>NC_136058.1:41231827-50556417 GCF_964261635.1 Lissotriton helveticus
GGCGATAAGATCAAGAGAGGGATAGTGCAACAGTATCTGAAGCGACATGCCCCGATGTGGTTTTGCTGCAAGAAACACACTTGGTGGGACAGAAGACTAAAGTCCTCACTAGATGGGGGTACAAACTCCTGATACACGCAGACTACACCACGGGGTCAAGGGGGTCGTCAATCCTGGGGAAAAAAACACGCCTCTTATAGTTCACAAGACATGGGAGGATCCAGGGCGCAGGTTCGCTGGGGTGAAGGCCCAGTGGGATGGACGAGACATAAATCTACTCTCAGTTTATTTACCGCCTGCCCTACGCAAATCAGCATTGGAGGACTTTGGTAGTAGGCTGACGGGACTCCGGGAAGGTACATTAATCATGGGTGGGGACGATAATATGACTTTAGATGATACAGTTGATCGTCTTCCACCGAGGTCCAAAGCGAAATCTAATGGGCTGATGGATGGGTTTGTGGAGGCGATGGGGCTGACTGACATAGGCCAAGCGTTTCAACCCACCGGGAACTTATTCACATACTTTTCAAATGTGCATCAGAGCATGTCGCGCATTGACCACTTTCTTACGCACCTGTCCTCCATGCGGTATTTTGCCCAGTCTTGAGTTTTGCCAAGTGGTATATCGGATCATTCCCCAGTCTGGGTGGAGTACACACACTGGGAACGGCGGATGCGCACCACCATTGTCATCAATCTATGGCTCCTACACATCCCAGACATTAGGGAGGAACTCCGTACTCAAACAGAGAATTATTTCACTGAAAACGTGGGATCGGTTGAATCTGCACACACATCTGAATATAAGGTGGTCCTGAAAGTGCAGGCTTTATCTTTAAAGTCGGGATATATTGCTAAGAAGGGTGAACTTTTGGTCCAGACGGAGGCAGACCTCCTTGAAGTGGAGCAGGAACATGCACAGGATCCCTCACCAGACAGTAGCGATAGGCTTCTACTGAAGCAGGACATATATCGGATAAAAACTAGGGGAACACATGTCGGCCAAGTATTACAGCACCCAGCATAGAATATATGAGATGGGAGATAGGGCAGGCAGGACACTAGCGTGGTTAGAGAGGCCAGAGCAGGGAACGAGATGGGTACCTAAATTGACAACATTTAGAGGTGATATTGTGACACATCCGCAGGAAATAGCGGAGGAGTTCGCCAGCCATCTGGAAAGGGAGTACTCCCCCTCTACCCACTACACGGCTGAAGATTCTCAACAGCTTCTCCGGGATAGTGGAAACCCTAGACAGCGATCTCTCGAAGGAGGAAATAAACAAGTCGGGCAGATTAAATCTGGGAAAGCGATGGGGCCCAATGGTGTGCCGGTTGAGTTTTTGAAAGCCACTGCCTCTCTAACTGTGCCACACCTACGGGGTCTGTATGAGGAAAGCTTTGAGGGGGGTCGGCTACCAGTGGATCAACGGTTGGCTACCGCCATGGTAATCCACAAGCCAGGTAAACCGGCGGATAGTTGCAGCTCCTACAGACCCATCTCGCTGATAAATGTAGAGGCAAAGTTTTTGGCGAATGTCCTGGCTAACAGGTTAGTGGCGGTTATCACATCACTGATCCACCCGAACCAGTCTGGGGTTATGCCAGGGAGAAACACGGCCCTCAACATCCGGCGTCTACACCATGTGATGGCTAGAAGGGAATACATTGAGGAAGATGCTGCAGTGCTATCTCTGGATGCCTCAATGGCCTTTGATTCCATAGAATTACCTTATCTATTCAAAGTCTTGGAATTGGGCCCTAAATGTATAGCCTGGGTAAAGCTGCTATACACTGACATCCTGGGGCAGGTAAGGGTTAATGGCTACACGTCCCGGACATTTGGGCTACGTAGGGGCACTAGACACGGATGCCCGGTATCACCACTGCTATTCTCCCTTTTACTGGAGCCCCTCGCGGCCTGGTTGTGCCGAGATGTGATGGTGCAGGGGATGCGCTGGGTGGCTGAAGTAGAGGATCATATATCTTTGTATGTGGACAACATATTGCTGTATTTAGCATCCCCATACAAATCAATCAGCGTGGTACTCAACATCTTCACAAATTTTGGTAACTATTAAGGGTATGCAATCAACTGGCACAAATCCGTCTTGTTTATGCTGCATGGTCAAGTTCCTCGACTTCCCGCAGGATACACCATAGCGGTGGCAGGGGAGGGGTTTCGATATCTGGGGATATATATCACTCCGGATCCAGCTCGATTTTATAGTTCCAATTTAGCCCCCCCATTGGCTCTACTGCGCGGGGATGTGAAGCATTGGAGGTCCCTACCTCTCTCACTGGTGGGTCGCGCTGCATTTTTTAAGATGCTGGCCCTTCCTCATTTCCTCTAGAGCAATAGAGGGGGGAATCTGTACGTTGTTGTGGGATGGGAAGGACCCTAGGGTGGCACTGAAGAAACGTACAAAAAGCTGGTACGATGGAGGTATTGCGTTGCCTGACCTGCAACTTTACTACTGTGCGGCACAATTGGTGACTTTTAACCATTGGATGTATCATTCTCCCGACGACCCAGCATATGCTCTCGACCGTTACCAGACTGATCTATCCGGCTATCTGGGGGGCTTATACACTAGTGATAGGAAGAACAAACAGACATTTTTCAGACCTACCAAACACATATTAGAAATCTGGAGTGATGTACATTCACGCCTGGGATGGGGGGGGCGTCCTCTCCAAGGTAGCGCCACTGTGGTACGCACAGAAATTAGGGATGTTGTCCTATCAGCATGGGTTTGATAAGTGGGACCTCATAGGTATTTCTGCAGTGAAGGACCTAGTCAAGAAGGGGGCTATACTCACATTTGGGGAGCTTTAGAGCCAATATCAGCTGGCTCAGGGAGAACTGTACAGATACTTGCAAAATAGAGACTCAATGCTGACGGCTTTTCCATCCCTTAAAGATATACCGGACTCGTCCCCATTGGAATACTGGCTGTTGGATGGGCCTTTGAGTTCCAAAGCGATAGCCCTCACATATAAAAAGCTGTGTAATAATCTACCGGACACCTTTCAAAAGCTTAGGAAGAGGTGGCATGACAACTTAGGCCCGATAAGTGATGAGGACTGGCAGGCTGCCCTTCTGTACCGCCATATAAACCCCTCACCCACTAGGAAATGACCTGATCCTCTAACTGGAAATTCAGCGCCATGATGCTCCTTCCGGAGCGACCGCTGCGCTCTATAAATATCCTCACAAATTCACAAAATGTCCCCTCGTGAGGCAGCCATCACATTGAAATTCAGGCTCATACAGCTTAGGAAACTTCACCGATCATACATGACAGGGAAGACCTTGGCAAAAGTAGGCTTCAGACCTGAAGATTTATGTCTGAGGGGATGTGGACAGCAGGCCACCTTTTTACCATATTCTGTGGAGCTGCACAAAGATAAGTATACTCTGGGAGGGAGCGTTAGAGCATATGCAGACAACCTTGAGCAAGGTGGTAGTGTTGATGTCACAACTGGGACTGCTGAATATATGGGAGGCAACAGATCTCACGGAAATCGAACAACAATTCGCAACACTGGGATACACGCTGGTTAAACGAGAACTGGCAAAAGAATGGGGGGATCAAACTCCCCGCCCTTTACCGGATGGGCAAAAGAGCTAGACAGATGCATGGTGGCAGAAACTGAAGCTTTTGTGGCTAGGGGGTGCTACAAAAAGTGGGATCGGAAGTGGTCAATGTGGAATAAATACCGTGGAGATATTTGTGTGTCCCCTATAGTGGAATTGGAGATGCGTAGACGTACTGAACATGATGACACTGCATGATGAATATCCTGTATTCTTGTATGCTTTCACGCTATATTGCTAGATGTGTTAATGTCGTCTAAGAATATCTGTATGGCTGTAATTGAACCAATAAACACATTTTTTTTAAATGTACAGGTTTGCTAGGTTTTCTTAGATGCAGCAGAGCTAGAGCTCAAACGCCACAGCTAGGCACATTGCAAAAAAGGCTCAGTTTCCAGTGGAAAAGTGTGATGTGTCCACCTTGGGATTTGGGCCGTTTCCTGTCACAGGCACTAGTCCTACCCACACAAAGGGAGTACCATTTTGATCAGGAAACTTGGGGAAATGCTGGGGGGGGGGGGGGTGGAATTTTGTGGCATCCCACAGATTCCAGAACTTTCCATCACAGAAATGTGAGGAAAATATGTTGTTTTTTTTTACATATTTTGAAGTTTGCAGGGAATTTTGGGTAATAGACCCTGGCAAGAGCCACACAAGTTACCACATTCTGAATTATCCTGAGTGTCTAGTTTTTAAAAAATGAACAGGTTTGCTTGGTTTCTGTAGGTGCCCACTAAGTTAGGGTCCAAATTCCACAGCAACGCACATTGCAAAAATAGTGTTAGTTTTCAGTTGGAAATGTGATGTGTCCACATTGCATTTTGGGCAATTTCCTGTCGCGGGAGATAGGCCTACCCACCCAAGTGAGGTACCATTTTTATCAAGAGACTAGGGGGAATGCTAGGTGCATGGAAGTTTGTGGCTCCCCTCAGATTCCAGAGCTTTACATCACAGAAATATGAGGAAATGTGTTTTAACAAAGTTTAAGGTTTGCAAGGGATTCCAGGTAACATAACCTGGTCAGAGCCACACGAGTCACCACATCCTGGATTTCAATTTGTCTAATTTTCAAAAATGTACAGGTTTGCTAGGTTTCCACAGGTACCAGCTGAGCTATGGCCTAAATCTACAGCTAGGCAAATTAGAAAAATGTATCAGTTATCAGTGAAAACATGTAATGTGTCTATGTTGGGTTATGGGCTGTTTCCTATTGCGGGCAATAGGCCCACCCACACAAGTGAGGTACCATTTTTATTCGAGAGACTTAGGGGAATACATAATAGTAGAACCAGTGTTATCACCAATTGTCTGTCCGTGCATTTCTGCCTTGCAAATGCAAGACATTTTGTAAAAAAAATAAGTCATTTTGAAAAATGACCTCAAATTCACATGCTTGTATGGGTAACAACAATTTTGGAAAGGTGCAAATACCCACTGCTTATTATCTCCATATCTGGTTTCCATTTTGGAAATACATAGGTTTCCTTGATACCGATTTTTTACTCTTTATATTTTACCAAATTAATTTCTGTACACCGAGTAAAAAATGAAAAACCATTGTACGGTACAGCTCAGTTACTAGCTCTGTGTATATTGGGCTCTTGGTAAAACTATTAGCTCTATATATCACTGCAACCATAAGGGTTGGGGGGACGCAGCAGTTTATTGCATACAAAAATCTGCCATAGTTAGAAGAAGTTACAGGTGAAAGCTTAGGCACAAATAGCTGTTTATTTCAACCAAATTGCAATATTTTTTTATTTCAACTTTTACTTTCTATGGGAAACCAAGAAGGAGCTACACAAATGACCACTTACTATATACAGAATATGATCTAGTTTTCAGTAATGTATAGCTTACCAGGGTCCATTATTGGTTTCATACCCATTTCTACCACTAACTTGAAGAAGGTTGAAAGCACAAACAGCAGGAAAAATAGGCTATGTCCCAGTAATATGGCAAAACTTTGTAAAAAATGTTAGTTTTATGTCAAAAGTCTACTTGTTCCTGAAAGCTGAGAAGAAGGTGCTCTTAGCACTGCAAATGCTTTGTTAATACCACTTGCAGGGAAAAAATGGATGCTTTCTTTTGCAGCACTTTTTCCCATTTTTCCCCCCAAAAACCCAAATTTACCTGTATTTTGTCTAATTCCTCAGTCCCTTCCAGGGGAATCCACAAACCCTGGGTACCTTTGGAATCCTCAGGATGTTGGAAAAAAGGATGCAATTTTGGCATGGACACCTTATTTAGACAACAAGTTACGGGGACCTCAGCACAAACCTCCCCAAATAGCCACAAAAATGCTTTGCAAAGGGGGGGAAGGCGTAGCAGCAAAGCGATTAAGACCAGCTCCTTCATCCTACCCACAGTGGACTTCCACAAACCCTTAGGGGACCCTTCCCTCCTTCATTGGCTCTCCATCCCAACTTCATTAACCATAAAGAGAGTTTGATAGCAGACACCTGAAATGGAACAAGTGGGGGGACATGTAAATAAGACAACCCGCCCTCAAAATGCATGGAGCCCACTACTCCAGTCATGAAAGAATATCTGGACTGGTTCCTGACTGAAATGCACTCCAAAATTGGACTGCTTTGAATGGACAATAAATTCTTCATAAAGGAACTGTTCAAAGAAGTATGCAAATTGGGTAAGCGAGTGGACGATTCAGAACGCACCATGGACTCCAGAACCAAATATCAAGATCATCAATGGCAATGGGTCCAAATACTATAAGAACAAAAGAAGACCTGCAAAAAAACAGGAGGTTCTTGAAAACCACAGCAGATGCAACAACTTATGCATCCGGGGAGGTCCCTAAAGTGGAGAAGGAGCGGTCATCATGAACTTCTCTATAGACATACTACAGGCAAGTAGCTGTAATCCGGATCTGCCAGCACCCGGATTAGATCGGGCCAAAGGGTCATTAGCAGTGTAGCCAGACGGATGCTAGCCCAGACATCCACATGTGTGTGCACTACTTTTGACAAAGAGGAAATCATGCGCTTTCAAGGGGAAAGTCAAACCTTATATTCTGAGGCCACACCATCTGCCTCTTCCAAAACCTACCAGTATCTACGCTCTGGTACCACAGGGACTTTCGTTCTATCACAAACTTTCTTAATGAGCATCAAATCAAATACCAATAGGTACACCTATTCAGCAGGTATAATTTGAACTATTTGCACCCTCGCTGAGGCAAGGTCCTTGCTGGGCCTTCCCCAGGACATTGTAACTAAAACGAACTTGGATGACCAACCCTAGGTGAGGATAGACCTCCACCCAGAATGGCAGAACAGCCACAGGAGTACAATAACTCAATGAACCACTGACAAGACCCCAGCAGAAGCCAAAGCAGATGTCATTCCAGACCTTCTCAGAATGAACAAAGGACCTTCATCCACGGTGCCCTCATCATAGAATGATGACACACCTGCCAACTAACAGCTGACTAATTAGGCTATCTACTGGTGCAGCGCCAAAGGGGAATATTCAAGCACACCTGGGAAGGGATGCTGAGCACTGTCATACTGATATATACATCTCCCCTTTGCCTCCCCATTCTACCAGGTATTACCTCAATATAAGACCACATACCCAGCAAGCCTACACCAGCCGTATCTGCTACATCTATTGGGGACTATTGATCTCTCCCATAATTCTGATTGCTCCAGATTGTTAGCCGAACCCATTTGGCGTCTTAAAGTTCCTTGTTTTTTATGGTACCCCTCTCACCTCCTTTCTCCTCTCGAACACACAGTCTAACTCACACAGCATGCATAGACACGGAGGAAGCACCACTTTTGGCTCTCAACCAGACACCTTCCTTATTCGTATGCCGGGTCTGGTGGCATAGTGGCCTCATGAATCCACTGTAGAGGGCCTCCGTTTAACCTCATGGTCACAGGTTCAACTCCCGGTGGGTCCACTCAACCTTCCATCCTTCTGAGGTTGATCAAATGAGTACCTTTGAGTCGGGTAATAATATACATCTATCATTCAGTGCCAAAATAACCTTCTTTCTAGGTGAACGTGCACTTTACAAATACACATGTTATGTTATGCTATGTTACCCAAAACCCACACATACCTCCACCAACAATGACAGCACCTACACTCAATGTTCTGGGACTCAATTCGCCCGAAGAGTGACAGCATATTTGTTGCTACCTTCTCCAGCAAGATGCTATTATCTTCCTACAAGAAACCCACCTCCTTAAAGAGAACCAACGGCACATGTGACACCCGAAATACCGCCATCAATACTGGGCATCACTTCCTACTAAATTGGCGGGCAGTCACCATCCTATGGAATTCCCATATTAGCAAGAAACAATCATCTGTCACCAAGGACCCACATGGCCGCTAACTCAAATGAGGGAAGGTAGCCCCTTACACTACTAAATACATATGCCCCTAATGTCGTACAAGACTCACATCTACACACACTCCTGACAAAAAAGCTAAAAAATGTGACTTTCCACAGTATAATGGGAGGTGATTTTAACCTAGCATGGGCCCCAGAGCAGGACAGAAATGTAATCATATGTCAAGGTAAAGAAGCAATGTCCACTTGCCTTAAAAAATCTGTGCGTCTCCTTCATACCTGGTGCCACCTATACTGGGAGAGGAAAAACTACTCCTCCCTGTTCCACGTACATTCCACATGCTCATGCATTTAAAACATTCTGACCACTCCTTGCTCCCCACTCTAGAAACGGTCATGATATTCAACATATTAAAAACTGACCAAGCGCACTCACTTCACCATCACTTTGAGAGTCAGTCTCCTTCCTTACAAGGACCCACCGAATTTTGAAGGATCCAGTGAATAGATCGGCCATACACACCCCTATCACCAAATACTTTACGCATAATGTAGATCAAGCAAAATCCTCACATGTACTTTAGGATGCCTTCAAGGCCACAATACGGGGCTTAATATTCACTATCCAAATAGACAGAGCAAGAGAGGAATGACTTGCACAGCAAATCCTCACTTCAGACATTCAAGCCCTTGAACACAGAAAGATCACTCCCAGCCCTGGGCCAACAATTGTTATGATATAGGGGATAAAGTGGACCCTTTCCTTACACACAATACCAGAATCCATAGAACTAAAGGTCATATAAACAGAATTTAGGAAATCACAATTCCTAACGTACAAAAATAAACAAGTTTTAAATAGTGACTCCTTGTGGGTCGCAATTGACCTGTCTCAGGAACATTAAGGGTGTAGGTCACAGTCTGCAACCCATTAGGAATTGCAGCCATCAAATGGATAGTGGCCTGCTGGGATGAGCACACTACCATGTCTGTGATTGTTTTTTAATAAAGCATTTTCTTTTTTTTAATTGCAGTGCATATTCCTTAAAGGGAAACAGAATGCATTAAAAAAATGTTTTTTAATGTTCACGTTTCACTTTTTAAGAGTAGGCAGTGGTCCCTGGAAACTGCCCACTCTTAAAAAATATTTGTTTCAACATTCACCACTTCCCCTACCATTTGTGAAGGGTTACCACCTCCTTTGAGGTGTCAGTGAATTATGAATCTTTTCCATTTATAATTCGGTCACAAAACATATTCCTGCGATTTTCTTTTGGGAAGGGACGCCCTAAACATGCCCATTCCAAATGCCGATCTGCTAACACAAATTGCGATTCAGAAACATGTTCTCGAATCATAATGTGCTTTAGTACATTTAAAAAAGCATTTTTGCTGTTGCAAAAGGCCCTGTATATTGAGCTGTTTCTGACCGCAAAAATGCTTTTACCTATGCACCTAAATAGCTTGTCCCACACGTCTGCAAGTCCAAAAGTACATAAAAAATTGATAAATTGTGAGGCGGGCAACATTTCACACCTTCTACCAGGTCCTCTCTGAACGTGGTGCCAAAAACCCCACCAATGTACCCCCTTACTTTCAGGACGGCGAATGGCCATCCATAGATCCCCTCCACAGAGACAGCCTTGAAGACCCTATTGACATCCCTGAACTCCTTCATGCCCTTAAACAGCTTTCCACTGGAAAATTCCAAGACACAGACAGTCTCACACCAGAATTAATTGCAGTGCATATTCCTTAAAGGGAAATAGAATGCATTAAAAAAAAATTAAATGTTCAAATTTCACATTTTAAGAGTAGGCAGTGGTCCCTGGAAACTGCCCACTCTTAAAAAATATTTGTTTCAACATTCACTACTTCCACTACCATTTGTGAAGGGTTACCACCTCCTTTGAGGTGTCAGTAAATTATGAATCTTTTCCATCTATAATTCGGTTACAAAACATACTCCTGCGATTTTCTTTTTGGAAGGGACGCCCTACACATGCCCATTCCAAATGCCGAACTGCTAACACAAATTGCGATTCAGAAACATGTTCTCGAATCATAATGTGCTTTAGTACATTTAAAAAAGCATTTTTGCTGTTGCAAAAGGCCCTGTATATTGAGCTGTTTCTGACCGCAAAAATGCTTTTACCTATGCACCTAAATAGCCTGTCCCACACGTCTGCAAGTCCAAAAGTACTTAAAAAATGGATAAATCGTGAGGCGGGCAACATTTCACACCTTCTACCAGGTCCTCTCTAAACATGGTGCCAAAAACCCCACCAATGTACACCCTTACATTCAGGACGGTGAATGGCCATCCATAGATCCCCTCCACAGAGACAGCCTTGAAGACCCTATTGACATCCCTGAACTCCTTCATGCCCTTAAACAGCTTTCCACTGGAAAATCCCGACACAGACAGTCTCACACCAGAATTTTACAAAATGTTCATCCTGAACTGCAAGACCACTTACTTCATCTGTTCAATTCCTTCTTGTGGAAGCCCAGCCTGATTCCCACAATGTGGGAAGTGGATATTACACTCTTTCTAAAACCTGGGATTGACACCAAATTCTGCACATCATATCATCCAACTGACTTCCTCAACACAGATGCAAACTAATACACTAAGACATAAACGCTCGGATAGGATCCTCTCCTTCCATGCTTGATAGAGCCAGATCAGTTAAGCTTCAGTCGCCATATTCAAGGACTGAATAATGTCAGGAGCCTTGCCTACTGGGTGGAAGAAAATACAAAAACCGGATGTACCAACATTACGAGTCTCCTTGGATGCCGAAAAAGCATTTAACCTGGTAAGCTGGGCCTTCCTAGAAGCAATATTCAGCAAGGGCACAAGATGACAGATAAAATTATGGCAGCATATGCCACTTCTATTGCAATCATGATGGTCAATAGACAATGCACTGCCTCAATCAAACTCACCAGGGGTACTGGGCAGGGCTGTACCCTCTCTTCCCTTCTCTTTGCCCTAGTGGTAACTCTCCTTTTAACATTTGTATGTTTCAATAAATTGTAAGAATTCTTTATATATATTTGTATTGTGGTATTGTTTTTCCTTGACCCCTTTTTGGCATCTTTTAATTATTCTCATTCAGGGGAATACTTCTAGTTCACTGGCTAGTGGTAAAACCCCCAGCTATTAAAAATCAGGGTATCATAACCAATCACAGGAATTTCATTTGAGGGTCAAGAACACAAAATCTGCCTATTCACAGATGACATCCTTCTAACACTAGCCAACCGCTTGAAATCCATACCACAGTTAATCGCCGTGCTTGATCAGTTCAAACTTGTACCTGGCTTCAAAATATATAAAGATAAGCCATACTTCCTCAACTTTACAGTACACCCACAGGCCATACCAACCTTTGAAACCCCCCCCCCCCCTTTTCAATGGGAAGTCTCCTGGATCCGATATCTGGGTCTCCACATCACTGCCCAATGTGTGGTATGGCTGAGGGTAAATTAGGTCGACTGCCGGAAAGGTATTCTGGAAGCCGTTTGGAGTTGACATCCACTATATATATATCGGGCCCGATTCACAGAATGAACTTAAGACTCAATCCTAAACTTACTACTATTTTGGTTTTCACAGAATGCACTTACTACTTTTGGCATTCACAGAATGAACTTACTACTTTTGGTATTCACAGAAGTTAGGATTTTGTCTTAGGTTTGTCTTAAGACAAACTTAAGACAGACTTAAGACAAACTTAAGAGAGACTTAAGACTGACTTAAGACAAACTTAAGACAAAATCCTAACTTCTGTGAATACCAAAAGTAGTAAGTTCATTCTGTGAATACCAAAAGTAGTAAGTGCATTCTGTGAATACCAAAATAGTAGTAAGTTTAGGATTGAGTCTTAAGTTCATTCTGTGAATCGGGTCCATCATGTTTGGGGCGTAACATCATCATCAAGATGAATAACCTCCCCAGACTCTTTTATCTTTTTCACACCCTCCCCTTCCCTATCTCCATGGAATAAATTTCCCAACTCCAAGCCCACGTACGCTCATTCATATGGAACGGGAAGCAACCCTGATATTTTAAATACATTTCTCCTGCCTGCTTCCCAGAGAATGGGAATTGCCTTCCCAAACCTCATAGATAACTATTTAACAGACCACCTGTGTCATTTATCAGAATGAGGTGTTGGGGAACGTAAGAAACACTGGTTCCATATGGATCGTGCAGTAGCCTATCACTCGCTATGGGACCTTGCGTGGTCCAGCATCAGTCTAGACTCAAAAGCACCTAAATAGCCATGCCTACAAAAAGATTGCTCAACATATGGGATCACATAGCTGTGAAGAGGGTCCTCGACAACCTTCTCCTCCTCGAATGCAACAATAGCTAATAATCCTGACTTCTCTCCAGCCCTGGAACCTAAGTCTTTTTCTGCTGGGACACCAGGGAATTGCAGAACCTTAAACATCCTGTTTCAACAAGACTTTATTAAATCCTTTGAGCAAACCAAACACTACTTTCACATTGTGGAAATGTCTTCACTTCAAAACTGTTAAGTGCCACACTTAGGGGCCCATTAGGATGTCGCGCAGATTGCCACCGCCATTCGGGCGGTGGCGATCTGCCTGACATCCTTGCCCACCCGCCACCCATTTCCCCCCACCATAATGCGGCCGGGGCGGCGGTGTCTATCAGACACCGCCAGCCATATTAGGATGGGCTGTTGCAGATGCCTTTCCGTGGTGGCAATGCCGCCATGGAAAGGCAGGCGGGAATTGCTTGTGGGGGCCCTTTGCGGGCCCCCAAGGACTCCGGGGGCTGGAGAGTGCACATGGGGGTACATATGGTACCCCCAGCAGTTCCATGCACAGCATGGCAGGCACCGTGCGGTGCCTGCCATGCTGTGCATGGAAGTGCACAGCATGCCTTCCTGCCATTGTAGCGGGCAGTGCTGAGTGCACCGGCAGCCACAATGGTTGGAATGCTGGATGCTGGACACGGGACGCCAGCCCTTATGGCGGGGGGTCCAGATCACCGGTAGAATGACGGGCGGATAAAGTCCGCCCGTCATCCTGATGGCCCCCTAAGTGTTACACCTTCCCAACCCTCTCACAGCCACAACACTTCTTACATCGTTTGAGTGCCTGGTTTGTATGCTATCTGGCATGAAAGGTTTAGCATCTAGGACATACCAGGTCCTGCAAGTCTCCCAACTTACTTAAGAATCTTGATGGGAGAAAGACCCACGTAATGAGATACCGACTAAACTCTGAGAGCAGCTTTGGCATGACATTCCTAAGGCGCTACGCATCATCCCCAGGGAGAATCAGCATAGAAAGTAATTAATTCAATGTGCTTTACAGCCTCCCCTCTGTACTGGCACTGTGCTGGCACTATGAGTCGGGAGAAGGGAGATTCCTGCCTATATGGTGGACATAAAATAACTCAGACATTCTGGAAAGAGATATATGGGCCACTTCAGATCAATCCTAGCGTACCCCATCCCAGTTGATCCATCCACAGTACTCATTGGCATGACACCCCCATCCATTAGGGGCATAACAGGATCTGACAGGATACTCATCCGCCACATGACAGGAGCTTCCAAACAGCTCAAAGCCCTCTTTTGGAACAAGCAGGAAGCCCCTGACTCAGCATTCTGATTGCACAAGATGTGGCTCCTACTCACCATGGAACAGATCACACATACTTCAACACATTACTAATGGAATTCTCCCAAACCTGGCAGCCCAAGCTAGACTGCATGTTCACATTAGAATACCAGTACTTCTCTCCTCAGCGCCTCTGTGCCCTATGACTCTTTGAACGACCTGCAGAACCTAGACACTTACAGTAACTCCTGGCACCCACCCCGCGTAAACGTGCCCCTGGGGCCACCTAGACACAATCCCGTCACCCTTGGGAGCCCTATACTCGCCTCCAAGTCCCATCACTTTTTCCCTCTCTGGGCTTTTACACGCCACGCTTGCACCAGACATGTCACTGAGCACCCACTAGCCAGCCTAAGACCATCTCTACAGCCTTCCTTTATTTTACCAGGATTCCCCAACCCATCCCCATTTTCTCAGTCACCGTCCTACTTCCTCTGCACCTCTCCAACTTTTGTATCAAATCTTTTCCCCTAGCCATAAATGTGGCACAACCAGATCCTTGGCATTCTTTTCATACTGTAAATGCATTCACTTGGTCTTTGTACACTCCTTGATGTGCTTGCAGTTATATTGTGAAAAATAATACAAATATTTGACACAAAAAATGGTTTGTGATACTGACTCTGAAATCAACGATTTCTGTGTGAAAATTTCAGGACTGGAGACAGTGTGCCTAATGATCTTGAGAGAGGTGGTCAACATTAGAGGAAGTGAAAGATAGAAAACAGTGACAAAGGTAGATAGCAGGTAATGAAAACAATCTGTAAAAATGAGATAGAAAGACGGGAGATGTGGACCGCGAAAGATGCATGAGGTGAAATTAAGAACAAGCAGCCTTTGTAGTCAGCAATGCCAGAACTCAGCAGTACTGTCAGTAAGGTCCTAAAAAACACTGTGGGCCCCTACACTTTTTTTCTTTTTTACAAATTAAGTATAAGCGCTAGAATCTTTCGAGTACTTTATCATGGATGTAAAATAATATGTCTAAAATATAAGAATGTGCAAAATGTTGAAGAAATCATGCAAGCGTTTGCAAGGATAGTCACCCCCACCCACCCTCTTTATCTCAATGCATGCTTGTGTCTCATGGCACAGGTCAGATAACATCAACAACTCCATTTGCAATTGTACAAGAAAGGTACACCGCTATACATTTGGCTAGAGAAGGGTTGAGTGAATCACAAATATCTTCTTGGAACACATTTATTGATTTTTTAGATAGAAAATATATATGCCAGAATTGGGTTTAAGACAGAAATTGTTCATATTGGCTTCAGTCAAGAGACCGCCCAGTTATTCTCTTGAACATACTGATTAGGCACCATCTTTTATATCTCAAACAGTAAAAACCATAGCAACATTATTTTCACTCCATATTTCTTTTGAACTACAAGTGAACGTTGGGATGAAGGAAACAAAACAGCCATCTTAATCTGCTCAGGTACAATCTCCTCAAAGCTCCAATTTGTCAAAATACAATACCCAAGCTAACATTCTCATGCTAGTCTTAAGTAAAGGTGCAATGCTCCAAACTACCTGAATGAATGTGCGTTCAGAGAGGCTAGGTGGGGCATGCTCCTACAAACAGTGACCTAAGACTAAGGGCCATTTTTATGACCCGGTTTGCTTCACTCTTGCACCACGCAATGTGATGCAAGAGTGACATTAAGTCACCATCTAGACCGGCATCGGACCGCAGGGACTATTGTGCTTGCAGCTTGTCAACCAGTTCATCAACAGAGTAGGATGACCTTTGGACACATTATTTAAAATATTGCCTTGAAAATGCCCTTGGTGTACCAGCTATACAGACAAACATGTGTCAGCTGTTCTATGTTTTCATTCATTTGGCTAGAAATAAATATAGAACTAAGAAAAAATCATAGCGTATCTGGATTTTGGGACATTTATCCCAGGAGCTCAAGCACATATATGCTGCACAACCTGTCTCGCTTACAATTAATTCTCAAAATTTGGTGTTTTTTTTGTTGGTACCACCTAGCAGGTTCTTGCCCTGAAAACCATTGGTTCTTCTGTGGTAGTGTTTGAACCCTAGCAGCTCACCACTTTTATAACACAATCTCCTGGAATACACCTATGTGCCTGTGAGTGGTACTGTTACCTGCGAACACTTGGGCAGCATTTCCAGCAAATCCAGATGGTATTTATTTTCTCTCTACTACTTCTGCTCACTGAAGAAGGGCCAAACCCATAAACATGCTTCTCGAGATAACAGCACTATCTGCACTAACATTGGTGGAAAACTACGGCAACTTTGAAGTAAGTGTACTGCATTGACCATAATGCAATTGGGTGAACTGTGCTAAAATGAGAGGCAGTGTGCCCCCCTGCAAACCTATGAGTGTAAATCTCCACCTACAAGTCAGCTGTATTTTCTGTGGGTAGATCATCACACATGTCAGTTAACTGCATAAGTAGTAAATGTAGGAGAGACCAGGGAAGTGCCTTCAGAAAGGGGAATACTTACTACTAAATGGGAGAGGTTTAACGAGGCTGAAGAAGGGATTTAGGGAGAGCTAAGTAGAGGTTTAGGAAGCAATAGACACCCACCAACAAAATAATGAACCCACTGATATTCACAAACTGCACCTCTAAAATTGGTACAGCCAAAATGAACCAAAAATTATTGTAAATGTGTTCCAACTCAATAATTATTGTAAGGCTAAGAAATTGAAGGAGAATCTGGAAAAACAAAAATAATCCATTTTGGGGGAAAACAGGAAAGCCATATAAGTGGCTGTTAGGTAATATTAGGGTTGAGGTTGTGCTGTGATACAAGTACTTGGGTATGACGTTTACAAGACAGTGGATTTGGGTCCTGCATAAAAAGTTGGTGGAGACGAGGGCAGCAGCAACAACAGGGGCCTTGTTTGTTTTAAGAATTCTTTCGGTGGACCTTCCTGCTCTCCCCTTTTGCAGCTTACAATAAATTAGTCCCCACTCAATGCCTCTAAGGGACTGAATTACAGTCCTTAAGTATGGAGGGAAACTGGTAGAGATGTGAGAGTGCGTGTTTGAGAAAATTGATGGCTCTCCCAAAAGGTGCAATGACCCAGGCAATACGATTTGAAGGAAACCTTCAGGCTTGGAATTTTCAAACCTATAAAGCAACCTTGCGATTTTGGGAAAGCATTTCCATATTTATTAGTACTTCCTGATGCCCCATTACGCTTAGCACTATTACAATTTCAGGTAGTTTTAAATGTGAGATATATAGGAGCTGAAAAATTTGAATTTTGCTTAGATGCAGAGAATAACTGCACATGTGGATTGTGTTTTCAAAATGTTAATTTCAATTTATTAACTAACTGTCGCCTTTTTAATAGGCTTCGTCGTTTCATTTTAAAACCGTTTTTTCAAAGATATTACAAAAATTGTCGCAATGATGCACGTGCACTTTTGTTAAATATGGAATTTTTTGAAGTGACATCCGCATTGGCAAACATTTTGAAAATATGTTTGGACTAGCAATGCAATAGGTTCAGTTAATTATTTATGGAATGGAGATTATATGAATTAAATGGTGTTGTATTAGGTATTAGCTTGGTATACAAGCAGGGTAGAGAGGTGAGGGGTTCTTCTTTTATCCTTCTCTTTTTTTTATCTAGTTTTAAAATATATGTCTTGAAGACAAGTGTATAATCATCAAAAAATTAAATCTTTAAAAAAGTTAATCTAATATTTTTTAATTTATTAAATATTTAATTCAAAGTAATGTCATTAATGTGGAAGCAGTTTTAAAATCTTGATCTACATTTGAAATAGAGGAAATAAATACATTAATTTACATTAATAATAAAAATAACAATATGTTTACCTTTTTAAGTTAAATCAACTTGTTACATTTTCCAAATACTTTATTATATGGAGAGCTCCACCCCAGTGGTGGTGAATTCTGCCAATAAGTAAAAAGTTAGCATTAGTAACTTTAAACTATTCATTTGATTATGAAATAAATATTTAAATAATGTGTCAATTGAATTAACATTAATTATTAAGGGCGTATTAAAAATCAATGAAAAATGTTTGTATTTAGTTATATATTATTAACTACAGGAGGTAATGTGAAAAAATATTTGAAATTAATGTAATTATGTTTAACAAATGTAAATTCTAGTTATTTTAAATAATACGTTATTAAAATATTTTACCATAAAACAATATTCTTTTTTTGTGTATATATAATTTTTTAATGAAATTAAATGCATGTGTATTTTTTGAAAAAAACGAAATAAATGAATGTATTTTAACAATATTTTCAATGGGGGTCTATTTTGAGTCCCAATCTGTTTTTAGGAAACTGCCTATGTGTGCATCCCAGCTTCCATTCTAACTACCAGCAATTAACCGCCAACTGAACAAACTGTCAATCTCATAGCATAGGATTGCCACCTTCAAGATCTTAAACAGGAAAGAAAAACCTATTTCCAGGAAGAAACTCACCTTCCAAAACCAACTACAGATCCAAACGGTCAAGATGTGTCCTCACCACAGGCACAAGCAAATGACACTATGGAAATGAGAAAACTTGGGTTGGGGCTAGTCATCAATGATGCACTACACTTTGTATTGATAGTACGATGTAACATTTATCAATGTGAATAAAATGCACTAGGGGTACAAACAACAAACTTTCATACAGCCAACACAGCATCATAGACCCTACAGATGATATTGAGTTTTTTCCTCATATTTAACACTTTCAGATGTTCTGTTAAACTATCAAACATGAGCATTGACGACATTTGGGGTGTTGCCAACTCCTAGCTCACCTTTTGCTTTATCAAGTGATGCCCTGGTAACTTTACCCTGTCCTGGAGACTGCAGGGACAATTCCTGGAACAAAAGGCGAAACAATGCTCTAGAGTGTGGGTTGCTTTATACAGCGACCTTACAGTCCCTTCTCTTGGATATGAGTAAGCAGATATGTTTCCAGCTGATAATGGGGTCCTGCAACTGTTTGAGAGCCACCTGCTACCAAAGTAACATTTTTGCAAGTTTTATTTGAAAAAGTTAATTTCCCTGGTGTTGCTTTGAGCTAAAACACTGTGGCGGAGATGCCTGTGATTCGAAAGTCAGACTTGAGAGAAAAAACCCTTTCGGCAGGTGCAAAAAAAGAATGTGGGCAGCTTGGAGAGTTGTCTGAAATAGTCAGTCACTTCACTCCGAGGAAAAGTTCCTAGCACAAAAGCAAGAATGCATAATCCGTGTGTGGTTGTCAACTCAGGGTACAGTTCAGCCTCTGCTATTTAAGAACATTGGGGGAAAACGTAGAGAGAGAATGTGGTGAAGAAATTCAAGGGAGAATGAGGCAGGAGGACCATGGGAAATAAAATCAGAGAGAAGACCAGAGAGATGAAAGGGAAGGTGGTGGAAGTGTAAAGAGATGAGTAGACAAAACATGGAGAATGAATGAAGGGCGGGAAGGGAGAAACGTTAGGAAAGGTAGGAAACCGTGGAGAAAAGAACGATTGACACAGAGAATGGAGGACAGACGAAGATATAAGTGAGTGAAAGTAATGAGACCTGTTTGGAGAAGGTGTAAGGACAGGGGCAAAAAGTTGGAGACTAGATAGTAGATTTATATAGTGCTTGCTATTACTGAGTTACTGGTACGAGCATTATGAATAATACAGGGTGTGAATGCCCACTTTAATAGTAGTCAATTTGCAACCTTATAATGATGAGGGACTTAGGGCCTGATTATGACTTTGGTGGTGTGGCAGCGGGCCCGCTGCCATACCGCCAAAGCCGTACTGACACCACCCGCCAGATTAGGAGTTTCCTCCTGGCCTGGCAGTCGGTGATTTGTTGATCTCAGGTAGTGAGCCTTAGAAAGGCAATGCAACGGGACTGCCAAAGCAAGTTCCTGCACGGCATGGACTGTTAATTCCATTCTGTGCAGGAACGGGGCATGCATGCAGACAGGAGGGCACACCATGTGCCCCCTGCATGCATCACCATGGCCCTGAAGCACCAGGGTACTAAGTAGGCCGCCTTAGTTTCCTCAACTCCACAGTTTTCATGGAGGGCTCACTGCCATAAAAACTGTGCAAGTCAAGAAACTCGTAATATGCTTGACGGTGATGCAGTGGCAACACCAGTATATTGCTGGCCTCAGACTGTGCGAGAGCGCCAGGGATCCTGCATCCTTGCTAGTAGCAGAGGTCCCATGGCAGGCCTACAGCCTAAGTCCTAAGAGGTGCAGCCGTTCCCACACTGACACCATGGCTACGGTGGCCCATAGGACAACTGTAGTCATAATCAGGCCCAAAGTCAGTTATGACCGGAAACAGGAATGGAACTACAGGTATTGCATGTATGTTTGGGAGGTTTATATAGCTTGAACGGAGTTACGAAGCAAGAGAGTGATTTAAAGCCGAAAAGGAAAAGTGCGAGTAAATAACTGAAGTGAAGGTTGATGGGAATAGGATGAAGGGAGAGGAAAGGGTGTGTGGACATAAATAAGATGAAGGCCTCAATGTGAGAGCATAAGGAGATACAGACTCACAACACTGTATTTTGGCATGCTAGGTACGGTTTCACTCTGCTTTAATTTTTGAAACCCATGTATTCACACCACCCTCAGTGGCGTAACGAAACTTGAGGGGGCCCCCCTGCAAAGCACATGGAGGGGGCCCCCCCGCGGCGCGGGCCACCATGCCTACGCGGCGGCGCGGCCCACCATGTACCACTTTGCCCTACCATCCAGAAATCTAGCATATTTTGCGTTGAAACCTCCAACATTTAAATGAAATGCCTCTATATTGTCTTTCTGTAAGTCATAGTGAGAAAGTGGGAAACACTCTCAAACATACACGCTATGGCATTTGCAACAATCCTGTCAAAAGCAGATTATGTAACTGAGGCAAGCAATCAACAATGCCAAGAAGTGATCCTATTGTCTCATGAACTGCCTATGGCTGAAGAACAAAGAAACCCAAACCTGCAATTCCATAAAAACTACTAGACTGGCAATATACATGAGAAGTACACAAGCTATAACTCAGTATCCTGCGAAAGTCAAGAGAAATAGACTGTTGAATTATCTGCATGCTACACAGTAGCGACTGTCAAGGGTTGTGCATGATAATAACGTGAACTGAGGAAGGAATTTCAATCATAATGTCTTTATTAGTAAGCACTGCAAAACAGGCAGGCAAACAAGCCAGGCTGAGGAAGAAAACGGTTTGGATGCTTCAGAACACTGATGCAGATGTTTGTTTTAATTTATCATTTCTGTAGTGTAAACAATGACTAAATACAAGATTTAAAGTACACGTATTACAGACAAGTGCAAGCAATGCCATAAATAACACTGTATGTAGAATAAAAACAAACCATATCAGCAAGTACCTAATGACAATCTATACAAACTGTAGTTGGTAAAGGAAAAGAAAAAGTGCAAATACTTTCAAAGTGCAAAATTAAGCAATCACCAGTCCAGCAATATACATAAAGCAAGCATGTTTTGCAAAACAATCCAACTTTCTTCTTGCATCAAGGTGAAAATACTTTCAAAGTGCATGGTAAAAACAAGTACAGCAGTATGCAAAAATGAAGCCGGGTTAGTCAAACAATTGCCCGCTTGGTGTGTGCATAAAGGCACATATATTTCAAACCAACCGATAAACAACAACTACAGCACATTCAATAAACAAACCAGTTTAAATTATCAATTCCCTTTTTGAAGGCTCAAATATGTCAAAGTGACTAGCAAAACAGTAACAAGTACAGCAGGCAGCAAAGCAGCATACATAAATCAAACCTATTTAGTCAGACTAATCCCCTTTGTTTGTGAATGAAGGCATAAATATTTCAAAGTGCCTGGTAAAGTAATAACAATTTAGCAGCATAAACATCAAACCCACCCAGTCAAACAATGCCCCTTGTATTTTTGCATAAAGGTACAAATATTTAAACGTGAGTGATAAAAACAACAAGGGGGGGAAGTGAGGTCAGATTCTGAAAGCTGGGTCTAGTAAAGGCGTGCCGCACGCCGGCGGGCTGACATGAACCCGGCCGCTACCACCCGACCCGACAGGACCGAGCACATGTGAAGGCAGCCCCACGGTGCAGCAGTGGGGCTGCTGCTTGCTGAGTTTGTTACCCTAATGCCGGAGTGGCGCACGGTGCGACTCCGTGCCCGTTTGCCGAGGGAGAGACTAATCTGTTCCTGTCAAGTCTGAGGACGCAGGCAGGGAGCTGGCCCCTAAAGTGGCATAAGTGGGGGGCATGACTGGTGCAACCATCTGAAAGTAAAAGCAAACTTTACAGAAGCAGGACAATGTATTTTATGTTTGGAGGTCCATCTATTTTCTTTAAAAATTAAGAATATGCATATAAAATTCCTTTGTTGATGGGGGATGTCAATCAATCAGAATCCTTATTTTTAATACAGTGTGAGTGTCGCTATCAGATAGCTGACATATGGCAGTGAGGTGAAAACTGTCTATCACTCCTAGCTTTACATTCTGGGGTTTTTCACCTTTCTCACTGACATATTGGCAGTTAATCTTATCAGGCCAGTACTAGTAGTTGCGACTGTTGTATTAAATGCCTAAAGTCAAAGCGCACAGTGATGTATTGCAGCTGCACGTTCATGTGATAATGTTCGTTATTATCGATGATGAAGGTAAATGTGCTTCTTAAGCAGCGTGATGCAACTCCTAACTGCCTAGCAGCAAACAAGTGCTAGCACTCAGCTCACTCTTTCTGCACAGTTTATACTCAGTAAGTGTGCAGATTGGCACAAAGCATAACTGCTGGTTTCTATAGTCTCACTCAAAGAGAATGAAATGTCACAAACAAGCACACTGAGCTAAAGAATTGTCACACATAAGCAAGCTGATATCTAAGCAGCTGTGTTGCCGCAGCGCCGGCCCGGCTCACCAGGCTTGCAAAGAAGTGCTTGAGACTGAGTGAGGGTACAATCTCCTAGGTGCACTTGCTATGCTATGCTATGCTATAAAGTTAGTTTTTAGGCTAGCACATGGTCATGAATGATCAGATTGATGAGAATATACTGAGTGAGCAGCTGCAGCGAATGCCTGCCATGTTACTAAGAATTGCAGTCATTCATCAGTCTGTCTCTGGTTAGTGCCCCTCCAAGATCTTCTTAGATCTGCTGCTCAAACAGCCATATTTCTGATTATCTAAATGTTTCCCTCTTCTTCCTTGCTTGATTTTGCTCGAGCGAAAGTGTCACACTCATAGTCATTGAAATGTCACTGATAATTGCATTGAAATTATGAAAATGTCACACACATAGCAATCTGAAACCTGGAAGCTATGAAAAACAATGTTCTAAACCAAGGCCTGGTCCATGCACCTCCTTGAAGCCGGGACCGGGTCATAGCAAGCTGCAACAGCAAAACAAACTACATACTTGAACTTCGAGTTCGGATTGGAATTGATTCGGAAATCGGACAGCGGGACAGGCTGAGCGTGGGCGGGCTTCCTGGGCTGCTGCTTTCTTTGTTTGGTCTTAGAAGGATTATTAGGCAGAAGTTGTTCGAGTTTGTTGTCTTGTCTTCTTCTGTGTTCTGTTGTTCACTTAAATTATGGCTATGCGCGCCGCCGCGCCCGGGCACCCCTGATGCCACGCACACGCCGGCCGCCCCACACGCACCTGAGTGCTGCTGCTTATTGGCCCGGCTGGCTGGCGCATGATGTTTGTGCGTGTCACCACCACTCAGCAGCACCCATCCCTTAGTGCCCACGCCCCCACGCGCATACGCAGCGGCGGAAGTGCGGAACAGAAAGTGAAAGAATGAAAGGCCTGTCCCGCGGCCCGCCGCCATTTCATAGAATCAGGCGGGCGGGCTTAGATTAAGAATGATAACAGTTATCTTAGTCTAAACCTGCCTGCCCTGATTCTATGAAATGGCGGCGGGCCGCGGGACAGGCCTTTAATTCTTTCACTTTCCGTCCAGAGTGACTCCAGTCCGACACACACACTCAGTCACAGGGTGACGCCGGGCCCCCCCACCATTTCGGACTTGCTTCTCGGGGCCCCGGCCGGGGCCCCTGGCCCTGCCGGCCCCTCACGCCGTCGAAGAAGTAGACCCTGACTCGGGCCCGGCCCGGCCGGGGCCCCGCACGCACCATGGCATGAAATCATTTATTTTCGAACACTGTGACTGACTGTCACTGACTAGACTGTCTCAGGGTGGGTGGCCCCGGCCGGCGGCCGCAGCCGCACCATTTACTAGCTCCTCCAGTCCCACTCCAGCCAGCCTTCCAGGGTGGCCCCCCGGGCCCGGCCGGGGCCCCGCCCGCACCATCTCAAATATACTCGCAGGGGCCCCGGCCCCCTGCCGCAGCGCCGCGCACCATTATGAGCCTCACTGCCTAAGCCTACAGGCCAGCGTATTGTATTGTGGTGTACTGACTGCTGTGCAGCTGAGTGACGTGAGAAGGGGCCTGGACCCCGGCCGGGGCCCCCAGAAGCGCGGGGCCCCCCCGCAATGCGTGGTCTGCGGGGGCTTGTGTTACGCCCCTGACCACCCTTCAGTTGGTTAATGATTGGCACTCAAAAGCAGAAGACACCTTAAGAGACCATCCATGGTGCCTCGGCATAGAAATGTCCTTTGGAAGAGAATTAAGTAAAGGGAAGTGACCAAGAGAGAAAAGCTGGTAGTATAAAGGTGGTAAATAAAATGGATGTATATATACTTTAATAACTTTCTTGATAGATGTGCCTTTGACATTACTCTCTTTGAAGTCATCCCTGTCAAAGGGTGGGTGATGTTACTTCTGCTACCCCTGTGAATTTTGTGAATTGACATTTATGAACATATGTACTCACAAAAGGCACAACACTAAGCGTACGCCCCGTCCCATACTTGAAACAACAGTGCACAGTGTGCAAAGGTCAGACTCCCACACAAGTAAAAAGATTGACAATAAGATATCAATATGTTGCACCTCAACAGGCATAAAGCAAACAAGCACGCTAGTGCCACTTTCATCCCTCTTCCACACAATCAGCACAAAACAAAAGACCTTCCAAATGGCATAATCTCATATTTCAACAGCAGCACCCAAAAGCAAAAAGTACCATGATCTTATAATCATTACAATGACAGAGGTAATCAATCAAATGGTGTGTGCAGAACACACTCTACCCACAGCTGCAGAACACACCATGTGAAGTACACTCCTATTGGCTGATTAGCACTCTAGAGGACACCCAAGGCCAATACTTACATAAGAAAAAGTAGTGCAGAAGCTTTAGGGTGTCACCTCGTGGTGACAGCAAATTACTGTATAACACTAAAAGAATTACCTTTTGGTGTGTTTGGGGAGAGTTCGAGCAGTTCCTTTGCACCATTCCTGTGGGTAGTGACACCACAGAAAACACTGGAAATCATTTTCTCCTGCAACGGTCTATAGTAAACTCTTTTTCCTTCATACAGCAGGAATCTAAATGTTACTTGTACTATACTCATCTCCATTAGAGAAAAACAGATCTTCAAAGGCACACACCACTACCAAAAATCCCACCCGAACTACCAACACCCCCTGGATCATGATCTCCAGTTGAACATCAGTGGGCTGTGAGCCAATGCCTCCTGGAAAAAACTACAACCCACAGCTTGTTACACTGCTAAGCCAATTGTCTGTACAAAATACCCCCCTGAACACATGGTACAACAAATCCCTGCAATCCAAACTTCAATCTGCAAAATAAAACCAGAACGGTGCAAGAAAGCAGTTTCCAGACACTCACATCCCCACGAGGACAGAATAATTGCAGATGTGACCTACACTAATACTCACAACCTATAATGAATGCTTCCTTCTACACAAAAGGAAACAAACCGGAATTAAAACGAGGTGATGTTATGCTGGTACTGTAATCCACGGAGATGCTCAATATCTATCGCCGTGAAGGAGAGTAAATCATCATTAATGAAATGTCTGGTCGTCATCCCAAAATATAATATCACTAAGATAGGTGAACTTTCTATATATTGTGTTTGTTAGTTGCGTAGATATTGAATTCTAATTTAAATGTTGTTGATATGTGTGTACATGTATTGCTGTACGTCCTTAATAGCTGTGTTCCGGCATAAGAACGATTCCCTCATAGTCTGCCAAGATATTGTTAGGAATTAATCTCAATTGTATTTATAATGTATTCTCGATCATTGCACCCTGTTTAGATTTTCCCTAAAGTGTTTGTTTTGCACTTTTTGATAAGATACGGGCAAGCTTCAAGCTCAGCGGTTTCCGGCATGCTTCCGTGTCTGTTTTGTTTTTTGCAGCAAAACCCTATGAGAGCTGTCTTCAAGTAAGTGGTGTTGGTGAGTGCCTATGGCTGGTTGTTAAACTTTCAAATGTAGACATAACAGTTTGTTCAATTCTACAACGGTGAGTGTGGTGTCAGCGAGGGCAACTTTTACAAGAAGCAGAACGTACCTCTTGTGCCAAAAACATTGGAAAAAAACATTTTCCTACTTAATATATTGGCAACAACTATTACAAGATAGTAGATATAGATCACACCGTTGACATCCTCGTACTCAATTAAATATGTAGTTTAAGATAAATGACTTTCATCACACTAACTTGTAAGTCTCATAAACAGACATCCTGAGAATTGTTCATGTATTTTATGAACTGCATGCTCAATATATTTTATTTGTAGCTTTCAACTTCAATACCACATATAATTATTTTGTTTTATAGGAAATATAAAGATGTCGGTTTTAGCTAGTATTTTATTTCCTATTACACATTCTGATTACCCTTGTCATTGTCAATAACTGCATTTACTTGAATTTTAAAGGACATCTTTTACAATTTCAACCCATTCTTCAATACCAACCGCCTACCTTACTTGGAATTCTAAATATTTAAAGAACGAACGAAGAAAGGTCCCCTGGTATGGCTAGAGAGAGCGTGTGCACCTGCCTTAAATTCGCTGGAGCTAGCTGTGACTTTTTTTACGCTTACCACAGCACAGTGTACAATAAGTAAAATGGTGGTACTGCCAGAAAAGGACTAAGAAGTGACAGCTATAATACGCAACTATCGAGTTGTCTTTTCTGAATGCAGGGTATCCACAGCAATGGGAACCTGGGTCTCTATGGACTTCGAGGTTTGAGTCCCTACTGTTAACTTCCCTTGCCAGGTTTGGAACCAGTTATCTGGGGAAATTTGCCAGTTTGCAGGAAGGGATGTCGCTCTTCTCCATCAGAGTAGAATCTTCCAATGCTTGCCTTGTCCAGGGTCCTGTCTGCCTGGAGAAGCTCTCTTGACACTGCTTCAAGGAGGGGAGTTGAATGAATGCTCAGGCGGGGCATTCAAGGTGTCCTTGCATGTGCATGAGAAATATTCTATACTGAGGAAGAGGGGCTGCACATACTCGAGGCAAATAAATCAACACTGACACTGTGACACAGAGAGCAACTTACATCACTAATAATAATAATAGGGAGGTTTAGAAAGCGCCTGTCCCCGCGCTATGATGAGTGGGAGTAACAGAGTCCCCGCAGCACCCGGGGCCAATCTACTGGACAAACAAGTGAGTTTTAAGTTTTCCCCTAAGTCTGGACTCAGATGGTTCCACTGTGCTCCATGGTGTGCCCACACCATATGTGGCTACAAAGATGACTGAGGGTGCTGTGGAACTTTACTGAGTGGGAGTTCAATGGTTGAAATTTAGCAACAAGAAGCATCTGAGCCCAAAAAAGTCTGTACACAGTGACACCTGAAAGAAACTTTATGCAGATTTCCAACAACTGATGAGACTACACCTAGCTTGTTTGAGAGCAGAGTTTTTGCAACTGAGCCTGAGGAATAACTCCTGCTGCAGGATGTCCAGGACTGCAAATATTGTCAACGTAGTCCAACCCTCCTCTCATCTGGCAATGCAACCCTAAAACGTTGAGCGCTGTCACCCACATCACCCACATCACCCTGTCTACTTCGCTCTGTGGGCCATGCTAGACATCGACCATTTTGAGCAGCATTGAACTGCTGATCAGTGACACTGCCAGATGCTGCTTTCCAACTAAATGTGGACACACAATATACTGTGCATTCAGATGGCAGAGGCATTTTAAACTTCCAAAGATCTGAAAATGGGGAGAAAATAAGGAAATAAACTTCCAAAGAGCAGTAATTGGGGAGGGGGGGGAGGGGGGAAGGAAAAGCCAACCAGCATGAATACGGTCAAGTTGGTCTCCTCGCACACCGTACTCCAGGAGAAAAACATCCCAAGACTAGTATAAGTCTAGTGCAAAGGTTACCGTTTATGTGCAGAAAGGCTTCCCTTCCTGCACATAAACAATCTGAAATGACGTTTTACAACTTCTATGTGTACTTCATTAGCACACACAGAACTTGCAAATTGTTTTCTTTTTAATATTATTTATGTGCAGGAAGGGACATCTTCCTGTACATAAAAAAATCAACAGAGGTGATTTCCTCTTTGTATGTGTGCTGTAGAATGCAGCAAGCATAGAAAGACGAAATAAACGAGGAGGAATGAATGCATTTCTCCTTTTTCAGCCTCCCTATGCCTCTATGCCTCTCATGGGGAGGCATAATATTTCCAGGTTTACAATTTGTCATAAATCTGTTAATGTATCAGATTCCATGGATGTTGCATGGGTACACCCACAGCAACACCCATGGAACGCCCCTTTCAAGCAAAGTGCTGAGTTTAAAGGGGCCGTATTTAAAAGAACAGGAAAAGCCACGCAAATAAGGAGCAGGAAAATGCACCACCGGCGCGTCAAAAAAAGTAACGCACCAGTGGCGCAAAGGGCTTGTAAATAAGCCCCATGGTTTTTAGCCATGTGCAGTAGGGATTGACAGGATGGCCTGGTTCCGGGCCAGGATCTGTTCTCAACCCTCGGAGGGCAATGTACTCCAAATTACTCATGGCCTTCGGCCGTGCACAGAGCCGATTGGGGTCAGGGCCATCCACCCAAAAATTGCCAGCTGGCCAATCTCCTCTGCACACAATCTTTAGTGGTGTACAGTGGGAGATGGCAGTAGAGACTAGTTTCAGCATCACAAATTGTATATGACACTAACCCCCACTGCACATCCCTACACAGCTGTAGCTAGCCGTAGGGCAAGGAATACAGGCAGGCCCTGCACTCAACCCTTTGTAGGCTGCAAACCACACCACTGCCTATGGCTTTTGGCCACATGCAGCAGTAGCAACCTGACCGTAAACCATACCCAACAGGAGCAGCCTGACCATAAACCAGGCCATATGCCCAATCATCCACAGTCAACCTTTTCTGAATATGCCCGTTGGCCCTTTTTCTTGTTTTTTTTTACCCATCACCATCTAATTTCATCACCACTATCGTGTGAAGGCACAGTGATCTCATCTGTGATATAATTTGAAATGTAATGTCACCAATTATGTCATTTACACTCTTTCGAGCTATGGATGTGACGCTCACATCCTCCACACTACCTCTGTAGTGCAGAGAATGTGTGTGTCACATCCCTACACTATGGGCAGGGAACCCCTCTGGTACACTCTGACAACCAGTTAAGTATTTTGTGATACACTTTATCAAAATTAGCAGATAGATCCAACAAGAACAGGGTGACTATCCATTCAGCTTACAGCTGTATTCAAACATCCAAAGAAAATGTCAGACTTTCCTTTGACAAGCAACACTCTGCCTTAAGAGATTTGAAAAGTCATTGTACAAAGCCCGAGTACACTACAAGGATTTCATTACCTTCCACTGTAACTCCATTGCCCTCAAGCTACCAATTCAGGAGCATCTAGAATTTTTTGGGGAGGGGGGAGTTATCCAGGATTACATTTGAGGCCCAGAGGGATCCCTTAGATTTACTGGAGAAACTGGTAAGTCAGTTCCTTTCCCTCCAGTAATTCCTCAATAAGCTGGATATTTCACAAAAGATAAACACCACATATCTATGAAAGTTTTACAGATCTTGTGATTTTAATTTAGCTGGTAACTCATGTTACTGGCACGATCAGCAATACTGAGGACCTAGTATTGAGACACTGTGTTAGATCCTTTTGACCTTGGCTATGTGTAGAACAGCACAGAAATAAAACCTTGTTAGAAATAAAAGATAACACATCAGTAAGCACTCCAGTTCAACACCTGTTTAATGCACAAATCACGAGCAGCACCAGTGCAAATACGTAAAATACAATTGCCCTTTCAACTGACCAGAGATGCCAATTTCAACATGCAAAACCACAATATTCACCAGTGATAGCTATCTCAAGCAACTATAACTCATGAGCTAAAATAATTATTAGCAATTAACAGTGCATGGATATGACACAAGTTATAGTTTGTTTGCTATAGTTATTGGGACCACTCCACTCCACTCCACCCTGTCTATAGAGGCAGGATATCCCTTCCCTGTGTCTTAATACATTTTTTAAAACGTATTTCCAGGACAAGAGACTCAGTCCTTCAGTCTTAAAATGGCTGCTGCTACATCTTCATTGATGTGGTGACAGCCAATCAGACCGTATCTTAAGATCTGTCAGCCCTGCGGAACCTCAGTGGCATGAAATATACAACGTTTTGAGCCTCAATTCCCAAAATCTACCAAACTGATTTACACCAAATTACAAAAAGCACGCTTTTTGGATCAAGTTCTAGCTTTCTGCTTATAGAGGTGAAATTCCATTCAGCAGTTTTTGTGGTATCAATGTTTAATTATCCAATGGAATTATGAATGGGGAAAATGCGTTTTAGAGCCTCCTAACTAACTATATATATATATATGGTGGTGCAGCTAGCAGGCGAATAAACTACTCCGTGTGAAGGAACCTCCCGAGTGCTGTTTTCTTTCCTGGGGATTGTTGCCGGGATTTGACGAGCGATATATATATATATATATATATATATATACATATATATATATATATATATATATATATATATATATATATACATAAGACACAGAGGCATGGAACCTACTACAGGATATTAATAATACTCACCTTCTTGAACTATCAGTACCATCATGCTCCTCGGAGTAGAACAAGCCATGTCCACTTAGGGCGGCGAAATTCGACATGAAAAGAAATAAAATTGTGTTGAATTCACTGGTGAGTCATTTTATGCTTCTGTGAAACAGCCCATGATTAAGAGGTGTATTGGCCTCGAAGCGCGTTGGGCATGGCAGGATTAATTAGGCAAAGAAGTCAGGTGGGCAGCAGCGAGGCTAACAGACCGGAGGTCAGGACTTCGTTGAGTACTCTCTAAAAACTTGTGGGGCATTATGTGTGTGACCAAGCTCTTTGTGCAAACGAAATGCGTAACCTGGAATAAATTACCATCACTGGTGTATGCCTAACTAATGAGTGATCGCATTATTGAAATTTGGTACACTGGATGTCTATGTTGGCACGCTCCGCCAACTACATGCGATCCTCTGCGAGGGGCGGGGGACTGCAGAAGGAGCAAAAACGTTATATATATATATATATATATATATAAGGGGCGGAAAGAACAAACCGCCAGACGTGGAAGCAAACACGGATGCAGGTGCCAGTGCGACAGTATCATCAACCAGAGGAGGAGGACGAGGAGGGCAGGTGGCGGGAAAAACAGGCAGAGGAAACGCAAGAACATCCCGTTGGACGAGCCGCCAAACAGCCAAGGAAAAGGAACTATAAAATCAATAACTGGTACCGATCAAATCAACCAAACCAACCTAACTGTAGTGAATCTGACCAACAAACAATTGACGGAGGCGGAATTGGAAGTTCTGAGTCTGGGTCTCACGTTCTGTCCCTCCAATGACCTCGAATATACACAGACTAGGATCGATTTATTTCGTTTCACTAGGAAGCTGAAACTACATAAATACTTCAAAATGCGCCCACACTTGGGAAGCACCAAGAGAGGCCCCAAAGTCAATGAAATGGACATCTTAAGCGTTAAAGATCTACCAGCTATCGAGGCACTGGAGGACTTACGATTGGAAAAGGACTTCCAACAAGAACAAACGAACCTAACTACTGCCCAACGGGCAGTTCTTCAAGGGGTCGAACAGGAAAGAGAGGAGAGCACTTTCAAGCCTGCTTCGACCTTTGTGCCACAAACACCTTGGGACGCAATAGACGTCTTCACTGAGGCAATGAAAAGAGACCTGACCGTTTACAGAAAATCCAAACCGCCAATCCTAACCAACAACATCACTGAGAATCAACGCCAAGCTTTGAAGGGGCTGATGAATGAGGAATCTATTGTCATCAAGCCCTCTGACAAAGGGGGCAACGTGGTCCTTATGAGTCGAGAACTATACCGAGCTGAAGCTTTAAGGCAACTTGCAGACAACACCTATTATAGGGAATGCACGAATGCGGTATACCAAACCAGCATAATGAGATACGATGCCTTAGTACAGAAATGGTACAACCAGAACATGCTCGGGAAGGATGAAAATCTCTTTCTCAGGAACCACACCCCCATGTTACCAACTTTTTATCATCTCCCGAAACTTCATAAAGACTTGGAAAAGCCTCCGGGACGACCAATAATTTCATCTATTGGGAGCCTGACCGAGAGCATGTCACGCTTCGTGGATAACATTCTGTTTCCCTTAGTAACTAAATTGGAATCCTATATAAGGGACACGAAAGACTTCCTGACCAAGATCCAGGAAATAACATGGAACTCTGGATACCTGCTAATGGTGCTGGATATAACCAGCCTCTACACTCGTATAGATCATGGGCAGGGTCTGGAAGCTATAAAGCATGCTCTAGGCCAGCGTCCAATGAAATATGCATGCCACAACCAAATGATTTTGGAGTCCACTGAGTTCTGCCTTACAAACAACATTTTCCTCTTTGAGGATCAGATGTATATCCAAACATCTGGGACGGCGATGGGTACCTGCTTTGCCCCCAGCTACGCGAATCTTTTTGTGGGGTGGTGGGAGGAGCAGGTACCCAGGAGCTGTACGGTAGGGACGGAGACAATTTTATTATATATATATATATATTCACTGAAAAAACCATAGGTTTCACACCAGTTATAGTTGGGAATTAGCATTTAAGAAACCTATTAAATTCACTGAAAAAAACATAGGTTTCACACCAGTTATAGTTAGGTGGAAATTTTACTCGCATAAAACCATTGAAATTCCCACGTTATAGTTAGTTGGACTCACTATAACTTGAGCGTGCAATGCAGTGCTGATGACGTCACATATTACATCACTCATGACATGGTCAGTGACATCACTCATGACATCACTGATGACATCTCAAATGACATCACTGATGACATCATCCAGTGAATGTGTATCTTTCTGAAAAATAAATATTTTTTATATATGTATATCTAAAGGTTGATGGAAGAATAAATGGGCAAATAAATGTCTAAATGGATTTTTTGTGTGTAAAATTGATTGGTTAACTGACTTATTAAATGTATCTTAGTGAATACATATATTAGTGAGTAATGTTTAAATATTTAAATATCTGTATCTGTGTCTCACTTTGTGTATAAGTGGCTGCATGGGTTGGTGAGTAGCTACATGAGTGTGTATATGGGTTATTAGTTTTTTTTGAGTATCAGTATCAGTGTCTGTATGGTTCGGTGGGGATATTACTTAGAGCACAGATGCATGAATGAGTGACTCACTATTTGTATGTATTTTGAAGACAGCATGTGTGCAAGACTGTATGGGTGGATGATTGTGTGTATGGATGGGTTAGTGAGTATGTGTTTTTATAATTGATTGTTTAAGAGAGTAAATATGTTTCCATTTCTGTAGAAGTATGTGTAGTGGTGTGTATATGGCAGATGTCATTTGAGATGTCATCAGTGATGTCACTGACCATGTCATGAATGATCTAATATGTGACATCATCAGCAGTGGATTGCAGGTGGGCAAAATATAGTTAGTACAACTAACTATATAGGAGCAATTTCAGTGGTTTTGTATGAGTAAAATGTCCAGCTAACTAGAACACCACTAAAACTTATCGTTTTTTGAGTGAATTTCAAAGGTTTTTTAAAAGCTAATTCCTAACTATATAACTCCTGAAACCTATGGTTTTTTCAGTGAATTTCAAAGGTTTTTTAAATGCTAATTCCTAACTATATAAGGCCTGAAACCTATGGTTTTTTCAGTGAATTTGCAAGGTTTTTTTAATTGCTAATTCCTAACTATATAAGGCCTGAAACCTATGGTTTTTTCAGTGAATTTGCAAGGTTTTTTAAATGCTAACTCCTAACTATATAAGGCCTGAAACCTATGATTTTTTCAGTGAATTTGCAAGGTTTTTTTAAATGCTAATTCCTAAATATATAAGGCCTGAAACCTATGGTTTTTTCAGTGAATTTCAAAGGTTTTTTAAATGCTAATTCCTAACTATATAAGGCCTGAAACCTATGGTTTTTTCAGTGAATTCGCAAGGTTTTTTAAATGCTAATTCCTAACTATATAAGGCCTGAAACCTATGGTTTTTTCATTGAATTCACAAGGTTTTTTAAATGCTAGTTCTATTAGCGGATAACGTTTTTATATATTAAAACGTTTTTTAAATCTCAAATGCCTGCTTTGCTAACAGGGTTTTTAAGCACAGGCTCTTTTGTCTCTGGTGGCCATCTTGGTAGACTGCATATGAGAATTTTTTTAATGAAATATAAGAGGATTTGAGAAGTCACTCAAAATGTGCCCTAATTTTTCTTTCTTCAGCACTAATCATAATTTCTATGGCAAAATGAACCCCCTCATTTTGTTCCTTTGCAAATTAAATGTTTTAAGTGTTTACACTTTATTCCAATCAAGATGACTTCAGGTGTGCCATACTTTTGTCATAAGTAAGACTGTTAGCGCTCTAGTTGTTCTTTAGAACACTCTGGGACATTCTGTCATTGGGCTATAGTTGGGCTACATCTGGCTGATATTTGGGCTGCATTTGTATTTTTTGTCTCTGGTGGCCATCTTTGGGCTACATTGGGCTACGTTGGGCTACATTGGGCTACATTTGGGCTCTAACATATTTATAGCCCAATGTAGCCCAATATATATTTTTTCAAAGTTAATTTTCGTAAAAACCACTGGAGCACATATCTTGAGACATAGCAAAGGCACATCGGGCTACCAGTCCCTACAATTTTGCCAAGTTTGGTGGAAAACCATTCAGCCGTTCGGGCTAAAAGTGAGTCCAACCGCCCTATGGAAATTAACATGGGGAAAACACGTTTTGGGACCCCACTTTTATCTCGGCCCCCGCTTGACGAATCTCCCCAAACTTTCAGGGAAGGACTGGAGCACCGCGAGGCAAAGTTAAGGAAAATTTCAGAAAGATTCCTCAACCGACGCCAAAGTTATTCCCAATAGAATGTTGCGATTTCCCTATGGAAAACAATCCTGACTATATATACCTACTGGCTATCGCCAGTAGGTAATATATATATATATATATATATATATATATATATATATATATATATATATGTATATATATATGCATATGAGAATTTTTTTAATGAAATATAAGAGGATTTGAGAAGTCACTCAAAATGTGCCCTAATTTTTCTTTCTTCAGCACTAATCATAATTTCTATGGCAAAATAAACCCCCTCATTTTGTTCCTTTGCAAATTAAATGTTTTAAGTGTTAACACTTTATTCCAATCAAGATGACTTCAGGTGTGCCATACTTTTGTCATAAGTAAGACTGTTAGCGCTCTAGTTGTTCTTTAAAACACTCTGGGACATTCTGTCATTGGGCTATAGTTGGGCTACATCTGGCTGATATTTGGGCTACATTTGTTTTTTTTGTCTCTGGTGGCCATCTTTGGGCTACATTGGGCTACATTGGGCTACATTGGGCTACATTTGGGCTCTAACATATATATAGCCCAATGTAGCCCAATATATATTTTTTCAAAGTTAGTTTTCGTAAAAACCACTGGAGCACATAGCAAAGGCACATCGGGCTACCAGTCCCTACAATGTTGCCAAGTTTGGTGGAAAACCATTCAGCCGTTCGGGCTAAAAGTGAGTCCAACCGCCCTATGGAAATTAACATGGGGAAAACACGTTTTGGGACCCCCTTTTATCTCGGCCCCCGCTTGACGAATCCCCCCAAACTTTCAGGGAAGGACCGGAGCGCCGCGAGGCAAAGTTAAGAAATATTTCAGGAAGATTCCTTAACCGGCGCCAAAGTTATTCCCAATAGAATGTTGCGATTTCCTTATGGAAAACAATCCTAACTATATATACCTACTGGCTATCGCTATATATATATATATATATATATGTATGTCCAACAATCCAGACAGAAAACATGGTGAGAGGAGGTTCTGCTGCAGTCAGATGAAGTGTGGGAATCAAATGGCAGTTGAAACAGTAGGAGTTTGTAATGAAAAAAACTGTGGAGTTTCTGTGCTAATGATTCAGTAGCAGTGATTGGTGGATTTTGATTGCTGAAAACAGAAAGTTAGGGTGCATGGATGAGTTCTTTGAAAGATGTAATTTGAATGGTCAAGAAAAAATCATTTTATGAAAGATTGCACTGGATACGCAGGTGTACTGAGAGTTCAGAGTTCAATTGAAACATTGTTGTGTGAACTTGTAAACATGACAGGTCTTTCAGGAGGTGGTTGCCATGGAAAAAAGGCAGAAAGGGCAGAGGGGGGAAGGGTGTTGATTTGAAAAAAGTGAGGGAAGAGTTTTGATTGGGTGACATGAGAGATATGTGTGATGAATTACAGCATTTCTGTGCCTTTGTTGGTTGCAGCCTCTGGAGTGCATACCCTTTACTCTGCTAAAGAAAAATTGGTGTGTGTCTGAGACTGTTTTGAAACTCAAAAAGTATTTGCTAAGGTGAGAAAAGATTCATTTAATTTAGATAGAGAATAGTATGCTTTAGGGAGAAAATCATGAAGAAAGTTGTGTATTTAAAATGTTGCTTTGTGTCAAGTTTTTACAAATAGATTTAGTTTCTTTGAGTTTCATAGCCATGTTAAAAGTGACGCAAAAGTGGTGCAAGGGCCTTAAAAATACGCTTTCATGTGTGTTAGGGCATTTTAAGTCACTTCCCCATGAATGTGGGTGAATAATTGGTTTACTTGATGTGTTTAAAAACGTTTCTTGAAGTCAATTAGGTTTCTTGATATGTACTGCTAGAGTTTCATAGGCTGCTTGGGGCATATTTACAAGGCCTTTGAGTCACTTTGACGTTATTTTCCCCATTTTAATTTAAGTCATTTCCCCGTGGTGCAAGGTCCTTGTAAATACGCCCCCATGTGTGCTTGGCAAATTTAGATTTTGTTTCTTTGAGTTACATAGCCATGTTAAAAGTGACGCAAAAATGGTGCAAGGGCCTTAAAAATACGCTTTCATGTGTGTTAGGGCATTTTAAGTCACTTCCCCATGAATGTGGGTGAATAATTGGTTTACTTGATGTGTTTAAAAATGTTTCTTGAAGTCAATTAGGTTTCTTGATATGTACTGCTAGAGTTTCATAGGCTGCTTGGGGCATATTTACAAGGCCTTTGAGTCACTTTGATGTTATTTTCCCCATTTTAATTTAAGTCATTTCCCCATGGTGCAAGGTCCTTGTAAATACGCCCCCATGTGTGCTTGGCAAATTAAGATTTTGTTTCTTTGAGTTACATGGCCATGTTAAAAGTGACGCAAAAATGGTGCAAGGCCCTTAAAAATACGCTTTCATGTGTGTTAGGGCATTTTAAGTCACTTCCCCATGAATGTGGGTGAATAATTGGTTTACTTGATGTGTTTAAAAACGTTTCTTGAAGTAAATTAGGTTTCTTGATATGTACTGCTAGAGTTTCATCGGCTGCTTGGGGCATATTTACAAGGCCTTTGAGTCACTTTGACATTATTTTCCCCATTTTAATTTAAGTCATTTCCCCGTGGTGCAAGGTCCTTGTAAATACGCCCCCATGTGTGCTTGGCAAATTTAGATTTTGTTTCTTTGAGTTACATAGCCATGTTAAAAGTGACGCAAAAATGGTGCAAGGGCCTTAAAAATACGCTTTCATGTGTGTTAGGGCATTTTAAGTCACTTCCCCATGAATGTGGGTGAATAATTGGTTTACTTGATGTGTTTAAAAACGTTTCTTGAAGTCAATTAGGTTTCTTGATATGTACTGCTAGAGTTTCATAGGCTGCTTGGGGCATATTTACAAGGCCTTTGAGTCACTTTGATGTTATTTTCCCCATTTTAATTTAAGTCATTTCCCCGTGGTGCAAGGTCCTTGTAAATATGCACCCATGTGTGCTTGGCAAATTTAAGTACTGACAGGGTGTGCTTCTACATAGGAGCTGTGTTGTGTTTTCAAATTATGACCAGAAAATCGATTTTTTTTAAAAAGAAATGCTTTTCACATTTATGAGAAGGTCATAATGGTGTCTGCTTCTTTAAATAAATATTTTACTTTCCACCATGAATATGTCAGAATAATTTTCCTTGTTTGCCGGTTTAAAAACACATTTCTTGAAGTCATTAAGGTTTCACAATATGTTCTGCAAGAGTTTCATAGTCACTATGATGATAATGATATACATTTAGAACTGTGTAGGAGGCATGGAGAAACTGAGGCTTCTGTAAGTGTCAAGGGAGGTGAGTAATGTACATTGCTCTGTTGCATACAGTCCTCATCTTCTGCGTACTCTTGGATATGCTACACTACATCTGCACAATGAGATACCTAAGCTGAGGAAACACAGAAGATGTGATTGTGAATTGAGCATAAATATTTGCACGTTTTTCAATTATATCACCTGTGTTTTCTAACATTACGAATCACATTGTGCAGATGAGGTTTAGGTCTGTCCAGGGAGACAGAGGAGGTCTAGCCTTTGTTCAAGAGTGCAGTGGACATGACTCACTTCATTGGTAGGCCTGCACATGTATTATCTCCTCTGTACTCTTCAACAAGCCTAAATGTCATCTGCAACCCTGAGTAGGCCTCACCTCAAACAAACCTCTGGATAGGCCACACCTTATCGTCATCCTGAATCAATCATTTAAAATGTTAGGGGCAAATTTATGATGGCCGTGCGCCTCTTTTGCCCCGCTGTTGCGTCACTTTTGTGACGCAGCAGTGGTGCAAAAGATGAACCATGTTGCAAGATAGGCCTCACTTCATCTGCAACAAGATACCGTCAGTTTAAACTGTATACATTTAGGACTGTGTAGGGGGCATGGAGAAACTGAATCTTCTGTAAGTGTCAAAATTGTTGCATACAGTGCTCACCTTCTGCGTACTCTTTGATATGCTAGACTACATCTGCACAATGAGATACCTAAGCAAAGGAAACACAAGTGATGTGATTGTGAAATGAGCAAAAGAAATTGCACGTTTTTCAATTACATCACCTGTGTTTCCTAACATTACGAATCACATTGTGCAGATCAGGTTTAGGCCTGTCCAGGGAGACAGAGGAGGTCTGGCCTTTGTTAAAGAGTGCAGTGGACATGACTCACTTCATTGGTAGGCCTGCAAATGTATTATCTCCTCTGTACTCTTCAACAAGCCTAAATTTCATCTGTAACCCTGAGTAGGCCTCACCTCAAACAAACCCCTGGATAGGCCACACCTTATCGGCATCCTGAACCAATCATTTAAAATGTTAGGGGCAGATTTATGATTGCCGTGTGCCTCTTTTGCGCCGCTGTGCGTCACTTTTGTGACGCAGCGGCAGCGCAAAAGATGCGCTATGTTGCGACATATTTACAACTTGATGCATCTAGGCAGATGTGTCGCGGTGTAAAGTCCTGTGCCACATGAAACCTGCGTCAGGTTTCATGTGGGCATTTTGTTGCAGGGTGGGCATTCATTTACATGAAATCCCTGTAAAACTAACACAGTGAAATTTAGAAGATTTCACTGAGTCAGCTTTATGGCATTGCTGAATCAAATCCTTACGCCTGTTTGAAACAGGCATAAGGAGTGATGCACCATGCAATGTGTGGCTTGCCCCTGTGCATTGCAGTAGACATGTCGCGCTTACGACGTGATTCCTGCAATGCGCCGCTTTTGCGGCACAGATGCGTGACGCATCTGTGCTGTTTTTGCTCAATGGTGCTCCACATTTTGAATGCGGCACATCATGGGTGGCAGAGTAGCGGCGCACGTTAACTGGTGCAGCCCTGGGGATGCGCCAGTTAACATAAATCTGCCCCTTTACATTTAAGTATGAGCAGGGGACACAGAGTTGGTGAGGCTTATCCAAGGTTAAGAAGAGATGAGTCCTGTTCACTGAAAACTTGGACATAGGCCTCACCTCCTCAGCATCGCTGGACATGGTTAAATAATATCTGCAAAATGTTACTCTTGTTAAACAATTTTACTATTATAGTCTCTGAGATTTGTCTCTTACTCTGCAACATCTCATTGTTGTTCTCTTTCTTTAAAGATAACGACAACATCAAGCATGAGTGATAATGAGCAATCTGTTGATCTCGATCTTATCATTGAACTTGTCATTGAAACATCAGTGGAAGTAGATCGCTTGGATGATTTAAATCCTGTGGATGATGAAGAATATGATGAGGATGCCGATTTGTCAGAATTGTATGACATAGGGTGGGAAGCTGACCTGCTCGAGCCTATGGAACTATAAATACTTATTTTTAAAAGTTACTGGAAATGAAAAGTAACCATGTTAACCGTTTCATTTAAAATGAAATACAACTTCAAAAACAGCTTGTGTGAAGTGTCTTTAATAAAATAGCGAAATATGCTAATAAAATTAGTTCAGATTCACATATAAAAGAGCAAAGGTCAAATGTAGAAGCATTCCATTTCTTTGCTACTATTTGTGAGTTTTAAATTTGCCAATGCACTAAAAATTATTGTATGTAGAATTGACAAGTAGTGTGTTAATTTTTTGACGACTGTTATTGATTTACTGTTTGGTAATAGTGGTTAATAACATTTTTTATTATATTTTACCACAGATTCAACTGCAGATCATTTCAAAATTACACAATGCCTTCGAAGCAAAGAAGGAGAAAGGCTACAAAACATCAAACACAGCAGCTTACTACATGCTTGCAGCAGTCCTCTACAATAAAAACTTGTCAAGTCACCAAAAAAGGTCCGGGTAAGAGAACGAAATCTTTCCTAAGAAACATTTCCAGAAAAAAAAGTATCACTACAGAACATGTTTTAGTCCAGAAAAAGAGAGCCAATTTAAACGGAAAGGAAAGGCCACTCAAAAATGTTACTGCTAGAGCAGGAGATAACTCTGTGCATGGTAGTAGAAGGAAAAATCAGTTTAGGGACATTCGTAGACGAATGTTCCGCAACAGGATAATTGGCAATTTGTTAAAAAATATTAAGAAACGTCAACAGAAAGTGGCTTTTTATAAGAGAAAGAGAAACATTGAGAAAATTATTGATCAGGCATTCGAAATTAAGCGAAAGTTATTTATTTTGATAATCAATAGAATTAGGAAACTAAACAAGGTAATTTATGATTTCAAAACAAATAGTAGATGGAAGAGAACAGTTAATCGTAGTAATTTTTGTGAAGTTTTTTCAGGAGAATGGATGCATAGTTCAAGTTGTGAGGCATTTTTTAATGAGGAGAGTTATTTCCAGGATAATGATTTGGTGCATGCAGTTGACACCAGTGGTCGAGCATATGAGGTGAAAGATGGTTGTCCGGTTGAAAAAGAAAAACTTGTGTCAACAGAGGCAGAAGAGGTGTTAGGTAATGAGGTTTTAGGAAGACGTCCTAAGGGACCAGTGTACACCTGGAAGTGTAGTAGTATTTGCAGTGTGCGACAGGATTCCATCAATTTGCTTTGTGATTTTGTACGGACATTTAATAAGAAAACTTTAAAACAGAAAATGAAGTTGTTGCAATAATTAGATCCTTGCAGAGTGAGAGAAGTGACAGGTTTGCATGGTCATTCACTGGCTTGTCTTTCCAGGAGAGTATGCCAGAGTGTTTTTCATCATTTCAGGATGCTAGCAGTGCATCATAATAAAGTGAGGAAATTAGTTAGAATGTTGTATTATGCTAAGAGTCCAGCAATTATGCTTAAACAATTATGCACTGCTCTTTTGCATGGTTCTGAAGTAGATGTGAAGAATATTTGTGAAGAAATTGAGTTTTGTTACTTTGCAAGTAAAGAGAAGAATGTTGAAATTGACCCAGAAGAAGAAGGTAATGTGGAAGAGAGTGTACAGGTTTCCAGTACAGATAATTTTCAGAAGGAAATTGCCACGTTTCAGGTGAAATCAAGTGAGAGGCCTAATTTCACTTGTGTGTGTTGTCGACGCACTTATTATAAGAATCAGACTAAGTTAGTGGATTTATATGCAAAAAGTGAAAGGGAAAATAATAGTGAATGGAAGGATTTCGCAACATACTTGATGGTAGAAAATTGTTTTGATTTGGGATCGGATCAACGTGTGTGTACTTATTGTTGTAACAAATTAAATCAAAACCAGATGCCTGCTAGAGCGGTTCATAATAATCTGGAATTGGTCGACATTCCTTCTGAATTGAAGGATTTAAATACTTATGAATCTATTTTGATTCAAAGTGTCCATCCCTTTCAGGCTATTGTACGAATGGAGCCAAAGACAGGGAAATTGCCTCCATCAGATTTACAGAGAGGATTAAAGGGAAGAGTTGTTTATTTGCCTCTAGATTTGAAGAACAACATTAATACAATTGGAGTAGAGAAAGTGGAAGAGGAACCTCTGGTTATCTTAGTTAATGGGGTTCCAACAAAGAGTAAGAAAATCTTGCAAGATTTAGTGGATGTTAGGAAAGTCAAAAAGACAACATTGTATTTGATGAAAAACAATAAGTACTACAAAAATGTATATGTTGCAGAAGAGGAAGTAAGTGAAGAAGAGGACAGCGATTTGTGTGCTGGACAACTTGAGAAAGTAGAAGCCTCTAAAAATGAAGAAATATATGAACATTATAGTGTTCATCCTTTGCATTCCAAGGAAGTCATGGGGAATGCTATTGAGTTGTTTCAAATGAAACAAGCCAAAGGGAGTCCCATTAGTGTTTGGGAGGAAAGTTTGGAAGCTCGGTGTTTTCCACAACTATTTCCAACAGGTCAAGGAGGAAGATATGATGAGCGACCTGATCAAATTCCTGCTTCTGAATACCGGACTTTACGATTGTATGTAGAAGATCCTAGGTTTCGTCAATGCATTCCCTATTTGTTTCATCTACTGTTTGAAAGCGATCTGTCTGGACTGTCATATGCAGTGAACCACATCTTGAAAAGTGGTATACAGATGCAAAATATCTCAGCAAGGGACTTTATGGATAAAGTCAATGTGCAAGACAGTATTTTGGATTCTCACCTGATTAATCTCATGGCATGTCAGCGTGGTACTAATGAGTACTGGTACCGTCGACATGGAGATTTAAAATGTATGCTGAGGAACTTAGGAACTCCCACATGGTTCTTCACTCTCAGCTGTGCCGAGTATGGCTGGGAAGACGTACTTGAATTTCTACGAGAGGCAAATGGAAACATTGAAAATATCGAATTCAAGACACCCGGAGAACTGTGCTCTTTGGATCCAGTGAATGTATGCAGGTACTTCAATCATAGATTTGAAGCTATGATGTCTTTCATCATGAACAAGAAAAATCCACCTCTTGGAGAGGTGTTGGATTTCTTCTGGAGAATGGAGTATCAAGCAAGAGGTGCTCCTCATATACATATGCTGCTATGGATCAAAGATGCACCCAAATTTGGAACAGATCCGGATGACTTAGTGATGAGTTTCATAGAACAGTATTCTACATGTGCTGTTCCAAAGACAAAGGAAGACAAAAGCAAACAAGTTTTACGCTTTCAAAGCCATCGTTGTGGAAAGTACTGTCGTCGTAAATTCCGAAACAAGGACAAGTTCTACACAAAATGTCGTTTCAGCTTTCCACGACCGGTGCTTTCTAAAGGAAGAGTGAACAGTTTGATGTCTTCGCTGCGACATAATGTGACGAGGAAATCACCCAAAAATACATACAATTTGAAAAGAAACGAAGAGTCCAAGTACATCAACGACTACAACCCAGTGATTTTGTCCATGTGGAATGCTAACATGGATATACAGTTTGTGGCTGATAACTGTATGGCTGTGGCTCGGTATGTGACATCTTACATCACAAAAAAAGAAAAGACAGAATTGAAGGATATGTGGGAGGACATTTCCCATGAAAAGAGCCTCAGTAAGAAGTTGTACAGTTTCAGTTTGAAGATGTTGTCGCATCGAGAAATCGGAGCTTACGAATGTTCTGACCGGTTATCTTCAGCAAGTCTCTATGCCAAATCTAGGAGTATCATTTGGGCGAGTCTTGGTCTTGCTGCAACACGTAATCGAGTTCTGAAACCTGTACGGGAAATTGAGTATTTGGCGGAAAAGGAGCCAAACAGTACAGATATTGTGAAGACCAACATGTTGGATACATATTATCCAAATAGAAGCAGTCACCTCGAGAATGTTTGTCTGTATGAGGTTCTACAAAATTACATATTCAAGAGGAACATCAAAGAAGATATTGATAAAGGAGTGTATACTGTAATTGGAACTGAGGGATGTCTGGTCAAGCAAAGAAAATGCCAATTGGTAAATCATCGAAAATTAAGTGGGGAATCTCCTGAAAGAAAAGAGTTTTTCTATTTAGCTCTTTTGCAACTTTTCAAGCCTTGGCGTGCAGAAGAAGACCTGCTTGGAGATTTCCTCTGTTACGAAGACTCTTTCAATGCAGCCAAGGACACCATAGAATGTCCTGTTTTTCCAAAATATCTAGAAATGTTGAATGCGGAAATCGAGCAGGAAGCAACGATTGCAGCCAAGATTGCCAGAGACAGTTCTCAGGACAGTCAGAGTTCTGTTTCATTGAGTCAGGATCCACTAGGAGGACCTGTTATCGAAAATGAAGCTGCCACTGCCATGAATGAAGTGGAAAGAGCTATGGCACATGCTCAGGAGGATGTGGTTAACTTAGAAGACTTGGAAAGACAACTCAACGTTGAGCAGAGGAAAATATATGACGAAGTTACCAACCAAATTGATCATGGATTAAGTCATGAGAAGAAACAGTGCTCATGTACGTCGTTGAAGCCTGTCCGACTGTACGTGAGTGGAGAAGCAGAAACTGGAAAAAGTTTCCTCTTTAAAGCAATTTCATGTTATTTGCAGAAAATAACTGAGTCATCGCTGTCTTGTGTTGTCACCGCTCCAACTGGACTGGCAGCACATAACATTAAAGGTATTATTTTGCATCGTCTACTGATGCTGCCAGTGGAGCATGATAACAAATTACAATACCACAAGTTATCTGGAGATGCTTGTTGTGAAGTTTCAAGAGTCTTGAGGAAAATGAAACTTTTTTATCATTGACGAAGTAAGCATGGTTTCCAATGTCATGCTTGCCTTTGTGCATTTGAGAATGCAAGAAGTTCTTAAAACAGAGTATGATGTGTTATTTGGTGGCAAACACATCATTGTTTTCGGTGATCTTCTGCAGCTGACACCAGTGAAAGGACAACCAGTGTTTAAACTACTTACACATGAAGATACCAGGAAGTGCCTAGGGAGCATTGGCAACGTTAATATATGGTTAAACTTCAATTATGCTGAACTGCGTGAAAATATGCGTCAAGCGAAAGATGAAGATTATAAGAATATTCTACAAGATGTTAGAATCAGAAAAGTGACCGAGCATGGGAAAGAAGCTTTACATGCACGATTACTGTCAAATTTGTATCCAGAAGAAGACGTTGTGCCAGAGAATATTTTTCGGAAAATTACTGAGAAGAAATCTGGAATATGTTTGATGCCAACTCTTGCAGAATGTGCCATCTTCAACAACAAAATGTTGAATTTAGAAAACCAAGAGATTGTGAAACTGGAAGCTATTGACAGAATAGAGCATATGGGAGCAACAATTATATTGTCTGAGAATTTGAAATCAAAATTGGATTCATTAGAGAAGACTATATCTAAAACTGCTGGTTTTGAAAAGACTCTGAATGTGTGCTTAAATTGCCGTATCATTTTGAGAAGGAATTTACATGTTGAAAGAGGTCTGGTAAATGGATCAATGGGTAATGTTGTTGATTTTGAGAAATACAGAAATAGAGATGTAATTGAATTTTTAAAAATTAAATTTGATGGCATTGAGGAAGTACAGTTAATTGGTCGTTGCTCTGCTAGATTTTTGCTTGTAAAAGACTTATATGTTCGCCGTAAGCAGTTTCCTGTTTGCTTGGCATATGCGGTGACAATCCATAAATCGCAAGGTTTAAGTGTAGAAAGTGCATTGGTGAATATTGGCAGTTCTGTGTTCAAGGAGGGAATGGCATATGTGGCATTGTCACGAGTCAGAACTTTATCGGGATTATACTTGATTGAGCGTGATGTCACAAACATTTGTGCGGATCTAGATTGTGTTAAGGAATACAATAGGTTAAGAAGAGAGTATGCACCACATTTGCCTCAATATCCTTTGTTCGAGAAACGTGTGGTAGGCCGGTAACGAAGAAATGTGACCAACAGTAGGGAGGTTGTAGCAAAAAGACGAAAAGTCGATGAACCCGAAATTATAAGCAGAAAGAAAATTGATTCTGTTGAAGATGTTGTTGGTTTTCAATTTGAAAATAGTTCTGGTGTCAACTGCTATGCTAATGTAGTGGTTAATGTTGTCTTTTCTCTAGAAACTTTAAAAGAACAGATTGTGATCAATTCGGATCAAAGTTTTTGCTGTTTACTGAACTCTGTGTTAGAGAAATGTAGCACTCATAGAACAAAAATAGAAAGTGTGTCTGAAATTTGAAATCTGTTAGACAAATGTTCAGGTCAAACGCTATTCTCTCAAAATATTCAGCAAGATTGTCAGGAGTTTTTAATGTATATTCTTGATGTATTGCAAGATGAAGGTGTAGATGTAGATCATCTGTTTGGCCTTTCTTATCAATGGCAGCATGACTGTGAGAACTGTAGGGTATCAAGTACTACTAGTGTAGACTCAGAAAGATTTATATATTTAACTTTGCCAGACAGTAAATCAGTGTCCTTTAATAAGCTAGTAAAAGCAGCGATCACAACATGGAGTGTAGCCAATGTAAGTCTGCAATGTTGTCCACATTATTTATACGAACATATGGCCAGTATGTCATTTTAATGTTCCAACGATGTAGGCCTGATGGAACAAAATTGACAACTTTAATTAAAAATGTTGTGGCTTCGCAGTTGTCAATATCAGGAAGGACTTTTGTAACTACAGCAATTATATATCATGACGGTCCTTCAACAACATCAGGACATTACACAGCTTATTTGAAGTCTAGAAACGGCTGGTCATTCTGCAATGATTCTGTTTTAACTTTTAAAAAAAAATTGCCTTTTGACCTTAAAAATTCTTACCTGGTGTTTTTACAACCAAAATTTTAGGGAAAGAATCTCGGGATTTGCTCTGAGGAATTTCAAGATGTTCTAATGGCTCCTACACTATTTGGCCTTGAGGATAAGTGTAGTACAAAGTTGTTTTTGAGTTTTAAGTAGTTCCTGAAAAAAAAGAAGGTTTTCTTACAGAAAGTGGTGGGCACGGATTAGTTAAAGGACAACAGAGTATTTCCCAAAGCAAACGGTGTTCTTACCATAACACTTGACGTCATGGAAAAATAACTGCACTTTGAATGAGTTCAGAAAAACTGTTTCTTTTAATAAGCTAATTCAAGCAGCCAATCAAAACATGGAGTAGAGGTAATGTAAGTCTGCAATGCTGTACACATTATTTGTACAAACTTTTGGTTATAATGTCATTTTAAAATTCCAACTATATAAACCTGATAAAGTAAGTTTTCAACTTTAATTACAAATGTTGCGGCTACACAGTCGTTGATTTTAGGAAGAACATTTGTAACTGCAGCTATTATATGACATAATGGTCCTTTGACAACATCCGCTTATTACACAGCTTATTTAAAATGTAAAAAAAGCTGATGTTTCGAAAATGATTCACATTTGACTATGAAACAATGTTGCCTTTTGACTTAAAAATATTCTTACTTTCTGTTTTCAGAAGAGAGAATTTTGGGTAGGTAACTGGCCTATAATGATTCTAGGAGTTGATATAATTTTATGTACTGTTTTAAATTGCTTTGTGATTAAAAGTGATGTAGAGAATTAAATAATTGTAGTAGTCATAGAGGTAGTGTAAGTGTGCCTCATAGTAAGCAGTATCAGTGTCATAGGAAATGTGGAACATGAGTGAGCAAGAAGGGTGAGATATTACTAGTACAGGATTGTGAAAGTGATCTTGAACGTTTTCTTTCTGAAAGTTGCGGAAAAAGAAAATGACACGATTTGGCCTTGAGGAGAAGTGCGGTAGACAGCGAGAAGTCATTTATTGTATGTAACATATTTGTCAAAACGATGGAGCTTTTCTTTCAGAAAGTGGCGGGCTGAAAATAATAACAGCACAACAGAGTATAAGCTGTTCATAGAACATCCTTCGACGTCATGGAAAGTAAGTTACTTTTAAGGAGTTCTGATTTCTGATTGGTTATGTTATATGGGTTTTTTAAACACAATCATTTTGATTGTGTTTTTTTCCCCCACTGTTATATGATGAATACCTTCAACTCACTGTTTTTAGTGAAATTTGATATATTCTGAGAACAGCAAAAATAAACCATTTAACATGTATAATTAATTCTGTACTTTGTATAGTGAATGTTAATTTGTACTCGTCTTATCTCATGCTCACTCATCTTTTACTACCTTCTATCAATCCTCCTTACATACTCACATTGCCTTTTGTTTTATTCTCTTTCACCCTTGCTATCTAACTCCACTTATCTTTCAACCTTTGTTTCCCTAATCCAACTCTGCTTTTTTCTTTTCTCCCTTGCACCATTTTTCAGCTTTTAGACCTTCTGCTTCGCTTGTCTTTTCCATCTTTCCTCCCTTTGTTTTCTAAATTAAATATTTTTGGGTTCTCCTTTTTTGGTGCAATCAGTTAGTATAACTCACCCTCACTCATTTATCTTTCTTTGTTGCCTCACTCAGTCTGTATCTGACACTCTTTCCTTCACTTCCTCTGTCTCCTCTCTCCCTCACTCCCTTTTCCTTATTCACCCTTTCCTTATATAGTTTACCTTACTCACTTTCTTTTAGTAGCTTACACAACTTCAATTTAGTTTTCTCTTTTATCCTTCTTTTCTGTCACTGAAAGTATCTTCCTTTTTTCTCTTACTAATTTACTCTATTACAATTTCTTTTTGTCTCTGACTGTCTATCACCGTTTCTTTCTCTTTTTTTCTGCATGTTTATCTCTAACTTTATTTCTTTGTAAAATTGGATGATTTTCAATCTTTTCCCTTGTCTTTTCTAATTTTTAAATACATGTTTTAATATTTTTCAAATTTTTGTTCTTTCTTTCACAGATTGAAAGTATAAAAATAACAAGTGATTAAGTTAACGACAATTATAAGGTAAGTGTTTTGTACTCTTTTCGTTACATTTCTATCACATTTAACTTCTATTAGTTCCACTGCTTCATTTCTTTAACCCTCAGTTTCCTGCCTTTGCTACTTCCCTCATTCCTTTCTCTATTACTTACTTACTCTACTCCTTCCACTCCTTTTCTCAGTCCCTCTGTTCTCATAGTTCCTCACTCCTGTTCACTCACTCCGTCTCTATTACTCTTACTGTCTCTGACTGATCACTCTTTCACTACTTGTTCATTATGCTTTCTCCCTGTAGTTCAAGCACACTATGTTATTTACATTTCTTTGCTGTTTCAATTATTCCTTTTCTCTCACTTCTTCTTTTCTGCTTTCTGTTTTTTCTCTCTGTTATTCCACATGTTTTAACCTTAGTCACTGTCATACATCTTGTTTTATTCCTATTTACTTTCACTCACTCTTTTCTTAACACTTTCCCTCAGGGTTGTTCTTTTAGTCCGGTTCTATCCCTACCTCTCATTCCACATCCTTTACTGTTTTTCTTCTTAATTTGAACATTCACTCATATTCTCCAAGAAACTCTTGTTTATTATTCTTCGACTCTCCTTTTTTTCTTTCACTTCCTTATCTATTTTGTGTTTCTCAATTATACCCTCTTACATCTTTTCTTTGGTAAATAGATGTATTAAACAGTATCTCTGTGTTACTCCCTCTAGCTGTCTTTCTTTTAACATTACTCTCTGTTTCCTTCCCTTATACTCACTCTTCCTTTAAAAAAAAAAAAAAAAATTGTTTCGCTTCCGGTTCGCGTACCGGTGCGCGAACCGGGAAGCAAATCAAAAAAAATAGAGGTTGCCAGAGTGCTAAACATTCTAGCAATTTTTTATAAAGGGGAGGTAGTTCTGAAAAGAACTTTTTTTTAATTGTTTTTGTTGTTTTATATTTTTTTTATTATTTTTCTGAACATTTTTTTACTTTCTTTGTATTTTTTGAACGGCTTTATTTTTTTTTGTTTTTTTGGGGGGGGAAACGAAAATCATTGATTATAACGGGCTCAACAGGAGCAACAAAAATTGCTACGTTGATCAAATTTATGCTACTCTCCCTGTAGCAAATTAATTGACCGCAATAAATGCACACATGCTACACTTCCATGAACTTCAACTGGATGTTGGGGACCATCTCCCTCGCCTCTGGTTCTGTCACTGCCTCTCCAGATGATGTACTGGCCACAGGAGGGGGGTTTTCCTGCAGGTGACGTACCTGCGCAGCACTATAATTTATAGGGTGCCACCTCTCCATATTGCGATGCATAGTGTAATTGCCATAACTGTACTTCTTATCAGTCCCTCTGGACAGATTTTTTTACAGATGAGACAAGTAACGTAGCGGGCATTAACTTTTTTTTGGCCCTGGGGAAATGAGTAAAATTGCCAGATGTAATCTTCTTTTACATGGGACCTCCTTGGTTCTTCAGGCAAAAACTGCCTCTCCCCTGGCTCCTCTTCCTCTTCTTCCTCTTCTTCCTCCTCTTGATTGAGGATTACCTGAGGAGGTGGTCCTCTCTTCCTAGGAGGTGGTGGTGGTGGTGGGGGTGCACCAGCTGCAGCTACTAATGAAGCCATTGCTTATTAGTGAAAATAGGTCTTCCTCTCACAAAGTTGAAAGTCAGAGTGAGAAAAAAGGTGGGGGCTTTCATCATTTGGGAAAAAAAAATGTTCTAAACCAATGAAAAGTGTTATTTTTAGGTCACATGACCTAGCCTTACATCATTAGGAAACCAAAAGTGAAATGAACCAATGAAAAGTTTTATTAACAAGTCACATGACCTGTTACGCTTAAGTTACGCGCTGCGCGCCGTGCCCCGGATCGCTTCCGGGGAGCTGCGCTTCGCGCCTCGGTTCGAGCTCCGGAGCACTTCCGGGTGCGCTAACGCGGCGCGTCATAAGATGCATTACGCGAGAACGCCATACGTCGCGCTTACGCGACGCGTCACGATGTTGTTTTCTAACGCGGCAGTTGCGCAAACGGAACGTTTACCGGTTCGCGGACCGGGTCGCGGCACCAAATTGAGCTAACGGGAAGCTACCCGGTTCGCGGACCGGGAGCGAAACAAAAAAAAATAATTAAAAAAAGACATTAAAAAATTGTATTAAAAACATATAAAATATATTTTTCGATTTAAAGAAGAAAACATTTTAAACATTTTGATATTTGCTATTAAAAAAACATTGAAATTCACTGAAAAAACCATAGGTTATAGACCATATATAGTTAGGAATTAGCATTTACAAAACCTTGAAAATTCACTGAAAAAACCATAGGTTATAGACCATATATAGTTAGGAATTAGCATTTACAAAACCTTATTTTACTCACACAAAACCATTGAAATTCGCATATATAGTTAGTTGTACTAACTATATATCGCGCACCCGCAATCCACTGCTGATCATGTCACATATTACATCATTTATGACATGGTCAGTGACATCACTGATGACATCACTGATGACATCTCAAATGACATCACTGATGACATCACTGATGACATCTCAAATGACATCACTGATGACATCACTGATGACATTACTGAGCACATCACTGATGACATTATTCATGTGATAATACGATGAACCTCTTCAGACTCTAATATAACCTTAGATACACTCAGTGTAAACAGAAACTCACAGACTGTCACTCATCCATGGAGTTACTCACACACCTACTCAGTCATGCAAAGAATCAATCACACCTCCATTTTCTCAACTATACAGTTATACACACCTTACTTATTCAAACAGATACTAACACATATTTACTCTCTTATACAATCCCTGATACAATTTCAGAATGATCCATACAGCCACTCACACATTCACTGGCTCTTATGCACAGTTATTTATATATGTCAACTCTCACATGTACTGTGTTTTACATATGTACTTACTTTGACATGTAGCACTGAGATATCCATTTACTCACCAATACACTCATGCACACAGTCAACCGCCCATACAGCTGTTTCCACATGCACTTTTGAACCCATACATCTAGTGAATCAACTGCTCACACATCTATGCACAGAGTCATACACCTCCCAGCCACCCACACACACACTCAGTCTCCTATACAAATACTTGGGCAACCAATCAATAACCCATATAGTTACTCATATAGCTACTGATCAACACATGCAGCAGTTTACAGAACAACAGACATAATGATGCACAAATTAAGACAGTTTAGTCACTAACCCATGCACTCAGTGAGACACATTTAATCACTCACTCATACAGTCAGTCATGCACCTACTAAATCCTTCATCCAGACACTTATACATCCACTCATTCTTCAATATGTAAGACATATTTTAACTTTACAGAAATACACAGTCACTGGATGTTGTCATCAGTGATGTCATCAGTGATGTCATTTGAGATGTCATCAGTGATGTCATCAGTGATGTCACTGACCATGTCATGAATGATGTAATATGTGACATGATCAGCAGTGGATTGCGGGTGCGCGATATATAGTTAGTACAACTAACTATATATGCGAATTTCAATGGTTTTGTGTGAGTAAAATAAGGTTTTGTAAATGCTAATTCCTAACTATATATGGTCTATAACCTATGGTTTTTTCAGTGAATATATATATATATATATGTATATATATATATATATATATATATACATATATATATATATAAACACGAAACCCAGCTGATCCCAAGCCTCGATGTCGGCGGGCCCGTGAAGGAGTAGAATCACTCCGAAACGCGTAGGACGTTGTGTCAGTAAATAAATCTGCACTGAAGAATAGTGGCCACGGCTCCGTTGTAATTCTTTACCGCACGAAGGAGAGAATACGCCGGTTTAACGTGTGTATATATATATGTATTACCTACTGGCGGTCACCAGTAGGTATATATAGTTAGGATTGATTTCCATAGGGAAATCGCAACATTCTATTGGGAATAACCTTGGCGCCGGTTGAGGAATCTGCCTGACATTTTCAGCAACTTTGCCTCGTGGCGCTCTGGTCCTTCCCTGAAAGTATGGGGGGGATTCGTCAAGCGGGGGCCAAGATAAAAGGGGGGTCCTAAAACGTGTTTTCCCCATGATAATTTCCATAGGGCGGTCTGTCGCACTTTTAGCTCGAACGGCTGAATGGATTTTGACCAAACTTGGCAAAATTGTAGGGACTGGTAGCCCGATGTGCCTTTGCTATGTCTCAAGATATGTGCTCCAGAGGATTTTGAGTAATTTAGGTTAAAAAAAAATTATATATCTATGGCCGCGCCCCGGTACGCGCACCGGGGAGCGCTCCAGGCGCGTCACGCGACTTGCGCACGGGAAGCTGATTGGTTCTCGGGTGTCTGTAAACATTCAAAACAGTCCGCAGCGGCCGCCATCTTGTGTCTCGGTAGGATTGAGACACAAGAGGTGGCAAAAATCAAGGGGGAAATGACCAAAAGGGGGCAGGGTAGACCCCCCCTGACCCCCTAGGTTTGATGTGGGGGCCATTAAAGGGTCCCGCGGGGCAAAAAAAATAATATTTTTTTTGCGTTTTTCGCGGGGGGAGCTCCCGGTACGCGTACCGGGGAGCGTACCATGGGGAAAAATAGTGAACAAAAATTATATAATCATAATAATAAATAATAAAATAATCATTTTGAGTGATTACAGGTAGGGTAGCTCTGTAAAGAGCTTTTGGTTCTGTGGCTGTTTTAGGTACCTACAAGTACGTCCCACACACACCCACACGCACACAACCCCACACCTCCACACCCACACACTCCCCACACACACCTCACACACGCACACCTCCACCCACACCCAAACACCCCACACCGACACCTTACACATCCACACCCACACCCACACATCCCACACACACTCACTCACACACACACCTCACCCCCCCAACACACACACACGCACACACAGATACCTCACAGACACACCTCACACATCCCACACACACACCTCCCCCCACACACACAGACACACGCACACCTCACAGACACACCCACACATCCCACACGTACACACACATCCTACACACATACCCCCCACACCCACACACACCCCACATACACCTCACACACCCACACCCCCACCTACACCCAAACACCCCACACACCCACACCCACACACACACACCTTACACATCCACATCCCCACCCACACCCACATACCCCACACACCTACACACACCTATACACCTCATCCCCCCTCAGACACACACACCTCACAGACACACCCCACACATCCCCCACACACACCTCACCCCTTCCCCCCACACACACACCTCTAACACACACCTCACACACACACACACACACCACACACACACTCCTCTCACACACACACCCACACACCCCCCCACACACACACCCACACACACACCCCACACACACACCCACACATCTTACACACACACACCCCACACACATACCCCCCACACACACACCCCACACCCACACACCCCCACACACACACACCACACACACACTCATTATTTTTTTATTTTGAGGGGGTGCCCCACACACATACCCTGACGCACACACACCCCCCCCCACACCCCACACACCATACCTCATACACCCACACCCCCCCACACCTCCACCCACACCCAAACACCCCACACACCCACACCCACACACACACCATAAGCCCCCACACCCCCACCTACACCCACACACCCCACACACCCCCACCCACACACACCTCCCTCCCCCCCACACACACACACCTCACAGACACACCCCACACATCCCCCACACACACCTCACCCCCCCCACACACACACCTCTGACACCCCCACACACACACACACACACACACCCCACACACACACCTCACACACACACACCCACACCCACACCCACACACACATTCCTCACCCCCACACACACCCACACACACCCCCAAACACACACATCCCCACACACACACCCCACACACACACCCACACATCCTACACACACACACCCCACACACATACCCCCCCACACACACACCCCACACCCATCCCCCAACACACACACACCACACTCACACACACTCATTATTCTTTTTTTCTTTTTTTGAGGGGGTGTGCGCCCCGGTACACGTATCGGTACACGTATCGGTACACGTACCGGTACGCGTACCCTGGAGAAAAAAAGAAAGACAGAGTTTTTTAAAAATGTAGCATTTTTATATAAACTGGAGGTAGTTCTGAAAAGAACTGTTTTTTTATTCTTATTGTTGTTTTATATTTTTTTAATTGTTTTTTTGTACCCCGCGAATTTAAAAAAAAAATATATTTTTTTTTGCCTTGGGTGTCCTTGTGGGACCCCCTGAGCAGGCCTAGGGGGTCAGGGTGTTTCTACTCTGGCCCCTTTGCGAGTTTCACACCTTTGTTTCACTGCTTTCTTGTGCCTTGGTTTGAACAAGGCACAAGATGGCTGCCAGGGACACCCAGTATGCAAGGGGAATTAGTTCCCCCTCTTCAAACATGCACGGGGCTGCGTTGCAAAGAGGTGTAAAAAAGGGTGTGGCCTCATTACACCTCTATGCAATGCAGCCATCTGGCGCATACTGGAGGCTCCTGGTGGGCTAGTTGGCCCCCAGGGACCCCCATTATACAAGGGGAATTAGTTCCCCCTCTGCAAACGCGTCAGGCGGCTGCGTTGCAGAGAGGTGTAACAAGGGGCATAGCCTCATTACACCTCTGCAATGCAGCCCCCTGGTGCATACTGGAGGTTCCAGGTGGGCTAGTTGGCCCCCAGGGGCCCCCAGTATGCAGGGGGAATGAGTTCCCCCTCTTCAAACATGCACGGGGGCTGCGTTGCAGAGAGGTGTAAAAAGGGCCGTGGCTTAATTACACCTCTCTGCAATGCAGTCCCCTGGTGCATACTGGAGAATCCTGGTGGGCTTTCAGGTCTTATTTAGTTAGGAATTAGCATTAAAAAAACTTTGAAATTCACTGAAAAAAACATAGGTTTCAGGCCTTATATAGTTAGCAATTAGCATTTAAAAAACCTTTGAAATTCACTGAAAAACCATAGGTTTCAGGCCTTATATAGTTAGGAATTAGCATTTAAAAAACCTTTGAAATTCACTGAAAAAACCATAGGTTTCAGGCCTTATATAGTTAGGAATTAGCATTTAAAAAACCTTTGAAATTCACTGAAAAAACCATAGGTTTCAGGCCTTATATAGTTAGGAATTAGCATTTAAAAAAACCTTGCAAATTCACTGAAAAAACCATAGGTTTCAGGCCTTATATAGTTAGGAATTAGCATTTAAAAAACCTTGCAATTTCAATGAAAAAACCATAGGTTTCAGGCCTTATATAGTTAGGAATTAGCATTTAAAAAACTTTGCAAATTCACTGAAAAAAACATAGGTTTCAGGCCTTATATAGTTAGGAATTAGGCACAAGAAAGCAGAAAAACAAACGTGTAGAACACAAAAAGGGGGCAGGGTAGAAACACCCTGACCCCCTAGGGCTGCTCAGGTGGTCCCACTAGGATATTAATATATTTAAACGTTATCCGCTAATAGAATTAGCATTTAAAAAACCTTTGAAATTCACTGAAAAAACCATAGGTTTCAGGCCTTATATAGTTAGGAATTAGCATTTAAAAAACCTTTGAAATTCACTGAAAAAAACATAGGTTTCAGACCTTATATAGTTAGGAATTAGCATTTACAAAAACCTTTGAAATTCACTGAAAAAACCATAGGTTTCAGGCCTTATATAGTTAGAAATTAGCATTTAAAAAACCCTTTGAAATTCACTGAAAAAAACATAGGTTTCAGGAGTTATATAGTTAGGAATTAGCTTTTACAAAACCTTTGAAATTCACTCAAAAAACTATAAGTTTTAGTGGTGTTATAGTTAGCGGGACATTTTACTCATACAAAACCATTGAAATTGCTCCTATATAGTTAGTTGTACTAAGTATATATCGCGCACCCGCAATCCACTGCTGATGATGTCACATATTACATCATTCATGACATGGTCAGTGACATCACTGATGACATCTCAAATGACATCACTGATGACATCACTGATGACATCATCCACGTGACAATCACATGCACCTTTTCATACACTATTACAATTTTTCATCACTCTTTGTAAAATACAGAGTATCATATTTTAATCCATTGTCACAGCAATACAAGTATCTAAAAATCCACTCAGTGATTCATACATGTATACACACATCTAATCCCTTACCTATGGATTCATACATGCTGTCAATGAACAATAGAACACTATCAAAAATACGTATACATCTATATCGACATTAAACAACAACACGCATCCTATTCACATATGAAGTCATCCTACTCACTTATGCAAACAATGGATCATACTTACATATTTACTTAGCAAAACACTTATACAAACACCACTTCTTCTATTCATTTAGATAGTAAGTCATACTTAGTGAATTATAAAATCATTATTACAAGTATACAGTTATCCATACAGTCACTCACACAATCATTGTGTCTTATGTATACTTATTTATATCCAACAACTGACACATACACTGCCTTTTATTTTTCTAGTTTGTTGGACCTGTACCTTTGAGAAATATATTTTCTCATCACCACACCCATAAAGAGATTCCCTCACCCAAACTGTTAGAACATGTAGTTTTAACTTCATATATCTACTGAATAAACTATTCACACATCTTTGGACAGTCACACACCCTCCACCGAACCACACACACTTTCACACTCCCATACAAATACTCATTTAACTAATCAATAACTAATATAGACTTTCACATAGCTAGTAACCAACTGTAGAATCAGTTTACACAACAACTGACAAAGTGATACAGATATTCACACAGTTTAGTCACTATCCACTATATTTAGTGAGACATTATAAATTGGTCAAGTAAACAGTCAATTACACTGCTACTAAATCCTCCATCCAAATATTTATTTATATATCCACTCATTCTTCGATGCAAATTGCTATATATATAATGCATATTTAAATAACGAAGTAAACCACATTCACTGGATGATGTCATCAGTCATGTCATCAGTGATGTCATTTGAGATGTCATCAGTGATGTCACTGACCATGTCATGAATGATGTAATATGTGACATCATCAGCAGTGGATTGCGGGTGCGCGATATATACTTAGTACAACTAACTATATAGGAGCAATTTCAATGGTTTTGTATGAGTAAAATGGCCAGCTAACTATAACACCACTAAAACTTATAATTTTTTGAGTGAATTTCAAAGGTTTTGTAAAAGCTAATTCCTAACTATATAACTTCTGAAACCTATGGTTTTTTCAGTGAATTTCAAAGTTGTTTTTTAAATGCTAATTCCTAACTATATAAGGCCTGAAACCTATGTTTTTTTCAGTGAATATATATATGTATTAATTTGCCCAGTGGTAGTTGTGATAGATAGATAGATAGATAGATAGATAGATAGATAGATAGATAGATAGATAGATAGATAGATAGATAGATAGATAGATAGATAGATAGATAGATAGATAGATAGATAGATAGATAGATAGATAGATAGATAGATAGAAAGATCATTCACTGAAAAAAAGTTTACAGAGGGGCTATAGTTAGGTTCATATTTCTCTCTCACAACACCATAGAAATTCTGCAGTTAAGGTTATCTGAGCTGAATAACTTACGGCCCCTCAAATCACTGCTTATAACCTCACATATTACATCACTCATGACATGGTCAGTGACATCACTCATGACATCTCAAATGACATCACTGATGAGTTCATCCAATGAGTGTGTTTTGTAAATGTTTATGAGACTTAACTATATAAACTAAGCTACTCTATAAGTTACATTATTATTTGTTCTGTACTACTAATGATACTATTTCTAACATATTCCATCTGAGTGGCTGTGTGACTGTATCAGTGTGTGAGTGGGTGTTTGAGTGACTGTATGGGTGTGTGATTGTCTCTATGGATCTCTCAGTGGATGTGTGACAGGCTGTATAGGTCTGTCAGTGGGTGTGTGACAGGCTGTATAGGTCTGTCATTGGGCATGTGAGTGGCTTTATAGGTCTGTGAATGGCTTTGTGACTGGTTTTCTGGGGGTGTGAGTGGCTGTGTGAGCTTTTGTATTGGTATGTGAGTGGTTGTATGGGTGTGTGAGCCAGTGTATGAGAGGCTGTATGGGTGTGTGAGTGGTTGTATAGATCTATGAGTGGGTGTGTGAGTGGTTGAGTGGGTATTTGAGTAGGTATGTGAGTGGATGTGTGAGTAGTTTTGTGGGTCTGTGAGTGGGTGTGTGAGCGGTTCTATGGATGATGTCATGAGTGATATCACTTGCAAATGTCATTAGTGATGTCAAAGAGCATGTCATGAGTGATGTATTATATGAGGTCATAAGCACTACCTTGATGGCGGCTAGCTCAGGTAACTATAACTGGTGAATTTGTATGATGTTGTTCGTGTGAAATCTGAGCCTAATATATGTTTAAAAACATGAAAATCGCATATGTACTTAATGTAAAGTATATAAGTTTTTTTAAATTAATTAAACAAATTGTATTTATTTTTAGATTTTTTTTGGGTACCGTGGTCTGTGGTACCTTCACGGATCCATAAAAATAGACCGACTACTACTCTATGGTTTTTAATCCCAATCATGTGATCGGAATGAATCTGAGACTCCGTATCTGCGGATTGTCCAAAAAATAAAAAAATGTTTTCAAATATGTACACCCCTTAATTTTTATTAATTACATCACTGTGAACATACTTACAAGTTTATAGTAACCACCTTTAAATCTGTTTTTCGACAAAGTTACCCATTTTATGAGTTTCATGAATCTATGATTCTACATGTCGGAACCGTGAATTTGATGGAAACCAAACTATGCCTTGTCTTTTGATTGGAGATATGAGGACCCCACCCATGAACATGGAAACCATACACATAACCAGTTCCTTCTCCAATGAAGTCTCTAGAATGATGATTGAGTACAGTGGTGCTTTGCTTTTATAGAATGGCCGAAGCTAAATCTTCCGGCCAGGATCAGCAGTCCCATCCTGTTGAGGATGAGGAGGAAGAAGCAACAATTGCAGAAAAGAAATTGATGTCTGGAAGCACTTCATTATACCTTCTGGGGAAGGGAAGGTAACAGCAGTGCAATATTTGTGTCACACAGTTATCACGAGGCACTGCAAAAAAGTATTCACATGAGACAAGTTCCATGTGGAAGCAACTAAAAACAATTCATGAAAGGGTGTACAACTGGATGATGCTGGACAAAGCAGGTGCAGCAGGACAGTCACCTTCTACATTAGTCTTGGGAAAACCATCATCAGCTGCAGCTACATGCAAAGAATTGAGTGCCTTGGGTATTTACTGTGCAAAATGGTACATGCTAGTCGCTGTAAAAAAGTCTTCTGTGGGTGCATTCTTGCATACATTGAAGAAGCATCACTTTTAGGATTAGTTTTATTTGTTGCCAGTGACCACATAATGTTTTTTGAAGACTGAAGACGGCTATTTCTTGGAATTCCCTATTTCTGTCCATTTTACTACCCTGTTCACTTTTTCTTGAAAAATTCTTAAAAACCTCTTTTAGGAAACAAAATGGTTCTTGTTATAACCACCATCTAGTGAAACAAAGAGCTAACTGTTTTTAATGTGTCAGTGATTTTATTGGTATGAAAGTGGGTGTGTCAGTGTGTGCATCAATATATGCCTGGGTGTGTTAGTGGATGCATTAGTGTTTGGTTGTGTGTGTCAGTTTCAGCATTGCTGGATGCCTCTGTGTGTCAGTGTCTGCAATAGTGTATGCCTCAGTTTGTTAGTGTATGCATCAGTGTGTGTCTGGGTGTGTTATTGGATGGATTTGTGTTTGGCTGGATGTATCAGTGTCTGATTTGGTGTATGCCTGGCTGTGTCAGTGTCTGCATTGATGTATGCCTAGGGGTGGTAGTGTATGCTTTGGTATGACCCCGGGTGTGTCAGTGTATGAATCAGTTTGTGCTTTGGTGTGTTATTGCATGCGATAGTATATGGATCGGTATGTCGGTTTCTGCTTTGCTGTATGCCTGTGTGTGTCACTGTCTTCATTAGTGTTTGTGTCAGTGTTTCCATAAACATATGCCTGGCTGTGCTATTGGATGCATTAGTGTTTGACTGGATGTATGAGTGTCTGCACTGCTGTATGCCTGGGTGTGTCAGCGTCTGCACTGGTGAATCCCGGGGTGTGTCAGTGTATGTGTTTGCGTGGGTATCTCAGTATATGCATGAGTGTATGCCTGGATTTGTTATTGTATGCATTTGTGTGTGCCTGGTTGTGTCAGTGCATGCAACAGTGCCTGCCTGGGTGTGTGAGCATATGCATTAGTGTGTTACTGGGTGTGTTAGTGTTTTCATGAGTGTGTGTCTGGGTGTGTTATTGCATGTATTAGTGTTTGGCTAGGTGTGTCAATGTCTACATTGCTGTATGCCTGGGTGTGACAGTCTATGCATTGGTGTATGCTTTGGTGTGTCTGTGTGTGTGTTAGTGTGTGCATAGGTGTGGCAGTGTCTGCATTGTCATATGCTTGGCTGTGTTGGTGTATGCATCGGTGTATCTCTGGGTGTGTATGTGTCAGTGTATGCCTGGGTGTGTTTTTTGATGCATTACTGTTTCCCTGGGTGTGTCAATGTCTGCTTTGGTGTATGCACTGGTGTATGACTGGATGTGTCAGAGTGTGTCTCAGTGTATTATTGGATGCATTAGTGTGTGTCAGTGTCTGCATTGCTGTATGCCGGTATTCAGACAAAAGAATGGGTCAGAAATATCGACTGACACAATTATCCAGTTGGAAATATCATAACACCGAAATATGGACAGCAAGAATATCGTGGACAAGAATATCGATTTTAAGGTAAATAATATCGATTTTTAAAAACATAGAAGTCATTAATACTGTTTGCAAAAATATAGTTGTTTAAAATATCGATTTTTTTGTTAGTGTTACGTATTTAAGTATATATTTTAAATGTATGTGATGTAATTTTATTGTATAAGTATTGTTTATGTTTTTTCATATATGTGTTACATTTTTAGTAGTAAATACATTTTATTTAATTACATTTTGTGTTTTTTAGTTCCATAGCGGGTTGTAGGTTAATAGGAGAATATGGTGGGAAGTTATTTAATTATAATAAATTAATGATTATTTTGTATTTAATAATATTTATTTTATTGATATTTAATGGTGTTAATTGTGCTTTTAATTTTTGATACATTTTATGTGTGGGTTGTGGGGTTTATAGGGGTAAAAGGTTGAAAGTCATTTATTTGTAATTAATTATAAACTAGTTGTTAATTAATATTAATTCATTAAATGGTAATTCATTATAGTAATTGTGTAATTTATTGTAGGTGCAGGTGGAGGGGTGTATAGGGGACAAGAGTGGGAAGTAATTTATTTATTTATGAATAATTAATAATTAGTTGATAATGAATTTCAATTAATTAACTGATAATTATTTATGGTAATTGTTTGATGACATTACTTTGGGTGTGGGTTTGGGGTTTATATAGATTAAAGGTGGGAAGTAATTTATTTTCAATAATTAATAATTAGCTGTTACTAAATATTAAATAATTGATTGATAATTTCATATGGTAATTTTGTAGTTTATTTTAGGTGCGAGTTGTGCAGTTTATAGGGTTAAAGGGTGGGAAGTAATTTATGTTTGTTTTATAGATAATTAGTTGATAAATACTATTAATTAATTGATAATTAATTTATCTGAATTCTTTATTTACAGTATTTTTAGTGTGTGTTTTTGGTTTACATGGGTAAAGGGTGATGAGTAAATTAATTTCACTTAATGTATAATTAGTTATGAAAAACTATTAGTCATTTATTTGTTTAATTTTATGTACGGGTTCTGGGGATTATCGGGGTAAAAAGTAGGAAGCCATTTGATTGTAATGAATTATAATCTGTTTTCTAATTAATAATATTTGTTTAATTTATTATTCAGTATGTTAATTGTGCAAATATATATATATTTTTTTACATTTTAGATTGTAGGGTTTTGTTGGTGTATGGGGTCGGTAGTACTTTAATTTTAAGCATTTAAAAATATTTAATTATAATATAAATAATAATAAATTTAATAATTAATCGTGTTGTGTGTTTTGTGGAAGTGTATTGTGAGAAGTACATTAATTATAATTAAATAATAATTAATATTTAAATAATGAATAATAGTTTGTTGATGAATATTTATATTAGTAGTGTAAATAATTTTTTATGTGCAGGTTGTGAGTTTTTGGGTGTTATAGGGTGAGAAGTAAATAAACTAAATGTATGTAAAATGTTTGTGATAATAAATATTTTCTAAATAAAAATATGTATTTGTATGAAAATTATTTTAGTATTTTATTTAGTATAATATTTGCAGGCATTTGTGATATGTATTTAACATTTTAACATGTTTTATTTAAAAAATGTTTAATACTAAGGGGCCGATTACAAGGTAGTTCGGAGACTTCAGACCGAATCGGTCTTGTTATTGTGTCGGTACAATCTGTAAGACCGGTTACGATGCTTCCCAACACCGTTCGGTCGGACTCGCATTGACTTCAATGGGAGCCTGTGTTCTGGCCCTCAGTTTTGGGTGCATGGTGCCTGCCATGTATGTCTGATGTGTATTTTTTGTTCTGTAGCATGTGCTGCAGCCCGCAGCACCTGCTACAATACAAAACATACACAGTGTGACCACCTTGAAAGCGGTCGTATTGTAATACCTACGATGGGACCACTGAAAGAAATTCGCACAGTCCCATCTGACCGCCGTCATAATCAGGCCTAATATTCTGTACAACTATATTAATGACATCAATATTTTTTTCGATATTTGTGTACTTGCCATTTTAAATATAGGATGTCAATATTTTTACATAAATATGTACAACACAATATTTTGGCAAGGGGATATTTTAGGTGTCCATATTCTATCAGTGAACCCAGTATCAGTCGATGCATCGGTGTATGCCAAGGTGTGTCAGTGTGTGCGTCAGTGTGTACACGGTGTCTTATTGGATGCACTATTGTTTGGCTGGATGCGTTAGTGTCTGTATTGGTGTGTAGTTTGGTGTATCACTGGCTTTATAAGGTTGTGTATGGTGTTTGGGTGTTTGAAAGGCTGTATCTGTCTCAATATCTAAGGGACTGTATTGATATGTAACTGGGTGTGTCATTGGCTGTATAAGTATGTGTCTGGGTCTGTCAGTTTTTGTATCAGAGCGTGGCTCGGTGTATCAGTAGTTGTATCAGTGTGTGTCTGGGTATGTCAGAGGTTGTATCAGTGTGAGCCTGGGTCTCTCAGTGTCTGTATTGGTGACTCCCTGGGTGTCTCATTGGCTGCATTGGTCTGTACATAGATGTGTCAGTCTGTGTGGTTTTATCAGTGTATGACTGGGTATGCGAGTATCCCTATTGGTGTATGCGTTTGGGTGTGTGAATGGGTGTATCAAGTGTATAACTGGGTATATGAGTTGCTGTATCGGTGTGTGGCTTTGTGTGTAAGTGACTTCATGAGTGTGTGAGTAGGTGTGTGAATGGGTGTGTGAGTCTATCTAAGCAGCAGTTTGCATGTGTAAATTGGTGTGACTGACTGTATGGGATTTTGAGTAGCTCTATGAGTGTATGAATATTAAAAAAAACAGATTTAGAAACAAAAATAACAAGTGTTTGGGAAAAGGGTTGGCTCTAAAAAGAGCCATTGTGTTTGAGGTGTGTGGATGGTAATTACAAATAGAACAGGATGCAGTGGTTTAAGTTGTTGAGGAAAACCCTCTTTGAAATGGATTTCATGTTTTTGATATTTTCTGTCCATGTCGAAGCATAAGTTGCTATTGCATTTAGTTGTGGTCTTGGAGAAATATAGAAACAGCTTTATTGACATGTTTCTTGGTATTCTCTATCTGCGGACAAAAAAAACCCAGTTTATGGTGCAAAGGGTATCGAAGACCTGTAAGTTAAATTTCAGTAGTGGACTGCGGCACCCATTGTGTCATCCACTATAGTGACAGATAAGAACGAATACTCTGGAGAGACAATTAATATCCAGGAATCGACCAATTCATTGTGTAGCAATCATTTTATTTCAAAATTGTACAGTGAAACATAGAAGATAACCTCCCGCGGGGTAATCCTCAACAAGTGTTAAAACCACAAAAAAACATTCAATGACCACCAATAGTGTGTGCAGTGAACCCAAAAAGCACATATTCACATTCATAGGGACAGTTTTAGCGATGCCTTCGCGCGGCATACAAGAAGCCTGCATAGTCCACACGGTTCCAAGACAGCCATTCAGAAAGGCCCTCCAGGAGGTTCCGGTGAGAGAGGAGTCCAGGAAAGAGAGGCAAGTCTGAAGTTGCTCAGCTGTCAGGAGCTAGAAAGACCATCAAGCACGTCACCTCCGAGGAACGGCCTCACACACCGAGATCATCTCCAACAGCTGCAGGTTTGTTGTCCACCAGAACCTGAGCGCCTGTGAGATCTCCAGAGTGGACTCCACCACCGCTCCAGATGCACCAATATGTGAACTTTGTAAATAAACTCCAACATCGCGAGACCAGGCCGGTCTGAACTACATCGCCAAGGCGGACTAAAGCATCCTGTCCATGCAGTCCAAAGCTCTTATTCCTGGCTGACAGCCTGAAGAGACTCACTTGGTGCTGTGTATACGTAATTATTTTTCTTACAGGTTGGACTTTTGTTTGTCTCTTTTCGTTAAAGTTTGGGAGGGATGCAGTGTCCGGCTGGACACGTTCTAATGTTTTGCCCTGTTTAACATCCACACTAACACCCACCCATCACAGGCGTCACCGGTCAGGTGATCCTGTTAATAAAAGGGTCCAGGCACACGTGCCCAGGGCCAGTTCAAGTACCCTAGTCAGTGTTTCTGTGCAGTCATTTAGCCAGTATGTGGGCCTAGCGCCCCGGACATCACAGATGACAATACAAATGTTCAATTAAACCATGCCACATTCTCCATACTGGATGTAGGTCGAGGGCCTGTAATGTGACAAAGCAGTGAAAATATGCAGGGGTGTATCATCAATAGTAAGCAAGGCAATAGTAAACATGGGCAAAGCAAAACATGGGCATTATATATGAAAAGCTCCGGCGCAAATTATCGTGAGAATGGCCAGATACAACAGTTTGAAGGACACAATAACAATGGATAAAGGATGGCAATTAGAGCGAAAGCTGGTAAGTGTGTAAAACTGTATAAGGTTGTTATCCATAATGTTTCAAAGAAAATTATAAATGCAGTAGATGCATGCAAACGACCTCTGTGAGCCATGCTGTGTAATCCAATTATTGCACTATATTCAATTCAAGGTATACGTTCTGCAAATATGGGAGAAATAGGGAATGAGTGGAATAAAAATAAATCCACCAACAATTCTAAATTCTTGCATACTGAATAGCTTGCCGCGTCTAAACGCCAATATCGAATGCCACACTGCCAGAAGAACCCAACTGCAGGAGTGTGGTGAGAGTGAATCATGTGCGTAGTCCTTTTAAGGTCAGGAGCATAAAGGAAGGACTAGGGCAAAGGGATGAATTATGAGTGGGAAAAGTGTCAGCCATTTTGGAATAGTAAACATACCTGTGTGCACAATGACAGACAGAGACTCAATTAACAGTTTAGCGGGAATGAGAGATGAATCAACTACTGAAAATAGGACTACACTTGATGCAAATTGCACCAGGTTTGAGGTGACATGAGAACAAGCTGGTAAAATGCATGTAAGCTGCCAGGTTGCCCGGGTGTTGTGCTGGAGAAATATGGGACGTGTTCAGATAAAAGTGTGTGTGGGTTGGGGTTGTTTAGAAATTTCCTTTGGGTCACTTTGTTTTCTTCATGAGGTCGATTTGGCTACTTTTGTTGATGAAAAGCATGCTATTTTACTTTCTTTTTTAATTTAAAGGATGCTCCATTGTATAATGAAATCAATGTTGTATTGCCAATAGGGAGCATTGCATTATATTGCTTGAGTTGCATGTTCTGCGAGTTGGGGCAAAGGCTCACTCCCGCAGGGGGCTAGAGGAGCCGTAGCATAAACCTAACCAAGGCCTGGGAGAAAAGGGTGCGCCTCCTGGAGGAAAGGGTGCAAAAAATATGCCACCAGTAAATGGCACCCCGCCCCCACTGTCTGAGAGTCAGAGGCTGGGTGTGCGAGAAGCACACAAAACCAGAGATCAAAGGCACGAAATAAAGCGGCCCATGGAAGGGTCAGGTTTATATTTTAAATCGTCTCTGAGGCACTGTGGATTGGGGTTTAAAGGGAGGCTGCAGCAGCGGAGACACCTACATTTTTAAGGGCAGCTGGACAGAGAATTGCAAAACCCATCCACCCCTAAAAAAACTGGAGCCCTTAAATGTCGCAGGCAGGGCAATAGAGAAAGGGCTGGAAAAGAAGCATGAAGATGATTTGGAGGCCACACCAACCCAGTGGGTGGCAGGACTATGTGCCTTGGGCAGAGTAAGACAGTTGGAGGGGGTACACAAAATAGCGCTCATGGCCCAGGTCCGCCAAAGAGCATGACGCAATAAATTAACAAAGGTGTAGAGAGTCAAGCCCACAGGGTTAAAAGTCATACCCCTCTCCCCAGATCCTCCCCCCCGCTCCACACACAAAAGGAGAAAGCCTAGTGCAAAGACTCAAATTTCACAAAAAATGTTGGATTGATATATGGCTAAGTGACTTATGATTGACCTTCCTGATTACATAAATAATACCCACCCCAAAGCAACTCCACTGCCAAGCTTTCTCTCTTCCCCCACACCGAACAAATATACAAACACAACAACTCTCTTTTAACTGCCTCTCATCCATTGGACAATTTAGAACCTTACAACATGACCCATATGCTGCACCACCACCCCTAACTCATACACCTTCCATCCTAAACAGACACAAACAAAATAAACAACATGCCACTCTTCACAACATTGTATCTCCATGTCTACAGCACGACAAGGCTATTCTACAAAACCAACACAGCTCACCAACTCACTCTCAACCATCCTTTCCACCACCCACACACGCATACAAATCAACATGCCTTCTTAGCATGCTTACGAGGAACATGATGCAGAACAGCTACACTCTTACTATCGTCATACAGCTAATACCAGCACTAAGGACACACATGCTACAAGCCCAAAAAACACTGCTCACTTTTGTAGAAACCAAAGTCACACCATCACCAAAGCACGTTCTCTAAATTGCCTACTAATAAATGCTTGTATCTACGATCTTCTAACTGACACACAACCTGACTTACTCATAACTGTATCATGGTTGACAGATGACATGGCTCCAGTGTTGCATGACGCTGTTCCTTTAGGCTATCAAACTATCATACAAAATTGCATAGGCAAAGAGGAGCTGGCCTAGCAGTTGAATCAATCATAAATTAAATATCACTTAAGCTGACGACATCTCCATAAAAGGCTGAGAGGCCCTCGTCACCAGATGTAATCCTACACCACCTTCCCCTGTAACTTCCCCATTTACAGACCTTCACCTAGCAATGCAACATTCCCAGACACACTTCTAGATGCAGTTTCAAACCTTATAACACTACACTCTAACCCATGCACTTTTGGTGACCTAAACATTTAGTTTGACAAAACGTATATGCCCCATTCAAATACAATCTTCACTGGCCTGGATGCATTGAACCTACATCACATCATCCACAAACCCGCACACATCATTGGACACATCCTAGCTGTAATTTTTGCGAATACAGAACTAGTTACCCTTCAAACAATTACTCCAATCACATGGTCAGACCACCAATTGCTTGTTCTCCAACATACAACAACACTAAACAACACATCTAAAATGACCTTACATGCATCCACCTATCCACCATGGAAAAAACTCAATTTTGAACAGTTAGAAACCCAAATTCCATACAGTACAGATCTAGAGACAATACATTCAGTTAAAAAACTGATATGAGTGAACACAGAAAGCTTTTGATATCCTAATACAACTAAGAAGAACAGAACAGAACAAAAGAAAACATGCACCTTGCAGAAATACAGAGCTAAAAGGGATAAAATCTCAAATTAGAAAGCTGCAACTTACCTGACTCAAAACAAACACAAATCAAGACAAACTTCACCTACAGAAATGTAACAGATTATACAAGTCAGCAATCAAAAAAGCTAAGAAAAAATAGTGTTCAGACAGAATTCAAAATGCTGAATGTGCAACTAAAGAATTCTATAAAATTCTCTCTGAATTTCGTAAACCAAATTGCTTGGAAGGAGCTCATCCCATTACTCAACAATTCACAGACAAAGTGGAAAATCATTACATGACCAAAGCAGACATGTTGGACTCCAATTTAACCCTGGGCGGAGAACTACGCTCCGTTCGCGGAGTTTGTGAATTTTCGGCAACTTCGCACTTCGTGGCGAGCGCGAAGTTGTCGACTACTTCGCAATCAACAGCGTAGCGTAGTAGTTTTTCTTCCTTGCGCGCTCAATAGCATTCTCGCGTGCGCGGTAATGACTTACCGTGGTTCTGCGTTCGCTTTCTCGCTTTTCTCTCCCGATCGCGTTCGCTACGATGTTTGGAATCCGGCCGCACAATCCCATGCGACTTTGAGAACGCGAATACGTCATTCGGACGCGCGAACATGTCATTGGGACGTGCGATCCTCCTTGCAGCGCCATGTTGGTAAGATCGCGTTTCCGAACACGCAGACACTGCAATCTGGCACAGAATATCTCCCGAGCATGTTAAAATCTTCTCAAAAATGTTCATTTAACCCGCTCAGATTGTAATTTGGCTATATTTTTTTGGGCTAGGAGTCCTCTTTTTGTTTCTACTCTTTTTTTCAAGAGAAAGGAAGTGCCCCTGAGTCTCCAACTTCCTGTTCCTGTCCACCAGGCTCCTCCCAGTGCTTTGTCCATGTGGTGTTATTCACTTTCATTTGGATTTAGAGCTGGAAGGATGACTCTGTGTATCTCTGCTGCATCATAGCATTTAATTGGATTTATTGAGGAATTTTGGATTTGAACTTTTCTTTTACAAGTAAGTTTGAGAATTGAGAATTGGTGTACTGTAAATGTTTGTTTGGTTTGGGTTTTTTTTAACTACAGTTTTCTGTGCTTCTCAATCTTTCTTAAAAATTATTATTGAGGGAGGCCTGTACTTTCATGAGGGACCAAGTTGTATGTGTTTGAAATTTCATCCAGTACGCCTAGAGGTACCCAAGGGTCCACCCATGTTTCTGTTGTGTCTGTGGCATTGGATTTAATTGCATACTCTGTTGTTGTGGAATTTAATTTTTTTCTAAAATTAGGTAACCCTAGTAGTTCATGTAGGTAGTGTAGGCCTGCTTGAGTTCATTTACTTTCTGTGGGTGGCTTGGCCAGGTGGTGGTGGCCATTTTGTGTTTGGAGCCACTGTGTTTTTTTTGCCATAGGCCTCCAAGCTTGTGGCCTACTCTGCCAGTAGGCCCAAGGGTACTACTAGAGTCCTCATGTGGGTGCATGAAAGTTGTTCAACTGATTTTGGGTGTTTAAGTTGTAAGTGTTACATCATAGGTCATGGATGGCTTTGGATTGATTAGCAAAATGTTTTGTTGGTGTTGAATTGCAGGTTTTGGGTGTGTGTTGGATAATATGCGCACTAGGTAACCCTCAAATTCAGCTCGCGTAGTTTTGGTAACTTTGCACAGTGCTACAACGCGACCATACAGTTTTTTTCTTCTTCGCGCGCTCAATGTGCGTACTCGGGCACGCGATAACGACGTTTTGTACAGTTCGTGCTGCCGAACACGGCGAATTTGCATTCTCGCGAGCTATATCTCCCGAGTTGCCTAAAACCTTCCCGAAAATGTAGATGCTGTTCATTTTGCTAAAAGAAACTCCTCAGGTTGTCATTTGCTTGTAGTTTTTGGAGCATGGACCACTTACTGTTTCTGTCCTCTATGTACTTTGTTATTATTTGAGGGTGGCCTGACCATGTGGGCGGCTTGGCGGCCATTTTGTCAAGCAGCCAACCATTGTCCTTTTGCATAGGAATGTATTGTCTGTCTTCTCTTTCTTTTCATGTTTTTGTGGGTGGCCAGGCCATGTGGGGGCGGCCATTTTGTGTTTGGAGCCACTGTGTTTTTTTTGCCATAGGCCTCCAAGCTTGTGGCCTACTCTGCCAGTTGGCCCAAGGGTACTACTAGAGTTCCTCATCATGTGGGTGCATGAAAATTGTTCAACTGATTTTGGGTGTTTAAGTTGTAGGTGTTACATCATAGGTCATGGATGGCTTTGGATTGATTAGCAAAATGTTTTTTTGGTGTTGAATTGCAGGTTTTGGGTGTGTGTTGCATAATATGCGCACTAGGTAACCCTAGAATTCAGCTCGCATAGTTTTGGTAACTTTGCACAGTGCTACAACGCGACCATACAGTTTTTGTCTTCTTCGCGCGCTCAATGTGCGTGCTCGGGCACGCGGTAACGACGTTTTGTTCAGTTCCGATGCCGAACACGCCGAATTTGCATTCTCGCGAGCTATATCTCCCGAGTTGCCTAAAACGTTCCCAAAAATGTAGATGCTGTTCATTTTGCTAAAAGAAACTCATTTGTCATTTGCTTGTAGTTTTTGGAGCATGGACCACTTACTGTTTCTGTCCTCTATGTACTTTGTTATTATTTGAGGGTGGCCTGCCCATGTGGGCGGCTTGGTGGCCATTTTGTCAAGCAGCCAACCATTGTCCTTTTGCCATAGGAATGTATTGTCTGTCTTCTCTTTCTTTTCCTGTTTTTGTGGGTGGCCAGGCCATGTGGGGGTGGCCATTTTGTGTGACCTTCAATCGTGGTTTAGTTTTTTTGCCGCAGGCCTACAAACTTGTGTGATTTTTTTCTGCCAGTAGGCCTAGAGTCCCAGAGATAGTCAGCAGGATGTTTTATATAGCGTTGTCCATTTTGTCTGTTGAATTTAACATCATTTAGGGCATGGGTGGCAATGCATTGAATTTTCAAATGTGGTGTTTGGGGTGTTATTTGTTTGGGTGAAAAAAACTCTAAATGCCTTTGTTGTTTGTGTTGTTGTGTAACTTTCAAACCTTGTAGCCATGGGGATTTTCTAATTTTGCATTAAGCTGTGATGCAGGCATCCTCCTTTTTCTGGCCATATAGGGAGGGATATAGGCCTGCTTGACTTTATTGTTTTCTGGCCTTTGCCCTTTACCCATGTACCTGTGATGAGAGTGCCCATGTGGAGCTGGGGTGGTAGTAGTAGTGTGCTGTTTTGTTTTTGACAAATTGGCCTGTGTCTTGCCATTGTTCCTGTTGGCTTACTACTGTTCACATCCCCATTGCTATCTGCTGCAGGTCACTGATGCTGCATCCATCCGAAATGATGCACAAATTAAGGATAAACAAGTTCCACTTCCACTACATCAGCTTTTTAGTTCTTTGCTATTCTTACTCTTACTGGTTGTACTAATACTTCTAGTAGTAATTAAAATTAAAGTTAAAAAAAATCCACATTCGCACTGATGTTGTTAACTAACTTCTGCCTTCTTTGCTTGTAGGTGCTGAAGAGGAGGTGTCATCATTCATCGCCTGTTCTACTGCCAGACGGACGTCCTTCTGTACTATGTCACGTGTGGTGTGACTAACCTGACCAGACATCATTCTCAGCAACTCGTGCAACTGAGTGCTGCTGCTAACATCTGAAGAAGATGGGCCCAAAGAAAGCAGGTACCAGGTCCTCCAAGACCAAGAAAGTAGCTGAGAAGAAGGAAGAACAGAAGAAGGTAGTGACACTTAAGTCTGGTGTTGACCCGAAAACCTTTTTTGGGCAAAAAAAAAGTACGCCTGCAGCAGCAGTGACCGGGGTCCAAGCTGGGGCCAGCACCTCCGCATGAGTGGGCCCAAGCCACCAACCCAGGCCCAAGCAGATGAGTGGGGAAGAGGTAGCCAGCCTAATGGTGGAAAGCAGTGATACTGAGCCTGAGCGGAACTTATCGCTATCTCAAAGTAGTACAAATTCCACGCAAGAGGGAACACAGCAGAAAAGTGGTGAACAACAACCAGCGCCCGCAATAGTACTTGTTCAACCTGAGACACCACCCGCAATAGTAGTTGTTCAACAACAAACACCTCCCGCAATAGTAGATGCTCAACAAAAAGAACAACCACAACCACCGCCTGCAATAGTAGGTGTTCCACAACCACCGCCCGCAATAGTAGATGTTCAACGAAAACAACAACCACAACTACCGCCTGCAATAGTTGTTGTTCAAGAACCACCACCGGCAATAGTAGTTGTTGTTCCTCCCGAAGTCGGGGCAGTTCAGGAAATTGAGCCTGATGCTGTGCAAGAAGACGAGGCAGCACCTCATGCAGGAGATCTATTGTTTTCCAAATCCCCACCAAAGAAAAGGAGGGTTAGTCCATTGAGTTCTTCGCCAAGCATCCCTTCTGATGATCTTGATCTCAATTGGGAGCCATAACAATCTCAGGATGAGAGGGAGAGACATCCCAAGAAGACCAGGCTAGGGAAAAGGAAGGTTCCAGGAAGCCTACCACTTATGGAGTGCGATGTTGAGCAGCCGGATAATGATGGTGATGATGAGTCAGACCCAGTCATCACAAGCATTACTCCTGGCCCTGAGGACATGGAGACCAACATTTTAACCCTATCAATAATGGCTGCGACTAGGGATGTAGCACGCATACCACCAACACAGGCCGCACCAAAACTACCTCCAGCTTCCATTTTTACATTTGCACACAGCCGGCAGCGTCCTACATCCAGCACAAGTTCCACCTCAGCAGAAGTAGGTAGTGGTACTACTGCGCAGCCACATAGTGAAATTCACCACACAACAACCTCCAGTTTATCCGGCATTGGAAGTGGCACCTCTAGCAGGAGACAAAAGTTAAGCTCCCCAGTGTGGAACTTCTTTACAGTTAGCGCAAATGAGGAGAACATTGCTATATGCTCTATTTGTCATTCCTCTGTTAGTCGTGGTAAGCTTGGTACAAACTATGGTACCGGAGGCCAAATGACCCATATGAAAAAACACCACACAATCAAGTGGGAGGACCACCTACGTCTCATAAAAGCAGGAACCATTAATGTTGGTGGGGAAGCAGTAGAAGGTCCACAGTCGAACCGGAAGAAGAGGGAGACATTCTATCTGGTAGTGGTACACTAAGTACCCCTGTCCGACTCCCCAGCACTGCAGTGGTAGATCCCACATCCTCCGCATCAGCAACATCTCTGTGGCACCAGAGTAAGAGTAACCCGGAGACACCAAGGAGTACGGGTGCAAAGTCTGCGACGCGAATGACAGCATCGGGCACAACAGAAAGAAATACCAAGCAGCGTACCATTGTTAGCATGTTTAGGCAGGAGGGAAAGTACGAGTGCAACCACCCAATAGCACGTTTGTACAATGCTAAGCTTGCTAAAATGTTAGCTCTGGACCTTCTCCCTTTTTCTTTTGTTGAAGGGGTGGGTTTCCTGGAATTTGTGTCAACCCTCTGCCCAAAATGGAATGTTCCCAGCCGCTACTATTTTGCTAGAGTTGCTGTTCCAGCACTACACCACGACGTGCTGGAATTGCTTGGAAAAGCCTTGCAGCAAAGTGCTGTGCATAGTATCCACCTGACAACAGACATGTGGACCAGTAGCCAAGCCACTGATTACATGTGCATCACTGCACACTGGATCTTTTTTACAGGTGTTAGAGACAAGATATCTACAGGCATTGACACTACTGAGATTTTTAATGATACTCGCAAACATGCTACTGTAGCCATGTTTGCTATGGAGACATCGCATACTGCTGCAAACATTTTGGATGAGTTCAACAGCAAGGTCTTTGAATGGCTGCGACCAAGAGGCCTCAAAATTGGTTTTGTTGCCACCGACAATGGCAGTAATGTAGTTAAGGCCATGGAAGATGGTGGCTATTTTAGGGTCCCGTGTTTGGCACACTGCATTAACATTGTGGTTCAAGACTTTCTGAAAAGTGAAAGCAAAGTCAGCCGCTTACTGACCATTTGCAGAAGAATCTGCACGCATTTCAATCATTCTTTTAAAGCCCGGAAGCAGCTATGGGTCATTCAACGTGAGTATAGAATGCCAGTGAAAGCACTCATCCAGGAGGTACCAACACGTTGGAACTCTACTTATTACATGCTTCATCGGCTGTTTGAGCAGTACATACCAGTTAATGCTTATGTCATGACAAGAAGATCAGGGGATCCAACTGGTGCTATTAAAGCCATGACAGTTGAGATGTCGCAATGGGACCTCATTAAATGCCTGACAGAGATGCTACTTCTTTTGAGGTCTTCACACGTGCAGTCAGCAGGGAGGACTGTACTATGTGCCAAGCTATCCCATTGTTGTACATGCTGGAGCAAGAGCTGAAGGAGGTGTCTGAAACATACGAAGGTGTTGAAGGAAAACTTGAAGCATGTAATTTGGCGGAGTCCTTAGCCGGCTGCTTATCTCAGAATACAAAGTTTCAAAATAAGATTGTGTCGCATCAACATTATATTACTGCCACAATTTTGGATCCACGGTACAAATTATTTGTGAACAGTAATGCAGTAATTCCTTTTTCAGAAGGGGATGTTTCCAAGTACAAAACTGTAATAGCAGAGGAAGTCACTGATTTAGAAAACTAACGGCTCTCAATTAGAGGCCTGCCAGTGCCAGCCCAGGACAGTGCAAGTACTACTGAGCATCCTACAGATTCAAGTTCTTCTTCACAGCATGCGAGCAGTGTGTTTGCTTCTCAGCAGTCACCAACACAAACAATAACAACAACCGCACCGACAGGATCTGATTCATCAGACACAAGCAAAAAAATTGCTGCTTGGTTTCTACAGAAAGGGATGGGTAAGTCAGTTGCTGTCGCAAAGCAAAAAGAGGACGAGCAAACCCAAGCACCAATGAACATTGAGCGGTTGGTCCAGGCCTATCTGGATGACACAACAGAGGTGTTCATGGAGCAAAGCCCATTGGTGTATTGGTATAGGACAAGAAGCCAATGGCCACTGCTCAGCAGGCTGGCGATAAAGTATCTAGCTTGCCCTGTTGCAAGTGTCTCTTCTGAGCGTGTTTTCAGTGCTGCTGGTGCCATTGTGACTGTGAAAAGGACCAGTCTCTCGCCCAAAAGCGTGGAGAGGTTAACCATGATAAAAATGAATCAGCACTTGATACCACCAGACTACAAAGTACGTGAATCAGAGCTGGAAGAGGAGAGCGAGTCGGAAGAAGTAATTAGTGGGTTACAGGACCTACTTCTGTCGGAAGAACCACCAGGGTTTGAGGACGAGCTCCTCTTCCCTGACAACTAGGCTTTGCTTGCAGTGCCAAACTAATCATCATCAATCACAGGTAAGAAGAGAAGTTTGCTAGGAGGTATAATGGAGGAGAGACTGGTAGTACAAATAGGACAAATATGACTCAGTGAGGGGTACCGCATCTATCTGTTGGCATGATGTTGTTACATACGGTCAATTAATAATTATTTCAATCAAACACTGGCCGCTGCCCTGCATATAGAGTAAACCTTGTGACGTACAACAGTAACCCCACCACAAAACAACATCATATGTGTACGTTGAAAATAAATAACATTTATTGATGTACATAAAAAATATCCTCCTAGTCCTCTCCTATCCCACCTCTATCCCCACCCTAACCCCAACCAATGTCCAAGTCCGAAGAATGTCCCACAAAAATAAGTTAACCCCAACACCCAATTCCCACCCACCAACAAAAGTATTAAAAAAGGGACAAATTAACAGGGTCCATCACAATCGGCGGGCTTTAAGGTGTTTGTCCACCAATATCTTCACATGCTCCTTTAATTTATCCTCCAACTTTGACACCCGGAGGAGAATCTTTTGCCGAAAAGCACGGCACCTACATTTGCATCCATGTGGGGGGGCGGCAGATGTTGTTACATGCCGGCGGTGAGCGGATGCCTGACCACGGGGCCGTACTCCTGCAGGTGGGGCCTGGCTGGGGCCTGGGGCATTTGTAGAAGCAGCAGCTGCTGCCTCTTCCTCCTCCTCGGCCTCAGCCACCAGCCGGTGGTACTCCTCAACAATGGCCTGCAGTTTCCTTTGCCGGGCCCTGGCTGCCAACTCCTTCCTTGATGGTTTGTGGGAAGGAGTATGAGTATCTATAAAAAAAGGAACAGAATTGTAACTGAAACTCTTCCAAATTAATTCAACACATAGTGGCATAGTAGCACTACCAAGCGCAGTACATACACATGGTGGCAACTTTTAGTATCTATCTAATCTATCCTCCTGCTTCCCCTGCCTGCAACTTTTGTTGAAGTTTTTTCTGGCATAATACTGGCCCTAGTACTATGGGTGGACTTGAGTACACAGAAGAACACCAGTCTTTTTTGTATCTCCTTTTATATTTTCAAAGTAAGACTCTGCTTCCAGTGACAGTCTCCACGTATGATGAATACAATACATTTAGGGGGAAAACAACCAATAAAAATAAATGTCTATCATTCTTTATTATCGCCTTAGCTTGTTTCACTTTCACCAACAACCACCCATGCGTCCACTCCTTCCTTGCCTTGGGTTTCATTGTCACAAACTCCGTTCATGATTCTTGCTATCCACTATATCCATGCACCCATATTGTTTTGCCCAACCAGGCATGCATCTTCTCTTTCACCTTCCAGTTCTACCCATCCTTCAACAACCCATGCATCGGATTCATATCAGCCACGTGCATGAACCTTCCAAAGTATCCTTCTATGGTCTTTCGTCCTTCGTCCTTCCTCCCTACTTCACTTCTTTCCCTTTTTGTTCAACACATCCCTCAAGGTCACCTGATCTGATTTTTAGTCTTCTCCATAACTTTCACAGCTGAGTTGGAGTCTGATAAAATAGGCCTTGTTTACTCAACTCACGCTGGTAATGCTGCAAAGAGTGTCTTCTTCAACCATTGTATATTGTCCAGTACAATTTCAAATTCATACTTTCTTAATAAGTCTCATAGCACAGTGAGGGAAATGTTCCCCTTCAACCTAGTAATGCAAATAAGTAATGAATATAACTTACCACCGCCTACCGCTGAAGTTTCCTCCCCCACTGTTGCTACTGCAGGTGCCGCAGCCACTGTCCCCTCCTGGGTGGCATTAATATCGCCGCTGGCCCCGTCGGCAGTGGCACTGGTCGTTGGTAGTGACTGTGCACCTATAAAAGAAAGTACACCTTTTGAGATGCCTGCACAACTTTCCCTATTTTACTAGTTGTACTTCACCAGGAAGGAAGATTAAAAATACAGTTATGTTCAACATAAAGCATTGTAAGTGTGACTAGTCCAAATTGCGTACTACTGTACAGCAGTCATTAGACAGGGTTTAATTTTACTTTATTAGATGGTCCCTAGGGTCATCTAATCTCTACTCCTACTCTAGTCTTTGGAACATTAGCCTGAGCCATGTAACCATTTTAGAATGATCCGGGTCTACTGTTTTGCCCATGTTGTTACCTTGCAGCTTGTTGCAGTAAGAAAGACACCTTTGAGGCCACATGAGTGTTGCATACAACTAAAGAGGTTGACTTACTTACTTACAGTATTGTTAATCCCTTTTGCTTATCCATAATGTTACACTTTTTTGGCATGACTGCTATAAACTGGCATAGTTATTCACTGTCTAACGTGCAACATTTTTCTCCTAGGCAGATGAGAAGATTCCCTTCTACGAACCAGAGATTAGCAGAGCTTTCGAAAGATGCATGTGTAACCAGTATACGTTCAACGGTGAGGGGTCTCCCACAATTCCCACAGTTCTCTATTGTGCACTAGTTGTACAAAAATGTATAGTATTTAATCTTCTTTATTGTGCATGGTGGAGCTGGATGTTTTTCATGGAACAACTTACAAGTTACAACAATACAAAGCTTGTTGTTAAAAAAAAAAAAAAAATTGTACTTGCACATAGACTCTGTGGTATATTTTGAGTGTCTGGGGTGTTGTGGACTTAAACGAGTGAGTGAGCGAAAGGGTGTTCTTCTGTTCTGGGTTGTGTAAGAAAATCATTGGGTATATCTAACTATCTTCTTGTGGGGGTCGGGACGGAGTGGGACAAATGACTATGACTGAGACACTTAGGTAGGTAGACTGTCGTTGAATTGTGGGTTCTTCTGACTGAGTTCTGTGACTAGGGTGTAAGTAAGGTCCAACCTCCCTATCACCAACATCCTATTTTCTTGTGCATAGTTCTGTATGTGCCTGTGCAGAGAATAACCGCAACAGTAGTAGTAGTATAATAACCTAACAAAAATTAGTAGGCAAACATCTGGTTGTGCATTTTTGGGGTGGGAATTGACAAAGACTAGAGATTACAGATGACAACGCAAAAGACAGGAGTGGACCCCGTGGCTACAGCTATTCTACCACAGCTTTATTCCAAAGAAAAGAATACCTTAACTAAAAAGTGGCCAACAGGGCAAGCTTAGCTAAAGACAGTCTAATAGTAGTAGCACAAAGAGTCATCGGGCAGAGGCAGTTTGAAGGAATTTAAACTAGTCAGGGATGCATTAGATACCCAAAATTTGGAAAACAAATTGAAGATCAAAGAAGGTTTAGCTAACATTTAATTAGGAAGGAGGCTTAATAGGTTTGAAACAATAAGGTGCGTTAAAAAGTTAGGGAAATATAATTCATAATATTATAAGCACTGGAGGACTTACTGGGGCCAGCAGCAGGATCCTCGGTAAAGGAGCGCTCCTCTGGTGGTTGTCCCGCCGACTCGGACCCCGTCTTCGTGCCCCTGGGTGGTGCTGATCATGTAAGAAATAATAAAGAAAGAGAAACATTGAGTGCTGTGAAACAAATACATCATTCAAAAATCCTCTCAAACAATTTAGGAAACAACAAATGCAATAAAATTTAATTCGAAGTCTAAATGACTACTGGCTTGCAGGATTCACAGACCGTCTACTTATAGAACACTAATCAAATGTTCCATAAACATTCTGATTGCAGAATATACTACCGAAGCCAGTACCTCCTGACCTACACCACCTATTCCAGAATCCAGCCGGGCCAATTGTTCAGTAAGTTGGCATTTCCATTTTATTTTTGCCCGCAAACATGCATAGATGAGATGGAGGAGTAGGACACATGCATAAATTTGTGCATACACGAAATTGTTGGTTGCTTGCGTCATATGAAGTGCTACTGACTGACGTGACAATGCTATTGCTGCTAAGCCTACCACTCAGTAAACAAACTGCAAACCGGTTCTATGGAGGGGTGGGATAAATAAGAACTAACTAAGCATTCAGTGACAGAGGAGGCGCCGCGTCATGCAGACCGTTAAGAAAATATGAACTAATACTATCCATCCACCACTATTTCACTAAAGGACAATGTAAGGACTAGACTCTAGCAATAGCATTAACTAACTTCAGTTCTCTAAAGTTAACTCTAACATGAATAATCACCAGCCCAAGCTAGCGCACAGTTACAAACCAGTAAGAGAAGTGGCGAGCGAGCAGCACCTGTGTCATACGGTAACAGAAGATTTTGAGACGGAATTGATCTGCAATGTAACTAAGCGCACAAGTAATCGTGTTACTTATTCGTCCAAGAATTATACACAATACTTATACTACTATATATACATATATTAATATTACTAGCTACTCACCAAGCCCCACGACCTCGACACCTAGCAGGTCCAACAGGTCCTGCTCCCTGTCCAGAATGTCTGCCCACCGGTGGGCCAGCTGCTGGTGGGTGCGCCGGATATCCGTGCGGCGGAAGACTGCCCGGCGCACCTTCGCCCACCGGCGGTGACGCTCCTCTGGGAGGTAACCAGAGCCTGGCCTGCCACCTGCTGCCAAGGTCGAGGGGAGGTGGCGCTGGATAAAAAAAACAAGGGCGGCCACCTCCGCCTCCCCGAAAAGATTCCGGGCCTTCACCCCTGAAGGTCGCATTCTGCCGCAAGCCAGACGGCTCTTGGGCGCAGGCGCCTTGCCCTTCGACCCGGTCTGCTGCTCCCCTTTGCCATGGTACTGGGGTGGAGGTGGAAAAGAAAAGTTAGAACAAAAGGAAAAAAAGTTAGGGGGAAGAAGTAGGAGTAAAATAAAAAAGTAGAAAAGTTTAAAAAAAGGTGAAAAAGTAGAAATAAAATGCAAAATATAAACTTAGGGACAGAGAGAGATAGATGATAAGTAAAAAAAGTAAGAAAAACTGTGAAAATAGGTAAAGATTGCACAGATATAAGGTGGATAGAAAACTAGGCCCAGAACCATAGCATAGAGTGTAAAAAACAAGATGGCCGCGCCCATCCCGAGCACGTGGGTTAGTTTGCGCGCAATTTCACGTGAACACGCACTTTGTCAGCGTGAACAAGTAGTTGTGTTCCCGAACAAGACGTGCACCATGCGAACACGTTATACGCGACCCGGAAGAGGAAATAGGGGACGTGAGCGGGCGGGACAATTGAAAAAACAAGATGGCCGCGCCCATAGCCCCCCACATGGGTAAGGTCGCACGCTACAATCCCCCGAACACGCAGACAGCGCCCCGAACACGCACAGCGCACTCCCGAGCAAGAAAAACGGCTCGCGAACGGGACCAGCAAGCTACTACGCATGCTCGCGAAGCTACACGAAGCTCGTGTAGTGCGAGAACGTCTTTGCGTAGCTTCACGTAGCGCGACTACGCGTACTACGCCCAGGGTTACTCCTATTTAAATCAAGGAAAAACCAACAGCACCAACCCTTTTTAAAAACAACCCTCCAAGAGATGGCTAACCCAACCTCTGTGATCCTTCCAACAAATATCAAAGAATGAATTTATGGACCTGGTCAAAGGAAAAAGGCCGGCCGGCAGCCCTTCTGACCCATGCCCACCACAAACCTTCAAATAATTTCTTCTACTACTTCTACTGCCACACCTGAATGAAGAATCCTCAACAATTCCTTAACTATGGGAATATTTCCAGAAGATCTAAAAAAGTCATACATCTGCCCATTACAAAAGAACACAAACCTGGACACGTTTAACCCCGACAACTACAGACTTATTACAAATGGACCTTTCCTGGGCAAACTGATAGAAAGAGCAGCAATCACCCAGATGTCACAATTCATTGAAAATAATTCCATCCGGGTCTCCATTCAGGAAGAGGAACAGAATGTGGCCTCATTGCTGTCTAAGATTATGTTAAGAACACAGGTGACTGGAACGGGGTTGCTGCACTACGTCTCTTTGATCTCTCAGCTGCCTTTGACACAGTTGACTATGACACTCTAATACAAAGATTATCCAAAGCAAGCATAGAGGGTACTACTCTTGAGTGGATCACATCCTACCTTCAAAACAGAACTAATGTCACTCATACCCCTCTTCTCGTCCAATCCATACTTCACAAAAGTAGGGGTCCCTCAATGCTCTATCATCTCACCCATGCTTTTCAACATCTACATGAAGTAATTACTGGCCCTGATTTCTCAATTTAAACTCAAATGCTATAACTTTGCAGATGACACACAAATACTCCTTAAATTAAAAAGCCCCAAAGACATTGGAAACTCACAAATTCTCAGTTGCCTCGGAGCCTTTGATCAGTGGATGACATGGAGCCATCTCAAATAGAATTCTTGCGAAACGGAAATACTCACATGTGGCGATTGGACAAATGAGGACCCACTCGCCCCCTGGCCTGACAATCCGGGAACACCGCCTAAAGTATCAAAGGAAGTAAGAAACCTCAGAATTACCATGGACTCCAAGCTATCAATGAATGCACAAGTGGACAAACTAGAAAGATCTAGCTTTGTTATTATAAAAAGTCTGCAACGCTCCTTCCCCCACCGGGGATTTCCACACAAGGTCTTGGCTACTATCTCTCTTGTTCTGTCTAAACTTAATTACTCCAATAGCCTCTATCTTCAACAGCCATGAAAAGACTACAATGGATTCGGAATTCTGCTGCCAGGCTACTCTTACATATAATGCCACAAGCCCACATCTTTCCTGCCTTGAAGACCCTACACTGTTTACCGCTTACCAGAAGATCCACAGTCAAGCTTCTTTGATTCACCCACAAAGCAATACATGCAAAATGACTGCTCTTCATCAGGAATAAAATCACCAAATGCATTCAACAAAGAAACCTCTACTCTAGATTGGCACCCTGCCTCAACATCACACAATACAAGAAAAAAACCATAGGTGGCCCATCTCTGTTCAAGCAGCCAAATCCCCCGTAGGACCTCTGTGAAAGCTGGACTGACGAGATTACACTGGCTTCCGGTGAAGGACAAATCTCTCTGTGTTGCCCACCAATCTTTTTGGGAAACTGGTCGATTAATTAGTCGCCCTTTAATTACTCCCTACTTACCCAGCAGACAGCTTAGGTCTACTAACGCTTTACTCGCCGCTGTGCCAAAGATCAAACGGTCTAGATCAGGAGGTCGTTCCTTCTCCCTGAATGCGGCCAAGTTGTGGAACAGTTTGCCTTTTCACCTAAGGTCCAATTCGGACCTTACCTCTTTTAGGAAGCAACTGAAAACTTTTTTGTTTAATAAATAGGCTGCTTTTCTTTTTTGCATTTTAGCCCCACTGTGATCACTAGTTAGCATTTCAGCGCTGGGACGCCCCCGGGCAACTATCTGCGCTTTACAAAAACCATTTTCATTTCATTTCAACAATGGAACTCTGTCCCAAACATAATATCCACAGATAACTACCTTATCTCCAGAAGTCTACTCGAGGTGGCTTTTTCCCACAGAACCACCATACTCAAACATAGACAGCATATCCCTGTGTATATAAGCATTTTTTTTAACTATATATGTTTACCACTTGTGTATTGATTTGTATAAATGTGTATAATAATTATGCTACAAAATGTATAGATATTCGTTCGTTCTGCTTAACCAATGTACATATTATTTATTGTTATATTATTCTATGTTTAACTTTTATATAGGTCACTGTATCAATAAGCAAATATTTATCATAATTATGTATCTACAGTTGCATCACTATTTAATTACAAAAAATATAAAAAAGCAAATAAATAAACTTGAAGTACAGCAACACTTGAAAGACTGAGCTTATTAAATACAACTTACATGTACATATATTACCTTGTGCATATATACCTTCCATGTACTTAAGTATCTTTACATTTATCACATTACTCCTAATTCAGCATCTCCAAAGCACTACCCTATTTTTCACCCTATATCTCTCTCAATATATCCTCTACCTCTACTCTCTGACTCATCCAAAACCCAAGTCTACTACTATGATACCCACAATAACCCTTTCTAGACTCTTCCCTCCTCTACCCCTCCTTGTATCATCTCATACCTCTTTTTACTATTCAGATCTCCCAATCAAGCCTTTCTAACCCTTCCCTCAGACTCTCTCCCTCTCTAGCTCCTCCTAACTCATCCCAACCCCCTCCTACTGCTATGAGCTTCAAAAGAAAATAAAACACCATACTAGTCCCTCCCCTCTTCTATCCTTCCACTATCCTTTTCAATCCAGCTAACAGACTAACATGTCCACCGCTCAAATTAATTTCTTATTTCCCTATACTAATTCCCTACTAATCCTGTTTGTTTTCGGTAGGAGGTTGCTACCCACTAAAAAGCACTTTGAAACCTCATCAGGGGTAGCAAGCGCTATATAAATGCTAACTCTTCCCTCTTGTATCCATTCACTATCCTTTTCAATCCAAATAACAAACTCACATGTCCACCCCTCAAATTAATTTCATATCTCCCTGTACTAATTCACCACTAATACTCTTTAGGTTCTGGAGTAGTGTGTGTTTTGCATAAAAAGCGCTTTGATGCCTCTTCAGGGGTAGTAAGTGATATATAAATGCAATTACAATTCTCATAGGAGCATCACATTTTGAAGGGTATGGCACATCCTCAAACAGAGATAAAGAACTGGAATATTGTTATCTTATATAGAAGAAAAAATGGCATCACGTGCAACAAATATAACTACAGGTCACAGAAGAGTCATGCTCAGATAAAGCACAGATGTCAAAGTATTACTATGCTTATCAGATCTGGGAAAAGAATAATTTCTATTTGCCAGCAGTATCCTAACTATTTCCGGAGCGGCTGATAGACAGCAAGAAATCTTAGGGTCCCTTGAGACTTGCTGGTCACTACATTCTGTGCTACAGAACTACCTCGATTGGAAACAGTCAGCGCATTTACCCCTTGAAAGGGTCAATATTGTAAGGAGGTCACTTTCAGATATTCTTCTACTAGACAAACAAGGAATTCACTTTCTACACAGTAATGTGCATACCCAGCATGATTCTCTTAGCCACACAGTTCAACATGAGTTGCTTGAACTCATTCTCTGTTACGTTAGACGGCCAAGCAAGCAAATCTGCAAACTGAGACAAACTCACAGGGCTTCGCATTTCAAACTGCAACTGGCAATTTTTAAAATGAGAAATCAAATGGGTCAGGAAGTACAATATGCTTTGCCACATAGAAGTTCAACACACACAGCCAGTGCACCATCTGTAAGCTAAACTAGCTCGAGCGGTGGCTAGGAAGTGTTTCCAGCTGATAAAATCTCTAAAAAACGTCTTTGACTTGCTCCCATGTACGACAAGAAAGACAATGGCTGTGGGTCTAATTACCTCTAGAGTGGATTACTGTAACAACCTGTGTGCAGGCGCGAACAAGTCAATCCTTAAAAAGCTTCAGACCGTTCTACATGCAGCAGCACGCCCAGTGCTTAAACTACTGCACCTTTCTTCAGCCTCAGCAGCCCTACAGTCTCTGCACTGGTTCCCCGTTCATAAAATAGTGCTATTCAATATCCTGGTAATCCCCTTTAGAGCTTTTAGAGCATCAGGACCTGAATATCTAATGGCCAGGTGTCGGATGTGGCCCTTTTTGCAGGGTCATCCCAGAACTTTTTGCCTTCCTCCTGACCTATTGTTGGTGGTTTGGTGACTCTGGGCACTTTATCACTGCTGTTCAGTGCTAACGTGCATGTGCTCTCTCTTTTGTAAACTTAGTAAGATTGGTCTACACCTGTTTGGCATATTTAATTTACCTGTCAATCCCTGGTTCAGTGGTATCCCATATACCCAGGGCCAGTAAACTAAATGCTACTGGTGAACTTGCAGCGCTGTTTGTGCCACCCACCAAATTAGCCTTTCAAACCTGTCTCAGGCCTCTGCCACTGCAGGGCCTGTGCGTGCAGTTTACTGTGACGTGGCACATAATGTGGTTGCCACGTCTGTAACTCCCCTTTTACTACATATCAGTCACCACTAAGGTAGGCCCTAGCTAGCCCTATCGGCAGGGTGCAGTGTAGGTACAAGGTAGGACATTTGCCTTACTGTGTGGAATGTCCTGGTAATGACAAACAGCCTATTTGGTTTCTCACTGCTGTGAGGCTGCCCTCTCATTGGGATGCATTGGGGATATCCTGATATGTGCTTCAGTGGTAATTCCTGACATGAGAGGGGTAGCGTGATCAAGCCTTGTATGTTTGGAATAGTAGTGATGAATCCTGTTTATAGTAAAAGCGATTTATTATTACTATTTTAGAAATGCCACTTTTAGAAGTACAGTAAACGAAATGGGAAACCCAATATACCCTTGGAGGCTTGGGCAGTTAAATATTAATAGGTAAAGAGGCCTACAAGGGATTTACTTTAAGAAACTAATTTGAAATAATTGGCAAAATTACTTTAAATGATTATCCCAAAATTGTGACTAACATGTGAAGAATCTATAAAACAATTTAATTATTCAAAATTCCAGTTAATTTATAATATAATCATAACCAGTTAGCAAAACACTGGTGTAAATTTCTCAATTCAAACTCATTTAATGTACTTGAATAAAATTTAGGGTACACAAACTGATATCTAAACACAATGACAAAGGCAGATGAATAATTCATACAAATGATAGCCTTCAAATAATTTGTATCAACATCTATTCCAAACAGATAATTTGCCAGTGAAAAACTAAAGGCAGAAAAAAAATTCTGACAGAACAAATGGCAAAGGAATTAAATGAACTTGTCAATGTTTCGGTCTGCTGTGGCTTACAAGTCCATCAGACCATCTCCAGGACAATGAATGTAGAGTAAAAATTGACCCTTGGATACTTCATATGTTAGTCACGATTTTGGGCTAATCATTTCAAGTAATTTTGCCAATTATTTGAACTTAGTTTTCTAAAATATATCCCTTGTAGGTCTCTTTACCTATTACATTTTAGAAGAAGGCATTTCTGTGTGCTATGTGTCTTTGTGCCTGCCTGTTTTGTATTGACCATCTGGTTCTGACTGACAGGAGGAGAGAGGATGTGCATTCACTCCACCCAATCCCAGGGGGGGTTTGAGGTGTATCTGCCCCTGCATGGGTGATTCAGCACTAGGCTGAATAGACCTCTAGCTGGTTTTAGATTATCGGGAGGGGTTTCCCCTTGCACCTGAATAGGCCTGGTCTGCATTTGGAGTGGTGGGAGGAGTAGCACCTGAACCTGAATAGGGCTGTGCCTGCCTTCCACAATGATGGTTCCACCCCCCTGTGGTGTGTCTGGGGCCCGGGATTACACATTGAATAGGGAGTATTGTGCACTGTAATTATATTTTTAGTGTGCCCCCAGAACTGGTTTAAACTGGGCTCAGGGCCCTGGGCCAGAGCAGAACGAAGTGTTTTTGTGCTATAAGTACTGGGGCTGTGATGCCATGTCTGTTGAACTGGAACTTCTTGAGCTTGCTTGGAACTTGGGGGAAAACACTGCTGGACTGCAGTGTGCCAGGAGGAACCGCCAATGGGGACTGACCTGCTGCCCTGCTTGGCAGCTGAAAGGACCGCTGCTCTGTTTAAGAGACCCAGTGTGCTGGCCTACCTGAGCCCGGTCTTCTGGAATTCACCAGGGCTGTGTGGCAGGCCTTGAAAGAAATTGAAGCAGCGCTGAGTGAGCGCTATTATTTTTTTTCCTTCCCTCGTGAGGAGCTGCTCATCCGCCAAGCGCGTGGAGCGTTTAATTTATGCTGAGCTGTAAAGTTCGGTGTTGCGCACCAGAAGCACATGGTAGATGCTCCCAGCTTTATCTCCCTGAGCACGAGGAGTGGGCTCCAGCCGTGTGGGCAGTGGGTGCCGTTGTGTCATGGCAAGGAAGCTGACGACATCGACTGAGATTTTGCTCCGTGATCCCCAGAGTGCCAGAAGTCAGGCAGAGGATGCCTGATCTTGGGTGGGGCTCCTGTGAGTAAGTGGAGTGCCCGCGGGTTTCCTTAGCCTGGTTGTGGACGGGCCGACAGGAGACGCTGAGCCAGAGCCTTGAAGGCGCCTTTAGCCCCAAAATAGAACCAGAGCCTCACAGGATCCATTCTGCAGCTTCCCCACCTCCCTCTGCCTGATAGGGGGAGGGACGGACCACGAGTGGCAAACAGTCTCATGGAAGAGAATAACGAAGAGTGAAGGTATCGGGGGATATCTCTACTGGGAATTCAAATATCTTGGAAGGCAGCTGCACCTTGTGTCAGTTGCGGATCCAGGGGACCACGTGAGGTCTCCCCGCCAATGGAGGCATTTGTACTTTGGGACTGAGGATGCTTCCCTGAGAGTGAGGCTGTGGCTACCTATGCGGTGGCATGGTCTAAGCACAGGAGTGCAGTGGTTAAAAAGCCCCAATTGTGTTCGGGGTGCGTGCATAGTGCACTGTGACTTATGTGCTGGTGATCCACATATTTCAGGGCCTGCTGGTGATTCATGGGTCTTACCTTACAGCTTTTGCCTGATGTAATACTATATGTGGTGTGCCCTCACCAGTGGTGATGTTATTGATGTGTGCACTGTACAAGGTGTCTACCATAGTGCACTGATGATTATATTTATGCATAACATAATGTGCGAAGTGTAATCTTACCAGTAGTTATTGGTCACCCTAACTAACTGTAATATTTATGACAGTAGCCTGATTGGCCAAGAGGTTTATGTAAATCGCTGTGAGGTCATGGCGAGTGCCTGGTGGCACAGTGTAATATATGTGATTATGTTCTAATGTGTTTTTATGGATAATACAAAGGCTACTTTTATATAACCTTTTGTGCAGTGTCTTTTGCGGTGTGCCTAGTGTGTCGCTGTTGTGTGAGTGTGTTGTGCAAATGCTTTACACATTGCCTCTGGGATAAGGCTGACTTCTCTGCCAAGCTACCAAGGGGGTGAGCAGGGGTTATCTTCAGAGTGTAACTCCCTTGCCCTGACTAGAGTGGTGGGTTCTGCTTGGTTTAGGTGCACACCCTAGTCAATCAGAAACCCCATTTCTAACACCAGGTTTATGCCTTATGTTGCTACACGCCTCCTTAGATCCTCTTCAGCGAATCTGCTAAAACCTCCACCTGTCATATGTAAAACAAAAGGGGGGAAATTGGTAGCTGTTCTCGGGGCCAAAGCCTGGAATTTACTTCCTTGTCATCTCCGACTCATGCATTCAGAACTATGTTGCTTGAAATCCTTGAAAACCTGGATCTTTGTAGCCCCGTACTCCCTGTGCATATCACTGGTCTGATCGTTTTGCACTAGGCTGCAGCAACTTCTGTGCAAGATATATGATTCTGCATATCGCCAGGATGCTCCCTTGGAGTGATAGCAGCGCTTTACAAATAATATATACATACATACATACATAAACACAAAATCCATAAACACTAAATTTACCTCTTATTATTATTGTTTTTTACACTGCGGCATGGATGGCTGATTCTCCGGCTCCAAGGGCTGCCTTTAGCCCAGGACAGCCAAGTGCGAGGTCACTACAAGTCAGGACCTGCTCAACTGGGTGCGGCTGCTCTCCACTGTTCATCATCATTGTTCTCAATGCCTTTAATGGTGCTGCACACAAGGAGAGCAAGGAACAGAAATGGCCAATCAAATCTGCATGGCTTCCAATTAAAGCTATGCAGTTATTGGCCACTGTTCTGGCGTGGACCACCTGATTCTCCCCAGCACGAGCTGTCTGTAGGACCACTAGACAAGCGATCTAACAGCTTATCGTAAGCCAATCCTGGTGCTGCTCTCTTACTGTTAAAACATGAGAGCAGTGCCAGGATTGGCTTGGTCAGGCAAACCCAGCGCTCATTAGGATTCTGGGGGATGCAGTTTTAAGTTTAACCCTTCTTTCCCGCTCGCTAATTGCACAGAGAGGCCTCTGGACTCCCTGCACATGTCAGGCCGGTTAGCGAAAGGCAGCCGGCCAACCTGACATGCGCAGTTTGTGCAGTGTGCATAGCATTCATGGAGAGCTGCTCACATCAAGATTAAGCCCCACCCCTGCACACCTCGTAACCTTACTCTCCTGCTACAATGAAATGCTATAGCCTAAACCCTAAATTGTAAATGTATCTATTTCACATTAAAGGATGAACAAGGGGGGCAAATAAATAGGGGGGTCAAGGCCCCTATGCCCCAAAAGAAGAGGAACCGCTTCTGCTGGGAACTTTGCCTCAAACCTAAATTGTAAATGTATCTATTTCACATTAAAGGATGCACAAGGGGGGGCAAATAAATAGGGTCATGCCCCAAAAGAAGAGGAACCGCTACTGCTGGGAAATTTGCCTCATTTTTTTTAAGGCGTGCCCAGGAATCCTTCCCAATCCCTAGTTCGTACCAGCCATAAATGTGGCATTGCCAGGCACCCACTTCAGAACACTCCTGAGCCTGTGCAAGATTAGAAAAGGACTGAATCTGTTGTCTGAAATTTGAGAAGAATTGTGGGTAGGAGGATCAAGCTAAGGGGCACATGTACAGGGTTGTTATGTAAACACACAGTTTTGTCTCCTGTCTAGAAACAGATTGATTGAGGATGGGGATGCAATAATTATTTGTCCGGCTTGACTCATATTAATTTGAACAGTAAGCCACAGATGACTCATAGCAGTGAATGGGGTCTGTCAGCGGGAGCAAATGGCTAGCATTCGCACTCACAAGCCTGTCCAGAGAAAAGCCGTTTTAAGTCATGGGCAAAGTGGACAATTGTCAAGCGGTCCCTGAGAAAGTGAAGTTTCTATCTCACTCTTGTATATTTCGCTATACCTTTAACATAGAAATATATACTGTTTGGCATCATCAAGTTTGAATTATCAGAACATGCGTAACAAATTAAAAATTGTTTCGAAGGTGGAGCCCAAAATATTTCGGCTCCCAAAATTCTTAAACTGACACTGGTCCAGAGGACGTGTAATTAAAGGGTTTATACCCAGGAGATAATGCATGTTCTTTGGATCCGTTGATCCAAATGAAACATCATAATCACTGCATTAACCACCGTCAATAATGGTTGTAAAAACACAGTCCTGCAGCAGGCTGTCTCGGATATAGAACAATAAAACCGCAGTAAGGAACAGCATGCTCCTCTGAAACGACCCCACAGTGATGTGGTAGTAATTCAAATGTCGTTCTGTCTCGCAAAGGGTTACATCTTTGTAGGAATACGTACAGTTGGCGTACAGCCGTCTGTCTGATTGAATTTACTGGAAATGAGTGAACTTGGTTGTTTTATTGTATACTACTATTTTAGTACAGCCATGTGGAGACACAACAGAACTTATTAGAAGTGAGAGAGTAGCACATTTTGCGAACACTGCGGCGAAGGTCACAGCCCCACACAGTTAAGAATACCGCACAACACCCACAAAGAGTCCCGAGCCAGCCTTTCCATATTCCGAGGCATGGTTGGCGCCGCTTCTCTCTTTCAAACGTATCGATTACAAGTGCTTGTTTCTTGTGCCCAAGATGACACATAATGCCTAAAGCTTAGCGACATTCAAACTACTGAAAAACTCTGGTGAGTTTGCTCTCATGTCGGCATAGAATTATTAAATATTAACTTTTGATTGCGCTGAACCTCTCAGTATTGCAATTTCACGAGAAGAAAACATACAAGTGATGTCAAAATACATCGTTTATCATTTTGATAGCTAAGGGTTCGTCGAGCAGACTCCAGCATACTTATTATTCTGTTCATTGCTGGCTGGTTGTTGTATTTTTTTCACTTGATGTTGGTGATGACAGTCTACATTTGTTGTTCTGTACCCAAGAACAGATATACTTAGATAGGAATTTCTCTCGACCAGTCTCCCCAAACTGAACACGGCAAGACAGCCGGAATACTAAAATATATTGCAGTGCAGAGGAAAATTTCAGGGCTGAGCAGGAAGGCAATGACCTTTAAAATGTACTTTTAAATTGAAGAGCATATCAGTCTCCGTGGGTGGCAAAATATTATGTTCTTAGGTCAGTAGGTAAGTCATGTTTGCTTCCACATAATTTAACACAGTAGTAGGTTTTCCAGTTGATGACATTGAACACCTGATTCATTTCACTTCACCACTCGGTTAATTTTCTGAAAAGTTGCCCAACTTAAAGTACCTTTCCAGTCACTTTCATAAAAGTGAGGATATGAGACAGTTTATGCAATTCTTAAGGTTACACGAACTATGTGCACTGCCAAGCAAGGGAAAACTCGAGGTAAAGTTAATATAAACAGTGCACCAGGCACTTGGTCGAAAAACAAGTCATATTAATCATTCTTCTGCGGAAGAAGGGATCAATCAGGGGCGTAGCTTGGTCAGTGAGACTGAGGGGTGTAAGCTTCAGATTTACCAACAACCACAGCCACACTGGCACATCTTGTTAAAATACGTTATGAGAAGCAGGACACGAGGGGGGCTTAAGACGAGAGGCAGTGTAAGAGAGAGGCGTGTGTATTGTTAGTGGTACTTAAAACACAATCGTTTTCTAAACTAACCAAGTTTTAAGGCAGAGGCGAGAGAGAGTTTTTGTCAGTGTGGGCATGTAAAAAAATCCAGGGTGAAAAACAACAGATACCTCACCATACCCGACTGAAAGCACCTGTGCCCAACTATTTACTATAGAATGCAATTTTTAGGGGGTCTAACACCCCAAACACTCTCCCTGAAGCTACTCCACTGGATTCAATTTCCTATTTAGTTTATACATAAAAAACACCAAGCAGACAATCATAACTCCAAAATAGCATGTAAAACAGCACTTTAGAACCAAACAGCCATAGCCATACCTATAGAGAATAAAAACCATTTAAGTGATAAAGCATTTGCCCTGTGATGTCACCAACATCACCTCATCACCCCAACACTACTGTACATATTCTTGGAAATTAACTTTTTGTACACACCGAAGCATGATTATGCATGAATCAGTACCATGTCAGAACAAATGTCTACACAATATTATACACGTACACTCAGAAAACAGATGCAAACATATGCATATACGTAAGGAACCACACCCGACACAATGGATGCATCCACTATCTATATAGACAATACACCTCTTCCTGTTGTGCACAGATACCAGAGACCTAGTCATAAAGTACACAAGATAGGATACATGAATTACCAAGCACAGTGATTTAGAGAAAAGGGTTTCCCTGGAACAAGATTGCTTGCCCAAACAGTGATCATATTAATAAATTGCACAAAAGAAGCTCAGGCAATTAGTTATAAAATAAGGTAGAGGGCACACTGAAAGACAAATGGCAAGACAATGTAATTTATACAAAAGTGGAAAAATCCTGATAGATAACAATGTCACAGTGTCTTTAAGAATAAGTATTAACAAGAGAAATCTACAATAAATAAGTAACATGCATGATAATTATCAGACATACTGATACTCATTCATACTCATTTCATACATCCACTTCTTATCACTCCTATTTTCAATGTCTTGCAATAGTACATTGTATGTATAAGTTGTGTATTTATGTCACAAAATTAAACAAAGTGTTTTAATTAGCTAATACAGCAGACATCTGTACATATACATATGTGTCCAGAGAAAAAAATCATTAAATATATGATTATCTACACTCGTTTCGACATATTGCCTTCATCAGGAAGCCACGAAGTGGATGAGTCAGAGTAATGTCTGTATAGTGCTTGTAGGCTCCTTAGGCTCACTGCCTTCTGTCTAGGGTAGTGGTACATTGAAAGATAGAAAAACTCCAGATGTTTTCAAAAATACAACATGGATGTAGTGGGCAGTGTCTTAAACAATCGGTCCACCAATATGTCGATTGGCAATCTGAGCATATTGAACACATAGACATCCTCATATGTAGGACTGTTATATTGGACCATGGAGAATTTGAGAGTTCTGAACATGTATGGGTGCTGAATCGCAATCGTGGACGCAATGTTGGTCCGGCGCTGGATGTTTCGGCTACCAATATGACCAGATGGGCTGTGGAATTTGGATGTGTCCCGGGGTCGGCATGGAAGTGAACATTCAGTAAGCACATTCATTTCCAGTGTGCAGTGACAAATAAAATATCCCGGCGTTACTTATCATGCACAAAAATATCAAATGTATGAGTTAATTGGAAAATGGTGGCTTCCAACACTGGAGGTACAGCGCACAGCAACACTACACCCTGTTATAGGAAGCAAATACGGAATACACAAAACACAGGCAGAGGACGTGCTAGAAATAGACATTCCAAAGACTGACACACATTCTTGAGGAGACCTCGCAGTCCTTCATTCCGACTTGTGCACAGCAACGCACATCAGCTGCCATCAATGTGGATATGAACATCCAATACACAGATGTGCAATGCTCTTCACATACAAGGACATCTATCGACGTACAGGTTGGTGATGTCATTGGGGCCATATGCGAAAATACTCACGGACAGCATCATTGTCATAATTGACACTGAGGAGAAATCACAGGGTTATAGAGCAAGTCATTTTCACTCAGTAGCTACAGTCAGATTTCCATCCCCCCACATGTGGGACATATAGGATAAAACTACGACCGTTTCAAAAAGCAAGACAAGCACCCAGGGTGTCTACTGAAAATCAGGTCGAAGGTTAGGAAACACACTCTTATGCCCGGATGATACATTGGAAGGAGCAGCATGCCTCGGTGGGATACCATTAACTTCCACCCAATTATAACCTTCACCTGGGTTTCCCAGGTGTGAGAACACCGGAACTAATTTTACTTGTCGGTAAAATCACACGAGGGTTAGGCTGCAAGCACAATCTGGCCTCGGCTCCTGGCCCCCGCCTGATCCTCCCTCACCCTCCTTTCATGGCACCAAGGAATGCTCACCACTGCCAGCATGCAGGCCCTGTTGTGTCCTTACACCACCCCCACCTCACCGTCTCAGAGCAGTTGGTTAAAGTAAGCTCATTTATCCCCAGAATGGAGACCCTGCAGGCCGATTTGAACCCGGTAGTTCCCGCTCCACGTGGTATTACCCGAACACTCACGATACTCATGATACACGCTTTTATATGCAGAGATGCTGACCAAAAAAATTATTTCCAGCCACAAGGTATCTGTGCAATTCAATCCGGCCACCTTGTATTCGGGCACTAAGAGGCAGCATCCGGTGGAAGCTGTCCACGAATCGAGATATTTAACAAACGTACCAGTACGTTTCGTACTTAATACCCTTCTGAGCCCCTGTCAAATGCTGTCAGTATACAATCAGTGACAGTTTCTGCTTTATGAACAAGTGCAAGCAGCTGCCACCAACCAAAACCATCTTCTAGACTAGAAGACTGATGGAGTATGCACATGAAATAGTCACCAAATCAGATGGCACTGCCATGACGAGTAGTGAGACGATCAGCCATGAACAGTGACACACCAAGGCACTGCCTGCAACAGGACCTGAAGCCTGCTAGGGATGTGTGAGCTAAAAAACTGTGCACAGAGGAGTATAGGGGCAAAATACGTAATATTTCATCCGTCTAAGTCACTTGGGAGGCTCACTCCAGCAGAGGCCAGCGTTGGGACAGGGAGACAGCGGGAATCTGATTGACAGTGACGAGAAAAAGCACCAGAGAGACAGTATGTTTAGTTGTTGACAAGTGCACGCTGTGCCAGGAGGTGTTCTAGTGACAAGGGACCGATCTCACCAAATTAATGCCAGATAGCGTGATATATCAGTCGACAGCTAAGAGTGACGAGGCAAACCACAAACGAAAATGAAAAGAACATGAAGTCTTTGGAGACCGTCATTAAAAAGGCGCAGGGCACCATGAATGTGGTAGCAGCCACTTGATGCTGACAGAACTGATATGCTTAACCTGCCTGCTGTAGAGCAACCAGTAACAAAGCTAAACAGAGAACCACACTGATGCTGGAGTGCGGCAGTAAGGTCTAATGAGCAGAGTATGTGAGCAGAAGGCTCATACTTATTAGACCGGACACTCAGAGCCTGGTTCAGATTGGTTGTACCTAGGGAAACCTGTGACCTCTTAAAAGTCAGCAAGCTCCACAGTATATAGGTGAAACACCACACCTCTGCTCAGAAAGGTTGTCAGGTCTGCAGTTCAAGTAGCACAATTCAAAGGAGCAAGCAATGAAATGATGGAAAAGCATACAGTATCACTGACAAGGCTAGAAATTGGAAATTTTACGAAAAAGGTTCCTCTTGAAGACAATAACATCCTCGACAGCAGGCAGCCGGTTGCATTGTCTGAGATAATGTTCTTCATTTGGCCTCTAGGTGTGCCTTCTTATTTGTTTGAAGGCACCCCTGAGATTTAACATTTGGGAAGGCAGTAAGCAGAGCTTTAAATGGGTCGGCACTCACCGGTACTGAGTACCAGTGATGGAGCAAGGACTCATAGAACAGAGACTTGCTCGAAAGCCATCCGCTCCTTTAACTCACTAACAAGTATTAAATACTGTTTTGTGTAAAACTAATGTGCACCAAACCAACACACGGGTTAGTGAAGCATGCATATGTGTTTACTAACGTTAAAAATAGAACGAATTACTAAAACTGCTTTAAACCGGGAAATCTTTATTGCGCAAGCGTCAACTGCATCTACGTAGCATGATGAGCTGTCGCTTGGAGGGAAATTAATCCGCATGAGCAGAAAGTACTAATATGGAGTCTTAAAGACCGGCGTATTTTGCATCTGCCTGCTTGAAACTAAATTGAGTGATTTCACTAATGCTAACGTGGCGAAAGAATTAATAGATAAAGGGGAATAGAGTAAAGATGGGTGGTATACAGGTGAAACCATTTATTTTTTAAAGTAACATCTGTCTTTCTGACGTTATCACTTGTGCCCATTTGGGCCTCTCGTGCATAACTGAAGCAAATTGAGCCATACGACTGTATTGTACAACTGTGAATGTCTACTGAAAGTGAGCCCAGGATGATGACACTGACTTAAACCCGAGCCAAGGTCGCAGGATGACTTTGCCTGAGAACAAGTGGTGAAAAGTTCAAGCTGAAGTTGAAGTTGGAAAATATTTGTAAAGCGCACTGTGACCAAGCGGCTTCCTGGCGCTAGGGAGATAGTTAGTGTCAGATGGAGGAGGCAGCCAGGAGATTACAGGGTTATGAAGGCTTGGGCATACAGATGGGTTTTGAGCGCCTTACGAAAGTGTGAGTAAACAGTGATGGACCTGATGGTGAGTGGAAAACTGTTCCAGAAGCAGGGGGCGAGAGTTGAGAATCTGGTACCACCAGTTCTGGACTTACGGAAACGGGGGACATTGAGGAGTGCCTGAGTGGAAGAGCGGAGATTGCGACTGGGGTGGAAGTGAGTGATCATGGAATTAATGAAAACAGGGGCAGTGCGGTCGCGGGCCATAACAACTAGGCATCCCATCTTGAAGAGAGTTCCCCGCAAGATGGGAAGCCAATGGAGGGACTTGAGGAGGGGGGTGGTATGATGGGACTTGGGAAGCCGGTGAACAAGGCGGGCGGCCTGATTCTGGATGGTCTGAAGGCGCCGGAGCTCGCGGGCAGGAATGCCCGCGTACAGGCAATTCCCATAGTCCAACCGTGAAAGAATCATAGCCAAAACAATTATTTTAAGGGCATCAAAGGAAAAGAAGCGGGAGATCATGCGGATGATCCTAAGAGACAAAAAACGGGATGATACAACAGAGCTAACCTGAGGACGCATGGAGAGGTCCTGGCTGATTTTGATGCCAAGAGTTCTAACTGTTACCGAAGGAACCGGCGGAGGGCCGAAGATGGAAGGCCAGAAGGCAGGAGTCCAAGGGCTGATGGTACCGCCAGTCAGGACTAACTCCGTTTTGTTCGGGTTAAGCTTGAGGTGATTTTGGTTCATCCAGTCAGAAATAAAAATAAGTACGGATTGGAATTTAAGAAGAGAACCAGGAGCAGGGGAGAGATCAAAAACAAGCTGAAGGTCATCTGCGTAGTTGTACACAGAGACCTCCATGCTGAGCAGAGAAATAATGAGGGGATGTATATAAAGATTAAAAAGAAGAGGGGATAGAGAGGAACCTTGGGGGACCCCGCAAGGCGCTGGCCGGGGGGGGGGCAGAAAAACCGGAGAAACGAACGGCCTTCGTCCTGCCTTGGAGAAATGAGGAAAGCCAAGAGAAAGCAGTGTCCTGGATGCCCGCTGCCCTGACACGGTCGAGAAGGATGGAATGGTCGACCGTGTCAAAAGCAGCAGACAAATCAAGGAGCACCAAGGCCTGGGGAGAGTTGGAATCCGCCTTGCTCTTCATCTCATCAAGAACAGAGATGACCACAGATTCGGTCGAGTGAACCGGCCGAAAGCCAGCTTGATGGGAGGCTAAAAGATGATTGTCCTCTATATAGGCCAACAGGCATGAGGTGATGTGGCTCTCCAAGATCTTACTAAGGTAAGGGAGCAGGGAAATGGGCCTACAATTAGCAGGGAGAGTAGGGTCGGAGCCCGTTTTTTTTAAAATAGGGATGACTGTGGCTGATTTAAACAAAGATGGAACTATACCCTGGGAGATGGACACCTTAAGGAGGGATAAGGGGGGGTCAGGACAGCCAGAGAACAGCTCCCTCAATATACGGGCCGGTGCACAGTCGGCCGGAGAACCTGACTTGACCTTGCCGAGCAAGGCGAGGAAAGATTCCTTGGAGATAAGAGGATAATGATCGAGGGAAGAGAGCAGAGGGGGAAGGGGAGGAACGGGAAGAGGAGAAGATGGTGGGGGAATGTTGCGTTTGATATTGGCAATTTTCTTGAGGAAAAAGTCATTCAGAGAGAGGCAGAGGGGTTGGTAAGGAAAGGGATTGAGGTTAACTCTATCAGATGCTGCCAAGTTGTGAACGATGGAGAAGATCTCCTTAGATTTATTAGCCGCTAGTAGGATGGCTCTCTTGTAATTTTTCAGGAGAGACCTGTATTGGTCCCTCAATAGGGGGCAGTAATTGCGCCTCCACTGACGCTCTGACTGTCAGAGGGCCAATTTAAGGGCTTTAAGGTCACTGGAGAACCATTTATTGGCATCGTGGAGACAACAAGCCTTGACCCTTCTGAGGGGGGCGACCAGGTCACAAGAAGAGTATAGCCAGGAGTTAATAGCGCCAACTTGTGGATCAAGGGGGAGGTCAGATAGATCGGGAAGGGAGGTCGCCAGGGAAGAGTGGAGAGTGTTAAAATCCACCGGTTCCAGTTACGTGCTAGAACATTCTTGGGCAGAGGGGGCTTGTCAGTAACTGAGAGATCAATAGAAAAAGAAATAATCGAGTGATCCGACCAAGTGCAGGGAAGGATCGTAGTGGAAGATATAGTTCGACCAACTGACCATATCTGGTCAAGAGTATGGCCGTGGACATGAGTGGGTGCGTGGATATGAGGGGTAAAATTAAAGCAGCGGACCGTATCGGAGAAATCTTTAGAGGCCTGGTCTTCCCCAGGGTCACCAGGCCAATAATTGAAGTCACCCAGTAGGAGAACAGATGAATTATTAATCGCAAGAGTGGCCAGTAAATCTTGCAAAGCGGGCACAAAGTGGGGCATGGTTTGGGGAGGGCGGTATAGAAGAACTATAGTAAGAGGAGCCAGAAGATTCGTTGAACGGGCGACTAGGAGGTCCACATTGGGTATAGGAGGATGGGCCAACGGTTGGAACTGTAGGTGAGAATGAACGATCAATGCCACGCCTCCATCAATTTTCCCGGCAGGACGATCTACCCGGAGGGTATAGTAGGGAGCGGGTAGTGCAGATAGGACGTCAGGCATGGAATCAGCAGAAAACCAAGTTTCCGTGAGGAACAGAAAATCAGGAGACTCAGTATCAAGGAGATTAAACAGTTCCAGTTGGTGTTTACCAGCCGAGCGGGGATTGAGGAGGTAGGCGGGGGCCAAAGTGGGCAGGGGGAAGGGGGAATAGGGGGACACGCCAGGTGAGGAACAAACATGGGTTTAAGCAGTGAAACAATAATGGGAGCGGAAGAGGGGGTTGAGATGCCAAGGGCCACTATACGTTCAAGCGTTAGAGGGCTGATAGTCCAGTTGCCCTGATGGGCACAAAGCTGCGCAGAAGGAAAGGATCGACATGTGGGATTATCACAAATGTTGCAGATGAAATGTGAATGCAGGTGGGAAATAAAGATCTTGAATAAAACTTAAGGGGATGGGTTTTGAACAATAGTCTAACAGAATAAAGTGACATATAATTATGGTGTGATGATCTTCCCCCCTTGCCTAACCAATCAGAGTTAGTATTTTTACGATATTGAAACATTAATGGGTGGTACATGAAGATTGAAAAGTTTAATTGAAATAGCTTTAGTTAGTTAGTTAGCACAATTCGGGATGCTGTTGCTGTGAGAGGTCCTGTTGCTGGGAGAAATGCTGTGAGATGCTGATGAAGAATCGAATGCAGAGCCTAATATCCTAAATTAATTTGGATTAGAAAGAAGATCACAGAAGAATCTCGAGGAGGAAGAGAGTGTCAGAGAGGGGTGCAACGCAGTCGGTAATCTAGAGTGGTCATCTATCCTGAAGCCTTTGTTGCCTGATCTATTACAGGGGACCCTTACCATCCCTTTGTCCAGGGGGTTGGTCTTCACATCATTCTTGATAAATATAACTTTGTGCATTTGTAGATGTTCTTTTCTTTCTGTCCTCTCCTTTCTGAGCATTGATCATTGCGTGAGTTCAGGGATACCAGACTTTTATGTCCTACCTTGCTCCTATGGGAAGATATGCTGTAGCCAGCATTCCCCATGATAGTCTATAAGCAATCTAGCCTTACAATAGTGGAAATTGAGCATGACACCTGCACTGGTACATTCTCTACCTTTCACATACACTGCACCATGCCCAAAGGGGTACCTTGGGCCTTACAGAGGGGTAACCAATGTGTACAGAAAGGGAAGGGTTAGGCCTGGTCAGTGGGGACACTGACCAGGAGGACATGGCAGTTCACAGACTGCACACAGGCACTGCAGTGGCAGGCCTGAGACACCATTTTAGGACTACTCATGTGGGTGGCACAATCAGTGCTGCAGGCCCACTAGTAGCATTTTTATCACCAGCCCTGGCACATTCAGTGCAATTTACTAGGGACTTCTTGGTGATACAAATATGCCAATCATGGATAACCAATTACAATAATAATTTATACAGAGAGCATATGCACTGTAGCACTAGTCAGCAGTGGTAAAGTGCCCAGAGTCCTGTTGCCAACAGCCACAGGTCAGGGACAATAAGGGAGGGAGAAGCAAAAAGTTTGGGGATAACCCTGTAATAAGGGCCATTTCCAACAGAGCCGAAGAAGGTGAAAGTGCAGTTCAAGTCAAAAGGGTCAGAAAAGGCGATATAACTGGACAGGCGGGGTGAAAAGACTAAGATACTATCTAAGAAAAAAAAAGACCAGAGCAAGTGAATGGGGTTACTAGTCAAACTCAGTCTAAACAGTCAAATGTGAGAAATGCACGAAGATGCCCAAGACTGAGAATTCTGAATAATACACACAAGGCCCCTGAGTGGACCTATGTAATTCTAGAAGAATTTGAGAATTTAGATTTGAATGAGGAATCAGAAGAAGTAGATGCTACACAGATTAATGGAAAAGAATTGAGACCACCTTAAAGTAGGAATCTGATTTTCCAAGTAAAGAAAGAAAGGGGAGAAAGTATCTTCTCAGCTTAAGATGGCGAAAAATAGAGCCCCATAGCGACCAAAACAAAGTTGCACACAAAGATGTTGTAGAGCTTGCAATATATAGCATTTTGTTATTGAATACAGTATGGATATTTTTAAGAGTGGCGGTGCCTTATTTGATGAAAACAAATAGAAAGAATAATACAGTTACTAATGGAAAGATAGCTACAATAAACGGAGATAGAGTAGAAGTAGAAGCAGCAGATGAGAGAGATTTTCATCACACAGTATCAGATAATGATGCGTCTTTAAATGTCTTCACCAAGTTGTTTGTTCAATATGTAGATACAATGGAGATTAGTGATTGGTATGTTTGTGAGAAATTACCAGCTTCAGTATCAGAAGGAGTCACATATTACCACTTACCTTTAACATATGGTATATCATGTAGCATTTTAGCAAGTGTGTTCTATTTAAAAGGAAAACTTCAGTATTATTATTCAAACTTAGCTGTAGTATTTTCAGAACTTTCTATTCGAAAAAATATGAATCCAGTACTTAGTAGTCAAGATGCACAGTTTATGGGTGAATTTTTCTTAACAATGAAATCAATAGATTTAGTGAAGGCACACACAAATAATCTAACATGTATATTATGTGAAGAAGAGAAAGTGTTTTTGAATTAAGTTTAGGAAAGGAGACAGGATTTCCAAAAGAAAGCTGCTGAACAGAAAACCCATGTACCTCCGTGGGCTGGGAAAGAGGGAATTTATGCAACTGGTAAGGCTCATGCTGCGATGTCCCTGGACTTTGAGAAGAAAGGGAAAACCTGCCTCCATAGGTTAAAGACAGATTATAATAAACGTATTTATAGGTTCCAGTGAATGTGAACAAAACATTCTAATTTTGGGAGGCTGGGGACTAAAATTGGACCTGATCCAGTATTTCCTGGGGTTTACTACGTGTGTGGGAATAATGCTTATTATAAATTGCCTGCATGGTGGTATGGAAGCTGCTATTTTGGGATAGTATTTCCGAAGATCTATCATGTAAAAAGAGTCACTGGAAACAATGAAAACACTAATGAACTAACACAAAGAAAGAGAGCTAGTTTTTCAGAAATAGTAGGTGACATATTTAGTGCATTGATGCCTTCAGTGGGAGTCATTTTGAATTTGCATAGAAATTGTAAATTGTCAACAGTAGTTGATCGTCTCTCGACTGATAGTGCTGGGGGTTTCGTGATGATAAATACAGAAATGGTTGCAATTAGGTTATTGGTTTTTACAAAACTGACTTGCTCTTGAGGGCAGAGTCTGTAGAATGATGAAAGTTCAACATTGTTGCACATACATTCCTAATCAATCAATAGGAGTGTTAGGGGGATATAAGGTAAGGTCGCCCCCCACTCAACTCAATAACAAAAGTATAGAACCTTACCTATTCATAAACACCTATATAAAGGACCTACTAAGGGGATTCGATTTACCATAATTTTTCAAATCCCACGGACGTGTAAATTAGCACTAAATCCTTAGGTCAAGGTGTATATTCTATGTATAAAAACGTCTCAACAGGCCATTACTCACTGTGAAAAAATTGGTGAGTAGAGAGAGAGTACCTCATGGTAGCACCACCCGAGGGGGTTCATGGCTAGCAATTACCAGCCTACCCACTTCTCATCATCGGTCACTCTCTTTCTGTGTAGTGTGTATAAAAAGAAAACCACAAATTTGCCGTGTCCATAAATAATAATTGTGAGGTGCAATAATAGTGAAGAGAAACCAATATGTGCACTATTCAAAAACCTACATAAACGCCCACAAAAAGAGCTAATCTCGCTGTGTAACTTAACAAACCAATCTTTCTTAAATGCCAGGGGAATTGTTTCAAACAAAAAAGTAATCTTTGGTAAGATCACCATCTTTATCAAGTTTGTGCAGCCAAACAGAGACAGCGGTAAATGAACCCACCCTCGAAGGGTGGCAGAAATTTCTCTTTTTATCTTAAAAAAATTAACCCTAGTGAGCTCCCCAATAGTATGCGTAATCCTGACCCCCAAGTATCTCATCTCAGTTTTACCAACTACCCCTTCAGTATTTAAGTTCCTGGTCATAATCTCCATCTTATCATGCGAGCGAGATTAGCTCTTTTTTATGGGCGTCAAAAGGGTCTCGTCTTTCCTGGAAAACGTTAAGGAGAAAAACTAATAAGGGGGGACAGGCGGCCCCTGACTTTCAAATTTATTCGTGGGCCCTTCTGTTAAAAAATTGTAGGATGTTGTTGGGCACCCTGACCTCGTCAAAGATTGGAGAACTTTTCTGTGCAATGCTTAAAAGCAGTAACTTCAATTAACATGGATTTTTTGTACAAGTTTGCGGATCCGAAATTCTTTAAGAAGGTTAGGCTCAAGGTTCTACGTGATCTGGCTGAGCTTTGGTTTAGAATTAGGAGGCTATTAAAAATTCCATATTACAGCTATATGGCTTCGATCTGGGATGCTCCAGGGTCTCCGCTTTGGAAAAAAGATGCTCTTCCGTTAAAGGAGGCGGGACTTCAGATGTGGAAAGAATTATTTCCAGACAGCAAATTGATTTCTTGGGGACAATGTCAGCAGGAGTGGGGGCGAAACTTTTCGGAGTTTAAATACCTGCAGATTCAGAGTTGGGCTAGTAAGACAGACAATGTAGTTGGAGTGCAGAACGACTTTGAAGGGAAACTCTTTTCAGACTGCTTTTTCAAAAAAGAAGTGGCCCTTTGGTATTGGCTGATACTTGAGATGGAAGATGGCCCCTTCTTGCTTCCTGAGTCTCCATGGGGTGAATGCTTGCCGGAGATTGCGATGGAGAACCAATGGCAAGTAACAATGGCTATGTTATATAAAATAGTCAAACCTGTAAACTTAAGGCGGAATCATTTGTTTACGATTCACAGGGCATATTGGTCACCCCGCAGACTCTCGAAATTTAAGGCTGGTGGTGTTGTGGACTGTCCCAAGTGCAAGAGCCCCAACGAGGATGACCTGCACATGTTCGTGTTCTGTCCAAACATAAGACAATTCTGGGTGGCCGTGAGTAATTGCCTGTCTCAAGCTTTAGAACTGCAGATTGAGGTAAGCCCTGAATTAGTTATCACCGGGAGACATGATCTGCAAGGTAAGGGCACAGATGACAATGCTAAACTCATCTTTTATGCCATTTTATTAGCCCGGAGAGAGATATGTAAATTGTGGGTCTCCCCGATATCTCCGGCAGTATTGGACTGGTTACGAGCCATGAAACACATTGCCAAATTAGATATTTCAGATCACACAAAGAGAACGCGCAGATTTTGGGTACCTTTCCTCTTATGTTTTGGGTGAGGGAGCAGGCTTTGGGATAGGATTAATTAGTTAAATAATACAAATCCGATGATTAAGCCTTCGCCTATCTCGCTTGTGGACTCTTCCTACCCAGGTTGAGAGTGGAGGACGAGGTGGTGGTGCCTTGGAGAATGACGCAATTATCTCTGTGTTGTCCGCAGAGTAGGAACACGTTACGAGGGGAGGTCTGACTCAAAGCAGCGTTGCATATGCCTTTTTTTTTCCTACAGCTGGTATATGTTTCCGGTCGGTAATGGGTGGTGAGAAGGCCAATGAGGATAAAAATAAAAATAAAAAAAAACCTAAATAAATATGCACCTAGAACCCCAAGGAGAACCAGTGCATTCGGTTCGCAAAATAAAAATCTGGTAAGGTTTGCTGGCTATCCAACTTTATTCCACTGCTGCAAACCCTCCCAATTAAAAATGGTTAACTGTATACCATGCTCATTTACTTAGTGCCAAGATGTTTCGTTGCTAAACATTCCAGCAACTTCATCAGGGCAGTGTGAGGTTCTCTATTATCAATCTTCACAGTCAATCAATCGAAAGACCTGATGGTTGCCCAGTCAGTGCATACCAGCAACCATGCGATAAAACGAACCCCGTGTCACACCATCACGTGTCCAAGAGTGGCTCAGTCAATCTCAAGCCCCTGTAGCCGCGTCCCTCCGGTGCTTCTGCAGCTCCTTCGCACATACATTCCTGACAAAAGTAAGGAAATTAAAGAGTATATAAAGAATATTAAAAAACTTCAAGAAGACTTTTGAAACCACTGGAGGTTGACAGTGTATGGGAAATACTAACAAAGAGTAGTTCTTCAATAGGGATATGGTTTTCTGATTTAGGGAAAGGTATTTTAGGTCAAATAATTCTTCCATTAGGTGGTATAACAATAATAGTTTTAACAATAATGATATGGTGCAAATTCTGTAGAAACAAAAGAAAGGGAAGATATAAGGTAAATGGAAAGGGAAAGAAAATATGAGGAAATCCAAATGGAGGAAATAAAAGGAAAGTTATATAAAAGGATGAAAGATTTAGAAAACAAAGATGGAATTAAGAATGAAAAAGAAGGAAAAGAAACTGAGATGTGCTAAAGTTGGCATCTGGTTGGCATGGATAATTTTGTAATGGCTCGAGAGGGTATTGATGGAGCAAGGACTCATAGAAAAGAGACTTGCTCGAAAGCAACATGCTCCTTTAACTCAATAACAAGTATTAAAAGCTGTTTTGTGTAAACCTAATGTGCACCACACCGACACGCGGGTTAGTGAAGCTTGCATATGTGTTTACTAAAGTTAACAAATCAAACAAATTACTAAAACTTCTTTAAATGGGAAAATCTTTATTGTGCATGCGTTAACTGCATCTACGTAGCATGACGAGCTGTCGCATGGAGGGAAATTAATCCGCATGAGCAGAAAGTACTAATATAGAGTCTTGAAGACCCGTGTGTTTTGCATCTGCCTGCTTGAAACTAAATTGAGTGATTATTCTAATGCTAACGCGGAGAAAGAATTAATAGATAAAGGGGAATAGAGTAAAGATGGGTGTTATGCAGTAAAACCATTAATTTTACATCTGTCTTTCTGACTTTATCACTAGTGCGCATTTGGGCCTCTCGTGCATAACTGAAGCAACCTGAGCCATATGACTGTATTGTACAGCTGCGCATGTCTACTGAAAGTGGGCCCGGGATGATGACACTGACCTGAACCGAAGCCAAGGTCGAAGGATGACTTTGCCTGAGAACAAGTGGTGAAAAGTTCAAGCTGAAAGGATCAACATGTTGGATTTTTACAAATGTTGCAGAAGAAATGTAAATGCGGGTGAGAAATAAAGATCATGAATAAAACTTAAGGGGATGGGTTTTGAACAATAGTCTAACAGAATTTAGTGACATATAAGCATGGTGTGATGATCTTCCTCCCTTGCCTGACCAATCAGAGTTAGTATTTTTATGATATTGAAACATTAATGGGTGGTACATGAAGAACGAAAGGTATAATTGAGATGGCTTTAGTTAGTTCATTAGCAATATTCGGAATGCTGTTGCTGCGTGGCGTGCTGTTGCTTGGAGAAATGCTTTGAGATGCTGATGAAGAATCGAATGAAAAGCCTAATATCCTAAAATAATTAGGATTAGAAAAAAGATCACAGAAGAATCTCAAGGAGGAAGAGAGTGTCAGAGAGGGGTGCGATCTATCCTGTCCTGATTCATTTCTTGAAGCTTTTGTCACTGATCTATCCCAGGGGATCCTTACCAGCCCTTTGGCCAGGGGGTTGGTCTTCACACCATTCTTTCCTTATAAATTCTGATTATTGAAAATAAAATAATACAGAGAAACATAATAATGGTGCAGTTACAAGCCAAAATACAATACCAAAGTGTTGTAGACGAATCTAGGACTCTAGTTGAATATTCCTGATTCATGCCCTTATGTGGTTATATCAAATCATATCCTTATAGAGGAATAAGAATCATACCCATATTAAGACATAGCCAATGCAGTCCAAATACGGCAATTCTACTCCCATAGACTCCTAGAAAGCACAACGGGTTCTTAAACAAACCAAGCCTCCAGCAGCCCGGGAATCCCCCCTGCTTCTGTATTGATTTGTCCTAGAACTCCCGGAGTCCTGAAAGAACTGCGAGTTCTTAGTGACGTCTTATGTCCAACCTTACTTCAAACTCTGCACCTTCCAGGTATAAATATACCAGAATCTGCCCTAGCAAAACACACACTGGTTTGGAGCAGATCGACTATCTACTTGCCCGACGCCCTGCTGTAGCAACTGCCAAAGGAAGCTGACCCTCCCGCTGACGCACTGAGAGAGACGCTGTCTTTTCTCCTGCCGAGAAATCCAGCTCCAGTGTTTCCCTGTCACCCTTGCGGGTTGCTGGGAGATCGAGTCCTGAGAGAGATACAAGACCTCCTTCATTCTATAACCAAGGTACGGAGCTGATTAGACCCTTAGAGAATTCTTGATTTAGATTCTTGGCAGAAACTATCTTAACTCAAACTACATCTCACTTACTCCTTCCATATACTAGGCTTAGGTTAGGTACACCGGGGTAGGCGTATCTTAGAAGCACCAGTTGAGTACGTTTAGTCATTATTTTATCATTGTATGTATTTTTATCCATTTTAAACACCGTATGGCTTAGAAACCATACTATGCTTTTACAGTACTATTTTATAATACTCCTTTTACTGTACGCACTTTACTTTATGACAAGTATTGCGATTGTAGCAATTCACTTCTCTTGCATGAGAAAGAAGACTGTTCAATAAATAACCTCTTTTATTGAAAACGCCCGTCTCTCTGTTTCTCTGCACTTCTGGTGAAACTAAGCATGCACGATTGACTGAGTAAAATAGCTATCTATTGTTTCCGGGACTCTGGAGATATACTCCTTATTCTTGAGGTAGCAAAGTTGTCATGTTTATGCAGTTGTCAGAAACGAATCCCTTCTTGTGAATTCGAGAAAGTTTCTAGTGACCTCTGAGCTAGTTGACATTCATAATTAAGTCTAACATATTCAATAGAGACCTAGTCGACCTAAGTCCTACGTCTAAACTATCGTTTATGTTATTCCAATGCGCAGAGCCTATTGGGAATATAGGAACTACACTACATGGCGCCCAACGTTTGGCAAGGCGATAATTTAACGCTAGATACTAGAGTAACTCAGTCGTGCTTTTCACACAGACCCCTTTTTCCCGTAAAAACTCCCATAGACGTCTGGAGTGGGTGAAAGGTTAATATCTGCCAAAACTAAGTAGGAAGAGAATCCTATGAAGTTTTTGCTTTAGTCAACGTTGAAGGATACAGTGTTCCAAAATAGTGTGCATCTAATCTTTGTTTCTTGAAACTTGCTATGCAAACTTTCTGTCAGAAAAATTCCGGAAAGTGACGACGAAAAGGAAAGAGCTAGAATAGCAGCTCAGGCAGTCTTAGATGACACAGCCCTCCAAAATGACCCGGAGGCAATAATCATCCAGGTAAATGTAAGAAAGAGTGTAACTATAAAACTTATAGAAAATGGAGTATCATCAAGAGGTGACACAGTCATATTTGTGGTAGAGGCCCATGAAGATCGGCAGACAGAGGTATTCTATTCATTAATAACTTTTCCAGCAACAAATGCTGTGGCACACGAGTTCCACTACTACAAAGCAGAGGAACCTCCAGCGGAATACGTTCCTTTCGAGGAAGTTGAAATTCCACTAACTTACCAAGAGCATCAGCTCTGGTTTAATGGTGCCCTAAAACATCAAAATCACATTACCAGGCTCGGTCCACTAGGTAGACCAGGAGCCACATGGCCGGTTCTAGCCAGCTACACACCACATCCTGACATTGAAGAAATGTCAGACAGAGAATATTTAGTTCAGCTAAAACAATTAATTAAAATACATAGACAATTGGTCCAATATGTCATGCGGACTTTAACAGTCCAACCAGCAATAAAAATTCCACAGCACACTCCTTACCAGGGGAACACAAATAAAATTACACCACAGACTATACAATCAGTCATTGGCAAATTACCCGCAAAACGGGAACAAATTCCGTTCTGGTTAGCTACAAAAATTACTCAAATAGAGGCAGTATTTCCTGATACTACACCTCATGAAAAAGACAGAATTCTGACAAGCTGTCTACCAATGGGGATCGCACCACATATGGAGGACTGTGACACTTGGGGAACAGTCTTTGCTTCAATATACACAAAAACACATGGTGTTCCGTCTATGGCGGTTATACCAGACGTACTAAGACAGATTCAACATGAATACGGTCCAGAGCCTGCTTTAAATCTAGGTATGAAATGACTGAAAGACTTTAAGCAAGTCCCGGCTATACTACTAGCCAACATAAAAGGAGAAGCAGCATCCGTGGCGATCCGCCAAAAATTAAAAGAAACAGAAATAACAGACCAACCTTTTGAACTTGCCAGAATAATTGAAAAGTGCTATAAAGAATTAGGTAGAGATAGTTTGGGTGGGAAACCACTAAAACCACAACTAACTGAAAATCCTGAAAAAACCTTTATTAAGAATAATCTCATTACTCCAAAAAAGAAGTGGGAGGGTACTAAACAAATTACTCCCAGAGAAAGACAGTTTCAGTCCAGAGGAAGGTCTCCCCAACAGAGAAATAGATCTCCAGGACGGGGGGAAAGGTCTCCACAACGGGAGCCCACTGAAAAAAGATACAACCTTAGAAATAGGGACAATTTAAGAAAACCGGACAGATATCAAGATAATGATACACGTCCCTCTCGATCTTTTCAGACTTCCTCACAGAAATTGGAAAGAAGAGGACGGTCAGAATATAAAGAAGAGCGCGTCAAGTCCAAAGACAAGGAACCTGCTCATCAAAGTAAAAAATTACAATTTCCCAAAAAGAAGGTAGCTAGTATTAAAATAAAACATGCCGAGGATTCTGAGGACACAACTCAAGAACGGAGAACGGGCCCAGACAATGCTAGACAGCGCAGCAGAAGTGACCGTAGCTCGCAAGATCCTGATGAATCTTCTGGAGACAGTGGACATGAATGAATACATTCAGGTGGAAACTGCAAACACCAGAGTTAGTGTACCCCATAAATTATATGAAATAACATTACGTATCGAAGGGGACAAAACTAGGAAAATAAGAGGTCTCTTTTGGGAGAATCTATCTAAAGGCTATGATCTCCTTCTAGCAGAGAAAGACTGGCCACCAGAGTTTGTCAGGGAGTGCCCACATGGCGAAGAAATGATTAGGGGCCAGATGTAGGTAGAACTTATTTACCGATTCTTAATTACCGAATTATACCGATTCGGTAATTAAGAATCGGTAAATAAGAAGGGGGGGTATGTAGGAACATCCAGATGTTCCATGTACCGAATCGGTAAATATCTGTATTTACCGATTCGGTAAATACCGACCGGTAATGCTCCATTCATTCCTATGGGCTTTGAAGCCCATAGGAATGAATGGGGCATTACCGGTCGGTATTTACCGAATCGGTAAATACCGATTTTGACAAGGGTGCAGGGGGTGTCACTTTGACACCCTCTAGCACCACCAAAAAAGGTTCGGGGGCCATGTGGCAGGCATACCTGCCCTAAGGGCAGGTCTGCCTGTCATATGGCACAGGTGTGCATGCACAAATGTGCATGCACACCTGAATTGGTATTTTACCATCAAATTGAATTTGATGGTAAAATACCGAATTTGTAGGGCTTGTGGGACTCAGAAGAGTCCCACCTACATCTCAATTTTACCGATTCTGTAAAAATACCGGTCGGTAAATTTACAGACCGGTATATTTACCGAATCGGTAAAATTACCGAAATGCTCTGTTGCAATCCCCCTACATGTCGACAGCCAAATACCGGTCGGTAACGGCCGAATTCGGCCGTTACCGACCGGTATTTGGCTACCTACATCTGGCCCTATGCCTGCCTTCTCAAAACACATTCCAATTCATAAAAAATACACATATGCTAGAAAATGGGCAGTGGCCCAAGCCCCTGCATTATAAAAAAAAATCATGTAGGATGGGATGAGGATTCTCCTCACCATAAAATTCAGTTAAAAAATCAACCTACTGCACAGAGGCAGTATCCTGTTAAGAAAGAAGCTAAAAAACAAGTCAGGGAGATCTTAGATCAAGTTGAATACCAGGGGGTGATTGAAACATGCACCTCACAAATGAACAACCCATTGTTTCCTGTCTCCAAACCAGACGATTCATATCGTCTAGTTTTGGACTACAGACACCTAAACTCTTGTTGCAAAACATTTGCAGTACAAAACTCACACAGTGCAGCACTAATGAATAACATTGTGCGCAAAAAATATAAAACAACATTAGATATTTCAAATGGTTTCTTCTGTCAAAACATTGCACCAGAAAGCAGGTATTTGACCGCTTTCTCCAGTATGGGGGCCCAGGGGCAATTTTGTTGTCTCCCCCAGGGATTCAAGAACAGCCCAGGATTATTTTCAGCCAGGGTAACAGAATTACTACAAATATATGATGATGAGGCATTATCTTATGTCGATGACATCTATCTTACAGACGATGACCTGGAGACACACTTGAAAAGAGTGAACACCATTATACTTGGGTTCGCATCTGAAGGGTACAAATTCAACTTTAAAAAATCACGAATTGCCCATCTCACTGTCCTATTTTTAGGATATGAGTTATCAAGTGAAAGCAAAAGCCTAGCAGACAACTTCTTAGAGAAGTGTGCAGTACTCCAAGCTCCAAAAACGCTGAAAAATTTACAATCAATTCTAGGTTTCCTGAATTTCGGAAGAACTTACATTCTAAACTACGCAGAGAGTGTTAAACCCCTCTACGATATAATAAAACCTGATTTCAAACCAATTAATTGGACACAGAAACACACGATCAATACAAACAGACATGTTAACTAAAACAAAACTACAAACACGCGCAAACGAACGCAACCTTATAATCTGAATCATCCCAGGAAGATGCGGATTTACGTACCTGACCTTTAATGAGGGAGAAACGGTACTAAAAGCTTATAAATCACACTTGTACACACAAGCTGAAATGAACTTCAGTTCTACTGAACAAATTCTGACTGCGGTCCAAACTTCTGTAGCAAAAGAAAGAGCCCTCGCACACGGTAAACGTATAATAATCGTTACACCGGTACCTGCCCTAGAGGCAGTAACAAGAGCCAGAATTCCGAATGCTAAAGCTTTACATCCGAGATGGATACAATGGGTTAATTCTCTTGCTGCATCAGACGTAGTATACGAATTTGATCCTAACTTAAAAACGCAAGAGTTTCTCCAATACGAATATGAATGTCCTCTGCTGACTGAGATCATGCCTCTGGAACATTACGGCTGTATAATATATACAGACGGTTCAGCACAACTCGCAGTTGGGGGTAAACAAGCATATAGTGCAGCGTGCGTATTTGTTAAAGGTCATTGGCACGAAGGAAAATTTAGACCCCTGGTCACTAAAACTCAATCACTCGGAAACTGTACAGCTCAGCGAGTTGAACTACAAGTTTTAAAGATGGCGCTTGAGAATGCTGATCGCGTATTCCCCACACTAATAGTGTGCGACTCGCATTTTTTTTTTTCCTCATTTGCCTTGCCCTCCTTTCAGAATCGCCAGCCACCTTACGTGTCACCCATCAGAAGACTTCAGATCTTTGCCGTCTCCCGTATCAAGACACAAATTGATATTATCTGCGTGTTACACATCTATCCTATGCCGATGATGTGGTCTTATTCAGCCAGACTAAAATCGGTCTACAACGTCTGCTGGAAGAACTGCCCAGATACACAAAATCAAACTTATTAGAAATAAACACCAATAAGACAAAGATCATGGTTATAACTCACCACAATAAAACGCCACCAGCATTGGCAATAGATAAGAGCAATTTGGAAGTGGTGGAAAGTTATAAGTATCTGGGGGTACAACTACACAAGTGCCTAAACTTCGCAATGCATCTGAATGCCATCGAAAAGAAGGGGATTGCCTTGTTACACGCTTTCAGCAATTTAGCAACTAAACTTTGAGGCCCTATGTTCAATCCGCTCTTAAACGTAATGAAAGCAAAGTTACTGCCAACAATATCTTATGGGAGCGTATTACATCACGGGAAGAGTGCACAGCTTATAGAAAAAATACAAACAAAAATCTACAAGCGTGTATTTGGTTTGCCAATTAATGCTTCACCCGCACAAGTGCGACTTGAATTTGGCCTGCAATCCCAAGTTCTGCAAAAAAAATATGAGACTGTCAAATTTTGGTATGATGTCTGGATGAACCAGGAAACAGAGATTTATCGTGCCATGTGGGAAGCAATACACAATAGTCCTAACTCCCAGTATGCCAAATTTCTAAAACTCTCTTTAGAAACAACTGAATTGGCCCCACTTTGGGAAACCAGGCTCCCGGTATCATTGTTCAAACAAACAGCAAAGAAGGCGGCCAGCAGGCACTCGTTACTTAACGATAAGTCATCTTTGAGTCATCGTGAACATGCCTGGATGACAATACAATCATATAAAAAGCTGGTACCGGCAGCATATCTACAACTTGCCTTCTCAGCGCATATTAAATCGAGATATCTTACTTTGAGGATGGGTAACCTTCCAACAAACATTGATCAACCTAAATGGCGGATGCAAGAAAATAAAGGGTGTGAACTGTGTGGAGCAAGAAAACAAGACTTAATCCATCTGATTTGCATCTGCCCCGCCATGAATTTGGAACGCCGGAGCAGACTAAGGGTGAAGTTCAATGAAATTGGAGTACGTACCTGTCGATCCGCTATTATACAAACATTGTGTTCCGTGGACCCTCAACTTATTTGCGGAGCAGTCAAATTCATAACTAAATTCGAGAAAAAGAGAGGAACCTTGGTAAAGTCCTAATTTGCATTGTGAACTAGTACATTAAATACGAACGTTCCCCTGGTCCCAGATATGGCAATTTTTAAACAAGAGATTGTCTTTTTATAAATTTTATGACTCATTACCTGTTCTTTTGCAGTCTAATGTTTATCTTCTACTTTTTAAACATTCAGGTATTTTATATTTTTGTAATGGTTTTTATTAACTGTACAATAAAGATTATCTAGTTACTGGCGGAAGGAGAATTCTAAAAGTGTGGAGGGAGGAGGGTGGAGTGCAAGCGCACTTTGACTCTAACTCCATCTCGGTATTTTTCAACCTGCTGGACCAACAGTATTTCGAAGGGGGCCCTTGTCCTTGGTCCATGGAGTATACTAGGCATAATCATTGGACCCGGGGAAAAAAAAAGGAAAAAAAACTCCAGAATCTTCATCTCCACTGAACCAACCTGTCCCAAAAGGCCAAATTTCTTTTATTACCGGGTCTAGCAAGATCCACTTTGGATGTTTCATATAACAATGTTAACCAACCCAAGTGTGAAGGGGCCGTATTCTCCACCCAAACTTTACAAATTTGCCTCCTGGCCAGCAAAATCGCATAGAACTAAAAGGACCTTGCCTGGCCGGTTATGCCTGCCTCGAAGCCAAAGATGATTAATGGCAACGTAAGAGACAGCGAGATGTTTAAGATAGAATCCAAAGTCCTTTTTACTTCATCCCAGAAACTAGCAATGTAGGGACAGTCCATAAACATATGTACGTCGGATGCTTCGCTGTGATTACATTTATTACATTTCTTTCCTGGGAGAAATTTAGACAGTCTTAGAGGTGAAAGGTAGGCCCAATGTACCGTGAACAGATGGTTTCGCCTGAGCCAGGCTGGTTTCACGATTTTATAAAGGAGGGTAATAGATTTTATCCATATCTCTTCGCATGAAAACCCTATCTCTTCCCCCCACAATTCGTCGGGGAGAACAAAGTCTCCATCAGCCTCCTTCAACAGACTCCAATACCAAATGGCTACCTCCTTGCCCCCCCCCTGGCCGATCTACCAGCTGCTGTTCCAGGCTACAGATCTTTCCCAATGGAACCCCTTTCCTACTCAAAACCCTGGCCCAACTTTCTAACTGTAGATATTTAAATTTGGAAAAGCCCGGGCCTATCAGTTCCCGTAATACCTCCCAGGCCCTCAGCCTCCCACCAGCCACTAACTCCCCCCATCTTACAACCCCAGCGTTCCTCACCGGGATGGACAGTCTATCTTGTAAGCATAATGGTAACCCAGGAGAGTCCCATATCGGTGCATAGTTGCAATAATAGGACAGCCCTATTCTCTTCCTAATCTGAGACCAAGCTGTCCCCAAGGATGATAAGATTTTTAATTTGACCTTTTTAAAAAATTTCTGGTCCCCAAATTTAAATAGGAACCCGTCAATTGTCAGGTCCCTCCTATCAGCATGGCTTTAAACATTGTCCCAGAAGATGTGCCCACTGGTGTTTTTAAAAGCATTCTTGTATGGGACAGCTGAAAAGCCCATGCATAATATTGCAGGTCTGGCAAAGCAAGCCCCCCTTTCTCCCTCCTCCTCTTCAACTTTTTCTACGCTAATCGGGTGGACTTATAATTCCATACAAAGGAGTTGATTTCTCGCTGGCTTTTATCCAATAATTTAACGTCAAAGGCCAGAGGGATGGTATTAAAAAATAAATAAAATTTAGGCAGGATAGACATCTTGATCAGGTTAACCCTGCCCAAGATTGTTAGTGGGAGGTGAGTCCATGATTTCATTAACTTCTTGCACTCGTTGTGTATACGCTCCAAATTAATTTGAGCTATGTCCCCTATATCTTGAACCACCCGTATGCCGAGGTACCTCATGGAAGTTGTCACCCCGAGATGTAAATTGGGGATATTCCACGCCATGATCTCCGTTTTACTAGCGTTAATCTCGTACCCCGATATACGCCCAAACTCCTTCGCCCTCTTAATTACTACAGGAAATGCTTCGTCTGGATCTGACGAAAATATAAGGATGTCGTCCGCTTATAATGCGACCCGCCTCTCCCACTCCCCGAATTTAAACGGTGGGATATTTACATCTCCCCTCAGAATCTGAGCGAATGGTTCGATGTAGAGATCGAAGAGGAGGGGAGAGAGCGGGCACCTCTGCCTCGTTCCCCTCGTGATTTTAAAAGGTTCGGTCAGGACACCATTTATCAAAAGCCTTGCCGATGGAGTGCTATACATCAGAGAAATGACACGACAAAAACCCTCGCCAAAGCCAAACTTCTTCAAAACCGCCTCCAGGTATAGCCAATTGACCCTGTCAAAGGCCTTTGTCGCGTCTAGGGTGAGTGTGGCCAAAGGGAGAGAAAAGGTCGTAGCAATATCTATTGACCCAACCAAGTCATATGTTAAGTCAGAAAGCTGCCTCCCTTTAATAAACCCCTTCTGATCTTGTTGTATGATGTCGCCAATTACAACCCCCAATCTTGCAGACATGATGGACGCAAAGATCTTGTAGTCGTTGTTTAGAAGCGAAATTGGTCTATAAGATCCACATTCCGTTAAATCCTTCCCTGGCTTGGGGATTAAAACAATAGTCGCCTCACCCCAGGATTTTGGGGGGGCTTCCCCCTTCCTTAGTATTCCATTAAATAGGGTAGACAAAGTGGGAACAACGGCACCACCGAGGACTCGATATAATTCTCCTGCCTAGCCATGTATCCCTTTTGGTGACGTCATTCCGGGTATCCTCCCTGTAAATCTCCTCAAAGAATTCAAAGAATGCTCGCCCTATCTCCTGCTTAGAGGTCCTTGCAAGGGACTCTCCCTCCACTTTTATCTCTCTAATATAGTTCCTGGCTTGTTCCGCTTTAACTTTCCAAGCCACGATCCGCCCAGCCGCTTCTCCAAATTCAAAGTGCGAGATCTTACTGGCCTCCCATCTCTTTGTCACCCTTTCCTGAAGAATATTCTCCAGCTGACTTTTCATTGTTCCTAATTGCTTTTGCTCCTCCAAGGACCCACTGGAGTCCCCCAACTTATTCTCAAAGAGCCTCATCTCCAGCTCGAGCCTATTTATCATTTCCCGATATACTTTCCGCCTATAAGAAGCTCTATTTGTAATACACCCTCTGAGAAAAGCTTTTAAAGTTTCCCAGACAGTTGCTACTGCTGCCGAGTCTAGGTTAATCTCCAGAAAAGATGTAGTTTCAGATACTAGGAAACCAACTTCCTCCTCTTCCAAAAATATAGTGCGGTCAAACGACCAGGAAGGATGTTTCATCTGAGGCTCTAATTTGAGAACAAACATTAGGGCTGAATGGTCCGACAGGTGGGACGGGAGGTATTTTACGATGATTAGAATGTCCTTTAAACTGTAACTGAATAAAGCATAATCAATTCTTGATTTGTGCTTATATTTCAAGTTACGAAAGGAGACCCCTAGTTTGTTGCCAGCCCTTTCCCGCCACATATCTGCCAAGCCGAGTTGAGTCATAGCTGCAATGAGGGTCTGCCTTGATTTGGAGGGTACACTGGGTCTAGAGCTAGGTGTTTTATCTAATTTGGGGTTAACCACAATATTGAAGTCACCCACCCATACTACAGGATCTTGAGAAGGGATCAGATGATTTCTAATAATATCGAGAAAAGATGTATCATCCGAGTTGGGACCATAATAGCTGACCACTGTACAGATCCAGCCATCCACTGAGATTCTCAGCAGTAGCCATCTCCCACTTTGGTCCTCCTTAGAGTCCAGAATCTGGACTTTCGCAGATTTTTTAAAAATAAAGAGGATTCCTCTTATATTTTCATTATGATCCGTACAATTAAATCTGTCTATCCATCTGTGCTTTTTCAATAAATCATAAACCTCTGCCTTCAAAAGATGTGTCTCCTGCAACACAATGATCTGCGTGGGGGAGTCCTTAAGATATTGCATTATTCGATCTCTTCTGCTCCTCACGCGCAAACCATTGACATTCCAGGACAAGAACTGGACTGACATCAGCGTTTAAACTTCCACCCCCCTCCACACTCCCTCCTGACTAATATTCTGGACAAAAATTGAATAGCTACCCAGCTAAAATACCAACCATTCTTAAGGAGAGCAACCTCATGAGGATTTTTTGTCATTTTCCCCCTCACCCCAGCCCACCCCCCACCCCTGGAAAACCCACCCATACTTACTCCGACTGGATGTATAGCCGGATTTGCGTCCACCGCCAACTCCCCCTAGCCGCGCCGCCACACGCTACTGGACCAAGCGGCTGACCGTAAAACTAGCTGTCGGGAGGCTTTAACTGATCCCACCCCAGTGTTAAAGACAGAAATAGCTCCCTATTGCCCTCGTGTTCTAACGGCTTTTTACGTATTTATTTCCACTTTTTTTTTTTGCTACCAAGTGTTACACCCCCCCCCCCCCCATTGTGTGCACACACCTTTTTGTTTTTTTTTGTTTTTTTTAGCATTTGTTTAATAGGGCCATATTTCGACCCTTGATATAAATATTTGTTAACAGAGAGAAGAGCTTTATTAATCCTCTCCCACTCTCTCATGCATTCCTCGGTTTTATTTGCCTTATATTCAAAATCCCAAAAAGAGGGGAAAAAAAGGTTTAAGAAGGAGATTCAATTACCTTACTTAACCTAACACTCTACTACCTAGCCTATCATTCTACCAATAAGAACAGGGTGGAGACAAAGTTAGGGCCGGGATTTCTAGACTAAACCCCTCCCTGAGAGTGAATGTTGATGGATTCCAAAAGCTCAACGGCCTCCGCTGATGATCGAATGTTATGCATCTTGTTATTGTACATCACGCGTAGGAACGCAGGGAACCGCATCTGCACCGTTGCCCCTAGAGACCTGAACTTATCCACTCGCTGGCCTAGCTCCCACTGCCTGTCCAGAGTGGATCTAGACAGGTCTGACCATAGCTCAAAAGTAAAATCTGGGCCTTTCAGTGTTTTTGCCAGATTCAAAAATTTTTCCTTCAGAGAATAGGTAAGAAAGTTGACCAAAATCTTCCTGGTTTTAGTTCTGCCCGGTTTTAAACGGAAGGGGTCACGATGAATCCGTTGAATGTCCTTATCAAGCTCCTCCACTGATTCCTGGAGATCAAGAGAGCCCTTTAATATCCTGATCACGAACGCCTTGACATCCCCCCCTCTTTTCCCTCAGGGATCTTCAAGAGCTGTACGTTGTTTCTCCGTGATTAATTTTCCAATGATTCCACCCTCTCCCGCATGACATCCCCCTCTCCCCGCAGATTTTGGATTTTAGATTTGGCTATCTCGAGACTGGATTTCAATAGACCCACTGCCCCTTCCAACAACTCCGTTCTCTCACAAAGGCCATCCACCTTCCTCTCTAAAATCTCGCATGAGGACCTTATGTCATTCTGGTTAGCCTTGGAAACTGAGAAGTCATTTCTTATCTCTTCCCTCATTGAGGTTATGGATGCCACAAGAGCTTCCAGTGTATTCCCGACACTGTTTCCACCAGTGCCCTCCTCCTCCACTTCCACACCCCCTTCAACTGCATTGCCAACCCCCACCAGCACTATTGGTGCATTATCTCGGGAGCCAGGATCCCCTTCAGCTTCTGGGATAGGGAATACATCCGCCATCCCGGACAGTGTGGGTACGGGAATGGGGGTAGCTGCTGATGATAATGAAATAGATGTTGACAGTCGAGAGTCAGCAGCTGGCAACAGGTCCAATACCTGGGGTAACACCTTAAAAAAGGAGCGCAGGGAGGGAGTAACCCTTGTCGTACTATTCCTGCCCCTTGGTTTTTGCCCCCTTGCCCCCTCCTTGCTACTGTTCTTCTGGTTAGCCTTGGTGCCCCCTCCTGTACATACCTCCTCAGCCGACCCTGCAGCACTAGCACCCCCTGCTAATTTACCTGGACTTTCTCCTTCACTGATAGTGCATTCTGGGACTTGCTGATTTTTCCCAGTTTTCTGATTTTTTCTTTGTTTCCTTTGACCTTGGGCTCTGGGGGTCTGCTTGAGGGTTTGTTTCTTGCTGGTGTTTTTAGAGTTAGTGGAAACAAAACTGGGGTCAGAATCCCCCCCGCCCCTTCAACCTTACTTCTGGGGTCCTCATCCAGTGCCGCTCTTCCTGGAACTCTGGAGGGCTCCGTCGTTTCTGTGGAAATATCGGACGGGCTCGAGTAGGGCACTTTTCGCGAGCCAGCAGCAGCCCCTCTACTACCGCCCAATCTGCTTGTTAGGAGCCGCCGAGCTGCCGCTCTACGGCTGCGCCTGAGCTCCACGACTGCCCGACTCCAATGTGGCAGAGAGACGGGAGGGAGGAGGCGTATCCCCGCAGGCAAACACATCCGCGGAGCAACTCAGCAGATAGAGATCCGGCTGTCAATACGGCGTAGAAACGGCATGAAAGCGCTGAAAAACCCGGGCTCTCTTCACACCGGAGGGGGGTCATACCTTCGTTGAAGAACATTACTCCCGTTGCGAGTAAAAAAAAAAAGCCGTCTGATACCAGTAGCGCAGCGGTGCACCAGGTAGTTGCCTGGACGCGCGCACCACTCTAGCCAGTGGCCGCCATGTTTTCCTCATTTCTGCGTCCATTCTTACAATGATTTCATGCAGAACTGGGTTCAAAACGGTTTCAAAAATGCGAAAGGTGTCACAATAAACCATAAAAAACTATGGGAACAAGTAGTTCTTTTACAGAAAGAACTACGAAAGTCTCACGTGATACATACGCAGAGTCTTCGACGTGATGGCGTTCACGTTGCAGGGAATTCATTGGCTAACAAAGCCACAACGGCAGCTGTTCAACCGGCTTCCGTAGCTACATAAAAAGTGTGCTAAAAAACAAATAGATGGAGAAACCATGCTGGCAGTAAAAGCCTCATTAAAAGGCGCCTATGCGGCATTACCTCTAAAATATCCACTCAATAATACATACATAATTGATGCAAACTCCGTTCTTTTTGCTCAAATCCCTGGAGTGGGGGACAGAGTAATTCCAAACATGAACCGGAGGGCTTACTTGATTCAAGAAGAACACATGGGAATAGGTCTGAGGCACCAAGAGATCTTGAAATCTCTAATAGAATTGCAATCAAAATACTGGTGGCCGGGGATGAGCGTGCATGTTTATAACTTTGCATTAGGTTATCAGGACTGCAACAGAGATCGCAGTTGTGAACCGGACCAGATACCAGCCCAGACACCTCTATTAGACAGCATTAGGCTATCTACACGCAGACGTCCACAGGGAAAGAAGCGATCCCATAAATATTAAGACGAGATTCATTTGGATGTGGCCCCAGCGCTCGGCTGACGCCAGAACTGTTATAAAAGATTTGCGAGTCTTTATCGGCACATAAGCAATTGGCATGCTACATTCTGACCAGGGTCCTGCGTTTAGCTCTTGAGCTTACAAGGAGGCCATGGCCAGCTTGGGCATTGCATTGCGGTACTCAAGTCCATTCCATCCTGAGGGAAATGCGGTAGTGGAGAGAAAAAAACGTGACATAAAGCAATCCATAACACCGAGGGTATTAGGTTCGGGTGATGGGTGGGTAAAACATCTAATAAGTGTCCAACGTAGTCTTAATAATCTGCCAAGACATTCTCTGGGTGGAATCACTCCGTATGAACTTTTGTTTGGTACAAGAATGATAATCGAAGAACTCGATAGTCAGACTTGATTGGTGGAACAAAAAACCTTTGATATCAAAGATGGTTTGGCTGTTTTACAGGACTTAAATGAGACAAGAAGAAGTCTACGTAACACAAAGCTAAAGCCAACGGCCACTGAAGAAAAACCACCTGTCCCAGCAAAACCTGTCTGGATTCCAAAGATTGGGCATCTGGTCAGAGAAAAGATCGCGGTGAAGAAGGAATTTGGGCCTTCTTTCAGGAAAGCAGTACCTGTCTTAGCAATCAGCGGAACAAGATCAGTGGTACTACCGCCCCTTGCTGGTAAAAAGGAGAACAGAGTTGTATCAATCGACCTGGTAAAACCACAATCATGTGGCCAATAATAAGTAGTAGGCCCAGTGGACTCCCAAGATGTAGCAGACCAGACCAAACCTTGCTACAATTCAAGAGGTTCAAACTGAGAGACTAATCACATTTGATAAACCTGCAGTGAATAAAGAAGGACTATGCAACAAAGCCATGGAACTTGTGCCTCTTGAAACCCAAATTGCAACAGTTCATCATGAAACCCCTGTCTACAATGATGTAGCCTCTGACTATACTAATATGACAAAAGAAGAAGAAACTACAAAGATTAATAAGAATAATGAAGCAATTCCAACAATTGACAGAACTGCATCTGGCTACCTTATCAATTTCGATGACTTTTCTGAAGATCCAAGTGAACATGAAGAAAAGCCAGCAAATAAAACTTTCAAAGAAAAATAACTGAACTCTTTCACCAACTTGGAGAAACATATCTGATTCCACCATGGATTGAATTGTGGATTGTGTTCTGTGTACTTTTCCTCCTACTCTGGCTCATTTTGGTTTTAAACTTGGGAAGAATGATTGATGGAAAATACAGTACAATGGACACAGCAAGTCAGAAAATCAACTTGGTTCTAAAGCCTCACAGATCTTCTCACATTGAAAAAAAGGAGAACTATCATCAGTAAACATCACAGCCATTCCTATACCTGGTGGTGTAGCATGGGACGCTACTGATTACGACATCTATGGCCCGGTTGAACTATTGAAATATCCACATCAGTTCAAGGTTTCTTTAAGTGACTTTTGAAGTAATGGGTTTTTAAGAACCCAGCGGTGCCAGGGAACACACCCTAAGACTTCGAGTCCTTCCTGTCCCAGACTACAGAAACACAGAGTCTTCTAGGTGAAGTCAAAGATCGAATTTATTGGCTGCAGCCAGTAACAGGTATCCTAGAAGTACAACACGGTGTATATTCTCAGGAGACTGCTCTCCTTACAAAGCCAGCCATCCCTTTTTATACAAAATATTATGCTTTAGGCAAACATTCCTTATTTTACAGTTGACCATTCACATATTTTGATGACAAAGAAAAAGCAGATTCATGATGACAAGCCCATTTTCAGTTTGTCCAGCCCACAATCAATTTCCCGGCAAGGCCCAACATTTTCATCAGATATCGGACGGACCCCTAATAAAATCGGGCACCTCCTCCTCGTAAAGCAAGTCATAAAGAAAGAAACAGAGACATGTGTGTGCGAGATTTGGCGTGGTTTGGATGTGATGAAAGGTTTATGGTTTGCTGTGCCTTGATACTAATCTCGATCGGCCACTGGGAGAGGAAATGGCCGAACAGGTTTGGCTTCAGGCAGTGGAGTCAGCTTGCCTAGGTCACACAAAAGTCAGCAATGGTGTACGTGTCCTTAAGACTCGTTTTGACCTTAGTCATCGGCCTATGTGAGGGCAACCACAAAATGGCTGATATCCACAAAATGGAACCCGAGGGTTCAGGACGGGATTCCTGATTTCAGGGTGATCTCGCCACTCGAATGCGACGAAAATGCTCGTACATAGTGTACTCGTCATTCTCGGTCCGCTCATACCAAAATCGTCATGATTCGACGATGTTTATGACACGGGTCCAGGATTTTCAGTACCACACACCCTCCTTTTGCCCTTACATAGGCAAACAACCTACACTCACGCTAATCTGAGTCTAGGTCTATATTCACAAATTCATTGAGATGTTGCTGTAGCATCATCCTATTGCTTAGCTCGTCCCTTGATACAGGTTTCCTTATACACGATGTAGCACAGAGACCACATATAGTATGAGCACACTGTACGCACAGACAGAACAGGAAAAGGATGGCTAAAATCATCCCAATGACCATCAGAATCTTCCATCCCCAGGCGGATATCAGTTCCCAGAACCACCCCATCAACGACCAATCTCCTCTATCCACATGAATAGATTCAGAGATCTTATGTAGTCTGGAGATGGCCTGGTACACTGTTGGAGCGTTATCTGGAATGAAAACACAGCAACTCGATTGGATCACTTTACATACCCCACCTCGGTCTGCAAGTATGACATCTAGCGCAACCCTGTTCTGAAGGGTCATAAGGCGATCCGACTGGAGCTCAGCAGTCAAGTTACTAAGGGCACCGGCAGTTTCAACTACGGTGGATTAAACCACCCTCGTCAATTGCCTTATGTTCCTGCTGTTAACCATAGGTCCTCAAAACGGCAGAAAACCCTTAAAGAAGTCTCCAAATTCTTGTCCTGCAGTGTCTTCTTTACTGAATACACCTCTAACTATCCTTGTCTTATGGTAATCTGCCGCAGCTGTGTAGGTGGGAGGCAACAGGAATGAAACAAAACATGTGCCCGAGAAATCAGGGGGCAACCATGTGTAGGCTCTATCATGACAGATGAAATAGGTACCCTTAGCTGCTAGGAACGAAGGGGAAGTCTGAGATGCAAAGACATATGTTTCTGTGCAGATACTTTTTCCTAACTGAGCTCTGGGATTCTTGCCATTACCTTGCAGACATAGGTGACCCTGATGGGGTACAATCCAAATCGGGGAGGATCTCTTAGCTCGCTGTTTCTCCCTCAGAGTAACTCCGTATCCGGTCATGTTCCATCCAATATATGCTAGTGTCTCATCTCTCGGGATAGTCTCATAGGAAGTATCTTCCCTAATCATATCTACTATACCCTTAACTAGAGCACTATTCTTTGGATTATCTTTTTCAGAACATAGGGGGTGGACTTCATGTGCATAAATTAACATCGTTCTGTATGCCCACACAGAACCATTATGGCTGAAAGGCAGGACCAGGTAAGGGATACCTTTATCAGTAGTGTGAGGCATAAGACCACACACCCAACAGTTAGTTGTGTTTACTACTAATTGGTGTTGGTGCAAAAGCTGAACGAAAGAGTTATTGATCAACTCTAATCTCCTAGCGGACTCATGTTCAGGTAAAGGGTAAAAAGAATGTGAGGAAACAGTAGAAGGAGGCATGGGCTGTGCTGTGGGTGCAAATGTCACTTGAAAAGAGAATAAAACATATCCTATTAAAAACATCATTACGCTAACCAACATGAGAATGCAAAATATTAAAAAACGTTTCTTGGTCATTATTCTACAAATTTTAGCTTTAAGGCTCATCTCTTTGGCAGGTCTCTCCATCTCAAAAAACTCCATTCTCTCTAATTGCTGCTCGCGATGGTAGGGTGTTCTATGCTAAGGAATGCTTCTGTCAGTCCAGGGCAACTCCCTTAGACCAACCAAAACCGTCGACCTAACGTCTTCGGCTGCACTCCAAATACTTCGGCAACCGCGACCCTACAGCTGAACCCGGATGGTGGTTCGAAAAACAAAAATAAAAAAGTTTCGCAGATGAGAGAGCTGCACTTTCAAAAATAGCAGAGGAAAAAATTGTATTAGTCCATAGTTCTCGGCCTCAGATTATAACGTCTCTTTCCAGGTAATGACTGGTCTTGGAACAAGAGTTCAGACTCGGTAGTGTCCAATCGAATTGATGGTGGCACAGCTTCCTGCAAAAGATTGTCACTTTCACGTTCAGAAATTGTTCCTTTCACACGCGCATCGCTGAAAGGCAGAAAGCGAGGCACAGTCTCAGTCTCAGAATCAGCAATACCCTCCTGGACCCATCGGTCGTACGGCAGAGGCAAAGGAACCCTCTTGCAGTGTACGCCGTGGATCCAGTTCTTTTTCCCTTCCACTCGCACGGCGGATCTTGTTGATAGCAGGACTAGGTAGGGGCCTGTCCAACGGGGCTGATCATTCTTTGTCCGCTGGAAATTTTTCACCAAAATCCACGAACCAGGATTGATAGTGTGACCTGGATCTTCAGAAACCTGAGGCAGAGAATCGTGAACCTGTTGGTGTAAAACACGCAATTTAGCCGTCAGATCATACAAATAATCAAGCAGTACAGGGTGTTCAATTTCACTGAATTTTGTCTGCCTAGGCACTCCCCATATGTGGGGCGGGCGGCCGAACACAATCTCATATGGACTAAGTACCACTCGTGAGTGTACAGTCATTCTTGTCGATAGAAGTGCTAATGGTAAGGCATCGGGCCATTTAAGGCCAGAGCTTGCTTGTATTTTGGCCAGTTTTAGTTTTAACGTGCCATTGTAGCACTCTACTAGTCCAGCTGATTGGGGGTGATTTGCAGCGTGGAATTTGTGCTGGATTCCTAACCCTTCACATACTTTCTTCATTACTCGACCCACAAATTCACTCCCATTATCACTCCAGACCATTCTCGGCAACCCGAATCTGGGGAAGAATTCTTTGACAAGCGCTTTAGCTGTGGACATGGCAGTGTTTTCCTTCAGGGGATATGCTTCTACCCATCTTGAAAAGGCACAAACAACAACGAGTACGTATTTCAAATTGTTGCACCTTTCCATGTGAATGAAATCTAGCTGCAAAACCTCGAACGGGTACGTTGGAGGCGCAAAGTGACCAGCTGGAGTTGGGGTTCCCCTATCAGGATTGTATTTCAGACACACCATGCAATTCTTGACCACATTCTCTGCGCATTTTGGGATTCTAGCATTTTGCCATACTGGAGCCAACAACTTACAGATACCTTTCACACTGATGTGAGCCATTCCATGGGCCATGGTAACCACTGCAAGCACATACGCATCGGGTAACAACCATCGCTGATGTTCTGACAATTCAACCCAACAACCATTTGCATCCAATTTACCCGCACTCTCTCTCCACACACTCAACTCTTTCTCTGTGGCTTCAGCTTGAATAGACTTTACACTCTCTATCGTATCTTCACACATTCCAATGTCACCAACCCATCTCGCAGGGCCTGCAACATACTTTCGACTATCACATCTCTTGCTGTTTCTTTCGCGACTTCATCAGCAAATGCATTGCTACGACCAACATCATCAGTAACCTTCTTATGTGCACTGCATTTCACAATCGCGACTTACAACGGCAAGGTAAGTGACTCAAGAAGCTCATTCACCAACTGGCCATGCTGTATCTTGGCTCCATGCGAAGTCAGAAATCCACGTTCTTTCCACAATTGTCCACAACTATGGGCCACACCAAATGCATACTGGCTGTCAGTATATATAGTCACTTTCATTCCTTTTGACAACACACACGCTCTTGTAAGTGCAATCAACTCTGCTGCTTGAGCTGAATTATGTGGGATACGTGCAGCTTCAACAATCGTATGCAAAGTCGTAACAGCATATGCTGCAGTCGTATCACCATTCGGAAGCTTGAAGCATGAACCATCCACCCATAAGGTACCATCACACTCCACAAGAGGAGTGTCCCTAAGGTCTACTCTCCCTTTCGTTTCTTCTTCTGTCTTAAGAAAACAATCATGCTGTTCAGAAACATCTGTCTCTGCTACAATCAGCAACAACGTAGCTGGATTCAACGTGTTGCATCTTTTTATGTGCACATGACTCGCTAAAAGTGTCAACTCGTAACCTGACAATCGAGCACTGGTTAAGTGCTGTGTCTTGGTCCTGTTTAACAAAATGTCCACTGCATGTGGAACCATTAGAATTAACATATTATTCATCACTAACCCAGCAGACTGCCGAATAGAAACAGCAGCTGCCGCTGTGGCTCTCAAGCAACTCGGCAACGCTCTAGCTACCGGATCCAAAGTCGACAAAAAATACGCGCATGGACGTTGCTTGTCCCCAAAAGACTGTGTCAACACTGACAATGTACAACCTTCTTTCTCATGGACATACAGTGTAAAAGGCTTACTGTAGTTTGGGGTACCCAACACAGGAGCCGAACACAATGCATCACGCAATTCGGTAAAACTTTTCTGACAATCCTCAGACCATGGAAGGGGATTCGGTGTATCTTTACAGGTCAATGCCACCAAAGGTTTGGCCAGTAAAGAAAAATTCGGTATCCATTGCCTGCAATATGACGTGATACCCAAGAAAGCACGCACTTCTCTCTGTGTCATAGGCACACTCAATTTTGCAATTGCCTGAATTCTTTCTGGGGTCAGTTTCCTTCCCTCCTTCGACAAGAGATGACCTAAGTAGGTCACTTCTTGTCGACAATATTGTAACTTCAAAAGAGACACTTTTTGATGCAAATCAGACAAATGACGCAACAATGAAAATGTTGCTTCTTTACAAATTTCCTCAGTATCTGCAGCAACTAGCAAATCGTCAACGTACTGAATAAGGGTAGAGCCATCAGGTAGAACAATCGTATCAAGCTGTGTTTTTAAAGCCTGACTATATATCGATGGACTCTCACAATAGCCTTGGGGAGCGCGTTTGAAACGGAAGCTTTGTCCTCCTAAACAGAAGCCGAAAATATCCCTACTCTCCTCGGCAATTGGGATGCTGAAAAAGGCATTTTTCAGGTCAATCACTGAGAACCAAGTGGCGGAAGCTGGAATCATCGTTAATAAGGCAGTGATATCAGGGACAACTGGAAACTGTGGCACAACTATTTTATTCTCCTCTCTAAGATCAATTACAAATCTGTAAACAGGTGGCTGGGAAGGGTCAGTACGCTTCAAAACAGGCAAAACCGGGCTATTGCAAACGTTGCCTCTTGTCTCTTCAATTACATCTTTTTCAATCAAATCATAAATGATCGCTAGCAACGCTTTCTCACCTTCATTAGAGATCTTGTATTGGGGAATACGTGGCATTTTTACATTCGCTTTTAATGTCACAACATATGGCGGTATTTCCAAAAGACCCACATCATTAGGACCAGTAGCCCAAAGAATATCAGGAAGAGATAACAATTCTGCCGGAAGTTTATTCTTCGACAAATACATTGGGGAGACCACTTTCTTACCCAGTGTAAGCTGTACTCCTGAAGGAGAACAATACAAGGTTGCATACAATCTTTTCAACAGGTCCAATCCTAACAAGTTTTCACCACATCCTGTCGTCAAAATAAGGGGTGCTTCTAATTCACAAGGTCCAACAGAAAGGGACATAGGACTAGAAATCGGGTTCCTAACCGGGGCGCCAGAAAAACTTACTGAAACATTAATTTCGCCAGACAAAGGTGCGCCAGGGAGTTTAGAGTGCATAATAGAACTCTTTGTAGCACCAGTATCCAACAGAAAAGGCTCTGGCACACCTGATGTAATCACCTCAACATAAGGTCCACTCTGATCTACTGGAACTGAAACAACTCCCTCTCTTTGTCTATGGCTGTCCTAGCAATCATTACCTTCCATATTCTCATCTTCTGCATAGTAGTCATCAGCATAGTACCGAGGCGTCCTACCAGCCACGTTATTCTGCTGATCAAAACTATTCATTGAATTCTGAGGCGGAAAAGAACGCGCGTTCTGGGGGAAATTTCCACGTCCTCTACCTCTAGGCGCTTGCGGAGCACCTCGACCTCGTGCACTAGAAACACCATTCATACGCTGTAACAAAGCAGGGCAACTACTTTTGAAATGACCTTCTTTGCAATATGCACACTGATTAGGGCCTACAGGAACACGTGGTTGAGAAAACTCGAACCTTTGCGAGTTTCTCTGAAATTGCTGAGGTTGCTGATAATCACGCTGGCCACCACGAGGCGGATAAGCTTGCTGTAAAAGAACCTTCGTTTTTAACTCTTTAGTTTTCTTTTCTACTCTATCTTTTTCGTCCTTATCTCTATTTTCATAATAATGTGCAGTAGCCAATATCTGTGCTGATGAGGAAACGGCCCAAGAACTCTCTGAATCTTTCAATTTTTTACACAACTCAGGAAGCAAATTATGTACGAACTTGTCAACGAATAGCCGTTGACCACCTTCTGTACTCATATCTTGACCACTGTGGTCGATAAAAGTCTCCTCAAACCTAGTAAAGAAATCAGACACGGTTTCCTCTTTCTTCTGCTTACATGCAGACAATTTGTCCCAATTCACTCGCATAGCAGGCATTAAAGTCTTCATGTAGGTAACGATTTTACCAGGGAGTTCTGCAACTAGAGGCTCAGGTTTAGCACCACCAACTTGTCGGCCATCTGCAGCAGCAATATTAGCCCATGTATCACCTAACTCCGGTGCATGATCTGTGTGACGAATCAAACCCCATAAAGGCTGTGGAACAACATTTCCAAACAACATGTCGATATCGGCTAAATTCATAATGCATGAGTCTGCAGTTTGAGATAGTTCCTTATAATATCCTGCAGGATTTTTACGGGGGTCAGGCAAAGTCTGCTTAAGGGCCAAAACTTCAGCTCGCTTCCAAGGAACATGTACAAAAACACGCTGAAAATGTGCCGGTATAGCATCGATATTATTAGGGACATCAGCTGCAACGGCTTCCTTCCATACCGGAGGAACTTCTCTCATGGGGTATTGTCTCGCTTTCCTCTTAATAGAGGAATCATGTTCAAACAATGATCGAGAAACACCCTCACTCCTAAACGACAACAATGTCGCAACTGCTTTTTCAACAGCAGAACCCACAATTGTGCCTTTTGCAAACTCGTACCGTACACGACACAGCTCAGGCGGATTGCATTCTAAATCATTTTCCTCCAATTCCTCACAAAGTAAAACACACATTTTCTCAAAAACGTATCTCTGCTTCGGTGCTTCCCACTGATGGAAGACATCCATAACAGAATCTAGCTCATATCTTGTGGGGTCTGTAACCCATTTGTGTGCCAAATAATTCAATGTTTCCCGCTCTCTAGAGTCGGGCATTTGACTACGCAACTGTTTGTGTGTTGAAACAGGGGTCATACTTGTTGCCCCAAAAAGAGGATACAGAAGACTAGCAACTGTATCAGTCATTCTCTGCCGAACAGAAGGAGAAGTCGACGAAAGAACAGGAGGAAAAGCAGAGTGAGGCAAAGCAGATGCAGATGCAGACGCAGAGGCAGTAACAGTAGGAACATCAAAAGAGGTAGTCAGTGCAGTAGGCAAAGTTGTAGGAAGTACAGGGGGAGCAGGTAGCAAAGTCAGCGGCCCTTGAGGAGGCTGAGCCGTAGCAGTAGGAGCCCACTGAAGAGGAGCTGGCGGTTGTGGAAGAACCTGAGGCACCACAACCGGAGGTTGCACAATTAAAGGTTGCGGAGGTGCAGTAGCACTCTGCGCATAGGGGGGGTGGCGAATTCAATAAGTGAGACATTAAAGGGTCTTTCTCTAGTTCTTTTGCTGCATCTTGCTGAAGAGGCGGCAAAACTGGATAACATTTGTCGATCGCCATTTTACGTTGCCTGTGCAACTGCTCACTCGCTTGTTCTTCTTCATCATCTTTATACTGCATAGCTGCTTGCATTATCGAAATACCCTTTTCTCTTTTATTTGTCTTTGCTACTTTAATTTCTTTCTGTTTGGCTTCTTTTCGCCATAGGCGGAAAGAGTCAATCATTGCCGGCCAGGCTTTCTTCTTAAAAAGTCTAACCTCTAGATTATCTAATATCTCTGTGTCAAAACTACCATATTGGGGCCATTTTAAAACACCATCCTTCCTGGTGTATCGAATCCATACTTCATTATACGTGATGGGGCCCACGCCGTGCTTAACGTAGAGTTCATAAGTTGGAGTTCCAATTAGAGGAACCGGACTCGAGTCCTCCAATCGGGAATCCCTATTACAACCAAGACAAAACAAATTTCCAAGTCTGCTAAGACCAGGCATCTTCGCTCTCTAGTCTAGCTTAAAACTTCAAAGGATTATCGAAATACGATAGTCTCGTGAATACACGAGTCCCTCGGCTTTGGTACTTGCAAGTTCCAAATCAAAGATCCCAGGGGGATACCCAAACTAAGAACCAAACTAAGGACTGGGAGACGCTCCACTCATACTTAACTGAGGTATCGATGACGTCACCAGAAGACTCGTCTATCGTTTTGCTCTACAAATCACCAAAGGGTCCAAGACAGGGCGATAGTCAGGGCAGCAGTCCTTCGTAGCCGTCGGGATGCGGGGAACCTCGCAGCAAAGACTTTCGGACCACGAACGACATACAGGGGTCGATGAAGTGGTTGGCCTTCCTCCAGAATTTTCACACGAAGCTCCTCACGAACCTCTGGCTTGGACCGGTACCTCTGAAATCGCCCAACGTTGGGCGCCAACTGAAGTACTGGGTTTTTAAGAACCCAGCGGTGCCAGGGAACACACCCTAAGACTTCGAGTCCTTCCTGTCCCAGACTACAGAAACACAGAGTCTTTTAGGGGAAGTCAAAGATCGAATTTATTGGCTGCAGCCAGTAACAGGTATCCTAGAAGTACAACACGGTGTATATTCTCAGGAGACTGCTCGCCTTACAAAGCCAGCCATCCCTTTTTATACAAAATATTATGCTTTAGGCAAACATTCCTTATTTTACAGTTGACCATTCACATATTTTGATGACAAAGAAAAAGCAGATTCATGATGACAAGCCCATTTTCAGTTTGTCCAGCCCACAATCAATTTCCCGGCAAGGCCCAACATTATATCAGATATCGGACGGACCCCTAATAAAATCGGGCACCTCCTCCTCGTAAAGCAAGTCATAAAGAAAGAAACAGAGACAGGTGTGTGCGAGATTTGGCATGGTTTGGATGTGATGAAAGGTTTATGGTTTGCTACTAATTTCGATCGGCCACTGGGAGAGGAACTGGCCGAACAGGTTTGGCTTCAGGCAGTGGAGTCAGCTTGCCCAGGTCACACAAAAGTCAGCAAAGGTGTACGTGTCCTTAAGACTCGTTTTGACCTTAATCATCGGCCTATGTGAGGGCAACAACAAAATGGCTGATATGCACAAAATGGACCCCGAGGGTTCAGGACGGGATTCCTGATTTCAGGGTGATCTCGCCACTCGAATGCGACCAAAATGCTCGTACATAGTGTACTCGTCATTCTCGGTCCGCTGATACCAAAATCGTCATGATTCGACGATGTTTATGACACGGGTCCAGAATTTTCAGTACCACACTTTGTATCACCTAGCACTTTCTCTGATGATTGGGACTTTGACAATATTAATAATATGATGTCAGATTTAGAAATGTCAGCAACATTTACAGAACATGATTATTTAGAAAGTTCATCAGATTATGAAGAAATGTATTGCTTTAATCATTATGGGCACCACTAGTTGCATAAATCTGCTAATCCTAGAAATGTTTTGACTTATAATCAATAGGAACATTGTCCAACACCGCCAAAAGGCAGCTCGAAAACATTTTATGAGAAATTCCCATACTTCTCAGGGTTTAATAACACTGATCCAGAATTGTTTTATTTTAAAATTATGAATAAGACAGGAATGAAAAACATGTTGACAAATACTAAACTGATTTATTCTGCAAAATTTTATGAAAAATTGTCTACATTTGGTTTTGAATTTTGGAAAAACAACATTGAGACAAAAACTGTCTGGGGTACAAAAGACTGGCAGGTACAATGTTTAGAATCATTATTCCGAGCCTGCATGATCCCAGAACAGATAATGTTCCTGAATGACACCATTCAACAAACAACCTGTCTTGGCCTAGCCAGGGTAAAGGACTTAAACAAACCGTCTACACCAAAGCCCATACCTGATAGTAATAGCACTACAGATGTGGAGATAGACGTATCCCATATTTTACACCAAAATAGAACTAATCCTGATTGGAGAAAATTATTGATCCGGCCCACAGACACTAATAACTGTCAAGATAGATTCCTGAACAACAAACAAGAGTTCAAACAGAACAGGCCAGACCCAAGATATTCCCAGAGACAACATCCAGGGATAATAACAACATACAGTGTAGGAAAACTATGCCTCGAATGGCTACAGAAATCCACACTACCTGAAATTAAGCAACACTTGACTTTACTTAAAGAAGGTGCTGATTTGCGAGATTTCTTATTGGGACCTCGCAAACAGCTTCAAAAACGTTTCATATACGCCGGTATATATGCTGCTTACAACGAAGCTTGGAAAGTAACGCAAATTGAAACTGCTGAAAAAATACGAGAAATTGATCGTATTTGTAGGAGAGTAGGGTCTGCTATCCTATGGTCACCCCAAATTTTTGCTTTTTGCTTTACTGGTTTATGACTTAATGTGGCTGTGGGCCTGCTAATCAGACCCACAGCCTGCTGTTCTCTCTCTAAATTAATACCAATGCACACCAGGTGCATTACGAATTGGAACTGGTTCACCTTATTGGCCCCTGTAACAGTGTACCCAGGTACCCAGGGCATAGGTGTTTCCAAGGCCTACCAGGGGCTGCAGCATGTATTATGCCACCCCTGGCCTGGCCTCCATATTTGACACAACTGGCTGATTACTCAGCTGGGGTAAGTCGGTGTAATCACCCCTTACGTAGGTATAGTATGTCTATATCTAACTTAAAATGGACACATATGTTCCTATCAGCCACTCCTATGGAAGGCCTCATCAATCCTGGAGACAGAGTGCTTGGAAATATGTGAGATGGTGCTCTATTTTATTTATTTATTTAAAATTTATAGTGCGCAACAGCTACCTGCAGTGGGTTTCCCGGCGCAAGGGATAGACTGAAGAAGAAAACTGACATCAATCACAGCTATAAGAAGTAAGTTTAAAAAAGTAGGGTTTTCAATTTTTTCCGAAAACTGAGCATGTTGGTCTCAGTCTTTAAGGCAATGGGCAGGGCATTCCAGAGTTTGGGGCCAAGATGGGTGAAAGATCTTCCACCCATCTTCACTAGCTTAAATCTGGGGATGACATAATCGCAGTTGACCGATGATCTCAAAGTACGACAGGGCCTGTAGGGTTAAACCAAGCTTTGAAGATATAATGGGGCAGAACCCTGCTTGATTTTGAAAATATAGCATAAAGCTTTAAATTTGATTCGACTCGAGATCTTGAGCCAGTGGAGATCTCGAAGAGCCTGCGCAGCCGAAGACCTCCTCGGGATGTTACAGAGGAGACGGGCTGATGAATTTTGTATGACCTGTAGTTTCCTTACAGTCGCAGCATCTGCACCAAGATAAAGAACATTTCCGTAGTGCAGGCGAGATGTTACTAAAGCCTGGACTACTGTTCTTCTTGTGGCAAGGGGCAACATCCAGAGAATTTTTTGGAGCCATCTTAAGGTGGTAAAACAGATGGCCGCCACCTTGGTGGCTTGTTGCCTCATAGACAGTCTGTCGTCAATAAGGAAACCCAGGTTACGTACCACCTGGGCTGGAAGAGGACTAGGACCCATGGTGCTGGGCCAATGTTGAGGGCCCCAAAGATCCTTCTGCTTCCCCAAGATGATGATCTCGGTTTTGTCACTGTTAAGCTTGAGGAGATGCCTCTGCATCCACTCAGCCACAAGTGACAAACCAATTTTTAGACCAGACACGTTGCCATCTTCGGCACTGGAGAGGGAAAAGACGATTTGCGTGTCATCGGCGTACGAAAAAATACTCAGCCCGGCTTCCTCTGCGATGGTAGCGAGAGGTTTGATGTAAATATTAAAAAGCAACGGGCTGAGAATGGACCCCTGAGGGACACCATACGCCGAAGAGCAAATCGTAGATGCAGCTTTCTGAGAGAAGACTTGGAATGTGCGCTCACTTAAATAGGATGCAAACCAAGCAAGTGCGGGGCCAGCTATTCCAAGGGAGCGGAGAGAATTTAGTAAGATGGAGTGGGACACGGTATCGAACGCTGCGCTCAAATCCAAAAGGATGAGAGCAGAAGTTTCACCGCGATCGATGCCGTGCCGAAGTCTCTCCGTCACCCCTAGTAATGCGGTCTCAGTTGAATAGTGGGCCCGAAAACCGGACTGAGATGGATGTAAAAAGCCCTGATTTTCAATAAACAGAGTAAGCTGCGTATTGACATGCCTCTCCAGTATCTTTGAGAAGATAGGCAATAGAGAAATAGGTCTAAAATTGGAGAGGTTAGAAGTATCCGCACCAGCCTTCTTCAGGAGTGGGATCACCATCGCATGCTTCCAGTCTTGTGGCACGCGGGACTCACTTAAAGAAGTATTTAGGAGTCTCATGAGAGGGCGCCGGCACTCAAGATCAAGCAACTTTAAAATTTTAGCAGGCACCGGATCGCGCGGTGAACCAGATCTCACACTGTTCAAGCAGGCGAAAAACGAGTCATCGTCAAATAAGAGCCAATTGGTTATCGATGACGTCGAGGACAAAGGGGCGGTCGTAGTCACACACCCCAGTTGAGACTGAGTTGCTATGTTAGAAGCACTCATGGAATTGTTAATACGCTCAACTTTAGCGATAAAAAATTCCGCAATGGAATTACATTGGGCTTCTTCCAAGACTGGGGGGGTCGGTAATGTGTCGGCACCTGTCAGTTTTTTGACCACTGCAAAAAGAGTGCGAGGGCAATTCTGAGCTTGCGACACTATGTTTGTCGTGTAAGTAGCTCTTGCCTCTTTGCACTTAGAGTGGTATCCCTTCAATGCTTCTTTGTAAACGGTTTTCCGAGAAGCAGAATAGGTGCGCCTCCATTTCCTTTCCAAGACCTTGCAGTGAGTCCTCAGAACCTTTAAATCGGGCGAGAACCATGGGGCCGGACAACGATGGAGTTTGGATAGTCTCGGAGTAGGGGGAAGCACGATATTTACAGCATTCGTGAGCCATGATGCAACTGCCGAGTTCAGATCTTTAAGAGGGGCTTCGTCGTTCAGAGGACGAGTATCAAAAAGATACTGATTGAACTTTAAAATATCTAATTTACCCCATCTGTGGACTAATTCGCCCTTACCCTGTCTATTCCAGATAGGCAATTTGATGTCAGATAGGGCGAAGTGAACTGCATAATGATCAGTCCAGTCCAAAGGACGAGCACTCTGTGAGCAGTCAAAGGAAAGATTGGAAAGGATTGGGTCCAATTGATGCCCCGCAGAGTGAGTGGGACCCGAGTTGCGCAACATCAGACTCAACACCTCAAGGTCATTTAAGAAACTCTTACTGATGGCGCAAGAAGTATCATCGAGATGTAAGTTTAAATCGCCAAGAATGGTAAAGTTTGCAGCTTTGAGAAGTAAAGGGGCTATGGAGTCGGTGAGCGCAGATATCCAGGTTTGAGCATTCCCGGGAGGGCGGTATATTAAAAGGCCAGATAGAGTAAATTGAGGGTTAATAGCAAGTTTAAAAAGCGCCGCCTCACATCCAGGAAGAGGAAAAGTTTCGAGTTTGCAGACATAGCAAGACTTAAAAATTATTGCAATACCCCCTCCTTTACCAGAGTTTCGGTCCTGTCTCAGGATGACATAATTATTGGGGACAGCACACGCAATATCCGGTCCAGAGCTACCATGTAGCCAAGTTTCCGTTAGGAACAAGGCGTCGGGTTGCTCAGTGACCAAAAAATCAAAAATGTTTGATTTATGTTTGGGTAGGGACCGGCAATTAATATTCCAGAACTGGAGAACAGAGTGTTTAACAGGAGGTACCTTAGTCCTTCTTCGACCACGCGAATGGACCGGTTTCATGGCCCTACAAGTGGACATTTTACCAGTACGGAATTTACAGCCTCCACAGATGAAATTGTGGATCGGTAAGACGCAACATGAGCATGAGTCATAGGAGGGAGGGCGTAGAGATCGCAAAAACTCACCCGTATAAGATCTTATAGGTGCAGCCTGAAGTGCAGAAGTAGACATAGCTGTAAACCGAGTCCGTATGCCCAGTCAGGCCCGGTCTGGCGCGGACGGGCGCAGACGGGCGCAGACGGGCAGGACTCTGGCATGACTCAGGCTAAGCGAGAGGCGTTCCCGCTGCGCGATCCCGCTGCACTAGGCAGGGAGCTTTAAATAGGCGTCCCCCGTGTGCTTCTGCGCACTAAAGCGCCCTAAAGCGCTTCCTAAAAGATGGCGCCCAGCAAACAGCAACAACACCAAACAACCCCACTCCAAGATGTCTGCCGCGATTTGAGCCCACCCCGAGAACCGGACCCGCTCTAATAGCGGTGGTTTGACAATTAGGCTGCAGGTAAGAGGGCTGGTTTAAAAACAATACAAATGACTAAAAAACAAATATTCTAAACAAACAAGGTCGTTTTAAAATAGCAATTAGCAGCGTGCGCGCAAAGCGCTGAGCAGCAGTATAGATGTCAGTAGAACTGACCCTGGGCAGCTCGCCTTAAATAGGCGTCCCCCGTGTGCTTCTGCGCACTAAATCGCCCTAAAGCGCTTCCTAAAAGATGGCGCCCAGCAAACAGCAACAACACCAAACTACCCCACTCCAAGATGTCTGCCGCGATTTGAGCCCACCCCGAGAACCGGACCCGCTCTGATAGCGGTGGTTTGACAATTAGGCTGCAGGTAAGAGGGCTGGTTTAAAAACAATACAAATGACTAAAAAACACAAATATTCTAAACAAACAAGGTCGTTTTAAAATAGCAATTAGCAGCGTGCGCGCGAAGCGCTGAGCAGCAGTATAGATGTCAGAGTGGCCCTCGCTCCCGTAAAAAGGAGCAGCCCCTCTGACCTTGCTGGTAGGAGAAATAAGGTTTCTTCACTTCCTGCGTGGCTTGCATTAGCCAAGGCCTGTTTGCTCCAATCAAGTTGCCGAAACCGCCATCAGCTAGAGCCTCTAGCATGAGCTGAGCCTGTCTGCAGCTTTCGGAACCACGTCCTTTAGCTGTTCCATGATACTGCCATACCATATACTCTTAAGTGCATTATGTACCTCGCGGTTAAATGCTATCTTTGGTTTGGCTTTATCAAAACATGTCGAGTAAGGTGTCATACGAATTGGAATACTAACCCCTCGCCAGTTCTGGCAACGGGGGTAGCATTCCACCCTTCTAGAGGGACACGACATGTACATAACCTGAACCCCGGTTAAAGTTAAACATGAGCCTCAGCATCACAAAATGGATGCTGCAACCACAAACACAAGTCTGACCTCCTGCTGCTAGGAGTCCTTCCAGCGAGGGAGGCTTCGACAAAGGGTTTCCTGCCTTGGGAGGTGCTAGCACCACCCCAGACAGGATTTTGTGTATTGGGTAGGACAGGGCTGAATAGAATAAGACATGCCTGGGGCACACAAGGTGTCCCTGTGCATAAGCCAGTCCAAACCGGTGCTGGGGCTTTCCAGCCCCAGTCTTGGCGCGGAGATGGACAAAGGAAAGGGGGTGTAGCCACCCCCCTTCCTGGTCCCACCCAGAGGAGGGACCTAGCAGGTAATCCGGCCCCTGGATTTGGAATAAGAGTAGGAGCTGTGTCCCAAGACTTCAGATCATCCTGAACTCGACTTGAAACTAAGAAGAAAACTGGACTTCGACATTCTGCTGCACAGAAGACTGAAGAGAATCTCCCTTGTGGCCAAGGAGTGACCACCCTGTGAATACAGGCACCAACCAGCAACTTGACATCTGCTTTGCCGCTGCCTCCCGCCGGAGCCCGAGCCCAGAGCCCAACAAGACCTGGATTCCCAGACATCTCACAGCTCGATCCACAGTCCCTGAAAAGAAGAGACCCGTGGAGGCATCGAGAGACGTGGGACCGGCCATCTTGAAAGACCCCCGAGAAGCTGACTGCGCAGCACCCGAGGCTCCCTCGGCACTGTACCATGCGGTTTGAGAAGCCCCACCACCGAGCAGCATCTGCACCAAAGATCAGCCCCCCAGCATCTCCACGATCTGCGTGGGGATTTTTGCACTTTGCCACTCGACGCATCATCCCGGTCAATGGCCACGTGGCTAGTGGCCATCTTGGTGACGAAATCTACAATCTAAACCACTGGTCTGGTTGCTCCAGAGTGGCCCTCGCTCCCATAAAAAGGAGCAGCCCCTCTGACCTTGCTGGTAGGAGAAATAAGGTTTCTTCACTTCCTGCGTGGCTTGCATTAGCCAAGGCCTGTTTGCTCCAATCAAGTTGCCAAAACCGCCATCAGCTAGAGCCTTTGTGGGACAGCACGTGATCGACTCCTGGACATCCTCGACCTCTTCGTGTCCACGTGGCTGCGGAGACAAGCTGCACCTCATCGCCTGTTTGCACCCGACATCGCCTGGTTCCATCCTGGTTCCACGGTAGTCACTGGCTAGTGACTTTGAACATTGTCCCCTCTGCTTTCAGGTCTTCACATCTTCAGATCCATCCTTGGATCCACCAGAACTCTCCTGGACAACCCGCCTGCAGCATCTTCATCTCCAGGCACCATCAACCTGCGTGACGAAACCCGACACTACTTGGCACCTGTGCACCCGCTTCCTGTGGGTGAGGTAACTCAGCAACGCCGGTGTTCCTACACTGGTACACACCTCTAGTGCCTAGATCTAAAGTTTTGTCCAAGTAGGTCAGTCGGAAGGTTCCTAAAACAGTAACTTTATAACTTTTACGCACCATTGACATTGCATTGGTGCATGCGTGCACTTTAAGCACTGCACCCGAGTCCCGCGGGCCTTTCCCGACTTCTTCACTGTTAGTCCCGAACAGCTCCAGCGATTCCCCAGGCCCTACGCCTATTCCCTTTCCAATTGGTGGTTCTTATACCACTATTTTAGTATATGGTTTAAGTGGCCCCTAGGGCTCATCCATATTGTGCAACTTTTGTATATTTAAACTGTGTTTTGTTTTAACGCATTTGCTTCTGTGCTCATAAAGAGTATAGGGGATATTTGTAGTAAATAAATATATATATATTTTCAATATATATCTGTGTGGTGTCCTTTCATTTGGTATTCAAGGGGATTGTGTATGGTAAAGTAAAGTAAAGTCCACATTTGTAAAGCGCACAATCACCCGTAAGGGTCTCTAGGCGCTGGGGGGCCGTCGGGAAGATTCAGCGAGCTATTGCCCAGAGTCACATGGTGCTGGGCTGACCTGCCGCCGGAGCCGGGGATCGAACCCTGATCCCCAGATTCCAGCGTCAGTCGCCCTGGCCGCGGCGCCACACCTCTTCCATTAAAACAGCTTGCTTCACATGCCTTTACAGAGTTTAGCCTAAGACTGCTTTGTCCACGCTACTAGGATAGCTGGTCTATAAGGTTGACTTACAACCAATCATCATAAAGGTTGCTTGGCATGGTCCAAGGTGATCACTAGAACTAGTGAGCATCATATACCAGGCCAATTTCTCACATTGGTGAGCAGCGGTTGGGATTTGAGCTTGCTGTTGTTTTACCATTACAATCTTTGAGAGTATCATTTGAAAGATCATACAGGTATCTGTTAGGTACATATAAAAAAAGACTAGTATACTTAAGTTCTACTGAACTTAGTTGTTGTAGAGGATAGGGAGTAGCACACCCTGACTAAAACTACTAGATAGGTTTAGTAGGTAAACACCAGTGTAGGTAGATTGCAACATATCCACCCACACTAGAGCAATGTCTGGAGCAGAGGGGTCCACTGGACCTGTCCCTGTTGAGAGTGACCCTCCAAAGGCACCATCCAAATTTGCTATGTTAAACTTTAAAGAAATGAGGCAGCTGTGTTCCTTAAGAGGTCTCAAGACGGGTCCAGCCCCTACCACAGCACACCTCAGAGAGCTTTTAGACCAGTCTGAAGCTCTAAAGACCTCTAAAGCAGACCCCACAGGGAATGTTGAAGGAGGATCTCCCACTGAAGATGATAATACTGACACCCCTGTCCCTGTTGTCCAGATAGATGAGGAAAACCAGAACACTGGAGATACTCAGCCTGAGGATGAGGAGGAGGAAGAGGAGGAAGAAGAAAGTGATTCTGATGATGAAAGACTAGTCAGGTGCCACTCAAGAGACTTAGCCAGGCTAACTTAAGCCAATTTGGGACTGAGTCAGGGTCAAACCCACTTAGACCCCCAAGTGGACTTAACCAGGAGTCTAGGAGGAGAAGGAATCACTCAGGTGAATCTGACACTTACCATGCTTCTAGAGGTTCTCATGGTCACTCAAGAAGGGGGATGACTAGCCCTCAGAGAAGGGAACATGAGGCCAACATGAGAGAGGCTGAACTTAGGATCCAGAAGAGAGAGCTGGAAGTAGCACTGATCCAAGAGAAGCTTGCTAAAGCAAGACAGCCTAGAGAGAGTGGATTAGGATCCACTGGTGGCAGCACTATCCCTAAGGATAAAGACAGGTCCTATGACAATAGAAACCTGAGTAAGATTGTGCCCCCCTACAAAGCTGGGGATGACATCCACAAGTGGATAACTGCACTTGAGAGAGCCTGCAGAGTACAGCAGATCCCTCAGGAGCAGTGGGCAGCAATCTTGTGGCTCTCCTTTGAAGGTAGAGGCCGAGACAGACTCCTCACAGTTAGTGATGGGGATTCTAGAAACTACCTGGTCCTGAAGAGTGCTCTGATAGATGGGTTAGGCTTAACCACTGAACAGTACAGGTTAATGTTCAGAGAGACCCAGAAGACACAGACTCAGGACTGGTCTGAATTTGTTGAATGTGCCACTAAGGCTCTGGAGGGCTGGTTGCTGGGAAGTAAGGTTACAGACTATGAAGGATTGTACAATTTGCTTATGAGAGATCAAATTTTAAATAATTGTCAGAACCAGCAGTTGCATCAACATTTGGTTGACTCAGATCTGACCTCTCCCCAAGAATTGGGAAAGAGGGCAGACAAATGGGTTAGAACCAGAGTTAAGCAAAAGAACCAGAATCAGAACCAGGGTGGTGACCAAAAGAAAACAGACCAGAAGGGTGGGGAGCAGAAAGCTAAAGACCAGAAGTCTTCAACAGGGCCCCAAACTAATACTGAGGGTGGGTCCCAAACTTCCAAGAAGAAGAAGAAAGAAGGTCAAAGAAAACCCTGGTGTAGTACTTGTAAAAACACCTCTCACTGGACCAGTGAGTGTAAAAAGGGTGGATCCCCCAACACTGCAGCCCCTAAGGCACCTGCACCCAATAGTACAGTCAGCAGTGTTGGTCCACAAACTAAGGGGGTAGTAGGTATCACCTTGGGAACTGAGGGAGAGTCTGGCCTAGTCAGAACCCCCACACAGGCTGTTCTGATTTGTGATGTGGACATAGATTTGTCCACTACTGTCAGCCCCAGTAATCTGGGCAAGTACAGGCAAACGCCTTTGATTAATGAAAAAGTGGCTCAAGCATACAGGGATACATGTGCCAGTGTCACCATGGTGACACCTAACTTTGTGGACCCTGGACAATACATACCGGGTGACAATTACCTGGTGACCAATGCCAGCAATGTCACTACTACACATAGTGGGGCAATTGTGAATTTCTCCTGGGGAGGGGTAACTGGCCTAAAAAGAGTTGTGGTTAGTGCTGATCTCCCAGTTGAATGTTTGTTGGGCAATGACCTGGAGAGCTCTCTATGGTCAGAAGTTGAGTACAGGACTCATGCAGAGATGTTAGGGATATCATCACATGTCCTTGTTGTGACCAGGTCACAGGCCAAAAAGTGCCTCTCTGAACCTCAGGTCTTGGATCCTGGAACAATGGACCAAGCACCTTCCAAGAAGAAGAACAGGAGGGTAAAGTCTGTGCCTTCCCAACGGCCTACAATTGAGGATCAGTCTTCGCAGGAAGATGATCTTGAGACCCCTGAAGGAACTGTCCCTGAAGAACTTGAACCTGATCAGGTTGAGTTTCTGGGGACAGGGGGACCTTCTAGGGCAGACTTGGGGCAGGCTCAGTTAACCTGTCCTTCTCTTGAACCCCTCAGACAGCAGGCTGCTGCTGAGGCTGCTGGGAATGCTCAAGGTACCCACAAAGTGTATTGGGATGATGGGCTCTTTTATTCAGACGATAGAGACCCCTAGCCTGGTACAACCAGGAGGTTGGTTATACCTCTGCAATTTAGGGGCTTCCTTCTAACCTTGGCCCATGATATTCCTTTAGCAGGACACCTAGGCCAGAATAAGACTTGGGACAGGCTTGTCCCTCACTTTCACTGGCCTCACATGTCTGAAGATACAAAGGAGTTTTGTCGCTCCTGTGTAACCTGCCAAGCCAGTGGTAAAGCAGGTGGAACAACACAGGCCCCCCTGATACCACTACCTGTGGTGGTGTTAAAATCTGGTTTGCGATGTCAACATTATCGGCGCCATCTTGTCCCCTTTCAGACTCACGCACACTTGCAGCAGCTGCCATTTTTTTGAAAACCATGGTCTCTCTGCCCACTGCCAATAGCCAGCGCGTCTCTCCTCCTCACCCCCGGCCTCGCAAGCATCCCCCGTGCACCGACAGCCCCCGGTCTCTCCTGCCTGGGCCATAAACGAACCTCCAGCGCGACCCTGCCTCCAAGCCACATCCCGTGCTGAACCCCCTCACTCTTTCATCTCATTCATAGAACAGGCCCTTTTGATAACCTCTTCCTCCCTGCCCGATTGTCCGGCCTGATCCCAGGCCATCACCTAGCCCAACAGATGCAGTTTATTGCCCTCTACAGTAGGACCTCGCCTCACATCAAAGGAGCGGGGATTAACCAATGCCTTCACACCCCTAGATCCGACCGATCGCCCGCATTCCTGTTCCCAGCGGAATGTCCAGCTGCACGATAGCCATCATGCTGAGATTTGGGTGGGGACCCCTACTGTAGATATGTGTGAGAACGGACCTGAACCGGGGATTCCAAAGATGCCTTTTACGTACTTCAAAGCAATACCACGGATGTCATGAATGTAATAAAGCCATAAACGTGTGTATCGGGAAAGAGCTCCTGCCCGATAGACCCTCGTCTGGCAGCCGATCATCCGAACTTCACCGGTTCCGAACAGACCTCTCTCGAGTGATCTACGGTCCTGACTGGGAACCATCAGGAGTGCCACAGCAATTACGGAGAATAGAGGATGATCAGGCGCTGGAAGCGGAAGACGAGAAACTGTCCATGCGGTCCGGGTAAGGTCGTGTAACACGACGAATTGCGAATTGATTGTTTGATTGTCTTGGAAAATATTAGTATTACGCATTTGATTGTTTGGTTCTGAGATATTCTCTGTCTACAAACGGGGAAGGATAGGAGTATTCTCCCTTTGCAGATAGTGAAGGGTAGGTAGCGCAGGCTTTTGCCCCCGTTGTAACCCGTCACGCCTACTTCCCTCTCCATTGATTGATTGTTTGTTCGAGCATTAACTGTTCGAAATTGGTTCTCTGAAAGGATCTTCTCTGCCTACAAACGGGGAGGAACAGGAATTTCCCTCTCTCTTTGCAGATAGTGAAGGGTAGGTAGCGCAGGCTTTTGCCCCTGTTGTAACCTGTCGCGCCTATTTTTTTTCCCCATTTGATTGATTGATTGTTTGTCCGAACATTGACTGTTTGGAATTAGTTCTCTCTTTGGGTATTCCCTATTTGCGAATACTGTAGAATAGAAATATTCTGCCTAGTCTTCGCAAAGTAGTGAAGGATAGGTAGTGCAGACTTTTGTCCCCATTGTAACCCGTCATGCCTATCTTCTCCCCATTGTTCAGTAGTTGGTTCAGCCCGGACCGCTTATTAGAGGTGGATCATCCGGCTCCTCTGGAAGGCACCCCTAATAAGGATATGTTTTTAAAGTATGGACTAGTCGCCGTAGCTTATAGTAAGTTATGGCATAAATATACTAAAAAGGATCAGGAAAGTCAGTGGCCACTGATAGGATCCTTTGATGATACTAAAATAAGCGTGCTGGAAACAGCCCTTCGTAACCATAAAGCAACGCCCACTATGCTTGATAGTTTTGGCATGTGGCGCAAAGAAACAGAACAGCGAAAGAAAAGGAATGAAGTCAGACTAGAAAAAGAATTACGAAAAGCAGCTCATTTAGCCGCGAACAAGTTGAAAGAAGAAATAAAAGAAAGAGAGGAAGCTAAACTAAAACAAGAATCTGAAACATCAAGCCAATGTCCCGTTAGAACGCCCGCCACGCTTTACCCTGAGCTACCTTCGAAGCAGCGAGCGAACGATGATCTACTGCTAGGTCCTCCGATCATCTACATGCCCCCTCCATACGCCCCTTCCCAACCCCTAGTGCAACGCACGCAACCCCCAAGCACAGATGAGAGCGTTACCAGAGCCTCGGTCCTCACGGCCTCCGCGCCGGCCGAGCCCCTTGTACTCAGCGCAGCGCAAGTAGCAACAATAGATGACCCCGACACTGAGAAGAAAGACTCCGCTAGATTAAATCGATTGAGTAAGAATGAACGAGCAGGGATTGATAAAATCGTAAAGACGCTAGTGGGACGGAAAGAAAGCGAAGATTACGTAACAGATATATGCAATTCGTATGCCAATAACCACAAACGGCACTTTGTTACACGTTTCTGTTACCACACCCTTAATGCTTATGAAGATCGGTACCAAGCCAAAGGTCCTGAAAGCCTAACGACACTGTATAGAAAAGTCGACATTGGAGACGAAAGTGAGTGTGATGTGACGGACCTCTTCATGCGCACACTTGAAGTCTCCCGCCACCTCACTGAACAAAGATTAGAAGCTAGCACCACGACCCCTGTAGCGACTGTACCTCAAACCGAGGGAACTAACACCATGATGCCGATAAGAGAAGCAGCTCCTTATTGGGTCCCCTCGCGAGGACAGGGAACACACACGATATTAACCACCAAGATGCGAGGGGGAGGGTAATGTACAACTGGGTCTACCAACCCTGGGATAGGCAAGACATCCTGACTTTTCGAAAGTCCTTGCCTGATCTACGAAAGAACCCCACTGCCTTCTACACAGAATTAGGTACCGCCTTGGGGTCGACGATTATGACCCTAGCGGACATCGACTTGTTTTTCGGGCTATGTCTACCAGCTGATGTGTGGAAGCTAATCCGGAAAGTCGACCACCTTGAGCTGTTCGGACATACCTGGTTACAACTCGATGGCATAGACAAGTAACGAGAGCCCGGACAGAAACCTTTGAAATCAATTCTAGACCTGCCAGACAAAATCGTACAAAAACTCAAAACCATAGTCCCAGAGAAGAAGGTGGACTGGTCGATAGTAACGGCCTGCTGCCAGAAACCCCAGGAAGACGTATCAGAATACTTTTCCAGGTTCGAAACGGTGTTCTCCGATTACAGCGGCCAGGACATGACCTCTGCAACCGGACATCACTTATTCGTCCAGAATTACGTAAAGGGCCTGACTCCAGAAGTCTTGCAGAAACTGCAGACTAGTGAAAGTAGTTGGGCTGCCTCCAAACCCGCGGCTATCCTTCAGATGGCTCAATACTACGAACGACAAAAGAATGAGAACGACAAAGCGACTGAGAGAAAGAAAAAGGACTTGAAAGAACGAGTAATGATCGCTCAATTGCAAGGAGCGACGATAGGTAGGGAACCGTACAAAGGACACTACCAGTCGACTGCCCCTAGAAATCCACCCCCTAAAGACCGTACCCCCGCGCCCTATGCTGGACGGACAGACATTGACGACAACCAGTGTGCGTTCTGCAAGGGATTTGGGCATTGGCAGTCCCAGTGTCCGGTCTTGTTAGAAATGTACAAAAATAGAGACACAAAAGACGTAGCGGATGGGCCGAAAAATAGAGGACAGGGACGAGGGCACAAAAACGACGCTAGCAATGACAGACCAGGCAGACCGAACACTTTTAACCGCCCCCGACAGAACCAATGCCAGCAGGCTGACTGTGACGATGCCCGCGACTTCGCATAGGACTGCCAAGGGCAAGGGAGGGTTCCAGTCGAGCTCTATGTTGACCAGCAAGGTCCTTATGTCACCGCTAAGGTCCTAGGTACGAAGTCTCCATTCCTGGTAGACACTGGCGCGACACGTAGTGCGTTATCTAATCGACTGATTCCAAGGGCACCCTTGTCTGGCTCACACATAACATCAATAGGTTTTGATGGAACGCCCTCCACTAATCCCTTGTACGCGCCGATCTCCTTCGACTTGGACAGTAACCCCACTGACATGACGTTTCTGATTTCCTCCAACACCCCCGATGCCATTGTGGGACTTGACTTACTGAAGCATTTCTGAGCTACTATTAGGTGTTCACAGGACGGAGTTCGAGTCATTCTGTACGATAACCCGACTCTGCTCAGACCTTATCCCTTACGACACATGTTCTCCATCTCTGATGCTGACTCATCCTTACTCGACTCTCTACCTCTGTATCTGTGGGCCAAAACTGACGCTGACGTAGGACGCATGATGATTGACCCTGTGCACATAACTGTTCGCCAAGATGCGATACTCCCAAAACTCCCACAGTATCGGATATCGCCCGAAGGTGAGAAGGCATTGGTAAAGATAATTCAGTCCTTGGTAGAGGCAGGAGTGGTAGAGGAAGTAGTCAGCAATATTTGCAACAGCCCTATCCTACCCATTGTAAAGAAGCAGGGTGAGGGAGATGAGAAAGCGTACCGCTTCATCATCAACCTTCGAGAGGTCAACAAAGTGGTTGTACCTCAGTACCCCGTAGTCTCGGATATCACCACCATTCTGACCCTGATTCCTTCCACAGCCACCACCTTCACTGTAATCGATCTCAAGAATGCATTCTTCTCCATCCCCATCCACCCAGCCGCTACCTTTTCACTTCACGTTAAAATCCCGCTCATATAGATTTTGTAGAGCTCCCCAAGGTTACACAGAAAGTCCCAGCATCTATAGCCAGGCCCTCAAGAGACAGCTGGACGCCGTTCAGCTGCCGGATGGAGTGGTGTTGATACAATAAATCGATGATATCCTTTTGGCGGCCGACACCACTCCACTTGCAGTCACTACCACTGTCCAACTCCTGCACTTCCTTGCGGAAAATGGCCACACGGTCTCCAAGAAGAAGTTGCAATTCTGCCAACCCCAGGTCACCTACCTAGGCCACCTCTTGTCCAAAGACGGGAGAAAGCTTACACCCGATCGAATTCAGGCCATTCTAGAAACCCCTGTCCCAAAGACCCAGAAACAAGTCCGCTCCCTGGTAGGCCTCACCTCCTTCTGCCGGCAGTGGTTGCCAAACTTCAGCCTCATTGTAAAGCCACTGCTTTCTCTACTAGCTAAAGATGTCCCCTTCCCGCTCCCTTGGACCCCCGAATGCCAATCCTCCTTCAAAGAACTTCGAGACGCCCTTTGTTCTGCACCAGTCCTAGGAACCCCCGATTATACCAAACCCTTCTCTCTCTACACTCACGAAAGGGAGGGATGCGCTTTGTCTGTCCTGACTCAAACCATCGGCCCCAAGCAACGACCAGGTGCCTATTTCTCTGCCACTCTTGACCCCGTAGCAAGAGCCTTGCCTGCCTGCCTTCGAGCCGTAGCTTCCACTGCTGTCTCTATCCGACAAAGTGAGGGGATCGTACTCTCGAATTCCCTCACGGTATTAGTGCCCCATGCTGTTGACACCCTCCTGAACCAGACTAAGACGCAACACCTGACTAGCGCACGACTGACTGGATACGAACTGACTCTGCTTGCACCCCACATCACGCTGAAAAGATGCACCACGCTGAACCCAGCCACCTTGTTGCCTCTGCCCGAAAATGACCCAAATGTCCCCCCTATACATGACTGTGTGACCCTCACGGACGAACAGACTAGGAGTAGAGTTGACCTCCGAGACACTGCCTTCCCAAACCCTGACGGAGAGCTATGGGTAGACGGCTCTTGCATTAAACTCCCCGACGGCACCACCTCAGCTGCCTATGCAGTTACCACAGCCCGAACTGTAGTTGAAACCGCCCGCATCACGCAACGATCCGCACAGCCGGCAGAACTGATTGCCCTCACACGAGCATGTATCCTAGCAAAGGGGATGACAGCAAACATTTACACGGACAGCCAGTATGCCTTAGGGGTGGTTCATCATTTTGGGCTCTTATGGAAGGAGAGGGGATTTCTGACATCTCATGGCACGCCCATCCTGCACGGAGATCTAGTCTCCGCTCTGACTGAAGCGGTTCTCCTCCCCAAACGACTTGCCGTAATCAAATGCCAAGCATACAAAAAGGTGACAGACATCATTGGACAGGGAAATGCACTGGCCGACATCACTGCCCGAACCACAGCTGAGAATAGGACAACGACTCACATGTACGTGACTAGGTCACAAGCAGAAAAATGGACGAACGCTAGGGAAACTATTAGGGACATCCAAATGGCCAGCTCACCACACGAATTGACTGAATGGGCACAGGTGGGATTAAAAGACGATGAAGGCTGCTGGCGGACAAAAGACACAAACAAATGGTTGCTACCCAACTCGTATCTGATCCCCATACTGACTATGGCTCATTCCCCTGCACACATAGGATCTGCCCCTATGACCGAACATGTCTCCCGAGTTTGGCATAACGATAGAATTGCAGACTCAGCCAAACGATTAGTCCAGCAATGTCTAGTCTGCCTGCAACACAACCCTGGGAAAGGAACTGTCGTACCCCGGGGAGGGTTTGGGGTCCCCAACCATCCATTTGAAGTCCTACAGATGGACTATATCCAGTTAGAGAGATGTCGATGAGTATCTGGTCTGCACCCAAACCGACATCTATTCACGACGTACCGGACGTCCTAATGTCTGACTATCTGTATAACCTAACTAAAACGCTGTCTGTTATTCATCATCAGGTGCTGCAGGCCATCCCCGATGCTTCCAGGGGCCCCGGACATACCATCCAGCCTGGAGATTTCGTCCTAATTCGGAACTTCCAGCGGGAGAAGAGTCTGGAACCCCGCTGGACGGGTCCCTGGCAAGTTTTGATCACCACCCGAACAGCTCTTCGAATGGAGGGAAAGCGCAATTGGCTGCACGCACACCACTGCAAGAAGATCTCGTCGAATCTGACAACAACCGAAGGCGTGACCACGCAAGAAGAGCTCCTGAACAAAGATCGACCATCCCTGAGCTGCTACCCGGAAACAGACGCGCTTGAACTGGCAACATATCCCGACCCCACTGTGCCATCCAGAGAAGGGTACAACCTGCGACGAAAGGAGGGAGCTTCGGCTAAATAGACCACTGACTAAGTTTATATTCTCAGAGCAGTGGCCTAACGCTACTAAGGTCGCCAGGAGAGAAGCCAAACAAAGTTTGTGGTTCTGCCCACTACCGAGCCCCCTTGAAGATGATGGAAGCGCCCGATACGAAGATGATGGAAGCACCCGACTTGAAGATGGTGGAAGCGACCGGATATCCAAAGACCCACTACAGAAACCCAAAGACTGACAAAATGCACAGTTCAAAGACTATTGCCTTCTTTGTTACCCTTCTCTTCTGCCTCCTCCTCATGACCACCCTCTGGATCTTGGAAGAAACCTCACCAGCACATGAGACACTTCTAGCCACTGTACTACCTCTCACCGTGAAGGAACACCACCTGATCTCTCTCTCACCTCAACTCCGAGAAAGACGTAAGGAGTTTTGGAATAACTCCTTCGTACAACTTTTGCACCAGCACAACCTTGCCGCCAATGCCACCAACTGCTGGATCTGCGGGTTGCTTCCGCATGCCACTGGACATTCCATCCCTTTTATCCCCTCACCATTCTCTGTTCATGGCTCCTGCCTCGCCTGGTTGATTCTCCTGCAAGAGAGCTACAGAGATAAGACAATCTCCAGCGAAACCATGTCACACTTTTATCAAGGGGTCTGGCTGAACGAAACAAAAAAAGCGGCTGCACCCTTTTTCCCACTGACGTCCAACACCTCTGTTCACTTGGACATCCCAGCCAAAGAACGTGTCGAAATGCAGGTGTTCAACAATCCGGCCAGACCTACCTTCTCTTACTTCCGGAAACGAACAGCATCCACCCTGACTGTCGCCCTATCTGTTGTCAATGTCTCGGGCCTTGTATGCATCGAAGGCCTCGGGACACAATTTGTAGGTCACAGGGCCTGCAACATCACCAGAACCTTGGACACTACTGACCCACCCTCTTTTGTCACTTCTCCAAACATGTACTTTGTCTGCGGTACGAAAGCCTACACCTGGCTCCCAAAAGGCTGGGGAGGTACCTGCTACATTGCCTTCATCCTTTCTCCGACCTATGTGGCATCTGCAAACCACCACCAACAAAAACGAGAGAGAGAGACATTGAACAAGCCTACTCTGCCGGAGCACAGTTCCTGGACGCAATGAAGGGACTTGTTCCACTCTGGGGTCCAATGGCAAACAGCCGTGCCATCCGACATTTGACCCAGGCAGTTGAAACAACCATGAACATTACAGCTGGCATCCTCACAAATAACACGGCCGAGCTTCAAGCGGTCCGCTTGGTGGCCCTTCAGAACCGCCTTGTTCTAGATGTGGTTCTAGCAGATCGTGGAGGGGCATGCCGCATCATAGGGTCTAGCTGCTGCACCTATATACCGGACAATTCACCCTCAGTGTACAAAGCCATTGAACATCTCCACAGACTTTCCTCAGAAGTCCACCAGGAACAAGAAGAATGGTCGCTTGGCGGATGGTTCTGGAGTACTGTAAAGAACTGGGGGTGGAGGTTGTTTACAATTATACTGATACCCATTGTTGTGTTATGTGGGTTCTGCCTAGGAATTCAATGCCTGCCGCCTTTGTGCTCACTATGTGCAAACTGTATCTGCCCAAAGACTCTGGACTTTGACAAGGAACGCATGAGAGCATTGTACGATGTCGAGGTTAAGGATTTAATGAAGATCGATATCGACTAGACAAAATGGCTAGATATGTTGAAAAGGGAGGACTGTTAAAATCTGGTTTGCGATGTCAACATTATCGGCGCCATCTTGTCCCCTTTCAGACTCACGCACACTTGCAGCAGCAGCCATTTTTTTTAAAACCATGGTCTCTCTGCCCACTGCCAATAGCCAGCGCGTCTCTCCCCCTCACCCCCCCGGCCTCGCAAGCATCCCCCGCGCACCGACAGCCCCCGGTCTCTCCTGCCTGGGCCATAAACGCACCTCCAGCGCGACCCTGCCTCCAAGCCACATCCCGTGCTGAACCCCCTCACTCTTTCATCTCATTCATAGAACAGGCCCTTTTGATAACCTCTTCCTCCCTGCCCGATTGTCCAGCCTGATCCCAGGCCATCACCTAGCCCAACAGATGCAGTTTATTGCCCCCTACAGTAGGACCTCGCCTCATATCAAAGGAGCGGGGATTAACCAATGCCTTCACACCCCTAGATCTGACCGATCGCCCGCATTCCTGTTCCCAGCGGAATGTCCAGCTGCGCGATAGCCATCATGCTGAGATTTGGGTGGGGACCCCTACTGTAGATATGTGTGAGAACGGGCCTGAACCGGGGATTCCAAAGATGCCTTTTTCGTACTTCAAAGCAATACCACGGATGTCATGAATGTAATAAAGCCATAAACTTGTGTATAAGAGGCCAGGCCTCAGAGATGCGGTTAGAGCACCTCGAGAAGATACCCTGTTGTCTGATTTGACGTGTTCTGCTCCGTCGGAATAAACTCCTGTTTCTTGCCTTCCAGTCACCAGCGCCTGCCTCTTCATTTGGTAACCTTGAGTTGGGTGAGAGGCGGCTATCGCCGGGCAATCCTTGAAAAGGGGTAATCAATCTGACCTGCTTGCCCTTTTTCCACAGTGGGGGTCCCCTTTGAAAGAGTGGGGATTGATATTGTAGGTCCAATGGATCCCCCTACAGCATCTGGGCACAGATTCATACTGGTGGTGGTGGACCATGCCACCAGGTACCCAGAGGCAATTCCCCTTAGGACCACAACAGCTCCTGTTGTGGCCAGGGCCCTACTTGGAGTTTTCTCCAGAGTGGGGTTTCCTAAGGAGGTAGTATCTGATAGAGGTGCCAACTTCATGTCAGGATACTTAACAGCTATGTGGAAGGAATGTGGTGTCAACTACAAGTTCACCACTCCTTATCATCCACAATGTAATGGGCTTATTGAAAGGTTCAACAAAACCCTAAAGGGTATGATCAAAGGATTACCTGAAAAGCTCAGGCGAAGATGGGATATCCTTCTGCCCTGCCTTCTGTTTGCTTACAGAGAGGCCCCACAAAAGGGGGTTGGCTTCAGCCCCTTTGAATTGTTGTTTGGGCACCCTGTAAGAGGACCCCTGTGTTTAGTGAGGGAAGGATGGGAGTTACCTCTCAGAAAACCCAAGCAAGACATAGTGGACTATGTACTTGGTCTCTGCTCCAGGATGGCTGAGTATATGGAGAAGGCATCCAAAAACCTTGAGGCCAGCCAAGAATTACAAAAAGCTTGGCATGACCAAAAGGCTGTCTTGACTGAGTACCAGCCTGGACAGAAAGTATGGGTGTTGGAGCCAGTGGCCCCAGCAGCACTCCAAGACAAGTGGTCTGGACCCCATACTATCATTGAAAAGAAGGGAGAGGTTACCTACTTGGTGGACCTAGGAACTCCCAGGAGCCCCCACAGGGTGCTCCATGTTAACAGACTGAAGGCATATGTTGACAGGGCAGACATGGGCTTGCTCATGGCTACAGATGAGGGGCAGGAGGAAGATAGTGACCCTCTCCCAGACCTGCTGACTCAGAACCCTGAAGATGGCTCAGTTGATGGTGTGGCCTTAGATGGCAGCCTCACTGAACATCAGCAAAATGACTGTAGACAAGTTTTGCAGTCATATAGACATATGTTCTCATTGACACCCAGTCAGACTAACTGGTGTACCCATGTGGTGGACACTGGTGACAGTCTTCCTGTGAAAAACAAGATTTACAGGCAACCTGACCATGTCAGGGACTGTATAAAGACGGAGGTGCAAAAGATGCTGGAATTAGGTGTTATTGAGCCTTCAGAGAGCCCCTGGGCTAGCCCAGTGGTTCTGGTCCCCAAACCTCACACCAGAGATGGCAAGAGAGAGATGAGGTTCTGTGTGGATTACACAGGACTCAATGCTGTCACCAGGACAGATGCACACCCTATTCCAAGGGCAGATGAGCTCATAGACAAGTTGGCTTCTGCCAAATATTTGAGCACATTTGACTTGACAGCTGGCTATTGGCAAATCAGGTTAGCTGAGGAATCCAAAGCCAAAACAGCATTTTCTACCCCAGGAGGTCATTACCAATTTGTGGTGATGCCCTTTGGTTTGAAAAATGCACCTGCCACCTTCCAAAGGTTGGTGAATCAAGTCCTTACTGGGTTGGATGACTTTTGCGCAGCATATCTGGATGATATTGCTGTCTTCAGCTCCACCTGATATGATATGATATGATAGCCCATTTATAAACACCACCAGCTGATCCGCGCCGCCAAGAAAACAGCATTCAAGGACCGGCTGGACAACAACGCACACAACTGCAAGGAACTCTTCAACATCGTGAAAGAGCTCTCCAACCCCAGCGCAGGAAACAACGACATCACCCCATCGCAAGACCTCTGCAACTCCCTCGCTTCATACTTCCACAACAAGATCGCGGACATACACAACAGCTTCAACAACCAACCAACGCACACCGTGACCGAGCAACCACCCCCCACCACCACCCTCCACGCCTGGACCCCGATCAGCACCGAAGACACCATCCGCACGATGAACTCCATCCACTCCGGAGCACCAACCGACCCCTGCCCTCACCACGTCTTCAACAAGGCCGACGCTGTCATCGCACCCCACCTGCGAGACATCATCAACACATCCTTCGACACCACCATCTTCCCTGAGAGCTGGAAACACGCCCAACTCAGCGCTCTACTCAAGAAACCAACAGCGGACCCCACCGACCTCAAGAATTACCGCCCCATCTCGCTCCTCCCGTTTCCAGCCAAAGTCATCGAGAAGACCATCAACAAGCAGATGGCCGCCTTCCTCGAGATGAACGGATCCCTCGACCCCTCACAGTCCGGCTTCCGAGCCAACCACAGCACCGAGACCGCCCTCATCGCCGCCACCGATGACATCCGAGCCCTGATGGACAATGGAGAAACAGCGGCCCTCATCCTCCTAGACCTCTCCGCGGCATTCGACACGGTCTGCCACCGCACCCTAGTACGGCGCCTCAGCAACATCGGAATCCAGGACAAGGCGCTGGAATGGATCATCTCCTTCCTCGACGGAAGAACACAGAGAGTCCGCCTACCACCGTACAAGTCAGAGGCCTCCAAAGTCATCTGCGGCGTCCCCCAAGGATCATCTCTGAGCCCCACCCTCTTCAACGTCTACATGAGCCCCCTCGCGGCCATCGTACGCAAACACAACCTCAGCATAATCTCCTACGCCGACGACACCCAGCTGATCCTCTCCCTGACCAACGACCCCGCCGCCGCCAGAGCCAACCTACACGAAGGGATGAAAGAGGTAGCCGAGTGGATGACGACCAGCCGCCTGAAACTGAACTCGGACAAGACGGAGGTCCTCATCCTGGGCTCCTCACCCTCCGCCTGGGACGACTCCTGGTGGCCTCCCGCCCTGGGCACCGCACCCAAACCGACAGACCATGCACGCAACCTAGGCTTCATCCTGGACCCCTCCCTCTCCATGACCAGGCAAGTCAACAACGTCTCCTCGGCGTGCTTCAACATCCTACGCATGCTACGGAAGATCTTCTGGTGGATCCCCACCGAGACCAGGAAGACCGTCACCCAGGCCCTCGTCACCAGCCGACTGGACTACGGCAACGCCCTCTACGCCGGTACCACCGCCAAGCTCCAGAAGAGACTCCAGCGGATCCAGAACGCCTCAGCCAGACTCATCCTCGACATCCCGCGAACCAGCCACATCTCCGGACATCTGAGAGACCTTCACTGGCTCCCCGTCAACAAAAGAATCACCTTCCGCCTCCTCACCCACGCACACAAAGCCCTACACGACCAAGGCCCGAGCTACCTCAACAGCCGAGTCAACTTCTACGCTCCCAAACGCCACCTCCGATCAGCCAACCACGCCCTCGCCGCCGTCCCCCGCATCCGAAGAGCGACTACAGGAGGAAGGTCCTTCTCCTACCTGGCCGCCAAGACCTGGAACTCCCTCCCGACCGACCTGCGCCTGACCCAAGACCACCTCTCCTTCAGGAAGAAGCTGAAGACCTGGCTGTTCGAGCAGTAGCGGCACCCCCCCCCCCAGTGCCTTGAGACCCTACGGGTATGTAGCGCGCTTTATAAGTGTCATTGATTGATTGATTGATACCGCGCAACAATCGCTCCAGGGAGCATCTCGGCGCTCCCTGGTGCCAGGATCACCTGGTCCACTTGAAGGAAGTGCTAGAGGCTCTGCAAAAGGCAGGCCTTACTATCAAGGCCACAAAGTGCCAGATAGGGCAGAGTAAAGTTGTATACTTGGGCCACCTTGTAGGTGGAGGCCAAGTTCAACCACTGGAGAGTAAGATCCAGACCATAAAGGACTGGTCCCCTCCAACTACCCAGACTCAGGTCAGAGCTTTCTTGGGCCTGACTGGGTACTACAGGAAGTTTGTTAAGAACTATGGGTCCATTGTGACTCCTCTTAACGATCTGACATCAAAGAAGATGCCCAAAAAGGTTCAGTGGACAGTAAACTGTCAAAAGGCATTTGATGACCTGAAAAAGGCCATGTGCTCTGCACCTATCCTGAAGAGTCCTGACTACTCAAGAGAGTTCATTGTCCAAACAGATGCTTCTGAGTTGGGAGTGGGAGCTGTGCTTTCACAACTTAATGTAGATGATCAAGACCAGCCCATTGCTTTTATTAGCAGAAGGCTGACCCCCAGAGAGAAACGTTGGTCAGCCATTAAGAGGGAGGCCTTTGCTGTGGTGTGGGCCCTGAAGAAGTTGAGACCATACTTGTTTGGCACTCACTTCAAGATTCAGCCCGACCATAAGCCCCTCTTATGGCTTAATCAGATGAAGGGTGAAAACCCCAAACTGCTCAGGTGGTCCATTTCCCTACAGGGGATGGACTTTACAGTGGAGCACCGCCCAGGGACTGACCATGGTAATGCAGATGGTCTCTTCAGCTACTTCCACTTAGAACATGAAGACACAACTGGTCAAGGTTAGTCTAATGTCCCTGCGTTTGGGGGGGGGGTTGTGTAGGATAGTAGGGTCTGCTATCCTATGGTCACCCCAAATTTTTGCTTTTTGATTCACTGGTTTATGACTTAATGTGGCTGTGGGCCTGCTAATCAGACCCAGCCTGCTGTTCTCTCTCTAAATTAATACTAATGCACACCAGGTGCATTACGAATTGGAACTGGTTCACCTTATTGGCCCCTGTAACAGTGTACCCAGGTACCCAGGGCATAGGTGTTTCCAAGGCCTACCAGGGGCTGCAGCATGTATTATGCCACCGCTGGCCTGGCCTCCATATTTGACACAACTGGCTGATCACTCAGCTGGGGGGGTAAGTCGGTGTAATCACCACTTACTTAGGTATAGTATGTCTATATCTAACTTAAAATGGACACATATGTTCCTATCAGCCACTCCTATAGAAGGCCTCATCAATCCTGGAGGCAGAGTGCTTGGAAATATGTGAGATGGTGCTCTAGCATGAGCTGAGCCTGTCTGCAGCTTTCGGAACCACGTCCTTTAGCTGTTCCATGATACTGCCATACCATATACTCTTAAGTGCATTATGTACCTCGCGGTTAAATGCTATCTTTGGTTTGGCTTTATCAAAACATGTCGAGTAAGGTGTCATACGAATTGGAATACTACCCCCTCGCCAGTTCTGGCAACGGGGGTAGCATTCCACCCTTCTAGAGGGACACGACATGTACATAACCTGAACCCCGGTTAAAGTTAAACATGAGCCTCAGCATCACAAAATGGATGCTGCCACCACAGACACAAGTCTGACCTCCTGCTGCTGGGAGTCCTTCCAGCGAGGGAGGCTTGGACAAAGGGTTTCCTGCCTTGGGAGGTGCTAGCACCACCCCAGACAGGATTTTGTGTATTGGGTAGGACAGGGCTGAATAGAATGAGACATGCCTGGGGCACACAAGGTGTCCCTGTGTGTAAGCCAGTCCAAACCGGTGCTGGGGCTTTCCAGCCCCAGTCTTGGCACGGAGATGGACAAAGGAAAGGGGGTGTAGCCACCCCCCTTCCTGGTCCCACCCAGAGGAGGGACCTAGCAGGTAATCCGGCCCCTAGATTTGGAATAAGAGTAGGAGCTGTGTCCCAAGACTTCAGATCATCCTGAACTCGACTTGAAACTAAGAAGAAAACTGGACTTCGACATTCTGCTGCAGAGAAGACTGAAGAGAATCTCCCTTGTGGCCAAGGAGTGACCACCCTGTGAATACAGGCACCAACCAGCAACTCGACATCTACTTTGCCGCCGCCTCCCGCCGGAGCCTGAGCCCAGAGCCCAACAAGACCTGGATTCCCAGACATCTCACAGCCCGATCCACAGTCCCCGAAAAGAAGAGACCCGTGGAGGCATCGAAAGACGTGGGACCGGCCATCTTGAAAGACCCCCGAGAAGCTGACTGCACAGCACCCGAGGCTTCCTCGACACTGTACCTTGGGGTATGAGAAGCCCCACCACCGAGCAGCATCTGCACCAAAGATCAGCCCCCCAGCATCTCCACGATCTGCGTGGGGCCCTTTTGCACTTTGCAACTCGACGCGTCATCCCGGTCACGCAAAATCTACAATCTAAACCACTGGTCTGGTTGCTCCAGATTGGCCCTCGCTTCCGTAAAAAGGAGCAGCCCCTCTGACCTTGCTGGTCCGAGAAATAGGCTTTCTCCACTTCCTGCGTGGCTTGCATTAGCCAAGGCCTGTTTGCTCCAATCAAGTTGCCGACACCGCCATCAGCTAGAGCCTTCGTGGGACAGCTCGTGATCGACTCCTGGACATCCTCGACCTCTTCGTGTCCACGTGGCTGCGGAGACAAGCTGCACCTCATCGCCTGTTTGCACCCGACATCGCCTGGTTCCATCCTGGTTCCACGGTAGTCACTGGCTAGTGACTTTGAACATTGTCCCCTCTGCTTTCAGGTCTTCACATCTTCAGGTCCATCCTTGGATCCACCGGAACTCTCCTCGACGACCCAGCTGCAGCATCTTCATCTCCAGGCACCATCAACCTGCGTGACAAAACCCGACACTACTTGGCACCTGTGCACCCGCTTCCTGTGGGTGAGGTAACTCAGCAACACCGGTGTTCCTACACTGGTACACACCTCTAGTGCCTAGATCTAAAGTTTTGTCCTTATAGATCAGTCGGAAGGTTCCTTAAACAGTAACTTTATAACTTTTATGCACCATTGACATTGCATTGGTGCATGCGTGCACTTTAAGCACTGCACCCGAGTCCCGCGGGCCTTTCCCGACTTCTTCACTGTTAGTCCCGAACAGCTCCAGCGATTCCCCAGGCCCTAGGCCTATTCCCTTTCCAATTGGTGGTTCTTATACCACTATTTTAGTATATGGTTTAAGTGGCCCCTAGGGCTCATCCATATTGTGCAACTTTTGTATATTTTAACTGTGTTTTGTTTTAACGCATTTGCTTCTGTGCTCATAAAGAGTATAGGGGATATTTGTAGTAAATAAATATATATCTATTTTCAATATATATCTGTGTGGTGTCCTTTCATTTGGTATTCAAGGGGATTGTGTATGGTAAAAGAGCTTGCTTCACATGCCTTTACAGAGTTTAGCCTAAGACTGCTTTGTCCACGCTACTAGGATAGCTGGTCTATAAGGTTGACTTACAACCAATCATCATAAGGGTTGCTTGGCATGGTACAAGGTGATCACTAGAACTAGTGAGCATCATATACCAGGCCAACTTCTCACAGTATTAATTTAGAAAAAACACTGTCTGTAGTCGACAATGGGTTAATGACTCTGTTCTCCAGAATGTATTCACTGGACAGCATTTTATAATCTGCAATTGATATAATAGAACAGGATATGCTAATGTTACAATATGACCAGTCCCAATTACGTTCTATTGTACAGTTATGCTGGACGTTACAAAATCTCCTTCAGGCTACGTGCCATGGCGTCTAATCAACACAACGTCATTGTTTTCTGTCTTTAACCTTACAGATAAACAATTCTCTTTGGCACAAAGATGAGCAGACCATACGGTGCTGAGCATTGAAAAATTAGAAAGATTACCATTGACAATCTCCGAAAGACCTGTCATTGAATGGATAATACATGGCACCATTACAATTCCGATAACGACTTTTCAGTTTCAATATTGCCACAGGCACATACCAGCGGGCCCGTATGAAAGGTTGGGTAAAGGGTACATCAAGTCAACCTGGAATTTACCTTACACACATAGATGTTGGAGTGGGGGGAAAAAAGAGGTATTTCTTAGTGGTAACAACTGTAAAAATTCACTGAACGGTACACTTCTGTGTCAAGGAATTAACTTGCATGGAGCCTGTGAAGGTTCATCAAATAACCTTTCATGTCACCTGCACAGCACCCCTGCTACACAAATAAAGCCTTTTTTCAGACAACTTTCCAACGGCAGTTACGTTATGTTAAGTGACCGCAGCTGTTGTGGCATGGTGCCAGGAACGGCCTATCTCGTCAGTGTTACATCCAGGGTCACTTGCTGTATGCAAGTATTGTGTCCAAACAGCAAACCAGACAAGGACGCAACAATATGACCTTGTCTGAATATCTCTTCTATTCGAATTGATACTTTAAGCAGAATGAAGTCCATTCTTTTACAAACAACTGTGCCTTTAACCTTGTCTAAAGAAACGTATGATCTGCAAGTCGCAAGGACATCGGCAGAGATACATGCATCATTATCAACAAATTGCCCCGTGCATTTCGTAGAAATGTTAAGTCAAATCTTAAACATGTCTGATACCAGTGGCATTGCACATGTATTTAAGACAATTTTTTCAGGACTGTTAGCACCCTTTGAAGCAGTCCTGAGCATCTTCTCGAATTTCGTGCATTCTGTGTTTGGCGGCCTACCTCTCATCTTGGGACTCGTAGCAGGAATCTTATTTGTGTTCCTTCTGCTCCGATATGGCAAGTCCAGTCACAGACAAAACTCAGGCTACAATGGAAGAAACGCTCCTAGCAATGGGATACCGAGATCGGAATACTAAAGTCCTCGGCTTGGCTCGGCTAAGAGATCTGAATACTACCTGGTTTCTTTCATTCAGACCAATCTGGCAAGATTGCATCCCACCTGTTCTACGATGCCTGCTCTGTGGAGAAGAATGTGTCTTAGACGTCTGTCTCACACTTCCATCAGCAGTACCTATGGATATCGATAATTTGTTTGGTTCGGTAACGGCTCATGCAACGTGTTGTCGCCAGAGGCTACCTATTCTGATGACAGCATTCGTTGAGACCTCACCATTACGATTAGGTGGCGGTGAGGTACGAGATGAAAGCGGCACACAGGTACAACCTTCTGTGACCATTGCTGATCTAGACACCGATGACGGCAATGCATCTCACATATGCACTATTTCTACTTTTTCAGGACATGGTCCAACTTTCACCTATTGTTATAGATGAATTCTTTGCCAGCCTATCTGAGTTAATGTTCTCTCCTAACAACGAGAATAACTTTTGAAAACACGAGCACACAGCGTTCCCTGAACTCTGAATTCGGCCTTCGGTTTTGATAAACAGACTTCTGAAAAACTATTGGAACTATTTTTTCCCTGAAAGCAAAATTATTTTTTCCCCGTTCCCACATTATTTACCTTTTTTGGCACATGATACTCTGCTTAAAGTAGAACTATTCTTAGAGAACAAGATTTCTATTTTTGTAAACTCTAGAGACAATATTTTGACTTAGCCTCTAGCACATGTACAGTCTTGTATAAATATATGATAAAATGGTCTCGACCTTCTCTTCTGTATTAAGAGCCATTTCATAAATGTAAATTTCGTGATTCATTCAGTCGCCATTTCAATGTACAATATATGCATTATCTGAATGATACCACTGATACCACTGCTTGAAAACGTACAGTATAATACTAATTTTTCGTGTATATACCATTTCAAATGCATTTTATGTATTTTGGGGTGGGATGGAAAACACATGCATAGATATGTTTAAAATTGCTTAGTATTTAGTAATGATGGACATTATAGGTGGAGTGGGTGTTGTAGACGAATCTAGGACTCTAGTTAAATATTCCCGATTCATGCCCTTATGTGGTTATATCAAATCATATCCTTATAGAGGCATAAGAATCATACCCATATTAAGACATAGGCAATGCAGTCCAAATACGGCAAGGCTACTCCCATAGACTCCTAGAAAGCACAATGTGTTCTTAAACAAACCAAGCCTCCAGCAGCCCGGGAATCACCCCTGCTTCTGTATTGATTTGTCCTAGAACTCCCGGAGTCCTGAAAGAACTGCGAGTTCTTAGTGACGTCTTATGTCCAACCTTACGTCAAACTTGGCACCTTCCAGGTATAAATATACAAGCATCTGCCCAAGCAAAACACACGGTGGTTCGGAGCAGATCGACTATCTACTTGCCCGACGCCCTGCTGTAGCAAGTGCCGAAGGAAGCCGACCCTCCCGCTGACGCACTGAGAGAGACGCTGTCTTTTCTCCTGCCGAGAAATCCAGCTCCAGTGTTTCCCTGTCACCCTTGCGGGTTGATGGAAGATCGAGTCCTTAGAGAGAGATACAAGACCTCCTTCATTCTATAACCAAGGTACGGAGCTGATTAGACCCGTAGAGAATTCTTGATTTAGATTCTTGCAGAAACTATCTTAACTCAAACTACATCTCACTTACTCCGTTCATGTACTAGGCTTAGGTTAGGTATACCGGGGTAGGCGTATCTTAGAAGCACCAGTTGAGTACGTTTAGTCATTAATTTATCATTGTATGTATTTTATCCATTTTAAACACCGTATGGCTTAGAAAATATACTATGCTTTTACAGTACTATTTTATAATACTTCTTTTACTGTACGCACTTTACTTTGACACAAGTATTGCGATTGTAGCAATTCACTTATCTTGCATGAGAAAGAAGACTGTTCAATAAATAACCTCTTTTCTTGAAAACGCCCGTCTCTCTGTTTCTCTGCACTTCTGGTGAAACTAAGCATGAACGATTGACTGAGTTAAATAGCTATCTATTGTTTTCGCAACCCTGGAGATATACTCCTTATTCTTGAGGGAGCAAAGTTGTCATGTTTATGCGGTTGTCAGAAACTAATCCCTTCTTGTGAATTCGAGAAAGTTTCTAGTGACCTCTGAGCTAGCTGGCATTCTTAATTAAGTCTAACATATTCAATAGAGACCTAGTCGACCTAAGTCCTACGTCTAAACTATCGTTTATGTTATTCCAATGCACAGAGCCTATTGGGACTATAGGAACTACACTACAAAAGGACTACAGAAAACATAAATGAAGTCATTAAATACATTGGGTCAAAGGAAAAAAAACACTATAATGTCCACAACACCTGCGACAGCCAGCCTATGGTGTTACGTCATCAACAGCATCATTCAACTCAGCAAATCGGGCACAAATAAGGCCTCTACTTTTGTTCCAGGGGCACCACACCTTGGTCCATTTACCCAGGCAACCTCTAGTTTCATACACCGCCTTTTCTGCCTGCATGGACCAGTCCATGTCTGATGCCCTTTCTGCATATTTAAGAGCAACTCCCCACTTTCAGGTTCCAGCGATGTTGTGCTTAGTGACCATACAACCCAGTGTGACCCAGAGACGCTCATACCTGTTTCGATCAATAGCCTCCGAAACATTCAAAAGGCAGAGACGTGAGGATAGAGCTATTGACTTATGGCAAAAGTGGGATATGACGGAGACAACTCTTCCCCAGTATCTCTGGAAGTCGGGGCAGTCCCACCATTGATGTAGGAAAGTACCCAGCTGTCCACAACCCCGACTTCACACCATTCTTGGTAAATATAACTTTGTGCATTTGTAGATGTTCTTTTCTTCCTGTCCTCTCCTTTCTGAGCATTGATCAATGCGTGAATCTAAAGTATGTGTCTAATTAAATGTTCTCTCTTAAGAGTGATGGTGACTGCACTGTGTATTTGAGCTGGTTCACATGAGGTTCATTTAGATAAAAATTAAAAAAACTTTCCTGAGTCTGTGGTCATTTCCGTTAAATAAAGAATAATTTAGCTTATGTCATTTGATCATCAACTAGTTCAACTAATGATCCATCGACCTGAGGAAAGAACTTTTTAATCAGTGACATATTAGTCAGGAATATTGATTAACTAATCTTGAAACTGTGAAGAAAAATTATAAAACTTTGACTCCAGCAGTGTACTCAACTAAGTTTGTGTGTGTTTATGGGCCCAGGTGAGTATATGGTATTGGAGTACCTGTTGTTGGTGCGCCGCTGGATCACCAGCACTTCTTACATTTACCAATCCGAGTACTGGCACTTCTCCACTGTCAAGGAGAGTACCAGTTCTCAGGGTCGGGCTGATAAGGTGCGCACTGGACTGGTGCCTGAGGGCCAGCTTAATACCGTTTCTTTGTCAGCATATTGGCAGTCGATCTGTATTATGAATCTGTGGCAAGCTGCTTGATGGGGCCAGAAAGGCCTTTTGGAGGTCTGACGTAGGGGCAAGAGGGCCTCTGCTGCCTTCCTACCCAGATGGAAACTCTTTGTCCTCACCACCCCCTGCCAGGCATTGATGCTGGGTCCATGGAGGACCCCCAGGTACAAAGGGCCATTTTCACCCCTGTGCCTCCCACGGGGGTCTGACTGTCTTTCCCCAGACTCATTTACCCCTGCAGTTCCACTCCCACCCCACCCACCCGCTGGGACATTGAGTCCATGATGGTGGTGAAGAAGGCCTAAGCATCCTCCCTGGTGCCCAGGTGAGGTGGGAGGAGGTGAACTGACCTTCACATTGTAGGCCAGTATTGTTCTTCCCCTAACCTCTACCCTGCTGGACTCTGCATGTGCTCGGGGCCCTGCAGTGCTCACTTTCTGCCACTGCAAGCTCTCTGGTGTGGGGCCTTCTTCTGAGGGGAGAGGAGGGAAAATGGGGGTGTAGAGTGAGGGGGAAGGAGCAGAGAGTTTAAAGTAGTAAAAGATAGAGAGGCAGAAGGGGTAAGTGCAGATAGAGTTAAGGAAGAGATCCAGACCGCTATGGAAAGAGGTAGTGAGGTGCAGAGACAGCAGATTAGAAATAGGAGGAGTGATGGCAGAGAGATGATAGGATACAATTGGGGTAAAGAGTTGGACAGAATTAGCTACAAACGGGAGTGAAGTGAGTGCTGGAGGGATCTCGAGATTAGAGATGTGAAAACAGAGAGTGTATGTTTGAGAAGAACAGAATCAGGAGGTATTTGAAAAGAAATGCGTGTAATGCTCTTTTGTGTGTGTGTGCACTCTTTAATATTTAAGGATTGGGCCAAATGCAAGTAAGTAGGAACATTAGAATTATTCTGATATTAAGAAGCTGCAAATATTTTTTTTTTAAAACAAGACAACATAAACATTTGGTGATTAGCCTTCATTTTGTGTAACAAGTTAACACGTTTTGTTTAGATTGATCCACTTCACACATGTTTTGTTCTGTCCCACTACCAGTGTAAGTGGCAGAGTCTCTCTCCTCCTAGAGCACATTGATTGTTAGCCTGAAAGTGCTAAAAGTACTGTTGATGGCTTGGCTTATTCGGGGTTTTAGCTGTTGATCTGCACATATGGAAAGTTTGAGACCATTATCCAGGGCAATGCAAGGCCAAATGAATACTCAATAGATGTGTTTTTCTATCATGTCTCACTCCGCCTCTAACCCCCTACTAACCACGGCCCTAGCTCAATTTAATGAGTACCAGCCCTTACTTTTTCCCATTTAAAGCACTGGCAGTAAGCATTCCCTTAATACAATCCTGTTACAGGACAGAAGCACAAACACACTTCTGCTTTTTGCCGTTTTATTTGAGTGCTTCACCTACATCACCTCCTTTTGGCATTGTTTTACATTCTTCAAAAGACTTCGTTATATAATTTTATGAATCCAGATGGCCATAAGGTTTGGCCTTCTAGATTATTTGGTAAACTACAACATTTGGAAAGACAGACTCACCACAACAATCATAACTAGCCCATCTGAGGCAATATATTACTATTTTACACGGCGCCTGAAGTGGGATTCATTTAGCGAGTTATATCTCTGTGATTTCCACAGTTTGTGCAGTAATCGTAGTATCACCACGCCCAGCCTGAGGGGAATAGGTCACCCTCAAAATAAGAGTCTTTACAACAGCCCCAAAGGCACCTGTGTTCTCAGCTAGGAGTATCCTTGTCAGGTGCCTTTATAAATATGTTGGATGTGAAAGGACACTTTCTGACCTACGAAACCTTACACTTCTCAGTGGTCAAATGGATTGTGACTGAGGCTGGAGTGCTAACAGAGCTGGACTGGGAACCGAAACCGGCCCTGGCAAAGAGCTTGGGGGAGGGAGCAGAGGGAAAGGTTTGTGCCGCTTTTGTTGCAAGGGGCTGATATTGCATCTATGCTGCAAAATTGCCCCCGTTACAAAAATGGACCCCAGGGGTTTAAAACCGGTCCCCACCCTAGATGCCTATCGGGGAAATGCCCGGTGCCCACTAAGTGCCCTGAGTGCTAGAAGCAAAAGAAACGGCGTCATTGGACACCCCTGAAATGCATCTCACTGGTTGTAATTTGGGTTGGAGAGAAAGCTGTCACAGATAGCACAGGTAGTTGTGGCAGCCTGAGGCTCCCTGAAGGAAATACTGCAACAAAGTACCCCTGTAATGAGTGGAACATGGACGATATCACAGAAGGAAAACTATTGGCCAGAATCTTAGCTAGGATTTTAACATCTTAACATTTTAATCAAAGAAGTAAGGTGGAAGCTGGAATATTGCAATGAGTCTTTCCTGTTTTGGGACATTAGGTTTTTTAAAGAAAAAAACGCATCTTGATTACCAAAAGATTCTGTCTCTTCATCAACGCATGTAACAATGAGTTTATATCTTTTACACAGAAAACCATAATCACCCACAGATCTATTGTTTGGGATGTCAGAAACTGCAGCAGCAATTTAATTCATTGGGATTTTAGCTTCTAGGAGTGCCCTACCCTCCTGCATCAGTGTCGCTAGAACCATGAAGTTTCTCATATTAGGAAGACAAGGACTGGTGATATCTACAAGGTAGGCGAACAGCTAGATCTAGCTTTCGCATGTTGCTGCCATGGATTTTTGGGCCTCCCGTTGTTGTAAGTGTGCCACTAGCAATCTGCCTGACTTCTCTCCTCATTGAGGTGACGCCACTTTAGTTTAACCAGAGCTAGCTCTGATTTTTGATACGAGAAAGAGTAAAAAAGATGGCTTTACAGCTTCCAGATTGCCTCTCATGTTGGGAGAAGGGTCTGCTTTGTACTGAACCATCAAGTCTCTTATCCCCACTTCTCACCAAATGTAAAATAGTCTGAATTATGCCTGGCGATAGGTGAACTGCCTTAACCACCAACCACAGCATTGGTGCCAAAGCAGCAGTCTTCAATTTACGTCTATATAACCCTGTAGATGCAACCGAAGGGTAATGTTATTTTGGGCGGTACTGTATGTAGCGGCCTGTCTATACTATTGAGAAGTTGAGAGCGTAATGTGTCAAAGAATCAAACCCATGTGGATTGGTGAGAGATAGGTAACTCCCTGTCTCTAGAATATCACACTTGGATAGACATGGTAGTAAAGAACATTGAGTCAGGAAATAATTGACCTGGGAGGACGAGCCAGGGCAAAGGACAAGAAGGGCTATTTCTATCAATAAACTGCAAAAGATTCCTTTATTAAGGAAATCGTGGTCTTTCATTAAGTCATATAACACAGCTTTATCATTGCCATTGCATCTGTCATTTGAGCTAGACATGTCCAAACAGGGTTAGGGGTTACGTTCTGCCTCCCACATATAGTTCTGCAAACCACGTGATTATTTTGGAGAAAAAGAACTTCTTGTGAATATTAGGTATGCTATTTTAAGTGTTCACAATTTTATGAAAGTGTAGCATCCTTTTGACTCTTTGGTTCTACCCATTATTGAGGACTCAAGAAAGTGGCAATTTCCGGATAGGGATGGCTACTCCACATTTCTTTGCAACAGATGTCTACACCAGAAGTTGAACCCTGTGAATATACTGTGTGACTCCTTCACATCACTGTACTCAGTCAGATTTTTTTCAAGTTTTAGTTTTCCATAAATGCGCGTTGTGAAGAATAACTATGTTTCTGCTTTTTTTTAATCATGGTAGCATGGCACCTTGTTTCTTTTCACAAAGTTGTAAAGACCATTCTCATTCAGGGAAATGATGTTCAACGGTTTATATGTAGCACCAGTGGGAGTCTTTGGAGCAGTGTTGTGTGTCCCTAGAGGGTGCAACAGCAACAATGATTGTCAGTGGTAAAAGTGGACGGTTAGGTCATCGGTGCAAGAGGGTCAGTATAGTAATCTCTACTTCCTGTGGTAAGATCAAGTGGTTTATACAATGATCGGAGACAAAGTAGTCAGTGTGTACTCGGTGCAGAGGGGAATCAACTGCACAGGGAGACTATATGTTTTCTTGGAAAGGTGAATGGGAGTGGGAACCAGGGTAAAGTGAAGTTTTAAATCTAGGGATTGTGCAGTGTAATCTCTACACTAATAAGGGTTGTCTGGAAGCTACAATCTAACCTGTGAGGTGGCTCCGAGTGGACCAAAGGAGTCATGGTCTTTACAGGAAAGAGAGCTGGAAAATGAATATAGATATGCATAGTACTGCTGCAAGGAGTAAGGACACCCTTCCAAGCTGGTTAAGCTAAGGCCCTAATTATGACTTGCATGTTATGTTATGTTACTGCAGTTTATAGAGCGCACTTTCACTAAACGGTCTCTTGGAGATAAGTAACTGATTCAACATGGCTCAAGATATTTATTGATAGGCTTCCTTAAAGAGCCAGGTCTTCAACAGTTGTCTGAATTTTGCATAATTGGAGATGGTCCTAAGTTCCAGAGGCAACCGGTTCCAAGATCGGGGAGCAGTGACTGAGAACCTGACACCACCTGTCCTATTACTCTTAAATTGAGGGATGGCTAGATAGTGTAGATGAGTGGATCTCAGATCTCTATTAGGGGAATATTTAATGATTGAGATTTGATGAAGGCTGGACTATCGGTGTGCAAGGCCTTGAATATAGTATAACATACTTTGCACGTGGATCTCTGTGTGACTGGGAGCAAAGGCGATCTTTTGTTACGTGAGAGATGTGACAATGTTTGGGAAGTTGGTAAATCAGTCGAGCTGTCTGGTTTTGAATCAACTGATGCCCACGCATAAGGTATGTAGGGAGGCTCAAATAGAGAGAATTGGCATAATCAATCCTTGACATGACTAAGGCCATGATGTCTTGGCCCGAGGCATCAGCGGTAAGACATTTCTTAATCTAAAGGAAGTTACTGCACCAATTTGCTGCTTTAGAGTTAGTTCCTCATCGATGATAAAGCAGAGGCTTTTTATTGACTTTGTAGGGGAGGGGGCATCTCATTGGGCCAAAGGAGGGGTTCCAGAGGTCAAGCCAATTCTGGTTGTTAGAAATGGGGGTCTCTAGTTGTCAGAGGTAGGTACTTTTGTCCAAATAGGGACCCTTGCTTGTAGTCAGGGTAAGGGGGATACACTTCTAAAATAACCCTTGTTCACCCCCTTGGTAGCTTGGCACGAGCAGATAGGATTTTCTCAGAGGCAGTGTGTAAAGCATTTGTGAACACATACAGTAATACAGTGAAAACACTACAAATGGACACCACACCAGTTTAGCAAAATAAGAAATCTTTATCTAAACCAAAACAAGACCAAACAACAAAAATCCACAATACAGTATTACGAATAAGGCTTTCAAATGGTAGAAATAGTTCTGTTCAATGCAAGTCGTAAATGCAACACTTTTCTCAAAAGTACCCTAGATGCGTCACGCAAAACAAACAAAATAACCGCAGGGAAGGTGATGCATCGGTTCCTCTCACTCAGGGAAGGTGATGCATTGATTTCTTGCTCCGGGGAGATGATGCATCGGTTCCTTGCTGCAGCGCAGGGGAGTCAATGCATTGCTTCCTTACCGGAGAGGAGGTGATGCGTTGTTTTCTTACTGAATGAGGAGTTGATGCGGGCCCCAATGATGCAACAGTCTTGGCTCCATGCTGCAATGCCTCAATCTGGTACGATGCGTGGTTTTGTGTAGCCGCTGAGCAAGCTTGCATCAGTATTGGTGGGGTGATCTCAGACTTCAGGGATCGTTGCACCCGATGCGTCGAGCAGGGATTTTTTGGAGTCGTAGCAGGCACTGCAATGGTTTCTTAATGATGCGTCGGAAAACAGGTGCGGATGCGACACGCTTCTTCAATGTTGCGTCGATTTTCCAGCTCCCAGCGACAAACAGTCTCTAGAGGACCTAAACAGCCGCCGGCACCTCTATGCAGGTTGGAATTCACAGCAAGGAAATTAAGGGGAGCTGGTGGTGAAGTCTTTGTGTCCCTGAGACGTCAGAACAGGAGACAAGTTCAGTTTCAAGTCCTTGGAGATAGTTTCTTCCAGCAGGTCACAAAGTCACCAGCAAAGTCATTTTCCTCCTGTCCTTGGCAGCAAACAGCCACTGCAGGCCAACCCCAGACAGCAAACAGCACGGGGGCAGTATTCCTCCTCAGCAATCTGACTCTTCTCCTTGGCAAAGGTTCCTCTTGATTTCCCAGAAGTGATCTAAAAGTCTGGGGTTTTAGGCCCCTCTTTTTATACTCAAAAAGCCTTTTTTGTCTGAAGGCAGAGAGTGTCTGTACTTAGCTACAACCAGTTCTGTGGGGCACTTTGCAAGTGCACAACAACCTCCATTGTCAGTGTGAGCCCTGGCTCCAGACACACCTCAGGGGATCGGAGCCGTCATTCTGGAAGGCAGGCACAGCCCTATTTAGGTGAAGGTGCTACTCCTCCCACTACTCCAAATGCAGAGCAGGCCTATTCAGCTCAGCCCTGACTCATAAGACTTCTGGAGCCACTGCCCCTCTCCAGCCCCTGTCTTCCAAAACCAGACATGCAATACACAAACCTAGCAGATGGTTAGGCAAGAAAATACCTACTTCCTAAAAGTGGTATTTTCATACACAGAATGTAAACATCACCCTCACTAAGCACTTTAACATTCTGAGTTTAGGCATACTAAACTTTCATTTTCCATCTTGTTCCTAGGGTCAGTTATGTTTGTAAGATATCATAAACAAACTCCCCATTCTGTCCTATGGGAACAGATAGCCTTGAAATGAAATTGGCAGTATTTCACTATCAGGACATGCCGCACACATCAGGGCATGTCCTCCCTTTCAGATACAATGCATCCTGCCCACAGGGGTACCTTGAGCCTACCTTAGGGGTGAGTAATACGTAGAAAAGGAAAGGTTTAGGTACTGGCAAGTGCGTGCACTTGCTAAGTCGACATGGCAGTCCCAGACTGCAAAGAGGCTCTGCAATGTCAGGCCTGAGTCACATTTTACAAACTGCTTCTATGGGTGGCACAATCAGTGCTGCAAAACTACCAGCAGCATTTGACTTACAGGCCCTGGGCACACATAGTGCACTGCACTAGAGTCTGACAAGTAAATCAAATAAGCTGATTATGGAATCACTAATCGATAACCATAATTTACAGGGAGAGCATGTGCACCTTAGCACTGACTCAGCAGTGGTAAAGTGCCCAGAGTCATGAAACCAACAAAAACAGGTCAGAGAAAATACAGGATTAAGGCACAAAGTCCTGGGATGACCATGCAAAAAGTACCAAATCCAACACTGGTGATTACTATCTCTGTTTTAATAGAGAAGCTTCAGATGGTTGCTGATCATCCAATCCAGATGAACAGCATGGTTTCTTGAAAATGCAATCTGGATGTAGGGTACCATTGATTGTGAAAAGCAGTTGCATGTCATCAGCATAATTACAAATATTTACTTTCCTGTTTTTGACAGAGTGAATCAACGGGCAGATATAGAGATTAAAAAGATGAGGAGAGAGGGAAGAGCTTTGCGACACCCCACAATTCAATTAGACCTCCGGAGAGTCAAAAGGGGAGAATCTGACTGACTGAGATCTGTCCCTGAAAAAATAGACTCTCCAGTTGAGAGCTGCATCTTGCAATTCTGCAGACCTGATGCAGTAAGCCAAAAGAGTGTGGTTGACCATGTCAAAGGCCTCCCACAGATCAATGAGTACTAGGGCTTGAGTGTTAACACTATCCATTTCCTTCCGTATGTCATCCACTACAGGGAGGATCACTGCATCCGTGCAGTGTGCAGGACAGAAGCCTAATCAGCAGGGTTCAAGGAAGTCTGAGGCATCAATAAGTGAACAGAGATGACGGGCTACATGTGCCACAGTAGTTTTGTCACATAAGGATGGAGGATATAAGGCCGATAATTTTTCATGTTAAAGGGAGGGATCCTCACCTATTTACTTATGTAAGGGGATTACAACTGCCTTTTTGAAAGATGTGGTGACTATACCTGTGTTGAGAGAGAAGTGATAATACCAAATCTGAAAAGTGGGTGAATACCACTTTTAAGATATTTTGGGGACAGGTGTCATTCGGCAACCCTGATTTGACTTTTGTCAGTAGGTTCGCTAGGTCCTCTTGACTTATCTCGGGGAGGACGAGAGGTTGTTTGTATTCGTATTGCTGAGAGACAGACTATTGTGCAGGGGGCAGGGAGGAAGGCTCTTTTTGAAGAGCTCAATTTTATTAATAAAGAACGAATTGAGTGAAACACATAGGCTTTGTGAAGGCATGATAGGTAAGGTGATCGGTCTGGATTTAACAATCTCAAATATTTCTTTGGATTTATTGGAGCGTGCAAGATTTTACAAGTTAAATTACTGGCTTTGGCTTGTCTGATCAGATATTTGTACCGTTTGAGTTGTTGTAGATAGGTTATTCTAAGGTCAGGAGAGTAAGTGATGCACCAGTTCCATTCGGAGCATCGCAAATTCATTTTAGCTACTTTTAGATCTGAAAGCCACTTGTTTGCTTCATGGCGTTTTGACTGTTTTGTTCTACAGAGGGGAGCATGAACTTTCGTGGCCTCCATAAACCAGCCTGTAATTGCTTCCTCTAAGGCATCTATCAAAGTCGTCCTTCGCAGGTGGCAAGGATTTTTCCAACTCATTACAGAAGGATGTCAAATTGGCTCAAGAGCAGTTCCGGGATACAATGGCGGGCCGGTTGGGTGTCTGCGAAATTTAAGGACTGGTAAAGAGAAGGAGCTCACATGTGGACCATCCACACAGGATAATGTTCAAATTCTTTAAATGGAATTTGGTGGTTTAGATCTGATCCAGAATATGGCCTTTAATGTGCGTGGGCTCGTTTACTTGCTGTTCCAGGTTTAAATTACTGAGGTTGTCAGTGAGAACAGTGACTTGTTGCCCTCCTTTTACCTCATTAACCCAGTAGTTCACGTCCCCGATTATTAGTACGTTGGCTTGATCAATAATTAAGGGAGAGATTGATTCTTCTAAGGTATGAGAAAATATGATGCATGTAATAAGGAGGTCTATACACAACGATGTCAGAGAAAAGGTGGAAGATTCCAGATAAATTACCAGATTCACCACTGAGGGAAGGTTTAGTGATGACAGCTTAGTGAATCAATGCTTTTTCTTAATTATTGCCGCAAGTCCATTGCCCTTTTTCCCTGCTACCCTGTAGGTTTGCAAAATGTAGTAATCATTCAGAAGAGCTAATAAGATGTCAGGAGATGGCTCATCTTTGAGCCAGGTCTCAGTTAATAATAGTGAGTCATGAGTCTTTGAGTCTAGTAAATAGAAAACTTCCTCCTGGTGTTTAACTAGGGAACGTGTGTTCATACAAATCACCCAAAGTTCGTTGTAATTTCGCTTGTGTATGTGGGTAGAAGAGCTACGTAGGCTGCTGGGTAACACAGCTATAAAGTATCTGCCTGCAGTGTGGATGATGTAATGGCGATTTAGTAAGCCTAACTTGCTTAGATACTAAAACGGCAATAATGGGCTTGCTAATATGCGTTATAGAATTCCAATAGAAGCCCAGGTTATATGTCCTGCACATCTAACCTGCGTTTGTTAGTCTCTCTAGAGAAGTCAGCTGCCATACGTAATTTGTGTCCATCAAAAGTGAATGAGCCTTGTGTGCGTGCTGTTGTTAATAGTTTGTTGATGCCTTAGGAAGCAGGCGATGAGGGGTTGTGGACGTATTGCAGAATCCTTGCTTGGAGGGCCGAAGCGGTGTGCACCAGTATGGGCTCCTGGAGGGAGTGCTGCGGGGTGGTGGGGCGACGGTGGGGAGGGGCAGGGTGGGGGTAGTAAACTCAGGCATACGGCCGAACGGAGGTAAGTACATGAATAAATAAATAAAACGAATTACATTTCGTGTGCGGCAACTCCAAATGTAATTCGTTTTATTTGTTTATTGACGTACCTGCCTACGTTCAGCCATATTCCGGAGTTTACTACTCTCCAACTTGCCCCTCCTACCCCGCCCCGCACCACTCCCTCCAGGAGCTGCTACAGGTGTGCACACTGTATCTCCAGTGGTGGGTCAAATGTGATGTTAACCAGTTTCGGGAGGGTGTCTTGGAGGAATGTTCTGGCGTTTGGGTCTTCAATTTTCTGTGGAAACCTGTAAAAATGAATATTATTCTTCTTGCTGCGATCTTCCAAGTCAATCAGTTTGCTGTGAAGGAATAGTAGCTCTTGTTTCCTAATTTGTACTAATTCCAGATGTTTTTCCACCATCGTCAATCTTTGGTTGAGCCCCTCTGCTCTTGTGTGGAACCCAGTAATGTCTGCTCTTATCAATTTTGGTTCCAATGATAAAAAGGATATGTTTGTGTTTATCCTTTTTTCTGCCCCAGCTAATGGATGAATTTTCTCGTAGAATACTGTCCATGGTTTCCCCTTGTGTAGAGGTTGGAGTAACCTGGGGTGAGCCGTCTGCTCGGGAGGTGGTGCCTTTTGTAGGCATGTTACGTGACTGTTTAAGTATGTCTGCGAAAAGAAGTTGATTGGAGGGCTTGCTGCCGTGCTTGGCAGTGGACATTCATCATGGTAGTTCCAGGGTGGTGAGTTGAATCAGTGCAAAGGTTCAAAGATATAGAGGGATAGCAGAATCTACGAGGTCAGAGCTCTAGTGATCCTATTGCAAATCAGCGGTACTTGCTCTCTGTAGGCTTTTCAGACGTGGCTGTTGCGTTTTTGTGTGGTCCTTACCTCTGTCTAGGTATCTGTATGAGGTGCGGGATGCTGGAAGCCGGCTAAATATCTATGCTAGTCGACTTCAAGTAACTCTCCTCATATCAGCGTGCTTTTTATTGAGGTCTTCAGGAGCTTTCCTATTTTAGTGGGGAGGGGTTTGGTCACCCCTTACCATGTATGATCTGTTGTCTTAATACTTCTTGCCACTCTTTTCACCTGACAAACTTGAAGATGCTCAAGGGTCATGTCTTGGATCTGTAGTAGTTGGTATTAACCTCGTTTTTGGCATTCCCCTCCTTAACAGTGCACTCCAACCAATGTGATGTTTTATGTTTATTAGTTTTTTTGGGGGGGCGATGCAGTGCAGTATGTCCAGGAGGCAGTGGGTCAGACGGTGTGGGAACGGGACTGTGAGCGTGTCTCCAGGCCTGATGTCTTCAGGAATCCCACAGATGCTCCTTCTTGCTTCATGATTCTTGTTTGTGGGGCTGAGCAGGATGGACAGGAAGGGGGGGCATTGTTAGGACTTTCCCCTTCCCTGAATATGAATCTTGTGCCGGAGAAATGTATTAATTTTTATTGTCCCTTAGAATTTCTCGTGACTTCCATGTGACATTTCTTATAGATGCTGCGCACTTGGCTGTGACTGAAGTTGTGGTGGTATCTTGCTAATCCTGGGAAGTCAGGTGTAAGTATTTATGTAGAAGACCTTGTAAGGGTAAGGCACCTAACTGTGTGATAATCCTGAGTTCTTCCCATGCCTCAGGTTTCTCAGGTTTTCCAATTGTGATCCTTTGCGAAATATTGAGGCACAGGGTAATGGTTACTCAATGGTGAAAACTCTTCCTGTATTTCAGGTTCCTCAAAGTTCCCAGTTGTAATCTGAAACACCACGTTGAGGATCAAAATGATGGCTGCCCCAGGGCTGAGGCTCTTTCTCTGTCCCAAGCTCCTCAGAACACCTAGATGAAATCCGGTGTGGTGCTCCAAGGCTTGAGTCGACACGACGAGCCCGCCTGTATCCACCGAACCAGGGCCGCCACCTGTAGCGGATTGCAGCGAAAAGTGGGGTCACCCAGGTAAGTGCAAGCTGAGTTTATTATGATAAACTAAAGTATAGGCATGTTACTCCCTTTAGCACCTCAGTGGAGATAATAAGTCCGGGAGGTTGAGGCGCAAATTTGCATAGAGGTCGTGGCACTCATCTGTGTTCAGCCCATTTAGTCTCCTCAGGGTTCTTGACACTGCCATTATCACCGTGGGGGATGCCGCTTTTGCCTTACTCAGTTTTTGTCAGGCTTTACAATCTCAGCAAGTCCACTGATATTCGCTGAGCCAGGGTAGCCACCTGTAGCCGATTGCTGTGAGTCTTTTAGGTGAGTATGAACCAAGTCTGTTATGGTTATGTGGAGGCCTAAGCGATTCCATAGAAATAATTAGACCAGGAAAAATGGGGTGCCGATTTGCGCAGAGGCCGTTCCACTCATCTGTGGCTCAGCCCACTTGGCTTCCTCAGGGCTCTCAATGTCACCATTGCTGCTATGGAGAGTATTATTGTTGTATTGCTCGTTTACATCAGGCTTGAAAGTATTGTCAAAATGCTACTCAGTCTCATCAGAACAGCAGGCCTGCCGATGACAGTGGGGCCGGGGCCTTGTTTAGTGAATAGGAAGTGCACGAGGCAGGGCCATTCTGTTACGCTAGGGCCATGGCTGTAGGCATGTCTCCAGGCCTGACGTCCTCCCATACTTCTAAGTCCATGCACTTTCCAAAATATATCTCAGTGCAGCAAAAGACGTTGACGGCATGCCATCACTCCTGCACATGAAGCCGCCTCCTCCGTCTGGAGCCCGTCCTGCAGCAGAGCTCACAGTTCAGGCAGCCATGGCTGTTCACGGCCAGACCACGCCCCCCTCCCTTCCCCCATGGGAATTTATTTATAAAATTTTACAGATATAACTTTCTATTGGGATAATATAGAGAAATGGAGTATAGGCTCTCTAAACTCAGAATTCAACAACACATCTTTTAATGAAGAGGGTTTTTAAATTGTGTATTTTAAAATGCCACTTTTAAAAAGTGTAAAGAACAAAAACAATTGCTAATACTGAGGGTCAACAAATCGCTAGAAACGACTGCACACTGGTGCACCTGAATGTATCACAGAGGCACCTGCTTTATGAATTGCAAACAATACTTTTTAATTCCTTTTTTCGTAATTCTCATAAATTTTTACAGGAACACAATTTTAGTACATGGGAATACAAAAACATATATATACACAATATTTACAAAAGGCAGAGCAAAACAACACGATTATCACACAATATTTACATATGAAACACTCTTGGCCAAATCAATCACGCAGCACATCTTTCACACAACAACAATACTCATATGGGAAATTAAATAAAGAGGGGAAAATAGACAAAAAGGGTGGTGGGTGGGTCTCGAAGTCAAAATGTGGCTTTCGATGATGTAAAACAAAGCCAAGTATAGCTAAGTGAAAAAATGTCTTTAAAGCAACATAAACTCGGGGTCAAACTAAGATCCCCTATGATTTTAATGGATGTCCTTAGAGTTGCTTTCACTCCAATGACCCGAGACCACGTGGGTCGACGCGTTTCGAATCTCGTGAATGTCGAGATTCTCCTCAGGACCAGACCTGTAAACAAAATAAAATAAAACATGATTTTGAGAATTGGGACCTAGAATACGAGCCTCTCCCTATTTTACACCAAGCAGACGCAAGTACCAAGTGGCCAAGAGTGTTTCATATGTAAATATTGTGTGATAATCGTGTTGTTTTGCTCTGCCTTTTGTAAATATTGTGTATATATATGTTTTTGTATTCCCATGTACTAAAATTGTGTTCCTGTAAAAATTTATGAGAATTACGAAAAAAGGAATTAAAAAGTATTGTTTGCAATTCATAAAGCAGGTGCCTCTGTGATACATTCAGGTGCACCAGTGTGCAGTCGTTTCTAGCGATTTGTTGACCCTCAGTATTAGCAATTGTTTTTGTTCTTTACAAATCTAGATTGACTCAGCTTTGCTGAGTTTTGAGTCAAGACCCTCGTTTGTTTTTTGACTTTTAAAAAGTGGGCATTTTCTTGCTTAGCAATCCTATGTGCCTCTGCTGTGTTGTGTATTGACTGTCTGATTTTGTAGTGACAGGAGCTGGTGATTTGCATTCACTGTACACAGCCACTGGGGGGGGGGGGGGGGGGTTAAGGTGTTCCCTGCCTTTCCTGGATGACTCAGAGCTGCGCTGAATAGACCTGGGCTGCATTTAGAGTAGTGGGATTAGTTTTCCTTGCACCTCAATAGGCCCTGTATCCTGTGCACAATGTTGTCTCCACCTCCTGCCAAGAAGCTGGACCAGAGAGGACAGAACTGGTTTGGACTGAGCTGAGAGACATTTTGCCACAAGAGAATAAAGGAAAATGTGGTAGAAATATTGACGCCCACACCCCAGAACTTTTGAATACCTCTGGATTCAAGCGTAACCTCTGCCAAGGGGAAGAGCTGGAGAAGATGTAAGGAGGAGTACTGCACCATTGCTGTGTGGATGCTTTGCTGAGTTGGCCTGCAGTGGCTGCTTCTGCCAAGGAGAGGAGAAATACTGAACTGTGCAGAGTATCCTGCTTGAAGAAAATGTCGAAGGGCTTGGTGTAGAGCTTGCCTCCTGTTCTGAAGTATCAGGGATACAAATAGTTAATTTGCTCTGTCCTCTGGCACTTGGAACTGCAGGTACTGCTGCCACAGAGGGAAAAAGAAACACAGACGTCGGCGAGCGATGCCGCGACCTGCAACAAAGCCATTGGCACAGCTTGTGAAGTGCACAACGCACCACCCCGACTTGCACCGCAGCCCTGACGCCTGCCACCACCACACCGTATCGACTCTGATGCCATCACCGAGGCCAACGCCAGAGCCGAGGGCTCCGCTCGTGATGCTCACGATGCACCACCCTGACTAGCACCACTGCCCTGACCTCACCGACGCCAGTGCTTCATCATCACGGAGCCGATACCTGATGTGGATTACCTCCCAAATCCCTCGTCCCCACTGTGTCGTAAGGACACGCTGCCTCGCCGCCATTGTGATGTCACCTCCTCGGTAACAGAAAGGAACGGATGCCTTACCTCTCCTGCATCGCAGTAAAGAACCAGCATCTCACGTCCCATGTGGTCGTAAGGAACCGACACCGCCTGACGCCAACGAGGTATCAGCTCCCCGACACTGCACCGTCTTTGTTTTCCCATTTGCCAAGGTACTATTCTTCGGGTCCGTGTGACTTCTGGCCTGACGCTGTGCACCTCGCGGTCTGTGCCGTCCTTTTGGATTTTTCGTCTGTCATATAATGTCGTGATAGCCCCAGGTAGAGGTATTTGTTGCTACAAGCCTTATTTTTGTGAATAACCTATTTTTTATGATATCTTGATATATGCCTGGTGGGTTTTTGTTGTTTTGGTCATGTTTTGTTTAGCTAAAGATGACCTATATTTCTAAACAGATGTGGTGTTAATTTGTAGTGTTTTCACTGTGTTACTGTATATGTGCACAAATGCTTTACATACTGCCTCTACGATAAGCCTGTCTGTTCATTCCAATCTACCAAGGGGGTGAGCAGGGGTGGTCCAAGGGCGTAACTCGCTTACCTTGACTAGAAGCAAGGGACCATACTTGCACAAAGGTGCAAGCCATTGACAAATAGAGAACCCCATTTCTAACAATTTTATCTTAAGAAAATAGCACTAAATGCAACAGAACATATTTACCAGCATGAACAGCCACTCAAGCTCCCTAAATGTGTTCTTGGAGGTGGGATTTTATTCCCCAAATCACTCTGAATTACATGAGTGGGCATAATTGTGTTATTATCAGTAACTCTCTGTCAAAGAGTAAGTCAGGATTACCAAAATGATTCTAATTACTCCAGTGTAATTGAAATTTCACTCGGGCCTAGCATCAGGTGAGCACAGAAGGTCTTCCAGGTCATCTGATTTGTTATTTTTAATCATCTTTCTGTCAATAGTGAAGATCATAATTGCTGAGTCTAATAGGCCAACTTAATGTCGTTATTGTATTCTAGGACAGTGGGCAGACATTTAGTTGCTGAACATAAATATGAATTGACCTTTCATAAATAAGGGTACATTCTTCTTCATTGCCACTTGTAGCACTGTTCTGGCATGGTGATTTTGAAGGAAACAAAATTTTGGTGGTGGAATGTCCCCTTTGCAGCACTCTGAGGTCTGCTGCAGTGTGTCTTATAGAATTTCAGTGGTACAACAAATGTATTTCTATGCATTTGGGGAATCAAGTCTGTGAAGAATTCTACCATGCCTTTTCAGTATGTTTCAGGGATTACATAGAAGTGGATGTGTAGAGTGATTACAGTAAATAGAATAATTGCCGGACAGTGGTGCTGGAACAAATTTCAGAGATGGGGTGCTGCCATCAATGTTATACCACTGAAGTCATAGAGATTGTGAACAATCCAAAAGTCACACAAAGAACAAGCATAGCAAATGAGTCATGCTCATTCAGCAGGAGAGTGGTAAGGGTATGGTATATAGCTGAGGGTGCATTTTGGAGCACGCTGGCACAAATATATTACTTAAGCATGATGAGTTAGTGCACTTTCATTTACAGGCAGAGCACCTTCCATTGGAATGTTGGTAGGGCCACTAAATTTGGGAAGACTTATACTTTCACTGATAAAAATCAAGGCCCACAAATAAAGAGTGGGAATGAAGTTCCAGTGAATATTTAATATTTTGCACATCACAAGTTAAGTATTTGTTTCCATCACACTTCAGAATTACAAAAAACATGCTTGTTTAGACTTTCCTAAGTGCTGATATATTTTGAAATATTTGAACAGATTATTTACAGGTATTTTAATTTTGTGTGTTAGAAAATCAATGACATCGTACAGCCTTTCAATTGACTTTTCCTGTACCATGGCAATATGGTCACATCCTCTCAATTTGTAATCAGAGAAAGAGAAGTAAACATCAGTCTCCCTGTTAAAAGACTAGGCAGCAAGTCTTCAGAAGGCATAGCCTGACATTTGGTCTCTCTCTTTTAAGCCACAGAAAATGTCACAAGATACAAACAAAATGTAAAAGACTATCTATTTATTGTTCGTTTGCCTCCTAAACTCCAGCGTGCTTATACTAGGGGTGCTGCAGTACCCCCCAACGCCTATGCAGCCCGGAGGGATCAACGAGATCAGGGTCATTTCGGAAATCTAGACCTCAAGATCTCGAGTGGCAGTGGATCCTTTGTCATGGAGAAAATTGCATTTAAAGAATTGAGAACATTTAAAGAAGCCGACTCATCGAGCACAATAAGAGAATGGAGATTTTGGATGAAGAAAAGACCGGCCATCATATTTTTATTGATATGTAAAAAAAGAAAGCTACAATAGATGACAATATGTTATGTTTGGCATAGGTAAAGAAAAATAAGCAATAAAGCAGAAGAATGACGAAAGAGTTACATAGAAATCAATCTCAAAACTTGTGGTATATATGACAAAAAGAAATTAGGATGTCTCCTAATGTTAGACTGATAAGATGTAAGTAGTGATGTAGCAATATCATTTTGCACTCAACTTTCCTGGTCCCTTCCTCTTCTTGGCAATAGTGGGCTCATGTGGATAGCAATTAATACCACAGTAATCCACCACTCCCTGTGGCTTGAGGAGGTATGATACCAGAAAATCATGGCTTAAATAACGTCTGAGAAAACATCACGTCCTAAATGTAATTTACATGAATACGCCCCATTGGAGTTAACAAGAGGAAATCTGCACCCACTGGAGCAATATTTTTATAAACAACATTTATTCCCTGATCTTCTGACATACAACTGCTTAGAGACTAGCCAATGTCGAGCAAAAACTCGGCTACTGGATAGTTACAGGAGGATGGGGGGCTTCTTGGGGCTCCGCAAAATTGTTGAGCAAAGTATTCTAAATAATAGTAAAAAGCAGGACTTGCCTGTGTTTTTTCAATGGAATTAACTATTAGGCGGCGCCAAATACATGTTTTATTTATGCAGCTAAAGTGTCGTCTTCATTATGAAATGGAATTGCAAACCGCAGTGGGTCCCATAAAAAATGTTGCCCTGGGCACCACTTGCTATGCTTATTTGCGCATGGAAGACGCTTTGCAGTGATGTTGTTGCAGGCCAACTTTCTACTCAGGTTCTTGCTAATGCTCACCAAGTCGTGTTTACAATGCTCAGGAAAGCAGCTGCAAAAGGTATTTTTTCCGGGCTTACCACACCACCACCAGTAAGAGCTTGCGGACAGAAATAAATACTGCAAAATGCAAACGGAAATTGCATATATGGGCCAGATTTATGACGGCCCTGCGCCGCCGGTGCGTCACTTTTTCCCATGTTAAAAGTGACGCACCGGCGGCGCAAGGCCTTCATAAATCTGCCCCATAGTGTTTACTACGCCTAGTGAGGCGTTGAAGCAAGAATTATGAGAATATGGGAATATTTAAACTCTTGGAGTGCAGCTAGTTTACACTAAATAGAGAGAGATTTGAAAGACTATTACAATGCTATCGATGACTATTAATAAGCAAACACCCTTGGATTTTATCCCTAATATCTGCAACCGTATGACTATGAGTGTGGGTTATAATCTCAGGAGTGGCAAGAAATGCATTGATATCGCTTCAGATATAGACAAGCACGCAAACCATCTTCAGCTAATTACTTAATAACATTTGAGGTTTTTCTATTTAAGAGGTGCTTAAAGATGGGGTTTACCAGCATCATGAAATGATCGAACAATGGCTGGAGAGTGAGGGCGATCAAAGCGCACTGATGCAGCCCAATAAAACAAACGAGAGTCTGGCAGCCTAAACCATCTTCAGGTGAGAGTAAGCAGAAAATGACGTATAACATCTTCAGACTCCTTTGAATGTCAATATACACTTGGTAATTGTTCCGGGAAGCAGCGTCGGGCATAAACGCCCTGGGGCTGAAAACCAGGGGTCTCATTTATGAGGCCTTGCGTCAGTTTTGCGCTTCCGATGCGTCACTTTTTGTGACGCATCGGCGGCGTAAAACATGCCTCCTGTTGCGCACTATTTACAAAGTGACGCATCTAAACAGATGCGTCACTTTGTAAACCTCTGCGCTACATTATACCTGCGTCAGGTATAATGTATGCAGAGGGGGCGTTCTCCCGCAAAAAGCCTCGTAATGGTGACGCAGTGAAATCTATGAGATTTCACTGCTTCACTTTTAGGACGCTGTTGCGTCAAAATCTTGCTCCTGCCTCACAGCAGGTGTAAGACTGACGCAAGCCCTTTCACATTGGGCTTGCCCCATGTAAAAGGACACATTGCTGGAGTTGCGTCACTTTTGTGACACACTCCAGCAATGCGTCACTTTTGCGCCATAGAGATACATCAGAAATACTGACGTATCTGTAACTCCTTGCGACATGATGCGTCATACAGTAAATATGACGCATCAATCATGTCGCAAGGAGGGCGCACTGAGAAGTGACGCATTGCTGCTTTCACGCAACGATGTGTCACTTCTCATAAATGAGGCCCCAGGGTTCGAGCCTCAATGTCGCGTCCACATCCTGCAATTCTGGGCAAATCACTTAATCTCCCTGTGCCCGAATGTGTAATGTAAATACGGTGCTCATGTAAAGCGCTCCAATACCTTCGGGTCGAGTTCGCGCTATATAAAATATGCAAAACAAAAAAAAGTACCAGCGTTCAGACAAGATATAGAGAACCCGGAGGTGCCATCACTTTGATTGCATTTATTGTACCCAGGTTTCAGAGAAGGAAGGTTGGACCATTTTATTTTAATTTCATATTGATTTTATAAATAAAAGATTCATAATTAAAAAAAAAAAATTTTGAGTTTCATAGATAGGAAAAGAAGCAAACAAAAAAACAGGGAAACATCACAGCCGCCATATATCAGTATAACATATGTCCGTTTCAAATTACAAACATGAGATAGCAAAAGCCAAAACACAACCCTCCAGGTCTTCATTTTACTCAGCACCAGATATATCCTCATCCTCATCACTCCCTCCCCGTCTCTGAGCTCTCCGAGAGGACCATACATTGTCCCATTTCCTGGGGCCTGCTACCCACAGGCGGAGGGAGAGACGTATTTTACTGTATTGAGGAGGTGGTGCATCGCCCCAAATTTTGATAATGCAGCATTTGATTGTGTCCGGCATCTAGTAGCCTGTGATTGTGTGCATCGTGGCTCTAATGGAGGACCAGTAGGGTTCTAGTCATGCGCAGTCCTATATAATATTTAGAAAGGTTTCCTCTTCCCCACAACCTTGCAGGCAGGCTGCTGTTGGCAATCTACCAATGGCATGTAGTGGGGTTTGTGAATAGTAGAAGTGGTCCAGTATGCGTAGTTGGACAAGCCTGAAGCCGAATGTGATAGCAATCTTCCGGGGGGCCTCCAGGGCCTCTTGCCTTTTGCCCTCTTCAAATTGTCCTGCCTCTGTTACCTATTTTGCTTTAAGGGCCAGCATGGTGTGAGAGCATTATTTAATATCGTTCTATAAATTAGGGATACAGCTTTTTCGGATAATAGTTCCAACAGGCCACGGTCCTCGAGTGGGGAGGATTCCTCAATGGGCATGTTGGCGGGTACAGTGTAGCAAGGGCATGTTTGAGTTGGATATAATTATAACTTTGTGTAGGTGCTAATTGGTATTTATAAGTCAGTTTGGCCGGAGTCAGTGGTGCATTCCCTGCCATAGGTCACCTAGTTTGGTAATACATATCAATTTCCATATGGTGGAGCCCTGTAGCTTGCACACCTCAGACAGGAGATCGCTGGACCATAGCGGGGTCATCTCTGTCAGTCTGCCCTTCCAGCCCAGATGTGTAGTGGCCTCTCTCCATATTTGTGTGACTGTTCTGGTGTGCATTCGTGGAGGATCATTTCCCCACAGTAAAAGACAGAGGGCTGCCTCCATTCTATGAAAAAAAATATTTGGGAACTATGTATGGGTATTTTGAAATATGAAGATCATGTGTGGGAGGGTCATAGTTGTAAACTTTGCCACCCTCGCTAGCAGGGAGAGCGGCAAGTTCTTCCAGTGCTGTACATACATTTCAAATAGTTCCAGGACAGGTTTCAGGTTATGTTTTTCAGAATACCTGCGGGTCTTGTTTGACATAAATGCCTAGGTATTTGAATCCCTTGTCCATCATTGGCATGGAGATCTCGCCCCGCAGACCCGGCGGAGGTCCATAATTAGGTGCATGAGTGATTTCTGCCAATTAATCCTTTATCCTGAGTAGAGGCCAAAATGGGGGGCATCTGCATGACTCTGGAATGTTGAATGTGGGGTTTGTGACATAGAATAAAATGCCATCTGCATACAAGGATGTGCATTCTTTCCATGTCTCACTCCAGGTAATTCCCTGGATCAGAGGGTCCCCTCCAATCCAAATCAACAGAGGTTCAAATGCTGGGGCAAATAATAATGGGGAGAGCAGACAGCCCTGACGTGTTCCCTGATGGAGCTTGAAGGCACGTGAAGTCACCCTGTTCACCCTCACCCATGCTTCTTGGCACTGATATAGAAGCCGGACATAGCCCAGGAAGACAGGGCCAAATTTGAAGCGATCCAAGACTGCATGCAAATAATTCCTGTCAAGGGTATTGAAGGCCATGGAGGTGTCCATGGATAGAACCATTGTGATAATACGGTGATCTTGAGAGCAGGGCATCACCCCAAATAGTCGTCTAAGATTGAGTCTGGTGCCTAGGTGTGGCATAAAGCCCGATTGGCCCAGGTGAATAAGATGGTTATGATCTGCCTAATTCTATTTGACAGTATTTTAGCCAGTACTTTGGCCTCTACATTTAGGAGGGATTTGGTACTGTGCAGCTTGCAATGGTCTGTTTTTTTTCCTTAATGGATCACCACAATTGTGGCCTGCTGCTGGTCCCAATGTAGGTATCCTATGACCCCAGCTTCATTCCACATATTTAGGAGGTGGTGTGCCATTTTGTTTTGTTAGTCCCTTATAGAGTTCAATCAGTACGCCTTTGGGTCCAATAGCTTTTCCCCAGGTAACGGAGTTGATTGCTTGTATAATTTTGCTAGGCGTGAAGTCACTATCTATCATTTGTCTGTGCTCAGCCGAAAGTTGGGGGTGGCTCTATGGCCAAGGAAAGCTTGGAGAGTCCGGAGTAATTGTTTGCTAATTCTTCCGCTATGTCGTCTGCTTTAGTCCTGAGCTCTCCACTGGCCGTCACCAGTCTAGGCACCCAGTTGTGCACCTGGCCCCTCTTTCCTAGCCACTCTAGGAACTTGCCGCCCTTATTACCTACATCATATAATCTCCTCTGTGTCAGGATATGCCTTTTGCATGCAGCATCTTCCGCCAGGTCTCTGTACTCTTTTTATTTTAATTTGAGGGTATGCGCCTGGCTCTCCGTATCCTCCCCTCACAGTATGGCAATTTTGTCTTCCAGGCAATCCATCTCACCTCACACTTGCCTCCTTCTTTATCCCATTTATCAGTGAGCAAGCCTTTCCTCGCAAGACATTTTTGTATGCTTCCCAGACAGTAATGGGTGAGATCACTGACCCTATATTATCTGTAAAATAACTGCCTGTTGCCTGCGAATTTGCTATCCCTTTTATGCAAAGGATTTATTATTTTCAGGCCCGGAGTAAAGCTGAATTTCCCTCTGAGTTCCACCCAGAGTGGTGAATGATCTGATATGCCCCATGATAAATTGTTAGTTAGGATTAGTTTGGAAATGTGTGTGTGGTACATAAAAATATAGTCTATTCGTGGTGTGCTGTAGTGCACCCCAACAATAATGTGTATTGTCCCTCCTCCATGTGTTGGAGTCTCCCTCTTTCAACCAAACCCATGGCCTCCACAAAATTAGTCAGCGGGGACACAGACCCATTTGTGGGGTGCTTGTGAGTCGGTCCCGTGCTTCTGACATGATGGCATTAAAATCTCTCCCCAATATCAACTCGCCCTGTGGGAATTGTAGAGAAGCTCACTAATCGAAGGGAATGTAATCTGGTGATGATGTGGCGGAATGTATACCAAGCGCACAGTGATAATATTACCATTCCATGTCCCTGATTGGGCCGCGGACTTCCCCTGTGTATCTCTAATGTGGTGGTGTGAGTGAATGGCATAGTGTTTTTATTAAAGATGCCTACTCCCCTTGAATCCAAAGTGAAGTCCATATGGGCTGTTAGGGTGTGTCCATTGGGGGATATTGCCTTGCACGCGTCACCTAGTAAGTGGATCTCATGCAAAAGTAAGATGTTCGGGCTGTGTCTCTTTATGTATTGTAAAACTATGCCTTGTTTCAGTTTGTGGCCCAGGCCATTTACACTCCAAGACATCACTCTGAGGGTGCATTGGGTAGTCTCACGTGGTTGTGTGTTTGACATTGAGTGATTGTGTTTTTGCGTTCCTCTGTCGGGATCCGGCCTGTTCTGCCCCTGCCATCTGTCCATGGTTTGCCTGCTGTGTGAGCATATAGACTAACCCCAACAATAACAACATTTCTCCCTCTCCCTGCCACTCTGCATAGTAGGCTTTGAACTGCCTACCATCCCCCTGCTAGCGGAGCAACTGTTGCGTCCATAAAACTGATACAGTTACCCCTATTAACTGGGTGAGGCTGGTGCAGATCCATCAGCTCTCCGTCCACGCCCTCCTCAGTGAGGATAGTAGTAGGTAAAGGACCCCCGCCTGAACCGCCATATCAGGTAACTTTTATCAGAGCCAATGATGGTCAGTGCCAAACTACCCCAGTCCCTGGGCTGTGTCCCTAGAAGTCAGAAGTATACATAGTAAGTTCTTACATCCCTATGCAAGCTGCCTAAGTAATCAGCTATCAGGGTGGTCCCCCACTCCATTGTCCACTGTGGAGTTCTGTTTGTAGCGCTGGTGTTCATGATCCCCTCACTGGCTGACTTACCCCTGTCATAGGCGCCTGTCACTCTGACCTGTTGGACACCAGCCCTCCAGTTAGTCTGAGAGTGCTGAAGTGCCAGGTCTTGCCCTCCAAAACGACTCAAAGCTTAGCTGTGAAGAGCATCATATATTTTAAGTATCTGGAACGAAGTTCCCTCTTGATTTTCACAAGGATGCGCCTCTGTTGTTCTTAAAGGATGCAATCTGGATAAAGGTGAATGCTAGCATTCTCATATTTCAGGTCCGTCACATGTCTTGACACTTGGAGGATGACATTGCCGTCCCTATAGTTAAAAATGCGGGCAATAATCATCCGTGGGGGGCAATTGGCCTAGGAGGCAGTCCCATCATCCTGTGGGCCTGTTCTACAGAGAAATTTGAAAGGCCCTTGGGTTTCAGTACTTCTAGAACTAAGTCTGCGCTATGGCCATTTGCTTTTTTTCGGGACGCCAACCAGACGCAGGTTGTTCTTACTTGAGCGCCCCTCCATGTCCTCAAGTTTTGCTCACAGCAGCTGCTTGTCTTTTTGTAGGCAAGCAACCTGTTGTCTGGGGGAAGCAGCGGAAATAGTTAGATCTGCTATGGCGTCCTCCGCGTCTATTACGCTGTCCTTCATTTTGTTGACATCCATCCAAAGCAGCACCATCTCCACCACAAACAAGTCAATTTTTGATTCCAGAGTGTTTTTGACCCCTTGTATTGCTGCCGTTATCTCCATGAGCATTGATTGTGCAGGAGCTGTGGTCGTCTCTGGGGGTCACCTCCTTAGGTGTCGGATCTGAGCCCTGTAATGTCGCTGTGGGAAACACGTATTTGTCCATCTTATTCAGTTGGTGGGGTTTACCCCCTCTGCCCCCCACTATTGTGGAGGTCTCTCCAGATCCCTGGAGTCCTGTGATTAGGGTGTGTACCACAGCCGCCTGCCAGAGGCAGAACGGAGCCATTCGAGTGAAGGCCTCTCGAAGCTCCTACTCCTTTCTCCGAGGCCTGTCGGATTTTCATCTAGAGTTAGCATTTTTGTTTGGTGGTGACTGGAGAATCTCCTCAGTCTCTCCTCCTATAACTAATGCTGTCAAGGGCCCTGGGTGATGTGGTAGACCTAAGGTAGCCCGTGGGTTGGGGGCATTGAGTCTACTTTATCTCCTTGTTCTGCTATATCCCACACGCTCTCATTTGTCTTACTCAGCAGAGTCAGAGGTAACTGGCTAGCCAAAGATGGGCATGCATTAATCTGCGAGAAGTGGGATAGGGCACTAGAAGAGTGTAAGGAGAAACTTAACAGGTTTCACCAAACGGAAAGGTGAAAATCCTCAAAGCACTGCTTTGATTTTCCTCTTGTACTAAGGACACCAGTAGTAATGAAGGTTTGATTTGTGATTAAAAATATCCTACAACAAAAGCTACAATAATTCAAGCTACATAGGCATATGTTCTATGTTAATGTTATTTATTAGTCCACTAAACATCCAGCAAGTCACAATTGCTGTGTCTTTCCTACACTGGGGGAAACGCTTGGTTAAACACTGAATTCCATGTAAAATGTTGCTACAGTTCAAACAAATTCTAGATTCGACCTCAAAATGATATGGCTGAATCTATTATCCTTCAATCTTGATCTTGGTACTGTTTGGATGCTTGAGCTTTCCACTATTATTTTTTGTGCCCTCATTTCTAAAAGATTAATGTTTAGTTTTAATATTGCTTGGCATCACAAGGGCTTGAATCAGCACAGAAATTGTGTAATTAAATTCAAGTGTGCTTCAAACAGGGGTCCTCAAAACATACTTCGTGCAAGGCCCAGAAAATCCTTTAAATGTTACTGAGTAAATGTGCACACTGGTTTTAAAGTGTATGAAAAATTGTGGGTGTGCTCGTGTGTGTGTGTTTTGTGTATACATATGAAAAGCTTGGATGAGCAGAATATTTGCAGAAAAAAAATAGTTGGAGATATGGTTGCATTAGTAGTAAGTGTGAACAGCCCTAACAAAGAATCTTATTCAAACACTGATGAGTTTGTGCTCACTCATCTGAGAAGCTGCTATAAAGCTCAAAAAAGGTCAGGTTGGGGGCCTACTGTTTTCGCATATATTCTCAGATTTATTAAGCCTTTGTGTCGCCCTTGTGTCGCAGAAGGCAATGTAGGGCAATGTAAAGGTTTATTTGGGATTTACAAGGGCCTGATTTGTGTGGCATTGTAAAGAAATTTAAGGCAACACAAAAGCTTGGCCCGTGTTGCGTTACATTTCTTAGTGGCAGACATTCCATGGGTGGAGCATAGGCATTCCTGTGCATCCACCCTTGGATTTCATGCAATTCTGAATTTACTACTGTTTGTTAAGCTGGGATTGCATGAAATCAATTTGCCTACTACTGAGAGGCCTAAGGGTGAAAAATATGTTTATTTCTCCTCATTAATTCCTCTTTCTATATGATTAATTCTGCATTGCACATAGAAAGAAGAATATGCCTCTCTAGATTGTTTTTGTGCAGGAATGTATCCCCTTCTTGCACATAAACAATCCTGCCCGTAACGCAGGCACCCTTGCACCACGGTGCCTGCATTGGCACTAGGCAGCCACAATTACGCAGTCACAGGGAAAGAGCTGAAGAGTGACACATTTTAGAAGGTATGTCTCTTTTCAGCTCTCTCTGGCCCATGCAGCGTAATGCAACAAGTTTGTTTGCTGCCCTTCATTGCGTAAACTCTTGATAATAATGCCCCATAGTAATTACCATCATTTCACTCTTACTTGTCAGACATTTCTGAGGTTTAGTATGCATTGTGCTTCAATTATTGAATATAGCTGGGAGAACAGGAGCATGCCCTCACAATGCTGATAGTGTGACTTAGATAATGAAAGTATTGGACATTTTTATGTAATTGTGCAGCTTTTGCTGGTATGTGTCAACTATTTTGGAACTAATGTCACTATGAATTGTATCCACACCCTAAAAGAAACTGTTCCTGTCAGTTTGAACTGTTTTTCAAATACAAGTTGTTCAAATGTGCGACATTTATGGTATTTCATCTTTGAAATTGAAAGGCGTAACTGCAGTGATTAACTCACTTTTAAGGTTTTGCATTTGGAAGTCCACTGCTTCTACATTAAGCAGTGGCCCCTCAATGTCCTTTTTGTTGATTTTGGATATTTCTGCACTTTAAACATTTTGTTTGTTCACCACTGTATACCGTGTAAAGCGCTCTGCTACCCTCACAGATCAAGTTCGTGCTCTATAAAACACAAAAATAAATAAATAAAATGAATCAACAATGATTTTAAAAGTTTTTTTTTTTTGTTTCTTGTTACGTGTATGCATAGTGGTATGTCAATATAAAATGCAAACTGTACAATAATATATTAAAGTGACTGAGGCATGCACTGAATTCACTGGGATGCAGTTATTTGCAGCCTGAGGCACCATATGTAGATCGTCCAATGTGTCATCTTGAGTGGCACTTCAGACACTTGGAGAAATTCTCAAGGCTGTGTACGTTTGTAGTCAGAGGGCAGAAAATAAGCATAGCACCTTGTTTACCAAGCTGCCATCTACAGGTTCTATAGACCAAAAGATAACACCTGAGGTGCCATTTATTCTTGATACCCTTTGTTATATACTCAACAATGCCCTCATGTGTGCCCACATTTCACATCTCAGTTGGCTATGCAGCTTACTAGTCTGAAAATATATCTATGGAGTGGCAAAGACATTAGGTCTCGGTTTTAAATGGCCAAACAATTGGCTTTGGGATTGCTTGTTTCCACCAGCATGTGAATTCATGCATCTAGATTAGGGTGACCCGAAGTCCCGCATTTCCCCGGACAGTCATGATTTTCAGAGTACTGTCCCAGTGTCCTGATACTTTTCTTAATTTTAAGTACATGTCCTGGTTTTTGGGGCAAAGGTCTGGTCATTCTGCAAAGCATAATTGAAAGGTATATGCTCCTTTCACAGGCACCTCTGAAGACTGAAATGTTGTAAGTCATTTTCTGTTTCTGTCAGGCAGAACATGAGGAGGAATGGCTGCATACTCCCATACTCCCAGCATGTATATTTCCATATATATATATATATATATATATATATATATATATATATATATATATGCGTATATGTGTATGTATGCGTATATATTTATAAATAATAAATATATATATATATATTTATTATATATATACATTTTCACTAAATTTTCCACAAAAATTTCAAAGTAAGTTCTGTTGTGCATGGGAAGTCTGCGACTGAGAAAAAGGGGGCTACAAAAAGTTAATTTTTCCATTTTAATTCCCATAGGAAAACACTGTCGAACCTACAGCCCAAACCGCTAGACGGAATTACACCAAATTTGCCAGAAAGGTAGATGTTGCCATGCATATTGTGCTTATTGTTATTCAGTGCAGATCCGTTCAGTAGTTCATGAGAAATTTAAGTTGTGACATCTCTGGCTGCTGATATATCATGCCGATTTCAAAATGAATCGCGAATGCACGCGCCAACAGGAATGCTGTGATTGGCTGGTCAAAACTAGAAGAGAAAGTTGTGACCACTATTTTATTGATAGGGAGAGGTTCCTGGGGCTTAAACTGACTGTGAAAGCTAACTTAAGGGGTCTAGGTGAAGGTACTCTGACCCCATGTTTGAGCAGTGGGTGTGTTAGTGACACAAATTATGTGTCCAAAATAGATATTTTTATCGCACGCCATATTCACAACAACAATGCGACCACCAGCGCTTCTTCTCACATGTACCATTGTGGGGAAGTTGCAACTATCAATGCAACATTGTACATATTGATAAAATATAAAACAAAAAATATCTATATCTATATATACAGCCTTGTGGTCACAGTCACAGACTCGTACTTACTCACATATACACTCATACACCCACTCACATGCCCACTCAGACACTAATGCACGCAATCACAGACTCACTCAGAGACCCATGTGTGTAACTCTCATAAGTATTTAGAGGCTCATGCACCCACTTACAAATGCACTCAGGGACTCATGTGCCTATTCACATACATAGTCAGAGACATATACCCACTCACAAACCCACTCAGACACATATGCAACCAGTCACAGACCCACTCTGACACTAACGCACTGACTCACAGGCCCACTGAGACAATTATTTGAGGTATTTGCAGTGATCAGTGGTACCAAATGTCATCCCAAATCCCGGTGTCACCGCAAAAACGGAAAATAGGTTTCAGAGATACAGCCCATGGGATGGTCTCTGAGGAATCCAGAAACAGTTTTACTAATATGTTTCCTGGCTTTGTCAATCTGTGGACAGATTTGATTTGACCACTTCCATTTCTGTCTTTGGGTTATATTAGAGTACACCAAGACTGTGTAAGGGAAAAGTGACATCAGTTCTGCAAAGGTATCCTTTATTAGGATTTCCAGCCCTACCCCAGTTAGTGAGCCTAGATGATTTCCACCACAGTTCACAATCAAGAGGGGACTTGAGTAAAAATGTTAATTAACTTTTTTAATTACGGAACAATATCTACATAAATACAGACAGTTAGAATGCCTACAAAAGCTCGGAGGAAAAAGCAACAGACACAACTACAGTATCGATGCAAAGCTGAGACACAAACGGAGCAAAAGGCAGAATAAGTGGTGAAAAAAAAGAGCTACCGGAAAGAGAACAAAGTCATTTCTTAAAAATATATGGGGACACCTGCAAAGATTACAAAATAATGAAAATAAAAAGCAAACTGTGAGAAAGAATAGAGTGGAGAAAATCTATATTACAAGAACAGGAAAGAACACCTTAACCAGGCGATAGAAGCAGTTTAAGGAAATCAGAGCCAGGATGTATCCTGGTAGAGTGTTGTAAATCTACTGAGAAATATGAAGAACTACAGCAGAATGGGAGAGACACTGAAACAGAAAGAACGAGTTGAGGGATTAGTTGATAAGGCCTTTGTTTTGAAGAGGAAGCTTTTCATTTTGATGATAAATAGAATGAAGACTCTTGACAAAATGGTGTTGTACATGAGGAGACAAGACCAGAAGAAAAGATGAGTGAATAGAAGTAACGTCTGTACAGTTGTTAGTGGAGAATGGATACATACTTGTACTACAGAGCCTTTCTTTAATAAAGAAAGCTATCTGCAGGATAACACATTAGTTCATACTATTGATGAAAGAGGATGATGTTATGAAATGAAGAATGGCACTCCTATAGCGAAAGAGGTGATGGTATCTAGAAATATAGAACAACTTACTGTAGAAGAGGTACAAGTCAGGTTCTGTATACACATGGGATTGTAGTAGTGTTTGTAGTATTCAACAGCAATCCCTTGATATATTAAGAACATTTCTACATATCTTTCCAAGGCAAAGTTTAAAATACAAAATAAGTACTTTACAAGGATTGGATCCTTGCAGGGTTAGAACACATACAAGTTTGGAGGGACACTCACCAGCTTATTTATCAAAGAAAGTGTGCCAAAGCACCTTTCATCATTTCAGGATGTATGCTATATACCTCTTAACAATGTGTACTTTAGTTCGGAGGCTTTACTATGTGAAAACTCCTGCTTTATATTTAGGAGAAATCAATTGAGCACTTTTGCATGGTACTGTGGCAGAGGTAGAAAAGGTTTGTGATGATGTGCAGTATCATTTCTTTTGTCCAGAACAGGACTCTGTGGAAAATGAAGAGGTGATAACAGGAGGAGTTGCATAACATTACACAGGCATTATAGTTGAAAGTTTTAAAGAAGAAACTACAAGATGTAACACAGTGTGCTCTGAAAAACCAGAGTATTTTTGTATATGTCAATACATGATTCTAACATGGACTGTTGACTTTTAGTTAAAAAGAGAAAAATAAAACAATGATAACTGGCAAAAGTTTTTGGTGTACTTATTTGTAGAGGAACGCTTTGACTTGTCCATACAGCAAGTTATATGTAAGTTTTATTACAATAAATAAGAGGATAATAAAATGCCTAATGTAACTGTAGCTATCTTTACCAACAGCAGGGGCTACCCTGTACACCTGAACCAGGGACAATCAATATTTAGTCCTAACAACGGGTCAAGTTGTCAATATCAAATTAACAAACATTCAGTAACAATAAATGAAAGGAAAAAGAAAGAGAGAAGAAAAAAGGGGATAATATATATTTTTAAAAACAGTTTAAAATAATGCGCTCAGAAACATAAACTGGAACACAAAAGAATTAACATACAATACAAAACCAGACAAGTGGTAGACAGAAGGAATTACATAGCAAGGAAGGTTCAGGACCAAACTGAAACAGCGACAAGCAAGACGATGCGTCCTTCATTAGATACGGCCACATATGCGTTAGCGGCGTTTCGACCTTTGTATAATTACATGGTCATCATCAGGACAAAGACTTTTTTCAACTGAGCATCCAAGCAATCTATAAAATACAAACAATATATTTATATATATATATATATATATATTTTTTTTTTTCAAAGTTCGGAGACACACTCACAGCAAGACCGTTTCAGCAGAAACACTTTATTTCGAGGGACCGGCACAATGGTATTCCTGAATCCTTACACCAACGCGTTTCGAAGCCCCCAGCTTCTTCTTCATGGGTGGATGCAAACATGCAGGCAGTACTACGAACTTCTTTCCAAGGTTCTATGCACCAATCAGAGCCCTCTAGTGGGTTTTACAAATAAGTACCTTTTATAGTGCATGCCGGTATTCGTGGTATGGTCACCAAACCTGTTAAACCCTCTAGTGGGTTGCCTGCAATTCCGCTTGCTTTTACGATGTTTTCACAGCCCTCCAGTGGGCCTCAGGAAACCACTGTCCGGTATACTTATGGGAATTGCTGCGCCGTTTGAAATCGGGAAAACCGTAACTCCTGGCCTCATAATTCATTCTGTATGACGGTGCAATCTCCCGCGGTCAGAACGTACCGCGTAACATATTTTTAAAGTTGTTCTGCAGATCGGAGACACACTCACAGCAAGACCGTTTCAGCAGAAACACTTTATTTCGAGGGACCGGCACAATGGTATTCCTGAATCCTTACACCAACGCGTTTCGAAGCCCCCAGCTTCTTCTTCATGGGTGGATGCAAACATGCAGGCAGTAATACGAACTGCTTTTCAAGGTTCTATGCACCAATCAGAGCCCTCTAGTGGGTTTTACAATTAAGTACCTTTTATAGTGCATGCCGGTATTCGTAGTATGGTCACCAAACCCGTTAAACGCTCCAGTGGGTTGCCTGCAATTCCGCCTCCTTTTATGATGTTTTCACCGCCCTCCAGTGGGCCTTAGGAAACCACTGTCCGGTATACTTATGGGAATTGCTGCGCCGTTTGAAATCATCATAAAAGCAAGCGGAATTGCAGGCAACTGGAGGGTTTAACGGGTTTGGTGACCATTGTGCCGGAATTGGAAATAGACTTAATGAGTAGTCGCTTTTTGGAAAGGGGGTACCCCGTGGATGTATTAATAACAGCCAAATCGAGAATGAATTTGAAACAACGGAATGATCTCTTGAAACCTGTTGAGAAAGTAAAGACAGATGGAACAACACGTCTAATCATGGATTACAATAACCAAAGTCTGGACATGAAAAGGATAATAAGCAGAAATTGGAAAGTTCTTCTATTAGACGACACCTTAAAAGACAATATAACATCTCATCCTTGTATCACCTATAGGAAAACAGCTTCTTTAAGAGACATTTTAACCCAGAGCCATCTTGAAATTAAACAACCTAAAGTAACATCTTGGTTTAATACTCCTGTATTTTGGAGGTGCAGGAAATGTAAGGCTTGTGATCATGGTGCGAACATTTCAGAGTACAGATTGCTAAATGGGAGAACTGAAAAAATCATAGATCACATAAATTGTGAATCCCAATATGTAATTTACAGACTGACGTGCCCATGTGGGAAGCATTATATAGGGAGCACAATCAATAAATTGAAATTAAGAATTTTTCAACATCTTCGTGCGATTAAAAACATCGACCCAAATTACCCAATGGCCAAGCACTTCAATGAATGCCACCAGGGCGATTGCAACAAGTTACAGTACTCCGGCCTTAAAATTATAAAACCTGCAGAGAGAGGGGGTGATCAGACATTGAAGTTGCGTAAAATGGAGTCAAGAATGATCATGGCAATGGGTACGGGGTACCCGCATGGACACAATCTGGATGCAGAACTGTATGTACATTTGTAAATATCAGCACAAATATCAGCACAAATTCATAACCTGACAACCTTAGAAGGATTGTAAATATCTAGAAAATTTCTCCTAGCGATGTATAAATAGTTGTAAATAGGGTGTAAATATGGATTGTTCTCCTTTCTATATAGTCATCATGCACACACATTAAAACTTAGAAAAAGTGACGCAAGATGGAGGTGTTTGTAGATAGCCTGTAGCACTCTTGAGAAATCGGATAGCTGAAAGAAAAATGTCATTCTTTTCTGCAACTTTTTGGTGATGTTTTATGTACTTTACACTTGAAAGTGGTGATAGAACTATCTGAGGACTTGGGTGTCTACATGCAAAACTACCCACCAATGAAATATGTACTTTTTTTTAAAAAAAAGCTCTTAAAAAAGTTATTTAAAAAGAAGATTGACGTCAGTGGAACGATAGCATGTCCTTGCAAATATTATATACATATATATTTTTTTGTAATTTTTGTAATTTCATGTGTCTTCCGGTATAGAAATTCAAAACAATTGTTCACTATATCAACTTTTTCACTTAATGTACTTTACATATTATATGAATTGATATGGTGATAATTATTTTCGCTTTGTAAATAGTACTTTACTTTTCGTGCGAAACAGATATGGAAATGGAAATGAAAATGAACACAGAAAATAATAGTTGTAAAATGGTGGCGAAATTGGCCAACAGTGTGAGAGAAAGGTTATCTGTCTAGTGTTTTAAAGACATAGAAAAGGGTACTTGCACACAAACACTTTATAACCACTCTAGACACCTAGGGACTCTATGGTCCAGTTGAAGGCTAAGTGTAGCCGAAACGCGTAGGCCGTCCTGTAATTTGCACTTTTGCACATGGTGTTATAAAATAAAACTTAATTAAAACTTATCTGCTGTGGTGCTGTGCCTTTCATGCTGGAAGGAGAGTAGGCGGAAAGAATCAAAGTTTTACATATATATATATATATATATATATATATATATATTACCTACTGGCGGTCGCCAGTAGGTATATATAGTTAGGATTTTTTCTCTATGGGTTTTTTGAAAATTCTATGTCTAATAACTTTGGCGTTTGTGGACGGAATTGGCTGAAATTTTCAGGAAAATGGCACATTTTGTTTCTGAGCAGCCCTTGGAAATTTGGGGGGGGTTCGTCCAGTGGGGGCCGAGAAAAAAGGGGGGTCCCAAAACGTGTTTTTAACATTGAGTTTTCCATAGGGCGGTTGGCCTCACTTTTAGCCCGAACGGCTGAATGGATTTGCACGAAACTTGGCAAAATTGTAGGGACTGGTAGCCCGATGTGCCTTTTGTAGGTCTCAATATATGTGCTCCAGTGGATTTTGAGAAATTAACGTTTAAAAAAAGATATATATCTGTAACAGCGGACCGGGCAGCGCTCTGGTTCGCGGACTTTTCGCGCAACGGAGCTTTGTGAAGCGAAGCTGATTGGTTCTCCGGCGTCTGTCAACATTCCAAACAGTCCGTAGCGGCCGCCATCTTGTCTCTCGGTAGGATCGAGAGACAAGAGGAGGCCGAAGCGAAGGGGCAAATGACCATAAGGGGGCATAGTACATTGTCGCTCACCCCCTAGGTTTGATGTGGAGGTTTTAAAAGGGCCCCGCGGGGCAAAAAAAAATAAAAATAATAATAATCGAACAGCTGAATGGATTTGCACGAAACTTGGCAAAATTGTAGGGACTGGTAGCCCGATGTGCCTTTGCTAGATCTCAATATATGTGCTCCAGTGGATTTTGAGAAATTAACGTTCAAAAAAAGGTATATATCTGTAACAGCGCACCGCTTCGCGTACTTTTCGCGTTACGGAGCTTTGCGAAGCGAAGCTGATTGGCTCTCCGGTGTCTGTAAACATTCCAAACAGTCCGTAGCGGCCGCCATCTTGTCTCTCGGTAGGATCGAACAGCTGAATGGATTTGCACGAAACTTGGCAAAATTGTAGGGACTGGTAGCCCGATGTGCCTTTGCTAGGTCTCAATATATGTGCTTCAGTGCATTTTGAGAAATTAACGTTCAGAAACAAGATATATATCTGTAACAGCGCTCCGCTTCACGGAGATAAAATTATATGTGTATTACCTAGCTGTTGCTAACACCAGTTAGCGACGGCTAGTAGAAGATAGCGACCATCTTGGGCCCCACTTTGCATGTGAGTGATATTTATCACTAATGACATGCAAAGTGGGCATGCCAAGATGTTAGCGACTGGAAACAGTCGCTAACATCGCTATCTCCTATTATCAACTTTTGGAAATATTCGAGATAAGGGCGAATATCTCTAAAAGCTACCACCTGCCCTGAGCAGTTCTTAGCCATGTTATCCAATGGGAGGTGGATAACATGGCTAAGAGCATTAGCTCGGTAATGCATGAATATCGCTGAGTTTTCAGCGATATTAATGCATTGCGGTCGTTTTTTATCGTATTTCCGATAAACCTTGATAATAGCAAGGTTTATCTGCGATAATTTCTGACGGTAAAAAAATCGTTGCTAAGCATCGTTAGGGATAAATATTGCTTAACTTTGGTAATATGCCCCAACGTCTGTTAACGTTCGATTCGAAGGAAATCAGGAAGTGTTGAAAAACATTGTCTGCGCCATCTTGTCTTTTTTCAAATGCCACACTTTTGTCGTGCACGGCAGCCATTTTAGATGCCTTGACCAGACCCACTCTGTGCACGCTGTCGATCCTTAGCATGGCTCCCCACCCTCGCAAACATCTCCCCCAGGCAGTGGTCACCCCCGCTCTCTGTCTTATGCATGGGTAATAAACCTCCCCCATCTGCGCTGCTGTTCCCTGAGAATCACACCCTGTGCCCGCCCGACACCTCCCTTTCGCCCTATTCACTACCGCACCCTCTGACACTCCTTTTCCTCTGTGTCCGATTGTCCAGGCTGGTCCTAGGGTATCAGCTAGCCCTGCAGATGTAGTTTATGGCCACAGCTGTAAAGAATCACCCCTCTTCAAAGGAGTTATAGTAGATCAAGGCCCACACTCGATGAGATTCGTCACAGCAGAAGCGTTGCTATTATCTGAAAACCATCCTGTATTGTGATTGGGGAGGGGACCGAGCCTGAAGCGGAAGATTCCAGGGATGACTGTTTGTACATCAAAGTTTTTACAATTATGTGTCACATTAAAAATATATAGCACTCCGACAAAGTAGTAAGATTATAAAACTTTAATAATTTATAAATATATACAAGAAAACAAAAATAGTAATAACATATAAACATTTTTAGGGAAAAACAACGAAGTAGCGGTCGGCTGTGCGAATAGTCCCAACGCAGCACAACGTCCAGATTTCCGGCGTGGGGCGTCGCGGGGGGTGGGTCATCAGTAGCAAACTGTTGTGCGAATAGTTCCAAGGCAGCAGAACGCGTTGAAATCTAGATGACACGAAAGTGATGTCTAGTAAGTTGCCACCCAGCAAATAACGGCATGGGGCGTCGCGGGGGTGGGTCATCAGTAGCAAACTGTTGCGCGAATAGTTCCAAGGCAGCAGAAAGATGGCACCAAGGTGATGTCCAGTAAGTTGCCGCACTGGTTTTGGTATCCTACAATGCTGCTCCGAATAACGGCGTGGAGCGCCCCGGGGGAGGCGGCGTGAACGGGCCTCTCCAGGTGGAGTGTCATCTGTTGTAGTGGGGCGCCCCTTTACCGTTTCAGTTGCCATTCCGTCCGTTTTTGGTCCACTGTGTCAAAAGCCGCAATTCAGCTGAGTTGCGCCCACTCTTGCGGTGCAGCGATAGGCGGCTGTCACAGGACTCTCAAAATGGCGGCAGGCTGTTTCCTTTTTGGGCCTGGTCCACTGAAATGGCCCTGGGACACCTTGGAAATCGGACGCTTGTCTGCTAGGTCTTGGACCTCATTCTCGAAAGCGTCCCCTCCGCCTTGAGAATTCATCAAAAGTTTTGGGGGCTCCGACTCCTGCAGGCTTCTGGTGGGGAGCGGCTGCCATGATTGCTCGCGGAATGACCACGACTGAGCTACGAGATGGTGGTGCTTTCATGCTGACGCCAGCTTCAGTCTGAAACATCCAGAAACAAGGTGGGGCTTTCATCGTTTGGGGAAAAAAAAAAGTTTTCATCCTATGAAAAGTGTTGTTTTTAGGTCACATGATCAAGCCTTCCATCATTAGGAAACCAAAAGTAAAATGAACCAATGAAAAGTTTTATAAACAAGTCACATGACCTGTTATGCGGCATAGGGTGTAAAATTAGGAGAAAATACGTTGGCACGTGAGGCGGCGTCAGTAGCGGACCGATGTGCGAATAGGCCGAAGGCAACACAACGCGCCAAGATCTGGATGGCACCGAGGTGGTGTCCAGCAAGTTGCAGCACTGGTGTGGCCATCCTACAATGCTGAAAGTCGGCGTGGGGCGCCCCGTTGGCCTGTGAGTTTGCGTCAGTAGCGGACCGATGTGCGAATAGGCCGAAGGCAGCACAACGCGCCAAGATCCGGATGGCACCGAGGTGGTGTCTAGTAAGTTGTCGCACTGGTGTGGCCATCCAACAATGCTGAAAGTCGGCGTGGGGCGCCCCGTTGGCCTGTGAGTTTGCGTCAGTAGCGGACCGATGTGCGAATAGGCCGAAGGCAGCACAACGCGCCAAGATCCGGATGGCACCGAGGTGGTGTCTAGTAAGTTGCCGCACTGGTGTGGCCATCCTACAATGCTGAAAGTCGGCGTGGGGCGCCCCGTTGGCCTGTGAGTTTGCGTCAGTAGCGGACCGATGTGCGAATAGGTCGAAGGCAGCACAACGCGCCAAGATCCGGATGGCACCGAGGTGGTGTCTAGTAAGTTGTCGCACTTCTGTGGCCATCCTACAATGTTGAAAGTCGGCGTGGGGCGCCCCGTTGGCCTGTGAGATGGCGTCAGTAGCGGACCGATGTGCGAATGGGGCCAAAGGCAGCGCAACAATAATTTCTGATTTGAAGACACCACAAGGCGCTGAGATGCCAAGATCCGGATGGCACCGAGGTGGTGTCTAGCAAGTTGTGGCACTGGTGTGGCCATCGTACAATGGTAAAAGTCGGCGTGGGGCGCCCTGTTGGCCTGTGAGATGGTGTCAGTAGCGGACTGATGTGTGAATGGGGCCAAAGGCAGCGCAACAATATTTTCTACTATATTTTCGGAGTAGAAGACACCACAAGGCGCTGAGATGCCAAGATCCGGATGGCACCGAGGTGATGTGTAAGTTGCGGACGGATGTGCGAATGGGGCCAAAGGCAGCTCAACAATATTTTCTGAAGAGAATACACCACAAGGCGCTGAGATGCCAAGATCCGGATGGCACCGAGGTGATGTCTAAGTTGCGGACCGATGTGCGAATGGGGCCAAAGGTAGCGTAACAAGATTTTCTGTATGGAAGATACCACTAGGCGTTGAGATGCCAAGATTCGGATGGCACCGAGGTGATGTCTAGGAAGTTGTGCCACTGGTGTGGCCATCGTACAATGGTAAAAGTCGGCGTGGGGCGCCCTATTGGCCTGTGAGATGGTGTCAGTAGCGGACTGATGTGCGAATGGGGCCAAAGGCAGCGCAACAATATTTTCTGACTGACACCACAAGGCGCTGAGATGCCAAGATCCGGATGGCATCGAGGTGATGTCTAAGTTGCGGACTGATGTGCGAATGGGGCCAAAGGCAGCGTAACAATATTTTCTGTATGGAAGATACCACTAGGCGTTGAGATGCCAAGATTCGGATGGCACCGAGGTGATGTCTAGCAAGTTGGTGTGGTCATCCTACAATGCTGAAACTCGGCGTGGGTCACCCCATTAGCCTGTGAGATGGCGTCAGTAGCGGACCGATGTGCGAATAGGCCGAAGGCAGCACAACGCGCCAAGATCCGGATGTCACCGTGGTGGTTTCATAGTTGAGAGGCACTTCATCTGCAGTGGGGCGCCGAGATCCGGATGGCACCGAGGTGATGTCTAGCAAGTTGCTGTACTTGTGTGGTCATCCTACAATGCTGAAACTCGGCGTGGGTCGCCCCATTAGCCTGTGAGATAGCTGTTCTTTGGATTTGGGCCTGGTCCACTAAAATGGCCCTGGGACACCTAAGAACTCGAACGCTCGATTTTTTTTTCCTTTCCTGTACATGCAAAAAAAGGTAAATGCCCGGTATGTTACACGCTTCATCTGCCACGATGAACTCTCCAGAGGAACCGAAAAAATATATAGTTGTGGTAACTATACCATGCATCGTCATATGGAGAGGTGGCACCAATTAATTATAGTGCTGCATAAAAGAGAGATTTGGAGGAGAACCCCTGACCTGCTAGTACATTCATCAAAGAAGTGGCACTGAGAGCTTCAGAGGCATGGGAAACGGTCCCAAATATTTAGAAGAACTTTGGAAAGATTAAAATGACATGTTTAGATTGTGGTAAATTAATTTCATGTGGGCAGATGAGTGTTACTCTAATAAATACAGCATATGAACATCATCATAGTCGATGGTTGGTAGAGACATTTTGACTATATCCTGGACCTGCCCGTCCTCGCCCAAAATGGCGCCGGAATAAATGGGACTCGTAACTCCTTGTTGTGTACTGGTTGCAGAACCTTGAAATCACGAGATACGTATGCAGTTTTGAAGCACATGGCGGGCGGGGACGAGAATTGATTGAATATTTCGACATCCCTATTGATATTAAGTTCTGATGTGTTATTGATTACTGTACTGTTGAAAATTCGAATTAACGTCACCCATGGTACTTGCCCGCAAATGTATATCTAGATAATTTTATTGTAACTGGCCCTGTCGTATTTTAATTATAAAATGTACGTCCACCGATTCCGTAACTGTTAGACACCTTAGTTTTTGCAACCTAATGGCCCGCCCGTTACGTTCCTCTACAGTGTAAATGTCTATTCATCATATACGATTACAGTTTGCTCCGTGGCAGGCCCACGTGGTTATAGGCTCGTATTTGTATAATGAAATTTTCACAATAAAGGTTTTTAAAAGAAAACATGATAGTAGTGTATACATTGGTAAAGTTTTTAATAATAGTCACTGTTTTAGAATCATTAAAAGGCAAGTGAAATAAAGCAGACCAATTACATGAAGGGTAAAAGGTATAATACGAAGGAACGCAGTAAAGATAAATGGTCAAGGGCTGTTGTGTTTTCTATTCCTGCAACATAAAGTGATCGATAAGAATCTCATATTCAGGCGTATCGGCGACTAAGACAGCAGGTCGACCCTCTTTTGCTCAACGGCTCCGTCATGGGACGAAGAAACGCTCTTTTTCTCGAAAAAAGAATATATTTTACTTGCAGGACAGTTGTAAAATTTCCGGGAAAGTACATTAGCCTGGAACATTATAACATATATTTAAGAGAAAATAATGTTCGGAAGTAATTAAAAGCGTAATTTTTAGGTGATATGACCAAGGCTTTCATCATTAGAATAAGAAAAGTAAAATGAACCAATGAAAAGTTTTATTAACAAGTCACATGACTTGTTATGCTTACGTTACGCGCTGCGCGCCCCGGATGACTTCCGGATGCGCTAACGTGGCGCGTCATATGACGCATTACGCGACAACGCAGGTCCAGAATATAGTCAAAATGTCTCCACCAACCAGCGGTCGAAACACAACCCCTTTCAGCAGGCTAAATAGTTCTGTTAAATGACAACAGAAAGGACAGGCAACAAGAACCATCAGTCAAAGAGGGGAGGGCTAGTTCTTCTCTACCGGGTTACATTGGGGCGCTACCGGAACTGATCGAATTGGTAGTCTACAGTGTTTCTGGATGTTTCAGACCGAAGCTGGGGTTAGCATGAGAGCAGCACCATTTCGTAGCTCCGTTGTGGCCATTCCGCAACCAATCATGGCAGCCGCTCTTTATCGTTATTTTGGGCGGGGTGGGTGGCGGAGCCGAGCTGTTTTGCAGCCATCATTGTGTGGAGTTCAGTTCATCTCACTAGTTTTGTATTTGTCATGAGGGGTTGTTCCTAATGTTTCTATTTTAGCGAGGTCAAAAAGAGATCCCATTAGTGGCCTACTGATTTTGCTCGATTCCTTTTCTTTTTTTTTACACGATTTTTCGTTATCTGCAAAGACTAAACAGAGTATTGCGACTCTGTGTTTGTTTGTAAATAGAGAATGAACCAAAGAGAACTAATTCTAAAACAGTAAATACTTGGATAACAATCAATCAAATGGAGAGAGAAGCAGGCACGACGGATTACAACGGGGGCAAAGGCCTGCGTTAACTACCTTTCACTATCTGCAAAGAGAGAGTACTCCTAATAGAAATGAGGGGGGGGGGCACCATTCAAAGCAGATCAGTGTGCATAAACACGAAAATGTTTTCACTTACCACGTACTTGACATTCGACAGCTTATGATATTTGCTATTAAAAAACCATTGAAATTCACTGAAAAAACCATAGGTTATAGACCATATATAGTTAGGAATTAGCATTTACAAAACCTTGAAAATTCACTGAAAAAACCATAGGTTATACACCATATATAGTTAGGAATTAGCATTTAAAAAACCTTATTTTACTCACACAAAACCATTGAAATTCCATATATAGTTAGTTGCACTAACTATATATCGCGCACCCGCAATCCACTGCTGATCATGTCACATATTACATCATTCATGACATGGTCAGTGACATCACTGATGACATCTCAAATGACATCACTGATGAGATCACTGATGACATCTCATTTGACATCAATGACCACATCACTGATGATATCATTCATGTGACAATACAATGCATCTCCTCACGTTTTAATATAACCTCTGTTTCACCCAGTGTTAAATACAGAGTATAATTTTTGAAACCATTGACACACCAATACTAGTTACTACATACGTACTCACTGATTCCTACGTCTACACACACATTCACTCATTCACCCATACAATCATTCATACATACAATCACTCATCTTTACAACACTATCATATGCACTCATACACCTATACAGACACTTACACTCTGCCACTCATCCATGGAGTTACTCACACACCTAGTCAGTCCTGTAAAGAATCAATCACACTTCCATTTTCTTGTCTATACAGTTAAACATAGAGCACCTTACATTTTCAAACATATACTAACACATACTTACTTTCTTATACAATCATTGATACAAGTACACATTGATCTGCACAGAGTCACACACCTCCCAGCCAGCCACACACACACTCAGTCTCCTATACAAATACTTGGACAATCAATCAATAACCCATATAGTTAATCATATAGCTACTGATCAACACATGCAGCAGTTTACAGAACAACAGACATAATGATGCACAAATTAAGACAGTTTACTCACTAACCCATGCACTCAGTGAGACACATTTAATCACTCACTCATACATTCAGTCATGCACCTACTAAATCCTTCGTCCAGACACTTATACATCTACTCATTCTTCAATATGTAAAACATATTTAAACTTTACAGAAACACACAGTCACTGGATGATGTCATCAGTGATCTCATCAGTGATGTCATTTGAGATGTCATCAGTGATGTCATCAGTGATGTCACTGACCATGTCATGAATGATGTAATATGTGACATGATCAGCAGTGGATTGCGGGTGCGCGATATATAGTTAGTGCAACTAACTATATATGGAATTTCAATGGTTTTGTGTGAGTAAAATAAGGTTTTTTAAATGCTAATTCCTAACTATATATGGTGTATAACCTATGGTTTTTTCAGTGAATATATATATATATATATATATATATATATATATATATATATATATATATATATATATATATATATATATATATATATATATATATATATATATATATATATATATATATATATTCAATCTTGTGTAAAACGTAAATTCTGCCTGTCTACAACGAAGGAAGCAGCGCCGAAATGAGAGATTTCTGGGTGCATGGAACCCATACAGGGTATGAATTAGGGATCGTGTGAACTTTGGCACCCATCCAGGGAAAATTAGCGCCACACTACAGGTACCACAATTCTATGGGAGACTGCTGTATTGCTCATCGGAGCAGCGACCTATCAGAAGGCGATGAATTTGAAATAAAGGTGTGGCACCTGAGCCAATGAACACATGAGAACGGCCTCTGAGGAAGATGATTTGAAACGGGTCAGGCTGCAATTCATGGGCTGCGAAGTCTGCATGGCATAGCTGTTTCCAGAGTGCTTCCCTGCCGGCTGGGCAAACCTTGGAGCTTTCATATATATATATATATATATATATATATATATATTTTTTTTTTTTCTTCAATATTTCTAAAGGGTCAAGAACTAAAAAACAGGATAAGGAAAATGAAGAATTGGAAGAAAAAGAAGAGGATAATAGAAAATGAACACCAACACATTAATTGTGAAAACCAAAGTATGTGCTAAAAGTAAATTACCATCACCTAAATATTGACACAGAGGCAAAAAATTCACCTATTCAAAGGGGATACTGCTACCCCAGATCATTTCACTGTTTTGGATTGTATACTGCAATCATACCGAACGACCAAAAAACTAAAATTAGAGAAAAACTTTATTAAATCAGTCCTATGTAAAAGTATAAAGAAATTCTTTTTGAAATACGGAATTGTGGATGTATCACTTACTTCAAGATGCAAGCTGCAAAGTTATGCATACACAACGGATGTTATTAGATTGCACCACACCAATAGCCAAAGAAATTAGAACTAGAAGAAAAAGAAATTCAGTAAACCAATCCTATCAACTATGTTTTGAAGATATTTGAGAAGTCACATATGCGCTGGGGTTTTTCTTCCTTTTTCCTTTCATTTATTGTTACTGATGTTTGTTAATTTAATATTGGTAACTGTAGCTATAACTGTGCATAGCAAGTTAGTATTGGTTCCCATTCCAGAACCACTTCAAGGTTCAAATGTTCATGAGTCATTTGGTATCCAAAGGTTAGATCAATTTCAGGCTATGGTCTGGATAGAGCCAAAGACAGGCAAGTTACCACCAACAGAGCTGCAGAAAGGTCTAAAAGGTAGAGTAGTGTACTGGATTAGAAGTGTTTTCTCAAAATGCTCAGTGGGATGTTGAAGACTTTTTAGTGGTAATGCTAGGACTATTAGAGGAAGAGGATGTGAATATCAATGAATTATTTGGCTTAACTTATAAATGGAACCAAAGCTGTGAACATTGTGAATTTGCCTCTAGCACTGAAATCAGTTTGGAACAATTCCTCCACTTGACCCTGTAATCATTGGTTTCTTCAAAAAATCCAAGGTTACAGAGACGATATAGTTAGGCTTAGATTTCACACCACAAGACAAGGTAACTATAACTGCTGAACTTATATTGTCACATATTACATCACTCATGACATGGTCAGTGACATCACTGGTGACATCTGAAAAGACATCACTCATGACATCACTGATTACATCATCCAGGGGCATATTTATCAAGCCCTTTTCCCGTTCGCAAACGGGCCGATTCTCAGAATCAGCCCGTTTGCGAACGGGAAAAGGCCTTTTGGGATGTATCATTCCAAAAGGGCATTGCAAATTAGAGAATTGCAAAATTTGCGATTCTCTATTTTGCGATTGCATTTAAGGAATTGTAAATTGCGATTCCTTAAATGCAATGTATGAAGCACAGAAAAAGTGCAATTTGACCGTAAAAAATCACAAATTACCACCAACTTCAAGTTGGTGGTAATTTGCGATTTCTTTGAAAAATGCACTTTTTCGCATTTTTCAAACTGCCATGTGGCGCACATACATGCCCTTAGGGCACATACATGACCTTGTGGCACACATACATGCCCTTAGGGCATGTATGTGTGCCAAATGTGCACACATGTACGTTTCAGGGTTGCAACAGGGTGTCCTTTTGACACCCTGGCACCCTTGAAATTGGATTTTTAATTTGGAATTTTCTAATTGAGAATCGCAAATTGAAAATGTCTTCCTATTCATTGCTATGGGCCTCTAGGCCCATAGGAATGAATGGGGAAGTATTCCTTAATTGCAAATGGCAATTTGCGATTCGCAATTAAGGAATATGTAGGAGTCGCAAAATTATTTGCAAATCCTGCATACATGGCGTTTTTCAATTCTCAAGTAGCGATTCTCTAAAAATCACTATTTGAGAATCGCAAATGTATCCTTTGATACATATGCCCCCCGTGACTGTAAGTTACTGTAACCATTTGTTTCTTCAGTGAATATATGTAATAAGTTACCTGAGCTAATGATTACTTAAAAATGCAATGTACCGTTGCTAAAAGGCCAAGAATTGCTGAATGTATCCGATTGGACATTGGCCATTTACCAGCTATACCTATGAATGGATGGCATAAAGAAAAAAATATGGGTGCCATTTAAGAAGTTGAAAAGTTTAATTGCTTAGCTTATTTTCATTTACCCTGCTCCTCTCAACATTTTATTTATTTTGTTTACTCAATTTAGGCAAAAAAGATGCTGTTCTAAAATCCTTGTAATGTATGTAATTCGATGTGTGAAAGATCAAAAACTCACTGATGTTTGGTCAGGCAGTGAACTGGCTGTCCTGAATGATGTCTGTCAACACTGGATTTCTATCTCAACGGTAAACCAATGAAAACAAGGGATTCTTTTGAAGTGGTCTCATTCTGAAGCTCCGGACCCTGGCAGCTCAATCAATAGCAAAACCAGCAATCACATCCACATGACTGCAAACTCAAAGAACAAACGACCTGTAGTAGAGTCAGCACAGAACCTGAACTTTAGCAATGTGTTATCTGCTGTACTGGCAGTCTGTGCGACCGATCCTGGGACTTAGCATAGTCTCCAGTGCAGTGCTGGCAGGAGGCAACAACCGAGATGCTTGAGCCTTGGAAATATCAAACAGCTTCTAGGTCTTTGTGCTGTTTTTGCTACAATCCTGTCAGTCTATGGCACCGGTCATGGGCCTTGGCACTGTCCTACACCGAAATAGTGGCAAATCCTGTTACTGGTCCTGGTGTGTGAGATTGCCTGCAGTGCGATGCTGACACAGGCTGGTAATATTGACAGGAGCACTATGAGGGTCCAGAACTGATCCTGGGTCCCAACAATGTCCATTCATTTCATTTCGTGAAGCTTTATTCGGTTCAAGTAGATGACCATAAAAGCACAAACAAGATACAAGATATTAAAACAGTTATGACGTATTTCATCTCATCATATCACATCAAAAGTAGTTATAAATGTTTAAATAAATGTACATGTCTTAATCAATAAATATTACAATTAAAAAATCATACTTTTCCTAGCGTTGATGCACTGATTTAAGAACGTCGCAGTATAAAATCAAATGTCTGCCGACTCCATATTAAAAATTAAATTCATGGCTTGTGTAACTGTGCATACACCATATTTAACAAATAAAGGTTTCAAAAAAGCAATACGGAATTGTGTGTACAGTTTACATAACAACAGGAAGTGCACAGTGCTCTGGGTAGATACATCATCACATCTGCAGGTCCCAGACGGACGTTGTTTAATATTAGGATGGGCAACTAGATGATGGGCCATCCCAAACCGAAGCCTAGTTAACACAAATTTGTGCGAATTCCTAGTTACCATAGTTAAGTATGAAGGGAAACCTTCCACTGTAATATATCTATTATAAAAAAGGACAGTGGACAAAGATCCGGCTGCAATTGCCCGCTTTCTCCTCATGTAAGTCAAGAAGATATTTTTCATTTCAAGTTTTGGGATCATAGACGCTGCATCGGGGTTATCTAAAAGATTAAAATTGAATATGTCTGAAAAACAAGTAACAACATATTTAAGCCAGGGTATATTTTGATATTTATCTAGGCGTAGACAATCCTCAGCAATAGATCTATTAAACTGCTTGTCTTCCTCTAGCCAAATAGACCGCCAAGTCATTAATGGCCTGAGGCATAATAGATCAGCTAGGTGATTAACAGCTAACTCTCGATGAATTAACTCATTTGAGACAGACATGGGTAAAAAGAGGAGTCTTTTCAAAAATAAATTTTCCTCCAGCTGTAGTTCAGAGACACAGCTGTGACCCCATACTCCTGCCCCATACAGAGCTATAGTAGCACATCTAGCCTGATAAATTTTTAACATGTCCCCCTGTCGACGATCCCCTATTTTAGCAGCAAATCTATAAATACCGTGGGCATTTTTAGCCATTTTATTCCGGTATGTTGATAAATTCATTTTTCCATTTCCTTTCATTTGAAAAAGTAATACCTAGGTAACAGAATTTTCCTACCTGTTGCACCTTCTCTCTATCTATAAAAAAGTTATTTAAAACTCTAGCTTTGGCTCCACAAGTCATGGTGTAAGTTTTCCCTTTGTTAATTACCAATTTTCTGTCTTTAATGAAAGAGGAAAAACTATCCATTAACCGCTGTAAACCCATTGGGGTCCTAGAAAGTAAAACAGCGTCATCGGCATATAATAATACCGGCACTGGTACACCGTTTATCTGAGGAGCATCAGCTTTAACTTTTTTTAAAATAACATCAATTTCATTAATAAATAAAATAAATAAAAGGGGAGCCAAAACACAGCCCTGTCTGATTCCTCTCTTAACACTAAATTTGGGGGTACATTCTCCTCTGGTTCCGAAGCGCACACTAGTTTTCAATTTCTCATATATTCTAGCGAGAAAAAAGATTATACCTTCTGGTGCGCCTTGCTTCAACAGTGTCGACCACAGGAGTGCATGATCGACCATGTCAAAAGCACTACTCAGGTCTGCAAAGCAGAGGTACATGGAGCCGGGTTTAGCCTCAGTATACTTCCCAATCAACAGGTCAAGATTGACGCATTGATCAAGCGTACCCCGACCTTTTCTAAAGCCAAACTGGCTATCAGCCAAAATACCATTCTGCTCGGCCCAGTCCTGTAATCTCACAAGCATAATTCTACTCATCACCTTTACTGACGAGTCGAGAAGGGAGATCGGGAGGTAATTTTTTGCATCAGACCTGCTACCCTTTTTATAAATAGGTACTATGATTGACTCACACCAGGTTGCAGGGGGCTCAATACATACAGCCGCATTAAAGACAGATGTAAGGAGCGGTCCCCATACCTCTGGGGCTGCCCTGTAAACATCTATAGGTACCCCATCAGGGCCTTCGGCTTTCCCTCCTTTACTATTACGTATACCACTTTCAACCTCCTCACCAGAGATATCAAGCGGCAAAACAGCCCATTGATTTGGACAGGTCTCTAAAACTCTATTCGTGTCGAAAATATAAGAGAAGTGGGCAATCCACCCTTCACTAGATACATTTGATGTTAACTCTGGTGTATTTTCATCTCTTAGGTAGGGGGAATTAACAGTGGCCCAAAATAGGGTGCAATTTGAAAGTTCTGCAGCTTGGTTGAGAGAATCCCAAGCTAGTTGCTGCAGTTCGCACTTCCTCTGTTTTAGCGCACGTTTATACTCCACCCTCAAATTAATTATTAGATTTTTGTCCCTGGGCTTAACTACTAATGCCTTTTTAAGTTTAGTTAGTGCGGCAGTGCAGTGGTGGTTAAACCAACCAGAACCACTCCTGCGCTGCCCATTGTTGCGTCCCGTAAGTTTGGCATCAACCGCTTTATTAATTACATTAAAAGATGATAAAACTTTCCCATAATCAAATTTATTTTCTAAAATGAAAATTATGTCTAGCAGGCTCTCCCTTATAGAGGTGGATAATTCATTAGCCTTTCTCCTGTCCATCTTAGCCTTATACCGTTGGTCCTGTGAGGTTCCACATTTGTAATTATGTTACCTACATCAGTCAAGCAACCAGCCGAAAGGTTGGTATTTAGAATATTTTGATTATGATCACTTAATGCAGTAACTTCAATTCTAGGGGGGACACAGTGGGGAATAATGTTCGACGAAACTATCACATGGTCGATTATAGAAGTGGCATGATGATTTTTAAAAGTAGGGATAGGCAATCCATCAGCATCTTTGCCACACTCCAAAATTTCTAAATCATAACCACACATGAGCTTATGCAGTGCTTCGCCATACCCACTGTGTCCAAAATGCAAAATGTCACACCCCTCATTGTTAGTGACCCCACATACCTTCTGTGCTGACATTTCACACAATGCGATGTTAAAATCCCCCAACATTCGCTTCCTGACACAAATTGTCAATAGCATCGGACAGATCTATAACTAATTTAACCCTAGTCCCATCGAAAATGTTGTTGTAATAATTAATCAATAAAATGTTGTGCTCTTTACCCTCTACTAACCAGAGGATCTGAACAAGGTCACCTACAGGTATATACCTATTAACCACAATAGGCCGTGAAATAGTAACAAGTGTAAGAAGACCCCCTTTAGGTCTTCCTAGGCCCCCACCCGTCGCTAATAAGTTATAGGAAACAAATCCATCATAATTAACTTCACTCAGACTCCAGGTTTCCTGAAAACATAATATATCATGGGCACTAATAAACTTTATCCAGCCCGGGTCTTTCTCCTTTGATCTCAAACCTGCCACGTTCCAGCAGACGACTATTGCACCTTTATCCCTAACAATAACACTATCGGACCTCAGATTATTATTACTCCCCCCATTCTCAATCTGAGTCGTTTTATTTAGGTCCTCACATTCCGGCAGGGCATTTGCACACAACCCATGGTCAATATTTGTGCTCGTACCAGTATCAGAGGACACATCAACTCCCTCGTCAATTCCCTCGTCAACGATCACAGAAGAATTTATAGACTCCTGGGATCGAAGAATCTTCATCGAGTCGGGTCAATCGTTAGCATCCAAAGAATTTAAGGGCTGGTATCGGTTTTGTATCACAAAATCAGGTTGTGGCCTCAAGCTAGCCGGCCCAGGGTTGCCTCTCCTACCTTCACGGGAGGGAATACTAGGTGGACTATAGATAAAACCAAGTGAGCGGGCACACACGTTTCCATCGGTGGTCGGTAGGGTTGCAGTTCTCAGTAATACAGTAGCTGCATGTTGTGGGTACTTGAAATTTATTTCTAACATAATCCCCCCTGAAACATTTCCTGGAACTCCCAATCCAGTTCACCCTTCTGGTGGTTAAAATATGATCTGAGAATGCTGTAGGGAAACCACAGTATCTAGTCAACCAAGACACCGTTTTATTTTTTAAAGTATCATGGGTTGCCTGATATTTGCCATTCTCAGCTGGGGGAACATTTGTTAACACTACCACATATGGGGCACAATCAACGGGGAGGTTAGTAGCAGCTCGCCTATGTCTTACTTCGGTCCAATCTTCGCTCCTGTCGCCCCTTGTTATGGCCTGATTATTGCCGACAGGAGGCAGTGAAGCCGATGTAACATTATTATTAGCACCCTCATCTCTCTGCAAGGTGACATCCTGATTATCTGGGTCACTTGATGGTATTATCATTTTGCTACCCTCTGCTTCCATTGATTTTTTAAGTAGTCCACCCAGCCTATTTACTTCAGCAGTAAGCTGATCAATTTTGGTCATAAGGGGTTTAACAATGCCCTTGATCTTAGAGTCAATGATACCCACTAAATTCTTGATTAAGTCTGCATCCATCGTAACAATGTCGTCTTTAACCTGGCTATTATCCTCCTTATCTGGGATAATAGGGGGAGTGGCAGCTCTTTTTCTTGCAGGGCGAGATCCTCCCCGCTTAGCTTGTACTTTTCGACATGCCCTTACCACTCTAGGGACTGGGGTACGTGGATGGTGAACTGTGGTATTATTTGAATCATCCAGATCAACTAGATTAGGGATGTCCTGCCCAGATGTATCTTTAACAGAAGTGTCATGAGTATTAGTGCTACTGCTTTCATCCAGTACCGGCACTGTTTCTACTATGGGTGGCGGAGGGGGGCTGGCTAAACCCAGCGACTGGCGCCTTTCGTTATTAATCTTACTGACAACCTTCACCAAATAGTTGTCTAGTGTGTGCGGCGCCTGCGTAGCCTTTAACTTAGACATTATTCACGTTTAAACGAACCGTTATATAGCTTCCAATACGTAAAACTGAAATGAAACAAATTAAAGAACACACCACAAAACGGTGTATCCCCTGATTAAAAGAAACAAAATATACAACCACTCCGCATATATTATAAGTGCCAGCTATAAATGAACAAACTTTCTGGCCCAGTCCAGTCTCTTACTGTCTCGGACTGTCTTAGACTGTCCGCCCTTTGTCCGGGCTTCGTCCCGCGCTGCATCCCGCGCTGCATGACCCAAAGTCTAGTTGAAATAGCCGTTAATTGGTGGGCGGAGCTCGTCGCAGGTTTGCTCACGCACGGGCTCCTGGTCCACGGAGTCCGCGCGCTACCCTCAGCAGGCCCCCAAAGGCAGAGCGGCAACCGGGAACACCCAGCAAGTTTCCCCCGCAGTACAGGCTCGAAGAACGCTGCCTCAGCGCAGCGAAGCGGTACCCATTACAATGTTGGGATTTGCTGACTCAGATCCTGGGCATTCGCTAGTCTCCCCTACAATGGTGACAGGTCTAGCCTTAATTCTGGGCCTTATCACTATTTCAACTGTAATGTTAACAGGTCTGGCATTGCTTCTGGTAACCATCACTGATCCTGGGTTGTGGTTCAGCTTACACTGCAATATTAGCAGTTACAAAAAATTTTCCTGGAGCACAGCACTGATGCTTGGCTGTGGCTTAGCTTATACTGCAATGTTAGCAGTTCCAAGCACTGCTCCCATCACTGATCTTGGGCTGTGGCACAGCTTATATTATAAGATTAGTAGGTCCGAACACTGCTCCGGGTTTATACCACTGATCCTGGGCTGAGGCACAGCTTATACTGAAATGTTAACAGGCCCCAACAATGCTCCTGGTGCATACACTGATCTGGGGCTGTATCTCAGTAAATCTGCATGGTTAGCAGGTGTCAGCACTGCTCCCATTACCCATAACTGTTCCTTGGTGGTGGCATAGCTAATATTACCAATGTTAGCAGCTCCCAACACTGCTCTTGGTGCATAGCACTGACCCTGGGCTGTGGTTTATTTTATACTACAAAGTTAGCAGGTTTCAGTACTGCTCCTTCTGTACAGCATTGACCCTGGTCCGTGGCACAGATTACACTGCAATGTTAGCAGGTCCCAGCACTGCCCCTGCTACCCATCACTGATCCAGGATTGTGGCTCAACTTATGTATACATATTAGCAGGTCTCAACAGTGCTCCTGGTGCACAGCCCTAATCCTGGGCTGCTGCTTGTCTTATACTGCAATGTTAACAGGCCCCAATACTTATCTGGGTGTACAGAACTGATCCTAGGTCAGATCTCGGCCTAAATTGTAATTATGACAAGTGTTGTCATTTTCCATGTTGCACTGCGCTGCTGATGGACTATCAAACCTGTTGAAAATTGGGTTACTGGTTGTGGGTGGTTAAACCCTACTCAAAAAGCAACCACAGCCTCTTTCAGCTGCAAACCCCAAATTAACATGTGCTTAACCCTCTGGTAGCTCGGTACAAAAACAGTAAGCCTTAATTTAGAGGCAATGTGAACACGGAGAAAAGGCAGGGAGACTAGTGGCGGCACAGTTACACAAAAAAGAAGCTACTAGGACCATACCGGCCATAAGGTCCACGGGTGGAACCATGTTGACCCTATCCAGGACATTGTAAATGAATCTGCTTTGTTCTACAAGTCCCTATATACTCCAGGGACACAGGCGGATCGGGACAAGATGGTTACTTTCCTCACAGAAGTGGACATTCCTTACCTCTCGGACGAGGGCAGAGAATTTCTCGAAGGGAAAAATATCTCGCATGCGATAGCTAACCTTCCATAACATAAAGCCCCAGGGGAAGATAGCTTCCCAGCTGAATTTTACCGATGGGCAGGTGAGGGGATAGTTGACACTCTACACGCCGCATTTCAAGAGGAGGAATGTAGAGCCTCTCCATGATCCATTTCAAATAAAGCAGTGATTGCCGTCCTACCCAAACCCGGGAAGGAAACCTTACTTTGCGCAAGTTAACACCCCATTTCGCTGTTAAATTGTGATATCAAAATACTGGCTAGTGTCCTGGCCTCCCTAATCCACCACACGCAGGTGGGATTTGTACCAGGACGCTCCTTTAGGAGCCGTTTGCGCACTTTGGCCCACATGTTATGGTCCGCCAAATCCCTTGCGAATGCTGCACGGGCATTGTCACTCAACGCGGAGAAGACGTTTGATCACGTCAAGTGGGAATATCTTTTTTAAGTATTGGAACGATTCGGATTGGGGGCCAGTTTATAGCCACGGTGCACCTGCTATACGATAATCCCACTGCACAAATCAATTGTGGAGGCTTTGTATTGGAATTGTTCCTGATCCGCAGAGGAACATGTCAGGGATGTCCCCTCTCCTCCTGCTCTTGGCTATAGAACCCTGTAGCGGCCACAGGATGTCAAGCGGCCAACGTCAAGGGCATCTGCCTCCCGACGGGAGAATCTTACTCACTCTTACAGTTTACCATGCACCCTGCCATCCCTGCTCCATAATAGATGATTTCTCCTCTTTTTCCAGTTACAAAATAAATTGGGACAATGGCGAAACGCTACCCATATCAGACGGGACCACAAAAGCGGCCGTAGAGGGGTTCCCCTTTTATTGGCAACCCATGCGTCTTAGATACCTGGGAATTTTGGTGAAGAGGGGGACGGAGGGAATGGTTGCAGATAACTCCCCCTTCAGGTTCCCCTGTCCACACTACGCCTAACAGATTCTAAGATAAAATCCTTTGTCTGGGGATCAGCGCGACCTAGTTTGGCTATGGCAAAACTGAAAGCGCATCACTCTATTGGAGGACTGAGCCTCTCATCAATAGAACACTTCACCATTGCGCTACAGCAATCTCAAGTAAACAAACAACAATAACAACAAACACTGACACAAGTTGATGAGTATACTGATATTGTTTTCTCCTAATATTCTGGCCTTAAGCATTCTCTTCCCTTGTACATATTGTATATGCAATCATCTTGTACATATTCTATGCACTGTATTCTACCACTGAGCACAAATGTCACCTTAGTACACATCACTTTAGACTTCATCTTGTCTTGACAGCCTTGTCTACAACTTTCAAGTATATATAAATGCCTTAATTTATATAATATCAGTATACTCATCAACTTGCGTCAGTGTTTTTGCTATGTGTTCCATTGTTTCTAAATTCTGTGGATAACACCAATGAAGGTTGTATAAGTAATAACGTATAAAGAATGAATCTTTCTAAAAGAAATAGTGCTCATGCCCGACAGAACCATTGTGGTTGTTTGTATATCGATACCCAGGTTCTGAGGGACACAGGGTTACCTGCCTCATTGTTGTTTACTTTAACAGCTATCCCAAGTGGCACATATGCTAACAGAAACCTCTGACATGCCACAATGGGTACATATAGTATGGCACCTGCTATCTACAGAAATAGGTCTCTCAGCCCTGTATGGGACAGGAACAAGCTGACTTGACCATACTATTCCGGTACTGTCAGCTATACGCAAGACTTGGCAAAGGGCGCATCGATTGTTGGGTTCCAACCCTCGAATCCGTGTGAAAGCCCTTGTGTCGGGTAATACAGGCATATGCATTAATTGACACACACTATCCTGGCCTTTATGGAAAGAAGCAGGCATCCACACCTTAGATCAGCTCCTCCACGATGGTGACCTCAAAACATTTGCGTAATTAAGGGAAGAGTTTGGCCTTCCGATAAAACTATCTGGAAGCTACGTACAACCTCACCATTAGTGTAGAATATGTAAACATGGGGAAAACACAAAGGAGTTACATCTGGCTTGTACAAGATACTCACATCACATGTATTTTTGCAGCCTCTATCAGGAGACCTTCGCATAGATGACAAACCCGACTATCTGCCTCCTATGAGGATGAGGAATGGGTAGTGATATTAGACAACCTGGACAGGGGCACCCGGGGGGCAAGACTAAAATTGAGTTTATTCAAAATTCTCCATGACTGGCACTGGTCTCCGACAAAGCTGTGTGGAAAATGACAATGTATATGTACATAAGCGGCGTTCATTTGTGTTCACCATACCCCTCGCTGTAAGCAGAACGAATACCGTGAAGCATTGCCCGCATCATCTCGCCAGTACAGGCCCATGCACGCACGTATACGACAGCCATTTTTAAGCACCAAGGCCTCTCTGCCCACTCCCGATAGCCAGCGCCTCTCTCTCCCCCTCACTCCCCAGCCTCGCAAGCATCCCCGACAGCCTCCGGTCTCTCATGTATAGGCCATAAAACCCTCTCCCTCCGCGCGACCCCGCTCTAAAAGTGACACCCCTGCCTGACCGACACCCCCTGCATTCCTCCCAGGAACACCCTTCCCCTCTTCTGATGACCCCCCCCCCCCCGGCTACACCTGGCCTCTCGACCCGGTCCCAAGTCATAAAACAAAGCCTCATGGATGTACCCCCCCTGACCCCGCATAGCAACGCGTGATACACCAACCGAAGTGCCCGATCTTATCGCCTGCCCAAACCTTAGATCTGATCACCCCCTCTTGCCCTCGTGTCCTGTTGGAATGTCCGGCTGCAAGATTACAATCACATGTTACATTTGGGAGGGGAAACAACATCTGAACGACTGGTATGGGAATAGGCCTGAAGCTGGGATTCCAAACATGCCTTTTCGTACTTCAAAGTGCCTTTATTGCAATAAGGAATGTTTGTACATCATAAACCTGTGTATAAAAGACGGAGCCTCAGAGAAACTTGTTAGAGCACCTCTTGAAGACATCGTGTGTGTGTGTCCGAAATGACAGGCTCTCCTCATGAGAAATAAAAACCTGTTCTTGCACTCCCGCTTCCAGCGCCCGTCTCTTTATTTGGTAACTGTTCAGGATGGGAACTAAGAGGCGTCTTATGCTAGCAGCCTGGGCATCGGTTATAATTTGGGCTGTTTTTCCTCAATTGGCGCCCAACGTAGGGCCCATCAGCGACATAAGGTCCGGTAAGAGAGGTCCAGACGATGGGGTGAACATCTGAACGATTGGAGTATACCTGCCTTGAGAGGGCCCTCGTCCGGCTGCCGATTGAATGAACTTCACCGATTCCGAACGGACCTCTCTCAAGCGACCTACTGTCCTGACTGGGATCCCACAGGAATGCTGCGGTAAAAACATGGAGTAAGAGAACGATCGGGCGCTGGAAAGGGAAGGCGAAGAACTTGTTTATATGGGAATCGGTATTTAAATACTGGTATTGTTCATTGATTGGTTCATTTAGCCTTGGTTGCTACTTGAAGTATTGGTTCTCTTTGAGACATTCTCTGTTTGCAAACAGCGACGAATAGGAACGTTCCTCTCTCTTTGCAAATAGTGAAGGATAGGTAATGCGGACTTTTGTCCCCCGTTGTAATCCGTCATGCCTATTTTTCTCCCCACTGATTGATTGGTTGCTCTGTTGCTCTTTGAGACATTCGCTGTCTACAAACGGGGAAGAATAGAAATATTCTGTCTCCCTTTGCAGATAATGAAGGGTAGGTAATGCAGACTTTTGTCCCCATTGTAATCCGTCATGCCTACCTTTCTCCCCACTGATTGTTTGTTATTGATTGTCGCTCTTTTGAGATATTCCCTGTCTACAAACAGAGAAGAATAGGAATATTCTGTCTCCCTTTGCAGATAGCGAAGGATAGGTAATGCGGACTTTTGTCCCCCGTTGTAATCCGTCATGCCTGTTTTTCTCCCCACTGATTGATTGATTGTCTGGACATTTATTGTTCAAGAAATAGTTCTTTTGAGGTATTCTCTGTTTGCAAATAACGTGGAATAGAAATATTCTGTCTAGTCTTTGCAAGTAGTGAAGGGTAGGTAATGCGGACCTTTGTCCCCCGTTGTAATCTGTCATGCCTATCTACTCCCCACTGATTGGTAAACTAGTTCCACCCGGACCATTTATTAGAGGTAGACCATCTGGCTCAACCGGAGGGCGCCCCTAATAAAAAGGACATATGTAAAATGTGAAGTAATCACCGTATCCTGTTAACAGAAACTTTAGCGCAAAAACACACTAGAAAAGGAAGGAAAAAGAAAATCGAGCAAAATCAGTAGGCCACTGATGAGTTTTTTCGACTTCACTAGAAATAGGAAACGTTAAAAATAGCCCGCAATAAACATGAAAGTGGTGAGAGAAGCCAAGCTTGATATCACGGCAGCCACGAGGTAGCTAGGCTCCGCCGCCCCTCACTGCTCCGAACATATCTGTCCCACCGCCCGCCACGCCCAATAACGGTAACATAAGACAGATACAAGTCAGCAGATACCTACCCCCATTCCGGAAGCTCCCGAAGTGCAACAGGTCCACGGTCACGCCCATCCGGAAGACGAGGCCTCGACACGTGCAGGGCGGGGCCCGGCTGGCCGCCATCGGCCGGAGAGGAGAAGGGGTGGATGGCCCGGGATGTACTGGTCTTCCCAGCCTCTTCTTCTAGCGCCTTGCAGGCCACGGGGGGGATGTCTTGCTTATGCCTCCGACCCCCCACCCCTCTTTCATCGCCTGGTCCGGCCACCACGAATGTCAGCGGCCGGAGAAGTCGTGGATGGATGGCCCGGAATGTACTGGTATTCCCATCCTCCTCTTCTGGCGCCTTGCAGGCCACGGGGGGGATGTCTTGCTTATGCCTCCGACCCCCCCCCCTCTCGCATCGCCTGGTTCGGCCATCACGAAAGTCAGCGCCGGGAGACGGCGTGGGGTGCACTGGGAGGGAGAGGCGGCGCGGACGAGCCTCTCCCACCTCCCCGGGTGGAGGCCCCTCAGCTGCACCCCCAACGCTCCACTCACCCGACAAGGGTTCGTCCACTCTTGTGGTGCAACACCACGCCCGGCAGGCTGGAGCCCGTCTGCTCTTGCAAGCCAGCGACTGCTGATTGCCGCGGAACTCGTAACATGACGGTCGACTCTGCAGGATTGGGCCTGGCGTGCAAAGATGACCTGGTCGCTTGCCAGCTACAAAATGAGTTCCCCGTCCAGAAGCGTTCTCCTCAACTTTGAAGATTCTATGAGAGCCGCAGGGGCCCCCGACCCACGCGGGCCCCCCGATGGGGAATGACTGCCATGATTGCCCGCGGAACGACCAAGACGTAGCCACGAGACGTCGGCGCTCTCATGCTGGCGCCAGCCTCAGTTTGAATGACCGAAATCCTGCCGACTACCAATTTGATCAGTTCCGGTGGAACACCAGTATGACCCGGTAGGAAAGATTGTTGCCTCCCTCCCCCCTTTGACTGATGGTTCTTATCGGCGGCCCCTTCTGTGCCCTTTAACGAAACTTTTGGACTGCCGAAAGAGGCTCTGGTCCAACCACGAGTTGGTGGAGACATTTTGACTATACTTGGACCTGCCCGACCTCACCCAAAATGGCGCCGGTACAAATGAAACTCGCAACTCCCTGTTGTGTTCCGGTTGCTCAGCCTTGATATCCTGAGATATGTATGCAATGTTTGAAGCGCATGGTGAGAGGGGATGGGTACTGATCGAACATTCGGACAATGAATTGATATCAAGTTTTGACGCGTCACTGTTTACCGTATTATTGAAAGTTCGAATTTTCGACACTTATGGTACTTGCCCACAATGAATTTTCGATATGATTTCTATTGCACTTGTCGCACCTTTATGAAATTAACGACCACTGACTCCGTTACGTTTTCCTCATATAAATATCCCCTCAAGTACAGTTCCAGTCTGCTCCGTGGCTGGCCCACGTGGTTGTAGACCCGTATTTGTGCGCCAACATTTTTAAATAAAGGTTTTTGAAAAGCAAACATAGTTGTAGCGCTTAGATTGGTAAGTTTCGAATAAATGGCCACTGTTTCCGATATAAGTAAAATACCGGTGAAATGAAGCAACTCGATTACTTAAAGGTTAAAAAGCAAAGTACACAGAAATATTGCAAATATGAATGGTCCAGGTTTGTTGTGTGTGTGTGTGTTTTTTTATATATATATATATATTTATATATTTTTGTGCGACGTAAAGCAATCGATAAAGGTTCCGGCATTTAGCCTTTACTTTATGTACCACATGTATCAGGGAAATTGTTTCAGATACCCCTAAGCCACTCCGAAGGAATGCCACCTAGCCCCTCTAGTTTCCGTGCCTGATGAACAAAAACAACCCTGTACCACTGAAGACCACCCCTCCTCCTCGAAGGAGAGCACGAGTTCACGCCCCACTTTACACTGACTGCCCTTTGTTTTGACCCTTCCCTACCCACGATCCGTTATACCACACTTGGGCGATCTATGCAATACACAGTCCATCAATGATTATCTCTCCCGCACTACCGGTCCCTCTGGGCTTAAACGCCGAGATGAAAGGGATTGCATCCCACGGAGATAGGTCGAGTATGTGGTAAGTAAAAGCATTTTCGGGTTTATGCGCGCTGATGTGTTTTAAAATGCTGCCCCCACCCCCTTCTTTTTCCCTTCTTTCTGCAGGACACATCGGAACGTCGACCGAAGTATGGAGAAGGCCTAAACAACACGCATGGTTCGGCACGGGAAAATTGTATATTGTCTATGGGGACTGCCCCTGAGAACGTGACGAATTTGTGTGATGTGAATGCACGCGTGTATGCCCTGATGTGTATAGCTCGACTGAATACGCGTTGCACACGTTTGAATTGATAAGAGAAATGTTTTATGTATGACTTAAGTGATGATCGAACGGCCGATGGAATGGGGAAAAGGGGTCTGAACATGGTGCCTATACACGACGAACAAACAAAGATGTAGCACTCCCTTACTTAGAAACGACTGTCTCTCTCTCTCTGAACCCAGCGACTGGGAGGGTGACCTGAAGCAGAAACTTGACGGGTTATTGCAGTATGATGAAATATGACTCCAACCGACACCCCAAATAATGCAACCAAGAATGACGTGCACCCATAAGTAAATTCATACGGTGACTAAATAGGGAAAAGTTCAGGAATGTTCCGGGGTGAGGTTTGCCCAAGTACCCTCCTCCTGGAAGACTAGGAAAATAGTAAATGTTTAAGATTTACCACCTCCTTCTTGCACCCTCATAGACATGAAACTCAAAGCTGCCCCATTGTTCTCCCGACTGACACCCTCCGTTGCCTCAGCCTGGATACCCATTCGCTAAAAATGATTCGAAGACCCCACCGTGAGTATTACCCCGACCAGGTTAGTTCCCGAACAATTGACAAAGGTGTAAGTATTTGCAACAGAGGCCACCAGCAAAGGCAGCCAGATGAATTAAGTAGGATACTAAGGATGCGCAGCATGCAGGAAGAAATCTTTTCGGCCAAGTACTGTTCTATGTTTTGTCTTGGATTCTTGTACGTAATGTATGGATCTACGTCGTCCCTCAGTCTGTGTTTCTATATAACTTGACCCCTGCTGTTCTGTGTTGTGTGCGCATTAAATGGCCTATTATTGTACACGTTTCTCTCTCTCTTTCTCTCTCTCCATGTCGGACGTGTACCGAATAGCTCGTTTAAAATGCGGACGACTCTCTCTCTCTGAGGGTCCCCCTGTTCCCTCTTCCTTTGTGTGGTAACGTTGTGCCCCGCCGGCACAAGCCTAATTGTTTTTTTTTAACACAAAGGTGTTCGGCAAAATTGACAGAAAATAAAACAATTGTAATTTGCCATATTACTACCTCTCCTTTCTGTAAAATGATGGAACTTGAATTGGCTAAGAAGGAAAGGACAGGTAAGACGACTGATGTCCCCTAATCTGGCCCTTTTTATCGGGGGACTATATGTCAATGGCCTTCTGTTCTCAGTTCGTTAGAAACACAATCCCCAATGCCCAGATTGCCCCACCTCTCTGCACCCAAGTACGGATGTCTAAAGCGTCCCCGTTTCTCCCGATTGACCCCAGCTCCATATCCCGAAGTATAACGGATGGCCCTGATTAACCGTTGCTCCCCGAGAAAAGAATGTTTAGCCTCTGTCCCTCTCTCATGATGATAGAAGACTGCCAGGGCTTGGGTTAGAAAGACGAGTCTCTACCGAAGGGTCCGATTTCGAGTTTGATGGAATACGCAGTTGATAGGAGTCTGACTTCTCTCCATATACATCATGAATGAACGCCAAATAGACTTGGTACAAACTCAGTAGAAATGCCCGCATACATACTCCATAGCGATAACTTCTGATCGTGACCGATGAACGTACCCCCCCAACTACTTAAGATTGGGGGCGGAATTGAAATGTATAAATGTCTTCTCCTGCCAGTTCTCTAAAGCTTGTTTTGTACCCCTTCAAAGATACACAATCATCGGAGGAGAGGGGCTGGACGTGACGCACAGCCTAGCCGCAGATCATGAAGCACATGTGACCTCGACCAAAGGTGGAGCCGCAGAGCAACGAGACGCGGGACGAGGCACCACTCTCAAACACGGAAAATGAAAGGATGGAGGGCTGCCTTGAAGCCCTCTGCTTGCTGACCCACGCGTGCCAGAAGTCTCCGCCCCTTTGAGCCCGATTGATGGGCCTGCCTGCTCGTTATCCTTTGCTCCCTTGGTTTGTCTCAAAGATCTGATCCCACTCCGCCCTCTCTTCCCTCGATTATCCGACAACCCCCCCTTTTTTCACATGGAATTTTGACTCAGAAAAGAAGAATAGCATTTAGGTAGAATAGGGTTTGCCACGGAAGGAGAAAGAAATGCAGGTGCCCAGCATGAGGCACCCTTAAAAAGGTTAGTTAGGAAACAGGACTGTGGTCTAACAGCAGAAGACAGATCGCACCCTGCGACGTGTAAGGATGGATCCGAGCTGGACCTATAGCTCCACCGCCGGTGCTCAACAGCGCCAACGAAAGAAAACGAACTAATAGAGCCCACCAGTGATGGCTTGCTGCTAAAAAGACACTGTGGCGAAGACCCCCCCCTTCCCTTTCTGGACTTTCTGCCCCCCCTCTGGACTAATCGCTTGTATTGAACTGAATTCCTCCCTCAACCACTTTTGTATTGCTTTCAGAATGTTTCATCGGTCACTTTTAACTGTACCTTGATACCGCCGGAGAGAGAGTCAGAACATGGTTCCATAATGTGTCGGAACATTTTCTTGATTGACTCCGACTGAGTTGTATACTGATCTCTAGACTCGTATATATAACACGACAAATGTAAATTCATGTGTATTGCACCTCGTCTATCGCATCGACTGCCCATGGTTATATGCAATCTGCCAGTATTGACAAACGCTATTTCATTGACCACACATGGCTATATGTACACCCCGTCAGTTATGATAAACACGGAAATGAACTAACTTATGTTAAAAAGCGGCGACTGTGGAAAATGACAATGTATATGTACATAAGCGGCGTTCATTTGTGTTCACCATACCCCTCGCTGTAAGCAGAACGAATACTGCGAAGCATTGCCCGCATCATCTCGCCAGTACAGGCCCATGCACGCACCTATACGACAGCCATTTTTAAGCACCAAGGCCTCTCTGCCCACTCCCGATAGCCAGCGCCTCTCTCTCCCCCTCACTCCCCAGCCTCGCAAGCATCCCCGACAGCCCCCGGTCCCTCATGTATAGGCCATAAAACCCTCTCCCTCCGCGCGACCCTGCTCTAAAAGTGACACCCCTGCCTGACCGACACCCCCTGCATTCCTCCCAGGAACACCCTTCCCCTCTTCTGATGACCCCCCCCCCGACTACACCTGGCCTCTCGACCCGGTCCCAAGTCATAAAACAAAGCCTCATGGATGTACCCCCCCTGACCCCGCATAGCAACGCGTGATACACCAACCGAAGTGCCCGATCTTATCGCCTGCCCAAACCTTAGATCTGATCACCCCCTCTTGCCCTCGTGTCCTGTTGGAATGTCCGGCTGAAAGATTACAATCACATGTTACATTTGGGAGGGGAAACGACATCTGAACAACTGGTATGGGAATAGGCCTGAAGCTGGGATTCCAAACATGCCTTTTCGTACTTCAAAGTGCCTTTATTGCAATAAGGAATGTTTGTACATCATAAACCTGTGTATAAAAGACGGAGCCTCAGAGAAACTTGTTAGAGCACCTCTTGAAGACATCGTGTGTGTGTGTCCGAAATGACAGGCTCTCCTCATGAGAAATAAAAACCTGTTCTTGCACTCCCGCTTCCAGCGCCCGTCTCTTTATTTGGTAACTGTTCAGGATGGGAACTAAGAGGCGTCTTATGCTAGCAGCCTGGGCATCGGTTGTAATTTGGGCTGTTTTTCCTCAGCTGCACAGGGCTACTCCCACATTCCAACTGCTGGAGATGCGCTGCCACCGGCTGTGACATGACCTATATTGTATACAAATGCCTGACAGTGCAACCCTTCTGGGCTTATGGGGGCCAGGTCCTACATAATTCAATGCCTCTGCACCTCCCACTCTCACCAGCCACAATTCTTCTGCATGATCTGTGGAATACCCCAGAGCTTTCAAAATCACAACGCCGCCTCTGACACACAGCACTAGCCACAGCCAGAATATGCATACTTTGACAGTGGAGATCACCGACCCCACCATTACAAGAGGCTTGGTTAATAGCCATGATACACACAGCCTCTCATGAGTCATTTACAATCTTCAAGACCAAGCTCATCTATATCTACAGGTTTGGGCACCTTTCCTGCAAGCAGAGAGTGGTTCTACTAAGAAGTCTACTGAGTACCCCACAGTGGATGTCCTCACACACGTTGCGGCAATGCCACTACTTAACACCCCCTGAAACAAAAACAAAAAACAAGAGCGGTGATCCCACGCTTAAAAGATCACCCTCCTTACCATTGATCCTCATCTGCGTTCACACATACACCTTAAATTCCCCCCTCTCTTTTTCCCTCAGATGGCTACACCAGATCTGTTCTACACCACCCATCTTGTATATTCCACATCTTAAGCCACTTTGCATTCTCAGCTACGTATCTTGGTGTTCTCTGTCATTTCTACACACTCTTTTTTTTCTCCTTCATTGTCTCCCTGTTTACCTAACTCCCACCCCTCCCTCCTTTCCCTCATTTATTCTCTACCCTACCCCGACACCACAGCACAGCACAGAAATGTGACAATGCAGCAATATTGACAAAATAGGACTATGCCCCACATAGATACCAAACAAGAACCTGCAGTAGGAGGCATGTAATATTCATCCCTTCAGAGTCATGTTACCCTTCCAACATCAGGAATTATAGCAATACCCAAGATCAGGGAGACCTTTCACCAAGATTACAAGTCACTATGTCCGAATACTAGGCAATATTTGGTTTGTGCCTAGAGTCCCAGTAAATGATCAAGCTCACCGTCCGTAGCATTCCACATATAAGGCCAACACTAGATCAGATACCATAGATCTGCCTAACAAGACATGGGATCTTCTTCCCCTTCTCACTTCCTCCCCTCACCACATATCAAAACTAGCTTTTCTCTCTGCACCTAAGAGGGTTCACTGATAGAATATCGATGTTAAAAATATCGATGTTCAAAATATCGAAACAAATATACAAACTACAAAACCTACACAGGTAAGTACAAAAATATTGAATAAAAAATATCGATGTAAAAAATATAGAAGTAAACAATATTGATTTATATATAAAATAATATAATATATATTAAATATATTAAATATTAATGTTAACACAATAAATTAAACTGTAATATACATTTTTACAAAATATTACAAACAAACTTAATTAAAAAAAACACACAAACATAATAATCTATACATATATATATGTACTTTAAAATAATTAATAAACCATTATCTTTCATTTATTTCATAACTTTAAAATTATATAAAAATACAATATATATAAATATTTTAAAATATAAAAAAACCTAGAATAAATTAAAACATTTAACTATGAGAAAATATTTAAACTTTTAATTGCCCAATACAATCAGTGCAACAGTAGGAAAAGTGTTGGATAGGAAAATAATTAAACTTACTATTCCAACTCCAGTGATTTCAACAGTAGGGAGAGTATTGGATAGCCGAGGAGGAAAAATTACTATTCCCACTTCAGTGGGAACAATAGTAGGGAAAGTGTTGGATAGCGTAGGGGATTAAACTTACTATTCTCTCTCCAATGAGTGCAACAGTAGGGAAAGTGTTGGATAGGGGAGGGGTAAAACTTAATATTCCCACTCCAGTAATTACAAAAGTTAGGAAAATATTGGACAGCGTAAGGAACAGAAATACTATTCCCACTCCAGTGGATGCAACAGTAGGGAAAGTGTTGGATAGCGGAGAGGCAAAAATAACTGTTCCCACTCCAGCGGGTGCAACAGTAGGAAAAGTGTTGAATAGTGGATGGGTAAAAATTACTGTTCCCACTCCAGTGAGTGCAACAGTAGGGAAAGTGTTGGACAGCGGAGAGGAAAAAATTACTATTCCCACTCCAGTGAGTGCAACAGTAGGGAAAGTGTTGGATAGTGGAGGGGTAAAACTTACTATTCCAACTCCTAGGGAAATTGTTGGATAGCAAAGGGGTAAAAATGTATATTTCCACTGGAGTCAATTCAAAATTAAAACCAAACAAATTAACACCAACAACACAAAATATTTTAAAAAACAAAACAAAAATATTTAAAAGTTTTAAATATAACAAAAGATAGAAACATATTAGAATGTTAAAAAGATCTAACAAATACAAAGAAAGATTATTTAAATAAATTAAAAAATATTTTGAAAACAAAAAATTACTTTTTAATAAAAACAATGTAGAAACAAAAACATTATATATTACATGAATGTAATATGTTTTATTTCCCATCCTATAACTCCACACAATTCAAAACCCACATTTAACTTTTTTTAAATGTACCTCTATGATTAACAAAATTACTTATCAATTAAAAATATTATTACTTTAAAAAAACGAATACAAAATAATTTACTTCCCAAATGTTACCCCTGTAAAAACAAATCACACACACAAAATAATAAAAACTTACCATAAATATTTATCAATTGATAAATTAATATTAATAATCAACTAATTATTAATTAATTATACATAAATTAATTTCCACACTCTACCCCAATAGACACCACAACACACAACTAAAAATAATTACACAATTTCTATAACTAATTTTACATTAATAAATTAATATCAATTACCAACTCATTAATTAATTTAAAAGAGTTCACTTCCTGCCCTTTACCTCTATAAACCTCACAACTTACATCAAAAATTAAATGATTGCCACATTTTAATTTTAATTAATTAATTAGCATTAATTAACAAACCATTATTAATTAATTATAAATAAATTACTTCCCACCCTATTCTTGTATAAACCCCACCACCCACTTCGAAATAAATGATACATTTATCATAATTAATTACAGATTAATTAAAAATAATTAACAACCAATTAATACATATTTAATAATAAAATAACTCCTACAATTAACACTATAAAATATAAATTAAATAAATGTTCATAAATTGAAAAATATGAATACATTTATTCTAATTCAATTACTTCCCACCATATTCCCCTATAATCCTACAACCAGCTCCTAAACAATGACACAATCAACATAATTGCCAATTAATTAATTAATATTAATCACAAGCCAATTAATTAAAAAATTAATAATCAATTAATTCCAACAATTAACACTAGAAAATCTTAATTAAATAAATGCTAATACATAATATATCATAATTAATTTTTATTTTTATTAAATTACTTCCCACCCTATTGGCCTCTAAACCCACAACCCGCTCCTAAAAGAATGACACAATTAACATAATTTCCAATGAATTACTTAACAATAGTTAACAACTAATTAACAAAAAATTAATAATACATTAATTCCCACAATTAACTCTATAAAATCTAAATTGTATTTATTTATTTATTTATTCATTTGTAGAGCGCTTGGTTACACCAACGGTGTGTCCCCGCGCTAAGGCATGGACAGGGAAGAGGTTTTAGGAGGTGAGTATTATTATATTCAATTCTATACACTGGAGAAAAGCCAGGTTTTTAGCTGTTTGCGGAATACTTTCTCGTTAGGTTCCATCCTTAAGGTTCTTGGCAGGGAGTTCCAGGTTTTTGCTGCTAGGAACCTGAAGGAGCGTGCTCCGGTGCGGGCTTTGAAGATTCTAGGTATTTTTACCAGTGCCTGGTCAGCGGATCTTAGGGTACGTCCAGGAACATATTTTGTCAGTAAAGGTTGCAGGTATTTAGGGCCTTTTTGCGCTAATATGCGGTGGCAGTAGCACATTGCCTTGAATTTGGTTCTTTCTTTTACCGGAAGCCAATGGAGTGTTTCTAGGGCCTTCTTCATGTTCGTTTTCCTTGGGAGGCTGAGGACCAGACGTGCAGCTGCATTCTGCACGCGTTGTAGTTTGGCTAGGCCTGTTTTGGAGGCCCCAAGGTATAAAACGTTTCCGTAGTCCAGTTGTGAAGTAACAACTGCATGGACTATGGTTTTCCTAGTTTGAGCTGGAAGTAGGTCTATGACATTCCTGAGGGTTTTTATGATGCCATAGCATTTTCCGGTTACCTTCTGTATTTGGTTATCGAAGGATAATTTATGGTCAAGCCACATGCCTAAGTTCTTTACCTCCTGTTTGGGGTTGGGGACTTGTCCTAGTACTTCCGGCCACCACACAGAGGACCAGATGGTAGGTGTCTTTCCTACAACTAATACCTCCGTTTTATCCCCATTTAATCGGAGGCAGTGGTTTGACATCCAGTCAGCTACTTCCTTAAGACAGTTACCAAAGCAGGAAGCTGCCTGACTTTTGGTTTGGGATAGCTTAACAATGAGTTGCGTGTCATCCGCATAGGATACTATCGCCACTTCATGCTTCTCCACACATTCCGCCAGTGGTCCCACATATAGGGTAAAAAGTGTGGGGCTCAGGACAGATCCAAATTACAAAATTACAAATTAAATAAATAATAATACATACAAAATAATAATTCATTTATTATAATTAAATTACCTCCCACCCTATTCCTCTATAAACCCAAAACCTGCTACACAATTTAAAAACGCAAAATTTAATTAAGGTAAAATTAATAACTACTTAAAATGTAACACACATATAAAGAAATAAGACAAATTCTTATACAAAAAAATAGATCACATACTTTTAAAAAACATACTAAAATACATAACACTATTTAAAACATCGATATTTTAAACAACTATATTTTTGCAAATGCACCTGCAAGTCGATATTCTTGACCACGATATTCTTCCTGTCGATATTTCTGTATCATGATATTTTAAATGTATTATTCTGTCTGTACACCCAAGTAGAAAGTTCAGCTTCTCAGGCCACGCTTGGAAGGTGGGGCCTCTGGACAATCCCAATTTGCCCATGCCTTAAAACGTCTCAGATCGAAATATCAAGGACAACAATCTCCATTAAAAACTGTGAGTCTAAAATGTAGTGGTATAAAAGTTGACAGTAAAAGATTATTTCTAACAAGTTTATGAAATACAAAGATGTGGTGGTAGTAAAGAATACATTCATGTGCTACGCACTTTTACCATAAACATATCCCAAAAGTAACTTATAACAACACTAACCACCATCTTAGCCATCACCTTAACCCTAATGTCTCAATTACTCTAACACTAATCTAAACTTCACCTTAAATCAAATACCTTAGCTGAATCATGCCTTGTTCCCTTACCCGATGCATGTTCCTACTCCTTATACTTTCTCTTGACCCTAAACTCATCAATTATCCTATCATTATTTCCCTCACCCTTACCTAAATCCATACCCTCACCTTAACCTTTAGGTCTCATCCCATTACCATAGCCATTACGATATGCCTACGCCTAGCCTTAATCCAATTATATGTTGTTTAAGAAATAATTCTATTTATTTCAAATATGCATGAACGTATGCCTAATTTAAACACATCTTTTTATTTTATAAATACATTTTTTTTAATATATATATATAAATTCCTAAAAAAAACTATCTTTAGCATAATTTTTTTGTCACAACTTTTGAGAACTTTTTTTCTGGCAAATTGATAAATACTTTTGGAAAGCATGCAATAAAAACAATCCTTTAGATATTGCTTGAAAATTCCTTTTCTTCAAAGTGTTGTTATTTTCAAACAGGGAAATCAGCAATCTCTTTGTATTAAAGCATCTCTTTATGGTGGACAGAACCTACATCCCACAGACGTATCATTTAGATTAGACAGGTCAAAATGGCGTCCTGAATTAGGAGACATTGACACTTTTTATGCAGACACTTTTCTTCAAAAAGGCATTCCTCATGCAGTACCAAAAGAGAGAAGCAATCCAACCAAGTGACTGCACAGGGAACACATAAGAGTTAGGGTGACCAACCAACAGTAAATTTCACGGACCGTCTGTAATTTGGACCTCACGTCCGTTGTCCCTGAGGATCCTTTTTACGGACGCCTTTTGTCCATAATTTTGGGTATTGCAGGGAACAGCACTGTTCTCTGCATGAAGCCTCAGCTCCTGATGGGGCCACCTCTCTCTCCTCTGAGTGCAAGAGCAGCCCCTCCCCGTCCATTGTCATTCTGTATGTGGCTAATTGCCACATACAGAATGACAATGGGCCAGTTTGGAGTGTTACTTACGGCATGTGGTGGCCTCCTCCTGCCATGGGCTGGGGCAGATGGAAGGAATATGCAAACGCGCCAATGCTGCTACAGAATCCAGTTCATGAAAGAAAGCTAGTGAAACAAGTTGAAAAGAAGGGGCTAGAGTTCTTTCAGTCCCATCTTTTTAGAAAAGTGCAGTTTCAATATTATATTCAGCGAAGCCATGGTTGCTGCATTTTTATTTTATGCAACTAACAACCATTGACAAAGCCAATAGTTCTGGCTTGCTGTAGGTGTAACGTTACTTGTGTTATATATCCGGATACAATGACAGAAGAGGCAAAATACCAGTTGGGCAGTACACTATGCTAAGCAGAGATTTTTAGCTTAGATGTTTTAACCGCTTCAGCGCTACCGCGAATTCCCGCCGTGCGCTGAAATTTCAAAAATGGCTTGTTTGTGACAAAGCCAGCTCGTCATGCGCGCAGCGCAGGTAACGCCCATGACGAGCTGGCTTTGTCACCCGCGCTGAAGGGGTTAAGCCACACTCTTAATTACCTCAAACGCTCCCTTTTGAGAACTCCCCCCCTTTTTCATCCTGCTTAAAGCCCCGGAAACAACACCATGTCACAGTCACCTCATGGCATGGCACTGTGCATCATGCATGACTTATGCCTTCTACTTTTTCAGATTGACTATGTGCAGGGGCATAGTGAACCCTCCCCCCACACCACTCCTTGCTTTATGAACTAAAGCAAGGGTGAAATTCTTGATGGGCCTCCTCTGTCTGCAACTCTGCAGCCAAAGGCTGAGCTCATAATTAATATGAAAAGTTGGGCGAGTGAATACGTGAAGAGATGGCTGGATGGATTTGTAAAAGGGTGAATGAATGAATGAAAGGGTAAATAGATGGATAATGAGCGAAAGGATGAATTGATGAATGAAAGGGTGGATGATCGGTGAGTGAATGGGTGGATGGATGAGAAAAAAGGTAAATAGATGGATGTATGGGTGGAAGGGTAGATGGATGGGTAAAAGGGTTGATGGATGAGTGAAAGGATGGATAGATGAGTGAAAGGGTGAATGCTGGGCGAGTGAATGGGTGGATGGATGAGTGAAATGATGGATGAGTGATAGGGTCAATGGATGGATTCATGAGTGGATGAGTAGAAGGATGGGTGGATTGATGGAAGGGAGGATGGCTAAGCGAAAGGGTCAATGGAGAGAGAAAGGGAGGATGGATGGATGACTGAAAAGGTGAATGGGTGGAAGGATGAGTGACTGGGTGGATGGATGAGTAAGTAAAAGGATGGCTGCATGGGTAAAAGGGTAAATGGCTGGATGGATGAGTGGATAAATGGCTGGATAATTAAGTGGCTGGATGAGTGTACGGATGGATAGGGTGAAAGGGTGGATGGATGGATGAGTGAAAGTGTAGATGGAGGGATGGATGAGTGAAATGATGGATGGAAGGATACATGATGGATAGGTTTGCAAATGGATGAATATGTTTGGATATAGATGGGATTTCTTATATATTACTACACGATCTCCTTTAATGTGTCTGTAAAACGTACCTTTTGCACCCAAGTTTTTTCCTTAATTTTGACCTCCTGTCCTGACATTTTGTCCTGAATTTTGACCCTTTGTCCTGAATCTTTATCCTCACCTTCCTGAATTCGCACCCATGCCAGTTGGTCACCCTAATAAGAGGTAGATGAGATATGTTATAAGGAAATAGGTAATGAAGAGTGGGCCGACACGTTCCTCATGAATTATATAAATATACTTCCCAAAATCATGAGAAGTGAATGCTGTGTTCATCCTTGCAGAATAAAGTCCTTATCCAAGACAACAACAAAATGCAATAGGTGTGAAGGCAAATTAATATTCTTCACAACACCACACTGCCTTTACAGAATGAATATAGACAGTGTAAGAGAAGTGAAGTAAGAAATGTTCTATGTCATTCTCCATCTCCACAGGTTTTTATGTTGGTCCATGTGAAACGCTGCATTTTCAAGCTTAATCCGAACAGAATAACATTGATGGGGCACCAAATATTTAAAGACAAGACCCAGTAAGCTCCAAAACTACACAATTAGTATATGGACCACATGCATCACTACGAATGATCTGAACATGAAAACTGGATCGGGCATGCACCCCGACAGTAGTCATTGCACTCAGATGGCTACACCGAGTCACATAATGAACAGTTGTGTTGGATCTGGGCAGAGCTGAGCACGTCGACTTTTTCTTTTGCACTGTCTAGAGCGGATTCGTGCAATCTGGAATTGTTCCAAATTAATGTATGATCTGCGAACAGTACAGCTCGGGGGAACTGAGAGAGGTAATCGCTGCCCACTGTTTCCGGCTTGTGCTACCTGCAGGTTATGTCTCAGAGAAATTCTGTGTCGTATGTATGTGCTTTAGACAGTACAACAGCATAAAAACAAGCAAAGGGTTCTGCACTGAGCCAACACAACTGTGCATTTTATTTTTTTAAAAATTATTGAGATTTGTGCATAGTACAACATGGAGTGCATTGTGTCATCAGAGAATTTTAGCCTTTGTATATGACAATTAGTTGTCAGTGTTCTCAACCCGTATGCAGAAATGTAGACTCATATTGATTAAAAAAGTAGAGAGATAATAAGGTTAAAAAAAAACAGAACAACAACAACTTTGAGCCTGGCCCCTTCAAACACAACTGCTCGTGATAAGGCGCCTGATGTTCTTTAGGCGCATCAGCATAAATTTACATCTCCATTCTTCACTCAAGAGGGGCCTACTTTTGATAGAGGATTTTGTCAGCTGGTCTTTTCATATAAGAATTGTTCAATATAAATTTCAATATTTTCATGGGATTTTGTTCCTTTTTATGATGCTTTTATCCTTTGTCCCATTTGAATCTATTATTTATATTTCTGAGCAGACATCTTGGTTGTCCCTTTTGAATCTGAATGAAATATGATTGGTAGATTATGCCTTTGAAATATCAAAAATGAACGAACTAATCTAGCACAGGAAGAAAAGGACATCACGTGGTAAAGGCAAGTCCTAGAAACTACAAAAAGCAACTGCCATTAATTTCTGAACTCTCTCCAAGCACATCCCAGACTAAAGCATCTGGTCTGTTGTTTCTAAAAAAAACTAAAAACCCACCTCTTATGGATTTACCTAGAATGGAAATGTGTTCACGTTATTCCTAATTAGCGCCTGCGTTCTCTATCCTACCTCTCCGATGATACAATAGTCAGGATCTGTTGTTCAATGGTAAAGCACCCTAATACATTGTGAGTGCAGAAGAGCCGTATACAACCAATAAAAGTACAAAAAACGGGTTCCAAGAGCTATATTTATTTTCTCTGACCATGCTGCCAGCTTCTTGAACCATAATAACAAAAGTCAAGCCAGGGGAGGAGTCCTTACCCCAACTGCACGTCCTTGAGACCTGGGTACAGGGGGCTGAGTGATGCCAGGTTTCACCAGATCCCAGTGGGACTGGCATCCCTGACGCTGGTGTGAGTGAACCAGTGCAGAGGGCTAAGAAGCCTTCACAGTATTTGGAGAAGCTGTTGTTCCATCGTCTGAGTAATTAGTTGTCAGGCTATATATAACAGATGAGCCATGCTGTTATAGGAGCTGCACAGCACCTGAAAGCCATTCACTGTTCACAACCTGGCACGTCATAACTATTTCACACACTAGCCCTTCATCGGGAGAGGGGAAGGTTCGTAGATCCACTCACAGATCTAGTCTAGGTCAACCTTGTATTTTGCTCTATTCGAACACTTACTTGATGACAACAGGTAAGTACTCAGTACTTGTTTATGCTAATTTTATTGCTGCCTATCACTGTTTATTTTCATGTTGTACTTTAATGAGTTCCATACAGATTTCTTTAACAATGGATCAATAGGGAGCGTTCTTTAGTATCACTACAGAGAAGCCGTGTGCGCGAGCGTGCGTGCGTGCGTGAGCGTGCGTGTGTGCGCGTCCCTCTGCTTGTGTCCCTGGCAATGTTATATTTTGACATATTTCATTTTTCGCGACCACGGATTTCTGAGGCGCACCTGCATTTTTAGAAGGACCGGTTATGATATAGAGAAGAGGGGACAGATTTATGGAGAAGCCTGTCTTTGCGTTGTAAAATACAGTAGTGGAACGGGGACAGCGAGTGCCGCGATAAAGCAGAGATCCGCGGAGCCTTATTTTGGTTATTCAAATTCCAGGCTCCGGGCTCATTATGCGCACATTTCTCGCCGTTGGTTAATTGGATTTCCTCCATAACCCCACCAAGGTTCTGCATTTCAGTTCAAGCAGAAGGAAAGGCACTGCGAGGCAGCCATTACACGAAGACTTACGATTCGTGTCCTTCTTCAAGGGAGCAGTTAAATGAAGTGCTGTCTGTGCTTTATGGCTCGGAGAAACTCGAAAATTATTGTTTTAAGACAGTTCCTTGCCCTTCATCACCTCAAACGAGGGGCAGACAAGAGCCGGAGTTTAGAAGCTATTCTTTCCATTTTCAGATGCCTATTGAAGCAAAGTTGAGCACTGTAAGATACACGAGTACGCTGAATGTAGAAAACGGCTTTAAATATGTCGGTGCTGCTGTGGTTTGGGATACGCGCACATTAATTACCAAGGTTGAGCGTGGAAGGGGCAGGACGTATGAGAGATGAACCACACTTGGAACATGTCTCAGGGCAGACAGGACAAACAGGCTCTCCAGTGGCTCATTGAAAAGGGGGAGTTACATTTGTTTACCATTAAAAAAGCAATGAACTTTCTGTCTCAGTGGGTGGGTGCTTTTGTAATTAAGGACCATGAGTTGAAAAGAGACGGAGCTGAATTATGGATTTTATTTTATTTACAGGTTTCCAGCTTCAGCACTGATTTTGCTTTCGTCTAAAATCTTACATCAGCGTTTACCTTATTTATATTACGATAAAGCTAATATCTTCTATTATCACCAAACATAGTTCAACCAATACAATTAAACTTTTCCGAAAGCAGCGGACATTCTAGAACATTTCAGCATGTTTCAAGCTGTTTGTGCATCTCAAGTGTCAATCACTGTCAGTGGCTTCTTGAGACCACGCTGAGTCACTGTCAGGAGTATGGAGATGTAAGCACAATTGCCACAGTTCGCCACTGACTATATTGACATATCTCACAGGAGTAACAGTCCTCCCGCCAACTGCAGATATACATTTCCCGTGAACATGCATCACATTTCATACCGCCCCCTGGGGAAAAAAAATCCCACACCCAACAGAAAATATACATTTACTCAATAACAGGGCGTGTGCATAGTAGAGATGATAATTCTTTCTACAGCAAGCAATGATAAGTAGAATTTCAATATTAATAATGATTTGAAATGGTAAGCAATGCCAGTTGTTACGTTGCTACATATATCAGTCAGTTATTGCATTATCAAAGCTAACAGCAGTGTCAATGACCAAACAAACGAAGCTTTCTACGAGGCACCCCATTTCCACCAGAGAGCAGCACCTTCTCACCTCATGATGACCGAATATGGTTGCAATGTGAAGCGCGGTAAGAGCTCCATACCCAACTTGTTGAATGTCTGCTCCTCCATGTAGCAAGGCCGTCAGCAGCTCTGCATTGTCCTGCAATACAGATTGTGCCATGTCACTGTTATCATACTATGCTTCAAATGATAAAAATAGAAAGCAAAAAAAAATACAATGGAATAAAGTTCTTTCCCTCATACATTGTAAGACTGTTACAGTCACAGTGGAATTCCAGGGTATTTGTTTTTTTTCAAGCTGTTGTGTTTCTGTTGTTTAATTCATACCTTAGATCAATGAAGGAAGGATAGGGACTGGGTGGCTCGTCATATATCCTCCCTTCAATAATATATAAAACTAATAACCTGACTTTCCATATGATTTCTTATATAGAAAGAAAAATCAATAGTGAGAAATTGATCACTGTGATTCTCATGTCTAGTCCCAAGCAGTATCCTTTTCAAGATACATAGACCCTCACCCATTGGGACGACATGCTTCATCATCAAGTCATGGAACAAGCTGGGTTAGCGGTGCAATACTCAACATGCCTCTCTTTGATGGACAGCTTTTCTTTTAGCATACACTGGTCCAAATAGGCTTTCATGCCTGTCCTTGTTCCGCTGGTGTGGGAAAGCAGTAGTAGGTTTAGGATTGCTTTTTAGTGATATAAAGTTGTCTATGGATAACCCAAAGAACTTTTTTTTTACAGCTGAGCTTTATGAATGACTAGATTAAAAGATGGGGAGGACCCCTAGAATTGTAGTTTTCCATGAGTCCACAATGTATTTAAATGTTTCAATCCTTTTTTGCCCAGAGGGGCTCAGTAGCATTTCTTCAGGGCGATGTGAATAAACCGTAATCCACTCTGCAGGAACACTGCCTCGGATTATTTCTATTTAATAATCTTTATTCAGCAGTCAAATCAGTAATAAAAGAGACAGTTGAAAAAAATGATAAAATCAGCACATCAAATCCACTCGTTAACTACACTATGGCCATATATACAAGTTTACATAATATCCAACAGACCGCTAAAACAAAACAAAAAAGCTGAAGAGCCGCATTCAGAAATTGACAGACTCAGTGTAACGCATACGTTCCAGGAAATAATATTTAAGTTAACTCCACTGACCCATGTCTGAGTATATAGTGCAGCCGAAGGCACCCACCAAGGTGCCAAACTCCCTACTAATATGACGCTTAGGGCTACAGTGGGGGATCTATGTTTCCGCCTGTTTTCCTCTCCCCATTCTCAGTGGGCATATCGCAATCTACATTCTTACCCACACCCTCTCGCTGTCAATCTATTTTATTGAGGACCCTCAAGGGAGCAAAACGGTTGAGTGACATTGATACCCCCCAGCGGAGGAACACCCTCTTCTGGATTTATACAGTTACGAGGGGGTTTGTGACTGGTGTGTGATCTATAAAAAAAACAATGGCACTGTCTTTATACCTGACTCCAAGAAAAATGATTGTGAGGTATGGTGTAAGATCTTACTGGCCAATTTGGGAATTTTAAGCGTGATTACCACACAGTCACCGTCAAATATACCCCTTGAGCGCCCAATCCAAGAGACCCACCTAGCCACGAGGATGTGCCCATCATCTGCAATGTTAAACCTAGCATGTTTGCTCAACCAATGGGACGCCTTATTAATTAGCTGGATGTTAGACTCATTTCTCGGGGTACTGTGGCGAAACAGCCCCATGTCCTGCTGGGGCATGGAGTCCCCTTGTGGCAGCCCCCAACCCCGAGCTGCTTATATGCGCCTCCTGGTGCGATGCTTACGTTGGCGGTGAAACAGTGGCTTGTCCTTCTAGGGGATGGAGTTCCCTTGTGGCAATGATCGGCTCACACATCTATTGAGGCGTATCCAGTTGTAGAGACAAGGGTGGTAACCCTGCCCTGTCTCCTCCTGGTGCTGATGGGTACAGGACTGGTCCGGGGCTTAGCCTGGGCTTTGGTCACGTGCGTCTCGCTCCACTGTTGGTGGAGGATGCTTTTCAGAACGTGGTGTGGGGGAATCAGTGTCAAACCATCCCCCTTGCAATGTGGTTGTCTGGAACAGGTAGTCCCGATTAGCAGCTGGGCAAACAGCAGGCAGACTGAACTTCCTTGGATTCAAATTATATGTCCCAACAGGTGAGTAGTATAACCACTTTTCAGAATGACCTATGACCTAATGTTTTTACAATATGTTAGCCAAGAAGACAAAAGCAACAACAATAAAACAAACAGACATAGAAACACCATAAATACCATTTTGAATTGGACTCACTTAAATTTGCCATTGCCAGGGCTTAGTACATCATGTCAAAAAGGTGAAAATACAAAGTTATTGTGATCACAGCTAAAACCATGATAATGTGCCCACTTTAGAATGGATCCGGAAATGAATTGGACGGTATTGAGGGATTATTACTCTATACTTAGTCGTTAGGTGCCCATGGGATGTGGGGACTTAACACACTTCAGTTCGCTGATCTAAGTGAGCAATGAAAATTTAAGTTGCTGTTTCCCTTGCTTTACTTAATCATGAATCGTACCTTCTAGTCTGTCACTGCATATGAATCACTTACTGAGAATAATGGTGTGCTGGCTTTTCACCTACTCAAGTCCTCCACTCCTGAATGCTATCAAGGTAGCAACATCGAATTAAGTATAAAAGCATCAATGGAGTTCAGTAGCCTCCCTTCCTCAGCATCATTACACACATATTTAATCCTGTACTCATCATGACGTTGGCGTCATCAATTGGCGCCATCTTGAAATGGGCATTTACAATAGTTTCAATGTTTTTTAACTTCCTTTGTTGATAGATGGTGGACCTATAATAGGTGCCATCTTAAGCGTGGGAGTGTCAATTCTCAGTCTCTCTTTTCTTTGCATGCCATTTGAAGATATTAGTAAGTAGGTGAGTCTATTATAAATTCCCTTTATTACAGGTATTATTTATAAGGTTTTTCTTTCGTTCAAAGTCCTATCAATAGGATGTCATTGACATGGGCAGCTGTGTTGGCTTACAGTTCAGCCAGTTTCATGTCTGATGATAAAGACAGTAATAGGTTTTACTGAAAATATGAGTTATTGTATGTTTAGAGTTTTCTGCTCATTAGTTTCATAGTAAGGACCACAGAATGTCATTGTTAAGACCTTCCTTGAATGTTTTCAGTTTATAAATATCAACGCTGTTCTCTATTAAAGAGACAGGCTGCACCATCATGTCCATCTGATATTTTCTCGAAGATTATTCATGTCATGTCATTTGGTAAATGGTTGCTATCAAAGAAATCCACTGTGAGTTTTTGTGGTATTACATTTACATCAAATAGTACGCCTATGTTTATTTATTCGTATTTTGACTGATTCTTCGCCGAGCAGTGTAGCTGAAAAAGGACAAGTCACCATATAGATGCAGTTGGCCATCTTACAATTGTTTGCTGACACAATTCCCATTTCTTGGGTAACCCTAAGTCTAGTTCTTTGAATTGTGTAGTCAATGGAAAGCTGTTACAATTTTTGCAAGAGAAGTGTCCCGTTATTTGTGGTAGGCCACCAACTCCCGGTTAGGGAGTAGGTTTATTTTTCTAGTCTTGTATGCACTAGTTACTCTTTCAAATTCCTTGACTATTTGAATGCAAAACTATGGTTTACGCAGGAGTATAGTTTCTGTTAGACTTGCCATACTTGGCGTGGTTTCCCCTTAACTTTTTGCCTTCAGCCCTCCTGTTTTGGTTGGCCATAGGACTCTTCCTACTCTACCACTGCTAACCAGTGCTAAAGTGCTTGTGCTCTCTGCTCAAAATATGTTAACATAGGCTTATACCAAATTGGCATATTTAATTTATTTATACGTTTCTAGTAGAGTGCACTACATGTGCTCAGGGTCTGTAAATTAAATGCTACTAGTGGACTTGCAGCACTGATTGTGTCGCCCACTTAAGTAGCCCTTTAATCATGTTTCAGACCTGCCATTGCAGAGCCTTTGTGTGCAGCTTTAACCTGCCATGTTGACCTGGCAAAATAAACCTTTAGCGAGCCCAAAGCGTCGATTTTAATACACAGAAGTCACCGCTCAGACTCGCCCTAGACAGCATTAAGGGTAGGGTGCAGTATATTTTTTAGAAGTTGGACATGTACTTTTAAGTTATACATGTCCTGGTAGTGAAAAACACTTACATTTGTTTTCACTACGCAAGGCCTTTCTATCTCTTAGGATAACATTGGAGTTGCCTTATAACATTTTATAAGTTTAATTTCCAAATGGGAAAAGATGATTGCTTCATGTTTGGTGTCTCTGAAATTCTAATTAAAAAATCCTAACTAATGGTGAAGTCGCATTTTAAATTACAATTCTGAAAATGCCACTTTTGTAAATTTGGCATTTTCTTGTTATAGGCATTTGGTGCCTGCAGCCTGTCTCTGGTCACAGGACTTTATGTAGTTGGCAGTTGGGTTTTGTGTATTCCTCTCAGACAGCCACACTCCATGGGAACTTAGTGTGACAGGATGGGCTGTCACTTGCAGGATGACAGAAGATCTGGGTCCAGTTTCACTAACACCTGAATAGGTTGTGTCCTGTTTGCACACAACGGGCTGCATACCCCCTGTAGCTAGTCTGGAATCATGGCAGGGAAGGCATGCCTCCAGAAGCTTCTCCCCACTTCAAAGGCGCTACTGTGTATAAAAGAAGGACCTCAAACACCACCTCTTCAGCACAGTTCTGGACCTGTTGACATTCTGCCATGAAGAAGTATTGCTGTGCTGCTACAAGGACATGCTGCTCTAAAGGAGCTGTTGCTTTGATGTGCTGACCTGCTTCCCTCATGCCTGGGGAAGAATAATTGGGCCTGCAACTCCATCTTGAACCCAGGACTCCAGAGTGACTCAAAGGGCTAGTCTGTTGGCCTCCTAATCTAAGCCTCAGAGACTTAAAAGGTTCCCCATCAGCTCCCGGGTCTGTCTTTAGTGAGTTCCTGACTGCCAAGTGGTGCATCTCATGTACCAGACACTTATGGTCCGATTACGAGGTCAGAGGCTTTCCGACACACTTCATCGGTTTCAATTCCGACTGGCGGATTATGTTACAGCTGGTCGGAATCAAAACCATCCGGTTATTCCGGCTGGCTTCTGACATGCTCCAGGAGCCCGTCTGCCAGTCGGAACCAGCCCATAATCCAAATGGAAGGCGTTCCTACCTTCTGGATTATGATGCACAGTTTCTGGCAGGATTTCCATGTCTGCCTTTCCGAGATGGAAACCCTGTCAGAAAGAACGTTTGGGGACCAATAGCAGAGTCCCCTTCTGTTTTAGGCTTCCGGTTGGGGGCTAAGGGGTACCATAGGAGCCCCCTTTTTGTTTTGATCCGTGCACCTTGTAGCAGTCACCTGGAGGTGCCTGCAATGGGGTGCAGGGATGAACAGGGACTCCCATTCCACTATGGGAGCTTCTGTTATGGCCGGTTTTCGGCTGTAAGACGAGGTCCCATAGAGGAATGGTAATATGAGACCGCACCATGTGAGGTCACATTGATATTAAGCGGTCGAGACAGCCGACTGGAGATCGGTCAGCCCCATTTCCGCTACAGTGTCGGGCAGATGCAAGTCCACCTGACATCAAAATAAGCACCTTGGTATGGCTCTCGTACTCTTGAAATCAAGTCTGTTGGCTCTTGCCAACTTAGAACGGGGCTGTTGGCATGGAACTGTGACGCTCGCTCCAAAAAACAGTGCGAGCCGCCACCAGCCCTCCCTTCCTTGGTGCCGGCCATCTCTTCACACAATTCCAACCACTATCCGCCACACTGTCCTTGCTCCCTGTGACCCTTTCCAACGTGATGGGGTCTCATGGCACAAAATCTGAGACAGTAAAAGTTCAGTCGGTCTAATCTGGGACTGTATCCGACCTGTGCTCGTTCGCGGTCTGCCTGAACATTTGACTCTGACCCGGTTCAGTACGAACGAATTGCGGCGATTGGTACTTTTGCTTTTAGGCACTATAGTGCAGTTTATTCTTTTAAAAAATCATAATTCCAGTACCACTGATTGGAATTATGTTGCTTTGGTCTTTTTTGTATTGATTACATTAAGCTCTATTTTTCTAACCTGTTGTAGAATCTTTTTGTGTGGTGTTTTCTTTGTTTTACTGTTTGAAGTGTTGCACAAATACTTTACACATTGCCTCTAAGTTAAACCTGACTTCTCTTTGCTAAGTTACCAGGGGGTTGAGTACACGTTAAATTGAGGTTTGCTATTGCCTTACCCTGACTAGGATTGTGGCTGCTGCTTGACAAGGGCTCACACTCTAGTCAACCTGTAATACAATGTCCAACATTTCCAGTGTTCAAAATTCTCCAGTTTTGATTGATAATCTTTTACAGATCATTCAAAAACGGTGTACACTTAGTGATGCATGTAGTCTTGTTTGGCCTTGAGGTTTATCTCTAGCAAAGCTTTTCATTATTATTTCTTGCCATTTTCTTTGATCTCTCTATCAACCTCCCCAGTATTGTTTGGTATGTGGTGTGTCCACTAAGTCTTCTGCTTGTTCAGCATGGCTTGCAATGTTGCTTCAATTTCATCAAAGGTGCACAATTGATCATAGGGAAGGATTCCTCGCAGGGCCATCAACTAGTAGACTGGTTGTTATGGTCTTTTGGTTTCTGATAAGTTCTAGTTGTCATTAGGCCATCGTTGATGGTGATCTCCAGAAAGAGGAATGCAATATTTTCATTAGAAACCATGGACATGTGTCTGTGAAATGGGTCTAAGTGATAGCTCCGGTGGTGAAATTTTAAGGATGGTTTATTTGTCTCCTTGTCAGATTACTAGGATGTCCTCAACATATCTTCAACAAAGAGTCATCTAATCTTTATCAGCCTTGTTTTTTTTAATTTCAACTCATAATTGTGCATATATAAACATGCCTGGCTGTGAGAGATGGTACCCCCTATGAAAGTACCTTGGGTTTGTAGGTAGAGGGTGTTTTCAAAGCAAAAAAAATCCTCTTCAATGCCAGTGACATGCAAGCCATTACAAAGCTGATAGGCATCATGTAATTCCATTCTGTACTTCTTGGGAGTTCTTCGATGACTATTGACATTTCCTCCTGGGGAGGTGCTTGTGTAGAGAGCTTATACATCAATCTATCAATCAGTGCTTGTTGAGCGCGGCTACTCACCCTTGAGGTTCTCAAGACGCCTGGAGGAAGGTGGGGGTAGCAAGTCCGACTGGGCACTGTAGTTCATTCAAAGAGCTTTAGATCCTTCCTGAATTGTGTCAGAGATGGGGAGAGCCTGAGGCAGAGAGGCATGATGTTTCAGGATTAGGCAGCAAGGTAGGAGAAGTATCTTCCTCTTTTCCTGGTCTTGCAGATCCGAGGGATGGTGACGAGGGACAGTTGGGTGGAGCTGAGGTGTCTGACGGGTGCGTGAAATGAGAGGCGGTGGTTCGGGTATGCCTGTTCAGTGTCATGGACAGCTTGTAGGTACGTGTGAGGGCCTTGGAGGTGACTCTTTTGTTGACTGGGAGCCAGTGGAGTTCTTGTAGGTGTTCAGAGATGTGACTGCTGCTGGGGAGGTTGAGGACCAGTCTGGCTGTGATGTTCTGCACTCTCTGACGTTTTCTGAAGAGTTTCTGGGTGGTGCCTGCGTAGAATGTGCTGCCGTAGTCAAGTCTGCTGCTGATGAGTGTGTGGGAGCCTGTCTTCCTGGCCTCAAAGGAGATCTATCGGAAAGTCTTCTGAACCAGACGAAGAGTGTGGAAGCATGATGAGGTGACAGCATTGGTGGTTCATGGTGAGTGAAGAGTCCAGTATGATGCTGAGGTTTCACGCATGGTCAGTGGGAGGGGGCTTCCTAGCTCAGTGAGCCACCAGGAGTCTTCCCAAGTGGAGGTGTTGGGCCCCAGTATTATTATTTTGGTCTTGTCTGAGTTGAGCTTGAAGCAGCTATCCCTCATCCAGGTGGCGACAGCTTTCATCTTGTTGTGAAAGTTGTTTCTGGTGATGGTGGGTTCATTGGTGAGGGAGAGAATCAGCTGAGTGTCATTGGCGTAGGAAACGATGTTGAGTCCATGGCTCCTGTCGATGGCTGCGAGCAGGACCAAGTAGATGTTGAAAAGCATGGGGCTAAAGAAGGAGCCTTGAGGCACTCCGCAGCTGATCTCAGTGGGTTCCGAGAGGATCAGGGGAAGTCTGACTCGCTGTATTCTACCACTGAGGAAGGAACAGATCCAGTCCAGGGCTTTGTTGTGGATGCCAGTGTCTTGGAGTGTCGTGATTAGGGTGCAATGAGAGATGGTGTCTAAGGTGGAAAAGAGGTCGAGGAGGATGAGAGCTGATGTTTCTCCCCAGTCGAGGAGGGAGCAAATGTCATCGGTGGCAGAGAGGAGAGCAGGCTCGGTGCTGTGGTTGCTTTTGAAGTCAGATTGAGAGGATTCCAGGAAGTAGTTCACTTTGATGAACTCGGAGAGTTGGGCGTTGATGGCCTTCTCGATGACCTTGGCTGATAAGGGGAGTAGGAAGATGGGTCCGAAGTCCATGAGGTCGGTCGCGTCAGCTAATAGTTTCTTCAGCAGGGTTTTGATCTCAGCGTATTTCCAGTCATCAGGGACAGAGGGGGTTTAGATGGAGCAGTTGATGATGCAATGTAGTTCAGGGGCGATGGTGGTGGCTGCTCCGTGGAAGATGTGGTGCAGGCATGGGTCCGAGGGGGCTCCGGAGTCAATGCTATTCATGGTCTTGAGGATGTCATCTGTGGTGACTGGGGTCCAGTTGAGCAGGATCTGTTGATGGGTGTTGTTGTCTTGTGAGGTAGTGGCAGGAGTGATGGGTGGGTTTTGGGTGTTGAAGCTGTCGTAGACCTGCTTGGTCTTGTGGTGAAAGTAGGTGCCGAGTTTGTTGCAGAGGTCTTGGGATGGTGGGACTTCTGTGGTCTCGCTGTGGGGTTTCAGGAACTTCTTAACAATGGCAAGAGTTCTTTGCAGTTGTGTGCGTTGGCATTGATCCTGACTTTAAGGGACATTTTCTTTTGTGGAGGGTGTGGTGTGGAGAGGTGGCGGCTTTAAAAACTGCGTGAGTTTCTGGGGTTTTGTTCCTCCATTTCTTCTTGAGTCGTCTACAGGTGTGTCTGGACTCATGGAGGGCAGGAGTGAACCAGATGTTTTCTTGGGAGTATTGCTTGCTGGGGGCTATCTTGAGGGGGAGCAGCACATCATAGCATTTGGAGATCCATTGGTGGAGGTTGCATGCTGAGGTATTGGCATCTATGGCTGTCGGCGATATGGTAGTGCTGAGGGAGGCGGTGAGATGTTCTTCTTGACCTTGCCCCAGTTGACTGCAGAAGAAAGTGGTGTGAAGGATGAAACACAAGTCTAAGGCTCTGTGAAGGCCACTACTTCTTCCACTAACCTTAGTACTCTAATTCCAGACTAATATTTCCATAACTGAAACATTTCCATTAGCAATTATTCACAACAAAATCACTTTTATTCATTTATCTGATACAGCTAACAACAATTGGCAAAGCCAACAGGTCTGAATTGTTTTAGGTATGTGCAAGCATTAAGTGATCATGTCCCTTCTGGTCTCAGACCCAGTAGTAATTAAAAAAAGGGCAATGAAACTGGATCCTATTGGGCTCGATATTCATGTCCTTCAGTTTACATGCAAAACCACAATCGGTTTCTGAACATATACTGTAAAAACCCTTTAAGTTAATCAATGACAACAATGTAGTTTCTGTATGAATTTCACATGTTTTACTTAATCTTGCTTTCCCTGATAGTGCTTTTTTATGCAGCAAGTGTAGTGCATGCTTTGCTCAGCAGTTAAGTTTGAAGGAAGTGCTGGTTTCTCTCAGTGCCAGTGTCAGTGGGTTATAAAGGTGTTCAGAATAGAAGCTCATCTAATGCTTGACCTCACTGCAAAGCACATAGAGAATTGTCACGTGTGCCAGGTGCAATTGTGATTCTATTCAAATGTTTGTGAAGGAGGGACACCATTGTCAAAGTATTGTCACAGGGAAAATAAAAGAAAATGTAATGAACGGGTACATTGTGTATATGAGGAGATTGTGAAGTGAAGGAGGTGCAAGGAAGCACATGCAAGAGAATGAACAGTGGGTGGTGAAGAAGAAAGAGGTGTGGTATTGTCGTAGTTTAGCAATCATTAGTTTAAGCATTAGCAGAAGACATCCAGTATTTATAGACTATCTTGCCCGTTTTACGGAATCCATTTTGTATTTCTGTCGGCCAGTTTGTATGCCATGTGCTCTGTCCTACCTTTCTTTTAACTGCTCATGAATTCTGCTCGTGACAGATTATATTTAGCTTCTGCCACTCCACGCATGCTCAGTTGAGCTTGCAGGTGTCCCTAGCATGTAACTGTCAGAATGTGTGTACTCCAACTAGCTAACTGTTAGCTCCTCCCACTTGTCGACTGTGCATTTTCTATATGACCTTATATGTGCCTAAGAACAGCAGTTTGTACTTGTACCGCCTTCTTTTGAGTCCCTGTCTGGGTATAAAAGGACCCAGCTCCTTCCAGTCAGTGTGCTACCTCATACCATACTATACCGAAGGGTGTTGTGTGATTGTAGTTCCACCTCATGAGATTTAATAAACTCTGTTTTTTCTATTCCAGTTTCTGTGCCAACTTCTTACTATTGGTCTAAGGACTCTGAGTAGAGAAGGGCGAATCTCTTGCAGTAGTAGGCCTGGCTGAGGCTTGCTACCACAAATTGGCACCCAAAGTGGGGCTCATCGGCGACTCGGATGCCCGAGGGACTGGTCGAGATGAAGGATTGGAATCTCGCTTTGGACGTTATCACTGCTGGAAGAGACCTGAGTCTTGGCATCCACGGCGTTTTCCCTTTCTTTCTGATCTGACCATCCAGGTGGAGCCAGTCCTCGACTGAGATCTCTTCTGTTGATTCACCGTGCCTTGACCGTTTGGTCGATTTGAGAACTTGGCAGTAGGAACCTGGACACCATTTCATTGGTAAGAGCCATTTTGGGGCACTTGTTGTAAGATTGACTCCTTGGATTGGTAAGGTCGTTTTTAGAAACACTTACTGTGGCATATATGGAATTGGCCAAATGTTGAGTTAGTGCTATGAATATGAAATAAAACATATGTGTATTGCAATACATATAGGCAGGTAATGAGGAGATTTTTCTCTGCTTCTAAGAAATTTGAAGGGCACAACGTACGAAGAGTACTTTAAGCGCTACTTTGACTATAATACTGCATATTTTGCACTATTTTCGGCATGCCTGTTTCCAGCACGCTTCATAAGATGTGTTGCTTTTGTAGTGGTACCAATTTGAGAATAGATAAAGCACAACCGCCCCCCCCGGAGGGGACGCCTAATTGGGATATGTATGTTAAATATGGTATTTCGTCCATAACTTACAGCACGTTGTGGAACAAATATACCCGTCAGGATCCTGAGTTGCGTTGGCCTATGCATGGGTCATTTGATTTGTGAAAGATTCAGTATGTGGAGCAACGGATGTTTAAGCGAAAGGCTAGGCAAGACATGTTTGACTGTGTGCGAAAGTGGGAGAAAGAAGTGCGTGAGTGAATGAAGCATGAACAGGCCTTGATTGAAAAAGAACAGCGTAAAAGTGTACATGCGAAAGCATTAGAAATGAGAAATAAAGAAATTAAAGAGAGGGAAGATAGGGAGCGTCAGTTACAGGTAAATGGCCAATACGCTGTTTGTAGACCTCTTTATCCTATTCTTAATAAACCCCAAGATGATTCTCTCTTATTAGATCGTTGTCCACCTCCGTATACTCTTCCCTCTGCTCCTGATGAGTCAGATGAGGACTCTCCTACGGATCAGGATAAAGCTCGAGACACTCGCTCAATGTTAAATACCGAACGCTCCTCTCAGATTAGATCTGCGGCGCGTAAAGCTGATCGTAGTACTAATTTTGCTTCTGAAATTTTAGATACTATTCAGAATTGGTCGGAAAGGGAACAAAAATATTTGACCAAGATATTTACTAGATATGTTCTTGAGCGATTTAGGAAACATTCGGAGGAAGTAGAGCCAGATGATATAGCAGCTGATTGTAAGCAATTACGTGAAGGTTCTTTTGTCTTCTCCCAGGTGTCTGACACAATCAGACGCTTGGTTAAACTACGTGATGAAGCAGTCCGTTTGCGGGAGGAGAAAAAGGCAGCAGACGCAGCTGCACAAACATCTCAAATCAACATGGCACGAGCTCCGACGCTCGAAACAGATAAGAATGTTGTAAATGTGAAACCTATGTGGGAAGCCGCGCCTTTATATGTTCCTTCTAAAGGAACAGGCACAAGTGATGATAAGACTTCTACTGACGCGAAAGGGTATTTTATTTATAATTGGGTTTACACTCCTTGGAATAGAGCAGATGTCATGGTTCTTAAAAATGCATTGCATGATCCGCGAAAGAATCTGACAGCTTTTTATGAAGAAATTGAGGGTGCTAATAGTTCTTGTACTATGACTTTGTCTGACATTGATTTGTTTTTTGGATTAATATTACCGCCTGATATGTGGAGAACTGTGCGTAAAGTTGATGATCGTGCGGTATTTGGGGCATTGTGGTCAGATATAGAACAATCCGATAAAAATAGAGAACATGCACAAAAACCATGTCAGCTAATTTTAGATCTTCCAGCAGCTATATTGGTAAATTAAAGACGATTATTCCCCCTAAAAAGATAGATTGGACTATGTTAGCGTCTTGCAAGCAAAAAGTAGATGACTCAGTTTCAGATTTTTTCACACGCTTTGAAGAAGCATTCCATGATTTTAGTGGCCAGTCATTAACAGATGACACGGGTAGGTATCTGTTTGTCGATAAATATGACACAAACCTTTTGCCAGAAATAGCTAGTCGCCTAAAGGCCAGCGAAAGTTCATGGACTACCTCCTCTCCAGTTTCTCTCCTAACTATGGCTCAGTATTATGAACGACAAGAATTAGAAGCAAAAAGTAAGGAGGATAAAAAATCTAAGGAGTTAAAAACAAAGGTTATGATGGCTCAAGCTTATGGCCCACCTTCTAGAGGTAATAATAGAGGTGGACGTGGATCTTATGGTTCGTCTCTCTCTCCCTATCCTCGTGTAGATTTGTCTGTTGGTCAGTGTGCGTATTGTAGACAATTCGGACATTGGATTAAAGTAGATACGTAAATGCGAGTAAATACGAATGATCGTGCTAGGTTTGATGCTAATACACGTGGACAAGAGGGGGCTAATACTTTTGACAGACGGAATCAATATCAAATGTCCAACTAGGAGCCGTCTAATTTGCAAGATTCTGCTTATGCATAGGATTGCCTAGGATGGGGTAAGGAATCAGTTGAAGTTCCAGTAGATCAGAAGGGTCCCTATGTTACAGCACATGTTTTTGATTCTACTGATTAGTTTCTGGTTGATACAGGAGCTACTCGTAGCGCCTTGTCTAAACACTTAATTCAAGGGCTCCCCTGTCTGGCTTAACTATTACATCGATAGGTTTCGATGGACCTCCACCCTTAGCCCATTGTCACAATCACTTGCACTCCATGTTGATAAGTTTACTGCTCCATGTCCATTTTTTGCTTTCTCCAAATACACCAGACAATATTGTGGGTCTTGACATGCTCAAATATTTCAGGGCCACGATACGATGTTCTCCGGAAGGAGTACGGGTTATTTTAAATGACAACCTCCCCATGATTGAGAGATCCTGTATTGTTAAAGAGGATATTGCACTAGCTTCACTCCCTAGTACTTTGTGGGCTACTTCAGACACTGACGTAGGGCAAATGATTATTCCACCAGTACATATTAGTGTCAAGGAGGGTGCTATATTGCCGATATTACCTCAGTATGAAATTTCTCGAGAAGAAGAAGCACTTACACGTATTGTACAAGACCTGATTGAAGTGGGGGTGGTGAAAGAAGTTCCTTACAATGTTTGCAATAGTCAGATTCTTCCCATTTTGAAAGACGATGCTGACACTAACATTTATAGATTTATTATTGATTTAAGAGAGGTCAACAAGTTTGTAGTACCACAGTATCCTGTAGTATCAGATATAACAACACTGCTTACCTTGGTCCCTCTAACTGCAACTACATTTTCAGTAGTGGATCTGAAGAATGCTTTTTTCTCGATTCCTGTTCGTCCTGATAGCCGATATTTGTTCGGTTTCACTTTGAATAACAGATTATATAGATTTTGTAGAGTTCCTCAAGGGTACACTGAGAGTCCGAGTATCTATAGTCAAGACAACTCGATTCTTTTATTTTGCCTGAAGGAGTGGCTCTCATACAATATGTCGATGACATCTTGATGGCAGCTGATACGCCTGAGCAGTGTGAAAAATGGACTTTGTCCTTGCTTTCTTTTCTTGCTACACACCATCATAAAGTATCACGAAAGAAATTGCAATATTGTAGACAGAAGGTAACCTATATAGGTCATCTTCTGTCGAAGGAGGGACGTGCACTGACATCAGATCGCATTCAAGCAATTTTAGACACTCCAGTACCTTCCACACAGAAAGATGTTTGTGCACTCATTGGGTTAACTTCATTTTGTAGGCAATGGATATTGGGTTTTTCACACATTGCTATACCATTGCTAGCACTTTTGACTAAGAATACTCCGATTCCTTTTCCTTGGACAGATGAATGTCAAGATGCTTTTTGCCAGTTGAAACAAGCTCTTTGCTCTGCACCAGTGTTAGGTACACCAGATTATGCGAAGGCCTTTACACTCTATGTACATGAGAAAGATGGATGTGCATTGTCAGTTTTAGTGCAGACACACGGTGACAAGCAGCGTCCCCGTGCATATTTTTCTGCAGTCCTTGATCCTGTTGCTCCTGCGTTGCCTGGATGTTTCCGTTCAGTTGCAGCGACAGCCGTGTCTATATGTCAGAGTGAAGGGATAGTTTTGTCACACAAACTGTTGGTGCTAGTACCCAATGCAGTAGATGCCCTTTTGAATCAGACTAAAACTCAGCATTTAACTAGTGCTCGCTTGACAGGATCTGAATTGACACTGTTAGCACCCCATATTACATTGAAGAGGTGTGCTACATTAAATCCAGCCACTTTGTCGCCATATCCTGCGACTCAGTCTCAGTCAAAGGAGCCTCACGATTGTATATTCCTTACTGAGGAACAGACAAAGGGTTGCATTGATCTGCAAGATACGCCCCTTCCAGATGTTGATGCGGAGCTGTGGGTGGATGGGTCTTGTTTGAGGTTACCAGATGGCACAACCTCAGCCGCATACGCAATCATGACACTTGAAACAGTAGTGGAAACAGCTCGTATACCACAGAAGTCGGCTCTTGCAGCTGAACTAATAGCTTTGACACGAGCGTGTGAGCTTAGTACTGACTTATATGTGAACATTTACACGGATAGCCGCTAAGCTTTTGGAGTGGTTCATGATTTTGGCCTACTTTGGAAGGAAAGAGGCTTTCTTACATCCCATGGGATGCAGATAATGCATGGAGAGTTAGTACATAATCTCTTGACTGCACTTACATATCCGAAGAAAGTTGCCATTATGAAGTGTAGCGCACACAAGAAGATCACCGACAAAATAGGACAAGGAAATGCCTTTGCAGATCGCGTAGCTCGTGAAACTGCAATACAGCGAAGCATTACACCTATGTACATAGTGAAATCACAAGCTGAGCGTTGGCATGATGCTAGAGAGGAAGTATTGGATATACAGAGATCTGCCTCAGTGGAAGAACTTGAACAGTGGTCCAAAGAAGGAATGTTAGTTGATGAGGGTTGTTGGCGTAACAAAGACATGAATAAGTGGAAATTGCCTGCAGCCTATTTACAACCTAAGGTTCAAATGGCACATGGGCTGGCACATGTTGGAGCTCTAGCAATAACTAAATTGCTTACACAAGTCTGGGAGCATCTTGAAAGTGCCAGCACAGCTAAATGAGTGGTACAGTCCTGTTTGATCTGTTGGCAGTACAATCCTGGAAAAGGGACACGAACTCCTACAGGAGGGTTTGCTACACCAACCGCACCTTTTTAAGTTTTGCAGATGGATTACATCCAACTTGAATGCTGCAATAATCTAAAATATGTCCTAGTGGTGGTATGTGCCTTCAGTAAATGGATAGAGGCGTACCCTACAAAGGATAATACTGCTCTTACCACAGCAAAGGTGCTTCTGAAGGAATTTTTGCCTAGATATGGTGTTTGTAAAACTTTATGGAGTGACAACAGACCCTATTTCATTGGGCAAGTTGTTGATTATATCCTGAAAGGATTAGGGATAAAACAGAAATTCCATGCAGTTTTCCACCCACAATCAGCAGGATTGGTGGAAAGGTATAATGCTACCTTAAAATTAAAGCTGGAGAAAATACTGGCTTCCACGTCCCTAAAGTGGCCAGATGCATTGCCTTTGGCACTGTTGTCCATAAGATCAATACCACACTCACAATCAGGTCTCACACCGTATGAGGTGGTATTTGGAAGACCGATGAACATTTGGGGAGTTCCAAAGCCACGCCCCATACATGATGTACCTTGTGTTCTGTTGAATGATTATTTGGCATAGTTAACTGACAGTTTGATCTCTATTCATCAACAGGTTCGAGAAGCTCTTCCTGATAGATCTGCAGGTAAGGCCCATGATCTACGTCCTGGTGACCACATGATGGTCAAGGCATTCGACAGATCGAACAGCTTGGAGCCGAGGTGGCGAGGCCTGGAGCAGGTGCTGTTGGCTACAAGGACAGCGGTTCGAGTAACGAACAGAAAGAACTGGCTCCATACCACGCACTGCAAGCGTGTATCGCCCGCCTTGGTAAAACCTTCTGTGCTGATCGACCATCGAGAGATTCTGGAAACGGAGAAGGGTCAAGCTATCTCCTCTGACGAGTCTACGGAAGACTTCCCGGACCACACGATTCCTGGAACAGCGCAATATAATTTGAGACCGAGGAAAGAATCTGCAGTTTTGAACGAGACTGGTGGAGCTACCGCCCTGGGTTTGTGAAACGGAGAGCCAATGAGGCAAGGGGGGGATCAGCCCTGCATTAGTGTAGTGACACCGTCTTGGCCCGTGGTGAAGAAATCAGCGGCTACCCAAGGGATAAGAGCTCCAGCAATTGTTTTCAATAGGTTCTTAGAAAGATCGAGCATTGTTGTCAAGTGAAATTAATACAAGAATGATTTGTGCTGTAGGGTTTGTTGTTGCCCTGGTGGTTTTGGCAATAACAACTTGGTTCATTGAGAAAGCAGTTCCTGCTCGACAGCTTTTTGTTGCAACTACTCCAGCTCCACTAGAGCATCGGTATTACACTCTTCCCTATCATGAGCAGAAACATCGACAGTCGCATCTGAATAACACATTCATTCAGATGTTGCATCATACCCTTAATGCTACAAATACTACCAATTGTTGGGTTTGTGGGATGATACCTGCACACCAGAGGAAAGGAGGAACGCCTTTTATTCCTCTACCGTTTTCTCATAATGGTTCATGTCAAGCTTGGTATGCCCTTTTGTTTGCTTATGGGAAGCCATCAATAGGGGGAATCATTTTTTGATTGAATAAAGAATGTTACCAGGATCAAAATGGCTATCCTTAAGCTAAAGGGACTAAATGGGAATGGGATGAATACCAACCGGACAATATTTCGACCCCATATGTCTTCACAAATGTGAGGGCGAGTAAGAACAATGGACTTTTTGTGATATCAGTAACAAGAGCAAAAGCAGATTTATGTATTAGCAGTATTGGGAGAATTCCCGTATGACGAAGTGAATGTGCTACTGTATTAAACATTGAGGGTGTAAATAATAGCAGCTTCATATCGTCACATAATACCTACTTCGTCTGTGGTAATAAAAGGTATTACCAATTACCTGTTGTTGGATAGTCAGGGGTATGCTACATATAATTTTTGTTACCCCCTGTGTTTTTAGCACCTGCATCATATCATCTTGACCTGAAACTGTAAGATGATATTTCAAAGAATAGATATAAACGGACAACAAGTACTGATGAGATTGATCAGACAGACACCGCCCTGCAACAATATGTTGATTTCAATTTGGGTTTGTTTTTCTTTGTGGGTGCTGCATTAAATAGTAGAAAGATTAGAAGATTGACTCGTGTAGTGGAAGCTGTCACTAATCAGACAGCTATGGCACTTGGGAACATGACAGAAGAATTGCAAATTGCAAGGATTGTAGCACTCCAGAATAGAATGGTGTTCAACGTGATCTTGGCTGATCGTGGTGGTGCATGCCGCATCATCGGAAGCAGTTGTTGCGTCTTCATCCCAGGCCACTCACCTTCAGTTTATGACGCAATCTCTAAACTACATAAGATTGCTGCAGACATTCACCCAGAGACTGGTACATGGACATTTTCAAACTGGATATGGACACTCTTTGCTACTTGGGGCTGGAAACTACTGACTTTTCTATGTCTACTACTGGTGCTACTATTTACATGCTGTACTTGTATACAATTTGGTCCCAGGATTTGCTCTATGTGCATTACTGCTTGTGCACCTGCTAAAAGAAGTGCTACAAAAGAACAGCAAATGTTAAGCAAAGAGATTTTTGATATGATGAATATCAATATACAGATTACCCCAGACAGACAGATGGAATCCATTTTGTATTTCTGTCGGCCAGTTTGTATGCCATGTGCTCTGTTCTACCTTTCTGTTAACTGCTCATGAATTCTGCTTAAAGACAGATTATATTTAACTTCTGCCACTCCATGCATGCTCAGTTGAGCTTGCAGCTGTCCCTAGCATGTAACTGTCAGGATGTGTTTACTCCAACTAGCTAACTGTTAGCTCCTCCCACTTGTCGACTGTGCATTTTCTGTATGACCTTGTATGTGCCTAAGAACAGCAGCTTGTACTTGTACCGCCTTCTTTTGAGCCCCTGTGTGGGTATAAAAGGACCCAGCTCCTTCCAGTCAGTGTGCTACCTCATACTATACCGAAGGGTGTTGTGTGAATGTAGTTCCACCTCATGAGGTTTAATAAACTCTGTTTTTTCTATTCCAGTTTCTGTGCCAACTTTTTACTATTGGTCTAAGGTCTCTGAGCAGAGAAGGGCAAATCCCCTGCACTAGTAGGCCTGGCTGAGGCTTGCTACCACAGTATGACATATGCAGATGGAAGCTTTCAGAAAGATGTGAGTTGGAAAGGAATGCAAGTATCTAACATAGATTGCAGAGTAAAATGTTGAAAGGGAAGAATAGGAGTGATTCAGACACCCTGAAGTTAATCACCCCATCCAAAGACATTGGTAATGTTTAAATCACTGTCTCATATTTTCAGAATTTAAACATTTTCAATAATAATTATGTACAACAAAGTCACTGTTGTTACTCATTTATCTTAAACAATTAACAACCATCGACAAAGCAAATAGTCCTGCCTTGTCTTAGACATATGCCAGTTGTTTTATATGTCTTAGACATATGCCAGTAGTTTTATATAGCTGGATGCAATAACAAAAAGCTCAGAGAGGCCCCAGAATACTAGCCGGATGAGACTACATGCATATTTACAAGCCCCTTTTGCCACCAGAATGTCTCTTTTTACTGACGTTGTGGTGGTGATTCAGGCTTTGCCTTATTTACAAGGAAGCATTAAGCCACGTAACGTGGCTTAACGCTGTCTTGTAAATAATGCATCCTTTCACGTTATACTTATCGTGAAAGGGGAGGGCAATGGGTGTTGCAGCAGGCATTCTAACCAACACCCATTGATTTTGACACTGCCCCATATTTACAAGGATAGTGTAAATATGGGGTAGCACCAAAATAAAGACCAAAAGAAACTGGTTTTACCCTGGCGAAATGTGGAGAAATGCTTTATTTCTCCTTGTTTTTGCTGTTTCTATGTGTGCTGCATTGTGCATCACACATAGAAACAGCAAAATGCCAATGAGTGTTTATGTGCAGGAAAGTGTCCCTTCCTGCACATAAAGAATCTTTATAAAAAATTACGCTTTGCAACTTCTATGTGTGCTGCATTCTGCCACCCACATAGAAGTTACAAAACACCATTGGTGAATGTTTATGTGCAGGAAGGCACCCTGTCCAACGGTGCAAGAGTGCCTGCGTTGGCGCTAGGCAGCTGCAACTAGTGCCAGTGGAGGGAGAAACACAGATCTGCACCGTATTGGTGTAAATACTGTGCAGCCCTGCGTTTCTGAAGTGGCGGAGCGTGGCGTTAAGCCAACAAGGCTAACCCTGCGCCCCGTCACTTCATTGTGAATATGCCCCATAGTTTAAGCCACACTCTTAATTTCATAGGCCAAGTCTCCTGGAAAGAATGCCTAGTTAAAATTCTTAGACCACACCACGTTTTGGAGACGCCCCACATTTCCATCCCATTTAAACCCGTGGTGAGACCAATGCCAAAGGTCTACAATAGGAAGCACAAGAAAAAAGGAAAATTACAGCTAGGCAGGCAAAGCTGTGTATTCAGTCGGTAACAATGTCTGGTCTTCTTTTTAGCTTCAAATGAAGTGATATTCCCTAGTTCCTGCCACCCCATGACTGTCATGGAGCCTTATGTTGCGAGATGTCTCTGGCTCTCCAGACTTGTATAGAGAGTAATACATTGCAAAAGTGGAAATCCTTTTCGTGAGTGCACATGTTCTTGTGTCGCACAAAGCACCAGGGCACACTATACTAGTTTATGATCTAAATCACGGCATCCACATCCGTTATCCTTTTACTTACAGGAATCTTGAATGTTCGGCTTTACCTGAATGGCACTTATGCTCTTGTTTGGGATGGGCAATTTAATTCGTGTTTAGGAATTCCGAAAAGGGCTGTTTATATAAAATACTTGGGACCTCTCCTGGTCTTCCATTGTAGCATAATAAATGTGTCTCCTTGATATAAACTAGGCTCATGTGTTCGTAGATACACAGGTGTCAGTATCATATGCCACAACATTAGGTTATGCATATGTATACTTTAAGGTCTATATTACCAGTGGCCCAGAGGATTGTGCACTATTTATCATATCCGACAAAATCTGGATTTATCGGGTGCAATAAATAGCACCTTTTACAAGTTTGTCTCTAATAATGGGAATCGCATGCAGTATGCCATATAATTCTGAGCCCCTGCGCAGTGGTCAGAAAATGTTGGTCCACCCTTAACAAGACCTCATTCTGCGGCACCTGAGAATTGCGATTAGGGTGCACATGATAGTCTGCATAATTTCCCTGCATGATGTTCACTAGGTGAGATTTGTGTGGAGCAAAATCACCGCATTCTAAGATCGGCATTTCGTAATAAGGTAAGAATAATGCATTGTTCTGAATTATCCAGCATTTTGAGGTGCGTAACACAGCATGGAGTGGTAATCAAACCAGGTAAATATCACGCCACCTGGTATCACCATTTCAAAGGTGTGGTGTTACCAGAGCAAAGTTATGTAGGTCTTATAATGAATGCCTTTTTAGTTAGATCTATTTCAGAATGGCCAGGAACATAACATAACTAATGCCTTAGCGAATTGCAATCTATTGTAAAACTAAGCAATGTGTGCGTGCGGTGAGCAGGCTGGACTTGCACATTTTTCTCTCCATTGAAGTGGTGGTAATAGTTCACCTAACAGCACTCTTCACAAATGAACACGAAAAACAGTCTGAACATAGACAATACAAAAATGTTAACCTCAGATGGTTATACAGATAAATGGGGCCAGAGACATCATGTTGATTGGAAATGCTGAAACATCTCCATACAATTGATGGCTCTGAGATTTTATACTGGTTAGTACAAGCTTTTTGGAATGTTTTCCAAAGACCTGCTAGTACAGGGGTCTTCTTTCCAGTTGACAGCACGGAAATGAGGCAATGTGTCAAGCTGAGCGGTTAGAAATAATTGTCATAAACTGTCAGAGGCATGCAGGGGCTTCTCTGAGCCTTTGACAGCCTAGGAATCAGAGCTTTAATCTAGCTCTGTAGATAGAATTCTTTACAGTGCTTGTCAGAACAAGAAAGGGGCCTCTACTGCAGCAGATACTGCAAGAACTGGGCGATCAATCCAGCGGTATTGCTATCATTCATGTGTGTTTACAGGGGTTTCTTTGTACAGTTGGCTGTATTTGGATAGGCGTATTTGAGACTACAATAAAATGAATCAAATATAATGGTATCTCAAAGTTGTAGGTCATCTTAGCTTTTCTGTGCAATTGGCAATGTAGAGGATCATGAACTGTGGGTTCCTAGAAAATAGTTTGCCGAGGTGGTTTGACCGTGAATAGCTCTCCCTATGGCATTGGAAGTACATGAGTGGATTTATTGATTAAACCATGATTCCCGAAGTCAACTTAATGAAGAGTCCCATCCAGAGAATGTCAATGAAATCAAGGTCGGGGTAGCAGGGCCGGACTGGCTGCCAGGAGTTTTTTGCTGTGGTGGCAGGGTGGGGTCAAGGTTCACTGCGGAGGGGCTCATTTTGTTTCTGGGGAGCTGCCCACCCTTCTAAATAAACAATGCAAAACAAATAGCATTAAATCGTACTTTTTTAAACATTTTTTTTGCATTGTTTATTAAGGAAAGCCCGGTAGTCAGTCTGGCCCTGTGGGGTAGACAATGACGTCTAAATAAAGTGCTGTCACTTTAAATGGAACTTTAATGCCGTCTAACGCTATTAGAGTAATTGAAAGACCTGCTTGGCATTGCTTTGTCAGAGGCTTACCTAAACTAATGCTTTAATGTGTCAGAAGAGAATATTCAGAATTTTTGGTAACACCTTGAAAGAACATGAGCAGAGCTGGACTGGCATGTCAGGACAGTGGCAGTGTTTAATTTGAGCCGGTGTTTTCCGGTGCTAGACACCAGCACTTAATTGTCAGCACCGGGACTAGTGACAGTACTCCACTTGGTAACACTGTCTGTTTAATTTTGAGATGAGCACAGCTGTGTTTATTATGTAAAATTGCATTGAAAATAAATAATACCAGCCTCTCACGCAATTATTATAGCTTTGTGTGGCCTGAAATAGTCTGAATTGTCGCACTTACAGGAGTGTGATGGTTAGGCGTTATGTTGGTATTTGTCATTGGCAGCATTGGCAGGGGAAAATTGTGGTGTTGTGGCCTTCCGAGAAGGGCCCTGGCCAGGGCCGTACTGGGTACGCAAACCGACCCTGGCAATTAGGTAGAACGGCTGCTAGGTAGTGTACGTGGAAAACAAAGCAGCTGCTTTTGTTACAGGGGGCCAATATTGCAGCTATGCTGCAAAACCGGTGTTGGTAACAAGAACAGCCTCCCAGGGGTCCAAACATGGCCCCACCCTGGCAGCCCACCGTGTAAACGCCCTGTGCCCGCTACGACCCGTCCGGCCCTGACCCTGGCACTTAAGCCTTTGCACAATTAAGCACTGGACAGCGGGAAAACCTGATTACAGCACTGCCACTCAGTGTGTCTTGGGCCACAATTAACCTAACACCAACAAAACAATACTGCTGTCATTTCCAGCACACGTAGATGGATCAGTGAGCAGAAGTAGAGATTGCATGTCATGCGCTGTGGCGTCATGCACTTTTCTAAATACCAATTATTGCTGAAACTGTCACACACACACCACTGAGCATATATGTATTGTAAGAAGCAGACTTGTGTAGATAACTGATTATATTGCATTTATTAGAGCTCATTCAATGTTACAATTATCATGAACCCTCATCTATAACTGACTTTTTATTCCTTCAAAAACCTTCACCCTTCCAATACAGAACCCCGCTCCCTAACTATTCCACATGACATCACAATTCATCACATCTATTTGCAAACATGCACTGCTCACTTTATCCCACTGATGGACTTGATGCAAAAGGGTCAAAATGGAAAGAGCGCAAAAAGAGAGGACATACGCCCATGAAGGCGATGCAGTAGAAGGAATCAGCGCCTGCCTTCTACCTGTGTATCCTAGATTCAATTGAAAGAATGATCCCTGAAGAGCCAAACTATAATGGCAACCAGCTCTGCCTTTTGCTGCAAGGCACTCTGGGCAAAGAGTAGGATGGAAAGAGGAGTTAGGAACATGCTGGACATTGGCTGGCACCTTCAAGGCTAGGACAATGCATCTTTTATTTAAGTTTACGCATAAAGCAAACATGTTTACAAGAATAGCTTTAGTGGATGGGCAGTGTGGAGACTATCATGATAATGGCAATACAAATACTTGACAGAGCGGGGCTTGTAAATGGCATGAAAAAAGGAAGGACAGGAGTCCCTGATATATGGAGCAGGAAGGTTGTAGGGCCCCTAATCAAGAGAACCCTCCTAGACTGTAAATGTATCCATTTCAGGATCAGACCTTTTGTTGTACCATGAAATGAGGAGACCCTCCAGTGATCTTCTCCTCCATTAGGTTCAAGAGGTTTGCTCCTAGGCTGCACCCAGGGAAGACGCCTACTAACCTTTACACAAAATGTCCCGAATTGTTTGTGTTTGAGATGCTCCAGTTCATTATCTGCACGAATTTATAATATTTATTTTGCAATATTGATCCTGGTCACTAAAACTCATGCCCACATCAAATTCTTTACATTGAGACTAGTAGCACAACTTGTGTTAGGGTTACCCTCACCTGTTCACAAACACTAATTTAGAGCATGATAGTTGCAAGACAGGTACTGTATGCTGCCCACAGAGGACAACAAGGGCAGCCCTCTACACTTCCTCTCCTTCAGACATTTCATTTTTTTTAAATGCTGCCTGTAGGGAATGTACATAGTTCACAGCTAGAACAAGCCCATGGATAGTGTGCCTAATTGGATGCACATAGCCTCTATAATGCATACTGGGAAAAGGCCTTCCAAGAAAGCTCTTTAAGTAAGGAAATACTGCCCCACCCTGATTGGCTGAAATGTGGAGAATGCGGTGGTTCTTAGTGGCAGTGGACCATGGCCCACCTGCCTGAAAATTCACATACATCCTGGAGTCTCACTCCAGCTTGTTGAACACCTCTCAGAGGCCATCCTTCGTGAACGCTGCTGCTGCTGCCTCCATTAAGGGGCATTGACAGCTGTCATTCTTTCTTCCTTCTAGGAACAAGCTTGAAGGTGCTGACCTGCCATCGTACTGACCTCATCTGGGTGATAAATCACACCTAGTTTGATAACACAGGAGTTTGAAACCTTCTCTGTCTCTTAGCAGAGACCATCAAGTGCATGCCAAGAAACTGCACATGTAGGTGAATTTAATGGTGATGCCTTCTAGTGAAGATAAGTGCTATGCAAATAAATGATGGATGGAATGCTGAATAAATCATGCATTCATTCCCTGTCAAGAGATCTGGGTTAAATCAATCGCTCTTTTGCTCACCATGCGACACCAGTTTAGACCCAGTCATATCATATGGCAATCAGTCTTGACCCTGTGCCTCATGGGAACAGTCCAGACGAAACTGCCAAGCCAGGTCCTCCCTGGACCAGAAACAAGCATCCTCGGACCGGATTCTGGGTATTATCTTCAACAGCCAGGCTAGCTTTAAGTCAGTGGCACAGTGAGCAAGTGACCCACGTCTTGGCATACCCATCCCACTTAGGGTGAAAAGTGCTATACAAACAAATAATGGACGGAATGCTGAATAAATCATAAATTCACCCCCAGTCAAGAGATATGGGTTAAATCCATCGTTCTTTTGCTCACCATGCCACCACAGTTTCGACCCAGCCATATACAAATCAGTCTTGATCTTGTGCCTCATGGGAACAGTCAAGACCGAACTGCCAAGTCAGGTCCTCCCGGGACCGGAAAATAGCATCCTTTTTTTTGAGTTCAATAAAACTTTATTAAGCAAAATATGTAAGATAGAATACATAGTATAGCAAGTAGTCATGTAAGGGACGAGGGGAGGGGAAAAAGGGAGGGAGGGAAATCAAACTGCAATTTGTAAATGAGAGTATAATAATAAACAGCAAATCATGGGTATTACTTAAGCATGAAGAAAGGGTAGATTAATTGAGCAATTAAGAAAATACAAAAGAAATCTACAAACAGTAATGATAAAAGATGAGTGGAATGACAAGGTTTCATGGGGGTTTGGTTACTTCCTGTTGATCAGGTTGTGGACGGTATGAAGATGCAGTACAATTATCTAAATACATCGTGATAGGAAGCCAAAGATATGCACGTTTGGCTGCCAACTGGGCAGGAAAAACAAAGGCAGTATCAAGTCTATGATTATGACATACATTATACCACCAAGCTTTAAAAGAAATAGCAGATGAACTTTTCCAATTAAAAGTAATCTGTTGAAACGCAACAGCTAATAACAAATCCACAATGCGAACACAGAGGTCAGTTCCATCCCAACAGGGAGATAGACTTCCCAAAAACAAGTTGATCGGCGATAGGGGAATACATGTGTGAAAAATAACATTAATTTGGGCCCATACCTGTAACCAGAATACATGTACATCCTTGCATAAAAATAACATGTGAAACAAAGTAGCATTAGGGGTGGAACAAGACCAACACAAGTCTGGAGTATTAGGGAATCGCTTATTTAGAGTAGAAGGGGTATGAAGCAATCGGTTGTAAATAAAAAACATGGATTGTGTCAAGGATGCTGCTCGCGATGTTTTACGGACTTTTGTCCAAATCTTATCCCAGAATGAAGAGGACCAGGTGGAGGAGAGGTCATGTTCCCATTGCTCTTCCACTTTAGACTTAGGCCGAATGAGTAAATGTTTGTGAATGCGCTTGTAGAGAATGGAAGCTTGGGGAGTAGTTTGTAGGATTGAATGGAGTTGGGAAGTAGGACTAGAGGAAGGAAGGGAGGCAGGACTTTGGGAAAGTTTTGTATAGACCTCTAGCACCGCATTCTTGAGCTGAAGGTATTTGGGAGCAGAAGACGAGGGCAATTCAAAAGTTGAACATAGGTCATGGAAAGGTATAAAGGTGGAGTTGGAGAAGAGTTGTGAAATCCAGATCAACCCTTTGGACCTCCAGGATTTCCAGTAGAAGGGTTTTTGACGGATGAGAAGAAACTTATTATGCCAAATGGTAGAAGAGAGGAAATCAGCAACAGAGGACGGGGGAGGGGGATTGGAGGACATGAGGAGTTTAATAGTGAATTTGTGAATAGGAGTGGGAAGCAGAGAGGGTTTACGTGAGAAAGAGATGTATTCTGCAAAGGAGAAAGGGGAGATGAAAAGGCGTTCAAGCTTTGTCCATAAGGGGCATGGGGAGTCAGGGTCTTGCAACCAAAAGGAAGCTTGCCGTAACAAAAAAGCTTTGTGATATGCCGGGAAATCCGGGAAATTAACTCCGCCTTCAGAAGCGGGGCGAATAAGCCTAGCAAGAGACATTCTAGGTTTTTTGTTATGCCATAAAAAGGAGGAGAGGATTGAGTTAAGTTGCTTAAAAAATTTGTTCGGTATAGGGACAGGAATATTCGATACAGTATATAAAATGATGGGGGATAACATCATTTTAATGGTGTCCAAACGGCCCCACCAGGACAGGTAAAGAGGCTGCCATCTGGTTGTGAGGTCAGAGATTTTCTGAGTGCATTTACTCAAACATAGGGAAACTGTATCCCGTATGGAGGGAGTAACGTGCAAATCTAAGTATTTAATGTGGGAGGGACTCCAGGTAAAATTAGAAACACTAAAATCAGGCTTGAAGGTGAATTTCGTTAGAGGTAAAATCTCGCATTTATCATTATTGAGCTTGTAACCGGAAATCGAGGAATAGGTCTGTACTTCCTCTAGGAAAGCCGGAATAGAAACGGTTGGGTTAGAAATAAAGAGTAAAATGTCATCAGCATAAGCTGCAAGTTTGATAGAAGATTGAGCTATGGGAAAGCCATGAATGTTGGGGTTCTGACGAAGTTTGGAGAGAAAAGGTTCTAAAGCAAGATTAAAAAGGAAGGGTGATAGAGGGCAGCCTTGGCGGACTCCTCTACCAAGGTCAAAATAAGGGGAAATTTGACCATTTGCAAAAACTGCGGCACGTGGATGAGAATATAACAGGGAAACTAGCGAAATAAATTTAGGGCCAAAGCCAAACCAACCAAGAGTATGGAAGAGGTAAGGCCATTCTACTCTGTCAAATGCCTTCTCGGCATCGAGAGCTATAGCAGCAAGCGAATGTTGATAATGGGATGATTTAGTTAGGATATTGAATAGAAGTCTGGTATTATCCGTGATAAAGCGGCCTTTAACAAACCCAGACTGCTCTACGCCTAGAAGATCGGGAAGTAAAAGATCCAATCTGAGTGCTAGAGCCTTAGCGAAAATCTTATAATCGATATTGACAAGAGAGATAGGTCTGTAGTTCTTACAATACTGCACATCTTTGCCGGGTTTAGGTATTAAGCAAATATGAGCATCAGAAAAGGTCCCCGAGGAGGCGCCCGAATCAACAAAGGTATTGAGAAGGGAGTGAAGTTTAGGAATCAATAATTTGGAAAAATGAAGGTAAAATTCAACGGTAAAACCATCAGGGCCCGGGGCTTTGTTGAGTTTGAGACGTTGGAGGGCGGTGAGTAATTCTGTTTGTGAAATGTCAGTTTCTAAATGGGAGAGATCAAGAGGGAAATGAGAAGGCTTGTGAATGGACGAGAAGAAATGTATAAGTGAAGAAGGGGATGAGTGGGTATCGGAGGTATAGAGGGATTCATAGAAGTGGGAGAATGTAGAAAGAATCTCTTTATCTTTATGTTGTAGTTGAGCATTGGTATCAAAAACAGATTCAATATTCATCTTATCATGTTTGACTTTTAAGTAATTTGCAAGGATTTTGCCCGCCTTATTCCTCCCACCATAAAACTTAGCACTTGACTTTAATAAGTATAGGGAAGCATCTTCAGTGGATTTCTCATTAAATTTGATCTTGGCAGCAATTAGGGGTTTCAGACTATCCGGGGAATGAGAGGTAAAATAGGCGTGTTCCAATCTCTTAATATCGTGAAGAAGATTGTTAGTGAATTGACGGGCCGCCTTACGTTTTCTAGCAACATAGCCAATAATGAAATCGCGTGCAGCTGCCTTGAAAGTGTCCCAAATCATATGTTTTGAAACGGGCGGGATATCATTGAATAAAAAAAATTCATCAAAAAAGGCAGAAAATGAAGTCGAAAACTTGGGATCTAAGAGGAGGGTATTATTAAAACGCCATCTCCTAGGCCCTTCCACCTTGGGAACTACATCAAGGCTAACCACAACCGGGGCATGATCTGAGAGCAAAATCGGGCCAATTTCAGCGGAAGTAAGTGTTTGAGTAAGGGCATGGGAAAGAAAAATATAGTCAATTCGTGACTGGGATCTATGGGACGGAGAGTAAAAGGTAAACTCTCGGAGGGTCGGGTTACATAGACGCCAAGAGTCAACAAGTTTATGCTGGGATATGGCTTGTACAAAAAGTTTATGTGGTTTATTAGGAACATAGGCAGCAGTAGAATTCCTGTCTATAAACGGGTCCATGGCTTGGTTACAGTCCCCAGCAAGAATGAAGTTATCATCCATGAATTGTGCGATACGGGGAGAAAATTGAGCCCAAAAAAGGGGTTCGCCATTTGTAGGACCATAGACATTGAGGAGAGAGATTGGAACACCCCTAAGTGATAGCTTGACATGTGTCCATCTACCATCAGTATCGGACTCTTGGGCAAGTACAGTAAAAGGGAGGGACCTACGACACAAAATTGCAACCCCATTTCGCTTACCATCACCTTGTGAATAAAAAACCTCACCTACCCAACCTCTACGTAACTTAACAGATTCTACATCAGAAAGGTGAGTTTCTTGGAGAAAAGCAATATCAATATTCAATTTGGCAAGGTGTGATAAAATACGTTGACGCTTAATTGGGGAATTAATACCCTTGACATTCCATGAAACTATGTTCAGTGACATGACATGTAGAGTAGGACAGTAAGTACAAAATAGATTAGATAAAAATAGCAACCCATGAGTAAGAAGGAAAAGGAATTGGCATTGAAAGCGAAGAGAAGGAAAAAAAGATAGAAATAAACTAGGTCAAAGTAGTATGAAAAAGGAAAGAATAGAGTGGAGAACGAGGAGAAAAGACCAAAAAGGTGAGTACTTGTGCAGTGAAAGGAAAACAAAAAGGAGAACAAAGGGAGAAGATGAGGGAAAAACGTACCTACAAAGGAAGAGAACGAGAAGGAGATGAGGGAGGATAGAGCCATATAGGTGGGTCGACGCAACCAGGATCGGCTGGGCAGGGAACCGGGGAGACATCATCAAACGAGGTAGGGATCCTGAAAAGGCAGGTGGGAGAAAAAACAGTTAAGATAGAATTGAAAAACGGAACAAGAAAGAACTGAGAGCATTAAGCAGAAAATGACAAAGAACGAAGCCAAAGATAATGTCTCAACCAGGAGCTGAAGAGGATGAGTCCATTGCTGAAGTCTTGTGTGCATTGATGAAACTCTGTAGCCGGACTGGATCTTCGTACGTCGTGGTATTGTTATTATATGTAACCTTAAATAAACAGGGATGGTATAGACCATACCTGGCACCCATTGAACGGAGATCTTCTCTCATGCTTAGGAAAGCTTTCCTTCTGTTTGCCGTTGCTTTTGCGTAATCCTGGGCAAAAAATAAAGAAGAGCCAGACCATGATAAGTTGGAGGAGGATTTGGCAGCTGTTAAGACTTTGAGTAGGTCGGTATATTCCAAAAAGTAGAGAATAACTCCTCGAGGCCTCTGTGAAGAGGAGGAAGACGTGGATGGGCGGCCAAGTCGGTGAGCACGTTGGATGTTGAGAGTGGTTCCCTCTGGCAACCGGAGCAGTTTCGGAAGAAGGGACCTGAAAAAGGCAAGCGGATCTGATCCCTCAAGGCCCTCTGCCAGGCCGTAAATGCGAAGATTGTTTCGTCTATTCCTGTTCTCCAACTCCTCCACCTGCTTTTGGAGAGATGATACCTGAGAGGTCAAATACGGCACCTTAGATGAAGTTTCCTGAAGGGATGAAACCGCCTGCTCAACTGATGCCACTCTTGTATCAATATGCGTCCAGTTATCTGTGAGGGTTTGAAGCTTTACATTAGTCTCTTCCATGAAGGGACGTAGAGCTGTTATTTCCTCTAAAAAAGGGCGGAATGATCTTATTTCTTCTAACAAAAGTTCCATGGAGACAGGCGCTAATAAGTTAGGAGGTGAAGGAGGATTTTGTCTATGCTTTTTAGTGTTGGTTTTCGGCAGCGTAGACTGAGAGGGATCCATATTTGCATCCGAGCCAGAGGAGTCAGTAGGCACGTCCAACTTGGATAAGGCAGAAAAAACTTTAGAGTTCTTCAGAATGGCAGGTTTTGAAACACGAGAGGACTGCGACATAGTCTTTAATCTGCCCAGGAGGTGACAACAAGAAGTGACAGTCTATGGCAAATATAGTGAATATCAATGATAAAGCCACAACGACAATCCAGAATAAGCTGAGAGAGAGGAGACAACAGCTTGGTAAGGGCTCGTTGGCATAGAGACAAAGCACTGAAGCAGTGGCGTTAAGCAAGAGCCATGAGTAGGAGTATTGCGCACTTCTTATGTGACTAAACCACGTAGCATATGGTCAGTACAAAAGATAATGCTGCATTGGTAGAAAAATTGTGACGCACTAGGGTTTTGTCACAGAGCAAAATGATATGCGCAGGGAAACGTAGAGGAGCACTCCGTCGTGCTTAGAAACATGGTCTTAATCACCAAATGAATAGCTAAGACAGAGGCATGACCAAAAACGTATCCATAAAAGCGCTGTTAAAAAAAAAAAATAATGTAGAAGGGAGGCAACGAGGTATGAACAAGAAAGCAGTCCCACACCAAAAAATTGTGTCAGAGCAGGTAACAAACACACAAAATGGCGGTTGGGAAAGAAAAATACCATAACCGTGCACTACCCTTAAATATGAAGGCAGGCTTCAAGACAGCAATGTCCGTTTTGATGTAAAAAATCATTGAGACACCTTTTAAGAGAAGAGGCGCAGTGTACTATTGAAAGGGCTTCATGAGCCGGCAGTTGAAGAGACGACTGCGCGCCCTCCTAAAATGGCGGATGCAGCCGTTGCCGGGACCGGAAGACTTACGGACTGAAATTCTCCGTCTTGCAGCCACAGAAGAATGATGAAGGCGGCTCAGAAATATCACAAGATGCTCCGACGCTGAAGGGTGGCTGCCATTCAGGACAAGTCGCGTTGTGGACACCGAGCTCCCCGGCTCGTCTGCGGAGCCTCACAAGGGCGCCGCCATCACCGTCGGCGCCAAGCCACGCCCCCGGAAAATAGCATCCTGAGACGGGTTTCTGGGTATTACCCTTCATCAGCCAGGTTAGCTTGAATCCAGTGGCACCGTGAGCAAGGGACACACATCTGGGCATACCCATCCCACTTAGGGTGAAAAGTTCTACCCAAACAAATGATGGATGAAAGCTGATTAAATCATACATTCTACCCATACAAGAGATCTGGGTTAAATACATTGTTATTTTCCTCCCCATATCACCCCAGTTTAGACCCAGCCATATGCAAGTCAGTCTTGACCCTGTGCTTCATGGGAACAGTCCAGGCCGAACTGCCAAGCCAGGTCCTCCCTGGACTGGAAACAAAGCATCCTGGGACCAGCTTCAGGGTATTACCCTTTATCAGCCATGCTAGCTTGAATCCAGTGGCACAGTGAACAAGGGAACCATGTCTGGGCAAACCCATCTCACTTAGGGTGAAATGTGCTACGCAAACGAATTATGGATGGAATGCTGAATAAATCATACATTCACCCCCAGTCAAGAGATCTTGTTTAAATCTTTCATTCTTTTCCTCCCCATGCCACCCCAGTTTAGACCCAGCCATATGCAAATGAGTCTTGACCCTGTGCCCCATGGAAAAGGTCCAGACCGAACTGCCAAACCAGGTCTCCCCTGGAATGGAAACAAGCATTCTGGGACCAGTTTCTGGGTATTTCCCATCATCAGCCAGGCTAGCTTGAATTCAGTAGCACAGTGAGCAAGGGACCCACGTCTGGGCATACCCATCCCACTTAGGGTAAAAAGTGCTACGCAAACAAATGATGGACGGAATGATGAATACATTATACATTCACCCCCACTCAAGAGATAGGAGTTAAATCCATTGTTCTTTTGCTCACCATGCCACCCCGGTTTAGACCCAGCCATATGCAAATCAGTCTTGACTCTGTGCCTCATGGGAACAGCCCAGACTGAACTGACAAGCCAGGATCTCCCTGGACCGGAACCAAGTATCCTGGGACCGGTTTCTGGGTATTACCCTTCATCAGCCAGGCTAGCTTGAATTAGGTGGCACAGTGAGCAAGGGACCCACGTCTGGGCATACCCATCCCACTTAGGGTGAAAAGTTCTACCCAAACAAATGATGGATGAAAGCTGATTAAATCATACATTCACCCCCAGTCAAGAGATCTGGGTTAAATCCATCGTTCTTTTGCTCACCATGCCACCACAGTTTAGACCCAGCCATATACAAATCAGTCTTGATCTTGTGCCTCATAGGAACAGTCCAGACCGAACTGCCAAGCCAGGTCCTCCCTGGACCGGAAAATAGCATCCTGAGACGGGTTTCTGGGTATTACCGTTCATCAGCCAGGTTAGCTTGAATCCAGTGGCACCGTGAGCAAGGGACACATATCTGGGCATACCCATCCCACTTAGGGTGAAAAGTTCTACCCAAACAAATGATGGATGAAAGCTGATTAAATCATACATTCTCCCCAGACAAGAGATCTGGGTTAAATACATTGTTATTTTCCTCCCCATGCCACCCCAGTTTAGACCCAGCCATATGCAAATCAGTCTTGACCCTGTGCCTCATAGGAACAGCCAAGATCGAACTGCCAAGCCAGGTCCTCCCTGGACAGGAAACAAGCATCCCGAGACCGGTTTCTGGGTATTACCCTTCATCAGCCAGGCTAGCTTGAATCCAGTGGCACAGTGAGCAAGGGACCCACGCCTAGGCACACCCATCCCACTTAGGGTGAGAAGCGCTACGCAAACAAATGATGGATGGAATGCTGAATAAATCATACAGTCATCCCATCTCAAGAGATATGGAATAAATCCATTGTTCTTTTGCTCACCATGCCACCCCAGTTTTGACCCAGCCATATGCAAATCATTATTGACCCTGTGCTTCATGGGAACAGCCCAGGCCGAACTGCCAAGCCAGGTCCTCCCTGAACTGGAAACAAAGCATCCTGGGACCAGTTTCTGGGTATTACCCTTCATCAGCCATGCTAGCTTGAATTCAGTGGCACAGTGAGCAAGGGACCCACGTCTGGGCATACCCATCCCACTTAGGGTGAAAAGTGCTACGCAAACAAATGATGGATGGAATGATGAATACATTATACATTCACCCCCACTCAAGAGATAGGGGTTAAATCCATCGTTCTTTTGCTCACCATGCCACCCCAGTTTAGACCCAGCCATATGCAAATCAGTCTTGACTCTGTTCCTCATGGGAACAATCCAGACTTACAGCGAGAGACCTTTAGAGGAACAATCAACTCAGAATTTTTTAATCAGGATTTTAGAGGACCGCACTAATCTACTTTGTTTTGATTTAGCTGTAACTCCTCCCAGAAGCTGTGCATTTTGGTTCTGATATATTTTTATTGAAACATTCCAATAAGTAATAAGTACATATATTGAGACTAAATGGTCCCACTAAATATACAGAAACATGGATTCCTCAATAAAAGAATATGAATGTCACATTAAAACACCCCATAAGATATATACATTGTCCAAACAGATGTAATAATCCTCTTGCATTTATATTCATCTCATACACTGTGCATCATTTTAACTAACATTCAGCTTTTCTTAACACAGCTTGAATTTGACCATTGTTCCACTAACATTCAAACATTCTAATTTGAAAGGCACTCCACACTCCAATAATGCAAAACAATATTATAAGTTGACTTCCTACTTTGATGTAAGTGGCAATTCACCTTCATATTGAAGGAGATGGAAATCACCCTGGTCAAAATCCCACGTAATTATTGGTATTCCCCCCATTAACGAAGGAATTGTATGCAGTGTTAGTAACAAATTGTGAATTACTTGAATTCCCACTGGAACCGCTTTAAAAATGTTATACAAATACTACAAGGCCTCCATCACTGAAATCTCTACTGCTCAACATTTTAGATTTAGAAAAAAGAAAGGTTTTGGATCCTGGAGATGCAAGAAATTGAAACAACCTAGCATTTGTAATTACCATAACAATTGTTGGAGCTGTTAGCAAAGAAACAACTCTAGAACTATGAAAACAAGCACAAGAGGGATTCTACCCATAATAGCATCTGCATAAAGCATTGAATCAGTCCGTGTGTTCGTTGAGAATTACCTGAGGCTAAAGATGGGTGACAGAAGTATCAGAACACCAATATTGATACACTTGCTTGCTACCTTCTACACTCCCAACCATGTCGTGCATTTATAATGTCTTAACTAAGCCAGGTCTAAAATATTTTGCAGTAGCATGGGCAGGAAATATAATGCTTGATGCAACTTAAAAATGTGAAACATAATACAAATAAAAACCGAGACGCTTACATGGTGGCAGAATATAAGGTATGGATTTGCTGTTGTCCTCCATGTATATGTCTCTTCACCTGTGACAACAGCGATACATCTGTGACTCATATTGGACACAAATGGCTTCTTGAAGTAGAAAAAGCAAGCTGCTCTACTTTGGGTCCTTTCTTTGAAATTCCACCCACTGAAGATGTTGCCCTAGTTCTTAAACGTTCTGAATCTCAGGACTGTTTATCTCAATGTGGATTGAGGTCTGAATAGACACTTAAAAAAATATAATTCACCTCCAGTGCAGTCCCTGATAACATGGGAATGAAGTGAAATTGCAAAAAGTCATCAGTCTAACAATGGGAAGTATTACATATTAATTGCCACTGCTCTATGAATTGCTTTTAAGAGTACCCTATCAAAACCATGTGATGGATCATGTGGTTAAGAACACAGAGACGTTTTAAGGCATGTGCAAAGTGGGCAGTTGCCCAGGGGCCCCATCTTACAAGGACCCCCCTTGTAAAGTGAACGAGATAGCTGATATTTTTGCCATAATAACATTGCTCATAAAAGCCACATTCTTTTTTATTTTTGACAGCTGAACATGCTTAACAGCTCCTCAGCGTTGCGAAGCCTTCGGGCAGCCATAAACATAAACAATGGTTTGCCTGAGGGCAAAGTCATGAGAGGGATGCAAAGTAGCACAAACAATTGCAAGGATATTTACTTTCTACAGCACAAAGGGACAGATTTTCAAAGAAGTGATACAATGCAGAGCAGCAAGCAAAGTTGCTTAACTGTGGAGCGTCACCTGGAGAAAACAGAACCGCAAGTGTTGTATTTATGTCATGCCTAATCTTGTTATGTTCCTCCTCTTACTCCACTTTCTTTTTACCCACCCCTGCCAGCATCTTGTAATTCCAATAGCCGTTTGAATGCTGGCTCTGTAACTGCTGGAGCTGGTGAAGAGCTGAGGTCTCTGTGGAGCCGTTGTGGTTTAATCTTGAATAAACGGTCACCAGCATACTAGAGCTTCATACTTTTTAACATACCCAAAAGCTCAAAACCAGTCTTGACAGTAGGGGGGAGAAATAGATGTGCAGGTGTAAGTCAGGAATTTCCTGAAGTTCTTTTGGTAAGTTCCATTTACTAATTCTAAAATACCGAATTTTACCGATTCGGTATTTTAGAATCGGTAAATGGTATGTAGGTAATTATTCGGTAAAGTTTACCGAATCGGTAATATTCGGTAATTACCGATTCGGTAAATACCAAATCGGTAATTCCCATTCATTCCTATGGGCCTGAAGGCCCATAGGAATGAATGGGAATTACCAAATCGGTATTTACCCGACCAAATCGGTATTTACCGATTTGGTAATGGGGGAACACATTCAAGGGTGGCAGGGTGTCACATTGACACCCTGTTGCACCCCTGAATAGTGCATGGGTGCACATGTGGCACACATACATGCCCTAAGGAAATGTATGTCTGCCACATGGCACTTTTGAAAAAGGCACAAATTTGCTTTTGCAAAGGTTTTCGATATTTACCACCAGCGTTTATTTGGTGGTAAATACCGAATCCTTAACCATGCAATGCACTCATTTGAATGCTCCCTACATTTCAGATTCGATAATTTACCGATTCGGTATTTTAAGGAATCGGTAATTTACCGATCCTTAAATTACCTATTCGGTAAATTACAGAATCTGAAATGTAGGCACCTACATCTCAATAGCCTAATACCGGTCGGTAAAGGCCGAAATTCGGTAATTTCGGCCGTTACCGATCGGTATTGGGCTACCTACATCTGGCCCTAAGTTATCTAAGGAATTTTTAGCATAAGATCAAGGTGGAAACCAACGCTGTTCCAGTGGTTCTCAAAGTCAGACCTATACCGCATTTAATGCATAAACCTCTTAAAGAGGAATTACACAAATTGGTGTTGCAGGGCATTATTGAACCAATTGAGAGCTTGTTATGGTTGGCTCCGATTGTTGTTGCCCAGAAGTCAGGGGGAAGGGGCTTGCAGCTCTGCATGGACTTGAGAGACCTTAACGCCAACATTTGGGTGGACAGGTTACCCCCTCTCCATATAAATGAGAGGATTATTATGATAGGTGGTGCTGAAAGTTTTAGTGTTATTGACCTTTCCCTGGCATACAATCAAATTGTGCTGCATTCTTAATCTAGATCTTTGACATCCTTCATTACACCTTTTGGGGTCTATGGGTTTTGCAAGATGCTGTCTGACCTTGCGTCGGCGGCAGCAGTTTCTCAAAGAGTAATGCAAAAGGTCCTGGAAGGGATACAAGACATTCTTTGCTTCCAGGATGATATTCTGATTTATGGGTGTTCAGATAAACAACACAATTCCACTTTACCAGAGATATTGTCGGTGCTCAAGAGGGCAGGATTAACTATCAGGAAAGATAAGTGTCTATTTGGTGTGGCTTCTGTTGACTATCCAGGCCATACTGTTTGGAAACATGGTGTTAAACCTACATTTTATTTTGTTAAGGCTGTAAGTTAAGCACCTCCCCTGTAAACAAAGAGGAACATAAATTGTTCTATGGATTGGTGAAATACATGTCCAAATATGTAAAACATTTTGCTGACCTAACAGTACCCTTGAGAGCTTTATTACAAAAATGAGTTTCATTTCAATGGGATTCAGATTGCAAGAGTTCTTTCGAGGTCACCAAGAAAGCTAAAACTGAGGCACCGTTTCTAGGGAACTTCAACACTAGCTGGAATACCATTTTGACTACTGATGCAAGTGGTAATGGTTTAGGTGCATCATTGTCTCAAATAGTGGATGGAAATGAAAAGATTATAGCATTCCCTTCAAGAACCCCTAAGGATGCGGAGCGTAACTATTCCACTGTTGAGCGGGAGGCTTTAGCATGTTGTTGGGCCATTGACCATTACAAATTTCTTTGTGGGGTTTGCCTCTTACTCTTCGTACAGACTATAAACCCCTGGTGTTCATCTTTTCAACAAAAGGGAAAGAGATTACTACTCCTCGCATTGCTAAGTGGCTTATTGATATAGAAGGATATAACTTTAAGGTTGAGTATGTACCAGGTAACAGAAATCTGGTTGCAGATTGTCTTTCTAGTTTGTTGTGCGAAGGAGAAGATGGCATTGACTGAAATGTTGCGGATCTGGTGGGAAGTATCTCAAAAGAAGAATGGGATGAGTGCATGGATAAAGACCAATCTATTAGACAAGTAAAGGAGAAAATTGGCAAGGGTTGGCCTGTTAAACTTGGTAATGTGGATAAGGAGTTAAAAGATTTCTGGGCGCTGCACCATTAATTAAGCATTGTGAAGTATAAGGTTATGATAAGTGAGATCCTACAAGCCCCCAAAGAGTTATGGAACAGGATAACAGAGCTAGCTCACAAAGTCCTTCTGGCGAGGAGTCTTACCAAATCCAAATTAGAGCCACATTGGATTACAATTCTCATTGGATTATGACTAAAGTAGGTAGTGGGGAATAGTAATACCTCATCCCTAATTAAATTCCTTACAGATGCATTTATAACTGAAGGGGTGCCAAGCACCATTCTAACCGAGAATGGGGTTTTGTTTACCTTGGAGGAACTGTGTGATTTCCTGGAAAAGATGGCAATAAACCATCTCAAGAATGCTTTGCATTGTCCCAGGACCAGTGGCTTAGTGGAAAGGGTCAACCAAATAATCAAAGAGTGTTTGCTACCGGGGTGTATGTCTGGACAACCTGTGGAGAAGGTCCTACAGAATATGCTCTGGTCATATCATACTACACCAAATGCGATTACCGAAGTATCCCTTTTTCTAGTACTTAAAGGCAGGCTACCAGTAACTTAAATGTTGCAGATTTGGTTTGGGGGTAGTGAACGCAAATGGATAGACAGAGAGTAAATAAGTAAACGGGTGAGAGCGCATCAAGAAGAGTATAGGAGAAGATGTAATGCAAAACATAGTACCAAGGAAGAGGACTGGAAGGTAGGAGATGTAGTTCTGATTAAACTCCCGGTCCCGCCTCAGAAAGGGGATTCCAAGTTCTCCAAACCTATGAAAATTACTTCTTTTAAGAATAATGTAGTAATACTGGAGGATGGGAGAACATGGAGTAGGGATAGGGTGATGCGATGCCCCTCACAATTGGGAAGAGGAACCTCTGCAGGCTGTTCTAATGATAATGTGCCTCTGGGTAGCATTCCTAGAAGTGTTAGACTACACAATGTCACTAATTGGCACAAAGACTTCTATTTTTAATATTACTACTGTGTTGAAATGTTGTGGTCAATGTTTCACTCTTCTCCTTGTATATATTTATTCTGTTCCTGCTTCTGTTCCTGCTTTAAGGTCATGCTCTGGATGATTCCATTGTTTTTATCCTATGGAGGGAGAAGTGTTGTATTTATATCATGCCGTATCTTGTTATGTTCCCCCTCTTACTCCCCTTTCCTTTTCTCCTCCCCTGCCAGCATCTTGTAATTCCAACATTCCAACGGCCGTTGGAATGTTGGCTCTTTAACTGCTGGAATTGGTGAAGAGCTGAGGTGTTTGTGGAGCTATTGTGGTTTAAGCTTGAATAAACAGTCACCAGCATATTGTACTTTTGTACTTTTTAACAGTAACCAATGCTTAATTTGAGTCAGGTAACCCAGTGGAGGCCACTGGAGCTCATTCATGAGGACCAGCACCTATTTCCTGCATCAAAAATTTACAGAGTGCAAAAGAGGGAAATCATACAGATTGGAAAGACGGTGGAAGAGAAAAGTGATGCAAGACCATCACAAAGGGAGAAAGCAGGAACATGCAAGAAGTACAAAACGGGACAGGGAATGTCTGGTAGTTCCATAAAGACTAAAAGCCATTGTATTCAGTGAGCAGATGTTCAGCAGCCGGTTTCTGAGCTGAATTTCAGGCACCAGCACTCTTTCTTTCTTGAATTAAACAGAGCTTGCCCCATATCTTCAAAGAAAAAGAGCAGTTCTGCTCTCTACATGTGCTGGTGCAATTGTGCTGGCTTGTGTCAATGCAGGCAACCTTATGCCCTAGTGGAAAGCTGCCTGCATTGTGGTGAGGATAGTGCCTGTGTGAGAAGGGACCTCTTTGAGCCTATTTATGTATGTGCATTGTAGAATGTAGCACACATGCAAAGAGGAAATAAAGATATTTTCCTTGTTACAGCAGCCTCAGGCAGTCACACGATTTTAGTGCAAATCCATATCTACATTTCTCTGCAGATATGAATTTGCACCAAACCCATGGATGGATGCTTGAGAATGCCGATGCACCGTCCATTGAAGGCCTCCCTGATGCAAAGTAATGCAAGGCCGCCCAATGCGCTGTGTTGCTTTACTTTTTCTTACAAAGCAACATAAAAACCCATTTGCGTTGGTTTTTAAGTCCCTGAAAGGATTTTACATTGGGCTAGATTAAAAAAGAAACACAAAAGTGGCACAAATCCTTTGTAAATTAGTGACAAAATTATATTATGCTAGAAAAGGTGCCCTTTTCTCAGAGCAAATAGCACACTGCCCTACTTTACACTACTTTTTGTCAAGGCAGCATTACTTACGTGTAACGTGAGTGGATTAGTGCAATCACATACAGTTTTGATACAAAATCCAATTGTGAGCAATTGGGTTATTGGTTGACTAGGGTGTGAACCCGGGTCAAGCAGCATTCACAATCCTCGTCAGTATATGGCACAAGCAAAGCCCAAATTAATTAACCTATGCTCAACCCCCTGGTAGTTTATAAAGCTTAACTTAGAAGCAATGTGTAAAGTATTTGTGCAATGCTTCAAACAGTAAAACAGTGAAAACACCACAGAAAAGATCCCAAACCAAGTTAGAAATATATTGCAGAATGTAATAAATAAAATAAGACCAAAACAACAAAAATCCGCTCAGTAGAATCAGACTTATGAATTTATAAAGATTAAAGTGGAAAACAGTTCCTAAAAGCACAAAGCACCAATTGTGGTTATCTGGTCCTGCTGTACTGGGTCAAAGTCAAATGTTTTGGGCCAACCGCGATTGGGCGCAGGTCAGGTACAGTCCCAGGTTAGCCCTGCTGAAGGTTTACCTTCTCAAGTCCATGCTAAGAGTCCTGTTCATGTTGCACAGGACCAGGAGGAGCAGGGAGAGCATCGCAGGAGGCTGTCGGCGAAGCAAAAGGAGCCGGCAGGCGTCATGGGTGGGAGTTGCTGGAGATTTGTTTCAACTGTCCCTGCGAGTAGTCAATGCGTTGGTGCAAAACATCAGGCTGACAGAGCTTTGTGCTGATTTACGGTGCAAGCGACAAGGTCCCTGTGCAAACGGGCCCGTTTGAGGTTAGGAAGAGCCAAAAAGATTGATTTCAACACCCAAGAGCCACACCAAGGAACCAGGACTCGAAAAAAACACTTGGGTGTCTACAGATAGGTCCAGGGGCTAGTGTGGAATGTTGGGGGAAATGCAACACAAAAAGATGATGAATGGAATGCTGAACATTGTCAAACATTCACCTCCATTCACAAATCAGGGTTTAATCCATTGTTATATTTCTCACCCGCCATTCAAGTTTAGACGAGGGATATGTAAATCTGCCTGGAAACAGTCAGCCAGGCTAGTTTAAAACCAGTGGCATAGTGAGCACTGGACCTATGTCTGGGTATACCCTTCCACTTAGGGAGAAAATGCAACACGAAAAGCTGATGGACATAATGCTGCACATTCTCAATTATTTACCCCAGTCACAGATCTTAGTTTAAGCCATGGTTATTTTGCGTGCTACGTCAGTCCAGGTTAGACCCAGACATATGCAAACCAGTCTTGACTCTGCTCCCCAGGGGAACAGTCCAGCCCAAACTACTAGGCCAGGTCCTCCCTGGACTGGAAAACAAGCATCCTGGGACCAGTTTCATGGCGTCACCTCTCATCAGCCAGGCTAGCTTGCCACTGGATTCAAACTATCCTGGCTTATGAGGGGTGATACCCTCAAACTGGTCCCAGGATGCTTGTTTCTGGTCCAGGGAGGACCTGGCCTGGCAGCTCCGGCTGGACTGTTCCCAGTAGGAGACGGATTTGAATTTGGCTGGGTCCAAACTGAGGTGGCTTAGTGAGCAGAAGAACGATGATGGATTCAACCCAGATCTGTGACTGGAGGTGAATGTCTGAAAAGTTTCAGCACTCCATCCATCGTCTTATTGTGTTTGCTATGTTTTCTCTAAGTGGCCAGGATATGCCCAGATGTGGGTCCCTTGCTCACTTTGCCATTGGATTTAAGCTAGCCTGGCTGATGAGTGGTGATACCCCGAAACCGGTTCCAGGATGCTTGTTTCTGTTCGAGGGAGAACCTGATCTGGCAGTTCAGACTGGACTCTTCGTAGGAGGAGCAGGGTCAAGATTTATTTGCATATGGCTAGGTCCAAACCGGGGTGGTTTAGTCTGCAAAAGAATGATGATGGATTTAACCCAGATCTGTGACTAAGGGTGAGTGTCTGAAAAGTATCACCACTCCATCCATCGACTTATTGTGTTTGTTATGTTTGCCCTAAGTGACAAGGGTATTCCCAGACATGGGTCCTTGCTCATTTTGCCACTGGATTTAAGCTAGCCCGGCCTGTGAGGGGTGATACCATAAAACCGGATCTGTGACTAGGGGTGATTGTCTGAAAAGTTTCAGCACTGCGTCTATCGTCTTATTGTGTTTGCTAAAATGTTGAGGAGTTTTTCAAGTCCTTGAGGCTCAGATCAGTGGGCTAGCAGGCTATCTTTGAATATGATGATAAATGTTTCACAGACAGTGCCAAAAGCCGATTATTATATTGTAAAGATTGTTCAAGTAATGGGCATATGGGAGAAACAATAGGTCTTGCAGTGGTTTATTTTCTATTTTTATAGATTTGTGGGAGAATATCCACAATAAAAATAAACATTGATATTTGTCTTCATCCATCAAGTCCCTATCTGTCCAATAAACAGAGTTTGCATAATATTCTTGAGCAATATTCATGGTTGGGTTTTGCTCAATTTCATTATCAATAATTCTATGACTTACTTGACAGTAAACTTCTCTCAAATATTAATATTAACACCAAATTACAAGATTTTCTCCTTTTTCTTCACTTTCTATTATATTTGTGTCATTCTCTATTTGTCTTTTTAGTGTGCTTTTTCTTCAGTTGTCAGATTCTCCGTGACTGTTTTTTATTTTATTTTTCTGTATTCTTTTTATACCATTTAGTAAATGTTCATATAAATTAATTGTATTACCAACTGGCAATGTTGGATTTGATATTGAACCCCCCCTGAAGTAAATGTATATGTTTCTAATCATCTAAGATTTTCTTATCTACCATGTCATCATGTGTTTCTGTTCATTCGATTCATTACATAATTCTCAAAATGCTTCAAATGGTTCAAAATCATGTATTGGTTAATTTATTTCTTGTGATTCTGTTTTAGGGCTGCTTCTGATCTTTTTGTTTAATCTACAATTCCATAAAAGAAAATTCAGTTTTCATTTCCTGATGAACTTATAGAGATAAAGTTTTAGTTCTTCTGGGTCAATTTATTTTCTTTGGACATACTGCAAGTCTTTTCTCCACAACATATTATTCCTCCATAAGTAATTCTCTATGTGATAGATTTATCACTTTCATTTTTTAATTTGTTATTCTTTGTCCTTGCATCTCCTCAATCTCATCCTTCCTTTTTGAGCCACTTTGCCTTTTCCTCATTCTTTTCAGCTTCCTCTTTTCTTGTAATTCCACCTCTACCTCTTGATTGTGTCTTATTTCTGTGTGATGTTCTATCTATTTGTATTAGCATCATCTCGCCTAGTCAAGTCAGTTTTTTGCCACACATTGCACTGTTTCAATTCTCCTTCTAAGTCTACCTCTAAACAAATTGACTGTTCTAATATTATCTCAGGTTCATTTACTTTATCAATTTTTTCCTTCTTTTTAGTAGATCAAATCTTAATGGATAAGTATAGATTTTTCCAACAATGAAATTTCTCTGGGCCTGAGTAAATGCAAAAATTTTCATTTCCACCTTTTAGTTGTTGTTTCATGCCTATTTACATGTTCATCTTTTTGTTTAAGCTGAGTTCGTAGCTCATCATCCTTCTTAGTTTCCTTCACCAACCAGTTCTCTTTTTCAGTTTAATGAATTATGTTATCATGTTCTGTGTTTAAATGTCTCTCTAATAATTTCACAGATCCTTTCAAGGTGTCTGGCAACAGTTCATTCTATTCTAAATGGAGTTTTTCCCTTGCTTCTTTATGAATTGGGAGCACCTGACATATTTCCTGATGTTCCTGAAGCAATATGATGCCTCATCATTTATTCAATTCTTTCTTTTCCAGCATTTTAAATCTCCTAAACATCATTTAACATCCTTAAAAAGCTAATTTGCAATGTATGTTTTGCTGCCATCAATATTGATTTACTTGCTTACTTGATGCCAGTGTAGTGATATTAATGTGCTTAATTATCATCTTTTTGAAAAAACAGGTGATGCTATTCTTTTCATTTATTTACTAGGTACCACTTGAAAAAGTTATTTTTACTACAATCGCGAAGGAGGTACAGTCACGTTAAATACCACTTTCCCTGTCTTTCCACTGTGATTTTCTCCTTCCACCTTACTGTTCCAATCTTTTTTCACGTTGCTGTCAATTAATACAATACATTTAAGTGTGCACTTTCCCATTCAACAATTAAAGTCTCCCGATGTGATCTTCTCATTTTTGTTCATTGATGTGAATCTCATGTAATAGATTTTTATAATTTATATCAGGCTTCTCCAACAAGTTGCTCACGAGCTACCAGTAGCTTTCCAGCTACCTCTAATCAGCTCTCACATATGCAGTCTTCCCTACTAAATTAGAAACTTTTGCATGGTTGGATAAATATATGAATACCAAAATTGGATGCTTTCAAGAAGAAAATGTGTATATTTTCAAAACTCATGAGAGGACATAAGAGACTATTTTTCAGAAAAATGGGTAACGTTCCACAATATGTTAAAAGCCTATATATGGGTGATAAATCATGTGGTATTGGAGAGATGTATAATTTACTTTATTATCTTAGTGCCAGGGGCATTGCAGCCATAGCTGTTATGTATTACTCCGTAGCTGCATTGAAAATTGACAAAGCCCTTTGTACACTGCACAGAGATAATTACAGCTGGTGAACTTGTTATAAGCAGGTCACCATTTCAACACTATTGAGGTTGTGTTAGTAGCTCGGAAATGATTTTAATTGAGCATAAGTAGCCCTTATTACTAAAAAGGTTAGAGACCTCTGATTTATACTATTCAGAAACATAACATTATCTGTATTTGCAACTTATATTCTCTTTGCTTCACTGCAAAGGACAAAGATTCTTGTTTCTAATACGTTTTCCTTTGAAAAGGATGTCGTTTTTGTTTCATTCATTAAGCAGAGTACTTACTCACCTTTGGGAGACAGCAGTGACTCTGGTGTCTCCATTGTGCATGACCAAGTGGCATCCTCATCTAAAGTGTTCTCCTTTGTAGCACAAGTTTCTCTTCTGCATGACTGATTAGTGATTTTCCAATAATGCTTTGATTTCTGTTACCTTGCCTGATCATTCGGCTAAGAATACTTCTCTTTGTTATGTCAAAGATCCTTATGGCCTGCTGCAGTCTGGCCTATCACGATATGCTCAATACAGCGATTACTACCTATTTAGCCGACAATGGCCCCTCTGATCCCTCGAGCATTACCCTCTGGGAAGCCCTCAAGCCGACTGTACGGGGCTACGAAATTAGTTATCACACACAAGAGAAACGTACGTAACGCGAAAAGCTCGATGCCCTAGAATAGCTCGATGCCCTAGAAATGCGACAGGCGTCCCTATCTTCCCAACTGTTAATTTTAATGTTTATGTTACTGCAATTTGTATAGCGCATCAGCTGCCCCAGAAAAAGGGCGTCCCGGCGCTGACAGCAGAACAGCTAATACAGGGTAAAAGGCAGAAGCTACATGGTGGGGAATAGGTAGGTTTTTATGTCCTTCCTGAAAGCCAAGAAGTTGGTGTGGCTCCGAATATAGGTGGGCAGTAAATTCCAGAAGTGGGCTGCCCTATTACGGAAGCAGCGACCTCCTGCCCGTATTCTCCGAAACCTTGGAACCTGCACCAGGTGCTGGCCTAGTGAGCAGAGTTGATGTGTAGGGACATAGGGAGTAACTAAGTTGGCCAAGATATTGGGGGTGTTAAGTTTGAGGGCTTTAAAAGTGATAGAGAGCGCTTTAAATTCAATTGCCCTGGCCACCCGCAGCCAGTGTAGCCGGTGGATGGTGGTTGACACCGGGCAATACCTGCGCAGGCCAATTAAAGATCTGGCTGCTGCGTTCTAGGCCTGTTGTAATCGCACAATCTCGGCCTTGTTTGCCCCTAAATACAGAGAGCAGGCATAATCCAATCTGGACATTATGGATGCCTGCATGATGATCTGGCATGTAGGTGGATCAAAAAAACTCAATAAGGGTCTAAGTCCCCCCAAAAGCCCAAAACAGGTCCCTGCTACCTTTTTGGTTTGGGTTTGGTAGCTGAGGGATGAGTCCAACCATACCCCCAGATTTTGACCACCTGCTTGGGAGAGGGGGCACTACCCAGGCTTTCTGGCCACCAGCGTTCACTCCACAGACCATGGTCCTTCCCCACCAACAACACCTCAGAGTTACTGGCATTGAGCTGGTGGCAGTTGGCGGTCATCCACTCAGCGACCACCTCCAGGTCACCCAGAAATTTCAGGGCGTCCCTCTTGGTGTCGCTTGAGAGAGTCACCACCAGCTGAGTGTCGTCGGTGAAACGAAGTAAGCCACTTCAAGGCCGAGCCAACAATCCCCGCCTACTCTAGGCACTGTAAAAGGATGGCATGGGACACTGTGTCAAACGTGGTGCTGAGGTCCAAAAGGATCAGCGCCGATGTTTGGCCAGCGTCTAAGGCAGACCAAAGATGTTCTGTCACAGCCAGGAGGGCAGACTCCGTGCTGTGACCAGGTCAAAAACCATTCTGGGAGGGGTCCAGTGTGTTGTTCTTGGTCAGAAAGTCGGAAAGCAGTGAGTTGACATGCGCCTCCGTGGTCTTAGCTGCCCATGGGAGCAAGGAAATTGGGCGATAGTTTTCAGGTTTGTCCGGGTCCAACAAAGGTTTTTTGAGTAGAGATAGCACCTTAGCTTGTTTCCACGCCTTGGGTACAGTTGCCGAGGAAATTGATATGTTAATTACCTGCCTCAGGGAGGGCATACTCGCAGGCAGCACCTTCCTAAATTGATCTGGTTTGAGCGGATCAGCAGGTGCGCCAGATTAAATTTTCCTGCATAATACTTGAAGCTGGTCTGCAGAAATGGGTGTGAAAGACTCCAAGATATTGGCAGTTTGGTCACGCCCAGCAACTAGAGGGATGATAATTGAAGTGGGAAAGGACCTATAGATGTTATCTACTTTCCTAACAAAGAAGGAGGCAAGGTCCTCACACTGTTCATTGGACTGAATTTTCTGCCCCGCATTAGTCTGCTGCGATTCGAGGTTGGAGAGTATTGAAAATACGCTCTTTGCTGGATTTTCGCTGTTCTGGATTTGATCGGCATAGAATGTTACTCATGCCAATTGAATGGCCACATGGTAACTCTTAACTGCCGTACCTTTCGCGGTGGTTTTAAAGTCCCTTCTCCATTTACGTTCCAGCCTTTTGCGGTCTTTACGCAAATCAGCTAGGTCACTATTATACCATGGCCTTGTTCTGGATTTACGGTTTAGGGACCATTTCTCAGGAATAAGGCCATCAAATGGCTGACTAATCCAGTCTGTTAATGCCCTGTAAGCCTTGTAAGTATCATTGGAAAGTTTAGGGCAGGTATTAGACAAGGGCGTTTGAGCGAGGATGACTGGTCCTTGCTCCGTGGGGGAATTATCTCCAGGAGAAACATAGGGACCAAGTAGCGGTCAGACAACCCCGTAGGGATGGGGGCAAGAACTGTCAGATCGGGTATATTTGTAAAAACTGATTGCACCAGGTGGCCGGCTATATGGGTGGGGCTTGACACCAGTTGTACTAACTGGCAAGCTGCAATATCTGCTATAAAATTGGCTAAATCAGGGTTGTCTGATTTATCTAGGTGAATGTTCAAATCCCCAATGACTGTGAAATTGGCGGCGTTAACTGCCAGTACGCTGACCGCCTCTGCGAGTGCTGCCTTAAAATCTGCAGTTGGCCCAGTGGGCCTTTAGACCAGGAGCCATGACATGGTATAATTTTGACTAAATGTGACTTTAAAGAGGGCGCATTCACATCTGGGTATAGTCTGCCTAGTAAAGATGCAGGGGTTATGAATGACCGTGATGCCCCCTCCTCTAGTGGCCCTATTGAGGTTGAGGATGCTATACCTCGTAGGCAGCGCCAGGCCAGGTTCCGCAGTCATGTCATCCGAGAGCCACGTCTCGGTAAGAAAAAGGACATCAGGGGAGGAGTCCTCCAGTAGGTCATAAATGTCGGCGTAATGTTTGGCCAAGGATCGGGTGTTAAGGTTAAAAATCTTGATGGCCTTCTCAAACCGAGAGTGATAACCATGAGATGGCAGCCTAGAAGTGGCGCTAAAGCCACAGCTCAAACAGCAGAATGGCCCCTCAATAGTGTTCCTGCAAAGCAGTCTGCAATTGCTCACCCATTTTCTGAAGGCTAACAGCTCTTGTTTTGTGTAGGTCAGCCCGCATTTAGTGAAAGGGGCAGAATGTCTGGCGTCTGGCGACAAACTGGCGCGGACGGCTGCAGGCGGGCTTGCCTTTGGCGTGCCGCCGGCGCACCCGCTTCACACAGCCGCTGCGCTTCCGCACCATCAGCCCCTTTTCACTGGGCTGGAACCGGGTCTTCCTGCAGCCTAGTACGTAACCCTGATAAAAATGGCAGCGGGGACGGCGAACAGGAAGTGAGTATTTCTGTTAGAAGCTGGCCCCCTAAACCAGAGTCAGAGCACATAAGCAAAATGTGAGAAGAGCTGAGCACAAGAAAGTAATTTCCTGATAGGCTTTAAGTTATATTAAAACATCACATTTCTTCAAATAAAATACATAGTAACGTAACTGAAACAAGAATTAACTCCGTGCCAAACCCTGCCCCACCATTCGCCGCAATTTAGTCCTCGATGACAAGAACTGCGTCAATATCTTCTGGGCGAAGCCAAAGAGATCTGGGACGGGTTGCAACATCGCATATATCAGTGGGGGGATAAGTCCAATAAAATGCTCCATAGATTAGCCAAGCAGACGTGCCCCGGCCGTCAAACCCACTATTCATGGTTCAGACGGGTCCTTACACACGTCGCCGACAGGGGTAGCGGATACATTTGCGAAGCACTTTACATCCCTATACGCCCAGAAGGAGCAGATCTCTGCCGAACTTATTGCGGAGTTCCTTGTGGACATTCCACTTCGTAGACTCCCCGACTCTGTCCGGGAGCGTCTTGAGACTCCAATAACACTAGAAGAATTGACTTGCGCCCTCAGTGCCCCGGGTCCCAATGGGTTTCCTATGGAATTCCTCCGATCCCATATGCCTCTCTTGGGGCCGCATTTATTGGTGACAATTGTGGATGCATCTGACCAGACAAGGTTACCAAGGGACTGGCGCCACGTGGAGATAGTGCTTTTTCTCAAACCTGGCCTACCCCCTGAGGACCCACCTTCTTATCGCCCCATCTCCCTTATAAATTTCGAACCCAAATTATTAGGGGAAGTCCTGGCTGAGGATGCTATTCCTCGTAGGCAGCGCCAGGCCAGGTTCCGCAGTCATGTCATCCGAGAGCCACGTCTCGGTAAGAAAAAGGACATCAGGAGAGGAGTCCTCCAGTAGGTCATAAATGTCGGCATAATGTTTGGCCAAGGATCGGGTGTTAAGGTTAAAAATCTTGATGGCCTAGAGTGATGACCGTGAGATGGCAGCCTAGAAGTGGCGCTAAAGCCACAGCTCAAACAGCAGAATGGCCCCTCAATCTGAGGTTCTGTGATTTTCGACTTTGCTTCGTAGTCAGCAGCCATTTTGTGACAGCCGCCATTTTGTGTTGCCCTCACTCAAGCGACACGGCGAACATAGTGTTTTTGCCTTTTCAGCTGCTCATCTCTCCTGTTAAAAAGTAACCCTTTGTCCTTGTTTGTGAAACCGATGTCAGGGACTGGCCGAGTTAGTTAATCCATGTCTAGACTGATTGATCCTTGTCTTAGTTGATTGTTTGGGTCCCACCATTCTTCCTTTATTTTATCTTGTTTGACTGGCCTTAACTATTCTCTCTGTGTACTCTCCTGTTACACAACTATCCTTTGAGGCTTGCAAATACGTCCTGCCACCTGCAAATTAAATTACATGCACCAGCATTGATTAACTTGAGGGGAGGGGAGAACACGGGGTCTGAAAGAAGGGCGTACACAAGATACTCGATAGCTTGTTTTCAAACTTTTCTCATTTGTCAGTTTTGTATGTTTTGGGAGTAGGTATTGTAAATATGTATGGTATAAAAGACTGTGCGCCACGGAATGAAGTGGCAGTCTCCTGAGAACCTACCATTGGTGCACTTCTTGGACAACTGTGCTTAGCTGCAGCTAATAAACCTGATTTTCTATGCCTAACGGAGTGTCTCGTGTCTCTGTCTGATAAGGCAGGTGAACCCGGAGATTTTAGGCGTGACCTGCGCCACTCGGCCCATAAGGCAAAGTTCTCCAATTGGCGTCCCAACGTGGGGCGACTTCAGTGGTAGCGGTTCAGCCCAAAGGTCGTGAGGAGCCTCGCAAGAAAATTCTGGAGGATTCGCGAACCACGTCAAGCGACCCCTGTGTGTAGAAAGTGGACCGAAGGTCTTTTGCAGCGTGGCTACTCCTTTCTGACGGCTGCAGACGACTGCCCTGACTGTCGCCCTGCCTTGACCCTCTGGTGATGTGTGGTATCGCGAGACGTTAGACGGACACCTGTTGGCTTGAGAAAATATTTAGTTAAGTATTCGTGGGTAGCACCCACTCTTTTGTTTGGTTTTAGTTATGCGACTCATGCATTAGTCGAAGCCGAGGGGTAAGTACGTTTGTGCTGTATTAATTGCCTTAAAACCCTTTGAAGTTTTGTGCATAGTCCAGTTCATTACGAAATGCCTGGACTTAGTAAGTTTAAGAAATTTTCTGTTTTAATTGTACTAGGGATTCCCGGCTAGAGGACTCTTGTCCAATTCCTCCGGTTGGAACTCCCACTTATGAGCTCTATTCGAAACATGGTCTCGGTCCTATTATCTTTAATGAAACATGGATTCGATATACGAAGAAAGATGATGGTGTTTTACAGTGGCCACAAAATGGTAGCTTTGAGCCTGACATATTAGACAATTTGGAAGCAATTTTATTTAAGAGAAAAGCCCGGCCGGCAATGTTTGACTCTTTCCGCCTATGGCGTAAGGAAGCCAAACAGAAAGAAATTAAACAAGCAAAAAAAGATAAGAAAGCACAGGATATGACGATTCTACAGGCTGCTCAACAGTTTATGAATAATTAAACTGATCAAATGATTGAAATTTCAGAACGACAGCATCATATGGCAATAGATAGATGTTATCCTGTATTGCCTCCTTCTACAAAGAGTAAAGATCTTGATGAAGATCCTTTAATGTCTCATTTGTTGAGATTACCACCACCTTATGTATTAGGTGCTAATGCACCCCCATTACAACCTGTTGTTCAGCAACCTGTTGTTCAACCAGTTGTTCCGGTTCTTCCACAATTGCCTCTTCCAATAATTCCACCTCCACCTCCTTTGCCACCGACTTCTGTACCTCAGTCTCCTTTACCGTCAGTTTCTTTTACCACTGACAGTTCTTCTACTGCTGTGCTTAACACGTTGTCTCCGGTTTTATTGTCAGATTCTCCTACGGCTCGCCAACGATTAGTTGATACCGTTTCCGGTCTTTTGTTGCCTTTTTTCAGGTCTCTTAATTTGAATCCTGCTTCGTCCCAAAGACAATCCCGTAGTAAAATTCCGGATACTGACGAACGAATTAGGTTGGACTCTCTCGATCACAATTGGATCATGAGTGGTCCATAGTATTATGTACGCGATATCTTGGATACTTTTCTTCAGTGGAATGCGCCTACACAAAGATATGTTTTTAATGTTATGTGTAATACTCTTGTTAAAGGATGGGGTGATATGGATTTGGATTTACCTCCTCAGGGTTTGTTTGATATACAGGCGAAATTTGATAAGGGACTTATTGTGGGTTCTGATGTCGAGGATGCTGTTCGAACACTTATCACTTTTAGGTCTTCCTTTTTCTCTCAAGCTTCCCTTGAACCTGATCCTGCAGTAAGGCATAAAGTGAAACACTATCCTATGCGAGAAGTTCCTCCAATATGGAGAGATGCAGTTCCAGGTGCTAATCCGCCTGTCCCTGCTCATTTTCAGCGTATATGGGTACATGTCCCTTGGAAAAGATCTGAAGTTCTGGCGCTTAAACAGTCTCTACCGGACCCTCGTAAGAATCCTGCTGGATATTACAAAGAGTTGTCTCAGACTGTCGATGCGTGCGTTTTGAATTTAGCAGATATTGATTTATTGATGGGAAATGTAGTCCCTCAAGCACTATGGGCTCGGATTCGTAGGGAAGACCACGACCAAGCTTTAGGTGGTAATTGGGCTGCTTTGACTGCCGCAGATGCAGCACAAGTAGGTGGTGCTAAATCCGATGATTTGATCACTGAATTGCCTGGTACAATAATAGCTCTCATGAAAACGATGATGCCTGCCCTCTAAGTTAATTGGGATAAGTTAGCTGCGTGTAAACAGAAGAAAGATGAGAGTGTCTCTGATTTCTTTACTCGTTTCGAAGAGACGTTCATCGACCACAGTGGTCAGTATATGAGTACGGAAGGTGGACAGCTATTATTTGTGGATAAATTTGTATTTAATTTACTTCCCGAATGATCGCATGAATTGAAAGACTCCAAGAGTTCGTGGGCTGTTTCTTCGTCTGCCCAGATATTAGCTACTGCTCAGTATTACGAGAATAGGGATAAGGAAGAAAAAGATAAAGTGGAGAAAAAGACTAAAGAGTTGAAAACGAAGGTTCTTTTGCAACAAGCTTATCCCCCTCGTTCTGCTCAGCGTCAATTGCAACAGCCTCCACAGTTTCAGAGATTGTTACAGAAACCTGCACCGTATGTTCCGCGAGCTTTGTTGGGTCCTAATCAATGTGCCTATTGTAAAGAGGAAGGTAATTTCAAGAATAATTGTCCGATTTTATTACAGCGTACAGGTGGACTAACAGGGCCACGAGGCCCTAGTGGTTTTCAGTCAACACCTAGGGGTAGAGGGCGAGGTGCGCCGTCTCAAGGACAGCGTTCCTTATCCCCTCAGAATACTATGAATTATTTTGATCAGCACAATTCTCAGTCTGCACAATATTACAATGACGATTATTGTGTTAAGAACGAAAATCCTGAATTTCATACTAGCTAGGACAGCCGTAGACAAAGCAATGGAGTGGTATCAGTTCCAGTGGATCAGGATGGGCCTTATGTCAACGTTGTTGCATTGGGTGTTTCAGAACCGTTTCTTTTGGATACTGGTGCGATGAGAAGTTCTATTATTCACTCCAAACTCCCTGGGGCACCTTTGTCTGGCTTAACAAATCTTTCTGTAGGATTCTCTGGCGCCCCAGTTAGCAACCCAGTTTCTTGTCCTTTGCCCATCTCTATAGGTCCTTATGATTTGGAAGCCCTGCTCATTTTAATGACTGGTTGCGGTGAGAATTTGTTGGGTTTGGATTTATTGAAACGTCTACATGCCATGTTGTATTGTTCCCCCTCTGGTGTACATCTTACTTTGGGTGATAAATTGGTTTCCCCTATGTATTTGTCTAAGGATCAACTCCACTTGAATTGCGTTCACTTCCTGCTACGCTTTGGGCCATGGGTCCGAATAATGTTGGTTTGCTCAAGATTCTACCTTTACGTGATCACTATCAAACCTGATGTTCAATTGCAACGTATTCCTCAGTACAAGATTTCTAACGATGGCGAAAGAGCTTTGTTAGCTATTGTTTATGATTTAGTTCAGAAAGGTGTTGTTGAAGAAACAAAAGGAAAGGTTTGCAACTGTCCTGTTTTGCCTGTTCTTAAACGTACGGATCCTTCTAAGCCTCCTGTATATCGCTTTGTGATTGATCTTCGAGAGGTCAACAAAATTGTTGTCCCTCAGTTTCCAGTTGTCCCAGATATTACTGCTTTGCTCACAATGATACCTGCTTCGGCTGTTTGGTTCTCAGTCATTAATCTCAAGAATGCTTTCTTTAGCATTCCTATTGCTGAGGAAAGTAGAGATCTCTTTGGTTTCTCTCTCGGAGGCCGAAGCTTTAGATTTCAACGCGCACCTCAAGGCTATTGTGAGAGTCCCTCCATTTATAGCCAAGCTTTGAAATCCCAGCTGGATGCTTTTTCCTTGCCTCCCAGTGCCACTCTTATTCAGTATGTGGATGATTTGTTAGTGGCTGCTGATTCAGAGGATGTTTGTAAAAATGTGACTGTTTCGCTTTTGCGTCATTTGTCTGATTTACATCATAAGGTGTCACCTTCTAAGTTACAATATTGTCGCCAAGAGGTTACCTATTTAGGTCATCTCTTGTCGAAGGAGGGAAGGCGATTGACCCTAGAACGTAATCATTCAATTTCACGAATGTCTGTACCATCTACACAAAAGGAAGTGCGTGCCTTTTTGGGCATTACCTCTTATTGCAGACAATGGATCCCGAATTTTTCTTTGTTGGCTAAACCTCTGTTGGCACTTACTCTGAAAGACACGCCCCAACCTCTTCCTTGGACTGACGAATGTCAGAAGAGTTTTTCTGATTTACGTACTGCTTTGTGTTCTGCTCCTGTGTTGGGTACTCCAGATTATAGTAAGCCTTTTACACTCTACGTGCATGAAAGAGAAGGTTGTGCATTGTCAGTTTTAACACAACAATTTGGAGACAAACAAAGGCCATGTGCCTATTTTTCGGCTACATTGGATCCAGTAGCCAAGGCATTGTCTAGTTGTCTCAGAGCAACAGCAGCAGCGGCGATCTCCATTTGTCAATCTGCTGGATCGGTATTAGATCACACTCTTGTTGTTATGGTACCACATGCAGTAGATACTCTTTTGAACAGAACAAAAACGCAACATCTTACGAGTGCTCGCTTGTCTGGATATGAGTTAACGCTTTTAGCTAGCCACATACACATCAAGCAATGTAATGTTTTAAATCCAGCAACATTGTTACCTAATCTTGAAGGGGAGGATATACAAGATCAGCATGATTGTTTTCTTCGTACAGAGGAGGAAACTAAAGGCAGAATAGATTTAAAAGATACACCACTCGTGGATCCGGATGGGATCCTATGGGTATATGGGTCATGTTTTAAGCTTCCTAATGGTGATACGACTGCAGCCTATGCTGTTACTACTTTGCATACAGTAGTAGAAACTGCACGTATTACACACAATTCAGCACAAGCAGCTGAGTTGATTGCACTGACGAGAGCGTGTGTGTTGGCAAAAGGAAAGAGAGTGACTATTTACACCGATAGCCAATACGCCTTTGGCGTGGCTCATAGTTTCGGTCGCTTGTGGAAGGAAAGAGGATTCTTTACTTCCCATGGGACTAAAATACAGCATGGTCAGTTGGTTACTGACCTTCTCGATTCACTTGCTTTGCCCATCCAAATAGCGATTGTGAAGTGCAGTGCACATAAAAGGATCACTGATGATGTGGGTCGTGGGAATGCTTTTGCAGACGAAGTAGCGAAAGAAACAGCGAATGATATTAAGAGTCGTATGTATGTTGCAGGTCCTGCAAGATGGGTTGGAGAAGCAGGTATGTGTGAGGACACAGTGGAAAGTGTGAAGATGATTCAAGAAGAAGCAACTGAGAAGGAATTGAGTAAGTGGAGAGAGAGTACGGGAATGTTGGGCACGACAGGGTGTTGGACGGATTTGTCGAGACACAAACGATGGTTGTTACCAGATGCCTATGTACTACCTGTAGTTACTATGGCACATGGTCCACCTCATATCAGTGTGAAAGGAATATGTAAGCTTCTGGCTCCAGTATGGCAGAATGAAGGTATTCCTAAATGTGCGGAGAATGTGGTAAAGCATTGCATTGTTTGCTTGATGCATAATCCAGGAAAGGGAACCCCAACTCCGGCAGGCCATTTTGCTCCTCCTACGTATCCTTTTGAGGTTTTACAAATAGATTACATTCATATGGAACGTTCTAATAACCTCAAGTATGTTCTGGTGGTGGTTTGTGCGTTTTCCAGATGGATAGAGGCTTACCCCCTAAAGGATATACTGCTTTGTCCACTGCTAAAGTCCTCTTGAAGGAATTCTTCCCAAGGTTTGGTTTGCCGGGCATTGTCTGGAGTGACAATGGAAGTGAATTTGTGGGTCAAATTATGAAGAAGGTGTGTGCGGGTCTTGGGATTAGGCAGAAATTCCATGCGGCAAACCATCCTCAGTCAGCGGGTTTGGTAGAGTGCTATAACGGCACTCTCAAGCTCAAATTAGCGAAAATTCAGGCCAGCACGGGCCTTGCCTGGCCTGACGCCTTACCTTTGGCACTTCTCTCTACAAGAACAACTGTGCATTCTCGTTTAGGACTTAGTCCTTATGAGGTCATTTTTTGGATGCCCAGCCAATGTTTGGGAAGTCCCTCGACCAAAGAAATACTCTGATATTCCATATCCATTGTTGGTTGATTACTTGCATGACCTCACCACTAAATTACTTGTTATTCATCAACAGGTCCAAAACGCTTTGCCGGAGGCTTTCTCAGATCCAGGTCATTCCATTCGACCTGGTGACTTCGTGTGTCTCAAAAATTTCCAGAGGAAGAAGAATCTGGAACCTCGTTGGGGGCCGCCGCGACAAGTGCTTTTGACGACACGTACAGCTGTTAAAGTTGTTGGGAAGAAAAACTGGGTCCACGGCGTGCCCTGTAAGAGGGTACCCTTGCCTTTACGGTATGATCAGTGGGTCTAAGAAGGTGTTGTTGAAAGTGAATGTGAGAAAGTACCCCGATTTGTACCTTTTAGTAGTGCACGCCTGGACTGGACAAGTTCTGAGAAAGAAGATGACGACGTGCTGCAAGAAGCTGTACCACCACATTTGAGATTAGATACGACTAACCCAGAGACTTCGTTTCGAGACCAAATGATACCTGGCAAGACACGGTACAACCTAAGACCCAGGCTGCCGAAAAACAATTGAACTGTGTTTTCTTTTCCTTTGGTCACCTTTTTTTTAAAGACATTTCCTTTCCACCATCCATCAAGTTGCAGGGTCACGGTAGGAGTCTTAGGCTGTGACAGGACTTGCAGTGTCATAGGACGGCTAATAATCACAGCTAAGTGATCTAGGAAGATTACCGTGAGCAACGCCTTTAGAGAAATGGATACTGAAGTGGAAGGGAATGATGTTAAGATTGTAAAAATAAATAAGTACAAGAAACTGTTGTTTAGTCGATGTGGCGTAACATTATGTATTCTAGTGTGTTTATGTAGTTTATTAGCTTGTGTGGGATGGATTGTCCACACTATGCAGCCAGCACCTGCTCCAACTTCTGTTTCTTTGCCTTTTCCTGCTACTAACTCTCCGCATAAGTTCTATACACTCCCAGATCATGAACAAGTTAGGAGAACAGAATATTTTAACAATTCATTCATCCAGTTGTTACATCAGCATCAACTGGTAGTTAACACTACTGATTGTTGGGTTTATGGGCTTCTGCCCCATTACGCTGAGAAAGGGATGCCATATTTAGTTCTCCCGTTTTGCTATGAAGGTTCCGCTTGGGCTTATTTGGCTATGTTTTCCAATGCATATCAGAATCAGCTTCGATATCCTCCTGGTGATATATATACTGGTGGATCAGATTATAGTCATAGTCCTTTAATAAAGGGAATAGTGACTATGGCTAAAATTGCCGATATTAGTAAGATTCCCGTTGACGTGAAACGAGCATATGATGGTTGGAATGTGACTCGTTACATTACTAGCCTCACTGACAAGGCTAGACAAAGAAGATCCTTACCAATTTGGACTGTACCTCATAAAGGTAACTTATGCTTGCAGATAACCGGTCAGAATAATAAGAATAAACAGGAAAAGAGTGTTTGTTCCCATACATATGTCTATTCCCCCTTGATTTCTTCTCCATTAGTACCATCTCAAGGTACATATTTTGTTTGTCACGATAGGGCCTACACATGGCTTCCTGCCTATTTTTCAGGAACATGTTATATACCTTTTCTTCTTCCCCCTATATACACTGCTCCTTCAAGTCATCACAGAAAAAGATATGGTAGAGGGGTTATTGATTCTGGAGACACAGCTGGTCAAGAGGGAGGAGACTTTATTAAAGGTTTTCTTCCCTTCTGGGGTCCAATGGTCAATAGCAGAAACATCAGACAGCTAGTTTGTGTTGTCGAGGCTACGATAAACGTAACTTCCGGAGCCTTGAGTAACTTGACGGCTGAACTTCAGGCGGATCGTCTCATAACTTTCCAAAACCGAATGGTTTTAGACATTGTTCTTGCAGTTAGAGGAGGAGTCTGTAATTTGATTGGGTCTAGTTGCTGCATTTACATTCCTGATAATGCTCCTCCAGTATACCAAGCCATTTCTAAATTACACGTGATTTTTTAATCTATTCATCAGGACACAGGAGATTGGTCCGCGATGGGATAGTTTTGGGGACTACTGTCCACATCGGGATGGAAAGTGTTAACTTTCTTTGGAATGATTTTAGCCATCATTTTCTCTTGTTGTCTCTGTTTGCAGTGTGGTCCCGCCATCTGTGGTCTTTGTGCCACCTTGTGTGTTCCAAAGTCTGCGTCACAGAAAACAGAGAACATTAAGATGATGTTGCAGCAACAGCTCAATGACCTCATGACCATTCACATTGACTCAGATTAACTTGAGTCCTTTGTGTTTTGCCTGAGTAATGGCAAAAGGAGTGTCTGAGGTTCTGTGATTTTCGACTTTGCTTCGCAGTCAGCCGCCATTTTGTGACAGCCGCCATTTTGTGTTGCCCTCACTCAGATGACACGGCGAACATAGTGTTTTTGCCTTTTCAGCTGCTCATCTCTCCTGTTAAAAACTAACCCTTTGTCCTTTTTTGTGAAACCGATGTCAGGGACTGGCCGAGTTAGTTAATCCATGTCTAGACTGATTGATCCTTGTCTTAGTTGATTGTTTGGGTCCCACCATTCTTCCTTTTTTTTATCTTGTTTGACTGGCCTTCACTATTCTCTCCGTGTACTCTCCTGTTACACAACTATCCTTTGAGGCTTGCAAATACGTCCTGCCACCTGCAAATTGAATTACATGCACTAGCATTGATTAACTTGAGGGGAGGGGAGAACACGGGGTCTGAAAGAAGGACGTACACAAGATACTCAATAGCTTGTTTTTGAACTTTTCTCATTTGTCAGTTTTGTATGTTTTGAGAGTAGGTATTGTAAATATGTATGGTATAAAAGACTGTGCGCCACGGAATGAAGTGGCAGTCTCCTGAGAACCTACCATTGGTGTACTTCTTTGACAACTGTGCTCAGCTGTAGCTAATAAACCTGATTTTCTACGCCTAACGGAGTGTCTCATGTCTCTGTCTGATAAGGCAGGTGAACCCGGAGATTTTAGGCGTGCCCTGCGCCGCTCGGCCCATAAGGCCAAGTTCTCCAAATAGTGTTCCCGCCTTAGGGGGTGTATTGCTGATTTGATCCACCCTGATTAGTCAGGATTTATGCTGCAGAGGGACACTAGACATAACATCAGAAGAGTCCATAACGCCATCGCTGCGGCCTCTGCTTTTGGCCGTCCTGCAGTCCTATTGTTAGCCGATATTGACAAAGCTTTCGACTCACTAAGCTGGGTCTACCTTTTTCAACTGCTCGAGGCAATCAACTTTGGACTCCGTTTCTTGGCTTATATTCGCCTGTTGCATACGGACTTGAAGGCATCAGTTCGAATTGTGGGAAACCGCTCTCGCCGCTTTCCAATCCAGAGGGGTACCCGCCATGGTTGCCCACTGTCTCCATTGTTGTTCGCCCTGGCGCTCGAGCCTTTGGTAGCCTGGGTCAGAAGTGACCCGGTGCTCAGGGGATTCAATTGGTCCCACTCAAGATCGGATCGCCTAGCATTATATGCTGACGACGTTCTCTTTTTTATGACAGACCCGTGGTATTCTGGACCCCGTATACTAGAAATTCTTAGGGTATTAGGTGGCACCACCGGCCTCCACACTAATCCAGCTAAATCCAACCTCTTCCTAGTGTATGGTCATCAAGGCCGTGAAATGTGGGCCGCGCAGCTGTCCCGGGCCACAGATGGTTTCAAATATCTGTGGATCTTCATTTCCATATGCCCTTAGATTTCATGGACACATAATATCACCCCATTGTTGATCAGCCACAAAAACAAAATGACAATATGGTCTGCTCTCCCTTTATCCCTCTATGGGCGCTCGGCCATCTTTAAGATGGTTTCCCTGCCTCGGATCTTATATCGCCTCCAAAATATCCTCTATTCTATCCCTCATGCATGGTTTGCTCAAGTAAACGCAATACAAAACAACTTCCTTTGGGACGTGGAGCTGTTTGCGTGGCGCTCCGCACCTGTGCACAATCCACGTACTGTGGGGGTATCGCGGCTGCTGACATATATTCATATTACGTTGCGTCTGACATCCTCGTAATCAATGAATTATGGTATAATTCTCCCACCGATCCGGCTTATGCTATTGAAGACGCCGCAATGGAGCAAGTCCCCCTACTTCACTTATTATATAGCTACACAAGGCTAGACGATTTACCACCAGCTGGCAGACAAGCCATGCAGTTATGGAGGGCCAAGACCAGACAAATGGGATGGAATGGGGGCTTACTCTACAGACCCCCTTGTGGCATGGTACATACCTCAGAACTGCTAACACACTGAGCGGGTTCCGGGGATTGGACTTGGCGGGGATTTCGACCCTTGAAGATGTTTTGAGGGGTGCAGACTTAAAATAATTTCAGCAATTGTAGACTGATTTTGGCCTCCATAAGTCACAATTTTATACATTTTTACAGCTCCGACATGCACTCTCCCCCCAGATCCGAAATATGGAGACTCTCCCTGAGTTCCAGCCCTTGGAGAGTCGCCCGTTGATGGGAGACCTTGGATTACACAAAATTAGGCAAATATACCAAACTTTGAAGATACACACTCCCACCACACTTGACAAGACCCGACTGGCCTGGCAGGCAGATATTCCCGAATTGATGCATGACAATTGGGTTGAAGCGATTGCCAGTCCGAGGGGCACGGCAGTCTCCACACGTTACAGGCTCATCCAATTTAAATATTCACATAGAGTTTATTACACAAGGGTACGACTGTGGTGAATGGGGGTCATTCAGTCTCCAGTGTGTTTGCAGTGTGGCAGAGAAGATGGGTCCTTCTTCCATATGATATGGACTTGCACTGCCCTACAGCCCTTTTGGAACAGAGTTCGGTCATGTCTTAATGAGGTGCTGGGGTGGGTGCTCCCACTGGACCCACGGCTGTTTTTGTTGCATTCCAATGACGACATTGGGGGGAACCGATACAAACAACATTTATTGTTCATCGCCCTTACTATTGCCAAACGGGACATAGCACAGGGAAGGAAGGCATCATCTACCCCGACTACAGGCAAATGGAAGGCTGAATTGGATAGGTGTATGGGAGCCAAGATTGCAGTATTTGAGGCTAGGGGCTGCCCACGGAAACATCGCAAGATATGGACTAGGTGAGTGACATATCGTGGAATAGTCCTGCCCCCCCCCATACTTGAGGAGTACTCAGGAGTGGTATCCTCCATGCCATGTGTTCCCCAAGTTCTTATCACTTGACTGTCTTATTATCTCACTGGGTGGTATATTCTGAATATGCTGAATCATGTGCTGTACCTCGAAATTTGACCACTGTCTGCATATTGTTTAGATTTTATTCTACCTGCATGTTCAGCAGGGTTTGTTTATTTTCATGGAAATGGTTATTGAGGCACATATTATCCAAATAATTCAACGTGCCACTGTTGGGCTGTCCCCCCATGTATCGCGAAAGGACCAAATAAAATCTGTTGTTAAAAAAAAATCCTTATTGTTGTGTCTCTGCCATTGGCAAAACTCAAAATCTTCACCGAATCTGTGTTAACTATATCGTTCTCTTACCCCATTTCAGTCTCAATCAGCCAAATAAGTTAAACTCTTTCTTTTGATTCTCCCAAAACATTTGAAAAGGCATACAAAGGAGCAGGGTGAGCATACCCTAATCCTAGCACACTGCAGCCCCATAGGTCTTTGTTTGGCATGTCCCAAAGGCACCCCATCATTAAAATAAATATACAAATCACAGGATCCATGGATGCTAGAAGGATATTCGAATCCCAGTGAGGCCCTTCAATGGATTCGAGCATCTATAGAGGATCTTAAGATCAGGTATCAGCCAGTGAAGCTTACACAGAACATTTGCACCAGAACAGCGTAAACCAGCCCTGGAACCACAGATTGCATTTTGGATCCACATACTACCCATCAATATTTTATGAAGAAGGGTCTGTAGTCAACTGCCATTTTGCAGTATATGACAAGAGTATGCAGTTCCTAAGGGGAAGTGGGAGAGGGAAAGAAGAGAGAGGTTTGATAGTCGATGCCAGGTGTTCACAAAGGAGAGTGGGAGAAAAGATGGAATAGCTCCAATTAGGAGCAAGAGCTCTCACACACCCCGTGGAGTGTCATACTTCATCATCGGGCAGCTCCTTGCTGGGCCAGCACTGCAATGCCCAACGGGCCCCGCAAGGGGACTCTTTGCCGGAGCTCCTCTCTTTTTGCTGATGTGAAGCTGGAAAGTAGTAGTGGGGTGCATGTATAGTGAGTAGTAATGGGGAGAGGTGCGTGTGGGTTAAAAATAGCTATCAGAATCCTATAAAATGTTTTTAATGGCTGGGTTCCCATGCTATGATAAAAAAAAAATGACTAATGAGATGTGGCTAAAGAGGGGAAATTATACCCCATGAACTCAGGGTGCTGTAGCTAACTGGGGCACGTTTGCTGGACCCAGTCCCTCTTTTTGTGATGAAATATAAACCTTTTCCCAGGCCCAAACCTTCCTTTTTCATACATATAAGTCACCCCTCAGGTAGAACCTGGACATTCCCAAGGGCAAGGGGCAGTGTATTTAAGAAGTTGGGCATGCACTTTTAAGTTTTACATGTCCTGTTTCTGAAATACTCTTAGTTTTTTACTTCTGCGAGGCCTATATCTCCCACAGGATAACATTAGAGTTGTCTTATTTAATTTTATAAGTGTAATTTCCAAATGGTAAGTGACGACTGGTCTGTGTCATTACTTTCCCAGTCCTGGAAACCATGAAACGACTCTCTACACAACCTCTTAGAACTAAGAGCTAGAAGAGAAACCTGAAAAACGTTGGATCTGACCTTACAGCCTTAGCTAACTCAAACCCTCTACGTGCCCCGGAAGACCTGACCAATGTACAGGGGCTGACAAATCACTACTTCCATTCCATGAACAACCTCCTAGACAAAATGGCCCCATTGCAACTGAAAAGAACATCCTCAAAAGACTCAAAACCATGGTCTGATGGGAGGCTAAATGATGACAGAGGCTCGCTTAGAGTAATTGAACAACGCTGGAGAGACACACACTCAACTGACCTCCTCAATCTTCTAAGAACATCCAGAAACGCTTATTTTAGAAAGATCAGAAAATCCAAAACCGACCTTATCAAAGCCCAAACTAAAAGCTTACCTAATGTCATCTACGCCAGCCCACTCTCTCTACCCAACTGTGATGAATTTGCTTCCTTCTTCGACGCTAAGACCGAATCCATTAAATCTGATCTACTCAAGGACCTAATATCCATCTGAGACATGAAAAAGAGCCCATCACTGCCCCTAGCTAATGCCCCAGCTAATGACCTCCCATTATTTAAACTAAAATACAACGCAACTTGGTCCCACTTCGGCACTTACTGTGAGACTCCATATTAAACACGCTAAACACATTGAAGCCCTCCAATCACTTTACTGACCCGCTCACTGCAAACTACCTAAAAGCCTTAATTGCTCTCTTACTACCCAGCTGGACCAAGATCATTAACACATCCCTCCTTCAAGGTTCCATTTCAGATATCCTTAAAACTGGACAGATCTCACCTATCCTAAAGAAAACCACTGCGGACCCGTCGGACCCGAATAAATATTGTCCAATATCTAACGTCCCTACGTTAGCCAAACTCCTGGAAAAATGCGTTAACATACAGCTGAATAGTCACATTGATCGATTTAACTTGTTGAACCAATTTCAATCAGGCTTCAGAGCAGGTCACAGCACTGAATCAGCCTTGACACATGTATTAGACAACGCTCTCAAAATCCTAGACCAAAATGAAGCAGGTCTTGAATCCTTCTCGACTTGTCATCAGCTTTTGACACCGTCAAACATGACAACCTCCTTGATCTCCTGAAAGACAGAATGGGAATGTCTGTAAATGTATTTAACTGGTTCGCCTCCTTCCTCCAAAATAGATCTCAAAGATTCAAGGTCAACCAATCCCTGTCCAACCCCATGCCAGTCCCACATGGCTCCTCCCTATCACCCACCTTGTTCAACCTGTTCATGGAACCTCTTACTGATCTTCTCAGCCTCACCAAGATACACTTCCACAAGTATGCAGACGACACCCAAATATACATAAAGATACACTCACTGGAGGACATCAAATCGCTCAACACCACACTACAAAAAACCCAAACGTGGCTGGCCGAAACCATCTGAAACTTAACTCCCTCAAATCAGAATTCCTTTTAATCGCCCCCCCAGAACAAAACTCACACTATCCTGGACTGGATGAAGCACCTAACAGCTCTCAATGGACAACCACTCATTATTGACTCAGCAAAATCTCTAGGGGTAACGCTAGACAGTAACTTAAAGATGCAGAAACATATTAGTGCTTCAACAAAAGGAGACAACTTCCACCTAAAGACCCTATGAAAACGGAAACCCTTTCTGCCAGCACACAATTTCAAACAAGCAGTTCAAGCCCTAGTAATTCCCTGCATGGAAAACGGAGCACTAACACTATGCGGCCACCCAAGGTCATCGACAGCCGTGCTAAGAGCTACGATCAACTCAGCTGCAAGACACATCACAGGATCTAAGAGAAATGCTCACATTTCCTCAGACCTGAGAGCCCTCAACTGGCTACCATTCGAAGCCAGAATTCAGCTAAAAATCGCTTGTATGACACACAATGCCTTCTACCACAACGCCCCACAATACCTAACTCAGAAACTGTTGCTCTCTGCGGGCAGCAGAGCCTCCAGGAGTGCCAAGACTCTTCTCCTACAACCTCAACGATTTGCCCAGAAAAAAACTTTTTTTTTTTTAAATTCAGTAAAATTTTATTAAAATAAACAAAATTGTTATTACAAAGAGTGGAGTGAATACATTATCATCAAAAAGGCTAATAAACTAGGGCATTACAGTAAATATCATAAGATAATGAATGCAGGGGGAAAAAGAAAAAAGAAAATAAAAAGTAGATGAGGCTGTAAAATGCAAAATATACACTGGAGGAGGCTTGGTAACATGGGAGACATTGCGAATAAAAACAGAGATTTAAAAGCTAGAGAGAAAAAAAAAAAAAAAGGAACCAAAGGCAACTCAGGGAGGTTTCGAAACCTCTTGCTGAAATGGGGGTAAGTGAGAGGAACGTTTGGCACAAACATCCAGGTAAAGGGTAATAGGAAGCCATAACTCATGTCTTTTTGGGGCCAGGGCGAGGGGATAAACAAATGCAGTATCCAATCTATGATTATAACATACGTTAAACCACCAAGATTTGAAAGTAATACCCTTCGAATTTTTCCAATTAACAGTAATCTGTTGAAACGCAACAGCTAATAACAAGTCAATAATATGAACCTTTGCTTCAACTTCGGTCCAGGAGGAAGAGAGAGAACCAAGGAAGAGATCAGTAAGAGAAAAGGGGATAGAAGTCTGAAAAATAGAATTGATTTGGTCCCATACCTTGGTCCAAAATGCGTGCGTGAGAGGACAGAGAAAAAGCATATGAAAAAGCGTGGCATTGGGGGCAGAACAAGACCAGCAGAGGTCCGGAACCAAAGGGAATCTTTTGTTATTTGTTCATTGAGTTATTACATGTCAGTACGTTATCGGTTTGTGCTTTTGATCCTTCTTATCAACTCACCCTGTTGTTCTCCTTTCTTCACAGATTGTCCATAGCGATCCGTCATGTTATCTCCGATTGGACTTTCCGCTGCCCTACCTGTTCGCCCTTCGTTGGTTGGTCTTACCTACCTCCCGTCTTTTCCTTCCGTTCTGTTCCCCTTTCATCCCGTCGTTGACCCTCCTTTCCTTCTAAAACTTCGTGTAAGTATTTCCCCCTTATTGTATCGCACCATGTTATCATTTACTGGATTCGTTTTCTGTGTTGTACTCCTTATGCTCCTTTTTCCTCTGTTGATGATAGTATTGTCCCGCTTGCTTTTTATTCCTTTCTTTTTTCTGTCTCTTTTTTCTGTCCGTGCTCTTTCTTCTTCCATAGCTACTCACATTTTTTTCCTATATTTTCTCACTACTAACCTACTTCTACCCTCCTGGTCTTCGATCCCTACCTCTTTTTGGTGTGTTGTTTTCATGCTTTTTGGCTGTTTTTTCTGGATTTTATTTTCAATTACATTCTCTCACTTTTGGCCCGCATTACTTTTCCCATTGAAGTCCATTCAGTATCCCACATCACCTCTTTCTTGGGTGCGCCCCTTCACCATCTTCTCCTTGGGTCTTTCCTTCCTCGTTTTTCTTTTGTTTTTACTGGTATCTCACTCCTTTGAATTGTTCCTATATTCTCCTACACTGGTTTTTTGTCTTTTCTTTCTCGTACTTTATGAGGCTTTATTATATTCCTTATTTCCATTTTCCCTTCTTAATCATTCTTGATGTCAGTACGTATTATTTCTTGGAACGTTAAAGGCTTACATTCTCCCATTAAAAGGCAAAAGATACTCTCCCACTTAGCTAAATTGAATGTGGATATCGCCTTTTTGCAAGAAACCCATTTATCCGATGCCGAGGCTCTCAAAACTCCAAAGAGGTTGGGTGGGTAAAGTTTTTTCAGCTCCTGGGGATGGTAAAAGAAATGGTGTTGCTTTGTTAATTCGAAAGTCTCTTTCTTACTCTGTATTGCATTCCGAATTCGACCCTGAAGGCAGATGGCTATTTGTTAAACTTTCCTCGAAAGATGTCCCTTTTTCTCTGCTCAATGTTTATGCCCCCACAGGTGGGAATCCTACTTTCTGGAATGCGTTTGCCTCTCGTATTACTGCTTGTATTGAGGACAACTTCATTCTAGCGGGCGATTGTAATATGCCATTGGACCCCTTTTTGGACAGACACTCCAACTCTTTTTTTGTTCCTAACAAATCCCATAAGCTTTTTACACACGCCATTTCTCAACATAAGCTAGTTGATGCTTGGCGCATATGTAATCCGACCAGTAAAGAATTTACATTCTACTCCCCGGTCCACCATTCCCAATCACGCATTGATTATATTTTTCTTTCTCATCATATCTCCCAGTCCCTTACCCAAGCTGAGATTGGCCCCATAGTATTTTCTGATCACGCCCCAGTTCTAATTAACATTGACATTTTACCCACATCCACCGGTCCTAAGAGATGGCGCTTTAATAATACCCTTCTCCTTGATCCCAAATTTACTACCTCCTTTATTGAGTTCACTACTGAATTTTTTGCCATCAATGATACTCCCTCCTTAGCCGTACACACTATTTGGGACGCTTACAAAGCCGCGGCCAGAGATATAAGACATGTTGCCACAAAGCGTAAACTTGCTCGTAGACATACCACTGCTCTTTTATCTCAGATCAAAGCCCTTGAACATTCCTTTTACACTTCTCACACTCAGGAAAGCTTAACAGTCCTTGTAAATGCAAAAATGAGTTATAACAAACAGTCCACTGATGATGCATCGTTGTACTTGTTGAAATCCAGTTCGAAATTTTATGGTGGGAAAAATAAGGCGGGGAAAGTTCTTGCTAATTATTTGAAAGTTAAACACAACAAATTGAATATTGAATCTGTTTTTGATGTTAACTCAATCCTGCAACATAAAGATGCTGATATCTTGGAGGAATTTTCTCGTTTCTACTCTGCACTCTACTCTTCTGACACTCAACCCTCTACTCACTCTCTTTCCACCTTCTTTGCTAGCATTCAGCCTCCTCCTAATTTTCCTATTGACCTAACTTCCCTCGAAACTCCCCTTACCATTCGTGAATTACATACTGCACTCCACTCCCTTAAGAAAGACAAAGCCCCCGGCCCAGATGGTTTCACTGTCGAATTCTATCAACACTTTGCTACTCTTTTGTTACCCAAATTACTTCAACTTCTCGATTCCTTCAAAACCAGCGGTGCTTCCTCTGGCACTTTTTCAGATGCTTACATTTGCATTATACCGAAAGAAGGAAAGGACGCCCAACACTGTAAGAATTATAGACCAATATCACTTGTCAACATTGATTACAAATTATATGCCAAATCTTTAGCCATTAGATTAGATACTTTTCTTCCAGATCTCCTTGGTCCTGAACAATCAGGATTTGTTAAGGGTCGCTTTATCTCCGATAATACCAGACTCCTCTTTAATGTTCTTTCTAAATCATCACGGTTTAATGATTCCCTAGCCGCAATCGCCCTAGATGCCGAGAAGGCATTCGACAGGGTAGAATGGTCTTATCTTTTCTATGCATTGAAATGGTTTGGATTCGGCCCTAATTTTATCTCCCTCGTCTCCTTTCTTTATGCAAACCCTAGGGCAGCGGTCTGTGCTAACGGCCTGATTTCCTCTTTTTTTTGTCTTGGAAGGGGCGTTAGACAAGGTTGTCCTCTTTCCCCTTTTCTTTTTAACCTTGCCCTAGAACCTTTTTTATCTAAGTTACGTCAGAACCCAAACATTCATGCCTTCCCTCTTTCTCACTCCCAAATTAAGTTAGCTGCCTACGCCGACGACATTCTACTCTTCATTTCGAACCCATCTGTTTCCATCCCAGCTTTCCTTGATGAAGTTACTGCTTACTCTCATCTTTCTGGTTATAAATTAAATCATGATAAGTGTGAAATTTTACCCCTTACCAAATTCACCTTCAAGCCCGATTTCGCAGCATCCAATTTCAAATGGAGTCCGACCCATATCAAATACCTCGGTTTGCATGTTACCCCTTCTGTCCCAGATACTATCTCATTATGCCTCACTAAATGTACTCAGAAGTTGACTGACCTTACTTCCAGATGGCATCCCTTATACCTTTCCTGGTGGGGTCGTCTCGACACCATTAAGATGATGCTCTCCCCAATTGTCCTCTATACCATTTCTAATATTCCTCTTGCTATTCCTGCAAATTTTTTTGCTAAACTCACCTCTACATTGTCCTCCTTTTTATGGTCGGGAAAGAAACCGCGCATGTCCCTATCTCGACTGCGCCTCCCCAAATCGGAGGGCGGGGTTAATTTCCCTAATTTTCCCGCTTATCATAAAGCTTTCCTCCTCAAACAGGCCGCAATCTGGCTTAAGGACCCTTCCGAATCCCTCCCCCTTTGGGCTGAACTTGAACGCCTCTCTCTTTCTCCCTTTTCCTTTGCTGAATATCTTTCCTTCTCTCGCAAACCCCAATTCTTATCCACCCCCATTCACAAATACACTGCGAAATTACTCTTAGCCTCTGCTCCACTACCTCCCTCCTCTCCTAATGAACTTCTCTCCACCACTATTTGGTATAATGATAGTATTCTTATTAACCGGAAGCCTTTTTACTGGAAAACTTGGAGGCAGCGAGGTTTAATTTGGGTTTCCCAGCTCTTTACTGGATCTGTCTTCATACCTTTTCCTGATCTTCGCCGAACCTTCTCCCTCCCTTCCTCCTTTCTTCACAAATACATCTTACTCAAGATTGCGGTTATGTCTGTATATGACTCCCTTTCTCACTCGTCTCCACCTGCGCTCTCTGACACTCCTACTTCCTCTCTGCATCTCCAATTGCGCTCCAATCCCTCCGCATCTTCCATCTATCATTCCCTTCATAACCCTTCCTCGCCTCGGCCTAAAACCACAGTGGAAGAGCAGTGGGAATCTGATCTCGCCGTATCTTGGCCTACCTCCCTTTGGGATAAAATATGGATTAAGCTCCGCAAATCCTCTAGAGCTGCATCTCTCACACAAACACTCTTCTTCATGTATAATAGACTCCTCTACACGCCATCTCTTCTTCACAAAAGATTCCCTTTGGTTCCAGAAAAAAACTTTTAACCGGTCCTTTTCTGGTATGGCTCCGAGGATATGGAACGCCTTACCCAGTGAAACAAGAATGAACCTTTCCACTGCCTCCTTTAAAAGAGAAGTGAAAGCTATCCTCATGGCTAAATTCACGTGAACTCTATGTCTATTCATTGTATTATTTTTTCTTTATTGATTGTCCTTTATATACTATATCTTGCCTTCCAATTATGACCTGTAAAGCGCTCTGATACTCGCAAGAGTTTTGTTTGCGATATATAAAACCTTCAAAATAAATAATGTTTGGTGTCTCTGGAATCCTAATATAAAATCCTAACTCATGGTCACTGTTGGACTTGGTCCTTTTTGCAGGGTCAACCCTGAACTTTTTGCCTTCCTCCTTTATTTTGTCTGACCTTTTTTTGTTGGTTTTTTACTCTGGGCACTTTACAACTGCTGATCAGTGCTAAAGTGCATATGCTCTCCGTATTGTAAATTGATGTATGGATTAGTGACTCCATGAATGGCTTATTTGATTTACTGCCAGACCCAAGTACAGTGCCCTGCGGGCGCCCGGGGCTGGTAACTCAAATATTGATGGTGGGCTTGCAGCACTGGTTGTGCCACCAGCAGAAGCAGCCTGTAAAGTGGATCTCAGGTCTGCCATTGCAGAGTCTGTGTGCAGTCCGGTACTTTTCTTTGTTCGCCCTGAGTTGGCAGGGTATGCTCAGACGTGAGTCCCTTGCTCACTTTGCCACTGTAGTCAAGCAAGCCCAGCTGAAGACGGCTGTAATGCCAGAAACCTGTCCTGGGAAGCTTGATTCCGGTCCAGGGAAGACATGGCTTGGCAGTTCGGGCTGGACTGTTCCCATGAGGCACAGGGTCAGACTGATTTGCATATGGCCATGTCTGAACTGGGGTGGCGGAGTGAGCTAAAGAACGGTGATGGATTAAACCCAGATCAGTTGACTGGGGGTGAGTGTTTGTATTGTCAACGCTCCGTCCATCACCACCTTTGTTTTTTCTTTGTTCGCCCTCAGTTGGCAGGGTATACTCAGACGTGAGTCCCTTGCTCACTTTGCCACTGGAGTCAAGCAAGCCTGGCTGAAGACGGCTGTATTGCCAGAAACCGGTCCTGGGAAGCTTGATTCCGGCCGGGGGAAGACATGGCTTGGCCGTTCGGGCTGGGCTGTTCCCATGAGGCAAAGGGTCAGACTGATTTGCCTATGGCCATGTCTGAACTGGGGTGGCGGAGTGAGCTAAAGAACGGTGATGGATTAAACCCAGATCAGTTTATTTTATTTTATTTTATTTTCAGTTTTTGTATAGCGCAACACTCATCCCGAGGGATATCACGGCGCTTATACCAAGCAGAAACTGCTGATGACAAATACTGAGGAGAGTTTTAGAAATTGGGGAAAAGGTGGGTTTTCAGCTTTTTCCGAAAGAGAGATAGTTTGTGGTATGTCTTAAGTCGATGGGAAGCTCATTCCACCTCTTTGCGGCCAAATAGGAAAAGGAACGGCCACCAGTTCTGACTTTATAAATGCGTTTAGTCCTAGCCAGTGCAGATTGAAGTGATCGTAAGTTCCTGGTGGGGACATAGAATTTGATCTTCCCTTGAAGAATAGTGGGGCCGGTCTTATGCAGAGCCCGATGGGCATGGCTAAGCAATTTAAAGGCAGCCCTCTGGCGCATCGGGAGCCAATGAAGTTTCTTCAAACATTCCGATGCCGAGTCTAGCTTGCCTTTGCTGCAAATAAGTTTGGCCGCCGAATTCTGTAGTACTTGTAGGCGAGAGAACAGATGTTCATTCATCCCTACAAACAGCGCATTACCATAGTCTAAACGACTAACCAATAGGGCCTGTGTGACGGAACGTCTGCAGTCCAGGGGTATCTAGGGAAATAACCTTGCGAGAAGTTTTAGGATGGCGAAACCCTTGCCTCAGAGGGATCGCACATGATCCTTCATGGACAAGGTGCCATCTATGATTATCCCCAAGTTCCTGGTATGTTGCTTCGGAGTGGGGGCTAAGCCCAATGAGGGTGGCCACCACGAGGCATCCCACACATGTTTGGCGCCACCAAACAGAAGAATCTCAGATTTTCCTGCATTCAACTTTAGACAGTGTGAATGCATCCACTGGGCCATTTCTGAGAGGCAGTCGTGTAATTTGGTTTTAGTGATATCAGGCTTCTCATCCAAGGCCACCATCAGCTGCGTGTCATCCGCATAAGAGCAGATGCCAATGCCCCACTTCCTACCAATGTCGGCAAGAGAAGACATATAGACATTGAAAAGGGTGGGGCTCAGCGAGGCACCCTGGGGGACCCCGCAGCCGATGGAATTAGGCCTGGAATGGAACTGACCCATATGTACTGCCTGAGTACGGTCGCTCAAAAAGAGTGCAGCCAATTCAGTGCAGTAGATTGAACTCCTTTGCTCCGAAGTATATTCAATAGGCAATTGTGGGATACCGTGTCAAACGCCGCTGACAGGTCAAGCAGTATCAGTCACTGCCTCACCTTGATCGGTGGAGGATCTGATACTGTCCGACTCTGCCAGCAACATAGCTTCGGTGCTGTTGTTAGCTCTGAAGCCCGTCTGGGAGGGATCCAGAAGGAGGTTGGTTTCCAGGTACCTTGTCAATTGTTCATTGACCAATTTCTCCACAACTTTGGAGAGGTAAGGAAGCTGGGAGATGGGTCTATAATTCTCTGGGTTGAGAATGTCACATCCAGCTTTCTTCAAGAGGGGGTTTACCGAAGCATGCTTCCAGGCATCAGGGAAAATGGCAGTTCTTAATGATTTATTAAAAAGTTGTGTGATCAGGGGACAGAGCGTGGACGCAATCTCTAAGAACACAAAATGGGGGCAGGGGTCCGAGGGGGAACCGGATTTGACTGTGTTCATGGCTGCTAGGACCTCGTCCACTGAGAGTTGTTCAAAACCAGCTAAAAGGGGTGTAGTTCCCAAGTCTGGTGGCGGGGCTGTTGATGCTTCTGTTATGATCACAGTGTTGGAGGGTTTATCTATGTTGCTGTAAGCGTGTCGGGGGTAAATGTAGAGTAGATGTTCTTACTTTTCTCAGAAAAGAAGGTACTAATACGGTCACAGACCTCAACCGAGGGGGTGAGTGTTTGAGAGATGCTAGAAGGTTTGCTAAGCTCCTTCACTATTTTGAACAGTTCCTTAGCTGAGTTACTGTTATCTTGGATGCGCTGGGTAAAATGATCTTTCTTTGCATTTTTTATGGCAAGGGTATACAGTTTCCGATTAAGGACATCATTTAGTCTGGCTACACTGTCCTTGGACTGTCTCCAAAGTTGTTCAAGTTGTTGACACTCCCTTTTAAGACTTTTTAAATGAGAGGTATACCATTTCTCTGTTTTAGCTTTTTTCCTAGCTTCCCGCATCGGGGCTAGTTTGTTTAATATTTGCAGTATTCCAGCGTCTAGCGAGGCGACATCTGTACAAACGGAGGAATCGTCCGGGTATTTAAAATGGATCTCTTGAAAATGGTTATCTGGGGGTGAGTGTTTGTATTGTCAACGCTCCGTCCATCACCACCTTTGGTTTTTCTTTGTTCTGCCTAAGTTGGCAGGGTATGCTCAGACGTGAGTCCCTTGCTCACTTTGCCACTGGAGTCAAGCAAGCCCGGCTGAAGATGGCTGTAATGCCAGAAACCGGTCCTGGGAAGCTTGATTCCGGTCCAGGGAAGACATGGCTTGGCAGTTCGGGCTGGACTGTTCCGATGAGGCACAGGGTCAGACTGATTTGCATATGGCCATGTCTGAACTGGGGTGGCGGAGTGAGCTAAAGAACGGTGATGGATTAAACCCAGATCAGTTGACTGGGGGTGAGTGTTTGTATTGTCAACGCTCCGTCCATCACCACCTTTGGTTTTTCTGCAGTCTGGTACTGCCATGTTGATTGTTGACTGGGCAAGTGCACCCACTCTCCAGTCTCTTAACCTTCCCTTTTCTGCATATTGGTCATCCCTATGGTGGGCCCAAGGGCAGGTTGCATTGTAGGTACAAGGTAGGACATGCCCTGGTGTGTGTGGCATGTTCTAATAGTGAATTACAGCCATATTTGTTGATCTATTGCAAGGCTACCTGTTCCCAATCAGCCAGAATGGGCAGTTTGATTAGAACACCTTATAATCCTAACTGACTCAGGGAACTAGGTAGAAATTCGAGTTTAGTATGCCTGAACTCAGGATGATGAAATACATCTTTTAGTGAAGTTGGTTTGAACATTCTGTGTTTGAAAATGCCACTTTTAGAAAGTAGGTATTTTCTAGCCTAACTATCCATTGTGTATTCCTTGTCTGGAGTTTGAGTGACAGGAGTTGGGGGATTCCAGGAGACAGGGAGAGTCAGCACAGGGCTGAATAGACCCATCTGCATGTAGAGTGGTGGGAGGGGAGCACCTGGGACCTGAATAGCGCTGTGCCTGCCTTCAACAATGCTGGCTCCACCTCCTGTGGTGCGTCTGATGTCCCTGGCCCACACTGTCAAAGGAAAGAAGGAGTCTAGTAAACAAAGTGCTCCAGGACTGCACATAACTGGTTTGGACTGGGTACAGGACCCTCTGCCTTCAAAGGACAAAGGATTTTCTAGTATAAATATTGGGACCCAGACCCAAGAACTTTAGAACACTTTTGGGAAAGAAGAAGTACCTTTGCTGAGGAGAGGAACAAGAGAAACTGAGGAGGAGACTATCCCCAAGTTGAGTGATGTTTGGGGATTGGCCTGCAGTGGTTGCCTGACTGCCAAAGAAAGGAGAAATGACTTTGTGCTACTTTCAAATCAACTTGTAAAGGATCTCCCAGGGCTTGAGATAGAGCTTGCCTCCTGTTTAAGTCTCAAGGACAACAGATTTCACCAACCAGCTCCCCTGCCTTCCCTTGTTGGAAATTGAAGTGCCTGCTGTTAAGCTGGGCCTTCTGAGAGACTGCGTGTTGCTGGGAGCTGGAAGCTCGACTCAAGACAAAGAAGCATGTTTCCGCCGCAGGAGTTGTCGTTGCATCAAGGGAGAAGAGTGTCGCCATCGCAGCAGATGGCATCGCATCACCGGAGAAGCATGCGGCCGCTGTCGCCATCGCATCACCCGAACTGCCTCGCATCACCGGAGAAGAGTGTCGCCGTCGCAGCAGACGCTGTCGCATCACCGGAGAAGTGTGTCACAGGGTCTGTCACAGCTCAGAAGAGGCGCTGAGTCGCTGCACGGCCATCGGGCATGCACGCATCGTGTCGCATCAAGAAGAAGACGCCATTTTGTTTAATTGCATTAGATCTTCATCGCATCACGACATTGCTGGTCGCATCGCCACCGAAGCGCAGAAAGAAACTGACGCATCACCTCCCCATGCGGAGAAGAACTGACGCATCCACTACGCAGCAGTAGGGACCTGACTCATCACCGTTCTTGTGTATAAGGAACCAACGCATCACCTTCCCTGCAACACTTTCATTGTATAGCGTTACACATCCAAAGGTACATTGAACTTAAAGTGATGCATTTTACATCTAAAGAGAACTTAGCTAATTCTACCATTTTTAAAGTACAGTATTGTGGATTTTTGTCGTTTGTGGTCTTGTTTTAAGTCTATATAAAAATGTTTATTTTAATACTACAACTTGTGTGGTGTCCGTCTGTACTGTTGTCACTGGGTCACTGTATGGGTTCACAAATGTTTTACACACTGCCCCTGAGATAAGCCTGTCTGCTTGTGCCAAGCTACCAAGGGGGTGAGCAAAGGTTATTTTAGGAGTGTACCCCCTCACCCTCACTAGACACAAGGTTTCCTGTTCGGTCAAAGGTACCAACTAGAGACCCCCAAATCTAAACTTGACGTTGGATTTTAAATTGCAATTCTGAAAATACCACTTTTAGAAAGTTGCAAAAAGAACAATTGATGGACGTAATGCTGACACAATGTCAAACATTCACCCCCAGTGCAGAGATCTGGGCCTAAACACATCACATGTTTGCACATCATGGCATTCCAGTTGAGACCAAACTATATGCACATCAGCCTTGAACCTGCTGCCCATTGCAACAGTCCAGCCCAAACTGCCATGCCAGGTTCTCCCTAGACTGGAAACAAGCATCCTGGGACCGGTTTCAGGGAATCACTCCTCAGCAGTCAGGCTTGCTTGACTACAGTGGCATGGTGAACACGGGACACAGGCCTGGGCATACCCTTCCCACATAGGGCGACAAATGCAACAAGAAAAATTGATGGAACGAATGCTGAAACAATGTCAAACATTCATCCCGGGTACAGAGATCTGGGCCTAAATCTATTGTTTTTTTCATACCATGCCACTTCCAGTTTAGACCTAGCCATATGCAAATCAGTCTTGACCCTGCTCCCTATGGGAGCAGTCCAGCCCAAACTGCCAGGCCAGATCCTTCCTTGACCAGAAACAAGCATCCTGGGATTGGTGTCAGGATATCAACCCTCATCAACCATTCTGGCTTGACTCCAGTGGTATGGTGAGCACGGAACCCATGCCTGGGCATTCCCTTTCCATTTAGGGTGACAATTGCAAAAAGAAAAATTGATGGACAGGATGCTGAAACAATGTCAAACATTCACCACAGTACAGAGATCTGGACCTAAATCCATCTTTTTTTTGCCCACCATGCCATTCTAATTTAGACCCGCCATATGCAAATCAGTCTTGACCCTGCTACCAATGGTAAGAGTGATGCCCAAACCGCCAAGCTAGGTCCTACCTGAATGGGAAACAAGCATCCTGGGACTGGTTTCAGGATGTTAGCCCCCAAACAAAAAGACTGGCTTGACTTCAGTGGCATGGTGAGCACGGGACCCACATCTGGGCATATCTTTCCCACTTAAGTCAAAAATTGCAAAAACTGATGGACAGAATGCTGAACAAAAATGTCAAACATTTACCCTAGAACAGAGATCTGGGCCTAAATGGTTTTTTTTTCACGCCATGCCATTCAAGTCTAGAACCAGTTATATGCAAATCAGTCTTGCCCCTCCTCCCCATGGGAACAGCTCAGCCCGAACAACCAGCCCAGGTCTTCCCTGGACTGGAAGCAAGCATCCTGGGACTGGTTTAAGGGTATCACCCCTCATCAGCCATGCAAGCTTAAATCCAGAGGCACAGTGTACCCAGGACTCACGTCTGGGCATACCCAGCGCACCATGCTACCTCAGTTTAGACCCAGCCAAATACAAATCAGTCTTGACAATGCTCCTAATGGGGAAGGCCCAGCCCAATCTGCCAAGCCTGGTCCTCCCTGGAACATAAATAAGTATTCTGGGACCAGTTTTGGAGTATACCTGGCCTGGCGGATCAGGCTGGACTGTCCCCATGATGACCAGGGTCAAGACTCATATGGCTGGGTCTAAACTGGAATGGCATGGTGTGCAAAAAACAATGGATTGAGACCCAAATCTCTGTACTGGGGTGCATGTTTGACATTGTTTCAGCATTCCATCCATCATTCATATGTCCTTTACTTTTAGAAAGTTGGCATTCACTTGTGTTACCCAGTTGGTGCTTGCAGCCTGTCTCTGGTCACATGACTGTGTGCAGTTGGCAATTGGGCTTTCTGTATTTCCCCTAGACAACAACACGCAATGGGAGCTTAGGTGTGACTGAATAGCCCATCACTGGCAGGTTGGGAGGGAGGGTCCCAGCCTTAGTTACACATGAATAGGCTGTGCCCTTTCTACACACAAATAGCTGCATATCCCCTGTAGTTAGTTAGGAGCCAGGGACGGGAAGGCAGGGCATCTGTGCACTTCAAAAGCATGCCTCTGGAAGTTTCTCCCCACTTCAAAAGCACAACTGTGTATAAAAGAAGAATCTCAGACACCAACTCTTCATTACACTTCTGGGCCTGTGATCATTCCGCCAGGAGGAAGGACTGATGTGCTGCTACAAGTACTACCAATCTACTGGACTGCTGATATGAAGGAACTGCTGCCCTCCTGTTCTGACCTAATGCCTGCTGCCCTCTTGCCTGGGGAAGAACTGGATCTGCAACCCTCCTTGAACCCAGGACCCCAAGATAACTCAAAGGGATAGTCGTCTGGCCCACCTTATCTAAACCTCATGGATATAAAAGGCTCCCCAACAGCACCTGGGCCTGTCTTTAGCGAGTTCCTGACCCCCAAGTGGTTTCTCTCAAGTCCTGGATCCTTCATCTGGCACACAGTGGGCTCTTAATTTCAGCTTTCGGACTCTTCATGATTGCAAACGGGCCTATTTGCACAGGAACTGTGCCGCTTGCAGCGAATATCAGCATAAGCCACTGCTAATCCATCTCTTTGCACAGCAGCATCAACACCCAGCAGGGGACTGCCACCCTGAAGCTGCACCCCACTCATCTGCCTTGCCAGACCTGCTCTTTGCATCACGCCAACCAACACCCGCGTTGCTCTCCTTGCTCCCTGCGAAACGCAAACAGTTCTCTTGGCACAAAACTTGAGAAGGTAAAGCTTAAGTTGGACTAATCTGGGCCTGCATTCTACCCGCTCTCCATCGTAGTCAGCCTAAATTTTGACTTTTACCTCGTCCAGCACAACTAGATAGCTACAGTTTGGTGCTTTCTGTTTTTAGGCACTTTTTACAGTTTATTCTTTAAAAATGTATAACGCTGGTTCTAATAATTGGAGTTTTCTCATTTTGGTCTGGTTTTATTTATGAAAGTAGGCTCTATTTTTTCTAAAGTTATGTGGCATTTTTTTGTGTGGTGTTTTTACTGTTTTACGTTTTGAAATGTTGCACACATCCTTTAAACATAGCCTTTAAGTTAAGCGTGATTGCTCTGTGCCAAACTACGAGGGGGTTGAGCACAGGTTTATTTGAGGTTTGCTTGTGCATTACCCTAACTAGGAGGTGGCTGCTGCTTGACCAGGGCTCACATGCCAGCCAATAGCAGTCCTTTGTCTTTGTCTTTGTCTGTAAAAGATGTTATTGAAAATAAAAACATTCTTTTCAAGCCAGAAAATGATCATCATCAATAACATTTCATTGTGGAGACATTACCCTCCTACATACAGGACAGCAAAGATGTTCTGGATAGAATCAAAGAAGTGGTTTGGCAAGACAGTTTTTTGTTGATGACTTTGGATGTGTGCAGTCTGTACACCTCCATTCAGCATGTTGATGGTGTCCAGGGCTGCAAACACTTTTTAAAGTCATGGTCCTTCTCCTTTCTGCAACATAATGAAATTTTATATAATCATTTTCTGTCTTGAAAATATTTTTTTTATTTTCGAAAACATCTTTTACAGACAGAGACAAGGGACTGCTATGGGCGCATGCTTTGCTCCCTTTTATGCTAACCTTTTTATGGGGTGGTGGGGGCAGCAGGTGTCCAAGGCCTACAAACAATATAACGACCATATAAGAACATGGTTACGTTATATTGATGATCTTTTTATTGAGTCGGAGGGCAGTCCGGAACAAGCTACCAAGTGTGTTTCTTTTCTTATTACAAATGATCTCAACCTCAGATTTGAAGGTAACATGAGCAAGACCTGTATAGAATTCTTGGACTTACAAATTGAAGTGGTAAACTGTCAGAATATGTTGAGATTATTCCATGAGTAAACTTCTGGGAATACTCTACTCCATGCGGAAAGTGGCCACTCCAAGACATTGATTCAGAGCATCCCATATGGTGAGTTCCTCCAGGCTCGGAGGAATTGCAGCTCTGACATTGATTTTGAGAAGGAACGTGACTGCATGCCTTCTAGATTTTTAGACCGGGGCTATGCAGCCAGGACTATCAAAGATGCACGGGACTAAGCAGCCTGTTTAAGATGTGATGAATTGCTAGTCCCAAAGATGAATACCACAAACACGAATGATAACATCATCAGATATGTCACAACTTACAATACAGCTTCACCAGACCTGACAAAGTGTCTGAGGAGGCACTGGACGATCCTAAAGAGGGCGCATTGAATGACTTTCTAAATATTTCATTTAGGAAGGGTAATTCGCTAAAGGATATGCTGTGTGCTAATGAGGTCACGCTGACCAAACCTATAAGCTCTGGCACTCATGGTTTCTTCATAGGGATGTCTTGTAAGGCATGCAAGTTTAGCACAAATGTTAAAAGATCTTTCACCCAGTGACGAATACTGAGAAAGTGATGGAGAAACATCTGACTTGCCTCTCTCATTTCTGTGTTTATGTTCTAACGTGTCCTTGCTCCAAACATTACGTGGGCAGTACAATGTTTCAAGTGAAAAAGCATATTCTGGAGCACATGCGAGCTATACAGAAAAAAAGATAAAGCTAACCCTGTGGCACGCCACTTCGAGGAACTACACAAGAGCAATCATAACTTGTTGCGCTTTTTTGTCATTGATCATGTCCCACATAACATCGGGGAGGGGGGGGGCGAAAGGGTCCGCATGTTGCACCAACTGGATTGTAAATACATTTTGGAACTAGAAACTAGAGCCCCTCAGGGTTTGAATTCTGAAGAGTAATTATCCTATTTTTTGGGTGATTAAAACCAGTGTGGTATATGTATTGGCTTTAATCCTCGTTCCTTTCAGCTCTGTATTGCTATAACTGTCGTAGGGGTGTTGACAGCTGGCAGTTGGAGGTTGGGTTCACATCTAATATAACATTTCTATATCTCCCCCTCTATTTCTTGACCTTTAAACAAACTTTGTGTCCTGATGTACCGTATGTTTTTAACATGTCAATTTTAATTGCACATTTCACGTTGTATAAAGTTCACTATTTTCACTGTTACGGTTTTTGGTAGAGTATAGAGCACTAGGTATAAGGACAAGGCTGTAACACATGATTATGTTCTTTATTTTAGGTGCAGAACCAGTATCTGTTCTGCAAAACTACGTTAAATTCCTCTTTACTGCTGAATTCTTTCTTTCTGGCGGTTATATTTAAGGAAAGAGTGGGGATTTCACATTGAGATCTTGGTTGGGAATAAGGGAATATCATATTCATGCATATGGATTTTGCCACAATGACTTTTGAGACTTTTTATACTATTATTTTGATTAGAATTATGTTATTGTATAATGTGCTATCAAATGAGTATGACGATAATCTAAAGAAAGACCAGTATGTGGACCTGTTTCGAAACCTAACAAATGAATACTGTGATAACTCAGAAAAGGAATATCATGTGAAGTGGTGCCGATTTCTCATTACAAGATTGCCGATACCTTAGTGCAGATATGTTTCTCTACCATATTTCTAGTTCACTTTCTAATTTTGTCATGAATTAACCTGTGATCAATGCCGAAACGCGTTGGGTTTTGCCGAGCTTGGAACCGTGGATAAACAGATCCCAAGCACATTGGAATTGTGCATTATTTCCGGGGAAGGAGTGTGCGTTTGCAAAATGTTTGCGTGTTGAGTTGGAATTGTAAACAGGGTTTCCTCGGACACTGGGGCTCACCGGAGCAGACATGTCCCGGCTCACTCGGCGAAAGTGGAGAGCTAGATTGACAAAGGCTTCTAGTAAGCCGAAACGCGTCTCTCTGTCACCTTTGAGATTGAGGGTGACTTGATCCAATAAATCAGATGCTGTATCCTGACTGCCTCGAGTCCGTGCCTTCTTCCATGGATGCTTCTGTGGGAGCTGGATGTTGTGGTTCATATATATATATATATATATATATATATATACCCGTGAGCAAGGCGGTTATCCGCTGAAACGCGTAGGGTTTTCCTAATTTTGGCTTATGGTTTAATATCATTAAAGAAACCATGTTGACGAGACAGACGGAGTACTGAGCGTTATTGTCTGTGTGGAGTGCGAGGTACTGGTGAAGTACGAGGACGTGCATATATATATATATATATATATATATATATATTATTCAAGTTTCCCCATAAGGGGAGAAAGTGTCTCCATGCACTCCCGGATATTGTTTATCAAATATAGCCGTACATCCAAGTTAGTAGTTCGATCTTCAGTTTTTTATTATATGCAGCAAGCCAGCAACACCTGACGCGTTTCGGTCTCTACAGAGACCTTGCTCACAGGAAAACATCACTACATTCTTTTGCTCAATTTAAATAAAGATGAAAAAAACATAACATCCTCCATTACGATACATCACTTCCTGTTAGTGACACAGGAATTCTGGGACATGTAGTTTTCCACCAACTGTGCAGTTATATTACGATTATTATCATATTTTGACATTGTGACAACGAAGGGAACAGCCATTTTACATACTGATTCGCAATTATATTTACATTTTGATTAATAATCCTTTTAAGCAATAAGTGACTGCTCACCGTCGGTTGGTTTTGAAACTGTGTGTCAAGAAGTGGGAAGATATCGAGTGAAGTACAACTCGAGGAACTTTACCTGGATAAATACACCACATGATTGAACCGGGTTAGGTTCATATTTGACACTAAACAAACCGGATATTTAAAATCAAGAACTATAACCGCGAAATAACATTAAAAATAGTACCACAAAATACAGCTTAAAAAAATAGACGCCAGCTCACCATGGATAAAAGAGAGATATCGAGGAATACTTTAATTCAATCATGTTTTGAGGAGGAAACAGCGGCCACAGGAGCAACTTTTTTTCATCTTTATTTAAATTGAGCAAAAGAATGTAGTGATGTTTTCCTGTGAGCAAGGTCTCCGTAGAGACCGAAACGCGTCAGGTGTTGCTGGCTTGCTGCATATAATAAAAAACTGAAGATCGAACTACTAACTTGGATGTACGGCTATATTTGATAAACAATATCTGGGAGTGCATGGAGACACTTTCTCCCCTCATGGGGAAACTTGAATAATTTGTTCGCAGCTTGGTTCTGCCGTGCTTCGAGTGCACCGCCCTAAGAGCGCCTGGAGGCCCGCCCTGTGGACCAAACGGAATCATTTTACAAGGGCTCGGGTGAACGCCGACTTTGAACTCTTGAGGATTAATGGGACGAAAGTAACGGAGGAAGCCGACGGGGACGGGTTGGAAACGGAAGACGGTAACTCCGGAGGGGGCTCGCCAACCGAAGTGCCCTGAAACCAGTAAGCGACCTCGTTTGTGTACTTTGATTAATAATCCTTTTAAGCAATAAGTGACTGCTCACCGTCGGTTGGTTTTGAAACTGTGTGTCAAGAAGTGGGAAGATATCGAGTGAAGTACAACTGGAGGAACTTTACCTGGATAAATACACCACATGATTGAACCGGGTTAGGTTCATATTTGACACTAAACAAACCGGATATTTAAAATTTAAAATCAAGAACTATAACCGCGAAATAACATTAAAAATAGTACCACAAAATACAGCTTAAAAAAATAGACGCCAGCTCACCATGGATAAAAGAGAGATATCGAGGAATACTTTAATTCAATCATGTTTTGAGGAGGAAACAGCGGCCACAGGAGCAAGTGGTGGTGTCCGGAAAACTGATCTTAAAAATAAATTACGCACTTGGGAAAAACTTTCGAAAAAGGAAATTAACAAATGGTGGGAAGTTACAGCATTAAAAAAGTATTTAGAAGTGAAACGAGTACCTCGTGGTTTGCGCATTAGTCTGATGCCTAACCACCAGGATACCAGCAATGAACTTCTAAGTGAATGGGGTGAATTTATTTTAAACTCATCTCTAGGTCTAATGCAGATATTGGTGAAACATATTGAAATTGCACTAGAAAGAACCACAAAACAATTGAAAGATATAGAAAAAGAACTGGCAACACTTGATCTGAACCCTAAAATGAAAAAATTTAAGGAAGACCTGGAACAATATATTGACAAACACGAAGAAAGTGTACGCTTAAGAAAAATGTCCAAATTCCAACGAGACAAAGAGGACTACGAGGAAGGGCGCATATTTACATATGCAAGAAAATATGACCAATTTAGACAAAATAACCTGGAAAATATAATGACCATGGGGAGCATGTCCTCTCTAGCCTCAAGTTTATCAACAGAACCGGGTGCAAGTGGAGGAGAAGAGGAGCAAAGAGGAGCAGGAGTAAAAGTGCCTTTTTTAGACGAACTGAAACTGGCGTTTCAACAAAAGTATTGGGAGAAAACCATGGGGCCCGACAACCATTTCAAAGAGGAATAGGGAGAGGCCGTGGAAAGGCGCCACAAAACAAACCAGAAGAAGTAAGCGCAAACACAGCACAAAATACTGGCGCAACCCGCGTGGGAACCATGACACGGAACATGAGAAAGAAATGGAATCACTAAACATGGCCGACATAGATGATAATCAAGAACTACAGGTTATTAATTTATCCTCGAAAATTCTGAATGATGTGGAACTGAATTTATTAAAACGTTGTATGAACTTTTGTCCTACCAGTGGAATAAATCTAGCGGAAACACGTGTGGATCTATGTAAATATATCAGGAAGATCAAGCTAGCAAAATTGTTTGTAGACAAACCAGATATGGCTAATTGGAGAAGAACAATCCCGCAGCCGACTATGCAAGTACCAATGCAGGATGCGGAACACTTTGTTAATTTAATGGAACTGAGTCAAGATCCACAACAAAGTGGAAGAGAAGTACAAGCATATGTTGTCCAATTGGGAGCCGGCATCTCAAGTATGAAACCCAAATCTAAATGTTATCCGCAATTACCACCAGGAAATAAAATAGACTTTTTCCATGAATGTGTAGTGAAAGACCTTTATCAACTTAAGATCCCTCACAAAAAGGATAATCTGACGAGGGAAGAACGACAAGCTCTTAATCAATTACAGAAAGATGACACCATCGAAATAAAAATAGCTGACAAGGGTGGCAATGTCATCATCCAAGACAAAGAAACATATATGCGGGAAGCATACTCTCAACTCCGCAATAAGGAATATTATGATAAGTTGAAAACTAATCCGTTGCTGAAACACAAAGAAGAACTAGATAGCAAGTTGAACAATTGGTTCAAATTAAATCTATTGGACAGTGATGAATATAAATATCTCCAAACACCACACCCCAAAATGGCAACCATATACTTCCTACCCAAAATACATAAGCACCCCACGAAACCACCAGGGAGGCCAATAATATCAGCCAAGGGTGCATTGTTGGAACCGATAGCAAATTATTTAGATGTTTTCCTTTTACCCTATGTCAAGGGTTTAACATCATATGTGAAAGATACGGGGGATCTGCTAAGAAGACTGGAAGATACCCCCTGGCAACCTTCGTACAAACTTATAGCAATGGATGTAATATCCCTATATTCTAACATTCGGAATGAAGTTGGCATAGAAGCTTGTAAATCTTTCTTGATGGATAGGAACATTCAATTTGCAGAGCACAATAAGATGCTTCTTGAAATTATCTCGATGTGCCTGGAGCAAAATGTATTTATGTTTGGGAATGAGTTGTATCGACAAGCCAAAGGCACAGCAATGGGCTTTTCTTTTAGTCCATCATATGCCTGCTTAACAATGGGTCATTGGGAAAGAACGTGGGCCTGGAGATGTGAAAACGATGTGGCAGTATCAAAAACCATAGCTTGGTTGAGATATATAGACGATTTGCTTTTGATTTGGGATGGAACGGAGGAGGAGTTTGCAACTTATTTTGAAGTATTGAACAATTCTAACTTTGGCTTGAAGTTTACTTACACAATAAGCGATTCAAAAGTGATTTTCTTGGACACAGAGATTTTTATTCAAAACAATACAATACAAACAACATTGCATCGCAAAAGTACAGCGACGAATGCAATACTACATGCTCAAAGCTTTCATCAATCAAACCTAATCCATAATATCCCGTACGGGGAGTTTCTGAGAATCAAAAGAATATGCTCAAAAGAGGAGGATTGGATTAGCAACCAAAAATTGACAAGTAAAAGATTTGAAAAACGCAAATACCATCCACTCATAATTCAAAATGCACTAACACGATCTTCTGGTTTCAATAGAACTGAGTTGTTGAAGGAAAAACCCAAACCAGAAAATGAGGACCAAAAGATTCGATTCATAACTACACATTCGACTGCAAATGAATCGATAACTAAAATCTTAAGAAAAAATTGGCATATTCTGCACATGGATCCAAAAATTGCTGAAATTGTAGGAGATCATCCGAACATTACGTACCGCAGGGCTAAAAATTTGAAGGATAAGCTAATTTCCAGCCACTTTCAGGAGCAGATCAAAATGAAAGTTTGGTATAAATCCAAAGGCTTTTATAAATGCTCAGGATGTAAGGTGTGCTGTATTGCCCAAAACACTAAAGAACTAAAAATGGCAAATAACAAAATCTGGACAATCAACCAATTGATAAATTGTAAAAAGCAATTTGTAATTTACGTTTTAGAGTGTCCATGTTCGCTCAAATACATTGGCAGCACAAAAAAAGAACTAAAATTACGAATTTTGGAACATGTACGAGCAACAATTAACAATGACAGAAGCAATGCCATGGCCAAGCACATGGAGAAGGAACATAAAGGGAACTGGAAAGATCTAACATTCTATGGTATTGAAAGTGTAGGAGCAAACCAACGAGGAGGAGATCATGAAAAAATAATGAGACAAAAAGAATCAAAACATATAATGAGCTTTCGAACCCTGAACCCTCATGGGCTTAACTTGGATGAAGAACTTCATTGCCATCTTTGAACTTCAAAACTGTATTGAAAATGAAAAATATGAACTATCTCTCTCAAACTTTTTAATCAAATTTTCACTGTATATGTCTTATTTGCACTTATCTATTTAGTTTAATCTTCATTATTGAAGATACACGACACTTACAATAAGAATGTAATTGCGCCATTATGAAATGATAATAATAATCCTATTCTTGATTGAACAATCCACCAAACGGTGAGAATATAAGCCATCATGAATTTATAATGATTTATACAATTATGAATAGAAACCCACTAGAGGGTTGGATGAGCGAACATGAATGAGTGAACCCACCAGAGGGTGAGATCTTCAAGAAATCATGAATTGATAATGGTTTATGCAACTATGATTTGATTACCCACTAGAGGGTTGGATGTGTAAATATAATTGCGAATCAGTATGTAAAATGGCTGTTCCCTTCGTTGTCACAATGTCAAAATATGATAATAATCGTAATATAACTGCACAGTTGGTGGAAAACTACATGTCCCAGAATTCCTGTGTCACTAACAGGAAGTGATGTATCGTAATGGAGGATGTTATGTTTTTTCATCTTTATTTAAATTGAGCAAAAGAATGTAGTGATGTTTTCCTGTGAGCAAGGTCTCCGAATTGCGTCAGGTGTTGCTGGCTTGCTGCATATAATAAAAAACTGAAGATCGAACTACTAACTTGGATGTACGGCTATATTTGATAAACAATATCCGGGAGTGCATGGAGACACTTTCTCCCCTTATGGGGAAACTTGAATAATTTGTTCGCGGCTTGGTTCTGCCGTGCTTCGAGTGCACCGCCCTAAGAGCGCCTGGAGGCCCGCCCTGTGGACCAAACGGAATAATATATATATATATATATACACATATATTACCTACTGGCGGTCGACAGTAGGTAGTTATAGTTAGGATTGATTTCCATAGGGAAATCGTAACATTCTATTTGGAATAACTTTGGCGCCGGTGGAGGAATCTGCCTGAAATATTCAGCAACTTTGCTTCGCGGCGCTCCGGTCCTTCCCTGAAAATTTGGGGGGGATTCGTCTAGCGGGGGCCGAGATAAAAGGGGGGTCCCAAAACGTGTTTTCCCCATGTTAATTTCCATAGGGCGGTCGGTCGCACTTTTAGCTCGAACGGCTGAATGGATTTTCACCAAACTTGGCAAAATTGTAGGGACTGGTAGCCCGATGTGCCTTTGCTATGTCTCAAGATATGTGCTCCAGAGGATTTTGAGTAATTTAGGTTAAAAAAAATGTATATATCAATAGCCGCGCCCCGGTACGCGCACCGGGGAGCGCTCCGGGCGCGCCACGCGACTTCCGCACAGAAAGCTGATTGGCTCTCGGATGTCTGTAAACATTCGAAACAGTCCGGAGCGGCCGCCATCTTGTGTCTCGGTAGGATCGAGACACAAGAGGTGGTAAAAACAAAGGGGGAAATAACCAAAAGGGGGCAGGGTAGACCCCCCCTGACCCCCTAGATTTGATGTGGGGGCCATAAAAGGGTTCCTTTGGGTAAAAAATAAATACATTTTTCGGTTTTCGTGGGGGGAGCGCCCGGTACGCGCACCGGGGAGCGTACCGGGGAGCGTAGCATGGGGAAAACCCCGTTCATTCACTGCGTCACCTCTACGACCCTTTCTTGCCTCAATATACCCATTTTGCATACATTACACCTGACGTAGGTATAATGTGGCGCAGGGGTTTACAAAGTGACGCATCTACCTAGATGCGTCACTTTGTAAATATGACTCAATAAGGTGCATTTTTAACAGCACTGGTGCGTCACAAAAAGTGACGCACCAGTGGCGTAAAAGTGACGCATGGCCTCATAAATGAGGCCTTCAGTCTTCTACTCATGCGTCATATTAAATATATGACGTATTATGTCGCAAGTACTTTTAGATACGTCAGTATTTCAGACGTATCTGTAAGCGCAAAAGTGATGCATTGCTGGAGTCTGTCACAAAAATGATGCAACTCCAGGAATGCATCCTTTCACATGGGGCCAGGCCCCATGTGAAAGGGCCTGCATCAGTCTTACGCCTGCTGTGAAATAGGCGCAAGATTTGGACGCAACAGCGTCATAAAAGTGACGTAGTGATATCTCATAGATTTTACTGCATCACCTCTACGACCCTTTCTTGCGTCAATACGTCCCTTTTGCATACATTACACCTGACGTAGGTATAATGTGGCGCAGGGGTTTACAAAGTGATGCATCTACCTAGATGTGTCACTTTTTAAATATGACTGAATAAGGTGCATTTTTAACAGCACTGGTGCGTCACAAAAAGTGACGCACCGGTGGCGTAAAAGTGACGCATGGCCTCATAAATGAGGCCTTCAGTTTTCTACTCATGCGTCATATTAAATATATGACGTATCATGTCGCAAGTACTTTTAGGTATGTCAGTATTTCAGACGTATCTGTAAGCGCAAAAGTGATGCATTGCTGGAGTGTGTCACAAAAATGATGCAACTCCAGCAATGCATCCTTTCACATGGGGCCAGGCCACATGTGAAAGGGCCTGCACCAGTCTTACGCCTGCTGTGAAACAGGCGCAAGATTGGGACGCAACAGCCTCATAAAAGTGACGTAGTGATATCTCATAGATTTTACTGCGTCACCTCTACGGCCCTTTCTTGAGTCAATATGTCCCTTTTACATACATTACACCTGACGTAGGTAGAATGAGGCGCAGGGGTTTACAAAGTGATGCATGTACCTAGATGTGTCATTTTGTAAATATGACTGAATAAGGTGCATTTTTAACAGCACTGGTGCGTCACAAAAAGTGACGCACTGGTGACGTAAAAGTGACGCATGGCCTCATAAATGAGGCCTTCATTCTTCTACTTATGCGTCATATTAAATATATGACGTATTATGTCGCAAGTACTTTTAGATACGTCAGTATTTCAGACGTATCTGTAAGCGCAAAAGTGATGCATTGCTGGAGTGTGTCACAAAAATGATGCAACTCCAGCAATGCATCCTTTCACATGGGGCCAGGCCCCATGTGAAAGGGCCTGCACCAGTCTTACGCCTGCTGCGAAACAGGCGCAAGATTTGGACGCAACAGCGTCATAAAAGTGACGTATTGATATCTCATATATTTTACTGCGTCACCTCTACGACCCTTTCTTGCGTCAATACGTCCCTTTTGCATACATTACACCTGACGTAGGTATAATGTGGCGCAGGGGTTTACAAAGTGATGCATCTACCTAGATGCGTCACTTTGTAAATATGACTGAATAAGGTGCATTTTTAACAGCACTGGTGCATCACAAAAAGTGATGCACCGGTGCGTAAAAGTGACGCATGGCCTCATAAATGAGGCCTTCAGTCTTCTACTCATGCGTCATATTAAATATATGACGTATTATGTTGCAAGTACTTTTAGATACGTCAGTATTTCAGACGTATCTGTAATCGCAAAAGTGATGCATTGCTGGAGAGTGTCACAAAAATGATGCAACTCCAGCAATGCATCTTTTCTTACCCTTCCACACCCCGTTCCTTTTCTACATTTTGTTTGAATAACCACATTCCCCATGTTCACTCTCCTTCTCCTTACTTTCGTTCCCAACGCTCACCTTCTTTCAGTCCCCGTACTTCACTTCCTTTCTCCTCTCATACTTTTCTGTTCTTTCTTACTCATTTTCCTTTCATTTATCAATGCACTCCACTTCACTTACTCTTTTTCATTTTTTTAAGAATATAGCTCTTTGATGAGAATTGGAGGTAGTTCTGAAAAGAACTTTTTTTTTCTTCTTTTTTCTTTTTTTAGAACTACAACAAAAACAGGGAATGGAAACTGCTCAACAGGAGCAAAAAAAAAAAAATTTGGGCTGGTAACGGCAGTGATGGTTCTCCAATGCTCGAACCATGAGCAGAACACTTTGCTCCCCACAGGAAAGTAGCTGATCACAGTATCTGCATTTAAGGGCGCCTTTGTTAAATGCAGGCTGAATGTTCGGAACCTGCTCTTGTGATCTCCCCCTCACCGATGGTGTTCGTCCTCCGGTTGATGTAGAGGCCCCATCACTGGGAACCTTTTGTGCCAGAGCCCTGACACTTTCCTGGGCAAAATTTTGGGGGTGCCTTCTCTCCACATGGCGAATCATTGTGTAGTTCCCAAAATAATATTTTTTATTGGGGTTACCCCGTGACAGGACTGTGTGACGGATCCTGCACTCCACTTTTGGAGCATTTACCTTCTTCTGGTGAGCAGGTATGGAAAAAAATGTCCAGATGAAATGTTCTTTATATTTTGGCTGAGGAGTCTCTTCATCGATGAATTCATTGGAGTCATCTTCACTGCTGGATGGTCTGGCAGCCATGATAATCCAAGATATCCAACAAAGAACCGACAGCAAAACAGGCAGGTCTTTCAGTCACAAAAGTGAAAGAAGAAGTGAAGGAAATGGGTGGGGATTTCATTCTTTATAAAAAACATTTTAGCAACCAATAAAAAGTGTTATTTTTAGGTCACCTGACCCGAGGCGCTTACGCTACGCGCCCCAGGACGCGCCCGTAGTCGCGCTCCAGGGCGCGCCCCGGGACGCGCGGCGTAAGCGCGTCAGGATGTTGCGCGATCGTGTGCGCTCGCGTGCTTCCGGGTGCGCTTATGCAGTGCGTCATATGACGCATTACGCGGTTACGCGAAACGTCACGATGTTGTTTTCGTTCGCGAGATTAGCGCTAACGGGACGCTCCCCGGTACGTGCCCCGGTGCGCGCCGTAACATTGCGCTTACCCGTGCGTTCACCGGTACGCGCCCCGGGAGCGCTCCGGGCAAAAAATATAAAAAAAATAATAATTTGACATAATTATACAATATAAAATTCGTTTTAAAATTTATTATTTTTTATACCTATAAGATTTGCTATTAAAAAAACATTGAAATTCACTGAAAAAACCATAGGTTTCACACCAGTTATAGTTAGGAATTAGCATTAAAAAAACTATTAAATTCACTGAAAAAACCATAGGTTTTACACCAGTTATAGTTAGCTGGAAGTTTCACTCGCATAAAACCATTGAAATTCCCACGTTATAATTAGTTGGACTCACTATACCTTGCGCCTGCAATGCACTGCTGATGACGTCACATATTACATCACTCATGACATGGTCAGTGACATCACTCATGACATCACTGATCACTCAAGGCAAAGAAGGATGCCCGATTAGACAGTATTACAGAGGTCAGACTAATTGTACCGTACAGTGCCCAAAAGAATGCCATTGCTAAAATCATTAACACTAATTGGCCCATCATACGTAGTGATCCCATCATAGGCTCATACATGCCGGCCAAACCGAGCATTACATATAAGAGAGCCATCTCATTACACAATAGCCTCGTGACCAACTGTCCTGAATCTAAACCTTCCACTGAATGGTTTAGAGCACCCAATGGCTTCACCAAATGCCACTCGTGTAAAGCGTGCAAATATGGCATCAATACCACCAGCTATCGCACAGCTTTCAGCAATAGGGAGATCAAAATCACCAAAAATCTCCATTGAAAAAACGAATTTGCCATTTATGTTCTCGAATGCACGTGTCCCTTGAGATACGTGGGTAGTACCAAACTACCAGCCCACATGAGGGTTCTTCAACATATGAGGGCCATTACTAACCAGGATCCCACATACCCTGTGGCTAGACACTTTCGTGAAGTCCATAATAACAACTTACAGGACCTCCGATATTATGTCATTGACACCATCCCCAAAACAAAACAAGGCGGTGACAGAGAACATAAAATGCACAAATTAGAAACCAGGTACATTCTAAACCTCAACAATACCGAAAACTTACACACATGTCTCTGACTGTAAGCTCCCCCTTCCAAGCTTCAACTCCGTGTCTTCCACTCCGGGGCCCTGCTGCAGCTTCTTCCTCCCCAGGGTCCAACCTTTGACCATTTGTGTCACCTTCCACCCATCATAAATATTCTCCATCAAGACACGCAGGTCGTTGTTCCACATATAGTCTGACGTATTTGGTGAGTTTTTTAATTAGACTAGCACACTTCTCCCTTTTTGTTCCCTCATCCTTGTAGCCGCCCTTTTCTCTTCCACATACCTATCTTATCCTCATTCATCTTTTTTTTATCACCCTCACCTTAGCACACTCTCACGGTTCGTTCCAGGCATGGACCAAATATCCCAGCCCCGGTAGGCAGTCACATACTCTTCACCCAGGGGCCCTCAAAAACCAAGTTGCCCGGGCAAATACACTAGGTCTTATTAAATTCCGATTAAGCCCATTTCCAATGCTCATTTGAGAAAATAATATTTTTATAAGCATAAATGTATTTATACAGTTACTTTGATACCAATGTATACCATGTCATTGTTATCGTTTTCATGCAATCTCTTCAGTAACCATGTAAATGTTACCTCTGAATGTGAATGAATTTATTCATATAATTATTTGAACAAGCATGATTTTGCACATTAATTCTTCCTATTACTCATGAGCATTATATATTTATGTATTTATACATGTATAACATTTTTTGCACGCACAAACGTTTTTCTGCTTTTCTGTATTGGAACGATAAAATAATTCTTCCATGTCTATGATTCACTCCACCATCACGTGCAATAGGTGTAACCCTTTTTAATGGTCCGCCCATGTTTTAGCGTTGTCATGTGATCAAGCCACCCCGGTGGTGAAACGCGTTATGGCCGACAAATAAACGCACTAAACTTGCACACATCTTGAGTTCGAGTCTGCTTGTATGTTGCCTGCAAGTGTTCTACGTGGGCAGCGATTCTTTCAAGCAGTTATTTGGATATATATATATATATATATATATATATTTTCTCCACTTTCCTCGAGTGAGCCGGGACACATCAGCTCCGCTGAGCCCCAGTGTCCGAGGAAACCCTGTTTACAATTCCATATATATATATATGTTATGTTATGTTATGTTATGGGAACTTTTAGAGTACGCGACTACCTGGAGGTGTCTTGGCACTAGTTACTACTCCTTAATGCTGAGCTGGAAAAGAGATGGTTTATTTATCAAAGAGCCAGTTCTTTAACCCCTTCCTGAAAGCTAGAAGATTGGTGGCATTTCTCAAATGGAATGGCAAGTCATTACAAGTTTTTGCTGCGCACGAAGAGAAACTTCTGCCACCCCACTGAGCTTTTTTTGTTGGTGGAACTACGACCAGCTTTGCTCCCAGAGATCTAAGAGTTCTTGTCGGTATATACCATTGAAACTGGCACCTTAAATGATCTGATCCTAAGCCTTGAAGTGCTTTAAAGACCATGCAGGGAGATTTAAAATGCACCCGGTTCCTCACCGGGAGCCAGTGCAGTTTTTTGATCTCTTTGGAAATTGGGGAGAACTTTGCCAGTAAGTAATCTGGCCGCTGCATTTTGTAGCAGCTGAAGCTTATATCGAAGTCTTTGTTGTATGTTTAGATATAGGCTGTTACAGTAATCCAGCCTAGACATGACCAATGCTGTAACTACTGTTTGCCGGCTCCCTGAAGGTAAAAGCCGCAATACCGTCTTGACGGTTCTGAGAACATGCACTGTTGTTGAAGTTATTGCATTTACTTGGGCCCACAAGGAGAGTTTCTCATCCAGTATTTCACCTTTTTTGAAGGTATAGGGAGTGAACCCATAGAAGCAGGCCACCAATTAGGAGTCCAAAAATGAAGATTGTTCACAAACAGCATTACTTCAGTTTTGTCTGAGTTCAGTTTTAGGCAATTGTCTGCCATCTATCTCCCCACCGATTCCATCCAGACTTGAAACCGTTTATCCCAGCTCTTGGCCAGGTAATAGAGACACCACAATTTGTGTGTCTGTGTGTCATCAGCGTAGGAAGTGAGAGCAAACCCTAATGCACTGATAACGGGGGCCAATGATGAGGCATACACGTTAAAGAGTCTGGGGCTCAATGACGATCCCTGCGGTACACCACATGACAGTGCAAATGGCTTAGACTGAAATTTACCTAGGGATACAACCTGCCCCTGTCTGATAGAAAAGATTTAAGAAGATCCGAAGCTTTCCCCTGGACCCCCCATGCCTTGAGACGGTCCATCAGGATATCATGATGGACGTATCAAAGGCCGCAGACAGATCCAATAAGATCAAGGCTGCCCTGCCTCCTCGATCCATGGATTCCCTGATCTCCTCGGTGGCCTTAATGAGCACAGACTCAGTGCTGTGTCCCTCTCTAAAGCCTTATTGAGAGGGATCCAGTGCTTGTACGTCCACCAAAAAAGCACTGAGTTGACGATTCATGATTTTTTCAACCATTTTTGCGGGGAGAGGAAGGTGGTGTACCTCGGCGGTATGGGCGCGCTAAGGCCCACCCTTACCAGAGGACGTGAAAGTTAAAAACAAGTGTGTAAAATAAAGTGCAAAAACCAAACAAAAGTGATGAGAAACCTGATGAAAGCCCAGTAAATGACACATAGACGGGCAGAAACATGTTGACCCTACTTTAAGTGGAAACAACCGAGTCATTAACTGGTAAGTTTCCCACCCATATTTTACTTATGTCAAACTGACCATTGAATAAAAAAAATTCCGTATGGTACAGTTTCTGACATTTTTAATTCACATTTCTTTTTGACACTTTTGCCACAAAGAACCTGCTCCGCAGTAATCTGGCGTTGTAGCACACCAGGGAGGCATTCGGCTTCTGCTGGTGGGCCCGATGATGAAGCATGTCACCACTCAGGGTGGTGAGTGAGGGCTTCCTAAAAAAAAAACGCTGATTTCCACTGTGACTTCTTCAGGGAGATTTCTTCTCTGTGTTGCTAGACTCAGACTACAGGAGCGAAGAGGCCTAGTGGGCTTGTACCATGTAAATCTCTCCTGCATTGGTAGGGGGCCCGTTCTGTGCAGTGCTCTATAGACAATGCACAGGGATTTAAATGTGACTCTGTCCCTCACGGGCAGCCAGTGGAGATCTCTCAGAGCCATTGTGGTAGAGGAGCTGCGTGGTCTATTAAGTGCCAGCTTGGCCGCGAAGGTCTGGACTCTCTGCAGTCCCTGCAAGATATATGAGGGGGCATCTAAATATAGGGAATTGCAGGAATCCAGTCTGCATAAGATTATACTCCTTACCACCAGGGGCCTGGCCTCGGCGGGAAGAAGAGGGAGAATCTGTCTAAGTTCTTTTAGCAGACCAAAGCAAACGTTCTTATTGAGGCCACTTTCCAAAGCTTGGGGAACTGTCCTGTTTCAAGCATCCCATTACAAATGGATGTGAGAGAAAGAGCAATCGGACCGGGGGTCAGTTATACCACCTTCACAGGGCATGGATCAAAAGGCGACCCAGATTTGGCTCCTATTAGGAGCTCAAGAGTATCGTTTACGGTCAGTGGCACACATTTATCAAGGGCAAGGGGGGGCAATCCATGTGGGCTTAGATACCTCCCTTGTCATGTTCAGCCCAGCATTGTTAGGTCCGCTGAAGACAGAATATATGCTCTCCACTTTATTAAGGAAGATTTTGGCAATCTCCTCACACAGTTCCTGACTAGACTGAACTTTAACAGGGCTCAGGGAAGCCAGACTGGAGACAGTTCCAAACAACTCTTTGGCAGAGTTCTTTGCCAAATTGATTTGGGTTGAATAGAATATTTGTTTTGCGGTGAAAATAACTAGTTTATACTCCTGAAGGCTAGATTTATACAATTTCTTCTCTACTTCCTTGTAGCCTTTGCTCCAGTTCCATTCCAGGCTTTTACAGATGAGTTTTAAATTCCTCACCTCCTCTATAAACCGTGGAGTGGAAGGATGTGCTAATTTGGGGAAAACGTTTTTTGGTGGTCCTATTATATCACATGTTTGCGCAAGCCAATTGGTGTAGGTGGTAGTCGCCTCCTCTACACCCTGTGGTAACTGGCCTGCCGTGGTTGTAAGAAGATCTGTAAAGCAGTCCTATCAACTCTATTCCAGGCTCTAATCTCTATCTGTTCTTTCTGATAGCCACTCTTTGTGTGCTGAGCCTCAAAAGTTAGTTCAAATTGAACAGCAACGTGGTCAGTCCACACAAGTATGCCTGTAAACAACATACCAGGATGGTTAGAACAAATCCCATCCAGGGAATGTCCAGCTACATGAGTCGGTCCCCTAACATGTTGCTTTAAATCGGCACTATCCATCATGTCCATCAGCATTGCTTTGTCAGGGTCAGTAGACACCTCTAGATAGAAGTTAAAGTCTCCCAAAATAGTGTAGGTGTTACACAGATCCTCTTCCAACAGCTTACTAATGTGAACAGCAAACGAGTTTCTTGCTCCAGGTGGCCTGTACAATAAAATACCTTTATCTATACATATATATATATATATATATATATATATATATATATATATATATATATATATATATATATATATATATATATATATATATATATATATATATATATATATATATATCAAACTCCACACCTCCTCCGAAGACAAAGTGCGAGGCCACAGCAGGGGAATACGAGGAAACACCTTTATTCCTATTACAAAGGTAAGAGAGCTGAACCACTTCCCACTCTCGGCGAATGCATTTCGGCATATACTTCAGCCTTCCTCAGCGCCAGTGGTATGTGAAATCAGGTGTAGGGCGGGTTCAAAAATAAAGTATCTTGCCCTTAGCTGATTGGTAGATTGTGCGCCGCTCCGCCCCCTATATATATATATATATATATCAAAAAGGTATTTTATTGTACAGGCCACCTGGAGCGAGAAACTTGTTTGCTTCACCCAACACCAACCATCCAAAGGACGAGAAAGCAGACCCAAATTCTGTGCAATGCAGGTTTTTAATCCAGAAACGCCCGCACCTCCGCCATTACGCGTTTCAGCCTCCATCGAGTCCTTGATCGCATGACACATTAAAGTGACAGTGCAAAAAATCTCACGTGAAGAGCATCATAGAAATAGACGGTACAAATAATTTAGTCATGGAGATCCAGTTACTGCATTGCATATGCACGATTACTTCATAATTTGAAAATACAATAAATATGTGCAAAAGGAGCAATATAAATATTCATGATCCCATAAATATTTTTAAAAATCATACACATTCTATAGGGTCCACTAAAACTGATTATCCCATTAAAATTGTGCGGGGCAGAAAGAGCTAAAATCAGTTGTATAAAATGACATGAAAGATTGTATATAAATATATAAAATCCTTGTTTTAAGAGGCATTAAATACCTTTCTAAAATTCAGTCAAAATCACGAAATATATAATAGCTCCTCTGCAGATGTTCAGTATTACGGACAAATACCAATTGCTCCAGTTAGAGTCTACACCTAAATTGCAGATACACTCGAATGTTATAAGAACATGGAGTCTATTGTCCTGCCCAAGTGGGGCCATGACCATTAGTGTCCTTCTAGTGAAAAGGGCTAGACCTGTAATGTAAAAAGTGCTAACACCCTATTAAAATCACAGCCGTGATTTAAATGTGTGAAAAAGTGTAATCAAAATTAAATATATTTAAGAAATATTTTTACTAAGAGGCGGTACTGATGTCAGCTAAAAGAAACTAGATGTGTGCAATAGGGCTACTATAAACAGGTAATGAAATCCTCACTGGTGTTGAGACCCTGAGGTGGTTTACAGTCCAACTACAAGATATATTTTGTTCCAAGCTTCCTAAGGAGGTATTCCCGATTGCCACCCCTTCTGAGAGGTAAGACAGTATCGACAGCAAAGTTCTTTAAATGCTGTACATTACTGCCATGCTGTTCCTGAAAGTGTCTTGCCACTGGATAAGCGGCATTTTTGTCGGTTATGGCTCTCATGAGCTGGAGTATCCGTTTGTGGACCTGCAACTTTGTGCTGCCCACATAGCGCAGGCCACATGGACACTCCTGCACATATACCACAAATTCCGTTTTGCAATTAAGGGATTTTGTTTTGGCAACAGGTTTTGGTTGAAATGGAGTAGTTTATGACTTGGTGTTCAGGATATTTACAGGCTTTATAAGTCGCACACTTGTAAAAGCCTGTCCTGTTGCTGAGTCAATTTTTAGTGAGAGTGACCTCGGGACTGCTCCTTACCAATGCGTTACTCGTGGAGCGGGCCTTCCTACAGGTAATGCTAGGAGTTGCTGTCAAATAGCCACCTAATATTGGGTCATTTAGTAACAGGGGCCAGTTTCTGTTCACAATTTTACATAGGGTTTTATGTTGGCGGTTGAAGGTTAACACCAACCGTGTTGGTTGACTCATAGATTCAGGGGTGTTATTGTCCTGGATGTCTTTTGGTCTTACCACTTCCATACGTTGTAGTTTATTGACCTTTTTTATGGCCGTCATAACCACCTCATCAGAATACCCCCCTAGCCAAGAATCTCGCCTTGCTCTTCCTCCGAGCCTGACTATAATCCTTATCCATGCTGCATATCCTCCTGATACATTGCATTTCCCCTTATGGAATGCTGTTGATCAGGTGGAAGGGATGGTGACTTCAGGCATGCAGCACCGTGTTGCCAATAGATGGTTTTCTGTGGAGACGTGTTTCCAGCTTGTTATATACTACATATATCTCCACATCTAGAAAAACTAAGCTTTCTTTACTCATCTGGGCTGTAAATTGCAAATTCAGATTATTGTTGTTAAGTTCTGATACAAATGTATGTGCGTCCACTACTCTGCCCTTTCACACCAGGAATAAATCATCAATATATCTGTAAAAGCAAAGCACTTGTCTGACAAGGGTCTCACTGTGTGTTGCCGTGAGGACCTGCTTATCCCACATGCCCATATGCAAACAGATATAACTGGGAGAAAAGCAGGCCCCCACGGCAAACCCTCTGACTTGCTGAGAAAAATGAAAAAATTGTTCTCTAAGCACATGGAAATCATACTTAATAACATCTTGTTATGTGCTTGCAACTGTATAGGTTTGGTGTTTATATATAGGTATGGGACCCACAGAATATTGTTTTAACCCCAGGATAGGGCTTCCCTGATACCCAATTCCTTGTGGACCCCTCCTTCCCCTAGGGAGAAAATAAATAAAACTCATCCTGCGGGTCCTTGGGTACTCCTGCGGGTTCCAGCGAGGCTCCATTTTGCACCATGGAACGCTTGTGATACCCAGCGTGGCATTCTGGTGTGGTCTCATAGGACTGCAGCCGTGTACTGGGAGAGTGGGCAAGCATTAAAAAGTCAGTTGTGCACTGTCCAGTGGTACTTTGGAGTGCCACTTGTGCTATGGTACCATGGGACTACTACGCTACCACCAAAGCAAATAGAATATGTGGGGTGGGTGGGGGGCTGCACAATTGTGGTGGTTGCTCAACAACAGGACATTGGCCCTCACATATCCATAGGGCGTACACAGCTGCAGGTTGGCCCAATATGCATGGGTTTGGAGGCACAGGCCAGGCCCTGCAGCACCCTATGTTGGGAATAGCCAAAGGTCAAACACGGTGGTATTTGGCCATCTGTGAAGGGTTAGGCACTGGGCCTGAATGTCCAATACCTACCTGTACATGGTCAAAAGCTAGGCTTAGAGATGAAGTTGGGTAACTACGATCAAAACGCCCCCAGAAAATCACTGGGAAAAAAAGGTTAATGTGATGTTATAGTTAAGTATGGTAATATGGTCCTATTTAAGTTTTTTGTTAAAGCATAGAAATTCCCTGGGAAAAATAGGTTAGAATGACGTTATAGTTAGCCATGCGAATAATAACTTAATTTACGTTAAAAAAATGCTAGAAATACAAGAACGGAGGCTACATTATGCAATGACTTTTAATTGCAGATCCAAGCCAGTCGCATCACAATATAAAGGTTCCAATAAGAACACTGAGAAGAAGTAATAGGCAGAACATAGCAACCATCAGCCTCTTTTAAATGCGGCTCCAAGCAGATAAGTAGCTCTTGCTTTTCTCTCTTATTTGAAATTATTGTCATTAATTTTGTTGCGGATCTTAATCTCTGGGGAGGTTTGGTTTATCTTGAGTTGTTTCTCACATTGTATAGCTGTTGATTTCCCCTTTTCTAAACATTTTTACGTGGGCTTTCCTCACTTCCTATCCTCCCTCCTCCCCGGATCTGCAATTTACGGAGATCCTACCTCCCCCTTTTTACCCCGTGGGCTTTGATTATGCCGCCCTATATTCCTCTTATCGAGTCTCTCCCCCTCGTGAGAAATCACTCATCTCCCCGCGCAAGATCGTCTCCCTAGACGTCTCCCTAGGCGCGTTTTGAGCCCAGGAGTTGTCTTTGTCAATTTGTGAGTATAAACCTAGTTTTTCAAGGCTTTGTCTATTTGTGAGTATGAACCTCGTTTTTCAAGGCTGCCTCCGATTGTTCGTTTTCACCCCCGCGGTCGGCCACGCGCCTGTTCTCTCACACGCGCTGCCCGAACCGACACACAAACAGTCCCCGCTTCGTATCTGAAGCATTTACCTTGTCTCCTCTGCTGGGGCACTCACCTGGAGGCGCTGAGGCGCCCTTCAGACACGCTGCTAAGGAATATAATCGGAGCGCCGCATACCCGTCCTGGCCACCCGTCCCAAAAATAAACATGACGCGTGACGCGCCTTAGAGGAAAGTACCTCGGCGAGTCTCACGCTTCGTGAGTGTCTCGCCGAGGGACTTTCCTCAATCCTACAGAGCGACAGTTAGCTCGCAGCTGTTGGAGGCACCTCGACATCGCGACCTGGAGCCTCTTACAAGACAGACAAGATAATTACAGACAAGATAATTTAAAAAGCAACAAGATCATTTTAAAGCACTGGACCTATACTCCTATCCATATAGCATTTTTACATAAAAAAAAAAAAAGGGGTTATTACAATAAATTAACATGGATAATGCCTCTGACTCAGACTCTGAGGGCAATAATGCTACAACCCCTTCCTTTAATAAGGAGGACTTTCGATCCATGATCCAAAAAGAGATGAAGTCCTGTTTAAGGGAGACCTTCGCCAATCTCGCCCCCTATAAAAGACCCCTTAATTCCCAAGAACTACCCGATACGTTCAAAGCGGGAGCAAAACGCACAAAGAAAAATAATAACATCCCCACGGGAATGCAAGTGAGCACGGGAGGTCCTAGCACCTCTGATATTGTTGGTGGTCTTGGCACCACAAAACCCTTGGGAGGTCCTTACACCTCAAATAATAGAGATGTCTTCTATGACTCACTTTCTTTGGGTGCCCCTTGCGGCCCAAATACCTTGGACGCCCTTAGCGGCTCACTACCCCAAAGTGCTCAATACTACCGAGATGGCTCTGATGATGACGATGACATGGATCCAGACGAATACGTCTTGGACCTTGATGACGGGGATGTTGACCCTTTCGATGAGGAGGACGAACTCCCCTCTACATCTAAAGATTCTATCCTAAACCCCCTAGGAGAAGAGATGTTCTCCCCCCTAAACCTAAAACATCCCCGCTCCACTCTATGGTCTCCACAGGAACACGTGTCTAAATTTATCAAAAAGTGGATCCGTTTCCCTCTCGAAAGAGGGACAAGAAATATCCTAAGAGCCGAGTGCTCTAGACCCTCAATCGAAGAAAAGGCATGCTATGCCCCTAACATGGATCCCGAGCTAATTAAATATCTCTTTAGACTAGGGCGCGACCCCAGAAAGGGTCTTGAGAAAGCCTTTAAAGGATGCCAGGATCGTCTGCTGGACGTACTGGGTCCACTAAGCAGGATTCTCGACTCCGCCGAGGAGTGTTACCTCGAAGGCACCCAACTTGATACAGACCTCATAAGGGGTTGGAGTCAAAGAGCCCTCATTCTCCTTGGTAATGCCAACTCCAGCATTAACGCTGAGAGACGTAGACTAATCCTCTTTAAACTAGATCCTAAACTTACGGACATGGCCGACAAAGAGCCATCCTCAAATCCAAAAGGCCTGCTCTTTGGCGAAGAGCTCATAAGATCTCTAGGGAAATACGTCTCGACCTTTACTGCACTTGACAAGGCACAAAAGAGCATCAAACGAGTGTTCAGCAATAATGTTTTCGGGAGGGCCGGAAGAAGGGGCCTTTCTTCCGGCCGATTCAACCAGAGGCCCTATCAGAGATCACGTCCTTATGGAAGAGGCGGACAACAAAATAATTACAACAACGGCTTCTACCACGGAAGAGGAAACAGAGCCAGAGGTGCACGATCACGAGCTTCCTTCGCGTCAAACCCTCCAAGTAAGTCTCCAGCTTTCACCTCCCCCTTCTACCCTTCCAAAGGTGGGAGGGAGACTCAGCCTTTTTTCAAAAAAATGGGGAGAAATAACTCAAGACCCTTGGGTCCTTTCCACAGTAACAGGCTTCATGATAGACTTCACTCAAACTCCTATTCAAACCTCTCTACCAAGAGATATTCCTATTTCATTAGAAAAAGAGAAAATAGTCGAGGAAGAGATCCACTCTATGCTGGAGAAAGGGGCTATAATAGAAGTCCCCTTAGATTCTCTAACCTTCGTAAGCTCCCTGTTCCTTGTGGAGAAAAAAGGAAAAGGTTGGAGACCGGTTATAAATTTGAAGGGTCTCAACAAATTTCTGGTCTACAGGCACTTCAAAATGGAAGGAATACATCTCCTAAGAGACCTCCTCCAAAAAGAAGACTGGCTAGTAAAACTAGACCTGAAGGATGCCTACTTCACTATCCCGATGGCGGAGATACATCAACCTTACTTACAGTTTCTCTGGAAAAATCATCTATATCAGTTCAAGGCCCTCCCCTTCGGACTTTCCTCCGCCCCTTGGTGCTTTACCAAGGTAATGAGAGCAGTAGCCTCCTTCCTAAGAGAACGAGGAATTCGACTTATCATCTACCTCGACGACATTCTGATTTTGTCTCAAGACCTATCCCAAATTCTTATAGACCTGGAAACGACTATGAACCTGTTAGAAAGTCTAGGCTTCATCGTCAACAAAGAGAAGTCTATTCTAACCCCCTTAAAATCTCTGGAGTTTTTGGGTTTCACCCTAGATACTTCCAAGTGTCTACTCCTTTTACCCCCTTCAAAAATCTCAAAGATCAAGAAGGAAATTCGTCATGTCCTAAGGCAGGAGGACATCCCCTTAAGGGAACTGGCGAGACTTCTAGGTCTCTTATCGTCCTCCATCCAAGCGATTTTCCCAGGTCCCCTGAATTATCGGGCCCTGCAAAGGATAAAAGGAAGGGCGTTGAGATCCGGTCTCTGGTACGAAGACCGAATCTCCTTAGATTTAGAGGCCAAAGTAGAACTGAACTGGTGGTTAGAGAACCTAGAAGCTTGGAATGGGAAAGCAATTTTCGGTTCAGAACCGGATTTTGTCCTGGAATCAGACGCTTCCCTCCATGGCTGGGGTGCTTGCTTCCTAGACCAGAATACGGGTGGTATCTGGTCTCAGGAGGAGTCATCTCGCCACATCAATTTCCTAGAACTTACTGCCGGTCTATACGCCCTTATGAGTTTCAAGCACTCAATTCAAGGGAGTTCGGTTGTCCTGAAAATGGACAATATTTCAGCAGTGGCCTACATCAATCGCTTGGGAGGTACCAAGTCTGCCGACCTCTCGAACCTAGCAAGGAAACTTTGGATGTTCTGTTTAGAACACAAAATCGCTCTCAGAGCGGAATACTACCCAGGGAAGTCGAACGTTTCTGCCGACTGGAATTCCAGATTCCTTTCAGACTACAGCGATTGGAAACTGAACGTCGCTGTCTTCGACTCACTAAATTCCTACTGGGGTCCATTCGAGATAGACCTATTCGCGAGCCGTCTCACCTTTCAAATAGAGCGTTACTTCAGTTGGATGCCGGATCCCGGCGCACAAGCAGTGAACGCTTTTCTCCAACCCTGGTCAGGGATCAATGCTTATGCCTTTCCCCCATTCGCAATGATCCAGAGAGTCCTACAGAAGGTGAGACAGGACAGAGGTTCCCTAGTCCTAGTAACTCCTTTCTGGCCATCACAGGCGTGGTTCCCCACTGTTCTGGAACTGACCTTCGAAATCCCATTTCTCATTCCTTCCCTGAAAGATCTCCTTACGGACGTCAACGGAGATCCTCACCTAATGACCCTGACAGGGAGTTTGAACCTTCTTGCCTGGAGAGTGTCAGGAGATCTAACGAAGTCTCAGGACTTTCGTCATCAGCTTCTTCTCTCCTCAGAGAGTCATGGGCACCAGGGACTCACTACAGATACAACAATATCTGGAAATGCTGGTTTCGTTGGTGCTTGGAGAGGGACTTGGATCCCACTCAAGCACCTATTGTTGATATAGTGAATTTCCTCGCTGAACTCTTTGACAAAGGATTGAGTTATAGATCAATAAACTGTTATAGATCGGCGATCTCTGCTGGTCATGCCCTTATTAACGGCAAGTCTATCGGCAAAAATGTTATTGTTTGTAGGGTGATGAAGAGCATTCGCATTAAAAGACCCCCAAGACCAAAATATGACTCTCTCTGGGATGTAAATTTAATTCTAGATCTTTTCACTTCCTGGCCGGAAAATTCTCTTTTGAACAGAAAACTGCTTTCTTTTAAACTCGCGACTCTTCTTTGCCTCATCTCCTGCCGTAGAGTTTCAGATGTTAAGGCTCTGGAGATCTCTAATAGATCTTATAACTTATTTGGAGTTAAATTCGAAATCTTTAGAAGAACTAAGACCATGTCTGATTCAATTTTCTATCCCAGTTTTGACCCTTCCCCAAAACTTTGTGTTGTTGAATGTATGAAGGCTTATGATAGAACAATGTCTAACCTTCGTCCCCTTAATGAGAGTCAGCTCCTCATCTCCTTTATTAAACCTCATAAGGCTGTCTCTTCTACCTCGATTGCCAGATGGGTTAAATCTACTATGTCCCTAGCTGGTATTGATATATCTAAATTTCAGGCCCATTCCGTTAGAGGCGCCATGGCAAGTAAGTCCCTTTGGTCCGGAGGTAAGCTGGATGATATCCTTAAAGCTGCCGACTGGTCTAATGCTAATACCTTTGCAAGACACTATTGTAAACCTATTGATCACATGTCTAATGTAGTTTTACATGGCTACCAACATGCATAATGTAGCCTCCGTTCTTGTAATGAAATTGCGATTCTCCTATTAACATGCCTAGAGAATCTAGATTTCATTAAAGACACGGAGGCTCACATTATCCCACCCATCCCTTCCCTGTTTGGGTGTGGATATATAATTTTATTCTAAGTATAACTTAATATGATACGATGTATTTATGCTTATACTTAAATGTTGTTTATGACTATTCAATTCTCTTTCAGGATTTGTTTATTTAAGATTATCCCTTTAGGATACAATTTTCATTGTCTCCTTTCTTTCAGGTAATCCTTCCACCTAATTTACGTTGGATGTTTCATCACCAGGAGTCCGTCCGGTTGATTTCTTCGTTTATCTTCTACTTCGATATTTCTGGATACTACTACATCTCCTTTCTTCGCCTGATTTAAAAGAGGCTGATGGTTGCTATGTTCTGCCTATTACTTCTTCTCAGTGTTCTTATTGGAACCTTTATATTGTGATGCGACTGGCTTGGATCTGCAATTAAAAGTCATTGCATAATGTGAGCCTCCGTGTCTTTAATGAAATCTAGATTCTCTAGGCATGTTAATAGGAGAATCGCAATTATTGTCACAATTACACAACATTGCGGTGTCAGGAACTTTAAATTTTGCAGGAATAATAAAGCTTAAATGGTGTTTGCTGAATGCGCTCTATAATTAGAGTGCTAGATATGATGATATGCAGGATCAGAGGAAATGTGGCATGCACAGCGATGAATGTCGCAGTAAAATAAAACAATCTTGTGGGAAGCAGAACTTTGGAATCAGTATCAATAGTGCATGTCATTGTATCAAAGAAGAATGATGTATGATTTGTGTTGCTTCCAAGCGCAGTCAGTTATTGGCACTTGTTGGGGAATCATTGATGAGCCAATATCTTGCGGTAGAAGCAACGGGTTAGAACCTTGACTTCCTGCTTTTTGAACCATCTTGCCCATTCGGATCGTACTTACGATTGCTTATGATTTTCAAGGCCTTATATATTTGTAGATACATATTTGTGCGCTTTATTTTTACCACATTTTTGGTTTTACAGGCACTTTCTTAGTTTGCTTTTTGTGTCTCTCTGTTTTAATCAGTGACATCGTACATATTGTCCTTTTATCAGATTTTAATGAATGAAATAGTTTGGACTCATGTGCTTTGGAGTTTCTAGTAAGTTTGCAGTCACATGTGGAAGCCACATCACATGTATCTCAAAACACAATAGTAATCATAGATTTTCTATATTTTCTGTTTGAGAGCGGCATCTAAGTTTAGAATAAAAGGCCTGAGTTAGAGAACTTGTTATTAAGGTAATTAAATAAAAGGAATGTATATATTACTGATGATACAAGGTTCTTTCCTAATCTGACTTTGTTCCTTACAGATTTCCATAGCAGTACAGGAGAAAGTGTGACAAGCCTAACATCAGTGTTTTCTTTCTCTTCTCATGCACTGCTGCAATATCTGTTATAATTAGAGGTCATTGTTGCTCTGTGAAGGTGAGAGGGATAACCTTTGTAGCACTCCTGCAGATTGGTAGATCAAAACCAGTAAACAACAGAAGTTTGGGAAGCCCACTGTAGTTTATCAGTCTAGGTGCCATGAATCCCTCCACATTTTCTCTAGATGATATTGGGAGGCAATTTTATATTTATGAAAGGATAGGGAGAAACGTAGGAGAGACAATCGGTTATTTAAACTGAAAGTATTTAAATGTGTCACATCAAATGAATCAAATGAGCAGTAGTAGGACCTCAACATCAGTTCAAAATGTAGAAAACAAAATTAGTACAGGTAGTACCTTTGACCAGAATAGTCTCATTTTAGTAATGGTACTCTTGCTACTTTAAAGATAATGTTGACTTTTACTACTCTGAACTAATTAATTTGTCTGATTGGAAGGGGTATTTCTATGGTTGGCAGGATGATGACATTGCTACTAGAGGTTAGGGAGGAGGAGGAGGACCAAAGAATAGTCAGTTTCCAATTTTGGATACAAGCAGGGGCAGCCCGTCCGCTATGGCGGAGAAGAATGGCTCTACTTGCTTTTAAGCAATGAGAAACATAAAATGATAATAACTTAGAGTTATTATCAATTTATGCTTTGTATCCCCTTGCTTTGCGATGGGCGGGTGGACGGGGATGCTTTGCTCTCAGAGCAGTGAAGGAGTGGTTTGCCCACTCCTGAGTGCACTTTCGGTCTGCTCAAATAAGTCATGCACACTTTCCCTTTTCCATACAGGCTGCATTACAGCCTGCATGGAAAGCATGCCCACCCTTGCAGCCCCTGGCCGTGTGTCGTGTCACTGTGCTCAAACCAATCACAATGCTGCATTGCAGCACTGTGATTAGCTTTTGGGAGGTAACCTGGCTGCCTTCTTCCTGTTCCTGTCCGAGGTAGGAGAGCAGCAGCTGAGAAGACGCGGGACCCGGCCACAAGGTAAGTTTTATTTTTTATGGGTTTTTTCGATTCATCCCTCCCCGGCGCAAACACCCCTGACCCCTGTGCTTGCCCCACCCCCCATGAGCAGTGCCGGTCGCCACTGGATGCAAGGTTAACAATTGAATTTCAATATTCTGTTGGAATATCAAGTAGATGTTTTGCCCCACTGCACGAGTAGGGCCAGTTCTTGATCGAAGCTTAAAGTGCACATTTTCTTAATCACGTCAAAAGTTGGCTTTCTATTAGCACTGTCTATTCAATCAGTAAAAAAATCCTAAAATGGTTTTGTTTCTGAGAAATTGAGTCAAGGAATAAAGCCAGGAGAATCAACTTCTCTAAAAATGATGGATTGTATACTGTATGTCAATGGATGAATGCCATTAAGCACTTATTGTTTTAATTGTAATTTATCACATCACATGTAAGAACACACTCAAGGGAGAAGAGGACCCCAGGGATTTCTGTGCTGCTCAGAGTAAATTAGTATACGAACCACCCTTCCCCTCTTTTTGCTTTTATGTTTTATGAATTATTCTATACCATGAAATGATCAAGTCATCAAAATGATGGTCACTAATCTGAATCTCAGTGAGATCATGTATGTGGAAGTTGCTGTGGATTGAGAGTGCCACATGTATCAGTCTTGTTGACTAAAATTTGATGCGGCCTAACTTTGTGACAAGGATAGACTCTGGATTGAGCTTTGATAGACCAAGGAGGTGGGTAATGAAGACTGTGTTTTTCACGTGGTCTAGTAGAACAAGCCTGAGATGAGTGACAGCCATGTTAGGGTGAGGATTGCCTTTGTAGTGTAATGTGTTAGGACTTGTGTATGTTGGGAAGGGATCCTGGTTCTTTAAAATCTCTGATCCACCAAGAGAAATCTGTGCCACCTTTGTTTTTTCTTTACATTGTCTGTAAGATGCTCATAGCCAAAAGGCAGATCTAGCACAGCTGGAACTATATCTCACTATTGACCCATGTTTATGGATAACTACAATGGCAAAATGATCTTTTCATTTTAAGAATGCAGGCACACATGCATATTAAGTCAATGTGAAATATAACTAGCTATTACTCCTCCTCTCTTGTCTCCCTGCCTAAGAGCAGCTAGAGGTTCCTTGTGAAATATTTGAACATTTCTCTGATTTTCAGCCTTGACACCAAAATTCATAACGCTTGGTGCTTACTCACCCACCTAAAGTACTTGGGGGCTACCACTGGAATATATGATGATGTACAATTGTTACCAAACAATGGAAAACAATAGAGACTGTCCCACGGCTCCTCATTTCAACTCTGTAAATGAGGAAAAAACCCTGTTGTATGAAAAGGGAAGACTCCCTTTTTGCCTGATGGATGAAACACTAAGAATGATGCCCTAACCTCTAACCCAAAGTATTCCTACACTGTCTTTTTCTAGTACTCTGCAAAGCAGGCTTCTGAACGAACTCCTTCTGATTTTGGAGCATTGGTTTGACTTGGGATGCATTCACTATCCTCTGGAGTCTGCTGCAGTAACCTGGAGATAAATGTTCTTGCAGCAGTGGAGGCATGCTCCTCAATGGAATAAATCTCAGTTATCTAGTAGACCACTAGAAGGACTTGCAAACCTGTGCCAAGCTTGGGTGGTGCTACTTCATTTAACTTAAACTGGGATCCGCTCACTGGAACTAGTTCTGATCAAACCAATGAAAGCAAAATCTAGTTGTTGCCATGTTTGTCTCAAATTGGAGGAAATCTCCACTTCTGTTGGGAAAGTTTTGACTTACTTGGGAAAAACATCTACTTTTGCGGCTTTCCAAGAAAGACTGAGGAAACTGAACCACAACGATATGAGAAAAGGTCGATCGCCTGTTATTTAGGAGCAGGCAGGCATCCCTCTGACCTTTTCATTTCCTCTTTTAAAAACATTTCTTGGCTGAACCCACTCCAGTGAATTGACATCTCTGAAAGTGATAAAGATTTAAACAGAAGCATTACTCACCTGAGACCGCAACAACTATGTAATTGTACAGTCACGGATCAGTCTCACTTCCTTTTAGATACAACTCAACCTTCATCTGGATACATCATGTCTTTTAAGGATTAAAACCCTTACCACTAATATACATTGAAATGGTTTATAGATTGTTTTCTATGGAACAGCTACATTGTCTTTCATAGCTCTCAGAATTCGATTATCTCAATTTTTGTGGTATTTTGCTTATCAAAGTCTTATCTTTTTTACTCACCATAGTTTATACCTTTAAGTTCTTTATCTTCAGCTTTTTTGTTTGGTAATGTTTGTTACACATAATGCTTCATGGAGGTTAGAGTTGCTGCTCATGTTAAGCTACTATCGGTAAGCCCCATTGCAACTGGCATCAGGACTTTGACCTCTCTCTCCTATTTTTGATGATCAGATTTCATACAGGTTGAAGAAGACCTCCTGTTCACCTAGCTATCATTTTTGAGTCTCTGCTGTGACAGGTCCAGGGCACTCCTATTTGGAATGCAGCTTTTGACTGAGCTTGGTCTTGCTTGGAATATAAAAAACGTAGCAATGCATTTCAATGAATTTAACACGACGTCTTACCCACAAGTCCTGAAATGAGTGTGCTACTTCAGTGTGAATTAATTGTAGAGGCCAATCAAGGTATTAATGAAGTATAACACTTTGTAATAGCAAGACAACTGTATTCTCTATACTTGGATTGTACAAAGCTTTCTCAAGCTGCTACCACAGTTCTTCTCAGATAAATTTGCAAGCAATCCCTAAATTAACCTGTGCCCAACAGTTGGGTAGGTTGGCACAGAGCAGTTAGGCTTAAACCAAAGTCAATGTGTAAAGTATTTGTGCAACACTTCAAACCGTAACACACTGAAAGGAGCCTACAATACAGTTAGACAACTTCATTTTTAATAAATAAAACAAGTCCAAAATGACAAAGATCCAAATAGAAGAACCGGAGGTAGTCAATTTTAAAGATTTGAGTAAAAATAGCACCAAATGGCTTTAAGTGTCCTGTGGATATCTTCGTCAAGCCAGATCAGGACAGAGTCACAAGTTTAGGCTGAGCCAGTTCTATGGACCTAGTTAGGCCTGCTAAACAAAGTACATTCAATCCTGGTTTGTGGAGTCTTGCGAGGATCCGTATCGAAGATGCGTCATGCAGTTGAAGTGATGCATCGGTTCCGAGATGCAGCAAGGCTTTGGTCTGTGGTCCTGTTGTGTAATCATCAAAGATCCCATCATCAAGAGTTGTGCTGCCAAGTCCGGAGTCAGCTTTGTGTTGCACAGTCAGGGCTATGTGTCGATTGCGAGGCGCTGTGATGAAGATTCCATTATTGTCATCAAGGCTGTCATTAACAAGAGATGCAAGGGCATGTGCTGAGGATGTGTCGCACAGTGATGGTTTCAAGTACAATATGGGCTGAGGAGGCAATGCAGGTCCTTGCAATGGATCCAATTTATGCAGCAGCAGATTTGCGTTGGTTCTGCTCAAGGTTAGTTGCATAGCAGAAGAGCTACGTCAGCTCCGCTGGATTTACAGAGGCTGGCAAATTACCTTAAGCCCACTTATAGGGGTCCAGGACTGGGGTGGCACCAATTGGCCGAGTAGACTCACGGACAGCAGAGTTCAGGTGAAAAAGCAAAGTTGTTGGAAACCTGAGGCTTCAGATCAGGAGGCAATCCAACTAACCCTTGGAGTCACTCTGGTTTCAAGAGATGTAGGTCCAATTCTTCTTACCCTGGCAAAAGGGAGCAGGCAGCATGTCAGCACAGCAAAGCAGCAGCAAAGCTGTAGTCCAGCAGGGCAGCAGTCTGTCAGAGTGACAGCTCTTTAGCAGCTCAGCAGTCATTCTTTCTGGTAGAGTATCCAGAGGTCCAAACGTGTTCTGAAATGGTGGTGCCTGAGGTCCATTATGTATGCCCTGTTGAGCCTTTGAAGTGGGGAGAAGCTTCTAGAGGTTTCCCTTTAAAGTCCCCAGGCATCCTGCATTCCAGTCATGGCTCCAGTCTAACTACAGGGGGTATGCAGCCCTTTGTGTGGAAGCAGGACACAACCTATTAAAGTGTAAGTGGGGCTGGGTACACAACTCCTCCTCCTATCCTGGAAGACACACCTGAGCTCCCTAATAAGTGTGGCTGTCTAGGAGGAATACACAAAGCTTAACTGTCAACTACATCCAATCATGTGACCAGAGACAGGCTACAGGCACTAAATGGCTAAGGCAGGAAAATAGCAACTTCCTAAAGGTTGCATTTTCAGAATTGTAATTTAAAATCCAATTTTACCATAAGTTAGGATTTTTCATTACATTTTCAAAGACACCAAAAAAGAAGTGGGCACCTGCTCCCATTTGGAAATTACACCTTGTTAATTGTAATACAGTAATTCCAATGTTAATCTATGGGAAATTAGGCCTTGCAGTAGTGAAAAAACGAATTTAAGAGTTTTTCACTTCCATGACATGTAGAACGTAAAGTACATGTCCTACTTTTTTGTTAGTATTTAGTCAATATTTTAAATTAGGATTCCAAAGAAACCACACATGAACTGGTTCCCTATTCACATTATGAAATTAGTCTTAAAAAATGTAATAAGGTAACTCCAATGTTATCCTATGGGAAACGTAGGCCTTGCAGTAGTGGAAAAACAAATTTAAGAGTTTTTTACTAGGAAGACATCTAGAACATGAAAGTTTGTGTCCTACTTTTTAAATTCATTGCACTCTGCCCACTGAGCTGTCTAGGTCCTACCCTTCAGGTGACCTATATGTATTGAAAAGGAAGGTTTGGGCCTAGCAAAAGGTTTACTTTGCCAGGTCAAAATGGCAGTTTAAACTTCACAAGCAGGCCTCAATGGCAGGCCTGAGACATATTTAAAGTGCTACTTAAGTTGGTGGCACAATTAGTGATGCAGGCCCACTAGTAGCATTTAATTGAAGGTGCTTAACTAAACGTGTTCTTTTTAATGTTTAGTTGATCATTATGGGAGCATGTTCCATGTGCCTCTGGGAGTCTTTCTTCAATGGCCTTTCTTTGACTGCACACCAACATCTTTTGCTTCTTCTGAGACCTCTCAATGTACCTTGATTTCTAAAACTCAGTTTTGTTTCCATTTTTTGTTGAACAGGTCAGTCTCTTTTGAAAGAAAAAAATATCTTTCAGCCCTGTCAACAACCTCCAAGAACAAAGTACATCTGTCTCCACTCTATGGGAAAATACTCAAACAGACATAAGCCTATGGACTTGTAAGAGGTGATTTATGTAGAATAATACTTGCTAGCACTCTTTATTCAGCACCATGGTGACCATCTTCTATTATAAAACTTTTATGTCTTCTTATTTCTTTTTCTATTACCCAAATGATTTTGTTTCTGGGGAACACATACAAGTTGGACAAAGATCTGGTTGTAGACAGGAACACTTCAATATCACTGGGAAACTGTAAGTTGCTACTTATTGAATAATTATGTTTGATTAACTAATTCCTGCTTCTCCAGTGTTGACAATATAACTAGTGTAGCTGGAGCAGTTAACCATATATAGCCTGATAACACATTCTTTTGAATATATGGAAATGATAAATAATAATCTTTCGATTTAGGTGAACTTCTCATTTATATATTTAAATATTATTTAATTGAATATATGAATCTATATATGTATTTGTGCATACCTCGAAAGAATTATACATAAATATATGTGTAACTAAATATAGGAGCAATGTTATGTACACATAAATGAATAGGCATTTATTATTTTCTTATGTATAAACTATAAGGGAATGAAATGAGGTATGTGTAGACTATAACAGAGCGTGCTGGGTGAGAGAGACGAGTAGGTCATGCCAGTGAGCGTGTCAATTGGCCCTACCCATGGTACCCACTGTCTGTTGTTGGGGGATGAAGGAGGAGCCCCAATTCCCCCGTGGTCTCTGCTGGCTTCCCTCCTCCAGCGAGAGCCGGCACTGCTCCTGCACACAGGGAGTAGCAAAAAATGTTGCTCCTTGCTAGTGGGAGCAACTTTTCATCTGTTTCTCTGCCAGCAGGCAAGGAAACTGATAAAAAGCCCACTTCGAGCGGGCAGGAGCATTATTCCTGCTCCTACCCACTGGGAGCAGACCTACTCTTTGCTCTTACGTGGCAGGAGCTTTTAAATGCTGCTGCCAATCAAGAGCAAAAATAGGTTCCCTAGTGCTGACGATGAAACTGCCATGTCCCAGGGGTGGGCACCTTAGGACATAGTAGGAGCCCAGCCCTGGGGGCCCCCTTTCCTTTCCATTGCAAGTCCAGGCCCCAAAAGGGTGGGGTCCCGGGGGCAAAATTAGCCTAGGGGGGGGATTTGCATCCACCTCTCATGTTTATTATCGTCCGGGCCCCGGGATGGTAGTCCCCAGGGCCGTAATCGGTTTGGGGAGGGGGGCCACATGTGACCGGAGGGTGCAAAATACAAAACAAGCACAGAAGATCTCACTTTTTTAACATTTATTTTTGCAATGAATTTGCGGATCCTCTGCAAATTTGCGGCAATATTCTTTTAAAAGTGTTTATGCCCTGGTGGGTCTCTGTGGGGTACCCCAGCACCAGGCCTAAGTGGCCAGGGTATTCCTACCCTCCTCCTCCTCCTCCTTTTTTGGGGGACTTTTTTCTTGGAACTCAGAGAAGTCTAATTCCCTAGATGGCTGCTAACACTTCCTGGTTGAAGTGTTGGCAGCCTTTCAAATCTCAGCATGAGACCTGTTGGATCGTCAGAGGCTTCACATCGCTAGATATACAATTTTTTTTTTTTTAATAACTCAAAAACTACTGAAGGCGTCTACACAAATATCAAAAAGCACTCTTTCTGGACAAAGATCTAGTTTACAAATTTGGTTTACTTATGTTCAGCGGTTCAGGCTGTAGTCATGCATAAAATCCCTACAGGAATTTGCATGGGGAAAATGCGTTTTTGGGCCCCACTTTTTTCTCGGCCCCGCTTGAACTCATGTGATCAACAAAAAGTATTTTCAGAGTTGTACTGAGGGAAAGCCTAAGGCTCCACTCGCAAAGTGATTTTCCTGAGTACATGGGTTGATCGGGTTGAATTTGTGTACTTCCAATAAAAAGACTGCTTGTAAAGCTTTTTTTGCTTTATGGTGAAGTTCATACTCAATACAGCATAACTAAGTTGGTCATGGTGGCAAGCCAATGATCATGACTATAGGCCTGGTGTGTTTAAGAAATGGTATGATAAAGGCACTAGACCTGATGTATTTATTGTGAAAAGCATATAGCAAAGTTCATTTACCATTTTCCATGTTGCATTTAAGGGTGGTTTGTTATTTGAATACATGCCTTCAAATTGGGTTATATTACATTGGATCCCAAATATTACCTTAGTAGGCAAGCTTTCTGGTGTTGGTTACCTCCTTTAACAAACCATGGTTATAGAAACCTTGCACCATGAGAATCCTGGATTAGCCCTTTTAGGAGAAGCATTATTTTACTTTTTCAAGTTTCTGTATAAATTTGTAATTGTATGACTGTATGGCCTGATGTTTCCCTTCTGGCAAAGCTTATGCTAAGTACAGAAGGTCTGAGCTGGCTATTTTGACAAGTCAGTCATAAACACAAAAAGCGTAATTAATATGCATGGAAATGGTATACCAAATGCCATGGGTCTGGCTTCTGTATTATGAAAAAAATCATATTAAACAAACATTTCCAATGCAATAGGTCTCACATTTACGGGAGTTTAAGCTATTGGCATTGTAAATGACAATGTGTTTTATTAATGTTTCAAAAACCAAAACATAAATAAAAAGCATTTTCATTTAGAATGCCAACAGCTCAAACTTGCGTAAATGTGAGACCTATTGCACTGCAAATGCTTGCTTTGTATAACTGAAGTGAATGTATTTAATGGTGGTCTCAGATTTGGTTTTTGATTAAAATAATGCACAGTGGAGTAAAGTGATTTTCACAGGCTCACACATTTTGGCTAAATGGCAAAACTTAGTAAAGTAGGTAGAATCAGGTGACCAACTATATGTGCATCTCCATTTGTGCGTCCTAACAGTATACATTATTTTATATCAATTTATTTGGCAAAAGAGTTAATAAATGTATAGATGCACCCTGCACAGAGAGCGTTGTTGCTGTGTCATGAATTTGTTGTGCGGCCACATTCAGACACTGGCACGTCACGTCCAAAAAATGAACCCCAGAGCGAATAATAATGAGGGACTTCGTAGACACTCTCGCCGGTGATGGGTGCCAACAAAGAGTGTTGCACCACCAAAACAAAAGAAAGTCGAACCTGACCAAGTTCGAATCCCGGCGTCCTGTCATTTTGAGCAAATCATTTAATATCCCTGTGCCTAGACAAAAAGATCTGATCTTGAATTATTTAATCTGGTCCTCATGAAAAAGAAAGTTCTGCTACATAAAATGTGCAGAAAAGAAATCTTGCACATACTTGAAAAACAATCAACATCATTTTTTGGCATAAGATTCAAAAATATTTAGCAAGTCATCAATTATGTTATTTCCATCTGATCTTTTACGGCACTATTTTTGATGGATTTGCATTGGTAACGAGGGGCTACAATTGAAACTACATGTCCCGTAATGCAATACGGAGGAGAAGAAGAAAGGGGACGTTTGAAGCTTGTTAGGTGACCAGAATGCAGCTCAAACACAGCCAAATGCCCAAATCTATATTTTGCACCGTTTCAGATGTGGATTCCCTCACCCATTCACATACACTACTCTTTAAAGTTGCAACTGGACTAGAACAATGAACTGTCAGATTTTTTTTACCCACACACTTCCAGTCATGCCGGAAGTTCTGCAGTTGGAAAGCCATGTTTGGCGAGCATGGTGATGGCGAGGGCAAGTGAGAGCCGTCGAGATCTTTGGGGGTTCAGAAATGACGATTTTTTTGTGGTTTCTGCGACCTGGTTATCCGGACTGCGGCGGGAAGATGTTGCAGGAGGTGTCAGGTAATGCTTGCGAGCATGTTTCCAGGATTAGCTTTTTTTTGGGGGGGGGCAGTTTAATGTAGCACAAACTCGACCTGAAGGTACCAGAGCACTTTACACAAGCACCAGTTACATTGCAGATGGACACATTTATTTTTTGGTGGCACGAAGATTTGCCAAGAATCACATGGTGTTGTGCTGGCAAGACTCAAACTCGGTTCTACAGCTCCAAAGCCGGCAGCTCTGGCCGTTAAGCCACATCCTCATTATGCCCACGACATGATTTTTATAGAGCAGAATGTATTTTGTTATCTAAAAAGGCATGCCTTCATTAGGGTCTTATTGCCTAGAAGTGCCTTCAGCAGGAGGTGGTGGTTATCAGAAATGTTTGAACAGGCAAGAGCTGTTTCTGATTCTCCATTTGATTGGATTCAGAGGCGGGTGATGCCCTTCATTGTGGTCAACGGCCGCGAGCGTGATATCTCTGCAAGATAAAACAATTGTTCCCTTTCTGTTTTGCAAGGGGCGTCGAGTACATGCAAAATGCTCGCATAAAGCTTAGTTTCAAGTAGTGACTTCTTAGACAAGCAATAAAAACAACAAGCCGCGATTGTCCTGGGCAGCTTCCAAAGTGAAAGCGCGCACTGCGCGCAGAATATACAAAAAGCAAGTTGTCCTGCCCGAAGTAGGACAAACTCAACATACAAAATAGTGCTTACAACACCAAACAAGCATTGCAATGCTATAGGACTTGGGGGGGAGGGGGACAAGAAGGAAATAGTGTTTGAAGTAAAGGGGCCAGTAGCCATGGAAGAATACAAATGACAACACGGCCGTCATGAGGAGGGACCACCAAGCTTAAAACCAGCTGGAAGGCAGCATTTAGGACCTAAGCCAATGAAAAAGGTGGGCGGAGAGTGGGCAGAGCTTCCACAAAGCTTCTACGCTATACTGAATACAGGTTGCCTCGCATGGCTAGACCTTAAAAGTAAATCCAAAAGGCCTCCAACAAACAATACATACTTCAATATATGTAAACATATATTCATATCTATACTACTATAATAAAGGAAGAACTTTCAGCCTTTGAGGCGGGTAAACTCGGGAACCACAGCGCCAATCCACACACCCGATACACCATTGGAATCGTCAGGGTGTGTAGATGGTTATAGGTGAAATACATTTTTTTTAAAAACGTTATTTAAAAAATTTACAGTACAAACAAAAAAGTAGTCCCTCCGAAGTAGCGCCGGCCGCGACGTGTGTGCTCACATCAGGAGCACAGGGAGGAGCGGCGTCCAGGAACGCGACGAGGAGCGGCGGACATGGCGCGGGGGAGGAGCGGTGACATGAGGAGCAGCGGACAGACCAGCGGCGGTGCGAGCAGCGGACAGGCGGGAGGAGCGGCGGCTGAGGTAAGGGGACCCATGTCGGGGCAGAGGGGACCCATGTCGGGGCAGGCGGGGGTCGGGGCAGGCGGGGTCGGGGCAGGCCGGGGACGGGGCAGGCGGGGGACAGGCCAGGCGGGGGCCCGGCTGCTGGACAATGTCGGGGCGGGCGGGAGTCGGGGAAGCCTGTTGCTCCCGGACAACGTCGGGACGGGCTGCAAGTAGTTACATAGAAGGCATTTGGGTCAGCTCTGGTCTACATTTGGTCTGCCTGTCATTTTCATTTTGGTTCCCAACCAAGACAGCGCACTACATGGGGTAATGGTTCAGTCACCTCAGCCATTGGCTCTCTCACACTGTGAATTATGGCATTTTCTGATCGTATGAGTACCTATATGACATGAGCGTACTTTAGAGTCAGGGCTGGTTGGCCGGTCCATTCCTATTCAATTTTCTCCTTTTATAGTTCAACTTTCATTTCTTTGCTCCTCTGCTTTTTATTTGAATGCTTCTTAAGTCAATATTACGGCGCTCTCTCTAGGCAGTGCTAACGATTCACTAGTTTGACGCTCATTTCATCTACAGTGTGTGGCATCCCATGTGGGCACTTCCTCTAAACCAGGATACTAAGATGGAGCCGTAGTCCTTAGTGTATCATTGTTTTCTCATTGAAAGATGTTTGTTCTAAAAGTAGCAGCCATGCTGGAACTTCAAAACAATGATAGACTATTTACAAAACCTCTTCAAGACTGACCGATAGCGATATTTATTTTTGTTTTGATATGCCCACCATGTTTCGACAGCAGCATGTTTTCTATTTTCTACTTGTATTTATTTAATTTATTGTGCATCTGTTGTTAAATTTGTGTGTGTTTTATTGTGAGCGTGTCAGAGGATGAATGCAAAATTAGTCAGGTGAATAAAGAGATGCATGAGTACGAAGATGCATGACAGTACATATATGATGAACTACTGAGTTCTAAAACACATCAGTGACACAAGAGGCACTATCATTGTTAACCCAAACCTATTGACAATGCTTGTTTAAACTTTGCCAGCTTTGCATGTTGTACAACTGATTAAGTTAAAAAAGTATGTGAACTAAATACCTTACTTTATGAACAACGTGCATGTCTTTCAAAGAGCTTACAATAAAGAGCAATTTGATAAGTGGTGAAACATGGCTTCTCCATGCATAACAAAAGGTAGTGGATATTTATCTGTCCACAGACTAAATACTACATGTTAATGCCATGGGTCTCAAGATAAGTGGGAAATTCAGCACAGAGAAGCAACTCATGTGTCATGTCTGGACTTTTTTTAAATCTACCCACTAGCATTACATACTACGGGCCTGATTCACAAAGGTAATCTTACACTTTTATGTAAGTTTATTTTTTGGGGTATTCACAAACTACAAGTCAATAGTAACTTTATGACAGTGTAAACTTTGCAGTCAGGGCAGAGAACTCTGCACATACAAAGGCAAGATAGGCCTACCTTTTTATGTGCAGATTTCTCCACCTAGCCTGGGGAATCTCCGCAGTCATAAAGTTCCTATTAAATTGTAGTTTGTGAAAACTGAAAAAGAGTGAAATTACACAAAAGTGTAAGTTTGCCTTTGTGAATCAGGCCTGATGTGTGATGGAAAAAAGAGAAAACACTAGAATTCCTCAAATCTAGAGCAGAGCTATTTCCTTCCAAAGGGTCCTAAAAAAGAGTAAATGTCTGTCACTTGGGCCTAGGCATAGAATGTCTGATGGAGTTCTAGGCATATCAATACATCACAATGGAAATTCCAAGTGTCTGATATTGTTTGCACCCCTATCAGATTGCATTATGCTGTGTATCCACTCAGGCAGCAATATGTAGGTTCTGTTACTGTTCTCTCCACAACAGGAGCCACACAAAGGCACCCTATTGTGCATAAAGCTACGAGTTCCAAAGCTCATCATTACAAAGCTCTCAAACCATCTTACTGCAAAGATTTTCTACACTTTCATGGTCACCAAGGACAAGTGACCTAGGAGCTTTTCACCCTTTATGCGCCTGAACATGCTTTACTTCCACTTGGCACCCACATAAACGGACTTCCCCAACTTTCCACTAATGGACCCAACGTTACAGGACCTCCGGCAGATCAGCACCTACTGTTGATTCCTCATATCACCTCTTTACTGTCAACCTTGGAGCATTTGACACTTTTAATGTGATCTGAGCCTAGTAATCAAATAATACCAAGGTGTCATGCAGCAGCAGTAAGAAGGATAGAGGCCCCTCCTATTAGCATGCCCATAGTTGTAGCCACTGGGATTCAGTACTGGATAATAAGATAATTTCCTTTTCATGTGTGTTATTCACCCAGAGGCAACCATGATGTCAGGAGTAGGCATTTCTGTTCAATCTGGAATTAATCAGTCACTGGGAAACCCATTAGATTTACAGCAGGGTGAACCTTGTGTATCCTATTGACTTTCCACACCTTGGCATTGAAAGGTGCCAGGTAGGCAAAACTTTTATTGGAAAGGGAAATCTATATGATGTAGAACACCTATTTTTCCACTGCCTAACCTTCTTTACGCTTGAAGATTTCGAAACTAGTCGCTAGGGATGCATGTCAACACTTTAAGCAGAATTGCAGAGGAGAGTATCTGTTTAATTAAGCACCTGTCACTCCCATGCTGACCACCAGGGCCACTTTGACCACCAAATAGAGTGAAACAAAGGTATACATATGAGAACCTGCGCCAATGCATACTTGTCGCTGCTATTCCTCCTGGCTTCCCCTTCGCTGCCTTGAGCAAACACTTACTGCTGTTTTACTTCCCCTTTGCATACGGTTACTATTTCTTGTACACTGACACAACAGTCTTCAAGATTAAGATTTCAAAATTATCCAGGTAATTTCTTAAATCTTCTCTTAAATGTTATGACTAGCCACCCATTAGGAAAATACTTTGCCATCTACAAACATAGGCTGTCCATACTCTATTGAGCTCAGGGTAATAAAGTCAAATATTTTCTCACATACGATATTTGTGACCTTAACAATGTTACATTTTTAAGCACGCATACCGTGGGTTTGGAAACCACCAGCATGGGGTCTCTGAATACCAACAGACATACCCATTTGTGACTCTTCGCCCACTTTTGCAGGTAGCACCACAAAGGAATGTCTATGACCATACAGTGGTGACTCAGGAAATTTCAATATACTGCTGAAATGTTAATATTTGCAAACGTCATTTATGAGGGAAAGGTTCTGCCAGTCCTTACTCATCGATCTTTTTATGCGCATAAATTCATTTTAGGCTTGTAAAAACATGTGCTTATCCAGCCTTAGCGTTACACAATTTCCAAAGCACACCGATCAGTATATCAAAGTGTTGGAATAACGAGGATTGCAGGTCAATTCGATGGGAGTACGTTTAATTGAAGGTTAATACTATTTCATAAAAGAATAATGCAAAACAGACATCATGTAGATATATCCAACATTTCAGGTTGAAATAATATGCCAAATGCTGGTAATGAAGAGCACGGGGTGCAATTCTCATCAGAGTGCATAGATTGCCTCCCAAACTAGACACAATTCTAGGTTTAAATTCGACAATATCATGTAGGCTTGTTTTTACTCAGACTGAGACGTCTGGTTTCAGACGCTTTGTGCGTCCTAGATGCGCTGCTCTGTGCAGATAGTTAAACCTGGCACCATATTTCACAAAAGGAGCCTGATGATATCTTTAGGCCATAGAAACAAAATAGGGCATCACTACTTCTATCAGCAAGTTTATATTTGTTCCCATTTTACAGTCTTTTAGCGGTTATTACCACTGTCACGGAAGATATAAATGAGTCCGTTCACACGCATGTTGTACATTGCCTAGTGAAAATGTGGGCCCATTACATTGAAATCAAACATTGCAATGACCGGATGTCACAGGTGAGAACGAGTGTTCCTTACAGTACCTTGTAGGCAGCCAGGTGAATCGCCGTGAATCCATTTCTGGTCAGCCGAGATGGGCGCAGGCCTTTCAGCATGAGGGTCCTAATGTGTGACTTGTTACCTTAATGAGAACACAGCTAACGTTAAACGAAGGCTTTGGTTCCAGCTGTGTACAGACATACGTAAGAAACTTTCCTCGTGTTTCATTCACCAGGGATCATACATTTGCCATTTAAGAATGTCTAACAAGAAGGTCTACAAAAACGTATTTCATTGGTAACTCAACAATGTAATATACTAATCAAACTACCCAGAAATGGAATTTGCATAATCATTGCTGGGCCTGACTGGAGAGACAGAATGGAAAACGCCTAAGGCAGGGCAGGCCCCCCCACCTCCCGGCTGCCGTAGCAAGCAAGGAAGATATACCATTCGCAACCAGCATTGGCAAAGTCAAACGGTCTCGTCTATGCAAGAGCTATTGGTTTTGGCAAAATGTTTTAGCCATGTTGTACACCAGTGTGGATGCTGTTCATCAAGGCTAAAAGCTTGTGGCATGGAGTGGAGTGGGGTAGAGTAGACTGGATTAGATTTTAGTGGGGGTAGACAGGGGTAGAGGGTAGAGTAGAATGTAGTAGATTGGATAGTGTGCAGTGGGGTAGATTGGGGTAGGGTTGAGTGGGTATAAATGGGTAAATTGTAGAGGGGCAGATTGGAGTAAAATGGCGTAGACTGGAGTGGATACATATGGATTGCAGTCATCTTACCACCTTTTTGGAGGACTCGAATTTGCTGGACATCTCGCAACATGGCTTTCGAAGAGCCCACAGCACTGAATCTGCCCTTACTATGGTGAATAATAACATCCGCTCGAAGGTCGACAAGGGCCATACCACTCTCCTGGTCCTATTCGACCTTACGGCAGCCTTCGACACCCTGTCTCCCTCGGTCCTGGTTTCCAGGCTCTGGGAGATATGTGTTGGAGGCTCAGCCCTTAGTCTCTTAGCCTCCTTTCTCCATCAAAGGGAACAGAGAGTGAAGCTGGGTGATTTTATGTCCCCTTCCAAACCAGTGCAGTGTGGGGTCCCCCAGGGATCTTCTTTAAGTCCCACCCTTTTTAATATCTACATGGCCCCACTTGCCAGGGTAGTGAGATCTTATGGGTTTGAGGTATTGTCGTATGCCGCCGACACACAAATCATGGTCTCCCTCACTCAGTCTGTGAATGACTCTGCCCTCAATTTTAGAACTTGCAAGGAGGCAGTATCCCGCTGGATGATCCAGAACTTCTTAAAACTTAACGGAGAAAGTGGGGCCAAATGTAGCAGAGTGAGGTAGATTGGGGTTGATGGTAGCAGAATAGATTGGATTGGGGTAGATTGAAGTGAGGCAGAGTCCAGTGGAGTAGAATAGAGTGTGGTAGAGTCCATTGGGGTCGATTGGTAGATTGGGGTGGGGTAGGGTGCGTTAGAGTGGAGTGGGATAGACTGGTGTGAAGTGGAGTAGATTGGAGTGGATTGGGGTAAACTGGAGTGAGGGTAGATTTAAGTGGGGGAGATTGGGGTAGAGTGAAGTGAGGTACATTGGGGTTGATTGAATTAGAATGGGAAGACTGGTGAAGATTAGGTGGACTTGGGTAGAGCGGGTGGGGTAGATTGGAGTGGGATGCACTAAACTGGTGTCGAGTGGGGTGAATTGGGTAGATTGGGGTATGGTAGATTAAAATGGAGTGTGTTAGATTATGGTAGATTGGAGTGGGCTGGATTGGGTAGATTGGAGCATAGTGGGGTAGATTGGAGAAGAGGGAGTACATTGGTGTAAATTGTAGTAGAGTGGAGTGGAGTAGACTGGTGTAGAGTAGAGTAGATTGGTAGATTAGTATGGGGTAGTTTTGGGTATAGTGGAGAGGAGCAGATTGGATTGAGGTGGTGTGGGGTGGGGTAGATTGTGGTAGATTGAAGTGGGAAATATTGTGGAAAATTGGAGTATTATAGATTGGATTGGAGTAGGATGGATTGGAGTACAGATTGGAGTGCAGTGGGGGAGATTGGAGTGGGGTGATTGGTGTGGAGTGAGGTATATTAGACTGGGTTAGATGGGGTGAATTGGAGTAGATTAGAGTGGGATGTGTTGGGATAAATCGGAGTGGAGTAGATTGGGGTGGGGTGGTGTAGATTGGGTGGAGTAGATTGGTGTAGATTGTCATGAAGTGTAAAGGCGTACAGTGGAGTGGATTAAGGTAGATCGGATTGGAGTGGGATAGATTGTAGTGGAGGGGGTAAGTTGTGTGGAGAGGAAGGGCATAGAGTGGAGAGGTGTAGAGTGGAGGGGGTAGAGTACAGTGGCTTTGGGTAAAGTGGCATGTTGAGGGATGGGGTTGGATTGGAGTGGCTAAAGTGGAGTGGTGTGGCATGGCATAGAGTGTCTTAGAGTGCATGGGTGTAGAGTGGAGTTGCATGTCAAAGGAGTGGAGTAATTTACGGTGCTCACAGGAGGTTTTAATTAATTCTTTTGAGGACGTTCCTTAGTCAGAAATGAACGGTATCTTGGTTGAATTGGAAGCTTCCAAATTAACTTTGAACCAAGAAAATGTAAGCGTGCAAGAGTATTTTGGAAACTACAGAAAAGATAAACAAACCAGACTGTTAGAACTAGCAATTGTTAGTTGCAGTTATAAATCAGACATGTCCCTGAAAGACAAACCTTGCTTTACAAGGAAAGAGGTGCTATTTTGAAAAAAAAATGAAAGAAAATGTGATTTTTAAACAGGACTCTGAGTCTAGATTTGAAGAGGAACAGCAATGTGCTTTTGAATCTGCAAAAGACATTATGCAATGTGTTTTAAACATATGGGCAATACAGAAAGGAGACATTGAATTACATGTGACAGTTCAGGAGCAGTGTGCCATTTTGAGTATGTGCAAAAAACAAGGAAAGAAGAGTGTGCTTTTAGACTGAAACGTTTTCAAATTCTGGGGAATGTTTTGCTTGCACTGTGACAGATACAGGGCAAATACAGTTGATTTTGAGTTGTGCTTTGATAGATACAAGACAGACACTGTGAATTTTGATTTATGTTCTGACAGACACTATGCAGACACAATTATCTGTTTGTTTTTGTTCTGTGACAAATAGGACAGATACAGATATGTTTGTGCTTTTGGACACAGATAGACTTTGGGCAGATGACAATAGGACATAATGTTATTTTGACTTTTGAATTTTCTCAAATGCAATGGCGAGATGCAAACAGTCGTTGCAGGTCCCAATAGAAAGTCTAGGGGTGGTATTTGAGATGCTTGAGACACAGGAATCCCCAGGGAAGTGACACATTTTACTGCAAAGCGCAGCTACTTTGTATCATGTAGATGCTCATGGTCCTATACATTCACTAGACAGAAGCTGTTATTCCCTTACAGATGAAAAGGCTAAAATATTGGAGACAGAGGTGGTAACACATGATTCTGATTTGGTGTGCATGACTAAGTGAGAGCACCAAGGAGAGAAAGACCCAACTAACAAGTGGGCAGAGAATGAAGGGATGCATATTCCACTAGACTTACCTAGAACTGGGATTCCTATGTGTCAGTATGCACATTGCAGACCAGTCCCACGGAAGGAGAAGGGCCAGTTGAAGAAAGGAAAATTACCAGAGCAAATAGAGCACATGGACTGCCTTGGATTCATGCCAAATGATTGCATATAAATATATATCTTTATTTACATTTGAATGTGGTTCATTTGGCATCTGGGAAAACCTTTCTGTTAGAGAGCATTGCGTAAATAAAACCCCAATCCTTATTTTAAAAAGAGGGTCTTTACATTTTGTAAAGTGGAACCCTTTCTAGGCGTTGTTGTGTTTTATGTCTCCTGCTCCGCCGTGTTTGAGCTACCGTGTGGAATCGGAATTTGTAGAACTCTTTATTATCTGAAATGTGGAGCTAGATAGATATATTGGAGTAGGGTAGACTGGAGTGGTGTAGAGTAGAATGGGGTGGGGTGGAGTACACTGAGGTAGAGTGGGATTAAGTAAATTGCAGTGGGGTAGGTTGGAGTGGAATGGGGTAGATTAGGGTAGAGTGGAGTGGGGTAGATTGGAGTGGGGTAGATTGGGTGGATTGGATTAGGGTATATTGGAATGGGATAGATTAGGGTGGAGTAGAGTGGGATAGATTGGAGTGGACTAGAGTGGGGTGGATTGGAGTGGGGTAGAGTGGATTGGGATAGAGTGCTTTGGGGTAGAGTGGGGTGGAGTAGATTTGGGTGGGTAGGCTAGATTGGAGTGGAGTTGGGTAGACTGGTGTAGAGTGGCATGGACTGGAGTGGATTGGGGCAGACTGGACAGGGGGTAGATTAGAGTGGGATAGATGGGGTAGAGTGGTGTGGAGTACATTGGATTGGAGTGGGGTAGATTGGCAAAGAGGGAAGCTGGGTGGATTAGGGTAGATTAAAGTGGGATGAATTTGACAGACTGGAGGTAGAGTATGATCCAGCGGTTCAACAACAACAGATACTCCACTACCATATACTCACCTGGGCCCATATTTTCACAAGTAGTCAAAAAACGCTGGGGTCAAGTTTATAATTTTCCACAGTTTTTTTACGATTAGTTATTTAACATTCCTAACTAACCTTTCACTGATCAAAAAATTCTTTGCTCTGGTCGATGGACCATTAGTTGAACTAGTTGATGTTGAAAATGACATAAGCTAAGTCTTCTTTTAATCACCTAAATAACCACAGACTGGGTAAAGTTTTAAATCTTTATTTATATTTCAAACGCATGTGGACCATCTCAAATACACAGTGCAGTCACCATCATTCTTAGGAGAAAAAAAGTAATTAAATCATCAAAACATATATCTGGACTCATGCAGTGATCAATGCTAAGACAGGGAGAGGACAGAGAGAAAAGAACATCCGCAAATAGCGTTAAAATATAATTACCAAGAATGGTGTGAAGACCAACCCCCTGGCCAAAGGGCTGGTGAAGGTTCCCTGGAATAGATCAGGTGACAAAGACTTCAGAACAGGATAGATGACCTCTCTAGAATACCTACTATTGCGTAGCACCCCTCTCTGACACTCTCTTCCTCTCTTCCTCCTCGAGATTTTTCTGCGATCTTCTTATCTAACCCAATTAAAATAGGATTCGGATTTTCATCAGCATCTCTCCCAGCATCAGCATCTCCCGCTACACAGGCAGCATCCCAAACTCTGCATTTGGCAAATCTCCTTCTGACTAACTAACTAAAGCTATCTCAATTATAACTTTCGTTCTTCATGTACCAGCCACTAAAGTTCCAATATCGTAAAAATATGTATTCTAATTGGGCAGGCAAAGGGGAAGGTCATCGCACCATGTTTACATGTCAGTTAAACCATTGTTCGCAAATCCATCCCCTTAATTTTTATTTAACATTTTATTCGCATCCACTACATGCATTCAATTCCAAACATTACTGACACTACGATGAATGGAACAGCTCATTGCTGAACTCTGCACCATCCGTTTCCAGGGTAGGACACTGGCTACCTTGGCATCCATTCAACCTCTTAAGTCATCATTCTGGGTTAACTTTCACTGGTTATACATGAGAGGACCAAAAACGCACTAGGGATAAAGTCAGCAAGACAGATGTTACTTTAAAAAGCAAGTCTCTTTTCTACGAGCCCCTGCTCATCAATACCCTCTCTGATGTAATTTTGAGCCATCACAAAATTACCCATCCCAACCAGATGCCAACTTTAGCACATCTCAATTTCTGTTCCTTCTATTTCTTTCTCAATTTCATCTTTGGTTTCTAAATCTTTCATCTTTTTATATATTCTTCCTTTCATTTCCTCCATTTGTATCTCCTCATATGCACTCTTTTTTTTCTTTTCTTTCCTTTTCTATTCACTTCATATTTTCCATTTCCTTTGTTTCTGCAATATTTGCACCAAATCATTATTGTTAGAACTATTATTGTTATACCAACTATTGGAGGAATTATTTGACCTAAAATACTTTTTCCTAAGTCAGAAAACCAAGTCTCTATTGAAGAGATACTCTTGGTTAGTCTTTCACATACACTGTCAACCTCCAGTGGTTTCAATTCTTCTTGAAGTTTTGCAATATTCTTAATATACCCTCTAATTTTCTTACTTTTGTCAGGAATGTAAGTGCAACAATCTTGAACTATCATCATTCTACAAACTCCACCCTCTTTTGCTAATAAAATATCAAGCGCAAGTCGATTTTGTAAAACCATAGACCTAATTGCAACCATTTCTGTATTTATCATCCAGAAACCCCCAGCAGTATCATCGGGACAAGATCAACTACTGTTGACAATTTACAAATTCTATGTGAATTCAGAATGACTTCCACTGAAGGTATCAATGCACCAAATAGATCACCTACTATTTCTGAAAAAACTAGTTCTCTTTCTCCATGTTAGTTCATTAGTGTTTTCATTGCTTCCAGTGATTCTTTTTACAAGGTAAATTTTCGGAAATACTATTCCAAAGTAGCAGCTTCAACACCACCGTGCAGGCTACTAATAGTAAACATTATTCCCACACATGTAGTAAACCCCAGGAAATACTGGATCAGTTTCCCCTTTTAGTCACCAACCTTCCAAAATTAGGAAGTTATGTTCACATTCACTGGAACCAATAAAAACGTTAAAATAATCTGTCTTTAGCCTATGGAGGCAGGTTTTCTCCTTCCCTCAACTAAATTCAAAAATACTTCCTCTTCTTCACGTAATATACATTTTAAATTATTCTTGTGTGCCTTGACTATATCTGCTGATTTCATCATTAAGAAAAACTCAACCATAAACTGTGCATCTTGACTACTAAGTACTGGACTCATATTCTTTCGTATAGGAAGCTCTGAAAATACTACATCTTGTATAGGAAGCTCTGAAAATACTACATCTAAGTTCGAATAATAATACTGAAGTTTTCCCGTTGCAAAAAACAGACTTGCTATAACACCACATGATATACCATATGTTAAAGGCACATGGTGATATGTAAATCCCTCTGATACTCACGTTGGTAATTTCATACAGACATAACAATCACTAATCTCCAATGTATCCATATTGAAATAACAATTTTGTAAAAACATTTAAAGATGTGTCATTATCTGATACTGTGTGATGAAAATCTGTCTCATCCGTTGCTTCTAATTCTACTCTTTCTCCTTTTATTGTCGCTTTCTTCTCTTTAGTAACTGTATCATTCTTTTTACTTGTTATCATCAAATAAGGCACAGCCACTTTTAAAAATAACCATACTGCAATCCCTAATACAATGCTACATATGTAAGCTCTACAACATCTTTGTGTTAAACTCTATTTTATGCCATTTTAGTCTGAGAAGATAATTTTTCCTCTTTCTTTCTTTACTTGGAAATTCACTCTTATTTTTAAGGTGGTCTCAATTTTCTTTAATCAATCTGTGTAGCATCTACTTCTTCTGATTCCTTACTTAATTCTAAATTCTCAAATTCTTGTAATATTACATAGGTCCACTCAGGGGCCTTGTATTTATTGTTCAAAATTCGCAGTCTTGGGCTTCTTCGTGTGGCTTTCACAGTTGACGCGGCTTAGACTGAGTTTTACTAGTGACCTCATTTACTTGCTATGGTCTTTTGTTTGTTTCTCACAGATAGTATCTCAAACTCTTCACTCCACCTGGCCAGTTATCACCTTTTCTGACCCTTTTAACCTGTACTGCACTTACACCCTCTTCGTCCTTTTCTAGAGTTCTTTTATTTTCAGTATGTCTAGGCACAATTTGTTCTTGTTCTGGATCACTCTCTACCTGTTCCTGTTCAGGTCTTATTATTGTTATTTCATCCGCCTGAACTTGTTCTTCTTCCTCTATCTGGTCCTGTTTGGGTCTTATCTCAAATTGTTGTTCTTCTTCTGCCTGAACTAGTTCTTCTTCACCTAACTGGTCCTGTTCAGGTCTTACTACAACTTGCTCTTCTGCTGCCTGAATGTGTTCTTCTTTTCCTGGCTGTCCCTGCTCAGGTCTTTGAATAGTTCTGTTTGACTTTGCCTGAGTATATTCTTCTTTCCCAGTCTGGTTTTGCTCAGGGTCTCAGGTAGCTTTGTTCACTTCTTCCTGAGCGTGTTCTTCTACATCTATCGATCCTCACTACTTTCCTGTCTCTCTAATCTGGGTCTTCTTCTTTTCTGAATAACAACTTCAGGTATATCAACCACTGGCATCCAACCCTCCTGACTTATGCTCGGTTGTTCCTCGTCTATCGCTTCAGAATCTATCACTCAAGATTCTTCGACTTCACAACCTTCAGCTGTTACAACTGGTTTATTCAGTTGCTGTCCTTCTTCAGGATGGCCTGAAACTCTTCTGGTATGAATCGCATTAATCCAATTGGGTAAACCTGCACACTTCACTGTTGTGGTAGTGACCAGTAGGACTTGACGTGTTTTATCCCACCTGAGTGCTAGGCACAACTTTCCGGCTTGTTTCTTCACTACCACCCAGTCTCCAGGATTCAAATCATGCGCCTGTGTTGGCTGCCTGGCAAATGCGTCTTCTCCAACCTGGTGAGAGACAGAACACACTAGGTCACCCAATCCTTTGCAATAGTCTAATACCAAGTCAACAGTTATATTCATCAATTTATGACCAGGGAAAAATGCTTGTCTCATTGCCCTTTCCATGAGTATCTCATGTGGACTCAATCCTGTTTTTCTGTCAGGAATACTTCGGAGTCCCAACAACACAGGAGGAAATACATATGGTCATTTCAATGACATGAATGCAAACACCTTCCCTAACCTTGACTTGATTGTGCCATTTAGTTGCTCAACCGCTCCAGAAGCCTCTGGACGGTATGCACAGTGCAGTTTCTGTTCAATATTCAATGCTTCACAGATTAATTGAATTTTTTTTTTTTTTAAATGAGGTCCTCTATCTGATTCCAAAGTGACTGGGAAACTGAAACGAAGAATCAACTCCCTCAACAGTAATTTAGCAACTTTGAGACTGTCATTTCTCCTAGTGGATATGCCTCCACCCATCGTGAAAACAAACACACTATGACAAGGATGTACTTCATTCCGTTGCTTGGGTGCAACTCTATAAAGTCAAGCTGCAATCTCGTGAATGGTCCTTCTGCCTTTTCAATTTTTCCCTAACTGACCACGTCTTTCTGCCTGGATTCTGCTGCTGACAAATCAAACACCTTTGGCAAAGGCTCTCTGCAACTACCCTGAACTTCGGATTGTACCAATTCTGTCTGAATAGTCTAATCAATGGCGTCCCTACCAACATGTGTCCCCATGATACTTTCTTGTCATTTGAGAGAGTAAGCAGTCTGGAATGACTGGTCTGCCATCGGTTTATACCCATATATCATCTTCAGGTTTTCTTTCACATCCTATCTTTATCCAAATTTCCTTTTCATTTACCTCAACTTCATCCTGCAATTGTCTAACCTCATTCAATGTTTCTAGAGCTGAGAAAAACATAAGTTGGCAGCTGATTTCACTTCTTTCAACTTTTCTGTTAAGTGCCATGTTATTTCTTGCACAATATTGAGCAATTTGGTCAGCATATCTGTTACCTGCAGCCGCACAGTCAGTTCCTGACTGGTGAGCGGCAAACTTGACCACTGCTATTTCCTTTGGCAATTGTATTGTTTCCAACAATTCTTTAAAATGTTTGCCATTTCTTATAGGAGAACCTGAAGAAGTCAGAAATCCCCTCTGCATCCAGAGCTGGCCAAAATCGTGCACAACTCTGCAACCATATTGACTGTCCGGGAATATGGGTATCCTCCAATTTTTCCCCAATTTTGCATGCCTTTGTTAAGGCCACCAATTTGACAACTTGTGCAGATTTGACACCTGGAAACAGGATGCTTTATGACCACTGATATTTTGCACACAGCGTAAGCTGCACTGAGTCCTCCTTTCTCTGCTCGCATGCATGACCCATCTACAAAAAGTTCTTGATCTGATTCTTTCAAGGGCACTTCTTTTATATCGGGATGGGGCTTGGTACACATCTCAGTTACATCCAGACAATCATGATCCACTTCATATTTCCCTTCTTCACAACGTGGGTCTGGCAATAATGTGGCAGGATTCATTATTGTACATCTTATTACAGTCACATTTTCCACTCCCAGAATCACTCTTTCATACTTGAGTTCTTGTTAAAAGAATCTCTACTGAATGTGGGACGTAAACTTTGACTGGATGTCCCATCACATTCGATTCTCTTCGCTCCAGACTCATAGTAGCAGCTACTGCTTTTAAGCAGCCGGGTAATGCTGAAGCCATAGGATCCAGAGTAGCAGATAAATATGCTACTGGATGTCGGCTTAATCCATGCCTTTGAGTCAAAACTGAAAGTGCACAACCTACTCTCTCACAACAGAACAGTGCAAATTCTTTCATGTAGTCCGGCATGCCTAAGGCAGGGGCCTCACAGACAATTTTGTCATTTCACAAATGCTTCCACACACTCTTCATTCCAGACAATCAGATCTTTTTATCTTTTCTGGCACAATTGAATCAATGGTTTTACCAGCAGGAAAAACCCAACTATCCACTGCCTACAGTACCCTACTTCTCCAAGAAACATTCTCATCTCCTTTTGTGTCTGGGGTAGTTGCATTGCTTGATTATTTTTATTCTTTCTGGGGTCACTTTTCTAACTCCTCTTTCTATTTTATGCCCTAATTATCTAGCTTCTTGTTGACAGAACTGCAATTTTTCTGGGGACACCTTGTGTCCTCCTTCAGCGAAATGGTTCAGTAATGCAATGGTATCAGTGGCACAATCTTCTTGTGATTTTGATGCCACCAATAGGTCATCAATGTACTGAATCAGAACTGAATGTCTGGGCATGACCAATGTTTCTATACACGTTTTCAGTATTTAAAAAAAAAAATCAAGGAGCTTTCTGTATACCCTTGAGGAACTCAGCACCATGCCAAGACACGGTCTTCAAACCTAAAGGCGAACAAATACCGGCTGTCTGATGGCAAAGGAATAGAAAAAAAGGCTTGGCACAAATCAATTACTGTAAACCAGCCTGCATTCCAGGGTATCTGATAAAGGATCACTGCTGGATTTGGCACTACTAGGCAACAAGGCACTACAATTTTGTTGATCTTTCTTAAATCCTGTACTATCCTGTATCTTCCACTAGGCTTTGTAAGTCCCATTATGAGCGAATTACAAGGACTACTCATTATTTCTTTTAAAATGCCTTGTTTAATCATCCGATCACTTTCTGGAGCAACTCCTGCTTTCACTTCTGTACTCATTTTAGACTGTTGTGTGTTTGGATAAACTGCACCTTCCTTCACTGTCACTTTCACCGGATTTACATTTGACATTAGCCCAATATCTTTTCCTGTAAAATTCCACACTTCTCAATTCACTTTTATTCTCAGCTTTTCTGGTAATTAATTTTCAGTCATCACAGAATACATCTCATCTACTTCAGTGCCTTGCTTAGCAAGCATCATTTTATATACAATGTCTTCATCAGGGGTTTGCAAAGCAACACCTTCTGGTGTACAATAGATCATGCAATTAATGTTGCACAATAGATCTCTTCCCAACATTTACTGGACTGGAATCGCAAACTACAAACCGATGCATGTCTTTAAAATTTCCAATATGTACCTCCATTGGTTTAGTGATCGGGGTTTTACCTGTTGATTCGACAGTCCTACAACTTGGATGGTTTCTCCCGAGAGGGGTAGGTTTGGGATGTCTCCTGTTCTCACAGTAGACCAGGTAGCACCAGTATTGAATAGAAAGTGATATTACTACCTTCCACTTTCCCGTCAATAAATGGACCTGACTGATCTACCGGCAAGGATGCGCTAAGCACACACTCCTCTTCCTTACCCCTCAGGCACCGTCATTGCGCAAAGTCCATCTCGCCATCATCATACTATAAAAAATATGGCGTAACCACAGAATTTTTCTTATCACTTTCTCCCTGAAATCCGGTATTCGCACTGTGTCTTTGAGGGTTCACAAAGTTTGGCATAGGAGCTGGTGGCCCCTGATACTGTGGAGTAACTACCTGCTGCAGCTGATTCATAACCACTTCCTTCTACATCTGTGGATTTAAATTTTGATTTGGCCCATTATTATTCTGAATATTCTTACACTCGTTCTTCCAATGTCCAAGCTTTCCGCCCGCATGACAAGGAAACGTCTTATTTACCACCTTCGCCACTTGGTCATTATGACTTTGCTCTTTCACCTGATTATCAGTCTGTATATTTATTTTATTTTCCTGCTGTTCTGCCAATTTTACTTGTGCCCATATCATTTTCTCTTTTAACTTCCTACACCTTGCATCAATGTCATCTCCGCAATATTTGGCATACTTCAAAATCTCATCAATCGTTTTGCTTTGCCAGCACAACATGTGCTGCTGAATCATCTGACTGATCTCCGGTTTCAGACCATACACAAACCGATACACAAAATGTCCCATATCCTCTAACAACAATGTTCTCAAATCACCTATACTGCTTAAACACACTTGCAGTAACCGCTCATAATATGCATGTACAGACTCATTTGGCTCTTGAGTTGTTCTATCTATCTTTACCCAATCTGTTTCTTTCTGAGGGATTTTCCCTTTCAGGAAAGTAATTACTTGGTGATATTTCTTCATCAACTCCTCTGAAGGTGCTCCTGTTTTCAAGTCTCTGGCATACTCCTCAATTGGCCAATCAACTGTGATCTTACACTCCGTCCATAAGTCAGCAGGTACTACAATATCAAATAAACCATCCAGACCCTTCAACAGAACCTTTGAAACCTTCACAAATCTTTCAACCTGTTTGTATTATTTAACTGGCTTCTCTCTCAACCTAGGGAAATCGTTTGTAAATTACAAAATGTCCTCTCTGCTCCATGGAACATGAACATATCCACCACCAGGAACCTCCCGCATGCAACACATTTTCGCTGCTTTTTCTGATTCTTTAGTAAGAATGCAGATGAGGCTTCCTTTGCTTGTGCTTCCTCCTTTTTCCTTGTTTACCTAGTCCTCCACTTGTCAATGTCTCCCCACTTATGTAAAATGTTGATTAACCCTTTTATCTGTAATCTTTTACCAGACACATTTTCTGGTTATGCTCTTATATGTAAACAACAACTCTTCATCATTGTAAAGGTTCAACCTTTCTATTCCCACGTTTCCAGCTATCATCTCTTCCAATTCCACTTTCCATATCTAAGATCTTTGGTGTTGAGCTTTGTTTTTCTATTCCCTGTGCCCACCTCTCTAAATCTTCTGGAGTGACCGCTGTTGAGCTTCTAGTTCCTAAAGGTACCATAGACCCTCTTTCTTTCGAATTTCCGGATGTGGCTCTTTTTGGGATTTCAATTAAGGGTTCTCTTATTGGAAGGTCCATTAATGGAATGACTGAATCGCACTCACTGGCCCGATCATCAGATATTATTATTTCTTTTCTGAGATTACTTAAAAGGAGTTATTACAGCTTGAGGTTTTGGGCAACTTAGTTTATCTCCATATAACGGGATAACAGGACCTATAGTCACTGGTATTGTCGAAGCTTCAGTATTTAAATTCAATTGACTGATTTTCTGTACTACTTCTTCCCAAGTTTTACTTAAGGCTTCTTACCCTATTAACTGATGTATCATGTAAAATCTGAGGAATTAAGGGTGTTCCCATTACTGGTGCACTTAGGGTGACTCTACTGGGTCCTTCTTGGTACAGAGGAGGATTTTTAGTTAAAATGTCTTCCAACAATTCGTCATCTGATTCACCATATCCTGACACATTCATGTGTTTTTTGTCTTTCCCTTACACTTGCTTCCAGACTGTTCCTGAGTCATTAACACTGGATATAAACCTTCTGATACCATAGTTCTTCTCCATTGTTTCATCTGACCTTCGTGTGACTCACGCAAATATCTAGGAAAAAATCCTCTGTATGTCTTACCACCTCTGCATGTCTCTCGTTCAAATGAATCCGTCTCCCATTCTTCTAAAGCCTCATACTGATTTAACCTAGGTCTTGGTTCCAAATCATTCATTCTCATCCTCAAATTCTGAAGAACTCTCCCATTAAACATACCTTATTCTGGGAAAGCCAGAACTCCATCACCTTTTGTATATTCCATCCAATTCTCCAAACATACACAACTATGATATCCTCTTTCCATCATCATAAAGGAAGCAGGCATCTTGAGCGGCGGAATTGGAATTCCCTCTCTAGTCAACACCGGCTTATCTTTCTTAAAGAAATTCTTAATTTTCTTTATTAACAAAATTTTTCTCTTTTCTCAATACATTCTATATGAGCGATATATGAAAGAATACTCCGCAAACCCTTGAACTCTGCTACCAGCACGACTCACACGAGCAGTCAAATCAGAATCCAACATACAATTCTCTTTCGGCCAATCCTGATGCTGCTTCTATCAATTAACCGATCAGGCTTAGGCTCACGCTCGTGGTCCGACCATGCCAGGCAGCCTTTTGTGACGTCAGTAATACTCCTCACTACTGACCCCTCCTTTACAATCTGCTTCTGTCTCACGCCCGCTCTTTCAACCAATCCCAGCACGGCTCTCTGTGATGTTAGCACAACTCCGGCAACTGACCCTCCCTTCACAAGGTCATAGGAAAACGTATTTCTTTACTTTTCTTTAAAATAAAATCCGTTAGTAACAACATAAAAACATTCGCTGCTCTGTCTGTTCCACTAAACAAAGGATAGATTTCCGACTTATTCTGGAGTCTCGGATTTGATCCTCTTCTGATGCGAGTAAAAACCTCTGTTTACCCTTCATTCAAGCTCGGGAGAACCTCTTACTCTTTCAGTGTTACCCCTACTGGGGAATAAGCCCAAAGTGTCACCAGCGAACCCTCTGCTGTCACTCACACGCTGCTTTTAAACGAAATAGTCCCTAGTTTAATACTGCCAGCCCTACGTAGCTTCTCAGTATTATTCCAACAGACGAGTAACCTCACTGCAGTGTGGCTTCTGTCACCACCCGCTATTCATTTCCCTGGGATTTCCGGACAACATAAAACAAGTTGCTAACTCTTTTGTTAAACATAAATCAATAATCAATAATCAATATTTATCACCAAACTAATCAATAATAACCATAACTCTGCTACCAGAAAAATGATCCAACAGTTCAACAACAACAGATACTCCACTAACATATACTCACCTGGGCCCATAAATTAACAAGTAGTCAAAAACCCCTGGGGTCAAGTTTATAATTTTTCACTGTTTCTTTTAAGATTAGTTATTTAATATTCCTAACTAACCTTTCACTGATCAAAAAGTTCTTTCCTCTGGTCGATGGACCATTAGTTGAACTAATTGATGGTGAAAATGGCATAAGTTAACTTTTCTTTTAATCAACGTAAATAACCACAGACTCGGGAAAGTTTTAAATCTTTATCTAAATTTCAAACACATGTGAACCATCTCAAATAAACAGTGCAGTCACCATCATTCTTCGGAGAGAAAATTCAATTAAACATATATCTGGACTCATGCAATGATCAATGCTTAGAAAGGGAGAGGACAGAGAGAAAAGAACATCTGCAAATAGCGTGAAAATATAATTCCTAAGAATGGTGTGAAGACCAACCCCCTGGCCAAAGGGCTGGTAAGGGTCCCCCGGGATAGATCAGGCGTCAAAGACTTTTGGACAGGATTCCGGACAGGATAGATGAATACCAATGATTGCGTAGCACCCCTCTCTGACACTCTCTTCCTCTTCGAGATGCTTCCGCTATTTTCTCATCTAACCCAATTAAATTAGGATAGAAGGTTCTGCATTTGATTCTTCATCAGCATCTCACAGCATCTCTCCAAGCATTAGCATATTCCGCTACACAGACAGCATCCCGAACTCTGCTTTCGGCAAATCTCCATCTGACTAACTAGCTAAAGCCATCTCAATTATACCTTTTGTTCTTCATGTACTACCCACTAAAGTTTCACTATAGTAAAAATACGGATTCTAATGGGACAGACAAGGGGGAAGATCATCACGCCATGCTTACATGTCAGTTAAACTATTGTTCGCAAACCCATCCCCTTAATTTTTTGTCAAAATTGTATTCCCATCCACTACATGTATTCAATTTGAAACGTTAATGACATTACGATGAAGGGAGCGTCTCATTACTGATCTCTGCACCATCCGTTTCCAGGGTAGGACACTGGCGACCTTGATATCCATTCAACCTCTTAAGTCATCATTCTGGGTTAACTTTCAGTGGTCATGTGCAGTAGTCATGTGACTCAGCTTACTTCAGTTATACGTGAGAGGCCAAATACGCATTAGTGATGAAGTCAGAAAGACAGATGTTACTTAAATGCTTTCACTGTATACCCCCACTTCTACCCTATCCAAGTTTATTTATTAGACTTATCCCCACGTTAGCTTTAGTAAACACCACTTGATGTAGTTTAAGCAAGCAGATGCCATGCACGCAAGTCTGCAAAACTCCATTTTAGTACCTTCTGCTCATGTGCAATAATTTCCCTCCAAGCAATAGCTCGTCATACTGCGTAGATGCAGTTGACACATGCACAGTAAAGATTTCCCAATTTAAAGCAGTTTTAGTCCTTCGTTCATGTTATTCTTGTTAGCAAACACATAAGCAAGCTTCATTAACCCGCGTATTCATGTGGTGAGCATTAGTTTACACAAAACAATTGTAATAACTTGTTAGTGAGTTAAAGGAGCGGATTGCTTCCGAGCAAGTCTCTTTCTATGAGTCTTTGCTCCATCAAGTAGACTGGAAAAGAGTGGGGTAGATTGTGGCAGCTTAGAGTGGGGTGGATTGGGGTAGATTGGAGTGGAGTGGGGCAGATTTGAGTGGAGTGGAATTTATTGGGATAGATTGAAGTGTAATGGGGTGGAGGGCAGTGGGGTAGAGTGGACTAGAGTAGATTGGAGTGGATTGGGGTAGATTCGGCTAGAATGAAGTGTAGTGGGGCAGATTGGAATGGAGTAGATTGGGGTAGATTAGAGTGGGATAGATTGGAGTTGGGTAGTTTGGAGAGGGGTTGCATGGAGTGGGGTAGAATGAAGTGGGGTGGAGTGCAGTGGGATAGAGTGGGATGGGATAATTTTGAGTTGGGATAGGACAGATTGGAGCGGAGTTAGGGAGATTGGAATGGAGAGGGGTAGGTTGGAGTGGGCTAAGTAAGGGAGGAATGGAGTAGATTGTGGTAGATTGGAGTGAAGTGGAGTACATTGGAATGGGGTAGATTAGGTGGATTGGATTAGGATAGATTGGAATTGAATATGGTAGATTAGGGTAGATTGGAGTGGAATAGGGCAGATTGGAGTGGAGTATATTGGGGTAAATTGGAGTGGGATATGTTGGAGCAGGGTAGGTTGGAGTGGGATGGAGTGGATTAGGGTAGAATGCAGTGGGGTAGAGTGCAGTGGGGTACAGTGGGGTGGAATACAAATTTGGGTGGGGTAGGGTAAATTGGTGTGCAGTGGGGAAGATTGGAACGGAGTGGGGTAGATTGGAGTGGGATAAATTAGGATGGGGTGGGGTGGGGTAGATTGAAGTGGAAGGGAGTGGGGTAGATTTGATTATGGTAGAATGGAATTAAGTGGAGTAGATTAGGGCAGATTGGAGTGTAGTGGCGTATACTGAAGTAGAGTAGGTTGGGGTAAATTGGAAGGGATAGATTGGAGTAGGGTAGATTAGAGTGGGGTAGAATGGAGTGGGGTAGAATGGAGTGGGGTAGAATAGAGTTGGGTAGAGTGCAGTGGTGTAGACTGCAGTGGGGTAGAGTGGGGAGGGGTAGATTTGGATGGGGTAGGGTAGATTGGAGTGAGGGTGGGGTAGATTGTTGTGGAGTGGTGAAGATTGGAGTGAATCAGGATCGACTCAAGATGGGGTAGATTGGTATGCAGTAGATTGAAGTGCAGTGGGATGGATTGGCTAGATTGTGGTAGAGTTGACTGAAAGGGAGTGGGGTAGATTGTGGTAGATTGGAGTGAGGGGGATTGGGGTATATTGGAGTGGAGTGGGGTAGAATGGAGCAGAGTGGGGTAGAATGGAGCAGAGTGGGGTAAGTGGAGTAGAGAGGAGGGGCATATAGTGGAGGGTAATAGAATGGAGGTGGATAGGGTGGAGCGGCATAGATTAGAGTGGCAAGTTGTAGAGTGGTGTAGATTGGAGTGGCGTAGAGTGGAGTGGAGCGAAGTAGAGTGGAGTGGCGTGACATAGAGTGTCTTAATGTGGAGGGGCATAGAGTGGAGTTGTATGTCATAGAGTGAAGTGGGGTGGCGTTGAGTGGAGTAGAGTGTTGTACAGTGGAGTAGTGTGAAGTGGAGTGGCATAATGTGCAGTATGCATGGTGCGGTAGTGCACTGCAATTATAGACAACACGTTTTCAATTGAAACAACCATTATATTTGCACAGATTATTCGTTGAAATGTCATCACTTAGTGTATTGATGTGTTTTGTTCATATTCAAATATTTGTTTCCGCCGCACTTCAGAATTGCAGAGAAAAATGTGCTTCATTTGTACTTTCATAATTCAACTAATATCCAAAATATCAGCAAGGTTAAGTTTGTTGTATTCTATGAAGAATAACCCCCAACAGCCTCTCTTCTCACATGGGTACCCAGCAGGATTGTCACATAAATTCTGTCTCTTTGAAGTCAGTGAAAGAAAAGTAGACTCAAGCTCTCTCGGAAGACAGAACTTGACATTTGGCCTCTGTTTCTGAATGAACAATAAATGTGACAAGATAAGAACAAGATGTAAAGGGTTGTTTACAAAAAGTGAGCAAGATAGAAGGATACAGTAAACAAGAGATACTCCACTGGAGGGACAAACTCAAGCTGGACAGCCTAAATCACATAAAGCCAGAAAATAGAGAGTAAGCAAGTGTGAGTTACAAATAGCAACGCCAATAGTAAGCAATGGGCAAAATGCATTCCCAGGGAAGTTTTCAGAATGGCCACAAGAAGTCATTAGGAAACAGGCAGCTACTCTATCTGGTAGGCTTTGACCTGAAAAGACTTTTGGAAAACACTAGTAGTTAATTGATCTTTGTGCACTTTCTGTGCTATGAGAGGGACATAAAACAAAGCCTAGATACTGAAGGGTCAGGTTTTATTTTATTTTGTCTCCTTTGTTGCAATGGCACAACCCCCTCTGCAAAGATCAAATTATCCATTTCATGCCTTTGGACATAACTAGTTTAAACAAAAGGGACAATGTTATGAGGAGCAGTAACCTGACAGCATTGAAACTCATATTGTAGAGATCCTCCATTGAGAATGTCTTCAAAGGGGGTAAGAACAAGTCTTCAGTGATTCATGCACATCCTGAGAAGTATCTAACTGTGAAGTGTATTCTATGGGAACCTACCAAGGTTATGTTCTTCCCTTTAACCAACATTACACTTGAGGAGGACCTACCTGTAAAGTGTATTCTGCATACACCTACCTGTGATTAGTTCATTGCATAATTGGTGCCACCCCTTTTACTCAAGCAAAAGGAACAAATGATGGACGGAATGCTGAACAATTCAAACATTACCCTCAGTCACAAATATCTTAGTTTAATCGATCGTTCTTTTGCTCACCACGCCACTAAGTTGAAAGAAATGGCACCTAGCAGTGAAGACTATCCTGCATGTACCTACTTTATTACCTTGTGATAATGCTTGTCTCCCATATCACTAAGCTGTACCCGAACAGTATCTACCAATGAACTGGCCCTGTCATGTACCTACTATTAAACTGTACCTCAAATGATAAGTTCCCTCCCTCTGTGCTATTTCTGATTAGGACCCTCCTCTGCACTGTACACTATGGGCCCAATTAATGAAGGTACTTATGTTCAGTAAAGTCACAAGTCCAGAGTTTTGGCACTTTTTGGGGAGTCTCCCCACTCAGGGCACAACTCCGCATTGCAGTTCTGAGTGCGGAGATTCTGTTCCAAGTATGGAGACTCCGCACTCATACCTTTACTGCACATAAGAACCTTTGTAAAAATGGTCCTATGTGGGCCTAACATTCAAAAGTACCCATGCCCCACAACACCGCAAACCTCATTCTGCACTTTATTTCTCTTCAGGCGCCATGCTACACCTTAGCTAACCATATTAAATTCCCGATTGGAACCCTGCTCCTTCACGCAGCAGTTCTCCTCATGCCTCTCCAAAAACAAGCCATTACTCACTACTCTCAACGCTTTTCATAGCTGAAGTTTTTAAAACAGCCACTCAGATCTACTCTCTTTTCCTCTCTGCCTGCAATTGGACAACATACACAACTTCCACGTACTCTTCCTAGTATCAGCCAATACTGGATGACATGGGTCCTCCTCCCAGGTGGACCTGAGTTGCCAATAATTCCTTTTTAGCAAAAAAAACTTTGCTCCTCCCCATCTCTCAGGAGGTGCACAAGAAAGATTATCTATGGAGAAGACATATTTTTTCTCCACACAAGGCAAACCCTAATATCAATCCAATGCTGGGGAACAGCTGGTCTGATACATTTTATGGCTGGTCCCCATAAAGGCCTGAAGCTAAAGTTTTGAAAAAGCTTGCAAACAACTTTTGGTGCCCATACAACCACAGGAATATACTTCCAAGGCTCCCAGGTACTCAGGGAGTGCATGTAGAGGCTCTCAGGGTGTCGAGATGAGGACAACAGCAAAGTCCAATCCAGGCACAGTTGCAGGTTTTACACTGCGGTAGTCAATCTACAATGATAGGTCTAAAGACAGGTTTTCCTTCATCTAATTTATCAATGGCACAATAAGTGCTGCAGTCAACTGATGGCATTTAACTTTCATAATATGGGTGTATTTCCACACCATATACTAGTGATTCCCAATCTGTGTGCCGTGGCTCCCTGGTGCGCCATCACACTTAGCCAGGGGAGCTGCGTACCAAGCACTTTAATGCATTTAATGATGAAGGGTTTGTTGGCTTCAGTTAAACAAATTAGACTTAAATGCATGATGTTGATGATTTGTAAGTGACATGCCTAAAGCTGGAAACATAGTACTTACTTGATGGCATGTCGAGGTAGATGACCTCCATATTTGTTATGCTATGTTATGTTAGAAACACTTATATACCGCAGCGACTCACCCGGAGGCATCTCGGCGCTTACTTAGTGTTATGAGACAATGGGAAGCAGGGAGGAAGATTATATGTCTAAAAGAGGAACGCTTTTAGCTGCTTCCTGAATATGTTATAGGAGGAGCATGCACGCAGGGCGAGGGGGAGAGAGTTCCAGTAGCAAGGGGCAAGGAAAGAGAAGGCCCTGCCTCCGGTGCGACTGAGACGAATCCTGGGGACTTTTAGAAGGGCCAGGGAGTTAGATCTGAGCGCCCTGTTAGAGGTCAGTTTAATCAGTTTATCCCGCAGGTAATCAGGACCTTTGCCTCTGAGCGAATTATAGGTTAGACAGCAAACCTTGACTTGGGAGCGTTTTCATATTGACAGCCAATGAAGTTCTCTCAATAAAGGGTTTGAGGGTGAACCAGCAGGGCGGTTCAGGATCATTCTTGCTGCCGTATTTTGAATGACCTGTAGTTTGGCTAGCTGTGTACTTCCGACTTCGGCCAGGAGAGAATTTTCGTAGTCGAGGCGACTGGTCACCATGGCCTGGACCAGGATTCTGCGATGTTTAATGGGTAGGTAAGGTATAATCTTTCATAGAAGATGGAGACTGTGATAGCATAAGCTAATGACAGCAGAGATATGCTCCTTCATCGTTAAGGAATGGTCCAGAATTATTCCCAAACTCTTCACTGATTGTTTTGGTACAGGGGCCAAACCAAGCTGGGATGGCCCCCAGTCATCGGTCCAAAAGTTAGATGCTTTCCCCATAAGCATTACCTCCGTCTTACTTGGGCTCAATTGGAGGCAGTTCTCAGGCTACTGTCCTTCGGGGAGGTGGGAGGGGGGGGTACAAATGTATGAAAATTTTCAATAAAAAAAAAAAAAAGGAGGCAGTTCTCAGGCTATCAGTTTGAGACTGCGACCATGCCCGCCGCAAAGCAGGCTTTCTCTGAGTCTATGTTAGGGCCTATCGTAAACATGAACTGGATCCCCACATTCCAGCACTCTCAAAGTGAGCAGAAGATGCCTGATTTATTTTGTTAGACTTGTAGATAGTTTTGTCTTTTCCAAATGCATTTCACACCAATGAAAGTTATCAGGAAAGTAAAGTTGTCCTGTCGCACAAACACACTAATGGTTATTAAGTATTGACATGTGTATTTGAACCATAGGTACTTCCAGTACACATTTCGTCCAGTGCACACACATTTTCAGACAGGCTTGCTCTCTCCATGCGCACAGTGAAGTAAAACACCATATACAGCATAATGCTAACATTTGGTTTCAAGAAAAAGGGAGCTAAAAAAAACCTGAGGGATTTATTTGGCTTGCATTGAATTGGAAGCAATTTTAGGGAGAAAACTGCTAAAATAAAGCTGCATTTGGTTTAAAAGATCGTGAGTCACCCTGCTGAGACACGTGTGTTGGCACATATGACATGGGTAGAAATGGAAGTGCATGTAAATATTCTTCAAGCACAGACATACTTTGGCATGGGAGCCTACATGTATAGGGATGCTGTCTAGTACTGAAAGTAGCTGAAACAAAGTTTGCGAAGGTTCTCTAAAAAAGGCATGAGCAAAAAAGTGTAACTAGGAATATTTTATTAGAGGCAACGCCTTAGTAATACAAAACACCCTGTGTTTATGATTATAATACTTTCATCAGCTTCATCCCGAGGCCAGGCTTACATCCCCCACCCTAAAAAATTTGCATAGTGGCGAGTCGCGGTCAACGGCCAATAGGTCAAGGGAGCCGTCAGTCGAAAAAGTTTGGGAACAACTGCCATACACCACGGCCATATAAAACAGCTAAATAAGCCAATCAGGGATTAGCCGATTTCTACATGTCAAAGGTTGGAGCACATACACTGGATACTAGGCAGCACTGCCCTAATGTGCAGAGTCTAAAATCCAGCAATAGGATTTAGCAAAAAATGGGGATGACCAGGCAAAAACGGGGCATTTTCTTATACCGTATTATTATTCCCCAAAGTGAAAACCAAGAACACCCCTTCAGCACTTGGCTTTTCAAGTACCAATGGAAGAACAGTTCATGGCTTCTTCAGGAATGTGATGTGGGTTGGAAACTCAGTAATGCACATATTAATACTCAATAAATAATTTCCCAGTTAGTGCCTTACCTTTTAAAAGAAAATGTTATTTGACACACAGTTGTAAATATATACAAACAAATACACATAGGAAAACAATATACTAAGCAGTGGTCATGTTCTGGATTTGAAGACCAATTTATAATGTCTGCAAAAGGAGTCCTCACAGATAACTAGTGTGCAGCTTCTATCCTGGGCTTTCATTACAGAGGGAAACTAACCCCTTAAGCCTAACCTGTTTCTGGTACATATGAGGTACCCAACGACACACTGCATGTGTGCATTACAAGTAAACTAGAACCAGAAAAAGGTCTTAGAATAAGGTACTGATTATAGCAATTATCTTTACACAAATATAAATTAGTCTGCAGATTTTGTCACTAATATTTCATAATTCAAAAAGAAAGCCTACAGCCTAAACAAACCTATTCACAAGGGCTGGGAATCTTCTGTCCAAACCTAACAATTCTTGAATGTATTATATATTTCTGGGTGGATTAGCAAAGTCTTGCCCTCAAGAGATAAATCATAATTGCATCCAGGCTCAATATTAGTTGCCAGAGAGCTGAATGTTCCTCAGGACTCTTGAATTGTTTACCAGTGGCCTTTAAAACTTTGCTGACACCGTAGCGACAGGTGTTCTTTTCCCTAGTGCCTGGACAAATGTTATGCCATGTCAGGCAGCTCCAGCAGGTACCCCCTGCTCCTGAGCATCTGCCTTTTTTTGTGTGGAAGATATAACGGGGCACATGTTCTCCATGCACTGATGGGTGTCTAGAACTGGTCACTGACCTTCTTGTGGCCATCCTGAGTGATTGATATTAAAACATTTTCCACAAGTACTACACCATTTTCCATATAACTTGGAACGCTTTGCTCTGCAGAGCAGCCTTTCTCTTAGAAGTCACTCTAAATGGTCAAAGTTATTTATCTTTCTTGAATAGCTCTGATCATCTTTTCTAGAGAGCATCCTCCTGCAGCAGCACACATTCAGAACTAATTCCACAGCTGGTTTGGGCTTTTCACTCAAAGCAGATGCATCCCTTGCACGCTCCGTAGTTATCATGCAGCGAAGCTGAGAACTACATAAGACAGGCTCTCTTCTAGTTTCTGCTGTCAAGCAATCCTCTTTGTCCACCTGCTACTTCCATATTCTCCAGAGAGTCTATACTAGGGTTCCTATTCAGGTTGTCCCCACATGGATGGAAACCAACAATTAAGAATCCTGGCTTTGTAGCTGAAGTATGTCTTGTTAGCACTGCGGACTGGCAGATTGGCTTTGGATGCTGCTCAGTAATTGCCGTCCTTATGCAAATGTAGTTGCAGATTCTGGGACTCCATCTTTGGAGTTGGTCTCAGCTCTAAACTGGCCACACTAAAGTCTTTGTCACTCATATTCAGAAAAAGAGGGGGTGAAGCTGGGTGGTCCCTGACAAGGGAATCAGAGACTTGGGGCCAGATCTAGCACTTGGTGAACAGAGTATTGTACACAAAGGTGGCAGAGTACCCTGTTGTCCCACCCTATTGAGGTTCATGTTTCTGAAAGAAGTGCCCCCATTGGCTCTGCCATCAGAAGCCCTACATTGTTGATACAACAGAATTGGAGGCGGCGATGCAAAGTACATCAGATAGGCTACCGTATTTAGAGACAATGATTTGATGCATTTCCTTTCTGTTCAGGACTGCCAAGGTAACCCTTGCGATCCAGAACAGAACAAATAGAAAAATGACCTCCACACCCTAAGAAAATTCTTCCAGGGTGTCAGTGTCATCAATTTGTTTGCTTTTAAAAAACAAACTCATAGAATGGCAGTTTGTTTTTGGAAAACACAAACGTTTGGCGAGCAGTCACCTGGCACATGGAGGCCATTCATTAAACTTTCAGAGCCTTCAGAAGAGCATCAGTGGCACAGAGATCGAAACAGAGCCAACAATAAACCCTTTAAATATGACAGGTAGTATAGGGTAGAGAAGGGAATGCCTCTGTCATTCTTACCAACGGAGGGCCAACCGCCACCATTTAAGTCAGGCGTAGAGACGCAAAAGAAAGAGAGAAAGTCTTCCAAACCAACTACTACACAAAACTGTCTGCTGTAACAAATCTATGGAAGAATAAATCAGGAGGAGGTCACAAAATGTTCCTACACTTTTAATGGCCACTTCTCTCTCTCCTGTCTTTCAATGGAGTGTCATCCCCTTCAAAAAGGCTTCAGAAGTGATCCAACAAACTACATTACTGCATGGAAGGATCTTTTTATCCACCATCTTGCTTACCATACAACACGAGGGATCCAAGACTGATTTCTGTTCCCATAAAATAAAGCACAATAGACACACTTCATGATCACCCTAATCCACATAAAATAATACATTCTGTATGCATTTTTCCTGTGAACTACACAGAGCCATTACTCTACCTCCACTATGGATTACAGATAATAATTTAATTTTAAACATATTTAGAAAGCTTTCACCATTTTAGCGGCTTATAAAACAGTAAATGTCAAAATACAATTGGTAAAAAGTGGAAAATGTAAGTGATTATGTAGAGCCTGTCAAGTATGTATCATCTGTGGTTACTCTAGCATTGCTGAACTGTACATTCAATTGTTAATTAGGTAGTTCAGTATCCTTTTAAGAAGTGTTGAGCCCAAACAAGTCTACTCACCTACTGGGGGCATAATATATACGTGCCCCGGGGTGCAACAGGTGTTTGTGGCCACTTTGTATGTCCCTGGGGTACTTTGGTATAACAGGAGGGTCCGTAGACACTTGTGTGGCCCCTTCTGTTATACCAATAGCACTGGCACACATAAAGCATCATCGCAATCTTCAGAAGGCGTTCCCTCATTTGCTTGGGGGTGTGCCCCATACTAATGAGGGAATTCCTTTGCCTCAGTGCCATATTACAAATGCGAGCGCAAAGGCAAAGAAGCTCACAAGAGGTGCACTAAAAGGTGGCGCACTGTCAGTGTGCCCCCTGATGACAGCCCTCTGGTAGGGAAAGGACTCCCATGGACCTCCAGACATCCCTCTGCAGGCGGGTGCAGTGAAGCAGGTGGGTACAGTCACTCACTGGACCTGCCTGCAAGGCATCTCTATTCTCCTTCAAAGCCGAGGCGGGTTGCCGCCAGCACTGTGAAAACACAGAGCGGCTTCAAAGCAGCCGCTACGTTTTTCACATGAATGTGCTGCCCTGGGGGGAAGCGCGGGTTCGCAGATGCCCTGGGGGCAGTGAATTCATCTTAATACGGTGTATTTTCCTTCATGGCACGGGGCATACTTTTTAAAAGGTGCACTCAGCACATTGAAGAAAAATGCACTGCATGTATATTACGGCCCCTGGTAGGCAACTCTTCCTTAATTTTGTGATCTACGTGATCTAATTGTTAGTCACATTGCAAAATGCCCATCCAAAGGTGTTGGAATCTGGGTTGTTTGTAGAAGAGGGTGTGAGCCATTCTAAAGCAGCAGTCACAATTCTTGTCAGAGTGAACCACAAAAAGTCAATAAATTCACCTGTGATTAAACCTCTTGTAGATTGACACAAAAGCAGTCAGGCTTAATTAAGAGGCAAGTTGTAAAGTATTTATGCAGCACTCAAACAGCAATAAAATGAATACACAACACAAAAACCATCATACACCTATTAGAAAAATTAAGTAAAATGTGGGGAGAGGAGTTGGCCTAATGGCTAGGGCGCTTGACCTCGGACCTGGGGATCTGGGTTTGAGTCTCGGTAACGACGCCAAAAACCTCTTGTGATTCTGGGCAAATCACTTAATCTCCCCGTGCCTAAAATGAATGTGTGTCCTCATGTAACGTAACTGGTGCTATGTAAAGAGCTCTGATACCTGATTCAGTTCAGGTCTAGTTCGCGCTATATAAAACTCTGCAAAAAAAAAAAAAGATGTAAGACACCAAAATTACAAAAACTTAAACAGTAGAACCAGAGATATGCAAATTCAAAGATTTGAAGTAATTGTAGAGCCTAAAAGCACAAGCACCACTCACCGTCATCTGGTTGTGAGAGACTGGGTGAGAGTCACAAGTTCAGACCAACCGTAATGGAGCACAGCCAGGTACAGGGACCAGGTTAGTCTCACTGAAAAAGTTACATTTTAAAGTTCATTAAAGAATGGGGGAGTCAGGTCCTGGGACGTGGGGCTAGCTGGACCATTAATAGACTTCAAAAATACAAATTGCCAGCCACACACTTGCTTGAATCCTCTATTTTTGAGGGAAAAAACCAAGTGAAACTTCCTGGTTGATCCGGGTATATCACTATAACCCTTTTATTATTTAATTTTTTCTTTTTTTTAGTTGATGTATGAAAAAGACACCTTATTGTATTATATTTTGCTCAACAAACACTTATTTACAACTTACAATTATTTACAACACATAACCATACACTATATACACCATCAACTATTCATAATTACATGTAGACAATAGTAATTCACAATTACTTAAAGACAAGAGTAAAAAAATACGAACTCAAAATTTAGACAATTGATTACAATCATAAATCAGTGAATGAGTCAGTTATGTTATGTTATGTTACGTCTATTTATTGTGCGCACAGATACTCCAGCCAAGGAGCGTCCTGGCGCAGAGACAAGGTAGCCCGTAACACAACGAGAGGCAAGAAAAGAGACTAAGAAACAACTAAAACAAGAAGGTTTTTAAGGCCTTCCGAAAAGTCAAAAGGTCCTCCAGCAGGCGGATTTCAACGGGCAGGGAGTTCCATGCTGACCATAGTGAACTACCACTTGATGTAGTTAGCTCACACTTGGTAGTTAGCTCAAAAAAAGAAGAAGAAATAGACTCTAAATTAATTCAATCAGTCTATTCAACAAATAAATGTCTAATCTTTTTTACGCCAACGCGTTTCGAATCCGGTGTGTCAACTCAACGGATTCTCATCAGGGCTCTTCCTTTATACGATGTATCTGCAAGTGTATAAAGCAAAGCTTGTTTTAGCTACATTATTGGTAAATGTTTTAGCTTCCAACTGCACTTACGACAAGTTCCTCTTATTACCTGTTTTACCAGCGATCGCCGGTTCGTGGATAGAATGTTGGTTCTGACTGAGTTTCTTTTTTCAGTATCTAAAAATAAATGTAGGTATCATGACCTGTTTTGTCTCACTTAATTCAACAGAACGGGGGCACATGTGTTATTAACATACCTGGATGGATCGTTTATCTGATCCTTCGTTTTCGTCATTATGAATTTGTTGTCAGTCTTGTATCTTATTTACAGCCTGAAAATAGTGAAACAATCGTTTTAGGCGCTTTTTAAGCACAAACGGTGAAACGAGAGAGAAAGGCACCCAGTGCTCTACTCGGCATACCTGATATAGATAACTCTTTGTTCAGGCTGTTCGAGTTCTGTTTACATACAGCGGTAAACGTTCTTTCACAATGCGGACACCACTAGCGAAGTCCTCGATAGTAACATTCGTTTTCCCCTAAGCTCCTGAGATGGCTATACTGTATATGGCTGAATATGAGAAAAAATTTATTGAAAAGGACAACCCGTACTGCAGTCACATTAAGCAGTGGCTACGTTATATTGACGACGTGTGGCTCCTGTGGCAGGGGAGCCACACAGAGCTGATTGAGTTCCACGGATGGCTTAGTTCTAAACATCCAGACATCAAATTCTCAATAGAGTTTAGTGACACAAGAATGACGTTCCTGGATGTGGAAATCACATGTTCAAATGGAAAGCTAGTCTCCTCTCTGTTTAAGAAGCAGACTGATAAAAATACAATATTGCATCATCAAAGCGACCACCCCAGGAACTTGAAGGCCAATCTGCCTTACGGCCAACTGCTCCGCATTAGGAGAAACTGTACGGAGTTGTCAGAATACGAAAGACATGCTGACACATTTTGTCACGAAATGGAAAGCAGAGGTTATCCTAAAAAATTGTTGAAAAACTCATTTAAGCGGGCACGATGCACACCACGTGAATGTTTACTACAGACAAAATCAAAAGCAGAACTAGACCAGCTGGTCTGCGTCACCACATTTGGGCCTGACACTAACAAACTCAGGCAGACTGTGTTAAAAAATTGGCACTTACTTGAAAACTTGGATTGCCCCTTTCCCCGTCCCCTGTTTGCGTACAGGAAGAACAGAAGTATTGGACAACAACTTGTACGAGCAGAGATAGCATTACCCAAACCCAAGAGCGACCTTTTGTCGCAATGGGGAATGAAACCTATTGAGGGACACCATAAGTGTGGATCATGCGCAGCGTGTGGGACTACTGTGGAAGGGAAGGACTTTCAACATGGGAATATTAAGTGGAAACACTTGAGTTTCTCAAACTGTAAAACTCGTAATGTGGTGTATGTAGTCATCTGCCCATGTGATAAAATCTACATAGGCAAGACAACACAACAAGTCAATATGCGCATAACGCAACATAAATCTAGACTAAAGAATAAGGTTCTAACCGCCCCTATGGTGGAACACTTTATTGAAAATAAACACACTGAGAACGACTTTAAATGGTCAATTCTGTATGTACTACAACAGTCAAGATCCATTGACCATGATAAAATTCTTTTGCAAAAAGAGGCATATTTGATACTGAAGTTCAACAGTGCATTAAGCGGTCTCAATTCGCAATCTGAGATATCTAGACTGTGAACTATATCCACTAGAATGTTTTACATGCAAATAGGTTGATATTTAATGCGCATTTTGTTAATACATGAATGTAATTCACCTTCTACCCACATCTAAAAATATATCCTTCTCTAGACACCCCACTGTAAGATGGCCGCCACACAAGTGGATTGATGTGGATTTAAAAAACCCAGTTCCAACATGGCTGCTAAACCCAGAGACTGTTAGCCAGACGCCGGGTTGCAGCGGGATAAAGTAAGTAGAAAGATAACACAGGTTAAATCTGCCCCAAAACGCAGTATTATCTGAGGTTTAGTAAAATGATGTTATTTTCCTTCAGGGAAAATGAATGTTACTATCGAGGACTTCGCTAGTGGTGTCCGCATTGTGAAAGAGCGTTTACCGCTGTATGTAAACAGAACTCGAACAGCCTGAACAAAGAGTTATCTATATCAGGTATGCCGAGTAGAGCACTGGGTGCCTTTCTCTCTCGTTTCACCGTTTGTGCTTAAAAAGCGCCTAAAACGATTGTTTCACTATTTTCAGGCTGTAAATAAGATACAAGACTGACAACAAATTCATAATGACGAAAACGAAGGATCAGATAAACGATCTATCCAGGTATGTTAATAACACATGTGCCCCCGTTCTGTTGAATTAAGTGAGACAAAACAGGTCATGATACCTACATTTATTTTTAGATACTGAAAAAAGAAACTCAGTCAGAACCAATATACTATCCACGAACCGGCGAACGCTGGTAAAACAGGTAATAAGAGGAACTTGTCGTAAGTGCAGTTGGAAGCTAAAACATTTACCAATAATGTAGCTAAAACAAGCTTTGCTTTATACACTTGCAGATACATCGTATAAAGGCAGAGCCCTGATGAGAATCCGTTGAGTTGACACACCGGATTCGAAACGCGTTGGCGTAAAAAAGATTAGACATTTATTTGTTGAATAGACTGATTAAATTAATTTACAGTCTATTTCTTCTTCTTTTTTTGAGCTAACTACCAAGTGTGAGCTAACTACATCAAGTGGTAGTTCACTGACTCATTCACTGATTTATGATTGTAATCAATTGTCTAAATTTTGAATTCGTATTTTTTGACTCTTGTCTTTAAGTAATTGTGAATTACTATTGTCTACACGTAATTATGAATAGTTGATGGTGTATATGGTGTATGGTTATGTGTTGTAAATAATTGTAAGTTGTAAATAAGTGTTTGTTGAGCAAAATATAATACAATAAGGTGTCTTTTTCATACATCAACTAAAAAAAAGAAAAAATTAAATAATAAAAGGGTTATAGTGATATACCCGGATCAACCAGGAAGTTTCACTTGGTTTTTTCCCTCAAAAATAGAGGATTCGAGCAAGTGTGTGGCTGGCAATTTGTATTTTTGAAGTACATTTTAAAGTTCAGCATGAAGAGTCCAGTTTGCGATGGAGGAGGAATCCTCATAGTGCAGTAGACTGAGGTGTACAGAGGGTACCCGACCCATATTGAGATACTTGGGCAATCCAGGTACACTTATCATATCGATCATGGATTCACAAGCAGCATGTACCACTGACTTATTAATAAACAACACGATGATAGAAGTCCTTTTATGAACACGTCTGGACATGGACCAGTGGTGGACACTGATTAGAGCCGGATTATCATAGATGTGATAGGCCTATTTGTTAACTATTGAATGATTGTGACGTAGCCACTTTGAGGTGCCTGTTGATTAGGACTCACATGCACAATCCTACAGAGCATTAATCTAGTACCATTTCACACCATAGGATGTTATTACCCATTAAGGAGTCCTACCGATTGTTAGGTCATGGGCTTTGACGAGTTGATACGATACATATGTACTCCTCATGGGGGAGAGGTTTTATTAGGCATCCATGGCCTTTTGGAACAGCAATTTACATATACTTGTGATGTACACAAACTGACGAATGGCTGGGTATCGGGCTCCCAATATATGCAAGTACTGAGCCAGGTGACTTGGTCCTAAAGAGACCCTTTCAGTTCAATGGAGTTGAAATGTCGACATGTATCTCTCTTGGATCTCAGATCATTTATGATCAGCATTGTGTAACATTGTATGCTCAGACTTGTTAACAAACTGTATAATGAACCAGGGAGAATTTATTGTGTCTTTTGTATATATTACATGCACTCACCTAAGCACTGCGTCGTTTGCACTTTTTGTGCATTAAGTTGTACTGCCATTTGCATATTGGATAATATATATCAGCAACAGATACCCATTCAGTCTGAGTGTTTTTGTAAATGCAATCCAATTGAGGACTTGCTACTGGACTGCTTGAATAATACATAGATGGGTGGTCTTCCCGTAAGATGGATAGTGGGTGACCCATTCACTAGAAAGTCACCCACAGCGGACTTTGTTTATATAGCTGGGTCAATAGTAGCATTTATTTATCAGCCCTGGGTATATAGTGTACCAATTTGCTAGGGGCTTACAGGTAACTTAAATGTGCCAATTGGATGTAAGCCAATTTCACCAAGTTTACAGGAGAGCACAGGCCCTTTAGTACTGGTAAGCACTGGTAAAGTGCACAGAGTCCTAAAAGAAAACCAAAACGGCTTCAGAAAACAGAAGGAGTGAAGGTAGAAAGTTTGGGGGAGACCGTGCAGAAAGGGCTAGGGCCAACAGAAGAGAACTGCAAAAGCTCCTGCCTCAACAGTATTTATAAGGAAATGCTTCTTTTATAATTCCATATGAATGGCTTTGAATGCAAGCTTGGAGGTTTACTAGGGTCAGAAGACCTACGTGCCTGCATTCACATTCACAGAATAGTAACATTTTTATAAACCATCCCCGCCCCTTAAAGTAACAGAGCACTGTTTAAAAAATATTGGCATTCAGTCAATGATATTGGGGTTAGCATGCAGTGGTCCCCTGGGCCAAGGTCTAATTACCCCACATCCAAGTCCACACATTCACGAGGTGAAAGTTATCCCACAGGGACAACTTCCTCTTTGCAAATGTGACATCATACCCTTCAAGGAGACGATCTCAGATAAATGTTTTGAAACACAATTAATGTATTCCATTGCTATTCTGTAAGATAAGGGAGACATCCCTTTTGTGACTTGTCCCCTTGCTAAATCGGAATCCTTTGTTAAGACATTTTGCGAGATCGTATTTGCCATGCGACCTTTGTACAAAGGCTTTGCGACTAAAAATGGCTGGTACACTGGACCAGTTGTTGTCCTAATGTTCAGCAATGCCGCATTGCTATCTCTACATTTTCATGAATATTACTTTCTTTTTGGGCATTTCCACTTAGATGAACTGAGCAGTCTGATCCGCTTTAGGTTTGAAAATTGCTTGTGGCTGAACCACAACATTTCTGGTTTTCTGTTCATTATCAAACTTAGCAAGTATTATTTACCTAGGTTCTTCAGCTGAGTTCCGTGTGATATGTGCAAATGAGATGACAACCTTTGGCGCATTGTAAGCCTGCGTTGTCAGATAAGTGATACGGCTGTCAGCCCAGAAGCTATAGGGTTACAACATAGCCACACGCTTTGAAATACAACGCGTTACTGTGCTATTTTTCAGTAGTACAAAAAGTAATTGTATACCTAACTTGTATTCAGAACCAGTCAACAAAGAACTTACCTTTTATATTCCTGAAGTGGCAGCTGTGATGGCTGTAATAAATAAACAAATGTACTTAAAGCAGACCCCGGGAGTATGTAGGACACACAACCTTTCTCTCAGGGGCCAAATTTATAGTGTGGTTTGTGGCGGAGGGCCGCACCGGTGGGGGCGGGGTCAGTGGGGGGCAGGGTCAGAGAGGGCAGGGCTAGAGGGGAAAAAAATCACTTTAGTTTCAAAACATTGTTAGACAGTGCTGCATTTCCACAGCAGATGTTACTTACCATTAGTTTGCTTTATTGTCACTCTTATTTTTTTCCTTGCTTCTTATTTGATGCCTTTCCTTGTCCATCTTGTATTTGTTCTTCGTCTGGAAAATAACCCGTCTACCCATGCCCTTGCATTGCTCACTTTTAAGGAAATACATTTTTCTTTTTGGATATACACTCCTTGAGAGTGCATGTGTTTTCCATCACTCCCCATCGTCTGCTTGCCACCAAAAATGCATTCCTAGTACTTTGTGTTGGTCTCTTTCACGTGTCCTGCTTGTTCTCATGTACTTCTCCCCAACTCCTATGCTCCAGGTTGCTTTCACCCTTGGTTGCATCTCCCCCACCACTGTGTTTCTCACTTTGGCTATCTGGTGTGCTTCTTTCCCATGATCCTCCCTCCCGTGTTACATACTTGCCATACATTTTATGCTTGTCCCCAGCCACACATGTTGTTCTCTCCGTCTTACGCTGCTTTCTCCACTTCCCAATCCGGCTTCCCACACTCACTCCTCTGTTATCCCCACCAAGCCCCAAAACCTGTGGTCCTTTTTTAAATTGGTGCTTATGCACTTAAAGATCATAATTTAATCCAAGTGTCATCTACCATCTTGGATTGCTAAATAAAAAAACGTGATGCACTTTTCATTCTGCTAACCCAGAAATGTGAATGCACCATTCCGCATTTCTGCCCGTCCATGGAATGATGCAACCTTTTACTGGTGGTCATGTCATCATATCTTTTTTTTTAATTACAAATCTGTACCACATCCCAACGCTGTACAGCACTGCCACAAGCAACTGGATGAGCCAATAGGTCCTAAAGGCAGGACCTGTTGGCTTTGCCAATGCTTATCTTTCACTTGTGCACAAAACAGGACACATATAAATAGTTCTCACATCAGAGTTTTGCGCATGTAGCCACTTCCTAACTGGAGAAAATTGTGTGAGCAAAACATTACGTGGAGAAGTGTGGCTCAGGGGTTAGAGGCAGCAGACCCGGAAGCTGAGATCGGTCCTGGACCAGGGTTCAATTCCCCACCTCGGCGGGTCTTGGGCTAAAAAAAATTCCACGGACTCGATAATTCTCGCTCCGGTGCCTCCTCGACTCACGGGTTCACACTCTGTGACTCTGGGCAATAGCTTGCTTAATCTCCACAACGGCCCCTTGCGGCGGGATGCCTGACTTTCACCTTGTGGATACCCTGCTATCTCACAGGGCAATACCAGGAAGGGTTCCCTAAGCAAGCGCCGGGACACCCACTGCGGGTAGCTGTGCGCTATATAAGCTCAACTACATTTACATTTACATTACAATAGGAGTAAAAGGGTCTGCAAAAACTAGCAAACATTGGCACGTTTTTTCCCCATTGATTATTGTTGAAGTCATAGGTGACAGGTGCAAAAAGCAATCAGTGTGATTTGGTACTATTATTACCTCTGAACTTTGAAGCAGTGCTGATGTGGCATAAGTTTGGTTATATTGTTCCTTTCGACAATCGGGTCCTGTGTATCTGAGCGGATTCCTACACTTGCTTTTACACCGCAGTTGTAGTTTGGGACGGTGCCGCAGACATTGCAGAGCTAAATAATATTCTGGGAGGTAGAGGGGGAGGAAAAAACAAACGCAGGACTCCCACAAATAATACCTTTAATAACTGCAACCATCCATACATTTTCGCTTTCTAGAGAGAGATGCTTTCCGCTTTGCATTTTTTTTCCATTTCCCTTTTGGTCGGTATCACGTAATTGGCATTTGTTGCAGACAGACGTAATGCCCTTACAGCTGACTTTAAGGACCTGTGCTTCCCGCCCGCTGACTTCACAGAGGTCGGGCTATTCAGAAGCAAGCAGTAAACAAAGAAGATCGCCGCAGGAGCAAACGTAGTGAATACGTATTCACTACGTATGCTCCTGCGGCGATCTTCTCTGTTTACTTCCAGCAGGAAATGGCCTTGTGACAAGACAAGGTCCGCGGGCCGCCAATTAAGGCCGGCCGGGCCGCTGGCGGCCCGCGGGCCGTACTATGAGTACCCCATTGTAGGTGTTTACTATTATGAGGTAAAAATACATTGGCATATTGTGTCGCAGCATGAACTTAAGCAAGCATCATTTCCCAGTGACGAAGTGGGATCTGTGTTATAAAAAGAAAAGTGACTCTGAGGGGTTAACCCTCAGCTTTTTTGTCTTGAAAGTGGGAAGGTGGTCCCTTTTACGGGGGTTTGGATTTGTTACTTTGGAAGCCAGCTTGGAAGCCAAAATGCCATTATCTAGAGTTATTTAGCTTCGAAAATTCCTTTCGTAAGGGGAAGTTACTGAATATTTCGTAGAGGCTAATGGACATTAGCTTATGGATAGATGATTCCTGGCCCCTCCATAACCAATGGAATGAAATGTTCACAGCGGTAGCCCTACCCACATTTTCAGCAGTTTTTGTTTTCCCTACTGGAAAAAATCCCACTGTGCCCCTCTCTGACTAATTCCAAGATGGTGAAACCTTTCTCCCTTTTGGTGAGCAGAACCTGTGTGTTCACACAGAGATGTGGCCAGGGTAATGAACAATCCTCCTCTGTGGGAACCCAGTTCTTAGGTAGGTCCCCTGCCTGTGACAGGGGAGGCAGCTTTGAAGAATATTACGCTTCTGGGCACAGCCTAAAGAGTTGTTCTGCCAGGGGAACAAAACACTTTTCAACACCTAGGCTTTTGTCTCAGGGAGCAGTTTTCACATCTCTTTAAGGGCTTTAACACTCAAAGGGCTGCAGCTGAAATCTAATGCGAATTAGCCAGCAGAGATTTTAGGCAGGGAAAAGGTAACATTCTAGGAGTTACTTTTTATAAACAGGTATCAAACACCCAACTTCATCATGAATTTTGGCTTTCGATACATATTAAAAGAGCTATTGCATCATAGTTCTAGTAGGTGGTCAGAGTTTGTGGAGTTGAATTCCATGGAATTCTGCAGAGTTACTAAAAAACTCTGTGCTATTCCACTGAGTTCCGCCTATCGTAACCTCAATAGCTGAGACTGCAAAGTGTAAACAATTGTTTTTCCAAAGCTTATTTCTTTTTCTCCAGCTGTTTAAAATAGTTTTTCTATGATTAGAAACTATTTTGTTTTCTCACACCTTGAATAAATAAGGTGGAGGGTGCTGAATTCACTTTATCAACCTGGAAAAACATCAACTCCACATTCTGGAGGAGCATTAGTGTTTTGCAGTCCAGGGAAGTTGAACAAATATTTTTGGAATCTGGACAGCATTCTATAGTGTATGACACTGCATTTGAAATACTCCTGGTTAGAATTAATACCGTTGGGAATGCAAGGAGAGTTGAACCAGCAATGCAAATAGTTTTAACAATATCTTCTCCAGCAGCACCGGGATTCAAAATAGTACAAAGTGACGAGTCTTAGAGGAGTAAAGTAAGACCTGAGTGCCCCCTCTTGTAGGCTGCTGCTCCAGTGCTATCTTACCTCCTCCGAAGATGTGTTTATTTGCAGCCATATCCCCAGGGCCAGACTGCTGTGATGTCCGTTGAGGCTTCCGAAAAACAGCAGGGCAGGACGGTAGGCTCTTTTGCGCCTTGAGGGCAACGGATCGCCGCTAGGTGCCCCGCATGTCAGTCTGAGCAGTAAATCCCAAGTTCAAAACACTTCAACCCCCCCCCCCCCACCGGGTGTGCTTAGGGTGACCAACTGGCATGGGTGCAAATTCAGGACAGTGAGTGTAAAAATTCACGACAAAGGGTGAAAATTCTCGACAAAAATTCAGGACAGGAGGTAAAAATTCAGGACAAAAGGTAAGTTTTACAGACACATCAGAGAAGGTTGCGCAATAGTATATAAGTAAGTAAATAGACAACTACTAAAGTCAAGTCAAGTCAATGATCTTTATTCGGATGTAGAAACATCCATAAAAGTACATAAAATCACATCATCATCCACAACACATAATATCACAATCGAAAAGACACATAATAAAATCACATAATTCATCATAATATATGTTAAAAAGAGATAAGTAATTTGCATAGATGGGTCCAACAGTAATTTTAAGGCTCACGATGGTATATAAAAGGATTAAAAACACTACAAAAATGTCTGTAACATGTGCAAAAGGGCAAAAGCAGTTATTAGTGCAAATAAGCAATGTGCAAACTAGGCAGTGATAAAACAGAAACTTTTCACGTCATATTCAATGATACTCTTGAGCGAACAGCATTTCTAAGAAAACAACTGACTGAGAATCACCTCATCAGTGCCTAGCCTCAGTAAATCATCAAAGGCTAGGTTAAAGTCCAACTGGGCTGTCTTGCGAAAGTATGGCATTAAGAGATGTTTAGTGTATTTTTCATAAAAGCCGCAGAAGAACAAAAAATGTAAAAGGCCTTGTTTCCCACCACGGTTACAGGGGCAGTTTAGGTTTTCTAAATTTCTATTAAAACCCATTGGAAAGCATAATAGATTTGTAATGCTCCCGTCCCTGAACCGAAACAACAGGCTCCTGTTCCATTTACTCATCTTTCTACACAGGTAGCTCTGCGGTAGGTCATAAGGCCTATCGCCAGATACCAAGATGGCTATGTACCTTAAACTTGCAGGTCTTACGGACTCTTTCTGTTCTCTTTCGTTGTTATATAGGTTATACAGGGCGTTTTTTACCAAGTTCTTGTGTGTACGATCTATTGTGTGGGGAGATGTAAATAAGTGGCCCTGCTCCACACTCACTAGACTTTTTTCCACCGCCCCGAACCACGGTATATAACTGGCCCGTTCACTTTTTAGGCAATCCTTAATGATGTCACGTGTCAATGACGCAGATGGATTCGTCCATATTTTCAGCCAGAACATGGCAGGTCAAGATTTTATGAAATCCTCTATATACTTAAGGCTCAGTTCTCGGTGACACACAAAGGTTGGGGCAGAAATAACCCCCCCCCCCCAAGATCTTTCTACAGAACCTGTTCTCCATCGTTTGTATGTTGGTACAGTTCGTGTAGCCCCACACCTCGGCACCATAGGTACCTGTAGGTAAGCATTGAGTCTTATAAATTTGCAGCAGGGATGTAATGACCTCAGCGTTTAGGGGTTGTCGGAGTGAGGTTACAGAATTTATGGCTTTGCCCAGTTTGTTTCTCCCCTGGGCAACATGGGGTTGCCATGAGCCAGAGTCAGCGAACAATTACTAAAGTACAAGTGAAAATAAGTTTATATTAGGTTGAGACAATTGTGCACTTCATGGTTTGTCAGTATGCGCACAGCTTTAAGCAAATGTGCAGGTCTTTGTGTGGTAACAAAACCGCCCCCACCTTTCCAGCTCCCAGAGAAAACGCCTGATGCCCGGCCAGTATGGCCTTGATAAAAACCCTCCAATTGCGCCCCACATCTTCACACAGACCCTCTCTCATGTGTATTTAATTTCTTCTATAGTCTACTCATCCCAAGTATGTGGGGCAGTGTGTTGGAGTGCGTTACAACACACACATATTATATAGAGACAATCACTGCGGTGGGGCAGGATTCACTATGCCCCTGCGCATAGGCAATCTAAAAAAAGTGGAAGGCATGCGTCATGATGCACAGTGCCTGGACGTGGGGCGACTGTGTCATGGTATTGTTTCCAGAGCTTTAAGTGGGATGTAAAAACTAGGGGGGTCTCTCCAAAAGGGTGTTTAATGTAATAAATTGTGTGGCTTAAAACACATAAGCTAAAAATCTGGGCTTAATACAGTGCGCCGCCAGACTGATATTTTATAATGTGCCACCAGACTGATATTTTTGTTGCTTCTGTCATTGCATCCAGATATATAATACAACAAGTAACGTTACACTTAGAACAAGTAACATTATACCTACAACAAGCCAGAGCTATTGGCTTTGTCAATGGTTGTTAGTTGAATCAAATAAAAAAGCAGCAATCATGGCTGCTATACTATAACTATAATCCCTTCCTTTGAACTTCTTTCACCGCCTTCCTTTGATTAACTAAATTCTCACCTAGCAGCAGCATGGGCGTTTTTGCACGTCAATGAGACGGAATGCCCTGCCCTTGACTGAGGATGGAGGAGGCCACCACATGCTGCGCCAGCCCAGACTGCGCCATTGTCATTCTGTATGTGGCAATCAGCCCCACACAGAATGACAATGGGTGGCGTGGGCTGCTCTTGTGCTAAGAGGAGTGTGAGGCGGCCTCATCAGGGATATGAGGCCTGTCATAGGGGAACAGCTCCGTTCCCCTGCAATGCCTAAAACTATGGACAAAAGGCGTCGGTAAAAAGTATCCTCAAGGACAACGGACGTGAGGTCCAATTTACGGACTGTCCATGAAATTTACAGACGGTTGGTCACCCTAATGTGCTGCAGCTGGATGCGGGGCTGCCTACTGCATCCCTCATGTAGTCCAAAAATGCTGGCAATTGAAAAGACATGCAGGTCTGTCCTGGCATTTTTCAGAAGTCCCCGCTGACATGATTGACACGTCAGCTTGGCCCTGGGAATAAAGCTGAACTAGCAATGGTTCCTAGGGGCCCAGCGGAGTGAGCCTTAGCCTTGTAAACCCAATAATGCCCAGGCTAACCTAACCCTCGTAATTTGAGAAAGGGCAGTCTCTGCACTCTGCCTGCAATTAGAAACTGACCTCCGGGACGCGTGCCAGGGACAAAGGACCAGAATACTCCCGAGAACCAGTGCTCGGACACCTATTAGTGCTGTCCTAATATGCTTCATAGAGCAGTAGTAGCAGTGGTGCATACAGGACTAATAGCGTTGAATGGCGTTTAGTTATATTAGAATCTGCAGAGTGTGACTAAACCTCACAGAACACAATGAGGCGCGCACAATGAACATGTGCCTTTCAATGTATTCGGGGATTGTTTGCAACATTTAAAGGTTTTCACACATGATTAACTCGTTCACTCAGCGCTTGTATACAGGTACACGATTTTAATGATCAAAATCATGCAATAATCTTTTAAGTGTGGGTGTCGGTAAACTCTACTATGCAGCAGCCGGCTTAGTTTTTGCTAAACTTCACATTCCAAGCAAAGCACGGAGTGGCAAAACTCTGCTAACTCCATTGGTGGAGCAGAGATTACTGCCCATGCCTAATTTCTAGCTGGCCATTACCCTGAGATAGCAGAAATAATACTCAATATTGCTTCCCAGTGTTACTGTATTGGCCAACCAGCCTATCCACAGTGAAAAAACCTTTTGGGGGCAAGTCATTGTAAGGACATTTTAAAAAAACATTTCTACATGCCTTGCTTGTAAAAAGCATGCACAGTGGAGTATAGGTTATAAGGCCTGCATAGGGGTTACTTACTCCTATTTTAAAATAAGGTTTTGACCTGTCACAGTGTTTATCTGGACAAGTGGCATTGCAGCTTTTACACTGATACAATTAGTTTTTGCACTGTGACTATAGTGAATATATTGGGTGGCACAAGAGGTGCTCGAGTCCTAGCGGCAAAAATAACAGTTGATGGACAGAATGCAGAACAATGTCATACATTCACCCCAGTACAGAGATCTGGGCCTAAATCCATCGTTTTTTTGCACTCCACACCACCCCAGTTCAGACATGGCCATATGCAAATCAGCCTTGACCCTGTGCCTCATGGGAACAGTCCAGCCCGAACTGCCAAGCCATGTCTTTCCTGGACCAGAATAAAGCATCCTAGGACCGGTTTCTGGCTATCAGTCGTCTTCAGCCAGGATAGCTTAACTCCAGTGGTGTGGAGAGCATGGGACTCACGTCTGAGCATACCCATCCCACTCGGGGTGACAAATGCAAAACAACAGTTGATGGACAGAATGCAGAACAATGTCATACATTCACCCCAGTACAGAGATCTGGGACGGGTATGCTCAGATGTGAGTCCCGTGCTCTCCATGCCACTGGAATCAAGCTATCCAGGCTGATGGGGGCTGAAAGCCCGAAACGGGTCCTTGGATGCTTGTTAACAGTCCAGGGAGGACCTGGCTTGGCAGTTCGGGCTGGACTGTTCCCATGGGGCACAGGGTCAAGACTGATTTGCATATGGCTGGGTTCAAACTGGAATGGGGCTTTGCAGGGGGTGGCCGACCGGAGGGAGGCTCGCCCCCCCCGGGGAATTTTGGGGCCCTGGGAGGAAAGTGGGGGGACAGAATAGCCAGGGGACAGGAAGCTGGATTGGGCTGGTTGGGCTCCTTATGAGTATTTGGGCTGGCTTGGGCTCCTTTTGGGCTGGGGGGATATATGAACGGCCATTTTGGGTCACTGGGCACCATTTTGTGGACAGTGACCCAGCAGCCGAGTAGGCAGGAGAGTTGTTGTGGTGGAATTTGTGGCAGTGTAGGGAGTAGGAGGTTTTAGTGGTGGGGGTAGCGAGCGCTCATTGCCTTTAATAGGACCTTGTGTCGTGCGGTGACAAGCGGCAGGGCAGCGGGTCTTGTGGTTGGCGGTGCGGACGGCTAGAGCGGCGTTACCTGGTGCGGCATGGTTGAGACGGCGTTGTCGGACCCCCGAGTGAAGGAGGCTCTACGCCTCTTAGGGGAAACGGGCAGGATGGACCTGCTACGTGGAGATGTCCGGTTAAGGCCCCCGCGGCGCGCTGCAGATGGCGCCGCGGTGGCGGCCTGCGAGCCTCCGAGGTCACGGGCAGGGAGGGAGGAGGGGGCGGGGAAGGGAGGAGGAGCGACGCGCGGCGGCGGTCGGCGGGTGGCTGGGGCGCCGAGCCAGGGAAGAGGCGAGGAGGGGCACGGAAGGCGCCACTGGAGTTCGTGGGGGGTGAGGGGGGCGGACTGCGACGAGGAGGTTGGCGGGGCACTAGATGGAGGCGCGGGGGGGAAAGGGGGCTGCCAGTGGGAAGAGGGGTGGGGGGTGCAAGGAAGACGAGGAGGAGTGCCAGGCTGGAGGGGTTGGCGGGGGGAAGGGGGGCAGGTGCCCGTGGTACTGGAAGGGAGTGTGCCCGGGGGGGTAGCGGGGGGTTGCCCGGCTGCCAAGGTATGGGGAGTGGGGCCGGCCCAGGGAGAGGACGGGGGGGAGGGGCTGGGGGGCCAGCTGGAGGGAGAGGGTGGCTCGCCGTTGCTGATTGAGGAATCGGAGGAGGAGGGGGGGCAAGGGGAGGGGGGACAGTGACCTGGATTGGGGGTCATCGTCGGAGGGGGAGGGGGCGTGGTGGGGCCCAGCAGGACGGTGTCGCCACGGGGGGTGAGGGTGGATGGAGGGCAGGGGGGGTGCGGCGAGGGTGGACGGGGCGGGGGAGGGGGAAGGCATTGCCACGGGAGCTGGTGGCGGTTCGGGGGTGGGGGGGAGGGAGGGGGTGGTTCGGAGAGTGGAGTCACGAGGGTGGGAGGGTGGCGGGGGGTAGCCGGGGTGGGTCGCGGGGTTGTGGGGTGTGTGGGGGCCTGGGGGTGGGCGCGGGTGGGATGGGGGGGTGCGGGGGGTCCGGGGTGGGGGGGTCGACCAGCGCGACAGGGAGGGCATTCAGGGGCCTGGGGAAGGGGCGCGACAGGAGGTTGGGGGGGCGAGTTTTCCTCGGCATGCTGGACTTCCCCGCTTTTTCTTGGCAGGAGCAATTGGCAGGGGGCTCGGGTGAGCAGCATGCAGATCCAACCCGCCGAGAGGATGGGCCGGCTCTGCCTTGTACGGGCGGTCGCGCTCCACCGAGGGACCATGCACGTGAGGACAGCAGATGGCAGGGCCATAGGTCTCCACCGCCCCCCCCCCGATGGGTTGAGACGGCCGCCGGGGGACGGGGATGGAGTGCGACTGTGTCAGGCTACACGGATTACCAAGCAGAGAGTGGGAGGAGGGAGAGCGTGGACTTAAGGGCGTTGATGAAGGCGTGCAGGGACAAGGCAGGTTTAAGCAGGGTGAGCACAGGAGGTGGCCAGGCCAGACAGTGGGGGGATGGAGATGGAGGTTGGGAGATGGAGTCGGAGGAGGAAGGGAAGCTTCGGGAGGGGGAGGGGTTAACGAGTAATGCTGTTGGAAGTATTTTGCAGGTACGCCCCCGGCAGACGGTGCCGCGAGTGACGGCCCCCCCAGCGGAACTGGTTAGGTGGTGGGATCCGGTGCGGACGCCAGCCTTGACGCCAGGTAAGGCCAGTGCACAGTTGGGGAGTGGCTCGGGTGGGCCTCATGGAGGCCGGGTGTCTGGGGGTGTGGATGGCAGAGGAGGCCAGGTGTCTGTGGGTACGGATGCTGAGGGACGGGGTGTGGTGAGATTGGTGAAGGGCAGGTATGTGATGGATGCCAGGGTGTGTACGGAGGCGAAGGAGGCGGCAGGAGACGCGGCCTCGGTGAGCACTGGGATGGGAGATGCGGCAAAGTCCGGAGGGTCGGCGGCATCTGGCGTCGGGGCGAAGGAGAGTTGTGAGGTACCGATCAAGAAGCTGCCTTATATGGGGGTAGCGAAACCGCTGGGGGCGCATTAGTCACTGGCAACTAAGGAGAAGATCTGGAAAGGGGAGTATGTGGAGATTCTGGAGTTGCTTCACTGGGAGTTGATGGCCAAGGAGGGTTCGAAGGAAGAGGAGCAGGAGTTAGCTAGGCGCCCCACGGTGCCAGTGACCATTGAGAATTGGTTGGCTGCCTTCCTGATATACACCAGTGTGTACTGCGAAAAGTACCCGGACAGGTCGGTCGCCTCGTTCAAATATATGGATGTGGTGCGGCGGGCGCAAGTGCCGTATGGAGGTTACGCTTGGTCGCATTACGACGAGGAGTTTCGAGCGCGCATGGCGTCGGACCCGGAGGCGTAGTGGGGAGAGTTGGATGCGGACTTGTATCAACAGACGGTGAGTGGGGCAAAGTTTGGCCGCACCATCTACACGGCCAGTGGGCTTCCGCTGGCGCCGCCTCCCTTTATGGCCTGCCCCACCCGTGGGGGGGTGGGGTCAGGTGACACCGGGAGTACACACAGCATCCGGGCCTGCTGGGACTTCAACAAGGGGTCCTGTCTCAGGCAAGTGTGCCGTTTTCAGCACGAATGCTCCAAGTGCGGGAGGAGACACCCAGTGGTGCGCTGCTGGGGGCTCGGGGGTGGGCCCGCACAGGGGCAACAGCCGGCGACAGCTCTCGGTGGGGGGAGAGGGTGCAGCAGAGGGGGGCATGGGAAAAGGCTCGTACACCGGTTAGGCTGGACAGGCTTGAACCTCTTTTGGCGGCTTATCCACGGGCGGACGATGCGGCCGTGCTGCGTCGGGGCTTCAGGGAGGGTTTTCGGTTGGGGTACGAGGGTCCGCGGATCGCTCGGTTGGCGGAAAATCTGAAGTCTGTGAACGCGCACAGAGGTATCGTTCGGGAGAAGCTTTTCAAGGAGGTGAAGGAAGGGAGGATGGTGGGTCCTTTTCAGGAGCCGCCCCTGCCGGAGCTGGGTCCGTTTCGACTGATTCAGCATCTATCATGGCCGGAGGGCACATTGGTGAATGATTATATCTCGGCGGATTTGGCGTCGGTGTCGTACTCGACCGTGGACGTGGCGAGGAAGCTGGAGACGGCGGCAGGTCGGGGTGCACTCATGGCAAAATGTGATGTGAAATCTGCGTTTAGGTTGTTGCCGGTGCATCTGGCGGACCATCAGTTGCTGGGGATCCAGTTTGACGTCCTCATTTTCGTGGATAGAGCTCTTCCCATGGGGTGCTCCGTGTCATGTGCATTGTTTGAGAGGTTCAGCTCCTTCTTGCAGTGGGCTTTTTCCTGGCGCACAGGCTCTGAGGCGATGACGCACTACCTGGACGACTTCTTCCTGGTGAGTCGGCCCGGTTCGACGGACTGCCAGCAGCAGCTGGACAGTTTTATGGACTTGATGGGTTACCTGGGGGTTCCTTTGGAGCCAGAGAAGACTCAGGGTCCCAGCACGGTGCTGTCTTTCCTCGGTATAGAGCTTGACTCAGCAGCCATGGAAGCACGCCTACCGGAGGATAAGCGAGTGGTGATGATGGACTTAGTGAGTGGCATGTTGGCCAGGCGGAAGGTGAAGGTGCGGGAGGTGCAGGTGTTGCTGGGTCATTTGAACTTTGCGTGCCGTGTTGTCCCCGGAAGCTTGTTTCCTTCCCAGTACAAGAATTGGCTTGGTAGTTTGGTTTGCCCTGTTCCCATCATGCACTGGGACAGGAACAGACTAATTTGCATATAGCCAAGTTCTGAGCTGGGATGGTGCAGTGAGCTAAAAAACGGTGATGGATCAAGCCCTGATCTTTGGACTGGGTAAGAGTGGTCTGCTTAATTCAGGCACTCTGTTCATCACCACCCCCTTTTCTGAATCATTTTGTCCACCATAAGCGTGGAAGGGTATACTCAGATGTGAGTCCCTTGCTCATTGCACCATCAGGATTCAAGCAAGCCGGGCCGACGACGCCTGAAATGGCAGAAACCGGTCCCCGGAAGCTTGTTTCCTTCCCAGTACAAGAATTGGCTTGGTAGTTTGGTTTGCCCTGTTCCCATCATGCACTGGGACAGGAACAGACTAATTTGCATATAGCCAAGTTCTGAGCTGGGATGGTGCAGTGAGCTAAAAAACGGTGATGGATCAAGCCCTGATCTTTGGACTGGGTAAGAGTGGTCTGCTTAATTCAGGCACTCTGTTCATCACCACCCCCTTTTCTGAATCATTTTGTCCACCATAAGCGTGGAAGGGTATACTCAGATGTGAGTCCCTTGCTCATTGCACCATCAGGATTCAAGCAAGCCGGGCCGACGACGCCTGAAATGGCAGAAACCGGTCCCCGGAAGCTTGTTTCCTTCCCAGTACAAGAATTGGCTTGGTAGTTTGGTTTGCCCTGTTCCCATCATGCACTGGGACAGGAACAGACTAATTTGCATATAGCCAAGTTCTGAGCTGGGATGGTGCAGTGAGCTAAAAAACGGTGATGGATCAAGCCCTGATCTTTGGACTGGGTAAGAGTGGTCTGCTTAATTCAGGCACTCTGTTCATCACCACCCCCTTTTCTGAATCATTTTGTCCACCATAAGCGTGGAAGGGTATACTCAGATGTGAGTCCCTTGCTCATTGCACCATCAGGATTCAAGCAAGCCGGGCCGACGACGCCTGAAATGGCAGAAACCGGTCCCCGGAAGCTTGTTTCCTTCCCAGTACAAGAATTGGCTTGGTAGTTTGGTTTGCCCTGTTCCCATCATGCACTGGGACAGGAACAGGCTAATTTGCATATAGCCAAGTTCTGAGCTGGGATGGTGCAGTGAGCTAAAAAACGGTGATGGATCAAGCCCTGATCTTTGGACTGGGTAAGAGTGGTCTGCTTAATTCAGGCACTCTGTTCATCACCACCCCCTTTTCTGAATCATTTTGTCCACCATAAGCGTGGAAGGGTATACTCAGATGTGAGTCCCTTGCTCATTGCACCATCAGGATTCAAGCAAGCCGGGCCGACGACGCCTGAAATGGCAGAAACCGGTCCCCGGAAGCTTGTTTCCTTCCCAGTACAAGAATTGGCTTGGTAGTTTGGTTTGCCCTGTTCCCATCATGCACTGGGACAGGAACAGACTAATTTGCATATAGCCAAGTTCTGAGCTGGGATGGTGCAGTGAGCTAAAAAACGGTGATGGATCAAGCCCTGATCTTTGGACTGGGTAAGAGTGGTCTGCTTAATTCAGGCACTCTGTTCATCACCACCCCCTTTTCTGAATCATTTTGTCCACCATAAGCGTGGAAGGGTATACTCAGATGTGAGTCCCTTGCTCATTACACCATCAGGATTCAAGCAAGCCGGGCCGACGACGCCTGAAATGGCAGAAACCGGTCCCGGAAGCTTGTTTCCTTCCCAGTACAAGAATTGGCTTGGTAGTTTGGTTTGCCCTGTTCCCATCATGCACTGGGACAGGAACAGACTAATTTGCATATAGCCAAGTTCTGAGCTGGGATGGTGCAGTGAGCTAAAAAACGGTGATGGATCAAGCCCTGATCTTTGGACTGGGTAAGAGTGGTCTGCTTAATTCAGGCACTCTGTTCATCACCACCCCCTTTTCTGAATCATTTTGTCCACCATAAGCATGGAAGGGTATACTCAGATGTGAGTCCCTTGCTCATTGCACCATCAGGATTCAAGCAAGCCGGGCCGACGACGCCTGAAATGGCAGAAACCGGTCCCCGGAAGCTTGTTTCCTTCCCAGTACAAGAATTGGCTTGGTAGTTTGGTTTGCCCTGTTCCCATCATGCACTGGGACAGGAACAGACTAATTTGCATATAGCCAAGTTCTGAGCTGGGATGGTGCAGTGAGCTAAAAAACGGTGATGGATCAAGCCCTGATCTTTGGACTGGGTAAGAGTGGTCTGCTTAATTCAGGCACTCTGTTCATCACCACCCCCTTTTCTGAATCGTGTTGTGCGGGCGGGGCGGACGTTTTGTCGTCGGCTGGGGCTGGCATTGTCCGGTCTGACGTTGCCACACCATCACGTACGCCTGTCGGCGGGTTCGAGAGAGGACTTGAGCATGTGGCTGGCTTTTCTGGGGCGTTTTAATGGAATGCCCATGGCGCCCCCGGAGGACTGGGAGTGGGACGTCACGATGTCCTCGGACGCGGCGGGAGTCGGCGGCTTCGGTCTGTACTGGGCAGGGAGATGGTGCGCGGAGCAATGGCCGGCTCATTGGCAGGCGGGGGAAGGAGTATCGCGTTCCTAGAGCTTTTTCAATTGGTGGTGGCTGTGACAGTGTGGGCGCAGGATCTGGCGCACAAGCGTGTCTTGTTCAGGGTGGACAATATGTCGGTGGTTCAGGTGGTGAATGGGCAGTCCGCGAGGGAGCCACAGGTGCTGAAGTTGATGCGCGTTTTCGTCTTGAAGTGCTTGGAGCATGACATTTTGTTTCAAGCGGAGCATGTACCGGGGGTGGCCAATGACATTGCGGATGCTTTGTCTCGTTCACAGTGGCAGAGGTTCCATGGGCTAGCCACGGAGGCGGCCGCAGTCAAGACGCAGGTGCCGGAGGAGCTTTGGTTGGTGGGAGAGCGCGGGTCGTTCAGTTCGTGAAGGCGTCTCTGGCGGCGTCCACGTGGAAGACTTATGAGCAGGCTTGGCTGGAGCTTCTACGTTTTGGAGCGGTAAGGCAGCATGGCAAGTGGCGTTGCGAGGAACAGGTGGTGCGTTTCATGCTCAGTTTGATGGACAAGGGGCTGGCGAGGGTGACAATTGCGGGGGAGTTGGCAGGGGTGACGTTCATGGGGAAGCTCTGGTGGGGTTATGCGCCTTCGGCGGGAGAGTTGGGGGGGCATCTTTCGGAGGGATGGGAGAGAGAGAAGAGGCCGCGGGTGCGGCAGCGACGCCCTATTACGGAAGTGATGCTGGAAGGCTTGGTTGCCCACCTACCGGGGGTGTGCAGAGATCAGGCGGAGACGGTTGTGTTTTCCACGCTGATGTTGTGGATGTTTTTTGGAGCATTCCGGGTATCGGAGTTGGTGGGGTTGCAAGGACGGCCGAGTGTGAAGTGGGGGGAGGTAGAGTTGCGTGGCCGGGAGGTGGCGGTCCGTCTGCGACGGTCGAAGATGGATCAGCGTGGAGAGGGTACTTGGGTGGTGCTGGGTCCTGCGGGGTCGGAGGCGGTGTGTCCGGCGGAGTGGGGGAGACAACTGGCGGAAGGGCAGGTGCAGGACGGTGCGGAGGTTTTTGGCCGGGGAGAGGCCGGTCGGGTGACGGCGGCCCAGCTGCTGTGGGTCCTGCGGCACGCCCTACGGTCGATGGGTGAGGACCCGAAGGAATTTGGGACGCATTCCTTCCGCATTGGGGCGGCGACAGAGGCGGCGCGAAAGGGTTGCGGTAAGGAGGAGATCAAAAGACTGGGACGCTGGAAATCGGACTGTTATAGGACGTACGTCAGGAAGCGGGGGTAGGAGTGGAGTGAGGTTGACATGCTTGGCCCATTGCTGACATATGTATCTTTGCAGGTGCGGTGGCGGGGCCTACTGCGACAGCGATGAGCATTAACGTGGTGGGCCATTCTTTTATTAAGAGAGCTGAGAGGGCCGAATGGGAGAAACACAGGAACCTCAATTTGGAGTTGGACGAACAGTTGTTTAAGTGTCATTGGAGGGGAAAAGGGGGCATGCGTTGGCACGAGTTGGTGCCGGTTTTAAACAATGTTGTGCAGGGGGGTCTGTCCGGATGTGGTAGTCATCCACTTGGGTGAAAATGACTTGGTGCAGTGTAAGGGACTGGCACTTGTGAAGCAAATGAAGAGGGATTTGCTGGAAATTCGGAGGCAGTGGGCGGGGTGTTATGTCATTTGGTCGGAATTCATTCCCAGACGATGCTGGAAAGGGGCAGAGAGGCCGGCAGCTATTGACAGGACAAGGAGGAAAATTAACAGGGAGATGAGGGCTTTCTGTGAGAAAGAAGGTTTGGGTTGGATGTAGCACCCGGAGCTGAGGTATGGGGCGGTATATCTTTTCAAGGAGGATGGCGTGCATTTGTCATGATATGGGATGGAGCTCTATATTGTGCAGCTGAAGGAGGCAGTAGATCAAGCCGTGGGGGTGCGCAGGTATCCAAAGGTGCAGGGGCCCTAGGGGGGGTCGAAAGCCGTATGGGGGCTTTCGAGTGGGGCTTTTTCCTAGTTAAAGGGGGGGTAGGATAGGAGGGATGAGTTTTCCTGGACAGAGGGGGAGGGAGTGTACATATGGCAAGTGTTTAAACAGTTGAGGCAAGCGTTTGGGTAGTTGGTACTTATGTTTATGTTGTTGGCGGGGGAACTTTTTAGGGGTGGGGGTGGGGGTTTGGCAGGTATGTGTATATTTAGTTAGGTCTAGTTTTGTATGGCAAAGGCCAAGGATGTGGTATTGTGTTAAGATGCACCTGTTCCCAATAAAGCGGCCTTTATCACACCTTATATTGTCTCCGGTCGGTCTTTCCCCTCCCCGTCTCCCGATGGGACCCAATGGGGCTTTGCGGGGGTGGCCGACCGGAGGGAGGCTCACCCCCCGGGGAATTTTGGGGCCCCGGGAGGAAAGGGGGGGACAGAATAGCCAGGGGACAGGAAGCTGGATTGGGCTGGTTGGGCTACTTAGGAGTATTTGGGCTGGCTTGGGCTCCTTTTGGGCTGGGGGGATATATGAACGGTCATTTTGGGTCACTGTGCACTATTTTGTGTGGACAGTGACCCAGCAGCCGAGTAGGCAGGAGAGTTGTTGTCCCGCCCGCCCTCCCTATGAGGCATGGTTTCGGGTGGGTTTGAGTGGGGGTTGTTTCCTGGGTCATGGGGGTTGTTTCTGCAGGGGTTTTGTTGGGAGCAGGTGCGCTCTTTTGGTTAGGTCGGCTGGGATCGGATGTCACTGGGGGCAGGTGCTGGTAAATTGTTTGTTGGGGTGGCGCTTTTTCCTAGTTAAAGGGGGGGGGTAGGATAGGAGGGATGAGTTTTCCTGGACAGAGGGGGAGGGAGTGTACATATGGCAAGTGTTTAAACAGTTGAGGCAAGCGTTTGGGTAGTTGGTACTTATGTTTATGTTGTTGGCGGGGGAACTTTTTAGGGGTGGGGGTGGGGGGTTGGCAGGTATGTATATATTTAGTTAGGTCTAGTTGTGTACGGCAAAGGCCAAGGATGTGGTATTGTGTTAAGGTGCACCTGTTCCCAATAATTTCAAAAGGGGGTGGTGATGGACAGAGTATCTGAGTTAATCAGAACACTCCTACCCAGTCAACAGATCAGGGCTTGATCCATCACCGTTTTTTAGCTCACTGCACCATCCCAGTTCAGAACCTGGCTATATGCAAATTAGTCTGTCCCTGGCCCAGTGCATCATGGGAACAGGGCAGACCAAACTACCAAGCCAATTCTTCACTGGAAAGGAAACAAGCTTCCGGGGACCGGTTTCTGGCATTACAGCCGTCTTCGGCCCAGCTTGCTTGAATCCTGATGGTGCAGTGAGCAAGGGACTCATGTCTGAGCATACCCTTCCACACTCATGGTGGCCAAAATAATTTCAAAAGGGGGTGGTGATGGACAGAGTATCTGAGTTAATCAGAACACTCCTACCCAGTCAACAGATCAGGGCTTGATCCATCACCGTTTTTTAGCTCACTGCACCATCCCAGTTCAGAACCTGGCTATATGCAAATTAGTCTGTCCCTGGCCCAGTGCATCATGGGAACAGGGCAGACCAAACTACCAAGCCAATTCTTCACTGGAAAGGAAACAAGCTTCCGGGGACCGGTTTCTGGCATTACAGCCGTCTTCGGCCCAGCTTGCTTGAATCCTGATGGTGCAGTGAGCAAGGGACTCATGTCTGAGCATACCCTTCCACACTCATGGTGGCCAAAATAATTTCAAAAGGGGGTGGTGATGGACAGAGTATCTGAGTTAATTAGAACACTCCTACCCAGTCAACAGATCAGGGCTTGATCCATCACCGTTTTTTAGCTCACTGCACCATTCCAGTTCAGAACCTGGCTATATGCAAATTAGTCTGTCCCTGGCCCAGTGCATCATGGGAACAGGGCAGACCAAACTACCAAGCCAATTCTTCACTGGAAAGGAAACAAGCTTCCGGGGACCGGTTTCTGGCATTACAGCCGTCTTCGGCCCAGCTTGCTTGAATCCTGATGGTGCAGTGAGCAAGGGACTCATGTCTGAGCATACCCTTCCACACTCATGGTGGCCAAAATAATTTCAAAAGGGGGTGGTGATGGACAGAGTATCTGAGTTAATCAGAACACTCCTTCCCAGTCAACAGATCAGGGCTTGATCCATCACCGTTTTTTAGCTCACTGCACCATCCCAGTTCAGAACCTGGCTATATGCAAATTAGTCTGTCCCTGGCCCAGTGCATCATGGGAACAGGGCAGACCAAACTACCAAGCCAATTCTTCACTGGAAAGGAAACAAGCTTCCGGGGACCGGTTTCTGGCATTACAGCCGTCTTCGGCCCAGCTTGCTTGAATCCTGATGGTGCAGTGAGCAAGGGACTCATGTCTGAGCATACCCTTCCACACTGTTCCCAATAATGCGGCCTTTATCACACCTTATATTGTCTCCGGTCGGTCTTTCCCCTCCCCGTCTCCCGATGGGCCCCAATGGCATGGTGAGCAAAAAAACAATGGATTTAGGCCCAGATCTCTGTATTGGGGTGAATGTATGACATCGTTCTGCATTCTGTCCATCACCTGTTGTTTTTGCACGAGTCCTAGCGGCGGCTCCTCTGCCTGCCAGCACTTAAAAAATGGTGATAAATAAAATGGATTTACTTAAAAAACGGTGAAAAATAAAATGGGTTTAAATATATTACCGTTTTATTTTTCCCGGTGCAAAGGCTTAGGGGCGGGGACCGGGTGGTGACAGGCTGGGTGGGGAGTGCTGGGCACTGCCTTTACTGGCCATGTGGGTTTGGCCAGTTGTCCCAGGCTGGCCAAACCCACATGCGTAGTGAAGCTCTCTCCCACCCAGCTGCATTGCTGAGTTGGAGAGAGAGCAGGCACAGACTCCCAGTATGTCCTGGAGTGCAAATCCCCTGCACTCAGGCCAATCCTGAAGCATCTGTCACATGAGAGCAGCTTCAGGATTGGCCGCAGTGCAGGCTGGATGCCTGGACCTACCTGCAGTGAAGAGAAGCACAAGAGCGCAACATGACGCTGGAGGGTAGCAGGGCAGCAAGTACGTTTTATGTTATTCTTTTTCTGTTTGTCTCTGTCATCTCTGTCCGCACCCCCCTGGTTCTCTCACCCTTCCCCGCTCCACCTATTTTCCCCGATACAAGCCGCTCCTGTGCAGTCCACTAATGATATTTAACATACAGGCCCTGGGTGCACTTTGTACTATATACTAGGGACTTACAGGCAACTTAAACATACCAATTAGGAGTATACCAATTATCCATGTTAAAGAGGGTTTCATTAAGTCAGCCTAGCATTGCCCAGTCAAAGGCAATATGTGGCAAAGAGTCAAATGGAAGGAGCAACCCTTTAACCCTTTCTATTACAACGACCGCAGTGACAAAAGGTTTCCGTCCTGGAATCTCCCCCACAAAACGTTCTTCAAAACGTTACCTGGCATTTCCAAAAAAAGATTATCCTCAGCCATCCTCAGCCTTCTTATGGTGCCTACACCTGTCTCTGCCTCCTCCTATTACAGATAATTTACACTAAGGACCTCTTCATACTGAATACTTTGACTGTCAGAATACCCAAAATTGATGCCTAAAATGTCCTCTCTCTTCAAATTCAAGACTGCCTTGATAATCCACCTCTTTAAACACGACAGTTCTCAAGGTGGAATCAGTTTTTGCCCATTTTCAAGTGACTCGTCTTCCCTGACCCATTTTAAATCCCGCGTTTCAAAGACATTCTCTTCTCCATTCAGCCACTCAGTCGCCCAACATTTCACATTCTAGTCACCATGCAGCTTTTACTGTTTGCATTGGTAATAATCTTGCAACTCATTTCATGCAGAAGAAATAATCAAACAGTATGTCCAAATAAATAAATACAACCAAAATATAATTAAAATACTCACCACCGCAGGCGCTGCATAAATGAAGAAGAGAGAGTCCATTTTCTGTGCGATAATTTAAGTTCACTTTGCCAAAGGCTTCATCTGAGCTGAAAAGCGAAATATATGGAATTATTAATATCTTTATCTTTTCTAATTGTACCTTCATTTAATAAGATGTGTATTTGAAACCTTCTGTAAAAAAACACACAAGAATGTATTATATTGTTTAAGATATGCCTCAAAAGAAAAATGCAGATCTAAAAAATGTGTCTAGTTTCCTAAATCAATCCGAAAAAGTTGTGAACATTTCTGTTCAGAACAGCAAGTTAAAGGGGTTAATTATAAGGTTTCACACATGTGTTCGAACAGAGCAAAGCACTGCCTCGATTTACTTACAATAGCATGGAAATACCGCATACAGACACCATTAAAAAAGCCTCTGGGCACCGCGCATTCTTCTTTGCAACTCTTAGTAAATAACCCCTTATGTATTTGGAATTAGAGCCATAGCTTGAGATGATCAATAGCCATTCAAACTCTTTCAAACTAAAAATAGAAGATTTTTTTAGACACATCTCCATGACGTTAAAATATATTCGCATTTACAAGGATCCCTGAAGTGGTATAAACTGCAGGGCGTGAGAAAAGAAATTATATTTATCTATTTATGTAATCGAATAATTATTCCATGTTTGTATGTGAAAAGGAATAACACATAAAATAAACTATTCATATTCATTTTTTCACTTTTCGTAATACAATGTAGTAAAGTAGGTCTTCACTGACACCTGGGCTTGTTAAAAGATGCACCCTCTGGTGTCTGATCGGGTCACGTGGGGAATAGGAAGAGGTTCTTCAGGACCATAGGCCAACCATGAATATTTAATTAGGAATGAAACCTATTAATATAAAATGTTTTATCACGCTCGCAAAACACTCAGAATTACAATGAGGTTCTACCTAATGAACAGTTGCCAAGGGCTCAATTAAAACACGTTTCTAAAAGCTTATTATAAGGTAACATCCAAAAAAGGGCTCTTGCTGGAATAAATGAATTGTTCGTGCTTTTGCGGACTCAATGCTACCGTAGTTTATAAATTAATGAGCACATTTGACTGCTTATTCATGAGTTTTGTACAGCCTTTGACACAGTAAAACATCGTGTTTTCTACGTTACATATATTTCTCGGCAGTGCTGCAGAATAGACGGAGTGTGCCTTTAGGACTTTCATAAAATGCTTTGATTGGCACATGCGTCACTTCTCTCAAGGTTCTGCTCTGGTTTTTCTTGGGGACCAGTGGGGTCGTTCCCCTATCTCGGACCTTTACATATGTAAGCTGCAATTTTTATAAATGTATGGCTGATCCTTCCATACCCCGTTCATAATGCTGCTGCTGACAAGCACATGTGCCTGTGAGGCAGAACTGATGAATCAAAGGTGCAAGCCAGGTCCAATGCTGAAAAGAGATTTAATACTGCAGCTAATAATTGTTTAAATATAACATAAACTGCAATGAAATGTTGACCAGACTTCACCCACGATTCCGATGAAAAATGGAGGAAATGGTGCAGTACCAGGGCCATTGTGGAGTGGTGTGGCTCACTGGTTAGAGGCGGCAGACCCAGAAGCAGAGGACGGCCCGGGACCAGGGTTCTATTCCCGATGCGGCAGGGTCGAGGACCAGCGTCAGTGGACTTGATAATTCTCGCCTCGGTGCCTACTCTAACCAGGGATCACACTCGGCAACTCTGGCCATTAGCTTGCCTCATCTCCACAACGGCCCCCCACATATGCCGGGGATGCCTGGTTTCACCTTGAAGATACCCAGTAGGGACCATCTCACAGGGAAAGCCAGGACGGGTTCCCCAGCGGTCTACAGCGCAGAGATACTCCTTCGGGAGTTGATTCTAGCACTTTAGAAACCCACAATTAAATAATTGTGGATTGCGAGGCAAGTATTCTGAACATTTTGACCTTTAAACTTGCCCACCGGGTTGCATCAACAGCCGAAGTGACAATGTCCAAAGATTATGCTCAGCAGATTATTGGGGGAAGGAGCCTCTTGCAATGCTACCACCAGGAGTTCAATGAGCATGGCCAAAAGCTGTGTCCAATTAGTTGATCTGGGTCTCTAGAGCATGGTTTAGTCAAATTATAAGATAAGCTGTGCATCTAATATTAATTGATTTATGTCGGAAGCCTATGTTCAATGTGCGCTGGAAGTAGGAGTACTTATTCCAGGGCTCACAGATTACTGGGAATAGCAGATGGCTGAGGTCGGGAAACTGAATTCAGGGCCTGTCGTTTGGCCAGGCCATGTATTCAGAGTAAATGCCATGGGCCAGATGTAGGTGGCCCAATACCGGTCGGTAACGGCCGAAATTACCGAATTTCGGCTGTTACCGACCGGTATTGGGTATTTGAGATGTAGGGGCCACATTTTGGATTCGTTACCGAATCGGTAATTTAAGGAATCGGTAAATTACCGAATCCGAAATGTAGGGAGCACTCAAGTGAGTGCTTTTTACATTTAAGGATTCGCTATTTACCACCCAGTGGCGTCACTAGGGGGGTGCGGGGGTGCGGACCGCACCGGGTGACACCAACACATGGGGTGACACCAATCTGCACTGCAGCCTCGCCTCTGCTCTCACCTTTACTGTCGCTCCCTGTGCAAGCTTGTTCCTCATGCTGTTCACACTCGCCAGCGTCTCGCAGGAGATCTGCAATGCTTGACTGCAATGTTCTTTGCTCACAAGGCAACTCTATAGCAGACTAGTTCATCTGAGGGTGCATGGTTTCCTATTTTTCAGTATCTTGCACAGTCTTCAGTTTTCCAGTGAACCAGTTCTAAATTCCAGCTTGCTCTTCACTACAGTGCCATCTGTTCCTCGCACTCTTGTTTATACAAATCCAGGGAAGGCAGATGAAGTGAGAGAGAGAGAGACAGAGAGAGCTAGAGGGAGTAATACAGAGAGAGGGAGCTAGAGAGAGCAAGACAGAGAGAGAGGGAGCAAGAGGGAGTAACAAAGAGAGAGAGGGAGCTAGAGAGAGTAAGACAGAGAGAGAGGGAGATAAAGGGAGTAAGACAGAGAGAGAGAGGGAGCTAGAGGGAGTAAGACAGAGAGAGAGAGAGCTAGAGTGAGAAAGACAGAGAGAGAGGGAGCTAGAGTGAGAAAGACAGAGAGAGAGGGAGCTAGAGGGAGTAAGACAGAGCGAGGGAGACAGAGGTAGCTAGAGGAAGTAAGACAGAGAGAGAGGGAGCTAGACAGAGAGAGGGAGCTAGAGGGAGTAAGATAGAGAGAGAGAGGGAGCTAGAGGGAGGAAGACAGAGAGAGAGGGAGCTAGAGGGAGTAAGAGAGAGAGAGGGAGTAAGATAGAGAGAGAGGGAGCGAGAGGGAGGAAGACAGAGAGAGAGGGAGCTAGAGGGAGTAAGAGAGAGAGAGGGAGCTAGAGGGTTGAAGACAGAGAGAGAGGGAGCTAGAGGGAGTATGACAGAGAGAGAGAGGGAGCTAGAGGGAGTAAGACAGAGAGAGAGGGAGCTAGAGGGAGTAAGACAGAGAGACAGGGAGACAGAGGGAGCTAGAGGGAGCAAGAGAGAGGGAGCTAGACAGAGAGAGGGAGCTAGAGGGAGTAAGACGGAGAGAGAGGGAGCTAGAGAGAGTATGACAGAGAGAGAGGGAGATAGAGGGAGCTAGAGGGAGTAAGACAGCGAGAGAGGGAGCTAGACAGAGAGAGGGAGCTAGAGGGAGTAAGATAGAGAGAGAGGGAGCTAGAGCGAGCAATACAGAGAGAGGGGGAGCTAGAGGGACTAAGACGGAGAGAGAGGGAGCTAGAGGGAGTAAGACAGAGAAAGAGGGAGCTAGACGGAGCAAGACAGAGAGAGAGGGAGCTAGAGGGAGCAAGACAGAGAGGGAGCTAGAGGGAGTAAGAGAGAGGGAGAGAGAGGGAGCTAGAAGGAGTAAGACAGAGAGAGGGAGCTAGAGGGAGTAAGACAGAGAGAGAGAGGGGGCGCTAGAGGGAGTAAGACAGAGAGAGAGGGAGCTTGAGGGAGTAAGACAGAGAGAGAGGGAGCTAGAGTGAGTAAGACAGAGAGGGAGACAGAGGGAGCTAGAGGGAGTAAGACAGGGAGAGATGGAGCTAGACAGAGAGAGGGAGCTAGAGGGATTAAGATATAGAGAGAGGGAGCTAGAGGTAGCAAGGCAGAGGGGGAGGGAGTAAGAGAGAGAGAGAGGGAGCTAGAGGGAGCTAGACAGAGAGAGGGAGCTAGAGGGAGTAAGACAGAGAGAGAGGGAGCTAGAGGGAGTAAGACAGAGAGAGAGGGAGCTAGAGGGAGTAAGACAGAGGGAGAGGGAGCTAGAGGGAGTAAGACAGAGAGAGAGGGAGCTAGAGGGAGTAAGACAGAGAGAGAGGGAACCAGAGGGAGCTAGAGGGAGTAAGACAGAGAGAGGGAGCTAGAGGGAGCTAGACAGAGAGAGGGCGCTAGAGGGAGTAGGACAGTACCTAGCGCCGAACATTTCCGACAGAGGTGGTCCATGCGGTAAGTCGTGAGGGGGTGACACCATGAGTTACCCGCACCGGGTGACACCAACCCCAGTGACGCCACTGTTACCACCAACTACAAGTTGGTGGTAAATATCGAAACCCTTATTAAAAGCAATTATTTTGCTTTTCCAATAGTGCGATGTGGCAGACATACATGCCCTTATGGCATGCATGTGTGCCACATGTGCACCCATGCACTATTCAGGGGTGCAACAGGGTGTCACTGTGACACCCAGCCACTCTTGAAAATGTACCCCCTATTACCGATTCGGTATTTACCGAATCGGTAATACTGAATGGCTTCCCATTCATTCCTATGGGCCTCGAGGCCCATAGGAATGAATGGGAATTACCAAATCGGTAAATACCGTTTCTTAACTACCGAATCTTACCGATTCGGTCATTTTTACCGAAAAATTATCTACATCCCATTTACCTATTCTTAAATACTGAATCAGTAAAATTCGGTATTTAAGAATAGGTAAATTGAGATTACCTACATCTGGCCCCTGATGACCAAAGTAGACTATGGCCTCAGTGTGTCCCTTCCTCCTAAGTGCAGAACGGGTCAAAACACAGGCGCTGCATCCAAAGGCCACCTAGTGTTACAGAAGTACTCTGTGGCATTACCACCCTTTCCCATTACCATCAGGGTCTGTCCAAAGGCCTTCCGACTACCCCAGGATGTTTAGTTTGGTGAATGGTTAATCTAATGGATTGAGCCCTACAGTGTCCGCGGCAAGCTGCTTTGATGATGTCTAAGGTGATGTGAAATGCGAAGTCACCAGTGAGGCCATCAATGATATAATTTGTGAAATGTTTTGAAAGTTCACAAGCTCGGAATTTCAGTGTTTTTTTTATTTTTTATAACTATAATGTAACTTTAAACGACGTTTTTTAGGGGGACGTCTTCAGTTTTAAGAGTTCACATCCCGAGCATTTAACTATAACTCTCCTCAACAATCAGCTTTTAATGAAACTATTTGGCTTTAAAAGATACGCCTGTTGATAAATTCTACAGAATCCACTATGCATGTCTATTAGGTATACACATTGAGGAGTTGAGGAATAGGTACATGTCATGGCCAATGGAATGGACCTGCTCTCATTGTGCATAACCTACTAAGAATGGCCTTCAGATTAATGAAATGACTCCAAATTTGGCAAAAAGCTAGATTTAAGTCCAGAAAGCGTGCTTTTTGTGATTTGGTGTAAATCCGTATAGTCGTTTTTGAGAAATTGAGGCTAAAATTTTTAATATTTCACACTTCAGAGGATCCACTGAACCAACCGATTTTTTAGATAAAATCTGAATGGCTGCCACCACATCAACAAAGAGATGGAAGCAGCCATTCTAAGACTCATGGACTGAGTCCACTGTCCTATAAATAAGTGTAATAAATTATATAAGGGGGCAGGGTAGGGATACCCTGTCTCCCTAGGCCTGGTGGAGGAGTGACAGAAGGTCTCCCCAGGGGCCAAAAACGATTTTGTTTGAACAATTAACAACAAATTAGCAGTGGACCCTCTAATCTGTGGTAAACTTTTTTTTTTCTTAAAAGCGCAGGGGGTTCCTGGGTGGTGGCGCATTGGTTGATTTTGGGGTCCGGAGGGTGTGCGGCACCCTTCCTGAACCTCCATGAGGCCCCTGGAAACCAATTCCTTGGGCTGCTTTGATAGTAAAGGGAGGGGTAACAGCCCCCTCTCCCCAAACCCCTTAAAGGCCCAATGGACCCCACACCCTATGGGCCATGTAAATTATTAGAGGAAACAGGCATGCAGCATTCTTCTCTGAACTTCTAGGAGGCTCCAGGAACCCCACCCCATGGGGAAGTTCAAATTATTAGGGAAGTGGGGTGAGCCAAGCAGTCCCCCTCTCCATGCCATAGATCAGCCTCAGGAAGCACATCCCTTGGGGAGGGATGTCCTGGGAACTCCATTGTTCAGTACACTGCTGTTTTATGCCCGGTGGAGTGCAGGAATACCCTGCCCAAACTCCCACGGGTAGAAAACACAACTGTGCTCCTGCCTGGATTGAAGCAGTGAAAACAGCTGCTCCTGTCTGGATGGGAGTAAAGAAGAATGGAGCCGGCTTGGGAAGCTGCAGGGGCCATGGGCCTTGGGGCCCCCCTGTGTGCCCCAATGGATGCACACATTGTGAGTGGCACAGGTCGGCACTGAAGCTCCCACCATTAATCTAAGTGACCGGCTCCCTCCAGGGAAGTCAGCAGGGGCTACAGGGGCCCTGGAGCTCCCCCTTTGGAACTCAACAAATACCTTTGTTTTGGTAACCTGTGTGGACACCAGGGCTTCCACTGTTTGAAAAAAAATTCGGAACACACGATAAATGAATAATGCATGAGTGATATTATTCAATGCTCTTGCCAAGGAGCAGCCTTTATGCCCTAAATATTTTAAATAACAATTGTATTTCTCATGGTGCCCCTAGAAGGGGCAGAGGCACCACCAACCATTTTTAAATGTTGCGAGGAGTTGTAGGGACTGCAGCAGCCCCCCCAATAACATTAAAATGTTTACCATATTTTTTAAACCATTACTCTATGCTCTTCAGAAGGCGTAAAAAGCCCCTTGTGGGTGGTTCTATGGTTGCTTTTGGTGACTTTAATTTTTTTTGGGTAAAAAGCCTCAAACACATGCTTCATGTTTCTATTAAAAATTCTTTATTAAAATAATATGAGATGTTCAAAATTATTAAACGTTGCAATGTGTGAATTTATGACATTTACGATTATTGTTATTGACAAAGCTAGTAGGTCTGCCGTACATATACTTATGTACTGACCTCTTGATAAATCAATTAGGCCCACTGCTTTTATATATTGAATGAAGAAACCAAATATTAGAGAGGCATTCAAATTAGGTGAAAATGCCAATTAAAACATACAGTTTTGAACAAACAAAACCACTGAAATTTATCAATTCTAGTTATTTTAAATAATTATAACTTGTGCCATAGCCATGCACACTAATGTCAGCAATGATGCCATTTCGGATGTTACAGTGATGGTATCACTGTAATTAGTATTTAGCAGTGCATGGTGACAGTGCGAGTTACATGTACTTTAAGGATTGAGTTGTAGTTACTTGAGATAACTGTAAATGGTGAATATCAGTGGTTTTGTTAATTTAAAATGGTATGCCTTAATTGACATTTTAATAACCTAACTATAATGTTCCTTTAACCTTTGTTTTTCAGTGCATTTCTATTTCTTTCCATGTAAAGTAAGATATTAATATAATTGTTAACTATAATGTCACTTCAACCTTTGTTTTTTTCAAGGAATCTCTATGTTGTTTTACGTATAGTGAGATGTCCTTCACCATGTGGAGCGTGGGGTCAGACCCTGCACCCAACTCCAGTGGGTGCCTAACTCCTGCTGTCCACACCCTACGACTGTGTGATATATATACATTTTAAACCTTAATTTCTCAAAAACTACTTACTGGATTTACACTAAATCACCAAAGACACACTTTGGTGGCCAAGATCTAGTTTACAGAGAAATATGGTGTAATTCCATTCAGCTATTTTTGCGGTATCGCTGTTCTAATTTCCTTTGGAAAATTGCATGGTGAAAAAACATTTTTATTCCCTTTTCTTGGCCCCCACTTGATGGCTCAACCCAAAACCTGAGGTGGATGAACTAATTTTGAGAAACTCTCTTGAAGATTCCTCAAATGGTTCCACAGATATTAACAAACCAAAAAATTGTTTACCTGTCAAAACAAGGTTCTAACTATAACTACCCAGTGGCAAGCGTCACTGGGTAATATTCATACTTATAATGCTGTTATACTACTGTCTGTCTAAGAGCCATCTCAGTCTAGAAGTTACCCAGCCAGACGGCAGATGAGTTGTGTCTTCTCGTTCTTCCCTGACCATAGCACAATTTTTCCTGCACAGGTCTCAGAGTCATTTACAATCCTTTAGCTCTAGACATGTCAGTTCAGGAATATTATGGGATTAACCTTCAAATTCTTTGCACCTATTTCTGTTGTGGAAGAGGGCATTCCTAAAAGTTTGTCAGGTCCACTTACTTCTGCCATGAATTTGGATGGTAACCCAAAACAAGATATGGCACCACCTAAATCTAAGATAAATAAAAAATGAAAGTGGTCAGGAGTTACATACTATTTATCAGTTTCTTTCTTGGACCATTAGGTATTCTATAGAAAATACTTGATTAGAAGGTGGGCCACCATAGAGTGTGAGCCTCGAGACCCCATCACAGAAGGGGTCCAGCTTGGACTGGGTGCGGCTTGTGAGGGCATCTCGGTGGGTCCCGCTCACGCCTACAGCCTTTAGCAAGCTACACCACCACACCCCTTAGTGCAGAGGGCTAGGCTTCCAGCTTGTTTGCTACGAGATCGCCCACCAGCCAAGCCATATGGCCTACAATAATGGTGCAGCATTGGCAATATCCCTCGCAGAAGCACCACCCTTCCATCAAGGCTCTGTAACCAAGAGTAAGAAGTGAAATAAGCGCAAAAGTGCTACTGCTCCCTGTTATAGAATCTGTGTGAGAAGTTAACAAGCACTCATAATTTAGTATCAAACACTCGAACATTTCTATATTGAAATATTTTTCTGTAAACAATGAGGTCATGGAGAACCAGAGAGACACACCACATCCCGCAGCGAAAAAAAACCACTACAGTGCCTCGATCCAACCTCTGATGCCCATGGTGGAACACAACACCCGGACAGCCATTTTACCAATATTACCAAAGGGAAAACTATTGACAACACCACCTACAGTGCATGCATCTAGCGCATTTGACTCATGGCCTAAACTCCAAAAAAATAAGCCCTGAAAATATTCTTTCATGAAAGATTAAATCACTATACTTTATCCATCAGCAGAAGAGATCAGAGAAATGCTCCTGACTCTACAATCTCCGGTGATCCTACAACTAGGTACTCCAGAAAAAGCCCCATATCAACCTATTTACACTTCACCACAATCAATGCAACAGACTCAGTTGGCTTGCATTCAAATGTAACAGATTTACAACCTCCTTTTCACCCTCCTCCGGCATCTTTGAATGAAACAACAGATTCCCAGCAACCCAGACTCTCCTAAATTCCTCATTAGACAATCGCAAAGTTCTCATCAAACTAGTTTTCTATCTGCTCAGGCATCACAGGCCTGTTTAAATTTAGCTATGCACTCGACACTGCAAAAAAACATTGTGGTCTCCAGAAACTGCATTTAAATTACCACACCTCTGTCTGTTGTACCTGAGAGTGGCCAATCTCCTGCTTCTTTATGCAAGTAATTGCAAAGAGACGGTTTTTAACAACTTGCAGTACCCCATACAAATTCAAACAAGTCTGTTTTTAGGTCATCAACTTCCCCTGAGAACTATTCCATCTCTCCTACCCTAGCCTCTCTTTCTCATGAATTATTATTTATTAGCGGTTTACGCATCGAATCGCCAACCTCAAAATGGCAGTTCAGACTCACCTTTTGATATAAGAACTTGGCAACAATTGTTAAGTACTTTAGAAGCCAGAGTCAGAGCACTGGACTTTAAATCAAACACATTTGATATCCAAATTGCCCTATTGACTCATGCTTTGAGCGTCTGAACACCACAAATAGCAGCTTGGTATCAAACCCTCAGAACTGTAGTAATCCGACACCATCAAATGCCAGCAAACAAAACACCCAAGACTGTGTCTGTGCAATTTTGCTAGATAAACTGGTTTACTTGCCAGGAATAGAAAGCGACTGACTCTAGGAAGTCAACCTGATTGACAAGAACAAGACTGCTCAACCCATCCTCGTACCGTCCATGATTTCAAGAAAGCAATCATGCCTAGTGCCTTCAAGGCAAATGCTGACACCAACACCGCATCCTAAATCACAAAGGCAAATGAACAACACAAAAGACATCAAAGTGGCAATTCATCCTGTACCCCAAAGCCTAATCCTCCAAACAACCGATGACACATCGAATCTTCACATGAAAGACATTGAAGCAGAAAGCATCCTGCATCCCAGAAGCCAATCTCTCAAATTATCAATGACACATATGCTCTCAGATGTAAACCACCAAGTAATCCCAATATTTAAGGCATCACATGGGGTGGGTCCTGAAAACAACTGCGACTCAATCCCCCCCTCTTGATCAATTACCAAAATGAAAAAGAAAAGAGAACAAAAAGCAAGATAGCATCCAGAAGGTGGCTGAGCATGTGGCTTAGATAAAGAACTTCTTCCCCCTGTAAAAAGAGAGCCCACCAACATCTTTGACACACCCAAGCTCCTACAGGGTGGGGACACTGAAAACTTCATTGAGCGTTCTTCTAACTTTAGCACACCACCAGCTGCTGCTATGAAACACTTATTGGATTCTACAGTGAGCCTTGCTCTAATTCTCACCACTTCTCAAGATTCTCTGCTACAAGAGCCTCAGTCCATCAACGGACACTCATCAATCAGCAATCACTATCAAAGAAGGTCCCGGCTTCCCCTTCACCAAAATATAAATCTGGCCAAATCTCAAATGGAACCAGTTCTCCGTGAATAAAAGCCAGGAAAGCTCCATATAGGATCAGCCAGTCCCTCGAAGGCCTGCAGCAACACTCAAGTAAACAACAGCAAAATGGAACAATAGGCACCCAACCGGTGGTTTCAACAATACCCCTGCTTAACGCTTCCATGGCCCCTTAAAAAAATACATTGTCATTGTCAGCCAATTTAACAACAATTTTCAATCCAGAGTATATTTCCAAAGGTTCTAACGATATCCTGAACAGGGGGAACATATTCAAACTCTTATCTGCTCATCTAAACTCCACAGACATCAAGAGTATTCAGTTTCTCCCTTCAACCCAATTTTCCCAAAAGGAAGCAATAGCTGTGACATGGTCCTCCCATGCAGCAGTTAACACTATATATGAATATAATACTCTTTCAGAGGAAAGGGGGATCTTGACCATATTGCTTTGGAAACCCCCGATATGCCTGTGTATTCTCCCAGCAAGACGTACAATGTTGCTCAAACCCGGCGCCTTGTGATCCATCGACAAATAACATCTGTAATAAGCATCATTAAATGCCATGTACTACAGCAATCCTTAGAAACACAGTCAAGCCTCTCTTCTCATCTACGAAAAATCTTAAACAAGGCTTGATCATTTCCCCCAACCCACACGAAGGAAGACTCTATAAATTCGCATCACCATCCCTGAGAAACCAACAAGGAGACCTTTGGTAGGTCCCTCGTCGGAATCACTTAATCATAAAAAGAAACTACCATTAGTGCAGAACATGAAAAGAGTGCCCAAACCTATGAGCGTATTGTCCTGGAACGTAGATTGCCTTCAAAATATCTCAAGTGATCCAGATGCAAAGTCATTTTTAACGTCACACGATATATGCATCCAGGAATCATGGTGCAAAGAAGAGACTCTGATTGAAGGCTACCATGAGTTCTTCACTACAGCCATCCAACAATCTACTAAGGGACATGCTGGGCAGTTCATCCATTTATTTATCCCTTCACTGGTCCTTTTATACCTCTCTTCACCTCAGCAGTAATCACAACTGTCTATGCGAGGTAATCAAAAACTGTTGTCAAGACTCCGCTGCAGTCAGACTAATATTATTAAATGTCTATATAATACATCCAACAGCTTGTGAAAAGAAACACAAGATCAAGGCTTTAGAGCTTCTAATTGCAGGCATCAAATTAACCTATCCAAACGATCATTTACTGCTGACCAGAGATTTCCATTCATACTTAATGCACAATCTGCAACAAAATCCCGCTAAGCTTTAGTCGACTCTCTGAGGCTAAAAGATTCTCAGATCTATCCACCTCAAAGGTCTCACTCCTCAGGACAAGCTCTGCTAGACACTTTACAGGACATTAATTTGCGCATGCTTAATGGACGCTATTTGGACGAGCTGCCAGCCCATTTCACACATTTAACACAAAATTGCCAGATGATCCTGGATTAAAGGTGTTGCTCAATTTCGTTGATAAGCCACATAAAAACATTTGCAATCTGAACACACTTTGAAAGTGAATAAATGCCCCAGCGGATGTCTTTAGACCATCAGATCATGGCACTGGAGAAACTAGAGATGATTGGTTCGAGGAGTCCACATCAGAACTGGTTTCGTACCAAATGGTCTACGGACATTGCTATGAAATACTCACGTTGGAAAACTACACTTCACAGTCAGATTCTTCTATGAACCCATACAACTGAAGCCTGGGAATCATTCTTGTACCAACTTCTTCTAACTCTTACTTACACTCAGAGGTCCAAGTGGGCTCCTGGACCTGTAAGATTTATTGCAATGGCGCCATGGTTCACAAAAGACCTTAAAATCCAGAAAAGTGTTTTACAACTGATGATTAGGAAGATAAAAACTGGATCAAATATTGTCTTTTTAGAAGATATTAACATATAAATAATACATTTTGCATGCAAAAAAGAGTCACGAAGAAGCAGCACAACTAAAGTAATTCCTGACCTGTCGAAAAAACATCTCTAAATTCTTCTGGAGCATTTTAAATCGACTAAACAATGAAAAGGCCTCTTATCGACAAAACGAAAACAAAGTTACTGAAAACTGTTGGTCTTAATACATTGGCACTCTGTACCAAACGAATTCTAATGATCTAGATTTTCAAGTTCCACACTCTACAACTGTCCAAATTTCTAGAAAGAAAAAGGAGTTAATGAACAAACGCACATCTTGGCAATAAGTATAACCATCACGGCTAAACAAATTGCTATTTTAATTTTAAAATGTAGAGCAGACAGCACCCCTGGTCCAAATGGGATCCCTGCCTCGGTCTATAAACAGGATATTGAATTCTGGTCACAGCAGTTGGAAAGGCTTTTTAGAACCTGCTTTATCACAAACACCATTCACTTTCTTGGAAAAGTTCAGTCCTGCAACCCATCTATAAAGAAGGCTTAGTGGTGAACCCAGAAGTTACCACCTCATCGTCCTTTTAGATGTTGAAGGTAAATACTTTGCTTCTTTACTAGTGGAGGACCTTGAAGCATGGGAAAACCCAATTAATCTGCTCTCTCTAAATCAGACTGATTTTACGCCCATTCTGGGCACCAAGGATAATCTTGTAGCAATCAGGATGCTAGTCTCAAAACAGATACACAAAAAACAACTCATTTACAGCTGTTTTATAGACTTTAGCAAGGCCTTCGATTACGTCCAACGCAAACTACTCTAGCAAAAATTAAAACATTGGCGCATCCCAGGGCCATTGCTCTGAGGCATTCTACTGCTCGAGTCTGAAACATGGGCTAGAGTCAATGTAGATCAGAACTCAACTGACTCTAACAAGATCATGCTAGAACAGAGTCACAAGGATGCGTTCTGGCACCTGCCCTCTTCAACCTATTTTTCATCAATTTGGTCCCGGCTCTTGATGCGACCATCAGCGATCCACCAAAGCTGGGGCATCAACCCAGTACCTCCCTTCTTTACGCTTTTTTGAGCCAAACTGTGAGGGGGTTGCAAAGGAAGCTAAACACCTTATCTGTACATAGCACTTGCTTGACAGTGAATATTGAGAAGACCAACGTTGTGATATTTGGACGGGAAAGGAACAAACCTGGAACATGGTACCTTAACAAGCACAGACTGTCTAGACCCCCCTGATACAAGTACCTTGGAGTTTGGCTCGACGAAAAAGGAGGGCACTTAACTCACGAGAACACACTTAAACCAAAGGTCGCAGCCCCACAATTTGCTTTCCAAGCCATCCTTTATCACACAAAGACTCTCACTCTAGAAACATTGTTGAAGATAGTAAAAATCCAACTAATCCCCACATTGGCTTATGGCTCGGAAGCCATCCCCGGCAAGCTGGCCTCCTCTCTGAATAAATCCCAGCGTCCAGTCTTTAGGACATTGTTTAAACTTCTAAATTAATCTGCAGCTGCTAATATTCGACTACGATTCTGATTACACTATCAAGTCCTGGCATAAAAAGCCTGTATTCTTAAATAATTTCATGCCACGTGTGCTGCCAAGGAAGGAAATTTGAAACATCTAATCTGACAAGAGGCATCTGATCCAAATCTCTCAGTCGCAGAAAACCCTTGCACAAAGCACTAAACTGAAAACAGCCACCGCAATTTGGATCCAAAATCTTCCACACCAAAATTTTAAGAGGGTATTAAACAAAGCAATTGTAAATGCTTAGTTTCTGCAAGGCCCTGATGGCTAGAAACCATGCCTGTCTCATATCGAGAAGTTATAACAAAGCAAGATGCAAAAATATCTTGCAGACACTTTCGTGGGCCATTTCAAAATCAAGTATTGCCACATCAGGATGGGACTATTTTCATCCTTGGACCTTTTACTGTTTTGGTTCCGCGCCCAGCATCAAATAGGTGTTGACTCTGCGGGGAATCACGAGAAAATTTACCGACCTCCTCTGTATGTGCCCAGCTTTAATTTACTATCGCCGGAAACTCCTCCGTCAAGTATGGATCAAACAAGGGACCCGTACAATTCAGACAGCCATAGTCCCAGCCTGGAAGGAGCGCCGGGGTAGGATACAGACTATCCTTGTACGGTAAAACCGACACTACAAATTTAGTATCTGCCTCCACCAGTACTGGTTGCCACATTTTCTCGACTTCAATTGGGTTGAGTTAGATCTACTAGTGCCACTTTTTAGGGTGCTGTACAGGTGGTCATACATTCACCTCAATAGGGTCTGGACCACTACCAAAAAGTGTAGGTAGATCATTTCTTTATTGGTCCTGAGGAATTGCCATCACTAGATTAAAGGCAAGAAACATGTCGACCTATTACAATAGCACACGTCCCCACAAACCTTAAAGTAAAGTCCCATTTGTAAAGCGCACAATCACCCGTAAGGGTCTCTAGGCGCTGGGGGCCGTCGGGAAGATTAAGCGAGCTATTGCCCAGAGTCACATGGTGCTGGGCTAACCTGCCGCCGGAGCCGGGGATCGAACCGCGGTCCCCAGATTCCAGCGTCAGTCGCCCTGGCCGCGGCGCCACACCTCTTCGGGTGGGAGGGTGCGTCTTTTAGTTTTTAACCAGGGCAGTGGCCACATCTCATTAAAATTGTTCTGAGTGGACCGCTGTTCCCTGTTTTAGCCCATACATACACCTTAATATCACCTACACTCATATTCACACCAAGGGCCCTCACATACACTGCACCCAATGGCTTGAAAAAATATCTCCGCCAAGTAGGCCCCTTCGGGGGCGCCTGATCGGGTATTGCACCGCCGACCCGAGTAGGAGCAGGCCCAATGATGAAGCAAGACACCCGCTTGTTGGGTGTGTGAGGGTTTTTTTCTGAAAAGGAGGAATCCCTTTCTCCTGATCTTATGTTTCTTCACACGTCAGGATACACTATCCCCCCTATTTGATCTGACCTCCACCTGCTCTTTTTCATTAGGAACTTCATACCTTGTTGGTTATACTAGCCATAGATTTTTTGCCAAACGATCCTCATCCTCAAGCCATCTGCGGCCTGGTCACATTTTTTAGCACATTCGACAAAACGCTAAGAGCAGTTGCTCTACCGGTCATTTCTGGACCTTAAAATTGAATTCCATTTTGTAGATTCCTCTGCATTATAACATATAAATGAACGAAGCACTGCTTTACGCACAACAGTGACGTGCACCCACAAAAAGTGCATTTCATCATTTGAAGGTTCAAAATGTGGCCTCAAGGGTCACATGTTAAAAACCTAGGAAAAACAAGGATAAAATAGTTTCAGTACGGACCGACCATAAGGGTCAATGCACCGCCACTTTAACCTCCCCAATAAAAGAAGAAATGGCTGATTGAGTTCCACATGCACAAAATTACCCACAGCTCAATACATCACAGTGAATAAAAATGTTTGGGGTAACATATTGACTAAAGTCTGTCTGAATTATTTTTAATAACAATGAATTTGTTATGCTTTTATAATGATGCCAAGCAGTGTTTACCACCCTGTTTTTTTATTAACGAGATGCATTTGAAATCTTGATTTCATCACTCACCTGAATGTTTTACAACTGCCTGGGCGCCAGACCTAAGTGGGTCTCTCCCTTTCCCAGTTGTATATGCTTTATCAATGTATGTTACGGTCTCATTACAAACTTGCAAGGGCTTTTATTAGCCGAGCATAAATAAAATAAACTATAGAAACGACTTTCCTTACCTCTTTAAATAGCCAGATAAGACCTGGTGGTGAGAATGGTACTGTAGTAACAAGCAGTTCTATCAGTGGCTCTTATTTGACTCCCCCAGACATTTTGTATTTCTGTATGTAGGCTCTTGTGTGCTTGTATGTTTCAGTCTGTTTTGGTCAATATGTAAATTACATGTTTTGAGTTCGTCATAATTTCCCCCTCATGACTAAGCATGGGCGGATTTTGCGAATTGGCAATCCGCGAACTAGCGTATTTACGGATTCGCAATCCGCAAAATCCGCGAACTCTCGCGAATTTGCGGATTTTTAATTTTTTTTTGTGTTCGCAAGGATTTCTGCCAGTTCGCGAGGGTTCTGTACCAGTTCGCAATTGCGAACTTACTTGTCGGCTCGCAACCGCCGCGACTATGTTGTTTCTACATCTGGTTCATCATCACAGGTTCACAGCACCCTCTGTTTCACCACTGCCACCCTCTGGTACACCCATGCCACCCTCTGGTACATCACTGCCACCCTCTGGTTGGTTTATCACTGTAGATTATGGGGGTGAAAAAAAGCAAGCACACCTGCCCAGCTTCAACTGACATGAATTAATTTGGGGTTGATTAATGTGTCACTGAATTTAAACTTCCAGTCTGGCTGGCACCTGCTTCCTTATCTGTAATTTGCTTTCTGTTGCAGTGCACTTTTTTTTCACAGGACCTTTGTGGCCTATAGTTGCAAGTAGGCAACTGAACTCTGAAGGGGCCCCTCAGGAAGCACTACAGGGAATGGCTACTAATGATAAGATTGAACTTTTGCACCTGCTGAGTGCTTTCAGTTTTGTCTGTAATTGCTTTCTGTTGCAGTGTAATTTTTTTAACAGGACCTTTGTTGTATACTTGTAGCTATTCTCTGAGCCTGCTGTGAGGGTCAGAGCAGGATCATAGACTAGTTGCAAGTAGGCAAATGAACTCTGGAGGGGGCCCTCAGGAAGCACTACAGGGAATGGTTACTAATGATAAGATTGAACTTTTGCACCTGCAGAGTGCTTTCAGTTTTGCAAAAATCTAAATATCCAGCAGCATCCACAAAAAGTAATCCTTCCAGGTCAAGATCCAAATCAAAGTGACCAGCACATGAAGAAAGCACTGGGAGGAGCCTGGTGGACAGGAACAGGAAGTTGGAAACTGTGGGCCACTTCCTTCCTCCCACCCCCACCCCCCAAAATGGACTCCTTGCAAAGAAAAAGTGCAGGCAAATGTCAACCTGAGGAGTTATTCTGATAAAAATCATAATTTGCAAGGTTTATGCTGCCTGCTGGTGGATTTCTTGTGCGAAATTACAAATTTTGCAATCTCGCAATTGCGAGATTGTCGCTGCCCGCCGCATCTACGTGTTCGCAAGTGTTTACTCCCGCGAAATTGTATAGTATTCTAGTTGGCAAGTGCGACCAAGCAAAAAATCTGCTTCGCACGGATTTTACGAATTTTCGGCAAGTTTGCGAGAGTTCGCGGATTGCGAATTTACCGAAAATCCGCAAAATCTGCGAGCGGAACGGATTTTACGCCCATGCTTACTCATGACCAAGCTAAGGTCACTTTTGGATCATCCCACTAAACGAAGGACGCACTGGCATGGGCCACCCCTGTAATTAATGAAGGCAGCCTTTTTTTAAAACCCAGATCTCCTCAAGCAATTAACCAGCATTGTCTCAAAGAAACAAACCAGTCAGCTCACATGAGCGTGCTTACCTTAAATTAAAGCTCAAGAAACATTGTCCATTATGTAAGCAATTTCTACCAAATAAATGTGGAAGCTACTTGAACCAATGAAGCTGCTTCTGATGCCTTCTATAATGGTTTGAGAGAGGAATTAAAGGATGTTTTGTTCTTAGTAGATAATCGACCAACTACTACTGATGCCCTGATAGATTTAACACACCACATTGTGGAACACCAATGCCATAGCTGAAGGGCACACCAGGTTGAATTCATCCTCCCCAGTAACGTAAGTGGGAGAAAGAGTTTGAGCAAGAATCAGGCTTGAAAGAACCTATGCAGATTCGAAATGTATCCATAAATGCTCACAGCTACAGAAAAACCAGCAGACCTGCCCTTAACCTGCAAACCGCAGAGAGGTCTATCTTTAAAACAGTATTTTGCACACTTCAGAGCTGATTATTATTTGCCTGTCTAGGTGACTGCTCCCACTGGACCCTATTGTCTCCAGACTTTAACTGATTATTGGGCATCAGAATGTTTCATTGACTATACATTTAAAAAAAATGGCAAACATTATAGCTAGGAAAAGATTAGAACAGAACACATCCAAGGAATAGATGGGAAACCTCTATTTGCCGTTTGGTGACATTTCCCAATTCATGTTACCTCTTACTATTTATGGACATATAGGACACCTTACTTTTGATCTGATCAATGCTCTGTCCTCATTCAGCATTCTCAGAACAACAGACGTTGACATATCTTGCTCTACTGCATGAATGGACACAGAAACTTCAGATTCCATAACCCTGTTAAGAATTTGCAGATGTGGTCAGCAAGCCCAGAGCTAATATCTTACAGCGAATATGACCGCCCTGTTGATTTAGTACCTGATGCAGTTCTTCCACATCTTAGGGTTTACTCTTTAACAGTAAAAGATCACATGTTGACGGAATATTTAGATAAGAATATGAACAAATTATTCATTAGGCATTTTACATTTCCGTCTGGGATGCCCATATTTTTCACTCCGAAATCATATGTTGGTCCCTATATAGACTGTTGTGAACTGAGTAATATCACCATGTGCAATAAGTATCCATTGCCTCAGATTCTGATCGATTGGCCAAATCAAGATGGCCAAAGTATTCTCTAAACTATATCCTGGAAGAACATATAATTTTGTTTGAAACAGGAAAGACGATGAATGGAAAACCAACATTCGGTCTTGCCATTTTGAATATTTGGTCATGCCATTTGGCTTATGCAATGCATTGGCAGCTTTTCAGTACCTAGTTAATTATATCATAGGAGACATTTTGGATAAGTATGTGGTAATTTACTTGGAAGACATCTTGGTATTCCCAAGCTTTCTGATTGAACACAGAGCAAACATCTCTATCACAAAAACATGCTTTATGTGCAAAGCTTGAAAGGCATGAAATTGAGAGATCTGAAGTAATATTCTTGCTATTTATAATTTCTGAACAATAAATGTAGATAGACCCAAATACTATTAAAGTCATCCTGTACTGGTCTTCACTAAAAAATGTGAAAAAAGTTCAAACATTTGTTGGATTCGCTAATTGCTACACATTGTGAAAAATTTTAATTTTTCCACAATTATATTACCTATAATAACTCATATCACTAAGGCAGGCTTTACTTTTAAATGGTGTTTCAAGCTAGAAGAAGCCTTCACTTAGCTTAAAGAATAATTGTTCACTTCCGCACCCCTCTTAAGCCATCCAGATTGTCACCTCTCTTTTCATAACGAAAACAGATACCACTGCTCATGTTAGTTGAGCCATAAAAGCCTAGCATAATCCAGAGACTGAAAAACTGCACACTAAAATAAATTGAAGTATTAGTTGATGGAAGTAACTAGTCAGGGTGAACCACTAAAGTCACTACATGAACATGAACTCAACCCCCATGTAGCTATTGCACAGAACAGACAAGCTGAACTTAGAGGCAATGTGTAAAATATGTATGCATTACAAAAGAGTAATACAATAAAAACAAAGCAGCAGAAAACTCCCAAACCTATTTAGAAAAATGGTGTAAATTAAAAAAAAAAATGAAATTACACCAAAATGAGAAAAATCTAATCAGGGAACCCAGTGATAGGAATTTTAAAATATTTAAATAAGACAAGAGCCAATAACGGTTAAGTGCCAATTGCAGCAAACTGTTCGCGGCCTATGTGCAATTTAGGGCTGACTGCGATGGAGCACAGGTCTGATACTGAAACCAAATCAATTTGGTTGGTAGCTTTACTTTCAGTTTTAAAAAAACAGAAACTGTTAGACTTGTCACCAGCACACATTTTGCCTTCACCCCTCCTGTTTTCTGAACTTGTTTTGTGACTTTTAGTACTCTGTGCACTTTACTACTTCTAACCAGTGTTAAAGTGCTTGAGCTCACTTCCTAAACCATGGAATAATTGATTTACACCTGATTGGCATATTTATTTTACTTATAAGTCCCAAGTTAAGTGGTATACCACATACCCAGCGTGGGTACTTACATTCTATGAGTTGGCCTGCAGCACTTACTGTACCATTCACTTAAGTAGCCCCTTAAAACATGTCTCAGGCCTGCAACTGGAGCCTGTGTGCAGATGTAAAAAACCTTTTGCCAAGTCAAAAATTCCCCTTTTAATACATATAAGTCACCCCTAGGTTAGGCCCTAAAGAGTCCAATGTAAGGGCGTATTGTATTTAAAAAGCTGGAAATATACTTTTAAGTTTTACATGTCCTGGTAGGGAAAAACTCACAAATTTGTGTTCCACTATTGTGAGGTTTACCTTTTCCATCGGATAACTTTGGCTAACCGTATTATATCTATTAAGTGATAACTTTTGTTTAGGAGCAGGATGAAATAGCATGTTTGGTGTCTAAGGAAGTTTGATTTAAAATCCTCTTTAATAATAAAGTCATTTGTTGTCACAGGTCTGAAAATTGCACTCTTAGAAAGTTGACATTTTCTTTCTCTAAAGATATAATGCATGCAGCCTGTTTCTGGGTCACATGACTAGGTGTAGTTGTCAGATAATTGTTGTGTATTCCTCCTAGACAACCCCACAAAAAAAAGAGATTGATGTTGGCAGGATGGGCGATTCTGGTGGTATGGGGGAGGTGAACAGTGCACAGCCCCACTTGCACTTTAAAGACCCTGCCTTAGCACACACAAAATGACCTTCACGCGTGCTTTTTGTGACTTCAGACATTCTGGGAGGAGGGAAGGGAGACAGGAAGTTCAAGATACTTATGGGGGGGGGCTCCACAAGTTTCTAACACTTCAAAGCCGGCACCAGATATACAATTAGGAACCTCAGGCCCACTCTTCAGTACACTTGGACCTGTGGAAGACTACAGAAGGACTACCTTGTACTATTGACGGTTGCCCTGATGCTTGAGGCCTGCATTAATTTTAAGGGGAGTATCCTCCTGCTTAAGGCCTGCCTTGTTCTTCACCTGCCTTGGTGCTGCTTGAAGACCATATATTTGAACTCAGGAAAACTAGAGTGACTCCAAGGATCAGTTGGCTCACCTCCTGTTCTGACCTGCAGGAACACAACACGCTGCAGAGTCCTCCCTATAACTGGCCAGCTGACCTGTTGCAACTGGCCCTTCCTGGACTAGCAACTGGACCCTACCAGAGCCCTGCTGGCCTTTGTTGAAGTGAGTTCCTGATCCCCAAGAGGTGCCTCATCAGGTCCTCGACCGTTGGTTGGCATAATTTGAGTTCCTCTTGTGAAATCCTAAAGTTTTGAACTCTGCGCTCCAGACCTTGATAAGGTAGCTCTTTCATTAGGACTAACCTGTTTCTTGTATCCAGCCTGCACTCAATTGCAGTCAGCCACAATTTGTGACTTTGTCCCGGTCTAGCTTGACCAGATACCAAAAGTTCACACTTTCTAATGCTTGGAGCTATTTTTGCTTATAACTTTGTAATTGGATAGCTCCAGTTCTACCTACTGGATTATTGTCGACTTGGTCACATTTTATTTACTACATTTTACGAAGTTTTCTTACTTGGCGTGGGATATCTCTTGTGTTATGCTTTCAAGTTCATTAAGGTGCGTGTGCTGAGTAAATACTTAACACAATACTTTTAAGTTAAACCTGACTGCTTCATTGCCTAGCTAATGGAGGGTTAAGTACAGGTGAATTTAGTGTCTTTGTGGTTCACCCTGACAAGGATTGTGTTTTTACTTGAGAAAGCTTTTCACCTTCCTCAATCAAAAACCCACTTTCTCACAGAAGGCCAAAACCTTCAATGTGGCAAGGCAGCAAGCTGTGGTCGAGGAGCTGTCCAGAAGGTCATATAGCTGTTGTAGAGGTCCCAATGAATCCATATACATTTGTTAGAAAGCTCTTAGCAGGAGAAATGTTAACTTTGTAGCCAAGGAAAGTCATTTGCTAGACTGGTACTTTCGGCACCTTTGCATGTTGAAGATTTATAAGTTCGGTCTTTGCCACTTTTCTGGAGCTCAGATTCATCCAGCTGCGCAAGGCTGCAAAGTGGAGCCAAAAAGCACTCCAAGAGGCTGGATACCTTCTCTACAAGGTCTGGATGAATTGGATTTGCTGCTGCTGTGGAGCAGAGGAAATCATAATTTTCAGCCAAGCTGCAATGCACCTTGCTCAGAATTGTTTGGCAGGTGTATTCCGGTCCTCTGGAGGTCACTGGGACCAAAAAGGTTTATAATTCCCATGTTTCGCAGGATGTAAGGATCTAAGACCCAGGTTTCTGAGGATGTAAGGAGGTGCACACTTTGGCACAGCCCAGAATTCCAAGAACTCAAGAACAGCACTTAGGGATCAAGACTCACTCAAGAAGAGGCTTCCGGGATTGTACAGGATAGGTCCAATTAGAACTGGTCAGTTGAGCAGAGGCAGGAAAGGCCCTCTGTAGCTTATTGTGCCCTTGTAGCTTGAACAAGAGGTCAGCCTTAGGAGCCCTGGGGCCCACTTCTTAAACTTAGGTACAAGAGGGAGAGCAGGTCCAGTTCTTCAAGGCACTTCTCAGGTATCAGACACCAGGTTCAGTCCTCTTCTGATCTTCCTCAGGTTCAGTAGTGTTTTGAAAAGGGTACTGGGGATCCTACATTTATTCCTGGCACCAGCTTGTGCGTTAAAGTGACTCTTGCCTCCTCCCCAAACAATGGGGTAACAGTTTCCCGGCCCTGTGTGGCCCTGGAAGCAATCCCACAGTGACCATCTCTGCCTTCATCCAAGATGGTGAAACCCTTCTACCACAGAGGTATGGCAAGAGAAATGAGCAGCCCTTCATCTGTGCTAATTTCAAAGTAGCTCTGGGGGCACCTCCCTCGCCACTGGTATTGGAGCCTGTCTCGTGGGGGGTGAGGGGGACAAGCCTGGCCTAGTGTTATCTGACAACTGCCTGTGATGGGGGAGGGCCCTTTGAATAAAGAAGCTTCTGGACACTGCTCAAGTGGTCATCCTGTCAGAGTAACAGAAGCACCTCCTCACACCCAAGCCTTTATCTCCTTCTCTGGGAGCAGTTTTAATACCGCATTCAGAGTTGAGCACTCAGAGGGCTGCAACTGGAGGCTAATTCAAATTAGAGTCTTTAGGCAGGGAATCTTTAACTTTCTAAAAGCACATTTTCCTTAATTTTCATAAAAAATCAGACTTTGCCAAGACTTCCTAGCTGGTGAGAGCATTACTAAATTTAATAATGCATCAAAGTGTTTCCCTATTAACCAGTTTGCTAAGACGTTTATCAATTAAGACAAAATCAATACTAGAGGTATGACCGTGTTTATGGTTCCTATACGTAAATCTGTTGTTTAAATCTCCTTTAGTTTCCCAAATATCAACCAGCCCTAAATCCTCTCTTAGTCTGCTTACCCATTCTCATTTTGGGAAGGTTTAATGCCCTATTTGGTGGATGTCTATCCTTTATAGGGTTTAATAATATATTAAAGTAGCCGCCTATTATGTTCGGAATAGACGTTGTTGTTATTTGCGGATATAAAGATTGAAGAGGTGTGGGGTCATCTGTGTTAGGGCCATAGTGCCCTACAACAGCTAGGGAGATATCACCTAGCTTGATTTAGGCTATAGCCCATCTACCCTTTGAGTCTACGCTACTTTCTGTTAAAATTATATTTGAAGGATTTAAAAAAATGATTGAGACACCTTTAATATTACATGACCGGTTTGTACAGACAGTGTTCCCATTCCACTTCTCATGTTTTATCATTTCATACCACTCTTCTTTAAGGAGGTTGGTTTCTTTTATTAAAAATATGTCACTCCTTACTGACTTAAGATATTCAAATATTTTTGTTGCCTTTTCCTTGTTCTCAGCCCATTAACATTCCAATACATGATTTTTAAATCGCCTATCATAATAAGATGGTATTTTCCATTTTACCCTGATCCGGTTTCCCTACTGTTTGTAAGTTGGACGATATTTTTTTTTCTTTTTTCCCAACTGCTCCCCACCAAAAAAAAAACATTTTTAAAGTGTGTTAAAAAAAATACAACAACCCTTGCATGGAGAACCCTCCCTACAGTCATCGGGCACGCTTGTTACCCTGTTTGAGGTTCGCTATTGTGGGGTATTAAATTTAATTATTTTGGCGCTTACAGCTTCCATTATGAGTTCTTTTTTAGCTTTTATTCGTTCTAAGAGTAATTCTACATCTTTCGGTTCCCTAATATTATAGGTTTGGTTGTTCCACGTTATGCGCAGGAGGGCCGGAAATTTCATTTGAACTGTTGCGCCTTCACTTCTCAAGTCTGGTATGTACTTTCCAAAAACCCATTGCCTATCTGCAGTTGCCTTGGAAATATCAGAATGGATTTTATAACTATACCCATCTTTTGAGAGGGTGCCCGCTTTCAAGGCCATGCTTAGAACTTTTTCTTTTACAGTGTATGTCTTAAAATTGACAGGCACTCTTCTTGGGTTTTTCCTCACTTTATTAGGCCTGAAGGTATGTCTGGGCACCCAGTGTATATCTTTGTTCAAGCTTTGTTCGTCTAACTCTGAAGCGGCTTCTTTTAGTAGTTGGATTATATAGCTCCTAATGTTCTGTCACTCTGAGCGTTCAGGAATGTCCAGCAGCCTTAAATTGTTCCTCCTTGAGTTATTTTCCATGGCCTCAATTTTGTCTCTCAATTCTTTTTCTGTTGATCTTCTTTTATCAATCTTGCTCTGACAGAGTTTCACCTCTTTTCTGGTTTGCTCCAAGGTGTTCTTAATAGACACCACTCTATCAGCTAAGGTATTGAACCTAGTCTCCAAGGCTTCACAAGTCACCTGAATTTTTTCTTGGTTTCTTTCAGACTTGGCAAAACTAAGTTTCATCTCCCTAAAGAATGACCCCATCATATCGCCCGGCTCAGATTGTACAGGTATCTCTGATCTCTGCTCTGTGTTCCCCTTTCCTGATGTTGAGATTCCTCATTTCTTCGTATCTCCTCCATATCTTTGGCGACTTTGTCCCCTGGATCATTAGACATAAGGGCTTGATACCTGTTAGTAGATTCCATTTGGGGTACTGTTGAGGGGGATGCAACTTTATGCTTAGAGAGAGGGTTCTCAGTGGACTCCTTTAGTTTCAATTACTCGTGTGGAAGAGTCGTCTTGTCTTGTACTTTGAAAAAGGAGCAAAGAGACGGGGTAACTTTTAAATTTGATCCCTTCTTTTGTTGTTCTCTTTTGGCTGTTTTTGCAGCTCTAGCTGAGACCACCACTACTATACTAACTTTATTTCTGCTTTCTATGTTTTTTATCAGAGATTATCCCTGTATCTCTTTCTGTTGTACACCCAGCCTGACCTTGCACCTACTCCTCTTTAGGTCTAATGGATATAGGAGGAATAGTTTATTTTCCTATGAGTAACAACTCTAAATTCACCCGTTTGTTTCTCAGCATATAACAGAAGGAGTTGGTATCCTTTGTTTAGTTGTCTTTAATAGTCTTCCTCATGCGGGTTTGTGGCTAGTTTATTTTTACCTGCGACATTTCTTCGTTGAGCCAATGTCGGCGTTTGAGGAAACTGCGTGGATGAGCTGGATGTGTCTCTAGAGGACGCTGCTGAGTTAGCACTAGAGTTTAGGGTGGCAGATGCTCTGCATTTACCTTTGCCTCTTTTCCTGGTGGCACTCATGCAGACTAAGGATGTTGTGTCCCTTGTAGTCTTTATCTCCCCTTTACTGGTGTCTCTAACCCCCCCCATGGGCTTGCCCAGCCCTGTGAACAAAACAGGACTCCAAGATTGACCAAATAGCATAAAACGATTTGTTTGAAAGCCCCCAGGAACTTATTTTACTAATGGAGATACGCTGATGGTGAAATTCCCTGGACGCCGCAGCCCAAAAATTCCCTGCTTTTTCCAGCGTGTGCGGTGTTGAGGAGCCGGTCCTGGGCTGGGGCCTGACTCCACCTCCAGTGCTGCTTGCTCTCGTAGTCCCCGTAGCTCTCACTTGCAGCTCTCGCTCTTCACTCTGCTCCCGCCTCACACAGGCGCTGCATAGGGAGCCGCGGTGGCCGTTCCCGACGATCACCTGCGCCTTCCACTTCCACCAGTTCCGGAGCAGAGGCCGCCTGAAGCTGGTCTCCCCGGAGCTACCCCTGAACCGATGTGCAAACCTGCACGGAGATCCCTCGCTGCGCACGGAAAACAACCCTTTCAATTAGGGGAAAGATGTGAGGTAAGTATTTTCTCTTGTTGGAGCCGTTAGCGTATATGTGACCTCACATTAGCGGAGCTCGAGGCAAAAGCTCCTAGCCGGCGGCCATGTTCACCGTCTCAAAAAATGTCAAGCTTATTCTTGTCGCAAGTTGGCCTGGTTAAAAAAGTCTTACACCTCCCTGCACACCTGTCAGATCACTCATTAGTCCAGCTAGGTGTTTGTCTTAATCAAACACAAGGTGAGAAAAGATGGATGCTAGACCTTAATCTCTTAAAGGATCCTGAAGTAATAGAAAAAATTAAAACTTCAACCGTAAATTACTATAAGGATAACAAAAAAGGGGAAGTCCCATCTAATCTAACTTGGGATGCATACAAGCGGTGCTTAGAGGTGTTCTAATTGGCTTAGCAATAAGCAGTAATAAGGGAAGGACACAGAAAACCTCCCAGTTGGAGTCTGAAATATTTTGAAAACACAAGAGAAGTTAGAAATAGAAACGTTGGAGAAAGGAAAAAATGAAAATTAAGGAACAGCTACTAGAGAAGAAGAATGACTTAGCACTTTTTTTGGAGGAAAGAGTTAGGAATAAGTGGGAAGCTAGTTTCCTATCAAGTTATGAATATGGAGAAATAGCAGTAAAACTGTTAGCTTGGAAGCTTAAGACTGATTCCAATAGTAATAAAATCATGGCAATAAATAAGGGCACCAATGGAAGAAGAGTAGAAGATGTAGCAGGAATAGAAGATACATTTGTAGACTTCTTTCGGTCATTGTATGATGAAGATCTAGTGCCCTTACCTTCAGCTTTAAGCACCTATCTTAGGAAATCACAACTCCCCAAATTAAATATAGATTTATGTGACTCGCTAAATGCGGATATTACAACAGAGGAGGTTATGGAGGTGATAAGTAAACTGAAAAAAGGAAAGGCCGCTGGTCCAGATGCTATCTCAAATTAACTTCATTTAGTATTAAAAGACTCTTTAGCCCCTGTAAAGATTCAGAGTGAAATAAACACCTTCATCTGGGCCTCCAAAGGTGTTAGGAAAGCATGGAAAAAGCTATGTCAAAAGAAAAACCGAGGGGGGATAGCTAGTCCAGACCTCATGTGATACTATAAAGACTTCAATTTCAAAAACATCAGGATACTTTTTAAATCGAAAACTCTCTATACTGCCCAATTGGAAAGCCGTAACAACAAGGATTTTTGTCTCTATAAGTTTCGCCACCCTAAGTATTTAAAAAAAATCTAATTAAAGGTTTTAAAGTCAGCGTACAAAGTTTGGTATGAAATAAGGAAAACATGGAAGCTCCCATACTACAGCAAGTATGCACCAATATGGAACTCCCCGCGTACTCCAGAATGCTTGAAGGACTCCCTCGCAGACCCTTTAAAAAAAGCTGGGATATCAAGCTGGGGGGAGCTCATATAACACAGGAATTTAATAAGCTGGGATGCATTAGTGGAAAGGTCCAATGCTACTATTTCAATGTTTAAATACTATGAGCTGGCAACCTTGTGCAAGGAACAAGAGAAAATGTCAGACAATACTGAAGAATTTGAGGTAGAAACACTAAAAGACCCAGCTGCAAAAAAAAATTCGAAATTGTACTGGTACCTGATCCAAAGGGATGAAACAGACTCTAATACACCAGATTACACTTGGAAGAAGATCTTCCTGGCTCAAGACTTGCAACAACTATGGCAAGTATCCTGCACTTTTTTATGGTTTATTATAGTTTCTGCAACCCTTAGGAGAAACCATCTCTTTACTCTGCACATATCTTACTGGACGCGAGAGAGGTGAACAAAAATAAATAACCAGGTGATGAGAAAATGCCCCAACTGTGGCGAAATGAAGGCAAATGAAATCCACATGTTTCATCTGTGTGCACACCTCGATACCTACTGGAAGGAAATTGGTAAGACAGTTAACAGAGCATTAAGCATTGATATGAAGGTAAGTTCTTTTAATGTTATCTTTGGTATTTTATATGGTAATGATCCTGGTATTGCCTTAAACAAAAATCAGAAATGCCTCCTATTTACCTTAATGTTATTGGCTAGACGCAAGGTGTGCAGAAATTGGATTCTTTCATCCCCTCCTAAAGTGGATGACTGGCTTTCCCAAGTCAAAAGGTTTAGGAAACTAGATACACTTAGGGGGTGTGTGTAAACGCACAAAATACTGGGACCTTTGGGACAAGAATATGGCATAGGGTAGGAAGGAATGTCCAATGATTTCATTAAACGCGATCATTCAATTTCGGTGGATCCATCAGGGTGGCTACGTGAAGGTGGATTCTAAAGAATCTGTTGGTCTTTTAGACATGGTCATGCCTCTCTTATGGTTCACTTTCCTCAAGAGGTGACCTGACTTGCTAAAAGCTATAACAATCGCACAAAAGAGGACAAAAAGTGTTCCCTTATTGAAAAGCCAGTCTTGTTACAGGGAAAATAGTTTTCAGGACATTTTCACTTCAAAGGCACTACATTTCTACATGCCCTACACCAAATACCATGCACCCTGCCTTATGAGCAGTAAGGCCTACATGGGTGCGACATATTTACTCTGGCAGGCTGAACTAAAGTTTAAAAATGTTTTTTTTTCAGGCTCCAATGGTGGATATGAAGCCATGTTTTACACTGTCACTGTAGAAGATGGTACAATGGATCCTGTAGTCCACTAGTAACACATTACTTACAGACCCTGGGTACATTTTACACCATATACTAGGGATTTATAGCTAAGTTAATTATATGGAAATTAGGGGTGCATTAATGTCATCATGTTGAAAGCAGCAGCACAGGCCCTTACCACTGATTAGTAGGGATAAAGTGCACAGAGTTCTTCAGCCAGCTAAACAAATAGGGCAACATTCTTGGGGTGCAACACAAAAACTTACACACCCTATAGCTTTTTTCTTTCACATTTTCTGGTCCACTGAGAGAAACTACATTGTTTACTACAGATAATTGCTAGGCATTTAAGATGTGTGAGGCCGGTAGCCAATTGCTAGACTAACTAGAAGGAGCAAAACGTGAGTTGTAGTTGTGGATACACCATACAAATGTGGGCATTGTGAACGGGTTGGCTGATTCTGACCACACAGCTGCAAAGGACCGGTGAAAGGAGATTATTATTAAGGTACATGATGATACAGGCAGAATTATTGTTTCCTAACAATTATCTTTTTATTGTAGGTAAAAAATTACAAAGACTTGTTTTCTTGGATTAATGACTTTCCAACAGCCATTCATACGCTGAACTGGGAAATTTTGCATTTGAGTTGGATTCACACTTTGCATTTGCCCATCATCACTTACTTTATTAGGATTTAGTTGAAATTCCCTCTTCCAATGCCAGAGCTTGTACAATAATGACAAAGAGTTGATCTCTTCAATGTTGCAATATCTTCCCCTGAATTTAGTTCACCCAGAGCTCCTCAGCCTCTCCCTTATGGAACACCAACTCCACCTTGCATCATTTGACCTCAATTCTAGCAAACAACACGGTGCATTCCACCAACTTTCCCTGCAGACAGATGATTTGAAACCCTTTCTGAGCCAGCTTTGTTTGCACAAGCATGAATACTTCTATAAGCCTTTCCTGCTTCATTTCCTGTACATCGCTACAGTGCTTAGCAAACCTCAGGATCTCATCTGAAGGTTTAGTCTACCAGCAAATCACATTCTGTTACATGTGCATACTGATCTCTGGGCGCAACACAAGAACAAACTGTGAATGCTTCCCCTATCTCCCCTTTCAGGATTTCATTTTCCACTGGGCTGTGTAAACAACTGAAACAGCCATTCACAATATGCATGCACTGATTCTCTAGCTTCTTGATCCCCCCATTGATCTTTAACCAATCAATGTTCCTTGCCTCGCATCTCTCTGTCAATTATGTTAATTTCTCATATGCAGTAGCTGCATGCTTTTCAATTTCCTTACTCAGGTATATCAGTTCATTTTCCTGAAATTGATTCAGATGTGAGATGTCTAAACATCCACTAATGATTTCTTGCTGTTTCACCTTCGGTTTTGGTATGTGTAGGGGGCTGGTCCTTCCTTGACTTGTGGATGGGATCTCCTGTCTCCCTATTCTTAGACATTTCTTCAAACCATGAAAGCAAAATGTCACTATCAATCGATCAATCAATGGTTAGTAGAGTGCTGCTTATCACCCAAGAGGGTATTCAGGTTTTGGAGGAGGGGAATCCAGGTTTTTAAGCCATCGCTGAATTTCTGTAGGGTGAATGCAGTCCGGAGATGGAGTGGGAGGCCATTCGAGGTTTTGGCTGCCAGGTAGGAGAAATTTCAACCGCTGCTTCTGCTTATTTTGAAGCGGGCATGTGGTTGCGGAAGAGGGCGGGCGGAGCATAGTTGTCTGCCGGGTTAGTGGAAGTTCAGTTTGTGGTTGGTGTAGGCTGATCCTTTGTTGTCCACGGCCTTGAAGGCATGGTTCAGCAGTTTGAACTGGCATATTTTCTGGATGGGGAGCCAGTGGAGTGCTCTGAGGTGGAGGCTGATGTAGGCTCTTCTCCGGAAGTTGAGGATGAGCCTGGCTGCAGCATTTTGGATGGTTTTCAGTCTGCTCAGTGGTTGTGAGGTGATGCTGACATGGACGGAGTTTCTGTAGTGCATGTGGCTGGTACTGAGGCCTCGGGTGATGGTGCGTCCGGTATTGATGGGGAGCCGTTACGGAGCATGCAGAGGGAGAGGAAACAGGCTGAGGAGACAGTGTTTATCTGCTTCTTCATGGTGAGCTTGTTGTCGGGTATGATTTTGAGGTTTGTGGCTTGGTTTGTTTGAGTGGGAGAGGGGCCCAGTACCGCTGGGACGCGCTATTGAACAGTCCCATCCTCAGTTTAGTAACTGGAACTGTCAAAATAATTTGTCTCCCTTCTCTTAAAGATTGGAAATTTTGTATTGGGGTCCAGACACCAATCTGTGAGTTTTTTGTAACATTGGAACAAACTCCGCTGTGGCTTTTCCACCTACAGCACCTGGAACAGCAGGATTAAGGGCAATGTTTAATGGTGTGGATGCAAGAGAAATTGCTAATGTCTGAGCTGATATGACTTCTGATATTGGACACCGGAAGCAATGACATCAGTGTCTGTTGCACCGGGTGCAGCTGCAATCGAAAGAGTGTTCCCCCAATCTGAACTACATTCAAGACAACAGGAGCTGTGGCAAATGAACCCCTAGATGTTGTAGCGCTATCTGAATCCGAAAATGGAGCAACATAACATGTTGGACACGAAGGCAACAGGGCATCCAAAAGATCATTCCCAGAATCACTATCAGTGTAAGTTTTCCTTGAAATATTACCATCTTCATGTCTCTGCTTCCAAACATGTTCAGGCTTTTCTGTTGTCAATGCAGGGTACATTTTAGCTCTATCAACTACACATTTTTCTCCATCTAGGCTGTTCTTCATCACATTTAGCATCAGCCTAATTACTCACTACTCCGTTTGCTCTAGTCTTAAATTGTTCATTCTCCTTCACATATACTGCATGTTCCCAAACATGGAATGCTTCATCTTAAGCAGGTCTGGGAGGTGGCTTCATATCATATGATATTCCCTTTAAATTTTCAACAACCCTCAAATCAAATGTGCTATATTGTGGAAATCATATTGCTCCCTCCTTTTTGGTGATCTTTTGCCATTGATGAAGACACAAACATTTATGAAGCCCTACACTAGCTGACATATAATCACCTGGCGTGCCTTCCGGTGGAGCCTCCTCACCCTCACAGACAGGTACTCCCACATCACCTGTTATTAAATCTCTAACGGGCCAGAAACGTTTATTGGTCATAACAGTTCAACAATAAATGAACAATTTCAATTCAAATATTCAATATGCTAAGTTAAAATTCAATACAGATCTATTTTTGCAACCAATCTCAGAACAATCCTTTCCTTCATGGACCTATCACAGCACAACACCTGATGACTCACCGCTCCTTGTTCAGTTTTCAGCACATGTGCACTGCAAGAGGAGGTGTGACCCGCACATAGTCTTAGTTAGAGCCGGAGCCGAGCGAGTTGGAGCAGTTGGAGCAGTTGGATTGGGTCAGAGCTGCACAGCATACCTTGTCAAACAATAGGATACCCCATGCCCCTTCTCTCCCAAGGCTACAAAACTAAACCAGAGCAGCAGCAAAGAGTTACCACACCACTGCTCAAGGGTGCAAAGGGCCTCCTGGAAAAAAACACTCAACATACAGAAACCACAGGGAGAAGGTTGTAAACTGCTTGTGTCAGACCCCAAGCAAAGGAGACATAATAGGAACAATCAGATGTTCTCTAACTCCAGCGTAACTAAAAACAGCTTAGGAACACCACGCTAGACTGATTCCCCGATTACTTTGCAAGTGCTCATGGAACATTAATGGCCTGAACTCAAAACTGAGCAAACCGGATCATTTTCTCCAAACCTCAGTACCCCAAAATACATCAATGAGACATTCGACAAAACCTACACACCAAACGACAGACATATTAAGACTACACCAGTTGTTCTTGCGCAACTGCTCCCAAGTATAGGGGACATATTTCAAAACATATTCAGCAAAGTGACTGGCATATTGAACAAGTGGGAAACCCTCATAGAAGCACTCCGGGTAATATATGCAAAAACGAACAAACCTAAACTCGTTGACAAAGTGCACAAGGAGGCCACTAGCGCAATACACAACTCGAGAATCTGGAAGCACGAAACTTGACCAGTCAAAGTTCTTCAAACTCTATGGAAAAGACCAGGCAACCCGCTTGCCATTGCAGCCCTAAGATTCAGCAGAACAAAGACCAATAAGTTAAGATGGTCAGTAAAAAGAGACCAAGACAACGAACTCTGAGCTAAGTTACACACCAACCTGAAACACAATATCAATGCTAGATTTTGGGCTACTGTGAATCAATTTCTCAAACCAGGCCACAGAGGCATTGACTTATACATCACTGAAACCTCATGTGCCCAATACCTAAAACAACACTTTAATCTAGAAGAAATAGACATCCAGCAGACAGTCATCTGGGAAACTTCAATTACAGCACAATACGAAGGACAGACTGAGGTGGACCCAGAGATCATCAAAAAACAAATAAACAAAGGGTAAATTGAAGGAGCCCCGGGTCCTAACATCATTCCTCAGCAGTGTTCAAACACAACCCAGACTTCTGAGCTGAAATGTTGGCGCTGGTGTTTACACAGGCCAAAAGCACACATAATCTGCCAGTGTCATGGAAAGGCTTGATCTTATTCCCAATTTTCAAGGGAGGAGACAGGCCTCTTCAAACTATTGCGTGATAACTCCGATCAACAATGATGCCTAATACTTCGCTGGAATCATGCTTGATGAGATAACAGCTTGGGCCTCCAACAATGCCATCATACCATACAATCAAACTAGGTTTCTAAAATCATCAGGCACGATTACAAACATAGTAGCAATCTCTTTACTAATGAATGCTTCTGATGCAACCGACACACCGCTATTCTTTTGTTACATTGGTTTTAAAGCAGCCTTCAACTGCATGGACCAAGGGATACTGTGACAGCAGCTGGCAAGTTGGAGAATACCGCAAAACCCGCTAAACATGCTGATAATGCTGGACGGTAATACAAGTTAAGATGGGTGCAGGAACGCTACTCTCCTGCAAAATCAAAACCACATGTCGTCTAAAGCAAGGCTGTGTCTTGGCGCCAACATTATTTAACCTCTTCCAGGCTGACCTGATGGAACAACTACAAACCTGCAATTCCCACACTCCTAAACTATGCGGCAAAGCCGATGACATGTGCACTCGGGTGGGATGTAACGGCTTCTAAACATCATGAAGACCTACTCACTGGCCAATGGCTTGATGATCAGTCTTGGCAAAACAAAATCCATGGTCTACAACATCAAGAAAACACAAAGACAGGCTTTTTTCTGGGGCAACACTTGGCTGGAAAACACAGAGTACACATATCTTGTGGTTATCATCGACAAGAAAGGCTATTTTACAGCCCAGAAGGAGACATTACAAAGGAATGGCCTGGCTCTGGTAATAGCAATCAAAAACTTTTTTAAAAACCTCGCCAGCCCTTTGCTGACGCCACTGTTTGAATTCGCAAGAACAAAACTTCTGCCAACAATCTCATATGGAAGCGAATCGGTAAGAGAGCAAGACATCAGCACCCTAGATACCACAATTACCCAAGCCTATAGAACCATTTTTTCTCTGCCTAGTTACACCTCACCTGTGCAGATAAGATTGGAATTTAGACTGACAAAACAGTCGCTAGCCAGGTGCAGAGTAAACACAACATGTTGGAACATGATTTGGAAAGCCGAACCAAAAACCCTGAACCATATGCTATGGGAAGAACTACAGTACAGCAACACGTCACTGGCAAGAGTCTACTTACAAGAGTCTCTCAACCTCACGGGACTGACAGAACTTTGGGATACACCTACCAGCTGCCAGATTTTCAAGCGCCTGGTTACAAAGTCACTCATAACCCAGTCTGTCATTGAGGATAAGGCCACACTATCCAAAAGAACACATGGATGGATGACACTTAATAATTACACAACTATCGCCCTCCAAAACTATTTCACAACAGCTTACCCAGCCTTTATCAAGCTGCAGTTTTTAAAATATTGACATGGTCTGCTACCAGTTAAATATCATTCAGCACCCTGGCTGTGGAAAAATCTACTCGCTGCCTTTGCGGTACTGTTAGGGAAGACCTGGTAAATTTATTCAACATTGTACGCAAAGAAAGGAGGCATCTACTAATACAGGATTTCAATCAAATGTGAATGTGTACAAGAAGGCAGGCAATTCTGGTCTACTCTGATCTCCGACTAAATTGCAGCTTGGTCACATTTCTGCTAAAGGTCGAGCAAAGACTGCACCACAACGCTCTTTACCCAGCCCAACCGACCCAAACTGCACTATAAAGGACAGTATGATCCTCTATCAGACAACACTGTGGCAGTCCCTGGCCACTACAAACCCCATTTCCCCTCTAACAAACCATTAACTGTAAATATGCACAAACGTAAAGAATCACATTTTAAACCTGTTAACAGTTTTACATGTGCCTTCGAACTACATAACTAAACTCCACAGGCTATAGCGCTGCTGTCCCAGGTCACTAATACATTTGACTTCACTATCTTCGTTTTATAATACAATACCTTTTAAATGTGAATGTAAAGAACCAATTTTAATCCTGTTAATTTTTATGAACGACATGGAATTATGAACCCTTACCTAGTTACATGTTATTGCAATGATTTTAAGTAGCTCAGCAATTATTTAATAAACTTGAACCTGATGATTCACCAACCAATCCCAGCTCATTTCACCCCAGTTGACCTATCCCAGCATGGTACTCTCTGACACAACTCTCACTCCTTGCAGCAGTTCACCCTCATTTACAATTTTCTCGTATGCAAAATTCCACAACTTTTAATCAGGCACAATAAACAAATCACCCTTCTCTAACAAATTGGAAGTAGTTCATGCATACATTTTTTTGCCAGAAATAACACCTTCAACTTCCACTCACACACAGATGAAATCTCGCCCAGCAGAAATCACCCTGACTGATGTATTTTTAATTTTTTTTTATTTTATCAAGTTTTATATAGCGCGAGCTTGACCCGAATCAGAGCACCAGACCAGACACATTAATTTTTTTGTTAGGCACAGGAGGCCTCATTTATGAGGCTGTGAGTCACTTTTACGCTGTCGGTGCGTCACTTTTTGTGACGCACCAGTGACGTAAAAAATTCACCTTGTTGCGTCATATTTACAAAGTGACGCATCTAGGTAGATGCGTCACTTTGTAAACCCCTGCGCCACATTATACCTGCGCCAGGTATAATGTATGCAAGGGGGGCGTATTGACGCAAGGGAGGGTCGTAGAAGTGACGCAGTGAAATCTATGAGATTTCACTGCGTCCCTTTTAGGATGCTGTTGCGTCAAAATCTTGCGCCTGCCTCACAGCAGGCATAATACTGACGCAGGCCCTTTCACATGGGGCTTGCCCCATGTGAAAGGGCGCATTGCTGGAGTTGCGTCACTTTTGTGACTCACTCCAGCAATGCGTCACTTTTGCGCTTACAGATACGTCAGAAATACTGACGTATCTGTAACTCTTTGCGACATGATGCGTCATACATTAAATATGACGCATCAGGAATGTCGCAAGGAGTGCGCACTGAGAAGTGACGCATCGCTGCTTTCACGCAGCGATGCGTCATTTCTCATAAATGAGCCCCAGGGAGTTTAGCCTTTGCGCAATAGGTTCTACTAATACCAATAACTGTTAGTATAATCCCGTGGCAGTTATGTTCCCTGTCTCAATTGTGTGGTTGATGGTACCTCAAGAACCAATGGGACAAAACCTTAGCAGACAAGTAATACCAAAATATCTCTTATCTGTCCTGGGATCTTGGACTGCGCCGAGTCGGGTAACAATTTCAACAGCTCAACCTCAAATGTTTATGCATATTTACACATACCACAGACATTATCAGAATGCAGGACATAAAACATCCACACAAAACAGAACCGCAACATAGACAATTGCAACACACAACCCTATTAATACTCACACCTCCACTACTGCAAATGTCTTTGGAACTGCAAAACGTCTTCAATCTTAATGATTCGGCCATGGACTTTAGGGACATGGGCAATTCTAAACTGAGACAATTTAATTAATTTGGCTCATTTTCTCCTGTAGCATCAAGTGTCACTCTGCTACAAGGGACATTTAGTAACGACTAGGTGAACTGCAGCTCTTTGTAGAATTATTTTGATATAGGATACTATAATATTCACTGCCCACTGCTAATCTCATCCCATAATGCTTTGCAGGGCCTTTGGATGGGATTGTTTTTTTGCCAATAACTGTGCTTGGGGTGGTCCTAAGAGGATGGGACCACAACTGAAGTTCAACAAAATGTGCTTTTTTTTTGTGCTCTTTGTGTTCAAGGCATATGCTTGGCCCTCCCCCTAGGTTAGGGGGGACCCCAAAATCATCAGCTCTCTCATTGCCTAATGTGTACATTGTACAAGTTCACTTTTGTCAATTTGTTATATGCTTTTAAGCATGTGAAATTGCTTTTTTAAAGCATCTGAGGATGTTGTTGATTTAGCTGCTACGCTACGTCATTAAGCACAGTTTTGGTACTGTACTACGTGTTTAGCGTAGCGTAATATTAAGCCCAGGGTTCGTTTTTGGACAGGATAATTCTATATCAGTGATTTGTTGGCTATGATCACTGTCTGGGACTTTATTCAAGTGGTAGGAGGTAACTTTATTAAAAGTACACAATGATGTCAATGTATAATCAATGCGTGAATTACCGTTGCATGAGTGGAATGAACAAGCAGGTGTACTGTCTGTTGAGAATCTACCGTTTAGTATTCTGATTCCCAGCTCTTTCATGTCCATTACAAAGTTTCTCCCCATTCTATTTTGTTTTTTAGTTGTTCTGGGTTCCATTGCTGGTTCTGGGATTTCCCATTGTTGATTTTGGGACTGAATAAAGTCATCCCACACAAAAGGTATTAACAAGTTGATATTGAAGTCCCCTGTTACGATATAATCAGCTAAGTGCTCTTCCAAGATTTGCTCCAACAGAAAATTATTAAGAGCATCACACATCTGTTTCTTGGTGGTCTGTTTTGGAGGTATGTATATGTTGACTAAAATTAAATTATTGTATGACTTATTTTTACAAGCTTTATATCGTAGTTTTACCACCAACAGATTTGAATTACTAGTCTGTATTTGCTCGTGCTTTGCTTCTAGATCAATCCGTACAAATATTGCTAGGCCACAACAAGGACGACCAAATTTCTGAAATTTGATTGCCGGCTCGAAGTATCCCTTGTACTGTTTTAACATGAATGGGTCCATTGCCCATGTTTCCTGCAGTAGCACTATTTGGCTATGGTTTGAAAATCCTTGTATTTGGGCATCAATTAATTTTTTACAAATCCCATTTATGTTCCATGAGCAAATCTTTATTGTGGAAGTGACCATGGTCTGTTTTTGTAATGGTGCCTGTGATGAGGTTTGTCAAAGGTCTTTATTACCATGCAAGGCTGTCATGATCCATTTTTCATTTACTCCTTTTATGTTTACTCTTTTTAATATATTGGTACCTTTTTTATCTTCAAGATTTATTTTGCCAAGGGGATTCTTTAATGTGGAGAAAACAGAGTCAATTTTTTCAGGCTGTAATTGTTTTGAGGGGCTTCCTTTAATGAAGAAAGGTGTTGGATAGACCTTTGGAATTGGTCGGCTGATTAATATCCCCCAATTATGAAAGATTCTGTTTTCTTTTATGATTGTGTCTGCTATAAATCCAGTGGGCACTGTTACCAATGTTAGTGGAAGTCTTCCTTCAGAATTAGGCTGAAAGCCTACACATTCGATATCCTCAGATGTTATCCTTTCAAGTGTTGGTATAGTTTTCATTAGCCGAAGGATATTTCCTCTGTTTAGGATATCATGTGTTCCTCTTGAATCATAAAGTGGGTTGAAGATAATTTGAGAGGGCTTATTTTTTGGGTGCCTTTTTTCACTTATTTTGTCCTCAGTTCTTCCAAATTCCTCAAAGGTAATCAGTCTGTTCTCACCCCTTCTTTCAACTAATAGATTGTTTCGCGTTTTTATATACTTTTGTCTGTCGTTTCTTTTGTTTTCCAACAATTAGTCAGTGTTCTGTCAACCTCCAATTCGTTCCTATCCAAGTAATCTTCTTTAAGGATTGTTTTCCTAACTAGGGCGGATGAAGTTTTTTGGTCTAGCTCAGATAAGTTCCGGGTTGGCGGACCTACATAATTTTGTGAATCCCTCCGATTACGCTATGTTGTTCTAAATTCCGGTATGTTCAGGGGTATCATTTTGTTGGTCGTACAATTTGTTTGATCACTTTGGATATTGCACAAAGTGAGATCTTTTATTACACAACCGTTTCCATTGATTTTATGTTTTGCTTCATCTTCATAGACCCTATGTGATTCGGCTTCAGGAGCAATTGGTGTTTTATTGGGACGTAGATCGAATTTAGTTGTTTTTAATCTGGCCGAATTTTGATTACAACGAGAATTCATTGGTTTTTGTAGCTTTTGTGGGATTCATCCCTTTGCCATTACCATTTATTGTTTTTTTCCTTAGTTTTCCTCCTTCTTCAATAGTGTTGGGGAAAGAATCAGTTTTGGTATCTATTATTGTTCCTCTTTCTTTTTTTTATGCGTCCAATTTAATATTTCCTTTTTTGCCTTGTTTCTTGCCTTACGTAGCTTTTTACTCTGTCTTTTTGTTATTTCAAAGGCTACTGAGTCGTCATCCTTTGTTCCTTCTTTATTTAATTCTTGTGGTAAATCATTCAATATTTTAATACTTTTGTGTTGTTTGTGTCTTGGTTTGTTTTCGATTGTATAGTCTTGCTAGATATATTGACGTTCTTGGTATCAATCTTTTCCAGTTGCTGCTGTTTTTCTACTAGTGTAGATTCCCATGTATTAGGATGGTGTCCGTCCTCATTGTAGTAATCCTTTTTCATTATGCAAACAATATCTTTGGCATCCTCCAAGATTGTATTCACGACCTCTGGAATTGTTAACAATTTGTCAATTATAGGCGCACATGTGCAGTCGATATAACTTGGCGCAACTTCCCTTTGTGCTTTTATTATAAGGTTGTTCAGCTCGGCCAATTTGTTCTCAATCCAGGCAACTGTGTTGGCCATAACTCCAAGTATATCTATTTGGATATCCATTTTATTTGATTGTGCTGATAATACTTCAAGGGTTAGTACAGATGTTTGGTAGAATATATCCCATATGGATCCTGCATCCTTATTATCTTGTTTTTCTGTTATTTTGTCCATGCTTATTGCCTTAAAACTCGATTGGATTTTAATATCATCATGACCGCTTCCTTTGTGTATAAATGCTGATGCATATTTTGACGTTAAAACACTGGTTTTGTTAATAGTAAGTTCATTTGCAGATACGAGTAGTTCATTGCTTCCTATAGAATTATTTGAACTAACTGATATGTTTAGTTGGGTTGTAGCGGCCTGTTCTAGTTGATTTCGGTTTTCGTAGCTTTGTACTATATTATTTTCACCGCCAGCTTTTATTTGCACCGTTGGGCCATCTTGCGAGTTAATTGTTCCAGTAGGGCCTTTTTGTTGATTTCCTGATATATGCTCAGTTTTGTCCTCATTGACCTTTCGGTGAACTGCTTTGGTAGCCAGTGAATATTCGTTAACTGCATCATCCTTTTTTTTCCTAATGTCAACTTTAACTTCAAGTGGGAACGGAACTCCTCAGTTGTATATATTCTTGTTGGTATCGATTTGATTACATTCCTTTATTGTTTCTACTCTCCTTGTTGTTTCTACCATCCTTGTGTTATCCAATGCTCTATATTTCATTTCTTGTGATAATATTTGATACAAGGGATTTGCTAGGTGTAGTGAGTCTGTTTCATCTGTGTGATCATTACTTTGTCCTTCGCGATATTTTACTTGCTGATCTTAAGTCTGATCCGAAACCCAATCTACATCAACTTCGTCGAGTGAGACTAAATTCTCCTTCAACTCGTTTGTTGGCTCAATTGGGGTCTGTAAAGTTTTTTATTCTGGTTCTGATTGCATTTACATGAGTGCAGTTTTTGGATCTCTCATAAAATTGAAATTCTGAGGGATTTTTGAAGATCTTTCAAACATCCTAGCTATTGGTGAAATTTATGTCTGGTTTACCCCCTTAGTTTGAGGTTTGGCTCTAGCCTTTTTTAGTACTTTAGGTGCTTGAGTTTTTTCGGGCGCGTTTTTTTGGAGTACCCAAAGTTCTTTCTTTACCTGAGCGCATATCAAGAGGCTGCCTCACTTGGGACGCTAGGAACTGCAGGTTTTCTATTATATGCCATGGTGTGAGCGATGGTATAGAGAAAGAAGACCAGAGTCAAGTAAATAAAATGTGTAAAGACGACTGGATAAGTTCCAAGTAGAATGTTTGTGCAGCTCTGAGGATCCAGAGGGAGCTCTAGATATCCTATGAATTGAAAAGCAGGGTGAGCATATACCGTCCTCTGAGACTTCCAGTTACTCCTCCAACTGTCGTGCACACACTGGAACCAGCCTTTACACTCTAGCTGTCCACCAACTGCACACTACCATGTTTAAAATTCTAGGTGCCCTTTTAAGTCTATTGAGTCTTATGGCACTTACCAGGTTACTCTCCTTGCTCCCCTCTACACCATGGGCCTTGCAAAATCGAAGCCTTGGATACTGCGGATAATCGGATACTGTGGTCGGTACTCAGGGCTCAGGGTTCGGGGCTCAAGGGACCTACAACACCTCGTCTTGGCCCCACTCCTACCGCTCCCTCTGCTCCTTCTGCTCCTTCCACATCCGGGAGGGGGGGGGCACAAATAAGACAAGAGCTGCCTCAACAGAACCAGAAGCACTAGAAGGCAAAGGCAGAAGCAGAGGGGAGGCAGCGGGACCATCAAGGACCGAGGTCTAATGCCACCGCTGACCACTTCCTTGCCACGACCTCACTGAGACACTGGCCACCTTTGCACCGCTGCTTTTTCAGGGAACGCCGCCACCTCCAACTCCAGCCTGAGCCCAGCACCAGCACCAGTAGTCAATCAACAGTCATAGGTGTAAGTGTAAATAAACCTTCTTGTGGGTTTGTTATTTAGTGTTATTTACTTGCTGATTTGGCTGCTTGGTGGCTAATTAGGCTTTAAAATGCTCGAGTTGCGTATTTTGTGTTTATTCTCAGGATGGGAGATCAGGAAGGACCTCGCAGCTCAGAAGCCGTAATTTATGTGAGGGACTTGTTCAAACTTGCATTAGTCTCAAAGCACACCTTTCACCCACGGCGTACCGCAGGACTCCCGGCTCACCACTCACGCTTGTGTCACTTGCAGAGCAGCTCTATGGCTCCTGGCTATTCCGCGGTGCACACAGTGCCGTACCCGCTGCACTCGCGGAGCTTCAGAGCTGCTCAATCTCGTTGCCAGAGCCGTCCCTTCTCATCTCCGCCCATTGGCTTACAGTCCCACTGAAACTCCCGCTGACAGTCTCACTGACAGTCTCGCCACAGAGCTCACAGTCCCGCTGACAGTCTCGCCGCAGGGCCGTCGCCACCACAGAGCCCTCACAGGACCCCGGAACTGCCAGGGGCGCCGCAGCCGCCTCTCTCCTCCTCGCGGTTCTTGACTCCCGGGCTCACAGTCTCGGTCTCTCGTTTACTGCTCTCTGCTGCACTTCTGCGTTCCACCTGCAATCCCAGGAAGATGAGACACGAAGGTGCGATAGTGCCGAAAACACATCTCTCTCCTTTGAGACAGGCTCGGCGTTCAGGAGAAGTGGGAAGAGAAAAACATCTAATGCAAAACAAATCATAAATGCGACAACAGGTCTCTTAGCCCTAATATGTACAGTTGACATTTAAATTGACATCAGCAGTTGAGCTAACTTAAACCACTACAATATTTGAATTCATGTGTTTGCTTATAATGCCTACATATGAGTACCTAGTACAAATGTGCATTTATTATGCATGTGTCATTCACCATTGAAATTGTTGCTTTTCATTTAAATGAGCTTTATTTGTAAATGAGGATATGTGCTCTATCACCAAATTTCCCTGTCTAGGATCACCTTTAAGGCTCTGTAAACCATGACAGGAAAATCAATCAATAGCCATCAGGAAGAAAGCTCTGTGAGCATTAGGGCCATTGATTATGGGCTTTTTTTTTTTTACGGCTTTCAGGATTTGCTTTAGAAACTGAAAAATGTTTTGAGTGTGGCCAGAAAAACATGGCACCCACTTGGCAAACTACTTTGCACACACTTCATCCGCCGAACCACTTAATGAATTGTAGGCAGTGGGAGTTCCAAAAGGCAGGTGGGGATCTTAAAATAAGACAGACAGTTGGTATTGAGTGGTTGGCATTATTCACCTCCAGTCAAACTAAACTAAATCTAATTTTATTTGAAACAAAATGTTATTGTGTTCATTTAACAAAAAACAATGGACATTAGCTGCCAGGACGTAGTACTTCAGAAAATGACAATGATCTATGCACTGTGGTAGAACGGAGTGACACAAATCCAGGACATAGCACACCAGGAACAGACAATGATCTATGCATAGTTGTACGGTGCAAAACAGGTTAAAGATGTGCACATATTTCAAACTGGTGCAGCCTGAGTGCATAACAAATCAAAACATACAATTTCACCTCTTCAGCTGGCAACAAACAAACATCAGCACCCCCACGTTTCGTTCCCCACCGCAAAGTTGTCATATATTTAGCTACCCCTTGCCTAGCAGACACATGTAGGGTTTCATAATCTCTTGTCAACTTGAGTTCCCCACTGTAGTACCAAATCCCACCCAAAGCTTTTCCATTAGAATCAATTCTTTAGACCTTCTGAGCCAATGTCCAGACCCTATAGGTTTTTATTTATTTTATTTGTATTTTTATCTACTAAATGTTCCCATGCTCTAGCCCTGTCAACTTTTCTCAGCCCTCTCTTCAATTCACAAATTCTGTGTGTGACTAACTAACTGTAAAGACAGGCATAAAACACCTATAAATGTAAGAATGCAAATGAGATAGTAGATAGCAACAAAGATGCTATGATTTTAGCTCAGATTCCATTCAAATATAACTGTTAGTTTACAAAGAGCAGTTTGCCTCTTGACGCTCAATGCCTTCAAAAATTCTCATCCGCATTCTGAATTCAGCACCTTCATCTTATAAAAACGATCTATGGCCATTCTCTTTGCCTTTGTTTCTATCAAGGGCTCCTTTGCCCCACCTATGTTCACACTATATAAATGCCCCTACACACACTGCCCATGGTATCCTTGCTGTAGCATCAATTGCAGATTGAAGTCTCCCCTTTTATTGTTTTCTGGGCACTGATTGAAGTGAATTGAGAGATATAGCAGGGTATGATTTCATGGGTGATAGCTACATATTACATGGAATTATGTAATCCCAAATCAAAGATTATAAAGAAATACCTATTATAAGGTTATTATAGCCAAGTTCTGACATCACAATGCTTGCTGCCAGGGTCAGTAGCTGAGGTGAAAGGCAGGTTTCGTCAGGTCAGGTCAAGGGACATAATGAAGCAGCTGTCTAAAGCAACAAAAGGAACTTTGATTTTCTTTCTTCAGATATAGTTTAATAGTTTTCAATGACAAGCAGATAGAATAGGTTTATTTTTTGGATTCCTTAGCTAGAGAAAGCTAGAATTTTTAACAGGTTTTTAATGTGTTTAATTTTGCACTAGAGGTTTTATATTTATTCTTCATTTTTGCAAATATGCTCACTCTTTTGTCTGAAAGAGCTACACACCAAGGTTTTAATTGGTTTATGCGAAAGGTGATGGTGTGACCATGTAATATGTGAAATGAAGTGCCCCCTGGCATACATATTGAGGATATTGCATGTGACCTCGGCCTTCTGCCTCGTTCCTCCTTATGGTTATTGAACTCTTTAGTCACTTGCAATATTCTTATAATGTACAGCAAGGGGGCATTTTATCCCTTATTCTACATGGCTTCAAATTCAGATCATGGTATCTGTAGCATCTAGAAGTCATGTCACACAAAGGATTCTGGTGCAACCCCAAACGCTAGGATGAAATGTAAAGGCAGCGTTTATCATGAAAGTCCCTCATTCATCAAGAGACAGGGGCGTAGCTTTGGGGAGGGGGGTGTTGGGGTGTTACACCCTCCTAATAAATGTATTATTTAGTAAATAGTTGGGTACTGGAGTTTTCAGTCGGGCATGGTAAGGTATTCGTCGGATATTACCTGGGATTTTAAATACTCACTCAAACAAAAAAACACATACACTCTTCTGTTGAGAAGGTATTAAAACATGGGTATTTTTCAAAATAATGTGTTCTAAGTACCCCTCGCAATTGTCACTCCTTTCCCTTTCCATTGGACCTTAAGCCCCCGCAAGCGCTGCTTCTCATTGAATAATTAACATGATGTGCCAGCGCGATTGTCGGAAAATCTGAAGCTCATACCATCCCAGTCTTACTGACCATGCTATGCCCCTGCCTAGGGAACCAGTCCAACTGATCTTTTGCATGAATTTCCATACAGAGTTTAAGCACAGACACTCTAGTACTCTAGAATCATAGAGGACTAGAATCCTAATGACGCGTTTAATTCTATCTGCTTTAACACACAAACACAGAAAAGGATTACAGTGTTGACCAGCAGCAGCCCGTGCTGGTAAGAGTGGTGGGGCGGTAGGGCAGGTAGGGCCGGGTGGGTAAATGTAAATGTAAATGTGCTGGATTTGTAAAGCGCACGGCTGCCCGTGAGCGTCCCGGCGCTTGCTTAGGGAACCCGTCCTGGTATTCCCCTGTGAGAAACGCCGGCAGGGTGTCCACAAGGTGAAAGCCAGGCATCCCGCCGCGAGGGGCCGTAGTGGAGATTAAGCAAGCTATTGCCCAGAGTCGCAGAGTGTGACCCCGTGAGTTGAGTAGGCACCAGAGCGAGAATTGTCGAGTCCGTGGAATTTTTGAGCCCGGGGAACCGAACCCTGGTCCACGGTCGATCTCAGCTTCCGGGTCTGCCGCCTCTAACCACTGAGCCACGCTTCTCCACTCTTCTGGGTGGATTTCGAAAGACAACGACGAGAGAAAATTAAATAAATAATAATTTCCCATTGTCGTTGTCTGTCGAACTCCCCCCCCCCCCCCCCCAATCCGGCCTCACCACTCTTACCTGCATGGGCAGAGGCTGATGTTGACTCTCTTCAGAGCATTTATCTAGTGGTGAAGTCGGACCTGTGAAGATAAAGAGACAGGTCCCTCCTTGCGGCAGAAAGATACCATTTTCTTCTGTATGAGTTAGCAGTATGACATGGGGCCCAGAGGCAGTCATGAAAGTACCTAGGTATAGGGTGTACCGGGAAAATTATCAGAATATTTATTGCGTTCCACTGTTTTCAGTCTGGGACAAAATCCATAAGAACTTAATGGTTGTACCTTTTAGGAGGAACATATTTTCTTGAATATTTATCCTACATCATCTCAGATATTAAAAGTGTGAGAGGAAAATGCTGGAAATATGAGCTGGATTTTTGCAGGCTATTCAGCACACGTCATTCTGTTGAACACAGCTCCAGAAACGTGATCATTTGACGCAAAATAAAATCCAAAGGAATGTCTTAACGAGATTACGCAGACTACCATGGTGCCAAGGAGCAGAGCAAAATATTATGACACACCTAGTAGATACATGTGTTAGGCTTTGAAAAAAAATTCATTATCAGACAGTCACATTGCTTGAGAACCCAAACCATACAACACTGAAATGTATTTTAATTTTATTTTTAATATTTTTTGTTTCATCTATCAACCTGTAATCCCATGGTTAAAATATATTTAACGGTATTTCTAAAGCATTTAAAGCAGCGGGTTGGGAGTATAGATGCAGATATGCAGTCAGTTGAAATATTCATTCAATGAATAAAGCAGATGTGTATAGAACGCGAGGGTTTGATGTGTCACACAAAGAAAATGTGTTTGCTACTGTTTCTTGAGCCGAAATTGCATCAGCCCTCAACCCACACACCATCTTTGCTATCACCTAATTTAATGAGCCACGCAGGAAAATTAAGGCAACATCACGTGCCTCATCTGTCAAGGCTGCACCGCTGACACTGTTGTAAGTGGGAAGTGCAATTATAGAACTTGCATGGCGTTCTTGTCTTAGTCAGTCTGGCAAAACTCGTGAAAGGCAATATTAGCAGCTCTTAATGCAGGTTGTTTATAGTTTAGTCCCTGTTGTAAACTACACACCAACCCACACCACTCCCTTCTATGCATCTGTTGTTCACATTGTGAGACAGCACAAAGAAATAAACTCAGCATATGTCAAATAAACCCATTCAAACTTGGATTGTTGCCTATAAATCTACACAGATGGGAGAACATGTGAAAAACGATATCATTATGATTGTTGATCTATTTTGAATTGGATCACAGCGCAGTCTTTCGATGTTACCACTGTTCTTCCGCGAAGCAGGGAGTGTGATGGGAAAAATGGCAAGACAGGTGACTGGGCTGGGGAAAGGTGTGTCTAGCCCTAGTTTCACCTGCCGTTAATTTGACACCCGTTGCTTAAAAGCTTAAAATACGGACAAGTATTCCCCCATTTGAGTTTGTGTAAATATCACATAAAGTGAGAATATATGCTGACAACCTTAAGTTGTAAGGAAGAAATTATTTCCCTTTTGATTGCTGAGATGGAGGAATTTGACAGATTTTCTGGGTTTAACTTTAACTTGTGTCACTGGAGTGGGGCCTACTAGCCCACTCCTGTAAAGTGCTATAGTGTGCTTAACTCACCCTTTCTCCTACATTGTGTTAGTATGTAGCGCTGTGCTATGCATGTGTATTTGTGTGCATGTTGTGTTGTATGTGTGCCTGTGAGTGGGGCAATAAATGGAGACCTTTGGGTTCCATATTGGGAGCTCAGGGTCTTGAGAAAGGCATGTGACGGAGGAGAAGCACCCCACACCTCAAACAGATTTGTAGATCGCCAGATTTCTGAGAGCTGGGTGGGACCGACACTGAAGGAAGGGAGAACCAGGCTCTCCTGTGCACTTCACAAGAGCTCTTTGACTCTGAAAAGGTCACTGGCTAGTGGCGTCAGAACACATCTTAGGAAGGATAAGGGATTAATTCAGGAATCATAAAGAGTAGTGCTGGGGGGCCTTTGTAGTATTTTGTTAGATATATATCAGTGAAGCAGACATTCAAGTATGACCCACGAGTAACTACTGTGGCCTGTATTGTTGAGCTATCTGGATTGGAGTCGCACCTGCTGTGACAGACTACTTCTTGGGCAAAGGACAGGACAGAGGATTGGGCATCTGCAACACGAGCCTCAAAGCATGAGACACTAAATTGCATCTGTGTCTGGAAATGGATTATAAAAAGTTGTCAACTGTTAAGCAACCAGCTTGGGCTGTACTTTAATGTGGCGAAACTCATCAAGCTTTTTGCATTGTGTCACCCAGACTAGGGATCAGGATCTCTAAGTCTCTCAGCTGGGTGAGGAGACATCATCCAGGGAAAACAAAACGACCTACCCTAAAGCAGCAGTGCCTGCCTGCTGAAGCGAGAAGACCCTGTGAGGAGGAGGAGAGCATCTGGTCCACAGGAGGATCCTGGTGACTGCAGTGCTTAATTTGTAAAAGGAAATAAGTGTCAGGGCCCTCGTAAGACCTCTGCAGTTTGTGCCATTCATTGCCCCTACCAGCCCTGCATTGACAGTAGCAGACAATTGCTAACCATCACACTCCTAGAAGTGTGACAATTAAGACTATTATGGGCTCCCCAAAGCTATGAGAATGGCCTGGATGGCAAGTATTGGTCATTTTTTATGTATATTTAATTAATAAACATTTGTTTCTGTATTAATCTATAGATTAGAGAAAAAGTAACAACATGTGGCAGACACTCATGAGTGCCTGTGTTGACAATTAAGAGTCGGTGTCGAACACTGGAAATCACCTGCTCAAAATAAGCACTGGGCAAGTGGATCCCCAGAACTAGGTGTGACAAAGCTGCCTTTGCCAGTGTGAAGGCTAAAGACAGTGACCCTGTGTGCCAGAGGCAGTTGTTGAGAAGGAAGAAGGTGTTGCACTGATTGGGCCGCTATCCATGTGCAGACTAAATTCAGCAACCCCATACGCCAGAGAGGGCCACTGGGAAGGATGCTTCTGTTTTATTGATGGGCCGTTGCGGGAAACATCCATCGCAACTTTTATGACGCACTACCATTACAACGCACGATTTACAACGCAAGTCATTACAACGACTTGCGCTGGAGGGCGCTGTAGGATAGGGAATAGTTTAATTTACTATCCAAAACCTTCCCTACTATCCACGGGGACTGGAGTTGGAATAGTAAATTAAACTATTCCACTATCCAGCGCCCCCCAACGCAAGTCGTTGTAACGACTTGCATTGTAAAACCTGCGTTGTAAAGGCATGCGTAGTAAAAGCATGCTTTGTGATGACATACATCCGGCCGTTGCCCATGTGTAGACTAAAGACCAGGGTGAACTTGCTTTGCCTCGTACCTCTACAGCACGGGAACTATTTGGTTTCTAAGAAGTTGTAGCAGGACTTTTAAGACTTAGATCCGTACCGAGGCCTAGCCTGAATGTTGCCTATCATAAATGGAGAATAACCACTGCCAGTAGAGAGGGATGAGGGACCGGGCAATTCTAGATAGCCAGCTTTAGGAGGGCTGAGAATATTGTTTTTTTATGTTATATTTCCATTTGTGTTCATAATTAAATGCTACTTTTTTCATAAAGGCAAGTATCTGACTAGACATTCATTTATTGGGGTTACTGGACATATTTTAAGGCTTAATCATGTGTTCACCTTGCACCTACCTCCTACTGAGCAGCCTTGGACTCTTGAAACCACGCTACCGCTGAGACTCAAGCGATGAAGGGATACTTGGCCCATTTGCTCAGGATCCATAGTAGGCCAGGCCCAAAGTCATTAGGAATAAAAAGCCTCAACCACCACGAATGGGCCCAGTACTCCCTGCTTGTCACATGGCCCTCTGAAATGGATTCTGACATTCATGTTCCAGCACCATTTTTAGAGAGAGTTTTATATAGCGCAAACTAGACCCGAGACATAGGGTATCAGAGTGCTTTACATGAGCACCAGTTTTGCTACAGATGAACACATTCATTTTTGTTAGTCACAGGGAGATTAAGGGATTTGTCCAGAATCACAGGATGTTGACCGTCATTGCCGAAACTCGAACGTGGTTACCCAGCTTTGAGGTCGACCGCTCTAGCCATAAGGCTACATCCAGTCCCCATTTATTAGGAAAGTCAATGGTGCATTGATTCCTGCACTGGGGCACAGAGGGATATGCATTTCTTGCAATAGTTATAACCAATACTTACTTTTCAGCAGTATTTTCCTGCCTTCTTTTTTGGGTTTGATCCATTGTCTTTTTGCACCCCTTCTGCCTCAGAATATTATGGATGATTATTCCTTTTGAACATGTTGAGTCTTTCACTATCCAAGGCAGGATTATTTTTGAAATTCTCCTCATTAAATTGTTTAAAGAATGTGCATCTAAAATAGATTGAGGGTTTGTTTGGTGGGAGTTAATGAAAGCACTCAGAACCACTCTATTCTGTAGCAATTCCTTTTGGGCTGACATTTCAGATAAGCGTCCTTTAAAAGCACCCTTCAATATAGCTTTTCTTGTTTGACTTTTGACCTACATGCGTAAATAACTGTCTTCATTTTGTCTACCTGCAAAATTATGTTCTGTCTTGGTTCATAACATTGAATCTACAATTTGGCCCATGGTTCATACAAGATATGCCAATTCCCGCTGATTGGGGATTCTGGGAGCATTTGAGAAATGAATAGTGGGAGATTTGTTTATAGTAATCATGTCTAAATGGTCGAAGGAAGGTATCAACTTAATGAAAGATCTCAAGAGAGGCTATAGGTTTATCAAGACGGATGTTGCAATGCTAAATATCAATGACAACAATGTTATTTCATTCATATGGCATATTACAACACCAAGCGGTTGAGTTGAACAAGGGGGTGTGACATAGACCTTATTTCTTGACTTAGAGTTAGAGAAGTTGGAACTGATCGCCCCCTCGTGGTTCATAGATATCCCATAACTGCAGGAGTTTTGGAGCAGTATGATGGCTTATTTGAATAGGGCTACTTTGATAGATAGTCTATGGCCAGCCAAAGATGCTCTACATGGCATTAGCTCCACTACTGCTGCTCTGGAATTGCATTGTTATATTTTGTTTTATCACTCTTTATAAGTGAGTAAGTGAGTTATTGCACATAATTGGAAAGGGGAGGATATTGAATATGCAGGCATGGGTTTATGAATCATGTATAAACATTGAAACTGGTGAAAATCTGGACGAGACAAGTTAAATGGTGAAAGTAATTTGGGGGCTTGCTGGCAGGTGTGGTGGGATAGCCCAAACTATTGCATGTCTTGTAAGTACTTTTGATGTTCATCCTCTGCTCATTATATTCTTTCGCTGTTATTGGCTGAAAGTGAATGTGATTTCTGGGATTTGAGAGTCTTCAAATCATTGTCTTTTTTATTCTCTCTTGTCAGCTCACTCAGATCAAACACTGTGAGGAATTGGGTTAATTGTCAATTTGGGTGTGAGTCCTGGTAAAAAGAGCCAAAATTCCTTGCTGGGTGAAAAACAAAAAGTACTAAACTAACCTGTCCTTAGCTTGGCACAAAAAGCAGTCAGGCTTGCCCTAGTGGCAATGTGTAAAGTATTTAGGCAGCACACATCCATACTACTATTATAAAGAGAGAGCCCAAACCTTTGAGGCGGGTAAGCTCAAGACGTACAGCACCAATCACAACAACCAATACAGCATTGGAATGGACAGTTGCAGCAGATGGATATAGGCTATACAAGTGGCCACCATATATATTACAAAGGTAAAAGAACCTTAGGGGTAAAGTAGTCCTTTGTGGGTGTGGGCGTTGTGCTGTCAGCGATGGGCTCGGCAAACAAACCTTCACAGGACTCCCTTGTGGACTTGGACGTTGTGAGAGGGGCGTGGACAAACAGCAAACACCAATAGGCGCGGCATTCACGGGGCACGCCTTTCCCCGTCATTACTGGTAAAAGCGAAAACGGCATTGTAAACAAAAACCTTCACATTACTCTGTTGTGGGCCTGGCCGTTGTCAGAGGTGTTTGACAAAACTTGAATGGGCGCCGCGTTCACGGGGCACGCCTCGTGGACGTTGTCAGAGGGGCGTGACCAAACACCAATGGGCAAGGCTTCACGGGCCGCGGCATTGCTACGGTGCTCACGCCGGGGCTCAAGCCACTCAGTCTAACAGCGGGGATCACAAAGCTTTGCATACTGCTCCGGTGCTCAGGCGGGGGCTCAAGCCACTCACACTAACAGCGGGGAGCACAAGCTTCGCTTATTGCACACGCAGGCCTGGCAAGCACACTGCCGCGGCATTGCTACGGTGCTCACACGGGGGCTCAAGCCACTCAGCCTAACAGCGGGGATCACAAAGCTTTGCATACTGCTCTGATGCTCAGACGGGGGCTCAAGCCACTCACACTAACAGCAGGGAGCACACGCTTCGCTTATTGCACGTGCAGGCCTCGCAAGCACGCTGTCACGCACTGCAGTCTCAGCGTACACAGATTTACAACAGGCAGCCTTCGCATTTACCACTGCCAAAATTGCTACGGTCTGGCAATGTCAAAAACCAATTTATTCTCCGTCCCGATTCAACTGAAACTACAAATGTGGTATACCGTGAGATCTTACAATAAATTTTGCTTGGCTATTACAACCCTTTGCACACATTCTATTTCAGCCCCGGACAACGTCGGGACGGGCTGCTAGTACAGTTATAAAGTGAAAGCACACCACAAGAAAAATCCCAAATAAATAGTAATAAATATTGGACACCAACCGGTACAAATGCAATCAGCAGAACCATAGTTATGAATTTTTAAAGTTTTTTGTAAAAACTAGAGCCTGAAAGATCAAAGCGCCAAAAGTGGCACAAGACTGGGTCAAGGTTTAAAAATATGGGCCAAGTCGATGGAGCACGGTTTGTAAGAAGACGATAGGGCCCAGGCATTGCTTACCTTCGGACTTAGAAGAAATTCTGAGAAAAAGTGTCCAAGGAGGAAGCGTTGTAGTCGGATGGTCTTGGGTCGAAGCCGCAGTGAAGATTTCTATGTTTGGACTTAGTCACCGAAATGGAAGTCAAATATCTCCAGTGGGAGAAGGCAGACGTCTGTAGCCAAATACACTTTCACAAGATTGGATACCCCTTTGGCGAAGGACATCTGAAAAGAATTTGCTGCTGCGCAGAAAACCATAGCGGGAGAAGCAGCCAAGTCAATCTGACCAACGATTCACCTTCGGATAGATAGGGTAGCCAGTTGGGCCTGGTCTCCTCATGGCTCTCAGACCAGTTTTGGTCAAAATATTTTTCAGTGCTCAGTTTTTGGATTTGGCCATCTGGGTACCTTCAGCACCACAACCAAGGGTCCAGGACTGGTGAGACACCTGTTGCAGGTTCAGGACTCACTAAGGGTGGGTGCAAGTGCGAGTTCAAGATGGTGAAAGCCTTTTGTATCCCACTGGCTCTAAAAGGGAGACAAGCAAACTGGCCCTTGGAGTCACTCTGGGAGCCCTGGGTGCAGGTGTAGATTCAGGGCACAACTACAGGGCTGGCCTTTGAGGTTTCAAGGCAAGCACCAGACAGCAAAACAGTCCTTCCAGGTACACCAGAAGCCTCTGAGAGTCCTTCCACAGGCCCAATAGCAAACTGAAGAGTCGGTCAGAAGGTCCTATTTTATATCCTGGTGCCCATCTCCTAAAAGGTCGGAGAAGCTTCTGGGAAGGTTCTTTGAAGTGCATGCAATTTTCTGACTCCCCTGCCCTGGCTCCAAGCTGGCTGCAGTGACTATATGGGGCTGTTAGGCCATTTGAGTGAAGGCAGAGCTCAGGCTATTTAGTTGCAAGTGGGGCTGTGCTCAGGTCTAGACCCCAACCTGCCTTTAGATTGTCTATTGATGCTAGGAGGCTAGGCCTGGGCGTGAAATTCTGCTCCACTTGCAGAGTTGGCACAGTTGTTTCCACTCCATTGTTCCACGCCGTGCACAGATTTATAAAACACTCTGCTCTGTGTAGCAGAGAAGAGGTTTTTCCTCACGGCTCTTGCCAATGTTAAGCTTTGAGGAACCTGCCACGCAAATAGAACATCTACTTGAGTGGCAGAAAGAAGCAGCGCCCCTTGTGCTGCACATGGTGCCATTTGCGCTTATTTTCCAGTGCAGGACAAACACCCAGCAATAAAAATCAGCAAAAACAGCACGATCTAATGCAATCCATCGTTTGTGGAACTCCGCATAGCACAACAGAGTTTTTTGTCACCTTGCGGAGTTCTGCTCTGTGAACTGCACCCAGGCCTAATTAAGGCATACCGAATTCCTCTATTGTGTGACTGTCTGGGAAGAATTGACAACGTCTAACTGTCAGCTACTCCTAGTCATGTGACCCAAGGCAGGCTGCAGGCACAAAGGGCTATGGGCTGGAAAATGCCAACTTTCTAAAAGTGTCATTTTCAAATTTGTAATGAAAAATACAACTTTAACATTAAAGAGGATTTATCCTTACAATTTTATAGAAACCAAACATGACCATGCTAACGGCACCCAATTAGGAATTACAGCTGATTAAATACAATAAATGTAATAAGGGATCACCAATTTTATCCTATGGGAGGGGTAGGCATCACAGTCATTCAAAATTAATTTAGGAATTATTCACTAACAGGACATGTAAAACTTAAAAGCACATGCCTGACTTTTAAGGTACAAAGCACCCTTACCTATGGGCTACCTATTGCCTATCTTAGGGGTGGCATACCTAATAAAAGGGGAGTTTAAGACTTGGCAAGTGGGCTTATTGCCAAGTTGGTATGGCAGTTTAAACTGCATTCATTCTGCAATGACAGGCCTGGGACATGTTTTAAGGTGCTACTTAAGTGAGTGACAAAATTGTTGCTGCAGTCCCACTAGAAGCATTTAATTTACAGGGCCTGGGTGTATGGTATATGTTGGACTTGGCTATTTTTGTAGCATTATCCTCAAACCTTTTGTCTCTTCCTCTTACTCTTTCCTGACCTGCGTTTGTTTGTTTTAGGACTCTGGGCACTTTACCATTGCTGATCAGTGCTAAAGTGCATATGCTCCCTGTATAAATTGTTATTATGATTAAGTCTCCCAGATTGGCATATTTGATTTACTGGTCAGCCCCTAGTATAGTGGTGCACTGAGTGTGCCGGAACTGGTAAATCAAATACTACTAGTGGGCCTGCAGCACCTATTGTGCCACCCACATGAGTCGTTCTGAATTTGTAACTCAGACCTGCTACTGCAGTGTCTGTGCGCAGTTGTTAACTGCCATGTCGACTTGGCAATTGCACCCACTTGCCAGGTCCTAGCCTTCCCTTTTCTTATATGTCAGTCACCTCTAAGGTAGGCCCAAGGTATCCCTGTGGGCAGGGTGCAGTGTATGTGAAAGGTAGGACATACCCTGATGTGTGTGGCATGTCCTGATAGTGAATTACAGCCAATTTTGCTTTTCACTATTGCAAGTCTACCTGTTCCCACAGGACAGAATGGGGAGTTTGTTTATAGTATCGTATAAACATAACTGTCCCTGGGAACATTGTAGAGAAATAAAGTTTAGTATGCCTGAACTTTTAGAAAGTAAGCATTTTCTTGTTTAACCATTCTGTTTGTCTCTGCCTGTTTGTGTATTGACTGTCTGGTTTTAGAGTGACAGGGGCTGGTGAGATGCATTCTCTCAGACAGCCACGGGGTGGGTAGTTGCTGTGTGTCCTGCCTTTCCTGAAAGAGGCAGGGCTTGGCTAAAAATATCTGGGCTGCATTCAGCGTAGGGGGGAGTTCTCACTAGCACCTGAAAAGGCCCAGTCTGCATTTAGAGTGGTGGGAGGAGATTTCCCTTGCACCTGATAAGGGCCTGTCTGCCTTACACAATGCTGTCTCCACCTCCTGCCGGGAAGCTGTACAAGAGAGGACCGAACTGGTTTGGACTCGGCTCAGAGACCCTTGCACAAAGAGAACAAAGATATTTTTGGGGTATGAGTATTAACACTAAAACCCCTGAACCATAGACTTCATCTGGAATCAAGAGGAACCTTTGCCAAGGAGAAGAGCTTGAGAAACTGAGGAGAAATACTGCCCTTGCTGTGTGTCTGGGATTGGCCTGCAGTTGCTGTTTCTGCCAAGGAATGGAGAAGGACTTTTCTGTGTGCTGTGTCCCCTGCTTGAGGAAAGCCTCTAAGGGCTTGAGTAGAGCTTGCCTCCTGTTTTGAAGTCTCAAGAACACAAAGACTTCACCCTCAGCTACCCTGAACTTACTTGCTGGGAGTTCTGACCTCCCAAGAAGTGACTGTGACTGTGAGGGGCCTCTGGAGGTTGTTTTTGCTGCTGGGAACTGGAACGCAACGCAAAAACAAGATAATCGACACATCGCTCTTCTTGCGACAGTTTTTCCGATGCAACGCCCTGGTGTGAGAAGAACCTCCCCGCACTGCTGCGCCGCTGCTGAAACAGACACAGCACCTGTCGCAGCTGCAAGAATCGACACATCAAGAGATCGCAGCAGGAGAAATCAAAGCAGCGGCACTCGATGCTGCTGCAACATTTGCTGATGCAACCTGCATTTCCATGCAAGGTCCCTGTGTGGCAAGTTTTACCCAAAGCATTACCCGTGAATCAGATTCATCTCAGAATCGACAGATCGCTTCACCCTTCAGACTGGACCCGACGCACCACTCCCCTGTGTCCAGCAGAACTGTTGCATCGCATCCACAAAGGTCTCAGGAATCGATGCTTCTCTTTGTTTTTCAACGCTTCTCATCGTTGCGGCTGTTTGGCCTGGTGAATGATGTCGCAACATCAGGTACATTGCAAGAAATCAAGCATCCATAGTTTTCTATGGACTTAGTTGCTAAAACCTTTTGAAAGTAATTTTTCTTAATACTTGTATGTTAGTTTTTGTCGTTTTGGTCTTGTTATGTTTAGATAAAGATACTTTATTTTTTCTAAACCTGTGTAGTGTCCATTTGTGGTTGTGGTGAAGGCACAGGTGGGGCGAAAGGATGGAGGAAAGCAGATCAAGGCGCTACTCCTAAATACATGCTCGTTACAGAAACATGCAGAACACATTTTTGAATTATTAACAGAGAAAGAGCCCGATTTCCTATTTCTTATGGAAACCTGACTGTCTGAGCTCTCGAATCCTACGTTAGCTACGGCCATCCCTGTAAATTACAGAATCATCAGGAAGGACCAAGATAAAGGAAGGGGCGGCGGCATTGACGTTATCTTTAAGGAAAACATTGAGTATGCACCCCTGGTCCTAGCCGACGTGATAGGCGCTGAATGTCTGGGTTTTCGTTGTAAGCTATCAGCACAATATTGCTTTGCTAGGATACTGATCTACAGGCCGCCTGGTACATCTGGTCATTTTTTGTGCTCCCTGCAGGATTGTATCTCAAGACTAACATCTAACTACAAACAGCTTCTGATACTAGGAGATTTTAATTTGCATATGGACACATCCACAGACCCACAGGTAGTGGCGCTGCAGGTAATTACCTTGGCATGCGGGTTAATTCCTTTTATTGAGAAGCCCACACATAAGCTGAGGCATGTGTTGGATCAAGTATTTTTCAATAGTGAGCTGACTATGGATCCTCCACTCCCATTAATGGGGTCACACCGCGTTTTAGTCTCTTTCTGGATTCCACTAATGGGGAAAGGTGGGCCTTCTGAGATTGAACCCACAGAGTATACCTGTAGAGCCCTGAATAAAATAGATTTGACGCTTTTAAGGAGGGCCCTTCTTACATCTGTACCAAAATTGACTCTACTGAAGGGTGGCTTCGGACGAACATAGATACAGTTGCACTGCTAATAGTACATAAGGTGAGAGGGTCTCGGCAATCAGCTCCCTGGTTCAGTGAACCTTTGAGAATTAGTAGAAGCAAATGTAAAAGGCTGGTGAGAAAGTGGCGTAATCTCTACCTTGAGGAAGATAGGGCAGTCTACAAGGCAGCCCAAAGAGCTCACTATAGGTTAGTGAGAGTAGGAAAGAGGAATTCCTGGCAAGAAAAAATTACTTCGGCAACAAATAGGAGTAAGGAGATCTTTGGGATAGTAAAGTCATTTATGGTGCCAAAGGCAACCAAAATAGTGGTTCCTGTCTCGGAGGACTGCACGTGTTTGCAGGACAATTTGTTCAATGAAAAAATAGAAACAATCCAAAAGTCCATCTCCGTGCCAGTGAAGGAAAAGAGGGCGTTGTAAGGGATAGCTGTGGACCCGTTAGGGGGACATGAATATGGGCCTCCCGTACAAAGCCCACAGCTGCTGCATTTTCCGGCTATTTCAGTAGACGAATACTTGTCTTATCTGCAGAGCCTGAAGTTGGGCTCACCTGTTGATGCTTGCCCGGTGAAGTAACTTCCAGCTCTGGCTCCAACCATAAACCTGTTTATTAATAAGGTTTTTAACTCCTCTTTGGGGAGGGTAGTAGTGCCATCAATTTGGAAAAAAGTGAAGATTCTGCCTCTTCTTAAAAAGCCAAGTGCAGATCCCCTTATACCCACACACTAAAGGCCTATATCCCTCCTTCCAGGCCTGTCCAAAGTGCTCGAGAAACATGTTAACAAAACAATGATGGAGTTTGCAGAGCACAACCATCTGTTGCACCCCAGTCAGTCGGCTTTCAGGGCTGAGTACAGTACAGAAACAGCACTGCTGGAGGTGACAGAAGCTATAAAGGAAGTTCTGGATCGGGGAGGCCATGCAATTTTGAATTTGTTGGACCTGTCGGCAGCATTTAACACAGTGCAGCACAGGAGGCTCTTGGATAGGTTGGAAGGTATGGGTTTTGGTGGAACAACCTTAGCCTGGCTAACCTCCTACTTGGGTGATAGAGCGCAAGTGATCTGGACACCCCCATTTTCATCTGCTGTGCCCAGCCTTCCAGACGGGGTGCCACAGGGCTCGTGTCTTAGTCCGACATTGGTTAATCTTTATTTGTCTCCATCGGCAACTCTGGTAGAAGCACAGGGGGTAAAGATTATTTAATACGCGGATGACACGCAGTTGGTTTTCTCTTGTGAAAAAGAAAGGGAGTTTGATGGGGATATAGTTAGATCCTGCCTTATGGATGTGTTCTACTGGCTAGAGGAAAACCAGCTAAAGTGCAACTCCGACAAACCTGAAATTGTCTTTTTCAGACAACCCACAGTCCAGAACTGGGGCCTCTGGTGGCCAGCTGAATTCTCACCCCCCAGCATTGCTCAATTTACCGTGAGAAACTTAGGAATCAGAATGGATGATGCTCTTGCTCTAAGACCCCAAGTTCAGACTCTGGTGGGAACCTGCATGGGCCTACTCCGGATGGTGATGAAGTTCCTTCCTCTCTTACCGGTAGAATGTAGAAAAACAGTGGTCCAGGCGCTGATTACATCGAGACTGGACTACGGTAATGTCCTTTATTTAGGTCTACACGAAGGCCTTCTAAAACGATTCCAAGTGATACAGAACGCCGCAGCCAGGGCGATCCTTCGCTTAAAACCAAGGGTCCACATGGCACTGATCTTAAATCCCTTCACTGGCTCCCTATGAGAGAGAAGATACTGTTTAAGGCGCTAGTAATATTTTTTAAGGCCCCCCGTGGCAGGCGTCCCATCTACCTTAGAAGGCGAGTTGACTGGTACGTTACTAAAAGGGCTTTAAGATCAACTTTGGGGGGCCTATGTATGTGTCCCCAAGGTGCGGTTAGCATGCAGAGGTGGCAAGTATTTTAGCTGATTAGGGGCACAGGCTTGGAACAAGCTGCCGTTGCCTCTTAGACTTGCCCAGGACCTTTTGAGTTTCAAGAAGATGTTAAAAACTTGGGGGCATATTAGCAAAAACCTTGTTAAAATTATCGCCGTTTTAGCGGCAGGAAACTGCTGCTAAAACAGCAATAATGTGCTTGCTAATATGTGTTATAGAATTCCAATAGAAGCCCAGGTTAGATGTTCTGCACATCTAACCTGGGCTTCTATTGGAATTCTATAACACATATTAGCTACCTCATTATCGCCGTTTTAGCGGCAGTTTCCTGCCGCTAAAACAGTGATAATTTTAACGAGGTTCTTGCTAATATGCCCCTTGGTTTTTTGACAATCTATAATATCTATTACCTCTGCTCAGTAGTCTGTGAATCTGTAGCGCCGGGAAACTGCCTCGGGAGTAGCTGCGCGCTCTATAAACTTTGTCATTCATTCATTCATTCATCACTGTGTTACTGTGAGTGTTGATACAAATACTTTCACATTGCATTTGGGATAAGCCTGTCTACTCGTGCCAAGCTACCAAAGGGCTGAGCAGGGGTTAACTAAATTGTGTATCCCCTGACCCTAACTAGAAGCAAGGGTCCCTATTTGGACAAAGGTGCCTACCTCTGCCTACTAGAGACCCCCATTTCTAACAGTATACCACTGTACAATGGGCTTACAAGTAAATTAAATATGCCAATCAGGGAATGTCAATCAAACCATGTTTAGGGGAGTGATCAAAACCACTTAACCACTGATTAGGGGTGATAAAGTGCACAGAGCCCTGAGGTCAACAAAAATGAATTTCAGCACCACAAATGGAGGTAAGTATTCAAAAGGTTTGGTGGAAGACCACGCTAAGGTTGACAGGTCTAACACAAGTCCCCCAGCTAAAAATGGGTAGAACTACTCAACCTCCTGGGGGTATTCATCACTTAGGCAGAAAAACCTGGATAGACCATAAGCATCTGATAGGTTTGACTCAGGACGGTACTCCACCATAAAGTTAATTACTTGCAGGAAGATGAACAATGATGGATTCTCACCAATAATTAGTATTTGCCACCCGAGCAGCCTGTCGTCTATATGAACCCAGAGGTATGTCTTAAACAAGTGTGGTCTCAACCCCTTCAGTGCCAAGACCACAGAAAATGCTTCTCTTTCAATAGCACTTCACCTCTGTTCCCTGGTAAGTAACCTACTAGAGGTGAAGGATACAGGTTGGTCTAGGCCCTTTCATTGAGCTGTGATAGAACTGCCCCTATGCCATTCTTGAGGCTTCTGTTCAGACTATCAATTCCTTAGAAAATTCAGGGTCATTGAGCACAGGGGCTGTGCACATGGCCTGTTTGAGGGGCTCAAATGCTTTCTGGAAAATCCCCATTCAGATCACCTTCTTGGGCTGCTTCTTAGAAGTCAGCTCAGTCAAGACGCAACAATGGTGCCATATTCCTTGACAAACCTGCAGTAATATCCTGTGAGGTCCAGGAAGGCTGCAACTTACCCATGCCCACCAGGTATCCCAAGTAAACCACAGACCCCTTCCCTCCCTGGCACTCACTGGCCTTAATAGTAAAGCCTGCATGTTGTAGGGCCTGAGCACTTTCTGCGGGTGAAAGTGGTGGTCCCCTCAACTTCTACTGAAGAAAGCTATGTCATCTATGTTAGCAGCACTGAAGGACTCAATCCCAGGCAAGAGCTGGTTCATCTGGAAGGTGGCAGGGGCATTTGTTAGCCCTAGGTGCATCACTTTACCTGAAATTGGCCTTCTTGTGTGGAAACGTCCGACCTCTCTTTAGCACCTAAAGTTAAGGCAATCTGCCAGTACCCTGAAGTTAAATCAAAGGTATCCAGAAACTTGGCAGCCCCTAACCTGTTAAAGAGCTCATCACCTCGGGATGGGATGAGCATCAGTCTTGGTGACTGAGTTGAGTACCCTGTAGTCCACACAGAATCTGAGCCACCGGGCTAGACCAGGGGCTAATGGAGAGCTAAACCAGCCCTAATTCTAAAATCTTAGAGACTTACTTTTTTATGCTGGCCCTCACTTTGTTAGATAGCCTGTATATTTTGTCTTTGTCTTGGGGGCTGTCTCCACTGTCAATATCATGGGTGCACAGATTTGTAAGCCTAGGAGTGAGGGGAAACAGAGAGGAAACTGTCCCAATAACTTCTAACAGTCCCTCTGCTGTTCTGGGGTCTTGAGGGGGAGAGGCTGACACCCTCCACTAACCCATCTTACTCTTTTGATGGCAGGAGGTCAGGGAGAGGATCACTCTCCTCGTCCTTTCCATCATCTGTCACCATAAGCATGGTGACCTCAAACCGCTCATAGTGTGTTTTGATGCAATTGATATGGAGTACCCCCAAGGGATGTGTTGGGGTCTTGCTGTCCACCAGGTAAGTGGCCTCCCCCTTCCTCTCAACTACCTCATAAGGACCAGTCTAAATGTCTTGGCGGACCCTGGAATCCACAGGCTCCATTACTCACACTTTCTACTCAGGCTGAAATTCCACAGGGGCAGGAATCTGGTTGTATCACTGCTTCATTACTTCCTGGATAACCTCCAAGTACTCTGAAGCTTTATTCCAGAACTTTGCTAGCTAACATCTTGGAAGGTTTCTTGGGAGCCTTCTCCCGTACCTTCTTGATCAGACTGAGTGGTCCGGTAACAGGGTTCCATACAGAAGTTCAAATGGGCCATTCTCACCCCATTCTGTGGCACCTCCTTGTAGGCAAAGAACAGGCATGGTAAGAGAAGGTCCAACTTCTGCCACATGTGTTCAGGCAGGCCCAAAATCATACCTTTTAGGTTCTTGTGAAATATTTCAACAAGCCAATTTGTATGTGGGTGGTAGGGTGTGGAGAACTTGTAAGTTCTTTCACACTCGTTCCAAATTGACTTCATGTACACAGACATGATATTGGTGCTCCTGTCTGACACCACTTCTTTGAGGAAGCATGCTCTGATCAACATCCCCATCAGAGCCCTAGCCAATACAGATGCACTTACAACCCTCAGAGGTATGGTCTCTGAGTATCTAGTGGCATAGTCTACTAAGCCCAAGATAAACCTGTTGCCTAAAGCGGTCTGGGGTCCAAGGGCCCAACAATGTCAATGCCCACCCTTTCAACCAGGGTGCCAATGAAAGGTAAGGAATTCAGGGGAGCTTTCAGCTTTTTCCCTGCCTTCCCCCTGGCCTGGCAAGATAGCTTTACAGAACACATCTGAGGAGATCTGGGGACAATACAGATGGGAGAAAAGCCCAACAAAGGTCTTGTCCTACCCCAGATGCCCAGCCAGGGATATCTCATGAGCCAGCCTCAGTTGGAAGGCTCTCTAACATTGGGAGACTAGCAACACATGTGTTGCCTTATGCACAGGTACCTTAGCCTCACCATAAAGGTATTTCTCCCAGTATATGAGGTGATCTCCAGAGGTATCAACAGCTGTCTGGGCTTTAGCTTGTTGCCTCGTGCCATCCAGGGTTGGGCATTCATTCGGTGCCTTACAGAGCTCTTCCATAATGGGCCCTTCTTCTGCTTGCCATCCAGCATACTAAAGCAGTTCACCAAGGGTAGCAATGTCTTCCCCAATAGGCTACAGGCTTCCTACTCTGGCATCCCATCCACCTGTACTGTGAGACATGCAGGGGCTGGTCTCCCATGGTCCTTGCCTTTCTCTCTCTTGGCAGATGTCTGGGCCATTTTTCCAGGCTCCAGACCTCCTTGACTACCCTTCTGAACAGCCATGGACCTGGTGGTCACACAGACCCACTCAGGCAACCCCAACATTTCCAGGTATGGCCTGAGCTCCACTTCCTTCCAGGCAGTGTGCTCAAGATTGCTCCCTAACAGATAGTGCCATGCATGACAGGCCTCACAGCAACTTTCAGAAGACCTGAGACCCCCCCGCCCAATTCAAAAGGAATCAGAGCCAAAGGACAGTGGTTCTCCTGGTTTTCTGCCACTACAACCTAGTTGAATGTATTGGGAAACAATTGTTCTGAGGACACCAGATGACACCTGACAGTAGTCATACTGGCTCTTGTGTCCCTCAGAGCCTCCATCCTCTATTTATTTATGGTGACCTACTGCCTATACTCAGAAATATTGGAAGGCATGTAGGTTTTGGGCACCATCTCTTCGTCACCCAGGGGCACTAGGGTAATCTCACTGATCCCCCGTACATGAACTGGGGCCATCTCCTGCTCAAGCACAACGCTAGCCAACCACATGGTCCACCCACTGCTGGGGAACTGTACCCGCTTGGGGCACTTGGGATCACCCTTGGTGTGCCCATGCTCATAACACTCATAGCACTTGTCAACAGAGTTGCCAGTGTTCTTATCATGGTAGCCTTTCTTCTGAACTGTTTATGGGGTCTTGAGCATACTCTTTCTTTTTATCTTCCCTCTTTTCCTTTTTGTGGGAACACAGACCACCCTTTTGAGAGTCCCCACCAGATGGCTTCTTGGTCACTCTGGCGCTGACCTAGAGGTCTGCCTCCTAACAAGCTTCCTGGGGTGAGCAAGCTTGTTTTCTACCAAGTGTTGGAGCAGCTCTATAAAACAAGTATTGAGCATATGCTTCCTCCAAATTAGGTTGTACAGCCCAACAAAATCCCCCACTTTGCTGACTGCAGGATCTAATGACGTTCAGGGGAAATTAATACTTTGCTTTTGCCTAGAGTACAGGCTTAGCCTAGCAACCTGTTAGCTGAGAAGCATGGTGATAGAGTATTCGTACCGTAGCGCCAGGATGCCCTTAGTGTTACAGTGCGCTTTATAAGTCTGAAATACAGTACAATACAATACAATACTCTCACACAGCCTTTCAGTGCCTGGCAGGAAAAATCTATGAAGTCCACCCAGTACTGGTTCAGGACGTTCATGGCTGTCCCTGAACCCCTGACGGTACTCTTCAGGGATCAACCCAAATTTTTGAGGAAGGATGGCCTTCATGAAGGCATAGTTGGTTTGGTCTTCTATCTCAACCATCAGGAGTGTGTCCCTTCTAACCGGGGACATGTACCTCCACAAGTAACCCCCCCCAGTACTCCTCTGGAACCTAGTGTGCCCTCAGAGCTACATCATATGCTTAGAACCATTTATCATATCATCTCCCACCACATAAATTGGCCTCTTGGGGTTGTGGACCCTCACCTCTCCAGTGGGCACTGCTGATATGCCGCCACCAGTATTGCTCGACTCCCTCTGATTTGCGCTTAGGACTAGCTCCCAGAGATTGCACTCATGGGCCAGCCTCTTCTCTTCCAAGGCTAGTCTCTTTTCCTCCAAGCCTCTCTCAGCCATATCCTTGTCCTTCTCTAGTTCTTTGGCGAGCTCCAGCTTGAGCTTTCACTCCACTTTCCTGTCCTCCAACTCCTTTGGGCTCAGGTCCCCGGCAGACACTGATACCTTCTCCATAGTAGGCATCTGTGACAATCTGGTTATCTGCCAGGGTCGAGTGGAGCTCTCCTTGGTGCTCAGGACCCTGGGTTGGCATCCTCTGTTTGGGCTTCCTCCACCTTATTGTCTTCCATCTCATCCTCTTCTGAGGTGGACAGCCACCTCTGTACCTACTCAAAGACTCTGAGAGCTACCTGGAGATACAGTTTGGTAGCCCTTTTGTCTACTTTCAGCTTGCTCTGCTTCCAGAGTTTTTGCATCTCAGCCCTGCAGAGGGTGTCAAAGTTGCACAGCTCCATCTCCATGGTGCAAAAGGGAAGGCGAGACACTTAAATTTAGAAAATCTGAAAAATAGCCAATGGAAAACTAAGGAAGAATTCAAAAAAGGGATCACTCTCATGTCAAGTTATTTATCTTGGATGTTTGTGTAACACAAATGACTGAATGGTACTGATCTCTGCCGCTGAACACCAATGTGAGAAATTGGGTTGATGGTTGACTGGGGTGGGAGCCATGGTCAAGCAACAGTCCTTTGCAGGGCAAACCACAAAAAGTCACTAAATTAACCTGTGCGTAACCCTGGGTAGCTTAGCACAAAAAGAAGCCTGGCTTAACTTAGAAGCAATGTGTAAAGTATTTATGCAACGCACAAACAGTGATAAAGTGAAAACACCGCAAAAGAAAAAATCCCAAATGAATTTAGGAAAATGGAGGATATTTTAATAAATTATTTGACATTAAAACGGCAAAAATCTATTCAGTAAAACAAGAGTTATTAATTTTTTATGTTTTTAGTAAAAATTAGAACCTAATCAATCAAAGAGAAAAACATGGACATCTGGTCACGCAAGACCGTGTCAAAGTCGAAAAATTTCACCGACTGTGATGGAGCGCTGTTTAGATACAAGCAGTGGATTGGGCCAGGTCAGCGCTTACCTTTAGACTTAGAAACATTATGAGAAAAATTGTCTGAGAAGGTAAAGTTCAGCGTGCCATGGCTGCAGAATATGTCAAAGGAGGGAGCATCATCATCATCATATTGCCTTGGGTCAAAGCTGCGGTGAAGATTTCTATGTTTGGACTTAGAATTGAAGTTGAAAAATCTCCAGTGGAACGAGGCGGACGGCTGTAGATGAAAACAGTTATAAGAGGTCGGATACCCCTTTGGTGAAGGACGGCTGAAAGGCTTTGGTGCTGTGTAGAAGAATATAGCAGGAGAAGCTGCAAAGTCACTTAGATTGGCAATGCAACTCTGGTTGTTATGCGAGCAGGTTGGCCCCTGTCTTTTCCTGGTTTTCAGACCAGTTATTTACCCCAAACAATTTATGTCCGTAGTTTGGGGATTTAGCCATCTAGGCATGCTTAGCACCTCAACCAAGTGTCCAGGCTGGTGGGACAACTCTTGGGGGTCCAGGACCCACTAAGGCTGGTCCTAGGTGTGGGTTCAAGACGGTGCGATCCTTTTGTGTCCCAGTGGCTCTAGTCAGGAGGTCAGCAAACTTGTCCTTAGAGTCCCTCTCGTAGAAGCAGGGCACAACATCAGGGCTGGCCTCTGAGGGTTCAAGGCGGGCTCCAGATAACAAAGCAGTCCTTCAAGATACGGAAGCAGTCTTGTTGAGTTCACAGCGAATCCTTCAGCAGGTCCAGTAGAGCGAGTCCTTCAGCAGGTCCATTAGAGAAATGAATAGTGGGTCTGAAGGTCCTATTTTTTATACCCTGGTGCCCTTCATCTGGAAGGTGGGAGAAGCTCCTAGAAATATTCTTTAAAGTGCCTGGAATTTCTTGACTCCCCTGCCTTGCATTCCAAGCTGACTGAGTAAAAATGTGGGGTTGTTAGGCCATTTGTGTGAAGGCAGAGCACATGCTTTTCAGTTGCAAGTGATGCCGTGGTCAGTCCCACTCTCATCCTGCCAGCAGAAGGCCCATTGAGGCATACCTAATCCCTCTATTGTGTGACTGTCTGGGAAGAAATCACAAAGTAAAACTGTCACCTACACATTGTTATTTGACCAAAGACAGGCTGCCAGCACAAACAGCTAAGGCCAGGAAAATGACAACTCATCTAAATGTAGACGTCTTGTGGGTTAATTTTTTTTATTTGTATTTAAAACATTATTGTTTTACATCAGGCGTCCTGGCCCAAAAAACTGTTGTGTCAGTGAGCTAATAATATTATGGGGAAGTGGAAAGTGGAGTCCACCAATGGGACTGACAAAGACCCAGAACCAGTAAATTCATACTTTCCTTTCTCAACCAGGCTGTTGGATTACTTTCGTATGAAATTTTGTGTGCCGTAGTTATGCTGGCCATGAATGATCAAGCCCTTATTTTATACAGAGACGCCTAAAGTGAAGGGGAAGTTATTTCATCTACTGTTTCTCCCGAACCTCTACCTAATCATTCCTCCCTTCGCCAGCATTTACCAACAAATTCTATACCCAAAGTGACACATTATAAGAATCATGAGCCCCTTGTTAACAAGGAAACTGTTGATATTTAGAGGACAGGAGCCAGGCGCAAAGTTAAAAATCCAGGATAGTAAATTTCCAACAAATCAAGCAGGAAGTTTGAAAATAGTAAATGGAATGCCATTACGATGCATCTAACCGACAACAATACTGATAATAATACTAATCCCGGCATCAATAAGGCTGAGAGCAGATGTTTAGATCTGTTTCATAACTTGGATCATGGATTACTGCCTTGGAGTCTGCAGTAGGAAAGCTACAATGGTCTGTCGACACCATACAAATACAAGTTGAGAAAAGAAACTGTCTTGCATCCCTGCCGCTGGACCAAGCACTATTCCTATTTCAATGGATATTGATAAAGCACATTAAGAGTCTGCCAAATTGCTCTGAGCCATCTGTGCATCATGTAGCTATTAAGGTTTCAGTGCCCTTAATTAAGGAATCAGGCCCCTCATTTCCAATGGTATCAACTAAATGCACTTGTGATTCAGCTCACCAGATGGACCCTCATCGTGCCATGCCTTAGTTATTTTAATGGCCACATAGCTGTAGCCCACCATTTGCCCCAAAAGACTTCCTCTGCAGAATTTCCTTGTACCAATGTTATACAGTTGCCCCCAGCCACTACCCCTTATCTTCTTATAATGGTGGATGTCCCCCGCTTAGGGAAGCAGGTCAGAAAAATTAAGCCCACGTATTTAATGGTTCTCAGCAGGGGTCCCGGCTAAGTTATCAGATTTTCTCTGGATCAGAATGTTGGCCATCTTTGATGTCATATGCCTGCAGGAGATGTGGGATGCCAAGGGATGTTTATATTTGGATAGTGTTACTAAATATACTGTACCAGCCATTTTGTCATCCAGTGGGCGCACTGGTGGAGGCCTTATACACTTGTCAATTTGGGCCTTTACTGTAAAGTTGAACTTCCCAGGCCCAATTTGATGGATATTCTTGGTACCGTCTTGACCTTTCCAAATAAATGCATCTTGCTAGTCGTAAATGTTTATAATGCAGCTGTAACCAGGAATGAATTAGATGGGGTCTATAATTTAGGAATATTTATAGATGATTTTTTTCACTCAGGGTCTTTATCTACAATTGGGGGATTTTAATGTGCACCCTTGTTTTTCTTGTTAAGAAAATATAAGAGAATGTGAATCAGTTTACTGTTCAGGTGCACCTTAAACATACACAGCAAGGTGATACCATTAATTGTCTAGTTGCCAAGTATAATTTGATTAATTTAAGGGACCCAACACAAGAGGGGTCAGTTGAGAGGATACCTAGGGGAGGGGCTTCAGCATAACTATAGATTATTTTTTTGTATCTTTTTCTTTATTTTTCTTTCTTGTAGATTGTAAGGTTATGTGGAACAATTTAAGTGAGCATAATTATTTGATGGCCACCTTTCTATGGGATGAAAACCCTATTAATGTGACCCATTTTTAGCAAGGAGCTAGTATTATCTACCGACCAGGGTCGGAAGGTGTGGTGGGCATCAATTGTCCCATTGGATTTTAAATCCACTTTGATCACTTCTTGCTCAACTGATTTCTCCATTTCGGCTAAAAGTTGTATGCTGTATTTTTCAAATATTTTCAGATTTTTAAAATGTGTCCTTTGTAAACCAGGAGCTCCATCCCTGCCTCATCCACTTAGATGGTTCAACAAAAAGTGCTCATGAGTACATAAGTATCTGTTGAAAACCATGCATGAAATACCTCGGTGTCAGGATAAGGTCAAGAGAGTCATGGTGGCCTACCGCTTGATTTGCAAGGAGCGTAGGACCCAGCTGAAAGAAGCGACCTGGCATAATCTACTCGCAGCTGGCGCTCAGCTGAATTTTGCCTACTTTTGGTAAGTGGTAAATCTTCCCTTGTTTAGTAGTGACCAACATTCTAATCAGGCATCAACCATCACACTGGAAGCTTAGGTCAAGCATTTTAAGGCCATTTATAATCAAGAGGAAGAGGAGACCTCCTCAGCTGATTAAGGAGGATCACATTATTGTATTTTAACTGGCCGAAGTGATTTTAGAGATCTCTTATCTTTCTTCCAGCAAGGCTCCTCGGTCAGATGGAGTGCCTGGTGAGCTTTATAAATCCTCTGTCAACCTGTGGGCCCCTTTGTTAACCCTGCACATTAATGCAGCTGAGAGGCTCCCCCCACACCGACATGGTGTCATTCATCATAGTTCCAATTTTTAAAAAAAGGAACTATATCAGCATTTTGTGTTGTCTGCGTATATGAGTTTACGCTGGGGCAGGGCACTAATGAGCAAAGCCTGAATCTTTATTTGGTGATCTGTAACTTTACTATGTCTAAGGGGAGCATAATCCAGCTGGGCTAAATAGACCTCAGTTCAACTTTTGATAGAGTTAATCACTCTAAGCTGTGCTCCATGATGGCTCAGATGGGCATAGAACCCGCACTAGGGGGCCGTTTAGGATGGCGGACGGACCTGCGTCCGTCCGCCACCCCAGAGTAGGAGGGACCGTCCGCAGGGGCAGCGGCGGTCCCTCGGTGCAAATTAGGATGTGACCGCCACCCTGGCGGTCACATCCTGTATTTTTTACATTGCGGCGGGTGCTGCTTGAAGCAGCACCCGCCGCAATGTAAAAAATGAAAGCAGTGCATTTGCATGCACAAAGCGCCAGGTGCCGCTTTGTGCCTGCCGCTTTGTGCACGCAAAGGCAGGGGGGTACCATGTGCAACCACCAACCCCCCTTCACCCCTGGGGGCCCGCAATGGGCCCCCAAACAAAAGTCTGTTTGCCTTTCCACAGCGGAAATGCCGTCGGGGAAAGGCATAGAACTGCAGACATCCTAATATGCCTGGCGGTGTCTGATAGACACCGCCAGACATGTTAGAGCTTTTCCACCGCGGTCGGAAGGCAACCGCGGCGGAAAAGCGGTGGACGGTCTTCCTGACCCCCCCAGCAATCCTAATCTGGTGGGGGGTCTTTGAAGTCTCCGCAGCGGTTTTTCTTCATCCTCCGGGCAGGCGGACACTTCCGCCGGCCCGGAGGATGTGGAAAAACCGTTCTCTTTTTCCTGATGTGCACAATGGCCTTCAGCATCTGTTAGATATAGCCCTAATGGTGAAGCACACTGTGCTTTAAATGGAAGCACGGCGTCTACCAAGGCTGCAGTGCCCTTTTTATTTATTTTTTATATTAATCAGCTGGAATCAGTCTTGAAGGAACTTCCCTGGATGTCTCTAGAACTGGAGGCCGCTCAATCCCCGCTCTGCTCTAAGATGATGATACTGTTGCACGGACTGCCAGGGGCTTACAAAGACTTTTAGATCTTTTCATTGATTTTGTGAATATCCTTGATTTGTTCACTAATTTTTCCAATCACATGTGATGAGTTTGGCCCATCCAGGGCTAAAACTATGAGATTTGTAGTAGAGGTTCACCATGTTAGCCAGATTGATAAGTTTCGTTATTTGGGTGTTCAATTTGACTCTTGTCTTAACTGGGGCTCACTGATAAGTTATAATGTAATGACTTTCAATAGGGCTACGTCTAGTATAGGAGACTTTTCTCACCAGTTAGGGCACACCCATATAAAGACAGTTCTGGATAATTTTAGAGCGAAATGTACCCCGATAGTCAGCTATGGTTGTGGTAGCTGGGGATACAAGAATGTTGTCATAATTCAAATAGCTGAAAATTATTTCCTCAGGAGGCTCTTAGGGATCCCACTAAGTACATCTTCTGAGGCTGTTCATGAAGAGTTGGGTATGGGTTATGTTATTGATTATATTCATCTGTGCCCTCTGCTGCTTTGGGTCTTGGTTTGGATAAAGGAGGAGTTAGGACTTAACAGATTGACCATGCAAGATTGCATGGATCTGGGCAACTCATCACAGATCCCTTGGATGACCTACGTTTTTTCCAATGTCAAAGGTTTTGGGAGACCCGAGCGCTATACTGCTCCAAGTTGTATTTTCAAAACTATCCACATGTGGGTTAACCACATCGGTGCTCATGACGAGCTCAGCTCGTCATGAGGCACAGTGGCGCTTTGCTCATGACGAGCTGAGCTCGTCATGACCGTTGCGCCTCGCCCATGTGGGGATAATTCCCCTGCAGTGCTGGGCGTTCCATTAAACGGGTGAGGTCATGACGAGCTCAGCTCGTCATGAACACAGCGCCACTGTGCTGCATGACGAGCTCAGCATGTCACGAGCACCGTGGAGCTGTGCGTGCCTCCCCTCCCCCATCACAGTGAGGGAATTAGCCCCACAGGGAAGGGGCTAGACAAGCGCCTGGAGTCAAGCTGGCAGCAAAACGAGTGACAATAGCATTGAATATAGCATTCGGTACATCATGTGATATTGGTGAAAACTGTAAGTGGTATGGAGCCTTATCTTTCTTTGGATATGCCCCGCTACCATCGACGATTATTGACATTGTTTAGGCTTAAATTATTTGCGCAGCTTCTGCCCGCTATTCATGGCTGCTATGGATTTGATGTCGCCCTTGTGTGAATGCAATAATGTTTCTATCAGTGAATCTATGCATATAGTTATGATTTGCCCGAGATATAACTATTGCGTTATAAATTTTCAGTCAGAGTACAGATAGTAGTACTCTGCCTCCATATGAGCCCCAGGGCAGGCATCTCTTCAACTAACAATTGGGGGTGGGGTCGCACACTACTCACACACCAGCGGTATCGCCCCTAAGGACTGTGGTCAATGTAGTTACGTGTTCCGCGATGCATCTGCTTTCGATTATCTGCTATCTTCGCTATTTTCGCCATCCCTGGACACGTGTTTCGGGGTATCACCCCTCGTCAGCAGGGATAGGCCGTGTTCTGGGGTTGCCGCTGGCTGCCAAATATCTGCTGATAGAGGGGCCTTTTTTATCAACCTTGGTAGGATGAAGGTCTGATGTGAGCCCTACTTGACAAAATCCGAAAATAGGCTAAAATGACCAGTTTCCACCATATAAAATCAGCAAATGAAATCCCACGGATCCCCTGAATCCCGGGGTTGTAGGCCCAAGCCAAAGGCCAAAAGCCACCGGCTTATGTTAACAGAATCCACTGAGCCTAAATAGTTTTAAACGTGCATTTCTGATGTGCTGAACACAGCAAGGCAATTGAGCAAACCAGAAAAGTACAGTAGCCTTTCACAAGCCCCATTGCAAGATACCCCACGCACACACGTACAGACCCAGCCAGTAAAAGTTGGCACATCTTGGACTCTTGTAGAAATGTTGTTTTGAAAGATAGCTTGCATGAGATAAATGTCACAACACCTCAGCACCTGTCGTACGTTCCGCTCTCACAATATATTTTTAGAAATGTACAAAATGTTCTATTTTAAATAACAAAATGTTCTTCCGGTGTCCTAGAATACATGTGGCCAAATGACCTGCATCAGAAAGTGCGTCAGAAAAGGCGTCAGCACAGTGTTAGTTCTGCATTTTTCAGGTATATTAGATTCAGCCCGTCAAATCTGAAGGCAGAGTTCTGCTAATGCGACTTTTTGCATGCAAGCTCTCCGACTAGTCGATTGTCTGACTTAGGGTGTCAATTCCTCTCTCTCTCAGGTGGTGGGCTCCCTAAGCCAGATAATACTTTTGTCTTTTTAAATGTCTGTCCATTCTCTGTATTTTCCATTCACATCCAATTCCTTGCATTCTTAGGTTCCCTTAAGCTATTAGGGCCTGCTGGGATAGTCTCCATAGCTAAGGTGCTTCCAGGCACTAGACTTTATAGAGTGTTCTGCTTTCCCTAACTAATTTCAATTGTGCCCTTTTGAAAGATCCCAGTCCTTTTGCACCTTGGATCTCTTTGGAATGTCAAACTTGCATGGGTAATTCTCTTCAGAAAAGCACATTTCTAGGCGCTATGTTTTCATAGAATGTATCATAGAATGTATCCTGTGCCTTTTGAATTGCTTACTGATGTCAAATATACCGTTTTACAGGTCCTCATTCCAGCCTGCTTTCTAGGCTATTGCACATAATAAATATGAACTTGCGTTTTTTAAATCCTGACAGATTGAAGTCAGACTTTCAAACGTTTCCTTGCTCAGGCTGATCAATTGATAAATCCATATGCTGATGTACTTAAGACTTAACAAATAAAATGCCACTTCAGCTGTGATCTTTGTTGTCTCATATCATTGTTCCTTATTCCTCAGTGAAGTGTTGCGTCGATGACATGTGACCACGGCTCATGACCACAGTAGGGTGGTTTGTGGGTTGTGACTCGTGACCAACCCCAGAGAGCTTCCATTCACCCCTCGTCAGCTGGCGCCCAACGTATAAATCATACTACATACGTCTGCAGTGGATTTGGCGTACACCCCCGACAGGTTCCTGAGAGCACCGCCACCGCTCCTTTGTGGCAGAGACCACAGGTAAGACAAGGGTTTTGTTTTTCCTTGGATTTCCTGGGTCTCTGCTGCCTGGGGGTGCGACTGACTCTTTTGTGGCCTGTCTCTGGCTGTCACCTGTCCCTGCGGCGCTATCTCTGGTCATGATTTGAACCCAAAATGTCTGTCCCTTTGTGTGGTCACGATTTGTCACTTTCTTGTCAGAGGCCAGTATTGGCTTTTCTGCTGCTTATTGGTTCATAACAGTTGTGCCTTTGAGGTTGGGGGTTTTCCTGTTTTGCACTCTTGTTTGCCCTGCCGGTTCCGGTCCGGAGGGGATGGTTATAGCGTCAATGGTTCTAGGTTTTTGATCCCTCGACAGTTAAAGTCTGTGCGCAGGGTTTCCCCCGGAGCCTCTGTGTCCGGGGGCGGAGTTAGAGTCTCCCCTTCTACAGTTCAAGTCTGTGGGCAGGTTTATGATCCCTCTCCAGTTCGAGTCTGTGTGCAGGGTGTCCCCCGGAGCCTCTGTGTCCGGGGTCGGAGTTAGAGTCTCCCCTAGTTCTCCATTTTCGCATTATGGTTTGACGTACCATTGCATTTTGTTCTTTGCCATATTCTAGGTTGATAACACATTACTACTTTGCACATTGTGTTTTTTTTTTTTTTTTTTTTCTTCTCTCCAAACTGTTTATTGCCTATTTACATTGCCTATTGTGCTCTTCCTCAGTTCCGGTCTGTTCATTCCTCATCTTCGCACTTCCTTGTTGCCCATTCTTCTCTCCCGCGCCCTTCCTCTGCCACTTGTGCCCCTACGTTCTCTTCCATGAGGGCTGCCTTCACGCCCTTCCATTGTTTACTTTCTTCTCCTCACGATTTATTTTAGCAAGGTTTGGGTGTCCATATCTTTTGTTCAGTTCCACTTTTAGTCTGCTTTACTGACTGGCTTTGTCAGCTGCTGCCTTTTCACCTCGTTCTGCGCACACAGAAAGAGGAAGTGGCTTGTGGTATTTTCGGATTCCCCCCTCCTTTCTAGCCCATTCTTGCTCAAGCTGGGGGCTCCACTGTGTTCAGTGGGAGCTAATATATGGGTCCGTTTTACTATACTTTCAGTTTTTGTGGTGCGTCTTTTTCATGTGTTTCTGATTTATATGTGAGATTGTTGTAATGGTGAAATATTTAGTTTGTTCCATGTCATTTGTCCATTGCCTTGCTCTGTGCAAGTAGGTGTGCTTTGCAGTTGCTTGTCTGTGCGTCCAGTGATCTAGCGCCTCTTTACTGTTTGCACCATCTCCACAGTGTTGTTTGTCTATCATTAGCCTAGCAACTGATAGCCAAAAGGGGGGGAGAAGACGCAGAATATTCAGATTCTACGCAGTCTGTTGTAAGTCCACTCATTCGTCATTACCAAGACAAAAAGCCCCATGCCAAAAAGTCAGGCAGTATTTGAGAAAGGAACATATACTTTATCTTAAAAATTGAAAGTTGGGAAAGACTGCTAATTCTGTCAAGCTTTTGAACAAAATACTCACTTCAGTCTAAAATTTCCTATGCCAGTTGTGTCGGCCAGTACCGCCCTGGTTGTGCCCCAGCACAGAATAAAGAATTACAAGAAGGTATATACCTCTGTGTCATTAAGGGTATAGGAGAGGGACTTATACCAGATGTCAATTACAGCCACTAAGAAAGAAGAGCATAGGCAGAGTATGGTTCACACCAGAAAACACCATTAAAGGATTATCTTGCATTTATACATTTAACTGGGGGGGGGTTAACATTGAATGCTTCTAGGTAAACGAGCTTAAAATGCACCAAGGAAACAATATGAGGAACAAGGCTCCCAATGCCGCATTTTGAAAATACTAAATTTTTTACAACAAATACATGCTTTTCAACATTAATATACATACATTAATTCAACTAAGCACAAATAGGTTATAATTTGTAAAATGAGCTACATACTGGAAAGTTACCAGTAGCTCAAGAGATACTGGTTGTTGAGGCTTGTTGCAATTGCAAAGCAGTGGTGGTTGACATGAGCATGTTGTGTGTTTTTCATTGTAGGTTACATTTTTTAAGTATTTCCATTGATTTAAAATATTATTTTTTGCATTTGAATGAGTTTGATTTGCACTCCAGAAATGTGCATTTAAATGCCAAGACTTTGCCAATGCCCATTATTGAATGTTGAAAAGAGTTCTTCTACCATATAAATGAGAGGTATTTTTCTCTACAATTTGTACATCTATTTATGTCATAAATTTGCAAAGCACCCCCTCAAATAAAAGCCGCCTTGGTTCAAGTAACATAGGACCATGACATTTCACCCTTTCATTGCATTAGTATGTGCTTTGAAGTTGTAAATTCGTGCACGGTTAAAATTTCGCATTTAGGGATTGGTGACTGGTTGCTATTGAACTTTTAAAATAGTCATTCTAAAGTAATAAGTTGTCATGATAGCTGCACCTGTAAGTCAAGTGACGACAGTCACCACCTTCCCCCAGAATGCCATGATTGCAGCCGCAGCCAACACACCGCCTGCGCTGCGACAACAGCTCACCATGCAATACATCCAGGCCCCATTACAGCCTGCCATATTATACGTAGAGACCCAGCCACAACTAGATGTTCAATACGTCCAGGTACAACGACAGCCAGCTGATCAGTACATACCACCACAGCCCCCAGAACAATACATAGCAGCACAACATGCCTACAGAAATGACCAACAAAATTATTATATAAATAACAGAAAGAATGCCACCAGAAAATTGGGTATACAGGGAAGAGTGAATGGAATGGTAGAACTGAGGTTCCAATCACAGCCAGCCCAGCGCACTTGTTATTATTGCTACAGAATAGGTCACATGCAAAGACAGTGCCGCATTAGACTTCAAGACGAAGGCCAGAAACTTATGAGTCCCACCCAACAAGGACTAAGACCCTATGAATGTGGCCCAAGTCCAACAAATAGCTCCTGTAAATGCACGTTCCAATGCAACAGCAACAACAGACACCTATATACAAAATGATGCCCCAAAAAGAATGATAACTGCAGCACCCAGCTACTAAGTACAAAATAATTTATTCTTACCAGCATCCAAATTCAGTACCAGCTTAGGTAGGCAAGCAATGGTCTGAATGCAGGAACAGATCGGGGAGGGTGTTACAACAGGGCACTGACAGTTGATGTTCGCCATTACAAAATAGGGTTTTTGAAATTTTGGCTCGTGTTCAAGTTGAATTATGCCACTGGCCTTAGAGCAACGTAGATATCGGAGCAGATAATAATAAAATGAAAGAATCTCCCACAATTTCTTATGCACAGAAATAGTGAGAGAATAGGGGGATAAAATAGTGGAATGGAAATCACTAGCATGTATAGGCCCTTTGGTGCACAAGATTAGGATGTGTTTGATGTGATATTAAATATTCTGGTAGGCATAGTATATAACTAAACTACACATGTTTTTAGATGTTACAAGGAAACAGAAGAGTTAGCAGTTTTTCTCTCGGGCTGCCCTGCCGTTGGAAGTAGCCAACCACAGATTCTGGGCGTTGAGCCAGGCAGGAATTTAATTTCCTGTGGTTTGTAACGAGAGTTTTTAGGCAGTTGGAACACCGATCGCAAGATCACACAAAATGAGAAATATACACATATATATATATATTTGCATAACAGAAGTAGTGTGTAGGTACAGCACAGTTTCTGTGCTAAAATGCTTTTTAAGCAGTACATAAGCCAGGGACTACAATACTGTATGTGCATTGACAAAGCCAAAAGGTTAACAAAATATTTGAGGCCTACTGGATTTGGCAAGGCTTGTTTATTTTGTAAGTTGCAAATAAATGGTACGTACCTGATTCAAGTAGTTTAGTGAAATGCTTTAGCATTTTGTTTTATGAGCCTGGGGCAGGTTGTGAACAGATTTTCAAATATGTTTGACGTTGAGACAAACTATAGCCCAACATTTCTCAAATTCATTTGTTTATATAATGGATTTTTCCTTAAAATATCTTATAGAAAAGGCAATATAATTCCCAGATTCTTTCCTTTGGAGTTCCCTCCATACCCCAGCTAGCCAACATACAGCATACAGCAGTAAATAAGCACTACTATTGCCAGGCCGGTTGAAGTACAGTTGCAGACTTCAGATGGTTGTGTATATTTTTTACCTGCTTTAAAAGTTTGCATACCATTGGAATTATGACAGTATCATGTTTTTGGTGCATAGTGCATTTTTTTTTTAATGGATGTTCCAAGGTTTCACACAATTATTATTTATGCATTAACACAAGTGAAAAGTCTTCTGAAATAATGAAAAATATTTGTATACACTAACATGCACTGCGAGGTTTCTTTCAAAGTCAGGTTTCCAGGAAATAGGGCCACATCAGTTCTGGCCTTTGACATATCAATAATGGAACACAGATCTTGGCCCAAAGACTTTTGGAAATATTAGACTACTAACCAGCAGCTGTCCCCATTGCCAAGAGGAAAGAAATAACAGAACAGGCTTCATGGTCAACACTGCAAATTAGAGAAGATTAACTTGGTTCCATTTGACTGTCCAAAAGGAAGAAGGCGGTGACAGCTTGGTTGTTTATGGATTCAGACGTAGCCACAACACCTGACGCCCAGAAGTGTCTTATCTAAAGTTATGTATTTTGTATTATAATATTTTGCAATACTGGCAGAAGTGGCATTAGGTAGATTGAATTGGTTTTGTCTCATTGTGTTAATAGGAAGACTTGTATTGCTTACATTTTTGAAGTTGCCAATAGCAACAAAGTCACCTCCAATATATCTGTTAGCACATGGAGTAAATGGCCCTTGCAAGAATGCAGAAAGGTTGAACAAGTCCCTCTACCAGCACAGTTGGCACCCCAGAATAATTGTAACATGTGTCTTCATCGCCCTCCACTGATGGAAGTACTAATGCAATAATAAGAAATAGTGCCCAAGCAGCTAGACCGCATCCTGCTCACGATTCTCTACACAGTATGAGATACAGTCAGATGACAACAATAGGTAGACAGAAGACTAAGACGCACTGTTACATGACTCATACACTCCCCATGCAGGGAGAACAGATAGATTTTCTCACATAGGCAGATACGACGACAGACTATAGAACACATCCTGCAGGATACACAAACTAATGTCAGATTATTGAGGCCACTGTCTCTAAAGTGTTTATACATAGAACAGGAAGGGACTACCCCTCTACCTCTATGATGCATGAGGTCATCACTGACACATGCAGAATAGAAGTGAAGGCAACAAGGCTAGATGACTGTTCATGATATGGCCCATAGTGTAGGTTTTTGCAACATCAATGGGTTTATGATAGCAGGTTCTCTGTTAGACTATCATTGCTACATCCCCCACACTCTCCATTGCCCATGACTGATTAGAACGGTGGTGTTGTTATTCGCACGAAGTTACACCCATGGCAAAATTGAGTGCCCGAGGTTAGTTAAGGTATAAAGAAGAGCTATTAGGGCAACATAGGGTAGACTAGGATTAAAAGTTAAGATAGACAGATTGTCTACTTAGGGTTTATAAAATAAAAATGTGCAAAAGTATGAACTAATTTCAAACTAAAAGACATGTGTTCTCTGTTTTCTAGAATGGCATGTTACCTGTGGGACGGCACACAGCAAACAGCACAGTTTTTTTTCCGGACAATAAATATGACACCCTATCCAAATTGAATTTTACTGGGCCTGCAGAGAATGGATGAATATCCAACAGCCCTTACAAAGGAGCAGCCTGAGCTCACTAGAACATTGCACAAAGTCACCATGATGGTTCCAACAGCAAATATCTCCAACATCGATGCCCATCTCTGGCTCTGTTATCTGGCACCACGGACAAGAGCAGTGTGCTCAGTTCTAAGGGTGGACAGTGTTCAAAGTCCAACCAAAGGAGGTTTGCCGGTTGAGCAGAGTCCAATTCTTTTTCCTTTACCATCATTGTGATGCTCCAGACCAAGGCAGAAGGACTCTGGCTTCGGAATACCGAGAGGAGAGTATGCCTTTGGATAAGGAGTGAGCTGTACATTTCCAACAATGAAGAAAATGGCTCGACTGACCAATGCCATCAACAACTTGAACAAGATAGAAAAGAAATGGATTGCTGGAGGAGGTGTCATAGGAGATAGCCACTGATTTGTTGAACTTTGACTGGATACGTTTGTGGCAGTTCTAAAATGTTTTTATTTTTTGCTGTTTCTTTTTGTGTTGCCTCCCGCAGATGAGTGTCATTGTAGGAAAAGAAAGTTAGCACCAAGATAGTAGGGACAAACTACACTAGCATAGGGATTTACAGTTAGCTGAGTATGAGGACAAAGATGGTGTTCATTGGAATGGGACTGGAATACAAATGGAGATGAGCGAGTTAGCAGCACCTAGCACCCACTATGGAATACAGGCAGCTCCTCCACTTCTCCCAGGTAGAGACTGTCTGAATAAGAGCCCAAAAGCAGCCCAGTATGAACACCTGCTTAATGAGCAAGATGCAGAGTATGCGAAAATACGACTTTAAGTGTTATGTTAATGACATGCCCTGGATACCGCCACTGGCTGAAGGGTCACAGAGATACTCAGTTGAAAAAAAATGATCATTGAATGATCAAGAGGAGGGAGATGATAGAGGGGCCTTTTTTATCAACCTTGGTAGGATGAAGGTCTGATGTGAGCCCTACTTGACAAAATCCGAAAATAGGCTAAAATGACCAGTTTCCACCATATAAAATCAGCAAATGAAATCCCACGGATCCCCTGAATCCCGGGGTTGTAGGCCCAAGCCAAAGGCCAAAAGCCACCGGCTTATGTTAACAGAATCCACTGAGCCTAAATAGTTTTAAACGTGCATTTCTGATGTGCTGAACACAGCAAGGCAATTGAGCAAACCAGAAAAGTACAGTAGCCTTTCACAAGCCCCATTGCAAGATACCCCACGCACACACGTACAGACCCAGCCAGTAAAAGTTGGCACATCTTGGACTCTTGTAGAAATGTTGTTTTGAAAGATAGCTTGCATGAGATAAATGTCACAACACCTCAGCACCTGTCGTACGTTCCGCTCTCACAATATATTTTTAGAAATGTACAAAATGTTCTATTTTAAATAACAAAATGTTCTTCCGGTGTCCTAGAACACATGTGGCCAAATGACCTGCATCAGAAAGTGCGTCAGAAAAGGCGTCAGCACAGTGTTAGTTCTGCATTTTTCAGGTATATTAGATTCAGCCAGTCAAATCTGAAGGCAGAGTTCTGCTAATGCGACTTTTTGCATGCAAGCTCTCCGACTAGTCGATTGTCTGACTTAGGGTGTCAATTCCTCTCTCTCTCAGGTGGTGGGCTCCCTAAGCCAGATAATACTTTTGTCTTTTTAAATGTCTGTCCATTCTCTGTATTTTCCATTCACATCCAATTCCTTGCATTTTTAGGTTCCCTTAAGCTATTAGGGCCTGCTGGGATAGTCTCCATAGCTAAGGTGCTTCCAGGCACTAGACTTTATAGAGTGTTCTGCTTTCCCTAACTAATTTCAATTGTGCCCTTTTGAAAGATCCCAGTCCTTTTGCACCTTGGATCTCTTTGGAATGTCAAACTTGCATGGGTAATTCTCTTCAGAAAAGCACATTTCTAGGCGCTATGTTTTCATAGAATGTATCATAGAATGTATCCTGTGCCTTTTGAATTGCTTACTGATGTCAAATATACCGTTTTACAGGTCCTCATTCCAGCCTGTTTTCTAGGCTATTGCACATAATAAATATGAACTTGCGTTTTTTAAATCCTGACAGATTGAAGTCAGACTTTCAAACGTTTCCTTGCTCAGGCTGATCAATTGATAAATCCATATGCTGATGTACTTAAGACTTAACAAATAAAATGCCACTTCAGCTGTGATCTTTGTTGTCTCATATCATTGTTCCTTATTCCTCAGTGAAGTGTTGCGTCGATGACATGTGACCACGGCTCATGACCACAGTAGGGTGGTTTGTGGGTTGTGACTCGTGACCACACCCCAGAGAGCTTCCATTCACCCCTCGTCACTGCCAGGTTTAGTACCACTCAGGCGCGCAGGTGCGGGTTCCCAGGCTCATCAGCCAACTGCTTGAGGGAGCTTTAACATTACAATTGGGGGTGGGGTCGCACACTACTCACACACCAGCGGTATCGCCCCTAAGGACTGTGGTCAATGTAGTTACGTGTTCCGCGATACATCTTCTTTCGATTATCTGCTATCTCCGCTATCTTCGCCATCCCTGGACACGTTTTTCGGGGTATCACCCCTCGTCAGCAGGGATAGGCCGTGTTCTGGGGTTGCCGGTGGCTGCCAAATATCTGCCAGGTTTATTACCACTCAGGCGCGCAGGTGCGGGGTCCCAGGCTCGTCAGCCAACTGCTCGAGGGAGCTTTAACATTACAATTGGGGGTGGGGTTGCACACTACTCACACACCAGCGGTATCGCCCCTAAGGACTGTGGTCAATGTAGTTACGTGTTCCGCGATGCATCTTCTTTCGATTATCTGCTATCTTCGCTATCTTCGCCATTCCTGGACACGTGTTTCGGGGTATCACCCCTCGTCAGCAGGGATAGGCCGTGTTCTGGGGTTGCCGGTGGCTGCCAAATATCTGCCAGGTTTAGTACCACTCAGGCACGCAGGTGCGGGGTCCCAGGCTCGTCAGCCAACTGCTCGAGGGAGCTTTAACATTACAATTGGGGGTGGGGTCGCACACTTCTCACACACCAGCGGTATCGCCCCTAAGGACTGTGGTCAATGTAGTTTGGCAGCCACCGGTAACCCCAGAACACGGCCTATCCCTGCTGACGAGGGGTGATACCCCGAAACACGTGTCCAGGGATGACGAAGACAGCGAAGATAGCAGAGAATCGAAAGAAGATGCATCGCGGAACACGTAACTACATTAACCAGAGTCCTTAGGGGTGATACCGCCGGTGTGTGAGTAGTGTGCGACCCCACCCCCATTTGTAATGTTAAAGCTCCCTTGAGCAGTTGGTTGACGAGCCTGGGACCCCGCACCTGCGCGCCTGAGTGGTACTAAACCTGATAGATATTTGGCAGCCACCGGCAACCCCAGAACACGGCCTATCCCTGCTGACGAGGTGTGATACCCCAAAACACGTGTCCAGGGATGGCGAAGACAGCGAAGATAGCAGAGAATCGAAAGAAGATGCATCGCGGAACACGTAACTACATTAACCAGAGTCCTTGGGGGCGATACCGCCGGTGTGTGAGTAGTGTGCGACCCCACCCCCATTCGTAATGTTAAAGCTCCCTTGAGCAGTTGGCTGACGAGCCTGGGACCCCGCACCTGCACGCCTGAGTGGTACTAAACCTGGCAGATATTTGGCAGCCACCGGCAACCCCAGAACACGGCCTATCCCTGCTGACGAGGGGTGATACCCCGAAACACTTGTCCAGGGATGGCGAAGACAGCGAAGATAGCAGAGAATTGAAAGAAGATGCATCGCGGAACACGTAACTACATTAACCAGAGTCCTTAGGGGCGATACCGCCGGTGTGTGAGTAGTGTGCGACCCCACCCCCATTTGTAATGTTAAAGCTCCCTTGAGCAGTTGGCTGACGAGCCTGGGACCCCGCACCTGCGCGCCTGAGTGGTACTAAACCTGGCAGATATTTGGCAGCCACCGGCAACCCCAGAACACGGCCTATCCCTGCTGACGAGGGGTGATACCCCGAAACACATGTCCAGGGATGGCGAAGACAGCGAAGATAGCAGAGAATCGAAAGAAGATGCATCGTGGAACACGTAACTACATTAACCAGAGTCCTTAGGGGCGATACCGCCGGTGTGTGAGTAGTGTGCGACCCCACCCCCATTTGTAATCTCTTCAACTAACAATTAGATTAAATGTACTCAAGAACAACTACTGCTATCATTTGCAAGGTGGCTTTGTTTTATTAATGTTCCCAATCTGAACTCTTCCACCAAATGTAAATAGGACCGAATGGCATTGCAAGCAGATTTGGCTGGCAGAAGCCCTTCTGCAAGGAGAATCCACAGTGCTAGCATGCTCCTACATGTCTCATGTCTAAATTAAGAGACTGCCCTACCTACCGGAAATGAGCATGGTGATGGAACACTCCATAGACGGACCACGGAGACAGCCCTTCAGAACAAATTAGAAAGAGTTTTCCTATTTCTTTAATTGGGAACAGCACTTTGGTATTTCAGTGCAGCATTACTTTTTGGATGAATTTAAAAACAGCCGTTGGAAGTGTGTTTACCCCTAAATTCACCACTCCCGTATGTAAGTAGGATTCAGATGAGTTTGAAGTCTTTAAATGCTTAGTTTAAATATGGTGCAGTGCGTGCTTTTATATGTAAACTTTGCACTTCTTAGTGCTCTACTCTTCTTTTTAGGGTGCGCTACAGACAGCTTTAGTGATTCTCATTGTCAAGAAAATCTGGACCTCAAGGACTTCTCGTGCAGGTGAAACATCTCCCTTCACTCAGGGAATTTATGTGAGATCACATGAGTGTCAATAGCTGTCAGTGAGACCAAACTCCACCAATATTTAAAAACAAATGTATATGAGAAGTAGTGCATAGACAGAAGGCCTTTGGTCAGCCGCCTGCATCTATTGGCTCTCATATTTTTTAATGCTTTGCCATTGCTTAGATGTGTATTCCATCAAGCACACATTATTTAATGGAATGCTCCTTTGTCCCAGTAATGTTCCCATTAGGTGTTGGGGATGGGATATAGCGCTCTCTATCCTCTCATGGCCCTTCCTTTTCCTCGCTCTTCACTTTACTCCATACCTATGCTCACTCTTTCCCTCTCCATTTTTTTGCTCGGATTCCCTACCTTGTATATGTGTTTCTCGCTTTAACTGCTGCTCTACTTACGAACCATGTTCAACAATGAAACAGCTAAGGAGCTGTTGCAGACACAGAATAGAGTTAAGGGCATATTCACAAGGAGTTAACTCCGATTTATCTCCACCTTAATCCAGCAAAAGTGGAGATATATTAAACACCTCATTCACAAGCTAGTGCAAACTGCAGACAACACCAGTATTCCCGCGATAACTGCCCTCAAATTTATCTCCATAGTGGACATCAGCTACTAACACAAATGAGATGCCGAGTAGGTGTTCCTGTGCAAAAATACACTAGAAAACCACCAGACCACATTCACAACAAACTGCCAGATCTGCGAAGCGAAGCAAAAACAGGGAATAACCCGCAGTAGCACCAGGGATTTTACTCCTGCCTTTTGCTGGTGCTACAAAAGGGGGTGGTAATGGACGGAGCATCTGAACCAATCAAACACTCACACCAAGTAAAAAGATCTGGGTTTAATCCATCACTGTTCTTTAGCCCACTCTGCTACCCCAGTTCAGACATGGCTAAATGCAAATCAGTCTGACCCTGTGCCTCATGGAAACAGTCCAGCCCGAACTGCCAAGCCATGTCTTCCCTGGACCCGAAACAAGCTTCCGAGGACCGGTTTCTGGCATTACAGCCGTCTTCAGCCCAGCTTGCTTGAATCCAGTGGCAAAGTGAGCAAGCGACTCACGTCTGAGCATACCCTGCCACACTTATGGCAGCCAAAAGCGGTACAAAAGGGGGTGGTATTGGACGGAGCATCTGAACCAATCAAACACTCACACCCAGTCAAAAGATCTGGGTTTAATCCATTACCGTTCTTTAGCCCACTCTGCCACCCCAGTTCAGACATGGCTATATGCAAATCAGTCTGACCCTGTGCCTCATGGGAACAGTCCAGCCCGAACTGCCAAGCCATGCCTTCCCTGGACCGGAAACAAGCTTTCGAGGACCGGTTTCTGGCATTACAGCCAGCTTCAGCCCAGCTTGCTTGAATCCAGGGGCAAAGTGAGCAAGGAACTCATGCCTGAGCATACCCTGCCACACTTATGGCGGCCAATAGCGGTACAAAAGGGGGTGGTAATGGACGGAGCATCTGAACCAATCAAACACTCACACCCAGTCAAAAGATCTGGGTTTAATCCATCACCGTTCTTTAGCCCACTCTGCCACCCCAGTTCAGACATGGCTATATGCAAATCAGTCTGACCCTGTGCCTCATGGGAACAGTCCCGCCCGAACTGCCAAGCCATACCTTCCATGGACCGGAAACAAGCTTCCGAGGACCGGTTTCTGGCATTACAGCCGTCTTCAGCCCGGCTTGCTTGAATCCAGTGTCAAAGTGAGCAAGGGACTCACGTCTGAGCATACCCTGCCACACTTATGGCATCCAAAAGCGGTACAAAAGTGGGTGGTAATGGACGGAGCATCTGAACCAATCATACACTCACACCCAGTCAAAAGATCTGGGTTTAATCCCTCACCGTTCTTTAGCCCACTCTGCCACCCCAGATCAGATATAGCTATATGCAAATCAGTCTGACCCTGTGCCTCATGGGAACAGTCCAGCCCGAACTGCCAAGCCATGCCTTCCCTGGACCGGAAACAAGCTTCCGAGGACCGGTTTCTGGCATTACAGCCGTCTTCAGTCCGGCTTGCTTGAATCCAGTGTCAAAGTGAGCAAGGGACTCACGTCTGATTATACCCTGCCACACTTATGGCGGCCTAAAGCGGTACAAAAGGGGGGGTAATGGACGGAGCAACTGAACCAATCAAACACTCACACCCAGTCAAAAGATCTGGGTTTAATCCATCACCATTCTTTAGCCCACTCTGCCACCTCAGTTCAGACATGGCTATATACAAATCAGTCTGACCCTGTGCCTCATGGGAACAGTCAAGCCCGAACTGCTAACCATGCCTTCCCTGGACCGGATACAAGCTTCCGAGGACCGGTTTCTGGCATTACAGCCGTCTTCAGCCCGGCTTGCTTGAATCCAGTGGCAAAGTGAGCAAGGGACTCACGTCTGAGCATACCCTACCACACTTATGGCAGCCAAAAGCGGTACAAAAGGGGGTGGTAATGGACGGAGCATCAGAACCAATCAGACACTCGCACCCAGTCAAAAGATCTGGGTTTAATCCATCACCATTCTTTAGCCCACTCTGCCACCCCAGTTCAGACATGGCTATATGCAAATCAGTCTGACCCTGTGCCTAATTGGGAACAGTCCAGTCCGAACTGCCAAGCCATGCCTTCCTTGGACCGGAAACAAGCTTCCGAGGACAGGTTTCTGGCATTACAGCCGTCTTCAGCCCGGCTTGCTTGAATCCAGTGGCAAAGTGAGCAAGGGACTCACGTCTGAGCATACCCTGCCACACTTATGGCGGCCAAAAGTGGTACAAAAGGGGGTGGTAATGGACGGAGCATCTGAACCAATCAAATACTCACACCCAGTCAAAAGATCTGGGTTTAATCCATTACCGTTCTTTAGCCCACTCTGCCACCCATGTTCAGACATGGCTATATGCAAATCAGTCTGACCCTGTGCCTCATGGGAACAGTCCAGTCCGAACTGCCAAGCCATGCCTTCCCTGGACCGGAAACAAGCTTCCGAGGACCGGTTTCTGGCGTTAGAGCTGTCTTCAGCCCAGCTTGCTTGAATCCAGTGGCAAAGTGAGCAAGGGACTCACATCTGAGCATACCCTGCCACACTTATGGTGGCCAAAAGCGGTACAAAAGGGGGTGGTAATGGACGGAGCATCTGAACCAATCAAACATTCACACCCAGTCAAAAGATCTGGGTTTAATCCATCACTGTTCTTTACCCCACTCTGCCACCCCAGTTCAGACATGGCTAAATGCAAATCAGTCTGACCCTGTGCCTCATGGAAACAGTCCAGCCCGAACTGCCAAGCCATGTCTTCCCTGGACCCGAAACAAGCTTCCGAGGACCGGTTTCTGGCATTACAGCCGTCTTCAGCCCGGCTTGCTTGAATCCAGTGGCAAAGTGAGCAAGGGACTCAATTCTAAGAATACCCTGCCACACTTATGGCGGCCAAAAGCGGTTCAAAAGGGGGTGGTAATGGACGGAGCATCTGAACCAATCAAACACTCACACCCAGTCAAAAGATCTGGGTTTAATTCATCACCGTTCTTTAGCCCACTCTGCCACCCCTGTTCAGACATGGCTATATGCAAATCAGTCTGACCCTGTGCCTCATGGGAACATTCCAGCCAGGACTGCCAAACCATGCCTTCCCTGGACCGGAAACAAGCTTCCGAGGACCGGTTTCTGGCATCACAGCCGTCTTCAGCCCGGCTTGCTGGAATCCAGTGGCAAAGTGAGCAAGGGACTCAACTCTGAGCATACCCTGCCACACTTATGGCGGCCAAAAGCGGTTCAAAAGGGAGTGGTAATGGACGGAGCATCTGAACCAAACAAACACTCACACCCAGTCAAAAGATCTGGGTTTAATCCATCACCGTTCTTTAGCCTACTCTGCCACCCCAGATCAGATATGGCTATATGCAAATCAGTCTGACCCTGTGCCTCATGGGAACAGTCCAGCCCGAACTGCCAAGCCATGCCTTCCCTGGACCGGAAACAAGCTTCCGAGGACCAGTTTCTGGCATTACAGCCGTCTTCAGCCCGGCTTGCTTGAATCCAGTGGCAAAGTGAGCAAGGGACTCACGTCTGAGCATACCCTGCCACACTTATGGCGGCCAAAAGCGGTACAAAAGGGGGTGGTAATGGACGGAGCATCTGAACCAATCAAACACTCACACTCCGTCAAAAGATCTGAGTTTAATCCATCACCGTTCTTTAGCCCACTCTGCCACCCCTGTTCAGACATGGCTATATGCAAATCAGTCTGACCCTGTGCCTCATGGGAACAGAACAGCCCGAACTGCCAAGCCATGCCTTCCCTGGACTGGAAACAAGCGTCAGAGGACCGGTTTGTGGCATTACAGCCGTCTTCAGCCCGGCTTGCTTGAATCCAGTGGCAAAGTGAGCAAGGGACTCTCGTCTGAGCATACTCTGCCACACTTATGGCGGCCAAAAGCGGTACAAAAGGGGGTGGTAATGGACGGAGCATCTGAACCAATCAAACACTCACACCCAGTCAAAAGATCTGGGTTTAATCCATCACCGTTCTTTAGCCCACTCTGCCACCCCAGTTCAGACATGGCAATATGCAAATCAGTCTGACCCTGTGCCTCATGGGAACAGTCCAGCCCGAACTGCCAAGCCATGCCTTCCCTGGACCGGAAACAAGCTTCCGAGGACCGGTTTCTGGAATTACAGCCGTCTTCAGCCCGGCTTGCTTGAATCCAGTGGCAAAATGAGCAAGGGACTCACGTCTGAGCATACCCTGCCACACTTATGGCGGCCAAAAGCGGTACAAAAGGGGGTGGTAATGGACGGAGCATCTGAACCAATCAAACACTCACACCCAGTCAAAAGATCTGGGTTTAATCCATCACCGTTCTTTAGCCCACTCTGCCACCCCAGTTCAGACATGGCTATATGCAAATCAGTCTGACCCTGTGCCTCATGGGAACAGAACAGCCCGAACTGCCAAGCCATGCCTTCCCTGGACCGGAAAAAAGCTTCCGAGCACCGTTTTCTGGCATTACAGCCGTCTTCAGCCCGCTTGCTTGAATCCAGTGGCAAAGTGAGCAAGGGACTCACGTCTGAGCATACCCTGCCACACTTATGGTGGCCAAAAGCGGTACAAAAGGGGGTGGTAATGGAGGGAGCATCTGAACTAATCAAACACTCACACCCAGTCAAAAGATCTGGGTTTAATCCATCACCGTTCTTTAGCCCACTCTGCCACCCCAGTTCAGACATGGCTAATGCAAATCAGTCTGACCCTGTGCCTCATGGGAACAGTCCAACCCGAACTGCCAAGCCATGCCTTCCCTGGACAGGAAACAAGCTTCCGAGGACCAGTTTCTGGCATTACAGCCGTCTTCAGCCCGGCTTGCTTGAATTCAGTGGCAAAGTGAACAAGGGACTCACGTCTGAGCATACCCTGCCACACTTATGGCAGCCAAAAGCGGTACAATAGGGGGTGGTAATGGACGGAGCATCTGAACCAATCAAACACTCACACTCAGTCAAAAGATCTGGGTTTTATCCATCACCGTTCTTTAGCCCACTCTGCCACCCCTGTTCAGACATGGCTATATGCAAATCAGTCTGACCCTGTGCCTCATGGGAACAGTCCAGTCCGAACTGCCAAGCCATGCCTTCCCTGGACCGGAAACAAGCTTCCGAGGACCGCTTTCTGGCATTACAGTCGTCTTCAGCCCGGCTTGCTTGAATCCAGTGGCAAAGGGAGCAAGGGACTCACGTCTGAGCATACCCTGCCACACTTATGGCGGCCAAAAGCGGTACAAAAGGGGGTGGTAATGGACGGAGCATCTGAACCAATCAAACACTCACACCCAGTCAAAAGATCTGGGTTTAATCCATCACCGTTCTTTAGCCCACTCTGCCACCCCAGTTCAGACATGGCTATATGCAAATCAGTCTGACCCTGTGCCTCATGGGAACAGTCCAGCCCAAACTGGCAAGCAATACCTTCCCTGGACCAGAAACAAGCTTCCGAGGACCGGTTCCTGGCATTTCAGCCGTCTTCAGCTCGGCTTGCTTGAATCCAGTGGCAAAGTGAGCAAGGGACTCACGTCTGAGCATACCCTGCCACACTTATGGCAGCCAAAAGCGGTACAAAAGGGGGTGGTATTGGACGGAGCATTTGAACCAATCAAACACTCACACCCAGTCAAAAGATCTGGGTTTAATCCATCACTGTTCTTTACCCCACTCTGCCACCCCAGTTCAGACATGGCTAAATGTTAATCAGTCTGACCCTGTGCCTCATGGAAACAGTCCAGCCCGAACTGCCAAGCCATGTCTTCCCTGGACCGGAAACAAGCTTCCGAGGACCGGTTTCTGGAATTACAGCCGTCTTCAGCCCGGCTTGCTTGAATCCAATGGCAAAGTGAGCAAGGGACTCAACTCTGAGCATACCCTGCCACACTTATGGCGGCCAAAAGCGGACAAAAGGGGGTGGTAATGGACGGAGCATCTGAACCAATCAAACACTCACACCCAGTCAAAAGATCTGGGTTTAATCCATCACCGTTCTTTAGCCCACTCTGCCACCCCTGTTCAGATATGGCTATATGCAAATCAGTCTGACCCTGTGCCTCATGGGAACATTCCAGCCAGGACTGCCAAACCATGCCTTCCCTGGACCGGAAACAAGCTTCCGAGGACCGGTTTCTGGCATTACAGCCGTCTTCAGCCCGGCTTGCTTGAATCCAGTGGCAAAGTGAGCAAGGGACTCACGTCTGAGCATACCCTGCCACACTTATGGCGGTCAAAAGCGGTACAAAAGGGGGTGGTAATTGACGGAGCATCTGAACTAATCAAACACTCACAACCACTCAAAAGATCTGGGTTTAATCCATCACTGTTCTTTAGCCCACTCTGCCACCCCAGTTCAGACATGGCTATATGCAAATCAGTCTGAACCTGTGCCTCATGGGAACAGTCCAGCCCGAACTGCCAAGCCATGACTTCCCTGGACCCAAAACAAGGTTTCGAGGACCGGTTTCTGGCATTACAGCCGTCTTCAGCCCGGCTTGCTTGAATCCAGTGGCAAAGTGAGCAAGGGACTCACGTCTGAGCATACCCTGCCCCACTTATGGCGGCCAAAAGCGGTACAAAAGGGGGTGGTAATGGACGGAGCATCTGAACTAATCAAACACTCACACCCAGTCAAAAGATCTGGGTACAATCCATCACCGTTCTTTAGCCCACTCTGCCACCCCAGTTCAGACATGGCTATATGCAAATCAGTCTGACCATGTGCCTCATGGTAACAGTCCAGCCCGCTGGTGCTAAGCAGGATGACTACCCACAGCATGAAAGGGAGCCCAGCCAAGAGCCACACCTGAAGACCCACTGATACCATCGAGGCAATGATCATGCAGCTCCGATACCCATGAGGGTCACAACACCCACTGCCACCAACTCCAGCCCCCCGCCATATTTGCCTTCTGTTGCCAACTGAATTCACAATGCCAGCCAGGGCAGACCCAGATGGAGTAAACAAACAATGCCATGCTCATTGGTGCATAACTAGTCCAAGTTTCAGAAACAGCTGATTTAGGTATTCGGTGCCGAAAAACGAAAAATTATTATTTTTCTAATAACCTGCCAAACCCTCACCATTCACCCGTGAATGCATTTTCATCTATCACTTGTAGGTGCTGGCTAGCAGGGTCTTTCATTAGAGCGGGGATACAGAGGTCGGGGAAAGGGCCTCTGTTTACACAGCAATGCAATATTGCTTGGGTTGAGATGGGAGTTTTCTGGCACTGATGTGGTGATCCACAGGTATCGCCTGCTAACGCAGGAATAACTATCGCCATTGCGATGGTGTTGTCACCTGTTTTCACCGCCGTTCACTGTTATTATCGCCATGTATCGCAGGCTTGAGAATTTCACGCTAACATGGCGATGAAAAACAGGGTTAGGCAGTGTTAACTTTTCTGGCGAAGACTGACGTTGCCGATAGTTATCGCATGTTCTCGTGAATATACCCCTCAATTTCCACATACAAGTGCCTGGTGTTTCCATCCATGTTCCAGTGACCTCTTTCAGAAGCTACAGGAGTTGCACTGACTGTATTGATAATTGTAATCAGCATACCAAGCATTGGTATATCTAATTAGGACAAAGAAAATGGTATTTAGACAAAATATCGAGTTGCAAATGTCGACCGACACAAATTGCAAATATTGTGACACAGAATTATCGACAGCAAGAATATCGTGGTCAGGAATATCGATGTTAAGGTAAGAAATATAATTTTTTTTAAAGTAGACCGCGTTAATATTGTGTGCAAAAATATAGATGTTTAAAATATCGTTTTTTTAATTAGTGTTATGTATTTTAGTATATATTTTAAATGTGTGTGATATTTTTTTTACAGAAGTATTGATTATGTTTTTTAATATATGTGTGACATTTTTAGTAGTTATCAATGTTATTTTAATTACATTTTGAGTTGTTTAGTTCTGTAGCGGGTTGTGAGTTTATAGGGGACTAGGGTAGGAAGTAATTTAAATATAATAAATTAATGAATATTGTGTATTTATGAATTTTTTATTTAATTGAGATTTTACAGTGTTAATTGTTTTCATTTATTTATGTAAATTGTATGTGTGGATTGTGGGGTTTATAGGGGTATATGGTGGGAAGCAATTAATTTGTAATTAATTATTAATTGGTTGTTAATTATGTAATTGTTTAAGTTATTTATGGTGCAGGATGTGGAGTTTATAGGGGTAAAGGGTGGGAAGTAATATATTTTTAATTAAGTAATAATTAGTTGATAACAAATAACTGATAATTAATTAAGTTACATTTTATGGGGGTGAGGGTTTTGGGTTTATAAAGATAAAAGGTGGGTAGTTATTTATGTTTAATGAATTAATAATGAGTTGCTAATTAATATTAGTTAATTGAAGATTAAATATGGAAATTGTGGGATTAATTTTAGGAGTGGGTTGTGGACTTTATAGGGGTTAATATGAATTAATTGATACATAATTAGGGTAATTGTGCATGGGTTTTGGTTTTATAGGGGTTAATACATTTTATGTGTTTTAATTTGTTTTTTAATTATTTATATTTCTGTAGTTTATACTTGTGGCAGTAATTTTTTTTAATTTAGATATGGGTTGTGAATTTTGTGGTGTTATAGGGTAGAAGGTAAATAAAATACATTTGTGTAATAAATATTGTTTTTGTACATAAATACTTTCTAAATAAATTTGTTTGAAAAGTATTTTTTTATTTCATTGTATTTAACATTAAAATACGTTTTTTTCTTTTTTCTTTTTCTTTTTCTTTTTAATATTAAATATATTCATATTTTAATTTTTGGCATATGTATTTATTTTGTTATTTATTCTGTTTTTAAAATATTTTTGGGGAGTTGTTGACATTTTCTTTGTTTTTAATTTTTAACTGACTGGAGTGGGAATAGTACATTTTACCCCTCCACAATTCACCACTTTCCCTACTGTTGCACTGACTGGCGTGGGAATAGTAACTATTATCCCTCTGCAATCCAACACTTTCCCTATTATTGCACTCACTGGAGTGGGAATAGTAATTTTTACTCCTCCGCTATCCAACACTTTCCCTACTGTTGCACTCACTGGAGTGGGAATATTCATTTTTACCTCTCTGCTATCCAACACTTTCCCTACTGCTGCACTAATTGGAGTGGGAGAAGTATTTTTTACATATCCGCTATCCAATAATTACCCTAGTGTACATTTTACCCCTCCACAATTCACCACTTTGCACAGGCTGGAGTGGGAATAGTCAATTTTATCCCTCCGCTATTCAACACTTTCCCTACTGTTGCACTCACTGGAGTGGGAATGGTAATTTTTACCCTCCACTCTCCAACAGTATCCCCACTGTTGAAATGACTGGAGTGGGAAATTTAAGTTTAAAGAATTTTAAATAGTTTAATGTTTTCATTTATAATAGAATTTTTTTATAGATTTTATGTTATTAGTATACATATATATATATTTATTTGTTACATTTGTATATCATTTGAAAATTATAAAATAAATTAAAATTAATAGTTTATTAATTGTTTTAAAGTGAATATATACATTCATTGTTATATGTGTGTTTAAATTTGTAAATTAGCTTTATTTGTTACATTTGTTCAAATATATATTAAATCTAATTTACTTTGAAATTCATGTTATTATATAATATATTAAATTTGTATTATTTTATTTTATATATGTATATATATAAAAAACTATAATTTGTACAACTATATTTATGACCGATATTTGTTTCTCAATATTTTGATTCTAACCATTATAAATATAGGATGTCGATATTTTTACATCAATATTTATAACTCAATATTGTGGTACGGGGATATTTTAGGTGTTGATATTCTGTCAGTGAACCAAAGAAAATAAGCAATCATTATTTTACTAAAGTGAATATGGCAATTTATGTTGAAGACCCACCTTCCTATGAACTTGGATGCTGAAAGCAAAATCACAGTCAAGGTTTTTTGCATTTTGTTTCTTTTGGCTCGCCACAAAAGAAGATATTGCTGGGCATCCACTTTGTTCAAATGTTTCCGCATCTTGCAATTGAATGGGCAGTGGTGTACACCCGTTAAACCAATAGTTACTGCGGAAGGAGCTGCAGTGTGATTACCGCAAGGACTTGAGTCTGACTCAAGGGACCTCTAAGTAACAGCCTAAGGGAAAACAGCCTCTGACAGAAAGGTCTGCATTAACCTCTTGCAATGGCCTATGGTGCTACGGCTTGCTACATCAAGGACTTGAATCTGAATCGAGAGACCTCTCTAGTAACACTCCCAGCAGCCTGCGCTTTGATTGCAGGTTTTCAGAACTCCGAGGGCAAACACAAATCACATCTGGGAGAGGTTTTTTTTAACGTATTTTCAATTTATTTGAATGTCGTGCATTTGACAGTGCAAAAACAGTAATTTTTCACAAACGACAGGACCAGCGCCTCCCAGCCACTATGTATCAGACTTGGAGAGAATAAACGTGGCACTGCGAGGGAATAATACATGCATCTTTCAGAAAGTCAGCAGGACTGTTAAAAATTAATGTGAAACACTTCTCTGCACAGCAGGCATGATTTTCCAGGAGCCAATAGAAGCAAACTTCAAGTGAGCAACAGTTCGAAATTCTTCTAGGCAATGTTACTTACCCAATGCCTAGAATAGGTGGCCACCGGCCCTGGGAATCGCACCCATACCTACGGATCACGCACGTAATCTGGGCTTCATCCTGGACTCCTCCCTCTCGATGACCAGACAAGCCAACGCCGTCTCATCATCATGCTTCAACATACTTCGCATGCTCAAAAGAAATCTTCCGTTGGATCCCCACCGAAACAAGAAAGACGGTCACCCACGCACTGGTCACCAGCCGACTGGACTACGGAAACACCCTCTACGCCGGAACCACAGCCAAACTACAGAAAAAACTCCAACGCATCCAAAATGCCTCAGCCAGACTCATATTGGACATTCCTCGGCAAGCTTACATTTCCGGCCACCTGAAAGACCTCCATTGGCTCCCCGTCAACACGAGAATAATGTTACGTCTCCTCACCCACGCACACAAAGCCCTCTACGACCTAGGACCCGAATGCCTCAACACGCAACTGTCCTTCTACACCCCCTCCCGCCAACTACGATCGTCCAACCAAGCCCTCGCCGCAATTCCGCGCATCCTTAAATCCACCATGGGGGGAAGATCCTTCTCCTACTTAGCGGCCAAAACCTGGAACTCTCTCCCCACCCACCTTTGCCTTTCACAGAACCACCTCTCCTTCAGAAAGCAACTAACAACTTGGTTATTCGATAAGTAAAGCACCCCCCCTCCCTCAAGCGCCTTGAGACCCTCTGGGTGAGTAGTGCGCTATACAAATCTTTGAACTTGAACTTGAACTTGGTTTCTCAAAATTAGATATATTAAAGTCGGATTTACAAACGTGCATAATAAACACACACATACCTTTTAAGACACTGGCACATTTTTAATTAAACACCTTATGATCATATCCATTGTATGAACTGAGTAAGATCACTAAAACAGTACAATATTTTGCCCAGTAAAACTTAATATAGAATTTTAAGGCTCCTCTGCCATACAACAATCAATTTTAATAATTTTCCGGATGCACTCTCATTTCTACTGGTTTCAAGAGGCCCATTAAGCTGTATTTTTAGCTTTTGTTCTATTTTAAGTGCCCTGGTGCATTCTGTCACAGTTCGGTTTGGAGGGCGCCAGGTGTCTGTGAAGCACAGGTGAGGCAATTGCATTTAATTAATTAAAACAACTCCTAGAATCACCAGCATTGTGACACCCAGCAATAGAGTGAAAATCAGGCTCTTCATTACCAGCACTTTTTTAAGGGGATCAGTAAGCTGATTTGCCTGCCTCTCCGTAGCAGGATAGCTGGCGCACTTACCATAGAAATAAAAACAGAACCACATGGAAAAACACAGGGTGTGCACAAGGGATCAATCTCTTTACAGCATGCAGGAATAAAATAAATATTTGAGTTCTGTAAGAAATTTGGGGACGATTTACAAGCCCATTGCAACACTTTTGTACCGCCATTGTGTCACTTTTGTGACGCAGCGGAGGCATAAGCAATGCAGCAGGTTTTACAACATGATGCATCAAGGGAGATGCATTAAATTGTAAAGCCCTGTGTCACATTATACCTGCGCCAGGTATAATGTGTGCAGGGGGGGGCATTTCCATGCAGGAAAACCTTGTAAAAGTAACACAGTGAAATCTACAAGATTTCACTGTGCCACTTCAGGACGCCACTGCGTCAAAACCTTACGCCTACTTGAAGAAGGCGTAAGGAGTGACGCAGTACAATTAGAATAGGCCTTAACATGCATTGCTGGAGTTGCGTGGTGCTTGCGACACTATTCCAGCAATGTGTGACTTTTGGGCCAACAGATGCTTCAGAATTTCTGATGCATCTGTCAATCCATGCGCCATGGTGTGCCGTATTGTATGTATGGCACATCCATGGTGGTGCAAGGGTATCACAGGCTGGCGCAGAGAAACTGACGCATCCCTACAGATGCCTCAGTTTCTTGTAAATCAACACCTGGGTTATTAGTCAAAGGGAGGAGTGACTGCCCCCCCACTGGAGTAATAAGATTAACCCTCTGGAAGCTATTGCTCAGAGCAAAGAGGGCAAAGTGTAAAGACCACAACACAATATAAATCCCACACTGAATTAGAAAAGTTGAACAAATTCAAATAAATAAAATTGCAAAAATCCAATAGGGAACCCAGAGATATGAATTTTAAATACAAATAACACCAATAAATGTTAAGAGCCAACCGTGGTAAACCGGTCAGTGCAGACTGTGACCTAGGAGCGATTGAGGTAGTCTGCAATTGAGCGTGGGTCAGATACAGGAACCAAGTATGCCCCAGTCGTCAGTTATACCATGAGACTATGGGCCTATTACAAGTCCGCCTGCCACCGTAACGGTAAACGGGACTGACCCCCAGAGGTGCGGTGGTTCCGCTATGCCCATTAGGATGCGACCGCCACCATGGCTCTGTAAGCAACACCCGCCGCAATGCAAAATATGCATGTTGTGCATTGGATTGCACAACGTGACAGGCACCGCGCAATGCCTGCCACCTTGTGCATGCCAATGAAGGGGGTACCATAGGTACCCCCCAAGTGCACCCCCCCAACAACCCGGGTGCCCGCAACTGGACCCCCAAACCAAAGACTGCACGGCTTTCCGCCATGAAAAGGCACGATTCCGCAATCATCATAATATGACGGGCAGTGCCTGCTAGGCACCGCCACCATATTATGGCCAGGGACCGCATGGCAGGCAAACGTATCGATTGCCGGCATGCGTAAAAGTGGCGGATGGTAATTCCGTCCGCCACTGTGCCCCTCCCATTGTAATAGGATGGGGGTAAATAGTGGGCGGGGAAAAATGTCGGGTGGATCGCCAGCGCCCGTCACATAGCCCCCTTAGTCTCAAAACTAGAGGTCCAAAATGTTTAGTGGAGCAAGACGGCAGGTTGTAGGAAAAATGGCCTCCACAAGATCAGATAGCCATTGGACTCAGTCCCAATGAAACCAGTATGAGGCTGAAACGTGTCACCCCCCACTGTCCTATGACAGGTTGAATAACCCCCTATCATAGGCTAATTTTTTAATCCTAACCTTTGGATGCCCCAATAAAATTTTTGGCATACTTTGAGGTAGTTTTAGTTCACATACACTCTTTCCTTTTCTTTTCTTTCCTTCACCACACCCTCCTCTTCTACAGGTTTTAGGATACCTCGTTTCTTACAACTAAAATATCTCTGAGCTCCTCCCTCTCAGAGAAAGGGTTGTAGCCTGCATTGCTACAAGGTTCGCAATGTGAGGAGGTTACCCTATGATGAAGCATGCCACCTCTGGGTGGGTGAGGAAATCTGTCCTATAAAAGGGACACCCCAGCACTCTTTCTTCTGTACTGAGAACCAGGGGCCTATTTTGTGCTTTCTAGTTTTGTTAGAGGGGAGTCGTCCCCTGCTGGTCTTTAAAGCTCCCCAGGCCCTTTTTGTGCGTTGATTGAGCAGTTTTCAGACTGTATCAGTGTTAAACTTCCCAGTGTTTCTCAATGGGTCAGCCAGCTTTCCTACAGTTAAAATAGCTTTTTGTGGGTTGTCACTGTAAAGTCATGTTAGCATCACTTTTTTACATGTCCTGCTTTTAAATAACACACTTCCTTAGGGCCAAAAGGCAAACAAAGGGTTTACTTGATAAAAATTAAAAGGATCGTTTTGATCTTTTAAAAGAGCTTATGTTCATTGGTCGAATTGCAGGTTTTACACTGCTACAGTCTGGCTACAATGGTAGTCCTTAAGCCATGTTTGCACTGCTGCCGTAGTGGATGGTGCATAGGTGCTGCAGTCAACTAATGTTGTTTAACTTCCAGGCCCTAGGTACACTTTGTACTATATACTGGGGACATATAGGCAAGTTAAATATGCCAATGAGTAGTATACCAGTTTAAAGAGGGGCACAGACACTTTACTACCGGTTTGCAGGGGTAAAGTGCCAGAGTTCTACAGTCAGCAGAAAGAGGGTTCAACAAAATTGCAAAAAATTCAGGGTGCCCATGCTACAAATGTGACAAAAAGTGGGATTTCTGATTGTACTTGTCAGATGGAAAATCTCTGCATTGATCTGAAAGCACTTCCTATAGCAAAAAGCTAATAGGATGAAGTGATAAAGATTTTAGTTTTGAGAAACTTTCACCTCACTTTCTAGCTAAGCAGGCACACACCACCACTTTTGAGTGTTTTTGTCAATTAACTTTTGTACTATTGGGGTGGATACTGGTCCGTGTTGTTAACAACTTGTCGCATATGCTCATTTGTCTCTCTCTCCTCTAGGTGGCAGTGCTGGCCTGCAACCATCCAGGTGCAATATCATTACCTTTGAACGGCCATCCTTTATCAGAGAAGTCTCAAGCCCCTGATTGGGGCAACAAGTCATTATATTTCTGGTCCTGACAAAATGCTGCCCGACTCTTTGGCTCTCTAGGCACGAAACATGTTGACCTCACTTTGCAAATAGCTATCGCGGTACATTGAGCCCACATGATAGGACCACTGTTTTTATTTAGTCCTGGCACCTTTTCCTTATAAAAAATTGTTTGTAGGATACCGGAGCCTATTTTAGACACCCTTCTCTTTTCCACTTGTTACACTACTGTAAAGCCCTCTCACATGCATTCACCTAAACGGTGTATTTGGATCAAAAGATCTCCCAGTAAGACAAAAGATATTCCCTTGAGGAGAGCTAAATAGAATGACCTTAAAAATCAAAAACAATAACAAGATATACGTATATAAAATGAATTCTTACAATTTATTGAATATACAAACATTAAAAACATTAAAAAGAGTGTACCCGTGAGAGGCCACTCAACATAATTGAAACTTTAGAAAAAATTAATCGACATTCAATATTTGACCAGCAAAATTGAAATACAGAGACAGAAAGACTGTAAGACATAGAATTTGTACAATACTGGTTGTATATTCAGACTCTATTTCTGACACCGGGGTTATGTACACCACAATACAGTATATCAACAGAGATGTTCGGGTCATGAATTATACTAAGTGGTGCGTCGACGCGTTTCGGTTGCTTTCCACAGTTTTGTCCACCTTTGTCAAGACTACATTTGATATCTGTCGTAGTACAGGGGTCAATATAATCACCCTTAAAGTCAGTGTTGAGAGGTAATTGATTTTCAATTGTTTTCCATATCTGAGTACGATTTATAAATTCGTATATCTAAGTCTGGCTATATGTAGAATACGAAACAGTAAAGGGAGTTCCCCCTTAATCCTATCCGGGACGGGGTGACAAGTATAAAAAAGAGAAAAGTCCCACCTAGTGTCTGCTATGTAGCAGCGGCTCCACTTTGAGTCAAAGAACCCTATATCCCAGAGGTTGTAAAGATTGTTAAGCAACCGTTAGCCCATAATTAAGGCAATGAGTTTGAAAAACCAATGTCAGTGCACACACAAATATATTTCTTACGTGAAAGGAGTTCTATGTCAAGGAACACAAACATATGTAAGTATTTAAAATTTGTTGTACTTTTTATTGTTAAAAAAACATGGGTGGAATACCCTCAATAGAAGAAAGAAAACACAATGTATACTGTTACAAAAATATAATTAAAATTGGGTTAAAATTACACAGTAATGTCATAGAAAAACCAGAAAAAGTCGACGCGGCGTTTCGGTGCTTGCATGAAGATGTGACACCTTCTTCAGGACGGTTAATCTATTGAGAAAATTTATACACATTTAATACATAGACTCCTCTTGATTCTCACGTAACTAAACACACATCAATACTAAGACATAGTGCAACTGATACATTGTCTGCTGAATTAATACAGAATATGTTTTCTCTTTGCAGAAGTGTTTAGTTACGTGAGAATCAAGAGGAGTTCATGTATTAAATGTGTATAAATTTTCTCAATAGATTAACCGTCCTGATGAAGGTGTCACATCTTCATGCAAGCACCGAAATGCCGCGTCGACTTTTTCTGGTTTTTCTATGACATTACTGTGTAATTTTAACCCAATTTTAATTATATTTTTGTAACAGTATACATTGTGTTTTCTTTCTTCTATTGAGGGTATTCCACCCATGTTTTTTTAACAATAAAAAGTACAACAAATTTTAAATACTTACATATGTTTGTGTTCCTTGACATAGAACTCCTTTCACGTAAGAAATATATTTGTGTGTGCACTGACATTGGTTTTTCAAACTCATTGCCTTAATTATGGCCTAACGGTTGCTTAACAATCTTTACAACCTCTGAGATATAGGGTTCTTTGACTCAAAGTGGAGCCGCTGCTACATAGAAGACACTAGGTGGGACTTTTCTCTTTTTTATATATGTAGAATACTCCTGATACTAATAACTTGTGGGCGTTAGATGCGGGCAATCCAAAGTAATTATGATCAGAGGATCCTCCGGAGTCGGAGCTTGCGGCCCAGAGGTGGAGATTTCAGCCATGGCTAAAATCCCCACCTCCGAGCCAGAAGTTCCGCCCCCGGGCCACAAGCTCCGCCCCTGGGCCGGAAGCTCCGCCTCCGGGCCGGACTTTCCGGCCCGAGTTCGGACTTAGAGTTAGTAGTCTTAAATCAATTCTGTGAATACTGAAAGTAGTAAGTTTATTCTGTGAATCCCGAAAGTAGTAAGTTCACTCTGTGAATCCCGAAAGTAGTAAGTGCATTCTGTGAATACCAAATAGTAGTAAGTTTAGGATTTAGTCTTAAGTTCATTCTGTGAATCGGGCCCTGGATATGGGGCAAAGCCCTTGCTGGGTTGCATCTTCCTTCCAGTCCTGCCTGACACATAACCTGCTCCTCCCCTTATTCAGTGCTATTGGTTGCAGCTCCATTAACTGCCTCTTGCACTGCATCTACCAATTCATGGCTGCAGCTCTGACTATCAGTTACAGTTTTACCAATAGCATCCTTCTTTCCTTGAGTCGTTAGAGCTTCTCCCCCATATTCTGGGCAGCTGGTTGCTTTCACTCAAGGAATGCCAACAAGTCCAAATACAATGTTGGGATTCTCTTTCTTAATCATCTTCTTGCTTAGTTTAGTATTACTCGGGACCTAACTGCTCTTCTCATCCTTTGAATCCTCATTGTAGCACTAGATAATAAAAGTCCAGGATTTGCATGTAGTAAAAACTCTAAATTGAATTATTAATTTACAAACAGGCTTACCCGTCGCACGTTGCTGCGATCTCAGAAGAAAGGAAATTCAAGGAAACTTGTTATGATAACATTCAATTTACATTGTGTCATTTTTATTGAAACTTATTCATTTTAATATGGAAAACATTTCAAAATATCGTTTTAATTCTATTTATTTATTCGAGTGCTTGTGGATACACGATATTTTTTGTTTTTCCGTCTGGTGCGTACACAAATAAATCAGAAGGTTTTCCGATGCGTGAGCTGGCCACATACAGTTGTCCACGTGAGAAGCATGGATTCTCCAAATCTAGTTCACACACTTGCAGCGATTGTCCTTGTGCTTTGTTGATGGTCATTGCAAAAGCGAGTCGCACCAGAAACTGTAAACATTTATCAGTATTCGGAAGATTATGAGGTCCCTGGGGGGGGCTGATATTTAAAAGATTTTATGCCAGAAACGTTCGCGGGAGTGTACTCAACAACTTCCCAAAGTTTCATGGCGATTGGATGAATGGTGTAGTAATGCAAAAAGGACAAACAAACAGACAGACAGACAGACATTCGTATTTAAATATATAGGTTAGAAGTTGCATCTTAGAAAATTATTTCTGAATACCTCACTAGGAGCCATTAGGTCTTCCATGTCCATTGCCTCACCCTCTGACTCTTCAACATGTCACTGTGGGAACAAATCCAGCCACAGAGCTCTTTCACCGCATACATCCAATTCATGGATGCATTTTTGCACACACAAACTACACACAGCACACTCTTAATACTGAATTGTTGTTGTCATATCCTAGCAGCCTATAAGTATTTTCTGTAATATATTATGGCAAATTTCTCTGCACTTAGCTTCATCTCTAATTTCTATCTAAATGTTCCTGGTTGCAATGTTAGGTAAATGCATTGCCTAACATGATCATTACAGCATTGCACATTTCAAATGAGTAATAAGTGACTATCAGCCTGATTCATCATTCTCCCGTTTTGCGAGCCCCTAATAGCGATTCATAAGGAATCGCTATTAAGGACTTGCAAAACGGGATTCATGTAGAAATTGCATGAAGAAATGCGATTCCTACACATTCCTTATTTGCGATTAGCAAATTGCTAATCGCAAATAAGGAATAACTCCCATTCATTCCTATGGGCCAAAAGGCCCATAGGAATGAATTGGGAGTATTCCTTATTTGCGATTAGCAATTAGCTAATCGCAAATAAGATAGCGATTGAAAGGGTGCCAGGGGTGTCCACAGGACACCCTGTAGCACCCCTTAAATGCAAATTGGAACAGGTGTTGCGCACACACATGTCCAAAGGACATGTGTGTGTGCAACATGCAACTTAGAAAAATGCTTTTAAAAGCATTTTTCTAAGTTTTCGCTATTTACCACGAGGTTTGACCTCGCGGTAAATAGCGGGCCGAAATTGCGAATTCGCAATTTTTAAATGGAAGATGAATTGCATTTAAGGAATCTCAAATAGAGATTCCTTAAATGTAATTCCTTGCAAAATAGCGAAATCACTATTACCGATTTTTGCATTTGGGATGATGAATCCCAAATGCAAAAATAGCGCTCACAAAGGGCCAGATTCTCAGAATCTGGCCCTTTGCGAGCCGATTTCGGCTTGATGAATCAGGCTGTATATTTAGTCCCCAGTTGAGGGTATAAATGCTCAGATTGCAAACCTCATTGTTAAGTGTATCCACAAGGTGGAAAATCCTAATATGATAAATAACAGGCCTCACCGCTAACCCATTCGATTGCATGTTCCTTTTTACTGATTCACTTTTTAGCAGTGTGATCTGAGGTCTGAGACTCAATATCCCGTAAGGGATTTCCGCTTCACAGTTTTCAGGCAATATGCACATTCTCTCCACCTGGGCTATACAATCTAGGTCCACGAGGAGTCGGAGATATCGGCTTGATATACATTTACAGACAAATAATTGAACTGGAACTCAGTTGCATAGTTAGCAGCCATCCTGAACCGTAGCATGAATCCTGTGAAGTCATTGAAGACTCTTGTTCTTCATCTTAGCAATTCTCTAAAACGTATCTTCTTAGACATTTTCTTCATTGTACATATTCTCAATTTGTCAATTTCAATAGTAGTTTGAGGTTATCCCTCCCACCACTACCACCATAGGCACACTATCAGCATCAACAATCAATCAATTAAGTCAAACGATTATATTGATCACACTAATTAGCTTCGTCTCATCAAGAAGGATACTGATTTGCCAGCAATCTTGTTGTGGAGTCAGGGACAGTCATCCCATCTGGAGCAGGAACACATTATCTGCTCGGGTAGTAGCTATATTTTTTTGTTCTCACTAGCCAGGATGTGGTATACTATTTTCTTCATTTAGTATTTGTGCAAGCTAGTTTTCTTTTTTAAGGATTACGAATGTGTCCATTTTGTTACTGCAAAACCACGCTGGATGCAACAAAAGCATAAAAACATAGGGGCAGATTTACATGCCCCTTGTGACAACTTTACGCCGCTGTTGCATCACTTCTGTGACGCAGCGGCTTAATAAACAATGCACGACGATGCGACATATTTACAACGTGACACATCTAGGGAGATGCGTTACGTTGTAAAGCCCTGCGCTACATTATACCTGCGTCAGGTATAATGTATGCAGGGTGGGCGTCCCCTCGCAAAGAAGGCTTGTAAAAGTGCTGCAGTGATTTCACTGAGTCACTTTTACGGCGCCAGTGCGCCAAAACCTTTTGCTTGGCTAAGGCGTAGGAGTGATGCAGCATGATGGGAATAGGCATTCCTGACCATTGCCGGAGTTGCGTTGCCTTTCTGCCAAAAGATGCCTCACGCATCTGTCTATCCTTGCGCCACGGTGCGCCGCATTGTGAATGCGACACATCCATGGTGTCGCAAGGCTATTTTCTGTCACGCAATTTAGCTGACGCATCTCTGCTAATATGCAGATATGCGCCAGTCTAGTAAATCTGCCCCATACCGCATACAAATATGTATTATAGTACTTTATGTATGCATTTCTCCATAGACGCAGAAGGAGTAAAACCCTTTGATACATCAGGACCATGGTTCAAAATAGTACCTTGGTGCAAAGGTGCACGGCCCCTTCTGTCCCTTCACAACATAATTTCATTTCTCAACAGATATGTTTCTGATGTTTAGGTCCTTAATCCACTAGTACATAGTACGATCTATAAGGGTTTTCTAAATAGCAAGTAATTATAGACATAATCTGAAATGAAATTCATTATATGTATTTATTAGTGATCTTCAGTAAACTATCTCATCTCTCCCCTGATAGCATGTTATCGTTGTCCTATGTGACAGCATTCTATACGTGTTGTATATGCAGGGAGTCAGTCATGAATACAACAACTTATTGGCATGCCATTTGAGGTCTGCAGCTCTAAAGACTTCTACTCGTACCTCTGCATAGCTTATTGAATATGCTATTGACTTCTGAGTATTTCACAACTTTTAAATTAAAAAAAGGTTGAGTTTTAGAACTCTACCTAGTCAAAAGTTGAAGTACCTATACATTAAAGCAATTTAACTTAATGCATACCCCTTTGACATGGCAGCAGCAAACGTCCAGAAATGTCACACTGTGCAGGGCAGTAAGTCATCATAAATTCATACTAGTAGGACTTTTGCACAAGCAGACGCTGATGAGATTACTTCACCTGAAGGACTTGTATGCAAGCAGACTTTGATGAGATTACCTGAAGACATGCGTCAGTTCTGTAAGCTCCTTTTCTTTGATCTGCAGATCATCTTCCAGTCGCTCTATGATTACTGCATAAGATTCACTAACTTTTTTCTTCCATTCATCTAAAATGAATAATAAATGTGAATGAATTGTTTTGTTTGATATTTCCAGAAATACCTTGTATCAACATTAGGTAAGCCCAGCCCTGATGCAAGTTTTTCAAATATTGTTGAACATTCTTATGAGGAACACTGTAATTTTCTTTGTTTTATGTTCAATTGAGTGGGATGATGAGGCAATTCATACATATTGTAAGTTGGAAATGTACTTTTTGTGTTTGAAATAAAGTAATCATGCATGAATGTATCAATTCAGGCCATTGAGCACCATTTTCTCTACATTAATATGTTTTTCAATTCAATGCCACTATAGTCCACAAATAGCAAAATCTGTAATGATGAGCTCTTCAATTTGTTCACTAGTACTTAAAGATCCATGCCGTTTGCTAAATGGTCAAAATGAGTGATACTGAGGAAATTAAAAGGGGAACAGAGTGGGAGAATACTATGAGACAGAAGCCAGAGAACATGTCAGGATCTGTTTGCCCATTCAATTGGGTAGATGCTTTTAATCTATTTTAAGGTCCAACTGTACATGGACTCCAAGGCATAGAGAGCTAGATCATAAATGACAGCTTAACCAATAATGATTGTATCGCAAGTAGTAAAATAAGACCTCAAAGCAATATAGAATCTGTTAGAACTGGGGGTCTCTAGTTGGCAGAGGTGTGTACCTTTGTCCAAGTAGGGACCTTTGCTTCTAGTCATGATAAGGGGTATACGCACTTCAGATAAACCCTGCTTACCCCCTTGGTGGCTTGGCACGAGCAGACAGACTTATTCCAAAGGCAATGTGTAAAGTGTTTGTACTCAAACCACACAGTAACACAGTGATAACGCCACAAATAGACACCACACCCGTTTCGAAAAATGAAGTATCTTCATCTATACTCAACAAGACCAAATCAACAACAATCCAGCATACATGTATTAAAATAGCACTTCAGCACAGTTATATCCAAATGAAAGCTTGTAGAAAACAAATAGCTCCACCTGGGGCTATTACGGTGTTGTGTCAACAATAAATCCAAAGTGCAGCGCCAACCATAAGGAGCGAGGCATCGGGCATGGAGTCACACGGACCCCCAAACAAACAGTAACTTGGAAAACGTATTCTATGATGATGCACGGCGTCGTGGAGGTGAGGCGTTGGTGCTGAGGTTAAGGTCAGCTCCCTGGCTGCTATGGAGGAGATGAGGCGTCATGACTCCGAGGTGGCAACATGTCAAATCAGGGACAGGGAAAGTTGGTTGCGCCGGCAGTGAGATCTCGGTTCCGGTGATGCTATGCGAATCCGGTGAGTTCATGGAGTCACCCTTTGCAGTTATCGGCACAGCAAAAGCTGGATGTAAGAGTTGGCAGTGATGGAGTCAGTGCGAGTACTCGCATCAGGAAGGCCGATGACTGCAGGCGTGGCAGGCATCAAAGGGGGTCAGAGCTATGGTGGAGGCCGGGTGGTGCATCACACACTTCATGAGCAGTGCCCTGGCCTCAGTGCAGGTCGGGGCATCACAGTGGTGTCACTGATGGCGTTGGAGATTGCTTTTCTTTCTTCTCTTAGGTGTCTTTCAGCTCCCAACAGCAGGAACAACCTCCTGAGGCCCAAAACTGGGACAGGGGGCACCTCCAGGCAGGACAGAACTTTCAGCAGTTTGTGTCCCCTGTGACTTCAGAACTGGAGGCCAGCACACACAGGACTTTGGAGATTTCTTTTCAAGCAGGTTTCTCATCAAAGTTCCAGTCTTTGTCCTTTCCTTGGCAGAGGCAGCAACTGCAGGCCAGCCCCACAAAGCACACAGCAAATGGCCAGTACTCTGCCTTACAGCTGTCCAGCCCTTCTCCTTGGCAAAGGTTCTTTTTGAGTCCAGAAGTGATCTGAAGACCTGGGGTTTAAGTTCCACTACTTATACCCCATTTTGTATTTGTTATTCTTTATGCAGCCGTCTCTGAGCCCAGTCCAAACCAGTTCTGTCCTCACTGGTGCAGTATGACAATAGGGGTTGGAGTCAGCATTGTGCAAGGGAGACAGGCCCTATTCAGCTGCAATGAAAGCTCCTCCCACTACTCTAAATGCAGCCAGGGACTATTCAGCTCAGCTCTGAGTCGTCCCAGAAGGGCCAAGCACACCTCAATCCCCCCCACCCCACTCCCAGTGGCTGTCTACAGTGAATGCACATCCCCAGCCCCTGTCACTCCAAAACCAGACAGTCAATGCACAAACAGGCAGAGGTACACAGAGTGGTTAAGCAAGAAATTGCTTACTGGCGCTTGCCAGGGTGACCTGGCAGTTCAAAACTGTGTGCAGGCATTGCAGTAACAATTTATACAGGGGGCACTTGCACTTTGACACTGATCAGCAGTGGCAAAGTGCACAAACCATCTAAGCCAGCAAAAACGAAATCCAGCACAGCATCAAAAATAGAAGAGGTAGAGGCAAAAAGTCAGGGGAAACAACTCAATAGATGCCAAGTCTAACAGAACCTGTACACAAGCATTTCCCAATTCGTAGTGGCAACCCACTGGTGGGTCTCCTGCTCATTTTTGGCAGTTGAGAAAGTCAAAGCAATAAATGAAGATGCATTTACATTCTGTTTATCTTGTCCCATTTTCTGCACTTCAAGGATAGAGGTAAACTGTTAGGCAATTTCTTCTGACAAATTACTGCTTATTTGTTTGACATAGGAGTTGATGGTTACAAACTTCTCTCACTTTGCAGTCAAAGAAAAAAAAGTTAAGCAAATTATGTGGCAATATTTCTGGGGTACATGGAGTGTGAAAGGAAAGGCCATAGGATGTCATGTTGTTTGTAACATACAACTAAATGTAAATATCTGTAATTGAATTGTACACAGTCAGCAGTGACGAAAGCAAAAATTAAGCATTTTTTGTTTTAATTCAGAAGTGGGATGGACATGAATATTTTAATAGGATCAAAATAAATCAAGACACTTTATTTGGTGATGGACAAATGATACATATTCACTGAGACCCGATTTCCACACACTATTATTTGTGTGCAGTATAGTTTTATCAGTAAAACTGTATGTATATGCTAATTTAGTAGTCATTTCAATGGAAAATGTGATGTCAGTAAATGAGAGTGTGCTATCAAACCATGCTTTAGTTACATTTAAAAATCACCTGCCTCATGATTTTTAAAGCTAGGTGAGTTAGTTGTTCTAAAAATTTGGTTGTGGTTCTAAAATGTTTGGGAAACACTGTTCTATATAACTGGATAACCCGACTCTTCAAGAAGAAGACTTGATATAATTCTGAGTCACTTGGCACTGAAGACCTAATGATTGTCTCTAATGTTGCAGCAGATAGAGCTATTTGTTCCACCAGGGGCAAAAAAGGTAACCTCAACAATCTTAACAAAGTCAAGATTGTATCATCTAACAAGATCAACATCCAAGATTAATAGCTAAAAGGCATTCTTCCTAACTGCAGATCTGTGGTTAACCGCGGAATTGAGATTGTAGAAATTATAAATTCACCCAACCTAGATTTGATTTCCTAGCAGAAACATGACAATGAAATTTTCCAAATGACTTACTGCTCCCAGAGGCTAATTTAACATACACCTGGACTAAGCCATCAAATCAGCAGGGGAACCAGCAAAAATTAAAAAAGACACTCATATGCAGGAATGTCAATATTGAAGAATTTGCATAATTTGAATGCCTTTCAGTTCCACCCAACCTGGAACCATAACGCATAGTCTGATTAGCTTATTGAACTCCTGAATGTAATATCAAATACCTCACCTGAATGGACTGAATTTATTTCGAGAGCCTCCGATTAATACTCTAACCTTCCTCATATGGTTGTACTGGTTCAAAGTTGTCACAGCTTCTGTGGTTCTGCAGGTTGAAGCCTAATGCAGTATCCCATCAATGCAGCATCATACTTATGTATGCCTAATTTGATAGCTCAGATAATATGTAACACTCTTGAGGAAGTTGTTCCTTCATTTTCCAAAGCTGGACCTTTACAGTCTCTCCAACTCCGGGCTGCTATTGATTCGATGATCCAATTTGGTAAAGGCAGGTTTTCAAAACCCTGGACTTTCTGTGGAGAAGTAGCACTGGTTTCAATGGAAAAACAATTGACTGGTGTCTGCTGGTACCAAGTACATCTCAGGGGCCAGCAATAAGGCTTCAGGAGACAAATTCCCCTACAAGAAAGTAGGCTACACCAAGAAGACTATAGACCTCTGTTCCTAGGAGTCAACCAGGAGACTTTTCCAACATATCTAGGAGTGATTCATCAGGGACAATATTTAAGCGAGAGGATGGAACAGGTCTCCTTTTATTACTCCAGCAGGCAATAAAGAATTGTTTCAGCAGACCAAGACAAAGAACTTTTCCATTCTTATTAAGTCGAGGCTTATTTCAATGATCCACTGGGCTGAGCATGTATTCCTCTGGGCAAACCTTCCTTGCCTTTGGTTAAGTACTCTTAACCCAATCTCTACCTAGTTCCACAAGCCCCAATCCAATTTTCATTCTCTTGAAAATGTATATATGGGAAGGAAGCAACCCTACAGTCCACCAGAAGAGTATGTAAACATTTTGAGGACAAAAATATCAACTCACACATATATCAACACAGAAATGTATCAGTGTATCATCAAGGTAAGCATTGATAGGGAAGTAGAAATGTACTATTCTAATTCCACATCTAAGTACCTTAACAATTTAGAGCAAGTCAATATGTAATTAATATATATGTAGGTCAAAATGAAAAGCTCAATGTTTGGCACTATCAAGTGGAATTCAATAAGGCAGAAAGCTCTACCTGTTAGTAATAGTGTTTGGCAAATCTTAAGACAGTCACTTTTCAGTCACACATGGCATTTTCAACCACAAATGTATTACAACAGCTTGTGTAATATCGCACAGATAAGTGAGCCTCAAAATGTAAAAATTGACCCATAGGTGGCTAATCTGAAGTTCTGATATAAGGTTTTTGTGGTAGGTGCACAGCCTCTGATGTTTAAGCACAGAACTAAGATTGTGTTTAAGTTTAAAATTTTAGACTTAAACACAATCTTAATTCTGTACTTAAACATCAGAGGCTGTGCACCTACCACAAAAACCTTATATCATTACTTCTGATTTGTCCAGTAGGAAGGTAGCACGCCCACCATCCAAACATGTTATATGAGGAAATTACCAAATCTACGGAGGCGAAAGCAGACACTTTCGCATTTGGAGAAGAGGAAGCATCACGGATATATGCTTTAATTAAAGAGGACATAGCACAAACATCCACTAACCGCACCAAGGAACAAAACATCAGGCAGCTTCTTTACTTATCAAAACGGGAAATAAACCAAAAATTGCATGCAAGCACACTTGTGAAATACCATCGGGCACAAAGCATCCCTAGAGGTCTACACATAGCATTGAAGCCATCACTGTGTAAAAACTCAAAACGCCTTCAAGCAAGATGGTATGCCATCTTAAATAAATGTAGTCTAGACCTTATCCTATTAATTGTGGAGGAACTATCAAGCGTTTTAAATGACTTAACAAAGGAAATTGTAGAAGTGTCGAACGAGTTAACCAACATGATGTCCACCGAAGAGTGGTCTAAGACCCTGGAGGATATAAACACACAATTGGAAAAACATTCACGTGAAATAAATGAAAGAAAAATTAGAAAATATCGAAGAGACACCCTAGACTACAAACTAGGGGAGGTCTACGCGTGGGCGGAAGTCTACGCACAAAGAAGAAGAAATAGACCATATACCGAGCAAACAGACACCTCATCATCTGGAAGTGACATAGCCAACATACCACAAAAGAAACCTACTCAAACTACATCTGGACCACAAGACATGGTATCAACCTCAAGCACTACCACAACACAAGCTACCACTAGTTCGTCTTTTTTAGGACAAGGTCAAGAAGAAAGAGGAGACCCAAGAGGGGAAAAAGACAAGGAGCATCCAAACACCCGGAGCACAACACAACCCAAAAAAGACAAGAAGAAAACAATGCAGAAAGACAATTAGTCATTAAGATTTTGGATTTTCCCTTAAGTGCGAATGAAATTAAGCTTCTTCAAAAAGGAACATTATTTGTCCCAACAACAAAAACCCAGCAATTAGAGCTGGAGGTCAGCACTTTCAAATTCATGCGCAAATTGAGACTAAGACACTTTTTTGAGAATGTTTTACCACCTCAGGAAAAGGAACAAACGGACCAATTAATGGGTCTCAGACAAATAAGCACCTACCAAGCTCCAATCAGTCATAAATGCCTGGACCTGTTTGAGAATTTAATTAAACAAGATCTAACAAAATTAAATTACAACAGGAAATCCAAACAAAACATTACACAAAAAGATTCAGATATCTTAAGAAATATTGCCAACAACAAAGATATTAAGTGTATCAAGGCCGACAAAGGCGGCCCACTAGTGATCTTCAACACAGAAATATATGAAAGAAAAGTCATGGAGCATATTTCTGACAATGAAACTTATATGAAATTGGATCAAAACCCTACAACTAGATTTAAAGAAATTCTCAAAAACATATTGGACAAAGCATATGACGAAGGAACGATCAAGGACAAAACAAAGAATTTCCTGATGAAACCAAATCCCAGAAGCCCATCGTTATACATGGCTCCAAAAATACATAAATGCCTAGAGGATCCTCCCATAAGGCCAATTGTGTCTACTAGGGGAAGTCTCCATGAACCCGTAGGACAATTCTTGGACAAGTATCTCCAACTCACAGTAAAAACGATGAGAAGCTACATCAAAGACACAACAGATTTTTTGTTAAAATTAAAAACAGTCGAAATCCAGGACAATGACAGCCTTCTAATGTGCACGGCAGATGTGAAGTCGCTATATACTGCATGGGGTATAGAAGCTATGGAGTTAGCAATTTTAAACACCGACATAGATCGTCTAATGCAAAAGTTCCTGATGGAGTTAGTTTACTTCACCTTATACCAAAGCTACTTCGAATACAAGGACCAATGGTATCTTCAACTTACAGGTACCTCAATGAGTAATTGCGCTGCGCCGATATATGCTAATATTTTTATGAAACAATACGAAGATACGCACATTTTCTCGGACCCTACATGGAAAACCAACACTAAGCTTCTAGTCAGATACATTGACGATGTCTTTATACTATGGAACAACTCACAAGAAATGCTACAACAGGCATTAACAGCTCTAAATAACATCAACGAAAGAATACAATTCACCTGGGAAATACAAAAAGAAAAGATCACATTTTTGGATGTAGAGATTACCCTGACCGAGACAGGTCTGGAAACAGACCTTTTCAGAAAACAAACTGACAGAAACAACACACTACACCAGCTTTCACCAAACGTCATTAAAATATAATTTACCTTTCTCTCAGATGGCAAGAGCAAAAAGGATAACATCAGATGAGGATAAAGCCATACAAAGAATTGAGGAAATGGGACAAAGATCTGAGGATAGAGGCTATCCCAAAAACATCATTGAGCAAGCAAAACAACGTGTTTCTTTAACATCAAGAGCCAATTTGCTAAAAAGCGCCGAAAAACAAAAAAACACTAGACTAGTAATGGTCTCAAAATACTCAACTTTAAGTCCAGCCTTCAAAAGAATTATCATGAAACATTGGCCTATTTTGAGCATGGAACCAGACTTTAAGTCCTTATTCGCACAACCACCGATATTTGCATACTCAAGAAAGAACAATTTGGGAGAATTATTGAAAAAGAACACACCGTTACAAACCGCAGCGAAGGGAACTAGAGCCTGTACAAATTGCAATAATTGCAATATCATCATAAGAGGCAATACTATAACACACCCCATGAAAGGTTTTAACATCAAATTGAAGACATCAGCAACTTGCGACACATCTAATGTGATACACCTATTAAAATGCCCATGTGGAAAAGTATATGTTGGGAAGACTGAAAGAAAATTTAAAATCGGCATTAAAGAGCACTAGTCAAATATTAGAACGCACAATGAAAAATCATCCGTTGCTACGCATTTCAGTGAACTAAAACACCACGTCTCACAATTAAAGTTCCTGGTTCTAGAAGTAATCATGAAAATGGAAGGCAGAGACAATAATAAATATCTCCTACGCAGAGAGAATTTCTGGATACACAAATTGAACTTGATGAAACCGAATGGACTAAATGATCGCATGGAATTCACAGGCTATCTCTAAAGTTAACAGCTGTAACATATGAATGACCTTTATGGCAAGAGATGTCTGTTCTAAGGTGCCACTAGTGATTCACAACAGTCACCCTCATTACAATACACCTCGTACATTCACACCCGAACCGCATCCCTTTTGCTTTTAACACAGTGTTTCTTTTATTCGTGTAGCCTAATTTATTTCATTCTGATGTATTTCATTTTTATATTCTTATAGCCCATATATACCTGACAAGTATCCCCCGACCACTCTAAAATGGCCACCACACTTTTCTCAACGTTTTTAGTCCGTTTTCCACCTCAATTGAAACACGTGGTAACGTACGAAGCCAATGAGTGCTCCGTATGTTTACAAAAACATAATGCCGGCCGGCAATAATGCGGAAGTAGATACCCATCTAAAGCAGAGCAGCGCGTAACTTTGGCGGACATGAACCGTAAGTTCTAATGAGTATGACGCTTTCCTATAGTCACATCGTTACGTGGAAATAGGACAATGTTATTTTTTTTTTTTTCTCATCACGATTTCTCCTCATGTTACAGTTCATGAGCCGAGTTCAAAGCTCCACATCGATACGTAAGTTTATCCACTTAATCACCCAAGAGCCGTTTTTCACGAGACCCCCAACAATGTTTCACCAGCATGTTCTCACTTCACGCTGGCTCACGAATACACTCTTTTGCATATATACTTTTGTTGCATTAACATTAGCACTAAAACGATCGCGTGAAAAGTAAAACGTGCACATTGATTATGTATTTTGTTTTGCAAATAAATGTACAGATGCTATGTCCTTGGTATCTTATAGATAAGCTCCCCGAAGAAGGGCGTTTCAGCCCGAAATGCATCGGAGCCTTTGGAATGTATTGATCATGATGATAATCACTTGAAAAGGAATGAAAGAAATTCTAAAAATAATGCGACAAGCATAAAAATAAATCACAACTTTCAAAGAAACAATTCTGGAGTCCTTCTTATTGTAAGGAATCAAAGGTGTGCCCTAAAGGGATGCAACCAATGTTGGAAGCACAATACTGACCTAATCTGAAGTTCTGACATGTTTTTTTCACCTGCATATGGAACCATGGAAAGCCCATGCCAGCTCCTATCATGAATCTTCCTATTATTCTATTGTGTAAAATGTCATTGAACAGTCGCGGCCCGTGGAGGGATTTCGGTGGGGCAGGGAGGCGGTGCGGGGGAGGGGCAAGATGGACAGTGATAAACACCGGAATATGGACAATTGTACGTAAGTAAGCAATTTAAAAAAATAAAACGAATTTCGTAGCGCACCATGCATCGCATAATGCGATACAGCGCGCGCTACGAAATTCGTTTTATTTTTTAAATTGTTTACTTACCTGCAATTGTCCATATTCCGGTGTTTACCACTGTCCACCTTGCCCCTCCCCCACACCGCCTCCCTGCCCCACCGAACTCCCTCCACGGGCCGCGGCTGTCATTGAAGCCTGAGCCGGATGAAATAGATGTCCAAGTTAATTTGCATCTGGATCACGGCAGGAGCAACAACTACTTTACGGATTTACTCTAGTTTGAAACAGCACAAATATTTCTTCTATTATAAATTAAGAACCTGTTTGATTTTCAGATTTAATGTTTCCATTCCAAATTGTACAAACATAGTGATAGTGTGGTACCAACAGCCATCACAATCCATGACGTGAAAAATAAATTTACAGGCAAATTATTCTTTTTTGTATGCATGAGGGTTGGAGCATGGCTTTCAATTTGGCAACATGGCAATATGAGGAAGAAGTTACCTTGCTGCAAACCCTCATAACTCACAAATATATAACTAGTATGATGAGGGCCTAAACTACTACTTTTACCTTATTGTGTGTTGACTATTACTATCAGTGGGGTTTCAGTATTGTCACAACCATTTAACTATCAGTGACTGAACACAGTCAATGTCTCAGCAACAACAATGGCCCAGTGTGATTAGTGGCACATTATTATCAGTTGCTCAATATTATTAGTTGCTGGTGTCACTGGTTGCTCTATGTCATCAGTGGCAGAGTGTAATGTCTATCAATGACAGAGGATCTTCAGTGGTTCCATATCATCATTGGCAGCACAGTATAAATGGTTTATTATCATCGATTACTTATTATTGTTGGTTACTTAGTATCATCAGTGGATCATCAATGTCTCAGTATCCTCAGTGCCTGAGTGCCTTCAGTGCTACAGTCTTATTTGTGGTTCAATAGTAAGAGTATTTTAGGATTATAAGTTGATCCATATTATCAATGGCCCAGTATAATGTCTGTCAGTGTTCCCTTATACTGGGGTGTTTGGTACCATAATTATCACATACTTTAAATCAATCATTGACTGTGCCTTTGTTATTAATAGCTGATAACATCACTGTAGACACATAAAGGTTCCTGACTGTAAATTACCATAATATATGCTATTTGGCAGAGTGTCCCAAGTGAAATTATGCTTATAAAGCAGTAAATATAGATATATGCGTGGAAACTAGAAGTAGTAGGAACTTTTACATCTAGTGCAGTTGCTCTTATAGGTAAACAAATCAAATTTTATCCTGCTAATGGGGAGTTTTTTACCCAATTACTAAGATACTGTGAGGACTATCCTCATGATTACACTCTTTAAACTGAGGAGATGATGATAGAATCAATACCATTGCAATCTCCCATTCAGCCTCAGCAGGGTGAGTAATGGGGGCACAGCCTCTCAAAAAAGACTGCAGTCTGCAATGATCTGATAGCACAGTGGCTTATATGAATTACATTGCTTGAGTTGTATTGTTTGTTGTTATCTGTGACTTCTTTAATTTTCTTTTTACTACAGAATGAGTATTATCTTGAACATCGTTAGTCATCATAATTATCAATCTTTTTATACAAAAATGTTTTAAAAAATTCCAAACTGCATATATCAAAGAATATTTCTTCACATTACCAATTCATAAAGCATCCGCCAGTTCACACTCATTGTTTGTGTTAATTTTTAGCAATTAGTCCACGTAAGTGGGTGGTTGATATGACTTCCAGTTAATGGTGATTAACAATCTTGTGGTAAGAGTGGGCCTATATATTCGCACATATTTAGACTTAGTAATATCTGCGAAACAACCAAAAATGCTTATCAGCTTTTACTTGTTGGTCTAGTAATTGAGACAAAGAATACAATCAGTTTTGCCAAAAATGTAAATTGTGGGCAATACAAAAACATGTGCATCCAATATCCAAGAGATGGGGAGACACATCTCGGGGCGTTCAGGCATTTGCTTGAATACATTTTACGAAGAGTAGCAGATGCAGAGTATGAAAGCCATGCATTATAGAAACACATTCTGTGAAAATTGGCTCTCTTTAAAATATGAAAATTCATATAATTACATTTTGCCCACTGATTTCCTGTCAGTTTAATGCCCGTCTCCGTTTACCATCTGGCAATTACTTTCTCAAGAATGCAAATCTGTTTTACAGATTATAAAAATTTGTACCACGTACCAACTTTTCCATCAAATGCCTAAATTAACATGTTTAGTATTTTTTTTGTTCCTTCATTGCTGGGTAAAGATGACATATCAAACAGCGTTATCAGCTGGCAAAATGCCAGCCAAAAGCATCACTTAGAGGCATAAATATGATGTTAAAAAAGTTCTACGGATTGCCAATTTCTGTTTAGTGTAAACTCTAATTAATGAGAAATCATCCCTTTGCCATCTTTCTATACAGCTAGTTGTAGATGCAGTTTAAATTACTGCACAATCAAGTATGAGAGTTAACAGCCAGCAGAGGCACCAAATAGTAGAGTTTTATGTCTGTAATGCCAGACCACCTGTGTCTTTAGGAAGACAAAATTCTTGTTTACATACGTTCGTTTACCTTTACCCCAGACAAATGCTGATACAATTAAATCTATGGTGGTGAAATATTGCACAGGCAATGTTATTGGAAGGCTTGTAATGAAAAAGCTAACTAGGGAAAGGATAAAAAAAATTAGCAGAGAAATTCAACCCATCATAGTTGATTGACGTAAAGTCCAACAATTGGACAAATGGATAATTTTAGAGAACATAGTTTTATAATTTAAAGATAATACGCTTTGATGCTTCTGAGCAACACATATCCCAAGAAATCTCTTAGGTCTATTGACGTAGCTATTCTTATTGGTGATGTGGAGAATGCTTTGTGTAGCATTGAATGTAACGTTTTAGTTTTAGTTTGGTTAATTTCATATCCACCAATATCATAAAGTGAAATATCACATTTAGTGCTAGCTGGATATTTTCACCTTCTGCCTTCAAACAGAGAGGAATACCATTGTCATAGTGCATACTTTTTAGAGATAAATCTGCGAGGGCTTTGAGCTCTGTATTTTGTTGGCAAAGCAACTGCCAAAGGCAACAAAGCAAAGAGGATAGGGGACATAGGGCAACCCCTTTATTTGTGTTAATCAACCCTGTCTTTAATGCATTAAACTATAATTGAAGCTGAGGCATTTCTATATAGGTTTCTTTTTTATATTGGTTTATGATTAGATTCACTAATTGTTCAGAAAAACCGAATGCCTTCAGAATAGTGAACAATGCTTTCAATGAGACCAAATCAAATGCATTTTCCGTATCTACTAAAAGAATAGCTGCTAGTATATCTGAGCACTGTGCTTAGAGGTCTATTGATTGGGCTAGATGATTTTACTAGTATATGGCTGGCTATTAGGGACAAAAACATTTTGATCTGTGTGAATTCAACTATAGGATATGTCAGAGATTCTTGTTGCAAGGACTTTCGTCATTATTGTGTAGTCTGAGTTCAATGGGATGATAGGTCTACACAAATTGATATCTATGGGATCTTTGTCTTTTTAGGAAAAATAATAATTTCCTTTGTACTAAAAGAGGGGGAGGAGGTTTGCCATCCGTAAGGTTGTTAATTAATAAATTTAAAAAGGGGGTTAGAACATTATTGAAGTTCTTATAAAAATTCCATAGGAATCCCAATTTCTCCCGTGGCCTTGACACTAGATAGATCATTAAGGGCTTAACTAACCTCTACTCTCATGAATGGATAAACAGGTTGAGCGGCTTTAGTTTTTGAGTTTAAGGATGAATACATTTTGCAAATATCTTAAGAAATCACTTCTGCTATTTCTAGAATATTTTTCCCATATACTTCTTTGTAATGAATTAGGAATATAATATTTGATTTATAATCTTTAGTGCTCTAGTCATTATGGTGAAATTTGGATTGCACAAAGCATCTATTTTTTTCCTTGAATGACCAGGCAAGTGTAGTTCCTGTGCATTTTCCCAACTCATTCCATTTATGATCGACGTTGGCTGTGGCTTTATGAAAATCTTCATTACTCTTAGTATTTCCCTTTTTGATCACAATTCTTATTAAAACCAGAGATTTTGTCTCGTAACAGGAATGCATGATACCTGTAGCATGAGCACTACAAATGTCACACCTGTCTGCCACAGTCCTTGCGATATATACCATCATACCAGTATAAATGTCAAAGCAATACATTACAATCTCTTTCAACAATATGAGTAGTAAGATGAATGTCAATCAAGGGGTCACATAGGACAGTGCCAACTGTGCCTATCATTTTTCTTTGATCCATGGTCTCCTAGCAACCCCAGCTTTATGACAATCAAGCAATATTTCCCTCTGCTGTTCAGAAATCTTTATGTCTACCAAATTGCAGGCTCAATTTTACAAAACATGCTTTATGTTATATTACACTCCAGATAACATTGCTAAGTGGGGCTCGGGCAAAGGAACATGCTGCCCTAGATGCCAAATCTTCAATGCAGATTGTGTACATATATTTGCCACCTGTGATGGTCTAATTCATTTGAAACAAGAGATTAAGAGAATTGTTTCTAGTGTGCTGAAAAAACCTATTAGGCTAACAGAAGAAATTATCCTTTTAGGGGCCACGGATCCTAATCTCCGTGGGCCAGGAGCTGAATTTTTGTTCATTACCATGGCCGTCCTAAGGATCTGTATTACATCAGCATGGCTAGATGAGCTGGCACCGTCATTCCAACAAAGGCTTGCGAGGTTATTGGCCACCTATAGACTTGAAATTGCTATTTATAAGGGGGAAGGACAGAAGAAAACTAAAACAAGGGTTGAAAATATGGGCCCCGCTGCTGGAATGGTGCCAAACCCAAAGTAACACTGTATGAAATACAATACAAGCATTAACTCTATGTGACACTTGGTGTTTTGTAATGTAGAAACTTCTGAAATATTGACTTAATGGATGAATTAGGTTATTGTATAATTCGATTCTGTATGAAATTTATTTTATTTTATTTCTGCCTGACCAAGGGGAGGGGGGGGGCAATGTGCCTTTATTTATGTACTGTGACAAAACCAAATAAATACATTAAAAAAAAAAAGAAATCTTTACAAATTGTGAAACTGATAGGACAGAAACTGAACCCTAGAAACAGCGAGTGTTGAGTGGGTTTTAATTCAAACTAAAAACATCTTTGGGACTCAGTTACAAATCTCCGGCAAATTGTTGTTGCCTGTTTTGGGAAAATGAGATCCAGCCAGGGCCGGACGTGCTACCGGGCATTTTGGCATGCTGCCGAGCTGGTTGCTGATTTCACTGCGGTGGGGGCTGATTTCGTTGATGGGGACCTGCGGGTGCTTCGAAATCAACAAAGCAAAACAAATGTTTTTCAGCACACGCAGGTCCCCATCAACGAAATCAGCCCCCAGCTCGGCAGCATACCAAAACGTCCGGTAGCCAGTTGGGCCCTGGATACATCAGGAAATGTTTACCTTTTCTGCCAGAGGAGAGCCGTAGGATTATGGTCCATGCTTTGGTAACCTCTCAGCTGGATTATGCCAACAGCCTCTACCTGGGTTTGCCTGCTTACCTGATCTACAGGCTGCAGATGGACCAGAATGCGGTAGCGAGGCAATGAAAATAGCGATTTTTTGAGAATCGCTATTTTTTTGCTAATTCAGAATTGCAAAACGGGACCTTGATACATATGGCTCACAATGCTTTATTCTAAGCAGCTGGTGGTAACACTCTGACTATACAGTTATGCACTAAACGACATTGGAGCATGAGATATATTCAAATTTAATGTGTTACAAACAGCACAATAACATCTATGAACCAAAATAATTTAAATCACGATTTGAATTCTCAAGTTACTCTCGTTACTGATGTGTATTAGTATTTTTAAATGTCTTGTGTATTTCTGAACCTAACAAAGTCATTAAGTTAATTTGAAACTTTTTCACATGCTTTTTTTCATCTATCTGATTTAGTTTACAGTAAAATGGGCAAGATAACGTTTATTCGATAGTCACTGCGTTCTAAATGTAATATGCACCTTTATTTATTACTGCTCACATTAAAAATATTCTCCAGCCACTACATTTTTATGCTTTAGGGCATAAAAGTAAGAAAACAAAATTTGAGACAAGAGTTTCAAAGAGGAAAAACGAAATGTCTTTGAACCACAACTTTCAGAAATGCTTGGTATCCACTCGGGCTAATAAAGCACTTTTAAACATTGTTTCTTCAGCAACCAGCATTCTATCCTTATTGTCGCCACTGAGTTTTAGGTTTCTATGTACTTATATTAAATAGATATAAATATGAACATACTACTAGACAACTTCTATAAGTTTCATGAATTAAAAACAAGTAGACAAATATGCAATTTAAATAACAACAATACTTGTGAGATAATCTGGGTACCTCTGTGCTATCTAGAAAGTAAATTATATTATTCAGATATGAATAGCAAAGGCATGAACTTCTCGCTACAGTATATACATTGAAATGTCTTTGAATGAACTTTGATGTTCTTCTATTTTCCTGCTTATTTATTTATTTTATTTATAAAGTTTTATATAACGGGAGCAAGATCCCGAAGGATATCAGAGCTTTGCAATATGATGGGAGGAAGAACATAAATGCAATATAAACATCCGGTAGAGAGAGAGAGAGAAAAAAAAAGACTGGAATGGTTGCAGAATGTGGGACAATTGTGCCCAGGATGGAAATAAAATAAGCAGGTGTACATGGGCAAAAGGGGGGGGTCCCAGTGTGCATTAAAGAAGAGCCGTCACAAATGGAGCAATCATGATAGCTTAGCGGGGTCTCCTCTACACATCCATTCATCTAAAAGATTTAAGAAAGATGGCTGCTTTTCTGTGTCAAGACTACAGCACGACAATTTTTGGCAGCTGCCCAGGGCCCTATGAAATACTAGGCACCAGTGTGCTTTAAACATCACACTTCACCCTACTGTCATGGAAGGGGTGACACAATATCACTTGGCTCACTGCACTGAAAAACCCTAGCATCAGCCAAAGGCTAAGGAAATTTGAGGGGACCCCTTGCAGAGTACGTGTAGGGCCATCCCCCACTCTCCGGACCCAGTCAGGAGCTCTCAAGCTAGGGGCCCGTTACCTGTGCACAGTGCCAGAGGGGGCCCCCTGGAGCTCGGGGTCCCCTCCTGCACAGCAGGAGCTGCGGGGTCTAATGTTACGCCGCTGGTATTGGTCGGACATTTGTTGTCTGAACACTGCACATGATCTAAACACCTTATGACCAGTTGACTTAAATGCTCTCATGTAGAGTAGGGTGAGCAGTTCAGAGGCCTGCAGGTTCAGCTGGCCCCTGGCCGAGCACTACCTTCTCTATTTAGAGATCCCCCATCTGCCTGGCCGAATTTGTAGGCCTACAGTAGGGCTAGAGGGGCCAGACGGTGAATTGTTGTTTTGATCACACTCTTCATTTCCATCTGTTTTACACAAACAAACTTCCCAAACTAGAATTTCTGTAAAAGTTTTTGAAAAAAAGGTTAATTGGCTCTGGCGAATGGAGATATTCTCCAATTGGCGTATTTCCTTGCCTGCGACCACCAACAACGCCTGGCAGTCACAGGCAGGAAATGCAGTGAAGGTGCCTGGCATATTTAGGGCACACAACCGTCACTGTGAACTGGTGGCCCAGTGACGAATGAGAGATCAGGTCACGTGCCTGAAAAACCTCGCAGTTCCACCAGCTCTGAATGGAGTGGGGCAGCCATTATAAATAAGCAGATGTCAAACCTACCAAACTCTAATGAGGGCTACTGTCCACAATTAATGAAATTAGCTGAAATTCACACTTGTAAAAACCCAAGTGAAATGTATGATTTGCAATTTCCAAATAAATATCCCTTAAACATAAAAACGAGCTAGATTGCTATTCACATCTCATCTGAATTCATTTCTCATTAAATTCATTCAGTAAATATAGCAGTGTAACAATCTATTATTTGATAAAAACGTTATGTGACTACAACTCTGCAATTTCTTTAACGTATTTGTCCTCTGACATTTTGTATTTCACTTCGAGACTAATGCTTCATTGGACATGACGGTCTTAGTAAAAAAATTACAGCATAACTTCGGCAATCCACAAATGCGTTTATGAAAATAGGATTAGTTACCGGTGCAAGTTTGCGAAGGTCTAGATTTGTAATTGCCCATCAGTTTAGAGTTTCTTCTTTGTTTTCGGAACGCTCTTCAGTCCTGCGATCCTTTGTTCTCGTGCAGCAGACTGGCAGCCCCGCAGAAAAATAGTTTGATAGCCTATGGCTAAAAATAAACTGTGTACCAAATGGAATGTCATGCAACATTGCCACGGAGCGAGCCAGAGTGTGCTATCGAGTGAAGTCTAGATAAATGCTACAAATCAGTTTGTTTAAATGCAATACAGAAATAAACACAGGTTGATTCGATAGAGGGTAATATAATTTCATCACATGTAATCACATTCTAAGAACTGTGAGGTTTCGTTTTTGTTGGCTGGCTGGAGGTTGAAGAAGGCGCGATTGAGTACGTGGCATTAGCGGACGAAAGCCGTAGTGAACTTTCGCAACTGAAAAAAAACATTTTGCAAACCGAGTTTAACCGAATATTGGGGAAATAATATTGTCTGTGATTTAAAACAACTGAGACACGTTTATCTGTGTTTTCTTCATATGTGTTTTGTTATTGAGCCTTGATCAGTTTACAATTCATTCCGATTAGAGCATTTAGCGAAGGATTAGCAACAAGGTGCTTTAAATTCTGTGGATCTGGAATAATTAATCCCCCCCCCTCTCTCTCTCTCGTTTCTCCCTTCCTTCCTGTCTGTTGTTCCCCTAAATCTGTATAGGATCTGCACGTTTAGACAAAATAAACAAAGGGATTGATGTCCAACCTGATTCCGGACACCCCTAAAGGATATGTTAGCCTTCATACCAGCTAGCTCACAGTGCCACTATAAGCCCCATAACCTTACCAAGTGCCGGGCAACTATCGAACATGACAACCCTTTATCCTGCAGGGCTTTTGGAAATAGTAAAGTACTTTTCATTCAGTCACTCGTGCTCACTTCTTCTCAGAGAGATATACAGAATAAATGATGGGGACGATTTCAATAGGCATTTATTAAATCAGCGTCATTCTAGTATAAAATAGGTGTGCTGCGACAATCACTAGACAGAAACATATATATATTATTGCAAGCACCAACAGAGTACATAAAAGGTAGAATTCCACCATGGTGCTAAAAAAGTGAAAATATGTAGCCACATACATACATAGCAACAATCAAGCGTACTCCTAAAATGCAAACCCTAGCCAAGTGTACCTAAGTGTACCTAGCATATATGTAGGTGTGGAGTCAAGAATCCCCCTAGGAAAGAGCCAACCCCATTACCTGGTGTGAGAGAATGAAAGACTCAGTCTTGGTCTCGAGTTGGGCACCCCTCATAAGATGTCAGACCACTGAGTGCTGGAGTATCTGCATGCAGGGACTTCAACGTCTCGTGTCAGCATGAAAGTTTCTACTCCAGTTTGCCCATCGAAGATGTGGTGCTTATATACCCAAAAGGTAGCCTCAGGGGGTCTACCGAGATGTTTAATGGTACTGTGGGCCTGTCGTTCAACGATGACGATAGCGGTGACTTTTGTACAGAGTCACTATGCAGAAGATGGTAACCCTGCTGTCTGATACTTAGAATCTAGTTTTGGGGGAAAACTACACATTTATTCAGCACATAACTTGGCAAAAGATCAGTGACTGAACTGTTATGTAGAGCAAGGTAGGACACATGTAGCTTAAAGTTCATGCAGCTACCTCAACCTCTATTGGAGTACATTGTGGCTCATAACATTTCGATATAGTGTTACTTTCATAATTGGGATGTGCCTCTTCTGACTCTCTCAGGGTAGCGAAGCGGAGCAATCCAAGGCCTACTCAGGGAAGGTGGTGTGGAATATTATTCTTTAAGGCCCCCTAGCAACCTTCAAATTGCATTTGCAATTTGTAAGTTGCTATTTGGTACTCGCAAATTGCGAATGGCTTCCCCTTCATTCCAATGGGCCTTTAGCCCCCTAGGAATGAATGGGAAAGCATTCCTTAATTGCAATTCACAATTTGCGAGTCGCAATTGAGGAATTTTAAGGACTCGCTATTTCTTTTGCGAATCCTTCATGCATTCCGTTGTGGGATTTCTAAATAGCCAATCGGAAAAATTCGCTATTTAGAAATCGCAAAATGCAGGCTTGCTGCATGTGCCCCTAAATCTCAGAGTTCACCATAGAACATAATTCACAGACATTGAAATAAATAGAAAACAACTAAAATAATAAAAATTAATTGATCAATCACTGCAAACCTACTGTAGAAAGACATTTCTTTACATACATCATTATAATCAGTTGTTCTTTATATTTTATCATAGGTCATCATCACAGTCCTTACATTTAAAACATTAAAACAAATTATATTGTCATTCGTGTTATCCCCTAATTAATACCTCATCCTCTTAATTATCTGAAGAAAAATGATTTTATGAACTCTCTAAATTTCAATTGTGATCAAACTTTTATCAATCAAACCATTTGACCATCATAGTGTCCCATAGATTTCCACTAAAGAGCACCAAAAAATATTATAGATCAATTAAATCATTTCTATTCAGGCTAAATAACATGGCAGGTAGCTGTGCACATTCTCATAATCGTGAAAACTTTAATCACATAATATAATTCTCTATATCTTAGAACTTAATCATTTGATAGTTCTATATTAAATGCTAAGAATTGCTAAGAATTCTCTACTTATCTTGAAATTTCTGGCCCAACTTAACAATACACACCCATTATTACTTACAGAACAATCATTTGTAATGCAATAGGTCGAGCATTTGCAAGAGTTTGAGGTACTAGCATTGTAAATGACAATGCTTTTTATTTATGTGTTTTGAAACCCTGAAAGGGGTGCGTAAACAGCCACTTTGTACTTATAGTCCTTGCTTACGAGAAGCGAGGTTGGCAGTGAAAGAGGCACAGTTACCTCCAGCCTTGATTCTTGTAAGCAAGGACTATAAGTACAAAGTGTGTCTTTACGCACCACTTGTAGGTTTTCAAAACACATAAATAAAAGGCATTGCATGGCTAATAGCTCAAACTCTCAAAAATGCGAGACCTATCGCATTGCAAGTGCTTGTTGAGCTCTGAGACGGAGGCAGCAGCAGCCATAGGAAGGCAGCGGCCGTGACGCAAGGCCTTGCGTTTCAGAAGGAGAAGGAGGTAGCTGTAGCCAAAACAGACCTCAGTCTTTGAATGCACAGCAAATGTGGTAAGATAAGAGCAAGATTTACAGCCCAGTTTATAACACAGCTCTGTAAACCATGAGCACTGGTCTCGAAAGCTCCACTTTAAAGAAAGAAATAGTGCTCACAATCTCTGAGTAACAATACATATAACAATGCAAGTGCTGCCTAGGCGAAACCAAAAATAACTTGATGCTAATCACAAGGACAGAGCTGGGACATCTTTTGGACCTGAATTACCTCTGCAATGAAGGAGGAAGTGTGTGGGGGGGGTATTTTACTGTGCACAAAACAAGACTACTATGTTTCATCATAAAGCGAGAGTGCATGGTTCCATCTTCTCTGTTGACTCATAGTGGATATATGGGATTCGCCTACAAACCAGTATAAACTTCCTGTAAGTGAATAACTTCCAAACAGGCTTCATTATGCTCTCCTGCAGCAGTATCTGCGTCTCCTAGCTGATCTTCTGTAAAAGGGGTTACCACAAGCTCAACTTGATTGCAACAAAACACCAACCAATTTAGCCTCTCAACTCATCTTGAATTTATGTGACTTTAATGTCCCCTGATCCTCATTCAGTGCTATTAATCCATACGTTATTCAAATTCCATTTGCTGCTGAAACCGTTCTGACTATTGTAGTCACAGCCTAGACCTATCAAATTCTCCTACTCCAAAGTACTGTTCCAGAGTTCTCATCTCCTTTTACAAAGTTATTTATTTATTTATTTATTTATCCATTTATAGAGTGCCTGGTTACACCGACGGTGTGTCCCCGCGCTAAGACTCAGAACTCAGGACAAGGTGAAGAGAGGAAGATGCCGTTGTCTGTTACACCTGTAGATCGTACGTCTGCTAGTTAGCCTAATCGTCCTTCTTTTCAAATAAAAAGTTCTCATCTTCTTTTACGTTACTAATCATGATGTAGTCTTTCCTTAGTTCTGTGTTTTCTAAGTAAATTACAGTATAAATGCACTTGTTATTTTACTGACAATTAGAAAGTTATCTAATAATTGTTTGTGCCAAACGTAAATGTTATTTGCAAGAGTTGTGGTAGCGATCAAGTCTTACAGGAATGCTGAATTTTTCTTGTTCTGCCCAACTGCCAGTTGTCACTTAAATAGGGTGATCTTCTTTCCCATAGAATATTGCAACACCATCTTCTTGGCATCCCAGAATTCCACTTCACACACATAAAGAGTTTCTACCACAGGTAGCAAGATGCTGGAGGACTTATAAGTGATACCAAGACAGCCCTTCACTTCATGCACCTTACAATCCCCTACCACACGCCCACAACACCTTCTCCCTCTTCAACCACACCACCCTTCTTGGCAGACACCATCACTCTCTCTAATGGTGAATGTCACACATGAAATCAGACACCACTAGGTTTGATATAAAAATAAAGGAAATAAACAACACTTCTCATGCTACTCACCAACGATCTGGACCTCAATTCCAATAAAAACATAAATAATCCACTTCACTCACTCGGAAGAGAAGTATTCTTTTGTCCTAGCTTGCATCTTCATGCAACACTCATTTTTTCTTTTTTATACAGCCCCGTGTTGCTTTATAACTAGGTTTGCGCAACTTAAATATACATACATATAGGCTGCGGCAGGGATGACTTATAAGTATGCAAGACAGGGGGATCACCGGTGACAAAGCGCTGTGAGACAGGCCAGTGCACAGAATTCCTGCTGGGCCCAACGTACATGGGACAATCTGCACCGTGACCCACCCAGCCTCCTCAGGGGGCTCGAGATGAGTGGCAATCAATTGCAAGCACGCAAGGCAATGGGTCCACTGATGAAATGCGATGGAAGATGGAATCATGTGTTGAGTTCTTATGGGGCTCAAATAACGTGCAGTGATCTGCACTGCAACCCCCCCCCCCCCCCCGAAGACTGGTCAGGAAGGGAAAAACTACAGAGCACAGTGCTTCTCAACCAACTGTGTTGTATGCCACATTCCCTCCCCTTGGACGCCATATTGATGGGGACAGATGGCCCCATATAGATATGTATTGATGGACTTTGCGGCCCACTTGATTTGCGCAGCACCTTGGTTTGAGGGCACTGGTACCACATCACTGGACTCTATTGCGAAGCTTGCAGACTGATGTATATTCCCTGGGCAGATACTGCTGCAAGTAGCCTCACTTAGTGATGGGACGTACGGGCCCAAAACAGAACCATGAATGAATGAATGAAAAATATATTTGCGTGGTTACTTAGAACCATTACAATAAAACAAAGTGAAAAAGAACAAGGAATTTTTTAAAAGATAAGCATTTTAAAAGGTAGACGGTGTAATTAAAATCTAAGGGTCTAAAAATCAAAGGTCTTTAAGTCCATGATAGCTTATACAACTCATACAAATTTGCCAAACATAGCCATATACTTCAATATGTCCAGTGTGTACAGTTGATGGACTGCCTCCTTTACAGTTCGAGTGGCCAGTTGTAGCAAGATGGGTCTAAGGTAAAGTCTACGAGCTAAGCGCAAGGCCGGGCAGCAAAATAGAATGTGGGCCAAAGACTCACGTTTGTATTTGCAGAGACGGCACTCCATGATTGGCATTCTTGTCGACCCGGTGAAGTATAATTCTTTAAGGGGGAGATGGTGTAGTCTGTAAGCCAGGATTCTGTGTAAGGCTTGCCTCCCCACATCCTGCTTAAGATCAAGTTTGGGGTTATACTCTGTGTGTGGTAAGCTTTGGGACTCGTGGAAGCCTCTTGTTACCAGCGATTCCGTGTCCAAGGTGCGCAGGCAAAGACAAACTTGTTTTTTTATTGTGCTTTTGATGGCTGTGTACTTGACTGTCTTGGGGTCCCAGTTCTCTATTGCAAGTTTCAAAAGGTCTTTGGCAGCGGCAAGACTAGCTGAACAGGGATTGCCGGGTTCCAGAAAGATACTTTTTAGGGCAGCCTTCATTGTGTTCTCTGGTGCCGCCATTGTAAGATAGAAGTATTTACTCAGGGAGGCCATCTCTTGCAGTTTTTGTTGATTCAGGTTGAATTCTAACCGCACTAGGTTGTTCCTGGTGCAGGCAGGTAGGTGGAATAACCTTTTATAGGCTGTGCAGTGAATTTTTTCTAGTTCTTTCGCTAGTTTTCCTGGGAATGCCTGTTGTGCGTAATTAAGAGATGGTATTAATTTCGCCCTCAGGACTCTTTGGATAGCCGTTGTTGTGGGGCTGTGAAGAGTGGCGTATAGCTTACAGAGGGCGTAAATTAGGCTTTGCCCTTTCGTCTGCATTTTATGGAGATGGACTCTTGGGCGGCCTGTTTCACTAAACCAAACCCCCAAGTAGTTGTAGTGTTGTATACAGTCCAGAATCAGCAGACCGAGCCTCCATTTTGCCAGTTTTTATTTTAGGGTATTGCCCAAAGATTATTATTTTAGATTTTGATGGGTTGGCAACCAACTTATTTTTGACGTTGTAAGTTGCCAGGGCCGTAAGTGCTTTTTGTAGGCCTATTTTAGTATGGTCTAGAAGTACCAGGTCATCGGCGTATCGCATTAGTTGTTACTTAGTGCGCCCAATCCTAGGTGTTGCTAATGTGGCTCCGATCAAGGCTTGGCCCATGTCTGCGGTGTATAAATTAAAAAGAATCGGAGCTAAAACGCACCCTTGCTTTAGGCCATGGTCCGTGTCGATTTTCTCTGTGTCAGATTCGCTCGAGAGTTTGATTCTTACCCAAGTTCGTGAGTACAATGATTGAATTGCTTGTAGTAGAGATGGGTTGATATTCCAGCGTGACAACTTCTGCCAGAGGATGGAACGTTCTGCGCCGTCAAATGCTGCCGAATAGTCAATAAAACAAGCAAAGAGCGGCAGGCTTTGGCAGGACACGGCTTGTTGTGCTAGATATGACAGGGTAATTATGTTATCCACCGTTGAAGCCCCAGGTCTTAATCCTGTTTGGAAAAAGGTCAGAAGATCTTCAGTACTGGCCCAATTTGTTAGTTCCGCCAAAAGGGTGCTGGCGTAGGACTTGCCCTCGATATCCAGCAGGGCAATCATACGGTAGTAGCGACCCTCTCCAGGAGTCTGGAACGTCTCCCAAGAACCTACATTCAGCGTATAACTGGGTCAGATTATCGGTCCAAAAATCTGTGTCGGCCCTGAAGAGGGAACCAGGCAAGCCGTTGGGGCCTAGTGCCCCATTGTGTCTGATCTTTTTTAAGGCTGTACGGACTAAAGTTTTGCCTCGAGGAGCTTGGTTATACAGCGTTGTCAATGTATGTGCAGTGATGTCTGATTCTTCACTCGCATTGAGGCCTTTATTTAAGGAAGTTCCGCTTCGATCTTCTTTATACAGTGTTTTCACATGAGCGGCCCAAGTGCCTGCATCGAGTGAGTTCTCTCTGTGAGTGTCTCCCTGGGTTAGAATTGATCCCTTCAGTACCATTTTTCTCTACTTTTTCATCCTTGGATGTCTCCTGCTCAGGTACGGGAGGGTGAGGTGGGCAGAACCCCTTACCATTTTTTCTAGTCCCTGGGTTAGAGTGTTTAGATATCGCCAGAATTTTTGGGATTTGCAAGGTTTAAGCAAATCAAAGATCTTGAGCCATTTCGCCTCAATGCGTTCGCGTTTCGCGGCCCAGACCTCCTTTCAGTGGCTATTTACGGAACAGAACCAGCTGTCTTTTGACGTCCAGACCCCTAGGCGAGAAGAAACAGAGTGACCTCCGGGAGCTGAAGCCACTCCGTGGATAGCACAGCTGCAATAATGGCCGACCTTTGCACTGGATTTAAAGCTATTGACACACGCTTAGATGCACTCACAACCCAATTAGATTACGTATATATGGGAAACTTGAGCAGCACGGAACCCGCATTGGCGAAGTAGAACAGCGGGTATCGAACCTGGAGGATTCACAACCTTCTACCAACATGAGATTGGAGAGAGCTGAGCGCTTACTCAAAACAGTGGCCTCTAAAACTGAAGATTTGGAGGCACGCTCGTGCTGCAACAACATACGTATGGCTGGCGTGGCCGAGTCCACGAACTCTAGTCCTATGGCCAGATTTGTTGAGGCAGTCCTGAAGGACGTATTCGGCAGACAAGCTTTTTCTGGAACGTTTGAAGTGGAGAGAGCACACAGAACACTTGGGACAGCTCCCAGCACCAGGGGCACCTCCGAGATTAATAATAGCGAAACTCTTCAACTACCAGGATCGTGATGTGGAGCTTCGACTCACCCGAGAATGGGTGTCAATCACATATCAAGGCTCTGACCTGGCACTATTCCCAGACTTTACACCAATGGTACAAGAAGCGCACTGAAAGTATACTGACATTAAACAAACATTGCATGTGGCAAACGTCGCTATGCCATGCTTTATCTGGCACAACTATGTATTCAAGTGAATGAAAGGTATTACCTGTACAAGGTGGTACAGACCACTTACGCTCATTTGGTTTTAGTAGGTGGACCCCCGGGAGTGTTGCCTACCCCCTCTTTGAAGTTTTTTCCTGTTTATTTGACTAGAAGTTTCCATTTTTAGGGAATTTGAAGGGATTCACCGGGTGCTGGTTTATGTGGATGTGGAAGGTGGAGAGGGTGTTCTGGTTCTTTAAAAACTGTATGTTTTCATATGTTAGAACACAGAGCAATGATAATATGGTTAAATGGTCATAATCATATCACACATTCGCGTAGTTGTATATGGTGCGGTATGCCACATGTATGTCCCAGCTAGGCATGAAACAAGAGGGATTGTGACTGAAATACCTGTCATGGAACATTAAAGGGCTCACTAACCCCTGAAAAGGGCGCCAAGTTCTGGAATATATGACCAGACATACCATTCAGGTGGCTTTCCTACAAGAGGCTCACTATTCAATGCTCCCCTCACACCGATTTGCAACAGCATGGGGTGCCAATCAATTGTTTGCCAACTATAGCACATATTCACGTGGCGTATACACTGTGGTTCATAAAATGCTGCCTTTCCAAGTTCAAGAAGTGGTTGCTGATGAGATGGGTAGGTATCTCCTGGTGGTGGGTGTGATGGGAAATGACACGCTTCTACTGAATAATATATATGCCCCAAATGTGGACGCTACTGAGTTCTTTCCCAGAGTAGCCTCACATATTGCACAATTTGATATTGATTACATACTAATGGTGGAGACTTTAACCTTACCCTAGATCCCGCAATGGACACGACGAGTACAGGGTACATCACCAAATTGCATTCTGTGCATGCAACCACCTAACTGTTACAGTCCTCTCTTCTCAGGGACCCCTTGAGGGCTCAGCATCATACAGCGTGAGATTACTAATTTTATTCAGCGCTGCTTTGCTCATGGTCGAGAATAGATCCCTCTGGAGATTATTTGTGAATACTTTCAGTTAAACACAGGTATAGTGGAATGACAATCACCACAATGGGAGCCGTTTAAGCCCTATATTAGAGGGGTGTGTATAGGCAAACAGGCAGGAGTGCCGCGGGTAATACATAAGGTGCTCGAGACCATGGAGGGAAGACTCCAGGACATGCACATGGCCAGATTACTTTGCCCCCAACACCAATTAACGTATATAACACAACTAGACTTAGATGATGGGACAATGCTGCTGAGGGGGGAGGTGATCATTTCACAATTCTTGCCTTATTATACCAAACTTTACATTTTACGTGACCCCCCCCCCCATGGGGGGAGGCCCTTGCGGACTACCTAGAGGAAGTGGCCATGGTCTGGATAGACGATGAACGACGTCAATTCCTGGCTGCAACCATAGATGAGGAAGAAATTAAGCTAGTGATTGACAGCCTAGCCAGTAGCCAAGCCCCCAGGTTGGACGGATTAACAGGCGAGTTCTACAAAACCTTCAAGACCCTATTGGCTCCTCAACTATTAGATGTGTATGCAGAGGCCTTGCAAGAGGGATCGCTCCCCCCACTATGCAAAAAGCTATTATTACGCTCTTGCTTAAGCCAGGGAGACATCCCAAAACTGCACATCATATGGGCCATTGTCATTACTTAACCAACACTACAAAATCTTGGCCAAAATCCTAGCCACCCATCTATCTTTATTAATAAATAAGATCATATGCCCCTTTCAAGCGGGATTTGTCCCTAATCGATACATCACAGTTAACTTGCGCGCAATCTTTATGTTTATAAACAAGCTGGATTCTTCTCTCCCAGCTGTAGCAATTTTATTGAATGCCGAAGAGGCATTTGACTCACTACAAAGGACGCTTTTGTATGCAGTTTTGCAGAAACTGGAAATCCCAGCTGGCTTTTCCAGTTTTATTCGGTTGCTATACACTAACCAGATGGCCTGCCTTAAAGTAAATGATGAAATATCCACCCAGTTCACGGGGAACCCGACAAGGATGACCACTATCACCCCTGCTTTTCATTCTTGCTATGGACCCCTTTGCACGACATATCCTGGAGAGGCACATCCACAGCGGATTGAGATTTCATCGGGGACCACTTTTAGCCTCTCTCTATGCTGATAACGTGATGTTCTTCGTAAGGGAGCCGGTCGTTAACCTATTCCTTCTGTTACGAGAGATGGTGCGGCTTGGAGTAAACTCTGAGCTAACCATCAACTTGAGTAAATCGGAGGTCTTCCCGTTGATGCCAGCTATCACCCAATTCGATATAGAATTTCTATTGCGCTGGTGCACCACACCCCAAAGTATTTAGGTATTTTCTTACTCTGTAGTGCTCCAGAGGTGATCCATCTCAATTACGGACCACCAATTGATAACCTCACAACGCAAATTGAGTGATGGTTCAAACTTCCACTCTTGATTCAGAATTGCCATCATTAAAATGGTGGTGCTCCCTCATTTTCTATATCTCTTTCTTAATATCCCCATCGCCCTAACAGCAAAGTTTTTTTAAACACTGCGTGGCCTACTTATTCGAATTATATGGGCAGGCAAGCAGCCATGTATAGGATGGAACACACTGCTAATGCCGTACCAACGCAGGGGACTTGAGGTCCCAGATTGTTATTTATACTATTTGAAAGCTGTTGCACAGTCATCCTGTGCCCTGGGCACCCCCCATCTTTTTGCTGAATGGTACTGGTGGTATCTGATTTTGACTGACCCTGGGCTCTGCCTAACAAGGCCTAGGGCTAGTGCTATGCTGAAAGAGACACAATGGAATACAGTTAAATCACCTGCATACACTAGGGTATACAATGGTATGGTGGGGTACCCCTATGATTGGCTTGACCTACCCTAAAAGCCCCTAGTATATAATAGTGCAGGGGGATTGAAGACCCCAGTACCTGTGGGAATGGCAGTTTAGAAGCCAGCAGTCTTTTTTTTGCACTTGTGTGCACTGCTGAAGCCTAAGGTCAGTTTAAAAACAGCTCTGGGGGCCAGGACTGCTTTTAAAACAAGACATTATGCCCAAACTCGACCTTGGTGTTTGGGGCACTTAAACATGGACAATCTACAATGTTCTGGCATATTAGGGACCCCTAGGTATCCCAAGGGTGGGGGGTCAGGTATTTATAAGGTACACCCTTATAAAATGAGTTTTTATATGCCTGGGTAAAGTGAAATTTCACATTTCAGTCCCCACATTGTGGTAAAGTGCTGCTCAAAATCGACTTTGATACTAGGAGCATTATGGAGGGAGAATCTGCAATATTTTTACAGATTCAGAACCCCTAAACTCTCCCCTAGTTGCACATGGGGTGCGGTTCCTGTAGATATAAGACAAGTACTTATAAAATATGTTTTCGTAAGTCCTGGTGCTGGAAAAATGGCCCAAGTCATTTTTCCCATTGCAAATCCCCTGTTACATAGGTTAACATGGTAGGAAGTTATTGATTAATACCTCTTGATAGGAGAGGGATAGAAATGCCATTCAAATACTTCCCAGAATGGTATTATTAAATCTAACAATGTCATGTTGTTGAATTTCCCTTAAAGTGTACATACAAGAAGTTATAAGACTTTCTTCTTTGTAAGTCCAAATTCCGCCTTCCAGTCGTCTGCCCTGATTGGTCAGAGTTAAGTGGATTAGCCAGGCTGCCTTGAAGAGGTGATACAGAGCCCCTGGGGTTAACTAGCTCTGCTGGCAGGGCAGTGTGATGTTCCATAGGAATGCCAGGCCAGGGCTGGGAGTCATAAACTATACTCTGCAAAGAGGAGAGTAGAGATCATTGTTATTTACAGCTCTGAACGTCCCACGTTAGGCAGATGGTAGGATTAAGGAAGGTATGAGCAGATGCGGGGGGGAGTCTAAGTAAATTAGCCATTGTAGGGGTGTGTTTAGCCAGCTCTTACATCCTTGCTGGAAAATCAGCCAATATGGATTTGGAAGATTTGATGCACTCTGGGACAAAATAATGCCACACTCTACAGGATGTGGTCATATGAAGAGTTACCCTACTCCCATTGGTCTGAAGGGACCTCCTGCTTTACCTGGGGAACTGGGAATACGTTTCTAAGAGGGGCAGAGCCCTCAGATCCTCTGCTAGAAACGTACTGAAGCAAGAAGTGCCCTGTTGAAAAGTTTTGCTGTGAAAAGATTTCTAAGGCCTGACCTCTGAAGACTGAACCACCGGAAACTACAGCCCTGTGGATTATCTTGCTGAAAAAGAACTAAAGAGTGGACTCCCTGAAAGCTACAGGTTAAAAGAGCTCATCTGGAACATCACCAACTAAATCAACACCTTGGAGAACCATCAGTGGATTTGTAAGGGTTTTGTACCAGTGGATTGTGGGAACTGAAGTCCTCAACTTTTGAGGACCATCTTGGAGCTTCCAGACCCTTGGAGTGAATTTGAGACACTTTGGGACACCTTGAGGAACTTCAGGAAGAAGTTACAAAAGTTTGGAGAACATTGGACCAACTTTGAAAAAAAAGCTCCATAGAGGGACCGATTCAACCTGGCCAGCAAGGCTGCCTGCTTTCAACCGTGAGTCAGCCAAGACAACCAGGTTCATCCCGCTAAAAGCTCCATTGCTCCAACTTCCAGAAATTGACCGGGACTAGAAAAAATCTGAAGCCGGTGAACCTTCCCTGGATCTGGCTACATGAGGAGCATCGAGAGAAGCCGCAAGAAAAAGCTCCAGCAAAGTTTCCACGTCCGCTCGTAGACAAAGGTGACCCGGAGCAACCACGAGAGCCAAGCCGCCTGCCTTCCATCGCGTGCCTGCCTGGATTCCTGGGTTGCCACGCTGAAGCGATCTTGAGACATTTTCTAAGTCCGCTCCAGGGAAGTTGACCGGGACCTCGTCACAAGTCAAGCTGGCGAACCCTCACCAAATCAAGACTGGCTGGAGCTTCGAGGGGCCTTGAGGAGAAAATCTCCAGAAAAGTTTCCAAGTCTGAAGGTAGAAATTGAGACCGGGACCTGCCGCGAGCTGTAGCCACTCAGGGCTCCATTGCGCCCGGCTTAAAATTCTGACTTTGCCTCAGTCTATCGCGATCAGGTATCACAATATGGTGCTATAATCTTCTAAGTGCTATATTTTATTAAATCTTTGAAAATTCATATCTCCGGTTCCCTACATTGGATATTTGTCATTTTGGTGTCATTTTAAAGATACAAATATTTCCATTTTTATAAATTGTTGTTGGATTTTTATTATTTGTTGTCTCTTAATTATTTACTTAAAGTGTGTTTTTAAATGCTTTACATACCTGTCTTTGAAGGTAAGCCTGTCTGCTTGTAGCCAAGTTACCAAGGGTTGAGCATAGGAATAAGTTTCTAAGACCTATGCTGAGTCCTGTCATGTGTCAGTGGCCTTATTGCCAGTGGCAGACCTACATTTGACCCTACCAATAACCCACTTTCCAACAATAGCCCAAATACACTTTACATTACCTTCCTGTTTGTAAAGGCTCCCTTGAGCCATTGAGCTGACAAGCTTGTGGAGATGCACCTGTGAGAGGTACTAAGACCTGTAAGAATTGTGGCAGCCTGCTCAGTCACCCCAGATGAAAATCGTTTTTTGTTTATCTCTACTGATGAAGGATATAATCCAGAAACACATGTGTCTAGCGATGTACAGCACTAACCTGCACCAACTTTGGTGGACCACTCCAGCAAAATACCAAGTAAGCATGCACTACAAACTACATTTACCATAATGCTAAGGGGTGAACTGTGCTGGGAGGTCAGCAGTGTGCTCCCACCCCTTCCTGATTGAAAAGGCTCCCTTGAGCCATTGAGCTGACGAGCTCGTGGAGATGCACCTGTGCGCCTGTGAGAGGTACTGAGACCTGTAAGAATTGTGGCAGCCTGCTGAGCCACCCCAGATGAAAATCATTTTTTGTTTATCTCTACTGATGAAGGATAAAATCCAGAAACACATGTGTCTGGAGATGTACAGCACTAACCTGCACCAACTTTGGTGGACCACTCCAGCAAAATACCAAGTAAGCATGCACTACAAACTGCATTTACCATAATGCTGAGGGGCGAACTGTGCTGGGAGGTCAGCAGTGTGCTCCCACCCCTTCCTGCTTACTAAACACACTTTGGCCTGAAATGGTCTGCAGACTGTGGGTGACTTTTTTTGGAACTCACAGCTGCACACAGTGGAAGAGCTAACATTAAATAGAGATGCATAATATATGGACACATTTATCCTATGCAAGGTGCGTTGCTCACTGAATGGGGGCCTCCTGTCCACAGCAAGAGAGCCGGCAGATTTCCCACTGCTCCCATTAACCATCACTGCAACAGATAGGGCGCATTTTTAGTGTCACAACTCTACCACACATTTCTAGGACTTGGGCCAATGGCCAGATCGAAAGCGCGGAAGGCCTGGGAAAAAGACAGGATTTCCACTGATGGACCAGGCATGGCTATATTGCTGTCAACGAACATTGCTCTGTGTCAAATAATCATTATCATAAATTGCTACATTTTAAATATTTACACAGAGGATACATTACACCGCACCTACTAGCTAAAATGGATCCAACCACACCACACACATGCGCTAGATGTGCCATGGATCAGCCAGGCTTTTCACATTTGGACTGGGACTGTGGACCCATATTGACATATTGGGGCGAGGTTTTTTGGCTGCTGTCCTTGTTGAGAGAGCATACCATTCATGCTGTGCCACTAAAGGCCTTACTGGGCTACGTGAAGCAATTGCAGAAGGGAGTGAGGATGTTCACTGCCATTGCCTTGCTTATTGCAAAAAGGCAGAGTTAATTGCACTGGGGAGGATCCCAGGTCCCAACAGTGAAGGCCTGGATCCGCGACTTGATATACTGTGATACTACCAGCGACATATATGCCACATTGCAACCACCTGCCTCGCGACCGAAAAATAAATGACAACCACTGAGGGACTATTTATTGGCACATACATTGGATGTAGATTAAAATGTATGCATAGAAATTCCCCCTCTCAAGATATCCCCTGAGGCTGTTGGTGAGATGTGGGATGAGAATATGATGAAGCTCTTTGGTGTAATGGATGTATAACACCCAGCGGGGGCATACGTACATACTGGTTGAGATATTTTTTATTGAAATAGCAGAGTGACCTCGAAGGATGGGGAGAGGGTTGGGAACAGTGTGCATCCCTCTTTGACTTACTTAAGGATCTGTTGCCGGACTATGGTACTATAAATGTAATATGCAAAAAATGTGTGTTTATTGATATAGACAAGTACCATAATAATGAGATCAAGATGTAATATTTATTTCTTCCCTTGAGAAGGGCTCTGTATCAGTTTTGCTGTTTAGTTTTGATTCTTTCTTTTGTTTCAATGGTTTCTGAGATTTTAGAGAACTGATACCTCACTGATTGATAACATTGTAACTCTGATGGAAGGGCAGGACACTGTCGCTGATGACTGTATACGTCCTGCCGGGCCTGCAGAGCTGAACTTCTAAGGATTTAAGGACAATCCTTCTGTCGATCCCAGAGGGTCATCGCATCACGGGGGAGATTTTAACTCAGTAGTGTTGGGCAGGGTAGACCGTTATGCCCTGCGTGACATCGGTCCCTCACACACATGGCTTCCCGGAGTTTATGGAAGCGCTGGGCCTATCGGATGTCTGGCTGGCATTTCACCCCACCACTAGTCAATATAATTTTCACTCTGGGGCACAAAACATTCACTCCCGTATTGACTACCTTCTGGTGCCGGCTCCCCAGATCTGCTGTGCCAGAGAGGTACGACATTTAGCAAGGGGTATCTCGGATCACTCCCTCATCTTGGCGGAATTTGTCTTCAATGAAAATCGGGCGGTCAAGATTGCACCCCTTAACTCTTGGTATCTGCGAAATCCAACGGTAAATGGAGCCCTCCTCTGGGCCATAGACCAATACTACTCAGAAACAATAGGGTCAGTAGTATTGGCCCAAACTCTCTGGGAAGCCTTTAAGACAGTAATACGGGGTCAGGCCCTTTCACTCATAGCGGGTGTTCGGGAAGAAATGGTGAGGGACCTGGTCCAAATGGAAGCAGACATCCTTCGGCTGGAGGAGGAAGGGGAAGAAGGGGCAACAGAGTCCGAGCAGCATTTACTAAACTAAAAGGGAGGAATATAGGGTCATAGCCACAGACATGGCCAAAACACTAGGCAGTGAAAAGGAGGGCAGAGTATACAATCTAGGTGACAAAGCTGGCAAGTTACTTGCCTGGCTTGACAGAAGGGAATTAGCTAACCACCTGGTTCCAGAACTTGTAGACGAGCAAGGCGGAATCTTAACAGATCCGCAGGCGATTGCAAATGAGTTTGCCGACCACTACCGCTGACTGTACCGCTCAAGCACTGACTTGCCAGAAGTGTACTCGAGGCGCTACTTGCAGACATACAGCTTCCTGTCCTTTCAGTCAAAGAATGGGAATCTTTAGATGGAGCTTTTACGAACGACGAGATCGCGCAGGCGATATGCAACTTCCAATACGGTAAGGCACTGGGCCCAAACGACATGCCGATCAAACTCTACAAATTCTACATGACGCTATCGCTCCACACTTTCGAGCGATGTTCGAGGAGAGCAGGGAAAAAGGGAGCCTCCCTTATGATCAATGGATAGCCACCCTAATGACCATCTACAAAGACAGGAAGCCAAGGGACAGGTGCTCATCGTATAGACCTATTTCACTGCTAAACACAGAGCCCAAAATCTTGACCAAATTGTTGGCAACCCGGCTGAGCCGGTTCTTAGAAAATTAGTCCACCCTGATCAGCCGGGCTTTATGCCTCACCGTAATACAGCCCTAAATCTACAACGCCTTCATGGTGTGATGGGTAGGATAGATATGCTCCCGGAAGCGGCGGTGGTGGTGTCTCTGGATGCCAAAATGGCATTTGACACCATCGAATGGGCCTATCTTTTTGCGGTCCTTAGAAAGCAGGGCTTCGGATCTGAATTCACTGGGTTGGTACAGCTATTGTATAGTGAGCCATTGGCTCAAGTAGTGGTTAATAATAAAAAGTCGGAGGTGTCCGGCTTGGGCTGTGGGACACGTCAGGGCTGTCCATTATCCCCATTGCTTTTTGCTCTTTCCCTCGAGCCGCTTGCGGCAGGGATCCAACAATCCGAGCCTCAAATGGGCAGACACATGGGAAGACCGTATCGCTCTGTATGCAGATGACATCCTCCTTTATCTCGCCTCCCTGAGAGCCTCACTTCTTAATGCCATCAACATTTTTACAAATTTTGAGAAGAACTTAGGTTACAGGATCAACTAGGCCAAGTTGGTCATCTATGTGCTCAGCGGTGAACCCCCAACCCCCCTAAGGGAATGTCCAATGCAGGTGGCCCGGGGCGGTTGCCATTATCTGGGTGTTTTTATCTCGTCTGACCCAAAAACAAGGCATGCCCGGAATCTGCTCCTGCCTCTCCAGCGCCTGAAATGGGATGTCGCTCACTGGAGGGCTACCCCGCTCTCCCTGCTGGGATGGGCTGCGCTTTTTAAAACGATTTCTATACGCCCTGCAAAACCACCCTGACCCAGTCCCAGCTCGCTATTTTAAAGAAATTTGTAGCCTCTAGAGGGAGCTTTTATGGGAAGGTAGGCCACGCATAATTTTAAGAAACTAGTACTATCATGGTATGACGGAGGCATTGCCCTTTCTGACATTTGAAAATATGAATGGGCCACTCATCTAGCAGCAATTAACCATTGCACATACAGACACGACGATGACCCCGGGTACAGGATGGACAAGTGGCTACTTCAGGGGGGTAACTTTAATAAAGCCATCTACTCCCTAGCTGTAGACCCCACTCACAGGACCTACCCAGCACGCAGTACATGTCTGAAGGGCGGCGACCAAAAGTTTGGGGTGGGATCGGCGACTCACACAAGCCACGCTACTGTGGGATGCCGAGCAATTGGGTACTCTACGCACCTCGAAAGGGTTTGGTAACTGGGATTTGATCTGGATCTCATGGATTGGGGACCTTTGGCGGAAAGGGACGGTGCTGTCCTTTGTCACCTTACAGAAAGAGCATGAGTTCGCTAACTCTGAATATTTTCGCTATTTGCAGGTGTGACTGCAGTAATGTCCAAACTGTCCAGCGGGGAATCTCTCCCGGAGGCGTCGCCCCTGGAGGGTAGACAGTTGGATGGCTATATTCCCACAAAAGCGATATCCTTCACTTACAAAAAACTTGTCAACAACACCTCTGTTAGACCTGTCAGCCCTAGGGTGGTCTTACCCCACATTTTTTCCCTTACTGCCTCCATTTTTGCCATCATATTTTTTGTTGGACCTAGGACTCTGGGCACCTTACTGCTGCTGAACAGGTGCTCTCTCCTAACAATATGGTTACCAATGGCCCCTGCTACTGCGGAGTGGCCACTGTCCTATCTGCACGATAGTAGTTGGGACAGGCTGGAACCTTATGATACTGTAACCCTGAGCGTCCCGCCCCTAGCCACCAGAAAAGCCACCACAGAGCCCCCAGAGCCTTCTGGAATTTTCCATACCCCCCCCAGGTTGGCGCCAGAACATCCCACCTTTTTGCAGGGTCACCTGACCTAGGGGTATAAAGGTAAGGAAGGGAAAACCTGACAGGCAGTTGGAGCACTACTGGACCTGGGGACCCTCCGCTGGAGTATAGGCTGCTGGGCTAGGGGGAAGCTACACAACTGAGGCCTGCTGTCCCCAATATAGCTGAGTGGTCCTGCCAGCCTGCTGACCTTGCACAGTGTGAGGGGGAACCCGGGGTGCCAACTCCAGTGTGCCTGCGCGAACCATCCAACCTCTCAACCACTGCTTCAACTTTCTACCACTAATGTTTACCCCCTACCGCCAGTGCTGAGAGAAGAAGCGCTGGCTACCCAACTTCTGGATCACCCCAGCTAGTGCTGAGGAGCCTGTGAGCGCTACTGCTGATGGGAAACACCAGGTAAAGCGATGTGTCCCCCAATGCGCTGGGTTGCCAAGATCTGATCCCTTTTGTAAGTGCTGTACCAACTGAGCACCAAACTTGCCCCCCCTGCTGCCAGCGCTGGGCTGCTCTAGCGCTAGACTGAAAAGAACCTGCCACTTGTTGCCAGCGCTGCCCCACGAGAATCTGTGAACCTCCTGGTGCTGTGCTGGTGCGCCCCTGCTGTGCCTCCTCCGCGCTGAGGAGTGCAGGTTGCCCAAGATCACTGCCGCCGCCGGGGTACCTGTCAAGAGCGCTGAGCCTGGGAAGCGCTGTCTGGCCCCGATCACCGCCGCAGCCCGGGAGATGTGCAGGGGAGCTGTGCTGTCATTGCTGCCTTGGGGAAGGAAGGAGCGCACTGGTCCGATCACTTCTGCGGCCCCCGAAGTTCAGAGAGGGCCGCCGCAGCTGCAGCATGGGCCGCTCTGGGCCTAGGAGGCGGGAACATGTGTTGCGAGTGGAATCAAGGCTGCGCGGGCCTGGAGTGCGCTGGGAGGCGTTGGCTGGCAACAGGGGTGCCGGCCGCGTCATCGTCTGCGCCCCCTCGAAAGACGCGCACCGATTGGCTGCCAGGCCTGAAGTCAGCCCACGCGGACATCGGGAAGGCCGGCTCTGAGGAGAGCGGGAGCCGTGATCTACCCCGACCAGGACCCCCAGAACGGAGAAAGCCGGAATAGAGTCCGCCTCCCCCGGTCCAGGACCCGAGTGTAGGAAGAAGTGGACTTACTGGGGAGGCGGCGGCCTGCGCCTGCCTGGGCCTGCGCTGCAGTGAGGACTGTGCATGCCCCCAAGGCTAACCCGGTGAGTTGTTGGGATTTGGGGTTTACTCTCACGCAAAGGCCCCATCCGGTGAGCGGCAGGGGTGGCCCAAGGGGCTCCTCGGGCCCCGAGACTTTCATCAACCCAGCCACACACACAAGGAGAACTGCCTGGGACATGCGCCCTTGCTGAGAGGCCCCCTCTGAACTGGGGGGAATATTGACTTTAGTAGGAGGCCCTGTAGTGAACATTGGCATAAGGCTGATTACTTTTCCCGAATAGGGGCCCAGGAGTGATTACTTGTAGGGAATCTCTGCATAGGTCCTATGATCTGCATTACACCTGTTGCCTGTACTGAGTATCTCTACCTAGGGCAGGGTGCCCATATTGCCCAATATACTGCTGTACACAGTTGATGCTTGACTGGTATAGATACCTCCCTGAGAATTGTTACCTGTATTGAATCTATGCCTGCATAAGAAGTGTTGTCAATGTTGACCGGAAGTATCAGAAATGTTACTTTTAGGGAACTTGTGTGAAAGGAGTGTTGCTTGTAGAGACCCGATGTTATGAAAACTGGTTAGCCTGCCAAAAGTGAGACCCCTGCATTACCTACCTTAACCAGAAGTAGATAAAGAAACTTGTTATTGACAAATGAACCTGGTGTGGTATCTCTTTATTGCGGGTGCTTTACTGGGTCAGTGTGAGCGTGGGCTGCACAACTACTTAACACAAAGCTCCCGGAGTGCCTTCCTGCCTCGCGCCAAGCTACCGCGTCGGAGTCAGTGGTCCCTGGGGCCTTCCGGGTCTAACCGCCTCCGATCCCCTTTTTCGAGTCAGGGGACGGTGGGAAAGAGACGGGATAGAACTTGATGATGAAGAGTGTCAGGAGGCGCTGTCTTCCCTCAAAGAAGTGGCAATCTCTTCCAGACTCCACCTTGTTCAATTGAAGATCCTCCACAGAACTTATGTATCAGGGGCCAGGCTCATTAGCATGGGGAGAGCGTCTGACGGGATGTGCAGAAGGCAATGTGGCCAAGAGGGTACCTTCCTACACATAATATGGGACTGTGTTACTAATGTATAACTGAGGTGGTTGGGGTGGGGCTCCAGCCGGAAGTGAAACGGTGTTTACTAAATGTATGGGATCCTACTGATGTGAACAGCAGGGGGAAAACGTGGGACACGCTGGGCCTAATGGCGGCCAAGAGGAACTTTACCCGCCTGTGGGGTTCCGGTGTGTCGCCTACCTTGGCCTCATGGAAGGCAGATATGTATTGGTGCAGGCTGAGGGAAAAACAGTGTATGTAGTGCGGGATGCCCCAAAAAAGGGTCTGCTATTTGGGACAAATGGAATGTATATAGAGGAAATATCTGTGTCCCGCCCACTGTAGTGTCTCTGGACAAGCCTCTTACACCCTGAGGCCCTGCCCCCATGACCTGTTGTATGGATCTGCTACAATAATTCGACTGCTTGAATTCATTTCTGTCATGTAATGTGAACTGATTTGTTCATTGTTTAATAAAAATAGGTTTTTTTTAAACATTGTAACTCTACACTGCAGTGAAAATCTCAATAAATAATAGTTAAAAAAAAGAAAATCACAATATACATAACATTAGTAAGCATATTATACAGAGCCATATCTTTCTCCTGTTTACAATAGCCTCAATTAAATAGATAAAAAAACATTGACAATATGCCCTTATTTTATGTATCTGCTGATCTTGCCACTCAATAGTTTTCTTTGGTGACCGGCCTCAACGCTGACAAGGCACTATGTTGGGGGATCAAGACATTTGGCAGCAGAAAGGGTGGGCTGTTTCATAATGCACATGGTGAGCCAGACAACAAACTTGATTTATTTCTCAAATGTGCTATATTTCTTCCAATTTAGGGGCGCCTTTGTTTCACACTGCTGATAATAACAATTGGGCTGGCAGGGAAATGTAGCATGGTTGTGTTCGTTTTTGCAAAATGTTGATTTAGGCTGGGACAGATTATTATTGCAGCTAAATTATGTTTTGTAATCCCCAGAAATAAACCATGGGCTTTAGTAGCAATGTAGAATGCATAACCCCAAAGGTATGAATTAATTTTGGGTCGCCCAGAGTTGGGGCCAACCTTGCCTCCTTAAGCACCCCTCCCCATCGCAGGTTTGATTCCCCTAGAGAAGAGTTGTATCTTTAGGTCAAGCTTGGGCAGCGCATGCGCTGCTCTGCGAGGCATGCTGTTTTGAGGTAGGGACTTGAAGCGCCGCCCACTCTCCGCCCATCTTTTCTATTGGTTTGTGTGATTGTTATTGTAAACTGTAGCTATTCATTGGTCAAAAGGCTTAGTAGTCCCTCCTTAGTATCGCCATGTCTCATTTTGTAACCTCCCATGGTGACACCCCTCTGTTACGTGTTTGTAAATGACAATGCCTTTTATTTATCCGTTTTAAAAACACATAAATAAAAGGCATTGTCATTTACAATGCCAATAGCTCAAACTCTCATAAATGCGAGACCTACTGCATTGCAAATGCTTGTTTTCAGAAGGGATCTGTTCCCTGTTGCAGCCTAGGCATGTTATCATGTGCACTCCAAGCACACAATTAAAGCTGGTGATGAGTCGGAAGTAACATTCCAGCTCCGCTGTTCACGGACACGTAATTCCAGATGGTGGGAGTGGGGCACTGAAGGAGAGGAGGTTTTCTGGGTTAAATCAAGAAACACGCAGGGCATCAGACCTGATATATTCCACAGCAGCTCCAAACGGTGACTGGCTGTGAGTGAGCATGTTGTTGTAGAGGAAGAAACGCTAAAACGTACTTGTGTTTTAAAACTCTTCAAATATACGTACTGATTAAATAAAAGGCTTGTTTTCAATCGTGCTCAAAATCAAAAGGCATGGTGAGCAGCTATGAGACCGGAGAGTCTTCCCATGCCTCTTAACTGAAAGTCTGAGCTCAGAGCACTGAAAAGATAATAAAATGGAAGCAGCTATGGCAATGAGCAGGAAACCAAGAAAATAATTGTCCCTGAAAGAACATATATACAGCCAAAGCGTAATGATTCAATACTTAGTCCCTGCTGCCTGGGAGGAATAGAAGAGATTAAGGAGAGAAAAAGATATAGGACTGACCACAGCATGAAAGGATTTTTAAAGAACACTAAAGCAAACATATGGATAGCAAGGGGATGGCTTTAAGCCCACAGGAGAAGTTACAAGAGGTCTCGAATGCTCGACCTAAAAAGGAATCCGCCAAAGGGTGAGATTCCATGGCACTTGGGAAATATTTGGAAGTTAATTGTATTCTTAGGAGGCTACGTATTAACATCTTTCCAACTATAGCAGATTTAGATAAAGACAAAGAGGACAGGCAGGAAGCCAAATTAAATTATATTTTTATATTATAGATATATATTCTAGATATGTGTCTCGAGAACTCTTAGAAATAGTGGGTGTATATATTAACAGGATGTGAGGCCTGTGCAGGTAACAGGTCCACAATTGTCTCCTCATGGGGAACTAAACACGCCGGTGTAGCTCTAGACTCTCTCACTGTAGCAAAGCAGAGCAGTGCAACACCTACTCAGCGGAGGTGGTGTGGGCTAGTAATCGAAATGCACTGTCACACAATAAAAACACTCAATACATGATTGTCCAGGCAGTGCTTTTTCTTTCAAAAAGCTAAAGTACATTTATTACAAACACCCTACGAAATACGACACACTACTTTACAAATATATACATAAAGATGATGGAATTACCCATGCACACATTCTGAAACTGCATTTGACCTCTACTGGGTGCCTCACCAAAATCACATTACTGTCAATATATATCAGACAGGATATCACAAAATAGAGGGATATCATTAAATAAAACAGGCCCATTAGCTTTGTAAGGTGGTCCCCACACCTATACATAAGGCAAGCCTATTGGCTTTGTCAAGGGGTCACCACATTATAAGATAAGTAATCATGCGTTGAAAGATGCCCATCACATGGAAAAGGAAATCACCTCAGGTCATCTTTTTAATATTTCGTGAGACATAGGGATAGTTTTCATCAATGTTACAGGGGCGGGGGCTGCCCCCACAACACTGAGGAGTTAAGTTGGTGGTGCTCCTATTCCTCCTGGGGTCTTAGCGAGGATCCAAAAACAGGTAGTCAGGCCTTTGCAGGGCATTATGGGGAACTCCTTCCTTGGAGCAGTTAATATTTAAATACATTTAAAGGGATGCCCTCATCTTATTTGGAACACCACGATGCTTTGGGCACAATGGAGGTTGCAGTGGGTTCCCAAGGCCCCCAGGGCACTGACTGGCTCCCCTCATAGAACTCGGTGCTGAGCAGGAACCAGCAAACAAATCCTTTCCTCCTGATCTCACCATGGGGAGGAGCTTCTTTCTTCTGGGTCCTGGGGACGGGGTCCATGGCCCTCTCTATGGCATGAGTGGGCCATACCACTGATTCAGTTTTGTCTGCGTCAGCCCCCAGTCAGATAGGGGCCCTCCGGGGCATTTAATAGTATGGGGCTCAAGCATGCCTCCCTCCCAAGCAGGGCATTATGAAATGAGCACATGCCTGTTGCACTAATCTCCAGGCACTCGTCCACCTTGGAGGTAATCTTGCAAGATTGGAGTGGCACTTATTTTAAAGTAGGGCTCATAGGTCAAATCTTTAAATGTGTTTAACTCTGGCTCCGATGGGTCGACTCAAACAATCTTGGGTTCATGTTACTCTTCGTGGTGTACTCTAGCCACTAGGGGCGTTTTCAGCAAGACTCGTGGCCTCTAAAGGTGCACTCTTCCGAGGTGCTAGTTTTACTGGCTCCCTGCACCAGCCTCCTCCTCTTCACTGCTCTGCCATGTCCCATGGCCTTCTGGACACCCAGGATAGCAGTGCAGAAGACCATGTCTTCCCCTAACTGAACCTTAGGGGGTGCAAGGGGAGTCACTGAGCCTGGAGAGAACCATCTAGTCCTGAGGCTTCAGCTGCAGACAGATTCCTTAGTCCATTAGGGCATCAGGAACTTGTCCTTCCAGCTGTCCATGGTGTTGCAGCCATTGCAGCAAAGTTCAGGGTCTTGCTGTCCGTATTCTATGGATGCCTCTTTTTTTTTATGACAAGTGCCAGGTGCCAGCCTGTGGTTAAAGGGCACCCCTTTACCTTCTCATAAAACTGTTTCTGGCCAGTCCCTGCTTTCCACCTGGGGTTGGCTCTGGTCTGACAAGGGCATTCCAGGTGTCAGGTTCTTTTGTGAGTGCTGGAGGAGTAATCAGGGCAGGCCTCCTCAGCCATATTGTCAGGAAGGCACAGTACCCTCTACACCCAGGCCCTTTTATTAATTGCCCTTTTCTTAATCATCACCAGCCAAGGCAGCTGGCCACTCGCAGAACCGCCCTTGAAACCTTTGACAGGCAAATAACAACATTCTAAAAGTGTCATTTCCAAAACAATAATTGAATATCTCGCTTTACCATTGAAGAGTATTTCAAATTACAATTTAAAAGAGTGGAGGAACTATTTTTCTAGCTGCTATCAATTTTAATTTAGCGTTTAATAAATCTAACATTGTAGCCCAACTTTTCTCTATGGCAGCACCCAGCCTCGCTACATTGAAAATCGTTTTTAGGGATATTGCAATCTAATAACATTTTTAACATTAATTTCTACTTGTCCCACTTTTAAATATCATGGCAGTCTCCTTTATGGTAAAGGCCCCACATGGATGATTTACTTATATCTAAAAGGATTTCTTTTACAGGTCCAATTTGCAGTTTGAAATGGGCAGGTTACCCACGTGCAGCTACTAGGCTGCGTACAACTGTAGACTCCCATGCACAGCCTGCACACATGTGCACACACATGTGCATGCATGTCCAAGTGTAACTAGGCAAGTGCCCCTCACCCTAACTGCATTGCAGGGTCCTTACGATAAAAGACGGACACTAGCTGTAAACATACACAGTCCAATTGCCATGCAATAATTGTTACTGAACCTCAGCTAGTGAGACTCATCCACAGTAGATGCCCAAAAACTGGATGATCAAAACCATCTGGCATACTGAATGGGTGCAACCCATTTTCAAAAGGCATTTATACTGTTTTGATTGAGAATCTCTTCTCACAGGGTAATTTTAATGCACGCCATACCTGATTGGGAAGACATTTACAGATTCACTTCCAAGATGAGGGAGAGTCTTTTAGAAGAACACAATAGAGGTCGAGGGAGGCGCGTCTGAAATATAGTTATTTTAATATCTTCCATTGGTGGCATTGGATACCATTTAAGCTCCACAAGGGCAACATTGGCTCAGACTTACAGTGATGGAGGTGTGGGACACGGGGCAATGATGTAGTATATATTTTATATGAATACTCAAAAGTGCATCGGTCCTAAAATCAAACATGGAATATTATGAGAGCAGAGTTAGACAGGATAACTGATCTTAATGCTAGGATGAGGATCCTGCATGATACAACAGACCTTTCCACTGTAGCTTTTCTCATGAAACAGTGATTAACAACTTCATTGGTAGTGTCAAAGATTGGAATCTTGCAGTATTGGAAAAAGAGCACAGTCCCGACACTTCAAAGCTGGATAACATGCATGAAATGAAATAATTCAATTAAATGATGTATAAAATTAATGACAGGTTTCGGAACTTTGGAAAAACGTCCTAGGGTGAGATACTAGTACCAGATAGGGAGGAGGCCACTGGCATAAAATGTGTTTAAGGCATTGAGCATAGTCAATGTCGTATCCAACCAGATAAGTAACATTGTACACTCTCAAAACTCACTACCAATTAAAAGTAACTATTTCATCCCCGAAGATAACAATACTACAATGTGAGAAATGTGTTTCCAAAATTAATAGATTATTCTTGTAAACATAGATGGTGGTACTTTGTGGTTCTTGTCCATGATTAGAGCCGAATCTCCATTGCAGATTTCACAAGTACTTGATCTCAGTGTTTGCTGACTGATCTTGCATATTGTCACCATAGTAAACTTGAATCTTTGCTGCAAGTCATCATATTCAATTTTTGTGAACTGTTTTGAGAAACCTTTATAACACCTTGTTGGGACACTGAATCTGAAATACCACAGGATCACTTTAGGATAACCTCTTCTAAAGATTGACTACAAGAAGGCCAAATTAGATTGAATATTGTTCAATAGAACTCTAGATGTGCAAGGTAAGACACTACTTTGGAATCATGATTCACTTATGGACAAACATCCTACTAAAAGAAAGCAACAATTGTAGTATATAGGTATCTTGGGAGTCCATGATAAAAAAAGACCCTTGTTAATAAGTCACAGATGGTAAACTGACTTGTAGTGCCAAGGCTGAGTGCACAAAACCAGTCTGTCACATCACTGAAGTAAATGGATTTTCCAATGAATTGATGAATGTCTTCTAAATTAAATGCATGATTGATTCACAATGTTGGAATTAATTTACCGATCTGCACAGTAGTAAAAGATCTTTTGGACTACAGATGATTGAACATTACTAACATGAAAGTACGTAAATGGCATATTAGATTATAGCAGCATCCTACACTAAATCGTAGGTTTCAAATATTAGGCACACACATGTTAATTCCACACACATAACTGGTGTTTTTTCACTCTCATCTATGTGTTATAAGAGTGTTTCTATTTCTTTTTTATGGTTTTAATGGAGTACGTGTTCTGTTTGTGTATGTTGGTGATGTACTTTGCTTGATTACCCACCCTCTTCAAACTCTATAATATGTTAGTAGGGCAAAGCCATTTCTAGATCCTGGCTCAATGACAAGAACCTTGATGGCTTCAACCCCCAACACAGAATGGCAAGTCACTCAGAGTCATCCTGTACACCAACCTCACCCTCAAGGAACACAGTGCCAAAAAACAAAGCCACTCTGGTACCTGTTATCGCTCCTAAAGAAAGTCAAAACATTTCTTCAGGAAGAGACTTCAGAAATGCTGTTCATGGTCTCGCACTATCGTATCTGGATAGTGGTAATACTCAACGTTATGACCTCCCAGACTCCACTTTGGAACACTATAAGGGCATTCTATATTCCGCACACCATCTCACATCCAGAGGCCGAAGAAATACGATCACATCACTCCATCATGGTGGAACTCCATCAGCTCTATTTGCCAACGTGCACCATCTTCAAAACCATCTGCATCATTTACAGAGTGATTATGACTAGACATGGGCATAATTTTACTTGCTCCAGATTCATTGAAGTAATTTGGCAACTCTGCTCTATTCTTGTGACACATAATTACCAATTTTAAAGCCAAGAAGCCATGTTGCGTAAGCGCTTCTCCAGTGCAAGCAAAATTGGACCGCGAGAAGCAATGAAGCTACACAACTCGCCGTCATATTTTGGTCAGAACATTCAGTGGTTATTTCAAGTGAGAGCGGCAGTACTTTAGAATGGGATGTCACTAGTCAGCATTTTGAATAGGTTTTTTTCTCAAGCTCAAATGAAATTTCAAGTTGATGCTTTACTCTAACTGACTGTTTCAGCATTTTTTTTAACACCAAATGCACTTTTTGTATTACTTTTAAACAGGAAGGAAGTGTCATAGAGACTGGGAGGCTAATTCCTCTTCCTGTCCTGAAAACTCCTCCCTTTGCTTTGTCCAGTCCTCAGTCACTTTGGATTTGGATTTTTCAGGGAAGCATACTCTCTCTCTTTGTCTGCAATCTCTGCCATATTAACACCATGGGAATCTTAAATTTTTTGAGAAAAATAAAGTAAGTTCCATGCAGCACTTTGAAAAATGTTTCTTGTTTGAGGGAGGACATGCACCAGTATTTTTTGTTCGATTTGCTCTGTATATTTATCCAACCGGAATGCGGTCAAATATACGGTCAGAACGATGGTGAACACTGGGCAGAATATGTGTGTGTGTTCCCCATGTCTTTTTGAGAAGAGAAACGATAGCGCATCCTGGCGGCACCGGTTCTAGCGTGTGTGTGTGACACATTCGCACACGTGTTCTGCCCAGTGTTTACCATCGTTCTGACCGTATATTTGTCTGCATTCCGGTTGGATATTGACTACATAGAACTTTAATGTACTATCATTTGGACTCGTATTCATCCCCTACTCGCGGCACTACTATTTTGTGATGTTAAGAACCAAGCCAACCAATTCAGACCCGTTTTTATCATTGATGACATTTGCTGACTGCCGGGTTGGAATGTTCACCGGCTTTCCGAATACTATACACCACCAAGACTTCTTGCAGACTTAGGGCCCCATTAGGATAGCGGTCGGAAAACCACCCCGTCCGCAATGGAGGCGGGAAACAACCGCCCGCCTGGGCCGCGGATAAACCGACGGTCAAATTAGGATCAACCGCCAAAAAAGACCGATCGCGGCTGTAGCGGGCAAACCAAAACCGTCCAACGCGGACGGTAATGTCCAAAAACAGACCGAGGCAGTCAGAAACTCTGCAGAAAAGCCACAACCCGCCGCAAGCAAAGCGGAGACAGCGCACGGGAAATTAGTATATCCCCGATGGTCCCGCGGTAGGATCTGCTGTTTCCGATTGCCGCGGTCGCACACAGGAGTGAATGGGAGAGACAGCAGAAGAGCTGCAGCATAGCCACCACAGCGGACAAGACATGAAAAACATGGCGGACGATGCTAAAACAACGCAACAATGTCAAACTTTGCACAAATCAAAGTAGCCATGCCCTCCAAATACACAAAACACATACCAATGAAAAAACAAATGCCCACAAAAATACATAGAATTCCCAGGGCAACACCCACAACACACATGACAGCAAAATCCCATTTGGACACACTCACACAGCTGAGTATAAAACCAGACCCTTTAATGACCACAATCCTTTGCAACACTCCAGAAGAGAAGGGCATACACCAGATTTGTCAGGACCAGAACCAACAATCCCCCACCACACAACACACCTCACACATCAACACCACACCCACCACACACACCCCTGCACCCACAAACACTTCAAACACCATGCACCATGGCAGCACAGAAAATGCCCAAATTCACAGAGAGTCAGCTGACATTCATAGTAAATGAAATAGTGATAGTGGAACCATAACTGTTTGGTAGCCAGGTCCAACAGCCACCATTAGCCGCAAGGACACAAATGTGGGAAAGGATAGTTCAAAGGGTCAATGCAGTATGGACCACCCCGCGATCCAAGAAGGAGATCATGAAGCGGTGGCATGATCTCAAGAGGGTTGTCAAAGAGAGGAGGAGCAAGAACTAGGAACTGGCTAACCGGACTGACAGTGGCCCTCCCATCCCACAGAAAACATTCACACTATGGTAGGAGAAGGTGCTTGCCATACTGCATCTTGAGAGTCTCACAGCAGTATCCGGGGGAATGGAGGATGGTAAGTACAAATAAATGGCAACCAACACACTGATAAGTACTTCCTTGCACAACCCAAACACCATTGCATTGTTCACCCTCACCTAACAGGTAGGTAGCCATCTTGTTAGGGAGGCTTGTTTAGGGGTGGGAGGCCTGTACCACGACTCCCACCGTGCCCCCTTTCCTACACCCCAGCAGCATGGAGGCCTCCCCCACCCAGGAGCATATGTCAGCCATTGCATTGTTCACCAACCAAACTTACAGGTAGGTAGGCATCTTTACAGTGAGAGTATTTGGGGGAGGGAGGCTTGTATCACGACTCCCACCATGCCCCCTGTCCCACACATGAGCAGGATAGAGGCCTCCCCCAACCAGGAGCATGTGTCAGCCATTGCACTGTTCACCCACACCTAACAGGTAGGTAGCCATCTTGCTTGGAAGGCTTGTTCGGGTTGGGAGGCCTGTACCATGACTCCCACCATGCCCCCTGTCCCACACCTGAGCAGGATAGAGGCCTCCTCCACCCAAGAGCATGTGTCAGCCATTGCACTGTTCACCCTCACCTAAAAGGTAGGTAGCCATCTTGCTTGGGAGGCTTGTTTGGGGTTGGGAGGCCTGTACCACAACTCCCACCATGCCCCCTATCTCACACCTGAGTAGGATAGAGGCCTCCCCCACCCATGAGCATGTGTCAGCCATTGCACTGTTCACCCTCACCTAACAGGTAGGTAGCCATCTTGCTTGGGAGGCTTGTTTGGGGTTGGGAGACCTGTACCACGACTCCCACCATGCCCCCGGTCCCACACCCCAGCAGCATGGAGGCCTCCCCCACCCAGGAGCATGTGCCAGCCATTTCATTGTTTACCAAACAAACTTACAGGTAGGTAGCCATCTTCACAGTGAGGGTGTTTGGGGGAGGGAGGCCTGTACCACGACTCCCACCATGCCCCCTGTCTCACACCCCAGCAGCATGGAGGCCTCCCCTACCCAGGAGCATGTGTCAGCCATTGCATTGTTCATCAAACAAACTTACAGGTAGGTAGCCGTCTTCACAGTGAGGGTGTTTGGGGGAGGGAGGCCTGTACCACGACTCCCACCATGCCCCCGGTCCCACACCCCAGCAGCATGGAGGCCTCCCCCACCCAGGAGCATGTGCCAGCCATATCATTGTTTACCAAACAAACTTACAGGTAGGTAGCCATCTTCACAGTGAGGGTGTATGGGGGAGGGAGGCCTGTACCACAACTCCCACCATGCCCCCTGTCTCCCACCCCAGCAGCATGGAGGCCTCCCCTACCCAGGAGCATGTGTCAGCCATTGCATTGTTCATCAAACAAACTTACAGGTAGGTAGCCGTCTTCACAGTGAGGGTGTTTGGGGGAGGGAGGCCTGTACCACGACTCCCACCATGCCCCCTGTCCCACATCCCATCAGCATGGATGACTCCCCCACCCAGGAGCATGTGTCAGCAATTGCCTTGTTCACCAAACAAACTTACAGTTAGGTAGCCATCTTCACTGGGCTGGCTGTTTGTGGTTGGGAGACCTGCATCACTACACACAGCACCAATTGCATGCAATGCATCGATACCTGACATGTACAAGTAATTGATGTTCCTCTGCACCATGTAATGAAGCACAGTATTGCACTTAATAATAATAGTGAAGATCTCTCAATTGTGTAGTGTACAGACAGTCGATGACACGCAGCTAACAGAATACTTGCACAGTGCCCAACACTGACCATTCCCCATCTAATCCATAGGTGATGAAGAACTCACTGCTGAGGACAACAACGACCAGCAGAGCCAGTCTCCACTCCTGGTACATGGACTCTCAGATGTTGACTCCCAGGATAGTTTGGACGATGAGCTCCAGGCCGGCCCATCTGGTGTGCCAGGGACCAACAGGTCCCAGGCCCCCATCCTCCCCACCACCACATCTGCTGCAACAACAACAGCACGGCAGACCCATGCAGTCATGGCCTGTGCCTCCACCGCTGCCACCTTCATCACCACCACCACCACCAGTACCACCTGCAGCACCCTCCCTGTCCCAGAGGATGACCACCCCACACCAACAACTGTGGATGGCAGGGAGAGTGTTCGGGGACCCACAGTGACGAGGCAACATGTTCTTGGCAGCAGAGCAGGTGGGAGGGCCAGGGTCACCCCAGACCTCAGGAGGTTGGCACACCATCCCTGGACCACTTCATCATTGGGGCATATGAGCAGGTCCAGGGACAAAGTGGCCGGTATGATGAAACATTACGTGAGCTCATCCTGCTGATGAGGTCCATCGACACATGAATTGGACCAATGGGGGACCTCATGGCCCAGCGAGTGGCGTTACTGAGGGCAGGCCTGCGTCCCAAACAACACCCCCCCCCCTCTGTTGTGCTGTAGGATGACAGTGCACCATCGTCCACTGCGGCCACAGAGAGGGGTGAGTCCTCAGATGCCGCAGGCCATGCAGCAGGCCCCCCCTGCCAAAGTGATCAAGGGGGTGTCCAAAGAAGAGCCTGGGAGTCTCTGGAGGCAAAGCACCAGCCACACACCAGTCACGGAGCCAGCCCTGATGGCAACCCTCTTCCCCACTGCATTGACTGTCCTTCCCCACACTGCCTTGTGAATGGCACCTGTCTGTTGGACTGGGTCACCACATCGATGTGGTGTCTTCTCTTGCATCTCATTTACCATGACTGTCAACTCACTGCACCATCACCAACTTCATGTAAATATGCCCGCACCCCTCACATGTCAACGTTGTAAATAAAATACCTTACACACTTTAATTGGTGCAGCTTTGTCTTTAGTGCAATATTTACAGTGTTCAAAATGCCCATGATGTATCCAAAAGATGTACAGTATGTAGGCCTGGATAATTTTTAGGCACCTAGTGAGACACAACAGAACAATAGTCACTGGTGTTAGTGTGGCATCACAGACACCACCAAACATCCACATAAGTGTACAGGCAGACAACACAATGTGCAACAAGTGTCAACAAACAGAGTTCTGTATATGTTCACATGTGATATGTCACTGCCACATTTCCACACACAGGTGACTCAACATGTGCCTGTCTGTACCATTTGCACATAGCCCTTCACAACAACAGCAATCACACCAGACAATGTACAAGTTGTACCTCGTCACCCACCTTCAAGTGAAGTAGCGGGTGATGAGCTGTTGATGCATGTCAACTCCTTCCTCCTCTCCACTGTCCTCATCACTGGGCTCAGGGCCCTGAACAGGCGGGGAACTTGAGTCCTCACCATTGTCCAGGAGCAGGGAAATCCCCTTGTGAATGGCCATGTTTTGGAGCATACAGCATGCCACAATGATCTTGCAGACCTTCCCAGGCGAGTATTACAGTGCACCTCCAGTCCTGTCAAGGGAGCGGAATCTTTACTTGAACAGGCCAAAAGTCCTCTCAATGACACGACGTGTCCTGCCATGGGCCTCATTGTACCTGACGTCAGCTGGGGTCCTGGGATTCCGTAGTGGGCTCAGCAGCCATAGGCGGCTGGGATATGCAGAGTCACCTGTGAATGACAAACATACATTGCAATGTTGCACAGGGCAGCAGGTCATACAGACAGCATGCCATATCACTAGGCATACTCACCCACAATCCAAGCACGTTCGGGAAGCAGATTAGCCATCAGCCTGGGCACAATGCTGTTCCTCAGGATGTAGGAGTCATGGGCTGAGCCAGGAAATCTGGCACACACATGCGATATGGTCATGTCCGCAAGGCACACCACCTGCACATTGATAGAGTTATAATGTTTTCTATTCCTAAAAATATGCTCACTCGCCTGTGGTGACACAAGACCAACATGGGTGCAATCGATGGCACCAACAACATGGGGGATGTTCCCAAGCGGATAGAAGTCTCCCTTCACACCGGCCAATTCTGCTCCACTGGGGAAATGTATATATCGATCCTTATATATCATCATGGCTGCAAGAACATCCCTCAGCACCAGGCTGAACATGGGTTGCGACATCCCTGCAGCGCTGGTCACGGTCTCCTGGAAGGAACCAGTCACAAAAAAGTGGAGGGCTGCCATCACTTTGTATGTGGGTGTGAATGTTGTTGGGTAGTGGCAATGATGCTGCAGGTGGGGCTCCAACAGATCACAAAGGGTCTTCAGTGTTGGTCTGTTGAGGCAGAATTTGCGAATGATCGCTATATCCTCCATGTCCTCCAGCACTGTCAGGTGACGTATGAGATTAGCCGTCCTCCTAGTTGAGATGTAAATGGACACATGTCAATGACAACCATCATGAGATGGCCACAGCACATCCGGTTAAGGATGTCACAGAAAAACAAAGACTGCCATGAGAGATGCGTGGCACACCAGCTTACATGGGTGGACATTTGAAACACACAGAGGGCACACCTCTCCATTTACAATACACAAGTGCCCCGAACAACACATAGGTCAATTTGAATGCACACATACTGAACCCCACATTTCACGTGTGCACGCTTTGTACCGTACCATCCACCAATGTGTGTGAAATTACCATGATTGTTTCATACCCATCTGCTGTACCTGTCACACCTCAATGCATCATGTGAACTTGGCACACATCCACAACCCAATGATCACAGTAGCTGGAAAACTGTCACTTGTGTGCATGAGCTGATATCAAAGCACAAGTAAGTAACAACACCATACAGTGAGACAAGCCTTGCCAAGGTCAGCTCTGACCCACAACACATTGATTGATTACACATTATTGACACCAGCTTCACACTGTCAAGCATCATCAACCATCAAATGCATAAGTGACATGGAAGGGACCACAAACCAATGAGTGTCACACATAACGTGCGTCCACCTGTGGATTATATGGAATAATGGCATTGTGTGCACAATGATGTGCCCTTAACCATGTTGCTGCTGTGTACTGATGCAGTGTTCATGATGGACATTGCCATTGCATGTGCACAAAATCGCGGTAGCAACCGCCTGGCCACGGCGGTGTGACTCCAGCACCACCCCCTTCACAAGTGCGGTAGCCATTGGCATGGAGACATGGGTAGATGGCGGTGGGAATGCTCTACCACCCAAATCGCGGTAGTTACCGCCTGGCCACGGCGGTGTGACACCGCCATGTGGCATTGCCTACAGCCAATGGGAGCGATGATTGCGGTGGCATGATGCAGTTTTGAAAATCACGGAAGGCGGGCTCCACCACCGCGGATGCGGTCATTGGATGGGTTTGAAAGATGCACCATCGCGGTAGCGCACCCTGGGCACCTGCGGTGCATCACCGCCATGGAGCATTGGCTACAGCCAATGGGAACGATGATTGCGGTGGCATGATGCAGTTTGGAAAATCGCGGAAGGCGTGCTCCGCCACCACGGATGCGGTCATTGGATGGGTTTGAAAGATGCACCATCACGGTAGTGCACCCCGGGCACCTGCGGTGCATCACCACCATGGAGCATTGCGTACTGCCAATGGGAGCAATGATTGTGGTGGCATGATGCAGTTTTGAAAATCGCGGAAGGCGTGCTCTGCCACCGTGGATGCAGTCATTGGATGGGTTTGAAAGATGCACCATCCCAGTAACACATCCCGGGCACCTGCAGTGCATCACCGCCATGGAGCATTGCCTACAGCCAATGGGAGCGATGATTGCGGTGGCATGATGCAGTTTTGAAAATCGCGGAAGCGTTCATTGGATGCTTTCGAATGAGGTTGACCTGGACAACCAATTGTTGCAGCTTTGCACCTTACAAACAACAACAGGGGGCTATAAATCTGTGGGAGTGAGCCTCACATTTCGACTGCTCACAGAGTCTGCTGTCTGGGACCCTCTCCTATTGCTGCCTCAAGTGCCTGCTGCCTGGGACCCACTCCTGCTGCGGCCTCAAGTGCCTGCTACCTGGGACCCTCTCCTGTTGCTGCCTCAAGTGCCTGCTGCCTGGGACCCTCTCCTGCGGCTGCCTGGGACCCTCTCCTGCAGCTGCCTCAAGTGCCTGCTGCCTTGGACCCTCTCCTGCTGCTGCCTCAAGTGCCTGCTGTCTGGGACCCCTCACCACTCACTTCAACCACAGGTGTTCCATGTCCACAGGGATGGCAAGGACAGAGAAGATGCGTGCCAGTCCATTCACAAGCGAGGAGCTGGAGGTCCTAGTGGACGAGGTATTGGCACAGTACCCAAGGCGGTATGGCGGCCCCAATGTAGTGGTAAGTCATCATGAAGTGAGCTGTAGGGCAGGGGGGTGTCAGCCATGTAGCTGTGCTGCTGCAGTATATGCCTGAGGGTGTGGGGCTGTGTCATACACTGACAAACAAGCTGTCTCCAGGGCGAGGGAGTGTGTGTGTCCCAATGTCACTGGTTTTCCTGCCTGCAGTTGTATGTGTGAGTGGAGTGTGTTACATTGTCAGCCATACAGAGCCACATGATGTTGGACAGGTAGGTGCCAGGACAGAAATTACTCGGGTGATTGTTTCTGTGTGCCCCTGTTGTCCGACTCAGTGTGAACCCAGAGACTAGGCCCAGTGCCCGCCCACCCAAATAAAAACACATCACGGAACTTACATGGTCCTTGCTCCGGTTCATTCACACTGAAAAGAAGATATGCACCATCTCAACCCTATATAATTGCACACAAACACACTTCTATAGATGGCTATTTTGTTGATGAGTCCATGTGCCCCGAGGCCATACACATTACAAACACATATGTTCACAGGACATGCTCATTGAATGCTTCCCATTCATGCACACAGTGCTTCTAGACACAGACACAGGTAGATATGTGATGTATGTAGTGGGCAGACATGCATAAGACTGGTGATGTCTGCAAACCACTGAGGGGGTTCAGTGCAGTCATCCTGCATTGTGTGAGATTATCAGGGACCCTCTTTGCACTCATGTATGCGTGCAATCACATCTGTTTGGCTCATGTAGAGTGCCCTTGTGAGGTGTCCCTCAGTTTGGGATGGAGGGAGATTACAATAGGTCATGAGTATGTGTCTTGCTACTGTACTGATCGACGTAGGTACATGACACTGTGTCACTGGTCATTTACTCGTCTTTTCTCCCGTACCTGCAGCTCAAGTTACACCAGCGTAAGGCCGTGTGGAGGGCCATTGCAGCAAAGGTGCGAGCCCTGGGGGTATCCAACCGATGACGCACCCACTGCCACAAGAGGTGGGACGACATCAGCCGGCTGGCAAAGAATGTGGCAGAGATGACATTGGGGCTGCTACCGTGCACTGGGCGCTTGGCACGGCACCACATAACACCACTGATGGGTCGCATATTGGCAGTGACTCATCCAGAGATGGATGCACGTCTGAAGGAGCAATGCCAGCAAGGCAGGGGTGAGTATTTGGGGAGGGTGACTTTGGCTGTGAGTGGATGCATGTGTACAGGGCCTGTGGCAGCGGTGGCCCATGTGATGTTCATGCGGTGGTGCTGTGCCATGTGAGTGGCTGCTGGGATGTGTGCTAGTCTCAGGCATTGTGCCAAACTGGCCTTACAAAGCTGATCTTCCCTGCTGTGCTTTCTCATAGCCAGATGTGTTAGGATCTACATGGTCATTCAGCATTGGGATAGTGTTGGGAATCTATTAGGGGGTGAACATTAGGGTCCACTATCTGAGTGTGACTTTTTGTATGCCTACTTTGCATGCACCATGATCGGTGAGGCCCACACATCTGACAACAAGGTGCCCCAGAGTACCACATGGTGCTTGGTATGGCCTACTTGGCATTGTGGACTGTCATGTCCTAATAGGTGTGTGTGTTGTCCCCTCCTGTTCCCTGAAGGCCCGTCAGTGACAATGAGTGTTGTCCCCACATCATGCCCCTAGGTGTGGGCAGGGCAAGTTGTGTGTCTAGTACACTTCATCCACGGGCAGGGTGTTGTGCTGTGTAGCCTCAACATGGCTCAGTTATGGCAGATATTCAGGGTTACAGGCACTGTTGTGGTCTATGTAGTTTGTTGCTGCAATGTGATTGCAGGGTGTGGTGGTCACCATGTTGATTTGGGCATCTCCTGTACTGCATTGATTCGATTGCTTTGTCCTGATGATGACACTAACGCAACCCTGCATCTGCCTCTCATGCAGAATCGCCAGTGGACACGGAGGAACGGAAGCCGGAAACCAGTGGTGGCGAGAGTAGCACCACAGTTGCACCGGAGGCCAGTGACACAGCGCTCACCAGCGCAGCTGAGGGGGACCGCAGTAAGCAGGAGGAATCCGTGGCTGAGACACAGAGTATGCGTAAACAATAAGAATCCAATTGTGAAGGGTGAGTTTTCCCTATAATGGTGGGGAGCACACAGTGTGTGTAAAATACCCCTCATACACCAAAAGGACCCTTGGTGTCATGCTTCATCATTGGGGTCTTCGCACCCCTCTACGGGATGCGACGTGCTGCTACCTACAACTACGCAGGAGCACTTACTTTTGTATCTATGTGTGGTGCATGTGAGGGTTTTTTATATATATGTGCGTGAGTGGTGGGGTTGTCAAGTGAGTGATAGTAAGGTTAAAAAGGACCTGGCTCGTGGGGTGAGCAAAAAAGAATTTTTAATGGGCCCCCGGGCTGGTACTACTAAAAAGGTGAAGGTGGAGGTATTTATGCAGTATAATGAGCATTACCTCCTTGTGTGCGTCGACATGTTTCAGAGTATGAACTTCTTCTTCAGGACGGGGTGCACAAATCCCCAACCCTACTCACGTTTTTTTTACTCACAGCGGAGCCACGTACGTGGCAAGAAGAGCGAATCTCCCCTCCAGATCGTAGCAGTTTGGCACGACAAACCCCGATCTTTAAAGGCTCATGAGGCATTTCAGGATGGTCAAATTAAGTTTTGCAAGTGGCAGAAACCATCGACTCTAAATCTGTAGGTACATTTAGCCTGCATTACATTGCACTTTGCTATATAATCAAAAACATTTTTGTAAAAAAACGTGAGTAGGGTAGGGGATTTGTGCACCCCTTCATGAAGAAGGAGTTCATACTCTGAAACATGTCAACGCACACAAGGAGGTAATGCTCATTATACTGCATAAATTCCTCCACCTTCACCTTTTTAGTAGAACTAGCCCGGGGGCCCATTAAAAATTCTTTTTTGCTCACCCCACGAACCAGGTCCTTTTTAACCTTACTATCACTCACTTGACAACCCCACCACTCACGCACATATATATAAAAAAAAACTCACATGCACCACACATAGATACAAAAGTAAGTGCTCCCGCGTAGTCGTAGGTCGCAGCACGCCGCATCCCGTAGCGGGGTGCGAATACCCCAATGATGAAGCATGACATCAATGGTCCTTTTGGTGTGTGAGGGGTATTTTACATACACTGTGTGCTCCCCACCACTGTAGGGAACACTCACCCTTAACAATTGGATTCTTATTGTTTACACGTACATGGTTAGGGAGAACGAATCCAATAAACTATTTCTCACTCCCCCTTTTGTTACATATATGAGACACAGAGTACTACATCATCTGATGCCAGCGGTGATGCATCCATGTTGGCAGGCACAGGGGATGGAGAGTCTACAACATCATCTACCACACAGCGCCCAGTGCCCAGCCTCCCATCCACTTCATCTGGTGCTGCCCGTGTCCGTGTAAGTAAGAGGGGACGAGTAACATTCACACCTGGCACTGCTGAGCCTGCACCTGTCCCCCTGCTGCCCTTGGTGCTGAGTCTGTAGAGCTCCTGCACCAGCTTTGTGTGGGCCAGACAGCCCTGCTCAATGCCTTCAGTCACCATGATAAGAAATTAGGCCAGGTGGTTGCCTATTTGGAGGGCATACACTCTGACGTGGGTGGGCTACACCTTACAGTCCAGGCTTTGTCATCAGCAGTTACGTCTGCCCTTCAACAGGCACATGCTCCCATTCCTGCTCAGGTGCCTTTGTCCACCCCCCAGTCAGTGGCCACATCAGATGACAGTGGCCACGGTTTGCATGCGTCACAGACACGATACAGCACAAGGAGCACACAGCAGACACAACCCAATCCGCCCACATACACTATAACCACAGAAGAGCAGAGCCAGCCCGGAATGCAAAGACAAGAGCCTGTCAGGGAAGAGCAAGGCCAAAAAAGCAATGAGGCTGACATCAGGCTCACATGCCTCAGAGGTATCACCAGCAAAGGACTCTCCTGTCCCTAAAACTTCACACAGAGCTAGGCGTGCAGTGTCTGTGCCCACTAAGGAGGTGTTGTATGGCAAGGGTACACCTCGGAAGGGCACACGGCCACATCCTCCCACCACATCAACTCCAATTCCAAGCCCAGTGAAGAAGGTGGAGGAGGGCACTGTAGGGGCTAGCCCGGGCAAACAGGCAAAGGAGGGCACTGTCGGGGCCACCCCTGGCAAAGAGGCAAAGGAGGGCACTGTAAGTGGGACACCTGGCATACAGGGGAAGGTGGTCCAGAGGCGTAGCCAGACAAAGCGTTCCGCTGGATCCAGCACGTCACCAGAGGGAGTGCCAGTGTCTGCACCTGATGCAAGACAGTTGGTGTGTGTGCCTGTTATGTCATCACCAGTTCCCATTAACCCCAAGACAGGGAAGCCAGTTTGTATTCCCAAGAAGTGGAAGGGCACCCCTCCAACCTCTCCCACCCACACTGTGTCACAGGTCTGCATGACTCCACCTCCACGGGCCACTATACCACCTGGTCCAAATAGCCCTCCAGCTTGCCAAACTTCTGATAGCCCTACATCACCTGGCCCTTTGTCTCCCTAGTCAAGTGTTCCTGCTGTCCCCGACACACAGCCAGCTCTAAGTCTGCCTGACAGCCAAATTTGAGTGTTAGTCCCCCTCATACACCTGTCTCTCATACAGGTGTGCTAGTCCTGCCCATTGTTTGCCACCTGGGTGTGTTGCTGGTTATGGACGGGTACAGTGAAACATACTCACTTTGCAGCTTCTCGTGTCCTGACTCTGCACTTCTCCGTGCACACTGGCACTGTTGCTCTGCTGTGTTGGGCTCTCCCCTGTGCATGGACACTGGTCCTGTTGCTCTGCTGTGTTGGACTCTCCCCTGTGCAGCCTCTCGTATACTTGCTGTGCCAACTGCCATGGACACTGGCCCTGTTGCTCTGCTGTGTTGGAGTCTTCCCTGTGCCATGGACACTGGCCCTGTTGCTCTGCTGTGTTGTACTCCCCCCTGTGCAGCCTCTCATGTACTTGCTGTGCCACCTGCCATGGACACTGGCCATGTTGATCTGCTGTGGTGGACTCTCCCCTGTGCCATGCCCACTGGCCTTGCTTTGTGTAGTTTGCCTGTGCAGATTATCTTGCATATGATCAGCATTTTGTGCCTTGCTCTTGTCTACTGTTGTTCTACTGTCACATATGTGCAATTTGTGAATAAAGACAGTTACTCCTGTTGTGTGTTTTGTCAGTGTCCTTGCTGATTAAAGTTCTTTTGGTGTGTGCATTTGGTTGCCTGTGCCCCATGTTCTATGTGTCACTTGAACATTGCCAGGATCTTTGCCTGCATCCCATTTTTAGACAGGGGTGACAGTGTCTTCAGTCCATTCAGACACTGATACTAGTGTTATCTGTGGTGGCTATTTTACCTGTCGTGCAGTTCTCTTTTTAGTGGTTTGCTAGTGTTGGCTACATTGTTGCCATGTAAGGTTGAGGGACACTGCCAGCACAGAGTGTGATGCTGTGCACAGGTTTGCATGCAGGCTGGGCAATGTCATGATGTATGTGTGTTATTCCTGTATATGTGCCCAGCTGTGTATGTGTATGGTCATCGTGTGTTGGCCCTTAGTCCTGGTCCCCGGGCCAACATGAGATGTGTGCTCTTGGGTGGTCAAGAGGTGTGCAGTGTGAAGGGTGTGACTTTGTAGTGGGTGTGCATGTGTGTGTGCCCCTGGATTGTGATAGATACACATGTGTCACCCAGGAGTTGTGTGCCTGTTGTTTGGATTGTCCTGCCCTGTGTAAATGATTGTATGCACATGTGTGAGTTGTCTGTTGTGCACTGAGCAGCGTGTTGGTGTGTCCATGCAGTTTTTGTGTGTTTCATCCTTGTTGTTTTGGTCACTTATGAGTGTGCAAAGTGTGTGACTTGCACATCAGTGATGTGTTTGTTTGACCATCAGTGTCTCTTGAGTGTGTTTGTGTAGACTGTGTGGCCCTGCTGCTCCTCACTGGCATTGTGTTTGTGTTTCTCATGCATTGCAAGCAAATGGTGCCCTTTCTCCTCCTGTATGGCATGGTGTGTGTGGCATGGTGTGTGTGGTGTAATGCCATCCCATAAGTGTGCCACTTGTGGCTGGCCATTGTAGGTCTGCACTCCCTCTAATTGTGTATGGGACACCCCTTGCATGTCTACTACTGACATGCAAGTCAGTTGACTTTGATGTCAGCTGTCCCCTTGGTTTACATGTGTATGTGCCCCACCATCACTTCATTTGTGAGACTGTGCCTTGTGGTGCAGTTCTTGGTCCAAGAGTGATGTTCCACTCTGGACATTCCCCCATTGGTTTATGTGTGATGTTCTTGTGCTATTAATCAGTGAGGATTGTTCATGTGCACTTCAGCTGTGTGTGCTGCCCAGTGCTCTGGTGGAGATGGTTCTGCTCTTGTATCCCAGAGTGGTGCATCCTGTTGTTGTTGTGTTGGATGTCTGTGTGTTGGCTGTGGTATTGCTTCACTTCCTGAGTGTGCTGTTGTATTTGTGCTGTGCTGTTTTCTGGTGTGTGTGTTGAGGTTGTGTCAGTCATGTCTGTGTGTGGCTGTTGTGCTTGTTGTGCATACAGTGCTGTGTGTATGTGGCCTTGGCACTGCCTGATGAGCATCCCCTGATGTCCTGTGGTGTTTGTTGATTTTAAATGTCATGTTCATCTGTGGTTGGTTTAATGTGGCAGTGTAGTTCTGTGCTGGTGCGCTTCTTGTGTGATTTGTGGTATGTTGTGTGTGTTTTGTTCCTGAGTGATGATGTTGTGCACTCATGTTGTGTCTGTGCTCCCATTGCCTTTCCACAGTTTGGCTGACAGAGTATGTCTGTTTCTGTTGAGGTTCTGTGTGTGTTCCTGTGGTGTTTGTGTGTTGTTTTTGGGCAGGCATCTGTTCAGGCTTCCCTGTGTGTGTGTTATGTTTGCAGCTACACCCAGGGTTTGTGTTTGTGTGTGTATGTGCTGGTAAGGATTGTCAGCCTTCAGTCTTTGTGGCACTGGTGTTGTATGTTCCTTGTCAGCCACTCCTGCAGTGGCTGTCTCCTTGGTTGTTTGTTGTGTGGTGCAGGGTGTGTATTGTGCTTGCTTGTTGCTTATTGCTGTGCGTGGGGGTGCACAGGATGGGCACCTGGCTGTGCCTGTGACTTGATGGGGTGTGTTGATGTGTGGTTGGGGGTGCTGTGTCCCTGTGGTGTTTGTGCCCTGACCATGCCTTGGAGTGGCCCTGCCTTCTGCATTGTGCGCATGTTTTGACTGCTGGGGTGACGTGACCGGGACTGGGACGTTGCTGCTAGTTACTCGGTCGATGTGTGTCCAGGATGCATTGGGGTGACTTGGTGGCAGGTGGGTCATGTGTGGGTGCCCTTGTGGATGTGTTGTTACCCCCAGCAGGGTGTCAGCCTGTGTGTTGTGTGTTGTATTTGTGTAGTTGCATATCTGCTTCGTCGTCAGCGGCGGCCCATTTGATGGTAGTGCTGTAGCAGGTACATCACCGGATGCATATGTAGGGCTAAGTCCATGGCGTTCATGACCGGGTGGTGTGGACCAGGTCTCTGCTATCACGCTCCGCTGTTGAGTTTCCGCCGTCTCTGGTTGTGCGGTGTCTCCGCTGCGGTGCGTCTGCCTGTCTGGGCCATCCTAATTTGTGGAGCGGGGCGAACGTCATTCCGCATGGCAGAGAGTCTCCATTGGCTCCCACAGCCGCGGTGCCGGGCGCACTTTGATGGAGGTGCGTGGCGCTCCGCGGCAGACGGAAATGACCCATGTTTTGCTACACTAATATGGCGGACGTGAGTACCGCTGCTCGCGGGCAGAAAAAGGCGTTTTTCCGCCCCGCCACCACTGCGGTGGTGCCACCGCCTGACATACCAATGGACCCCTTAGTTTGCTGTCTTGTAAATTCTACTGTCCAAATGTGTACCCAGCCGGTTTGGAATTATCACCGGTTTTGGGACTTTACTACGATCACGCAACTTTCCACAGCCCTGAAGAGTTGTGGGATTACTTTTCCCTGATGAAACACGTGTCGTCTGGTTGCGTTTCTCAAAAGAATAAAGAATATCCAGTATCACTGAAGAATTCTGTACATATTGCTTGCATCTACTGTTGTATTTAATTGTTTCAGTTTGTATGTGTGCACTGGATAACGTTGTAATGTTTTGTTGTAGGGTCTCCCCTACACACATTGAGGGGTTACCAGGGTCTCCCTTTCCTGTTTAGCACCATACTTACTCATTCACCCAAACACACTATACGTATATTTGCTGACCGCCATCACTTCCTACACACTAAAACCCTTAACGCAGTTGAATATAAACACAGATATTCAAGATGATTAATAAACCCATGTCTTTAACAAAAATGAATAAAAATGTATAAAAGTCTCTCACTCTCCTCTCACAACAGCCTCACCCCCCTACCCACACCCAAAAAAACAGAGAAACACAGTGTACCTAACTGCCCGTCCTACGTTCTCCTCGAACAACAAGTTCCACCCCTGCTTACAGAACATAAGGCTCCACAGCCTCTACTTAGCACAAAAGGTCCTGCTAGCCACACGTGAACTCCTGCAGGCCCACCGAAGCTGCTAGAGGAGCTAAATCGGTGGTGGTGGTTGGTGGGTTGGTTTAGGTGACTGGGGACCTCAGCTGCCTGCTTTGGCAGAGATGATGTGGCAAGAGCCTGCAGAGGACTTCTGCTCATGCACTACCAGTCAGCATTACTACACTGCAATCCTCTGGGAGCGGGCCCCTGGGTACGTTGTTCATGCAAAAGTATCTAGATGACCCAAAAGAAAAGAAAAACATAAATTGCAGTACTAAATGCAAATACTTGTTTCTTAATTGTAGAGCAGCCACAACATTTCTTTTTCATTGGCACCATTGGTATTTGTTTGATATGATTCTTGATCAGAGGGCAACTTTTTCCCATGCATACCTCCCATATGCCAGTAGCAGTGAATAAAATGAATTAATCCATTGTCACAGCCATAGTAAAAAATAGATATTTTTACTAAAAAGAATGAAAAGTTAAAATGATTTCATGTTGTGACACCTGCAATGAGCTGTCAACTATAAATATATATTGTCATTGATCATTGTTGCACAATACATTAATACTGTATAATTTACTTTACTATAATATGCGACATTAATAGAGGCATCCTGGAGGGGCAGCATGTTATTTTGGAACAGCTAGTGGTGTGTCATTATAAATTGTAATGGCCTGCTCTTATTCTTCCTAGCCTCTCCTGTGTCCCATCCTGAGTGTGTCTCCAGACTAAGGGGCCGATTATGATTGCAGATAATCCGCATCCTCTGGGCCGGCGGAATTCACCGCTGGCCCGGAGGATGCAGATTATCCGCTTCGGACTGGAAAAAGACCCCCGCCAGATTAGGATGGCTGGGGGATCTATTTTCCGTCCGCCGCTTTTCTGCCGCAGTCACCTTCCGACCACGGCGGAAAAGCACTAACACGGCTGGCGGTGTCTATCAAGTCACATCCTAATTGGCACGGAGGGACCGCCGCTGCCCATGCGGACGGTCCCTCCTCCTCTGGGGTGGCGGACGGACGCAGGTCCGTCCACCATCCTAATAGGCCCCTAAGTTCCACACTACACCTGGTACCCAAAAATATGTTCTACAAATACTTTGTCCCTTGGATATGGGGCAGGTAAGGGACCGGCTGCACTAAGATAAGTCAAGCAGCAGGCCTTGGGCTTGGTTTTTGTTTGGTTATGTACTGGTTGGGTGTCTCAAACTATTAGGCTTAGTCGGATGATTAATGAGAGGTAGAGGATGGAGCAGTAGTAGTAGCAGCCCTGAAAGTAGTCACTTAGGCAGAAACTGTGTGAGAAATGTGGTAAATGCCGAGATGCGATTGCGATTTATGGGCTGGGTGGGACAGGAAGAATGCGGTAAGTTTGTAGACGAGTGGGCATTGGGCAATGCACCTTTTCTTCTCACTTTTGAAAATTATTACCACTTGTCACTGCAGCCACTCCTTCCCCCTCAACTGGACGGTCTCTGCCCTCCCCCACAGAAGCCTGGAGTACCTCCGGGCCATGTCAAAAACATTAACGCACACATTTAGATACCTGTACCCATCACATTATTTTACACAACTTACTAAAGCAATGCATCTGTAATGTTGGGTTATCTACTATCGAAAGTATCACACTGAAAGTTTCAAATGACCAAGTAAGTAGGCAATCAGTCAACGCAATATATTACTTTTTTCTTAATATAGGGAAATGGCTAAAAAAGGATCGGAAAAACAATGAAGCACTAGAAGGGAATTGAAAGGATGCATGGTGGTATCCTGCCATGCTGTGCTGTCATGACATCATAGACCTTGTATGACATGGCATCCTGTTGGGGTCTATGATAACCATCTGTACCTGCACTTTGAACTGTTTGCTCAATTAAGTCTTCTGTCAAAGTACAAGTTGTGAATATTTAGGCTTGTGTTCCTCTTTACATTACAAACAATCTTCTGTTAACACGCGACTAGTCATGTAAAAGAAAGGCGAGGACAAAAATACTAAAAAAGGTAGTGGAAGAAAGCTAAAGACAGGAGGAAGTCAGCTGAGAAACTAGGGGAATATAAAAGAAATTGCAAGAAAGCAGGTTTGAATGGTTATAATGAACAGTGAACTAATTAGGGCGATTTTGGTAAAAATACAGAAGACCCTAATGCATACTAGTTTAAAAGCTGAAAATATTCAACATGACCTACCAGCCACACCAGCAGGAATGGCAAGAGTGGAGGCTATTTCAGTCCTATGGGGTGAATGGTGGTCGGCAGTGTAGAGCTGTCCCAAAACAGGGAAACATAAAGAATAGAACTTAACAGTAGGTACACTTTTAAAATAAAGGCCAAGTTAGAGGCCAAAAAATCTACAGCCTAAGCAAACCTTTACTTCCCTTTAGTTCAACCCTAAAATGTGTACAGACATATATGCACACTTCAACATATACAGACATTAACATTTTGAAATAGTAATATTCAAAAAGTTGCATTTATTTAAATATGAATGTGTGCATATATATTATGGTTGTGTGTGTGTGTGTGCATGTATATATACATATATATATATATGAAAGCTCTGAGTTACCCACAGGTTAAGGATGCACTCATCCAGCAGCCCTTGCTTCAAACGGGTAAAGACATCTCGGCACCCCAGTCTGCAGCTTCTCATGTCTCGATTAAAAGCCTGACGCGTTTCTGAGCCTATGCTCGTCTTCAGAGGCTCGACTTGAGTTAGACGCTTTGACACTCCCACTATTTAACCGCCCTCAGATGAGCGAACTTGTGTGAGTTGGAACGCACTGCCTTGTGGGACTTGTAGTTCGTGTCTCTTCCCTGTATGGGTGCGTGTTCTGCCATTTCATAGCCCTGGATGGGCCCCGGGATGCAGATGTCCATAGATCCCTTGGCTGCTGCTTCACAACAGGTTCGGCGACTTCCGACCCGTGACCCCCATGGATCTTCCGCGGGGGGGTGCACCCTTCGCGGCTGGGCTGCCGCTTGCAAATGAAAGCTCCGAGTTACCCACAGGTTAAGGATGCACTCATCCAGCAGCCCTTGCTTCAAACGGGTAAAGACATCTCTGCACCCCAGTCTGCAGCTTCTCATGTCTCGATTAAAAGCCTGACGCGTTTCTGAGCCTACGCTCGTCTTCAGAGGCTCGACTTGAGTTAGACGCTTTGACACTCCCACTATTTAACCGACCTCAGATGAGCGAACTCGTGTGAGTTGGAACGCACTGCCTTGTGGGACTTGGAGTTAGACGCTTTGACACATATATATATATGTGTGTATATATGTATGTATATATGTATTCATTGAAAAAATAATAGGTTTCATACATGTTATAGTTAGCTGGACATTTCACTCATACAAAACCATTGAAATCCCCCGTTATAGTTAGTTCAGCTAACTATAAATCGCGCGCCCGCAATGCACTGCTGATGACGTCACATATTACATCACTCATGACATGTCATCAGTGATGTCATGAGTGATGTCACTGACCATGTCATGAGTGATGTAATATGTGGTGTCTTCAGCAGTGCATTGCGGGCGCGCAAGTTATAGTTAGCTGAACTAACTATAACGGGGGAATTTCAATGGTTTTGTATGAGTGAAATGTCCAGCTAACTATAACATGTATGAAACCTATGTTTTTTTCAATGAATTTCTAAGGTTTTTCAATTGCTATTTCCTAACTATAACATGTGTGAAACCTGTGTTTTTTTCAATGAATTTCTAAGGTTTTTTAAATGCTAATTCCTAACTATAACGTGGCTGAAACCTATGTTTTTTTCAGTGAACTTCAAAGGTTTTGTAACTGATCATTTTTAAATGTATTAATTGTTATATTTTTTATACTGATTTACTACATTGTTTTAAACTATTTATTCCTAGATTTTTATTAAATTACGTTACATATTTTTTATATAAATTGAAAAAAATGTGTTTAAAAATATTAAAATTGTAATTTATTTTAAATTTTTTATATTTTTTAATTTATATATATTTTATATAGCAGGCAATGATATCCTATTGAAGGAAATTCAAGTTACTGTTAAGTACGGTTAAAATTACTTTTGAGGATCAGTACTGGGCTGAAAGATACAGCACTGAGGTCTCTCCTGATAACAGGTGAGTAAATCGGAATTCGTAGTTCAGCTGATTTTAGAGGATTTTTTTAAAGTTCCAAAACTCCACACTTAGAAGAATTTCCAAGTGAAACCAGTCAATGTTAGCCTATGGAAGGAAATTCAAGTTACTGTAAGTATGGTTAGAATTACTTTTCAGGGTCAGTAGTGGGCTGAAAGATGCAGCACTGAGGTCTCTCCTGATAACAGGTGAGTAAATCGGAATTCGTAGTTCGGCTGATTTTAGAGGAATTTTTTAAAGTTCCAAAACTCCACACAGAAGAATTTCCAAGTGAAACCAGTCAATGTTAGCCTATGGAAGGAAATTCAAGTTACTGTAAATATGGTTAGAATTACTTTTCAGGATCAGTAGTGGGCTGAAAGATGCAGCACTGAGGTCTCTCCTGATAACAGGTGAGTAAATTGGAATTCGTAGTTCGCCTGATTTTAGAGGAATACTTTGCTCAATAGTGAAGGAAGGGGGCGGGGCCTGAGGTGACATGTGTGCAAACACGCCCTGTGGTGCGTTTTAAGTTGGGAAATGCATTCCTCTTCAATCCTGAGGTCCCCTGTGGGCCAACTAGCCCACCAGATACCTCCAGTATGCGCCAGGGAGCTGCGTTGCAGAGAGGTGTTCAGAGGCAACGCCCCCTTTTTAGAACACTCTGCAATGCAGCTCCGTGGGCATGTTTGCACACATATCACCTCAAGCCCCCTACCTTCATCACTGTGCAAACGCGCCCCGTAGCGTGTTCTCAGTTGGGAGATTAAGTCCCCTTGAATACTGAGGGTCCCTGGGGGCCAACTAGCCCACCAGATACCTCCAGTATGCTCCAGGGAGCTGCGTTGCAGAGAGGTGTTCAAAGGCAACGCCCCCTTTTTAGAACACTCTGCAATGCAGCTCCGTGGGCATGTTTGCACACATATCACCTCAAGCCCCCTACCTTCACTACTGTGCAAACGCGCCCCGTGGCGCGTTCTTAGTTGGGAGATTGTCCCCTTGAATACTGGGGGCCCCTGGGGGCCAACTAGCCCACCAGGAACCTCCAGTATGCGCCAGGGGGCTGCCTCGCAGAGAGGTGTAAAAAGGGGCGTGGCCTCTTTACACGTGGCCTGCGGGGACATTGGCAATCCTTCTAATACTTTTTTGCATGTGAATGGCGGCGGCGACCCACTTGGGTTCTACTAAACCACCAGTCCCAGAAAGCATTACTTCAGGTGTTACACCTGTGTATAATTACTGTGGGTATTTACCGGTGCTTGCAGCTTGCCGTCATGTCACATGGTCTTCCACTGAAGAGGGTGTCGGCCCGAAACGCGTCTGGCAGGAAAAGGACTTTGTTCCCGGCTCGCTCCCTTGCGTTGGCATTAATTCCTACCTGTAAGTGCATCCCACCCAGGGGCAACTCTTTCTTCCATATTTTTATATATATATATATATATATATATATATATATATATATATATATATATATATATATATATATATATATATATATATATATATATATATATATATATATATATATATATATATATATATATGTATATATATATACATGGGAATGTTCTAGTTCTCTGTTTCTTTCTTTCTTTTTCTCCATAATTCATGCAGCATTCTATGCATGAGAGGGTATTGTTTTCATGTGTCTAAAACTACATAGCATACAAAATCAATGACTTATATATCCACACATTTGATTATTTATATATATATATCTATATATAACACAACCACTAGGGGTAGGGGTAGCTGCTCCCACTAGGATGCCAGTTAAACAAGGATTCTTTAAATGCTCCACATGTCGAGCATGTACCTTTGGTGTAAATACCAGCAAATACAGTACACCCTTTAGTAAGAATGAGCTAAAAATAAAGGGGAACTATGACTGCCGCACAGAATTCGCTGTGTATATTCTCACGTGCACCTGCGGCCTAAGGTACGTGGGCAGCACCATAAAGCCGGTGCACGTGAGAATATTACAACATATTAGAGCAATCATCAATAGCGACCCCACCTACCCGGTAGCTAGACACTTTAAGGCGAGACATGACAAAAACATTAAGTGTCTATCTTATTATGTTATTGATGCAGTACCAACTCCGAAAAGAGGTGGGGATAGAGAGAATCTGTTGAGGCAGTTGGAGACTAAATACATACTTAACCTTAACAGCAAGTCTCCCAATGGATTAAATACCACCGAGGACATGCATACGTTTCTGTAGTAAATCTCGAATAAAATAGGAATCATGACTTAACCTGAAATCGTTTTAAAAATATCGTGTAAAAAATGTCATTAATCAGCCTCTAATTTCTAATTTTAAAAAAATTCACTTATTTTTTCATTTTGCACAGCACTATGCACTTTCTGTTGACTCAATGATTTTTAATATCTTATGAGCTTTTTAGGGGGGGTGGTTTTTGGATATCCAGGCTTGGATTTTTAATACCATGTAACCCAATTTCAGCTCATAGGGAATGATTATTACAGTTTACATGGAGAATACGGTTCTGATAAAAATGATTTGTTAGTTACTAATTTAATTAGCTGCAGCATTTGCACAGAAACATGATTTGCACTAAAAAGCTTAATTTTGCACATATTGGTTTTATAGGCATTCATGCCGATATGTTTTAACTCCATATTGAATATTTTTATAAAGTTTTTAATATGAGATGTTTACATAACCTATGCGTCATATTGCACATACTAATTTTAGGCATTCATGCTGTTACTATCATTTATATATATAAAAATTTATAGAAATTTATAAAAATTTATGAAAATTTATAATTTTTTTAAAAAAACTCTTGAAATTGCATTATTTTAGAGTGGTCACCAATAATGCGGTATGATAATTAGGACAAAAAGTGAACGCAATCACTTTTCCAAAGGAATACTGCGCATAAATGTAATGATGCAAAGATAATGAATATGTGAATTAAGTCTCTACACATACATATATATATTTTTTAGTTATTTATTGCGCAATGTTACACATTAAAAAGTTATATAATGCATTCATGCAGAAATATGTATACAACATCATAAACCAGAACCTATCCAATGTTTAAGCTGGTCGCTATTGATATATAAAGACTTAGCGTCAACAGAAGTATTTTTTGACTGTTTGTCATCACATGACTGAAATGTTTGAAAAATTAGTATTTAAGAATGTAACAAACTGCAGTGTCGCTATGTGATCAAGGTTACTGGTTAACCGAAACGCGTCATGCCTGGAATACCATTTTTTGAGAGCAAATAAATCTACCCACTGAGAACTTACCTTACTTTGGTGTGGAATCGCCGAGGAAACAGGAATTGCTACGATATATATATATATATATATATATATATATATATATTACCTACTGGCGGTCGCCAGTAGGTATATATAGTTAGGATTTTTTCTCTATGGGTTTTTTGAAAATTCTATGTCTAATAACTTTGGCGTTTGTGGACGGAATCGGCTGAAATTTTCAGGAAAATGGCACATTTGGTTTCTGAGCAGCCCTTGAAAATTTGGGGGGGGTTCGTCCAGTGGGGGCCGAGAAAAAAGGGGGGTCCCAAAACGTGTTTTTAACATTGAGTTTTCCATAGGGCGGTTGGCCTCACTTTTAGCCCGAACGGCTGAATGGATTTGCACGAAACTTGGCAAAATTGTAGGGACTGGTAGCCCGATGTGCCTTTTGTAGGTCTCAATATATGTGCTCCAGTGGATTTTGAGAAATTAACGTTTAAAAAAAGATATATATCTGTAACAGCGGACCGGTTAGCGCTCTGGTTCGCGGACTTTTCGCGCAACGGAGCTTTGCGAAGCGAAGCTGATTGGTTCTCCGGCGTCTGTCAACATTCCAAACAGTCCGTAGCGGCCGCCATCTTGTCTCTCGGTAGGATCGAGAGACAAGAGGAGGCGAAAGCGAAGGGGCAAATGACCATAAGGGGGAATAGTAGATCCTCGCTGACCCCCTAGGTTTGATGTGGAGGTTTTAAAAGGGCCCCGCGGGGCAAAAAAAAATAATAATAATAATAATCGAACGGCTGAATGGATTTGCACGAAACTTGGTAAAATATTAGGGACTGGTAGCCCGATGTGCCTTTGCTAGGTCTCAATATATGTGCTCCAGTGGATTTTGAGAAATTAACGTTCAAAAAAAGATATATATCTGTAACAGCGCTCCGCTTCGCGTACTTTTCGCGTTACGGAGCTTTGCGAAGCTGATTGGTTCTCCGGCGTCTGTCAACATTCCAAACAGTCCGTAGCGGCCGCCATCTTGTCTCTCGGTAGGATTGAGAGACAAGAGGAGGCCAAAGCGAAGGGGGAAATGACCATAAGGGGGCATAGTAGATCCTTCCTGACCTCTTAGGTTTGATGTACCATTTTGCCAAGTTTGGTGTAATTCCGTTCAGCCATTCAGGCTGTAGACGTATGTAAATGTCCTATGGAAAATTGCATGGGGAAAACACATTTGAAAGTGTTGAAATTTAGAACCAATTAAAATGTTACTTTGGTTTTGTATTTGTGTGTGATGAAAGTTAATTGGTTATGTATATATGTCAAATGAGAGGAAACCACAGCCATTTTGTGATACTACTGTCTGAGGTACATTTGTGAGGAATTTTTGGTGGTGAATTTCTGGTGTTTGATTTACACAGTACTAACACTTCTGCTACTTTTAAAAAGGTGAGTTGTTAATTTGTAAGGGGAACTATGTTGTACACTTGAAGATAATTTGAAAAATGTTTTCTGTTATTTATTTGCAGTCCTTCTGTTATACTAAATACTTGATGAAGTTAGTTTTATATTATGTATTACTAAAAACGATAAATGAAAGTGATTATTTTTTTCTGCAATTTACAGCAAGCAATTTCAAAATAAAATGGCTCACAATGAAGAGACCGTGGCAATTTCTTTTGAATTGTCCACTACATTGATTGAAATTGAGAGCACCAATAATGAAATATTGTCACAAGGAGGACATGACTTGTATGATTCCATTAGATTGATTGAAATGGACAGCACCAAGAATGAAATATTGTCACAAGGAGATGACTTGAATGATTCCACTACATTGATTGAAATTGAGAGCACCAATAATGAAATATTGTCACAAGGAGGAGATGGCTTGTATGATTCCATTAGATTGATTGAAATGGACAGCACCAATAATGAAATATTGTCACAAGGAGGAGATGACTTGAATGATTCCACTACATTGATTGAAATTGAGAGCACCAATAATGAAATATTGTCACGAGGAGATGACTTGAATGATTCCACTACATTGATTGAAATGGACAGCACCAATAATGAAATATTGTCAGAAGGAGGAGATGACTTGAATGATTTTTTTGATCAATCTCTTGATGGCGAATTTATCGAGTGTTTGGAGACCATAGAGTTACAAGAATCATCATTGCAGACTTTTAATGAGGAGATTCCAGATGAGATGATTGAAGAGGAAATTACTGATGAGGACATGTTACTAGTTGTTTCAAATTTAGAAAATTCTGAAGAATAAATTTATATTTAGAAATCAAAAATTGTTTGAGACATTATTTATTTTTATTTTTAATTTATGAGGTTGTAGCGAAGTGATTGTAGTATAAAATGAGACTTATAGTATAGAGTGCAACATTTTTATGTTACATGGTAAGTTTACTCATATTTACTTCCCTTCTGCCACTATATTATCTCCAATGTGTATTTGACATGTCTTCTTCATCTCCGGCCTCCTTTCTCTCACTGTGTGTCTCCGATGCATCTTATCGCTGGTATTTTGTGTAATTACAGAAGAGAGTAAAATAAAATAGTTCGGAACGTGAAAAGGGGGCAAAGTAGAGTACTCCTCACCCCCTAGGCCTTTTTAGGCGGTCCCAAAAGGATCAGTTTCTGCTTTCCTGAGAGATTATGGTATGAGTTCCATATACCACAATAACTTGCATTACAACATGCAAGATATCTATCTCCTATTACCAACTTTTGGAGATATTCGCGCTAAGCGCGAATATCTCCAAAAAGTAACACCTGCCCTGAGCAGTTCTTAGCCATGTTATCCAATGGGAGGTGGATAACATGGCTAAGAGTATTAGCTCGGTAATGCATGAATATCGCTGAGTTTTTAGCGATATTCATGCATTGCGGCCGTTTATTATCGCATTTGCGATAAACCTTGATAATAGTAAGGTTTATCTTCGATAATTTCTGACGATGCTTAGTGGTAAAAAATTGGTTGGTAAGCATCGTTAGCGATAAATATCGCTTAACTTTGGTAATATGCCCCAACGTCTGTTAACGTTCGATTCGAAGGAAATGAGGAAGTGTTGAAAAACATTGTCTGCGCCATCTTGCCTTTTTTGAAATGCCACACTTTTGTCGTGCACGGCAGCCATTTTAGATGTCTTGACCAGACCCACTCTCTGCACGCTGTCGATTCGTAGCATGGCTCCTCACCCTCGCAAGCATCTTCCCCAGGCACTGGTCACCCCCGCTCTCTGTCTTATGCATGGGCAATAAACCTCCCCCCATCTGCGCTGCTCTTCCCTGAGAATCACACTGTGCCCGCCCGACACCTCCCTTTCGCCCTATTCACTACCGCACCCTGTGACACTCCTCTTCCTCTGTGTCCGATTGTCCAGGCTATCAGCTAGCCCTGCAGATGTAGTTTATGGCCCCAGCTGTAAAGAATCACCCCTCTTCAAAGGAGTTATAGTAGATCAAGGCCCACACCCGATGAGATCCGTCACACCACACGTGTTCCTACTATCTGAAAACTATCCTGTATTGTGATTGGGGAGGGGACCGAGCCTGAAGCGGAAGATTCCAGGAATGACTCTTTGTACATCAAAGTTTTTACAATTATGTGTCACATAAAAAATATATAGCACTCCAACAAAGTAGTAGGAATATAAAACTTTAATAACATATAAATATATACAACAAAACAAAAACAGTAAAAACATTTAAACAACGAAGAGACCGTGGCAATTTCTTTTGAATTATCGAATAGATTTATTGAAATTGACAGCACCAATAATGAAATATTCTTGTCAGTAGCGGTCTGTTGTGCGAATAGTTCCAAGGCAGCAGAACGCGCTGAAATCTGGATGTCACGAAGGTGATGTCTAGCAAGTTGCCGCCCAGCAAATAACGGCGTGGGGCGCCGCGGGGGTGAGTGAGTCCAGTAGGCACCACAGCTATTCTTACCGGCATTGCAGAATTACTGCTGGGGACAATGCCTGTGCTGGAGCAGGGTCACAGCAGAAACAAAAAGGATTCTGTTGAAGATGTTGTTGGTTTTCAATTTGAAAACAGTTCTGGTGTCAACTGCTATGCTAATGTAGTGGTTAATGTTTTGTTTTCTCTAGAAAATGTAAAAGAGGGGGAGGCAGTCCAAAGTTCCGTTAAAAGGGCAAAGGAAAGGATCGGTGGTTTGAACTATCAGTCAAAAAGGGGAGGGGGTGCAACAATTTTTCCTACCGGGTCACACTGTGCTTTCACCGGAAGTGAGGTCTGCAGGATTCTAGTAATTCAAAGTGAGGCTGGCGCCGACGTCCCGCGGATACAGTTTCGTCACTCCACGGGTGATCATGGCAGTCATTCCCCATCGGGGGTCGGAGACTCCCGCGGCTCCTCTAGAATCTTCAAGGTCGTGGAGGACTACGGTGGTGGAGTCAACCAGTGACCGGGCCATTTCTTTATGCTGGGCCCGCTCTTGCCAGGTCGACCGCCATTTTGAGAGTTCGGTAGCTACTGGCGATCGCGGGGTCAAATGAGCGGACGGGCTCCACCCTGCCGGGCGAGACGTTGCAGCATGGCCACAGTGGAAGAACTCTTTTCCGGGCGCCTGGACCGCTGAGGGTGCAGCTGGGAAGCCTCCACCTGGGGAGGCGGGAGAGGCCTGTTCGCACCGTCTCTCCCTCCCAGTGCACCCCACGGCGTCTCGCTTGAGATTTGTTATGGCCGGACCAGGCGATGAGGACGAGGGGGGGGGGTCGGAGGCATGTGCAAGACATCCCCCCCCAGGGTTGTTGCAGCAATTATACAAGAAAGAAGAAGTGTCCCGTCCGTCTTCGGGCCGGGCTTCCGGTAGATGTCGGCCGGACGCCCCTGGCTCTGGCCCCATGAACGGGTTTCTTGGTTTATCGGCTGCAGCCGGATTCCGTCGGCCTCGGCCCCCCGACCGTTGGTGGCCGGACCGGAAGAGCATGTGGCGGGACTACCTGCAACTCTCAAGGGCCACCGCGGCCGGACTGGGAGAGAGAGGGGAGGGTCGAGGAGACATTCCCCCCCCCTGCAACTGTTCAGCGTTGTAAAGGCAATCCCCTGGCCGGGTCCCGTTGGTCTCGGCCTCTCCTCTGGCTACACCCTACGTTAGGATCTCCTGGCCGAGGCGTGGCAGCAGGACCTGCCTTATATGGGCTGCTCCCGGCTGGGCGTAGCCGGAACCCTGCCCCACCTTGGAAGTTTCCAGAGTGGGGGCGGATGTTCTACTGACTTGCATTTTCCCTAGTCTATCGATTTTTTTGGCGTGGCAGGCGGTGGGACAGCGAGGGGTGATTTGGTTTCTCTTACTGTTTTTCTGGTCTCTCACCACTGGCATATTTTAACGTTTTCTTGTTTCTAGGACATTAATAGGTTTTATCATTACGTTATGTTATCGTTTCTTTGTTCGTTGTTTAATAAAAGTTCATGTTCATCAGTGGCCTACTGATTTTCGTTTTCCTATTCTTTTCTTTCCAGGTTGTTTCATGCTAAAGTTTCTGTTAACAGGATACAGTGATCACTTCGTTATTATTGCATATGTCCTTTTCACTAGGGGTGCTCTCTGGTCGGGCCAGATGACGTATGTCTAGTAAATGGTCCGGGTGAAACAGGTGCATCAATCAGTGGGGAGTAGATAGGCATGACAGATTACAACGGGGGAGAAAGGTCCGCATTACGTACCCTTTCACTACTTGCAAAGATTTTCCTACGTTTATTTGCAAACAGGGAATACCTCCAAAAAGAACTAATTCCCAAACAGTCAATGTTCGGACAATCAATCAATCAATGAGGAATGAAATAGGTACGACGTGTTAAAGGCTTGCGTTACCTACCCTTCACTATCTGCAAAGGGAGAGAGAATATTCCTATTCTTCCTCGTTTGCAGGTAGAGAAGATCCTTAAGAGAATTAACATCGAACAATTCAATGCTCGATTGAAACAATCAACAAGGGGTACTGTGAACACAAATGAACGCCGCTTATGTACATACGCATTGCTATTTTCAACAGGTTGTTCCTAATGTTTCTATTTTAGCGAGGTCAAAAAGAGATCCCATTAGTGGCCTACTGATTTTGCTCGATTCCTTTTGTTTTTTTACACGATTTTTCGCTATCTGCAAAGACTAAACAGAGTATTGCGACTCTGTGCTTGTTTGTAAATAGAGAATGAACCAAAGAGAACAATCAATCAAATGGAGAGAGAAGCAGGCACGACGGATTACAAAGGGGGCAAAGGGCTGCGTTAACTACCCTTCACTATCTGCAAAGAGAGAGTACTCCTAATAGAAATGAGGGGTGGGGGGCAGCATTCAAAGCAGATCAGTGTGCATAAACACGAAAATGTTTTTACTTACCACGTACTTGACATTCGACAGCTTATGATATTTGCTATTAAAAAACCATTGAAATTCACTGAAAAAACCATAGGTTATAGACCATATATAGTTAGGAATTAGCATTTACAAAACCTTGAAAATTCACTGAAAAAACCATAGGTTATAGACCATATATAGTTAGGAATTAGCATTTAAAAAACCTTATTTTACTCACACAAAACCATTGAAATTCCATATATAGTTAGTTGCACTAACTATATATGGCGCACCCGCAATCCACTGCTGATCATGTCACATATTACATCATTCATGACATGGTCAGTGACATCACTGATGACATCACTGATGACATCTCAAATGACATCACTGATGACATCACTGATGACATCTCATTTGACATCATTCTTGTGCTAATACGATAAACCTCTTCAGACTCTAATATAACCTTAGATACACTCAGTGTATACAGACACTCACACACTGCCACTCATCCATGGAGTTACTCACACACCCAGTCAGTCATGCAAAGAAACAATCTCACCTCCATTTCTTCAACTATACAGTTAAACACACCTTACTTATTGAAACATATACTAACACATATTTACTCTCTTATACAATCCCTGATACAAGTTCACAATGATCGATACAACCACTCACTCATTCAGTGGCTCTCATGCACAGTTATTTATATATGCCAACTCTCACATGTACTGTGTTTTACATATGTACTTACTATGACATGTAGCATTGAGATATCCATTCACTCATCAATACACTCATGCACACAGTCAACTGCCCATGTAGCTGTTTCCACATGCACTCTTGAACTCATACACCTAGTGAATAAACTGCTCACACATCTATGCATAGAGTCTCACACCTTCCAGCCACCCCCACACAAACTCAATCTCCCATAGAAATACTTGGGCAACCAATTAATAACACATATAGCCTCTCGTATAGCTAATGATCAACACATGCAGCAGTTTACAGAACAACAGACATAATGATGCACAAATTAAGACAGTTTAGTCACTAACCCATGCATTCAGTGAGACACATTTAATCACTCACTCATACAGTCAGTCATGCACCTACTAAATCCTTCATCCAGACACTTATACATCCACTCAAGACATATTTTAACTTTACAGAAAAATACAGTCACTGGATGTTGTCATCAGTGATGTCATCAGTGATGTCATTTGAGATGTCATCAGTGATGTCATCAGTGATGTCACTGACCATGTCATGAATGATGTAATATGTGACATGATCAGCAGTGGATTGCGGGTGCGCCATATATAGTTAGTGCAACTAACTATATATGGAATTTCAATGGTTTTGTGTGAGTAAAATAAGGTTTTTTAAATGCTAATTCCTAACTATATATGGTCTATAACCTATGGTTTTTTCAGTGAATTTTCAAGGTTTTGTAAATGCTAATTCCTAACTATATATGGTCTATAACCTATGGTTTTTTCAGTGAATATATATATATATATATATATATATGTATGTATATATGTATGTATGTATGTGTATATATATATATATATTCACTGAAAAAACCATAGGTTATAGACCATATATAGTTAGGAATTAGCATTTACAAAACCTTGAAAATTCACTGAAAAAACCATAGGTTATAGACCATATATAGTTAGGAATTAGCATTTAAAAAACCTTATTTTACTCACACAAAACCATTGAAATTCCATATATAGTTAGTTGTACTAACTATATATCGCGCACCCGCAATCTACTGCTGATCATGTCACATATTACATCATTCATGACATGGTCAGTGACATCACTGATGACATCACTGATGACATCTCAAATGACATCACTGATGACATCACTGATGACATCTCAAATGACATCACTGATGACATCACTGATGACAACATCCAGTGACTGTATTTTTCTGTAAAGTTAAAATATGTCTTGAGTGGATGTATAAGTGTCTGGATGAAGGATTTAGTAGGTGCATGACTGACTGTATGAGTGAGTGATTAAATGTGTCTCACTGAGTGCATGGGTTAGTGACTAAACTGTCTTAATTTGTGCATCATTATGTCTGTTGTTCTGAAAACTGCTGCATGTGTTGTTCAGTAGCTATATGAGTAACTATATGGGTTATTGATTGGTTGCCCTAGTATTTGTATGGGAGACTGAGTGTGTGTGTGGGTGGCTGGGAGGTGTATGACTCTGTGCATAGATGTGTGAGCAGTTGATTCACTAGATGTATGGGTTCAAAAGTGCATGTGGAAACAGCTGTATGGGCGGTTGACTGTGTGCATCAGTGTATTGGTGAGTGAATGGATATCTCAGTGCTACATGTCAAAGTAAGTACATATGTAAAACACAGTACATGTGAGACTTGACATATATAAATAACTGTGCATAAGAGCCAGTGAATGTGTGAGTGGCTGTATGCATCATTGTGAACTTGTATACAGGATTGTATAAGAGAGTAAATATGTTTTAGTATATGTTTGAATAAGTAAGGTGTGTATAACTGTATAGTTGGGAAAATGGAGGTGTGATTGATTGTTTGCATGACTGACTAGGTGTGTGTGTAACTTCATGGATGAATGACAATCTGTGAGTCTGTGTTTACACTGAGTGTATCTAAGGTTATATTAGAGTCTGAAGAGGTTCATCGTATTATCACATGAATGATGTCATCAGTGATGTGATCAGTAATGTCAAATGAGATGTCATCAGTGATGTCATCAGTGATGTCATTTGAGATGTCATCAGTGATGTCATCAGTGATGTCATTTGAGATGTCATCAGTGATGTCATCAGTGATGTCATTTGAGATGTCATCAGTGATGTCATCAGTGATGTCACTGACCATGTCATGAATGATGTAATATGTGAAATGATCAGCAGTGGATTGCGGGTGCACGATATATAGTTAGTACAACTAACTATATATGGAATTTCAATGGTTTTGTCTGAGTAAAATAAGGTTTTTTAAATGCTAATTCCTAACTATATATGGTCTATAACCTATGGTTTTTTCAGTGAATTTTCAAGGTTTTGTAAATGCTAATTCCTAACTATATATGGTCTATTACCTATGGTTTTTTCAGTGAATTTCAATGGTTTTTTAATAGCAAATATCATAAGCTGTCGAATGTCAAGTACGTGGTAAGTAAAAACATTTTCGTGTTTATGCACACTGATCTGCTTTGAATGCTGCCCCCCCCCTCATTTCTATTAGGAGTACTCTCTCTTTGCAGATAGTGAAGGGTAGTTAACGCAGGCCTTTGCCCCCGTTGTAATCCGTCGTGCCTGCTTCTCTCTCCATTTGATTGATTGTTCTCTTTGGTTCATTCTCTATTTACAAACAAGCACAGAGTCGCAATACTCTGTTTAGTCTTTGCAGATAGCGAAAAATCGTGTAAAAAAACAAAAGGAATCGAGCAAAATCAGTAGGCCACTAATGGGATCTCTTTTTGACCTGGCTAAAATAGAAACATTAGGAACAACCTGTTGAAAATAGCAATGTGTATGTACATAAGCGGCGTTCATTTGTGTTCACAGTACCCCTTGTTGATTGTTTGAATCGAGCATTGAATTGTTCGAAGTTGGTTCTCTTAAGGATCTTCTCTGCCTGCAAACGAGGAAGAATGGGAATATTCTCTCTCCCTTTGCAGATAGTGAAGGGTAGGTAACGCAAACCTTTAACACGTCGTGCCTATTTCGTTCCTCATTGATTGATTGTTTGCCCGAACATTGACTGTTTGGGAATTGGTTCTTTTTGGAGGTATTCCCTGTTTGCAAATAAACGTAGGAAAATCTTTGCAAGTAGTGAAAGGGTAGGTAATGCGGACCGTTGTCCCCCGTTGTAATCTGTCATGCCTATCTACTCCCCACTGATTGATGCACCTGTTTCACCCGGACCATTTACTAGAGATAGGTCATCTGGCCCGACCAGAGAGCACCCCTAGTGAAAAGGACATATGCAATAATAACGAAGTGATCACTGTATCCTGGTAACAGAAACTTTAGCATGAAACAACCTGGAAAGAAAGGAATAGGAAAACGAAAATCAGTAGGCCACTGATGAACTTTTTATTAAATAACAAACAGAGAAACGATAACAATACGTAATGATAAAACCTATTATTGTCCTAGAAACAAGAAACGTTAGAAGTAAGCCCGTAATAAGAAACCTGAAAACAGTAAGAGAAACCAAGTGTGACATTGCAACGGCCACAAGGCAACGAGGCTTCATCGCCCCTCACTGCCCCAAAACGTGTCTGTCCCACCGCCTGCCACGCCCAAATAACGGCAAACTGGGAAAGATACAAGTCAGCAGACATCCGCCCCATTCTGGAAACTTCCAAAGTGCAACAGGTTTGCGGCTACGCCCAACCGGAAGCAACACATATAAGGCGGGTCCTGCTGCCAACCGTCGGCCAGGAGATCATCACGTAGGGTGTAGCCGGAGGAGAGGCCGAGGCCAGCGGGACCCGGCCAGGGGGATTGACAACACTGGAGAGTTGCAGGGGGGGGAATGTCCGTGTCCTCGACCCTCCCCTCTCTCTCTCCCAGTCCGGCCACCATCAACCAGAGGCCGAGGCCGACGGGATCCGGCCGCGGTGGCGGTAACCCTGGAGAATTGCAGGTTAGACCCTCTCTCTCCCAGTCTGGGCCAGCATCCATGGAGGGCCTGGGAGTGGAGAGGCCACTGCACGAAAGGCCCAGGAGAGGCACCACACGCCAAGGCCTGCCCCACCGGATGAGCCAAGGAACCCGTTCATGGGGCCAGAGCAAAGGGCGTCCGGCCGCCATCCACCGGAGGTCCGGCCCAAAGACGGACGGGACATTTCTTCTTTCTTTTATAATGGCTGCGACAACACTGGGGGGGGATGTCTTGCACATGCCTCCGACCCCCCCCCCCCCCTCGTCCTCATCGCCTGGTCCGGCCATAACAAATGTCAAGCGAGACGCCGTGGGGTGCACTGGGTGGGAGAGACGGTGCGAACAGGCCTCTCCCGCCTCCCCAGGTGGAGGCTTCCCAGCTGCACCCTCAGCGCTCCAGGCGCCCGGAAAAGGGTTCTTCCACTGTGGCGATGCTGCAACGTCTCGCCCGGCAGGGTGGAGCCCGTCCGCTCATTTGACCCCGCGATCGCCAGTAGCTACCGAACTCTCAAATTGGCGGTCGACCTGGCAAGAGCGGGCCCAGCATAAAGAAATGGCCCGGTCACTGGTTGACTCCACCACCGTAGTCCTCCACGACCTTGAAGATTCTAGAGGAGCCGCGGGAGTCCCCGACCCCCGCAGACACCCCCGATGGGGAATGACTGCCATGATCGCCCGTGGAGTGACGAAACTGTAGCCGCGGGACGTCGGCGCTCCCATGCTGGCGCCAGCCTCAGTTTGAATGACTAGAATCCTGCAGACCTCAGTTCCGGTGAAAGCACAGTCTGACCCGGTAGGAAAAATTGTTGCACCCCCTCCCCTTTTTGACTGATGGTTCAAACCACCGATCCTTTCCTTTGCCCTTTTTTTTTTTCACAACCAGTTTATTGATGAAGACGAGCATATGAAATATAGTGGCAGCCCACAATCAGGACTACACCACCAAACATTATGATACAATCACAGCACTTAACCAAGTGTCCAAGCAAGAAGATGATGCAATTAAGGATATCAGAAAACAGTTACCCCACCTTCACCTTATACTGCTACCTACCTACCCAACTCCCCGATCCCACCCTGGAACCCACCCGAACCCCATGCATGTGTGTACTAACCGTAACGATGTAAGATTATGACGTGGGTAATGTGCGTGGACATGGGCCCTGCCAGCCAGTACGGGGCTAAAGGTCCTCTTCTGGCTCCACTGGAGGGTCCAGTGTCAGATCTCTATAGTCTGCCCACCTCTTCCAAATCTTAAAGTGTTTGCGGGGGCATCCTCGCGCCTCAAATATAGGTCTCTCCAGGCCCATACAGAAGTCCATACCAGCCTTCCATGCAGTCAGGGGGGGGGGGCTCACATTCTTCCACGCTCGGGCCAGGTCCCTTTTAGCCACCACCAGCCCCAGTAGGAGCAGGTGCCGCTTATAAATATTGCCACCAACCCCTTCCAGGACGTGCAACAGACCCAGACGGTGAGTACGGGGGAGGGTCCAGCCCAACACCTCAGACAGACAGCCCCAAACACCCCTCCAGAAGCCAACCAGCCTAGAGCACGACCACATTGTATGAAGTAGCGTACCCACCTCAGCCCCACACCGCAGACATTCCGGGGACCCAATCAGGCCCGCCTTCCACAGACGCTCTCGGGTATAGTATGCCCTATGGAGAATCTTGAATTGGATGAGTCGGAATCGCATTGCGATAGCCGCCCCCCTCGGGGATTCCAAGGCCTCTCGCCAGTCGTCCTCGTCCAAGGGGCCGAGGTCAACTTCCCAAGTCGCCTTCAGTGAGAGAAGAGTAGGGGAGCAGTGGGTGACCATGGTTTGATAAATGCGCGATACTTTTTTGTCCCCAAGATCTCCCATGAAGACCTTCGCCTCGATCGGGCTAAAGTCAGGGAGTGAGTCAAGGTTGGCAATGCTGGGCGTCAGTGCATGTCGGAACTGTAGGTACCGGAAAAATTGAGATTGGGGCATATCAAATTCGGCACTGAGGGTCTGAAAGGATTTGAGCGACGTACCAGACATCACTTGACCTAACTGCGAGATACCTATCGCATCCCAGCCATCGAAGCCTGGCAATTTAGAGAGTTCAGGTAGCATGCCGTTCCGCCATAAAGGTGTTTCAGCGGTTAGTCGGCCCCACCAGCCCACGCGACGCAAGGCCTGTCGCCATATAGCAAACACGAGTCTGGTAACCCTTGGCAGCGAGGTACGCAGTCGGGGTGAGTATAGGATGGTATGGAGCGAGGTATCGCCCATCAAAGCACGCTCTAGGGCATAGGCCGGGTCCCCACCGTCACAGTACCACCATTCGTTCAGAATAAGGAGGTGAGCGGCCTGGTAGTACGACTGCAGATCCGAGGTGGCCAGGCCTCCACAGTAGGTGGACAGAAAGCATGTGCGCAATGCCACCCGGGCAGGGCCTCCCGCCCAGAGAAAGCGGCCCAGCACTGAGTTAACCTGTTTAAACCACCGAGGTGGAATAGGATACGGATGGTTTTGCAACTGGTAGAGTAGGCGCGGGAGCGCAACCATCTTGAAAATGGCAGATCGGCCAAAGATTGTCAGGGGCATTCGAGACCAAGTTTTGACGTCCGACTGAACTCGTTCCCAGACGGGCTGCAGGTTACGGTCCCAGGCAGTGTCAGCCGAGTCCGAGAGAAACACTCCGAGGTATTTCAGCCCAGTCGTGGCCATTCGCAATCCCGAGGCCCAAGGGTCTGTCACCGGGTCTCCTGATAGCACCCACAGGGTGGACTTGTGGAGGTTGAGATACAAGCCCGAGGCCTCTCCAAACTGGTGCATGATCTCCAAGACACGTGGGCCCGAGCGTTGCAAATCAGTGAGGAAAAAGAGGACATCATCCGCGTATAGCGCGATCTTGTCCGACAGGGTAGTATTCCATACAAAGCCCCGTATCTGCGCATCCTGGCGCACTCTCGCCGCCAAGGGCTCCATGGCCAGTGCAAAAAGATAGGGGGAGAGCGGGCAGCCCTGCCTGGTCCCTCGGCCTATGCGGAATGTCTCTGACACCGCCCCGGCGACCCGCACCGAGGCTGTAACATCAGTGTAGAGGAGCTTTATATAGGAGAGGAAGACCGGGCCTAAGTTGAGCCAAGATAGCAAGGTAAATAGGTATGACCAGCCAACCGAGTCGAAGGCCTTGTTGATATCGGCCAGCAACAACGCCGCCTGGTCCCCCAGGGCTCCAACAGCGTCGATCGCCGCCTGCGCACGCCTGATATTGTGTCGCGTCGCCCTTCGGGGCATAAAGCCTGCCTGGTCAGAATGGACTAAGGCAGTAATGTGTGGAGCCAAACGGTTCGCTAGGGCCTTGGCCAGTATCTTAGCCTCAGTATTAATTAAGGAGATGGGCCTGTAGGAATCATGGCTATCTGGGGGCCTGCCAGGCTTCTGAAAGACCACTATTTCTGCATGGCGCCAGTCCGGTGGCAGTAGACCCCGGGTACGGGCCGCTTCCAGCGCTCGGCGGTAGTGCGATCCCAGCTGCACATGGAATCTTTTAAAAAACTCACATGGGTAGCCGTTTGGTCCAGGGGCCTTACCGGCGTTGAGTTGCCCCAACGCGTCTCCCAGTTCTTCCGCCGTGAGGGGTGCATCCAGGGCCTCCCTGGTCTCGTCCGACACCGGCACCGGTGGGAACTCCTCGAAGAAACGGGCTAAGTCGCCCTCAGGCAATTGGTCACGTGGGGCATACTGGTCTGTAAAGTACGTGGCGAAGCTTGCCGCCAATTCGTTTGGGTCGGTTAGAACGTCTCCGTTGTCGTTCGTGAGACCCGGTAGTACGAGGGGCTGGAAATTGTGTTGGCACAATCTATGGAGCATGGAACACGACTTGTCCCCCCATTGATACACCCTACTTCTGGTGGCGAGCCACGCCTGTTTGGCTTCGTCTAGCAATAGGGACGCATATGATTGCTGTGCCTGCAGGAGCAGCCGCAGATCCACCCCATCACTACCGGTACTGTGTTCTTGTTCGAGGGTCGCTACTCGGGCAGCTGCCTCCGCAGTTTGTTCTCGTCGCTGTCGACGGGCCGCCGAGCACCATGCAATATCGACTCCCCGTATAGTAGGTTTCATAGCCTCCCACACCACACCTACATCGGCACCCTCCACTAGGTTCTCCCGCCAATAATGGTCAATAGTCTCTCGTAAGTGCTTAGCGTACGCCGGTTTAAGGAGATGCCACGAGGACATCCTCCATCTAAACGGCTGCCGTTTCCGATGGAGATCTATTTGAACCGAAACCGGGGAGTGGTCGGACAGGCCCCTTGGCAAGATGTCAGCGCCCTTCACCCTACACAAATATTCTCCAGGTAGAAACATATAGTCCAACCGCGAGAACGAGCCATGCACTGCCGAGACATACGTATAGTCTCGGGTTACAGGGTGCATATGTCGCCAAGCATCCACCCAGCCTAGCCCCTCACTCATGGCATGCAATCTGGTGGGCGGAAGGGAGGGGGGGGTGGTGCCAGTCACCTCCTGACGTCTCCGGCGATCCACACTCACGTCCATCACGTCATTCCAATCACCCCCAACCACTGCCAGTGATCCAGAGACATCCTCCCACACCGCAAACAGCCGCTCTGCCAGGGCCCACTGCAGGGGAGGGGGGGCGTATACACTTCCAAACACCACCGGCTCCGTGCCCACCATGCCCTTAACAAACAGGTAGCGACCCTGAGGATCCACCCACTGCTTCTCGTGCACATACGCCACCCTGCGGTGTATCAGTATAGCCACCCCCCTGGATCCTCTGGAGAACCCCGCGTGGAAGACCTGCTGATATCCAAATCTCTGTAGGCCCAGTGCCTTAGTGCCCATCATGTGAGTTTCTTGAAGTAGTAATACATCTGCCGCTTCCCTTTTCCCCCATCGCAACACCGCCCCCCGTTTAATCTTGTCTAACAATCCTCTGACATTCCACGTAACCACCCGCATAAAGTCTACAGGGAGTCGGTCGATCGATTCAGCCATAGTCAATCGGAGTCCACCATAAAAGCCCCCCAGGCCCGCACCACCCGCCACACACCACACAAAGCATCATTTTGGTACACACATGCATTACGCTAACTACCCCAAGAAAAACTATCAACCCCTTCGTCCCATGATCTGCAACAGTTCCCTCCCCCAACTCAGCAGTCGCAACCCCGACCGCCCGTATCCCGCCTCCCCCCACCCTATACCTCAATGAACCATGAAGTACCTGTCGCGGCATGGGTAGTCTCGAGCCCAAAACCGAGGGCCCGGGCCCACCCATACCAATGGATCCCAACATCCCAAGCAGAAAAACCATAAACACACCCCCTCCCCTTGACATCCCACTCACAACTAGGGGAGTGGTAGCCCTTATATCGCAGTCCCCAAGTCCCAAACCCCACCAAGAACTCTCCCCCCAATCAGGAGAGCAAAACAGTACTATCTCAGAGCTGCACAGTGATCAGTAGTGCACAGGTCACAAGCGACTCAGCGCACCCAGCCCGGAGTCTCAGCATTTCTAGCAATAAATTGGAGCCGAGGCTCCGGAGACTTCAGTGATCTGTTCCCGACTGCTCCGAGTCTTCTGGTCTGCCAGCGTCCAGTGAGCCATCCACCGAGGCCGCACGCCTGCGTGATTTAGAGCGTTTGGACCGCCCATTCTGTGTCGTTTGGTCCCTCTGCGCCCGCGGTGAACCCTCAGGGGTGCCTGGATGAAGTCCTGGCTGAGGATTCGGTCTGACCCGCACTGTTTCATCCGTCCACTTGAAAAGGTCTTCTGGGGTATCAAAAAACAATGTCCGTGACTGGAATATCACCCTCAGGCGCGCCGGGTACAGCAGGGAGTATTGTAGCTTAAGACCTCTCAGCTTAGCCTTAGCCGCCACAAAAGACTGGCGCCGTTGCTGCACAAGTCTAGTGTAATCAGGGAAAATCATGATCTTTTGACTTTCAAACAGGAGGGTTTCCTTGGATCTGGCTTCCCTCAGTATAGCGTCCCTGTCGTGGTAATTTAACAGCCTAGCGATCACTGCCCTAGGCCGCTCGCCCTCAGGCGGCCTTTGTGTCAGGGCGCGGTGTGCTCTTTCGATAACAAAACAGGCAGACAGCGACCCCGGGGGCATCCATGACTCCAGCCACTGTGTGAGAAACTGCTCCATATTGCCTTTGGCACAGCTCTCTGGAAAGCCGAGAAAACGGAGGTTGTTACGCCGTGCCCGCCCTTCAGCATCCTCCACCCGGAGCGCTGTGGTCCGCTGCGCGTCCTCCATCGCCGCCATTCTCTTCTTCAGGGCACCTACATCCTCTTCCACCACTGACACCCTGGACTCGGCTTCCGTGATTCGTGCCACTGCGTTCCTAAGATCCTGGCGCAACAGGGTTACGTATTCGCACAACAGACCGCTACTGACAACCCACCCCCCGGGACGCCCCACGCCGGATACCCAAATCAATGCGGCACCCAGGCAACATCTTCTGAATTTTCATAATTTGAAAGAACTAGTAACATGTCCTCATCAGGAATTTCCTCTTCAATCATCTCATCAGGAATCTCCTCATGAAAAGTCTGCAATGATGATTCTTGTAACTCTATGGTCTCCAAACATTCGATAAATTCGACATCAAGAGATTGATAAAAAAAATCATTCAAGTCATCTCCTCCTTGTGAGAATATTTCATTATTGGTGCTGTCAATTTCAATAAATGTAGTGGATAATTCAAAAGAAATTGCCACGGTCTCTTCATTGTGAGCCATTTTATTTTGAAATTGCTTGCTGTAAATTGCAGAAAAAAATAATCACTTTCATTTATCGTTTTTAGTAATACATAATATAAAACTAACTTTATCAAGTATTTAGTATAACAGAAGGACTGTAAATAAATAACAGAAAACATTTTTCAAATTATCTTAAAGTGTACAACATAGTTCCCCTTACAAATTAACAACTCACCTTTTTAAAAGTAGGAGAAGTGTTAGTACTGTGTAAATCAAACACCAGAAATTGAGCACCAAAAATTCCTCACAAATGTACCTCAGACAGTAGTATCACAAAATGGCTGTGGTTTCCTCTCATTTTAGATATATACATAACCAATTAACTTTCATCACACACAAATACAAAACCAAAGTAACATTTTAATTGGTTCTAAATTTCAACACTTTCAAATGTGTTTTCCCCATGCAATTTTCCATAGGACATTTAGATACGTCTACAGCCTGAATGGCTGAACGGAATTACACCAAACTTGGCAAAATGGTACATCAAACCTAAGAGGTCAGGGAGGATCTACTATGCCCCCTTATGGTCATTTGCCCCTTCGCTTTGGCCTCCTCTTGTCTCTCGATCCTACCGAGAGACAAGATGGCGGCCGCTACGGACTGTTTGGAATGTTTACAGACGCCGGAGAACCAATCAGCTTCGCAAAGCTCCGTAACGCGAAAAGTACGCGAAGCGGAGCGCTGTTACAGATATATATCTTTTTTTGAACGTTAATTTCTCAAAATCCACTGGAGCACATATATTGAGACCTAGCAAAGGCACATCGGGCTACCAGTCCCTAATATTTTGCCAAGTTTTGTGCAAATCCATTCAGCCGTTCGATTATTATTATTATTTTTTTTTTTTGCCCCGCGGGGCCCTTTTAAAACCTCCACATCAAACCTAGGGGGTCAGGGAGGATCTACTATGCCCCCTTATGGTCATTTGCCCCTTCGCTTTGGCCTCCTCTTGTCTCTCGATCCTACCGAGAGACAAGATGGCGGCCGCTACGGACTGTTTGGAATGTTTACAGACGCCGGAGAACCAATCAGCTTCGCTTCACAAAGCTCCGTAACGCGAAAAGTACGCGAACTGGAGCGCTGCCCGGTCCGCTGTTACAGATATATATCTTTTTTTGAACGTTAATTTCTCAAAATCCACTGCAGCACATATATTGAGACCTAGCAAAGGCACATCGGGCTACCAGTCCCTACAATTTTGCCAAGTTTCGTGCAAATCCATTCAGCCGTTCGGGCTAAAAGTGAGGCCAACCGCCCTATGGAAAACTCAATGTTAAAAACACGTTTTGGGACCCCCCTTTTTTCTCAGCCCCCCCCTTGACAAACCCCCCCCCAAATTTTCAGTGGCTGCTCAGAAACAAAATGTTCCATTTTCCTGAAAATTTCAGCCAATTCCGTCCACAAACGCCAAAGTTATTAGACATAGAATTTTCAAAAATCCCATAGAGAAAAAATCCTAACTATATATACCTACTGGCGACCGCCAGTAGGTAATATATATATATATATTTATATATATATATATATATATATATCCCAAAACCATCCCCCGAAGAAGGACGCGGAGGCTAAGGGGATTACAGGTCACACAGCACATTTATTTCTCCTCCTGCAATGGCGGCGAATGCATTTCGGCGTTTACTGCCTTCTTCAGCGCCCAGCACTGCAGCATGTCCTGTTACCAAAATGTTCTTTCCTGTTTGCAAATATGTACCAGCTGTTAGCGCCCCTCCCCTTAATGTGGTCGACACATCCTGTTAGAGTCTTTTGTGCAATACATGACTCCAACTCCCAGCAGGCACTGTATCGGCTCGACCAGGTGGATGGCATAAGAAAGTGAGGTAGACTGTAGGTCCTCGCTGGCGTGCAGGTAGGTGGTGACAGGCTCAATGCTCGGGGGGGGAGAAAGTCAATTGCCGTGGTCTCTGGTCCCCTTTGAACCGCTACAGCCAGCGCATCACAGGCAAGCTGCTGGGTCGGGGTCGTCAATGCGGACTCATTACCCCTTCGAGGTAAAATACCTCGCTCATCCCAACGTTTGTTCTGTGTTTGCTGGCGGTCACTGGAGATTATCGATCCCTCGATACTGTCTGAAAGCTGCAAGCAGCTGGGTGCCAGATTGATCTCCGTGTCTCTTGATGCAGCAGGGCCATCCGTACTGTGTCTCTGGCAGGCACAGAAAATATCCCAAAACCATCCCCCGAAGAAGGACGCGGAGGCCAAGGGGATTACAGGTCACACAGCACATTTATTTCTCCTCCTGCAATGGCGGCGAATGCATTTCGGCGTTTACTGCCTTCTTCAGCGCCCAGCACTGCAGCATGTCCTGTTACCAAAATGTTCTTTCCTGTTTGCAAATATGTACCAGCTGTTAGCGCCCCTCCCCTTAATGTGGTCGACACATCCTGTTAGAGTCTTTTGTGCAATACATGACTCCAACTCCCAGCAGGCACTGTATCGGCTCGACCAGGTGGATGGCATAGGGAAGTGAGGTAGACTGTAGGTCCTCGCTGGCGTGCAGGTAGGTGGTGACAGGCTCAATGCTCGGGGGGGGAGAAAGTCAATTGCCGTGGTCTCTGGTCCCCTTTGAACCGCTACAGCCAGCGCATCACAGGCAAGCTGCTGGGTCGGGGTCGTCAATGCGGACTCATTACCCCTTCGAGGTAAAATACCTCGCTCATCCCAACGTTTGTTCTGTGTTTGCTGGCGGTCACTGGAGATTATCGATCCCTCGATACTGTCTGAAAGCTGCAAGCAGCTGGGTGCCAGATTGATCTCCGTGTCTCTTGATGCAGCAGGGCCATCCGTACTGTGTCTCTGGCAGGCACAGAAAATATCCCAAAACCATCCCCCGAAGAAGGACGCGGAGGCCAAGGGGATTACAGGTCACACAGCACATTTATTTCTCTATATATCACCTGTGTTACGTCTCCGGGTTCGCTCACTGAAAGTCATTGCGGCTGGATGAAGAGGATTGGGACAGTGATATTGTCGCAATAAGTGCTGGGGCGTACAAACAGCTGAACGTGCTGGGATACCAAATTGCCCATGTGTACCAAGGAGCTATGCAAGAACTCATGGGCAGAAAGCGTTGATGTTCCAACTTTTAAACAAGTGAATTATGGGATGTGCTGTCCGTGGTGAGGACTACAAGATCGTCGGCGTGCGAATTGTGTCAGCTGTGATCCCACCAATGGGAACGAAGGAAACCATTTAAAACTGCTTTGAAAAATGACCTTGTGCACTAAGGCATTAGATAAAGGCTTGTTGCCGAAATGCATTATGCCATCTTGTTAAGTAAATTACTGCCCTGGAATCCCCACTGTATCCCCGTGTTTTCTTGGGAAAGGAGAAAATGGTGGTGTATACTGGTGTGCGGCCAGTGGCACGTTGGGGCCCAGTCCTAAAGTGTTCGGAGGTTTGCATTGGCAAAGTGGCGTGAAGTATATCCAGGGGATTGGAACCCTTGGGACCACCACAAACCTCAGTGAGCTGAGGTACTACTGTTGAACACAGTCCGTGACTTCACAGATAGACGTGCTCACCTGTGTTACGTCTCCAGGTTCGCTCACTGAAGGTAATTGCGGCTGGATGAAGGGGACTGGGACAGTGATTTTGCCGCAATGAATGCTGAGGGAAACAAATAGCTGAACGCACTTGGATACCAAATTGTCCCTGTGTACTATGGAAGTATGCAAGAACTCATGGGCAGAAAGCCTTGATGTTCCAATTTGAAAACAAGTGCATTATGGGACGTGCAGTCAGTGGTGAGGACTAAAAGATTGTCGCTTTGCAAATTGTGTCAGCTGTGAACCCACCAATGGAACGAGGGAAACCATTTAAAATTGCATTGTAAAATGACCTCAAGCATTAAGGCATTTGATGAAGGCTTGTTGTCGAAACGCGTTATGCCATCTTGTTAAATAAATTACTGCCCTGGAATCCGTGCTTGTCCTTGTGTTTTCTTGGGAAAGGAGAAAATTGTGGTGTATACTGGTGTTGGGCCAGTGGCATGCTGGGGACCCGTCCTAAAGTGTTCAGAGGTTTACATTGGCAAAGTGGCGTGAAGTATTTCCAAGGGACTGAAGTCCTAGGGACCGCCACAAACCTCAGTGCGCTGAGGAACTACTGTTGAACACAATCTGTGACTTCACTGAGAGACATGCTCACCTGTGTTACGTCTCCGAGTTCGCTCACTGAAGGTAATTGCAGCTGGATGAAGGGGACTGGGACAGTGATTTTGCCGCAATGAATGCTGGGGCGAACAAATAGCTAAACGTACTGGGATACCAAATTGTCCATGTGTACCACGGAAGTATGCAAGAACTTATGGGCAGAAAGCTTTGATGTTCCAACTTTTAAACAAGTGCATTATGGGATGTGCAGTCCGTGGTGAGGACTACAAGATCGTTGCTTTGCAAATTGTGTCAGCTGTGATCTCACCAATGGGAACAAGAAAATCATTTAAAACTGCATTGAAAACTGACCTCAAGCATTAAGGCATTTGATAAAGGCTTGTCTTCGAAACGTGTTATGCCATCTTGTTGAGTAAATTACTGTCCTGGAATCCCCGCCATGTCCCTGTGTTTTTGTTGGGAAATGAGAACATTATATATATATATATATATATTCAACTGGGGCTGAATTTTGACTAAGTTTAAAGTGGCGCGCCAGGTTACTGCACGAGGCAGAAGGATGCCGGCTGGTTTTGAGGTTGCGAGTTCGAATCACGGTTTTTGTGACAGAAAATTTAAATAACTGTTATAAATGTTATCAAATATTCTGCGGCAACAAGAGTATTGTCGGATGAAATGTATTATGATTTATGTGTTATTTGATATGCTTTAGCCTGCTGACTTAGACTGTGAGTTTGTTTTCATAGCTCCGGACATTCCCGGATGCGGGTAGTCTGCCTTCTATATCCACGAAAAAGCAAGTCACATGATGTGCATTTAAATTGCATTGCAAACAAGCACCAACACTCGTGAACAAGGGGACCCAGTTCCCGAAACGCGTCGAGTGCATTGTGAATAAACCGAGCTGTGGCCTGGACATCGTTCTTGTGAGAGTGAGGAGAACGACTGTTTGTGGAATACGGGGGAGTGGCGATCCCGTCCCGGCCTGCCGCTGTTAGCGGCCATCCCAACTTCTTTGCCGATTTCGGGTGGATATATATATATATATATATATATACGCTCTTTCTTTCTTCTATCCGGGTATAAAGAGAAGCACTCACAGGGGTCTTGGACTTCTTTTCGAATATTTAATTTATACTGCCAGCAGTTAACATGACGCGTTTCGGCTTCTGCCTTTGTCGAATGTTACCATGTTTTCGCGCCAAGGTCGACATTAAAAAACATCCACATCAAGTCATATGATGCAAAAAAGAACATAAATCAACATAGGACCATTTTTTACAGGCGCCATATTGAAACATGTCTAATGTAGCTTAGTACCAAACTCTTAATGCATAGGAAATCCAATGCATTGCAGTGAATCCATTACTCATATTGAGAAAATTAAATATAGACATTCGATTATATAAACGGGATTACTCTCACAACAAGAATTGTTATGCCGCGTATTGGCTTTCACAATCAGTTGTTTACATTCCAACTACACATCTCAAATATAGTGCACATGTGAATAAAATCTCGCAGTGTATCGGCTTAATTCATCCTACAATTGCTTAATTAATGCATGAGTGACCAATAAAACATTAGAATCTTCAATTTATATTGCATGTTACAGATTGTACACAGAACTAGATAATTCATAATACTCTATTTCATTGTAAATGAGCTCCCGACAATTCGAATTAATCTCCCAAATGTATTGATAGCTATTCTCCTATATTCATCCCCTTCGGGGTCTTAGTCTCCAGTCTCCAGATCGATAATATATCTGGATTCAAGTCTGCGTAGCTTCCTGATCCTATCCCCACCTCTTATGCTGGTTGGAATTGTGTCTAGCCCATAATACCGTAACAGCTCCCTGTCACTACCATGTTTCTCTGCATAATGCCTTGCCACCGGGTAGGTAGCAATTCTTTTAGCAATCGCCCTCATGTGTTCTAGCACCCGCATCTTGATGGGATTAATGGTGCTACCTATATATCTCATGTCACTACCATGTTTCTCTGCATAATGCCTTGCTACCGGGTAGGTAGCAATTCTTTTAGCAATCGCCCTCATGTGTTCTAGCACCCGCATCTTGATGGGATTAATGGTGCTACCTATATATCTAAGTCCGCAAGGACAAACCAGGCAGTAAACTACATAAGTGGTATTGCATGTGATGAACTTCTTAATCGTTCTGGGCATTTTGAGTCCTGTCACCTCATATGTGAGTGTTCTTTTACTACCTGCACAGGCCTTTCAATTACCGCAAGGATAAAAACCTCTAAGCTCCCTTAGGGTACCCCCTGTGTTAGGTTTGGTGTAGAGATGACTTTGTACTAGATTGTCCCTTAGCGATCTTGCTTTTCTATATGTTATCATCGGCATAGATGGTATACCTGGGCCTATCACGTTGTCTGTTTTTAAGATATGCCAGTTTTTTTTCATAACTTTTCTTAAATCATTTGCTTCCTTTGAGAAAGTTGTTATCATCCTGAACTTATTGTCTCCTTTCTTGTTTTTATACTTTTTCTCATCCTTGAGAAGGGTTTCTCTTGATATATTATTCACCCAATTAAGGGTTACTTCTGAGAAATCCCTACTATAGCCCCTGTTGACAAATCTATGTAGGCTAGCTTGTGCGGCTACTTCGAAATCCGAATTCTGTGTGCTGTTATGTTTCAATCTTAAGAATTCCCCATAGGGGATACTTCTAACCAGCCTTGGTGGATGATTGCTTGCCGCATGTAATACCGAATTACCGGCTGTTGGTTTTCGGTAAATTGATACATTTGGTTTATTATCAATGACACTTATTTTGAGATTTAAGAAATTCACTGAATTAGGGCAGACCTCACGACTGAATTCCAAAATGACAACATTATTGTTAAGACTTTTGGTGATCTCGTATGCTGAATCCATCGAGCCATTCCAAACAATACACAAGTCGTCAATACAGCTGTACCAAGAGATTACCTTATTGATATCAATTCCACCTTGTGCTTTGGACACTTGCTCCGCCCACCAGCCCACGAACAAGTTTGTGTAGCTGGGGGCGAAGCAAGTGCCCACCGCAGTACCAAAGATCTGTTGGTGTCAGTCATCTCCGTATACAAAAATAATGTTAGTTAGACAAAATTCTGTAAACTGTAAAATCATTTTGTTGTGTTCGGTGAACTTCAAAGGTTTTTTGTTCAGAAAATGTGCAATTACTTCAAGACCATGCTCATGATTGATCCTGGTATAGAGACTCGTAATGTCCAGGACAATTAGTTTATATTCAGATTCCCATTGTTGTTTCTCAGTGCGATTCAGAAAATCTCGAGAGTCTTTGATATATTGCATCATGTGACTTGATGTGGATGTTTTTTAATGTCGTCCTTAGCGCGAAAACATGGTAACATTTGACAAAGGCAGAAGCCGAAACGTGTCATTTTAACTGCTGGCAGTATAAATTAAATATTTGAAAAGAAGTCAAAGAGCCCTGAGAGTGCTTCTTTATACCCGTGGCGTTTTGTAAGTTGGAGGATTAAGTCCCCTTGAATCCTGAGGGTCCCTGGGGTCCAACTAGCCCAATAGGTATCTCCAGTAAGTGCCACAGAGCTGTGTTGCATAGAGGTATAAAAAGGGGTGTGGCCTCAGATCACCTCTCTGCAACGCAGCCCTGTGGCGCTCACTGGAGGTACCTGGTGGGCTAGTTGGCCCCCAGGGACCCTTAGGATTAAAGAGGATTTAATCCCCCAACTTAAAATACTGTGTGCTTTTACACAGTGGTACAGGGAGGGGGCGGAGCCTGATGTGACAAGTGTGCAAAGGCGGCATGTGGCGCGTTTTAAGTTGGGGATTAAGTCCCCTTGAGTTCTGAGGGTCCCGGGGGCCCAATTAGATCACCAGGAACCTAGAGTTAGTGCCACAGGGCTCTGTTGCATAGAGGTGGTCCGAGGCCATGCCCCTTATCACACCTCTCCGCAACGCAACTCTGTGGCACTTACGGGAGGTACCTGGTGGGCTAGTTGGTCCCCAAGGACTCTCATGATTCCTCCAGAGGTGCAGAAGTTAAAAACGTTTCTAAGTCCCAGGATTGAAGAGTGGTAGAAGTCTAACTAAACACAATCAATCGTGTCAGGACTTCAGGAACAGCACTAGGGCCTCAAAACTCACTCAAGAAGATGTCGACAACAGGGTTTAGGGCAGGCTGAGTTGGAACTGATCAGTTGGGCAGGTTCAGGAAAAGGACTTTTGAATCTTGTTCTGTCCCTATAATGGAGGTCAGATTTGGAGTCCAATTGTTTGACCTGTGTCAAGAGGGAGCAAGTCTAGTTATTTGGGCTCTACTCAGGCCACAAACAGCAGTTTCAGTCTGCTGTCTGACCTCTTCTAGTCTTCCCCAGGTCCAGTAGTGTTCCAAAGAGGGTGCCGGTGAATGACACATTTATGTTTGATACAAGCATGCTGGTAGGGGTGACTCCTGGGCTCTCCCGAACCAATGGGGTAAAACTTCATTGGGTTAACTCTACCTACTTTAGCAGCAGTATCTACTTGCACTACTGCAAATCACATAGTGCCCAAAAATTCAAAATTATTAAACCCTTCCCTCCTTGTGAAGAAACTATATGCACACCAAGAGGTGTGGCCATTGTAATGAGAAGCCCTTCTCTGTGGTCACTCAACCCAGTTCTAGGAACAGCTGTTCCCCCCACTAGGTTTGATGCCTGACTGACTTGGATGACAAAAGAAGGGATCTGCCCAGGTACTATCTGACATTTGCTTTTGACAGAGGTTACTTTGAAGAAATTACTGGGTACAGCCCAAATGGTCATTCTGCCGGAGGAACAAATATATCTCCACATCCTAAGGCCTTTGTCTCCACTCTAGAAGGAATTTTCACACTTTGATAAGGGTCATTCACCAACTGGGTGATAGTTGAAAGGCTCATGCACATTAGCCTTTAGGAGCTCTAGGCAGGGAAAAGATAACTTTATATAAGATATGTTTCTGTAATATGTATCAGACTTTACCATTAAGTAAAGTTTTTGGTAAATATTACAAGGAGTTGTTGAATCATGTTTCTAGATGGTCCCTGCCATGAGATAGCAGACTTAGGGGTCTATTATAATGTTGGGCGGATCTGCACCGCCTGTATGGTGGTGGTGATCTACCCGCCATTATACACCGGCCGCCACCCATTTCCCCTGCCATATTACTAAGGCGGGGGGACCCCGGTGGACGGAAAGACCGTCCGTTGGTTTTCTGCCAGTCGACCAGTCAACCGGTCGGAAAAGGGGCTGGATATGGTGGCGGTGTCTGGAAGACACCACCATCCATATTAGCATACAGGCGGATTGGTGCCTTTTGATGGTGGCGTTGCCGCCATCGAAAGGCATGCTGTGCATGACTGTGGGGGCCCGTTGCGGGCCCCCAGGGTGTTGGGGGGTGGGGGGTGCACATGGGGGGTATCTAGGGTACCCCCCCTGCATTTGCATGCGCAACGTGGCAGGCATCGCACGGTGCCTGGCACGTTGTGCATTCAAACGCACAAGGTGCATCCATGGCATTGTGGTGGGCGGTGCTGTGAGCACCGCAGGCCACAATGTTGTGGATGGGGCATGCCACTGTGTTGGTGGCATCCTGAAAACTGGTGCAGGACCGCCGCACCACTGATGGCCAGTCCCAGTACCACTAGGGTGGCGGGAGGACACTTGTGTGGAGGAGTGTGGCTCAATGGTTAGAGCGGCAGACCCTGATGCAGAGTTCTGGCCAGGGACCAGGGTTCGATTCCCGCCTCGGCGGGGTCTCGGGCTCAATTTCCTCCGACCTGTTAATTCTCGCCTCGGTGCCTATTCTAATCACGGGCCCCACGCTGCAACTCTGGGCAATAGCTTGCTTAGCCTCCACACCGGCCCCAACAGAGCTAAAGATGCCTGGCTTCACCCTGGGGGTGCCCAGGAGTGGACACTTCACAGGGAAAGCCAGGAGGGGTTCCACAGCGGTATGAGTATCAGCGGCAGGAAGCCGAATAGGCGACACCGCAACGTGACCGTCTGGTGACAGTGCGCTCTATAAGTACCATGACATTTACATTTACATTTACAAAAGTCCGCCCGCCATCCTAATAGACCTCTTAATATTTATTATTGCTTCCCAGTATTTCTATATAGACCAGCCAGCATTCCTAAAGTGAAAATAGCTTTTGGATGCTAGGTCCGGTAAGGACACTTTAACATTACATTTCTAAATGTCCTACATTTAAATGCCATGCACCCTGCCTTCATACAAGAGACTTACTAATATCATCATCATCATCATCAATATTGTTTACGGCTTTATAAGGCCATAAAAATACAAGAAATATGCATGCAAAATTATATAGTTTATCAGTTAAAATATAGAACAGTTCATTATTGATATGTAAAGACATTAAAAATAACAAGTCCGACCATGTAATCGATCATAGGGTTGTAGAGCATAGTCCTTAATCTCAGAGCCTTCTGTCTAAAGTTTTTACAAACAGACAAACCATATCAGAGGACAGTTGGTCTCCAAAACTGAGAAAAATCCTAACTTAAAGACTTTCAGTATTCACAGAAGGCATTTAGGAGTCCTGAAGTTAGGAGTCCTAACTTTACTACTCCTAAACTGAGAAAAATTCTAACTTTAGGACTTTTGGTATTCACAGAATGCATTTAGGAGTCCTAAAGTTAGGACTCCTAACTTCTGTGAATACCGAAATGAGTAAGTGCCATCTGTGAATACCTGGTAGTAAGTTTAGGATTTTGTTTTAAGTTAGTTCTGTGAATCAGGCCCAGTGTTCTCTTAGAATGTCATCATTGCCCTATTCTAGGCAATTCATACTACCTACACTAATATAATTATTAAAACATACTAGCAACGCTCTTAGAGATTCAGTGTTGACTGCTAAATTGGATGAGAGTGTTGCTGATAGTCTGTCCCATTTATTATCTGAGCAATATGCTTCAATGTCTTCCTCTATTAAGTTTTGGAATTGCATAAATGTGACAATAATGCCTCTTATAAATTACCATTATTTACACAAGATGATTTGGGAGCATATTTTTCTAACACTCAAGAGTTGACTGGACCTTGAAAAAATGTGAGTGATTAAGTTAACAATCATCATCATTCTCTTCAAATGAGGAGTCATAACCTATTCTCTTTCTCTTGTTTCCTCAAAGACCATCATGATAATATTCATCATTTTAAAAAGACTATATGAAACCCAGGAATATCACCTAAGAGCCCACACACCTTTACTTGTGTCATTGGTAGTGTAGGTTAATGATTTGTGTGAATAATTACAAAAAAGTGCATGGTCTTCCCCGTAAAAACTGTAATTCCAGTATTGGCCTAATTATTTTTCTCTAAAACTCTATTGTACATGGTGTCTAAAATGCACCTATGGCATGTAAGGTTCAATGTCATAGGTGGCTATGATGTGTGTATGACAAAAATATATGTCCATTAGGAGCATCACTGTGTTCTGGATGGGATGCACTTTAAAGTCACTGTTGTAACACATTACTTGCCTTTTCCATGAAGAAAAAACTATTTTAACGGTTCGTGTGCAAAAATATGGTACAATCCATGCTTAAAAAGTGCACCCTCACAATGACTGAAAGCCCAAAATAAATTTCTCTGTGTATATAAGTCCTTCAAGTTATTTCTTAGGGAATTTTCCAAATCTTACTGAACAGTGAAATCAGATTTTTGATCACATAAGTAGAAAAATAATTTTATATAAAAATTTACCATAGGATGCCTGAACCAGTTCTGCTTAAATTACACCTCCAGAGCTGGAATGATTCCTGTCAAGGAGAGTTGACATCCCTGGCTCAAGAGACAACGGCCTGTCTCTGAGCGCAGAAAGGATAGAGAGGTGTTAACTGCTTACCACTTAGTAGGGATTAATTATCTGGGAGTGGACAGGAAACGTTTACAGAGCAAAGGACAGTTCTAGCGCTTATTAGTTTTATTTGGAGATGCCAGGGAGCAATTCTCCTATTCATTCTCAGGACCCTAATAGACACCCAGACTAAGTCGCAATTGGGGAAACAAACAGTATGTTAGGTGGAAGGAGAGCTCCATCTATAAGGGGAGTTGCGAAGGAGTTGAAGACAGTCCTGTCTGGGGGCAGAAGAGTTCTGTCATATTGAAACAGTGGATCTTGGGAATTTTACAGTATGTCAAAGAGGAAGAGCTGCAAAAAGAGCTGGAACAACAGAGAAAATACTTAGGGTTGGGTAGGTTTCCTATTAGTGGCTAGTGCATAGGATATATTTGGCACCTCAAGCACCATCAACCCTTCAGAACATTCCAGGACTGGGAAAGAATCCACCTGAAGATGAAGGCCCTGCTAGAAGAAAAAGGCTCAGAACCCCCTGACTCCCAATGAAAGAAGACTCACTCAAGGGCTTAAGAACAAATGACTTCTGCTGGCACCCAAGAATCAAAACTGTTCTTAAATGTACAAGCGGCTGGTAACCTGTATACCTGCTGCAGAGACTAATAGCCAAAGGACTCATAACTATAATAAGACCTAGCTGACCACAGAGGACTGCCCCTTAAGTAGAATTGGTTAGAGAGAATCCTGGTGCCTCGAAACCTGCCTGCCCCCAGGAGCTAAGGACTGAAAGACAGCTGGAAGGGAACTTTCTAGAAGATGGAGAAAAGTGAGACTGAGACTTTCTTTCCACCTTTGGGGATGAGGTAAAAGTGTGCAGGCTTACCTAAGAAGACTTGTACCCAAGGCAGGCAAGAACAAACAGTTCATCCCGCCGCTGGTAACATTTATCTGGCCTCATGAAACCCTGCTGCAGCATTTTGACTTCCAGAAAAGAGGCTAACTCCTGCTGTGAGGTACAATAACGCCTGTGCATAAGTCTCTATTTTAGTTACATGTTTCAAATGAATGTATGATGTTACAACGCAAACATTTACAATGCATGCCTTTACAAGGCAGTTTTTACATCCCAACATCCTTTACAACGCATGATTTTACATTGCATGCCATCAACACATTTGTAGAAACTACCTTTACAAAGCATTGCATTATAACGTATACCATTACAATGCATATTACTTTTAGGGGTAAAGTGGGGTAAGTGTTGGAAAGTGTAGGGGTAAAAATTACTATTCTCACTCCAGTGAGTGCAACAGTAGGGTGAGTGTTGGATAGTGTAGTAGTAAAAATTACTATTACCCGTTACTTACCTTATATTGCATTGTAATGGCATGCGTTGTAGTGACATGCGTTGTAATGATATGTGTTGTAGTGACATGCAATGTAATGGCTGCGTTGTAATGGCATTGATGTAAAGGATGTTGTGTTGTAATGACTACATTGTAAAGGTAGTGCGATGAAATGACTGCGTTGTAAAGGTTGTTTCTCATTTCAAAAGGGACATCTTTTTTTAAATGTGACTTTCTGCTTATTACAAGCCTTGTACTTACATAATAACTTACTTAAAAATTATTCTGCAGGCAGCACATATTTTAGTAAGCATATTAGCATGTAGTTAGTACATTCTGTACAAGGCTGAGTAATGCTGTACTCAATGCCCTTGTATTAAGTTGTCCAGTCAGAGACAGCTCTGAGTCCTGTTGAAAATGGCAATGTATGTGTACATAAGCGGCGTTCATTTGTGTTCACTGTACCCCTTGTTGTAAGCAGAACAAAGAATTACGAAACACTGACTGTGTTATCCCGCCAGCATAAGACCCATGCACACATGTACATGACAGTTATTTTAGGTACTGTGGCCTCTCTGACCGTTTGCTAAACCCCCGACACCCCTCCCCACGCGCACTGCTCATGCATCGACCACAAGACCCTCTCCCTCTGCGTGACCCTTCTCTAAAAGTAGCACTCCTGCTTGACCCACACCCCCCATTTCCTCCCAAAGAACACCCTTCCCCTCAGCTGACAAACCCCCCCCCCCCGGCTGCACTTGACCTATCGACCCGGTCCCAAGTCCTAAGATCAAGCCTCGTGGATATACATCCCTCTTTTCCCTGCCCGGCATAACAAAACCCGTGATACACCAACCGAAGTGTCCGACCTTACCACCTGACCAACCTTTGACCTGATCATCCCCTCCTGCCCTCGTGTCCTGTAGGAATGTCCAGCTGAGAGATCACAATATCTTGTTACATTTAGGAGGGGAGGATGACATCTGAGCGACTGATATGGGAATAGGCCTGAAGCTGGGATTCCAAGCATGCCTTTCCCCTACTTTGAAGCGTCTTATTGTAATAAGGAATATTTGTGTGCCATAAACATATGTATAAAAGACGAAGCCTCAGAGAACTTGTTAGAGCACCTCCTGAAGACACTATGCGAGTGTCCGAAATGACAGGCTCTCCTCATGAGAAATAAAACTCTATTCTTGTATTCCTGCTTCCAGCGCCCGTCTCTTTATTTGGTAATCGTTCACGATGGGAACTAAGAGGCGTCCTGCGCCAGCAGCCTGGGCATCAGGTGTGATATGGGCTGACTTTTCCACAATTGGCGTCCCAACGCGGGGTCCATCAGCGACATAAGGTCCGGTAAGAGAGGTCCAGACGATGGGGTGAACATCTAAATGATTGGAGTATACCTGCCTTGAGAGGGCCCTCGTCCGGCTGCCGATTGAATGAACTTCACCGATTCTGAACGGACCTCTCTCAAGTGACCTACTGTCCTGACTGGAATCCCACAGGAATGCTGCGATAAAAACATAGAGAAAAGAGGCGCTGGAGAAAGGAAGACGAAGAATTGCCCACATGGTCCGGTCCGGGTAAGGTTAAGTAGGACGTCTTTACGTCTGATTGGTAGGATGGCTTTATCCATCTGATTGATTGATTGATTGTTGATATTGGAAACGGTATTTAGATACTGGTATTGTTCATTGATTGGTTCATTTAGCCTCGGTTGCTACTTGAAGTATTGGTTCTCTTGGAGACATTCTCTGTTTGCAAACAGCGACGAATAGGAACGTTCCTCTCTCTTTGCAAATAGTGAAGGATAGGTAATGCGGACTTTTGTCCCCCGTTGTAATCCGTCATGCCTATTTTTCTCCCCACTGATTGATTGGTTGCTCTGTTGCTCTTTGAGACATTCGCTGTCTGCAAACGGGGAAGAATAGGAATATTCTGTCTCCCTTTGCAGATAGTGAAGGGTAGGTAATGCAGACTTTTGTCCCCGTTGTAATCCGTCATGCCTATCTTTTCTCCGCATTTGATTGTTTATCGATTTTTATCGATTATTGCTCTTTGAGATATTCCCTGTCTACAAACGGGGAAGAATAGGAATATTCTGCCTCCCTTTGCAGATAGTGAAGGATAGGTAATGCAGACTTTTGTCCCCGTTGTAATCCGTCATGCCTGTTTTTTTCTCCCCACTGATTGATTGATTGTCTGAACATTTATTGTTCAAGGAATAGTTCTTTTGAGGCATTCTCTGTTTGCAAATAACATGGAATAGAAATGTTCTGTCTAGTCTTTGCAAATAAGGAAGGGTAGGTAATGCGGACCTTTGTCCCCCGTTGTAATCTGTCATGCCTATCTACTCCCCACTGATTGGTAAACCAGTTCCACCCGGACCATTTATTGGAGGTAGGTCATCTGGCTCGACCAGGAGGGTACCCCTAATACAAAAGGACAAATATAAAAATGCGGATTAGCCGCTGTATCATGCTAGCAAATAAAAGAGAAAAATATATATATAAAAATCGTTAGGGAAAAGAAAAGGAATAGAGTGAAATCAGTAGGCCGCTGATGAGATCTCTTTTCAACCTCGCTGAAATGGAAACATAGGGAACAACCCCTCAGGAAATATGAAACTGGTGAGGAAAGTCGAACTTAACGCTATGACTTCGAGACAGCTTGGCTTCGCCACCCACCCCACCCAATTAACGACAAACCTTAGGCGAATAATAGAAAATATACAACACTATAGCGAAGTAACAGGTGAAAACGTTTTATTTTTTTTAAACAAACAAAAAAACCATTTAAGCAACTATTTGCAGGACAAACGGCTGCAACGGCAAACGAAAACCCACAATGCATTTCGCCGTCTGCCTGACGCCGTTCCAGTCCTTCCTTCCCCAAAGTAGCAATGTTGGGCTACTTTGGGCTACTTTCTAGTAGTTTTTGGGCGTTTTAAAGTCTACAAAAACCGTTGAGGGCGGTGGGGTGGAAGGACCACTACGCGAATAGCCCGAAGGCGGCGCCACATGCCAAGGCCTGTCCCCCGGATGAACCAAGGGACCCGTTCCTGGGGCCGTGGCGAAAAGCGTCCGGCCGCCATCAACCGGAGGCCCGGCCCGAAACGTACTAGGCGCCACTTCTTCAATAATGGCTGCGACAACACTGGGGGGGGTTGTCTTGCACATGCCTCCGACCCCCCCCCCTCGTCCTCATCGCCTGGTCCGGCCATAACAAATGTCAAGCAAGACGCCGTGGTGTGCACCGGGAGGGTGAGGCGGCGCGAACGAGCCTCTCCTACCTCCCCAGGTGAAGGCTCCCCAGCTGCACCCCCAACGCTCCACGCACCCGGCAAAGGGTTCATCCACTGTGGCGATGCTGTGACACCTCGCCCGGCAGGTTGGAGCCCGTCTGCTCATTTGACCCCGCGATTGCCAGTAGCTGCCGAACTCTCAAAATGGCGGTCGACCTTGCAAAAGCGGGCCCAGCATGAAGGAATGGCCCGGTTGCTTGTTGATTCCACCATCATAAAAGTTCTCCTCGACCTTGAAGATTCTAGAGGAGCCGCGGGAGTCCCCGACCCCCGCAGATACCCCCGATGGGGAATGACTGCCATAACTGCCCGTGGAACGATGAAAATGTAGCCGCGGGACGTCGGCGCTCCCATTCTGACGCCAGCCTCAATTTTAATGACTAAAATCCTGCAGACTACAGTTCGGAACAGTTCCGGTGAAAAACCCAGTATGACCCGGTAGGGAAAATTGTTGCCTCCCTCCCCCTTTTGACTGATGGTTCATACTGCCGATCCCTTTCTGTTGCCCTTCAACGGAACTTTTTGGACTGCCGAAAGAGGTTCTGGGCCAACCACGAGTTGATGGAGGTTTTTGACTATGCCTGGATCTGCCTGGCCGCACCCAAAATGGCGCTGGTACAAATGAAACTTTCAACTCCTTGTTGTACCCCGATTGCTCAACTTTGGTGTCAATGAAATATGCATACAGTTTTAAAAAAAAAAAACAATGAATTGATATGGGATGGGTACTGATTATGTGTTCGGACAATGAATTGAAGTGAGATGGGTGCTGATTGAACATTCGGACAATGAATTGTTGTTAAGTTTGGCGCATCATGATTATTGAAAGTTCGAATTTCAACACTTATGATACTCGCTCACACTGAAATTTCGATATGATTTTATTGCACTTGTCGCACTTTCATTATGAAATCAACGATCACCGACTCCATTAGATTTTCCACTAATAAGTATCCCCACATGTACAGTTCTGGCCGGCCCACTGGGTTGTAGGCCCGTATTTATGCACCGACATTTTTTATTAAAGATTTTTGGAAAAAACATACGTAGTTGTCACGTGTAAATTGGTACGTTTCGAATAAATGATCACTGTTTCCGATATAACTGAATTACAGGTGAAATGGCTCAGCTCGATTAGTTAAGGGTTAAAAAGTATAATACGCAGAAATACTGCAAATATGAATAGTCTAGGTTTTGTTGTATGTACTTTGCACATTTTTGTGCAGCCTAAAGCAACCGCTAGAAAGACGCTGGAATTCAGTCTATACTTTATATGCTACCTGTATCAGGAAAATTGTGCTAAAATGCCCCTAAGTCGCCCCGAAGGAGTGCCACCTGGCCTCCCTACATACGGTCCGTAATACCACACTTGGGTGACCTTTGCTATCCACCGGCTTCCGATAATCATCTCTCCCACACTAAAAGGTCCATCTGGGCTTAAATGCCGAGTTGGCAAGAATAGCGTTCCGTGGAGATAGACCGAGTATGTAGTAAGTAAAAGCCTTTTCGGGTTTATGCGCGCTGATGTGTTTTAAATGCTGCCCCCGCCCCCTTCTTTTTCCCTCTTTCTGCAGGTCACTTTGGAACATCGATTAAAATACGAAAAAGAAAAAGGTGATCTAACGGACGAAGAGACGGGAAAAAGGCGTTCGATTATGGTGCCTACGCACCCCGAATAATACAACCAAAAATAATGTCCACTCATGATTAGGCACTTCACACTTAACTAAATAGGGAAAGGTTTAAAGAATATTTTGAGGTAAGGTTTAAACTCTAGTACACTCCGCTTGGAGGACTAGGAATGTTATCAGTATAGAAATTACTGCGTCCTTTCCACACCCTCATGGACCGGAAACTCAAAGCTGCCCTATTGTTCTCCCAACTGACACCAACTGTTGTCTCAGCCTGGAAACACATTTACTAAAATGACTCGAAAATACCACCGTGAGCATTAGCCCGACCAGGTTAGCTCATGACCAATTGCCAAAGGCGTAAGTGTGTAAAACAGCAAAGACCAGTAAAGGCAGCCGACAATAAAAGGAAAGAAAGGGGTAAAAAGAGCTTAGGATGCTAAGGATATGCAGCATACAGGAAGACATCATTATGGCCAATAACGGTTATATGTCTTGTCTTGGATTTTTGTATATAATACATGTACTGTCTCCCTCACATGAGTATGTATGTACGTAATGTGTGGATCTACGTCATCCCTCTGCCTGTTTTTCCGTAGTACTTAATCCCTGTTGTTCTGTGTTGTGCGTGCGCTGAATGACCCATTATTGTACACGTCTCTCTCTCTCTCCCTCTCTCACTCTCTTTCTCTCTCCATGTCATACGTGTACCGAATGGACCATCATTAAGAGTGCTCTCTCTCTCTCTCTCTCTCTCTCTCTCTCTCTTTCTCTCTCTCTCTCACTCTCTTTTTCTCTCTCTCTCTCCAAAAGCCCCCTGTTCCCTCTTTCCTTGTATGGTGACGTTGTGCCCCCCCGGCACAAAACTTAATTGGGTCTCCTCGAACACAAAAGTGTTCGGCAAAATTGACAGGAACTAAAACGATTGTGACTTGCCATATTATTACCTCTCCTTTCTGCAAAACGATAGAACCCGAGTTGGTAATGAAGGAAAGGACAGGTAAGACGACGGATGTCCCCTAATCTGGCCTTTTATAAGGGGACTATAACGTCAATGGCCTTCTGTTTTTCGGTTCGCTAAAAATGCAAATTCCCAATGCACAGATTACTTCGCTCCTCGGCACTTAAGTGCGGATGTCCAAAGCGCCCCCGCTCCTCCCGATTGACCCCAGCTCCCTGTCCAAAGCGTCCCCGTTTCCCCCGATCAACCCCAGCTTCATGTCAGCTACCCTCGAAGCATAATTGATGACCTTGATTAACAGTCGCTCCCCAAGAAAAGCATGTTTTACATCTGCCCCCTCCCCCTTCTTCATGACGATAACGCCCCTGCTTACAAGAGTTAGCCGACCCCGGAGGGAAATGTAAGATTGTCGATACTTGGGTTAAAGGGAAGGACGAGTCTCTACATAAAGACTCGATTTTGAGTTTGATATAATACACTGTGTATAAAGGTCCAATTTCTCTCCACATACGTCACGAATGAACGCCAAACAGGTTTATGAATTCGATGGTAATGCCCTCCTACATACTCCATAAATAATGACTTCTGACTGTGACCGATGAACTTATCCCCCACCTATATAGGATTGGGGACGGAATTGAGATGTATAAATGTCTTCTCCTGCCAGTCTTTCTAAAACTTGTTTTTACCCATTCAAAGATACAATCACCGGAGGAGAGGAGCTGGACGTGACGCACAGCCTGGCCACAGATCGTGAAGCACGTGTGACCGCGACCAAAGGTGGAGCCACCGAGCAACGAGACGCGGGACGAGGCACCACTCTCAAACTCGGCAGATTAAGGAATAAAAGGCTGCCTTGAAGCCCTCGATTTGCTGCCCCACTCGTGCCTGAAGTCCCCGTCCTTTTTGAGCTCGACCGATGGGCCTGCCTGCTCGATTATCCTTTGCTCCTTTTGGTCCCTTGATGTGCTCAAAGATCTGATCCCACTCCGCCCTCTCTTCCCTTGATTATTCAACAACATCACCCTTTCGAATAAACTTTTGACTATGGAATAAGGTTTTGCCACGGAAAAAGAAAGACACGCAGGTGCCCAGCATGAGGCACCCCTAAGACAATGAGTTAAGAAACAGGACTGTGATCTAACAGCAGAGGACTGATCGCACCCTGCAACGTGTAAGGATGAATCCGAGCTGGACCTATAGCTCCACCGCCGGTGCTCAACAGCGCCAACAAAAGAAGACGGACTCCGTTAAAAAGACATTGAGACGAAACCCCCCTTCCTGAACTTTCTACTCACCCCCTTGACCAAATTGCTTGTATCAACTCGAGCTCCTCCCTCAGCCATTTTGTATTGCTTTCTAAAATGTTTCATCGGTCACCCATGTATCTAGTTTTCCAAAGCACTGATAAGACCCGAAGGTATCAGATTACTCTTACTGTATGTTGATGTCACCGAAGAGAAAGTCTGAACTTGATTCTATAATGTTTCGAAACCTCTTTTCTTGATTGACTCCGACTAAGTATTATGCCAATCTCTAGACTTGTATGAAGAACCCAACAAATGTAAATTAACATGTATTGCATTCTGCCTATCGCATCGACTATGTAGAAATTGAACTTGCTTATGTAAAAAAAGCGGCGACTGTTGAAAATGGCAATGTATGTGTACATAAGCGGCGTTCATTTGTGTTCACTGTACCCCTTGTTGTAAGCAGAACAAAGAATTATGAAACACTGACTGTGTTATCCCGCCAGCATAAGACCCATGCACACATGTACACGACAGTTATTTTAGGCACTGTGGCCTCTCTGACCGTTTGCTAAACCCCCGACACCCCTCCCCGCGCGCACTGCTCATGCATCGACCACAAGACCCTCTCCCTCTGCGTGACCCTTCTCTAAAAGTAGCACTCCTGCTTGACCCACACCCCCCATTTCCTCCCAAAGAACACCCTTCCCCTCAGCTGACAAACCCCCCCCCGGCTGCACTTGACCTATCGACCCGGTCCCAAGTCCTAAGATCAAGCCTCGTGGATATACATCCCTCTTTTCCCTGCCCGGCATAACAAAACCCGTGATACACCAACCGAAGTGTCCGACCTTACCACCTGACCAACCTTTGACCTGATCATCCCCTCCTGCCCTCGTGTCCTGTAGGAATGTCCAGCTGAGAGATCACAATCTCTTGTTACATTTAGGAGGGGAGGATGACATCTGAGCGACTGATATGGGAATAGGCCTGAAGCTGGGATTCCAAGCATGCCTTTCCCCTACTTTGAAGCGTCTTATTGTAATAAGGAATATTTGTGTGCCATAAACATATGTATAAAAGACGAAGCCTCAGAGAACTTGTTAGAGCACCTCCTGAAGACACTATGCGAGTGTCCGAAATGACAGGCTCTCCTCATGAGAAATAAAACTCTATTCTTGTATTCCTGCTTCCAGCGCCCGTCTCTTTATTTGGTAATCGTTCACGATGGGAACTAAGAGGCGTCCTGCGCCAGCAGCCTGGGCATCAGGTGTGATATGGGCTGACTTTTCCACAGTCCCAAGACAAATAATTACATCATACCTGCACCTTTGACACAGTGCTGTTGGAGAAACTGCTTTTGTTTTATAAACTGCCTCTTAGCTAATTTAGGCAGAGGAGCACTTCTGCAAAAATGATCCTGGAACACTATGCCCGCTGACTCTAGCCTTCATCCCACTGAAGAAGGGTAGCCTGCTGTACACCACACTGGATTCCTGATACATCATACACAGGTACAGGGGTTTGGGTTGTCCCAAGAAGAGGGTACTCTCACAATGCTCTCAATAGTGTAGGTAGGAATAGGATAGGAGTACATACATTAAGGGCCTAATTTAGAACTTGACGGATGGGTTACTTCATCACAACGGGGACGGATATTCCATCTGCCGAAATATAAATCCTAAAGGATATCCCCCACCGTTGTAATGGAGTATCCCATCCACCAAGATCTAAATCAGCCCCATAATTATAATCACACTGTAATGTTATAATGATTCAACAGTTTATCTTTTTCACTATTCTTGTAGTGCGGGTTACCATGCTTTGTTTCAACCTACTAATAATTTCAGCTCACGCTTTTTACACAAGAATATAATTGCTTCAATAAATGTTTGAAAAACATTTTGTAACTTTTTTTGTTTTTCCCTTTGGGCATGACTGAGTAATCACAAAAGGGTAGATCTGTTTCCACTATTACCTTGGGGAATTAGTGTAGTCATGTTCTGAATTTGCAGCTACCATCTGGTTAGGGATCCATATGGCGCACTGTGAGTTAGGTAGGAATTAGGCTAACGTACTCTAATGATTTGTGTGGAATCATTCCCTATATTCTGACAGTTATGTTGTTCCAGAGTTCTACCTAATTCGTAGGAACCGTATGACATGGCGCCACCAACGTTCTAGGTCAGATACTTATATAATGAGCCTCCTAATACATGCCCAATGCCCCTATTCGCCTTATACAGAGATGTTTGTGGTGTTAGGGATTAAACTTCCTCTGGTAAATAGGAAACCCCTATTTCTTTCTGTCTGTAGGCTTTTAAAAGGATCACCCCACATAGTTTTTCCCTTCTCTGACTTCCATTCACTAAAAAAGGTGCAAGTACTAGTAGTTATTATACTCAATTGTAGACATGTTGTAATACAAATGTTACAACCTCAAGGTCTTCATGTTACAGGGGGAGATGTTCTCTTCATGGTAGAGGCCCATGAAGTGTACATAACAGATGTATTCTATACGTGGGTCACTTTTCCAAAACAGATACCAATACGCAAACATGCTGCTATACCAGGCCAATACTTTTGTATGGTTTCCACTTTCTTAGTAGACACTACTCATTTTTTGGACAACATAGACTAAGTCTATACACTACCTCAGGATATTATGGCTGATAGACCTGTTATGTTACAGTGCCACCATAAGTACCCCTAAACCTGGTAAGGTAACAAATAATTTGGGCAACCTCAGAACATAACAACCGTGACTCCTCATGGAATTGTGGTAACAGATCTAGAACCTTTTCATTCAGTCACTTGTGCATACTCAGAAAAGTACACAAGAAATACACAAAGGGGTATTTCACTATTTATTGAACCATTGTGATTCTTGTATAAAATATGTGCACTACTATGAATAATAGACAGAAGCAGATAAACGTAGTTAGAAGATTAAGAACAGATTAACAGTGAAAATGATAAACAACTCCATCATGGTACTAAAACAGTGTATATATGCTGCCATATAAGTATTGTGCATAGTGTACTCCTACTATGCGTTCCCTAACCTAGGTTTCTAGGGTGGGTGGTCTGCCAAGAATCCCCTTCTGGATGATCTAACTTCCCATTACCTGAAGGTAAGTGGATGCAGGTCTCCATTTTGGTCACATGTGGGACATCCCTCTTTGCATAGGGTAAACAGGAATCACCTGGGCTGAGAAATCGACACAGCGACCTGATAATAACAGCAGACTGCTCCTCTGATTTGAACACAGAAATGCATGCATTTTTCAGTAAAAGTGCTTCTGTGTCAAGGCTTCAGCCAGGCTGACATTTCTTCATTCTTTTTGATAACCTTTGTCGCATCATGGCGAATAACAAACAACATTTGTAGAATGTGTGTTCAGGCCTGGTGCTAAATGTTCAAGGTGTCATGATAGTTAACTTACCAAGTGGAATTTTAAGCAACGTGGTTTCAGAGAAGCTAATCTGCACTGTCAAGCAAGGAAAAAAGTCATTGTGCAGAAAAGAAAGCAACCTAAGAAGGGTGTGCATATACAGATGGCAGTGTTTTTCCCCAGGCCTCACCTAGCCATATATATTCTAATAAGAATGCCATCCAGAGTAATGCAATGGAATATATATTCATATAAAAGATGCTAATATAATTGAAAAGACAATCATACAGTTTTAAACCAAAGCAAACTGAAAGCCATCATTAAAAATATAACAGCAAAAAAAAAAAAACAATTTACAAATGATTTTGAATGTAAAAACTGGTCATATTAAAAGTACCCACCAAACGGAATAGCCAATTGTTCATGTGGTCCGAAAGCTAGACAAAAATGTCTGTTCCCAGCAACCGCTGAGACCAGAGATATTCCCATCCTACCCTCACAGTAGACGCTGAAGGAGTGACCACAGCCAATGGGAAATCTGCAGAAGCAGAGCCAAGATCCAACTCACCCGGGGCAGAAGCATCACAGGAAGGCTTGTAGAATGTATTCAGGAGCAACAGCAAACGCAAAGGAGATCAAAACCAATGGACCTTTAAGTGGTAAACCAGTACTTTCATGTCCAGAGGCCGAACCAATTGCTTTCCTAGGCACATGTCTAAGACACCCTCATAAGTGCACTGCAGACAGCAAAATACAAGCTGCAAACAGTGAAGCCACACAGGCCGAAAGGATAAGAACCAATGCTCATTCAATTCCTGAAGCATGGGTACGAGAAAGATTTTACCATCCGTTCATGGCACAGGAGCACATGCAGTAGTGCCAGTTCCCTTCGATCTTGAAATGGGATATTGATTGTGGGGCAGGAAAAAAAACACAGTCCCGACAATCAGGAGCAGGATCAGCAGAAGACCTTCTATGATGCTTCTGAGCATAGAGTAAATGAATGATGGAATGACTCTGAAGACTGTCTGGTAGGTGCTAACCAACATAAAAAAAATGTGTGCTCACCATGCAGTATGAGGCATGTTAAAAATTCAGTGCACCAATTCTCCCAAATTTTGTGGGAAATTAGTGCAGAGTAGCTACTGTACCTCTGAATAGGACCTTGCAACTTGAAGATCAAACGTATCCATTACAGATGTTAAGGCCACATCTTTTTGAAACAGTAGGACTTTTAGTCTACTGAGGGCATCAAAGTGCACGTTCGAAAGCTTTATCGAAGGCCTAAGCATCGCCTCCCTAACTCTATGGGCAGGGGGAAACAGTACTTGTGTACAACAAGTAACAATGGAAGAAACTATGACAAGTTAGGCTATGCCCGGTCTCATCATACAGCAGCAATCTTGATCGTTCAACATCAAACAACTCCCATTAGAGAGCAGTCTGAAAGCTGGATGAGTCATAGCCGCTGGGGACCTTTCTAGTAGCACAATAGGTTTGCTGCGGACACGTAACAAGCCCCATGGAGCAAAACGTCCTTGCAGACTAAGGAACCCCTTAAAGCATTCGCACAGACAGAACCAATGAGGAAAAATCTCAGTTTCCTTATTTCAACCACGAAATTAAAAGGGAATTTCTAATACATATGTACATACCCTTCCCCTAATGCTTCATATCTGCCCACTTGATTGTGTTGTAGGCAGTATTGGAAACAGAATGTCGAAATCGGCAGAGTAATGAACCCGTGGAATTCCAATCCATTGAAGGCTTTTCAGCAACAGAAAAAATGTAATTTCTATACGTATGTTGTTGCATTTTTGCATGCCATGAGTATTTGCTGTTTCGTATATTGGTATGGTGAAAACAAGCTTGTAGTATTAATATGTCACCATGGTAAGTGACCAGAATGAAATTTCTGAAGTATCCAACTCAATAGCAGAATGGATCTAAGTTGCAACTGCCATTGTTGTAATGCAGACATGTCATGTTGTGTACTCTCTCTTGCTGAACACACTGTTACCCAGGGAGTAAATCCTATAAGACAAGGTTATCATTCCATTGTCAACTACTGCTAAAACATTTTCTAAATTATCCCTGTCAACCTTGTGCAGTCTTTCACCAGCTTCCCGCTGAGAAACTTTCCATATTTCATTGTATATTGCATGCAAGAAACATTTTTGACGGGGTTTTTGGGGACCTGACAAGAAATTCCGTAGTTCCAGGTCCTGAGAAAAAAGAGACAAGTGTTGTTTCACCTGGGACAATGTTGAGGTTTTTATCCAATCAAGGCACAACCTCACAACACTTTAAGTTGTCACCACCCCTGAGTGTTCTGTCAGCGCTTAACACAGGTCAGGCCTGCTGACATCAATAGTGTCACTCCAAAACACAAACCTTTGTGTGGAGAGCTGGGAAAGAAAAGAAGCAGATCACATCTGCTTAGTGTTTGTTTGCATATTTCCTTTGCAGGTTATGGTGCAAGCTTAGAATAATAAGACAAGGGGTCTAATGGACCATAACCAGAAAAATTAGCAAACTTCTGCACAAATGTTTTTGAACTACCCATGGTGATGGAAGTACTTTTTACCATTCTGTGTAAGGAAAAACTGCACATGTAGTACTTGCTTTATGCAAAAAATGATGACCATAATTTTAGAAACAAAACAACTCACAATAATTAAATATGCCTTAGAACAGTTCATCAGACAAAAAAAACAGTAGAATGCCCTAGATCTTCTAGTATTTCATGCACTGTGTCAATATCCCAATCATAAGCATTAGTACTAGGGCGATAATGTCATTCAATGTTAATTTAAACAAATATGAAATTTGTAAAAGTTCTGTAGGACCATACAATACCCTATCCCAACCAATCTCATCAGGAATTGGAAAAGCTGAAATGTTCATCGGGGAAAGATCTCTTCGTGCTTTATGTGATGAGGATCATGGTGTTACAACTAAATTCACCAGTTTTACAGCAGAGCATTCTGTGAGTTACTGTCTTTTTAGAAGGGGGAAAAAGACTGTCACAAAACCAATCCAAGGGACCAGGAAATGTAAAGCAATTGTAATCTAAAGGTGTAGCTATGGAGGAACAAAGTATGTTTTGTTTCATCCAAAGATAGAAAACACGCAGTCTCATCCAAAACGGTAGAAGTGGAGATGCTAGTGGATCAGATGAATCCAAGCAAAAGTCTTCAAAGGTGATGAAGTAGCCAGAGGCAGTCCGATCTATTTTTGACAGCTCTTCAGGTTTTGTAGAACTGGGAGATGACTAAATCTGTGGTGCATTTACATAAACAGCATTTGTGTCAGGATTAGTAATTGAAATCTGTGTTTCTGTACTAGTCTATTGTACAGTTGTTATAGTAACAGGTAGAATGGATACTTCATTGCTAGTTACTGCTATCTCCTGTTGGGGAGAGGATGTTGCATCAGTAAATAAAGTTTCCATCTGAACTTCCCTTATGGCAGTGAGAGGCGGCAAGTAACTACCCAGGAGCCCACGCGGCCACATAGTGTGATTTGATCAGATCAGTAGAGATGAAACTCTTGTTTTGCAGACGGCAAGAGGCAGAAGAAGTACAGTACAGTTCTGGTACCTACGACGGTTTGGACAGCTAGAGGTGCTCTGTAGGACGGCACAAATTCTTTCTTGTCCACAATTTTCTCCTTGACCAGCTCCCCAATCTTCAAGATCCAACAAGGAGCAGCTGGCAATTCCTTCATTTCCTTAGTGGCAGGGCGTTTTACTTGGATGTTGCTTTGTTCATTCTGGAAACTGTTCAGTTCCTGTAAAACAGCCAGATGTGTGTGTATGTTAAATGGTGTTTCAGCCACCACTGTACTGGGACTGTCAATGTATGGGACCCACATTTTGACCCCATAGGGAGTCCAACCACCCAAGGATTTTTTAGGCAGATTGTTTAGTGCCCTCTGTACCCCACTTACTGATGATGGACCCAACTGTGACCTAAGCCTAATGACCTTGCTGTTAAAGAGTGCTTTAAGTCATGTTTTTTCTCTCCACAATCGAATTTCCCTTAGGATGGTATGGGGAGAAAGACCACAGGCTCTTACCCAAACTTCCTAAGGAATCTTTGTAAGCCCTGGAGGCAAACACTGGACCATGGTCGGAAAGTAGTATGCCAACTCCATAAGTCCCAATAAAGCCTCACAGATCCTTTATAAAAATTGACGCGTCAGCCAACCACTGTGGCCATAACCGCAGGAATCGAGAACAGGATTCCACTGAAACCAAGATATACTTGTAAGCCTCATATGATGGCAAAGGGCTGCAGTGGTCCAGATAGACTTAAGCCTGAGATTTATTAGAAAACAGTAGAAATGCTTGTGGTGGACATGCCACAGTGGGACCCTTCCTCTGTCGGCAGATTCCACATTTTTGGACAAAGTTGTGGGTCTGTTTATAGAGACCTGGCCACCAAGCTCTGTGCTACAATAATGAAATTGTAGCAGCCACCCCTGCACGTGAAGATGCAAAACCCTTGTGTGCAGCTAAAATGAATCCTAACCTGTATTCTGAATTTGTTGTTAGTCTATATCCCACTCCAGGAATGTTACCAAACAGTACATGTTGCGCATCTAACTTGTAGGAGTACCTGAGTGAAAAGCCTTTTTTCAGTTGGGTGTCATTGTATGCAGCGTTGACAGCCGTCATAATGTCTGTGTCTATTCTGGTACTTAAACGAGTTACTGAAGCGACGGCAGCAGTTTGCACTGTTGCTTTCGTGGCTTCAGCAGCTATGGAATTCCCTACAACATGCATGTCAACATGTTGATGACTCAATGTGTAGATTACTTGACTCCATGGCAAGCAATCTTTCAGATTAGCCATTTGTTCCCAAAGCATATTGTGCTTTATTGTGCACCCCTTTGAATCTCTGAATCCCTTCTGACTCCAGTAGTGTAGATACTTATAGGACTGGTCACAATAAAACAAATCACATACTATCAGTGTAGGGACCCGGGATCCGTATCCTTCAGTGCCAGTATTGGAGCCCTCAGTTCAGTCGGCTGTCAGTGCAGTCACCAAGTGACTGGGTGTAGGTTTTCTCATGATGGAATTCTCCATCCTGCATGCACCCCTTTACAGCAGCGCATGCTGCTGAATATTGGTACTTTTTCCCTACAGCAGGCTGGGCAGAACCATCAGTATATATGATGTTATTGTACAAATTGAGAGGCATTATTTCATTAGGCAGAGGATATTCATTTTTGAAATGCAGAAAGGCTGGCTCGATCAGGTATATCAGAGCTGGGAGACTGGTGCCGGGGAACATCTCCTCCTGAGGTGTTATGATGGTTGCTGGGCTCTGAGGCGGAGGTTCCTAGTGGAGATGGTGACATCCTTACGCAGGTGGCCAGGACCTGCTGGGACATCTACACTACCAACTGCCAAACCTGTACACCTTACGCATCAGACTTACCCCTCTAAGTGATGCCTGGTAGCACTGCACTTCGCCTGCGACAGGAAGTGTCCCAGTAGACGGAGGTGGGCCTAACCACATGGGGTAATCTTTTCAATGATCTGGTTCTATCTAGATCATTACGGTATCCCACTGCGCGCCTTCCTGATTTATGTTGTCCTCGCACAGCACCTGCAACAGGTTTGACATAAGTCACAAAATGAGCCAGAGATCTCATATTTTTTGCAAACATTACAAACTGATAAATAATGGAGTATCAGCAAGAGGTGGCAGAGTAATCTTTGTCATAGAGGCACATGAATATCAGCAGACAGAGGTATTCTATTCATGGATTCAGTTTCCAGAAGCAAATGCAGGAACACAAGAGTTCCACTACTACAAAGTAGCGGAACCTCCAGAGGAATACGTTCCTTTCAAGGACATTGAAATTCCATTAACTTACCAAGAGCATCAGCTCTGGTTTAAAGGCGCCCTAAAATCACATTACCAGGCTTGGTCCACTAGGTAGACCAGGAGCAACATGCCAGCTATACACCACATCCAGGCATTGAAAGGATGTCAGATGTAGAATTATTAGTTCAGCTAAAACAATTAATTAAAATATATAGACAATTGGTTCAATATGTCACGCGGACATTAACAGTCCAACCAGCTGTAAGAATTCCACAGCACACCCCTCACCAGGGGAACACAAATAAAATCACATCACAGACTATACAGTGGTAAACTACCAGCAAAACGAGAACAAATTCCGTTCTGGTTAGCACAAAAAATTACTCAAATAGAGGCAGTATTTCCTGATAGTACGCCTCATGAGAAACACAGGATTCTGACAATCTGTTTACCTATGGGGATTGCACCACATATAGAGGACTGTGACACTTGGGGTACAGTCTTTGCTTCAATCTACACTAAAACACATCGTGTTCCGTCCATGGCGGTGATACCAGACGTTCTAAGATAGATTCAAAATTAATACGGTCCAGAACCGGCCTTAAATCTAGGTATGAAATTACTGAAAGATTTCAAACAGGTCTCAGCTATACTATTAGCAAACATTAGAGGAGAAGCAGCATCAGAGGTAATCCGCCAGAAATTAAAAGAAACAGACATTACTGAGCAACCTTATGAGCTTGCCAGAATGATTGAAAAATCCTATGAAGAACTAGGTAGAGATAGTTTGGGTGGGAAACCACTAAAACCACAACTAACAGAGAATCCTGTAAAAAACTTTTATTAAAAATAATCTCACTACTCCTAAAAAGAAGTGGGAAAATACTAAACAGACACCTCCTAAAGAGAAGCACTCTCAGTCCAGAGGAAGATCTCCTCAATGAGGAGGTAGGTCTCCCCAACGGGAACCCTCTGAAAAAAGATACAACCTTAGAAATAGGAATACTTTAAGAAACCTGATAGATATCAAGATAATGACACACGTCCCTCTTGATCACACTTCCTCGCAGAAATCGGAAAGAAGAGAACGGTCAGAACACAAAGAAGAACGCGTCAAGTCCAAGGACAAAGAACCCGTTCACCAAAGTAAAAAAGCTCAATTTTCCAAAAAGAAGGTAGCAAGCATAAAGATCAGACATGCCGAGGATTCTGAGGACACAACTCAAGAATGGGGAATGGGCTCGGACAATGCTAGACAGCGCAGCAGAAGTAACCATAGTTCACAAGATCCTGAAGGATCATCTGGAGACAGTGGACTTGAATGAAAACATTCAGGTTGAAACTGCAGACACCAGGGTTAGTGTACCCCACAAGTTATATGAAGTGACACTCCGGATGGAGGGGGACATAACTAGGAAAATAAAAGCTCTCTTCTGGGACAAGCTTTCCAAGGGTTATGACATACTTCTAGCTGAAAAGGACTGGCCACCTGCAGTTGTTAGGGAGTGCCCACAAGGCGAAGAGATAATGATGCCAGCCTTCTCAAATCACATTCCAATTCATAAAAAATATACATATGCCAGGAAATGGGCTGTGGCCCAAGCTCCAGCATTATATAAAAATCACGTAGGATGGGATGAGAAATATCCTCACCACAAAATCCAGTTAAAAAATCAACCTACTGCTCAGAGGCAGTATCCAGTCAAGCAAGAGGCTAAAAAACAAGTCAGGGAGATCTTAGATCAACTTGAATATCAAGGGGTGATTGAAACATGCACCTCATCTATGAACAATCCTCTGTTTCCTGTCTCAAACCAGACAATACATATTGTCTAGTTTTGGATTACAGACACCTAAACTCTTGTTGCAAAACTTTTGCAGTACAAAATTCACATAGTGCAGCACTGATGAATAACATCGTGCGCAAAAAATATAAAACCACATTAGGCATTTCAAATGGGTTTTTCTGTCAAAACATTGCACCAGAAAGCAGGCATTTGACATAAAGCAATCCATAACAGCTAAGGTATTTGGTTCGGGTGATGGGTGGGTCAAACATCTAACAAGTGTCCAACGTAGTCTTAACAATCTGCCAAGAAATTCTCTGGGTGGAGTCACTCCATATGAACAAATGTTTGGTACTAGAATGATAATCGAAGACCTCGGTAGTCAGACTTCAGTGGTGGAACAAAAACCCTTTGATGTCAAAGATCGTTTGGCTGTTTTACAGGACTTAAATGAAACAAGAAGAAGTCTGAGTAATACTATACAGAAGCAAACGCCCACTGAAGAGAAACCACCTGTCCCAGCAAGGCCTGTCTGGATTCCAAAGTTTGGGGATCTGGTCAGGGAAAAGATCGCGGTGAAGAAGGAATTTGGGCCTTCGTACAGAAAAGCAGTACCTGTCTTGGCCATCCAAGGAACAAGATCAGTAGTACTACCGCCCCTTGCTGGTAAAAGGGAGAACAGAGTTGTATCTATCGACCTGGTCAAACCACAATCATGCGGCCAATAATAAATAGTAGGCCCAGTGGACTCCCAAGAAGTAGCAGGTGACCAAATCTTGCTACAATCCAAGAGGTTCAAACTGAAAGACTTATCACCTTTGATTAACCTGCAGTAAGAAAAGAAGGACTATGTAACAAAGCCATGGAAATTGTGCCTCTTGAGACCCAAATACCAGTTCGTCAAGAAACACCTGTCTACAATGATGTACCGTCTGAGTATACAAATATGACAAGGAAAGAGACAGCTCCAGTGATTTCGAGTAATCCTGATGCGATCCCAACAATTGACAGAACTGCTTCTGGCTACTTTATAAACTTCGATAACTTTTCTGAGGATCCCAGTGAACCTGAGGATGAGCCAGCAAAGACAAACTTCAAGAAAAAAGTAACAGAACTCCTTCATCTACTAGAAAAAACATATCTGGTTTCACCATGGGTGGAATTTTGGATTGGATTGGGTGTACTTTTCCTCCTGCTCTGGCTCGTGCTAGTATTGAGCTTGGGAAGGATGATTGATGGAAAATACAGTACTATGGCACAGCAAGTAAGAAAATCAACTTGGTCCTGAAACCTTACAAGTCATCTCATCGTGAAAAAAGAGGACTGTCAGCAGTGAACATCACAGCCGTTCCTATACCTGGGGGTATAGCTTGGGACAGAACTGATTATGACATCTATGGTCCGGTTGAGCTTCTGAAGCTTCCACACAAATGTAAGGTTTCTTTGAGTGACTTTGTCGCACCCAGTAAATTTTCTGATGATTGGGACTTTGAGACTATTAACAACATGATGAAAGATTTAGAAATGTCAGCTAAATTTACACAACATGACTACTTAGAAGGGTCATCATATTATGAACAAATGTATTGTTTTAATCATTAAGGTCACCATTATTTGCATGAATCTGCAAGCCCTAGAAATATGTTTTATTACAATCAATGGGAACCTTGTCCAACACCGCCAAAAGGAAGTTCGAGAAAATTCTTTGAGCAATTTCTATACTTTACAGGGTTTAATGTTACAAATCCAGAAATGTTTTATTTTAAAATATAAATAACACAGGAATGAAAACAGAGTTGACCAATACTAAACAAATTTATTCTGCAAACTTTTATGCTCAACTGTCTACTTTAGGGTTTGACTACTGGAAAGACAACATCAAGACAAAAACTGTCTGGGGAACGAAAGATTGGCAGGTACAAGGTTTAGAAGCACTATTCAGAGCCTGCATTACAACAGAACAAATTTTGTTTTTAAATCACACTGTTCAACAGACTACTTGTTTTGGCTTAGATAAAAGATTTGAATAAACCGTCTTTACCAAAACCTGCACCGGACAGTAATAACGCTTCGGATGAGGAGGTAGACATAACATATATATTAAAACAGAACCGAACTGATCCTAACTGGAAAAAAATTGTTAGTCTGGCAAACAGACACTAATAACGGTCATGAAAGATTCCTGAACAAATCACAAGGATTCAAATGGAATAGGCCAGATCCAAGATATTCCCAGAGACAACATCCAGGGATGGTAACTACTTACAGTGTAGGGAAGCTTTGCCTTGAATGGCTTCAGAAATCTACACTTCCAGACATAAAACAACACTTATCTTTACCTAAAGAAAGCAATGATTTGCGAGATTTCTTAATGTGACCTCGCAAGCCAAGGCAAAAACGTTTCATATACGCCGGTATATATGCGCTTACAACGAAGCTTGGAAAGTGAAACAAATAGAAACTGCAGAAAAAATACGAGAAATTGATCGTATTAATTTGGAGAAAGCACTTTCTCTAGTGGACAATGGGTTAACAACTCTGTCCTCCAGAATATATTCCATGGACAGCATCATGTCATCTGCTATAGACATCATAGAACAAGACTTACTAAAGTTACAACATGATCAGTCTCAATTGCGTTCTATCATGCTGTTAGGCTGGATGTTGCAAAATCTGCCTTCTGGCTAGGTGCCATGGCATCTAATCAATACAACATCATTGTTTGCTGTATTTAACCTTACAGATAAACAAATCTCTTTAGCACAAAAAGGAGCAGACTATACGGTGCCGAGCATTGAAAAACTAGATAGATTACAATTGACAGTTTCCGAGAAGCCTGTGATTGAGTGGATAATTCATGGCTCCATTTCAATTCCAGTCACGACATTCCAGTTTCAGTATTGTCTAGAGCATATACCAGCGGGCCTGTTTGAAAGGTTGGGTAAAGAATACATTAAGTCGACCTGGGTTTTACCATATACACACAAGTGTTGGAATAGGGGACATGAAGTTTTCCTTAGTGGCAATAATTGCAAAAAATCACTAAGTGGTACACTTCTGTGCTATGAAGTTAATTTACACGGGGTCTGTGACGGTTCTGCAAATAACCTTTCATGCCACCTGCACGCTTCACCCTCTCCTACGATAATACCGGTTTTCAGGCAGCTATCCAATGGCAGTTACGTTATGTTGAATGATCACAGCTGTTGTGGCATGTTGCCAGGAAAAACTTATCTTGTAACTGTGTCATCCACGGTCACTTGTTGTATGCAAGTATTGTATCCAAAAACAGAGACAGAAAGGGAGACGGCTATATGGCCTTCACTGAATATCTCTTCTATACGAATTGATACTTTAAGCAGAATGATAGCCATTCTTTTACAAAAAAATGTGCCACTGACCTCGTCTAGAGAAACGTATGATCTGCAAGTAGCAAGGTATGGCAAGTCCGGTCACCAGCAACACCGAAACTACCATGGAACAATGCCTCCTTGCAATGAGATATCGTGAAAGGATTTCACAGATTCTTGGCTTGACTCGTTTAAGAGATCTGAACACTACCTGGTTTCTTTCGTTCAGAGCAATCTGGCAAGATTGCTTCTTACCTGTTCTTCGATGCCTGCTTTGCGGACAGGAATGCGTGTTGGACATTTGTCTTACACTATCATCAGTACTGCCATCGGATGTCGACTCTTTGCTAGGTCCTGTAACAGCTCATGCATCGTGTTGCCCCCAACGGCTGCCAATTCTGATGGCGGCATTCATTGATGTCTCACCAGCAAGTCTAACTGAGGGTGAGATACGAGAAACTACAGGCATACAGGTACCATCTACTATGGACATTGCGAACGCATCAAACGCTGACGGCGATGATCCACAATTCTGCACCTTTGATCTGCTAACTGAAGTGGTTCCACTTTCACCTACCACGGTTGACGGTTTCTTTGCGAGCCTAGACAATCTGATGTTTTCTCCCGACTCTACTGACACTCCTGAGAATAACTTTTGATTATTTCACACAGCGTTCCCCGAACTCTGCAAATTCGGCCTTCATTTTTCAAAACATTCCCCTAATTTGAACTTTTTCCAAAATAGAACTTTGGCACAGGGTAATCTGCTTGAAGTAGAACTATTCTTAGAGAACAAGATTTCGTGTTTGAACTTCCTAAAAAACAATATTTGGCTTCAACCTCGATTACAAAGATAGTTAAAAAATTATGCTATGGGACTGATCTCAGGTATCGATTAATGACTGTACTTTCGTTTTATATAATGTGTAGATATATGCTCATAGGTTATATTTGATTTCATATGATGCCTATGATTTTCTACATGATGTATGCTCATTTCATGCAAAGGACCCTATTCGAAAAATGCATTTTTGTATTTTTGCTTTGGAATATGTTCAGTGCTTATGTATTATTGAACTTAATATTTGTGGAGTGGGTGTTATGTGGGAATCTAGGACCCTAGTGTAATTTTTCCAGATTCTTGCTCATATATAGGTATAAATCACCCAGTCCTTATATAGGCATAAAGAATCATTGCCTTATTTAGTTATAGCTTGTGCAGCCCTAATACGGCATGGCTACTTCCACTAAACTCCGAGAATCCACATTGATTTCGTGGTAAAACCAGCCTTAAGCAGTCAGGAACCTCCCCTGCTTGAATACTGATTTATCCAAGAAATCCGCGAGTTTTCAAGGAACTGAGGCACTAGTGACGATAATATGTCCAATCTTACGTCAGACTAGGCACCTTCAGGGGTATAAATATGCCTACATTTGCCCAGTCAAACACACGGTGGTTCAGGAGCAGATCAACTATCTACTTGCCTGACGCCCTGCTGCTGCAAGTGCTGAAGGAAGACGACCCTCCAACTGACGCACTGAAAAGACGCTGTCCTTTCTCTTGCCGAGAAATCCAGCTCCAGTGTTTCCAGGCTACCCTTGCGGGTTGCTGGGAGATCGAGTCCCGAGAGAGACATACAAGACCTCTATCATTCTAAAACCAAGGTACGGAGCTGATTAGATCCCTAGAGAATTCTTGAACAGATTCTTGGCAGAGAAATACTAAAACTTAAACTACTCCTCACTTACTTCCTCCCTCGTACTAGGCTTAGGTTAGGTACACCGGGGTAGGCGTATGTTAGAAGCACCAGTTGAGTACTTTTAGCCGCTATTTTATCATTGTATGCATTCTATGTATTTTATGTATATGGCTCAGAAACCATATAATGCTTTTAGAGTACTATTTTATAATACTATTCGTATTATATGCAGTGTACTTCTTAACTAGCATTTCAATTGTAGCAGTGCATTTCTTATGCTTAGGAAATAAGACTGTTCAATAAATACTTTTATTGAAAACGCCCGTTTCTCTATTTCTAAGCAACTCTGGTGAAACGAAGCATGCACATCTGACTGAGTGAAATAGCCGTCTATTGTTTCCGCAACTCTAGAGATACGTTTCATTCTGGGGATACAAAGTTGTCATGTTATATGGTTGTCAGAGACTAATCCCTTCTTGTTTATTCGAGAACGTTTCTAGTGACCTCTGAGTTAGCTGGCACTCACAATTAAGTTGTGTATATTCGACAGAGACCTAGTCGACATAAGTCCTACGTCTAAGCTGCAGGATTCATTATTCCAATGCGCAGAGCCTATTGGGAATATAGGAACTACACTACAGTTCAACCCGGAAGTGTGAGCAAAACACCGGGAGTACTTCTATAAAAAAGGAGTTATTTAATACAGCAGATGTAAACAAATTTTCTAAGTCCAAAAAGAAAATAACATGAAATTATCCTGGACCTTGGTAGTTAGGGGTAAAATTGGTCACAGCTAGACTTGTCCTAAAATTCCAAACGTTTGCTGGAGACAATCGGGATATTTCGCAACAAGAAATTTCTAATCCCAGTGGAAGAGAAGTATGGTTGGGTGAGTCAATAAAAGTAATTACTCTAAAACTTCAAAATCCATAGGCGTGATCTAGTGTGGCACTAAAATAGTATCCTGAGTGATAGGCAATAATTTTGAAGATTGTCTGTAAAGCAGTTATATTACTTGAAATGAGGCATTATTTGTGCCAATATTTAAAAAAAGAGAAAGAAATACCCCCTCCAAAAATAAGCTTTTGCTTATACTTAATCATGGTAGCAACGTGCTAACCGAAGTGCTTATTATGGTGGTGGCTTAAAACATCTTATTCATTACCCCAATCTCAATCAGCGATTAGGCAGCAGCACTTACACCCCCCCCCACATCTGTCTGGTATTATCATCTCTTGTAGTAAGGTGTCAATGAAAGACATAGTTTGTCTATTTTGCTCTTTTGCTGAAATTGTCTACTTTTGATTGAGCAAATAGGCATATTCAGTGGAACAAACAGGTAAAATATGGGATGCAATCCATATACTATTTTTAAACTATAAAGGAAAGTAAGAGCTGTACATTTAATATTCATGTACGAAGAGGTGTTAAACAAGGTTTCGATTCAGTACTAATATTGTCCAAACACTATTTTGCAGATTTAGATCATAATCTATGTAAGCTAACATTCACCTCTTAACTTGGCTTCTCCAGCCATCCATTATGGGGATGGCATTGCTCTTATGTTACATACACAAATTCAATTGCCGGTTAGGCTGCCATTTTTTTTTAAGAATCTTTTTATTAACAACCAACAATGCAAAACATCAGGTGACATTAACCGTTTTCATAATTGCCATGAATACAATTCCATATTGTGCAAGATAATGAGCACAATATACAGATAGTGGATCAAGGGGACCCATGCACCTCCACTCCTTCCACACGCATCGGGGGCGTACAAATGTCTCCATGGAATTGATTCCAGTCCCCCCAGACTTTACCCCACTTCTCAGGACGACCCCGTGTCACATATACCAACCTCTCCCGAAACATACACCAGTCCAAATCTTCCACCCACTTCCGGATCCGGGCTGGCTTGCTGGCTCCCCACAATTGAGCAATATTACGCTTTGCCAACATACACGCCAACGTAACCCATGTTCTCCTGTGCGTGTTCAAACCCGTGGGCTCCCAAACATTTAAAAGACATCTGCGGGCTTCCGGCCGCAACTCCACCCCCAGAACTTCCCGCAGCGTATCATGGATTCTCACCCAGTACTCCTGCACCACCGCGCAATGCCACAGTATATGCATAAAAGTTCCGATCTCCCCACACCCTCTCCGATACTCGTCGATCTCTGCTCGACCCATATGAACCAGGCGAGGCCCAGTGATATACGTCCTGTGCAGAATCTTTAATTGCACTAATCTAAGCCTCATCTGGACCGCCACAACCCGTGGCGAAGTAACCGCCTAAAGCCAGTCTTCATCATCCATCTCAGTCCCATCTGCAGTCCAGTGGGCCCTGACGTGTACTAGTGGGTCCTCCATGCAATTTATAAACTTTTTATATATTAGAGAGATAGTCTTCTCCGGGAGATGGCCGTCCAGCACTCGGTCTTCAAGTGGGGAAACCTCAGGAGGCGTCGTGTCTCTAGGAATATGCGTCAGTAGAGCATGCCTAACCTGGAGGTAGCGATATAGCTCATTGTCATGAAGATAACGCTGTTCCTTAAGAGAACTAAAAGCATGTATTGTGCCCTTTCCCCAAATATCTTTGATTTGTGTGATACCGATAAGGTCCCATTTGTCAAATTCCCTGGCCTTCCACAGACTCCCCAGCTTCTTTGAATTCCACAATGGGGTGGCTAGGGTAAGCTTCCCTTCCCACTTGAGATGCCTATTTGCCGCATGCTACACTTGCACCGCGTGCGCCGTTGGTCCCACAAGGGGAAAGCGGTGGGGTCTAGCGTACAGTGCCCTCGTGAAGTCACCCCCCGGCACCTGCCAATTGTCCATGGCATACCCGGGATCCCCAGGGGACCCATATGTAGCATGGTTGACTGCTGCTCATTGGGAAGCCCAGTAGTATTTCCGCAGGTCCGGCAATCCTATCCCCCGTCGTACCAGGGGAGAGTAAGTTTAGAAAATGCTATACGGGGTGCACCATCCCAGAGAAGCCGACTCTGAAGGGCTTCTATTTTCCTAAAGTAGGAAGCCGGCACCGGGTCCATCGCGTTCTGGAGTGCATAGAGGAATCGAGGAAGGGCCATCATCTTAAACAGTGTCGCTCTTCCCAAGAGCGAAAGTGGAAGCGCCACATCTCCTTTAAACCGAGGGGGGGGGGCAGGTTATTAGCATATCCTAACTTCGGGTCCAGTGTGACATATATACCGAGATACCATACCTAAATCCTGTTGGCTCGATTTGTATCGGGCAGGTCTCTGGGATGACCCGTGGGTCCCCCCTGAGAACGAAAGCATTGATTTCGACCAGTTTATGGCAAAACCGTAGTACCTCCTAAATATGGCAAGCACATCAAGAAAACACATCAGGGATTCCCTCGGGCTGGTGAGGTAGAGCAGGATGTCATCAGCGAATCTGTCATTTTTAAGTTGTTATTACTCCAATTACATCTATTGATGTCAACAAAGGTATGACTTTCTCAAAAGAAAAAAATACAATTTATGATATTTGTAAGATGTGAATGTTAATATGGTATTTAAATATACGTAATTGGGTATTAACACAGTAGCCTTAACTAGAAAGTCATTAATTTAAGGCTGAGAACTCTGAACCAGGTGTTAAAAAATTAGGCGTTCTTACTGAATCGCAATTAGGAACTTGTAATTCCTAGTGCAAGAAACTTTAGAAGGCTAAATTAGCAATTCTTAATGGGTCTCAAATCGACCTACCTCATGAATATTTATAAGGTAGGTCACAGTTTGTGGCTCATTAGGAAAAATAGCCATTACAGGGATTGTGGCTTGCTGGGGTCAGCAGAACACCATGGATGTGATTGCTTTTAAACAAAGAATTTTTGTGTGCAGCCCATTTCTTTTAAAGGAAAAGAGGATGTGTCTCAGAAATAAAAAATGAAATGTTTGTTTAATTGTTTAAGAGCTGCCAGTGGTCTGTAGGACCATTGCCTGTTTTAAAAACATATTTTGTTAAACAATTTCAATAGGGGAAGGGAGACTCTGTCCCATTTGCTAATGGTTACCACAGCCTTTTAGCAGTCGGTGAAAATGTTATGTTTTGTGACCATAATTTAGTCGCAAAACATTAATATATTCCACTGCTAATCGGCATTTGGAAGGACGCTCTAAACATACCACTTCCAAACACTGAATCACAAACTCAAGTTGTTATTGGGTAACAAGTTACCAAATCGCAATTTGCTTTGATACCTTTAAATATGCTTTTTTTGCGGTTGCAAATGGCCCAATTTTTTTAATCGGCCCTTTTCGACCTCTAAAAAAGATTTGTATATATAGCCCTTTGTCAGAGCTGTTGCTATTTAATAGATGTTATGCGGTTTGATCTTTGTAACCAATATGCAAGCCATCATTTCTAAGATTTCACCCACACTTGGGGGTCAGTGTAATGGAATGATCTTACACATGACTTTGGTACAATGGAAGGTCCAATGTGGACAGTAATTCCTGGACAATTGTAGTGTAGTGCCTATTCAACCATTGAACTTTGGACCTGGAAAGCAGTAAATGAAAGTTTTATTTTTTATGAAGTTTTGTATTGCGCGAACATATCACAAGGGCATTGGAGGGATTTTACATAAAAACTAAATTACAATACATATTGTTTGTAATTGAATGGCAGAATTTGTTAGTCTTCTGACATATTTACAAACCTGACTCTGCCGGTGTGTTGTTGAACTTCTTAGATTGGAAATATCTTGAAAGCTTCGAAGTGGGAAATAATCAGAAATGGTGAATGAATCAGCAAACAGACTGGTAAGAGGAGCGTAGAACAGACTTTGACTTCTAGGAGCAGAGTAGCAGTGCATGCATAGTCGGCCAATTTGTTATGTATGATTTACATAAGTGCTGCTGTGATAGCGATTTAAGTCATCATTTTTTGTTAGATCATGTATTATAGGAAACAAATAGCTGCACATATGTTTTTAAGCTATGGCAACTACTACTTTTAAATATAATTAGGAAATGAAATTTTAATCATTACTTTTTTTCTTTATGTTATAAATTGAGTGAGTCTATCAATCTATCACACTTTATTGAATAGCAGGGTCTTTCATGGTTTTATATCAGAAAGCATTGGGACTGAATCATTGCAAAATAGCATCTATGCCATGATCAATTTAACGTCATATAAAGATAGTTCAAATTGATTTTCTTACTTTATCTTCGGTTGTAATGAATTTAAGAGTATATGAAGATAGGGCCAATGGATTTTATATTATAAAGAGCATGTTGTTAAATGTTAAACTTTGACTGATGTTGAATTTTCAATGTGTTTTCTGTGAACAAGTGTGCATGTTTTCTGTAACCAAAACAATGAAACTAAAAATAAATAGACTTTTCACCTGATGAAGCATCATCAGTAAAGAACTGCAAGTACAATCCCTAAAATGTTTCTCCATGAGCCCACGAGAATTGCATTTGCCTTTACATTTTGTAATTCGTTAAAAAAAACAGAATAGCGTGACATTAATACCTCTCAAACCATATTCTTCTCATGGATTGGATATGTGCAATTCGCCTTGTAACATGTCCTGGTTTCTTAGGATGCAGATTCATCTGAGCAAATATGTTTACAAGATTATCCCAAGGATTTCACCATCATATATGGAGGACAAGCGATATGGCAAAAGAAACAGACAGCTCTTTCCTGGACACAGCATTTACAGAGTTTCACAAACATTAGAATCTGTCAGATTAAATATCAAACAGAATGCATTTAGAACACAATGTATTCACGGTATGAAAACAGTGAACGAAGCAGGTGTTTGCCAAGTCTTTATTAGGAGCAGGGATTATGGGATGGGGTGCACACATTGCTATTTCGGTGTATGCGGTACAGCATTGGTATTTGCAGTAAGGATTACCTTCCTGCCTGTCACTGAATTCACTCTTTGTGGAACTCGTGGAGAATGAGGCAGCAGCAGCCCGGGATTAGAGATTTAGGCACAATGAAAGCTTGATAGGAACAACCCTGCTTCCGTCAATAGATCCCCTCGTAGAGCTCAGCTTCATGCAGTGACAATGTCCTGTGGATTAAGGTTTTTACAGTGATGTAATTAGGAATCCGTTGTTGCTTATATGAAAACTCGGCGGTGAATATATGTGAAAAATACAAAAAAGCACTTCCATTATTTTCTCAACAGTTGGTCTGTTATTATAGGGCCACAAGCACAAAGATTCCAAATAAGAAATCGTAAATTGCAACAAACAGCAATTCATAATTTTTTTATTTCTTGTTTCGAATGCACCAAAATAATAGGTAGGTTCTCAAAATAATGAATCGTACTTGGTCGCAATTCGACCGTCCTCATCAATATTCATGAGGTAGGTCGCAAATTGTGACACACTATGATTGGCCACAATCACAGGTATGGTGGCCTGCTGGCATCAGCAGACCATAGTATCTGTTATTGCATTTAAGCCAACTTTTTAAAGTCAAGCCTGCAAGAGCATGCTCTAGCACATGTGTCACACTTGCAAGACACTCTTGTATCCCAACAGGGGCATGGAGCCCGCTCACTGCTTGTCATTTGTTGCCTTGCGTGCAACTCTTTTATAGCTTTGTAATTCGTCATGGCAGGCCTAACATCATTTCCATTCCTCTCTGTGGAGCAGGGATGTAGCACTGATTGATTCAACTTAATCAGTACCTGTCAGCTGCTCCAGTGTTTGAGATACAATTTTGTTTTGTTCAATTTTTAGTGCCCTGCAAAGAGAAGGCATGTGACTGGCAAAAACATGCCCAGCAAGACAAACAAAAGATTTATTTTCTATAGTTATCTTTCTTTTATTTTGCCAAGTCTTCTTTTCTCACTTTCCACTCATGTTTTATTTTGTTTTTGTTTGTCGACACTGGTATCAAAATATGAGGATTATTTTATAGCAAAGCAACAGTGCTTCTATCTTATGCACAATTTCTGAAATTAGGTTTTAACTGATAATCATGCAGTACACTCCAATCCATCCCACTCCAATCCGCGCCAATCCACCACACCTCACCCGTATAATCTGCCCCACTCAATCCAATCCACCCCAAACCAATCTAATCTATCCTACTCCAATCCAACATAATCCAATTAATTTCAATCCACCCATCCCACTACAATTTTCCCCACTTCAATTCACCCCACTCTAATCCACAACATATCTGCCCCACTATAAAACAATCTGCCCCACTCCAGTTCAAAACAATCTGCCCCACTCCAATCCAAAACATTCTGTCTCACACCAATCTGCTCAATTCTATCCCACCCCAATCCAATCTGCTCTACTGCAATCTAAAACAATCTGCCAACTCCAATCCATCCCACTCCAATCCAAAACAATCCGTCCCACGCCAATCCAAAACAATCTACCCCACTCCAATCCATCCCAATCCAATCTGCCCCACTCCAATCTAAAGCAATCTGCTACACTCTAATATGCCCCACTCCAATCTTTCCAAATCCAATCCAAAATAATCTGCCCATTCCAATTGGCCCCACCACAAACTGGAGTTTGGCCCGCACTGCCGCTTGTGTGTGGATTGGGCTGGCTGGAGATCCACGGGACTGCTAACCGCACGGCTGAGAACCAGGCTTTTGGGAAGCCCACAAATCTCTGCTGCCATATGCCACGTGAGGGGAGTACCCGGGTGGAGGGCTCCCCCAATTTATGACCCACCTCAGGCCATGCAGTGCACATTTTTCGGGCTCCTCAACACCCCAAAGCCCACACCTACCATGAAGGCAGCGCTTCAGTGCCCTAACGTGTGGGAGCTCGACAGCACCATTTGAAACCCGTACAGGATAATTAAGGCCCACACGCGCAGCGTAGGAAGCCCTGCGCACAGGGGACAGTACCCACCTACAAGGACCTTGTGATTCTGAGCTCACAATTGCTTTCTCGCGGGTCTCTCCCCACTACCAGGATTGAACTGGCAATTGCATGAACATTGATCCCTAGAAGACTACCAGAACGTGTAAAACTAAAGAACACTGTCAGAAAGACTGGCCAATGAGAGCCCCTGACATCTGTGGAATTTTTATTGATCTAACCTTGCCTGAAATATAGATAAAGATTTTTATATTTTTATACACACTGGTGTAGTGTCTATTTGTCGTATTTTACTGTGTTACGGTGGTGGGGTGGTGTTGCACAAATACTTCACACCGTGCCTCCTGAGCTAAGCCTACCTGCTCTGCGCCAAGGTACCAGAGGGTGGTCATGGGGTACTTTGAGGCCCGCCCTGACGGAACCAGTGGTCCCTACTTGGGCTAGGGTGCATACACCTGCCAACTAGAGACCCAGTTTCTAACATTGTCTTTCTAGTGTTTGCTCTCTACAGGTGTTACCGAGTTCCTGTCCAGTATGCTGATGGCACTCTGCTTCAAACCTACTCCAGTCTTAAGCTTCTGTCCTGTCCTACTCATAGACCCTTTTTTTACACCCATCAATATGCTAAAACCTTCCTCCCAAATTCCCTTGCCCATCCAGTGAACACCTCTCCATGTAGTTTTTAAGTTGTGGTCTTGGCGGGGTTTCTGACAATAGCAATGGTTTTAGTTAAAAAAACAGAGTCATAAAATAATGTAGTTTCAAGATTCGGTCATAGTCTGTAGCTAGACACTACAACTATAGTCTCACATCTTTTAGGCTAGTCCTGTCATGTAGACCCCTTTTTACATACATTTGTCCCATTCACATGACAATAACTATTCTAAACAGATGACCTTTTACCTAGTAGCTTGCTCCTGTCTCTTCAACACCAGGCTCTCAGTACTCTATCATAATCCCTGTACCTGATGCACATAAACATGTTCTTAGACACAGTATATTTATTCTGTATAAGGGTCAACACTTTTTTCATCCTTGGCCAACAGCCAGCTGTGCATGATCGCATTTGTTTGGAAATACATTTATGATTGTTTTCAAAACAAATTGATTCTAGAACAAACCCTAGTATATAAGATCCTTATTCCCCCCTGAAAATTAGAGGAGAATTCCTTTCAAGCTGACACGGGGTCCTGCATGCTGAATCTTCGACACACAGCGGTCTGACATCTCTTGCAGGCTGTCATCCTTTGTAGTGTAGTTCCTATATTCCCAATAGGCTCTGCACATTGGAATAACATAAACGATAGTTTAGACGTAGGACTGAGGTCGACTAGGTCTCTATTGAACATGTTAGACTTAATTATGAATGCCAGCTAGCTCAGAGGTCACTAGAAACTTTCTCGAGTAAACAAGAAGGTGTTAACTTTCCTGAATAGACAAGAAGGGATTAGTTTCTGACAACCGCATAAACATGACAACTTTGCTGCCTCCAGAATAAGGAGTATATCTCCAGAGTCGCGGAAACAATAGATAACTATTTCACTCAGTCAATCGTGCATGCTTAGTTTCACCAGAAGCGCAGAGAAATAGAGAGACAGGCGTTTTCAATAAAAGTGGTTATTCATTGAACAGTCTTCTTTCTCATGCAAGAGAAGTGAGTTGTCACAATTGCAATACTTCTCATAAAGTAAAGTGCGTACAGTAAAAGCAGTATTATGAAATAATACTGTAAAAGAATGGTACAGTTTCTAAGCCATACCGTGTTTAAAATAGATAAAATATATACATATATAAAATCATTGACTAAACGTGCTCAACTGGTGCTTCTAAGATACGCCTACCCCGGTGTACCTAACCTAAGCCTAGTACATGGGAAGGAGTAAGTGAGCTGCAGTTTAAGATAGTTTTTGCCAAGAATCTGAATCAAGAATTCTCTATGGATCTAATCAGCTCCGTACCTTGGTTATAGAATGAAGGAGGTCTTGTATCTCTTTCTCAGGACTCGATTTCCCAGCAACCCGCAAGGGTGACTGGAAACACTGGAGCTGGATTTCTCGGCAGGAGAAAAGACAGCGTCTCTCTCAGTGCGTCAATGGGAGGGTCGGCTTCCTTCGGCACTTGCCTCAGCAGGGCGTCGGGCAAGTAGATAGCTGATCTGCTCCAAACCACCGTGTGTTTGCTAGGGCAGCTGTTGGTATATTTATACCTGGAAGGTGCAGAGTTTGACGTAAGGTTGGACATAAGACGTCACTAAGAACTCGCAGTTCTTTCAGGACTCCAGGAGTTCTTGGACAAATCTAAACAGAAGCAGGGAGAATTCCCGGGCTGCTGGAGGCTTGGTTTGTTTAAGAACGAGTTGTACTTTCTAGGAGTCTATGGGAGTAGCCTTGCCGTATTTGGACTGCATTGGCTATGACTAAATATGGATATGATTCTTATGCCTTTATAAGGATATGATTTGTTATAACCACATAAGGGCAAAAAACGGGAATATTTAAATAGGGTCCTAGATACGTTCACAACACCTTGAAGCAGAGACAGGTTCCTTCATTCTCTACAATCAGGTGAGGGGGCTGGTTCTTCCCTAGCGGTTTCTTGGCTACATATATACACATACGTATATTCATGCTACACATACAGATCTAGGCTAGGTACATTTAGGCATATTACTTTGGGTGAGCATTTCAGGAATATGCAAGTGCTACTATATCTATCAGAACTGCTTATGTTTATTTTATTAGCACTATGGTGATGTGTATCTACTACGGTCTATCGTGGTACTTGCAATCTCTTTCATATGCTACTGTCTATTGATTGTCGCAGCACATATGTTTTATACAAGGCTGTCGCCACACCAATAAATACTTATTGAAACATCCTAATCGCCATCCTGTGTATTTTCTGAGAGAAAGCAAGCACGAGTGTCTGAGCGAAACATACTCTACTGTTTTCCACGATCTCTGAGGAATCAGGGTTGTCATGTTCTGTAGTTTCCTCAGACTACCTACACCACTCTAAGATACAGGGGGGGGGGGGGGGGGTGGTAGTGGGACTGTAAAGCTATCTTGTCTAATGGCTGACATATCCTGTGGGGATGTCCGAAGCGGTTTGTACACCAAGCCCTCAGTTTAGGTCCTCCAAAACGTGCATGTCCTGGGGATTCCTAGGAACTACCCATTAAAAGCCTATGGACAAAGGCCAGTGGTCATAATAGATAGAAGTGACTTTTTGGGCCTCCACCTGTGTGCAGCATAGGTTGGAAGCTGGACGTATCATGATCCTGCAACCCGCCCACCATTCGATCAACCCATGCTACTCACAGACTTTCATGCATAGCGTGGGTTGAACACGGGATATGAATCCAGTCCACCCAGAGCTCCTAAGCTGTTCATAGATTTTGACCAGTCCTTGCACCGAGAATAGCAGTGGTTGGCCTCAGGGCGTACGTTCAATTCCCTGGAGCTCAACCCATTACCACTCCCCAACCCCCAATATAGATGATCTTCCACTCCTGTATTTTTGAATGGGTTGCTAGCCAGTCAAGAACATTAAAAAATCAATGGTATTGAATCCCACAGATAAGCGTATAAGTAATAATGTGTAGGCATGGCCTTTCTCCCTTCTGGTGATTATCTTGTCTGTGAATGTCAGGAGTCACATTTCTGTGACACATTGTGGGCAAAAGCCACACTAGAGGTTCCTCATCAAGCACTTTCATTAAAGAAGAAATGTTAGAAATGTCTAGAAATTTAAGAGTTTTCCCATGGAGGGAAGAATGTAAATAGGCCTGTGGATCCGCACTGTGGTTAGAGGAGCCTATAATACCATGCATTCAAAATGTATTTACATATATCTACATCGAGAGATATGATTTCCTTTAACCAGACATAACCAAATGAGTTTCACTTTAACATGTCCTCTCATTAAAGAGAAGAACAATTTGAAGTCAGACTCATTTTCCATGGAATGGAGACATGATCACTTTGCAGCTCCCACTTTGATTGCCTGGCTACCACTTTACTACTTTCTGAAGTGGCAATTTTGGGCACCTAGCAATTAGGATGACAGAACAGGGAATGGCCTTTCTCTTTTCTTTGCAGTACCTAGCACTGCTCCACAAGATCATCCACAATGAGGTTCTGCCCTTGAACATCCATCGCAACAGTTCAATAATTGGGGGCCACAGCCTCAAATAGGCTCCAGGGAATCCTTAGACCACAATGAAAGTATTACCTTAACCAAACTATTAGATATACTAGATAAATGATTGACCATATTCATCACCTGGTGGGGTGGTATTGAAACCATCAAAATGATGATTCCTTCTCTCATCAACTTTCTAAACAGCATGCCACCAATAAATTTGTTGGACAGCTTCTTCACGAAGATAGATCTTATACTCAATACCTTTCTGTGGTAAACCAAAACACAGAGAATAGCTCTAAAAAATCTACACCTTCCAGGAAGCATTGGAGGCCTCAAACATCTTTAGTAAGCAGGATACTATTATACTGTACTGCATGAACATCACAATATATAATAGAACATTGTACTTCCTTGACACCATATCTCTGTACATACCGCAAAGCCCCCATGGTCCTTCATTATTGTTTCCTTCTCTGCTGGTTCTGTACTGTTTACTTTATAACATTTTAATAAAAAATAACTTGAAATAAAGAAAAAAAAGATCCTCCATGATTGACAACTCTCCTTGTACTTCCCATTCACCCTGACTGTGTGCGAGAACAAGAGGTTCAACGCTGACTCCCAAAGACTGCCAAGGAATTAACTCACCCAGTCAAAAAGCTCAAGGTCATATCTCATTAAGTATTAGCACAGAAAAATGTGCTATATCACAAAGTATCTCAATGACACCAGGAATATCAAACATTCCCTCATATCTGGATTCTGTGCTCAATAAATACAAGGCAGCAACTCTGATCTTTGTATCATGCCCCTATCTGAAGTAGCAGTTGATACTCAATTTACACAGAGAGGGCACAAATTATAACAATGAACATTAAACATTATACATTTACCTAAGAAAAAGAGTGCAGTTCAACTCAGTCTCCAATTTAATCATAACAGTTTAAACTGGACCTTATTTGCCACACTGTTACCTGGTGTCAGATGCAGGACCGAGTCACATAGCACTCATGTGCACATGTGAGGAATCGCCATCGTCCATAGGAACACTCTCAGAGTCTCGACCAACACAGACGACACCCTCAGCACTGCCGAACACCTGCACTTCCAGATCCCCACCGACCCCAACACCACCCTCAGAGGAACCCTCATCTACAGACCGCCCGGACCCCGACCACAGTTCAGCGACTCCATCGCCGACTTTGTCAGCACACACGCCCTCTCCTCCATGAACTACATCCTCCTCGGGGACCTGAACTTCCACCTCGAGATCAATTACGACACCAACTCCACCACCCTGATCGACAACCTAGCCAACCTCGGACTCAGACAACTCATCACAACACCCACCCACTCCGCCGGTCACACGCTTGACCCCATCTTCTCCGCAAGCCCCCACGTATCCTTCAACCATACCACCGAACTCCACTGGACTGACCACCACTGCATCCACTTCACCTTCAAGAAACCCACCACACACCACCGTACCCAACAGATGCCTCACCGCTGCTGGAGCAAAGTCACCGAAGACCAGCTAACCACTACCCTCGCCCAGAGCCCACCCACCGACCATACCGACCCCGACACCGCCGCCCGCAACCTCAGACAGTGGATCAACGACTGCGCCCACACCCTCGCCCCGATCAAGAAACCCTCCAAGAATCATACCAACAAGAAAGTCAGCTGGTTCACTGAAGACCTCCGGGCTTCCAAGCAAACCTGCCGAAAGCTGGAGAAGATCTGGCTCCGTGAACGAACACCTGACAGCCACGCCGCCCACAAGAATGCCATCCGCAGACACCATCACCTCATCAGATCCGCCAAAAGAGCCTCCTTCAAAGACCGCCTAGACAACAACGCGCACAACAGCAAAGAGCTCTTCAACATCGTGAAGGAACTCTCCAACCCCAGCTCCAACACCAACAACGTCGCACCCTCGCAAGACCTGTGTGACTCTCTGACCACCTTCTTCCACCGCCAGATCACAGACATCCACGACAGTTTCAACGCCACGACCCCCCCGACAACCACTGAGACCTCCGCCCCCACAACCACCATCCACACCAACCGCCTGCTCTACTGGACCAACATCAACGACGATAACACCATCAAGATAATTTTACACCATCCACTCCGGATCTCTGTCAGATCCATGCCCACACCACATCTTCAACAAAGCCTGCACATCTATCGCACCCCATCTCCGGAAAGTCATCAACACCTCCTTTGAGATAGCAACCTTCCCGGAGAGCTGGAAGCGCGCCGAGATAAATGTAAAATGTAAATGTCGGAATTTGTAAAGCGCACAGCTACCTCCACCGGAGGTGTCCCGGCGCTGTCCGTATACCGCTTAGGAACCCTTCCTGGCTTCCCTGGGAAATGTTCACTCCTGGGCACCCCCCAGGTGCAGCCAGGCATCCCAGCGCTTTTGGGGCCGTTGTGGAGACTAAGCAAGCTATTGCCCAGAGTTGCAGCATGGGACCCATGCTCAGAACAGGCACTGAGGCGAGAATATCCAGTCAGGGTAATTAATGAGCCGGAGACCCGCCGAGACAGGAATCGAACCCTGGTCCCTGGCCAGAGGTCTGCATCAAGGTCTGCCTGCTCTAACCATTGAGCCACACTTCTCCAGATCAACGCCTTACTCAAGAAACCCAAGGCAGACCGCAAGGACGTCAAGAACATCCGGCCCATCTCCCTGCTCCCGTTCCCGGCAAAGGTAATCGAGAAGACCGTCAACGAACAACTGACCCGCTACCTCACGGAGAACAACATCCTGGACCTTCCCGTGTTGGGGTTCTGCAGCAACCACAGCACCGAGACTGCCCTCATCGCCGCCACCGATGACATCAAGTCCCTGCTGGACAACGGCGAAACGGCGGCCCTCATCCTCCTGGACCTGTCAGCCGCCTTCGACACGGTCTGTCACCACACACTACCAACACGCCTCCACAACGCTGGGATCCAAGAGAAGGCCCTGGACTGGACCACCCCCTTCCTCTCCGGCAGAACACAGAGCATCTGCCTTCCCCCCTTCCGCTCGAAGCCACCAAGATCATTTGCTATAAGAACAGGGGTCCTAGTAGTGAGAAAACAATTTTAGCAAGATAAATTCATAGACTAGAGTCAGTACTATAAATTGAATCTGTATACCCAGCTGGGCAACAGATGTTTTAATATGAAGTAAGTTGTTTTAGAACCACAATTTACACGAACAAGTGATAGGGCACAATCCTGTACCTATCTTTCAAGGGAAGAAAACATGGAAAAAATGGAGAGGTGATAGGAAAAAAGGAAAAGAAATAACAGGCAAAAGTGGAGGAGCCAATTTTTGTGGCTTGCAACAAGCTGCATATCATAACAAGCTCACAAATACAGTTACTACAAACGATTTACACAATGGAGACTTTTTGTAGGACTGTAAAAATGTCGACGTTTCGATCCCCTGGCTCCTAATGAACCGGGATCATCATCAGGACTAGTGATATTAGTTTGCCTGGGTTTGTTCCACCTGTTGAGTGAAGGAAACAAAAAGGGGGGCAGGAATAAGCAGAAGGGACAAGGTCCAAGAATTAATTTCAAGGAGGAGCATGTAGTTCAGAAGAGTGCGCCTCAATATGTACAGCATCTACTTAACATTACTGGTGCTTACGTGATGAACGCGTGCTTAAGTGGTGGACACGGACTTGCTGACAGGCTACGGCGCATTGGGCAGAGTGACATTAAAAAACAGGTTCGAGTAGGACACAGAGTCACAGGCATTCAGGGTGATGGCGCAGTGGTCAACGTGATATCTAACCAGTGATGGATAATGACGTGTGGGCATGTATCAATATGAAGGTTGAGGCCCGCACACCAGTAATCTACATGTTACCTAAAGTTCATAAAAATGCAACCAACCCGCCGGGCCGGCCTATCGTCTCAGCTTGTGGGTCAGTGTTGGAACCGCTGGGTGCCTTTGTGGACTATTTTATCAAAGAGTTTGTCCCACTCACTTGTTTTGCATGTAAGGGACTCAATGGCCATGATCAATCTAATAGAACACCATCCTTATGATCCTGACACAGATACCTTATGCACAATGGACGTAGAATTCTTGTACACAAATATCCCCCAAACGGCTGCCTTACTTGTTATACATAAAATCTTGGACTCCCGCCCACGCCCTCATGCAGTACCTAGTACCTTCATTTTACAGTTATTAGAGATCTGTCTTACGAGAAACTTTTTTTCATTCAACAATCTCTTTTATCAGCAGATTAAAGGTACGTCCATGGGCGCAATTTTTACCCCAAACTTGGCCATACTTTTCATGGACGAAATTGAAACAAAGGTGATTTTATCACCTTCTAACCCATTCTTCCCGGGGATTGGATTTTGGCGCAGATACATTGACGACGTCTTCATGATATGGAGACTCGACGTCAATGTACTGCGCCCATTTCTCCACTGGATGAACAACAATTGTTCTGGCCTGAACTTCACCATAACTTCTGACAAAGCGTCCATTGATTTCCTGGACCTGACTATATTTCACCAGGAAGGGGAGTTACTCACACGCCTTTTTAGAAAACCCACTGAAAGGAACACACTTTTGGCCTACTCTAGTAACCATCCCGGGGCTCTCCGTGATTCCCTCCCATACTCCCAATTCCTTAGAATTAGGAGGAACTGTTCATGCAGGGAGGACTACTTTAGGGAGGCTAACACTTTATCATCGAAACTAAAAGACCGTGGATACCCCCGCAGAATTGTCAAAAATGCATTGAAAAGGGCATGGTATTGCCCGAGAGAAGCACTCCTAGTTCCTAAAACCAAAAAAGACCTTGAACGTATACCTTGTGTTACCACATTCTCCCCCCTATCCAATAACTTGCGCAAATTGATGCTACACCATTGGCCTGTCATCAATGCCGGTGTCTTGAACATCGACAAGCCCTTATTTTCTTTTAAGAAAAGCAAAAACCTCAAAGACCACTTGGTTAGAGCCACTTTGCACACTGCAGAACATTCAGGTAGTCTTGAATCAGTATGGGGTCTGTCCCCCATTGTAGGACACCACAAGTGTGGCAGCTGTATTGTATGTGATTTCACAATTGAGGGCAAGACTGTAACATTCAATAACAAAACATTTCAGTGCAATACGTTCTCCAACTGCAATACATGCAATGTTATTTATTTAATTCATTGTCCCTGTAACAAAGTCTACATTGGCCAGACAACACAAAAAATCAGCCAGCATAGAAGTCGTATTAGATGTCGAACACCCAACGCTCCATTGGTCGACTACTTCACTGATGCCAACCACAATGAGGACGACATCAGATGGACAGTGCTAAAGGCTTTGAAACTACCTCCAAGGGGTGGCAACATGTCTTCCCTTCTGAACAAGGAGGAACTGAAATGCATTATTTTGTTTGATTCAATGCTCAATGGACTCAACAGAGTGGAAGACTGGACTACCTTGCTCTGATTGAATACAATATTGAACTAAGTGAAAAGACCGTCTGTTATCTGAAAACATGAGAATATTAAAAAACACGCGGGCTTGATATGGATGCGCAAACTTTGAATTCTGTTTGACAATGTACTCTTATACTGATGGTGCTTAAAATGATGACAGCCAGTGAAAAGCCAGAATGTGAATACCTTAGAGACATGAACGTGCTTTTTATAATTAATTTTATTATTTTTTTGGAAAATGCTGAAATATATGCAATTTCACATATTGATGTCACTATTAAACACAATTAATCCACCTTCAGCACGTCACAAACACTTCTCACGATCACTCCTCACTAACTCCCACTGTAATCGCATCATTATACACCACTCCAAGATGGTGCTTCTGGTTCCCAATGCCCAAAATGTCCCCCATCGGTCCAAACACGGCTAGTCCGTACCTCGGTTTCACTGAAACCCATATAGTGAAGCGAGCACTATCCCCTGCAGTCACGACTGAGCACTACTTAGAGAAGGACAAACCACCGTGCTGCCTCCTAAGAAGGAAAGTCCACCGTGACGGTTTCTTCGGAAAAATCCACAGGTGAGTCCAACTGTGCAATCTCCATGCACTCCTCCGCGACCACCACATGGTCCGATTGAACTGATGAGCTTGCACTAACTCCAATGCAATCCCCTTACAGGGCGTCTCCCCTCCGAGGAATCTTCCCCATGGGACTGCTCTAAGTCCACCCACCCGTGACTTGGATTCCCCCCACGGACAGTGCCGGAAGCGGAATCCCCTTCAAACTCCTCGCGCCGAACAGTTCGCACCGAGCTGTAAGCGCACAAGTACTTTGCAGGTAGGCTTTGCAACTCACTCTACCACTTATCCGCCACCATCTAGCACAACCAGCCTCTCAACCCAGTAACTGTCTTCGGTAGGTTCACAACCTGAGAAGACTCACTGGATCCAGTGCCCTTGCACCAACGTGAAAGCATACCACGACCTTGGTCCAAGCCAGACCAAGTTGGGTTAGTACCCCTTTCACTTGTATCTGTATGCCACAATCACCTCGCCATAATTACACACTCCGGCTGCTTTTTTAATTAACTCTTAACCGTTCCAGTATCACCAATAGTTTCATTCAGTCACAACACTTCGTCGTTCGGCCTCACCAAAAAAAAAAAAATGCCAGAATACAAATTAAATTGTCCATCACCCGGCTCCCGAGACGCTTTCTTTACACCCCTCCACAGGAGCTCAGCTCCCCAGCGTTTGGACGCACCCGTCCGTTTGCTTCTATTTTACTGCTTTACCCGTTGAACCCTCACCAGACCGCGATCGGGTTGGAATTAACACTGGTTCCGCGATTTTCTTGAATTCTCCTTCATACATACAGACTGAGATGAATGAACAGTGCCGCTCGAGGCTTGGGGCACAGCTTGTTAGTCGTCTCCCTACCTGCACTGTGACTCGGGCGTGATTGAAGAAGCCCTTGGATCTGCAAGGACCAGGGGGCCAAGCAACACCTTGACAGGCCGCACCTGGTCCTCTTCCCGCCTCGCCCCCCCCCCGGCACTGAAAGCGCCTCGCGGCCCCGGCTTTGCGGGTGCCGCTCGAGGCTTGGGGCACAGCTTGTTGGTCGTCTCCCTACCTGCACTGTGACTCGGGCATGATTGAAGAAGCCCTTGGATCTTTCCCTTGGATTAGCTGCTGCTAAAGCGACTCCAGTGCCGAAGAAATCACCGGGCGAGACGCGGGACTGCGAGGACCAGGGGGCCAAGCAACACCTTGAAAGGCCGCATCTGGTCCTCTTCCCGCCCAGCCCCCCGGCACTGAAAGCGCCTCGCAGACCCGGCTTCGCGGGTGCCGCTCGAGGCTTGGGGCACAGCTTGTTGGTCGTCTCCCTACCTGCACTGTGACTCGGGCGTGATTGAAGAAGCCCTTGGATCTTTCCCTTGGATTAGCTGCTGCTAAACGGACTCCAGTGCCGAAGAAATCACCGGGCGAGACGTGGGACTGCAAGGACCAGGGGGCCAAGCAACACCTTGACAGGCCGCACCTGGTCCTCTTCCCGCCCCGCCCCCCCGGCCAACGCCCAACCCTCGGGAAGCATAAATCTATTCAGCGGCTCCCGCATCGCGGGACGAAGCGCGGGGCTAAGCCCGGGCAAAGGGCGGGCCGTTTGAGGCCGTTCGAGAACGGACGAGACCGGGACTGGGCCATCCCCTTTTGCTCTTGTTATCATTTTAAACTATTTCCTCTTGCCTCCCTAATCATCGAACTATGACTGCTAGAGAGACAAGGAGCAAGAGCACGCTGGCAGCCGGACCAGCAAAGGGTACTCTGGACACTTATTTTGTTAAAGCGGGGTCTCTCCTGATTGATGAAATTACGGTTCTTGAAAGGCGTATATCCCAGGAAATTGAATGGGCGAAAAGATCCTCTTTAGGCCTTATAGCTCATGCTAGGTCACCTGAAAACAGACTAGAACGTATTGAGTCCGATACAGGGGAAAATGGGGCCAGTGGGACGTTAGTCATGTCTGACACAACTTATTTTACCCTTCATAATATTGACAGCAATGCGAGCAGTCCTCATGAGTTAAGTTTACTAGCCCTACCCAGGTCTCAAGCACACCCCCCTTCACCCACACCTTCTGTCACTATAGTAACATGGTTGTCACTAACAGTAGACTTAGTGATCCTACACAGGGGGAAAGGGAAGGAGCAATACCAAAGAGGAAAAGAGGGGCACAATATCCAGGGGGGCATAAGGCTAAAGTTGCAAAGTGCAACCCAGTAATTGTGGACAACAAACAGGGTTCATCTAATAAGGGACCTGCACAGGCGGATTACACCCAGACACCACCTATCACGAATTCATCCCCACAGGCATCAGATAATGTAAATCCTCCTCGCCTAAATATAATCAATGGCGACGATGACATCACTATGTCCAACATTGGCGCTCTTTTGAAGTTACTATTAAGCCCTCTAGAAGCATGCCTAATAAAGATTGAGGCCAGGCTTGTGATTATAGAGAAAGCAACGGTGCAATTAGCGGACACCTACAAAAAAGATAGTAAGGTAGCTAGAGGAGGGGTGGAGCTTAGGAACAAGAAGACTATATTAGAGCTCCCAGCGAAGGATGGTAATCTAGCTCCCGTGACATTACAAATACAGCAGCCCATACCACATACTGCTACACCTCAGTCAACTGACTGCGCCATACCTCCCAGTAACATCAAGAGGAAAGCTACAGTTACACAGGGAGTACATGTCACCACAAAATAAATCAGGCCAGTGAACTTGCCGCCGGAGGCGAGCCCATACACAGTCATTCTAGCTGGTGTCCCTGAGCTAAAACCTGATTACAAAGAACCTGTTGCTGCATTGATAAATAAGGTGGTAAATTGGCTCTGTACAAACAGACCTCTTCCCAATGGAGTATCGAGTGAGGTTCTCATGGTAAGGAGAGTCCCATGGTTAGGTAACTCAAGGAAATCGATCACCAGAGATTGTGTCCTAATTAATTTCAGGGATCCCAGGACCGTCTCCCACATATGCAGATGGTCACATCCGGACCAGGGGACATCTATCCAGGCCCTACCCCTATCCTTTTTCTACCCACCAATGGAGTGGACACACGAGAAGGCGGGATGGGAAACAATTCCTAGGAGGGGGGAAGGTTGGGCTGCTAGAGAGAGAGGAGCCTTCCACCATTCCAGACCACAGCATTTTGCCCACTTTCCGACATTTAAGAGGTATGGTTGTTTAGACATGGTCGACTGAAACATGGTGTGCGGTGCTCCAAAGCTTAACGGCAGCAGGGTGCCCGCTATTATGTTTGCGGACGACACCCTGCTGCTGTCCAAATCCCCTATGGGAATACAACGGGTCTTGGATGGGTTTTCGATTTTTTGCGCGGAGCGGGAGCTTGAGATCAATGCTCTTAAAACTAAATATATGCAGCCAGATTCATCAAAGACCTGTTTTGCGAGTCTTTAATAGCGATTCATAAGGAATCGCTATTAAGGACTTGCAAAACGGGATTCATGTAGGAATTGCAAAAAATATTGCGATTCCTACATGTTCCTTATTTGCGATTAGCTAATTGCTAATCGCAAATAAGGAATAACTCCCCATGAATTCCTCTAGGAATGAATGGGGAGTTATTCCTTTTTTGCGATTAGCAATTTGCTAATCGCAAATAAGGATGCGATTTCAAGGGATTTCAAGACACCCTGTAACACCCCTGAAATGCAACATTACACAGGTGTTGCGCACACACATGTCCAAAGGACATGTGTGTGTGTAACATGCAACAGAGAATAATGCACTAGTGCTTTTTTCTATTTTTTTCGCTATTTACCACGAAGTCTGACTTCGTGGTAAATAGCGGCCAAATATTGCGACTTCGCAATTTTTAAATGTTTCATGAATGGCATTTAAGGAATCTCTAATAGAGATTCCTTAAATGCTACTCCTCGCAAATTTGCGAATTCTTTATTAGCGATTTTTGCATTTGGGATGATGAATCCCAAATACAAAAATTGCACTCGCAAAGGGCCAGATTCTCAGAATCTGGCCCTTTTGCGAGTGCATTTCGCTTGATGAATCTAGTTTATGATTCTCAACCCCCCCTCCTCAACACGCCCCAATCCCACTATAGACACTCAGAGACTTGAGAGGGTATTCAGCATTGAATATCTTGCGGTGACTATTAACCAAAATATGACTGGGACATGCACCGGACCAAGGCGAACATGAAACTAGCACAGTTAACGGGTGGCATTTGCAGGATGGCAAGAAGGTCAACCTACAAACCCCTCGGTCCTGTGCTTCAAATTTATAAAAATGCAGGCAAGGGGGGCAGTCACCTACGGGGGGGAATTGTGGGGTCATATACCAGCCCAAAACCTGTTGTCCACTGAAAATAAATTTATTAGGCAGCTCAAGCACCCCGCTTCTCCCGATGAGGCTAGATATGGGTCTAAGACCAATTACAGAGGAGTTGGGACTCAAACCAATTACTTTCTGGTGTCGAATCTGGAGCACGCCTGAACTTATGAATTATAGGACTGAGCTCCAAGAGATCCTATCTTTACCAAATGCCACACACATTCCCTGGTTGAGATATATTAAACAAACTTGTGAGAGCCTAGGAAGACCAGAATTATGGCTAGACCCGGGAAATGCATGTTGTAGGATCCCACGCACACTCCTCTCAAGGGATTTCTACGAGCAAAACTTACTTGCATTAGTAGAGAGTACACAGGAGGGGTCCTTTACTAATTTGTTTATCAAATTTAAAGACTCGTACTATCTAGAGAATGTCCTTGATGGCATTAGTCCCGTTTTGACCAGGAAATTGTTTCTGCAGTGGCGATACAGCACACTCCCCCTTAGGGCATTTACCAAACGCTGGGGTCAGCCCTCGCCCACAGAACAGTGCCCGGTATGCACATATCCCCAGGAAAATGATTTGCATATCATATTTTTTTGCAATGCTTACTATAGATCTAGGAAGCACTGGCTTATCCCACTTTTAAAAAACCTAGGTTTTAGACATCATCTTCCAGCATACAGAATTTTAAAGACGGAATTATCACCCCTGATTGTGTTTGCGGTGGCAAAATTCCTAACAGCGATGTGGCATATCCGCACTCGTTTTATAAAGTCAGCCACTGATTTGTGAATAATGAAATGTACTGTCGATTTTTAATCACAATGCACTGCAACTCTTTCAAAATGTTTACTGTAAGGTTTTATAATTTTTGTTTTACTACTATTGATTGTAAGTTGATTTTAAATTGCATGTATATCTTTTATGATCTAAGTAGATCGAAATAAAGATTGAAATGGCTAGTTCTGGGAAGAACCGTCAAAATTGACTAAAGATTCCAAACGATTACTCAAAAGTTCATTTTGGGCATATATTTATAGTAGCATTACTAAGGACCAATTAGGAGGATCTGTGACAACCACCTTCCTTGTTTTTAAAGATACTTTCTACTTTGAACAGTTCCTAGATGAGGTCCAGCCACCTTTAGCGAAAACATTGTTTATGAAGCTGAGGTATGGAACATTGAGAATAAACCAGACTGTTGCAAGGTGGACAAGTTCTTGTAAGGAAAAGACTTGTGATTTATGTATTCTGTGTACAAGTAATTCAAAGGAAGATGTAGCGCATATCCTGTTTTTTTGCCCATTTTATGAAACTGCTAGGAAAAAATGGATGAAATGAAATGAAATGAAAATGGGTTTTCTAAAGCGCAGATAGTTGCCCGGGGGCGTCCTAGCGCTAATTGCTAACAAATGATCTCAGTGGGACTTAAGTTCAGAAAGAAAAAAACACACTATTTATTGAACAAAAAAGTCTTCAGTTGCTTCCTAAAAGAGGTAAGGTCAGAGTTGGACCTTAAATAAAAAGGCAAGCTGTTCCACAACTTGGCTGCATTTAGAGAAAAGGACCGACCACCTGATCTGGAACGTTTGATCTTTGGCACAGCAGCAAGTAGAGCGTTAGTGGACCTTAGCTGTCTGCTGGGTAAGTAGGGAGTAATTAAAGGGCGACTGATTAATGGACCGGTTTCCCAAAAAGATTGGTGGGCAAGACAGAGAGATTTGAAACTGATCCTGTCCTTCACCGGAAGCCAGTGTAGTCTTGTCAGTCCAGCTTTTACAGAGGTCCTCCGAGGGATTTGAAGCAATGTCCGAGCCGCACAGTTTTGAATTACTTGTAGCTTTTTTAATGTAGAATCTGGAGCTCCAAGATAGAGCGCATTTCCAAAATCCAACCTCGAGAGGATTAGTCCTTGGACCACAATTTGTCTTGCCTCAAAAGGTAACAACGGAAGGATCTTATTCAACGTTCTAATGAGGCCAAAACATGTTGCAGATAGCACGACAGCCTGGTGGTCGAATGTCAGAGACTTGTCCAGCCAGACACCCAGGCTCTTGATAACATCCTTGGGGACTGGGGGGGTGCCTAGGCAGGCTGGCCAGATCTGGTCAATTGTAGGTGGAGCTAGATGTCCCAACATCATGACCTCTGTCTTGTCCCCATTAAGTTTGAGACAAGACAGGGTTATCCACCTGTTGACCTCGCTCAAGCATCCCATCAGGTCTGCCGTGCCCACAGGGTCTCCGGCCCGCGTAAGAGAAACCACCAGCTGGGTGTCGTCCGCGTAGGTCACGATCTTAATGCCATACGGACGGACGACCCCAGCCAGCGGTCTCATGTATACGTTAAATAACGTTGGGCTTAATGAAGATCCCTGTGGGACTCCACAGTCCAAGGGCCTACTTGTAGAGATAGTTGCTCCCTCAAAGACCTGGAATTTTCTGCTGGATAGAAATGAACGGATCCATTCCAGCGCTCCTCCTTGTATCCCAATCTCCCGGAGGCGCTGCAACAAGATGGTATGATTTACAGTATCAAAGGTGGCACTTAGATCGAGGAGGATGACTGCCACCGATCCTCCCCGATCCAAGATGCCTCTTGTTTCCTCCAAGACCGCCAACAGAGCCGACTCCGTCCCATGCTTGGGGCGAAAGCCAGTCTGCGAGGGATCAAGGAGATTATTATCCTCCAAGAAGGTGGTCAGAAGGCTGTTGATATATTTTTCCAGTAACTTACTGGCCCAGGGGAGCAAAGAGATTGGGCGATAGTTACTGAAGTTGTTGGTGCTCATATTAGGCTTCTTAACAAGTGCCTTCACCCTAGCTTCTTTCCACTTAGAGGGGACTATATTGGTGGAAATTGAGCCATTGAGTACCTTCAGCATAACCGGAAGGATAGTCTCACTAACAGTTCTTAAGAAGCGAGGTGGGGCCGGGTCGCCGGGGGAACCCGATTTTACCTGGGTCGTAAGAGATAGAGCGCATTTCCAAAATCCAACCTCGAGAGGATTAGTCCTTGGACCACAATTTGTCTTGCCTCAAAAGGTAACAACGGAAGGATCTTATTCAACGTTCTAATGAGGCCAAAACATGTTGCAGATAGCACGACAGCCTGGTGGTCGAATGTCAGAGACTTGTCCAGCCAGACACCCAGGCTCTTGATAACATCCTTGGGGACTGGGGGGGTGCCTAGGCAGGCTGGCCAGATCTGGTCAATTGTAGGTGGAGCTAGATGTCCCAACATCATGACCTCTGTCTTGTCCCCATTAAGTTTGAGACAAGACAGGGTCATCCACCTGTTGACCTCGCTCAGGCATCTCATCAGGTCTGCCGTGCCCACAGGGTCTCCGGCCTGCGTAAGAGAAACCACCAGCTGGGTGTCGTCCGCGTAGGTCACGATCTTAATGCCATACGGACGGACGACCCCAGCCAGCGGTCTCATGTATACGTTAAATAACGTTGGGCTTAATGAAGATCCCTGTGGGACTCCACAGTCCAAGGGCCTACTTGTAGAGATAGTTGCTCCCTCAAAGACCTGGAATTTTCTGCTGGATAGAAATGAACGGATCCATTCCAGCGCTCCTCCTTGTATCCCAATCTCCCGGAGGCGCTGCAACAAGATGGTATGATTTACAGTATCAAAGGCGGCACTTAGATCGAGGAGGATGACTGCCACCGATCCTCCCCGATCCAAGATGCCTCTTGTTTCCTCCAAGACCGCCAACAGAGCCGACTCCGTCCCATGCTTGGGGCGAAAGCCAGTCTGCGAGGGATCAAGGAGATTGTTATCCTCCAAGAAGGTGGTCAGAAGGCTGTTGATATATTTTTCCAGTAACTTACTGGCCCAGGGGAGCAAAGAGATTGGGCGATAGTTACTGAAGTTGTTGGTGCTCATATTAGGCTTCTTAACAAGTGCCTTCACCCTAGCTTCTTTCCACTTAGAGGGGACTATATTGGTGGAAATTGAGCCATTGAGTACCTTCAGCATAACCGGAAGGATAGTCTCACTAACAGTTCTTAAGAAGCGAGGTGGGGCCGGGTCGCCGGGGGAACCCGATTTTACCTGGGTCGTAAGAGTGGACAATAGGTCCAACTGTAGCAGAGGAAAGTTCTCCAGCACTGGTGATATATTATCTATCACATCATATTTGGGGTGGCTAGGGACAGCTATTAAATTCTTTGATTGAATGGCTGGAAAGGAAGAGTAAATACGGTCTATTTTATTAAAAAAATAATCTGCCATCTCATTACAGCGGACTTGTAAGTCGTCGCTGTTTACGGGAGGCTGGGGAAGGACAGTGAGACTTTTTATTATCCTATATATTTCCTTCGAATTGGACCTAGCGTCCTTAATCCGTTGTGTGTAGTGCTGGGATTGAGCTTTCTTAATCGCTAGCTTGTAGTCCCCAATGGATTTCTTATAAGTGGCTTTGTCCAGATCTGCGTAGCCCAAACGCCATTTTCTCTCCAGCCTCTTGCACTTGCGTTTGATCTCCCTAAGTTCCATAGTGTACCAGGGGGCTGATGTTCTGGATCTTTTAGTCCGCGATTTTTTTACTGGGAGAATAGTGTCAAGTGACTGCGTTATCCAACTATTGAAAATATCATTAGCTACTGTGGGATCTGTATTAATCAGAGGGATTGTGGCTTGAAGTTCACGAACCCACTCATCAGTTGATAATTTAGGCCAGTCTCGAGCCTCCCGTGATCCTGTTGAAAGAGCGGGCAGTTTAGGGATACACCAAGTTAGCGGGATAAGTTGGTGATCTGTCCACGGAAGGGTAATAGAAGGCTCTATCACTAGACCTGGACAATTACTAAATACCGGGTCCAGTAGATGTCCTTTCATATGTGTGGGATAGGGGACAAGTTGAGTCAGCTGTAGTGCAGATAGGCCGGCAATTAATTCTTGGGCAGCATGGTCAGCAGTATCTTCGAAATGCATGTTTAAATCGCCCAACAGCGTAAAATTAGCCGATGTAATGGCCAAATCTGCAATTGTTGAAGGCGCCGAATCTAGAAACTGTCTGACCGAGCCAGGAGGGCGGTAGGCTAAAACGCCAGCAAAATTTGTGTTAGGTGATAGTTCCAAACTAAACGATATACTTTCACAATCCAATATGGAAGTGGAATTACATCGGCAGGTGTAACTGTCTTTAAACACTATGGCTAATCCTCCTCCCTTTCCTGACGTACGATCAGTTCTGGCTATCTGATATCCCTGTGGTAAAGCTTGAACAAGGTCAGGTACAGACGATGCGGTTAACCACGTCTCCGTAAAGAAGACTACATCCGGATTAAGCTCTTCGAGCAATAAGGAGATTACAGTTTGATGCTTAGGCAGCGATCTGCAATTTAAAAGAAACATTTTAAAAAGTGTATGAAACTCAGTTGTCATAGTACCTCTTGGGAAAAGATTGCAATGTCGGCACTGGAAAGGAAGATTTAAAGGGTGATGTACATGATCACATCCCTTTTTTACCGAGGGTCTCAAGGCATGCAGGTCGTTAGAATTATATCTTATGTGATGACCAGGTAAATGGACAGGGGTCATGGCCCCTGGTCCCGTCCAGTCGCGGACGGGCGCAGACGGGCTTGCCTTTGGCGCGCCGCCGGCGCGCCCGCTGCGCCCGCCCGCTGCGCGGACGAGATGACATCATCAATTTATGGACCGTTTGGGGGAGTGGGAGGCGTCCTGCAGCTAGAGTGTAGGTCCCTGACCTCACTCAATATGGCGGCTGTCAGTGACGTTAAGTCCTACCTTCATTCTCACTGCTCCAGCTCCTACTCGGCTGTGCAGGGCTCAACAAGCAATTTCCTGACAAGAAATGCTGACATTGACTAAAAGTCCTACCAAGTAAGTAATCTGCTTGGGGACAACAACGTTTTTAAAATACAAATCACAATGTAAAAAAACCGATTAAAATGAAAGCAGCAAGATCGCTGAGAGAGCCCCCGGCTTCCGCCTCAGGGGAGAGTAGAAATTGATATTAAAGCAGCGCGATAGCAATCAACGCGCTATTCCACCTGGCAGAGTTTAAATACTGTGGGGGAGTGGGAGGCGTCCTGCAGCTAGAGTGTAGGTCCCTGACCTCACTCAATATGGTGGCTGTCAGTGACGTTAAGTCCTACCTTTATTCTCACTGCTCCAGCTCCTACTCGGCTGTGCAGGGCTCAACAAGCAATTTCCTGACAAGAAATGCTGACAGTGACTAAAAGTCCTACCAAGTAAGTAATCTGCTTGGGGACAACAACGTTTTTAAAATACAAATCACAATGTAAAAAAACCGATTAAAATGAAAGCAGCAAGATCGCTGAGAGAGCCCCCGGCTTCCGCCTCAGGGGAGAGTAGAAATTGATATTAAAGCAGCGCGATAGCAATCAACCAATAACCAATATCAATCCAAGAACTTGGATCTTACCAGTTTGTCATAATCTAGGAGTACGTTCTTATCAAGAAGCTGAAAGGATTCTTAAGACTGATACCAGACAGATGATAGTTTTTGGTGTCAGTAGATTTTTAATGGCAATTAATTTTTTACGCAAAAAAAGGGGGCTGAAACTATAATCGAATCTGAGACATAAGACCTAAAAACCCATATGTAAAATTGATGGAAATGTATTGTAATTAATCAATCTCATGTTAACTACATTCAATATTAAGGTTGGAGTTTATATAACAGGGAAGATTTTAATTGTTTTGATTTTATGTGTTTTTAACTATGCCTTTTTAGTTCTTATTTTATTTAAATTAGATTTTAATGTTATGATTTCCAAACTCACCGATACCTTCTGTAAGAGTACAAATTATGTAAATGGTAACTGTATGTAATGTCTGTTTTTATGCATCTTTTATGGTCTAACTGGGCCGAAATAAAGATTTAAAAAATGTTTTTTTTAAATTATCGACACTGTTCCAACCGTGCCTCAACCTTCATATTGATACACGCCCACAAGTCATTATCCATCACTGGTTAGATATCACGTTGACCACTGCGCCATCACCCTGAATGCCTGTGACTCTGTGTCCTCCTCGAACCTATTTTTTAATATCACTCTGCCCAATGCGCCGTAGCCTGTCAGCAAGTCCATGTCCACCACTTAAGCATGCGTTCATCACGTAAGCACCAGTAATGTTAAGTAGATGCTGTACATATTGAGGTGCACTCTTCTGAACTACATGCTCCTCCTTGAAATTAATTCTTGGACCTTGTCCCTTCTGCTTATTTCTGCCCCCCTTTTTGTTTCCTTCACTCAACAGGTGGAACATACCCAGGCAAACTAATATCACTAGTCCTGATGATGATCCCGGTTCATTAGGAGCCAGGGGATCGAAACGTCGACATTTTTACAGTCCTACAAAAAGTCTCCATTGTGTAAATCGTTTGTAGTAACTGTATTTGTGAGCTTGTTATGATATGCAGCTTGTTGCAAGCCACAAAAATTGGCTCCTCCATTTTTGCCTGTTATTTCTTTTCCTTTTTTCCTATCACCTCTCCATTTTTTCCATGTTTTCTTCCCTTGGAAGATAGGTACAGGATTGTGCCCTATCACTTGTTCATGTAAATTGTGGTTCTGAAACAACTTACTTCATATTAAAACATCTGTTGCCCGGCTGGGTATACAGATTCAATTTATAGTACTGACTCTAGTCTATGAATTTATCTTGCTAAAATAGTTTTCTCACTACTAGGACCCCTGTTCTTATAGTATGTGATTACCCATGGTCCTAGTTTACCTATTGGGTCCCCCTTGTTTGTGTTAAAAAATCAAGATCATCTGCGGCATACCCAGGGCTTATCCCTCAGCCCAACTCTGTTTAACATCTACATGGCACCGCTCGCCCGCGTCGCCCATCGGCACGACCTCAACATCCTCTCCTACGCCGATGACACCCAGCTGATACTCTCCCTCACCAAGGACCCCCACACCGCCAAAACCAACCTTCACGAAGAAATGAAGGCCGTTGCTGAATGGATGAGGAGCAGCCGACTGAAGCTGAACTCAGACAAGACGGAGGTCCTCATCCTCGGATGCAACCCTTCGGCCTGGGATGACTCCTGGTGGCCGACCGCACTGGGAACCGCTCCAACACCCACCGACCACGCACGCAACCTAGGGGTCATCCTCGACTCCACCCTCTCCATGACTAAACAGGTCAACACCGTCTCCTCCTCCTGCTTCAACACCCTCCGCATGCTTCGTAGGCTCTACGAGTGGATCCCCACTGAAACGAGAAGAACAGTCACCCAGGCCCTTGTCAGCAGCAGGTTGGACTATGGAAACGCCCTCTACGCAGGAGCCTCGGCCAAACTCCTGAGACGGCTCCAACGCATCCAGAACGCCTCTGCATGGCTGATCCCTGACATCCCTCGCCGCAGCCACATCACACCCCACCTGAGAGACCTCCACTGGCTCCTGGTCAACAAGAGGATAACCTTCAAGCTCCTCATCCACGCACACAAGGCACTCCACAACACCGGACCAACGTACCTCAACAGATGACTCAGCTTCTACACCCCCACCTGCCAGCTCCGCTCCGCCGACCTCGCCCTCGCTACAGTCCCCCGCTTTCGGAGAGCGACCTCAGGTGGCAGATCGTTCTCCCACCTCGCCGCCAAGACCTGGAACACCCTCCCCATCCACCTACGGCAGACCCAAGACCTGCTGACCTTCAGAAAACTCCTCAAGACCTGTCTTTTCGAGCAGTAGCAGCATTCCCCACCTCAGCGCCTTGAAACCCTCACGGGTGAGTAGTGCGCTTTACAAATGCTTTGATTGATTGATTGATTGATGTGTGTTGCATGTATCATGTGCAACCGGCTCATAGCCCCTTAACTCCAAATGCCCATTGCAGCTGATCATTTTAAAAGGTGGGCACAAATCACAGCAGAGGTACAAACATCAGATGTCCAACAGAGTTTTAACAGTATGAGCCCCATCTGCTACAGTCAGTCATGTATTTAGTGATCATGAGAGCTAGAGTTGGGAGGCCCAAGTTCACAGTTCTGCCATCACTGATAGCAGTGAGTGGAACAGTCTGAGATTCTTATTTGGTCCATAGTAATATCCCTACTCTGCCTGGATGTTGAATTCAAAGAAACCACAGTGATATCACTATGTTCACCTGCTCGTATTGGCAATGTCTCTGAAGCTCACTATAACGTGTACAGGTTAGGCAGCCTACATGTGCATACACTTGACCAGGGCGTCTGCACAATAGCACATTGTAAGTGCTGAGTTTAGTATTCAGGACGGTTGGTATGCTTTTGCCTACAAGAACGGTTCAGTGGGCCACTTCATATTGCATAGTATGTATTGCTAAATCGCAAGTACGACGACACATCTCTACTGAGTGATCTCAGTCTTGCAGCCTATGTGTAATATGTTATACTGGGCCAGTGAGACTATGCAGTTTTACGTTTGTGCTGTAATGCTCACTTGTCGTCCGACCTGCAGCATTGTGCTGTTTCATCCAGTTCTCCTGTTCAAGGATTCCTTGTGATTTATGTGGCATTCCAGGTGTTTTTATTCTTACCCGTTGTCATTTTATGGGCCTGGCAGCCACAGATCAGATTTAAGCATTCTTGCACCGGAAGGTCCCTGCTTTCACTTTCCGCTGTAACCCAGCCATAATGTGCAGGGTACACCACTTTTGATTGTTCTTCCGCTTCGTTTCTTTCTGAGATGCGTTGTGCTGTAATTAATACTAGTGTTATTTACACGTGTATCTCTATTGCTATTGATGCAGGAGTTATTTACAACCCAGTACTTTCAACAAAGTTCATAGCTCTAAAGGTGTTTTTAGCTGTTTTGTCAAGCATTAACCTGATGATAAACAGATTAAGTTAAAATTGTTTCTGCATATGGATGTAAATAATGGATTGAGGAGACCATATGGGAATAGCATTTTCTTCCACTGAGATGAATTACAGTGCAGAGAAAAAAAAACCTGCATGCTTTGTATTCGTCTATGTACACGGTGTGTACATTACCTTTCCTATAAAGCAGGTTTGTGAGAATGTTGTCAAAGCTGTGCATTTTGGCTCACACTGCCATGGGTGTGTAACAAACTGTGAAGGGTGCGCTTGCGAGGACCAGTAAAAAAATCAAGAACTCTCAAAGGCAACGAGGTGATATTACAATGAACACGACACCCTCACAAGACCGTAGACCAATATTGTAGGTTCTGTCAAATCTGGATCTAGTCTAAAACCCGAGGTAGGAAAGATAAAATGTGTAAGGATAAATAATGAGATATTGGCAGCAATATGTTCTGTTCTAAAGTAAATGAATTGCAGTTTTAAGGGACATGATGTGATCGTTTCTTACAGCAAGCAAGTGCACCCGAGGATTCTAAATGATTGACATATTTCAATATTTCACAATGTAGCGCATTAAACCCATGTACAACATGGACGCCTGATTCTAGGAAGTGCATTTAAATTAAAACGCCTATTAATTGTTCACAGAATATTTATGTACACAGATTCATACTCAACTATCCGTGAAGAGATATTCTCTTTTTCCCATTTTTTTTAATTTTAATGTGTGATTCCTACGAATGTGACGAGAAAGATGCACTACACAACAACCATCTGTTAAGCAGAAAAAGTCATTGACACTAGGGTCTCGTCCTTGGTATTCAAGAAAATATTTTTGGCTGCAGTTCATGAATTATGAAAGCATTTATGAGGGCAAAAGTTGTTTGCAGAGATATGTCTTTCCCTGATTCTTGAGCCATCTCTACAGGTAAAATTATGTTATAGTACAATGCAATGTAATGCATACATTAGTTAACACACACATGCACACTTTTGGTTGGATCACTTATTCTAGAGAAAGGTCACTGAAACAGAACTTTCTTCATTTGTTCTAATCTGTTGCTGCTTGCTATTCTCAAATATTGGTTGTTGCAAAGTCATCCTGTGCCCTGGGCACCCCCCAACTTGTTTGGCTGACTGGTATTGGTGGTAAATGACTGTGACTGACCCTTGGCTCTGCCTAACCAATGCTGAAAAAGACACTTAGAATACAGTAAACACACCTACATACACTAGGGTAAACTATGTGTTAGGGCACCCCTATGTTTGGCATTACCTCCCCTCTAAGGTCCTGGTACATAATAGGGCAGGGGGATTAAAACTACCTTTAAGTCCCTAGTGTATAATAGGGCATGGTAGTTTAGAGGCCAGAAGCCCTTTCTGCACTTGCATGTGTACACTTCTGAAGCCGGAGATCAGTTTAAAATCAGCCCTGTGTTGCAGGAATGTTTTTAAAATGCAAACTGTACCCAAACTCAACTCTGATGTTTGAGTCACTTAGACATTGATAAACTACATTTTGGGCATAGTAGGTATCCCCAGGGTCTCCCCAAGGTGTCCCAGGAGTGGCATTCAGGTATTTATAAGGAGGACCTTTATAAAAATGAGTTTTATATGCCCCGGGTTTAGCGAAATCGAACATATTGTTTAAAGTGCTACCCAAAATCAATGTTTGTTCTAGGAGCACTGTGGAGTGAGGATCTGCTATATGTTTACATATTCAGAACCCCTAAAGCCTCCCCTGGGTATTCCGGGGGCTGGGGTCCTGTAGATATAAGCAGGGTTCTTATAAAATGTAGCACACAAAAATGGGAATCAAAGCATTAGTGCCTGCACCAGTCCTAACATCCCAAGTAGTAATATTCAGCAAAAAAGGTGCAAGTGGGCTTAGGACACAATCCCCTAGGTCCCAAATAGAGAAGCAAGAAAAAGCTATTTCCTTGATCAATCTAAGGCAACATAGGCAAAATAGCCCTGCACACTTCCAAAGGTTTAAGTGCATGTACATGTCATTAATTAGACCATATCCACAGTACAATAAACAGTTGTTTTCCCAAAAGAAAAAATTCGATCAGATCTTGCGATGTTAAAAGTTATTCTTTATTCATGTCCTTTAAAATTTGAAATTGCCAACGTGTTTCGTCGTCAATCAGACTTTTTCAGGGCTACAAGGTACACAAACAAACACTATTTACAATACTGAATACAAACATTTGGGGCGTGGCTACGCAGGCGAACGAAATGGCCGCCTGACTGTAGAGCTCCGCCGGGCGAGAAATGAACGGGGCCGTTCGCAAGTGATCCGGCGCTGCGCTGGGGTCGGAGTATGCCTGCAACTGATCCCTGAAGCCGCCTGATGCAGCCTGCCTAGTCTGGAGGACGGGGGACGACGTGGAAGGTCGGAACAACTGAGAGGTGCTGAGGCCGGCTGTGCCTCGCGGGCCGTTACATTGCAGCTCCGGAGCGCCTGGTGAGTCTCCTGATTGCCCCCTTGCTGTCCCCCTCGGCCCTAGGGCCGCTGTAGTGCTCTCCCAAGTCCGCTGCTCGGCCCCGGTGGTGTCCGTGGGTGGAGGTGCGGCCCCTCGGTGCGCGACCGGCACTTGCGGCCTGGTCCGGCCTTGGGAGCCGGGGCCTCGATTTTCGGGGACTGCCCGGGAAGTGCGGCGGCGAGCGGAGCGCGTGGGCGGCGGGCTCCGGGGTGGGGGGGTGATTGGCGAGGGGTGTGGCCGGTGGGCTATTGGGCGCTCTGCGGACGGCCTGGCTTTGCTGCATTCGGTGGGGGCCTGCCACCTTTGCCCCCACCGCTACCGTGCACCCCAGACCTGCGCCTGTCCCCCTGCAGACCTAGGACTTACGAACTCTCCTGCACTCCTGCTGATGCGGTGACCTTGATTATCGGACGCCTGTGCACCTCCTCGTGGCCGGCGCTGGCTGCATGACCTACGGGACCTCGCCCATTTGTGCTGCTTTTGCCTCGAGGCTTTGCCTACCTGGTCCCCCCACTACTCCACCATTGGCTGCCTGTCTTGGCGGGCCCCTTAATCCGCCGGCTGTTTCCGGGTGATTGCCGCGGCCACCTGCTGACCCTACTTCTTGACCTCTGGCACATTACTCCAGCCAGATTCATACCCTGCCGTCCTGGGTGCAACTGCCTTGGCGAATCGTGGGCTCCTGCAGCGTGACTCAGCCCTGGGGCGGAGGAACAACGAGTACCCCTAATCCTCTGGTCCCGACCTGACCGCCTTGCTGCTGGGGTGCCCTGTCACTGTGCTTGACTCTCTGGGTGTTGCTGTAGTCGTAGAGTCCTGTGCCACTGGTGATTTATCCGACATTGCTTCCAACATGGTGAAGAAAGATGTTACCCAGAAGAGACTTACCTTCAGTTCAGCGCCCGTCCGTGCTTCTGCAGTTTCGCCGGCAACGGAGGCTGACACTGGGGGCCAGGTGGCGGCGAGAGACACTGCGGGTATGGTCGCTGAGATGATGGGTGAGATGCGGGCTGGATTCAAGGCCTTGGATTCTCGCTTTGATACCCTCGAAAAGAAAATGGCGGACATGGGCGCGACGATCCAACTGCATGATAGGCGCCTGGACCTGGCGGAATCCAGAGTCTCCGACATCGAGGAAGGAGCTGCGTCGACGCTGAAAAGGTTGGAACGAGTGGAGAAGATCCTTAAAGACGTCGCGATTAAGAACGAGGATTTAGAAGCGCGCAGTAGGCGCAATAATATCCGAATTATTGGCGTGGCGGAGACGACAGCTACCGGACGCTTTGACACTTTTGTGGAACACCTCCTGATCGAACTTTTTGGCCGAGACACGTTTACCGCTGGCTTCGTGGTTGAACGCGCACACAGATCGCTGGGACCCCGACCTAACCCTGGCCTGCCGCCCCGGCCCATTATTGCCAGGCTCATGAACTTCAGGGACAGAGATGCGGCGCTGAAGGCGGCCAGGGAGGCGGGCGAGGTTCGGTGGCAGGGAGATGTGCTCTCTTTCTACCCGGACTTCACCATCATGGTCCAAGATGCGCGCCGTAAGTACACTGGTGTCAAGGCTGCATTGCGCAAACTGGGGTTGCGCTATGGTATGCTGTATCCTGCCAGACTCAGGGTGGACGTGGATGGCAGGTTTCGCATTTTTGACTCCCCTGCGGAGGCACAGGAATTTTGTCGAGCCTACAAAAACAGAGGGTCTCCTCGAAAATCGGATGATGCTCAACGGTCTCCGCCACGCACTGACTCACAGGCTAGTGCTGACCTGTTTAATGAAACCGGACAGGGTTGACTTCTCTTCTCCCCATCTTTTTGTGCCAGGCTGTTTGCCTCAGTATTCTGCATCTGAAAATACTGTTCTTTGTTTTTTTGCAGTGCTTTTTCATAATTGCTGACAATTGAACGTTGCCCCGATTGTGGTTCTCGCATGGCGGAGCGTCGCCTACCCCCATGGCGCGAGCCGTATTGTACTTTTCTCTAACGTTGTCTTTATTTTGCAGGTACATTAGTGGACAACTGTTGTTGCTTGTTGCTCTAGGTTGTCTCCGGAGGGGTGGGATTAGCCTCCTTGGGCTTAAGGAGTGGCTGGGTGGTGGGTGGTTGGGATGGGTTTGTTTATGCTTTGGTTCTGTTGTTTGTGCACACGCACTGTTTTTCTATTTGAGTGATGCCTATTTTGCGGGAGGGAGCTGGCGGATTCGCCCACACATGTTTTCTTACGATTCCACCGAGTTTGAATGGCTAAATTAGGGCAGCAGTCTGGTCCTTCCAGACTTACCTCCATGTCTTGGAATGTCCGAGGTTTAAATGACACGAGGAAAAGGCGATAAGTTCTAAACTATGCAGCGCGACATGGGGTGGATGTCTTATTTCTGCAGGAGACACACCTAGTGGATGCTGACTCTTCCTCCTTTGCGAGGAGCTGGGGCGCGCACAGATATTTTTCTAGCTATAGCAGATATGCAAGGGGGGTTGCGATCTTGATACATCGACGCGTTCCATTCGTGCTCTCAGACAGTGTATTAGATGTAGATGGCAGGTATGTTGTGGTCACGGGGGTGCTTCAGGGCTTTAAGATCACCTTTGTTGGAGTGTATGGCCCCAATTCGGACTCCCCTACCTTCTTCCAGGGACTCCAGGATGTTCTGCTGAGATTAGACACTGATATGATGATAATGGGGGGTGACTTTAACCTGCTCATGACCCCTGCCAGGGACAGCACCTCCTCTTCCCCGGATTGTAAGCCCCGCTCCCGTGCTGTGCTGGCGGATGTATGCGCTCACTACTCACTGATTGACATTGAGGCCCGTTTGCACTCCACCGCACCCATCTTCACCCACCACTCGGGGTATCATAACACTAGTACCAGAATAGACTACTGGCTCCTTTCCCCAGGGGTGGCCAGTTGGGTAAGTGACCATTTGACACTCCCGCGCACTCTGTCTGATCACTCTCCCATAGTGCTGACCCTACTGATCCCCAGGTTGGGAGGGTATGAGAGACAATGGCGTTTTCCTGGCAAGGCGTTATCTGACCCGGTCTTCAAGGAAGACATTTGTGTTGCCATAGAGGAGTATTTTGAGTTCAACGAGGGCACAGTGGACACTTGGGCTACATTGTGGGAGGGATTCAAGGCCACTATTAGGGGGGTCTGCATCAACAAACATGTAGGGGCTTTGCGCGACATCCGTGCCTCCCTGACCCGTATTGAGAAGGACATTGCTGCATTGGACACTAACACGCTCCCTGACACGGATGGTGGGGTGGAGGCGAAAAGGTTGACACTACTGCAAGAATTCAGAGACACCGCAGACAGGGAACTGACTTATCTCTGCACACAACACTCAGCTAGGCAATATGGTGAAGGTGACAGGCCTGGCAAGCTCTTGGCCCATTTGCTTCGTCCCCCCCGCCAGGCTTCCTTCATCTCTGACATGGTGGATGATCTCGGTGTTCGTCATCAGACCACCCCTGCCATTTGCGATGCCTTCCTATCCTACTACAAGGAACTGTACACCTCAGGTCTGTCGGCTGACTGTCGCGACCCTGGCCCCTATATTAACGAAATCTCTATGGTGTTCCTGGAAAAACATATGCAGGAATTTCTGGCGATGCCTATTGAACCGGACAGCATTGTGGAAGCCATTGATGCATTAAAGGGCTCCTCGGCGCCGGGTCTGGATGGCTTTTCGGCTGACTTTTATAAGGAGTACAAGGAGGAACTGGTACCTCGCCTGATCGAGGTGTATGCGGAGTCACTCGAGACGGGGATTCTGCCGCCCACATTGCGGGAGGCAGTTATCATTTTACTTCCCAAACCGGGTCGGGACCCCACTAGGTGCGGTTCCTACAGACCCCTTTCCCTACTCAATCTTGACTATAAGATTTTGGCGAAAGTCCTTGCCACTCGACTGTCTTTACTTATGGAATCTATCATTTCGCCAGCCCAGTCCGGATTCGTTCCCCATAGATCCACCTCCTTTAATCTGCGGACGCTGTTTTCTGTCCTTCACAAGATTGAGCCAGATACGCCGGCAGCTGCGGTGTTTCTAGACGCCGAGAAGGCATTTGACTCCATAGAATGGTTGTTTTTTCTGTCTGTCATGCATCGCATGGGCATGCCGTCCTTGTTTGTCTCCACGGTCGAGCTGCTTTATACTGCCCCCAGAGCGAGGCTGCGCCTTAATGGCACGCTTTCTGATAGCTTCCCTCTTTCCCGGGGAACCAGACAGGGATGCCCCCTGTCCCCCCTGTTATATATCCTGGCCATGGACCCCTTGGTACGACACTTTCAGGAGCGCCACCTGCACCGCGGGCTCCAGTTCCGGACGGGCCCGTTACTCATCTCCCTTTACGCTGATGATACCATTCTATATGTCAGGTCTCCGGAGACCAACCTATCGCCTTTGCTGCTTGAGGTGGAACGCTTTGGGAGGTACTCCGGCCTTCGTATTAATTGGCATAAATCTGAGATCTTTCCGCTCACCCCCTCCACTGCCCGCTGGGACTGCCCGTTCCCGCTGGAATGGAATACTGAATCGGTGAGATATCTGGGTATCCACATTCATCTAGACACGGTATCCATGATTCGTCTTAATTACGGACAGGCGTTAGACTTTCTGGAGGATAATATTACACGTTGGATTCGCCTCCCTATCTCGATGGCCGGCCGTATCGCCATAATTAAAATGATTATACTTCCCCGTTTTCTGTATTTATTTAATAACATACCGATCCCGCTCACTCGAATCTTTTTCGCCCAACTCCGCTCATTGTTGTTGCGTTTAGTGTGGGGGGATAAGAATCCGCGAGTTTCTTGGCGCATCTTAACGCTGCCTTATGAACGGGGTCGCTTTGGAGTGCCAGACTTTTATATTTATTACCTAGTCGCGCAGTGCGCCTATGCGCATCCTTGGTTCCATCCGGACGCTCGGATCCCGTATTTGAGACCTGAAGCGGACTTGGTATTACCACTTACCCTCAACTCGATCTTGCCCAGAGGCTTCCCACGTGACCCACTTGACATACAAACTGTGTCCACTACATCATGGGCCTGGATGCAGTTGCGTAGACTGCTCCAGCTGGACATACTGTACTCCCCGGCCCTTCCATTACCTAACCCTCACTGGCTCCCCATCACTGCGGAAGCGGTGGTCTGCAGAACGCTGTCCAAATACCAGCTCACCACAATAGGGGATCTGTTCCCGGACGGACATGTTTTTTCTGTGACCGAAGACCCACGGTTCACGGACCGGACGTTTATGGATTCCTTTGTCCTGACCAGGATGAGGTCCATGCTTAGAGCGCAGTTTCCATCGTTCCCATTGCCGCCGGATGAAATGGCAGCACTGACTTTCCTACTCCAGTCGCAAACGGGAGCCCATATGGTCTCCAGGTTGTATGGACTTTGTGTGGCGGCCCTCCCGGCTTCGGATGCGAAGGTTCGTGAGGCGTGGGAACTTGATTTGGGTGGCCCCATCACGGATGCCCAATGGGATGCCTGTTGCCGCTCCACTAAAGAGGTCTCTGTCAACAGTAGACATAAGCTAATTCATTTCAAATTTTTGAGGCGACTATACTTCACACCGGCGCTGGCCCACAGAATCGATCCAAACAGACCACATTACTGCCCTAAATGCAAAGCTCCCCATGCCGATTTTGCACATCTCACATGGACCTGTCCGAAATTGCACACCTACTGGCTACAGGTACACCGCATCTTGGGAGACATTCTAGAGTGCGAATTGCAGCATAAGCCGGAGATTGCACTGCTTGGCTATGTCGCTGAGTTCCCCCGGACCACGCGTAGGCTTGCCGCCATAGGTTTCTTGCTGGCGAAAAGGGAAATTGCTTTACTTTGGGGGTCCAGGCGAATCCCTGATTCCACGACCTGGATGCGCAGCCTTGCCCAATGCAATACCAATAGTGTGGAATACTCCACCCAGATCCCTACAGCCTCACGCCCAATCGACATCTGGGGCCCATACCGACAGTATATTAGCAAGATTACACGGGATACTCACTCCCAGGCTGCTAGCTCTATTGTCCCAGAAGGGGTGGGCTAGGTGATTTTAGCCGAACTGCCAGTGCGCTGCCTATTGAGGTATGCAGGGCTTAGCGTCCACACACTACTGGAATGGGTTATGCGTGAGCTGCTGATTTTGGAATGTGTGCTGGTTGGGGCCGGAACGTCTCCCTCTTCAGTTCCCTTACACACCTTGCCCCGGCTGGAGTGGTTGCTTCACCCTAGTCTTTACACTTGTCGTTTTACCTACCCTCGTCTGCCTATGCCTCTGGTTATGCCATCTTCCTAGTCAATGGGTGTATTGCTTGCCACTCTCTCTGTCACGAAGGCTCACTTGTTTTCGTTTTGTTTGTAGAAGGTTTTATCTCTTTGTGCCATCTTTCCGCGTGTGCAATTTTCCTTCAGATATGGAAAAGTGAAAATAAGATTTTAGAATGTGTTACACTGCCTGTAATGTCATTGGTCTAGTCATCCATTTACTTCCTTTGTATAATGACCATTAACGTTTTCATTGTCAACAATTTACTGTGTACTTGTATGCTTGCACGGACCAATCTGATGCTAATAAAGAGATTTAAAAAAAAAAAAAAAGAATACAAACATTTAAAAACATAAGACCCAGATCATTATTATAATAGACGCAAAGATCATTCCTTGACCATCCATTGTATTTCGGAAAACACTTTTGCATAGCTTAAGTAGACAATAGAAAATAAATAATTTATCAAAACGTTAAAAATGTAGCTAGATTTAAACATATACAGAGATCATAGCATTTCTGGTTACTATGTACTGCTCAAGAAGAAGGAATGAGACATCATAAATATTATAGACAAAGTTTACATGACCAAATATACTTCCATGTTTAGTTGTATAGCATCTCATAACAGTCTATAATAACAAATGTACACATACCTTAAAAAGTAAACGGTATTTGTTAATTTAGTTGTTGCCAGTGAATAGAACTCAATAGTTCTATAAAGAAATGGTATACAGATATACAAATGGGTACATTTACCTCTTATATCATCACAATATCACCAGTTTAACCTAGATCAAATCTCCTGGATCCAGGTTGTTTTTCTTTAATAGCGGCTGAATAATGGCCTTTTTCCATATAGAAGGATAAGTGCCTGAGAGAAACATTGCGTTGCAGATGCTCATTAAATTAGTACCTATCAAATCCGGAATAATTTTTAAGACTGACGGGGGGCACGGGTCAGACGGGGATCCTGATTTAGTTGTTTTAATCAGATCAGTGACCAGTTCCACTGACATCGGTTTAAATTCCAAAAAACTGGGAGACTTGCTCATCATATTATTATCATGTAGCTGGTTCACGTCCTCTGTAGAAGCGGTGAAATTAGAGTAGATTTGGCTCACTTCATCTTGAAAAAAAGTGGCTAATGAATCACAAAGTGATTGAGAGGCTACATTAGTGGAATTGCCCACTGACCCTGATAACGTGGAGACTACTTGAAACAGTTGTTTCGCAGAGTTTTGTGCTGTTTCTATTGTTGTAGTGTAATAATTACTTTTTTCTGTAATTAAGAGCTGTTTATATTTTAACAGCGCAGCTTTGTAGCGTACTTTCTCCAAATCATTGTATTCTTGGCGCCAGTGCCTTTTTCTGGTTACTATAATGTTGTTTCTCTAATCTAAGTGCTTCGGTGAACCATGGAGCTGAAGGAGCCCTGCTATTTCTTGACATTGCCTTGTAGGGAACCAGTTTGCTGAATACATTTTGAAGCCATTCTGTGTAATTGCTTGTGGCTAGTTCCGGATCTAACATAACCTCTGGTTGGGAGTCTACTCGATTTTATCTAAGATGTTTTTCATTTATGCTACTCCAAGCTCTAAATTGTTTAGAAGGAGTGGAATTAATCTGCCTTGAGACAGGCTGAAGTATCTTGATGTCAAATGGTACAACACAATGGTCTGACCATGTTAAAGGGAGAATCGTTTTTATTACAATGTGATCACTATTTGTAAACAGGCCATCCAATGTGTGCCCGGCTAGGTGAGTAGGCATTTCCCCTTTCTGAGAAAAACCTAAGGCCTCTAAATTGGAGATAAGAGCTGTCGAGTCTCTATCCAGGAGAAATCCCCTAGGGCCTGGTGGGTGATATAATAAAATTCCTTTAAAAGACTGATGTTTAGAAAGTGATATATTAAAGCTAAGTGCCTCACAGGCCTCAGTAGTAATCACCTCTGTCCTAGCTGAACTCATCTCGAAGGATGATTGCCAGTCCCCCTCCTTTCTTCAGAGTTCTATCATCTATGTGTAGAATAGCCCTCAGGAGTGGCAACACAGAAATCTGGGCAAGAGGAAGAATCAGCCCATGATTCCGTGATAAACAGTACATCAAGATCATATTGATCCAGCAGATCCCCGATCTCATATTTATGTTTGGGAAGAGAACGTGCATTGATCAGAGCTGAATAAATCTTGTCCTTTTTGATAATGGTTTTTGGATTTATAATATTATTTCTCTGATGAGCAGGATGTCTAGGCAGTTTGTCATGGGCCTCTCGCCTAAACCCACAGCTCGGGCATACATCTGTCTCTTCACTAAAGGGGATCTCCAAGTTAAAATAATGGCAGACCAGCTTATTATCATTGAAATTATATTGTAAGGTCTTTAACTGTTCACTAGTGTATGATCTGATCTTCCCCTGTTCCTCTGCTTGTTCTGGATGTCTTAGACCAAGGGTCCTGGCCCTAGGCCCGGTCCAGGTGCGGACGGGCGCAGACGGGCTTGCCTTTTGCGCCATATTGGAAATAAGTAGAGTAAGAGGCGGGAAGCCTGGCGAAGGAAAGGCCGGCCACTAGAGCGTCTACCTCTCTACTCTCTGCTGCCGGAAGTAAGAATTTCTGAGAAATGCCTCCGCTCCTCTCCTCCACTCAAACAGCTACAAGGAAGTTGCGGTGGACCGGGAGAAAGAGCCGGAGCAAAGTGCAAGTAGGTTACAAGGTGCACTTTTAAAAACGAATTAAAACCAATGACAAATTCCGCGGGATAGCAGCAAAAAGGTCTAATTATTTAGCAGCAATAACAGTAATAACAATTCAATTCCTGGCACAAGATTAAAAATGTGGCATTAAAAGTGTAGCGTGAAAGCCTGCAGTTCTAACCTCAATTCGCTGCGCGTCGGCTCCCTATCAGCAATAAGTAAAGAGGCGGGTAGCCTGGCGAAGGAAAGGCCGACCACTAGAGCGTCTACCTCTCTACTCTCTGCTGCCAGAAGTAAGAATCTCTGAGAAATGCCTCCGCTCCTCTCCTCCACTCAAACAGCTACAAAGAAGCTGCGGTGGACCGGGAGAAAGAGCCGGAGCAAAGTGCAAGTAGGTGACAAGGTGCACTTTTAAAAACGAATTAAAACCAATGACAAATTCTGCGGGATAGCAGCAAAAGGGTCTAATTATTTAGCAGCAATAACAGAAATAACAATTCAATTCCTAACACATGATTAAAAATTCCTTGCACAAGATTAAAAATGTGGCGTTAAAAGTGTAGCGTGAAAGCCTGCAGCTCCAACCTCAATCCGCTTCCTACTACAAATAAACAATGCAAGACCCACTCACGAAGCAATTGATTGCTTTAAAAGTGCAAAGACTTTGCAGGCTGTGATATAGCACTCGTACACGGATTTAATATGGAGTAGTATTACTAGAGTATGGTGAAGTAGTGTGCTTGGCTCATAATTTACTAAGAGCTAACCACCCTGTAAAAGTTGATTTATTGAACAGAATAGCTCATTGGATTCAACTGCACAGGCGTGCTGAAAGTATAATCACAATGTTTGTTTAGCTTTATCAAGGAAAGCCTATTTAAATTCATATTTTGGCTTCTGGGCATTATTTTTGTGTGAACAATTCCAAACCATTGCCAACTTCTCCTGTGTGTCCTTTTATCTGTAAGTGAGGTAGGATATATTTCTGAAAATAATCAACGTCCTATATGGCACTTTCTGTAAAGTATGCACTGAAAACTGAATGACTCTAAGCACTATTATAAGTCGAAAGCTGGTAAGGAGTCAAAGCAGCCACATTGAAAGCCCTAAGGCCCAAGGGTGTGGAGGTTTCCGAATAATACACTACTAACAGTTAACATCAGGCTTGCTCTGCAAGGAGACAAAGACACCAAGTCAGTGTTCAGTCAGTACCAGCCTCTCCACTGAGACAGAAAGGTGTGCCAGTTTCAGGTGGGTACTGGGACATGACTGCCCCAGCTTATTGTAGCCACACTCGAGTACTTCACAGGTCTTTAAAAGACCATTTACTTGTTAGTGAGGCTTTGTTGTGTTTTCACCCCTCCTTAGAGCCCCTGCAGATCCAACGAGTAAAGGGTTTTCTGGCGCAGAATCAGGCCACAATGTCTGGCGCCACAGAAGGGCTCTTTTTATATAGCCTTGGAGGAAAGTTGTATACGATCCTCAAGGGTGGGACGGGGGCGGAGGGTGACATTGTCTTCGGCTGAACATCCTTTCCACGCTAGTGATGGCCTTAAACTAAAAAAAAAATAGGAACACACATTAGTAACATTGGACCTGGCGCTCTTGGCGAGGTCACTCCTAAACATTTTTTGCCTTCACTCCTCCTGTTTTCTGAAGCCATTTTTGTTGGCTCTTAGGGCTCTGTGCACTTTACCACTGCTAACCAGTGCTTAAGTGCTTGCATGACTGTTTTGACTGGCTATCCTGGTGCACCATAAGGTCATCATTTACTATGCTTTAAAAGTTAATACAATTAAACATGTAATGAAAAATGTGTTTGAAAATGCATTGTTTTGGCCTTTCTGTGTCCCAAATTTTCTCGGGGGGAGAAACCCCCCAAACTCCCCCTAACAGTGGTTGCTATACACCATATGGGGGCTGGTCTCACTTTTACTTTGTACTCTCTGATTCACTACGCTTGTGTTTATTTTTGGTGCCCTGTGTAAGAATATCTATGGGTACATATGACTGGGTAACCTGGTGCTCTTTAAGGTCATCATCTACTATTTACTGTGCTTTGAAAGTTAATACAAATAACTATGTAATGAAAAATGTGCTGTAAAAAACACAATTTTGATCTGTCTTTTTCCCAAATTTTCTTGGGGCGAGAATCTGCCCAAACCTCCTAGTACTGGTCAGGCTCGCACGCTACACTCACTCGCTATGCGCCAAATGGGGGCTGGTCTGGCTAAATTTGCCAGGGCTGCTTTCAGTTCCCAGTCCGGCCCTGTGCCCAAGTGGAATAAAAGTATTAAATAGATAACAACTGCAGTGCTAGAGTTGAAACTGACAAACTCAAATCAAACACTTGCTGTAAAAACTGCAATATATTGGTGGACAACCACTTGTGGGAGAAAGTTCCATCTTCTGAAACCAAGTATCAAATAAACCCTATTGATTGTTGTAAGCTTCTTGATTCGCTCCTAGAAGTCTGAATGGAAGTTGAAACAGGAATAAAAAAGACCTAACATTAAAATCTCCTCGTTTTTAACCTTCACATTCACTGATCCTGGGACTGGAAAGTGAGAAGTGGAAGGACCCTCAAATTGGGTTACAGTGAAAGGAACACATTCTAAAATGATTGAGGCTTCCTTATATTCAATTTTCCTAACAGAAATGATTGAATAGAAGAAGCCAGGTTTAAAATAGGAAAGAAAGGTTGATACCTGTGGAACAAAATATAAACCCTCCCTATCATTACAACTAGACATTTGGGACCAGCACTTAAAAGGAGGGGGCTCAATTTGTTTTATTATATTTTTTTATTTGGCATCTATAGCCATAAAAAGAAAGAGCTACAATATATACAATTAAAATCTGATTTGTACAAGCCGAATACCGTTAAAACAGTCTAAAACACAATAAAATCCTGATAAAATTGAACAAAGAATCTCAAGCAAACAGTAGGTAGTACCTAATTCATCATCAGCGAGGGGAAGGGATCACTTATATTAGGTATATATTTGTACATCCACCATAGAAAACAGGGCCCCGGGGTATCCCCAAGCATAGGTAGCGTCACGTTTCAACCTCACTCCTTATAAATTATATACCCAGATCCTTCAATGACTCCTGTATGGCAATTAAAAAGCTTCCCTTTGAACATGTCACATTTAAAAATCACATATTTATCAGCAAGCTAAGCGCTTGATCTCTACTAAAAATTTCATAGGCAGTGAAAAGGGGTTTCAAAAATGTTTTCCATTCTTCTAAGAACCACAAGCAGTCCAACAAAATATATGGGCCATTGCATTTTACTGGCAATCCACATGTACACAGACCTTGCTCATTCATCATAACGGATTTTATCATCCGATCCGTGTTGCATGGGTTCAGGCCCACTCTAAATCTCAAGATAATATTTCTAAGTTTTAGATTGGGCATGGCCTCGATATCGGGGAATATTTGGTCATTGGTCCACCCGTTTATCAAAAACCAGGAGGATGATTTACTCCTCAGATAACCCAAATCTTCCTCTCGGGCCTTCGTGTTAATAATAGCATTCAACGCCGACTTAGGAATCTGCTGCCCGACCTCCATTGGTCTGGTTCTAAGGATAGTTTGACACACAACGTATCTAGCCTGGTTCTAGCTTTGGACGCCCAATTTTGTTCACTAGCCTCTATTTCTTTTTTGCTGAGTTTTGCTATTTTGGCAGGCACCTCCCCATTCATTCTCTGCCAAAAATTCAATACTGCTTACATACCCCGGAAATTCCAGGATGTAAGGTGGCATTCCACTCGTACAGCCTGTATCATTGTTGCCGCGGGGAGTGCTAGAACCTATTTGACGCATTTACCCTCTTCTAAGTTCCAATCCATTTTACCTCCCATATATACTAACTCTACACCATATTGGAACTGCGGGCGTACCAATGCATTAAAAGCCAATAAAATTGGCTGCATAGAGGGGTCTCCATATTTTTGCTTAAATTGTTTAAGGCCCCATACTGAAGCAAGCTCCTTTGATTTGAGTGCCAGTATGTGATCCTTCCTATTTAATTTATTGTCAAATCAAATGCCCAAATATTTATATCTATCCACTTCTTCCACTCTAACCTCTCCCAATTTCCAGTACAGGGAGGACTTTTTTCCCAATGCCATTATTTTGGTCTTTTCTAAGTTCACCGTGAGGCCTTTTTTAGACAATATTCGTGAAAAGTATTGTTTTTTTTGCAAGCCCTGCTCTGTCATGTCCATTATCACTAAGTCATCTGCATATAACAGACAAGATATTTGAGTTCCGCCGATCTTAGGACTTACCCCACCAGCCCAATTCAATATGTTGGGGAGATCTGATAAAAATAAGGAAAATAACAGTGGGGCTAGGACACAGCCCTGCCGCAAACCATTTATTATCTGGATTTTATTAGATCGGGTTCCCTGGGTGTCCAAGATGACCCTGGCCCAATTACTTGAGTGCATTTCCTGGATTAGAGCTAGTACTGCCTTGTTGATTCAGAGCTCTGTTAACATTCTCCACAGTAGAATATGATCCCCTGAATCAAAAGCAGCTCAGAAATCTACAAAGCAGCAGAACAGGTTACCTCGAACCTCAATTGCCTTCTTTGCCATTACCCAAAGACTGAGGCAACGGTCAATGCTTGCATGGCCCTCCTGGAACCCACCTTGCTCTATTGGTATTTGTTTATACTGCTCTGCCCAGGATTTCACTACACCTAGTAGTATTTTAGAGAAAACTTTTTCCCCTACGTCCAGCAAGCCTATTGGAAGGTAGTTCTGGGGTAGTGTTGTATCCTCTTTTTGATAAATTGGCCTCACAATCGCCCCCTTCCAACTTTCTGGAAAACCCCCCGAAGTTGTAATATGTTGAAAGGTTGTGTTTAGAAACCTTGCCCACCAATCTGTACTATTTTTAAAAATGATTGAAGGTAGGTTATCTGGCCCAGCTGCTTTAGTTAATTTTAAGGACTGGATAGTTTTTTTAAATATTTTAGAATAGAATAGAATAGAATAGAAAGAGGATTTATAAAGCGCGATGGCTACCCAGGGGCGTCCCATCGCTGCAATTTTGAATGGAGAAGTACAGCCCTTGCAGTTCTGCCTCCTCGTACCTTATTTCCATGGTCTTCTCCCTATTTGAACCATTGTACAGTTTACTCAAATGGCTGGCCCAGCCGTCTTCACCCACTAAACACCACATTTCCTCCTGTATGTTTCCCTATTTTACCAGGCGCCAGAATGATCTTATATTATTTGTGTTTATCACATCTAACATTGTATTCCAATTTTTGGCCATATATTCTAATTTACTGTCCTTCAACTTATTTTTATATTCCTGTTTTGCCCCTCGAAGGCTCTCTAGAGTTCCTTTATCTTGCCTTTTCCTTAATTGTCTTTCCCATTTTCGTACCCTCAACTTTAGCTTCCTACACTCGTTATTGAACCACCCATTTGATATTGCTTTCTTCTTGAAGACTGGCCCTGCCTTTATCTGTATCATTAGGCAGTTTACGATCAGCTCTAGTGTATGCTCGTACTTGGTTAAAATGGTATCATGTTGCACCACTTTCCCCACAGCCTTATAATTGATCATTACATTATTGACCAAGTTCAGGCTGTCCTCTGTTATGCATGTAGTTATGCGTCTGGGGTATTCAATCTGTAAAGGAATCACTTTCTCTCTTCCCAACTCTTGGTCCATCTTTATTAATAATTGTAAAGGCCAGTGGTCACTACCTTCGCACTGCAGTACTTCAAATCGTTCTATTTCCTTGAAGTACCATGCATTTATAAAGGCGTAATGAATTGGGCTGTTCTGATTCCCTATACGGAAAGTCTTCCTTGCAGGGCGGTCAGTGTTATACCGTCCATTAGCACTGAATAGACCTATGAATCCTAGAAATTTTACTAAATCTTTATCTCGTGCCGAGTTACCCACACCATCAAAACTTGCTGCAGGTACTTGTGCGATAGTTAAAAGATCTTTAAAAACGTTATCACTATGGGAGGGATCTAATTTATGGTTAAAATCACCTAAGATCATTAGCAGATATGCTGCTTTTGTTATGCTAATAGCCACTAGATCCTTTTCTAAAAGATCCAGTTGCTTTTCATAGTCTATTATTGCACCTGGCTGAATATATACATTGATCACGACTATTAGTTCGCTTGTTTGCATACCCCTATACAATTCTACCTGGCAGGCTAATAGCCACCTACATTTCACTTTTAAATTGGTTATTTTATTTGCTCTTTTTAATGATACCAATGTGATCAGCCCCCTTGAGGGGCACCCTAGTTTCATTCGTACTGCCTCTTTAGTGAGTATAAAAAATCTGTCCAAAGGTTTGGGCATTTCACACAGTCAGGACTCTTGAAGACACAAAATATCATAACTACCCAGCATTTCTCTAAAGGTGTCTTGGGATAGCTGCCTTCTGTACCCCCCTATATTCCATGAAAGTGTCCAAAGGCTGTGTGAAAACCCCAATTCCTAATCCAGCTCACTCAACCCTTCATCCATACTATTTCCCCAACTTATTTCAGATTCGGACAAAATATCAAATCGATTGCTCAGGGCGGGCTCCTGTGTGCTATTTGTTATCGTTACTTTTAGCCCTCTTTAATTTGTAACCGTGCATATTATTCTATATTGGGCGCCTAATGTATCATACTGTATTTGCTCTGGGCGTAAACCTGCGTGATAGGTAAGGGTCCCAGCGTCTCCGAATTTGCTCTCATCTCTAACAAGTTGGCAATCATACACAAGACTTATTTACCTCTTTTACAGGTCTCCCTCTGCCCTTATCATCATCTGCTTTACAAATTCAGTATAAAAAATCACCTTTGTTACCTAATTTCCATCAGGGTTAGTTATAAAACCTATTTGACTGATATCATCAGAAGTAACCTCACCAGTGTTGGGCATTTGGCCAGTAATTGTAAGAGGTTGGAGCGATTTAAGGGGTTAATTTTCCTTTGTCGCTTTCACCCTACCCTTTGCCCCCATGGTTCCATATACATCGAAAGGTGCTCGCTATTCTCGTACTTCCGGGAGTTCCTACTACCCCTCCCGCCTTCAATTGCAGGCTTTGACTTTGGGTAGGTTCCTATCCCTTGTTGTTCTAGGGAGGGCTCTCTCCTTATTCCCCTATTGGTTAGATCGCTCTCCACTCTATGCCCCATTCTCCTCTGACTCTCCAGGCCTTGGGGTTGCGAGCTTCCACCGAGGGTGTTCGTACTCGTCACTGTCCTTGTAACTTTTATATATTGATTCCCTCCTGCCCTCGTTTTATTTCTTACTCCACCTCTTGGTGACTTCTTTTAAGCCTGTATTGTCATACCTTGTTTATTGCTCTTCCCCGACTGTAGACCCCTTACCCTTTTCAGCTTTGGCTGGTGCTTCCTTCTGTTCATATGCTTGGATCTATGCCTCTGAAAAAGACCAAAAGATCTCCCTTTAACTAACATAGGGCATTTTGAGATATATTCTGTCAGGGGAATTTCGCTCTGTGTAACCTCATCCTCTCTCCCACTTAGTGATACACATGATACCTGATCCCTCTTTTGTGCTACTGGGCGAACTATAGTCGGCATGCAGTGATTTGTGTTAATTCGTCTGCTATCTGTTGTAATTGGGTTTTATGGGTTTTCCCTTGCCCATTATTCTCGACTAAAGCTACTAGTATTGCCTGCAGAGTCTTTTGCATTAGAAACATCACCTCTAATAATGATGAGGCCGGGGTTGCTGTCATTTCAAGTGCTAAGGATGACTGGGGAAAATCTAGTGGGATAGGTCCCCGTAGGGTAGTATCATGTTCCTTCCTCCCCTGTCCATTAGCTGTCTGTTGCAATACTTCATTATCTAAACAGTGGTTAACCCTTCCACTATGGAAAAAGTGGGGTGATGACGATAACCAACGTTCCAATGGGGATAACTCCCCTTCGTTTACCCCCCTTGCTCGCTTAGGCCTTGGTTCAGCGCTGGGAGTAAAGAGTCATTTGTTTCCTTCATTACAGTCCTTTGGCTCATTATGTGGTCCTTATTATGAGAACCACCTAGCACAGAGACCACTACTGGTCAGAACCGTGCCATCTCCACAGGTCCACAGGATGCCCCTCCAGGCCCCCTTGGTAGAGCAGTTCACTCTTACAGCGGCACTTCTCCCATACGGCCGCTGCTTGTTACCTCTGCTTGTTGCTCCACTGCGCCTTTCAGCTGTCCCCAGCTGCCTTCACCGGGCACCAAAACCTCCTTTTCCGTCCACCGCCACAATTGGCCCCTCAGCCTTTTCATGTCCGCATCACTGCCGGGGATTTCAGCCAGAGGTTTTAGGCGGGGATTTGGGGAGGTGAATCCTGTTGGTCCGGGCCTTTGTGAACTCCGGGGGCTTTTGTTCATGTCTCCTTTCCGTTTTGCTATGGCCGTCTGACCTGCTTCAGAGCTAAAGGCTGAACTGCCGCGCTACGCTGCGGCGGCAAATGCGAACACGAAAACACAGTCTGGATCCTCTCACACGGTCTGTATCTGGGGGGGGGCTCAATTAATTCTTCCACATTATTAATCTCAATAGAATATCCTGATGTTCCATACATGAACCATAGTGATTTAAAGAGCGTAAGTCATCATGAACAAAAAGATTTCTCATATTTAATGTTTACAAACAACTGTCCCCAACATCTGGACCTTTTAGAAAAGTGTTTTCCTGTTTGCCAGATTTGGTCTGATAAATTGAATTCTCTTTTCCAGAGATCACTGATCCTGGACTGACAAAAACCTACTCAGGGTTGACCACTGAAGTCTGTACTCCACTACTCCTATGCAGACGAAACCCAGCTGATCCTCTCCCTCACCAACAAACCCACAATCACCAGAAACAACTTCCACAGTGGGATGAAGGCCGTGCCACCTGAATTAAAGACTCAGACAAGTCTGAAGTGCTCATCCAGGGACCCATCTCCTCAGCTTGGGATGACTCCTGGTGACATGTCGCATTGGCAACCCCTTGCCCACGAACCACTCATAAAACCTCAACATCATACTGGACTCACTCACAATAAGCTGCCAGATCAACGCTGTATCCTCATCTTATTTCCACATGCTTCGCCTACTTCGCAAGACATTCCGATGGATCCCCACAGAGTCAAGGAAGATGGGCACCCATGCTGTCATCAGCAGCAAACTCGGCTACAGCAACACAATCTATGCTGGCGTCCCTCAGAAACTCAGCAGAAAACTACCGAACATTCAAAATGCTGCAGCAAGACTGGTCTTCAACTTTTCCCGCTGCAGCCACATCACAGAACACCTACGATAACTCCACTGGCTCCCAGTGAACAAAAGAATCACTTTCAAGCTCATCACACATGCCTACCAAGCCCTCCATGCCGCAGGACCAGCATAGCTGAACCACGGTCACTCATTCCACGTACCCACCAGACACATCAGCTCTGCCTAACTGGCCCTGGCCACCGTCCCATGGATCCACAGGACCAGAACCAGAGTATGATCCTTCTCCTACCTTGCCGCCAATACCTGGAACACCCTGCTTCTCCACCTCAGGCAATCCCTGTCGCTGACCCAATTCAGGAACAATCTCAAGACCTGGCTCTTCAACTGAATCCCAGTGCCCAGATGGATCAGCAGCCCCCCCCCCCCCCGCCCCCATGTGCCTTCAAAACCTCACAGTTGAGTAGAGATGCTTTACAAACCCCTGATTGATTGACTGACTACTTCAACTGTTTACCATTATCATCAGATTTAGACCAGTAATTTCCATGCCCTTTCCTCAAAATTTGTTAAACTTTAGATAGAATAGTAAATCTGTCTTCCTCTCCATAAGTTCTTGCCCCAGTATTTTTGGACTGGATTTAAAATAGTGAATACGACCAATCAATGTATGTACTTTCCCCAATGTTAGATTATAGTTGAAATGAAAACATCTGACACTCCCAATCCATACACCCTAGCCTGGAGATGGAATAGTACATCTGACCGCCCCTAAAGTATGCACTTTCCCAAATGTTTGTTAGGTTGTATGCACTTTTACTAATGTGTGTCGGGTTGTAGTTAGTGTATTTGAGTTGTTATTAATAGGTTTCAAAAAGAGTTAGGTTGCTTCATATTACTGCGACTTATATTAAGATATTGAGAACATATTCAATTAAAAAATATATTTGTTGAATTATTTTATTTTTACAATTTTAAATTATTTTATATTTCTTATGTTTTAATATTTTGAAAAATAATATGGTATTACATATTTATAAATATGATCTTTAATAGTTCAATACATGACAATTATTAAAATAGATGTATTCATATTGTTCTGTTTAGTATAAATTGATAATATAGGTTAATTTAAAATGATTTTGTGAAATACATTTATTGTGAATTATCATTTAAGAGGATTGTTATACTAAATTATACAATTACTTTAAAGTTTATTTATTTTTTCAAGTTAGTAAATGAATGTTTATATTTTATATTTTGTATTTTTTAAATGTGCAATTTAACTTCGATTTTAAATTACAATGAAGTTAATTTCAATCAAATATGCCAACTTACTAGTATAATGTTGATATTTCAGCCTTCAATATTTTGTTAATCATTATGTTTGTACTTTATATATCTAAAAAGTTGATCGTTTGATTGTTAATCTTGTGGCAATTGTATTTCTGTACCACAATAATATTTGGTTGGTATTCTGCATGCAACCTTGTGAATGGGGAGAATATCACTTACACAGGATAGAATACATCCTGACACATGCCACTGCAGCTCTATGTTTGCAAGGATTAACAGATTAGGATCAAATACACTTTTAACATACAAAATAGCGCAAGAATAATGGATTTCATAATGTGAGAATCTGAGACCCAGAACTTTCACCGTGATGATGGTTAGGGACTTATTTTATTCAAACTTCACTGGTTCAGATACAGCAGGCCCCATAAAGAATTTGTTTTTGGTACAGAGGCAGGACTAAAGCTGAGATATCTATAAGCAGCACTATCCTAAAGGAAGCAACTTCTGTAAATATGGGTGGCAGTCTCAGACACTACACAGCCCTGCAATGGTCTACATTTCCCTATAGTGCTGCATAATATATGTATGTATTTATTTAATGGTTTTGTAAAGCAGTGGTACATGGCGAATAGTCATTTCATAGTGCTGATGGCAATGTTGAAAGAAGATATTGAGTTTAGCAATACTCTTCCTAGTCAGCTAAGAGTCTTAAGCAGCAGGGGATCAAGTTGGGAACTTTAAGATGTGATCTTCAGCAGGGGTCAACATGCACTCAGACATGCCTAGCCTCATTGTTCTGTAGGGGTTAATCGTGATAGTTTTGTGCTGGGATGTGTAGACCTCTTTGGAGAGATCTGCCTTTATTTGTATCCTATGTGCTGTCGGATTTCTCAGTTCTGAGCACAGACCATTCCAAAAATGAGGTGCTAGTGCATGGATGGCCTTTACTCCATTCACCTGGCTATCTTGTGTGAGCAGGTTTGTATTGCTAGACCTTGGCTTATGGCTAGATGCTTACTTTGGAATCAGGTTTAGAGATATTTTGGACTGTGGCCAACGCAAACTTTGAAGATTTTTTTTTTTAAAACATGTTTTTATTGTTGCATCAGCAAGCATGATAAAACAGGAAGAATCACCTGCTGGCGTGGCGTCAACATTCAGCCGCGGTCAGCAATTCACGCAACTTTTCTGCAATAAACTGGTCAATATGGCATTTCATCTACTGAATATCACAGATCCTTCAAACAAGTATTTAGGCTAGGACACAGAAACTAAACTCCGTACGGGGGACGGAAAGGGACAAGAGATATTTGGGTCCCCGCTATGGGGGACGTCGGGTCGGGGTCCGAGTAGTTCGCAGGGTGATGGTGCCAGAAAACTGGGGGGGACAAAAACTGTGGGGGGGAGAACGCAAACTTTGAAGATGGATCGCATATTACTCTCTGCACCACCAGGAGTCACTAGACATCTAGGAATTCTGACGTCTTATGCGACAATTGTTGTATATTGATTCTGCTGTTTGATTTTTCAGTCTCGTTCTCGTTCTCTAAATTCGACAATTTGACAGTAATCGAGGTGCAACAAACCTAAGCCCCTGTTCAGGTCAATGCTGGTTGGAGCAGCATGAGGATTTATCTGGGAAGGATGAGGCAGATGTTTGTGCTTTTCAATAATGATGTGATTTTCTGACAAAAATATATTTTAGCATTCAATCAATCAATCAATCAGGGGGCTTTTAAAGAGTGCTCCTGACCCATGAGGGTCTCAAGGCGCTGGGGGGAGGGGAGGCAGCTCTGGGTCAGCTGAAAAGCCAGGTCTTGAGGCTCTTCCTGAAGCTGTGTAGAGTCGTGAGGCTTCTGACGTTGACTGGGAGCTTGTTCCAGGCATTGGCTGCAACGTAGGAGAAGGCTCTTCCACCTGCTCTGGTTCTGCACGAGGTTTCTGCTAGGGCGAAGTCGGCAGAGCTGTGGTTTCTTTTCGGTGCCTGGAACCAGACTCTTTCGTTGAGGTATTTGGGTCCAATGTTGTGGTGGGATCTTAATGCCTGGGTGAGTAACTTGAAGGTTACACTTTTCTTGACGTTGAGCCAGTGGAGGTCTTGCCGGTGTTAGGTGATGTGCTCATGAAGTGGGGTGCCAAGGACAAGTCTGACTGCAGTGTTCTGGATGGTCTAGAGTTTGTGTAGCAGGGATTTGTTGACTCCAGCGTAGAGGGCGTTTCCGTAGTCCAGTCTGCTAGTTATGAGTGCGTGGGTGGTGGTCTTTCTGGCTTCGGGGGGATCCACTGGAGGGTCTAGCGGAGGGTGTTGATCAGGTGGAGGCGGCGGCATTGATCTGGCGATTCATGGTGAATGAGGAGTCTAGAATGATGCTGAGGTTCCGGGCGTGGTCAGTCGGTTGGGAGGGGTTCTGAGGGCGGAGGGGCCACCAGGTGTTGTCCCAAGTGGTGGGGAAGGGTCCCAGTAAAAGGAGCAGATGTGGTCGTATTCGGTTTTTCCCGTATGCCAGTGTTGTGGCGTCTGGCTGCAAGAGTGCAGTGGGAGACGGTGTCAAAGGCTGTGCAGAGTTCCAGCAAGATGAGGGCTGCGGTGTGGCCCTGGTCGAGGAGCACACAGATGTCGTTAGTGGCGGCAAGGAGAGGGTTCTCGGTGCTGTGGTTACTGCAGAATCTGGACTGGGAAGAGTCGAGGATGGCGTTCTCTTTGATGAAGGTAGTCAGCTGGGCATTGACACATTTCTCACTGACTTTGGCTGCGCAGGGGAGGTGGGAGATGGGTCCGTAGTTTTTCAGGTCCGTCCGGTCTGCTGAGGGTTTCTTGAGACAGGGCTTGACCTCTGGCCACATGCGGCGTAGCTCTGGTGCAATGGTGGCGCTGGCTCTGGGGAAGATGTGCGGTGGGCAGGGGTCTGTAGGGGCTCCTGAGTGGGTGCTCTTCATATTCAACGTGGTATCTTCAGTGGTGACCGGTGTCCAGGTGGTAATTGTGGGCTGGATGTCATCGCTGGAGGGGAGGTTGGTTTCTGGTGTCTGTTCGTTGAAATTGTCATTAGGGGCCTTGATTTTCAGGTGGAAGTAGGAGCCAAGCTTGTTGCAGAGGTCCTGGGAGGGTGTGACGTTTGTGGCTTCACTGGGGGGTTTGGTGAGCTGCTGGATGATGTTGAAGAGTTTCTTCAAATTGCTGGCGTTGGTGAGGATTTTGTACCGGATGAAGGTACTGTTGGTAGATTTTATGAGGTGGCGATATTCTGTCATGGCGTTTTTGTAGGTGGTCTGTTCTTTGGGTGTTTTGCTGTTTCTCCATCGTTTTTCAAGATGGCTGCAGGTGTGCCTGGCTTCTTGGAGGTCGGTGAAGAACCAGACGGCCTACTGGGGGCATTGTCTGTCAAGGTGGCAGAGGAGTGTGAGTTTGTCTGCGCAGCTGGTGATTCAACTGTGTAGTTCCTTGGCTGCAGAGTTGGCATTGGTCGTGGTGGAGGGTGGTCGAATGATTAGGGTGTAGTTGAGGTGCACCTCTGTGACCTTGCCCCAGTTCCTTCGTTTTGGGTGCGGTGCGGGCTTGGGTGCGGTGGTGGTGTTGAAGGAGAAATGTACACAGTGGTGGTCTGTGCAGAGGGCCTGTGAGGTGTGGCTTAAACGGATGTTGGTCTCTCCTGCGAAGATGGGGTCGAGAATGTGTCCGGGCTTGTGGGTGTGGGTGGTGATGAGCTGCTTCAGTCTGAGGTTGGTGAGGTTCTCCAGAAGGGCGGTGGAGTCTGGGTCACTGTGGTTGTCAAAGTGAAAGTTCAGGTCTCGATGAGGACGTAGTCCGTAGAGGCAATGTTGTGGGGTGCGATGAGGTCAGCAATGGTGGTGGTAAAAGAGCTGCAAGACCCCGGGGTCTGTAGACGAAGGTGCAGCGAAGCATGGTTCTGGGGCTGGTCTGGATCTGGAAGTGAAGGTGTTCGATGTTGGAGTGGGAGTCACTCGTGCTGGAGGTGGAGAGTCGGAGAGTGCTCTTGTGTGCGTCGGGAATGGTGGTGGCGATGTTGGGGGCAGAGGAGGCATTAGTCCAGGTTTCCGTGAATACGGCAACATCCAGCACGAGGGAGTCGAGGAGGTCCCAGATATCTATGGCATGGCTGTGCAGGGAGCGCACGTTGAGGAGGATGCACTTCAGGGCTTCGGTAGTGCCAGCGTCCGGTATTGGTGCGGCTGTTATGGGTGTTGTGGATGGTGAAGGATTGTTGGCAGTGTCAGCAGGAGAACTGGCCGTGGGTGGTGATCGGCGCAGACAGCTGCCTGTTGTTGTTCCTTCCGGGGTTGAATACGAGGAGGTTAGCTGAGTCATAGTGGTGGGAGCTCGGTCCCTGGCGATGGTCGCGGTTGAGTCGCGTACGGCCGCAGATTGGCTTGCCAGCAACTTCCATTAAATAGGGAAGGGTGGAGGGAAGCGCAGCTGGAAGGCGAAAGCGGGAACCGGCAGAGGGAGGGGCAGAGAGGGCAGCAGAGGCAGGAAAGGCAGAGAAAAAAGGGTACAACTGATTAAGGTAGAAGACAATCAACAGGCATCAATGCATAACAGAAGTCAACAATTTAAATAAAGGAAATTTAAGGCAGCTAGAAAACGGGCACAATGAAAAATGGGTGCAACCCAGTAAGGCAGAAGACAATTAACAGGCATTAATGCATAACAGAAGACGCAATTTAAATAAGGCAGCTAGAAAACAGGCACACAACACAGGGCTGGTCTCGAACCATGAGGAGAGTGGGGGTCTGCAGCAGCCGCACTACAGCGGTGGAGCTGTTGGGGGAGAGAGTAGGTCTCAGACCACGAGGTCAGAGGTCTTGCTCGTGCTCCATCGCAGGAGCTGCCATTAAATAGGGAAGGGGGAGGGAAGCGCAGCTGGGAGGCGGGAACCGGCAGGGGGGAGGGGCTGCTGGGGCAGCAGTGGCAGGAAGGGTGGTGAAAAAAAGAGTACAACCGAATAAGGTAGGAGACAATTAACAGGCACTAATGCACAACAGAAGACAACAATTTAAATAGAGGCAGCTAGAAAATGGGCACAACGAAAAATTGGTACAACTGAGTAAGGCAGAAAGACAATTAACGGGCAATAATGCAGAACAGAAGATGCAATTTAAATAAGGCGGCTAGAAAACGGGCACAACAAAGGGCTGGTCTCGAACCCCTACCAGCACGAGGAGAGCGGGGTTAGCGTCACAATGGCAGAGCTGCTACAGGAGAGAGCAGGTCTCTGACCATTGAACGCATCTCAGGTGTTTTATTGAATGAGCAGGGCTGGAACACAGCTCCCAACACCCCGCCACCCTCTTCCACTGGAATGGAAGATTGTCACACAAGGGGTCTTTAACTTTGACTATTTAAGTAAAACATTTGGCTTCAAACCATTGAGAGAGATTTGGACAATCAATGTGTGATGATCACCACTTATGGGGCAGGGACTTGGGCCATGGTTTACAGCAAATTGCAAATCTTTTTATGAAATATTTACTTGCAGTGCCAGTAACCTGTTCTAATCTCATATGCCACAGAGAATTTGCCCCCAGTATATTTCGGATAGAATTAAATTAGCGTCATTATTACTTTGGCACTGTATCTGGATGCAGAAGGATACAGCTTTAAACAAACTTATCTTAATTTTTGCTTGAAATGGCACAGAGCCACTGATATAGCATGGTTTGCATATGTAAAGTCTGTCTGAGAGGAGATTGGGCTCTTGGACTTATACAGTGCACCGGATTCAGTATGACAATAGCTAAGGCCTGTTTAAAACAAATTTCCTTGAAGAAGGCCTCGATCAAAAGAATGATGTTGGATGTGTACAAAACAACTGTGTCTGCTGATAACTCGATGCATTTGCAAGAGGGCTTTGAATTCTTGCTATCCCTGATTCAGAGCTTACAACATCAATTTGCTTTAACCAGATTTCGATTCGATGTTTACCCTTTATAGTAGGATATCCAGCCAATTGTCACAATTTATCAGGCCAGAGCCCCTGTCCTTGTGATAGTGTTTCTAGTCAGTCTAATTTACATATTATGTTTTTTTAACCCTTCTATAATAGACCCAGAAGGAAATGTATATTGCCCCTTTTTATACATTTTAAGTTTCAACAATGCAGACCAGCGTTGCTGTTTTTGCAACAGCTACACTGCCCCCTGATGTGTTTCTCAGTGGCTTCCTATAGCTGGCAATTTTTACTTATTCAGAAATGTGAAGTAATATAAGGGTGATTTCCTTTAAGTACTGTACAACAGCTTGTGGGATTCTATGTAATGATGGATTGACATTAAGAATAATTTAACGAAATGTCACTGATTACATTCTGTGCTTTGTTGATGGTTAAGTGGGGCGGGTGGGACTATAGACGTTTTTATGTGGTTTTATATGATGTTTTTATGTGGAGGAGTAGTCTGATGTTTTTTCTATTTTGTGCTTTTATGCTATAGAATTGTAGAAATGAAAGATATTTGAGTAACTGACTATTTTAGTCTTTTTACATTGCACAATCGGATGGCCCTCCTTCATCCAGGTGTATATGTGTTTCAGGAAGGAATTTACATGTTTGCAATGTTTTTTTGTGGCTACATCGATATACAATATGAATTAAAGATGGTACAGAGAAATAACTTATTAAACAATCTCATCTACACACTGAATAAACTAGGAAAATATGGAGATGACTGTGGGGCCACGCATGAGATATGTTTCACTGTTGGAGTGAAAGAGACAATTCTGATTTGCTGGCTGTGGTTATATTTAAACATATGGGGCCTCTGAAGGACTGCCCAGGACGTCTGGACCCAGTTTCTGAGGCACGTAAGTAAAATGTTGACCTATAGTATCACATGCGCTGGGCGGGTCAAGTAAAATTAACTTTTTAGATTGCTCAAAGTCCTCATCCATTGACACGGGATTAAAAGAAAAACAAAAGAAAAATCCATCGGTTCTTGTTCACTGTGATAACGTTGTTGGAGCAAGGCACAAAGACAGACCACAGAATGGGCTCTGCATTGTTAGTCCTCGTCCCCGATATTGCCAGCACACTCTGGATACAGACGAGCTCTGATAGGAAGGTGCACATGCAGTGTTGCCTCCAATCTTAAGTTCAGAAGAGTTTTTATTGAAACAAATAAGGAAAAAAGTTACAAAATAAGACATTGCATATAATGAATATGATCAAACATCAAAACAAGCAATAATAATAATAAAAAAGGTCAAACATTGAGAAGAATTGTAAGCATGACCGGCGACTGGTAAATTACAAAATATTGAATTACATAGGAGATGTACAATAAATATAAAAAGTATAAGATAGAAAAAGTACATATAATAACCTATAGGAAATCATGGAGCTTTAGTAACTTCTTGTTGTATTGGGGTTAAAGACAAAGAACACCTAGCACTTGTATCAAAAAATAATGTAACTGGACTCCGAAATTCTCTCCTCTTTGCAGCTAAAATCAAGGGGTAGACAAATGTTGTATCTAATCTATGATTGTAGCAAACAGCGTACCATCAAGCCTGATATGAGATGTTAGTAAAATCTTTCCAATTTTTAGTAATTTGTTGGAAGGCTACTGCTATTAGTAAATCAATTATTTTTACCCTGAAAGCACATTGTTCCCAAATAGGAGAAGCACTGCCCAGGAAAATATGAGAAATAGAAAAAGAGTGAGTAGAAGAAAACATCTTGTTAATTTGAGACCACACCTTCACCCAAAAAGTATGAACTAGGGGACAGTTGAAAAGCATATGGAGCAAGTCTGCATGTGGTGAAGAGCAGGACCAACATTTGTCAGAGGTATCTGGATAACGTTTATTAAGAGTCAGTGGCGGTAGTAATAGACGATTATAAATGAAAAATAATGTCTGAGTTGTGCTAGCAGCCCTGGAAGATTTGCGAATCTTCAACCATAATTTGTCCCATAACTCAATAGGCCAAGAAATTCCCAAATCTTCCCAAGCTTCTTCTGTCTTACTTTTAATACGGGGTGAAGGTATAAATTGAAGAAATGCATAAATTGTCGAAGCTTTGGAATGTTTAAGAAGTAAAAAGCACAGTGAAGTTGTAACAGAAGACTCCTGACACGAGGGGGGAGGAGAAACGAGGGAAGCATCAAAAGCAGATTGTAGTGCAAGTGTCAATAATAAGTATTTAGCGCGAAAAATGGGGGTAAAATGAAACGAGGCGACAGCTAATGAGAATGAGATAACCTGATTGTGATGGAAGAGTTGATGGACCCAAATAAGGCCATGTGATCTCCAGCATTTCCAAAAATGGGCTTACCTTTAATTAAGATAGATGTATTATGCCAAATGGGTTGATCAAGAAAGGAAGTAATAGGAAAAAGAGGAAGAATCTTGGAAGTATATTTAAGAATGGGAGTGGATATGGATTGTGGTTTACGAGTAAACAACAGATTCTTTGAATGAAAAAGGAGAGATGAAAGAGCGTTCCAAGGTCAATCAGAGAGGGGAGGATGAGGTGGAATCAGTAATCCAGTTGGACGCTTGATGTAGTAAAAAAGACTTATGATACAAGGAAAAATACGGGAAGTTGACCCCTCCCTCCTTTTTAGGACGCATCAATATGGATAAAGACATACAAGATTTCTTATGTCCCCACAAAAAGGTAGACAAAATGGAATTGATTTTCTTAAAATGTTTCAAGGCTATAGAAAATGGTATATTAGAAATTGTAAAAAGGACAATAGGAGAGAGCATCATCTTGATGGTATCAAGTCTACCCCACCAGGACAGATACAAGGGATGCCATATTGTAGTGAGGTTAGTTAATTTTTGTATACAGTCTTCCATACAACGAGTAACTGTACCCGAAAGGGAAGATGTAAAATGAAGGACTAAATATTTAATAGAGTTGGGATTCCACGTAAAGCCCGAATTCAAGAAATCATTTTGAAAAGTAATATTAGTAAGGGGCAGAATCTCACATTTATCTTCATTTCATTTATAGCCAGAAACATATGCAAAAGAATTAACTTCATCTAAGAACGCGGGAAGGGACGAAGTAGGTTGGGATAAAAATAATAACACATCATCAGCATAGGCTGCCATTTTAATTGTAGATTGTTGGAAAGTGAAACCCTGTATTTGATCATTTTGACGAATCCCCTATAAAAAAGGTTCTAGAGCAAGATTTTTTTTTTTTTTTTTTTTTTTTTTAAATTTGGATTGATAAATAAAATACAACAACAAAAATCAAGGCATTAGATACAGTACTGGCGATCTTGTGTCCGCATAGAGTGTCACTCCAAACATTCAGGAAAAATCATACACTTATATTCTGTCGAGAGGGGGGGCAGTGGGGAAACAGTGCAGCACTCATAGCATTAAACAGTACATGGAACGTCATTTAGGGGGACAAGGGAACATCAGGTAGTAAGTCCTGCGGGGGAGTACATATATTCCCACGATAGGCATTCCACTGAGACCATACCCTGTTCCATTTCCTAGGTTTACCCCTAGTCAGATACACCGTTTTCTCCCTGAACATGCACCAATCCATGCCCTCCTTCCATGCCAATACCGTGGGCGACCTCTGGGAACCCCACAACTGTGCGATGTCTCTCTTAGCTATCATGTTACCAAGGGTCGCCCAACGGATCTGAGCAACAGTGTAATCATTCGGCTCCCACACGTTCAGCAGGCAGCGCCTAGCTTGGTAACAACGACACTCCGGTAACTCTTTCCATCACCGCATGCACTCGGGCCCAAAACCCCGCCACCGCCGAACACTCCCAAAGAATGTGAAGGAAGGTTCCAGGCATGCCGCAACCACGTTTACACAACCCATCCAGAGAATAGCCCATTCGCACCAGACTCGGACCAGTAACATATATACGTGAAGGATCTTCAGTTGGACAAAGCGAAGACGGGCAGGAATAGCAACCTCCCTGGGCGACGACAACGCGGATTGCCAGTCTTCGTCATCTAATTCCAATCCATCCTCAGTCCATACCGCTCTGAGACGCACAAGTAGATCAGTCCGATTATTGCTCAATTTTTTATAAATCAATGAAATCGTGCTGTCAGGGACATAACCGTCCAATATACGGTCCTCGAGAGGAGAGGACTCGGGGACGTCAGTGCCAGCAGCGAAAACCGATAGCAGGGCATGGCGCACCTGCACATATCTGAAAAATTCCTTGTCTCCGAGCTCATATTCCGTCCTCAGCGCCTCGAAGGTTTTAACGTTTCCCTTGGTCCAGAGGTCACCCACTCTGCTGATACCAATCATGTCCCATTTCTCAAAACCTTTCGTTCTCCATAAGCAACCCAATCGTTCAGAGTCATACAACGGAGCCGCACGAGTCAATCTATCACTCCACCCCAAAGCCGCATTCGCATCTCGCCAAACTCGCACAGCATTCTTAGTGGGCCCAGTTAACATCCTGCTAATCCCTTTGGAGTAAAGCGCCCTACTATAAGTCCCGCCCGGTAAAAGGTGTTTATCCATCTCAAAAGCAGGTGAAGGACCCGGTGCATAGGTTGCATGGTTAATCGCACTCAATTGAGAGGCCCAATAGTAACGCTTGATGTCTGGGAGAGCAATGCCCCCATCGTACCAAGGAAGCGTAAGCTTGGGGAGAGCAATACGCGCGCGTCTGTCCCAAAAAAAACGACGTTGTAGGCTCTCCACCTCCCGAAAAAACCCGGAGGGAATAGGGTCAAAGGATCTTTGAAGTGCGTACAAAAATCTCAGCAGCGACATCATCCTAAAAAGAGCAGCACGCCCGAGCGGCGACAGCGGTAACCGACGCCAGCGTGAGACATCAAGTTTCAGTCGCTGGAGCGGGGGAAGCAGGTTGCGCTCGTAGCGAACCACAGGATCCAGGGAGATATAGATCCCCAAATACTTGAAACCTGACTCGGTGACTTGGATTGGGAATCTGCGAGGCAGAGCGGGAAGCCCTCCTGCTAACACATAGACACAGGATTTTGTCCAATTAATAAAAAGACCTGAGTTCTTCCCAAATGAAGTTAAAACGTCAAAAAGCACATTCAGGGATTTCTGGGGGGATGTGAGGTACAAAAGGATGTCATCCGCATAAAGCGAAATACGATCCTCGAAGTCAGGAGTCCATCTAATGCCCTTTATCGAGGGCTCTCACCGGAATGACGCGGACAGCGGTTCGAGCGCAAGGGCAAAAAGAAAGGGAGACAACGGGCAGCCCTGCCCAGTGCCCCGTCCAAGAGTAAAAATGCCAGATACCTTCCCATTAACCACCACCTGAGCCAGAGGCTTCTCATAAAGAAGTTTCACTCATGCAATGAATATAGGGCCAAAACCAAATTTGGCGAGAGCTGCCCAGAGATAAGGCCATTCGATAGTATCAAAGGCCATAGTGGCATCCAAGGAAGCCAAAATGGCCGGCTCAGAGAGGGACTCGGCTCTCGCGAGAACTCCATGAAGCCTCCGAAGATTAAGGGCAGTATTGCGATGCAGGATAAAACCGGATTGATCCGGATGGATCAAATCACAGATCACCTTAACCAAGCGGTTAGCTAACAATTTGGCTAAAATTTTGGGTTCGGCGTTTAAAAGGGAGATGGGCCTCCTTATATATTACCACGATAGAGGCCAGCCGCTGATCCGAGGGGAGGGAACCAGATTTCAACGCCTTAAGGAACATATCTCTCAGATAGGGTGCCATTTTGTCAGGCCGCAGTTTGTACAATTCAATAGGCAAGCCATTGGGGCCCATAGCCTTACCAGAGTGAAGGGAGCGGATGGCAATCGCTATTTCATCTGTCGTAAGCGGTGCGTCCATAAAATCCCTATCAACATCAGAGAGACAGGGCAATGCAATGTCCCGCAATAACAACTGGGAATCCTCCTCGTCCCTATCGCAAACTGAAGAATACACAGTACGGAAATGATCCACAAAACAGTCAATGATCCCAGCTGGGTCAGTCACACACACTCCATCCGACCTTTCAATCACAGGCACTACACAATTTGCTCTTTCCTTCTTATCAAGCCACGCAAGCAATTTACCAGCCTTGTCACCCACATCATACAGCCTACCCTGTTGCTCTCTGTCCATTACTTTAGCAGCATCGGTCACCAGGGCTTTATAATCAGATTGTTTTAAGCTAAGGGAGTGGAGTTTAGCACGGGTGACACCCGCCTTGAGGTCACTCTCAATGACAGTTATATCAGCTTCAATGCATACCAGTTCCTCACATTTGGCCTTCTTGGCACCAGTAATTAACGACAAAGAATGTCCACGGATAACAGTCTTGAAAGCCTCCCACAATGACACAGATGATGAAACAGATCCCACATTATCAAGGAAGTAATGATCAATAGATTTTATCAGCTCCGAGCGGATCTTAGGATTCCGGCGATACCAGGGGTTGATGGGAGCAAACCTGCCCCCACTGCACACCCCAGCTTCCACACAGAGCCACAAGGGGGAATGATCTGAAATTGGGAAGGTGTCAGATTTCCCTGATAGAGGAGGATTGAGCCGCTGGCATCAGGAGATAATCAAGCCTGGAGAGGCTCCCGTGGGCTCCTGAATGGAAGGTATACTGTAACTGCTCAGGATGCATCAACCTCCAACTATCCACCCGCCCGAAAGTTTCCAAAAACCCACTCATCCATAACTGAGATCTAGCCAAATCTCTGGGAGGGTAGCGATCCGAGGAACCAGAGACGACAGAGTTAAAGTCCCCACCCAGGATTAAAAGACCTTCAGGAAGCCCTAGAACAACCCGTTCAATATCAGCAAACGTGGGAGTCTGCAGGCCAGGGGGGACATAGATCGTAAGTATGGAGAGCGTCTTCCCCTCCCATCTACCAGTGAGCGCGGCGTAGCGCCCCCTATCATCAAGTATTATGTTATCAATCTCAAAGGGGAGGGAAGACCGAACCAGAATACCCACCCCCCTAGAGCCAGAAGTAAATCCGGAATGAGCAACCAAGCGATAGCCTAGTCTATTCATGGCCTGACAAGCGTTACCAATTAAGTGTGTCTCTTGCAGAAGGACAAAATCAGGAGAATGACGTCTCAAAAACTGCAGCACAACCCCTCGTTTTATCCTGTCCCCCAACCCGTTGACATTCCAAGACAGCAGTCTCAACTCACTACCCCCATTCCCGAAGAGACTGCAGAGCACACCCCACAAAGAACACATCCATCGAAGCAATAAGGAATACAATACGATGCCTTTTAAAAAAGAACAAACGAACAAACACCCCACCACCACCCCGCCAACTTGAACCCGTTACAACACCCCCCACCCTGCACCCCTGCATGAGACTCAATAGCCACCCCAACTTGCAGTGTGCCTGTCGCCCAGTCATTAAACTAATCTAAACAAAGAAAACTAGGAGGAGGAAAGAGTCCCAATTTACCCCCCCACCACCCCGGACCAATATAGGACAGGACATAAGAAGACCCAAATATGAAACTCAGCTGAAATACGAATGAAAAGTTCAGACATCGGGAACCACAGTGTCACTCCTGTTCCGGCAAACCACCCTCGGCACCGCCAGGGTGCTCGGATCGATCATCCTTTTTAGGCAAAGAGTCAAGCCAGTCACTGACACTCTCCGGGCGATCAAAGAAAAATGTCCGATCCTCATATTCGATCCGAAGTCTAGTTGGAAACAGCATGGCGTACTTAAGACCCAAGTAACGTAGTCGCCGTTTCACACCCTGAAAACCCATTCTCTGCCTTTGAACCAACTGAGTAAAATCCGGGTAGAAGTGAACGGACGTATTCTCAAACTTCACCGGGCCGCCCACCCGAGAGGCCTGCAGGATAGCGTCTCTATCACGAAAGTGAAAAAGTTTTGCAATGATAGGTTTCGGTGGGCACCCAGTTTCGGTTTTCCACCCGGAACTCGATAGGCTCGCTCAACGGCGAAGAATTTGCTGAGCCCAGTGGGGGCGAGATGATTCAAAACAAGATCTTCCACCAGGAGATCGATCGAAGAGTGTTCATGGTTCTCAGGGACTCCAATAATGCGTACATTATTACGCCGTGCCCTATTTTCAAATGAGGAACGTAGGTAGCCGACTTCAGTCTGTATGTCGGAGACGTCGGTAGTTAGGCTGGAGGTCTTCAAATCCAAGGACTTGACCCTCTCATTAGTTTTCGCCAGGTCCGCTCTAATCAAAGTGACGTCGACGGCCACCGTGTCGATCTTTGAGGCAAGGGCCTCGTATTGTTGACCCATCGAAGCCTTCATGCCGGCGATGGCATTCATGACATCCTGTAGGGAGAGTTCAGGAGAAGCGGCAGATTCAGCTCCCGGATCTTCAGGAGTACGGCCGGGACCACCGGGGGATCCCTTAGGATGGGTGTAACTTTCCATAACATTGGTGTGAATCTGTCCCCCTCGGAGAGGCGTCTTAGTCTTGCGCTTCTCTGGGTCAGGTCTGGTGGCCATATTGAAAAGGGTGCCCCGAAGGGGCCCGCGAGACCTGGTGAAAATGGCCGTTTATCGCGAGGCCAAAAGTCAGCAAAAGTGAGCCACAGTGGAATAAGTGCCAGATAAGTTGAAGGCAAAATGCTCAAAAATGAAACACGTTGCAGAGGGGCGAAGCCAAGCCGGAGCAAGGGTAGATCTGATCCGGTCTCCAATCGAACGAGGCCCGGAGCAGGAAAACGAAACCGAAAGTTGAGATGAGGCCGCCCGGGGGAAAACCCCTTCGGCCGATGTTATTCAACTACTCCACGGCTTTCTGACTAAGAAAGCCCCCGGCCACGTCCTGGGGCAGGCCGCAAAAGTTGAAGTCGATGTAGCAGTGGTTCCCGACGTCCAAATGAAATTCTCGAAGAAGTTTTGAGATCAGCCAAAGCGCGTCTTCAAAAGCCCATCTTCGAATTCAGGATATAATTCAGGATAGTTGCGAAGGGCAGCGAGGGTCCCGGGAGCTCTGTGCTCACGCGACCATCTTGGATGACCGCGAACCTCCTCTCTGTCTAGAGCAAGATTGAATAAGAAAGGAGAAAGTGGAAAACCCTGTCTGACCCCTCTATTAAGAGAGAAATAAGAAGATACGCCACCATTGGCCGAAATCGCCGCTCTAGGGTGAGAATATAGGAGTGAAATTAGTGTAGAAATTTTTGGACCAAAACCAAACCACTTCAAAGTATTAAAAAGATATGCCCACTCGACCCTTATCGAAAGCTTTTTCAGCATCTAAAGCTGTGGCCGCAAGGGGATGAGAAGAATGCAAGGTCTTAGAAAGGATACCAAAAAATAATCTAGTGTTATCTGCCAGCAACCTACCTTTAACAAAACCACACTGTTCCTTTCCTAAGAGATCAGGTAAATATGATTCTAAACGTAAGGCCAAAGCTTTCGAGAAACATTTGTAATTTTAAATTAACTAAGGAGATGGGACGATAATTTTTGCATTGTTGGGACGATAATTTGTGCATTGTTGGGAATCCTTACCTGGTTTTGGGATATTGCAAATAAGGGCATCAGAAAATGTACCAGAAGCAGAACCAGATTAAAAAAAAGTGGAAAGAAGAATGTATAATTTGGGGATAAGTAATTTAGAGAAGTGAGAAAAGAATTCAACAGTTAAACCATCTGGGCCTGGGGCTTTTCCATTTTTGAGAGTAGTTAGTGCATGAAAGAGTTCTTTTTGCTTTGGATCTGCTTCTAATGGGGAAAGACCTGGAGGTGTATCAAAAGGTGATTTAATTTTGGACAAAAATTGAGAGATGGATGACTCAGAAGAAACTGATTCAGAGGAATATAAGATTTCGTAAAAGTTAAGAAATTCCTGTAAAATATCGTCATCCTTATGCTTGAACCATCTGACCAAAAATGGAAGCAATATTAACTTTAGATTGTTTTACTCTTAAATAATTGGCTAATAATTTCCCAGCTTTATTTTGACCACCATAAAATTTAGCACAGGATTTTAATAGAAAATTGGAGGCGTTATATGTGGAGTCTTTATTAAATTGAGGTTTAGTAGCGATGAGCTCAGTTAAGCAGTCTTTAGATTTGGAAGTGTAGAAAGAGTGTTCCAGTTGTTTAATTTTAGATAAAAGTTCATTAGTGATGCATTGAGCTTTCTTCCGCTTGCGAGAAACATAGCTAATAATAAAGTCTCTGGCTGATGCTTTAAAGGCATCCCAAATTACAGGAAATTGGATATCAGCAGTATGATTAAGCAAAAAGTATTCATGAAAAAAGGATGTAAAGGAGGAGACAAAATCTGAATCAAGAAGAAGAGAATTATTAAAACGCCATTTCCCTGTAGAATTAGGTTTTTGTAAAACATCTAAATTTATAGAAACTGTCGCGTGATCGGAAATCAAAATTCAACCAATGTTGGAAGCAATAAGGGACTGTGAAAGGTGGTGTGAAATGAAAAAGTAATCTAGTCGCGATTGGGTCTGATGAGGTGGTGAAAAGAAGGAGTATTCACGCAGTGTGGGATTGCAAAGTCTCCATGCATCAATAAGTTTGTACTGAGTAATAAGTTGAGTAAAAGATTTATGGGATTTGTGAGGGATGTAAGCGCTAGATGAGTGTCTATCAAGAAATGGGTCAAAGACTTCATTACAATCACCTACAAGAATAAAATTGTCAACATAGTGTTGTGAAATGTGCAGTACTGGGGAGGTCCAAAAAGAGGCATCACCAGTCGCTGGGGCATAAATATTTAAAATGGAAATGGGTACCTCATCTAATGCGAAATTCACTAGAACCCATCTACCTGAATTATCCACACAGCTCATTATTAGTTTGACATGAAGGGATTTTCAAAATAAAATCAGAACTCCATTTCGCTTACCATCACCTGGGGAAAAAATAAACCTCGCCTACCCAACCTCTCTTTAATTTAGCAGATTCTTCATCTGATAAGTGTGATTCTTGTAAACAAGCGATATCTGCATTTAATTTGGCACGGTGTGTTAAAACTCTCTGTCTTTTGATTGGTGAATGTAAACCTCTAACATTCCAAGATATGATTTTTAAAGGCATGTACATAAATCAAAAAAACATTTCAAAAACCAGTCAAGGTGCAAATGTGAAGAACAAAAGCAATACAAGCATGCAAAAACTGCATTAAAATGGATCAAAAACCAAACAAGAGATATCCATGAAAAACAAAGTAATAGCATTAAAAGAAGATGCAAAGTCATAAAGAGGAACAGGTAAGAAAAAAGAAGAAGAAAGAATACATAAAATCAGAATAAAGAAGAAATATGAGAAGATAAGAAGAAGAAATGTAGAAAGAAGAAAAGAAAGATAAGAAGGAAGAAGACAGAAAACAATTGAATTGATCTATAAAACTTCTGGAACATGAAGAAAAAAAGAGGAAGAATGAAAAAATGCAATAAGGTACTAAAAGGAGTGGTCAACTTACATAACTTTGAAGACATACAAAGGGGTAAGAGGGTGGAGGCCACATAGAGAATGACGGATCCTATGCCCTGAAGGGAAGACGGGACAGAAAGGTAGCCGCAACTGACTCCCAACAACAAAAGTACGACGTGTAACATTGAAGAGGTGGATCTGTGTAACGGGAAGATAACCATTATGTGTTAACAAAAATGAATGGAATGATTGATTAATTATACTTCATGAAAACTATCATTAGAAATAACAACTATATGGAACAATAAAGAGAACTAAAAAAAAAAAAAAGATACATGAATGCAAAATCAGCATTTATAAACAATTATTTAGGGCGTGATGAAGAAGCAGTATCCATTGTGACAACATTCTCGGAGTAGAGAAAACTCTTCAATTTTAATGGATCATCATAGGTTGTAGTCTTGTTGTTGAAGGTCACTTTAAAAAGGCAAGGATGGAATAGGTCATAGCGTGCTCCCAAAGAACGAAGCTGTGGTCGGAGAGATAAAAACTCTTTGCGTCGATCTGCAGTGGATTTGGCGTAATCCTGTGAGAAGAAAAGAGTATTTCCAGACCAAGTAATGCGAGGAATGGCTCTTACTGTTGATAGGACCGTGAGTAGGTCAGTATATTTGAGAAAGTAGATGATGACTCCCCTTGGCCTCTTGTTTACAGAAGAGGTTGATGCATTAGGAGGAGGACCTAAACGATGTGCTCTTTGTATATTGAAATTGGTGCTTTCTGATAAATGAAGTATTTTAGGCAAGAAGGATTTGAAAATAGCAAGAGGGTCAACACCTTCTGAACCTTCCGCAAGGTCATAAATACGGAGGTTATTCCTCCTATTTCTGTTTTCCAAGTTTTCGATTTGCTTATGAAGGGTTGACACTTGTACACATAGTGGTTCCACCTTGAAAGCAGAAGCAGTAAGAATAACAACATTCTGTTCCAGCAGGGAGACACGCTCATCAACATTAGACCACTTATCCGATAACAACTGAAGAGTAGTTTTAGTTTCTTCAATGAAAGGGCGCAAAGCTCTAATTTCTTCTAATATAATATCAATTGTGACTGATGAAGGCTCTTTGGGAGGAGAAAGAGGAGTCTTTTTTAGTCTTTTAATGGCACCTTTAGTAGTACCAGACATTGATGAAGTCGAAGCTGGTGATGGGCTCTTTGATGAAGTGTCCAAAGAATCATCCATTGCAAGACACTGGTACCTAGAGCTTGTACGAATTAGGAATTTGCGAGAAACAGGAGATGTCTGATGCAAATCTTTAGATAATTTTCTCATGAGAGAAAAATCTGGGTACAAAAGATTACAATATAAAGCATAACCCTTCACACATTAATATAAAGACCAAATAGTTAAATGACTTACTTACACCACCTGTCATGTATAATGATATAAAGATGAGTAAGACTAAACATCAAGGTTAAATGCTTAAACCATAACTAAAGTACCATGCAAACAGAGTAAGTGAATTCAAAAGTGCGTTGTATGCTCATCTAAAATTATTTAAACCCATGCAATGTATAGCGTTTAAACAAATGTAGGCAAACGTAGGCAATTGACCATAAAATGCTCAAAACATAACCGAAATGCCGCGAAAACAACTTCGGTGAATTTAAAGGTGCCTAAATTAACCATATAAAAATAGTTTAAATGCACGCAATAGAGAGCATCTAGACTGAGGTGGATAAGCTAATACAATTGAACGTAAAATAAAGGATAACTCTAGAGTTATATATACTGTCAGTACAATGCATTAGTAAACCATATGGCTGGCATTAAATGAAAATTAAGTACAGTCTGGTACAAGATAAGTAAGCATTCAAAATGACGAAAAAGAAAGAAATGTGCTATAATGAGAGCAAAAACTAAGAAAACTACATCGCTGAGGTCCTTAAATGGATTGGGTATAAATGTGCATCGTTAGAAGAACCAAGAAGTACTTCGAATTGTCACAACCAACATGAAAGTAGTCGAGAAAACTTAACTTGTTTATTTGAAATTATTGTCACTGGAGAAAATAAAATGAGCTTCAATAATGAGAGAGTCAAAGTACATAATGGCGCTGTTTCAGAGGATATATTATGAATTCCGCGTTGTAGCGGGTGCTAAAGCTGCATCGGTGCTTGTGAGGAAATTGCTTCAGCTACATAGTGCATGAGCGCTCACCATTTGTGAAAAAGTGTAAATTTATTCAGCCGAAGTGCTAATTGTAGCACCTTTAATACAGAGTACAGCAAAATAAGGCACGAAGGAGCAGCGCTAGCTTTATTCCCTTTATAGCCTTTATATTGAAATTGCGCAGGACGAGAAAACCGCTTGGAGCGAAGCTCTGTCAGCGGGGATTCAAAATGGCGGCCGCAATCTTGGGTTTAGCGCTGAACTCACGTAAGCACGAAAAAAGCTGGAAGAAGGCTTCGGCGGGATCTCCAAGCGGTGAAAATCATGACCGCGAGGTTTCCCACATCACCTCCTGTGCTGTTCTCCTCGTTGAATGCAGACGTGGAGTCGCGCTGGGCCCGCCGCCGTCCACGTCTCCCGGAGAGCTAAAGGAGATCCGCCATTCTCTTCAGGCGCTAGCCACGCCCCCCGTGTTGCCTCCAATCTTAGAGGGAGATTTACAAGCCCCTTGCGCCACTTTTGCGTCACTTTTAACATGGGAAAAGTGACGGAAAAGTGGCGCAAGGGTCTTGTAAATCTGCCCCTTAGTACTCAAAAAGACAGGATGCAGAGGAGTCATGCTTCACTTGGCACAGCAGGAGTTGAGTTCTTCTAATATTCATTGATGTATTATTTAGTTGACTGGGAGTATTTATTAAGTGTGCGCCTTGCCCCAAAAGGAAGTGGAACGCTGACCATTGCAACATTACACTTAGGCCAAGCGTGAGGACAGACAATTCTTGGAGTTTTTTTATGCACATTATGGCTTTGAGGGGGCAACATCTTTCCCTCAAGTGACCTAAAACATATTATGGACCAATATCAAGAGAGAGTTTGTAAAGGTTTCAAAATGAAACTAAAATAGTAAATAAGATATTGTTTTATCGGTTATCGGTTTAGTCTTCAGTGTAAATCGCAAAAAGAAGTGATAAAAATCCTAATGATGTTTCTTGTATGCCATCATATCAGTGATGTAAATCACATTTTAACAGCTGTTTGAATCTATAGACATGAAACGGATAGAAGATGAAATCTGAATATGTAAGGATGAAACCCCCTCCACACACCGGAAGCTTTGGACACCCTCCATTTCCTTCTTGGCCCGGAGTTCTATTTCTTTCTGGCAACAGTTTGAGGGGCCCTTTGTCACGTTTTGTGAGACCTCGGAAGAGGGCCACTTCATTGCTTTCCCCACCATGCCAGTCTCAATGGTGGAGCCTCTTTAGCATCATAGCTGGCAAGAAGCAGCTGATTTCAGTTTTTAGGGTGCCTGGTAGCATTTATGTGAATTGTCTGTGAGGCTCTTGTGAATGAAAGTTCAGAGGCTTGGGGGCAGATAAGGGACTTTTATGATTATTATTTTTTAAAGAACATAATGCACATGAACATCACTAGTGGGAAATTGGTCCTCGAATGGCCTATTTCATGGTAATTCCTCACAACTCAGGAGATTTTCAGGGTTTAGCCCGTAATTCCTGTTACGTTTGCACTCCCACTGTTAAGAGGACCCCAGAGATTGTTAACTCTGGGGTATGGAATTAACAACTCCCACAGCGGTGCATCCTTAATGAGAGTGTTTAGATAGAGTCCTTTTCATTACTGTGTAGTACTATTACCTGCTTTAACTGAGTACCGTGTCTACAGCAGACTACTGTTTTCATTGTGAGAATGCAAATCATTGTATAATTTCTGCATTGCATTTGTGTTTTGTGTTTTAAGTACTTAGTGAATTCTGGTTACATTTATAATTTGAAATGTATTTAATATGTGAAAAAGTGTTTCTTATCATAGAAGCTTGGCTAGACATGCACACTTTATTACAGCTGTAATAATTAGGATACGCAGTACCTTATCTCACACAGCCACCTCTCCTGACATAAGCCTTAGCTTTTCTACCACATTAATCCAGAGTATCAAGGAGGTTTAGGTGATTCTCATTGTCTTGTGGAGGAGCTGAGGGGTCATAGTAAGTATGGCAGATGTGCGTCCAACCAGCTTACTCGCATGGTAATGATAAGCCCTACCCTTGGAGGGCTTTCGGTGGGTAAAGAGTCTAAATATTGACATTTTTTTTACGACCTAAACGAATATCGAGTTGGAAATATCAGAGGGACAGGATATCAAAATCAAGAATATCAACGACCAGAATATCGTTTTTGTTAATATTGAAGTTAGTAATATCGATAGCAAAAACATCGATGTTACTAATATCAATATTAATATTAGTGTTATGTATTTTATTATGTATTTTATATTTTAGTATTTATAATTTTGTTAATTATTGCACTAGTTTTAAAATATATGTGTTACATTTTTAGAAGTTGGTAAAAAAAATTTAAGTAAATTATGTGTTTTAGTACCGTAGCGGGTTGTGGGTTTATAGAAGAGTAGGGTGGGAAGTGATTTAATTATAGTAAATTAATTACATATTTTTTTAGAAATTATTAAATATTTTTAAATAAATTTAGCGTTTTCGTTCTGTAGTGGATTGTGGGTTTATACAGGAATAGGGTGGGAAGTAATTAATTGTAAGTAAGTAAAGATTACATTTTTATTTATTGGTATTGATAATGAATTTTATGTTAAATAATTATTAATTGGTAATTAATTTGTATTAATTGGTAATTAATTGTTATTGATTAATATTAATTGGTAATTAATTTGTATTAATTGATTAATTGGTATTTATATAAAGTGTATTAATTTAGTATTGAAGTGTTGTGAGGTTAATTTAATTGTAATTAAGTAATTATTTATTTTGGTGTTGAGTATTGATAAATTATTGTTGATCAATTATTAATTGGTAATAACGTTTTAATATTTAATTTAAAAGAAAATCAAAAATGTATTGTTCATTATTTATTAATTGGTAATTACATTTTATTATTTATATACCTTATTGGTATTTATCAATAATTTATTGTTAATTAATTATTAATTGCTAAATGTTTTTCAGTAATTATTTTTTTTTGGTATTGAATTTATTTTTTATTATTTGGTAATACATTTTTAATAATTATTATTTAATTGTATTTATTTTAATTGGTAATTAATTTTAGTTGGTAATTATTTTTAATTAATTATTCATTGGTATTGTTAATTAATTTATTGTAATGTAATAATTAAATCATTTTTTACAAAAAAAATATTTTAATTATTATTAAGGTATTTTGACCCCTACGCTATCTAACACTTTCCCTACTGTTGCACCCTCTGGAGTTGGAATAGTAATTTTAACCCCTACGCTATCCAACCCTTCCCCTACTGTTGCACACTCTGGAGTTGGAATAGTAATTTTGACCCCTACGCTATCCAACACGTTCCCTACTGTTGCTCTCTCTGGAGTTTGAAAAGGTAATTTTTACCCCTCCGCTATCCAATATTTACTGTTTTAGTTGATGTAGTGTATAATTTATTTAAAATTATTTTTTATAATTTGTTATAGATAGTTTTGATATTTTTATTATATTATTGTTGCATGTGTATGTATGTATTTATAATTTATAAAATGTTTTTTAACAATCGAGTAGTTATTAGAGTAATTAATTGTAATTATTATTAAGTAGGTATATATATTATATGTTTAATTTATTTTGACATTATATGTATTACTTATCATTTAAAAATATTTTAACTATGTTTATTTTAATTATATGGATTATTTATTTAATTTGACATTATTTTTAAATATTAAAAAAACTATATTTTTACAACGATATTTTTTACAACAATATTTTTTTCCAATATTTGTGTACTTACCTTAATGTAGATAGGACTTCGACATTCTTGACATCGATATTCCGCCTCCGATATTTTTGACGTCGATATTTATGACGTCGATATTATGTCAGACATTCCTTTTGGTGGTCAATGGCTGCCAGCGGATTGTTTCCAAAGGTAGAGCCAGCAGAGGTTCCACTGAGGGAAAAGACGGTTCTAGGAACTCTAAAGAATGGCTGATTTACTGGGGGCTTGAGTGTTCACCAAACCCTAGCTAACCTCCTAGGTCCCATTAACACAGGTTGCCAGAGGCCCGTAGAATTCTCCTTTTAGGAAAGTTTAGTTGCCTCTGTGACTGCATGCCCCATAGATCCTTGCTTGACAGTTAATCATTTAGAAGTCTGGAAAGAGTCCCTCAAAATAAATCGTGTTGCTGTTTCTGCAACCGACTGCTGCATGTGGAAAGAAATGCTCTTTTTGCAGAGGCTCTTTAAAAAAAAAAAATATATTATTTTGGTTTCTTCCAGCATAAAATACATTACAGCACAAAAGATCATAAGAATTAAGGAATCAAAAACAACTTCTTAATACATTCGGTTCCTGAAATATAATATCTAAATGACAACTGTGCACTTCCAAAGTGTAAAGTGCAAATATATTTCACAATAAAATTCAAGATAAATATCAGAATAAATATTTACACAAGAAGCCTACCATCACCACCAACAATCATACTTCTACAAGTTAATTCCAGCCAAAATGACATACTGGCCACAATGTAAATTATATGTGATTTAAACAAACATTGTTAAAGTGTATTATTTCAATTAAGTGCGACAGAGACCTACTTCAATCAATCCTATCTCAACTTTCAAAATCTTATATTCCGAGCACTTCATCTCAAAATAAATGGAACGGAATACTTCTAAATTTTATACAAACGTCTTCCTTTGTCTACATACACCAATTTCGTAGAGAATACATTATTAATTTTCTCATACCATGCTTGCAGCTTAGGTGCTTCAACTGGTTTCCAAAGTGCTGTCATTATTGATCTTGCCACTGGCATTGTGATGAACCACCAACAGCGTGCCAGAGCTGGACGGAGACCGCAATTCTTAGAACAGCCTATTAAAACTGCATTTGAGTCTATCAACTATGTTTTCCTCCAAAGAAACCCACACACACTTCAAAACCCCCTCCCAAAAATGTTCACCCTATTTTAATACATTCCCAAATAATATGGATTCAGCTACCAAGCTCCGAAAACCTAGGACATGGCTCAGGGATATTTACGTTCCATTTATGTAACAATACAGTGTTGTCGTACTCCATCTGTTGAGCATACAATTACATTTTTCGAAAGTTATGACCATGTAAAACTTTAGAACTAAGGGGCAGGTTTACAAGCCCCTTGCACCACTTTTGCGGCACTTTTAACATGGGAAAAGTGACGCAGAAGTGGCGCAAGGGTCTTGTAAATCTGCCCCTTAGAACATAAGCTTGAAGCCATTGTTCCGGAGTAAAATTCACCTTATTTTCTTGTATCCATTTACTTTGTATGGTCCTTAAAATCAGAACCTTGTGGACTCAGTCACTATACCTATTGTCTCTGCTTCTATACCCTCCAGCATATTGAAAACTACCTGATTCAATTTGCAAAGGTTGGTATTTCCTCAGAAGGGATGTAATCTGGATATATACCAAACTATTTTGTGTCCAGGGTAATGGGAGACGGGGTTGAAAGTCTTCTCAAGGAATCAAAGCTTTGTTGACTATCCAGTCCCCGATTTTTCCCAGATTACACTTCTCTAATCTGGCAGCCACATCTACCAATTCGTTAGGACACACACCTTTAACTGGAGTCTCTGCATGAATGCTGGGGATCCGTAGCCATTGAAATAATTGTTTCTGTTTAGTTTTAAAGGCCAATATCTTAAACTTTTTTGGATTATTTTCCAAGGGAAAAATAGTATCCAGGCTCCATTAGACATGGCCAAAAGAAAAGAGTTATCAAAAGTCTAGCTTTTAGCCACATCGGTGTGCATAGCACTATTTATCAAATGAGCAGCCAAATAATATGCTTTACAATCTGGGAGGGATTATCCTGCTTTGGCAGCATCAACTTCTTCATGCTGGTTCTTGCATTACTCTGTTTTCAAAAAAAGATATCACACTGGTCAGTGCATTCAGTTCCTTAAAAATGTATTATGTAATACACAAGGAACTGAAGTAAAGAAAAAGTTTAGCAGGGCCAAAATATGCATTTTAACTAATGCCACTCTCCCAATTAAGGAAATCGGCATCCTCCCTCACCAATCTAATACACTTTGAATTTTAGCAGGTTGGGTAGTTTCATTCAAATAAATCTTCTAATCTCTCAGAGACTCTTACACCCAAATACCTAACTGGCTTTTGGTGATAAATATTCTGCAAATCTTGGGGTAAAACTAGAGCATCCGTATTGAAAAGAAGAATCTCGGTTCCGAAAATAGAGAATTTAGAAAGAAAAGCAATCATATCTTGAAACATTCTCCTCTCAGGTACCAGATATAACCCAATTTCATCTGCATATAATTTAAGCTTTGATATCCCCAGGACTACCGCTTTCACCTCTATGGAGCCCAACACCACTGCTTGGTAAGACTCCTGGCAGCCCGCCATGTTAGGAACAACCCCTACACACACACCCACGACTACAGACGAAACCTCAGAATCATACTGGACTCCTTGCTCACTATGAACCACCAAATCAATGCTGTCTCCTCATCATGCTTCCACATTCTTTGTGTGCTTCAAAAAACCTTCAGAACGATCCCCACTTAGGTCAGAAAGACGGTTGCCCACACACTCATCAGCAGCAGACTCGACTACAGCAACACACTCTACACAGGCGTCACCCAGAAACTCCTCAGGAAACAACAGAACATTCAAAATGACACAGCCAGACTGGTCCTCATTATCCCCTGTCCCAGCCACATCACCAAACACCTACGAGAACTCCACTGGCTCTCAGTCAGCAAAAGAGTCACATTCAAGCTCCTCACACACGCCTACAAAGCCCTCCATGATGCTGGACCAGCATACCTGAAACACCGCCTCTCATTGCTCGTACCTACCAGACACCTGCAGGACAAAAGTGTGCCTAAGGCAAGCCCGTCTGCACCCGTCCACGCCTGGACTGCGCCCAGTGCCAGAAACCCTGGCCTTCGTGAACACCACGACACCCGTCTCCACTACGATACCAGAACCCTCCACGCATTCAACACCGAACGATCACACACCTGCTTCCTGGCCACCCCAAAGCGCAACCAAGGACCCTTCTCATGCCGGAATTGCAGCTTCACCAGCATCTGATCCGCCAATCCACCCACCAGGACAGGACGCAACCACCTCTGATGCATACTCCTGAACACCCGCTCCACACACAAACACGGCGTTGAACTCTGAGACCTCCTCAACACATCCTCCCCGGACGTCGCTTTCCTGACAGAGACCTGGATGAACGAATTTTCGGCACCCGGCATCACCATAGCCATCCCGGACGGCTACAAGATCACCCGCAGAGACAACACCAACAGAGTAGGAGGGGGAATCACCATCATCCACAAGTCCACCCTCAAGGTCCACACTGATCCCACCACCTCAGAGGAACTCTGATCTACAGACCCCCCGGTCCCCGGCCTCAGTTCAGCGACTCCATCACCGACTTCATCAGCATGCACGCCCTCGCCTCCACTGACTACATCCTCCTCGGAGACTTGAATTTCCACCTTGAGAACAACAACGAGACCAACTCCTCCATCCTGATCGACAACCTCGCCAACCTCGGACTCAGGCAGCTCGTCACACACCCACCCACTCCGCCGGCCACACGCTTGACCCCATCTTCTCCACTAGCTCCCACGTTTCCTTCAGCCACACCACCAACCTCGACTGGACCGACAATCGCTGCATCCACTTCCTCTTCCAGAAACCCACCACGCACCACTGCACCCAACAGATCCCCTGCCGCAGCTGGAGCAAAATCACTGAAGACCAGCTAAACGCCACCCTCGCCCAAAGCCTACCCACAAACTCCACCAACCCCGATGCCGCCGCCAGCAACCTCAGGCATTGGATCGACAACTGAGCCAATACCCTCGCCCCAATCAAGAAACCCTCCAACAGACACACCAACTAGAATGCCAGCTGGTTGTCCACGGACCGTCAGACCTCCAAACAAACCTGCCGAAAACTAGAGAAGAAATAGCACCACAAACAGACACAGGAGACCCACACAGCACACAAGAACGCCATGCGTCAACACCATCACCTCATCAGATCCGCCAAAAAGTCCTCCTTCAAGGACCGCCTCGACAACAATGCACACAACAGCAAAGAGCTCTTCAACATCGTGAAAGAACTCTCCAACACCAATGACATTCCACCATCGCAAGACCTGTGCAACTACCATGCCTCCTTCTTCCATCGCAAGATCGCAGACATCCACGACAGCTTCAACAACCAGACCAAACACGACAGCCAACGACACCTCAGACTCCATGGCCACCACCCACAGCAACCCCCTGCTCACCTGGACTAACATCAGCGATGACGACATCATCAAAATCTTGAACACCATCCACTCTGGCTCCCCGTCAGACATGTGCTCACGCCACATCTTGAACAAAGGCAGCGCCGCCATCGCACCCCGTCTCCGCAAGGCCATCAACATCTCCTTCGAGACCGCAACCTTCCCAGAGAGCTGGAAGCACGCCGAGATCAACGCCTTGCTCAAGAAACCCAAGGCAGACCCGAGAGACCTCAAGAACTTCCAGGCCATCACCCTGCTCCCGTTCCCAGGGAAGGTCATTGAGAAAACCACCAACAAACAGCTGACCCACTACCTCAAAGAGAACAACACCCTGGACTCGTCCCAGCCCGGGTTCTGCAGCAACTACAGCACTGAAACGGCCCTCATCACCGCCACCGATGACATCAGGGCCCTGCTGGACAATGGCGAGACCGCAGCCCTCATCCTCCTGGACCTATCAGCCACTTTTGACACGGTCTGCCACCGCACCCTACGCACACGCCTCCACGATGCAGGAATCCGAGACAAAGCACTGGACTGGAACACCTCCTTCCTCTCCGGCAAAACCCATAGTGTCTGCCTCCCCTTTCCGATCAGAAGCCTCCAAGATTACCTGCAGCGGACCCCATGGATCATCCCTCAGCCCGACATTGTTCAACATCTACATGGCCCCGCTCGCCCACGTTGCCAGACTACACGACCTCAACATCATCTCCTATGCCGACGACACACAGCTGATCCTCTCCCTCACAGCCAAAACCTCCATGAAGGAATGAAAGCCATCGTCGAATGGATGAAGAACAGCCGTCTGAAGCTGAACTCGGACAAGACAGAGGTGCTCATCCTCGGCGCCACCCCTTCAACCTGGGACGACTCCTGGTGGCCGACTGCACTGAGAGCAGCACCCACTGACCACGCACACAACCTGGTGTTCATCCTCGACTCAACACTCTCCATGACCAAGCAAGTCAATGCCATCTCATCCTCCTGCTTCAACAACCTCCGCATGCTCCGCAAGATCTACAGGTGGATCCCCACCGACACAAGAAGAACGGTCACCCAGGCCCTCGTCAGCAGCAGGCTGGACTACGGAAATGCCCTCTACGCGGGAGCCCCGGCCAAACTGCTGAAACGACTGCAAGGCATACAGAAAACTTTGCCCGCATGATCCTTGACATACCTCGACACAGCCACATCACACCCCACCTGAGAGACCTGCACTGGCTGCCCATCAACAAGAGGATCACTTTCAAGCTCCTCACCCAGACACACAAGGCACTCCACGACACCAGCCCAGCATACCTCAACAGACAACTCGCCTTCTACACCCCGAACCGCCAGCTCCTCTCCGCCGACCGCCCACTAGCTATCGTCCCTGGCATCCAAAGAGTGACCTCCGGCGGCTGATCGTTCTCCTACCTCGCCGCCAAGACCTGGAACACCATCCTCATCCTCCTACAGCAGACCCAAGACCTACTAACCTTCAGGAGGCTACTCAAGACTTGGCCATTCAAGCAGTAGCTGCAACCCCCCAGCACCTTGAGACCCTTACGGGTGAGTAGTGCACTCTACAAATTTCCTTATTAATTGACACCTCCGCTCTGCCCAACTGGCATGGCCACCATACCTCAGATCCGGAGGAAGATCCTTCACCTACCTCGCCATCAAAACCTGGAACACCCTGCCTCTCCACCTCAGACTATCCCCATTGTTGGCCCAATTCAGGAAGGATCTCAAGACCTGGCCTTTCGACTGAACCTTAGCACCCAAATGGACCAGCAGCCTCCCTAGCACCTTGAGACCCCCATGGGTGAGTAGTCAAGCTTAACAAGTACTGATTGAGTGATTACTCTGATGTAGAAAACAGGCCAGGGGCTCAGAATACAGGTCGAAAGAATTGATGATATATTGGAGCCCTGCCTGGTACCCCTGGAAATCTGAAGAGGGTCCAAGACCTTACCATTCAAAGATATTGCAGCAGATAAACCCTCATATATTGCCGCTATTGACCTTATGATTTGGAATCATTACCTCCATTACATAAAAACATATAAATCCGGCGCAAACGGTCAAAAACCTTCTCACAATCTATAAACAGGACTGTTGCATGAATCTTGCTGTGGTTGCAATAATCAATTGCTTTGGTTAGATAATGTGCATTATAATACAGTTGACGCCCTAGAATAAACCCAGTCATTCCTTTCCCAATTAAAAAAGCCATAACCTCTTCCATCCTAGCAGCTAGTATTTTCATAAAGATCTTACAATTTGCATTAAGTAGTGCTTTTGGATGAAATGAGTTGAAGTCTTCCGGCTCTTTGTCTTTTTTGAGGTAACAAGTGAGGAGACCTTTACGAAAAGAAGAGGCAATAGGGACACCTGTCAATATATTATTAAACAGGGCGATCATGGTACCTTTTACTTCTGAGATAAGAATCTGGTATCACTCCGATGGAAACCCTGAAGCCTTCCCTTAGGGAAAAGCTCTAAGTACAGCCTATATGTCTAATAATGTTATTGGGCAAACAAGATTTTGAGATGCTTCACTTGACAACTTCGGTTGGCAAATTCTAAGAGGTAGAGAAATTCTAAGAACCCCCAAATATTTTTCTTACTTAGTAGTTGGCTAGCTGTGTAGATGGTTGCAACATGCTGACATAATACTTCCTCAATTAAAGGGACCTCCCTAGTAAAGTGCTAGTTGATGGATCTCGGATTTTATTTATGACATTTTGAGCTTCTAGTGGTCTAACACGCATGGCTAACAACCCCCCAATAACTTCTCCTTCCTCATATAGTTGTACCAATAAGTTCTACTATTTATAAGTTGCTTCTCCATCAGAAAATGCTAAAGCTTACACTTTACTAACTCTCACTTCTTTTTTATATCTCTTTATTAACAGTTTCCATATACAAGTACCACAATGGAAAAGCATTGTTCTTTAGTTACATCAAGGTTGAAATGTTCCATTGTAATGCTCCACTAAAGTCACCCATCACAATATAGCTGTTTTGCATCCCCATTATTATGATAGGCCTTAAGGACCTTGCAAATGATCAAGCTAGTATGATCAGAAATAATAAAAACATTAAACAATACAACATAAAAGGAAACGAAAAACGCACATAGAAAGGCGTAGTTAGCATGTAGGTTAAAGATAGTCATCTGTTGCGAGAGGCTATCCCATGGGGATCTATAAGGGGAGAGTTTAAGGCAGGGTGGGAGAGACAAGCTGTTCAGGCAAGGAATAAAGGTTAAAACAAATAGCTAGAGAGCCTTGAGCCTATGAGGCGTGAAACCTGAGTGTTCCAATCTCGAGAAATAAAGTATACCAGGCGGCCAAATGTGGGTGAATTTCTTTTCCTCGTGGGTGATCCTAAGAAACATAATTTCCATTTTGAGGACCAGCCACATGCATGTAAACCACTGAGCCATTAGAGGAGCATGCGTTTTTTTCCAATGCAGGGCTGTTAGTAGCTTGGCATTCCCTAACATGTGGCTAATTAGGTGCCATTCTGCATGAGACATGGCTTGCAAGAGCGGGTGCTGGACGCCTAGAATGGTAGTCGAATAAGACTCTGGGAGAGGAAACCCCACCTCTCTTTTATGTAACTAAGAATTTCTTTCCAAATGATTGCGATAATCGGGCAGGTCCACTCTACATGTATAAAGTCCCCTGTAACTGTTGCACAACACCAGCAGAGTGGTGAGGAGGCTGGGAAAATAGAGTGTATGCGCTTTGATTTGATTTTTACATTTATAGAGTGCAACGAATGCCCGGAGGCGTCTTGGCGCTAAGGACTCAGAGAGCATGTGCGGCTAGAATACAGGCAACCTTAGAGGTCAGATTGAAATAACCATGTTTTAACTGCCTTCCTGAATGTTTGCAGATCAGGGCTATTTTTAATTGTTGGTGGAAGAAGGTTCCAGGTTTTAGCAGATCTCAACAAGAAGCTCCTACCTCCCCAACGTGCTTGTTTGAACCTAGGGATTTGCAACAGTTTTTGTTGTGCAGATCTAAGGTTCCTAGACGGCATATAGTATTTTATGCGTAATGTCGAGAACGAGGGACCCATTCCCTGGAGTGCCTTGAAAATGATGCACAAAGATTTGAACATTATTCTTTTCTTAACCGGTAGCCAGTGTAGTGCTCCAAGCTGCTGGGAGACCGACTCGTGTTTAGGGATAGCCAGAATCAATCTTGCTGCTGCATTCTGCAGACGTTGTAGCTTTTTCAAGAGTTGAGTTTGGATCCCCAAGTATAGCATTGCCATAATCCAACCTGGAAAACGCAAGGGCAGTCACCACTGTTTTTAAGGCCTCAGGGAGAATGAAGGCACGAATCTTCCTAATTATTTTAAGGATTGCCCAGAAACTGGAGGTAAGGCAGTTGATTTGGCTATCAAAGATCAGCCTACAGTCGAAGGTAATCCCAAGATTTTTTGCCATTGAGACGGGTGTAGGACACTCACCCAGCTCAGGAGACCACCATTTCAAAGACCATGCCAGGGGGTTAGCACCCAGCAATAGTACTTCAGTCTTGCTGCCATTAAGGTTAAGACTGTTAGATTGAATCGAAGAGTTGACATGGAGCATGCAGTTGTTAAAGCGGTCAGCAATCTCCTCCTCATTATTGGTTAATGAGACAACTACCTGCGTGTTGTCTGCGTATGATACTACAGAGAAGCCGAACTGTCTTATCAGAGCGGCCAGAGGGGTCACGTAAATATTAAACAGCGCAGGGCTCAAAGACGAACCCTGCGGAACTCCGCATTGCAGATTGAACGTTTGAGAGCTGGATTCGTTTAGTTCGACACGAAAATATCTCTCAGTCAGATAGGATGTTAGTAGAGTCGTGGCAGATTCTTGGATGCCCATATCAGGCAGTCTGGTGGGGGGCGTGACTTGGATGCCGATGGGTGAGGCGGCGTGAGCTGGTAGCTCCGTGCCCCGATCCCTCAAATATCCTGATAAACTATATATCGTGCTGCTGTTTTCGAACACTGAGGGGTGGACTAGTAGAGGAGAAGGACCTGGTCACCCTCGGGACATTTGGACCCTCCTGCGCAACCCTGGGGCGAGCGGCACCAAAAGACGGTCCTGGAAGACGAAGGCGACGACAAGATGGCGGCTGGGACCGGAGCTGATCGACGTCCCGGAACAGCCTGAGTTCCCTTCCGAAAGCGAACCAAGTGGACGCGGGGACTTGTGAGCTGGCCCTGCGCTGACGGGGACGGTGGACTCGGATGCCCTGAGGGGGACGAACTGGATTCCGGGCTGTCGTGACGATCACGCTGGAGGCCTAACATTGCGGCCGGAGGGCGTTGAAGAGGGGACCCTGGTGCCAGTGCTCGGCGGCAGAAAGGACTTTTGGACTGGGACGGCCGCTGCATGGCATAGCGGAGAAATTGAGTGCTGGAGAGCGGGGAAGTGTCTAGGAACCAGCCAGAGTGGCCCACGAAGGCGGAGCCGGTGACTGGCCTACTAGGCGACCAGGGAGTGCTGCGACACACGTGGAGGAACGGCAGAGAGTGACCGGTGATGAGACCAGAGGGGGGACGCTCCGACCCGCAGTGCCCTCTGAGCAGGGTGGCCAGCGATAGTGTGTGGCGCACTGGCGGATTGCGATTATGAAGCCGAAAAACAGGAAAGATGAGGAAACGGGCCAGGACCCCTCTCGTGGAGCGGAGGGAGGTGCAGAAGTGGCACAATCGGAGTCAGCGCTCCATCAACGTTTGGATCAAATCTTGGCCGCCATCACGGCCACGAAGGAAGCTCTACAGACTGACATTGCACAAATGGCAACGGGGCTGGGGCTATTAAGAGCTGATCATGCGAAGCTAGCGCATAAGGTGAGAGCAAATGAAGCGGCATTGAAAGATCTGATACCGGCCCAAGCTGCGACGGATGTTAAATTGGGGCACGCTTTGGAACGTATAGAGTTGTTGGAGAAGAGAGCGGAAGATGCCGAAAGCAGGAATCGCCGTAATAACATACGGGTGGTAGGCCTGCCGGAGAAAGTGGAGGGGGAGGATATGGTGGCCTACTTGGAGGATTGGCTTAGGACAGTGGTTGCACCGGAGGGCCTGTCCCCCTTTTTCACGCTTGAAAGAGCACATAGGGTCCCGGCCAAGCCTCTACAGGGCCACCCACCGAGACCTGTGGTGGCGAAGCTGCTTCATTATAAGGACAGGGACACACTGATTCAGAGAGCACGCATGATGGGACCCTTCACGGTCGAGAACAGCAAAGTCACGCTGTTTCCGGACTATACGCAGGAGATCCAGAGGCGCAGGGCCTCCTATCCGTCGGTTAAAAAAGAGCTCAGGGCAGAAGGAATCCAGTACTCATTGCTGTTTCCGGCCAAGCTGAGGATCATCGTGGATGGCACTACGCAGTTCTTTTTTGCCCCTGACGAGGCATGGACATGGCTTGAGACGTACAGAGCGGTCACGGACCGAGGAGGCCTCCGACATTCTGAACTATTTCAGGCATCGCAAGTGCGTAAATCCCAAAGGATACGGAAAAGGATCAGGTCCCTGCGGAAACAACAAAAAACGCAAATGGCGGCTGACAAACAAGGGGCTTTGGCTGCGACGGCGGCGATCACTGGGTCGCAGAAGACGGAGTCGGAGGTGGGCACAGAATCGGATGACGGTAAAGGGCGATCGGACACAGAACACTCTGAGGCGGACAGCAGCAAAGGCCCCTCGGTCACGCCTGCGACGGCGGAAGGCATGTTAGATGAATGACTTATCTGCGGACACTGGGACGATGGGCAGGCCATTTTGGTCTGGCAACACGTATGTCTCTACTTGGGTTTGGCGGGGGGACTGACTACTACAGGGCACTGTCATGCGGGATCTGGGGTGGGGGTTGGCGTGGCGAATGCCGCTCCCTGTTGGAGCCGAGACACCCCTCCACCGCCCTTAAGGCATTCTGCAGTGACTACTGCAGACTATAGTTGTGTGCTTTTACATGGTTTGGATGGGGGCTGATAGATTTATATTGGGTCCTGTTCTGGGGGAGGGCTGTGGGAGTTGAGTGGGGTGTTGATCGTTGGGGAATCGCTGGTGGTGTGGGTGGAATGAAACTCTTGAAGCGGGCAGGTGAAGGTGATGGGGACGTTACCTGAGCTGCGATGTATCACATGGAACGTAAGGGGTCTGAATACGATGTCTAGGAGGCACAAGGTACATGCATATTTGGTGAGGAGGGGGGTCCAGATCGCCTTGCTGCAGGAGACTCATCTAACTAAAGCGGAGGGCCAGGCGCTACAGCGTCGATGGAGAGGACAGGTCTTTAGCACGGCATATTCGGCCTTTGCCAGAGGGGCGCTAATCTGGGTGAGAGCGGGAGTCCCTTTCCAGGCCACGAGACATATTTTAGATGCAGAGGGCAGGTTCGTGGTGGTGGAGGGTAAGCTATATGGGAGGGATGTGGTGCTGTGTAGCATTTACGCTCCAAATGTAGAGCAGGCGCGCTTTTATGAGAGGCTATCTGGGACATTGGCGCATTATTGGGCGGGTGCTGCGATAGTGGGGGGAGACTTTAATGCGATCACAGACGTTGCCTTGGATAGATCGCATCCTCCACTGACTGCGTCTCCGGTTAGGAAATTGGGGAAAGCAGATCAGACTGGCAGGACAGCTGGAGGCTGGTGGATATATGGTGTAGGCAACATCCCCGGGATAGGGATTATTCTTTTTTCTCCACTATACAGGACCTGCATGTTAGGATTGACGCAATTCTTTGTTCTCGGGAGATAGCACATATGGCTGCGTGCTCTGAGTACCTCACACGCACTATTTCGGATCATAACCCGATGCTACTCTCGCTTGCCTGGCAGCGCGCACGCTCAGCGATTCCTACTTGGCGGCTCCGTCCGGAGACGCTGGACGATCAGGTGTTTCGCACGGAGATACAAATGGGAATAGAACATTATTTTGAGGAAAATCATGGGACAGTGGAGACAAGGGCAGCGGAGTGGGATGCCTTTAAAGTGGTGATGAGAGGATTGTGTATTAGTAAATACTCGGGGGTCAGGAAGGTGGTACTTAATGATGTGACGAGAGCTGAGGAAGGGTTGCGAGACCTGGAGAAGTGTAGGCCGGATGAGCCGGAATTACAGGAGCAGCTGCTGGAGGCGAGAGAGAAAGTAGCAGCGGAGGCGGAGAGGTTGCGCTGCTTCGACCACAAAAATTACATGGCGAAGACGCCCGCGGAGGGAGATAAGGTTGGCACCCTGCTTGCAAGATTGGCGAATCCTGTGCCAAAGGGCAACCCGGTCCTGAGCGTGGTGAACGAGGCAGGACAGTTAGTTTATTCTCAGGTGGAGGTGCTTGCCCGGTTTCGAAGTTATTATGAATCCTTATATAGGAGTACGCTAGACGTGGGGGATGCCGACATTGAGGGATACCTGGATGGGGTCCCACTGCCTCAATTGGAGGATGAGCAGGTGAAACTGTTGGACCAGGATATCTCGCTAGCTGAGGTACGGGTCGCGATAAAGCAGATGGCCCGGAACAAGACTCCGGGTGTTGATGGACTACCCGTGGAATTTTATGCACAGTACATTGATATTTTGGCACCTCGGTTATTGGAGGTCTATATAGAGGCCGGGAAGCAGGGCTACCTGCCGACATCAATGAGAGAGGCATTGATTATACCGCTGTTGAAGTCAGGGTGAGGCCAGGAGGATGTGGCTTCTTACAGGCCGCTGTCCATGCTGACAGTGGACTATAAGATTTTGAGTAAGATCTTGACGACTCGTCTCTTGCCGTTCATGACCACGTTGGTCCATAAGGACCAGGCGGGGTTTATTCCTACTAGGCACACTGCGTCGAACATCAGGAGGTTATTGCGGGTTATTGAGGGTGGTCAGCCTGACTCCGACTGGCCGGCGGTCCTATGGGTCGACATAGAGAAGGCCTTTGATAGTTTGGAGTGGCCATTTTTACATCGGGTGCTTGAATGGGTTGGCCTGGGTGAGCGATTTGTGCATTGGACAAGAGTGTTGTATGCTGCGGCGACGGCTAGAGTGCGGCTGGGAGAGGTCATATCTACCCAATATCCAGTTTTGAGGGGAACGAGGCAGGGGTGTTCGCTGTCCCCGCTTCTGTTTGCGCTGGCCATGGAACCATTCGCGATCCAGGCGCGTTCGGGACGGGTTTACCGTGGGCTCATGTTGAAGAGGGCACCGCAGTATGTGTCTCTATATGCGGATGATTTGCTCCTTTTTCTGGAGAACACCGAGCTAGCTTTGCGAGCCGTGGAGTCATTGCTTTTGTTGGTCACTTGTTGAGCTAATCACTGTGTATATATTTCACTTTGCTCACTTTGCGCCGTTCACCGCTGTTCACCTACTTCACTTGCGTCGCCACTTATCACTTGTATATATCGAGCACCAAGTTTTATCGGTTGTCATTTGAATTGTCCATTTATGTGTGTCACGGGGTTCCCTGGCCGGCCCCCTGCTCGGCCCCGGATCGGTTAATGGATTCTTCGTCTTCTTCACAGGAGGACTACTGGCCCTTTAAGAACCTCCACTCTGGTCGTGACGAGGTTCTTGCCTCTCGACCAGCTGACTTCAGGAACCAATCAGGAGCGGGATGGGGACTTAATAGGGAGGATCCGGAAGACGCCGTGTCTCGGATGGAAGACTCGTGGGAAGCCGCAGTTCAGCGCCAGGAGAAGAAGAACGCGAGCTGGAGAATCGAGGACGAGACCAGGACAACCGGAAAGGAGGACGGGACCCAGGCGGCGGAGTCCTGCACGGGAGCCGACACAGCGAGGAGAGAAGGCGCCAGGACCGAACCGGACGTGAGGCAGAGACCGGCAAAGGAGACGCCAGGAGGCCAACGATACCGTGTATCGCCCAGCCACGCAAAGGAGGACGCGTGGCTCACCCAGGTGCGTGCTCGTTTGGGTTCTCTGTTCAGAGCTAAGAAGGGCGGGAACGAGTAGTGAAACAGGAGGGGAGGTCTTCTAATTGCCTGTGTAGTACCGGGGTATCTCACCGGACCTGTCGAGCTGTGCACGGGTGTCTGAATAGAAGCGTTTGTTGGTGGCGGTTCAGACTATTCCCCTCACTCCCTTCCCCACTCCTTATTAAAAGTGTGACCAGTATCTAATAGCCCCGTTGTTTCTTTGTGTTTCCCTACATGCTCTGGGACACTCGGACCTCCGCCCTGGTACCTGACGCTGAGGACACCAAGGAAGGACCCTGGACCCTCATTGTGTTGTTGTTTGAACACTTTACCTTTGTGTTAAAAACATTAAAAGAACTTAACTCGACCCCCTTCAGTGTTGGCTACGTACATTCTTGTGACCCAAAGGTGACAAGTGGCGAGCCAGATAGGAGCCATCCATCAGAAACATGATGGAGACCGTAATGGAAGGACAGGCCAAACTGGAGTGGGCTATCGGGAAAGCCAGCGAACAAGCAGACAGTGACCGAGCAACATTTACTGCGGCCATACAGCAACAGGTTGACCATCTCACCAAACTGGCCGAAGGGCAAACGCAATTGCTGGCGGTGTTGGGTCAAAGCAGAGCAGCCCACCCTCCTGGAGCAGTAGTACCTCTCCAGAAGTATGTAGCAGGAGATGACCCTATTTCATTTTTCCTGAATTTCGAAAGGGCGGCACGGGCTAGTGCCTGGCCAGGGGAGAGATGGCCCTTTTACCTGGCTCCTCTACTCACTGGAGAAGCTCAGGCTGCATATCAGTTGGCTAACAAAGATGGAACCGCCACTTATGGACACGTGAAGCAACTGATCCTAGACAGACTGGGGGTTGATGATGAAACGCATAGAATCCGCTTTAGACAAGAAAGAGGCACCCCAAATGACGCTCCTAAAACCCTTTTCTATAAGTTAAAAGACGCGGCTGACAGGTGGTTGAAACCACAAGAGGGTAACCTGGATAATGTTATGAATAAGATCTACCTGGAACAGTTTCTTGAGGCCTTGCCTTATGGCACACAGCGGTGGCTCCGGCAGCATGCAGGGTTAACTCTAGACCACGCCATTGAAATGGCCAATTCCTATGCAAGAGCCCAAACAAGGCCGGTATTCCGTGAAACCGAGAAACCTGTTGTCAGCAAACCAACCACAAAGCTCGATAAAAAGCCCTTTAGAAACCAAAGTGAGGTTCCTCCTCTTAAGACAAGACCCCTGAAGGTAGAACCCCCTGTCTTCACAGGCCCACAATGTTATGAATGCGGTGAATGGGGACATATTGCCAGGAACTGCAGAAAAAGGAAAGAAAAAGAAGAAGAACCCATGGAGGTCGGGTATGCTCCTCGCGCCATCCTGTATGCACAAGAGACAGGACCAGCCTTTTATGTAAGTGTCCTGGTAGACGGTAAGAAAACCCGTGCCTTGTTAGACTCAGGCTGTCGCCATTCTGTGATAAAGAAAAACGCCCTGAGTGAGACTTCTGTACTCTTGGATCATACCGTCCGGATACGATGTGTACATGGGGATGTGCGCACTTATCCGGTAGCCCAGGTCACCTTAACGACCGAGAAGGGAACCCAATTACAGTGTAAATTAGGAGTAGTACCCGAATTGCCCGAATCACTTCTTATAGGAACTGATAATAAGTGGTTTTCCTCTTTGGTGGCAGAAGTCCTAGAAAGACAGGGGCGATATGGGGTTCGGGAGGGATTGCTAGCGGAAGAACCATGGTCCACTGATTCCAATTTCCGGGCAGCACAAGTAAATGACGCCTCCTTGGCAAGTGCTTGGCAGAATGCCCAAAACAACAAAGGACAGAACCCCATTACCTACCCCTGTTTTATCGAGCAAAACGGTCTCCTGTATAGAGTAGGACAGAAGCAGGCCACCCCCCAGCTGATCGTGCCAACTGTATTTCGTGAGCAAGTGATGTTTTATGCTCACGCACACCTTCTAGCAGGTCACTCTGGTGCGGAAAAAACCACAAACTCCATCACGGAGCATTTCTATTGGCCAGGGGTGTATGCTCAGGTCAAGAAATATTGTCAGGAATGCAACATTTGTCAGAAAAGAAATCCGTACATTCCTCCCAAAGTCCCTCTTGTCCCTCTTCCGATCATAGGGAAGCCATTTGAAAGAATAGGGGTAGACATCATAGGGCCCCTACCCAAGTCACATAGGGGATACCAATACGTCGTGGTGATTGTCGACTATGCGACACGGTACCCCGAGGCGTTCCCTCTTAGGGCTGCCACTACCAGTGCCATCTCACAGAAACTGGTGGAATTGTTTTCTAGAATGGGATTCCCCAAGGATATCATTACAGATAAGCATGGGCGGATTTTGCGTATTGGCAATCCGCGGATCTGCGTATTTGCGTATTTGCGGATTGCGACAATACGCAAAATCCGCGGATCCCAGCGTATTTTTTTTTTTGCGTGTTCGCACGGGTTTCTGCAAGTTCGCGAGGGTTTTATTGTACAAAACGCTCGCGAACGTGCAGAAACCCGTGCGAACACAATGTGGCTACTCATGGCCAAACGGACGGGCTTCCATGCGAGTGGGCATGCCTCTTGTGTGTATAAAAGGTCAGAGGCCGATCAGATGAAGATGCAGAGACTCCTGCTCACAGGGACAGCACAGGGATTGTGCTCGTGAAAGTCAAGGATGCAAAGGCCTCTCTATCCAGCATCAAAGCGGACTTTCGACGGTGCAAACCCACCTCAATAAATAAACGGAGGCCTGAAAGTTAGGCAAAGAACAGAAATAAAACAAAGCCCCTGAAACGTCTAGCTAGCAGTCAACATATCAATGGGTCAGAAGGATTTTAAGCTCGGTCTTGAAAGTTGCAAGACAGCACTCTCGATTGTTTCTGGGCTGATGAGTGAGTCACTGCATTTGAGCTTCAACAAGTTCCAGGGACCATGTGTGCACTGTTTCCGACGGCGCCAGCAAGCTGCCAGCGCCGTTGAAAAATAGTTACAAAGTTAGCTGCACCTGCTCTGTGCAAGCTAACTTTGTAACTATTTTACAACGGCGCTGGAAGCTTGCTGGCGCCATTACATGAGTGGGTGGGGGGAAGGGTGGGGGGAATCCGTTACATCCGCGGATTTTGTCGGATTTTTGGGAAAATACGTAAAATACACGGATTGCGTATTCACCAAAAATCCGAAAAATCCGTGGACGTAACGGATTTGCCGCCCATGCTTAATTACAGACCAGGGAACGCCTTTTGTGTCCAGACTCATGAAACAAGTGTGCAAGCTTCTCAATGTGAAACACCTACGTACGTCGGTCTATCACCCACAAACCGACGGCCTAGTCGAACGGTACAACGGGTTGATCAAAACCACATTGAAGAAACTACTGACAGGAGACGGTAAGCAGTGGGACCAACTGCTTCCATTGGCCCTCTATGTACTGAGAAGCCAATTCCAAAGTAGTCTAGGTACTTCGCCCTTTGAGTTACTATTTGGGAGAATGCCCCGGACCCTATTGGAAATAACTAGAGAGAGCTGGGTGACAACAGGGACACAAGACGCTGAAGAGTTGTTGGACTACTCTCAGCAGTTAAAGTCCAGGTTACACAAGCTACGGACATTGTCCTATGAAACTTTGGAGAAAGCCCAGGGTAAACAAAAGACCTTTTACGATAAAGGAAAGAAATGGAGGGAGTTAAACTTAGGAGACTGGGCTCTGGTCCATCTTCCCACATCTACCCATAAACTCCGAAAGGAGTGGCAAGGGCCGTTTCAAGTAGTTAAGAAAATAGGAAAGACCACATATGCGCTACAGCTGTCTCCTACCCGAACTCAAATATACCACATTAACATCCTAAAGAAGTGGTTGGGTTCTCCTCCTACAAAACCTGCTGCCGTATCCTTGGCTACACCTCCTGTTCATACCATAGAGCACGTAGTTGTAAACCCCGACCTTCCAGAACCCCAAAAGGACGAACTGAAAGAATTAATGATGAAACATCAGTCCATCTTTTCTGATCAACCAGGTCGGACTACATTAGCCGAACACCACATTCCGACCGTTCCAGGGGTAACGGTAAAGCAAAAACCCTATCGAGTCCCAGAAGCCCGACGTGCAGTAATAAAAGAGGAGGTACAGAAAATGTTAGAGGCAGGGATTATAGTACCCTCCAAGAGCAACTGGTCCTCTCCTGTGGTATTAGTGCCAAAACCTGATGGCAGTAAAAGGTTTTGTATCGACTTTAGAGCAGTGAACAAGGTATCAAAACAAGATGGGTATCCCTTACCAAGAGTCGATGAATTAATAGAACATCTCGGTGAGGCCCAATACATAACAACCATTGACCTCACCAAAGGATATTGGCAGGTGCCCCTTTCCCTAAAAGATCAGGAAAAGACCGCGTTCACTACCCCAGACGGTCTGTTTCATTTCACCGTTTTGCCCTTTGGCCTCCATGGGGCTCCTGCTACGTTTCAGCGGCTTATGGATACGGTGCTAGCCCCATACAGACGCTTTGCAGCAGCCTACTTGGACGATATTGTTATCCATAGTCCAGATTGGCAGACCCACCTGCAGCATCTAGAACAGATCCTGGGAGCCTTGGAAAAGGCAGGCTTACATCTTAACTCAAGGAAATCACGCTTTGCCTTTTCACAAGTTAAATACCTGGGATACGTCCTGGGGAACGGCCAACTGTACCCCCAACAAGAGAAGGTCAAAGCAATTCAGAGTCAGGATTTTCCCCAAAATAGGAGGGATCTTAGAGCCTTCCTTGGCCTAGTCGGCTATTACCGACGGTTTATCCCGCACTTTGCCTCCCTCTCCGCCCCTTTGACGGATTTGTTGAAGAAAACAGCCACTTCCGGCCAGTTCAAACAACCCTCCCCTGCAGTTCAACAGGCTTTTCAGGTACTGAAAGACGTGCTCTCCTCGTCCCCAGTCCTCGTAACCCCTGACTTTGACAAACCGTTTTTCCTCCAGACCGATGCCTCTGGGGTTGGGTTGGGTGCAGTGTTGTCCCAGGTAGACCAGGATGGGAGGGAAAGGCCTATTCTGTACTTAAGTAGGAAACTGTTTCCTAGGGAAACCGCCTATCTCACAATAGAAAAGGAGTGCCTGGCGGTGAAATGGAGCATCGAAAAACTGCACTACTATTCTCGGACCATGCCCCTTTGCAATGGCTACAACGAAATAAGGGCCGCAATGAACGCATCTTACGTTGGTTCTTGTCCCTACAACCCTATGATTTTGAGGTGTGTCATCGGAAAGGTTCTTCTCAGACAAATGCTCACTATTTGTCCCGTTATCCACTTTCCCCCGAACGGGAAAAGTCTAGGGGGGAGATTTGTCACGGGGTTCCCTGGCCGGCCCCCTGCTCGGCCCCAGATCGGTTAATGGATTCTTCGTCTTCTTCACAGGAGGACTACTGGCCCTTTAAGAACCTCCACTCTGGTCGTGACGAGGTTCTTGCCTCTCGACCAGCTGACTTCAGGAACCAATCAGGAGCGGGATGGGGACTTAATAGGGAGGATCCGGAAGACGCCGTGTCTCGGATGGAAGACTCGTGGGAAGCCGCGGTTCAGCGCCAGGAGAAGAAGAACGCGAGCTGGAGAATCGAGGACGAGACCAGGACAACCGGAAAGGAGGACGGGACCCAGGCGGCGGAGTCCTGCACGGGAGCCGACACAGCGAGGAGAGAAGGCGCCAGGACCGAACCGGACGTGAGGCAGAGACCGGCAAAGGAGACGCCAGGAGGCCAACGATACCGTGTATCGCCCAGCCACGCAAAGGAGGACGCGTGGCTCACCCAGGTGCGTGCTCGTTTGGGTTCTCTGTTCAGAGCTAAGAAGGGCGGGAACGAGTAGTGAAACAGGAGGGGAGGTCTTCTAATTGCCTGTGTAGTACCGGGGTATCTCACCGGACCTCTCGAGCTGTGCACGGGTGTCTGAATAGAAGCGTTTGTTGGTGGCGGTTCAGACTATTCCCCTCACTCCCTTCCCCACTCCTTATTAAAAGCGTGACCAGTATCTAATAGCCCCGTTGTTTCTTTGTGTTTCCCTACATGCTCTGGGACACTCGGACCTCCGCCCTGGTACCTGACGCTGAGGACACCAAGGAAGGACCCTGGACCCTCATTGTGTTGTTGTTTGAACACTTTACCTTTGTGTTAAAAACATTAAAAGAACTTAACTCGACCCCCTTCAGTGTTGGCTACGTACATTCTTGTGACCCAAAGGTGACAATGTGCTGTACATACTCTCTGTGGCATGAAATTGTCTTGATATGAATTGAATATTAAGCGACTAAAGATCATTTTTGTAATTTGAATCCCTGAGTATAAGCGTCTCCTTTCCCTGACTGTTGTAATGCCTTGTGCATGCAATATAAATTGTCTGTTTATTCATACCTTTTGGGATATTGTTTTTGCTTTAAATTACTTATTTAGGGGTCAGGATTTACCATGAGAGTGCAGACCTGCTAGATGGGAACTTCGGGAGATGCATAAGGGCTCTGAAGGGGTGCATGGCGTTTTGGTCGACGCTTCCTCTGGCGGTGGTGGGGAGAGTAGCTCTACTCAAGATGGTGGCTTTGCCCAGATTGCTTTATTACTTTCGTACTTTACAAGTTTGGGTCCCCCCGCGGGTTTTTAAGGAGTTGAGGTCACTGATTGTGGGATTTCTGTGGGGCTCCGGGAGACGGAGAGTAGCACTGACCACACTGATGAGACCCAAGCAGGAGGGCGGGATGGCTGTACCCGATTTTGAGCTTTACTATTTGGCCGCTCAGTTGCAGGTTTTGACACAGGAGATTGCCGCGGAATTCAGAGGCCCGGAGGATAGAAGGGGGCTCGGGATACAGCGACACGTTCTGTCCTACATAGTTATGCAGCAGAGGCTTGATATACGAGATCTTACGATGGAGGAGCGAACGCTGCGGCAGTGCTGGGCTAGGAGTCAGCGCAGGGCGGGTGTGGTCCGTCCCTACGCGCCTGAGATTCCCCTGGGGATGCTGACGGCACTTCCACATGGCGGAGACTGGTCTCCCCTCTTAGACTGGGAGGAGTTAGGAGTCCAAATGGTGGGAGATTTGTACATGAACGGAGAGCTAATGTCGTTTCAGACGCTCCACGCTGCATTCGGGCTCCCGGAGGGTGGCTTTCTGCTGTACGCGGCAGTAGTGGCAGCGGTGAGGAAACATTGGGGCAGGGGGCAGGAGGAAAATGAGACCACGATGGCTTGCCAGTATGTGGTGATGGCAGCGGGGACCTTCAAAGCAATTACTTGCCTGCATCAGAGGATGCTGAACGAAGGGTTGAGACCGTTGCTGGAGCTGAAATCGAAATGGGAGGTGAGTGTAGGCGCCCTATCCCAGATACGGCATGGGGCAAGATTCTGGGGAGGGCATGGAAAGGAAGTAGGAATGCCCGATTTCAGCAGGTACAGTTCTTTATCTTATACAGATCAAAGAGAGAGAGAGGACTAGGTACGCTAGCCCGTATCCCCTGGGTTATATGTAGATATCAATGTGGACTAGCTTAGTTTAAGGGGAGGGGGGGAATTTAAGTGACTCTGGTACGTCAGACAATAGAAAGGAAAAAAGCAATGTTTTCCTTATAAAGCCCTCACCCACCGACCTAGTCGGTGGCATGCTTCATCATCGGGCCCACCACAGTGGCACCGAATGTGCCCCGGGTGTGCTGCAACGCCAGGTGACTGCGGAGCTGGTATATTGCTGCGTGTGCAGTGAAGGAGTGAGAAGTGAAAGTTTAAAAAGCTATACAGGAGGTCCCAGCACCCGAGGGTTAACAAGTATTTAATAAACTGGGCCTCTGTCAGCTATTTAAAAAGGCAAAAGGACAAGATGGAGTATATGATGACCTCCTGTGTCCAATGTGGTCTACATGTTTCTGCCAGTGCCTTTTATATTATAAGCTGGCTTTCCTCAGGACCAAAGTGTTACGTGATAAGTGCAGGTTAAATAATAATAATAAACTAAATTAAGTGTTTGTGTCAATTCTTGACTATGTGTCGCGCTCGCTAAGGCGCTGTAGCTGTTAGAGGGGGATTCCCTCAAGCTTTTCTACATAAAACACATAAGACAAGGACAAGACGTACAGGGTAGAGTCATATTAGGATGGCATGTCTTGAAAACCATGGTGGCCGGCTTTTAGGGTGGTGTACGGCTTAAATCCGACTAGGGTGAGCTCATGTCAAACGTATGAGACTGGTGAAAGTTTAGATACAACCGTTAGTGGGTGGTGGTGGGCTAAAAAACGAAATCACAAGGTGAGGTACAGGAAAGTACTAATACTGGGTCCTCACTCTGTTATTTCTTGGTAAAAAGCCTCATGGGTCGCCTGGCAGAGAAAGAGACCCTGTGGAGATAAACGTGGTTCACAAGGCTATCTAACCTGTAAGGAGAGAAGAGTTCTGGCTTACCCCATTTTGCAGGACAAGTGTTGTGGTTTACTCACGAGTAGTTCGGTCTGGTTCCTCCTTGGACCTATTCGTCCTTCTGCGGCGCCCGGTGTGAAGTGAGTGGACCGTCTGGCTCGGTTTTTATATTGTTTGGTAAACTCGATGCACCTGTTCGGGTTAGAAAGTGGGAGGGGTGCGCGGTAAACGCTGCCTCATGGTGGTTCTATCTGCACATGTGCAGATGAGTAGCGCGGGTTTCAGGCGCATGCGCAATGCGATGCCATTGCGTTCCGAGTTGAGCGCATGCGCGGGTGAATGCGTGCGCATGGACTCGTTCTCAAGTTGCCCGTGATCGGTAGTTAAACTGGGCATGAGTGTTTTACATGAACAGTGGGCTTGAGAGTACAGGGTAAATCAGCATTGGTGCATTTTGCCGCATTGGGCGGACATGGAGGGAGAAGAGGGGGCAGGCAAAGGGACGCTCATGCAGGAGTGCAAAGGCACTACTACCTGTGGTTCTTTTGTGAGGGTGTCTACATGGCCAGACTGTTCCATGGGATGGAATCATTAAGGCCGTGGGTATGGGTGGAAAGGCGATAAATCCAGCGTTGTTCTTTTTGCAGCAGGAGTTTCTCGTCTCTGAGGTTGTCAAATTTCTCAATGACGGTCCACGTGAAGTCATTGGGTGTGTGGTTGTGGGTCAGGAAGTGGTCTGTGAGTTTACTGATGTTTTTACCACATCTTATGGTACTTCTATGCTCTGTCATTCTTGTGCGTACTTTTCTGGTTGTCATTCCGACATACCTGAGGCCGCATCTGCAGGTGATCAAGTATACTAGGTTGGAGGAGTTGCAGTTTGTGAACTGTCGTTGTGTCCAGGTCTTGCCCGGTTCCAAACTCAGTGTTTTTGATGGGGATGTCAGGTGGCATACACTGCAGTTATTACAGGGTTGGTGGCCAGTGATTTTTGGCAAGCCCCATGCGTTGACGATGGTGTTGGGCACCATTCCACCTCCAGGGAGACCCATCGTGTCTGGAATCAAGTCATTACTAGAACCATTATCACGATTCTGTGATTTCTTCCTCAATCCCCTGGTTCAACAGACCCCCACCTATCTAAAGGACACTAAACATCTACTTAATGTAATCCAGGAAATCAGTTTTGATCCAAGCACTGAACTACTCGTGGGACTAGATATAGAATCCCTATACACTAGCCTCCCACAAGACGCCACGCTCAAGGTACTGCATGATGTCCTCATGTCCAACACTTGGACTTACAACACCCCCCGCAGCTTCATCTTAGACTGTGCAGCCCTAGCTCTCAAAGAGAACTATTTCGAATATGAGGGCACCTATTACCTCCAGACGAACGGTACATCTATGGGCAGTGTCTTTGCTCCTAGTGTGGCAGGACTGTACGTGGCCCACTTCGAGGAGACATACATACAACAACCAACTAACCCTTTTTCCACCAACATAAGAATGTGGCGTCGCTACATAGACGACATTCTCATAATATGGAAGGGCGATCAGGAATCACTTGACAATTTCATGCTATGGATCAACCAACTAGACCCATACTTGCGCTTCACATGCACTAGCAGTCCCACTGAGCTACCTTTCCTAGATCTGGACATCAGACCAGAGAATGGAAGACTCTCGACCACTACCTTCTACAAACCCACAGCAAGAAACTCCTTGCTTAGGTTTGATAGTTTTCATCCCCGACACCTGAGGGAAAACCTGCCCTACGGGCAGTTCTTACGCATCAGGCGTAACTGCAGCAGCATAAAAGACTACAAACAGCAATCTAGCGATCTGGTGCAAAAACTGAGGGACCGTGGCTACCCCTCCAGGATAATCAATAAGACATGCAAAAGAGCCAGGAACCAAAACAGGGAGGCTCTCCTAGAGACAGTTGAAAAACCGGAAGAAGATCCTGTCCTGACGTGCGTAACGACGTACAATACAGCGTCTAACCAAGTGTCCAACATCATTAACCGCAACTGGAAAATCATAAACTCTGGTACCAGACAGTGGGAAAAGCCCCGCTTCGCCTACAAAAGGGCCACCAACTTAAGAGACCAACTAGTGAACACCAGACCTCGCCCAAAAAATCAAGACAAAGACAACACCATCGTCAACGCATGGGGCTTGCCAAAAATCACTGGCCACCAACCCTGTAATAACTGCAGTGTATGCCACCTGACATCCCCATCAAAAACACTGAGTTTGGAACCGGGCAAGACCTGGACACAACGACAGTTCACAAACTGCAACTCCTCCAACCTAGTATACTTGATCACCTGCAGATGCGGCCTCAGGTATGTCGGAATGACAACCAGAAAAGTACGCACAAGAATGACAGAGCATAGAAGTACCATAAGATGTGGTAAAAACATCAGTAAACTCACAGACCACTTCCTGACCCACAACCACACACCCAATGACTTCACGTGGACCGTCATTGAGAAATTTGACAACCTCAGAGACGAGAAACTCCTGCTGCAAAAAGAACAACGCTGGATTTATCGCCTTTCCACCCATACCCACGGCCTTAATGATTCCATCCCATGGAACAGTCTGGCCATGTAGACACCCTCACAAAAGAACCACAGGTAGTAGTGCCTTTGCACTCCTGCATGAGCGTCCCTTTGCCTGCCCCCTCTTCTCCCTCCATGTCCGCCCAATGCGGCAAAATGCACCAATGCTGATTTACCCTGTACTCTCAAGCCCACTGTTCATGTAAAACACTCATGCCCAGTTTAACTACCGATCACGGGCAACTTGAGAACGAGTCCATGCGCACGCATTCACCCGCGCATGCGCTCAACTTGGAACGCAATGGCATCGCATTGTGCATGCGCCTGAAACCCGCGCTACTCATCTGCACATGCGCAGATAGAACCACCATGAGGCAGCGTTTACCGCGCACCCCTCCCACTTTCTAACCCGAACAGGTGCATCGAGTTTACCAAACAATATAAAAACCGAGCCAGACGGTCCACTCACTTCACACCGGGCGCCGCAGAAGGACGAATAGGTCCAAGGAGGAACCAGACCGAACTACTCGTGAGTAAACCACAACACTTGTCCTGCAAAATGGGGTAAGCCAGAACTCTTCTCTCCTTACAGGTTAGATAGCCTTGTGAACCACGTTTATCTCCACAGGGTCTCTTTCTCTGCCAGGCGACCCATGAGGCTTTTTACCAAGAAATAACAGAGTGAGGACCCAGTATTAGTACTTTCCTGTACCTCACCTTGTGATTTTGTTTTTTAGCCCACCACCACCCACTAACGGTTGTATCTAAACTTTCACCAGTCTCATACGTTTGACATGAGCTCACCCTAGCCGGATTTAAGCCGTACACCACCCTAAAAGCCGGCCACCATGGTTTTCAAGACATGCCATCCTAATATGACTCTACCCTGTACGTCTTGTCCTTGTCTTATGTGTTTTATGTAGAAAAGCTTGAGGGAATCCCCCTCTAACAGCTACAGCGCCTTAGCGAGCGCGACACATAGTCAAGAATTGACACAAACACTTAATTTAGTTTATTATTATTATTTAACCTGCACTTATCACGTAACACTTTGGTCCTGAGGAAAGCCAGCTTATAATATAAAAGGCACTGGCAGAAACATGTAGACCACATTGGACACAGGAGGTCATCATATACTCCATCTTGTCCTTTTGCCTTTTTAAATAGCTGACAGAGGCCCAGTTTATTAAATACTTGTTAACCCTCGGGTGCTGGGACCTCCTGTATAGCTTTTTAAACTTTCACTTCTCACTCCTTCACTGCACACGCAGCAATATACCAGCTCCGCAGTCACCTGGCGTTGCAGCACACCCGGGGCACATTCGGTGCCACTGTGGTGGGCCCGATGATGAAGCATGCCACCGACTAGGTCGGTGGGTGAGGGCTTTATAAGGAAAACATTGCTTTTTTCCTTTCTATTGTCTGACGTACCAGAGTCACTTAAATTCCCCCCTCCCCTTAAACTAAGCTAGTCCACATTGATATCTACATATAACCCAGGGGATACGGGCTAGCGTACCTAGTCCTCTCTCTCTCTTTGATCTGTATAATACTAAGCAGCGCGCAGCTGTGAGAGCATCCACTACCCCCAACATGGCCGAAAACATGGGCCTAACCTACACTGCTGAGGACATCAGCGAAATCCTAGCTGATCCCTCACTCCTGGCAGACTTCAATATCTCAGCAACTGTAGCCCAATCAACTGACTGGGACTCGCTCACGGAGAAGAAGAGGAACAGGATCCGGACAGTTCTGCATGGGGTCATCCTGGCACAATACCTACGAACCAATACAGCTCCCACTGGCCTTCTGGTCACCAATGCCCCTAGGATTTTCTTGGATGACGCAGCATTCCGAAAAGACTGGGCCCAGATCGCCTGGCACTGCACCAGGGACTGGCTAGTCCTTATCATCAAAACTGCCAAACGCCTATCAGACGCTATCATGATAGAAATCCAGGCGACGGAGTCACACTTTAAAACCACGGTGACAGGGATTAAAAAGAAACTTGATGACCAAAACAGCGAAATAGCGGAATACAAAGATTATCTAACCCAGACCAAAATTAAAAAATTTGAAAAGGATCTGAAGAGATTCAGTTACTCTAAAACCTACCCATATTCGGAAGACGACTACACACCCGCCAAAAAATCATCTGATAATTCAGACAACAGCTCCATCTCAAGTACCTCAAGTAACTCAAGCTCAGGACCAAACACCCCGAGAGGGAGAGGTAGACGTGGACAACCCTGGCAACAGCCTTGGCAAGGGCCCCAAAACCACAACTTTGGCCCACCACCGCCTCTCTTCGGACACCTACCACCTCCGTACTTCGGATACCCACAAATGTACCCCCAAGGCAACATGCCTTTCTTTCAAGGCAATCAGAACCAGCGATATCCTTTTTTATCCCAGGGCAGGAGAGGCCGGGGCAAGAGACGGAACCAAGGTCAAGTGCAATGGGCACCCGAAGCGGAGCCGGTGAGCTCCAACACGAGGAACAAAACCAAAGAACAAGCGGGAACCAGCAAGTAACACTACCCTGCCCCCTCGTTTTCAATCTATCTGACATACAACTCACACCAGAGGAAATGGAGGTACTGAACAAAGGCCTTTCATTTGTCCCAACGCCAAGACTGGACATGTTCAAACTACATGTAGAACTCGCTGAATTCTTTAGAAAGCTCAAATTAAAGGCTTTCTTTGAGAAAAAGGACAACACCATCAGGGAAGTAGAAGGTACGCCAAATGAAACAGGAATGAGAACAAAATCAACCTTCACCCCCCCACCGGGCAGCATCCCGGTAGAAATCCTGACCTTCGAACAGGCAGTCTACACGGAAGTAGAACAACTCCAACAGAGAGATACCTTCAACAACCTGTCCAATAAAGACAGAAGCACCATCCAACGCCTCCAGCATGACCCCAAACTTGTAATAAAACCGGCGGATAAAGGTGGTGGCATAGTCCTGATGAACAAGGTAGACTATGACCAGGAATGCAAGAGACTCCTCAGTGACACTAGGAACTACAAGCGCCTCCAAAAGGATCCAACTGAACAACTACAGACCACCATCAATCAACTGGTAAAACATGCCAAAGACAATGACCATATATCACAGCAAGAGGCAGACTACTTATGCCCCAAAGAAATAAAGACTCCTTATTTCTACACGGTCCCCAAAGTGCACAAGGGCACCATTCCACCTCCAGGGAGACCCATCGTGTCTGGAATCAAGTCATTACTAGAACCATTATCACGATTCTGTGATTTCTTCCTCAATCCCCTGGTTCAACAGACCCCCACCTATCTAAAGGACACTAAACATCTACTTAATGTAATCCAGGAAATCAGTTTTGATCCAAGCACTGAACTACTCGTGGGACTAGATATAGAATCCCTATACACTAGCCTCCCACAAGACGCCACGCTCAAGGTACTGCACGATGTCCTCATGTCCAACACTTGGACTTACAACACCCCCCGCAGCTTCATCTTAGACTGTGCAGCCCTAGCTCTCAAAGAGAACTATTTCGAATATGAGGGCACCTATTACCTCCAGACGAACGGTACATCTATGGGCAGTGTCTTTGCTCCTAGTGTGGCAGGACTGTATGTGGCCCACTTCGAGGAGACATACATACAACAACCAACTAACCCTTTTTCCACCAACATAAGAATGTGGCGTCGCTACATAGACGACATTCTCATAATATGGAAGGGCGATCAGGAATCACTTGACAATTTCATGCTATGGATCAACCAACTAGACCCATACTTGCGCTTCACATGCACTAGCAGTCCCACTGAGCTACCTTTCCTAGATCTGGACATCAGACCAGAGAATGGAAGACTCTCGACCACTACCTTCTACAAACCCACAGCAAGAAACTCCTTGCTTAGGTTTGATAGTTTTCATCCCCGACACCTGAGGGAAAACCTGCCCTACGGGCAGTTCTTACGCATCAGGCGTAACTGCAGCAGCATAAAAGACTACAAACAGCAATCTAGCGATCTGGTGCAAAAACTGAGGGACCGTGGCTACCCCTCCAGGATAATCAATAAGACATGCAAAAGAGCCAGGAACCAAAACAGGGAGGCTCTCCTAGAGACAGTTGAAAAACCGGAAGAAGATCCTGTCCTGACGTGCGTAACGACATACAATACAGCGTCTAACCAAGTGTCCAACATCATTAACCGCAACTGGAAAATCATAAACTCTGGTACCAGACAGTGGGAAAAGCCCCGCTTCGCCTACAAAAGGGCCACCAACTTAAGAGACCAACTAGTGAACACCAGACCTCGCCCAAAAAATCAAGACAAAGACAACACCATCGTCAACGCATGGGGCTTGCCAAAAATCACTGGCCACCAACCCTGTAATAACTGCAGTGTATGCCACCTGACATCCCCATCAAAAACACTGAGTTTGGAACCGGGCAAGACCTGGACACAACGACAGTTCACAAACTGCAACTCCTCCAACCTAGTATACTTGATCACCTGCAGATGCGGCCTCAGGTATGTCGGAATGACAACCAGAAAAGTACGCACAAGAATGACAGAGCATAGAAGTACCATAAGATGTGGTAAAAACATCAGTAAACTCACAGACCACTTCCTGACCCACAACCACACACCCAATGACTTCACGTGGACCGTCATTGAGAAATTTGACAACCTCAGAGACGAGAAACTCCTGCTGCAAAAAGAACAACGCTGGATTTATCGCCTTTCCACCCATACCCACGGCCTTAATGATTCCATCCCATGGAACAGTCTGGCCATGTAGACACCCTCACAAAAGAACCACAGGTAGTAGTGCCTTTGCACTCCTGCATGAGCGTCCCTTTGCCTGCCCCCTCTTCTCCCTCCATGTCCGCCCAATGCGGCAAAATGCACCAATGCTGATTTACCCTGTACTCTCAAGCCCACTGTTCATGTAAAACACTCATGCCCAGTTTAACTACCGATCACGGGCAACTTGAGAACGAGTCCATGCGCACGCATTCACCCGCGCATGCGCTCAACTCGGAACGCAATGGCATCGCATTGCGCATGCGCCTGAAACCCGCGCTACTCATCTGCACATGCGCAGATAGAACCACCATGAGGCAGCGTTTACCGCGCACCCCTCCCACTTTCTAACCCGAACAGGTGCATCGAGTTTACCAAACAATATAAAAACCGAGCCAGACGGTCCACTCACTTCACACCGGGCGCCGCAGAAGGACGAATAGGTCCAAGGAGGAACCAGACCGAACTACTCGTGAGTAAACCACAACACTTGTCCTGCAAAATGGGGTAAGCCAGAACTCTTCTCTCCTTACAGGTTAGATAGCCTTGTGAACCACGTTTATCTCCACAGGGTCTCTTTCTCTGCCAGGCGACCCATGAGGCTTTTTACCAAGAAATAACAGAGTGAGGACCCAGTATTAGTACTTTCCTGTACCTCACCTTGTGATTTCGTTTTTTAGCCCACCACCACCCACTAACGGTTGTATCTAAACTTTCACCAGTCTCATACGTTTGACATGAGCTCACCCTAGCCGGATTTAAGCCGTACACCACCCTAAAAGCCGGCCACCATGGTTTTCAAGACATGCCATCCTAATATGACTCTACCCTGTACGTCTTGTCCTTGTCTTATGTGTTTTATGTAGAAAAGCTTGAGGGAATCCCCCTCTAACAGCTACAGCGCCTTAGCGAGCGCGACACATAGTCAAGAATTGACACAAACACTTAATTTAGTTTATTATTATTATTTAACCTGCACTTATCACGTAACACTTTGGTCCTGAGGAAAGCCAGCTTATAATATAAAAGGCACTGGCAGAAACATGTAGACCACATTGGACACAGGAGGTCATCATATACTCCATCTTGTCCTTTTGCCTTTTTAAATAGCTGACAGAGGCCCAGTTTATTAAATACTTGTTAACCCTCGGGTGCTGGGACCTCCTGTATAGCTTTTTAAATTTTCACTTCTCACTCCTTCACTGCACACGCAGCAATATACCAGCTCCGCAGTCACCTGGCGTTGCAGCACACCCGGGGCACATTCGGTGCCACTGTGGTGGGCCCGATGATGAAGCATGCCACCGACTAGGTCGGTGGGTGAGGGCTTTATAAGGAAAACATTGCTTTTTTCCTTTCTATTGTCTGACGTACCAGAGTCACTTAAATTCCCCCCCTCCCCTTAAACTAAGCTAGTCCACATTGATATCTACAGTTCTTTATCTTACATCGGGCTTACCTGACTCCAGGGAAGATTAAAAAATATTTCAATGTACTCACTGCGGCATGCCCCAGGTGCCGAGAGGCAGAGGTGGAATTGGAACACATGTTGTGGCATTGTCCGGTGCTGGGGAACTACTGGGAGGAGGTGGGTGCTCTTCTGACTGAATTAACAGATAGGCAGCTGCCCTATGACATGGCAACATGCTTGCTCCACTGGTTTCCACACACAGCAAAGAATAAGATCACCAGTAAATTCATTGACTTGGGTCTGTTGTTAGCCAAGAGAGAGATAACTGGGCATTGGAAATCAAGGGATGGGCCGTCTAGCAGCCGCTGGCGAGCGGAGTTCTGTAAATGGGCAAGCAGTGAAAGTGTGATCAGGTTCCAGCAAGCTAAGCGCGGGGGAGGAGATAAAGCAATGGAAATGGCAAGAGCATGGGAAGCTCTGCTCCAGGCTTTTTTATTACAACGGTCGGATGAAGGGGGTGAATGAGTAATTACGGGCATGTGATCATCTACAAGGGGAATTGTCAATGACTATCTGGCACGCTGAGAGTTCTAGGCACTATGGAGAAGTGAATTTACCCGCATCACTCCAATCGGGGGGGAGGGTATGTGTGGGTTGAGTTGGGGATAATTAAGGGGACAGGTTTATGGTAAATAAAGAATGTAAGAAATGTTTTCTTTGTATGATGGAAATAACCAATAAAATCCGTTTTCAAAAAAAATCAGGCAGTCTGGTGATTAAGATTTTGTGATTGACGGTGTCGAAGGCCGCCGACAGATCAAACAATATCAAAGCATCCTCCCGCCTTCATCCAGTGTCTTCCTAAGCTCCTCACGTGCAGTGATTAAGGCAGTTTCGGTTTCCGTGGCCCTCTCTAAACCCGAATTGTGAGTGGTCGAGCAGATTATTGGTGGAGATAAAAGCAGAAAGCTGGATGTTGAGCAATTTCTCCAGAACCTTTGAGCAGAACGGGATTCTGGAGATTAGCCAATAACTGTAGGGGTCAGCTGGGTCTAGGTGGGGGTTTTTCAGCAAGGGTAGTACAGATGCTGTCTTCCATGCTTCAGGAAACCTTCAGTGGAGTATAATCTCAGAGAATAGTTCACTTAGTTGTTCACTGAGGATTTCTGGAAAGAGATGAACATTTTTTGGGGGGCATGGGTCAGAGGGTGCCCCAGATTTTGTACCTATTATGGTTTCAGTGGCTTGTTCTCAGGTTGGAGGGGAAAAAGAAAAACCGGGTGAACTTAGGGCAGGGTCACTCGTCCGAGGAGGGGTTCATTAGGGAGATTGGAGAAGGTTCTGTAGACCAGCTCCAACTTATCGGTGAACGCATGGCCCAACACATTGCAGAAATCTGGGTTGTTATCTGATTTAGTTTTGGTCGGCAATTTTGCTAATTTTCTGACACTTGCAAAGAGCTCTTTACTTGAGTTTTTAGAAGCCAAAATGTTGGTAGTGTAATAATTACTTTTTCCTTCAGTAATTAATTTTTCGTAGGTGGCTAGTGTCTGCATACTCCTTTTTCAAATCTTTATTGTAATTTTGCCTCCATTGTTTTTCTGTTCTCCTACATAGCTGTTTTTGTTTCCTTAATTTATCTGAGAACCATGGTTAGGAAGTTTTGTCCCTTCTTGAGGAGGTGGTTTTTAGAGGTGCTATAGTGTTGGTAGCCTTAGTAATCCAGGAGGTTATGTTCTGTACTGCCAGATTGGTTTCGACCTGTAGGTTAGGCATATTTGTCAGTATTGAGGTTTGGAGGAGGTTAGAGTCCATTTTTGCCCAATCTCGGTAGGTGTATACTGCCGGCAAGTTGATCCCTGTCTTGCATTGAGATGAGGCTTTGATGGTGAATATAATGGTCCTCTGGTCTGACCACAACACTGATAGTACCTCCAGTATTTTGATTTTAGGGTTGGAGGTGAAAAGGCCGTCTAGAGTATGTCCTGCTACATGAGTGCTCTCTTTGACCAGTTGTTCCATCCCCAAGCCTGACATGGTATCAAAGAGTTCATTGTTCTTAGAGTCCAAAACGTTCTCTAGGTGTTGATTAAAATCGCCTAGTACGGTGTAATCTGCATAGTTGATGCTAGCTTCCAGATAAGGGGTGAGTTTGTCCACCAAGAAGGCCTGAGCTTTGGGTGGACAGTAGATTAGTAGGCCATTCCAGGAGTCATTAGGACTAAGTTGTATCTGAAAGGATAGCAGTTCGCAGTCATGTGAGGTTAATGAGGATGCTATTATAGATATTCCATCTTTAGCTATGATGGTTAGCCCACCACCTCTTTTGTTAATTATATCTGCTCTGGTAATCTGGAAATCTATTGGAAGTGCTTGTAGTAAGTCTGGGTCAGATGCATCATTGGCCCAGCTTTCAGTTACAAATACTAAGTCAAGGCAATTACTTTCTATCATCTCAGCCATTTCTGTGTTGTGCTTGATTGGAGAGCGTGAATTGAGTAACATTACTTTTATTTCTCTGGAGGTTTCTAACTGCTTTGGTTTACATGGAGGTGATAGCGGCTTGAAATCGAACTGCAATTTGCAGTGTTCGCATTCTTTAGGTTCCAGTAGGGGGTCAAATTTGAAACAGCAATAGGGGGCTGACCTGAGGCTCCGAATGGTTAAGTCCTCTCTAGAGTATGTAATGCGCGCCCGGTTTTGCGGGGCAGGGGTTCTGGCGCCTTGGCCAGTGTGTCATTACCTTGTATGCTGATTCACATTGTGGTATGCATTTGTGCATTCGAGGGATATCTCGCTAAAGTTGTTCCCATTGTTTCATGGTTATATCCTCACCAACCTCTCCGTGCCATTGTGTTTTAAAAGGATGTGGGTTGGGAGGGGAGGAGTGCTGGACAACTTGGTATGTGTGAGAGATCAGCCCCTGAGTTCCATCAAATGAGTAGACCAAGGTCTCAAAGGCACTGAACTGGTGCATGGCTTCCTATGTGTTGGCCGGGGAGGGAGCCCAATGGCACAGTTGAATATACTGTAACTTAGTGGATAGAGGAAAGCGAAATTCCTGCTGGCACTGGATGAACGTTTTAAAGGATTCACCCTCAAATAGATCTCTAAGGGTGTGACAGTCCCCTTCCCTCCAATGATGGTAAGAGTGTGGTTGTAAGGCTGGGGCAAATTCCGGCTTCCGTTCCAAAGGGGTATTGGGTGAGAGGAAGGTGGTAAGACCTCTTTTCAAAGCCACCATATCGCATATTTCCAAGACAGTTTTCATAGGGACGGCTATATAGGCACTACATGTACTCGCTTGTTTAGGGAGCCATGCCAGATTCCAAAGGGGTTAACAAGCACGGCGCAGTTCATGTGGAACCAGTGTTTGTCACTTTACCTCACAACTCACTCAGATATAAATAGTAAGTGAGCCAGCCAATAATACCCGAGAAAGTTAGAGCATCCCAGACCCCCCCTGGTTCCAGGGTAGCATCAATATTGAGTTAGAGAAGTGAAGACGCTTACCCACCCCCCCCCTCCCCCCCAGATGAAAGAACGCATATTTTGATCAAGGTGCAAAACCTCATCTTGAGGGATCAAGGTGGGCTGGGTCTGGAAGACATAAAAGATCTTGGGGAGGAGGGACATCTATACTGGTTTTCTGCGACCAAGCTAGGAAACCTGAAGTGGCTTCCAATGGCAAATGTCTTCCAGGACTGTTTTCTGATATTCTGGCCAATTAGCTGTCATCCATGTGGCTAGGTAAAGCGTCACGTTGAGGCCCAACGATCAAAGAGATTGTATCGCTGATAAAGCCGTGGGTGGATGGTTAGATTCAAGGCTTGGCATTGAGCCATGTATATTTTGAAGCCCAAAACCATTTCAAAGGTGATCAATGCCTGTACTAATGCCGGGAGAGAAGACTCATGCTGGGTGCGAATCAATATGAGGTCATCTGCGTACAGGGTGCTTATATGCGTTGCCCCCCAAAAGGTATGTCCACAATGTCTTCTGATTGTCGAATAACAATCACAACCCACAAAGAGGGGCCAAGAGAGATTTAGAGACCAGCAAGAGTTACCTCCACAAGGCTTAATATTAACCACAAAAAGAATCCCTGGGTCTCATAGGTAGAGAAAAACAGGGAAGGAGAGACTGGTGTCACTCAAAATTAGAGTATTTCTTTTTCAGGACGAATTCCCTCACCCACCAAAGATGGCATGCTTCATCATAGGACACCTCTTCACAAAGTGATGCCTAGTCATGGTGTGGGCTCCAACCCCCTCTCTAGAAGGAGGAGCTCAGGGATCTTTTCAGAGGTATATTAAATACCTTACTAATGAGCACAAAGTGGTGAGGGAAAGCAGGGCATGAGTGAGAAAAATGTGAAATAAAACTTGGCTCCAAGGTACGCAATAGGCTTTATTCATGCGTCCCACGGTCAGAATTAAAAACATTTAAATAGGCTAGCCGGGAAATAATTATGTCTGCTGGTTCTTCCTGCTCCATCTGCACCAGTTGGTGAACGTTATCCACCCCCTGTCTATCACAAATAATGCTGGCCTGGTTTGGGTCAATAAGACCTGGAAGATAGGGTTCCAGTCTATTTGGTAAGATTTTAGTGTAGAGCTTGACAACTGTATTTAGAAGTGCAATGGGGCAATGAGAGGCACAAGAGGAGGGGTCCTTTTCTGGTTTCAGTTTCAACATGATCTCTGATTCAGACATGGTAGGGGTAAGGCCCGAAACAGCTGTGAAAGTGTTAAACAGTGCAAGTAAATGCTCCTGCAATTGATGTAAAAATGTATGTTAAAAAAGTACAGGGAGACCATCAGGCCCAGTGTCTTGTCCAGGAGAAGGAACTTCAAAGTGAGATGAAGCTCCTCCAAAAAGATAGGAGCCTCAAGTGCCTCCGAGTGTACCTGATCCAAAGCATCCCACCTGCATCCCGTAAGATAGCTATCAATCGCCCCCTGAGGGGCATCCTCGTCATTCTAAATGCTGTGGTAAAAGTTGTGGAATGCCTGCTGTTTGGCCACTTCTGAGGTTGTCCAAGTGCCATATACAGTCCGAAGCCCAGGAATATGAGTGCAGGTTTGTTGTTGCTGAAGCTTTCGTGCCAGGAGAGTTCCCACCTTATCTCCCCCATAGTATGTTTGTTTGAGAGCCAGTAAGTGACATTCCACCTTGTTAGTACAATGTGCCTGTAACTGGCCCCATCAACAACACTAGACGCCGTTTATTGCACCTGGATGGGGCAGAGTGATCAAGACGTTCCAACTTCCTAATGTCAGCTGCAAGACCTGTCTCAACCAGCCTGGCCTCTCTTGTCCGAGCAATAGATATAGTGGTAATGACTCCTCAAATGGTAGCCTTGAATCCATCCAAAAGGGTATGCACTAAGATGTCAGGGTGTGAGCTAAGTTTGAAAAAGTTTGTTATTGCTTGTCTGATGTCTTCTGCATCCACTGGATCATGCAGGAACTGCAAAGGGAGGTACCACCATGGCCGAGACAGATTCTTTCCTCTCAGTTGAGACCAAATGAGCTCCAAATGTGAGTGGTCGGATATTGAAATATCCGATATCAGGGCAGTGTCTAGGTTGCACAGTAAGGATGGAGTGAGAAAGAGATAATCAATGTGTGAATAGGACTGGTGAAGATGTAATAAAAAGACAAATCCCAGATTTCTGGGTGGTAGTGTTACCATGCATCGACCAAGCTCATGTCAGTAATGTCTCGTTTAAGGGCGGCAGACATAGCACCTGTTCCCTGAAAGGATGCATCGCTACGATCGAGGCCAGGTTCCCAGACAAAATAAGGGCTCCCCCAAAAACCACATTTCCCCCACTTCCATGATAACTAATCTTTGAGCAAGACCCTGAGATAAGCATCTTCAGCCGGAACAGGTGCATAAATGTTTAACCCCATGGATGCTCAGCATATTCTCCTGCTGTGCTGAGAAATCGGAAATCCCACCCATCATGACGAGCTGGGCTCGTCATGAGCGTGCGAGGAGGCTACTTCATGACGAGCCCAGCTCATCATGAGCGTGGAAGGGGTTAAAAGAGTGAGGATGAACGGGTCACATTGTACTGCTGATTTTAAACAGCGACCCTCCCCATCCCGAACCACCCAAAAGACCCCAGAACAGAAAGTGGCCTTGCAAAAGATCACAACTTCAGGTGTCTTGGTTGAGGCACATGCCCAATAGAAGAAGGAGGATGCAGGGTATGTCATGAATGGTGTATCATGTAGGAAAAGGTGAGTCTCTTGGAGGAAAATAACATCAGCGTTCTGCTGAAGTAGATATCGCAATACTTGTTTTCTTTTGTTTGGCACATTAAGCCCTTGCACATTGAGGGTAAGGATTTTGACCCCCGAGTCAGTGGTCTTAGGTGTGGTTTGAGAAGTAGGCCCATAAAACAGATATGTAGAGTGTCCCCATGGAGGAGAGAGACAATGAATGTGGACGAGGGGTGGGAGGGCCAAGGAGCAAAAAGAGAGGGCTAGGCCATCTACTGAGTATCAGTGGAATATATGATGTGTGTGCTGTTGTAGGTATAACAGAAAGTCGAAAGAGTGGTCCCCAGGGATAGCCGACAGCTAGGAGAGGTACAATGCACTTGAAAGTGAACATGAGTCAAAGGCCCACCGGGCCCAAAACTGGGTAGAGCCTACGCCAAACATTGCTGGCCATGCAGGGGGTGTCACTCTACGAAGGTCTGGGTCTGTGGGATGGGTCGATGGCAGCTGCATTGCCTTGGTCCTCCAGACCCCAGGAACTTTGAGTGTCAGAGCCACCAATATGCCATTGTATCGCCCACGGTGGATCAGTGTATATAGGGGAGCTGTAAGAGCTGTAAGAAAGAGCAGTTAAGGCCACACAACACGTAGTCTAGGCAGGATCTAGCTGGGTCACACTTTGGAACATGGGAGATCCGGCGATGCGTCTGCCCCGGCGGACATGCCCCGTAAGTACAAAGTCTGTCCGTGAAGGAATAGACATCTCCAGGTCACAGCCATCCCTAATGGGCATTTCATTTTGACTTTGATGACGAAGGAGGAGGGGCAGGGGCTTCTCTATGTTGCAAAGGTGCTGAATAATGTCTCTCTTGGCTTCACAAGACAAAAGGCCCCAGTTACGTTTGGGAGCATTCTATGGAGCCACAGTAGTCTATACGGGTGCGGTGCCGGGTGAGTAGGGAGCCCGGGAGAGGAAGGAATAGCCCCCTCAGAAGTCGGCGGTATGTTCAGGAGGCGCAAGGCTTCCCTCAGTAATCATATAGTCTTGCATTTGCCGTCCCATTCAAAGATAATAGCAAAGGGCGGTCCCCACTGATAGCAAATGCCAAGATCTTCAAGCTTGCTGGTGACTTGCCGGAATTTCGTACAACGTTGCAAGGTAGGTGGCACATGATCCTGAAACAGCAGGATGGAATGCCCCTTGTGTCCCTGGTCTGACTTCTTTCAAGAAGCCTGTAGTATTGTTTATTTCTCTACAAAGTAGTGCACTCAGATGAGAATGTCAGGAGTAAAGTCCAGTCAACAAGGTATTGCTGCCGCTCAATGTGCCCTGTTCTAAACCTGGAGAGAGACTTCCGGGTCCTCTCGGATGGCATGGAGAAGATCTGCTGTAAATGCCATGATATCCAAACCCTCCATGCTCTTCAGGATACCCCTGACAAGAATGTTGTTTCTCCGACTGCAGGTTTCAGTATCTTCTTGCTTTAGCTGACAGTCAATTTGCCGTTTTTTCAGTGTTGTCTGATGCCCCAGGGGCTCAAGGTCTTCTGTGCAAGAGTCCAGTGTTTGTTCCATGTCGTTGAAACATTCGCCGAGCCCCTCCACATCCCTCTCAATCACATGTATGCACATCTTGAATTCAGACTAGAGGGAGCCAATCTCTGTTCGAAGTTCCTGGATGCTTGTTACCAGTCCAGGGAAGACATGGCTTGGCAGTACGGGCTGGATGTTCTCATGAGGCACAGGGTCAAGACTTATTTGCATATAGCTGTATCTGAACTGGGGTGGCGAAGTGACCTAAAGAACGATGATGGATTCAACCCAGATCTGTGACTGGGGGTGATTGTCTGAAAAGTTTCAGCGCTCAGTCCATCATCTCCTTGTGTTTGCCAAGAAACGTCCTACACCATGCTCAGTCAGGCAGCGCCCCAAATCCCTCTTCTTAAAATGTAGAGGGTTAACTACATGGGAAAGTTTCAACTTTTTTTGTGATGCGATTGTACCTGGGAGATTGCAACTGATCTGCTTCTCTCACTCTCTATTGTGAATAAAAGTTTCAACTTAGCCAAATGGAGATCCTCAGACAACTCCTTAAACTTTGTTTTTGCCAACTTGCTAGAATGGGTTTGAAAAGATCAGAGCAGCAAATAGCAGCACTGGAAGCCATGGTCACTTGGCATTGATTTTGGCGTGTTCAGAAGAAGGCCCCAAGTGTTTTGGAGTAAGCAGAGCTGCCTGCCTTCGGGAAATAGTAACAGGCCCCTGGGGAGCTGGGAAATACAGTCGGAGTACCACAGGTAGGACAAAGGCAAGGCTCCCTTCAATTCACTTTGATGACTAATTACGTATTGCCTGTGCTCCTGACTATGTTAAGACATAAGCCGGGAGCTAATTTAGTGGGCTCCCCGCAAAAAGTTTTGACTGTTGCATTAAAAACAAGCATTGGAAATGCAATAGGTCTCGCATTAGGAAAGTTTGAGCTATTGGTCTTATAAATGACATTTTTTTTATTTATGCGTTGTTTTTTAAAATACCTAAATTAATAGCTTTGTCATTTACAATGCCAATAGTTATAACTTTCGCAAATGTGACACCTATAGCATTTGTAATGCAACATGTTTTGTATTTACGTGACTTAGATGTATTGATATTACAAATAACAATGGTTTTTGATTTTTATAAATAATTAATACTTAATTTATTTAATTTGTAATGGCAATAGCTTAAACTTTTGTAAATAACTTTTGTGAAGATTATGTTCAGTGTTTTTTATTGTGCCGAAATTTCAAGAACAGAAGTGAAATATTAACATCTTTTTGTGATTTGTAATAAAGTTTGAAAACAGCTTGAAACATTGAAAGAACATATTTGAACCAGTGATGCTGTGGTTGCGCTGAGTGATGCTGTAGTTGCGCTGAGTGATGCTGTGGTTGCACTGAGTGATGCTGGGGTGGCGCTGAGTGATGCTGGGGTGGCGCTGAGTGATGCTGGGGTGGCGCTGAGTGATGCTGGGGTGGCGCTGAGTGATGCTGGGGTGGCGCTGAGTGATGCTGGGGTGGCACTGAGTGATAATGTGGTGGTGCTGAGTGATGCTGGGGTGGCGCTGAGTGATGATGTGGTGATGCTGAGTGGTGCTGAGTGATGCTGGGGTGATGCTGAGTGATGATGTGGTGATGGTGAGTGGTGTTGAGTGATGCTGGGGTGGTGCTGATTGATGCTGGGGTGGTGCTGAGTGATGCTGTGGTGGTTCTGAGTGGTGCTGTGGTGGTGCTGAGTGGTGCTGAGTGGTGCTGTGGTGGTGCTGAGTGGTGCTGTGGTGGTGCTGAGTGATGCTGTGGTGGTGCTGGGTGATGCTGTGGTGGTGCAGAGTGATGCTGTGGTGGTGCTGAGTGATGCTGTGGTGGTGCTGAGTTGTGCTGTGGTGGTGCTGAGTTGTGCTGTGGTGGTGCTGAGTGATGCTGTGGTGGTGCTGAGTGATGCTGTGGTGGTGCTGAGTGATGCTGTGGTGGTGCTGAGTGGGAGATGGGGAGAGGGAGAAAAAGGAGAGCAGGGAGAGGGAGAGAGTAAAGAGAGGGAGAGAGGAGAGAGAGGGGGAGAGAGGAGAGAGGAGAGAGACGGAGACGGGGAGAGAGGAGAGGGAAGAGAGGGAAAGGGAGAGAGGGAGAGGGAAATGAGGGAAAGGGAGAGAGGGAAAGGGAGAGAGGGTAGAGGGAGGGTAAGAAGAGAGGGGGAGTACGAGAGCAAAGGACGGAGGGGAGAGAGAGGGGAGCAGGCAGAGGAGGAGATGGGGAGAGGGAGAAAAAGGAGAGCAGGGGGAAGGTAAAGAGAGAGAGAGGAGAGAGAGGAGGAGAGAGGAGAGAGAGAAGGAGAGGGTGAGAGGAGAGAGAGAGGGAGAGGGTGAGAGAGGAGAGAGGAGAGAGGAGAGAGGGAGAGGGAAGTAAGGGAAAGGGAGAGAGGTAGACGGAGAGAGGGAGAGTGAGAGTGAGGGGAGGGAGAGAGAGGGAGGACGAGAGGGAAGGAGGGAGAGGAGAGGGAGTGGAGTGAGAGAGGGAGAGAGGGAGAGAGAGAGAGGAGAGCAGGGAGAGGGATAGAGGAGGAGAGAGTGAGAACCATGTTATCGACTCCAGCACCATGAAATACCAGGAAGGCACGTTTGGTTTAGGAGCTTGATGCATAATAAAAAAAAAAACAAGCAAATAAATGGAAGCACTCCTCATGGAAACGGGAAACCTTACAGGCTAGGCTTTAATTGGGGTCAGGAACTGTGAATTAAGGGGATTCCGCCACGCAACATTACACTGTAGAAGTTGTGAATACAACGTAACTGGGTGTAGGCAGAGAAATTAGGTCAAACAAATGATATTCCGGAATACACTTCAGTCTTGAATCCGAAAATTTACCATGCAGGTAGTACACTGTAAAATATTTAGAATAATGCTAAGTTTGGCAGGCACATTTTTGCTGAGCAGCCGAGTGCTTTGCAGTGGCATGCTCAGTGTGAGGCAGTACAATTTACACAGCGACTACAACAAGCATTGGGGTGTATTAGTCAAACAAAGACGCAAGCACAGTTTGAGGGTGAGGGGGCAACGCAGGGGTGAGGATTACAAACGCCACGGGAGAGGGGAGCAATTGGAGTGCGGCGGAAGCATCAAAGGGCTGGGAATGCGTGGGGGGAAGGGGCGCAACACGGTGAAATGGAGCAAGCTGGCCACGTGCACATGCACGCAAGCTTGCAGCCAGGGAAAACAGGGGTAGCAATTTGAAAAGCCCCTATACAAAATGTCGAGCAAGCTCGACCTAAAAAGACCATTATGCTGTTTATATGAAGGGCTCTGGCTATCCAATCCGAGCATGCTGACTCCACCCGCATTTGTATTGGAATGCATGATTCTTACAGCCCTTTAAAACCTATCGTTTAGATGTTTGTTTAAAGGGACCTTTACCAATCAAGTTTGAAATAATGCAGTACGCGTGGTACTTTCAAACTGACAAATCATATGGCCAGGCCTTTTGTACAATATGGTTTAATGCATATACAGTCGAAAAAGTATTGTAGACACGGTATTCAAGTTAAAGTTACCTTTGTTTAAATTCACGCGTGGCACTGCATCCCCAGATGTTGATCGGAAATGAATTTTCGGCATGGCGTATGTTCAGCCCTCAGTTCCCTGCACAAGAGTAGCGGAAGAAAGGAATGCTGCACTGAACTTTCCATGATAGCTAGCCCTGCAGTGTGTTTAAGACATTAACAGGGTGTATTTTACATCGCGGCTGGCATTGCATCGTATGGGTGACACTAACGTGACATGTAATACTGGTGAGCAATAGAAGGGAGCTGGTAAATGAATTATCAGTAATATGCTCCTGCTCCTAGATTCACCTACTGGGCAACAATACTGGATGCGTGAAGTCGTGGTGCGGTAATGAAATACCCATTCCCAAAACTGATACAGCGTATGTGTAGCTGTAATATATAGTTATCACGGAGGTGATGGTGCAATCGGAAAATGGCTGCGAGGAAGACGGCCTCATGCTTTGTTAATATAGCGCTTTTATAGCCAACAATAGACTAATTCATTACGGAGAAGAGGGGCTGCGCGGCAAAAAAAAAAAAAACAAGGAGAAACATGAGAGACGGCCTGCGGCCGTCAAAGTGAAAGTACGGCCGGCGGAGGGTATTGCTGTGGGGAGGGGGGAGGAGAAATGCGACACGGCGGGCAGGGGAGGGGCGGAGCGGGGAGAGCGGCATGAGGGTGTGAAGCAGCAGGGGCCTTTGAAGTGAAGCTAAGCTTCACTTCAAAGGTGTGGGAGGAGTGCTGCTGGTGATTGACTGGCGATTTGTTAATGTGCACGCGCATTTTAGGTCAATGCGCTTGCGCATTGACCTAAAAGCGCACGGGCACAGCATCAAATCGCCAGTGGAATCGCCAGTTAGGTAAACTCTCAATAAGCCCCTATATATCTCGCTCCTGATCAATGCGCATGCGCATTGAGATAGGTCGCTCGACCTAAAAGGTCAGTTGTTGGGGGGAAAAGCTTGCCTGGACTAAAGAGTACCACTCCAGTGGACTCTGGCAGCCGTCTAACTATCCATACTGAATCTGCGACATTTGGAGGGGGGTGTCGCATAACTATATCGGCATACACAGCGTATGAAAAGGGCTTGTCATTGATGTGCTTGGTGGTCCCGGATAAGCTATCTGCGTTCTGATTCCTATCGACACTGCTCCCGGCCTGGCGATGTGGTGGGACGTGGAATACTGGAAGCGTGGAATACGTGGAATACGTGGAAGCGCCTGGAATACTGGAGTCAGCATGACTTGACTCGGCAGAACAGCGCTGCCAAAGACCTTGCACGGCTGGTGCTAAACCCCCTCAGGCTGACTGACTGAGGGACGCTGCTGCAGGAGCGGAGTGCAGCGAGGGCGTCATGCTGGCAAATTGATAGAGAGATTGTGCGCTTTGTTGTGGCTGCGGCCTACCGAGATGTCTACAAAAGAGGTCAGCTGCTTGGACATCGACGGAGCCAGCGAGATGACATGGCTGTGAGCTTGGCCCGAAGCGTTACCTGGGCTATAAAGTCACTAATTACTGTTTGTGTTGCGTGTCAGTGAAAGCCCGAGCTCAAAATCCTGCGTGGCCTGCGCCGCCCTTCCTCCGCACTACAAGGTATAACTAAGTCTGCAATACCCTGGAGGGACGAGCGCGACCCTTGCACTTTTGACACTTTTTGCATGTGGATTGCTAGGAGCTCCGCTGGAAAGATATTTGCCTGCATCGCTGCGTGTTGCAGTAATATCTCGTGACATCATAAATGTGGAGTTCAGAGTAGTGTGCTCTCTGCAAGATAGTGTGCTCAGCCCTACCTTGTGGGATAATCTAGATCAGAAGCATGCGGCCACTGCCGCAAGTGGCATCTAACAAGCACTATAGCATATTGCTGAGAGCACAACTGGAGGGGACTGCGCCACTATGGGCAAAGTGGACAAGACTCAGCCCAAGGTGCCGTTCGAGCAGCGTAAGTCAAGAGACAGAGAGGAGAACAACTGACGCAGCAGCACTGAGGCAGGGGGAAGACACTAAAGATACAGGCAGAAATATACAGCAAATATTGACCGCCATGCAGAGGAGCCTCACCACAATTGACAGCAAGATCGATTCACTATCCTACAGAATGAACGGCATGTTTGAGCGGTTCGACAAGCACCTGGACATGACAGAATGCTGCTTGCGCTGTTGTTGATTATTGCTGCTATTTGGGGGGCTCTTAGCCCCAGAATCCTTTGCTCTCCCAAGATGGAGGAGTCCTCATCCTCACACTTGAAAAGCACCTACGACCATTGCAGCGAGGGATGCTGCCTGCGCTGTTGCCGATTGTTGCTGCTAGTTGGGGGGACTCAAAGCCCCAGAATCCTTTGCTCTCCCTGTCCATCCCTGTCAGCGACAGGAAGAGACAGGGCAGGGCCAGCCCTCTTGGGTTTACTGCACGACTCAGGGAGCTGAAGTCCTTGTGCGTGTCCAGTTTTGCAGCCAAGGAATGTCCTCTTGCTCTGTCCATTTTGACCTGTGTACATAGTCCCTGTTGCAACTAATCACTGACTTTGACACCTGGGGACTTACAGTGGGTCTGTTGTGGTCAACCTTTGTTTTTATACATTTATTGTATTATTTTATTCTTGCGATCCACGTATAAGTGATAGTATACCTATTTGGTATTTTTGCAATTTCTGGATACGGGAAAAAGGAAACATTTAGCGGGGTTGCCAACCCCTCCTCGTCTATATTGAACTATATTACAGGTGAAAATGGGGTGATGGAAAAATAGGTCATGAGTGTGGAGGAGTCTCTAACAAATTGCACTAATAACATCTCTGGTTCGATACCAACTGAAACAGGTGCAACTGCTACTCCTACCGCTACTCTTACTTCTGATAGTCTATAGGTAAATGGGCAGCGGGAAGATAAGGAACTAGAGAAGCGTATCTCAAAATCACCTATTACAGCTCCTCCTGACACCAAATCTGTCATCCAACCCCCAAGTAAATGCTTTAAAACTCCATCTACTGTTGCGTCCCAAGCCCCTTCTGTGTCTGTGTGTGGTGGAGCGGGTGGGGTTAGCCATCCTAAGAAATCTTCATCTCAAAAGCAATCTTTGACCAAAAGGTCTAATAAGATAGTGGCTGACCATCTACCTACAGATTATGCATCCCTGTCCGTCTTGGTACAGTCCTTCTCTGATTCAGCTCACTTACGGAGCAATTAAAAGGGATCAAGAGGAATATCCTTTCTAGATTGGATCTGTTGGGTTAGAATCAGACATCATTTGTAAGTCCCCCTCAAATAAGTGATATCAATGCTTTAAACCGACCCTGCTCACTGCCCGACCATACTCATAGCACACAAGGCACTAGGTCAGGGGATATGACTAGCTCCATTCCAAGCACCAATCCATCACTGCGCAGACCCAACTTTCCTTCACAGTCCCTACTACCTCGACCCGACCTTAGAAATACCCCCACCACATCACATAATATTCCCCAAAACCCACTTTTCACTAATCATGGAACTTCTGACTCCATACGTTCCTTTCCTATTTAAAAAATCGACTGCTTGTAGCTTCCGCCTGGAGCCACTCCCTATGTAATAATTCTAGCTAAATCTTTAAATTGGTTGAACGTGAGGTTAGGGCTTGGAGGGGCACTCTTTGCAGACCTGAAAATGATTAGAATAGTTAAATGGGTGGGTACGGGAAGCAAAACCTTGGAGGGCGACTGTGTGGTGCTCTCATTTACCTCCCCTAATTTAGTTAAATAATTTTTTGAGAGCGCCAGTTTACCATCTCTCACCACAAAACAGATTGTGGTCCTACCACTTGGCTTTTTTTATCAGCCTCCCACCCCCTTCCCACCTCTGCCTCAAGCAGTCCGTACACACCATCAGGCGCATCTATCAGTGCACCAGCACCCAATCGAAGCTCACAATAGGTTTGATTGTCTTTCCACATTAAGCGGTGTGGACTGACTAAAGACTACTGATAATCTAAGTGGGGAGAATCAGAGTGTATCTGCTACTCTTTTAGCGTGTGAGAGGGTGCCATGTACAGATATAGATGAGATTTGTGAGACCTCAGAGTTTCCTGGGTCTTGCATAGTTGATGACTCCTCAGCTCTGCGGTCACTACCCGCAGCGGTTAAGATCCCAGTGGCAGCTTCCTCAGTTCTTTATTGGAACATGGCTGGTCTACGCAATAAATGCACTATGAGTGAATAGTCTGATCTCAAGTCCAAGTTTCAAATTCTCTGTTTACAGGAAACCTCGGCAGTGGGCTTAATCCATCTTAATGTTTTTAAAACATTTCACTGCCCAGCAATCCAGTCCAACTGTTGGTTACCTAAAGGGGGTCTGTGTATTTATGTGTCAAACACCCTGGCTCCCCTAAATACCACAGTGATTGCCTCAAGAACGTTCTATCAATTGTTTCTCTTCAAGTTTCTGTATATTTGACTCTGGCTATTGTTTTACAATAACGTCTGTACATGGGAAATAATTACAGTTCTCCACCAATTAGATCATGATTTGGAGAACGCTTTCCCCAACAACTGCAGGGACCCAATTATCTTATGGGGAGGAGATTTTACTATGCGTCTCTGCCCACAGCCATCTAACACAGTGTGTGGCATGACATCTCCAGATAATTTTGACATTACTCATTTTCTCCATTCAGACTTCGGGGATACTTTAAATGATTTACTCTTTAAACACAATTTGGGGTTTTGTAACAAACTTACCCATACAGTAGTTACAGTGAGGAGCACCTATAATGGCGGGGGTGAGAACAGCATGATAGACTTTTTATTGTTTCCCCAGCGCTATTCAGAACTGGTTTTATCCATAACATAGCGATCAGTGACCATTTCCCCCAAATTTCGACCTTCATGCCCAGAGGGGAGATGCACAAACTCTTACCGCATTAGAGGAAATTGACATTTCCCCCCTCAGTGGGTATGCGCTAAGATGGTCCCTGGTGGATCCATCTAACTTTTTAGAAAAATGAATTCATAAAGAGAGGGAGGCTTTTGAAGCATGTTTATATGAAACTGCAGTGGCACACGATTTTATTTTAGCGTCCAATCTCATAAAAAAGGGCATTGGAGAGGGGACCCACGTAAATCTGAAAAAAGCGAAGATGGGTCATTGTGGCTGGTTTGATTCAGTTTGCATAAAATCCAATAGAAATCTAAAACTAGCTCTAGCCAAACAACCAAGATCTGGAGTCCGGGAATACAGACTTGCATATAAACTAGCCATTAAACAACAGAAAAAAAACTTAAAGGAGGAATCGTGGAACAGACTACTCGAAGCCAGTCCGTCCAATGATAATATCACATTTTGACGTGTTATCAATTCTCCCTCTTACAATTCCCCAGACTGCCCTCGAGCTGAGATAGCCATTACAGAGGCTGCATGGATATCCTTTTTTACTCATTTGTATTCTTCTAAGGAAGATTCTGTGACCCCTCTCCTATTGCTTCTACTCCTACTGTTCCCACGTCTCCTCCTAGCGTCGTTATTTCTCCGCTATCATTGAATAACCAGAAATATTCGGGAATTTTCTCTGGATAAAGTTGTCCTGGCACTGAAAGCAAGCAAGCGGGGTAAAGCCACGGGTCCTGATGGATCCCTATTCATCTGTTTAAATCCAACACTGACCTTTGTGGCCAGGAACAAGGCTTTTTGCCCACTTGGCCAGAGTCTATTTTCGAAGGGTGACCGTAATAATTCAGCACAAAACAGGCCAAATTCTATTTTGGATTGTCTAGTAAAGGTGGCAGGTTGTATTATTCTAGGCTGACTCCAGGACGGGGCAGAGACCAACAATATCCTCTTGGACCTGCAGTACAGCTTTTGGTCTGGGCAGGGGACTACAGAGCAGACCATCAATTTGGACCTACTTATTGGTAAATATGTGCAGATAAAGGGAGGCAACCTGTTTTTAGTTTTTGCAGATTTATCTTTTGCTTTTGATTTTGTGGTCCATGATAAGTTATGGTCAAACATGGCTAACATGGGCGTGGACTGCACTATTGTGAACTTTCTAAGAGGTTTGTACGCCCAAGGTCCGGGTAGAGTCTGCTACGGTCTTAATGGTAACTGCACCGGGCCATTTAAAATAGGAAGAGGGGTACACCAAGGCTGAGTACTTGCCCCCTGCCTGTTTAACCTTTATCTTAACAGCGTAGGCGATACATTGACAAGTAAGTGTGCAGACCTACCTCAAGTGGGACATCGGCCAATACCGGCGACAATGTGGTATTAATGGCCCGCACTCCACTTTGCCTCCAGCATCTAGTCGATGAGTTTGCCCAGTATATGCAAAACCATAGTTTAAAAATTAACATCAGTAAAACTTTTGCTATGAAACCTGGGAATAAAGCTTCTCGCTGTTGTTACATCTTCATTGAGGGCTCTAAAATTCCATTCACAGCGACATTTTCATATTTGGGGATTGTGTATAGTCAAGCTGGGAACTGGCCAGGGGCAATTAAATCAAGGCGGCTTCATTTGTTAAAACTATAATAGCCCTATTGTATTTTGCTAGACAGCTCGGCATTAAACACCTGAGGCAACTGATGACTATTTACAAAGCCAAATGCAGGCCTACTATTATGTACGGGTCTGAGCTCTGGGGATATGGGAAGATTGACACTCTCCAACTTGAAAAAAATGCCTTCTTAAGGAATCTCCTTGCCCTCCTGAAAAGTAGCTCATCCTATGTTTGTCACTCCAAATTAGGAGCCCCTTACATAGCAGATCTGATTAGGATCCAGCCAGGTTTACTCTGGCACAAACTCTGGTCATCCAAACACATCTAATTCAATCGCGCCATAATTGTTGATTGTCTTCGATCTACGCGTGCTCTCAAAATCCCCTGACTTAAATTTGGGCACAAATTCCTGACAGACCTCGACCGTTACGAGTATTTCAACCATCCCAAGAGCCTGATTACTGTTCAAAGAAAAGCCTTGAAATTGAAGAGTATATCATTATTAGAGGAAACCAGATTGTCTTCTGAAATTATGAAATCTTTGGTTTTGAAAAACCAGATAATTCTGACTAGTCATCACATGCAACTCTATTTAGTCCGAGTGTATAACCTGCGTCACAGGTTCATGTTGGCCTGTTTTCGCGTGGCAATTTTCCACAATCTAATTAGTTTCCCGAACATTAACAATTGGTCATCTGATCTGGTGAAATGTCCTTGCGATGATATCTCACCACAGAGTATCATGCACACTGTCCTTGGTTGTGAATATATTTCTGGGCTGAGGAAAACATTCATCAAACCTTTGTTATTATAGCCGGGTTTTGTACAAAGTCGCCCAGCTTTTATGCACCTGCAAATGTTGCTATATTTATACACATGCGTAGTAATGTCACGATTTCTGCTGGCCATTATTAATTACAGGAAACAGTTGTAAATCATAAATGAGTGATTGTGCAGTTGACGATTGTTTTTATGTATAGCAGATTTTTGTACTCTGTTTTAACTTTTACTCCGGTTTATAAACTTTGTCATGTATGTATTTTGTAGCTTTTATGATTCACTTTGTGATTTTGAATAAAGCTTATTTTGATTGATTGACAGAACACCACGTTTACTAGGTAGAGTAAACCCAAAGTGAAACAGACAATGCCCAGAAGCAAATGGAGTGGCTCCTGATGGTACTCCAGTACAAAGCCGAGGACCTAGAAGCTAGATCCAGGAGTAGTAACATACGCATTGTTGGCCTGCCTGAATCTACATGTACAGGTAACATGGATGTGTTTCTGGAGCAGCTTTTAGTGACACTGCTTGGTCGAGACACTTTCTCTGCAATGTTTCTCATAGAGCGAGCACACCGCTCATTGGGTTTTAAGCCTCCTCCTGGGGCTCCCCCTAGCCAGGTGATAGCCAAACTGCTAAATTAAAGGGAGAGGGATTCTGCTCTGAAAAAGCCTAGGGAGCTGGAGGTCCTCAAGTATGAGGGCTCAACGCACTTGCTGTTCCCAGACTTCACTATGAAGGTGCAGGAGGCTAAAATTAAACAAAAGCCATGTTATACCCAGCCAAACTGATGGTTATGATGAATGACATGACAGGGCAAGAATCTTCACGGACCCAAGACACTGCAGAAGGCTCTCAAGGAGCTAGGCAAGCCAGACACGGAAAAACAACTGCCTAACTCAGCGGAACGAGTTGACAGACTTCAAAGAGACCAGAACGAAAACAGCTAAGCAGAACTAACTGTGATCTCCTCCCTATGGAACCAGGCACGCTCACAAATAATGTTGGCTAATTAGTTAACAATGTATTATTGCAACTTTTAGGTACGGTAAGACCGATACTTTGGGAATCAGCAGAGGCGTAGCGAATCATGGAGTAATTGCTTGTAACTAATACCTATCTTAGTAAGTGCTGGTCTTACTCCATTATGGGTCGCATTGTTTCTGGAACTAAACACTGGACTATACAGATTAACTGGGTTTCAATGATGCAGCACTTCTCCTCCAGATGTTGATATGATATTGATAGGTAACAACCGCCCCTATGCGTTAATCGCTGTATGGCAAAATGCCAGCCTTATTGTTTGATTGTTATAGTAGTATTGGGAGTAATAGTCAGTTATCAGTGGGATATTTGTGTATTGTCTATGCCCATTTGGGGTTGGCATTGCGTGGGTGGGAATGTTTTATGTTCTAAATTCACAGTATACACACATACAAAAAGCAAGACTCACATCTTCAGATTGATACTAATGTGGAGAAGGGCGAAATTCATGACAGGAATGCCTAACTGCCACATGCACAAGGGAATACACAGTCAATGTAGTAAAATCTGTTTTCTAACCTGGAATGTGAGGGGCCTGAATGACTTCCAGAAGCTGTGCAAAGTTATTGCATACCTTAAGACGCATGAGGTGGATGTGGCGCTGCTCCAGGAGTTTTTTAACACCCACGGCAGGTACAGCAGCAGTAGTAATGATTATTGGGGTAGAGGAAGATGGTTACAGGATGAAGTAGTAAGAAAGGAGTATGTGGAGGTGAGAAAGGTTCGAGTGACCTGTCAATACAACTTTGGGCACGTAGGTGCGGAGAAGGAAGGGAAACAAGATTGTTTTGTAGAATCAGGGTGATTAATGGGTAAAGAGCATTGAAAAACTGATTTATTTCAAGTAATGGTGGCAATAATTATGAAAGTATTTACTGTGGGGGTATATGAGAGGATTACACTGTTATACGATATTGTAGAATGAGGATTAACCCGCAATGAATGTTTATACAAAAAACATGATGCTGGTCTAGAAGGTAACGGTTACTGTTTTTATTGTTGTTTTTTAGAGTGACCCCTGACAAAGGGCGCTTGTAGCCCGAAATGCATTGGGTATTTTCAATAAATATACTGCCTTGGACGAATTCTGCATCAGTCTTGTTCTTGAACATTAGAATCTTTGAAAATGGCACTTAATTCCGAGTGTGGATTCAAGTATGAAGATGGAACTAAAAAAGATGTTTAAAAATGATGGTTAAAAATGATGAAAATGAAGAAAATATGGTTTAAAATGATGAAATATATGATTGCAACATTGGCGCTATTAGCAGTGCGATTGGTTGGGGCGAGAGGACGCCCCCATCCCTTACAGGCTGCTCCAGGAGTCTCATGTATGCCCTAGTAGTAACATGCTCACTCGTAAGAGACTCCGCTGTAATTTTCAGGCTGCCGGGGTCACTTCTCATGCCAGGGGGGTGCTCACTTGGGTGAACCTAAGATCAGAGATCTCGTTGAAGGCCTGGAAAAGTGATCCTAATGGTAGATATGTACTCTCTAGGTGTTATGGTAAAGGTATAGATTTGCTGGTGGATATAACGATCTACATTTTCACAATTTACTTTTCACACAACTGAGTGGTGCCACTATATTGCCCCTGCTCTGGAAGGGTGACATCAATTGTGTGTTGGATCCACTGCTGGATTGCTCTGGGGGCCCAGCGCCCTGGACTTCCCCCTGCAGTGGTCAGTACGTTATTTAGGGGTACAGGTTCATACAGACTCGGAATTGGTGATTAGTGAGAATTATAGCAGAGATATTGTTAGATTTGAGGAAGATATTGACCACTGGATCCGCCTGCCTTTGTCCCTAATGGGTCGCTTCTCCATGATGAACATTGTGGTCTTGTCTAGATTCTTATTTCTCTTCTTCCATATCCCCATGGTTCTCCCGAAACACACATTCCAGACTTTATGCTCTCTAAGGGTGAAATTGGCATGGGCGGGCAGGCAGCTCATGCAAATGGGACATCCTCAAACTCCCCCATTCTATGGGAGGCCTAGTAGCTCTGGAATTAGAGTTGTATTATGGAATAGCCCACTGCTCACATGCATATTCTTGGCGACATGGCCTGCATAGCCTTCCTCATCTGCATTTTGAACAAGTAGAAGTCAAACCGGACCCTCTCCCCCATAGACTGACTTGTAATCCTATTAGATGAATTGGCGTAGTGAACTCTGTCAACTCAACAGTGCATGCTTGGTGCAACTTATTGAACAGGCAAGCTGCTGTGCTTTTATATTCCCCCCCCATTGCCAGTGGAATGGTACCACTGGCTTCCAATGAATGCAGATGGAGAAGTGGTGCTGGCTTTACGGTCACTCAACATCTCCACTATGGGTGATTTATTTTCTGAGGGAAATGCCCTTGAGTTGGCCAAAGTAACAGAAGAGGGACAGGATTTCACCCCACTCTCACAGTTCAATTTTTTCAGGGTATGGCGTGCGCTTTGGGCTCTGCTAGTCGATAATCTCCAAGAATCTCATGGGTTACATTCCCTCTCTTATTTGCTGCATTTGAAATCTTCCAATTAGTGAGTATCTAACATATATAATATGTCACAAGAATTTAGGAGACAATAGTATAGCAAAGCCAGGCTAGATTGGCAGTAGCTATAGATGATGTTAAATGGAGGTTTTGCTGCAAGATCACTCAGAAGGCCTCATTAATTGGTAGGCACAGACTCATGCTTTTTAAAGTTCTTAACAGAGTGTATCATATTCCGGAGAGACTGTTTTGTTACGGCCTGAAAGACACAGCTTGTTGCGAACGATGCGGGGAGGACTCAGAGGGCTTTCAGCATGTTGTCTGGCTCGGCCCTCGAATTGCGGAATTCTGCCATCAAATGATTACCCCTCCCCCAACCCACATCCAAAGGTCACACTAAGAGTTTCTGGGGATTGTATAAACTATACCTTCTTGGGAAGGAATCAGGGGAGCCAGGTGGGGTTAATTAAGATTTCACATACATTGATAGTTGTGTGGGGCCCTGTCACCAATGGTTCGTGTTGTGCTGAATTGGTTTGGTGTACATTCTTGCGGCTAACCAAGCATTATATGGATTATGTATTCAATTGATTGTATGACATTGAGCATGAACATTGATCCTTCCACTTTTATAGAGATCTTTCACTCCGTTGTTTATCTGAGTTGTGTCTTGACATTACTCTTGCAGAGAGTACTGTACAAAAAAAGAAAATACCAGTAGTTTGGCAAACAAAAAAAATGCTTTTCCTACACCAACAGCTTTAAAGTGGAAGTTGAATTCAACTATATGGAAACATTAGAAACCTCTTCTCCTTTAGGCGTTGACCTCCTAGAGCTCTCCCTGCCTAGTCAGGACTTAGCGTCCTTGACCATAAAGAACATTGGGGCTAACCAGGAAGGTGGGCTATTACAGGCTAAGGAAACAGCTCAACAGCCTACCCTTCAGAACCATATCGAGAGAGCAGCCCCAAAATAGGAGTGCTGAAAAGCAGCACAGAGGCTGGAGGCATGAAGGCGGTACGAGATAAAGGTTACGACAGGACTTCTAGGGCTCTTAAGGAGGCGACAGGGCCAGCCCGTATTTAAAAGGTAGAGCTTTCTTGAATGATCTCTCTCAGCAAAACCAAATAGGGGTAGGGTTCAGAACTGTTTTTGGGGGGCAAAGTCAGGCAAAGCTGTCACAAGCTCCAGCTATCTAAGGGAAAACAATGAGACTGAAGATGACAATAGTTCAGTGGATGGGGTTCAACAAGTTAACCAGTTAAGAGAACATGGTGCGTGTCAAAAGCCTTTACTTACGAAAAATGCATGACTTAGCATTGCATCAGAAAAAGCGGTGGAAGGCAATGCCTCCTTTAAAAATCACTCCACATTGACATAATTGGCTAAAGAAGGTTTTTAGAACCGCTCGGGGGATACCAAGATTGAGTCTTTATTAATGACTATCTTGGTTGAAGTACAGGAGGTTACAGCTTGTCAAAACACCATAGCTAATAATTTGGGTAGGAGGATGGTAGAAATTGAAAAGAGAATTGAGTCTTTGGGGGCACAATTGAAAGGAATGACATTTAGAGTTTCAGATCCTGAAGACACACAAAGTGAGGTGTATAAGGAGGAGAACTTCATTCTGCAAAAGGAACTCGCCTTTGTAAATAAAAATTGGAGGACACAGATACTTGTTTGAGGAGGTCTAAGCTTAGATTTGTTGGCATGCCTGAATCAATCAATCAATCAATCGATCAATCAATCAATCAAGATATTTGTAGAGCGCGCTACTCGCCCATAAGGGTCTCAAGGCACTGGGGGTGAGGGGGTGCTGCTACTGCTCGAACAGCCAGGTCTTGAGTAGCCTCCTGAAGGTTAGTAGGTCTTCAGTCTGCCATAGGGGGATGGGGAGGGTGTTCCAGGACCTGGCGGCAAGGTAGGAGAACGATCTGCCACCGGTGGTCGCTCTTCGGATGCGGGGACGGTTGCGAGGTCGGCGGAGCGAAGCTGGCAATTCAGGGTGTAGAAGGTGAGTCGTTTGTTGAGGTATGCTGGGCTGGTGTCGTGGAGTGCCTTGTGTGTCTGGGTGAGGAGCTTGAAAGTGATCCTCTTGTTGATGGGCAGCCAGTGCAGGTCTCTCAGGTGGGGTGTGATGTGGCTGTGGCGAGGGATGTCGAGGATCAGGCATGCAGAGGCGTTCTGTATGCGTTGCAGTTGTTTCAGTAGTTTGGCCGGGCTTCCGCGTAGAGGGCATTTCCTTAGTCCAGTCTGCTGCTGACGAGGGTCTGGGTGACCGTTCTTCTAGTGTCGGTGGGGATCCACCTGTAGATCTTTTGGAGCATGCGGAGGGTGTTGAAACAGGAGGATGAGATGGCATTGACTTGCTTGGTCAGGGAGAGTGTTGAAAAGAGGATGAATCCCAGGTTGCGTGCAAGGTCGGTGGGTGTCGGTGCTGCTCCCAGGGCCATCGGCCACCAGAAGTCGTCCCAGGCAGATGGGGCGGAGCCGAGGATGAGGACCTCCTTCTTGACCAAGTTCAGCTTCAGACGGCTGTTCTTCATCCATTCGGCGACAGCTTTCATTCCTTCGTGGAGGTTGGTTTTGGCGGTGAGAGGGTCCTTGGTGAGGGAGAGGATCAGCTGTGTGTCGTCGGCGTAGGTGATGATGTTGAAGTCATGCAGTTTGGCGACATGTGCGAGCGGGGCCATGTAGATGTTGAACAACGTCAGGCTGAGGGAAGATCCTTGGGGTACGCTGCAGATGATCTTGTAGGCTTCGGATCGGAAGGGAGGGAGGCGTATGCTCTGTGTTCTGCCGGAGAGGAAGGAGGTGGTCAAGTCCAGTGCTTTGCCTCGGATTCCTGCGTCGTAGATGCGAGAATGGGAGGAGGGAAAAGCCTCCTGATGGGAAATACGGAGTGTGGAAGCATGTTTTATTTTTATGTAGAATCCATCCTATCTCTGTCATGTTTTGGTATATTCAATGATGGCAAGGCCTGAATATTATGCGCAGAAGTAGAATGATCTAGTATAAACTAATTTATGCTGCTAAACCTTGGCAAACTAAATAGCTTGTACCACATGGCTTGCTGAAAGACATACTTGCAACATGCATTAGCTCATTAGCCCAGTAACATACATCGCTAGCAGACTATAGATAAATAGGACGTAGTGTCTGTCCATGATTGTACAATGTATTTGCTCAAATTGTGTTGTTGCCAAGTTCTGGAAGTCCCCACTGCTCCAATCATTTGGCATGTGGACAGCAGACACTCTGCCAGGTAGTATCATGCAGGTGGCATGCATAATCTTCCTTTTTTGATTGGTTATATGCTTGAACGTTATGTAACTCTGTCCTGTCTGAGTGACAATGCACACTGTATTTGTTCATGACAAGGAAGAAATCATCTTGTAACTCTATTCTGATTGTATGTGTGTTTAACCAGCCTTGTGTGGTTTATGGGCATAAAAGACCAAATAACCTCTGTACTTTGGACATGCTGCTATTGGTGAGCATGCCTCCATGAACACATATAACGCTGCCTATACAATCTGACTGTGTCTATGACTCTTTTATTCAGATTCTAAAGGAACTGATGATAACTTGTGCACATAGAATACAGTTTCAAGACCCTCTGGATACATCTTGTCCCTGTACTATGCAGGTTCATTTTGGGGACTATAGGATCCCTGAGAAGGTGTTCTACAGTGCTGTAAAACACAGGAGTATTAAAATTAGAGGCATGTTTTCCCTGACATGTCATCCAAGACTTCAAAGGGAATTTCGGCAATGCTACCTTCATTCTAAGCTGCCGGTGGACGACCAAGGATTTTATAACCATCCAGACTCTGAACTTTGTTTAAGGAGAATTTAAGAGAATTTAAGGTGTTTAGTGACACTCAGACAGCACAAAACTATTTGCATGCAATCTAGATGAAGGATATGAGGGGTTATTTTTTACATTTGTCTGTTGAAACACTACACTACTTAAGAATATGTAATATAGGGTATGCCTGGCTTAGCATAAACATGGGGGGGGGGCCAGGGTCCACACAAAGCTGCCAGCAGTGCACTGTTTTCAGGTAGCGCGTGAGGTTGTGCCTGGGTCACATGCTCGTGATAAAGGGTTCCAGGGCATCGGGGAGTGGTTTGATGATGGCTCGAATGTAGCAATGGGTGACTGTCACAGGTTTGTGAGGTTTGAAAGGTGAGGGGCTCCCCTAGTCCCAAAGAGGGGCTGGAGCGACTATTACCAGGGGGGGGGACGATGGTTTCGTGCAACGATGAGCTAAACCAAACAAATCAAGCAGGTAGTGTGAATGTTAGAAAATTGGTGAGGTTTCTCATTTTAGAAATTGAATCTGTCTTTTGGGATCACTGGCTGGAGCTGTAGGGTAGTCTCAGTAAATGTTGATGGCTTGAACAATCCTCAGAAGCTCCAGGCAGTTATTGACAGGCTTTCTGAGGAGAAGGTGTCTGTTGTCTTGCTTGCACAATATCTTCAGTTAATTGGTCTCCTTTCCAATTATTATGCTATTTACCTGCATCTGCTTCTCTCAGAGATGTGGTGGTTTCTTGTTAGTATGAAGTTTGAGGGTCGGGTGGGGCAGATAGCATCTGATAGATTTGTAAGATGGATAGTGGCAGAAATTTGTATTAACATCCAATGGTGTATTCTTTAGTTTATTTTTCTGGTTCAACTTTAGTGAACAACTGTGAGTTGTTTCTTTGGGTGGCCAATCACTCCATGAAAAAATATTATAATAGGTGGCCATTTTAACTTTGTTCAAAAAATAGATATCGATATGCTTAGAGAAGCTATTACTCAGTATAAACTTAAGGTGGCAAAGGCAATGAAGACGATTAGGGAGGATCATAGCTTGTTTTATCCATGGCAAGCTGTTAAACTGATCATTCGAGGATATACCTTCTTTTCTTCTCTTTACTGTTCAGCTTTGAGGAAAGACTACTTTCCCCACTTCTAAGGGTATCCCAGTAGTTACTTCTTCAATTATATCAAATTATCTGCCAGATCATGCTGCCATTAGTATTGTTGTGCTCCTCGCCAATGAAGTTGTCACACCCAAATTCTGGTCTTTATTTGCTGAAGAATCTTTTACAGAACAAATGAAAGCATGAACTATTTAGTTTTTTGAGGAAAAACTTCTTCAGAGAATATCTGGGAAGTCTTTAAGGTAACTATGAGAGGGGAGAATATTGCTTTTCAAACCCAATCTAAGAAGTAGGCAGAAGCAGATGCCTGAATTCCCAAACAAACAATGGCAATGACAATAGGTCTGGCTTTAAAAAAACGTTGTATGGTAATGTCAAGTGTTACAAGTAAATAGAATGGGAATGAATATGCATTTGTGTGGAAGCAAAGAACTGTAAAATAATATTGGTATAGGTCAGAAGGTCAGGTGACAGTTGCACAGTCAAGCAAGACCTACAAATACATGTACGTTAATGACTGCCCTCCTCCCATCTGTACTGCTGCAAGAGGAAAACAACAAAACGTATCTACTTATCCAAGACACTTTAGTAGCATTTCAGCGTCATGTGCGTGCCCCTGAATGTTCAAGTTCAGGCAGCTGGGTAAATACAAATATTCACAGATGTGTGGAGAGGAGAGCAAGCACTTTTTTGTGAATGCACACAACTTCTGCTCACAACATGTGGGCGGAGCCAAAGCCCCTTTCTAGTGACCCATTTATTTGAATTGCATTTATATAAAGCGATTACTAACCCTGACACGTCATTGCCACATGACAGCTGTGCTGTAAAAGCCATACCATAAAAATGCAAGCTGTAATCATGGAAAGAATGAACATTAGACACTTAAACTTCTAAGCGATGTGGATTGACAGAGTGCTTCGCTCTGTACTTTTTCACCATTCCCTCTTGCGAATTTATGAGTGAAGAGATGTTATCACCGCAATCAAGAGTTTTATTTAGCTTGGCATTTGGGCAGCTTTCACACCACGAGAGCACTGTTTTATAGCAAGACAACGCTGATAGGATCTTGATTTAATTGCTCTTTCTAACAAGAAAACCTGTATGGAAGCAATTATTTTCTTTGTCAGCATCAACAAGTTTTCCGGCAAAATGAACCCCAGACGTAGGGTGGATTTTATGCACAAAAAGAGTAAGGAATCAAGCACTAACCTCGCAGCAAGTTTTAATAGAAAAACCTCAAGCATGAAAATGTTATGGTAATATTTTGAAAGTGCATAGCCAACGTAAATAGCTGATTTAAAAAAACATTGTGCAAATATAGATATATTAACCCACCGATATTTTGGCATTTTATGTATTGGAAAATACTATGTGTCAAGAGAATGAAACACAAGAAATGCAATTGATCATTACTGGTGAACGAATTAAGGAACATTTGCCCTAATTACTAAACTTCCAATTGGTGCTACCAAATATTTGTATACTCTTCGAGGTCGAGATGTTTCTGAATCATATAGGACACTGACAAAAAGCTGAAACACAAAGCATCCTCAATGGATTGCATTAAACTTTTTTTTTTACTATAAATGACATTACCTATATGTTAGTACTGTATCAAAATGTATTGCACTATGGAATATGATGGCATAGGATTAGTCTCCTTTGACTTTAACAGCCTGAGAACTTCTTCTTGATAATCACCTTAACGCATTTACTTCCCTAAGAGTGCTGCTAAATTATTTGCATACCCTCCAGAATATTGTGGTATAGACAAGTACATTTTGATGCACACTATTGAGCTTTTCAGAAAAGGGGGTGGTGATGAACAGAGTGTCTGAATTAAGCAGACCACTCTTACCCAGTCCAAAGATCAGGGCTTGATCCATCACCGTTATTTAGCTCACTGCCCCATCCCAGCTCAGAACCTGGCTATATGCAAATTAGTCTGTCCCTGGCCCAGTGCATCATGGGAACAGGGCAGACCAAACTACCAAGCCAATTCTTCACCAGAAAGGAGACAAGCTTCCGGGGACCGGTTTCTGGCATTTCAGCCGTCGTCGGCCCGGCTTGCTTGAATCCTGATGGAGCAGTGAGCAAGGGACTCATGTCTGAGTATACCCTGCCACACCTATAGTGGCCAAAAACGATTCAGAAAAGGGGGTGGTGATGAACAGAGTGTCTGAATTAAGCAGACCACTCTTACCCAGTCCAAAGATCAGGGCTTGATCCATCACTGTTATTTAGCTCACTGCCCCATCCCAGCTCAGAACCTGGCTATATGCAAATTAGTCTGTCCCTGGCCCAGTGCATCATGGGAACAGGGCAGACCAAACTACCAAGCCAATTCTTCACCAGAAAGGAGACAAGCTTCCGGGGACCGGTTTCTGGCATTTCAGCCGTCGTCGGCCCGGCTTGCTTGAATCCTGATGGAGCAGTGAGCAAGGGACTCATGTCTGAGTATACCCTGCCCCACCTATAGTGGCCAAAAACGATTCAGAAAAGGGGGTGGTGATGAACAGAGTGTCTGAATTAAGCAGACCACTCTTACCCAGTCCAAAGATCAGGGCTTGATCCATCACCGTTATTTAGCTCACTGCCCCATCCCAGCTCAGAACCTGGCTATATGCAAATTAGTCTGTCCCTGGCCCAGTGCATCATGGGGACAGGGCAGACCAAACTACCAAGCCAATTCTTATACTGGGAAGGAAACAAGCTTCCGGGGACCGGTTTCTGGCATTTCAGCCGTCGTCGGCCCGGCTTGCTTGAATCCTGATGGTGCAATGAGCAAGGGACTCACATCTGAGTATACCCTTCCACGCTTATGGTGGACAAAATGATCCTGATGGAGCAGTGAGCAAGGGACTCATGTCAAAACGGTGATGGATCAAGCCCTGATCTTTGGACTGGGTAAGAGTGGTCTGCTTAATTCAGACACTCTGTTCATCACCACCCCCTTTTCTGAATCGTTTTTGGCCACTATAGGTGTGGCAGGGTATACTCAGACATGAGTCCCTTGCTCACTGCTCCATCAGGATTCAAACAAGCCGGGCCGACGACGGCTGAAATGCCAGAAACCGGTCCCCGGAAACTTGTCTCCTTTCTGGTGAAGAATTGGCTTGGTAGTTTGGTCTGCCCTGTCCCCATGATGCACTGGGCCAGGAACAGACTAATTTGCATGTAGCCAGGTTCTGAGCTGGGATGGGGCAGTGAGCTAAATAACGGTGATGGATCAAGCCCTGATCTTTGGACTGGGTAAGAGTGGTCTGCTTAATTCATACACTCTGTTCATCACCACCCCCTTTTCTGAATCATTTTGTCCACCATAAGCGTGGAAGGGTATACTCAGATGTGAGTCCCTTGCTCACTGCTCCATCAGGATTCAAGCAAGCCGGGCCGACGACGGCTGAAATGCCAGAAACCGGTCCCCGGAAGCTTGTTTCCTTCCCAGTATAAGAATTGGCTTGGTAGTTTGGTTTGCCCTGTTCCCATCATGCACTGGGACAGGAACAGACTAATTTGCATGTAGCCAGGTTCTGAGCTGGGATGGTGCAGTGAGCTAAAAAACGGTGATGGATCAAGCCCTGATCTTTGGACTGGGTAAGAGTGGTCTGCTTAATTCAGACACTCTGTTCATCACCACCCCCTTTTCTGAATCACTATTGAGCTTTTAGTAGCATTTTTGCACCCCTTTCTCTAAATACCATTCATTAGTTTTGCATAGATGCACAGTGTAGTTCTGGATTTTAAGTTTCAGTACGAGTCACTTTAATAGAAGAAATGTAACGGTTCTCCAATCTATTTTTAGGCTAGTGGGAATGTGCCATCCACACAGGTATACATATGCACCCTCATCATCCCCTGCAATAAAGAACAGCGTGCACCCTCACTTGCCAACTGGCTAGAAAAATTGATAGGGGGGGTTTTGTGTATGTGTATAGATGTATAATATTCAAAACACACACCTCTGCCAAAGAGAATGGGGACGCACCCCTCTCCAAGCGGCATTCCTTGTCAATCCTCAAACAATCCAGGTACTATTATTGTGATGAGGCCTAATGCATTTAGAACTTTTCAGTCTTTGCTCACGGGCCAATTATTGACCATCACAGCGTGCCGCGCTTTCCATCCATTTATTTGCATGATAACAATTGGGCTCATGTGAGCATCTCAATGACTTCCTCATTGATACATCCTGGGTCTCATCATAAAAATAGTACCTGGATTGTCAAGGAATGGCGCTTGGATTTGAGTGCTTCTCGATTCTCTTTGTCAGAGGTGTGTGTCTCGAATATATATATCGATGTTGTCATTGCAAAAAAAATAAATCAGAGTGATTAGTACCTCTTGGAGTGCTGGATGGTCTTTGCTGAAAGCGGTGATCTCAGTTGAGACATATATATTTTTTTCCACTAAAAAAGACATAAGTTTCAGGAACGTTATAGTTAGTTGGACATTTCACTCATGCAAAACTATAGAAATTCGGCCGTGTAATATGTGATATCATCAGCAGTGCATTGCGGGGGCACAAGTAATAGTTAGCTGAACTAACTATAATGGATGAATTTCTATGGTTTTGTATGAGTGAAATGTCCAACTAACTATAACGTTCCTGAAACCTATGGTTTTTTCAGTGAATTTCTAAGGTTTTTTAAATGCTAATTTCTAACTATAACGTCCCCGAAACCTATGGTTTTTCCGTGAATTTCAAAGGTTTTTTAAATGCTAATTTCTAACTATGCCTACAAAGGTAGGACGTGTGAAGAAAGAGGAAGAAAAGCACAGAAAGAAGCAAGACAAATGCAGGAAGAGGCAACAGAAGTTCAGAAAGACGAAGCAAAGTGCAGGAAGTAGCAAGAGATGTGCAGAAAGAACCAACAGAGGACCAGAAAGTCCTCCTGTGGCCCCAACTTTTTGCTGACGAGTACTGGTGGTAACTGACTCTGACTAACCAGGCCTAGAGACAATGCTATGCTAAAAGACAATTACACTACAGTGAAAACACCTACATACACTAGGGAACACTATGCGTTGGGGTACCCCTGTGCTTGACCTCCTCTGTATTTGTCATGAGTTAGTGCCTGGGTCGTTGCATGAGTACATGGGTACTGACTGGATGATTAGAATACTGCAAGGAGAGTGCATACTGAATTCATAAGTGCTTGGGTTTTGGCAGAGTGATTAGATAAGGACATGGAACTGGCTGGGTGATTGGAGGAGTGCATGGGTAGTGACAAGGTTATGGCTGAACTGCATCGGTAGTGCTCAGGGGATTGTAGCAGTGCATGTGTAAGTGCCTGGGTCATTGCATGAGTACATGGCTAGTGACTGTATGAGTAGAGTACTGCAAAGAGAGTGCATGGTGAATTTTAAGTGCTTGGGTTTTAGCGGAGTGATTGGATAAGTACATGGTGCTGGCTGGATGATTGGAGGAGTGCATTGGTAGTGACAAGGAGATGACTGGACTGCATCAGTAGTGCTCAGGGGATTGTAGCAGTGCATGTGTTAGTGCCTGGGTTATTGCATGAGTACATGGGTAGTGACTGGATGATTAGAGTACAGCAAGGAGAGTGCATGGTGAATTTATAAGTGCTTGAGTTTTGGCAGAATGATTGGATAAGTACATGGTGCTGGCTGGGTGATTGGAGGAGTGCATGGTAGTGACAAGGAGATGGCTGGACTGCATCAGTAGTGCTTAGGGGATCATAGCAGTGCATGTGTTATTGCCTGGATCATTGCATGAATACATGGGCACTGAGTGGATGATTACAGTACTGCAAGGAGAGTGCATGGTGAATTTATAAGTGCTTGGGTTGTGGCGGAGTGATTAGTTAAGTACACGCATGTCACATCAGGCATGCCCCCTCCCTTCACCACTGTGCAAACGCGCCCTCTGGCAGGTTTTAAGTTGGTGGATTAAGTCCCCTTGAAACCTGAGGGTACCCTGGGGCCAACTAGCCCACCAGGTACCTCCAGTAAGCGCCACAGAGCTGCGTTGCAGAGAGGTGGTCCAAGGCCACGCCCCTTTTCACACCTCTCTGCAACTCAACTCTGTTGTGCTTACTGAAGGCACTTGGTGGGCTAGTTGGCCCCCAGGGACCCTTAGGATACAAGGTGACTTAATCCCCCAACTTAAAACCCACCACGGAGCGCGCTTGCATACTTGTCACATCAGGCCCCGCCTTCGGGCCTCACCACTGTGCAAATGCGCCATGTGGCTTGTTTTAAGTTGGGGATTAAGTCCTGTTAAATCCTGAAGGACACCTATTGTTAAAAAAAACAGGAAGGGGCCGTGTGGCCCCCTCTCCCTGAGGCCAGTTTCTGACCTGGGGACCCCATCCCCAGGCATATCCAACTATAAAAACATTTTTTTATATTTCCCAAGGAAGGGGCTGCATGGCCCCCCTCCTGAGGCCACTGTTAGCCCCAAGGAACCCATCCCCCGGGGCTCGGCCTCCTTTTTATTAATTTGTATTTATATTTGGAGGGGGGCTGCCAGGCCACCCTTCTCAGGCCAATTTTATCCCCGGGGACCCCATCCCCGGGCCAGCCTTCTCCTTTTGTTTACTTTTTTACTATAGGGAAAGGGCCCTCTTCCCTGGACCACTAGGGACCCCATTCCCGGGGATAGGCCATTATTAAAAAAAAAAGTAGAATATTTTGAGGGGTGCCCCCTAGACCCCCTCCTGGACCCCCTCCTCAAGCCATTATGGTCCCAGGGACCCCATCCCCTGTGGCCGGCCTTTCCTTGTTTTTTTTGGGGGGAGGGGGACCGCGTGGCCCCCCTCTGGCCCTGGGGACCCCATCCCCCGGGCCGTCCCTAACCGTCAGGGACCACAATTCCCCCACGGTCCCGCTGGCTCCCTGCCTCCTGCGGGAGCCTGCATTGCTTTTCCACACGGGGAGCTGCTGACATGCAGCTCCCCATGTGGAAAAGCAATCTGCTTTGGATTTTGGAAGTGAGAGTTGCTTCTAAAATCCAAAGCAATTTTGCTATGACAGGGCAGGAGCCTTGCACCCACCCTGTCATAGCAAACAGCAGTGTCCCGAGGGTGGGCACCCCGGGACACTGCAGGAGACAGCCCTGGGAGGTGTCGGTCCCCAGGGCCATCAAGGGCTCCAGGAGGGGGGCCGCACAGCCCCCCTCCCAATGTGTTTAAAGCCCCAGCGAGGTGGTGGTCCCCGGGGCTCGGGGGTCTGTAACGGACCCCCACATTTGCATTTAAGTGCCCTGGAGAGGTGGCAGTCCCCAGCCTATGTGGGGGGCATGAGCCCCCCACACAGGTTTGATTTTATTTTTTTTAAAAGAGCCCCGGGGGTTGGCTGTTCCCGGGGCAGCGGGGGGGCTGTGTGCCCCGTAAATATCTACAAAAAGCCCCGGCTGCAGGGCTGGTTGTCCTCAGGGCCTGGGGGGGCCTTGGAGGCCCCCACACATTAAAAAACAAGCCCCGGCACTGCGGGAGGGCAGCGTGTCCATCCACATATTATAATGTATATAGCCCCGGGGAGGTGGCAGTCCCCGGGGCTGCGGGGAGCCCGCGTGCCCCCCAATTAAGATTTATAAATCAGGCTATGCCCCCAGGGCCTTATTTAAATGAAGCGCAGGAGCCCGCACTTCATTTATTAAAATTATTTTGGCAGGATTCGCGACCCCAGCGGGAATTCCGCCAAAATTATTTAAAACAATGCTCTTTTTGGCCCTGGGGCTCCTAGTGGGACCCCCTAAGCAGGCCTAGGGGTTCAAGGTGTTTCACCATGTTCCCTTTTCTTGTTTTTCACCTTTGTTTCACTGTTTTCTTGTTACTTCCGAGTCACAAAAGTTTCAGGGGGATTCATCAAGGGGGTGGGGGGGCGAGAAAAAAGGGGGGTCCCAAAACGTGCTTTCTCCATGTTAATTTTCATTGGAAACTTTAGCCACGGCTACAGCCTGAACTGCAGAACGGAATTACACCAAATTCAGCCAAAAGCTGGCTTTTGGTCCAGAAAGCACTGTTTTCTTTAAATGGTGTAAATCTGTTCAGTAGTTTTTGAGAAATTTTAACATTTATAGATATCGATATTTGAGAATTGTGAGATCTGATTGGCTGAACCTTCCCGATCATGAGCTTGACTCTGACTGGCTGCCAACACTTCAAACCAGGAAGTGTTGACAACAATCTTGTGACTCGGTAGAATCCAGTCACAAGAAAAAAGGTGAGATAAGGATTCTAAAAAAAGGGGAGCAGTGTAGGAACACCCCGACCTTCTAGGACTGGTCAGGGGGACCCACTGGGACCCCCAGGGCCCAAAAAAGCCTTTAAAAAAGTGCAGTCTCCCGCGCTTCAGGTCTTTTGGTCCCCTGTGTGGTAAATAAATAAATAATACCTCTCTTTTTGACTAGACATATATCATAACAGATAGCTCAATAAATAAGAGTCAAGATTCGAGGTAGTAGGAGTTTTGCAGGTTTAATACAGCATAAGGACAGGAACAGGACAACCTGCATAGGAATAGGATGACAGGGCCCAGCAGCTGCTGGGGCTGGGTCTGGGATGAGCGCGCTGACTTTTAATAACAATACATGAGCATATATACATAACGCAAACACATAGCATTACATTGCAGTAGGCGTAGCAGTGGGTGGAGCAGAAGGCGTGACGCGTAGCAGTCGCGAAAGATAAGGGCGAAAGTAGGTGTAACTGGGCGTATACATGGACATGTGATGCAAACATAACAGAATATGTCATGAATGGGGCGGAAACCATGGAGGGGGCTACCTAAGGAGCCGGGACCTCTAACCTGATGGTGCGCGCAAACTGGCAATGACGTATCACTAGGAGAAGCTGGGGGCTATGAACTCTGTGCTAGGAGCAGAGACTGAAGTCTGGAGAGTCAGGGCGACATGTACCTAAACAGTATCTAGTATCTGATGTTTAGAGAACATGTTGATATAAACTAGAAGTCAGGAGAGGAAAGGCTAACTTGATTCTAAGACTGGACCATGCATTATTCTACATGTAGTGCGTGATGAAGAATATTAAATGACCATTAAATGCAGTATTTCTCTAACTTGGAGACGTGAAGGCTAGACAATGACGGAAACTATTGATGCAGTTCAGTAGCTTAGGAATGCAGAGAAGGAGGACTGAACTGATAACTGGAACTATAACATACTTTTGGCAGACTCAGAGACTGAGCCAGGCTGAGCCGGGCACTGCGAGGCAGGAAGTAAGTGAAGGGTCGAGGATACAGGTGGGGGCTGTATCGCTCCTCAGCGAGGCTTCAGGAGACAGGAGCTGAATCTGGTGTCCAGGCCCTTTTGAGGCCTAGAAACGGGGACTTTATAATAGAATAACGTGCACACTGAGAAACGTGGCAACGTAGCTTTACATAGGCCTGATATTCGTAGTATTCACAAGGACAGGAAACTGGCATACTAGAGGTGGACACAACTGTAATTGCGTCATTAATCGGACATGGGGAATGCATATGCATATTTAATCATGCACACATAACATATGATGGATGACACGTAGGGACACAGAACATGGCAAAATTTACTTTTCCACATTCCCTCCTTGTCACTACGTTTCCATCAGGAAACATCAATATTCATGATACCGTCTATCATTTCATACAGTATCATTTGCTTGTCTCGAATTATCCTGGAACGGGATTTAGAACGGGGCTTGGGACTAGGAATACAAGAGGTAGCACAAATGCCGCAAATCGCAGGGCCACATTGTATACAGAGGCAGCAGCTGAATATGATCGCTACTGCAATACCTAGAAAGGACAAGACTTTCCATCCCCATGCGGAAATTATATTCCAGAACCAACCGGACCATGTCCAGGTGCCTGGATCTTGGTGTATCAGATGGGCAATTTTATGGAGTCTGGTTATAGCTGAATAAACAGACGGCGCGTTATTTGGAATGAAAATGCAGCAACTAGATCCGATGACTCTACAGGCCCCGCCCCTATCGGCCAGTATGACGTCAAGGACGAGACGATTCTGTAAAACGACAAATCTCATAGCAGATTGCTCTTCAGTTAAGTTACCTAGAGCAGAGGCAGTCTCATTTACTACAGCTTCGAGGGTTCTGGTTAACCTACGGATCAGTTTACTATTCTGGATAGGTCCTATAAAGAAAAAGAAACCTCTGTTGAAATCTGTATACTGTTCTAGAGCAGTTTCAGTATAATCGACAATTGGGGACTCCCTTCTATGTCTAATGTGTACTAGATGTGTATTTCTATGATAATCAGGTGGGGCTAGAAAAACTGGTGGCAGTAGGAAGGCAATGTAACAGGTTCCCTCCCAATCGAGGGGCAAACGAACATATGCGGTTTGACCACAAATAAAATAAGAATGACGTGAAGCTTTGAAAATAGATTTCCCACTGTCACTATACTTGACAATAGTAGTACAATCACTATGTCCTACATGTACGGAACCATTATTTCGGACACATAATTCGCCTTTGACTGGTAGTACTGAAATAGCAGGTAAGTCTGGAGTAGTATCAGACTGAACATTCAGGACCATGAAATTCGAAGAATAGTTTCCTAGATTATATACTTCATTTTCTAGATCTAAACCTGTTCTGTGGGGAAGACCTTGCTTGTCTGGAAAACATGTACTGTTAAGAAAAGACATATCTGTTGAGGATGACGTTAACGTGGACCATGCTCCACACGAACCATTATGTGAAAATGGATAAGGAAAAAGTGGCAGAACTCCCTTCGGGGTCTGGAAAGGGGGGAGTCGACCACACACCCAACAATTAGTGGTATTGCTGGACTGGTGTGAGTAATGTAACATGCGGATAAATGAGTTATTTCGCATAGCGAGGCGGTAAGAGAGTTCATGAGGGGGCAGGTCACTAAACGTGTGCTCTACTGTAGCATTAGCAGACTTATTTACATGTGAAACTGGGAAACATAGGTAAAATGCATAACTGGTGCAGGAAATCATAAGGCTGGAAAACAATATGAAACATAGAAAAACGATACATCGGATTGAGTTTTGACTAACTCTCTCACTATGGAGGTCTATTTTATACATGTCAGAAACAGTCTAACCGTTTCACCTAGGGGAGGACTTAGACAATCAAACTGACTGACTTATTTTACTAGACCGGAGTTTTAGCTTGTACTCCTGTTGTGGAGTTTTCTCTAACAGGGGAGGGGTTGTAGCAATGTCTTTTGCGGGACAGTCCTTGAGAACAATATTTTGGCAATCCTTCAAATCCTGGGAAATGTTCTTTAAGACGGGTTTCAGTCCATTAAAAAGTTTGACATGAGAAAGGTGTACCCAGCCTTTGCGTCCTTCCAACTTCACGGCTGTACGGGTGGTGAGGAGGACCTGTCGGGGCTCTTTCCAACGAGGCTCCAGCGGACTTGATCTGTCAAAGTTGCGGACCATCACCATGGATCCTGGAACGATTTCATGCGGTGCCACCTCGGTATTGTCTGGAAATGCGGCAGCAACCTGTGAACGACATGAGTTGAGGGCAGACATCAAGGAAGCTAGGTAATCTGTCAGCATATTACTTGAAACATCGGTAATACTTCGGGGTCTAGGAGTACCCCACATATTAGGGGGGCGGCCGAAAACGACCTCATACGGGGACAGACCTGATCTGGAATGTGCGACCATGCGCATATAAAACAAAGCGACTGGCAGAGCTACTAGCCAGTCCACACCTTTTTCTTTACACACTTTTGCAATACGGATTTTCAGGGTCTGGTTATGTCTCTCTACGAGACCGGCTGCTTCAGGATGGCGTACACAATGGAACTTCCACTGGTACCCTAGCAAAAGGGAAACATGCTTCATGAGTTCAGATGAGAATGGCTGGCCGTTGTCAGAATATACGACTCTAGGGAGTCCATAACGGGGGAAGAACTCACGAACCAACTGCTTGGCAGTGGTCGCGGCTGTGTAATCTGGGACTGGATATGCTTCTGTCCACCTGGACAAAGCGCATACAACTACAAGGACATACTTGAAACCTCGACATCGCTCCATCTGAATATAATCCATCTGGAGGACTTCAAAAGGGTGGTCAGGGGGCTGGAATCCACCTTGTTCCACCGGGACACTTTTACCTGGATTAAACTGACAACATATCATACAGGTACGGACTTTCTGCTTGGCTGCAGCTCGTAAATGCTTGTTGAACCAAATGTTCTGGATACTGTCTAACATAGCTTTTTCTCCTAAATGTGCTGGACTATGTGCGGTATTGATAATGACTTGAACCATAGAGTCGGGGAGAAACCATGTGGCTCTACCCTTCGTTAACCATCCTTGATCTGTCTGGACCCCTCCTTGTTCGGACCATTTCTTGATTTCTTCAGGAGTAGCATGTAACTGGATATCTATGACATCTTGTGTAGGGTCCTTAACTGTCATACATGTAGTCGGATCTGGAGCATGTGTCTGTGTCGGATTAACTTGAATGTCTGGAGTCTGTGCTGTAAGCTTGGCTGTGCGATCTGCTAGATCATTACCTTGGGAAATAATGTCAGTAACTTTCGTATGTGCTTTGCACTTCATGATAGCAATAGATGTCGGCAAGTGTATGGCATCTAACAGAGCTTGAATAAGGAGACCATGCTGAATCTTGGTTCCATGAGAAGTCATGAAACCTCTCTCCTGCCAGAGCACTCCGAAGTCGTGTACAACTCCGAATGCGTAGCGTGAATCTGTGTAAACATTAACTCTCTGGTTCTTGGCATGTATACAGGCTTGTGTCAGAGCAACTAGCTCTGCTGCTTGAGCGGACAGGGTATCAATACGGTGTGTCTCTATAACTTTAGTGTCAGTAGTCACTGCATACGCAGCGACTAGTTCTCCTGTACTTGTTCTCATACATGAACCATCCACATAAAGTGTCAGGTCGGGATCTGGTAACGGAATATCTGTCAGATCTTGTCTTGGCTTTGTCGTAATGTTAACTACTTCCACACAGTCATGTGTGGCAGAATTTGAATTAACTGATGGTAACAGTGTAGCAGGATTTAAAATGTTGCAGCGTCTGATTTCTATGTGTGGCTGGAACAGTGTCAATTCATAACCTGTTAAACGTGCAATTGTCAAGTGCTGAGTTTGTGTTCGGTTTAAAAGAACTTCCACAGAGTGTGGAACTTGTACTGTCAAGGTATGTCCTAAGACTATGGAATCACTTTGTCTGATAGCTAGGGCTGTGGCTGCAACTGACTTGAGGCACGCAGGCAGAGCCTGGGCTACAGGATCTAATGTGCTCGAAAAATAAGCACAGGGCTTGTATTGTCCTGCTTGATCTTGTGTGAGAACAGATAATGCTGTACCTTCGCGTTCAGTGACGAAAAGTGTAAAAGGCTTACTGTAGTTCGGTGTCGCTAGAACTGGAGCTTGGCATAGGGCTTTCTTTAACTCATTGAAACTAAGTGTATGTTCAGATGTCCAAGGGAGGACAGTCGATACGGCTGCCTCCTGTGTCGTTAACCGTATCAGTGGTTTGGCTAGAAATGCATACTGAGGAATCCATTGTCTACAGTAAGAAGTGAGGCCGATAAAAGCACGTACCTCCTTCTGGGTCTTGGGCTGAGGAAGACTCGCTATTAACTGGATACGGTCTGGTGTCAACTGCCTACCCCTCTTGGACAGTAAGTGTCCTAAGTAGACCACTTGCTGGACACAGAATTGAAGCTTAGAAGGGGACACCTTGTGCCCCATCTCGGCTAGGAAATACAAAACTGTAAGGGATGCTCGCTCGCAAGCACGTTCAGAACGGGCTGTGATCAGTAGATCATCGACATACTGGAGCAGGGCAGTGTCAGTTGGCATGTGAATGTTGTCTAGTTGTCTCTTGAGTGCTTGACTGTAAATACTAGGACTTTCTGTGAAACCTTGAGGAGCTCGTGTGAACATATAGCTCCTTCCATTTAAACAAAATCCGAAAAGGAACTGGCTGTCTGGATGAATAGGAACACTGAAAAATGCGTTCTTGAGGTCTATGACAGTGAAGAACGTGGCTTCGGAATCAATGGCTGTCAATAGGGAAGAGATGTCTGGGACAACTGGGTACTGCGGAATAATACATTTATTAAGCTCTCGTAGGTCAATCACTAATCGATATACTGGGGGTGCATTTGGATCAGTACGTTTCATGACTGGAATGATCGGAGAATTACATACATTGGAGTCAGTTTCTACAACCACTCCTTGAGCCATGAGCTCGTCAATAATTTTGGATAAGGCTGCTACAGCCTCAGGTGGCAATCTGTACTGTCTGATTCGTGGTAACACTACACCTGGCTTGAGAGTCACACGATAGGGTGTGATTTGCATGTAACCTACATCAGTTGGACCTTGCGCCCATAAGTGCTGCGGAACATTAGACAGTCTTGAATCAAAATCTCGTAATACATAGTGACCCTTGAAGTCACGTAGGAACAATCGTATTCCCTCTGGGGAACAGCATATAACTGCACCTAACTCTTTCAGTGTCTTAATGCCTAATAGGTTTTCTGGACATGACTTAGTAAGTAACAGATCAGTAGTGCGGGACAATGGACCTACTTCTAGAGTAACTGGCTTTGAAATCTCATTTACGATAGGTTTTCCTGAAAATCCAAGGGAAACATTTCTTGAGCCTGAGAGCGGAGCCCCTGGAACTTCGGCGTGACTAATTGTGGTCCTACTTGCCCCTGTATCAATCAAAAACTTTCTGTCTTTCCCTAATACTTGACTATGAACATAGGGACCTTCTTGATCTACAGGTATTTCTATGAGAGGCAAGCCTACCTCCCTCTCTAGGCTGTTTCATGAATACTGCTGGTACTCTGGATACTCAGACTGTGCATACTGGTACATCTGCGATGTAACATGCTGTGTTGCAGCAATAGGCTGCGGTGCGGTAACTGTCTGTGGTGCATTCTGTGGCTGAGGAATCTGTGAAACTTGTCCTTGTCTAGGCGGACGTGGTCTTTCTTTAGTCTTACCAGTAGCTATGTTGTGTTTCAGAACTGCACACTCATTTATGAAATGACCTGGCTGTTTACAATAATTGCAGTTCCCTTTAACGGGAGCTGCAGGATGACTGGCTTGATTCGGACCCCTCTTCTGACTGTCTTGAGGAACAGATTGTGCAACTAGTACTTTCATTTTCGTATCTTTCATACGTTTTCTCTCGTGTTCTTGTTCTTCTCTGATTCTATTCTGGTGGTATTGAAGCATCTGCAACATCTGGGACGGGGTATTAGCTTGCCAGGTACTTTCGACTTTCAGAACTCGATTTTTAATTTGTGGACTTGAATTCTCGACTAATTTGGTAACAAAAAGGTGAGGGTATGACTCACTACTTGTCTTGAGGCCACTGTTGATGCTGAAACATTTTTCAAATCTAGAATAAAAATCACTAATATCCTCATCTTGCTTCTGTTTACAGGCTGAGATTGCATCCCAGTCTTCTTTTCTAGTTGTCAATAATCTGGGTAAAACTTGTATCAATAATTCTGGTAATTCTTTACATTTATCTCCAAGGCCGGTACCTGGTACTCGTGCCTTGTCTTCGGCTTCTAGAACTGCCCAATCGATCTTTTTCTCTCCCACCTCCCATTCTTTTTCCTTGAGCTTTTCATACACCCCTGCGGGCAGCAGAACCTTTAACATTTTAATTATATCTGGGTATGTGTATTCTCCCATACGGAGCATGTCTTTTAATTCTCTATGGAACCCTGCTGGATCTTTGTCATGACAGGGAATTAATTTCTTCATCTCGAGGAGTTCCATCTTTGTAATCGGAGTGTATACAAACACTCGCTGCATTTCGCCACCCGTTCCTTTAACTGGGTGGACTTCTCGTAACGGATTCTGTCTCTCCATGTAAAATGGTTTACCTTCTGGAGGTGAGGCATGAACAAAATGCGGGTTCAAAAACGTCCTATATTTGTGGCGCTGTTCTAGAATGACACTAATTAAATCGGTACCTAGACCTTTCCATCTATACTGGAGTAACTCGTTCAGGACATCATGTAACGGACCTGGATCAGAGTGTTGACCCTCATACAAAGTAATGAGGTGCTGAATCATATACATACCCGCCAGTCGTTGTTCGGCTGGGGGCATTTTCAGAAACATTTGTGCCACTATTTCGTCTGGAAAAGTGGTAGAATCAGTAATCCATCGGACTGCTGATCGGGCTAGTTCTTGTTCATGCATGGTACTTAACTCACTGTAACCGATTCGTGATTTCAGAATGTGATCGGTAGCTTGAAACACTTGTTCTAGAGAACCTTGTTCTGGTGCTGGATGATGGAAAGTAGACTTGTGTTCTAGGCGTAAATGGCGATCTGGAAATCTAGATTTTCCTACATACGCTATTCTGGCGGGATTCTCGTCCTCTACCTCTTCAGTATCAGAGTTACTTTCTTTCTCGCTTACTTGTGCTGCTTTACGTTGTTCGTGTATCTTTATTATTTCTCTACGGATTTTCTTGTACATACTCTCCATAGCACCGACGGTCTTGTGTTTACCCTCGGCTATATTATCACTCCACCTTGTCAGGGTTTTCATTTCGGCCGGATCTTTAGACGGGTAATCTTGTTCTCTTATTAGACAATTGATCAGAAACTTTAATATCATGAGCTGGATCTCGGCTTTCCTTTGAGACATGGCCTCGCTAATACTTTCTGGATCATCTCCTGTACGGATGAAACGATATATTCTGTCTAGATCTTCTTTCATATTCGGTAAGGTGACTAGATACTCGGCCACCTTTCTTACGCGGAATGAATATAAAACCATATTATCCTCGCCTGGGACTGGATCATAGCCGCATTCGGCAAGGGATTTTCTTATTTCTGCTACAGTCTGATGTCTGGGCGTACGCTGTGACGCTTGTGCATGTAATTCGGCTAACGTTAAACGCTTGTGTGGCGGCGGGGTTTGAGGAGTACCTCCCCCTGCGGCCCCTAAACTGGAGTCTAGGTCTACTGAGGCTCTTCGTCCTGGCAGAGTGGGAAATGGAAATGTAGGCTGGACTTGTATGACGGACTGGACCGGGGGTACCGTAACAGGTACTCCGGTGTCTGGAGGAGCGGGAAGTGCCTGATTTACAGGGACTGGTGGAGCGCGAACAGGATTTGCATATTCTGGGACTGTGTCGTCCAAATAGGACGAAATAAAAATATCAGCTGCGGTCTGTTTGTGACGTAGCTTGGTCGGAACTAATGGTGGCGGGAAATTACTGGATGCCTCTGGGGTCGCTTTTGGCAAGCCCTCGGCAAGGAGAGGATACATACCCCTAATAAGGGCATGCCTCTGTCTGTCTGACTGTTCGGCTTTGACTTGTTCACCTATCTCGATTAGTTCTTTTTCTTGTGCTCGTTCTAAGGATTCTCTACTTAATTCTGACTTTCTGATTTCCTTTTCAGTTCTTTTATGAGATTCTTTACGCCATAACTCGATGGCATCTTTCTGTGACTGTCTGGCTTTCTTTTTCCATAATGCCTCTTCTACTCGCATGATGCACTCGGCATCCCATGTACCCGATACGGGCCATCTATACTTTTCTTCTAACTGTTTGGTATACTCTACCCATAAATCTAGATACAATATGGCGCTTATGCCATGCTTCTGATACATAAAGTGACCTGGACTGTCCCTCGGCGGGACAGGAACTGCTTCTTCTAACAAACCCTTTCTAGTTTTTAGCTGACGTAATCTCGAAAAGAGAGACATTGTAAACTTGAATCGGAACACAATACAATACACGAGAAACAATAACAATTTGGAGAACAATTCAGGCATACCACGACATTGGAAATACATTGAACAACATCATAACATAACAGTTCGGACAGAATATTACCTGGAATACTGAGAACAGAAACACAAGAATTTCTCGAGAACGGAACAGACTAGAGTTACTGGATGCACTGCTGAAACAGTACGGAACATACCGGTCCCATAAAGGGACGCATCAAGACCCGTATCCACCTAGATGAACACTTCGTTTGTGAGTCTGTGTACCACCAACCCACGGACCAGAGTCAATTTAGATTGACCCTGTCTAGATACTACCCCAGTAATGGTACTCACCGGGCAGCAAGAACGGAAAGCCTCGGACTGGACTGGACTGCTACGACGACGGACGACGAACTTCGGACTTCAGTTACGGGTGGGCCTCCGGATACCTCGGACCTTGGACTCTTGGCTTGGGCTCTGGTCGGGACTCGCCGCGTTCCTCCACCGTCTCGTTTGGATGCTGGACCGCCTCCTCCGTCTCCTCCGTGGGCCTGAGGGATACTTGAAGCAGAAATATCTGCCGGTGCACAGCAGAGTTCCGTCACGACTGCAGAGGGTCAGGGGGTCGGCGTGGCTTCACCGACGCGTGGGGAAAGGGCAAGTCCCTGTTCGGGCGCCATTATGTGGTAAATAAATAAATAATACCTCTCTTTTTGACTAGACATATATCATAACAGATAGCTCAATAAATAAGAGTCAAGATTCGAGGTAGTAGGAGTTTTGCAGGTTTAATACAGCATAAGGACAGGAACAGGACAACCTGCATAGGAATAGGATGACAGGGCCCAGCAGCTGCTGGGGCTGGGTCTGGGATGAGCGCGCTGACTTTTAATAACAATACATGAGCATATATACATAACGCAAACACATAGCATTACATTGCAGTAGGCGTAGCAGTGGGTGGAGCAGAAGGCGTGACGCGTAGCAGTCGCGAAAGATAAGGGCGAAAGTAGGTGTAACTGGGCGTATACATGGACATGTGATGCAAACATAACAGAATATGTCATGAATGGGGCGGAAACCATGGAGGGGGCTACCTAAGGAGCCGGGACCTCTAACCTGATGGTGCGCGCAAACTGGCAATGACGTATCACTAGGAGAAGCTGGGGGCTATGAACTCTGTGCTAGGAGCAGAGACTGAAGTCTGGAGAGTCAGGGCGACATGTACCTAAACAGTATCTAGTATCTGATGTTTAGAGAACATGTTGATATAAACTAGAAGTCAGGAGAGGAAAGGCTAACTTGATTCTAAGACTGGACCATGCATTATTCTACATGTAGTGCGTGATGAAGAATATTAAATGACCATTAAATGCAGTATTTCTCTAACTTGGAGACGTGAAGGCTAGACAATGACGGAAACTATTGATGCAGTTCAGTAGCTTAGGAATGCAGAGAAGGAGGACTGAACTGATAACTGGAACTATAACATACTTTTGGCAGACTCAGAGACTGAGCCAGGCTGAGCCGGGCACTGCGAGGCAGGAAGTAAGTGAAGGGTCGAGGATACAGGTGGGGGCTGTATCGCTCCTCAGCGAGGCTTCAGGAGACAGGAGCTGAATCTGGTGTCCAGGCCCTTTTGAGGCCTAGAAACGGGGACTTTATAATAGAATAACGTGCACACTGAGAAACGTGGCAACGTAGCTTTACATAGGCCTGATATTCGTAGTATTCACGAGGACTGGAAACTGGCATACTAGAGGTGGACACAACTGTAATTGCGTCATTAATCGGACATGGGGAATGCATATGCATATTTAATCATGCACACATAACATATGATGGATGACACGTAGGGACACAGAACATGGCAAAATTTACTTTTCCACACCTGGGTGGGCCTGGTCCCGGGGCAATGTAGAACTGTTATCGGGGACCGCCCCCAAGCCCAGGGTATTTGTTAATTATGCGCGGGGCACGCGGCCACCCCGCAGCCCCGGAGACCGCCCGGGGCTTTTATTTATTTTTGTTGGTGGTCTCGTGGGCCCCCTCAAGCCCCAGGGAATGCCACCTCCGCGGGGCATCAAATATTAACAAAATGCAATGGGAGGCTCCTGCCCCCCCCCACACAGCCCCTAGGACCACCACCTCCCCGGGGCACAAAATATTCAAAAACGGGGGTCAGTAGAGGACCCCAGAACCCAGGTACCACGACCTCCCCAGGGCTAAATACATGTTTGGAGAGGGTCTGCGCGGGCCCCCTCCTGGAGCCCTCTGTGGCCCAGGGAACTGCCACCCCCCAGGGCTGGGTCCAGCATTGTCCTGGGGTGCCCACTCCGGGACATTGCAGTTTGCTATGGCAGAGCGGGAGCACTCCTCCCACCTGCTCTCGCTTCCATGAAGCAAAGCAGAATTGCTTTTGGACAAAGGGAGCTGCATGTTTACATCTGCGGCATAATAAAGCAATTATTTCACCCTGTGAGTGCACTGACCTACTTTAAAGTCCACATTTGTAAAGCGCACAATCACCCGTAAGGGTCTCTAGGCGCTGGGGGCCGTCGGGAAGATTAAGCGAGCTATTGCCCAGAGTCACATGGTGCTGGGCTAATCTGCCGCCGGAGCTGGGGATCGAACCGTGGTCCCCAGATTCCAGCGTCAGTCGCCCTGGCCGCGGCGCCACACCTCTCCCAGTTGTTGTGTAACAGTGTCGGGTCCCACCCCCACAATTTGGTTGCACCCGCTGAGGGTTCGGACGCCCCAAGGTGGAAACAGAGCTTGGATTCAAATTGGGCTGCCAGAACCACCACTGAGAGGCTTTGTCGATCAATAGAGGTTGTGGCTTATACAAAGCCAAGGACGCCCACCGATATGATGGACACCCACAGTAAACCTCTATTCATATCCAGCAGCAGGCGAGAGATGTTTTGGGCGTGGCGAGAGAGGGATTGCAGGACTGTTATGGGTGAGAGCGTTGTGGCAACAATAAATGTAATTGGAACTTTTGTACAATGGGGTACTGAAACTCACAATTAATTTCCTGAAAGACCGTGGCGCTCTACTACCAGTTCCTGGAGGAATCAAGCCCTCTCATAGGCTAAGACATCACCAATCATGTCACACATTGGTTTTAAAGGGACTCTCACTGTGTTACCACGTATATGGCTTTAACCGCACTGAGGAAAGCTATGCTGCAACGCGTCTACGGAATAATAAAGCGGTACAAAAGGGGGGTGGTGACGGTTCAGATGCTCCATCCATCACCACCCTTTTGTACCGCTGCGGAATAATAAAGCAATTTCACCTTCTAAGTGCACCGACCTCCATATATATATAGATATATATATATATATATTCACTGAAAAAACCATAGGTTATAGACCATATATAGTTAGGAATTAGCATTTAGAAAACCTTATTTTACTCACACAAAACCATTGAAATTCCATATATAGTTAGTTGCACTAACTATATATCGCGCACCCGCAATCCACTGCTGATGATGTCACATATTACATCATTCATGACATGGTCAGTGACATCACTGATGACATCACTGATGACATCATCTAGTGTCTGTGTGTTTTTGTAAAGTTTAAATACGTTTTACATATTGAAGAATGACTGGATGGATGGAAGACTGAGTGTGTGTGTGGCTGGCTGGGAGGTGTGTGACGCTGTGCATATCAATGTGTACTTGTATCAGTGATTGTATAAGAGAGTAAGTATGTGTTAGTATATGTGTGAAAAGTATGGTGTTCTGTGTTTAACTATAGATGAGGAAATCGAAGTGTGATTGATTCTTCACAGGACTGACTAGGTGTATGAGTGCATATGATAGTGTTCTAATAATAACTGACTGTATGTATGAGTAAATGTATGGGTGAATGAGCGAATGTGTGTGTAGACGTACGAATCAGTGAGTGCGTATGTAGTAACTGGTATTGGTGTGTCATGATGTCATCAGTGATGTCATTTGAGATGTCATCAGTGATGTCATTTCAGATTTCATTAGTGATGTCATCAGTGATGTCACTGAAGTATGGTGTTCTGTGTTTAACTGTATAGATGAAGAAATGGAAGTGTGATTGATTCTTTACAGGACTGACTTGGTGTGTGAGTAACTCCATGGATGAGTGGCAGTGTGTGACTGTCTGCATAGGTGTATGAGTGCATATGATAGTGTTGTAATAATGAGTGACTGTATGTATGAGTGATTGTATGGGTGAATGAGTGAATGTGTGTGTAGACGTAGGAATCAGTGAGTGCGTATGTAGTAACTGGTATTGGTGTGTCATGAAGTCATCAGTGATGTCATTTGAGATGTCATCAGTGATGTCATCAGTGATGTCATTTGAGATGTCATCAGTGATGTCATCAGTGATGTCACTGACCATGTCATGAATGATGTAATATGTGACATCATCAGCAGTGGATTGCGGGTGCGCGATATATAGTTAGTGCAACTAACTATATATGGAATTTCAATGGTTTTGTGTGAGTAAAATAAGGTTTTCTAAATGCTAATTCCTAACTATATATGGTCTATAACCTATGGTTTTTTCAGTGAATTTTCAAGGTTTTGTAAATGCTAATTCCTAACTATATATGGTCTATAACCTATGGTTTTTTCAGTGAATTTCATTGGTTTTTTAACAGCTAACATCTGTAGCTGTAAAATGTATTCTTCTTTAAATCCAAAAATATATTTTATATGTTTATTAATAAAAAAAATGTTAAATATTTCTTTTTTCTTCGTTCCCGCTTCGCGAATCGGGAAGCTTCCCGTTAGCTGACCTTGATGCCGCGAAATAGACCGCGAGCCGGTAAACGTTTCTTTACCGCAACTGCCGCGTTAGAAAACAACATCGTGACGCCTCCCGTCCGCATGACGTTTCGCGTTGTCGCGTGATACGTCATATGACGTGCTACGTTAGCGAACTGGTACGCTTACCGAGTCGCAAAGCACAGGTTTCTGGAAGCAAACCGGGAGGCCCTGCAAAGCGCTTAACGTAAACACAGCAGGTCATGTGACTTGGTAATAACACTTTTCATTGGTTCATTTCACTTTTGGTTTCCTAATGATGTAAGACTAGGTCATATAATCTAAAATGAACACTTTTCATTGGTTGAGAACTATTGTTTTTCCCAAATGATGAAAATCCCTCCTTCTTTCCTCACTCTGACTTTCATCATTGTGAGAGAAAGACCCTTTGTTACCAGTGAGCAATGGCTTCTTTAGTAGCTTCAGCTGGTGCTTCCCCACCACCTCCACCACATCCAAGGAAGAGTGGACCACCTGCTCAAGTTATAATTCAGCAAGAAGAGGAAGAAGAGGAACAGGACGAAGAGCACGAAGAGAGGCACTTTTTGCCTGAGGAGCCCAGGACGTCTCACCGGAAAGAAAACTTCATTTGGCAATTTTTTTAAATTCCCAAAGGTCAGAAAAAAGTAAATGCAAGATACGTAACTTGCCTTATATGTAAAGATAGACTGTCCAGAGGGACCGACAAAAAATACAGTTTCGGAAACTACACAATGCATCGCCATATGACTAGGTGGCATCCTAACAACTACAGTGCTGCACAGTTTCGTAACGACCTAGATAATCTCCCTATTATGGCCAGAAGATCTGTTGTACCGGAAGTAACGGGACCAGAGGGCAGGGAGATGGTGCCAAATATTCAAACGAGATTTCATGAAGTAAAACACGTCTGCGTACATTGCAATGGATTCATTTGCTACGGAGAAAGAAGCATCACTCTGATCAACAGAGCTATTGACTATCATATGCAAGTTTGTACGAAACGCCCCAAATAATAAATACTTTTTTTTTGTTTTGTTGCTCCTGTTGAGCCCTTTACAATGAATCGTTTTCATTGCCCCCTGCAAGAAAAACCCCCAAAAATATAAAACTGTTCAGAAAAATTCAAAAAAAGTAAAAAAAAATTCAGAAAAATAATAAAAAAAATATAAAACAACAAAAACAATAAAAAAAAAGTTCTTTTCAGAACTACCTCCCCGTTATTAAAAAATTGGTACAATATTTGGAACTGTGCCAACCTCTATTTCTCGTAGTTCGCTTCCCAGTTCGCTCGCCGGTACGCGAACCGGAAGTGAACCAAAATTTTTTTTAAAAAAAAAGAACAGTAAGTATAAGGGAAGGAAACAGACACTTATGTTAAAAGAAAGACAGCTATAGGGGAGTAAACTAGAGATACTATTACCCGTAATCCACTGCTGATGATGTCACATATTACATCATTCATGACATGCTCAGTGACATCATCAGCAGAGGATTGCGGGTTTTTTGGCAACGTGCCTTATCCACGGTTTAATAACGCTGCCTTTTGCTTTATATAAGTTTTCAAATTGTATGAAATATATACCAATAGGTCGTTATGAACCTTTAGGTAGTGCTTTTCTTCATGAGGTCTGGTCGCTTCCATACACATACAGATGTTTCAAAGATGATCAAGAAGTTTATCTGAATGGAGAGGAATGCACTGAGACGCCAGATCATTCACTAATGTGTAGGCACATACAGTTACACGGTTCATGCAACAAACACCGACCAAATATGGCTTGCGTGTTGCAAGGCACGCCAGTTCCTGCTATCATCCCCACATTCAAGTTGTTGGAAAATGGTAGTTATTTGATGCTCAATAATGAAGATTGTTCTGGGTTAATTAAAAGTATTCCTTTTATCGTAACAGTAAGTGAACGGGTTATTTGCTGCAGAAATGTTCTATTTCCTCCCACACATGAACATAGGGAGTTTTCAATCTGGCCACAAATACCAACCTTGGGAGCAGATTTCAACGGCATGGCAAGAATAAGAGCTCTTTTGTCTCAGAGAGAGGTGGCCTTGAGTTCGGCCCGTGAAACTTTCGTGCTTCACATAGCGAACACCCGTACAGAGGTGCAGACCCTTTTCAATACAGATTCGCCTTTCCATTTCAGCAAGATGGTTCGGACTATCTTTAACGCGTCCTCCACAAAGGGCCTGGCGCACTTTTTTAAAGTTGTTACCAGTGGTCTCGTGACTTCATTTGAGAAAATCTTTGGAGTCATCCCTGCTTTCTTTCATTCTATTTTTTTCCACTGTGCTTCGTGGATTCCCATTTTTACTTGCATTACCAGCGGACGCTCTTGTGCTTTTTTACATTTTTAAATATGGATGTCCCTCCTGTGCAAGCTCCCGCCCTGCAGCTGCTGACACTGTTCCGCAATCGCATGCTAGAATATTATGGCACAATGCCGTTGGCGATATTAAGCACGGCATATGGATTATCTTTTCGATTCTCCTACTTCACCTGTGTCCAGCCTGTATTTCACTGCCTGACCTGTGATTTCGATTGGGCCATTGATTTGTGTCTCTGCGGACCGGTTTCTCCTGACGTCGACTTTAATCAGCTGATGACTCCTATCATTACTCACGAGTTGGTTTGTCCTGGCGAAAGGATTATGGCTGTGGCATTGATGCATGGACTAATTGGTCCCTGGAATTTACTGGCGGCAACACAGTCTTTCTTGGAACAGAGCTTTCTTGAAAACCCACTGAGCTGTCCTCTGATGGTGATAGAGGATCCGGTGCTGGGAGAGCACGTATGTTCTTTTCCGCTTTTAAATTGGATGGCTGAACTCTTTTCGGATGAAGACGGTGACTTCCTATTGGAGGCTGTTGCAGCTTATTTTGCATACACAGTTATGTCATAGACCTTTTTCATGTTTGATATGCTGAGTACTAGCATTTCATTGACAATTCATTGACTTATTTGTCAAGTTTTTATTATTTAGCTTGCCTATTGGCTTAAGACTCGATAAAGTACTTGGCTGTTTTATTTTTCTTTAGCATTAAATTTTCCTAGTTTTTAATGTTTTACCTTGCGGACCGTCCACTTATAAAGTTGCAATCTGCTCTCATGAGATGGCACTTCTATTATCTTATTCAGTTCGTTTCCGGATCATGGGGAGGTGTCATCTAGGTCCTGGATATCTTTACACCGTGTTAAGTTAGCATGGGCTCATTACCGGTTTAAACGCCATTTTTCCTTTTTTGCAACTTCTGCACACGACACTTAGTTGTTGCTTTAGCTTTCAACCTAGTAGTTCATCGTGGTTTACATGAGAATAATATGTTATTGCTCTACTATCTGCTTTGCTTGTTAAACTATATCTGTACAGCGAGTGCTGAAGTTTCAAGAACAACACGATACAGAATTGTTATGAGGTCTGATCTCCACGACTTCATACTCATAACATAAGTGCAGCTTCTGCCAATTCTGGGCATGAGGCGGGTTTTATATTGCTTTGCCGAACACACATACACAACAGTTGATGCGGTTCACATGAAGAGAGAGCTGGTGTATGCTGATGTGATTCCTTCAAATCTAAGACACTAAAGTAAGGGCACGCCCTAAACCAACACAAACAGACCTCCTTAGCAAATAATATAATATGTGTATTAGGGAGGGTGAGATATAAGCAGCCGCGGGCCGTGGAGGGAGTTACGGTGGGGCAGCGAGGTGGGGAGGGGGAGGGGCAGGGTGGAGCCCTCTCCACCCTGCCCCTCCCCCTCCCCGCCTCCCTGCCCCACCGTAACTCCCTCCACGGCCCGTGGCTGCTTATAAGTGTTGCTAACTCTTATTCATTTACAGCATGTTAACATACTGTCACCATTCGCTTTTTATGTACTAGTAACTATGCTGGTAATTTTGCTACTGATAATATGTGTACTTGTATTATCTAAGATACTACGCCTGAGAAGACGGCATTAGTAAATAAACATTTCAAATACACATGTGTTCTTCTTAACTCCATGTTCTGGTTTCTAAGAAATATATAACGACCGACTGTTAATGAGTTCCACGTATCCTGAGGTACTATAAGTTCATATTCTGGATTGTCTAAACATTGAGAGTTTGTTATATCCAATGTGACACTGTACCTAGCTTGCTAAGGGGTTTTTGATTACTAAGGTGAGTTTTGGGGCACCCTAATTCGCCGAGGTTCCAATCCTCTGTCCACAGTTCTGTGTGAGAACAGAAACCCTGCGACAGGGGCACCCCCGACCCTTGCTGGAGCTTCATCACACTTGCGATACAACTCCAGCAATGCGCCACCTTTACGGCACAGATACATCACGCATCTGTGCTGTTTTTGCCCCATGATGCGCCGCATTGTAAATGCAGCACACCATAAGTGACGGAACAGCGGCACAGAATGACTAACACATCCCTGGTGATGCGCCAGTCATCATAAATCTATCCCTATGCTTCTTATCTTGTTAGAGATGAACCGCCATATGTATCATCAAAGTTTTTTGCATTTCCTAAATAGCGAACTTTAAGGAATAAATAGCGATTCTTTACCATTCCTAGTTTGCGATGAGCTATTTGCTAATTACAAATTACCCATTCATTTCCTTCATTTCCATAGGGCGGTTGGACTCACTTTTAGCTCGAACGGCTGAATGGATTTCCACGAAACTTGGCAAAATTGTAGGGACTGGTAGCCCGATGTGCCTTTGCTATGTCTCAAGATATATGCTCCAGTGGTTTTTACGAAAATTAACTTTGAAAAATATATATTGGGCTACATTGGTCTATATATATGTTGGAGCCCAAATGTAGCCCAATGTAGCCCAATGAAGCCCAATGTAGCCCAATGTAGCCCAAAGATGGCCGCCAGAGACAAAAAAAACAAATGTAGCCCAAATATCAGCCAGATGTAGCCCAACTATAGCCTAGTGACAGAATGACCAATCAGCTTCGCAAACCTCCGTTACGCGAAGCGGAGCGCTGTTACAGATATATATCTTTTTTTGAACGTTAATTTCTCAAAATCCACTGGAGCACATATATTGAGACCTAGCAAAGGCACATCGGGCTACCAGTCCCTAATATTTTACCAAGTTTCGTGCAAATCCATTCAGCCGTTCGATTATTATTATTATTTTTTTTTTTTGCCCCGCGGGGCCCTTTTAAAACCTCCACATCAAACCTAGGGGGTCAGCGAGGATCTACTATGCCCCCTTATGGTCATTTGCCCCTTCGCTTTGGCCTCCTCTTGTCTCTCGATCCTACCGAGAGACAAGATGGCGGTCGCTACGGACTGTTTGGAATGTTTACAGACGCCGGAGAACCAATCAGCTTCGCTTCACAAAGCTCCGTTGCGCGAAAAGTCCGCGAACCGGAGCGCTGCCCGGTCCGCTGTTACAGATATATATCTTTTTTTAAACGTTAATTTCTCAAAATCCACTGGAGCACATATATTGAGACCTACAAAAGGCACATCGGGCTACCAGTCCCTACAATTTTGCCAAGTTTCGTGCAAATCCATTCAGCCGTTCGGGCTAAAAGTGAGGCCAACCGCCCTATGGAAAACTCAATGTTAAAAACACGTTTTGGGACCCCCCTTTTTTCTCGACCCCCCCTGGACGAACCCCCCCCCCAATTTTCAGGGGCTGCTCAGAAACAAAATGTGCCATTTTCCTGAAAATTTCTGCCAATTCCGTCCACAAACGCCAAAGTTATTTGACATAGAATTTTCAAAAATCCCATAGAGAAAAAATCCTAACTATATATACCTACTGGCAACTGCCAGTAGGTAATATATATATATATATATATATATATATATATATATATATATATATATTCACTGAAAAAACCATAGGTTATAGACCATATATAGTTAGGAATTAGCATTTAAAAAACCTTATTTTACTCACACAAAACCATTGAAATTCCATATATAGTTAGTTGCACTAACTATATATGGCGCACCCGCAATCCACTGCTGATCATGTCACATATTACATCATTCATGACATGGTCAGTGACATCACTGATGACATCACTGATGACATCTCAAATGACATCACTGATGACATCACTGATGACAACATCCAGTGACTGTATTTTTCTGTAAAGTTAAAATATGTCTTGAGTGGATGTATAAGTGTCTGGATGAAGGATTTAGTAGGTGCATGACTGACTGTATGAGTGAGTGATTAAATGTGTCTCACTGAATGCATGGGTTAGTGACTAAACTGTCTTAATTTGTGCATCATTATGTCTGTTGTTCTGTAAACTGCTGCATGTGTTGATCATTAGCTATACGAGAGGCTATATGTGTTATTAATTGGTTGCCCAAGTATTTCTATGGGAGATTGAGTTTGTGTGGGGGTGGCTGGAAGGTGTGAGACTCTATGCATAGATGTGTGAGCAGTTTATTCACTAGGTGTATGAGTTCAAGAGTGCATGTGGAAACAGCTACATGGGCAGTTGACTGTGTGCATGAGTGTATTGATGAGTGAATGGATATCTCAATGCTACATGTCATAGTAAGTACATATGTAAAACACAGTACATGTGAGAGTTGGCATATATAAATAACTGTGCATGAGAGCCACTGAATGAGTGAGTGGTTGTATCGATCATTGTGAACTTGTATCAGGGATTGTATAAGAGAGTAAATATGTGTTAGTATATGTTTCAATAAGTAAGGTGTGTTTAACTGTATAGTTGAAGAAATGGAGGTGAGATTGTTTCTTTGCATGACTGACTGGGTGTGTGAGTAACTCCATGGATGAGTGGCAGTGTGTGAGTGTCTGTATACACTGAGTGTATCTAAGGTTATATTAGAGTCTGAAGAGGTTTATCGTATTAGCACAAGAATGATGTCAAATGAGATGTCATCAGTGATGTCATCAGTGATGTCATTTGAGATGTCATCAGTGATGTCATCAGTGATGTCACTGACCATGTCATGAATGATGTAATATGTGACATGATCAGCAGTGGATTGCGGGTGCGCCATATATAGTTAGTGCAACTAACTATATATGGAATTTCAATGGTTTTGTGTGAGTAAAATAAGGTTTTTTAAATGCTAATTCCTAACTATATATGGTCTATAACCTATGGTTTTTTCAGTGAATTTTCAAGGTTTTGTAAATGCTAATTCCTAACTATATATGGTCTATAACCTATGGTTTTTTCAGTGAATTTCAATGGTTTTTTAATAGCAAATATCATAAGCTGTCGAATGTCAAGTACGTGGTAAGTAAAAACATTTTCGTGTTTATGCACACTGATCTGCTTTGAATGCTGCCCCCCACCCCTCATTTCTATTAGGAGTACTCTCTCTTTGCAGATAGTGAAGGGTAGTTAACGCAGCCCTTTGCCCCCTTTGTAATCCGTCGTGCCTGCTTCTCTCTCCATTTGATTGATTGTTCTCTTTGGTTCATTCTCTATTTACAAACAAGCACAGAGTCGCAATACTCTGTTTAGTCTTTGCAGATAGCGAAAAATCGTGTAAAAAAACAAAAGGAATCGAGCAAAATCAGTAGGCCACTAATGGGATCTCTTTTTGACCTCGCTAAAATAGAAACATTAGGAACAACCTGTTGAAAATAGCAATGCGTATGTACATAAGCGGCGTTCATTTGTGTTCACAGTACCCCTTGTTGATTGTTTCAATCGAGCATTGAATTGTTCGATGTTAATTCTCTTAAGGATCTTCTCTACCTGCAAACGAGGAAGAATAGGAATATTCTCTCTCCCTTTGCAGATAGTGAAGGGTAGGTAACGCAAGCCTTTAACACGTCGTACCTATTTCATTCCTCATTGATTGATTGATTGTCCGAACATTGACTGTTTGGGAATTAGTTCTTTTTGGAGGTATTCCCTGTTTGCAAATAAACGTAGGAAAATCTTTGCAAGTAGTGAAAGGGTACGTAATGCGGACCTTTCTCCCCCGTTGTAATCTGTCATGCCTATCTACTCCCCACTGATTGATGCACCTGTTTCACCCGGACCATTTACTAGACATACGTCATCTGGCCCGACCAGAGAGCACCCCTAGTGAAAAGGACATATGCAATAATAACGAAGTGATCACTGTATCCTGTTAACAGAAACTTTAGCATGAAACAACCTGGAAAGAAAAGAATAGGAAAACGAAAATCAGTAGGCCACTGATGAACATGAACTTTTATTAAACAACGAACAAAGAAACGATAACATAACGTAATGATAAAACCTATTAATGTCCTAGAAACAAGAAAACGTTAAAATATGCCAGTGGTGAGAGACCAGAAAAACAGTAAGAGAAACCAAATCACCCCTCGCTGTCCCACCGCCTGCCACGCCAAAAAAATCGATAGACTAGGGAAAATGCAAGTCAGTAGAACATCCGCCCCCACTCTGGAAACTTCCAAGGTGGGGCAGGGTTCCGGCTACGCCCAGCCGGGAGCAGCCCATATAAGGCAGGTCCTGCTGCCACGCCTCGGCCAGGAGATCCTAACGTAGGGTGTAGCCGGAGGAGAGGCCGAGACCAACGGGACCCGGCCAGGGGATTGCCTTTACAACGCTGAACAGTTGCAGGGGGGGGGAATGTCTCCTCGACCCTCCCCTCTCTCTCCCAGTCCGGCCGCGGTGGCCCTTGAGAGTTGCAGGTAGTCCCGCCACATGCTCTTCCGGTCCGGCCACCAACGGTCGGGGGGCCGAGGCCGACGGAATCCGGCTGCAGCCGATAAACCAAGAAACCCGTTCATGGGGCCAGAGCCAGGGGCGTCCGGCCGACATCTACCGGAAGCCCGGCCCGAAGACGGACGGGACACTTCTTCTTTCTTGTATAATTGCTGCAACAACCCTGGGGGGGGATGTCTTGCACATGCCTCCGACCCCCCCCCCTCGTCCTCATCGCCTGGTCCGGCCATAACAAATCTCAAGCGAGACGCCGTGGGGTGCACTGGGAGGGAGAGACGGTGCGAACAGGCCTCTCCCGCCTCCCCAGGTGGAGGCTTCCCAGCTGCACCCTCAGCGGTCCAGGCGCCCGGAAAAGAGTTCTTCCACTGTGGCCATGCTGCAACGTCTCGCCCGGCAGGGTGGAGCCCGTCCGCTCATTTGACCCCGCGATCGCCAGTAGCTACCGAACTCTCAAAATGGCGGTCGACCTGGCAAGAGCGGGCCCAGCATAAAGAAATGGCCCGGTCACTGGTTGACTCCACCACCGTAGTCCTCCACGACCTTGAAGATTCTAGAGGAGCCGCGGGAGTCTCCGACCCCCGATGGGGAATGACTGCCATGATCACCCGTGGAGTGACGAAACTGTATCCGCGGGACGTCGGCGCCAGCCTCACTTTGAATTACTAGAATCCTGCAGACCTCACTTCCGGTGAAAGCACAGTGTGACCCGGTAGGAAAAATTGTTGCACCCCCTCCCCTTTTTGACTGATAGTTCAAACCACCGATCCTTTCCTTTGCCCTTTTAACGGAACTTTGGACTGCCTCCCCCTCTTTTACATTTTCTAGAGAAAACAAAACATTAACCACTACATTAGCATAGCAGTTGACACCAGAACTGTTTTCAAATTGAAAACCAACAACATCTTCAACAGAATCCTTTTTGTTTCTGCTGTGACCCTGCTCCAGCACAGGCATTGTCCCCAGCAGTAATTCTGCAATGCCGGTAAGAATAGCTGTGGTGCCTACTGGACTCACTCACCCCCGCGGCGCCCCACGCCGTTATTTGCTGGGCGGCAACTTGCTAGACATCACCTTCGTGACATCCAGATTTCAGCGCGTTCTGCTGCCTTGGAACTATTCGCACAACAGACCGCTACTGACAAGAATATTTCATTATTGGTGCTGTCAATTTCAATAAATCTATTGGATAATTCAAAAGAAATTGCCACGGTCTCTTCGTTGTTTAAATGTTTTTACTGTTTTTGTTTTGTTGTATATATTTATATGTTATTAAAGTTTTATATTCCTACTACTTTGTTGGAGTGCTATATATTTTTTATGTGACACATAATTGTAAAAACTTTGATGTACAAAGAGTCATTCCTGGAATCTTCCGCTTCAGGCTCGGTCCCCTCCCCAATCACAATACAGGATAGTTTTCAGATAGTAGGAACACGTGTGGTGTGACGGATCTCATCGGGTGTGGGCCTTGATCTACTATAACTCCTTTGAAGAGGGGTGATTCTTTACAGCTGGGGCCATAAACTACATCTGCAGGGCTAGCTGATAGCCTGGACAATCGGACACAGAGGAAGAGGAGTGTCACAGGGTGCGGTAGTGAATAGGGCGAAAGGGAGGTGTCGGGCGGGCACAGTGTGATTCTCAGGGAAGAGCAGCGCAGATGGGGGGAGGTTTATTGCCCATGCATAAGACAGAGAGCGGGGGTGACCAGTGCCTGGGGAAGATGCTTGCGAGGGTGAGGAGCCATGCTACGAATCGACAGCGTGCAGAGAGTGGGTCTGGTCAAGACATCTAAAATGGCTGCCGTGCACGACAAAAGTGTGGCATTTCAAAAAAGGCAAGATGGCGCAGACAATGTTTTTCAACACTTCCTCATTTCCTTCGAATCGAACGTTAACAGACGTTGGGGCATATTACCAAAGTTAAGCGATATTTATCGCTAACGATGCTTACCAACCAATTTTTTACCACTAAGCATCGTCAGAAATTATCGAAGATAAACCTTACTATTATCAAGGTTTATCGCAAATGCGATAATAAACGGCCGCAATGCATGAATATCGCTAAAAACTCAGCGATATTCATGCATTACCGAGCTAATACTCTTAGCCATGTTATCCACCTCCCATTGGATAACATGGCTAAGAACTGCTCAGGGCAGGTGTTACTTTTTGGAGATATTCGCGCTTAGCGCGAATATCTCCAAAAGTTGGTAATAGGAGATAGATATCTTGCATGTTGTAATGCAAGTTATTGTGGTATATGGAACTCATACCATAATCTCTCAGGAAAGCAGAAACTGATCCTTTTGGGACCGCCTGAGAAGGCCTAGAGGGTGAGGAGTACTCTACTTTGCCCCCTTTTCACGTTCCGAACTATTTTATTTTACTCTCTTCTGTAATTACACAAAATACCAGCGATAAGATGCATCGGAGACACACAGTGAGAGAAAGGAGGCCGGAGATGAAGAAGACATGTCAAATACACATTGGAGATAATATAGTGGCAGAAGGGAAGTAAATATGAGTAAACTTACCATGTAACATAAAAATGTTGCACTCTATACTATAAGTCTCATTTTATACTACAATCACTTCGCTACAACCTCATAAATTAAAAATAAAAATAAATAATGTCTCAAACAATTTTTGATTTCTAAATATAAATTTATTCTTCAGAATTTTCTAAATTTGAAACAACTAGTAACATGTCCTCATCAGTAATTTCCTCTTCAATCATCTCATCTGGAATCTCCTCATTAAAAGTCTGCAATGATGATTCTTGTAACTCTATGGTCTCCAAACACTCGATAAATTCGCCATCAAGAGATTGATCAAAAAAATCATTCAAGTCATCTCCTCCTTCTGACAATATTTCATTATTGGTGCTGTCCATTTCAATCAATGTAGTGGAATCATTCAAGTCATCTCCTCGTGACAATATTTCATTATTGGTGCTCTCAATTTCAATCAATGTAGTGGAATCATTCAAGTCATCTCCTCCTTGTGACAATATTTCATTATTGGTGCTGTCCATTTCAATCAATCTAATGGAATCATACAAGCCATCTCCTCCTTGTGACAATATTTCATTATTGGTGCTCTCAATTTCAATCAATGTAGTGGAATCATTCAAGTCATCTCCTTGTGACAATATTTCATTCTTGGTGCTGTCCATTTCAATCAATCTAATGGAATCATACAAGTCATGTCCTCCTTGTGACAATATTTCATTATTGGTGCTCTCAATTTCAATCAATGTAGTGGACAATTCAAAAGAAATTGCCACGGTCTCTTCATTGTGAGCCATTTTATTTTGAAATTGCTTGCTGTAAATTGCAGAAAAAAATAATCACTTTCATTTATCGTTTTTAGTAATACATAATATAAAACTAACTTCATCAAGTATTTAGTATAACAGAAGGACTGCAAATAAATAACAGAAAACATTTTTCAAATTATCTTCAAGTGTACAACATAGTTCCCCTTACAAATTAACAACTCACCTTTTTAAAAGTAGCAGAAGTGTTAGTACTGTGTAAATCAAACACCAGAAATTCACCACCAAAAATTCCTCACAAATGTACCTCAGACAGTAGTATCACAAAATGGCTGTGGTTTCCTCTCATTTGACATATATACATAACCAATTAACTTTCATCACACACAAATACAAAACCAAAGTAACATTTTAATTGGTTCTAAATTTCAACACTTTCAAATGTGTTTTCCCCATGCAATTTTCCATAGGACATTTACATACGTCTACAGCCTGAATGGCTGAACGGAATTACACCAAACTTGGCAAAATGGTACATCAAACCTAAGAGGTCAGGAAGGATCTACTATGCCTCCTTATGGTCATTTCCCCCTTCGCTTTGGCCTCCTCTTGTCTCTCAATCCTACCGAGGGACAAGATGGCGGCCGCTACGGACTGTTTGGAATGTTGACAGACGCCGGAGAACCAATCAGCTTCGCAAAGCTCCGTAACGCGAAAAGTACGCGAAGCGGAGCGCTGTTACAGATATATATCTTTTTTTCAACGTTAATTTCTCAAAATCCACTGGAGCACATATATTGAGACCTAGCAAAGGCACATCGGGCTACCAGTCCCTAATATTTTGCCAAGTTTCGTGCAAATCCATTCAGCCGTTCGATTATTATTATTTTGTTTTTTTTTTGCCCCGCGAGGCCCTTTTAAAACCTCCACATCAAACCTAGGGGGTCAGCGAGGATCTACTATGCCCCCTTATAGTTATTTCCCCCTTTGTTTTGACCTCCTCTTGTCTCTCGATCCTACCGAGAGACAAGATGGCGGCCGCTACGGACTGTTTGGAATGTTGACAGACGCCGGAGAACCAATCAGCTTCGCTTCACAAAGCTCCGTTGCGCGAAAAGTCCGCGAACCAGAGCGCTAACCGGTCCGCTGTTACAGATATATATCTTTTTTTAAACGTTAATTTCTCAAAATCCACTGGAGCACATATATTGAGACCTACAAAAGGCACATCGGGCTACCAGTCCCTACAATTTTGCCAAGTTTCGTGCAAATCCATTCAGCCGTTCGGGCTAAAAGTGAGGCCAACCGCCCTATGGAAAACTCAATGTTAAAAACACGTTTTGGGACCCCCCTTTTTTCTCGGCCCCCACTGGACGAACCCCCCCCAAATTTTCAAGGGCTGCTCAGAAACAAAATGTGCCATTTTCCTGAAAATTTCAGCCGATTCCGTCCACAAACGCCAAAGTTATTAGACATAGAATTTTCAAAAAACCCATAGAGAAAAAATCCTAACTATATATACCTACTGGCGACCGCCAGTAGGTAATATATATATATATATATATATATATATATATATATATACACATACAGATATACATATATACATATACATATATACATATACATATATACACATAAATATACATATATACACATATACATATACACACATATACATATACACATATACACATACATATACATATTCAATACCAATTTTGTCCCACACAAAGGGCGTGCTTTGCACAGCTGGTACGTGTGGTGAGGCCGGAACAGCCTAGAGTTTCTATTCCTCACCAAAGCGAACTACACGCTGCACTCTCCCAGGGGGTAGTTTTCAAAAACGGTTTATTAACAAGCCATCATTTTACTCCTTCCTCCAACAACACGTTTCGACCAGCATGTCTTGATCACGGTACAAACATTAGTCCCTCCACAGTTTCTCCCATTTATACCTCTAGCCCATTTGGCATATTAAGGTGCATTCTGGGACCGGTAGTTTTTGTGCCACTAAAAACTTTTTGGAAACAAATTGTCATCACTGTCAGTAAAGTTGTTGTTTGAAGAGTAATGGGCAATAGTCCCAGTTTGAGTATGGATGACTGATTACTTACAGAAGTCGGGATCAGTGTTGAGCTGATTACAAGCAAACATATCTCAGTAACTTAGTTTAATGCGCACTGTTGTTAAATTACAATTATCTATTGTGTCTATTAGTGATAGTATTTTACTTTCACAACTTGGTCGTCCTTCAATTATGGATCGGTGCCAGAGGATTTTTACTTCTTTGTGCATTTGTAAGTGAATCCCAAGTCTAATCTTATCAGGGCTAAATGCCAAATCATTCTCATCTTCCATGACTCTGTTTGTTGCAGTTGTCTATACCCTTTTTCCATATCTACTGTATACTCTATCTCATCCATGTTGCTGTTAAGTTACTTAATGTTTCCTTAAAATTTCTCGGCTGACTTAGTTGGCAAGCCTCTCACAGGTGTACATACATCTCTTTGTCCCCATTTAGCCCGGTTGGGAACTTGGTTTTGAATCTGATTATTAATCTTGATTCTAATGTTCTCAATTTGAGGGTTCTGTACCCCTCTCTTTTGTGCGCAGGTAACGTTGCAAGACCACAGTATGTTATATCTTTCCATGTTCTTCCACCATGAGTTAGCATATGTTTGGACATGGCATATGTAATGTTGTGTCTTTGTTCTGGATTGCCCTTGTGTGTTCAAGAATCTGTTTTTTGAGGGGACAAATCGTGCTCCCAATGTAGCATTTGCCACAGTAGCACTCCACATACGTGGTGTTGCATATGATGGTATCATTGATGTTAAAAATATTTCTTTGCAGATCGATGATTGCTTTCATATTTTTGCCAATCTTGCAAGCTTTGCAGTGGCTGCATTTGCTTAATCCATTTGCAATGCTTGTAACCAGGTTCCTGGTCGTTTATTTACAAAGTGGCTCTTGACTAATTTGTCTGACAGCGACGGTGCCTTTCTATAGGATATTTGAGGTTGATTTCCCAGTTGTTTTCCAATGTAAGGGTCTTTAAATAAGATGTTCCAAAATCTATTCAGGGAGTTGCGGATTTTGAAGCTTTCTTTGCTGTATGTCATTACCATTCTTATCGGTTCTTTTGACTTGCTATTTAAGTTCTTGTCTTCTCTGTTTATCAGTGTTTCAGCCCTTGTGACTGATCTTGCTTTCATTTCTCCGCGTTTGATATCATTATATTTATAGCCTCTTTGTGGGAAGCGTTGTTTTGTTTCCTTAAACTTGAAGTTCATTCCCTTTGTGTTGGAACAATTTCATTTCATTCTGATGAACTCACCATATGGTATATTCTTTTTCAGACTCTCCGGGTGAAAACCCTTTCCATGGAGCACACTGTTGGTCGCAGTGCTCTTGCTAAATACTGTTGTTTCTATCTGGTCTGATCTCGCATATACCTTGGTGTCCAGAAATACCATCTCACTCGCACTGATGTTATGCGTGAATTTGAGACAGACAGTATTTTTGGACACCATTTTTGTTTAGTATCTCCAGGAATTCTAGAAATTCAGATTCAGTTCCATTCCAAAGGAGAAAAAGTTCATCTATAAATCGTAGTCAAAGAGCTACTTTGGCTACGTAATGGTCATTTTCCTCTCTCAAAGCTATGGTCTTCTCCCACCAACCCATTACAAGGTTGGCATAGCTTGGAGAGAAGGAAACTCCCATTGTGGTACCACACTTTTGGAAGTATATGTCCTTGTTGAAAAAGAATACATTATTCATTAGGCACAGTTCCATCATATCGAGGACCAACAGACAATGTTGCAGTTGTTCAACAGGCTTTTGTTTCAGAAAGTATGTCATTTGCTAGTAAGACTATGTAATGATTGATTGACGTATACAATGATACAAAGTTGATGGTCACTAGTAGGTAATCCTTCTGTCATTGTGTATTCATGAGTATCCTCAGAAAGTTCCCTATGTCTTTTATGTATGATGTTAGTGTGGGTACATTGGAGCTAGAAAGTGATCCACATAAATTGAGATGTTTTGGTAAAGTGACTAACAACTGGAAGTGGAGGTTTAGTTAAGGTTTTATGTACTTTTGGGAGAAAGTAAATAGTTGGAATTATGGGCGCATCATTCCATAGAAATTGTACCTCTTGTTCACTAAGTAGACCTTTTTCCTGCCATTGTTTGAGCTTCGTGTTCAGGTCTTTAACTAAGACATTCATTGAATTTTCTTAAATTTTTTCATAGTTATTAGCATCATTTAATTTCCGCATGGCCTCCGCAATGTAATCCTCTTTGTCTAGAATAACTATGTTACCCCCTTTATCGGCGTGTTTTATCTCTATTGGTGTATTCTTTGTAAGTGAATCCAGTGCTAAGCATTATTGTTGGCTCAGGTTTTCTTTTTGTTATCCCTGTTTCACATTGTTCATTTTTTCTAAATCAACAGACACTAGATCGTAGAATGTGTCTAACCTGTTCCCGGGATGTAGGGAGGGACAGAATTTTGACTTATCCCTGAATTTGGTGATCGGATGTGCATCAGTTTTGATGCCAATTTTTCTGCAGGATTTGTGAGTCAGTGATGTCTTCCTCTTCTAGTTAATTTGCCAAACCATATGCTGTTCTCAGGTTATTAATTTCAGCAATGGTAAATTCCTGTGATACTTCATCATTCTGGTTGATATTATCTTCCACATTCTGTGGGTTTTGTCTGTCCTGTTAGCTGAAGTACTTTGACAGTTTAAATTTACGTACACACTTGTATAAATCTATCTTAGCCTCTACAAGATCAAAGTGCTTTTCCGGACAGAATGTTAGCCCTTTTTTCAGAAGGCTTTCTTCAGCTCTTGTTAAGACACTTTGATACTTTGATAAATTGATAATTAATGGTTCCTTCATTTATGGCTGTTCTATGTCTTTATCACCCAATTGCGCAGGTGATAGCCTTTTGTTTTTTTGACAGCTTCTTCTGTTTTTTGTCCTTTCCTTTTGTTTGTGGTCTCCCGTTTCCTCTTCCCCGTCCTCACCCTCTTCCTCTTAGTGTTTGCTGGTCTAGATATATTAATTTCATTTCGTCTAATCTAAAAAAGAGGTGTGTTGTCCAGGCATGGATTGTCCCTCTCCCTCGCTGAAATCTGTATCAAACTTGTTTTGTGTCGTATTGGGGGATTCTTGTGGTTGTCTTTTATTGGTGCCCATTTGTTGTTTTAGTGCTTCAAAGCATTTAGCAAAAGTTAGTATTGTGCCAGATTCGTAATCATGCTCATCTCTGCGAAATTTACGTTCCTTGCGTTCTTCGACTTCACTCTCGTGTTTGTCTACATTACGTTCCATCTCCTTTCTCAATTTTCTGGAGTCATCTTCTTGGTTAAGTGCAAGGATGCTGGCCTCCAATTCAGCTATCTTTTTATGTAATTCTCCCACATCGATTTTAGCATATTTGACTATTATTAGCATCATATTGTGAGAGCACTGCATATTATTTTTTCCCCATTCTACCAGCATTTCCGGTCGAGTGTCAGGGTGGTTGGGGAGAGTAAAGATTCAAAGGCCCCTGGGCACTCTTTCACATTCGATATATTTCTCAAGGGTGAGTACTTCCCAACTTTTAGTGATTTCCCTTTTTAACTTTCTTTCCAATTGGACATACAGTTGTTTGAGAGTCATTTCCCCAGCGTTGCTCTCTTTGTCTTTCTCTTTTCTGCATGCCATTGATTTGTTACCTCTTTGAAACATTATCTCTGCGCTTTGAGAGTGTTTTATGTCTCTCTCCTCCATGGTTTAGGTGTACACGTGGTTTATTGACAATAGTTGAACAATTAATCTGTGTCCCTTAAGCTGTTCAATCTCGGACCACACTATAGCTGGATGCTGGAAGGAGTGATTTTCGATTTTATCTCAGTGGCTTAATTTACCAACTTTTCCCGTTTATCCCACTGGGTAGTGACTCTAGTTCACCAGCTCGTAATTATTGCATGCTGCGCTCTCACCTCATATGGTCAGGAATGGCGCTGCATCTCATTAGGCATCCGCGTTCTTCTGAATTCCTCAGTGGTAAGAGCCAGTTAATCGAGAGTTTTTCCTTTTTCTTCTGGGCCAGAAAGTCTCAGAGAATGCCGGTTCTTGATGTATGCGTGCTGATTACTTCACAGCAATCACGCGATCTCAGAGCACAATACCATGCAGTCTCTACGTTCTTTAGGCATCAGGGAAAGACGGCGGTTGGGCGCTCCTTAGTTTATTTGATTCACCACCAATTTTGCACAGCTGGTGCGCGTGGCAAGGCAGGACCAGCCTTGAATTTCTATTCCTCACTAAAGCAAATTACACGCTGCACTCTCCCAGGGGGTAGTTTTCAAAACCGTTTTATTAACACACCATCATTTTACTCCTTCCTCCACCAACTTTTCGACCGGCAGGACGAGCCAAAACGTTACGGCGACATATTGCGAATACAATTTCAGCACTTATCTGCTGGTCCGTGTTTGCTGTGTAAGAGGTGAGGGAGAATTGCCTGCTGCTCAGATATATATATATATATATATATATATATATATATATATATATATATATATATATATATATATATATATATATATATATATATATATATATATATATATATATATATATATATATATATATATATATATATATATATATATATATATATATATATATCCAGCAAAGAGTTGCCTGAAGAAGAGAGGACGCCAGACAGACAAGTTCAGGGATACGCTCTTTATTCACGTTGGAGGCGCTCACAGAGAACGGCATCCCAAGCAACAGGATCTCCCCATCCGATGCGTTTCGTGCAGTGGAAGCACTTAATCATGGAATGCTGGGGTTGTGTTGATTGAAACCAGCTGTTTCCGCTCACCACCATAAGTCCGTATTTTGCTCCGCCCTCCTGGGCGGTGCCTCTCCTGGGGAATGATGGGCTTGGTAGTTCGGCGATAATTCTTAAGGTAAGACGCTGGTTTGAACCCCCACAGTCACAATAATCCCAAGTGGGTCTGCAAAGGGTAACTGGACTGTGTGGCACCGCTTGTTCCAACGTAAAAGCACTCGTCTGCCCCAAGTTGGGGTGCCCGGTGACACCTCAACAGGACTGTGCAGCGCACAGCAGGTTCCTTCTCGCGGCACAGGCACGCCGCTACACATCCAGCAAAGAGTTGCCTGAAGAAGAGAGGACGCCACACAGACAAGTTCAGGCATACGCTCTTTATTCACGTTGGAGGCGCTCACAGAGAACGGCAACCCAAGCAACAGGATCTCCCCCATCCGACGCATTTCGTGCAGTGGAAGCACTTAATCATGGAATGCTGGGGTTGTGTTGGTTGAAACCAGCTGTTTCCGCTCACCACCATAAGTCCGTATTTTGCTCCACCCTTTGCAGACCCACTTGGGATTATTGGGACTGTGGGGGTTCAAACCAGCATCTTACCCTAAGAATTATCGCCGGACTACCAAGCCCATCATGCCTCAAGAGAGGCACCGCCCAGGAAGGCGGAGCAAAATACGGTAAGCGCACCCGGCGCGCCACGGAAGTGCCCGAGCGGAAAGCTGATTGGCCCTCTGGTGTCTGTCAACATTCGAAACAGTCCGGAGAGTCCGCCATTTGAGAGGTGAAAAATAAAAGGGGAAAACGTTGAAAGCGGGAAGGGTAGAGACCCCCTGTCCCCCTAGGTTTTCTCAGGGGGGCCTAGAAGGACCACAAAGGGCAAAATAAAAATAATTTTTTTGTTGTTGAAAATTTCGCGGAGTAAGCTCAGGGTGCGCGTACATGGGCGTTTACAGGTACTCGTACCCTGAGCGCACCACGGGGAAAAACAGTGAAAACAATTAGAGTAAAAAAAGAATTTAGAGTGCTTAGAGGTAGGGTAGCTCTAAAAAGAGCTGTTGTGTTATGTGGGTTATTTAAGTACCTACAAGTAGGTACCGATGCAGAGTCTAAACTTCAAGAGGAAGACTCTATTCCCCTCATCTGTAAAATGTACACCATCTCTCCTATAGATGCCTTGCATGTTGTATCGCAAGTTGTTGTGGTATATAGAACCCATACCATAGTCTCTGAGGAAAGCAGAAACAGATTTATTCACATATTTCCTTGCTTTCTCAATCTGTGGACAAAATTGGTTGGACCAGTTCCATTTTTGCCTTTGGCATATATTAGAATATACCAAGGCAGTTTTAGGAAAAAGTGACATCAATTGCCCAAAGGTCTCCTTTAAAAGCATTTCCAGACCTACCCCAGTCAAAGTGCCCAGGTCATGGCCACCACAGTGCACAATTATGAGGTCAGGGTGTGGTAGATGCATAAAGGATTTTACCAATGGTATCAATTGGTGACATCTCAATCCTCTCTGGCCAATCCACATAATATCCACATAATATCCACATTTGGTAAATCAAGGTTGGGAATACCTCTGTTTGCTGCATACTTTTCACTCCAGTGAGCAAAGCTATGACCCACAATCCAGGCATCTTGAAGGTAGATGTGGTTGTATTCAGATGAGTTGTGGAAATAAAATGGCAGTTTGAAAGTAGGAGTTATGAAAAAAGTGGTTGCGATTCAGTGCACTTGAAAAAGAAGAAATGATTGTTGGTTTCTTAAAATTACCCACTGAAAATTAGGGTGCATGCTTCTGTTTTTTGAAAGAAGTAATTCTAATGGTTGAGAAAAAGTCATTTAAAGAAACATTGCACAGGATAAGCTGCTATATTGAGAAGTCAAACACCCTTGCTGGGTTCATTTGCAACATAGTATCATGAACTTTTCACCTGTGTGCTCAGTTGGGTGATGTGTGGAGTGTTACCATGGTAACAGGCAGAAAGAGCAGTAGGGGGATGGGTGAATATTATGTGAGTTTCAAAGTGTTGAAATGTAGAACCAATTAAAATGTTAGTTTGGTTTTGAATTTGTGTTGGAAGAAATTTCATTGGTTATGTGCATGAAAATGGGTCTGAAATCAGAGGGAATCTGGGCCATTATTCTGAGGCTGCAGTGAAAGAAGCATTATTCAGAGATTCTGCATAAGAAAATCTGGTTTGTGACTGCCACTGTTCTAAATCTTCAAAAGCATTTTTAAAGGTGAGTAATGATTCATTTAATATAGATAGAGTGCTGTATACACTATGGGGAAGATTAACAAGCATATTGGGGTTCTTTATTCTTGCATTGTGTCTCATGTTTTTTTGTAAGGCTAGAAAAAAACTTAATGGTGCATATTGGAAATGTATTTTGGAAATGAGTCAGGTTTCTGCACTGTAATGTAGTGCTTATTTATATGTGCTGTGCTCTATCTTTTAAATGATTTATTGTGGTTTTTAGGGAAAATGATTGTTTTTAACATTTTTAACTAAGATCACACTGAGTGTCTGTGTAAATTAAAGAATTATATTTGCACATTTTTTTATAATGTCTCCTCACAGTTTGCATCTGTATGCTTATAGGGTACTGTTTCTTTATGCATTGTGTCTCATGTTTGTATGTAATGCTGGCAAAAAACCAATGGTGCATATTGGAAATGTATTTTGGAAATGAGTCAGGTTTCTGCATTGTAATGTAGTGGTCATTTATATGGGCTGTGCTCTGTGTTTTAAACGATTTACTATGCTAAATGTTTTTTCGTAAAATTTATCGCTTTAACATTTTGACTAGGATCACATATCTGTCAGACCTCTTAGTTGCCAAATAGGCTCTAAGCTGTGCAATAAAGATCCAGGGTGTGCTGTTGAAATGAAAAAGGAATGTTATGTCTTGCTTATACATATATGGTCTGTTTTTTGCCAGTAGAGACAGTGAGATATTATGAGCACAGACACACATAGTGCAAGCAGAGACAGACATGATAGATTACATGAAACATCCTGGTCATTTGTCCAAGATCACACTGTGAGTCAAGCTTGATTTTAAATGTATCTGGGTGAATAATTCGCTTAGTTGATGTGTTTAAAAATATGGGAATACATGTATTCTTGAAGTCAGTTAGGCTTTAGGATATGTACTAGTAGAGAATCTTAGGCAGCATGTCTGTCAGGCCTCTTAGTTCACAAATAGGCTCTAAGCTGTGTAATAAAGATTCAGGGTGTACTGTTGAAATGAATAAGGAATGTTATGTCTTGCTTATATATATATGGTCTGTTTTTTGCCAGTAGAGACAGTGAGATAGTATGAGCACAGGCACACATAGTGCAAGCAGACACAGACATTGTAGATCACATGTAAAATCTTGGTGAAAAACGTTAAAAGTGCTCATTTTACTAAAACCATTTATCACAGTCATTTCTTTAAGACAGAGATCTCAGCCCATGTGTTGAATATTAGACAGATTTGTTGGCATGAGCTGGAAGCCATTTTGTATTTCTGGCAGCCATTTTCTTTTCCATGTGCACTCTCCTACCTTTCTGTTAACTGTCTTTGTAGCCTGTATAGAGACAAACTATGTTTAACATACTCCACTTCTCACATGCCCAGAAGGTCCTAACTAACAGAATGCACCTACTTCTCTAGTATAAGTGTCAGACTATTTTGACCAGGATCACAGAGAGTGTCTGGGTGAAATAAAGAATTATATTTGCACGTTTTTCTTTTATCTGTAAAGATGGTGCAGAGAGATGATGAGATGGTATGAGCACAGACAAAACACTGTCTGTATCATGTCTCTCACCACCTGCGTCATCTCTCTCTTTGCGTGTGTCATCTCACTCACCGCCTGCATCATCTCTCTCTTTGTGTGTGTCATCTGACTCTCTGCCTGCATCATCTCTCTCTTTGCATGTGTCATCTCACCACCAGGCAGAGAGTGAGATGACACACGTAAAGAGAGAGATGTTCCCTGTGTCTGTGGAATCTCTCTCTCTCTGAGATAACACACACAAAGAGAGAGATGGCGCAGGCAAAGAGTGAGATGACACACGCAAAGAGAGAGATGGTGCAGGTAGAGAATGAGATGACACACGCAAAGAGATAGATAACGTAGGTGGAGGGAGACATGATGCAGGCAGAGGGGAGATGGTGCAGGCAGAGAGTAAGATGACAAGCAAAGATAGACATGGTGCAGGCAGAGAGTGAGATGTCACACGCAAAGAGAGAGATGGCACAGGCAGAGAGTGAGATGGCACACGCAAAGAGAGAGATAGTGCAGTCAGAGAGTGACATTAATGTTGAACCTGTTCTGCACTGCCATAAAGTGAGAAACAGCATGATTTCCTACTCTGGTGAGACACAGTTGCTGTGCTATAAACTTACTTATGTTGTAAACTAGTGTTTATATCGTTTAGTTATTGTAATTGCTATGTAATATGTTAGTAATGGTCTATAATATGTTATTTTTTCTTTACAACAGATTGTAATTATTAAGAAAAAGAAGAAGCAAAATGCCTACAAAAAAATATAAGAAAACTTACTTTTCCAAGAAAACGCATTTACAAGATGTATGTAAAAAACAAAATACGGAGAAAAAGAAGAATGTTACTGGTAAGGCAACTAAGCATTTCATACGGAAATTAACTCAATGTAAAAAAAGTCAAGATAATGCACAAAAGAAAAAAAATGTTTCTGCAACTACAAAGAAAAAGTAAAATCTCAGCAAAAATGTAGAAAACGTTTATGGCGATGATATTGTCTATATTAATAGACGTAAAAATCAGTTCATTGACATTCGTAGGCGAATGTTTTATAACAGAATTGTTTTAAATTTATTAAAAAATGTTAAAAATTGCAAAAGGAAAACTGATTTATATAAGAAAAAGAAAAGTATAGAGAGGATAGTTGATCAGGCTTTTGAAATGAAAAAAAAATCATTTATTTTAGTAATCAATAGAATTCGTACTCTAGACAAGGTAATCAATGTTTTGAAATCAAAAAGTAAGTGGAAAAGAGTAATTAATCGGACTAATTTTTGTGATTTTTTTTATGGAGAATGGAAGCATAGTTCAAGTTGTGAGCCATTTTTTAATGAAGAGAGTTATTTTCAGGATAATGATTTGGTGCTTGCAGTTGACACCAGTGGTCGAGGATATGAGGTGAAGGCCAGTTGTCCGATTGAAAAAGAACAAATTGTGCCTAGAAATGCAGAAGAGGTGTTAGCTGATGAAGTTTTAGGGAGACATCCTAAGGCTCCAGTGTACACTTGGAATTGTAGTAGTATTTGTAGTGTGCGACAGGATTCAATTGATTTGTTTCGCAATTTCTTCATATACTAAGAAAAGTCTAAAACAAAAAATTAAAATGTTGCAAGAGTTAGATCCTTGCAGAGTAAGAGAAAAAACAGGTTTGCATGGGCATTCACTGGCTTGTCTTTCTAGAAAAGTATGTCAGAGTGTTTTTCATCATTTTAGGATGTTAGCAGTACATCATACTAAAGTGAGGAAATTAGTGAGAAGGTTGTATTATGCAAAAAGTCCAACACTAATGTTAAAAAAGTTGAACAGTGCTCTTTTGCATGGATCAGCATTAGATGTGAACAACATTTGTGAAGAAATTGAGTTAAGTTACTTTGGTGAAAAAGAGGGCAGTGCAGAAACTGATACAGTAATAGAAGGTAATGTGGAAGAGAAGGTACAGAATTTAAGTACAGGAAATTTTGACCATGAAATTACAAAGTTTAAGGTCATTTCAAGTGAAAGGCCAAATTTTTCTTGTGTGTGTTGTCGACGAACTCATTATAAGAATCATTCAATGTGTGCATCCATTTCAGGCTATTGTTCGCATGGAGCCTAAGACAGGGAAATTGCCTCCTTCAGATTTACAGAGAGGATTAAAGGGAAAAGTTGTTTATTTGCCTCTAGATAAAAAGAAAAATATTGATACAATTGGTGTTGAAAAAGTGAAAGAGGAACCTCTGGTTATTCTAGTTAATGGCATTCCTACAAAGAGTAAGAAAATCTGGCAAGATTTAGTGGATGTTAGGAAAGTCAAAAAGGCAGCGTTGTATTTGGTAAAAAACAATCAGTATTACAAAAATGAATATGTAGAGGAAGGAGAAACAACTGTAGAAGAGGACAGTGATTTCTCAGCTGGGCAAATTGAAAAAGTAGATGTGTCTAGAAGTGAAGAAATTTATGAACATTATAGTGTTCATCCTCTGCATTCCAAAGAAGTAATCGGGAATTCTATTGACTTGTTCCAAATGAAAGAAGCAAAAGGAAGTCCCATTAGTGAATGGGAAGAAAGCTTGGAAGTTCGTTGTTTTCCTCAGTTATTTCCAACAGGTCAAGGTGGTTGATATGATGACCGATCTGTTCAAATTCCTGCATCTGAATACCGGACTTTAAGATTATATGCAGAAGATCCAAGGTTTTGCCATATTTGTTTCATCTTCTGTTTGAGAGTGACTTGTCTGGACTTTCTTGTGCAGTGAACCATATACTGAAAAGTGGAGTACATCTGCAAAATGTTTCGGCAAGGGACTTTATGGAAAAAGTCCAACAGCAAGACACTATTTTGGAGTCTCAGCTAATTAATCTCATGGCATGTCAGCGTGGTACCAACGAGTATTGGTACCGTCGTCATGGGGAACTGAAATGTATGCTACATGGTTCCTTACTCTTAGTTGTGCTGAGTATGCTTGGGAAGACTTACTTCAATTTCAAATGAATGCAAACATAGAAAATATAGAATACAAGACACCCGGAGAACTGTGCTCTTTGGATCCAGTTAATGTATGCAGGTATTTCAATCATAGATTTGAAGCTATGATGTCTTTTATCACAAACAAAAAAATCCTCCTCTTGGAGAGGTTCTGGAATTCTTTTGGAGAAAAGAGTATCAAGCAAGAGGTGCTCCTCACATACATATGCTGCTATGGATCAAAGATGCCCCCAAATTCGGAACAGATTCAGATGAGAAAGTGATGAGTTTTATTGAACAATATGCTTCATGTGCTGCACCAAAAAGTTCAGAAGAAAAAAATTTAAGACAACAAGTGTTTCGATTTCAAACCCATCGCTGTGGAAAATACTGTCGTCGAAAATACAAATCTAAGGACAAGTTCTACACAAAATGTCATTTTGCATTTCCACGTCCAGTAACATCGAAAGGACGAGAGAACAATTTGATGTCATCTTTACGACATACTGTGACAAGAAAATCACCCAAAAATACATACAACTTAAAAAGAAATGAAGAGTCCAAATACATAAATGACTATAACCCAGTCATTTTGTCCATGTGGAATGCTAACATGGATATTCAATATGTTGCTGACAACGCCATTGCTGTGGCTCGATATGTAACGTCTTACATAACAAAATCAGAAATGACAGAACTGAAGGAAATGTGGGAAATAATTTCTCATAAAAAGAGCCTAAGTAAGAAATTGTACAGTTACAGTCTGAAGATGTTGTCGCATCGAGAAATTGGAGCATACGAATGTTCAGATCGGTTATCATCAGCAACTCTCTATGCCAAATCTAGAACAATCATTTGGGTGAGTCTAGGTCTTGCTGCAACACGAAACCGAGTTTTGAAATCTGTACAAGAAATTGAGTATTTGGCAGAAAAAGAACCAAACTGTACAGATATTTTGAAGACAAACATGTTGGATACATACTATCCAAATAGAAGTACTCATCTTGACAATGTTTGTCTCTATGAAGTACTGCAAAGCTATACTTTTAAGAGGAATATTACAGAAGATATCAATAAAGGAGTATATGCTGTAATTGGATGTGAAGGATGTCTGGTGAAACAAAGAAAAGGACATTTGATTAATCATCGAAAATTGAGTTGCGAATCTGCTGACAAAAGGGAATTTTACTATTTAGCTCTTTTGCAACTTTTTAAGCCATGGCGTACAGAAGAGGAACTACTTTGAGATTTTCTCAGTTCTGAAGATTCTTTCATTGCAAGCAAAAATACTATAGAATGTACTGCTTTCACTAATTATCTGCAAATGTTGAACGATGAAATACAGCAAGAAGCTACAATTGCAGCAGAGATTGCTAGAGACAGTTCTCAAGACAGTCAGAGTTCTGCTTCGTTGAGTCAGGATCCACTTGGAGGACCAATTATCCAAAATTAAGCTGCCACTGCCATGGATGAGGTGGAAAGAGTAATGGAACAAGCTCAGGAGGATGTAGTAAACTTAGAAGAATTGGAAAAACAACTAAACGTTGAGCAGAAACAAATATATGATGAAGTAAGTAGGCCCTCTGGACAACGTGGAAACGGGCTACGATCAGTTTTGTAGATGGATCTCCAGGGCGCTGGACTCTCTGATCCCCATCGTTTCGAGCAAATTAAGCTCTAGAGAGTCGAGTCCCTGGTATGATAGTGCACTACGGGCCTTGAAGGGTATATGTAGACGGGCGGAAAGAGCGTGGCGGAAGTCTTATGAGGCTGATATGAAAGCTGCATATGTTGCTTCCGTCAAGATCTACCATCGAGCTATCTGTAGAGCTCGTGCGGCGTTCTACGCCTTGGAATTCCGCAACAGCTCAAACCCGTCTAAGACTATATTTAAAGCCGTTAAAGATCTTTGGGCGAAAAGGACTTCCTCCCTGGTAGCCGGTTCCATCTCCCATTGTGAGGCTCTGGCTTCCTTTTTTCTGGAGAAGGTCCAGGTTATTTACCAGGCCTTCCCTAGTATGGGGCCAGCTCCGGGAGCCTTAGACAGCGCACAAGGTCATACCATCTTGCACTCTTTTCCCCCGTTACTTTCGGAGGGGTTTAATAAATTTGCTCAGCAAATTAAGTCTGGCTCTCCGTCGGATCCAGTAAGACCAGCTCTTTTTAGAGACCAGTCTTTTTTGGGACGCTCTACGGTGTGTTCCCTAATTAACCTCTCGCTGGCCTCGGGTGTGGTTCCAACCAAATGGAAGCAGGCGGTGGTTTCTCCAATTTTGAAGAAGCCTTCGTTGGACCCTTCGAAACCCGAGAGCTACCGCCCTATTTCATTACTCCCTTGGCCAGCGAAGGTTGCGGAGGCCCATGTCAATCTGGCCCTGTCAGACCACCTTGCTCGGGCCAATGTCCTAGACTCCACGCAGAACGGCTTCCGTGCTGGGCACAGCACGGAGATGGCCCTTCTTGCTATGGTGGAGCACCTGCGTGCGGTGTTGGATGCTGGTCAGACGGCGGCGCTGGTATTATTAGACCTCAGCGCCGCCTTTGACACCGTCTCTCACAGCATTCTGCTGCACCGGTTGGAGGAGATTGGCGTTGGGGTACAGGCTCTGCAGTGGTTTCACTCCTTTCTCGACAATCGTTCCTTCTGCGTGGCCATCCCACCCTTTCAGTCCAAATTCCAGCCTCTTGCCATGGGGGTTCCGCAGGGATCCTCGCTGAGTCCCACGTTATTCAACCTTTACGTGAGACCGCTGGCTGAGGTCGCAAGGCAGTGGGGCCTGATTATGGTCTGCCGACGACACTCAGCTGGCGGTTACTCTCAGTGGGGATGCGGAGCTTGATGCCCCTAGGTTTCAGAACGGACTGAAGGCGGTGGCCAACTGGATGACGGCGAACTGTCTCCAGCTTAACGCAACAAAGACAGAAATAATGATTGTCGGTAAGAGAGCGGAGCTTTGGGGGGACAGATGGTGGCCCTTGGAGTTGGGACCATCTCCGACTCCGGTCTCGGAATTAAGAAACTTGGGAGTCTGGCTGGACTCTAGCCTTAACTTTGTTGGCCATACTAAGAAAACCGCGGCCTGCTGTTTTGGCGTTCTCCGGGGCTTAAGACCTGTCCTCAAATTTTTTGATGCCCCGACCAGGCAGCTGGTGATTCAGGCTACGGTAATCTCCCGGCTTGATTACGCCAGCTCTCTCCTGGTGGGGGCCAACCAGGCAGAAATCACCCGCCTGCAGCGTGTCCAAAATGCCGCAGCTAGAGCGATAGTCGGCTTGCCCAGATTCTGTCCCGTTTCCAACGTTCTTCGCTCCTTGCATTGGTTGCCGGTGAGGATGAGAATCTATTTTAAGGTCCTATGTTTGGCTTTCAAAATCTTGAAAGGCACTGCCCCCCAGATCCTGTCCAATCTTTTGTCTTTCTATGTCCCGAAACGCTCTCTCCGATCCTTGGGCCAGGCCCTTGCCGTGGTCCCCCGGTTTAAGCTTTGTCGTGCCGGAGGCCGATCCTTTCGTGTGAAAACCGCGGTTATCTGGAACTCTCTCCCGGTTGAGATTCGTTTGTTGGAGGATCTCATGCAGTTTCGACAAGCCATTAAAACTTTTCTGTTTTAGTTTTGCCCCATAGTTGTTCCTTTTCTGTTCTTGCTTTAGTAGTGTTATGTTTTACCTTGTTGGGCGCCAGGACGCTCCTTTGCTGGAGCAGCTGTGCGCACAATAAATAACTATAACATAACATAGCATAATAGAACAGATTGAGCATGGTTTATGTCATGAGAAAAAAGAGTGCTCATGTACGTCATTTAAACCTGTCCGACTGTACGTGAGTGGAGAAGCAGGAACTGGAAAAAGTTTTCTAATTAAAGGAATTGCAACTTATCTACAGAAAAGAACTGAGTCATCGCTCTCTTGTGTTGTTACTGCTCCAACTGGGTTGGCAGCACATAACATTAAAGGGATTACTTTACATCGTTTATTGATGCTGCCAGTAGAGCATGATAATAAATTACAATACCGCAAGCTATTTGGAGAAGCTTGTTATGAAGTTTCCAGAATCCTGAAGAAAATGAAACTTCTTATCATTGATGAGGTAAGCATGGTATCACATGTAATGCTTGCTTTTGTGCATTTAAGAATGCAACAAATTCTTAAAACAGAGTATGATGTGTTATTTGGAGGCAAACACATCATTGTTTTTGGAGATCTACTGCAGCTAACTCCTGTGAAAGGACAACCAGTGTTTAAAATGCTTACGCATGAAGATACCAGAAAGTGCCTAGGGAGCATTGGAAATGTTAATATATGGTTATATTTTAAATATGCAGAACTGCTTCAAAATATGCGACAGGCAAAGGATGAATATTATAAAAATATTCTTCAGGATATAAGAATTGGAAAAGTAAGTGACATGGCAAAGAAGCTTTACAGGCACGATTATTTTCAAATTGCTTTCCAAATGCAAATATTCTCCCAGAGAATATTCATAGGAAATTGCTGACAACAAATCTGTGATATGCTTGATGCCAACTCTCCAAGAATGTTCAATCTTCAACAACAAAATGTTAGAATTAGAAAATAAAGAGATTGTAAAACTGGAAGCTATTGATAAGATAGAGCATGAAGGAACTACTAATATTTTGTCAGAAAAGTTGAAATCAAAATTGGATTCTTTAGAGAAGACAATATCTAATACTGCTGGTTTTGAAAAGAGTCTATATGCATGTTTAAATTTTCGTATAATTTTACGACGGTATTTAGATGTGGAAAGAGGTTTAGTAAATGGAGCAATGGGTCATGTTGTTGATTTTGTGGATTAATGAAATAGAGATGAAATCGAATTTTTGAAAATTACATTTGATGGAATTGAAGAAGTACAACAATATAGTCGTAGTTCTGCTCGATTTTTGCTTGTGAAAGATTTATATGTTCGCCGAAAACAGTTTCCTGTTTGTTTGGCATATGCGGTAACTATTCATAAATCTCAATGTTTAAGTGTAGATAGTGCTTTGGTGAATATTGGAAGTTCTGTGTTCAAGGAGGGTATGGCATATGTTGCTTTATCTCGAGTCAGAACTTTATCTGGATTATACTTGATTGATTTTGACGAGACAAAGATTAGTGCAGATCTAAATTGTGTAAAAGAATATAATAGGTTAAGAAGAGAATATGCTCCAAATTTACCTCAATATCCTTTATTTGAAAAGCGTGCGTCAGGCCGAAAAAGAAGAAATTAGAAAAACTGTAGCGAGGTTGTAGCAAAAAGAAAAAAACTAGATGAACCAGTAATTGTAAGCAGAAAGGGAAAGGATTCTGTTGAAGATGTTGGATTTCAGTTTGAAAACAGTTCTGGTGTCAACTGATATGCTAATGTAGTGGTTAATGTTGTTTTTTTTCTCCAAACTTTACAAGAGCAGATTGTAGAAAATCGGGATCAAAGATTTTGTTGTTTGTTGAATACTGTTTTTGAGAAATTTAGCAGTGATAAAACAAAAATAGAATGTGTTTCTGATATTCGAAATGTTTTAGACATATATTCTGGTCTAAATCAATTTTCACAGAATATTCAGCAAGATTGTCAGGAATGTCTAATGTATATGTTTGTTGTATTGCAAGATGAAGGTATAGATGTTGAAAATCTTTTTGGCCTTTCTTATAAATGGCAGCATGACTGCGACAAGTGTTCCTTTTCAAGTAGTACTACAATAGACACTAAAAGATTTATATATTTGACTTTACCAGACTCTAAATCAGTGTCTTTCAATAATCTCGTTAGAGAAGCAAATCAAAACATGGTCTGTACCCAATGTAACTCTGCAATGTTATCAACATTATTTATACAAAGATATGGACAGTATGTAATTTTAATGTTCCAACGATGTAGACCTGATGGAACTAAATTGACAACTTTAATTAAAAATGTTGTGGCTTCTCAATTATCAATTTCAGGAAGAACCTTTGTAACTGCAGCAAATATTTTCCATGATGGTCCTTCTACAACATCAGGACATAACACAGCTTATTTAAAACGTCAAAAAGGCTGGACTTATTGTAACGATACTCAATTGACTTTCAAACAACGTTATGTTATGTTATGTTATAAGGGTCTTTTATAGCACACGGCTACTCCAACGGAGTGTCCCGGCGCTTTATATTTCATGACCAGAGCAGGAAAACCAAACACAACATAACATGCCTTATGACTTACAAAATTCTTACCTAGTATTCTTACAACCCAAATATTAGGAAAAGTAATTGGCCTAGGAAGATTAGAGCAGTTAATAAAAGTTAGTCTGCTGTTCAAAATTACTTTGTGAGTGAGAGTAATCAAGATAATAAAAAACTTGTAGTTCTCATAGAGGTAGTGTAAGTGTATCACATAGTGAATGATATCAATATTATAGGAAATGTTGATCATGAGTGAGCCAGAGGTGGAAATATAACTATTGTTAGATGATCGAATAGATGTTGGAGATTTTCATTCAGAAAGTCGGGTAAATGGAAGTTTAAAAGTACGATTAAGTAATTTCTAAAAAAAGGACTTTTCATATACTATTTGGCCTCGTGGAAAATTAAGTGAATCAAAAATGAGTATTTCGGGTAAATGTTGTTAATTTATGTTTCTATATTACTTTACTTTGAGAGTATAATAATGACATACTAATGTTTTTATTAATTTGTGATTGTTGATATGTACGTAAGAAAATGTTGTTTGGAAGAAAACATTTAAGATATGTTTTTTTCTAAGTTTTACATTATTTATTAAAACGTTGGGGGGCGGAGCTAGCTGAGGCAAGAGATGGCCGCGCTTTGAGCGAGCTCCTCGAGGGGCACACAATCTTTCAGACAAATCCTGCATGAAACGAGGCACTTCAACCTATACTGACAATCGCTGGTCTGCCCTCACCTGCGTGGATGTCCGTGGTGAAGCGGGACCCTTGCGGATGCACCGGGGTGGAGGTACACGCCCAAAGACCTGTGAGGCCTACCGACGACTTCCCTAGCCCAAGCCGCTGCCTGTGCTAGCGGGACGGGCCGAGACGTACAGCATGCAAGCCGGCCAGGACTCCAGGAAAGACCGGTGTCGGAAATCAACAGTGCCGCAGCGCCAACAAAAAGGTACTGCCTGGCCGCGGGTTCTGCGAGGCCCCGCCGCTTCCTCCCTATAAGTGCGCTGAAGGGCGTGGGTAACCCGAGCACCCCTTGCCCCCGGCGGAGACCGCGGCGCGGCCTGTGACGTCGGCGTAGGGCATTGGGGGCTCTGCCAGGCGCCGCGGGGCACGAACACGAGGTCAGAGCACAAGTGGCGAGATTGGCGGCGGTTGCGCCGACGGGGTGCGGCCAGGTGTGCACATAAGGCTGTAGGAAACTGCCCGGGCACGCAGAAGCAGTGGCCTCGAAGGCGCACGGCTGCACTAAAGCAACGGGGAGCTACAGGAATACTGAGAGGCCGGTCCAGAGTTGAAGAGAATACATACTACACGGAAAGGCTGCGCAGGAACCCAAAGGGGGTACCAAACAATAACTAATACCAGAGGAAGCTGGTTGCAGTCCGCACAAGGGCAGGCCACGAAGATCAACATACTAGCACACAAGTGCTGAATATTGTTATTGGACAAAATGGCGCCCATGGGGAGGTAACAAGTGAAACGGCTGCAGGATAGGCAGCCACTGTCAAGTGAAGTGAACATGGCCATACTCTGCGACCAGCGACTCAAACATATAAGGCGGTACACCTGGGAAGGCGGAGAGAGGTAGCTTATCACTGCAGAGCGACGAGAGGACTAAAACACTTGTGAGCACCATCAGCGCGGCTGCCCCGAAAAAAGGCGCGACCACCACAATAACGACCAGGCCTAGGTGAATTGTGTAGGTGGACAGCACGCAGCTGCTGGGCCGGACTTGGGAGTTGGGCCCATCTTAACGCAACAACAATGGGAAAACCGGACAGGAATCAGCCAAAGATAAACTTTGAAGCAACTAAAAAGGCTCCGGACCAGCCAGAGACAGAGCAAAAGGCACCCTCGGCATCAGGGTCACAATCGGGAGGAATCCCAGCAGACAATGTCCAATCGATGTTTCAATCAATACAAACGTCACTGTCCAACATCGATGGTAAGATCGACACGCTGACGCACAGAGTGGACCGCATGTCTGAGAGACTGGACAGACACACAGAGCGGATTGACATGGCGGAAAGAAGGATATCAGATGTGGAGGACACAAACAACCAACTAACGACCAAGCAGGCGGGTATAGACAAACGACTGGAGGTGATGGCGGTGAAGGCAGAAGATTTAGAAGCCAGGTCTCGAAGATCTAATATACGAGTGATGGGAGTGGCGGAAACCACCAACACCGGCCCCATGGAAAAGTATGTTCAACAACTACTGAAAACACTATTGGGGAGAGAGACTTTCTCAGAGGTCTTTATTATAGAGAGAGCGCATAGGTCCTTGGCTCCTAAACCTCCAGTAGGCACCAGACCCAGGCCTATAATAGCGAAGATTTTAAATTATAGAGACAGGGATGCGGCACTGAGGAAGGCGAGAGAGCTAGGGACGCTCCACCATGAAGGCATGGACATTGCCCTATATCCAGATTTCACTCAAGCAGTGCAGGAAGCGAGAAAGAAGTATGGGACAGCAAAACAAAAATTACGTGAGTTGCAAATCCCATACGCTATGCTGTACCCTGCGCGTCTAAAGGTTACAGATGAGGGAGCCACGAAAATCTTTAACGAACCCAAGGATGTATTGAAATACATACAACTGAAAAAAACGAAAGGCGAGCTCAGAAGATCACCGCGGGACAGACGACAAGACAGATGCCATGTCGGACGTGGAGTAAAAGGCAGGCCCGAGCTACACACATGTTGCTACATACAGTACAAGAAGGGAACTATAAAGGTGACATTCTAGGCCAAGAGTCCTTGTGGGAAACACTACATTTAAAGGAACGGATTAAAAAACGGGCCTGCTGGCGACGACCATGGTATTCAGTGAGCAGAGGCCTGATTACAGCACTGGACGAAGAAACTACGACCAGCACCCCAGATAAGTGCCCGACGGGACATTGAATCTCTTTGACTCGATCATATCAATATGTCGATATCTCAGTTCTAAAAAGGTTTCCGATTGCTTAAGTTGTGAACTGCTTTGTTAATGTGTTAATTACCCATCTTAGGTTGAGGTGCACTCATATAGTGCTTATATAAGCTTAAATATGCCCCACCCTGTGTTGTTTTATTACAGGGAGTATGTCGAGGCAGCTTTCGCCCCCCAGTACTTGTTTTTGGGACGGGGTAAACGTTTGGAAAGGGGAGGGTACATGTCTTCGTTACTAGGTAAACGACGAAGTGGGAGCGGGGTGGGATGGGGGGTATACATAAAAAGCACCGGTCGGCTCGAGAGGTCCGCAGACTCAGACTCCTACTACAGACCACACCTCAGCCTGCAAGGATCGCAGATAAAGAACATGTGTTTTACACGATCGTAAGGCATGCAGTTTGAATCAGACTAGGACACTATCCTTCCTTACGTGGAATGTGAGGGGGCTGCAGGATCAGTGCAAGATCAGAAAAGTGATGGCATATTTAGGCAGACACAAAATAGACGTGGCCTGCATACATGAGACACATATATCCCCTACAAGAGAAAACAGGGTTGGGTATAGTTGGGCACAGACACGGGTAATGTCATCATATTCGAACTACGCTAGAGGGGTGTTGATAATGGTTAGACGTAATCTCCCTTACACTATATTAGAAACTACAGTGGATGACCAGGGCAGGTTCGCTATCTTGCGTGGGAATTTCGGCGGCACAGATGTCACAGAGGTCAATGAGTATGGTCCAAACAGGGACGACCCATTATTCTAAAAGTAGGTTCCACATTAAGAAGCATACAACCGACAAATATACTTTGGGGAGGTGACTTTAACACATGTTTAGATCCCAAGCTGGACAGATCAGCTGGCACCGATAGACAGGGGTGGAGAGCAGCCAGAGCATTACTAGACGATATGGATGAATGGGGACTGGTAGATGTGTGGCAAATGAGGCATCCAGATAGAAGAGAGGGCACATGCACTTCACTGACACACAACTCTTGGTCGAGGCTTGATTATTGGCTCACTACGCGAGAGGTCTGCACATGGATAACGAAAGTTGACCATCTACCTAAAACGTTATCAGATCACTCCCTGGTACGTTTGGTATTGGAGATGCCCACACATACACCAAGAGAATTCACGTGGCGTCTCCGGCAGTCGGCACTGAAAGATCAGGTATACAGAACTGAATTAAGACAGGCTATAAAACACTTCTTCCAAACGAATGAGGAATCAGTGGACAGTGCGAGGCCGTTATGGTAGGCCTTTAAGGTCACCATAAGAGGACACTGCATCTGGAAACACGCAGGGATACTTAATGACATAAGACATCAACTAGCCACGGCGGAAACGGACATTCGAAAGTTAGAAGACGAATACACGCATACGCAATTAGAATCAATTCAAGCTGACATTAGGCGCAAAGTAGATGAATACCATGAATACGCCGACACGGAAATTAAATATCTAGCGAAACAATACAAAGCCAGAGCGTATGGCGAGGGGGGTAGGCCCGGTAGAGTACTATCACATAAAATTAAAGCCGCACAGAACACCACCCAAATAACACATATAGACAGTGGCCATGGAGACGTGGTTTATGACACACCAACTACACTTGACAGTTTCCAGAAGTTCTACTCCAAACTATACACCTGGCAGGTCGCCAAATCCAAACAGGAAATACATGAGTACTTAAATGATATAGGATTAGCCTGGCCATCAGATACGCATAGAGAGTTTTTGGGACACCACCTGACAAAAGACGAATTTATAGACGCCATTAATTCGCTCCCAAATAACAAGGCTCCGGGCCTGGATGGCCTGCCGGGCGAATTTTACAAAGAATACAAGGACCTTCTGTTGCCATACCTAGCCCAAATGTTCGAAGAATCATACGAGATGGGGGCTCCTGCTGGAGACTCTACGTGAGGCATTGCTGATTGCTCTCCCTAAACCGGGAAAAGACCTCAGTAAATGCGAATCCTACCGACCCCTTTCCCTTATAAATATTGATGTAAAAATCCTAGAAAAAATCTTAGCTACAAGGATACAACTGCTGCTGGGGTCCCTAGTACTGCCGGATAAGGCGGGTTTCGTACCCACTAGATCAACAACACAAAACTTACGAACGATATTTACAATGTACCAGTGCTTGAATCCGGAACTACCAGCGGCAGCGGCACTTCTTGATGCCGCTTAGGCGTTTGACTCAGTGGAGTGGGAGTTCATGTTTACTGTCATGACAAGGATGGGATTCCCCCCATTCCTTAAATGGATAGAATTACTATATAAAAGCCCCAGGGCGAGAGTGCGCATCAATGACTTAACCTCAGACAGCTTGAGTATTAGTCGTGGGACCAGGCAGGGATGTCCATTATCCCAGATACTGTTCACGCTAATCGTGGAACCAATGGCGTGTAAAATCAGACAAAAACACCTAGAGTCGGCGCTGCAGTTCTCCCTACGACCTATTGGGATTTCGCTGTATGCGGATGACATGGTTCTCTACACCAGACACCCAGATGTGAACCTGAATCCGTTGATCAGGGAATATGTTAAATATGAACAACATGAAGGCCTCAGTATAAACTGGGACAAGTCCGTTCTCATACCGTTGACAATGGCGACTCCACAACCCTCACTAGATTACCCATTGAAATGGGAAACAGGCCCGGTGAAATATCTGGGAATATGGGTGCATCCTGACCCAGAAGTGGTGCTAAAAGAAAATTAAGGGGTGGCCATGAACAAACTGGAGGACACGATGAAAAGTGGATTAAACTCCCATTGTCATTAGCTGACATGATTGCGTTGCAGAAAATGGTGGTTTTGCCTAGGTTTTTGTACCTGTTCTGGAACATCCCTGTATGGCTCACAAATGCGTTTTTTGATAAACTACGCTCGACGCTACAGCAGCTCACGTGGGCAGGGAAGCACCCGCGGGTGGAAGACACTTACACAGCCGTACCACTTGGGAGGTTTTGCAGCACCCGATTTCCAGCTCTATTACTATTGCGCGCAGGCGCAACACGCACACTATTGGGTACAGCCACATGCATATATACCACACGTAGCGGTGGAGGCAGACAGTATACTTCCTAAAAACGGTCGCAATACATAGCAGAGACGGTAAGCTATTACCCCAACGATACGATGCAGCCAGTCAAATGCACGTCTAAAGCATGGCATACACTAGCAACTCGGGCACAAAAAATTCCGGTGTACGCACCGGCCCTCCCACTAGCGAACCACCCCAAACTATCGGTCACCTGCGAGCAGAAGATGTACAGGGAACTTGGGGACATGGGCCTCAAGACAATGGGCTCGGTGTTCCCTCAGAACAAATACATAACTCTGCACAACCCGGAGCTCTGTGCCCATCAAACACCATTAAAAATATTTGCTTATCATAGACTTAGGGCCGCAATAAAAGACCTCTATGACACGTTTCCAGAGGAACCACCGACCTTGCAGGCTTTACAAGTTTTATTAACAGCGTCATCGAGGGCGAACCTGGTCACCAAGCTATATACAGCATCTCAACACGAACAGAAAGGGGAAGCCAACAGATCCCTAGAACGATGGGTAGAACAGACAGGCACATCTATATCGGAAGAAGAATGGAAGTACAGCTGCGCACAAACTGCATTACTCACATCCAATTGTAACCTACGCATTATCCACTTCAAGTTCATGCACCAAACCTACTACACTCCGGTCAAACTCCATAAATACGGCCTCAGAGCTGACGATAAGTGCCAGAGATGCCAGGCTCCACGGGCCAACTTCCTACATCTAGCATGGAACTGCCCTGGCCTAAATGTGTACTGGCAAGAGGTAACGACTGCATTGACACATATGCTGAAACAACACACCCCAAACACTCCACTACTATGCCTGCTAGGCACGTACAGAATCAAACAGATCAGAAGGCGGAAACTGCTAGCCGTAGCGCTATTATTGGCAAAAAGACGTGTTGCAATAAAATGGGGAAGTAGAAGACCGCCCAGATATAAAGACTGGATCACAGATATGGTATACTGTAAAGAAACAATGGGTGTGTATGAGGAGGCGCTGCCACAGGCCTCAAGACCAAAAGATGGTTGATTATCTGATGGCACAGCAAGAGGGTAATGGGGAGGAATAGGTGAGAGGGAGCCATAGCAAAACAAAGATCTGGAATTCACTGGAAATACATAATGTGGTGACCATGAGTATACGGCTGTTCATGTCGGTCTGTACCCCAGCGGCGGGGGGAAATAGGTGTCCTGGACATTTGAGGTGAATACCAATCATGCCATATCACTGTTATTTTGATGCGTTATAACATGTTAAGTGCTATACTGTCTGTGGATTTCAGGGTGGTTGTGGAAAATCTGTATGTAATGTATTATTGTACGAAATGTGATATCTGTGGTCTTTTTTTGATGCCGACCTGGTGAAATAATTTTTTTTTTTAAACTAAGTTTTTTTTTTATTAAAACGTTGTATGGGCTTTTTAAACACAATCTTTTTGATTGTGTTTTTTTTTTTGCCCGCTGTCATATGATGAGTAGTATTGAACTCACTGTTTTTAGTGAAATTCAATATATTCCTAGAACAGCAAAAATAAACCATATAACATGTTGTACAAGTTATTTTGTATTTTGTATTGTGAAATATATATTATACTCCCCTTGTGTCACGCTCACTCACCTTTATCCACCCGCTATCACCCCTCTTTATTCACCCTCACTGCCCTTCTCTCACCCTCCTTCACCCCCGTTCCCTTACTCCACTTCCCTCACTACCCCTCATTCCCCATTCCTTCACTCCCCTTCCCCTCTCTCCCCTCCACCACTTTCCAGCTCTCAGTCCCTCTACTTCACTCTCCTTCCCCTTCTTTCCTTCTTTTGCTCCCTCAGTAATTCCCCTTCCCTCACTAACATTACTCCACTTCACTCACTCCTTCTCTCACTCCCTCTGTCCTCTCACATCCTCACTCCGCTTCCCTCACTCCCTCTCTCTTACCCTCACTCCCTCCATCCCCTCACTTTGTCACTCCCCCTTCCCTCACACTCACTCCCTTTAACTCACCAACACTCACTCACTTACCTTTCTATGCTCCCTCACTTAGTCCCCTTCTCTCACTCCTTCCTTCACTACCTCTATGTCCTCACTCCCTCACTCCCCTTGTCTTACGCTCACTCGCCTTTATCTACCCTCTATCACCCCCCTTTCCTCAACCTCACTGCCCTTCTCTCACCCTCCCTCACCCCCGTTCCCTTACTCCACTTCCCTCACTTATCCTCATTCCCCATCCTTAACTCCCCTTCCCCTCACTCTCCTACCACACTCACCTTTTCCCAGTCCCTCTGCTTCACTCCCCTTCCCCTTCTTTCCTTCCTTTGCTCCCTCAGTAATTCCCCTTCCCTCGCTCACCTTACTCCACTTTACGCACTCCTTCTCTCACTCCCTCTGTCCTCTCACTTCCTCACTCCTCTTCCCTCACTCCCTCTCTGTTACCCTCACTCCCATTGTCCCCTCACTCTCTCACGCCCCTTCACTCACCCTCACTCACCTTCCATCCCTCATTGTCGTGAATGCACCCTCACTCACTCCCCCTTCCCTCTCAATCACTCCCCTTTCCTTACTCCCCCTTCCTCATTTAGTTTTGCTAACTCACATTCCTTTAGTATCTTACTCACCTTCAGTTCATTTCTCTCTCCCTCTCTTCCTCTGTGTCACTGAATCTATCCGCCTCATTATCCTCTAAGTAATTTGCTCTCCCTCTAGTTCTTTTTCCCTCTCTCTGTCCTTCACCGGTCCTTTCTTTTCCTTTCTGTGTCCTTCACTCCTACTTTATCTCTTAGTACCCTTTTATGACTTTTAATCTCCTGCCTTGTCTCTTGTATTTTGAAATATATATTATAAAAATTATAACTTATTTTTTTTCCTCTTCCACAGATATTAAATTTAGTAAAAATATGTAATTAAGTTTACATTACTTATAAGGTAAGTTTGACAAACAAAATGTAGTTTCTCATCACTCTTTTCCTTAACCTCACTACTCTTCTCTCACCCTCCCTCACCCCCGTTCCCTTACTCCGCTTCCCACACTTATTCTTATTCCCCATGTTTACTCCCCTTTCCCTCACTCCCCTCCCACACTCAACTTCTTTCAGCCCCCCTGCTTTACTTGCCATCCCCTCTCTTCCCTTCCTTCACTCCCTCACTCATTCCCGTTCCATCACTCACCTTATTCCACTTCACTCACTCCTTCTCTCACTCCCTCTGTCCTCTCACTTCCTCACTCCCCTTCCCTCACTCCCTTTCTCTTAGCCTCACTCTCTCCGTCCCCTCACTCTCTCACTCTTCTTCCGTCACGCTCACTCCCTATAACTCACCCACACTCCCTCACTTACCTTTCTTTGCTCCCTCACTCAGTCCCTTTCTGTCACTCCTTCCTTCACTCCCTCTGTCCCCTCACTCCCTCACTCCCCTTGTCTTACTCTCACTCACTTTTATCCACCCTCTTTCACTTCTCTTTATTCACGCTCACTGCCCTTCTCTCACCCTCCCTCACCCCCGTTCCCTTATTCCGGTTCGCTCACTATCCCTCATTCCCCATCCTTCACTCCCCTTCCCTTTACTTTTATCCCCCACTCACCTTCTCTCAGTACCTCTGCTTCAGTCCTCTTCCCCTCTATTCCCTTCTTTCGCTCCCTCATTCATTCCCCTTCCCTCACTCACCTTACTCCACTTCACTCACTCCTTCTCTCACTCCCTCTGTCCTCTCACATCCTCACTCTCCTTCCCTCACTCCCTCTCTCTTAGCCTCACTCCCTCCGTCCCCTCTCTCTCTCAGTCCCCTTCCCTCATGCTCACTCCCTTTAACTCTCCCACACTCCCTCACTTACCTTTCTTTGCTCCCTCACTCAGTCCCCTTCTCTCACTCTTTCCTTCACTCCCTCTGTCTCCTCACTCCCTCACTTCCCTTGTCTCACACTCACTTGCCTTTATCCACCCTCTATCACCACTCTTTCCTCAACCTCACTGCTGTTCTCTTACCCTCCCTCACCCCCGTTCCCTTACTCCGTTTCCCTCACTTATGCTTATTCCCCATGTTCACTCACCTTCCCCTCACTCCCCTCCCACACTCACCTTCTTTCAGTCCCCCTGCTTCACTTCCCTTCCCCTCTCTTTTCTTTCGCTCCCTCACTCATTCTCCTTTCCTCTCTCACCATACTCTACTTCACTGACTCCTTCTCTCACTCCCTCTGTCCTGTCACTTCCTCACTCCTCTTCCCTCACTCCCTCTGTCTTACCCTCACTCCCTCCATCCCCACACTCTGTCACTCCCTCTTCACTCACCCTCACTCACCTTCCATCCCTCACTGTCATAAACTCACCCACACACACTCCCCTTCTGTCATTTGTTCCCTCAGTCACTTTCTCCCCTTCATTCAGTCATTTTATCCATTCATTTATGCAGTGCACATTCATTGAAAAAAAGAATGTCAGAATACATAACGAATACAGCTCTTTTTGGAGAATTGGAGGTAGTTCTAAAAATAACTTTTTTTTTCTTCTTTTTTTGATTTTATATTTTTTTTATACTTTTTCAGAACGATTTTAAACGTTTTTGGGGGACAAAAACAAAACCAGGGAATCCAAAACTGCTCAACAGGAGCAAAAAAAAGGGAAAAATTAGTGCTGGGTGGAGCAGCGGTGTTCCTCCTTTCTGCGAGCAATAAGTTCAATGCTCTGCTCCCCGTAGCAGATCAGTTCATCACAATCTTTGCAGACAATTTTCAAACCTCCGAAGGCCGGCTGTATATTGGGGATTAAATGTACTGCTGCTCTTCCAGAAGGTGTTGCTGCTCCGGTGGAGGTGCTGCCGCCATCTCTTGGGGGATTGCGTGCCAGGTCCCTGGCGCTCTCCCTTGCGAAAATATTTGGGAGCCTCCTCTCTACATGCCGGATCAAGGTGGCATTCCCAAAACTGTATTTGCGGGTGGGATCCGCACGTGATAGAGTTGTGTCACAAATCCGGCAGGTCACTTTGGCTGCATTGCATTTTTCCCCCCTCTGGGAAAGTGAAGAACTTCCAGATGAAGTGTTCTTTGACTTTTCTCTGGGGGGATCTTCAGGCACAAATTCAATATCAGAGTCTGAGGAGGACTCCCTGTGAGCAGACATCTTTCCAAAAAAAAAGGTGTTATTCAGAACAATGCACAAGAGGTGTTCTTTCAGCAATTGCAAAGAGGTAGTGAGGGAAATGGGTGGGGACGTTCTATAGTTGTGAAAAAAACTGTTATTAACCAATCAAAAGTGTTGTTTTAAGGTCACATGGCTTGACGAGCGCACGCTCCGGGGCGCTTACGGGGGCGATTACACGGCACGTACGTAGGCGCTTACGGAGGCGCTTCCGGGGGCGCTTACACGTCGCGAATGAATGACGTTTTGCTCGATTTTCGGAAATGTGTTTATAAATCTTTCAGTGTCTATTGTAGTACTACTTGAAAACGAACAATTGTTGCAGTCATGCTGCCATTTATAAGAAAGGCCAAAAAGATTTTCAACATCTATACCTTCATCTTGCAATATAACAAGCATATACATTAGAAATTCCTGACAATCTTGCTGAATATTCTGTGAAAATTGATTTAGAGCAGAACATATGTCTAAAACATTTCGAATATCAGAAACACTTTCTATTTTTGTTTTATCATTGCTACATTTCTCGAACACAGTATTCAACAAACAACAAAATCTTTGATCCCGATTTTCTTCAATCGGCTCTTGTAAAGTTTTGGGGAAAAAAAACAACATTAACCACTGCATTAGCATAGCAGTTGACACCAGAACTGTTTTCAAACTGAAATCCAACAACATCTTCAGCAGAATCCTTTTCCTTACTGCTTACAATTACTGGTTCATCAATTTTTTTTCTTTTTGCTACAACCTCGCTACAGTTTTTCTCATTTCTTCTTTTTCGGCCTACCACACGCTTTTTAAATAAAGGATATTGAGGTAAATTTGGAGCATATTCTCTTCTTAACCTATTATATTCGTTTACACAATTTAGATCTGCACTAATCTTTGTCTCGTCAAAATCAATCAAGTATAATCCAGATAAAGTTCTGACTCGAGATAAAGCAACATATGCCATACCCTCCTTGAACACAGAACTTCCAATATTCACCAAGAACTATCTACACTTAAACCTTGAGATTTATGAATAGTTACCGCATATGCCAAACAAACAGGAAACTGTTTTCGGCGAACATATAAATCTTTCACAAGCAAAAATCGAGCAGAACAATGACTCAATTGTTGTACTTCTTCAATTCCATCAAATTTAATTTTCAAAAATCAATTCCTTCATATTTAATTTTCAAAAATCAATTTCATCTCTATTTCGGTAATTCACAAAATCAACAACATGACCCATTGCTCCACTTACTAAACCTCTTTCCACATCTAAATTCCGTCGAAAAATTATACGACAATTTAAACATGCATATAGACTCTTTTCAAAACCAGCAGTTTTAGATATTGTCTTCTCTAAAGAATCCAATTTTGATTTTAACTTTTCTGACAAAATAATAGTAGCTCCTTCATGCTCTAGTCTATCTTATCAATAGCTTCCAGTTTTACAATCTCTTGATTTTCTAATTTTAACATTTTGTTGTTGAAGATTGAACATTCTTGCAGAGTTGGCATCAAGCATATCACAGATTTGTTTTCAGCAATTTTCCTATAAATATTCTCTGGGAGAATATTTGCATTTGGAAACAAATTTGAAAGTAATCGTGCCTGTAAAGCTTCTTTGCCATGTCCCTTACTTTTCCAATTCTTATATCTTTCCAATGCTCCCTAGGCACTTTCTGGTATCTTCATGCGTAAGCATTTTAAACACTGGTTGTCCTTTCACAGGAGTTAGCTGCAGTAGATCTCCAAAAACAATGATGTGTTTGCCTCCAAATAACACATCATACTCTGTTTTAAGAATTTGTTGCATTCTTAAATGCACAAAAGCAAGCATTACATTTGATACCATGCTTACCTCATCAATGATAAGAAGTTTCATTTTCTTCAGGACTCGGGAAACTTCACAACAAGCTTCTCCAGATAGCTTGTGATATTGTAATTTATTATCATGCTCTACTGGCAGCATCAATAAACAATGTAAAGTAATCCCTTTATTGTTATGTGCTGCCAACCCAGTTGGAGCGGTAACAACACAAGAGAGGGCTGACTCAGTTCTTTTCTGTAGATAAGTTGCAATTCCTTTAATTAGAAAACGTTTTCCAGTTCCTGCTTCTCCACTCATGTACAGGTTTAAATGACGTACATGAGCACTCTTTTTTCTCATGACATAAACCATGCTCAATCTGTTCTATGACTTCGTCATATATTTGTTTCTGCTCAATGTTTAGTTGTTTTTCCAATTCTTCTAAGTTTACTACATCCTCCTGAGCTTGTTCCATTGCTCTTTCCACCTCATCCATGGCAGTGGCAGCTTCATTTTGGATAATTGGTCCTCCGAGTGGATCCTGACTCAACGAAGCAGAACTCTGACTGTCTTGAGAACTGTCTCTAGCAATCTCTGCTGCAATTGTAGCTTATTGCTGTATTTCATCTTTCAACATTTGCAGATAATTAGTGAAAGCAGGACATTCTACAGTATTTTTGCTTGCATTGAAAGAATCTTCATAACTGAGAAAATCTCCAAGTAGTTCCTCTTCTGTACGCCATGGCTTAAAGAGTTGCAAAAGAGCTAAATAGTAAAATTCCCTTTTGTCAGCAGATTCGCAACTCAATTTTTGATGATTAATCAAATGTCCTTTTCTTTGTTTCACCAGACATCCTTCACATCCAATTACAGCATATACTCCTTTATTGATATCTTCTGTAATATTCCTTATAAAAGTATAGCTTTGCAGTACTTCATAGAGACAAACATTGTCAAGATGAGTACTTTTATTTGGATAGTATGTATCCAACATGCTTGTCTTCAAAATATCTGTACTGTTTGGTTCTTTCTCTGCCAAATACTCAATTTCTTGTACAGATTTCAAAACTCGGTTTCGTGTTGCAGCAAGACCTAGACTCACCCAAATGATTGTTCTAGATTTGGCATATAGACTTGCTGATGATAACTGATCTAAACATTCGTATGCTCCAATTTCTCGATGCGACAACATCTTTAGACTGTAACTGTACAATTTCTTTCTTAGGCTCTTTTCATGAGAAATTTCTTCCACCATTTCCTTTAGTTTTGTCTTTTCTGATTTTGTTATGTAAGACGTTACATATCGAGCCACAGCAATAGAGTTGTCAGCAACATATTGAATATCCATGTTAGCATTCCACATGGACAAAATGACTGGGTTATAGTCATTTATGACATCAAATTGTTCACTCTTCCTTTCGATGCTACTGGACGTGGAAATGCAAAACGACATTTTGTGTAGAACTTGTCCTTAGATTTGTATTTTCGACGACAGTATTTTCAACAACGATGGGTTTGAAATCGTAACACTTGTTGTCTTAAATTGTTTTCTTCTGTACTTTTTGGTACAGCACATGTAGCATATTGTTCAATAAAACTCATCACTGTCTCATCTGAAGCTGTTCCGAATTTGGGGGCATCTTTGATCCATAGCAGCATATGTATGTGAGGGGCACCTCTTGCTTGATACTACTTTCTCCAAAAGAAATCCAGAACCTCTCCAAGAGGAGGATTTTATTTGTTTGTGATAAAAGACATCATAGCTTCAAATATATGATTGAAAAACCTGCATACATTAACTGGATCCAAAGAGCACAGTTCTCCAGGTGTCTTGTATTCTATATTTTCTATGTTTGCATTTGCCTCTCGAAGAAATTGAAGTAAGTCTACCCAAGCATACTCAGCACAGCTAAGAGTAAGGAACCATATAGGGGTTCCTAAGTTTCTTAGCATACATTTCAGTTCCCCATGACGACGGTACCAATACTCGTTGGTACCACGCTGACATGCCATGAAATTAATTAGCTGAGACTCCAAAATAGTGTCTTGCTGTTGGACTTTATCCATAAAGTCCCTTGCCGAAACATTTTGCAGATGTACTCCACTTTTCAGTATATGGTTCACTGCATAAGAAAGTCCAGCCAAGTCACTCTCAAACAGAAGATGAAACAAATATGGAATACATTGGCGAAACCTTGGATCTTCTGCATATGATCTTAAAGTCCGGTATTCAGATGCAGGAATTTGAACAGATTGGTCATCATATTGACCACCTTGACCTGTTGGAAATAACTGAGGAAAACAACGAGCTTCCAAGCTTTCTTCCCATACACTAATGGGACTTCCTTTTGCTTCTTTCATTTGGAACAAGTCAATAGCATTCCCCATTACTTTTTTGGAATGCAGAGGATGAACACTATAATGTTCATAAATTTCTTCACTTCTAGACACATCCACTTTTTCAATTGGCCCAGCTGAGAAGTCACTGTCCTCTTCTACAGTTGTTTCCTCTTCCCCTACATATTCATTTTTGTAGTACTGATTGTTTTTTTACCAAATACAACGTTGCCTTTTTGACTTTCCTAACATCCACTAATTCTTGCCATATTTTCTTACTCTTTGTAGACTAGATCTCCGCTTCCCAGCAGAGTGGTCGCTCCCCTGAGGCCGTGGTATCGTTATTGCAGCGCTTTGCCCATAACTACTGCCAGCTCTGTGTTCTGACCGCCGCTTTGCATTTCTTTCACGTTTATTTGCCAGCGTTATCTGCATAGTCTATTATTTGTGTATTCTGACCGCCGCTTTGCATTTCTTTCACGTTTATTTGCCAGCGTTATCTGCATAGTTTATTATTTGCCTAATTCATCCCAGCATTTGCGTTCTCCCCAAGCGCTATCGGCGCTCAGACCCCTCCGCCTCCATTTTGGTGATTGTTGTCCTCCGTAGCTAGCCCGCCCCGCCTCCCAGCTGAGACGCCCTCGCCCCTCCCCCTCCACTATCCATATATGACAGTTCTTCCCGCGTGCAGCGTTCACGCGCAGCGACCGCGGCCAACCCGCGCCGAAGGTGCGCCAAAGGTAAGCCCGTCTGCGCCCGTCCACGCCTGGGCCGCGCCCAGCGCCAGACCCCCTGCCCCTCGCGCTGCCCAGCCCTCCCGCATTACCTACGATGCCGCCACCCTCCTAGCCCTCAACCCCGGTCGCGCCCCCAACTGCGTCCAAGCCGCACCTGGACGCACCCATGGACCGTTCTCCTGCTTCTCCTGCAAATTTAGCGGCACCGACAACATCTCCGCTACGACCACACCACAGATTCCCGACCCCAACCACCTACAATGCATCCTTCTCAACACCCGCTCGGTCCACAGGCACGCCATTGACCTTTGGAACCTACTAGACACCATCTCTCCTGACGTCGCCTTCCTAACGGAAACATGGATGAACGCTTCCTCCGCCCCTGACATCGCCATCGCTATCCCTGATGACTATAAGATCACACGCAAGGACCGCACCGACCATACAGGAGGAGGTATCGCCATCGTCCATAAGAAATCCATCCGCATCTCTTCCAGCTCCGACGCCAACCTCGCTAACTCCGAACACCTTCACTTCCAGATCCACATCGACCCCAAGACAACTCTTAGAGGCACCCTCCTCTACAGACCACCAGGACCCCGCGCAAAATTCAGTGAAGACATCACGGACTTCATCACCCCACACGCGCTCCCCTCCAAAGACTACATCCTGCTGGGAGACCTCAACTTCCACCTTGAAAAGATCAACGACCGCAACACCGCCACCCTCTTAGACAACCTCGCCAACCTCGGACTTAAACAACTGGTCACTTCCCCCACCCACATCGCAGGTCACACACTCGACCCCATCTTCACCTCCAGCAACCATGTCTCCTTCAGCCACACTACGGATCTCCTCTGGACTGACCACAGCTGCGTTCACTTCACCTACAACAAGCCGAAACCCATCATCCACTTCCAACCAACTCTACAAAGAAACTGGAACAAAATCACCACGGATCAGATCTCCACATCGCTCCTTCGAACCTCCCCAGCCCTCTCTTCTAACGCCAACGAAGCCGCCTCCAACCTCACCCTTTGGTTATCCAACACCGCCGACACCTTAGCACCACTGAAAAAACGTCAAAACAAACCTGGCAGCAAGAAGGCCTCATGGTTCAACGATGATCTTAAGAAATCCAAGAAACTCTGCCGCTCCCTTGAAAAGGCCTGGAAAAAAGACCCAACCACCAGCACCAAGGACGCCTTCAAAAGCGCCACCCGCACTCACCACCAACTGATCCGAAAAGCCAAGAAAACAGCATTCAAGGATCGACTTGACAACAACGCCCACAACAGCAAGGAACTTTTCAACATCGTCAAGGAATTTTCCAACCCCTCGGCCAACTCCAACGACATCACCCCCTCTCAAACCCTCTGCGACTCCCTAGCCTCTTTTTTCCACAACAAGATTGCTGACATCCACAACAGCTTTGACAACCAACCCGGAAGCCAACACACCCTACCATCTGCTGACCATCTTCCCCCCGTAAACACCCTCAACGCCTGGAACCCAATCTCCACTGAGGACACCATCCGCCTGATGAATTCCATCCACTCTGGATCCCCCACAGACCCATGCCCTCACCACATCTTCAACAAAGCAGACTCCGTCATAGCTCCGCACCTCCGAGACGTCATCAACTGCTCCTTCAACTCCGCTACCTTCCCAGAAGACTGGAAACACGCTGAACTCACCGCCCTTCTGAAAAAACCAACAGCAGACCCCACCGAACTCAAAAACTACCGCCCCATCTCGCTTCTTCCATTCCCGGCCAAAGTCATCGAGAAAGCTGTCAACAACCAGCTCGCCGCCTTCCTCGAAGCCAACAAATCACTCGACCCCTCACAATCTGGCTTCCGAGCCAAACACAGCACTGAGACCGCCCTCATCGCAGCAACAGACGACATTCGAACTCTACTGGACAATGGAGACACAGTCGCCCTCATCCTCCTCGACCTCTCTGCAGCCTTCGACACAGTCTGCCACAGCACCCTTTTACAACGCCTCAGAAACATTGGAATCCAAGGAAAAGCACTGGAATGGATCACCTCGTTCCTCACCGGAAGAACCCAGAGAGTCCGCCTCCCACCATTCAAGTCCGAGGCCTCTGAAATCATCTGCGGAGTACCTCAAGGATCCTCACTCAGTCCCACCCTCTTCAACGTATACATGAGCCCCCTCGCGGCCATCGCCCGCCAACACAACCTCAACATCATCTCTTACGCGGATGACACTCAACTGATCCTTTCTCTCACTAAGGACCCCAGCACCTCCAAAACTAACCTACACGAAGGAATGAAAGAAGTCGCCGAATGGATGAAACAAAGCCGTCTGAAACTGAACTCAGACAAAACAGAAGTCCTCATCTTAGGTACTTCCCCCTCTGCATGGGACGACTCCTGGTGGCCGGAAGCCCTCGGAAAAGCACCCATCCCGACAGACCACGCACGGAACCTTGGCGTCATCCTGGATTCTTCACTCTCAATGAACAGACAAGTCAACGCCGTATCCTCTTCCTGCTTTAACATCCTTCGCATGCTCAGAAAAACATTTCGCTGGATCCCCTCCGAAACAAGGAAAACAGTCACCCACGCTCTAGTCACGAGCCGACTGGACTACGGAAACACCCTCTACGCAGGTACCACCGCAAAACTCCAGAAGAAACTACAACGAATCCAAAACGCCTCAGCCAGGCTCATATTAGACATCCCACGCAACGAACACATCTCTGGTCACCTTAAAGACCTCCACTGGCTACCCGTCAATAAGAGGATCACTTTCCGACTGCTTACCCACGCACACAAATCACTCTACGACATCGGACCAGATTGCCTCAACTCTCGACTGTCCTTCTACACCCCCTCCCGCCAACTTCGCTCTTCCAGCCAAGCCTTCGCCACTGTACCTCGCATCAACAAAACCACCATGGGAGGCAGATCCTTTTCATACCTGGCTGCCAAAACATGGAACTCACTCCCCGCTTACCTTCGCCTCACCCAGAATCACCTAGCGTTCAGAAAGCAGCTTAAAACGTGGATATTTGACAAATAATCCTCCTCCCCTTCCTAAGCGCCTTGAAACCCTCTGGGTATGTAGTGCGCTATACAAATTTTATGACTTGACTTGACTTTGTAGGAACGCCATTAACTAGAATAACCAGAGGTTCCTCTTTCACTTTTTCAACACCAATTGTATCAATATTTTTCTTTAAATCTAGAGGCAAATAAACAACTCTTCCCTTTAATCCTCTCTGTAAATCTGAAGGAGGCAATTTCCCTGTCTTAGGCTCCATGCGAACAATAGCCTGAAATGGATGCACAGATTGAATCAGAATAGACTCATAAGTATTTAAATCCATCAATTCAGAAGGAATGTTTACCAACTCAAGATTATTATGTACAGCTCTAGCAGGCATTTTGTTTTCATTTAATTTATTAAAACAATATTTACAAATACGCAGATCAGAACCCAAATCAAAACTATTCTCTACCAACAAATAAGTTGCAAAATCCTTCCACTCATTATTATTTTCCTTTTCACTTTTTACATATAAATCAACAAACCTAGTCTGATTCTTATAATGAGTTCGTCGACAACACACACAAGAAAAATTTGGCCTTTCACTTGAAATGACCTTAAAGTTTGTAATTTCATGGTCAAAATGTTCTGTACTTAAATTCTGTACATTCTCTTCCACATTACCTTCTATTACTGTATCAGTTTCTGCACTGCCCTCTTTTTCACCAAAGTAACTTAACTAAATTTCTTCACAACTGTTGTTCACATCTAATACAGATCCATGCAAAAGAGCACTGTTCAACTTTTTTAACATTAGTGCTGGACTTTTAGCATAATACAACCTTCTCACTAATTTCCTCACTTTAGTATGATGTACTGCTAACATCCTAAAATGATGAAAAACACTCTGACATACTTTTCTAGAAAGACAAGCCAGTGAATGCCCATGCAAACCTGTTTTTTCTCTTACTCTGCAAGGATCTAACTCTTGCAACATTTTAATTTTTTGTTTTAGACTTTTCTTAGTATATGTACGTAAGAAATTGCGAAACAAATCAATTGAATCCTGTCGCACACTACAAATACTACTACAATTCTAAGTGTACACTGGAGCCTTAGAATGTCTCCCTAAAACTTCATCAGCTAACACCTCTTCTGCATTTCAAGGCACAATTTTTTCTTTTTCAATCGGACAACAGTCCTTCACCTCATATCCTCGACCACTGGTGTCAACTGCATGCACCAAATCATTATCCTGAAAATTACTCTCTTCATTAAAAAATGTCTCACAACTTGAACTATGCTTCCATTCTCCATAAAAAACATCACAAAAATTATTCCGATTAATTACTCTTTTCCACTTACTTTTAGATTTCAAAACATTGATTATCTTGTCTAGTGTACGAATTCTATTGATTACTAAAATAAAAAATAAACATTTTCATTTCAAAAGCCTGATCAACTATCCTCTATATACTTTTCTTTTTCTTATATAAATCAGTTTTCCTTTTGCAATTTTTAACATTTTTTAATAAATTTAAAACAATTCTGTTATAAAACAATCGCCTACGAATGTCAATGAACTGATTTTTACGTCTATTAATATAGACAATATCATCGCCATAAACTTTTTCTAGATTTTTGCTGGGATTTTGCTTTTCCTTTGTAGTTGCAGAAACATTTTTTTTCTTTTGTGCATTATCTTGACTTTTTTTACATTGAGTTAACTTCCGTATGAAATGCTTCATTGCCTTACCAGGAACATTCTTCTTTTTCTCCGTATTTTGTTTTTTACACACATCTTGTAATTGCGTTTTCTTGGAAAAGTACGTTTTCTTATTATTTATTTTTTGACGAGATTTTGTAGGCATTTTGCTTCTTTTTCTTGATAACTACAAACTGTTGTAAAGAAAAAATAACATATTATAGACCACAACTAACATACTACATAGCAATTACAATAACTAAACGATATAAACACTAGTTTACAACATAAGAAAGTTTATAGCACAGCAACTGTGTCTCACCAGAGTAGGAAATCATGCAGTGAGTGCTGTTTCTCACTTTATGGCAGTGCAGAACAGGTTCAAAATTAATGTCACTCTCTGACTGCACTATCTCTCTCTTTGCGTGTGTCATCTCACTCTCTGCCTGCGCCATCTCTCTCTTTGCGTGTGTCATCTCACTCTCTACCTGCACCATCTCTCTCTTTGCGTGTGTCATCTCACTCTCTGCCTGCGCCATCTCTCTGTTTGCATGTGTCATCTCTCTCTTTGCGTATGTCATCTCACTCTCTTCCTGCACCATCTCTCTCTTTGCATGTGTCATCTCTCTCTTTGCGTGTGTCATCTCACTTTCTGCCTGCGCCATCTCTCTCTTTGCGTATGTCATCTCTCTCTTTGCGTGTGACATCTCACTCTCTGCCTGCACCATGTCTATCTTTGCGTGTCATCTTACTCTCTTCCTGCACCATCTCCCCTCTGCCTCCATCATGTCTCCCTCCGCCAACGTTATCTCTCTTTTTGCGTGTGTCATCTCATTCTCTACCTGCACCATCTCTCTCTTTGCGTGTGTCATCTCACTCTTTGCCTACGCCATCTCTCTCTTTGTGTGTGTCATCTCACAGAGAGAGAGATGCCACAGACACAGGGAACATCTCTCTCTTTACGTGTGTCATCTCACTCTCTGCCTGGTGCAGGCAGAGAGTGAGATGACACACACAAAGAGAGAGATGATGCAGGCGGTGAGTGAGATGACACACGCAAAGAGAGAGATGACGCAGGTGGTGGGAGACATGATGCAGACAGTGTTTTGTCTGTGCTCATACCATCTCACCGTCTCTCTGCACCATCTTTACAGATTAAAGAAAAACGTGCAAATATAATTCTTTCTTTCACCCAGACACTCTCTGTGATCCTGGTCAAAATAGTCTGACACTTATACTAGAGAAGTAGATGCATTCTGTTAGTTAGGCCCTTCTGGGCATGTGAGAAGTGGAGTATGTTAAACATAGTTTGTCTCTAGACAGGCTACTAGGACAGTTAACAGAAAGGTAGGAAAGAGCACATGGAAAAGAACATGGCTGCCAGAAATACCAAATGGCTTCCAGCTCATGCCAACAAATCTGTCTAATATTCAACACATGGGCTGAGTTCTCTGTCTTAAAGAAATGACTGTGATAAATGTTTTTTGTAAAATGAGCACTTTTAAAGTTTTTCACCAGGATTTTACATGTAATCTACCATGTCTGTGTCTGCTTGCACTATGTGTGCCTGTGCTCATACTATCTCACTGTCTCTACAGGCAAAAAACAGACCATATATATATATATACACAAGCAAGACATAACATTCCCTTTTCATTTCAACAGCACACCCTGGATCTTTATTGCACAGCTTAGAGCCTATTTGGGAACTAAGAGGCCTGACAGACATGCTGCCTAAGATTCTCTAATAGTACATATCCTAAAGCCTAACTGACTTCAAGAATACATGTATTCCCATATTTTTAAACACATCAACTAAGAAAATTACTTAGCCAGATACATTTAAAATCAAGTGTGACTCACAGTGTGATCTTAGACACATGACCAGGATGTTACATGTAATCTACCATGTCTGTCTCTGCCTCCACTATGTGTGTCTGTGCTCATACTATCTCACTGTCTCTACTGGCAAAAACAGACCATATATATATATATAAGCAAGACATAACATTTCTTATTCATTTCAACAGCACACCCTGGATCTTTATTACACAGCTTAGAGCCTATTTGTGAACTAAGATGCCTGACAGACATGCTGCCTAAGATTCTCTACTAGTACATATCCTAAAGCCTAACTGACTTCAAGAATACATGTATTCCCATATTTTTAAACACATCAACTAAGCAAATTATTCACCCAGATACATTTAAAATCAAGCTTGACACACAGTGTGATCTTAGACACATGACCAGGATGTTACATGTAATCTATCATGTCTGTCTCTGCTTGCACTATGTGTGTCTGGGCTCATACTATCTCACTGTCTCTACTGGCAAAACACAGACCATATGTATATAAGCAAGACATAACATTCCTTTTTCATTTCAACAGCACACCATGGATCTTTATTGCACAGCTTAGAGCCTATTTGGGAACTAAGAGGCCTGACAGACATGTGATCCTAGTCAAAAATGTTAAAGCCATACATTTTACGAAAAAACAGTTAGCATAGTAAATTGTTTAAGACACAGAGCACAGCCCATATAAATGACCACTACATTACAATGCAGAAACCTGACTCATTTCCAAAATACATTTCCAATATGCACCATTCGTTTTTTGCCAGCATTACATACCGACTTCCGTGGTCCCCGGACTTCCGCGCCTGGAGGCGCTTAAATCCCAGCTGCCCCTCCGGTGGAGCGGGGCACTCAACAGACCTTGGGGGCACTTTCTACTCACCGGGTGACAGCGTGTGTGGTCCCCAGCCGCCGCAGGCAAATGCGGCCGCCGGGTAGAACTACACTACCCAGGATCCCCTGGGACGCCGACTTCCGTGGTCCCCGGACTTCCGCGCCTGGAGGCGCTTAAATCCCAGCTGCCCCTCCCGCGTCGCGGGAGCGCGCGGGGCCGCGCCGGGCTAAGCCCGGGCAAAGGGCGGGCCCTCTGTGGCCCTCAGAGGCCAGAGGAGGACGGGACGGGCCACTACACTTGGTTATACTACAGGAGGAGGTACAGTCAGATGCTAACCTTTCCCCCTCTTTTGTTTTGAGTTGTACATTGTTGCCCTCGGTATCCTGTTTTCTGTATCCTGTTTTCCAACCACGATGTCAATCTGGGAAGAATTGAATGCCATGTGCGGTACAAACTATGCCCAGGATTTATTAACTCCCCCCATAGTGGTCAGAGACAATGAACTAATAAATTTCACACCTCCCGCATCCCCCGAACCAACTTTCTGCAGCCCCCATTTATCCGCCCCAAACCCTGTCTCACAAACTTCGGATAAAGCGGAGACTCGATCAAATGAACCCGTATCCCCCCTTCATTTGATCCTGCTGGCCCAAATTGAACGAATGTTAAACAGTGCTCTATTACCACTGGTCGTAAAAATCAATGATCTGGGGGAGAGGCTGACCAGGATCGAAAACACTGTAATAAGGTCCCTCCCACCAAATGCCAACACCATGATATCCACATGCTCTACCCTTACTAATATCCATGAAAGGCCTATGAACAATGCTTCCAGCATACTTCCCACTTGTGACCCCCCTCCTATACCACCCACTCTAAGTGGTCGCAACGCTCCTCTTAATCTAAAACATACCCCTCACAGACTCCTGAAAAGAAGGCATCAAATGGACCTACCCCCGGAAGCCGCGCCATACGTTATCGTGCTTTCTGGGGTCCCTGAACTCACCCCGGGTAAACGTGAACTACAGCAGGACCTAATGAATAAAGCAATTTTCTGGCTTAAAAACCATAGACATTTACCATCTGTTTTAGACGGCGGGATATTGAGTGTCAGGAGGGTGGGGTGGCTTGGTTCTTTGCCCAAAAATGTTCCACGAGATCTGATTTTAATTAAGTTTAAAGACAGAAACATTGCTCCCTTTTTACGTTCTACCCAACACAAGGTTGGAGATGGCTCCATCCGTATCTGGGATCTGCATGACTTTTATCCTGGCCCCGGTGTACCAAATTACTATCATACCCGATGATAAAGGAGGATTCTGTGTATTTTGCATTGGGATCTTGAACAGTTCACTCGTCAAACTGTTTTAGCTTGTCCTAAACAGTCTGTTTTTCTTTTAATTATGCTTTGATTTGCGGGATTAGTTCTTTGTATGTTTGTATCTTTTCTCTGCTGCTTTTATGGTTTTAAATTCAAAAGCCGAATAAAGCTTATTTGATTTGATTTGATTTGACCACTACATTACAAAGCAGAAACCTGACTCATTTCCAAAATACATTTCCAATATGCACCATTCATTTTTTGCCAGCATTACATACAAACATGAGACACAATGCATAAAGAAACAGTACCCTATAAGCAAACAGAAGCAAACTGTGAGGAGCCATTATAAAAAAATGTGCAAATATAATTCTTTAATTTACACAGACACTCAGTGTGATCCTAGTTACAAATGTTAAAAACAATCATTTTACCTAAAAACATGTGCCACAATAAATCATTTAAAAGATAAGAGCATAGCCCATATAAATAAGCACTACATTACAGTGCAGAAACCTGACTCATTTCCAAAATACATTTCCAATATGCACCATTAATTTTTTTCTAGCCTTACGAAAAAACATGAGACACAATGCAAGAATAAAGAAGCCCAATATGCTTGTTAATCTTCCCCATAGTGTATACAGCACTCTATCTATATTAAATGAATCATTATTCACCTTTAAAAATGCTTTTGAAGATTTAGAACAGTGGCAGTCACAAACCAGATTTTCTTATGCAGAATCTCTGAATAATGCTTCTTTCACTGCAGCCTCAGAATAATGGCACAGATTCCCTCTGATTTCAGACCCATTTTCATGTACATAACCAATGAAATTTCTTCCCACACAAATTCAAAACCAAACTAACATTTTAATTGGTTCTACATTTCAACACTTTGAAACTCACATAATATTCACCCATGCCCCTACTGCTCTTTCTGCCTGTTACCATGGTAACACTCCACACATCACCTAACTGAGCACACAGGTGAAAAGTTCATGATACTATGTTGCAAATGAACCCAGCAAGGGTGTTTGACTTCTCAATATAGCAACTTATCCTGTGCAATGTTTCTTTCAATTACTTTTTCTCAACCATTAGAATTACTTCTTTCAAAAACCAGAAGCATGCACCCTAATTTTCAGTTTAGAATTTTAAGAAACCACCAATCATTTCTTCTTTTTCAAGTGCACTGAAACTCAACCACTTTTTTTCATAACTCCTACTTTCAAACTGCCATTTCATTTCCACAACTCATCTGAATACAACCACATCTACCTTCAAGATGCCTAAAGTCTGGATTGTGGGTCATAGCTTTGTTCACTGGAGTGAAAAGTATGCAGCAAACAGAGGTATTCCCAACCTTGATTTACCAAATGTGGATATTATGTGGATTGGCCAGAGAGGATTGAGATGTCACCAATTGATACCATTGGTAAAATACTTTATGCATCTACCACACCCTGACCTCATAATTGTGCACTGTGGTAGCAATGACCTGGGCACTTTGACTGGGGTAGGTCTGGAAATGCTTTTAAAGGACACCTTTGGGCAATTGATGTCACTTTTTCCAAAAACTGCATTGGTATATTCTAATATATGCCAAAGGCAAAAATGGAACTGGTCCAACCAATTTTGTCCACAGATTGAGAAAGCAAGGAAACATGTGAATAAATCTGTTTCTGCTTTCCTCAGAGACTATGGTATGGGTTCTATATACCACAACAACATGCGTTACAACATGCAAGCCATCCATAGGAGGGATGGTGTACATTTTACAGATGAGGGGAATAGAGTCTTCCTCTTGAATTTTAGACTCTGCATCGGTACCTACTTGTAGGTACTTAAATCACCCACATAACACAACAGCTCTTTTCAGAGCTACCCTACCTCTAAGCACTCTAAATTCTTTTTTTAATTCCAATTTTTTCACTGTTTTTCCCCGTGGTGCGCTCAGGGTGCGCATACCTGTAAACGCCCATGTACGTGCACCCTGAGCTTACTCCACGAAATTTTCCCAAAAAATAAAAAATGTGCTCTTTGTGGTCCTTCTAGGCCCCCCTGAGAAAACCTAGGGGGTCCGGGGGTCTCTACCCTTCCCCCTTTCAACGTTTTCCCCTTTTATTTTTCACCTCTTGTGTCTCGGTTCTACCGAGACACAAAATGGCGGACTCTCCGGACTGTTTCGAATGTTGACAGACACCCGAGAGCCAATCAGCTTTCCGCTCGCGCACTTCTGTGGCGCGCCGTGTGCGCTTACCGATACGCGTACCCAAAGCGCTCGAAGCGCCCATATAGATATATATATATTTTTTAAAGTTAATTTTCATAAAAACCACTGGAGCAATTTTCACCAAATATAGAAAAGGCACTACTGCATACCAGTCCCTACCGCTTTGCCAAGTTTGGTGTAATTCCGTTCAGCGGTTCGGGCTGTAGCCGTGTCTAATCGTCCTATGGAAATTAACATGGGGAAAACACGTTTTGGGACCCCCATTTTTTCTCGACCCCCGCTTCACGAATCCCTCCGACACTTTCAGGGAAGGAGCGGAGCGTAACGGGCCATCTTCTTTGAGAAATTCACAAAGATTCGTCCACCGACGCCAAAGTTATTCCCAATAGAATGTTGCGGATTTCCTATGGAAACTAGTTCCTAACTATAACTACCTACTGGCGACCGCCAGTAGGTAATATATGCGACTGGTAAATATATACATATATATATATATATATGTATATATATAAACACACACATATATATATATATATATATATATATATATATATATATATATATACACACGACTGAGCAGCAGTCAATTCTCCCTCATTTCTTACACAGCAAGCACTTACCAGGAAATCTTTTCACAAAAAATCATACATTGGTTACGCTACATCGATGATGTTTTTATTGTTTGGAATGACGGAATTGAAAGTGCTAAAGAGTTTGTGCAAACTATCAATACTAATGATATGAAACTGCACTTCACTTAACATTTCAGTCAGACCAGGATAGAGTATTTAGATGTGAGCGTTTTTGTACAGGAAGGTAGACTTGCCACTACAATTCATAGAAAGCCAACAGCAGGCATCACAACATTGCATGCCACTAGTTCCCATCCAAAGCATTTAATAGCTTGTATCCCGTTTGGTGAGATTTTCAGGTTGAAACATGTTTGCAGCACAGAAGATGAATTTGAGAAGTGCAAACAAAATACCTTAGCCAGATTAAGAAAGAGGAAATACACTAATAAAATGCTGGGAGATGCTGTCAAAAAATCTGAGGAGAGGTCAAGAGAACACAAAGAGAAAAAGATTAGGCCAATCCCTGTAATACTAATAATGACACTCCTAGACTAATCACAACATATAGTCAACAAGAAAGGAAAATATGATCTATAATCAACAAAAACTGGCCTATAATGTTGACTAACAGTGTCTTGAGTAGCAGACTCCCATCCAAACCAACTGTAACGTTCAGAAAAACTCAGAGTATGGGGTCAATGCTTTCGAAGAATAATCCTGAGACAGCTGTAAGAAAAACTTGCCTCACACCTGACAAGGCTATTTTAAATGTGCATCATGTCGTGCGTGTAAATTTGGAGCAAACACATCTGAATACAAGACTCCATTTAGTGAGAATAAGATCAAGATCAAATGGAATTACAACTGTAGAACAGATCATGCGGTTTATGTTCTCACGTGCACCTGTGGGTTTAGATATGTGGGAAGTACAAAACTACAGGTGCATTTGAGAATTTTACAGCATCTCGGAGCCATCATTAATAATGATCCGTCCTACCCTGTCGCTCGACACTTTAAGGATGCACATAATAATGATGTTTAATAATGATGTTAATTGCCTTAAATACTTTGTTATTGACTCTGTACCTGCACCTCGCAGAGGAGGCAATCGGGAAAAACTACTAAGACAAAGAGAAATGAGATTCATTATGGAACTCAATAGTAAATTCCCGAACGGCTTAAACAATACAGAGGACATGCATACCTTTTTATAAGCCTGGTTTCTTAAAGCTTCTCATATTTATTATTTTTTTGAGACACTCATACTGATCTAGACTCCCTGCCCCTCTTTTTTAATATGTTTTTTATGTGTTTTTTCAAGGACATTTTAACCTCGTGAGGTTGGGATAGCCAGAATAAATATTAACACATACATTCTTTGCACATATTGATTTCTGTATTGAACTATCACATATGTAGCCTTTGTACCCAGCAGGCTTGCTGGGCAAACTGAGATTTTGGTGGAGGAAACTAGGCTCGCCCGTTATCCACCGCAAATAATGTGCGGTCTAGACAACCTGCCTTTTGTAGTTAGACAATCTAAAAATGTATATTTAAAATTAGACACAGTTGTATTAATGGAACACATGATTATACATAAAAGTTGTATATTATGGCACTATGCACTTTACCTTTAAAAATCAATAGAAAACTGTATTTTGCAGATATCAAAACCAAACTGCTATAGCTTTATCAAGCATTTATGCTGGAAGATGACTAACGCAGCTTTTGCACATTGTTTTATGAAATTACATTGTTATATTTATTATTGTGTGATAATGTGTATATTTTAGATTATTTATACATATTATTGTTATTTTAAAAATTGAATGAATTTATTTATTCTATTTATTTTAAACTGCACAATATCAAGTAATGCGAATATCTCATGTTGTTTTGTCAATAACATTAAACATATATGAGTGATAATGTTGCATAAAAACAATGTGCACTTTATATGCATTACAATGGTGGATTAGAGTGTTTTTGCATGGTGTCAACATATCAATGCCAAAATGAAAGTGTTTCTTCACTGTTTATAGATCACGTGGTGTTACTTTTGAAAAAGAAAAAAATGTATAAAACAACATGTCGTTCTGCTTACTCTTTACGTGATCAAGGGCACCCGATGCCCAAAACGCGTCATGGAATGAGGAGATGAAATAAACATTCAATCTGCCATTTGAAGGTCTTGGTGGTCCGTTTTTCTCCAGTTCGCTGTTGGGAAGTGCTGGAGTTTTGGTTCTCGTTTTCTTCCCTCTGTGCAGTACTTGCTGGCAGAGCCACGCCGAAAACAATTCACCAACGACTTCCTCTAACCAGCAGTATCCTGTTCAAGAAATACAGATGCATTTTGTTACCCAACAGGTAACTTGCTCACGGTTGACCTGGAATAGGGAAAGTGTTTTTGAGTACCTTGGGAAGGAAATAAAGGAAAGGCAAAATGGGTGACTCAGTGCTGAGGAAAGAAGTTTCTTCCTTACTCAGAAGTCATTGAGTCCTATAGCTATTCAGAAGCTTCCTAAGTTCTTTGTTTCTAGTCCTAGGTAGGAGAGAGCACATGGAAAAGAAAATGGCTGCCAGAAATACAAAATGGCTTCCAGCTCATGCCAACAAATCTGTCTAAAATTTAACACATGGACTGAGTTCTCTGTCTTAAAGAAATGACTGTGATAAATGGTTTTAGTAAAATGAGCACTTTTAAAGTTTTTCACCAGGATTTTACATGTAATCTACCATGTCTGTGTCTGCTTGCACTATGTGTGCCTGTGCTCATACTATCTCACTGTCTCTAAACACATCAACTAAGCAAATTATTCACCCAGATTCATTTAAAATCAAGCTTGACTCACAGTGTGATCTTAGACACATGACCAGGATGTTACATGTAATCTACCATGTCTGTCTCTGCCTCCACTATGTGTGTCTGTGCTCATACTATCTCACTGTCTCTACTGGCAAAAACAGACCATATATATATATATATAAGCAAGACATAACATTTCTTATTCATTTCAACAGCACACCCTGGATCTTTATTACACAGCTTAGAGCCTATTTGTGAACTAAGATGCCTGACAGACATGTTGCCTAAGATTCTCTACTAGTACATATCCTAAAGCCTAACTGACTTCAAGAATACATGTATTCCCATATTTTTAAACACATCAACTAAGCAAATTATTCACCCAGATACATTTAAAATCAAGCTTGACTCACAGTGTGATCTTAGACACATGACCAGGATGTTACATGTAATCTATCATGTCTGTCTCTGCTTGCACTATGTGTGTCTGGGCTCATACTATCTCACTGTCTCTACTGGCAAAAAACAGACCATATATATATAAGCAAGACATAACATTCCTTTTTCATTTCAACAGCACACCCTGGATCTTTATTGCACAGCTTAGAGCCTATTTGGGAACTAAGAGGCCTGACAGAAATGTGATCCTAGTCAAAAATGTTAAAGCCATACATTTTATGAAAAAACAGCATAGTAAATTGTTTAAGACACAGAGCACAGCCCATATAAATGACCACTACATTACAAAGCAGAAACCTGACTCATTTCCAAATACATTTCCAATATGCATTATTCGTTTTTTGACAGCATTACATACACACATGAGACACAATGCATAAAGAAACAGTACCCTATAAGCAAACAGATGCAAACTGTGAGGAGCCATTATAAAAAATGTGCAAATATAATTCTTTAATTTACACAGACACTAAGTGTGATCCTAGTTAAAAATGTTAAAAACAATCATTTCACCTAAAAACATGTACCACAATAAATCATTTAAAAGATAGAGCACAGCCCATATAAATAAGCACTACATTACAGTGCAGAAACCTGACTCATTTCCAAAATACATTTCCAATATGCACCATTAATTTTTTTCTAGCCTTACGAAAAAACATGAGACACAATGCAAGAATAAAGAAGCCCAATATGCTTGTTAATCTTCCCCATAGTGTATACAGCACTCTATCTATATTAAATGAATCATTATTCACCTTTAAAAATGCTTTTTAAGATTTAGAACAGTGGCAGTCACAAACCAGATTTTCTTATGCAGAATCTCTGAATAATGCTTCTTTCACTGCAGCCTCAGAATAATGGCACAGATTCCCTCTGATTTCAGACCCATTTTCATGTACATAACCAATGAAATTTCTTCCCACACAAATTTAAAACCAAACTAACATTTTAATTGGTTCTACATTTCAACACTTTGAAACTCACATAATATTCACCCATCCCCCTACTGCTCTTTCTGCCTGTTACCATGGTAACACTCCACACATCACCTAACTGAGCACACAGGTGAAAAGTTCATGATACTATGTTGCAAATGAACCCAGCAAGGGTGTTTGACTTCTCAATATAGCAGCTTATCCTGTGCAATGTTTCTTTCAATTACTTTTTCTCAACCATTAGAATTACTTCTTTCAAAAAACAGAAGCATGCACCCTAATTTTCAGTTTAGAATTTTAAGAAACCACCAATAATTTCTTCTTTTTCAAGTGCACTGAAACTCAACCACTTTTTTTCATAACTCCTACTTTCAAACTGCCATTTCATTTCCACAATTCATCTGAATACAACCACATCTACCTTCAAGATGCCTAAAGTCTGGATTGTGGGTCATAGCTTTGTTCACTGGAGTGAAAATTATGCAGCAAACAAAGGTATTCCCATTTTTGCTCCTGTTGAGCCATTTGTAATTCCTTTTTTTGTTGTTCCCCCCAAAAAACACAAAAAAAATTATAAAAGTGTTCAAAAAATCAACAAAAAACAAAAAATGTTCAGAAAAATAATAAAAAAAATATAAAACAACAAAAACATTAAAAAAAGTTCTTTTCAGAACTACCTCCCATTTTAAAAAAATTACTAACATTTTTAGCACTCTTGACTTCATTTGTCTCATGGGTTCGCTTCCCGGTGCGCGAACCGGTAAGCGCCCCGTTAGTGCAATCAAAAAAAAAACAAGAAAAAAAAACAAGAGAAGGAGAGCATAAGAGAAAGAGAAAGAGAGAGTATTGTTAAGAGACAGACAGCAAGAGGGAGCAACACAGAGGTACTGTGTAATACATAGTAAAACAGTGTAAAAGATATAAGAAAGTGTAAGAGAGAAAATGAAAAAAATATAAGGGTGTGAAACAAAGAAAGAGAGAAGAAGAATACTAAAGCAGAGGCACATGAAGAATGTGAGTGGCTGTAAAGAGTAAAAGGAAAGAGAAAAATGATGTACAAATAAAAGGTAATAACGGAACCAGATTTAAATAACACTGGTGAGTGAGAGAGAGAAAAAAGTAGTGTGCATAACTAAAGAGGGAGAAATATTGAATTAGGATACCACATGGGGAGTGACAAAGAGAGAGGACAAAGAGAGTAAAGGAAACAGTACCTGAATGGGCCTGAGTAAAACAGCAAAAAAAGATAAGTAATGCAGTGTGTGTGACTTACAGGGAGTCAGTGGGTGTAGGTCGGAGTGTGGGTGTGAAAGGTGTGTCTGTGGGTGTGGTTGTGTGGAGTGTTTTGGTGTGGGTAGAGATGAGGGTGTGTGAAATATGTGTGAGAAGTGTATGAGTGTGGGGTGTATATGTGTTCGATGTATGTGTGTGTATGGAATGTGTGTGTGTGTGTTTGAGGAGTGTGTGTGGGAGGATTTTTTTGTGTGTATGAGGTGTGTGTGTGGTGTGTGTGTGGGGTGTGTGTTACAGGTGTGTGTATGTGTTGGGAGGGGGATGAGGTATATGTGTAGGAGTAAGGTAAATAATTAAGAAAAAGAGAATGAGTGAAGAAGCAAAGGAAGGGAACAGAGGGTAAGTGAAGTAAAGAATAGGGATCAAAAGAAGTTGAATATGATAGGGTAAATAGGGAAAGGGGAGTAAACATGGAGAATAAGAATAAGTGAGAGAAGCAGAGTAAAAACACAGGAGTGAGGTAGATTGAGAAAATGTTAGTGACCTTAAAGCAAAGGGTGATAACAAACTACATTTTGTTAGTCGTACTTACCATATAATAAATGTAACTTTAATTTTTTTTACTACAGTTGGTATCTGTGAAAGAAATAAAGTTAGAGTGAAGAACACAGAAAGGGAAATAAACTAAGGTAGAAGGACAAAAAGAGGGAAAAAGAAATAGAATGAGAGCAAATTACTAAGAGTAAGGCATATAGATTCACTGAGACAGAGGAAGAGAAGAACAGAGAAATGAACTGAAGGGAAGAAAGATACTAAAACAATGTGAGTTAGCAAAACTAAATCAGGAAACAGTAGTAAGTAAAAAGATAATGACTGAGACAGAAAACAGTCTAATTAAGGATGCATTTAGAAGAATGAGGAATAGAAGATAACTGAGAGTAAGTGAAGAATAGTCAGAGTGAAAGGATGAAGGGACAGAGGATAATATACAACGATTGAGGGAAATGGACTGAGGAAGTTAGAAGGCAGACACACTAAGAGAAAAACTGAGTGAGGTGGAGTACAATGAGTGAGAAAAGGAAATGAGTAAGGGAGCAAAAAAAGGAATGAGAGGAGAAGACGACAAACAGTGGTACTGAGAGAAAATAATTTGGTGATGAAAGTAAAGAGAAGGACATTGAAAGAAAGAAAATCAGGGATAGTAATAGAATCAGAGTACAAGAAATGGGATGAAGAACGATGAGAGAAGAACAGTGAAGTTGTTCTAAAAGAAATGATAGAAGGTAGATAAACACAAGTGAACATAAGAAAAGGACAGTGAGGCACTGAGGACATAGAAGTAGTGAACGAAAAATAGAGAGAAGAGGTCAAAAGTAAGGATTAAACAAAGATAAGCAAGGAAGAGTGGGTGATTTATAGTGATAGAGTGCGACAATACTGCTGAGTGACTAAAGAGGAATTACTAAAAGAGCAAAGGAGTAAAATATGGAAAAGGGAAGTAAAGCAGAGAGACTGAAAGCTGAAAAGTTATGCAAGGGAGAGAGGGGATGCACACAGTTGAAATGAGAATGAGGGGTTGTCAAAGAAGTGGAGTAAAGGAACGGGGGTTACAGACAGTGAGAGAAAGACATTATAAGTGAGTAAAAAGAGCTGAAAGAGGACGGAAAAAGAAAAGTGAGTGTCAGACAATGGGAATACAATTTAATTTACACAATCCAAAGTATACAATAACTTGTACAACATGTTACAAAGTTTATTTTTGCTGTTCTCAGAATATATTGAATTTCACTTAAAAGAGTGAGTTCAAATTACTCATCATATGACAGCGGGAAAAAAAACACAATCTAAAAGATTGTGTTTTAAAAAAAACCTTAGATACTGACAAATCACAAATCTACGCTAATCTTAGATTGACTTACTTTTCCTTGAGGCCAAATACTGTATCATGGTGGTCCTTTTCGCGTTGGAAAGTACTTTGCTGTTCACTTAAAAATCCATTTCATCGACTTTCTAGAAGAAAAGCTCCAAGAACATCTGAAATATTTTCAATATTTTCATATACTCGTTTTTTCAGTTATGATTCTTTACTCATTCCTGCACCTTTCCATTTGGCCAAATAGTGTCAGATGTATGAGTATTTGTTCAAATTAATTCTAAGGCACTCTGAAATGATCTTTTTCCCGACGTTCTGAAAGAAAGGCTCTACAACATTTTCACAACATTTAAATATTTGTAAAACCATCTCTGACTCACTCATGTTCATCATTTTGTATAATACTAACCTCACTTATTATGAGATCCAATTACAGTACCTATATGACAAGTCAATTTTTTTTATTGCCTGGAACACTTTTACTCAGAATATGTTTTTAAACAGTAAAATAACCTTTATAAACTACTCCCGTCTTAATATGCCAATTAATTTTATCTAAATTTTGGCTGTAAAAACACTAGGTATGAATTTATAAAGCCAAAAGGCAAACGTTGTTTGAAAGTCAAATGAGTGTCGTTACATTGGGTCCAACCTTTAGAAGTTTTTAAATAGCATGTGTAATACCCTGATGTTGTAGAAGGACCATCATGAAAAATAATAGCTACAGTTGCAAAGGTTCTTCCTGATATCAATAACTGAGAAGCCACGAAATTTTTAATAGAAGTTGTCAATTTAGTTCCATCAGGTCTACATCGTTGGAACATTAAAATGACATAGTGACCATAATTTTGTAGAAATAATGTGGACAGCATTGCAGACGTACATTGGGTACACACCATATTGTGATCCGCTGCTTTAACTAGATTATTAAAAGGCACTGATTTCCAGTCTGGTAAAGTCAAATATATAAATCTTTCAGAGTCTATTCTAGTAGTACTTGATGAAGCACAGTTATCACAGTCATGTTGCCATTGATAAGAAAGGTTAAAAAGATTTTTTATATCTACTCCTTCATCTTGCAATACATCAAACATATACATTAAAAATTCCTGACAATCCTGCTGAATATTCTGTGAAAATTGATTTTGACCTGAACATATGTCTAGAAGATTTCTAATATCTGAAACACTTTCTATTTTTGCTCTATCACTAGTACATTTCTCTAACACAGAATTCAATAAACAGCACAATGTTTGTTCCCGATTTTCGACAATCTGTTTTTGTAAATTTTGAAGGAAAAAAACAACATTAACTACTACATTAGCATAGCAGTTGACACCAGAACTGTTTTCAAACTGAAATCCAACAACATCCTCAACAGAATCCTTTTTCCTTCTGCTTACAATTACAGTTTCATCTACTTTTTGTCTTTTTGCTACTACCTCACTGCAATTACTCTCATTTCTTCTTTTTCGGCCTACCACACGTTTTTTAATCAGAGGATATTGAGGCAAATGTGGAGCATACTCTCTTCTTAACCTATTGTATTCTTTAACACAATCTAGATCTGCACAAATCTTTGTTTCATCACACTCAATCAAGTACAATCCTGATAAAGTTCTGACTCGTGATATGCCACATATGCCATACCCTCTTTAAACACAGAACTTCCAATGTTCACCAAAGCGCTATCTACACTTAAACCTTGAGACTTATGAATTGTCACCGCATATGCCAAACAAACAGGAAACTGTTTTCGACGAACATATAAGTCTTCCACGAGCAAAAATCTAGCTGAACAACGACAAAATTGTTCTATTTCATCAATGCCATCAAATTTAATTTTTATAATTTCAATTTCATCTCTATTTTTGTAATTCACAAAACCAACAACATGACCCATTGCTCCATTTACCAGACCTCTTTCAACATTTAAATTCCTTCTCAAAATGATACGACAATTTAAACACACATTCAGAGTCTTTTCAAAACCAGTAGTTTTAGATATAGTCTTCTCCAATGAATCCAATTTTGATTTCAAATTTTCTGACAAAATAATTGTTGCTCCCATATGCTCTATTTTATCTATAGCTTCCAGTTTCACAAACTCTTCATTTTTTAACTTCAGCATTTTGTTGTTGAACATGGAACATTCTTTCAGAGTAGGCATCAAACATATGGCAGATTTCTTCTCGTTAATTTTCTTAAAAATATTCTCTGGAAGAATGTTTTCATTTGGGTACAAATTAGAAATTAACTGTCCATGTAACGCTTCTTTCCCTTGTTGACTTATTTTTCCTACTCTTACATCTTGTAAAATATTTTTATAATCTTCATCCTTTGCCTGCCGCATATTTTGAAGCAGTTCTGCATATTTGAAGTTTAACCATATATTAACGTTTCCAATGCTTCCTAGGCACTTCCTGGTATCTTCATGTGTGAGCATTTTGAACACAGGTTGTCCTTTCACTGGAGTCAACTGCAGAAGATCTCCCAAAACAATAATATGTTTTCCTCCAAATAAAACATCATAGTCTGTTCTAAGAATTTCTTGCATTCTCAAATGCACAAAAGCAAGCATTATATTTGACACCATGCTTACTTCATCAATGATAAGAAGTTTCATTTTCTTCAGGACTCTCGAAACTTCGGAACACGCATCTCCAGATAGCTTGTGATATTGCAATTTGTTATCATGCTCCACTGGCAGCATCAGTAAACGATGTAAAGTAATCCCTTTAATATTATGTGCTGCCAGCCCAGTTGGAGCGGTAACAACACAAGACAGCGGTGATTCAGTCCTTTTCTGCAGATAAGATGCAATTGCTTTAATCAAAAAACTTTTTCCAGTTCCCGCTTCTCCACTCACGTACAGTTGGACAGGCTTAAATGATGTACATGAGCACTCTTTCTTCTCATGACTCAATCCATGTTCAACCTGTTCTGTGACTTCGTCATATATCAGTTTCTGCTCAAGGTTTAATTGTTTCACCAAATCTTCTAAATGAATTACATCCTCTTGAGCTTGCTCCATAGCTCTTTCTACTTCATCCATGGCAGTGGCAGCTTCATTTTGGATAATTGGTCCTCCTAGTGGATCCTGACTCAATGAAGCAGAACTCTGACTGCCTTGAGAACTATCTCTCGCAATCTCTGCAGCAATTGTTGATTCTTGCTCTATTTCTTCATTCAACATTTGCAGATAATTTGGAAAAACAGGACATTCTATTGTATCCTTCGTAGCATTAAAAGAGTCTTCATAACAGAGAAAATCTCCAAGTAGTTCCTCTTCTTCTCGCCATGGTTTAAAGAGTTGCAAAAGAGCCAAATAGTAAAATTCTCTTTTGTCTGGATTTTCACAACTCAATTTTCGATGATTAATCAAATGACCTTTTTTCTGTTTCACTAGACATCCTTCACATCCAATGATTCCATATATTCCATTATTGATATCTTCTCTGATGTTCCTCTTATAAATATATCTTTGCAGAACTTCATAGAGACAAACGTTCTCAAGGTGAGGACTTCTATTTGGATAGTATGTATCCAACATGTTTGTCTTCAAAATATCTGTACTTTCTGGTTCTTTCTCCGCCAAATACTCTATCTCTTGTACAGATTTCAAAACTCGATTTCGTGTTGCAGCAAGACCTAGACTCACCCAAATGATGGTTCTAGTTTTGGCATAGAGACTTGCTGACGACAATCGATCAGAACATTCATATGCTCCAATTTCTCGATGCGACAACATCTTCAGACTGTAACTGTACAATTTCTTGCTTAGGCTCTTTTCATGTGAAATGTCCTCCCACATTTCCTTCAGTTCTGTCTTTTCTTTTTTTGTGATGTAAGACGTCACATATCGAGCCACAGCAATAGAGTTGTCAGCAACGAATTGAATATCCATGTTAGCATTCCACATGGACAAAATCACTGGGTTGTAGTCATTGATGTACTTGGGCTCTTCGTTTCTTTTTAAATTGTATGTATTTTTTGGTGATTTTCTCGTCACAGTATGTCGCAGAGAAGACATTAAATTATTTACTCTTAACACGGGGAAAACACGTTTTGGGACCCCCCTTTTATCTCAGCCCCCGCTTGACGAATCCCCCCCAAACTTTCAGGGGAGGAGCGGAGAGCCGCGAGTCAAAGTTGCTGAAAAATTCAGGCTGATTCCTCAACCGGCGCCAAAGTTATTCCAAATAGAATGTAGCGATTTCCCTATGGAAATCAATCCTAACTATGACTACCTACTGGCGACCGCCAGTAGGTAACATATATATATATATATATATATATATATATATATATATATCCACTGGAAAAACCACAGGTTTCAGGAGTTATATAGTTAGGAATTAGCTTTTAAAAAACCTTTGAAATTCTTTCTTCAGCACTAATCATAATTTCTATGGCAAAATGAACCCCCTCATTTTGTTCCTTTGCAAATTAAATGTTTTAAGTGTTAACACTTTATTCCAATCAAGATGACTTCAGGTGTGCCATACTTTTGTCATAAGTAAGACTGTTAGCGCTCTAGTTGTTCTTTAGAACACTCTGGGACATTCTGTCATTGGGCTATAGTTGGGCTACATCTAGCTGATGTTTGGGCTACATTTGTTTTTTTTGTCTCTGGTGGCCATCTTTGGGCTACATTGGGCTACATTTGGGCTCTTACATATATATAGCCCAATGTAGCCCAATATATATTTTTTCAAAGTTAATTTTCGTAAAAACCACTGGAGCACATATCTTGAGACATAGCAAAGGCACATCGGGCTACCAGTCCCTACAATTTTGCCAAGTTTGATGGAAAACCATTCAGCCGTTCGGGCTAAAAGTGAGTCCAACCGCCCTATGGAAATTAACATGGGGAAAACACGTTTTGGGACCCCCCTTTTATCTCGGCCCCCGCTTTACGAATCCCCCCCAAACCTACAGGGAAGGACCGGAGCACCACGAGGCAAAGATAAGGAAAATTTCAGGAAGATTCCTCAACCGGCGCCAAAGTTATTCCCAATAGAATGTTGCGATTTCCCTATGGAAAACAATCCTAACTATATATACCTACTGGCTATCGCCAGTAGGTAATATATATATATATATGTGTGTATATATATATATATATATATTGCAGCTCAAAATCTCTCGTAATATCAGAAAGAATTTCGGCACTCGCAAGGGAAGTGTTCACGCTGGTTTATTTCATGAACCAGCGTGAACACTTCCCTTGCGAGTGCCGAAATTCTTTCTGATATTACGAGAGATTTTGAGCTGCAGTCTGTGACGTGGTGCGCCACCACGGAGAGGCACCCGTCTGCGAGTGACCCGGTCCTTGGCGTTACGGAGCTATAATATATATATATATATATATATTTACCAGTCGCGTATATTACCTACTGGCGGTCGCCAGTAGGTAGTTATAATTAGGACCTAGTTTACATAGGAAATCCGCAACATTCTATTGGGAATAACTTTGGCGTCGGTGGACGAATCTTTGTGAATTTCTCAAAGGAGATGGCCCGTTACGCTCCGCTCCTTCCCTGACATTTTGTGTCTCGGTAGACACAAGAGGTGAAAAATAAAAGGGGAAAACGTTGAAAGGGGGAAAGGTAGAGACCCCCGGACCCCCTAGGTTTTCTCAGGGGGGCCTAGAAGGACCACAAAGGGCACATTTTTTATTTTTTTTGAAAATTTTGTGGAGTAAGCTCAGGGTGCGCGTACATGGGCGTTTACAGGTACGCGCACCCTGAGCGCACCACGGGGAAAAACAGTGAAAAAAATTAGAGTAAAAAAAGAATTTAGAGTGCTTAGAGGTAGGGTAGCTCTGAAGAGAGCTGTTGTGTTATGTGGGTGATTTAAGTACCTACAAGTAGGTACCGATGCAGAGTCTAAAATTCAAGAGGAAGACTCTATTCCCCTCATCTGTAAAATATACACCATCCCTCCTATTGATGTTTGCATGTTGTAACGGAGGATGTTGTGGTATATAGAACCCATACCATAGTCTCTGAGGAAAGCAGAAACAAATTTATTCACATGTTTTCTTGCTTTCTCAATCTGTGGACAAAATTGGTTGGACCAGTTCCATTTTTGCCTTGGCCATATATTAGAATATACCAAGGCAGTTTTTGGGAAAAATGACATCAATTGCCCAAAGGTGTCCTTTAAAAGCATTTCCAGACCTACCCCAGTCAAAGTGCCCAGGTCATTGCTACCACAGTGCACAATTATGAGGTCAGGGTGTGGTAGATGCATAAAGGATTTTACCAATGGTATCAATTGGTGACATCTCAATCCTCTCTGGCCAATCCACATAATATCCACATTTGGTAAATCAAGGTTGGGAATACGTCTGTTTGCTGCATACTTTTCACTCCAGTGAACAAAGCTACGACCCACAATCCAGACTTTAGGCATCTTGAAGGTAGATGTGGTTGTATTCAGATGAGTTGTGGAAATGAAATGGCAGTTTGAAAGTAGGAGTTATGAAAAAAAGTGGTTAAGTTTCAGTGCACTTGAAAAAGAAGAAATGATTGGTGGTTTCTTAAAATTCTAAACTGAAAACTAGGGTGCATGCTTCTGTTTTTTTAAAGAAGTAATTCTAATGGTTGAGAAAAAGTAATTGAAAGAAACATTGCACAGGATAAGCTGCTATATTGAGAAGTCAAACACCCTTGCTGGGTTCATTTGCAACATAGTATCATGAACTTTTCACCTGTGTGCTCAGTTAGGTGATGTGTGGAGTGTTACCATGGTAACAGGCAGAAAGAGGGGATGGGTGAATATTATGTGAGTTTCAAAGTGTTGAAATGTAGAACCAATTAAAATGTTAGTTTGGTTTTGAATTTGTGTGGGAAGACATTTTATTGGTTATGTACATGAAAATGGGTCTGAAATCAGAGGGAATCTGTGCCATTATTCTGAGGCTGAAGTGAAAGAAGCATTATTCAGAGATTCTGCATAAGAAAATCTGGTTTGTGACTGCCACTGTTCTAAATCTTCAAAAGCATTTTTAAAGGTGAATAATGATTAATTTAATATAGATAGAGTGCTGTATACACTATGGGGAAGATTAACAAGCATATTGGGCTTCTTTATTCTTGGATTGTGTCTCATGTTTTTTCGTAAGGCTAGAAAAAAATTAATGGTGCATATTGGAAATGTATTTTGGAAATGAGTCAGGTTTCTGCACTGTAATGTAGTGCTTATTTATATGGGCTGTGCTCTATCTTTTAAATGATTTATTGTGGTACATGTTTTTAGGTAAAATGATTGTTTTTATCATTTTTAACTAGGATCACACTGAGTGTCTGTGTAAATTAAAGAATTATATTTGCAATTTTTTTTTATAATGGCTCCTCAGAGTTTGCATCTGTTTGCTTATAGGGTACTGTTTCTTTATGCATTGTGTCTCATGTTTGTATGTAATGCTGGCAAAAAACGAATGGTGCATATTGGAAATGTATTTTGGAAATGAGTCAGGTTTCTGCTTTGTAATGTAGTGGTCATTTATATGGGCTGTGCTCTGTGTCTTAAACAATTTACTATGCTAACTGTTTTTACGTAAAATATATGGCTTTAACATTTTTGACTAGGATCACATGTCTGTCAGGCCTCTTAGTTCACAAATAGGCTCTAAGCTGTGTAATAAAGATCCAGGGTGTGCTGTTGAAATGAATAAGGAATGTTATGCCTTGCTTATATATATATGGTCTGTTGTTGCCAGTAGAGACAGTGAGATAGTATGAGCACAGACACACATAGCGGAGGCAGAGACAGACATGGTAGATTACATGTAACATCCTGGTCATGTGTCTAAGATCACACTGTGAGTCAAGCTTGATTTTAAATGAATCTGGGTGAATAATTTGCTTAGTTGATGTGTTTAAAAATATGGGAATACATGTATTCTTGAAGTCAGTTAGGCTTTAGGATATGTACTAGTAGAGAATCTTAGGCAGTATGTGTGTCAGGCTTCTTAGTTCCCAAATAGGCTCTAAGCTGTGCAATAAACATCCAGGGTGAACTGTTGAAATGAATAAGGAATGTTATGTCTTGCTTATATATATATATGGTCTGTTTTTTGCCAGTAGAGACAGTGAGATAGTATGAGCACAGGCACACATAGTGCAAGCAGACACAGACATGGTAGATTACATGTAAAATCCTGGTGAAAAACTTTAAAAGTGCTCATTTTACTAAAACCATTTATCACAGTCATTTCTTTAAGACAGAGAACTCAGCCCATGTGTTGAATATTAGACAGATTTGTTGGCATGAGCTGGAAGCCATTTTGTATTTCTGGCAGCCATTTTCTTTTCCATGTGCTCTCTCCTACCTTTCTGTTGACTGTCGTTGTAGCCTGTCTAGAGACAAACTATGTTTAACATACTCCACTTCTCACATGCCCAGAAGGGCCTAACTAACAGAATGCACCTACTTCTCTAGTATAAGTGTCAGACTATTTTGACCAGGATCACAGAGAGTGTCTGGGTGAAAGAAAGAATTATATTTGCACGTTTTTCTTTAATCTGTAAAGTTGGTGCAGAGAGACGGTGAGATGGTATGATCAGAGACACACATAGTGCATGCAGAGACAGACATGGTAGATTACATGTAACATCCTGGTCATGTGTCTAAGATCACACTGTGAGTCAAGCTTGATTTTAAATGAATCTGGGTGAATATTTTGCTTAGTTGATGTCTTTAAAAATATGGAAATACATGTATTCTTGAAGTCAGTTAAGCTTTAGGATATGTACTAGTAGAGAATCTTAGGCAGCAAGTCTGTCAGGCCTCTTAGTTCACAAATAGGCTCTAAGATGTGTAATAAAGATCCAGGGTGTGCTGTTGAAATGAATAAGGAATGTTATGTCCTGCTTTTATATATATATGGTCTGTTTTTTGCCAGTAAAGACAGTGAGATAGTATGAGCACAGGCACACATAGTGCAAGCAGACACAGACATGGTAGATTACATGTAAAATCCTGGTGAAAAACTTTAAAAGTGCTCATTTTACTAAAACCATTTATCACAGTCATTTCTTTAAGACAGAGAACTCAGTCCATGTGTTAAATATTAGACAGATTTGTTGGCATGAGCTGGAAGCCATTTTGTATTTCTGGCAGCCATTTTCTTTTCCATGTGCTCTCTCCAACCTAGGACTAGAAACAAAGAACTTAGGAAGCTTCTGAATAGCTATAGGACTCAATGACTTCTGAGTAAGGAAGAAACTGCTTTCCTCAGCACTGAGTCACCCATCTTGCCTTTCCTTTATTTCCTTCCCAAGGTACTCAAAAACACTTTCCCTATTCCAGGTCAACCGTGAGCAAGTTACCTGTTGGGTAACAAAATGCGTCTGTATTTCTTGAACAGGATACTGCTGGTTAGAGGAAGTCGTTGGTGAATTGTTTTCGGCGTGGCTCTGCCAGCAAGTACTGCACAGAGGGAAGAAAACGAGAACCAAAACTCCAGCACTTCCCAACAGCGAACTGGAGAAAAACGGACCACCAAGACCTTCAAATGGCAGATTGAATGTTTATTTCATCTCCTCATTTCATGACGCGTTTCGGGCATCGGGTGCCCTTGATCACATAAAGAGTAAGCAGAACGACATGTTGTTTTATACATTTTTTTCTTTTTCAAAAGTAACACCACGTGATCTATAAACAGTGAAGAAACACTTTCATTTTGGCATTGATATGTTGACACCATGCAAAAACACTCTAATCCACCATTGTAATGCATATAAAGTGCACATTGTTTTTATGCAACATTATCACTCATATGTTTATATTATTGACAAAAAAACATGAGATATTCGCATTACTTGATATTGTGCAGTTTAAAATAAATAGAATAAATGAATTCATTCAATTTTTAAAATAACAATAATATGTATAAATAATCTAAAATATACACATTATCACACAATAATAAATATAACGATGTAATTTCATAAAACAATGTGCAAAAGCTGCGTTAGTCATCTTCCAGCATAAATGCTTGATAAAGCTATAGCAGTTTGGTTTTGATATCTGCAAAATACAGTTTTCTATTGATTTTTAAAGGTAAAGTGCATAGTGCCATAATATACAACTTTTATGTATAATCATGTGTTCCATTAATACAACTGTGTCTAATTTGAAATATACATTTTTAGATTGTCTAACTACAAAAGGCAGGTTGTCTAGACCGCACATTATTTGCGGTGGACAACGGGCGAGCCTATATTCCTCCACCAAAATCTCAGTTTGCCCAGCAAGCCTGCTGGGTACAAAGGCTACATATGTGATAGTTCAATACAGAAATCAATATGTGCAAAGAATGTATGTGTTAATATTTATTCTGGCTATCCCAACCTCACGAGGTTAAAATGTCCTTGAAAAAACACATAAAAAACATATTGAAAAAAGAGGGGCAGGGAGTCTAGATCAGTATGAGTGTCTCAAAAAAATAATAAATATGAGCAGCTTTAAGAAACCAGGCTTATAAAAAGGTATGCATGTCCTCTGTATTGTTTAAGCAGTTCGGGATTTTGCTATTGAGTTCCATAATGAATCTCATTTCTCTTTGTCTTAGTAATTTTTCCTGATTGCCTCCTCTGCGAGGTGCAGGTACAGAGTCAATAACAAAGTATTTAAGGCAATTAACATCATTATTATGTGCATCCTTAAAGTGTCGAGCGACAAGGTAGGACGGATCATTATTAATGATGGCTCGGAGATGCTGTAAAATTCTCACATGCACCTGTAGTTTTGTACTTCCCACATATCTAAACCCACAGGTGCACGTGAGAACATAAACCGCATGATCCGTTCTACAGTTGTAATTTCATTTGATCTTGATCTTATTCTCACTAAATGGAGTCTTGTATTCAGATGTGTTTGCTCCAAATTTACACGCACGACATGATGCACATTTAAAATAGCCTTGTCAGGTGTGAGGCAAGTTTTTCTTACAGCTGTCTCAGGATTACTCTTCGAAAGCATTGACCCCATACTCTGAGTTTTTCTGAACGTTACAGTTGGTTTGGATGGGAGTCTGCTACTCAAGACACTGTTAGTCAACATTATAGGCCAGTTTTTGTTGATTATAGATCATATTTTCCTTTCTTGTTGACTATATGTTGTGATTTGTCTAGGAGTGTCATTATTAGTATTACAGGGATTGGCCTAATCTTTTTCTCTTTGTGTTCTCTTGACCTCTCCTCAGATTTTTTGACAGCATCTCCCAGCATTTTATTAGTGTATCCCCTCTTTCTTAATCTGGCTAAGGTATTCTGTTTGCACTTCTCAAATTCATCTTCTGTGCTGCAAACATGTTTCAACCTTAACCCCTTTAAAGCGTTGTAAATAGACCTCCCCAGTGCTGCGCTGTCCATTGGAACTAGTGCTGAATGGACGTCCAACGGTCGTGCGCAGCACTGGGGAGGTAGTGGCCGTGACGACCGTTGGCCGACGGCAGCAATTAAGGGGTTAAAATCTCACCAAACGGGATACAAGCTATTAAATGCTTTGGATGGGAACTAGTGGCATGCAATGTTGTTATGCCTGCTGTTGGCTTTCTATGAATTGTAGTGGCAAGTCTACCTGTACAAAAACGCTCACATCTAAATACTCTATCCTGGTCTGACTGAAATGTTAAGTGAAGTGCAGTTTCATATCATTAGTGTCGAATTCAGACAATCACCTCATGCAGTCAAATACTCACACTCCATAGAGAGCTTATCAACTATTTGTTTTGGGAAATGCTCAACAAAAGAAAAAACCTAATTTATAAAAATATACACCTTTATTTTCAATAAAAATACATGAATCCATATACAGTATCAAATACATCGTCTTGTTTCATATTTCTCCCTCTTCACCCTAGGTGATTTTAATGTATTGTGTTAGGTTTTATTTGATACTGTATATGGATTCATGTATTTTTATTGAAAATAAAGGTGTATATTTTTATAAATTAGGTTTTTTCTTTTGTTGAGCATTTCCCAAAACAAATAGTTGATAAGCTCTCTATGGAGTGTGAGTATTTGACTGCATGAGGTTATTGTCTGAATTCGAGATCATTTGATCTCCCAAAAGGGAAAAACTTTTTTTACTTAACTTAATCATAATATACATACTTAGGATTGCAAACATCAACATAAATAATGGACTACACATTACTTTAAAGTGAAAGGGTATCGGCCATATTAATCTGGGCACGTTGCGTATTATAATGGTTCTTACACGAAAGAAAAGAAAAGGGGGGTTATTATACACACACTATCCTAAATAAAGTTCTAGCGATTATAGTTCAATTCCATTCACAGCTCATTTGAGATGTCATGAGTGATGTAACTGACCATGTCATGAATGATGTAATGTCTGAGGTCATTAGAAGTATATTGCAGGGGCGTACGTTATAGCTAGCTCAGGTAACTATTACTGCTGAATTTCACTGGTTGTGTATGAGTGAAATCTGAGTCTAACTATATACCGTCCCTGTAATATTTGTTTTTTTCAGCAAATTTCTAGGTTTTCTTTTAAAGTTAAGTAAGATGCATATCACAATGGATGGTGGGGGGTTGGAACCAGGGCCTGGCATTGTGCTGCCCTCACCCAAGCTTGCTGCTCCTGCCTTCCCTCCTCCTAGCCATACATTGTCCAAGTCCATGTCCCTGCTCCCTTATTACAGCCCTGTGTGGCCGTTGTTCTGCCACTGGCCTTCCCACCTTCTCTGATCAGTTAGCTTGCTGCCCCATCCACCACCTCCCGATCCTCTGTTGTCTGAATCCATGGTCTAGCCTCCTCCCTCTCGCCATGCATGGTCTGATGTGCTTCCACTGCCCTCCGTTTAGCATGATGTACCAGTCCACTCCTCCTGCCCTCCTTTGCCCAATTCTATGCCCCATCATTGACCTCCTGCTTAGCCTCTGTGCGTAGCTTGCTGCCCCTATTCTCCTTCCCCCTGCCCTCCGATGTCTGTGTGCATGCCCCTGCTCCATCCTTTTTGCCCGCCATGTTCCATGCACCTGCCACTCCTATCTACTCTGAGTGTTCTGTTGAGCTGCCACTCCCCTCCCACCTCCCTAGCATTATCAGATGACTGTAACCTGTCCCTGCCATCTCCACCCTGCCTGTCCACATTCCATGCCCCTATCCCCTTCCTCCTGTCCTTCATGATCCATTTTACTGCCACACCCTTCTGCCCTCCCTGGTCTGTTGTGCTGCAACTGCTTCTCCTGCCTGCCCCGCGTGGTCTGTTGTGAGGCCCCTTCCCCTGAACTCTCCTGTCTGTGCCCAGGTCTTGACCATCCCTTTTATCCTCCATGGTCCTTTGTGCATGCCCCTGCACCCTTCTTCTTGCCCATCATAGCCATTGTGCTCCAACTAACAGGCCATGCATGGTCTTATGTGCTGCCGCGGCCCCTCCCACCGTTCCTGTGGGGTCAGCTAGCTGACCCTGACCCCTCCCACCTTCCCTCCATGGTCTGTGTGTATGCCATTATAGTCTCACTGTTGCTCTCCATGGTGTGTCTTGCTTCTAGTGCCCATCCTGCCTGACCTCCATGGTCATCTTGCTGCTCTTGCCCTGCCCCCTTGCCCCCAGCCCTCCGTTTCCATGTACAGACCCCTATTCCCTCCCTCCTGGCCTGTCTGTTCCATTGTTATGCCCCTGATCCGTCCCTCCTGCCCTTTATGGTCCATTATGCAGCAGCTTTCTCTCCTGTCTGTCCATTATGGTCAGCTAGCTACCACTGCCTCTTTTCTCTCTGTTGTCCATGTGCATGGTCCTGTCCGCTCCCTATTGTTTTCAATGGATTGTTGTGCTGCATTCCCGTCCCGCATGCCCTGTGTGGTGTATATTGCTGGCGCAAACCTTGATCCCTGCCCTGTAGGGTCAGTTTGGTGCACCTCTCCATGTCCCTCCTGTTCTCTGTTATCCGAGTCCATGTCCCTACCCCAATTCCTCCTGCCTTCCATGATCCAATGTACCATACTTGCTAACATTTTGAACTTGGTAAGAGGGAGATTTTGAAAAAAACTGGGGTATTGATTTTCCCCTTTGACTTTCATTGATCAGATCAAATAAAGCCCATTTGGGCTTAAAAACATTGGCGGAATCAGGTCTGTTGGCATGTATGGTTGTACTACCACTGCCTCTTCCTTCTGCCCACATTGGTCTATTATATTGCCACAGCCTCTCCTGCCAGTCCTGTATTGTTGGTTTGTTGCCCCTGCCCCCCTTTCCACTGCCCTCCATAGTCTGTTTTGCTGGCACTGCCCTTCCTGCCTGCCCAGTGTGGTCATATTGTTGCCTCTGCACCCTCCTACCTGCCTTCAATTTTCAGAGTCCGTGCACAACTAGATTGCTAACATTCTATATGTATTACAAAAGTGTGGAACGCCTGACGTCATCTTGATGTAATCAAAACTGTAATACCTAGAGCATTTCCTTTAGAAATTACGTATATGAGAGGGTCCTATTTGCATCAAAATTATGGTTAGTGCTCTAAAAAACTAAAATGAGGACATATTTTCTCAGTTTTCAAATAGCAACAAAGCACTTTTAAATTATGTGTTATCTTTATGTTTTTTATCTAGTTGACCACTTGATTAAATGTTGCACTTAGGGGAGATGATGTGTTGTTACTTCCAGAGCTGCAGACTTTGCAACTGGGAACCAGGTTGGAGTTTCTGCTTCAGCTCGACATTCTGTGATTCTGGTCAAATCGGATCACTGAATTTGTTCTTGTGTGATCTAACCAATGGTCATGTAAAGCACTCCAATACCTGACAAGTCTGCACTATATAAACTGCTAAAACACAAAACATAAAACAGTGTTTTGCACACTTCTCTCATTGGGCTACATGTGGGCTACATCTGGGTGATATTCGTGCTACATTTGGGCTCTTTTGTCTCTGGTGGCCATCTTGGGAGACTTATTTGTTATGAAGTTTCCTAATTTCCTTATTTACTACAGTCTCCTTAGTAGGAAATACTTTTAGTTTTTTACTTTGATTCCACCAAGAAGGCAATCAGATGTGTCACACATTTGCCATGAATTCAGAATGTTAGCACTCTAGTTGCTTATTAGACCACTGTAGTAAAGCTACTGCTCACCAGGGATGTCTGCTGCTGGTATTGAAAGTGCATGTTTCAGTCTGCATGTCAGAATTTTTTAATGAAATAAAAGAGGATTTGAGAAGTCACTCAAAATGTGCCCTAATTTTTCTTTCTGCAGCACTAATCATACTTTCTATGGCCAAATGAACCCCCTCATGTTGTTCCTTTTTATATTAAATGTTTTAAGAGTTACCACTTTATTCCAATCAAGATGGCTTCAGGTGTGCAATACATTTGTCATAAGTAGGACTTTTAGTGCTCTAGTTGTTCTTTAGAACACTCTGGGAAGCTGCAGTAGAACACAAAGGAATCAATTGACATTCTCTGCCCTTGTTGGATGTACTTGTTTTACTGAGAATGTCAGACTTCATTCTCACATGACTGAGAAAGATAATGTGAATTTACAGAAAATATGCTCTCAGTTTAGCTTATAGATCACCTTCCAAACCTCTGTGGGAAAAGCATGAGAAAATAGTTTTCTCTCAAACATGATTCATGATATCCCAGCAGAATGCTTTTTCACATGGTAAAATCACCTTAGAACACACCACGATTCCTAAAATCAACCATCAACAGATGATTTATAATGTAACTAAAGTCTTAAAACCTTCTATTAACTGCAATGCCTTTTAATGAGGTGCTATCATGTATCTCCTACCCAGAGATAATCACAATGTACACAATACTTTGCAAAGAAATATAGTAAATAGCACAGAATACACAGTGGACCCCAGGGGGGACCAACCATATACTATGAAAGTGGAATAAGAACCATGACTCGGGTCAAGACTGGTGGAGAGGACAAAGAAGTGCTGGGGACCCAAGGAACCACCCAAGGTGAGTAGATAGGGACCCCACAGAGAGTGTGTGCAGTGTGGGAACAAGACTGCATGCTCCGTACAACTCTACATGTAAGTTGCTTTTGGATTTTTAAAGATTACGGACCCTTCCCAGTGGACCCTGAAGAAACCCTGTGGAAGACAAAATTGGAGAGCCACCCCACCCATGGATACCCAAGTACCCACGTTACCTACACTAGGGAAGCTCGGTGCATAGGCGTGAAGTGGTGTCGGAAACCACAGTCAAACCCAAATGAGGACTTCAGGAAAGTGCAGCTGCTGAACAAGGAGAAAGTGTCCAGTGGAATCCGAAGGTGGATTATAGATGAGAGGTACCTGCAAGCAGAGGTGACAGAGTCTATGTCACTCTGGAGTGACCAGGAGATCTGAAAAAGGAATGCCCACCAATGTCGGGAATTGCAGGAGAGTTGACAAGGACCTTGACTCTGGAGCTGTAAGAACCAGGAGATGCTGAGGAAGACCAGGAGCTATGCATGAGCTATCCCATGTCGGATGTTGAGTGCTGAGGAGTCGGTGTCTGGCGGGAGCACCAACAAGCCTTGGCAAATGCAACCAATGCAGAAGTCAAAGAAGGTGCATCATCAGGACCAGCAAGCAGGGGGACTCCCCACAAGCAGGGGACTCCCCAAAAGCAGAGGAGTCAGGGCAGGCCCGAGCAATTAGGAGAGCCCAACAGAAACATAGGTGACCCTCAAATGGACCCACAGGCGAGAGGCACTGGACTCACGAGAGGACCTCAAGCTGCTCACCAAAATATGCAGGCCATGATGCAATACGATGAGGTGTGTCTGAAGATTCTGGTCACTAGAGATGCTCGAGGTTCGGACTACTTGGAGCCCAAAGATCTTCTTGGAAGGAGGCCAACAAGCGTTTGCATCTGCATGTTGATGTGGTGCACAGGGTTTGGTTATTCCAGCCCCCATGAGGAAAACTGGTCTCAAACTTGTTAAGAGGACAGGACAGGCCTTGAGAGCTGTGGAGAACTACCACCTGTGTTGCAGAACCTTACAGAGTCCAGAGGAGCTCAGGATCAGCAGACCATTCGTCTAAATTGCTGTGCCTGCGAATGCAGGGAAGTGACTCCTTCACTTCAAGGGAGATTCCTTCAGGTGTCTTTGATACCCACAGGCCTTGGAAGGTTCCTGTATGGTGCACAGGCACAGCCGATGCAGCAAACTGGTAGGGAGATGAAGTCGAACCCAAACGAAGTCCAGAGTGCCCCGACGGTAGAAGAAGAAGTGGTGTCTGATCTGAATCTTGTCCCACGATGAATCTAAGAAACCATCCACAGGTTAGCCCTTAAGTACCCTAAGGAAAGGGTTGGGAAGATTCAGGAAACACTCCCAGAGGAGGGTCTGGACAGGGAGGGGGATAGCAGGAGCCAAAGGCTTCCAGAGCTGGTTTGAACTGGACTATGCATGGGGACACCAAATGTGCCAAACATGAAGACTGAGGGGTGGTGGCAAGCGCACCCCCGGCCCCTGCCCCAATACATTAAATTCTGTCTGGGAGGTGGTCACACCTCCCTGTGACAGGATGCCTATTGTTATGCCTTCCCCTGCTCGAGCTTGGCTCAGCAGCAGTAGGGCAGAATCTTGTCTCTGGTCGTCAGCAACCATCATGTGCTGTCCGGGTCTAGAAGGCTGGTACCGGGAACACTGAAAGCCTAATGAAGGCTCTTCCAGTGCTGGGTATCATACGTCCCACACCGTTTATTTTGTGGGGGTATAATTCCAACATGTTTGATACCAAACATGATAGGATTTGTTGCAGTCAGTTTCGAGATGGTCAGCGCATAATTATGCGGTGCCCCTCTATATAGTATATGGCTGCATCCCTTACAATCTGGGAGAATGAACTCCGTAGGCTGTAGTGCTGCCCTGGTCATGCAGGGTCACCCTCACAGTTAGAACCAAGCACTCTGTTGTCAGGATTGCAAAAGCCTGCTATAGGGGTGACTTATAGGTTTTAAGTGCAGTGACCCCAGATATAGGAAACCTATCTCTTTAGTAAGTGGTGCTAGCATCAGCTTACACAAGCTGCAATGGCAGGCCTGCAGTTCCATTTTGAATTGTGTCCCATGGGCAGCATAATGCATGCTTCAGCCCATGGGGGACCTCTGGGGTACCTTAGTATCACATACTAGGGACTGATAAGGGCACCCCAGTATCCAATCTACGATGTACCTAAGTACCGAACATAACAATTTAATGGAGAAAGCAGATAGACTGGGGTCCTGATTAGCAGGATCCCAGTCAGACTAGTCAATAACAGCTTAGCACCATGCAAAAAGTGGGGGTAACCATAAAAGCAGATTCTACCTTACTACAATATAGCTTTGTATTTTAAAAATAAACTAAAAATCAGAAAAGCTCCAACCTTTCCATCAAAATTTGAATTATGATTTTTGTTTGTGAATTAAAGCAAACATGCAATTATTTGTGTATTTGTTAGGCGTTTTTCTGTCGTTTTGAGTATTTTTCTTTCTGAGGCTTACATTCCTAGACGTTATTTAGAAATTATTTAGACCCCCACTGAAGTGAGGGTCCCTGGAGGTCATAAGGTTAAGAGTCGCTGCAATAGATCATTGGCAGCACACCTATGAACTGAAGAGCAGGTGAACGTGACTTCTGATGAAAGGGTTAGCACATTCACAGACAATTTGTAATATGCATTTCTTTTCACAATGCATATATTTACAATTTTAAACACTGTAGGACTGGTATATCACACACTGCTGATTAGATGCCGAATATAACCCATGCCATGTCTCTAGGTAAGGGACTACATCTGCTCTCAGCACAAAAATATCCAAAGTATGCAAGTTATCAAAAAAGATGCAACATATACTTTTTAGATACTCCAACATGTTGATGAGTAAGTTATTAATGTCTTCAGCTATACTTGGTTTTAAATCATGTTCTTTATACATGGCTTGGTCGCATATGTGTTACAAATGCCAAATGATACAGTAACACCATTTTCATCTTCTGCTGGTTCAGTGCCAGCAGTGCATTATTTATAGATGACAAGATATCACAGTATCTGAAGTGCAAAGGTTTTACAGCAGTTGTGCATGAGTTGAAAAAAATGTATCCTTTACTGCAGAAAAAGGTCATAGCAAACACTTTTTTTTTTAAAAACCAAAGTTTTCTCAAAAGTTGCTAAAACACTTTTAAATACAGTGAAAGCAGGGCTGATTTCTATTTAACCCTTTAACTGCTGGGGCTCCATCGACCCCCCCAACTCAAATTCTATGCCTTTTTTTTGGCCATTTGGGGTAGTTGGTGCTTAGGGTTCCATAACTTTCTTTTCCCCTCACAGAAGGGACTCACGCCAAATATGCAGCCTTTTCTTCCACCATTCTGGAGATTCTATTGGTATGCACAGTTGGTGGATTTCCTTGGTGAGGACAGAGAAAATGGGCAAACTTTAGCTAAATCTTTGGTTTTTGGAGAAAAATTGGAAAAAAGTGCTGTGAATGAAAGTGTCTGTTTTTCCCATAAAAGGCATCAACAAATGGTTTGCTGTGCTAAAGTCGCCATCTTCCCCGCTTTCAGGCATATGCAGAGCTCAATCAAAAAACATAATTTTTATTACAACAGTTTTGGCATTTTTCTAAGTGGTACCCCATTGTTCCTATTTTTTGTGCTTTCAACCTAATTCAGTTTGTGGTGGTAACCAGTCTGAAAACCATAGGTGATCCAGAAAACCTAAAGATTCCTAACTCGTAGACAAAATTCTGAATTCAGCAAGGGGTCACGTGTTATTCCTCAAGGTTTTTCCAAATAAACTGACTGTTGAAATGAAGAAATGTTGAAATTTAGTGGGAAAAAATTGTGCATTTGTAACAACTTGTTAATCTGCAACTTTTTGTCACAATGGCATATTGACAAATACAATATACCATTACAACCATTAGACCCTTCTGTTTAGGTTTATACGTTCTCCAAGAATCTGAGGTACCCAGAGCCAAGAGCTGAGCTGCATCGTACAGTGGTTTCTCAGTGTTTACAAAGTATAGGCCAATTCATATGGTGAAATATGGTGAGCCGAAAATGAGTATCAAAGAAAACCAATTTATTTCTATACTGGGTATATGATATGGAGTTTAGGAGCAGTGGATATTTAATTGTACATCTCTGAATTTATGAATACCCATGCTAGCGTGAGATACAGAGGGAATTTTTCGAAATGTCTCCACACTGGCTAACATTTGAAAGGAACAAATGCAGCGAAATCCAATAGGTAATCACAAATATTCTACTAATCTACGCTCCCACATGTCTTCTGATACAAAAGGTACATCAATTGTGTGGGTAGGCCTAGTGCCTGCAACAGGAAACAGGCTAAAACATGCAATACTGATGTGTCACATATTTCCACTGAAAATTTACCCATTTTTTCAACGTGCATATCTGTGGATTTTGGGCTTCTAGCACAGGCGGCACCCAGGGAAACCCTAGCAAACCTGCACATTTTTGAAAACGAGATACTTAGGGGAATCCAGGGTGGGGTGACATGCATAGCTCTCATTAAATATTTGTTACGCAGAATCCCTTACAAACTTCGAATGTTGACTCATAAAACACATTGTCCTCACATTTCTGGAATCTGCTGGGAGCCACAACATTCCTTCCATCTAGCATAGTCTCCTAATAAAATTCGTACCTCACTTGTGTTGGTAGGTTTAGTACCTGAGACAGAAAAGGGCCTAAAAAGCAACATGAACACATCACATTTTTCCACAGAAAACTCTTTAGTGGAGTCAGTAAATACATGGTGGCTCAAATCAAATTTAGAAATAATAAGTCTTCGATTAGAGTGCTTCTTTCAAAATTAGATGCACTAATTTCTAAGGTTACACAGCTTCTCATTTAATAACCCCCAGAAGGTTATGTATCCACGATCAGTCATTTGCAGCATGTAGTAACTCCTAATCTGTGCTCAACTTCGATTTCCCAGAACGTCACTTTTGTGGTAACAAAGGGAAGCAAACACAAGCGAGGCTGAGATGGGTACTGGGGACAATAATTTCTTCTCTTCTGCCTCTTTCCTTGAGGAGCACAAACTCTGCATATGCGATATCAGCAACTCATTTGCTCTGTTGCAGGAATGCTGTCAGACGAAGTAGAGGCTACCGCTCTTACTGCAATTAGGCTTTTAATAACAGACAACTGAAAGTCAAGGAAGGACATCAACCTATCTTTATTGGTCTGCCGATAGCCAACATCTGCATTGTATCTTGCCACCTGAATCAAATGTGTGGCCAACTTCTTATACCACGTGCACATTTTACGCCTCACAGTATATGGTTGAAGATCTTAGTTGTTTTTACCCACTCCACCCATTTACTTATTGTATTCAGGTACACATGTGGACTTGTGAACTTCTGCTATCTGTGCCTAAACCATAACGAATATCATCAAACAAAACAAAAGCCAAGGCTGGGACTCCCTGTTCACCAACCAATATTCTTCAACAATAGCTGCTTTGAATTAAACAAAGACAACCTGTTTTTAATTTAACACCATAAGTCACTGATACGTGGACTCATTGTTTTTTCTCACTTTCAGTTGTATGAGTGGTTTGTGTATGATTGTATGGCCAAGTGTGTATGAAATTTGTAAAATATTGTTTATAAATCTGTATGTATATATTGTATATAAAAATTTCGTTGTATTTTGTATTGTGTATTTCCATGCACGAAAAATAGTGTGCTTAAAAAAGAAAATAATTCCACTAAAGAGAATAAATCCCGTATGGTGTTAAATTAAAAACAGGTTGTCTTTGTTTAATTCAAAGCAGCTATTGTTGAAGAATATTGGTTGGTGAACAGGGAGTCCCAGCATTGGCTTTTGTTTTGTTTGATGATATTGGTTGGACTCAGCCTTGCTGAGTAAGGAGTCAAGACCCTTTTTGATTCTTAAACCATAACGAAAGCTGTGCTCCCATCATGAACTGTAGTAAACACATATACTTCCTGCCTGTCTGAAAACTTCAAAGCGAGCAGTTTGTTGCAACGCACTACTCTGCTCTTTTTTTGGGCTTTTTGCAAACAAGCTCCTGAGGGAATCCTTAGCGGTGCTTTCTAATGGTACCACAAACCACAGTGCCAGCTTTGTACAGTTCAATAAATAGCTGGACTCCTGTACAGAGGTTATCTACATAAAGGTGATAGACCTTTATGAAGGACAGATTAGGCAAGCTCACATACACTTTTCTCACAAACTCCCAACGTGGAAAGACAACCTTCAGGATGTATTGTAGAGTCCTTACTTATGTATACTCTCAGGCTGTACCCATAACCAGTAGAGCTCTTGCACAACATGTACATATTGATGCCATAGCCATTGTTTTCAGGTATGATCGGTCCCATTGTACTCTCTTGGGACACTGGTTACCTTCCATTATCGTGCCAATACTAGCTCTCACCCCCTTAACAGATATGTTTTGGACTTAGTACCTTCATCCTGATGGCCATTAACTTATCATTAGGTTTCAGGGAATAATTGTTTTGTGAGGACCAGTCATCCATTAATTGTGCTAGTTTTTCTATGGTACTAGTATTATGACCCTTTTATAGGCTGGCAACTAAGTCTTTGTTTTTTACCTCCCTCCCCTGCCCCTATTTTTCTTTCCTTTTTTTACCCTGGGTTGTTTGACAGTGTTATTGCCTATTTCAGTTTTCTCTCAGGCATAATAGTAATTTCCTGATAATAATCCTATTGTAATTTCCTGATAATGATGATTATATTACTATTGGATCGAAACGTTGTAAATTACAGAAATGAAGTTCAATGAGATAAAGGAATTTTCACATTACAGATAGCCTCAGGCAAAGTACTGCACCATCCAGGCTTGTGGTTATCGTAGTTTTACAGTGAATTACATCATGATCCATCAGTAAGAAAGTAGTTATTGGTATAGAAAATAACGCTTTAAAATAATGCAGACAATATAATATATTTTCGCATACAACTTTGTTATTAATTTAAAACAAAAAAATAAATTCAATCCCTCCAACAATTTATAGTCAGATACGCTATTTATTGAGAAATCTGCCACTGTTTGTTAGTTCACTGAATGTCACTACATTGAACCAGTGAATTGTTTTCAGATGAGTTGATTGCTGAACCATCTTCACTGCTAACATGATAAAGAAATACAAAGTAGCTAACATTAAATTACATAAACTATTTACAAAAATAAAATCTACTCGTTTTTTGTGCAACACGTGGAAAAGGGGAGTTATTTGTTAAATATGAGACTCTGAGGTTGAATATTTTTACAAACAACATCTTCAAGTCTTAAATTGGATACCAATTTCCTCGCGTAGTTTGTGCCTAAATAGTAACATGTCTTCAACATCTTTGAAGGACAGCATTTCTGCAATTGACAATAGCTTTCGGTCAGAGATACCACATTGGCAATTGTTGTGTACGGCATTAAGCATCGATACAGACAATACAGCAGACTCCTCTAAAGAGAGACAAACAGGGAAAATACGGGCATTCCACAAACCCAGGCCGCTGCTATTGTCAGAGAAAAGTTTTTCTGAAGCCTTTAGACCCCATAAACGCAGGCAATATGGCAGAATTATTCCAAAATATTGCAGAGACTGTATTTCGGAGAGTGATTTTACGTTCTTTTTTAAATCATCTTCTAACCCACATGCTATTGTTGAATACATTAATTGTCCATCAATCTTCAAACTCATTGAATACACAAAGGAATTTGTTGGGATGATTGTTTTCATAGTTATACAGGAACTACTAACAATGCAGTTTTCCCCCAATGAAACGTCAGGACCCAATCTACAATACTCAACAACTGAGCCAGAACCAACAGAGGACCGGGAATCCAGTATACTGTGAATAAAACACGTCGATTTGGCTAAATGCTCCGATTCCGTTGAAAAGATACTAAATATCTTAGACTGTAGGCCAAGCTCTGCTCTCAACTTGTCATCCTGGGTAAGATGAAATATGTACTCTTTGGTGGTTCCAATATGATAGAATTTTGAGTTATTTAAAACAATAACATTAAGTTGTGTTCCTTTTAACAGCCAAAATATCTTTTCCCTCATTTCAATTAGTTGTGTGTCTTTTTTTGTAACATTGACAGTGTTCCTTGTATAATCCAGCGTTGCTTCGGATCCAAGGGCTTGCAGAAAGTCACCGTATGCATCTATCTCACAGCTAAGTGTGCCAATTTCTTTATTGAAAGCAAGCAATATTTTTGCAGTGCTGTGATCGATGTAAAACAAACTATCAGTATAAACAATCTCAGAGCTTGCTGTACCCTTTTCACCATCGCCTTCCACAGAATGTAACTCTAAGTTTCTCATTTTAGTTACCGCCCCAGCCTGATGCATCATTTGTATTGTAGGCTTATGAAGAAAATGTCTACATACCCTATACTCTAATTCATAATGTTCTGGTAAAACTGATGGTTCTAGTACATACACCCCATGTGTTGTGCCTATGGTCAGTGAAGAAGGATGAGCTAAAGCTGTAAAGCCAGGCTTATCAAACTTAATAATCTCTTTGGTTCCGGTACTAAAAAGTTCAATATCATCTGCACAAGTTACAAGAACTCCAGGACTCATGAATCTTGGAAAATCGATATATGCAGCCAGTTTGAGTTCTAGCATCTGAAAAATTGGGCAACCCATTGGTAATGCTGTAAATATTTTTCCCAATGCACTTGCACTTGGTAACCGTTGACTATATCCACCTAAAAAGAAAAAAAATCTTAAAACAATGTAAAAGACAAGTATAGGCATAATACAATGCATATGAGTAATAAACTAAATGCTCTGTAAAATCTTACTAAGTTCATATTTAACGTATTTAGTACCATTATGACGACATTACATTTTTATTCTGCGTTCTGAACTAGGGAAACCAAATAATTCAATAAAGGCTAAGCCTTCAGCTTTACATTTAATGTATGTATATTTTGTTTATATCAAAGAGACCTTGAGGCATAGGTACAATGACTTGAGATGACATGAAAATGTAAGCATGTAATAAAAGTAAAACTAATTTACACACAAACAGAGGTCTAATGGCATAGTTTACTCCATTTGAACCTGCCCTTAACAAAATCGTAATTACAAAGGCAAATTACCACAGCATGCCTCAATTTTACAGAACATTTTTTTTTGTTGAGGTAAAAGTCGCAACACTAAAGAAAAAGAGAGTGAACAAAATCATTCTCAGCTTAAAAACAATACATGTTTGGGCTTAAGAAAAATACCTGAATACACAGTTGTTAGACCTGGCATCCTTGGTGTGGTTTACACCGTATTTTGCCTCTACCTCCTGTATATTTGTTTGTATGCAGTACTTTGTTTTTTGCTGGCTTTGTCTACTTCACCACTGCTGATCAGGGCTAAAGTGCAAGTGTTCCCAGTGTAAATTATAATTGTGATTGGGTGGGTATCCATGATTGGCATATTTGATTTATTGGTAAGTCTGTAGGAATTTGCACTGTGGGTGCCCAGGGACTGTACATCAAATGCTACTAGTTGGCCTGCAGCACTGACTGTGCCACCCACAGGAGTAGCCCTGTAAACATGTCTCAGACCTGCCATTGCAGTGTCTGTGCATGCAATTTTAAACAGCCACGTCAAACTCTTACTACATGTAAGGAACCTCTTAGGTAACCCCATGAGCACGGTGCAGTTTATGTGAAAGGGAAGACACGTTTTGGTGCTTTTTACATGTCCTGATAGTGAAATACTGCTGATTTCGTTTTTCATTTTTGCAGGGACTAGCTCTCCCATAGCTTAGCATTGGAGCTGCCTTGCAACATCTTACAAGTGTAACTTTCAATTAGGAAGAGCTAGAGATTTGGAGTTTGTGCTCCCTGAGCTCAGGTTTTATAAATACATCTTTTAGTAAAGGTGGTTTTAAAGTTGCCACTTTTAAAAAGTGTTATAACAACAACAGTGGTTCAAGCAATAAAAGTCCTTAACAAGAAACGACATTTGTTATGAATACAGAAGAAAACAAACTAAAAACAATATACAGAGAACACAAGTCATAAAAGAATTGGAAAAAGGTTATTAAAAGGTACCCATAATTAATCAAACAATATGTATTGCAAAAACATATTTTACTAAAAAATTGAAATATAATTACACTAAGGCAATGGACAAAAGATGCTTATGTGTATGCTAGATGTCCTTACGGAATCTGATAGATTTCATTCTGTTTTCCACTCACAGTTTTTATAACATGGATGACACTGTGATTGCATTTGTTTGATCTCTTCTCATTCTTTGTTCCATATTTGTATTTTGAGTTTCTCCTTGATTCATATGGTTCTTTGACTAACACATCATTTATCAGCTATAAATGCATGGCACTGGTTTCCCTGTCTTGTGCTATGCTGATATTATTGAATTAAAACCATTGGGTATGGTACCTTTCAATTTTTTGCAGATTCTTTCTATTGGATGCAGAGATATTTTTAGTTGTCTGTCCTGATGATGACCGTAAGATATTGATCTGGCTGAAACGCCGTTGTCGCTTGATTTGGCACATATTGAAGAGAAAGCATTTATTGCCCCTTCCGTTCTTGTGATTTGTTGGACACGTTTCTATGTTAATTCACTTGTCTCTTCATTGTTTCCCTGTTTACACTGTTAATTGTGACCTTTATAATATCTGTCATGTAACTGCATGAGCACCTTTTGTACATCGTCTTACTGTCTCTTTATTTCAATTTTTTAGTAAAAGATGTTTTTGCAATACATATTGTTTATTTGATTATGGGTTACTTTTCATAACCTTTTTACCCAAGTTAGGGAAATAGGGCTGAGGTAACCACTTTTAGAAAGTGGGCATTTTCTTACTTTACCATCCTGTGCCTCTGTCTGCCTGTGGAATCAATGTCTGGTTTAAACTGACAGTTGGGCTGTTTGTGCACTCAGCAGCCTTATGGGACTTCCTGAGCTAGAGTGGTGGGAGGAGTTGTCACTGACACCTGAATACGGCTGTACCTGCTCTCTCCCAATGCTGTCGCCACCCCACTCCCCTAGTATTGTGTCTGGAGCCAAGGCAGAGCAAGGCAGGATCTTGTGGCAACAAAGCCTTTCCTTTGAAGCATGCATACTTCAAAGTGCAAAAGGGGTAAAAGTATTAGACCTGTAACCCCACATTTTTAGAACACTACTGGACTGGTACTCTGCCGAGAAGATGAGTCGAAGAGCTATCAGGAGAAGTACTGCCACTTTGATGTGTGTTGCTTTGCTAGGTTGGCCTGCAGTTGCTTCTTCTTTCTGTGGGCAGTGAACTGGGCTTTGCTTTCTTGTATCCTGCTTTTCCAAAGGGCTTATGCATTTGTGTGCCCTGTTGGAAGACTGAGTGCCATCAAAGACTTCATCTGCAGCATCTCTGAATTACATTGCTGGGAGTTCTGACCTACCCAGTGTTGCCAATTCCAGTTCTGGGCCCTTGGAGGAGGTTCTGCTGCATTCCACAGCTCCTGGATTTCTCACAAATCGCACCTGTGTGCCACGTTTCCAATTCTTTACCTCGCAAACCAGAACCGTCTTTGGATTTGGACGCATTGCTTCTCCTGGCAGTAAAGAATTGATGCAACACTTCTGCGTGCAGCAGAACTGATGCCTCGCTTCCCCTGGGACTCAGTCCAGAAGCAACCCTGTGTTTTCCAACACTTCTCTCCTTTGAGGCTGTGTTTCAGACTGGGTTTTGAACCATCACATCACTTTGTGCTAAAATAATCGCATCCATACAGTTTAATTAGCAGAATTTCTTAAATTTTAGTTACTGCCATGTCTGACCTGGGGTGGTGTGGAGTGCAAAAAACGATGGATTTAGGCCCAGATCTCTGTACTGGGGTGAATGTATGACATTGTTCTGCATTCTGTACATCAATTGTTGTTTTTGCATTTGTCACCCCGAGTGGGATGGGTATGCTCAGACGTGAGTCCCATGCTCTCCACACCACTGGAGTCAAGCTATCCAGGCTGATAGCCAGAAACCGGTCCATGGATGCTTGATTCCGGTCCAGGAAAGACATGGCTTGGCAGTTAGGGCTGGACTGTTCCCATGAGGCACAGGGTCAAGGCTGATTTGCATATAGCCATGTCTGACCTGGGGTGGTGTGGAGTGCAAAAAAACGATGGATTTAGGCCCAGATCTCTGTACTGCGGTGAATGTATGACATTGTTCTGCATTCTGTCCATCAATTGTTGTTTTTGCATTTGTCACCCCGAGTGGGATGGGTATGCTCAGACGTGAGTCCCATGCTCTCCACACCACTGGAGTCAAGCTATCCAGGCGGATGAAGGCTGATAGCCAGAAACCGGTCCTTGAATGCTTGATTCCGGTCCAGGAAAGACATGGCTTGGCAGTTCGGGCTGGACTGTTCCCATGAGGCACGGGGTCAAGGCTGATTTGCATATAGCCATGTCTGACCTGGGGTGGTGTGGAGTGCAAAAAAATGATGGATTTAGGCCCAGATCTCTGTACTGAGGTGAATGTATGACATTGTTCTGCATTCTGTCCATCAATTGTTGTTTTTGCATTTGTCACCCCGAGTGGGATGGGTATGCTCAGACGTGAGTCCCATGCTCTCCACACCACTGGAGTCAAGCTATCCAGGCTGATGAAGGCTGATAGCCAGAAACCGGTCCTTGGATGCTTGATTCCGGTCCAGGAAAGACATGGCTTGGCAGTTCGGGCTGGACTGTTCCCATGAGGCACAGGGTCAAGGCTGATTTGCATATAGCCATGTCTGGCATGGGGTGGGGTGGAGTGCAAAAAAATGATGGATTGAGGCCCAGATCTCTGTACTGGGGTGAATGTATGACATTGTTCTGCATTCTGTCCATCAATTGTTGTTTTTGCATTTGTCACCCCGAGTGGGATGGGTATGCTCAGACGTGAGTCCCATGCTCTCCACACCACTGGAGTCAAGCTATCCAGGCTGATGAAGGCTGATAGCCAGAAACCGGTCCTTGGATGCTTGATTCCGGTCCAGGAAAGACATGGCTTGGCAGTTCGGGCTGGACTGTTCCCATGAGGCACAGGCTCAAGGCTGATTTGCATATAGCCATGTCTGACCTGGGGTGGTTTGGAGTGCAAAAAAACGATGGATTTAGGCCCAGATCTCTGTACTGGGGTGAATGTATGACATTGTTCTGCATTCTGTCCATCAATTGTTGTTTTTGCATTTGTCACCCCGAGTGGGATGGGTATGCTCAGACGTGAGTCCCATGCTCTCCACACCACTGGAGTCAAGCTATCCAAGCTGATGAAGGCTGATAGCCAGAAACCAGTCCTTGGATGCTTGATTCCGGTCCAGGAAAGACATGGCTTGGCAGTTCGGGCTGGACTGTTCCCATGAGGCACAGGGTCAAGGCTGATTTGCATATAGCCATGTCTGACCTGGGGTGGTGTGGAGTGCAAATAAATGATGGATTTAGGCCCAGATCCCTGTACTGGGGTGAATGTATGACATTGTTCTGCATTCTGTCCATCAATTGTTGTTTTTGCATTTGTCACCCCGAGTGGGATGGGTATGCTCAGACGTGAGTCCCATTCTCTCCACACCACTGGAGTCAAGCTATCCAGGCTGATGAAGGCTGATAGCCAGAAACCAGTCCTTGGATGCTTGATTCCGGTCCAGGAAAGACATGGCTTGGCAGTTCGGGCTGGACTGTTCCCATGAGGCACAGGGTCAAGGCTGATTTGCATATAGCCATGTCTGACCTGGGGTGGTGTGGAGTGCAAAACAACGATGTATTTAGGCCCAGATCTCTGTACTGGGGTGAATGTATGACATTATTCTGCATTCTGTCCATCAATTGTTGTTTTTGCATTTGTCACCCCGAGTGGGAAGGGTATGCTTAGACGTGAGTCCCATGCTCTCCACACCACTGGAGTCAAGCTATCCAGGCTGATGAAGGCTGATAGCCAGAAACCGGTCCTTGGATGCTTGATTCCGGTCCAGGAAAGACATGGCTTGGCAGTTCGGGCTGGAGTGTTCCCATGAGGCACAGGGTCAAGGCTGATTTGCATATAGCCATGTCTGACCTGGGGTGGTGTGGAGTGCAAAAAACGATGGATTTAGGCCCAGATCTCTGTACTGGGGTGAATGTATGACATTGTTCTGCATTCTGTCCATCAATTGTTGTTTTTGCATTTGTCACCCCGAGTGGGATGGGTATGCTCAGACGTGAGTCCCATGCTCTCCACACCACTGGAGTCAAGCTATCCAGGCTGATGAAGGCTGATAGCCAGAAACCAGTCCTTGGATGCTTGATTCCGGTCCAGGAAAGACATGGCTTGGCAGTTCGGGCTGGACTGTTCCCATGAGGCACAGGGTCAAGGCTGATTTGCATATAGCCATGTCTGACCTGGGGTGGTGTGGAGTGCAAAACAACGATGTATTTAGGCCCAGATCTCTGTACTGGGGTGAATGTATGACATTATTCTGCATTCTGTCCATCAATTGTTGTTTTTGCATTTGTCACCCCGAGTGGGAAGGGTATGCTTAGACGTGAGTCCCATGCTCTCCACACCACTGGAGTCAAGCTATCCAGGCTGATGAAGGCTGATAGCCAGAAACCGGTCCTTGGATGCTTGATTCCGGTCCAGGAAAGACATGGCTTGGCAGTTCGGGCTGGAGTGTTCCCATGAGGCACAGGGTCAAGGCTGATTTGCATATAGCCATGTCTGACCGGGGTGGTGTGGAGTGCAAAAAACGATGGATTTAGGCCCAGATCTCTGTACTGGGGTGAATGTATGACATTGTTCTGCATTCTGTCCATCAATTGTTGTTTTTGCATTTGTCACCCCGAGTGGGATGGGTATGCTCAGACGTGAGTCCCATGCTCTCCACACCACTGGAGTCAAGCTATCCAGGCTGATGAAGGCTGATAGCCAGAAACCGGTCCTTGGATGCTTGATTCCGGTCCTGGAAAGACATGGATTGGCAGTTGGGGCTGGACTGTTCCCATGAGGCACAGGGTCAACGCTGATTTGCATATAGCCATGTCTGACCTGGGGTGGTGTGGAGTGCAAAAAAACGATGGATTTAGGCCCAGATGTCTGTACTGGGGTGAATGTTTGACATTGTTCTGCATTCTGTCCATCAATCGTTGTTTTTGCATTTGTCACCCCGAGTGGGATGGGTATGCTCAGACGTGAGTGACATGCTCTCCACACCACTGGACTCAAGCTATCCAGGCTGATGAAGGCTGATAGCCAGAAACCGGTCCTTGGATGCTTGATTCCGGTCCAGGAAAGACATGGCTTGGCAGTTCGGGCTGGACTGTTCCCATGAGGCACAGGGTCAAGGCTGATTTGCATATAGCCATGTCTGACCTGGGGTGGTGTGGAGTGCAAAAAAACGATGAATTTAGGCCCGGATCTCTGTACTGGGGTGAATGTATGACATTGTTCTGCATTCTGTCCGTCAATTGTTGTTTTTGCATTTGTTACTGCCGCTGCGACATAGCATATAAAGTGTGTGCCATGTCTGTGACCCTCATTTCACTACATGTCAGTCCCCCCTAAGGTAGGCCCTAGCTAGCCCTGGGTGGATTGTAGGTTAAAGATAGGACATGTACCTTAAGAATGTTAGTGACAAACAGCCATTTTGGTTTCTCACTGCTGTGGGGCTGCCCTCCCGTAGGAATGTATTGGGGATTCCCTGATAAGTGATTCAGTGGTAATTCCTGATGAGCAGAGCAACATGGTCAAGTTTATTATATTTGGAAATGGCATAATAAATGCTGCACAATGGTGTGCGCAGATTTATTATAACTATTTTAGAAATGCCACTTTTAGAAGTTGGCATTTCTGTGTGCTACATGTCTGCCTGCCTGATGTGAATTGCATGTCTGGCTTTTGAGTGACAGGGGCTGGGAGATGTGGGTGGCTCCAGGAGGGGCAGGGTGAGTTAGCAATAGGCTGAATGGGACATCTGCATTGGTAGTAGTGGGAGGAGTAATCCCCTGGCCCTGAATAGGTCTGTGCCTAGCCTGTACAATGCTGGCTCCACCTCCTGTGTTGTGTCTGATTACCGAGCCCACACCTGACAAAGGGGAAGAGGAGCCTGGTAAACAGAGTGCTCTAATTCCCCCCTGAACCAGTTTTTGCTGGTTCCCCCAAGCCCTGTGCCACTGCAGACAAAGGAACGCGCAATATAAATATAGGGGCTGTGACCCCATGATGTTGTGCTGTTTCTGGACTTGTTGGGACTTGCTGCTGCTGGAGGCCCAGGTGGAGCCGCCACAGGGGCTTGCCTCCCTGCTGGAGGGCCCTGTGTCCTGACCTCTCTGGGCCCAGCTATGCCCCATCGACCTCTAAGGACTTTCTGGACCTCTAGCGCCTCGTGAGTGCTATAATTTACCTGTCCCAAGAAAGAGGAGAGCGTGGGCTTCGCAGGGCTGAGCTGCCCGTCTTTTTAGAGAAAATCCCCGTCGTAGGGATTCCCCCGTGATGCCTCGAGGAGCGGGTGCCCACCCTGCATTGTTTGCATACCGAGAGGGAGCCCACCCCGCTTTATGTAAATTTAAAATAGCGGGTGCTTACCCCGCATTATGGTGCCTTTTAATCGGGTGCCCACCCCTCTTTATGTTTTGATTTTTCGAGCAGGTGCCCAACCTGCAATGCGGCTGAGCAGCCAGCCCGACCCGGAAGCTAGGTGGCCTTGCCTGACTCTGGGCGGGGCCGAGAACAGCAAGAGGCTGCCGAGGCCGCCAAATGCAACGTGGCCGAGAGTGAGCCTGCGGTCAGGCGGGGTTCCAGGGAGCTGAGGGAAGTCCCACGGGCACCACCAGAGGAGGAGAGATGCTGCAGGTGGTCAGCGGGGCTCTTGTGGTGAAGAGAGAGCCCCGCGAGTTACTGAGCCGGCCATAATGGCCTGCCTTTGGCCAAGGAGAAGAGCAGAATTTCCCCGAGCAGGAGAGGAGCAGGAAGAGCCCTGTGAGTGGGGGCTCTATTTCATGCAGGGCTGACCCCTTTTCCAGGCACATTTCCGGTGCCTGGAGCCGGCCAAATTTCCTTTGGGGGTAGTTTTGTTTAAAGAGCCCCAGAGAGGGGCTTCATGATTGGCACATTGTCAGTGCCCAGTTTCAGAGCGGACTCGCAGGAGAGCGGGCCGCTCCAATGATTGGGGGCATTTTGTTGTAGAGTCCCTGTGTGAACTCCTGAGGGCACCAAAGCGCCAGCACCTGATTCTTTGTTTCCTCAGTTGCGCCGCTGTGGCGGGCAACCGCCTCGTTTTGGCCATATTTGTTTAGGGAGTCCCTGTGGGGACCCAGAGGGGCCCAGAAGGCACAGTGAGAGCCAGTGCCCACTGTTTGCTTCACAGCTGCACAGCAATTAGTGGCAGCTGCACCGTTTAGGCCAGCGCAATTGCGCACTTTTGGATTCTGCTGCATTGGCAGCCCACCCTGACATTATGGACATGGGGCATTTGAGCCCTCTGAGAAGGCCAGTTGGCCAGGGGGGCAGTGGTAGGCTGATAGGGCGCCAGGCCCTAATGGGATTTATGTGGTGCCTAGGAAATGGGATTTATGCGCCCTGATTTATGTCTTTGATGTTTATGTTTAATAGGCTATTCCCTAATATGAGGTTTATGCCTGTGAGGTTATTCTCTACTTATGAGGTTATGGCATACTGTGTTTATGCTTGTGAGGGTATTGCATAATGTGTTTATGCTGGTGAGGATATTATTGTCTAATATGTTTAGGCGTATGAGATTGGTGCAGAATATATTTTCTGCCTAACGTGATGCTGATTGCATAATATGATTTATGTTGCAGGATATAATGCTGAGTACAGTGTTTTGCCAGTAATTACTGGTTCTGTTCTACATTTACTATTTGTCCTCTATGATGGTTCTGACAGTAGCCTAATTGGCCCTGTCATGTGTATATAACCCCCTGTAAATATTGCCTAGTGCCAGTTGGCACATTTTAAATGGTGTGATTACTATTCTAATGTGTTTTGGATAATACAAAGGCTATTTTTATATACGGCCTTGTGTGGAGTTCTATTGTGGTGTGCCTAGTGTGTTGCTGCTGTGTGTGTGTTGCGCAAATGCTTCACACATTGCCTCTGGGTTAAGCCTGACTGCTCATGCCAAGCTACCAAGGGGGTGAGCAGGGGTTATCTTCAGCGTGTAACTCCCTTCCCCTGACTAGAGTGGTAGATGCTGCCTGGCTTAGGCGCAAGCCCTAGCCAACCAGAAGTCCCATTTCTAACACTTACTGTGTGTTATGTACAAATGCTGTACACATTGCCTCTGAGATAGGCCTGACTACTCGTGCCAGGCTACCAGGGAGGTGAGCAGGGGTTATCTTGGGTGTGTAATCCCCTTACCAAGACTTTACGAAAGGGTCCCTATTGGAGAGGGTGTAAGCCACTGCCAACTAGAGACCCCCCCATTTCTACCAACAGTGTTTTATTTAAATGAGTTAAACTCCCATTTTAAATCAAACTTCAGAAGAACACCTTTTAAAATGTATAACATGTAAAAGTCTGCAAAGTAACAAAGACTGTAGTAATTGTTTTATCTCTCTACCTGCTCTGTACTTTACGAAGCTAGCAAAGGATTTAAAAAACAGGCAGATAGGAAAAAGGGTGACAATCCCACTCAGGGCCAAAAGTACACCAACCTAAGCTACTTACCTTTTTCACATCCTCCAGAGCAACATACAACAGATTCTTCACCGCCAGATGTCCCTTGCTGAGATTCCTGACAACATGGACGGGAAAGTAGTGGATAGATATTGAACTAGTGACTCTGAAGCAAAGTACATTGTTTGCCCACCACTGCACAGGGCTAACTGCGGCACTAACTGACACCAGGGAAAACAAATGCCTTTTTCCTGAAATTTCACCCTTCTTAGGTGAAACGTCCTGCTTAAGGGAAGAGCACTCAGATTAAGAGAAAGTCTAACTCTATAGAAGTTGTATTAAAACTTTGTCTCTACCTTAAGGGCAAAGCTTCCTTACTTCACCTAATTTCACTGATAAAGTGGCTTTGTGTCACCTGCAGCAAAGTTAGCATATAAACTTTTTTTTTAAGTAGATATGGAATTTTTGCTCAAGCATGACATTACGGTATTGCAAGGGTACAATGCAGAGCTACCTGAACCTGTTCCCGTTACTGTTAGAAGGCAAGCCTCTTGTTGTCTGTAGAGGTCTAGCGAGTGGTCTTATGGTGTGAGAGAATGACGGGGTGCATCTCTCATTGTGGTACTTACTTCCTGGAACTTTGTCCAAAGGGATTCTCAACTTATTGCTTGACATATACTTCAGAAATTTCCATTTGCAGATTGATATAGAAGAACTTTGCTACAGCACAAATACCGTGATGTAACTTCACCAAGCTCTACTAACAGGAATAAAGTACATGGAATTTCTAGCACTTTGTTAGAGGGATTTTTAACACATGTTCTCTTTGTGGTCACATTTAGTTTACCTACTTAAATAACCCATGGGATGGCACACTTTAAAGACTTAAAGAGGATCTAAAACCACCATGATAACATTACAATTATTCATTTGAAAATTGTTGGAATAAAGCTATATAAATACATTAAAATCAACTATACAATCCAGCTCTTCATACCCCATCACAATTCCAACAAATAGATAGCTACAGGGACTAGGACTGATCTTGCCCCCACCATTGGCATATCCCTGCACTCCTTCAATACCCAGAACAATAAAGGTCTCAATGCTATCTGCACCAAAATATCATTGATCCCCAAGTCAAGGCAGAGAGGGATCAAAATTGCACCTTTCCGTAAGCCCAGAAGGCACCTAACAAAGTTGTTTTCTGCTGTGTTCAAGGCGCTCATGTTGCACTTGGCCCAAAGTTCTGCCCCGTATAGTGCGTCCCCCCTTGGCTTGTGCTTTGTAAATCTCGATTGCTAGATGGGCAGGGGACCAGGCAGTTTTTTACAAATTAGTGTATGGCTGCAGCTTGATGTTTCACAATTAAGGTGCTCTTGGTAATCTGCAGGTCCCAGGAACTGGTGTTGTTCAGCCTGATTGATACCCAGATAATCGAATTGCCGGATCCTTTCCAATGTTTCAGAGCCCATCTTGATGATCTCATTCGCTCTGATCTCCTGGTATATATAAACATATATTTGATTTTGGACGTATTAATTTAAAGACCAAAATCTTGTAGATTTGGTACATTTATTTAAACCAAAGTAAACAGACACAGCGGATAACCAATATGCCAATCAGGAATCTGGGGCATTTAACTAAAGTACAGACAACAGTGGTTCACCATGGACTCATTTAAGAAAACTAATAACAATCCATATTTTTGCCAATCATCATAGCTTAAAAATAATCAAGAATGGCCAACAATAGTGTTATCAGTACATTCCCTAAGATAAAGTTAATTAAATGAGTCAACAACTCCTTTATAAGATGGGGGTCTAAATGAGGATTACTTATTATAACTTGACCAATTGTTTGAGTGGTCACCAATTTAATAACTGTCCCCCTGATGACCTAAGTATGTATGTATGTTTTCACACTTACTTCAAACAAACAAAGACTGTTAGGTCTCTTTCCACAAAAAAAAGTTTCACAATGAACTCTTCATGGTAACTACTTGATCACTACTGGTAGCCACCTAAAAGGTAAAATCCCTTTAGACCACAGATGAAAATGGAATGTATTCCACTAATGCTTCCACCTACACCCTACCCAGCATTGAGACAACAACAGTCGGCATGTGTGCATAATACCCTTCTGAGTATATACTGCTGCAAAAAAAACATAGGATAACAGACAACGACAGGCCTACAGCCAGGTCATGCTGCACACTGGAAGGAAACGCCACCAATTTCCCAAACACAAACAGAAGAATGGACTACTCCATTACTATCAGTCACAACCCAGAATAACAGACACCACTCAAACATCAGAAAAGAGTTAACCCTCAAGATGGGGGTGGTGAAGAAGTGCTTATTTTGTTGGACCACACAAGAGCCATTGACCCTATAAAACACTGTTTGGTTTCAAAGTTCGCAGTCCATTCATTTGTTTCTCCACAAAACCATAATCACCAAGTTAAATGTAGCCCCTGTCTCAAAAAAAAATAAAAATCAAATCCATTCCTTCACCAAAACTTGTTGGACTCGCCAATCCTCTTCAACAGCTACATGACACCAACAATCTATGTTAGCATATGTATGTGGATAAACTAGGCTTTACTTCAAACTGAGGTGGAAGCTAGGGACAGGCACAGTGTTAATCAACATCTGATGCATCGTCATTGGCTATGGATGAGCTCCAGATAAGGGTGGATAGAAGCCAGTCAGTGGTTCTGATACTACTCGATTTACCAGCCACCTTCGAAAAGGCGAATCACTAAACATTACTGGCAAGACAAGCTATGAATGGAGTCAGAGACACAGTACTTAATTGGATGTGCTCATACCGGTCAGATCATTGCCAAGCCGTTTCCCTACCCACTTAGTGCTCTGATTTTAAAACTGCTAATAAAGGATTCGCACTAGGATCTGCACTGAGCTCAATTCTTTATAATATTTATAGGAGGGCTCTAATAACACTTATCAAATCCCATAACATCAGCCTTGCTAACTATGTAATGACACACAAACGATTCTGTCTATAGAAAGCAACAAGCCTTATGTTTCAGACTCCTTCCACAATTGTATAAGCAACATTGTCAAATGGCTTGATAATATTTCCATAAAATTTAATGGGGACACAACTGAATTTCTGTGCTATTTAGCTAACGGAATCCCCATGAAACGCTCCTCAAATTTCTGGCCACTGATAAGTGATGATGAGCTAAGAGACTCAGAGACAGTTCACAACCTGAAGGTCATTTTTTACAACAAGCTATTCGTGGAGAGCTATGCAAATAAAGTTGCTGTTACCTGCTTTGCGCTTCTCCGGAGTCTAAAGAAACGCATGCCACTATCTGCCCTCCCAAGCTAAAGCATTGATTCTGCGAAGTGTTATTTTAAGTAGGCTTGATTACTGCAGTGTTTTGCTGTTAGAATAGCGGACTATCTGGTAAATAAATTGTGCCGAGCTCTACAACAGCTGCAAAGTTGGCATTAAACATTTAAAGAATATTGTCTTACACCGGCGCTATGAAGGAACTTCACTGGCTGCCGATTAAACAAAGGATAGCCTTCAAATCTCTGCATCGTTTTGAAAGCAATTTAGGGCAAGGGACCTATACCCCTGTGAAATATATAAAAAAATATATGTTCCAGGAGGAACCTCAACTCAGCAACCGCAAATCTCATCGGTGTAGCTAAATTTCAGAACACAAGAAGGGGTGGTCGAGCTCCAGAATAAACTACCCGCCGCTCTAAGATCTGAACTACTGCCATAACACCTGGCTCTTTCCCGTGTAATCCGCATCCACTGATCTGGCCGCTGTCAATGGAAGTGTGTATCCTAGTCTAAGTCCAGCGCCAGGATTCCTGTATGGTGACAATGTGCTCTATAAATAAATAAGTAAAGAAAAGTAGTTGAGAACTACCAGTAGTGTGCACTGTTCCTGGCGGAAAAAACTATTTTCCTAGTATTAATAGTATATGAAACAAACTTATAGACAAAATTTAACACATGAAAAAATCAACAGAGTTATATGTTTTTGCAATCACTTGTATTGAACTCATACAATTTTGCATATACTCCATATGTAAATGATCATGTGGTCTTGACAAATATGCATATAATCACAATATGTACAATCATCAGAAAAAACAATCTGATATTAATGTATGTCTATAGAAAACAAAATATCATTCTAGGAATGCCCCTGATGAAGGGTACCTTCAGGTCCCGAAATGCATTGGGCAATGTCGAAGACCAAGAAAGATTTCTTGAAATATTGAAGAATTAATATGGGGCTGTGAATGATATTTTGTTTGCTATAGACATACATTAATATCAGATTGTTTTTTCTGATGATTGTACATATTGTGATTATATGCATATTTGTCAAGACCACATGATCATTTACATATGGAGTATATGCAAAATTGTATGAGTTCAATACAAGTGATTGCAAAAACATATAAATCTGTTGATTTTTTCATGTGTTAAATTTTGTCTATAAGTTTGTTTCATATACTATTAATACTAGGAAAATAGTTTTTTCCGCCAGGAACAGTGCACGCTACTGGTAGTTCTCAACTACTTTTCTTTACTTATATATATTGTGTAGCCAACACAATTCGTAGTGTAGCACCCTTTGAGGACATTGGTTTACTTGGTATAAATTTTAGAATACATCAGTGCACCTCTCACACTTAAGATTTGACTTTCACTATTGGCACTCCAGAGGTAGCACCGATACTAGTGAAAAATGTCATATACCGTTAATTATATCATGGCTTCATTTGAATAGTATCACACACATAACTGAGAATAGAGCTAGTACATTAGCATACACTAATGAGGAAGCTACAGACATATATGCACTCATCAACGAAATTAAACTTGTAGACACCAAGGGGGGTTCTACTATTCAACGTTTGAAACAACTAGAATATCTCACCAGAAGGCAGTTAAACCAGCTCCTTCACGCATCAACTCTGGTTTAATACCATCGGGCTAAAAGAAGACCAAGAGGGTTAAGAATAGCACTGAGACCTATGTTATTCAGGTTCCATATGAACCCGAAGTTCATGGACAAATGGTTCTCAATCCTTAATAAGTGTTCGTTAGATCTTATACTGCTTATTATTGAGGAATTGTCACGAACTATTAAAGATCTAGATGAGGAAATCTTTAATCTAAAAATCGAGTTAGAGAAGGTAGTGGAAATGGACCTTAGAGGACTTGAACCAAAAATTGGACCGATATAATAAAGAATTACAGGAGGGCAAGATCAAGAAATATCGGTGAGACACGATAGATTATAAACTTAATGAGGTCTACACGTGGGCGGAAATTTATGCTAAAAGAAGGTTTGTTCCGCATAAGACCATGACATCCAGCGAGGAAAGCATTACAACTGATCAAGATGTGTCGGCTTCTCGTCAACCATTGGCAAAAATGACAAGCGTCCCAGGAGTGTCGCAATCTACATCCCAGTGTACCATTAGTACCACCACGGCGTCTTTTTTGTTACAGGCACAAACCGAAGGGCAACCACCGCCCCAGATTCAGGGCACAACAACAGTCCCTATAGGCGGCCAACAAGGAGAGGACATGGGAAGACTACTTCGCAGCGGGAAAAATCTACCCTCGTCATAAACATCTCATCTGCGGATCTTTCAAAACAACAATTGATGACACTCAACAAAGGTATGTTGTTGTGCCTACCAATGACAGTACACTTTTGGAAACCAAAATAGCGTTCTACAAATTTATGCGAAAGTTGAGACTTCAACACTATTTTTCAAATGTCCTGGACAGCACAATTGATGAGGAAACCACTAGGGGAGAGCTACAATTCAAACCACCCAGCAAATATCTTCCCTCAGTTTCGCATAAGATCTTGGATGTTTTTGAAGAATCGGTTAAAAGAGACTTGTCCAAAATTGTTTACAAACCTTCCAAAAAGAAGAACTTCACTACACATGATTATAATACCCTGCGCTCAATTACACAAAACAAAAATCTTACCGTGAAACCAGCGGATAAGGGAGGAGCGCTGGTAATCATGAACACTGAGTACTACTATCGGAAAGTTAATGAACATGTACATGACACGAACACGTATCTAGCATTGGTTCAAGACCCTACTTTCGAACTACAAAAGGCACTTGAATTACTTCTACAGGAAGGAGTGACAGCAGAAATTATTACCACTGTTCAAAAAACTTTTTTGACAACACAGAATCCTAGAAGACCGACCTTGTATATGACACCCAAAATTCACAAAAATTCCACAGATCCGCCGTTTTGCCCCATTGTGTCAGGGTGTGGGTCTATTTTTGATCCGATTGGTAAATACTTGGACTTTTTTCTACAGCAATTTGTGCAGTCCTGGTGTTCGTACATCAAAGACACCACTCACTTCCTTAACAAATTGGAGACTTTACAACAATACTGGCATAAAGATTGGGTACTATGTACCATTGACGTAACAGCATTGTAAAACGTCCATTAACCATCAACAAGGGATGGAGGCCACAGAATGGGCATTATTGCAAATGGACCTATCGGAAGACAAAAGTGTATTCATACTCAAACTGCTACATTTTTGCCTGCATAATAGCTATTTTCATTGGGATGGTCAATTCTTTGGCCAAATGACCGGAACCAGCATGGGATTTTCAGGAGCGCCAGCCTATGCGAACGTCTTCATGTCCAAGTTTGAACATGAACATATCCTAACCAATGACACGTGGAATCAAGGTTTAATGATATATGGTCGATATATTGACGATATATTCTTGATCTGGACTAAAGAATGCCAAGAACTAGAGAATCTCATTCAACAATTGAATCTACATGACTCCAGAATCCAATTCACGCATAACATTAGTACCAGCACTGTTAATTATCTTGATGTGAAAGTTTTAATGGATTTCACAAAGTCTCGTTTGGCTACCGACATTTACACCAAGCCTACAGATCGGAATAGCACCCTTATGTTTACTAGTTTCCACCCCAAAAGCTTAATAACAAATTTGCCATATTCTCATTTCATTCGGATTAAAAGGATATGCTCCAATGAAGATACTTTCGAAGAACAAATCCATTTACATAGCAATAAATTTTTGGAAAGAGGTTATCCACAAGAAATTGTCGACCAAAGCATTGACAGACTCACTATAAGAGATCGGCAATCTCTACTGTCTACTGCCAGTAAAACAACAAGTAAGGCGTTCACGTTTGTTAGCAAATATTCTACCTCATCTAATCAGATCAAAAAAATCATTCTCAGAAGGTGGGATATACTTCAAAATGAAAAGGAGTTCAAAGATACTTTTGTGGAAAAACCCATATTCGCATACACACGGGGAAGGAATCTCATGGACTTGGTCCGTACACCCATGCAACAAGCCACCACAGTAATTCATAAAGGCACTATTAGATGCCAGAACTGTATCCACTGTTATAACATCATTACAGGGAACATTCTTATTCATCCCACTACGGGTAAAAAGATTCCTCTCAAACATTCCGCTGACTGTAATTGCTCTAACATTGTGTATTGCTTGAAGTGTCCGTGTGGGCAACTTTACGTTGGCAAAACGGAACGTAAGTTTAAGATCAGACTTACAGAACATAAAAGCAACATTCGATCTAAGAGCAAGACAACTCCCATCGCGAATCATTGGCATGAACATAAGCACAACATCGCACAACTCAGGGCCCAAATAATTGAAGTAGTACGTAAACAAGAGGGTCAAGACAATTCAGCTAAATTACTGCAGAGAGAAACTTATTGGATAGATCGTCTATCGACAGTCATCCCGAAAGGTTTGAATGACAGAATAGATTATAGTTGTTTTCTTTAACCCATACCCACAGAATTGCACTTGGCAGGCATATACTATTGTCACCATTTTAGTCAGCATATACCATGTAGGGTTCCAGATTAGGGTTAGTATAATCTCTTTACTGTTACTAACAAGGTATTAAGAAAACCTGTTGTACGATTATTTCAATCATCATTTTTTCCTATAGCAGTTAGAATTATACTTTAAGGGTACATGAGGAGAGGTAGCTCATGCATAGTGATATTCTTCATAAAAGCGTCCACAACACAGTGTTTTATATGTAACTGATGCACATTTCTGGATTTTCTAACAAGATAGCATGCACGCAATGCAGCCTAACATGTGTGTAGTTGTGCAGAACTTCATCTACTATTCGACAGCATTGAGGTATGCTGTGTATGCATATATCAGTAGTGATTACCCACAGATTCGTTCAATTGTTTTTCCTGTATATGTGATGTTTCAAGGATGTAAGTCAATGATGCCATCCATGGTTTTTTCCAATTATAATGACAACGTTGTTCTAGAAGCGGGTAATTTATGGTTTTAGCGCAAATGTAAAGTTATCTCAGACCCGTTGCACGTACTATATATGCATTGTAACTTGAGAAATGTTTGTATGTCCACATTATTACGATGTCCAGTAATACTAAGTATGCACTACCACCACGCCATCAAGGGCGCAACACAACAGATTCAGGTCGATAACCTTAGGTACGTCTAGAGACATAATACACAGTTGCACTACATTTCCCATAAGTCTTTGCAGCAAGTAGTCCCGTGCGGCCGTTTCTATATCAGCGTGTTGTATGATAACCTTCCGCATTCGCACATATTAGCAGTATCTGTTAGACGGTGTTTTTGATGGTGACCTGGTCTCTACGCAGAACGCTTGTATTTAAGGTACGAATGGTTATTAAGCGCACTTACTTTTGGCTACCCGAGTATAGCTGGCTATCTTGATCGTAAATATTGGTTTCGTTTGTTTACAGCCTCGAAACATATGAGTGTGTCGAGTGTAGAAGGAAAGCAGGATTCGCAGTCGGAGCATTCACATCAAGTCCTTTACTTGTTGACACAAGGTATGAGTAGTGTCAATATATAGTGTAGGCATATGGCGATATTATTAGTTCATACAGCATCACTTACTAGATGTATACACATGTTTCTGAAGAATTTGGCACCGCAGAGGACCGGGTTTCAATATTGTGTGATCAAAGCTAGCAGCGATCTCATAGAAGGTACGATCTTTTTTACTGGTTGATAGTCACACACTGTTCGAGTATTCTGGCAAGCTACTTAGTTGTTGTTTTTTCCGTTCATTTTTAGATTTACGTTCTATATACATCGCGCCTGTCAACACAGGGGTCGCTTTGTTGTAAATCATAGCCCTGCATGAAGACAAACAGGGTTCAGACCCTTTTCGAAGTGAACAGGTACAGATAACAGGTTAGATGGTTTCAGGTCTTTTTGTCACTGATAGCACTTTTTCACTAAGCACGTTTTAATTAGTATTTTTTCCGTTTAATGCAGCGGTTGTATATTCATCTTATATTGGCGCTTTGACGCATCTATGTGCCCTATCTGAAGCATCTAGAATCTTTCCACACGTGGTATGTGACATTAGACATAGCACACATTGTCATTTGGATAACTCTTTGTTAAACAGGGAGAACGTTGAGTACTAAATATATTTTCAAAACTGAAACACTAGTCAGTTACCAGTTTTATCTGAATAAGTTCTGTGATAATAACCAATTATTCAGCCACACTGAATAGTATCCATATTAAAGATCGCGGATACATGCTTTCCATGGAAGAACCCACTAGCCCTAAGTAACAATTCAACAACTTGGTTATGTCTTCCAATCAATTGTCGGTAATTCTTGTTATTAATGGGTACTGAGTAGAGATATGCTTCCCCCCGGTTGGTGTCCGTAGCCGCTTCAATGTAATGTACTTGTATATATTGTGTTGTGTGTATATAGATATGTGATACATGTTTTTCATTCTAGGAATGCCCCTGATGAAGGGTACCTTCAGGTCCCGAAATGCATTGGGTAATGTCGAAGACCAAGAAAGATTTCTTGAAATATTGAAGAATTAATATGGGACTGTGAATGATATTTTGTTTGCTATAGACATACATTAATATCAGATTGTTTTTTCTGATGATTGTACATATTGTGATTATATGCATATTTGTCAAGACCACATGATCATTTACATATGGAGTATATGCAAAATTGTATGAGTTCAATACAAGTGATTGCAAAAACATATAAATCTGTTGATTTTTTCATGTGTTAAATTTTGTCTATAAGTTTGTTTCATATACTATTAATACTAGGAAAATAGTTTTTTCCGCCAGGAACAGTGCATACTACTGGTAGTTCTCAACTACTTTTCTTTACTTATATATATTGTGTAGCCAACACAATTCATAGTGTAGCACCCTTTGAGGACATTGGTTTACTTGGTATAAATTTTAGAATACACCAGTGCACCTCTCACACTTAAGATTTGACTATAAATAAATAAAACAGGGATTGCCTGTGTATGGATCCAGATGACCCAACAACAACACTCCTACGGAATGTGTGAGGGTTTACGTGGTTTCACATTTACAAAGGATATCACCAATTACACTTTGCTTTTTGAAACCGTGTACACATATCAAAACAATAAATTGTGCCCATTTAAATGTTCAAACTTGGGTATTTTGTTCTTCTGACTTTTTCATTCATATGCTTCACCTAGATTCAGTTAATGTGGCTCATCCTTAATCTGGGCATACAGGATTCTAGTCTATTTTCACTGGTCAAGAGGTGGCCTATCCCTAATAGCAGACTCCAGGACATTGCTCTACCTGCGTTCTCTATTCACCACTATTTAACTCTGGAGCAGCATAATTTTGATCCCATCTGAGATACAACAAAGAATATTGGTGATCATGCAAATGAATCTGCATCATACGCAGAAGGAAGTCAGGATGCTTCTGGGAATGGTGAAGTACTGTTGCAAGTGGATACACAGCTTTTCCCTATGGCCAAACCTCTGCAGAGGTTGACCCACAAGGATGTCTCCGATCCGATGCACTGGGATAATGATTGTATGAATGCTTTCCTGGAGTTGAGAGTCTCAGTCACGCTCTTGCACTGGAATGCCGCACTACAATAAACCATTTTCGCTTTTCTGGAGTGAAAGAGACGGCTGTGCTATCTCAGTGTTGACTCACAATCATGGGGCGCCTGTAGACCAGTTGCCTTCTTCTCAACTACTTTAGATCTAGTAGCGTTAGCGTTGCCTAGATGTCTCAAATCCATTTCGCCAACAGGTGTCAGCAGAGAGATGGGTGCACTCCATGAGTGCTTTGAAAGTCTGCACTGGCGGCACAATTGGTGTCCCTGTGCATAGCCCAGTTCAAATTCGTTGCAGGGCCCCTGCTCTGGTGCGAAACTGGCCAAAGGAAAAGGGTGTAGCCACCCCTCTTTCCAGACCCTCCCATAGGTGTGTCCCCAGAGTATGTCCAACCCCTTTCTTAGGCATAAGTAAGGAACCCCTGGCAACAGGACTTCAGATTACACCTGGACGAAACTTTGAAACTGAATCCTGTAACTTTGACGTTCTACTAAAGACTAGAGGACGGAAGAATCTCCCTTGGGGTCAAGGAGTGACTACCCTGCTTGGCAGGTACCAATGAAGCATTTGCCGGTCTGCATCTCCGACACTCCCGCCGGACTCCGAAGTAATTGCAGCCCAGGAAGAGGATTTACAGACTTCTCAGAAGCCGACCCGAGTCCCCAGCAAGGCTGAGTCCCGCAGACCTCACGAGTGACGTGGAACCGGAACTCCTGGATACCGTGCACATTTGCTAGTGCATTGACTTCTCGACGTCTCATGAAGTTTTGCTTTGGGCTACTTGTAGTCCAAGCCCCGAGCACCATCTGCACCGAAGATTGTGGGCCTACACTCCACGAGTGTTCTGTAAGCCCGCTTCTTGCATTTCCGCTCAAGACTCATTCACGATCCATGGTCCGTCGACTGGTGGGTCCCTGTGAAGGCAACTCCGTTTTCTTTGGGCTTCTCTGGTGAGTCCCTCAGACCTTGCTGGTCTGCACCGAGGCATTGCTTTGATTCCTGCATGGGTTGCTGCTGCCAAGGCCTGTTGGGTCCAATCCGGGCACCGACACAGCAGCACTCGACATCCTTCGTGGGACAGCTCAATTTCAGATCCTGGTCATCATCAACACCTCCTGGGCCTCATGGCTGAAGAGTCAATCTTCACCTGAAATCACCCGACATCGGTGGGCATTCGACTATCGTGCCCCTGGCCACTGGCAAGTGACCCAGACTCTGTCCCCTCTGCTTTCAGGTTCTTCTAATCTTCGATCCAGGCTTGGATCCCATTGGACACTTTCCTCTACGACGGCAGCAGCACTGTGCAGCAGATCGCCATTGGAAACTACGACGATTCCCGAAACCGAAAGACACCTATGCACCCGGCTTCCCTGGGTGAGGTAACTCGAGTACTCCGGTGCTCCTGTGGGTGTTGACTCTAGAACCCCTTAAGTCTAAAGGGGTTTGCTCAAAGTCCTCTCCTAAGTGTCCCTTTTCTTTAAATTTCCAACTGCAACTTTCCCATTGAAGTCAACAGTGATCCGCGGCTGTGTTTAGACACTGCATGCGCCCCCTGTGTCACTACCTTGGGTGGTTCCTTGTGGCCCCAGCACTTCTACAGGCTCTAGGCCTTGAATCTAGTCAAGTCGTTGTTCTTATACCACTTTCTTAATATATGGTTTGGTACATCCCTAGGGCTCAACGTATATTGTGCTAATTTACCGTGTGCTATTAAGTTTTCCTTATGTACTTTTGCCTCTAGCCTCATAAAGAGGCTGGAGGGATGTGTTTAGAAAAATACATATATTTTATATTTATATATATACCTGGTGTGGTTCTCCTTTCATTTTGTCATTCACGAGATTATAGACTGGCAAAACAAGCTGCTTTACATTCCTCCAGGACTTGGCCTGAAGGCTGCTCTCCACAGCTACCACTAGGACAGCATTCTATAGAGGTTGTCTTTAACCTACCATCAGTAAGGGTCATTTGGACTGGTGCAAGGTGCCCACTAGAATAGTGGACAGCATATGCCAGGCCAACTTCTCAGAGCCGCGTTGATCGCTCATATGCGAGCATGCTGTGCTTCAAACCAGCTCAGTGTGGCAACATTCACCAACAGCCAGTATGTCTTTGGTGTTCTTCACGACTTTGGAAAGTTATGGTCTCAATCGGGATTCATGACCTCATCAGGGTCCCCCATCCGCAATGGAGAAAATGTCAGAAAACTGTTAGAGGCTCTACAAATGTCTAACCAGATTGCAGCTGTCAAATGCTCTGCGCATTGTAATGGAGAATATTTTGTTACCGTTGGAAATCGTTATGCAGATGAGGTTGCACGTTATTGTGCCCTAAATGTTTGCACCTTCACTGGTGAATACACAAATGCGTTCAATTTCAACCTTTTTATGACCATTGCTGATACATAGGATGAAGTGAAGAGATTGCAAGAGGAAGTTACTGAGGAAGAACAGCAGAGTTTGATTAGTGCAGGATGTGTGAAATGAGTTGATGACATTTGGATTTCAGGAGATGGGAGACAAGTACTGCCAATAGTTTGTTGCCACCAATGGCGAGGCACTATTATGGGTCAATCATGTAGGAAGAGACGCCATGGTGAGGTTGTTTAGACAAATCTGGTTTAACCCAAAGTAGCGAGTGATGGCTGAGGCATTGTGTCATAGATGTGTGACTTGCCAATGTGGGAAAACGACTACTGTTACATTGAGTCATATAGGGACATCTGGAGGTTCTTTTAACAGGATGCAGTTGGATTTTGTTAAAATGCCAGTATGCAATTCATTGACATACATCTTAGTAGTGGCATGCATTTTCTCACGTTGGGTGGAAGATTATTCAACTAGGAAATGTGAATAGCCTCCCGGTAGCTATGTTATTAATAAAGGAACTCATTCTGCAGCATTGCAGGTGGAGCACAAACTGCATTGCAGTTACAGTCCAGAAGCTTCAGGAATTGTGGAACAGGTCAATGGAACTATGAAATCAAGGCAGGCTAAAGTGGGTGCTTCGACGTCTCTGAAATGGCCTGACACTTTGCCTAATGCTGAGTCTTCACGGTGTAGCTGATCGAAGGGCAGGATTGTCGTTCCATAAGACCATCATGGGAAGGGCTACGCAATTGCCTGCTGTGCCTACGAATATGTTTGTAAGCATTACAGATGATTTGGTGCTCGACTACGGTAAAAGATTAGCTGACATGGTTTGTTCTGTATCTCACAAGGTTGAAGCTGCTACAGCCCCACCACATTTCAGGAGCAGTGTCATGACCTTAGTCCCTTCTGTGAAAAAAACAGGTGAGACAGAAATGTCTACAGCCTCGTTTGCATGGTCCATACACAAATCAGAAGCTGAAGCTGACACGGTGGAGATGACAGACAGATCCCTACCCCCAACGAAGGAACTAATGGTTGTGAGGCCAAGAGTGGGAGTGGAAAAAAGCTGGCTAAGAAATCAACTGAGGAAAAGACTGCAGTTGTCTTCTGAAAGAACACTTGCACCCATAGCTGAATCATCTCGAGAATCTGAGCCGAGTGGAGACAAAAGTCAAGGGCCTGATCTAAGAAGGTCCAAGAGATCGAGGGCATGACAGTGGGGATTTTCTTCTCCTGAGTGGACTTATCTTGCTCCGGATGACTCTGAGGGTGTATTTTGAAAATCCTGTGATAATAGTTAAATTTCTTCTGAAGCTTCCAGAACTTGATCTGAACGTTCTTCTTACTTTTGAACTGCTTTACCGAAAATAGTGCCTTGATACACCTAGTACTAAATGAAGCTGCATTTCCCCAATCTAGAGTCAAGGGAATTTCCTGTGCTTGTTGATGGACTGAAAATAACGTTATTAGAATGGCACATGTTATCTAGGAGTAGTGTTTCCAAAGATCTACCATGTAGAAAAGTTTGATCATTCAGTTTGGGAGGAAAAAGCTAGGTCCAAACAAGAAGCTAGTGCTGGAGAAATTGTGGGAGACATTTTTGGCGATATAATACCCAATGTGATGTGATATTAAGATCAGGAAGTTATCTACTATAGTTGATAGGTTATCCACTACTACTCTTGGTTCTTTATTGTTTGTAAAAACTAAAATGGTTGCTATTAGACTATGGTTTTGCAGAATCAACTTGCTCTAGAAGATATTCTACTCGTAAAAGAAGGCAGAGTCTGCCGGATGTTGCCAGTTCAACAATTTTCAATTCAATCAATCAGAGAACTTGTAAAGCGCGCTACTTACCCGTGAGGGTCTCAAGGCGCTGAGGGGAGGGGGAGGGGGGTACTGCTACTATTCGAAGAGCCAGTTCTTGAGGAGTCTTCTGAAGACGAGTAGGTCTTGGGTCTGCCATATGTGGGTAGGGAGGGTGTTCCAGGTCTTGGCAGCGAGGTAGGAGAAGGATATGCCGCCGGAGGTCGTTCGTTGGATGCGGGGGACGGTGGCGAGGAAGAGGCTGGCAGAGCGGAGCTGGCGGGTGGGGTGTGGAAGCTGAGTCTGCTGTTCAGGTAGGCTGGTCCGGCGTTGTGGAGTGCTTTGTGTGCGTGGGTGAGGTGCTTGAAGGTGATCCTCTTGTCGACAGGGAGCCAGTGTAGGTTTCTCAGATGGGGGGTGATGTGGCTGCGGCAGGGGACGTTGACAATCAGTCGGGCGGAGGCATTTTGGATGCGTTGTAGTCGACGTAGGTGTTTGGCTGGAATTCCTGCGTAGAGTGCGTTGCCGTAGTCCAGTCTGCTGCTGACGAGGGCCTGTGTCACCATTCTTCTTGTTTCGGTCGGGATCCATTTGTAGATCCTGCGGAGCATGCGGAGGGTGTTGTAGCAGGAGGAGGAGACGGCGTTGACCTGTTTAGACATGGAGAGGGAGGAGTCGAGGATGAATCCTAGGTTGCGTGCATGGTCGGTGGGTGTTGGTGCTGTTCCCAGTGTGGTTGGCCACCAGGAGTCGTCAAGGCTGATGGGGTGGGTCCGAGGATGAGGACCTCCGTCTTGTCCGAGTTCAGCTTCAGACAGCTGCTCCTCATCCAGTCGGCGACGGCTTTCATTCCCTCGTGGAGGTTGGTTTTGGCGGTGTGTGGGTCCTTGGTGAGGGAGAGGATGAGCTGGGTGTCGTCAGCGTAGGAGATGATGTTAAGATCGTGATGGCGGGCCACTTGTGCGAGGGGGGCCATGTAGACGTTGAACAGCGTCGGGCTGAGGGATGAGCCCTGGGGGATGCCGCAGTTGATGTCGGTGGCTTCGGATCGGAAGGGTGGGAGGCAGACGCTATAGGTTGTGCCGGAGAGTAAGGACGTGGTCCAGTCAAGGGCCTTCTCTTGGATCCCGGCTTCTAGGAGGCGTATCTTTAGGGTGTGATGGCAGACCATGTCGAAGGCAGCTGACAGGTCCAGGAGGATGAGGGCTGATGTTTCGCCATTGTCTAGTTGGCGCCTGATGTCGTCTGTCGCGGCGATAAGGCCGTCTCGGTGCTGTGGTTAGGTCTAAATCCGGACTGGGATGGGTCCAAGATGTTGTTGTCTTCCAGGTGGCGGGCCAATTGCAGGGTGACGATTTTCACGATGACCTTTGCCGGGAAAGGGAGCAGGGAGATGGGCCGGAAGTTCTTGAGGTCCTTGGGGTCCGCTTTGGGGTTCTTGAGGAGGGCGTTGATTTTGGCGTGCTTACAGCTTTACGGGAATGTCGCTGTTTTGAAGGAGATGTGGATGACCTTTCGTAGTTGGGGTGCGATGGCTGCGTCTGCTTTGTTGAATACGTGGTGTGGGCAGGGGTTTGACGGAGATGCTGAGTGGATGGAGTTCATGACCTTGCGTGTCTCGTCGTCGTTGACATTGGACCAGGAGGTCAGGCGGTTGACGCTGGTGGTGTTCACAGGGGGGGTAGAGTCTGGCGTAGTCGGGCGGTCGTGGTGTTGAAGCTGTCGTGGATGTCGGCAATCTTGCGGTGGAAGAAGAAGGCTAGTGAGTCGCATAGTTCTTGTGAGGGCGGGATGTCAAGTTCCTTAACGATGCTGAAGAGCTCTTTGCTGTTGTGTGCGTTGTTATCCAAGCCGTCTTTGAAGGAGGATCTCTTGGCTAGTCTGATGAGATGGTGATGTCTGCAGGTGGCGTCCTTGTGGGCTGCGTGGTTGTCCGGTGTGTGTTCGCGGAGCCACATCTTCTCCAGTTTCCGGAATGCACGTTTGGAGGTCTGGAGCTCGTCGGTGAACCAGGTGGCTCTCTTGCTGGTGTGGCTGTTTGAGGGTTTCTTGAGCGGGGCGAGGGTGTTGGCGCAGTCGTCGATCCACTGTCTGAGGTTGCGGGCTGCGGCGTCTGGGTTGGTGGGGTCGGTGGGTGGGTTCTGGGTGAGGGTGGTGATCAGCTGGTCTTCTGTGACTTTGCTCCAGCAGCGGCGAGGCCGCTGTTGGGTGTGGTGGTGCGTGGTTGGTTTCTTGAAGGTGAAATGGATGCAGCGGTGGTCGGTCCAGTGGAGTTCAGTGGAGTGGTCGAAGGCGATGTGGGGTCCTGTGGAGAAGATGGGGTCCAGCGTGTGGCCGGCGGCGTGGGAGGGTGTGGTGACAAGTTGTATGAGGCCGAGGTTGGAGAGATTGTCGATCAGGGTGGCGGAGATGGTGTTGTTGTTCTCGAGGTGGAAGTTAAGGTCCACGAGGAGGATGTAGTCCGTGGAGGCGAGTGCGTGGGTGCTGGCAAGGTTGGCGATGGAGTCGCTGATCTGAGCCCAGGGTCCGGGGGGTCTGTAGATGAGTGTTCCTCTGAGGGCGGTGTTGGGGTCGGTGTGGATCCTGAAGTGCAGGTGTTCGGCGGTGTTGAGGGTGTCGTCTGCGTGGGTGGTGACCTTGAGGGTGGACTTGTGGACGATGGCTATTCCTCCTCCGATTCCGTTGGCGCGATCCCTGCGGGTGATCCTGTAGCCGTCCGGGATGGCTATGGCGATGTCGAGCACCAAGGAGTCGTTCCACCAGGTCTCGTCAGGAAGGCCACGTCTGGGGCGGAGGTTTCGAGCAGATCCCAAAGATCGACGGCGTGTTTGCGTGCGGAGCGGGTGTTGAGGAGTATGCAGCGGAGGTGGTTGGGTCCAGTCCTTGGAGGTTTGGTGTCCTGAAAGGATTTACAGAAATATAAAAAGAATATCACTGACATATGAAAGTAATTGACTGGACTGGCACCCACAGGTGTTTGGGATTCAGTTGAAATCTTATTTAGTACTATCAGTAGAAGGTTGGCGAACTTTATCAGCAGTAAATTTGGTTCCACCCTGAAGCCTCTGTTGATCATTGCTCTTTGTGCAGTGGTTTTGATGTTGACAGTGAAAGTGTACAGGAGATTTAAGGCAAAGAAAGGCATATGCCGCAAAAGAGAAGATAGCTGGAGAAGTAGCAGAGTGATTATTATAATTAGATGGAACGTTTGAAGGAATTCAGACGAAAATCAATTGCCACGACAAAGGTTTGAAATGGTCCATCCTATAAGATGAAAAGATAAGATTAAGGGGCACATGCATAAAGGCAAAAACCCGTCGCAAATGGGCAGATTCTCAGGATCTGCCACTTTGAGACTGGTATTTTTGCATTTGGGATGCATCATCCCAAACGCAAAAATTGCAAGACTGCATTTAAAATAGTGATTCCGCTATTAAGGTCCGCTAAATACCGATAATTTAAACCTGATGATATTTAGCGAAAACTTTGAAAAATGCACTTCAAGTGCAGTTTTCAAAGTTCCAGGTTACACACGCACATGCCCTTGGGGCATGTGTGTGCGCAACATGGGTGCACATATCAGTTTCAGGGGTGCAACAGAGTGTCCTTTTGGCACCCTTCAAATTGCATGCCCATTTTGCAAGTACCTATTGGGTACTCGCAAATTGCGCATGCAATTTCCCATTCATTCCTGTGGGCCTGTAGGCCCATAGGAATGAATGGGAAGCCATTCCTTAATTGCGACTCGCAATTTGCAAGTCGCAATTAAGGAATGTTTGGGAATCACATGTAGCTTTTCCTACATGCATAGGCTTTTGCGATTCCTTAATTGCGATTCTCTAATAATCGCAATTAAGGAATCGCAAAAGCCTAGTTTGATCCATGTGCCCCTAAGAGATTATATGATAGCTGATACGCCATCAGAGGCGGGGACTGGAGCAGCGCAATTTCTATCCCATCTTGAGATGCTGTAGGAGTGCATCATATTCATGTGTAGTCAGCACTCGAATACATTAGTAAGAAAAGATGGGGGCATTGCATAGTTAAAGTACTCCACGTAAAAACTAATGAGATTTATAAATTGTGTGCAAATGTGACTAATAAAGGTCTTTGAAACATTTACATATTAATATTCTGGAGGAAATTAAAGTTTAGATATGTCTTATTGCGAAGCTAATGAAATAATGTGTATGTGAAGAGTAATGTTTAAGCATTTATAGTTGTAACAAGAAATAATATTCATGTTGGTGTACTTAAAAATTACATTTTTGTAACCTTTTTGCAATGTATTCATATGTTAAGAAACTGGATTTGCTAAGCGTGCAGAAATGCACATGTATATGTAACCCTGCGCACTAATAAGTTAACATAATTTTGGGCCTCAAGAACTGTTTCAGTATGAGTTCCTATTTAAAGTTGAACATGTGAATAATATTTAACCTTCAATGTAGAATGTATTTTTGTTTCTACTGCAGTCGTGGACACAAATGGGTTTTGTTTTAATTAGATAGCAAGGTATGAGTAGATGGATCTTGGCAAGGAGAATTGCGGTAATGAGTAAGGAGGTGAGTTGTCATGAAGGAAGAGAAGAATAGCCAAAGACGAAATAAGTAGCAACTTATCGATGTGGGAAAGGTGGTGCCAGTAACTAATTTGTGTTGGAATCATGGAAATATACTGGGGATGAACACGTGACTTACCTTGACTGCAACTAATGTATTTTGTTGTAACGTAGTGAGGGTCTTGGTTACTTGCATTATCATCACTGAACTAGTTGTATGCTTGTGTTATATAGGCTAAATCTCTTTAGGATTTTTGGACTCATTTTGTTTGTCCTGTATTCTATATGATAAGGTTAATGGATCTCAATCTGTCGCTGAATTAACAATTGAACTTTTGTTATCCAAATCCTAGTTGGGGGGTAGTTATTGTGTAAATAAATTGGTTATAATGTAATGAGATTTAATTTAAATGTTTACTCCTTCTTATCTCTCAAGCAGCTACAAAGACCATCTGGTTGAGTAGGCATGTTTAAGTGGGCCCAAGCTCTCTCAACTCCAACCAAATCCTCCAGTGAGATATTCTGTAATGCTATTATAAGATGCCCTCTGACACAAGGTTGTGAGCCCATCATGGTGAAACAACGAAATTAGGGAGCACGACAAGACACCCTGAGCACATGTAAAAGCAGGTCACAATTACAAGACATCATGCGGATTCTCCGCTGTGTAGAGGCACTGGACACAGCATGGCTTGAGCTAGTAAAGTAACTGAGAACAGGAGGAGAGTTATTTGATTGAGGAAGGGGACGCGCTTACCAGAGGTTTCTAGCATCTCGTCTTGCCGTGAGGGGAACGGCTTTAAGGTGGTGATTGGGGCAGCACCAGGTCCATGGGCACACGAGCGGGACACTTCTTGGCAGCAGCGCCGCCGTGAGGGCAACGGCTCCCAGGACTACAGCCCCCAGACTACCCTGCCGGCGCAGGCGTGCTGACGCCACACCAGTGACGCCTTGCCTGCACTAAAGCGCTCCCACCCCACGCAACGCGGCACTTGCTTACCAGAGGTTTCTAGCATCTCGTCTTGCCGTGAGGGGAACGGCTTTCCGGTGGTGATTGGGGCAGGTCACAATTACAAGACATCATGCGGATTCTCCGCTGTGTAGAGGCACTGGACACAGCATGGCTTGAGCTAGTGAAATAACTGAGAAAAGGAGGAGAGTTATTTGATTGAGGAAGGGGACGCGCTTACCAGAGGTTTCTAGCATCTCGTCTTGCCGTGAGGGGAACGGCTTTAAGGTGGTGATTGGGGCAGCACCAGGTCCACGGGCACACGAGCGGGACACTTCTTGGCAGCAGCGCTGCCGTGAGGGAAACGGCTCCCAGGACTACAGCCCCCAGACTACCCTGCCGGCGCAGGCGTGCTGACGCCACACCAGCGACACCTTGCCTGCACTAAAGCGCTCCCGCCACACTCAACGCGGGACGCGCGCGGGCAGCGCCCGGGCAAAGCCTGGTCCAAGGGCAGGCCCGTCTGCACCCGTCCGCGCCAGACCGAGGCAGGGCTGGGCCACCCTATTGACCCTTTGCTGCGCAGGACATCCAGGTGACTTTTTTAATGGACCTTGGTATAATAGGTGTATTAGTTTAAAGTGCGTTGATTGTGGCCCCAGATTTATCATTGGTGTTCAATGATTGGTTCTATAAATACTACTGTCACTATTGTCTCTTACGCCCTTGAGTAGAGTCTAACCTAACTACCGGGTGTTGGGAGGCACCGAATAGGCCACTTTATTTGCCAATTTGCTACGGAAATGACAAAACCCAAATTAGAGAAGACACCAAAAAATAAGGTTAGCAATGGTCCTACAATTGATGAGTATTTGGTCAAGGCCGTAAGTGCAATAAATGTCGAAATCACTAGGGCAGAGCGTCGACTTTCTCTCGGGGTGACCCATGGGCTTGAGAATACACCGGCCCTGGAGGCAGATGTTACCCTGGTTAACTCACAACAACCGGCTACTATCTTACAGGGTAATCAAGAGATCTTGCCCCTCTCACAGGATGTACCGTTGCTAGATGTGCAATCCCTATCACCAAACCCTAGTGAGCCTCCAACACCAAAAAGGAGAAGAAATTGTAGAAAAGATCAGACCAAACCAGTGAATACTGCTAAATCTAGAAAAGGACCCTTGACTCGTAACCAAAACAAGGCCCCAGAGAAAATCGGTGCCCTTAATATCATGCCTGACGAATTTGCTAATTTAATTATTTTATCATTTACCCAGAAAATGGAATCTATGCTTAAACCTCTAGTTGATAAGTTAGACACTCTAAGCGCAGAGGTTGAGAAGCTGGGTACCCTTATGAAAACTATGAGTGACCTAACTAACTAGGGACAAAGGAACTGATTCTCTCGTAACCCAAACACAAGTGTTGGATCTGCCAACTAAACCAACAAGCGAAATGGCCAACCTTAGGGTTGAAGTAGTTAGGGAAGTAGTTAGGGAATTAGTTCCCTAACTACTTCCCTAACTACTTCAGTGGCTGGGCATAGTAATCTTTTTCCATCATTGCTTAGCAGCCGCGATAACCTGATTACAAGGGCGAATTCACAAATAGACTCACAGATTAGCTCCTTACGACCCACTAGAGGGGATCCGGCAGGTAACAAAAACTCTTGCCAAGTCATGAGAAAACCCAAGGGTCCGGAAGAGCGGATAGAGCAGGTTGAGATCAACTTACCGCCTGACTGCATTCCATGTGTAGCAGTCATGGTTAAAGTACCCCCGCTAGGGGCGGAGCAAATCGAAAGCCACAGTACACTGAAGAATAAGGTGTTACATTGGCTTCATTGCCACTGTAATTTCCCTGTGGGTCATGCAGACCAAATTCTATTAACTAGAAGAGTGCAGTGGATAGGCCCTTCAAGAAAAACACAGCAAGGGGATTGCATTATTATTAACTTTAAGAACCCAACCTGGGCACAAATGTCCCTGGAGAGAACTGCGTGTAGTACCCATACCGATCGAACAGCAACGCTCTACCGTCTTGGTTATTTTTATAGACATCTAGGAAACCCTTCCTTAGGGGGTAGGAACCTTCAGCCAAGCAGACTTATTCCCAACCCAGAAATTCACCCTATTGTCCCCACATTTAATAGATTCCAGGCCCTGAGTTCTCTAGATTATAATGACTGACTGGATCTAACATGTCAAGAAGGGGGGGGGGGGCAGACCCTGTTATTCCATCTAGACACTGGTCCCCCAAAGTCTCTGCTGTGCCCCCAATACTACAGAGCAGGTCTCCAGATAATAAGTTAATGACGAGAGATATAGGAGAGATAATTAAGGTAGGAAATAAGCCTATGGAGGAAGGAAATAAGCCTATGGAGGAAGGGAGTAAAGGGCTGGGACTAGCAGCATCCCGTCCCTCAAGTACACCATCAGATGATTTTAGGGAGGTAGCTAGTAATAGTACTATTAGCGATCCTGTAGTACATAATCAAGGGGGAGGTTATTCAATTGTTACATGGAACATCGCTGGTTTAGCGAATAAGACAAACCTGCTTGGCTTACAAGAAACATGGAGTACTATAGACGTATATTTTGAGGGGTATACTGCTTACAATTTGCCTGCGATACAGTTTCCATCGGGTAGAGCTAACTGTGGACTGGTAATCCTAATGAAAAATAATCTTCCAATGAAAATTAAGAAAAGCATTAATGTAGGGCATTTTGCACAGTTACTCTGAATATATCACAGGGAGGCAGGGACATATTATTGATTAACTTCTACAATAATATATTCAACTCCACCCGCCACACTGTAGTTACAGAATTAAGACAGGAGTTAGGAAATATGGATGATATTGATTTTCCCAATGTGAACATTGTTTACCTGGGGGACTTTAATCTGTCTATCTGTCTATTGTCAATGACAAAAGCATGTGGGCTCCAATCTGATGAAGGCTATGATTATTTACATTTTTCCAATTCTATTTATGGTAACACCCTAAATGCAGTTATAATAGAATTTGATCTAGATATCCTGCAATGCGCGAAAGATGAGAATGGGAAGGCGATTCAGACTTTTACAGGAAGGTCATCTGAGAGCAGTATAGACCATGTCATCGTCTCTGCCAATATTGTGAACTTATGTACCACCCCTCAGATTGTTGAATTGCCCATGACTGATCATAATCCGATAATAACAGAATTGTAAATATGGGGGAATAAGATTGTTAATTTGTGTACTGTTGTAAATAATATTGACCCGATACGCCCTAATGCCACTAGAATCAAATGGAAGGGAGCCAACTCAGCCGAATTATCAAAATAAATTGTGCAGGCTTGTGGTCATGAAATAATAGATAATTTATCGGAAAGTACCAGATCAACTTAGATCCTTGCTAATTTCTGAATGATTAACGAACGTATATCCAATCTCCTCACTAAGGCCACTTCTAAGAAACTAAAACAGGAAAGGGGTTGGTTTGACCATTCCTGTACGGTCTCCCTGAACAAACTGAAACTAGCACTATCGATCAAACCCAGGGATAGTACAGTAGTTCATGGCCTTAGAATTGAATATAATTCCAACATTAAACGACAAAAGAAGGAATTACAGAAGGAGGCGAGGGATAACCTTACCCTCGCTGCGGCAACCTCTAATAATAAACTGTTCTGGGACACAGTGAATAGCAAATTTCTTAAAAACAAAACAGCCCCAGAACTTTTGGCCCATGTGAGTTGCGTAGAATGGGTGGATCACTTCTCTAGCATCTTTAACCCCAATGAAATTCCATCTCTGGAAATACCAACGCTAAGCAACTGGCAATCAACCAGTTAAATATCACCTTAGATGAAGTAATGACAGGCATAAGTAACTGTAAGGGGGGTAAAGCACCAGGGGCAGATGGTGTAGCCATAGATGTATATAAATCCATACCTGAATTATGGGGGCCAATACTCACTAGGGTGTTTAATGCCGCAGTAATCGAGGGTTGTCCCTCCACATGGGGGGAATCTGTCATTATCCCTATCTATAAGAAGGGAGATAAATCCGAAGCAAAAAATTACAGACCCATTTCCTTATTTGACTCATCGATTAAAATAATGAGTAGAGTCTTATTGATAAGATTGGAGGAGTGGGTATCGGACAATAACATCTTGGCACAATCACAATACGGCTTCAGAATAGGCCTGGGTACCCTGGAACAGAGTATCAACCTGGAGCTTTGAATAGGGAAATACACTAAAGTCAAAGAGGGCCGATTTTTTTATGCTTTGTAGATTTAAGCAGCGCATTTGATTTGGTGAATCATGGTGTTCTATGGCCCGTTTTACTTAAACTGGGTGCACCCAAAGCAATCATCTATTATTTAGCCAGGCTGTACGAAAATTTAACAACTAAAGTCCGGTACGGGGCGGAGCCAAGATGGCGATCGGAACAGTCGCATGAACGCTTCGCTCTGAGGTCCCTTCCTCCCCGCACGCCTATCCTGTTGATAATCCTGAGCGAGGCTTTTTGATTTACGTTGTTAGAGAGAAGCGCTCACTTACCATCTATTTTTGGGGCTCCACCGTGCAGTAGATCCGAAGAGCTGCCCTCGTCTGCTTGCCGGCCTTCGTGGCGCTGACGCCGGGGCCTCGAGTGCAGAGGTTGCCCGGCAGTGTTCGTAGTGTTGGCGGCCCTGGTTTGGATGAGAAACCGGTCAGTGGGAGCCTGAGAGCCACGAGCCGGGAGAGTTGGTGCTGACCCACTCCCAATGGTGGGTTGCCCCGTATGCCCGAGCTGTCGACGAGCCGGAGAGAAGCCGTGTCGCCTGGTTCCCCTTGGGTGTGACGCCCGCCCATGTTAATAGTCCCGTCTGGGAACCGGCGGTTGGCTCCCGGAGAGCTGCGGTGAGCACACCCAGCCTTTCGGTGACTCTCCTTTCCGCACCAGGCGTCGACTGCCGACAATCAGCCGTGAGACCTGTTGCCTCTGGTGGTCGGACTGGACTCGAAGGTGGAGGGGAAGTGGCAGAGAACGAAGTGGCTAAGATGGCGGATGGCGCCTTGGAGTGCACCCCTCCTGGGTACGGAGACACCGCTGAATTTGAGACCCCCGGACTTCGGCTACATGGTGAGACGCTTACGCATAGTCACGTGCTGGTTGCACTGGTTGCCCTGCGGATTGCTCTGCTCCGGAACTCCCGGGACTTGGAGGTACGGATCGCTGCCATTGCTGATCCGCCATTTTGTGGTGTAGTGGCCTTCCCCCGAGTTGGTGCCGCTGAATCTCCTTCGGTCGCTGTGCCTGGTTCCCCGGATGAATCTATAGTTTTGAGGGTGCGCATGGCTCTGGCCCCTGTGCTGCGGTGCTTCCCGCATCCTGTGCTCTCCTTTCCGTGCTTGGCAGATCTGTTTTAGGACTTGGACTTGTTGGTGGTCGGGGTATTGTTGCATTCTGGCCGCCGCCGTGCATCGTCGGTTGTTTCTTGGTGGCTGGGACGCTGTTGTGCGGCAGCACTGCCAGCTCCGCCTGGAAGGATTGAACTTTTTGTATCGACCTGTCTCCTGACTGCAAGGCTGTTTAGCAGTTCCACTATTCACAGAAGTGGCCAGGGGTGACCTCGCTTGGGTCTTGGAGGGACTTCTTGCTGGTTAATGGTGATTCAAGGACATGTCTTGTGGGGCTGTTACTGATTGTGTTTTGTGCGCTCGCTGATTTTTGTACTTTCTATGGCCTCTGTCTCTACGATTTTAGTTGCGGGGGTGGGGGGGACCGGGTATTTGCATCGCCGGCTCCTCTCCTCGTTCTTTTTCTTTCTTGTCTTCTTCTTCTCTCTTTATTTCCTTTCTTTAGGGTGACTCTGGGGCGACAGGCACGCTGTTAGTGGGGTAGGCCATAGCCATTACGGTGATGTAGGGTGGCGGGTGTTGGAGGGGTTTTGTTATTTTAGTTTGTTTTATTCTATGGTCCCTTTCTCTCTTTCTTCCCAAGGGGGTTGGCTATATCTTTTTCTTACATCCTTTTTCTGTTAGGCATCTGCACTTGTCTCTTCTCTCTGTCTTGTACGGGTGGGTTTTCCACACGATGTTCTTGCCCAATTGCTAGCCATTGTTTGACCTTTACTCCTGGCCTGCCTTTGGCGGGCGTAGGGTGTTTTCGGCCTTATTGTTTATCATCGATTTTTGATTGCCTGGAGGGGTACACCCCTCCCGTCTCTTCTTGTTTATTGTGTAGTGTGATGCCTCTGTTGCTATAGCCGCTGCCTCCTTCTCAATCTTATAAAAAAAAAAAAAAAAAACTCTCTTATCCTTGTGTTCGCTTGCTGCGACCACGTACTATGAATATAACGTGATTCCTCCTTATCGTACACATTTACAATGCTCCTGTCTTAATCTCCTGATTTTGCGGCCGGCCCCTGTGGTTGTAGGCCTGTGCCTGTATTGCTCTGTTTGACTTAATTAAGGTTTAAAAAAAAAAAAAAAAAAGTCCGGTACGGCCATTTGGGAGAATGTACCCCCAATGTTAAAGTAAAACGTGGTATTCGCCAAGGTTGTGTGTTGGCCCCATTGCTTTTTACTTTATTTATTAACGAAGTGGATATGGCCCTTAAGATGATCCCGGCGGATTCCCCTTTAGTGGAGGGTAAAGAGACACCAGTTCTGCTTTACGCAGGCGACGCCGTGTTGTTATCTAGAACACCGGTGGGGCTACAGAAGCTTATTGATGGGTTCGCCACCTTTATAAATAAAAGGTTTTTATTGATAAATAAAACCAAAACATTCACAATGGTGTGCGGCTGGAAATATAAAAGCCTGAAACTTTTCATAATTGAAGGTAATAAAATAACAAACGTGGAGTCTTTCTGTTATTTCTGTACTCCATTTCTGATGAGAAGTGTGGCTCACTGGTTAGAAGCGGGAGACCCTGAAGCAGAGGTCGGCCCGGGACCAGGGTTCAATTCCCGACACGGCAGGGTCTTGGGTCAATGTCCGCGGACTAGATAATTCTCACTTAGGTGCCTACGCTAACCATGGGTCCCACTCTGCAACTCTGGGCAATAGCTTGCTTAATCTCCACAACGGCCCCAGCAACGCCGGGGATGCCTGGCTTCACCTTGGGGTGCCCTCTCACAGGGAAAGCCAGGACGGGTTCCCCAGCGGTATACAGCGCCAGGACGCCACGTAACGAGGTAACAGTGCACTTTACAAGTATACATGCATTACATTACATTACATTTAGGCATTACATTTTCATCGGATGGGGAATGGAATTATGAAAGGAGAAATGTTCAGGCTAAACTTAGGAAGAGTATATATGGTGTTTTTAAATTTGCCACTAATCTAGGGGACCGGCGTATTAAAGACATGATTGACATTTATAAAGCCAGATGCACTTCGGTTGCACTTTATGGGGCCGGGATATGGGGCCACCAACCAAGTGGGATTTTACAATCAGAAGAGAATATTTTTTTAAAGAAGCTTTTATGCCTCCCAGCCTCAGCATCGACAGAACTTATTCATAGTGTAGTTGGCCTTAATTATTTGATGGATCTAATTGCTATGAGACCACTGCAGCTATGGAGATCCATTTGGTCTAAGGAGGAGACCATTTTTACCAAGGCTATTATAAATGACTGCTTGAGGTTGGATAACGAACTAAGGATACCCTTGCTTAATTATTTAATTAAATCCTATGGTGATATTATTGACAGATCGATTTTGGGAAACATTAATAAGTTACCCTCTCTGTCTAAACAGGAACTGAAAAGCACCTTCTTGGCACATAGGATAGGAAAAAGGAATGAAATTGTCAGGAATCAGAATACTTTTCAATTTTATCATACGTACATTACTTCAATGGGTTTCCAAGGGTATCTTTCATTTGTTACTAGAACCTCCCTCCGTTTTGTATTAAGCAGAATGAGGCTTGGCTTAGTACACCATTTGGTTGCGTTCCCCATAATGAAAAAGTACTCGACTTCCCCATGCCCCTGCGATGGGACCACAAAGCAGAGTACCATGCACTTTTTACTTATATGTGATTTGTTTTTGGCTTTTAGAATTATGTATCTATCTACCTATTAATGGCCCTGGAAGATCCTGGGACCTGCTTTTTTACTGCTACATATATTCTCAGTTCAATTAAGGCCAGGAAGAGTATGGTATTTTAATGCATTTTATTTATTTCTTTTTTATAAAGCTTGACGTAGATATCTTAGCACTTTGCACTTTATAGTACAAGTAATAGTAGTTTTCTTTACTATTGTAACCCATTAGCTGCTAAGTGTCAATTGTTTACTTCTAAGCACTTTGCACTTTATATTACCTGTATTATTCGACTTTTTTCTTACTGTAACTTTATTGCTGCTAAGTGCTAACTGTTTTTATTAGGCGACATGTATTGAATTTAATTAGCTGCTAAGTGTCAATTGTTTACGTCTAAGTACATCTAAGCACTTTGCACTTTATATTACCTGTATTATTCGATTTTTCTCTTACGGTAACTTTACTGCTGCTAAGTGCTAACTGTTTTTATCCGGCGACATGTATTGAATTAATAAGAGGGATATGGACCCATAATGATTTGTTTTTAATCTGTCATGTATTATGTATGTGCTTTTATGGTTGTTTGCTTCAATCGAATAAAGCTAAATTTGAATTGAATTGATTGAGGAAGGAACAATAAATGTCATGCCTGAAGTAGATTGGAAGGGAAGCACAACCTATGACAATGCAGAGCATAAAGAAAGTCAAATTATTGCCCAGTAATGAGAGTGAAGAAAAACAGACCCCATCCGAACTGCTATGTTGGAAGCACACACATGCAATAAATACGGATTTTGTAGAAAGAAAACACACACACACAGACACAGCCTGCCCTTTCTCCATGTTCACTTAAAACATAACTAATCTATGATGATTAGTGAATTAGAATTATAAATTGAAATACCATTACAACTAAATGCCTCATGCTCTCTCACTAATATTAAACTCATGTTTTTTACATCACATTTTTTTACTGATGCAGATATTTCTTTAGATTTTGCTCTGAAGTACAGTGACATTACATCTTCATTCATCTAGCAGTTTAATTATTTTTTTACGCAACATAGTAATTTTCATTATTTTCTTCAGATTTCTTCTGAATGTAGATGTAGTTTTCGAACACGATAGAACACAATATTAGTAGCATTACGAGCTATAATCTCTCGGTTTCAGAGAGCATTATTCAAATGCACCATTAATATCATTATTTAATATATGTATATGGGAAGTGGCAGATGATATGTGGTTCATAATCTTCATTTACTGTACTTCAAATTTTAAGCAGGTCATTTTCCTGCTTCTTGACAAATCATTTGGGGGAAACATTGCACATGATTTACTGGATATTTTAAGGCAACAATGTTTCATGACCTTAAGTCTACTAATGCTATAATTGTTCCAAAATCCTAAATTAATTTTATTTTCTCTGAAATATTTCACTAAATGTGTAGCTGTATATAGATGTCGTATAGATGTCGTTTAAGGGGGCGGAGCTAGCCGGCAATCGCGATGGCCGCTTGATCCCTCGGCTCCGCCGCGCCTTGTAATTAATCCTACAATATCCTGCATATGAGCGAGATTTCAGGTGCTTCTGCCCTTCCCTGGGACCCGTTCTCTGTCCGGGAGCCAGCGGTACCCTCGCCGCCGGGAAGCAGTGCGGAAGGACTCGCTATAGGAGTGACGACTGTGGACAGGCGAGTAGGCCCAGAAACCGCGGGCTTTATTAGCTGTCCCTCCCGAGCAGCGTAACGCGACGTGTGGCCAAAGGCGGTGGTGCCCCGGCGTACTGACCCTGGGAGAAGGAAAGGGTCTCAGAAGAGTTGTGGAGCCCGCAAAGCGTCTGGCTGGAGAGGTCATTAGAGCGGCGGCATCGGAGGCCGAGTGGGCGCTATCCGACCCTGATCTTCGGCAGCAGTGCCCCCTCCGCGGTAGACGCGGCGCTGCGGGGGAGGATCACGCAGCGGCGCCCGGCGTCGGACGGGGAAGCCCAGAGCCCTCGACTCGGGGTTGCTGGTCTCCCTGGGTGGCGCTGCCTGGTATGCGGACCGGGGTAGTGGATAATCGGCGGCTCAACCCCTGGTGAAGAGAACGGACCCCAGGTGGCCTGCGGAGTGCCTGCAGCGGCGTATGGGAGCAGACGCAGGTGAGGAGGCATCTGGAGACCAATCTGGGTCCCTTCGCCCTGGCCATCAGCGGTGGAGTCTGCGGGGGCCCTGGAGGGGTCCTGCTGAGGGGTGGAGACTTGGGACTGACCCGGACCCCAAAACGTGAGTGTGGGCAGAGGCGAAACTAAGGCTCTTAATCCCAATTGCCACGTGCCTTTTTGGCTGTGCCGGATCCAGCGGAGGAATACCCCAGATAGTGGCTCAACGCAGTGGATGTGCTTCTGTCCGTAACCAGGGAGGGGGCAGACGTCTTGGGCCCCGGCTGCTGCCACGAGCTCCCGGTCCCGGAACTGGGTACCCACCCTATCAGCAATTGGGTGTAGGCAGGCCTGGCGTAGTGTGACAGTGAGGCAGTGGAACCCCACCTGTGCGAGCCTCTGGTAAAGAGGAGCAAGGGAGTAGACCCCGGAGGTTGGTGTGTTCAAGCCAAAAAAGAGTAGCCTACTAAGTGGTGCGGTCACGACTGAGTTGCCTACTCGGCGGCGGTGGATGCAGGCGTGGTGGCGTGTGAGTGGGAACTAGGATAGAGATCTGTTCCACGAGAAGGCGAGTTGGAGAGTATTGGAGGTGTTGATACTCCAGGTGACTTGATCTGATCAACAGGCGAAAGTTACTCCTCGTAGCTGCCTGGGTGCGGCCGCAAGGGCAGTCCAGAATAATGGTGAAGGGAGATAAGACCCAAAGTAAACTTCCTTCCTCGCAAAGGCGCTCACAGTTGCAGGGAGCGCCGGCTGTGGAACAGGCGACGGCGCCTCCGGAAGACGAGCCGGCGACTGGATCTGACATTAAGTCTCTCCTAATTTCGATGGAGAAAGGTATACAGACTAGTATATCTTCGTTGGGCTCTAAGATAGACGCCCTCACTGGCAGAACGTATAGACAAGCACGCAGAAAGGCTGGACATGTCGGAGCGAAGAGTCACTGAAATAGAAGAAGCTCAGGTGGAACTTGATACGAGTCACAAAAAACTAGACAAACTCATGCAAATCCTCCAGGATAAGACAGAGATTTGGAGGCCCGCTCCCGACGCTGTAACCTTAGAATTACGGGACTGCCAGAAACGACCTCGACGGGCCCCATGGAAACGTTTGTGGAAAAACTCCTCACAACTCTCCTGGGAGAGGGGGCATTCTCGACAATGTTCGTGGTGGAAAGGGCGCACCGCACATTGGGTCCGAGACCATGACCGGGGGCTCCCCCGTCCTATCATTGCGAAGTTACTTAATTACCGCGACAGAGACACCGCTCTCCGACTGGCGAGATCGAAACCTTTTTTGCAATACGAGGGTTCGTCCATTTCCTTATACCCAGACTTCACCGCTAGGGTTCAGGAGGCACGCAAGCACTTCATACCGTACAAGAAGCAACTCAGAGAACTTGGCCTGGACTATGCGATGCTGTATCCGGCGAAACTCAGGGTGAACCGGCGGGGGCATTCGCACATCTTCACGGACACTGCAGCGTTAAAACCAGCAATGAAGAGCTGGGCGAGAGACCAGTCTGACGACGCCAGAGGCTCGAATGAAGAAGGCGATGTCAGCAGCCGGCTAGATGAGCAGGAATGACAGTGCTGCTGACAGGGGCGGTAGGACTTGCATTTGCCGCTGTGTCTTCCACATAGGGGTTGTTTTCCCTCCTTTTTTTCTTGTTCCCTCCCTTGCCCCCCGCCCCCTTCTATCCTTCCATCGTCTTTATTCTGCCTCAGACGGGGGGTGGTCTCTCCCCACCCTTAATTTATGCTCTGGTCTTGAGCAAAGGACATGAGGAACACTAACAAGCGGATGTGTGGCTGGTGGAGGGGGGGGGACGGAGGCTGCTGGGACTTGCGTGGCCTGGTGGGGCTGCGGTATACAGTTGAGGGATAAATACTATGATGTGAGGGGGCCTGGGCGCTGGACTGTGGCGGGGTTGGGGGGGAGGGTGGGTTGGCACACAAGGTCATTTGCAAGTGTAACGCTTTATCACTCATCAGGTGCTGGTTATGTGGCGCGGCGGTAGCAGGGACGATGCTCTAGAAGCGCAATGTGTAAGTGTTAGACCTGACACCCTTGGCGTGGTTTTCCCCCATCTTTTTGCCTCTGTCTACTGTATTTTTGATGCTGTGCTGGATTTCGTTTTTGCTGGTTTAGATGCTTTGGACACTCTGCCACTGCTGATCAGTGCCAGAGTGTAGGTGCTCCCTATGTAAATTGTCATATTGATTGGGAATACCTGATTGGCATATTTGTATCACCATGAAGTCCCTAGTAAAGTGCACTGTGTGTGCCAGGGATGGTGATGACAGATGCTACTAGTGGGCCTGCAGCGCAGATTGCGCCACCCACATGAGTAGCCCTAAAATGGTGTCTTAGGCCTGCCAGCGCAGGGCCTGTGTGCAGTCAGTGGACTGCCATGTCCGCCTGGCCAGTGTCCCCACTGGCTGGGCCTAACCCTTCCCTGTCTGTGCACATCAGTCACCCCTATGGAAGGCTCAAGGTACCCCCCTGGGCAGGGTGCAGTGTATGGGTAAGGTAGAGCATGTACTAGTGCAGGTCACATGCTCTGGTAGTAAGCAGCAGCCATTTTGTGTGCTCACTGCTGTAAGGTTATCTTGCTCCATAGAATAACATGGCGGAGGCTGGTCCCATTGGAAACCAGCCTATCTTCTCATAGGAACAAGATGGGACATAAGTGATTGATATCCCTGAACTCAGAATTTAATAACACATCTTTTAGGAAGGGTTGTTTTTAAATTCTGTGTTTGAGAATAGTACTTTTAGAAAGTGGCTGTTCTCTTGTCTAACCTTTCTGTGTGCCTGGGCCTGTTTGTGGATTGACTGTCTGGCCCGAGTGTGACAGGGGCTGCAGAGCCCCCAGGAGGTTGTCTGAGTCAGCCCGTGGATGAAAGGCAGCATCTGCTGCCAGGGAAGTGGGAGGAGATCACACCTGATAGTGACAGGGCTGTGCCTGCCTGACCACAATGCTGGCTCCACCCCCCTGCTGGGCGACTGTCACCTCTGTCCCTGATACTGAGAGGAAGAAGGAAGCCAGGAAACCCCCAGTGCCTCAGCAACACCCAGAACTGGTGTAGACCGGGCTCAGGGCCCACTTGCACAAAGACTTCAAAGCACTTCAAGACTTTTTGGGGTATAAGAGAAGGACCCCTGGCAACAGAAAATTTAGATTCTACAATCAAGAGGAACCTCTGCTGGAAGAAGGACTGCTGAAGGGACTGAAGGAAGATTGCCTTGCTGTGTGCTTTAAGGGCTGACCTACCCTGCTATCCAACTGAAGGAGAGGAGAAGAAGGGCTTTGCTGTGTGCTGTGCCCCCATCTGCTTGAACTACAAAGACTTTGCTGTGTGCTGTGTCTTCAACTTGAATCTCCAAGGGCCTGAGAAGAGCTGGCCCCCTGTCTGCAACCCAGGGACATAAAGGTTGCCCAAGGACTACAAAACTCTGCTGTGCCCCCCAAAGCTGCTGTGTGCTGAAGAGATCGTGAACACTGTTTTTGTCCGTGTATCGCACTGGCTGCTCTCTGATCCGAGTGAGGGCGCCGCGCTGACCACGCCTGCCGTGTTGCAGAGATTGACGTGTTCATCGACACGTGTGGGGTGAAGATCGGAGGTTTGTGGGCCTTCCCCGTGCAGGACGCACTAACAACAACTGTGTACCGCGTCACCGTTGCAGCCCGGGGTCAGTAAACCCCCGTCGAAGTGCCCCGTACCTGGCCGGTACCGACGGTGCAAAGGCCGAGCCCGCTGCGCTCTGATTGGGCGAGAGGGCCGAGCCCCCTTACCAGCACCGCGACGGGATTGGCCCGTGCACCGTAGCGTCATCAACGAGGCCGCGCTGTGGTTGGTTCGCGGCACTGCATCAACAGGGGCTGGTCCCGGGTAAACACAGAGGCTCGTCGCAGGTGCCGCAACGTGATTGGCTGGTCCGGCGAAGTCTGAGGCGGAAGGGAGCCGCGCCCGCAGTGAGAAGGATACCCGTCCTCGAGACCCGTCCTCGCCGCGGGAGCAACGCGATTGTCGTCTGCCCCTGGCCTGAGTCCTGAAGAGCTGTGCTAGCTGCCCGCCGCTCCCTGGAAGTACTGAGAGCGGGCGGAGAGCAGAAGGGACCGGCCGGGGCTAGGAACAAGCCTGTTCTGAGCGGCGCGGTGCGCCCGATGCTCCTGGTGAGGCGCGCTCGCATTGTGTGGGACCTGTAGAGGGAAGGGCTGATTTTTAAACATAAATCACACGCGGGCATATGTGAACAGTGCGTATTGAGGGCATTTCAGGAGCGGTAGCATTTCTACTGATGCCAGAGACTTGAGACAATTTTTCTTCATTGATAAGACCTTCCTACATTAAGCGCAACCATTAAGATTAAGTGCAACATTTTTCCTAAGAAAGTAATTATAGCATATTGTCGATTTTTACTGCTGCAAATAGATAAAAGTTATATTTTTTATATATACTCACCTGTGTGGTCTCAGTTTGTGGTGGATTGGGGATTACTGTTGTGTTAAGTGCATTTATGATACACATTGCCTCAGAGATAAGCCTGTCTGCTCGTGCCAAGCTACCTAGAGGGTGAGCAGGGGTTATCTACTTTGTGTAATTCTTCACCCTGACTAGAAGCAAGGGTCCCTACTTGGTCTAAGGTACTTACCTCTGCCAATTAGAGACCCCCAGATCTAACATTGTTGGACAGCGGTGCGGATTTTGAACTAATAATTGCACTTGACCTGCAGTGATTTCTTGTACATCACTAGTCTAGTTTAGCAGCACAGGTTGCGCAAGATTTTTTCTTTTTGGTGAAACCTTTTTGTTGAAAAGGTTAGGAAGCATCATGTCTCAGAAAGCAGCAAGCGTGAGAGTAGAATTGGAATTTGAAATTCAGGAGTTGTTCAACTACAAAAAGGAGCAACTGAAGCAATTCTGCAAACAGCTTGGATGCCCAGTGAAGGGCAGCGCAAACAAGGAAGAGCTACAGAAAGCTCTGAATGCCTGGTGGGAGGCCCAACATGGTGATCCAGAAGTTGTTACTGGAGAGGGAGGCACACAGGAAAATGCTTTTGTATCCGGTGACTTGCCCGTGAGGAGGCCAGCGTCTAGGGCTGGCAGCAACCACTCCAGTAGGATTATTTCTCCAGAGGAGCTGGAGGATAATCAGAGAGCTAGGGCCCATGAGATTGAGCTTTTTAAACTCAAAGCCCAAGCAGAAGAGAGGAGACTGCGCCTTGAAACTGAGAAAGATGCGGAGGAGAGAAGAAATGCTCTCGCTTTGGAGGAGAAGAAACTCCAGTTAGCTCATGAGTTGAGCATGAGGGAGCTGGACATTAAATCCAAACAGGAGGAGTCCAGTTCTAATGGTGGCAGCACACAACCAGTACAGGTGGGTAAAGTATACATACTAAAAGATCTGGTACAGAATTATCAGAGGGGTGAGGATATTTATGCGTGGTTTAGATCGTATGAACTTGCCTTAAAGATGAATGAAGTGCCTGAGAAGAATTGGGGGGCAGGTTTGTGGAAGCATTTTGAGGCCTCTGGGAGGGATGTCTTGGCACCCTTAGAAGCAGCAGGTACTTTATCCTACCCCGCTATGAAGGAGGCTTTGTGTCTCAGGTATGGGCTCACTCCAGAACAGTACCGCCAGAAGTTTAGGAACTTCAAGAAGCTTGATTCAAGTACTTGGGTGGAGTGTGTGAGTATGTACACGCGTGCACTGGAAGGTTGGATAAAGGGCAGCAAAGTTACTGATTATGTGGGGTTGTGTCACTTAATTAGTTGGGAGCACTTGAGTAGTTTATGTGTTCCAGAGCTGCGCCAGCATCTTTTAGATAGCAAGGTAACTGATCCCAGTGAGCTTGCTAAAGAGGCGGACCGCTGGACTAGCACCAGGGTCCACAAGGGGGTGGTAAGTACCCCAGCAAAGGGTGGACAGGGTCACCAGCAGAAGAGTGGGGGGGGGACACGGGTAATCAAAAGGAGTCTTCTAAAGGGCCCCAAAATAGTTCCCAGGAGAAGGAGTCTCAACCCCCCAAGTCTAAGAAGTCCGGGCCCCATAAGGGCAAGCAGGACAACAGGTCCTCGCCTACTTGTTATGCATGTAGGGAAGTGGGGCACATTGCCCCCAAATGTCCAAAGAAAACCTCAGCACCCACTGGTGCTCCAACTCCGGCGTTAGCCAGTGTAGTTTTGGGAGGGGGTTTGATTTCCAGTGTGGAGGAGGGGTTAGCAGTGATGACCTTTGTCTCTCTAGGAGACCAAGAGATGGCCCAGGAAACCTTGCTGCCCCAAAACACTAAGAAATATGGGCAGAAGGTGACCATCAATGGGCAGGAAATAGAGGCTCTGAGAGACACAGGGGCCAGCGTGACATCTGTCAGGTGTCAGTGGGTGTCTGAAGAGCAAATCATTCCCAAGGTACTCCGGCCTGTGGTGGCGTCTGACAGTTCAGTTCGCCTCTGCAAGTTGGCAAATGTTTCATTTGAATGGGGAGGAGTCTCCGGTATTTTGGAAGTTGTAGTAAGTGATGCCTTGCCTGTAGATTGTCTATTAGGTAATGACCTGGAGAGCTCTCCATGGAAAGAGGTGGAGCACAGAACTCATTTGGAAATGTTAGGTTTGCCTGCGTGGATCTGTGTGACCACCCGCGCAATGGCAGCCAGTGAGGGCGGATTAGCAGAGCTGGAGCCTGGAACAATGGCCCAGGGACCTGCCAAGAGAGGAAGGGGTAGAGGGCGCGGGAAACCAGCCCCCACCGTTCCCACGGTCCAGGAGGAAGCAGAACCTGAGGGGGATGCCCTGGAACCTACAGAGGAGCAGGTGGCCAAACTGGGGGAATTGCCTGAGCTGTCCAAGTGGCAGCAAGATGGTGGTCCCTCCAGGGAGGAATTCTGCCAGGCTCAGAAGGAGTGCCCTTCTCTCATTGGTGTGCGGCAGCAGGCTGCAGACCAGGCAGCAGGCCCGGGGTCCAAGGAACATTTGATTTACTGGGAGGATGACTTACTTTATAGTGAGCCTAAGTTCGCTGAGCCCGGTGCAGCCCGTGTGCTGGTGGTACCCGAGCGCTTCAGGAACTTCCTACTGGGTCTGGCTCATGACGTGCCTCTCGCAGGACATCTGGGACAAGACAAGACCTATCACAGGCTTGTCACCCATTTCTACTGGCCCCAGATGAAGAAGCACGTCTCTGCCTTTTGTAAGTCTTGCCAAACTTGTCAGGCCAGTGGCAAGAGCGGATGGAAGTGCGTGGCACCCCTCCAACCCTTTCCTGTGGTGAGCACCCCTTTTGAGCGGGTGGGCATTGACATCGTGGGGCCCCTGGACCCCAAGACAGCCTTAGGCAACAGGTTTATCCTGGTCTTGGTGGACCATGCCACTCGGAACCCGGAAGCCATCCCACTCAGGACAGTCACAGCCCCCGTGGTGGGCCGTGCCTTGATGGGAATCTTTTTCCGTGTGGGGTTACCCAGAGAGGTGGTCTCTGACAGGGGGACAAACTTCATTTCTAAGTACATGAAGTCCCTCTGGGAGGAGAGTGGGGTGACATACAAATTCACCACTCCCTACCACCCTCAAGGAAATGGTTGGTTGAAAGATTCAACCACACATTGAAGGGCATGATTATGGGCCTGGAAGAGCCCATGCGGCGGAAATGGGACGTCTTGTTACCATGCCTGTTGTTTGCCTACAGGGAGGTGCCTCAGAAATCCTTAGGGTTCAGTCCCTTTGAGTTGCTGTATGGCCACCCTGTCAGAGTGCCTCTCACTCTGGTGAAGGAGGGGTAGGAGAAATCCCGGGGGAAAACCCCTCAGGATGTGTTCAGCTATGTGCTGGCCATTCGCAACCAGACCAAGCGCTTCAGGAAGCTTGCTCAAGAGAACCTGGAGGCTAGCCAGGAGGAAATGAAGAGATGGTATGACCAGAACACTTCTCTGGTTGAGTTCCACCCTGGTCAGAAAGTGTGGGTGATGGCGCCGGTGGAGCCTTGTGCGCTCCGTGACAAGTGGACCGGGCCATATGAGGTGGTAGAGCGCAAGAGCGAGGTTACCTACTTGGTTAACCTGAGAACTCCCAGGCAGCCCCTGAGAGCGTTGTACGTGAACCGCCTCAAACCCCACTTTGAGAGGTCTGAAGTGACTATGCTCATGGCTACAGATGCTGGAGGGGAGGAGGATAGTGATCCTCTCCCTGACCTCCTGGCAGTCAAGGAGCAAGATGGGTCAGTGGATGGTGTGGTCCTCTCGCCCACCCTGACCCCAGAGCAGCAAAAGGACTGTCGCCGAGTCTTGGGTCAGTTCGCCCCCCTGTTCTCCCTGACCCCAGGTGTCACCAAATGGTGCATCCACGATGTGGACACTGGAGATAGTCTGCCTGTGAAACAGAAGTTTTACAGGGTGGCTGACAAGGTCAGAGCTAGCATCAAGGAAGAAGTTTCCAAGATGTTGGCACTAGGGGTAATTGAGCCATCAAGCAGCCCCTGGGCTAGCCCAGTGGTCTTAGTGCCTAAGAAAGCTGCTACACCTGGTGGCCCCCCAGAACTCCGGTTCTGCGTGGACTACCGTGGGCTCAATGCAGTCACCAAGACTGACGAACACCCCATCCCCAGAGCTGATGAGCTGGTGGATCGGTTGGTAGCTGCCCAGTACCTGAGCACCTTTGATTTGACTTCAGGGTACTGGCAGATTGCCTTAACTGAGGGGGCCAAGGAGAGGTCAGCATTTTCAATGCCAGAGGGGCACTTCCAGTTCCGTGTCATGCCCTTTGGGTTGAAAAATGCCCCTGCCACATTCCAGAGACTGGTCAACCAGGTATTAGCCGGGCTGGAGGATTTCAGCGCAGCATACCTGGATGACAGTGCTGTGTTCAGCTCCACTTGGGAGGAACACCTGCAACACCTTTGTGCAGTGTTGAAGGCTCTGCAGAAGGCAGGCCTTAATATCAAGGCCAGTAAGTGCCAGATAGGGCAGGGATCTGTGGTGTACTTGGGACACCAGGTGGGGAGCGGCTAGGTGGCGCCCCTACAGGCAAAGATTGATACCATTCTGGCTTGGGAGCCCCCCAAGACTCAGACTGAGGTGAGAGCCTTTCTAGGTCTCACCGGGTATTACAGAAGGTTTGTTAAAGGTTATGGCACCATTGTGGCCCCTTTGACAGAGCTGACATCTAGAAATCAGCCCAGGAAAGTGAATTGGACTGAGGCCTGTCAAACTGCTTTTGACACCCTCAAAGCTGCCATGTGCACAGCACCGGTGCTTAAGGCACCTGACTTTTCCAGTGAGTTCATTGTGCAAACTGACGCTTCAGAGCAAGGCGTGGGAGCAGTACTCTCACAAATCAATGATGAGGGCGGAGACCAACCAGTGGCTTTCATTAGCAGGAGGCTACTCCCCAGGGAACAGAAATGGAGTGCCATTGAAAGAGAAGCTTTCGCTGTGGTCTGGGCTCTGAAGAAGCTGAGGCCTACCTGTTTGGGACTCACTTCCGTGTTCAGACCGACCACAGGCCCCTCAGATGGTTAATGCAGATGAGGGGTGAGAATCCAAAACTGTTGAGGTGGTCCTTTTCCCTACAGGGGATGGACTTTACGGTGGAGCACCGCCCTGGTACAGAACACACCAATGCTGATGGTCTGTCCAGATTATTCCGCCTTAGTGATGAGGACTCCCAAGAGGTTGGGTAGTTCTCCCCACTTTCAGCTGGAGGGGACACGTGTTAGACCTGACACCCGTGGCGTGGTTTTCCCCCATCTTTTTGCCTCTGTCTACTGTATTTTTGATGCTGTGCTGGATTTCGTTTTTGCTGGTTTAGATGCTTTGGACACTCTGCCACTGCTGATCAGTGCCAGAGTGTAAGTGCTCCCTATGTAAATTGTCATATTGATTGGGAATACCTGATTGGCATATTTGTATCACCATGAAGTCCCTAGTAAAGTGCACTGTGTGTGCCAGGGCTGGTGATGACAGATGCTACTAGTGGGCCTGCAGCGCAGATTGCGCCACCCACATGAGTAGCCCTAAAATGGTGTCTCAGGCCTGCCAGCGCAGGGCCTGTGTGCAGTCAGTGGACTGCCATGTCTGCCTGGCCAGTGTCCCCACTGGCTGGGCCTAACCCTTCCCTGTCTGTGCACATCAGTCACCCCTATGGAAGGCTCAAGGTACCCCCCCTGGGCAGGGTGCAGTGTATGGGTAAGGTAGAGCATGTACTAGTGCAGGTCACATGCTCTGGTAGTGAGCAGCAGCCATTTTGTGTGCTCACTGCTGTAAGGTTATCTTGCTCCATAGAATAACATGGGGGAGGCTGGTCCCATTGGAAACCAGCCTATCTTCTCATAGGAACAAGATGGGACATAAGTGATTGATATACCTGAACTCAGAATTTAATAACACATCTTTTAGGAAGGGTTGTTTTTAAATTCTGTGTTTGAGAATAGTACTTTTAGAAAGTGGCTGTTCTCTTGTCTAACCTTTCTGTGTGCCTGGGCCTGTTTGTGGATTGACTGTCTGGCCCGAGTGTGACAGGGGCTGCAGAGCCCCCAGGAGGTTGTCTAAGTCAGCCCGTGGATGAAAGGCAGCATCTGCTGCCAGGGAAGTGGGAGGAGATCACACCTGATAGTGACAGGGCTGTGCCTGCCTGACCACAATGCTGGCTCCACCCCCCTGCTGGGCGACTGTCACCTCTGTCCCTGATACTGAGAGGAAGAAGGAAGCCAGGAAACCCTCAGTGCCTCAGCAACACACAGAACTGGTTTAGACCGGGCTCAGGGCCCACTTGCACAAAGACTTCAAAGGACTTCAAAGACTTTTTGGGGTATAAGAGAAGGACCCCTGACAACAGAAAATTTAGATTCTACAATCAAGAGGAACCTCTGCTGGAAGACGGACTGCTGAAGGGACTGAAGGAAGATTGCCTTGCTGTGTGCTTTAAGGGCTGACCTACCCTGGTATCCAACTGAAGGAGAGGAGAAGAAGGGCTTTGCTGTGTGCTGTGCCCCCATCTGCTTGAACTACAAAGATTTGCTGTGTGCTGTGTCTTCAACTTGAATCTCTAGGGCCTGAGAAGAGCTGGCCCCCTGTCTGCAACCCAGGGACATAAAGGTTGCCCAAGGACTACAAAACTCTGCTGTGCCCCTCAAAGCTGCTGTGTGCTGAAGAGATCGTGAACACTGTTGTTGGCCGTGTATCGCACTGGCTGCTCTGTGACCCGAGTGAGGGCGCCGCGCTGACCACGCCTGCCGTGTTGCAGAGATCGACGTGTTCATCGACACGTGTGGGGTGAAGATCGGAGGTTTGTGGGCCTTCCCCGTGCAGGACGCACTAAAAACAACTGTGTAACGCTTCACCGTCGCAGCCCGGGGTCAGTAAACCCCCGTCGAAGTGCCCCGTACCTGGCCGGTACCGACGCTGCAAAGGCTCTGATTGGGCGAGAGGGCCGAGCCCCCTCACCAGCGCCGCGACGGGATTGGCCCGTGCACCGTAGCGTCATCAACGAGGCCGCGCTGTGGTTGGTTCGCGGCCCCGCATCAACAAGGACTGGTCCCGGGAGCCGCACTGCCATTGGCTGACTCCCGGGTAAACACAGAGGCTCGTCGCAGGTGCCGCGACGTGATTGTCTGGTCCGGCGAAGTCTGAGGAGGAAGGGAGTCTCGCCCGCAGCGAGAAGGAGACCCGTCCTCGAGACCCGTCCTCGCCGCGGGAGCAACGCGAGTGTCGTCTGCCCCTGGCCTGAGTCCCGAAGAGCTGTGCTAGCTCCCCGCCGCTCCCTGGAAGTACTGAGAGCGGGCGGAGAGCAGAAGGGACCGGCCGGGGCTAGGAACAAGCCTGTTCTGAGCGGCGCGGTGCGTCCGATGCTCCTGGTGAGGCGCGCTCGCATTGTGTGGGCCCGGTAGAGGGAAGGGCTGATTTTTAAACATAAATCACACGCGGGCATATGTGAACAGTGCATATTGAGGGCATTTCAGGAGCGGTAGCATTTCTACTGATGCCAGAGACTTGAGACTATTTTTCTTCATTGATAAGACCTTCCTGCATTAAGCGCTACCATAAAGATTAAGTGCAACATTTTTCCTAAGAAAGTAATTATAGCATATTGTCGATTTTTACTGCTGCAAATAGATAAAAGTTATATTTTTTATAAATACTTACCTGTGTGGTCTCAGTTTGTGGTGGATTGGGGATTACTGTTGTGTTAAGTGCATTTATGATACACATTGCCTCAGAGATAAGCCTGTCTGCTCGTGCCAAGCTACCTAGAGGGTGAGCAGGGGTTATCTACTTTGTGTAATTCTTCACCCTGACTAGAAGCAAGGGTCCCTACTTGGTCTAAGGTACTTACCTCTGCCAATTAGAGACCCCCAGATCTAACAGTAAGGAACAATTGCTAAGATTGCTAGGTGACCTTGGCCCCAGCGCGCAATGCACCACGGGGTTTATCTTGCTTCAGTTGGGTGTTGGTTAGGAACGGGTGGGGGGAGGGTAGGGGATCGGCCAGGCCAAGTTAAGGGAGGTCTGCTGTGGGAGGGGGGAGGGGATGTTCTTTGAATATTTATTGCGTACAGTTTGGGACGGGAGGGATTTGGTTCTTCTACCGCACACATGGCCTTTATCTGCACCACAGGCTGGGAAGACTCGGACGCCCTATGCTTCTGGGGGGGGATGGCTGTCAATAGGCTGAGCTCGCAAGAATCGGCAGCCACGATCCGTGTTCTCACTTGGAACGTTAGGGGGCTTAACGACCACCGCAAACTAAGGAAGGTGCTGAGCGATCTGCAGAGACACAGGGTGGATTTGGCACTCCTCCAGGAGACCCATTTGCCGATAGCTAGCAAGCTGCTCCTCTGTAGGGGGTTGGCGGGTAACTCCGTATCAGCTGGTTTCACAACGCATGCCCGGGGCGTACTGACCTGGGTTAACCCGAAGACCATGCTAACTCAGACCCTCCTCAAGGCAGATCCGGAGGGGCGGTATGTTATTTCCAGGTGCAAAGGGAAAGGGTTGGACTTTGTTGTAGTCAATGTTTACGGCCCTAATTTGGACTCCCCGGACTTTTACAGCACATTAGCATTAACAGTTCGTTCTCACACTTCTCCACAGATGCTCTGGGGGGGTGACTTCAACTTAGTATTGAACCCGGTACTGGATAGATAGGCGGGACTCCCGCGCAGGCTATCAGCAGCGGCGCAAAAGCTGCGTATGGAGCTCCTTACGCTTGACCTTGAGGATGTGTGGTGCTTTAGGCATGCTGAGAGGGGTGGATACACACATTACTCTGCATACCATGATATACACACTAGAATCGACTATTGGATGGCGACACCGGCCATACTGCGTGGAGTCAGGTCTTGCACAGTGCTGCCGCGCACCCTCTCGGACCATTCCCCAGTACTGCTTGAGATGCACGCGCCTGCAAAAGGATACCTCCGTTCACGTGGCATTTTCCACCCTATTCGCTGTTGGATGAACAGTTTCGGGGGGAGCTAGCGGAAGACATAGACGTCTTCTTTGACACGAACATTGGATCGGTCGATAGCTACCAAACATTGTGGGAAACATTCAAAGTGTATATAAGGGGCATGGCCATGTCTAAACACTCTAGTGTCATCAAATCAATGCGAGGTCGGCTGGCGATGCTAAAGATACAGTTGTCCACTCTTGAGAAAAGGCAGCGGGAGAGCCCTAACGCGGAGTTCCTGGAGGAGATCAACTCGCTGATCACTGACTATAACGAGGAAGCGGATAGGGAGGTCCGACACATGGGGAAATACGCGACGGCCAGGAAGTATGGTGAGGGGGAGCGCCCTAGCTCTCTTCTGGCCAGACTATTGAAAGGACATAGCGGGAAGATGCTGGTTACGGAGCTAAAGACAGCTGACGGTGATGTGCTCACAGAGGAAACTGAGATAGCTGAGCGGTTTAGAGAGTTTTACTCGGACCTGTATTCGTCAAAATGCGGTAACATGGAAGACGACATTTCAGATTACTTGGCGCATATTGCATTGCCCATGCTCACGAATGCGCAGCGGGAATTCCTCATATCACCTATTTGTAGGGACTAGATTGTGGAGGCACTGGCAGGCATGCGCTCCGGCAGTGCTCCGGGTGCTGATGGGCTCACGGTGAGCTTCTATAAAGCATATCAGGACAAGCTGATCCCACATCTCTCTGCATTATTCGACGATATTTGTGTAGAAGGCAGTCTGCCGCAGTCGATGAGGGAAGCATTGTTAGTGACTATACTTAAACCCAACAAGCCCCACGATGAGTGCGGCTCGTATAGACCTCTCTCACTCATGAACGTGGATGCCAAATTGTATGCCAAGGTACTGGCGACGCGCCTTGCCCTTCTAGCACCTGAGCTGGTTGCCCCAGAACAAGCTGGGTTCATTCCTAGTCGGAACCTCACGTATAACATTAGGACGGTTCTTGGGGTGATGCAGCATGTGAGACAAGACGCGAAGGCTATAGCCGTATTTCTGGACATGGAAAAGGCATTTGACTCGGTGGCGTGGCCTTTCATGATCACAGTACTACGTCGAATGGGCCTGGGAGAACCTTTTCTTCAAATGATCGGAGCCTTATACCATGACCCGTCGCCGAGGTTACGCATTGGGGACCTGGTTACGGAACCTTTTCCCATCGGTAGAGGGACTAGACAGGGCTGGGCGCTGTCGCCGCTGCTCTACGCGCTGGTGGCGGAACCGCTGGCTTGCGCGTTGCGTGAGTATCACTGGCACGAAGGTGTCAGCTTCCCAGCACACAAGATAGTAGTGTCAACATATGCGGATGACACCCTGCTCTATGTCCGTGACCCTGAAAACAATTTGACATCGGTATTCCGAGAGGTGGTACGCTTTGGCGCTCTCTCCGGCCTGAAGGTAAACTGGACGAAGTCGGTGGCCTTCCCTCTAACCCGTGCTACCAGACGCTTTGACTCAGAATACCCGCTGCAATGGTCTCAAGAATCGGTACGATATCTGGGGGTGCAGCTGCACACTGATTCAGACATACTAATGAGAGAGAACGATGGAGTAGCGTACAGCAGACTTGCAGAAGATGTAGATAGATGGTGCGGACTACCGCTATCTCTGATGGACGACATTGCCATCATGAAAATGGTGGTGCTACCCAGATTTCTATTTCTGTTCAGCGCGTTACCGATGGTTTTGTCTGAGTGCTTCTTTGAGGCAGTCACGCAACTCATGATTAAATTGGCCTGGGGCGGCAAGCAACCCAGATTGAAGTGGACTACTTTAACACTACCGTATGAGTTGGGTGGCTTGAGTGCTCCTGACTTAGAAATATATTACTGAGTTGCGCAAGCTTCGCATCTGCATACGTGGATACACGGCGATGCTAATATCCCTCATGTGCGACTGGAGCGCCTGTTTGCGGCCCCTCTTCCCCTTCCGGCTACGGTGTTCACGCCAATAGACCGTAAAACGGGCGTACTGGACTCTCTGGCTGCCACGAACCATGCTTGGCACTCCCTGAAACAAGTATAGCACTGCGAGGTTCTGTACTCCCCGGACTTGCCCCTGGAGTGGGGGTTATGGCTTACGCCGTTAACAGACAAAGGGGTGACACAAGCCCTACGCAAGTTGGGCATTGCTAAAGTGGGAGACCTGTTTGCGGAGGGAAGGGTGAAGACATGGGAACAGGTGTCCTCTGGTGCCGGTGCTACCTCATTGCTGGCTGGCCCGTTTCCACTTCCATAGAGTGCGTAGTGCACTATCGGACTTCCTGGGCCGAGACCGTATGGAGCCATCGGAGATCCCAGAGCTAACACATGTTATAAAGACAGTGGAGCCCCGTAGGCTGGTTACCACTTTGTACAGGATGGCCATATCGCACAGGGAACAGGACCTAATGAAAGCCAGGGTTGAATGGCAGCGTGATCTACAACTCATGATAGATGATGCCATGTGGAGATATTGCTGTGGGAACACCAAGAAGATTTCTCTAAACTGGAGACATAGACTTATTCACTTTAAGTTTCTCCAGAGAGTGTATTATACTCTGGAGCGGCAGAGGCAAACAGCGGAATGTGAGCGATGTCACGCACCGCGGACTTCTAGCATCTGGCGTGGCAATGCCAGACTATCCAGATATACTGGGTGGGTATATTTATGGAGATGAGCGCCATTCTGGAGGTTGATCTGAGCCCAGACCCGCTGTTGGCGCTGCTGGGATACTCCAGAGGTCTGCCGGTGGCTCTGAGACGGCTGGCAGATATTGGAATGTTGATGGCTAGGCGAGTGGTGGCTTGCTGTTGGATGAGAGGTCCGCCTCCGACAACTAAGAGGTGGGCGCATGATATGATCTATTGCTGCATGCAATCAGAACACTATAGTGAACTGCTTCACGGCCGAAGAATTTCTGGGGTTTGTATCTAACACCTTTGAATGCGGAGAGCCCAGGGGGAGAGGCAGCGATATTGGGAGATAGAGAGTCGGTGGCGCCAGCAACGGAGCAACACATGGGCAAGGACTAGATATTTCTTCCTGGGCTGAGACTACGGTGGAGGTTCTGAACCCGTAGAGTGCGTTCCCCCTTACTACTGCGGGGGAGGCGCAGTTGGTGCTAGTGGCTATAGGCAGGCTATAACAGTTTTGACCCGTGCCAACAGATGCATGTTCGACAGGGGCGTATAGAAGCTACAGAATTCACAGTAATGGTCGTGAGGGCTATGGTTGTGTGTGAGGAGGGGAGGGGGTGTTTTTTGGTTTTTTCTGTGTCCTTGAGTCAGTATATGTCGATAGACCTAGGTATTGTTAATTGTGACTACCGTACTCGGTGGTCTTTGGGGCTGGGCGGGTAGAGGGAGGGGGTCTCTCATCCAACTCCGGGAGGGCTTACACACCCTCAGGGCGCCTGCGATAGGATGTCTCTAGGAGACTGTTGAAACACCGCCGGACCCCCGGGTTGACGGCATCATGGCTGTGTTCCACTAATTTGTCTTGGCTGTTGACCTCATTCCAACTGCGGCCGGCCCCTGGGTTGTAGGCCTGGAGCTGTGTAAGACTGATTCAACGACAATAAAGGTTTTGAAAAAGTTAAAAATAAAAAATAAAAATAAAATAAAAAGATGTCGTTTAAATGTTCATGTCCACATTTAGATTTTAGCTGCAAGCAATGGACCAAGTATTGTGACAGATGAAGAATAAAAATAAATATATGTCATCAGAAATATACAATTACCAGCATGAATCAAAAGGATAGTAAAATGATCCCACTGTCCATCATACAATTGTTCCAAACAAGTTAGTGCATAAAGTGTTGATCCTCCATTTCCTAAAAATTAAACACAATTGGAAAATAATAAACAACATTTATTGCAAAACTTGCAACACCAGCATATAACTTTAACACCGTACTTTCACTTTTTTATGTGGGGAGTTACAGATGGAAAAAAATAAAGTTTCACATTCATCCTAAATTTGAAAGCGTACAGACCGAGAAACAAATACATCAAACAATACACCCCAACTGGATACACTGCACCTTATGCGGCTGCTGCACGCTTTAGCGTGCAGCATTCTTTCCACCCGACTGTCGGTTAAATGGAAACCTATTTGTACTTTGGTTTGACGATCTATAAACAGAAATGAGTGCTAAATCAAAATCGGTAAAAAGAGTTGCTTTCTTAAAAGATTTGGCAGCGGTGCGGCGCCCTTCAATCTAGATGTTGAACCAACGGAGAGCTGAAATGAATCATTAAAGAAAACATTGCTGGCATGGCGAAAGTAAGTGTTGCATTTAGATACTCTATTGATGTAGCACACATTTCTGTTTATAGATCGTCAAACCAAAGTACCATTTAACTGACATCAAGCATTTTTATACCCTTTGTAAAAGCACTGCCCGTCTAGTTACAGAATATTTACATTTACCAAACCATGTTAATGACTCATGGTGGATCCGTTCTCATTTTAGATCGTGCTATCCACATTTTAACCTGCCTCTTCTCAACGTGTAAATTCATTTCTCTATTCCCTCAGGTACTTTTGAGAAATAACCACATAACTTGAGTAATTGGAAAGTTAAGTGTCCCTCTCCTTGTATAATTCATACCCCCTCCTTGTTCCTTGGATAAATCAGCCCTGAAGAGAATCCCACAAACCACCTTGGGAATCGAAACGCGTCGGCATTACACAGCGCGGGGACCTTCGCTTTTAATTAAGTTTCCCCCAGCAGAAATGTTATTTGAAATGTCTCACTACTGGGCATAATGTTTCTCTTTTCCCCATGGGTAGCAGCTCCTTGAATTTGTTACACAATGTGGATGCTAATGGTTGTCTTAGTAGCTGCTCCGTTTGTGAATTAAGACGGGTGTTATAATGTTTAGATAAATGTATCACGCTTCATGTATTGTTTGTTACATCATATTGTTTCATCACAAAGTTTGTATGTTTTTATTTTATTTGTTGCCTTAATATGTATAATTTGTTCTTGATTAAAACATATGCGCGCTTACCTCACCCATGATTAAATGAGGAGTAAAGTGCACAGAACGAAGTAGCAAATACATGCTTATAGTCCATATCAATTGAGTTGATGGTCTTTTGTCTGTTAAATTGGTTTACCAGCATTTGAATGTGACAGCCAGACAATCCCCCCCTTTTTCTTAGTTTACTACGGCTCTGTCCAGCTGCCTAGGGCCAAAGCGCTTGTATCTATTACACTTTCTAAAAGTGGCATTTCTAAAATAGTAATGAAAAGCCTCCTTCACCACTAAGCAGGATTTATCACCAGGATTCCAAACATACCAAACATGGCAATGCTACTCCTTTCAGATCAGAAATTATCACTGAAGAACATATTAGGGAATTCCCAATGCAAACCTATGAGAGGAGCAGGCCTCACAGCAGTAAGAAACCAAATAGGTTGTTTGTCACTACCAGGACATGCCACAAAATGAAGGCATGTGTCCTAGCTCTTACCCACACAGCACCATAGGGCTAATTACGGCCTAGCTTAGGGGTGACCTATGTGTCGTAAAAGGGGAGTTTCAGGCATGGCAAGTAACTTTAAATGCCAAGTCACTGTGGCAGTAACTGTGTACTCAGGTTCTGCAGTGGCAGAGGCCTGAGACAGGTTGAAAGGCTACTTCTGTGGGCGGCCGAAGTTGCGCTGCAGACCCACTAGTAGCATTTAATTTACGTGCCCTGGGTATATGGGATACCACTGTACAAGGGACTTAAATTAAATATGCCAAACAGGTGTAGACTAATCATACAATGTTTAAAAGATAGAGTACACTTTAGCACTGAATAGCACTGGCACAATGCCTGGAGTCCTAAAGCCAACAAAAACAGGTCAGAAAAATACAGGAGGAAGGCAATTTGTTTGAGGATAACCCTGCAAATAGGGGGGGGGGGGCTTGCCAGCACCGATGGCAGACGCCTAAGAGAGGAGCTCCGCACCGTCACCCACGATCCTTGCTAATAATCCTGACATCAGCAGAGCCTTGGCGTTGTAAAAGGTGTCTCGAGCGCCACTGCGACAGCCGATACCAGTGTGGGGAGCCGCGGTTACACCCGACTGCCAGAACGAAGCGTCCAAGCACATAGACGCTCCGGCGGACTAGGCCGTGAAGTCGCTCTCGGCGTGCGTCATCAGACGTGCGGCTGGAACTGAGGCCTTGGACCCGGCAGGCCCGGCGGACGGAAATTGCCCCGAGGGGAAAGATACGCTAAAGTGGGGACTTGGACTGCCAGTGAGCGATTGGGGTCCAGAGTGCCGGCTGGGACCCATATGCCTGGCGCTTGCACTGTGGCTGCGGTCAATCCTGCGGGGAAAATCTGTGGGCCTCGGAACTGCTAGCCCCTGGCCCCGAAGTCACCGACACAAGGGGCTGAGCCTGCGCCTGCAGCGAAGCTCTAAACTGCTGCTGACATTCAGCGTGCCTCATCGCCAGCCTGCTCAGGGCACATGCAGGTGAGCGCGGCAAAGGGCTGCATGAAGTAGTAAGGCCTGGCACACCCGAAACACACCACCGTGGCCCCTGCATATCATACGGGCATTTTAGGCACCCACTGGGAGGGCACTGAAGACTGATTATCCCCCTTTCTTAGCTTTCTCCTTTGAGAAGCGAAGTGCGGAAAGGCAGCACCCAGCGGCTGAGGAGAGAGCCGGGCTGAGTAGACGCACACTGCCATCGACGCCGCTCTACGAGGTAGGGCACTAGACTCTGAGGGGATAAAGGAGTGGGGACCCTATTAGAATCGCCAGAGCAGTCTGACACGGGACCGGTGGCCGGATTACAACACCGCAGTCTGCTCCTGAACACGTGCTGTGAGGCCTGACGTCTCGGCGGCCTAGCTGGCCAACATGGGAAAAGGCGACAAGACTCAGACAAAGCTAGCTTTCGAACAGCGGCGATCGAGAACTCCGGCATCTCAAGAGCCTGAGCCAACGCAGCAGAATAAAAGCCTGGAGGGCTCAATATATTCAGATATTAAAGATCTGCTGCTGACAATGGAGAAGGGCCTCCAGGACAGCATGGCGTCGATAGGGACTAAGATTGACGCCCTCACATACCGCATGGATCATATGTCAGAGAGAGTGGACAAGCATGCGGAACGTCTCGACATGTCGGAGAGGCGTCTGACCGAAGTCAAAGAAGCGCAGATGGAACTGGATAAAGATCGCAAGCAGATCGTGAGACTTCTCCAGGTCATACAAATAAGTAAGAAGACTTGGAAGCCCGCTCGAGACGCTCGAACATACGCATCACGGGGGTTGCAGAGACGACGCACACCGGGAAAATGGAGCTGTTTGTGGAAAAATTGCTGACCACCCTGCTGGGAGCCGACATCTTCTCACCCATGTTCATTGTGGAGAGAGCGCATCGTACGTTAGGTCCTCGCCCGCGCCCGGGGGCTCCCCCAAGACCAATCATTGCAAACCTTTTGAATTATAGGGACAGAGACACTGCGTTGCGGGTTGCCGGAGAGAAAGGGAAGCTGCAGTTCTAAGGTACAGATATTTCCCTATACCCTGACTTTACTGCGAAAGTACAGGAGGAACGGCGGCACTTCGCTCCGTATAAGCAGCAACTCCGCGACCTGGGGCTTGATTACGCCATGCTGTACCCGGCAAAGCTGCGGATCAACAGACAAGGACATTCACACTTCTTCACTGACCCTAGAGAGCTCCAAAAGTCTCTGAAGGTATGGACTAAGGAAAAGAGGAGTAGCCCCAGGAGCCAAAATGGTGAGCAAGACAATAACAGCCATCTGGACGAACAGGAATAGGCTTGCCATTTCAATTGTGGGTCTTTCCACTGGTGGAACTGTACTGAAGCTGGATATTTGCGCAGGGGCTGGAGCCCATTCAACAGAGACCTTTGCTCGCTGTACAGCAACGGACTACGAGGACTAAAGGGGCCTATGAACGGACCGCCGACCTAAGACTGGGTGAGATCTTTCCATTACATCTTCGCCAGTTTGCCAGCCAGAGACTTCAACCTGCCGGGTGCTGTGGTGGCTCCCACATTTAGTACAATCTAGATTGATGATCTGCCCGAACGCTATTGGGGGGAGTGAAAGGATTGTGATGGGGGGTATTCGAAGACACACTGTGGTACGCTTTAGGCTCACGTTGCTGATACGAATGGGGTGACAGCACTAGGGGCGATATTGAGGTACACTGAGGTACACTTTGGTGTAGTGTTGTTATTTGCTTTTCTGGCGACCTCTCCCCTAGCGCTGTAATCACTAATGGTTCCAAATGGGGCCTGTTTGGGGTACCTGGAACTGTTTGTGGGGGGATATTTTGTCATGCTAGGCCGAGTTGGGGTTGGTCTGCTGTGGGTGGGGGAGGGAAGGTTCCTGAGAATGGGGAAATGTTATTGTACTAGTGCAGATACACTGAGTTCCTCGAAACCAGGTTTAGGCACAGCTTACCGCACTACAGCTCAAGTTTGCGGCAAACGCGCCTCACTGTGCGACCAGATGCCACACACCCTCACTGCGCGCACTATTGCTGCTATGTTAGGGCTATGGCTGACTGCATAGGGAACACGAATCCTGTTAGGCTTAGAGCGCTCACGTGGAATGTGCGGGGTCTCAATGACCACAGGAAGGTACGTAAAGTGCTCAGCTACCTGCAGCGACATCATGTAGACCTAGCCTTGATTCAAGAGACGCACCTACCTAATAATAGTACGATGCTGAAATGTAGAGGCTTGGAGGGCAATGTGGCAGTAGCAGGATTCACAACACACGCCAGGGGGGTCATGACATGGGTTAACCCAAAGTCTGAATTAACACAACAAACCTTAGAAGCAGACTCGGAGGGTAGATAGGTAATCACTAGGTGTACTGGCCTAGACATGTCACTGGTAATCGTTAACACATATGGTCCCAATTTCGACTCCCCCGAGGCCCTGGCGGGCAAAATTCGGCGTTACGACACTAGCGACCTTTGGTGGGGGGGACATGAACCTCACTCTTGACCCTGCCCTTGATAGATCCGCGGGCCCACATCGCAAACCTGCGGCTGCTGCCGTCAAATTGCAGGGTGCGATGACGTGCCTGGGCCTGGAAGACGCTTGGCGATCCCGCAATCCAATACAGGGGGGCTACACCCACTACTCTGCGTACCATGACATACACACCAGGATTGCCTATTGGCTAGTCCCTGCCTTCAAACTAGACATGATAGGTAAGTGTAGTGTACTACCTAGGACGCTCTCAGACCACTCGCTTGGTACTCTTGGAGCTGATAACTAGGGGCAAGTCCATCCCGCCATTCACTTGGCGGTTCCCGCCATATTCTTTACTAGATCCGGTGTTCAGGAGGGAAATCACGGAGGTAATTGAGGTGTTCTTTGAAACTAACATAGGCTCGGTGGAGAGTTTTCAGACTGTCTGGGAGACTTTCAAGGTGTATATATACGAGGAGTGGTGATCTCCAAGCACTCAGGCGTACTGAAAGCCATTCGAGCATGATTGGCAGACATTGAGAAGCAGCTGGAAGCCCTGGAGAAGAGGCACGGAGAGAGTACTGATAGTGGGGTGGGCGAGGAAATAAAAACGCTTCTGGCGGAATTCCACGACGAAGCTGACAGGGAAGTCAAACATATGGGAAAGTATGCCACGGCTAGGGTGTATGGAGAACGTGATCGGCCTAGTGCGCTGTTAGCCAGGGTCATGGGGGAGGGAGAAAACGTCAACAAATAACAGAGTTAAAATCTGACACTGGGGAAACACTAACTGGTCCGGTTGACATAGCTACCGCCTTTAAAACCTACTATGAGACACTGTACACGACTAAGGGGGGACGACCTTGAGGACGACATTGAGGATTACCTAGGCCATATTGACATCCCCGTGCTAAAGAACGCACACAGGGAATTCCTCATGCTCCCAATTGAAAAAGATGAAATAACTGACGCTCTAGCGAGCATGAAGTCTGGAAGCGCCCCGGGTGCGGACGGTCTGACGGCAGGCTTCTACAAAACATTTAAAGATCAGCTGATACCTCATTTGTCAGCTCTCTTTGATGATATATGTGTTGAGAGATGCATGCCGGAATCAATGAGGGAGGCTCTCATAGTTACTATCCCCAAGCCGGGTAAGCCCAGGGAGGAATGTAGCTCATATAGACCCCTGTCTTTGCTGAATGTAGATGCAAAACTGTTTGCTAAGGTATTGGCCACTCGACTGGCTCTCTTGGCGCCTAGACTGGTAGCTCCAGAACAAGCTGGCTTCATTCCGAGCAGGAACCTGACGTATAACATCCGAACGGTATTGGGCACGATGCAACATGTACGGCAAGACAGGAAGGCGCTAGCAGTTTTCCTAGATATCTTCGATTCGGTGGAGTGGACGTTTATGAGGATGGTCTTATGGCGCATGGGACTCGGACAGCCTTTTCTACAGATGATAGGGGCTATATACTGCAGACCACGGGCTCGAATTAGAATAAATGATCTAGTGACAGACTCATTTCCGATCACTAGAGGCACCAGGCAGGGGTGCCCACTCTCGCCTCTCCTGTATGCACTGGTGGCAGAGCCTTTGGCTTGTGCCCTAAGGGAATACCATGGCAACGAAGGCGTGTGCTTTCCAAACTACAAGATAGTGGTGTCAATGTACGCGGACGATACATTGCTATACGTCCGAGACCCTGATAACAACCTGTCTTCGGTCCTAAGAGAAGTGGTCCGATTTGGCGCGTTATCTGGACTCTGAGTCAATTGGTCGAAGTCGCTTGCATTTCCCTTGACCCCTATCACGCAGCCTACCGACATGGAGTACCCACTTACTTGGACCACGGACCCAATTAGATACCTGGGGGTTCACCTGCATACGGACCCAGAGACTATATTTAGAGCAAACTACGGAACTGTTTTCAGTAAGCTTGAGGACGATGTAACTGCCTGGTGCAAACTTCGCTCTCTCTCTCTTGGGGCGGATTGCCATAATGAAAATGGTAGTGCTCCCCAGATTTTTATTTTTATTTATGACCATCCCGATGGTGCTTCCTAAGATATTTTTCCAGCGGCTGCAACAGGTGATGACGAAGCTTGCGTGGGCGGGCGGTCAACCTTGTGCGAAATGGTCACTTATCACACTGCCGTACAGAATGGGGGGTCTGGGTGCACCAGACCTGGAGCTATATTACCGAGTGGCACAGGCCGCTCATTTACAGACATGGGTGCATGGGAACCGAGACATACCGCACGTTAAAATGGAAACCCTGTTCGCTAGCCCTCTCTCCCTCCCGCACACGATTTTTGAACCAACTGATCGTAGGACGGGGAATCTAGACTCACTAGCGGCTACGAATCATGCGTGGCATAGCCTCCTTCAGGGACAGAACGGAGTTCTGCTGTACTCCCCTATTATGCCCATTGACTGGACTAGATGGTTGCCTCCGCTACGAGAGAAGGGAGTGATAGTCGACATGCTGAAACTCAAAATAGTGACGGCTGGAGCCCTGTTCCAGGATGGAGTGGTTAAGACTTGGGAGCAGGTGGTAGCTGGTATTGATGCGCCATCACTCTTGACGCGTTTCCAATACTTCAGGGTTCGACATGCTCTTTCGGACCTTCTAGGGAGCGACATGGCGGAACCGCCAGAAGTTCAAGAACTCACGTATGTCATAAAGGCGACGTCACCACAGAAGCTGCTATCTCACTTATACAATCTATCACAATCCCACAGGGAACATACATACACGAAAGCGAGATTGGCTTGGCAGTCAGACTTACAAACGGTATTAGATGATGACACTTGGGCATATTGCTGCACCAACACCAGGAAAATTTCGCTGAATGGCCGACACAGATTGGTACACTTCAAATTCCTAAATAGGATATATTACACACCGGCTAGGCTTTTCAGATATGGTCTCCACGCCACAGCGGACTGTGAGAGGTGTCATGCTCCGGACGCTGATTTTTTGCACCTAGCGTGGCTATGCCCGGGGATAAGTGATTTCTGGATCAAGATTTTTGAGGAAATTAGCACCGTCACAGAAGTTGTCATTACCCCAGACCCTATGATAGCATTATTAGGTTACACCAAACAACTTCCGAGAGCAGTCCGCAGGCTAGCTGACATGGGGTTTTTAATTGCGCGCAGAGTAGTAGCATGCTGCTGGATGAGAGGACCAAAGCCGACACCTAAGAGATGGGCACATGACATGTTGTACTGCTGTACACAATCCGAGAACTATAGTGAACTCCTTCCCCCAACCAGTAGACCCAAGATCATCTGGGGGCTTTACCACACTTATTTGGCGGCTCGGGCTGACAGCACTGCTGCGGCGGGGCCTCAGGGGACCTAAGAAAGCTGGACGCTATGTCTGACATACCTGGAACGTTGAGCACTCTTTTGATTCAGGGACCTGGCGCTGTGAGTTTTGACACTGGAGTTTCCGGGCGCTACCTGGATAATGTAAGTCTGCAAACATGCGTACCTTCAACGCCGCCTGCACTAATGAACGGGTTGTTGGTTAATGGCTGTGTAATCATTGGAAACTGTGAGGACAGGTGTCTGATGCTAAGTGGATGCACTGCACAATTGGCGGGTGGAGGATGGGGGAGGGGTATGTTAGTAAGACTGTACCTCGTATCTGAAAGTTCTATAAATAAAATAAAAAAAATTTAAAAACCTGCAAATAGGGCCAAGTCTAACAATATCACAGGGACATATACTGATTGAAATAATGTTAGAAACCACACATTGACAATTGAATAACTATTAGGAGACAGGACTAAGAAGCTTTTCGTAGAGAGGAACTCCCAGTGATGAAGATTCCTGAAGGAGGTGCACAGACTATTTGTCTGCCTTGTACATCAGACATCTGAGAAGGCGCAATGTAAGATTGTGTGAGTGAATAAACGACAACGTGTATTCTATTCCCCCATTTTACATACCACAACAGATATTAGGAAGTGATGGAATAAAAACATGGCTGCACATTTGAAAAGCTATCTACAAGAAACAATGGGAGCTGGCTGCAATAGCACAAGCTGTTCAAGTATCACAACTTACTGTACTATTGCCCTGAGAAGAGCAAGAGGTGAAGGTGGTCACCTTTACCATTGTGGTTGGCACAACTGGAGTAGATACTATGACGTAGGAAGGAAGCGCAAGACTGCACGTATCGCCATGCTGACAAGTGCATGCCTTCACTTGATATATTATGGTTGTTGGACTTGGCCCTCTTTGCAGGGTCATCCCTAAACTTTTTGCCTTCCTCCTATATTCCCTCTGACCTGTTTTTGTTGGTATAATGAATCTGGGCACTTTACCACTGCTGTAAAGTGCATATGCTCTCCCTGTATAAAATGTGTATATTGATTGCCTTCCATGATTGGCTTATTTGGTTTACAGTCAGACCCCAGTAAAGTGCACCAGGAGTGCCAGGGCTTGTAAATACAAATGCTGCTGGTGTGCCTGCAGCACTGGTTGTGCCACCCACAGAAGTGGCCTAGTAAAATGTGTCTAAGGTCTGCCATTGCAGAACCTGCGTGCAGTCTGGTACTGTCATGCTGGCTGGGCAAGTGCACCCACTTGCCAGCCCCTAAGCCTTCCCTTTACTTCATGTGAGTCACCCCTATGGTAGGCCCTAGGGCAGGGTGCATTGTAAGCATAGGGTAGGACAAGCCCTGATGTGTGTGGCATGTCCTAATAGGGAATTACAGCCATTTTCGTCTTTCCCTATTGTAAGGTTACCTATTCTCATAGGCCAGAATGGGCTGCTGGAATTATTACACTCTATAATCCCAGCAGGCTCAGGGAACATGGTAGAAAGTCAGGTTTAGTATGCCTGAACTCAGAATAATAAAATACATATTTTAGTAAAGTTTATTTTAATATCCTGTGTTTGCAAATACTACTTTTAGAAAGTTAGTATTTGCTTGCCTAACCATTTCAGCCCGCCTCTGCTAGGATGTGTATCTGCTGTCTGGGTTCTGTGAGTGACAGGGCTGGGGCTGACAGGTGGTGAATAGAGGGATTACACCAGGATGGGTGGGGGGAGTGCCCCTTGACTCTGAATAGGGCTGTGCTTTGCCACCTCAATGCTGGCTCCGCCCCCTGGGGAGCGACTGATGACTCTGCCCTGCACTTTGTGAAGAGGGAGGGGAAGGATGTCAACAGAGTGCTCCTAGACAGTACTTGTCACAGCAGTGCTGGCTCCACCTCCTGCGGAGCGTCTGAGGTCCCTGCCCTGCTCACAGAAAGGAGAAACCAGAGACTGCAAAACAAAGTGCTCCAGAGCTGAATTGGACTATGCAAAGGCCCCCCCTGGCCTGAGGGAACAAAAGAAACTGTGTATAAAAAGAGGAGCTCTGCTCCTCACAAATCAGATCCTGTTTTCCCACAACGAACCTCTGCCCAACTAGAAGGACTAAAGAAGAAGCTGAAGGACTGACCTGCAGTGGCGCCTAGCTGAGGAAGGAGAGGAGAAGACTAAAGAGGACTTTGCTTTGCTGTGCTGAAAACTATCTCCAAGGGCTTGTCTGAGCTTGCCCCCTGAATTGAACCCCAGGACCAGTGCATTCATTGTGCTTTGGCTCGTCTGCAAATTGCAGCCGTGTGTTTCCTCCCGCCGAAGTTGAAGTCTGCGCCCCCTCCTAGGGCCGTGGCACCCGGGAGCTTGCCTGCCTTTCTGCCCTTTGAGAGCCTCGCTTTGCCAGAGCTGCTCTCTGTCCCTCGGGTCAGGCCGCCTGCTCCTCTGCCACCCCGCCCGCTACTGGATCGCGTGGAGCGCTTCCTCGCCCCTCCCGCCGGCATCCTGGTCACGAGCGCATTTCCAAGCCTGGACGGCGGCCCATGCGCTGCATCGCACCCGGCCGCCCCGCTTTGCCCTCTGACCGCTGGAGGAGGCAGCGCCGCAACCCGAAGGGACCCTCCCCCGGTACGGACCGTACCGGAGGCCTCGTGCCACGCCTTTCGGAGACCACCCGCCGCATAAAGAGTCCCCAAGGTACGCTCCGCCACCTGTGCGAACTCGCTGAGTACGACTCGCCCTACGGACGTCGCCTTGTGGATCGGAGCGCACCCGACACTTCCTCCACTTGTCAGCACAGTGCTTGTCACGGGCTCGGGGCCCGCAACGTTCTTATTTCCCCGTAGGCACTGTGTGCCTTAAATTGTTCCAGTACGCGCCTGCCTACCAGCCTTGGACGCCGCAGGCGTGAGGTTCGTACCCCGAGTAAGAGCCTTCCATTCGTCTTGGAGTGTGAGTCGCACAGGAGCGGTACGACTCGTACCCCGCAGTAGAATCGAGTACTCCGTACGCGGCGTACCGCGAGATGCATAGGAATCAGCAGGGCCTGTTCTCCCCACCCGAACCAAGCAGACAGAAGCGCTACAAAGCACACAAACCTAACGGACCTTGCCCAGAACCCCGACATAGTGCTCTGTGTGTGGTGGAACTGTTTTTAAGATAAGTAGAACTATATGGAAGCAGCCTAAAACATTCTTATGAACTTTAAAGAACACTTGCCATTGTGAAATCTTGTGGCCACAATTCTAAAGAGTTATATGGGTCTTGTGATAATACTTGCAACCTAAGCTATATTTTCACATAAAGTACACGTATTTTTGATACAATCTACAGCCTGGTGTCCATTTGTGGGGGATGATTGGATTTACTGTGTGTAATCATAAGTGCTTAACTGACAGTGCCCCGAAGACTAGCCTTGGCTGCTCGCGCCACGCAACCTAAAGGGTGAGCAAGGGTTATTCTGAAGGGGTAATTCTCTTGCCCTGAATAGAGGAGAAGGTCCCTGCTTGTCACAAGTGCCTACCTGTGCCAACCAGAGACCCCCAATTCTAACAATGGTTTTGTTCCACAAAAGGCAAAAATAACGAAAAAGGGACATGGGGCACCGACAACAACATATACTACCTAAACAGTTTCGAAAATAAATATGTAATGGCCAAAGGAAAGGACTCCATAGGTAATAATTATATATCAATCAATTAGAAACTGCTAGAAAAGCAGAATAAATAATAATACCCAAAAAGTATCCAAATAATGGCACTCCAAAAGGGCTACACAATAATAACCTTCTAGTCATGGCTCTATTGAAGGGCCTTGGAGCCAGAAAATGCACTAGGAAACATTTAAGTTTCACTGTGGGCCTTTTAGTACCAAAAGTTAAAGGGTGTGGCAGGACAGAACAAGGATCGGGCCATAGTGTGTAAGAGAACGAGTCGGCTAAAGAAAGTGACCTTTCTGTTTATATAATGTAGTACAGCGGTTCTTCTATCAAAAAAGAAAGAGGGGGGACCAGGGAGCTAATTAATGGTCCAGTGTCCATGCTCCCCAAGCGTTTACGCAAAAACAAGTATGGGACGCTGTTCCAGGGTTAGGGTGCAAACAGTCACCCATGTGCTACTTAAAGGAAAGGGAGAGAAAGTAGGAGTCCCAGGTGAAGCGGACTCATCAGACAAGGGAAAGAACATGTCTTGTCTCTTGTAGCCCTCACACACCCCGAAGGGAGTCATGCTTCATCATCTGGCATTTTGCTCCTCGTTGGGCCGGCGCTGCAATCCCCAACGGGTCCCCCGAATGGTCACTTTGGTAGAGATCTTTTGAGACATGCCGGATGGTGCATGCGGGTGTGTGGGGTATGTGGGTCCTAGATGTGTGTTCCAAAGTGCGTGCATAGTGAGTTTAAGACTGAACAAGTGTAGCCTAAAAAAGGGGGGTTGTGGTATACAGCTACACCCTTGTCAGAGTAGAAGCTCTTAAGTAGAGTATAATTCCAAGTGGCACATTGTGCCTAGGTATCATAAAACTGTCAACATGTTTTGCACCCCATCCTTGGGCTTGTTTCCTGTTTTACTTTTTTCTTTGACATTGGTATGGTATGCACACGGCAGTGGCACGCTATGTTGAATTAAGATTGTCTAATGCACATCCTATGTATCTTTCTTTTCTTTTCTGGCCTAGGTTCTGATCAGGATCAGCATAATGGCCCACCCTGACATATACGATGGGTATTTATCTTTTAATACTTTCTCACGTGCACTTCACCATACTTTCCAATCCTGGTCCTGAACAAGCGCCAATGACCTTTTTGCGGCAACTGAGGCGCGAAACATGTTGACCGTTTTATGATACCTAGGCACAATGTGTGAGGGCTACAAGAGACAATACATGTTCTTTCCCTTGTCTAATGGGTCCGCTTCACCTAGGACTCCTACTTTCTCTCCCTTTCCTTTAAGTAGCACATGGTGTCGTGTATTTCTATAGGTTCTGATTCGATCCCCCTATTCCTGACCCTATTCTGGTTAAACTTACTAGCTAGTTAACTAACAGTCAGCCCATGAGGCAAGAAATCCCCCATGATGCAGATACCGTTATCCGACGCAGTCACACTACGGCACAGGAACGTGTTATCTGATTAGGTCATAACGCTTGAGATCTAATTAGACAAGCGACATTCCTCCAGCCCCTGATAAGGCATACGACGTTCTCATAACAAATCAAACCTATGACAACCTGGATAATCCGTGCGGCCATTGTTTTGATTTCACAGAGAACTTTAGTAAAGAATGTGCTAACGAGCAAGTCGTATGACATCTTTATTGACGTACCTATGTCCATCCTTACGTCAATCTCGGCACCTTTAAGGTATAAATATTGCCGACCTTGCCCTATGCAAACACACGCGTGGTGACAAGACGGAGCAGCCATACTTGCCGAAGCCGAGAGCAGAAGCAGACCCCGCAGGCAGCAGCCCCGCCTTCCTGACGCGCTGAGAGACGCGCTGCTATCTCAAGCCGAGAGACCCAGCACCGGCGCTTCTGGGCAGCCCTCGCAGGCAGCCTGGAATATCGAGAGCAGAGAAAGAGATACCATTCCTCATTCATCCTAAATTCCAGGTACAGAACTGAATAACCCCTCCTAGAGAATTCTTTAGTTATTCACTTGGCAAAAACAAACTTAAACTAAACTGTAACTTTCTATTCCCGCCCACGCATTAGACTTAGGTCAGGTACACGGGGTAGGCGTATTTAGAAACACCAGTTGAGTACGTTTAGTCAAATGTATATGTGTATGTAAATATATTTTAATCATTTTAAACATCATATGGCTCAGAAACCATATCAATGTTTTTACAGTATTATTTTATACTATTGCTTCTAATGTATGCACTTTACTTAACTATAAGTATTGCAATAATATCGATCCATTTCTCTTGTACGAGAAAAGAGACTGATCAATAAATAACATCTTTTATTGAACACGCCCGTCTCTTCCTTTTCTCTACATTCTGATGAGACTAAGAATGCACGTACTGACTGAGTAAAATAATTGCCTTGTGCTCACACGACTCTCGAGATTGACTCTTGATTAGGGGAGAGCAAAGTTGTCATGTTCTATGGTTGTCAGAAACTAAATCCCTTCTTGTCTAATCAGGGGAGTTCATCCTTCCTTGAACATTCGAGAAAGTTTCTAGCGAACTCTGAGCTTAGCTGGCAAACCCAAAAATTAAGTCTAGTATCGACAGTAGTAGACCTAGTTAACGTCTGGCCTAGGCCTTTACTGCTGTAGGTACTATTCCAATGCGCAGAGCCTATTGGGAAAATAGGAGCTACACTACATGGCGCCCAACGTGTTTGGAAAGGGCGATAAAACTAACGTAAGACATTTAGAGTAACTCAGTCGTGCTTTCTCACTCAGACCCCTTCTCCCAAATACTCCAAAGACGTCTGGAGTGGGTGAAAGGTTATAATATCCTCCAAAACCTCGCAGGAGGGAACTCCTATGTATGGTTCTTGGTCTAGTCAACGTTGAAGGATAAAACAGTTCCAGAATATTGTGCACCTAATCTCTGTTTCCATAAAGAAACCTGATCTGCAAATAAAAATAATACCATCCTGTCAATAAAATGGGAGACAGTGATGGAGAAAGAGAGGCAATTAGATTAGCTACTGAAATAGCAGCAGCTGATACTACAGCACTCGATGCAGACCCGGATATAATACTCATCCAGGTCGCCAAAAGGAGAGCTATAACTCTAAAACTTATAGAAAATGGACTGACACCTAGAGGTGGTACAGTCATATTCGTAATCGAGGCACACGAATATCGGCAGACAGAGGTATACTATACATGGATACATTTTCCAGCAGCAAATGCTGTAACAAAGTACTTCCACTATTACAAAGTAGAGGAACCTCCTAATGAGTACACTCCTTTCGAGGAGGTGGAAGTACCACTCAAATTCCAAGAGCATTTGCTCTTATTTGATGGCGCCCTAATACATAACAATCACATTACAAGGCTCGGTCCTTTAGGAAGACCAGGAGCAACGTGGCCGGTCTTAGCCGGATATACACCACATCCAGACATCGAAAGAATGCCTGCAGCAGAGCTGTTAATACAGCTAAAACAACTACTAAAAATTCACAGACAATTAGTTCAGTATGTAATGCGGACTTCAACAATTCAGCCAGCGATTAAACTTCCACAGCTGACCCCTCACCAGGGGAACACAAATAAAATTACACCACAGAACATCCAATCCTGCCTAGGTAAAGTTCCAGCTAAACGGGAACAGATACCATTCTGGTTGGCACAGAAAATTACCCAAATAGAGGCGGTGTTTCCTGACACCACCCCGCTGGAAAAACACAGGATTCTGACTATATGTCTCCCAATGGGAATCGCACCACACATTGAGGACTGTGACACTTGGGGTACAGTCTTTGCTTCCATCTATACAAAAACGCACGGTGTTCCATCCATTTCGGTAATACCAGATGTGCTAAAACAAATTCAAGATGAATACGGTCCAGAACCTGCTTTAACTCTTGGTATGAAATTACTGAAAGACTTCAAGCAGGTCTCGGCTATATTACTAGCCAACATAAAGGGTGAAGCAGCAAACGTGGCGATCCGCCAGAGGTTAAAAGAGACAGATATAGCAGACCAACCAGCTGAAATTGCCAGAATCATAGAAAAATCCTATGAAGAACTAGGCAGAGATAGTCTAGGTGGAATACCAGTAAAACCGCAACTGACTACAAGTCCAGAAAAAATATTTTTTAATAATAATTCACCAAAAAAGAACTGGGATGGAAATAAACAATCCAATCCTAAAGAAAAGAAATTCCAGTCCAGAGGAAGGTCTCCTAGGCGAAGAGAGAAATCTCCAAACCCGAGACAAAGGTCACCTCAGAGTGAACCCTCTGGGAATAGATATAACCTTAGAAATAGGGATAATATTAAAAAACCTGATAGATATCAAGACATTGATACACGTCCGTCTCAATCTTTTCAGAATTCCTCGCAGAAATCGGAAAGAAGAGGACGATCAGAAGAGCACGCCAAGTCCAAAGACAAGGAACCTGCTCAACTGAAAAAGAAATCACAATTTCCAAAAAAGAAGGTAGCCAGTATCAAGGTAGTTAACAATGCCGAGAATACTGAGGACACAACTGAAAAACGGAGAATGGGCTCAGACAATGCTAGACAGCGCAGCAGAGGTGAGCATAGCTCGCAAAGTCCTTATGAATCATCTGGAGACAGTGGACACGAATGAATACCTTCAAGTGGAAACTGCAGATACCAGAGTTAGCAAGCCCCACAAAATATACGAGATAACATTACGTATAGAGGGAGATAAGACTAGGAAAATAAGGGGACTATTTTGGGATAACCTATCCAAGGGCTATGACATCCTTCTAGCTGAAAAAGACTGGCCACCAGAGTTTGTCAGGGAGTGCCCTCATGGCGAAGAAGTAATTATGCCTGCCTTCTCGAATCAAATACCGATTCATAAAAAATATACACTTGCTAGAAAGTGGGCAGTGGCCTTAGCACCTGCTTTATATAAAAATCATGTAGGATGGGATGAGGATTCTCCTCCTCACAAAGTCCAGTTAAAATCACAACCTACTGCACAAAGGCAGTACCCAATTAAGCAAGAAGCTAAAAAACAAGTAAATGAAATACTAGATCAGCTAGAATACCAGGGGGTGATTGAAACTTGCACCTCACAAATGAACAATCCTTTGTTTCCGGTCTCCAAACCAGACAATTCGTACCGTCTAGTTTTGGATTACCGACACCTTAACACATGTTGCAAAACTTTTGCAGTGCAAAACTCACACAGTGCTGCACTAATGAATAACATAGTGCGCAAAAAATACAAAACAACCTTGGACATCTCCAATGGATTCTTTTGTCAAAACATAGCACCAGAGAGCAGATATTTAACTGCATTCTCAGTAAATGGCACTCAAAAACAATTCTGTCGGTTAGCCCAGGGGTACAAGAACAGCCCGGGGGTATTCTCAGCGAGAGTAACAGAATTACTACAACTATATGATGATGAAGCATTATCTTATGTCGATGACATTTACTTAACAGATGATGACTTGGAGACTCACTTGAAAAGAGTGAACACCATAATACTTGGTTTCGCTGCAGAGGGTTACAAATTCAACTTCAAAAAGTCCGGAATTGCCCATCTGACGGTCCTATTCTTAGGATATGAGTTATCAAGTGAAGGCAAAAGCCTGGCAGACAATTTCCTAGAGAAATGTGCCGTAATCCAAGCTCCTAAAACACTAAAAAACCTACAGTCAATTCTAGGCTTCCTAAATTTCGGAAGAACATATATTGCAAATTACGCAGAAAGGGTCAAACCCCTTTACGATCTAATTAAACCAGACTTTAAAAGATCCAGTTGGACTCAAGCACACACAGAAATTTTGAGATCCTTACAAACAGACATGCTAATTAAAACAAAATTAGAAACCCGTGATAATACACGCAACCTTGTGATCCGAGTCATCCCAGGGAGATACGGATTCACATACCTAACCTCTAATGAGGGAGATAAGGTACCAATTGCATTCAAATCACATTTGTACACAAAAGCTGAACAGAGATTCAACAACAATGGAAAAATTGTTCAAGCAGTTCAAACCGCAATAGCTAGAGAAAAAGACATAGCTGACGGTAGACATATCACAGTCAGAACAGCAGAATCAGCCTTTGAGGCATTAACAACACCGTGTAATTTACCAACAACAACATTGGATCCAGAATGGTTACAATGGGTAAATTCAATCACAACGGACAAAGTATATTACTTCTTTGATCCAGAACTAGAAGAATTAAAAAATCTAAAATATGAAAAAACGTATCCTCTGCCAATCGACATTCTGCCTCTACGACATTACGCCTGTGTAATCTATACAGACGGACATGCTCAACCCTCCGTTTGGGGAGAACATGCATACAATCCCACATGTGAGATTACAAAAGAAGTGTGGCACGGAGGTAAACTAAGACCTCTATTAACAAAATCACACTCAGTAGAAACTAATTCAGAACTACAAACTGAAATAATAGCTTTGAAAATGGCGCTAGATAATGCGGATCGCGAATTCCCGACACTTATAGTGTCAGATTCATATTTCTGCGTCAAAGCATATAACAAGGATTTGCAGACATGGATTCAGAACGGTTACAAAGATGACACAGATGCACCAATAAAGCAGAGATTGCTCTGGGAACAGGTAGCTCTTTTGAAAAAAGAACTACCAAAGACTCACGTGACACACTCACTGAGTCATCAGCGTGATGGCGTTCACGTTGTAGGGAATTCATTGGCTGAAACAGCCGCAGCGGCAGCCAGTAAACCGGCTCCCGTAGATCGAAAAAAGCGTACATTAAAATACATTGACGGCGAAACATTGCTGGCAGTAAAAACGTCATCAAAAGGCGACTGCTCGGCGTTACCGATCAACTATCCACTCAATTACACATACATCATAGATGCAAACTCCATTCCTTTTGCTCGAATCCCTGGAGTGGGGGATAGAGTGATTCCAAACATGGACAGGAGAAACTTGTTAATCGCAGACGCACACATGGGCGAGGGTCTCAGACACCTTAAATTAAAAGATTCTCTGGAAGAATTACAATCACGGTACTGGTGGCCAGGCATGAGCCTGCACTACACCATGTTTGTAAAAAACTGCCCAAACTGCAACAGAGATCGCAGTGGGGAGAGAAGCAGTTTAATACCTCGTCGTATCAAGGCAGATAACATCACCACTAAAAAGAATGGCTTGCGATTAACATATACAGGCTAGTTCCCACTTATAATGTAGATCCACAGCACTCGGCTGACGTCCGGACTGTTATACAAGATTTGCGAGTCTAAATGGCATATACGCTAAGAGCATGCTACGTTCGACCATTTTTTTTTTTTCCTTTTCTCAGGCAATCCAGCCTGGGGGGGGAAAGAATGGCCAAATGAGCACAGCCCAGCGGGAATCTTCTCACTTCCTTCCTGAGGGTATGGGATGGTGTAAAGAAAAAACCAAGACAGAAAGCAATCTATAATAGAAAGGATATTAGGTTCGGGAGCTGGGTGGGTCAAACATCTAATAAGTGTCCAACGTAGTCTAAATAACTTGCCAAGAAATTCTCTGAAGGGATTCAGTCCGTACGAATTATTATTCGGAACTAGGATGTTGATCTCTGACCTTGATAGTCAGACTTCAGTGGTAACAGAAAAAAGCTTTGATGTCAAAGACCGTTTGGCTATTTTGCAGGACTTAAACAAAACAAGAAAAGACCTGAGCAACATACAGTTGAAAGAACAGCCAACGACCACTGAAGAATCACCACCTGTCCCAGCAAGACCTGTCTGGATTCCAAAAGTCGGGGATCTAGTCAGGGAGAAGATCGCGGTAAAGAAGGAATTTGGGCCTTCTTACAGAAAAGCAGTTCCTGTATTGTCTGTCAACGGGACAAGATCAGTTGTACTACCGCCACTTGCTGGAAAAAAGGAGAACCGAGTTGTATCCATCGACCTGGTAAAACCACAACATGTGGCCGATAACCAACAGTAGGCCAAGTGGACTCCCAATAAGTAGCAGAACACCAAGGTTTGCTACCAGTACAGAGGTCCTATCAAAGAGGCTCATCACATTCGAAACGCCTACAGAAGAACAACAAGGACTATGCAACAATGCAATAGAACTTAGACCTCTGAAAACCCAAATAAAGACATTTAGCAGAGACACACCAATCTATACAGAAGTACCAAGTGAAAATGCAAGAAACAAAAATCCTGAACCAATTGGAACAATTGACAGAACTGCATCCGGTTACTTCATCAACTTCGATGATTCCTCTGAAGGCTTCAGCGAACAAAAGACACAGCCATCATCAAAATCCTTTAAAGACAAAGCTAAGGAACTTTTGAAACAACTGAAAGAAACATATCTAGTTTCTCCATGGATTGAATTTTGGGTGGGTTTTGGTGCATTTATCCTCATACTTTGGCTCATCATGGTATTTACCTTGGGACGCTTCATTGAGGGAAAATATGCTAAAATGGACACAGCAAGTCAGAACATCAACTTGGTCCTCAAACCACACACATCTTCACACGTCGAGAAAAGAGAACTTTCCTCAGAACTTTCTTCAGCCAACTTCACAGCAATTCCAATATCTGGTGGGGTAGCCTGGGACAACACTGACTATGAAATTTATGGTCCGGTCGAGATCCTGAAATATCCACACCAAATCAAGATCTCCTTGAGTGACTTTGCAAAACCAAACTCATTTGCTGATGATTGGGACTTTGAAAGTATAAACAATATGATGTCTGACTTAGTAATGTCTGCTAAATTTACAAAACATGATTATTTGCAGGGTTCTACAAATTATGACAGCATGTACTGCTATAACCATTATGGTAACCATTTCTTGCATAAATCTGCACAACCTAGAAATGTTTTAAATTTTAATCAATGGGAACATTGTGCTACACCTCCAAAAGGGAGCTCTAGAACCGTGTATGGCAAATATTCATATTTTTCAGGTTTTAACATAACTAATGCTGAAACATTTTATTACAAATTGTCAAACAAGACAGGGATGAAAACCATGATAACCAACACAAAATTGATATATTCAGATTCTTTCTTTGAAAAAATGAATACTTTTGGATTTGATTATTGGGACAAACATGTTGATTTGAAAAGTGTTTGGGGTACAAAAGAATGGCAAGTACAGGGTATAGAAGCTTTGTTTAGAGCCTGCATGATCCCAGAACAAATGATATTTTTAAATGACACCGTTCAACAAACCACCTGTCTTGGCTTAGCCAAAATCAAAGATTTAAATAACCTGTCTATTCCAAAGCCAATAATGTTTAGCAATAACTCTGAAACAGATGAAGAAATAGACATAAACCATATACTTAACCAAAACAGAACACATCCTGATTGGAAACAATGGTTGATCTGGCCCACAGATACAAATAACTGTCAAGATAGATTCCTGAATAAAACACAGGGTTTCAAAATGAACAGGCCAGACCCTAGATATCCCCAAAGACATCACCCAGGGATAATAACAACCTACAGTGTGGGCAAATTATGCCTTCAATGGCTACAAACTTCCACACTGCCTGAAATTAAGCAACACCAACCTTTACTTACTGATGGTGCTGACTTGCGTGATTTCATAATGGAACCACGCAAACAGCGTCAAAAGCGTTTCATAGCAGCCTCTGTATATGCAGCATACAATGAGGCCTGGAAGGTTACTCAAATTGAGACAGCAGAAAGAATACGGGAAATTGACCGTATTAATTTGGAAAAATCACTTTCTGTAGTGGACAATGGGTTAATGACTCTGTCCTCCAGAATTTTTTCATTGGACAGCATTGTGTCTTCAGCAATCGATATATTATCGCAAGACTTACTGTTATTACAACATGGTCAGTCACAATTGCGTTCTATTGTACAGCTTGGCTGGACGTTACAAAATCTGCGTTCAGGCTATGTGCCTTGGCGTTTAATCAACACAACGTCACTATTTCAAATCTTTAACCTTACTGATAGACAGATCGGTATGGCGCAGAAGGGTGCTGATTATACAATCTTGAGCATTGAAAAACTAGAAAGATTACCGTTGACAATGTCAGAACGACCTGTCAGTGAATGGATAATCCACGGAATCATAAATATTCCAATCTCAACCTTCAGGTTTCAATACTGCCAAAAATATATACAGGCTGGCATGTACGAGAAATTGGGAAAGGGGTACCTTAAAACAACATGGAACCTGCCCTATTCACATGCATGTGTCAGTAACAAAGGACAGAAAGTGTTTCTTAGTGGCAACAATTGTGCTATGTCACTAAGCGGCACGCTTCTGTGTAACGGTATTAGTTTGCACGGAGCCTGTGAAGGGAATTCATACAACCTTTCATGTCACCAGCAAGGCGCACCTGCAACTGAAATAGAACCATTCTTTCAAAGACTCTATAATGGGAGTTACATTCTTATTGTAGACCGCAGATGCTGTAGTCTTATGCCCGGGACTCCTTATCTCGTCACTACGACGGCGAAGGTCAAGTGCTGTGGACGTTCTTTGTTTCCCAGCTCCTTTCCAGACAGGGAGGCAAGGGCATGGCCCGGTTTGAAAATTACTTCTATTCGAATAGACACTTTAAGCAGAATGAAAACAGTGCTTCTTCAGACGCCTACAAGGCTCACGTCATCTAAAGAAACGTATGATCTACAAGTCGCAAGGACGACTGCGGAGATACATACATTATTATCAACTAATTCCCCCGTACATTTCGCGGAAATCCTGAGCGAAATCTTAAATATTTCTGATACCACTGGGGTCTCAAAGGTATTTAAGACAGTATTTTCGATGGCATTAACACCATTCAAAGCCATACTGGGTATTTTTCCAGATTTCGTCCATTCGATTTTTGGCGGACTTCCATTGATCCTGGGACTAATTGCAGGAATCCTATTCCTAGTCCTTATTTTTCGTTATGGCAACCCATGTCACAGATCAAACTCTCGCGACAATGGAAGATACGATCCTAGCCATTGGATACCGGGACCGGATATCAAAAATCCTGGGACTATCCCGGCTTAGAGACCTAAACATGACTTGGTTTCTATCATTTCGACCAATGTGGCAAAGGTGTGTTTTACCTGTACTAAGGTGTCTGCTATGCGGAGAAGAATGCGTGTTAGACACCTGTCTGACGCTACAATCGGATGCGCCGGTGGATGCAGATACACTGTTGGTTCCTACCAAGGTTCACGCACTGTGCTGCCCTCAAAGGCTGCCAATTCTGATGACGGCATTCCTGGAATCTTCACCACTGCGATTGAAGAGTAGTGAAGTTCAAGATGAAAGCAGCATCGAACAGGTACGACCTTCTGTCAGCAATGCAAATCAGAATGTCAATGGAGACAATCATGCGCATGAATGCATGGTTACCCCTATTTCCGACTTAGAGGAACTTTCCCATGAAGCTGTTGACAGTTTTTTCGAAAGCCTGAAAGAAATAGAGACTTTTGAGTAAACTCGCACACGGCGTTCCCTGAATTCGGCCTTCAACTTTAAAAATAAAGTCACATGAACAATTACAATCCAGTTCACGGACAGCAACTTTTTTCAGCAAGCCCCTAAAATATTTTTCTATATATTTTTTCCCGGGACACTGATTTTCTGCTTAAAGTAAGAGACTATTCCTAGAGAACTAAGATTTCTATTTTAGATACTTTATAGACTTTATAGACTTTAGCTGCCCGCTGGTATGTTCGCAATAGATTTTATGTGATGAAATGGTTTCGACTTTTTTTCTGTATAGCCATATTAAGAGCCATTTCATGTGTATTTCTCATATACCAACAAGCAATAATGCATAACAATGCGTGTTTACTTTTGCATTTAATTCATAGCTTAAGTGCATACAATATATATGACTGCAATTTTTCAGTATATTTGAAAATTTCGAAATGCATTTATGTATTTTGGGGTGGTAAGGTATACACTATACTCTATAGTATGTTGTACTATGTTATACTATGCATAGATTAGTAGATATGACCATAGTTAGCGTGGAGTGGGTGTCGTGTATTTCTATAGGTTCTGATTCGATCCCCCTATTCCTGACCCTATTCTGGTTAAACTTACTAGCTAGTTAACTAACAGTCAGCCCATGAGGCAAGAAATCCCCCATGATGCAGATACCGTTATCTGACGCAGTCACACTACGGCACAGGAACGTGTTATCTGATTAGGTCATAACGCTTGAGATCTAATTAGACAAGCGACATTCCTCCAGCCCCTGATAAGGCATACGACGTTCTCATAACAAATCAAACCTATGACAACCTGGATAATCCGTGCGGCCATTGTTTTGATTTCACAGAGAACTTTAGTAAAGAATGTGCTAACGAGCAAGTCGTATGACATCTTTATTGACGTACCTATGTCCATCCTTACGTCAATCTCGGCACCTTTAAGGTATAAATATTGCCGACCTTGCCCTATGCAAACACACGCGTGGTGACAAGACGGAGCAGCCATACTTGCCGAAGCCGAGAGCAGAAGCAGACCCCGCAGGCAGCAGCCCCGCCTTCCTGACGCGCTGAGAGACGCGCTGCTATCTCAAGCCGAGAGACCCAGCACCGGCGCTTCTGGGCAGCCCTCGCAGGCAGCCTGGAATATCGAGAGCAGAGAAAGAGATACCATTCCTCATTCATCCTAAATTCCAGGTACAGAACTGAATAACCCCTCCTAGAGAATTCTTTAGTTATTCACTTGGCAAAAACAAACTTAAACTAAACTGTAACTTTCTATTCCCGCCCACGCATTAGACTTAGGTCAGGTACACGGGGTAGGCGTATTTAGAAACACCAGTTGAGTACGTTTAGTCAAATGTATATGTGTATGTAAATATATTTTAATCATTTTAAACATCATATGGCTCAGAAACCATATCAATGTTTTTACAGTATTATTTTATACTATTGCTTCTAATGTATGCACTTTACTTAACTATAAGTATTGCAATAATATCGATCCATTTCTCTTGTACGAGAAAAGAGACTGATCAATAAATAACATCTTTTATTGAACACGCCCGTCTCTTCCTTTTCTCTACATTCTGATGAGACTAAGAATGCACGTACTGACTGAGTAAAATAATTGCCTTGTGCTCACACGACTCTCGAGATTGACTCTTGATTAGGGGAGAGCAAAGTTGTCATGTTCTATGGTTGTCAGAAACTAAATCCCTTCTTGTCTAATCAGGGGAGTTCATCCTTCCTTGAACATTCGAGAAAGTTTCTAGCGAACTCTGAGCTTAGCTGGCAAACCCAAAAATTAAGTCTAGTATCGACAGTAGTAGACCTAGTTAACGTCTGGCCTAGGCCTTTACTGCTGTAGGTACTATTCCAATGCGCAGAGCCTATTGGGAAAATAGGAGCTACACTACAATGGGTGACTGTTTGCACACTAACCCTGGAACAGTGTCCCCATACTTGTTTTTGAGTACAGCGGTTCTTAACATTTTGACTTCTGTGGGCCCCCATTTAATCATTACAGGGTTCCGGGAACCCAACTGAATCATTATTGAAATCTGGGGACCCCAAGTGGAAGCTGAGAACACCGACCTAAGCATTTTCAATTACCTGAACCTCAAAACAATACACAAGAAATACAGAAAGTGCATTCATCAAACTAATAACAAACCATTAAATATTTTATTTAATTCACCAACAAATACAAAAAAATCAAAATCATACTATATTCTGTTTAAAGCACTTGCACAGTCAGCAGGTATCAAAGGATACTCAATTGTTCCCTCCAATTTCAAATTCCTTCACATTTACAGAATGTTCTAACATTTTCAACATTTTACTTTTTTATTCATATGCACTTTATTAATATGTTAATATTATTTAATTGTCTAAGGAGTCACGGACCCCCTGAGTAGGCTTCACTTGCCCCCAGGGGTCCCTGGACCACAGGTTAAGAACCACTAATGTAGAAGACCTTAAGAGGTTCATTCATCAGGGTTCAGGCGATGTAGGTTGATGTAATAAGATCCTCTGATCGGTTCAACAATGCAGATCCTTGAGGACAGTGAAAAGACTCTGGGTTGGAGCATGTGCTACACTGTCTGTTAAATATCTTGTGACAAAGGAAGCATTGCTAGGGCAGGGATTTTCTGACCAATGTTATGTGGTTTCAGTGTTTGGGCTCTGCAATCTGTTCTTGCACTTGCTAAAATGAATTCTTGCACATTTGTTGTTGAAGAGGTTTTTGTTACAAATGCCTACTAGGCCATCTGAAGCCAACACCCAACTGCCAATGGTAAAGTAAAAGAGATTTGTTCCATTTTGGTGCCCCTCTTGATGTGTGTTTGAAAGTACTCAACCATGGTTACAAGGCACACAAATTATGTTTATGAAATCTCTCTCACCACAATGAGAGTGATGTTGTGCCCAACCAAATGGAAGCCACTGCTCCTTGCGCGCTGGTTCTTAACTAAACCCAAATATCGTTTCATCCATTCATGCAGTTAACAAAACTATCAGAAATACATGTTATCCTGTTGCATACACTTGAATAATGATCGCTTTCTTGCTTTCGTTTACTAAAAGTCATTGCATGCATGCTTATCAGCCCGGAAATTATCTGCGAGACACAGGAATTCAATCAAATGAATTAAACCTGCAGTTATAGTAGCTTTTCGTAAACCTAAATTATCAAAATAATACATAAGCTCCTCAACATTCCTCGTCCCAGACCTTAGTAATTAGGTGATGCCGACGTGACCTAGCATTTCAGAAAAGTTTAAAAATCTACCCTCGTTCCTCTTCAGCTCCCTTTTCTCCCCAGGCCTCATCTCTTACCTTACAGCATTCACAATGCATTCAATGAAATGCATTAATGTAGCTTTATACAGTGTGAGGTACACATTTACACCATTTTAAGTAATTTCTGCTCAGTATTAAAAAGTGCTTCTGTTCACAGTCCGCACCTTATTAATCATATTGGTCTCAGCCCGCTATGGATGTGCAGCAGTCTGTCCAGTCCAATTTTTGAGCTTCTGATTGATCCACATATCATCCGCCAACATGAAACGGCAATATGTCTGCTTTTTCATTAATCCTGAAGCATAAATCCTCTAAATATGTTTAGCCACTTTCTATCTCCCTTTATCTCTCTCGCTATCAAAATGGAATTTCTTCTCTGCCTACGCTTCTGAAATCTTCAAACGGTAGGCAGATAGAATGGATAAAGCGCATATTCGTAGTCTCACCAATTAAGCTTTTTTTTTTTAAAGAACCTTCTTCTGTATAGTTTAACTCGTGGCACAGATTGTGCCAAATCCAGCAATCGCCTCCTGTGGTCATAACTACCGTGCAATTCACTATGCATTTCTTTACAGGCAGGCAGTAAATATTATGTCCTGTTTATTAATTGCAAATGTGCCAGAAAACAGAAATACAAAACGAAATTAATACCAACCAATTTTTGCTCCCGGCGGATCAGCGAAAACATGATAATGTACTCCAAGGGGCAATTCTTTTCGATTAAGTTTTTCAGCTATCTGTAGCTGATAAGCAAGCTCCTGCTCTTTGTCAACTGCTGTAATAACAACAACGTCCCAGAACTCTCCAGTTTGCACTTCTTTGCCTATTGAGAAGGAAGAAAAATGAATTGTGTTATGTACTGAAAAACAAACGGGAGGTCAATCAATTAAAGAAGAATATTTGTCAGCTGATACATTGCTACAAATTCGCATCAAACATAGTGGATCGTGCTTACTGCACTGAAGTATCTTTATAAGTTGTAACTTTGGACTGAATAATCTTAATGTGCTGACATGTATTTATTTGTAGCACTTGTATATTGCTTACTAAACTTATATGGAGTGCTGAAGCGCTTACCCACATGGAGAGCGAGCGAGCCAGTGTAGTTTGCAGTTGGAAAGTTTATTTTTAGTCTACGTGGGAAGCCTTTTCATGTTGTGCATGAAGAACACCGAGGTGCAGTTATGTTATGGGAGAACGTGTGTGGTGGGATGATGAGCGAGGGTACTAAAAGACAGACTCACACATTTTAATTGTAATAAGAACTAAAACACACAGGCCGCTCAACAGCACCAGCCTACCTATCTGGGCCTTTGGATGTTGTATGCACCAAATTGGGGACATCAACAGTAGCCATGCACATATTTATTTATTTATTTTTAAGAGCAATTAAGGTTTTTGACCCGAGCAGTAACAACACAATCTTTAAAATGCCCACATTCCACCTACTCCTCCTAGGCCGGAGTAAACTACAACATTTGAGCAGGGGGTTCTGTTACAAACCTCTCTCAAGCCTCAAAGGCAGATTAACTCAGTTGGGTCATAACACACATTCTACCCAGATTGGCATCCTACACATTCGAGGGTAAAATACAACGTTCTTGGCTGTAAACTGAACTAACTCAAGAGTGAATCGGCTTTCCTCGGTTATCCTTCTATCCACATCCTCCAATTAAGCCCAACACTTTTCTAATATCTCAGCTACACTTGTTCTTTCGAGTTTAACTATGGAGACAATTTATTGAAAAAGATGACACAGGAACATCTCTTATCTAAACATATAATATTCCTACAAGTATTTACTGCTTTCATAACATTTATGGCATCAAGGCATCACAATTTAATGACCACAATAATTATCATCAGTCCAACCCAAATCATCAGAAGTTGTCATTAATCATGCAACGGAGTCACATGGTCTGTGATGAAAAGCTTCTTGATTAATTAGTATTCCTTTTGCGGATACATACAGATTCTCAACCCAGCCAACGCGTTTCGTCCTATAAGTACTTAATCAGGGTTGTAATATGTCCTCTAATTCCACATGTTTGTTGTAACTGGCAAAAACACCTTGCGCTCTTTGGAACCCAATCATTGAATAATTATATCAAAAAAGAATCCTCCTATATATGAGGATTCAGTGCATATATGTGTGCCCTCCTTCATCTGAACGGAAAACAATTTATTTATGATTCTGGAAGATGGAGGTTGCCGTTCCAGTTACTCAACAGAAATCAAAATTCGTCTTGAGATTTCTTGAAATAAATCTTTTTCCATCTAGTGGTTATTTGTCTGTAATGCACCAGTCCCAAGCCAGTATTTTTGTTCTGCAAAGGAAACTGCTTTCAGCACCAAGAAGGGTGCCACCGCCCGAGAATTGAGGCGGTTGCCCGCCACCTGTTGTCCATGCACTGCCAGTGTCCTATGCCAAATCAAGTAGTAGGAAGAGAAGCACAGGGGCATGTACCCATGCCCAGTGAGGAGGACAGTGTAACTCCAACGATAGGCAGGATACTAGCAGAAGAGACGGTGCACTGCTCCCAGGCACCGCAGCAAGAGACTGTAAACCCCCACAGAGTGCCTCAAGTAGCTTAAGCTGACCCAGCCAGGTAAAGGACAGCCAGGTTCAGTGAAACCAATTGCCCCTATTCCTCAGTAAGAGATAGGAGACAAGTGGGCCGTACGTAGAGTGGGACACGAAGGAAAGAAAGTGCTAAGGAAATTAAGAGACTGCTAGGAGTGCACCTCATGGGCTGCCAAGGATTAAAAATGGGAGACTCAGCCAAGGTAGTGATAAAAAAAAAGGCAACTGAACCCAAAGCAACAAAGCCTACAGAAATACAGTGTCTAGGAGGAAAAGGCCTAGAGCGGCATGAGCCACAAGCTGCCAGAGAAGGTTCAAGGTGCGTTGGCCTCAGGGAAAAGGCAATCTGCAGAGGGATATTGGGTGCCAGATCCAGAAGCGAGTGAGCCCTCAGAGAAAAGAAAAGAGGAAGTAACAAGGCTACATCAGTCACCCATCCCTAGAACAGAATAGCCACCGCTGGCCCACAAATAATGTCAATAATGTCAATGGAGTGACTGACCGTGCCGTTCCGGGCCCGCCCTTAGGCAGGACTAAGTGCCACCACGGCATAGCCTTGACACGCAAGGAGTGCGTCCTCAAGTGAAGACAAAGAAGAGCAGGAAGAAAGGTGACTCTCCAGCCAGGGAGTGGGGCACCCAGAAGATCGCTCAGGTCCACGAGAAGAAGATTTGGGTCCTAAAGAGCGGACATGACAAGGAGATCCCTGTGAAAGGTAGATCACAGCAAGAGGATTAGTCAGGAGAAAGAGGAGAAGAGAATCAGTCCTAGGAGTCGGACGTGACCCGACAGCTGCATGAAAGTGCACGTCACATCGAGAGGCCTGGTCGAAAGGAAGAAGAGCGTGACTAGATGGCATAAGGCCACATCTTGAAGAGAAAAGAGAAGAAGAGAGTGGCCTGATGCCACGTCATGCAAGAGCAGACGGAGCACCCGGTCCAAACGGTCTTCCCAACGCCTTATTTAGGAAAGACTCAGCGTTTTGGGCCAGCCAACTAACACCTTTATTCGGTCAGATTCTAAATACCGGAAGCATTCCCGAATCATGGAGAGGCAGCATTCTGCATCCTATATATAAATCCGGGTCCCGCTCAGATCCTAACAACTACAGGCTTATAGCCTTAATAGACGTGGAGGCTAAGATCTACGCTTCCAACTTGTTGGTAGAACTGGAATCCTGGGTGAGCAGTACAGGGATAATTCCCCGGACACAAACAGGCTTTCGGCCAGGACTGGGCACCTTGACTAATCTATCTGCGTTAACCCTCCTCGTTAACAAAGCTATCAATACCTCCTCCCCGCTGTACACTTGTTTCCTGGACCTAAAAGCGGCCTTTGATAAAGTGCCTAGATTTAATCTTTGGGCCAAAATGAAAGCCTGGGGCGTGCCGCCAAAGTTGCTGGGAGCAATAATCGAGCTCTATACCAACACTTGGGTCCAAGTGAAAAAAGGAGATGGGCGACGCCTGACAAGGAAATTCCAGACAACCAACGGCTTAAAGCAAGGCTGCGTTCTGGCCCCCAGCCTCTTTAACATCTATACCGCAGACCTAGAAAGTGACCTAAGCACCATCCAGGGAGACCCACCAAAACTGGCCCACTCGCCTATAACAAGTCTCCAATACGCAGACGACATAGTGCTCCTTTCAAAAACCCCCATCGGTTTACAACGCTTGATCTCCAAACTATCGCAGTACCTCGCGAATGCACAACTGATTATAAATCTAAAGAAAACTAACATCATATGCTTCGGTGGCTCCGGAAAAAAAAAAAAAATCTTTCGTCTGGAGGATAAATTCTACCCCTTTAATCCAGGCAAATCATTATAAATACCTGGGCATCTTACTGGACCACCGCTTAAAGTTTAAACAGCATCTAGAACAGGGGGAATCCAAAGCAAAGCAGCTCCAATTTGCTTTTAAAACTGTTCAAAAGCAATTAAAAGGTCATTCCACCGGCCACATCCTTAACATCGTAGCCGCCAAATTTCTGCCATCACTGACATACGGCACTACTGGCAATCCGGTACGCCACAGCGTTAAATCTCGCCCAATCTAGGCTGTTCAAATCTCTTTTTGCAATTCCGAGACATATCTCGCAAGCCCAAATTCGTTTGGAGTTCGGTCTCACTAACCAGCTCCCAGCAAGACAAGGAGCATTCGCCAAATATTATTGGCGTATGAGGGACGCAGAAGACGAATCCCTGGCCCATCTATGCTGGTTAGAAGTCGAAAAACAGGCCGGGCTACCAGACTCAACATACAAGATCTTGAGGCAAGCTTTGGAGGCACTAAAACTAGAAGAATCTTGGCGTTTGCCCATGACATATTCCGCCTTTAAACTGATAATCAAGAAAGCAGTCAAACAATCATCACTATTCATGGACAAAGCAGCAGTGGCTGGTAAAAACCATGCCTGGATCGTTTTGCCGTCATATACCTACCTAAAACCACAGGATTATTTGAAAGAACGTTTCAGGGACCATTATAAAAGGAAATTAAGCCTTTTAAGGCTGGGTTACTTCTCGTCCAAAGACCTCACTCCCAAATGGCTACGGCTGTGGGCAACTCCCGATTGCCGCCTCTGTGGCAATGGCGCAGAGTCTCTACTGCATCTTATATGCATATGCCCGGCTCTTCAAAATCTAAGAAAATTGTTTCTTCGATCTCTCTTAAGAGAAGCCCAGGTGAGAACTTGCAGGGCGGCGGTGATAAGATGCCTAAGCGGTTCTTGGATAGAACTCTCATGTAAAACCATAAAATTTTTGAACCTCGCCGCCATAGAGCTGGAAAAAAGGGCACCACCAACAGAGGTCTCTGGACAATAGACCAGGCCTTGGCAGACAACAGACCCTTCCACCCCCCTCCCTTTTCGCCAAACGGCTGTATTTTTCTATTATATGGAAAAAATAACTAGCCCTTTTGTTTGTATAATCGTTACTCATTTAAACTTGTTCCTTTTATCACGTGTCAAAATTAACGCGTCCCAAGCAAGAACTCACACCATTTGTTTATTCTTTTCCTTTTAGACCTTCTTTCCGCTACCTTTGTAGAGCTTGATAATAATTTTAACTTGATTTAAAGTTTATCTTGTGTTGTTTTATGATGTAAATACCGCTTGCATGGTGGTTAGTCCACCCTTTTATGATTTTTTTTTAAATCAAATAAAGTATTATTATTATTAAAGAGCGGCACAATGCCACAGCGTAAAGGAGAAGAGAGAGGTGTGTGACTGACCCGTCACACAGATGATCCTGACAACCAAAGGTGTGCAGGAGGAAGGAATAAGAGCTGCAAGCATCATCACATTGAGCAAGATGTCGCCATCTGCAGTACAGGTTGTCCAGTGGTAAAACTTGTCATCATTGCCATTTGCATCATATGTCACCTAAGGAGCATCACAACACCTGAGTGGAGCTGTATGCCTGCAAAACAACCTGTAGAGTAACCAGGTGTCCCTGGCCTTGTGGGAGGCTGTCCACTCAGAGACCTTCTGTTACATCTAGTGAACCTGAAGCCTGCTGAAGAGAGCATACGCGATCATTTGTACTATCCACATTTGGGGTTGTACGAGAGACTTGGTCGTGGTCCAGTTCGCACTTCTTCTGTGCAACCTCGGTTGGGGGCGGGGGCGGGGCCGTGAAAAGCCTCCAAGCAATCCACGAGGCCCATGGCAATCAGGGGCAACGGCCTCAGGGAATTCCGGTGAGAAGGGAATCTGGACATGAGAGCTGTGTCTGTAGCAGCTCCATGACAGGCACCAGGCAGCATTGAGGTTGCGATCGGAGTCCGGATATCCAAAGACTAGCAGATGTCTGTGCCCCTAGGTTCTGATGGCAAGAGCAAAGACACTGAGAAAACCACCCTTGCGGCACAACGAGTGACTGGTATGTGGTCTTGTAGGCGGTTCGCTAGTGGCCACTTTGCGCAGCCTGGGAGACTTACCGCAGAGTTCAGACAGTCCAGTGGAAGCCCAGCAGAAAAGGTCTCAAGAACAGTCTGAAGCTCATCCACCGTAAGGTACCAGGAAGCATCACAGCCATCAATGAGACTCTAAACCACCAGTTTGCCATCCTCTGTCTTTGCAAGTTGGCCCTCCCCAGAGACAGGGAGTCTTCAAAGAAATCGCTGCAGCAGAGTCCACCACTGCTCTGGATGCACCATCACAGTGAACTTTGTAAGCAGACTCCAACACTGTGAGACCAGGCAGGACAGAGCATCAGTGCCAGTGTGGACTGAGGCCCCACGGACAGTTGACCAAGAGATCCGGACTTTATCCATATTGCATTTCCTGCCCAGAGTCCTAGTGAAGAAATGTAAACCTCCTAAGGGGGTTCACTGATATATCTGGTTCTTTTAACCAACATAGAAGAGATTGGCACAGAAGCTGTAATATAAAAGTAATGCATTTATTAACCTCAGGTGAGGGAGATTGCGTCACACAGTACCCTCAGGCCACTGTAGGAAGCATTCTAAGGAGTACAGAGAACAGGGGCCTTATATATGCATAGGTTACATTAGTCAGCATAAAACCAAGGGGAGGTCTTGGCACATACCAGCATGCATAATGACTAATATGGCTATACAAAATGTGCTTGCTCAACAAAGTGGGAGGAGAGACTAAACTGAGCACATCAGTAAGAATGGCCTAACAGTTCTATACTAGGAGCAGGTGCATTCTATCAGCTAGGCCTTTCTGAGCATGTGCAAGGCTCTGGAAGAGGGAGAAAGCACATGGCAAGCACATGGCCAACTAAGATGGCTGCCAAGTACAAAATGGCTTTCAGCTCATGCAAACAGATTCCTGCAATCTTTAACAGATAGTCCTTTTAGCATGAGCTAAAGACATTCCTATGATCTAGTAGGAACATAGAACATAGTTTGCACATTTATTTTTATAAATGTTTCAATATCCAAATTCATTGCTAGGTGGGCATTTTTCATTCTAAACATTTCATTAAGCGGGTATATATAAGGTATAAGCAGGAGTACAAAGGAAACAGAGCATTTGGTCACAATTAACATACAGATAGCAGGAGAGAGTAATGACTATTATCACAAAAACAATGATCAATTTCTCCAGCCCTAAGCAAAATGCAAATCCTAGAACCATCTAGTCCAATTCTATGGAAAAATATTTTCAGGGCTCCGATGCATTTCAGTGACCATCCATTTCAATCTCAGAATAGCCAACAGTACATATCTAATAAAAACATTTTCAATAGACTTTTCCAGTGTTTCTTTTATAAGGGCTAGAGTAGCAATCGTTATATGTTTAGGAGGAGGGCAAAGTCGCATTTTTTAACTGCTCAGAAGAATGTTTCTCTCGCAAAAAAAACATTATACCTAATACAAATATTAAAGCAGTCACACATATTATTACAAAAATAATCCTGGCTCCAGGGGACCAGGAGGACCACACAGGGTCATAATAAGTAGGACGAGGAGCCGCAAAAGGCTGCTCCTCCTCAATGTACCCAGAGGGGTACATTACTAACAAAAAGAAGAAGTCCTTGGGAAATTGACGCCGCTGTACAACCAGCCAGAGGGGAGTCTTCTCCCTGTGTCCGTTTGAGCCTCTCAGGCAGGCTCTTGTTGTTCCCACGGTGGAGCTGCATAACTCGCAAATCAGGAATCACGGCCCAGTTTGAGAAGAAAGAGTAGTCTTTCAATGATCCTGTGCAGTGTATCAGGCAGTGCACTAGTTTACTTTACTTCAATCTAACAGGCACCAAGAGCACAGCACCTGTACCCTAAACTCAAGTCCTTCTCTAACTTCTGTATTACTCTGCTGGCGCACTGCTCCTTTGTTGGGGCCACTAATTGCATGCAGTGTGCCCAGGCACTCGATCAACAAACAAAAGTGCCAACTTGCATTCACTTTGGGACCAGGATTTCTGAAGCAACCCTTGTTTCAAAAGGGGTCACCTTAAGCAAAGCCTCCCCGCCGTTCTGGTCGGTCTGTGACTCTAAGCTGGGCATCAAAATCTTGATCCACGATTTCTCCTTTCTGATTTGTGACCTAGTCTTTCCCCCCAAGATAGTGGCAGGGGTACACACTTCACATCCAAGTGCTTTGGCCTTCACTGAGGTCCTAGTTGGCAGCAATGTCTGTGCTGGTTACCTTCACCTTGGCTTCAAGCTGGACTGGTGCTGAATCCCCAGGCTGGATCTGATGTCCGGGCCCCTCTGGCAACGGTTGTAAGGCAGAAAATATCTATTGGTGGCCAGAACAAAAGGTTTTTAGACAAGGCGCAGAAATAATCTATCAACAGAGAGGATAGTCTCAGAATATTTCCTATTCTTGGGAAGCCCCATATATTAGCAAGGCACCCAAGAACCACTTCATCTATCTGAGAGTAAAACAAACCTGGACCTATTGCTCTATTTGAAGCAGCTAAGGAAGTCTGTGTTCATTTACTAAATTCTGAGAAAAATAATACAGACATACTCTAAATCCTTACAACTGTGTATTCCTATATTACTAATCTGAAGAACCCTCAAGAAAAAAGGAAATGTTCTACACTTTTACTCATAGACTTTGCATTACTTGTACAGGACTGCAGACACTTCTAAAAATATTTCTCTCAGTAGAAACACCTACATTGTACGCTTAGGAACATGCTCTCCTAAGCGTAAAATAATTTCAGAAGTGTCGCTTAGGAACACGCTCTTAGGCAAGATGGCGGCTGTGACTGCGGCTGTGTGAGTGGCTTGAGAAACACACTCTGGGAGAGAAACCCTCCCGCGAATCCTCCCCCCCATGTGTTACCTTTGACCCACTGAGATGGTCGTGTTGTGAGGTTAATGCTGTGGCGACATCTTCTTGGTTTTTCGGCGAGTGCGGGAGCCGGTTCGAATAAAAGAAGCAACCTGTGGCGTCTGGCTTTTTTCTTTCATCGGCATCCGGCTCAGTGGCAGCTCCGGTGGCAAAGAGTCTCCGAAATTACGGGCCGGTAGTCTGCGAACATAATGGCCCCAAAGGTGGGCAGTAAGGGTGCTAAGACCCGGGGAGCTGCCGCAGCGACGCTGGAAGCTGCGTCCGTTGTTCCCACAGTCTCGACATCCCCCTCTCGTACGGAGAGAGAAAAACAGCCGGTTGGTCGATCTGAAGACGCCGGTGTAGCACAGGGGGTTGGGAGAGCGGATGGGGCGGCTTTCTCCTCACCCCAGCTTAGCGGTGTGCAAAAGGGCGGTCTTTTTCAAAAACAGCGTACAGTACCAGCTTTTTTTAGAAAACTTGTCAGGAAAGGTAAGCCTGAAGAGAGTAAATTTCCCAGTGTGGAGGATATGGAATCTTGTGGCAACAAAGTTTCAGCAGTTGTATCTGGGTAAGATCTGGTGCTCATACCGCCTGGTAGTAAAACAGTGTTGCCAATTGTAGCAGGGACCAGCAACCCAGCTTGTAATCATAGAAAAGAGGTGGGGGAAGATTGCAATTCTTCATCAGGCGATAAAGTGACTGTGGAAAATTTGCAAAATTTAGATAATCAGTCTGAAAGAGATGGTCGAGATGGGGAGATAGCCAACGATATTGACTCTGGAGATTCGGGGGGAAGTTTTATTCAATGTCAGATCCTTCCAACTCCTCGGAGAACGAAAGTGAAGGAGGAGACTGGGCTGATGATAACAGCTTTCAAAGAGATGAGGAGGAACTGAGCTCTGAAGGATCCATTAGTCAGGGGACAGTTCGGAAAACACAAGATCCTATTAGTTCTTTAGTGAATGAGAAACCTGTCCCCACTGGACCCACCCTTAGTATGGGAATGCTCATTTTCTCCTCAGGTAGAGAAGAATGGTGATGTGATTAAAAACTCTGGGGCGATGCTTGATACAGCGACAGGGGGCGAAAGGGATGTTACTCTTAGCACAATATATCAAGTAATAATGGCGCTTAGAGAAGAGACTAAAGCAGAAGGTTTGCGGACCCAGGTAGCAGTTCGCAAATTGCAGAATACGGTGCGTCGAGTTGCGAAGACATGTACATTAATATCTACGAGGATTGGGGAAGCGGAGGAGAGGATCTCAGCTATGGAAGATCAAATAGCACAGAAGAAGGCCACGATAGCATCTTTGCAAAACTTAAGAGATGACACTAACTGGAAATTAACTGATTTAGAAAATCGTTCCAGAAGGAATAATTTACGTGTTCTGGGTATTCCTGAGGGGCGGGAGGGGAAGGATGTTAGGCAATATGTTATCGAGCTATTCTCTGAAGCATTTCCTGATGTTAAACAGTGGAATTGGGAGACAGAGTTCCAAAGGGCACATAGATTTCCTTTAGTTCAAAGAAGCTGAGTAGTGGGAGCTATTGCAAAACCCAGGGCGATACTTATCTGTTTGAACAACTGTTTGTTGCGAGAGGCATTGTATGATTTGGCTAGGCCTAACAGGAAGAGAAGTGGTAAGGGTTGCGACTTCTTTGTCCGTCCAGATTTCTGTCAGACCACTGTTCAAAAGAGAGGGGTTCGCCGGTGGTCTCTAAGCCAACTGATCCCGTCCTTTCAGGCTAAGGGGAGGCAGGCCTTCCTGCTGAATCCTGCTAAGTTAAAAGTAATATATAAGGAGAAGACCCAATTTTTTTGTCTCAGAAATATTAGCAGAGGAATTTTTGAAGGCACTGTGAGGTATTATGAAAGTAATTCTTGTATAGGATTTCTATTAGTTGTGGCTATTTGATCCAATTTATCTCCTTTGTTGTGGGTGCGGTATTAATTCACTATCCATCATCGAAGACATTGTCCCTATGCCTCATTTGGGTGGGAGAGGGTTGGGGTACGAGGGAGAGGAGGGGGAGGGAAAGGCATGGATGGTTGGTGGTAGTTTTTTGGGTGCACAATGGTTATGGTATCTATGTTTCTGAGGCAGTTAATGTTGTTTTTGAGATGTAAATGGGGTGACGGGCAGGGTAGACAAGACTGTTTGTTTGCTTTAGTTGATTTAATTTAGTACAGAATATTGGTACATTTTCTATCTGTTCATGGAATATATGTGGATTAAATGATAAAAGGAAAAGGGGTGTAATGGCTCACATTTTACAGATGCAGCAATATGATTTGTTATGTGTACAAGAAACACATATTGTATGGAATAATCGAAAGTGGTTTAATGATTTGGGAATGGAAATTCTAGGATGTACTAAACAAAGTTCCAATACCAGAGGTGTAGCGATCTTAATGAGACATGGACTAGGGGTTCGTAAATGGGTAAAAGAGGATGCTTTGGGGCACTGGGTAATTGTAGAATAAGCTGTCAATGGTTCTCCATTGACAGTATGTTCAATTTATGGATCTAATTTGGATGATCCAGAGGTGTTACATCATCTAAGTATTGAATTGGCGGCATGGCCAGCCCCTTTAATTTTTTGTGGGGACTTTAATCTTCATTTTGAGGGTGATTTTGATATTACGAGTGATTGTCCATATATGGGAAAGAAGGTTAAAGTTTTTAAAGCTACCAAAGGATTAGTCAAAGAGTTTGGCTTAGTTGATGCTTAGTTTGCTCAGAAAAGAAATGTCCCCAGAAATACTTTTTACTCTGCTCCCCATAGGAAACATGTTCGTCTAGATTATTTTTTTATTTCGGCTGATGTGTTGGCAAATGCAAAGATAGAGATTATACCAAGGATAATCTCAGACCATAATCCATTGGTATTAGAACTTGATATCAGTGTAAGATCGCAACCAAACGTATGGACATGTGAACGTAATCTCTTATTAGATCATGAATATTGTAGATATATGTGTGATTGGATTACAGAATGTTTTTTAATTAATTGGGGAACCGCCTCTGATCTTACTGTCTGGGATACATTCAAGGCTGGAGTTCGGGGAGTGACACTGAGTTACTCCATAGCCAAACAACGCAAAGTATTGGTGGAAATTAAGGAGGGGATGAGACAGCTTAGGCTTTTAGAAATCCAGCTCATGGGAGAGCTGACTCATCAGCAAATTATGGATGAAACCTTAAAAGCCATTGCAATCTTAAAAATTAAAATTCACCCGCAGTTTGCAACGAAGATCGCAACAAAGTTGGCTACATATAGGGCTCAGGTTTATGAAGTGGGGAAGATTCTGGTAGGATCTTAGCTAAGAGATTACAGCAAAGGGAAATAAAGAATAAAATATGTAGGATACAGGACCATCTTGATAGGATACAGGAATCGCCGGCTGAAGTTCTGAGTGTTTTTTCGTAGATTTTATACTAGTCTTTATACAGAGGATGAAATAACTGATGCAGAAGGGCAAATGAAATAATTTAGTGGCAATATTGAAACCAATAAAGTTTCCCAAGGTCAAAATGCTGCATTGGCAGAGTATGTAACTTGGGAAGAAGTGGAGGGAGCAATATTATCATTAGCCATGAGTTAAGCAGTCGGCCCCAATAGTATCCCGTTAGAATTCTACAGAACATTTTGCCAGGTGTTAAGACCAGAACTCATGACATTATTCCTTGATGCCCAACGTGGTATAGCACCAGACTCATGGAGAAAAACCACGATCATTGTTTTCTTAAAAAAGGGTAAGCCCAAGCTCTGTCCATCTTCGTATAGGCTGATTTATTTAACTCGGACAGTAAGATTTTTCTAAAATTATTGCTTTATGTTTAGGGGCAGTTATCATCCCTCTTGTTTCTGAGGTTCAGTATGGGTTTAACCCAGGGAGGGATACTGCTGACCATGTGAAAAGGGTGATAGCTCTTCTGGATTGGGCTCAGGCAACTGACTCTGCGATGGGGGTGATCCTGTTGGACGCCGAGAAGGCGTTCGACAGGGTCTCCAGGCAATATATGTGGGAGGTTCTACGTTGGAAAGGGTTTTGTGTGGAATTTATACAATCAGTTAAGACTTTATATATATATCCGGTGTCTACTATACGGATATCAGGGCTAGAATCTGAGTTATTCAATATTAACAGGGGTACAAGGCAGGTTGCCCGTGCTCTCCTCTTTTATTTGCTTCATATATTGATTTATTTTTGAATAAGTTAAATTGTTATATAGGTATTAAATCAATCTGTCTTAATAATACAAAGTATAGAGCATTAGCCTATGCTGATGATATTATTGTAGTATGTAGAGATATTGCAACAGCTCTTCCTGTAATAAAGTCAGTAGCGGTGCAGTTTGGTCACTTTTCGGGGTATAAACTCAATATAGAAAAAATTCAGATACTTTATTCCGGTAAGGATCCCCCGGCGGATGTGGCAATAATTTTTTGAGGCAACGTATTTGGGAATAAAAATTACCCCCATGGTGGATAAAATCCCTTTCTTAAATATTCTTCCAGTTATTGAGAAGGTAAATGCTACCTTGGAACGACTTGATCATCTTCATTTATCTCTTCATGGTAGATGTAATGTATTAAAAATGGTGGTTCTCCTGAAATTTCTATATATGTTTAGAACAATTCCCTTAGAGTTCCCTAGTCTATGTTTTTTTTATATAGACGGGATGTGTTCTAGGTTTTTGTGGGGTTACCGAAGATTAAGAAGGGCCTATAAGAAAATGGTTCTTCCTAGACATCGGGGGGGGGGTGGGGCTGGGGCATACCACACTTTATAATGTATTGTTGGGAGGCTATGATGCAGATTATAGGGCCGCTGGTCGTGGGGAGTAAAGCCCAGATTCCCTCGTGTCATAGACCATCAATTTATGAATTTGGGTTGGGAAGCGAAGTCAACGGCTGTCTAGTAACAATCATAGAACCGAGCTACTATAAAAAAACAAGGTTCAAGATACTGAAGGCAGCCTATAGAGTCTGACTACAAATTAAACGGCTGTACCGTATTCCAAAATTGAATTCCTATACTCTCTTTAAGGCCTCTGGGTTATTACCAATAATTTTTGGGACATTTGTTGTATTTAGATGGGGTCTAAAATGTATATGTTGTTTAGGGGATCTGTTTGATCAAGAGGATTTGTTAGCGTATTCAGATTTTAGAGAGAAGTTTGGGCTAGATAAGCAAGAAGATTTTTTTTAATACTTGCAAATTCGGATCTTCTTGGCTAAATTGGGCTCAAATGAAGGACAACAATTTGGGAAAATTGCGCTAATTGAAAAAATGAAGAATAAAACACCGCTAAGGCAGTATTATCAACAGCTGGTTGAAGTCCTTTCAGATGATTTGGAGGAATGTCAAATGAAATGGGAAGGCAAATTAGGTGTTGAGGAGGTTAATATAAGCAAATCGATGGAGCTTGCAAATAGTGTTTTAATGACAGGAAGATCACGTAGCGAGCATTATATGGCCATTTATGATCTATATTATTCCCCTAGGAATGTCTCTCGTTGGGGTGCAACAGTAGGGGATAAATGTAATCGTTGCTGACTGTTTGCAGCTGATTCAGTTCATATGTTTTTTTCTTGCCCTAGATTGGGGGATTTCTGTCAAGAATTTGAGGGATTTTTAAACACTATCTTCGGAACCCCCACGATGATCACGGGAGACTTAGTGATCATCGGAGTAGGCTCTTATTTAATGGCTAATGCAAGATCGAATTCTTCAACCGCACTGTTGTTCATTATGATGGCGGTGGTTCGTGCGTGTATCACCAATGAGTGGATCAGCCTCGACCCTCCAACTTTTTTTAATTGGAGAGCAAGATTGTTGGGTATGTATAATTTTGAGTCATCTATATATAGAACCATAGGGAGAAGGAAAAGAATGATGGGTGCTGAAATTTGGTCTCAAATACTTGAATGGATTTCTTAACGGTCGGGGTAACAAACTGGGGGCTGATCAAATGAAAATCAATGGGCTTAATTATGTGTAAAGGAGGGGTTTGTTTTATATAATATGATATATGCTATCATTCAGTGCTTGTATTGTATCAATTTTGTGTTTGGATTGTACCATAACCATGATGTATAATTTGTATATTTTCTACTGTGCCTGGGAGAAAATGGGGATAAAAACTCAATAAAAAAATATTTTAAAAAAACATGCTCTCATGTTATATGTGCAGCAGGAAAATCTAAAACTGCTAATTTAACAGGGATTCTTATTACATAAAGAACTCAAAAAAACTTCAACATAGTGGGTACATTTTCTCCAGCAGAACATGTTGTGATAAACAAACTCCTATAGAACAGTATTTTCTTCAAAAATGTTTGCTAATGATCACATGGGCCCCTTTCCTGCATTCTACTTTTCACTATCCAAACTATGCAACATCAGCTCTAATAAGGACTGTCAGCTTATTTACACAGACTAGCTAATAATAATGGTGTTATCATCTGAGAATTTTAGAACAAAAACTACCCACATCTAGTTCCCCTTAAAGGTCAAATAAGGGAACATCAATCTAGACCACTCGTCCTTTCATAATTTCATCAGACAGGATGGGCAGTAACATAGCATATATATATATTTATTCATTTTATTAATGCTAACAATGTTTAAAACAGTATTACTGCATAGCCAATTAAATGTCCCATGGCTGTTTCCCAGAAGTTTAGACAGGCTTAAAATTGATTGAGAAAAAGAGAGAGAAAACATAAATTTGCCTACCCTTAATTTGTAGAGGAGCTAGCCTCCTTCCCCCATGTCGACACTATCAACTTCTATTTGTGGCAGCTGGTCACAAATACACTTGTAGGAGGTAAGTAGCACATGTAGCTAGCTAGAAAACATTAAGAATCAACCACCAATTCCTTTAGCACGTATACTAGCTGTAACATGAGGGCACATGAATTCAAACTAAATCCCATCGCCTCCTTATCTCAGCCCTAAAAGCATTAGTGCTACATACATGGCAGAGCCATTCTCTTAATCAGAGCTCACATATACCATTATATTTCCCTCTGTTCATATGAGTGCACAAAAACTTCCTTTTGCCAAAATTAGTAAGCAAAACCTCTATTTCACTCCCTGCGCTGCTCATCTTTCAAAAAGTTTCAGAGGTCGAAGTGTCAAAGCAAACCTTGCTCTGAGCCCTGCTAGGCTGCTAAATGCACAACTTGACCTTTTAACCCTTACCAGCTGTCCTATTTGTGTGCTCACTGCTCCATCAGGATTCAAGCAAGCCGGGCTGACGACGGCTGAAATGCCAGAAACCGGTCCCCGGAAGCTTGTCTCCTTTCTGGTGAAGAATTGGCTTGGTAGTTTGGTCTGCCCTGTTCCCATGATGCACTGGGCCAGGGACAGACTAATTTGCATATAGCCAGGTTCTGAGCTGGGATGGGGCAGTGAGCTAAATAACGGTGATGGATCAAGCCCTGATCTTTGGACTGGGTAAGAGTGGTCTGCTTAATTCAGACACTCTGTTCATCACCAACCCCTTTTCTGAATCGCTGAGCCCTGCTAGGCTGCTAAATGCACAACTTGACCTTTTAACCCTTACCAGCTGTCCTATTTGTGTGCAAGGCTTTACATGCGGCCTTCCAATTCAAAGCAACTTATGGAGACTCACAGCTGAAAAGCAGTCCTGTTCCATTCCTGTTTTCAAGTAATTTAGAAGTACGCTTAATAACTTCTGCTGGCTTTTTATATTTAGATTCATTTGTGTGCAGTGTGCGGTGTGCTTTTCTAGCAGTATAGAGGTCAGCTGTTCATTCTATACTTACATGTGTGCATTTACTGAAGCCTGAGATCAGCTTGAGAACTGCTCTGAGTGGCAGAACTACTTTTAAACAGTGAATTTGCCCAATTTTGACTTTGGTGTTAGGGGCAGCTAAAAATGAATAACCTAAAATGTTTTGGCATATTAGTCATCCCCAGAATGTCCTCTACATATCCCAGAAATGTATAAGGTACACCCTTATAAAAATTAGTGTTGTACGCCTGGGTAAAGTGACAGTTCACATGAAAGTTTCCCCCCATTGTGATAAGTGTTGCTTAAATTCAACTTTGATGCTAGGAGTTCACAGTATGATTATTAGGCATTATAAAGATTAAAAAACGAACTTAGTGCACTTATTTCTTTTTTTTTTTATTCATATAATCAAAAAAAACTTTTTTTAATTAACACCAATCATTTTGATGGTTCCACATATGAAAAGCACGCTTCATTCCTTTCCTATCATATTTAAACACATTCATTTATAACCCTAAGCACAGAAGGACAGTTATTATTTAACATCAGAACCACGGATGTGCTTATGTAAAAAGGCATTAAGAAAGGAAATCCCTACTTTCTATTTTTTCTCTGTTATCCTAAATAAAGAAAGTGTTTTTTGTAACTTTTTAAAATTAGTCAGTAATGCAGACATTTATACAAGGTTTACACTAACTTAAAATCTAGTTGACTTCAGCAGTCTCCTTGTGGCTTGCTGTCAGGAATAGCCATATGCTATTGACGCAGCTGTTGTTCTGACCAGGGAGAAAAATTATTTTTCTGTATTAGTAATGTCTTGACAGAGTTTAATCCCCATTTGTTGTGTCAGACAGCTTCTTCTCAGTGAGACAGCTAAAACACAGCTGTTGGAAAACGTTTTCTAGTGTTGAAATATAAGCACAGTCACAGTCTATTTAAAAGTCAGGCATTTCAAGGCAGTCAAAATCTATAGTTTTGATAATATAGTGTTTATTTCAGCAACAACCAATTCACATAGATGATGTGAATGCCTTTTAATATCTAAAACAATGTATCTAAGGAAAATACTGTTACATTTTGTATTTTAGTCATAATTATTGCAAAGTACACAATTTCGTTTTTGAGACCTCTTTTATTCCTATTGAATGTGAATTCTAATTTTAACTTTAGCATTGTGGCAATTTTCACATATGTATAGTGTCTTTGTCAATTTAATAGTAACATGCAGCTATTTAGCATCTGTTGTATAATTAATTTCTGGATTTTTTATTTAATATGTAAGTAACTAAATTACATTTTGCATAACAGAATGATGACAACAACAAAAAAAAAAAGAACACAGGTTACATCTGTGAGCCACCAAGGGAGCGGGCGGAATGAGGCACTGACGAAGATAATGGGGAAGGGACTTGAGATTAATATCAGGAATTATATAAATCACTGTGTTGTCATGATTATCATTACACCAATGTTACGGAACTGCTTACCGACAGATAGCAATGTATATGTGTATAATTGGAATGCTATGTGCCTTGATTACAATGGATATAATAAAAATAATTTTTAAAAAAACACATTGAGCTCATTCCAGACATTTACAGAAGGGGGTCATACACTCAGAACACACAATACAGCGCACTTAAGGCTAGCCAGTCTTACACAAAAAGCGCAATCGCTACTTACTCACACAAGTATCAGCGATGCAAATCACAATCCACAGAGACATTTAAACGCACGATTAACCCACAAATCAACACTTGGGACAGAAACAAAAGACAGCCCACAGACTGTACTTAAACCAAACCATTTGTAAATACTAATTGTAAGTCATATTTACAAGAAAAGCTCTAAAAAATTGTCCCAAAAAACTGCACCAAAACAGCCCAAAGACTATTTTATGTTCAAGAAGCCAAAATAACCATATTCGCTAGTTTTGGCTGACAGAACACCCAAAAAGCGCTCTGCATATCACTACTTATAAAAGTTTCAAGTGTACAAATCAGGATCCTTTTTTATGTACATATTTAATTTCATGGGGTATGTAGTCACCAAGGAAGAAATACATTTTTATACCTAAACCTATTTAAGTATCCCCTCTAGGGGAGCCGGCTGATTCCACTCTAGTTCCATAATGGTACCTCCAAGAAAGCAACACATTCTACGATGTGTGCTAAGAACAGGCATGCCAAAAATATTGCAGCATATGCAATATTATACGTAAAGTAGCACTTATTTCAATGTGTGCCGTTCAAGTTTTATAAAAAGTAGAGAAAAGTCTCCTCATTACCTGTCTATATAAATTGCAATTCATATATCTCCAAATTCCAAATACTGGCCAATTTGCATACAATTCCAAAACCAAAAAGCGTTGCAACACACAACCTTACCAAGCACAAAACTCCAACCTCTCACTGCCAAGTTCTGAGTGACCTAACGGTCGTTTTAGAATACTCACGCCAAAAGGGTTCTCAGTCAGGAGCGGTAAACATTTGGAGGATCAAAATCAGAAAGACTAGAAATATACTGGGCTGCAGAGAAAGAGAATCTCCGTGGGCAGGGTACCTCCTCAGTAGATTCCTGTCTCCTATCAAGACCACTCCCTTGGAATGCCGCTTCTCTGATGAGGTCCACGTTTCGAGCACCATTTGAAGAAATATAAACCTCCTAAGGGGGTTCACTGATACACCTAGTTCTTTTAACCAACAAAGAAGAGATTGGCACAGAAACTATAATATAAAAATAATACATGTATTAACCTCAGATAAGGGAGATTGTGTCACACAGTACCCTCTGACCACTGTAGGAAGTATTCTAAGGAGTACAGAGAACAGGGGCCTTATATATGTATAGGTTACATTAGTCAGCATAAAACCAAGGGGAGGTCCTGGCACATACCAGCATGCAAAATGTCTAATATGGCTATACAAAATTTGCTTGCTCAACAAAGTGGGAGGAGAGACTAAAATCAGCACATCAGTAAGAATAGCCTGACAGTTCTATACTAGGAGCAGGTGCATTCTATCAGCTAGGCCTTTCTGAGCATGTGCAAGGCTATGGAAGAGGGAGAAAGCACATGGTTAACTAAGATGGTTGCCAAGTACAAAATGGCTTTCAGCTCATGCTAACAGATTCCTGCAATCTTTAACACTAGGATTAAACTACGGATGTGTGCTGTGAAGTCAGGTGCTCCCGGGTGCACTTGTCCACTCATCCTGTCCTACCGACTGCCTGTATAGACTCAGTGGTGTTTTTGTTTTGGTGTTTTGTTCTCTCTCACAGGTTGGACTTATTGTCTATTTTCTATAAAGTCTGGGAGGGATGTGGTGACCGGCTGGTCACAGTCTAGTGTTTCTATAATAATGTGTTTCCACCAGCCACTCCTTGAGGGCTGGTTTCCACACTCACCCCACGCCCATCCATCACAGGTGTCACCGGTCAGGTGAACCTGCTAATAAAAGGGGCCAGGTGCATCTGCCTAGGGCCAGTTCCAGTACCATTCTATATGTAGCTGTTTGTCCTGCATGAGGGCCTAGGGCCCTAACCATTACAGCCAGCATCACAATCTTCTTTCACACAGAACAGGTAGTGTATAAACAGCAGCAGTGTAAACTTCACTCATGCAACGAACTCGTTCAACATGTACATCAGTAGTGATTGTTTTCTGGCTTACAATCAATCACAAGATAGATCATGGAAGGCAACACTTCAAGCTTCCCTCACACAGAGAACCAGCTTAGTACAGACAGTAACAAAACACTCGCCTTATAGCAATCTTACATGCAACTAAAGTGCACTATATGTAATAGCATAACAGCAGTTACTGCACAAGCACACACAAATACCCAAACACATAAAATCTTAACATACATAAACACAACAGGCACGCAATCTGCTCAGTTGAGTACTAATCCTTATAGTTCAACCCCACATAAAAGCTCCCTGTATGCTCATAGCCTAGGATAATGAGGTGATGAAGATATTGAACAGGAACAAAGCTGATAGCCCTGCCTGTACAGCATGCCAACCATTACACTTTAGGAACTTTCTCGAGAAACGTGCCCCTGACAACAAAAACGTCCGCAATGGGAAAATTCACTGAGCACCCTTGCAGGCAGTTATCACCGCCATAAAATCTTAGGGCCTGGTTTAGAGATGGTGAGAATGGAAACTCCTCCAATTGTTGGTGAAAATGCTAAATCCAGAGGAGATTGCACTGGTGGCGGAAGTTCCTCCACGCTTTACTACTATGGTAGAGAAATTCTATGACTGAACTTTCCTTCAAATTTTGCTAATTGGCCAGAAACAAGAGGCTTTCCATTGCTATCAAACACTAAATTAGAGCTCAAGGGACATTAAAGGACAAAATCATGTATAGGTTAAGAATACAACCTACACCACAAATGCACAACATATTTAATCTGATCAGTAGAAATTAAATCACAACAACACATGCCAGAAAGGAAATCATTATCACCTTTGAGAAAGACCATAATGCAGCTCTGATACTCTATGAATACTCTGCAGGTTGATAATGTACTTCACTGATTTCTACCAACGGGCTGAAATGTTGCATGGGATTCTCAATGACTGGCGTGCCTCCTTTGTAGAGCACACGTTTGCTCTAAGGAATGTAAGGCTGATTGGACCTGCCAGAATTTGAACCTGCTATCATAGGCTCACACACAGATCCCTGCAGTGAATGCTTTAATAGGACATAAAGGACTAACTAGGTAGCCTATGACCATTAAATCCCAGAGGCAAAGGGTAGCATGTGGCAAAGGGTAGCATGTGGTACAGGGTAGCATGTGGCATATTCCATGGGAATTTGTTTAACTTTTTTAATCTTTGATTATATGTATTGTGTAAGCCGAAGAGAAGAGAATTAACATTCATCCCAAGAAAGTAAAGAATCGAACTTGCAAGCATTCGTGAAAGCATTTTACTTTTTCAGACAGTAGCAGTTTCACTTCTAAGAGACTGGCATGGGTCAGGCAGAATCAGCCATTAATCTGCAGGAGTTCCTAAACAGCTATGCAGTCTGTGTGAGAAATTAAATTACAAGCAATATCTTTGAAGGACCATCTAAACAAATCCCTCTTCAACAAGATTTCAGGATAGCATTTTTTGGCACCGGTAGACCTGCAAGGCTGGAGCAAAATCAGTCAAGTCATATCAATTGCCCTGGAAAGCTGAGAGGGTTGGTGAAGACTATGTTGCATTCTAGAATCATCTGCAAGTCTCAAACTCAGGATCCCCTGTGTGCTGTATTCGGGTAAAGGCTCTGGAAAAAAAGCAGTGAAATGTCTGGTTAGTCACAACGAGAGGCAAAGGCTCTGGGCAGCCACTAGGGCAGGAAAAGAGTCAGTCAAACCAGCCATGCCAAGTATCACGCATCAGGCGTTAGACACGCGCATTTCAGTGTGGTGGTCCGCATCACCCCACTGAAATGCGAAGTCACGCATAATAGCGCCTCCTCAGCAACACAGTAATCATGATGCACCGTCCTTACGGATTGACACCAAAGCCGGTTTCCTCTGTGTCAGCGTGCCGTGCACGCTGCTTCTGACAGGCTTGGGGGCGAGCCTGCAGCTTAGAGCTATAAACTGCTACAGTAACAGAAATGTACCTGAAACGCGCTGCAGCATAATTAATGACCACTTTCAAGACACTGTGCAGCGCAGATAGTTAGCGGGCGGCTACTGTTCGAATATAGTGACAGAGATCCCTTATCACGGGGTAAAACTTCTTCTCTGATAACATGAATTCTGCCTGCTATAGTGTGCTCCGGTGGTTTGAAAAAGCGCAGCACTTCCAAGTAGTGGAAAGTCAGTGCAGCGTATTGCTTTCATGATTTCCATCATAGAAATGTTATCAGGGGCAAGCAAGGGTGGTGGATTGAGGATTCACACCATCCCGTACTTTCTCTCCACCAGAGTGTCGGTGCCATGGAAGAGACGCTTGCCGCTCGTGTGTAATTGCTGTCTGCAGAGGTACCTATCTTCCTACCAAAATGCATCCATTACCGGAGGCTACATTATGCATATATCTTTAATGCAGATCCCAGCAGCCGCATCACAATATAATAGTTCCAAATAGAACAAAGGCAACAGCTAAGAGCCATGAGCCAACAACACACAGCCTCTTTTAAATGCGGCTCCCAAGCAGATAAGTCTCATTTTAGCTTGTCTCTGTTTTATCTCTTTTATGGTATTTAGAGCTTATATTTATCATTATTGTATTATATTTCTCTATTATGTTGTATTTAATTGTTTCATTTGGTATGGGTGTGTCCTTATGGCATGGCAGTTTCCATCCCCCGTAATACTTCACACCCTTTCTCACCAATTTACGGAAATTCCCTCATCGCGATCCCCCCCCCCTCGTCCGAGTGTGTGTAGCGTTTATTTCGATGTGTAACCTTTCTTCACGAGTTTTCGTTTGGCTCGATTAATGATTGTGTTTACAATAATGACTCACTTTAAACGTGCCTCGCACGTCTCCTTTGGCGATGACCATCGTTTTTCATTCGTTTTCGGTAAGTAGCAGCATAATTAATTAATTTTGCCTCCTCGGAGTCTCTCGCGCTCGCAACGAGAGACTCGGAGCCTTTTGAGGAATGACCCTTGGCAACTGCCACGCCGCGTAGTCGCGTTGCTAAGGGCATTTTCTTAACGTGCTTCGCCTCATCGGAGCATTGTGGAGTTTCCTTGGCAACCCCTCGTCTTTCCTCATTGCGCGCTCGTAATCGCGAGTGACAGTTAATGTTCATCAGCGAACTTCTCCTACTGACTAAAATACTTAGCCAAACCTTTCCCTTGTATCGGGAATCAATCTACCCGAGTTCTTTTCGAGAACCTGCTCATTTTATTTCAGCTAAACACTCTAATTGCGATTTCTTACCCCATACATATTTGTTTTTTGGGCTCATCGCTTTCCTTTACACCCCTTTCTGAGCTCATATTTTTGACTTTATGTCTAGCTCGGGGTCAGAAGAGGCTTCTGCTCCCTCTCAAGACTTGGCCAATGTTAAATTTAACAAGATGCTCCAGAAGGAGATGAAATCCTGTTTGAGGGAAGGGCTCTCTCAGATTATCAGCTCTAAACGCCCCCCTCAAGAAGATGGCTCAGCCCGGGGTAAGAGACAGAAGAAGAATAATTATATTGATTTGAGCATGGAGGGTCTTTGCACCTCATTGGATAAAGGAGGTTCTAGCACCTCAAGGAGTGAAGGAGGTCTTCGCACCTCGAATCATTTGGGTGTCCTTGGCGGCACAAAGAAACCAGGTGTCCTAAGCGACACACACTTAACCGATGCTCATGATAGCTATGACGAACTTGGATCAGATGACTCTGAATTTTTAGATGAGTATGTCCTCGACCTTAATGATGAGGATCATGACTTTGAAGATGCTATTGAAGAGGGAACACCCTCCTCTAAGGATGTGATCTGTAACCCTTTGGGTGAAGAGATGCTCTCACCCCAAAATTTAAAACACCCCCGGAGCTCAGAATGGTTCCCTCAGGAACACGTTGCGAAGTTTGTTAAAAAATGGATTAGATTCCCTTTGGAGAGGGAAACTCGCAACATTTTGAGAGCAGAATGCGCTAGACCTTCTGTGGGTGATAAGTCTTGTTACACCCCCAATCTTGATCCTGACCTAATTAGATTCCTTTTCAAGTTGGGGCGTGACCCCAGGAAGGGTATGGAGAAATCCCTTAAGGTTTGCCAGGATCGTCTCCTCAACGTCCTTGGTCCACTCACAAGGATTCTCGACTCTGCAGAGCAGAGCCATATAGAAAGCACTCACCTCGATATCGAATTAATTAGAGGCTGGAGCCAAAGGGCCATTATCCTCTTGGGAAATGCGAACGCAGGCATCAATGCCAGAGGCGTAGAGTGGTCCTCACTCGCATTAACCCTAAGCTCAGTGATCTTGCTGATAAAGAACCTACCAAAAATCAAAAAGGGCTCCTCTTTGGAGAAGATTTAATTAAATCCCTTGGTAAATATGTCTCGACTTTTACTGTCCTCGATAGGGCGCAACAAAACATGCGGAAAGTTTTTAATTCTGGTAATAATCTTTTTGGAAGGGCCGGAAGACGAGGCCAATCTTCCGCCCGTTACTTCCAGAAGCCCAACTTTAGAGCACGTGGAACTGGCAGAGGATACCAGCAATTTCAGCAATACCAACAATATTCAAGCCCGCAATTCTACCCTCAGAGAGGTAGAGGACAGCGTGGCAGAGGATTCAGATCTCGTGGATCAAGCGTCCAGAATAATTCCTCAGGTGAGTGTTCCCCCTCTTCCTTCCCTTTCTTTCCCCTTAAAGGTAGGGGGCAGACTGAAATATTTCTTAAAAAATTGAGAATGCATCACTCAAGACGCTTGGGTACTGAGCACCGTAAAGGGCTTTACAATAGATTTCGATTACGAACCGGTCCAAACTTCTCTCCCGATGAGTATTCCCATGTGCCCGGATCAACAAGCCATCATAGAAGAGGAAATCTCTTCAATGATTCAGAAAGGTGCAATTCTGGAGGTTCCCATGGATCTCATGGGTTTCGTGAGCAACCTTTTTTTAGTCGAAAAAAAGGACAAGGGTTGGAGGCCGGTTATAAATCTCCGTCAAGTAAACAGATTCATTTCTTACAGACATTTCAAAATGGAAGGTATTCACCTTCTGAGAGACCTACTTCTAGAAGGGGACTGGTTAGTCAAACTAGACCTCAAAGACACCTATTTTACCATTCCCATGGCCAAGGTTCACCAACGTTTCCTCCAGTTTCTATGGAAAGGTCGCTTGCACCAGTTTCAGGCTCTGCCCTTTGGTCTCTCTTCCGCATCATGGTGCTTCACCAAGGTCATGAGAGCCGTTGTCTCTCACCTAAGATCAAGAGGTGTTCGTCTCATCATCTACCTGGACGATATTCTCATTATGGCGCAAGAGAAATTACATTTAATTCAAGACCTGAATTTTTCTATGAAACTCATAGAAAGCCTAGGTTTCATCATAAACAAGGAGAAATCTTGCCTGACTCCCTCAAAATCCATAGAATTTTTAGGTTTCACGGTCGACACCTCCCGTTGCCTCCTCCTTCCTTCCAAGAAAATGTCGAAAATAAAAAAGCAAATAAAACATGCTCTAAGCCGTCAGAATCTCTCCCTCAGAGACTTGGCCAGGCTTCTAGGTCTCCTTTCGTCTTTAATTCAGGCAATTTTTCCAGGCCCCCTCAACTATCGGGCTCTTCAGAGGGTCAAAGCGAGAGCTCTGAGATCAGGTCTCTGGTATGGGGATCATATTTCTCTGGACTCAGATTCTCGTTCAGAATTGCTTTGGTGGCTGAACAACCTGGAGGCATGGAATGGGAAAGCCATTTTTGGTTCTTCCCCGGATTTCGTACTGGAGTCGGATGCCAGCCTGCACGGCTGGGGTGCTTGCCGCTTGAATCAAAACACAGGAGGTCTTTGGTCTCAGGAGGAATCTCTCCACCACATAAATTACCTGGAATTGACCGCCGGTCTTTATGCTCTTATGAGCTTCAGAAATTCTCTTCAAGGCAGGTCTGTCCTTTTAAAGATGGACAACATGTCGGCGGTGGCTTATATCAATCGTCTTGGAGGCACGAAGTCTGCAGACCTCTCGGACTTAGCAAAGAAGCTATGGATGTTTTGCCTAGAACACAAGATTGCTCTGAAGGCAGAATACCTTCCAGGTGCTGCGAACTCCTCCGCTGACTGGAACTCAAGGTTCCTTGTGGACTTCAGCGATTGGCAGCTGAATCCTTGTGTCTTCAGGACCCTGAATCAGATTTGGGGTCCCCTGGAGGTGGATCTTTTCGCAAGCAGACTCACCTCCCAACTTCCAGATTATTTCAGATGGATGCCCGACCCGGGTGCTCGGGCATTCAACTCCTTCCTCCAACCTTGGAGCAATATCCGGGGTTATGCCTTTCCTCCTTTTTCAATGATTCAGCGAGTACTTCAAAAGGTGAGACACGACAAGTGTCTCCTCCTTTTAATAACTCCTTTCTGGCCCTCCCAGGCCTGGTTTCCCACTGCTCTGGAACTAACTTGCAGCATTCCCTTCCTGATCCCTTCACTAGAAGATCTCCTCATAGACTCAGACGGTCGCATACACCCTCTTATCCTCAATCGGAGTTTATGCCTTCTTGCCTGGAGGGTGTCAGGAGATCTAACGAAATCTCAGGTCTTTCGGACTCAGCTTCAATCCTCCTCAGGGAGTCTTGGGCGCCAGGCACCCATTACAGATACAATAGAATCTGGAAACATTGGGTATGTTGGTGCCTGGAAAGGAACCTGGATCCCTTGGAGGCCCCTATTGTTGATGTGACTAATTTCCTGGTTGAACAATTTGAGAAAGGTCTTAGTTACAGGTCCATTAACTGTTTTAGATCTGCAATTTCTGCAGGCCATACTCTTATTAATGGTAAGTCCATTGGTAAAAATGTCATTATTTGTAGGGTCATGAAGGCTATTCGTATCAAAAGACCTCCTAGACCCAAATATGATGTTCTTTGGGACGTTGATTTGATTCTTCGTCTCTTTTCTAACTGGCCTTCTAATTCTCTCCTTAACAGGAAGAATCTTTCTTTTAAACTGGCTACTCTTTTATGCCTAGTTTCTTGCAGAAGGTCTTCAGATATCCGTTCTCTTGATATTACTTATCGCTCTTATAATCCTTTTGGCGTTAAGTTTGATATCCATAGCAGGACAAAAACAATGTCTGACTCCATATTTTACCCTCATTTCGACCTTCATCCTAAACTCTGTGTTGTCGAGTGCATGAAGGAGTATGACCTTAGAATGTCTGGACTTCGTCCAGTCGGCGTTAATCAATTGCTTATCTCCGTTGTTAAACCTCATAGGGCTATTAGCTCCCCCTCTATTGCTAGATGGATTAAATCCGTTATGAGCTTAGCTGGAGTTGATTTGACTAAATTTCAAGCTCATTCCCTTAGAGGTGCTATGGCTAGCAAATCACTTTGGTCTGGAGGTAAGTTGGATGACATCTTGAAAACTGCTGACTGGTCCAATGCCGGTACCTTTGCTCGTCATTATTGTAAACCTATCCAACACATGTCTGATGCTGTTTTAGGAAGCTTCCAACATTCATAATGTAGCCTCCGGTCTTGTAATGAAATTGTGATTCTCATATTTACATGACTAGAGAATCTGGATTTCATTAAAGACTCGGAGGCTGACATTATCCCCCCCTCCCTCCACCGGAGGCATTTCAATTTTACATTTTACCTTGTACAATTTATTGTAATGCTTACTGTCTTTAATTAACTTCTTATGACATGCTTGGATTTGTTTCTGTTGGGTTTCTTGGACTAATTCCTTTATCCTTTCAGATATTGCCTGATCCTGAATACGTCTCTCAAGAGAACGTCCTTCCTGGATTTCTTCCTTCTACCTTCTACCTTCAAGTTTCGTGATATCCTGCTTTTATCTCCTTCGTTGCAGAGTTTCTCCTCAAGCCTTTGAACTCTTCTTGAACTTTTTCTACTTTATTTCCTCATTTAAAAGAGGCTGTGTGTTGTTGGCTCATGGCTCTTAGCTGTTGCCTTTGTTCTATTTGGAACTATTATATTGTGATGCGGCTGCTGGGATCTGCATTAAAGATATATGCATAATGTCAGCCTCCGAGTCTTTAATGAAATCCAGATTCTCTAGTCATGTAAATATGAGAATCGCAATTTCCATCATAGAAATGTTATGAGGGGCAAGCAAGGGTGGTGGATTGAGGATTCACACCTTCCCGTACTTTCTCTCCACCAGAGTGTCGGTGCCATGGAAGAGACGCTTGCCGCTCGTGTGTAATTGCTGTCTGCAGAGGTACCTATCTTCCTACCAAAATGCATCCATTAGCCGGTCTGTTTTTTGAGGCATAAAAGACTTTATTTACTATAACAAGAAGCTCTTTAAACTTGCACCGCCAAACATGCTTTCCGTTGCTTTTCACCGGGTCACGGCAGGTCCCATGTGGTACACAAACAATGATGCGTAGTCCAGTTGTAGTAATAGATCCCTCTTTATTGACAGGTAGTAAGGTGGCAGGTTACAGGATAATTAGATACAAGTATAAAACCCCACCAGGAGAGAGCTTCCAGCTCCTCAGCCTGAGATGACCAACTGACTCTCTAGCTAGAGTCAGGCACTTAAACATTCCATGATGTCACAAGACATTCTGATGCAGTGGTAGAGGGGAAAAGATATAGTAAGCATTTACCACACATCCTCTTCCGTTAGTGAACAACAGCAAGTAATAAGTTAAGACGGAGCAGAAGAAACCAGAAGAGAAGACTGAAGACACAAGAGCTAGTCAAAGAGACAAATTTGAAAAGCAGGAAACTCAAGCGTGAAAGCAGAGAGAAAATTAAAAGAGGCATGTAGAAAGAAATGCAAAATTACATAACATGCCCATCCACCCTCCTTAATAAAACAAGGTAGCTATCCCGGTAAACTAAGTAGGGTGTAACAACTGAATGATAAAATGTGTGCAGATGGAAGAAAGCACAATAAAAATGAACAAGCAACCTACACAGAAAAAGGGTATGCCTTGCAATAATGACTAGCGCATGATGTGCACTAACAACCTCCCCTCTAAGGGTACACCTAGAAGGCAACCTTTAAGCTGTGGAACAAAACAACTCCCCAGAAAAGGGTACACCAGAGGAAAATAACACCCTGGAACAAAATACACAGTAGCTACACACTGACAATAGTGGCGCAACTACACTACGAGGTAGCGCTGACAACGCACCCCGACTACTCACATAGAGTGATGCAATGAAGACCAACATATACAACCTCCCCTAACAAAAGGGTACACAATTGAACAATGTAGAAATTGTTCAACGCAACATCACTTAATGGTGGCGCTGACAACGCACACCACCTTCCCCAGAAAAGATACACATAGGATACTAATCCTTGAAATTCCAAACATAGTAGTTACATGCTGACATCCTCCCCTAATGAAGGGTACACCACGTTAAAAGTGAGCAACATAACTTCTCCAGAGGGTTACAACAAGACCCTAGGAAACAAAATGTAGGCACTGACTGGTACTACAACGTCTCCACAACCTCCCCTAACAAAAGGGTACACCATAGGGCACTGACCCTTAGTACATGAATGGGCAATGATTAAATACAATCACCCTAGCTGCTTAAGCAGAGTGAAACACAGGATTCACACACTGTGAGACTAAGACTACAATGTCCCCTATATATTATAGGGTACTCCATAAGGTACAACATCACCCTAGTTACAAAATAAGGCATTGACTAGCCCCACACCCTCCCCTAAATAAGGGTACACCGTAGGTTTAAGATGTCGCCTTAGGAAACCAAACTCCCCACAGAAGGAAATAATATAAAGTACTATACCACCTAGAGAGAGTTCTTTGTAACACTAGGTGTAGGTGAATGCAACCACCACGGTAAAAGACATAAAATGTAAAATACACAATGGGGGAAAAAAATTTAAACACATGAAGAATTTCCCAAAGAAAGAAGGAACAATCCATTATGCTCACCACACACACCCACCCACAACATATACTGAGATACAAATTAGGTGAAGCATAAGCAAATGAAGAAAAAAGTGAGTTTAGCTCCGGTGAGCGATGTCTCACCCGAGATCTCTTCAGCCAGGATTGTCCATGGACTCCAAAGAGTGACTTCACACCAGGAACCAAAGTGGAGAGACGTGCAGGCAACCTCCAAACAAGACAAGAAGACAGCTGCAGGAGTTCATCTAATGTTTAGACATCACAGTTCCCGAGTTCCTGTAAGCAGCTCTCTCGGAAAGTCGCAAGTCTCGAAAATGCAGAAGAGAAGGCTCAAGACGAACCAAAGTCAAAAGCCAAAGTCATAAAAGTGAAAAGTCACGACATACAAACTATCCTCCGTTAAGATGCAATGTGCACTTTCAGCTTGTCCTCTTACACATTCTTTTTGTAGCTGAACACATTTTCTACCATCGACTTGCTGCTGAAACTGTTTTTTTTTTAAAAAAACTGGAACTGCAGGGCAAGTTGCTGTGGACAGAGAGGCAATAAACATGTTTCCAGTCAAGTGACAGCAGCAGACGCACTCATGCGCAAAGTGAAGACCTGCGCACTGAGTTCAATAAAATGGCAGGACGCTGTCACGTCTGGACCGGATGGTTCACAGCAAGAACGTGCAGCCCGAGGTCGCACAGTAGAGGACAGCAGCAGAGAGGCAGACGTCATAAAGAAAAAGATGCCAGAGTCACGAGGCGGGTAAGTTTGTAAGTGCGCCATGGCATGAGACTGGTATGAAATGTAGCGCTCAACTGTCATTTAACAAATCGGATGGGGAATTGCTATGAAAAAAAACAGAATTGTTACCAACTCACCACGAAGAAGCAATCTGGATTACACAGACGTTATCATGGGTTTACACTGAGTAGAAAATTTCGAAATCCAGTACGATCACAGGCAGGGCAAGTTTCACACTGTGGGAGTACACAGATCATAATAATTCCTAAAAGTGCTTGACATGACAGATGGTGGTTGGTTGTTGCAAAAGAGAAAAGACTTCACAAACGATGATTGCTGTTATTGAGAGTGAACTGCCAGCGCCAGGGTACCTCCAAAGCCCACACTGTGTGAAAACACCTTACACCACAGTGGTTATAATCAAAGCGAACTGTCATCGCACACAAGGAAACCAAAAGGCACAACAGGGTGATCAGGTCCGCTGAAGCAGTGATTCTTGTAGCTGGAAACATACAGACTCCAGATGACAGTAAAAAGGCAGTTAGCTCACTCACAACACAGACGCCCAGGGTGCAGGCTGTCCAAGTTGAAAAGGACACTGGTGGGGTTAGCTGGGCGTTACCTTTTAGTTTGTTTAGGTTCCTTCTTAGTTCTTTAGTAGACACTTGTCCTTAGTTGACACACGTAGATTCATCAGCTTTAAAACGTCGCCAAATTGTGGTACACAAACAATGATGCGTAGTCCAGTTGTAGTAATAGATCCCTCTTTATTGACAGGTAGTAAGGTGGCAGGTTACAGGATAATTAGATACAAGTAGAAAACCCCACCAGGAGAGAGCTTCCAGCACCTCAGCCTGAGATGACCAACTGACTCTCTAGCTAGAGTCAGGCACTTAAACATTCCATGATGTCACAAGACATTCTGATGCAGTGGTAGAGGGGAAAAGATATAGTAAGCATTTACCACATCCCACATTGACACATTGTTGCGGAGGAGCCATGTCCGGTCGGCGCGCATGCTGTGGCGGGATGTCGAACTTCCTGCTGCCAGCCGGGCCCCAGGGCACCCAGGAAATCCCCTGCTGCAACACCTACAGTTAAAGGAGGAAGCCGGTGTTCGAGGATCAACCACCTGCACACTTCCTCCTGACCTGGACCTGTGCTGTTGCTGTTCTCCTACCCTACTATCATAGGTAGTTCTCCAACCCCAGCACCGGCACCAACGACATCACTCCGTCACAAGACCTCTGCGACTCCCTCACCTTGTTCTTCCACCGCAAGATCGCCGACATCCACAACAGCTTCGGCGCCCCAAACACGCACCCAACCGTCGAACCAACGCCCCCCACCGCCACCCTTAGCACCTGGACCACGGTGACCACTGAAGACACAGCCCGCACGATGAACACCATCCACTCCGGATCACCGACCGACCCCTGCCCACACCACGTCTTCAACAAGGCCGACTCCACCATCGCACCCCAACTCCGGAACATCATTAACGCCTCCTTCAACACCGCCACCTTCCCGGAGAGCTGGAAGCACGCCGAGATCAGCGCCCTCCTGAAGAAACCTACAGCGGACCCCACTGATCTCAAAAACTTCCGCCCCATCTCGCTCCTCCCTTTTCCTGCTAAAGTCATCGAGAAGATCGTCAACAGACAGCTGACCGCCTACCTCGAGACGAACGGATCCCTCGACCCCTCACAGTCTGGCTTCAGAGCCAACCACAGCACCGAGACCGCCCTCATCGCAGCCACCGACGACATCCGGACCCTGCTCGACAAGGGGGAAACAGTGGCCCTCATCCTCCTGGACCTCTCCGCTGCGTTCGACACGGTCTGCCACCGCACCCTAGTCCAGCGCCTCAGCAACATCGGTATCCAAGAGAAGGCACTGGAGTGGATCATCTCGTTCCTCGTTTCGCTCCGAGGCCACCGAAGTCATCTGCGATACAAAAGGGGATGATGGACGGAGCGTTTGAACAAATCAAACACTCACCCCCAGTCAACTGATCTGGGTTTAATCCATCACCATTCTTTAGTTCACTCAGCCACCCCAGTTCAGACATGGCTATATGCAAATCAGTCTGACCCTGTGCCTTATGGGAACAGTCCAGCCCGAACTGCCAAGCCATGTCTTCCCTGGACCGGAAACAAGCATCCTGGGACCGGTTTCGGATTCATAATCCTCATCAGCCAGGCTATCTTGAATCCAGTGGCCAAGTGAACAAGGGACTCACGTCTGAGTATACCCTGCCACACTTAGGGCGAACAAAGCGATACAAAAGGGGATGATGGACGGAGCGTTTGAACAAATCAAACACTCACCCCCAGTCAACTGATCTGGGTTTAATCCATCACCATTCTTTAGTTCACTCAGCCACCCCAGTTCAGACATGGCTATATGCAAATCAGTCTGACCCTGTGCCTTATGGGAACAGTCCAGCCCGAACTGCCAAGCCTTGTCTTCCCTGGACCGGAAACAAGCATCCTGGGACCGGTTTCGGATTCATAATCCTCATCAGCCAGGCTATCTTGAATCCAGTGGCCAAGTGAACAAGGGACTCACGTCTGAGTATACCCTGCCACACTTAGGGCGAACAAAGCGATACAAAAGGGGATGATGGACGGAGCGTTTGAACAAATCAAACACTCACCCCCAGTCAACTGATCTGGGTTTAATCCATCACCATTCTTTAGTTCACTCAGCCACCCCAGTTCAGACATGGCTATATGCAAATCAGTCTGACCCTGTGCCTTATGGGAACAGTCCAGCCCGAACTGCCAAGCCATGTCTTCCCTGGACCGGAAACAAGCATCCTGGGACCGGTTTCGGATTCATAATCCTCATCAGCCAGGCTATCTTGAATCCAGTGGCCAAGTGAACAAGGGACTCACGTCTGAGTATACCCTGCCACACTTAGGGCGAACAAAGCGATGCAAAAGGGGATGATGGACGGAGCGTTTGAACAAATCAAACACTCACCCCCAGTCAACTGATCTGGGTTTAATCCATCACCATTCTTTAGTTCACTCAGCCACCCTAGTTCAGACATGGCTATATGCAAATCAGTCTGACCCTGTGCCTTATGGGAACAGTCCAGCCCGAACTGCCAAGCCATGTCTTCCCTGGACCGGAAACAAGCATCCTGGGACCGGTTTCGGATTCATAATCCTCATCAGCCAGGCTATCTTGAATCCAGTGGCCAAGTGAACAAGGGACTCACGTCTGAGTATACCCTGCCACACTTAGGGCGAACAAAGCGATACAAAAGGGGATGATGGACGGAGCGTTTGAACAAATCAAACACTCACCCCCAGTCAACTGATCTGGGTTTAATCCATCACCATTCTTTAGTTCACTCAGCCACCCCAGTTCAGACATGGCTATATGCAAATCAGTCTGACCCTGTGCCTTATGGGAACAGTCCAGCCCGAACTGCCAAGCCATGTCTTCCCTGGACCGGAAACAAGCATCCTGGGACCGGTTTCGGATTCATAATCCTCATCAGCCAGGCTATCTTGAATCCAGTGGCCAAGTGCACAAGGGACTCACGTCTGAGTATACCCTGCCACACTTAGGGCGAACAAAGCGATACAAAAGGGGATGATGGACGGAGCGTTTGAACAAATCAAACACTCACCCCCAGTCAACTGATCTGGGTTTAATCCATCACCATTCTTTAGTTCACTCAGCCACCCCAGTTCAGAGTCAAGCTAGCCGGGCTGAAGAGAGGTGTTACCTCGAAACCGGTCCGGTCCTCGGATGCTTGATTCCGTTCTGGGAAGGACATGGCTTTTGTAGTTCGGACTGGACTGTTCCCATGGGGCAACAGGGTCAGAGCTGATTTGCATATCGCCATTGTCTAACCCAGGGTGGTGTGGAGTGCAAAAAAACGATGGATTTGGGCCCAGATCTTTTGACTGGGGGAGTGTGTGACATTGATCCACATTCAGTCCATCACTTGTTGTTTTTGCAATTGCCGCCCTAAGTGCGCTGGGGATGCCCAGACGTGGGTCCCAGGCACTCCACACCACTTGGAGTCAAGCTAGCCGGGCTGAAGAGAGGTGTTACCTCGAAACCGGTCCGGTCCTCGGATGCTTGATTCCGTTCTGGGAAGGACATGGCTTTTGTAGTTCGGACTGGACTGTTCCCATGGGGCAACAGGGTCAGAGCTGATTTGCATATCGCCATTGTCTAACCCAGGGTGGTGTGGAGTGCAAAAAAACGATGGATTTGGGCCCAGATCTTTTGACTGGGGGAGTGTGTGACATTGATCCACATTCAGTCCATCACTTGTTGTTTTTGCAATTGCCGCCCTAAGTGCGCTGGGGATGCCCAGACGTGGGTCCCAGGCACTCCACACCACTTGGAGTCAAGCTAGCCGGGCTGAAGAGAGGTGTTACCTCGAAACCGGTCCGGTCCTCGGATGCTTGATTCCGTTCTGGGAAGGACATGGCTTTTGTAGTTCGGACTGGACTGTTCCCATGGGGCAACAGGGTCAGAGCTGATTTGCATATCGCCATTGTCTAACCCAGGGTGGTGTGGAGTGCAAAAAAACGATGGATTTGGGCCCAGATCTTTTGACTGGGGGAGTGTGTGACATTGATCCACATTCAGTCCATCACTTGTTGTTTTTGCAATTGCCGCCCTAAGTGCGCTGGGGATGCCCAGACGTGGGTCCCAGGCACTCCACACCACTTGGAGTCAAGCTAGCCGGGCTGAAGAGAGGTGTTACCTCGAAACCGGTCCGGTCCTCGGATGCTTGATTCCGTTCTGGGAAGGACATGGCTTTTGTAGTTCGGACTGGACTGTTCCCATGGGGCAACAGGGTCAGAGCTGATTTGCATATCGCCATTGTCTAACCCAGGGTGGTGTGGAGTGCAAAAAAACGATGGATTTGGGCCCAGATCTTTTGACTGGGGGAGTGTGTGACATTGATCCACATTCAGTCCATCACTTGTTGTTTTTGCAATTGCCGCCCTAAGTGCGCTGGGGATGCCCAGACGTGGGTCCCAGGCACTCCACACCACTTGGAGTCAAGCTAGCCGGGCTGAAGAGAGGTGTTACCTCGAAACCGGTCCGGTCCTCGGATGCTTGATTCCGTTCTGGGAAGGACATGGCTTTTGTAGTTCGGACTGGACTGTTCCCATGGGGCAACAGGGTCAGAGCTGATTTGCATATCGCCATTGTCTAACCCAGGGTGGTGTGGAGTGCAAAAAAACGATGGATTTGGGCCCAGATCTTTTGACTGGGGGAGTGTGTGACATTGATCCACATTCAGTCCATCACTTGTTGTTTTTGCAATTGCCGCCCTAAGTGCGCTGGGGATGCCCAGACGTGGGTCCCAGGCACTCCACACCACTTGGAGTCAAGCTAGCCGGGCTGAAGAGAGGTGTTACCTCGAAACCGGTCCGGTCCTCGGATGCTTGATTCCGTTCTGGGAAGGACATGGCTTTTGTAGTTCGGACTGGACTGTTCCCATGGGGCAACAGGGTCAGAGCTGATTTGCATATCGCCATTGTCTAACCCAGGGTGGTGTGGAGTGCAAAAAAACGATGGATTTGGGCCCAGATCTTTTGACTGGGGGAGTGTGCGACATTGATCCACATTCAGTCCATCACTTGTTGTTTTTGCAGTCATCTGCGGCGTCCCGCAAGGATCTTCACTCAGCCCCACCCTCTTCAACATCTACATGAAACCTCTCGCAGCCATCGCACGCCAGCACAACCTCAACATCATCTCTTACGCCGACGACACCCAGCTGATCCTCTCCCTCACCAGAGACCCCGACACCGCCAGAACCTGCCTACACGAAGGGATGAAAGACGTCGCCGAGTGGATGAAGGAAAGCCGCCTGAAACTGAACTCGGACAAGACGGAAGTCCTCATCCTGGGATCTTCGCCCTCCGCCTGGGACGACTCCTGGTGGCCCCCAGCCCTGGGCACCGCACCCAAGCCAACCGACCACGCACGCAACCTGGGCTTCATCCTGGACCCCTCCCTCTCGATGACCAGACAAGTCAACGCCGTCTCCTCATCGTGCTTCAACACCCTGCGTATGCTTCGCAAGATCTTCCGCTGGATCCCGACCGAGACCAGGAAGACTGTCACCCAGGCACTCGTCACCAGCCGACTGGACTACGGAAACGCCCTCTACGCCGGAACCACAGCCAAGCTACAGAAAAGACTCCAGCGCATCCAGAACGCCTCCGCCCGACTCATCCTGGATGTCCCCCGACGCAGCCACATCTCCAGCCACCTGAGGAACCTGCACTGGCTCCCCATCGACAAGAGGATCACGTTCCGGCTCCTCACCCACGCACACAAGTCTCTCCACGACCTGGGCCCCAAGTACCTCAACGACCGCCTGACCTTCTACACGCCCACCCGCCAGCTACGGTCCACCAGCCTCGCCCTCGCAGCCGTACCACGCATCCGAAGAGCCACCGCTGGAGGAAGATCCTTCTCTTACCAGGCTGCCAAGACTTGGAACTCCCTCCCCATCCACCTTCGGCTGACCCAGGACCATCTCGCCTTCAGGAAACAACTCAAGACCTGGCTGTTCGAGCAGTAGCATACCCCTCCCCCCAAGCGCCTTGAGACCCTCCCGGGTGAGTAGTGCGCTATACAAATGGCATGATTGATTGATAGGTAGAAATGAACAGCCAAAAAGAACTTGGTACATTTCTATAAATGTAGTAATTGTGAGGCATGCACTCATAGCAATTTTGTGAAATAATATGAAGTACCACACACTGAGTTAATTAAAAAATTGATCACTTGACACAAATAAGCAATTTGACCAATGATAAACATTTCCCAGTGGCTAGACACTTTCATGAAATGTACAGAAGCAGAAGTGGTCTGCTGAGATATTTTTCTATTGACACAGTGCTACCGTACAAACAAGGTGCTCATATAGAACTCCAGTTGAGATGCATAGAGTCACCATTTACAACTGGGTTAGAAACTAAGGTTAGAACTTGTTTAAAACATCGAAGAGGAAAGGAAAGAACATTCTTAATGAATGATATATAGATTGCTGGATTTCGATGTTTAACTGGAATGAAATTTCATGTTTCTAACCATCGTAGACAACATATTTTATTTGATGTGTATTGTTTACAGACATTCTTCAAAAAGATCATTCATGTTAAAAAAGGTATAAACAAGTTGGGGGCGATTCACAAAGAATATCAGTTCATACTTAGTACAATGGATTTTTAGATTTAATTTACAATCAGACTATGTACTATGTACAGATTTGCCTTGAACTAACTAATATGTACAAGAACCTACTTCCTGAAAAAAGAAATTGTGCACAGTTTTCATTCATTCCATTTAATCAAGATTGTTTTGCCCACTTGGGCTTTATGAAGCGTCTGAAATAGCTGAGGTTCAACAGGAACAGAGAAAAAGGTAGATTTATTTGGAAAATTAACTATTACGCAACGTATCCCACAGTTATTTAGTAGTGATTTCTTTTGTTCAACATAAGAGGTAGTTGCATTATGTTAAAAACTGTCCATAGAGATGGGACTGTTGTCATTTCCTGCCATTATGACTTATATGCAATACGTTTGTAATAATATATGATAGATCAAATGGATAGTTCCTCTCAAATCAAATGTGAGATGATATGCCCATTTCGGCCTGATTAGTAAGCAAGTGCACTCTCTGCGAAATAGCAAAGAGGGGGAATAGAATTAATATTTTAGAATTGTAATAATGAATGTTGCAGTATTGAAATACATATGTACAAGCAACTCAAAATAATAACCCAGATACTCGTAATGGTAGAATTAGCACACTACCAAGGATCAAAATCATACTGTCAAACTTGCCTTCAACACGAGAAACAAAAAGCATGTTTTTCTTATAGGAATATGCATCATCATTTTAAAGATATGGTGCAATTATAGATAAAGTCACTGTAGTATCCAAGTGGCTGTGATAAATTGATGCAGCTAAGAAATTAGATCAAGTAATAGAACAGTACCTATGACTGACAATGAAGTTTATGTGATTTACAAATAAAATATTTGAACTATTCAAGTACTGTACCGAAACCCTTCAGTGGGACTTGTGGTATGCATTTCAACTACAGACACATTATTAATTCAGTGGGAAAAATCATTGGGCTGCCCACCGCACCCATTGTTGTGTGTGTTGCGTATGGAGCCTATGACGATAAACTTTGAAAAAAATCCAAAAATGAAAATTGAAAGGTCAATTTTTAATGTATAGAACCCAGAAATGTCAACAAATGTGTATGAGCTGAGGATGTTGTATTGACCCTGATCAAGAATGTGGAGCAATATATAAATGCTTCACCTTTTCTTGTGTGTCATGTAGAAATTTTTTGTGCACCCCGAGATTTATGCTAGATCACACTCTGTAGTACTGACTCGTGAGGGTGAGGTGGGGGTTGTTTAAATGTTATAGTTATGGGACTGCCAAGACTTATAACTACGAATGTACCAGGGAGTATTTTTGGATCCAAGCTGTCCAAGAATGCTATAATGACTGTGTTGATCGATGTGGATGTGTTACTAATTTACTTTCCAATGCTAAACTTGTTTAGGGCTCGAAATTCACTCAAAAGTAGAGCAAAAACAGCGCATAGCACTGCTTTGCATTACTTAGCACCAAGGGGGAGTATAAAGGGTGGTGCATGGGCGTTCCCTTGCAACCACCCAAGGTTTTGGATGCTAAGGCCTATTTACTTAAAAAAAAATAGACAAGGTTTAGCATCAGCAAATAGCGCCCATTTCAGATGGGCGCCCTGTGCAGCACACATACAAAGTGGGGGAACATTTTAAAGTTAGTCTAAGTATAGTATGTTGTTCTGGAAGGGTATCCTTCCAGTAGAAAAACAATGCTAGGCTCAGGCAGACACCCTTGCACTATGGTGCAAAAGTGTATGCGTGGTGCCCGCAGCACATTTCTACAACAGCGCTACGGAGAGGGCCATATTTCTGTAAATATGTCGCCCTCCTCCTGCTCTCTCCTCATGCAGCGCAACATTTGCAGCTGCTGCACTGCAGTGTGTGACAATCTGGAAAATCTGGCCCATATCTCGTTTTTTGCCTGCTGGAAGGTAAATGTAAAGTTACTTTATCTGCCCAGCAGCAATCTTATTAGTAAATAACATCTGGTATTTAACTAGCAAGTTGTGTTTGTAACTTTTATCTATTTAGCGCTTTCTACACAAAAAATATTTTGATATTTGCATAAATACATGGCAATTAGTGCATAATATCTGGAATTTACCTAGCGACAGGCTAAAATACGGGTTCATGTCACTATTTACACAGCAGTACGTAAATAACGCCACTAAAATCGTTCAAAGCAGCAACAAATTGATGTTCAATCTCTCAGAGCAGAAACATTCCATGACGTTGCAGCTACCAATAAATTGAACTTCTTATGGGAATTAATTAATGCGCCCGGAACCACTCGAAAAAGCATTTTTGCGTCAACGAGTAGACTCTCGTAGTGGCGCATAAAATGTTCACTCTTTCTGTACCTCTTATCTTATCAAACTGCTTTAACTTCCTCCGTGTATCTTTTTGGAGCATACTTTCATCAGAAGATGTAGCCATTATATCAGCTGTCCACGAACTTCCTTGTCATAGAAAAAGAAGGAGGACTTGGCACCAATGTCTTGTTACTGCTGCTGGTGCTTACTTTCTTCGTAAAACAAGGTCGCCATCTTAGAATGAAATCTGTTGTGAAGAAAGAAAATCATATACGCTTCAACGCGTTTCAAAGGTAAACAAAAATGTGTTAGTTTTAAACTAATTACACGTTTTATACACGGTACCTGAAAACCTAAACTACAACCCAGAAAAGTATAAAGATAGATTTGCAATTTCTGTAATGAAGTCCTGATACGTATTGTTTTCGTAAATGTACTATTTTAAAATGGCCATCGTGTTATTTCCTTTTTTTTAATACCCTGGACTCAGAGATTGCTTACAACCAAGTCCAGACAACTGCAATTATGTTGTACTCCTTCGCTCACATCGCTACGTAATTGAACGGACTCTTTACATTACCAAATGGAGTGACTTCCTTACGGTTACTGCAAAACATACTGTATTTTTTGCTAAAATCACTAAATGTGCACGACATACTATAAAGTCACCTATTCTGAGGGCTAACCTTATTTCAGTTTCACGTGACATTATGTGGTGCCTTGTTGGGTTTCCACAGCAACCAATGCAAACACCTACCAAGTGTGCACAATGGTAGTAGGCATAAGCAGAGCTAATGCGGACGAGGCAGGTGAGGATACTGATTTCTCTGTTTCAATGAACAAATGGTAACCAAACATTTTTGTGTTGGTTTGTTTACAGCAACAGTCGATTTCTAGTTCGATTATGCGAGATTAAAACCAAATGTTCTCAGAAATGTCATGTATGTATTTTAAGTCATGATATCAAGTTCTTCTAATGTTACCATACCTAAACTATACTCCTTTCCATCTCATGCAATTGGCGCAGCTGTTCACAGGGGTGGGTGGGGTATGGGCGGGATACTTTTTCTGATAGAACTCGACATCGTACTCCTCATACTCCATTTCAGTTGTTTGCAAAAAGGTTTTCTGTCTATATAAAAACACATTTCTCAAAAATTCTTAGCCCGCTTGATACCTTTTTAAGTATATAGGGGCAGATTTATGTTAACTGGCGCATCCCCAGGGATGCGCCAGTTAATGTGCACCACAGTGCGCCACAGCTCCGCCACCCATGGTGCGCCGCATTTACAATGCGGCGCACCATGGGGCAAAAACGGCACAGATGCGTGACGCATCTGTGCCGTAAAGGCAACGCATTGCTGGAGTTGCGTCGCAAGCGCGACGCAGCTCCAGCAAGGCTCGGGGGTGCCCTATCTGACCAATGCTGCATCAAGACCTACGCCTGCTTCAAGCAGGCGCAGGCTTTTGACGCAGCATTGGCCTGAAAGTGACTGAGTGAAATCTTATAGATTTCACTCAGCCACTTTTGCGAGTCGCACCTGCCCCGGAACGCCCACCCTGCGCCGGAACGCCCACAAGCGGCGCAGGGCTTTACAACGTGACGCATCTGCCTAGATGCGTCACGTTGTAAATCGTTCGTAGGGATGCGCCACGTTTACGCCGCCTTGCGTGACGCAACAGCGGCGTAAACGTGGCGCAAGGCCTTCATAAATCTGCCCCATAGATTTTTGCAATGTTTGAAATAGGGACTGTCGCAGCGCTCGTGAAAATAACCACACCGAGGCACAGGTAAGGTAAATGCGTGCTTCTTTATTCCCTGCTAGTCTCATACTAGTTTACAGACTATAACTTCCTGTCCATTCCTTGTTCCGGTTCCTGTTTCCTCTCCGCCTGTCCTGTCCATCGGCAGCGTCAGGCGGGACGACATGACAGGGACTGTTCTCGACTTTTGTCCTTTTCTGGTCAAAATATTTATTTGGAGAACCATGGTCTATTTTAACTCACATAGAGCCACTTGTGCGTAATGTATTTTTTCAGAGCTCCAAGTTGCATGCATGAGTATCTCATCCAGTCCAGGTTTTTTTCTTTACAGTCGGAGAATTGTTGTCCTGATTAGGCTATTAGAAAACGAAGACTAAAAATCCCAGGATGCACAGAAATACGATGTACGGATGAGCTTCTCAGGGATGGTTCAGTGAACTAGAGACAGAGAACTAGTGTTAGCCAATCAATCACGCATTTCATTTTTAAAGCGCGCTACATACCCGTGAGGGTCTCAAGGCGCTGGGGATGGGTGGGAGGAAGGTGGGGCTGCTACTGATCGAAAAGCCAGGTCTTGAGAAGTCTTCCGAAGGCCAGCAGGTCCTGGGTCTGTCGTAGGCTGGTAGGGAGAGTGTTCCAGGTCTTGGCGGCAAGGTAGGAGAAGGGTCTGCCGCCGGCGGTTGTTTTCCAGATGCGTGGAACTGTGGCGAGGGAGAGGTTGGTGGAGCGGAGGCTGCGGGTGGGAGTGTAGAAGCTGAGTCGGTCGTTGAGGTATGGTGGGCCAGCGTTGTGTAGGGCTTTGTGCGCGTGGATGAGGAGTTTGAAGGTGATCCTGTTGTTGACGGGGAGCCAATGCAGGCCGCTCAGGTGTGATGTGATGTGGTCGCGTCGGGGGACGTCGAGGATCAGTGGTGCTGAGGCGTTCTGGATGCGTTGCAGCCGTCTCAGGAGCTTGGTTGTTGTTCCTGCATAGAGGGTGTTCCCGTAGTCCAGCCTGCTGGTGACGAGGGCCTGGGTGACGTTTTTTCTCGTGTCAGAGTGGATCCATTTGAAGATCCTGCGGAGCATTTGGAGGGTGTTGAAGCAGGAGGTGGAGACGGCGTTGACCTGCTTGGTCATATAGAGGGTGGAGTCGAGGATAACCCCCAGGTTGCGTGCATGGTCGGTGTGTTTTGGGGCTGTTCCTAGGGATGTTGGCCACCAGGAGTCGTCCCAGGCTGAGGGGGTGGGGCCGAGGATGAGGACCTCCGTCTTGTCAGAATTCAGCTTCAGTCTGCTGTCCTTCATCCATTCGGCGATGGCCTTCATTCCTCAGTGGAGGTTGGCTTTGGCGGTGTGGGAGTCTTCAGTGAGGGATATGATCAGCTGGGTGTCGTTGGCGTAGGAGATGATGTTGAGGCTATGTTGTCGTGCGACGTGGGCGAGTGGTGCCATGTAGATATTGAACAGTGTCGGGCTGAGGGAAGATCCCAGTGGGACGCCGCAGATGATCTCGGTGGTCTTGGAGCGGAAGGGTGGGAGGCGGACACTCTGGGTTCTGCTGGAGAGGAAGGATGTGGTCCAGGCCAGGGCCGTCTCTTGGATTCCGGCATCATGACAGCGTGCTGTTAGGGTGCGGTGGCAGACCGTGTCGAAGGCTGCTGATAGGTCCAGAAGGATGAGGGCGGATGTTTCTCCTTTGTCCATGAGGATCCTGATGTCGTCGGTGGCGGCGATGAGGGCGGTCTCGGTGCTGTGGTTGCTGCGGAAGCCGGACTGGGATGGGTCCAGGATGTTGTTGTCTTCGAGGTAGCGGGTAAGCTGTCTGTTGACGATCTTCTTCGTGACTTTTGCCGGGAAAGGGAGCAGGGAGATGGGCCGGAAGTTCTTAAGGTTGTTGGGGTCCGCCTTGGGTTTCTTCAGTAGGGCGTTGATCTCGGCGTGCTTCCAACTCTCTGGGAAGGTTGCTGTCTCGAAGGAGATGTTGATTGTTTTCCGGAGATGGGGTACGATGGCTGTGCTAGCTTTGTTGAAAACGTGGTGAGGGCATGGGTCAGATGGGGATCCGGAGTGGATGGAGCTCATGGTCTTGATGGTGTCTTCGTTGCTGACGTTGGACCAGGCGGTCAGGCGACTGGTATGGATGGTGGTCGCAGGGGTGGTGGTCTCGGCGGTGGGTGTGGGGGTGGGGGTGTCGAAGCTGTCGTGGATGTCGATGATCTTGCGGTGAAAGAAGGTGGCCAGTGAGTTGCACAGGTCTTGTGATGGTGTTGGAGCTGGGGTTGGAGAGTTCTTTCACGATGTTGAAGAGCTCTTTGCTGTTGTGTGCGTTGCTGTCTAGGCAGTCCTTGAAGGCGGTCCTCTTGGCGGTCCTGATGAGTTGGTGGTGTCTGCAGGTGGCGTTCTTGTGGTCTGTGTAGCTGTCTCGTGTTCGGTCGCGGAGCCAGCTCTTCTCTAGCTTCCGACAGGTGCGCTTGGAGGTCCGGAGGTCTTCGGTGAACCTTGCGGCTTTCTTGTTGGTGTGATTGGTGTGATTGGTGGAAGGTAGATTTTTCTAAAACGATGTGTTATCCGGGCTTTCAGCCAACACTCTTCATCCATTGACCTGTTAATGTGTGATTCACAATTTTCTTCCAACCAATAGAGTGTACAGAAATTTCATGATTACTCACGGTAATATTAATTATTCTTAGTCCTACTCCTCCTCGTCACAGTCATTACACCTTGAGTTGAGACTCCACCTCCAGATCAAAAAAACAAAGGAGAATTCTTGGTAACTGCTACCCACCCTTCTGAATACTATATATTGGTAGCTTGACCCAGAATCCTCCTGACATTTCTAAGCCTAATCAAAGGCAATGCAGGTGCTAGGGATTGTAATGACTGTGACAATGACAAGTAGGACTAAGTGTAATGGAAGATTACCAGTAAGCAATCAAGACATTACCTTTACATCCCTGATCCTCGTCCTAGTCATTGCACCTTGAGGTATACCAAATCATATGCCTTTGATCCAAAATATAACACAAGAATGCATGGCCATGACATTAAATGCATACTCTTGTGAAAAATTAGAAACACTTTATTCCAAAACTGACTTGAGATCCCCTGCACGAAAATTTAAACCATAGTCAAGTATATTGTTGAGTTTGTAATGTATGTAATGGATCTCCTACCGCGCCAACACCCTGGCACCCCCCCCAAGAAAAGCCCAGGCAAACAACACTCCATGAAGGCAAGCTGGTTCTCTCTCGCCCTACAACGAGTCCAGATGCACCTGCAGATGTTTCGAGAAGAGATGGAGGAACAACACAACTCCGGAAACTCACGCAACCTTTCAAACCATAGTTAACGCACACCACCTCCTCCTGAAAGCCAATAAGAAAATGGCCCTCCAAGACAGAAACAACACCAACGCACACAACAGCAAAGAACTCTTCACCATTGTCAAGGAGTTCGCCAGGCCCAACAGCGAGACAACAGACTCCCCCCCCCTCTCAAGACCTCTGCAACAAACTCTGCACCTTCTTCCACCAGAAGATCTGGAAAATCTACAACCGCTTCGACACCCTGGACCCGGCCACCAGGCACGCCACCATCGCACACACTAAGCCGCACCCCAACAGATCCTGTTCTGCTGGACCCTGCTCACAACAGAGGACACGCTCAAGGCCTTGAAGATCATCCACTCAGGAGCCCCATCGGATCTTCCCTGCACCACATCTTCCACAGAGCAGCCGCCGCCATTGCTTCCCAGCTTTGCCGCACCATCAACTGCTCCATCGAAACCGCCACATTCTCCGATGACTGGAAACACGCAGAGATCAACCCCTGCTGAAGAAGTTATCCTCAGACCGGACAGACCTCAAGAACTTCAAACTTATCTCCCTCCTCTCCTTCCCAGCCAAGGTCATAGAGAAGGCCATCAACTCCCAACTCTCCAAGTTCATCGAAGTGAACCACGTCCTGTACACCTTCCAATCTGGCTTCCGAAGTAACCATAGCACAGAGACTGCACTTCTCGCCGCCACCGACGACATCCAATCCCTCCTCATCCGGGGCGAGACCGCTTCCCTCATCTTACTAGAACTCTTGGCCACCTTCGAATCCGTCTCCCATTGCACTCTTATCACAAGACTCCACAATGCCAGCATCTGCAACAAGGCTTTGGACTGGATTCACACCTTCCTCACCGGCTGGACCCAGTGGGTCAGACTACCACTGTTCCTCTCAGAACCCACGAAAATCAGCCTTGAGTATCCAAGGGTTCCTCCGTGAGCCCCACCCTCTTCAATGTCTACACGGCCCCCTTCACAGCCATCGTCAGAAGCCACAGACTTAACATAGTCTCCTACGCTGACAACACCCAGCTGATCCTCTCCCTCACCAATGAACCCATAACTGCTAGAACAAACTTCCCCAGTGGAATGAAGGCCGTTGCTACCTGGATGAAAGACAGCTTAATCAAGTTCAATTCAGACAAGACCAAAGTACTCATCCTGGGACCCACCCCAACAGCCTGGGACGACTCATTTTGGCCAGCTGCCCTGGGATCTCCCCCACTGCAACAGACCACCTACACAACCTCCACATCATACTGGACTCATCACTCACTATGAACCGGCGAATCAACACAGTTTCTTCAGCTTTCTTCCACACACTCTGCCTGCTTCGAAAGACATTCAGACAGAACTCCACAGCATCCAGAAAGATGGTCACCCACGTACTCATCACCAGCAGACTCGACTATGGCAACGCACTCTATGCTGATGTCACCCAGAAACAGCTCAAGAAACTACAGAACATCCAAAATTCCGGAGCCAGACTGGTCCTCGACATGCCTCACCACAGCCACCTCAGAGAACTCCACGGGCTCCCAGTCAACAAGAGAGTCACTTTCAACGTCCTCACTCACTCCTACAAAGTTCTACACAACGGAGGACCAGCATAACTGAACCACTGCCTCACATTCCACGTACCCGCCAGACAACTCCGATCCTCTCAATTCGCTATCACCGCCGTCCCCAGGATCCACAAGACCAGAACCGAAGGAAGGTCGTTCTCTTACCTCGCCGCCAAGAACTTGAACAGCATGCCCTTCACCTCAGGCAATCCGTATCACTGACCCAATTCAGGAAGGACCTTAAGACTTGGCTCTTTGAATGATACTCAACCCAGTCCGACCAACAGCTAGCGTCCCCCAGGGCCTTGAGACTCTTATGGGTGAGGAGCCGTACTTTACAAGTGCCTGATTGACTGATTGACAAAAGGAGAATCCAAGGACCATGTGGTGGCCGTACAAATCTCTTGAATAGAAACTCCTGGAACTCAGCCTAGGAAGAAACATTGCTTCGAGTAGATCTTCCCTGAACCGATCTACCGTCAGAGGACCCTTGAATTGACTGTAAAATAGTGGCCGTCAGCCATCCACTCAAAGTTGTTTTTGTCACTTTTCTTTCTCGATCTACTTGCCTGAAAGTCGCAAACAAGTGGCTTGACATCCAGAAAGGTTGTGACATGTTTAAATAAATGGAGAGAGTTCACTTAACGTTCAAAAAGTGCAAATAACTCCCCTCCTCAGTAGAGGGAACAATTAAAGGAAGAAACACCTCCTGTGAGCTATGAAAGTTAGGAATAATATTGGGTAGAAAGGAAGGCTCCAGTCTCAAAATCACTTCATCCTCATAAAGGAGGGATACAAAAAAGAGGCAACCGTTCCGAATCCTGCAAGCAAAGGTGATAGCAACCAGAGAGACCACTTTGTAAGAGAGAATTTCAAGTCTACCTCCTCCAAAGGCTCAAAAGAAGGCAACTGAAGAGATTGAAGTACTGCAGGAAGAACTCAAAGAGGAGGTGAAGATCTCAAGAAAGGTCTCAATATAGAAAAAAATCTGGAACCCCGCTGATTAATTTATCGATGCTCTTCTGAGGATTGGGGAATTCCTGAAAGGCCTTAATAGCAAACTAGTTTGACTTAATCATGAAAAGAGAAATATTTAAACTAAAACCCCTCAACCAAGAATTGTAACACTGTGGAAAAGTGATAAGTGTAAGCTGAGAAGTCTTGTAGAGAACACCACTTGTCAAAGTTGTCCCTATGCCAATGGTAGAATTTGAAAATAGGTCCATTCGATTTCCGGACTGTCTCCACCAAGCTAGGCGGAAGACCCTTACTTAATAAGGTCATCCTCTCAACCTCCAAACAAACAGAAACAGTTTTCAAGGGGAAAGGAGCGATGACTTGATGGGAGGAAGTTTTTGAGAAAGTACCCATGGAGGACATATTCTAGAGTCATTGGGGTTGGAAACCATGACAACCTTGGCTAATGATGGAACTATAAGGATTACATCCTCTTTCTCCTGCTGAATCTTTGGCAAAGTTTTTTTATTTCGGAGAAAAAGGAAGAAAAGCATACAAAAGTTTATGGGGCCATTTTAGCAGCAAGGCTTCCAAAACCCCAGTCTCCCCTCTTCAGGAACCTTGAGCAGGATCGTCGGATTACTGCGTTGTCCTTGGATGCAAACAGATCCAAGAGCAGAACACTAAACCTCTTGCCAATCGATTTGAAGATCCTATGAGTTATGGGGAGGTTCACTGAACAAAAAAAGAACCTGCTCGGACGATCTGCCTGGATATTGTCTTTTCCCCTAATGTGGACCGCTTAGAGACTCAGCAGGTTGGCCTCTGCCCAAAGGCCCATGTCTGTTGCTACTTGATTCAAGGACGTGGACCTCCCGTGGTGATAGATGTATACTTTGGTGACCGAGACGTGATGTTTGTTCTTACTAACACATCCTTCTGAAGAATGAAACTCATGAATCTCAGGAGAGTTTTGAAGACTGTCATTAGCTCCCTCCAGTTCTGACTTCTTCTGTTCCACGATGGACCACTTCTGTCGATATGACTGGTCTAGAATGGTTATGCACCATCGACTCTGCTGGCATCTGTTGTGAGAACTATTGGTTTTAGAGGATGCATTCATAATCCTTTCTGAAGTTTATCCATGTTTAACCACCATATCAAATCCAGTTTGACCTGAGCAGACAGGGTAATAGTGAGGTCCAATGAGTGGACCCAATACGACTCAGGACTTCTATATATAGTATGGCTAAAATGTCCTTATGCACAAGGAGAATCCTGATCAAGTTATGCAGACATGTGATCCGGTCTACTGGAAGGAAGATTGTGTCCTAGTCCGTTCGGAAAGTGCCTCATATGAACTTGATCTCCTTTCACGTAGTTAACTGACATGTTGAGATGTGGAGAAGAAGGTCCAGCCTAGAGATCATCGGCATTGTGGTCCTCATAACTGAGTGTCTCTGAGATGGAAGGAGCATGGAGAAAGTCAGTCGAAGTACAGGAAGGCTGTAATTTCCAGCAAGTGGAGCCTTCATCTTTGTAAAGACTGTGGGAGTCGGCTTGATCTCGAATTGGAGGACCATGAATTGCCAATGCTGACCCCATAGTCATATACTTCCAGTCCTTTCTTGCTTTGGGAATGTGTAGATACACATCCATAAGGACTAGCCTAATCATGAAAGTGTGAGATGGGATCAAAGGAGAGATTCTCTGTACTGTTCAATTTTGAAGTTGATGTCTGCAATGCTTTGGTTGAGATTCTTCAGATCTATTACCAATCAGTAATTATTGTTGCTTTCTTCACCAGGAAACCTATAAACCGCTGGACCCCTCTGCTCTGTCAGGTCAGGACAGATTGCTCTTTTCTTCATATGGGATACAATCCCCTCTCAACAAGTCATGGTTCTTGTCTGGATTCCTGGGAATTGGTGTGAGGATTGTTCTTGAGGGAACATTGGAGATCAACACATGGTGTGATAAATCGATCTGACTATGTTGAAAACCCATCTGCCGGTTATTATCCTTTCATGTTTGAAGAAAATTTTCTTTATCTGCCATCCAACTGGTAACAGAAGGCTGGAATGGGCATAGTCAGCAATTCTGATGCTTGGATGCAGAGTTCTGCTTCTGTCTTGGGAAGGAACAAGTGAGGATGAAGAGGTCTTGCCTTGAAATCTGTTTGCTTGATCAACTGATTGTTATCTAAAAGGCTGACAGAAGGACTTCCATTTTGAAAATCTCAAAGGCTTTGTAGTGTCCTTCTAGAAAGAAGAAAAATGCCTACTCTCTTTGAATAATTTTGGAAGTTATCCTCCAATTCTGCTCCAAATAGCTTGGCTCCCTCAAACAGATTCCTAAGAGCAGTGAATCTCTGTGCTAAGTAAGTGTTCCTTCCAGTCTTTTAAGTATAAGTTCCATCTAGATGGAATCAAAGCACCACTGGCCAACGCAGAGGTTCGAATCAGATCAAAATAAATAGCTGATAAAACACATTTTTTGGCATTCCATAGGTTAGAGGAGCTGAAAACAATCAGTAATGTATATTTGTAAAGCGCACTATCACCAGCAAGGGTATCCAGTCCCATTCTGGATACACTGACATAAAGCCTTGAAATCAGAAATGAATGAATGCGCCGTGTAAGCACTATAAATGCCTGCTCTTAAGGCAACCTGAGAACCAGAGAAGATTTTCTATAGAAAGGAATCCATCTTCTTATCCAAAGAATCCTTTAAAATATTTTGTTCAGCTATTGATGATCTCCCAACTAAACTGACCACAACTAAATCTGCATGAATGTTACATGGGACAGGCCTAAAACAAATCTACTCGTCCACTCGCAATGGCGAGTCAGATTTTATCAGTTTGTGCTATTTTTAGCACCTACTGGTTCATTCTGGCAAGTGAACATAATCTGGAAAGGAACAGGTATTCTATTCCATCAAAAAGTGAATGATCAATAAAGATGCCTTCAAATCTTGTTTTTATCTTGACATGTTTGCTGTCTGTTCAAGGAAAGAGGTCAAATGTCAATTTCTCTTTTTAGTAATTGCTGCTTGGAAAATGGATTTAAATTCTCTTTCTCTTCCTACAGTGAGAGATCTTTTGTCAAGGGAGCAGTCTGACAATCATTGTGAACAAGCAGGCTGTAATATTTCAGTTATTTTTTCTAACACATAACATTTAAAAGGTTGTAAATGAATAGTTCAAATATTAAAAAAGACACCAGGAATTACAAAAGCACATTTTTTGTAATTCATAACTGTGTTGCCAATAAAGATTTAAATAGGAGCAAAACAAACCTGAGCACTTTACTTGGTGGTATGCAAATGCCAAATATTTACAGAAACTAGATTTCCAAACATTATTGCAATATATATATAGTTATCAGCAAAACCGTGTTTCATCTGGAACTTTTGTGGCCATTTCAATGTAAACTGCTAATTACAAATGACAGTGTGCTCCCACTTCATGCTTTAGTTATGTATTCATTAAAAGTGATAGGTTATAAATATGATTTGAGAAACATGCCTGCCCCACCCTGATGGCAATGCTGTTAATGAACTAACAGGCAAGTCAGAGGTCATGTGTATCCTAAATATGGCTAGACTTGTATTACATAAAGAGCAAACCTTTAGTCTATTAAATAAAAAATGAGTTTTTATTGTTACAGCAGACCCGCTGATCTCACATATTTGAAGAGGCTCTCATATGTGATTTTTTTTCTCAAGTGATCTTTATTAATTTTCAACAGGAAAGCTTTTTTTTTTTTAACTTTATTTATGAAGTTTTCAGGTACAGAACAACGTCAAAGAGTGCATTTACATGTACACATTTTAGTCCATAATCCATATTGCATGCAGAAATCAGGAGACCAGAATCAGATTATTCAACACAGTAAAGGTAGCACTGAGCTCTGCACTGTACTCGGCTATATTGCACATTGCAGTTTCGGCTTCCTACAACTACAACACATTGCTACAATAGGAGACCACTTATAAGTGAGCAGAACTGAGGGAGATTGCTTGATTTAACCCATCCCAAGTTATACATATCATCAGAACAGTCAAATCAATGCCTGCTTGTATAGCAACACAGTACCACCCTCCGGGCAAGGAGGTGCCCCAGACCTCATGCAACAACTCAGGTCCATATATTCTGCATCCTGTACATACCCGTGCACTAGAGGAATATCTTAGTGAAGTCCTTCTATGGATCCTTTAAGTGGCCACCTCATCAGTGGCATCATCATTCACTTGTATTAGGTAACATTGCAGTGGGGCCCAGATATCCCTGGGACGTGATGCGAGTGGTAACAATTCGCAGTATGTATTTAACTGCTCCTGGCAATAAGTAAGGTCATGAATCCAATCCTTGAATTTGGGGGCTCTGCCCCTGCCCCATCGACACGCAACCCTCCTTTTGGCCACCAAGAAGGCCAGAGCGATAAATTTGCGGTGTGCCGCCTGTAGGGGCTCCACGTAACCCAAAAGAGCTAGAGTAGGGGAGGGGTCTAACTCAACATGGATCATTTTGGACAATGCTGCAAATACCTGGTCCCAGTAACGACGGACCTCATCGCATCCCCAGGCTAGATGCAGAAAATCAGCCCCCGGGGCCTGGCATCTGTCACAGTTGTCGGTAGTACGGAGTTGAAATCTACACATTCGTACAGGTGTGTAGTACAGTCGGTGTAAGAATTTGTAATGTATAATTCTATATCTACTGCTAGCAGAAATGTGCTCCGTTTGCTGGAGACAGAATTCCCATTGCCTGTCCGTAAGTGGTGCCTCTAATTCCTGGTCCCAACGCAGTCTAGCTGCCAATGGTAGGTAATCAATTTGTGTGTGTACTGATCTATATATTGTCAATAACAGTTTACAAGGGGTGTCATTTTGCAGCAAAAGCTGCAGAGGGGCGAATGTCGGGGGCTCATGCGGAAAGTCAGGTGTAAGGGCCTTCAGACCCTGGCGCAGCCTAATGTATAGGAATACATCCAGCGGAGTCGGCTGCATGCCTTCATATAAGTGCTCCATAGAGCGAAACGTTCCATTGTGGTACAGGTCTCCCCATGTTGTAACTCGTATACTATGGATCAGCCTACGAAATCCCACTTCTCGAAGTAAGGGCTTCTCTGGTGGTAAGCCAGAGGTAAAAGAGGCGCATAGAGCATGCCCGTCTCCAACTTAATAGCAAGACGGGACCACTCAGTTACTGTGCTCATCACTGTCGTGGGTGTCTTATCCCTGCCTGGAACCAAGGTGTATAATGCACCTTCTATGGGGATAGGATGGGCCAGCCAGTGCTCCGCAGCTAGTTGAGGCATGTATCTAGGCTGATGCACCCAAAAATATACATAGTGAGCTTGGGCTGCCTGGTAATACAATTCGAAGTCTGGTACGCCAAACCCGCCCCGATTATAGGGCCTAGTCAAGGTGTCCCATTTTAGCTGAGGCGACTTCCCGCCCCAGACAAGTCTGATGAGTTCTGTCCGAAGTTGCTGAAAGAAATACCTGCCAGGGTAAAAAGGGATATTCAAGAATAGGTATAATAATTGGGGGAGGATCACCATCTTAATCAAGGACGTCCTACCAGCCATAGATAGGGGCAGCGTGATCCACCTCGTAATATTATCGGTAATGCAAGTCATCGTGGTGCCATAGTTGGCTCTAAGGAATTCATCTCTGTCCTTCTCTATGTTGATACCCAAATACTTAAAATCACCCTCGCACCAAGTGATGGGGTAATCTAGGCCGAACTGCGCAGTGGACGCCGTGAGTGGAAATATGCATGATTTACCCCAATTGATCTGAACTCCGGAGAGCCTACCAAAACGTATAAACTCTCTGAGAATAGGGTTTAAATTCTCGCACGGGTCGCGCACATACAAAGTGATGTCATCAGCATACATTGATATTAGTATTTGCCTCTGAAAGCAACGCAGCGCACTGTCTTTATTATGTTGCCGCAATTTTGCGGCCAGGGGTTCTGTTGCTATAGCAAATAAAAGTGGCGACAGTGGACACCCTTGCCTAGTTCCCCTAGAAAGGGGGAATTCTGAGGAAAGTTTGCCATTAATCAATACTCGAGCTACAGGGCGTTCATATAGGAGCTGTATCCACGATATGAATATTGCCGGAAAGCCCATTCTCTCCAGGACCCGGAACACATAGTCCCACTCCAGAGAGTCAAAGGCTTTAGTGGCGTCAAGGAAGACGGCAGCCATCGGCTGATCATCGTGTACCGAGTTGAGGACAGAAAAAAAGGTACGCAAATTATGCGAAGTTGCTCTGCCCGGTACGAAACCGGACTGGTCGGGTAATATCAGGGTAGGGAGCAAGAGGCTGATGCGAGTGGCGATCAGTTTGGCGAGTATTTTAACATCGCAGTTCAGCAGGGAAAGGGGCCGGTAAGAATCGCATTTGTTCGCCGGTTTCCCGGGTTTGAGTAGCGATGTAATAAGTGCCACCCGCATAGAGGGCGGTAGGTGCCCTACTTCCAGGGCGTCCTCATAGACTTCCCGCAGTACCGGGGCCAAAAAATCTATGTATGTCTTATAAAATTCTATCGGGATCCCGTCTAGTCCTGTGGCCTTCCCCGACTGCATGCTCATGATTGCATCACGCACCTCGTCCAACTCGAAAGGGGCACTTAAAAACGCTCTCTGCGCATCACTGAGCCAACCAAGTGAAACATCGGCCAGATAATCCTGTAAGTGGAGGTCTCCTGCTCTAGTGGAAGTGTATAGCAAGCTGTAGTGTTTCACAAAGGAATTGAGGATGTGTGTGGTGTCTATCAGCACTTCCCCCTCCGGGTTTTCTAGTTCTAGAATAACATTAGATGTCCTTGCCAGTTTAATTGTAGCAGCCATGGCCTTCCCTGGTCTCTCGCCCTCGCCATAGCGACGAGCAGTCCAGTATTTGCCCCTAAATTTCGTTTCCCTAGCGGCTTCCTCTGTGTATTCAGAGATTTTCTCACGTATGTTCGAGAGGGTAGCATCGTCCGGCCCTGTAGCCAATGACGCTTCGAGGCGCTTGAGGTCAACCTCCAGTGACGTCAATCGTGTCATGATGCTCCGCAAAACACCGGACCCCTTAGCAATACAGAACCCTCTCAAAGTCACCTTGAATGCATCCCAGATCGTTTCCACATCATTAACCGAATCCTTATTCCTCTAAAAAATTCTAGGCATTCACTGCGTAGTTCTTCCTGAAAGGCCGCGTCTAGTAACATCGTAGATTGCATTCGCCAAGCAGTTGTAGGAGGGCCTAAGTCTGTCGAGCGTAAGGTGATTTTTACAGGGGAGTGATCAGAATACGTTCTGGGGAGATGCTGTGATCTAACAAGTGAGGTAAAAAGTTGTGGTGTCAGAAAGATATAATCAAGCCGCGCCCATGAACGTGCTTGTGCCGTGAAGTGTGTACCTTCCCGCAAGTCAGCATGCAAGTGTCTCCAGGTGTCTACCAGATTGTAGTCTGTTAGTGCCAAACGCAATGCCGCCCCTGCCTTCGTGTAATGGTGAGGGGATGGGTGTGACCGATCCATTGTCGGGTTTAGAGTAGTGTTGAAGTCACCCCCCCAAATGAGATGTTGCGGACCCGTTCCCACAACCGCCACCCATAGTTCCGTGAAGAACTGGGGATCATCAATGTTGGGGCCGTAGCAGCACACTAACGTTACTGCAATGAGTCCTAATCTACCCCACATCATACAGTAGCGCCCCTGGGTGTCTATCTTCGTGCCAACCATAGCAAAGGGCGTTCCCCTCTTTACAAGGATCGCTGTACCTCTAGCATATGTTGAGTAGGACGAGAACACCGTGTGAATCGCCCATTTTTTGGCAAACGTATGGGAAGGCTGCACCTTAAAGTGGGTTTCTTGAAGAAAGGCTATGTGCACAGAGTGGCGGTCCAAGTATGATAAAATCTGACGTCGTTTCCTAGGGTCTCCCAAGCCTCTCACATTCCATGTCAATACATTTAAATCAGTGTCCCCCATAAGCAATGCAATGTTTCATCATAAAGCGACTCATGCAGTACTGGCCCATTAGTAAACATTCCGGGCCCTAATTGAACATACATGCTAGTGCAGTTTCGTGGATCAATGCTTGTGTGTACAAAATGCTTCGCGAGAATACATTCCCACAGAATACTTTTACGAAATCCTTTCGGATCCAGGTGTAGCAACTCTCTGACAGTCATAACGTTCAACTTCTTACTACAATCCGTAAACAACCATTCCGTCCCGTCCCTCGAACAACCCCAGCATACTAAAGGAAGAAAGCCCAATTGCCCTAGCAAATGTCACTACAAGCGGTCCTATCCCACACAAAGCAGAGTATGCACCAGTGCTGTCAGGAATAAGCATGACAATTGAAGCCTGAGAAGACGGCTCCACCATTTAATTGGTTAACAGGTAACATTTCTTAGTTTGGAACCATTCGTACTCACGCATTCCTGTCTGCAATACTGTAAGAACACTTCTGGGAGCATAAAGCCTCAGGTCATGCATTCCGATCATGTCCCCACCCACCTCCCACTGAAGCAACCCCAACTTGGCAGAATCCCCATCCCACCCTCCACCCCAAACAATTAGTAACCACCCCAACAACTGCAATGCAGTACACATGTCCAAAGGGGTACACCCTATGGGGGTCATCTAGGGAGACACATAGCCACACCCTACACCTTGCCCTTCGTCCTATGCAGCCTCAAGTGGGCACAATCAAGGGAAGGGGGTGGTGCCTGAAATACTTTACCACCAACAGTACAATACTTGTCCATGGTATATTCGATCAGCAGCGGTGTTCATTTCCAATCGAAGTTATCCTATTGGCCCCCCGGCTAGTGCCAGCGAGCCATAAATGCACTTCATCACTCGGACCCCCGCCTAGCAATCTCCATTCATCGAGTGTGCTTCGCCTTGCTCTTCATCCTCATTTCTTCCATTTCCAGCACGTGCATGTCGTAGAGTTTTCAAAAAATCCTGCATTTGTTGCGGATTTGTGAAGAAATGCTGCTTTGCTTGGTGGGTCACTCTGAGCTTGGCTGGGTAAAGCAGTGCGTAGTTGATTTGTAGTGCCCTGAGTTTTCTCTTGACATCAAGGAATTTGCGTCGCTGTTCCTGCACAACGGGCGTGAAGTCCGGGTAAATGGAAAGGTTGACACCATCACACGATAGATTTTGGTTAGTGCGTGCTGCCCTCAAGGCAGTATCCCGGTCTCGGTAGTTTAAAAGCCTTGCAATGATTGGTCTTGGTGGGGCTCCAGGCTTGGGCTGAGGGCCAAGCGATCTATGCGCTCTTTCAACGATGAATTGCTTGGAAAAATGCTTCGGGACCAACCGCTGTAAGCAGTATCCTCTCCACGTACTCTTCCATTCGCCCTGTGTTGGTGGATTCGGGCACGCCTACGACGCGAATGTTGTTGCGGCGGCTCCGCGCTTCCAACTCCTCATTCTTGGCAGCTATAACTCTGAGGATATTGTCCATCCTAGAAAGCTGTGCGGTATGGGAGGCCTTGGTGTCGTCATTATCAGATATTCTTCTTTCCGTTTCCGTGATGCGATCTTCATGGACATCAATCTTCTGTGCAATGGCGTCCATGCGTGACGATATCGGGTCGACCTTGTCAACTATCGTGGCAAATCCCTGTCTCATCTCCTGCATCAATTGCTGTATGTCCGCTGGAGGGGAGCTAGAACTTGCTCCGGAGTTCACTGGACTGTGGGCCCCTCCCGCGTCCGGCACATTTCGCAGCCCTTTTTTGGAGGCAGCGGAGTCGAATGACAGCTTCGATTGCCGGTTATCGGGTTTCCCCATAGTGGATAGTTGTAATATCTTGCGATGGGCGATGAGGTTCACAGATTAGGGTGTCCCCTGGAGAGGACAGAGACAGGCACGCATGAGCACAGTGCAGATCAGCAGGGTGCACTCTCCACTGGTGCGCCAATCCAAGCCAATGATACCTTATGCGGCGTGCAGGCGGGACGGGAGGCACAACACACTTTGTGTAGTTAAGTAAGCTCAATCTCATGTAGCCCCGTGGGGTTCAAAGCAAAACCAGGGGGTGGCAAGGGTTCGATGGGCAGTGAGGCCTCCGATGTGATAGTCCTCGGCTCAAGGTGACAACTGGGGTCCAAACGTGGGGGTATATGTTCAGGTTGAGGATGCAGTTGAGATCCGCCTGCGGGAAGCAGAATCCCTAGTTATCAATGCCAGCGAGTGACTCACACAGCCATGCGGTATCAAGCACGGTACCAGCTGGACAACAAGTACGTCGATGTGGCGTAACAGCCAGACAGCTCTCAATCCACTGACACAAACAAGTCCGGCAGAAGCACCTCGCTGGAAGCGCTTCGAAATGCAAGTCAACAGAGCAATGTCGTATTATGAGGAGAAGCACACGCGCCCTGGCATTACATTAAGATCACTGTCCTGAACAGCGCGCTTCCTCCTGGTCGCAGACTATAGTTACTAGGCCCAGAATCGCAGTGCGAAATCACAATGTAGGCAATGTATAGCTTGCTGTCCACTTTCGTGCCTAGGTCTCAGTTCCCTTCAGTGCTGTGCTTATGCACTAGTCCCCCCTGCGCAATCCGTGCCAAAACTCGAGCACCTGTCGCCTCTCCCCACCGCACACGGTCGTGTCCTCAAGTATGCTGTTAATCTACCTCCCTCTGGGCGTAGGTATCGCCAGCAGCTGAAAACAGTGTAATGCGACTCAGCGTAGTTCCCTTCCTGCGTGGGCCGAGTCTCAATCTTCCGTCCCGGCTCAACCGCGAACAATGGCTGCAGGCGGATGCGGGCCGCCCAGTGGAGGTTCCCGCTTCTCCCAGGGCAGTTAGTGCAACCAGGCGCGGTCCGCACTCGCAGATGCCGTTAACCGGGGGGGGGGAAGCTGGGGCCTCCCACAACGCTCGCCACTAGCTCCCAACCAGCGAACTCCCCAGCCGGGACGTTCCCCTGCAGGTCTCCTGTCTCACCGGTTCGCCGGACAGCAATGCTCCGGCCAGCCCAGGCGAGTCGTATCTTCACCCCTATACGATGTGCAGGAGCTTGGCCCAGCGACGAGGTGACTCGTGGGTATGCCGGCGCCTTATCCGCCGAGGCCTGCATGCCTCGTGGTCCGCCTCGGGCTAACGTAGTCACAGGCCCCGGGCAGCGCGCACAGGCTGGCTCCAGTCCAGCTCTCGGTCCCACACTTCCACGGCTGTATCTTCACGGCGGAATGTCAGATCGCTCCCAAACTTTCACCGAGTCTGCAGATCGGTATATCCCGCAATTGTGCAGTGATTTCAAAGAGTTTGGTGTTGGTGGCAGAGGATCATGAAAGGTTCAATGGGACAGGCAGCAGGAGCCTCACTACAGTGCGGCCATTCTGCGGGGGTGCCCCCTAGCGCCTCTCAACAGGAAAGCTTTTGTCCGATATATTGAATTGAATTGAATTGACATTTGTATAGCGCATGGCTACCCGGAAGCATCCCATGCATATCATGCATGGGAGTACAGCACCGGTTACAGAAATGCCTGTGGTGCAGTGCCACGCTTTAACTCAAAAACAGTAATTTTGAACCATATTAACAGTTTAGAACTCAAATACAAACCTTTCAATATCCAACAGTGGAGAAACTAATTACTTAAGATTTTCCAATCTTGATCGCCTCGTATTCGGGATTAAGATCAGGGTACGTGTCGTCAGGTATCAATGGACAGGTGCGGAGACAGGGAGTGCCAGGCAGGAGGGAGCCTTATAGACTGTGAATGCGTGCGTGCATCGCCTACCCATCCATCACCGGACAAGGATATGTAATCACTGAAGATATACGGTTTGCATAGTAGTTTCATGTCTGCTTATATTGAAAGCAAAGGGCGAGGGGGTGTTCTATGATGTAGTTGGGTTAATTGTGTACAGCTTAGTTTCAATGGCGGTCAAGTATTCTTCTAAAGTGGTGACCCGCCGGTTTAGCAGGTCAAGCAAGGGTTGCACAGCCGTATGTGCGTTGGTATTCCAAATGATACACATCCACCGTAGTAATCCAATTTATATAATTTAATTTTTTCATTATTTCTCGTAGTTCGTCAGTTTTTTAGCCATCACGTCAAAAGAAATGAAATTCATAAATTTTTGGCATTTTAATAATTCGATGTATTGCCTATACAGGAACATTTAGCTAATTTCCAAACATCCACCAGATTCGAAACACATCATACTCAATGGATTTCGGTTTAAAAGAATCCTTCCTCAGGAGTATCTATGAATAATAAAAAATAAGTATATTTCAGTCACAATTGCATGTAAACCTCACAATTATCAAAACAATTCTTCTCCCGAGCCATTTAAACTTCATGCCAAACAATTTGTATTTAAAGTGCTATTTAATCACAGTCCCGTAACCCCACTCCGTGACTACAAACTGCAACTCAACAGTGCAAAACATTATATATGACCCTCAAATCTGCCCCCTAACTTAACGATTGCATGATGTTTGAAAAACCAGTATACTTTCAACCTACCCTCCCTAAATCAACTTCCCCCCCCCCTAAAAAAACAATCTCCTATGAACCTCCAACCCTCTGGACCCAACTCAACCCCCCCCCCCAAAAAAAACAGACCTACACTTCTTCCCTGTATCCGGTTTAGTCACATTTTTCAACCCCCATGCATACCTGATATAAAAATTCACAACGCATCAACCTCCACATCCACGCTCGTAGTTGGTTTAACATGACTGTGCTACTCGTCCCACATTTAAAATTATGTTACCCGCCCCTCCTCTATGGTCATAGGTGTAAACCGTCACATGTTTACCCTCCACCATCCAATCACGATATCGCTAATGATTTCAAGTGCTAACAGTGTTCGTAATACTATTAAACCCACACCAAAGAACCCTCATAAACACACGTATTGTGCACATAAACATTGCGTACTTCGTATCCAACTGTTAACAGTCAAGTATCCTTGCCATTGTGCGGGGTTGGTTCGTGAGGGGAGTCTACATGCGCTTGATAAGTGTGTCTTGTGATCTGCGATAAGTGCTCTACAGAGATCCTGAAGCCATAAGTGGATGCTGGGGCCCACCTGGGACTTCCAGGACATGGCTATTCTGCGCTTTGCCTGCGCCAATGCCAGGTCCAAGAATTTGTTGAGATTCTTACGTGGTGTATTGTGCTTTGTTATTCCCAGTAGAAAATGCGGGCACTGTGGTGTTATCGGGGTGCCCACTGCCGCCGTCGGCGTCCCAGTACCTCGTCCCAAAATGGACCGAGACGTGGGCACATCCAGACCAAGGTGCGCTCATATGTGATAATGAAGAAAATGGCGGCTCAGTGAATAAAAATAGTTGCTCAGGATCACATCATTGGAAAACCAGTTCATGAATCAAGAGCATTACATTTAGGTCAAGTTGAATATTTACGTCACCAACCCTGCAGATCTAGTAACATGTTTATGATTATTTGAAGCCTGCTGGGAGTACTGAATCCATTTCCTCTAGAGGATAAAAAGTTGACATACATCTGGGAAGGAAAATCTACCTGAGTCTTTCCATTCCTGTTTAATCACCCCCAACACATGCTTGTGTATAGGCAAGCCTGGGTTAGGTGGCTTCTGAAATTGTTAGAGCATAGAATGCTATGAGAAGGAAGGTCTCTCTATCTGAGAAAACCCCATGTTCTCCCTACTATGAGGCAGAGTCTCCTGCAAAAACTCCTTAGAGATATATTTGACCTTTGCGATCCGAGGTCAAGGATCATCGCTGTCCCAGAAAATGTCTGATGCAGAAAGAGATTCCGCACATGCCTTCTTGTCAGAAGTCTTTTTAGAGGTGCCATTGAAAGCCTTCAGGGTCTCTAGAACAATTCTGTGGATTCTCTTCTTCTCACCCTTCTCTCCCATGACTTTTAGGAGAGAGAGAGGAGCCTCCCAACGAATGAGAAGTGGATGTGGATCTCAAAGGAGAAAGATGCCTCCTAATAATGGAGTGCTTGCCCAGTCTCCTAGGAGCCTGTTAGAGTTATACATGCCAAAATCTTAGAGCTGCTCAATAAGAGACACGTGGTCTCACCCAGTAGCTGGTAAATTAAATCAGCAGCAAAAAAGAAGTGTCAATAAATATGCCAGAAAACACTTACCTTTGGTCAGGTCTTCATATTTAACCTGCCAGAAGATGCTTTCTATCTCCTCCTGTGAAATGTCCAGACCATACAGTGCCCCCAGGACATGCTCAGATCTCCTACCATTGTCCCTGGGGTCCCAGCTGAGACACAGGCACCTTTGGAGCATCTTTAAATGAAGCCTGAAGTCCCTGAAACAACGTCCACCTCTCTGCACCTTGAGGGGAAGCAGCGACAAGGACCAGCACCACCACCCAGCATAGTAGGTCTCTACGGTGTGGGAGAGGAAAGGCCGAAAAGCCCACCAGGAGGCCCCTCTTCCCTCTAATTCCTCTGCATCCTGTGTTCTTGTCCTAAGGCAGAAAAAACAAACAGGAGCATTCTGGGTAAGACTACCAATATATAGCACTTGTAGGTCTTGGTAGAACTTAACAAGAGTTCTCCTCCTGTTTTTTTCCGTCTGGAGGTGAAGTCTCTCACCTCAAAGTGTAATGACTGGGACAAGGGATGTAGAGGTAATGCATTTGTTGGTCAGCTCACTCCAGCCATTGGCTGGCTTCACTGTGAATGACTGCAGTCTGCTTGTTCACAAGAAGCACATCCACATACAAAGGAGTTCTCTTAATTGCCAGGACCCACTAAAGGAAGGCATACGTTTTGAGACCATAAAAAGATATTTGCTTTTACACAATCTCTTTTTTTTGACTGGCAAGGGCCCACCAGCTCTCTCAACAATAAAGTCCTACTGAAACAATAACAAAACTAAGCAATCATTGACAAAGCCAAATGGCTGGATGCCAATGCCAGTACAACTGGCTTTGGCAATGCTTGTTACTTTGATGCACTGATGTCGCTTTCATGCAAGTGCTTTAAAAAATGAAGTTCATTTACTCACAAAACTGTGAGGGGTCTGGGCTAAGGGACTGGCTCTGAAAAGTTGGGGCTTCCCTGGACAAATGACACATGCATAATGTATACACCCTTGTGGGGCCCAGAACTGCTCTGTTATGAGTTTACTTCACTTTTATAATAAATGTGACATCATGGTGTACTAAACCAAAAGTTCCAAAAGGTAGGGGACAGGAAATTAAACTCTGTGTGCAAAAATGCAAACCTGCATTCCTCCCAAAATGTAAAAAAAGAAGACCAGTGTCACAAATTAGCATCCATCTGAGAAACAAAACATTCAGTCACTACAAAATCCCAGTAGCACTGAGAAGGAGCCACATTGGCCTTCAGTCAATATTTCAGGTGTTCATACCAACTTACCTGGGGAGCTTATGTGGTAGAATTATCGATCAGGGTGTCTTAATTCAGAGGAATGTAACAACATTTCTAGTTTTCTACCAGCTGCAAGGTGATGAAAGCCCTCTTAAATTATAATTTGGCGGTTGACTCCCTATTAGTCCAGGCTCTTTAATACATTTACATTTACATTCACAGTAGATTCTTCAACTTGCGATCAACACGTTTTAAAAAACAAGATGTTTCATGTTGGAAAACGAGGAAGCATCTGTGTGGCCTGCACAAATAACATGACTACATTTGTCCTTCACTGGGAACCAAACACCCAATTGTAGTGCCTGACTTTCAGAGGGTAACGTTGCAGAGCAGTCTGAGGCTTACTCAAGGGAGGTGGTGTGGGCTGGTAATCGCCATTTGCAGGTGCGCGGAAATAACACTTAATAAGTGATTGTCCAGTCTGTACTTTGCTTTATAAAAGTAAGAGTACATTTATTAAACGCACACACTACTCAATACTATGCGCCAACATACAAATATACATAAGCTGTTGGAATAATTTGTGGCATTGCATAACATCTCCACCCCTACCACAGGGGGGTGGGGTGTAGTACCACCACTCCCATGTATGCAGATCATCTTGCCCCTAATACAGTAAGTTGAACATAGTCTGGAGTGAGGGCCCTGCACACTGGCACCATCCTAGTGGCGACCCCCCCATCAACCCAACAAGCATTTAAAATAGGTAACCCTGCCTTGGTGACACACAACCCTGTGTGAGAATTTCCTACTGACCATGAAGTATACACCTCTACATCTTAAGGGCTAGCTGTCTGGGTTCTTCACCTAAGAGCAGCAGCAAGAATACATGTTTAAGCATCATTTTAGAAGGACAGTACTCATCACATTTGTGTATCATTAGAATGCATTGCAATAACGGCCCCTAAAGGCATCACAGATGAAATCACAGAATTACGCATATACAGCCAGGCACCCTAGCAGGAATATCTGGCAACCTGACCTCACTTTGCTTATGACATCACCTTACACAGGCACTTCTCATTACACATGTGACCTTCAGACCCCCTAAAAGAAATAACATTAGTAAATGCACTACGGGTGCAATTACACCTCTTCACCTCCAGGGATGGCGTTCTCCAGACATCGCCAACTCAGATTTTCACTACTTGATGCACTTCTCAACCCTCCTCCAGCTGTAGAACAAAAGTTCCAGTCCAAGAGGAGTTAAAATGCTGGCTGAGCCCTTGAGAGGTTATTCTTTTTCAGTCCCCATGAGACTTAGGGAGGGACTTCTCTTCATGCTCGGGGGGGAAAGGGGGAAGACTGCACTCCTCCAGCAGCTCCCCCAATGCATCTTTCACAAATGAGGGAGACCCCCCTCCTCTGGGGACCATCAGACACTAAAAACGACGGATTTCACCATGCCTTGCAAGGCATTATGGGGCGCTACAGGCTCCTTTCTATGAATATTATATTACCGGCTCTTCTGCTGTGCTGGGGAGAGCCGCGATGCCGCCGGCGACCTCACGCCGCTTCTGCAAGGCTTGGTGGGGGCCCGTCCTCACCCGGACCCCGTGGTGAGTGTTCAGCTCGGGGAGCCCACCCCGGCCGATCCGCTTATTTTCAGGGGCCCGGTCCCACCCAGGCCCGAGGTGCTCTGCCGTTATTTTTCGGGGTCCCCGTCCCACCCTGGACCCCGCCTACCTCAGTTGTTGGAGAGCAGCCCGGAGAGCCCACCGCCGGCTGCCCCCGCCGGCTCCATGCTCGGCCAGCACCCTTTCGTGCTGCAGCGTGAGCCAGCCTTGCATTTCGGGTCTGCCTGCTCCGGCGGGCAGACACAGAGGCCAGCGTGGCTCCCGCTGGCCTCGGGGGAGTGCAGCTGCACTCTCCCCTCCGCCTTTCACCGCTTCGGGGGCCCAAAGATGGGGTCCCGGGCCCACTCCTCCTCTTCACCCAGGGGGGCGTGACGGCATCTCCCCCCCCCCCCCCCCCCCACGGGCGCATCCTCTTCTTCAGGGCCCGGGGATGGTGTCATGGGGCACAGTTTTCACAGGGGGGGAACACGACGGCGCCCGCCCAACTTCTGCCTTCTCTTTGGGGACCAGGGTGGGCTCCTGGCCCACCATTGGCCCAGCTTTATGGGGACCACAATGGCGCTTCGGGGCCCGGGGATGGAGTCCCAGGCCCCCCGAAAACCTCTTCATGGGGTCGCGACGGCACCCCCACCTCGTCCTTTTTCCCCGGGCGCGACGGCGCTCCCCACCCCCTCCTCTGCACACAGGGTCCGAAGTTGGGATCCCAGGCTCCTCCCCCTACACACCTTCACGGGTAGCGCGAGGGTGCTCCCCGAATTCATGTTCGGCAGGGGCCAGGCTCCTGGCACCCTGCAGGGGTACCTTCACTTTACCTCTCTTGGGGACAGCCCCCGGGACCTGACCCACCCCTGGGGCACATCATGGACCGGCGGCGGAGCCCCACGCTTTGTTGTCGGTCCCTCCAGAGGTCAAAGGGCACCTACCTTCTGGGGGGCGATCGGCCCGGGGTCCAATGTTCATGATCTTAGCCTCTTCTTGCTCCTGGTGGCGCTCCCCAGCCACTGGGAACACTCTCTTTCGCCCTCTGGGTCTCTGAGAGGGGGTATTCAGCAGGGAGCTGTCTTCACTGGCTCCCTGTGCCAGCCTTTCACCTGGCTATCCTCCTGGGCCTCTCTTCTCCTTGCGCAGAGGCCCCTGCTTCTGCACACTGGTCCTGGTCTCTTCTCCTGGCGCTGTGCAGGATCCTGGGATAGTCATAGGGTTCCTCCTTCCAACTGCCCATGGCGCCAGGCTCCAGCACCTTCTGCCTCAGCAGACCACACCCCAAAGAGGGCTTCTCTTCTTGCGCAAGCACTTTTTAAAAGTTGAGTAGGGGGCTGGCAGGAAGTCTCTGTTTGTCCTATCAAATAGTGACACATTACTTCACAGCCCCTGCTCCCTCCTGCCCAGCCTCTGGGTTTGTTCAAAATGGCATTGTCCAGGGTCTCTTGCCACATGGTCTCTGGAGCCCCTTCTCCCCCACGCCGTCTTCCCTCCCTGGTGCCTGGCACCCAGTGATAGCTGCTGATGGATGAGCCTGAAGCCCCACCCATCTTCTCTTCAGGGAGTAGATAGGTTATCAATCCATGCTGCTGAGTTCAGCCCTCAGCCAGGCCTTGGTTATGATTATGACTGACTCAGAGAAATGTGACATTTCTGGATGACCCCAAAGCAGTACAAATATGACTTTGGACTCTGCAGAATACTTCTTACAACCGATACAGTGAACTTTAGTGCGTGTCTGGAGTCTGTAGGCCTTGGGAAAGTAAAACTAGAACTTGTACTCCCTATTCCCATAAGAGAATAATGGAATACACACTGTAAAGCACACTGACTTTCCCTGGCATGTTTCTTCCCACTGTATGAAACCTATTCCATGTCACCACCCCATTCTGCTTAAGTCCTGCCACACCAGTCTATCTGCACCTATTCCGTGACTGAACACGCTAGGAATCTCCCCTGCGCAGTCCCTACACGTGTGCACAGGCATGTTCACATGTGTCTGTATGAGCCCAGCCCGGTGTCCCATACTCCAGCAGCTGCGCAGTGGCCTGGTCAAGCCAGGGGGATGCCAGTAAAATCCCCATGCAGTGTCTTTCATCCTGAGTTCACTGTGGGTGAGTCCCAACTTATGAGGCTCCCTCACAGTAAAAGCTCTACTATTAGGTGCTCAAAAAGCAAAAAATCTGGGCCGCCCATAGTATCAGAACCACCTTCTAACATTTCATAACACTGTTTCTCTTCCTTTCTTTGCTGTCAACATTGTGTCTCTTAGTCTCATCATTCTCCTTTGGAAAATTTCTAAAGAATGACGTAATTTGCTACCAAGGTGACGATCCTTCCCTATTACACAGTACCCCATAGAAATGGAGGTGCGTTTGGCACAACAGCAGTTGCTGCTTCACTCCACCCTTCTCTTTCTGCCGGCCATGACCGGTGTCATCTGTACAGGAAAGAACCCATACTGGGTCATTGTGGAGGCACTTCACCTACTATTGGACCCAGACACATCTGACTCAGTATTTGGGGCTAAGGAAGAAAAGGATACTGAGTACACAAACAAGTCCTGACAGGTCTCTTAGATAATGATCAGTCGACAGTAAAAGTCAGTAGAGTGTTTTTCTTATAGATATTGTTGACTTTTATTCTTCTCCATGTCTTCGTGTTACATACGTGTTATATACAGTATATTTCCAAACAGGCGGCCGATACGTGTTTTGTCTACAAGACTTTTTCAAGGCTGTTTAAAACTGTGATTTCCTATGTTCTTGTAGTAAGTAGTTAATAGGTCAAGTTAGAGTATCTGTGATACTTCAGTGACACATGCAGGAAATCCAATTCAAGGCACTCCGGTAGTTTAGGTTCGCTGCCAACCCAATGTCAAGTGGTCAAACTATTGCACAACGGGGGCACTTCATGTCACTCATTGCCCCCAGAGATACCTGGCATCTCCCAAGTGATGATTTTCACCAGTGTCCCCGTTTAGTACAGGAGGTCAAAAAAAGCCTCCTACGGTGTGAGTTTAAAGTGTATCCTCACACAGTGCGTTGATGCCGGTAATCGTAGGTGGAGCTATGTGGGACGTAATAAGCCTCAGCTTTGCTAGATCATACCTATGTAAAAGTCCATGGATGTGGGGATATTCATTCCAAAACAAACAGATGACCAATTCATTGTTTTAGCTAGAGGTATAAACAGTTCAAATGGTCTTAGTTATTGACTTCTGAAGCATTCAGATTCACCTATCAACTTAGGGTATTTTTGTGTTATTTTAAGATGTTAGATGTGGAAAGATGCTAAGTATTCTGCAAATATAGGACCTTGAAATGCACATCCATTGCCTGTTTTCCGTTCTATTACAACCAAATGTGTGTAAAGTTTTTTCTCTAATTTAGGAATCACCTCCTCTGCAGAGGTTTTGTTCAGGACTTCCCCTTTAGGATATTTTGAATAGTCATCAATTATGCTCAAAAGATGATGACCAGAGGGTAAACTTCCAAAATCATCCCTTACCCTTACCTATGGCTGTGGAGAAATGTCTTCCATGATTACCGGCACTGGAGCATCTGGAGGACTAGAGACTTGACTGTGTGAATATTCTTTGACCATTGCCTTAGCCAGCTCATTTAGCCTAAGGAGCCAGCCTTTGCTGCAGAGTCAGCTCTTTGTTTTACCTTTGCACTGGTGGCCTATTTGGGTGCTTTTTATGTGACAGCTTGAGGAATTACCAACTGTGTGCCTTGGAGGAGGCAGTTGTCACGTGACAGAGCCAACTCATACCTTATGTTGTGAAGAGACATGAGGATCTGAAGCTTTACTACTGTTTCAGTCAAATGCTTTGCCAGTAGTGTGTTTCCCTGCCCTTTGTACTTTGCCCGAATTGCTGGCTGCCGGCATTCATCTTCAGAGGCTGCATTCAGCTGGCTTCCAGATACATCAGTAGTGAGGAAGGATCGTTCCACGATCATTGGGACATATTGTGCTTCAACTGCACACTACATTTCAACAGACACGGTTGGCCTGGGGTTCCTTGACAGGTAGTTGTCTTAGATTTTTGTACATGACTGGTAAATAACAGAAGAAGAGAATTTCTGGAGCTTATTTTCCACTTTTCTGAATACGACTTTTGGGTCGGAAAATCCTCTGCATGGTAATGCACCCTTCATCAACAATTTGACATAACTCACAAGCTGCGTGCACCCCTGCCCTGAGCACCCTAACCGTACAGAGGTCCGGATCCCTAATGCTGATTTTATTTGTAATAGGCAAGCATTAATCATCCATGTGCGCCATGACATAGGCCTGTCTCACAGATTGTGCTCTTGTTGGACTAGGAGGGGTGCCCAATGTGCTACCCATATAGTGGTGAGAGGCGACTTCATTCAACAGGAGCTAAGCAGCATGAGCTTGGTGGTGGCAATATACCGTGTAGTGATCTGCAGGAGTGAACAGGTCTTTTCTAACCTGTGTCATGAAGTGAGGCCTACAAGTTCACTCAGTTAGTGTTATGCTGCTGTGTGCATAACTCACCCTTGGCTTACATTGGTTTAGTTTGTAGTTATGTGCAGCATATGAGTTGTGCCATACACGAAGGATGTATTGCTGTGCAGTGTGTGCATGTGCATGTTTTGGATGGATGAGTGTTACAGTACAGGAACAATGCAGCGCCAATGCTGTGCAGTGTGTGTATGATGTATACGTGCACTGGGTGCATGTATGCCTGCAAATGATACAATACATGGCAGACTCTGGGTTCCATTTTAGGAGACCAAGGCCTGCATGGTGAAACATGGAGAGGAGGTGGAGGAATCCTCCCAGACATATTTGTATACTGCTGCATTCCAGTAAGCAGGGTGGGACACACACCGAATAGGGTAGAGCCAGGTTTCCCCTGTATACATCAAAGGGTGCTCTTTGGTTCAGTGAGAGGTCACAAGCAAACGTCCAGGGCACATCTCGGGAAGGACATGGAGATGATAAGAGAATCATAAAAAGTTGGGCTGGGGCCCTGGACTAACCTTTTGATCTACATATCACTGTGGCTGACATCCAAGTGTAGCTCTAGTCCCCCCACAGCCTGATGGGGCTATCGTCTTTGGAGTTGCTTATGCTGTAACAGACTGCTTTCAAGAGGAAGAGAGGTCAGAGGAGTAGCCACTTCAAAAAAAGCAGACCCGAACATAAACTTCAAAGACGCAGACTCTAAATCATATTTGGTGTCTGGAACTGGACTATATGAAGGGGAGTTTGAGACCCTAAAAATGTAATCTGCCAAGCAACCAGATGCACTAGGTGAGGAGGTGAAGCTGTGCAAGACTTCTGCCTGTTAAGAGGACTGGGGGCCAAGGCCTGCTATTCTCCCTGCTGAATGAGGGAACATCACCCAGGGAGTCCAGGGCCACCTGGCCTAGAGCACCAGTGCCTGCCTACTTGTCAAGACCAGTGTGCCCTGTACGGAAGAAGAGAGCATTGAAGGGAGCCACGTTGAGTGGATTCCCCTTGCAAGGGATCACACAGGAGCAACAAGACATGCAACCAGATTCCCACAGCTTTGCCGAAGAAGTGAGGCCGCAGTGGCAGCAACTTTGTAATGTCATCAAGATGAGGGACTTGCTTCAGAATCGTTGCATCACACCCCCATCCTTCCACCTGGTAATGGATCAGACACTTATCCTGCAGTAGGTGCCACATAGATTGTCCGGTGCCAGCGAGCGAGGCACGCTCTGGAACTCTGGATTCTCCAAGCCTGCAGGTCCTTTGGGGACTTGCTAGTGAGCTCTGCTAACACGTGTGAGTTCAGTGTGGACAGTTGAGACTCAGGCTACTAGGGGAGCTTGCCCTGGATGTTGCCCATAGTGAATGAGGAATACCTGCTATCACTAAAAGCGATGAGGTAGTGAGGTCACCTAAAGAAACAATAGATCCCTGACCTCAAGAAGTCTGCGTAATTGTTTGTGAAAGTCATATTTTTCCTTTGTGTTGATAGCAGTAGAAATTAAATACTTCTTTTTTTCATAAATGGGAGTATTTGGCTGGACAGTGATTTATTGCTGCTGCTGCATCCATTTTGAGTTGTGAGCCTGTGTTCACTCCCCTTTATCCACCCTCCCACGAGGGAGCCTTGGACTTCTCAGACCATGCTATTCTTGAGAGTCAAGTGCTGACGTTGTCACGATAACCGAACTCCTCAGGATCAAGGCGATGCTTAGAGGGGTCCACCTCCTGATTTCCCCACACTCTGACTTGACGAGCATACACAGAGCATAGAGGTAATCATGCGAGGGATGGGAAAGGTTGGGAACAGCAACGGAAGGGATACCTGTAACGAGAGGACACAAGGTGTTAACAGCCTGGAATCACTGGCTACTCTCATATAATTCTCACAAGTTATGTCACACACACCTAGAGTGATGTCGTTCCGACGTGAACCCTTCCTCTGTTTTTCTGGGTAGCAAGATACGTCTCTCACCACAAGGATCAGAATATCCCTACAAAAATCTAAACATATGTTAGAACTGGGGGTCTCCAGTTGGCAGAGGTAGGTACCACTGTCCAAATAGGGACCCTTGCTTCTAGTCAGGGTAAGGAGGAAACACTCTTTAGATAATCTCTGCTCACCCGCTTGGTAGCTTTGCACAAGCAGTCAGGTTTATCAAAGGCAATGTGTAAAGTATTTGTACCAACACTCACAGTAACACAGTGAAAACACCACAAACTGACTCCACAACAGTTTAAAAAAATGAAGGTATTTAATCTAAACTACACAAGACCAAAACAACAAAAATCCAACATACACAGTTCAAGAATATGGTGGCAAAAAGAGTTCTTAAAATTGAGATAAAATAAGCCACAGTTGCGTGGAAAGTTCACAGTTGCATCACGTTTTGCCAACAGCACCTTTTAAAAGAAACAAAGTTCCAAAGCAGAAGCTGGTGCGGTGGAAAACAAGTGATGCATTGCTCCTGAGACCCTGGGGAGGCGATGCGACAACCCCGCTGTAGCAGCGGGCGTGTTGTGACGAATCCTGTCTGTATGGGGAGGAAGGCGGACCTGTATGGATTCCGTAGGAAGTTTTCTCTCGCAAAGGCACGATGCGATGATCTTTGGAGTTGCGGCGATCTCCGGGGTGACGATGCGCGGACCAGCGGTGATCTTCCTCTCGCAGCTCCTCGATGCGATAGCTTCTGCGACGACACTTGCAACGACGTGATGCGGTTCGCAAGCAAGCGGTGAGACGACCTCACCCAGCCACGACAGGCTCTGCGACGACACTCGCAGCAATGGTAATCTTCCCGCACCGGTCCGGTGCGTCCCGCAAATGAAGGATTCGACGGCTCTGGCAGCGGCAACAGGCACTGCGACGATCTCGGCCTTCGTAGCGGCGGTAATTTCCTTGCACTGTCAGGGATGCGCTCCGCATGCAAGCGATGCGACAAAACTTGCAGAAAGTCTTTAAAAGCTTGGTTTCCAGCTTCCCAACACAGGTACAACTTCCAGAGGCACCACAACTGGCCCAAGCACTCTAGGAAGAACAGAACTCTCTCAGCAGAGTTCAGGGAAGCTGTGGGTGAAGTCCTTTTATTCCTGGGACTTCAAAAACAGGGAGCCCGCTCTTCTCAGGCCCTTGGAGATTCCTTCAAGATAGGGGACACAGCACAAAGCAAAGTCCTTACCCTCTCCTTGGCAGCAAAGCAACAGCAGGTCAGTCCAGCAGAGCAACAGCAGCACAGTCTTCATTCTTCAGTTTCAGCTCTCTCCTTGGCAAAGGTTCCTTCTTGATTCCAGGATGATCTAATTTTCTGTAGTATGGGGTCCTGTACTTATACCCCAAAAAGTCTTTGTTCCCTTTGTGCAGGAGGTCTCTGAGCCCGGTCTGAACCAGTTCTGGGTGTTCCTTGAGCACTTTGTTTTTCTGACCTCTCCTTTCCTTTCACAGAGAGGGGCAGGGTCGTCAGCCGCCCAGCATGAGGTGGAGCCAGCATTGTGGAGGGAAAGCACAACCCTGGAGCACTTTGTTGACATGATTCCTTCTCACCTTTCACAGGACAGAGACATCAGACACACCACAGGGGGTGGAGCCAGCACTGTGGGGGGCAGGCACAGTCCTATTTAGGTCCCAGGTGCAACTCCTCCCTCACATCTAGATGCTGATCTCTCTATTCACCACTGGGTGGACTCATTCTGTCTCCTGGAATCCCCCAGCCCTGTCACTCACAAACCAGACAGTCAATTCACAAACAGGCCAAGGCACACAGAAAGGTCAGACAAGAGAACAGCCACTTTCTAAAAGTGCTTTTCGCAAACACAGGATTTAAAAAACACCTTTCCTAAAAGATGTGTTATTAAATTCTGAGTCCAGGGATACCAGACTTTTATGTCTTATCTTGCTCCTATGGGAAGATATGCTGGTAGCCACTGTAGCCAGCATTCCCCATGATAGCCTATGGGGCAAGATAGCCTTACAATAGTGAAAAACGAAAATGGCTGTAATTCACTACCAGAGCATGTCACCTGCACAGGTACATGCTCTACCTTTCACATACATTGCACCCTGCCCAAGGGGGTACCTTGGGCCTTCCATAGGGGTGACCAATGTGTACAGAAAGGGAAGGGTTAGGCCTGGCCAGTGGGGACACTGACCAGGAGGACAGGGCAGTTCACAGACTGCACACAGGCACTGCGGTGGCTGACCTGAGACACCATTTTAGGGCTACTCATGTGGGTGGCACAATCAGTGCTGCAGGCCCACTAGTAGCATTTGTTATCACCAGCCCTGGCACACTCAGTGCACTTGACTAGGGACTTCTTAGTGATACAAATATGCCAATCATGGATAACCAATCATCATAACAATTTACACAGGGAACACTTGTACTTTGACACTGAACAGCAGTGGCAAAGTGCCCAAAGCATCTAAACCAGTAATAACTAAATCCAGCACAGCATCAAAAATACAGGCAGTAGAGGCAAAAAGATAGGGGGAAACCACACCAAAGATGCCAGGTCTAACAACATATATTAACAACTTCCAACATCTCACCAAACTATTTCAGTAGAAACACAACTGCCACCATAAATACCCTCTTGCGCACTCCCATTTATCCAAAGAAGACCCCAACTCCAGTACAGAAGGAATAAGTGAAGCATAGGATTAGCGGGGAATTATAAGGGTAGCAAATGATTAGTGAATGAGTTACTGTTCCAAATCAAAGTCACAAAATAGAAACAATAAGGAAGTTCCAAAGAACCCAGTGTTAAAGTTTTGAGGGTCTGAGCCCAAAAGATATGGCACAACAAAGTCTGAATATTAGGTCACCCTAACTGGATGTCCAGGGCTTACCAGTACTCTGGGACTTCCAGTATCCAGAGGTTGAGTACTTCCAGCAATATATAGCAGTTCCTTACTGCAGCCACAAGTAAGGAAATACGGCCAGGAACAGGAAAGAAAAAACGCCCTTCTGCCGATCTCTGCAGAAGCGATGAGGCTCCGAGTGTTCGCGCTCAGCCGAGTGGAACACAACAAGCTTCTTTATCGAGTTACACGGAACTTGAGATTCAGGAACTCCTTCCCCACTGCAAGCGGGAAGTAGAATAATCAGAAAGTTCCTGCTCAGCCGAGCAGGTGTGCGGTTTGAGCTCGGCCTGAACCCCCACCGCGGAAGGAAAACAGGAAGCTAGCGTCTCAGCCGAGAACGCTGGAAATCCAAATTGGTACGAGCCGCAGGGAAACAGCTGTAGGCTTGCATACCTGATCAAAGAGCTTCCGATGAGGAATCGTACGATGCTACCTGCGCGTAGCGTGATTATGAAGCTTCTGTTTCTGCCAGAAGGAAAGCCTTCTGGGAAGTGTAGTCCGGCGATTCTGCCTGTATTGTAGGCGCCCTTGTCAATTCCTGACAGATGTGGTACCTGGCACAGTTGTCCTAGTATGTATAGTAGGATGGGCCCTGGGACATCAGGGGTAAAAAGCCTCAACTCCCATGGTACGGCCCAGTAACCCCTGCTTTCCCCATGCCTTCTGAACGGGGTCTTACATTGGTGAAGTCATTAACAATGCCCATTGGAACAAAGAAATCAAAGACTTGTGGTCAGTGCTGACCTGGGAAAAAAAAATGCGTGTGCAAATAGTAATGACAGGGTCAGACTGATTTGCATATGGCCATGTCTGAACTGGGGTGGCGGAGTGAGCTAAAGAATGGTGATGGATTAAGCCCAGATCAGTTGACTGGGGGTGAGTGTTTGATTTGCTCAAACGCTCTGTCCATCATCCCCTTTTGTATCGCTTTGTTCGCCCTAAGTTGGCAGGGTATGCTCAGACGTGAGTCCCTTACTCACTTTGCCTCTGGATTCAAGATAGCCTGGCTGATGAGGATTATGAATCTGAAACCAGTCCCAGGATGCTTGTTTCCGGTCCAGGGAAGACATGGCTTGGCAGTTCGGGCTGGACTGTTCCCATGAGGCACAGGGTCAGACTGATTTGCATATGGCCATGTCTGAACTGGGGTGGCTGAGTGAGCTAAAGAATAGTGATGGATTAAGCCCAGATCAGTTGACTGGGGGTGAGTGTTTGATTTGCTCAAACCCTCCGTCCATCATCCCCTTTTGTATCGCTTTGTTCGTCCTAAGTTGGCAGGGTATGCTCAGACGTGAGTCCCTTGCTCACTTTGCCCGTCCATCATCCCCTTTTGTATCGCAAATAGTAATGAAAGCACCCCCAATGAATTGCTCTTCCTTCCTTTTCAATGTTCGAGTATGTCTGCTCTGTGGATGTATGTGCTCAGCTTACATACGCAAATGATTCCCTGGTTGCTTTAGGAGTGGAACTGCTCCCACACTGTGGGACTGGTATCCTCCGCTATCTCAGAACCTTTGGATGGATCAAAGTATTTGAGGGTTGTCCCAGCTGACAGTGCATCCTTTGTAGCCTCAAAACACATTCCTCTGTTTGTTAGCCCAGTTCCATATGCACCTGTACTTTGTCAGTTCTCTTAGGGAGCTAATGAGTTATGTTAAATTGTTGACGAGCCTCCAACAGTATGTAACGATACAGCGGAAGCTTCTGACCTCAGATATTGATGTTGGTGATGGCGCTGACTTTAGATCCTAACTTATGATTGATCTGAACTACATCTTCAGCTGAGAAACCAATACTCAAAGAAACTGATGCAAGGCTTCAGGAACTTACAGAAGTTGACTATCAATTTGTAGTGATTCAGTTTCTGTAGGATGGCACAAAGTTGGAAAATATGCTGTTAGAAATGGGGGTCTCTAATTGGCAGAGGTATGCACCTTTTTCCAAGTATGGACCCTTCTTTCTAGTCAGGGTAATGGGAATACACACTTTAGATAACCCCTGTGCTCATCCCCTAGGTAGCTTGGCACGAGCAGATAGGTTTATCCCAAAGGCAATGTGTAAAGTATTTGTACTCAAAACACACAGTGATACAGTGATAACACCACAAATGGACACCACACCAGTTTAGTAAAATAAAGTATCTTTATCTAAACTCAGCAAGACCAAACAGACAAAAATCCAATATGCATGTAATAAAATATGACTTTAGAACAGTTTTTGCAAAAATAAAAATTGTAGAAAACAAATTGCTCCACCTGGGGCTATTGGGACGTTGTGACAGCAATAAATCCAAAGGACGGCAGCGACCGCGAGGAGTGCTGTGTTGGGCACGGAGTCACACGTACCGTCAAACAAACTACCTTGGAAACGAAGTCTATGAAGACGCATGGCATCATGGAGGTGAGACGCCGGGCCCCTGGCTGCCACGGGGGAGGCAAGGCGTCTTGTCCATGAGGAGGTGACATGTCGAGTTCAGGACAGGGGAAGTAGGTTGCGTTAGCGGTGCGGCGTCTCTTCCGGTGATGATGCGAAGTCAGCGATTTCGTGAAGTCACCATAGGCGGTTATCAGCACCGCGATAATAGGATGCAGGCCCTGGCATCGACGTGGTTGGTGTGAGCACTGGCATTGGGAATGCATTGACAGGCGTCGAAGGACATCGGAGCTGCGGTGCAGGCGGGAGGTGCGTCGCGCTCATCACATGTGTTGCCCCTGGCCTTGGTGCAGGTTGTGGCATCACAGCAGCTTCTCTGACGGCGTTGGAGACAGGTTTTCTTTTATCTCTTGGGTTTCTTCCAGCTCCTAACAGAAGGAACAACCTCCAGAGGCCCAAAACTGGAATAGGCATCTCCCGGCAGGTCAGAACTCTCAGCAATAGAGTTCAGGGTAGCTGGGGGAGGAAGTCTTTGTGCCCCTTCAACTTCAGAACTGGAGTTTAGCACACTTGGGCCCTTGGAGATTCTTCTTTAAAAAGGTTCACAGCGAAGTTCCAGTGTTTGTCCTTTCCTTGGCAGAAACAGCAACTGCAAGCCAACCCCACACAGCACACAGCAAAGGTGCAGTACTGCTCCTCACATCTCTTCAGCTCTTCTCTTTGGCAAAGGTTCCTATTGAGTCCAGAAGTGATCTAAAGTTTCAACGTTTAAGGTCTACTACTTATACCACATTTTGTCTTGTTCTCTTTGAGCAAGGGTCTCTGAGCCCAGTCCAATTCAGTTCTGTCCTCACTGGTGCAGTATGACCACAGGGGGTGAAGACAGCATTGTGAAAGGGAGACAGACCCTATTCGGGTGCAAAGAAAACTCCTTCCACTACTCTAAATGCAGCCAAGCCCTATTCAGCTCAGCTCTGAGTCATACAGGAAGGGCACCTCAGCCCCACCAGTGGCTGTCTACAGTGAATGCACATCCCCAGCCCCTGTCACTCCAAAACCAGAAAGTCAATCCACAAACCGGCAGAGACACACAGAATGGCTAAACAAGAAAATGCCCACTTTCTAAAAGTGGCATTTTCCAACACACAATTTAAAAACCATCTTTACTAAAATATGTGTTATTCAATTTTGAATTCAGACAGCCTAAACTTTATTCTTCTATCTTGTCCCAATGGGAAGTTATACTTGTAAGATGTATCTCCCATTCTATCCTATTGGCCAGATGGCCTTTCAATAGTAAAAACCTAAATTGATAGTATTTCACTATCAGGACATGATACACTCACAAGTGCATACATGTCTTACCTTTCACATTCACTGCACCCTGCTCATGGGGGTACCTTGGGCCTACCCTTGGGGTGCCTAACCTGTAGGAAAAGGGAAGGTTAGGCCCTAGCAAGTGGGTGCACCTGCCAGGTCAACATGGCAGTACAAAACTTTGCACAGACACTACAGTGGCCGATCTGAGATACATTTACATGCTACAGATGAGGATGACACAATCAGTGCTACAGGCCCACTACTAGCATTTGATTTACAGGCCCTGGGAACACACACTGCACTGTACTAGGGACTTATCAGTAAATCAAATAGCCAATCATGGAAACACCAATCCATAAACACAATTTACCCAGAGAGCATATGCACTTTAGCACTGATCAGCAGTAGGAAAGTGCCCAGAGTTCTACAGCCAACAGAAACAGGTCAGGAAAAAATAGGAGGAAAAGCAAAAAGTTTAGGGATAACCCTGTAAAAAGGGCCAAGTCCAACACATGCTCATTGTGTGACTTTGAATGCACTGAATATTGTAACTCGTGTTTAATGAAGTGATCTTTTTGTGCCACTTATGTGGTGAATATGCCACATACTTGTAGTGGTGAGATAGTTCCAAAAACAAACATTAGAACTTTTGTGAGCTTAGGTGTCAGAGGTGGTTGTAGGAGATTGAAATGTGACTTAGACTTGATATTACATGACACTTCAGTATTATTAGGAGTAGATATTAGCTAGCCATTGATGCATTTTCGTTGAGATCGACAGTGGCTTCTGCCTTGTTCAATTGCTTACATCACAATTGCAACACTTTCTCCCTCATCATGGTCATCCATATCATCTGCGGATGGTTCTGGTGAAGTGGGTGTAACAACATTCACTGTTTTGCTGGGTGCTGATTTGGGTTGATGACTGAATTGCTAGATGTTAGCCAATTGGCTTAGCTTTCCATAGGCAGAGCTTTTTTTCTTTGAACTGAACATTTGCTGAGGTGCAGGAGCATACCTCCACAGTACCCACACCAGATGATTGTCAGTAGGTTTTGTGTCAACTTAGGTCGAGTGGTAACGTTTATTTGACTATTCAGGACCACTTTGTTGTGTGATGCTCTCCAGTTGAAGAGTTCTAGAGATTTGTAGAGTGTTGAAATGTCTAGCAATCTTTTCTCCTCCTCTCCTTCATGCTAACTTTGCTGACATCAACCTTGATGAATTAAACTCTGATTTCCTCATTGTTATCTTGAAGAGAACACATCCTGGCAAATTATTTTAATGTTGTCTGTGATGCATCAACAAATTCTTCAGGCATTTACTTCATTTGACATAATAGGACCCTTTCATAGTCAGGTTTATTAACAGGATGAAATGTGCATTATATGTCGCTCTGGCAGTGGCAAAGATGAATGGTGACCTAGCGTCTGTGAGCATGCGGAATAGTTTGAAAACACCTTCTCTGGCAAGATGAAGAAGCATTGGTCTTTTCCTGTCCCAGGCAACCTCTTTGGTTGAAAAGTGCATTTCTAAATATTAAACTCAGAGCTTTCATTTGGTGATGCTGGAAAGATGATGTTCCAGTAATCTTGAATGGTCAAGTAGATGGAACGGACAACATCTTAGTAAGTCATAGGTAGCTCTTGGGGCGACATGGCACACCTTGAGGTTCTGAGCAAACTGTGGGGTAGAGCCACTGTGCTGAGAACCTGTGCCATAATTGTGACTGTAGCAGGCAGGATGGGAGCCTATTACTCACTGCTGGTGACTATCCATGGGAAATGCAAACACTCTTCAAAAGAGGAATCCCTTAGGTAGTGCAGACTAGAAAGTAACCAAAATTTGGTAGTGAGGCAAGCTTTGTACACACATAGGGCAATTAAGTTTAGGAGTGACAGCCAACTAAGGACAAGCATGTAGGCCCTGACTTGTCTTACTGTTATCATGTGATAGGTAGAACACCATGTAGGGACCAAAGCCTCAAATCAGACACCCTCTAGTGGTGCAGCGACAGATGACAATCACCTCTCTTCCTATGAGTGCTCGTCAGCCTCTGACGATGGGCGACCAGCATGTGGATCACTGACAGAATATCTGAAACAAAATTATTGTGTGGACAGAATATCGTGTCAAAAATATAGAGGAACATAATATCGAGAAGGCAAGTGGAAATAGGTGAGTATAAATTTGCTATTCTTCACTCCACATCAACATACCTTGAAGATATATATTCGCCCTCCTCGAGTGCTGCCAAAATGACGGTTGAGCGTCATTGCTCATACTACTTATATTATTACATGTGATTAAACAAAGGGTAATGAAAATAAACAAAGGTATGGCTGTGTTTCCACTGTTTCGCTTTGCGCGCCATCTTATAGCATGTTAGTTTATACAAAAACAATCATATAATTGATTATGAAGTTTATTAAAATTTCTTAAAACAACATAGCAGCAAATTCCTACAGCATAACAGTATGTTATTGCACATTTAACCATATCGTGGTATACAGAAAAGTGCTCTTGCATATGCAATGTGTCTACTTCATCAGGATTCTCAAACAGATATCATTCAGATTATTACTATGGCCATTTCAAGTCTGGTATTCACATTCCATATCAAACAGCAAGTGCCGATAATAACATTATCCGAAGAAAATTACTATTTATCAGGCTATATGCAGTGGAAATTTAAACCAGTCTTTTTCATATACTGGTATTAGTGCACTGTTGACTCTCCGAATTGGGATAAATGACCTGATAGACATTTTGAGAGGCAATGCTTTGCATGGTATCCGAATAATAGTTACACTTTGCAACATCGAGAACCCAAGTGGGTAGAAATTAAAAACTGGCTCTATGTTATGGACACATAATATCCAATTTAAATTCGAAGACCCAAGTGAAATGTACAAAATTCAAATTAAAATACTAAACAAAACGAAACTTATAAAGCATTTATAAAAGTTTGTGTCATCGGTCTTATTCTATATTTACACTCAAGTTATTGATCAGCACAAAAAGGTCACTTGGGAGTAGCAGAGGGGAGGGAGCAGCTATCCTAGAAACATATACATTTCTTCATCTGCATTAAAGCAACAAGGTTCATTGCTATCTAATTTCAATATAAAATAGGTTTCCAGTCTATGCAATTCTTTTTCTGTATTACACCATCTTTTTGTATCGGGGACATGTGCCAGGCAGCTAAATGTCAATTTGGTAGGATCGTTTGGTTGTTCTTTTTTTACAAAATGACGGGCAAGCGGATATCTACAATCCTTGTTCACAATAGCTCTGATCTGATACAATATGCATGTGTGGACAGGGAAAGTCGTACTGCCCACATATTGTTTTGCGAATGGGCATTCAGTGTTTTTTGTTTATGTTTGTTGTCCTCAGTGTGCAATAACCAGGTTGAGATGAGATTTCAGAATTTTTTGCAGTTGGGGGATCACAGAGCCCAACCTGTGCTGCCCTGGCCCTGTCCCTGGAGACATACACATACGATTTAGGGTTTTAAAGTATGTGGGGTATCCCACCGGCCTCTTGGCACCCCTTCGCACCTTTTCTCTCTCTACAATTTGGGAGTAATACCTGCACCAGCAGTTTCCACTTATTCTTATTGCTGTTTTGCTTAATCATTGGACTTTTTGGTTTTCCTGAGCATTACTGTTCCGATATTTCAATTTTGCCCATGTTGTTCCCATACATCCCAAAACTATTGCCACTTGGTCGTGTTGTAGCCCCATCTAGTCTATTTGCCCTGTGGATTGATCCCAGCAATTCCGATAGACTTGGCGGATTATGGTGAATCCATTTAATGCAAATTTCCTGTCTAACCAATAATATCAAGAGGAAGAGTTAATTGTTCTATTTTTTACTTAACCTGGTCCTTTCCCTGTTATCCTTACCACTTCTCACCCCAAACATGACTAGCTCCAGGCTTACCTCTATTTCCTGATGTAGTACTTCTGAGAGGATCTTACCCACATCTTTCCAAAAGACCTGTAGTTGGGGGCACCGCCAAAACATGTGGACATCGTCTGATCTCTCCACCCCACATTTGGGACACTTTTTCACCTCTCCTCTTCTCAATTTGGACAATTTATTTGGTGCCCAAAAAACCCTTTGCAATGAGAAGAAATGATTATTTCTGAAAGGTGCAAATTTGATAATATGCCACCACATAGACAGTGATTCTTGCCATAGATTCTGAACATCCAGCATCGGCAGGTCTTTCCCACAGAGCTCCATGGGTAGGCTGAATTCCTCCTCTCCTACTGATATGAGCGACCAGTACCACTGTGCTACTTCTTTCTTCATTGTGTCTCCTTGTATTTTAGCCTTTAAGTCCCTATTTCCTGTGTCTTCCTTCCCTATAGTCTTTGTCCAGCTCATCAGTTGATAAAATTTTAATTTGGAAAGTGTCCCATTAGTCAGTAATGAGACTTGATCCCAACAGACTATTGAATTCGCTCTTATTAGCTGCCCCCATCTTGTTACCCCTCCAGCTCTCAATAAGGTTGATAATGTATCTACTAGACATTCTGGTGTTCCTGGTGAGTTTCAGATTGGGGCATTCTCACTGTAGTACAGGATTTTCCATACTCGTCTGGTGTAGTACCATAGTTTGGCGGCAAACCCAAATATTTTAATTTCACTTTTTAAAACAATTTTGGATGACCAAACTTGTATAGAAAGTAACTTCCTTCCGAAGTTGTCATAGCTTGCAAGTAAGGTGGATATAACTGATGCTCTTTGAATAACACTCTAATGGTATCACAAACAACTTCCCAACGGGGCAGATGGAATCGAAAGTAAGTGGCGATATTGACGGCACAAAGGTGAAGCCGTCGCAAGCTCCAGGTCACGGAACACTGGTGAATTCAGTGTGGGCGCAGGCAGTGTCCGTACTGCATTCAAACAGGAAAGCAGCCGCCCGGGTGTCCTTCCGTGGGAAAGCTCTGGTTAGCCCCAGCAACAGCAGTACTGGTAGCAGGGGAAGCAGTGCAGGGAGTGACAGAGCGGCAGCAGGTTCAGCTGCGGCTCTCAAAGGAGAGAGGACCCAGAGAAGAGAGAGGACAGTCAGACCGGAGTGCAGAGAAAGAGGGTAAGCAAGCCGGGTAAGTGATCGGGCTGAGGGGGGCAGCCACAGGCGAGACTTGAGCTCTGCTCAAAGCAGTAGGGGGAGGAAGGCAGGAATAGCCAGAGAGTCTCTAAAGGAACATTCCCAGGACCAAACCCTGAGTAGGGGAATACAATGCTGTCTGAGGAGCAGAAACCTGATTGCAAGTCTAGCTGTGAACACAGCACTAACCCAGAACCCTATTACTACTGCAACACAAAATAGTGAACAAGCTCAAAAAGTGGCTACACACCCCCCCCCCCCCAAATTTTGGAGTCCACCCCAGCATCTAGAAGTAGGTCCAAAGGTGAAAATCACCCCCTCACTTCGATCATGTTTCAAAATTAAACAGACCCTCCCAAGTGAAACTATAACACATACTGGAGAACAGAGAAAGAAAGAAGGTTAGCCAAAAATGATAGAGGTCAGCTCAGTGGCAGATATACCGCTCAGCATTAACAGATTTTAGGAGCTAGAAACGGCCATATCCACGGGGGAAGAAGCTCTCCTCCCCAGAGCTCCACAGAGACACGTGGGCAACCTCATTCCAAGGACCAAAAAAGCGTGGAAGGAGTTAGGGGAACGGAGAGCCTAATTGAGACTTTCATCTCAGAAATGAGGACGAATTTTGCTACCTTGGAAAAGAACCAGCTCAGAATTCAGGGAGCTTGTGAAGTTTTGGAGATAAAAATCAACTCCATAATGGATCATATCAATATAGTGGAAGACACCGTGGAGGAGCTGAGGAAGTGTGTGGAAATTAATAAAGAGGAAATCCGGGCTTTGAAAGGGAATGAGAAGGATCTCAGGGGAAAAATTGAGTCATTGCATTTTGAGCTTTTTAAAAAACCTTCTTTATGTGCTAGTCAAGTTCTGTTTCAAAATCACTTCTAACTAGGTGATCTCTTATAGACTTAGATTTTCTAAATGTCATCTGCCGATCACTTGTTACCAGGGACCCAATAACGGGATTGTCCCTTAAAAAAGAGCCAATGTTTCTGTAAGGTATTGCGCACTCATTTATGTTCCATGTTCTAAGTAGTAATAAACCATGGTGCTTAGTCTCAGACTTTTTTTTATCTTGATGTGGGTTAGGTCAAGAAAAGTTTTCTTTCTCTTGCCTGTGCTCTCGCTCTGTTGGATGCTACCTTTAGAGTCTCCTCTGAGTATCCCCTCTGCTTAAAATGGTCTACCATCTGTTTCATAATCTATGTCTGTACTGTATACTCTTCTAGCTCTGTACAGTTGCTCAAATGGAATGCTCTCAATTAGGGGGGGCTTGATGAAAGCGCTTGGCATGCAAAATGGTGTTCCTTGCCGTGGGTTTACGATATACTGTAGTTTCCAACTTCTCATTCCCCACCTACCCAATCGCGTCCAGAAACTCTATGGTACTGCTGCTTGTTTTGCCTGTGAACTTAAGGTGAAGCCGGTTCTCATTTATTATATTTATGAATTGGTTGGACTCCTCCTCTATGCCCCTCCAGAGCACAAAGAAGTCATCAATAAAGCTCAGCCATAATGTCTGACCAACATTCTATCCTCTGGCTACGGCGCACATGCTCCTCCCATCAACCCATATGCAAATTAACATAACTGGGGGGTGAAGCTGGTGCCCATAGCCGTATCCCTTAGCTGCTGGAATAGCTTGTTGTGGAAAGGGAAATTGTTTTTATTCAGTCACCAATCCATCATCTCTAACAGCATTTTTTTATGTGTTGTATATTTTATAGGTCTCATTCTCAGATATCTGGCAGCCCTCAGACCATCCTGGTGTTTAATACTTGTGTATAGAGTGGATACATCTAGAGTCATTAAAAGCATATAATTCTCCCATTTAACATATATAGGAAGAAAGCGTAGCAACAATGGGATTCAGAAAATCATCTATATACTTAGATACGTTTTCAAATATGCTGTTTATGCTCTGCAATGATAAGCCTCCCTGGTAGAGTTCAGACATTTTTATGAATTTCGGGTATTAGATAAAATGCTGGAAGTTTGGGGTGTTCTTGTTTAAAAAAAATTGTATTCATCCCATCTTAAAAGTTCTTGATCTTTCCAGAACTTCAATCTGTTACTGCACGTCATTCAGTGTTGAACATTCCTCTGTAGTGATGCATTTATAACATTTAAAATCATTTAATTGGGAAAATGCCTCTCTTAGATACATTCCTTATCCCACAATACAACGTTGCCTCCTTTATTCAAGGGTTTTTCAATAATGCTGTTGGTTCTCCTAATTTTGTTCAAGGTTGCAAAATTTTGTTGTCTCATGTTTGTTGTAAAATTATTTTTCCTACTGGACGCGAGATTGATTCCTCTGAGATCTCTTGTTACATTCTCTTTAAATACGTCAATGTTATTTCTGGCCATTTTTGTTAGAAATTTAGATTTGGTCCGGAAAGGTGTAGCACATTCAGATTGAGTGTTTACCATAGTCAATTCCCTATCCAGTCGGGTTTGTAGCGATTCTTGTGGAGTGTTTAAATGTCTTTCACTTTCTAGTAAATTTTTCATTAGGTCTATATCTGATGATAAAAGATTAGTTGATCCAGAAGTATTTACTTCTCTAAGATTTAGGTGGGTTTTTTGTTGGTACCTTTTCCAAGTGCATGTATTTTAGTCAATTTCAATTTACATGTGAATTTGGACAGGTCTATTTGGGTCCGTGGATAATTAAATGAACTTTTATGGCAGTAGGATAGTCCCAGTTCAAGTACATCTGAGTCTTCTTGGGTGAGAGAGATGTTTGTTAAATTGGCTATTGCATTCTTCTCCTCTACATTCAAATCTGTAGTTATTTGCTGTTGGATCACGTTGCTCTCCTGGAGGATTCTCCTTGTTGTTCTTGTTGTTATTCTATATATGGTGAAGTTATTTATATGTGGAGTTGTGTATAGAAAAACGTTGCTTACCTGTAAAAACTTACTTTCACAATATTTTTGTCCTCAATATTCTTGACACAATATTTTGTCCACACAATAGAATTTTTTTCGATATGTTGTCTAAACACTCTCCACCCCATCAGAATTACCACATCACAGTATTTCCAGTTATCTAGGACAGTGGTTCTTAACATTGTGACTTCTATGAACCTCCACTTAATCATTACTGGAATCAGGAGACCCCCCACAAATTCATTATCGGAATCCAGTCCCCCTACTAGGCAATATCAATAATGAACCACAAAACAGTACACAAACATACAGACACAAGCATACATCAAACAACTGCACAAGCAATTGCATATTTTATTTAATTGACAAACAAATATTTTCTAAATTCCACTGAGGCCTGCTATCATCCTTATAATATTCTGTTTGATGTACTTGTACTGACTGTTCCCACAAATTAATCTGGGGATACCAACTTCATTTTTGACATCCAATTTCAAATTCCTTCACATTTACAGAACATTTAAAAATTTTAAATTTTTAATTTTGCTTCTTTATTTGTATACTCTTTATTAATCTGACCCCCAGACATCCCCGTACCACAGGTTAAAAACCACTGATTTGAGATATCTCATTATTACACTTTGGCTACTAAAAACAGATGAAATATACTATATATTCAAACTCCCCCCATTCAGGCTGCAGACATGCGATTTTGTACGGCAGGAATTGCTCCTATTTTATCTGTCATCTGCCTAAAATTGCCTCCACTTCAATGTAAGTCAGCCGTGAGACAAAAGTCCCCTAATTTGGTTTATCAAAACATTATTCTTTCCTGCTTCCATATGTTGATATTTGTGGAATTTCTGGTTACATTCCGTGAAAAATTGAGGGATTACTGGAGGAACCGTATGCAGTATCTCTTATCACCCATTTATTTACTCATTTCTAAGAATAGCCTCAAGGCGCAATTTAGAATTTCAAAGCCTCGCTGGAGATTAACCAGTAGTCACAATATCGGTAACTGCAGAGCAGTGTGGATATATTGGCCAATTTTATGGCGCAAATGGAATTTGGACCCCCTTTTATATTGCCTGGTACTCCCAATTTAGGCGTAAGAAACACTGTTAAATGTTTTAAGTAAAAAGAGGAGTAAGGCAGGGGTGCATTCTTGCCCCGGTTTTTATTTACATTGTATATAAATAATTTGGGAGCAGTGCTGTCTAACTCTTGTCTAGACATTCCTAGAATAGGTTCTAAATCAATCCCAGCACTTTTATATGTGGATGCCAGGACCTCAATTGCGTTGAAATCTTTAGTTAATACTTTTATTGATTTTATGGTAGCTCTTAATCTTGCGGTCAATTTTAATAAATCTCACATACTGTCAATTGGTTACCCAAAAAGGGGGAATACATCCCTTCCTTGTAAAGGAGGAGTGCTAACCAATGTGCCCACTTATCCATATTTGGGTGTATTATCTGATGACGGGGGCACTTGGGTAGCACAGCGTGCTCTAAAGAAAAATACCTTGGCAAGAGCAGCTGGAGCCTCAATGGTTTTCGCTAGAAGACTCGGGAGCAAACCCATACAACCACTGCTGAAAATATACAATGATAAATGTGTCGCTATGACAGTGTATGGTAGCGTAGTTTGGGGTTACAAGGATTGTAATGAACTTCAAGGGGTAGAAAATAAACATTTACGAAAACTCCTAGCTGCTCCCTCCAATATTCCAGCTTTTATTTTACATGAGGAATTAAAGCTGGGCTACTTGACTGATGACATTGCTGTAGCACCCCTGATATGGTGGCTAAAAATTTGGTCCAGAGAAAAGCCAAATCTTAACAGACTATCTTAGAGGACTGCATGAGTTTGGATAGAGCTACAGAAATTCCATGGTTAAATTACATCTCACGGCAGCTTTCAGCTCTTGGGCAACGGGAGCTATTGAATCAACCCAGAAAGCTGCACCCCGAAACTGTGAAAAACTTAAAAGCTTAATTTTTAATGAGGAGACAGTTGGATAGAGAAGCAAATGAACTTATGAAACCTACATGTAAACATGTTATGATTTTAAGTCCTGGTGTTTTAACTCAACCATTTTGGTCTTTTGTCAATAATCTGCATCATCGCTTTATTTTATCTAGATTTAGATTTAATTGTATCCACTGGCTCCTAACTGTACCCAAAGGTTTTTCAAAGTTACGTTCCTTGCAACCATGTGCATGTGATAACTTTTCTGGACAAGAACTATTGCACTTTATGTTCTTTTGTGGTTTTTATACCGAGCTGCGAGTTAAATACATCCTACCACTTTTAAGAGATTACCAATTTCCACAAGTTAGGCCAATACTGATTTACCTACAAATGCTTTCTTCCCCATTTGTTTGTTACGGGGTTGCACGTTTCTTATCAGGGGCTATTCGTAAAAGAAATAATATGGTGGGTTAACAATTATGACCCTGGTCGTTAGAATATGTGTTTTATTCTGAATTCATTTTAACCAAGTGTATTTTAACCTGTAATGCAATGTGTTTTTGTGTAAAATGTCCTTTTATGGTCAGAACATGACTTGACTTAAAGTAAAATATATTTAAGCTTTTTTTATCTTAAAACATCCTCCACTGAAGTGCTGTTTAATGAGGGAAATTACATTCTCGCAAATGGTTTTTCTAACGTTCCCTCTTTTCTGTTCCCTCTGGTTGGCGTCTGTGCCCTTCCTTTTTCACTTTCTCTATAGAACAAGATACTTTACCCTAATAGATGACCTATGGCTGTCTGATAAGTAATTCACCCTGAGCTCGTTATTTTTGTTGTGTAATGTTACCTACCACCCTGCGTTAATTAATCATAATTTTAAATGGCAAGAGAAATCCAGGACTGAGTGAGTTCCTCAATCTCCCTCCTTCCCAACTCACCTCTACTGAGCTGTTTTCACATTAAAAAGGTTTCCATGCAATAGTCGTTTACCAGCCAATAGCAGGTTAATAATGCGTTTACCGCTGCTTTTGTTTTCCATGTCATGCTGGACCCCAAGAAGGGAAGGGGCAAGGACAGTTTGGGCAAACTTACTTAAAAGGATCACAGAGTTGCACACCTTTCATAAATGCTGCTGAGTTGGTCCTCTGAAGCACAGCAGCAGTGCACCGGCTGCCAGTTAGAGAGACACATCATTCATAAAGTGGCAGAGAATATTTCCACCTCTATTCAAAAGATAAAATTAAAATGACCACTACTGACAGTTGGTCAGCATTGGCTCATTGAAAATACTGCCTAGTGCTAATGTTCAGATAAGCTCATGAAGGGCTATGCAAATGGGAGCGAGACCTGCAGTAAGACTTTACTACCCACAAATCCTCAGTGTTATTTAAGTCATTTAACCACAGTTGTTTTGATGTCAAACTCTGTTGAAGTCAGTGGAGCTTTTGAGATTGCCAAGTTGTGACTGTGTTCCAAAATGTGAGACTTATAAGTTAGTATGCTTGGCTTGACACCTCTAGCAAAATCAGCTTGATGTTAACTTGGCCATTTTTGGTTAAGCCAGAGTTTATACCAAAGAATAATGAAATTGTTAGAACCTACATGTGAAAGGCGAACCACAGTTGATTTGTGATGAGTCTTTTCGTGCATTATTGTGTTGTAGATCAGTGGCTCTTAACCTGTGGTCCGAGGACAGCTGGTGGGCTGCAATGTTTACTTAGATGGTCCGCATCGATTTTACAAAGTTTAACTTATATTGAAATTAATTAATTGAAATAATGAAGTGTATACAAATAAAGAAGCAAAATAGAACATTTGGAAACATTGTCTATATCTGATTTGAATTTTTAAAAAAAGTAAATATTTGAGGATTTGTTTGTTCTATATTTATTTGTGTATTTTTGTATATTGTTTTCAGGTTGAAATCATGGAAATTGCTAAATCTGGGGGACCCAGGTTCCAATAATGGCTAAATGAGAGTCCCTGTATTCTAGTAATGATTCACTGGTGGTTCGCAAAACTCAAATGTTTATGAAACGCTGTTGCAAATCATTGTGGGGAGGCTGTGGCACTTGGAAGCACATTTACTCATAATACTCACATATTCAACTGTGTTACACTATTCTATGCATGAGCAGGAGAGGAGTTAGATATATTACATGGTTGCTCAAATATTCTCAGGTGCACAAGAAGACCTGCCCTCTGCACCTTCTTTGACTTTTTAAAGGGGCAAAATATTTTGAATATCACTACCCTATATTCAGCTAAAAACAATTAGGAATTTTAACTCTTTTTAGATAATTCCAACCAGTACTTCTGGATGGTACTTAGGAACTACATCTGAACAGATGAGCTGTTTATGACATAACGCCCTGTAGTTTGAGGGGTATATTGCCCTTAGACCTCAAACTATGCTTCCATCCCTTCCCCCTTACCTGGCTTTAGGTGTGTCCAAGAAATAAAATGTATGTCCCTAGCAATGCGTGTGCGGAATCCACAGTACTGAAGTGGCAGTGAGGGCCTGACAGCAGTATCAGTGGATCTGCTGGGCTCTCACAGAGAAAATAAAAGTTAAGAAAAAGAAATGCAAAAAAATACATTAGCCCACAAGTGCATGGCAATAGAGAGGACTTTTTTTCGGTATGGGTGACAATATCATGCTTGGAAAGAATTACGTAATTCCTACAGAAGAAACCAATAGGTGAAGTGGTTTGACCATGTGTCCCTTGCTGTGTGCTGTAGTGGGCAGAACAAAAATGTAAATGGAACAACAACAGTCCATTTAGAGTGTTGATGGTGTTTTTGATGCTCTATACTGCTTTCCACCTAAATTTGAAAACTACCCAGAGTTTTCTGCTTCTTTTTTGGTTAATTTAAGTGTCACTCTAAGCCTCAAATGGTATTACTTTGACTTATACTCGGTAATCCCTTGTGTCTGGACAAAGCTATACCTCTCCGAAGAGCTCTAATGAGAGCGAAACACGTGTCATGTGTTGCTTTTATTCCTTTCAGGTTAGCTTGGTTGGTATTTTACCAATTCATAGCTGGAATACTGTGCCTGTCTAAATCTAGAGTGTCACTGGTGTTGAGGGTGCTCTATACTGGAGCTGCGTTCCCCCTAAACTTTAGAACTACCCAGAGTTCTCTGCTTTTTTGCATACATCGCCAGACTTAAAAGTGTAATCTGAGCAGGCATATGTTCAGCAAAGGGATCATTTGGATGGTTATTTTAGCGAAATATGGGAAGTCGAGGTGGGGGCAGAAAGCCTCCCTTAGCCATCAAAACACATAGTACAGTAGAGGTCCTAATGGTGCTAGTGATGAGAAATAACTTCAGCAAAGCATGCAGAACTACAAACTCCACAGATGTCTGAGGTCTGCCAGCCAGCACTTCCTTGTCAGCCTGGATGTTGACTGTTAGAAATGTGGTCTTTAGTTGGCAGTGGTTTGCACCCCGTCAAAAAAGAGACCCACACTTTAGTCAGGGTAAGTGTAGTACACACTAGGTTTACATGTGCTCACCCTCGGGTAGCTTGGCACAGATCAAGCAGGCTAAACTAAAGAGGCAATACACAAGTCAAGGTATGAATCCTTCAATATTAAATGCATTTCTAGCATTCAGTCCTTATTGTGATGAGAGCGGGCTGGCTTCAGGAGTCGCATGGACCCCAGCACAGTAACTTGAATGTGGTACAAAGTCAAAGGCGATGTGATGCGCAGCGGAGGTGAGGCATCATGAAGGCAGGTAATGCGATGGTTCCTTACTGCTGTGCATGTCATTGACACATTTGTGTTTGGGGATGAGGAGTTGCACAAAGGAGGTGAGGCGTCGCTACAGCAAAGTGATGCGTCGGTTCCTGGAGGCTGTGCAGGGTCTTTGAGCCGCTAATGCCCGGGGACGATGCAGGGCACAGGGTAGATGATGCGTTGGTTGCAGATGCGAGACCTCGGGTCCTGAAGGCAACACAGTGTGGATGATGTGTCAATGTCACAGCATGGTGCGTCGATTCCATGGAATCGATGTCAAACCACCAAGCTGCAGGTGCTGCGTCGGAATTGGAACAGTGCGTCACGGACTGCAGCAAAGCAGTGCTCGAGACTCACACAGCAGCGGTACTGCGGAGGGGCTGCAGCTCCATCAGGGCTTGCATTGTAAGTTGCTATGCTGTGCACTCAGCGAGCAGGGACCATAGCTTCAGTGCAGGTAGTGGCGCTGCAGAGATTTCACAGGGATGCGCGTGTCTCAAAGTGACAATTAGAGTTCATGCTTTGATTTCTTGGTTGCAGCACCAGAACAACCCCCAAGGATCCAGAAATGGGTTTGCCACCACTTGCCAGGTCAGGACTCACAGCAGAGAAGCCCAGGTGCTGCTGGTAGCAGAATGCAGGTGATGTCTTTGATGGCCCTGAGACTTCCAACAGGAGGCAATCTCAACCTAAGCCTTTGGAGAAACTTTAGAAAGCTAGATGCATAGAGCAAAGTCCGGTCCTCTCACTCCTAGGCAAGAAGCAACAGACAGCAGGCCAACACAGTAAAAAAAGCAGCAAAAATGCAGTCCCTCCTGCCAGCTCTTCTTCGTGGCAGAATGCCCTCAGTCCATAAGTATTTATTTTTCTAGTGTTATGGTGTCAGAGGTCCGGGACTGATACCCATTTTGGCCTTTGAAGTAGGGAGACTTCAAAGAAAGGCCTTTGTAGTGCACAAGACCCTGCCCTTCCTGATGCCTGCTTCAGACACTCTACGGGGGTATGCAGTTCTTTGTGTGGGGTCAGGGACAGCCCTACTTAGGTCCCCAAGACAAGCATAGATCTGGATACTGCATCCACAACTATCATCATTGGTTGCACTCCACTGTTAATCTTCCTGCCCCAAGCAAAGCATATAAAAATCACAGAGCCTTTCCCTCAGAGCCCTGGTTTGATGACAAACGTAGGTTACAAAAACAAGCCTGCCACAGCTCGGAAAGGAAATTATGTACCAACTGCGTTCCCTTAGATAAAGACTTGTGCAAACTGGCCATCTGAGTCTATAAAGAAATTATTGTGAAAGCAAAATCTAGTTATTTTTCATCTAAAATTCAGTCCTCCTCTAAGGAACCTTTTGACGTGGTAAAACAACTAACTAAGGTCCCTGATTCCAGACACAACATCACTAATTACCCCACCCTAGCCTTGTTCTTCAAAACTAAGGTCGAGGCTATCTACAACTCGCTCTCTTCCAGCTCTTCATCCTCCTGCCCTCCAGAAGAGCGGGATGCCATGGCTGCGCAGGATTCAAATGCAATCATCCCGTCCAGTAAAACGGCCTGACAAAACAACATCACTGCTCCCTCCTCTAGCTTGCCCAAAGGGATCCCCCATCAGAGAATGCTGTTCTGACTTCCTTTTCACCTTTATCTATAGCATATGTTCAGTCCTTACCGAGTCAGGTCAAGTCATGTTCACCACTTGACCCTTGCCGCCCTAGAATCCTTCTACTTGCTCCTGATATCGTAACAAGCACCTTACAGACATCTTTAATCTGGTGTTTGAGACCAGCTACTTTCTGAAGGAGTGGAAAAAAGCCTCCATCCTCCCTCTTTTAAAAAAACCAACCTTGGGCGGCAATGATCCTAATAATTACCCCATCTCTCTAATTTCTTCCCGGTGACTATTGTAGAAAAGGCCATTAACACTAAACTTTCTGCTTTCATCAGTTACAATGGTCTTCTAGATGATACCCAATTTGCAGAAGCCGGCATAGCACCCAATTGGCCCTTATCACTGCCTCTGAAGAAATCAGACTAACCCTAGATGCAAGTGGGAATGCTGCCCTGATTTTGTTGGATCTCTCAGCAGCATTTGACACAGTTAATCATGGCCTGCTTATAAAGTGTCTTTGCTCTCTAGGTATCAGGAGTTGGGTACTTCAGCTTCGAAATCCTTCCTCTCAGACCGAGAGCAGTTTGTCACCCTGGATGAGTTCAACTCTGCCTCTTTTTCTCTACCATGTGGGGTCCCGCAGGGCCCTTCATTGAGCCCTTCCATCTTTAATCTTTATGTTACCCTCCTGGCTGATTTGATTAGATCTTTTGGCTTTGCAGTGGTGTTCTGCGCAGACAACACTGAGATAGTGGTGTCAGTGGGCAGTGATCCAGATGACACTGCTTTCAGATCCCACAATTGCATGCTCCAGATTGGGAACTGGATGTCCTGTAAAACCGAGGTTCTACTGTTTGGCAGAAATACATCTTTTTGGTCTCCTAGATGGTAGCAACGGCATTTTAGAGCGCCTCCCTCCCCGTCTCCAAGGCCAGGAACCTAGAGGTGCTCTTTGAAAGCAAACTTTCTTTTGATGGGCATATCAATGCTATTACTTCTTTGTCTTTTTTCCATGCTTAAGACACTAATGAAAATTCTTCTGTTCATCCCTTGCGATCTATGGAAAAATGTAGCTTCCTCTCTGATTATTTCCAAAATTGATTATTGCAATGCCTTGTTTACCAACATCCAGAAAAGATGCCACAAAAAAACTACAAATTCTAATCAGAATTCTGCGGCACAACTACTCCTGGGAATTCCCAAGTTCCGATCTGTTTCTCAGGGCCTCTTCCAGCTCCACTGGCTTCCCATTAAATAACGTAAGGACTTCAATGTCCTCTGCATCACCTTCAAGGCGATGCACGAGGTGGGGCCCTAGTACCGTAACCAATTCTTCCAATGGACACCCCCAGTAGATCACTTAGATCGTTGTCATCTCGGAATTTCCCCAAATTACAAGTATCTAACTGGGGTGGCAGGAGCTTCGTAACCTGCACTGCTAAGCTTTGGAATTCGATGCCCTCAGATCTTAAGAAAAAGACTGAACTGTTTTCTTGCTGGAAAGCTCTTAAAACATGGCTTTTCAACAGTTTGACCTCTGTTCCTTTCTGTTCTCTAAGTTGTTTTCTTAGGCTGTGATCAGTTTCCCAGACCAATAGTGCCTAGACACCCCGGGGTAGTAGAGCCCTCTATAAATTACATTTTCATTTAATTTTATTTTCAAGTGTCAACTCCTCCCCCCACTCTAGCTCAGGAAGACCCATCAGCCTTGTGATGGGACATAAGGATATGCAGGTTACACCTCTGCTCCTTCTGTGTGTGATTAACTAGAGCATACATACTCACAAACATTTTCTAGGGCCCCACAATGTATGCTCGGTGGTGAGGTTGCATGCCATATTGATGCTAGCAGGATGGGAGTAGGGCTTTGTGGTTGGTTAAATGTTGCAGGATACTTTTCTAGATTCATTTTCTTTACTTCAGTTCACTTGAAAATTAAAGCTTCCCCATTTATTTAACAACTTTCTGAATGTTAGTGCTCTCTGAAGTAAACAGCAGTCTGCTGTTAACCCAGGGGCCGCATGTGAAGGTCAGGAGGGCCTCAGGCGGCCCCCAGGCCATACTTTGAGTATCACTGGTCTAGAGTGAGTTCACAAAGCCCAACTGTCATCCAACCCTGACGTGTATTCTTGGAACAGGTAGAGGCACAGAATGGCTATAGTAAGAAAATGCAAACTTTCTAAAAGTGGCATTTTCAGACCTGCAATTTTAAAACCAACTTCCCTTAAAGATGTGTTTTGAAATTGTGAGTCTGAAGACACCAAACTCTAATTTTCTATCAGCTCCTAATTGGAAGATACCAGTATAAAATGCTACAGCGCAGCTCCAATGCTAAACTATGGAAGAGATAGGCCTTGCTGCAGTGAAAAGTGAATTTAGTAGGCTTTCACTACCAGGACATTTAAACCTTAAAAGCACATGTCCCACCTTTTAAATACAAAGCACTCTGCCCCTGAGGCTTCCTAGGGCCTACCTTAGGTTGCGTTACATGTAGTAAAAGGGATAGTTTGGGCCCGGCAAGTAGGTGTACTTGCCAGATCATCATGGCAGTTAAAACTGCACACACAGACTCTGCAGTGGCAGGCCGGATACACAGTTGAAGCGCTGAGAGAAGTAGGGGTTGGGGGGCAAGCGCTCAATTGGCTGTGTTCCTTTCTAACGGAAAGGACCTTCACGGTCTTTGAGGATAACGCTTTTTCACCCCAAATGCGTCTCCAGTGTGGTGTTCCCCAGGGCTCCTCCCTCAGCCCTACACTATTTAATATCTATATGAGGCCTTTGGCTGAGGTGATTCTGCCCTGGGGAGTACAGCTGGTGACGTATGCAGATGATACGCAATTGATCATCTCACTATCGTCTCAGAATGCCCCCTATAAAAATCTCTCCTCTTGTCTAACGGATATCCACGCATGGATGGAGACATCCTTTCTTAAATTGATTGGTGCGAAAACAGAGGTAATGTTACTGGGACAGAAGCCTCCGTCCACCATTGACAACTGGTGGCCACCTTGCCTTGGACAGCCCCCCCCACCAAAAAGCCAAATCAAGAGCTTGGGGGTCTGGCTCGACCCTGCCCTTAATCTTGGAGTACAGGTGCGCAAGGTAGCAGCGATCTGTTATGCCTTACTGAGACAACTGAGGAAAACCATTAAACTCCTCCCGTTCAGTTCCAGGAGAATACTGGTACAATCCCTGATATTATCGCGCCTTGACTACTCCAATGCACTCTATCTGGGAGCTCCACAAGGCGCTATTAAAATCCTCCAGACGGTCCAAAACTGTGCCGCACGTCTGTTACTGGACATCCCACGACGGACCTCCGCCAGATCTGGTTTGCGCCAGTTACACTGGCTTCCAGTGCAAAGGAGAGTGGAGTTTAAGTCCTTGACCACGGTACATAAAGCTTTCTATAAGACTGGCCCCGTACTAATTCAAGCCATGTTCTCCCCCTATTGCCCTCAACGGACCCTCAGATCTAATAATAAGAATCTGTTAGTGGTCCCTAAAACAAAAAGAACACGTACAGGCGGGAGACGCTTTTCGCTACAGGCAACCAAACTATGGAATAGTCTTCCTGACTCCATTAGATTGGAACCCAATCATCAAAAATTCAGGAGGCTAGTTAAAACTCACCTGTTTGCCTAACTTTGTGAATGAATGAGCAAAGGGCGCCGGGATGCCTACGGGTAGCTGTGCGCGTAACAAATGTGTAATTCATTCATTCATTCATTCATTCATTCATTCATTCATTCATACTCATTTGGGTGTCACAGTCAGTGCTGCAGGCCCACTAATAGCATTTGGTTTATAGGCTCTGGGCTAATGGAATGCACTATATGAGGGACGTACTAGTAAATCAAATATGCCAATCATGGAGAAATCAAATGCCATTACATTTTAGACACAGACCACATGCACTTTAGCACTGATAAGCAGTGGTAAAGTACGAGGAGTCCAAACTCCAGCAAAAACTAAATCCAGCACACAATACAAAGCAGGAGGCCAGAAGCAAAAAGATAGGGGAAACCATGCCAAAAGATGCCAGGTCTAACATTGAAAGCACAAGGAGATGATGGACGGAGTGCTAAAACTTTTCAGAAACTCACCCCCAGTCACAGATCTGGGTTAAATCCATCATCATTCTTTAGCTCACTATGCCACCCCAGTTCAGACACAGCTATATGTAAATCAGTCTTGACCCTGTGCCTCATGGGAACTGTGTGTCTTTTGCTTTCTAGGTCTAACATTGACACATAATAAAAAAACGACAGAAGATTATCTATCAAGACCCCTTGCTCTGAAAATATCTTTCCCTAACAAAACCTACTGCTTACCAGCTTCAGAAGTCCCACCTAATCACTGACTATAATGCAGTTTCTAACTGCTTTCAGTCTTGCAGCATATACATTGGAGAGTCCTACTTGACTCCCTTTGCCCACAGACAAGCCCACCATCATCATATGCAACTTTCACTAAGCCCCTTGTGTAACTTACACTGAGCACTTTTTTCAATTTGATTTTATTGCCATTTAAACGTAAAGAGTGCACGTCTGTGTTAGAAATGGGGGTCTCCAGTTGGCAGTGGTATGCACCCTGTCCAAGTAGGGACCCTGCCTTCTAGTCATGGTAATAAACTCTGCTCACCCCTTGGTAGCTTGACACGAGCAGTCAGGCATGTCTCAGAGAAAATGTCTAAAGAATTTTTACAAAACACTTAGTAACCCAGTAAAACACTGCAAATGGACACCATGCCAGTTTAGGAAAATAAACACTCTTAATCAGAATCAAGCAAGACTAAAATGACAACGTTCCAACATACAGAACTCAAGATATGACTTTTTAAAGGTTTAAGCAATTCTGTCCATAGAACTCTATGGATGTGGTGATTTTAGCACAATGTACTTTTGATGCGCAAAATCCAAGGCAAAAAATACTCACAAAGGAGAGATGCGTCAGTTCTTGAGTCTCAGGGAAATGGAGGCATCAGTTCTGCTCCACGCAAAAGGAGTGTTGCATCGATTCCTTACTGCGAGGAGAAGCGATGCGTCGAAATCCAAACTTGGGTCTTTTCTGCGGCGCGATGCACTGAAAACTTGGAGTATAGTGTGATGTGTGGAACATCCTGCTGTGATCAATGCTGCCAGCCACGAACAGGACCTGCAATGATTCTTCGGCTGCAGCGCGGCGTGCAATGGGTTTCAGCCACACTGCCAGGCCTTTGTCAGAGTCGGAGCAGGTGTCTTTGGCGTCCGAGACACAGTGCTCCAGACTCGGGTGTGGTGAACTTGGAGCCATGCAAACCTGTGTGGCGTTGATTCTACCAGCCACAAACAGGCGCTGCGACGATCCTTCGCATGCAGTGCAGTGATACATTGGTTTTTCAACCGCACACCAAGCTTACGGCCGGAAAAACATGTGTGGAGGGTCACCGTGGAAATTTTTCTTCTTCTTTCTGCAGAAAAGCCACTTCCAAGGTCCCAGAACTGGAATTAGCACCACTTGACAGGTCAGAACTCCCAGCAGAGGAGTCCAGGGACTACAGCGGAAATCTTTGATGGGCTTGAGACTTCTTAATACGAGGCAAGCACACAGAAGCTCTTAGAAAATCTTCTCTAGCAGGATACAAAGCAAAGTCCAATCCTTTTCCTCTCCAAGATGGAAGCAGCAACTGCAGGCCAACCCAGCAAAGCAACACAGCAATGGGGCAGTACTCCTCCTGGCAGCTCTCCAGCTCGTGCTCGTGCCAGAGTCTCCTCTTGATCCAGTAGTGTCATGAAAATGTGTTGTTACACTTCCAATACCCATACCCCTTTTGGCCTTTGAAGTAGGCATACTTCAAAGGATAATCTTTGTAGTGCACAGATTCTGCCTTGCCCTGTCCCGGCTCAACACACACTACAGGGGGTGGAGACAGTGTGTGAGAGAACAAACACAGCCCTATTCAGGTGTCGGTGACAACTCCTCCCACCACTGTAGCTCAGGCAGGCCCATCAGCCTGGTGGGGGGCAATCAGGATATACAGGGCACACCTCAGCTATCAATGTCTGACTGTCTAAAGTGAATGCACAGCCCAACTGTCAGTCTAAACCAGATGTGTATTCCACAGGCAGGAAGAGGCACAGAATGGTTCAACACAAAATGCGTGAAACTGGCGGTCTACGCACGCTAAGGCGCACCCTACCCTGAATCCACAAAATCGCCAGACCGTGTACTTACGGTTCAGCCAACTCCAGCCTTATGTGTAAGGAAATTTTTTTTCTGAAAGAAACAAAACCGCATAAATAGTGCACATTTGTATGCCGTTTCTTAATTATCAGCATTGCTTATTTCCAGTTCTCCACATTTTCAGGATTGGAGACCTCGAGCCTCCACATACATTTCATGTCGTAATTTCATGACATACTGGGCATGCATGTATATTACAATGCGGCTATTTATATTTAGGGTTTTCTTACCCTTCATTCACAGTACATACCCACTCGCATTCACAGTGAGAAAAGTGGGTGTCAGGCGCCACCTTGTATCATAAGAGCGTGATTTATAGTGGCTAAGCAATATTCACTTAAACGTGCATCACAAGAATCACTCCAAACAATTTTGAAGTGGTTGTGCATTTACGAGTGACAGACAGGGGACGTGATTGGTGGCAGAACCAAGGTAACACATTGGCCAACATGTAAATAAAAACAAAACTCACGGGAAACTAAATGAAGTTTTGCCCCATGGAAACCGTGGGGGGGCTGGTTACAGAAACATTCTGTTTTGAGAAAAAGATTGATGTTAGTGCTATATGTCCGCACGGAGTAAGTTAAGCCAAATAGGGACATGGGGCATCGTTCGGTTGTCAAGTAGTTGCACAACACTCCAGAGCCCACCCGCCTGCCTTCTGTACTCACGTTTGGTAACACTGCAGCCCGTCGGAACACCTACGTATCGTCCTCACGGAGTACATAACCCCATGGGAATGGGAGTCTGATCCCGATCATCCCTTACTCTCTTCGTGTTTATACACAACAAGAAAATGCCCACTTTCTAAAAGTGCCATTTTCTAACACACAATTTAAAAATCAACTTCATTAAAAGGTGTATTTTTAAATTCTGAGTACAGGGAACCCAAACTCCAAATCTCTATCTCTTCCCAATTGAAAGTTACACTTGTAAGGTGTTAGAATGGCCGTCGTGTAGGAGTTCCCGCTGGGGAGCTCTCGAGCTAGGGATCGCCTTAGGGCACAAATCCCCAGAAAAGCTCCCCCCAGCAAGTTGCCACAACCTGGCCAGTGAGCCGCGACGCATTGTTGACTACGATTACTGGTCACAGCGGCGAAGATCTTGCAATGTCGAGAAATAATGAAGTGGGAACTCAGGAAGATTTCCCAGTTCCGGGCTCTGTCGCCGTCTACACAAATCCCGCTGAGTGTTAGGAGATGTGCCTGCAGACAGCTCCCTGCCCTTCCACTCCAGTACGCCTGTCCCCACTTGCAAAGCAGACATTTATGAGCTGGGATGTCACTGCCTTTCCCTATCCACTCCACCCATGTGACTTGTCAGAGGGAGAGAGCTGGGCTGACATTCTGTGGCAGAGTGAGCCCACCGCCACCCTTTTTCACCAACCTCTGGATTTTGCAAATTGCCTCCAGTCCTGCTGTTCCGTACAGCCCATCCTCTTACCGGAAAAAAATAGGAATCCGTGCCGGGACCAAGCTGCGGGGGCGCTCCAACGCAGCCTCTCTGCTCGTCTGCATGTCGGTGATTCTGGGGAGGGGTCGAGAGTGGGGCAGCCATGATAAAGAGAATGAGACAGCCATGATGTCCTCACCCCTGCACTCCTCAGCTACCAGCCTCCCATGGCGCTGAGCTGGTCCCTGCACCGTAAACCATTCTCAAGGTCCCAGGAGTGTTGAGGCAACCGGGAGAACAGGCGCAGAGGACATCAAACCCGTCAGCATCATCAAGTGGCGCACCGCAGTCTGGCTGGCCCCCACTACCTCAACCTCTCTTCCACAGCACCGAACCAATGACTAACTTTCCTCCATTCACGAACTCCCCTACACCGGCTATGGAGCCTTCATGCCCTACAGCGCCAAGCTACCCCGTTTCCACAGCTGGAGCCCAGCACAAGCTTAAGAACTGCCCAGGATTCAGCATGCCGCCTTAGCCCACCACCACCCGGCCTTCTACCCCTACGGCCATCACCAGCTCTGGGATCCCTCCAGGCCCAAGATAACCACCCATGAGTACAACAGCACCCTGAAGGCCTGACTGAACGAGTACAGCAAGAAACCCGGCAATGGCAAGAAGATCATGCTCTGTAAATATATAATATATTTTTGTCCAAGCCTAATCGCTTCAACTTTTGTTAAATGTAAATCTGAGTGAATTTGCAACCTGCAGTATCTGTAGTTGACATATGTACTTACTACCAATCTTTTTGAGTAGAGTTTATCTGTTTCGTACCTTTTATGTAATTCATGTACTCTGAAGTCCTTATGTAATGTAACTGATTCTATTATAAAGTGTTCTGACATCTTTGAGTAAAGTTTGCGCTATATAAAAGCACATAAATGAAGAAGGCAGTTTTAATGATAACCTGTGGGAGAGATAGTTCTTGCAAAACGAAATTATCAGTATTTCACTATCAGGACATGTAAAACACACCAGTTCATGTCCTACCTTTAAAATGCACTGCATCTTGCTCATGGGGCTGACTTTAGCCTACACTAGTAGTCAGTGGCGGCTGGTAAGTTTTGGGGGAGGGGGCGGGCAGGACACACACACACGCTCACATACACATAACACTCACAACCAGGTGCACACAAACACATTCATTCACAACCCTCTTTCCCAAACATTCATACATGAACGCAGGCACGCACCAAACAGTGTAAAAAGAAAATAAATCACACTTGCCTTCAGCCAGCTCTGCTCTGCCTTGGAGGTTCCAGGAGACTTGTGACTGCTGCCTTCCCTCATTGGCTGACCTTAGGTCAGCCAATGAGGGAAGGCAGCAGTCCTATCGTCATCACAGAGTGGGATGGGGTCAGGGAGACTACTGACCCCACCCCACTCTGTGAGTTATTTATTTATTTATTTTTTAAGCTTATAAACTGCACGGCTACCCCCAACGGGGGTGTCCCGGTGCTGCGGACAACAGGCAACCAGAGTGGTTCAGCATGGCCTAGATTTTGGAGAACTAGCCAGGTTTTAAGTTTACTTCGGAACAACAATTCTGATGTAGTAAGCCTAAGGTCTAGAGGGAGGCCATTCCAAAACTTTGCAGTGATCACAGCAAAGGCACGGCCCCCCATTCTAGAACGACGAAAGCGGGGAGCACAGAGAAGGCGAAGGTGGTTTGATCTGAGGGCACGTGAGGAATGGACAGGTTTGAGCCTATGTCTCAGGTAGGCAGGACCCAGGCCATTGAGGGCCCTGAAGGCAATAACCAGAGCTTTAAATTGTATGCAATAGATCACCCGTAGCCAGTGCAACTTAACCAGATACAGTGAGATGGAATGGCGATATGGGATGTTCCAGATCAGCCTAGCAGCAGCATTCTGCACAATCTGCAACCGTTTAATCAGGTAAGCAGGGGCTCCTACATACAAACTCTTGGCATAATCCAAATGGGAAGTGATTAAGGCATGAACAACAGGTTATGAAGTGTCAATGATTGACACTCGACCCTGGGCGCTTCAGGGCTTAAAACTGAAGCGCCCAGGTGCGAGGCAATCAGTGACGCTATCCCTCATCACTGAGGGGAGTGCCTCACTAATGTTTGCTGAGCTGAGAAAGTCACGCCTAACGGAGCTGTGACTTTCTCAGCCCAGCAAAGTTCAGTTCAGGCAGCCAGGAGCCAGTGCTAAATGCGCATGTGTTTCTCCTGGCTGCTTAAACTGAAAGTGAATAGTGTCTGTCAGGCTGACTTTTGTTCAGCCTGACAGACACTGTTCCTACGGGGGAAAAAGGGAGCGGGCCCTTCCGCCCAAATGGACCAGCCGCGCCTGCTAGGAGTGCATTACATGTATTAAAAGGGAAACTTTGGGACTTGCAAGTGGGTGCACTTGCCAGTTCGGCATAGTAGTTTAAAACTGCACTTGCAGACTGCAGTGGCAGGCCTGAGACATGTTTGCAGGGCTACTCGTGGGGGGCACAATGAGTGCTGCAGGCCCACTAGTAGCATTTGATTTACAGGCCCTGTACACAACAGTGCACTTCACTAGGGACTTATCAGTGAATCAAATGTGACAATCGTGGATAACCAAGCATAATCACAATTTACACATGGAGCACGTTCACTTTAGCACTGAACAGCAGTGGTAAAGTGGTCAGAGTTCAAAAACCAGCAAACACAAAGTAAAAAATCCAGGCGGTAGAAGCAAAAAGACGGGAGAACCCATGCTAATGATCCCTGGTTTAACAGTCACATACATCGTTTTTTCAGCTCCAGTAATACACGTTATGTGTGACAATTCACGCATCTTCTTTTGACAAAATCAATTTAAAAAACAACAGAAAAACAGTGCTTACGACAAAGGGTTTACAAAAATAATGCGGCTTTCCAGAGGCCAGAGTTGGGATATTGCCATATTTAATCAGTGAGACGTCACTAATGATGTATAGAATTGTATACGATGTTTGATCCATGAATTATTTATGACCGTGTTAAGGTATGGAGTTTTGGAGTACGTTTTCAGGGCAATCTTCGAATCCCATCCAGGAGGCTCCTTTGCATTATAACTAAGGCATCTACTCGTACTTTCTTCAGCCTGTGCCCACCTGTATGGTTCTGAAAGCCATTTCGATATTCTCTGTACCATCACGGTTCCTCTATAACCTTTAAGGTCCAGTGTTGCACTCCTAAGCACCTTGCACGTATGAACCAATCAGGTTTAATCTATGCTGTACAGATCATATTAATAATTACCAATACAGTATTTTAAAAAGACCAGTCTCAGGTGATACATGTTCCCGAAATGCATGTCCTTAGTGGTGAAGCATGTGCTTAACTAACATTATATGAAATTAATAGAGACAACCAATACCGAACCAACAACATATCACACAAGTCTTATACTGCGGTAACCTGATTAGTTATCAGTCTGGTGAGCTTTCTTCTGGTCCTCTTGGCTACTTTCAACACCAAAACCCGAGCCCTGTCCACCAAAGCCTCATAACTTGCATCTGGATAGTGGTAACACCCTGCCAAATGGTCTCCCACACTCCACTCTGGCACCCTAGAAGGCATCCCCCACACTGCAGCAGGTCTTACCCATAACACCAAGAAATACATTTACGAAGCCCCCATGACCAACACCCCTGGTTATCTTGTAGACAAGATCACCATGTCTGGTGGTTTCCAATGTCATATGTTGCCAACATGCCCAATAGTCGACGAGCAAAGCAGAAGTGTTTTTCGTCTTTCAATTAAATGCATGTATGTACATGGCAGTTTTGCTGCTAAATATTGCGCATGGCATTCTCATTTGCTAAAATATTTTAAGGCTTTCCTGTTACAATTATTAACATGGTGGGACCTGAAATAAACTATCTCTTTACACGTCTGATTATTTTTCTCAAGTAGCTCGTTTTTCATTTTTTTAATTACAGACATCTGATTATTTATAAATCAAAACTGTCTTTGACAGGGGATATTTTCATTAAAGGCACCATATAAACTACTTTGATTTATTCCTGATTCTGTTCTGTATTTATCTGATAGATGTGCCAGAAGCATTTACTGACTAATCATGAAGGAGCCTCCAGAGGGCAAGTACTTGATGCCTTCCTCTAAGGCAATGGTATTGGAACATGGACAGACACTCAATCAGAACCCTACAGAGGATCTACAAGACCTTGTGCTAGTCCAGTTGAGCAAGCTATCGTTGAAGGATGTGGAGTACCTGCAGTATTGCACCACTCTTAAAATCTGCATCTTGGCCAACAACTACATTACAAGCATTGAACCTTTGTTTGCTTGTACTAAGTTAATCAAACTGGATCTTCATGGAAACCAGGTAACAGTCCTGTTAAGAATTAACACTTGTGACATTATGTGTTAATGTGTCTTATTCTCCACGTTGAATCATGGACTCTATTAGATATAGCTCTGCCCCTGTGTGGGATTCACCTGTCCCAAACATTGTTTAATCAATTAAGAAATAAGTGCAGGGGCCTAAGGTGTTACTGGGAGCCCACTGCTGAGTACAGGAATTGATGAATGACGAGATTACTGAATAATAAAACTACTCCCAATTCTACTTCAAACCTCTTTTCTCCACCACCATTATATAACGGCTGCAGGTTCATACCTATTGTCTCTCCTTGTCACTGTTTTCCAATGTTATTCTTCCTTCTTTCCACATTTGCTCCCTTTATCTCTCTTGCTTTACATCAGTGTCTAAAGAAAGTCATGTCCCAAAAAATGAGTACTTGTGCCAAGTAATGGCAACTACAGGCCCAAATCATGTTTTGGTCCCATCATTTCTAGGCCTGGGCATAGCGTAACTCGCCAAAAAATCTCTGTGGAGTTACGCAAGTGGTGGAGTGCGGTAAGTCATGCGGCTCATGCTGATAATTAGCACCGGGCATTTGTCCTGCGTTGTAAAATTTGCACAAACGCACCAAGCACAGCACAAGAGGGTACAGCGTCTTTCTGCCGCTTGAGTCGATGTTATGCTCGACCTGCATATTCCTTAACCATGAGCGACCGGTTTCTCAACATAAGCGGTAGCCACCTGCCGTGGCCAACAGCGTTGAGAAATCTCGCCGGGGGGTGGTCTAACGTTGGATTTTCCTCACTCGCACTCACCAACTTAACATTGGTGAGCCACGAAGGGTGAAAAACTGCTCCACACCGCTACATGGAATTTTTCGAACCTCTGTGTTCTAGACAGAGTGTGGAGTTGGAAAAACGATCTCATCAGTACCCCTTTTAGGTACTACCCCAATTTACAGCTGCAAATTACATTAGTCGTTAATGTAACGTTCCAACATTCCCTTCATTGGTTGGCGTCTCTGGACAAATGAGAGTGATTGCAAGTAGCTATAATGCTCCGTTTCTAAGCTCAATCACACAAAAGGTGATGGGAGAAATGCATACAAATAGTCGAACCACTGGCAATCGCTCCGGGTAGCATTCCAACCCATCGTTTTTTGCCCTCTGTGCCACTCTAGACCAAGGTCTCCTAATGAAAATGAGTATTGACCCTTCTTCTCATGTGACCGTCAATCCTGCAATCCAAGTTGGGGCCCTCTCCAAAAGGGAACACCAGCCAGTTTTGGCCTTGTCATATATCATCAGTGCGGTATAGCTTGGCTCCTTTGGCACAGTGAGCAAGGGATCCACATCTGGGCATACCCTTGGCCATTTAGGTCAGTGTATCAATCTTACAAAAGATGATGGTAAAAGTGCTTGCAAAGAGTCTTGCCACTAGCAATCCCTCACAGTAGCGATATAACCCATAGTTTTTCACCCTTTGTGACACTTTAGGCAAAGGCCCAGGTTCTAAACTCCACATTGCAACAAAAATGTTCCTTGTATTTCTCAAACATGATCCAAAGTGAAAATTATTTTGTTGTCTCATATGTGGTAAAAAGCATAAATGCTAGCTCACACTTTGGACTAGTTTTGCCAAATGTCACCTACATAACACATATTAAAGTGATATTTAAAGATAAAATTGAAATATTTTATTCAGTAGGTTAAGTTGTTTTTTCTTAACGCAGTGCATCACAAAGGTGCGTTTTAGATAGACAGTAGACAGCGTACCTGTTCTAGTGACACTTTAATTGGCGAATAAAGGGCCCACTTTTGCAAGCATATTTATGTTGAATTCAAATTATTAGGTTCATTAGGTGCTTACTACCATGTATTAATTTGACGCAGCCACCTATGACATAATTCATTAAGAATTTCCTAAAGGGATGCTATGATTTCAGCCTCAAAACAATTTTGATTTTTTTTTGTAATATCTTGATAGTTCTGTAAACTTCTTTTGATACTAGCACAAATTGTAAGAAAAACTAACGTTTTCCATTTTTTATACATATTCCTCAAAATGAGCCATGCATGATTCTTAATAAGCTGCACCTAAACCATCTTCTAGGAGTAACATTTCATGCACTGTTAAGTAAGGCAATTAACACAACTGTTTGTTACGTGTTTGGAATTTTTTTAGAAGTTTTATGATTGTTTCAAAGGTAACAAGTAATGAGTTACACTTTTTATCCTGAATAATTAGAGATTGGTCAGAATAAATGTTGATGATTCATGTTTCATGATAAATGATTGTTTACTGTGTTCTCTGACATACTGTGGAGTATATTTTGCTTGTGGTTGAACTGTAGCTGAACTAGTTCAGAAACGTATGGGTTTAGTTTGGGACGGTAATCTTCACTAACTGTGTTATACTGGTAATTCAATTCATGCTTGGGATAGTATTAACAATATTTTGAGGATGTTCTTCCTGTTAATGATATTGTGAGGATGCATTGTTGTTGATATTGTATATTTATTTTGGACGCCAAGAGACCTGTTCACAAAAGTACATTTAGATCAGTACGTTTACTCACTTATATATTTATTATTACTATTAGATGTAACTCTACACTTCTTTGGCATTCACCATTTCCAAGTGTAGATTTACACCTAAGTTTAGACTTTCATGTCTCTACTCCTTCCAGCTTACATTAGAATGTATGACTGTAAAGTTAGTATTATTATCTTTTGGGGCATATTTTAAAATTCCACCTACTTGGTAAATACAGCTTATCCCTCCATATGTGGAGCAGAACCTCCTTCGTGGAGACAATGACCTCTGCCATGGGGAAGAAGACTTCCAAATAAAGGGAATTCAGCAAATGCTAAACACATGTTTCAAATCACACACACCTGGCACCCATTCACTTCAATGTGCATACATACACGCCACACCCAATGCTCTGTTTTTTCCTCCTTGGCTTCATGACCCTGCATGCAATAGGAATCAGATTTAGCCTCCAGGATGCAGACCGCTTTCAAGAGAAAGAGGATTTTTACTGAGGAGAAGACAACATTTTTAGTGACATTTTTGATAAAACATTACAAAAAACTACATGGCCTCCTTTATTCACCCTCAGTGGAACATAGAAGCAGCCTTGTGGCACAAGGTTACTGACTCTGTCAGTACATGGGGAACCGGCCTGCAGTGTGGGGGGAACTGAGAACAACAGGCAGGATGAGAGGAGGAGGATGAATGAGGAGTTCTTCAGGATTCATCTGGTACAAGGTATTCCTGGAGGTGCACATGGATTCGGTCTCAATGTCAGATCCATCAAGGAGGTTGTCCACTCCATTATCTAGCTTTACCTATATTGGCTGCATGTTGTAGACCACCCTAATGTTATGCAGGTAAGATTGAAATCTCTCTATCCCTAAAACATTTCCTGCAACCATCCGCCCAATTCTCTTCGCCCAAAACGACACTGGTTTGCAGTCATCACATACATACCCCTTAAACACAGCCTTACACCGCCCTTTAAATAAGTTTTTGTTTATATTTTTTTCCTTGTATTCTTCATTCCTCTCCTACAGCCACCTTTCCAAGCAAACTGATTACTACCGCTGGGGCAGGAGTACTTTCTAATGCAGCAGTGTAGCATGCTCCTGTCTCTAAATACGACCAGGCAACACTAGGGTAAGTCCTTATGCTAGAAATATCACTACAACACAATAAGTGATTGCAATACGTTTGTTTACTGTACCTCAACATGTTTATACTTTTACTTTTTATTTTGATTAATAACTGTACTCCACTATAACTTCCATATTATTAACACTATTATGTTTCTACACTCCTTCTATATACTTTTAGGGGCCTCTGTTGTTGGCCTATTCACCACATGCCACCATCTGTTCTTCTGCTCTTAGTGCTGCAGCAAACCCTGAATCCCTACACAGAGCAAATGGATGGGCGAGACTGGTAAGTATAACATCTCTTCTTATGGGTTTTTGTCAAACCTATCTTTTTTATTTGTAAGTGATAGGGCAGGTGTACGTGTAGCACCCCATATCCCAATATCCGCTCGTGTTCATATTTAATTTAATTGTTGATCATAATGTACCTTGTCAATTTGTCATTATCTTTAGACTTGCCATTGTAATGGCAGCACAGGAATATTTCTGTTAGACCATGTGCTAATCTTCAGAAGATAAATTTGGGTATCCCACCCATCACCATTCCCCATTCATACATTACTAGATATCCTATTCATATATATATATTCACTGAAAAAAACATAGGTTTCAGGCACGTTATTTTTAGAAATCAGCATTTAAAAAACCTTACAAATTCACTGAAAAAAACCATAGCTTTCAGGGGCGTTATAGTTAGTTGGACATTTCACTTGTACAAAATCAGAGAAATTCCGCCGTTATAGTTAGTTCAGCTAACTATAACTCGCGCACCCACAATGCACTTCTGATGACTTCACATATTACATCATTCATGACATGGTCCGTGACATCCTTGATGATATCACTGTTGACATCTCAAATGACATCACTGAGGACATCACTGATGGCATCACTATTGACATCATCCAGTGACTGTGTGTTTCTGTAAAGTTTAAATATGCTTTATATATATATATATATATATATATATATATATATATATATATATATGCCAAGTTGTATTGAAGAATGAGTGTGTGTATAAGTGTGTGGATGGAGGATTTTTTAGGTGCGTGACTGATTGTATAAGTGAGTGATTAAATGTGTCTTACTGAATGCATGTGTTAGTGACTAAACTGTGTGAATGTCTGTATCATTCTGTCTGTTGTTGTGTAAGCTGGTGCATGGGTTGGTCAGTGGCTACATGAGTGTCTATATGGGCTATTGATTGGTTGCCTGAGTATTTGTATGGGTGTCTGAGTGTTGGTTTGGGTGGGAGATGTGTGACTCTGTGCATAGATGGGTGTGTGGTTGATTCACTGGGTGTATGGGTCCAAGAGTGCATGTGCAGACAGCTGTATGGGTGGGTGAGTGTGTATAAGGTTGTGTTGGTGAGAGAATGGATGTCTCAGTGGTCCATGTCCAAGTAACTACATATGTAAAAAGGAGGTGTTTGTGAGAGTTGGAGTATATAAATGACTATATGTGAATGTCAGTGATTGTGAGAGTGGCTGTATGGATGAGTGTGTACTCGTATCAGTGATTGTAATAGAGAATAAGTATGCATTTGTTTCTGTTTGAATAAGTGAAGTGGTGTGTGTGTATAACTGTATATTGCCCCAGTATTGGAACTTTCATAGATTCCCATGCTTTTGTATCATTCCCCGTCGTCAGAATGGGAGTCTCGGTAATAACAAAATACCATAGTAGTAGGTACAAAAGAGAGAGAAAGGCCTAGGCCTCATTCCCTTTTGTAGCATATCAGCCTCTTTTTGTAAAAGAGACCAAATATTAGGCATCAGCCAATCAGAAGAGCCTCACCCCTGGAACCTTCCTGAAGGAATCTCAGAGCCTCAGATTTTCTACCGCACGTTGTGCTAGGGAGTCTCCATTGAGCTCTGCTCTATTTTCAACTCTTTCAAGTAGATTTCTACAGTTTTTCCTTCAGGATTTCTTCAGTTCTACTTCAGAAATTTCTCCTTTTCATCAGGATGTCTGAAGTTGAGAAAAAGAAAGCTCTTTTTAAGCCCTGTTCCACCTGTGGGAAGAAGAGGCTGTTTGTGGAGGACAAACACAAGGATTGCTTTACTGCCTTTATCCGGATCACAAGGAAGAAGACTGCAAAATGTGCCGCACTCTCTCCACCAAGACCTTGAGAGATCGTGCTGGAAGACTGCTTACATGGCTACAGAGGCAAAAGGAGAGGAAACATGGAGTTTCCAGTGATGAGGAGGAATCGTCTTCATTTACTTCCTCAAAAAGGTCAGTGAAAAGGGGTAGAGGTTCCCCATCTTCCTCTGTTGGGCGCCCCTCAAAGGCTTCAAAAAAGACCCCCAGAGAGTCTGATAGCCGGGGTTCAGAAAGCTCCCCCCACCGCAGTGGGAAGGATAAGGCAGAACTGGTTTCGCCTCCTAAGGGTGAGAAGACAGACCCAGCCTTCAAGAAACCCTCCTCACATTCTTCAGAGAGGAGTTCTAAGTCCTCTACGACGAAGACATCGTCGACGGTGGGTCCGTCGACGAAGAAAACGAAACCCAAAATTCAATTGGTCCCGTCGACGGGCTCGTCGGTGGGAGAATCGTCGACGAAAGCTTCGTCGTCGATGAAGGTAGCGCCGACGGCAGCGTCGACGAGAGGTACGACGACGACATCGTCGACGAAGACGTCGTCGACGGCTTCATTAACGTCGTCGACGAAAAAACCATCATCGTCGACGGCAGTGACGACGACGGCGTCGTCGACGGTATCGACGACGGTGGTGTCGTCGACGAGTGCATCGACGACGACAACAATATCTACAACGTCCGCGGGCTCGTCGACGGCGGTGTCGACGACTACATCTGTGATTCCAATATCGTCGACGAGAATATCTCCGGCGTCGACGGAACCATCGACGATACTGGCTACGGAGAGACGAGTGACGATTTCTTTAACGAGGATCACTCCGGAAATGACATCCCCGGTAAAGGTGACCACTTTACCGCCAACTTTGTTGTTGGATCAGGAAGAATCTGAGGAAGACGGACAGGATGCTTATGACTATGCCAGTAGCCCGTCTCAGCTACTGATCAAGAGTCAAGAGACAGATTCGGATGGGGCATATGACCAGGGAGAAGGAGAATATCATCAAGTGGCCCACTCTAAGGGCTATGTGCCACAGGACATGGTTTCGGTACCTACAACATTCCTGCATGACCTCCACAAGATGCTGCAGGACTATAAGTCGAAAGCAAAAAGACCAACACCACGTAGGTCTGCTCCTTCGACACCAGTCAGAAACCCCTCATCTGTAGTCCCTTTGGTACTTCCGGCACGGACGCCGCCTCAACCTCAGCGGCCGACACCTCAGGCTCCGTCAGAGCCAGTCGATGACCCGGAGGGGGATGATGATGATAATGAATCATCTGAGGGTAACCAAGACTCGGATCATGATAGGGATGAATATGATGACTACATCATCCCAGACCAAGCTTCGCCTCATCAGGACTTGGTAGATTCACCTCCTGCTGACATCGGCAGTTTTCACCAGCTGATGGAACGTGCAGCGGGAAGATTTAAGTTGGCAATGCCCGCGGAAACCACGGAATGTTTCTTATATGACTTCAAAGAAACACACCGCAAAACAACAAGATCCATTCCAATTGTGGATCATTTGTGGGATGAAGGTTTGAAAGCTATGAAAAACCCAGCGACGGCGGTCCCTGTGCTACCACGTCTGGATAAAAAGTATAAAGCACCAGATGATGGACCGGCAGCGCTGACGGGCCATCCAAAACCTGACTCTGTCATCTCACAGGCAGCACAGAGGAAGTCGCGGAACCCTTCTGCTCCATTAACGGCCCCTCCTGATAAGGTTGGCCGACGACTTGATAACACGGGCAAACGGTTTTCATCGATGGCTAGCCTACTAATACGTGCCTCCAATGCTTTGGCGATATTAGGACGATATGATCGCCAATTATGGTGCGATGTAGCCCCGTATCTGGAACTCCTTCCACCGGAGTCACGGGCGGAAGCGAAGAAGACTTTACAGGAGGGTGAGGCGGTCTCCATGGAAATTATAGACTGTGCCATGGACATCGCGACAACGTCCTTTCGGACGTTAGCAGGAGCGGCAGTTTTAAGACGCCAAGGGTGGCTGAAGGCGACTTGGTTTAGACCGGAAATTCAGAACAAGGTCCTTGATCTGCCCTTCGATGGCGAAGCCCTATTCGGGAAATTAATAGATGATACTCTTCAAGAGATCAAAAAAGACACAGAAACAGCCAGGTCTCTAGGTACCCTCCAGTATCGCAAATCTCCCTTCAGAGGTTCGAGAGGCAGAGGAGGTAGTTATAGAGGTTCATACCAACAACAACAACCATGCTATTCTTCGAACAGCTCTGGATACCAGCAAAATCGCCAGTCATACCAGCAAAGGCAAGGCCAATCTTCGGGTTATTCGAGGCCTTACAATAAGGGCAAGCAGGCTGCCCATGGACGGGACACGTCCAAGCGCCAATAGCGGTCTCCTGGCTCTGCCTACTGCTCCCTCCTCCAAGAAATCTCCAGTTGGAGGCAGGGTGTCAAAATTCCTTCAAAATTGGTCCAAAATAACATCGGACCGTTGGGTGATCAACATCATAAGGCGAGGACATACTTTGGAATTTATGGAAGTCCCTCCACCCAGGCCCCCGGCAGCCGTTCCATCAAAACATCTGCGTCTCCTAAGGCTCAAAGTACAACACATGCTCCGCAAAGGGGCGATAGAGCCGGTCCCCTCCAAACAACAGGGCCAAAGTTTCTATTCCAGGTTCTTCCTGGTGAGAAAGACGCTGGAGAAATGGCGCCCCATCTTAGACCTCAGGGAGCTAAATACCTATCTTGTCTCCCTATCCTTCCGGATGGTATCCCTACAGGATATATTGAAGATGATCAGTCCGGGGGATTTCATGGCCACGCTCGATCTGGAGGACGCGTACTTCCATGTCCCGATTCACCCAGCACACAGAAGGTTCCTACGCTTCACAGTAGCCAAGAGCCATTTTCAGTTCAGGGTTCTGCCGTTCGGACTTCGCTCTGCCCCAAGGATTCTCACGAAGGTGCTGGCACCGGTGGCGGCATTTCTGCGAAGGAGCCACTTCCAGGTCTTCCCTTATCTGGACGACTGGTTACTGAAGGCCCCATCCAGAAGGTTAGCGCATGACGCTGTGCAGGCTTGCACCAATCTGTTCCAGAATCTGGGGCTCACTTTGAACGGAGAAAAATCCACGCTGATGCCCTCAAGAAGAGCACGGTTCCTAGGAGCAGTGTTAGATTCAAAGCTCTCGAGGGCGTTTCCTACTCAAGAGAGGATAGACAAACTGCAACGGTTGGCACGAAACCTTCGGGTAAAAAGGTGTCTTTCTGTACGCAGTTACAAGTCGCTGCTAGGGGTGATGTCATCCTGTATCCCCTTAATTCCTCACTGCAGACTTCGAATGCGTCCCCTGCAGGAACAACTGGACCTCCAATGGAAACAAGTGCACGGATCGTTCCAGGACAAGGTGGTTGTCACTCGGGAGATGAAGGAGGCAGTGATTTGGTGGTCACACCAAGACAATTTGTGCCAAGGTCTATCCTTCGCAAGCGTACCATCGCCTCAAATACTAACTACGGATGCGTCATTGGAGGGATGGGGAGCAGTGATGCAGGACCTGCAGGTCAGCGGCCATTGGTCTCCTTGCGAGCAGACTGCATATCAATCTGTTGGATCTGAGAGCGATCAGGCTAGCTCTTCAAGCTTTTCTTCCGCGACTCCAGGGTTCGCAAGTGCTCATCAGAACGGACAACACCACAGCTATGCATTATGTGAACAAGGAGGGAGGAACGAGATCACTCCTCTTGTCGCGGGAAGCTCAACAGATATGGGAATGGTCAGTTCTTCAGAAAATTTCACTAAAGGCGGAGCACTTACCAGGAGTGCTGAACGAAGGCGCCGACAGACTGAGCAGATTATCCTCAGTCAGTCACGAGTGGGAACTAAAACAGCAGGTTCTGGATCTACTATTTCAGACATGGGGCACACCGGAGGTGGACCTTTTTGCAACACCAACCAACAAGAAGTGCTGGTCATACGCCAGCAGGTTCCACCATCAAGGCTCATTGGGCAATGCCCTGTCGTTAGCCTGGACAGGGCGGTTTCTCTATGCGTTTCCGCCAATTCCCCTGATTCCACGCCTCATCAGGAAGATGAAAACAGAACCATGCAAAATGATCCTGATAGCCCCAGCATGGCCGCGACAATTCTGGTACACAGAACTACATCTGCTGTTGTTAGTCCCTCCATTGCGGCTGGAGGAGTGTCCGGATCTTCTGACCATGTCCGGAGGACAGGTTTGGCATCCAGACCCAAGATCATTACACCTGACTGCATGGCTCCTGACCAGCGAGAATTCATGAATGTCCCTCTTTCCAAGGAGATCAAGGACATTCTTTCCCAGGCAAGAGCACCTTCAACAAACAAGACATACAGATTAAAATGGAAAAGGTTTTGTATTTGGTGTAAGAAGGAAAAGGTTGATCCTTTTACGTCAAAACCTCATCAGATCTTGCCTTACCTGCTCTCGCTTGCAAAGTCTAATCTGGCCCATTCTACGATCAAGGTCCATTTGGCGGCACTTTCCAGATTCAGGAGAGCTGGCTCTGGTCCGTCATTGTGGTCTTCAAGAATTGTCAAGCAATTCCTCAAAGGCCTGTTCAGGGTCTATCCACCAGTGAGACCTCCTCCTCCAACTTGGCATTTGAACTTGGTCCTGGCTCAACTGATGAAGGAACCATTTGAGCCAATTCACCGCTCAGACCTGAAGTATTTGTCATTGAAATTGGCCCTACTTTTAGCCCTGACATCGGCTAGGCGAGTGGGAGAGTTGCAGGCTCTTACTATCCAGGAGCCGTTTTTACAGTTCAAGAAGAACACGGTCATCTTGCGGACGAACCCAAGATTCATTCCTAAAGTTCCTACAGACTACAGTGATTCTAAAGACATTTTTTCCAAACCCAGTCACTCCAGCGGAGAAGTCATTGCGCACTCTGGATTTACAACGATGTCTTAAATTCTACTTGGACCGTACCAAGGAATTTAGAAGGACTTCGCAATTGTTCATCGCCTTTGGTGGTCCAAGCAAAGGTCTCCCTCTGTCCAAACAGGCGATCTCCAGATGGATTTCAAGTGCTATTCTGCATTGCCACAACATAGCAGGAAAACCTCTGGTGGGCAGGATACGTGCTCACTCGACGAGCTCAGCGGCATCCTCAACGGCCCTCTTTGCGGGGGTGCCTATAAAAGACATTTGCAGGGCTGCTACCTGGAGCAGCGTGCACACTTTCACTAAGCATTACTGCTTAGAGTCATTGCAGCAGGATGATGCAGCAGTGGGCCAGACTGTCCTGAGGAACCTCTTCAAGTGATTGGTGAGCTTTCCTTTCTATCCCACCTTCCAGTGGTAACGCATTTTGTGATTTCATTTGTGATGATATACAGTACTTATTTACAAAATGTGTTTATGATGGTTTACTGCTTGCTATTCTGATACAAAAGCATGGGAATCTATGAAAGTTCCAATACTGGGCCAAGAAAACAAGTTACTTACCTGTAACTTTGATTCCCCAGTATTGGTAACTTTCATAGATTCCCATGCCCCCACCCACCTCCCCGGGAAAGCTCAGCCTTCTGCAAGTAGGGTGTCTAGCACACAACGGCTACGAAAATCTGAGGCTCTGAGATTCCTTCAGGAAGGTTCCAGGGGTGAGGCTCTTCTGATTGGCTGATGCCTAATATTTGGTCTCTTCTATAAAAAGAGGCTGATATGCTACAAAAGGGAATGAGGCCTAGGCCTTTCTCTCTCTTTTGTACCTACTACTATGGTATTTTGTTATTACCGAGACTCCCATTCCGACGACGGGGAATGTTACAAAAGCATGGGAATCTATGAAAGTTACCAATACTGGGGAACCAAAGTTACAGGTAAGTAACTTGTTTTCTTCTTTGCATGACTGACTAGGTATGTAAGTAACTCCATGGATGAGTGGTGGTGCATAGGCGTATGAGTGCTTATGATAGTGTTGTATTGATGAGTGACTGCATGTATGAGTGATTGTATGGGTTATTGAGTGGATGTGTGTGTAGACCTAGGAATCAGTGAGTGCGTATGCAGTAACTGGTATTGGTGTGTCGATGGTTTCAAAAATGGTAGTCTGTATTTTACAGTAGGTGTATCAAAGGTTATATTAGAGTGTGAGGCTGTGCATCAGATTTTTACATGGATGATGTCATCAGTGATGTAATCAGTGATGTCATTTGAGATGTCATCAGTGATGTGATCAGTGATGTCACTGACCATGTCATGAATGATGTAATATGTGACGTCATCAGAAGTGCATTGCGGGTGCGTGAGTTATAGTTAGCTGAACTAACTATAATGGCATAATTTCTCTGGTTTTGTACGAGTGAAATGTCCAAACTAACTATAACATCCCTGAAATCTAAGGTTTTTTCAGTGAATTTCTAAGGTTTTTTTAAATGCTAATTTCTAACTATAATGTCCCTGAAACCTATGGTGTTTTCTGTGAATTTCAAAGTTTTTTTAAATGCTAATTTCTACCTATAACCCCCTCCCTGCAGCACTCAGCAGGATTAAGTCCCCTTGAATCCTGAGGGTCCCTGGGGTCCAACTAGGCCACCAGGTACCTCCATTAAGCGCCACTGAGCTGCGTTGCAGAGAGCTGTACAAAGGGGCGAGGCCTGGTGTCCACATTGTGACCAACAGCACAGTTGACATTGGGGGACAGCCTGGCAATAGCAATTAGTTCCTATACCTTCAGGTGCCAGGTAAGTCTGTGAATATCTGATCTCCTTTAAGATATCTCATATTTTTCCTTTCTCTCATTTTGTTGATATAAAGTAACATTTATTTTACATTTCATTTTATTATGGGTTGTTGTTTATCTTTCATTAATTTCTCTCTCTTTTGATATATTTTCTGTCTAATACCAATTTTATACATTGATTCATAAATCTTTATTTAACATTTCATGTTAATCTTCTCTCCTGCTGCTGGATAAGGAGATACCTTACAAACTCCAGCTTCAAGGTCACTGGTTCAGCAGTTGACATCAACAAGTCATCCAGAAAGGAAGCACCCATGCTTGGAACTTTTATATTTATATTTCACTTCTCATACTACTAACTTCATTTTGAATGCATTTCTCAACTTTTTTGGTAGCTTGTAGAAGAATTGAGAGAAAACTTTATTTTATGCAACTTTTTCTTTATCTTCCTCTTGCAGGTACTAGGAACATTGAGCCTGATGATGATGTTGTACCATCCACGAGTGTAGAAAGTCAGACAGACCAGGAGGAAAATCCAATCTCCCTCTAAGCAGCTATTATGTCAACCAGCACTGCACAGGAAGAAGAGGAGGCCAAGGAGCAGGAGATGGTTGAGAAAGTGGAGAAGGAGGAGGAAGAGGAGAAGATGTACATTGTTTCAGTAACACAGAAAACCTCAGACAGGACCTTTGTGTGCCCTCCAGTGTTGGTTATGAGGATTGTAATTCCCAAGTCACTTGCTAAGCATCCACCACTGCTTGTTCCGCCTATGCAAGACTCACCTCCTCACAGCCCTTAAACTACAGGTCCCTCTGTATAGGCACCAACCTGACAGGGTATCTCCAGTATTCTATCAGTCATCTGAGGGAGAGGATACCCCTGGTGAGGAACAGCTTTCTGCCTTTAATCAGTCTCTTCCCCACACCTTTCCGATGCCTTACGGATGTTGTCCTTCTGCATGATGGACAAACTGCAAGCCATTTCAGATGGTCACACATGCAAGATGAGGGTGAGGAATTAGGTGGTATGGCCAAATCCTATCCTGTGGGAGGATTAGTTTTTCCAACAGTAACTCACTGTGCAAGTAGATGATTGACAAGCAGACCTGTGCCTTGGATAATGTAAAACCTAGTCAAGACATTGCAAACTTTGAGGAAGACAGTGCAAGGCAACATGCTTTGATCATTTTCGTGGAGATGATAGAAGCACTAACAAACAAATACTAATCTCAATCTTCAGGGCCAAGGCAGTCGAAAGATTCATACAGAGGCACCACAACCTTTGAGGCCAACACCACTCACAAACCCTGATGGCAATCAAATTGCAACACCCACAAACATACCACCTCTGTCACCACCACCTCAGCCACCACCTTCAACTCAACCTGTGCCTACTCAGCTACCACCATTACAAGCACCATTAAAAGCAAACACCTAAGAAGACTCACAACCAGCATTGTGTGGTGAGATTGTAAACTACACGCCTGATTTAAACCAATCTTGAATTTTCAGATTTATTACTCTTTCAACAAGACACTCATACAAACACACAGCTGCCATGAACCGTTGCTAGCATCAAGACTACCTTGCCTCTGAGATGCCAATGTTGTAAGAGATGACCCTCTGGAAAGATCCAGTGGGCATTAAATACAGTGCAGCCAGTATTTTGACATAGCCAGGGATAGCGTGGGAGCATGCTCTGGATAAATGAAGCTCCTGCTCTTAGCCTGCCACAATGTCAATTAATTACTATTCAAAATGAGTGGCAAAGCAACAAAGACGTTCACTAACATATGGAAGTCAGAAAGAGCAATTTGATGTGTGAGTTCAATTCTTATGAAGTCAGCCTGGATGTCATTGGATCGTGTTGAAATGTGATTTACCTGTACATGGATTCTGGAGTTCAGAACAATCACTCCTTGCATTACAAGGCGTGTTGAAATGTGTTGAAAACCTTTTTATAAAATTCAACAGGATTACCGTAGAAATATATATTGGATATTAAAAAAACTTGTAATAACACTACACAGAAATCCTTTAAGAGCTTAATATTTCTTGTTCGATCTTAAGAAAAAAATAAAAGAAATGTTCCCTTATTTTCCAATAGATTTCTATAGGTATTTGTTGACTCCAATATTTTCTATGGGAGTGTGTTAAAGTACCTGTGAGTGGCCATCTGTGGTACTTGACTTACTACAAGGCTTGGATGGAGTACATTTCAGGTTGTTTTGCCACTTTTCTGGCTGTAGTAAATTTAGAAGTTTTGTTTGTCAGTATCAATTGTCTTATTCTTTTATGGGCATATTTTGTGCATGTGCTTTAGTACACGTCTCCTAAACTTCCCTAAAATCCTTCCTATTGATTAGAAGCATTCCCCATTTCCATCCACTCTCCTTTGCCCCTCCTACCTTGACTGCAAAAACATATGCCCATGTGTGCAGAGATATCTGTGCCAGTGGTGGACACCATCACACAGAAAAGATAGGAAAGACAGAGGAGGTAGTCGCCAGCCATAGTATGAATAGCATTTTGTAGTACATGAGTAGTGCTCTTGCAGAACTACTTTACATACTACAAAATGCAGTTTGTGAATTGGGCCCAAGATATCCTTTGCATAAGATGTGTATGTATTGGGCTCATGTAAGCTTTACATAGGCTACCCGCTGTAGCATCCATCACGGAAATCCCAAATGTTTGCCAACAGTGTCAAATCCTGTTTCCCTTGGTTTCTTTCCTCTCTCTTTCAGATTAAATCTGTTAAGGTATTGAGGAATGTGGGGTCACAGGCACCAGTCTTGAAAAGCTCGCTGTCCCACTTTCTTCAGTGCTTGTTTCCATAGCTCGTGAAGCAGATGCGCTGATCTTACTTTTCTGTGTTATTCTCTACTCAACACCAGAATCAGAAACCACTAAATGCCAACAGTGATCATAAATCAGAACGATTTCTGCCAAAATGTGCCCAAAGGTTCTTTGAGGAGGGCTATAGTCCTTTAAGCTCAAGCGCTGGTTCATACCTGCTCCTATGGAAAACTTTGCAGTTTGGGATGCTCCTTCAAATGGTTCTTAGTTTAAGAAACACTGAAATAGTTAGCAGTAATCCAAAGTAGTCTGGCTCCTTACAACAACTGTAAGCCCCCTGAGCTCCTTTTGTCTGGAAAATCCTGAGATCATAAAGATAAAGAATGGTCTGAATTCAAGAGAACTGCAATCCCTTTTTGGCTCCAGTACACAGTCAAGGAAACTAAAATAGAGAAATTAGTGTGTGAAAAATTGAAGTGGAAAAAGAGAGAAAGATAGGACTCTTATTTTTAAATGTCTTAGCTCGCCACATGTCTTGTAGTAAACAGTTGTCTGACATATGATATATTCTTACATGCAACAGTATTCCCTTCAAGAATAGGCACACACTTGAAAAACTCTTCCTCTTCAACTGATTTTTAAAAAAACTGTATTGTATTGATTTTAAGAAAAACAACAAGCCATACAGTGTGCCATGACAGCATTAGACAGGATCCATGATAAAAGCTCACGAACAGATAAGTAGTAGAAGGAGCTTTTATTGGTACAACCATCAACAGTAGAAGTTACAGCAAACTGTCTTCACATCAATTGGAATGTAACTATTCTAACAGTGATGTCACTGTCCATGACATCCTTAAAGATATAGTAACATAACACATCCCCTATACATAATAAAAGAACAATTTGAGTATTGATGAAAACACCAAAATAACAAAAAAGGAAAAAGAACAAAGAGAAACAGTGAACATTAATGCATCACATAATCACTGAATTTTTTGGGAAGATGAAAAGATCTCTTAGGAGTATCCCTCTGGTAACTGGTGGAAGGAGGAACATTGGGAATACTGGGAACACAAGGAAGTTTGGGGCTATCACAGCAACGGTTCCTGATATCATTGTATCTGGATAGTTTAGACATGTTCCACGTACAACCATTGTCTAAGGTGACAGCATTTTTCTTAATGGAAACAATTGTGAAAGGTCCAATAAAGTTCGAGACACCCTTGTGACCAAATTTCGGTTTTTTCACAAGAACATTGTCACCCACATTCCATTTTCTGTGTTTGACAGCCATTCTAGTATCATAGCGTTGTTTGTATTTCTGCTGATAATCTGTCAACATAGCCCTTCTTTTCACTTCCCTTTCCACATTATTTTCAATTAACTTCTCCGGAAGCCAAGTTGGATTTAGCTTCGAACAAGCTAATCTACCTCTTAAAGCCTCAAAGGGAGACCTTTGCATAACAGCAGTGATGTCACTGTCCATGACATCCTTAAAGATATAGTAACATAACAATCCATCATGTGAGATATACTAATCGTATAAATGAACAACAGGGCAAGAATATAAACATATGTGGAGTAGTCCATTGCTCTGTGACTCTATTAAGACAATGATACCTGAACCAAGACTTCGAGCAATATGTCATCTAAGGAAATATCAGTGGCCACTTGGTCGCAGAAAAAGCAGCAAACATAATTAGCCAGCTCTTTGGTCAGTCCTCTATCCCAGACTCATCCTCAATGGAATGATCATCATCATGGTGAAGCAGCTGGGCCCATTGCATTATAGCCTCAGATATCCCTTCATCAGTACAAGAAAACCGGCTGTGCTGTTCCTCTGCCACCCCCTATTCAAGCAGATCCTTCAACCAGTGTGGCAGTGGTGAGGCATTTAACCCCATCCAGCCAATGGCCACTTACCTCTTCACCAGAAACAAGGACAGCTGGGTTAGCTAATAGGGGATCCTGCGTTACTTTAGTTGCTTCACTCATCCCAAAAGGAATGGTGAGTCTTGTGGCCACTGTTATGTGTGGCACCACCTGCGCCCATTACATGTGAACTTGAGCAAACTCCCAAGCTAATTGAAAGAAAGTGGCTCCCACCACACCACAACATGCACAGACAACACCCCTAACTGGATCTATTATGTTAAGGCCATATGGGTTACTATATGTATGCTGCAGAAAAAAGAAATGCAGAAGCTTAAACCTGAAAGGTGCGAAAAGATGTAACGCGTTATCTCAGTCCGAATAAGAAATGTCTCCGCCCAATTCCTTCTCCCATGCTCTCCGTTAAGCATGGGCGTAAAATCCGTTCCGCTCGCGGATTTTCGGCAAATTCGCAATCCGCGAACTCTCGCGAACTTGCCAAAAATTCGTAAAATCCGTGCGAAGCGGATTTTTTGCTTGGTCGCACTTGCCAACTAGAATACTATACAATTTCGTGGGAGTAAACACTTGCGAACACGTAGATGCGGCGGGCAGCGACAATCTCGCAATTGCGAGATTGCAAAATTTGCAATTTCGCACAAGAAATCCACCAGCAGGCAGCATAAACCTTGAAAATTATGATTTTTATCAGAATAACTCCTCAGGTTGACATTTGCCTGCACTTTTTCTTTGCAAGGAGTCTATTTTGGGGGGGGGGGAGGAAGGAAGTGCCCCACAGTCTCCAACTTCCTGTTCCTGTCCAGCAGGCTCCTCCCAGTGCTTTCTTCATGTGCTGGTCACTTTGATTTGGATCTTGACCTGGAAGGGTTACTTTTTGTGGATGCTGCTGGATATTTGGATTTTTGCAAAACTGAAAGCACTCAGCAAAAGTTCATTAGTAACCTTTCCCTGTAGTGCTTCCTGAGGGGCCCCTTCAGAGTTCATTTGCCTACTTGCAACTATTCTATGACCCTGCTCTGACCCTCACAGCAGGCTCAGAGAATAGCTACAAGTATACAACAAAGGTCCTGTTAAAAAAATTACACTGCAACAGAAAGCAATTACAGACAAAACTGAAAGCACTCAGCAGGTGCAAAAGTTCAATCTTATCATTAGTAACCATTCCCTGTAGTGCTTCCTGAGGGGCCCCTTCAGAGTTCAGTTGCCTACTTGCAACTATTTTATGACCCTGCTCTGACCCTCACAGCAGGCTCAGAGAATAGCTACAAGTAGGTCACAAAGGTCCTGTGAAAAAAAATTGCACTGCAACAGAAAGCAAATTACAGATAAGGAAGCAGGTGCCAGCCAGACTGGAAGTTTAAATTCAGTGACACATTAATCCACCCCAAATTAATTCATGTCAGTTGAAGCAGGGCAGGTGTGCTTGCTTTTTTTCACCCCCATAATCTACAGTGATAAGCCAACCAGAGGGTGGCAGTGATGTACCAGAGGGTGGCATGGGTGTACCAGAGGGTGGCAGTGGTGAAACAGAGGGTGCTGTGAACCTGTGATGATGAACCAGACGTAGAAACAACATAGTCGCGGCCGTTGCGAGCCGACAAGTAAGTTCGCAATTGCGAACTGGTACACAACCCTCGCGAACTGGCAGAAATCCTTGCGAACACAGAAAAAAAAAATTTGCGCGAGTTCGCGGATTTTGCGGATTGCGAATCCGTAAATACGCAGGTTCGCGGATTGCCAATTCGCAAAATCCGCCCATGCTTACTCTCCGTGCAGTGTACTTTGTGGTTGCATATCTTTTCTAAGGGCTTTGTAGAAATGTGTAATAAGATGGTGTCCCTTCCCCATCCTTTGAGACCATCAAGGACAAGTGCAAGGAGCCACTAGGAAATCCGTCCATAACTCCATTGCCACACTCACCAGCTTGGCGTAATGGAGGAAATGTGCTGGCCCCACTCCAAAAGTGTCTTGTGCATCTTGAAACGATATACAGGTGTCCCCCAGATAAAGGTCACTCGTTTCTAGGCAGCCCGCTTTTCTCCACTGCTCCATAAACATGGTGAAGTCAGTTTGTCAAAAAGTGCCAGTTCCACATCATACTAAAGGGAGGCCTACAAATCGCTTTTGGACCACCTTTTCCCAAATTGATGCTGTATGGGTAACCAAATACAGAAGAGGGTGCTCCGACAGTAATTGTGGCAAGGTGTCTCCCCCATAATCAACCCCCTGGGGTCGCTTCTCCCAGTTATCTGTGCCTGTGAGCCAGCAGGCGGTGTGTTGAAAATTAACTGTAGAGCAATAGAATTGTACATCAGGCACCTCCAAGCCCCAATCTTTCAAGTCCATCTTTAGCGTTGCAAGTGCCACCTTGCTGCGCTTACCTGCCCACAAGAGAGTCACCAACCGGTGAAAAAAACAATCCAGGAAGGGAAACAGGGAATTCTGCATGAGGAGCAAACATTGCGAAAGGAAAACCATGTTTGCAATGGCTGTCCTACCCATGACGGATAAAGGGAGCTTATTCCCAAATTCAATGGAGTTCACCAGGCCACCAGCCAGTCTGAACACATTGTGGAGCTGGTCTTCAGTATGAGTAACCCAAATCCCCAGATGATGGAATCCTTCCAGTTCCCATTGAAGCCCTACATCTGGCAGCTGATGCAGCTTCAATGGGAACACTAATGATTTGCTGACATTCATTTTGAGACCCGAGACCTCACCGAATGTGCCCAAGAGCCGCAGCAAAAAAGGGATAGTCTTTCCAAGTGTGTGGACATACACCAGTGCATCGTCCGTGTGTATAGCGATGCTACATCGTTGGTATTCCCCACCCAAATCCCCCAGGGTGTCACCTCCCTGCACAGCAGCAGTGCAAGGAGCTTGATTGCTAAGGCAAGCAGTAAGTGCTAGATTGTGTAACCCTGTTGAGTGCCCTTCTCCACCATCCAGGAGTCAACGATCTCACCTCCCACCTTTATGCTTATAGAGGGTGGGGTGTACAGTTGTTGCATCCAAGCACATAATTTAGGTCCAAACCTCATACCCCCACTTAGCACTGCCTTCAAAAAGGCCCACTCCACTGTGTCAAAAGACTTTTCAAGGTCCAGGGATACCAGGGCTCTCTCTTTCACATCTTCTATAGAATCATGCAGGACATGGGTCAGCTTTCTGAGATTATGCATGGTACTACGGGCCTGCATGAAACCACTTTGGAGCCTTGAGGCTGGTGTTAAGCATAGTCAAGGGCCTAAAGACATATGGACCCACTGGGTCCCCTCCCGGTTTCAGTATCAAACACAACACCCCTTCTTGCATAGTGGGTGGCAGAAATCCCCTCTCCCTTGTCTCCAAATAAACCTCCAACAGTTTCTCTCTAACGGTTGAGGAATAATCATGATAGAATTCCACAGGGAATCCATCACCACAAGGGGCCTTGGGCCTGTTCAATGCCTTAATAGCCTCACCCACCTCTTCCGCTGTGAGTTCCTCCTCCTTCAATGCTAATGCCTTCCCCTTGCGGCTTGGGAACTCCGACCCCAGCAAGGACCATGTTCATCTTACCCTCAGTATCCGGCAGGCCAGCATTGCAGAGCAACTTAAAATGATCCAATAGGGTTAGCAGAATATCCTGTCACCTGGTTTGTGCGTGCCCGTATGTATTCTGTATAGACATAAAGGGAGTTATCTCCATTTCCCGCCGAATAATCTATTCTAGGAGTTTGCCAAATTTGTCTCCCTCCCTATGAAACAACTACCAGTAGTCTTTTAAGCCAGTTTTACACTGTGTGTCCCAGGGGGAGCGGACCTCCCTGTGAACTGCTAGCGCATCTGGAAACACCCCCGTATTGTACACCTCTTTTGCCAACCATTCCTCCTGGGTCTTTAAATCAGCTATTAGCCTTCTGTGCACTCCATAAATAGTGCTAATACATTTCCCCTGCACCCACGCTTTCAAGGCCTCCGATTCGACCGGAATACTGGCGATGGTCTACCAATTATTAGTGGTGTAACTGTCTATAGCAGTCCTCAAATCCTCATGGCATGCTACGTCTGTAAGTAAATCAGAGGGCATACGCCATGTCCAACATCCATTCAGTCTCCCATCCCACTCCAACACCTATACGGCCGGGAAGTGGTCTGACAAAAACCTGATCATATGTGTCCTTGTGTCTACCCAGGAATGATCAAGCCCACCCACTAAAAAACGGTCCAGCCGACAATAGGTATTTGTGGGTCCGAGAGTGATGTGTATGATCTAAACCTTCAGGGTGTAACATGCCATGCATCCAATGGACCCAAATTTCGCATTGCCCTCTCCTGGGCTCCTGTCATCAGCGGTTTAGTACCACCCCAGGGAGGGAACCGATCCCTCCCTCCATCTAAAATACATTTAATATCACCCACCCATAAAATAGGAGACCCTACACTATGACAACACCTCCGGCAAGCCCTCAAAGAAGTGCCAGTCATCAATATTGGGAGCATATGAATTTAACAACTTGATTTTTGCTCCATCAAGGGTATCCTGAATCAGCACATAGCCCCCCTCCACATCCGTCTCACCATAGGTGAGCCTAAGGGGGACCCCAGGAGCGAGCCAGATGACCACTCCTCTGGCGTAGGAGGACTATGAGACAAAAAACATCTTAACCCTCTACTTCTTTTGTAATTTCTGGACTTCCAGAATCCCAAGGTGTGTCTCCTGTAAACAGGAATTTTGAATCTTACCGCTTGAGAGGAAAGAATGAACATTATAGCACTCAGTGTAATTGTGGAGCCCTCGGACATTCCATGTAACTCTTTGAACTTGATGAATGTAGTATCATGCCCTAAGTCCCTCCCCACCATGTCCCCCAGGGTACCCAATTCCAGGGTCGCCAAATCGGCAACCATTCGCACTGTCGCGTTGCCCCACTGCCTTCAAACAGGAAAAGAAAGGAAAAAATAAAATGATAATAATGTAATGTTATCAGTTTACTTTGTCCTCCTGCTGCAGCAGCTTGAGTGACGTGGCGGGGCTGAAGAGCAGGGGAGGTAAGTGCATAATGACCAATCCCATTGCAGCATTGTAATTGGTTAGGTGAGCCTGTGTGCCGGGTGCTTCCTGTTTCTGGAAGATGAGAGCAAGAGCAGACACGTACGGGACCCGGCAAGAAGGTAAGTATGTTTTTTATTTTTATTGTGACCCACGTGCCCCCCTAACCCTCCTCCCCCCAATCCCCTCCCACCCGGCCTGCCACCCACGAGCCGTGCCGGCCATGACTTCACCTTCACCTCAGCTGTTCTTTTGCTTTAATCTTCCCTGTTTGTCCTTTGTACATCTTCCAAATGCCACTCATCTCCTGTACTACATCTGCTATCCTTGAGCCACCTGTCATTTTATATCTCCTATCATTTGGCTGAACCTGCTTCCCCTGGTTTTCCTTGCAACTGGTCCTTGTTCTGCTCTCCCACTTCAGGAGTCATTGATCTTTCTCACTTTTCTTTTATCTTCATTGTCTGTTACTTTCTACCCTTTGGACTGCCTGCTTTTCCACTGCCTGTTCATCTGCAGATCTGCTGCCCCTGTACCCATCCTGCCTCTTTAATGTCCCTTACAGTGGGTAACAAGAGTGCCATGGGTTTTAATGCAGGCGAGAGAAATGGCCCCATACCACACTTTAATAGCAAAATATGGTCAGTAGCATTTAAGAGAAATATATGAGACCCTTCTACAAAATAAAAGAATCAAAAAGTTTTATTTTAAGAGAGCAGTTGGTGTTTTGCTCATAATATAAAGTATAAGGAACCTAAGTACCAGGCAGATGTTATTCTATTTACATTTTCATGCTTTAAATACTGTTGATCTGGCTTCATTCTTGTACAGATTTACAATGCCATTATTGTTTCAGATCCATCTGCTTCCGCGTCAAGAATTTTGGTCGGAAATGAGAGAATTGAAATTACTTTATCTTCACAACAATGGAATTGAAAGACTGAAGAATGTGCAAGCCTTGTCTTCCTGTCCAAATTTGATAGGTCTCACCTTATTTGATACCCCAGCAAGCCTGAGGAAACGCTACCGACATATTGTTGTGAACAGCATTTTGTCACTTAAAGTCTTGGATAACTATGTGATTTCTGATGAAGAGATTATCGAGGACTGTCATCTTACTGATACATTTAGACCCTTAAACCCTCGTCTATTTTTAAATTTTATACCTGTTCCAAAAACGGTAAGTATTTATATTTAATGTTTTTGAGATTGCTATTTTAGAATGATACAGGAGAATTATAAAATGATTTAAATCTTTATTTGGTAGAAGGGGACCTCAGTTCGACTTAAATTATGTGTCAAATCATTATTTTGTATATAAAAAGGTGGTGTCCCCATTAGCCATTTTTCACGATGTATCACCCGGGCAACTGGAAAGGGAGGATATATTCTGTGCTATCTCTCTCTACATCTTCTCCTAACTGGTCCTTGGGTAGTCACTTTGGTCCTTTGCCAAAGCTCTTTCTGGTGATGACCTGTAAGTTTCCATGTGAATATTATCAGCTGCAACATTAGTTTTTGCATAAACACAAACTTCAAAATATAAACTGCAAAATCACAACCTTATGCAAAAATCCCTTTGTTAGACCTGGCTTTTACAGTGGATTTATCCCCAGATTTTTTGGTTTGTGGCCTTCTGTTTCTGACCAGTGTTTGTTGGTTTTATGACTCTGGGCACTTTACCACTGCTGATCAGTGCTGAAGTGCATATGCTCTCCCTGTAAATTGTATGTATGGATTGGTGTTTCCATAATTGGCTGATTAAATTTACTAGTCAGTCCCTAGTACAGTGCACTGTGTGTGCTCTGGGCCTGTAAATCAAATGGTGCTAGTGGGTCTGCAGCACTTATTATGCCACCCACATAAGCAGCCTGTAAATGTAACTCAGCCTTGCCATTGCAGAGCCTGTGTGTAGTCTCGGAATGCTATGTCGACTTGGCAAGTGCACCCACTTGCCAGGCCTTAACTTTCCCTTTTCTTGCATGTTAGTCACCCTTAAGGTAGGCCTAAGGTATCCCAGTGGGCAGGGTGCAGTGTAGGGGACTGTTAGGATATGCCCTGAGAGAAATACTGTCAATTTTGTTTTTCACTATTGTAAGGCTATCTGTTCCCATAGGATAGAACGGGGAGTTTGCTTATAACATCTTATAAGCATAACTGCACCTGGGAACCAGATAAGAAAATAAATCTTTTGGTGAGGGTGATTTTTAGATTCCATGTTTGTAAATACCACTTTTCTTGCTTAGCCATCCAATGTGGATGTGTATTGAGCGCCTGGCTTTGGAGTGACAGGGGCTGGGGATGTGCAGTGGCTCCAGAGAGTCTGGATGAGAAAGCGCTAGGCTGAATAGGCCTGGTCAGCATTTGGAGTTGTTGGAGGAGTAGCACCTGCACCTAAATAAAGCTGTGCCTGCCTTCCACAATGATGGCCCCACCCCCTGTGGTGTGTCCGGAGCCAGGGCTCCCACTGACAATGGAGGTTGTTGTGCACCTGCAACGTGCCACCCAGAACTGGTTTGGACTGGGCTCAGAGCCCTGGGCCAGGAGAGAACAAATAGATTCACTGTAAAAAGAGGGGCCCAGACCCCAGACTTTTAGATCACTTCTGGGAATCAAGAGGAACCTTTGCCAAGGAGACGAGCCAGAGAAGCAGGGGAGGAATACTGCCATTGTGCTGTTTTATGTCTGGGGTTGGCCTCCAGTGGCTACTTGCTGCCAAAGAAATGAGAAAGGACTTTTCTGTTTGCTGTTTTCCCTGAGTGAGGAAGATCTCCAAGGGCTTACAACTGAGCTTGCCTCCTGCTCTGAAGACTCATGGACACAAAGACTTCTCCACCAGCTCCCCTGAAGTTCCTTGCAGGGAGTTCTGACCTGCCAAGCGGTGCCTGTAGCTGTTCTGGGCCTCTGGAGGTTGTTCTGGCTGTTGGGAACTGGAAAAGCAAAGCAATCAATAAGCAGGACACATCTGCACCTGTCCCGGCGCATCGCCGAAGAAACCGTCCCAGTGCCTGTCCGCGGGTCCAGGAATCGCCACACGCCACATCGAGGGCACCCTTCTCCGAAGTCTAACTTCCCCACACCAATCCCAACACAAGCCCTGCTGTTCGGCTGCAAGAACCCATGTATTATCCTGAATCATTGCATTGCCTGGCACACAAAGCCATCCACTTCAAGACCCGAGGTACCTTGCTCAGAAACTGGAGCTCTCATGTGGTTCAAGAGCCTCCAGAAGCGCCAGCACCCTTTTACTCAAATCACAAAAATTCAAGAAAAAAAGGACCTGTAATTGAGCCTTCTCAGGTTTGGCGCAGAGGATCTGGAACTCTCTTCCCCCTGAAGTCAGGGTGATCCCTTCCACTGTCCTCTTCAAAATAGAAGTCAAAGGGCTCCTGATGAAGAAATTTCTGCCTCAATATGGCTACCCCACTTGATTCTGGGGCTATAGATGCTATTTTGTAGCCCAGCTGCTTGATTCGCGAGAATCTCTGACATTTTAAGATGATGTACTTTTTGCTATGTTGAATCTGTTTGTTTGCCCATACCCTTCTTGCTGCATAATCTGTAAAGCACTCTGATACCCTTGGTGGTCATGTTCGTGCTATATAAAACGTTCTAAATAAATAAATGGAGGCACCAGGTCTGTCGCATCATTGGGGGACGCAGTAAGAAACCGACGCATCACCTCCACATTTAGTTTGAAACCGACGCATCACCTCATTTCCAGTAAGGAACCGACGCGTCACCTCCCCTGTACAGCAGTAAGGAACCGACGCATCACCTTCTTTGCGGCCCTTTTTGTTTGAGTGCGCGACACCTTCAAGGTACTTTGTGTGAAAAGTGTTGCATCTGCAATTTGCTTTGAACTGAACTGTTTCTACCATTTGAAAGTCATATTTTTATTACTGTGTAGTGGATTTTTGTTGCTTTGGTCTTATTTGGTTTAGATAAAGATTACTTATTTTTCTAAACTGGTGTGGTGCCCATTTGTAGTTTTTTCACTGTATTACTATATGTGTTCACAAATGCTTTACACACTGCCTCCGAGATAAGCCTGTCTGCTCGTGCCAAGCTACCAAGGGGGTGAGCAGGGGTTATTTTAGAAGTGTATTTGGACAAAGTTACTTACCTCTGCCAACCTGAGACCCACATAACTAACACCCTTGTGCTTTTTACTTCCATTGTAAACAAAGACAAAGTTTGGTTTGGCCCATCAATTAGAGGTTATAATTAGTCCTTCCATGAAATTATATTTAGATTTAAAGAAATAAAAATACATAAAGCACAAAATCATCATTAAAAATATCCATTACCATGCAGAAATAAATACTACCCCGGCTCTCATGCACTGAATATCAAATGAAAATGACACAATTTCTTCCCAATATTTTATTACCAGACAGTTATATATACCGCCACCATTAATTTCTGCCTGTGGGGCCCTATGTAAATGTAAATGTAGCTGTACTTGTAAAGCGCACTGATACTCCTGAGTGTCCTGGCGCTGTACTCATACCGCTAGGGAACCCTTCCTGGTTTTTCCCCGTGAAATGTCCACTCCTGGGCATCCCCAGGGTGCAACCAGGCATCCCTAGCGCTGTAGGGGGCCGTTGTGGAGATTAAGCAAGCTATTGCCCAGAGTTGCAGCGTGGGACCCATGCTTAGAGTAGGCACCGAGGCGAGAAATCAGGTCCGAGGAATTGTGAGCCCAAGATCCGCCGAGACCAGCCAAGGCAGGAATTGAACCCTGGTCCCGGGCCAGACCTCTGCATCAGGGTCTGCCGCTCTAACCATTGAGCCACACTTCTCCACTATGTCACATCACCGTCCTTAAACAAATTCACCAGGATTAACCTTCCATATCGATGTATTTTATGCATCTGTGTCAAACCTAGAAACTGCTGCTACTGTTATCTCATTGACCAACTTTCTACAAAGTGTCATTGCGGTACACATGTATCTAACATGTGCTGCCTTAAAAATATGCTTAAACCTGGACTTCTATGGACAATCACAATGCGAATTCGCAAATAAGGAAGTTTAAGGAATCGCAAATAAACAGCGATTTTTTTCATACATACCATTTTGCATTTCCTAAATAGCGATTCCTTAAAATTCTCTATTTAGGAAATACAAAATAGTTTGATGATACAAATGGCCCTGAATGTTTTGGAGCTTGTGAATATGAGTTTGGCAGATTGACATTGGGTTGCCGTTGTGTAGTGAGATTCTCTTTAATTTCAACAGAGCCTACCATAATAATTATTTTGAAGTTTCTGTAGTTCCTTCCTTGGAAAGCAGATGTAAGCATGTAAGGAATGTAGTAATAATCCATGGAGGACAGTAGCATTGTCATCATGAGTTCCTTCGGTGATTGGGTTAGAGCAAAACAAGAACTATCCTGAGCTTTAAAAGTTAAACGATTGTACTCCTGGCAGCAGCCTTCACATGTAGAAATGAGGGATGACCTGAGTCAGATATGAAAAATAGTTTATTTATTTTATGTTTGTTAGAATGGTAGAATACAGGAGTAGTGACCACTTGGCAATTTATGATATTCCTTCACCCGGTTATGTGCTTTGTCCTGTTCAAGCAGAGAAATGCACTTCTATCCGAAGTAGATGTTATTTAATCATGCATCATAATTCAGTTAATTTAACTTCAATTCTGAACTACCAAAGATTGTAATTTGGGCTGGCAGTTTAGATTCTCAAGAATCTTGCTCTGCAGTTTGTGCATCTAGCTGCGAGTCTGAAGTACACCAAAATGGATTCAGAAAAAGCATATTTCAGTTTAATTGTATCCTGATAGTTTTGTGCATCCGGTTGTTATTTCAATATGGCCTATGACATAATGATATCTGATGTACAAAAACATATTTTTCTGGCTAAATAAAAGATAGCAACATTCATTTTTAATTGGTGGTGAAATTTGGGATGGCAGAATGTTCGTTCCGCCAGCTATTTGGCAGAATTTTGGTCACTCCGCATTACTGTTTACCATGGAGTTCCGGACGAATTTCACCAATCGCTGCATGGCAATATTTTTCTCCTGCGAGGCTTCAGAAAATGCATGCTGGTGAGTGTGAGCAAGATTTAGCAATCCCTGGCATGATTTTCTAACACAGGCAGTCATCAGCAGTTGCAGTCAAAGGGCTCCGCTCAAGTAGATTTGCTGCCGTTTGATCAGAGTTTCCACTCGAGTGGCAGCAAAATCAACTCGAATGGCCGTGTGCTCTATCGCAACACAAGGTGCTGTTCAAACAGATTTTTTAGCACTGCTCGTGCTACCAGCACTAAATTGCAGTGCAACTTCTATATTTTCCGTCTGTTGGTGGAACTCTGTGGAATCTCACTGAGGTTTATGTAACCCCAGGGAATTCTGCGAAGTTAAATTCCATGGTTTTCGCCCACTACTAGGTAAAATACTGGTGTCCTTTCTTTCTCCTTTCATGAAAATGGAGCAAGGCCCCATATACTGCAACGCTTCATGTTCACATGTTATGGTCTGACTTAACAGTGCAGCTTTCACTAGACAATTACGTGAGAACCACCAGGCGAGGAGCTTTGGTCCACTCACATGTTGGAAATAAGGAGTACATGTTTTCATTGGGCAGAAGTTGTGTGCTTCCAGAAAAAATGGTGTGCCTTCTGTGCAGCTGTGATCATTTTGTTTATTTATCCAGCTGCCTGAGCTTGAACCTTTATAGCATTGTAATGTTATTAAAATGTCTTAGATAACTAGATAGTTTACTTTGTTTTTTTGTGGCAGCAGTACAGATGTAGGCATGGCAGTTCTAAACCTACATGGCTTTTTAGGGCTGGCTTGAATGTGAACCTTTCACCGACCCTATGCGATCAACAAAAAAGAGCTCTCAAAGTTCTACTGCAAAAAGGGCTTTTACTCCACCCACATGTTGGTCCCCCTCAGTACAGGATTTGATTGGGATGAATTTGTGTGCTTTCACTAAAAAAACTGCATGCATTAAACCTTTTGGATTGAAGCAACGTTTTACCTCAGTGCAGCAGGTTTGAGTTCGGTATGGTAGCAAGCCAATGATCATGGCAATAGGTATGATCTTGTTATTGTGAAAAGATAGGACAAAGGCAATAGACCTGGCATATTTATTGTGAAAAGAGTAAGTTGAAGTCTTTGTGGATTTATCCAAAATACAGGAAAACTGTGTTTCTTTGGGGAAAAATGGGAACAAAGTGCTGCAGAAGAAGGATCCTTTTGTTCTCCTTAAAATGGTATCAATGAAGGGTTTGTAGTGCTAAAATCACCATCTTCCTGGCTTTCAGAAACAGGCAGACGTTTGTCGGAAAACCACATTTGTCTACACTGTTTTGGTATTTTACTGAGACCAATGTGTGAAACCAATAATGGAACTTAGAACGCTATACATTTCTGAAAAGTACAAAAAGTTCTGAATTCAGCAAGGGGTCATTTGTGTCGATCCTTTAATGTTTTCCTATAGCAAGTAAAGTAACATTTGAAATAAAAAAGATTGGAATTCAGTTGAACAAAAGCAGCCATTGGCAGCTTTTTGACAGCCATATACCATCATGTTCTCTGGACCCTTCTGGTTGCAGGGATATATAGGGCTTGTAGGTTCATCAATAGCCCTAGGTACCCAGAGCCAGTTACTGAGCTTCACCTTGCAATGGTTTTTCATTGTGTACTGGGTGTACAGCAATCCATTTGGTAATATATAAAGAGTGAAAATTAGGTATCAAGGAAACCTATGTATTTCCGATATGGAAAAAAGATATGGAGTTTAGAAGCAGCGGTTATTAGTACATCTCTGAATTGTGGGTCCCTTTACTAGCATGTGAATGACAGGGCATCTTTCAAAATTACTTCTTTTTAACACACAGTCAAACATTTGGAATGCAGAAATGCATAGAAAGACAATTGGTAACAACACTCGCTCTACTATTCTGTGTTCCCCTAAGTCTCCTGATAAAAAATGGCTCTTCACCTGTGTGGATAGGCCTAGGCCCGTGACAAGAATCGGCCCAAAATGTAACGTGGACACATCACAGTGATCCTTTTTTCTGCAATGCGCTTAGCTGTGGATTTGGGGTCGTAGCTTAGCCGGCACCCAGGGAAACCAACCAAATCTGTAAAATGTTTAAAACTAGACACCCAGGGAATCCAATATGGGGTGGCTTGTGTGGCTCTCACCAGGTTCTTTTACCCAGAATCTCTTGTAAAAGTCAAAATGTGTCCCCAAAAACGATTTCCCTAACATTTCTGTAATGGAAAGCTCCGGAATTTGAAGGGAGATACAAACGTCCTTCCACCCAGCATTTCCCCGTGTCTCCCTATAAAAATGGTACCTTACTTGTGAGGGTAGGCCTAGTGCCCGAGACAGGAAGCGCCCAAAGCGGTACGTGGACACATCACATTTTTCCACTGAAACTGACACTTTTTTTGCAATGTCCCTAGCTGTGGAATTTGGGCCCTAGGTGAGCTGACACCTAGGAAAACCTTGCAAACCTGTACATATATGAAACATAGACACCCTGGGGAATCCAGGATGGGGTGACTTGTGTGACTCTCACCAGGTTCTGTTACCCAGAATCCCTTTCAAACCTCAAAATGTCCCAAAAAACATTTTCCTTACATTTCTGTGATGTTTTAGATAGATGTGACGATTGCAAGGGTCTCTAAGTCTAGTTTTCTGAAATGTCTGGTTTATGGTAGGTTTCCCTAGATGGCTGTCAAGCCCGGGACCAAAAAGGAGGTGACCCCCTTGCAAAACTAGGTAGTTTTGTGATAATAGTTTTGATGCCTGCACAATATGTTTTAGGCTGACCTACCTTTCGGCACCCACACAAATGAGGAATCATTTTTATCAGGAGATCGAGGGAAACGCTGGATGGTAGGAAATTTGTATCGCCGTTGTGATCCTTCAACTTTCTCACACAGACAAGAGAAAAATGCAGCCTTTTTGCTAAATTTGAGCTTTGCTGACGATTTTGGGAAAGGAATGCTGGGGGATCCACGCAAGCACACCACCAACCAAGCCACAGTCTACACATACTGCCAACTAAGCACCATCCATGCACACTGCCAGCCAAGTACCATCCAATGCACAGCGTCAGCAAAGCGTTAGCCATGCACACCACCAGTTAAGTGCCAGTCAACGCACACTGCCAGCTAAGCGCAAGTCCACACACACCGCCAGCAAAATGCCAGTACACACAAACACCCATCCAAACGCCAGTACATACAGACCGTCAGCTGAACTCCAGTTGACACACACACAGAAACTTTCCCTGTAATCTAGTGATTTTCTGACTCCCTTGGGGGCAGATGAGCCTAAAAATATTGCTGATCTGCCCCCACGGGAGGCACAAACAGCAGCAATGCGTGCCTTAAAAAAACGGTAGCGACCCTTGACTATGGGGCTGCCTGACATGCCCACAAACATAGCCTAGTGACTAGTGGTTTTTCTGCCTCCACCCATGGGGGCAGATCAGGTGTAATAACTGTGCCCATTTTTTGGGGTGGGGGCATTGGTATGCCCATTTAGGGCAGTCCCCACCCATACACAAAGTAAAAATAGTCCCTGGTGTCTAGTGAGCTTTCTAACCCCCCTCCATGGGGGCAAAGCAGGGGCTGTTACCCATATTCTCCCAGGGGGCAGAAAGTCTGTTCCCAGTTTTTTGGGGGGTGGTGGGACATCAGCATGCCCCCTCAGAGTGGCCCCCACCCCTGCACAATGAAAAAAATACTCGCTGGTGCTTAGGGGAACAGATTAGGTGCTATTGCCCTGATATGTCCACCGGCGAGGCAGGAAGAATGGGCCTATTTTTGTTTGGGTGTGTGGGGGCATTCTTGGCAGCCCCCATTCCGACACTAATTTATTTATTTTTGAAACGTATAGAGCGCACAAATGCCCAAGGGCGTCTTGGCGCTACGGACAGTGGCAGGGTGATGAGCAAGTTATTGGTTAAACAACGAAGTCTTTTTTTTCCTTCTGAAGGCTAACAGAGATTGACAGGATCAGCGGGAGAGTATTCCAGAGATTTGCGACTGTGACAACAAAGCGCTGATCCCCCCAAGAGACAGTTTTAGTACGAGGTATTGTCAGATGAAATGCATTGGAGGATCGTAGTGGGCTGTTGGGAATGTGGATGGTTAGGCATTTTATTAAGAACTGGGGACCTAAATTACGGGAAGCTTTATAGGCAATGCAAAATGCCTTAAATTTGATTTGGTTCCTTACCGGCAGCAAATGGTATCTCTTGATGACATTTGAGATGGACTTGAATTTAGGGGTTCCTGACAGCATTCTGACTGCCGCATTCTTAACAGATTGCAGTTTTTGAATAACCCTGCTCTGTGCATTGGCAAAGAGTCCAGTACAGTAATCTAAAGATGACCAAGGTTCTTCCTGTATTCAAAGGAAGATACAGTAAGATCTTTTTAATTATTCGGAGTTTATGGAACAAGGCTGAGACGACTGCATTAGCATGGGGTGCAAAAGTCAGTTTGTCCTCAAATATAATGCCTAGATTCCTGACCTTGATAACAGGGTTCAGTGGGGAGCCAAGAGCTGATGGCCACCAGGAGCTGGACCAGATGGGAGACAGCTTACCAAAGATCATGACCTCCGTTTTGTCGGAGTTCAATTTAAGACAGTTGCTGGCCATCCAACTACTGATGGCCAACAAGCCTTTTTGAAAGCTAGCTGCAACCCTTTCTCCATTATTGTTTATGGCGAGCACCAGCTGGGTGTCATCAGCGTACGATGTTAGGCCCATCCCATATGCCTTGATGACTCTGGCTAAGTCCGACACATAGTTATTAAAAAGCGTCGGACTTAGGGAATAGCCCTGTGGAACACCGCATGGTAATGTCATCTGGGCAGAATGGAAAGTGCCCAGCGTTACCGTCTGGGTCTGGTTTGTGAGAAAGGATAACAGCAGGTCTTTTGCTTTGTCCTGAATGCCCGTCGCAGGGACACGGTTGATCAGAGTATTATGATCGACAATGTCAAATGCAGCAGAGAGGTCCAGCAAGATGAGAACTGCTGTGCCTCCCTGGTCCACATGAGTCTTATATTTTCTGATGCCTTGATTAGAGCAGTCTAAGTGCCATGACTCTTACGGGGGGGGGGGTGTAGAGCTCAGGCGATTACCTCACCTGCCCCCGAAGGGTAGCAAAAATATTTTTGTTTCCATTTATTTTGGGTGAGTGCAGCCCCCATCCCCCATTCTTCTTAATTTAAAAAAAAAATCCCTGGTGAATAGTGGGCTTTCTTCCTAATGGGGGGCAAATCGGGGGTAATAAAAGACTAAATGTAAATGTAAATCCAGTAGTTGTAAAGCGCACAGCTACCTGTAGGCATCCCGGTGCTGGGGGCTGTCGGAAAGATTAAGCGAGCTATTGCCCCGAGTCACATGGTGCTGGGCAGACCCCTGCCACCGGTGCCGGGGATCGAACCGTGATTTCCAGCATCCAGCGTCAGTCGCCCTGGCCGCTGCGCTACACCTCTTCCACTGGCCTGTTGTGTTTGGTGGTGTGGAGGCATTGGCATACTCAATTTGGGCTGACCTCACCCCTACATATTACAAAAAAAACCTGGAGCCTAGAATGCTTACTACCTCCCCCGGGGGGAGGAACAGATCGGGGGCTACTGCCTCCCTCTGCCCACCTGGGTCGCTGAAAGACTGAATATGTCCATAAATATTTGGGGGGAGCAAAGGCCCTTGCCCCATAGGCCGCTCCTCCTTCCCCTGTGTCTAGGTGGTGGATTCCTGCTTAGGGGACACCCTCCTGTGGCAATCCCCATGCTAGGATCCACTAGGGAAGGGTACCATTGGAACTGGAGATTCTCCCCTTTCCATTGATACCTCTCCCACTGTGTTTTGGTCCTCGAGGGGTGGGGGGGCTCAGACAGTCCTGCAAGAACTGAAGCAGTGAAAGTTAAATGGCTTATTGCACTTATGACATCAGGGCACCATGCATGCCGATCGTCATTACATTTTAATTTTTAAAAAAATGCCTTAGGTGGCTGGGAAAGCTCTTCCACAGCTCCTGAGGTTGAAAAATAAAAAGGAAATCCCTCTGCTGTAACCCATTGTGTCCTCAGTATAAAACGGTTTATTTAAAGTCAATTGGCATTTAAGGGTGGATTGTCATTACTTTGAATAGAATGAAAGCCTACAGATAGTGTTTTAGTTACTTTGAATCTCACAGACTAGTAGTCAAGAGTTTTGGTGATCGTTATCCCCCTTTTACAAACCATGAGTATAGAGGAGTGGCACTGGAAGAATCCTTGCTAAGCCATCTGAGAAGAGATACCACTTGTGTTGGCCAACTGTATTTTTGTAAACAGTTTACATTTGCAATTTATGACTTTGTGTCTGATGGTTGACTTGTAGGGATGATTATGCTCAGTACAGTAGGCCAGAGTTAGAGGTGGTGATAAGCCAACAATAACAGCTTTAGGCTTGATTGATATAGATGGAAATGCTATGCCTGACGCCATAGGTCTGGCTTCATTATTTTGGGTGAAAGGTTCAATCTGGGTTAGTAGCTGGCTCTTTTGCCCCCTGAATGATACAATTTTCTGATCACGTAGGTACATCCACCTAAAAATGAGTGCACTTCAGTATCAGGGCTGGTGGCCAGTCCTTTAGCTTGGAACTTTCTAATTTTTTCCTTTTATAGCTTTCCATTCATTTCTTTGCTTCGCCTCTTCTTATTTTCATTTATCTTAAAAGGGTACGACAGCTCTCCAGGGAGTGTAAAGAGGTTGCTTGCGTGTTGCTCATTTCATCTGCAATGTGCTGCATTCCACATTCTGGAATGCTGTTGTACAAAGTGTATCATTCTTTTACTGTTCCAAAATGGCCAACACCCCAGTTCTAAATGTGGCTGCCTTCCTTGAACTTTAAAACAATGATATACTAGTTGCAATACCTTTGCAAAACTAACACCTGCAAATATGTGCCCACTATTTTTAGATGGCAGCATGTTTTTTTCCTTCCTGTGTTCTTGTATATGTTGTTGTGTTTGTGTGTGTTCTTGTGCGGTTGCGTCAGAGAGTGAATGAATGGATAAGTCAATGGGTTAAATAGATGCATTTGTGCAAAGGCTTATTGAATGCATTGAATGTCCACACGCATCAGTGACACAGAAGGCACTTTTATTCATAAGCCAGACCTACTGGCTTGCTCTTTTTTTCTTTGTTCTGGCAGCTGAGAGATTTAGCTGTTGAAAGACCTAATTTTTTTCCATTCCTCAAAACAGTACAATGAAAAGCTGGAGTTAGAGAACTGTCTTTTTGTCCGCCACTTTCAGTCATTGTCTTTCTGGGGTGTTCTTGGTTTGTCATTGTTTGGAAGGGCTGTCTATCAAGGCCATGGCGTTTTGTTCATGGTTACATTACTCCATTTGTGTTCTTGTTAGGTTTTGGCAATTGGTCCATCTGTTAGACTGTCGATACAACATGGTTTGTAGCTTGTTTCTGTGTGTTTTTAATGCATTTTCTTTGCTTGCAAAGCAATATTTACATTTTTTGTTTATGGCTATTTTGTTGAGGAATTGAGTACTGTTTTGATGCTTGGGTCCATCATACATATAGAGACCCTAGTTAAAAGTGGGCCGGATTTATTTCTTTTATTACTTTCCCCCTGGAAATTTCGTTACCAGGGGTCTATGGTATTTTTGGAGGTGGGGTTAATCATGATTACATGGTTTTGACAAAGCACCTCCAAGAATTGGACTTTCGATCCTGAATTATATATTTTTCCTCGAATTGTTCCCAAATACTTAGGGGCCTATTAGCATGGCGGGTGGCCATTTACCACCCGACACATAACCATCGCCGGGGGTACCGCGGTTGACGGAAAGACTGTCAGAAGGGCTTAACAATATAGCCCTGCATTCATATTCCTTAACACATCATTCCACACACAACTTCTGTCTCTCATCAAAGTATGCATAAACAAATTTTACGAATTTGTTTTAGTTCTCTTTCTCAAATAGAAACATATACCTTCTGTTATAAAAGATCTAAAAGACATCTCCAAACCACTCACAGCCGAAACCCTACGGAACGATACCATGCACAAAAACATCACCGACTTCAAAGACACATCTTTCAGATTCAAATCACCATTATCATTCCATGATTTTAGATACTGAAGAACCTTTGAGACATTCCAAAGGGCTTAGTATCTAGTACCTGGTGGCTTTGCAATTCTATTGCTTCTTAATTGCCTCTTTACCAAAACATCCTGTTCACAAAATTTGACCCACTGAAATAGCAGATCTATACAAGTTCACTGTTCTTCAAGCCATACCTTTAGCAATTAATTCTGTCAAGAAATGTATTATGTGAACTATATCAGCTGAAACAGGATAAAATTTCCTTTCAACACACCACCTGAGCCATTTTCCCAAGCCAATCTGTATGCATTCCTAGTCCCTAGCGCCCATGACTCCTCAACGAGTTTTAAAGCTTCTAGTGAAAGTCCTGGCTTTTTCCAAACTCTCCAGAAAGTTTCCCGCCAACAATTTAAGTTGCCCTGCTCCTACCATACTGTGTACTTCTCCCTCAAGACCTTGTAGAATTTCTGGAAATATCACCAACAACACTAGAAAATCCACACTCATCTCCAACATAATTGGATACCAAGCCTGAGAGCTCCAAAAGTGAGTGATCACCACCACAGTCTCCTTCCATCTGAGAATCCACCTTGTCACTCTGCCGACAATGGCAAAAGGTGGGAAAGCGTAAGGTTGAAGACCCCTCCAATCCTGCAGAAAAGCATCCATCCCAGCTGCTTCCGTGTCTGGATGTCAACTGTAAAATTTCTCCACCTGAGCATTGAATCTATTTGCAAAATGTCTACCTGAAAAGGAACCTACAGCTGGTCCAAACCCCTTAACACACTTCTGTCCAACATCCAATTACTGGAATCCTGAACATTCCTTGAAAACCAATCCACCACTGAATTTGTCATTCCTGCTATGTGCTCCATCTGAAAGTTCAGGCCCCTCTCCTTGCAGAACTCCCAAAAAATCTTTGCTAAATCCGCCAGTCCTTTTCATTGAGAACCTCCCAGCCTGTTGACATATCTCCCAGCTGATACATTGTCCATTCTCAAAACCGCAGAACTTTTGACATTTGCTCTGCAAAGCACATTATTGCAAAAAAACTCCTAATAATTCCAAACAATTTATATGTAAAATCTTTTCCTGCTCCATCCATCGACCACCAGTTCTTAGCAATCACAACTTGTACCCCAACCTTCCAAACTTGCATCTGACTCCACAACCAAATTAGCATTTTCTCCAAAATCGCATGCCCATTTCAAGCATCCATACTTCTCAACCACAACATCAACTCCTGTCTTGCTTCCCAGGAAATACAAACATTCTCTGAGTACCTCAATCCATCCCTTAAGTGTTCAGTTTCCAGTCTGTGTAAGGCCCGATAATGCAAGGGCCCCGGTAATATTGATTGAATAGTAGAGGATAAAAGCCCTACGATACCGGCTAACATTCTCAGAGAAACACTGTTTAACCTAAAAGTATTCTATATCTTCTTTCATATACACGTCACCTTGTCTTTGAGTAACCTCAATACCCCTTCCACTGTGTCTACTATAAAACCCAGAAACTGTGTTTGCTGACTTGGAACCAACTGCGACTTCATTCTGTTTACTACATAACTTAAATCTTCTGACAGCCTCACTACACTATTTGTATGGTAAATAGTCTTTCTCTCTTGTCCTGGTCCATAAGTAAAATGTTGCCCAAATAAATTAACAGATGAACACATCTCTCTGTCAAATAAGCCACCACTGGTCTAAGGATCTTCGTAAAACACCAAGATACTGACGGAAGACCAAAAGGAAGACACGAAAACTTCCACAAGCTCCTCCTCCAATGGAACCTCAAGAACTCCCCAATCTGAACCATTAGATAAGCATCTTTCAGATCCAACCTTGTCATCCAATCTCCATTCTGCAACACGTCCTTCAACAAATGCATTCCTTCCATCTTGAAATGATGGTTAACCACCCAGCTGTTCAGTTCTCGCAAATGTATTGCCCAATGCATACCCTTGTCCTTTTTCTTCACTAAAAAAAATATTGTTCACAGAACTGTCCAAATGTTTCTCTTCCATCACAACTGCTCCTTCCGCAATCAATTCCTGAATCTCCAAGTCTATCAACTTAATTTGATTTTCTGGAAAAAAACAACCTATCAGGAGATAATGGATGTTTATTTAGTAAAGGGTCGAAATTACTCTGACCAAAAAGGTCCAAAACCGAACCATTTTCCTTTTTCAGCATACCCTCAGCTGGCATGTTCCCTTTCATAGAGCTATCATCTTCAAACTCAAATTCTGAGGAACAAATGAGTTCCACCTCCACACTTCTGGAGGACTCGTTGCAAATAAACACTTTGGGCTTGCGCCCTTAAGATCTTTTAGCACTGTCATAATGTGGGCATATTTCATACCCATTCTTGAGGTCTTGAGCATCATCCAATTGCTTGTCATTACAGTAAACATGCTCTACCGAAGTAGATTTATTTTTCTTTGCCAGGTCGTTGCTGGTAGCCACATTCTTCCTCTTAAAAAAGGCTTTTTTACTAGATTTTTAGGCCCCTTCTGACTCAGTTCAGTAGCGGACCAAACACTCTCCTCATCCACTTTGTGACTTTAAAGTCTGCATTTTCCAGTGTTTGTGACACCTCCATAGTAATTTTCTCAATACCTTTACTAAGCTTCTCCTCCAATGAGAACTCCTAAGATCCCTCACCTTGCTCCATATTAGGAAAAAAAGGAACCAAAACACACCTCAAATAAGGCAAGTCTCAAAATGTACAATGAAAATATGGTGAATCTGGAGTGCCTAAAACTCCTCTTTGTAAAACAGTTTCACACAAATGTCGAATTATAACCACAAAGTTATATTGGTGTTTCCACAGAACAAACTCAAGTGTATCAAGCACAAGTATATAATAGGAAAACAAAGTGTTTCCTGAGCGATGTAAATTTCTTCCACAAGAAAAACTAAATTGGCTCACAGCTCAACCTCTCCGCATGACAAGCGTCAGTTTCCTCAGAACCAAAATCCCATCAGGACATGATTGAACGTTCTGACAGGATCAGCAAGGACAACAAACCTCTGCAAACTGTCAATTTTCTTATGCGGGTAGTGATCTTGATATCCAGGCCATTACCACACATGCAATGCCTCTCGCCACAAACGTAGGATAGTGCATCACTGTTGGACTTGGCCCTTTTGGCCGGTTGACCTCAAAACTTTTTGCGTTCTCGTAGCCTTTTTCTGTAACATGGTGTTCGTGATTTTAGGCCTCTGAGCACTTTAGCACTGTGGTCCAGTGTAAAGTGAATGCGCTCTCTGTGTATGTGTGGTGAGATGGGCCTGCCTTCCCATAGGAATGCATGGGGGATATGTGTGTCCATAGTAATTCCTGGTATGAGAGGAGTGCAGGGGCGAGTTTAGTATGCATGAACTCGTAAGGATAAATGCTGCACAATGGTGTTCGCAGATTTATGGTGACTGGTGCAGAAATGCCACTTTTAGAAGTTGGCATTTCTGTGTAGTGTGTCTGCCTGCCTGATGTGAATTGAATGTCTGGATTGTGACTGACAGGAGCTGAGAGGTGTGGGTGGCTCCAGGAGCCAGGGGGAGTCTGCCCAGTGGAGAATAGAGGTCTGCAAGTAGATGGTAGGGAGGAGTTGCACCTGGGACCTGAATAGGACTGTGGCTTCCCTCCACAATGCTGGCACCACCCCCGTGGTGCATCTGATCCCAGAGCTCCCACTTGACAAAGGAGGGAGGAGCTGAGCAAACGAAGTGCTCCAAAGCTCCCCTATACCAGTTCTAACTGGTATCCCTAAACCCTGTGCTGTGACACAAAGGGGAAATGATGTATAAAAGTAGGGGTTGTGACCCCATAAGGTTGTTCAGTCCTGGGTGCTGTTCCTGGGCCCAGCATTGCCTCCTGAATCCTAAAGACTTTCTTTTGGTTGCGCCTAGCGCCTGGTAAGCGCTATATTTTCTCCAGGGGAGGAGTGTGTGGACTTGGCAGCACGGAGTTGCCCGAGGAGACAGAGAGAGAATCCCTAGCATAGGGATTCCACTCCGTGAGATAGGGGAGCGGGTGCCCACCCCGCATATTTGCGCTCGAGCGGGAGCCTAACCCGCGTTTTGGGTGCAAGTCTGGCAGATGCCCACCCCTCAATTGTGTCCCTGAGAAGCGGGAGCCTACCGCGCTTTCTGAATATGCTAAACGGCGGGTGCTCACCCCACACTTTGACGTGTAATTACTGCGGGTGCCCTCCCCGCGTGGTTGTGCTGCGGCAGGTGCCCAGCCCGCTTATTCCACTATTCCATGGTGGGTGCCCACCCCACATGGCAGCTTGGTATTTATTATGTTCAATGACCGGAACCCCCCCCCCCCGTGTTGCTGCCGAAGAAGTCAGCTCCACGGCAGCGCGACCAGGAAGTCAGGCACGTCTGCCTAGTCTGGGGCGGAGCCGACGGCCGGAAGCCGGAAGAGGTGCCCGGGTTGTGGGTCTGAGCGGGCTCCCGTGAGCAGTGGGGAGCCCCAGCGATGGATTGAGAAGGAGTAGGCAGGCGGGAGCCCACACCCCGCCTGCATGGATGCGGCTGGTCCGGGCGGGGCTCCCCTCTCAATTGGAGGAGCCCCACGTGCTACCTTGGATGTTGGGAGCCTTGGAAGCTCCCTGCGGAAGTCCCAATTCCAGGAGAGGGACCGGGTGAAGAGGAGTCCAAGAGCGGGTATTCACCCAAGTGGGGCTCCCATGCGTGTGGAGAGAGCCCTGCGTCCTGCTGACGACCAGAGGAGTGTGAGTGCCGGTCCCTATGTTGCTGCAGCAGAGGAGGAGACGGAGTCCCACCCAGGAGAGCAGCCCGCTGAGTGAGGGCTGAGTCCTACAGTGGTTGGGCGGTGGTGTCGGGCATGTTATCACGGCCCGCCCCCTGTGCCCGTGCTGGTACTTTGGTCTCCTGAGTGGCCCGCCTGCTAGAGGGCCGCTCTAACGTGGCCTCATTTGTTTTCGAGGGCCCCAGTGCTGCCAGTGTGTCAGTTGGTCTCAGCTGCCCCACCGGACAGTTGGCAGCTGCAATGTGGGGATGTTCTAATTTCAGAGTCCGTGTGGCTCCAAGTTGTTTTAGGGCCCAGTGGGGTGTCCCAAGGGTCCTGCAGGGCCCGTGCCCCTTTGATCACAATTGATGATGAGAGTCCCTGAATGGGACAGGAGGGCACAGTGGTGCCATTTGGTGATCCCAGCTGCCCAACAATTAGTGGGCAGCTGCTACGTTTAGGCCAGGTCACATTGAGGGGTCCCAGGAGGGGAGCCAGGAGGCACACTGGTGCCAGTGCATTGCACACTTTTTGCTTCAGCTGCAAGTGGCAGCTTAGCGCCCTGACTTTGTGGACATAGGGCATTCGAGCCCCTTTTGAAAAGGCCAGTTGGCCAGGGGGACTATGAGGTTGATAGGGCGCCAGTCCCTAATATGATTTATGCAGGAGCACGGAAATGTGATGCATGCCCTGAGTTTTATGCACCATGATTGATGCCTCTTCTGTGGTTTATGCCTATGAGGTTATTGCGTAATGTGTTTTTGCTTTTGGGGATGGTGCATAGGGTTTATGCCGGTGAGGCCCATTGTGTACTGTGTTTATGCTGATGAGGTTTGTTCCTAGTGTGGGTTTATGTCTAATGTGATAATGCTTAGGTCATTATGATGCCAGTAATTACTGGTTGTGTTTTACATTTACTTACCTGCTCTGATGGTTCTGACTGTGGCCCGATTGGCCCGGTCTTGTATATAATCCCCTGTGAATATTGTCCGTGCCAGTTGGCACAGTGTAAATGTGTGATTATGTTTATAATGTGTTTATGAGAATACAAAGGCTATTTGTAATATAACCTTGCATGGAGTTCCTTTTGTGGTGTGCCTAGTATGTTGTTACTGTGTGTGTTGCGCAAATGCTTTACACATTGCCTCCGGGATAAGCCTGACTCCTCGTGCCAAGGGGGGGTTATCTTTGGCGTGTAACTCCCTTGCCCTGACTAGAGTGGTGGTTTCTGCCTGACATTGGTGCAAGCGTTAGCCAACCAGAAATCCCATTTCTAACAATCACCATGTACTCTTGCAGTAGTGAGCCTCCACATCTAAGACTAACGTCGGTGTGTCACAAACGAAAGGCAGTGGTCCAGGTGATCAAGGCCTTCACCATGAACAAGCACAACTATGAGACTAACCGCTAAGACTGATGATTGAGATGTGGTATATTGCTCCATTAGGCCTTATTAAAACATTATTGCAACAAAAAAAATATTTTTGCACAATTAAAACCCCTTTCATAAGTAAGCGCTTCCACCGCCACTGTGGGTCGATCACCTAGACTCAGAACTTGTCACAAGCATCATCCACTGTAACAAACATACTGTATGCGATATTAACTTAAAGAAAGACATGCCATATGCCTTAGACTCATACGGGTCAGCCACCAAATCAGAAAAAACAATTTAAATGCAGCCACAGACATTAATAATTGAACAGCATATATGGAATTATCTGAATGAGCATCAGCAATAAAATAAGGAAGAGTACTGGTTGATGGAGAGGTTTATTATGTTTGGAGCGTTTTAAGATTTCTAGATGCTTTAAAGATGCTGCTGAATATTGGCAATAAGGGACTTACTGCATAATATTGGCCTGCTGGTCTTGACATAAAATCTCCTCTGGCCTAATGGGCAGGTCCAATCTTTCCGACTGGTCTTTTGTAAGGGTCTGTGCCTCATCTGAACCTAGAGACTGCTCGTTTGCTATGTTGGTTGGATACTCTTACCTGCATACATCACCACAACACGAGCTGAATGCAATCATTATGCTTGTGTCTGTGCTCTTTATACTTTGACTCGACACTTTTGATCTTGTATAGGTTTGGCAAACAACTTACAAACCAAGAATTTGCTGGATCAGTTTCCATCTCTACAGACTTTTTTTTTTGTTCTGAGAAGGGCACCCACCTCCGTTTTTATCCAAGGCACTGATTTTAACCTCACTGTTGTGAGTTTCCTCCAAATTTCTCAGGACCTTAATCCTATTTGTATGCCCTTGTGTTCCTGTGTGTCTGGGAGTGCTTGGATCTCCATGAGTGCTCTTGGATGCACAGCTGCTGATTCGCCGATTCGGTGTCCTTTTGTCATTGCCTTCAGCATGACCTAATGTGTCCCAACTTTCAACACCCAACTATCATATTCAGGCAAGAATGGATTAATTGTCTCTGCAATGAGTCCCTAACTACTTGAGTGTTGAGTCCTTCCTTCTTGAGCAATTTGAGACCAAGAGCAGTGGAATCTCGGAAATGTTTGTTGTGCTTCAGAGTGCAACATGTAATCCAGTCTCCAGCTGGGTGATGGAGTCGCCAGATGTTCAGTAACCCCATTTGAAATAATCAGTTTTATGTTAGACTAAATATAAAAAACAGTTGTGGAGACTGTTGCTTATGAATGGACTATTATAATATGAGAATCTGACTTCTAGTGTGCTTCCTCCCCTTCTTAAGTTTTATTTATGGTTGCTTAGAAGTTATGAGCAACATAATCAATCTTTGTCATAGCACCACAAATCTGATTAGGTATGCTTGTGCAATTCAAAAGTACGAATGCCTATTAGGAATTAGGTGTTATTAACTGGTACTTATCTTTACCTGGTTCATTAGTATAGGCCTGGCCAGTGAACTCCGCTCTGCTCACGGACTTTGCAGAGTTTTAAGCACTTTGCCCTCTGCGAAGTTGGCAAGCGAGGGAAATCCAGCGCTAAACCGACTCCCAGCTAGATTTCTCAATTCGAGTGGTCGCAACCACTCACATTGAGAAACAATCCGCTCACGTTTAAGAAGCTGCCGCTCAAGGAGAAAATCTCCTCAAGCGGCAGAAAGTAGCAGCACCCTCTTGTGCTGCGCATTGGGACAAACACCTGGTGCTAAAGATTAGCACAAACAGTACTTCTCCGCTTGCGGAACTCCGCATAGAGCAGTGGAGTTTTGGATTACACAGAACTCAGCGAACTCCTCCCAGGCCTACCCTACATTAATAAATTCAGATCACTCCTATGAGTATGTCTGTTTTCCTATCCATGAGCTCTTCGGTGGCTGTTTCTTTGATGAAGGAGTTCTGACACTGGTTTGGTGCATTGATGTTCATAAGGAGCTGTAAGTTTGTTCTCTCCTTGATTTCTATCAACAGCCTCTTACCTTGAGTGTCGGATGCTGCACTGATCAATTCATGTCGGAATTCTATGCGGAATATGGTTACATTTCCTTTCTTGGCCTGTTCACAAGAGAAGTACTGGTACAGGAACCAGCGGGACTTGAGCCTATGGCAGGCAAGTAGTGTATAGGAGATAAGACTCCTGCATGAGTCAAATATCACCTCCCAGTTCTTTCAGCAAGTACAGGACATTTGCCATTTAATTGTGACATTCAGGTTTCTCACAATGAGGCTAACTATCTTCATTTTTTTTTAGTTGATTGATGTGCTGAGGTGTAGGCCCTTATCTAAATGCAACAGCAATACTTATTGAGTGCGCTGAAGTACCCAGATCCTTCATGTGAATTTTCCAACTGTGTGCCCTCCCCCCAAGTGTCCTAATGGTTAAAACACTGATTGCAATCAAAACATAACTCCTAACAATTACCTCATACATTTCTCACAAGCCTTTTCCCTTCTTTATGCTGCAAAATGCCACTGCCTAGTGCATGAACCTTACCATTCAACTTATCTGCCATTCTATGGCTCCCAAACTTGCTTATAAGTTTATTAGTGGTCTGATACGTTGCCGTGGATGCTGCTTGTCTTTGCTATTTTGTACAGCCCTGCACTACATCTGAAGTTTTCCCCCAGCTTTGTGTCAGTGTTTCCTGCTGGCAGTTTGTCAATTAGCGTCCTTTTTTTCTGACTGTGTCATTTGTGAATAAACAACCGCCTTTTATGGGTTTTGTTATGATTCGTCACCTTTCTTTGTGTGGTTTAGAGTTTGTGTTGAACCTTTGTCAGGTGTCTTGGACCTGTTCTGAGCCTGCATTCCAATTGCAGGATATCTTTTGCTTCTGACATTGTGAATACTTGCTTTTGTTTCCCCATCAATTCGAAGGTTCACCTCGAGTGGTGGCCCCACTCATAAGTATAGCTTTTTACCCATTGAAATGTAGGTATTGAACGGAGGTTCTGTAGTTTCTGCAGTGTCAGATCTTGGTATATCTGAACATTGGTGTCTTTGTATACAATATTGCCACTGTTCTATCCTGCTTGAACTGAAATCTGTGTACCCTTATAAGGATATCAGGTGGTGAGTTGCTTGACCTGTGAGCCTCCTGTCCTGTGTTTTTCATCCATTTCTATGGCATCAGGTTGCACATGCATCCCTCAATATCTTTCTCTTCTGCTCTGTTAGGTGACCCGCATATTCTGATATTTTTGCAACATGAGTAGTTCTCAAAATATTCCAGCTGCCTCTCATACGCTATATTTGGCTCCTGCAGCACTAAAGGTGTTTGTTGAATTTCTTCTCTTCTTCTCTGTTTTCTCTGTTACCATAGAAAACAAAAACGTGTTTGCCTCGGGTACCAATGCCTTTTTTTCATGTCCTGGATTTCCCACTTTAGATTGGCTCTCAGCCCCTCAGAATTTTTCTGAGTTCTTCAAGTAGGGATTCCATCTATTGTCTAAATACAGGTTCATAATTGGTAACTGTTTCTGTCTTTGGTGATGTTCCTTCCTCTATGTATACTAGTTTGCTATTCCGAGTCAATGCTTGTTTTGTAGGTTGTTTTCTTACTAAACAAGTCTATAGCGTTGTGATTTCTTAATTTTTCGAAACCTTGTATTTCGACTGTGGACTGGGTGGGTCTTCCCTCACCTCCACTATGTTAAGGGTTTCTGATATGGCAATCCTAGTGTCTTTTCTGCATTTTCAGGTGTAACCGTACATGAATTATTGGCTCAGTTTTGCTTTCGGTTTCTGATTACTTCTACAGTAGTGCCTCATTTCCTTCTCAGTGATGAATTAGTTTGCTTGCTCAGGGCTCATGTTTAGCATTACCTCTGCTTCTAATTTGTTGTCATTTGGTGTGGGAGTTTTTGCTGGATTGCTACTGCTTTCTCAGGAGGGGCCCGTATTCCAGCTTGTTTCAGGCCCATCTGTTATCGTGGGATCAGACCTGCAATTTTTCAAGTGGTGCTATCTCCTGGTTGCTGGTTCTCTCCTGACGCAGTGCCGTATGTGTGGGGCATGATGCCTTTGTGTCACATGAAACGCTTGCCCTTGTTTGAGCCTGAATGTCTGTAGTAATCAGGGGACCACACTGGATTGAAGATGTCAACGCAGGTTTATTCAGTTATCAAGTAAGCAGGTAAACAGTTAGACAAGTCCAGGTATAGGTCATAGCAAACCCCACCGGGAACAACCTGCTAGCTGCTCAGCCCCATCCATCAACTGTCATCTCTCATTCAGTCACCCAAGCTTTCCACTCATAGCCCACACCAAACATTCCATTCCGAACACTCACACGGGCTGAGCAACCAGGGACAGTGAAGCATGGGAGAAGCAATCCATAACATCAGGATACTACATACCTCTTCACTAATGAACAGAAGATAGATGTAACTTAAACAAAGCAAAAGAGATAAAAACAGCATAAAACTATACACATCAAAATACAGCAAGAAGAATAGTTCACAACCCAGGGATAAGGAAAATACAACATTGCAAGGGGAATAGAACTAATAAAGATGATTGGCAACGCAGTAAACCATGTAAAACACATTCTCATGCCAATTTCACCATGTGAGTCAGAACCACAAAAAATATCAGTCATGTCTTGAATCAACACGTAGGCTTGTTTCTGGATCTCCGAGCAAAGTCCATCTCACCTCACACCGCTCGCAGGGGCTGGTAAAACACCACAGCTGTGTGCCCCCAAATACGTCTTCTCACCTGTCTTCAGTCTTCCAGGTACAGCCACTGATGAGGCCACAGAGGGTTGAGATAGCTGTTCTCCGTGCTGGGGCACTTCAAAGTTTTCCTTTTTTAATGGAGATAGTGTTAAAAGCGCTGATAACCTCCCCCGGGGAAGTGCCTAAAGAGGTACACAGGACTAATTCAGTGGCGCAGGATTCTTAAACTGATCTATAAAAAACGTCTGGAGAGATCTGCGTCCATCCAAGCCGACATCCGCCTTCTATCGGTCTTGTCGTCCCATTATGCTCCACTATTCTTTTCTTTTTCAGGAGTGGTCCACACAATTGGACACAGAGCAGATTGTGGTCACTGTAAACACTTTCGAGTATGGTAAAACCATGGAATAAAGATTGTAGAAAAGTTGAAATATTAATAAATCTATAAAAGCACCACTGCCTCTCCCCTTAAAGGAAGGAACAAACACCTTACTATGCGGGTCAGGTAAGGATCTGTGGGGCATTAAGTCAAATTCATGTAATAAATTATTCAATGCTTCCCCCTGAACAGAGTTTTCAAAATGGGACCCCCACACCATAGGGCAGCCTAAATCAGCTGTATTTTATTGTATTGTAATTGCATTTATATAGCGGTTACTACCCCTGACGAGTCGTCAAAGCACTTATTCGGCGAGTAGCACGCTACTCCGGCACCCATAGAGGATTAGTGTTGAAATAGTATAGTGAAACATGCAAGTACATTTTAAGTGGTGAATAGGTTAGTCAGTTATTTTGATTTGCTATGATAGCAGGATAGAGGAGGAAAAAGGTTTGTATTTATATAGCGCTTGTTGATGCACGCTATTCAGGAAGCCCATAAAGGATTAGTGATGAATTAATATGGTGAAATATAAAGTAATTTCAGTGGTGGATATTTAGTCAGTTATTTGGAGTGAGAAGGATAGCAGAGGGATAAAAGGGGAAGAAAGGTTTGCATTCATATAGCATTTGTTACCCCTGATGGGTTTTGAAGCGCTTTTCTGGCGAGTAGCACGCCACTCTGGAACCCATAAAGAATTAGTGTTGAACATTAGTATAGTAAAATATGAAGTCATTTGAGTAGTGGATATGTTATTCAGTTATTTGGGTTGAGAAGTGTAGGTGGCAGGATAGAAGATGGAAAGATGTTTGCATTTATATAGCGCTTGCTACCCCTGATGGGGTTTTGAAGCACAAGTAGCACGCTACTCTGGAACCCACCAGGATTAGTGTTGAATTAGTATGGTGCAACATGAGAGTAATTTTAGTGGTGGATATGTTAGTCAGTTATTTGGATTGAGAAGGATTGGTGAGAGGTGGAAAAAGAAAAAGGTTTGCATTTATATAGCACTTGTAACCCGGAGGGGGTGTTGAGACTCTTAATTGGCGAGTAGCACTCTACTCTGGAACCCAATAAAGGATTTGTGGTGAATTTGAGAAGTGAACATGTTAGTCTGTTAATCTTGATTGAAAAGGATAGTTGATGGATAAAAGAGTGAAGGATTTTTTTTTAGGTCTTAGCAGTAGGAGGAGGCTTTTGGATGAGTAAAAATGAGTTTTGGAGGGGAGGAGTCAAAGGGAAGAGTTTAGAAAGGTTTGTTTTAGGGGATCGGTATAGTAAAAAGAGGTGTCAGATGATGCAAGGAGGGGTAGAGCAGGAGAGAAAGGGTTATTTTGGCGATCATAGTAGTGCTATGGGGTTTGGGATACATGAGAGAGTGGATGTAGAGGATATATTGATAGATGTATAGGTTGAGAGATAGGGTCGTGCATTGGAAAGAGTAGTAGAAAGAAGTTTGAGATGAATCAGAAGGTTGGGCTAGAAGATATATTGAGTGAAGTATAGGCTGAGAAATAGGGTAATGAATTGGAAATGCTGAATTAGAAGAAAGTGATAAATATATAGATCCATAAGTACATTGAAAGTATATATATACATAAAGGAGGTAAGTATATGTAGATGAAAGATATTGATAGGAGGAACAGGATGAGAAATAGGGTAGTGCATTGGATATGCTTTTTCAGGAGAAAAGTAACAGACACACAGATCCAAGTACATGGAAGGTACAGAGATGCACAATGGAAGTATGTACATGTAGACCAAAGGTGATTATTATTTATTTATTATTATTACTTTTTTTCTCTCTCAACAACATATTTATTTTACATGTTTCTACAAAGTAATGCACAACGATAGGTACATATCTATAGTGAAAACAAATGCTTATATTCAGAGGGATATGCTGTAAATTTCTGTTTGCGTATGGTGCTTATGTGAGGAAGAGCCAAATCTTGAGTAGTTTTCTGAAGATAAGGTGGTTGTTGGTGGACCTTATGTTGGGGGGTAAAGAGTTCCATAGTTTGGCTGCTTGAACAGAGAAGGATGTGCCACCCATGTTTTTTTTCTTGTATGGTGGGATTTTGAGGCAGAATGCTCTTTTAGAGTATAGGTTCCTTTGTTGAATGTGTTTAGTGATTTTATTCCTGATGAAGAGTGGTCCCATTCCATGAATTGCTTTGTGGGTGATACAAAGCAGCTTGAACATGGATCTGCTGGCAACCGGTAACCAATGCAAGGCTTTCAAGGCAGGGGAGATGTGGTCTCGTGGTTTGATATGCAAGAGTAGTCTGGCAGCCGAGTTCTGAATCCGTTGTAGTCAAGTTCAAGTTCAATTTATTTATGATTTTGGAACTCAGATGAGATCCACATAAAAAGAAACACAAAAGATAAAACATACATTTTGAACAATAGAAGAAGATATACAAATATACATAATCATGTAAAACGTCAAGTAAAATCACTGATGATAGTCATAACATCCTTTAGAAATTTTAATATATATCTAAAAAACATTTAAAAAAGTTAAAAATCCTGTGGCAAAACATTTCATTAGGAGGATTATAAATGACATCCATAAATGCGGTGGCGGACAAAATGGATAGTTGCAGGCAGATTGGTCTCATCCACTTACGTCGATACAATAAAACAAGAAGCACATGTGTAACATCCTGGGTGGAATTATTGCACAAATTACACATAGTGGAGGAACCGTACCATTTGGACAATTCATTATTAAGTGGGAGAGAACCCTGCCTCAATAAAAGCCAAAAACGACGCACTCCATGAGGGAGGTTTCAAGTAATATAAGACTGTACTTTGTTTATCAGGCAAGAATCAATAGCTGGATGAATGCCTCTCTTTGAAATACGCGCTTCCCTGTCCATAGTAAAACTTAATTTCCAGGTGGCCTGCTTCAAAGTTGCCTTAAGCTGATATGATGATAAAGTAAAAAGTACCGATTCATCCAATTGAAGCAACTCCGCCGCAGTTCTAAATTTTTTTACAACTAATGATTGCTCATTTAGGGATCCTAATAATTCTTTCTGAATAAAGGATCTTAATGTACCAGGATCACCCTTTACAAGGCTTAAGACCCAGCGCACTATCCCTGCGAGTCCCTGTACCCAACTACTGCGCAGCCCAAATTCCAGCCTAAGAGCCGCAACAGAACAGGCAGAGTTAACTGAGGCTAGATTCCGAAGTTTTTTACCTTCTATTGTATTTAAAAAGCCCCATTTTCTTATGTCGAGTAGTTCGATACCATACAACAGGGACGCTGGGATTTTAGCACGGAAAACCTCTAGTAAAAGTGCGAAGTGTCTTCTGCCGGTGGATCTGTAAAGGGAGATTAAGCTTTTACCTTGTACCATTGCTTTCCTGATATTATTTCCTATATGGACATTTTCACTTGAATTTCCGCTCACTATTTTTCCTAGGAAGACATATGAATTTACCATTTCCAATTTTTGTCCACCAACAGACCAAACATAGTTCCCAAGCTTCAACTTTTTCCTTCCCCACATGCACATTATTTTACTTTTAGACACATTTATCCTTAAGTGATGGGCCTCTGCATATTCATGTAATACCTGCAGACGACTATTCAATCCACTCGGTGTTAAATCCAGTAATAATATGTCGTCGGCATATAGCAAACAGACTATCGATTTTACCCCCAATAATGGGGCGATACCTCCACTTAAGGACAGGGCATAGGGTAGATCAGATATATATAAAGAAAATAATAGGGGGGCCAACAAGCAACCTTGTTTTAGGCCGTTTGTTGTAGAAATAACTTGGGATAGACCTCTTTCCCCTCCCATCAAGACTCTACACCAAGTGTCAGTATGGAGAGCTCGAACCAACTCCAGAAGGGTGGCCGGCATGCCGAGGTCCGATAGTTTTCTCCACAACAAAGGACGATCTACTTTGTCGAATGCTGTGGAGAAATCCATGAAAGCTGCGTACACTTTCCCTCCTCGGACTTTAACATATTTTTCAGTTATTACTTGCAATGCCGTTAGATTATCCATAGTTTCATGCCTTCGTCTGTTCAAATGGAAGAATTTCACCCGAGTCCACCCAGACATTGATTTGCATCAGGAGGCATTTGGCAAAGACTTTACCCACGGCATCCTAAAGTGCAATTTGTCGGTAATTGTGTGGGGCGTCACGGTCTCCCTTCTTGAAGAGGGGGACTAAAATACTCCCTTTCCAAGATGGGAGATCCGTTGTAGTCTTTTCATGGTTGTTAAAGGTGATTCGTGGTAGAGGCTATTGGCGTAATCGAGTTTGGACAGAACAACGGAGATGGTAGCTTGGACCTTGTGTGGAAATTCCAAATGAGGGAAACAATTTTGCAGTGTTTTTATAGTGACAAAGCTTGATCTTGCTAGTTTATCCATTTGAGCATTTATCAACAGCTTGGAGTCCATGGTCATTCCGAGGTTTCTTACTTCCTTCGATACTTTAGGCAGTGATCCCAGTTCATTAGGCCTTGCGGCAAGCGGATTGTAATGTTTCCAATCACCACACGTGAGTATTTCAGTTTTTGAAGCATTCAATTTGAGATGGCTTCAAGTCATCCACTGATCCACGGCTCTTAGACAGCTGAAAAGTGGTGATTTTCCAATGTGTTTGGGGCATTCCAGTTGAAGGAGTATTTGCGTTTCATCTGCATAGTTATAGCACGTGAGGTGAAATTTATTGATCAGTACAGGTAAAGACTTCATGTAGATGTTGAAAAGCATGGGCGAGATGATAGAACTAAGTGTGGGCGCAAAATCCGTTCCACTCGCGGATTTTGCGGATTTTCGGCAATTTCGCGAATCTCGCGAAATTGCCGAAAATTCGGAAATTCGCTCGCGGGATATTTTTTTCTTTTACAGCATCTTTGTGGATAATGCAGGCAGGATTCATTCTGGCACGATGCTCCTGTCACTAAAATTAAACCTCAACAGGAAGTACTTACAGATATAAATAAAGCAGGTGCCCGAGTTGAAGCTCAAATTCAGTCACGCATTACAATCAGCCCAAACAACTAGTGAGCGTGGTCGAGGCTAGGCAGGTGTGCTTCCTCCCCCTATCTACCGCCTACAATTAGATGTAATCCTTGATGGAGGACTTTGCATCCACGAGTTTCTCGAGCGCAATCCTCGTGTACTTCCTGTGACCAGGATGCTGCTTCCTTCTTATCTGCTGCTCTGATCGGTCTCTGATCCTTAGAAGAGGCATGTGAACTCGCATGGAAGCCCCCCCCGTTTGGCCCCGCCACACACGCTCAAATTCAGTCATGCATTACAATCATCCCAAACAACTAGTGAGCGCGGTCGAGGCTAGGCAGGTGTGCTTCCTCCCCATATCTATCGACTACAATTAGAGGTATTCCTTGATGGAGGACTTTGCATCCACGAGTTTCTTGAGCGGAATCCCCGTGTACTTCCTGTGACCAGGAGGCTGCTTCCTTCTCATCTGCTGCTCTGATCGGTCTCTGACCCTTAGAAGAGGCATGTGAACTCGCATGGAAGCCCTGCCCGTTTGACCCGCCGCTCACGCTCATATTCAGTCACGCATTACAATCAGCCCAAACAACTAGTGAGCGCGGTCGAGGCTAGGCAGGTGTGCTTCCTCCCCATATCTACCGCCTACAATTAGATGTAATCCTTGATAGAGGACTTTGCATCCACGAGTTTCTCAAGCGCAATCCCCGTGTACTTACTGTGTCCAGGAGGCTGCTTTCTTCTCATCTGCAGCTCTGATCGGACTCTGACCCTTTATAAACAAGAGGCATGTAAACTCGCATGGAAGCCCTGCCTGTTTGGCCCCGCACCACACACACTTGGGTACATGTGTCACATTATTATTTCCTGGGAAAAAACGCAAACTCGTGGATTTGTTAGCCATTTCGCGCAAATTTGCGGACCGCGGATCTGCAAAATTAGCCCATAGATAGAACCTGCAGGGACCCCTGCTTTTGTGGAGTACGGTTTGGATGAGAAATGTGGGGTATGGATGACATTAGTTCTGTTTCGAAGGTAGGACACGATCCAGTCTAGAGCAGTTCCCTCTATGCCGGCTTCATAGAGTCTTTGTTTCAGAGTGTCATGGTCAACCGTGTCAAAGGCAGGTGAGAGGTCCAAGAGGAGTAGCGCAGCAACCCCGTTGCGGTCAACTGTATTCCTCAGGTCATCCCAGATGGCAAGGAGGGCAGATTCAGTGCCTCTTCCCGGACGGAATCTTGTATGGAAGTCTGAAAGTATGTCATGCTCTTCAATGAATTGTGACATTTGGGGGAACGCTGCTCTTTCTATCAGTTTGTCCAGGAAAGGTCCATTTGTAATGGGTCTGTAGCTGTCAGGGTTCAGTGGGTCCAAGTTTGTTTTCTTCAGTAAAGGGCGTATGTATGACTTTTTGAGTTCTTCTGGAAATATTCCAGTAGTTAAGGAATCGTTGATGATTTTTCTTACTGGAATGGCAGCAGAGGTTGTTAAAAGAATTGTCTTGAAAGTTTGTAGCGGACAGGGGTCAGAAGGGATGCCGGCAGGCCTTCTTGCTTTGACCAGGTCCATAAATTCATCGTGTGAGATGTGTTGGAAGGAACAGAGAGGCTTGATTAGAGCATTCTTGGATTGTTGTTTTGTACAAGGTTTAGTGCTGGTGCTTTGTTTCTGTTTTAAGTACAAGTCCAACGTGTCTGCTTTTTCCGTGTAATCATTTGCCAGTTTGACTGTAAAATCTTGAGTAACAGGATGAGTTACTTCTAGGCAATTTGGTTTGCGAAATTCATGGAGTATTTTATAGAATTCTTTATTTTCTCATTTAGCGTTTTGAATTTTGTCTGAATAGTACCTTTTCTTAGCTTTTTTTATAGCCGACTTGTATGATCTGTTAATTTTCTGTAGGTGAAGTTTGTCTTTTTTGCCGTTTGTTTTGAGCCAGGTACATTGCAGCTTTGTAATTTGCTGTTTTATGTCTTTTATTTCTATGTTTCTCCTAGGCGCTTTTTTTCTTTTTTTCTGTTGTGTGGTTTGGAGTGATATCAGGGTGTCAAAAGCTTCCTGTAGCCACTCATATAGATTTTGAACAGAATTTATGGTTTCCAGATTTGTACTGGATGTTAGTTGTGTTTCTAAGTGTTCCAAATTGAGTTTGTTCCACGGCCAATAGGTGGATGGATGTAAGGTGGTTTTAGGTGAGTCGCTTAGTGTTGTTTTATGTTGGAAAGCAAGCAAGTGTGGTCTGACCATGTGACTGGAGTTATAGTTTGAAAGGTAACTAGTTCAGCATTAGCAAAAATGACATCTTGGATATGTCGAGCGGTGTGTGTCGGATTGTGGACAATCTGATGCAGGTTCAATGCGTCTAGGCCAGTGATTATTGTTTTTGGATGGGTCATATTGGGTTTATCAAACCAAATGTTAAGGTCACCCAGAATGCATAGGTTGGAGTGTATTGTTAACAGGTTTGAAACTGTGTCTAGAAGTGTGTCTGGGAATGTTGCCTTGCTAGGTGGAGGTCTGTAAAAGAGCAGGAAGTTACAGGAGGAAGAGGGTGTAGGATTGCATCCTGTTAGAAGAGCCTCACAATTCTTTATGGAGATGCTGTCAATTTTAGTGATATGTATTGTTTGCCTGAATACAACAGGTAGACGACCTCCTTTTTTGACTACATGATTTTGGGTGATTGTTTGATAACCTATAGGAATGACTTCATGCAGGACTGGAGCCATATCCTCTCCCAACCATGATTTGGGTATGAATAGTATGTCTGGTTTTGCATTGGTGAGAAGGTCGTAGATGTGATCCTTGTTTTTAGAGGCTCAAACAGGCAACTGCCCTTGTCCTCTCTGCCCTTAGCCTCGACGCCCTGGCTGTGACGCCCTAACCCTGGCCTTTTATAGCCCTAGTAATCAGGTGACCCCTTCAGCCAATGGGAACCCTAGCCCTAACGCTATCCAATCACAACACTAGCACTAAAATCTAGAACCAATAGGAGACCAGGACCTTACAGACAATCTTAGACCTAGTCCAAGCACCCAATCAGTTCAAAAACCCTGATCTCTATGTCCAATAGAGGCCCTAGCCCTACCAGTAGTCCCAACCCAAGTCCAAGCAACCAATGGTACAGGAGTCCTAGTCTCTACTTCCAATAGAAAGCCTAACCCTACTCTTAGTCCCACAACTTGTCCAGCAACCGATCACACCAGAAGCCCTAATCGCTACTTCCAATTAAAGGTCTAACCCTAGCCCTAGTCCGACCCTACTCCCAACAACCAATAACATAGGAAGCCCTAGTCCCTACTTCCAATAGAAATCCTAACCCTAGCCCTAGTCCCAACCCTACAATGATTGAATCACGGACCCAGAAAGCAATAAGAATCCTCAAATACCCAACCAATGAGGACATTAACCCTAATCCAATAGAAACACCAGATACAACCACCAATCAGTTTACACATGTACCAACCACTAGCAGACCATATAAGGTCCCAGCGACCTCAGACAAGGTTTGCTGGCCAGGGAGTTGGAAGCTGCTTCTCCTGTTCAGAATCTCCTAGGAGACAGACAGGCTCAACCCACACTTTGGACTTCTGCAGGTAAAGGCCTCAGTAACTTGAAATCTAACAATACTGTTTGAATAGAACTTTACTCCCTCTGCTGGCCAAAAAAAGTAGTAAACACAGTTTAAAAAGCTCACAGAAACACGCTCCGAGGTAGAATATCCCTGTTGCTGGGGGGAGGGGGAGGTAGGGGGGCTGGTTTCAATGGCTTGTAAACACAAAATGGTGGCCGGGGGGTGCACTGTTTTAACATACAGGTCTTAGCACAGAGCAAAGGAGAAATTTGGAGGGAAAACTGAATTGTCACTAGGAATGAGAGGGATAAGCTCCAGAGGTTGGACTGCAAATCCCACAATTCAACATGTTAAGTGGAAGCAATCATGGGCAGGGAAAACCACAAGTTTAAAACACAAAACAGGTGACAAAATATGCAATCACAGTCAGGTTAAAGCTACAATTTTAAACTGTAACAACCACAGGCAAAGACAGTAATCACAGAAGAGGAAAATCGTTTTCTAAAAAACTTTTGTTTTGGGAAGAGACAGCACTAGTCTGTCTCCTTACCACTTCCGGGACTCTGCTCACTGCAATCTGGGGCACAGATAGGCTGCAACTCACAAGATGGAGGAGAATGATTTGGGGTGCATCAAGCAACGCCTTAAGGGGCCTGGGCAGGTGTGAGAGGAGGGCTCAGAGTTGCATGGTAACTGAATAGCTAGTGGTCTGCTGGCCGGGCGGTGGGGGCTGGGGAGCTGCTTCTACTGTTCAGAATCTCTAGGAGACCGACAGGCTTAATCCACACTTTGGACTTCTGCAGGTAAAGGCCTCACTAACTTGAAATCTAACAATACTGTTTGAATAGAACTTTACTCCCTCTGCTGGCCTAAAAACGAAGTGCACAGGCCCTAGTAAACACAGTTTAAACAGCTCACAGAAACACCCTCTGATGTAGAGTATCCCTGTTGCTAGGGGGGGCGGGGGGGAGGCAGGGGGCCTGGTTTCACTGGCTTGTGAACACAAAATGGTGGCTGGGGCTGCACTGTTTTAACATACAGGTCTTAGCACAGAGCAAAGGAGAAATTTGGAGGGAAAACTGAGGAATGAGAGGTATAAACTACAGAGGTTGGACTGCAAATCCCCCAATTCAACACGTTAAATGGAAGCAATCATGGGCAGGGAAAACCACAAGTTTAAAACACAAAACAGGTGATAAAATATGCAATCACAGTGAGGTTAAAACTACAGTTTTAAACTTTAACAACCACAAGCAAAGACAGTAATCACAGATGGGGAAAATCGTTTTTTAAACAACTTTTGTTTTGGGAAAAGATCAGGCGAGACCTAAAAAACGTATACAGTGTATCAAGTATGCAAGATCCTATTGAATAACTGCTTAACAGAATACAATGGGTTCCTGGCTGAGTTGGACACATCAAAATAAAGAATACCAGGTCCAAATCCCACCTACAAATTCCTGTTTATATTGTGTGATCTTGGGCAGATTATTTTACCTCTCTGCGGTTCACTGCCCCTTCATGCAGAGTGCATGCAGCAGGCTCTATTTCAGCGCTCAGCACTACCCAATTACATAGACATTCGCATCACTGGACAAATGAAAATCTAAATGATATTCAATCCAGACCTTTAGTGTCAGCATATCTCACTCACCCCTCCCATCACCTCCCATGTACACCTTTCTGCAACCAACACCCTATTAAGTAAGCCTAGCAGCCTCCTCAACTCAGCGGGTACGAGGCGCTATTAAAATCCTACAATACAATAATACAATGAACACTGTCTTGTTGTTCCTCCCGTCGTAATTAATTAATTAATTTAGAACTGTATTCCAGCATTAACAGACATTATAACTGTTTTTGCAGCACCCAGAGCAGGCCCTCAATTCTTGCTAAATATAAAGGTGAGTGAATGCGGCATATAGGATATTTCAAGGGTTCCCATACCCTGACAGCACTACAGTGCCATACACAGACTCGTAACATAAGACAGTCTAGGACATAGCGCTTTGCACACTCATGCACTACGAGTTAGCAAAGTGCTATGTTGTATTCATTAACAGCAGACTCGGAGCTGGGCGAGTAGTCAAGATTTGAAACTCCTTCAAATGATGCCTGAGCTTTTGTTGTCAGTCAGGCCTTATACACAAGGACTGACCGTCTCATAGCAGGCACCAACCATGGGTGGGCAGCTGGGTGTTGCTCAGTCATCGCCCCTTGCTCCATGGCTCCGTCCAGTATCTGTAGGAGGGAAGTAACTGAAGTACATCTGCTTGGAGGAAGCCTGCTTCAGATTCCTCAAGTGTGCTCACTTACCTGTGTCAGCAACAGGAAAGTGTATTCTTTGTGGCTCAGTGGACCGTGCGCTCTCCCCGAACTCATTATAGCAGCCTAAGAAGTCCAAGATCACACAGTGTCATCCTGAACGCCGGCACCTCCTGATGCTGAGTCCACACAAGCGGCAGAAGAAGGCTACTTGTGCCTCCCGTTACCTGCTGGTACCTCTTCAAGCTGTCAGCCAATGGCTGCCGCAGTCTAGCGGGCTCTAAGAGAGAGTTCACCGACCTGGCGCGGACCGACAGGTACAATTAGATCCCGTCACCCGCGTTTCTGCTGGCTCATCACCAGGGGAGAGCGAGGCCTGGCAGCGCACTCTCATTGGTGAGTCACCCGTCACCTGGAGCATGAAGACCCACTCTATCTGTCTCTAGTTCCGCCGTGAGAGTCCTTGGGTCTTCACAAAGGTGTAGATTAAAATCTCATAGGACCATGAGATTTTGTCTTTCGGCAGTATAATACTGCCTTATCAAAGAGCCCAACTCTATAATATTATAGCCACCAGGGGTATTTGCTACAGAATTGTAAAAGTTTATAAGACCCAATTCCCCCCCCCCCCCCCCCCCCCCCATCTTAAAGCCAAGGGCTGAAGACCTGGACTAAAGGACGACAAAACCAGTATCTGCACTGTAGCGCCTAGATTTCTAAACGCCTCCATTCTCCTGCCCAATTCCCATTGTCTATTTAAGGTGGCCCTTGATAGATCCGATCTTATTTGGAAGTTAAAGCCATCTCCTGACAGGGATTTTTGCTTAAGTGCTAGATTGAGAATCTGGTCCTTTAAAGAATAGGTGTGGAAGTTTACCAATACCTTACGTGGTTTAGACCTCTGTGTATTCAATCTGAAGGGATCCCTGTGTATGCGCTGTATATCTAGAGATAGTTCCTCTTCTGAGTGATCCAAATTGAGAGATTTTTTTAAGAGCCGGACAATGTATGTCTTGATATTCGAGCCTTCACTACCTTCCGGCACATTTAAGATGCGAATATTAGAGCGCCTAGAGTTATTCTCCAAAATCTCCAGCCTATCAGCTAGGGAGGTATCCTCCCCTTTTAGTTTTGTAATCTCTTCTTTGGCATTGTCCAGTTCAAGAGAGATCACAGCAACCGTCTCCTCAAGTGCTCCAGTTCTCGAAAATAGTCCGTCCATCTTGCTGTCCAGGGACTCACAATAAGATCTAATTTCTTTCTGGATTTTCGCTGACTCGTCAAACCCCCGTTTTATGTCTGCTGACAAATTTGAGAGCATGGGCAATAGAGATGAAACCGTGAGATCTGGGAAAGCCCTTAGGTCTGCCTACTAGGGCGGGCTGGGACAAAGAAAGCATTATAGCCTTCAAGAAATAAGTTACATTCAACCGATCATGTTTCCAGTAAACAGATCGCCCAATATTGTTTCACAAATTGCGTCCACAATGGGTCAGAGAGCTTATTAGCCAGGCCTGCAATAATCCAATATATTATGTTATTGTCAGATACACTAGGGCCCCCCTTATCTTGTACACGGTCATCCTGCTGATTTAACACTGTCTCTCGGCCCGTCAATGGAGGGCTAGTAAGTCAATCACATGACTCCATTGTTGTTAGTGGGGAAAATCTGTTCGATAGCTCCAAAGATGAAGGGACAAGGTGTAGTTGACTTGGGGGCAACTGATGCAAGTGAGCTGTAGGCGGGGGCAAGTATGAGTAAAGAGGTGAAAATCTACCTGACAGGCCATCTAGAGGGGCCACAGAGTTGGTGTGGATATACCCTGGTCTATCCGGTCTATAAAAGTATCCAAGCGGAAAGGCCGTGATGGACGACCTAACGCCGGAAGGAACAGAGTATGGGTCCGCAAACAGGATCCTTTCAGCTAGATGCGGTCTGTTAAAGTTTACAAGAACACAATCACCCATGACTGTTTTGCAAGACCTGCCTATCCAGCTTACTCTAAGCACCATGTTAATATTTTTTTCTACCGTTGGTCCCAATGTGGTGTTGTTCGATAACCAGTGAAGAAATTTGTTCTTCAACTGGAAAAAATCTTCTTCAGTACCCTGTGGGAGAGATGGTATATTACCCAAAACAACTACATAAGTGGTGGATTCTGGGGTCAAATTAATAACTGGTAGCACTGCAGCTGTCACTTTAGATGATTACCTCCAGTGGTGAGCCGGTCAGGGGGACCAGCAAGGTTAGTGGTCACGATGCAAGGGATAAAGGATGCTGAAGATGCTCAAGGTTGCTGTGTATGTAATGAGGTCAACAGGGATCTTGCTGCGACTACTCCTCTGTCAGCGAAGGGGGTGAAATGATCCTGGTCACAGGGTCGACATCCCTTGAAGTCCTCTAGGTGTTGGCAGAAGTCCAGTAACAACTGGGCTATTGGTCACCCCACTGGACTGTCGGTTGTCCAGTATTGCAGTCACAGGCCATTCTCAGGAGGTCCATGCTACACTCCCGTGCCACTCCGGGGCTCATTGAACTCGGGTTCAACTTTGTGCATCAGGGATTGATTTCAGATTGAAAGGTTTGGGCCACCAACTTGCCCCAGCAGGCTTCCTCAGCTGTTTAGTCCCTGTGCTGCAAATAGGAGACCAGCTAGCTGGTCTTTGGAGTCCCTTGGCTTCATTTGGGCTCTGGAGATGACTTCTCCTTAGCAGGACAAGGCAAACACAGTCCTTCTCTTTTGCTATCCATGAGGTGTAGCAGGTGCTGCCCACGGCGGTGCAGCCTATCTTTGCTGGTTCCCTGGTGCAGCAGGGCAGTCCTTCCTCTGTCCTTCTTCCAGTCCAGTGTAGATCTGAGTTTGAGGTGCCAGGGGGCCCTACATATGCTCAGAAAATGCCCTCAGGGTAGGACGCTGTTGGTAGCAAATGGGCTACCAGGTTCCCTCCCACCTGATGACCACTTCCTGTAAAGTGTGGTATCTGGGCATCCCAGGATGCACCATTCTGCCAATTTCCAATATGGGAGGATTCCTGTCTCGGCATGTGGCGCTCCCTAGGCCAGACTTGGGGTCCTCTGAGTTGGGCTAGGGTCAGAGATTGGCAATTCCATGGTGTCACTAAGGGTTAATAGGATTCTAGGTATATGTATAGAGTATAAAAAAGCGTGAATAGATGTGATTTGCATGACAGGATGACACGACAAGGCCATAAAGGTTCTTCTAATAATCATAGAAAGTGGTGTGTATGTCACTTTGTGTATGTGCACTGTCGCCCTAGAACGAAAATATGTCTGTAATGGAAGTGGTTGATTTCTCTTGCTGTACGAGACAAGCCAGAAGTCTACCAGACTTATTAGCTTTGGAATGGGATTTGACAGTGTATGTGCTGAAGTCAATGCAGCACAGTCTTTCAGGAAGGGAGGTGTATTTCTCCCTAGTAGCCAAGAGGGCTTTTTAAGTTACCTTCCGGGTAAATACAACAGCCTCACACTGTCCCAGTGTACCAATGAAGCTTGCCTGCAACTCCCCACCCTACCGTTGATACAGCGCCTGAATTTAGCTACATTATATGATTCCTTTCAACAAATGGGAACGCTGTAGACCCTGTACTCACCTCAAAGTAGTTGTTGATAACCTTATGTAGGATGGACCTAAATGCTGAATCCTGCAGTAAATCAAGTTTGAGCATCCATGTCGGGACTGACAGTGGTAGGGTCCTACACCAATCCACCACTACCATGATAGGGTTGTGGTCCGGAAAGGTATTACCCAGGAAATCAGTCTGAGACATTGACATGTATCATATTTTAGAGGAAAAACAATCAAGTCAGGCATGTAAGACATGAGATAGTTAGTAAAAGGAATACTCATTTTTGGTTTGATAGTGGATTCTCCATATATGTCCTATGGATCAATGCAACAGCCACTGTTTTCGCAGGGATGGATGGGAGCAAGGGGTGGGATTTGTTGAGGGTAGAATCCATAGTGCAATCAATGTCCAAATCGAGAACCCACAGGATGCAGGCCCATCTATTCAACAACTGGGACAGGGTGGATAGGAAGTCTACTTGGTCGATGTTACGGAGATATAGGCTGCCCAGAATTATAACAATACCATGAACCAGCCCTTTCACCAAAACATATCTGCCTTCCCTGTCTATCTCAACAATAACTGAACTGACTGGACACCCGGGCGCAGCCAGATAATAGTGCCTCTCGCATTTGCAGAGTAGCTGATGTAAAAACATTGGCCCCTCTACCTCTTCAATAACCTTGTCCCCTCGAGCTCTGGTCCTGAATAAACATGGCATGCACATATAAGCATTTAATATGGGAATATATGCTGTGCCATTTCTTAAGAGTGCACAGTCAGCAGACATTCCATGACATATAGGCCAAGCGATTAAAAGGAGTCATTATGGGCCGCGTTTTTTCCTGGAAGAGGCTGTTCCCCCGCACACCCCCAGCCACCATGTGGAAGTGAAGGTATACACCACACAACAACAAGTATGTCCACATGCTCTGATGACCCCAACATCTAAAACCTAAATCTAACTTGCAAAAACAATCCAGCAGGATCAGCAAGGCTCACTGACAGCACCCTACCCTGTGACAAGTGAGGAAAGGAGTATAGTTCACAGGACATATGGCTGTCTAATGTCTTGGACTAATACTCCTCCCTCGGGGACTACTGGAGGCAGGAGGGCAATTTAGTGTGAATGTGACTGCAATCTTCAGTGACTCCAGATCACATGCTATAAACAGATACAGCTTTTTCAGACAGTGCATCTATTCATCGACTTCCTCCAGGGAGCTACATTGATAGGTGCATTGCCACCATCATTCCCATACATGGAATCATACAATAATGAGCTCTAAAAGAGGAAATATCCACAACGAGAAGATAAATAGATGTTCCTTCAGGTGGAGTGACAGGCATGCTGCAGGTTTCTTTTCCTCTCAAATCTCTCCCTCTGCGCTATCACCAGGAGTGAGCCCCTGGAGCTTTATCCAAACAGAAATCTCTCATGGTAATCAACTTCATATACCAGAAGGAGAGCCCATATTCTGCCTGCTCTCCAGTTGATGGAGAGAGATGGCGAGCACTGTGTTACAATCATGCACCACACCTACATCCAGGCCCAGCAGCCAGCACTTGTAGCTTGATAGCATCGGTTCTGCAATACATATCATTAGCTATGTGTTTGCGCGCCTTCCGATATTAACTCATACTTTCACATGTCTTAACTAACGAATCCAGCATAGTGGAAACTCTTTTGCTGCACACCCGCTGTAAAAGAGATCACATTTTCCAGGATTAGCTCATCTAGTAAAGGTTTTCTATTTCCATTTTAGGATTTGTAGTCCTGATTTTATAGTGAGACAAAAAAAAGAGTACAACCCCTAGAATGTCAACGAAGGCACCTAGACTGGAAGAGCTACACACATGTACATGGGAAACTTGACAGCTTCACTCTAACTATAGGATATGTGAAATGTGTCCTGCATTCTCTTACTAAATGGCACCGCAGCATCAGTAGTGTGCCACTTGGTGACTAGCAGCCCCTTTCCTATCCAGCGATTTTTGCTAATTTATGTTAAATCATTCTGGTTTTCTCTAAACTACAAAGCCAACTAAGGTAGAAAAAGCAACAACTCTGATCAGTTCAGGCCTGCTTTCAAAGTTAAGGAGTTCTATATGTATGTACTTTCCTAGTCTTGGTCCTAATTGGGATAGTGATTTTATTAAATATTTGTTATGACTAAAACAACATATTTTGCTCTTTAGCTAGGTGGCATTGGATATTGAGAAGCTGGCTCTCTTTAAATTGTGGACTTCCACCATGTTTAAAGTATTTTCTGTTACGTGATATATATCCTACTACCAAACTGAGTTGGTGGAGGCCCTTCATTTTAATGCTGCATGCTTTAATATAGCTTTGTAGCCCGCTGCCAACGGCTATATCTGTTGCTAAAGGCCCTGAACCTGCGTTATAGGCCTGAGCCACAGGCAAGGGCCTCAAATGAGGTAGATGGCCTTATCCAACCGATATTGTGCTAGGTAGAATAACTATAACGCTTTTAGAAAACCCCATCCACTCAGGACATAATATGCTAACTTAAAAACAGGAGAAACAGGAAGACAAACATTGGAATGTTGGAGAAGAAATCTTATACCAGACATTATTGAGCCTGAGCTGCTCCATTGTCTTCACTAGAGCACTCAAAATTCCCATGTGTTCGAATTATTGTGTGAACGCCCACAAACTGGTAAAACAGTCCCTGTCATGGAGACCGTTTTCTTGGAAGTTCTAGACTTGACATTCTGGCCTACTCTGTATCACAACGCTGCACCACTGCATAGTGGAGGAAGGGCTCTGCTTGCAAAGTAACACTGGCATCAATGTTTACCTCATCTCAGCGTTTTGTCAAAGTTCTTCAAAAGAAGTGCCCCCTACTGAAATTGTAAGAAATTTTTTTTCACAAAATATAATCACCTTTTTTGTTTTTAGTTACAGGCTATTATGAAATTCATAAATACTACTTCAAAATGACAGTACCTATTTACTCCTCTAGATAATTCAGTACAAAACGAACCTGTCCTCCCAAGCAGTCTCATATGTAGAATGTGTTTTGTCTTGGTTTTGGCAGCTGTGGTTTAAAGGAGAGACTTGCTTCCTGATTGGCTGAGGCTTTACCAGATTTGGGTTGTTGGGCACCGTGGCCTTCTATGAATTGGGAAGCTTCTATTAAGTAGCAAATACGTATTATTTACTGAAAAGTGCATGTTTGACGCATGTTACAACCTCTGTTTTTCCCTGCAGGAAACCAATTTTCAAGATGAAATAGAGGCGGTTAAAGAGATTATTTCAAAGATCAACCACATTCATTCCCACAATTCACCCGTTTTGATTATTCAAAGAATGATACGAGGATATTTAACAAGAAAGAAAATGGGGTATGTAACGATTATTGTCAAATAATTCAGGGCATGCACTTTTGCATACAGTTAGTAGTATTATTACCTTCAGGTAGTGAAAGTGGATGCTGCTATGGAACAGGGACTATTTCCTGTTGCTAGTGTTTAGTTTTAACGTGCATTTCTCGTATATTGTATATTTGTGTGGAGAGGGGCAAGAAAGGCTCAGGGTATAAAAGAGGGAAGGGAAGTCTGACATTGATATTGATGCAGCTTTGTCGAGAGAACATGAGGGGCACCAAGCCCATTTCAATAATAAACAATTCCTAGGCAACTAATAGGTATGTCAGTAGGCTGGTCAAACCACACAATAGGTAAAAATGAACAACAGTGTACTGAAATAGATGATAACCAATTAATTTAACATAAATATTGAATTATATAAAATATACATACAGATTATATAAACTTCACAGTAAGTAATCATACATTTAAATAAAATATATGTCAAACAATGAAAGACATAAAACAGTACAAAAATCCAATACATACATAGTGTTAAGATCCAATGTCAATGATAAAATTGCTATAACAAAATAGTTTTAAAAAGTTTTGATCTATAATATAACAGTGGTTATAATGTTGGTTTCAATCCCACTCCAATTGCTGATATGGTTTCCATGGTTCAGCCCTAGCGCACCAATAGGAAACACCTCATAAGAGGTTTGATCATCAAAGGACCAAGAGGCAGTTTTGTGGGTATCAGTATCCACAAGTGTGAGGGGACATGCAACTTAATACACGTTGCTTTTCTAGAGAGTATACACCTCATGGAGTAGGTTGAACATTCAAAGCTGTAGATGCAGGAGAAAGGAAAGGGTTTGATATTTGGGAGTTGATCCTGCACTTTGTGTTACTCTTTTGTAGGTGGCTGCCTTTGCCCATTGGGCAAGCAGTTCCCTGATATCTGGTACAATCACCTTTCTTTAGTGCCTCAAGATGTGGAGTTTGGCCAGAGCCATTGCCAGCCATATACAAGTGTCATTATTGAGACTAGATATGTAAGACTTATCATGTAGAAGAGTTTGATGAGCAGTGGCGGCAAATGGCAAATCATAGGTGATAGACATTCAGTCCCAAATACCAGCTCAGTAATCTACAATAAATACCATGTCAGGACCAAAGCTATGTGGATCAGATAGCAGGGAGGTTGGCAGCAAAACCTGCAGTTAGAGTGTGGGAGACGACTTGCTCTGTGTAATGTAGCAGCTGACTTAAAACCAGTTGTCCAAGTTCAAATTCAAGTTCAAGTTCAGAAATTTGTATAGCGCACTACTCACCCAAAGGGTCTCAAGGCGCTTGAGGGAGGGAGGTGAATTTACTTATCGAATATCCAGGTGTTTAGTTGCTTTCTGAAAGAGAGGTGGTTCTGAGTGATGCGGAGGTGGGTGGGGAGAGAATTCCAGGTTTTAGCAGCTAAGTAGGAGAAGGATCTTCCCCCCATGGTGGATCTGTGGATGCGCGGGATTGCGGCGAGGGCTTGATTGGACGATCGTAGTTGGCGGGAGGGGGTGTAGAAGGATAGACGCGTGTTGAGGCATTCGGGTCCTAGGTCGTAGAGGGCTTTGTGTGCGTGGGTGAGGAGATGGAACGTTATTCTCTTGTTGACAGGGAGCCAATGGAGGTCTTTCAGGTGGTCGGAAATGTGAGCTTGCCGAGGGATGACCAAAATGAGCCTGGCTGAGGCGTTTTGGATGCGTTGGAGTTTTTTCTGTAGTTTGGCTGTGGTTCCGGCATAAAGGGTGTTGCCATAATCCAATCGGATTGTGACCAGTGCGTGGGTGACTGTCTTTCTTGTTTCGGTGGGGATCCAACGGAAGATTTTTTTGAGCATTCGTAGGATGTTGAAGCAAGATGCTGAGACGGCGTTGACTTGTCTGGTCATCGAGAGGGAGGAGTCTAGGATGAAGCCCAGGTTACGTGCGTGGTCCGTAGGTATGGGTGCGGTTCCGAGGGCCGGTGGCCACCATGAGTTGTCCCAGGCAGAGGGGGATGGTCCTAAGATGAGGACTTCTGTTTTGTCCGAGTTTAGTTTTAGACGGCTGTTCGTCATCCATTCGGCTACTTCTTTCATCCCTTCGTGTAGGTTGGTTTTGGCGGTGTTTGGGTCTTTTGTGAGGGAGAGGATCAGCTGGGTGTCGTCTGCGTAGGAGATGATGTTGAGGTTGTGTTGGCGCGCGATGGATGCGAGGGGACTCATGTATACGTTGAAGAGGGTGGGGCTGAGTGACAATCCTTGTGGTACGCCGCAGATGACTTCGGTGGCCTCTGATTTGAAAGGGGGGAGGCGGACTCTCTGGGTTCTTCCGGTGAGGAACGATATTATCCAGTCCAATGCCTTTCCTTGTACTCCGATGTTGCTGAGGCGTTGTATGAGGGTGCTATGACAGACTGTGTCGAAGGCTGCGGATAGGTCAAGTAAGATGAGAGCAACTGTTTCTCCGTTGTCCAGTAGTGTTCGGATGTCATCTGTTGCTGCGATGAGGGCGGTTTCGGTGCTGTGTTTGGCTCGGAAGCCTGATTGAGAGGAGTTGAGGGATTTGTTGGATTCTAGGAAGGCGGCGAGCTGACTGTTGACTGCTTTCTCGATGACTTTGGTGGGGAATGGGAGGAGCAAGATGGGGCGGTAATTCTTAAGTTCGGTTGGGTCAGCCGTGGGTTTCTTCAGAAGGGCGCTGAGTTCGGCATGTTTCCAGTTTTCTGGGAAGGTGGCGGAGTTGAGGGAGCAGTTGATTACGTCTCGGAGATGGGGTGCAATGATGGAGTCTGCTTTGTTGAAGATGTGGTGGGGACAAGGGTCGGTTGGCGATCCTGAGTGGATGGAATTCATCAGGCGGATGGTGTCTTCAGTGGTGATTGGGTTCCAGGCACAAAGGTTGTTAGAGGGGGGTTTTGGTTCGGAGGTGGGTGGAGTGGGCCTGTCTTCGGACTGGTTTTGAAAGCCGTTGTGTATTTCGGCGATTTTGTTGTGGAAGAATGATGATAGAGAGTCGCAGAGGTCTTGGGAGGGGGTGATGTCGTTAGTGCCTGCGGAGGGGTTAGTGAATTCTTTGACGATGTTGAATAGTTCCTTGCTGTTTTGGGCATTGTTGTCAAGTCGATCCTTAAATTCTGATTTCTTGGTGGATCGGATGCGTTGGTGGTGTTTGCGGGTGGCGTTTTTGAAGGAGGCTAGGTTGTCAGTGATAGGGTTTTTTCTCCAGGTTTTCTCGAGAGTCCGACGGAGCTTCTTAGATTTCTTAAGGTCATCGTTGAACCAGGGGGCTTTTTTGTTCCCTTGCTTGATTAGATGGTTTTTCAAGGGTGCTAGTTCATCTGCGCTGTGGGTGATCCATTGTGTGAGGTTGGTGGCTGCTTGGTTTGGGTCCGATGAATTGGCAGGAGTGTTTTGTTGAAGCGACGAGAGGAGCTGGTCGGTGGTGATTTTGTTCCAGTTTCTTGGGGGAATAGGTTGTGGGGGGTTGTGGGACGTGGCTTTTTTTAGTGGAAGTGAACGCAGCTGTGGTCCGTCCAGTGGAGAGCTGTGGTGTGATCGAAGGAGATGTGCTTGCTGGAGGTGAAGATAGGGTCGAGCGTGTGTCCGGCGGAGTGGGTGGGGGTGTCAACGAGTTGTTTGAGTCCGAGATTGGCCATGTTGTCCAGAAGGGTGGTGGTGTTGTTGTCGTTTTTCTTGTCCAGGTGGAAGTTGAGGTCTCCCAGTAGAATGTAGTTCTCGGATGGGATGGCATGTGGGCTGATGAAGTCAGCGATGTCTTCACTGAATTGTGAGCGGGGTCCTGGGGGTCTGTAGATAAGGGTGCCTCTGAGTGTGGTTTTGGGGTCAGTGTGAATCTGGCTATGGCGATGTCGGGGGCTGATGAGGCGTTCATCCAAGTTTCTGTAAGGAAGGCGACGTCCGGCAATGTAGTGTCGAGTAGGTTCCAGAGTTCGATGGAGTGTCTGTGGACTGAGCGGGTGTTGAGCAGTAAGCACTTTAGGTGGTTTGTGTCAGAGCTTTGTTTGGAGTTTGTGGATTTGGTGTGGGTCCTGATGCAGTCGAACTTGCAGGAGTGGCAGGTGAAGGGTCCATGGGTGTGTCCTGGAGCGGCTTGGTAGCAGTTAGGGAGTGGGCCGGGGTTAGGTGCTGAGAGGGTTGCGGCGTTGTATGCTAAGCGGGTGGAATGGGATTTGCGTGGACCAGGGGGGCTGGCGCTGGGCGTGGTCCAGGCGCGGACGGGCGTAGACTTGCTTACCTTTGGCGCACCTTTGGCGCGCATAGGGCGCGACCGCTGCGCGTGAACGCTGCGCACGTAGGCATCTCTCATATGTGGGTAGTGGAAGGGGAGGGGCGAGGGAGGATCAGCTGGGAGGCGGGAGCGGGGTGGAGATCAGGGCAGGGAGGCACAACACAACAACAAAAAACAAAATGGCAGCAAGCCAATATCGCAACAGGATTGGGGCACAATTGTAAATAGCGCGATGCAAATGGCAGTGGCGCCGGCACAATCAGGCACAAATAAGTCTGCAGGCAGCCAGCACAAGTTCAAATATCGTACAAGCGCACCTTGGCAATCAAGCGCTACGATCTAATTTACATCAGTAATTTAATAAATAATAATAAACAGGCGGGGCAATCTAGCGCTACGAACTCTAATAAATAATTATGCAGGCTAAAGCAGTTGTGGGTGCAAGGCGAGATAGGCACTCAGCAGTCTGGCGGTAAGCGCTACGATACCAGGCGAGGCAGGGAGCAGCGTGTGGAGCGACCTCTTCTGCTGGGAGCAGGACGGTCACCAAGCAACCTTTCTAGCCAGTCTCAGGATTGATATGGCACTTTGACCAGGAGGAACTATATCAATTGTGAGAGATGGTGTGCCATGTAATAATAGTCCCTGGGTGGCTGTTGTAAACCACCCACTGCTGTATGTGCATGTAATTTGAAGGCTTTCAGTACTGTATCTATACCCCATGCACATTGTTTGATCTCTGTATTTATGTTAGCTATGATGGCTCTAGGGTTAGTTATGAGTATCATATCAGATGCATAGATGTATCTAAGGGTCAGAACCATTGACAACACTTGGATCCTTCAGCACATTAGCGAGAAAGGTGGAATTATCTTGTGAAGTCATTCTGCGTTTTTAACAGTGGGGGGAAGAGAGTACCTATAATCATATTCTTAAGCCGCTCTTAACAAGGATAACAAGGCATTTCAGGCTAACGGGCATCACATTTCTCCAGTTGATTTTGTACCCAGAGCAATTTGAGAAGCAATGGATCAGGGTCAGTAGTGATGGCAGGGAAGTGTCAGGTGTCATGGATGTAAGTAGGATATCATCAGCGTTTAAAAATATTTTAATTGATCTCACCTATGTGAGTACCCTTAATGCCCTCAGAATCATATATCCTATTTGCTGCAGTTCTAAACAAAAAAGGGAGGGCAAGGGGCAAACCTTTTGCATCACTTTTCATGTCTAAATGTCCCTTGACAGGAAACTTCTGCAATTCACTTGGGCTGATGGATTATTACAGAACCAGCTGGCTAATGAAAAAAAATCCTTGTCAAAGATCAACCCTCTCAAGGACTCGAAAGAGATCTCCCTATTCAATACATTCAAATGCATTCCTTGTGTCATGCAAGATGACCAAGACATCTTCTGCCATGTGCCTAGTGAACCAGAGCAAGTGTGCCACTGTCCTCAAATGGTACTGAAATTAGTGACACAGCACTAAACCCACTTGCAATTCATAGACCACAACAATATTATTCTAAGTAATCTATTCGTAAGGATTTAAATGCCCACATTAAGTAGCATTGTGGGGCGATAGCTAACAAAGTCAATGGGGATTTTCCTCTCGTTAGGAATAAGACAAATAATTGTTTTGGTGGAGACAAGAAACAATGGCCCAGTATCATCTTCTGCCTTCAACATTGCATAAAGCATAGATACTATCAGTGCTTTGCTGGATTTTTACATTTCAACTGGAAACCTGTCTTCATTAGTTGATTTGCGAGTTGGAGGGTCTGAAGTTGCCGCAGAGATTTCATTTAAAGAGATCTCGCCACCCTGCGTAGCTCGAGCTTCTTTCACAAGCTATGGTTGTGTCAAGTTGCTTAAGAATAGTTCTTTGGATACTGTAGAGGCTGCTTCTTCTGACACATAAAATGTCACATAAAATGAAGTAAAAGCTTCTGTATTTCCATCAGGTAAGTAAGTTCTAGACCTTATGTGGTGCGAACTGCTGGAATTGTCTAGTGGGCGTCCCTTTGTCACATTTGCACTTCCAATTGCCTAAATGCCTTCTCTTCCTGCTCATAGTGTCTCCATCTGAGTTTCACTAAGGCGGTGTCTGTCTTAGCCATATAGAGGGAAGTCTGTGAGAATTTAGCACCCTGCATTTGTGGACCTAGCAGAGTCGACAGTCTGCTGTTATCCCTAATGGTTTATGACCTGACCAACTGTGTGCAACAAATGTATTCTGCTCTCACTCGTTGCTTGGCTATCATAGAGTCCCGGAGGACTTGGCTGAGATAATAGAACTAGTATTATCCAAATTATACGTCCAGACATGGGTTTTAAGTGGAAGTGGGTCTTCCTCTTCTGGAAATCTGTATTTACTTGCTGGCCCTCTCCAGTTTGCCAGAGGAAGGTTCATGAGCCCAAAGTCCAGATCTAGTCACCTCCAAGAGTAAACTAAAACACCGCCTTCCAGAAAGCAAATGGAGGAGGTCATGGGCACTAGGGATCCTTCCATTAGAAGAAAATCTGTACAGGAAGAAGTAACAAATAAAGGCAAACAGAAGGTAAAAACCTTAACTTGTAGGTTCATCAATCGCCAAACCGTGGTCACTCATGACGTTGTGTAGGAGGACAAAACATTATTTTCACCTTCATCTTCAGAGCCTGTCTTTCCAGGTGAGATTCTAGTACTAGGTGCCAGTCATCGCCAACCATCACGAGTGGAACCGAACACAGTAATCAACCTGGACTGTATAGATAGGAAGCCTCTCAATTATTCGATGCATAGATTGTCCCGACTAGCATCACAGAATACACACAAGAGCATATCACAGTATGAAAAAGCCTACAGAGAAATGTATTCTGTTAAGAGTCGCCTTAACCTGCGCTTCTTAGCACTGTGACGAGCCTAGAACATCTATTACTAAATATATTCAGCTAGTAATAAGAGCCCAGCCCACCTAGTGCCACTTCAGTTCTCCGACTCTGATAGAAAGGCGTGTCTCTTGCAGCAAGGCAACATCGGGCGTTTATTGCTGAGGTGGTACACGATCATGTTCTCGAGAATGCAATGAACAACACAATAGTAATAAAGCCTGCTTACACAGCGTTGGTGTACAGTATCAGTAATAGGCTGAAATATCAAGAGTTAAAACAAGAGCCGTTATGGCAAAGGTTATGATCACACTTCTCCTGGATGGCATTATGTGATGCACGATACCACGGGAGGAAGTTTCAGAAGGGAGCGTGATTTGAGTCTCTCGCTGTTGCCTACACGATATAGCACTTTGGTGGGCCTGCCAGAAGGCAGCCACATGAATATAACTTGAACTACTAATAATCTGAGCCTTCCACACCAGTGGCTTTGCTCAATGGAATATATTACGGAGGTTCAGTCAAGATCCTTTACATATGGTCAACTGAATCTCACAGGCAACAGGTGTGTGTATTCCAGTTGTATAGAAAGATGAAGAGTTCACTGCCGGGCGCCCGTATCGCTCCAGAACATTACTAGCAACACACCTCAGTGGCAAAAATCCTCTCTCTTGCATGCAGAGTAGAGAAGATAATAACAACAGTATTTCTGACACAGCAGAGATGAACAATTGTGTAAAAATAACAGACAGACAGGCAGTTCTAGGCACAACAGGCTAACTCTCTACGTTCAGTGGTGGAGGTGGGTCCTCAGGATGAAAGTAGATTTCATGGCATTTGGGAAGTCCTGCACAATACACTGTGGGTGTTTCAAATGGCAACTTCCCTTTCTCGGGCTTTACAGTGTAGGGCAAAAGCAGCCCATCAGAAAGTAACAGATAGCTAATAACAGGCGCCGCAAGATTGAGCTCTCTTATGCAGTCATTATTAACTGAAGTGACATTTCACCCTGGGATTTGAGTTTTTTGCCGGCCATTGAGTCTGTACATTTGGAATAGTGTGTGTTTAATTTAGGAATTAGAGCAAATATTTATTAGACACACACTGAAAATGGGCACGCGAGGTAGCAATACGTGTAAGAAGTAAATTATTATGCGCATTTATTTCACATCTGTGATGTTATGGATCCAGGGCACAGCACCTTTTGATGTAGCATCTGTGCAATCATACATTATATAGGTCAACTTGCCTTCTTGACCACTGAAATCAAATCTAGGCCTTGCTTCTCAAAAACATAGTGTAAATGGCAGGTATGGTATTTGTTGGGAATTCTGATCAAAACAAGACCAAAATGACGAAAATCCAATCAGTAGAAATCGAGATATGAATTTATAAAGATTAAATCCAAAAACAATGCTTAGAAGTCAATAGTGCTAAAGGGTCACCGGAGGGCACACAAATCTGAAAAGTTAAGCCAAGCCTGATGGAATGCCGGTCCGCTACAGTTCCAAACAGTTCCAGCTGAAGTTTTACATTCTCATGTTGAACCAAGGGTCTGGTTCTTTGGGGAAGAGTTCGGCAGGGGCATGGTGAGCGTCGCAGTTGATGGGGCGTAAAAAGCCGCCGTGAGTCATGGGCAGGGGGCCTCGTGGTCACGAGCACCAATCCTGCTGTGCGAAGAGACAAACTTGTGCCCCCTTGTGTTGATCATTCAAGCAAGTGGGTGACACAGTTCCAGAGTGAACGGGGCCCTTCTTGATTGCAAAGAGCCCACAATTTAGACTTAGAGGGGCTGTAGTGCAGCAATTCCACTTCTGAGGCCCAGGACTGGAGGGGGCACCCCAGGCAAGAGTAGGACTCAAAGATGGCTGAGTCCAACAGCACCAGGAGAGTTGCAATAAGTCTTTTGTGACCCTGGGACTTCGATGAACAAGAGGGAATTCAGCAAGACCGTGGAGAATATTGGGTTCAAGGACGTAGAGAGCGGGTCCAGTCTCTTTCACTGTTAGGCAAGATGCAGAAGGCAGCAGGCCAACTCAGCAGTGCAAGTTGCAAAGTGGCAGGCCCTCCCCTAGAATAGCAATCAGCCAACAGCAGGCCAACACAGCGGAGCAAGTAGCAGAGTGGCAGTCCCTCCAACAGCACAGTAGCTATTCTTTCAGGCAGAATATCCTACGTTCCAGTAGAGTTCTTACATGGTGAAGGTAGGGGCCCAGTACTTATACCCAAATGTTCCTTTGAAGTGGGGGAGACACCAAGAAGGCAGTTGAAGATCACAAGGTCCCTATCTTTCCTGCCCTGGCTCCAGTCACACTACAGGGGGTTATGCAGCTCTTTGTGTGGGACATGCACAGCCCTACTCTGGTGCAAGTGTCAGCTCCTCCCTCCTAATCTGCCTCGGGAAGACCTGTCAGCCAGATGATTGGCCATCAGGTTGCAAATGTCACATCCCAGCTCCCTTTGTGTGACTGTCCAGAGCACAGCTTCCCAAACTTTTCATGTTAGTGACACACTTTTTGGAGATGCATCATTTTGGGACACAGTAAGTCAATGTAGTGAGCGTGCGTAGCGAGCGAGCGAGCCCAAACCACCTAAGGAGGGTTCGGGGAGGGGGTTTTCTCCCCCGGAAGCAAATGTTCTCCCTCCCTCTGTCTCTCTCCCTCTCTCTCTGTCTCCCTCCCTCTCTCTCCCTCTCCCTCCCTCTCCATCCCTCTCCCTCTCTCTCCCTCCCTCTGCCTCTCTCCCTCTGTCTCCTCCCTCTGTCTCCCTCTCCGTCTCTCTGCCCCTGTCCCTACCTTTATCTGTCTGCCCCTGTCCCTGCCTCGATCTGTCTGCCCCTGTCCCTGTCTCTATCAGTCTCTGTCTGTTCCTGTCTCTGTCTGTCTGTTCCTCTCTCTCCCTCTCTCTCCGTCTACCTCCCTCTCTGCCTCCCCCACTCTCTCTCTCCCTCTCGTCTGTATCCCTCTCGTCTGTCTCCCTCTTGTCTGTCTCCCTCTGTCTCCCTCCCTCTGTCTCCCTCCCTCTGTCTCCCTCCCTCTCTGTCTCCCTCTCTCTCTGTCTCCCTCTCTCTCTCTCTCTCTCTCTCTCTCTGTCTCCCTCCCTCTCAATCTCCCTCCATCTCTCTATCTCCCTCCATCTCTCTATCTCCCTCTCTCTCCCTCCGTCTGTCTCACTCACTGTCTATCTCCCTCTCTCTCTCCTTCAGTCTCCCTCTCTCTCTCTCCCCCTGTCTCCCTCCCTCTGTCTCCGTCTGTCTCCCTCTTGTATGTCTCCCTCCCTCCCTCTGTCTCCGCCTGTCTCCCTCTTGTATGTCTCCCTCCCTCTGTCTACGTCTGTCACCCTCTTGTATGTCTCCCTCCCTCTGTCTGTCTCCCTCCCTCCATCTGTCTTGTTCCCTCCGTCTGTCTCCATCCCTCTGTCTCCCTTCCCCCTCTGTCTGTTGCCCTCCTCCCTCTGGCTGTCTCCCTCTGTCTGTCCCCCTCTCTCTCTCTCTCTGTCTCCCTCCCTCCCTCTGTCTTCCTACCTCCGTCTCCCTCTGTCTGTCACCCTCTGTCACCTCACCCCAGCTTCCCGGGCACACACACACACAGCTGCATCAGAGCACTTCACAGGTCTTTAAAAGACCATTTACTTGTTAATGAGGCTTTGGTGTGAATCGCCAGGCCCCCATAGAGTTGAGTGTCTAGGAATGCCTCTCTTAATGAGCATCAGTTATGTGCTAAGTGCCTGCGACACACCCACCATTTGCAGGCGACACAGTACTGTGTTGGGACACACAGTTTGGAAAGCTCTGGTCTGGCGGGAATGCACAAAGCCCAGTTGTTACCTAACCCAGGTGTGTATTCAGAGACAGGCAGAGGCAGAAAATGGTCAAAGTAAGAAAATGACAACTTTCTAAAAGTCACTTTTTCAGACGTGCAATTAAAAAACAACTTCACTACAAAATGTGTTTTTAAACGTTGAGTTCAAAGACACCAAACTCCAATATTCCATCTGATCCCGATTGGAAATGACACTTAAAAGATGTTTTAAGACAATCGCCATGGGAACCTGTGGGAAAGATAAGCCTTGAAATAGGGAAAAACTAATTTAGCAGTTATTCACTCCCGAGACATGTAAAGCTCAAATGTTCATGTTCTACATATTACATGCACTACAACCTGCCCACTGGACTATCTAGGGCCTACCTTAGTGGTGACGTACATCAGGGGCATTTATTAAGTGCACAAATCACCCGTAAGTCTCATTGCGCTAGCGGACAATTCAAATAGAATCAGCTACGAAAAGTAAGTTGGTTAGTTATCAAACATGTGACTGAGGCAAAACAGGATATCTCTAGGGCATAAAAAAGTACATATCAGTTGCTGTCCGATACCGCCCTTGTCATCATCTGGGTCTCCTCACACCAAGGAGATCCCAGTTGTAGCAATCAGAACTAGATGTAAGTGTGGATGCTACTAAGCCAGTGATGTAAGGAGGATTTAGGGGTATCAAGAGACTTTATACTAACTGATTTGCAGTGTATCAAGTGGTGAGAGTGAAAAAATAGTGATGTGCATAAATTTGGAGAGATGGGAGGAATTGAAATTTTAATAGTGCCTCTCAATCTTCCAATAGTTAAAAACAGTGCAGAGAAGTAGCAGTTTGAACAAATATCTGTGACGAAAAACTTGTGGTCAACATGTTACAGCAGTAAGAAGGATTGGCTTTGTCCACTGCCTTCGTCAGGACCTAATACTCGCTACTGCAAAAGGTGATCAAAATTATAATTATAAAGTAAAAAACTCATTATCAACCATGTCACCTGGAAATCCTAGGTACATCAGGTTGCTCCTCCTGATTGCTGGATCATGTGAAGGAAATATTGATTTCATGCCATGTACAGGAGAATGGGAGAAACAAACAAAATATGTCGGTGTCAAAATCATAAAACATCCAGACAAAGCTGCAAATGCTGGTCAATCAGTATGCGTTATTATCACACCAACTGACCCCACATAGACAATATCTCTATGTCCCTGCTTACCTATTAGGTAGGAGGGTATGGCTTCGTCTCACCTGGCTGCGGCTCAGGTAATTGGAGTCCCGCTCTGGTAAAAACAAAGAGAAGGTGGAAATATCAAGTGAATGTTACCCCACCTACCCCAAGCAATTTATAGTGTATCACACACCTGACCTCGTAAAGTGAAGCAACATAAAACATAAGGACCATAAAAGACCTAAGTGTTAACAAATAACAAAAATAGAATCAGAACAGTCCTATGTTGATTAGGAAAGCATGGCAGGTACAAGCTCTCTTAATACTGTACCTCAGCCATGCATAGTTGTTATATGCCTAATCTAGTCAAAAAGGCACTCATATTTCGAAGGGTAAAGCCAATGCCCTGTTCGGTTAATATTGAGGAAATTGAGACCAGCATAGTATCAGTCCTGTCGAGCTACTAAAGGGCAGCGTTTTTCTCGGAAAGTAACTCTGACAGACACAGTAGACATCAATACTGGTCTGAAGAAACCATCCACCTTCAACCCACCCACAGGGGGTCTACCGGCAAAGGTAATGGCGTTTGAACAGGCAGTTGAATGTGATATCTTAAGATTGCATCAAATGGAGAACCATCCTTTCATGAATCTACCCACAATAGAACAAAATGCGCTTTGGGGTCTCATGTCAGATGAGACCCTTACTATAAATCCAGCAGACAAGGGCGGGGCCATTGTCCTACTCGATACCACCACCTATCGCACAGAGTGTCTCCGACAACTTCAGGATATTAAATCATATCTTCCTTTAACAGAAGACCCCATGGAGAGACTGAGAAACACTATTGGTCACATGGTAGAGGAGGCTCTCTCAGGAGGGTGGTTTACACCACAAGAAGCCAACTATCTACGTACCACCCATACTTCTATGTACTTACAAAAGTTCACAAGAAACAGCGACCTCCTCTAGGACGTCCCATAATATCAGGGAAGAACCTTTGTCTACTTTTGTAGACTTCTTTTTACGCCCTATGGTAAAGGAAATGCCTACGTTTCTTCAGGATACCAAAGATATTCTACATATACTGCCCGACATCGAATCCGACACCGTGACCAATCTTTTGGTGTCATTTGATGTAGAATCACTGTACACCTCGATTCCCAAGGATGACACCTTAGAGGTGATAGCGACTCTGCTACATGAGAGAGACCTGGACTCCATTACCCGGCACACTTCATTATGAACTGTGCATGCCTAGCAATGAAGGAGAACTTTTTCCGCTTTGAGGAGACCATTTATTTGCAAACATCAGGGACCAGCATGGGAAGCGTTTTTGCTCCTAGTTTAGCCAATCTTTATGTTCACCACTTCGAACAAAAGCACATTTTAACTCCTACAAATCCATAACCCAATGCTTTGCGGGTATGGAAACGTTACATCGACGATATTTTCGTCGTTTGGCGGGGACTATTGAAGATCTTCTCCTTTTTATCCAGTAGTTGAACGAGAGGAACAATTTCTTGCGTGTCACTGTGGAGTACGATAAACACCAGCTGGCGTTCCTGGATCTCCTAATATCAGCTACACCCACTAGACTTATGTCGGAATTGTACAAAAACCAATGGCACGCAACTCATTGCTGTGCTATGACAGCTGTCATCCAAGAGCACTTAAGAATAATTTGCCATACGGACAGTTCATATGGATCCAAAGGAACTGCTCGACTAAGGAAAACTTCCATGAGCATGCTCACACCTTGGAAAAACAGTTGAGAGTTAGGAAGTATCCAAAGAAACTAGTACGACAATCATTTAAACGTGCTGCTAATAACAATCGGGAGGCACTCCTTGAACCTGCTATTCCTAAAGAAAAAACTCAAAGGTTGACTTTTGTCAACACGTACAGCACAATGTCCAATCACATACAGAAAATTGTCAAAAAACACTGGTCAATTCTCAATACTGGTTCGGACACTTTACCACCCCCTCTCTTTGCTTTAAACGTGGCCCTAACTTGAAAGATGAATTGGTGCACACTAGACCCAAAAGTAAGATCCCACTAGCAGTTGGCACCCTCTGGGACTTACCAGCAGTGGAGGGACACCATCCGTGTGGAACATGTGCCGCCTGTCCCCAAACTTGCAGATCAGTGACCATTGACATTGGGACTAGTCGTCCTTGGCAGCAGAGGAAATTCACAAATTGTAACAGTGATAAACTAATTTACTTGATAACTTGCCCCTGCCAACTCAAATACGTAGGCATGACGACAAGAAAAGTCAAACTCCGAATTTCAGAGCATAAGAGTACAATACAGGGTAGGAAACAGGTTACCCGTCTTACGAGTCACTTCTTTGATACATGTCATGGACCTACAGAATTCACGTGGACTGTGGTGGAACAACCTTTTATCTCCGACCACATAGTCGATATCAGCAAATACCTATTTGCGAAAGAACAGAAGTGGGTGTATAGATTAAACACAGACAAGGAAGGCCTAAACAAGGACATTCCACGGATGTCATTATGATTCTGTAGCTGTCATCTAATATAGATCTTTTGTCACTTGTACACATCCTATCATCTTAAAACACCTTCTTTAATTAATGGCATAATCGTTCAGATGTCCATAGAGATCAGGGCTCTGTCTCTTGTTGGACAGTATACCAGTATATGCAGAAGGTTTGTTGTGAACATGTTCTTTAGACGGCGAACGAAAACTCAAGGGACTCATGTGAGCGCTTGCTGTACGTTATTAAGGTGGTTCCTCTCAAAAGGCCAATATATCATTAATGATACGATGATCCTTTAGACTGTTTGTTTTGGCCTCTCACTGACACGATGCCGCTTAGTGGCTCTTTCCCGACATTAGGCCTGACATCCATGAACATCACCCAGGAATGGTACAAATGGGGGGCCTAAAATGAATATCATAATTTTTCGGAGTGTACTACACCTAATCATAGCGTCCCTGCAGCACGCTTCCTTTAAGGTTGGGTATATCACACTGACGTACATTTGACTCAATCCATCATAATTTGGGTGTTGATCAGCTGTCACTGCTTTATGCACAAACTAGTTTGCATTTATACCAAATACATCGCATACTATTTGCTTTTGAGAAATCTTAGTAATTTTAGATTGAGCCACTTACAGGTTGAATGCGTTTTGGAATAGATCTGGAGCTGAGAATGATCGCTTTATTGTGGGCTGAATACACCATTGGTTGCCTGTAATTGAGTGTGGTTATTACATCAACCACACTACCTTATCAATACATTTTATAATACACTCGTATTAACGCAGTGTTTTTTTCGTGACTACGAACATACCGGTCTAGTCCACACCACATTACCCAGAAATCCAATATAGACTCGTCTTTACGTGACTACGAGCATATTTCGCTATACTACATTTCCCATGATCCTTTTAATTACGTGACCCGACGTGCCCACTTGGCTCGTTATTATGGGATGAATTCACCATTGTTTGCCTGAAACTTAGTGTGATTTTTACAGCAACCACACAACATTACCAATGAATCTAACGCGGTGTTTTTTACGTGATTACGAGCACACTTGTCTCGTCTACACTACATTATTCACAAATCTCATAAACTCTCATTTCAACGCGGTGTCTTCTATACGTGACTACAAGTATACTTGGTTACACTACAATTCCCATGATCCTTGCAATCACATAACCCGACGTGCCCACGTGACCCGTGCGCCTACAGTACATGCAATAAAAATGGTGCCGAGACCTGACCGGTTACCTCCCCGAGTCGGCTTAGCTGCACGCAAGGAGTACCGACGGAGAGGTAAGCCGGTTTGGGTTTTTGAGGTCTTGGTCTTGTTCTTTTCCACTCGGAGCACACACGGTTCTTTCATTGTTAGTGACAGACTATACTGCTCGGTTCGCTCAGAGTTTTTTTCCGAGAAAAACGCTGCCCTTTAGTAGCTCAACAGGACTGGTACTCCTATGCTGGTCTGACTTTCCTCAAAATTAACCGAACAGGGCATTGGCTTTACCCTATGAAATATGAGTGCCTTTTTGACTAGATTAGGCATATAACAACTATGCATGGCTGAGGTACAGTATTAAGAGAGCTTGTACCCGCCATGCTTTCCTAATCAACATAGGACTGTTCTGATTCTATTTTTGTTATTTGTTCCACACTTAGGTCTTTTATGGTCCTTATGTTTTATGTTGCTACAATTTACGAGGTCAGGTGTTTTTTTTTTTAATGCAAGATTTTATTGAAGTTCCAACAACATACATATTTGCGCCTACAACCCTGAGGCCGGCTGTTACTGTCATATGGTTCACGGATTCTGCGGGTATTAATACTTATCGGGCTGTGATTCATTTTATTACATACATTTGTTATCATCTTGCTTTTTTATGTTATATTAACAACAACTCAAATTGTGACTCAGTAAAATAACACACGGCCTCTATTGTCTCATAGATTTTTCATTCTATCCTGCTAGGCATCACATTAGTGTGTGATATGAGCACCCAACCCCCACCCGGAAGGTCCATAATCCTAATCTGAACTGCAATCATGTCATCCTGAAGTTCTAACAATATCCCCGGTTAGTTACGGCAATCAATTAGCTATCCTCTGTCTCATCCTCAGAGCTGTCCACATCGTCCTCTGATAATGGGTCACAAATGTCCCCCCTGTATGTATTCCACGGCTGCCAGATTTTGTTGCACTTGCGTGGGTTAGCTCTTGTTTTGTATACCGCCCTTTCTGTTACCATAAGTGCGTCTACATTTCTGCACCATTACGCCAAAGTAGGAAGCTCTGCCGCCCCCCACTTCTGCGCGATGTCACGTTTGGCTGTCATGAGGCCTATTGTAGTCCACAGCCGTCCGTGGTATGATAGATCATTAGGCCCCCATATGTTCAATAAGCACACTCGGGGCTCGGGGTCAGTGAGACTTCTAATGTCTGTGAAATGGTGCGCATCACCTGCTGCCAGTAACCCTCGAGGGCCGGGCAACCCCAAAGTGTATGTATGAAGGTACCCTGTTCTCCGCATCCCCTGAGACAGTTTGGGTGGTCTGCCCTCTGTAGTTTGTGCAGTGTGGTTCGTGTATAGTATATCCTATGTAGGATTTTCAATTGTATCAGACGGAACCTAGCCGATATGCCAGCCTCCCGCGGCGACGCCAATGCTGCATTCCACTCTGTGTCATCCAAGGCTCCTACATCCTCCACCCATTTCTCCCGCAACTTCCCCAGCGCATCAGGCAAGTTATTCATTAATTTCCGGTACATCAGGGAAGTCGCGCCTTCCTGCATAAAGTCCGTAAGTAGGCGATCCTCAAGTGGTGAGGATTCCGGGATGTGTGTCCCTGGTGGGATAGCTGCCTGTAGAGCATGTGTGATTTGGATGTATCTAAATCTTTCTGTGGGACCCATCTCGTAGTGTTGTTGAAGATATGAGAATGGGACCACCCCCTCTCCCGACCACATGTCCCCGACTGTCGAAATCCCTATATCATCCCATCGGGTGAAGCCTTTAGTACGTCTTAGGTGTCCCAGCACCTTCGCATCCCATAACGGGGTCATTTTCGTTATAACTCCTCCCCATTTAAGTCTTGTCTGTGCCCTATACCACAGTGTTACTACATGTTTGGTGGGTCTTATAAGTTTTCCAGCGGCTCCCTTATGATATAGCGGTGTCAGTAAGCTATGCATGCCTAGTTGAGCCCTGTCAGCCTTGAATGCCGGGTCGGTCTGTGGGGCGTGAAGCCATTGATTAATAATTTTAAGCTGCGCCGCCCAATAATACAGTTGCATATTTGGCAGAGCAATCCTGCCCTCATACCAGCTCCTGTTCAGTTTTATATGTGCTATGCGAGCTGGGCGATCCCCCCACAGTAAACCCGACATCACCGCCATCACTTTTTGAAAGTAACTCTGAGGTATTAGAAGTGGTGTGTTTTCGAGTATGTAGAGGAAACGAGGCAATGCCATCATTTTGAACAGGGCTGCCCTACCCAGTAGCGTCAGTGGAAGCCCCTTCCAGTGCTTCACATCATTTCGTAATCGTGTGAGGGGAGGCAGCAGATTAGAGTCGAAAAATTCCGCAGAGTCCTGTGTGATGTATATACCTAAGTATTTGAAGGATGTGGTGGCCATTGCCAGAGGGCAGGTGTCAGGAAGCACAGGGGGGGAGCCCTTCAGTACATAAATTATCGATTTCGCCCAATTGATAGTGTAGCCCGACGCATGACCGTGCGTGTCACACACTGCTAGAAGATTCGAGATACCTCTCTCCAGGTCTGTCAGATAAATCAGCATATCATATGCATATAAAGACACCCTGTCTTCCCAGTTGTCAGTCCAGCGTATTCCCTTGAGCAGCGGCGTTGTTCTGATGGTAATCGCCAGTGGCTCCAGTACCAGCGCGAACAAGATGGGCGTCAGCGGGCAGCCCTGTCTGGTCCCCCTTGCCAGGCGGATCGCGCGTGATATGTGTCCGTTCGCCACTACTCGTGCCATGGGGTCAGTATATAGTAATTTCACCCATGAGATAAATTTGGGACCGAACCCCATGCGGGTCAGTACCGCAAACAGGTAGTGCCACTCTACCATATCGAATGCCATTTTGGCATCAAGTGACAGTATGGCTGCCGGTTCCTCCAATGACGGTGCTTTCGCCAGCACCCCATGTACCCTACGGAGGTTCAGCGCCGTACTTCTATGTGTTATAAAGCCCGACTGGTCTGGATGTATCAACTGCTGCAGGTAGGGCAGCAGCCTGTTCGCTAACAGTTTCGCAAGGATTTTCGCTTCTGCATTCAGGAGCGATATGGGCCGGTAGGAAGTACATACGCTAGGTGGTTTGCCTGGCTTCGGTATAGCCACAATGGTCGCCATCCGTTGATCAAGGGGCAATATCCCCTTCTCCCTACTTTCTGTATACATCCGTAAAAGCGGTGCACTCAGGGATTCAGACATCGTTTTAAACCACTCAATGGGTATCCCATTCGGGCCCAAAGCATTCCCCGATCGAGTCGCGTTGATAGCCAATTGAATCTCTAAAGTCGACAAATCGGAGTCGAGGTCAGTTACCGCCTCAGCCGTCAGTGTTGGTGTTTGTATGTCACGAAGGGCCGCCAAAGCTGTGACTTCAGTTACCTCTATTCTCGGGGTGTACACCTCCCGGAAGTGGTCGGCCAGTATGTCCACTATCTCCTCAGGCCGTGTGTGTGTGATTCCCCGTGTATATCATTTAAATTTAGGATACACCTACTGCCCCCCTTTTTCTTGTCTAGCCATGCCAGGAGTTTACTCGCCTTATCCCCTATGTCATATACCCTATGTGTGGTTGTTGCAATGTCCGCCGTCGTCTGGTGTCTCAGGTGGTCATCGTGAAGGCGTTGTCACAGTTGTAAGGAGTGTAGTGTGTCGTTTGTTGGATTTGCCATGTGAGATGCGTTTGCCCTGCCGAGCTCCATTTCAAGCTCTACCAACTCTCTCCTTTGAACACGCTTATATTCTGTTATCGCTGCAATGGCTTGTCCCCTGAGGACTGTTTTGTAGGCTTCCCAAAGGATGGAGGGGGAGTCCACTGAGGCTAGATTTTCTTCAAAGTAATGATGGGTAGCCTTCTTTAGGTCTTTACCAATCGACGGTACCTTTAAATACCCTGGATATATCGGATATATCCTCCTGCGGGTCTTCTCATGACTGGACAGGGACAGGGTTTGTGGTGAGTGGTCCGAGATGCCCCTCGGTCTTATCTGAACATCATCTATAGTGAGAAGACCATTGCCTAGTGTGAGGAAATAATCAATTCTGGACAGGCTATTGTGTGTCGCAGAATAATAGGTGTATTGCTGCTCCTCCGGGTGTGTCTGGCGCCAGATATCGACCAAGCCCTGTGCCTCCAAGAAGCCGCTGAATCTATTGGTGCCACCCACTGGCGATCGTGCGGGGAACCTATCACGGGTGTTGTGTATGACTGCATTGAAATCTCCCCCTACAATTAAATCGCCTTCCGGAAGTTCTAGTAGGAACCTGCCAAGGTCCGGCAACGCCACGGCATGGAGTGCCGGAGGGATATAAACCGATACCACGTTTAGCGGCCTACCCTCCCATTGTCCGTGTACAGCAGCAAAGCGGCCCTGATCGTCTACCTTGGTGGACTGAGGTATGAATTGTGAGGACTTTCGTAACAATATACCTGTTCCGCGTGAGCCGGAAGTGAACTCAGCGTGAGCGATCATGTGATACCCCCGTCTGTCTAACGCCCGTCGACCAGTGCCCGCTAAGTGTGTTTCTTGAAGCAGTACCAAGGCCGGGCCCAGTCTCTTAATGCCCTGAAGTACAAGTCCCCTTTTTATCTTGTCCCCCAACCCTCTGACGTTCCAAGACATTATCTGTAGCGGCACACCGGGGCCGTTCGGTCCACTTCGCCTAAGGCGTTATTCCGTCTTGGGGCCATCATTATGCCGTTGGAATGAACGCAGCCACCCCTCTATGAATGAGCCTCCCGGGGGGTGCACCCCTCCCTCTTCACCTGGATCGTGGCTTCTTTCCCGTGGTGAGCTAGATGTCTGTGATGTATTTGTGTTTATGTGTGTCATTTTTTCCATCTTGTGATTCCCCACAGTGATATTTTCGTGGCGTGTCGTGATGTCATGAGTCAAACATTTACCCTCACTAGTTAAACTATCTAAAAGATCGAAAACTCCCCTTCCCTGAACTCCCCCCCTCCCTGCCCCCCTGCTGTACGGACTCAGAACTGCCCACCCCCCCAACTTAGCAGAGTGCTTGACCCATCCCCAATACAGTGTACTTGCGCGCTGGGGTAAAGGAATCTCCGGAGTCGGCGGCCTCTTGTCATCTCCTCGGAGGCCTTCTACCCAGTGTCCTTTGGCAGTCCGTCAGGCAGGCCGAGCATTAAAGTCGTGTTGCTCGAGTCGGGAATTTATTATTCCTCGGCTTCCTCGTCGCCCTCAATTTCTCTCAGTGGTGATTGTTCCCCCATCTCGCCTCCTGATGCTTGGGAGCTCGGATGGTAGCCATTGTCCCGATGTTTCTGCGTTCTGTTGGATCTGCATGGTAGATTAGCCGGCCTCCACCCCTCCAGCCAGTCCCGTGCAAGCTCCGGGGTGTCAAAGAACCATGTCCTATTATCCGCCACAATACGTAGCCTGGCTGGAAAGAGCATCGAGTATGGAATCTCCCTTGTTCTGAGCTCTTTCTTCACTTCGAAGAATGTCATCCTTCTACGTGCGACTTCCGCCATATAGTCCGGGAAGAAAGCCAGCGTGGAGTTTTGTATTTTGACTGGAGGGGATGTTCGCGCTGCCTGAAGGATCGCGTCCCTATCACGGAAGTTGAACAGTCGGGCAATAATGGGTCGCGGAGCAGCTCCCGGTTTGGGTTGTCCTCCCAGAACACGGTGCGCTCTTTCTACGGAGAAGAATGTGGACAGACCCTTTGGTTTCAGTTCACTTTTAATCAGCTCCTCCACATAGAGGTCCATTGCCCTCGACTCCTCAGACTCCGGCACTCCCAGTATGCGGACGTTGTTACGTCTGGAGCGTCCTTCTTGATCATCCAGTCATTCTCTCAACGTTTTATTCTCCGCGGACATCCGTTCCACCGCCGTCTGTAGCTCAGACACATCTTCCACCAACGATTTCATCACAATCGCCATCATATTGACCTTTTCCGACATTTTATGAAAGTCTGCTCTGATCAGCGTAATGTCAGTGGAGATCGATCCCACAGTTGCCTGTAACTGTGTTAACGCTTGCATCACATCATCCAGCGTCGCCCCTTTGCTTCCTGTTCCATCTCCGGATTTGCCGGCCGGCGTTTTCCCATCCTTCGGGGAGGACGTGGTCTTGTCACACGCATATTTGTCGATGCGGGTCTGTGTGGTGCCACCCTTGGGGCCTCTGCCAGCCATTTTTATGGGATCCTCTGCAGGCACCTTCCACCACTAGAGCTGTCTTTTGGCGTGTTGGCACTGTTTCAGTGTGTTATTGTCCACCCCTGCACACTGTTGTCCTGTCACCTTCTTTTAGCCCACCGGGCGCCGAGGGTGCATTCAACCCCTGCAGGTGCAGTGCGTGTGGCTCTGTGGGAGATCAGTACTGGAGTGGGAGGTTGTGTTTTCCCCACTTGGTCGCGGCGACGTGTCGCTAACTTTGTTATCGCCCCTGGTTCGTGGTCGTGGTCGTCGGGTCAGCCGTGGTTGCCTGTGCATAGGACACTCGTGGAGCTACCAGCGTCTGCAAAGCTTCAGGTGAGTTCCGTAAGCAGTAGGGGTCTATCGTGTGTTTTGTTCACTTGGCCTTAGGAGCGGGACTGATGTGGCCGGTCGGACAATAGGCGGACCTCTGAAATAACTAGGCGGGGAGCCTCCGTCTCCTCCTCTGTGTAACGCGCCTATTCTGCGCGTCGTGTAGCTGTCCCCCGCCGTCGGATCACAGTGGGACGTCTGTTGCTTGTAATGTGGGCTATCTGCAACACCGTGACCCCAATAACACCTTTTGGAGGGCCGGTGCAGTTTGAGTCAGTGGCTGCCAAGGCCCTCCGCCACCATAGGATAGTAACCCAGGGTCGGGCCCCCGGGGGCCAGCTGCTATGCGCTGTCTCCGCAATTCTGTGCAGGATCTCACTCTGCCGCTTCCCCAGTCTACACGATTGGCGTCCTCGGAGCTCGCCGTGCGCTCAGGATCTCCGATGGCGGCGGGGGGAGGCACGGTGGGGCCTGCGTCACGGTCTGGGTCTGAGTACCATTTAGTAACGCCCGCCACCCGTATCCACCGTCCCTTCTCGTCCCAGTGGGTGTTGTCGGCGCCTTCGTTCTCCAGCCGATGGTCGGCTCCGTCTACATCCCGCTCCGTCCCGTCGGGACAATATGGCGGCCACCCTCCTCACCTTCGTCCACCTCAGCCGCTCCCGTTATTCGCGCAGTGCGGCTTGTGTCCTGCCGCGGTGGTGCAGCCGCTGCCTCTCACTCGGCTCTCGCCTCTACAGCTCCGGGTGCTGTCGTCTCGTCCGCGATCCCGACATCTATCGGACACTTCCGGTGTGGCGACTCTGGAGCGGCACCACTTCCGGTCAGGCTCTCCCGTGAGGACACTCCCCGGCCTCTCTTCACCTCGCAGGCCGCTACGGGATGTCGCCAAAACTTGCCTTCCCGACTTCGGATTTTCCTCTGGGTTGCCGCCTTTTGGACGGCCCGGTCCTGGGGTTCGGGCCTCTGACCCAGAGCTCTGGATATTATCGGATTACTGGTCGGATTGTAGGAGAGGCCGCCTCAATCACGGAGCCTGTCCCTTATGCTGCCGCCATCATCGGCTGCTAGCCACGCCCCCCCGAGGTCAGGTGTTTGATACACTATAAATTGCTTGGGGTAGGTGGGGTAACATTCACTTGATATTTCCACCTTCTCTTTGTTTTTACCAGAGCGGGGCTCCAATTACCTGAGCCGCAGCCAGGTGAGGCGAAGCCATACCCTCCTACCTAATAGGTAAGCAGGGACATAGAGATATTGTCTATGTGGGGTCAGTTGGTGTGATACTAACGTATACTTATTCACCAGCATTTGCAGCTTGGTCTGGATGTTTTATGATTTTGACACCAACATATTTTGTTTCTTTCTCCCTTTCTCCTGTACATGGCATGAAATCAATATTTCCTTCACATGATCCAGCAATCAGGAGGACCAACCACATAGTCGATATCAGCAAATACCTATTTCCGAAAGAACAGAAGTGGGTGTATAGATTAAACACAGACAAGGAAGGCCTAAACAAGGACATTCCATGGATGTCATTATGATTCTGTAGCTGTCATCTAATATAGATCTTTTGTCACTCGTACACATCCTATCATCTTTAAACACCTTCTTTAATTAATGGCATAATCGTTCAGATGTCCACAGAGATCAGGGCTCTGTCTCTTGTTGGACTATATACCAGTATATGCAGAAGGTTTGTTGTGCACATGTTCTTTAGACGGCGAACGAAAACTCAAGGGACTCATGTGAGCGCCTGCTGTACGTTTTTAAGGTGGTTCCTCTCAAAAGGTCAATATATCATTGATGATACCATGATCCTTTAGACTGTTTGTTTTGGCCTCTCACTGACACGATGCCGCTTAGCGGCTCTTTCCCGACATTAGGCCTGACATCCATGAACATCACCCAGGAATAGTACAAATGGGGGGCCTAAAATGAATATCATTATTTTTCGGAGTGTACTACACCTAATCATAGCGTCCCTGCAGCACGCTTCCCTTAAGGTTGGGTATATCACACTGACGTACATTTGACTCAATCCATCATAATTTGGGTGTTGATCAGCTGTCACTGCTTTATGCACAAACTAGTTTGCATTTATACCGATTACATCGCATACTATTTGCTTTTGAGAAATCTTAGTAATTTTAGATTGAGACACTTACAGGTTGAATGCGTTTTGGAATAGATGTGGAGCTGAGAATGATCGCTTTATTGTGGGCTGAATACACAATTGGTTGCCTGTAATTGAGTGTGGTTATTACATCAACCACACTACCTTATCAATAAATTGTATAATACACTCGTATTAACGCAGTGTTTTTTTCGTGACTACGAACATACCGGTCTAGTCCACACCACATTACCCAGAAATCCAATATAGACTCGTCTTTACGCTGTGTCTTTCAAACGTGACTACGAGCATATTTGGCTATACTACATTTCCCATGATCCTTTTAATTACGTGACCCGACGTGCCCACTTGGCTCGTTATTATGGGTGTAATTCACCATTGTTTGCCTGAAACTTAGTGTGATTTTTACAGCAACCACACAACATTACCAATGAATCTAACGCGGTGTTTTTTACGTAATTACGAGCACACTTGTTTCGTCTACACTACATTATTCACAAATCTCATACACACTCATTTCAACGCGGTGTCTTCTATACGTGACTACAAGTATACTTGGTTACACTACAATTCCCATGATCCTTTCAATCACATAACCCGACGTGCCCACGTGACCCGTGCGCCTACAGTACATTCAATAAAAATGACGCCGAGACCTGACCGGTTACCTCCCCGAGTCGGCTTAGCTGCACGCAAGGAGTACCGACGGAGAGGTAAGCCGGTTTGGGTTTTTGAGGTCTTGGTCTTGTTCTTTTCCGCTCGGAGCACACACTGTTCTTTCATTGTTAGTGACAGACTATACTGCTCGGTTCGCTCTGAGTTTTTTTCTGAGAAAAACGCTGCCCTTTAGTAGCTCGACAGGACTGGTACTCCTATGCTGGTCTGACTTTCCTCAAAATTAACCGAACAGGGCATTGGCTTTACCCTACGAAATATGAGTGCCTTTTTGACTAGATTAGGCATATAACAACTATGCATGGCTGAGGTACAGTATTAAGAGAGCTTGTACCCGCCATGCTTTCCTAATCAACATAGAACTGTTCTGATTCTATTTTTGTTATTTGTTCCACACTTAGGTCTTTTATGGTGATTATGTTTTATGTTGCTCCAATTTACGAGGTCAGGTGTTTGATACACTATAAATTGCTTGGGGTAGGTGGGGTAACATTCACTTGATATTTCCACCTTCTCTTTGTTTTTACCAGAGCGGGGCTCCAATTACCTGAGCCGCAGCCAGGTTAGGCAAAGCCATACCCTCCTACCTAATAGGTAAGCAGGGACATAGAGATATTGTCTATGTGGGGTCAGTTGGTGTGATAATAACGCATACTGATTGACCAGCATTTGCAGCTTGGTCTGGATGTTTTATGATTTTGACACCAACATATTTTGTTTGTTTCTCCCTTTCTCCTGTACATTGCATGAAATCAATATTTCCTGCAACCTAATGTACCTAGGATTTCCAGGTGACATGGTTGATAATGAGTTTTTTACTTTATAGTTATAATTTTGATAACCCTTTGCAGTAGCGAGTATTAGGTCCTGAGGAAGGCAGCGGACAAATCCAGTCCTTCTTACTGCTGAAACATGTTGACCACAAGTTTTTCGTAGCAGATATTTGTTCAAACTGCAACTACTCTGCACTGTTTTTAACTATTGGAAGATTGAGAGGCACTATTAAAATTTCAATTCCTCCCATCTCTCCAATTTTATTCACTGTTTTTTCACTCTCACCACTTGATGCACTGCAAATCAGTTAGCATAAAATCTCTTGATACCTCCAATTCCTCCTTACATCACTGGCTTAGTAGCATCCACACTTACATCTAGTTCTGATGGCTACAACTGTGATCTCCTTAGTGTGAGGAGACTCAGATGATGACAAGGGCGGTATTGGACAGCAACTGATGGGTACTTTTTTATGCCCTAGAGATATCCTGTTTTGCCTCAGTCACATAGGGGTAGCATTTTTCTTCTCCAATATTTAGTTGTGTTGGACTCTTGCCACAGTAATTAATCAACAGGGAGGGATGAGGAATCACTATGTCCTTTTCTTTCCCCTGGGTAAGCACTGCAATTAATCAAAAAATGAAAAAGGACACTTGTAACACTTCTCAACCGTTGGTTAGGAGAAGTGATTAGAATACCCTCAAAAACTCAATGTTGTTAGGAGTGCGGTATATATGTTTCATCCGCCCCACATTGAAGTTATGGCAGTTATCATCGGGTGTTCCAATTTGTGTTGGTTGCCAGCCTCAACCAGAGGCTCCTCTGGTCTCGAGTGCAGTGTCCAGAGATAGAGGATTTTTCCACACAAAAAGGTTTAAAACCAAATTTTATGAAAAAATGAAATTATAAGAAGATTGTCGACATGTTTCAGCTCCTTAGGCCCGGAGGTCGTTTTTTTGTCATTCGTTTTGGAAAATCAGCTCTCACAAATTCTGCATTGGTAGAGCTCGATTCTTCGTCAGGGGTTCCGCTAAATTTAGCACAGAGCCGCGTGGTGTATTCTCGTCGGACTGGTGCTGACTCTGCCCCCGAATCCGAACCCCTGACGAAGAATCGAACTCTACCAATACAGAATTTGTGAGAGCTGATTTTCCAAAACGAATGACAAAAAAAACGACCATTTCGAAAATACTGCACAAGTCGTGTGAGTAACAATTTATGTATGTTAGTCCTGACGAAAGCTCCACAGACCCCTCGGGCCTAAGGAGCTGAAACATGTCGACAATCTTTTTTATAATACCTCTAGATCCAGTAACTCGATCTTCCTAAGTATCAGCATATTTTATACCAGCGGAAACTCACCCCTCATTAAAAATCTGGGTGTTTTTCCCCTTTTTAACAATTTTTTCATTTTTTCATAAAATTTGGTTTTACACCTTTTTGTGGGGAAAAATCCTCTATCTCTGGACACTGCACTCGAGACCAGAGGAGCCTCTGGTTGAGGCTGGCAACCAACAAAATTGGAACACCCGATGATAACTGCCATAACTTCAATGTGGGGCGGATGAAACATATATACCGCACTCCTAACAACATTGAGTTTTTTGATTAATTGCAGGACTCTTGCCACCTACAGGACGAAAAGTTGATTGCGGAGACCCATTGACACCCGTTGTTGTTTAAGTATTCTGTTGGGGGCTGTGTCCGTGTTTAGGTCTATAAACATGCCCTCGGACCCTTCTTTAATTATATGTTTTTGATGATAGTTATCAAACAGCCATTGTAATAAAAAGGAAGGTGTGAGCCTGACAAGTAGGTTAACCTGCCAGGTAGAAGTGGTAATTTAGAACTGCACACACAGGCTCTGCAATGGCAGGCGTGAACCAAGTTTAAAAGCCTACTTAGTGGGTGACACAATCAGGCCCACTAGTAGTATTTAATTTATATGCCCTGGGATCATATAGTGAACTTTTCTAGGGACTTACAAGTAAATTAAATATGCCAATTGTGGATAAGCTAATATTACTATGTTTAGAGTACTGTGCATATGCACTTTAGCACTGGTAGCAGTGGTAAAGTGCCCAGAATCCTAAAGCCAGAAAAACTGAAGTCAACAAAACAGGAGACCAGAAGGCAATAAGTCAGGGGAAACCATCCCACAGATGCCAGGAATAACAGTATTATTATTATTTGCAGCAATGTATGCAATATTGTAGACATGTCAAGAAAAAGAGATTTCAGCCAATAGCCTGTGGGAACAAATACTGCAAATCTATTAGACCAGAAGTCTGCTGGGGCTGCTAAAGATATTTCCAGAATCAATCGGAAGTGCATGGCATTGCTAGCTCACTTCTAAGTAATATCTGGAAATAAGTGTAATTCTCTGGAGGGGATATATCACTGGTTACCCGATTATTCCCCACTTTTTTTTTCACAACAATGCACGGAATTTGATGGTCTTTTATAAACTGTTGTGTAAGGCCATTATTTATACATTTGTATAGTGGGCGAGTCACTGAAGGTTTGAGTCAGGTGCCTGGCTCTGGCTCACCTTGAGGTGGCAAGACTGATTTGAATATATCTGATCCAAACTGAAGCTGCATGTTATGCAAAATAACGATGGACAGGGATGTGGCCTGAGTAATTATCAGTGACTGAGGTTAATTCAAGCATTCCATTGATCATTCTTTGCATGTTTTCCTTTATGATGAAACCCCTTGAAATACATCAGATCAGAATGTGCAATGGCAGAAACTCAATTTTTAATAGACTTTAATGTAGGTTTGCTTTAATACCAATCCATGAACTCCCTTTAGTCTTCGTGTACCAACCCGCAAACTACTCCCTCCAAATGTCCTACCAATAACTTACAGAGGACCTTAGCATCAGAGTTAATCATAATCAAAGGGTGATACAAGGAGGAATCTTCCGGGGCACATCCCAGCTTCAACATTAGGGAGATAATGCCCTCCCTAATAGTGGGTGTTAGAAACCCAACCCACTTGGCCTCCGAGAGCACTTCTAATAATTTTTCCATCAATGATGCGGGGTAGGCCTGTAGGAACTTGGCCGGAAAGCCGTTGCCCCCCAGGGGCCTTTTCCATATTTAATTCCAACACAGTGAGCTGAAGCTCCTCTAAAGTAGTAGCCGCCTCTAGGTCAGTCACCTCTTCTCCGGAGAGGCGAGGTAGGTCCTAACTAGCAAGGAGGCCTCCGCCAGCTCAGGGTGATCCTCATCCCTTGCTCAATACACCCTCTGAAGGTGGTCCACCAGGACCTCAAGGATATTGTGCGGCCTCATTACTCATCGTCCATCTGGTGCCCTCAAATGCAATATAGGCGGGATCTCACTCTCGCGCTTCAATATCCAAGCCAATAGTCATCTGGACTTGCCCCCTCCCTGTGTAGGAACTATGTTAGGCTGTAAGAGTGTGGTGGTCCAAGGACTCCCATTTCTCATTGAGAGAGCTTCTAATATCTAGAATTTGTCTGTGTACCGCCTCTGAGTCTTATTCTTCCCTTGGAGTTTGGCCAACTGTTCACAAGTGTTAATATCCTCCACCAGTTGCCGACTGACCCCGCATGTGGTACCTATGCAAGCCCCGTGAAACACCGCCTTAAGAGCATCCCATTCATTGGACCTAGAAGTAATAGTGCCCCAATTGTATACTAAATGAGAACAGGTACAGGCATCACCTAAGACTGCGCATGAAGCCCTGGATGACTGAGTCTCTCTCCCGGGTCATGGACAACTTAGGTCTAGCAGACAGTTGTCGTGCTCTTCACTCACAGACAACAGAATACACATGCCATTTGTTGACAAAAAATATATACAGTCGATTGGATCGATTACTGATGACGGAGTGAATCCGGAGGTGATTCAATTGGTTGATCATCTAGGGAGATTCCTCTCAGACCATGCACCAGTGTTGTTACTTCTGCATTGGGGTGGAGGAGTGCAGGCAGACAGTAGATGGCATATGCCCTTTGACCTTCTGACCCACTCCGTCAGTCGGAATGTTTTTGCAATTCAACTTAAGAGTATGTGGAGGACAAATAAAATTTTCTGCCCAGAGTATAGGAGTAAGCCTGGGTCGAGTACTTCGCTCCGCCAGCAGAGCGCCAGTTTACCAACTCTGCGCTCCACTGGGAATGCAAAGTTGCAGCAAAACTCCGATAACGTGGCGGAGCGGAGTATGCCCCTCAGCCGACTCAGCCCCCTGCAAAAGATTTTTTTTAAAACCCACTTACCTTCTCTTCTGTTGTCTGTGGGCCGCCCGCCTCCTCGAGGAGGAGGACGACGGCAAGAAGGAGACACTGCGGTGAGGTGGAGTGCAACCCGCAGACGACAGAAGAGAAAGTAAGTGGGCTTTAAAAAAAGAATTGTGGCGGTGGGGTGGAGCAGAGTTCCACTGAGTTTTTCTTATACTCTATAGAACTCTACAGAGCACCACTCTGCATACACCGCACAGGGTTATATAGGAGCAGCAACACTGCCCTCCAGCAGTGTTTGCATGGTTCCATAGAACTGCCAATTCGGTCCATATTTATTCAGAATGGAGATATCTTCACCATCAAGTGTTCCCTGAAGGAGCAAATAACAGCCTTTCTCGTAATCCTCGCTTAATGTGTGGTGGATGGTGAACCCCAGAGCCACCCAGATTCCCCCCCCCCCCCCCCTTGCACAGGACGAATGTGTTGCCAAGAAAAATTGACCCCTCTATTGTTTGGCTAATTTATGCACCTTTTTTCCAATTAAGTCTGTCTCCTGCAGACAGGCCATTCAGACCTGATGACGTCGGAGAAATGAATGGACCCTATATTGTTTCGTGTAACTTCTCAGACCTCTGACATTCCAGGTGACCACTCTATTTTAAGTAGCGTTTGGGTATATTATCCTTCCCTCCCCAATCACGTCCACTGGAATCCCAAAGGCAGGCGAATGGGGCTGGAATCACTTCAGGTGACTTTTGCGCATGCACTGAAATTGACCACCAGATACCCATAGGAACTTGGTGCTTCAAAAATAAAAACAACCACGTAACACCCCTCTCCCTGGACAAACCACAGCCTAACAAAACTGTGTGTTAACCCATATTGTATCTCGCTGCCAGGACCTACAGCCTAGACCCCCCCCTCCCCAACTGAGAGCCTACCACGTAAGTGGGAGAGCTTTCCCAATCGCCCATGTGTATCAAATGTGTCACGCCATAACATTTATAAACAGTACAAAATAATTTGCTCAGATCCCCAGTTCACCTCATGCCCACACATCTAGATCTCTCCCGGCTGAGATCGGCATCTGCGATCTCAATGTCCACTGTTGAGGGGGATATAGTCCCCAAAATACTCAGCCTAGGGGCTTCAAGCACCATGGTGCCATCCTCCTAGCAGGATTCTGATTTACCTCAGCCCCCGTACCACAGGATCCGAGCGATTCCTCCAAGCTGAATTTTGGGGTATCTTCTCACCTCAGGAACCCGATCTCCAGGATCCATGTCTCTCTTTTGGTACTTTGTCTCACATCTCCAGCCATCCCCAGCCATCCTCTGCCATATCAAAAAAGTGCAACTTGCCCCCTGCAAATACTCTTAAGTGGGAGGGGTATAAAAGAATTCTAATGTAGGCCCATACTTCTTAACTGTTTCTTGGCTCCCAAAATTGATTTATGTTTGGCCTGTACTTTTTGTGTATAATCTGGGAAGATGGAGATCCCATTATTGCAGCCGCACAATGAAAACATTACCTGAATCTATAGTTCAGGATGTGTGCTATGATATGATAGTGCGTGGCAGGGTCTCGGGGGGGGGGGAGGAGTCCCAGAACCAGTCAAATCCACGTTTTCACTAACTTCTCTGCCTCACCCCCCTCCGCAAGCTCAAGGAAGCCCAGGAGGCAAACATTGTTTCTACATGATCTTCCCTCCACGTCCTCAGCTCGGGCCTCCAACGCTCCTGTCTTCAATGTGAGGGTATCCACCTGCTTCTTAAGGGACGTTACAATTGAAGACCAAAGATGGCGTTCTCAGCTGTGTTGACATTTTCAGATACCTTATGCAAATTAGCCCTGAATAGCCATCATATGGTCAGCCCGGGACGGCTTTTCCGGGGATGCCCTTGTGTCACTCCGTGAACTCCTATGACTCACCCTACTCCATGAAGCGGGTGTGTCGGTGGCATAATGTTCCATCGTATTCCCTTGAGAGGGTGTAAGCGGTCTTCCTTTGCCCATGATGCACACAGAGAACAAGCGCTCAGGATAACAAACACAATAAAGGCCCACTGTTCTAGCAAGGCCCAACCACTTCACTCACATCCTGTAGGTTATATCTGCATGCAGTCATTCATATATTTACTAGTTTCACAGGATCAGCAATGCCCTTGTTCTAATCACAGACCACTGTCTGCACTAGGATTCCAATCCATAATTGCCAGACTCTAGTTCCTCCGTTGAAACAGGCAGGCATCCTAGAGCAAAGCACATCCAGGAATCCCTTGCACCAAGCCCTTCCAATCACCTCTGCGGATCCCAGGAGGTCTTCAGTATGCACCCCCTGATACTGATACCCACAGGGCCTCCCGTAACTGCCACCTGGGGGCCTGTCAAAGGCGAGAACTCACCAGAGCACAGGGCAATGCATACCTGTTGGCATAGGCTCACAGGCCGCAGGGCTCCCTCCAAAGGCCCCAGGTAAGTAGGCCTACCAGCAGGAACCCGGCGCCAGCCCTCACCACTCAAGGGAAGCTCAAGCGTCATTGTGTGTCTCCCCTCAGGGCAGTCGTTACCAACCACAAGGGCTGACCAGCAAACCTGAACCAGGGACAATCAGTCTATACACCTAACATTTGGTTCAAGAGGAGGATCACTTAAAATATGCAATTCAGCACAACAGATTTAGAATTTCAGACAATAATACTAAATAAACAAGGAAAGGAGAATAAAGAAAAGAGTTAAAGAAGCCCTCCATTTAGAAAATTCACTGTTTTTGGTATCAAAAATGGTTATTTATTACATATAGTATAAAAATCTTGAACATTTAAGATCAAGGCAAAATGCTTGTGTACAAAAAACATATCACAAACCAGACAAGTGACAAACAGAACAATAAATGTTACAGTAAAGGTACAACATAAACAAAAATAATGTGTCCCTATGTAATTTTGACCACATAAGCGTCGACGACGTTTCAACCGCTGTATCACTTTACGGTCATCATCAGGACTCACAATTCACTTGAGCGTTACAAGTCTGTATGAAAACAATCAGACCAGTCTGTCAATGACGGTCGTCCATAAGAATTCTGTGGATATAAATCACAAAAAGTAGCTTGAACAAGTCACACTGTGTAGTGGACACTTAGTTATATCTGTCCACAGTGTCGGGGAATAAAATTCCAAATTTCGCCTTATTTACCGCCCATTCAATCAGCAGCACAATACAGGCTACCGCGAAAAACTTCCGGGACGTGAATCCCCTTAGGGCAGGCCGACTCCTCTAATCACCTGCACAGTGCAGACAAGTAGGCCAACAAGTCAGGTCCCAGGCAGGCCAACAGGTTGTGTCTATATTTAGATTCCCCGTATCCACCACCTGGGAGCCCAATGAAGAGACAGCCTCACCCGCCGGCGGGCTAGACCACGCTGTATGCGCTCCCCCTCAGGGCAGGCAAATGCCTCACACCCCAAGCACAGCAGAGATCAAGGGGCTGTCAAATCAGTCCCTGGTAGGCAGCAGGTTCCTGGGCCAGGACACACCGTGCCCACCAGACAGCAGGTTGCATCGTGTCATTTTCCTCCCAGGGACCGCCATCAGGAGATGCAGCGTCCGCAGAGAGCAGGCAATGTCGGTCAGCTGCTCCTTTGCCAATCCCCGAGCCCGGCCGCCCCACACAGGGCTCCACCCCATGACTTGATCCCTTTTAGCCGCCAGGGACATAGACCGGCAGCGGGTCGATCCCTACCAATTGCACCAGCGTCGCCTCACCAGGAGGCTGTACCTTTCAGGGGTTGTAATAGCCAGTTACGGCACAGGATAGTGTAAGATGGCGGCAGCTTCTTAAGGAGGCATCCTGTCAGCCATGTTGCTTGGCCATGCCCACCCGCATTAACGCATTTCTTAACTTATCTTCCATTTTGATAGGCAAGCCTTACCAATTCTGATTCAGTGAAAACCAGTAATTGTGTGAGGCTCTAATCCCTTAAATTTGCATTGGTCAAAATGCAGCTATTGATTCAGCTACATCTCTGGCTTGGTTATCCGGGTTCAATGTGAAGACAATTTTTATGTACATATATATTATGTACATTGCCAGTGCTTGCTACACTGATGTCTTCTTGTTTCTTATATCATTAGTATCCATGTTCAAAAAGCTTTGGGTGTCATTCATCATGTACATCATTGTTGAGTGATTACTAATAATTATCATTTTCGTCTGCTATTTTTAAAAAACAAATTGACATAATCTATTTCTGTTTAGTCCTATAACTGAGAAAACTGTGTGACAAACACGTAGATAGATTTCTGAAAAACAAAGTAAAAATGTGTATTTCTCATAATTAATCAGCTCGTTCCATCTGTTAAAAATGTATTTCCTGCTGTTAAGTGATAACTTTTGTATTTATTCTGTCGTTGGTCACTGGACTTCACAATCTTTTTATCTCACTGGATATAACTTTGTGTGTTCTGTAAGAAATTAATTATACTTCACCTGGTGACAGACAGAGCCTTTGTCGTATTTGTATATGAAATGGCTAGTTTCAGTGTATCCTCTTTCTAGATATAGTGTTTGGTTTCCGTTCCTTTCAGAATGGTAAAGGTGGCACTTGGCCAGTTCCATGGCTGGCTCACTCCTCTTTTGGTATGATCTGTTTTATGTAATTCTTGGGAGCTTGCCATACCTGTATAAAAACCTATGTCTAATTTTCTCGTTACAACCTAGTTGTGTCTTCACTAGTCACCTGCAATAAGAAAATGATGCCTCAGCTCAATTGTAATAACTAACACACATTATGAACTATAGTTGTTTTTAATGGCTTACGTCTTTAAACGGCACTACATCAAAATTAATTAACTGACCCCAAACCAGCTATTCCTCTCCTATTACTTATTGCCTTTGACCATGTACAGTGCTCTGCTGCTTTCTGACTAGGTTTGCGCAAAAGTAATACCAATTACATGCATAAATACATACATGCATACAAAGTGACTTACATTAAATTGCATATTTTTTCGTCAACTAATTCCTATGTGTATATTGTAGTGATTCGTTTCTTAATACAGATTCTGCACCTATTCTCATTTGCAACCATGCTCTTTCATAAGAATGAGCTGTAGCCCAACAATTTAAGCTAGTGGTTCCCAAACTTTTTTAACCCGTGGCTCCCTTGACCTAATGGTGCGGCTCCCCATCATACTACTTTTTTGGTGGGCTGGGGGGATGAAAGCATGGCCTTAGGAGTACTTTCATTTCTCTCCTTGAAAATATTTAGGATGAGACCATTGAAGCTATTGTCATCATATGCAGCCTGAAAACCTAGAAGCACGCCCATTGCCCTGGAATTATGCCCACAAATTCAAGAGAATGTCCACAGGAAACTAGCGTCTAGTCTTGTACAGGTCTGACCAATCGGCCAAAGGAGTAGAAGCCAACAGAGCCCCATTCCATAGCTCCTTGGCCCGTCTCCTCTTAAATGTACCATCTTCTCAAAATCATAGTTGTTTACTTTGTAGTAACTGTGCTGTAAATACTATAATGTTTACTGTCACTGAGGAGGCATTGAAGCACTTTTTCAGTGGGAAGTAAAACCTTGGGTTAGTGGCGTAAGATGGATACGACCGCAACCCAGGTTGATGAGCATCCATCTCTTTGTGCACCTCTCAGATCCCACTATCGACATGACTTGTAGTACCGTGCTGCAGCCACCACCTTCCTGACAGTACACGTGAGGAGAAAACAAATGCTACATTTTTCAAAAACATAGCAAGTTGCCCTTGGCAGCTTCTAGTTGCTGGCAGTTTTGCTTTCGCATTCACCAAGTCTCTTGTTCACTGAACTTCTTGATCACCACCATGCCCAACTCCTGTTCTAGGCAGACACAGATCTTCTGGGAAAGGTCCTGGTGAGGACGGCCTCTGAATATCTCGATGTTCGGTGTCCTTGGCCACCATTCGCTTGAAAGACAAGGTGAGTCATCTAAAAGATGTAGCAGCCAGCATGGCAGGACCCCCTTTATGCCCTGGCTAAGCACCTGTTGTTAACTGCCATGGCATCTCTGGGAGGACACTAAGTAGTGATGCTGCTGGAAGGCCTCAACCTACCTGCGATCACAGGTCTCCCATGTAAACTAACGGTACACTTCAGGACGTGTGGGTATGGCTAAGGGATTACAATTTGATGTCATAAATTTCTTTGTCAAAGAGCCACTCTTAACACTAGAAGCTCTTAACTTTTAAAAGTCTCGCCAGTCTTAAATGTAGAGTTGTCCAAAAAATAACCCACTTTTTTTTAAAATTACATTTTATTGCTTTTTTCAGCACATTTAACTATTCCCCAAACTACTGGAACAAGATCGACTATTGTAGGAAGTTGAGTTACTGATCGAGGGGGGTGAAACCCAACTCAAGCAGCAACCGCAATTTTTGTCAGGGTGAAACACAGGCAAACTACAAATTAACCTGTTATTAACCTTCTAGTAGCTTGGCACAAAAGCAGTCAGGCTCAACTTAGAGGCAATGTGATAAGTATTTATGGATCACTTCAAACTGTAATAGCGTGAAAACACAGCACAAGAAAAATCGCAATCCAATTTAGAAAAATAAGAGACCAATATAACAAAAATACAATCAGTGGAACTGGAGATATGCAATTTCAAAGATTTATGGTTAGTATAGCACCTAAAAGAACAAAAAGCTGCTTACTCTTTATCTGGTCGTGCAAGACCGGGTGAAAGTCACAAGTTCAGGCCAACTTCAATGGAGAGAGGGCCTGATACAGAGACCATGTTAGTCCTTCTGAAAGAGTTACCTTCTTAAGTCCAGCATGAAGAGTTATATTCTCAGTGGAGGTGGCTGTAAGGAGCAGGAAGTGTGTTGCAGATGGTGGTAGTTCTAGCGTGAACAACAGGCCGGGTGCCACAGGCAGTCGTCGCTGTGACACGATGATACTTTTGGCCATTGTGGATGGTCTTTGCTGGAGATTTGCGTTGGCGGTCACCATGGGCTGTCAATGTTGTATCATAAAGTACAGATCTTGTATTGCCAGTCACATCTGGCAGTCACTGTAGCGTGAAGTCAGGTTCACAGGAGCTTTGCATTAGGGCAGCACAAACATGGGGCAAATAGACCTGCTTGTGGTCGCAAAGAGCGCAAAATGTAATGGTTTCTTAATTTCCTGGAGAGGGAGCGCAACTGATTCCACACCCATGGTCCAGGAGCTGAGGGGCAACTCGTGGGGATCAGGAACTCATTCCAGCAGAGGCCAGCAGGGTATTCCAGTTGCAGGTACAGGCAGCAGGTCATCTGGGTAAGTTCAGGGAGGCCTCTGGAGCTGGTTATGTCTCTGTAGTTCAGAACAGGTTTCCATCAGATGACCCTTGAAATCACTTCAGACTGGGAAGAAGGGTGCAGGTCCAGTCTTCCTTCTCAGGCAGCAGGGCAGGTCTCATGCTGTACTGCAGCAGGGTGCCCTTCTCCTGTAGAATCCAGCTTTGAAGTAGGAAAAGGTTCTGGAGGTTTCAACCCCCATAGGTGTTTGCAATATCCTACCTTTCTGCCAAAGCCCCCGCTTGTCTTGGGGCACAAAAGATCAGTGTCAAAGCCTTTGTGAGTGTACTGAGTAAGAGGCTTTTTGATGTGCAAGTGTGGTTGGTGACAGCTCTGCCCTCATATCAAGTCAGTGATGGCCCATCCTTTCACTACTGTAAGGCATATCTCTCCCAGAGGAGTTGCCTTACTACATTTTATAAGTCTAATTTCCAAATCGGAAGAGATAACCAGTTCATGTTTGGTATCTCTGGAATCACAATTTAAAATCCTAACTTATGGTGAAGTTGGATTTTAAATTGCAATTCAGAAAATGCCAATTTTAGAAAGTTACCATTTAGTGCCTGTAGCCAGTCTCTAGTCACATGACTGGGAGTATCTGACAGTTGTACTTTGTGTTTTTCTCCTAAAAAGCCACACACGATAGGGGAGACACACATATACCTAAATAGGTGGTGTCCTAACTCCACACACATACGCATACCTCATGTAGTTAGTCTGGATCCAGGACAGGGGAGGCACGATGCCTGGGGACTTCAAAAGGAAACCTCTATAAGCTCCTCCCCTGCTTCAAAGGCACCCCAGGTATAAATGTTGGACCTCAATTCAATACACTTCTTGACCTATAGATACTCTTCCAGGAAGAAGGATTGCCACTCTGCTGGACAGTACTCTGCTGGACTCCTGCTTTGCTGTGCTCTGCTGACCTGCTACCTTCTGTGCTGATCTGCTCCTTCTTGTCTGGGCGAAGACTGGACCTGTATCCCTTGAACCCAGAATCCAGAGTGACTCCAAGGGTTACTGTACTCGCAAAGGGTTTTTAGTCATGGAAAAGAAAGGGCGCACTGCTAAATGTGGACGCAATAGGTATAGACTTTCAAGGTAGGAGTGTGGTTCAAAAGGGTGAGTGGATAAGCCCTATTACCCCCCAATTGTGTGATGGCAGAAACCAACGCATTATAAAGTCGCAACGGGATTCCCATGCACACAACCATCAAATATAACATGGTGTGTCAGTGTAGACACATGTACATATAAAACAAAGGCTAAGGAAAAAATAAGAAATTCATCATATGGTTTGTGAGTAATTCGGTGTTTTAATGTTCTTTTAAGCAATCCATCCGACAGGTGTTTCGTCGCATGTGGGATTGTTATCCCACGACTCCTCAGGGCTGGGGAAGATAACAGAGACATTGGTGGAACTAATGACAGTAAACATAAGTTAATATGCTCCTTGTAACAAGTCTCATGTGGAGACTGTCAACGATTGAGAACCAAAACCAAAGGAAAAAATCCATAGTCCGTGAGACACTCACTGTGTACGAGGAACATACAATGTGAGGGTAGAGTGATAAAAGAGTACGTCTGTGAAGGAAGGAGGGGTATGATGTGATGGGGTGGAAAACTCCACTAACTTACGGCATATGATGAGTCAGAATGGAAAGATTAAAACTGCGACGCAAATCGAAAGAATGGTGGAGGAAGTGTACGAGTATCAAAACATGAAGGTGCTCTATGTGAAATGCAAAAAGGTGGTGGAGTTTAAAGTGGTCATACCTATGATGGGAAAAACTGTCTCTTGGGAAGTCTGTAAAAGAGAAGGGAGAGAAAGAGGAAAACAAGAGTAAGAAGGAGAAGCGTAAGAGTAGCAGGGATAAGAAAATAAAGAAAAAGGAATGAAGCTCACCGCTCCGCCGGGGATAATTCCGACCCGGCAGGGCCCAGGACTCGAGTAACTGTGTGACCGTACGGTTGGAGGAGAATCTGGAGAAGTGAAATAATTTACAATAAAAGGGGAGTAAATAACTCATGATTCCTAAAATCTGATGTAAGAAATAGGTGGATGGAACTAGCCATAAAAATGGTTGCAACGATGCAAAGTGTAAGTGTTATGTATCTCACCAGATCAAGGGGTAAAGAGGTAAGTTCCTGGGTCCTAGAAGGCTTGTGTGGCTTGCCAAAGTATAATGGCCGGCACCCAAAGAGCAAGATGGATAGATCCACTATGCAGGAACTCGGGTACCAGATTGCACATGAAAGCCCTTGGATCCTCAGTTTTGACACCTCTAGAGTGGTAGTTTTCTTCATAGCCAAATTTCTGTTCTCAATATGGAAATGGCAGTAAACTGCAGTAAAAGGGCGGGGCGGTCGTGCCTTGCTGTGGCTCCACGATTGGGCAAGCATCTCGCCCGCTTCATCACGTCTAACCGGGCTGGGACACCGATATTCAGGTGTCGCAATATGAGGAGCACCGGGCGGGGATCTCTACGGCCGGTAGAGGAGCAATTCTGGCAGACAATCAGACTTTACGGCTTTATCAGCTCCGGGCCCCGAATCAAAATGGAGCCTACCATTCTCTGACCCTGACTTCGGAACGGTCAGGCCAGCGCTGCATGTCTGGCTTCCGCGACTTAGCCCATGACGCAGGAGACGAGGAGCAGAGGATTGAGGGGGCAACAATCAGGGCATAAAACTGTGCAGGAGGCCGCCGCGAGCCTGAGGGAAGCACCAGGGATCAGGACAGAGATCCGAAGCTGCCTCCAATTCCACCTCCATAGCGGCACCTTCTAGGGCCAGATCAGGTCCCTGCAAGCCGGCAATACACGGACAATTGCTGATTACTCATGTTGGCACCCTGTATCGGGGAGCGCAATTTCACCCAGCGTCCACGGCAGCAATTTGGACGCGGATTGTAACCGGGGCTGCCTGGACTTAAAAAGGCGCCCGAGAGCCTTCACAGCTAAAACGGACCGGGAGAGGGGATACAGCACACTGCAGAAGAGCACGTGATGTAGGCTTTGAGACCCCTTGAACCGCCTACAGTTCCTAGTATGAACTCCCCCCCACCCCCCATACATGGACCTGAACTGGTCAGAGGCACTGCAGACGGTAGTTGCCTGACCTTAAGATGGCCGCCTGGCTGCCTTGACAGCACCCATCTTGATCCAGCCTCCTTCCCTCCCACCCCTCCACCCCAAGTGATATTTTTGAAGTGAGGTCTCCCAGCACCTATCATATGGACTGAGTTCCAGAGGCACACTCCCCCACGCACATTGAGTACCCACGGGGAGTGGGTTGCTGACCACCACGAATTTCTGAGAGCCACAGGAGAGACCGAGGGCGGGCGGGAGGCTGCTGCGCGATCCCCACCCAGGTACTAAACCCCCTAATTCAGTAAATGTTGGGGGCAGCCACTGGCACCAGTACACGGGTGCATCGCTTGTGCCAACCCCCCCTCTCTTAAGCACATCCCGAGGAGGCTGCTACTTTGTGCCACACTTGCCTGACCTCAAAATGGCGCAGAGGAGATGAAACGCTCGGCCCATTAGGCAGATCTCCACCATAGGACTCACAAGCTGTAACAAAGAAGGTGAGAGGGACGGGGGCCTGATTCAGCTGCACAAATACCCCGCTTTGCTACCCCCCCCCACTCGCTGCAGTGCCTAACTGCGGGCTGTTCACAGTGACTACCATTGCCTGACCCTAAAATGGTGGCCACCAGAAGGCATTATCACCAGTGAAAGCACCGAAATTCCGTCCAAGCAGTAGCAGACAAGCGCCTGGGACACCATTGCTACTAATCTCTCCTGCCACACCACCTGTGACACGCAATACCACCTTTTGGGTGCCTCGCACACCTGAAATCACAGAAAGGTTTTGCTCGTTTCCTTCCTCTGCCAGTATATTTAACTGAGGGACGCCTTACCATAAATATCAGGGCCATGCTTCAGTGCTGCATTCTGGGGTGTCACCTCAGGGGAGAGGAGGAGAAGCCAGGATCCAACTTGGCTGCTCGGAGCCTCTGTTCCACTGGAGCCCCGCTTTCATCAACTAAGTGAGGGGCTTAATTCCCCACCAAACAACTGTTTCAACCATCTCCGGACATTGGATGGTCGACACTGTCTGACTCTGTGGCCGCCGTTCCAACCGGTCGTAGCAACACAAGGAAACTGGCGAAAATCTCACCCGGCATTTTAACCTCAAGATGGCGCCAGAGAAGGAACGGACCTGCTTTTTGAATGACTCGAAGCAGATCCATGGGAACTTTTACCGAATTACCTACCTCCTACCCCTCCCCGCTCTACTCCTCTCCACTTTCCTGCTACTGACCTCTGCCCTCACCTGTCCTGGCCCTTAGTTCCCACCCTGTTTACCTGTGAATTTTCCCTTGTCATTTGAGATCTAGCTATTTTGTCTGATGCCCGATGGAGGTACCTGGTTTAGCTATAGGGGAGACAGGTCGGGGATTCCCTCCTTGGACGTCACCTACCCTGTCGGTCTTTAGCCACATTTCCTTTTGTCTCGCCTGTCGTCTCTTCCCGCATCCTTCCTCTATTTATGTCTCTCCTTCTCTCCTCTCTCAATGTATTGAGACTGAACTATTTTATCTGATGCCCGATGGAGCTACCTGGTTTAGCTATAGGGGGATGGGCCTTTGACTCCCTCCTTGGTCGTCACCTACCCAGTAGGCCTTTAGACAGACTTCGTTTTGTCTCTCCTTGTTGTCTCTTCCCCTATCCTCCCTTTCTCACCTTCCCTGTCCCCTCCCCTCTACACTCCACTTATTTTGCCCTCCATGCTCTTTAAATGTTTTCCCATTGAGACCTAGCTATTTGGCCAAAACCCGGTGGAGCTACCTGATAGCTATAGAGGAGATGGGTTTTGGGACTTCCCCCTCGACCATCACCTACCCAGCCGGACTTTGGGCAGACTTTCCTTCGTCTTTCTTCCATATCTCCCTCCCACCCCTTTATCCTTACCCCTTCCCCTCTACACTTCACTTATCTCGTTTTCTAAGCTCTTGTAATTGTTTATCTAGAAACTGATGTAAATTGGAACTGATGTAATCTTGTAATTTTGTGGAACCTCATGTAAAGCGCTCTGATACCTCCGGGTCCAGCCAGCGCTATATAAAACTCTTAAAATAAAATAAATAAATAAAAAATAAAGTAGTGGGTCAACAGCAGAAGATAATACTATGTAGAAATAACAAAGAAAAAGGGGAAATGCATAAGGGATGGTGCGTAAAAAGTTTAAAAGTGAATGTGAAACATAGAAGGGAAAATAAGTATTTACTGAACTATGTAAAATTAAAAATGCGCGAGTCGTTCCAAAGGATCTGTAATGGTAGCAGTACGGGAGCGGATCACTCCTCGTGTTTGGGGCTATCTGCAAATATAAAAACGGGGGCTGGTATGAGCTCCATGAAGTTCTAGGTTCATTAAGCCAAGGTGATGGAAAAAAGAATCACAGTTAAGCAAGAAGACTTACTTTTAAACGAGACGTGTGTGTATTCCAATTCGAAATCGTTCCGTGTTCCGGATGCGGACAAGTGAACCAGGAAGCAGAAGTGGTTAAATACCCACTGCCTGCTATTGTGTCACTGCCCGGATTCAAAAGGCTGAAACGTCAACCTTTATTTACAATGCCGGTCAAGTGAGTGCATTGGCAGAAAGGATTCTATGGCAAAATTGAATGGCGTAAAAACAGTGCCGGCGCCCAGTAGGTAAAAACAGGCGCCTACTTGGAGTTTCTTGAAAAACGTAGAAGCATTACTTATGATAAGAGAATGCGGGAGGAAAGTAGCCAAATTCGGCCTGTTGCACTGTTCTGAAATCACGAAAAACATCAACAAAAGCTAAATGTATGAATATGATGAAAACGGATCGTAGTGATGTACCCTACAGTCAAGTGAACATTTGTTTAAGCCGGTGTTTGTGCAGTGATTGCGGCAAGGCACAGCGCATGATACAATTAGTCATGCAAAAGTGGTGGAAAGTAAAAGATGAGAATCGATATACATTGTAGAGGAGAAGATAAAAGTGATAGTAATCATTGATTCAAGCTAGATGTCTCGCATGGTATATCCAACCTTTACATAAAGTAAGCAATCATAGTATGAGCGAAGGTTTTACATATACGGTGTAAACTCCTAAACAGTAATTAATCATGAACAATGTTGGAACATGTTTCTATTGTAACACAATAAAGTTCCCCCATGGCCTTATCATACTTTTTCATAAGACATAGTTCATATATTTCGTCAATAGACCTTCAGATTAACACAGGTACACAATTGTTTTTATATAATTTTTGGTATTTTATTCATTTTTTCTGAAGTGTATCAAAAAGGACTTTTTTTCCTATTTTTACTATTTTGCCATATGTATTCATCAATTAATCAATAGTACATAACTACTATTGATTAATTGATGAATACATATGGTAAAATAGTAAAAATGTTACCATATGTATTCATCAATTAATCAATAGTACATAAGTATGATAAGGCCGTGGGGGAACTTTATTGTGTTATTGTAGATGTTGTCCTCTCTTTTCCCGGGTCATAAATTAACATTAGAGGGGGTCCCAAACTCATGCTGTTACATGTTTCTATTGTTCTTCATTTCGATACCTCGATAGGCATTGTGAGTTATAAACAGAATATATTCAACGAAAAGTTATGTCGTCAAAATTCAGCTCTCAAGTAAAATGACAGAAATGCTAGAAAGGGGGACATGAGGGTTGTATATGGGACATCATATCAGCTATTCCTCATTAATTAACAGCGAGCATCTCTATCAAAAGGCACATAGAGGGTGAGTACCTATATTAAACAACATTTCTTTGAGAAAAGACAGCATATAAGGTGCATTAAGTTAATGGGACAAGTACACAAGCATATTCTGGAAATAAGTTGTGGTCACATGACACACAGTAGTGGCAAAATACCATGAAAACACCGAGTGGACAAATGAACTGAAAATAACATGTGTGAATGTTCTTAGTTGCCCAGAAAATATTGGGGCTCATGGTCATAATTAAGACCCTGTTCAACTGTATGAAGGCGCATTATCCACATCGCCTCCGTGCGTCTCAACCTAAGTTCTCTGTTGCCCATCGAACACTAGGTGGGGTGGTGTCAACGCCAAGGAAAAGGACTTCTTAATTCCCCGGTATTTTGTGCCTGACATGTAGCAGCATGAAGTGCAACAGGATATTTAGAGTCCTGTTTGTGGATGGCATCCATGTGTTCGGCGATTCTGTCCTTCAACGGTCTGATGGTGCTACCCACATAAAATTTACCACAGGTGCATTCAATGATGTATGTGACAAATCTAGTTGTACAGTTGATGTTAGTTTTAATGACATATTTGCCTCCATTTGCACTGGTGAATTCTTTTGTGCCATGTCTCGCATTCTAGGACCTGGGGACATAACTCTTTACCCCTTGATTTGGTGAGATATACATCGCTTACACTTTGCATCATTGCAACCATTTTTATGGCTAGTTCCATCCACCTATTTCTTACATCAGATTTTAGGAATCATGAGTTATTTACTCCCCTTTTATTGTAAATTATTTCACTTCTCCAGATTCTCCTCCAACCGTACGGTCACACAGTTACTCGAGTCCTGGGCCCTGCCGGGTCAGAATTATCCCTGGCGGAGCGGTGAGCTTCTTTCTTTTTTCTTTCTTTTCTTATCCCTGCTACTCTTACGCTTCTCCTTCTTACTCTTGTTTTTCCTCTTCCTCTCCCTTCTCTTTTATAGACTTCCCAAGAGACAGTTTTTCTCATCATAGGTATGACCATTTTAAACTCCACCACCTTTTTGCATTTCACACAGAGCACCTGCATGTTTTGATATTCGTACACTTCCTCCACCAGTCTTTTGATTAGCGTCGCAGTTTTACTCTTTCCTTTCTGACTCATCATATGCCATAAGTCAGTGGACTTTTCCACCCCATCACATCATACCCCTCCTTCCTTCACAGACATAATCTTTTTTCACACTACCCTCACAATGTAGGTTCCTCGTACACAGTGAGTGTCTCACGGACTATGGATTTTTTCCTTTGCTTTGGGTTCTCAATCGTTGACCGTCTCCAATTGAGACTTGTTACAAGGAGCATATTAACTTATGTTTACTGTCATTTGTTCCACCAATGTCCCTTGGATCTTCTCCAGCCCTGAGGAGTCGCAGGATAACAATCCCACATGCGACGTAACACATGTCGGCTGGATTGCATAAAAGAACATTAAAACACTGAATTACTCACAAACCATATGATGAATTTCTTGTTTTTTCCTTAGGCTTTGTTTTATATGTAAATGTGTCTACACTGACACACTGTATTATATTTGATTGCTGTGTGCTTGGGTATCCCATTGTGACTCCAAGGGTTAATAGGCTGGCCTCCTGATCTGAAGCCTCAGGGACACAGCAAGCTTCTAAAAACCTTGTACCTGGACTCTGCCATCTTTGAGTTTACCTTGCCATGTGGTGCCACCCCAGTCCTGGACCCTTTGGAAGTGGGCTTAACGTGCTTACAAGCCTTGGTGGATCCATCGGAACTGACACATCTCCTCTGCTGAGCAGCGCAAATGCTAGCTAAGCTGACACAATGCCCCCGCTGCCTGGATTGGACCAGTTGCAAAGACTCCCATTGCAACTCTTCAGATCCGGTGCCTCGCCCCAACTGTGTGATGCTTCCTTGGCACAGGCCCTTACATCCTTAGTCGACAGCAGCCTCGACGACAACGCCGAACTCTGCATCACAGCCTTACAGCTCCACCGGCTCCACCAATGCACCACCCGACTCCACGCTGCATCCTCGATGCCAAACTTCGCGTCGCAAGCCCGGTTGACGGGATCCTCGAATGCGATGCAGGCCCTTGCATCGCAGCCTTGCCTCATCTCAGAACTGATGCATTGCTTCAGCTGTATGATGCATCTTTGACGCGGATGCTCGCATCACTCCGCTTACCAGGATTTAAGGTACTTTGTTCAGCAAGCCTAAGTGAGTCTATGTAGCGGCCTCACATTCCATGGCAGTCAGCCTGAGCTTGTGACTTTGTCCCTGTTTGTCAAGAACAGATATCCACAGTTGGCTCTTTTTGGCACTATTTTAAACTAAAACTTTAAAAGTCAACATCTACGGGTCTATTAATTGGATTTTTGTTGTTTTGGTCTTGTTGTTTATTTTATTAGGCACTATTCTTGGTGTGGGATCCTTTTTTGTGTTGTTTTCACTGTTTTACTGTTGAATTGCTGCACAAATATTTTACACAATACCTCTGAATGAAGCCTGACTGGTCTGTGCCAAGCTAAGAAAGGAGCAAGCACAGGCTAATTTGGGGTTTGCTTGTGCCTTAACCGAACAAGGATTGTGGCTGCTGCTTGACCAGGGCTCACACCCCAGTCAACCAGTAACCACATTTCGTACAGGTAGCACTGGCTTTTTCCTCATGCACATAAGTTGTCAAGTGGTATAATACAGTGTACAAAGTTAAATCATATTTATTATATACTTAAAACTACATAAACATATGAGAAAATAGTTTTTCAACTCATCCTACTTTCTGTTTCTTCTGGTGACTTTCCACACAGTGACAGATCTTGCCTATACTCTGATCAGATGCTCAAAATTGATCATGGTCAGTTGCAGCACTCTCAACCACAACTGAAGGCCTGTTCATTGGAGTTTAGGCAGTGACGTAGCACAAAACCAGGGGACCCCCTTGCAGAATGCGATGAGGGACCCCGGTGTCTCCCAGATCTCACATTCATCAGTCTTGAGCTCAAAGGAGGCCCCTGAATGGTTGGGCCCCCTACACTGCAGGGACCTGCTCAGGAAAGCAGAGTGGCTTTCCCCAGCGTTTAACTATTTCCTATTCCATGCCATTGCATGCATTCTGTGAGGCATACAATGGCATGGCTTAGAAGGTGAGGGGACACCTCCTAAACAAGAAATCTAGGGTGCTGCTGGGGCATCCATTTCGCCCCAGAGTTTAGGAACCCTGCTCTGTGTTTTGCTACCTATATCATTTTTATGTATACAGAACTGAATTTGTCTCTTCTCTTGTACTCCCCTGTTGTGCTTAGAGGTAGTAGAAAAGAGGCATGCAGCACTTCACAACACCACCAAATAAACAGTGGCGGCTCCTCCGCAAAGGCAAAGGAGTGTCACCGCACTGTGACGCAGCAGTGAAATAAAGGAAACATAAAATGATAATAACTTAATGTTATTATCATTTTATGTTCTCCTGCTGCTGCAGCTTTGCAGGCGGGGTGGGGCAGGCCGGGCTGCTCATACAGGGGCAGGGGGAGGAGTGGTTTGCCCACTCCAAGTGTGCATGAATATTTGTCCAGCCATCTTGGGCCTGCCAAGCATTCATGTGCACTTTGCATGTTCCCTACCCAGAGAGCATTACAGCCCGGGTGGAGGACATGCCCAGGCTCCCACTGCCTCTCTGAGCACCAAACTACGGCACTCAAACCATTGATAACACTGCCTTGCAGTGTTGCGATTAGCTTAGGGGAGCCAATCACAACTCTGCATTGCAGCGTTGTGATTGACTCTGGGGAGCCTGGTGCTTCCTCCTTGGTCTTATGGCTGGGAGAGAGGACAAGGGACATGGAGGAGAGATGAGGCATTCTCTCTTCATTTTTTACACCCCCTCAACCTCCATCCCCACCCCTTATCGCTGCCGGACGCAACTGCAAATAAATATTGCCCTGGGTGCATTTTAAGGACATCCGGAACTGGACTTTTCGTTTAGACATTGAGATCTGACAATAATTATATACAGGGGTTGGCTCTGCATACATTTTAATTCAACACTCTTGCATATTTTAAAAGTAATGCAACTAGTGTGTCAAATTAAATGTATATTCAAGCAGCATGGGTGTTTCGCCTTTACTACTTCATACGTTTTTCGTTGAGGCCTATAATTTATGGTAATGCTCTACTGATAAGTTTGTTCCTAATATCTTGCCTAGTTGCCTTTCTAAAAGGTACTTACATGGAATGTACTCTCTGGTCTCCGTTCTGATATACTCAGATAGCCAAGTTCCAGACCCTGTGTTTGCACTTCAAGTACAATTGCCTTAACATAATTTGCGTTTTGAAACTAGCTCCTAAAGTGGCCACTCTCTATAAACATCACTTACGGTGGGGCTTTGGGATAGCATCTTTTTTTTTCTTCCTTTCTAGACCTAACATTTATTTCATCTTCAGAAATCTTATTAGCAGAAAGCAGAAGTATAAATGAAAGATTCACATAGTTTTATTCACTGATACTTGCTATATTTGAGGAATGGTTAAAAAATATATTTTTTATGACTCATCACTTTCATTCTTCATCAAAGAACAATATTGCAAATACAACAGATTGTCTTTTTTTAGCAACGTCTTGGTGTGTGTGTCACAATCTTCACACAGAAGTGTGGTTCTCACTGATTCTAGCCTGCTAATGTAACCAAATGCAGCATTTGTTGAATATGCTTGGCTTCCTGTATTTTGGCTTCATGGGCTCACAGATTTTAGTCTTTTTTTCCTGGAAGTGTCAAAGGAATTGTATGTCAATAGCAGTTGTATAGCGCCAAATACCATTAAAATGGCATTGTAGCACTTTCTTATTCTGTGATCCCTTTCCTGCGGTTCTTGGTTGTATGAGTTAGTTGGTTGAACAACAAGTTTGAAACCTTCCTGACTGAAGTAAGTCTGATAAAAAATGAAGTAAATCGGCGGTCTTTAATATATGTCTATAGTCTTTTTTGGAAATACTGGAACGCTTCTTGTTGTTGTGTACATCGGGTTGCACCGCGTTCTCAGCGTAGTAGGAGGAAAGGAGGACGAGTCCTGCGAGCTGTCTTAATGGGCGGAGGGGGTCAAGAACTACATCCCCCAACAGCCACTGCAGCGTGTTTGCCCCCTACGTGCAGGAAAGCGCCAGGAGGCGCTTAAATTGTGGCAAGGGCTCCTGCAGTGCGGGAGTCTTTTGTGGAAATACCGGAATGCTTCTTGTTGTTGTGCCACAGCGGGTTGCACCGTGTTGTCAGCGGAGTAGGAGGAAAGGAGTACGAGACCTGCGAGCTGTCCTAACGGGCAGAGGGGGTCAAGAACTACATCCCCCAACAGCCCCTGTGGCGTGTTTGCCCCCTATGTGCAGGAAAGCGCCAGGAGGTGCTTAAATTGCGGCCAGGGCTCCCGCAGCGCGGGACGCAGGCCTAGCCCGGGCCAAGGGCGAGCCCATCCGAGCCCGTCAGAGACTGAAGGAGGCTGGGCAGGGCTACATCACTGATCATTGAGACTGGAGATTTACTGTTGGGTCTTATTGACAAGGTACTATAATAAATATTGCACTAACCCACTTGGGGACTCTGTATTACAGGACATCAGTATGAGTAAGTCTAAGACTACTACAGGGCAGAAGGTTGCGGGGACCCTGGATGCTTTTCTTTTAAGGGCTGAATCTGTTTTATTATTATTATTATTAGGGTTTTGTAGAGCGCATAGTAACCCGGAAGCATCCCAGCGCTGAAACCAAGACAGTCGAGAGGGTGGATTGTCAGGGAGAAAAGGGGAAGGAGGATCAGGGGAAGAGGTGCGTTTTCAGTAGTTTCCTGAACCGGAGATGATCTGATTCCGTCCTTAGTTTACAGGGGAGGGTGTTCCAAAGGCTTTTAATCCACGAGATTGAACTAACAGAAAGGAGATTTTCTCTGGATCCACAATGTTCACTCACGCGCAATGCCCTCCCTATTAGGTTGCAATCATCTAATGGTGAGGAAAACTCCCCTCCCCAAAATTGACCAAAATCCAGGATCAGTAGTTTTGATGGCACCGGAGCTCAGTGAGACACAGCACAGGTCACCTGTCTCCACTAGGGGTCGGAAGGCCAAGATTGCACATGGCCATACCCTTGCACCACCAACCAAGAAAATGAAAGGGCAGGGTAGTCACAAACAAACTCAGTCCATGCCGAAACATACAGGTCGAAAAGTCTGTCAATTTAACAGCGAGCAGACTCAAGGAAATATACCGGTATTGAAAGAGGGTACCACGGTGGAATCTTCACATATTCCCATCAACGAGGATCTTTTATGTAAATTAAAATCATTGTTTCTGCCTTATTAGACCACGTAATGCAAAAACTCTTAAAGGCGCTTTATTCTAATTATTCTCCCAAGCAGGTGCAAGAGATCTCCGCAGCGTCGCTCTGCTTGGGGAGAGAGAGAGGGAATCCCCAGCTTTGGGATTCCCCCGTGATGCCCTGAGAGCGGGTGCCCACCCCGCTGATCGAACGTGCTTGCGGGTGCCCACCCCGCTTATGGAGTCTGCGACAACGCGGGTGCCCACCCCGCTTATTTTTATAATAGAAACTGGAGCGGGAGCCCACCCCGCCGGTCTGTGGCCCCCTGCATGAGGCCGCCGCCAACAAAGAACAGCGGCGACCCAGAAGTCAGGCAGTCAAAGGCTTTTTGCGGGCAGGGCTTTGCGGCGTCACTTACGCTTCTCCTGCGCTGCCCAGGAAGGAGGCTAGACATGAGGAGAAGCCAGCGGAAGCCTTCTGGAGCCTCGCAGGCTCCATATCCAAGTCCCGGGTCCCTGGAGGGGGCCCGGGTGAAGAGAGGAAAAGTGAGGGGTGTTGCTTCTGGTCGGCGGGGTTCCCATGAGCTGAGGGAGTCCTGTGGTGTCAGAAGAAGTGCTGCCGGTCCCAGTAAAGCTAAGTGGAGACCGGAGCAGCACGACGGGAAGAGTCCAAAGTCCTGGGTCCCAGGCGGGGGCCCAGGCGGAGTCCAAAGAGGCCCGGAGCAGCACCAGTGAGCCGGTGAGTGAGGCTCGAGTTATGTAGTGCCTGGGAGAGGCACATAGTCAGAGCGGCCCCGTCCGGCAGCGGGTTGCTCCAATGCTTGAGAGCCAATTCTTTGTGGGGCATATTTGTTTTCTTTTTAAAAAAAATATTTTTATTAGGATTTTTATGAGTAGTACAGTAGTCATATACATCTCCTATACCGGTCTGGTTTACTCTTAGGAAATTGATAATAGAGGGACAGGATAGTGCAGTAAGTGGGAAAAGAGAATAGAGAAGAACTAAGTGGAGAAGGATAGGAAAGCACTGTATAGAGAGTGCTGCAGCCACACTTATGCTTCACACCCAAAAAGTACAAGCGAACAAACGCCATAAAAACAGACATTGCATCACTACAAATTCCGTTGGCTCGGCGAGTCGGGGGCGTCCGGTTATTGAGGGCGAGAGTTGTGGAGCTTCGGTACCAGCGTTTCAAGGGGGTTTGTAGGGGGTAAGGTACCTCAACAGTGCCTCACACAGCCCTCTGGTAGAGACTTTCCCTGGGGAGTACTGCAGCGCCAGGCTCTCCGCCCCTCTTAGGTACGTGATCCAGTTTAGCCAACTTTGAAAGGCTGCTTTGCTTGAGTCTTTCCAGTTGTTTAGAACTGTTTTGACCGCCGCTGTCTGCAGGAGGTCCATAGGTTCCTTGTTGTTTTCCGGGGCCAGGTCTGATTTTATTCTCGAAGTGACAATGGAGATAAAGTCTCTGCTCGTAATGCGTTTAAAAATCTCGTCTGTGAAGTCGAACATCCTTCCCCAGAAGATTTTGAGTGTAGGGCAGTGGAACATTAGGTGTGCTGCTAGGTCTCCCTTCTGTGTGTTGCAGTTCGAACAGAGGTTGTCCTCTCTAAGGCCAAGTGTGTGTAGGCGGTCTGGGGTTCAGTATGCCTTATGGAGGAGTCAATACGTAGTTTTTGCCAGGACAGCCAGTGCGCTCCAACGTGAGGGTCCAGAGGTGCCCATAGCCACATTCCTCTCAGCTGCCCCGCTCGCATAGGGCAGCTGCACCAAGTGGGCACACTTTATTGTTTGAGAGCCCCAGAGCAGGGTCAGGCCATTTTTCCCCGCTGCCCCGCCTGATAGAGGGCAGTGACCGCATTTGGCGCAGAATGCTTTAGGAGTTCCTGAGAGGGACAGAAGCTGCACAGAGGTGCCAGGCCTTCACAATTCTTCACAGCTGCTCAGCAAGTAGTGGCCAGCTGCAACGTTTAGGCCGCAGTTCTTTGGGGCATTATGAGATAGGAGTGAGATGCACTCCTGGGCCCTAGCTCAATGGCGCAATTGGATTTTGCTGCATAGGCAGCAGCCCTGACATTCTGGACTCAGGGTGGCGAAGCCCCTGAGAGATGGCCAGTTGGCCAGGAGGACTGTTAGGATTGTCGGGCGCCTGGCCCTAATGTGATTATGTGGTGCGAGGAAATGTAATGTATGTACTATGTTTTATGCACCCTGTGTTATACCTCTAAATGTGGTTCTTATGATTATGAGGTTGTTTTGCATATTATGGTTTATGCTAGTGAGATTATGTTCCACTGAGATTATGCCCCTAATGTGAGTTATGCTTAGGAGGTTAGGGTCTAATTCGTTTAGACTTATGAGAAGATTGCATAATGTGTTTATGCTGGCGAGGTTGGCGCAGAATGTAATTGGCGCCTAATGTGATACTGTGCATAATGTGGTTTATGTTACAGGCTGATGCTAAGTACAGTGATTACCAGTGGTTACTGGTTGTACGCCTATCATATGTCTTATTTTTACTAAGTTCGCTTTGTGATGGTTCTGACAGTGGTCCAGTGGGTCCTGTCAGGTGTATATAATCACTTGTAAATAAGACCTAGTGCCAGGTGGCACCATGTATATTATGTGTTTACTATTCTAATGGGTCATGAGAATACAAAGGCTATTTTTGATATAACCTTGTGTGGAGTTCCTTTTGAAGTGTGCCTGGGATGTTGTTGATGTGTGCAGACGACGCTGTGATAATGTCCCCTACCCAGATTGGCCTTTAAAAGAACGTAAATAATTTCTTTAACTTTATGAAGGTCCTAGATCTTAGAATTAACATCTCAAAGACCTTCATAATGAGATGTGGTCTTGGGAAACAGAGGTGGAGGTATATATACATAGAGGGATTTCCAATAGCCCCAACTAATAGTTTCTCATATCTAGGTGTCTTATTCACTATACTATTTTTTCATCTTAGGATGTCTCCTGCTCAGGTATGGGAGGGTTAAGTGGGCAGAACCCCTGACCATTTTTTTGCTAGTCTTTGCTTTACACTTTGTCAAGTGTGAGGGTGATTTTTCATAAATACAATTTCAATGTATATCGGATGTTTGAATGTTTAGTGTTGTTACATATATGAGTTTGCATCTTGGAGAGCTCCTTGTTCATTGAGTGTATGATATATGTTTGACACCTTTTGCTTCAATTGGAGTCCCTTGTTTTGATGAAATAATTTGTTTGATTTTTTTAAGATTGGCACCCATGCAAATATAGACTGGGTTGATTCTGTAACCCCTAGGTGCTTTACTCTTGGGACGACCATTGTATTGTGCTCTCATTACAAATGAAGTGGAGGCACTGATCTGAATTAGGATATATATATATATATTTTTTATATATATTTTGTGTTTGGGGTACATTGAAACGTGATACTATAAATGTGATGTATATTTGTATATATGTATATGTGATATTTTGTAGATAGACTGTCGGTTGTTGTGCTTCCCTTGATGTTCGCTCATATGTGTGTTGATGAATTTTATATGTAATTCTTTCATGTTTAGTTTCTGTTTCACAAGATAATTAATTGTTTCTTGTTTGAAAAATTTAATTTGGATCAATCCCTTCGGTACCCTTTGTTACTACTTTTTCATCTTAGGATGTCTCCTGCTCAGGTATGGGAGGGTTAAGTGGGCAGAACCACTGACCATTTTTTTGCTAGTCTTTGCTTTACACTTTGTCAAGTGTGAGGGTGATTTTTCATAAATACAATTTCAATGTATATCGGATGTTTGAATGTTTAGTGTTGTTACATATATGAGTTTGCATCTTGGAGAGCTCCTTGTTCATTGAGTGTATGATATATGTTTGACACCTTTTGCTTCAATTGGAGTCCCTTGTTTTGATGAAATAATTTGTTTGATTTTTTTCAGATTGGCACCCATGCAAATATAGACTGGGTTGATTCTGTAACCCCTAGGTGCTTTACTCTTGGGACGACCTTTGTATTGTGCTCTCATTACAAATGAAGTGGAGGCACTGATCCGAATTAGGATATATATATATATATTTTTTTTATATATATTTTGTGTTTGGGGTACATAGAAACGTGATACTATAAATGTGATGTATATTTGTATATATGTATATGTGATATTTTGTAGATAGACTGTCGGTTGTTGTGCTTCCCTTGATGTTCGCTCATATGTGTGTTGATGAATTTTATATGTAATTCTTTCATGTTTAGTTTCTGTTTCACAAGATAATTAATTGTTTCTTGTTTGAAAAATTAAATTTGGATCAATCCCTTCGGTACCCTTTGTTACTATTTTTTCATCTTAGGATGTCTCCTGCTCAGGTATGGGAGGGTTAAGTGGGCAGAACCCCTGACCATTTTTTTGCTAGTCTTTGCTTTACACTTTGTCAAGTGTGAGGGTGATTTTTCATAAATACAATTTCAATGTATATCGGATGTTTGAATGTTTAGTGTTGTTACATATATGAGTTTGCATCTTGGAGAGCTCCTTGTTCATTGAGTGTATGATATATGTTTGACACCTTTTGCTTCAATTGGAGTCCCTTGTTTTGATGAAATAATTTGTTTGATTTTTTTCAGATTGGCACCCATGCAAATATAGACTGGGTTGATTCTGTAACCCCTAGGTGCTTTACTCTTGGGACGACCATTGTATTGTGCTCTCATTACAAATGAAGTGGAGGCACTGATCCGAATTAGGATATATATATATATATATATTTTTTTTATATATATTTTATGTTTGGGGTACATAGAAACGTGATACTATAAATGTGATGTATATTTGTATATATGTATATGTGATATTTTGTAGATAGACTGTCGGTTGTTGTGCTTCCCTTGATGTTCGCTCATATGTGTGTTGATGAATTTTATATGTAATTCTTTCATGTTTAGTTTCTGTTTCACAAGATAATTAATTGTTTCTTGTTTGAAAAATTAAATTTGGATCAATCCCTTTGGTACCCTTTTTTACTATTTTTTCATCTTAGGATGTCTCCTGCTCAGGTATGGGAGGGTTAAGTGGGCAGAACGCCTGACCATTTTTTTGCTAGTCTTTGCTTTACACTTTGTCAAGTGTGAGGGTGATTTTTCATAAATACAATTTCAATGTATATCGGATGTTTGAATGTTTAGTGTTGTTACATATATGAGTTTGCATCTTGGAGAGCTCCTTGTTCATTGAGTGTATGATATATGTTTGACACCTTTTGCTTCAATTGGAGTCCCTTGTTTTGATGAAATAATTTGTTTGATTTTTTTCAGATTGGCACCCATGCAAATATAGACTGGGTTGATTCTGTAACCCCTAGGTGCTTTACTCTTGGGACGACCATTGTACTGTGCTCTCATTACAAATGAAGTGGAGGCACTGATCCGAATTAGGATATATATATATATATTTTTTTTTTATATATATTTTATGTTTGGGGTACATAGAAACGTGATACTATAAATGTGATGTATATTTGTATATATGTATATGTGATATTTTGTAGATAGACTGTCGGTTGTTGTGCTTCCCTTGATGTTCGCTCATATGTGTGTTGATGAATTTTATATGTAATTCTTTCATGTTTAGTTTCTGTTTCACAAGATAATTAATTGTTTCTTGTTTGAAAAATTAAATTTGGATCAATCCCTTTGGTACCCTTTTTTACTATTTTTTCATCTTAGGATGTCTCCTGCTCAGGTATAGGAGGGTTAAGTGGGCAGAACCCCTGACCATTTTTTTGCTAGTCTTTGCTTTACACTTTGTCAAGTGTGAGGGTGATTTTTCATAAATACAATTTCAATGTATATCGGATGTTTGAATGTTTAGTGTTGTTACATATATGAGTTTGCATCTTGGAGAGCTCCTTGTTCATTGAGTGTATGATATATGTTTGACACCTTTTGCTTCAATTGGAGTCCCTTGTTTTGATGAAATAATTTGTTTGATTTTTTTCAGATTGGCACCCATGCAAATATAGACTGGGTTGATTCTGTTACCCCTAGGTGCTTTACTCTTGGGACGACCTTTGTATTGTGCTCTCATTACAAATGAAGTGGAGGCACTGATCCGAATTAGGATATATATATATATTTTTTTTTTATATATATATTTTGTGTTTGGGGTACATAGAAACGTGATACTATAAATGTGATGTATATTTGTATATATGTATATGTGATATTTTGTAGATAGACTGTCGGTTGTTGTGCTTCCCTTGATGTTCGCTCATATGTGTGTTGATGAATTTTATATGTAATTCTTTCATGTTTAGTTTCTGTTTCACAAGATAATTAATTGTTTCTTGTTTGAAAAATTAAATTTGGATCAATCCCTTCGGTACCCTTTGTTACTATTTTTTCATCTTAGGATGTCTCCTGCTCAGGTATGGGAGGGTTAAGTGGGCAGAACCCCTGACCATTTTTTTGCTAGTCTTTGCTTTACACTTTGTCAAGTGTGAGGGTGATTTTTCATAAATACAATTTCAATGTATATCGGATGTTTGAATGTTTAGTGTTGTTACATATATGAGTTTGCATCTTGGAGAGCTCCTTGTTCATTGAGTGTATGATATATGTTTGACACCTTTTGCTTCAATTGGAGTCCCTTGTTTTGATGAAATAATTTGTTTGATTTTTTTCAGATTGGCACCCATGCAAATATAGACTGGGTTGATTCTGTAACCCCTAGGTGCTTTACTCTTGGGACGACCATTGTATTGTGCTCTCATTACAAATGAAGTGGAGGCACTGATCCGAATTAGGATATATATATATATATATTTTTTTTATATATATTTTGTGTTTGGGGTACATAGAAACGTGATACTATAAATGTGATGTATATTTGTATATATGTATATGTGATATTTTGTAGATAGACTGTCGGTTGTTGTGCTTCCCTTGATGTTCGCTCATATGTGTGTTGATGAATTTTATATGTAATTCTTTCATGTTTAGTTTCTGTTTCACAAGATAATTAATTGTTTCTTGTTTGAAAAATTAAATTTGGATCAATCCCTTTGGTACCCTTTTTTACTATTTTTTCATCTTAGGATGTCTCCTGCTCAGGTATGGGAGGGTTAAGTGGGCAGAACCCCTGACCATTTTTTTGCTAGTCTTTGCTTTACACTTTGTCAAGTGTGAGGGTGATTTTTCATAAATACAATTTCAATGTATATCGGATGTTTGAATGTTTAGTGTTGTTACATATATGAGTTTGCATCTTGGAGAGCTCCTTGTTCATTGAGTGTATGATATATGTTTGACACCTTTTGCTTCAATTGGAGTCCCTTGTTTTGATGAAATAATTTGTTTGATTTTTTTTAAGATTGGCACCCATGCAAATATAGACTGGGTTGATTCTGTAACCCCTAGGTGCTTTACTCTTGGGACGACCATTGTATTGTGCTCTCATTACAAATGAAGTGGAGGCACTGATCTGAATTAGGATATATATATATATATTTTTTATATATATTTTGTGTTTGGGGTACATTGAAACGTGATACTATAAATGTGATGTATATTTGTATATATGTATATGTGATATTTTGTAGATAGACTGTCGGTTGTTGTGCTTCCCTTGATGTTCGCTCATATGTGTGTTGATGAATTTTATATGTAATTCTTTCATGTTTAGTTTCTGTTTCACAAGATAATTAATTGTTTCTTGTTTGAAAAATTAAATTTGGATCAATCCCTTTGGTACCCTTTTTTACTATTTTTTCATCTTAGGATGTCTCCTGCTCAGGTATGGGAGGGTTAAGTGGGCAGAACCCCTGACCATTTTTTTGCTAGTCTTTGCTTTACACTTTGTCAAGTGTGAGGGTGATTTTTCATAAATACAATTTCAATGTATATCGGATGTTTGAATGTTTAGTGTTGTTACATATATGAGTTTGCATCTTGGAGAGCTCCTTGTTCATTGAGTGTATGATATATGTTTGACACCTTTTGCTTCAATTGGAGTCCCTTGTTTTGATGAAATAATTTGTTTGATTTTTTTAAGATTGGCACCCATGCAAATATAGACTGGGTTGATTCTGTAACCCCTAGGTGCTTTACTCTTGGGACGACCATTGTATTGTGCTCTCATTACAAATGAAGTGGAGGCACTGATCTGAATTAGGATATATATATATGTATTTTTTATATATATTTTGTGTTTGGGGTACATTGAAACGTGATACTATAAATGTGATGTATATTTGTATATATGTATATGTGATATTTTGTAGATAGACTGTCGGTTGTTGTGCTTCCCTTGATGTTCGCTCATATGTGTGTTGATGAATTTTATATGTAATTCTTTCATGTTTAGTTTCTGTTTCACAAGATAATTAATTGTTTCTTGTTTGAAAAATTTAATTTGGATCAATCCCTTCGGTACCCTTTGTTACTACTTTTTCATCTTAGGATGTCTCCTGCTCAGGTATGGGAGGGTTAAGTGGGCAGAACCACTGACCATTTTTTTGCTAGTCTTTGCTTTACACTTTGTCAAGTGTGAGGGTGATTTTTCATAAATACAATTTCAATGTATATCGGATGTTTGAATGTTTAGTGTTGTTACATATATGAGTTTGCATCTTGGAGAGCTCCTTGTTCATTGAGTGTATGATATATGTTTGACACCTTTTGCTTCAATTGGAGTCCCTTGTTTTGATGAAATAATTTGTTTGATTTTTTTCAGATTGGCACCCATGCAAATATAGACTGGGTTGATTCTGTAACCCCTAGGTGCTTTACTCTTGGGACGACCATTGTATTGTGCTCTCATTACAAATGAAGTGGCGGCACTGATCCGAATTAGGATATATATATATATATTTTTTATATATATTTTGTGTTTGGGGTACATAGAAATGTGATACTATAAATGTGATGTATATTTGTATATATGTATATGTGATATTTTGTAGATAGACTGTCGGTTGTTGTGCTTCCCTTGATGTTCGCTCATATGTGTGTTGATGAATTTTATATGTAATTCTTTCATGTTTAGTTTCTGTTTCACAAGATAATTAATTGTTTCTTGTTTGAAAAATTAAATTTGGATCAATCCCTTCGGTACCCTTTGTTACTATTTTTTCATCTTAGGATGTCTCCTTCTCAGGTATGGGAGGGTTAAGTGGGCAGAACCCCTGACCATTTTTTTGCTAGTCTTATTCAGCCACAATGACAGCTGGGCTCAAGCAGTAGCTGCTAAAAAGCTGGCACATATTAGAACAACATCTGCTCTTGCCAGCTTTGCAAGGAAACTGGGACGGAAACCGCTAACGGAACTTCTGAAAATATATAAAGCAAAATGTGTCTCAACTGTTACTTATGGAGCTGGGATGTGGGGTTTTGCTGACACACACTCAATTCAATTGGTCGAGAACACTTCTTAAAAATACATTCTGTCAGCATCTTCCAGCACCTCCACCTATGTTTGTCATGCAGAGTTAGGACTCTCATATATACCAGCTCTCATAAAAGTAGAGCCAACCCTTCTTTGGCACAGGATTTGGTCAAGGGACGAGCCTCACCTAAATAGGGAATTAATACAGGATAGCTTGACATTGGATGGTGCGCAAAAAATTACATGGGTCAAGTTTGTTCGAGATTTTACAAAAGACCTTGGCCACCTGGAATACTTCACCAACGAGAGCATGATTACTCTGATTTCCAGGAAAAGCCTAAGAAAAGATGCTCTTCTTCACCTGGATAGTCTAAGACTATCTGGGGAAATTATTAAGCCCAGCGTCCAGCAGCATCAGATGGTTCTCACCACTTTTAGCTTGAAGCCGTATTTAATATTTGTTCCTGGTGTTTTTGATAGGTTTTTACTAATAGGATTTCGATTGGGGACTATTCATAGACTTGTCTCCTTTCCTGATATGAATGACTGGGCAAGTGAGCTGCAACCATGCCCATGTGATAAGCAATCAACTCAATCCTCACTTCATCTAGTTTTATTTTGTAAATTTTATATGGAGCTAAGGAAGATCTGGATAGTTCCAATTTAAAAAAATTGGGGGCTGAGATGAGGTCGCCTGGCTTTTATTAAGCTCCAGTTCTTAGAAAACGAACACGTAGCGTGGAGGATATCTGTTTTTAAAAAAAGTCCTCTATCAGAGAAAGAGGATTGTAACCGAGGACTCAGGAGGTGGCTATTTTGAGATGTTTTGATCGTTTATCCTTATTACTTCATAATATACATCAAGTTCTGAAAAAGTTTCTTAATGGATTTTGGACCTAAATTTCTGATGAAAATTCATGTATTATCTTTGTATTTTAATTGTGCTTTTATGATTGAAATATTGCAATCGAAATAAAGCTTTATTTGATTTGATTTGATTTGTTGTCAATAGCATTTGTATAGCGCCAACTACCATTAAAATGGCATTGCAGCACTTTCTTATTCTGTGATCCCTTTCCTGCGGTTCTTGGTTGTGTGAGTTATTCGGTTGAACAACAAGTTTGAAACCTTCCTGACTGGAGTAAGTCTGATGAAAAATGAAGTAAATCTGCGATCTTTAATATATGTCTATGAATGAGGGCAGATGTACTGCTTTTTAGAGTTCACTAACAATCCCTGTAAATTGCCTTAAAAGCTGCTCCAGGGGCAGGCTTCATGGCATATTACTGGGAATGTCTACCGACATTCATCAGCTTCCCTTTTTACCCACTGCTTAAATCTGCATTGCATAAATTTATGCACAGCGGAAATTGTGCTCAATGTGTACATGTCCATTTTTTTTCTTTTCTTATTTTTTCTTCCTGGGGAAACTCTTTTTTCCATCGAGAAAACTCTTCCCCTAAATCTTCTACACATTTTGGAGGTAACCCCATCCTCCCCACCCCGTCTTCCCCTCCCCCAGCATCCTCGAGGGGGAGTTACTCTAGCCATTTGCTGGAGTATGTCTTTGACAACTTCCAGAGTAGGAAAAGGTTGGATCGATTTTGCGAATGACCACACAAGTGCAAGTATGTTGTCATACACTAAACACACTTTGTTCTGCCTACTTCTCACCACTTGCAGGGACTTAATACTATCCATGTCTCTGCAGTTTTGTTGGAGGCATATGCTCTAATATTCATGTTTAAAACTGTCAGGATTCCCTTTGTGAATTTCTGGCATGCGTTCAGGAATTTTTGTCCTTAAGCGTTATGTTTACAGCAAAAATGCCTTTCTTCTGTTACCTACAAATTGGAGGTGTGTGCGAAATTTTCATAGCTTGCTTTACTAATGCAAAATTATGAAAAATTACACGTATTTATGTGAAATACAAATCCACCATTTTGCGCTATATTTTAGTGCAAAATTCATCTTTTTGTCGATTTTTGGCGTGAGGTTGCGTTTAAAGGAGAGCACTGTGAACCACAGACGCTCATGTTCTGTTTTTTCGTGGGGATTGATGTTACATTTTTACTGCAAGTTACTCGGTTTGCCGTCATTTTTACCGCGAATGGGTGTAATGGTATAATTTATGGAATTTTGCATAGCAAATGTAACGTAAAATTACGTCAATTATGTCGGTGTCATTTACATTTTCCCCAGGCCTACTAAAAATATTATGACGGTGTCTAAATGATTTGCGAGAATTCAGCTTGATCTGTGCATGTATTAAGGGGCTGTCGGCTACCTGATTATCAAAATTAACATTGATAAACATTTTATTTTTTAACTGAGTCTGGTGGATTTTGGCTGAAACCCATATTTAACTATCTTAGTTATCGAGTGTGCCAAGAGCCTGTTTTATATTGCATTAACTGTAGTTCTCCACAGCTAGTGTGTAGATGTATAAGAAATAGAGAAGCGACCTCAAGGCTGATTACGCAGTGTAGTGTTTAGCCCAGCAGTGGGCCAGCCCATGTGGGTACTGTGAGTGGGGGTTTCTAGCCACACCCCCCTCCTGCATGTGAGCAGTGGGCCGACCCTGCATCCGCGCGGGCGGCATGCTGCAGTGCCAATAAAAGCCCAGGGCTCTGGGCGTGGCGTCAAGGCAGTAGCCGGCCACAGTAACTCAAACACACGTGTGCTGTGCCTCATTTCATAGGGCCTTCCAAAACACCACATTGGCGACGAGGTGGTCTCGCCACCCCATCGCGTGCGCTGGTTCCTCACGCTCTTGCCTTAGTAGCGGATCACCATAGCCCCTGCGGCCTCCCTCCCTTCTGGCGGCTGTTCCATCTCCCACTGAGCCACGTCGCCGGGTGAAGCCCCCAGCCACCGTGGTGCCGAGTGCGCCCTATCCAGACTCACCGCCTGCCTCGGTCGAGGTACTGGACGTGCTGGAGCACGCTCCCCGCCACGGCCCGCCTCTCCTGCCCTGCGGTGGTGCCACGTGGCCTCCAAAGTGAGCGCGCACAAGTTCAAGCGCTCCTGCTGTTCCTCCCCGCCTGCCCTCGCTCCAGGCGGTCCCCTCCAGGCCCAGCGACTGCCTCCCACCGGCCCGACAGCCTTCTATCTCTGTGGAGGCTGCGCGCGCGGAGCTGCGTAACTGCTTGCCATCCATCACGCATCTCGCGTGACAGCCCGGGCCTGCCGTTTCTCACGCTTTTTGCGTGAGACACCGATTGGCCCATTTAAGGCCCTGGTTGGCTCCTCCCGCTAGCCAAGAAGTCCTGGTCTTCTGTACAACCCGGAGAGCCCACCGACGACACCGGGAAGGCTAGTGCTTCTCACCCTGAGGTCCACAGCCGAGGCGCCCGCCACCTGCACCCATCCTCAGCGGCCATGACCAACGTTCCCCCCCTGGAGCTGTTCACAGTCACCGGCACACCACTATCGCAAGCAGCACGGTGGAGGAAATGGGTAGAACGCCTAGAAAACTACTTCATAGCAGCGGAGATCGCGATTGAGCGGCGGCGTGCCATGCTGTTGCACCTCGGAGGGGAGGCGATCCACGACATTTCGAAAGATGTGGTAGAAGGCGGCCCGCCCAGAAACTACGCCACTCTGCGCGACGCAATTACCGCGTACTTCGAGCCCTTCGCCAGAGCCGACTATGAGAGGTTCCTACTCCGCCAAGCCCGCCAACTCCCAGAAGAATCCGTTGACGTCTTTTGCGCGAGGCTGAAGAAACTAGCGAGCACGTGCACCCTCCCGGATGCCGACGACGAGATCCGCGCCCAATTCATACAGGGTTGCGCATCTTCGAAGATGCCCGAAAGGGTGTTGGAGGAAGACAATATGACCATGAGAGATATCCTCATGCTTGGACGGTCCAAGGAGCTGTCCAAGGCCAGAGCCGCGCATATGGAGACCAAACCTACTGTCGCAATCAAGACAGAGCCAGTGTGCGCCATCCAGACCGACTCCCTGGATGCCCGCCCAAAGCAGCCCCGGCGAGGAACTCCTAAACCGGCCCAGTCATCGCGTGGCCGCGCCTGTGCGTGGTGTGGAGGCCTGATGCCTCACAATGGAGCCTGCCCAGCGCAAGGCAAAGTCTGCAGCGCCTGCGGGAAAGCCAATCACTTCGCGAGTGTGTGCCGGTCAACGCCGAAGAGGAAACAGAGTGGCCCACCCAGGAGAGTAAGGGCAGTGAACCGCTCCCGAACAGCCCCGCCAGCAGCGACATGGACGAAGACGAAGCCGACACTGCTTCCATACATGTCGTCCCGATGCTCAACACCCTCGCAGCCACGCCGACTGCAGCACCCTTGTGCACCATCAACATACAGGACCAGATGGTACCAACTCTAATCGATACATGCGCGACAATCAAGCTAACGGCTGCCAGCGTATTTCGGACACTGACGATCGCCCCGGCACTACACCCCACCAGAGTGCAAGTGTACGCCTACGGCACCACCCGTCCACTCCGCCTGTGTGAAATGTTCCGAACAAACCTCACCCATGGTTCCACCAGCCTGCAAACCAAGATCTACGTGTCTCAGGAAGGTTCAGGATTCCTACTAGGATGCTGGACGGCGCAGGACCTAGGTCTGATCCATTTCGCCCTCACGGTCCAAGCCCACAGCCTCGACCACCTGGTGCAAGAATTCACGACCCTGTTCGACGGGATCGGGTGTTTGAAGGGACCGGCCGTTCACCTCCACATAGACAGATCAGTCGCCCCAGTGGCCCTACGGCACCGGCGCATCGCGTTCCACCTGCGACCTAAAGTAGAAGCGGAGCTACGGGTGCTCGAACGAGCAGGAATCATCGAAAGAGTGAGCGGCCCCACCCCGTGGGTATCGCCCATCGTGGTGGCAAAGAAACCAAAACAGCCAGACGCTGTGAGAATCTGCGTGGACATGCACATTCCCAAACTCGCTATGAAACGTGAACGACACCTAACGCCCACGATAGACGACATCATTGGGAAGCTATCTGGTTCGAAATGGTTCTCAAAGATGGATCTAAGGTCAGGATACCACCAAATTCCCTTACACCCAGATTCACGCCCAATTACCACCTTCTCTACTCATGCCGGACTCTGGCGTCACACCTGGCTGAATTTCGGAATATCAAGTGCCGCAGAGGTCTTTCGAAACATCATCCAAAACGTCCTGCAAGGGCTGGATGGCGTCTTAAACGTCTAGTCCACTCCCCAACCTTAGATGAACACATCCGGCACCTCCATGCGGTGTTCGCCCAGCTCCAAGAACGAGGCCTGACCCTCCACCGGGAGAAGTGCGACTTTTTGCGTAAGGACATCAGTTTCTTTGGGTACCACTTCTCTGATCAAGGGATAGGCCCGGACCCAGACAAGGTAAAAGACATTCACGAAGCTCCCGCCCCAACATCGGTGACGGCCATCCGCAGTTTCCTCGGAATGGTCACCTACTGTGGGCGATTTATCAAAGACCTGGCAGATCTTACCAGCCCCCTTCGTGACCTCACCAAATCCACCACCACCTGGGAGTGGGGCCCAGAACAACAGGAGTCCTTTCGCAAGACTAAGGCTGCCCTGTCAGCAGACACAATGCTGGCCTACTTTGACCCCCGGAACGAGTCGCAGCTAGTAGTGGACGCCAGCCCAACAGGTTTAGGAGCCGTTTTAGCCCAGCACAGGCCTGCGGTGAGTGGGCCCCCGTGGCATATGCAAGCAGAACCCTCACGCCTACAGAACAGCGTTACTCGCAAATTGAAAGAGAGGCCATCGCAATCCTGTGGGGGTGTCGGCATTTTCACATCTACTTATATGGACATCCGTTCGTGGTGATAAATGACCACAAGCCCCTCATCCCTCTGTTTCAGGGGTCCTCCACTCGCCCTCCTCCACGAATCGAGAAGTGGGTGCTCCAACTCCAGGAATTCCAGTTCACCGTGGAATATCGGCCCGGCACCCAGAACCCCGGCGACTTCCTGTCGCGACATGCCCGTCCAGTCACCGCAGCAGAAGTGGCAGAAGCCACGGCTACAGAAGAGTACGTATGGATGATTGTAGAAAGGTCCAGGCCGCTGCCTATCTCTCTGAACGAAGTAGTGCGAGCTACCAAAGATGATGACTGTTTACAAATCGCCATCGCCTCCGGAAACTGGAAACATCTCCAAAGCCCTGCTTCTTTCCGTACTCCTGGAGCTCAAGCTACGTTGAAAGCGTTATTCCAGGTCCGCAACGAACTGTCTGTCTCCCCGGAAGGATGCCTCCTGAGAGGCCCTCGCCTGGTATTACCGGATTGCCTCACCCAACAAGCAGCACTCGTAGCTCACGGGGCGCATCAGGGCATCGTGAATTCGAAGAACCGCCTTCGAAGCAAACTCTGGTTCCCGGGTCTGGATCGGATCGTGGAAGCCATCGTCTAGAGGTGCCCTTTGTGTCTGGCAACCAGCTTGCCTGACCACCCAGCTCCAGTAATCACCGAAGAGGGGCCGACATCCCCGTGGGAACGAGCCAGCGCTGATTTTGGTAGCCTCCCAGGCGGAAAGTACATGCTCATCGTAGTGGACTACTTTTCACGGTATCCAGAAGTGGAGATCCTGTCCTCCACCGCCGCCTCAGAAGTCATACCAAAATTGGAAAAGATCATCGCCACCCATGGCCTCATCGCTGAACTGCGCACGGACAATGGGCCCCCCTTCAATGGCACTGAGCTAGGCGAGTACCTGCGGTCTCATGGCATCAAGCATTGATGCATAACTCCGAGGTGGCCCCAAGCGAATGGAGAAGTTGAGCGGCTAATGAGGACACTAAACAAGACTATCCAGATATCTTTAGCTGACAACCAAAGTCTGGAGCTAGCCCTCTATCAATTCCTGCGTGAATATAGGCTGACACCTCATTGCACAACAGGAATCCCGCCAAGCCGCCTCTGTTTTGGCAGGGTAGTCACGGATACCATCCCTCACCACCCAAAGTGGGCAGCAGCTCCAGCCCCACCGAACCGATCCATGGAACGAAGAGCAAGGACAAATGCCGAAGCATCCCGTCGGAGAAGAGCCACCGACAGCCCGATTGAAGTAGGTGACCGGGTGCTGGTAAAAGATTGTCATCCAAGGGGAAAATTCCGACTGCCTTTTGAATTGGATCCATGGACCGTGGTCCACATCAATGGTACCATGGTCACTGCATCCATGTGGGGAGAAAGCCAATAAAAGCCCAGGGCTCTGGGCGTGGTGCCAAGGCAGTAGCCGGCCACAGTAACTCAAACACACGTGTGCTGTGCCCCATTTCATAGGGCCTGCCAAAACACCACACGCAGAAAGGCAGTTGCATATGACGTTACAGCACCAGCTTTATATTAAAGTGATTGATTGAGCATAGTTTAACCAGGATAAGTTGTGTTTTACATTCATGAGAGGTTTATCATTGTAATTAATTTTAATTATGATTTTTTATTGCAAAGGCACACGTTTGTGGTTTTATGCAATGTTTCACGTAATTCAAATGTGCTGCTCTGGTTTTAATTTATCTTGCAAATAAAGATTGGATATGATCTGGTTGAGGATGGTTATGTGTGTTCAGAAGTCTGTTGTTAAAGGCTTAGTTTGTAATGGTTGGGTAGCTTAATCTAAATATGAAATGAGTTTACTCAAGATAAAGGTCTTTGGAGCTTCTGTGTGCGAATGGGTATGCCGAAGAACGTTTCTGTTTTTCTTTGATGTGAAATTTTGGTGGTCCATTGAAGGAAGCCCTGCATAAAAACGATTGGGAACTATTTGAAACAGCAGCAACAAGAGGTAACAGCAGTACTTTTTGGAACACAGTATAGAGCATTAGGTCAAGGAATGCAAGCGTTAGCTCTGTGCTCAATTGTAACATCTTGGGGGCGGATTGGGTCTCTCATTTTGCTACTATTTACTATCTAGAGGAGAATGTCAAATTGGAAATCTCCCTACCCACAAACCTCTCAAGCTTCTTACCACTTAACCTATCATTGTCCGAGGTGGTGCTGGCTATACATCAGTGTATAGGAGAGAAAGATGGCTGGGATCCCGATCGACCTCTTAAAATGTGGAGTTAAGGGGCCCGTTGATCACCAACATCTTTAACAGCATGCTGAATATGAACCTCCCGGTATCGTGCCCTTTATCGAGCATAGAGACCATTTTTCAAAAAGACGATTGTATGGTGCCACAATGCTACTGACTCATTTCACTTATTGACAGCACAGTCAAAATTATTGGAAGAGCGATATATAATCACATGGTTGAGTTGGCTGAAGACTGTTACATTCTTTTTCCCTTCCAGTGTGGATTTTGCCGTGGACTAACAACAATTGAACAGTGCTTGAACCTGAGTTTAATTATATATAAATACATTGTGGCTAAGAACTGCCCCCTGTATCTTGGGTTCATGGACCTGTCCACTGCATTCGACTCAGTGAATAGATGTTGTTGGAACTAGGGATCGAGGACCCTTTGGTCAAATTTTTGTATTACCTACATGTCTATCTTAAATCCAAAGTGTGCATTAGCTTGAATGGCAACATATCGGCCGGGATAGGTTTAAAACGAGTAGTCTGCCAAGGGTGCATATTGACCCCTTTACTGTTTATTATATATATAAACGATCTTTGCCATCAAGTCACTTTGACACCCCTAGAATTGCTGGAGTCCAGGTACCCGTATTATTATGTGCAGGGACGCGCCTCTAACAGAGAGGCAGCCATGAGGTGAACGGCCTTTTTGTAAGAAGAACATTGCCCCACCTGTTCCTGACCACTCCGTGAGGGGAACGGCTTCTGGCTCCTGAGCACCTCAACAACCGCCGTGAGGGGAACGGCAAGGGCGACCACAAGCCCCAGGGGGCTCTGCCTGGCCCTGGAGAGTTGCGTCAGCAGAGGGCGCAGGAGGCCCTTAAAGCTGCCCCGGCCCTCCCACAGCATGGGACGCGTGCGGGTGTGCCCGGGCGAAACCCGGAGGAGGCTGGACTGGGCCACCCCTCGTAGCTTTTGGACTCTGGACTTTGGAGAGAACAAGGTGAGCCTAAATTCTCCTATTTACACCTTTGTTTCCCTATCTGATTTAAGACATCCCTGCGTACACAGCCATGAGTAAACGTACCGGGGGAGTTTGCCACACTACACGATCTGCAACTAGCATTGACAGTATGCTGGAGAGGGCTGTTAGTGTAATCACAAACGAAATTGAACTTACTGAAAGGTGACTTTCATTGGGTTTGGTGACTTAGCAATCATGCTTATTAATCGGAGAGCCTACAGAGGTGCCTACTGATCATGTTTTAGAATCCAATTTTCCATCCATACTTATCCATACTCAATCGTCAAATAGTTCCAACAATCACGATGACCAACAAATATCTGGATCTGGGGTTGGAATTGAGAGCGGGACGTTCCTTCAACCAAGTCTGTGCCGGTAAACGGGGCCAAAAAGAAAACGAAAGTAAATATTCCGATTGCCCCGAAAAGGAAACAACCGCCCCGCACACCTATCCCTAGTAATCGCATCAGTACATGGATTCAAGGTTGTGGGAGTACTACTAGTAGCACTGTTAAGGACTCGACTGGTAAGAAGATTACAGACGCAAACCCGGTCACAACCCACTCCATTAGTACACAGACTGAAAATGTTTCGAACTGTTTGAAGGACAATGGACAGGGAAGTGTTTCAATTGATTCTGTCATGAACACTGTTTGCGACCATTTTAAAGATATTCTAGAAAAAAGGTTTTCTACCACGTGTTTAAGGCTGGATAACATGGAATTTTTTTTAATTAGAGGGAATAATTTGGTAAACATACCCGAACCAAGTATACAAAACAGGGTAGATCTTAACCCCGCTGGGATAACCAATGTGAACCATGGCGCACAGCACATAGTAAAAAGTGTGAATGTACCCCTGGAAACTTGTAAGACTTGTAATAAGGTCAAGGAATGTTTTTGTCCAAATACAATGCCAGCAATGACATAGAACCTGATGTGGCAAATGAAGCAGGGCAATCGAATTGTATACCAATGACCTCATTATCTGGTCCCCTAGTTACGGTAATGACCACAGCGGGAATAGACGAGGGAAATACAGGGAGCAGTCTATGCAGGGTAGCTGGTATACAAAATAGGAAAGCGCCTAATTTCCCTACAATGAATAATGAAGAGGGTAGTAGGGATATATTATGCCTCCCCCCAGCTGCTTGCCCATACGTCCTGGTATTAGCAGGTGTGCTCCCGCTTAGAAACGACCAAGAAGAATCTTGGACACAGTTGAGAAATAAATGTGCTGATTGGCTCGGGAACATAAGGGGTTACGCGCAGGGAACTTTAATGATATCATCATGGTATGGAGGGTTGGGTGGCTGGGTGAATCCTCAAAGAATATCAGAGGTGACTGTATAGTCATCAACTTTAAGAAACCACCCTTGGTAAAGAGATTGTTATCCATTATGGAGGATAAAACTACTGCGCACCCGACCAGTATCAGCTCACTCCCACTGGGGTATTTCTATAGGCCTGATTCAAACATGTTTACCAGAGCATCTACTGACGTAGCCCAGATGACTATATATAATAGGTTCTTCACTCTGTCTGGTCTAGATGGCCAGGATTGACTGGATGTTCACCGCCAGCAAGATGTTATTACTATACCATTGGTAGATTTAGCATCCCCGTCCTTGACCTGTCAAACAATACCCGAAACAGAATTTAGTTTAACTATTCTGAGTCGGAATGTTGCTGTCACTGCCTTTAAAGATAACTTAGACCATCATGTCCCTGTTAATGGCACTGATGATAATATCATCGCCAACAATGAATTGAACAGTGGTGAACAGTCTGGTGGTAACGCCACAGATAATAAATGTCAGATTCTGTTTTGGAACGTGGCTGGTCTAAAAACAAAGGTGACCAATAATGTGTGGGTGGATCTCGTAACTAACTATGAGATACTATGTATGCAAGAAACTTGGACTATTGAACCCCTCCATTTGTGTGGTTTTAAAACATTACACACACCAGCTATTAGTGTGAAACATGGTAGAGCGAAAGGTGGCCTTTGCACTTACATCTCTAACCAGCTAAATTGTATGAAAGTTGAAATGGGCAATAATAACATTTATTTTCACATTGTTAGAATATGTGTGGATAAGGCCTCAAGCCTGATTATTGTAATTTTTTATAATAATGTCCCCCCCGAGATGATGGAAGATGTGTTAAAAAATTTGAGTCGTAATGTAAAAAGTTTACTTGGTGGACCTATCAAAGAAGTCTTCATGATCTGGGGAGGGGATTTTAATTGTTTTTTTATGTAATAGAGGGGAGACGGGGACATGCGGGTTAATGTTGGATAAAGATACTAATATTCCACACTCACTTTGTGCGGGGACCTACTGAATTACATTATGTTCTCCTGTGATATGGGGTACACAAATAACTTAAGTCAACCGGAGGTCCCTTTTTATCCTACTTTTAATGGCAGAGGTGTTTTCTCTACAATTGATTATATATTAATGTCTTGCGGATACTCTGCATTTGTTAGGAACTTCAAGACATTCGATACTGTCCTCAGTGACCACTTCCCAATAAGCATTGTTATTTTATTATCAAATCAAGATTTCAAAAGGGATTCCACCTCTAGGCAGTTTGCACATAGCATTGCCTTAAACAGACAAAATGGATATGCTCTGAAATGGACTAAAGTGATCCCTAAGGATTTTTTATATAATTTGGTGAGGAATTGCGAGAATAATTTTAGTATCTGTTTAAATGAGGATTCCACTGACCTCGCCATTATAGATAATATTACATCTAAAGCTGTGCATATTAAAACATCTTTATGGAAGGAAACTAAAGGTCAGGGTACTAACACCAAGGTCTGGTTTGACTCGGCTTGTACTAAGGCGTACTCCGTTCTTAAGCATGCCTTAAATGCTATAGACAAGGATCAGAACCTAATTAGGGACCTCGGAGGGAACTATAAAAAGGCACTCAAAAAAAGGAAGGATGAAATGAAACAGGACGCATAGAATTTCCTGCACGAGGCTTCCATGAACCAAGATACTGCCGCCTTTTGGAAGGCAGTTAATGCCCCTTTTTTTAATGACAATACCAAGGCAAGATTAGAGATTGCCATTTCTGAGGTCGAATGGGTATCACACTTTGTACAGTTGTATAGTAATCTATCTTTAGCCAATCAGGCTATGGAACTGGAAGAGGAGGCACAAGTACAGGAGCCCTTACCTCCCTTCCAGAAAATGGATATAGGCTTTACCTTAAATCTAGTAATACAGCGATTAAATCCAGTATGGGAGGAAAGGCACCGCTCCAGGATGGCGTCCCTGTCGACCTCTTCAAAAATAATGTGGCATTATGGGGACCATTGCTTATGCAACTATTTAATGAATGTTGCTCGAGGGTATTGTTAACATCTTGGTATGATTCTACTCTTGTCCCCATATTTAAAAAGGGTGATAGGGCTAGTCCTAAGTGATATCGCCCAATATCGTTATTGGATTCTTCAATTTAGATAATCGGGTGTGAGATTTTAGATAGATTACAGATATGGGCTGATGAGCAATCATTAATCAGCGGCCTCCAATATGGATTTCGGAAAGGTCTTGGTACTGTAGACAAGAGCCTAAATCTGCACATTATGTTTGATAAATATACCAAAGCTAAGGGAGGGATGGTGTTTTTAACTTTTGTTGATTTAACAACAGCCTTCGATTGTGTTACCTATTCTAAGCTGTGGATGATTATGGAAAAGCTGGGTGTGGATGTCCACATAGTTTCTTTCCTCAGGCAACTTTATTCAGGGGCTAGGGCCAAGGTCAGATTTGGAAAGGATGGAGACTGTACCAAGGCGTTTCCTATCGCAAGAGGGGTGCGGTAAGGCTGTGTCCTTGCCCCCTTCTTGTTCACATTATATATTAATGACCTAAAAAGAACTTTACTGAGGGAGTGCAGGGACATGCCTTTAGTAGTCCCTGCACTCCTTTACGCCGATGATGCGGTGTTGATGGCCCGGACGCCCATTGCTATGCAAAAGGCAGTAACGTCCTTTCCACTTTTTATGACGAGCCTGGACTTGACTATAAATTGCACCAAAACTTTCACTATGAACTGTGGCCCTGGGTTCATTAAAACGAAGAAGCCCATTTACATTAATTTGAAGGCCTTGGATATTACCCCTACATTTCCTTATTTAGGGATATTGTTCGATCAGTCTAGTTCATGGTGTAATGCTATAAAAACTAGGAGGCTTCTGTTTTCTAAGTCCCTAATGGCCTTAACTAACTTCAGTAGGAAGTTGGGTAGGAGACTGCCCGGGGAACTGCTGTCCATATACAGGGCAACCTGTGTAGCAATTGCAATTTATGGTGCTGGCATTTGGGGGTACTCAAATGTGACCACATTACAGCTGGCAGAAAATATCTTCTTGAGGTACCTCTTAGCAGTTCTATCCAGTGTTTCCACATTCATATGCCACGTTGAACTTGGTTTACTGTATATAGAAGATATAATTAAAATTCAACCAGTTCTCCTGTGGCACAGGATTTGGACAACCGATGAATGTGCTTTGAATCGCTTTGTTTTAAAAGATGCTATGAGTTCGGATAAGGCTTATAAAATAAGATGGTTGCAATACGTAAAGACGTTTTTAAAACAAATTCATCACCAGGATTACTTTAGTGATCCTTCATTGATGTGCCAGGTTCCTAGAAAGGTCCTCAAAATTGCTGTTTGGCACAACTGAATGATCTTAGAATAACTAATGAAATGACAAAACCTACTGTGGTGGCTCACCATCTTATACTGACTACTGATGAAATACAGCTTTATCTTAAGCTTTCCATGACAGACTTTGAAAGGTTCTTATTAACCCGTTTAAGATTAAATATTATGCACAGACTCTTAAGTTTTCCTAAAGTAAACAACTGGACTAGGACACTTTGTAAATGTCCTTGTGACGATCTGTCTAGCCAGTCGTCTAGTCATATCTTGTTCTTTTGCACATTTTATACAATACCAATGAAAAGATGGATAGTCCCATTGTCCACATCAATTTTACCTTCCTTTTCCAACTAGATCGTAGACAGTCTGTCTGCTGTTGGCATCCATAATGCATGTTTTTTACACCTTTGTGCAACACTGTACCGTGTGCCTGTTAATTTGAGACACAAAATCAGATCGATTGTTTTCCAATGACCTAAATCAGCAGCACTTTCTAAAACATTGGCCTTGCTTGACCTTTCTGTTAAATGTCTCATTATATGCTCTAGCTCCAATTACCAGCAAATTTGCATCGCGAAAAACCTGCACCTTTGCGTTGTCGTTCTGAGCAGGATAAATAGATTTTGTCCTGACTGACAAGTCATCCACATTTCTGCCAAGTGTTACACGGTAATGAGGCTTCTCCTGTATCAGGTTTTATAAGGCATATTCCCAGATTGAGTTTAAGCAGTAATTATTCGAATTTCTTCAAATTTTTTTTTTAAAGTATTCCGGTTTATAATGCATGTTTTTCATTTTTAAAATGGTAGTGTTCCTTTAGGTTCAAAACAGGTTTAATATGATATGATTTTGCAAACGTTCTTTTTCTAACACTGACCTCTTTATTCGACATTCCAATTAAGCCCTTTCGTTACTTTAGTTTTTTAAATCTTGCTTTTTTAATACACGCATGCAACATTTTCATCCAGTTTCTTTTACTCAAAATCTTGAGACGATAAAGTCCACTTATAATCTTAGACGTTTTTAGGTCGAGCATTCGAGACCTCTTGTATATACTTTAGTATATAGTTATATGTGTATGTACTTTGTGGGCTATGACTTGTGTGCTTCCGCTTAGTGACTTTTTTTTTTACTGTTCAACTGTATCTATTTAATTGTCTTTGATAGAAAACGACCAGTAAAGGTCAGTAAAATACCAGAATTGCTTTCTGCTGAGGGACTTTCTTTTTTTATTCTTCTGGCAACTGCCTCTATTTAACTTTCTTGACAGAAAATGACCAGCAGAGGTCAGTGAAATACCAGAATCACTTTAGCATTCTCTAGATTCCAGTCCATAGAAATTGTCTTCCACGAGCACCCGTAGACAATAATATTTTTTTCAAATCTTGTATTGTCAGTGATATGACCACAGAAGGCCCTGATTTTATATCAAAAACAGAACTTTGGACTATACCATTTCCCGCTGAAAGGCAATATTTCTCTCCATGTATTCCCATACCTGGCGTGTCACGTAGTTTGGTGCTTACTTTCCCTCCCTGTTAAAGAACAGTAGATGTTTCAGCACCGAGGCTAATGTGCTGCATAGCTAAATACATGTAAGGTCTCAAAGGCGAGACCGATTGCATTGCTAATGGTTGTTTTTTAATTTACGATCAGCTTCTGATGATCTCTTAAAACCACAACTCTATTCTTTTACTGTCTCATAAATCCAGTCTTTACATTATTCCATTTATTTAAAACGTTCCCACGTCGTTACATTTTTCTTTCAGTTTTCATGGTCATGTGACACACCTTGGTGTCTTTGAATTTGCGGGTTTTTGAAGAGGGTTTTGGGTTCTGAGAAGCCACAATAGATAAAGAAGCATGAGGTAATACTCCATCTTTAGTGACACCTCAACACTCATTCAGAACTTTAAAAACTGCTTTGAGGCAGAAACCATTTTCATTTGTGATTTTTTTATCATTAGGAATCATTGCCTCACCAGTCACCTCTGGCCTTTCCTGAACATTCTCTTTAATATTAATAACGTTTTGCCCATTTTAAATATCCAGCTATTTTCACGGAAAAAAGTGTTATTTGAATAAATGGAAAATGTACTTTCTACCACATGCCATTGATGCTATGATAACATGCTCTTTTCCAAGATACATCCTTCAGGTCTGCATCAGAAGACTTAAATTGCTATTATGCATTAAGACACCACACTTGTGGCACACGCCATGTGCAATTGCTGATAAGAGTCTGTGCCTGTTTAAAGGCATGAAGTAGCCTTTGTACGCAGTGCCCATTAGAACAAAAGCTAATTGAAGAGCAGCAACAAATCAAATTAGCCCCTGAGATGACCTTAATTATAAAAAAAGTGTTGGATTTGGGGGTATCTATTTGGCATAGGTAGGCACCTGTGACAAATAGGGACCCTTGCGTCTAATCAGGGTAAGGGGCTACACTCCTAAAATAACCCCTGCTCACCCACTTAGTAGCTTGGCACAAGCAGGCAGGCTTATCTCAGAGGCAGTGTGTAAAGCATTTGTGAACACATATAGTAATACAGTGACAACACTACAAATGGACACCACACAGGTTGTATTATAAAAATAGGTATTTTTATATAGACTTAACACAAGACCAAACAACAAAAATCCACAATACTGTACTCAAAAATAGTCTCTAAAAGGTTATAAAATAGCTCAGTTCTCTCAAGTTGTAAATGCTAAACTTTACTCTCAATGTACCTTAAATGCGTAACGCAAGGAAAACAAAAGCGTCGCAGGGAAGTTGTTGCGTCGGTTCCTTTCACGCAGTGGAGTGGATGCGTTGGTTCCTTACTGCTGCGCAGGGGAGTTGATGCTCGCTTCCTTACTGTGTGGGGAGTTGATGCGTCGGTTTCTTACTGCTCTCCGGTGCGATGCGACAAGATGGCACCTCGATGCGATACTCTTCTCCCGGGCGATAAGACAAAATGGTGTCTTGGTTGCAATGCGACAACGTTGGTGCAATGCGTGCACGCCCGATGGCCGTGCGGCGACTCGATGATCTTTGGAGCCGTGACAGGCACTGCGACGCGCTTCTCTGGTGATATGATGATGTCCTCTGTGGCAGCGTCCCGCTTCTCCGGCAATGCACCGCGCTTCGGCGATGCGATGAGGACAGTGGCAGCGGCGGCTCGCTTCCTCGTCATTGCGATGACTGCGGCTGAGGTGACAACGCGCTTCTCGTTGTTGCGTCGCGCTTGCAGCTCCTAGCGACACACAGTCTCTCCAAAGGCCCAGCACAACAGCAGGCACTTCAATTCCCAGTAAGGGAATTCAGGGGGGAGCTGGTTGGTGAAGTCTTGTATCTCTGAGACTTCTGGCAGGAGCAAGCTCTAGTTCAAGCTCTTGGAGATTCTTCTTCAAGTTGATAGAAAGCACTCTCAGTTCTTTTCTCCTCTCTTTGGCAATGAAGCAACCACTGCAGGCCAACCCCCAAACACACAGCACAGGGGTAGTCTCCTCCTTTAGCTTCCTGGTTCTCCTCAGCAAAGGTACGTCTTGATTCCCAGAAGTGATCTAAAGTTCTTGGGTCTGGGTCCCAATATTTATACTGCTTTTCCCTTTGTTCTCTGAAGGCAGAGAGGCCTTTGCCTAGCCCAAACCAGTTCTTGTCAGTCCTGGAGCATTTTGTTGACAAGACTCCTGCTTTCCTTTCAGTATGTGGGCCAGAGACATTAGACACACCACAGGAGATGGAGCCAGCATTGCGGAGGGAAGGCACATCCCTATTCAGGTCCCAGGTGCAACTCCTTCCTACCATCTGTGTGCAGATCTCTCTATTCAGTCATGTGCTGACTCACCCTGTCGTCTGCAATCTCCCAGCCCCTGACAGTCAAACTCCAGACAAGGAATACACAACCTAGCTGAGTCAGGCTTGGATAGTTAAGCGAGAAAATACCTACTTTCTAAAAGTGGTATTTTCAAACACAGAATGTTAAAACCAACTATACTAAAAGGTGTATTTTATCATTCTGAGTTCAGGCATACTAACGTCGAATTTCTACCTAGTTCCCTGAGACAGTTAGGATTATAAAATGTTATAATCTAACTGCCCATTCTGGCCTATGGGGAACAGGTAGCCTTGCAATAGTGAAAAAGGAAAATGGCTGTAATTCACTATAAGGACATGCCACAAACATCAGGGCATATCCTACCTTTTACCTACAATGCACCCTGCCCTAGGGCCTACCATAGAGGTGACTGATACGTATAAAAGGGAAGTTTTAGGGACTGGCAAGTGGGTGCACTTGCCCAGTCAACATGGCAATACCAGACTGCCCACAGGCTCTGCAATGGCAGACCTGAGGCACACTTTACAAGCTGCTCCGGTGGGTAGCACAATCAGTGCTGCAAGCCCACCTGCAGCATTGGATTTACAAGCCATGGGGACACGCAGTGCACTGTACTAGTGTCTGACAAGTAAACCAATCAAGCCAATCATGGAGTCATTAATCCATACATCAATTTACCATGGGGAGAACTTGCACTGTGGCACTAAACAGCGGTGGCACAGTGCCCAAAAGCATCTAAAACCAGCAAAAACATAAGAGGCAACAGCAAAAAGTGGAAGGGAGACCCACGCCAATGGTGCCAGGTCTAACAAATGGGATCTGTGGATTGCCTAAAATATGATGACAAAAAGGTACCCCCTAGCTTAATTTAAGGTCCAAGAGGAGGGGGAAAGAAACAGCCAAAAACTATGAAAGACCTCTCGGAGACCTATATTTACTTGCCAGTCCTAAATAATTTTATCTAGGGGAAGCTGTAGCTAAGATAAGATCTCCTCCCTTTATTTTTATTTTTTTTAATATTTTTATTAACCAAAACATATAGGGCAATATTACAGACAGATAAATGATATACATCATATGGACTGTGAGAGCAAACCGACCCATTTCCCCATTCAGATCACAGAGAAGTAAGACACATATTGACAAATCAGTGTTATTAAGCTTCAGATGTCCAAGCTACATAATTCAGAGGCACTACCATCGTCCTCATAAGTCGGAGGCTCGCAGATATTACCACAGAACTTATTCCAGGCCCCCAAAATATTCTCCCACTTCTTGGGACATCCATGATGTACAAACACAGATTTCTCTGCCACCATCATCTCATCCATATCTTTGCACCATTTACGGAGGGTAGGTAGTGTGTCTGAGCCCCACATTAGGGCGATGTTCCGTTTCGCAACCATCATACACAACCTCACCCAATCCTGCTGGCGGTGGTTCAGATCGTTCGGCTCCCATACGTTCAACAAACAACGCCCTGGCTCCGGCACCAGGGACACGCCCACCGTTTGGGAAATGGTAAGCATGACTGCCACCCAATATCCCACTACGTGTTTTACAGTCCCACAGGGTATGATAGAATGTCCCCTCGTCGCCACAACGCCGTAAGCAATATTCATGGGAGGCGGACCCTATTCTGAATAGTGTCGTTCTAGTATAGTATGTGCGGTGTAATTTTTTGAGTTGGACAATTTTGAGTCTAGAAGGTATTGCCGTTTCTCGAGGGGACGAAAGGGCCTCCTGCCATTCAGAGTCATCAAATTCTCCCACATCACTGGACCAAGTCTGTCTTAGTGTGGATGTCAAGTCCGGAAGGTTATTAATCAATTTCCGGTAGGTCAAAGAGGTGGCCCTATCCGGCATAGATTCAGTCAGAAGCCTGTCTTCCAATGGGGAAGAGTCCTGTAAAACATTACCCGCAGGTATAGCCAACTGGAGTGCATGTCTAATTTGGAGATATCTGAACTTCTCCGTCTGCGCCATTTCGTAATGGGCCTGGAGGTGGGAGAAATCCACCACCCTTCCTCCCTTCCAGAAGTCACCAACCACAGAAATGCCGATATTATCCCAGTCCCGGAACCCTGCACTACTACGAAGGAAGCCTAGTCTGTAGGAGACCCACAGTGGCGTCATCTGCGTAATTGTTCCGGAGCATTTAAGACGCCTATTTGCCTTATACCAAAGGTGTTCCGAGTGTCCCGTGGGCCCAAGTAGATCCGATGTCATGCAGCAGCTGTATAGATTTCTCAGCAGCCCTCTGCCCTCTAGACACTGTCTGTCTGCCAGGTATGCCGGATCGGTCTGCGGGGCATGTAACCAACAATTTATCTGTTTAAGGTGGGCCGCCCAATAGTATAATTCCACGTTTGGAAGCGCTATTCCTCCGTCATACCAACTCTTCGTTAACTTAGTTTTGATATAGTCATACGCCTCTTCCGACGTGTAAGTCGCCCGAGGGGCATACAGTCGCTCATAATGATCAGCCAAGATATCAACTATACCATCAGGTTTAGAGACCATGGAGCCCATGGGGGAAAGCAGCTGCGCTATGACCCTGCACGCTCTTTCTTTCTTGTCTAGCAGGGCTAGCATCTTTTCTGCTTTATCACCCAATTCGTACACCCTATGCCTAGTTGCTTGGAGGTGAGCTAATGTACTTTCCTTTTGATATGCCACATAAGCCGTCTGTCTAACCTGGACCATGAGGGGGGTTTCCAGCAACGGGGACGCCGCCTGTTCCGCCAGTTCAACAGTCAGTTCTTACTCGAGAGCATCAAGTTCCGCCCGTTGCGCCCTTTTGTGACCCGGAATAGAGGCTATCGCTTGCCCACGTAGGACCACCTTATAAGCCTGCCAGAGCGTACTGAGGGAGGCCACCGACCCGGCATTCTCCTGAAAGTATTGCCTAGTTGCGACAGTAAGTTGTTTCAGGATGGGCCGCACATGTAGGAAACCGGCATGAAGCGGGAACATACGCTTTCTAGAAGTCTGATGATGCATGTATTTTAATAGCAATGGAGAATGGTCCGATATGCCCCTAGGGTGAATAACCACCTCTTCTATGCCCGGCAGGCCATCAGCTGATATTAGAAAATAGTCAATGCGTGAGAGACAGTTGCGGATCCCGGAGAAGTAAGTGTATTGATTCTCTTGAGGGTGTTTGTACCTCCAACTATCCGTGAGCCCTAGAGCATCTATGAAGCCAGGTAGATGTCGCCCACCCCACACCCCTGATCTGGCAGGAAATCTGTCAAGTGTACCGTCCACTATATCAATGAAGTCGCCCCCCATGAGTAGCGTCGCAACGGGCAATGTTAACAGGAATGCTGTGAGTGCAGAGTGGGCTTGTGTATGAAGGGCCGGTGGGATATAAACAGAAACCATATTAACTAGTTGCCCCTCCCACTGACGTGTAAGTGCTGCAAAGCGGCCTTGATCATCAATTCGTGTCTGGTGTACCACCAATGGGAAATTTTTCCTGATAAGTATCCCCGTACCCCTAGAGCCGGAGGAAAACTCCGCATGGGCGGCAATTCGGTATCCCCACCTGTCCATAGCTTTGACCGTCGAACCCATGAGGTGCGTCTCCTGCAGTAGCACCACTGCAGGTCCACAGCGTTTTAAGTACTGTAACACTAAACCCCTTTTCACTTTGTCTCCCAATCCACGGACATTCCATGACAATAACGTTAAAGCTGTTTGGGGAGTCTTGGACTCCTGTGAAACATGTTCAACCACCAAACATATGTAAGATTGTCAAGCATGTCAGGTCATATTCGCTACACACAGATCCATCATGAAAAAATAGCGTTGCCCCAGGAACATTGCCTAAAACCAATTGGAAAAGGTCAAACATAACACGTACCCTCTCAACCCAGTCCCCACACCCCCTCCCTGCCTCCCTGCCTAGCAAGCCTGAAACTGCTCGCCACCCCAACTCAGCAGAGTGCTTCAACCCACCCAAAAGTGCAATACTTGCTTGTCGGGGGTATTGAGTTCCGTAAGGCACTAGCCCTTCTCGAACCCCAAGGCGTACCTCAGTCCAAAAGCACAGAAACAGTTCAGTCCAGGAGTCTATTCAATCAATCAATCAATCAATCAATCAATCAATCAATCAATCATGCCATTTGTATAGCACACTACTCACCCGGGAGGGTCTCAAGGCGCTTGGGGGGAGGGGTATGCTACTACTCGAACAGCCAGGTCTTGAGTTGTTTCCTGAAGGCGAGATGGTCCTGGGTCAGCCGAAGGTGGATGGGGAGGGAGTTCCAAGTCTTGGCAGCCAGGTAAGAGAAGGATCTTCCTCCGGCGGTGGCTCTTCGGATGCGTGGTACGGCTGCGAGGGCGAGGCTGGTGGACCGTAGCTGGCGGGTGGGCGTGTAGAAGGTCAGGCGGTCGTTGAGGTACTTGGGGCCCAGGTCGTGGAGAGACTTGTGTGCGTGGGTGAGGAGCCGGAACGTGATCCTCTTGTCGACGGGGAGCCAGTGCAGGTTCCTCAGGTGGCTGGAGATGTGGCTGCATCGGGGGACATCCAGGATGAGTCGGGCGGAGGCGTTCTGGATGCGCTGGAGTCTTTGCTGTAGCTTGGCTGTGGTTCCGGCGTAGAGGGCGTTTCCGTAGTCCAGTCGGCTGGTGACGAGTGCCTGGGTGACAGTCTTCCTGGTCTCGGTCGGGATCCAGCGGAAGATCTTGCGAAGCATACGCAGGGTGTTGAAGCACGATGAGGAGACGGCGTTGACTTGTCTGGTCATCGAGAGGGAGGGGTCCAGGATGAAGCCCAGGTTGCGTGCATGGTCGGTTGGCTTGGGTGCGGTGCCCAGGGCTGGGGGCCACCAGGAGTCGTCCCAGGCGGAGGGCGAAGATCCCAGGATGAGGACTTCGGTCTTGTGCGAGTTCAGTTTCAGGCGGCTGTCCTTCATCCACTTGGGGACGTCTTTCATCCCTTTGTGTAGGCAGGTTCTGGCGGTGTCGGGGTCTCTGGTGAGGGAGAGGATCAGCTGGGTGTCGTCGGCGTAAGAGATGATGTTGAGGTTGTGCTGGCGTGCGATGGCTGCGAGAGGTTTCATGTAGATGTTGAAGAGGGTGGGGCTGAGTGAAGATCCTTGCGGGACGCCGCAGATGACTTCGGTGGCCTCGGAGCGAAACGGGGGGAGGCGGACTCTTTGTGTTCTTCCGGCGAGGAACGAGATGATCCACTCCAGTGCCTTCTCTTGGATACCGATGTTGCTGAGGCGCTGGACTAGGGTGCGGTGGCAGACCGTGTCGAACGCAGCAGAGAGGTCCAGGAGGATGAGGGCCACTGTTTCCGAGGAAGGCGGTCAGCTGTCTGTTGACGATGACTTTAGCAGGAAAAGGGAGGAGCGAGATGGGGCGGAAGTTTTTGAGATCGGTGGGGTCCGCTGTAGGTTTCTTCAGGAGGGCGCTGATCTCGGCGTGCTTCCAGCTCTCCAGGAAGGTGGCGGTGTTGAAGGAGGCGTTGATGATGTTCCGGAGTTGGGGTGCGATGGTGGAGTCGGCCTTGTTGAAGACGTGGTGTGGGCAGGGGTCGGTCGGTGATCCGGAGTGGATGGTGTTCATCGTGCGGGCTGTGTCTTCGGTGGTCACCGTGGTCCAGGTGCGAAGGGTGGCGGTGGGGGGCGTTGGTTCGACGGTTGGGTGTGTGGGTGGGGCGCCGAAGCTGTTGTAGATGTAGGCGATCTTGCGGTGGAAGAACGAGGCGAGGGAGTCCCAGAGGTCTTGTGACGGAGTGATGTCGTTGGTGCCGGTGCTGGGGTTGGAGAACTCCTTGACGATAGTGAAGAGCTCTTTGCTGTCGTGGGCGTTGTTGTCCAGTCGTTCCTTCAGGGATTTCTTCTTGGTGGTGCGGATGAGCTGGTGGTGCTTGCGGGTAGCGTGTTTGAGGGCGGTCATGTTGTCGGTGGTCCGGTCGAGGAGCCAGGCTTTCTCGAGGGTGCGGCAGGTCTTCTTGGAGTCCTTGAGGTCATCGGTGAACCAGGATGCCTTCTTGCTTCTGGGTCTGCTGGGAGGGTTCTTTAGTGGCGCGAGGTCGTCGGCGCAGGCGGTCAGCCACTGTGTGAAGTTGCGGGCTGCTTCGTTGGGGTCCGTTGTGTTGGCGGGTGGGCTCTGGCTGAGGGAGGTGGTGAGCTGGTCTGCGGTGATCTTGCTCCAATTCCTGTGAGGTACCTGTTGCGCGTGGTGGTGGGTCGTGGATATTTTGAAGCTTAAGTGGACGCAGCTGTGGTCGGTCCAGTGGAGTCCGGTGGCGTGGCTGAAGGTGATGTACTTGCTGGAAGAGAAGACGGGATCAAGCGTGTGGCCGGCGTAGTGGGTGGGGGTGTTGACCAGTTGCTTGAGTCCTAGGTTGGCGAGGTTTTCCAGCAGGGCGGTGGTGTTGCGGTCCTTGTTGTTCTCCAGGTGGAAGTTGAAGTCCCCGAGGAGGATGTAGTCAGTGGAGGGGAGGGCGTGCGGGCTGATGAAGTCTGTGATGTCTTTGCTGAATTGTGTGCGTGGTCCCGGGGGTCTGTAGACGAGGGTGCCTCTGAGGGTCGTCTTAGGGTCGGTGTGAATCTGGAAGTGGAGATGTTCGGCTGAGGCGAAGGAGTCGTTGGCGTCGGTCGTGATGCGGATGGTGTTCCTGTGGACGATGGCGATGCCACCTCCGGTTTGGTTGATGCGGTCCCTCCTGACGATCTTGTACCCGTCCGGGATGGCGATGGCGATGGCGATGTCGGGTGCAGAGGAGGTGTTCATCCAGGTTTCTGTGAGGAAGGCGACGTCCGGTGATGTAGCGTCGAGGAGGTTCCAGAGTTCCACGGCATGTCTGTGGACGGAGCGGGTGTTGATAAGGATGCACTTGAGGTGGTTGCTGCTGGTGTTTGTCTTGGCGGGTGCGGGGCAGGTTCGGAGGCAGGTGAACTTGCAGGTGCAGCAGGTGAAGGGTCCGTGGGTGCGTCTCGGGGTGGCTCGGCAGCAGGCGTGGGTCCAGCCGGCATTGAATGCGTTGAGAGTGACGTCGTCGTAGGTCAGTCAGGTCGTCTTGCCTCGGCGGGGAGGGCCAGGGGTCCTGGCACTGGGCGCGGGCCAGGCGCGGACGGGCGCAGACGGGCTTACCTTTGGCGCACCTTCGGCGCTCAATCGGCGCTCCCGCTGCGCGCGTCCGCTGCGCGGTCGCTCTGGGGGTGTCATAAGTAAGGAGCCGGGAGGGAGGAGCAGCTGGGTGGCGGGAGCGGGGCGGCGAATGGAATCACAGGGGGGCGGGGCCGCAGGGAGGCAGCGGCGGGAAATTCCAAGAAGCAGCGGGCAGCGGGAAATTCCCAGGAGCAGCGGGAAATTCCCAGGAGCAGCGGGCAGCGAGCGAAGGAATCTGCAGGCAGGAGGCGGCAAAGGCAGGCAGGAGCGGCAGCAGTGAGTGTGGCAACCAAGCCCTGGGGAGGGCTGAGCGGTCAGCCGTTCAGCCGTTCATTGCCACAGGGAACACCAAAACCTCTGACTGATCTATTCTTCTTCGGGTGATGGTACCTGGCTGGATCCTCGGCTCCTGGAACCCTGCTTCTCCGGATCTTCTTCCCTGCGGCGATGTGAACCATTTCCTCGCTCAGTGTGACCCACCGGACGCCATCCTTCCAACCAGTCGTGAGCGGACTCAGGTGTATCAAAGAACCAGGTTCGGCTGCCGGCTACCACTCGCAATTTTGCAGGGAAGAGCATAGAGTACGGTATTTCCTTTTCCCGAAGTAGTTTTTTGACGTCAAAGAAGCTTCGCCTGCGCCTCGAGACCACTGCAGTGTAATCAGGGAAAGAGTTAACAGTTGAGTTCAAAATACGGATTGGAGGCGAAATGCGTGCTGCTTGTAAGATTGCGTCTCTGTCTCTAAAATTGAAGAGTCGAGCCAGAACTGGTCGAGGGGGTGCCCCCGGCTTCGGTCTTCCTCCTGGCACCCTGTGGGCGCGCTCCACAGAGAAAAAATGAGAGAGTCCCTTAGGCTGCAGTGTATATTTGATCAGCTCTTCAACATACAAATCTACCGCCTGGGCGCCTTCAGATTCTGGAATTCCTATAATTCTGACGTTGTTCCATCGTGCACACCCTTCTTGATCATCAAGCATCAGGCTTATTCCACATCTCGTAGGCAGGTGCAAGGTCAGGCGCAGCACAACGCAAGTACGTCGCATGGTCGACCCCAGAGTATCAGCACGATCTGTCCCCAAGCAGTTCAGGTGTGGTGCTCATGCATTGAAGGGGGCCAGAGCAACATCCATCCCCCAGCAGGCCAGGCGTGGTAAGTCAGCACTCTCCAGGACGTAGGCGCAAAAGATGGGGGAGGGGCATTATCCCAGCAGGCCCGCTCCCCGAACAAAGGCACGGCGTCTCCCCCGGAGGGTTAGCTCGAGTTGTAGGGGCACAGGGTAGTGTGTGGCTGGAGGGGGCTGCAGTGATATTATGCGCAGCACTTACTTCCGCAGATGAACTGCGTGCGCGGAAGCTGCGGTCCGGTCGCCGGAGCGGCCCAGTTCCAGCAAAGACAGAGAGCAGTGACCCCGGCAGCAGGAGCATCATGAATCAGAGGGCTCACCGCAGGAGAAAGACAGTAAGAAGTCCCCCGCTGGCGAGATAAGTCGAGGCAGGAGCAGCCACACGGGGTTATGTGCAAAAGAAATCCTCGTCCTGTACCAGGCCGCAGCAGACTCAAAGTCGGGCAGGAGCACCACTCGAGTCCCCGGTCCAGCCGCCGCAAGTAGGCCGCTCCCACGCCGTCAGGAATCGCAGACGCAGGCAGTGACAGATTTACACCGGAATGCCACTGGTAGACGTCGCTTGCTTTCGGACGTGAGTTCCAGCCGTTGGGGCACTGGAAGTAGCAGATAAATGATCGGATTGCTGCGAACGGCTAGGACTACCTCGGAGCCCAAGGATTAAGCGGCCATCATGGTCGTCCGCAAGCCACGCCCCCCTCCCTTTATTTTTGAAGAAGCAATAGCATTTGCATTTTCATGTCCTGCAGAAGCTAAGTTTGACATCTTCCCAATGTAGGCTGCAGTACCGTAGACTGCTACTAGCCTCTTCCATGCTCATGACGAGCTGATCTCGTCATGAGCCACGGCGCTCCGGTGCTCATGACGAGCTGAGCTCGTCATGAGCTGTGGAACGCTCGCATGCGGGGATAATTCCCCTGCTGTGCTGAGCGTTCCACGGCAGGTAATGCACCTGTGACGAACTGAGCTTGTCATGAGCACAGGAGCGCCGTGCCTCATGTCGAGCTCAGCTCGTCATGAGCATGCGGGCGCTTTGCGCGCCCCCCTCCCCCCAGCACCGGGGGTAAAATAACCCCCGCAGCGAAGGGGCTAGAGATCCCATAATCATGCCTTGTTCCTTTTTCACAAAACTGCCACCTTGGGGCTAGAGTAATATCTGTGCACTGTAGAGGTGAATGTAAGTTAGGAATGGTAAAATACATATGGTATGTTTTGTGTGGTATGTTGGGTGTGGTTGGTAGGTTAGTTATGGCAGTTGGCTAGCTGGGTTTGGAAATGTAGGTATGTTAGGCAGATAGATATGCTTTAGTAGCCAGGTTATGGTAAGTATGTCAATTTAAGCATGTTCTTGTAGGAATGGTAGATAGGTATGAAAGTTATGATAGATAACTATGGAAGCTACATTAGGTGTGACGTTTTAGGTTTAGTAGGTGTGTACAGTAGATATGGAAGTTATGGTAGGCATGATAGTTTATGTAAAGTATCTTACAGATAGTAGGTAGTGATGTATGTAGAAATGCTAGGTTAGGTATTGTAAGGAAGTAGGTATGGTAGGTAAGTTGGCGGTAGGTAGGTTTGGCTCGAATGGGCAGTAGATGTGATAGGTTAGCTTTGTTAGTTTGATAGGTTAACCATGTTAGTTTGATTAGTTATCTATGTTAGTTTGATTGGTTAGCTATGTTTGTTTGATTGATTAGGCACGGTAGGTATGATAGGTTATTTATGGTAGGTTCAGTATGTGATGTAAAGTAGGTAAAGTTTGGTATTTATAGTTCGGTAAGTGCAGAAGTTAGTTATCACATGTAGGTTTTTTATATATTTTATGGTGGGAACTATATATGATAGATTAAGTATGGGAGGTAGGTTTAGTAGGTTATTCAGAATGCAAGTAGGATAGGAAGGTAAGGTATGTTAAGCATTGTAGATACGGTTGCTAGGTATGATAGCTTAGATATTGCAGGTTAGGTGAATTGTATTAGGTTAGGTGTGGTGCAATAGGTTAGGCATGTAGGACATAGCATTTGTGGCTGATCTACAGCACATGTCTTTCCTTATAGATGAGTGGTTTATTGACATGTTGGGGCTTTCAATAGGGAATCTTGAAAAAGTAACTGCACAGTGGTCCATAAAGATAAAGGCTGATTGGATTGCCATGGTAATCAGAATGAGCAAGAGATCAGTCATGAAGCTAGAAGGACCTATCTGTCTGTATGAGTAGGAAGCATACATTTATCACTTTTAGGATTAAATATTTTTTATTTTATTGAGCATGTCAACACAAGTTAGGTACAATACAGTTGTATGCGGTCGCCAGACAGCCTGACAATTGACAAAGAAGTCAATGCAACACAAGGGAGTACGGTACATTGCATGACTTGGGGGTTTGTAATTATACACGGCAAGCCGCCTACAACCCGGTTTGGGCCGGCTGCGTTTAAAACGGGACAAAGCAAGTGTTTAACCAGCCTTCCCTACCAAATCCAACTTGAAGGCGTGCTTAGAATGCACAACCATGGCATGCGGCCTGCCGTCTGCTCCATCTTTGCCCTGCATTTCCCCATCGCCAACGTGTTGCACAGACTGTCAGAGATGCAACGTGCCTCCGTCTTCTAACACACCCGGTAGACAAAATACCCACCCCCAACCCAACCGTCTCAACCCCCTTTGAAGCCCAACAAACTACCCCCTACCTCCCCCAACCCCCCCTCCTTTTCCCCATCAACTCCCCTCCCGCCACCCGTTTCCCTCCCCGTGTGGTCCATGGTCGCCCCCACTCTCAGTTCCCAGCCGTTGCTACCAATCTAACGGATGGGCCCATCTTCCTTCTTCGCCAAGTCAGTGTCAGTCAGCCTCAACAACCTAAGATACCGCGGACAAGTTACTTCTACAAACTCAGATGACAGGAGAGCTAGGAATAGCTTCCAGAGCTCCGCATATTTGGTCCCTTCTCCATCTTTGTGTAGGGAAAGCCTTTCCATGCCCAGGACCATCCACAGGCGGTGGAGCCAACCTTGGCGTGTGGGAAGTTGCACAGTACGCCAGTGCGCCAGGATGTTCTGTATCGCTGACCCCAGTGCGATGGCTATCAGCCGACCTCTACGTGACTTCAATGGATAGGTCAAGGCGTTGGGCAACCCTAGAATGACATAGGAGGGGAAGCGTGGGATTTCTGTGTCAAAGTGGGCATCAACCTCGCTCAATACCTGTTGCCAGTAATCCTGTAGGAGCCTGCACTCCCAAAGTATGTGTGTTAATGTGCCCAGTTGACCACAACCCCGCCAGCATAATGGGTCCTTGCTACTATCCATTTCATACAGGCGCTCTGGAGTATAGTACCAGTAGGTTGCCACCTTCGTAAGGGTGTCAGTAAGTCCCATATGGTAGGCCGAGTGCCGCGCTCTATAGTATATTCCCTCCCATTCCTTATGCATGAGTGCTCTCCCCAATTCCCTCTCCCAGCGTGCCCTACTCGCGCTGTAGGTGTATCTGTGTTTGAGCATGAGTGTCTTGTAGAGATCCGAGATTAGCTGCTTGTCAGTTGTACGCGAGATCAGCCAGCTTTCAAAGTCTGTCAGGCGCCTGTCCGCTGCAGATCTAATCGCGGGATGGAGGGCCCAGTGTCTGACCTGGAAATACCGGAGTCTCTCGGATTCCGGGCGACCAAACTCCTGACGTAACTGTGGGAATGGGATCGCTCCCTCAGGTCCATATATATGGCAGAGAGCACGGCAGCCAGCCGGCTTCCACCCTTCGAAGACTATCTTGTCCATCCCTGGCTGGAAGTCGGGATTGTCTAGGAGGGGAGTGAGCGGCGACGGTATGGTGGTAAGGCCCTGCGAAACCCCTACCTGGTCCCAGATCTCTAACGGGACTCGCGTGATGAACGACGCATAGAGGTTGGGTGGTCTGTGCGCCCGGTATATGAACGGTATCTCTTGCAAGGTTCTCCCGGCAACCGCTTGGTCTTGAAACAGCCAGTGTTTCCCAGATTCCCAGCAGACCCATTCTGCCAGAAAATGTAATTGCGTTGCTTGAAAGTACGTGGCTAGATTCGGGATCCCGATTCCTCCATGCTCCGGCGCACGCATCGCTATCTGCGACTTCAGACGAGGCTTCCTCCCATTCCAAATAAATCGTGAGAGCTCGGACTGCATCAGTTTAATCCAACCTTTGGGCGGATTGAGGGGTATAGTGCGGAAGATATAGAGTATCTGGGGGAGAATCGTCCTTTTGACCGCCGCAACCTTGCCGAGCCATGACAGCGGATAATATTTCCACTGTCCCAACTCGCGTCTGACCGTCCGTCGCAGTTGGGAGTATTTAATATCGACCGTGGTCTGAAGAGAAGGGGCTAATTGTATCCCGAGGTACGGGACCGCCTCCGTGGCCCATTGCAAAGGAAATGTGTCTTGAAGTGTGGTGCGCGTGTTTGGCTCTAGGGACAGGTCCAGGGCCACCGACTTCGTCATGTTTACTTTGAAGCCCGACACTCGGCCAAACCTGGCAAGGTCGTCGAGGCAAGCTGGGAGAGAGCTCCGGGGTTCGGCAAGGGACAACAGAACGTCATCAGCATACAGACTAATGTTGTGCACATCCCTTCCAAACTTGATCTCCTTGACCTCTGGGTCCATGCGAATCAACTGTGCCAACGGCTCCATATAGAGGGCAAACAGTAAGGGAGATAACGGGCATCCTTGTCTGGTGCCCCGTTCGATCTTAAATCAGGGTGAAGAGTAGCCGTTCACTCGGACCGTTGCACATTTATCACTTTTATACATTTATATCATAGAATATATCTGGCTTCCATCACATTTGGGAAACACAAATCTTCAAAATTATTTTTGTTACTTTATAATAATCAGGAGAGATGGCCTATTAATGCCTTTAGTTGTCTAGGCTACACTATTTTTTAACAATAATGCAATAATATCCAAGCGTGGTAGACATAGTGGGTTGTTACAAACAGTAGTTGATGTGAAAAAATCGTTTGATATGACCCACTAATGAGAGCCCACTAGAAGCACATTTAGTGCTACTGAACTAGTTTGAAGTAGTTTGAAATATCAGTGAAAACTGAATTAAGTAGGATAACAACTTTTTTTTTTAAACTGTCCTGATGACTTGCCGATTTGTCCAAGAGATATAAAGCTCTAATTTCAACAGATCAACATAAGGGTCATCTGTCCCTGCAGCAGGATCTTAATTGAACCATATGTGAATAAAAAAACTCTACTCCAGAGAATGACAAGCATGGGAATTGAGTGGGAGACTCACCTGCATGTGTAGAAACTGAAGATTGTGATTGGTAGATGTGAGGGGGGACCAACCACAGCGTGACAGGTAGTTTAGTTGAAAGTCTAATTCATGATTTAAATTAATTTTTGTTGCCAAAGATTTATAATAAGTATAAGGATTTGCATGTATGTGTAAGAGTGGAAAGTAGTCACCTGATTTGCTCTCCCTATTTTATGGATCAAGTATCTCAGAAATGGGCCATGATGTAAGTTGAATAAGCAAACATTGGTACCTATTTAGACCATGGGAGGTGGTCTACAAGCCCTGGATGCAATAACTGGATGCTATATTTTGAAATCCCTGATATGTTGCAGATATTTATTCACCGAAATGCTGCCATCTGCATATTCAGAACCATATGTACTGAAAATTTGGTCGAAGAAAGTGGTCCAAATTTATTTACCAACTTTTTGTGATGAAATGATTCCGAGAAGAGGTCGCAGAATGACTTACCTTATAAATGTGCATTAGGGAGGTCGCAAATTGTAAATTGGGACTCCATCTGATAGCCTGCAGAGACATTCTTGGTGGCATGCAAAGCCCAGCAGACCATAAAATCTGTCTTTGGACTTCAGGACTGAAAACTAATTTTTTTCAAGCAGTCAAATGTCCTTAATTCAACTGCTTTAAAAAAGAAGGTTTGAAATACTTCATTGAGAGTTGCCGTTGGTCCCCAAGGATTTTATTGTTTTATAAAACATTGGAAATTGACTATTTGGGAGACAGAATATATCCCCTAGCCATGGCAAACTAATCTATAAACAGGAGTGGTATGACCAAGAATTATGTGGCCGGTGCCGTGCTGCCATGGCAAACTACTCTATTCAGTGGCTATACTTAACCTCTTTCTGATCAACTCTGTCCCACCTCTTCAAGGGTCCTGTGTCAAGTTCATTGACACTGGCTTGCAACCACATCCTTCTTTGAGCTAGCATCTGTTGCCCCCTTTGGAGAACTCAGTACTATGCTGTGGTCATAAGCAGATGTCTTGGTAGTCAAGAAAAATAATTAAAAAGTATAGATGGTGTCCTTACAACTAATTAAATAAATGTGTCATCAACAAAATTATGAAGTTGTAAATAATAAGAAATAAAATGTAACCAACACATTTAGAGTTACATTTCAATTAATGATTTGATTACTTTCTTCATAATTGTTTTAAGTATTATTATTCCAAGTTTCGATAAGGTATAACTATTTGCTTTCTTATTACTTATGTCGAAATGTGCGATACAAACCCCTATGCACAATCATCCACTTTTCCGAGTGTGCTCTGCGTATTTATGCATGAAATACCCAAACGTATATAAAAATAATGTATAAGGAACCCGTTTGCTAAACCCCAATTGTTTTCCCTTTTCTCTGAGTAACATTTTTTACATTGCAGTTAGGCTCTATGTACTGCATAAACACCCAGAACACACTGTGTTCTGTGCAAACGATTGCCGGACAGTCTTCTTCATCTGTAATGAAAAATAATGGCCCTGCTTGGTTGCAGGATGAATACAGGTTTCAGATGTATCATTATTTTCCTAAGTGAAAGGAAGTTCCATTGTCCTGTCAAAGCAATCTACTGATTTGAGTGAGAGGCTGTACACTTGGCTCAAAAGCAGATAGTACATACAGTTGCTTTAGTCCCATTTCTCGTGGCGGTTTGGCACGTGAGCTAACTTTGTTACACTTTTTAAATTCCAATGCAGCTTTTAAATCACATTGAAACTTTTGAAAACTGAGTATAATGCTAAATTAAGGTGTTAATACAATATTCATCAAGGAAGTTATAAGCTAAAGTTCTGAGCACCCAGTTTGGAGTATACACCCACATGTACATAGGGTGAACACAGGACATCCACCACTTTTTGGCCGATATTCTGCAGCTGCCAAAGGCTATGTAACCCCACTTGTAGTCAGCCAGGCATGCCTCGTGTCTAGATTCTTGGACTGCCAGCCCTGGTTCTCCTTCCCTTAACTGGGAGAGACCAGCTATAGTTACATCAGAGCACCCGTGAGTGAGAGACCTCGGGACAGATGTACGACCATTACATTTTGCGTCTCGCAAAATGCAATGTACATCAGTGTCACAGACACTGTTAGCGATTCCCAATGGGGTCGTACATTTCATGCCTCATCAATATTCATGAGGCAAGCACAAGGGAATGGCTGGCACTCCCAGGGATGGTGGCTTGCTGGGGTCAGCAGACCACCATGTCTAGGACTGCTTTTTAAATAGAGCAGTTTTTTTTAATGTAGCCCCTTTACCTTAAAAGAAAACAGGATGCATTTTAAAAAGAAAAATTAAACATTTCAATTCATTTTTTAAGGTCGGGCAGTGGTCCCTGGGACCACTGGCTGCTCTTAAAAAATATTTTCTCACACACTCACAAAGGCGAAGGGGTCCCCTGAGGACCCCTTCCCGTTTGCGAGTGGTTTTAGGTGGTAAACTACGAGTGTTTTGCGGCTGCAAATGTGGTCACAAAATAATAGTACATGGCAGTGAGTCTCGCTATTAGGAAGGGAAGCCCCTTCCTATTAGCAAGAGTCGCAAACTCCATTTTGCGAGTCTGTGACGTGTAAAATAGTATCCGTACATGCAATTACTCTTTTTTGATGTCACAAACAAGCCTATCTCTCATATAGGAGCGCAAAAAAGGGTCGTACATCTGGCCCCTCATTCTGAATTGATTGATCTTTTCCCTTCATAGGGCAGCGCCTGACATAATAACACTAAAGACCTCATAATGAGTGGACCTTAAAAATTCCCTTTATTTTCCTCTCAGATTCACCTTTACTTGGATTCCCAGTGACTTAAAAAGGATTGTAGTAATCGAAATAATGGATTTTGTGACAGTAATGTCTGTGCCAACATCCACATGCTCTTCACTAGTATTCCACCCAGAGACGTTACCTACTTGCAGCAAGTGTAATCTCAGGGTTGAATACCACTGAGTAGTTAGTGTTACCGGTAAACGAATGCGGATGTGGCCGGAAGTGCTGTTGCCAGCATCATTGCAATAATTGGACCACTGGTAATGAGGGCCTAAGTGTTTAAGTGTTTGAAGCCTTAACAGCTTTTCTCGAAACACAGAACAGTATCTTTGATACACTACAAGTTCCAAGATAAAATGCAGATAATTTAGGAAATGTGGAAAAAACTAGGTTTTTGAGGTATTTTATTTTTAATTATATAAAACTTTAAACTGTAGCAATATATCCCTATGAGAACAAGGGATCAGAATTTGCAACTTTGGTTAAGTGACTCCGTGGGTAATGCATCACCTGCAAATAGCTGCATGCGACCCACAAGACATCAATATGAATCCTTGGAGGCTTGCAAGTAAGCTTTGCTCTTCTGAAGCATATATATTGAGCTTCATTTAGCTGTATAGCATTAAACACCTAATATTAAGTGCAAAGATAAGGTATGCCATTCTCATGTCAGCAATAGCATGGCGTGGTCACGCTCTAAATGGCACTGATAGGGGCTGTATATTGGAATTGCTATAAAGTGGTGAAATCAAATGTATTTGAAAGATTGGGTATCTTGTTTTGGTTTGTCTTTTAAATCATCTTTGCAATTCATTTGATCGATCAGTTTAAAAGTTTGAAAGAATGAATACGATTTTATTTCATTTCACAGCAGAAGCAAAGGTCACAAAAAGCAAAAACAGAGATACCGCGTGTTTGATGGTGTAACGTCAATGAGTGAGAAACATACTGACTTAAGGACGGACATCAACAGATGTGCGCACAACAGTGCTCAACGTGAGGAGAGAAATCACGAAGAAAATAAGGTACTTAGAAAATAAGTAGTTGTAAATATGAAATACATTTAAATACTGCGCCTTAGACATTTTAGACTGTCATGCTGCAAAGTTACTGTACTTAATCATACTGTAGAAAAAAGCATGTGACCGCTACAATGTTACATCTCCTAGCTTCGGGAGCACCCAAACTTTATTCATTTAATTAATGAGTCATAAACATCCCATCATTTTAAGTCCTGCTTCTGAAGCTTGAAGGACAGATGCGAAGGTTTTTGTCTGAATTGATGGCGCAAGGGAAGTTAACCCACCCAGTCCTCTCTGTCTGGAAAGTTTGTCAGGTGCTGTTTTTGTCTGGCTAGAATCAGCTTTGGCTGTTGACAAAGCTCGTGTAATAACAACACATAATTAAAAAGCAGTGCAGAGTGGAGAGCCTCGACTCTAACACTTTGTTGACCTTCTTTAGAGGCATTTGAAAGGGCAGCAGATGTGTTAGCCGACCTAAGAAATAGTTTACATTGCTCAAATGTGATGGAAACATTGTTAACACTTTCATTGCTGTTATCTTGTGTGAAATATGGTTGGAAATGGTTTCACGATGTGACCCCCTCTGACAAATGCAATTAGAAGGTGTTTTATATTGTGAGCTCAGTGACAAACACAGTTGGAAACAGCTTTACATTGCTTAACAATAAGGCCACAATTTCGAGTTAGTAGCAAACCTGCGAACTTCCGCATGACCAGAACAACCGCTTTCGACCATTATCTCTGCACATGTTTATTCCTGTTACGTCTCCACAGAGAGGGGAATACCTATACATACACAGATTTACTAGATGTAAAACCATATTCAATTCCCAAGTCCACTGTTTTTATTACTCCTACTTGCCACCTGCTTTTAGCAGGAGGTAAATGGGAGCCGAGGCTTTGGTGTGGGATAAGGATGGAAATTGAATGAGTGGAGTTGGGAGATTAGGAGAAGGATGGGGGAGATTAGTTCTAGCGGGGACGGAGCACTCAATGCTCCCTCTCGCCATAGAAAAAAGACAGGGTGAGCAGGAGACAAGACTTGGATGCTGTTACAGCCAAAACCTTACGCGATTTTACTGGCTGGTAGACTCAGATCCTGTGTTCCTGTACCCAGAACTACCTGGTGCGGAAACACTAAACCATTCGTGATCAGGCCCTTATTAGACATCTTGTGCTTGGTCCTATGGCTGCACTTTGTGGGCGAATTTTTTTTTTTTTTTAAAAGACTCAATGACATGTTAATTTTTTTGGGTTTTTTTAAATGACTTTATTGTAAATATTTATGACAATCAGTTTTTGAACATTTCTCGTGTGAATTTATAAAATATACATTTCCTTATAGTTATTGGTGACTTTTTAGCACAGAGAAGAGGTCTGATTTATATACGTTGATGTGCTGACCCCTTGAAGTCAGCGAATTCTCAGTCTTACAACCAGTGACCTGTCAGTTGCTCGCGCTAACGCTCTGTTCTCTCTTGTGTCCTGAGGTTTTAATTGTGTGATTTAAGCTATCATTGTACTATTGATTGTTCACTTGCTCCGCTTTTACTGTACGCATTTTAAACTTTTTAATATTTTGTACACTTTGCATTGCTATTTGCACTTCGTTTCGAGCCAGCATCAGATTAGCTGGTCCCCGGTACGTCACGGCTTGTACCCTTTGTGCGGAGGGACTTCAGGCTTTTTTCCGCAGTCACCCCCACTGAGATATATATGTTTCCGGGTGGGTCGGCGTTTTAGCAACTAGCCACGCCCCCTCCTGCTATTTAAGACCCATTAGGGCGCGGACGCGTGCAGCGGCGCGCCCGTCCGGGCGCAGCGTTGCGCCAGTCCGTGCCTGACCGCCGCCAGCCGCAAGGAACCCTGTGTAATTTACATCTTATTTCTCAGTAAGCCCTTTTTAATATCATGCTGTGTTATTCTAGTGCAGAGTTGCGATCTCTAAACCCTCTGATTCCACAAAATTATAAAAAGTCTCCTCTTACGATTAAGCCCTTTAACTATTATCAGTCTATCACCCATAATGGGACAAAGATAAACGCAACAACGCACGACACAACTGATACTCTAGCCATTGACATAAAAGTAGCTCTTAAACCGCTCACAGCTCTATATCTTAACGCTAGGTCCATACCCAAACATGCACTTGAACTTTGGTGCCTTTTTAAGGACGTAGAGCCAGATATTTGTTTTATTACTGAAACATGGCTTCATAGCCAGGCTTCTTCTGATGTTACATTGGCCTTCCCCCTTCAGTACCATCTCACTAGACTAGATAGGGAAGTTGATAGAGGTGGAGGTATTGCAGTTGCCACTAAGGCTCCTTTTGAGATTAATGTATTAGAGTCCTTCACCACTACAATGCTTGAGATACTGATTTTTAATATCATAACTCCTGACTCCGAAACTTGGAGAGTAGCTTTAGTTTACAGACCTCTATTATTTCCGCATTAGATACGGTCGTTCCTGTAACCAAGGTTAAAGTAAAAAGTAAAGCTTCACCTTGGTTTCCGACTGCACTAAAAATTGATAAACAAATAAGTAGAACAGCGGAACGTCAGTGGAGGAAAACTAAAACTGACGAAGATCGCAGGAACTACAGACAGTTTCATCTTAACTATATAAAAACATCAAATTGGCAAAAAATACCTATTTAACTCACTGAATAAATAATGCAGCACACTCTAGCATGGAACTCTAGAAAATATTGAAAGAATGCACATCCCCTCGGGTCAAGCAGTCCTCTTTTCTCCCCACTCAACAATGGATAGATTCTGTATCTTCCTTTTTTGAATCTAAAATTAAAACCATTTACTCATCTTTTCCTCATTTTGACACTGATTACCATCACCAAATTAGTAACACGTTGTTGGACTTGGCCCTTCTGGCAGGTTCACCCCTAAACTTTTTGCTTTGGTTTGTGACTTAGTGTTAGTTATTTTGGGCTTCTGCGCCCTTTCACTGTGTCCCAGTGTAAAGTGCGTGCGCACTCTGAGTGTGTGTGGTGAGATTGGCCTGCCCTCCCATAGGAATGCATGGAGAATGAGTGTGTCCATGTTAGTTCCTGATGTGTGGGGAGTGCAGGGTCGAGTTTGGTATGTGCGGACTCTTGTAATTAAACGCTGCGCGATGATGTGTGCGGCGTTAATGTGTCTAGTGGTGGAAGTGCCACTTCTAGAAGTTGGCATGTCTGTGTAATAAAGGTGAAATGACTGTCTGGCTTGTGATTGGCTGGAGCTGGCTGGTGTGACTGGCTGCAGGAGTCAGGATGGGTCTGCCCGGGTGGTGAATAGAGAGATTGACAGCCAGATGGGTGGGGGGAGTGCACCTGGGACCTGAATAGGGCTGGGCCTTTCCTACACAATGCTGGCTCCGCCCCCTGTGGTGCGACTGATGACCCTAGCCTGTCCTCTGAATGGGGAGAGGGGCTGAGCAAAACAGAGTGCTCCAAAACCAGCTGCGTCTGGTTTTTCCTTTAACCCTGCAGCCTAGACAAAGGATTTATGCATATAAAAAGGAGCTGTGATCCCTTGCAAAATGTTCTCTTCCTGATCCTACCTTGAGGGGAGCCTGCTGCTCCTGGGCACCAGGAGGACCGCCACTGGGGACTGCCTCCCTGCCTGGAGGGCCCTGTGAGCTGGCCCCTGGGCCCAGCCTTTGCCCCCCTGCCTCCCTGGGAACTCTTGCTGGACTTTCCCTGGACTTTAGGGGACCCTAGCGCTTGGGAGCGCTGGATTTGTTATAGGAGGCTCTCTGTAGCGTCGCGCTGCTGGGGGAGAGAGAGGAATCCCCCATTTCTCTTTATTTTTGGCACGGGTGCCCACCCCGTTTATTTGCCGTACTTTTGAAGTCGTTGGCAGGTGCCCACCCTGCATGGTGTGCCAAGCGGGAGCCTACCCCGCACCTTTATACCCTGTTTTGTACCCCGGATGGGTGCCCACCCCACCAGGGATCGTGGGTGTAGAAGAAGCTGGGAGCCAACCCCGTGTGACGGCCTGCCGCCGCCAGGAGAAACGCTGAGGGCCGCCGCGCTGCCCGCTGCGACCTGGAAGTGCAGGCAAAGCAAAGAAACAGGAAGCAGACTGGAGCCCACCCCGCTCTCCTGTCCCCGGAAGAAGATTGCCGGCCGCCTAGCCACTTGGAGCCTCTGAGGCTCCCCAAAAGAAGCTGCAGCCACCGGTGTTGAGGGGGAGGCCGAGGTGCATTGTCGGCGCCGGCCCCCACTGCCTAATAGCCCCGCCTGCAGCCTCTGCGCGGGGAGAGGAAGAAGCCGGCGTTTCCCAAGAGTGAGGGAGAGCCCCGTGGTGACCAGCGAAGGAGGCTGAGCGGAGAGCGAAGAGCGGAGTCCCCAGAGCAGCCCGGTGAGTGCAAAGGGCTAGGGGGCTCCGTGAGTGCGGAAAGAAGGCGAGATCTTCCCCTTGCTGGGCGCGCACTTATTTTAGGAGCCTGAGGGCCCCTCCCGGGCATAGTTGTATTTCAAATCCCCCGAGCGGGACTCCAACGACGGGTCCATTTTATTAATCAGAGCCCACCAGGCTCCGAGGGCACATTGTATTTCTGAGTCCCCAGAGTAGGACTCCACGTGACCCGGGGCCATTTGCATCTCGGGCCCACGAGGCTCCCACGTTGTTTTGGCCCTATTTGTTTATTTAGGGCCCCCAGAAGAGAGCCAGGAGGCACACTGGTGCCATGCTCAGTTCCTACAGCTGCCCAGCACTTAGTGGGCAGTTGCTTCGTTTAGGCCCTTGCGCAATCTTCTTTGGCTGCCTGCACAGCCAGCCCAGACATTCTGGACATTGGGCCTGTGAGCCCCTGAGAGGCCAGGTTGGCCTGGGGTCAGTAATGTGATTTGTGGCGCAAATGTGATTACCTGCCTAATGTGATTTCTGCATAATATGCAAATGCCTTATTGCCTGTTCCTCTGAATGTATGTGATGCTTAGGAGGTTGTTTTTCCTAATATAGGTTCTACTAGTGAGTTCATGGTGCCCTGCGTGATACATGCCTAAGGTGGTTAGGGTTGCGTAGTGTGTACTTACCTTTTACCAGTGATTACTGGTTGTGTGCTACATTTGCTATTTGGTGCTACAGTTATTATATGTGCTATGTGCTAAGCGTTATTCCTACAAGTGCTAATTCTGCCAAGTGCTAGTTCTACCAAGTGCTAGTTCTACCAAGTGCTTATTCCTGACAGTGGTCCATGTGGCCCTGTCCTGTGTATATAATCCCCTGTAAATTCCACCCGTGCCAGTGGCACAGTGTAAATTGTGTGTTTATTATGTAATGTGTTTGGTATAATACAGAGGCAATTTTTATATATAACCTTTTGTGAAGTTTCCTTTGTGGTGTGCCTTGGGTGTTGTTGCTGGATGCGCGCGCAAACGCTTTACACCTCACTATGGATAAGCCCGACTGCTCGTGCCAAGCTACCAAGGGGGTGAGCAGGGGTTATCTTGGCGGGTGACTTCCTTGCCCTGACTAGAGTGGTGGTTTCTGCCTGGCTTTGGCGCACACCTTAGCCAACCAGAAAACCCAATTTCTAACACACGTCTATGACACCCTCACTGTTGGAAATAAATGATGTCCCCCTGCTAGTGGAATTTGAACCCATAACCCTCACTGAAGTATTAGATGGCCTATCCAAGATCAAATCAGGTTCTCCAGTAGTCCCTTTTCCGCCCGGGTCTTGCACTACGATTATGCCCCTATTTGCCAATATATTAACTGTTATTTTTACCATGTCACTAGAGCAAGTCAAAGTTCTAACTTGGTGGAAACATGCCCAAGTCAAGCCTATTCTTAAAAAAACCTTCCGCTGACCCTAATTTACCTGTTAATTACCATCACATTTCATTGCTACCCTACTTTGGAAAGGTATTGGAGAATCTAGTAAATAAATGTCTCACTGCCCATCTTGAGAACCATGGTCTTCTGGATTCCTCACAATCAAGTTTCCGGGCTGCCCATAGTACGGAGACGGCTGTTGTTGAGATTATAGATAACATCAGGCTCACATTGGATAAAGGAGAATCAGCAATTCTGATTCTCCTGAATTTGTCTGCAGACTTCGATAGCATCTCCCACAGTATTTTGAAACATCGACTGTGGGAGGTGGGTATCAGAGGGAAGGCCTTAGACTGCTTTAAGAGCTATTTGGCAGATCGCTCTACCACCGTTCTTGTAGATTCAATAGCCATGTGCAGTCGTCCAGTCACTGTTGGTGTCCCACAGGGCTCCATTCTCAGCCCCAAGTTGTTTAATCTGTATCTAACACCTTTAGCCGGTATCATCAGATCATATGGCTTTGAGACTGTGTCAGATGCCGACTATACCCAATTGCTTGTCACCTTTGGTCCTAATTACGTTGGCACACAATCTTGTTTCAAGAGCTGTATGATCCAAATAAACAACTGGGTGAGTGGTAACAAGTTACACCGAAATGGTAGCAAGATCATCTTGTTTGGTAGAGCAGAGGAATTCTGGGCACAAGACTGGTGGCCATTGGAATTAGGCACACATCCCTCTCCTAAATCAGCAGTACGTAACGTAGGAATCACCATCGACAGTGCAATGTCCATGAAAACCCACGTTAACCAGGTTCTTGTTGTCTGCTATGGGATCATGCGCAATCTCCGTAAAATCTTTAAGTGGCTACCCATTGAAGCTAGGAATCCTTTGGTGCAGGGCCTTGTTATTAGCCGACTTGATTATGGGAACGTCCTGTTCATGGCAATGAGGACCTGCTTTCCAAGCTTCGGATTCTTCAAAACACCCCTGGCCAGACTTATTCTTAATCTCCCTCCTAGATCCCCCTCTGCCTCAAACCATAAAACTCTCCACTGGCTCCCTGTACAAGAAAGAGGCCATTTCAAAATCTCTCACTCACAAGACAATGTATGATACTGGCCTAAACTACCTTGCAAAAAAACTTAAATGGTACATACCGGGAAGACCCCTAGGGTCCAGAACAAAATCATACCTTGCCCAGCCTCACTTTTGAACCTCTTGTAATGGTGGCCCTTCATTCTCTTATCTTGCCCCATTGACATTGACATAACAGCCAATGGGCCTACTTTTTAGGTCGAGCATTCGAGACCTATTGTACCTTCTCTTGTCAGGTTAACACCTTGCCCCTGCGACCCATTTGTTTGTTTCAGTGTCTTTTAAAAATCCTCTCTTATTAGTGGTCAATCCTTCTTTTTCTCTCGCCCGTTTGTCTTTCTGTTCCTCCCACACAGCAGGGACTAAGTACTGTATTATTACCTTTTAGTTGTTTATTTGTAGTTTGGGGACTTTTTTTCTCTCCTTTTCTGCTCCTGGTAGTGTGTGCGTGTGTTCAGCTCGGCGCCCGTAACTGCTCACATTTTTATTGGGCTTTCCTTCCTCTCATGTGGCTGCATGCTGGTGCCACTCCCCCTTGTTTATCCAGCTCGCACCTTAGTTTATTTGACCAACGCACGCTTTTCGTTAGGCGTCCCTGCCACCTTAATGCTTTTTCTTTAGCGCCGCAATGTTCGTGCTTTATTATAAAATATGATTATTTTTTTCAATACGCTGCACGCCGCTGCTTACATCAATTTTTAAAACGCTGTATTTTTTCTCAAGGGGAGAAATGCCGCGCTTTAACTTTAGGAAGGGCGCCCCTGCACCTCTTGTCAGCAGTTTGGGATGTTATAATTAGAGTGCAACGCACAAACTCGATTAGCGACCCACTGTAATATCAGTAAAAAACAAATCGGCTTTCTTCGCGTCAGCCCGGCTACCAGAAAAAAGATAATGCCACCTTTGAAGATTTGTCGTGAAAAAAGAAACTTTGAAACTAAGATGAAAAGCAGCATGTCAGTGTTCATTTCCACTGGTCGGCCTGCTCTGAATGCTGTAGACTGTAATAAACCCATTTCCAGTAAGTCGTTATGTATTTAGGATGAATGCAGGCCAAGAGTCTGCAGAACTTAATGCACTGCTTGCAAACAAAATGCCCAGTGTTCCTGTCTCTCCGGGCCCACTTGAGGCCAGTAGCCCCTTTGTTACCGTGCCTCGAGGGGTTGTGTCTTTAAAGATCTTAGCCTCACTTTAGCACCGCCGGAACCCCGTAGTGAAAGGAAGAGGAAAGTGGAGGTGTGTTCGTCTGTTGGTGGACCTTTGAAGGGACATTCGTAATCTCTTCTGTGTATGATAGCTGTGTGTTGACAGTGTAGATCCGGCAAAGACATAGATACATCAGGGCGACAGGACCCCCCCAACCCACACTTAGCATGCATCCCGCAAATAACACACTAGACACCAGTGTTACATTGGGAATAAACTGCTGCAGGTTTATTTTATTACATACATCGTTATGTAATCATAGTGGGTTATCTTACGGGCAATCCAAGGGCAGGCCGCATTCTCGCCACCTGCCCGCCTGATGAGCCAGGCAGCACCGTGGCGAACCACCATGTGCTGCCCCTTATGGTAAACATAATACTCACGCCCCTTGCGGGGCGTACTAGGCAAACCCCCGGTTGCACAGGCCCACAACCGCCCGAAGGACGAATGGGGCGCCGACACGTGTTCCCGGAACCTCCCATGAGGCCCCAGGTCTTAGGCTCTGGCACCCCTATGTGCCCGCTGAGGTCCAGTGCTGAACTTTTCTGCTTCCGGATTGCCCTGTAACTCCGCCTGCAATGAAAATTAAAACATTAAAACGTTCAACTGTCCTCCACAAGCTGACACACAGGGTGAGAGGTCGGGAGGGAAAATGTGTGTCCCCACACGAGGACACTACGATGCGTCCGGTGCGGCAAAGAGGCAGAGAAAATGGCGAGGGGGGCTTAAGTACCCCTCGCCCTGCCTGCCGCACCGGACATGCCCACCCAACTCCTCCTAACTCCCCTCGGGACTCCGCCTGCCCGGGGGAGGAGAGAGGCTAGAGAGGGGCGGGGGGAAGCCCTCTGTATCTAAGGGGCCGCCCTCCTGATGGCCACTGCGTGGCCTCGGGCAGCCGCATTTCCTGGAAATAAAAACTGCCAATGTGAGAGATAGTATAATTTTATGCTACACGACTGAAAAGAACTGCAACACATATTATACTGTTCGAAAGTGCTAATTAACATTGAATTTAAAACCTGAGTAATGCACTACATGGTACAAAATAACAGACTGTGTAAACTGGACTTTACAAAAAAACCTGAGAAGTATCTTTGTTTTGTCATTTAAAAAAACAAAACAGTTTACAGATGTTGTGTCACTAGACGTTAACTTACAAAAGACCAGCATTATTTTAGTACATAGAGTTACTTTTAATCTCTTATTATTCCCATTTATAAATATTTCTAGCTCAAACGGATCAAAAGTTATTAAAAACATGGAGATGCGTTTGTGTGCAGTAGAAGGCCTGTAGCCAGGATTTAATGGTCATCTTTCAGTTGTTTTTTTAGGTCTCGGCTAGGCAGCGCATGCGCAGTCTCATCGAGAGATGCTGTATACAGTATTGTGGGGGAAGCGCCGCCCACTTTCTGTCTATGTTTTTCATTAGCTTCAATCTTAAAAGCTGCTTTTTGATTCGTTTTCAGGTTGTTAGTCGCTCCTCCTGACTGCCATCTTTTCATTTATATCCTTCCCTGGCTATTGGTCCCTTTAAGCCAAAACTATTTTTGCCCCTATGTCCCTCCCTCTCCCTCCCGCAGTCCGTGACTTTTCGCCCCCCCTCAGTCCCCCACTCCCGTTCATGCCTTGATGGACCCCCACCCTCCCATTTCCAATGCAGTAGGTTGCGTGTAAAAACGCGTCCTATTGCATTAAGAAATGCTTGTTTGGCGTCTGATTGGTCTGTCGCTGCACACTCTTTGTCACACACACAGCTGGCCCGAGGACGAAGGAACCAGCATTTGAGGTACATGCTGCTGCCCCCGGGGAGCCAGGAAGCCGGCCGGCCATGGCGCACTGAGCTGTGGGTATCATGGCATGAAAGAAAGAGCGAGCGCAGAGTTTGTTCTTATGAGAGAACCTGTAAGTAAACGTGACACTCACTATCTGAAGCGTGCAGCCTGCCGCTGTCCACATCAAGGGTAAGCCTGGGAAACTGCACCTGTGTCACTGTGTAGAGGACAGGTGCTGACTGTCGACTCCACACTTTCAGCAGCCAGTGCAACTTTGCCCCATTTTACTCCTCTCACACAGCTGCGCGTGTTTTTGAACCTTGTTGTGGAGCATTTGCCCCAGTCTGCATATAATAGGGAAGGCGAGAAAGCCAATGTGCACGTGACTGCAGGTCTCTAGTAGTGTCCTTCAACAAAGAATGTGAAAGATAAAACAGCTGTCAGTTGAGCTAATTAAGTGGATTACGAGCCCAGTTATGTCTTGTTTATTCAAAACTAGGTATCAATCCGTTGTAACCCCAGGTTTCCTTGTCACACATAATTCTCTCTGCCCTTGTCAGATACTTACGCAAAGGTGGGGCTCATAAACTCCGGATTAGCAATTTAAAACATGTAAGGCTGAGGTACACAGAGCATAGAGCCTCGCTATAACTATTGTCTGCTCTCCTACCCTCTGAACAAAGGAAGGCCATATGTGTGTACAAACCGTTGCCGTATTCACCTAGGAATGAACGAAAGAATGATCATTATTTGCATGCGGATTAACATATTTGCAAAGATATTTAACAAGCAATACATAACAACTTCTCTAAGACTTATACAGGCATAAGATCACAGTTCGACCTAAAATACTTATTATAAAATGCTATGAAAATAAATAGAGAGCGGTTACGTCTTTTTGAATGAAGTTTGTTATTGTTGGTGCTGTGCCAAAACTACTATTAAACAGATGTCAGTGCATCGGAGCATCAATGTTTGTCATAGCATGGTTAGTAGCCCCAGTTCCAATATGTATACATGCCAACGTTTTAAAAGAGGAAAGTGGGAGTTTTCCAAAACATAATCAGGGTAATGTATTTCCCACATTGACTTCTATTGAAGCATATGCAATTTCAGGCAGGAGACAGTCAAAATAAAGCCATCTTTTGCAAACAACGGGAGTCTCCCGCCTGAGTCGGGTATTTGGCATGTTTGAATATGTATAAGCACCAGCAGCTGCTTGGTGTGTCGGTCAAAGGCTTTGTTTTTCCCGCGCACTGTCAGTGACACGTAATTCTCTGCAGTTCTTTGAGGAATCAACCTGCCTTAACTGCCTGTCTAATTTGACCAAACAACCCTTAAAACGTACTGACTGCTTCACACTATAAGCTGTGTTTGTAGGCCCAGACGGCAAGTGCTTCAGGGTTCCGTGTTTGACCTCTGATTCAATAGTTCCATTCCTGGTAGTTTCACTCTGCCTTTCACCTTTCAGAGGCTGTTAAAATGAGTACCGTTTGAATTGTGTAAAAATAGGCTCCCACATTCCCTCACGAAGCCATACTCTTTGAGCTGACCTTGCGTTCTGCATACATGGCCAGGATTTGGCCTGGTGTCACCATGAGTAGTAGGTGTGAATGGGCGGTGAGGTAGGCAAGCAGCAGCAGAAGGGAGGGGCCGCCCTGGCTGTGTAAGCTTCCTGCTGCCACCTCCTCTATGCCCAGCAGGCGCGCAACACCCATTGGACTCACCAGGCTTCAGCCCCCCCCTCCCCTGTTGTGTGTGGCAGCCCGGGATGAGACAGATCCCAGGCACACACACAGCCACACCTGAACTTTTCACAGGTCTTTAAAAGACCATTTGAATGTTAATTAGGCCTTGCTGTTGTTTCACACCTTGTTGGAGGCCCTGCAGCTCCACTCTGCCTACTGATTAAAGGTTCAGCCCCCTCCGAAATTTTTTCTTGTCCCCCCCCACCCCCCGAAATTTGGCTCTAGTTGCGCCTCTGATGCTCAGTGTGCGGAGTGTCTCATGTCTGGGTAACCAGTGACTCTAGGCGACATATACAGGGCGTGGCGAGTGAAAGTCGGCACTTTTTCTTATATTCCTAATGTCCATTGCTTTAAAAGCACCGGCCGTGGCTGATAATGAGAGCCTACACCCTGTCTTCAAATGGCAGGGCTGGTGTGGCAAGACCCTTTCCTGTTAATAACCTTTTCATATTTTGCTAAATACAGCCTTTCTTCTATTTCTGTGCTCTTTTCACAATGGATGTGACTGCCACCCTGTCTGTGGCATTCATTATTGACATCCTCCTCGGAAGCATCAGAGACTGGGGGGGGGGGGGGTCGAACTCGTGATGGATCACCACATTTGTCAGCGGCGAGCTGCCTGCTCAGCAAGGGACTTGGCTCTTCCCAATATGGAGCAAATCCTTGCATTGTGACAGTGTTGTCAGCAGACCCCGTGCTCTTAATGCGACATCACTGGCACTTAACCAGCAAACCCCTGACATTCTTTAAGGGAGCATCGCTGTCACTTCTCAGAAGGGCTGCTATACTTGCATCAGTGCGGGAAATAAGCTGTTTTTTGTTTTGTTTTTTAAGTGTTTACAACTAAAGTCTGTGATCGACTGCTTAATCTTTTGTGACTTTTGGAAGTAGCCAGACAAGTAATTGTTCCTTGTGTTGTTTTCGTTTTTATTACACAGAATATGCCCTTTCCCACACCCCATATCCGTAGACTTCACTTTGTGATGACTCCTTCAGTTTTAGGAAAGCCTCTGAGGTGGTCTCCTATCTTATCTCTATTCAGTGCTTGTTTGGCAGTGTTGTAACTTAACTTGATCGCTTTACAAGTGCATCAATTACATTACAGTCAGGTTTTTTAGTTCTTTAAATTAGCCACGGGGCCATTACATGAGAAAGCCTGTTGATGATTGCTGCCCTGTCCTAACTGCTTGCCGCTACCCCACTTAGGTCTCCCGTGATATGTTTCTTAAATGCGCTGCAGACACTGTGTGGTCCTGGGCACATATTTGTATTTCTGTGGCGTTTCGTAACAGCAGCTGTGAATAAGTTTGCCTATTATAAGGTCCCAATGGCGAGACCGATTGCATTGCAAATGCTAGTTCTGTATTTTACATTTGACTGTAGACTCCCCCCCCCCACATTATGCCACATAATTTGCCTTCTGATGCCTAATTTAGTCAACCCTGCCACATAATTTGGTGCTCTCCTGCCACATAATTCCAAGGACCTGCGTATTTCCTATTATGTCTCTGGTGTATTGGTATGCTATGCTATGCTATGCTAAGCTCTGTTTAACCAATTTCTGTACAGTCCTTTGTACAACCCAATTGCCGCTTCGAAGCACGGCGCTAAACAACTGTCATCCCTGTCATTGCTTACCCAGGCTACCTCTACACTTTTTAGCATATGCACTAACTCAGGAATTTTTCGCTTTAAGGCGATGGCACTGAAGGCTCAATAAAGAAACGCACACACCTGTTCTGCACTGGCATAGCACTGAAAATAGGATAATGGCACGTGTCCTCGAGTAAAGCATATTTGCATAATCCGTCTAGGATTGAACAAAGCCTTAAATGAGAGCGCATCTATCGCACATAACAAGAAGTGTGTTGGCATCACTATCACGGCTATCTGGATTGACACAGTTTAAAGGTAATTCAACTAAATTCCCAAGTTCTTGACACGAACACTAGTAAGAGGCATCCACTCTGCTGGCCATGAAAATGGCACAGACAATAGTGTAGCAGCTCCCAGCAGTAGAACGTTGGCTTTGCCTGTAGTGTGAGCTAACATAGGGCCAGATGTAGGAATGGTATTACCGGTCGGTAACGGCCGAAATTAACGATTTCGGTCGTTACCGACCGGCAATAGGCTTTTCTGATGTAGGGTCCGAAATTAACGATTCAGTAATTTACCGAATCGGTAATTTAAGGAATCAGTAAATTACCGATTTCTTAAAAATCGATTTGGTAAATTACCGAATTCCTAATGTAGGGAGCACTTAAATGAGTGCTTATCCCATGTTAGGATTCGTTATTTACCACCAACTATAAGTTGGTGGTAAATAACGAAAAAAAACAAAAAGCAATTTTACGCATGTATGTCTGCAACATGTGCACCCATACACAATTGAGGGGTGCAACAGGGTGTTAAAGTGACACCCTTCCACCCTTCAATGTTTTCCCCCTTTTACCGAATCGGTATTTACAGATTCGGTAATTGACATTCATTCCTATTGGCTTCCAGGCCGGATAGGAATGAATGGCAATTACCGAATCGGTAAATACCGATACGGTAAATATCTAATCTTAACGATTCGGTAATTTTTACCGACTGATTTGCTACATAGCATTTACCTTTTCGAAAATACCGAATCGGTAAAATTCGGTATCTTCGAATCGGTAAATGCCATTTACTACATCTGCCCCTTGGTTTCTTGGATTCACCGGTAGATTCCAGAAGGCAAGATCCTTTATTTTTCAATGCCTTTCTCTTCTATCTGCCCGTCTGGCCCCAGTGACTGCGACTCGGCAGAGCACCCAGGGACCCCAGACACTACGGAGGCACGGCCTCCCACTGGTAAGCATAATGAGCAATGAGCGATTATCGCTATGCTGCCCCCCGCACTCTTGAACGATCCTTATACTGAAACAGAGTTTCTAATTACAGACTCGTTTTTGATCATTTTCGGACTACACAGGCCGATTTTAACCGCAAGGTAAGCTCGCTCTTCGTCTCCCCCCCCCCTTAAAAATCGGGTCTTAGTTGTAAACCTCCATACTGAAAGCCGCCCTTGTATTTAATTGTATTTAATCAACAGATAATTCCGCTCTAATGAAAATGAGGTGGAGATAACGGAAGTACCTGTATCAAACAGGTAATAGCCTCTGCTGTTGCACGTGATCCCTTGATCTTTCACATTTAATACATAATGACCCTGCAGCGCTCATACATTGATTGCAATTTTGTCATCCCCCACTATTCAGGCAAATATCAAAACGAGGATATATTTCAAGATATATTTCAACTTATTAAAATTCCCTGAAAAAACCCCCCGACCCATATGGGTAAGCGGCCACTCCGAGAGGTAGTGAATGTGTTAGCAGGAATTTGCATGATACAAAAGCGGACACGAGTGCACCTAAATGCTGAATGAATGCGGAAACTGCGTGGAACTGGCTTAGTAATACTTATGTAATTTTTAAAGTAATTTGCTGATCTTAGTACTCATAGTAATGTGGTATTTTTCACATACACATGTCACGTACTGCACCACTTGTGTGACTCAAGGCTATAGACACGGACTGCTACAATCACGTGTTCCAAGGCTAATGATACCACTTGCATGGAGTTAACGAACACGATAAGTCGGTTCCGAATACAGTGCATTGTCATTTTGTCATCATTTTTTCACAGAGTACAATCAAGTGGGTTCATACATATTTCTTTCTTTTGTTCCCCAACCTTCCTCCTTATTCTTTTTCCTAATAGGCGGTTGTGTGTTTAACTGTTTATACCAGGCAAGCAAATGTATGTACTGTTAGTCCTGATGATGGTCCCGTAACATTGAGCATAAGGGATCGAAACGTCGACTTGTTTTAAGTGTTTTCACAGCTCTACTATTATGTCTAATTTATGCTGTGTCTAGCACTTTTATTGGCACTACTTTAAATGTCTACTGAATTATAAGTGGCCAACCATGCTCCTTCTTGCCTAAAAAACTCTCTCTGTTTGTTCCTAAAAACGGTACAGGACTGTGCCCTTCTACACCCCAATATTTGTTTCATTGTGTAAAAAATAAACTACCCTGTCCGGCTGGACAGTGGCCAATATAGTTCCCATTGTGGACTATTGTTTATCATTTTTGAATTTATATACTCTTGGGGACCACTGTTGTTTCTAGAATATAGCTACCCACGGTCCCCGGATAACCGATTGGGTTCCCTTGTTGTTGCATACAGACTTTCTCTTCTATTAGGACATTATCGGTATGTCATCTACATATAGTTGACGGTTGAGTCCAAATTATGGTATGTTATTAACTTATGTTATTTTCTGTGCTGCTGCTTGGATTTAAGGCAGTGCTATAAATAAGGAAATACCCTAGTTATCATCCCCAGTACAAAATTACAAGGTCTGTGGAAACGCCAAAGGCCTGTCGTGTTTCCCTACGAGATTCTAGCAGCTGAACACATCGAAATCTTCAGGCAAAATTGTAGGGGTAGAGGTAAAGAAGTAATTAGTGCTAAAGTGTCTTGCTTGCGTCATAATTGGCCTCTACAAAGGTCCTTGCATTCAGTCTTATTGTCAAAACTTACCCCACACTGTGTCTCTGCCTGCTCATCTTATGCAACTCTAGTAAACCCAATGCAGCCAGAGGTTTCATTACTTCTCTGCAAAGCCGAACTGCCCTATAGTGCGTTCAGGCAGTACCCAATGTGCTGGTCTGACAGATCAAAGTGTGGGCCAACACATCTATCCCCTGCTCTTCCACAAACCCGTCATCTCTTCCCACACACCTACTGCCCCTCTCATCTGCTGTCCTACTGCCCACTCTCATCCCTCCCTCACAATCCCTGTCTCCTCTCTATACTGCCTACCCACAAATGCTACCTTGCTGTACCTTCTCACTCTGTGCACTGCTTCTCCCACTCACCCCCTGTCTCTCTCTCTTGTACTCTCACTTCTCTCTCGCACTGTTTCTGCATCTCTCACATAATTTACTTAATGTGTTCAAGTACATTTTCTTTCCTGTGCATTTTCAAGGTATGTGTCCCTCAAACCCATGCTATCCTCTTCTTCTTAGGGTGTCTTCTGTGTACATAGGTGCTCCCTCTTTACGCATCTGTACCCTGCTCTCCCATTCTTTCTCATGCACTTTCTGCTCCTCTGTCTCGAGTTCATGCACCACTTTCTAATCAAACTACCTATCCTTATCTAGCTTCCTTTCGAAGGAATCTGTGCGGTGGTCGCCCCTCTCTATTCACCATGCCACTTAATTCCATTACACAAATACACTACCCACCATACAATTCCACCCACACAATTCCCCAACGAACAATTCCAATGCAACACACAAAATTCCACACCAGATGCATCCACTACACACCAAACCAAAATGCATATGAAAAAAGCATTATCATTTACAATGCCAATGGCTCGAACCCTCACAAATGCAAGACTTAATGCATTGCAAATGCTTGTGATATTTTGGAGTTCTGACCCTTTGACAAAATCATTTGGTCTCCTTAACTTAAAATGACACCATTGATAGTGTTACATCACATAGTGAGCCGCAGGCACCAGTCAGGTCCTGTTACTAACACCACGTTCTCACGGCGATGGACATCTTGCTTTATATTTAAAAAAACATAGAAATTCACTGAAAAAAGCAAAGGTTAATCGAATATTATAGTTATGTGAAATATCAGTCAAAATGTACAATTTTAAACAAACAAAATCACTGAAATTAACCATTTATACTTATCTTAAGTAACAATAACTTGTGCCGTAAAGTAACTATAACTAGCACCCTCGCCATTCACTGCTAATTACCTCACATATTACATCGGGTTGACAACACAATACACTAAGCAGAGAAGGCACCACCAACTGCCCTTTACAAAATGGAAGTTAAACGCCATAAAACAATCGAACTTCCAATTAAGTAGCTAGAACATATGACATTCTCTCCTTCTGTACACAGCCATACTACATGGGAGCCTGATTAATTAATGTGCAGACCGACGGGTACTGATGAAGCCTGGTTTCTTCACATAATAGGTGAGTCCTATATTCTTCTTAACCACCATCTGCTCTGCTTGAACTTTCACAGGGGCATGTAGCGCACAACTTGATCACTGTTGCTATGATGTCTGAAAGTTTTTAAACCACCCTTTTAACACTGAAGCACGCTAGCTGCACATATGTAGCGTGCTCTGAAGAATCGTATAACGGCACTAATATAAACAGCCTGGAAGTTTACGTCTGTTTTTATGCCCTGTTCTTCTCATTACTACATGTAGTTCCAGAGCTGCACAGATTCACTGACACAAGAAGTACCTCCTTCCTGTGTGATCCTTATTTAGCCTATTGGATACTGACTAGGTCCTCTAGTGTAGACACATCATTACTCTAGGTCCTGAAGAATCGCGAGTTGAATTAACTTAAACGCGAGAAACATGTTGACCATGAACAACTCACACTGACCTGCACTGTAATAGGAACATCACTTTCCTTCCAGTGCTTGTCAGTACACTTTTTAACTAAGACAGGAGACCCCCAGAATAAAAAGGTTCTTTTAGGTACTCCCAGCCTTATTTTAAACTCACTTACTCGTCTACACTATTCTGGCCTCACACCCACACTTCACAAAGTGGCTGTTGGATAAAAGATCTCCGATAAAGTGCCCCTCTTTGAGGTGAGCCCATTGGGTATTGCAGCACCGACCCAACAAGGAGCAGCCCAGATGATGAAGCATGACACCTGCAAAGGTGTGTTAGGGCATTACATCCAACAAAATGGATGCCCAATTGTGACCTTACTGAGACCAGCGGCACCATCACACTAGTGTGACGCATACATCACTCCTTACTGAGGAACAGCCCAGCACCTTTTGACTTGATCATTATTGACATCACTGCAACATCTGAAAAAAGTCAAATAACATCATTGATTACAACAGTGTGCATGCTGGGGGAGTGCGTTAATAAGTTATAGTTACTTAAGACAGCTATTTCTGGTGAATTTCAGTGTTTTTTCATTTTATATGGTATGTTTTAACTGATATTTTCACCTAACTATAACTTCCCTTTAACCTTTAGTTTTTTTGGTTTATGTTGGTTGCCAGTAGGTATAGTTAGTACCCAGTTTCTATAGGAAAAGTGTTTTTTGTTTTGCTATAGCTTTGACACAGTTTGGCGAATGTTTCAAAACTAGTTTGCCCGTCACTTCAGCTGCTGTCTGAAAAGTGTCAGAGTGATTCGTCAAGTGGGGATCCCAAAAGCGTTTTCCTCACAAGGATTTTAGACACGTCTACAGCCTGAACCACTAAATGGCAGAAACCTAGATCTTGGTCCAAAAAGAGTCCCTTTTGTAAATTAGAATAAACCTGTTCAGTAGTTTTGGAGTTATTGAAGAAAAAAGATTTACACATACCTAGAGATGCGGATTCACATGCCGAGAGCAATGCTGTGATTGGCTGTCCCTATCCTGAGAAAAAAAGTTGGGGCTGTCATTTAGTGAATCGGGACACTGTTCCGGGGTGTGGCGTAAAGTAGAAATGGAATATAAGGGGTCAGGAGGATGGAGATATACTGACCCAATTGGCTGAGGGGTCTGTGAGGGACACCACATGGGGTAGAAATTGTGGGAATGTTTTTTTTGTATACACAAGGATCCACTGAAGTGCTCAGTGTGGATCTCATGTGAATCTGGGGCAGATCCAGACCCCAATTAAGAAAAGACATACACCCACTCACAGACCCACGGACACACCCACTCACAAACCCACTCACACATCCATACACCCACTGACATACCCATTCAATCACTCACCTAGCCTGTCACACACTCATACAGACATTGATACATCCATTCACAGACCCAGAGAACCCCCCACTCACGGACCCACAAAGGCACTTACACTCTCACTCACACCCAGTCAGAGACCCAGAAATCCCTCACACACCATTTACACACTCATACACCCAATTACAAATGCAGAGAACCGCTCATACACCCACTCGCAGGCTCACAAATGCACTTACACATGCACTCAGACACTCACACACCCATGTACGCACTCAATCAGCAAGTGACACGCCCACTCACAGACCCACAAAGCCACTTGCACAACCAGGACCCCAAGGGTTGGCTGCCTACGGGGTGGTCGGCCACAGGGCTTTGCCCGTTGCATGCGAGGGGTTGGCCACAGGGACTTTTAGCCCTCCCCCCACTGCACACGGCCAAAGGCCTTGCGTAGAATGGGCTGAGCTGCATGCAAGGGGTTGTCTCCTGAGCCTAGTACAGCTGCCAATCTTCTGCTGTGCATAGCCAATGGCAGTGTGCAGCGGGAGTTGGATTAATGCATGAGAATTAAATATTTCTTTACCTAGAAAGGCACTGAAAAAACAAAGGTTACTGGTATATTATAGCTAGGAAATAAAATTTAAAAAACTAAGATGGATGAGTTTGAGATATGTCTGTTTTGATGAAGCCCCACACTCCACCACGCATAGATTCAGACTCATCCCTGAGTGACAGATGCAATCATCCCAAGAAGTCCACAGTCTATCCCACTCATCCTGGAAGAGCAAGCACTAAGCCAATGAACATTAGTAGTTGATCGATAGTATGACTGACCCCATGTGTACTTTGGTGACTTTCAACGGGGCCAATACTTTCTGCCGTGCCTCAGCGGCAGATCATTAGATATTCATGTAGCATGGGCAATGGGTATTACACTGCACCCTTGGAGTAATATGGTTTCAGATTCTCTTGACACTCAGTGGAGAAAGATCATTGGGATCCATTGGCAACATCCTCCCCCAGGACCCTGTTGGGGTTCAGAGATGGATTCTTCTTAAATAGATACTTCTGGTTCATTGAAGTATGTGGAGGGGAGAAGAAGGTGTTTTTGAATGATGTTTCATTGTTATGTTCATGTACAATCCTATCACCCACACTCTACAAGGTCCATATGCAAGAGCCTCTTGGTTTGCCCACCATTGATACTAATAACAGCTACGGACCCTAATGGCCCTAGGGGGCATTTCTGGGTTCTTACATAGAATGTAACAAGGAGTTCTTGATAAGTTTAAACTGTGCTTATACAAGCCATAAGACTTGGGACAGACATTCTCCTTCTACAGGAAACACACCTTTTGGGATCCATTGCCCCTGCTTGGCTCGATATATGGGTATACTAAGATTTCATTGGGAATGCATAAGAAGTTCATGGGGCACAGGCATTCTAATCTATCGTAGGTTCCCCTTCAAGATGAACAGAGTGGGAGTTGAAGCTTATGGCAGAACAAATACACAATAGTAAACAGTACATTGTACGGGGAATCGCTCAAACTGGGTAGCATATATTCCCCCCCCCACTGGGGCAGAATTTTGTGGACTATGTTATCAGCCTGTGGGGGGAGTTGTCAGGAGGCCTCTCTGTGGTGGGTGGGAACTGGAATGATGTGCTCCACCCTGAGATTAATAGATTGCATGCTAGATGAGGAGGAGTGGAGACACAGGGGTCCAGGTTGCTTTCCCTGGTTTCCGTGCTTGGTTGGATTGATGCCTGGAGGGCATATCATCTGCCTGAAGCTGGCTATACATACTATTCAACTTTTCCTGGTCCCTTTTATAGGTTGGAATATCTGTTAGTTCCTACTGGCTACATCCACAGTGTATCAGACTTAGACATAGTACCGAGAGGGTTGTCTTCCCCAGTGGCCCATAGGCTTCAAGTCAGCCTGGGGCGCCCTCTATTCCGCTGGCGTATGTCGCTTTGGCACCTGCAGAATTAGTTTTATAAAGCGCTCCTTTATTGGTCCATTCTTTTTTTTTTTGAATAATTTTTTATTGGCATCATAAGGAAAACACAATATGAGAGAAACAAAATACAATACAGTTTATAAAAGAAATCAATAAAAAAACAAAAAAAAAAAACAAAGAGGTAGCAAAGTAAAAGTAGTAGATAGAGAATAAGAAAAGAAAATTTAGATTATTGATACCCACATTTTTTCCAATTTCCGCATTGATTGAATACCCTTTGTTTGTGCCGAGGCATGTTCCATATCATAAGTATCCTTGACCACCCTCCACCACTCCAAAACTGTCGGTGGGCTTTGTTGTATCCAGACCCGAGCTATTGTTAATCTGGCACAAGTAATTAAAATATTCATTAAATCGGCTTGGCACCTGGGCCCGCTGAATCCGCCCACCAGCACATCTAAAGCAGTGATTGTAATTGGACATACAAGTTTCTCAGAAAGAACTTTAATAACTCCCTCCCAAAATTTAGTTAGTTCTGGACATGTAAAAAACATATGGCTAAGGTCAGCTGCCCTTTGGTCGTATTTTGGGCACTTAGTGCGATCATTATTACTATTATTTGATGTCCACTTCGATATTCTCTCTGGAGTATAATATAACTGACATATAGTTTTATATTGTTGGAGCCTGAGACTAGAAGAGTGCACGGAGCGGCTTATACTGTTAAGAGTGGTTGATATCATATTTGATGATACATCAGTATCCAATTTCCTAATCCACTTCTCTGCTAACTTCAAGCAATCACCGTTCCTGAAACCGCTGAGAATTTTATACCCTATGCTGATCAAAGACTTCTTTTTTTCTGTATATATACAATTCCATATGTCAGAGTCAGAGATAATCATAAGACTTAACTTGCGTACAAAATAATCCCGAGTCTGATAGTACTTAAACCGAGCCCCTTCAGTGAGACTGTAACATCCTTCAGTTTTTATTGGTCCATTCTGGAACACTTTTCCATTAATGCAAACACAGTGCCCTCCAAGATAGTGCGATGGGAGGCTCTTAAACCGACACTTTGTGGGGTTGACATTAGTTTTTGTGTGGGTGAACGTAAGCGTAGAACGCATGAGTTGGAAGATCTTGAGGCAAAGATGCTCACTCTGGAAGAGATGAGCTGTAGGAGAGGAGGCGAGGCAATGCAGCGTCAACTACACCTGACCCAACAGCTGTATCAGCAGCTTCTCCTTGATGAAGTTAAACAAGCATGGTAGGCTGTGCAGAGCCGCATGTATCAGTGGGGAGTTAAATACAGTCAAAGGCTACACAGGCTGTGCCAGGCTGCCAATGCGATCTCTCTGGTACCGTTGGTGTGTTACACTAGGGGTAGGTTGCTGTCGGGCCCCCAGGAGGGTGCTGGTAGCTTTGATGTGGACTATGGGGATCTACATGCTCAGAGAGATGCAGTAGTTATGGACCAAATATTTGAATTTGTTCAGGCTCTGCCTCCGCAGTCCCTGTTGGATGCCACCCACTTACAGCTGGACGGGTTGATTACCATTGAGGAATTGTCTACGGGCCCTGACCGAGTTACGGACTGGACAGGCCCTGGGGCCAATGGCTTTGCTAGCAAATTTTATAAGGCCTATATGCCGCAACTAGGGAATCACCTATTAGGGGTAATTCATACGGCACTAGAGGGATCACAGCTCCCACCAGACTGGTGGTACACAGAAATAGTCATCTTTCTTAAGCCAGTGCACCCACCTGAGGACAATTCACCTGATCACCCAATTTCTGTACTAAATATCGAGGTGAAACTTAATGAGATATATGGCGGAAATGATTAACCCTGACCAGGAAGGGCTTTATGGCCACACGCCACAATATTTGACACATTTAAAATGCTCTTGCTATGGTGGACAATTGTCAGAGACCAGCTGCTTGTGCTGCTTGCTGATATAGATAAAGCCTTTGATTCGGTTAGCAGGGAGTACCTGTTCGCTCTTCTTCAGGACATCAATAAGGGCCTGCAGTTTCTTTCCTACATCCGTCTTTTCTACTTTGATTTAATAGCCTCTGTCTGGGTCGCCGGTGCCGTTTATGATCCTTTAAGGATTCATCGGGGTACCAATTCAAATTTGCTTTATTCGAGGTTAACTCATAAACGCATATACAATCTTCAATAAAACCATTAAAAAAACATTTGTGTTAAAAGTAGGGCTTAAAACAGATAAAATACATCAATTTCATTGCAAGGTAAAAATTTACAGATAAAATGCAGACACTCTAACAATACATCATTTACAAATCATCTGCCTAAAAGCTTCTGTCTAATAGTCCATGACCAACCAAGATATTTGGCAGTGGCTATTACTATAGGCAGTAGAGAGCTAGTGCGTATAATTCTTATAGCTACCACACTGCTAGCCGTACCTAGGTTCTTGCACATTGGTGTAAGCCAGATGCGTCTAGGCTCTGCATAGATCGTACATACAAATAAAAAATGGCAGGGCTGCCCATTGTCCTCCCTGCCGTTTACTCTAGCCTTGGAGCCGCTGGTTACCTGGATGACGGTTGATGGCTAAGTACAGGGCTTTGAGTGGTCCACGGAACTGTCTGAGAGGATAGCTTTAAATGCAGACAATGGTCTCTTCTTCATTGCGGACCGAAGGACTTCTGACCCTTACATATTACAGATCAAGCAGGTCTTTGGCGAGACCTCCGGGTTATTTCTTATATCAGGAAATCAGTGGTGCTCCATCTGGAGGCAAGGCCACCGGCGACAATGAGTGGGCATCAGGGTCAAGACTGGCTACAAAAGAATTCAAATACCTAGGGGTGTTTATCTCTCCAGATTCCCCAGCATCATGGACCCGCAATATGGCCCCAATGTTATTATGCGTTAAGGAGGAGGTGAAGTCCTGGTCCCCACTGCCATTATCCCTGCAGGATCACTCGACAACCTTTAAGATGGTCTCACTACCCTACATGTTTTATCAACTCTAGAACTATCCCTACATAATTACCACCGCTTAGTTCCAACAGGTAAAATGCAACCCTATTATGCGGTCACCCACTTACTCATTATCAGTGATTGTTGGTATGGTGCGCCAATTAATCCTGCGTACGCAACACAGAAATGGTTGACACATCTTTGCTGGACTTCCTCTACAGCAGATGGGGAGTTGACCCACTGCCCCCGGCGACCAAAGTCGTCATACTTACGTGGAGACTAGTCAATCCGTCGGATGGAGTGGTGGGGAAGACTGACTCAGCGAATGCCCCTGTGGGAGGGTAGCTTTCTTCATCAGGTGACTTTAAGTGGTTTCAGGAAGTCAGATGACATAGGGATATCCACGCTGGGCGACGTCATGTGCAGCACTATATTAAAATAATTTCAGGTGCTACAGAGTGATTATCAGATATAACATAGCCATCTTTACAGATACCTACAGCTGCGTCAAGCCATATCCCCCTACTTGAGAGGCTTTCCAGAGTGTAACCTAATAGAGGGTAAATTATTAATGTGTGACTTGTGCACTGATAATATAGCACAAATTTATCAGTCATTGATCTTCACGGATAGTTCCACCACACTGCCTACCCAAAGAGCAGCATGGTATTTGTGTGTAGCCACAATATATGAGGAGGACTAGACGCAGGCCCTGGAGGCCCCCTGTGGGGCACAGCTGTCATTCCATTTTCTCCTGATCCAGTTGAAATATTTACACAGAGCATATTATACTAGACACCAGTTATGGTGCATTGCAAGGGTTTCATTAGCTTCTCATTGTATCTTGAGAGGTAGAGAAGTGCACCTTCCTTTACACGGTATGGAGCTGTGTGGCCTTGCTGCACTTCTAGCAGGCTGACGTCTAGTCTTGGGGAGGTCCTTTCCTGGGAAGTCCCACTAAGCCCTAAATTAATCCTGCTCCAAATCACAGAGGGAATAGGAGGCAACCGGTATGAAAAACACTGTTGTACCTGGGTGTCTCATTTGCAAAAAGAGATATCGCCAGAAGGTGGAAAGCTGACACATCCCCATCAGTAGAGACCTGGAAAAGAAGGATGGATCAGTATATGAGGCTGGAGGGTACAGTGTTACAGGCTAGAGGACTTCCATAAAAACACCCATAGTTATGGCAATGCTGAGCCAATTATAGAGGCATAACACTTGTCCCGGGCCACTGGGCCACTGTGAAGGCGTAATTGGAAGCTGAAATACAACATTATGGTGCTAAGACATAAGAAACTGAGATGGGGTTCTGTGATGTATTTGAATGATGGTTTTATTTATGAAATGTGGGGTTTGGGGATGGTTAGGGATCCAGTGTGCAAGCTTTTGTGTTATTGCAGTTCATAGAGATTCGCCCTACAATTTTTTGTTTCTGTATGTGGGCCGTATCGGCCTGGATCAGTTGCGAAAATCCAATAAAATATGTTGTGAAGAACAAAAACAACTAAGAAATACAATAAAAAAACAAAGGTTACAGGGATGTTACAGTTCAGGTCAGATTTTACACACTTAAAACCATAGACATTCCACAGTTATAGTTTTCTTTTAAAGACTTCTTTAATTATTGTTATTAGACCAACAATAATGCAAAAAGAAAAAACACCAGCCATCCTCAACCAGTTGATTTAGAGGAGTAGGCCAGAAGCAAACCTCCTTCCAAGAGTCTGAGGAAGAGAAGTTTGCCTCGCCATCCGACGTCGATATCTGTAAACCCCCTGGATCTGCGAAATTAGTCAGCAATGTCCCCCAAAACCTGCAGGTCCTCTTCAACCTTCTCATCACAGCAACACTTTTTGAGGCGTACCTCCTCCGCAACATCCAATTCATTCACACCCCTCACTCATCCTTCCACGCTAGGGCCACTTGCCCCATCCATGTAATTGTAACTCTTTTCTTAGCCTACAACAACAGCAGAGGCTGGAACTGAAACTTCATGTTTTTACCATTGCACTGTCGAATATTTCCCGGGAAACAAGCAATCTGCTCCACCGCTATCCGAATTTTCACAACGGTAGCCACTCGTGCCACAACAGATGTCTAGAAGGAGTTCACCAGTGGGCAGGACCACACTAAGTGCAAGAAAGTTTCCACTGGAGCCTGACTTCTCTGATAATCACTGGTTTTACCTGGACCCATTCTATTGAGCAGTACTTGAATCACATACGTACAGTGCATGGAATTTAAATGTATTAACTTAAACCTGGCATTACAGGAAACAGACTGGACCAGTACACAGTGCACAGGAACCTGCACCATTGTGCATCCTCCAGGGCAACCCCCAACTTCTCCCGCCAAGCTGCCCTGGTAGGAAACAGGGATCAGACTCAATCAGCTGCCTTGGCTTTATGGAGTTATTAAAACAAGTGACACCTCCCCTCCAGTTCTAATAACCCCCATAACATGAGCGATGGTGTCGGGTGGCATGGTATGTGGGTGTGTGGTATATTTCCCTGACTATGGCTGCTATTCTGGCGTCTGTTAAGAATTGCCCATGCCTTAGTACAAATGTCTCGTGTTCTGCCTCAATTAGGGTAAAAACTCTCTCAAGGGTCTCACCGCCAAACCCCTTCCAAGCATTGACATCTACTGACTGAGCCAAGGTACAGAATGCCTGTAGATCCTAGAAGTTAAACTTTCTAGCAAAGGAGGCCCTACACAACACCATCCTAACAGTTATTTCCCAAAGGGAAGCAGTGTACCTAATAAGGCACGATAATGACATCAGTAATTGCGGGAGAAAGGAGTCACATGTCCCATCGGCTAATAGCAATTTTTCCCAGTTCTTACGGTCCAGCAGCCAATACGTGGTATGCGGGAGCAGTAAGGGCAAATATTACACCACCAGGTTAGGGAACATCAGTCCTCCCTAAAGTTAGTGCAGAAAAAAAAGTTGTGTGCTACCTTACTTCTGCGCCTGCCCATATCAGAGAGGTAAGGAGAGAGTGTAATCTCTGAAAAGACCTCCCGGAGAAAGGTGTCAAATGAATGTTTCGTAGTATACACTCATCGTGGGACAAATACCATCTTGTCCTCAGACATCTGGCCCCTCAGGGATAGGGGGAGGTTGTTCTAAACTTGGACCAACGCACACAGTCCCTCTGTGAGCCTGTCTATATTATACCACTTACGCTTTTGTGAGGTGTGTGCCACCATAATCTCCAAATAAAGGAAAGAGATCAGTTTCCCAGTGCAGGGGCAGAGCAGGCAAAGAGGACAGTTCCTGAGCAGCCAAAAGCACCCTATGGGAAAACTAACGATTTCCCATGGTTAATTTTGATAACTGTTAGGCTCCAGAAAGCATCCAGGTATTGCAGGAGAAAAGGAAGATACTCTGGGGGGGGCTGTATGATAAAAAGGGGATCATCTTTGAAATTGGACACAAGATGATTAACATCCCCCACTTGGATCCCCCAGTCTGGCATGCCCTGTTGAATTTATATTGCCATGAGTTCCAGTGCCATGCCGAAATGAAAGGGGGACAAAGGGCAACCCTGACCAAACCCCTACACACCAATCATATATTGGAGCATAATCAACCAACCTTCAACCCGGCTGTTGGAGCAGTATATAATAAATGAACCATGCCAGAAAATGCACACCAAACCCCATTTCCTCCAATACTCTCATATGGTAGTACCAGTTCATAGTGTCAAATGCCAGAGCAATATCAATTGACACAAACGCCAATTCCTCCTCCCTACCCTCAAACTCATGTAGGACATGGTTCATGGTAGATTATTGTCCAGGGATAAAGCCACACTGATCCTCATGGATCAAATGAGAAATCACTGGCTCAGCATAAGGGCCAGCGCTTTACAAAGGACCTTCGTGCATGTTAGGGTGTGGTTTTTTACTAAGCAGAAACGACATTACATATGTCATCTGAAATAACAAGATACTCTCTGAGAAGCAGGAGCCAAGTCAGGCGTGGCACTTAATTTAGGCAAGTGAGAAACAAGTGTCATTAATCAAGAGTAAATAAAAGACTCAATCTAACAAAAAATAATCTACAGTAATTCAGAGAGAGAGAGAAATTAAATAGCAAACTGCAATGAGACTGTATAACCTTATCTAATCATGAAGTGGACAGTCCTTTGAAATGAGGAACTGATGACTGCAGAATCAAAACATTAGCAGGTGTTCAAACCACTGAGCATAACAAAAGCTGGGTGATTTATTGAGTTATTTTGAGCCATGTATCTGTCTTAGTTTAAAAATCTAGCAAAACATCAGGTGCAAAGTTGCGGTTAGCTCCCACTTCTACTCTTAGCCCATTTTGTTCTTCCAGATGGCAGATGCATCCTGTTTATCTCTTCATGGCCTCAATTTACAGTAAGATGTGAGCACAGAAGACAGGGACTCAGTGACTTGTTTACCTGGGGTTAATGGCCTTCACAGGGGAGATTCATATAAGGTTAGAAAAGGGCAGCTGCTTAGGACAGTGTGAACAATGTAGCTTAACCTTTCTAGGGCTGGGTAGGGGTCGTATCAAATTGTAGGCTTCAGGTGTGAACAGTATGGGCCTAGGGCATTATATAGTAAAACTAGACCCTGAATATTTCCCCCTTCTTGTTCATTCTTGAACACAACTCTTGCAGCATACTTTGCAGGCCTTTCTCCCAGTTGAGGCATCCAAGGGGTGTCATTCACATAGGAGCATTGCCTAGTTGGTATTTACTGGTGGTGGGTTGGAAGCTGCTAACTTGACATTGCAGAGAGTGAATGAATGAATAATCTTTATTCGGATAAGGATATCCATAAAAGTACAGTTCTTCACCACCAAAACAGATACATTAAGATATTAAAACATATAAATATACAGTATCATCCAATACAAATACACAATATGGGGATAAAAACATGATAAAATAAGGGGTTCGATGGGCCTAAAAACTAGCAGCATAGATGGCATTGTGCAATTTATGAGTCTAGAACAATTTGTGCAAATCAGCCAGGGAATTATAATAAAGTGCATTAAAGTGCGGTCAAACTTGACAGTGCAAATTATTTTAAGTAGATCTGTGCAACGTCAGCAATAATTTACATGGTTTTTTTTTTAGAATATTTTTATTAGCGCAGGAAATCAAGAGCACTCAGTTACATGTAGCATTCAAAAACACGTTATACACATCTCAATTGCAGTGCACATGTCATATCTCCAACATTACAATTTTCCTATTTTCTGTTATACTAACATTGAACATTCCTCTTCTATGCATTCCCCGCAACCCCCCTCCCCCACCCCACCCGGCACTCGTCAGTCTCTCCAGTATTTTCAGCCTCACAATGTGTCTCATCGTCTCAAACTTATGTACAGCCGGTGTAACTTGTCGGTCCCCATGATCTTTCGCAAGTGACCTTTCATATCTACTCCATCTTGCATCTTGGAGTTAGGGCTGGTGTCTTCCACGTTACTATCCCCCGACACCCTTCCCAACGCGTGCTACTACTGTGCGCCTTTTAGGCCAAGTGTGTCTCCATGCATGCTTCATACTCCGCCATTAATGTGTTCCACTCAAGGGAGATCGGTACCTTTCGCAGCCCCGTACGCTCTTCTCTGTGCAACTCCAGCCCTTCAGTCTTCCCCCACCTCAGCACTTCACTACTCCAGGACTCTATGTCTGGCGGCCTAGCTGCCTTCCATCTCATGGCTATGGATCGTTTCGCCAGAAGCAGTGCTAAGTCTACGAATCTAGTGGACACACTGCGTTTCTTCTCCTTGTGTCCCAAGCCCAGTATGCTATACAGCGGTGTTTCGTAAGGCCTGTTTGGTGCTACTGTGGTTAGGATATGCCGGATCGTAGTCCAGTAATACCCCAGTTTAGGGCAATCCGAGAACATGTGAAGGAGCCCTGCATCATTCTGCTGACATCTAGGGCAGTTGCCCCCTGCCTCCGGGAACATTGCACGAATGTTGTGCGGGGTCAGGTGGGCTCTGTGTACTATCATAAGCTGTATGAACTTAAACTTGGGATTTCGCGATACTTTCTTTGGCTGTTTCAGGATCTTGTCCCATTCCTTATCGCTGATATTTTTGCCCAGGTCCCCTATCCACCTGTCTCGGGTGTGTTGTAGTTGGACAGCTCTACCAGCTCTGATACCCTCCGACAGCCATTTAGTGAGGTGACTTCCCGACCCCATGAGATGTTGCATTGTTATAAGTGCGTTTGTGTCTGGCTCCATGCCGGCCGCTGCCCAATGGGTGGTAATGTAGTTCGAAACCTGTGCGTGCAAAATGAACAGTGTCCTTGGCGTTTGGTGTAGACGAGTAAAGTCCTCGTTTCCCAGTAACCTGCCCTCCAAGAAGAAGTCTCCAATGTTCGACACCCCCGCGTCATGCCACGGCTGTAGTCTGCGCTCCGTCAATATCCCCGTCCCTAGCGGTATGCCTAGCAATGGTATCGTAGATGCATAGTTTGTGCATTTATTCGCGTATCTCACCGCCTTCTTCCAGCATTGGATCGCTAGCTTGAGTAGTGGGGGGGCTGAGGCCGGTACACGTGCCCTTGGGAGCAGAAGACTGTGTATCGCTCCCTTACCTCTATCTATCACTGTCATGTTTAGTTTGTGCAGATTACAGCCTGCCAGCCAGAAAGCCAACCATTGCAGTTGACATGCATATCCATATGCGATCAGATCGGGTTCCCCCATACCACCTTTGTCCGTTGGGAGTTGCAGCTTAGTTAGACTAATGCGTCTCCTGCCCGACCCCCAGACTAATTCCGTTAGTAACGTATTCAAGGCTTTATAGAAGGACATGGGTATCACCAACGAAAGGTTCGTGAAATAATACAACAACCGTGGGAGCACAACCATTTTAGTGATCGCCACTCTACCCGCCACCGACAAGGGTAAAGTGATCCAGAACTTCACCTGTGACCTCAGGGACATTAGGGCTTTTCCCAAATTACCATCCATCATGTCTGCCTCTTCTCTAAAGATCTGTATACCCAAGTACTTGAACGTTGTAGGAGCCATGACAAAGTGGTACTGCTCAAACTGGATGTACGGGTCCGTCAAAATCCCACGGAAGCTATATCCATAGGATTTGGATTCATTGATCTCTAATCCGGACAGGCCGTGGAAGTCCCGAAAAATGTCCGACAGCGTTCGCAAGGGGGCACGCACATCATTGAGGAATAACAGTATGTCGTCCGCGTATGCCGAGACAATATGACGGGCAGCAGGGCGGGCGATCCCAAGTGAGGCAGCCTCAGTTCTCACCTTAATCAACAGAGGCTCCAGTGCAATTATAAAGAGTAACGGAGAGAGTGGACAGCCCTGCCGGGTGCCCCTCGATATTTCAAATTGTGTAGAGATATACCTATTGGTCCTCACCCGAGCAGTAGGATTATGATATAGCAATTCTACCCAAGTTATGTATGCCTGTGGTATCCCGAAGCTTTTCATGACCGCGAACATGTAGTCCCATCGCAATGAGTCGAAGGCCTGTCGCAAATCCAGGGCTATGCATCCCTCTGTGTCTGGCCCCACAGCGTCCTCTAGCATCAGCTGATTCAATCTTCGAAGATTTAGAGCGGTACACCTGCCCGGTACAAATCCGCACTGATCCGGATGTATGATGTCCGGGATACAGGGAGCGAGCCGGGCTGCTAATATTTTACTGAGGATTTTGTAATCCGTATTTAGGAGTGACAGGGGCCTATAATTCTCTAAATGTAGGGCTACCCTACCGGGTTTCAACATGGACACTATTAGCGCCTGCAATGTCGACTCTGGCAGGCCATTACTGTCTAGTGCCTCTGTGTATACCTGTAGCAGGCGGGGAGCCAACAGATCTACATATGTAAGATACAATTAAAAGCCTTTATTGCTTGTCTGACTTCTGCCAGCGTTATAGGGCCCGCGAGGGCCTTTTGCTGCGCCGCAGTCAGTTGCGGGACACGCAGAGTCGATAAAAACAACTCCAAATCGCGTGTCGACAGTGGGGCATGCGTGCCGTACAGAGCCGTGTAATAGTGCTGGAACACTCGGTTGATATCTGTTTGAGTTTGTGTGAGTGTCCCGTGCTTGTCCAGTATTTCCGTGATAGGGGCATTCTCTGGGGCGTTCCGTGTCAGCCGAGCAAGGAGCGTTCCTGTCTTATCTGCTTGTGTGTGCTGTCTGATTGTGTATTCCCTGAAGTCCGCTACTCGTAGTTCCTCTAGTAGTTCCGCATGTTCTATATTGGCCTCCTGTAATTGTGTGAGAATGCCGCCCGTACCGGCGGCCTCATTTTCTAGTGCTGCCAGACTCCCCTCCACCACTTTCAGCCTATCGAGTATCAGATGTTTTACCCCCACTTTCGTGCCCATCGCTATCCTTCTCAGTACCACCTTAAAGGCGTCCCACTCCACCTGCCTACTGCTGGCCGTATTCTCATTTTTGGCGAAGTATCGCTCCCCTGCCTCTAGTAAGGTTGCCCTGAATGTAGTGTCTTCCAGAAGACCTGGAGGTAGGCGCCAAGTCGGAATGGGTGATGTCGTCCTCCCCCATTGTAAGGACAACTCCACAGGGTTGTGATCCGACAGTGTTTTACCCATGTGTGTCGCAGATGTGATCATAGGTAACATAGTCCTGGAAGAGAATAATCTATCTATCCTGGTGTGCAAATTATGGGGGGGGAATAAAATGTGTACTCCCTGTCTGTAGTGTGCAACACCCTCCAGGCATCATCTAGCTCCCAATGAGACGCCCAGTGTGTAAGCGCAGCCGCTTGTTTCCTACTCTCCGTAGCATGCAAAGGAGGGTGAGATCTATCCAGCGTAAGGTCCAGTACTGCGTTACAATCTCCTCTAATTACCCAGACGCAGTCCGGCCAGTCCGCTAGAACCCTACTAAGCTCAGCAAAAAATCTTGACTGGTCCGTATTCGGGGCATATATGCTGCCTAGGACTATATAGGAACCGTTCAGTAACCCCTTTATGAACACAAACCTACCATCCCTGTCTATTCGTGATTCTACAAGTTTAAAGGGAACGGTGTTGCGCACCCAGATTGCCGCGCCCCGTGAGAACGCTGAGTACGACGTGGCATATAGCTGTCCCCTCCATTTCTTTAACAATTTTGCGCCCTCCGCCCCGTTCAGGTGCGTCTCCTGCAAATACGCTATGTGGACCTGTCTCCTGTTCAATTGTGCTAGCACTCTATGACGCTTATGGACTGACCCCAAACCCCTCACATTCCAAGTGCAGATCCTAAAACAATCAGGGGACATCATAACACCACATGCTTGTTCTACAAAACATTGTCTGTGGCTTTCGTGTTATTATCAAACGTAAACAATATAGCATATCAGCGAGTGCCTGTAAACCCCCAACTCGGAGGTCTCCACCCCAAAACCGTGAGGGACCAAACCAGTGTACCCAGCAGGGGTATGAACAGTACTTAATCTTGCCTGCGCTTGGGGGCGTGTGCCCAAACAGTCGCACTTTAGATAGTCAGATCCCAGTAGCCGCTGCTACTGCACCCCCACCTACATCATGTTAACTGGTCCCACTCCCACCTGCCAAAAGTTCAGTGTCATTAGTCATTAGGTTACCAATTCGTTGCGACTGCACCGTTACTCAGAAGTTCTCAGCCGTTTGTGCTGTGATGCGTGGGAATAATTGTAAGCTGTCACCCGCATCAGAAGTCTCTGTTCGTGAGCTGGAGTGGCTGTCCGATGCGGAACCCAAGTTGGCGTCGTGCACTGCCAGTGCGTTTGTTCCGTCCATCATCCCCTTTTGTATCGCTTTGTTCGCCCTAAGTGTGGCAGGGTATACTCAGACGTGAGTCCCTTGTTCACTTGGCCACAGGATTCAAGATAGCCTGGCTGATGAGGATTATGAATACGAAACCGGTCCCAGGATGCTTGTTTCCGGTCCAGGGAAGACATGGCTTGGCAGTTCGGGCTGGACTGTTCCCATAAGGCACAGGGTCAGACTGATTTGCATATAGCCATGTCTGAACTGGGGTGGCTGAGTGAACTAAAGAATGGTGATGGATTAAACCCAGATCAGTTGACTGGGGGTGAGTGTTTGATTTGTTCAAACGCTCCGTCCATTATCCCCTTTTGTATCGCTTTGTTCGCCCTAAGTGTGGCAGGGCATGCTCAGACGTGAGTCCCTTGTTCACTTGGCCACTGGATTCAAGATAGCCTGGCTGATGAGGATTATGAATCCGAAACCGGTCCCAGGATGCTTGTTTCCGGTCCAGGGAAGACATGGCTTGGCAGTTCGGGCTGGACTGTTCCCATAAGGCACAGGGTCAGACTGATTTGCATATAGCCATGTCTGAACTGGGGTGGCTGAGTGAACTAAAGAATGGTGATGGATTAAACCCAGATCAGTTGACCTGGGGTGAGTGTTTGATTTGTTCAAACGCTCCGTCCATCATCCCCTTTTGTATCGCTTTGTTCGCCCTAAGTGTGGCAGGGTATACTCAGACGTGAGTCCCTTGTTCAATTGGCCACTGGATTCAAGATAGCCTGGCTGATGAGGATTATGAATCCGAAACCGGTCCCAGGATGCTTGTTTCCGGTCCAGGGAAGAAATGGCTTGGCAGTTCGGGCTGGACTGTTCCCATAAGGCACAGGGTCAGACTGATTTGCATATAGCCATGTCTGAACTGGGGTGGCTGAGTGAACTAAAGAATGGTGATGGATTAAACCCAGATCAGTTGACTGGGGGTGAGTGTTTGATTTGTTCAAACGCTCCGTCCATCATCCCCTTTTGTATCGCTTAGTGCGTTTGTTGTCAGCATTGCCAGTTCCGGGGTCCCCTCTTCACCTACCGATGCCCCATGTATTGTGTTCCCTGAGGCCTCCGCGTCTGCGTCCTCGGCTCCAGTCCTTTCCGCGTCCTGGCTGTCCTCCGTGGCTCCTCCTCGTTCCCAAAGGCCATCATTGTGAGACGGCGGCGGTGTAAGCGCCACCTCCATCCATTCAGAGGCCTCCTCTGGGGTGTCAAAGAAATGGGACTTCTGGTCGTGTATAATTCTCAGTCTTGCAGGGAAGAAGAGTGCGTATTTCAGTCCACGGTCTCTCAGTGCCTTCTTCACTCCCCAGAAAGCAGCCCTAGCCTTTTGCACTGCTTGTGTAAAGTCCGGGTAAATAGATACCGTTTGATTTTCAAATTTCAGTGGTCCCTTTACTCTAGCCGCCTCCAGGATCGCATCCCGATCTTTAAAATGTAGTATCCGGGCTATCAGTGTACGTGGTGGGGCCCCCGGTCTTGGTGGTCTGGGAGGCACCCTGTGTGCTCTTTCCACACTGTACATCGGAGTGAGGAGTGAAGGTTCCACTATGGTTTTCAGCCACTCCTCCACGAACCGGGTCGGGTTCCTGCCCTCACTTCGTTCCGGAACGCCTAGGATGCGTACATTGTTGCGTCTCGATCATCCCTCCGCATCATCCATCCTGTCTCTCATATTCCTAAACTGTTTTTCCAGTGTCTCAAGACGTGAAGAGTGCTCCGTTTGTTGAGGGATCAGATCCGCCAGGGCAATCTTATGTTCAGCCACTTTCTCGGCCAGTTTCTTATGGTCGTCCTTCAGGAGCGACAGGCCCGTTGACATAGAGTCCATCCTTGCTTCAAGTGCCTCTCTGGAGGCTCTAATTTCGGTCAGGATAAGGTCCAGTTTGGCCTCTTGGGAGGTCATACCGGTTGGGGGGACCATATCGCCACCCGAGTGGATCGGGGATCTTCCGAGCCAGAGGAATGTGGCAACCGGCGTTGCTCTGGGTCCTGTGAGCGAAGCCTATTCCTGCCCATGGTGCGGCGCGTTATCCTAGGGCTTGAGTCGTTGCAAATACACGACCTTCTGGTGCGCCACTGCCCAGTTCCGGCACAGTGCGTGGTCCGTTCCGTTGGATATAATGCTCACACCTCTGTACACCAGTGTCGAGTGGTGTCACTTCTCACCCCAACCAGCGCGGAGCGCCTCCACACTGCAGTGGCCCCAACCAGGGTATTGACTGCCGGTCACCCGTGTACAATCTTAGACGTTAGTGGCCAGGGCCCACCCTGCGTCTCCGATTCCTACAGCGTGTTGCCTCAGATAGGTCGCTGCTATTTGCCGGTTGTGGGCTCTCGGTTCTTCCCTTGGAGCATATTATCAAGGCGCGCCGGTTGTTGTATGCAGCGGCGACGTGGAGAGTATACGGGTCATCCTACTGGCCACACAGGGGAGTCCCGATCCCACCCCGCTTCTGGACTGCTATGCCTCGTGTCGCGACCGCGAGTGTCCAATACTGTTAGGCTCCCACACTCACCGCGTGTGCCATACTCCTCCGATTGTCATCGACGCCTCGCTCAGTCGCCCAGCTCATCCACTTCAGGTCCATAGGCTAGGGGGGTATAATGGCGCACCCTGCTCCAGCAGTCCGCTGATCAGGCTGGGTGCGAGCACTGGTGTTCAGATTCCATCAGGCCCTAAGCTCGGTTTATGTCCATCGGCTCTCCAGCGGCCGCCAAAGCCTAGTGTGTGCAGTCCCTTCCGCCACCGCGATATCACCGCTGCAGGGAGGTGTGGGTCGCAGTCACAGAACGCCCCAGCCACGTTTCTCCGTTCTCGGCATTCCGGGTCCCCCGGCGCCCTCCACAAAGACCCGGGATCTTCGCTGCCAGGTTGTCTCAGTGCGGGAGGGGGGGGTCAACGGCACTTTATGGCAAGTCTCCGGTTCGCGGCGTTTCCAGGATATGCCCCCAGGCGGTCCGGGACACCGCTCAGCTCTCCAGTGGCGTCCCGCGCCTGGTCCATCTTGTCCGACACTGGTGGCCGCGGCTTCTCGCCGGTGGTAGGCCTCGGTCCCTCCGCACTCCCCACGTCTCTTCTGAGGGCACCTGCCTTCTGCACCGGCTCGGGGTCACAGCCGTTATCTCTTCACAGCGAGGGGGCCCAGAGATTCATACCGGGTTCCGGGCTGTGACGCGGTCAGGATGACTTGTCCGGGCGGACCGGGCCTCGATGTTCACTCCGGTCACCTCTCACTTCCGGTCCGCGGGGCCCAGCACTGTGGGCCGAGGCTTTTCCGCGCTTGTAGGCCGCAGTCTCTCCGTCCTCACCTCGCTCTCCCGGCGGCCTCTCCAAGCCTCGTTCCAATCGCGGGTGCAGCCGCTTCGGTTTCTCAGTAGGGGGGAGAGAATGGCAGGCTTATAGGGCCATTTCAGGATATTTTGCGCGTGTTTTGGGGGTTTTCTCGGACGGAGCTAACTCAGCTCACGTCCACCATGCTGCTCTGCTGGCCACGCCCCCCCCCCTAATTTACATGGGTAATACATAGATGTTCAACAAAACAAAAATATCTTCCAAATGGGTCCCTAAAATTATTATACAATGAGACAACCTTAGCTAACGATTAAAGATATATAAAAACAAGATAAAGAGTGCATACCTCATTAGGATTCATTTATTGAAGCACAAGAGCGTACTGCAGCTTGGAGGAATGTACTTACTCTAAAAATCAGATCATTGTTTCCTAGTTTTAATATTTCAAAATATGCAAATTCAAAGTCCATGATAGCCCGAGCTTTGACATATGGGGCGAGGTACCATTTGGTATATCTTACATAAAATTTACAAAAAAGTAAAAAGTGTAACAGAGTTTGTTTGCTACCAATGCCACAAGGACAGGTCAATTGCTCTAGTTTTTTATTGAAACCTATTAGGAAGCAAAGTGAGTATGTGATGCTTCCGTCCCTGAGGCGATAGAGTAGGCTCCTTTTCCATCTCCACATATCCTTTCTAAGGTATTGTTGTGGCATATGATGTTGAGTACTAGGTATCTCCAAAAGGGCCATGTGTCTAGCAACAGATGGTTTGAGATGCTCAGTATCTTGTCTTTCTTTGCGATACAGGTCGTAGAGTGCCCCCCTGACTGATTTTATATTTATTCCTTCCGCCTCTAAAGGACATTGAAAAATATGCTCCATGTCCACACTAGCTAAACTGTTTTTTACTGCGGCTAACCAGGGTATACAGCCGCTTTTGTCGCACTTGAGGCAATCTGTAATTATTTCTCTAGTTAAGGTTGCTGCTGGATTCTGCCATATTTTCGCCCAGAAAATAGCTGGGCGCGACCTAATGAAATCCTCCACATATTGTAAATTCAATTCCTTGTGGCATATATAATTAGGAGATGATATTAGCACACCAAGGATTTTCCTACAGAATCTGTTCTCTTCGATTTGAATCCCACTACAATTTGCATGCCCCCAGACTTCGGCCCCATAGGTGGCAGTTGGTACACATTGCGATTTATATATCTGAATCAACTGTACCACAACCTCAGATTGTCTTGGTTGCCGAAGACTGATAATGGAATTTATTGCTTTAGTAAGTTTACTTCTTCCATGGGCCGTGTGGGCTTTCCATGAGCCAGATTCTGAAAAGACTAAGCCCAGGTAGGGAAAAGTGCTGGTGCATGTCAACAGTTCATTGCCCACTGAAATTGATTTAATACAATATTTTTTCGGCCCGCAGCTCATTATATAGGATTTTTTTAAATGTGTACACAAATCGAGATCAGCCATAAAGGACACGAATCCCTTGATTAAAGTGCGAAGTGCATTGGGCGTGCGACCCATGAGGACCACATCATCTGCGTATAAAAGCACGGGCAGTAATTTACCGTTAATTTTGGGAACATCGCTAGACATTTTTGACAGGGAGTTATGTAATTCATTAATGTAAAGAATAATAAGCAGAGGGGCCAGAACACAGCCTTGTCTCACCCCTCGGCCGATGAGTGTGTTCCAGGCGTTGTGAGCTCTACAACTTCTAGGAGCACTAAATCATCTCCATACCTTATTCTACCCTTCTTCTTGTACACGGGCTTTCTGAAGCATAGAACATACTTACTAATTTACTACCAGTAGTTTGAGCATAATGACAAAACATCTGTATGGCGCAACAGAAAATAAACAGCAGTCAGAAAACCTGCAACAAATGTTCAGAATGGCAGACAGCCACAAAGGCATCCAGCTAAACTTCAACCAATCAGTGGCTGCGTCTGCTTTGGCACCTCTTTCAAAAGGAACAATTGATGGACAGAATGCTGCACAATGTCAAACATTCACCCCAGTACAGAGATCTGGGCCTAAATCCATCTTTTTTTGCTCCCAATGCCATTCCAGTTCAGACCCAGCCATATGCAAATCAGTCTTGACCCTGTTCCCCATGGGAACAGTCCAGCGCAAACTACCAGGCCAGGTCCTCCCTGGACTGGAAACAAACATCCTTGGACCGGTTTCGGGGCATCACCACCCAACAGCCAGGCTAGCTTGACTCCAGTGGCATGGAGAGCATGAAACTCACGTCTGGGCATACCCTTACCACTCGGGTGACAAATGCAAAAATAACAATTGATGAACAGAATGCTGCACAATGTCAAACATCCACCCCAGTACAGAGATCTGGGCCTAAATCCACCATTTTATGCTCACCATGCCATTCCAGTTCAGACGCAGCCTTATGCAAATCGGTCTTGACATTGTTCGCCATGGGAACAGTCCAGCCTGAACTGCCTCCTTCAACAATCATTTTCGTTTCTATGTTGTTCAAGTCCCAGATGGCTGGTGATGGAGCCATTCTGTTCATCGTTGGCAGGCACGAATGTGCAGCACAAACTACCAAATCGATGGCTACCCCACCTTCAATTGCAGTAAGGATGTCTAAAATATAACAGTGCTGCATTACCATCAGTCTCAAGGGACGCAGTTCCTCCCTTACAGCATTCAGTCCCTTTGTACTGTTGATGGCCCACATGAACTAACATCGGGTGATCTAGGTCCATCAGGCATTTCCTTTGATCTGAGACATGCGAATAATGATGCCGGAAAACGGCTGCAAAGACAACAATTGATGGATCGAATGCTGAACAATGTCGTACATTCACCCCAGTACACAGATCTGGGCCTAAATCCATCGTTTTTTTTGCTCACCATGCCATTCCGCTTTGAACCCAGCCATATGAAAATCAGCCTTGACCCTGTGCCAAATGGGAACAGTCCATCCCGAACTGCCAGGCCAGGTCCTCCCTGGACTGGAAAAAAGGATCCTAGGACTGGTTTCGGGGTTTCACCCTCATCAGCTGGGATAGCTGGACTCCAGGTGCATAGAGAGCACGGGGCCCAAGTCTGGGCATACTCGGAGTGACGAATGCAAAAACAACAATTAACAGAATGCTGAACAATGTCATACATTCGCCCCAGTACAGATATCTGGGCCTAAATCCATCGTTTTTTTTCCCACCATGCCATTCCAGATTGAACCCAGCCATATGCAAACCAGTCTTGACCATGTTCCCAATAAGAGCAGTCCAGCCCAAACTGCCATGCCAGGCCCTCCCTGGACTGAAAACAAGCATCCTAAGTCCAGTTTCAGGGCATCACCCCTCAACCGCCAGGAGAGCTTGACTCCAGTGGCATGGAGAGCACAGGACCCACATCTGGGCATACCCGTCCCACTCGGGGTGACAAATGCAAAAACAACTTTTGATGGACAGAATGCTGAACAATGTCATACATTCACCCCGGTACAGAGATCTGGGCCTAAATCCATCGTTTTATTTTCTCACCATGCCATTCTGAACCCAGCCATATGCAAATCAATCTTGACCCTGTGCCCAATGGGAACAGTCCAGCCCGAACTGCCAGGACAGGTCCTCCCTGGACTGGAAACAAGCATCCTAGGACCGGTTTTAGGGTTTCACCCCTCATCAGCCAGGATAGCTTGAATCCAGTGGCATGGAGAGCATTAAAATAGAGACTTTCCTGTGGTGCATTATATGTATCATGCATATTGTGGTCTCCCATGCTGATCTCAAACAATATGCCTGATCTGCTAGTGTATTGCTCATAGAGGCTATAGAATAGATATGAGTCCTCTGTCATGCAATCACATGCAAGGCTTAGTAATTCTATTTGCTGATGTTGTGAACCTACCCTTTGCGACCAGTCAGGGATTTCAACTTGCTGGTCTATGAGCTTGTGTAACAGCATTGTAGATGCAAGTGTATCTGTTGCTGTGGGCAAATATATTGGACCTGTATTAGGAAGCGTATTCTGGTCCTGCCTATTCTCATCCAGAATTTTCATTAAACCGTATTTGTATGTACGCCATTGTTGCACTTTAGGAACCATTTCCAGGATGGTACTTTTGAGTGGAGGGGCCGTTGTTGAGGATAGGGGATATGTGTCATCAAATCTTTGGGGGAAGGAAGTGTTATGTCCTATCAATGACCAGGGCCGACGCTAGGCATGGGCAGTATGGGCAGCTGCCCAGGGCCCCACGACCTTCTAACTGCCAGGGCCCCCCCCCCGAGTCCATCATCCTTTTAAAAATGCGCCATTGTACGAATTCCAGATATACAGCCCCCTCCCTTGGCGTTTACAGCAATCGTACAGCGTGCAAGGCCCAAGGCGGGCCCCCTCACCTGTGCCCTGCTGCCATGGCCTGAAAGGGTAATGTGACTCCTGTATCCCTTTCAGCTGCCACAGACTGGCCAGCGCTGGGTTTCTGGCCGTCCTTTGCTGGCACCTCTTTTTCTTTTCTTAATCATGGCATCTACAATGATAACAGGGGCTAGGCAGATGCTTAAATTGGCGTGAGGTGTGAAGTGAGCCCTGCCCCTGCATCAATGTAAAGCAGAGCATCCTGCAGGGCTCACAACACAAAAACAAGTGACCTCATGTCATGATGGGCGCCGCTCACTTTCAATGAAGGGAAAGGGAGCAGAGCAGAAAACGGAGAAAAGGGGTATTATTTTTCTTTTTTTAACAGTTCCCTTTTATTGTATTTTTTTTCTCCAAACAAGCATGTGCATTCAAAAGGACCATGAAAATAGTTAAACATAAGTAGTAACTCCAGTTGAGTATAAGCGCTTGGTGATTTTTACTTTCATGTAATTTACATGAAACGAAGGAAGAATGAACAATTGGGTGTGTAAACGAATAGAGATGATAACATTCAGATGGGGGAGGGACAGAGGCGTGACCCCACATCCATCCTTACCACCTGGGGTGAGTGAATGAACCCTCCAAGATACAGCCAAGTTCTATAGCCCCTCAAGCCACCCAGACACCATGCCTTGTTTTATACAACTGAAAAGGTTGCACACTCCCCGGCATCATATTTGTTCGCATCTGAAATCCCTAATTCTCATGTTCCTGGGTGCATGTGTACGTCTGGTGTTCTCTTTTACTTTTAATAAAAGTATCGAAGGAGAGGCACATCTAAAAGAAATAATATAAATAAAAGAAGAGAAGAGCTGGGCGAGCTGATAGTATACAGCAGAGAGGGGAGATCTGAACATAAGGGGCAAAACAGCTATAAAGAACAAGACACTTAAGGAAAGGGAGATGGGAAAGGAGTGATGTGTATGAATGGCAGAATCAACGGGAGAAGGGAAGAGTCTAGGTTAGGTACAAGGAATAGCATGCAAAAATGAAAGATAAGATGCTTTGGGAGAGTGGCAGGATGGGAGGGGAGAGAATGATGAAAAGTAACACGAGCAGAGGTGTAACACAAAACGATGGGGTCCTGCTCTGCAGAATGTGATAATGGGGCCCTGAGACTCCCACATCTCACAGATATTCCTTTGGCCCTGGGCTGAATGGGAGCCCCCTGATGGGTTGGTGGCCCCCTGAAATGTTGTGGACCCATCTGTGCTGCTGGGGCCTGTACTGTGTCCTGGCACACGAGGTGAAGCAAGGTAAGCAGCAGGTGAATAGCAGCGCATGTACGGGGGAAGCGGAAGCTACAGGGGCAGAAAAAGAGAATGGAGGATAGAGGTGAGAGAGAGATAAAACATGAAGAGTAGAGCATGGAGGGGAGAGTTGGACATAAATGGGACAGAACCAGTGAACACAGTTGAGGCTGGAGAGAAAGATGAAAGGTGAAAAGGCAGTGCTTGGAATGGAGAGGTAGATATAAGAGTAGCGGACCATCAGGAGAACTTAAGTGTCATGGAGAGGGAATGGTGAGTGATGAATGTAAGAGGGTAGGACAACAAGGAGCAAGTAAGAGGCTGTGGGAGAGAGGCAGGGGAGAGGTATATTATAGAGCGGTAGAAGCAGTGAGAGAAGGTTAAAGGCTGTGAATAGATGAAGGGTTCCGCAGGTAGATAAGAGGTGGGTGTAATAGAGGCAGAATTAGTGAGAAAGGTAAGAGACCGTACCAGAGATAAAGTGAAGTGTAGAGTATGGAAGGGAGATGCGGATGTAAGAGAGGAAGAAACAGTGAGACAATGTAAGAGGCAGGGGGTTCAAAGAGGAGAGGTGAATATTAAGGGGACAGACCAGCAAAAAAGCATTAGGAGGGTGGAGGAAGAAATGAGAGGTCAAGGGCAGTACATGGATGGGGCAGGTAGATGTAAGAAAGACTGAACAATCAAGACACCTTACACAGAGAAGAGAGAGGGAATGGTGAGAGGTGGGTGTAGAATGCCAGAATCAATAAGAAAAGTAGGAGGCAGGGGGAGAGATGAGGCATACAGCATGGAGGAAAAAGGTGGATATAAGAGGGACATAACGAGAAAGAGGAACGACAAAGCTGGGGATAGCAGAGATATTGATTTAAGAGGGGCAAAATCCACAAAATATGGTTTGAAGAAGCGATGAGAATAAGAGTAGAGCATGAATGGAAAAAAGGGACGTAAGAGGCACAAAATCAGTGCGAAAAGAGTGTTCAGAAGGATGAAAATGGAAAAAAGATGTAAAGGAGGCAGAACCAGTGAAAAACTTTATGAGGCTGGGGAGACATGAGCAGTGAAGGTAGCATGTAAACCTTTGTGTTGATGCCCCTGCCTGTTAAAACCAAATGCCTTAACCATGAACTTCACTGGTGCAACTGGAGTACCGGGGAGTCACCTGAAGACCCACTGAATATCTATGAGGCAATAGGTTTTACAATTTTGTTCATGCACTAATCTGGAAACATCAGTTTTGGAGAGATAAAGGCCTAGCTTTTCAAACCAGTTTGACGTGTTGGTTTTCAACATAATAAAGCTTTAAAATATTCTCACTTATTGTATTAGGGCTAATATTTGTTTTTGTAGCCATCTCAGTGATAACCGCATTTGAGAAGTAGCTTCTTGCAAAGCTGCTGTAACAGTGCCAGAAAATGAATGGTCAGTTGACACTTCCTATGAAGTCACTTCCTGTGACATTACATCTTATGCAAATTAGAGGGGCCTCGCATATTCCTATCCTGCCCGGGGCCCCACAAATCCTAGGACCGGCCCTGTCAATGACGGAATCTATACGCCTTCCTGTGAGCCCTGGCAAATAACTCATTGTAGAGCTCGATAAGCATTCATCATGTCACCTTGAGTGGTCTGAAACACATTGTCCAGTGTATCCTTACGCATAAAAAACTGGAAATCTGATGTGGCCAGCTCCAATCGTGTTAATTGAGAGATAAGTGTTCCAGTACCCTTGGAAAAATGGATATAGTTAGTGTGCATTCCATTTCACCTATTTGCCTGCCTAGAGCATCGAAGATCTTTGTCTGAGGAGGAGGTCATCGGTATGTGTCTAATCTGTATAATATTTCCTAGCACGGGCTCCTGACCTTTGTCCCATCATAGTACATTTCCACCGAAAAACTTCTAGTACACTATACCCAAGGATCCTAGCCTCAGGAGAACAATAGTGGGAACAGTAGACAAACAATGGGGGTGGCAGGTGTGGTAAGTAGTGCCTCACAGGCGTATGGTAACGTACAATATAAAGTAAACTTTGGGTAGACTATAAACATAGCATTGTGACATTTCATAATACATTTGCAGTAAGGTTGTTGATGATCGGACATTTGAGATATAGTAGCATATTAAAAGTCAATCGCAAAATGCCGATAATACCCCGAAGCACTAATAATCTCAGTCAATCGGAAGACACCATGTAACAATTGGAGAACACCACATCAAACATAGCAGTAGCAAAATTCAATACAAAGAATGTGATACGCACCCCCTCCCTGTTGTGAGTAGGTGGACACTAAGTAACATCTGGAGACTTCTCCCTGGGTCCAGCAGGAGGCAGGTTCCCAGAGCCGGCCGTCATCTGGCGACACTGAAGTGGGCTGCCTGCACCAGCACCTGGGTAATCGCAAGCTATCAATCGGCGCTTATCCTATCAACCTGTTGCAAAAAAACGGGGGAGCACTGCCTGCTACCACCCAACCTGAGAAGGAAGTTCCACCCTCAGAACTCACCTAGTGATGTCCCATCCGGGAATGCTAACTGCCCTCCGTGTTTCTCACTTGACAAAGCGTTCTGCCCCTGGCTGGGGAGTATCTGCAGGCAAGACAGGGAACTGCAGAAATTCCCCTTCCCTGCCACATGTCAGAAGATACTGCTTAGTGTCAGGGTGTTACTACTGTCAAGGGAAAATGCAGGCAGATGCCCTCTCCTTTCTCCAGGATCGAATGCGACAGCTCAGCAAAATCCAAATTCAGCGTGCATCAGTGAGAAGAGCATGGTCAGGTAGCAGAGCTGGAGAGAACAGCATGGGCAGTGAAAACCAATGTGTCCTGTGACCCAAAACTGGATGTCAGTCATCCAGCGTCAACCACAGAAGACAGAAAGGGAGAGAAAGAGAGTCAGACCTCAGATGGCCTGTTTATAGAGGACAGCACACTCAGATAATATATAGGAAAAGGAACCCAAACCTGAGACTCAAAACAAATCTCCCCCCCCCCCTTCTGTAACAGGCCTACAGCCAGGTACAACGTGAGGGAGGTACGCAGAGAGACATCAATTGGTAGACCCTCAGGGGCCAAAGCCAACAAGACGGGACACCCCTGGCCCAGCATCAGAATTGGACCGCACAGAAAGTTGGCAAGCCGGATCAGAGAATGCATGCAAGGGAAGCAGGCTCGAACTGAACCGTCATTCACAGCCTGGTGACAAACCGGAAAATACAGAACTGCAGCAATTATTACCAGGCAAGAGAAAGAAAGTGGGGAACAAAGACACCCATCAGCGAGAAAGAGTGGCACCCAGAAGCAAGGCAACAACAGAAATCCCATAATGCCAAAATCCCAACCTCGAGGAGGAGGGTGAGGCAAAAGGAAAAAGAGCAAGACAATAGTTACAACAACTAGGATGGTGGACTTGCAAACTCAATCAGTATGTGATGAGAGAAAACTGGGAAAAGAAAAGCAAGGGCAGCCAGGGATGTGACAACTACCTTCTCACAGCCGGCGAAGGCATTCAGCCCCAGAACGGAGGGAGAGAGCTGTTGAAGATAGGAAAGCATAGTGGTCAGACCTCAATGCTCCGGAGGACGGTAAAGGCAGCACCCTGGACACACGCGGCCCCTGGGCAACAGCAGGTTGATGGTTACTCGGACGACTCAGTACTAGCATTAGAAAGAAGTTAAAATAATGAGGAAAACATGTACATTACATTTTAGATTAAGTGAAGTTAATGAAGGGAAGTAAACAGGGTGCCCTGCCCCACTTCAGTAGGTGTGAGACATGGGTTGTTGCGTGTGATGTTTAAGTGATGATCTTCCTTTACCAATTACTCCCCCTCCCAAATAGTTTAAAATGTACGTTATTGCTAAACACAGCATACTGCCTGAGATTAGGGCCCCCCCCTCCAAGTCAGAACCTAGTGTGGCCACGCTGGTCGCGCCCCGCTGGTCGCGCCCCCCCCCCCCTCTAAAGTCAGCCCTGTGTTAGAGTGTGTTTTTTTTACAAAGCAAGAACCGACATGCAATGTGTTATCTGAAATAACAAGATACACTCTGAGAAGCAGGAACCAAGCCAGAAGTGGCACTTTATTTAGACAAGTAACTAGCAAGTGTCAAAGACACATCATTAAGCAAAAGTAAAAAACTACGCAATCTAGAAAAAAAATTCAATCATAGTAATTCAGAGAGAGAGAGAAATTAAATAGCAGAGTACAATAAGACAGTATAACCCTATCTAATAATGAAATGTCTATAAATCAGTCAGCTAGCTGGGAGCACCTCTTTGTGAAGGACACTGAATGAGGTGATCAACGAGTTGGTCAGTGGATAATCCTTTTGTACAGTTGAAATGAGGAACTGATGATCACAGAATCAAAACATTAGCAGGTGTTTGACCATAGAACATAGCAAAAGCTGGGCGATTTATTGAAAACACTTTGTCACTTACTGGAAAATAAGAAAAGCAGAAGTTTCAAAAAGTACAAAAGTTTATTAAAGGTTACGAGTTATTTTGAGCCATGCTGCTGTCTCAGAACATCCGGTGCGAAGTCGCATACTTTTAGCCCATCTTGTTTTTCTACATGGCAGATGCATCCTGTTTTTCTCTTCATGGCCTCAATTTACGGTAAAATGTGAGCACAGAGGACAGGGACTGGGATTTGGGGAATTGTTTATCAGTAAGGCCGTGATTTGGGGTTATTGGCCTTCACAGCAGAGATTCATATAAGGTTACAAAAGGACAGATGCTAAGGCAGTGTGAACAATGTAGCATAAGCCTGTTTATCTATGGCCGGGCAGGGGTCTTATAGACTTTTAGGCTTCAGGTGTGGACAGAATGGTCCTGGGGCATTATATGGTAAAACTAGACCCTGCTTCATATCCATGTTTATCATTGTGAGCTGAAGGTTCTGAGCCGTCAGTGCCTGGCTTCAATACCATACAAGTGCAACCCTCTCGCATAGACTGGGGCAGCATACCGGTGTCACAGGCATTGTGGTATTCCTCAAGTGGCCGCTATGTGAGGACTGGGATAAAGGCCTGGTAAAATTTGGCTGGTAGGCCATGACTACCTTACGCCCCCCCCTTTCCTCCCCCTCCCAGCAGACAGATAAGTGCTGTGTGCACCTACTCCAGGGTGAGATCCCTGTCTCTTCTAGGGTGAGATAAGTATCTAGTTCTTGGGCTGCGACCTTCCCCCTCCGTGGAATCAGTTGGGCAGCCAGAAAGCCAGCACTGTGCTCCGGATCCTGTTCCAGGTGGCCCCAAACGGCATCAACTATATCACTCTGTAAACTAACACAAAACACTCTTGCGGCAAACTGTTAAGACTGCACCTCAAACTCCAATCTTAGCCAGTAAAGTGTCCTGTGCCAAATTCTTCCAGCACTTGTCGTCGTTTAGTGCTACTGTTATCCCGATAAAGATACTTTTACAATATAGGAAGGTGCACCAGGAAAAAAGTCCACATTCAATGTAGTTTTTCAAAATTCTTCTTTATTAGTATCCATCAGTATAATCATTAAAATCCAGCCAACGTGTTTCGTTCCATAACTCTTTAGAACTCCACCAGGGCTCAAATCAGTATATAGTGAAGTACTTCGGAAATGTAATAATCAGATTTTGTATTCATAATAAATTGCATGTCCAAGTGTTTGGTATCATAAATTGCAGCCGGCATCATCCGGCCCCATACTCGGTACCATAATAAGCATCGCTACCCAAGTGTCCTACGGTATGTTTTCCTCACTATCCTACCGCTCTGTGTGTAAATGTCCCATCCCCGGAAAGTTTTAAGATGATCAATAGGAGGGCAGGGTGTTTCTTGGCTGAGTATCCAGGCCAGAAGTAGCCCAGAATAGTCCCCCTCCATATGCAGTAGTTAGCAATAGATTTCAAGGTATTGTTCTCTAGTGTATCCCTTACAGACAAAATCAGTCGCTCTGCCATATTTCTACCCCAACACCCCTCCCACTTCATCTGGGGGAGCTTCTGGATCCCTGCCATGACCCCCTCCACTTGAATAAGTTCTGCCTACAACACCTTGCTCACCACACACAATCACTGTTTCACTGCATCACTGCCTTCATTGCTACTCTGTCATCTAACTTGAGTAGAAGACCAATTACGTTTAAAGTATTCTGTAAGTGTTCCTGCCATTGTTACCCTTCCCACAGTATCCTGCAACACCTCTGGGGGAACCCTCCAATTGAATGGGCACCTGGGACCGTCCCCACATTCAAGCACACATCTCCCTGGGGCGTGATCCTGGAGGTAACAGGACAGATGCATCACTGTAGTGTTAAATAAAAGGATTTGTCATCTGTGTTAGGCCATATGAATTAACAAGGGCCACTTCAACCCTATCTAGCCTACCCTGAGGCAGGGGTGAAGGGGAGATACCTATTGCTGGTACCACCCCTTCACATTGGCCTCCATATAGGTCAATGCAAAGGGTACCCCTGGGGAAAACCAGACCAGTACCCCTGTGAAAAAGACGAGTAGTTAGCATAGTATACCTGCCACCTATATTTTTTTGTCAGTTTTGTAGCCTCTGTATGATGGGCCTCCAGCAGGCACGCTAAGTTAACACTGTGCCTTATATGAAGTCATAACTCTCTATACTGCTTTTTATAGAATTCCTGTCCTCACACATTCCAAGAAAGGAACTTACAATTTCCTCGTCTACTCATCATGTCCTCACACCAGCAAGCTGACCATGTACCCCCATGTCAAGAGGGAATTGAGCGCATGCAAATGCAAAACAAGCAACCCAGTTGACTCCCTCCCCAACCCCGGACAAGTAGCATTGAACAACAACCACACATATGTTCAAAGACAGCAAAGTGCCAGGATGTACACCATCGATACCCAGACCCTCACAAAGGAAACCCACAACATGGGGAAGAAGCTCCTCTCCCCACGCTACCACACATAATAATCAATAGTGTTCAAACATGTTACTGCAATCAAGTCGACACCCTTCAGTAAGAGTAATATGACATTTAACCATATACTCTCAGTGCAATCCTCCCCCTCTCCTGAACCCCCAGCTGGCCAAAGCCCTTGCACGCAGTTGTACAGCTGAGGATCCTCCAGATCAACCAATCGCTGTGAGAACGTGTTTCTGACCATCTAAACTGCTCAGATTCTTCACTTTTTGATGACCTCGTTTTTGACTTTTTACAGTAGGAGAGCCTTATAACCTGTGAATCATCCGTGGAAAGGGCATGGTAAAATGAACTGTGCATATTTACCACCAGTGTCTGACTTTTAAGACAAGGCCACTGTGACCAGCAAGGGTAAGGGTCACTGGGCTGTTTACATTTGGACGTGTGTGCACACCTGTGAGGGCTGTACGCAGGAGACTCCTGTTGTGCGCAGCCCAGGAACTGCACACAGATTGCCTGGCCCAGAAGATACTCTCCAGGGTCTGGTATTGACTTGGGATAGGCCTTATGATGTCCGTGTGCTTTACTGTCTTGTCTGCTGTGACACTCCATTTTACACTTATGGAGATGGCTGCCTTAGAGTGCAACTCTGCTTCCTCCTGGTCTAAAGACACCTGGGTCTTACTGATGTACAGTGTAATCTGTGTAAAAAGAACAATTCTGTAAAGTCCAAAGACACATCTGTACAGCTTGTGGGTCATCCAGGAGTGTGATATTTGTCTGGCCCAGGTCAGGATCAGAGCCCAGGCCTTTTGTCACCCTGTTGGGTTGGGTTAATTATTTTTCTCTACAGCGGCAGGAACAAAGACCTCCCCTCACAAAGAGAGCAAATAACCATGATAAGATCAGCTCCCGAGGAGGAAGGGGTGGGATGGACTGCTCTGCTATCATCCTGTGCCAGGAAGAGGGCCGGCACATGCCCACTAAACAAAGGGATGGGGCCCAGACCATGGAGCCCAACCAGGAGGGGAACTTATTTGAAGTTTCGCTGGGGCAGGGCCTGGCAGTGATGTCAGTGAGAGGCGGAGGTGAGACACCCAGAGCGCAAGTGGTTTCTGGGTGGCGTCATCTTGAAGCATCCCAGAAGGCTGTGCAGGAAGGTTGAAACAGGACTGTGATGTGTCACCTCAGGATAGGCTAGAGGTCCATCCCAGGTAGGATGTCCTGCCCCCATGTAGAAGGAGTTGTGCAGGGGGAGACCTATTTCTTTCTTGCACTTTTCTACTGGACACTGGGACTGGAGGCGAACGCCATGGACAGATGGAAGGAAGAACCCCCTGACTGCCATCTGGACTAAGGACAATGCATATGATTGACCCCGGGACCAGTGGGGCACTTCCACACAATCAGGGAAGCTGGTCTCCTTACACTCCCTGAGGACCAGTTTGAGGAAAGAGTGAACTTTTGCCCCAGAAGGTGGAGCGGCCCAGAGGAAAACAAAGTGAAAGGCTAATCGCTCCCTGCAAAGTTTGTCAACTTTGAGGCCAGTAGTTCTGAAGAAAGTTCTCCAGTTACCTACGCTGCACCACCATTATTTACCCTACCCTCGGAGTGGGCCAGGGCCCTGAGGCTGCCCCCAAGAAGATAGCAGGTGCGGAAGCGCTTTTGCGCTTCGCCTATGAGAGTGGAAGGAACCCTGGGACCGAGAAGAAGCGCATCCCCACAATGGTGGGTGGAGGCCCAGGACCCATCTCTGGAACCCAAAGTGGCAAAGACTTCGAGGAGACATTGTATCATCCCTCCCACTGATGGAGGAAGGGGCCCAGGACTTCATCCCTAAGCCCTAAGAAGGACTAGCGCGAGGGAACTCCATTGCACTCCCCCGCAAATGTGGGAAGGGGGCCCAGGACCCCATCCCCGGGACCTCGTGAACTGAGGAGAAGGGGGAAGTGTCACCGCAGGAGCAGCACAGCATTCCCCCCCAAAAGAATTCATGAGTCCCAAGCCTAAGTTGGGTTCAACTCTGAAAGGATAACCCCTAAAGGATTTTCAAATACTTCCCAGGCTGGAGCGTTTGCTCTAAAGCTGGGTATGTGCCACCCTCTAGGGGCAATGACTGGCTGCAGTCCTAGTGGCCTGAAGGTGTTTAATGTGAGATTTTATATTGTGTAAACACCCTATATGAAAATTGGAAATTGCACATTTGTGTAATTATAAAAGTGATTTCCTTTAGGGGCTGCATTTAAATGGCAATTGTTATGGTGAAGGTTATTAAAAGTATATGCTTCAGCCATCCTCTAGTGGGGAAAGTCTATAACTGCATAGTGTTGTGATTATAATGTTGATGCTCTTTAGGAGCTGCACTTCAATTACATTGTATTATTCAGCCTCTTGTGAGCGAAGTAGATATGCTTTATTGCCAGTATTAAGTGCTCTAAGTCATGGTTATATATAATTATTGTGTTTATTCCTATGATGAAATGCTTGTTGAGATAACGAGGTTAAAAACCCTTCTCTTCTAGTTTTGCTCTGGCTTCTGTTTCCTCTTATCCAAGTAAGCGCAGGAACACTCTGGAGTATCTGTGCGCGCTATACATACATATAACATAACATAACAGCCACTCTCTTTGGTGCCAGTATTAAGCGCTCTTACTCCAAGTTAGGTTCAATCCTTACATTTAAGGAAAAGATAATGTTGGGAGGGGTAAGAATGTTTACGCAAAGTCATCAAGAAGTATTTTCATCAGTTTGTGTATATTTGTAATTTGCTGCATAGTATTGAGTAGTGTGTGTGTGTGTGTGTGTGTGTTTATGTGTAATACATGTACTTTTTCCTTTTTTAAAGAAGAAGCACTGACTAGACAATCATTGGACAATCATTTATTGAGTGTTAATATTGTGTATATGTGAATGGTGAATACAAGCCCAAACCACCTCCCTTGAGTAGGTCATGGGCTGCTCTGCTATACTACTCCATGAGAGTCAAACGCAACAATGGAGTGTTTGGTACCCAGTCAAGGACAAATGTAGACCCATTACTTGTGCAGGCCACACAACTAAGACTCATTTTCAAACAATCATCTATCACGCTAGTGATCACTTACCCAGGTACCACCACATCAGCCGTTCCACCAGAGAACAACCACCAGTCAGGTAGTCCTCCCAGATCACATCCACAGCAGTGTGGCCCTCCAGGAAGTCCTGACAGTCAGGAGCAACAACAGCTATCCCATCAGTTCCCAGTGTCCTCAATAATGTCACCAATATGTGAAGGAGCATCAGAGTCCTTGCCTCCCCGGGAGGATGTCCTCCAACATGTCTCTGGCACCCACAGCAGTTCCATTTCCACTGTGTCCATGGTTCCATTGTCCTGGATCACAACACAGCCAGAGTCGCTCTCCACAGACAGTGGCGCATTCTTGGCTTGGGGCCAAAAACGTCTGCGTCACTTAACACTGGTATGAAATGGCTCAACTTTACTCAGGGGTCACCCCTATGGTGTATCCGACATATCCAGCTGTGACCAGATATCCTCAGGGCGCTCAAAGAAGTGCGAATTTTACTCCACAATAACATGTAGCTTAACTGGAAAGAACAGCATGCACTTAAGATCCATAGCATGTAGCCATTTCTTGACCTCCAAGAATGTTTTACGGCACTCGTGCACTCTGCGTGTAATCTAGGTAAATTGCAATATTTTTATTCTTGCACTGAGGAACTGCACAATCGTATCTATATCTCTGTAATTCAACAGGCTAGCAATGTGTGCCCTTAGAGGAGCATCCAGAGGAGGAACGAGTGCCAGAGCCCTGTGCCTGAATATTTCAATGGTAAAAGTAGAGGTTAGCCTTGGTTCGTTTTCACCCACTGCTCCAGAAAGTGTTCCATGGACTGTGCCTCTCAGGGAAGCCCAGCAGGCATAGATTATTCCTCCTCGAGTGGCTTTCAGCATCTTCAACTCGGTGCTGAAGGGTGCCAATGACCATAGTTAGATATACCACCGGCTGTTAGAGTTGCCGCACCTCTGTCTGAAGCAAAATAAGGTTGGATTCTGCAATGTCAACTTTATCTGTTATTTTTCACAAATGTGCATGGAGAAGATTCACTTCGATGGATAATCCTACAATTGCCCCTCTAGGTCCTCTCTTGACCCCTTTATGATCTCCAGGACAGCAGTAGACAATGGCGCCCCCCGGCGCTCCGGTGAGTGCTCAGGTGTGTTCTGCTGTCCCTGCCTGGTAATTTTCTGGGATCTCTGGCTCGGCGTAGTGCACTGCATGATGGTGTTACCCTTCAAATGCCTCTGGGGTCTGTCCTACCCCATGGTGAATGTGAGTGCAGTATATAAGCTCTAGGTTCACCCAAATGTTCGAGTGAAAATTTATCCCTAATGTTCACTGAAGCGGATAGCAGTCACTGCAGGAGGTAGAAAGGGACACTTCAGTCGCTACCAGAATGCGGATGAGAAACAGACCTCCTGAAACTCTCAGAGGCGCAGAACACAAAGTTCCAAGGGAGAAGCTCAGTGACTCCATCAATCAGTACATTCATCCAGGGGGACCACAGGTAAAGTCATGGAATCAGGGCTGACAGAGCAACTAAGAGCTACCCTCAGGGTAAGCAGCACACAAGTCCTGAATGTGATCCAGGAACAATAGGCCTCCCCTGGGTTCCACCTCCCCAATCCTCCACCAGAGGAGCAGAGCAGCGTCTGAAGCACTGGGGTAGAGGAACACAGGCCTCAGCGAGGGACTGTCTCAATTATATAACGACCTCCATGGTGCCCTCTCCCACCCTAACAACCCAGAGATGCAGTTGTACCCCATCAGAGGGCTCCACACTTTCCGGGCACAGTCGGATACCTGAGTCAGAACCAGGCGCAGGTGCTGTTCCTGTTCCTTCGTAAGTCCTCGGGATTGGTTGATGTACAAAGGGTTCCACCTCTCGATCTACCACAGCCTGATATACCGTTAAGGCACAGATCACTAAGAGGATCAGGCGAGGGAGGGAAAGGTAGGGAACAGCAAGGAGGGAGATCTGTAATGACAAAGCACAAAGATCAATACGTTTAAAACACTCCCCGGATCTAACGTCTATAACTATATCGTGACCCTTTGCCCTACCTGTAAAACAAAAGAACCTGGACCCTTTAATCTACTCAGGATGTGGAGTTGTTGTAACCTATGGATGCGTTGAACAAAGACGTTAACTGCAGAGGGAGAAATAATCAACAATGTAATGTTATCACCTAGATGGTTGGGGTTCAGAATGTGGATAAGGTCAGGCCAATACACTATATACCTTTTGTCGTTCCCAATTATGCAATTATGAAACCAAGATGTATTGCATCCAACGGGTGGAAATCACAATCCCCACAGTAGATGGTCTTTGTCCGGAAATGAATCACAAGAAACATATATGTAGGTTCAAATAATAAGAGTACCTGTACAACTGTTCTGCGTTCTGCGGTAAATGATACCTGAGGAGTATGCTCAGAAAAGATGTCTCTAGCACAGCGGTAACATCTGAACCGTCCTCTGCATGAACTCTGGTCCCAGAATTCCCCAACAGAGGACCCAGTGCTAAGTGACGGCCGACAATGCCACCCGAGATCTAATTATGTCCCCTGCACGAGCGCGATCAAAACAGCTCTTCCAACGGAGGACACGGTATTTCCATACACTGTAAATACGAAATGGCGGAGAGGCAGGTCTTCGTAATCTAATAAACGTCCTCCGCACGAGCGCAGGACTTGCAGCTCATCCAACGGAGGACACATATACTGGGGCACAATCGATGCAAGTAGCCAGCCGCAACTGACTCAAAAAACTTCCTCAGCACGAGCGCAGGACTTGCAGCTAATCCAACGGAGGACACTTAATTTTACCTGGGAATCCTAAAACCGCAGCTCAAACAATGCGGCAGCCTTCCTCGCGGGACACGATCAGGGATCTGCAATACTGGATCACCTCAGCCAAGGTATCACGGAGTAGCACCAAGAACAAGGGAATCGGCATGAAGAATATCTGACGTTCTTCCTGGTTGCTCATGTGATTATATGGGCGGTCCAAATCGGCACAGCAAAGCGCTATGGTTTCTGGGAGTTGTAGTCCAGGACCCAGCACAAGCTCTTTTCCTTTTCTGAGGCAACCGAGAATGGTGCGTGTTGCGCTCACGGTTGAACCATGACAGTACATCCCCCTTTAGGGTGAGCGCAACAAAGGCCCTGGCTTCAGAGGATACTTTCTGTGGAAAGAGGCCACCAATCTAGGGGCATGTACCCCCGACGCAATTTCCCAAGAGTTCTCCTCCACTCCATACCCTTTCCAGGCCACCAGATACCACAATCGGTGACCCCTCCACTTGGAGTCCCTGATCCCGTCCACCTCGTACTCCAGCTCCTCATCAATCACAAGAGGTGACGGCGTCCTCCGCATGGCAGAACAGAAGGGCTTCAGTAAGGAGACATGGAGCACAGGGTGTATGCGCATGTGCGACAGCAGTTTTAGACGCATATTAACAGGGCTGATGCGTCTCTCGATCACATATGGACCAATGAACTTGGGATGGAACACACTATGCTTACGGAATCGCACATTCCTCGTAGACTACCAGACCGAGTCACCCTCACGATATACCACACGATATAACTGACCAGGCCTCCTGTGTTTGTCAGCCGTGGTTTTGTATACCGTCTTGGCCTGCATCAGGCATCTCCGTGCTTCCTTCAGAGTGTCCTTGATGTGTTCCACCCTTCTTGCCACTTCAGGAAAGTCTTCATCACTCATGGGATGGAGAAAAGGAAGGAACCTTGGATGATGGCCATAGTTACTGTAAAAGGGTGACACCCTCGTAGAACCATGTGTTGCGTTATTGTATGCGATCTCCGCCACCCACAGACAATCCACCTATTCATCCTTACTGTTGTCCACATAACAACGCAGATACTGCTTTAGCGTCTGGTTCAGATGCTCGGTATGACCATCTGTTTGCGGGTGGAAACTAGTAGATAATGCCGATGTAACATACAAGGAGGAACACCATGACTTCCAGAACTGGGCAGTAAATTGTGAGCCCCTGCCTAATACAATGACACTGGGTAACCCATGTAGTCGGACCACATGTGTCATCAGTAGTTTTGCCAGCTGGCCTGCAGTAGGTACTTGTTTGCAGGCGATGAAATGACCCATCTTGGTGAGATAATCCACCACCACCAAGATAGCCGTCCGCCCCTGGTCCAATGGCAGCCCAACAACAAAATCCAAAGAAATACTCTCCCACGGCCTAGAAGGAGTAGGAAGAGGGCGCAGCAACCCATGTGGTCCCTGATGATCCGTTTTCATGGCAGCGCATGTCCCACAAGCCAAAATCCATGCCTGCACATCCTTCCGAAGGGAAGGCCACCAAAACTGTTGGTTGAGCAAATCAAAGGTCTTCTCCACCCCGAAGTGACCAGCACTGGGTGATTCATGACACCATTGGAAAGCCTGCTTCCTTAGCCTTGTAGCTGGCACCAGCAAACGGCGGTTATTGAGAGGGAAACCATCCTTCAGCCACCATTCAATATGGCTCCGCAACCAAGTTCTCCATGAGAAGGACTGTACCCCCTTCAAAACACCCTGAAGAAAAGCACCAGGCTGAATCACTCCCACAACCTTTGTTGGGTCAATAATTGCACTGGTCGGCGGAGGAGTCATAGACCCAGTAGAGGTCAGACGGGATAAAGCATCCACTTTCTTGTTTTCCACACCAGGACGGTAAGTGATGACAAACTGAAACCCAGAAAAGAAGAGCATCCACCTGAGCTAGCGGGGGGTGAGATGTTTCGCCGCGGTCATAAATTGCAGGTTTCTGTGGTCCATGAACACTGTAACCACGTGCCGGGCCCCCATCAGAAAATGCCTCCATTCAGTGAAGGCTTCTTTAATCGCCAGCAGCTCCTTCTCCGCTATATGGTAGTTTTGCTCCGCCTCGTTGAGCTTTCGAGATAAAAACGCCACCGGAGGCATCTGCCCCGTGGAGCGATGCCTTTGTGACAATACTGCTCCCAAAGCCGCCTCTGAAGCATCTGCCTCCACAATGTAAGGCCTCTCTGGATCCGGATGAGACAATATCGGCGCCGATACAAAAGCCTCTTTCAATGCCTCAAAAGCAGCCTGAGCCTCAAGATCCCATTCGAACCGTTGTGATTTTTTCAGCAGACGCGTGATGGGCACCACCATCCTGGAGAATTGGGCAATGAAGCGCCGATAAAAGTTGGCAAATCCAAGAAAGCATTGCACATCCTTAACGTTCTTTGGAGATGGCCACTCCTGGACCGCCTTGATCTTACGCACTGCCATCTCTTGATTGGAAAGGCTCAGCATGACTCCCTGGAACTCAACCGTGGTCACATGAAAGTCGCACTTGCTCAGCTTGCAGAATAAGTGGTTTCCTGAAGGATGAGGAGTACGGATGCTACATGATGGACGTGCTCCTCTTCCGTCTTGGAATACACAAGGATGTTGTTGATATTCACAATGACGTAGAGATCCAGGATTTCCCTGAGCACGTCATTGAGAAAGTATTGAAAGGCCGCAGGGGCATTGCAGAGCCCGAATGGCATGACCAATGCTCTGGCAGGATTCACAATGTCTTTGTCACAATGTTCGTTACAGTACCGGGAGCTCATGGTGACCGTCTTGGTGATCCAATTGATATCGGGGTTGTGCTTCTGTAGCCAAGGCAGCCCCAAAATGATCCCATATTGAGGCGCCTTGGTGATGTTAAAAGAAATCGTCTCCTGATGTAGGGGCCCATAAAGCATCAAGGTCTCTACCGTATGATACCCAAGGGGTCCAGTCACCCGTCTTCTCCCATCGACAGCATAGACCTCCTCTGGTACCTCTTTAGGGATCAACCCAATACCTAATCTCTTGGCCCCATCCCAGTCCATGAAGAAGCGGTGGCACCCGAATCCACCATCGCATCCATAGATATCCATTCATCTTGTATCAACAGACTGACCATGACGTACAAATGTCGTTGTTCAGCAAGACCTTGGTAACATAGAGATGGAATGTTTGCAGGACTCCAGGTATCCCCTTCCTGATTCTTGGAGTCGTCTAGTTTTCCGCCACCTGATCTACAGTGGCCGTGGCCACCCAGCCAGCACAAAACCTGTTGAATCTGGGTTTTACGGGACACTCCCTCACAAAGTGACCTCTTTTGCCACAATACAAGTAAAGCCCTTGTTTGCGATGTGACTTTCTCCTGACTGGTCAGTGCCGCCCTTACGGCTCCTATATCCATAGGTTCAGGCCTTGAGGCTTTATGTGAGTCCGAAGACCCAGATCCAAAAGAAGGCATATGTTTATCCTTCCTCTTGTTATCGCCTCTACGTTCATTCATACGGTGATCAAGGCGTAACACCAGGTTAATCAGATCCTCGCAAGAAGCAGGTTGCGGATCGATTTGGGCAGTAACGTCCTTTAATTTGTCCCTTAAACGCTAGTTGAATAAGACAGCCTGCTTGGCTTCAGGCCATTTAGTCTCCACTACAAGATGTCGAAACGCATTTAGATACACCAGTAACTCCTTGTTGCCTTGTCTCAACTCCAACAGTTCTTTATCTGCAGTATAGGAATCGGCCCTTCTGTCGAATACCTTTATGAATTCTTCTCTAAAGGAGTCACAATCATGAAGAAGGGGATCGTTCCTATTCACCAGAGGTACTGCCCATTGTGCAGCATCTCCTGCGAGATATGAAATGAGGAACGCTACTCTAGCCTGATTAATTCATAAAGGGGGTGGTGATGGACAGAGTATCTGAATTAAGCAGAACACGCCTACCCAGTCAAAAGATCAGGGCTTAATCCATCACCGTTTTTTAGCTCACTGCACCATCCCAGCTCAGAACCTGGCTACATGCAAATTAGTCTGACCCTGGCCCAGTGCATCATGGGAACAGGGCAGACCAAACTACCAAGCCAATTCTTTACTGGAAAGGAAACAAGCTTCCGGGGACCGGTTTCTGGCATTACAGCCGTCTTCGGCCCGGCTTGCTTGAATCCTGATGGTGCAGTGAGCAAGGGACTCATGTCTGAGTATACCCTTCCACGCTTAGGGTGGACAAAAATATTTACAACAAGGGGTGGTGAGGGACAGAGTCTCTGAATTAAGCAGAATACTCTCACCCAGTCAAAAGATCAGGGCTAGATCCAACACCGTTTTTTTAGCTCATTGCACCATCCCAGTTACAGAACCTGGCTGTATGCAAATTAGTCTGTTCCTGTCCCAGTGCATGATGGGAACAGGGCAAACCAAACTACAAAAGCCAATTCTTACACTGGGAAGGAAACAAGCTTCCGGGGCCCGGTTTCTGGCATTACAGCCGTCTTCGGCCCGGCTTGCTTGAATCCTGATGGTGCAATGAGCAAGGGACTCATGTCTGAGTATACCCTTCCACGCTTAGGGTGGACAAAAATATTTACAACAAGGGGTGGTGAGGGACAGAGACTCTGTAACTGGGATGGTGCAATGAGCTAAAAAACGGTGTTGGATCTAGCCCTGATCTTTTGACTGGGTGAGAGTATTCTGCTTAATTCAGAGACTCTGTCCCTCACCACCCCTTGTTGTAAATATTTTTGTCCACCCTAAGCGTGGAAGGGTATACTCAGACATGAGTCCCTTGCTCATTGCACCATCAGGATTCAAGCAAGCCGGGCCGAAGACGGCTGTAATGCCAGAAACCGGTCCCCGGAAGCTTGTTTCCTTCCCAGTGTAAGAATTGGCTTTTGTAGTTTGGTTTGCCCTGTTCCCATCATGCACTGGGACAGGAACAGACTAATTTGCATACAGCCAGGTTCTGTAACTGGGATGGTGCAATGAGCTAAAAAACGGTGTTGGATCTAGCCCTGATCTTTTGACTGGGTGAGAGTATTCTGCTTAATTCAGAGACTCTGTCCCTCACCACCCCTTGTTGTAAATATTTTTGTCCACCCTAAGCGTGGAAGGGTATACTCAGACATGAGTCCCTTGCTCATTGCACCATCAGGATTCAAGCAAGCCGGGCAGAAGACGGCTGTAATGCCAGAAACCGGTCCCCGGAAGCTTGTTTCCTTCCCAGTGTAAGAATTGGCTTTTGTAGTTTGGTTTGCCCTGTTCCCATCATGCACTGGGACAGGAACAGACTAATTTGCATACAGCCAGGTTCTGTAACTGGGATGGTGCAATGAGCTAAAAAACGGTGTTGGATCTAGCCCTGATCTTTTGACTGGGTGAGAGTATTCTGCTTAATTCAGAGACTCTGTCCCTCACCACCCCTTGTTGTAAATACTCTAGCCTGATTAGTCAGGAAAGACTTAGGCTTACATGAAAAGTGTAGCAGCACTTGGGTCAAGAACACCTGTACAGTGCTAGAATCCCCATGAAACCTCTCTGGGGTTGCCAAAGGAATGGAGACGGGCAATTCAACCACCATGGCTCCAGAAAGCGTAGTTGCCGTTCCCATGTTGAACGGGTTCCTTTGTAACCCATCCAACCTAGCCCTAAGATCAGCCGTTTCCTGTCGGGACGTGGTTAATTCTACCTGGAGCGTGGCAAGAGCTTCCATTATATCCTCTAAGGTGGCCATTTCCCACACCAACCGACCGGGAGGACTAAATGCCTTGGGTCGAATATTCTGTTACTTCGTAAGTCCTCGGGATCGGTTGATGTACAAAGGGTTCCATCTCTCGATCTACCACAGCCTGATATACCGTTAGGGCACAGGTCACTATGAGGATCAAGCGAGGGAGGGAAAGGTAGGGAACAGCAAAAAGGGAGATCTGTAACGACAAAGCACAAAGATCAATACGTTTAAAACACTCCCTGGATCTAACGTCTATAACTATATCGTGCCCCTTTGCCCTACCTGTAAAACAAAAGAACATGGACCCTTTAATCTACTCTGGATGTGGAGTAGTTGTACCCTATGGATGCGTTGAACAAAGACGTTAACTGCAGAGGGAGAAATAATCAACAATGTAATGTGATCACCTAGATGGTTGAGGTTCAGAATGTGGATAACGTCAGGCCAATACACTATATACCTTTTGTCGTTTCCAATTATGCAATAATGAAACCAAGGTGTATTGCATCCAACGGGTGGGAATCACAATCCCCACAGTAGATGGTCTTCATCCGGAAATTAATCACAAGAAACAAATATGTAGGTTCAAAAAAGTACCTGTACAACTGTTCTGCGTTCTGCGGTAGTCAAATGATACCTGAGGAGTATGCTCAGGAACGATGTCTCTAGCACAGCGGTAACATCTGAACCGTCCTCTGCATGAACTCTGGTCCCAGAGTTCCCCAACAGAGGACCCAGTGCTAAGTGACGGCCGCCAAGGCCGCCCGAGATCTAATTATGTCCCCCGCACGAGCGCGATCAAAGCAGCTCTTTCAACGGAGGACACGGTATTTTCATTAAGTATGGGCGAAATTTGCAAAATTGCGGTCCGCGAAAATGTGCGAAAGGGAATTCGCGATACCCAGAATTCGCAAATTCGTGCGAATTTGCAGATTTTTTTTGTTGCTGTGTTCGCGGGTTTTTTTGCGTATTCGCGGACCGCTTGCAGCGCACCGACCGCGAGGTTGCCCATGCGGTCGTACATGGGCGTGGCCATCTTGTGCGCGTTGCGTATTTCCGTTTCCGGGCGCTATTGGCAGTCTCACGTTGTGTGCGCTATTACGAGTTCGCGCTTGTTTTTGCGTGCTCGCGGGGGAAATATCGCGCGAACTTACCCACGCGGTCCTCAATGGGCGCGGCCATCTTGTTTTTCATTCATTGCTATGGTCCTGTCCATGCTTTTTGAATCCTGCTTGTATCTTTGCCATCCTTTCTTTCTTTGAATTTTTGTTGCTCTTTTTTGCTCATTATCTATCTCTCTATTTGTCTAGATCTATATTTTGTGTTTTTTCCAACTTTTTGTTACTTTATAACTACTTTTTTGGTTTAGCTCTCTCTTTCATTTTTTTTTTTTTCTTCCCCCTATTCTTTTCTTCTTTCGGCCAGGACCATGGCAAAGGGAGCCGGCAAATCAAAGGGGAAGGGTCCTGCACCCCGTAGCCGGCTCCCTTGCAGGCGATTGAGGGGAGTTGATGTAGTGGCCAGGGAGATTTTTACCGAGGTGGAGGTGGCCACCCTGATATTTTTTATTCTGCGCCACCTCCCTAAGACCTTGGCAGCAGGGAGCAGGCCCGGTAAAGGGTATGGCCTCCGGGAGCGTCAGAAGTGGCGGGATAAGGCATACCGGGCCATACGGAGGGAGTCGGGGGTCCGGCGCACCTACGACCAAGCGACGCACCGGTGGGCCGATGTCCTCGACCGGGAGCAGGACCTGCTCCACCTGCTAGGTGTGGAGATCCCTGGCCTTGGTGAGTAGCTATTTAATAACTACTTTGTATTCTTCCGCTCTGTGTTATATTGCTAATATATGTTTTTACCAAAGAGCAAGAATGCTGCAGATTCGATTACATTGCAGGTAAATTCACCCGTGAACAAAAACCACACAGTGTTTGTTAGTTTTAAAGTTTTATTTTCAATTAAAAAATGAAAAAAATATTTCTTTATTTTTAATAGCGTAGTATTCGGCGCGAGCACTGCTGATAGATGACTTTAAAGTTTAAACAACATTCCCATGAATCAAATTACTTTAACGTAATAGTTAACAGACACATGAAATTATTAGAAAAACGGTGCGGGAGCCACCACCTTCTTTAAAGTACTTAAAGTACTGTTGGTGATGACTTACTAGTAGTTGGTGAATCGTCCTGTTGGCAGAAGGGCAATGTAATCTTCTTTCTGTAATTAGAAAAATGGTGCACGTTAAGCAAGCATTCATCAGTTGTCCAAAGAAGTGTAGCATTTAATGGAATAAGCATATAAAAAGTTAACACCCTCCCCTAAACCGTTACTATTTTTCAATCCCAGTAATAAAAAATGTGTTATGTAACATTTCCTTCCATTACGAGACGAAATAGGAGGTTGTGTATGGCATCTGAAAATATGACATGTTTTTTCAAGACGTCGCAACATCTGATGCGGCACAGATGACCACCAGTGCCGGGGCTCCACTCTAGGGACGGATGTGGCGGCGCCACCAGGAGGAGATGGGGGGAAGGCTCAGCGGCGGCGGACGGTGGTAAGTTATTATACTCCTTACTTATTGACATTTTTGAGTAGGCTCGCAAAGGAGTGTATGATGTACTGTACTGTACACTATTACAAGTACACTGTACTGTTAAGAACAGTTACTAATTTATAACTACTTTTTTGGCTATCACGGAGAAGACAGTCAACCTTGACTTTTAATAGCATTAGTGGCGGTACTTCTCGGGTAAGCAATGACCCCCTCTATTTGACATCAACTCAGCCGGCAAAATTTTATCGTGAAGCCAAGTCATATCAGATGTACTTTAGGGATGTGAAGAACGAAAAGTGAAAGAAGGGTGAAACGAAGGACGAGCGAGTCTTAACATTTATGACTGTAAAGAATGGTGTTTTTGAATGCAAGTCAAGAGAAAAAGACGGTGGTTTCCAAAATATAATGAAAAGGGTGTTAGTTGGTTGTTGAGAAAAAGAAAACTTGGTACATTTGAGACATTAAGAAGAATGACAGACATACTTTGGAAGCCTGGATGTTAGCTTCTTTTTCCTCATCGATAGCAGAGGTGTATGGTGTAGTAGAGCAGACGCTGAGTGGATAAAGATTGTTACTTTGAACAGCATGCCCGTTCCAGAGTAGCAAAGCTGAGGAAATCCAAATACTAGAATTTGTGATTGATCACAAATACTCCCTGCCTTGACTAACAGTACAGTACTTTACTTTGCAAGCGCAGCATCTATTGTGTATGGATTGTATAGTTGACAACATTATATCAAGTCAAGTCCCTTCCTCCGCCAATTATGGGTTCCACACTCACTCCCTATGTTAATAATTTTATTTCAGCTGTCTCATGGGTGGACTATCGCTGTAGTTCACTCAATCTATCAAAACAAAGCACCTAAAGGTATCCATCATATAACCAAAGATCATGTGATCGGCAGGATAATGATATATGATCAGAAATGAATAATCTTCATTCTTCTTTTGTTGTAGTAAAGGCCCGGGGGGGGCAGTGCGAAATATATCATTACATTGAGCAGTAGCCCTTGATGTAACCGAGTATGGCCAGTGGCAGAGCCATCCCTATAGAAAAGTAAGAGCTTTCTATCCCCACCTGCATGTACTGCTTAAAGTACCGCGAGTCTGCGTCATCATGGCTTGTGTCTGTTTTTCTTGGGTGCAAGCTGAGTGAGCTGCCATGCCGGCTACCACAAGTTCACATATCAGTAATTTCTTTTGTAAATTAAGAGAAAAAAACAGAAGACTTTTTTTAGTACTCTCTGACTATGTATGTATTAGTGAGACCATCCCTAGTCCTGCTAGTGGAATTCTTGAAACTCCCAGTAATGTCACAGGCCTACAAAGACGGCGGAAAGATACATGCCAAAATGTTATACTGAGTTTGCTACTTGCTGGTGTTACTGAGAGTCAACTTTCCGTTGAATTATTTTGACTTTATGTTAAAGAATTTTGGCTACAGTATTTTTCTTTCTTTCTTCATATAGATGCTACTCCGAAAAAGCTCACCCGAAAGGAGATGGCTGTCCGGGCCAGGGCCCGTAAGCTGGAGGCTATTTGTGCTGAGTATCCGCGGCTGTGGGCTTGGTAGCAGGAGGAGGAGACAGCAACCACTGCATCCTCCTCCAGTGCCCCCGTGTCCACCAGCCAGAAGCCTCCAGCCAAACGGAGCCGTGGCCCGACAGACTCCCGCCGCCGCCGCACAGTAGCAACACAATCAGCTGCCCCCCCCCCCCCAGAGCCTGGATGGTACGTCAGCGCTGCCTCCGTAAAAGAGTGGAGTACCTGGAGCGGTTGGCCGAAAAACATCAGCGCCAGCTCCTGGACCTCCGCAAAGAGCTGCGGGACGTGCAGCAACAGCTGTCCACACTATGCCACTGGAGGAAGTGACTGTCCCTTGCCCCTTTTTTAAAGACTGTTGGGGGGTGGGAATTGGGTGTTTGGGAAAGGGGACTTTTGGACATTGGTTGGGGTTAGGTAGGGGGGTGAGTTGGGTTAATTTATTTTATTTTTGTACTACATGAATATATTTCTTAATAATTATTTTTCATACCAAAACATAGTATACGCGTTCATATTATTTTGTGTGGGGGTGGGCGGTGGTTACTGGATGTTTGGTTTCTTCCAACGTACCAGCATGAATGAAACATCTAATCCTGAAATGTACCAAAGTGCCAGTAACCGAGTTAGGGAATTCAGTAGCCCTACTAGTACTTTACTAGTAGTACTAGCAGTCTCTGCTCTCCTCCCCAATCCCAGCCCATTATTCTACCTCTCCAAAATCCTTATCTTACCTGTGATTCGTGTTTGAGAATAGGGGTAGCCACAGGGCTGCCTGCATGGAAAATGGTTGGTTGTTGACATGAATCCTCGACGGATGAAATATCATTGTTGTGCTGTTAGTAGTAGTGGTACACACTGGCAGTAGCAGCATATGAAAAAAGGAAATGAAACATTGAGTGGCCTGAGCGTAGCATTGGAAACAGTACGATAGATAGTACGCTACAGAACAGTGCCATAAATTGTAGCCTAATCAGTGCTAAAGTATTCTAAATATAAATACTAGTTTTGTGGACTATGGCTACTATAAGAAATATTATGAAGGCAAAGGATACTTAAACATAAGAATTAACCATTTGATTCATCATGTGTACGAGCATGATGTTTGATGCTCAATTCACGATGTCGCACATGAAATTCCATTTTCCAACATTTTTCTGGTGCTTAGACCTTATCCTCCCCTGCAAGTGTGTGGAATTTCTTGTTGTCATAGTAATACCTCAATGAAAAACAACACAGCCTGGGGGAAGAGGGTTAGGGTTTTTGAAGATTGGATGGGAATGGTTTTTTTTGGGAAAAGGTTTGTGGAGAGAAGAAAAAAAAAATGCATGGACAAACAACAAATGAAGAGAAACACATTTTTTGATTCAAAGATATCCATACATCTTTTAAGGGACATAAAGGTAGTGCACTACTGCATGCATGAAGTTGTTTGCTAAACGGATGGTTAGGTTACTGAAAAGTTGTACTTACTACATCTTATTAGTAAGTATGAGGAAACAATTTGACATTGACACTAGTACAGGGCTGCATTAATTACGCAATTTCACTTGCCTTTCTGCCCTCATAGAGAATAAACACGTATTATTAGTACATTAAGTTAGTTATAAAAATAGCAAAGACACGTATGAAATAGCTGGAGAGATGACTTTGAAGCAGAGAACAAAGAACAAACGCACCTAGTCACATTCGTAGAAGTTCAAGTTTTTTACAATAATAACATTTAAAAGATAAGGAGAAGTTAAGAGAGAATACTGTAACTTTATGTTGTAGTTGTTCTGTTGAATTGTTGAAGTTGCATGCATCCAGCCATTCCTCTTATTCGCAATATACTCCTCCATTCTGTCTTACGCTCCGTCGATCAATATTGGTGACCAGACACACTGTCCACTGGCTGCCTGATGAGTAATTGCGGATTGCGTCTGAGTTCAGCGTTTGTTCCATGGCACATGGTAAAAGCCGTCCTGTAATTTTTGATGGGAAAAAACAGGAAGTGAACCAGTTAAAAAAATCTAAGGTACGCTGTGTAGTGCAAAAATAACACTTTCAGTTTTCGAACTGACATTATTATTATATACAATCATCACTTCAAAAGTGCGTAACCTGGTTCTCCTTTACAAGGATAGTAATAGTAACTATGGTTGAATTCTGCTGATCCACCATGGATTTCCTTTAAGAAAATTGCAAACAAAATTAGACATTCCCAGGAGTGCTCTCAGACCCCTGAACCCAGTCGGCAAAATGTAGAACACAACCAAGTAGCCCCCTAAAAACATGCGATACTGCTACCAGGTTGAACCCTAACTTCAAAACGTGCAAAAACGCACTCTGCAAGTAGGCCCAAACCCCTCTTTTCCACCGTGGATTTTCTTCAAAACACTTGCAATCAAAATTAGACATTACCAGTAGTGCTCCCAGACCCCTGAACCCATTCGCAGAAATCTAGAATACCCCCAAGTAGCCCCCTAAAAACATGCGATGCTATGACGGGGATGGGGCCAAGTTGAAAATCAAGCAGAAAGCGCACTTTGAAATTAGGCCCAAAAGACCCCTTTTCCACCATGGATTTTCTTCAAAATACTTGCAATGATTATTAAACATTCCCAGCAGTGCTCCAGAGCCCTAAACCCAGTTGCAAAAATCTAGAACACCCCCAAGTAGCCCTCCACAGAAAAGCAATTTTGGTAAAAAAAAAAAAAATTCACCTCGGATTTTCTTCAAACCACTTGCAATCACAATTACACATTCCCAGCAGTGCACGAGCGTAGGACTTGCAGCTCATCCAACGGAGGACACATATACTGGGGCGCAATCAATGCAAGTAGCCAGCCGCAACTGACTCAAAAAACGTCCTCCGCACGTGCGCAGGACTTGCAGCTCATCCAACGGAGGACACTTAATTTTGCCTGGGAATCCTAAAACCGCAGCTCAAACAATGCGGCAGCCTTCCTCGCGGGACACGATCAGGGATCTGCAATACTGGATCACCTCAGCCAAGGTATCACGGAGTAGCACCAAGAACAAGGGAATCGGCAGGAAGAATATCCGACGTTCTTCCTGGTTGCTCATGTGATTATATGGGCGGTCCAAATCGGCGCAGCAAGGCGCTATGGTTTCTGGGAGTTGTAGTCCAGGACCCAGCACGAGCTCTTTTCCTTTTCTGAGGCAACCGAGAATGGTGTGTGTTGCGCTCACGGTTGAACCATGACAGTTGGATCCATGGGTACTCCACTAGATCCAAGCCCGCTGTGAGGGGGCCACCACTACCTCCAACAGACTTCGCAATGCGGCAAGCAGTAACCTCTCCTAGCCACCACTCCAGTGCCTGCCCTCCTTCAAGCAGCACCTAGTCCACGATAGGGAGCAAATACCCCCATGAAGAGACTTATCAAATGAGTTTGGGTTTGGCAATGAATGAAGGCTGACCTATCGTGAGAGCTTTCCATTTCCTGTCACAGGCTAATGTTGTAGATTATTAAAAGGGAGTTATGACAGAGGTGTTAAGTGGTCTAGTTTTGAAGGGAAGTCAACTTTTCCTGAAAGTCCCTTTATCAATGGAGGATACTTGAGTTTAATGGATATTAACATTATGTACCCAAAATCTTTAATTCAGTTTTCTAGGTGCCAACTTCCTTCCTCCCTCATTTAATAATGTGATTTTGATGAAATCTATCAGATCTTCTTACCTGCAAATGACCTCAGTTTCCTTGAGCCTAAAAAGTACTGATTGATACCACTGGAAGGTTTTACAGAGTTTTATATTTCACTAAAGATATGCCTTTCCTACAGTATCCCTTCTTTCCGGTGCTTAATTTATCGAAAACGTAGTGCGGGGGCCCTCGACAGGAGGACACTAGAGCATGCACCATCCATTGCCCCTGGCAGCACTGCCAATGACAGCACCAACACACTTCTCATCACACTCTTAAAAGTGTGAAAATTCAGACTATTACAGGCCCCCAAAGCTATAAGAATTGCTTTGGAGGCAAACACTAATAATTTGAAATGTAAATTGAAATAATAAACAGAAGTTGTTGTGCTCGTACCTATATTGGCCAACACCACTACTATGTGGCAGACAGTCATAAGCCCCGGTGCTGGAAATTAAGTGCTGGTGCTCAGCACCGGAAAGTACAGGCACAAATTAAGCATTGGTCCTTTCTCACCTTTCTGAGACAGTGGAGCTCTTCCTCAAATTTACCCGGGGAGGGCTGTAAACGTTTCGCTAAAACATGGGTACAAACATTATCCCAGAAGCCAAAAGTTTTTTTCAATTGTGTGTCCCAAGGCAATTGTTTTATTTGACTTTCCCTCCTTGTTCATTGTCATATATAAAAGAACTTCGAAATGCATGACTTATGGATGTGCATTGTACAAAACAACGGAAGAAAATTCCCCCACTGCCTAAATATTATTTAACTTACGGCATTGTTCGAATACTTTATAAAGAGTCCTTCAAAACATAACAGGTACACTTATTTTCTTTTTTTCTTTTCAATAATTTATTGATGTTTTGTATGTATATCAAAAAAGCTTTTTTCTTATTTTCTGTATAATTTTCTTCTTAATTCATTATTTTCTTTTAATCATATAAACATTAAAATATAACTCATCATATTACAATTTTCTCAAGGTTTTCAATACATTTCAAAAAGACACCCATACTACCACATACCTATCTACACTCACATACTGCCCATCCATTCATCTTCACACACTCTTCTTTTTATCCAGAGCAATCTCTTTTCTCTGTAGTTGAGGTGACACAGGTTATAATGTAGATTCCCACACCAGGTCAACGCGCATTTCGGTGGGCTTGTACCACCTTCCTCAGGACCGACAGAGAAAAGTTTGCTTCCTTTTTGTGTGGACACTGGGTATCCTTTAAAAGATTCTAAAGGAATACAGAAGATATATCCATATCTACAAGACCTAGACCAAGTTTTAGGACCTTGTTATTTGATGTATCCTTCTTTCCTTCCCCCCCCCGAGATATATGCAGGTACGGGTGTTTTGCAGAGTTTTCTTATTTTAATCAGGAAACTCGAATTTCAGTCACTTCCTCAGATTTTGTAATAGAAAGATCTTTATTTTTTCTAACTTTTGCACTCAAAGCTTTTCATCAGACCGTGTTAATCTTTAGTTCACGTTTCCATATTCACTCCATCTGCAAACTCCAAGGTAGTATGGGTGTCTTTTTGAAATGTATTTAAAACCTTCTCCTGTGTTTGATTTATAAGATTTGGGGGTCTCTAGTTGGCAGAGGTAGGTACCAATGTCCAAATAGGGGCCCTTGCTTCTAGTCAGGGTAAGGGGGATACACTCTTTAGATAACCCCTGCTCACCCCCTTGTTAGCTTGGCACAAGCAGACAGGCTTGTCAAAGCCAATGTGTAAAGTATTTGTATCAACACTCACAGTAACACAGTGAAAACACCACAAATGGACTCCACACCAGTTTAGAAAAATAAAGTATCGTTATCTCAACTACACAAGACCAAAACGACAAAAATCCAACATACACAGTTCAAGAATATGATTTCCAAAAAGTTCTAGGGCTTGCGTCAAAATAATCCACAGTTGCATCACGTTTAGCTCAAAGTACCTGTAGATGCGACAAAAGTTCAAAATGGATGCTGCAGCGTTGAAAAACAAGCGAAGCGTCACATCTGAGACCCTGGGAAGGCGATGCGACAGCCCAGCTGGACGCAGCGGGCGTGTTGCAACGAATCCGGTCTGTATGGGGAGGGATGCGATACCTTGTATGGATTCCAGTGCGCAGGGTCGGTAGGAAGCGTCTTGCACAGGCACGATGCGCCGATCTTCGGGACGGTGACGATTTCAGGTGCGGCGGCGATGCACAGCGCAGCATCGATCTTCTCCTCTCCCGGTCCCTCGATGCGATGGTTCTGCGACGATGTTCGCAGCGAAGTGATGCGGTCCGCAATCAAGCGGGCGGCGATCTCACCCAGTGGCGAAAGGCTCTGCGCCTATACTCACACAACAGGAGTCTTCACTCACCGGGCCGTGCGTTCCACAAGCGAACGATGCGTCGGCTCTTGCAGCAACGATTTTGATCTTCGCGGCGGTGGGAATTTGCTCACACTGTCGGGGATGCGCTCCGCAAGCGAGCTATGCGTGAAAATTGCAAATTTTTTCTTTTCTCCTTGTCCACCTCCCCAAACAGCAGGCACAACTTCCAGAGGTCCCACAATTGGATCAAGCACTCTAGGAAGGGCAGAACTCATACAGCAGAGTTCAGGGGGGAACCTGGGGGTGAAGTCCTTTTGTTCCTGGGACTTCTTAACAGGGAGCCAGCTCTTCTCAGGCCCTTGGAGATCTCTTCAAGCAAGGGGACAAAGCAACAGCAAAGTCCTTCCCCTCTCCTTGGCAGCAAAGCAACTGCAGGTCAGCCCACAAACACACAGCAGGACAGTCCTTCCTCTTCAGTCTTCCAGCTTTCTCTTTGGCAGTGGTTCCTTCTTGATTCCAGGATGATCTAATTTTCTGTAGTCTGGGTAGCCCTTTTTTTACCTTTTCTTTGTTCTCTGGAGGCAGAGAGGCCTTGGCTTAGTCAGAACCAGTTCTGGTCAGTCCTGGAGCACTTTGTTTTCCTGACTTCTTTCCTTTCAGAGAAAGGGGCAGGGTCGTCCGCCGCCCAGCAGGAGGTGGAGGTAGCATTGTAGAAGGCAGGCACAGCCCTATTCAGGCCCAGGTGCTATCCCCTCCCACCATTCAAGATGCAGATGCAGCTATTCAGCCTAGGGCTGACTCAGCCAGCCTCCTGGGGGCTCCCCAGCCCCTGTCACTCACAAACCAGACAGTCAATTTGCAAACAGGCCAAGGCACACAGAAAGGTTAGACAAGAGAACAGCCACTTTCTAAAAGTGCTGTTCTCAAACACAGGATTTAAAAACCAGCCTTCCTAAAAGATGTGTTATTGAAGTCTGAGTTCAAGGATACCAGACTTTAATTTTCTATCTTGCTCCTATGGGAAGATATGCAGGTAAACATTATACACAGCATTCCCTATTATAGCCTATGGGCAAGATAGCCCTCTCAATAGTGAAAAACGAAAATGGCTGTAAATCACTACCAGAGCATGTCACACACATCAGTACAAGCTCTACCTTTCAGATACACTGCACCCTGCCCAGGGGGGTACCTAGGGCCTTCCATAGGGGTGTCCAATGTGCACAGAGGGAAAGGTTAGGCCTGGCCAGTGTGGACACTGGCCAGGGCAGCATGGCAGTTAGCAACTGCACCCAGACACCCCGGTGGCAGGCCTGAGAGACACCGTTTTAAGGCTACTCATGTGGGTGGCACAATCAGTGCTGCAGGCCCACTAGTAGCATTTGAATCACCAGCCCTGGCACACTCAGTGCACTTTACTAGGGACTTCTTGGTAATACAACAATACCAATCATGGATAACCAATCACAATAACAATTTACTCAGGGAGCACTTGCACTTTGACACTGATCAGCAGTGGCAAAGTGCCCAAAGCATCTAAACCAGCAAAAACGAAATCCAGCACAGCATCAAAAATACAGGAGGTAGAGGCGAAGATTCAGGGGGAAACCACGCCAAAGGTCTAGGTCTAACACTGTTCATATGAAATAGGAACCCTGCCAAAGAGTACAATTAACAACTGACTTGCATCTTAGTTCACTTTTGTCATTTTTGTCAGGGTGGGGGGAGGAATGAATGTTTGTAAATTCATGTTTGAAAACTTGCTTTTATAAAATATTTCTCAATGCACTGATGTTATGTACAAAGGTGAAATGGTTCTGCATGTTACTGAAATACACATTTTGAATTTTGAAGAGACATTATCATATTTTTGCACTTTTACTGCAAGATGTCTTTAAAAATAAAGGTGTTTCTAAAGTTAAGCAGTGCTGGAAAATACTAGTTACTTCCTTTCTTTAACTTCAATTAACCTTTAAATAAATGCTTGCCTGTTTAATTTCTTTCTCAATGTTAGTCAAGAAAACAGCAGATTAGTGCTGCTGTTGACCAGGGCGCCTCATATAAAGATCAGGAGGGCCGCATGCAGCCCCAGGACCATACTTTGAGTATTACTAGGTCTAGAATGAAGCAAATTTGTCACAGTTGATCACCTTTGTCTTTTATTAGACTTTCTGGTTCTAAATTGGTCAAGACTATTCTTGAACTGTTAAATCTCCTTTAGGTGCCCTGTAAATGAAAGAGCGAACACAGGTCCTCGATTGTCTCCCGGATTGCTCTATGAATGGAAAGGCGAAGACAAGTGCTCCACTTAAGGGCATCATGGTATTTGTCAGGTGACTCACTACTCCTCAATTCAGACTTTCAGAAGCATGTGTGCCTTGATTTAGGTGAAAGAAACAAGGTGCTTACTAAGTTGTTAGAGCAGTCTATCAAACTATTGTGGTCAATAATTAAATGTTCCCAGGCCTACCTACTTGTATGAATTTTCTTTGGGAGTGATATTTGCTACGGAATCTGTGTGACGAAATATGTATCAGATGTGCGTTCATCTTGCATTTAGTAATATTCTTTCTGATAAATATGTCATATTCCTATTGGTTTCTGATAGTCCTTCCACAGCAGCTTTTGCTCAGGGTAATTATTCAGAAGACTTTTTTCTGATGAATTTTTTTTTTTAATTGTATTTTGTCCTGGCTTCTGGAGAGATACAATCCTCACCACTCCTGAGTTTGGTAAGTGGGGCATCAAAGTTGCCCGCCCTCCTTCTCCCACCTGGGTCATCTTGCTGCTTTGGGCTGCAGTCTGCTGCTATAGTTCCGAGGCTTTGTCACTGACAGACACATCTGTTCATGATATCTATTGACCTACTAGAGGTTATACAGCTAATGTGACTAGGGGAGGTCAAAACAATATTACTTAAAAAAATATTACCATGCTAGAATTCATGTTTATTGGGTGCTTCAAATTAGCAAAAATACAAAGTAAGCCAGCAATACCTTAATAGACAAAATCTTCATCAGAGCCATGTGTTATTTACACATAGTGCTTCAAATATGCGCAGAAAGCAAATTAATGTCACGTTGACTTTAAAATTAATTGAGAGTCTCGCGCTAATTTCAGTGTTGCCGTGTATGAAACCACATGTTGAAATTGCATCCGCCAAGCTTCTGCCAACATTTGAGAGGTATAGTAGGCTGGTAAGTTAGGCGGAGCTGATGTCACCCATGCAGGTTGGTGCATTAATACACCTGCTTCATCATTTCATTTGATGACATCACACTGATCCAAGGCTCATGCCGCAATAGTGCCACATAGCACATCCAGTAAACTACACCTCCAGTGAAAAAATGTCAAGTCCCAGCATGAGTATTCGTAAACGGTTAAGTTGTGGGATTTGCTGGAAGATTACTCATCAACAGAAAATATCATCAAAGTAAATTGACTTATTATTTTAGACATTGGCCTGTATGTGGCATTTGATATGGTGGATTATGCCATTCACATCCAGGGAATTAAAGAGGCTGACATCTCAAGAGCTGGAGAAAGTTGGTTTGTCTCAGTCCTGTAGGACCACACCCAGATGTTCTGCATACCACCATCCAGATCTGAACTGCAGAACATCAGCTGTGTAGTGCCTCAAGCCCCTGCTATTCAACGTGCATGTAGGGCGTCTTCTTGCGATCATTAGGAGTCATGGTTGCACTGCTCTGATGTTTGTTGATGACATCCAATCCAAGGTTCTGCTGGACAAAGAGGCGCCCACCTGTCTTTTTTTTTTTCATTACTTTCGATTTCCTGTAATTTTGCGACAATTTGCTTGTCTATGGTACCACCAAGAACTTGTTAAATACAATAAACACATATAAATGGTTTTACAGTAAATATTGCACATCGGACTAGAATATGACTGTCTGGCGTTTAGTAGCTTAAAATAACTGAGTGTGTATAGCCTTAAAAAGGAGTCTGTCCGTTTTTAACGGTAAGCAATCAACACCAATAAATAGACCTATATAGTGTTGTGAATATTAACACTGCTAAAAATGGTTTTGATCACAAGGACATTTAACTATGACCTCGCAGCAGCAAATCTCAAAAATGCTTCTTACGTAGCCTAACTATACCAACGAGTATTATAAAATATCAAACTTTTAAAAGCAGTGGCTCTGCTAATAAAACTTTTATTTTTATAACATGTAAAATATATTACCATATGATAAAGAACGACGTTTTAGCTGAATTGTGTGTATGTAACTTTGGAATGTCTTTGTTTTTCGTACAGATCACAAAAACAAGGCCCCGTTTATCACCAGTCAACAGAATAATGTATATTACAATCGACCTCAACAAATTGTGCAAGGAAATAACACAGTTAAGTATCATATTATTATTATGCTTGCTTGGCATGCATCAATGACATCTTAGAAATTCAGGCTTCGAGTTTTTGCAAGAGTAACATGAGTAAATTACAACAGTTGGCAGTCAGGCGGCCATCTCACCAAGTGGATATCATGAACATGTTTGCATTTATGTGGGTCTAGGCAGTCTGGTTTATGACTAGGAGAGAGCTAGAGAATGAGTCCGTAGAAGATACAAGGAGGCTCAGAGCTGAGCCCACACCTTGTACTTCACAACATGGAACAGGTAAAAGGCTACCACGCCTGCTCCTCACACAAATCCATCACAAGTGAAAATTACTAGCTCAATATGAATAAATGGAGGAGTTTTGTCATAATGTCAGCAGTGGCGTAACGAAACTTGAGGGGGCCCCCCTGCAAACTTCATGGAGGGGGCCCCCCCATTCTCCGTGCCAGTCTAGAGCTCTCAGGCCAGCTACCCGCCATACTGCAGGGGATGTGGGGCGATTGTTACGCCACTGTCACCAATCCAGCCGTTATAAGTAACACTGGATGGTGGAGTTAAAGGTTGGGCTTAGTCTGTCCGCAGGCTATCATAGGTGGTGGTCCATTCATTACAGGGTCCCTGCCATCTGTAGGCCGGGGAAGTTTGCCCAATTTTAGGTGGGTTTCCTGATGCAGACTCCTGTCATGATATACAACATCAGGCCCACTGATTGTTCAGTTTTGACAAAAGTGCATCCACTGCTCCTTCTGGTTTCCGTTTTAAAACATTAGACAAAGCGACAATGCAGTATTTCAAAAGCAGATGTAACTACAAAGAGCACATTTTGATAATGCATTTTTATTAGTAGACAATAGCAATCTTAAGAGGCATTGCATAGCTTCATACACACTCTGACCCCAATTCCATCACAGTCTCGCTTTCTCTCTCTCTCGCTCAGTCAGTCAGTCTCTCTCTTTCAGTCTCTCTCTCTCTCAGTCAGTCAGTCTCTCTCTTTCAGTCAGTTAGTCTCTCTCTCTCAGTCAGTCAGTCTATCTCTCTCTGTCATTCAGTCTCTCTCTGTCGGTCTGTCCATCAGTCGGTCTCTCTCTGGCTCTGTCAGTCTCTCTATCTCTCTCTTTCTGTCAGTCTCTCAGTCAGTCAGTCTCTCTCTCTCAGTCAGTCAGTCTATCTCTCTCTGTCATTCAGTCTCTCCTAGTCAGTCAGTCTCTGTCAGTCAGTCCGTCTCTCTCTCTCTGTCAGTCTGTCAGTCAGTCGGCCTCTCTCTCTCTCTCTCTCTCTCTGTCAGTCTCTCTCAGTCAGTCCCGCTCTCTGTCAGTCTCTCTCCCTGTCAGTCTCTCTCGCAGTCTCTCTCTCTCTCTCGCAGTCTCTCTCTCTCTCTGTCAGTCTCTCTCTCTTTCTGTCAGTCTCTCTCAGTGAGTCCGTCTGTCTCTCTCAGTCAGTCTCTCTGTCTGTCAGTCTCTCTCTTAGTCTCTCTCTCTCAGTCAGTCAGTCTTCCAGACAGTCTCTCTCTCCCTCTGTCAGTCTTTCTCAGTTAGGCATTCTCTCTCTCGCAGTCAGCCAGTCTCTCTCAGTCAGTCTCTCTCTCCCTTAGTCAGTGACTCTCTCTGTCAGTCTCTCTCTGTGTCAGTCAGTCTCTCTGTCAGTCAGTCTCTCTCAGTTAGTCTCTCTCTGTCAGTCAGTCTCTCTGTCTGTCAGTCAGTCTCTCTTTCTCTGTCAGTCTCTGTCTCTCTCTCTGTCAGTCTCTGTCAGTCAATCTCTCTGTCAGTCTCTCTCTCTGTCAGTCTCTCTCTCTGTCAGTCTCTCTCTCTCTGCCAGTCTCTCTCTCAGCCAGTAAGTCTCCCAGTCTCTCTCTCTCTCTTAGTCTCTCTCTCTGTCAGTCAGTCTCGTTCTCTCCCAGTCAGTCTCTCTCTCTCCCAGTCAGTCAGTCTCTCTCAGTCAGTCATTCTCTCTCTACCTCAGTCAGTCTCTCTCTCTCTCCCTGTCAGTCCCCCTCTCAGTCAGTCTCTCTCTCTCTCTCTGTCAGTCTCTCTCAGTCAGTCAGTCTCTCTCAGTCAGTCAGTCTCTCTCGCAGTCAATCCGTCTATCTCTCTCAGTCAGTCAGTCTCTGCCTCTCTCTCTGTCTCTCTCTCTGTCAGTCAGTATTTCTCTACCTCAGTCAGTCTCACTCTCAATCAGTCTCTCTCTCTCTCTGTTAGTCAGTCAGTCACTCTCTTAGTCAGCCAGCCTCGCTCTCTCTCTATCTGTCAGTTTCTCAGCCAGTCATTCTCTCAGTCAGTCAGTATTCAGTCTCTGAGTCAGTCAGCCAGTCTCTACTCTCTCTCTTCATTCTCTCTCTCAACTCTGTCCACTCCATCTCCACTGTCTATCCACTCTCTCCACTGTCTCTCTCTCCACTTTCTCTCTCTCTACTCTCTCTCCACTCTCTCGCCACTGTCTCCCTCCACTGTCTCTACTCTTTCCACTCTCTCTCGACTCTCTCCACCCTCTCTCCCTTCACACTTTCTCTCTACTTTGTCTCCACTCTCTTTCTCTCCACTCTCTCTCTCCACGCTCCCACTCTCTCTCTCCACTCACTCACTCCACTCTCTCACTCTCTCACTCTCTCACTCTCTCTCTCTCACTCTCTCTCGCTCACTCTCTGTCTCACTCTCTCTCCACCCTCTCTCCACCTTCTATCTACTCTCTCTCCACCCTCTTTCTACTCTCTCCCCACTCTCTCTCTGCACTGCCTCCTCCACTGTCTCCCTCCACTCTCTCCCTCCACTCTCCCTCCACTCTCTCTCCACTTTCTCTCCTCTCCCTCTCCTCTCTCCTCTCTCTCTCTCTCCACTCTCTCTCTCTCCACTCTCTCTCCCTTCTCTCTCTCCACTGTCTCCTCCACTGTCTCTCTCTCCTCTCTCTCTCTCTCTCTCGCTCCACTCTCTCTCTCTCCTCTCTCTCTCCCCTCACTCTCTCTCTCTCGCTCCACTCTCTCTCTCTCCTCTCTCTTTCCCCTCACTCTCTCTCTCTCTCTCCACTCTCTCTCTTCTCTCTCTCTCTCTATCTCTCCACTCTCTCTCTTCTCTCTCTCTCTCTCTCTCCACTGTCTCTCTTTCCACTTTCTCTCTCTCTCTCCACTCTCTCTCCACTGTCTCTCTTTCCACTTTCTCTCTCTCTCTCCACTCTCTCTCCACTCTCTCTCTCTACTCTCTCTCAACTCTCTCTCTCTACTCTCTCTCCACTCTCTCTCTCCACTCTCTCTCTCTCCACTCTCTCTCCCTCCACTCTCTCTCTCCACTCTCTCTCTACTCTCTCCACTCTCTCTCTACTCTCTATCCACTGTCTTTATCTCCACTCTCTCTCCACTGTCTCCCTCCACTCTCTCTACTCTCTCTCCACTCTCTCGCTCACTCTCTCCACTGTCTAGCTCCACTCTCTCTCCACTCTCTTTCTACTCTCTCTCTCCACTCTCTCTCTGCACTGTCTCCTCCACAGTCTCCCTCCACTCTCGCCCTCCACTCTCGCCCTCCACTCTCCCTCCACTCTCTCTCCTCTCTCTCTCTCCTCTCTCTCTCTCTCCACTCTCCACTGTCTCCTCCACTGTCTCCCTCCACTCTCTCTCCACTCTCTCCCTCTCTCCACTCTCTCTCCTCTCTCTCTCCCTCTCTCTCTCGCTCCACTCTCTCTCTCTCCTCTCTCTCTCCCTCACTCTCTCTCTCTCTCTCTCTCTCCACTCTCTCTCTTCTCTCTCTCTCTCTCTATCTCTCCACTCTCTCTCTTCTCTCTCTCTCCACTCTCTCTCTCCACTCTCTCTCTCCACTGTCGCTCTCTCCACCTTCTCTCTCTCTCTCCACTCTCTCTCCACTGTCTAGCTCCACTCTCTCTCTACTCTCTCTCAACTCTCTCTCTCTACTCTCTCTCCACTCCCTCTCTCTACTCTCTCTCTCCACTCTCTCTCCCTCCACTCTCTCTCCCTCCACTCTCTCTCTCCACTCTCTCTCCACTCTCTCTCCACTGTCTCCCTCCACTCTCTCTACTCTCTCCACTCTCTCGCTCACTCTCTCCACTGTCTCCATGCTCTCTCCACTATCTCTCTCTCCACTGTCTAGCTCCACTCTCTCTCCACTCTCTCTCTCTCCTCTCTCTCCACTCTCTCTCTCTACTCTCTCTCTCCACCCTCACTCTCTCTTCACTCTCTCTCTCTACTCTCGCTCTCTACTCTCTCTCTCCACTCTCTCTCTCCACTCTCTCTCTCCACTCTCTCTCTCTCCTCTCTCTCTCCACTCTCTCCCACTCTCTCCCACTCTCTCTCACAAAGTAGTGTGCGTTCCATGGGCATCCGCACAATTGTTTCCGGGGGGCACATTTTTAACTTCATCTCCATCCCCCTTGCACCCTTCTCCCCTCTGCCTTGCAGCACCCTTCTTGTCCTCCCCCTTGGACCCTTCTCCCCCTCCCCCTTGCACCCTTCTCCACCTCCGCCTTGCACCCTTCTCCTCTCTGCCTTGCATCCTACTCCCCTCTGCCTTGCACCCTTCTCCTCTCTGCCTTGCACCCTTCTCCTCTCTGCCTTGCACCCTTCTCCCCTCCGCCTTGCACCCTTCTCCTCTCTGCCTTGCACCCTTCTCCCCTCCACCTTGCACCCTTCTCCTCTCTGCCTTGCACCCTTCTCCCTCCGCCTTGTACTTTTCTTCTCTCTGCCTTGCACCCTTCTCCCCTCCGCCTTGCACCCTCCTCCTCTCTGCCTTGCATCCTACTCCCCTCTGCCTTGCACCCTTCTCCTCTCTGCCTTGCACCCTTCTCCTCTCTGCCTTGCACCCTTCTCCTCTCTGCCTTGCACCCTTCTCCCCTCTGCCTTGCACCCTTCTCCCCTCCACCTTGCACCCTTCTCCTCTCCACCTTGCACCCTTCTCCTCTCCGCCTTGCACCCTTCTCTGCCTTGCACCCTTCTCCCCTCTGCCTTGCATCCTACTCCCCTCTGCCTTGCACCCTTCTCCTCTCTGCCTTGCACCCTTCTCCTCTCTGCCTTGCACCCTTCTCCTCTCTGCCTTGCACCCTTCTCCCCTCCCCGTTGCACCGTTCTCCTCTCCACCTTGCACCCTTCTCCTCTCCACCTTGCACCCTTCTCCTCTCTGCCTTGCACCCTTCTCTCTGCCTTGCACCCTTCTCCTCTCTGCCTTGCACCCTTCTCCTCTCTGCCTTGCACCCTTCTTCCCTCCGCCTTGCACCCTTCTCCCCTCCGCCTTGCACCCTTCTCCCTCTCCCCGTTGCACCCTTCTCCTTTCTGCCTTGCACCCTTTTCCTCTCTGCCTTGCACCCTTCTCCTCTCTGCCTTGCACCCTTCTCCTCTCCGCCTTGCACCCTTCTCCTCTCTGCCTTGCAACCTTCTCCCCTCTGCCTTGCAACCTTCTCCCCTGTGCCTTGCACCCTTCTCCCCTGTGCCTTGCACCCTTCTCCCCTGTGCCTTACACCCTTCCCCCCCTCCGCCTGGACTCCAAAACGTAAGCTGATCACTTTCTTCAAACAAAATAATTTTGACCTAATAGACAAGCTTTTTATTTTTAGTAAATGCATGGCAGGTGCTCTACTATCAGTTTGCAGTTTTCATCCAGTATCCATATGTACTCTGGCTATACAAGGAAAGTGCCACCATCCCAAGCCAAGGATACACACTAAATACTAAGAACTACCAACAATATATCGCCCAAACAAGGGTGGGCAGATAGCACATCACCCTCACATGCATTCATGTTTTAATGAGGATGCTGTTCTCTCACAATAAAAATTAATGTTTGTACAAATGCCATTTTGACACCTCTATGTGCTGTACATAACGATTGTCACTGTAACTCAGCTTTCCGAACTCAGAGGGTAGGTTGACTTGGTACACGAGAGAATAACAAATGACTTGGAGGACTTAAACAGATGTCAGGGTGAGCGTGAAACTGACTACGATAAAGCAAGCAATTAAAATTGTATTTTGTTTAAAAGAACCATGACTTGTCGGAAAACACAATTTCTATTATATATAAAAGTTCTTAAAAATGTCACCGTGATTACAAATTATATTACACAGGCACGTATGTTGGAGAAAGGACCTACAGGCTGTCTGAACAGAGATAATCTTCCCTTACTTGCAGGCCCATTATCGCATTACACCGAGACCTCTGTATCACCTTTCAACAATAAAAAGAAACTACTCACTGTCTCGTTCCTTGTCCCAAACTTGGTGGCTGAGGAAGTGCTTCTGCATCTGGAGTTCTTTTTAATAATTATAATTCACCAATGGAACATGTGCACAAGCACATAGCAGAACACTGCGTCTTCGCAGCATGCCAGCTCTCCACATTTACCGGGGCCCACTCAAGAAGGGTGTGCAAATCGCTTTCACTTTCGCATGTTAGACATGCGTGGTCGAGCCGGCTGAAATCATCCAGAAAAGGTAAGCATGCTTTTAAAATGCTGATGTGGAAACACCGAGCCAGCTTCAGCATTGTAATTGTGTCTTTAGATAACTTGTAGGGGAGAGGAAGGGAAGCAGTTTTTTTAAGGGTGCCACAATAGTTTTTTAAGGGTGCCACAATCACATTAAGAGGTCCCCAGTCCATGTAGGCCCCCAAACCCTGACAACCCCCCTCCCCCACCCCTCACCCCTCACAGCCCTGGCCTCCTCCCTTCTCAAAGAAGAATGCACTATCCTAGGGCCCCCACCCCCTCCTCTTTCCGGGCCTGGCTCGTGGCTTTGACTGAAGAGAAACAATGGAAGTTGATACTTTGTTTCTCTTCAGTCAAAGGTCAGCAGCGCGAGGAGCAAGGAGCAGGCTTCAGGCAGCAGCTGCTTCAGAGAGAGAGACACAGCTCTCTACCGGAGAGCTCAGCTGAGGGGCCCCCTTCATCTACTGGAGACTGGAGGCCCCGCACCGCGGGGGTGTTTGTTACGCCCCTGCTCTCTCCCCCCTCACCCCCCCTACCTGGTACACTTTCAGAGGCCCGGGGCCGGGCCTGGACACCAATTATTAAGAGGCCGGCCCCCGGCCTGCATCTTAAGTAATTGAGAAGATGACGTGGTGTGCCTTGCTAGCTCTGCTCAGACTCAGGGGCCCCTGCGGGGCCCCTGGAGCGCAGGGCCCCCCCGCACTGCGGGGGCTGCGGGGGCCTGTGTTACGCCCCTGAATGTCAGGACCACGAATGCATAAGACTCCGGATGTGGAGAAAGGCTTGCTGACTTCTATCACATGAGCTGCTCCTGTCGGACCCTGAGAGTTTTAGGTCCTCAGTAACAGATACCCTCGTGCGAACGACTGGTAGGATAGCACTGTTTGATCGAAATGTTGTCTATTGGATCTGCATTCTCGACCACAGAAGGGTAAATAGTTCCTACATTCTTAGATCTAGCATTGATTCTGGTCAAAAGGTGCACAGCGACTACCTGGAAACCACCCAAATGCCCACGCGTTCAGACATAGTTGAAATTAATACCACAATGGGCTGACCTTGAATTGGAATACTTGAGACTAGATAATTACAAGGGTTTGGGTAAACATGAACTTTCTTTCCCTCGTTGTTTTATATCCTCCTGGCACCCTCATGTAGATGGCATTATCTTCCCCACACAGTGAACCACTGGAATTGAATGCTGAACGTTCTCCTACTGAAAACCATATTTAAGAACATTTTACCACCTTTTTATACTCTGTCTTTAATGGTGTTAATGTATTTGGGTTGTCTCTGTTTAAATGAGAAACGCAATACATTTTTGTTTTAAATGGCAGTGCCACGCATGTCTCTCTGCTCAGAGGTACAAATACGCATGTTATGTTGCGTGTAAGCAACTGTGACCTGCATCACTTCACGACCAAACTGACATAACATAATTGCCCACACATGTTGCAATAACATTAGTTATCGGTAAGATAAGAGAGCACCCTTCAAATGCCTGATTACGCTAAGGAAGGGTCTCTTTGCTCCGAAGATGCTTTTGCAGTATTTTATCAGTATGATGTGTGTTGTACAGTATTCACGGCTCATGCATATTAGCCTGCCCACACCTTGAACTTTATGCTTTGGACAGGGAAATCAAACAGCTTGTGGGCATGGATAGGTGCTTGGTGGGCTGACCAGTGACATTTTGTGTTTGTGTATCAATGAAAATGAATAAAGTATTTTTCTGGGCGTGCTGCTGTGACATTCTGGAACAGCATTTTATTGCAATGCTCAAAAAAACTCAAACCTGCCTAAGTCGAGATTTGCATACGTGCCTTGCATTTGTGCTACCCACTCACACACATCAATGCTCACCCCAGGTTTTCGCCGCATGATAGAGATTAGTAGTTTCTGAACTATGAGATTATATACAATGCTATCTTCCCTGTCTGACGTCATGCTACTTCAGCAGCACTTCTCAGTCGTGTGCATGTTGAGTGATCTTTTTACACTATGCCACCTCAAGTTTAAGCTGGTGCCCTTGACAAAGCCACACTGCCGGCATGCTGTATTGTTTACAGGAATTGGGTCCTGGGGTCTGCTGCAGCCAGGGAACCCTGCTGTCCATGGGCTTTCTGAAATCTAGAGACCCAGGGAGTCCTACAGGCTTACTTACCCTATGTATTTGTGTAATGTACCCAAGGATCTAAGTTTAGGGATATGGGTTAATTATATTACTCACGTTTTCGATTACCAACAACAACAAACAAATAACAGCATTTTTTTTTAAATTTGTTTTGTGTGAACACTGACTTATATTTGGAAGCCAAGTTATAGAGTGTTTCAATGGTACATAACAAATGTTCGAACATCTTGCGTGCCCACCATTCTTCACATAATGGCACTGTGTGGGTGGTTTAATCAAAAGGAGACTAGCTCATATTTATTTAAGGTTACAAAAACAAGAAGACTCTGGTATGTTTCATCACGGAGTGGGAACACCTGGTGAGTGTGTTCATAAATCCCTCACCCACCAACCTAGTTGGTGGCATGCTTCATCATCGGGCCCACCCAGTAGCACCTAGCGTGCTCCGGGTGTGCTTCAACACCTGATTACAGCGGAGCTGGTATTTTGCTGAGTGTGCAGTGAAGATAGTTAAGAAAGTGATGTTAAAACGGCTAGGCGGGGGTCCCAGTACCCGAGGGTAAAATTAGACTTTAATACCTGGGCCTCCGTCAGCGGTTAAAATAAGGCTAGGGGATGTAAGTGGCGAGTTACGACCTCTCACATCCAATGGGTCAACATGTTTCAGCCAGTGCCTTATGACTAAGCTGGCTTTCTTCAGGACCTAAATAAAAAAAAAAGGGGTGTGTGTATCTTCCTCGACGACCCTACCTTCAGGAAGGACTGGGCCCAGATCGCCTGGCACTGCACCAGGGACTGGATGATCCTTATTATAAAAACAGCAAAACGCCTTTCAGAAGCCTTTCTAGTGGAAATCCAAGCCACGGAAAGTCCCTTCAAAGCCACCATAACCGCTTACAAAAAGAAATTGGATGAACAGAATAAAGATATAAACGATTATAAAGACTACCTTACCCAGGCCAAAATAAAGAAATTTGACAAAGATCTGAAAAAATTCAGTTACGCCAAAGTCTACCCATACTCAGAAGAGGATTACACCCCTCAGAACAAGAATACCAGCATGTCTAACACTTCAGGGGATGACAGCTCCGTCTCTAGTGGTTCCAGCAATGGCTCGACGAAACGGGGTGGACGCGGCAGACGTGGACAACGTTGGCAGAACAATTGGCAAGGAGGACAACCGGGACAATTCCACGGTTTCCCACCTAATTTTGGCCCCATACAAAACCCCTATTTTGGCTTCCCGCCCATGTACCCTCCCGGGCCCATGCCCTTATTTACAGGCAACCAGGGACCACACATCCCTTTTTTAGGACGGGGCAGAGGAGCACGGGGCAGAAGAAGAACAAACCCACAACAACTGCAAGTACACTGGGGCGGAGAGGAGAACCCAGTCAGTGCAAACACTCGCCAGAAAACGAAAGAGGCAACCCCGGGAACGAGCAAACAGTGAGACCACACGACCAACCCTCACTGGTTTTCAACCTGTCCAGCACACCCCTGACCTCTAAAGAACAATCAATACTTGAAAAAGGCTTGTCGTTTGTTCCAACTACGAGACTTGATAAATTTAAACTACACGTGGAACTGGCACAATTCTTCAGGAAACTAAAACTGAAGTCTTTTTTTGAAAAACCCATCCCTGAAATAGAACCAGTCCATGACAACCCCAACGTCACAGGACTCCGACTAAAATCCACGTTTGTACCACCACCCTCTGCCATTCCCCCCGAAATCATAACATTTGAACAGGCTGTGTACAACGATGTAGAGAGATTAAACCCTACCAACCACTTCAACAATCTATCCTGGGATGACAGGAAGACACTACAACGCCTACAAGATAATCCCCTGATCATTATAAAACCGGCGGACAAAGGGGGAGGCATCGTCCTCCAAGACAAGCAAGACTACGACATGGAGTGTCGCAGATTACTGAGTGACAACAGAAATTATCGACGACTGAACCATGACCCAACAAGTGAATTACGGACTACAATTCACACATTAGTCAAACAAGCAGCGGATGCTGAATATATCTCCAAACAGGAAGCAGACTATCTCTGTCCCCAAAACACCAGGATTCCATACTTTTACACTGTACCCAAAGTACATAAAGGGGTAAGCCCCCCTCCTGGTAGACCCATTGTGTCGGGCATTAATTCCCTACTGGAACCACTGTCACGCTACTGTGACTTTTTCTTAAATCCCTTAGTGCAGTCGACACCGACGTACATCAAAGACACCAAGCACAAGTCTTGAACAACAAAGAATTCAACCCTGCCACACAACTACTGGTAGGCCTGGACGTGGAGAGTCTGTACACCAGCCTCCCACAAGATGCCACTCTCAAAGTACTCCATGACATCCTGATGGCGACCAACTGGGAATACCACACCCCCAGGGCCTTCGTACTGGCTTGTGCCACCCTGGCACTCAAAGAAAACTACTTTGAGTTTGACGGTACCCTCTACCTACAAACTAATGGGACGTCTATGGGCAGTGTCTTCGCTCCCAGCGTAGCGGGACTATACGTCCACCATTTTGAAGAGTGTCACATAGCGACTGACACCAACCCCTACTTCAACCATATCCTGAGCTGGCGCAGGTATATAGATGATATCTTGGTGGTCTGGCAGGGTACCCACTCTGACCTGGATACATTCATGATCTGGCTAAACAACAGGGACCCCTACCTCAAATTTACCTGCACTGCAAGTAACAACCATCTCCCTTTCCTAGACCTGGACATTACAGTCAAGGATGGCACCCTGATCACGACAACTTATTACAAACCAACAGCAAGGAACTCATTGCTTGACTTCACTAGCTTCCACCCCCGCCCACTCAGAGAGAACTTGCCTTACGGACAATTTCTGCGCATACGCAGAAACTGCACCAACATCTCTGACTACAAAAAACAGTCTGCAGAATTGGCCACCAAGTTGGCACAACGCGGTTATCCGAAGTCCATCATCAACAAAACCCAGAAGAGGGCGAGAAACCAGAACCGGGAAGCCCTACTTGAGACTGTAACCAAAGACCAAGACACTCAACCAATCACCTGTGTCACGACCTACAACACAGCATCAAATGAAGTGTCAAAAATCATAAGAAAGCACTGGAAAATAATCAATTCAGGACAGAGAAAATGGGACATCCCTAGATTCGCATACAAGAGATGCAACAATCTTAAAGACCGTCTGGTCAGTACCCGCCCAAGACCACCACCCCAACCTGCCACCAACACCCTCGTGAACATATGGGGCCTCCCAAAGGTCACCGGGCATTACCCCTGCAATGACTGTAGTGTGTGTCACCTAACCACTCATACCAAGACTCTGGATCTGGAGCCTAACAAGGTGTGGACCCAGCGTAGCCACACAAATTGTAACTCTCGCAACCTTGTCTACCTTATTACATGTACATGTGGACTCCGGTACATTGGAATGACCACACGTAAAATAAAGACACGGATAACAGAACACCGGAGTACCATAAGATGTAAAAAGAACATCAGCAGAATGACCAACCATTTTATCACTCAAGGTCACACGCCCAATGACCTAACTTGGACGGTCATAGAACAAGTCCCTGAAGGCATCGTGGACAATGACAAAAGACTGCTACAGGCAGAACAACGATGGATCTACCGCCTTTCCACAGCCACCCAGGGATTGAACGATGCCATTCCTTGGAATTCACTGACCCACCAGTGAGTGACCCCCATGCCGTCATACGATACAACTATGGTTCGCTCTCTGGTTACCTGTCATTGCCCCAGAGAAATGTACATATTGTCCCTTACTCCCACCAGTGAGTGACCCCCTACCGACTTACGAAATACCAGTGGTTCGCTCTCTGGTAACATACCAGGATTATACACTGCTGTTGCCCCTGAGAATAGTACAGACTGTCCCCTATGACGCTCCCCGCCTCCCCCCCCCTTTATTAATCAGCCTCACAGTAGTATCATCGACACCCTGAGTGTCCCATGATCATTTGGGACTCGGAGGTCTCCTTGTCCTACCATAGCGCATGCGCGGCGGTGACACTACAACCCCGCACATGCGCAGACCACACCCGGCGTACTGCGCATGTGCGCATACCGCGCACTAGTTCCCCGCTTGGGAAACGCCTACAACAATGCAGGCACTCTAGCGCGTCTGAACGCTATTGCGCTCGCGCTCACCAGGCGCCCATACCCTCGTCAGGCACTATGACTCGGACACCAGAGTCTTTTTACTATTGCCTCCCAAACCTGCAGGTGCCTTTGGTTATCCAATTAACCGGACTATTTAAGACCCGGGAAACGGTCACTCCTCACCGGTATGCGAAGGAGGCACTACAGGTCCAGAGCAGGCTCTGCCCAGAAAGGCTGTGAGTATGAGATACAACCACCACGACTCCTGGTAAGCGCTTTTCTCTCCCTTACAGGTCTCCCTAATCAGTATGGTAAACGTTTGTCCCCTTAGGGTCAAGCCCTTGCCACCTCCCAACCTTGAGGTCAGACTGAGCAAAAACTAGCGTAAGAGTGCCCTCATGCGCCGCTCTACACCAATGCACTATGTTTTTCCGGTCTTTTAATCACTTCACCCTCGAGTTACAAGTGCGATTCTCACCGTGATGGTACCACCAATATCATCACACTCTAGTCGCCTATAGCCCACATGAATCCGCTATAGTGCCGGCTATCAGATGTGCACGACTCTGTACATCCGAATGACTCTATATTTTCTCCTTGTATGTTTTGTCTTTTGTCCCTATATGTTATATGTACAGGTGGTCTTGAGAAGGGAATCCCCCCTCTCACACATAGATACACTTTAGGGCGTGTAGACACATAGTCTAAAACCACACTCCCACTAGTTTATTTACACACACCCCTTTTTTTTTTATTTAGGTCCTGAAGAAAGCCAGCTTAGTCATAAGGCACTGGCTGAAACATGTTGACCCATTGGATGTGAGAGGTCGTAACTCGCCACTTACATCCCCTAGCCTTATTTTAACCGCTGACGGAGGCCCAGGTATTAAAGTCTAATTTTACCCTCGGGTACTGGGACCCCCGCCTAGCCTTTTTAACATCACTTTCTTAACTATCTTCACTGCACACTCAGCAAATACCAGCTCCGCTGTAATCAGGCGTTGAAGCACACCCGGAGCACGCTAGGTGCTACTGGGTGGGCCCGATGATGAAGCATGCCACCAACTAGGTTGGTGGGTGAGGGCTTTATGAACACACTCACCAGGTGTTCCCACTCCGTGATGAAACATACCAGAGTCTTCTTGTTTTTGTAATCTTAAATAAATATGAGCTAGTCTCCTTTTGATTAAATCACATATTACCCCGGGGATAAGGACTAGCTATCTGGTCCTCTCTCTCTCTCTTGATTCCGCAACTGTGTGGGTGGTCCCATCGCCCAGGGCCGAAAAGGCCACAAAACATGAACTGCAAAGTGAGGAATATATATTAGGATGCGATACTTTTGTGGTGATAGTTGACTTCTATTTTTTTCTTCAAGGTAGAAACATTCAAGGAAACATACCATCACTTTACTTTTCTAAAAGCTAGGTATCCGGTGGAGTCCAGTCCGTTGTAGTGTTTGCGGATTCAGACACCGTTTTTTACAGATTCAGACACCGTTTTTTACAGAGAATCCCTTCAGACGTAAAACTTTGCTTCAGAGAACAGAATCGCCTCTTACTCCTGGGATAAAACGTTTGGAATTTGTAGAGAATGATAAGTCAAACCATCGCTTAGCATGTCCATGTGGATCCCAAAAATAAATCAATACCACATTTGTTTTGGTGGGACTGCCACCTGGGACAGGAAAAGCCCAAGTGGAAACTTCATTACTTTAATATTAATTTGATTTTAGGGATTCAGTGTTAACTGACACAAAGGGGAACCTTTCGATCTCAGACATTTCCTAAAAATGGACACCTATGCTATTCATGGTGCTAATCAAGGTGGTGTGGTTTGTGTCTCCCCTGCTAAGCTTTCTTACCCAGAATTTCAGGTAAATACCAAATGTTGGCTTAATTGACAACTCTTGGTATCACAGAGTTTCAAACAACCTATAAACACTATATTCTCTGCGATCGGCAGAAGGACCTCTATATTACTTGTCTAGATTGTCCCTCCGGGAAATAACACATAGATGGAAACTTTCTTGCCTATTTCTCTTTCTTCCCACTTGCATTCACTGTTTCATTTTTGTATTCCAATTCTTTATTAAGTTAGTACAATAATTTCATATTATAAATCCCCCCACCTGCTAACCTTCTCAAGCTCAAAACTGTGAGAAAATCGTACAAACTAGATAGTGTGCTGGATTCTGCACTTGTGCAAGTGCCAAATAACTTTCCCAAACAATCAACAGCACCCAACCTACCTGACATCATAGGTCTAAGTGTAGTAACTTAAAAATTCACTTTTCCAACAAATCATGGTAATCTGGGAGGACTTGGCCAAACATGTCTCCCTACTTGCCATAGAAAATATAAATTTCACGAAGAAAAAATGCTCCTCCAGCTGGAATTCCTTCACCCATTAACTACTCGATAGTTGGAAAAGGCTAAAGTGTTGCACTGGTGTGACTACTCGATAGTTGGAAAAGGCTAAAGTGTTGCACTGGTTGACTGGCACTCTGCCACTGCCAGATGGGCCTGCTTCAAATGGCCACTTTTTAGGCCGTTCCTTTTTTTAACGCTGTGGGCTGTGACAGGCCCAGAAGATCAGCCTGCACACTGTTCTTTCAACGCTGGCCTATCTGGCAGTGCCAAAATTGCAGATTGCCCAATAAGCCAGTCCAAAATAGGAAGGCTCTTCTTAACAGCGCACCATCTCTTCCTCTTCATGCATCTGGAAAAGTGTGTTGCAACCAACTGGAAGCCTGCAGTAGTAATGAAAGAACAGTGCTCAGATGGTTTACATTTCTATCTAACAGATCACAATGCATAAAAAAAGGCTTTCCTTTCATAAATCCCATAACAGTCTTTAATGGGTCCCTCAAGCATCTATCGTCCTACTTTATTCAGATAATAGCTATACATTATCAAATGCTCAAACAGCCTCAGGATCTTAACTTCCTTCTGTAAAGAAATTAAACACAGCATGGCTAATATGAAGATGGACAAAACTTATGAATATTGTTCTTAGCCCCAAACGTGCTTGGCTTTAATCTGGATACGCTAATCTACAGTGATGAGCAGTCATGCAATATATTCAAGTAAAATCCCTGACCTGCTCTAAAGGCGTTTCTTTAAAAACAAGACCTGATGTTGGCCATCCAGGCCTCAGTAATTTCAAGCATAAACGTTGGTAATGTTTTGTTGACTGAAGTGCTTAGATGTCTCCTAATTACCCTCAAAGCAGCTGATATGTTTTTAATAAAAAACGTTTTCAGTGCCTTACACCTATCTTTACATCCCTAGTGGGTAGCTTCCCCCGCAACATAAGTCAGCGTTTCAGAATGCCCGCATTATTTCAAGTTGAATCATTTGAAAAAAGGCAAATCTCTGTCACAAAATCCCCAGAGAAATTCCTGTCACAAAACCTCCATCTTTCCAACAGAAACACAATAAAGCTGGACACTCCTGGATTTAAAAAAAAGTCTCTGTCTTGTAATATTCTCTTTGGAAATGCATCAACGTTACGAAATGCTCCCTGTACACATCCAATGAGTCCCGTTAATCCCTGCCTTCGAGAGGAACATCAAGCACCAGTTTCATCAAGCCCTTATATCAGCTGTACGTATTGTCTAAAATTCACAGTCCTAAAGTGCCCGCCCTATGGTTAACTTTCCCCTGGTCCTGAGAGCTGTATAGTCACGTATGTGGAACCACAGTGCTGGGAAAATAGGCCGGGATCTTATCGGTCCTCCTTTGAGCACAGATACTAATGATCGACCCGTTTGGAGACTGCCTCAGTTCTGATGAGGACTGTTGTGTTTTTCAGAATACATGCCCCCCTGCTTTATTCTGAGAAGTCAAAGGGAAATTACAGTGCAATATAGTTCGTAAGTTTTCATTTTCCTCTAACCTAGACCTTAAATGACACAAGTCTGCTATGGTAAAAATAGGTAAATCTTTGGAACAGGCAGACTTTTAGAAATGCGAATAGCCTGCATCTAATGTCCGCTGAGCTGCTGGAAATGTAAACCTTCTAATGCTTTCATGTGCCTGCTTATTTCAGGGATGGCACGCTCATCTTTCCTGGAGTTGGGGTTCAGTGCTCATAGGCAGGGATCTCAGGAGACTGGCAAAGTGTACCCTGTAACTCAATACGTCCTTAATAAGGGAATAAAAGCAAGGGCTTTGTAACTATCTCCCTCTGGAGGTAAGAATACTGTCTGTTACATCTCCCTAGATGTCAAGCCACAGCATGGGAAGTTATACTTGAAGGAGATAACGAGTGTATCGATACATGGGCTATGCAAATGATTGTAACAGCCTTTTGTGAAATACTGCTAAATATGCACAATACAATGGCATACATGAGTGCGGTTTACTTATTTTTATGTATATCGAGTAAGCCAACAATTCAAAATCATCATAAACTGATAGGGATCTTTTTATATTATGATTTAATTAGTGCACATTTATTTTATTTCTATTGCTAATAATTTCTATACAGGTCAAAGTTCATTAATTGTATTAATGGGTAATGTAAATTGATTTACCTGCACTTGTATGTACTTTGTATCACTGTACTATTGGTACAAATCACTCTGTTATTATGTGCCTTGGGTCTTGACCCCATGTTAAGTACTATAGTAATGAAAAGTTATGTATAGTTAAGTTTCTCTGTACAAAGCTATTTTCACACAATTTACGCACATGCAGAGATCTGCATGTACACAAACGTGTATTTGAGATCAGTTTTAATTAATTTCACTTTTCTGTAAGAAGAGTGATGGTTTTCTCCATTAGAAACTTCATTGTTCCATATTGGAGGTATGTTATTGTAAGTGACGTCCACCTTATGCTTGGGTTTTATGAGTCTCATTTCAACTAGTAACTTTTTTTATCTTTAATTTGAGAAGCTCATCCCCACTGGCAAATTAGTTTAAAGTTGCTTACTGCCAGACAGGCACACCAGCCTTTTCTGGGTCAGGCAGCTGTTTTCAGCCCTCCGTTGAAGGCGGTTGATTTATTTCCCCCAGGTACAAAACAAAGATTAAAAGTGGGTTTATTGATTGGTGAGGGTGTAAACAAATACATTCTGTTTACTGCCGGCCCTTTGCTCTGCTGGGTTATTTATATTTTATTTACACATACAAATAACAAGTCCAGAGTTCCAGCCTGCCTTCGAAGGGCTATAATGTGTCATCACTGTGAATACCTCCCGAATAACATTATGATAGACGGGGAGTTGGTCGTTAACCTATTTATTTTTGATGCTATGTTTATTTCTTCACTCTACACATACACACCTCTATTTTTTCAGAAATTTTGAAACTCACTGCTCTCAGAATATTATACTTGTGGTCATATTGCTTAAAGGGCCACGTTTATCAAACAACTTTGCATTTGCAAACAGTGCGAATCTGTAATTTAGCTTGTTTGCGAATGCAAAGTAGCCTTTCATGATGTACGAAAGGCTTTGTAGCCTCAATTTTGGGTAATTGCAAACATTCTGATTGCCTAAAATTTCGACTACAAATACTGATGATCAATTTGCTATTCCCTAAGCTCATGTACCAAGCATTTTCTAAATACCAACTGTGCATTTAGGAAATGCTATCACCATTGACTCCAAGTCAATGGTAACCATGTGCAAATATTGCTTTGAAGATGTGCAATTTTTTAGGTGTATTGCATTACCTAATTTGCGATTAGCAACTAGGTAATCGCAAATTAGTTAATGCAAAACCATTTACACCTATGGGACTTTAGGCCCATAGGAACGAACAGAGCAGTATAACATAATAGCGATTGCCTAATTGTGATTGTGAATCTTTAACCTCTTCCGTGCTCATGAAGGAATGGTTCCGTCATAGTGCTCCTGATGGAACCATTCTGTCATGAGTACAGGCACATTAAATCCCTTCGCTGCAGACAGGAGAGGGATTTCCTTTTTTTTGTTGGCCACGGGAAGTCGGGAAGAGCTTACCCAAACTCCAGAGGCTGTTTTTTTATTTTCAATACAATGACGATCGTGCGTATGGCACGCTGACGTCATTGCATTGGAAATGAAACTAAAATTTAGTTTGAGTTTCATTGTTTCAGTGCTCATTGGGCTATCTCAGCTCCCCCAGCACCAAATCACTTGGGAGAAATATTGTTGGAAAGGGGAAAATCTCCCCTTTCCAATGGTAGCCATCCTTAGGGATCGCCCCAGGAGTGCGATCCCCAAGCAGGAATCCACCCACTAGCCATCAGGGAGGGGAAGGGGCTCCTTGGGCAAGGGCCTTTGCTCCCCCATTTCATTTTGCCACAGCCAGTCTTTCAGTCCCCCGGGTGGGGCAGAAAGCACCCTAGACGCCAGGGTTTTTGTTTTATAGGCCAGGGTTGGGGGCTGGCCATAATGGGCATACTAATGCCCCCCCAAAAATGCCACACTAGTTCTGCCCCCCTCAGGAAGCAGATGGGGGCAGTAGCCCCTGATCTGCCCCACCCGGGGGGCAGAAAGCCCACTAGGCACCAAAACGATTCATAAAGGGGGTGGTGATGGACAGAGTATCTGAATTAAGCAGAACACTCCTACCCAGTCAAAAGATCAGGGCTTGATCCATCACCGTTTTTTAGCTCACTGCACCATCCCAGCTCAGAACCTGGCTACATGCAAATTAGTCTGACCCTGGCCCAGTGCATCATGGGAACAGGGCAGACCAAACTACCAAGCCAATTCTTTACTGGAAAGGAAACAAGCTTCCGGGGACCGGTTTCTGGCATTACAGCCGTCTTCGGCCCGGCTTGCTTGAATCCTGATGGTGCAGTGAGCAAGGGACTCACATCTGAGCATACCCTTCCACACTTGTGGTGGCCAAAACGATTCATAAAGGGGGTGGTGATGGACAGAGTATCTGAATTAAGCAGAACACTCCTACCCAGTCAAAAGATCAGGGCTTGATCCATCACCGTTTTTTAGCTCACTGCACCATCCCAGCTCAGAACCTGGCTACATGCAAATTAGTCTGACCCTGGCCCAGTGCATCATGGGAACAGGGCAGACCAAACTACCAAGCCAATTCTTTACTGTAAAGGAAACAAGCTTCCGGGGACCGGTTTCTGGCATTACAGCCGTCTTCGGCCCGGCTTGCTTGAATCCTGATGGTGCAGTGAGCAAGGGACTCACATCTGAGCATACCCTTCCACACTTGTGGTGGCCAAAACGATTCATAAAGGGGGTGGTGATGGACAGAGTATCTGAATTAAGCAGAACACTCCTACCCAGTCAAAAGATCAGGGCTTGATCCATCACCGTTTTTTAGCTCACTGCACCATCCCAGCTCAGAACCTGGCTACATGCAAATTAGTCTGACCCTGGCCCAGTGCATCATGGGAACAGGGCAGACCAAACTACCAAGCCAATTCTTTACTGGAAAGGAGACAAGCTTCCGGGGACCGGTTTCTGGCATTACAGCCGTCTTCGGCCGGCTTGCTTGAATCCTGATGGTGCAGTGAGCAAGGGACTCACATCTGAGCATACCCTTCCACACTTGTGGTGGCCAAAACGATTCATAAAGGGGGTGGTGATGGACAGAGTATCTGAATTAAGCAGAACACTCCTACCCAGTCAAAAGATCAGGGCTTGATCCATCACCGTGGGTAGGAGTGTTCTGATTAACTCAGATACTCTGTCCATCACCACCCCCTTTTTGAAATTATTTTGGCCACCATGAGTGTGGAAGGGTATGCTCAGACATGAGTCCCTTGCTCACTGCACCATCAGGATTCAAGCAAGCCGGGCCGAAGACGGCTGTAATGCCAGAAACCGGTCCCCGGAAGCTTGTTTCCTTTCCTGTGAAGAATTGGCTTGGTAGTTTGGTCTGCCCTGTTCCCATGATGCACTGGGCCAGGGACAGACTAATTTGCATATAGCCAGGTTCTGAACTGGGATGGTGCAGTGAGCTAAAAAAAACGGTGATGGATCAAGCCCTGATCTGTTGACTGGGTAGGAGTGTTCTGATTAACTCAGATACTCTGTCCATCACCACCCCCTTTTTGAAATTATTTTGGCCACCATGAGTGTGGAAGGGTATGCTCAGACATGAGTCCCTTGCTCACTGCACCATCAGGATTCAAGCAAGCCGGGCCGAAGACGGCTGTAATGCCAGAAACCGGTCCCCGGAAGCTTGTTTCCTTTCCAGTGAAGAATTGGCTTGGTAGTTTGGTCTGCCCTGTTCCCATGATGCACTGGGCCAGGGACAGACTAATTTGCATATAGCCAGGTTCTGAACTGGGATGGTGCAGTGAGCTAAAAAACGGTGATGGATCAAGCCCTGATCTGTTGACTGGGTAGGAGTGTTCTGATTACCTCAGATACTCTGTCCATCACCACCCCCTTTTTGAAATTATTTTGGCCACCATGAGTGTGGAAGGGTATGCTCAGACATGAGTCCCTTGCTCACTGCACCATCAGGATTCAAGCAAGCCGGGCCGAAGACGGCTGTAATGCCAGAAACCGGTCCCCGGAAGCTTGTTTCCTTTCCAGTGAAGAATTGGCTTGGTAGTTTGGTCTGCCCTGTTCCCATGATGCACTGGGCCAGGGACAGACTAATTTGCATATAGCCAGGTTCTGAACTGGGATGGTGCAGTGAGCTAAAAAACGGTGATGGATCAAGCCCTGATCTGTTGACTGGGTAGGAGTGTTCTGATTAACTCAGATACTCTGTCCATCACCACCCCCTTTTTGAAATTATTTTGGCCACCATGAGTGTGGAAGGGTATGCTCAGACATGAGTCCCTTGCTCACTGCACCATCAGGATTCAAGCAAGCCGGGCCGAAGACGGCTGTAATGCCAGAAACCGGTCCCCGGAAGCTTGTTTCCTTTCCAGTGAAGAATTGGCTTGGTAGTTTGGTCTGCCCTGTTCCCATGATGCACTGGGCCAGGGACAGACTAATTTGCATATAGCCAGGTTCTGAACTGGGATGGTGCAGTGAGCTAAAAAAACGGTGATTGATCAAGCCCTGATCTGTTGACTGGGTAGGAGTGTTCGGATTAACTCAGATACTCTGTCCATCACCACCCCCTTTTTGAAATTATTTTAGCCACCATGAGTGTGGAAGGGTATGCTCAGACATGAGTCCCTTGCTCACTGCACCATCAGGATTCAAGCAAGCCGGGCCGAAGACGGCTGTAATGCCAGAAACCGGTCCCTGGAAGCTTGTTTCCTTTCCAGTGAAGAATTGGCTTGGTAGTTTGGTCTGCCCTGTTCCCATGATGCACTGGGCCAGGGACAGACTAATTTGCATATAGCCAGGTTCTGAACTGGGATGGTGCAGTGAGCTAAAAAACGGTGATGGATCAAGCCCTGATCTGTTGACTGGGTAGGAGTGTTCTGATTAACTCAGATACTCTGTCCATCACCACCCCCTTTTTGAAATTATTTTAGCCACCATGAGTGTGGAAGGGTATGCTCAGACATGAGTCCCTTGCTCACTGCACCATCAGGATTCAAGCAAGCCGGGCCGAAGACGGCTGTAATGCCAGAAACCGGTCCCCGGAAGCTTGTTTCCTTTCCAGTGAAGAATTGGCTTGGTAGTTTGGTCTGCCCTGTTCCCATGATGCACTGGGCCAGGGACAGACTAATTTGCATATAGCCAGGTTCTGAACTGGGATGGTGCAGTGAGCTAAAAAACGGTGATGGATCAAGCCCTGATCTGTTGACTGGGTAGGAGTGTTCTGATTAACTCAGATACTTTGTCCATCACCACCCCCTTTTTGAAATTACACTAGGCACCAGGCATGATTTCTATTTATTAATACGTAGGGGTGGGGGCTTCCCAGAATGGGTATACTAATCCCCCATCCCCAAAAAATTGCCACAGTCTTTCTGCCCCCCCCCCCCCCCCAGGAGGCAGATAGAGGCAATATCACCTTATTTGCCCCCAGGGGAAAAAAGCCCACTAGGCAGCAGAGATACATTTTGTTTCAAAATTCAATGGTGGGGGCTGCTCACAATGGGTATACAAATACCCCCTAAAGAAAAATGCCACAGTCTTTTTACCCCCCACCCCACCCGGAGGCAGATGAGGCAGTAGACCCTGATTTGACCGGGAGGGAGGGGGCAGAAAGCCCACTAGGCACCAGGGATTGTTATTTTTTGTAACACGTAGGTGGTGGGGGCAGCCCAGAATGGGCATGCCAATGCCCCTTCACCCAAAAAAATTGCCACATCCTTTCTGCCCCCCAGGAGCCAGATGGAGCAATAGCCCTTTATCTGCGCCCAAGAGGGCAGAAAGTCCACTAGGCATCAGGGTTTAGTTTTTTTCAAAGTTGAGGGGAATGGCCATGCCAATGCCCCCACCCCCCAAAAAATGCCACAGTCTTTCTGCCCCCCCACCCCCCAGGAGGCAGACAGGGGCAGTAGCCCCTGATCTTCCCCCCTGGCCGGCAGAAAGCCCACTAGGCACCAAGGATTATTCTTTTTTACCAATGCCACCACCCGCCAAAAAATAGCCACAGTCTTTCTGCCCCCCCTTTGGGGCACATTGGGGCAATAGCACCCGATCGACTCCCGCCTAGGACGGCAACAAGCCCACTAGGCACTGTCCTTTTTTCGCAATGTGCCTAGCTGTGGATTTTGGGCCTTAGTGCAGCCGGCACCTAGGGAAACCTAGCAAACCTGTACGTGTTTGTGGATCCACGCATATTCCAGAACTTTCCATCACAAAAATGTGAGGAAAATGTGCTTTTATTTTACAAAGTTTGAGGTTTTCTAGGGATTCTAGGAAACAGTACCTGGTGAGAGCCACACAAGTCACCTCATATTGGATTCCCCAGGGTGTATAGTTTTCAAAAATTTATAGGTTTGCTAAGTTTACCTAGGTGCCGGCAGACCTAGCCTTTAAAATCCACATCTAGTCACTTTGCAAAAAAGTGTCAGTTTTCACTGTAAAAATGTGGGGTTTTGGGCAGTTGCTGACTCCAGGCCTATCCATACAAGTGACATACCAGTTTTAACAGAAGACTTTGGTGAATGCAGGGTGGGTGAAATTTTGTGAATCCACACAGATTCCAGAACTTTCTATCACAGAAATGTAAGGAAAATGTGTATTATTTTACAAAGTTTGAGGTTCGTAAGGGATTCTGGGTAACAGAACCTGGTGAGAGCCACACAAGCCACCCCCTCCTGGATTCCCCTAGGTGTCTAGTTTTCACAAATGTATAGGTTTGCTAGGCTTCCCTAGGTGCCGACGAGAGCTAGGGTTCAAAATCTACACCTAGGCACTTAGCAGAAAAAGTGTCAGTTTGCACAGTAAAAATGTGGTGTGTCCAGATTGCTTTTTGGTCCGCTTCCTGTCACGGGCACTAGGCTTACCCACACAAGTGAGGTACCATTTTTATCGAAAGACTTTGGGGAATGCAGGTTGGGTGTAATTTTGTGGATACACTCAGATTCCAGAACTTTCTGTCACATGTGAGGAAAATGTGTTTTTTTATTTTTACAAAGTTTGAAGTTTGCAAGGGATTCTAGGTAACAGAACCCGGTGAGAGCCACACAAATCACCCCATCGTGGATTTCCTTGGGTGTCTAGGTTTAAAAAATGTATAGGTTTGCTAGGTTTCCCTAGTTGCCGGCAGAGCTAGGGTTCAAAATCTACAGCTAGGCATTTTGAAAAAAAGGGCCAATTTTCACTGTAAAAATGTGGTGTGTCCATGTTGCTTTTTGGCACGTTTCCCATTGTGGGCACTTGGCTTACCCACACAAACTATATACCGCGAGAATGCTTAAAAGAGGAAGCCCTCTCGTACTTATTGTACTTTAATCATTTAATTAAAAAAATGTAATTCCTTATGCTACATTGAATGTGTTGGGGGCGGGGGAAGTTTACCTTGGCTTTTGGTTGTTGACTCGGGGAAGAACAGACCCTTTAGTAAAGGTCCGCACTATAGCGGTTTCAGCAGTCTTAGAGGTCACACGGGAAGCGCGGGAGAGAGGTAGTGTTAACCCTCTCTACCATAGAGTTTTCCGACAGAGCGCCGTAGGTCAGCGGTCTAGTGCTCAGATCCCTGACGTTTTAAATGGCACAGCGAGTGCACCGCTGACACACCAAAGGCAAGCCCGTCCGCGCCCGACCGGGCCCGGTTAACATTGATATATACTCCAGGGAACAGCTCCTTTCACTTGGACAACCTCCGATGCCTTGCAGGGAACGGGGGTGGGGGGGGGGTAGTATTGGACCGGCAGGTCAGGGGACCACAAGTATGTAAACACAGTAATTGCACAATAAAGATTTGGGAACAAATTAATGTAGATGAATCCAAATGCCAATCAGACAAAACCTTAATGATCCTGGGCCTCATCAACTGTCGCTCACTCCCCAAACATAAAATTCACATTCATTTACTTCTGAAGGAGGGTAGGTTTGATGTTCTGTTTTTTTATTACCGAAACCTGGCTTACCAACAACTCTGCCCCAGATATCCTGGTGGCCCTGCCCCCTGGGTTTCATATTCATAGACTCGATCATATGGGGAAGATTGGAGGAGGACTCGCAATAGTGGCAAAAGAGGAGTTTAAATGTACTCTCGAACACCTTCCCATGCCAGATTTTGAATGTGGTCAATTCACCATTACTTTCACTCCCACCCATAACTTTTCTGGGCTGCTAATTTACAGACCCCCTGGGCCTAAGGCAGAGTTCTTAGAAGGATTCTTGGACATAGTTTCTAGTCTGTTGTTGCAGAAAACCTACATCACCATTCGAGGAGATCTCAATCTGAATTTTGGAGATAAGGATATACCTAACGTCAAGAGGCTAGAACATGAATTAGAGAGCCTAGCACTTTCCCAATTAATAACAACAGCCGCTCACATCAGAGGTCTTACACTTGACCCTGTGATCACTAATAACCCTACAATCTCAATATTCCCCCATGCCCCAGTACTGTGGTCTGACCACCATTTAATTTTGTTTGTGCTGGTAAAGGGGGAGGTAGTTAAGACTAAACTCCAACCCATTAAGGTGGCCCCCCTCCCCATGCGAGAAACTGGGCTAAGCTGAATGTAGAAACCTGGGTTGAATCCCTGTTGTCCCCTGGCTTTAATACCTCCGGTAGCATTGATGACTTATATACTAACTTGGAAAGGTGAATTCTCCAGTCTTGGAGAATTTGGCACCCCAAATGAACCCTAAACCAATTAACATCATCAAAGAGGCACCTTGGTTTAATTCTCAGCTAGCAGCATTAAAGAAAGGGTGGAAAAAGCTGGAACGGGAATGGAGAAAGGCCTATCATCCCCAACTCAAAGCTAAATATAAGTCAGTTATTAGAACCTTTTCATACCCAAATGAGAGAGGCACATGCTGGGTTCTTTAAGGACAAGATCGCACAGGCTCAGAACTCTTCCAGAGAGCTGTTTAGAGTGGTGAAATCACTGATCACGATTATAACAAACACCCCCCATCAGCAGGACTCAAAGGAAAAATGCAATGCACTGGCCACCTTCTTTCACAAAAAGGTGATTGACATGTATAGCTCCCTCTATGTCGAACCAAACACCTCCAGAGGCCACAAAATAGTTCAAGTGGTGGAGGTAACCCCTGCACTGACTCAGTTTCCCGAATTGGATAAGGAGACGGCACTATCTCTCATGAGGGAGATCTGATCAGGCTCCCCTCCTGACCTCACCCCCCCTCCTATTCTTGTAAAGGCCATTGAGGCCCTTCTGCCATCCATTGTTGGCATGTCAAACCTTTCCCTGCAGCCAGGCAGAGACCCCACTCTATGGAAGCAGGCAATAAGTAAACCTCTGGTTCCAGCACACCTACTGTTCAAAATCTACAGCTAGGCACTTTGCAAAAAAAGGGTCAGTTTTCACTGTAAAAATGTGGTGTGTCCATTTGTGTTTTGGGCTGTTCCTGTCCCAGGCACTACGCCAACCCACACAAGTGAGGTACCATTTGTATCCGAAGGCTTTGGGGAATGCGGGGTATGGTGGTAGGTGGGATTTGTGGATCCACGCAGATTCAGAACTTTCCATCACATAAATGAGAAGAAAACCTGGTGAGATATACTCAAGTCACCCCATCCTGGATTCCTCTGGGTGTCTAGTTTTCAAAAATGTATAGGTGTGCTAGGTTTCCCTAGGTGCCGGCTGAGCTTGGGTTCAAAATCCACAGCTAGGCACTTTGCAAAAAAAGTTCTATTTTCACTCTAAAAATGTGGATTGTCCACATTGGGTTTTGGGCTTTTTTCTGTTGCGGGCACTAGCCCTACCCACTCCAATGAAGTACTATTTTCATTGGGAGACTTAGGGAAACACAGAATTGTAGCAGCAACTGTTATTACGGATCGACTTGCGATGCATTTCTGCCTTCCAAATGTAAGACAATGTGTAAAAAAGAAGTCTAGTATGGGAACCAACAGTTTCGGAGATGTGCAAATAGCTACTGTTTCTAAACTCTATATTTTGTTCCCATTTTGGAAAGACATAGGTGTATTTAATACCTATTTTTCACTCTTTATATTTTACCAAATGAATTTCTATATTCCTCGTACACAATAAAAAACCCTTGTAAGACGCTGCACAGTTATTGGCTCTAGATTCCTTGGGTTCTTGGTGAGCCTGCAAGTCCTATATAACCCCAAAACTAGAACTGTCCATCGGATGTAACGGCATATTGCTTTCAAACATTTGTCATAGTTAGAAGAAGTTACATGTGAAAACGTTGGCACACATGGCTGCTTTTTCAACTCATTTTCAATTTGTCTTATTTTTAACTGTTTGTTTCTATAAAAAAAACTTGAAGGATCTACACAAATGACCCCTTGCTGATTTCAGAATTATATCTACTTGTCTGAAATGTATAGCTTTCTAGGATCCATTATTGCTTTCATACCTATTTTTATCACTAGCTGGAAGGAGGTTGAAAGCACAAAAAATACCAATAACAGGATCTGTCCTTTTAAAATGCCAAAACTGTGTAAAAGATTTTGGTTTTCTGACAAACGTCTGGCAGTCCCTGAAATCTGAGAAGATGGTGATTTCAGCACCACTAACCCTTTGTTGATACCATTTGAAGGGAATAAGCCAGACACTTTCTTCTGCAGCCCTTTTTTCCCATTTTTCCCCCCAAAAACAAAATGTAGCTATATTTTGGCTAATTTCTAGGTCCCCTCCAGGGAAATCAACAAACCCTGGGTATCTTTAAAATCCCCTTGATGTTGGAAGAAAAGGACGCAAATTTGGTATAGATACTCGTAACCAGCAGACTGGACAACGGCACCCCCCCCCCCATATGCCGGAATCAACAGAATCCTTCTACACAAATGCCAAACCATCCAGAACGCCACAGCCAGACTCATTCTCGGGACACCACGTCACAAACACATAACCCAACACCTACGAGACCTTCACTGGCTCCCAGTTGAGAAGAGTGTCACCTTCAAACTCCTCACCCAGAAATCACTCGACATCGAACTCAAATACCTCAACGAGAGATTATGCTTCCATGCACCCAAGAGGAACCTCTGATCCGCCAACCTCGCACTGGCAGAGGTCCCCCACATCCGCAGACACAGAACAGGCGGGAGAACCTTCTCCCACATCGCAGCCAAGACCTGGAACGAGCTCCCTGTTAACATCAGATGCTTCCCGACCCTGCACACATTCAGGAAGGACCTCAAGACCTGGCTCTTCAACTGATCCAGAGCTGCCCCCCATGCGTGTTGAGACCCTGACGGGTGAGTAGCACGCTATATAAAACCCTGATTGATTGATTGATACCTAATGTGGTCAAACAGTTACAGGGTCTGAGCGCAAACTACCCCAAATGGCCAAAAAAAGGCTTAGCATAGGGGGGGAAAGGCCTAGCAGCGAAGAAGTTAAGAATTACTATTTTCTTACATACCATTTTGGATTCCTTACATAGCGATTACCTAAAATTTGCTATTTAAGGAATGGAAAATTCATATTTGATTAATGTGGCCCAAAGTGATCCCTGAAAGTGCTAATAATACAAAGCATATTTGTAGACAGGTTTGGGCTTCATTAAGAGTTAAATTGTTGAAAAGCTGGAAGTGGTAATTTACCACAGTAGTCATTCCTTGTTTTTTTCTGTAACTTTAAAATAATGTTCTATTTTTGGCTAGCAATCTGGCAGCCTTTGCAGTGGCGTAACAATACCCACTGCAGCCCCTGTGGTGCGGGGGGCCCAAGCTCCAGGGCCACGCGGCACTGTGCATGGCTGGTGAACCTCTGATTTTAGAGCTCCTGGCTGGGTCCAGAGCATGGTGGGCCCCTCCTTGTACTTTGCAGAGAGTCCCACAAAGTTTCATTACATCACTGAGCCTTTGTTGATTTGTCTAGAGTAACTACATAGCACAACACCAAGCAACAAAATGCCACACAGGAAAATATCTAAAAATCATCACAGGGAACAACACAACCAAACCGAGCAAACATATAACCTCAATGGAGCACACTATGGGCCCGATATAGGTCGCCAATTACCGGTCGGTAACGGCCGATTTCGCCCGTTACCGACCGGTATTTGGGTTTTATAATGTAGGGGGCCTTTGAGTTACAGAATCTGTAAATTTACCGATTCGGTAAATTTACAGAATCGGTAAAATACCGAATCAATATGTAGGTGGCAGTGTAATCAGTGCCACAGGCCATTACCGATTCGTTATTTACCATGTAATACTATTATGGTAAATAACGAATTCCAGTGTACATGCACATCTGTGCATGTACACCTGTGCCATGTGGCACACACACATGCCCTAAGGGCATGTATGTGTGTCACATGGCACACAAGCCAGAAACAGGGGTGCAACAGGGTGTCAAAGTGACACCCTGTCCCCCTTGTAAAATCGGTAATTTTACCGATTCGGTAATTACCGAATCGGTATTTGCTATTGAACCCTATGGACTTCAAGGCCCATAGGAATCAACGGCAAATACCGATTTGGTAATTACCGAATCGGTAATTACCGAATCCTACCGATTCGGTATTTTTACCGAATTTTTTACCTACATAGCAATTACCGATTTGTAAATACCGAATCGGTAAAATTCGGATTTACCATTCGGTAATTTGCTATTACCTACATCTGGGCCTATAACAGCAACAGAGCACGGAAGCAACACACAACTTAGCCCAACAAGATTTCACATTTTTGCTTTTGTGTTGGATTTCTGTGTTTTATTGGTGTGCAGTTGCGTTACTGAGATGTAATCTTGTTATCTCATTGTGTTGAAAAATGTACAGGTTCCATTCATTTTTGTGTGTATGTGATAGTTATATAGGACAAACCTAGTTGATAGGTAGGGGAGCACTGTACAAGGTTCAAGGCAAAGAAACATAATGCGTAATTGGAAGAGCAGCTGATGTCTAAGAACGAAAGTGGATTGTTACTGCATCATGATATACTACTTATCTTCAGCTGTTTGTAGCAGGATTGGGGCAGTCTTGATGGATATATTGATGTTGTTCCAGATTCTGGATGCATAGATGGAGAAAGGGCTGTTGCCTTGTTGCCCAATTTATTCATTTTAGCCCTTCTTGGTCTCCAGTCTGACGGTGTCCTGACTGCTAATGTGCCTGTTGCCACCGAAGATGGTGGCCTCTCAGCCAGTTAGATAGTGGTGCAGGTCACTATAGATGATGTAGGTGGTTTTGAAGATGTAAACAAATAACTTCAGGCAATTGATAATGCTTACAGCTGCTTGCTTAAGGGGGCCAGTGTGGAGTTAGGGAGGTCAAGGAGCACTGCATAGCCACCATCTAGATGGAAGAATAGAATACAAGAGCTTGAACATCAGTTCTGATATTTCTTTCTAGGAGGAATGATTTCATGTTCTTCAGCAAACAGAGCTGGTAATAGGCCATCTGTTTTTACTTGCTGATATGTTAGTTGAGGGTGAGGTAGTGTTCAGGATGAATCGGAGAGATGTGGCATTAGTGAAAGTTGACTTTCAAACACATTCACTTTCATGTTGTTGAACCAGGTTTGGCCTAGTTGTTGCTTCTTGTTCTTGGCAGACAGCAGAAATTCTGTTGTGGTGTGGTATGCTTCTGATAAGAGCTGCATATCCAGGTCTGGTTGAGGTGCAAGCAGTGTTTGAGGCATTGGATATCTGGAGCAGAGTTGACGTTCGATTATAGCTGGCAGTGTATTGGTGAATTTTGATGTTATCTGTGAGTACAGCACCAATGGTCTCCCTGAAAATGACATTGGACCGAATGGAACATTAGGGAATTCCACAGCTAATTAGCATCATCTGCAACCTTCTGGCGCCAATCTGAACAAATTGGTGTTGGTTGGATAGGTAGGAAGAGAACCAGTGAATTCCAGTTGAACCAGTTGAAGAAAGTTGGGAGGTCCAGCAATATCAGGAGGCAGGGCCCATTGGCATGTTTGTCCACAAGGGCTTATTTGTAAGGTAGTTGTCTTCTTGCTACAGTGTGATCTGAAACTGTATTCATAGTAGTGCAGGAGAATGTTGTTATTGATATTATCTTGAAATTGTGCATTTGCAGCTTTTTAAATGATCTTGCCAATAAAAAGTAAATGAGTGATGGCTTGGGAGGTGGTGCCATAGTGGTCATGGTCCAGTGTGGGTTTCTTCAGGAGTGGAAAGATCTGGCCTGTTCTAAGAGCTTCAAGAAAAAAGGCCTTGAGTAAGGGAGGCATTGATGATAGTAAGTAGTGGAAATAGAGCCTCTCTAGAGACAACTTAGATGAAAGGTGACAGTAATACATCATCTTCATAGGTGGTGGCTTTACGGGAGTTGAGGATGTTAGTGAGGAATTTGTGAGACTGGAATTAGAACAATGACCATTGTGGACTGTGCCATGCATCACAGAGGAGTGAGTGTCATTGGTTTGTTGTTATCAATATACGGTTGGCTCTTCTATATTTTTTTCATTGAAGAAGGGGTTGATGACATTGCCCTTGACCATTGAGTGTGAGATAGGAGTTTCAGTCATAGGCTATTACGTTGTGCGGAGGGGGTTAATGAAGTGCTTTATTGTTTTCAAAGCGTTTTGCTCCTGTTTCCAACTTCATTGATGGTTTTGGTATATAACGTGACTTTGGTTGATGAGTTGTCTGCATGTTACGTGAAGTAACTTCAGTAGTATGCGTCTATCAGGGCCTGTGTATTTCTTCCACTTTTTTACCTCTCTGAGGTTTATTGTTGTCAAGGGCTGTACCATGGTACAGGATGTTTTGGCATTCAGAATGGTATTTTAGTTAGTGCCTAGGTATTCACATGGGTTTGTAGAAATGTATTGAAGTTGCTTTGAAGGGAGTGGGCGTCGCATGTCAAAGTGTGAGAGATGAATTTGAGCTGTAGATTGTCTGTGGAGCAATCATTGAAGAATCTGAGGGTTTTTAGTTCTTTTTTGGACAGATCTTAACTGTTTTCTTTGGATGCTAAGAAGGGTTGATGTCGAGAGATTGCGGTCCGGGATATGGACTTCAAGTGGGCTTACTGGTGAACATGTCATAGCACGTTCAAAATGTTAGTGAAGTTGAGTAGGGCGTCTCTTGTTTTTTTCATGCTTTAGTTGTCTGATAGGTTGAAGTCACTGTGAATAGTGGTCTTGGCATATTATAATGAGGTGGTGAGGAGGTCTGAAAATTCATCCCTTTTTACCTAAGAGGCTAGCAGATTAGGTGGATTGTTTTGCAGAGAGTGGACAGTGTCATGTGAGGAACTCAATGAAGTTGAGTGTTGCTTGCTTAAATGTGGTGTAGGACCAGGAGGACTTCTAGATGACAGTGAGGCCTCCTCCCTTCTTATGGACACTTTCTGCATGCTGGATTGTGTAGTACATGGCAAGAGGAGCCTCTAGGATGTGTGAAGATATGAGGCTGATTCACGAGCCTCAGATTTGTGATTGGAAATAACGGCTGGAGCATAGAGTACTGCAGAGTGTACTTTGATGAGCATGAGCTGGGGTGCGTGCTTGGTAGTTTGTGAGTATGTTTGGTAGTTTTAGGATGTGTTTGGCAATTTGAGCGGGTGTGGTGGAAAGTGGGGTGTGTAGGCCATTGGATCTATATGTTGTTTGAATATTGTGTGAGTAACTATGTGGTCTAGGTCTGCGATTGTTGAGAGTGGCAGTGATGTGTGCTGAATGAGTTCCACATTCAGCTCTTATCTATTGAAATGCAGTGAGCGGGGGTTCTAGTCCGAGGAGGCCCAAAGAGAAGATGTATTTGTCAGTGTCTGTCCTTTTCTGGCGATGCCTAGGGAGTAGAGCACCCCCAGGACCTACTAGTGGATTGAGGTAGGCAGATGGCAGGAGGTCATGCCACTTCCTCTATAAATGGATGCTGTGACTTGCAGTAATGCCATTTCCTGTAGAGATGGATACTGAAGAATAACGTTCCCTTTTCTTTGAAGGCTAGTTTTGGAGGTAATTCTGTGATGTCACTTCCTGTAGACATGGACGCTGGGGAATCGTGTTCATTATTGGTGGATTGTATTGTGTAGTTGTCTTACATATTTGTTGCAGTGTCATAACTTGTGGTCTGGATGTAAATCACATGTAGTCTGTTGGGTTAAATATGCTCATGCATTCTTGTTACATGTAGTCTGTTGGGTTAAATATGCTCATGCATTCTCGTTACATATTGTCACCTCTAGATATCTACCATCATAATATTGAGTTAAAGATATTTCACCAAGCACTGCCTGATATCAAATGACATGCAATAGCCCCTAACAAAATGCTTTATGAATTAACCTTTTCTTTGCAGGTCTCGTAAATTACAAATACAATCTGTTTGAATGAAGTTCAGCATTTGAGATTAAAATACAATATTTAGGGTTATATTGGATCCAAGTTTCATACTTCAATCCTTGTTGTAAACTATTCCTTGTGTCTTTTTGGACATGTCCTTTATTGTAGCCTATACACATATATACGTAGTAATTCATCTGTAAATGTTTCCTTAGCAATCAGGTTCATGTGCCTTTCTTTGGGGACAGAAGACAGGCTGAGTTATAAGTGTACTCCGCTAAGAATTCAATGTTTTAACATTGAATATTTGTTTTTCCTTAGGCGTCATCAGGTTAGTTTTTGAGAGCCTGTTATTTCAAATAGTCGATATGTTTGCCTTTTGAAGATTACTCCTACTGGCAGCAGAGTTCATGCATGCTTAAAACTACAAAGGGATATCTGTAATGTATGTGTCAAGGAGCTTCCTTAAAACTTCCACAAAAAAATGTTAGTGTCTTTTCGCCAGAGATGACAATTAAATGCTCGTTTGCTGATTCGATTACAGATATGCACTCTCTTGGGGAGGAGGAGTGGTTGTTCCACTTGTAAGTGTACATGTCAGTCAGTCAGTCAGTAGGAGATTCTTTATTTGGCTAATAAAAGCCATAAAAGCAGAAACATAAAATAAAATAAATGTACCAACAACAGTTATTTAAACAAGACATAAAAAGGACAATAAAATACATAACAAATACAATTTGGCCATATAAGTTTTCCTAAAACCATATTTACAAAAATAGTAAAATATTATCAAAAATACATACCTTGACAGTTCAGCTTGTAACAACTTATTGGATAAACTAAAGTTCATCAGATAAAGTGCAAATTCAGCTAGACAGAAAGCATCTTTCACCTGGTTCTTGTGGCAGCTGAAAAGAAAGTAGCAACCCCAAAGAAAACCGTGGGTGAGGAAAGCATCTGTAGCTATAATAAAGATGGCCTTGCTTGAAAAAAATGACATAAGCTTAAAAGCAGAATAATGTATTTTTTACGAAGAGTGACATAAAATTGACAAAAAAGAGTAAAGTGCAAACTGTCCTGATTGGAAATGTTTTCACATGGACATGGCTTTAAATGCCCATGCTTCGCAAAGCCTTTTGGAACAGCTAGTAACCAGTGAATAAGATTCAGTCTGAATCTGGTTAGCAAAAAGCAGTCAGTGATAAATGGTATTAACAAGAGACAGGTAGGGGTGCGCCAGTGGGCTTTGGCTAAGTGTGATGTCAATTCTCACCATGGGCATAGCAATATCTGTACCCTCCCTGTCGTCTTGCTGCCTGGCCAGAAACTGGTTCTTAATGTTCCTGATGTCAGTTGGTTGTAAAGATTTGGGCTTAATGTACAAATCGAAGCAGCCTAGCCATCTCACCTGCTTCGATATGTACCTTAGCTATGAGATACACAAGGCCCCCTCGAGAGCCATACAGTCCACTATAACAAGTTGACTGAAGGTGGGGACTGGGGAAGACCAAATTCTCAACCAGTGTACTAAAGGCGCAACTGTAGTGTAATCAGAAATGAATCCCATACCAAGCTCCTCATGCTGCGTAAAGGCGGGGGTGCAGCAGGGGACAGCTAGGAGCCTACGAAAAAATGTGTTTTCCACCACCTGCAAGTCTTTCACATCCTTATACCCACACACATCGCAACCATAGGTGGCTATAGGAATACATTTTTCTCTGTTCACAGTGCAGGAGAGGGCTTTGCCCCCAGTCTTTTAGCAAAGTCCATAATAGCCCCCACTGCCCTTGTCTGGACATTCTTTTTGTGTGCTCTCTGCGCAACCCTTGACCTATTTTCGACAAACAACATACCTAGATAAGGAAAGGTTGGGACTTTAGTTAATTCTACCCCCTACAAAAAAACTTACACCTAACAGCCTTCTTAGTGCCAATTGTCATAGTATGTAATTTAGAAAAATTGGTTGCTCGATCAAGCGAAGTCATAAAATCTATAAAAAGCATCAAGGAGTTTTTTGAGACCTACACCTGTCCTGGGAAACAACACTGCGTCATCTGGATACAGAAGTGTGGGTATAAGTTTAGTGCCAGCTGTCGTGGTGTCTTTACTAGTTGCCGAGAGAATAACCCCCAGCTTGGTAATCTACTGCATGAACAACAGAGGAGCCAGAATATACCCTTCACTGAACCCTCTCTTGACCTCCCAGGAAACTGACACACAACCGTCCTTGTTATTTCTCACCACAGCCTTTGTATTATTATGGGCAAAATATAAAAAAGCCATAAGGTCTACCTCTACACCCAGCCCCAGGAGAACCAACCATAGCTTGGATCTATTGACTTGGTCGGATGCCAGTGTCAGATCCATAAATGCTGTATGCAGGGATCCCTTCTTAGCTATTGTGTACTTCCCCACCAATAGATGTAGGTTAATGTACTTATCTAGCATTCCCTTTACCTTGTCTAAAGCAGTAGTGGAGGTCTGAGATAAACTCATACTTATCTAACCAGGAGGATAGCCAGTCCAGGACTACTTCCCATGTTTTTTACAGCTGGGTCTAAGACATTGGTCAGTAACACGCTGGGTCATCCTTCGAGCCCTTTTTAAAAATAGGTATTATAATGGCCATCGACCAAGAAGAGGGAAAGTCACAAGAACAGGCCTCATTAAATACTCGTGCCAGTATCCTGGCCCAGGTCAGAGGGTCTGCTCTATGCAAATCTGCCAGAACCCCATCAGGCCGGCTCTTTCCTCCGTCGGTGGCCAGGATAGCTTTATGTACCTCTTCAATATTAAAATGCAATGGGACACAAGCTGTACCAGTTTCCCACTGTGAGTCAAACCCTCTTACATCATCGTCACCATACATCCCTTCGAAGTGGAGATTCTATCTTTCGGCGGCTATAGTACAATCTGTTCTGGCATTTGCTATGTGTTAAAAAAAGGGGGCTATTCACCATCTCCCAAAACTTTCTGCTGTCTGTCGACACAAATGCCTGATCAAGGTCCTCCCATGCCTGGGCCCTAATAGTCTTCTTCCTCTGTTGGATTATGAGTTTATATGCCCTCCTAGAAGACCTAACCGCTGTCTCATCCCTCTGGAATTGCGTAAGGGAATAGATTAAATTCCTATGGGTCCTAGAGCATATACCATCAAACCACCTTATCTCTTTCGTGCCCTTGGGCCTGCTATTAATAGTTATGCTTTTAAGTATATGCTTTGTTAGCTCATCAAAGGCATCTAAAACCGCTTTATCCTGTGATTCCATATTCAAACAGAGCAGGGTGTCATCTGCACACTCTGCATACTGGCTATCTAATAAAGTCTCTGGTATCACCTTTGACCATTTTCGCCTGCGTGCTTGATCTTTTAAACTAATGACAGAATTTGAGATACTCCTCCCCTCCCCTCCATGTACTTCAGTGCAGAGGGCCAATTCAAGCGTTAAAGGATTATGATCCCTATGGCTGGACCAAGAAACAGTCAACTTATAAACTGCAGGGGCTAAGGGTGGCCATACTGACACGAGCACTTAGGTTTCTCTACCCCAGCTGTATTGCACTGCCAGGTTGGAAAAACAGCACCTTGTGTGTGAGCAAGTGTTAAACCAGCCCGCTCTAGCCAATCCCCTCGCTGCTCTCATGCTTGAGAGCAGAACAGGTATTGTAAAGGGGGTCCGTGATGCTGTCCCAGGGTCAGCTGGGACCAGGAACAAGATGCAGAGGTGCTTGAGGTGCCCGGCAGCACCAGGTAAGTCTTTTTAAACATTATTGTTATTATTAAATACCCCCGCCGCGTGCTCCATCACGTGGCCCCATCTGCACCCCTCCACCCGCCCTACCTCTCTTTATCTTTGTCAACCGCCTCTGCATGGAAGACCCGATTATGTGGCAAGATTGACTAAGTTATGCGAAAAGGAAAAGGAAATTAGCGAGCATAATGCAACACCTAATTATTGCCAGTTTAGCAAGTGAATACATCATCCAGCATTTTAAAGATGATCAATTAATATTTGCAAAGGGTCGACCAGAGCGTGGCACCAAGTGTTCTTCTTTATTTTAGTAACTTGCTTGAGCTTCAATTGCTTTTTGTAGAAATCAGGAAACTAATGCAGCAGATGGTGGATTATGTAGAATACATGACATAATTCTAGTGACTCTGTTTATAGTTTGGTATTCTAGTGTATTTCATAAAGTAATGTAGAGTGGCAATAGGAAACATGTAACCCTCTTCTTTAAGACTGCATATGAATTTATTTCTCCCATTTCACGCCAAGTTGCTGCCAGCTCCTGTTAGTTATTAGAGTCGGAACTATCATCAAAGGAACAGGAAGGGGTGTTGGTGATTCTGTGATTTTTAACGATGTGTAAAGTGACGGCAAGTTGTATTTTTTAGCAGGTTGAGCAAAGTGATAAAGCTGTGACTGACATCCCTAACACCATCTTTCGAGATCAGCAGCAACCTGTGTGCTCGCTTCTGTCAAAGCCTCTAAGAGAAGAAAAAAAACAGTCAATGAGATTAAGTACATCTTGGCAAAAAGGTTTGTATTGTTCTAGACAAAGCCTTCCTTTTTCACAACTGTTGTAGCTGAGATCAAACCATTCACCTGCTGCAAGGATTCACTCGCATATTCAGATTTTACATCAATGTAATTTGTTATATCAATGTAATTTGTTTTTAAAAACTTAATTTTATGGCAAGACAGGAGGCTTCTATTATGCTTTGCAATCTTACTTGAATCCAGTAACAGTAGTCAAGATAAAACCCAGAAAACTACAAATTCCGTGAGGCTATGCAGAAAGTAGCCAATTCAGAGAAAAAACATAGCTTAATTACTGACCAACAATATAGAAGAGCCATGTATAATACCAAAGTTGACTGCGAACAGTTCTCTTTTCTTGCTGCTCGCAGTCAAGATAAGTATTATACTTTGTATTTTCTTTTCTAAATGCTGTTTTCAAATAATAATTACTTGTTGGACTTGGCCCTTTTTGCAGGGTCATCCCTGAACTTTTTGCCTTCCTCCTGTATTTTGTCTGACCTGTTTTTGTTGGTTTTATGACTCAGGGCACTTTACCACTGCTGATCAGTGCTAAAGTGCATATGCTCTGCCTATTATAAATTGATGTATTAATTGGTGATTCCATAATTGACTGATTTGGTTTACTTGTCCGACCCTAGTACAGTGCACTGAGTTTTGCCAGGGCATGTCAATCCAAATGCTGCTAGTGGGCTTACAGCACTGGATGTGCCACTCCCAGAAGCAGCCTTGTAAAATGTGTCTAAGGTCTGCCATTGCAGAGCCTATGTGCAGTCTGGTACTGTCATGCTGACTGGGCAAGTGCACCCACTTGCCAGTCTCTAAACCTTCCCTTTTCTTCATATCATACACCCTTATGGTAGGCCCAAGGGCAGGGTGCATTGTAAGTATAAGGTAGGACAAGCCCTGATGTGTGTGGCATGTTCTAATAGTGAATTACAGCCATTTTCGTTTTTCACTATTGCAAGGCTACCTGTTCTCCATAGGCTAGAATGGGCAGTTAGATTGTTACATTTTATAATCCTAACTGACTCAGGGAACACGGTAGAAATTCGAGTTTAGTATGCCTGAACTCAGAATGATAACATACATCTTTTAGTGAAGTTGGTTTTAACATTCTGTGTTTGAAAATACCACTTTTAGAAAGTAGGTATATTCTTGTCTAACTATCAAAAGCCTGCCTCTGCTAGGTTGTGTATTCCTTGTCTGGAGTTTTGAGTGACAGGACTGGAGAATTACAGGAGACATAATGAGTCAGCCCAGTGGTGAATAGGAGATCTGCATCTAGATGGGTGGGAGGAGTTGCACCTGGGACCTGAATAGGGCTGTGCCTGCCTTCTACAATGCTGGCTCCACCTCCTGTGGTGCGTCTGATGTCTCTGCCCTGCACTGTGAAAGAAGAGAAGGAATCATGTCAACAAAGTGCTCCAAGGCTATGCTTTCCCTCCACAATGCTGGCTCCACCTCCTGTGGGCCATCTGATGTTTCTGCCCTGCACTGTGAAAGGAAAGAAGGAGTCTTGTCAACAAAGTGCCCCAGAACTGGTTTAAATGGGGCAAAGGCCCCTCTGCCCTCAGAGGACAAATGATTTTGGGATCTAAATATTGGGACCCTGATCCCAAGAAATTAGATCACTTTTGGACAAACATGAAGAAACCTTTAACGAGGAGAGGAACCTGAAGAAACTGAGGAGAGACTATCCCTAAGCTGAAGTGCTGCTTGGGGGATTGGCCTGCAGTGGTTGCCTGACTGCCAAAGAGAGGAGAAAGAACTTTGTGTACTTTACTCTCAACTTGTGAAGGATCTCCAAGGACTTGGAACAGAGCTTGCCTCCTTCTGAAGTCTCAGGGACAACAGACTTCAACCCCCAGCTCCTCAGAGTTTCTTGGGAAGTGCCTGCTGCTGTTTTGGGCTTTCTGGGGGTCTGTGTGTCGCAAGGAGCTGGAAGTGCGACTCAAGAGGAAGAAGCGTGTCGCCTTCGCTGCTGCTGCCGTCGTATCGTGGATGTCGCTGCTGTAGCTGTCGTCTTGCACAGCATCGAGAGAAGCTTCTCGCAACGAAAAGGAAGTGTGTCGCCGTCGCTGTTGCTGCCGTCGCATCGTGAATGTCGCAGCTGTACCTGTCGTATAGCACCGCATCGAGAGGACTGTCTCGCAACGAGGAAGATGCGTGTCGCCGTCGTTGCTGCTGCCGTTGCATCGTGGATGTCGCCGCTGTAGCTGTCGTATTGCACAGCATCAAGAAAAGTGCATTGTATCCACAGAGAAGCACGCCGCCGTTGGAGCTGCTGCCGTCGCATCTTGAATGTTGCCGCTGTAGTTGTCGCCTTGTGTGGAAGCCTCTCGCAACGTCAGAGAAGAGTGTCGCAGCAGAAGCTGTTGCCGTCGCATCGCTGGACAAGGGTGTCACCGCTGCAGCTGACGCATCGAACTGAGACTTCTCACATCATCGGAGAAGCGTGCTGCATCTGGAATATCTTCACGTCTTTATTTCTTTGCACTGGAACTTTGCCGCATTTCCATCGCTGCAACATTGCTTGTTGTGGAAGCGTCCCACATCGAAAGGTACATTGACTTAAAGTATCGCATTTTAAGAACTGAACAGAACTAAGCTAAAACTACCATCTTAGGTACAGTTTTGTGGATTTTTGTCATTTATGGTCTTGTGTTAAATCTATATAAAGAATACTTATTTTTAATATACAACCGTGTGGTGTCCATATGTAGTGTTGTCACTGGGTTACTGTATGTGGTCACAAATGCTTTACACACTGCCTCTGAGATAAGCCTGTCTGCTCGTGCCATGCTACCAAGGGGGTGAGCAGGGATTATTTTAGGAGTGTACCCCCTTACCCTGACTAGAGGCAAGGGTCCCTATTTGTTACAAGTACCTACCTGTGCCAACTAGAGACCCCCAAATCTAACATAATATTGCCTTGTTGCAGTTCATGAATACGGTTGTGGTTGCTACAGTTTTGCTTTCAGCTTTTTACCCCCAGTCAGCCCTTTGCCGCGAACGCCGTTCTCCTCGCGCTCTACCCGACTCGGACTGCAATCGCAATTTTGGTGGTGCAGTGGGAGTCGTGTTGATGGTTTTTCCTGTCAGCTTTGAATTCAGTTTGCAGCGCTGCTCTCACCTGCTGCCTTTGCGGTTGTTTGTTACCACTACGGTGAGGTCTGCTGTTCCTTCTCCCGTCTGGCAGCTTTAGAGCCGGTATTTCTCCTCTGCGAGGCAGGGCCTCACTCTGGAGTGGTTCTCCTTCTTAACATGCAACTTTTCCTCACCCAGAAGGGTTTGCCTTTTCTTTTAAACACTCTCATTTTGCCAGCCCATTGCAGAGAACTTGGTTTCTTACTGCATTAACCCCTTTATTGCTAGTTTACTGCTACATTTGATTTGGTCATGGAAATAAATGGATCTCCTTTCTTTCCTCATGATGATGAGGAACGAGCCATTTTTAATGACAATTTGAGTGGATTTATACAGTCTTTTTGGGAACAGGCTGTTGCAGCCTCAATGGATAAAGTGACTAAATGCATTGAGAATGTGGCCTCCCGATCCAAGAGTGCCCGTGGGCCCAGTTAACCTTAAGTCAAAGGAGTTGATCCCTCGACCTTCCCCTGTTGCTGCAGAAAGGAAACAGCTGTGTGATCTCCCTGCTCTCCTGGAACATAGCAGGTCTCGAAAAGAAACTGGCCATCCCAGAATGGAATGAGTTTATCAGCCAGTATGAGATCTGCATGTTTCAGGAGACATGGAGTATGGCACCGCTGTATAATAATAATAATTAATTAATTAAGAATAAGTCTGGGTATTCTACTTTTTTTATCCCGGCAATTAAATCTGGAAAAGGGCGACCATCTGGAGGTTTACACATATGGATCAGAGTGGCACTAAATTGCGACATCTCTAATCATAACTCAGGCTCGAGTGACATAATGCATTTAACTTTAAGAAGCCCTCATAATGATATATCGATGGAACTGATTAATATTTATGCAAGAGGCACTCCGGGGGGACAAAGTTCAGACACTATAGCAGTTCTTGAAACTGCATTAGCTGGTGTCCCACCTTTGGCTAATATCATTGTGGGTGGTGACTTCAATTGTACATACAAGCCGCTGATGGAAGAGGATTCAATGGGGGCGAGTGAGGAAGATGCAAGACTGGGAATCCCAACGCTTAATCTGCCGATAGTGGGGAAATGGTCACCAAGGGTAGTACAAATCAATGCTCTAACTATAGAATATAATCTGCGAGCACTGAATGGTAGAACCACTTCGGATCCAAATGGGTCAATGACTTTTAATAGGCCTAGCAGTCCCTCACGTATTGATTATATTCTCCTTAATAGACGATTTGGGGGGAACTTAATAGACATGGAGGTGTTACCAACACAAGACAGCGATCATAACCCTCTTCGTATGAAAATTAAGGGGGGAAACTTGGGAGAAGTACCTAAAATCCCGCTATTGACAACAAAAGAGGTGGTCCCTACAAACTGTAACCGCAGATTAAAATGGCAGAAGGTGGCTTGTCAGGAAGAAACACTGACTAGCATAAAATAACTAGTATTAGCGATGAGCAGGGATCTGGTAGTACTTAATCTGTCCCAAAATATCCTGCAGGGACCTTGCCTAAGAGATTTATATAGCAATCTTGTAGAGAAGCTAAGTTCCCACTTTTCAACAAAGGTAATTAGAAGTAACAAGAATATTATGACCAAGCGTGGTAATTTGTGGTACACTGCCAGGTGCAGGGAAAAAAGACATTTTATAAATCTTGCACTGCATAGTAAAGACCCTGTGGCTATCAGGAACGCCAGAAAGGAATACAAAAATACGATGTATCTGGCTAAACGGGAGTGGGAGGTGGACCATTGGCAACAGCTTAAAGTAGCTGCCCAGCTTAAAGATTCTACCCTATTCTGGGAGCTAATAAATAAACTTAACAGAAGGGGAGAATAACCTGTCCCAAATCACATAACAGACCAGCAATGGGTCTCACACTTCTCAAAATTATACTCTGGGGAGATGGAACAAGTTGAAAGCCAAGGGCCAGCGAAAGAGATGTCCATAGATACTATTGAGCCATTCGATCCCTTCACCACCAATGAGGTAGAAGTGGCTATAAGGAGTGTAACACCGGGAAAGGCAGCTGGGCCGGATGGCCTTCCCGGTGATTTACTTTTATATGACCGCCCATTATGGGCCAACTTCATCACCCTTCTCATGAACCTAATTGCAGGGGGACATCTGGTCCCTGAGTCGTGGAAGGGGGCTGAAGTTGTTACCATATTCAAGAAAGGCGCAAGGGAGGACCCTGCTAACTACAGACCGATTAGTTTAATCGATGCGGTGCAAAAGGTAGTGGGCAGGGTCATTGTTTCTAGAATAGGGGCTTGGATTGATGCGGGGAACATATTGACTCACTTTCAGGCGGATTTCAGGGAAAGGGTGGGCACGATGGACCAGGTTTTCAGACTCTTTGCCGTTTACTGGAAAACTGTGTCCATCGAGAAAGGAAGTTTATACTTGGCCTTCATTGACCTGAAAACCGCCTTCGACTTGGTCCCTCGGGCAAGACTATGGCAGGTTTTAAATGACATGGGCTTCCCACACCACCTCCTTGAATTTGTTAAAAAGCTCCATGAGGAGAATTTTGCTAAAATCAGATGGGGGAGCCAGGGACAGTTGACTGGCAGGGTTCCTGTGAATAGGGGGGTCTGCCAGGGCTGTGTAATGGCACCGACCCTGTTCTCTCTCTTTTTAAATGGGTTGGTAGCTCATTTGAGGGAGAGCCCGGCCGATGCCCCTGTCCTGGCGGGCGAGAAAACACCTACCCTTCTTTTCGCAGATGATACCCTGCTGATGGCGAAAACACCTATGGGGCTACAGAAATTGCTGGATAGCTTTAAACTGTTTTGTGACTCCCGGGGTTTGCTTATTAATACCTCTAAAACCAAGCTGATGGTATTGACAACAGCCAGAAAACCAAGGAGGACTAATATTACACTAGACGGTTCCCCATTAGAGGTAGTGGAGGCGTTTTGTTATCTAGGGATCAGGGTGAATAACAGAGTGAAGTGGGACTCTCATGTGACCAAAATGCTTCTAAATCTTAAAAGAGCATCTGGGGCTATATTGAGAAACCAACAAATCTCAATCAGCAAACCTATAGCCCAGCTGTTGCGGTATATGAAGGGAAAGCATTGGCTTCAGCTATGTATGGTTCTGAAATATGCGGATTTGAAAACATCACGGAACTGACCAAAGCAGAAAACAAGTTCATGAGAGATTTGGTGTCCCTTCCTCTTTCAACACCCTTAAAACCCCTCTTTCATGATCTAGTAAAACGTCCGATAAGGGACATAGCTCGCCTCCGACCATTACTATTTTGGGTGCGCCTAAGGAGGACACCCGAATTGGCGAACTATGCTTTAGTATTGGACGAATTAATTAAATTGAATACCTCTAAGAAAATTAAGCGGTTGAACAATTTAAGGAAGCTGCTCATAGACCTGGGTCTGGAAGATGCTTGGTTGGCCCAACCCCCCCCCCCCCAAAGGCAGTATGAAGCAAATATAATGGGAGTGGGTTCAAACAGAGGACTTACGTAGCACCCAGTGGGGGGCCCTAACAAATACATTTTTAGAACATAAGCCGATCAGGAAGCTGGAATCTTTCTTGGACTTCATACAAGCACCAAAAGATAGATCTCTCTTTCTAAAAATGAGATACGGGACTCTCCCATTAAATGATTTTACAGAGAGACGGAAGAGCACATTTTTTGTTTGCATGTAAAGCATATAGGGACGTTAGAAGAAAATGGCTAACACCAGTCTGCAAAGAACTCGGAGTAAGACAATACAAGACAGCCCTACGTATCCTTACATCCGACACATCGTCCCTTTCCATGATCTGTGGGGTTGCAAAGTTCTTGGGTAGGGCTTGGCTAATTCGTACCACTATTTTAAAAAACAAACTTTCTTAGATGATTGTGGTCATGTTGATGAAATTGAATGGTTTATATACACTGATGCACTTTAAATTATCTTGTTCTTTTTATTGTAAATACGTTTTTTTAACGGTTTTATCGGTTGTATTTTATTCCATGAATTCCATTGTTGTAGTAGATCGGATATGTACCTACTTTTATGATAAATCTATTGAATAAAGTATTACAACAACATTGAGAATGTGGTTATTAACCTTATGTCAAAGACAATTTTGGCCCATTATGTGGGGGAAAGCAGAAAGTGCAAAGCAATAGGTTTATACTATACCATCTTTCAATAAACCCACACCAAAAGTTAATATTCCACTGGTGCACAAAGAGGCTCCCTCACACTTGGCAGAGAACGCAGTTCCTCCCAGGCCTCCTTCCAAGGAGGGGAGTAATAATAATTCTACCAATAAGGTTATTTTACCTCTTCTAAATGTAAACCAAAAACAAGAATATCAAGTTGGTGTTGTCTCCTATCCTAATTTCCGGCATTACTGACACAGATGACAACATGTGTGACATGGATTCTGAGCATGACAAAAATTATATACGGGTCCTCCTCCAAAAAACAGCCAAGCTTTTGTTTTCGTCTAAGGATTGCTGCCATTACGGTTTTGGACACTGAAGGTTCCCCTATGTTTGACCCAAGTTTATTTCACCAACCTAGCGCCACAGAATGGTTCCCGCGTCAGATCATGTGAGCGAATACATGACTTCTAAGCTTCATTTGCCTTTGGATAAAGAAACCAAGACCCTTCTATTCCCTACAAAATATGATTTATTCTCACCATTTACCCGTCTATGCTCACCTTTTTCTCAAAATTCAGCCAAGGCATGGAAAAAGCATTGTCCCCCTGTCAGGACAAATTCTTAGACATTGTGGCACCTCTAGCTTGGATTTCTGATTTGGCGGAGTCGGCAAGATTGGATAATTCTCCTATATATCCAGAAATCCTCTCCCTTTGCGTTCAAAGAGCCTTTTGCTTGCTAAGTAACGCCAATTCAGCCATAACTCATGAGCGAAGAAAAGGTCTATTGTTAAAACTGGATCCAAAACATATTAACCTATTAACCGGACTCTGGTATTAGAGCCAAAGCCCTCCTTTTCGGTACCTCCTTTATCAAGGAACTGAGTAAATACATATCTACATTTGCTTCCCCAGATAAGGCCTAGCGGTCTCTCAGGAAGGTTTTTTCTCAACGTGTTTTTTGCCTGGACCGGTAGAGACAGGGGCCACTTTACCGGCTGTAACTACCAACAACAAGGATCCACAGGTTTCTATAAAGCCAATACACAGGAATACAAGCCTCAATTCTACCCATAAAGAGACCAAGGTTTCCATGGCAGAGGCAAGAAAAGTCCAGATCGAGTTCTCAAACAAGTAAATCTTTCTTCTAGCTTTCTTTCTGTAGGAGGCCATCTTTCTTTATTCCTTTCCAAAATGGCAGTCAATAAATTTGGACCCCTGGGTTTTAAATAAAGTGCTAGGTTACACAATAGAACTTTACTGAGCTCCTTTTGAAACAGTTTTTCCTCCTCCAAATTTTTCCTTGGAAATGTACAACTTCATTTCTTTAGAAATTGAATCTCTTTTATTCAAACAGGCAATTCTGATCACTTCTCCCGACCCATCAGGGGTTTTCAGTTTCCTCTTATTAGTTCAAAAGAAGAACAAAAAATTAGACCTGTGATCAACCTCAAATATTTTAACCAATTTGTAGTTTACCATCACTTAAAGATAGAAACCATTTGTCCATCTCAGAGATTCCTTAATGCAGCACAACTGGATGGTCCGGCTAGATCTTCAGGATTCTTATCTATCCATACCCATTCGTCCAGATCACAGAAAATGCCTTCAATTCCAGTTTCAGGGACAGACCTATAATTTTTCCTCTCTCCCTTCAGTCTCTCGTCAGCCCGTTGTGCTTTATCAAATTTATGAAACCGGTTGTAGCATTCCTCAGAGCTCCAGGCATCAGATTGAAAATATACATAAAAAACATTCTCCTAATAGGTCAATGCATTCTTTCTCTACAGTCACCGATTCAAACTACGTGTTCCCTTCTTTCAGATTTAGGTTTTCATATTAACACAGAAAGGTCAATGCTAATCCCTTCAAAACAAATAGAATTTTTTAATTTTCTAATGATTTCTTCTCCCACCACTCTTCATCTTCCTTCTGCCAAAATAAAGACCATAAAATCAGAAATTATTCAAACTCTTCCCAAATCTGCCATCTCTCTCAGAACTCTAGCAAGAATAGTGGGCTTCTCTCCTCTTCGATTCAAACAATAGTTCCAGGCCCTCTGCATTATCGCACCCTTCAAAGATTAAAGATGGTTCACTTGCGCAGAGGCCTAGTGTATTCAGACTCTGTAAACTTACATGTGGAGTTCCAGCTAGAACATCAATGGTGGATAGACATTTAGATACCTGAAACGGCAGGACAATCATTGCATCAGCTCCAGATCACATATTAGAATCAGATGCATGCCTGACAGGTTGGGGCACCCATTGTGGACAAATCTCGACTGGAGGTACATGGTCTACTGAAGCGTCCAGATTGCACAGCAAGGGCCAGATGTAGGTAAGTTCCATTTACCGATTCTAAAATACAGAATTTTACCGATTCGGTATTTTAGAATCGGTAAATGGTATGTAGGTAAGTATTCGGTAAAGTTTACCAAATCGGTAATATTCGGTAATTACTGATTCGGTAAATACCGAATCGGTAATTCCCACTCATTCCTATGGGCCTGGTGGCCCATAGGAATGAATGGGAATTACAGAGTCGGTATTTACCGATTCGGTAATGGGGGAACACATTCAAGGGTGGCAGGGTGTCACATTGACACCCTGTTGCACTCCTGAATAGTGCATGGGTGCACATGTGGCACACATACATGCCCTAAGGGCATGTGTGTCTGCCACATGGCACTTTTGAAAAAGGCACACATTTGCTTTTTCAAAGGTTTTGATATTTACCACCAACTTTTATTTGGTGGTAAATACCGAATCCTTAACCATGCAATGCACTCATTTGAGTGCTCCCTACATTTCATATTCTGTAATGTACCGATTCGGTATTTTAAGGAATCAGTAATTTACTGATTCCTTAAATTACCGATTTGGTAAATTACCGAATCTGAAATGTAGCCACCTACATATCAATAGCCTAATACCGGTCGGTAACGTAATTGTTTAGAATTGCGCGCAGCCCCCTCTGCAATGAAAAGCTTGGCAAACAAAACAGGATTTTTTGCTCCATCCTTCTTCGCATGGACAACTTATCTGCAGTCAGGTACAGCAATCAATTAGGAGGCGCAAACCTCCAAACCGTTGGAAGAACTAGCAAAACGTTTTGGGGAATTTTTTCTCCTCAACAAAATGTCTTTATGCACTGGGTACTTACCAGGAGTCCAACATTTGGTGGCAGACTGTCACTCTCGTTCCTTTCGAGATTTAAGCGACTGGAAACTTTATCCTTCAGTGTTCAAGTCATTGCTTCGCATGTGGGTCCCTTTCCCTATGGACCTTTTTGACTCCGGACTCAACCATTAACTTCCTATATTCTTCAGTTGGTGCCTAAATCCCTTAGCATTGGCCTGAGCTGCCTTTTCACAGGACTGGTCCCAGCTGTTGAAATATGAATTTCATCATGATAAACAGAGTTTTGGCTCAGGTGAGGCACCAGAAATCAACTCTTGTTCTAGTGGCTCCCTTTTGACAGTCTCAAGTGTGGTTAAATTTCCCTGGTATTGTCAGTACGGAAAATAACAGATTGCCCCAACCTCCACCTCTCATTTTGACAGAGACTTAGGAATATATTGCCAAAATCCTAGACTCCAGGAGCAACCAAAGCTTATAGATCAGCCAGGACTCTTTGGTCAAGATGTTGTATGGGAAAATACATCAATCCCCTTTCATCAGATATAGTATGTATTGTTAATTTTCTCGCAGTTGAGGCCAGTAATGGAAAAACATATTGTACCATAAATCTTTACAGACCAGCCATTTCTATCAACCATCCTTACGTCAGCGGGAAAGCTGTAGGAGAACATCCGCTTGTTTGTCGTCTATTGAAGAGAGTACCATTTGTAATCCTCCTACTCAAATGTACAGTACATTTTGGAGTGTGAATGTTGTTTTAAATTTGTTGCTGTCATGGCCAGATAAAAATGCACTATCTCTAAAAATATTATCAGCTAAACTTGCAATGTTGTGCCTTATTTCCATTAAGCGTCTGTCAGACGTTAGACCTTTACCTGTCGCCAATTTACTCCAACAGGCATACTTTTGAATATTCAGAAATGTACAAAGACTAACTTTACTTCTGTGTTTTATCCATATTTTGATGATTATCGCATACATTATGTTGCACAATGTCTCAAAGTTTATGAAAAGAAAGGGGTGGCTGTTCCTATAAAGAGAAAAGGATAGTTAAAGGTTGGAGTATACTCCTTATTAGGAAGGGTTGCCCTCACACAGACATATGGATATCATGCCACATCACTGGGCTTTTGCTCCTCGTGTGGCTGTCACTGCTATGCCCTATGGGCCCAGCGAGAGGGCTCTTTAACAGAGATCTTTTTATTTCAGGTGTGATGATGCGTGTGGGTGTGTGGACGATAGTGGGAAATTTTGGTGAAATATGAAAGTGGTCTAATACTACCTAGCTAGTACCCTGGGATATGTTTATTCAAGGATCCCTTTGGTAGGATTAAAAATAATGAAGTGTAGCTGGTCGACGCAAGGATATGACGCATGACTGTCTGGTATATGATATATATACCTTCAGGGCAAAATGTTTCATGCCTTGTTGGTCCATGAGGGATCTGTGGAGTTTCTGCAGGACCAAGAATAAATAGATACCCTACCCTTACTCAAGGCGAGCTGCATATAGTGAGAATTACGTTATATGTAACAATCTATAGCGGTTAAGGTCAATAGTATTGCTCACCCGGTCTTGTTTCCATAATCCAGCCTAGAGGGTTGAGAAAGAGAAAAGGGAAAAAACTGAGCAGTTTATTTAGCAAAAACCTAGGTTATGCAGTCGAAAAGACCTTAAGGACCCAAAGGCAGTGTTTAGCAAGTAATTGCATTGCTCAGTATCATGCTGTGTTTGGAGCGTCAAAGCGGTACAAAAGGGGGTGGTGATGGACGGAGCATCTGAACCAATCATACACTCACACCCAGTCAAAAGATCTGGGTTTGATCCATCACCGTTCTTTAGCCCACTCTGCCATCCCAGTTCAGACATGGCTATATGCAAATCAGTCTGACCCTGTGCCTCATGGGAACAGTCCAGCCCGAACTGCCAAGCCATGCCTTCCCTGGACCGGAAACAAGCTTTCGAGGACCGGTTTCTGGCATTCCAGCCGTCTTCAGCCCGGCATGCTTGAATCCAGTGGCAAAGTGAGCAAGGGACTCACGTCTGAGCATACCCTGCCCCTGCCACACTTATGGCGGCCAAAGCGGTACAAAAGGGGGTGGTGATGACCGGAGCATCTGAACCAATCAAACACACACACCCAGTCAAAAGATCTGGGTTTGATCCATCACCGTTCTTTAGCCCACTCTGCCGCCCCAGTTCAGACATGGCTAAATGCAAATCAGTCTATCACCACCCCCTTTTGTACCGTGTTTGGAGCGTCAGGCACTGCTCCTTTTCTGGTGAATGCCACCAATGCCACTATTTAACAGTAACATCAATGTGTGTAAAAACGTTTTGGAACAAACAAAGAGACATGCATATATATGACAAACGTTTGCGATATCAGACACATGTGCACCCAGTGGTACAGCCTTGTTAAGGGTAGGGATATCCCTTACCTCAGCTACCAGGACAGCAAGTGCCTTAGGTCTACGCAGAGGAACACGTAGATACAGCCTTTTTTTCCACTGAAAAATACAAATAGTGGTCCTCAGTTTGTTATTGTGAGAAGGGAAATGGTACGAACAGCATACCAACGTAAATGTCGGGTCCCTGGTGTGTGGATTGTATTCACTTTCTTGGACGTATAGGATCACAGTGGATCTACCCTTCTCCCTGCCTTCCTGAAAGACACCTATATGGGAGGTGGGTGGGGATTTTATATGGTTCATTGCCACAGGTGTGGTGCATTGTCTCAGGGCCGGTACCCAGCAGTGGGTCTCGTGGTACCGGTTGGAGATGATGCGCATGCACCTTGCGGAGTGTGAATGTGTTTTTGGCAGCCATGATGGTGCTGTCAAAGACTGGGCATAAACGTGTGGATCATATTGTGTACGAGCGTATTTACTTAAAGTAGGATGATATTGCAGTATGGAGTAATATGCCTTGTATAATTCCTTAGACTTAGACTTAGGCAATACATACAGTAATAGCCATAGGAAGATGATGTGTTCTGTGGCATCTATATTGGTACTGTCAGTAACTGGGCACAAAGTTGTCGATCGTGTTGTATGCGATCCTATTTACTTGGAATAAAATGATATGGCAGTTCGGAATAATATGCATTGGATCAAACCTAAGATTTTACATTCAATGATCACCCCAGGAGGATGAAACATGTTTGCTTTGCAGCCCCAGCCCCACGAGGAGCAAAGCCCGATGATGATGCATGATCTCCATATGGATGTGTGAGGGCAACACTTCCTAATAAGGAAGACCCCCTCAAAGTAGTATACTCCAACCTTTGACTATCCTTGTCTCTTTATTGGAACAGCTACCCCTTTCTGTTGATATATATCCTTAGGAAGGAGCACAGGTGCTGGACCTTAACACTGCTTCTTGTCCCTCTTCTAGTTTGATCATACGGTTGATCTCAAAACCTCCTCTGATTCTCAGCTTCTCAGTCCTTTCATGAAACCTCACAAACCTGTTTCTTCATCCTACTTTTGCTCCCTGGGTTATGTCTCTTTAATGTATTGATACTTCCTCTTTTGGTTCCCACTTATCCAGACAAGCCATGGCTTTCAAAGCCTTTTGGGCTGGCTCCTGTCTGGAGGATATTCTGAGACAGGCTGGTTGGTCTAATGATTATGTTTTTTGCTCATTCTATTGTAAACCTGTTCAACCTGCTTCTTCTTAAGTGATTTATATGCCTTAAAAGAAGCATAATAGGAGCTTCTGGTCCTGCCATAAAATGAAGATTTTCCTGGTAGTTTATTAAGGAAACTCTTGATTGTATTAAAGACACGGAGGCAAGCATTATCCCACCTCAAAATGCTCTTAACTTTTTCTCTATTTCCCACCCATACAACCATGCCAACTCATACACCTTCTACCTAAGACTCCATTTTCCTGTCATGGATCTACAAGGTAGTTTTCTTCAGCTCAAGTTTCACCTGGACGTCTGAATTGTCCATCTCCTTTCATGCTGTTTGGGTGTACCTTTATGAACTTTTCCCAAGATGTGTTTCTCTTTTTCTCTAGCCATTTCTATTATGTTTTCAATTTGGCCTTTGTTCAGTGTTTATCTTTGACCTCTTGCACAAGAAAAGAGGACTGTTTGCAGTCAAGTTATGTATTTTACATGGGTCTGCCATACCGTTGGCCAGTACTTACACTACATTTCTTCTCCTTATTGGCTATATTCTGCATAGCCTCATGGTAGTTGTAGTTTTCTTAGTTTTATCTTGTCTTCTGCTATTGGATTAAAGCAAGATGGGAAGCACAATACTCACCTCTGTGTTTTTTACTAAAATTAAGACTTTCCTTCATAAATTACTAGAAAAATCTGCATTAATTGAGTTGAATAAGTTGTATTTCGAACATGTGGCAACATATTTTGAGGTAGAGGGATTGTTATAACAGTGGCTTCAAATGCTTACTAATTTGGGAAGGTGGATGAAGTGGCACATTTTTAAAATGGGCGTTCCACCAATACTGCTGATTATGAAAGGTCCCAGACAGCTTGGGAGTGGGCACTGATGTCACCACGCACCAAACGGATGGGGCACGAGTATTGCTGTCCCAACGAGCCAAAATGCACCGATTACTGAACAGTAATTATCATTACCCTAATTTTATGGCATGACACGGAGGCCAACATTATGCAAATTCTTCTTTATTGCCACAGCTCAGCAGGAACAATGAGAGAACATAGAAGATATGAACATTCTAGAAGATGTATATAGCTCATGAACACACAGCCATCATCTTTCTTTGTTGCTGCTGCTCACACAGATAAGTACCTCCCTTTCACTCATGCTTACTGGTGCGTGTGCTTGCTTGATTTCACCCTTCTTATCGCATATCTGGGTCCACTTGACCCTACCATGCGCTTGTTTATCGGTTATTTTTCTCTTTTTTTCTTTCTAATAACTGCTATGTTTTTTACATTGCCTATGTTTCTGTATTTCCCTATCTTTCCGTTGTGGATTTCGTCTATTTGATTTACGCTGGTCTCTTTCTGCTTTCTTTTCCGGAAACGTTGCCCCCTTACTCGCAACCGGACCCCTTGCTGCCCCTCTCTGTTCGCGTCTTTTGAACGCGAGCTCGCCCTTCGCTGCCCGCCCTTCGCTGCCTGGCAACATCACCCGCGACCCGAACCGGCCTGAGAACCCTCTCCTTTGTGGGTCCGCTAAGCGCTACATTAAAGCCTTACCTGGCATCTCCTGCTCAGATTTCAAGTTTTCTCGCCTCCGTGGTGCGCCTTTGATCGCGCGCCACAGAGGGGACGTGCCTTAGAGGAAAAGCCCTTAGCGGTGCACACGATCCTCTACGTGCGTCGTTGGCCGGGTTACCAACAAACTTTCGGCAGTTGGTGACTCTTTCACGATCGCAATCGCCTTTTCAGCTTCTTCATCCTAATTTAGCCCCGTTTTCTCCGCATTAACAGTCTATATCTTAACCAAAAAAAAGGGGGAAAACGAAGCAGGTCTAACTTAAGGTAGGACTAAATAACACAGAAAGATTAATTTAAAAGCTTTTGTGTTAAACTTAATAAATAATAAATAAGGTTGAAGACTGCTAGACACTCTTGTCCTTTTACATTTATATATAATCATGTCTTTTAACCCTGATGCCTCACCAGATGCAAATTGGAACTACTGGTTTCTAAAGCCATGGATAAAGCCATGAGCTCCTTTAATGAAACTATTAATAAAAATTTTTAATGACACCATCAATAAGAATTTTGAAATGTTTACGAGGGCATGGCCTTCTACTAGTAGTGCTCATACCTTAGGCACTAAGGAAGGGGGAGTTAAGGCCCCAAAGAAAAGAGCCATGGGGGAACAACCTAACTTGTCATCCAAAAAACATAAGGTGTCATCAAAATCGGCTCAATCTCGCCATCAGGGCGGAGATCAGAACAGTGCCTCGGGCATCACAGAAGGACAAGAATTAGGTCCAGATTCACCCAGACCTATCGATAGTGACGACAAAAACGATGCACAGATAGACCTCTCCTGCTCGTCACCCTTAGATTCAGATATTGAGATCTGGGAAGACAACTCCATTGAGGACTCCGAAAGGACAAGCAAAGTATCGGGTTTCAAAATGGGGTATCACTAACCCCTTTAGGGACAATATATTTGACCCCTTATTAATTAAACATCCCCTTTCTCCCGAATGGCTTCCGTCCCAACATGTCGCAGAATACATTAGCTTTTGGCTAAGAAGGGAAATCCCCAATGAAGTGAGGTCGAGATTGAGCTCAGAATGCCCTCGCCCATCCCTTCCAGATAAAATCGCCTTCACCCCCGAACTCGACCCTAAGGTCATCGCATTTATAGCTAAGGGTGTGAAAGACCCGAGGAAGGGCATAGACAAGGGACTCCGGTCTTGTCAGGACCGTCTACTTGATATTATTGGTCCCTTAACCAAAATCTTTGATTTGGCAGAGAATGCTTATGTCGGATGCATCCCTATTGATCCCAAAGAGCTTCGCGAATGGGTTTAAAGATCCATCTGCCTTCTCGGCAATGCAAAAACTGCCATATCTAATGAACGCAAAAAAGGGATACTACTTAAAATAGACCATAAACTCATAGAATTGGCGAATAAGGAGGCAGGACCCAATTCGCAAGGACTCCTATTTGTAGAAGACTTCATACGCGATATGGCGAAATACTTTGGGGCTTTTAGCTCAATCCAAAAGTCCCAACGCGAAATTAAGAAGGTGTTCCAGGATAGGATTTTTGGACGGGCCGGGAGAATGCGGGTCGTTTCCACGGCCGTGGACGATCCTCTACAAGACCCTTTTTTGGACGAGGTTCCAGGTATCAACAGTCGTCTTTCTACGGGAACCAAACCTTCTACCCCCAGAGACAATGCAGCAGGGGAAGTTTTTTGCGTTAAGAAAGAAGGAACAAGACTTTCTCGACAGGTAGGTGCATTAAAAACCATTCAGATACCCCTGTAAAGGTGGGTGGGAGACTAGCCCTTTCCTCTGGTAACTGGACCTTGATTACTCAGGACCCCTGGATCTTACAAACCGTCAAAGGTTACAGGATAGACTTTATAGATGTTCCCTTTCAGTTAAAACCTCCCCCGGAGGTAATTTTCTCCTGAGATCCAAAGAAACTTGTTTCTAAAGAAGTTCAAGATCTTCTCACCAAAGGGGCTATAAGAGAGGGCTCTCAAAGAGGTTTCATCAGCAATATTTTCTTGGTGGAGAAGAAAGACAAGACACAGAGGCCTGTCATAAACTTAAAAAAGTCTAACCGGGTGGGTGACTTACCACCATTTCAAAATGGACGGAATACACCAATCAGAGATGTACTGAGGAAAGGCGATTGGTTAACAAGCCAGGATTTAAAGGATGCTTATTTGACCATTCCTATTTGGCCCCCTCACAGGAAGTTCCTATAGTTCACATGGGAGGGAAAACTCTGGGAGTTTTGCAGCCTCCCTTTCGGCCTATCCTCAGCCCCATGGTGCTTCACCAAAGTGCTGCGCCCAGTGGTGGCATGGTTAAGGGAAAGGGGTATGAGACTGATAATCTACTTGGACGACATCCTTATCATGGCTCAATCCAAGTCGACAATTTTTCGACACACAGATCTTACCATCCGGCTTCTAGAATACCTGGGATTTGTCATAAATACAAAGAAGTCTTGCATTGTTCCTTCACAAGAGACTCAATTCCTGGGATTCATGGTAAGCACACTATCGGGAGAGTTAAAGTTACCAAAGGAAACAATAAAAAACTCAGGAAAGAGCTAATAAAGATACTCTCTCTAAAAACATTCCCCTTGAGACTCTTAGAGAGAATTTTGGGTCTCCTCTCCTCAACCATTCAAGCGATCTTCCCGGGCCCCCTTCACTACAGGGCCCTTCAGAAACTCAAGGCGAAGACTCTGAGAGTGTGTCAATCCTATACTCAAATGACCAGCTTAGACATAGGTTCAAGGGAAGAACTTTCCTGGTGGCTGAAAAATGCAGAGGCTTGGAATGGGAAAGCCATTTTCGGGGAAACCCCAGATTTGATAATAGAATCGGATGCGAGTCTAGAGGGTTGGGGCGCATCTTGCGCCAACCCTTCTACAGGGGGACGATGGACACGCGAAGAGAGGAAACTTCACATCAACTGCTTGGAACTTGTAGCTGGTTCCTTTGCGTTTCGAAGCTTTACACAGAAAACTATGAAATGTTCTAGAATGCTCCGCATGGACAATGTCTCTGCGGTAAGATACGTCAACAAACTGGGAGGACCACATTCGAAAGGTCTGACAGAAATAGCGAAAGTCTTCTGGGATTATTGTCTGAACAAGGGACTGTCACTCACGGCAGAACACATCCCAGGTCTGAACAACGGTGTAGCAGATTGGTTTTCCAGAGATTTCAGGGATTCCAGCAATTGGAAGTTAAACAGGGTGTGTTTCTCTTTTTCTCTAGCCATTTCTATTATGTTTTCAATTTGGCCTTTGTTCAGTGTTTATCAATAAAAATCTGAAAATGTTTGTGCATTCAAGAACAGTGGGGCCCCTTCGAGTCGGACCTCTTTGCAGACAGGTTAAACACTCAGTTGACGAAATATTTCAGTTGGAGGCCGGACCCTCTGGCATCAGGGGTGGATGCCTTCCTCCAGAATTGGCAAAACTTAAAACCATATGCCTTCCCGCCGTTTGTAATGCTCCCACGCCTCCTCTTACACACTCGCAGATACCTTCAGAGTATGGTAGTGATAAGCCCCCTCTGGAGGTCCCAAGCATGGTTCCCGGTCATCCTGGAGATGACCGTGGACTTCCAGATCCTAAACCCATCTTTCAGTCGTCTTCTCCTGGGCCCTTAGGGCGAATCTTACCCTCTCCTAGAGCAAGGCATATTAGTCCTGTCGGCCTGGAAGATTTCAAGCAACAGTGGCAAATCCCTTGCCTTTCACACAATGCTTTCTGACTCATATCTGAATCCTGGGCTTCTGAAACAAGGAAGGCATATCGACTGGCCTGGAACAAATGGGTTCGCTGGTATCTTCAACAACATTATGATCCCGTTTCAATTGATTTAGTTCATGTAGTTAACTTCCTTTCTGAGCTTTTCGCTTCTGGCCTCAGTTATAGATCTGTTAATGTCTATAGATCAGCAATAGCTGCAGGTCACTCCTTAGTTGATGGTGTATCTGTTGGTCAAAGCCTCTTGACCAAAAAGATTATGAGAAGCATGCGTGTTCTCAATCCTCCGACTCCTAAATATTCAGCCTTGTGGGACGTGGGAAACATATTGCACCTTATCTCTTCATGGGGAGCTAACCATGTCCTCTCTCTCAAGCGTATTTCTTATAAACTTACCGTCTTACTTTGTTTGGTCTCCTTTAGACGAACTTCAGATGTTAAGGCCTTAGATGTTACTAGAAGGGCCTTTCAGCCTGAAGGAGTTTGTTTTTATCTTAAAAAAAGGACCAAGACTATGTCTTCTTCTATCTTCTATCGTTTCTTTCCTGAGAATGAAAGTTTGTGTGTTGTCAAATGTCTTAAAGAATATGAGAACAGGACTGTCAACTTGAGAGGCACTGAAACACAACTCCTGATCTCCTATAGATCTCCTCATAAACCAGTTTCTTCCCCCACTCTCGCAAGATTGGTGAAAGAAGTGATGAGTGAATGTGGTGTCGACATTTCTATTTTTGGTGCACACTCTCTTAGGGGTGCATCAGTTTCTAAAGCTTTTATGCTTGGTGGTGGGCTACACGATATATTAAGAGCCGCTGACTGGTCTAATGAAAGTATGTTTAAAAATTATTATTTTAGACTAATTAATAATGTGATTGACAATGTTCTCAATTTACTTTGAACTTGCATAATGTTGGCCTCCGTGTCATGCCATAAAATTTAGATTATTCTCAGCCTGCTGGGCAGAAAATCTGGATTTTATTAAAGACACGGAGGCTAATATTATCCCTCCACTAACTGACCCTCCCTAAGGGTTTTATCTTTTAACCTTTTAGGTCTCCTTCTTTTCAGAATAAGAATTCCTACCTTTGTTTAATGAAGTTGGCTCGTTGGACGTCTTACTTCAGTTTGAATTTTGTTGATTTTATTCTATTGATTCGCAGCATTGGACAAAGAAGGATGATGGCTGTGTGTTCATGAGCTATATACATCTTCTAGAATGTTCATATCTTCTATGTTCTCTCATTGTTACTGCTGAGCTGTGGCAATAAAGATGAATTTGCATAATATTAGCCTCCGTGTCTTTAATAAAATCCAGATTTTTTGCCCAGCAGGCTGTGAACAATCTAAATTGTCCTACAATGACACAAAACTTACTTTGTATGTCCACCTCCATACAGACGCCGTGTGACATAGCTCCACTGAAAAAGAAAACCGATTTCCCACTACTCCCTTTCCCCCCTTCCCACAGGCCCCTCCTCTCATAGGGACCACAAAGAGGGCAGTGACCACCAGGTTGTCCTGTAATTCCCAAGCACGAAGCATAATGGTCATCGGATGGAGGTGAGAGGGGGTGAGCCAAAGTCCAGGGATGAGGAAAGTTAATTAGAAGGATATTCGTAGTAATGAAGTATTTTGGGATGTAATCAGTACATTTCCTTTTCTGTCCTTGCTCTTCCCAGTACTTAACTATTGAGGATATACTTGAGCAGTATTCTCATGACCCGATCACTACCTCATACCCATTCAGAAAACAGATCACCAAGGGGACTGTTGATGAAGGCATTTGAGTTGCAGCCAATGAAAAGACCAATAAATCACTACATACTTAAAGCCATAAAAAGAAACCAACAGGGGATTCATGAACAAAACCTTTCACTTGCATGTGCAAAAATTTGTGAAATCCAGCGATCTTGCATAAAATGGAGGCCTGAACTCTAAATGATCAGCTCATTACTTCAAGCCAACAGAGGCAAGTAATCATTAAACATCGGTCAAGCAGCCAAAGCGCCCCCAATGGAATTATGCCATAAGCCAACAGTGAATTATCTCCTTCAAGATGAATTAGAGACATATGAAGCAACTATCCCATTGCCTGTCAAAGAGACAGTCAACCTAAAGGCAAACTCGGTCATTTTCCCTCTGCTCAGTAAAACCTCTACAAAAAACAAAAACTGAACATTCCAACAGAATGCTTAAAACATGCTTGAAGTGAGCCATTTTCAACCTCCTGCACAAAACTCAGCAGGGTGCATAGGAGGGCACTAAGATAAGCCACTAAAACAAATACTGGCCAGCACTGCACCTCCCACACCCACCAGGAAGTACTAGTGGAAGTCGAGGCAACTTTTTCTAGCACATCAGGCCCCATGCCCAGCACAAGACATAAGAGGAAACCAGGGTAACCTACACAACCAATAATGGAAAACTATTCACCTTCCATGCCCAAATGGAATTACAAGTGGAAGCCAAAGCAACTACTTTTAATACCTCAAGACCCAATCTCCGCCAAGAAGCATAAGGGGGAACCAGGTTACCCCACCAAACAAATGCTGGCCAACCCTAACCTTCTAAGTCTAACTGGAGATAATAGTGGAAGCCAAAGTGAACATGTTTGAACAACTCAAGCTTCAAGACCAGTAAGCAGCATAAGAGAGACCTAGGGTAATCCTCCACAACTAAGATTAGTGACCTCTCCATTTTCTATGGCCAGTTGAAAGTCCTAGTGGAAACCAAACTGGTCAGGTTCTAACACCTGAAGCCACAAGCCCAGCAAGGAGTATACAATGTAAACCATTGTAAACCCACAAAACAACTAAAGGGCACGCTTCCGGGCTCAGCTTGAAGTACTAGTGGAAACCAAGGTGACCACATTGTAGCACTGTAAAATCCAGGTCTAATGAGAAGCTAAAACGGAACCATGAGAAGGAAGCAAGACAAATAAAACAAGACACTCCACCTTAAAAGCCCAAGTAGCAAAACAAGTAAAACTCTGATGTTCAGGTCCTACCCCCATTAAGCCTCAAACCCAACAAGGAGCATAATAAAGGGACCAGGACAAATTGGCAAACAAATATTAGTCAAACTTTCTCCTTTCTTGCTCCAGTACCTGCGAGTCAAAAGAAAACGGCTAACTCTCTACTCACAAACAGGGCACAGAGATATCCTTTTTGAAAAAAGCAAATCATGGAGACCCTGGCAAGCCCCCCGGCGGGGATAAGAAAATTCTGTAAAACCAAAAGGCCTAAATAGTCGACCCTAAAAAGTGGCTCTCCTTACCCTGGATCTCTCGATGTAGATCATAATCAGCATGTAGCTCCTATCACACATAACCTGGGGGCTAGCGAGGGACTCTTCTTTCAAGAGGATTATGCCCACCAAGTGACTGATGGGAGTTGTATGCCTCAACCAAAGGAAGAACTGTGTCCTCTACTTATATCTCCGGAAGGAAACGAAAGGATTCAACACTTCAACAAGAAGGTTTCTATTAGCAGTGGCCTTAAAAGGGGAAGCCTTCAACTTTCCATCCCAGCCGGCACAGACCATGTGCTCACCCCCCAAGATACAAATTGGGCGGCAGAGGGCAGTCTACAAAACCTCCATGGCCCCTGTCTCCAGATATCACAATAAGGCCATTTCTTACATTTCGTCCTCCACAGGGGACTGATCCAACCGGGGGCAACTTTTATCCAGTAATCTATGGAATTAAAGACAACCTGCAGTATTAACTGTGAACAAGACCACATTGATTGGGGCACAGAGGCCAGGCCACAGCTACAAGTCAGTATCGCCAAAGCCCTTATCTCAACTCATTACACACAGAGTCCACCATGTGAAGTTGGAGGAGCTCTATATATAAAGGATGTGGAGTGTGGAGCTCCTCAAGGCAACAGACCTGTTTGATGTTCCTACTAACAACCAAACTAAGTTGGATTCTATAGGAAGCCCTCACAAGCAATTGGGCATAAGAGGATTTCCAGTCTCCAGCTCCCCTACCCATAATGGTATGTTGGAACTTAAAAATGGCTAACTAAGTACAACCAGGATTCAAATATTGCAAATATTTCAAAACTGACCAACAATGAGAAAATCACTTGTGTAAATTATCTGAATTGGTGGGCTTTCATCAGCAGCACCCTGACAACCATGAGTCAGGCGGTCATTATGCATTCGGACAAACTAGATACACATATATCTATACTACAATCCCTGACAAATTATGTAAAAAAATGGAGACCCGGCTATATAATCTAAACTCTAATAATGAAAGTACAGTAGTCGGTGGACAAGCCCTTGACCTTTGCTCCTGCTCACTACTCCTAGAAAATATCTCTGGCATGTCAGGAATCATGTCTGACTTTACTGACAGAGTACAAAGAAAGTAACAACTATTGCAGGCCAAGATCCATTTCAGAACTATTGGCCAATAACAACAGGGTACTTCACTGCTTATCTCCAGCCTCTGCCCCAGACTTGCCCATCAATGATGAAAGGCTGCAGACTTGACCGCTGAAGAAAACACAGTGACCCGTCTGCCCAAAATCAGCTGAGCAGAAACCGCAAGCACAAAATCTTTAATCTTGTAAGAGACGATCCACCCTCAATCAAGTTCTCAAAGAAGAATACAAACATTTTGAAAAAGATAAACAAGAAAATATCAGTCAAAATCAGAACTCTATCTCATATTCTAAAATTTCTTGCAGGGGCACAAGGAAAAAATCAAAACCATGCCAAAAGTGAACTCGCTAGATCAGGACAGTATTATGGCAAGAGACTTATAACCCTCTTGTGAAGTAATTTACCCCACCCTCCCCCCCAATTATAGAATTGACAAGAGCAATTGAAAATACGGCTAGGGGCATGATTGTAAGCAGCTATTCGCTAATTGCCCCTAAAGAAAACATAACTACTTGGTCCAGACCGGGGAAATCATACCCAAACCAGTGCACCAGCCACAGAAGAGGATGCTAACATAATAACTAACTCCCTGCCAATCAAATAAATAGTGAAGGCAATTTTATCCAAAAACACATTATGGAGAAAGACAGCATGATTTTGTCAGCCCAACACAAATACCCGCCACCCCCTCCCTCTTCTGGCAATGGGGAGTAAAACATCCTTCAGTTGGGCCGCTTGGCAAATACCCCACCAGCAACTGCCATCCAGTTTCTATTAGTGATCATAAAGCATATGACCAATTTCAGCAATGCGGAAACCTGTACTGCCCTGGTTTGGACTGATAGTTTTGACCCAAACCCTTGAATCACTACGACGCACAAGCACATACCTCAATATGCCGGAATAACTGCGCTTGCCTTAAATACTGTGGGGCCAGGACTCCGGTTCAGAATCTGATTCTGAACTTCCCACAAAACCCCCTCTGAGCTACCAGTTGAACAACAGGAAGCAGAAAACCAGGAGGAGACTCTCATTTTCCATCGCAAAAAATATTTCCTGTGGCCAGAAAGATATCATGAATAGGTCTAATCTACTTAAACTCCTCTCGGCTCTCTCTGGGCTGGGATCACTGGAGTCCAAAGACCTGATCTATATTGCATTCATCTCTGGTAAAAAGGACAGGCCCAATGAGGTCACAAAAGTACGTTTCCAAAACGTGGAAATAGCTAGGCGAGTGGGGAGAAATTCTAAGATTTTGGCAGAATGGGGGAATTACCATGAGTAATGTGTTGAACCCAAAATATCCTTGGCGTCTGGCAAAAAATACCCAGCAGTTTCACTAGGGTAATTCAGTGCTTTTTGGTTCCATGAGCCCACAACATACACAATCTATAGTAGAGCTGATCACAATTACAATGCAGTCAACAAAAGAGGTGCTGGTTGTCTGTGAGCTCTTAATAAAGATCGAGAAATCATAGTGACTCAAAGGGACATTAATTCCAAGATCACAAAGACTGAAATATACAATAGCAACTTACAAATTGGTTCTTTGAACATCCGTGGCTTAAACACCTTCTTGAATGACATTGACGTGATAGAAGAAATCCATAAAAGAATAAAATCTGTCTACAAGAAACTTGGAGGTCTGCCACCTCAGCCTGGCAAGACCACAATGAATTTTCGTCAGCGGCCAAACCATCGGCAAAATAAGGACACCCCTCTGGAGGAGTCTCCATACTGATGCACAAAGTTCTGGAGCCTAAAGCAAATGTTCATGCAAGTGGCATGGGGGCCTTATCTTTGTGAAAGAAACAGCTGCAACTGTAGAGCATGGGAAGGAGGCACTCTCATTCATCACTAGAAATATTTACATAAACCCCAAACAGCCCAAAAAGAAAATAGTCACATCGTCATCTCCCTAAGAGCGGAGGAAATCTGGAAGGCCTACAAAACAAAAGCATGGGAAATTACCTGGTACAATGAAAATACAGCATGGATGAAACACCTTGAGGCCTTGAAATGAAAAAAAACAGTGCAAAGATTTGGAAACTAGACCATAAAAGATCGAGCGAAAACAACTCAACAGCTCTGCGTACAATCTCAGCAGCTATGTGGACGAACTATATTTACAAACAGTACAATACTGCTGAAGAAGGACTAGGCCTGGACCCTCTGCCGGATAAAAAAGTGGACTGCTTTCATGAAAACCTGGTGCAATGGGGTGACTTATTGACCTAAAACACTCAATCACAAGCGTACTGGCCTCTTTCTGAGCAGTAGGTGCCCCAGGACCCAATAGCCTGCCCTCAAGTAAATTCAAATCTGATAGATATCTACCCCGCAGATTTCTTACCCTTGAACTTCCAGGCATCAGGCTATATCCAGGAATGGGCCCAGTAGGTGGTCGTGGTGTGGAACCCACAGGGACTCCTTCATCTGAGCTTGCGGGCCGGCAGGGTCAGGCCGCCCAAATATGGCACACATGGTGTCATAGAACTCCTTAAGTTGGCGGGGGTTGCTCCCATTCCCTGGAAGGGAGGGAAACGTGGAACCGACCCAGGCACCCGCTCCATGGAGTGAGGCCTTGAACGCCTAGGTTTCTCCGCCTCGTCTCATCATGCGACGGACATGGTGAAGTCAAAGCACGCTTCGACTTCTTGTGTATTTTTTGTGATGCTTCTTACCTGACGACTTGGAAGAAGAGGACTTCGATCCTCCGTAGCCGTGCTCGGACCTTCCTCTTGACCAAGACCAGGTTCAAGACCGAGATTGAAGAGGGGGACCTCCGAGGTGCTGGTCGCCGGGATGCAATTAGCTTTAAGGACTGCTCCCTCAAAGTTTTCGTCTCAGTGGCCCGGCAATCGGAGCACGATTTTATGTGTTGGTCGCGCTCCAGGCACCAGAGACACACTAAGTGGTGGTTTGTGACCGACATGGCGCAGTGAGAGGCGCTGCACGGCTTGAACCTCGAGGTCTTCTTGCTAGACATCCCTAGCACACCAAAAGAAGTCAACAAAAAGTTTTTAAAAAGCTGTAAAAAATGACAAGGAGTAAACTCTCTTTAACGGATCTGCGCTGGCTGGCGCGGAAAGAAAAGAACTGACATCAGCGTGCATGAGTGGCAGTTATATTGACGACACGGACGTCACAACGACATTGTCACACTGAGTTGACCAGCGCAACCTACTGGCATGCAGGGGTGCTGCTAAGAAAAATCTTCTGGATCCAACCTGACGCCTGGAAGTTCAAAGGTAAGAAATCTGCGGCTAGATCATGTCTCTACCAGACAAGGCATTACCGATCATAAGTAACTTGTCCGTCTGCTCCAGGGGATTGGGCAGCCCTGCTAAACTTACATTTCCAGAATTGCCTTTGAGGTAATAAAGTACCAGATAGGAGAAGTGCCATACTAACTCCAGTTCACAAAAAAGGCACAAGCAGCAATCCAGCCAACTTTAGGCTCATCGCCCCCCTCGATGTTGAGGGCAAATGCATCGCAAAAATCCTGAACAAGGAGCTAGAGGAATGGTCCAACCCCAAGGCCCTACTACCCATCACTCAAGTTGGTTTTTTGGCAAGGTTATGGCCTTTGATAAAAGCTGCTACCATCTAAAAGGCAACCCAACTTTATGTCACATCCATCGACTTTGCCACCACATTTGATGAGGTGGATATATGAAGACTTTGGCAAAAGTTTTCCTACTGGGGCATCGCAGAAAATGTACTGAGAGCCATCAGAAGCATGTACACCAGCACTTTGGTGAAAATGAAAATCACAGCCAACAGAATCACAACACATAAACTTTGGACCACCTCATGTGTAAAACAAGGGTGCATATTAGCACCACTTCTGCTTAATCTTCATCTGGAGGACAAAAACATAGCACTGGCCTTCATCTGCACTTTTCCTCCTAAATTTGCTGCCTCACACATTCACTGCCTCCAGTACCCAGATGTTACACTGCTATTCGACCTTATGGCAGTATGACTTCAGCGATTCTTGAAGACCCTTGCATTCTATTTAGAGGAAAACAAACTTACTTAACACGCTAAAACCAAAATCATGACACCCGGAGCTGGAAACAATTGTACTGCCAAATTTTAATTTTCTATGAACAACGTGACTTTGGGACAAGTGGCAAGCCTTAAAATATTGCACTTCAAAAACGAACACATGAGGCTGAAATGAGGTCTAAGCCCCTTAAAAGGTCATAAATGTGGGTGTTAGAAATGGGGGTCTCTAGTTGGCAGAGGTAGGTACCTTTGTCCAAATAGGGAGCCTTGCTTCTAGCAATGGTAAGACCCCTGCTCACCCCCTGGGTAGCTTGGCATGAGCAGACAGACTTATACCAAAGGCATTTTGTAAAGTTTTTTGTACTCAAAACACTCAGCGATACAGTGATAACACCACCAATGGACACTACACCAGTTAAAAAAAATAAATGATCTTTATCCAAACTCAACAATACCATAATGACAAAAATTCAACATGCAGATGATAAAATATGACTTTAGAACAGTTATTGCTAAAATAAAGCTTGTAGAAAACACATTTCTCCACCTAGGGCTATTGCAACATAGTGACAGCAATAAATCCAAAATATGGCGCCGGCATCGGGCATGGAGTCACATGGACCGCCAAGCAAACAGTACCTTAGGAACAAAGTCTAAGACTATGCACAACATCATGGAGGTGAGGCGTCAGTGCCAATTTAGAGGCGGGCTCCATGGCTGCCACAGGGGCGGCAAGGCGAGGCATCGTGTCTGCGAGAAGGCGACATGTCGAGTACAGGACAGGGGAAGACAGTTGCATCGGAGGTGAGGCGTTAGTTTTGTTAACGATGCGAAGTCACCGAGTTTGTGGAGTCTCCCTCAGTGGTTATCGCAATGCGATAACATGATGTAGGCGCTGACGATGACGGGGTTGTTGCGAGTGCTGGCGTCAGGCATGGCTGATAACTGCAGGTGTCAGTGGGCGTCGAAGCGCGTCGTAGCTGTGTCACAGGTCGAGCGGTGCCCTGGGACTCGGTGTAGGTCACAGTGGCATTGTTGACAGCGTCAGAGACAGGTTTTCTAGCTTCTCTTAGATTTCTTCCATCTCCCAACAGCAGGAACAACCTCAAGAGGCCCAAATTGGAATAGGCATCTCCGGGCAGGTCAGAACTCTCAGCAAGAGGTTTCAGGGGAGCTAGAGTGAAGTCTTTGTGTCCATGAGGAGGCCAGCACTTACAGGTCATGGAGATCTTCTTCAAGCAGGTTCACAGCAAAGTTCCAGTCTTTGTCCTTTCCTTATCGGAAACAGCAACTGCAGGACAACCCTACATTGCACACAGCAAAGGGGCTTTACTCCTCCTCACAGCTCTTCAGCTCTTCTCCTTGGCAAAGGGTCCTCTTGAGCCCAGAAATGATCTAAAGTTCTGGGCTTTAAGACCTACTAATTATACCCCATTTTGTCTTTGTTGTCTTTGTTCTCTTTGTGCAAGTGTCTCTGAGCCAAGTCCAAACCAGTTCTGTCTTCACTGGTGCAAAGGAGGTTGAGACTACATTGTGCAAGGGAGACAGGCCCTATTCAGGTGCAAGGAGATCTCATCCCACTATTCTAAATGCAGCCAAGCCCCATTCAGCTCAGCTCTGAGTCATCCAGGAAGGCCCAGGCACAACTCAACCTCCCGTCCCCTTCCTCCTCAGTAGCTATCTACAGTGAATGCACATCTCCAGCCCCTGTCACTCCAAAACAATCAATACACACAGAATGGTTAAACAGAAAAATGCCTACTTTCTAAAAGTGATACAAAAGGGGATGATGGATGGACCGTTTGAGCAAATCAAATATTCACCCTTAGTCAACTGATCTGTTTTTTTTTTGTTTTGTTTTTTCAAAAACCTTTATTGCTCTTTACACTGATAACATCCTGCCTGTAGCCCACAACCCGGAGGCCGGCGGCAGTAGGGTAAGAAGGATGGAACATGGAATTTCAAGTTTTACATAGCCTTTTAGCCGACAACCCTGGGGTCCGGCGGCGGGGCAAACATTTGTAGTGCCTTATACCGTACAAGTTCAAGTTTAAGGATGTCTTACCATTCCCTTCCAGAGAGGGCTATGGCGCCCTATCTTCCGCCCCTCCTCCCTATCTGTTCCTGAATCTCCCCGCAATAGTCTCACCCTTCGAGGATTTCTAACATAACAGAATAGAGCAAACAATACCCCCCACCCCAATTCGCACACACCCCGCCCCTCCCGTCATCTGGTATCCATGCTCACAATCACACACTAGTCAATTCTGACCTAAAGTCAGCCACTTTCCAGTCTAGCACTCTGCTCCTAGTTTGTGATAAAGCTAGACCTGTGCCAAGCTTCTCACCTATCTAATTGACTCTGCGCCTCAGTGGAAGTTCGCCGTACTTCCGCACCCCATGCTCTTATCTACCGCTCCTCCCCTTTTGCGAACCTTCTACTGCTCTAGGGTTCTCCTGTTGTGTGTGTCCCCTCCTGAGGATGTCAACTAAACATCTCCTGTCATAATTGGTTCGACTGACTGCGGCCTCTCAGTCGCCTGTTCCTCCGCCGTAGTGGTCACTGCATCACCCTAAGATGGGTCTGGTACAGGCACCAGAAGTTCTTAGGTCTACTTGTCAGAGGAAGTATCTCTGTTTGCGTACAGCAATACAACAGGTCGCGTGTCCATCGCTTAGCCATCGGGAGCGGGCCCCTCATCCAGCAGCACGCCACCGCACGCCTAGCTATCAGCATTCCCATGTCCACAAGTCTTCTAACTGCCACAGGTATGCCCCTGGAGTGGCCAAGTAGCGCCAGCGCTGGGTCTAGGGTCAACTCAAGTTCCAGTATTCTATTTACTGCCGTAAAGATGCTGGCCCAGTATTGCAGTACCCCAGGGCAGCGCCAAGCGAGGTGCATGAAGTCAGCAATTGGTTCGTGGCACCGCTCACATTCAGCAGACTGCCTGAGACCGTATCTGTGGAGCCTATCAGGGGTGTAGTACACTCTTTGTAAAAATTTGAAATGTATTAGTCTGTGTCTACCGTTCAGTGATATCTTTTGAGTGCTCGTGCAGCAATACCTCCACATATCGTCGTCGATGGTGACCTGCAGGTCTCTTTGCCAGACCACTCTGGCTTTACTGAGCTGTTGCACTCAGTGTGACAGTGCTGTTCTGTATAAATTTGTTATTAACTTCCGGGATGTCTCCGTTTTGATGACATATGTGAGTTCTGAGACCTCTGGCGGTTCCGTTAGGTCGGGCCCTAGCAGGTCTGAAAGGGCACTTCGCACCCTATGATATTGGAAACGAAGCAACATCGGTGCTGCTGCACCATCTGCTGCTGTCTGGTCCCAAGTCTTGACTGTGCCATCTAGGAATAAGTCCCCAGCCAATCTTATACCCAATGTGTTTAGTACTTGCACCACTCCTCTCTCCCTAGCTGGTGGTAGCCAGAGAGCCCATTCCAGAGGCATGATCGGTGAATATAACAAGGCGCCACTCTGTGCCTGCAAAAGAGAGTGCCAGGCATGGTTCGTAGCCGTGATAGAGTCTAATATGCCCGTCCGTCGGTCCACCGGTCTGAATATCGTGGCCGGGAGAGGCAATGGGTCCGCAAAAACACGTTCCATTCGCACGTGAGGAATGTTCACATCTCCGTGTATCCAAGTGTGCAGGTGGGCGGCTTGCGCTACCCTATATTAGAGCTCTAAGTCCGGAGCTCCCAATCCGCCCATACTGTATGGTAGAGTAAGGACAGTCCATTTTACCCTAAGTTGCTTGCCTTCCCACGCCAGCTTAATCATGAGCTGCGTCATGGTTTGAAAGAAGGCTTTTGACAATACCATCGGAATGGCGCTGAATAGGAAAAGGAATCTGGGCAGTATCACCATTTTCATGATGGCTATGCGCCCCATAAGGAATAATGGCAGTCTGCACCACGCCTCTACATCGTCTTCTAGCCTGCTGTAGGCAACCCCATAATTTTCTTTGAGTAGAGTGTCCGAGTCCGGGTGCAGTCGTACTCCTAGATACCTAACCGGGTCCACAGTCCACTGCAGCGGGAATTCCATCTCAAATCTACTGGTCGCTGGTGTTAAGGGGAAGGCCACTGACTTTGACCAGTTGACCCTTAGTCCTGAGAGCGCTCCGAAACGGACTACCTCTCTAAGCATAGACGATAAGTTGGTTTCAGGGTCCCTTACATACAGCAGGGTGTCATCTGCGTATGTCAAGACTACTATTTTATATGTTGGGAAACTCACACCCTCATTGCTGTGGTATTCGCGCAACACGCAGGCAAGCGGCTCAGCCACTAGAGCGTACAGCAAGGGGGATAACGGGCACCCTGTCTAGTTCCCCTACAAATGGGGAAGGAGTGCATGACCAAGTCGCCTAATTGGAGTCTAGCCATCGGGTTATGGTATAGGGCTCCCTGCATTTGCAGAAATGGTTCTCCCATTCCCATGCGCCGCAGCACCTGTTTCATGAAGGGCCATTCGACCGTATCAAAGGCCTTCTCCATATCCAGGAAAACCGCAATAGCCTTCGCTTCCTGTTTAACATGCTGCATGGTTCCAAGAACCGTGCGAATATTATAGGTCAAATTTCTGCTGGGGATAAAACCAGCCTGCTCTGGAGCTACCAGCCTGGGCGCCAAGAGCGCAAGTCGGGCGCGAGCACTTTAGCGTAGATTTTTGCATCTACATTAAGGAGTGATAGGGGCCTATACGAGCTGCACTCGTCGTGTGGTTTATCTGGCTTAAGTATTGTGATTATAAGGGCCTCCCTCATAGATCGTGGCATGCTACCCTCAAGACAGATGTCGTCGAACAGGGAGGATAAGTGCGGGATCAGTTGGTCTTGGAATGCTTTGTAAAAACCTACTGTGAGGCCATCGGCGCCCGGCGCGCTACCAGAGCGCATGCTCGCCAGGGCTTCCGTGATTTCATCTTTCTCTATCGGTAGCATCAGGAACTCCCGGTGCGTGTTCGTTAGCGTGGGTAGGTCTATGTGTTCTAAATAATCCGTTGTTTCCTCTGACACGGTGCCGCCTCTCGAGGAGTACAGATCTGCGTAATAGCTGCTAAACTCGTTTGCTATTTCAGTTTCGTCCATAACCACTTGGCCGTCAGACCTTTTCAGCTCTGTGCTATGGGACCTTCTTCTACTGCCCTTAAGTAAGCGAGCAAGCAAAGAGCTTGGACGTTCCCCTTCTCCATGAGTTCGCGCCGTGGCGTATTTCCCCATGTGTTGCACTTCCCTGTCTGCTTCCTCGTTGTATTCAGTTATAAGGGACTTTATCTCGTTCGCTACTGTTGCGTCTGACGTAAGCTGCTGCCGCTGCTCTAAAATCGCTAATTGTTTCTCTAACCTTGACAGCCTCTGTCTAATTGATTTAAGTACACTAGAGTGTTTAGTCATGGCTAAACCCTTAATGAATACTTTAAAGGCTTCCCACACCGTCTGAAGCTGTCTACTGACCCAATGTTAGTTTCAAAAAAGGTGTCTATCACTTCCGCCAGCTCACCCCTGAACAGCGGATCAATCAGTGAATATGGAGGGAAACGCCATGTGAATGGCGGGATCCGCTTCGTAGGAGTCGCTAGAACTAACAGAAGCGAGGAGTGATCAGACAGCGTGCAGGTCAGGACTGCGCAATCCTTTATGCGTCCCATCAGAGAGGAGGACGCTAGCCAGTAGTCAATTCTGGTGTGGATGTCATGGTATGCAGAGTAGTGTGTGTACCCTCCCTGCGCCGGGTGTCTGCATCTCCAGACATCCTCCAGGTCCATATTTATGAGTTCCGCTAGTAATGTTAGTGCAGCAGCTGAAGGTTGCGCAGTGGGCCGGCTGATCTATCTAGTGCCGGGTTAAGAACTAAATTGAGGTTACCCCCCCATAATAGCTGTACAGTGGAATATGTGCGTGAAACTGCCGCTAGATCATGGTAAAAGTCCGGGGAGTCGTAGTTCGGGCCATAAACATTTACGACTACTAGATCCATTCCCATTCCCTTGCAATGAGAGATCACAAATCTGCCCTCCTGATCCACCTTTAAAAGCGACGGCGTTAGTTTCGATCTCGGGTTGACCCCACGTCAATACACCCCTGGAGTGTGTTGTGAACCCGGCCGCTGTGGAGTTACCCGCCAGTCCCCTACTGAGCAGCATCTTACTTGAGAGTGGAAGGTGGGTCTCCTGTAAGAGGGTCAAGTCAATCCTCTGCCGTTGTAAATAGCATAAAACCTTGCGCAGTTTTCGGTGGTCATTAAGGCCCCGAACGTTCCACGTGAATGCTCTGATCACAGATGGCTGATCACTGGTAGTCGACACTGTTGTGTTTTCCATGTCTCTTATGTGAGTGTATCGCGTGTAGTGAGAAATTTCATGAGCCCTGGGTGGGCAGTGTGTGCGCATAAAGATAAAATCTGTCCCCTACCTTCAACTTGCTCAGTGAGCAACAAAACCTCCCCTCCCCATCCCACAGCAGACCACCCCCAATTTGGCCTTGCCGAACCCTGTGACTCGCCCCCTCCCCCTCAGTCTGACCCTCAACTTTCTAAGAAACTACTCCAGAGTGTATAGTGGTAGCCTAGGTCGCCATGCCACCAGTAATCAGTGCTAGAATGCTCTACACTGTGGCCGCGTCGCCCGCTACACGTTGTGGTTCATAGTTGGCACTAGTCGCCCTGGAGGCGAAAGACCTCGCCTAACAAGACTATCACCACTGGGTACAGGATATCAATCAGCGTCTTTCCTCCGCACTGGTGTTATCATTAACAGTCTACATTACAGAATACATGACACAAGCCCCTGAAAGCAGTTTAGCGCCACTAGTATCAAGACGTATCCAGAAGCCATTATTGCCCTGAGTAGCAAAATTTATCCAGGTTCACTACTACTATCTCATTCGTTACCTCAGTGTATTGCCTCAAGTCTTATCTCAGTCTGGAGAACTGGCATTCAGAGGGCAGCTCCTGTCCAGTCGCAAACTCTGCGCCTTACCGCCTTATGAAGCCATCTGTTAGTGGACCATCACTCCTTATCATCCAGTCTACTGCTCTCTTCGACTTCATCCCTCGGCTCCGAGGCTTCTTGCGCCGCTCTCTCCACTAGTTCTTAAGGGCTTGCTGTAGAGCTCTTGGGTCTGTAAACAGGTGTGATTGCCCCTGTCTGTTGACTCTCAATTTTGCTGGGTACAGCATCGCATAGTCTAGGCCCAAGTCCCTTAGCTGGCGCTTGTACGGTGTAAAGTGCTTACGTGCCTCCTGCACTCTGGCGGTGAAATCGGGATATAGAGGAATTTCCGATCCTTTGTATTGCAACGATTTCTTCTCTCTGGCCAAGCGTAGAGCCACGTACCTGTCCCTATAGTTGAGCAGTTTTGCAATAATCGGTCGCGGTGGGCCCCCGGGCGAGGGCGCGGACCCAGGGAGCGGTGGGCGTGCTCCACCACGAACATCTGGGAAAACCAGTCTTCCCCCAGTAGGGTGGTCAGCAATTTTTCTATAAAGCGCTCCATGTTGCCTGTCTGCGTTGTCTCCGGAAGGCCCGTGATCCTTAGATTGCTGCGGCGAGACCTCGCTTCTAAATCCTCAGTTTTGTCCTGCAGAGTCTGCATAAGCTTTTCGATTTTTTTGGGGCCTATGTCTAGTTTCGTTTGCGCCTCCTCCACCTCCGTCAATCTTCTCTCTGACATATCCAACCTTTCGGCGTGCTTGACTATCCGCTCCGCCATCCTGTCCATCCTATATGTGAGAGTGTCCATTTTTGAGCCCAGGGCCGCCAAGCTGCTCTGCAGGCCGTTTTCCATGGCCAGTAATATATTCTTTAGGTCTGAGTCTGTTGCCACTTCTCCACTTTCCTGTGAGGCCTCCTTGTCCGAGTTGGCAGACTCTTGCGGCTTCGAGCATCTCTGATCGAAGGAGATTTTTGTCTGGGTTTTGTCCCCTCTTCCCATCTTGCAGATCCCTGGATCGGTACTCAGTACCCAGGCAGAGAAAAACGCGCTGAGATCCAGTTAGGCCCCAGCCGCGTATAGCAACAGATGGTGCAGATCGCCGTGAGCGCCGCTATGTAGTTTAGGCTCCAATGGTGTCCATAGGATCCCACGCTGCAAAAAAGGCGAATTGTGCAGCAGGATTCGCAGTATCCAGCAAGTCCACTTCCGCCAGTCTCCCCTTGACGCAATTGTACAGTGGCAGCTCCGAGATGCGGCCCGGGGCTCCCCCCAGCCGGGTCAGTGGCACCCCTGACCTGTCCTGAAGCTTGCAGGTCCAGCCGGATAGGTCGTCCCCCAAAGCTCTGGTGGAGGAGAGGCGACGTCAATAGCTCCACTCTCAGGGTGTCACCCGCCGTCCAAAAGGCGTCTCTGGGTCTCGCTGTGGTGCGTGTGAACTGATCAGAGCCCAACAATGTGCTCCGTGGCCTTTAAAAGTGGGTTCGCTAGCGGTCACTTATTACCCAGTTCAACGGGATACAGCACTATCCCTTTGGCTGGTACGCCGATAGCGCAGCGTCAGGAACAGAGTCAGTGGGTCAGACTCCCTCTTGGTGGGCCCCACAAGCGCCTCGATGTATGAGCTGTCTCTCGCACTGTGCACACACCGGGGCCATACAACTTTATTTACTGGCCATGAGGGCGCGTCCCCTCTGCCCACACCTCCGGTGCAGAGATCAGCACCGCTCGCCGCCGGTATCCACCGCCTCACTAGTCTTTCGCGCCACTCACTCAGTGAGCCCAGAGTGTTCAAGCCGGCTCCCCAGGCCCCAGTATAGTGTAGAGACTGGGCACTGTGCAGGGCAGCCTTCCGGTGTGCGTTCCGGTCCACTCCCTGCAGCTCGGCAGTAATCGGATGTCCCGTTCCGCACATCCCCAGTCACAGTGTTACTCCTTGGCCGCACGTCGTGCGACGTCGCGTGGGTTGACAGCGCACTCAAGTCCGGGGCTTTGAGGCCTGAATCTTCACCGCCCCGACGCACCTCAAAACTCCAGTATCGCAGCGTTGCCGGAGGAAGGCCGCTGTGCGCTTCAGCTCTTCAACTGTGCAGGGAAGTCAGTTCCGACGCCCATAGATAAGGCTAGCGCAGGATTCTGTAGGATTTTAGCTAACCACGCAGCGGATTCCCAGGCTTATTCGGCCATCTTTGCTGCTGGCAAGCTCCGCCCCCCCAATTGATCTGGGTTTAATCCATCACATTCTTTAGCTCACTCTGCCACCCCAGTTCAGACATGGCCATATGAAAATCAGTCTGACCCTGTGCCTCATGGGAACAGTCCAGCCCGAACTGCCAAGCCATGTCTTCCCTGGACCGGAAACAAGCATCCTGGAACCGGTTTCGGATTCATAATCCTCATCATACAGGCTATCTTGAATCCAGTGGCAAAGTGAGCAAGGGACTCACGTCTGACCATACCCTGCCAACTTAGGGCGAACAAAGCGATACAAAAGGGGATGGTGGACGGAGCGTTTGAGCAAAGCAAACACTTGCCCCAAGTCAACTGATCTGGGTTTAATCCATCACATTCTTTAGCTCACTCTGCCACCCCAGTTCAGACATGGCGTTATGCAAATCAGTCTGACCCTGTGCCTCATGGGAACAGTCCAGCCCGAACTGCTAGGCCATGTCTTCCCTGGACCAGAAACAAGCATCCTGGGACCGGTTTCGGATTCATAATCCTAATCAGCCAGGCTATCTTGAATCCAGTCGCAAAGTGAGCAAGGGACTCACGTCTGAGCATACCCTGCCAACTTAGGGCGAACAAAGCGATACAAAAGGGGATGATGGACGGAGCGTTTGAGCAAATCAAACTCTCACCCTCAGTCAACTGATCTGGGTTTAATCCATCACCATTCTTTAGCTCACTCCGCCACCCCATATATATATATATATATATATATACATATATGTTCCTTTCCATGTGGCCCCTTTCCCAGGTCACCGGGCGCTCTACGGCGGTGCAACGTGATGCGGCAGAGCCCAGCCGCGTTAAAATTCTTGCAGTTTTGATTTGGTGCTTGTCCACTATCATACTTCTTGTGTGCATCATCATTGAGCTATCGATCCAGCATATAAAATGTTATTAGGATATAATGTACATACATGTATGGGCTAAAACCATCAATATATTTATAAAGTATATTCTAACCAGAACAGAGAATGCTGCTTCCGTAATATGAACACTGAACCCCCAGGAAAGACCATATATTTGCATCAACATATACCAAATAGGATGCATATGAGTGCACCAAATAGGATGCATATGAGTGCACCTCTTTCACAACACGTGCAGCGTGAAGGAAAAGTAGAACCTCCATCTGTAATGCAACTGTTAGCCATTTATTTGACATTCACACTCCTAGAATCCGTTGCACACAGTATGTTTTTTATGGCTTAGCAGGAACACTGATTAGGGCTTTTACGGAATGAAGGCGTTGAATTACTTAACGTACCATTCTTGCTGGTATTGGTAACTTGTATATTCTTGTACATACTCCTGTCCCCAATCTTTTTGATGCAAGGTAAAATCCAAAGTCTTGATAGAAAACAGCTGTATGAGTGTGATGTTTTAGGATATTCAAGAGTGATAACATTAATTGAACATCAGCCTATTGAGCCTAAGATGTTATTGTGCATTCCCTGTTAAACTGAGTGTCCACTCCCTTGCTAATTTCCTAAATGACTTGCAGAAGGCTTGGGGCATTTCCCCAGAACAGGTCAGTGTTCAGCATTCCGTCCATCATCTTTTTGTGTTGCTATAGCTGCCCTAAGTGGGAAGGGTATGCTCAGACGTCGACCCCGTGCTTGCTTTACCACTGGATTTAAGCTACCCTGGCTGATGAGGTATGATACCCCGAAACCAGTACCTGAGTGCTTGTATTCCAGTCTAGGGAGGACCTAGCCTGGCAGTTCGGGCTGGACTGTTCCGTTGTGGAGCAGGGTCAATACTGATTTGCATATGGCTGAGTCCAAACTGTGGTGGCATGGTGAGCAAAAGAACCATGGGTTTAACCCAGATCTGTGTCTGGGGGTGAGTGTTTGACAATGTTCAGAATTCCGTCCATCATCTTTTTGTATTTCTAGTGTTATAACCATAAGGTGGCAGACTTATTCCACTGAAGTGAAAGGGATTTTTGCAATCTAGAGAAGGTAAAAGCCTAGTGTTAGAACTGGGGGTCTCTAGTTGGCTGCGGCAGTTACTTTAGTCCAAATAGGGTCCCTTGCTTCTAGTCAGGGAAAGGAGGGATCCCCTCACCCCCTGGTAGCTTGGCACGAGCAGCCAGGATTATCTTCAAGGCAATGTGTAAAGTATTTGCAACCACACTCCCAGTGACACAGTGATAACACCACAAATGAACACCAAACTGATGTATTAAAATAGCGGTATCTTTATCAAGAAGAAAAATATGTTAAGACCAAACGATAAAAATCCAACATATGCATATTCATAATATTTCCCTTTGTCCGGTTATTAGGCCAACAAACATTTGTAGGTTCTTGCTGTATTAATGAGCAGTTCACGATGTCCAAATGCAGTCCTAATGCAATGCTATGCAGTTCGTTAAACAGTTCGAATTATCAGACTAATGCAGTTTGTAATGCAAGAATAATGCAATCCTCAGTGCAAGTAATCAGGCAGTTCGTAATGCAAGAATAATGCAATCCTCAATGCAAGTAATCCGGCAGTTCGTAATTCAAGAATAATGCAACCCTCAATGCACATAATGATGCAGTTCGTAATGCACGTATAACGCACTCCTTAATGCAAGTAATAAGGCAGTTCGTAATGCGAGAATAATTAAATCCTCAATGCACATAATCAGGCAGTTCGTAATGCAGGAATAATACAATCCTCAATGCACCTAATCAGGCAGTGTAGTGTACATATAACCCACTCCTTAATGCAAGTAATAAGACAGTTCATAATGCAAGAATATTTCAATCCTTAATGCACATAATCAGGCATTTCGTAATGCAAGAATAATGCAATCCTCAAAGCAGGTAATCAGGCAGTTCGTAATGTACGTATAATGCACTCAATGCAAGTAATAAGGCAGTACTTAATGCGAGAATATTTCAATCCTCAATGCACATAATCATGCAGTTCGTAATGCAGGACTAATACAATCCCTAATGCAAGTAATAAGGCAGTTGGTAATGCAGGAATAATTCCAGGCCAATCGACGCGATTAGCGCAGGCACCACTAGGCCCCAACCACAGACAATCAGTCCTGAACTTCCGAGGGTGGCCCGATACTGCCGGGCAGGTCCGGGCCGCTCGAGGGCTCAGTGTGTCTAACACGATGCAGTGGGAGAGAGACGGGAGCACTCCTGTACTCCTCCTGCGCCTCCCCAGGCCACACACGCTTGCAGCTCCCGACCATAGTCCAAGCCTTACCTGGGGGATGTGTTGCCTCGCTCTCTCTCTTCCCGCTTGTCGGACGTCCTGCTGGGCGCTCCCGATGACGACGCAGCTCTGATGCAAGGCCGACACTGTAGCCGGACAGGTTACGGCGCTGCCTTCTCCGTTGCTGTCGATCTTGGGCAGATTCCTCTTGTGAACAACATCATGATTACCTCACGACTTCCTTAGCTTTAGGAAATCCTTCAGCACTTTGCGGCTCGGGCCTGCAGCGGCGATCTTGACCCACAGCGTCAGTTACGGATGGCAGCTCAGGCCACAAACGGCTACACAGCAGCGTGGACAATGATTCCCGCTGCGGGGTCACTGCAGTCACTGGGCGCTTTCCAACCAGCACCACGGACCCCACGGCAATCTCAGGCTGCACACGCATACGCACAAAGTGTTGCTGAGAATCTTTGGGTTTCGGGCCACACAGTCCTGGGGCAATGCTTACGAAGGTCTCAGGCTGCAAAAAGCACATGCACACAGCGCCGCTGAGATACATTTAGAAACTTTTATGTCCCTGAGTTTCCACAACAGGAAGCCAGCTCTCCTTGAGCCCTTGGGGAGAAAGTTACTTTGGGACACAGCACACAGCAAAGTCCTTTCAAGCAGGGGGACACAGCACACAGCAGAGTCCCTTAGCCTCTCCTTGGTAAAATAAGCAAACTGCAGGCCAGCCTCAGAACACACAGCACTGGTCAGTCCTTTTGTTCAGTCTCTTCAGCTGTTCTTCCTTGGCAGAGGTTCCTCTTGACCACAAAGTTGTTTCAATCATTTTCAGTCTTGATCAGTCCAACGTTCAGGGGTTTCTGCTCTCAAAGTTAATCCCCTAAATTGTCTGTGAAGTCTTTGTGTTCAGGGGACACTGACCCCTGTCCAAACCAGTTCTGGGTGTCTCCCTGACAGTGACACCTTCTTCATTTGATAGTAGGGGTCTGGTTCCCCAATCACTCAGCAGGAGGTGGAGCCATTCTTGTATGGCAGCATCCCAGGCCTCTTTACCTCCAGGGGGCTTCTCCTCCCCCCTACAATCCAGATGCAGGCCAGCCTGTGGCTGTCTCACCTACGCCTCCCCTGGGTCAAGACATTTCCCAGATCCTATCACATTCAAATCCAAACAGTCAATCCACAATCAGGCAGAGACACACAGAATTGTTAAAACAAAAAAACAGCCACTACTAAAAGTGTGGTTTCTAAACACAAAATTCAAAAACCACCTTTACAAGTGTCTTTCCTACTGCAAATGAACTTCATAACCGCAGTGCAAGCATTACTTTTCAATCACCACCTCAACTCCACATTGGAACACATGAAACAACCATGAGAGGCATCTTACATACTTGAAAAGAACTTAATTAAAGCCCTGAAGACGTTTGACCTTGTCACCTTAAGCCTGAAGAAATTACACTGGCTCTGCCACCAAGTATGCATCATCTTCAAGACCAGCTGCATCACCTGCAAAACATTCAGCAACACCACCAGTGTGTGGCTAACAAATTAACCACCGCAGATGGACAGTGCCACAGAAAGGCAAGGACAATGCCATACTGGAAAAGAAGAAATGGAAGAAAGACTAGAAGCAAGATATTTTACTGCTTACTCCCCGCATATCATAACAAAACTAAACACACATCACTTCTAATAAAACAAGCACACCACTTGACACAAACCACATACACCTGTCTGAATGTAAACAATTTTGATTTGCCACACAGTGCTCCCACCCACATTTCAGTGCTTCCCTTCTAGGTTTGTGTTATGTATGCCCTACTAAATACATGCACATATGCCTGCCTTACCCAAGACTGGCCTACGCTCCCCTCAAGAGATTTTGATAAGCACAACTTCCTCCCATTCACTCCCATTCGAGAGATGACAAAGAGTCTAGATCACCAGCTGTTCCTGAAAAGAACTGCTCATCAAAAGCCTGGAGCTTTATACCTGTGTGATGATGGAGGTGCTGACTGGCTATATAGGTGCTGACTGCTCGTTAACACTTTGTACTGGAAGGTCCGTCTCAAAGGAGTTGACTACTAATGATTGGAGTGCCTCTGTTAGAATACCTTTTAGAATCCTGCCTTGACATTTCACCTATGAATAGAGCGACAAATGGCAGAATCCGATATTCTCTTGGATTCAGGCTTTCATTGCTGTGGCACCCATGGATGCCACTGAATCGATGCAAAATCCGGTACCTAAGTCAAAGGCTCCTTTCTTGTGATTCTAAACAGGTGAGTCTAGTTTCAGCACAAGTTCACAAAGAACTTATGCAAAGCTTTGCTAAACCCAACACACTTCTACATTAAAATGCAAGCACCAAAAATTCTTCAGCAATCTATAATATGCAGTCCTTATTTCCTGCTATACCCAGGACAGGATAAAACATATGTGCAACCATTCTGAAAATATCCATCACCTGATTGATCTAGTGGTGACATATTTAGGATAAAGAAGGCCAGTTACCCAACAGTAGATTTCAAAGATTTTTGACAATTTAAAAATGTATCGCTTTTAAATATTACCCTATGTCCAGGGTCATCTGTCACTGAAGTACATGCACCAGAAACCAGCATTTCTTCTAAACTTCCTTCTGAAAGCAAACATATATGTTATACATGCCCGATAGCTCCAAATTATAGCTCCAAATTATAGCTCCTTTAGCACCACAACTATTTAGAGACCTATACATGTATATTCAAGAACTTGAAGGAAACTGATATGTGGCATCTCCTTTACCCGATCCCCTCAACGAGTTTGTGCTATTTCTTTTTTAGAATGTTTAATTGCACTCTTTGTAAGTAAATTGCTAAGTAAATTTTACCTCATTTCGTCTCTTTAGTTGTGTATTTTTGTACTGATCATCGTGTACTCTTAGGCAATTTCTCTGAGAAAGGCCTTGATGCTTGTGCTGAACTTGGGTTCTCTTAGGATTCCTAAGAGAACCCAGTATTTCCAACTAAGCGCTATCTTACTTTACATGTGTGAGAGCTCAACCACAGCTCTTATCAAGATGGAAACCACTGCCCCAAAGTTTATTAATCTTGCTTTCCTATAGTGCAGGTCAGTCTTGGGACTAATCATCCTATTCTTTCAGTTGGATGGCGTTGTCTATGATATTTCTCAACCCTGCAAATTGTACTTCATTCATCCCTGGTCAGACAGTCCTGTTCAAGACTGACGACCAAGTGGCAACATCCTAAATCATCTAACATGGGACAATGAAATGTCTTAATTCTGGCAGCAGTGAATGTGGTGTTGCTTACCACGTCATACTTTGGAGGTGGGAAGGCTGCACCGAAGAAACAGTTCAGTTGACACTTAGACGTGCACCATATCTATCCCAGTCTTCCAACTAATAACACCCAGACTAAGGGAAGCGTAAGTGTGTATATTTCCCTCTGAGATTAGTTTTCTTTGCGCTTAAAGTTCTCATTCCCAGTCATCAGGACCCTGTCATTTGGGTAGTCAGCTGGAGCTTTGTATGCTTTTCCTCCAACTTCTGCTACTTCAAAGAGTACTTTGGAAAATGTCCCAAAAGAAGACTGAGTACTGCAGTCACACAGTCTGTGTCTTGTTTCTGCCCTTCTATTTGTACTCCTTTGCAGTAGATTTAAGATATTAATTACAGTTTCTTGTTGCTCAAATGGGTGTAACTTTTGATATTGATATGTTTCCCTCATCTTCGTTACTTGATTTTACTTGTGGGAAAGTGTCACTCAGAGTTGTTGAAATGTCACTCATAATTACACTGAAATTATGAAAATGTCACATATAAGCAATCAGAAACCTTGGCAACTATGGCACCATGATTAAGTAACAAACTCACCGCCTTCAGCAGCAGGATGTGATGTCAGGCCACCCTCCCCTGCCCTCCCCCCCCAGCAAGACGTTTTATGGTAAATCCACTTAATCTGACCGTTCCTGCCCCCGCTGTGACGGTAGTATCCATTGCAGCAGCAGCTTTAGCGCAGCTGCAAGCAACAAATCGGCAGGAGCATTGCGCGCAAGGCATGGGCGGTCGTTGCCAGCTACCACGCCATAATATTACAGTTTTAGGCAGGGCTTCATGAGGCTTAGACACTATGCAAATGCATGACAACGCATTTAGGTGCGTTGATGCGGAGCACCACACTGAAATGCGTTAGTCTAACGCCTGATGCGTGATACTTGGCAGGACTTTGGTCCCTCTAATTCCTTCCTATTGGTACATAGGGTGACCAACCGTCCGTAAATTTCACGGACAGTCCGTAATTTCGGCCGTCTGTCCGTTGTCCGTCAAGGATTCTTTAACGGACGCCATTTGTCCGTCATTTTAACAGGGCACCGGTTGCCCCACCCTAAAGCCGGCACAGCTTGCACCCACCTCCCTTCTTCACTCCGATGCTGCACCAAAGCTCCTCAGATACTCAGCAGCATTGGAGAGGCACAGCGGGATGGCGACCCTCACACCTCCAGCCCTTGATGACCTGTTAAGAGGTGCTTCGAAGGTGACTGAGAGGGAGGGGCTGCAGGTTCAGGAGCAGCAACATCTATTCACATGCAAACAGCCCTGAATGCATCATGTCTCTGCTATTTAGAGGGGGGCTCACACATTCCATTTCTACCCAGGGCCCCAAACATCCTAGACTTGGCCAGATTACACCCCTGATTACACAGAGGCAGCATGTGGTTCTCTTCACCGAGCTTAATTACGGTCACTAAATTGTAAGCAAACCTCGGTTCTTCAAACATGCAGTCTATAATGTAATACAATAAAGAAATGGCACAATCGCACCCACACTGATTAACAAAGTATGGAGGACAATCAGTTCCAACAGTTCTCTTAGAGTATCTCCTGTAAGTACTGTACATCACAGTGGGGGATGGCATTTTGGACAGAGAGCCTGTCTTCTCGTTGTATTGTGCAGGAGGGGGCGAGGAGCCCAATATGATACTAGAATACTGCATGCCCACCCCTGTGCCCACCCTGGTGGATCCTGTTCCCTCTCCTGTGATGGCTCCTGCCCTCCCCTCAGTGATGGCTCCTGTCCCCCCCATGTGGCAGCTCCAGTCCACCCCCCCGCCTGTGATGGCTCCTGTCCCCCCATGTTGTGGCTCCAGTCCACCCCCGCCTGTCATGGCTCCTGTCCCCCCATGTTGTGGCTCCAGTCCACCCCCGCCTGTCATGGCTCCTGTCCCCCCATGTTGTGGTTCCAGTCCACCCCCCGCCTGTGATGGCTCCTGTCCCTCGCCTGTGATGGCTCCTGTCCACCCCCCACTGTGATGGATCCTGTCGCCCCCCCCTGCCTGTGTTGGCTACAGTCCACCCCCCGCCTGTGATGACTTTTGTCCCCCCCCTGTGGTGGATCCTGTCTCTGCCCTGGGTGGCTTCAGTCCCAGTCCTGGAACGGCCTTACAGCGAGGGTGGAGTTCTTGATGGGCCTCTTCTCAAAAGGGCTCAGCTCAAAATTAATATGGAAAGGTGGGCGAGTAAGTAAGTGAAGGGATGGGTGAATGGCTGGATGAATTAGTGAAAGGGTGAATGGATGAATGAAAGATTGAATAAATGGATAATGAGAGAGGATGGATGGATTGATGAGTGAGGGGAAGGATGGAGAGAAAATGTAAATCGCTGGATGTATGGGTGGAAGGGTAGATGGCTGAGGGGAAAGATGGATGAGGGGAAGGATGATGGATGAGGAGAAGGATGGATGGATGGATGGAGGGGAAGGATGGATGGATGAGGGGAAGGAGACATGGATGGGATGGGTGGATGGGTGAGGGGAAGGATGGATGAAAGGAAGAATGGATGAGTGGAAGGATGGATGGATAAGGGGAAGGATGGATGGATGAGGGGAAGGATGGATGGATGAAGGGAAGGATGGATGGATGAGGGGATGGATGGATGAGGGGAAGGATGGATGGATGAGGGGATGGATGAGGGGAAGGATGGATGGATGGGTGGGTGAAAGGATGGATGGATGGAGAGTGGGTGGGTGGGTGAAAGGATGGATGATGAGTGGGTGGGTGAAAGGATGGATGGGTGATGAGTGGGTGGGTGAAAGGATGGGTGGGTGGGTGGATGGTGGGTGGGTGAAAGAATGGATCAGTGGATTGGATGGTGGGTGGGTGGATGGTGGGTGGGTGGGTGGATGGTTGGGTGGATGATGGGTGGGTAGGTGGATGAGTGAAATGATGGATGGATTGATGGATTGATAAGTGCAAGGGTGAATGAATGGACATATGAGTGAAAGGGTGGATGTAAGGATGGATGAGTGAGTGAAAGGGAGGGTAGATGGACAAAAGGATGAATAGATGTGTGAAGGAGTGAAATGATAGATGGATGAATGATAGGGTCAATGGATGGATTGATGAGTGGATGAGTAGATGGATGGGTGGGTGGATGGATGGATGGAAGGAAGGATGGCTAAGTAAAAGGGTCAATGGAGAGAGAAAGGTAGGATGGATGGATGACTAAGAGAGTGGATGGGTGGGAGGATTAGTAAGTGAAAGGATGGCTGGATTGGTGAAAGGGTAAATGGCTGAATGGATGAGTGAATGGATGGATGGGATGAAGAGTGGATGGATAAGTGTACAGATGGATAGGGTGAAAGGGTGGATGGATGGATGGATGGATGGATAATGGAGGATGAGTGGAAGGATGGATGAGGGGATGGATGAAGGGATGGATGAGTGAAATGATAGATGGAAGGATACATGATGGATAGGTTTGCAAATGGTTGAATATGTTTGGAAATGGCTGGGCTTACTTATATACTGTTGCGCGACCTCTGATGTGTCAGTAAAACGTACCTATTGTCCTGAAGTTTTGTCCTGAATTTTGACCTCCTGTCCTGAATTTGTGTCCTGAATTTTGACCCTTTGTCCTGAATTTTTACACTCACCGTCCTGAATTTGCACCAATGCCAGTTGGTCACCCTATTGGTACATAGAGAAAAGTGCGAGTGCAAAAATATTTTGACCGAAACCGGTGATGCGTGCTAAATGTAAAAACGGTAAAAATAAAGTTTGGGTGCCGTTGTGCAATTTGCACCACAGTCTGATTGATGTCATTGGTGTAATTCACAGGAAATCTAGACTATTGACAGCTCGTGTATACCTTTTACTAGTTTCCCTATAGTCGTGCAATATTTTCTGTGATGGGCTTAGCATGTTTCTTATTTGTGTCTGCTTTTATGATTTCACATTGAAAAAAATTCCCAAATTATTAGATACTCGTAAGTGTATTACATCATCAAAGACGCTGTTCCAGTTACTTTATATGTTTTGAACTTAATGATGTATTTTTTTTATGTAATATAGAGCCTTCGAATGAACCTGATGTCGAGGACAAGGGAAAAACAAAATTTAGACTTTCCGGATTCAAGTCAATACTTCACCAAGCAGACTCAACGACTAAAATGCAAATATCACATAGGGAGGCAGCTGATGATATACGCCATGCTGATAGTCTGTTTCATTCAATGGCACAACATAAACCTCGTGTGTTGCACAGCAGGCAGAACAGCTCAGAGAAGAAGCTGTCTAGGAAAACCTACTGCTACGCAAAATTCTCTGCTTTTTATGCAATTGATAAGGCCTACACAGCGAGGCAGAGGCATGAAATACAGGAGGAAAAGATGCACAAGGTTTTCCTTATTCAATCAGCCAAAAAAGAAGCACACGTCAATGTGAACGGATTTTTACTGGAGAAAAGGAGTGAAGCTTTAAGACAACGTGAAGTAGATGGTTTGAAACTACAAAACGGTATTCTACAACTGCAGCTCAGTAATTCACAACATATTCAAAATATGAAAGAGAGGTACATCCAGTCTTTAGAGCAGAAGAAACATAAGCAGGTGGATAATAAATTTGTCCAAGTATTTAGAACTAAACATACTTCAATGACAAAAACTTTGCTTAACCATGATAGAGCCGTATTCAGAGAAGACACTGCGCTGGAAAAAAAGAGACATTTGGAGGGACTACGACAACAGCAAATAGAACAGAGATTTTTGATCAAAGATCTAAAAGAATACAGGTATGACGCATTGGTGTGGAGACAGTGAATTGTACTGTTGTGTTGAGTTGTAAAGTGTACCTTTTGGTAGATAAATATGTCTACAAACGAATGTAAGTTGTAGGGGCACACTGAATTTTATTCCCAACGCAATGCCACTTTCATACAGCAATATCCCCGAAACAGCCCATTTTATAAGTAATAGCTTCCAATCTTCCAAACATTTTCTAAATCAGGTCCGTAAATAACCATCCAGAACATCAAAATTAGCTTATTCATGTAATTTCTTGTGATCTTGCTGTTGAAGTAAACCACCATGATCAATACCTGCTACCTCATGCTCATCACAGTTTTTACTTTCTGATGGATACTTGATACTTACTCACTTTAGAATACTCCCCAGGTGCCAGACTGTAGTGTTCTCGATCAGAGGGTTTGTGAAGCCCCAGAAGTGACGAAGCAGAACTACATATAAGCATCACCCCATACGCTGATTTTAGTTCCTTTCTTTCAGCACCCTCTGCGCTGAATCTCGAGCTCAAATTTGTCGGTTTCCAGATTACTTTTCAAATGATTTTACTAGCGATCTGAGTAACCACGTCCCCTCCCAAAGCAACAGATTTCAAGCAATGCTGAGTCTGCTGGAATCAGATGTTGGCAATAGACCAACACAAGGTTTGTCTTTGGTGTCTGGGTTCGGACCACGTCTCGTAATTGTGTGATAACTGGACGATCATGCACTTCGAACTGACTTTGGCTCAAGTGTCATGTTATGAAATAACTAAAGTGCAACTGGTCATCATGATGTCTGACTCCAACCCACTGCCCTTGCCATGTCGCTCCCACCTGCGAGGCTCCACAATTTTTTATTATGCCAGAACAGAGAACATCCCAGGATGTTGATGATGATGATGGTAATGGTGATGGGGCTGGATTTCTTCCCCCTCACTATATTAATGACGGCATACACGTGAGTTTACATAATGTCAGTGGGATTGGCAACTTGACTCACTGCTTGGGCCACCAACAGAAGACAGTGTCTCATTTTTTTAATTTTTTATCTTTTATTTATTTTTAAGCGCACAATCACCCGTAAGGGTCTCTAGGCGCCGTCAGGAAGATTAAGCAAGCTATTGCCCAGAGTCATATGGTGCAGGGCCAATCTGCTGCCGGTGCCGGGGATCGAACCGCGACCCCCAGATTCCGGAGTCAGTCGCCCTACCGCGGCGCCACTTTGCAGTGGTGGCCTGAAGGACAGCGGAGGCCCTTTATAGAGACCAAAACAAATGTTCTTACAGAGATTTTACAACCTGGGCCATCTAATTTGAAACCCTTGCTTCCCTTTAGTCCAGGATGAATCCCAGGTTGCGTGCATGGTCAGTGGGTGTAGGTGCGGTGCCCAGTGCTGTGGGCCACTAGGAGTCGTCCCAGGCGGATGGGGATGGTCCGAGGATGAGGACCTCCGTCTTGTCTGAGTTCAGTTTCAGACGGCTAAGTTTCATCCATTCAGCGACGTTTTTCATTCCTTCCTGGAGGTTGAGTTTGGCGGTGGCTGGGTCTTTGGTGAGGGAGAGTGTCAGCTGGGTGTCGTCGGTGTATGAGATGATGTTGAGGTTGTGTTTGCGTGCGTTGGCGACGAGGGGGCTCATGTAGATATTGAAGAGGGTTGGGCTGAGCGATGAGCCTTGGGGTACGCCGCAGATGATCTTGGTGGCCGCGTGCGGAAGGGAGGGAGGCAGACTCTCTGGGTTCTGTCGGAGAGGAACGAGGTGATCCAGTCCAGGGCTTTACCTTGGATCCCGGCGTTGTGGAGGCGGGTTATTAGGGTGCAATGGCACACTGTATCAAAGGCGGCTTAGAGATCTAGGTGGAAGAGGGCTGTTGTTTCCCCATTGTCAAGCAGGGTCCTGATGTTGTCAGTGGCTGCGATGAGGGCGGTCTCGGTGCTGTGGTTGGCTTGAAATCCGGACTGGGATGGGTCGAGGGAGCCATTGGCCTCGAGGATCGTGGTCAGCTGTTTATTGATGATCTTTTCGATAACTTTTGCAGGTAAGGGAAAAAGAGAGATGGGGCGGAAGTTCTTGAAGTCTTTAGGGTCCGCTGTGGGTTTCTTCAGTAGGGCGTTGATCTCTGTGTGCTACCAGCTCTCTGGGAAGGTGGCGGATGCGAGGGAGTTGTTTATGACGTTCCGTAGGTGGGGTGCGATGATGGTGTCGGCTTTGTTGAAGATGTGGTGAGGGCATGGGTCGGAAGGAGAGGCGGAGTGGATGGTGTTCATAGCGTGGGCGGTGTGTTCAGTGCTGATGGGAGTCCAAGTTCTGAGGGTGGTTGTAGGGGGTGTTGGTTCGGTGGCTGGGGGCGGAGTCTGGGCGCCGAAGCTGTCATGTATATCTGCGATCTTGCGGTGAAAGAATGTGGCCAGGGGGTTGCAAAGGTCTTGCGACGGTGTGATGTCGTTGCTGCTGGTGCTGGGGTTGGAGAGCTCTTTTATGATGCTGAAGTGTTCCTTGCTGTTGTGTGTGTTGTTGTCAAGCCCCTCTTTGAATGATGTCTTTTTGGTGGTGCGGATCAGCTGGTGGTGTTTGTGAGTGGCGTTCTTGAGGGCTGTCAGGTTTTCTGTCGTCTGTTCACGGCGCCAGGTTTTCTGGAGGGTTCGGCAGGATTTCTTCGATTCTTTGAGGTCGTCGGTGAACCATGTTGTTTTGCTGTTGCCGGGCTTGCCTAGAGGGTTCTTCAGTGGTGCAAGGGCATCGGCGCAGTTGATGATCCACTGTGTGAAGTTGCGGGCTGCGTCATTGGTGTCAGTAGTGTTGATTGGTGGGTTCTGTCTCAGTGATGTGGTTTGCTGGTCTGTGGTGACTTTGCTCCAGCATCTGTGGGGGATCTGTTGCGGGCGGTGGTGGGGTTTGGTCTTCTTAAAGGTGAAGTGGATGCAGCTGTGGTTGGTCCAGTGTAGTCCGGGGGAGTGGCTGAAGGCAACGTGGCTGCTGGCAGAGAAGATGGGGTCAAGCGTGTGGCCGGCGTAGTGGTTGGGGGTGTTCACCAGTTGCTTGAGTCCGAGTTTGTTGAGCAGGGTGGTGGTGTTGTTGTCGTTGTTGTTCTCCAGTTGGAAGTTCAGGTCACCTAGGAGGATGTAGTCTCATGAGGCGAGGGCATGTGGGCTGATGAAGTCGGCGATGGCTTCACTGAATTGTGTGCGTGGGCCTGGGGGTCTGTAGATGAGGGTTCCTCTGAGGGTGTTTTGGGGTCGGTGTGGATCTGGAAGTGTAGGTGTTCGGCGGTGGTGAAGGCATCTTCGGAGTTGGTCGTGACGCCGATGGTGTTCCTGTAGATGATGGCGATTCCTCCTCCATTTTTTTGACGCAGTCCTTTCGAGTGATCTTGTAGCCATCCCGGATGGCTATGGCGATGTCGGGGGCTGAGGAGGCATTCATCCAGGTTTCTGTGAGGAAGGTGACGTTTGGTGCTGTTGTGTTGAGGAGGTCCCAGAGTTCGTCAGCGTGCTTGTGGATGGAGTGGGTGTTGAGCAGGATGCACTTGAGGTGGTTGTTGTTGTTGCCTGGTCCGGGTGGTGGGGTGCAGGTTCGGACGCAGGTGAATTTGCAGACTTGGCAGGAGAAGGGTCCGTGGGTGCGCTTCGGGGTGGCTTGGTAGCAGGCAGATGGTCGGCCGGTGTTGAGTGCGTGGAGGGTGGTGGTGTCGTATTTCCGTCGGGTTTCGGCGGGTGCCAGGGGTTCTGGCGCTGGGCGCGGTCCAGGCACGGACGGGCGCAGACGGGCTTGCCTTTGGAACGCCAGCAGTGCGCCCGCTGCGTGGTCTCCATATGAGTGGCTGTGGGAGGGAGGAGCAGCTGGGAGGCGGGAGTGGGGCGGCGAATGGGGCACCAGGGGGGCGGGCCGTAAGGGAAGCAGCGGCGGGAAAGCGCAAGGGAGGGTAGCAGGTGATGGGGTGATACAAAAGGAAAAAGGGGACAGGGGGGAGAGGGCACAAAGGGCACCAGTAAGTGAAAAAAAGATAACAGTAAAAGAAAAGAGTTAATCAATGGCAACAAAATAAAGGTCGGAATCAGGCAAACCAAGCAGTTCGGGACACAGAGAGTAGCAGCAGCGGGACAGCGGCACAGGAGGACCGTGTGGCGGCTGAGGGGGGCGACCTACCTGGTGACAGGGTCAAGGGTCCCTCCCTTCACCACCGCGCGGCTTCAATATGAGGGGCTATATTTTCCCGATATCATTTCCTCTGTTTTCTCAGAGTTCAGTTTGTGGTCATCCAGCTACTGATGGCGAGCATGCCCTTCTGAAATTTAGCTGCTACTAAGTCGCCATCATTATGTACAGAGAGCACCAATTGAGTGTCATCGGCATATGATATAAGGCCCACCCCGTGTGATTTGATGACTTTAGCTAGGTCCGACACATAGATGTTAAAAAGTGTCGGACTTAAGAATGATCGTTGAGGGACAACACACGGGAGGGCCAATTGAGATGAATTGAAAGGGCCGATGTTTGCTGATTGTGTGCGGTCAGTAAAGAAGGAAGACAGTAAGGCTCTAGCTGTCTGTTAAATGTCCATGTGTGAGACACGGTTGATCAAGATGGTATGATCGACCATGTCAAAAGCTGCTGAAAGATCCAGCAGTATAAGGACAGCCGTCCCTCCTTGATCGAGGATGATTCTTATGTCCTCTGCTGCTTTAATTAGCGCTGTTTCTGTTCCGTGGCCTTTATGGAAGCCAAATTGAGTATCATCCAGAAGTTGGTGATCTTCAATATATTTGGAGAGCTGGGTATTAATCACTTTCTCAAATATTTTGGCTGGGAAAGGAAGACTAGCTATTGGTCTATAATTCTTTGGTTGATTCAGATCTAGATTAGGTTTTTCAGTAAAGGTTTAATAATGTTTTTTTTCCACATCTTGGGGTATATGCCAGATGAAAACATTGCATTACAGATGTTAAATAATGTTGGCCGCAACTAGATCAGCAAGTGGTTTAAGTACTGATGGGGGGCAAGGGTCAGTGGCAGAGCCCGATTTGATGGTAGCGATTACATTTGGGATCTGCTCAGGTGTAGTACTCTCACATTTTGCTGAAGAATGAGTGCATTCAGTGGGGTCTAGATTTAAAGGCTGGTTATCCATTTGAATTTGAGATGAGAAATTGGTGTAGATGTTATTAACCTTTTCAAAGAAATAATCAGTCAGAGAGTCGCATAATGCCTGTGAAGGAGCTGGATTACAATTTGAGACTTGTCCTGATAATTTAGCGACTACCTGATACAGCTGTTTGCTGCAGTTTTGGGCAGATTCAATCTGACGATGTAGTATTTACTTTTCTCTTGTGCAATCATCAGTTTATATTTGTTGAGTGACTCTTTATAGCAAATTTTCTCTTGAGTGTTATAATTTTTACACCACTGCCTTTCACAGTTTCTGCACACTTTCTTCTGTGCCCTAACGGTTTCAGAAAACCAGGGGGCCGATGGAGAGCAACGATTTTTTGAAAAAGTCTTCTTTGGCACCAGCAAATCAAATGCATTATTCACCTAATTAGAATAGTTTGATGCTGCTAAATTAGGATCTGAGGAGGCTCTGGTTGAGTCAAAAATATATGTGCTTTAAGGAGCTCGGGATCTGTACTCTTCCAGGCTTTGGTGGTTATATGGGAAGTTAGAGAAATACTAGATATGAGTCTTCTACTAATGAAAATATTGAATATGATAGCATGATGGTCTGTCCAGACCAGGAGAAGAATACTCTTTAAAGAGATCGTTTGAGAGTTGGAAAAAAGGCCATCTATCGTATGTCCAACTATGTGAGTAGGGTCAGATATTCCTTGTGAGAGACCCAATGCTTCTCATTCTGAGAGAACTGTAATTGTATCATTATCGTGAGATTTTCAAGATGAAAATTGAAGTCACCTAAAATAGTGAGAGTGGAATCAGTAGCCAAGGGTTCCAGCATATTGTTCAATGAAGTAAGAAAAGCAGTCCGAGATCGTGGGGGCCGATACAGTAAAATGCCTTTAAAGATTTGGGAGGGGGTAAGCAAAATAGAGAAGCTCACTGCTTCACAAGTCTGAAAAGATATATTGTCAGTTTTAACTGAAAATTTACTGCGATAGATTATCGCTAGCCCACTACAAGACCAACTGACAAGCCATAGTTAAAACACTCATGGACCATGCTCTTAGTCCCTAACCTGGCTCAGCAATTGAAAGAATCAGGTCCACTGGCGAGATAAAGCAATCAATCAATCAATCAGTACATTTGTAGAGTGCACAACTCACCTGTGAGGGTCTCAAGGCATTGGGTGGGGAGGTGGGGGCAGGGGTGCTGCTACTGCTCGAACAGCCAGGTCTTGGGGAGTCTCCTGAAGGTCAACAGATCATGGGTCTGTCGCATGTGGATGGGGACGGTGTTCCATGTCTTAGCGGCGAGGTGGGAGAATGATCTGCCGCCGGCTGTCGCATGACGGATTCAGGGAACGGTGGCGGGTGTGAGGTCGGCAGAGGGAAGCTGGCGGTTCGGCGTGTAGAAGGTGAGTTGTTCGTTGAGGTACGCTGTTCCCGTGTTGTGGAGTGCTTTGTGAGCATGGGTGAGGAGTTTGAAGGTCATCCTCTTGTTGATGGGGAGCCAGTGCAGGTCTTTCAGGTGGGCTGTGATGTGGCTGTGTTGGGGGATGTCGAGGATGAGGTGGGCGGAGGCATTATGTATGCACTGTAGTTGTTTCTGGTGTTTGGCTGATGTTCCTGCATAGCGAGCGTTCCCGTAGTCTAGCCTGCTGCTGACAAGGGCTTGGTTGACCATCCTTCTGGTTCCGGTCCATCTGTAGGTTCTTGCGGAGCATGCGGAGGGTGTAGTGCTCTAAAGGGTTAGATTGGCTGGTCTCCTGTATCCCCAGGGGCAGAAATGGCAGAAGAGAGTGAGTGGCTCATCTGTGGAAGCATCAGATGACCATACCACCTATCAATCAATCAGTCAATCATAGAAAGCAAAGGTTTGATGGAACCTTTGCTGGATAAGAGTAGGTGAGTCTCTTTACTGCTGCCAAACCCTAGAATCCTCCAAAGAGGCAGAAGTTATCCAACATATTTGAGCAAATTGCAGCTCTTGGATGTAGCAAGAAAGAGGAAAGAGATGTCTGCCTCACCCATGAAGTTGTAGCTAAAGGTCACTGCAGAGGAGTGTTGAAGCAGGAGGAGGAGACAGTGTTTACTTGCTGGGTCATTGACAACGCTAAGTCCAGGATGAACCCCAGGTTGCAAGCGTGGTTGGTGGGCTTCGGTGCTGTTCCCAATGCGGCCGGCCACCATGAGTCGTCCCAGGCGGAGGGGGTGGTGCCGATGATGAGAACCTCCGTCTTGTCTGAGTTGAGTTTCAGGTGGCTGCTCATCATCCAGTTGGCAATGGCCTTCATTCCTTTGTGGAGGTTGGACTTGGCGGTGGTGTGGGCCTTGGTGAGGGAAAGGATCAGCTGGGTGTCATCAGGGTATGAGATCTTTGGGGTACGCCGCAGGTGATCTTGGTGTCTTTAGAACGGAATGGGGGAGGCGGACACTCTGAGTTTTGCCGGTGAGGAAGGAGGTGGTCCAGTCCAGGGCTTTGTCACTGATTCCTGTGTTGTGGAGGCATGTGCGAAGAGTGTGGTGGCAGACGGTGTCGAAGGTGGCCGAGAGGTCCAGGAGGATGAGGGCAGCGGTTTCCCCATTGTTCAGCATCGCCCTGATGTCGTTGGTGGCGGCAATGAGGGCTGTTTCGGTGCTGTGGTTGCTGTGGAATCTGTATTGGGATGGGTCCAGGATGTTGTTCTCTTCGAGGAAGGAGGTCAGTTGCTTGTTGACGATCTTCTCGATGACTTTCGCCAGGAATGGGAGTAGGGAGATGGGCCGGAAGTTCTTGAGGTCCTTGGGGTCCGCCTTGGGTTTCTTGAGTAAGGCGTTAATCTCAGCGTGCTTCCAGCTCTCCAGGAAGGTGGCTGTCTCGAAGGAGCTGTCGATGACCTTGTGGAGGTGGGGTGCGATGGTGGAGCTTGCTTTGTTGAAGACGTGGTGCGGGCAGGGGTCAGATGGTGAGCCGGAGTGGAAGGTGTTCATGATTTTGATGGTGTCGTTGTTGTTGACATGGGTCCAGGAAGGCAGGAGGTTGATATGGCTATGGGGCAGTGAGTTTGAGGTGTTGGTGTCTGTCGGGGGGCCTCGTTGTTGAAACTGTTGTTGATGTCTGCGATCTTGCGGTGGAAGAAGGTGGCTAAGGAGTCGCAGAGGTCTTGCGATGGCGGGCTGTCCTTGGAGTTGGAGCTGGGGTTGGAGAGTTCCTTTACAATGTTGAAGAGCTCTTTACTGTTGTGTGCCTTGTTGTCGATGTGCTCTTTGAAGGAGGTCCTTTTGGCAGTTCAGATGAGTTGATGATGTCTGCAGATGGCACTCTTGTAGGCTGCGTTACTGTCTGGTGTCTGTTTGTGGTGCCACTTCTTCTCGAGCCGGCAACAGGCCTGCTTAGATGTCTGGAGGTCGGCGGTGAACGAGATGGCGTTTCTGTCGGTGTGTCTGTTAGAGGGATTTTTGATGGGGCGTGTTGGCGCAGTCGTCAATCCATTGCCTGAGGTTGCAGGTGCAGAGTCGGTGTCGGTGGTGTCAGTTGGTGGGTTTCGGGCGAGGGTGGTGAGTAGCTGGTCTTCAGTGACTTTGCTCCAGCTGCAGCAGGGGGCCTGTTGCGTGCAGTGGTGCGTGGTGGGCTTCTCAAAGGTGAAGTGGACACAGCGGTGGTCTGACTAGTGGAGTTCAGTGGTGTGACTGAAGGTCACGTGGTTGCTGGCAGAGAAGATGGGGTTGAGCGTGTGTCCATCGGAGTGGGTGGGAGTCGTGATGAGCTGTTTGATTTCAAGGTTGGCGAGGCTGGCGAGCAGGGTGGCGGAGTTGCTGTCGTTGGTGTGCTCGAGGTGGAAGTTCAGGTCTCAAAGGAGGATGTAGTCAGTGGAAGCAAGAGCCTACGTGTTGACAAAGTCGGTGATGAAGTCGCTGAACTGTGGCTGGGAGCCGGGGGGTCTGTAGATGAGGGTTCCTCTGAGGGTGGTGTTGGGGTCAGTGTGGATCTGGATGTGCAGTTGTTCGGCGGCGCTGAGGGTGTCGTCAGTGCTGGTTGTGATTCTGAGGGTGTTTCTGTGGACAAAGGTAATTCCTCCTCCTGTTCCGTTGGTGCGGTCCCTGCGGGTGATTTTGTAGCCGTCAGGGATGGTTATGGTGACGTCGAGTGCCGAGGACTTGTTCATCCAGGTCTCCGTCAGGAAGGCGATGTCTGGGGAGGAGGAGTCGAGTAGGTCCCAAAGTTAAATGGTGTGTTTGCGGGCGGAGCGGGTGTTGAGTAGAATGCATCGCAGGTTGTTACGTCCTGCTCCGGTGGACATGGTGGTAGTTTGGAGGCTGGTATAGCTGCAGTTCCAGCAGGAGAACGGTCCTTGGGTGTACTTCTGGGTGGCCCAGAAGCAGGTGTGTAATCGGCCAGCGTTGAGAGCGTGGAGGATGCTGGCTTCGTAGTGGCGTGTCGGGATTCGTGGCATTCGGGGGGGACATGGGGGTTTGGTTCTGGGCACGGTTTAGGCATGGACGGGCGCAGACTGGCTTGCCCTAGGCTCGCCTTTTGAGCTCCAACTGCTCGCCTGCTGCGCGGTAGTGCAGCGCCCACCATAAGAAGGGGAGGTGGGAGAGACGAGCAGCTGGGAGGCGGGTGCGTGCCGAATGGGCAAGCGGGCCACACGCGACGCAACGGCGGGAAAGCGGGAGAGCAGAACGGGGGAAGACAGGAGGCAGAAGGGCACAATACCAAAAAACGAAGAATAAAAAACAGATAACAGTGCAACAGAATACAGTAAAAAAAGCAATAATACGAACAGAAGGAAGACAGAAAGGGACGAGCGGGGGGCGGGACCGCAGGGGACGCAGTGGCGGGAAAACGGGGAGAGCAGAACGGGTGGAAGGCACAGGAGGCAGAAGGGCACAGTTCAAAAAAAAAAACGAAGAATAAAAACGGATTACAATGCAACAGATTACAGTAAACAAGCAATAATACTGGCAGAAGGCAGACAGGAACGGGACAGAGCTAGCACACAAGTACCTCCGGCTCACCACTAGGCCACCTGGGATGAGGCACAGGTGGGAGTCTGCGGGTGGAAGAGGGCCTCGAACTCACAGCAGCAGCTAGGGATAGGAGCAAGGGACACGGGCACAACAGGTGCAGCTGTGCGGCGTGGGGAGTGACCTACCTTTAACAGGGTCAAGGGTCGCTAACGACTATGGAGTGAACATAGCTTGGGTACAGTCTTCTCTGGATATAACTCTATTTTTCAAGTCCACAATAAAGGTTGGTTCAAAGGGAGCTCGTACTGAACCATGGTACTTTTACTCTAAGAGAGGCTAAACTGGTGTTCAAAAGCTGGAACAGATTTGGCGCATTAATTACTTCTGTACTGCAAAGGCGAAGCTGAAATTGGACTTGAAAAAGTTTAGGAAAAAGATTTGTTGCTAAAATGCCCCATCACTATGATAAAATTATGAAAGCAGAGAACTCATCGAAGGAAATGTTCAGCATTGCTGGCAACCTCTCTTTCCTATAATGTGCTGCAAATGAGTTTGTTTACTCTCAGTCCTTGGCTGACAGTGTCTCCAAATTCTTTGAAGAAAAGATGTTGGTGATTCTGAATTTCCTGTCCTTGACTGAGGCCCTAAGACTCCCTAGGTTAGCTGAAACAACTTTCTCAGTAGCTGGTGATATTCAAGAGGATGGCGTGCCATACCTAAGCAACAAGTCCAAGAATGAGAGTGTAGGGTTAGAAAAGTGGGAACTGATATCCTCAGATTCGTTTACGTAAATTACATTAGCTGTTGAATCGGGGTCACCTCTTGATCCTCTGCTACCAGTAAATTGGAAAGCAGCTGCAGCGGTACTGGGTCCTCCACTGTTTGAGATCCGAACATCTCACTGTAAAGTATGCCTGTACTGGATGAGTGGAAATAAGCCTTTGTTGTGCTTATTCTGAAAAAATCAAATCCAGATCTAAATACGCTTATATCTCAGCTACCGTTTGCCAGAAAGATAGATGAGAAACATGTTAATTACCTGCATTAATCCTTAATCAGCGAGGAGAGCCCTTACCTGCTAGATTCCTGTTGCCTCTGCCTTGGAGCCCTTCTCCTGTCACCGGCTGTGCAGCTCACCCCCCGCCGCCGCCTGTAACATTCTAGAGCGGCCGCCGAGTGGGGGCGAGCACCTGGAGGCTGCGAACTACACCTCCCAGCAGCCTCCTTGTCCGGAAGTGCCTCACCCGGGAAGCGCGCCAGGAGGCGCTTAAGAACAAGCATCACTCCCGGGTGAGTGGGACTACCTGCATTAATCCTTAATCAGCGAGGAGAGCCCTTACCTGCTAGATTCCTGTTGCCTCTGCCTTGGAGCCCTTCTCCTGTCACCGGCTGTGCAGCTCACCCCCGCCGCCGCCTGTAACATTCTAGAGCGGCCGCCGAGTGGGGGCGAGCACCTGGAGGCTGCGAACTACACCTCCCAGCAGCCTCCTTGTCCGGAAATGCCTCACCCGGGAAGCGCGCCAGGAGGCGCTTAAGAACAAGCGTCACTCCCGGGTGAGTGGGACTACCTGCATTAATCCTTAATCAGCGAGGAGAGCCCTTACCTGCTAGATTCCTGTTGCCTCTGCCTTGGAGCCCTTCTCCTGTCACCGGCTGTGCAGCTCACCCCCCGCCGCCGCCTGTAACATTCTAGAGCGGCCGCCGAGTGGGGGCGAGCACCTGGAGGCTGCGAACTACACCTCCCAGCAGCCTCCTTGTCCGGAAGTGCCTCACCCGGGAAGCGCGCCAGGAGGCGCTTAAGAACAAGCGTCACTCCCCGCCTCGCGGGACGCCCGCGGGCGGAGCCGGGCGAAGCCCGGGCAAAGGGCGGGCCCTCTTAGGCCCTCAGAGGCCTGAGGAGACTGGACTGGGCCGGACCCCCTGGTTGTGCCATCTCTCACCCCTACTGATTTGGAGTAAGTTGCTCCATATATCCTTTTGTCCGGCATTGATCTGGTAAAAACTTTTTAATGTCTACCATAGTGCTGAGCCCGGATATTGTTGTGACTGAAAGAGCTGGGGGTTTATTGAATGGAACCTTGGACAACTATTTTATTAAAACTCTTGCTGAAAGTTCCAAAGAACAATTCCTAGCAGATCGGCGGGCTGAGCGCCGCCGCTCGATTGAAAGCATTAAGAATAGGACTGTGACCGAGTTAACCCATGCCGTTAATTCTAATAATGAGCATTGCCCTGATACTATTAATGATATATTATCTCTGGACAGTGTGCCCCTTTTGCTTAGAGAATGTTTGGCACCCTCTATTTGTCCCATTGAAACTAGTGTTGGTATCTTAGCTCATAATTCCACCAGTACACCTAGTGCATCTAAGGCGATGATTACACCAACACCTATGCCTGGCAAGACAGCGCGAGGCAAGACCAAGAGGACCCTGCAACATAAAATCTATGGCCCACCGCCAACTAAAAAGAGACGTAAGAGGGTGGATCTATCCAAACAGAAGCTGAGTCATTCCGATTTCGGGAAGAAGCTAAAGTCCACTAGTTCCAACGTCACGGGTATCACAGCTGTTATGGACGGAGCAGGAATAGTGACTGCTCCCTCATCAATGCCACCTCCTTTACATCCAGATAGAGAGGCTAACATCTAACATGCCCGAGTGGTCGATGGGTCACAACTAACTCATAATAGTGACCTATTGGATAGTATTGAACTGATAATGAGAAGCTACACACTAGCAATAGTTGAAAGGCTAAAAAGTATGGAGGATAGATTAGGGAAAATAGAGGCAGACCTGGGAAGAAAGGTAAATTCCATCAGGATAGCAGAAAACAAAGAGTCAACCATTGTTCCAATCCCTTCTCAAGCCACTACATCCGCCCATAATCCTCTACTAGAAGTCACTAAAGCAGTATCTTCCACCACTATCCCACTTATCAACACGATACCAGCTGTACCATCCGCCGTTAACCATCCATCTACTAGCACAACACCTGTACCCAAACACCCCCACATATCAAATAAAAATCAGCCTAAAGTACCTATAACAAAGCCAATAATAAAATCCAACTGCATTCCCGCCATTCCCGCTAACAAGCCCTCAAGGGATATGGGTATTCCACCAATCGGGTTATCAAGAACGGAGGAGGGAGGCTCTAGGTACTCTAGGGGGGTACAAGGCAGGAGACCACCTACAGAACTTCCGCCGGAAGCTGCACCATTTGTGGTGGTTCTCACCGGGGTACCAGAGTTGTCTGAGAATAAGCGGGAAGGTTTTTTTCAACTGAATAATAAGGTAATGCATTGGCTGACTTCATACAGACCAATTGCAACCAACATAAATGGCGACATAGTTCATGTTCGCCGTCTTCAGTGGTTAGGTGGAAGACCTAAGGATATCGGGGGAGATGTGGTTGTAGTCAACTTTAGGGACCAGAATGCAGTTCGATATATATTAAACTGGACACAGGGCAATGCTATCAACAGTATCACCCCCCGCCCTCTAACATATTTCTATCCGAGATCTGTAGTATTCTCATCTCAAACATTACATAGTCAAGCCATCTCCACCAATCACTTTTCAAACATGGAGAACATCAGGAATTCAGCTCATACGTACTATCCAATACCAGCTCCTGACACACCAGGGTGGGACACCATACCCCCCAGATTTAATCCAACAGCCTATAGTAGAATGAACTATCTCATGCCACTCACACCCTTGGAGATATCAAACAGGTATGACATATTTAGTGGATTGGACGAATGCGATTGAAGACTACAGAATAGAGGGGAGGGGAGTGGAGGTGCAATTATCCCTAGTTCAGATGGACCAGAGGTGGACGAAGGGAAAGGAGTTCCCAGGGTAGATATTTTAATTACTGCAACTAGTCGAACAGAGGAACCGTTAAATTCAGCCCATTATTTCTGGTGTGAACCTAGAATCTCTGACTCGAAAAACGACCCTATTAGAGTAGGAGAGATAGTGAAAGTCACACCCAACTATTATATAGAAAATGACCATCAACTAAGCTGTTTAGACGAGAAAACAATGCATGACTCAATCAACAACGTTGTCAGCAACAGGGAAACACAGATTGCTATACCCAACTTTTGTACAGGTAACGTCAATCCAACTAGTAGTTTGATTGAGGAAAGAGAAATAGTGACAGTGGGATTGCAGGATAGTAGCCAGAACGAGCCGGGGTATACTGTTCTCCTTGGGGAAGCTCGCATGTGCGAAAATAAGGCCCACAATTTATTACAGACACATACGGGGGTCAGTTTTTGGTATCCTGGAATGTGGCAGGCCTTAAGAATAAGATGGCGTCCAGGGATTGGGCTATCTTTATTGATAATTATATGATAATCACCATGCAGGAAACCTGGGCAGTTAAACCACAATACAGACCCGGGTATCTTCATTTTGCGATAGTAGCAACCCATTCAAGCAAGGGAAGATCAGTGGGGGGCTTGACTACATGGGTCAAGCAGGATGATAGATACACAACAACCCAACTTGAAACCAATTCTAGGGACATATTGGTGGTCAAGTTAAAATCCCCCATTTTTGGTGAATTAATAATTTTTAATGTATATGCTAGGGGGAAACCAGGGGGGAAAACGTCAGAGGTAGTTGAGGCCCTGGGACATTATGTCAGAACCTGGAGGGGAGGTGCTAATGTACTCATATGTGGAGATTTTAACTGCTCCTTTGAGCCCCTGGATCATAGTGATCTAGAGCTCTCCAAGGTTGAAGACACCTGCTGGCAAATTCCCCCATTAAATTTACCCCCAATAAAAAGGTGGACCCAAGCAGCCCTTCAACTTAAGTCCTTTAGTCTTGAATGTGGGCTTAGAGCAGTAAACGGGAGAACGCGAGGGGATAAGCAGGGTAATCCAACATTTAATAATGGCTCGAGTTCAAGCAGAATTGACTATATTTTAGTGAATCTTGAACTCTGGTCCTCTGTTTGTGACATGACTATAATTCAACGAATTGAGAGTGATCACAACCCGCTTAGTCTTGAGATACTGCTCCTTAAGGGACAAGGAACACTGAAAGTTGATATGGCAGATGATATTGTTATGACTAATGACACAAGGCGGTTAAGATGGGCCGAGTGTTTGGGTAATCCCCATTCTATTAATGAAATGGAAGTTTTGGTCAAAGAAGCAATTGCAGAAATACAGGGACAGTTATCCTATGAATATTACGACATCAGGGTAGTTCATATTCACTCGACCCTTTTTTTTAAACTTGGTAAATTTTTTAGTATTCAAAAGAAGAACCATTCTGGCAAAGGAAGACGGAAACCCGAGTCATGGTATGATAAAAATTGTAGGTCAGCATACAAATCCCTAGCCCTAGCAGTGCGATCCACTGATAGGGAGGCTATACAGGGCGCTAGGAAACACTATAAATGGACGCAATATAAAGCAAAAAAAGCATGGGACAATAAATACTGGGACGAGCTATACGAAGCAAGCAAGTCCAAAGATATGACGGGCTTTTGGCACCTGGTGAGGTGGGGTAAGGGGAATCAAAAACCACAGCCCGAAAACCATGTCCCCCCAGAACGCTGGACAATGTATTTCAAGTCCCAGTTTGCTAACGAAAATTGCGCACCATTAACTGCTCCGGACTTTATCACCTGTTCCTTACCTAAAAGCTTACTTGTGTTCACAAGGAAAGAAGTCGAATATGCCCTCAACTTAATACCTAAAGGCAGAGCCCCGGGCCTAGACAAAATTCCAGCTGATCTCTTTTAACATAATAAAGAAGTCTGGGTCCCGTATATAGAATTGTTGGCAAATGCCATTGTGAGAGGCACTGCCTTGCCGGACACATGGCGGGGAGCAGAAATCATACCTATTTTTAAAAAGGGGGACCGCGCAGATCCAGCTAATTATAGGCCGATTAGCCTAATAGCTTGTATCCAAAAGGTTGTGGCCAGGATGATACTTCTTAGGATCCAGAACTGGATAGAGGAATCGGGGTCATGTCTAATTTACAGGCTGGCTTCCGACCCTCCACCAGCACAGTTGATCAAGTTTTTAGGTTTTCCACAATATACTGGAAATGGGTGATTTTGGGGGGCGGCACACTTTATGCAGCCTTTGTCGACCTGAAGGCTGCATTCGACCTTGTCCCACGAGATAGGCTGTGGCGAGCGCTCCACGAACAAGATATGCCCCCCGAACTGCTCGCAGTCTTGATCAAATTACACGATGATAATTACGCGCAGGTGAGATGGGGTAATCAAAGTCAGGTGACCGATAGATTTCCGACGGCAAGAGGTGTCCGACAAGGATGTGTTTTGGCACCCACATTATTTACTTTATACATTAACCGGGTCACAGATTACTATAGGGACTCTTATACAGATGCACCTAAACAGAATGGTGTCTCGGTCCCCCTGTTAATGTTTGCCGATGACACCCTTCTAATATCCAAAACCCAGGAAGGGCTTCAGAAAGCAATCGGCTGCTTTGAAAAATTCTGTAACGACTATGGGCTATCTGTTAATGTATCAAAGACAAAATTCATGGTAATGCACAAGCATAGGAACATCAAGGGCAGAGTTTTCATGAATGGGGAACTCTTAGAACAGACGGACAGCTTTAGTTACCTGGGCATAACACTAGGCTCCAGGCTCCAGTTGAAGCCACACATGTCATATTTAACTTCCAAGCACGCACAGTTGGCCGGTGTTCTACTAAGAGAGTTTAAGTCCTCAGCTACCAAACCACTGGCCCCAGTACTTAAAATCTACGATACTAAAGTCAGATCTTCCATGCTGTATGGAGCAGAATTGTGGGGGGTCTCTGATATAACGGGCTTACAAACAGCACATAACAAATTTTTCCGCTGCATAACAGGGCTCCCACATTCAACACCACTCGTACCATTACGCATGGATTTGGGGAGTCATAGCATACAGGACATTTGTAGGTTTAGACCAATTGCATATTGGAGGAGATTGTGGGTGACGCCTGAACTCTCTCATTACGCGTCAGCACTCTTGGAAACGTGAAATATGGACTCTGGGGGTAAACTTTTATGGTTCAGGAAGGTTAAATCCCTATTTATGGCCTTAGGTATGAGGGAGCTTTGGGAAAATCCCCAGGAGAGTATATTCCCCTCAAAACTTAAGTTAAAAGAAGCCTACTGGGCACTGATATCCCAAGAGGTGTTTCAGTCACATACTGCTCCATCGTTTACTAAGGCTTTTTTGGAGCTGGAACATACTCCCTCGTATGAGAGGTATTGGGATCTCATCACAACACCATATGATAGGAAACTGTTTCATCAGTTTAGGGTCGGAACTCTCCCACTTAACACGGTTACTTGCAAATGGTCAACTAGCAAAAATGACCACATGTGCCCTTTCTGTATAACACACACGGAAAGTATAGCTCATGTCCTGTTTGAATGCCCAGAGTACAAAGCTCCTCGCCGCAAATGGATCAGGTCGATCTGTATCCAAAAGGGGATTCAGTCTGGGACAGTAGCACTGAGGATACTTCAAAAAGACTGTTCTGACACTATGGTGATTGCGCTCGCAAAATTTTTCAAGTGGATGTGGTCAATCCGAAGTGGCAAACTGAAAGTATTGCAGCCCCTATAAATTTACTGTGGTATAATTGTGGAATATCATTTTTATTAATTTTAAATGTTTTTTACTTAAACACAGTATTTATTTTTTTACTGGTCGAGATGAAACACCATGTTCGTGGTAATCTTAATCTGAAGATCTTAAGACGTACTTCCCTGTAAATACCAATGTAATGTTAATGAAATGTAATTTTTAATATGTAAATGTGTGTCTTTTGTGACTAAAAGTCAAAATAAAGACTAATAAAAAGAAAGAAAAGTTAATTACCTTCTTTCTGATTGGCTGGTTCAGGGACAGTTTCTTGTTTATGTTCAATCAGGATTTTGTCCACAATATAGCACTGAGATGGCCCTGCTAGACATGGTGGATGATCTTCAAAAGCATGCAGGCAAGGCAGAAGGTGCTGCCTTCGTTTTATTATATCTCTTCACTGCATTTGAAATGGTATCACACAATATTCTCCTCATGCAGCTGCAGGATATTGACATTGCCGGTAATGCCTTGAGTTGGTGCAGGTCCAATCTAAAGGATGGAGCCCAGAGGTATTTCTACTTCCATATAAATTGGAACATAAGGTGCCGATTAAAGGTGCTTCTCAGAGATGGGTACTTAGTCCAACCGTCTTCAATATTTAAATCTGCCTACTGGTCAAATTATTAAATCTTTTGGACTGCGATGTATGATTTAGGCAGGTGATACTTCTCTCTTTTGAGAGAATAGGTACCAACCTCTTGGTACAATTCCATCATGTTATGTATGCAGTAGCTCAAAAGCTGAAAAACAACTTGCTGAAATTCAATTTCGATAAGACGGAGGTATTGTGTATAAAGCACTCCCGCTCGCCTGAGCCTCTACCATCTGACTTTTGGCCTGATACATGGCAGGTCTCTCTTGCTATGGCTGAGGTAGTTCAAAATCTGGGACCCTACCTGGAGCCTGAACTCTCCTTTGCTGCACAAGTTAAGCATGTAACAACCACCTGTTTCTTTCTGTTTAAGGTTCTAAGAAAGATTCTCCCATTTCTTTGTAAACGAGTCCATGTAGTGATCCAGAACACCATATTGAGTCACCTGTAATATTTCAAGTCCTTATATCTTGGACTGGAAAATGGTCTCTTGAGGAAGCTGCAGACAGCGCAAACACAGCAGCTCCTCTGGCCAAGGGAGTTCTGCGTTCCTCCTGCACCTCAAAGGCATTAAAAACTGCACTCGTTGCCAGTTGGTATGATAACTGCCTTCAAAGCTCTCAGTTTAGTGTACAAAGCAACACACCAATACAGTCCATTGTACCTAAGGCAGACGATCTACTACTATATTTCATCTCGCCTTCTGTGTTACTCAGAGGCTAAACTGTTGGTAGTGCCCAGAAACAAACAGGTGCAGTCTGGAGCTCAGCCTTTTCGGTGAGAGTGGCCTTGCTGTGGAATAAGCTTCTGACCATTCTTTGGCTGTCTTCCACTCTCCTCTAGTTTAGAAATGCCTTAAAGACAATATTTTGTAATTAAAGACAATATTATGGCAGTGAGGCACTTCCACCTGATATGTTACGTCTATTATTCTGCATGGTTCTTTATTTTTAGTGCTAGGACACCCTAGGATTAATTGCAGTGTTCTATAAATTCAAAACCAGCAATCATGTAGCTCGGGTCTCTCACAGATACCTGACTCCACATTAACATGTTGGAGTTGCGGTCCATTCACTTGCTGTTGAATGCCTTCCTACCATCCACCAAAGGAAGGCTGAGTTAGCTTCTCACAGACACCACCGCCATGTTGTATTGCAACAAACAGTGCAGTGTGGGGTCCTGTACCAGGAGGCCCTACACTTCTGGACCTGGCTGAGTCCTGAGAGAGTTTACGTAGTCGTGCACCATCTAACTGTTTCTTTAGATGCGAGGACAGACAAACTCAGTCTGAGACGCCTAGCGGATCACAAATGATATTTACAGCTGAAGGTGGCGATGGTTTTTTTCCAGGGATGAGGAGAACCCTGACTTGATCTCTTTGTCACTACTGAGAACATGCAGTGTCAGCACTTTTGGGCACTGGAGTTTTCAAGAAGGCTCTCTCTTGTAAATACATTCTGGGTACAGCAGGGAACAGGAATCCTGTATGCCTTTCCTCCTCTGCCTTGAGTTCTGAAAATAGTCAAAAACGACCAGTGCCAAGTCATCTTAGTGGCTCAAGATTGGGCCAGGACAGTGTGGTACATAGAACTTCTGGACTCCAATAAGTAGGCCTCTTCGGGAGAATCTTCTGTCTTAGAAGCAGGGCAGGGTCTTTCTCCCAGGCCAGCACAATTTTCCCCTTCATAGGTGGAGATTGAGGATTGGTGGCTGACAGCATTCAATCTCCTGTCTGAAGTTGTCCCTCTACAGAGTCTGTTTACTCCAGGCTCCAAGACATGTGTGTGGCCACCCGTAATACAGATCCCTTGCTGGCCAGACTGTCCAATGTATTGGTGTTTTGTCTTTTGCCCAGCAGGAACCTGCAGTGGGCCCTGTTAAAGGTTATTTTCTTTCCCCTTTGACATTTTTTGCATTTGTTGGACCCGTCAACCTGGTTTAAATCATCTGTTGTAATGAGGTGATTTAAAGGCTTAACTCCTATGTTTCCTCCAAAACATTTTGTGATGCCACACTGGGATCATAATTTGGTCATCACTTTTCTCATGTGCACTCCCTTAGAGCCGATACACAGCTGTGAATTATGTCTCCTGACTTTGAAGCCTTTCTTTCTCATTGCAATAATGTCTGCTCGTCGCTTGTGAGAGCTTTAGGCTCTTTCAGTCCTGCCACCATACACCACCTTTATTCTGGGAAATTGGTGCTGAGGACTAGAGTGGCCATTTTGCCGAAGGTTTTGCCTCCTTTTCGTTCTGGACAGTCCATCAATCATCTGACATTCCTTGCTCCACCTCAACCCTCAACAGCGGAGAAAAGACTCCATTGTTTGGACCCAACAGAGAGTTTGATTTTTACAGTGATCGCACCATAGAGCATTAGGTGTATGATATGCTCTTTGTGGAGCTCTCTGGGGCATGAAAAGGCAGGGAATATAGAAAAAAGGACCTTATTGAGATTCAAAGACCTATGTACTAAGATCTGCTAGGCATTGGTTAAGAAGCAGCGGAGGGCCTGTTCTGGACTTATCAGAACTCTACGTGGGTATCAGCTAACACATTCATAAAGCACTACTGCCTCGATAGTCAGGGTCAATGGAAAGGGCATTTCACCCATTCAGTCATTCAAGATTTTTTTTATCTTAACCATTCCACAGGCCCACCACCTTGGGATGCACTGCTTTTGGATTTTTTTAAAGGTGAGAGGAATCTGTGATTGTAAGTAGCCATTAGAAGAAAACGTTACTTAACTTTGGTAATTCTCTTTCTGGTGGATATTCTATCTAACCTCAAATTCTGCCCCTCCCCTCTCCCTCGGTATGCCTTCTCTTGTAATATTCAGTACTCTGCTTCAGGGCTGTCAGACTTGCTGTAGGGGTGACCTACACATATTACATTCAGTGTTAGGGGGTATGGCAGACAGGGATGAGTGACATGTTATGTTTTCACATTTGTCTGTAATACCTGCAATGGCAGCCTTGCATTTGCTTGGTGAGGGGTCCCTTAGGGGGCAAAATGTGTGCTGTTGCCCTTAGGGACCCTCTTTAGTACCCCAGGCTCTAAGTACCAGGGGTACCATTGACTAGGGACTTACAGAATGTGCTAAAGGTATTGCAATAAATGGGAAACAATTGAACCTTTTTAGGGAAAGGACACTAGCACTGGGGACCTGGTTAGCAAGAACCAGGTACACTTCAGTCAAAGTTTCATCAAATACCATGCAAAAAGTGAGGGGTACTGCAACAAGAGCCTAGCCCCCTACACAAGCCTCCTGCCAGCCAACAGGCCAGGAAGCTCATCCACAATCTCTCTTCCTAGTCTGTCAGACGCGGAAGAGTAACAAAGGAGGCTGACTGTTGTAGGGCCTACTCTGCCTTACATCCTCCTGTCCAGGTCATTCCCTCTGGGATGCTGACCAATCTCAACAGTGTGAGGACCGAATTTAAAATGCCCTCCGTCTGCTTCTTTAGTTTTCTCACCCATCCTCTTTACCTTGGGTTCAGAGGTGTCTACCTCTGCTACCCCTTTCTCAGCCAGGACAACCCCCAACTTAACCAAAGCTTCAGTAAGCCCACCATAACCAACAGGGTCAGGCAACCTAACTTGCTATTTGACATGGGGTCAGACCACCATGCCAAGAACAGTGTGCCATAAAGGCTAACAACCAGCAGAAGCCACTGACAGCTGCCAGTGCCCAGAACCACATCTTTAGCTTTTTACTGACAGGTGAAGGAGCTAAATCACAGGCTTCTTTGGGTTTAGCTTGCCGTTATTCCCTTTTGGAGTGGGGTTTACTACATCCTGTAGCAAACACCCTCCTTCCACTCTTTCTTCTTAGCTGATGAGCCACCGTCCCAGGCTTAACAGTTGCCTGACTAGTCAGGACTTCTTGTGGGTCAGGTGGGGCTGCACCAGTGCACCCCTTGGAGTTGTCTCCTACTAGTGTAGAAGTTCCTTGACTCAGTGGAACTTTGGTTAAGGTAGCCCACCTTTCCTACACGGTCCCATTTTCCTCTTCATTTTGGGCTGACTTGCACTAGGTGCAGGTTAAGCATCCAGCCATAATCATTGGGAGAGTTCTGGCACTTGATCGGCACCTCATCCTCATTTGATCACAGACCAACCTCTGTGTGGTCATTTGCAGGGAGACAGTCAAGAGGGAGGTCTGTATTGACTACCACCCTTCTCCAACTAAGGGACCCAGCTATTTCTAGGGGTACTAAAGCCACAGGTCCAACAGTAATCTCCCCTGGGATAGCACTTACTTTCCTAGTCACACTTGGGATATACTGGTTTGAGAGTGCCAACCTGTCATGGACAGCAGTTTGACTGGCACAGGTATCTCTCAGGGCCGTGGCTGGGATTCCATTCACAGTAGGTGATGAACTTTATTGCTTCCAGAACCTCCAACACAATTTTTGCCCCCCCCCCCACCTTCCAGTTAAAGGCTATGTGGACCTCTTCATCTGAGTATTCATCCTCAAAAGCTACCCTAGCATCCCCTGGAGGTACACTTGTGGGTTTGTTTTTAGGACAGGAAGGGTCCTTGGTTAGGTGACCTGTCTGTTTACAGTTAAGACACCAAGACTTCTTGGGGTCCCCCATGAAGGAGACCCTAGTGTGAAAACATTACCTTAACCCTAAAAAATACAGGTAGAAGTTTAGGGACAGCCAGAAGCTGCCTCGGCAGTCCTGGGAGGATTGTGTGGTCTAGAGAGCACATGTCAGTCTTTGATTTTCAGATCTGCGCCAACACCTTACAGGGAGCTTGCAAGTAGTCAGACCACTGGCTCAGCACCAGGGTCCATAAGAAGTTATCTGGTGGGGATCACCAAAATAGTGGGTGGAGTCCCCACCAGAAGAAAAAGAGGGAGACAAACGCAAAAACAAGGAGTTCTCTAAAGGTCCCCAAACTAGCTCCAATGGTCAAGACTCCCAATCCCTACTGAACAAAAGAAGAAATAGTTCCCTGATAGTAAGTCTTCAAGGCAGACACCCCCTGAGTGCTATCAATGTCAACAGGTTAAGTACTAGAAGGGGGATACAAAGTATCCCAAGCGGGCATAGCCCCCCACTGGTGGATTGACACCGGGGTTGGTTAGTGTAGGGCTTGGGGAGGAGTTTGCCACAGATATTGTGGGGGACAGTGTAGAGGTTACCTTAGTGTCCCTGCATGATCGAAAGATGGCGCAGAGAACTCACATGCCTAGTAACACTAGGAAATACAGGCAAGGGGGTCACTATCAATGTGCAAAGGGCAAATGCTCTGTGAGACACTGGAGCCAGCATGTCAAGTGTCAGATGTCATCCGGTGAACTCAGACCAGGTAGTCCCTAATGCATTCCACCAAGTTGTTGTATCTGATAACCATTAGAGTCACTACCCAGTGGCTCTAGGTCCCTTTGACATAGGGGGAGGTTTGGGTTCCTTGAGGGTTGCTGTGAGTCCATCCATGCCTGTGGACTGTCTGCTTGGCAATGACCTAGAGCACACCATCTGGAAGAAGGTGGAGATCAGTTTGCACTTGGCGATGTTAGGATTCCATGAGTCGGAATGCGTGACCACACAGTCTATGGCTACCCAATAGGTTAATCAGGTGAACCTTAAGACTGGAAGAATGGCCCAGGTACCCACCAAAGAAGGGCAAGGGCTAGGGGTGTAGTAAACCCACTCCTGAAACTCTCATGGTCCTGGAGGAGGCTGAGCCTGAGGGTGAGGTCCAAGCACCTATAGGGGAGGAAATTGCCATCCTGTGGAACATACCTGAACTGGCCAACTGGCAGAAGGAGGGGGGTCCCACTAGGGAGGAGTTCTGCAAGGTGCAGAAGGAGTGCCCTACTCTAGAACGCCTTTGGTGGGAGTCCGAAGCCCAGGCAGCTGGCATTACCTCTGGTGATCACCTGATTTACTGGGAAAATCGTTTCCTGTATAGTGAGCCATAGGTTCCCGAGCCCTTTGCAACCCGTGTATTGGTGGTACCCAAGTGCTACAGGGCCTTCCTACTGGAGCTGGCTCACTGTGTACCCCTCGGTACAAAAAGGGGTGGTGATAGACGGATCATCTGAACAAATCTAACACTCACACCTAGTCAACAGATCTGGGTTTAATCCATCACCGTTCTCTAGCCCACTCTGCCACCCCAGTTCAGACATGGCCATATGCAAATCAGTCTGACCCTGTGCCTCATGGGAACAGTCCAGCCTGAACTGCCAAGCCATGCCTTCCCTGGACCGGAAACAAGCTTCCTAGGACCGGTTTCTGGCATTTCAGCCGTCTTCAGCCAGGCTTGCTTGAATCCAGTGGCAAAGTGAGCAAGGGACTCATGTCTGAGCATACCCTGCCAACTTATGGTGAACAAAGCGGTACAAAAGGGGGTGGTGATGGACGCAGCATCTGAACCAATCAAACACTCACACCCAGTCAACAGATCTGGGTTTAATCCATCACCGTTCTTTAGCCCACTCTGCCACCCCAGTTCAGACATGGCCATATGCAAATCAGTCTGACCCTGTGCCTCATGGGAACAGTCCAGCCCGAACTGCCAAGCCATGCCTTCCCTGGACCAGAAACAAGCTTCCTAGGACCGGTTTCTGGCATTTCAGCCGTCTTCAGCCAGGCTTGCTTGAATCCAGTGGCAAAGTGAGCAAGGGACTCATGTCTGAGCATACCCTGCCAACTTATGGTGAACAAAGCGGTACAAAAGGGGGTGGTGATGGACGCAGCATCTGAACCAATCAAACACTCACACCCAGTCAACAGATCTTGCAGAGTGGGCTAAAGAACGGTGATCGATTAAACCCAGATCTGTTGACTGGGTGTGAGTGTTTGATTGGTTCAGAATCCAGTCTGCCTTTGCTAAAAACTCTAGCACCTAGAATCCCCTTCTAACTGCTTCCTCTCAACCCATGCCGGCCAAGGATGGGTGGAGGAAATCAGCACACCTGTGGCTGGCAGGAACTAGCCTGCTGACAGCCAAAGCATGTGATCACAGTGATCTCATTTAATCCCCAGTTTCCTTCAAACCAACATTGGTCTTCGTGGCAGTGTTCCTGTTTGAAGGACCTCTTGTATCCAGAGTTCTTGAGCTATTGTTAATTAAGGTTAAATAGAACTCGCAGGGCTGCGCTCCACAGAATTCTGCAGATTTACTGACAAACTCTACGAGATTCAATGGAATTCCACCAATGGGCAGAAAATATGCAGCTCACTATGCAAATTTTGTGCTGGTAGTGCAGGCAGTGCTGAAAATCAGTGCACTATGCGATGTGCAAGATTGTGCGGCCCGTCAAGTGGATTTTGTTGCTGTTTAAGTAAAAAATCTACTTGAGTAGCAGAAAATCTACTTGAACAGCAGCCCTCTGACTGCAGACACCAGCAACTGCCTGCATTACAAAAGCATGCTAAGGGACGCCAAATTTCGCTCATCAGTTCACAAACTGTGGAGCCTCACAGGAGAAGAATTTGCCCCGCAGAGATTTGCGTAATTTGGGCAGAACTCTGTGTTAAAGAATAACGTAGAGTGGCCAATATTCTGCAGCCTGAACAGAATTTTCCACCCACCCCTTTTGTTACTCCATGCTTCCTGAATATTCCTGAGCTTTAGCTAATTCTTTATTCCGTGAACTAACACTGCCTCCAGTGCTTCCTTGATTCCTCAGTCAGCACTAGTTTAGTTTTTTCACTTGTTGAATTGTTCAGCGTTACTTATTTTTATTGTGTGCCATAATGAAGGGTCTGAGAAAGAAAAGTACCAGTGTTTCACTTAAGGTTGTGCAAGATAGTTCCCACATACCCAACAATGATAGGTGTTTAGTGTCTACTTTTAGAGTTGAGGATGGTAATCCTAGTTGTGAAACAAAGAATCTCCTTATGAGAAATGGGCATTTATGCTCTGGATAGTATTTTTATTGGCTCTCAAAGACCTCTATGCCATATCCTGACATAATTTTCTGTTGTGATCCAGATTCTATGACTGTGTCTGCACTGCAAAAGGAAAATTATACCTTACTCAGTTTGCTGAGCAAAAGTTCTGAGTCTTGCATGTCTACTGGAAGTGCTTATGAAATAGAATATTTAACCACACAACAGACAAGGTAATAGCAGATGTATTACATAACCTGTGTTTGACCATGACAGCCTCACGTGTGGTCTCCCCCTAAACAATTTGCCTTATTACCTCCAGTTTGGCTTTAGGACTCTGTGTGCTTTAGTCCTGCTAACCAGTGCTAAGGTGCTTGTGCTCACTCCTTAAAACATGGTAAAATTGACCACCACCTTTTTGGCACATCTAATTTACCTATTAGTCCATAGTAAAGTGGTACAATCTTTACCATGGGCCTGTAAATGTTATGCTACAAGTGTGCCTGCAGCACTTAAGTAGCCTTTTAAAACATCTCAGGCTTGCGATGGCAGCCTGTTTGCAAATTTAAACTGCCAGTTCTACTTGGCAAGATACACCGTTTACCGTGCCTAAACATCCCTTTTTAATACATATAGGTCACCCCAAAAATAGGTCTTAAATCACCCACAGGGCAGGAAGAAGTGTATTTAAAAATTTGGACATGTACTAAGTTGTATATGTCTTAGTAGTGAAAAAAACCCAAATTCGTTTTTACTACTGTGAGGCCTACTTCTCCCTTAGGATAACATTGTGTTTTGTTATTACATTGCATAACTTTCACTTGGGAGCAGGTGGACAGGTTGATTACAGTGTCTATAAAATTCTAATTAAAATCCCTCTTTAATGGTAAAGTCAGATTTTTTATCCGAATTCAGAAAATGGCCCTTTTAGAAAGTTGGCATTTTCTAGTGCCAACCACTTGGTATCTGCTGCCTGTATCCTAGGTCACATGCATAGGTGTAGTTGGCAGTTTGGTCTTTGTGTGTTGTTCCCAGGCAGTGAAACGCCCCTAAGGTAGACCCTGGGTAGCCCACAGGGCAGGGTGCCTTGTCATTAAACTGTTCTGGTGGTCGGACAGCTCATGCACGTAGGACTGCTCCCTGCCTCCTCTCACATGGTACAGGAAATTCATCTGGTGCGGATACCTGAGGGATTTTCTTTCAATCAAAACCCCTTTCAGGTGCTGGAGAACAGCTTTCCCAGCTTCCAAGGGTGTTCTGATTGTTTCTCTGAAATGACGATCAGCGCTCATGTCGCGCTAATATCATTTCAGATAACCGAAAGTGAAATGCAGTTTCAGTTTCACTGCCTCCTCACTCTGGGGGCTATCTCAGCCCCCTGAACACTGAGGCAGATGGGAGAGGTATCATTCGAAAGGGGAGAATCTCCGTAGTGGTTCCTTGCTTGGACATCGCCTCAGGAGGGCACACCAGGCACCAGGGATTTTGTTTTTATGTATGTAGGGGTTGCCCAAAATGGGCATGCCAATGCCCCCACTTCTCAAAAAATTCCACAGTCTCTCTGCCTCGTCTGGAAGGCAGATGGGGTATAACCCCTGACATGCCCCGGGGGGGCCATTAAGTCCACTAGGCACCCAGGATCGATTTTTTATACGTAGGGCTGGGGCTGCTCACTAAAGGCGCAGTTCAAATGCCCTCACCCCCCAAAAAAATTGCCAGTCTTTCTGTTAGATGGGGGCAGTAGCCTTTGTTATGCCACGCGGGGGGCAGAAAACCCACTAGGCACCAGGGATTATGTTGGTTATTTATACATGAGGGTGGGGCTGCCCAGAAAGGGCATGCCAATGTCCTCACTCCCAAATAAATTTAACACCGTCTTTTCTGCCCCCCCTGGGAGGCAGATGGGGGCAGTAGTACTTGATCTGCCCCCATGCAGAAATCTCACCAAGCACCAGGGATTATGTTTTTTTTTATATGTAGGCGTGGAGGCTGCTGAGGATGGGCATGGTAATGCCCCAACCTCTAAAAAAGTATGCCTGACTTCCCAGAATGCAGATCAGGGCAATAGCCCCTTATCTGTCCTCTTGGAAGTCAGAAAGCCCACTAGGCACCAGGGATATGTTTATTGGCATGTCAGAGAGAAGGCTGCTCCGTAGGACATTTGTTTCAGCCCAGTGATCCCACCACTTTCCTACCACAAAAGTGATGTGCCATATTAATCGGGATACCTGGGGGAACACTGGGGGATGAGAAATTTCTTTCAGCCCAGTAATCCCACAACTTTCCAACACAGAAACGTAAACGGTTTGCAGGGGATTCTGGATAGGAAATCTTTCGGTGATCCACTCAAGCCATACCTCCCTGGACTCCCACGGGTGTCTAGTTTTCACAAATGTCTGGGTTTGGTAGGTTTCCCGAGATGGCTGCTGAGCCCAGGGTCAAAAACACAGGTGATCCCCCCACTTGCAAAACAAGGTCTTTTTGTGATTGTTAATTTTGATGTCTCCAGAATACGTTTTGGACCCTTTCCTGCTGCAGGTACTTGGCCCAACCACACAGGTGAGGTACAATTTGTATCGGGAGACTTTGGGGAATGCTGGGTGGGAAGAAATTGATTGCGTCGTCACCTGGAACTGTAGATCAGAAGTAAAAGAACATCCATCATTGCCAATAAACAGATGGCACGTTTGAACTTGCTAGATCGGCTGGTCTAGACTACGAATGAGCTATGAAGTCCTGATGAGAACCCAGAGATTTGAGGGGGTTCGAAATGCATAGACCTGTCTTGGGCCATAAGAATTGTGAACCTATGTTTGATGTTATGTACATATTGTTCAAATTGTCTTCTATGGCCTGTATTGAAAGATCCTAAAAAAAAATTATTTCGTATTTAGTGGTTTTGGGAGTGTGGTGGCTGGATGTTGTGGTGATTGAGAACGAGGGAGAATGAGAATATATGGATGTGGATGAAGAGTGTGTAATTGGTTATAAATGACGAGGAAGGGCAGTATTTTGAATTTGATGATGAGAGTGGCGTGATGTGCAAGTTTTTAAAGATTTTTTGAATATCATGTAATGTGATTAATGCGATTTGATTGTTAAATAAATAAAAGAATCTTTGGATTTATTCAGACGGAAAAAGTGGTCTGTGGAACATGTTGTACTTTTTCCCGAGATCCAGATGGCTAGCCCCTGCATGTAGGCTGATAGGAACTCGGTGCCATCAAGAAGCATTTTGAATTCTAAAAATAGATTCCAGGCCCCTGATGGTTTGTGCAGTTGCAAAATTCCTATGCACTAAATAGGACATAAAGGATCCTTCTTGGAATTGCATTGGTCCTTTCAACTTGTTGTAAAACATATTTTGCACTCTTTTATCCCTTGTCTTAATTATTTTAGCTTCTTCGGGAAGATGGTACATTTTACTGATCAATATGCTGCTAAGTTCTGAACAAACTATTGACATGCTTGTTCTATTGCACTCTCGCACTACTGGCTTTTGCACTTTCATGTATTCATGTAAGTGTTTTTATTGTAACAGTAGCTAGATTATTTTACCTTTGTGCCTCTCCTTTAACAAGCAAGATACTGTTTTAATAGTCAATACAAGATCACGTTCTTAGAATGATTGGCAATTTTGTTCATACATTGTATTCCCGATACATTGGTACTAATGAATTTCGGTATCGTTGCGCTTGCACTTTCATGGTAGTAATGACCGAATACAAGTAATTTAGACAATTTGGCTGTATAAAATCATTATGTTATGTCTATTTTCTTTGCGCTCACTTCCCATCAATAATCTTTTTGCTCACTTCCCGCCAATACAGGCAGTTTATATCTACACTGTTTAAATTGGACATCTTTCATACACACCATTATAACATTTTATTATGTGTTTAGACTCGTGTATCTATTTCGTATCTTATATGTAATCCATGTAATCTGAAGTCCTTATGTAATATACATGGTTCTATTGTGAAGCGCTCAGACACCTTTGAGTAAAGTACACGCTGTATAAAAGCGCAAAAAATACAATAAATACATTCACTGGGTGGACAGAGAATACCTAAGATGTACAGTGGATATTTGAATTTCAAATAGAAGCAGGATGGGGAGCAGTCTGATATTGTGAGGGAAGCCAGCACACGTTCTTTTGGTATTTACTAGAAAACCGAAGTTATCAAGAAAAGTAGCAAGATGCTGATAAAACCTACTTCCAGCAAAAGTAACATTCAAAAGTGTTGACAACTATTCTGAAAATCGTTTTACTTGGATTTTGCAGGCTATCACTGCTCCAGGGAGGCAATGCTGCCGACAGAGCTGAACTTGAAGTTACGGTTTCACGAAAAGCTAAGGACAGATTGCTGCAAGCAAGAGCACACGTGGCGGCTGCGAAGGCAAACCAGAACAGCAGCCAAGCCATCATGGAAGCCATGCAGAAGATTCCAGTGGATCAAACTGTTTACAAGGAGGCCTATACCAAATATTTCAGTGATTGAGTATTTATTCAAAAACATGTACTTGAGTATTATAAAATGTTCATTTGCAGAAGTCCTAGCTACATAGATTGATTTTTCTTTGATTGAAATACGCTGTTTTTACACAAAAAGCAAAGTGGAAGGGAAGGGAATGTGTAACTGATAACTGCTCAAATGGCATTACCGAGGACACCTAGCACCGTGTCCCCTCTTTGCCCTTGAATTTAACATCAGTTTCAGTCTATGTGCCATAAAGGCAGACTCCTACTCCACTGTGGTGTGATAGTTCATGTTGGGTTACTTCTGTGCACTCTTAGGATTTCTGCAAAGGCCATGGATGTAGTCCTCAAATGGAGTGCCCACTTCGACCAGTGCTTCGTAATGAATGACAACAAGCAGGTATCATGCTATCAGTACCTGATATTTAATTACAGTTTCAAACCTACCACAATGTGACTTAAATCGCCAATATTGCAGGAAATATGACGTTTTAAAAAAACATTTTTTAGCATATTGAAAAACGTAACCTTAATGCAGGGGCTGTGTCATTCCCATTTTGTGTGAAAGAAGCATCTTGTACCCTTTTCCCTTTGTTGGAAGACTAACTCCAACCTTGGAACAGGTTTGAAGAGCCTAAACATGATGTTTTCAAGCCTGGCTGCTGTTGTGTTATATCTCTCTTTTGAACTGGACTTCACTTTGCTGAAAGGGCAGTAAAAGGAGTTACGTTTGATGGTTTAACTCGAGGAGAAATCCCCATATGAAGGGGAGGGTGTAAGGCGTGTTCTTATTTTCACAGCACTTGTGAAACCTAGCTCCTCGACATCATCCTGTACATGCAGTGCGCGCTCTCAATGGTGGATCCCGCCAATGTATATTTTACTAAAGGGATACATTTAATAAACACAAGTAAAATGTAACAATGTCCAGTGTTTGGGGTAGTATTAAAGTTCATTGGAGAGATTAAAGAACTGACCCCTTTTATTTTAGGTTGCGGGCGCGAAGCATGATGTCTCCTTCCTGCCTCGGTAGCTCCATGCGTACAGGCAACATGCCTAATGTATTCCCACAGTACCACAGTAATTGTAGCCCAGCTGCTGACTTTCATTAACACATCCAAGGCTCCAATTAGTTTTATTAGCAGCGTGTATACTTTGAATTAACTATCTCCTTGTCTCGTTTATTACACTCATTTTCTTTTACATCTACGTACACTGTATCGGCTAATGGTAAACAGACATTTTAGTGCTTACCTAAACACTATGGTGTATTAAAAACGAATTTTAACAGAAAGGACTAATCATTCTATGAGCGTCAAAATGTCAAATTGCAAAATTAGCATAATTACACAAAAATGCTTCAATATCTAAATATATTGAAATGTATTTTATATATGACATAATCATTTGTATAAAAAAGCCGAGCATGTCTGAGCCGAGAGTGTAGAAAGTGTTCTACTGCATATGGTGGCTCTTAGCACAAGCAACAATATTGGGTTTGTAGTTCCCTAACTGAGCTTCACGTCATCCACTGTCATCAGTTCTCATACTCTTCATCCTGCTTCATTTCCCCCTCACTTCCTCCCTCTCTTTCTGCACGCTAGTAACCCATCTGCTATGACTCTCCCCTTCCTTTACGAACACGGTGCTAGAGTCACTTGCTCCTGTCACTCCCAGTTTGACTTATTATATATATTCTATCTCTGCTCTTGAGCATATACTACATTGCCGGCCTACCGAACTGTGCTCTTTTCCCACTTCACGGTATCCAACACTCTGCAGTTCATATTTTGTGTGTCCTTCCATTCTTTATCCATACTCCCCCTCCCTGCCCAGTTGAAAGTTGAAAGTTGAAAAGTTCTTGATAAAGCGCACTGCGACCAAACGGCTTCCTGGCGCTAAAGTAGAGGGCTAAGGAGAATGGAGTTCTGCCGTGAGGACATCAGCCGGAGTACGCTTGGGAGAACAGGAGGGTCTTAAGGGCCTTACGGAATTGTAAGTAAACTGGGATAGATCTGATGGACAGTGGAAGGCTGTTCCAAAAGCGAGGAGCTAATACCGAGAATCTAGTGCCTCCAGTTTTGGATCTACGGAAGCGCGGAACATTAAGAAGGGACTGACTGGAGGAACGGAGGGCACGATTGGGAGTGTAGGGACTAATGAGGGAAATAATGAAAACCGGGGCAGTGCGGGCGCGAGCCATGAAGGCCAGACAACCCATCTTGAAAAGGGATCTCTGGCAGATGGGGAGCCAGTGAAGGGATTTCAAAACAGGAGTGATGTGAAGGGACTTAGGAAGGTGATGGATAAGACGGGTGGCCTGATTCTGAATAGCCTGAAGGCGGCGTAACTCGTAGGCCGTAATGCCCACGTAGAGGCTATTCCCGTAGTCCATACGGGAGAGAATCGTAGCCGAAATAATAAGTTTAAGGGCACCGGAAGAAAAGAAACGGGACACTTTCCGGATGATCCGGAGTGAGAGGAAGCAGGAAGAAACAACTGAACTAATCTGGGCGTGCATAGAGAGGTCCCGACTGACTTTAATGCCCAAGGTCTTTGCAGAGGCCGCCGGAACGGGCGGGGGGGCCGAAGGTGGAGGGCCAGAAGGCGGCCTACCAAGGGGAGGTGGTAGGGCCAGTCAGGACCAACTCAGTCTTGTCCAGATTGAGTACAGTTGATTGTGGTTTATCCACTCAGAGATGAAAACTAGGGTAGAGTGGAATTTAGGTAAGGAGTGTAAAGGAGAGGAAAGGTTAAATACTAACTGAAGGTAATCCGTGTAATTATAAACGGAGACCCCCATGTCAAGAAGAGAAAGAATAAGGGGCTGGATGTAAAGGTTAAAAAGAAGAGGGGACAGGGAGGAGCCTTGGGGGACCCCACAAGGAACCAAGCGGGCGGGGGCAGTGAAACCAGAAAGATGGACTACCTGAGTCCGTTCTTTAAGAAAGGAGGCGAGCCAAGAGAGGGCAGTGCCCCGAACTCCCGCTGCGCAGACACGGCCGAGAAGGATGGAGTGGTCGACCGTGTCAAACGCAGCGCACAGATCAAGGAGCACCAAGGCTTGGGGTAAGTTGGAGTCAGCCTTACTCTTTAGCTCGTCTAGAACGGACAGGACCACTGACTCAGTAGTGTGGGCCGGGCGGAATCCCGCTTGGTGGGAGGCCAAAAGATGGTTGCCCTCGATGAAGGTGGAGAGACAGGTTGTGATATAGCTCTCCAACATCTTCCCAAGGTAAGGAACAAGGGAAATAGGTCTGAAGTTGGACGGAAGGGAGGGGTCTAAACCAGACTTTTTTAAAATGGGAAAAACTATGGCTGATTTGAAAGCTTTCGGGACTAGGCCTAAATAAATGGAGGCATTAAGAAGGGAAAGGGGGGGATCAGGGCAGTGGGTGAAGAGCTCTCTCAGAATGCGAGCTAAAGCACAGTCAGCCAGAGATCCTGACTTCACTTTCTGGAGAAGAGCGAGAAAGGAGTCCAAAGAAATAGGGGGAAACTGATCAAGAGAAGAAAAAAACGGAAGGAGAGCAGGGGAAGGGGGTGGCGAAGATACGGAAGGGATTTTGGATTTGATCTTCGCGATCTTCTCCAGAAAGAAGTCATTCAGGGACAGACAGAGAGCTTGGGAGGGAATGAGGTTAGGGTTGGCCCTATCAGAAGCAACAAGATTGCGAACTATGGAGAAAATCTCTTTGGGCTATTGGCTGACGAAGTGATTTTCTCCGAAAAATAAGTGGTTTTAGCTGAAAGGATAGCCCTTTTATAGTTAGCTAGGAGAGACTTGTATTTAGCTTGCAAGAGAGGACAGTAGTTACGCCTCCAGTGGCGTTCAGAGCGCCTAAGGTCCAGTTTAAGGATTTTCAACTCGTCCGTAAACCACTTTTGGGCATCGTGGGGACGGCAGGCCTTGACTTTCCTAAGGGGGGCAACCAGGTCACAAGAAGAAGACAGCCAATGGTTCATGGCATCAACTTGAAGATCAAGGAGAAGGTTGAGAAGGTCGGGGGGAGAGGAAGCGAGAGAGGCACAGAGAGAGTTAACATCAACCCGATTCCAGTTGCGAGCCGAGATATTCTTGGGTAGGGGGAGTTTCTCTGGAGCTACAAGCTCGATGGGGAATGAGATCAGGAAATGATCGGACCAAGTGCAAGGGAGGACAGTGAGGGAGGGGATAGTGCAACTGGCTGACCATATTTGGTCTAAAATATGACCCTGAACGTGAGTAGGGGAGTGAACGTGGGGGAGAAAGTTGAGGCACTGAAGGGTGGCCGAGAAATCCTTGGAGAACTGGTCTTCCCTGGGGTCGCCCGGTCAATAATTAAAGTCTCCCAAGAGGAGCACAGATGAGTTATTGACCACAAGCGTAGCCAAGAGATCCTGCAGAGCAGGCACAAAGAAGGGCATGTTCTGGGGGGGACGATACATAAGAACTATTGTGAGGGGGGCCGAGAGGTTGACTGAGCGGGCAACTAAGAAATCAACACCAGATATAGGAGGGTGGGGAAGAAGCTGGAACTGAAAATTAGAGCGGGTGATCATCGCCACACCCCCACCGGCTTTACCAAGAGGGCGCTCTGCCCGAAGAGCGTAGTAAGAGTCGGGGAGGGTGGACAATAGATCGGGGAGGGAATCGGCCGAGAACCAAGTCTCTGTGAGAAACAGAAAATCAGGGGCGTCGGTGTCCAGTAAGTTAAAGAGCTCAAGCTGATGCTTACCTGCCGATCTAGTGTTTAGCAGGTAGGCAGTAGCCGTGGTAGATGGAGGAAGGGGAGGAGAGGCAGGGGGGGAGGAACGTGTGGCCGGGGAGTGAGTAGCGAAGGTCCAAACAAAGGGGACGAAGGGATAGAGCTGCCCAGAGCGACTATGCGCTGAAGCAGGGAGGGGGCGATGGACTGAGTGGTATTAAAAGAAAGCAATTGTGCAGAGGTGTAAGTGAGAGCAGGAGCAGGGTGCATGGCCCCTGGTCCCTGCCGGTCTCGGACGGGCGCAGACGGGTTTGCCTTTGGCGCGCCCGCTGCGCCTGTCCGCTGCGCGTCCGGGGGAAACACATTGTTTATATGGAATGGAGGCGGGGGGGTGGCCTGTTGGTAGTGGGCGTGGCCAGCGGCCTCTCGGGAATGGCGGCAAAAATGTTGTGACCCGCGGCAGCGATACGATCCGATGCGCGGGAATGCCCAGTACGTGATGGTGGTAAGTACAAGTGCCCAGGGAGAAGGGAATGAGTAAATAAAAACACAAAATAACATTCAATTTTAAAAATATTATCCTAGCGTTCTCCCGGCTTCCGCCTCAGGAGATAGATTTGCCTCTGGCTTGCGCTATCAGTCAGCGCGTTTAAATACCTTCGGCGGGGGGCGTGGCCTGTTGGTAGTGGGCGTGGCCAGTGGTCTCTGGGGAATGGCGGCAAGAATGTTGTGACCCGCGGCAGGGATACGATCCGCTGCGCGGGAATGCCCAGTACGTGATGGTGGTAAGTACAAGTGCCCAGGGAGAAGGGAGTGAGTAAATAAAAACACAAAATAATATTCAATTTTAAAAATATTATCCTAGCGTTCTCCCGGCTTCCGCCTCAGGAGATAGATTTGCCTCTGGCTCGCGCTATCAGTCAGCGCGTTTAAATACCTTCGGCGGGGGGTGTGGCCTGTTGGTAGTGGGCATGGCCAGTGGCCTCTGGGGAATGGCGGCAAGAATGTTGTGACCCGCGGCAGGGATACGATCCGCTGCGCGGAAATGCCCAGTACGTGATGGTGGTAAGTACAAGTGCCCAGGGAGAAGGGAGTGAGTAAATAAAAACACAAAATAACATTCAATTTTAAAAATATTATTCTAGCGTTCTCCCGGCTTCCGCCTCAGGACATAGATTTGCCTCTCGAGTATTGTTTTCAAATGTATTTAGTCTCCTTCCCCACACCATTTTCTTGACCTCATCTTTTACATCAATGCAATTGCTCCGTTTGGTTTTCACTCAAGTGCTGTGCGAGTCCCTAAGTAATATGACGAGTAGCCATTCCCTCCTTTCATATCACCCAAACTTGGCATTAATTAAAAAGTGAATATAAATTACGTTTATTATCTGATACTTATGCTTATCAACTGATGTTTCATTTTCTTCCTTTGGTTCCCCTTTTACCATTGCATCTTGTTTGTTTATGAACTTTGGATAAAATTGCATGATACATTAAATTCATTTAATAAAATAACCCTCCAGCCTCATCGAGATCTCCATGGCACCATCCACATAGAGCTCTGCTACCTAATCCTAGAGCCATACTGGATTCCATCTAGAAATAGAAGCTAAAGTCATACTGGACTTCATATTCAATTGAAAAAAGACTGAAAACTTTGATTTAGAGATTTTCCCTTCAGGGCTCCCTCTGAGATTATGACCTCCAAACTGCCTTGCGTGGGCAAGTTATGAATTATACTTTACCAAGTGTTCAAAGACCCTTTGCAGCTTTTGCGCGAAAGGTATTTCCGAGTTAAAGTTTTAAATAATTCTCAGTTTCTCTTAGGCAAACACAAGCATTGATTTCTGGGAGTAGCAAAACTCATAGGTTCGCTTTTTCAAATGTTGTTCATTGAACTGGATTAATTTTATTCATGTAATTTATGATGGGCAGTTCTGTAGGGCAGACCCTACTCCGAAGGATATCAGAGTGCCTTTCACAGCACCAGAGGCTGTGTAATGCTTGCAAAACCTAAGGGAATAATGGACGTAGTGTTGAACATTGCAAGCACTCACCCCAAGTCAACTGATCTGGGTTTAATCCATCATCATTCTTTAGCTCACTCCGCCACCCCAGTTCAGACATGGACATATGCAAATCAGTCTGACCCTGTGCCTCATAGGAACAGTCTAGGCCAAACTGCTAAGCCATGTCTTCCCTGGACCAGAAACAAGCATCTTGGCACCGTTTTAGGGTTCATAACCCTCATCAGTGAGGCTATCTTGAATTCAAAGGCAAAGTGAGCAAGGAACCCACGTCTGGACATACCCTGCTAACTAAGGGCGCACAAAGCAAAACCAAAGGGGATGATTGACGGAGTGTTGAACATTGCAAGCACTCACCCCCGGATGTACGTTGTTACAACGCATGCTTTTACTACGCATGCCTTTACAACGCAGGATTTACAACGCAAGTCGTTACAACGACATGCGTTGGGGGTGCTGGATAGTGAATAGTTTAATTTACTATTCCAACTCCAGTCCCCGTGGATAGTAGGGAAGGTGTTGGATAGTAAATTAAACTATTACCTATCCTGGAGCGCCCCCCAGCGCAATTTGTCGTAATGACTTGCGTTGTAAATCCTGCGTTGTAAAGGCACTGCGTGGTAAAAGTTGCATCGTAAAGGATGTTTCCCCTCACCCCCAGTCAACTGATCTGGGTTTAATCCATCATCATTCTTTAGCTCACTCCGCCACCCCAGTTCAGACCTGGCCCTATGCAAATTAGTCTGACTCTGTGCCTCATGGGAACAGTCCAGCCGGAACTGCCAAGCCATGTCTTCACTGGACCGGAAACAAGAATCCTGGGACCGGTTTCTGGCTAATCAGCCATCAACAGCCAGGCTAGCTTGATTCCAGTGGCAAAGTGAGCAAGGGACCTAAGTCTGGGCATACCCTGCCAACTTGGGGTGAACAAAGCAAAACCAAAGGGGGTGACCAACTTGGGGCGAACACAGCAAGACCAAAGGGGATGAGTAAGTTGGCAGGGTATGCCCAGACGTGGGTCCCTTGCTCACTTTGCCACTGGATTCAAGATAGCCTGGCTGATGAGGGTTATGAAGCCGAAACCGGTTCCAGGATGCTTGTTTCTGGTCCAGGGAAGACATGGTTTAGCAGTTCGGGCTGGACTGTTCCCATGAGGCATAGGGTCAGACTGATTTGCATGCGCCCATGTCTGAACTGGGGTGGCGGAGTGAGCTAAAGAATGATGATGGATTAAATCCATATCAGTTTACTGGGGGTGAGTGCTTGCAATGTTCAACACTCCGTCCATCATCCCCTTTGGTTTTGCTGTGTTATGCATGCGGCACACTTTCTTTGTTTGCACCACCTCGCCTCATTCAAAAGCTGCACTGGGTGCAAACAGGGATAGTGCGATGTATTACAAAAAATGCTCTGCGTCCTGGCCATCTGTAAACTTGCGCTGCCCTGGGGCAGTGCCTTCAAGTGAAATATGGAGTGGCTGCTTTCAAGCCGCTCTGTGGTTCATAGTGCAGGCAGCAATCCTCCAGCATTTTCAAGAGGGGAGCGACATACCTCTGCAGGCCGGTGCAATGAGTGACTTCACCCGCCTGCAGGTAGATCTCCTGAGGCTCCATGGGGCAGTGCCTTCAAGTGAAATATGGAGTGGCTGCTTTCAAGCCGCTCTGTGGTTCATTGTGCAGGCAGTAACCCTCCAGCATTTTCAAGAGGGAAACGACATCCGTCTGCAGGCGGGTGCAGTGAGTAACTTCACCCGCCTGCAGGTAGTTCTCCCGAAGCTCCATGGGACCCTCTTATCCCTCCCAAAGGTCTGCCTTTTTGCGGCACACTCCTAGGGGCATGTTTACACCTGTGCCAGAAAAGTGGGAAAAGAAAACTTGGAAATAATTGAGAACATAGGGGAAAATGGAGGGGAAAGAAAGTGTGAAAGATTCGGAGAGGAAAGAGTGAGCGAAGGGAAGGAGGTAAGGATGAGTGCAAAAAAGGAGAGATAAACTGTTATGTTTCATACAGGTACGCTGATATAGGCTCAGGTAGTTACCAAACCTTTCGCCTATATTTCCCCTGCCATTACACTACATAACGATTCTTGGGACTGACCTTTTACTTAGTTACTTTACTGCTTAAATGACATAGGGTGTTCTCCGAAAACTAGCCTCATTCATTATGCATGACGATTCTTGGAATCTCAGCAGGACTACCATCTCCTGCATAATAACTATGTGTAAAGGTCATTCCTCCTGTCATCCTAGTCCGACATGACACAGCAAGGTAGATCCTCTGAGGGTACCACTTTGGGTATATAAATACCATATCTTTGCTGAGGCAGGGAGAGGAGAAAAAAGACATCCATGCTTACACACTAAAGCGAGATTCTGATGTTCCTGCAAGCAGACACTCACGAGGTATCCATCTCAAGAACAAGACAGGGTCCCACAGTCTCTCACTTCACGTAATGGGGTTGCCTTTATCCTAGAGGAATTCTTGGCTCTACACCTACATACATGCTAGGTACACTTAGGTACATATAGTTAGGGTTGTATTGTAGGAGTATGCATTATTACTGTCATGTATTTGATATACCTGCCTGTATTCATTGTTTTAGCACTATGGTAGAAATCTACCATCATTTTACTTTGTTGGTGCTTATAATCATTTATATCTGCTTCTGTCTTATGGTTGTTTCAGCACACTTATTTTACACTAGAATGACACTGGTTCAATAAATGTTTATTGAAAACGTCCCCACCATTTATTATGTGTATCTCTCTGAGACAAAGGGAGCACAAGTGACTGACCGAAAAGTACTGCACTGTTTTCACGATCCCTGATGGGACAGAGTTGTCATGCTCGATAGTTGCCAATTACTATTCCCTCCTTGGTAAGCAGGGTTTCTAGTGGCACTGTTAGCTAGCTGGTATACAAGCAAACATACCCGGTGGGGGTGTCTGGAATTAGTCTGGACACCAATACCTCAGTCTATGTTATCTAAACGCGCAGATCCTATATAGGTTTATAGAAACTACATGACAGAACGTGCAAAAGTGGATAGGAAGAAGGCAAAAATGGATAAAAATTAGAGTGCTAGAAAGAACAGGAGGAAGCAAATGATGAGAGATAACGAAGACAAGATACAGAGGTGAAAGTGTCAGAGCTACAGGAATATTAGATGAAGGTTGAGTCGATTTAAAGGTATAACGTAGATAAATAAGGGGAGGGGAGGAGAGCGGATTGGGAGAAAGAGATTAAAAGCTAAAAGAAGAAAAGAATATGTAGGAATGGAAGGCTGAAGATAAGGATTGATAGGGGTGTATCTAGAGACTGGAAGGATATAGGAAGGGAAGCCAGTGAATAGGGAAGAGGTGAGAGAGCAGGATAGAGATAGGAAGAAAAATGTAAAGGCAAGTGGAATGGGGAAATCAGAGACCAGGAGGAGTTAACACTAGTGCAGTAAGTGGAGTGGGACCCGTGCCCTGGGTTACGAGGAGCTCACTGTGTAAAAGAACAAGGACCCCCTGGTGCAAATAGCGATCCTGGGTCAGGGTGAGAAATATGTGTAAACAAAATTACCCAGGCATACACATGAGTTACTAGCGTGTTCAGATACAAAACATCGTATCTACAGAGACATGATACAACTGCTTTCAAGTGCAAACTTGATTTTAATGTCTTGAGGTTATTTCATAAAGAAATCATTCGATAAAATTGCTGGTTCAATATTAAAAATAGATGTAACGTTCATTATAATGTTACATAAGTAAACATGATTTAACACTTTAAAAATTCATTGTGCAATATACAAGTGGATGGTTTCCTGTCGACGCGTTTCGACACGTGAGCTGTGTCTTCATCAGGACCGTACCATCACTATGCTGTAAAATGACATTTGTAAACATATTTTTACTATTTGTTATTTTTACATTGAAGCAGTGTATATCATTAACTATTCATTATATATTTGATAACGCTAGTAAATCTTTCATTCATTATGATGTACTGCTTAATGGGTTGTGCTCAACACTAGACAATAATCATATATCTATTTGTGCCACATGTTTCTAAATCATATCACCGATATCATGAGAACAAATACATGAAAACATTTTGTTGTTATATACAGTATAGGTCATCATTTCTCGCTTATTTTACCTATCATTTGTTGTATAACGTTTCACTTAAACAAGTGGTATTCATTTTTGTCTAACGCTAAAGACTTAGAAACACGACTCATTGTTTTTATGGCAAAAAGGCAGTAGCGTATGCTGTGTTGTACCATGGTCTGAATTTCTAGTGGGTGGGGTGGGAAAATGGAAAAGAAATGATTACTCAGAACATAACCGTATCTAAGTCCTATGCTCATTTATTAGACTATGCACGGGTCTCTATAGGTTAGAAAAATACTGCAAACGGAAATGCCACACAGGGAAGAAATTACTGTGTCTAGATGTTTTGTCGGTTTGTTGGCCGGTGCAGGAGATATTATGATTAGAGGGATCATATAATTGCCATATTATAAAGATGGTGGGTACTGGGCTTATTTATAGGGAAATGTTTATAAGTATCACGTACTTGCAGGGATTGCAGTTCTATAGTCATATTTCTCTCGGAAATGGTCATACAAAGCAGTCTGATTTTATAATTAACACTAGATGGCATCTATCCATTCCTTCTTAAGCAAACCCTTAACACCAGTTCCTTACTTTGTTGTCCTGTATATTATTATCCTGTGTCTTACCTGATAAAATGTAGTCACGAAGCAGCTACTCTTTTTTAGTAAAGGGAACACCGTGCGCAGAGTGAAGGGATAGCCGTTACCTAAAGATTTAAACAGCGTATGTCATGTTACGGGTATGGGCTGGCTGTTACTAATTTCTCCTGTGGGAGCACATTGCATAACAACGTTAATATATATTACCTCAATTTTGGTGTTGAAAGGCGATCATGGTATGACGCTTTGCCGTGTTAGTTTTATTAAACACTCGCGGTTTACAGATTCTCTTCGCTCGGGTGATCTTTTGGGAAGCGTGGTTTCATGGGACCCTTCCGGTCGCGTGTGAATACTGCCTGTGAATAAGGGGATCGCTATTAGGAGTATGTGGTTCTCTATTTTCAGTAGTTAGTTAGTAATTTAAGTTGCTCTTACCGGTGGGATATAGTGGCCTTGTCCACTCTGTGAATTCGGTTCAACGTGTGGGTATTCTAAGTAACGGGCAGACTTGCCGGGTATCTGTATTCAAGAGGTTGGAGAGGAAAAGACGGATTACATGCCCGATGTTATAAATCAATTTTTTTGTTTTAAGGGAGTTGGTTTAATCTATATCTCGGCTCTTACCAGTAACAGGGCTTCTTCTCGTATGGGCTGCGTACGGCGTCTTTGTTTATGTCGTAAAGGTTTGAGCACGTCGCTTGCCGGGCTTTTTATGTGTGAGGTCTGGCTATTGGTTGCGTATGGTGTATGTCTTTTAAAGAGATACGATGTTGGTACCGCACGTGACCGCATTCAGAGGTTTGGCTATTGGTTGCGTGTGGTGTATGTCTCATAGAGAGATACGGTGATAATACCACACGTGACCACATTTAGAGGTTAACGTTTTTTCTGAGTTTGCCGTTGCTAGGTTTAGCAGTTTATTATACAAATACCGACTTTCTGTATTAAATTTCACTCCAGGCAATAACATGCATGAAGTGGCATTATTTTATAGTTTCGATTGGGTTAGGATATTTAGGGGAATGGCAAAATTGTACTATTTCATAAGGTGGACTATTTATGTCAATTACTGTCAGATTTTTATTTGGGTTAAAGGATGGCATTAGACCATGGTAAGTCATTATTCAAACCGTGGGTGAACGTTTTAAGTGAAAATATCCAGAAAACGTCTTTCTTTTTTCTGATTCTTTCACCACCGTTATTATTGGGTGTGTGAATTTGTTCCAGGATGCGCCACCTAATATCAGTTGGAGCATGGCGGTGTTCCAAGAAATGAGTCACTAGGGGAGATGTTAACTTTTGGGTCTTTATGGCTGATTTATGTTCCGTTAGGCGGGTTTTTATCTTACGCGCAGTTTCACCAACGCAACCTTTGTTACATGGACATAAGATCAAATAGACGACATTACTTGAATTGCATGTCCAGAGTTCCCTTGCCGTTATCTTGAAGTTGTTATGTGTTAGGGTGTCTCCTGGGATTATGCCGTCACATGATTGGCAAGTACCACATCGGGAAGTGCCTTTGTAGGCATCCGAGCCTGTTATTGATTTCTGTATGAAAGGGGTTTTTTCCATAGTGCTGACAAACCGCGATCTGACTACTAGATCTTTTAGATTTTTGTTTCGTCGATGTGCATATATTGGTTTGGCAAGTTTAGGTTTTGATGTATCTGTGTTTAGTAGGTGCCAATTAGCATTAATGGTTTGTCTGATGGTGGCATTCAGTGTTGAATGTCTGGTAATGCATACCAATTTAGGTTCCTGGGTGGGTTTATTTGATTTGAGGAGACTGTCTCGGTCATAAAACCGGGCTCTCTTGTATGCTTCTCGCACAAGACGGCGTGGATACCCCCTATCAAGAAATTCTTGTTTCATATTTATAGATTGATGGTCGTAATCTTTGATGTTAGTACAGTTCCTCCTCACGCGCAGGAACTGGGAGAAGGGAATTCCGTCTTTTTGACTCCTTGGATGATAACTTGAGAAATGGAGGAGAGTATTCCTCGCGGTAGGTTTTGTAAATAGATCCACCTCCAGTTTGTTAGATTGGCTCCTAATGTATACATCCAGAAATTCTACGTGTGATGCATGGACATGAGCAGTGAAGCGTAGGTTCCTATCTGCCATGTTGATCCATTCCAAAAACTCCCGTAAAGTCTGTTCCCCATTGGTCCAGATGAAAAAAATGTCATCTATAAACCGGTACCAATGGGAAACAGACTCGAAGAAAGGGGCCATTTCGTTGTATATATGATGCGCCTCGAAAAGGGCCATATATATATTCGCTACGGACGGAGCCATGGCTGCCCCCATGCTCACGCCCTTAGTTTGCTGGTACATATGGTCCCCAAATTGGAAAACATTTTCCTTTAGCACCAGAGTCAAACACTCAAGGATAAATTGTTTATTGCACGGTATGTTGTGTAGATCTATAAACCACATAGTAGCCTCTACTGCTCCTGTTTGGGGGATGTTACTATATAATGCTTCAACATCAAGCGTAACCAATAGGTCATTGTTGCTGTTGAAGGGTAGATGTTCCACTTTGGCAATGATAGCTCCAGTATCTTTAATGTACGAAGGGGACAATGATATATATGGTCTTAGAATGTTATCCAGATATTTAGAAAGGGCCTCGGTTGGTGTGCCTATAGTTGATACAATGGGGCGGTAGGGTGGATCTTGTTGATTTTTGTGCATCTTGGGCACCCCATAGATGCATGCTATCTTTTTTTGTGATTTATTCAGGAAATCATATTCCTTTTTATTTACGAGTTACGAGGATCTCACCCCATCCTAGATATGGTTGTTTGAAACCCGACCTTGAGGAGATAAGGGATCTGTTCTCTTGCTTGGACTAGGGTCCATATCACACTTGCTACACCACTGGCAGGAACTTTACACGCCATGTGTTTTTTTTTTATTCATCATGCTGAGAAATATTCTTCCATCCTAAGACCCTAGCACAGAAACACATGCTCTTCCAGAATGAAATGTGTTAAAGGGTGGTTTTAGCCTGTTTTGTGGGGGTTTGGTGACACTTTTCTTTGAAGACCCGACCTGACCTGGTCAGAGCCGGTCGCTCCTCCCACCTCGAGTGTGCCCGGTTCCGCTTGCCACCACCGCTGCCGCTGCCAAGTGGGTATCTGCCCCCAGAATTGTGCCGGTAATTTATTGTGCTGTTTTATCCTCTGTTGTGCCCCTGCCCCTGCTGTAGCTTGCTTTGCCCCCTGCATTGTGCCTGTTATCGTCTCTTGGACCCTGTTTGTTTCTGCCCCCTGCATTGTGCCTGTGCTCTGTTTATTTATTTTTCCATCGTTGTGCCCCTGCTCGCCCTGCGCCCCCACCGCCGTCTCTATTGCTGACCCACCCCGCTCCCTGCCGCTGCTCCCCCGCGGCCCCACCCCCGTTCCCTCCAGCATCTACGTTCCCCTCCCCACTCGCCACCCCGCTCCCGCCTCCCAGCTGCTCCTCCCTCGTTCCGCCCCCCTCCACTCTCCACTTATGGCAGAGTGGCAAACGCGCAGCGTTCAGGTGCAGCGGGTGCGCCCCATGCGCGCCGAAGGTGCGCCAAAGGCAAGCCCGTCTACGCCCGTCCGTGCCTGGCCCCCGCCGAGGCCATCCCACCCGCCGGACGTACGACGCCGCCACCCTCACTGCACTCAATACCGGCCGACTGCCACCGAGCCGCCCCAGGACACACCCACGGACCCTTCAACTGCCAATCCTGCAAGTTCTGCTGCATCAGGACCTACACAGCACCCGCAGACGCCAAGCAGAACACCAACTTCAACCACCTGAAGTGCATCCTGCTCAACACCCGCTCCGTCCACAGACACGCCGCGGAACTATGGATCCTACTCGACACCACAACTCCAGACGTCGCCTTCCTCACGGAAACCTGGATGAACGCCTCATCAGCGCCCAACATCGCCATAGCCATCCCGGACGGATACAAGATCATCCGAAGGGACCGCATCAACCAAATAGGAGGAGGCATCGCCATCGTCCACAAGAACACCATCCGCATCTCGACCAGCTCCGACGACACCCTCACAGCCGCCGAACATCTTCACTTCCAGATACACACCGACCCCAAGACCACACTCAGAGGCACACTCATTTACAGACCCCCAGGACCCCGCACACAATTCAGCTAAGACATCGCTGACTTTGTCAGCCCACACGCCCTTCCCTCCGATGACTATATCCTCCTAGGGGACCTCAACTTCCACCTGGAGAACAACAATGACAACAACACCACCACCCTGCTGGACAACCTCTCCAATCTCGGACTCAAACAACTGGTAAACACCCCCACCCACTATGCCGGACACACGCTCGACCCAATCTTCTCCTCCAGCAAGCACATCTCCTTCAACCACTCCACGGGACTCCACTGGACAGACCACAGCTGCGTCCACTTCAGCTTCAAAAAGGCCACGACCCACCACCACCCGCAACCGGTTGCCCGCAGAAGTTGGAACAAGATTACCACCGACCAGATCACCTCATCACTGAACCAGAACCCTCCTGTCAGATCAACGGACCCCAATCAAGCAGCCAACAACCTCGCATAGTGGATCTCCAACTGCGCTGACGACCTCGCACCCCTGAAAAACAATCCCAGCAAGCCAGGAAGCAAAAAAGCCTCTTGGTTCAACGACGATCTCAAGATCTCCAAGAAGAACTGCCGCACCCTCGAGAAAGCCTGGCGAAAAAACCCGACCACAGACAACATGTCCGCCATCAAGCACACCACCCGCAAACACCACCAGCTGATTCGCACCACCAAAAAATCTGCATTCAAGGATCGACTAGACAACAATGCCCACAACAGCAAGGAACTCTTCAGCATCATCAAAGAGCTCACCAACCCCAGCGCCGGCAACAACGACATCACTCCCTCACAAGAAATCTGCGACTCTCTCGCCTCGTTCTTCCACAGCAAGATCGCAGACATACACAACAGCTTCGGCGACCCGACCTCCCCCCCAACCACAGATCCGAAACCCCCCACCACCACCCTCCGCGCCTGGACCCCGGTCAGCACCAAAGACACCATACGCACGATGAACACCATCCACTCCGGATCGCCAACCGACCCATGCCCCCACCACATCTTCAACATGGCCGACTCCGTCATCGCACCCCAACTCCGGGACATCATCAACTGCTCCTTCAACACTGCTACCTTCCCAGAAAGCTGGAAGCATGCAGAGCTCAGCGCCCTCCTGAAGAAACCGTCAGCAGACCCCACCGAACTCAAGAACTACCGCCCCATCTCGCTCCTCCCGTTCCCCGCCAAAGTCATCGAAAAGACCGTCAACAGTCAGCTTGCCGCCTTCCTCGAATCCAACGGCTCCCTCGAACCCCTCACAGTCCGGCTTCCGAGCCAACCACAGCACCGAGACCGCCCTCATCGCAGCCACAGACGACATCCGGACCCTGCTCGACAACGGGGAAACAACAGCCCTCATCCTCCTGGACCTCTCCGCAGCGTTCGACACTGTCTGCCACCGCACCCTAGTACAACGCCTTAACAACATCGGAATACAAGATAAGGCATTGGAGTGGATCACCTCGTTCCTCGCCGGAAGAACCCAGAGAGTCCGCCTCCCCCCGTTCAGATCAGAGGCCACCGAAGTCATCTGCGGCGTACCACAAGGTTCATCACTCAGCTCCACCCTCTTCAACGTCTACATGAGCCCCCTCGCAGCCATCGTGCGCCAACACAACCTCAACATCATCTCCTACGCTGACGACACCCAGTTGATCCTCTCCCTCACCAAAGACCCAACCACCGCCAGAAACAACCTACACGAAGGGATGAAAGAAGTAGCAGAGTGGATGAAGAATAGCCGCCTAAAACTTAACTCAGACAAGACAGAAGTCCTCATCCTGGGATCGTCCCCCTCTGCCTGGGACGACTCCGGGTGGCCTCCGGCCCTAGGCAGCGCACCCAAACCAACGGATCATGCACGCAACCTGGGCTTCATCCTTGACTCCTCCCTCTCGATGACCAGACAAGTCAACGCTGTCTCATCATCATGTTTTAACATCCTACGCATGCTCCGAAAGATTTTCCGATGGATCCCCATCGAAACCAGGAAAACGGTCACCCAGGCACCCGTCACCAGCCGGCTAGACTACGGAAACACCCTTTACACCGGAACCACAGCCAAACTGCAAAAAGACTCCAACGCATTCAGAACGCCTCCGCACGACTCATCCTGGACATACCTCGACACAACCACATTTCCGGACACCTGAGAGACCTGCACTGGCTCCCCGTCAGCAAGAGAATCATGTTCCGTCTCCTCACCCACATACACAAGGCCCTCCACGACCAAGGACCCAACTACCTTAACAACCGCCTGACCTTCTAAACCCCCACCCGCCAACTGCGATCATCCAACCAAGCCCTCGCCACGATTCCCCGCATCCGAAAAGCCACCATGGGAGGAAGATCCTTCTCCTACCTGGCGACCAAAACCTGGAATTCCCTCCCCACCCACCTCCGTCGTACCCAGGACCACCTCTCCTTCAGGAAGAAACTCAAGACCTGGTTGTTCGATCAATAGCGGACCCCCCCTCCCCTAAGCGCCTTGAGACCCTCTGGGTGAGTAGCGCGCTATACAAATTTCTGATTGGATTGGAGAAGTATTTTATGGTTTAGGCTGAGTAGTTTAAGCATCTTTTCTTTGGTGACTGTCAGCCATGGAAGGCTTTCATAAGCAAAATGATATGTAGTTTATTAGGTACACCTAGCAATTCTAGTTTTGACCCTGGCATTAAGAGTCTGCCCCAAACGCCCAGGATGCCGATTCATACAAAAGGAAGCTCACGTTCTGCATGTGGATTGTACAGCCAGTTAAGAAGAGCAGTGCTTGGGAGACTTTGGGTCTTGGGGCCTGATTACGATCTTGGCGGAAAGAGTTACTCCATCACAAACGTGATGGATTTCCCGTCCGTCATAATACAAGTCCATTAAATCCAGTGGAACTTGTAAAACGGCAGACAGAACATCCGTTGCATTTGTGACTGAGTATCCCATCTGCCACAATCGTAATCAGTCCCTTAGTCAGCTCTTTGTTTTTTATGTGGCGCAGAATGACTGTAACCACATGTTCCTGCTCACAAGCAGAAATAAGCTTTGTGTTTCAGACCAAGCATGAAGTTGTACATTGATCAATCTCAATCTCACTCTCAGTCACTTTTCTGAGGCCACGAGTACAACCAAGCCTTCTCCCTCCTTTGCCAGCATGTATGTCATACCTCCAGCTGCTGTGCCTGGAAACTCTGTTTTAAACTGTACATGGAATGCCAGACCCTGCCGAATGGCAATATTCATGTATGTATTTTCAAACAGAAAGTGGGACCCAATTCTGTCATGCCAGGGGTGGCAGGCACTGCCTAAATGAGTGCTGAAGACGTCCTGGAACAAGATCTTCTTTAGATCTCTTTTTGACTCAGGGAGGCAAGTGGGCTGTGATAAAAATGGTTTACAACAAAGTCGATACAACTCATGCCATTACAACGTGGTCATTACAACGACTGCTTTGTTACATCGCATGCCATTACAACGCAAGTCTTTATAATGGCTTGCTGTAGGGGGGCAGAAGGTGTTGGATTTTAAATCCAACAACACCTTCCTTACTGTTGCACAGACTGGAGTTGGAATAGTAAATCATACTATTCCAAATGCCAGCGCCCGCCCTCCAGCTAGTCGTTGTAATGGCTTGCTTTGTAATGGTATGCGTATTAACAACACGGTCATTGTAATGGCCGCGTTGTAATGACATGCTTTGTAAAGTGTCCTATTTGTGGGCTGTATGGTGGGCGTCTTAGGTATTCACAAGTTGTATGCTTCAATATATTTTTCTCCTGCATTTGATTTGTGTGATATATCTGACACTGCCTACTCTGAAAAATAGCCCCGTAATGTATAGTGAGGTGAAAGTTTTTCAAGCATTATGGTAATTTACATTTGAATGGCTTGATGATAGCACATAGTTTTAAATTCGACATTTTACTCAAGTGGAAGGCAGTGGGGATAACACGATATAATAAGTCTTCTTACAGTTAAGCCTTGACATCGAAATACCCCAGTAATGGCCACCTCTAAGTTTACTATAAGGTGCTTCACTTCTTAACCCATATGGTCTTTCCAGTGTATGTCATCTAATGAGATTTAGGGGCTTATTCAGGCATTTAGGCGAGCTGTACTCCATTCTGCAACATTAGTGAAGGGATGTTCTCCACTGCCATTGTGGAGTGCATTCTGCCATATTGAGAGAGCTCTGATAGGCAGGCAGAGATCCTTATGTCCTAAGCAGAGTCGCCCCTTTGGTAGCTCTATTCAAGGCGCTGACTGTTGAGCAGCTGCCATGTTTAATGTGGCAGCTCACCAATGCGTTCTGCTCTTTAAAAACAAACTCCAGGAGAGAAGTTGTGTCATGGAAAAACACAAAATAATGTTTCTATCATACATGGAGTTCGCCTCCAGCATCTGCAGCCTTCCTGATCAGGAAGGCCAGGCTGTGTATGGTGGTTCTGAACAGGAATAAAAGGATGTTGGTACTTCAATTCTAAAGAGAACGGATCGTCTGAGTCCTTTACCGATGGTTCAATATCTAATAGGTCGCTGGTCAAAGGCTTTTCCCTACAGAGGAAACCTACCCTCTGCCTACAGAAACATACCTATTCCTCCAACTCCAAACAGAGTGGTGGAACAGCAATTTGGGTGGCTAGGCTATCTGCCACGTTTCTGACAGAGTATGCTGTCTTCCATACTCTCAATAAGGTCCTTAGTGCTCCAAGTCACCTTCTTTTAGTCGTTCTTCCCATTGGCAATTTGAGCCAGGATTATGGAAAGAAAGATGAGACATTCCAGCGACCAAGAAATGCTGGATCAAGCCTTTAATAACTGTAAAGCCCATATCTTCCATCCTTCTGTAAAGAATTAAACCCGCACATAAGTCACCATCTGTAGTGCACCACAGTAGAATATAGCCACAGGACCCTGAGTGCTTCTTTTTCTACCATTAGAAAGGTGCAAGTTATTCCAAATTCACTCCTGGGAAATTGTACACCACTTACTGTTCAAGACAATGGATAGAAAGTGAACAGAGGAAAAGCACTTCAGGGTAGGACAATGCTGAGACAGTAGGGCTGAACAAAGCTCCTACAGAAGCAAAGGAAATCTGGGATAGAAAGGCAAAGGAAACAGAGATTAGAAATGCAGCCGCAACTGCCTGCTTCTATTCCAGAGTGTCCACTGACAAACCCAACACTTCTGAGGGAAGTTCGTATTTTTAGGAAGGATATGTATGCACATATTGCGATTTCACAAAATGAAAGCGAATTGATCTAATTGATTTGCTGAACTTCCGGCAGAAAGTATATAAGCCCCTGCTTTCTTATGAGCCCGTGTGGTCTCTCTTGATGTGCACACCCAAGAGTTACTATTAGATGTACCAAGATGACATCAAAGCTACCTGCAAACGTCTCCATATTGAATGAATATTTTCACTCTGGAAAATTCGCAGTTGCCACAATTAAAGCAGAGAAGAATAGTGCTACTTTCATGCCTTTCTATCAGCTGTTCTGCCTGAAGCTGCAATAACAATGAAAGCAGCAAAAATTAGAGAAAGACAGATAAGAATGTTATGTTTGCAGATTAAGTTATGATGATGCTGTCAGCTATGCGGAACTCGTGATATTGAGCTGAACAAATTACATGGATCACCCTGCAATAAAGAAGACTTTTATGCAAAAGAAATGTTTTTTTTCATCATGAACACAGCATGAACTTAACAGCATAGCGTTATGACCAAACTCTGATAGAAACCTCTTAAAAAACGAATCTGAATTTCTACACAACAAAAATATTATGTGCTCATCCCAAAATGAGAAATATCTGCATTACTTGCCGGCAATTTTCATTAGTATGATTTTATTTTCTTGTTCTAGTCCTTGCGAGGTGGTCTGCTATGCCAAAGATGTACAATTCTGTTGGGGTTCCATTAACACTAGGGGCGAAATTTGCATCTTCTTTCTGGCCCTTCTTCCCTCCTGAGGTTTTTTAAGGACTGTCTCACTCATATGTCCAGTCTTATAATGGAAAGTGGGGATATCTGAAGTGAGTAGAGATAAGAAGGGGCTAGAGACAGCCAGACATTTTAAAGAGAAGGATTTGACGTCAGAAGAGCAAGTGTAAAAAGAGGCAGGCTCTGATGCCAATGGGAAGCCCAGCGAGAATCATGGTGGAGCAAAGAGGTTGACAATGAAATTCCCACCCAGGTAGAATTGACAACCAGCCATTCGTAGGTTCAATGAAATGAGGCTGATGTTGCCAGAATGAAGGCGGAAGGCAACAATGTCCGGAAAGACAATAGATGAACCGAGTACACCACACTGGCAATGAGGAAGCAAAACCCAGGTGGAAAGGCAAGATGCAGGAGTGTTTATCCCCTGCGTCTGCCCAGGACCATCAAAAATGCCTTCCAGTGGACTACAGTCAAGGAAGTGCGAGAGGCATTTTTCTTGAAGGAGGGTATAGGTCAAGCGGGAGAGTATAAAGTTGTGGTCACCAATTCTTTCCTTGACACGCAATTATAAGTATACTCTATACTGTATATAGTGTATACATATATATATATATATATATATATATATATATATATATATATATATATATATATATATATATATATATATATATATATATATATATATATAGTAAATATATACATATTAATATATATACATACATACATATGTGTGTGTGTGTGCGTATATATATATATATATATTCATATTCAAAAGTAGGCAAACCTTGTACAGATTGCAAAAGAAAAAAAGCAGCCTGCACACAGCTCGTACGTTTTATCAATTTTTAATGGCAACGTGTTTCAACCTAACCGGGACTTCATCACAGCTCAGATTCCATACATTGTGTCACCTTCCCATAAAATTATTTACAACAAGGGGTGGTGAGGGACAGAGTCTCTGAATTAAGCAGAATACTCTCACCCAGTCAAGAGATCAGGGCTAGATCCAACACCGTTTTTTAGCTCATTGCACCATCCCAGTTTCAGAACCTGGCTGTATGCAAATTAGTCTGTTCCTGTCCCAGTGCATGATGGGACCAGGGCAAACCAAACTACAAAAGCCAATTCTTACACTGGGAAGGAAACAAGCTTCCGGGGACCGGTTTCTGGCATTACAGCCGTCTTCAGCCCGGCTTGCTTGAATCCTGACGGTGCAATGAGCAAGGGACTCATGTCTGAGTATACCCTTCCACGCTTAGGGTGGACAAAATTATTTACAACAAGGGGTGGTGAGGGACAGAGTCTCTGAATTAAGCAGAATACTCTCACCCAGTCAAGAGATCAGGGCTAGACCCAACACCGTTTTTTAGCTCATTGCACCATCCCAGTTTCAGAACCTGGCTGTATGCAAATTAGTCTGTTCCTGTCCCAGTGCATGATGGGAACAGGGCAAACCAAACTACAAAAGCCAATTCTTACACTGGGAAGGAAACAAGCTTCCGGGGACCGGTCTCTGGCATTACAGCCATCTTCGGCCCGGCTTGCTTGAATCCTGATGGTGCAATGAGCAAGGGACTCATGTCTGAGTATACCCTTCCACGCTTAGGGTATACAAAATTATTTACAACAAGGGGTGGTGGGGGACAGAGTCTCTGAATTAAGCAGAATACTCTCACCCAGTCAAGAGATCAGGGCTAGATCCAACACCGTTGTTTAGCTCATTGCACCATCCCAGTTTCAGAACCTGGCTGTATGCAAATGAGTCTGTTCCTGTCCCAGTGCATGATGGGAACAGGGCAAACCAAGGAAACAAGCTTCCGGGGACCGGTTTCTGGCATTACAGCCGTCTTCGGCCCGGCTTGCTTGAATCCTGATGGTGCAATGAGCAAGGGACTCATGTCTGAGTATACCCTTCCACGCTTAGGGTGGACAACATTATTTACAACAAGGGGTGGTGAGGGACAGAGTCTCTGAATTAAGCAGAATACTCTCACCCAGTCAAGAGATCAGGGCTAGATCCAACACCGATTTTTAGCTCATTGCACCATCCCAGTTTCAGAACCTGGCTGTATGCAAATTAGTCTGTTCCTGTCCCAGTGCATGATGGGAACAGGGCAAACCAAACTACAAAAGCCAATTCTTACACTGGGAAGGAAACAAGCTTCCGGGGACCGGTTTCTGGCATTACAGCCGTCTTCGGCCCGGCTTGCTTGAATCCTGATGGTGCAATGAGCAAGGGACTCATGTCTGAGTATACCCTTCCACGCTTAAGGTGGACAAAATTATTTACAACAAGGGGTGGTGAGGGACAGAGTCTCTGAATTAAGCAGAATACTCTCACCCAGTCAAGAGATCAGGGCTAGATCCAACACCGTTTTTTAGCTCATTGCACCATCCCAGTTTCAGAACCTGGCTGTGTGCAAATTAGTCTGTTCCTGTCCCAGTGCATGATGGGAACAGGGCAAACCAAACTACAAAAGCCAATTCTTACACTGGGAAGGAAACAAGCTTCCGGGGACCGGTTTCTGGCATTACAGCCGTCTTCGGCCCGGCTTGCTTGAATCCTGATGGATTCACTATGGAATCACTTTGTCTGATTGCTAAAGCTGTGGCTGCAACTGACTTGAGGCACGCAGGCAAAGCCTGGGCTACTGGATCTAATGTGCTTGAAAAATAAGCACAAGGCTTGTACTGTCCTGCTTGATCTTGTGTGAGAACAGATAATGCAGTACCATCACGTTCTGTGACAAAAAGTGTAAAAGGCTTACTGTAGTTCGGTGTAGCTAGAACAGGTGCTTGGCATAAAGCTTTCTTTAACTCATTAAAAACTAAGTGTATGTTCAGATGTCCAAGGGAGGACAGTCGATACGGCTGCCTCCTGTGTCGTTAACTGTATCAGTGGCTTTGCTAGAAATGCATACTGAGGAATCCATTGTCTGCAGTAAGAAGTAAGGCCGATAAAAGCACGTACCTCCTTCTGTGTCTTGGGCTGTGGAAGACTCGCTATTAGCTGGATACGGTCTGGTGTCAACTGCCTACCCCACTTGGACAGTAAGTGGCCTAAGTAGATCACTTGCTGGACACAGAACTGGAGCTTCGAAGGGGACACCTTGTGTCCCATCTCGGCTAGAAAATACAGAACTGTAAGTGACGCTCGCTCGCAGTCACGTTCAGAACGGGCTGTGATCAGTAGATCATCGACATACTGGAGCAGGGCAGTGTCAGCTGGCATGTGAATATTGTCTAGTTGTCTTTTAAGTGCTTGACTGTAAATACTAGGACTTTCTGTGAAACCTTGAGGAGCTCGTGTGAATTTATAGCTCCTTCCATTTAAACAGAATCCGAAAAGGTACTGGCTGTCTGGATGAATCGGAACACTGAAAAATGCATTCTTGAGGTCTATTACAGTAAAAAATGTAGCTTCAGAATCAATGGCTGTTAATAGGGAAGAAATATCTGGGACTACTGGGTACTGGGGTATGATACATTTATTAAGTTCTCGAAGGTCAATCACTAATCGATATACTGGAGGTGCATTTGGATCAGTACGTTTCATGACTGGAATGATAGGAGAATTACATATATTGGAGTCAGTTTCTACGACCACTCCTTGAGCAATAAGCTCGTCAATAATTTTGGATAAGGCTGCTACAGCCTCAGGTGGCAATCTGTACTGTCTGATTCGTGGTAAGACTATACCTTGCTTGAGAGTCACACGATGGGGTGTGATTTGCATAAAACCTACATCAGTTGGACCTTGCGCCCATAGATGCTGCGGGACATTTAGTAACCTTGGATCAAAATCACGTAATACATAGTGACCTTTAAAGTCTCTTAAAAACAATCGTATTCCTTCTGGGGAGCAGCAAATAACTGCACCTAATTCTTTCAACGTTTTAATGCCTAACAAATTTTCTGGACATGATTTCGTAAGTAGCAAATCAGTAGTTCGGGACAATGGACCAACTTCTAGGGAAACTGGTTTTGAAATCTCGTTCACAATAGGCTTTCCTGAAAATCCAAGGGAAACATTTCTAGAGCCTGAGAGCGGAGCCCCTGGAACCTCGTCATGACTGATTGTAGTCCTACTTGCCCCTGTATCAATCAAAAACTTTCTGTCTTTCCCTAATACTTGACTGTGTACATAGGGACCCTCTTGATCTACAGGTATCTCGATGAGAGGCAAGCCTACCTCCCTCTCTAGGCTGTTTCATGAATACTGTTGATACTCTGGATACTCTGACTGAGCATACTGGTACATCTGCTGTGTAACATGCTGTGTTGCAGCAATAGGCTGCGGTGCTGGAACTGTCTGTTGTGCATTCTGCGGTGACTGAGAAGTCTGTGTAACTTGTTCTGGTCTAGGCGGGCGTGGTCTTTCTTTAGTCTTACCAGTTGCTATGTTGTGTTTCAGAACTGCACACTCGTTTATAAAATGACCTGGCTGTTTACAATAATTGCATGTCCCTTTAACGGGAGCTGCAGGATGACTGGCTTGATTCGGACCCCTCTTCTGACTGTCTTGTGGAACAGATTGTGCAACTAGTACTTTCATTTTCGTATCTTTCATACGTTTCCTTTCGTGTTCTTGCTCTTCCCTGATTCTATTCTGGTGATACTGGAGCATCTGGAGCATTTGTGACGGGGTATTAGCTTGCCAAGTACTTTCAACTTTCAATACTCGATTTTTAACTTGTGGACTTGAATTCTCGACTAGTTTGGTAACAAAAAGATGAGGGTACGACTCACTACTCATCTTCAGACCACTGTTGATAATGAAACATTTTTCGAATCTAGAATAAAAATCACTAGTATCTTCATCCTGTTTCTGTTTGCATGCTGAGATTGCATCCCAATCTTCCTTTTTCGTGGCTAGTAACCTTGGCAAAACCTGAATCAATAACTCGGGCAATTCTTTAACCTTAGCCCCTAGACCGGTACCTGGTACTCGTGAATTATCTTCAGCTTCTAGAGCTGTCCAATCTATCTTTTTCTCTCCCACCTCCCATTCTTTTTCCTTGAGTTTTTCATATACCCCTGCGGGCAACAGGACCTTTAACATTTTAATGATATCTGGATACGTGTATTCTCCCATTCTGAGCATGTCTTTTAATTCTCGATGGAACCCTGCTGGATCTTTGTCGTGACAAGGAATTAATTTCTTCATCTCTAAGAGTTCCATCTTTGTGATAGGGGTGTAAACAAATACTCGTTGCATTTCACCACCCGCTGTCCTAACTGGGTGTACTTCTCGTAACGGATGCTGTCTATCTATGTAAAATGGTTTACTTTCTGGAAGTGAGACGTGAACAAAATGCGGATTCAGAAACGTTCTATATTTGTGGCGCTGTTCTAGAATGACACTAATTAAATCGGTACCTAAACCTTTCCATCTATACTGGAGCAACTCGTTCAGAACATCATGTAACGGACCTGGATCAGAATGTTGTCCCTCATACTGTGTAATGAGGTGCTGGATCATATACATACCCACCAGTCGCTGCTCGGCTGGGGGCAGTTTCAGAAACATTTGTGCCACTATTTCGTCTGGAAAAGTGGTAGAATCAGTAATCCATCGGACTGCTGATCGGGCTAGTTCTTGTTCATGCATGGTACTAAGTTCACTATAACCGATTCGTGATTTCAGAATGTGATCGGTGGCTTGGAATACTTGCTCAAGAGAACCTTGTTCTGGTGCTGGAAGAGGAAAAACTTTCTTGTGTTCTAGGCGTGAATGTCGGTCGGGAAGTCTAGTTCTACCTACATACGCTATTCTGGTGGGATTCACGTCATCTACCTCTTCAGTAGAAGAGTTGTCTTCTTTCTCGCTTACTTGTGCTGCTTTGCGTTTCTCGTGAAACCTTATTATTTCCTTACGAATTTTCTTGTACATACTTTCTATACTACTGAGTGTCTTGTGTCTACCCTCAGCTATATTATCACTCCACCTTGTCAGGACTTTCATTTCGGTCGGATCTTTAGTCGGACAATCTTGTTCCCTTACTAAACAATTAATTAGAAATTTTAATAGCATGAGCTGGGTCTCAGCTTTCCTTAGAGACATGATCTCGCCAATACTTTCTGGATCGTCTCCTGTACGGATGAAACGATATATTCTGTCTAGATCTTCTTTCATATTCGGTAGGGTGTCCAAATACTCGGTCACCCGTCTTACACGCAATGAATATATAACCATATTATCATCGCCTGGGACTGGATCATAACGGCATTCGGTGAGAGCTCGTCTGATATCTGCAACGGACTGATATTTGGGCGTACGCTGTAACGCACGTTCATGTAACTCGACTAACGTTACACGTTTGTGTGGCGGCGGGGTACCAGGAGGACCTCCTCCCGCAGCCCCTAAACTGGAATCGTCGACGGATACTCTTCGTGCTGGCAGAGTGACCGATGTAGCGGGTACTTGTACTGCGGGCTGGACCGGGGGTACCGTAACAGGTGCTGTAACAGGTGCCCCGGTGGCTGGAGGAACAGGAATTACATTATTTACAGGAGCTGGCGGAACAGGATTTGCATATTCTGGGACTGTGTCGTCCAAATAGGACGAGAGAAAAATATCAGCTGCGGTCGGTTTGTGACGTAGCTTAATCGGAACTAATGGCGGCGGGAAATTACATGGTGCTTCTGGGGTTGCTTTCGACAAGCCCTCGGCAAGAAGAGGATACATACCCTTAATGAGGGCATTTCTCTGTCTGTCTGACTGTTCGGCTTTAACTTGTTCACCTATCTCGATTAATTCCCTTTCTTGGGCTCTTTCTGAGGATTCTCTACTTAATTCTGACTTTCTGATTTCTTTTTCGGTTCTTTTATGAGATTCTTTGCGCCATAACTCGATGGCATCTTTCTGGGACTGTCTGGATTTCTTTTTCCATAATGCTTCTTCTACTCGCATGATACACTCGGCATCCCATGTACCTGACACGGGCCATCTATACTTTTCTTCTAATTCTTTGGTGTACTCCACCCATAAGTCTAGATATAATATGGCACTTATGCCATGCTTGTGATACATAAAATGACCTGGACTGTCCCTAGGCGGGACAGGAACTGCTTCTTCAAGCAGACCTTTTCTAGTTCTTAACTGGCGTAACTTCGTGAACAGAGGCATAACTAAGACTGGAATCTGGACACAATACAATACACGATAAACACAATAATAACTTTAAGAAAACAAATCACTCATACCACGACATTGAAAACACATGGAATAACATTTAGAATAACAGTTCGGACAAAATGCTACCTGGAATACTGAGAACAGAACACATGAATTTTTCGAGAACAGAACTTACTGGAACAGAAACTTACTAGAATGACTAGATGCACTGCTAAACAGTACGAAACTTACCGGTCCCATAAAGAGACACGTCAGGACCCGCATCCACCTAGGTGGACACTTCGTGTTGGATCTGTGTACCCAAACCCACGGACCAGAGACAAATTACTTTGACCCTGTCTAGATACTACCCCAGCAACGGTACTCACCGGGCAGCAAGAACGGAAGGCCTCGGACTGGACTGGACTGCTACGACGACGGACGGACGAACTTCGGACTTCAGTTACAGGTGGGCCTCCGGATACCTCGGACCTTGAACTCTCGGCTTGGGCTCTGGTCGGGACTCGCCGCGTTCCTCCACCGCCTCGTCTGGACGCTGGACCGCAACCTCCGTCTCCTCCGTGGGCCTGAGGGATACTTGAAGCAGAAATATCTGCACGTGCACGGTATGGTTCCGTCACGGCTGCAGAGGATCAGGGGGCCTGCGTGGCTTCTCCGGCGCGTGGGGAAAGGGCAAGTCCCTATTCGGGCGCCATTATGTGGTAAATCAATAATTAATTACCGGTTCTATTTTTGACTATAATCAATAAACGGGTAGCTCAATAAATAAGAGTCAAGATACGAGGTAGCTGAAGTATACAGGCTTTAATCAGGCATAAAAGGACAGGAACAGGACAGCCTGCATGGGAATAGGATGGCAGCTGCCGGGGGCAGGATCTGGGAGCATAAGGGTAACTTTTAATATGGGTGCACAGTATATATATCAAAACAAACGCATTACATTCAACACAGTAGGCGTAGCAGTAGGCGGAGTTTGTAGCAGTCGCGAAAGATAAGGCATAAACTGGGTGTAACAAGAGGGGTGTACAGGGCGTATACATAGACATGTGATGCAAACGTAACAGAATATGTCATAAACGGGGCGGAAACATGGAGGGGGCTACCTGAGCAGCTGGGACCTTTAACCTAGTGGTGCGCGCAAATGGGCAATGACGTGTTACCAGGGAGAACTGGGGGGCTATGACTTCTGCACTAGAAGAGGAGACGAAAGTCTGGAGTGTCAGAGCGACATGTACCCAGGCATATCTAGTATCTTGTGTTTAGAGAACATGTTGATAGAATCCAAAAGTTAGCAGAGCAAGGGCTAACAGACACTAAGACTGGTGCATGCATAATTCTAAATGTATTGCATATGCGAGGAATATTCTATGAATATGAATACAGTATTTCTCTTATATGGAGACATAAAGGCTAGACCATGACGGAAACTATTGATGCGATTCAGTAGCTTAGGAATGCAGAGAAGGAGGGCTGGACTGATAACTAGAATCATAACATATTCTTGGCAGACTGGGAGGCAGAGCCAGGCCGAGCCGGGCACTGCATGGCAAGAAGTAAGCTAAGGGTCAGGGATACAGGTGGGGGCTGCATCGCTCCTCGGAGAGGGTTCAGGAAACAGGAGCTGAATCTGAGTCCGGGCCCTTTTGAGGCCTAGAAACGGGGACAATTCAATGAATTAACGTGTACACTGTAAAATGTGGCAACGTAGGTTTACATAGGCCTGATATTCGTTGTTTTCACGAGGACTGGGAACTGGCATACTAGAGGTGGACACAACTGTAATTGCGTCTTTAATCGATCAGAGGGGAATGCATGCATATTGATCATGCACATATGACATAAAATGGGGAACACGTAGGCACATATAACATGGCAAAATTTACTTTTCCACATTCCCTCCTTGTGCCCTACGTTTCCATCAGGAAACATCTATATTCATGATACCATCTATCATTTCATATAGCATCATTTGCTCGTCTCGAATTGTCTTGGAACGGGACTTAGGACTAGGAATACAAGAGGTAGCACAAATGCCGCAAATCGCAGGGCCACATTGTATACAGAGGCAGCAACTGAAAATGATCATTACTGCAATACCTAGAAATGACAATACTTTCCATCCCCAGGCAGATATGATACTCCAGAGCCAACCGGACCATGTCCAGGTGCCTGGATTCTGGTGTAACTGATGGGCAATTTTATGAAGTCTGGTTATAGCTGAATAAACAGACGGCGCGTTATTAGGAATGAAAATGCAGCAACTAGATCCGATGACTCTACATGCTCCTCCTCTATCGGCCAGTATGACGTCAAGAACGAGACGATTTTGGAGCACGACAAATCTCATAGCAGATTGCTCTTCGGTTAAGTTACCTAGAGCAGAAGTAGTCTCATTCACTACTGCTTCGAGGGTTCTGGTTAACCTACGTATTAACTTACTATTCTGGACAGGTCCTATAAAGAAGAAGAAACCTTTATTGAAATCTTGATATTGTTCTAGAGCAGTTTCAGTTTGATCGACAATTGGGGACTCAATCTCCCTTCTATGTCTGATGTGTACTAGATGTGTGTTTCTATGATAATCAGATGGGGCTAGAAAAACTGGTGGCAGTAGGAAGGCAATGTAACATGTTCCATCCCAATCGAGGGGCAGACGAACATATGCGGTCTGACCACAAACAAAATAAGAATGACGTGAAGCTTTGAAAATAGATTTCCCACTGTCACTATACTTGACAGTAGTAGTACAATCACTATGTCCTACATGTGCGGAACCATTCTTTCTGACACATAATTCGCCTTTGACTGGTAGTACTGAAATAGCAGGTAAGTCTGGAGTAGTATCAGACTGAACATTCAATACCATAAAATTCGAGGAATAATTACCTAAATTATATACTTCATTTTCTAGATCTAACCCTGTTCTATGGGGGAGACCTTGCTTGTCTGGAAAACATGTTCTATTCAGAAGGGACATATCATTGGAGGATGACGTTAACATGGACCATGCTCCACACGAACCATTATGTGAAAACGGATAAGGAAAGAGTGGCAGAACTCCCTTCGGTGTCTGGAAAGGGGGGAGTCGACCACACACCCAACAATTAGTAGCATTGCTGGTCTGGTGTGAATAGTGTAACATTCTGATAAATGTGTTATTGCGCATAGCAAGACGATAGGATAACTCGTGAGGAGGCAGATCACTAAATGTGTGCTCTACTGTAGCATTAGCAAACTTATTTACATGTGAAATTGGAAAACATAAATGTAATGCATAACTTGTGCAGGTAACCATCAAACTTAGAAACAATAAGAAACTTAGGAAAACGATACATCGTATAGAGTTTTGACTAACTCTCTCACTATGGGGGTCTATCTCATACATGTCAGGACCTGTCTAACCGTTTCACCCGAGAGGGACTTAGACAATTAAACTGGCTGACTTATTTTACTAGACCGGAGTTTCAATTTATACTCCTGTTGCGGAGTTTCCTCTAACAGGGGAGGCTTGGAACATTCTGAGTCAATTTTTAGGCAGTCTTTTGGAAAAAGGTAGTCCTTAGAAATGTTCTTGGCAAATGTTTTTATACGTCATCCATGGCATTTCTTGATATGGGACAGGTGGACCCACCCCTTGCGGCCTTCCAACTTCACGGCCGTACGGGTGGTCAGGAGGACATGTCTCGGCTCCTTCCAACGAGGCTCCAGCGGACTTGAACGATCAAAATTTCGGACCAATACGAGGTTTCCTGGAACGATTTCATGCGGTTTCACCTCGGTATTGTCTGGAAATGCAGCGGCAACCTGTGAACGACAAGAGTGTAGGGCAGACATCAAGGAAGCTAGGTAATCTGTCAGCATATTACTGGAAACATCTGTAATACTGCGAGGTCTAGGTGTACCCCACATATTTGGGGGGCGGCCGAATACGACCTCATAAGGGGACAGACCTGATCTGGAATGTGCAACCATGCGCATAAAGAATAAAGCAACTGGCAGGGCAACTAGCCAGTCTACACCTTTCTCTTTACATGTCTTAGCAATACGGATTTTCAGGGTCTGATTATGTCTCTCTACGAGACCGGCTGCTTCTGGATGGCGTACACAATGGAACTTCCACTGGTACCCTAACAGAAGGGAAACATGTTTCATTAACTCGGATGAGAATGGCTGGCCGTTATCAGAATACACGACCCTAGGGAGTCCATAGCGGGGAAAGAATTCACGAACCAACTGCTTGGCAGTGGTCGCTGCTGTGTAATCTGGAACTGGATATGCTTCTGTCCACCTGGACAAAGCGCATACAACTACAAGGACATACTTGAAACCTCGACATCGCTCCATCTGAATATAATCCATGAGCAAGGGACTCATGTCTGCGTATACCCTTCCACGCTTAGGGTGGACAAAATTATTTACAACAAGGGGTGGTGAGGGACAGAGTCTCTGAATTAAGCAGAATACTCTCACCCAGTCAAGAGATCAGGGCTAGATCCAACACCGTTTTTTAGCTCATTGCACCATCCCAGTTTCAGAACCAGACCACCCCTTGTTGTAAATACCTTCCCATAAAAAGCAAAAGCAGTGATGAACATTGAGAAACTACTGTACATTAAAGGTTGGAGGGAATGCATAATATGCTCTGGCTCTAATTTTAGGTTTCATAATCTCTAAAAAGTATAATAACATCATATAAAACAAATTAAATCACAGAATAGCATGATAAAGTAATCAGGAGTCAATTTGACTGTGCTTCCTTGCATATAACACACTCTTTAAAGTCAGACTGCACATTATATATAATAGAAAGAGCAAGTTATTAAACACAAATTAGTGGCCATGTGCCCCATTCAGTGTGATGCGTCCCCATGCTATTTTAAACAACTGATGCATATTGGACATTTAAACTGTTAGTGATCATAGCCAAGTGACTGATAATGCTGTCACTGCTAAGTCATATGGCCCAATTCTTGCCAGTTAACTTCACTAATCGTACAATTGAAAACAAAACTACTGACTGCGTCAGTTGGAAACCAAGATGTCAGGAGAAACCGAGAACTAAGGGCCTCTTATGATGGCGGTCGAACTATCCTGTCAGCAATGGGACCACCCAACTACCTGTCAGAGGTCCCGCCGTTGGCATTAGGATGTGACCGCCTTCAAGGCAGTCACAATGTGCATCTTTTGTATTGCGGCGTGTGCTACGGGCTGCAGCACAGGCCACAATACAAAAAAACACATTTCAGACATCACTGCCACATGGTGCAGGGATGTTTAGGGGGGCACCATGGGTGCTGCCCAGGGCCATGGCAGAGATCCAGGGGGAACAGAGAAAGGGGGCCCGCTATGGGTCCTCAAGTCACTTTCCACCTGCCTTTTCATGGCAGGTTAACCACCATGAAACTGCCAGTGGAAACTGACATTGTATTCCCTACCGCAGCGCCTGAGCAGGCACTGACACCATTGTAGGAATTGCAGTCTATCAGGCAGGCTCCTTGAGCGCGTCATATCGGTGTTGGACAGTCACTCTGCCCGCCAACCATCCACCCGCCATCCTAATGCAGCGAGTGGTGTTTCATGTTCCAATGGTGGTAGGACCGCCCCCTACAGCCTGAGGGGGCAGTCCCACCGCCATTGTAATGAGGCCCAAGGAGTGTTTTCTCCTCGCCAAAACTATTTAATAACACAAAGCTCTTCCCCTTATTCAGAGCAAGTGATGTCCCTTGTGTGATTTAAAAACAAAGCATACCTCTAATGAATAGCACAATAACTCATTTCATACGGAGCTCAGAAGAACAAGCCATCTGTGAGTCAAAAAAGGGGATACGCAGTGTTAAATATCAAGAACACATAGAGAGAATTGATGAGTCTAAGCGTAAAGTGTTAAGATTTCAGTGAAAGGAGTAGTAAAATAGACCACAGAAAATGTACTCTTACTCTTTCTGACTTAACAGTCTCTCCCTGTTTCCACCTCTTATGCTCCTTTTAATCCTGTCAATGCCAAAAAATACAAGAAATTTAGCATCCTGACCATGCTTTTGACCCAATGTCTTGCAACAGGGTAGATGTCATCAAGGTTTTTTTAAGGCCCTATAGAGCCATAAAAAAAGGTAATACACAACACACACATGTATGTGTGTGTGTGCACATATATATTTTTTTGTGTGCAGTTTTATATAGTGCAAACTCGACCCAAATGTATCAGAGTGCTTTAAATAATCGCCAGTAGCATTACAGATTGACACATTTATTTTTAGGCATCAGGAGCTAAAGTCAATTGCCCCAGAATCACAGGATGTTTGAGCCTGCCAGCAGACTCGAACCTGGTTACCCAGCTTCGAAGTCGGCTGATATATATATATATATGGTGGCCACACACCCCCTTTAGTGTTGCATAAAGATACCACGCCCCCCATGGGGCTTCCAATCAATTTGGTGTTCTCAGCATTCTGGGAGTTGTAGTGACCTGAAATGTCCACCTTAATTCGGTGCTCTTATAACTGCAGATAAAAGCTCATTGTGAGCCCCAGCAATGAACCAGTCCTCAACCTACATCTCTGCTCCACATCAGGATCAGTGTATCTAGTCCTCGTGGGCCCCCTGTGATCACGGGGTGGTGCTTGCTTGGCGGCCAGGTCGCAGCCCATATTTTCCAAAACACGGTGCCTGCTAGAGAAGCACGCGAGCACAGATGAAGGTCACCAGCCTTTAATGATAGGTTCAGACAAGGTTCATCCGCCAGTGAAATATAACAGCCTTGCGTTGAGCCTGACGCGTTTCAAGACTTTCTCTTCTTCAGAGGCAATGACGAAAGGTACGTGCTGCGGTGGCCACACACCCCCTTTAGTGTTGCATAAACATACCACGCCCCCAATGTAGGATTGCTCCCCTTTCCAGCCTGCACTAGCTGCAAACCCTGCTGCACCATGTACAAAACCATCATGACCAGCACCCCTACTTATATTACAGACAAGATCACCATTTCTTTTGGTTCTAAGCACACCGACAGCCAGGAAACTTAAACATGTAAAAAGAAAAAGAAAACAAGGCAAAAGTCCTTTTCCATCTATGCACCCAGGTCTGCAACAACATCCCAGTATCGATTATAAGAACCTCAATGTGACTCCGATTTAGGACACATTGAAGACACTGCTCGAAGAACACTACATCACAATGCATTATTAGTCCACAGATTCCTCTTCCATTGCTCTCTACTGCCTTTTGGCTAAGTTTATGTTATAGAAATACCATATAAATACATAGGTGCAAATTAGTCTTGGTCCTGCTCAAATAGAGACAGGCAGTTCAAACTGCTGCACCAGATCTCCTCCAGACGGGAACACAAGCAATAGCAAACGAGTCTCATCCTTTTTAAATTTCATCTGTAAGGTATAGCCTGAGCCCTGTGGCACTTGAATATGGGACCCACGTCTGGGGATACCTGTTGCACTGTGAAGAGCCACCGCAAAAGAAACAACAAGGTAATTGAAGGAATGTTTGAATTAATTTACTGTCACTTCGGGGATGTCTATACTAATTAGCATTAGGCCTCTTTCTAATGTGCCATGGTGGGCGAAAAATGATAGACTGAAATATAACAAGTGAATGCATTTTAACAGCTCTAGTACTTTTTAAGTTCAATTGAACAAATTAAACTAAATCACAATAATGTGTAGAAGGAACAGCTGGACATGAATATGATGCCTAGACAAACGGAAACATACAAAAAAGTGATGGATTAAATGCTTGAATTAATCTCAGCCACTGGTAATTACTCAGTGTCGCATCCCAATCTATTGTTATTTTGCACACAATTGCGCCTCAGCTAGGAGCCAGCCGAAACTGCCAAGCCACATCCTCCCGGAATCGGAACACATGCAACCTAGGACCGGTTTTGCTCTAGTTATGGGCTCATCAGCCGGGTACAACTTGGTTCCAGTGACACTGTATGCATTGGACCCACACCTGGGCATACCCATTCCCCTTTGGGCGACACACTATGTATGAGTCATCTAGTAAGATCATCTGTTTGTGTTTGATTTGTTCGCCCTAAGTTGGCAGGGTATGCCCAGACGTGGGACCCTTGCTCACTTTGACACTGGATTTAAACTAGCCTGGCTGATGAGGGGTGTTACCCCGAAACCTGTACCAGGATGCTTGTTTCCTGTCCAGGGAATACCTGGCTTGGCAGATCGGGCTGACTGTTCCCAATAGGCACAGTGTCAAGATTGATTTGCATATAGCTGGGTCTGAACTGGGGTGGCGAAGTGAGCTAAAGAACGATGATGGATTCAGCCCAAATCTGTGACTGGGGGTGGGTGTCTGAAACCTGAAAAGTTTCATAACTCCGGCCATCATCTCTTTGTGTTTGCCTCATCTAGTAACAATACAGCCTGTGAGAACGTACTATACCATATCTCTATCATGGTATTTATATAAAGTATGCAAATTCAACACTGCAACTCATGTAGAGGGCATTTAATACTGGTATCATTCTCAGCTGTGGGTTATGATGTTATGTCAGATGCTGTCAGCTTGCCAGCAAATTGAAATGCTCCCCTTGCAGACTATACCTGCTAATACAAGTCCCAAAGGCAGCATTGTGTGGATGCCAGCTTCTACTCTACCTTCATGTCTTGTCCATGGCTTTTAGCACCCTCACCTCTCCTCCCAAGCAGTGATTTCAATTCACTAGTGTGCAAAAGGCTGCTGTGAATGCTGAGGCAACAGAAACAATTTTTGCTTTCTTGTTGTACCCAACCTTGCTCTTCATTTTCAAAGGAGACATGTAAATCACAATACCCTTGACAAAAGTGGACAAAATAAACAAACTGACACTTTTTACGAAATTATGAGTTGTGTTATAAAGTCATAAAAAAGCTAAAAATGTGGTATTTGCTGCGTTATATACCAATATTGCATGTTATTCCTCATTTTGAAGTTGAAAACTCAAATCAGTGGGTATTTACTACATGTTGTAAATATCTCACTCAGGGGTTGCGGTATTTACCGCATGTAGTAAATACCACTCCCTAATCAGCCCTAAGGAAGTCCTATGTGTCTTGATCTTCTTCATTATATAAATAGAAATACTCTATAGTGTGTGTCCCAGGTCAGAAAAAATTTATTCAACTGATTTGCATGTTCTACGGTTTGAAATGTAGTTTCTTATTGTATGTTTTTGTGTTGTGTATACAATATTATGTGAACTACTGAATATCGGCCCAATAATCTTGTGATACAAGACTATTAATAACAGAATATGAAGGGACAAAAATACGAAGGTAAGTGCATATATGGAAGTACAGATTTACTATTCTTACTCCACATCTATGTAACTTGAAAAATATTTCTATATTGCCAACGTACATACATGTTGAGTTAGGTATAGAAAATCTAGACTTACTTAACCATTGATATTTAATTTGAGATATTTTGTCCTCAATATTGTTTCTCACCAATGTTCTGGTCTTGATATTCTGGATGCACACCTAACACAGCAGCTTTACATAACCATCCAGGGGTAGCTTTACACATGCAGCGCATTTTCCTTCATTGGGCTTGGTGTACCTTTAAAAAGGTGTGCATGGCACAATGAAGAAAAATGCGCCGCATTTTGGGGAGTGCGCTGCCCCCAGGGCAACCACATTTGTGTGAAATACGGAGCAGCTGCTGTAAAGCCGCTCCGTGTTTTACCATGCAGGCGACAACCTGTCTGCACTATTAAAGGGAAATAGAGATCCTCTTGCAGTCGAGTACAGTCAGTGACTGCACCCAGCCAAAAAGAGATGTCTGGGGAGTCCATAGTACCCCCTTTATCCACTGCAGAGGGCTGCTCTCAGGAGGTGCATTGACCGTGCCCCTCCTGAGGGCTTCTTTGCCTCTGTGCCCCTAACGGTAATACGGTGCAGGCAGAGAGGTAAAGGGATTCCCTCATTTGCATGTGGCATGCCTCCATGCAAATGAAGGAATGCCCCCTTGAAGATAACACTGGTGCTTTATGTGCACCAGCGCTATTGGTATTACAGAAGGTGTAGTGTCGTCTTGCCTGACCCTGTATGCAGACAGGGCAGGCGGAACAGGATAGGGAGGGACCGGGAAAACAGGAAGTTAGTTAGGGCATGTAGGAGCAGGAATAAAGAAGCATACAGCCCAGCTCCCGACTCAGAGTATCATTTGGGGTGTCAAATTGAGACACTGGCGACGAGGGTGGGATCTGCTGATCCACCGCTTGCCCCCCACTGTGATTGCAGCGTGTAGCTGCCCATACCAGGAATCGGCTGAAAATAGCAAAAGAGCATGAAAAAACGGCGTGATTCTAATCGCGGTAAAACTGCGCCACAGAAGAGTCAACAGCCAGGAGTAGCAGTATGCAATGAGGGTGAGTCTAAGCAAGTGACTACCCCTGCCAAATAGCTGCCTGAAGTCTGAGCAGTCTGTGTGCAAGTGAAGCCCTGTGTCCCCATCGGGTGCCATTTTAAAGTCAGGCGCTGGCCATAGGACTACATTGGGGTTTACACGGCGGCCATCTTGAGGTCAGGCAAGTGCCACAAACCTCATAGGCTCCCCAAGGTCCAGTGAACCCAGAGAGGCACTTAAGATACCTGTTGAACCCGATACCTCGTGCACAGAGGCCACAGGAGCCGCCCAGCAAGTCCCGCAACCACACCCGATGATGATAGGGGTGTCATATTTACGCCCGCCGGAGCCCCTGGAACTCACGTCCGGAAACAGCATGGGACCGAAGTGGAAGAGCTGGGCAGAGGACTTTGAGGATTTTATGACTGGGTCCCAGGTGCAAGACCCCAAGCAGAAGCTCATAGCGCTGTGGAACCTGATAGGAAAGGACAGTGCGCAGATCATCAAAGAACTACCTGCGGCCACGACACTTTCATATGAAGAAGTGAAAGGAGCCCTAGATCGGAAGTTCTTACACAAACAGAACTTGGACTACGAACGGTACACGTTTAACCTCGCCTCCCAAGAAAAAGACGAACCAATGTGTGACTTCATTGCTCGCATTCGGCGCCTAGCGCGGTATTGCGAATTCGACGCGTTCAACACCAAAGACGCTCTACGACTGCGCATCATCGAGGGATGCCAATCAGAATCACTGTGTCGCGGGTTGTTGAAGAAACATTACACACTTGAAGAGATCGAACAACTCACACATATCAATGATCAGGCCGAAGACCATGCTAAGAGAATGGAAGCCAGAAAGTCCGAGAAGAAGGAGCAAGCTTTTCGGATACAATCGCACGGGGACCCGAAACGTCATTTAGACCGCCGCAAGTCAGACAGACTGATGCAGAAGACCCGAGCGACCTCATCACGCCATGGAGCCCGAAGCTATGACACGAGGAGGCCCGCCTCAAAATGCTATAGATGCGGTCAAGACTACCCACACTCGGGACAATGTCCCACCTTAGGACAACGATGCCACCGTTGTGGGAGAGAAAATCACTTCGAAGTAACCTGCCAAACGCGCCGGTCAGAAACAAGGACAGCCAAGTCAAGCTCAGAAACCCGACACCACGCCAGAGCAATCAAAGAGAGGGAAAGTCGCTCCTCCAGCTCATCGAGGTCAAGCACTCGCTCAACTATTTCACGGAAGTCTCGGAGGTCAACGTCTCGAGAATCGTCCTCTCCCACGCCTGTGTCACAGGACAGTGACGTGTATGTCCTCATGGTTTCGGACCCCGACAGGCTGAAAAAATATCCACGACTGAACATTCGAATAGGAAATCACCCGGCCAAATTTGTACTGCACTCGGGAGCATCTTTAAGCTACATCTGTGGCATGGAATATAACAGTATGAAGCCTCCGCCAAAGTTAGAACCAGCCGCTGTTCGAGTCTACACGTGGATGTCCAGGAAACCTCTACCCTGCCTCGGACGGTTCCACACAACTCTAACCTACAAAAACCGACAGATCTAAGCCTATGTTCATGTAATTGAAGGTCCAGAGGCAGCGGATTGCCTCCTCAGTTTGCCGACGGCGGAACGCCTCAAACTTGTCGAACTATTATACACTGTGGATGACTCCCCGGACATTGTCAACAAATTCCCCAACTTATTCAAGGGCCTTGGGAAACTCAACCAATTTAAAGACAAACTGCACATTATTGAGCGGGTACCCCCAGTAGCACAACACCATAGGAAGGTACCATTTCATCTACAAGAGGCAGTAGATGAGGAACTCCAAGATTTACTACGGACGGACATCATTGAAAGATCTACAGGGCCCACCCCGTGGGTGTCTCCAGTGGTAGTCGTACCGAAGAAAGGCCAAAACAACAAAGTGCGCCTCTGTGTGGACATGCGCACCCCGAACACCGACATCGAGAGGGAGAGACATCCTGGACCTCATATCAGTGATATGATTACTCGCCTTAACGGGGCCACTGTGTTCTCAAAGCTGGACCTCAATAAGGGATACCACCAATTGGAACTCCAAGATAAATCCCGGTATATTACCGCCTTCACTACGCATCAAGGTCTGTTCCGATATAAACGCCTCAACTTCGGAATCTCCTCCGCATCAGAGATCTTTCAAGAGGCCATCCGGAGAGTCATCCAGGGCATCCCAAACGCCTTTAACTACAGCGACGATATTCTAATGTTTGGAGAGAACCAGGTGCAACACGACACGGCCCTTGACCGTGTTTGCCACGCCCTACTGAATGCCAACCTCACACTTACACTGTGGGAGAGGTGTGGCGCCGCGGCCAGGGCGACTGACGCTGGAATCTGGGGATCACGGTTCGATCCCCGGCTCCGGCGGCAGATTAGCCCAGCACCATGTGACTCTGGGCAATAGCTCGCTTAATCTTCCCGACGGCCCCCAGCGCCTAGAGACCCTTACGGGTGATTGTGCGCTTTACAAATGTGGACTTTACTTTACTCAATCAGGACAAGTGTGAATTCCACAAGTCCACGCTCAAATTCTACGGGCACATCTTCTCCAAAGATGGCATGAAACCAGATCCCGAAAAAGTGGCTGCCCTCGCAGACACTCCACAACCACGAGATGTCAGTGACCTCCGCTCTTTTCTGGGAATGGCAAGCTACTGTGCCCGCTACATTAAAGACTATGCTACCATCAGCTATCCACTCCGGGAACTCACTCGTCAAGGTCAACAATTTCTATGGTCACTTGCATGCGAACATGCTTTCAACACTATCAAAGACGCTGTGAGAACCGCCATCAACCTTGCCTACTTTGACACCAAACGGAAAACCGAGATCACAGTGGACCCCAGCCCCGTGGGGCTAGGTGCCATCCTGGCTCAGTTTGACAGCGACGCAGATAAACGCCACGTGGTCGCCTACGCCAGCCGTAGTCTTACGGACACAGAGAAGGCGTACTCTCAGCCAGAGAAAGAAAGCCTTGTGGTTGCTTGGGTCGTGTGAACATTTCCACCTGTTCGTATACGGCAAGCACTTTACACTCATCACGGACCACAAAGCGCTCATCACCATCTTTGGCAACCCACGAGCAAAGATGCCTCCACGGATAGAGAGATGGTGCCTCCGGCTACAAGACTACATCTACACCATCATTCATAAGCCGGGGAAAGCCGAAAACCCAGCAGATTACATGTCAAGGCATCCACAATCTCATTCGCGTGGACGTGGCTCGGTGGCGGAGGAGTGCATTCATTTCGTCATTGACAGTGCACGCCCTCTAGCTGTGACCCTAGAAGCAATTCAAACATCCTCAGCCGAAGATCCTACCATCCAGGTCATCATGGGTCACATACGTGCTAACTCCTGGAGATACCTCAATACCAGCCGCCACGATGCGCCCACGGACGCCCAGGAACTGGTGGCATTCAAGCATGTTCAGGCAGAACTCTCTGTCAGCACGGATGGTCTACTGTTACAAGGGGGGAGGATAGTCATTCCCCAATGGCTTCGTCAAGGAATCATCAATCTCGCTCATGAAGGGCACCGAGGAGTCGTGGCCACCAAGAAAGCACTTCGAGAACATGTATGGTTCCCGTCCCTCGACCACATGTTGGAGATCACACTCAAAGACTGTGCCTCATGCCAGCTCGTTAGTCGGGAGGAACCACCGGCTCCTTTGCAGATGTCTGAATTACCCGACGGGGTGTGGCAGCAGGTGGCTATAGACTTCTTCGGGCCCCTGAAATCAGGCAAATACATTCTCGTCATCATGGACGAATACTCCCGCTTCCCTATAGCGCAGCAAGTGTCCTCCACAAAAGCATCAGCTGTTATTCCCGTCATTGATGAGACATTCGCAGCCTGGGGAATACCTGTAGGAGTAAAGACAGACAACGGACCACCGTTCAATGGTCACGAGTTCACTGAATTTGCAAAGCACCTCAATTTCAACCATTGGAAAATAACTTCCCTGTGGCCTCAAGCCAATGGCATGGTTGAGAGATTTATGGGAACCCTTAAAAAGACAGTTCAGCAAGCGGAGCTCGCTCACCGTGACATTCAGCAGGCACTAAACGAAGTGCTGCGAGCGTACAGGACCACGCCACACAGCACCACGAATCAATGCCTTGCCACCATAATGCTAGGGCGAGTTCCCCACACAAGAGTGCCCACATCAAACACCGTCCTGCAAACCCGACTTGTAACCACCGATCATGACACCCTGGTAAAACTAGACCTGAAAAGAAAGCCAAAATGAAAGATTACGCTGATTGGCGCCGGCACGCGCGACAGAGAGACATTCGTGTAGGAGACTGGGTGCTGGTAAGACAAGATCGCAAGACCAAAGCAGACAGCCGATACCTTGCCCACCCGATGCGAGTCTCTTACCAAAAGGGGACTATGAACACCACTGAATCAGAAGGAAAAAGGATAACCCGGAACATCTCTCATTTCAAGAGGTACCACTCGTCGGCTCACACTTGTTCTTAAGACAGCGGGTCCAGCACGGAGTCATCGAACCATTGAGAAGACAGCGACGGCCCAGTAACTGGTGGCATTCAAGCATGTTCAGGCAGAACTCTCTGTCAGCACGGATGGTCTACTGTTACAAGGAGGGAGGATAGTCATTCCCCAACGGCTTCGTCAAGGAATCATCAATCTCGCTCATGAAGGGCACCGAGGAGTCGTGGCCACCAAGAAAGCACTTCGAGAACGTGTATGGTTCCCGTCCCTCGACCACATGTTGGAGATCACACTCAAAGACTGTGCCTCATGCCAGCTCGTTAGTCGAGAGGAAGCACCGGCTCCTTTGGAGATGTCTGAATTACCCGACGGGGTGTGGCAGCAGGTGGCTATAGACTTCTTCGGGCCCCTGAAATCAGGCAAATACATTCTCGTCATCATGGACGAATACTCCCGCTTCCCTATAGCGCAGCAAGTGTCCTCCACAAAAGCATCAGCTGTTATTACCGTCATTGATGAGACATTCGCAGCCTGGGGAATACCTGTAGGAGTAAAGACAGACAACGGACCACCGTTCAATGGTCACGAGTTCACTGAATTTGCGAAGCACCTCAATTTCAACCATTGGAAAATAACTTCCCTGTGGCCTCAAGCCAACGGCATGGTTGAGAGATTTATGGGAACCCTTAAAAAGACAGTTCAGCAAGCGGAGCTCGCTCACCGTGACATTCAGCAGGCACTAAACGAAGTGCTGCGAGCGTACAGGACCAGGCCACACAGCAACCCGAATCAATGCCTTGCCACCATAATGCTAGGGCGAGTTCCCCGCACAAGAGTGCCCACATCAAACAACGTCCTGCAAACCCGACTTGTAACCACCGATCATGACACCCTGGTAAAACTAGACCTGAAAAGAAAGCCAAAATGAAAGATTACGCTGATTGGCGCTGGCACGCGCGACAGAGAGACATTTGTGTAGGAGACTGGGTGCTGGTAAGACAAGATCGCAAGACCAAAGCAGACAGCCGATACCTTGCCCACCCGATGCGAGTCTCTTGCCAAAAGGGGACTATGATCACCACCGAATCAGAAGGAAAAAGGATAACCCGGAACATCTCTCATTTCAAGAGGTACCACTCGTCGGCTCACACTTGTTCTTAAGACAGCGGGTCCAGCACGGAGTCGTTGAACCATCGAGAAGACAGCGACGGAGCGCGTCCCATGCCAGTGAGGCCAGAGGACACACGAGTCAGGCATACTCCAGATCAGACACGAAGCTGTCGTCCAAAGAGAGTAGTCAAGCGACCCACCCAACTCATTGAAGAACTCTGAGAGACAGTAAGCATTATTGTATAAAGGGGGGAGGTGTAGTGTCGTCTTGCCAGACCCTGTATGCAGACAGGGCAGGCGGAACAGGATAGTGAGGGACCGGGAAAACAGGAAGTTAGTTAGGGCATGTAGGAACAGGAATAAAGAAGCATACAGCCCAGCTCCCGACTCCGAGTATCATTTGGGGGGTCGGGCTGCACAAGCGTCTGCGGCCCCTTCTGTAATACCAAAGTGCCCCGGCAGGCCGCAAAGCGGGCGCAAATGCCTGTTGCTCCCCTGTAGCACTTTATGCAATACTGCCCCAGACGATATTATCTGGAGTTATTTGGATGGAGTTCAAGTTATGCAATCTAAGCAGAAAGGGGTACCCCAGAAACAAAGTGAATGGCATTTACCTCAAAGTTAGTGCCTTTTGGAACCTTTATTAATGCTAGTAATACATTTTCACTGCAACGATCACTGATCGGGAGAACTCCTGAGGCTCCAGTAAAAGAAAAGGTTACACTTTGCTCAGTGTACTTGATAAGCAATATAAGCAATATCAGTTTGTAGACATCTTGTGTTGTTCAGGTCCTTCGACATATGGCCTCCTATAGAATAATGGTTGTAAAACTGATTCAGTGGGGCAACAATGTGTAAGGGCTTATTCAATGTCTCTGACTCCACAGTTCACTAAAGTATGTTTCGACCATACTATTCTTACATACTGATTGAATGAAAAAAGAAAATGTGTAGTGGTTAATGAGGTTTTGCCCTCGAGATAAACTTCTCTGGTTTGTTTATGTCTTTTTTTGTAGTGAGGCATCTGGATAAGCCTGAACTGAATATATGGGAGACGCATTACAATAACTTGTGTGCAGCTGCGTTTGTATGAGTCTACACGCTGACTAAGTTCAACTGGTGCAGACTGGAGCTGTGCGTCAACTAAAACATGAATGTATTATCTTCTATTCATGGGTTAACTCTCAGAATTAGTGTATTCAATGGATCGAGTGTGTTTTCTCTTTCCTCCCTCCACTTTGTGGTAGTACTCCCCCACTTACCTATTGTGAATCCAACAGGTGTGAGGAGCTTTACACAGGTGGCGTAGAACTCCACACATAAGAGCTAGGACAGGCCAAAGTATAGACCTTTACCATACCTACGTAATTTGCATTTGTGAAAACTTAAAGTAATACTACAAGAGTACAACTTCACCTATTCGGCCCTTGGTCTTTGTCAATGTTTATTGCTTTCGTTTAATAATCTTTTGCTTCTCTGTCCACCATTTTTACACTTTTGCATTGTTATTGTGGTGTTCTTTTCCTTTACTTCCCCTTCAGTAAATCACCATACAGAAAGGCCATTATCCTACTGAACTGCAGCAGTCCTAGTACTAAAGATGTTAACTTGCAAGCAGATCGTGTTTTAGTTTATTATGCCTCGTAGTCTTCTGATTCTTATTTACTTGTTCGTTTTTGCCCTATACTGAAGCATGTACTAAACTTCCTTTGATACACTGCTCTGACTACTTTGGACATAGCCTTTAATTAAACCCACCTCTTCTGTTTATCAGAGAGTTGTCTCATCTCTCTAAGCCTCCCATAGCTCTTTATAATTGAGATGAAAATTGGACAGCACCCTTTTACAATTCCTTCATTAGATCAGAGATTAGCTCAGCTTAACTTTGCTACCATAGTTTGCACTGCATCTAACATACTGTTTGTCTGACATGCTTTTAAAAATGTAGAAGTCCTGTTATGTAGAAAGCAAGAACAGCCATGTTGAGCGAGCCTTGTACTATTATTATGCCTGTCTGAAAGACCCGTACTCGGGACAGAGAGCAACCCATAAAAAAATGATCTACAAACTTCACTTTGCTCGGAACGAGTAAAAGCATTCTGTAAGGCAGTTTGGGCATTTTCGCCCTCAAATAATATTTATATTAAATTAATATTTTGCAAGAATTGAGGCTGAACTCTGTTTTTACAGCACAATTTTTAAAGTTTTACATATATATATATATATATATATATATATATATATATATCCAAAGGACCCAACTAGGGTAGCCTCTGCTTTTGAACCTAGTCATTATGGTATCCTGCTCTCTTAGGTAGGAATCACTGGTGTTACAATTTCTTTTCGCCCTCAGCAGCTCCCCGTAAGGGATGCTCCATTTCAGAGCTTCGGGATGGCTGCTGTGGGCGTGCAGAACACTGTTAAACCGATGTATATACATTTTCAGTTACTACTCTATGCAAGTCGAAATTGCTGAAATAAGTTGAGAACCATGCTGACAGTATTTCACCATTCCAACATGTCTGCTATTGCCATATGGTAGTCCTACGTCTATGTCGACTGATGGTCTGTAACACTGAAACTTTATTTAATGTTGGTGTCTTTTGTGTGAAGTTACACGTGAACAAGGCTCCTTAGCTGAAACGCGTTGTGTAATAAACTGCAAACTTTATATCTCGGATCCCTTTGCCTTTTTGCCTGAGAGCGCAAGATGAACTTCGTTGTTCCTTTGGATGTGTTGAATTAACCGGATTGCTTCGCCGGTATCTGCGCCAACTTCCTTGGGTTCCAGCACTCCGGAAGAAGCGCTGTTCTTTGTGTATATATATATATATATATATATATATATATTACCTACTGGCGGTCGCCAGTAGGTATATATAGTTAGGATTTTTTCTCTATGGGGTTTTTGAAAATTCTATGTCTAATAACTTTGCCGTTTGAGGACGGAATTGGTTGACATTTTCAGGAAAATGGAACCTTTTTTTTTCCTGAGCAGCCACTGAAAATTTGGGGGGGGTTCGTCAAGGGGGGGCCGAGAAAAAGGGGGGTCCCAAAACGCGTTTTTCCCATGTTAATTTCCATAGGGCGGTTGGCCTCACTTTTAGCCCGAACGGCTGAATGGATTTGCACGAAACTTGGCAAAATTGTAGGGACTGGTAGCACGATGTGCCTTTGCTAGGTCTCAATATATGTGCTCCAGTGGATTTTGATAAATTAACCTTCAAAAAAATATATATATCTGTAAGCGCGCTCCGGGCAGCGCCCCGGTTCGCGTACCTGACGCGTAACGGAACTTCGCGAAGCGAAGCTGATTGGCTCTCCGGTGTCTGTCAACATTCTAAACAGTCCGGAGTGGCCGCCATCTTGTCTCTCGGTAGGATCGAGAGACAAGAGGAGGCCAAAACAAAGGGGGAAATGACCATAAGGGGGCATAGTAGATCCTCCCTGACCCCCTAGGTTTGATGTGGAGGCTTTAAAAGGGCCCCGCGGGGCAAAAAAAAATAAAAATTTTTTTTTTTTTTTTGCTTGGAGAGCGCCCGGTACGCGCACCGGGAAGCGTTCTGGGGAGCGTACTATAAGGAAAAAAGAATGATAGACTATGATATTTTGAAATATTGTATGTTTATTAATTGTTCTTTTTGTTGTTTTTTTATTTTATTTTTTATTTAAGTAGCAGTATTTATGATTATTAAATATAAATTTATTTTTGGGATTGTGCACAGTATACTATAAGTCTGACTTTACATTATAATCAATTTGGTACTAGTTTATGAATTACATGTAAAAATGATTAAAGACTCAAATAATTTTTTAATATTGAATATCATTTTATTTTTCTGATTCTTTTTCAAAATTTAATAGAACGTCTAACATTTGACTGTCCGATATGTCCTCTTGTTGAGTGAACATAACTTCCCACATTTGACCGTCATCATAATGAAGTAACAAATCCACAGATTCTACACATTGTAGAAGTTCATGGTCTCGTGATTCATCCATGAATTCCAAGTCAATGGGTTCAATGATTTCCTGATTGTTCATGTCTAGGACAATTTCAAAGGAAACGTTCTGTTCTCCTTGCATTTTTGTGCTGAAATTTGAATAAAAAAATAAATATATCAGTAGAGATAGGGCACTGTTGGGTTTAAGTTCATACAGGTACTTTTGAGGCATGAAGTAGTACTATTAAAAAGTGCCTGTGAAAAAGCCTATGTAAATTCATAATTATACCACAGAAACCTAAATCAATCCATAATTATAATAAACAAGCCTTTCTCAATGTCTAACTCTTACAGAGGGATAGTATATAACTATCTGAAAATGTTTTCAAATTTATAAAATAATATCTTACCTTTTAAAAACAAGTTTAAGTTGTGAGTGAAAATGATCTTGCAATGTAGTTCAGGAAGTAGTAGTCAAAATGGCTGTGTTTCTCTCTCTTTTTTTTTATATATATTCAGGTACATAACCAATCAAATGTCAGGTAAAAAAAGTAGAAAATGAAAGTAACATTTTAATTGGTTGTCAATTCCAACACTTCAGATGTGTTTTGTGAAGTAATTTACCTCAGGGTATTTAGAGAGGTCTACAGGCTAAATGGCTAAATGGAATTCCAACCAAATTTGTGAAAATGGTAGGGATTGGTATGTAGTATGAGTTAATATATATTTGGTGAAAGTGTCTCCAGTCGTTTTTCTGTAAATTACTTTCCCACCTTTTTTTAAATGAGCGCTTCCCGGTGAGCGCCCCGGTACGCGAACCGGCAGCGCTACAGGAGTCCTCCATTTTGTATTATGGTAGAATTGAGATACAAGATGGAGGGCAAAAAATGTTCAGAATGGGTAGAAGGGGGCACGGTAGACGTATCCTGATCCCCTAGGTTTTCTGAGGGTGGCTGCGGAGGTCCATATGTGCGAAAAAAAAACATTTTTTAAAAAAAATTCGCGCGGTTAGCGTCCGGTGCGCGTACCGGGTAGCGCTCCAGGAAGCGTAAATTGTGAAAATTAGTAAAAAAAAATTACATTTAAAATTTGTTTATGGTGATCATAGTTAGGGTAGCTCTGAGAAGAGCTTTTGGGTTTATGGTAGAATTAGGTACTTATAAGTAGGTACCAATGCACAGTCTTAAATTCAGAATGAAAATTCTGTTCCCCTCATCTGAGAAGTGAACTCCATCTCCTCTGTAGATATCTTGCATGTAGTAACGCAAGCTATTGTTGTACATGGAGCCCATTCCATGGTCTCTCATGTAAGCTGAAACAGACTTATTTACATGCTTCCTCGATTTCTCAATTTGTGGACAAAATTGGTTCAACCACCTCCATTTCTGTCTTTGGCATATATTTGAATATACCAAGGCAGTTTGAGGAAAAAGTGCCATCAATTGGTCAAAGGTGTCTCTTAAATACATTTCCAGACCTACACCAGTCAAAGTGCCCAAGTCATTTCCTCCACAGTGCACAATTAACAGGTCAGGTTTTGGCAAATGCATAAAGGTTTTCACCAATGGTATCAATTGGTGACATTTTAATCCTCTGTGGCTAATCCACTTAATTTCCACATTTTGTAAATTGAGGTTAGGTACATTTCTGTTATCAGCATACCTTTGAGCCCAGTAGATGTAACTATGTCCAACAATCCAGACAGAAAACATGGTGAGAGGAGGTTCTGCTGCAGTCAGATGAAGTGTGGCAATGAAATGGCAGTTGAAAAAATAAGAGTTTAAAATGAAAAAAACTGTGGAGTTTCTGTGTTAATGAAGCAGTAGCAGTGATTGGTGGATTTTGATTGCTGAAAACAGAAAGTTAGGGTGCATGGATGAGTTCTTTGAAAGATGTAATTTGAATGGTCAAGAAAAAATCATTTTATGAAAGATTGCACTGGATATGCAGGTGTACTGAGAGTTCAGAGTTCAATTGAAACATTGTTGTGTGAACTTGCAAACATCAGAGGTCTTTCAGGAGGTGGTTGCTATGGAAAAAAGGCGGAAAGGGCAGAGGGGGGAAGGGTGTTGATTTGAAAAAAGTGAGGGAAGAGTTTTGATTGGGTGACATGAGAGATATGTGTGATGAATTACAGCATTTCTGTGGCATTGCTGCTTGCAGACTCTGGAGTGCATACCTTTTGCTCTGCTAAAGACAAATTGGTGTGTTTCTGAGACTGTTTTGAAACTCATAAAGTATTTGCTAAGGTGAGAAAAGATTCATTTAATTTAGATAGAGAATAGTATGCTTTAGGGAGAAAATTATGAAGAAAGTTGTGTATTTAAAATGTTGCTTTGTGTCAAGTGTTTTACAAATAGATTTTGTTTCTTTGTGTTACATAGCCATGTTAAAAGTGACGCAAAAATAGTGCAAGGGTCTTACAAAAATGCTTTCATGTGTCTTAGGGCATTTTAACTCACTTCCCCATGAATGTATGAATATAATTGCTTTACAAGATGTGTTTAAAAACGTTTTTTGAAATGAATTAGGTTTCTTGATATGTACTGCTAGAGTTTCATAGGTTGCTTGGGGCATATTTTCAAGGCTTTTGAGTTCCTTTGATGTAATTTTTCCCATTTTCTTTTAAGACATTTCCTTGTGGTGCAAGGTCCTTGTAAATACGCCCCCATGTGTGCTTGGCAAATTTAGATTTTAATTCTTTGAGTTACATAGCCATGTTAAAAGTGACCCAAAAATGGTGCAAGGGCTTTAAAAAAACGCTTTCATGTGTCTTAGGGCATTTTAAGTCATTTCCCCTTGAATGTAGGTATATAATTGATTTATATGATGTGTTTAAAAACGTTTTTTGAAATCAATTAGATTTCTGGATATGTACTGCTAGAGCTTCATAGGTTGCTTGGGGCATATTTATAAGGCCTTTGAGTCTCTCTGATGTTATTTTTCCCATTTTAATTTAAGACCTTTCTCTGTGGTGCAAGGTCCTTGTAAATACGCCCCCATCTGTGCTTGGCAAATTTAGATTTTGATTATTTGACTTACATAGCCATGTTAAAAGTGATCCAAAAATGGTGCAAGGGCTTTAAAAAAACGCTTTCATGTGTCTTAGGGCATTTTAAGTCATTTCCCGATGAATGTAGGTATATAATTGATTTAGATGATGTTTTTAAAAACGATTTTTGAAATCAATTAGGTTTCTGGATATGTACTGCTAGAGTTTCATAGGTTGCTTGGGGCATATTTATAAGGCATTTGAGTCTCTCTGATGTTATTTTTCCCATTTTAATTTAAGAAATTTCCCCGTGGTGCAAGGTCCTTGTAAATATGCCCCCATCTGTGCTTGGCAAATTTAGATTTTAATTCTTTGAGTTACATAGCCATGTTAAAAGTGACCAAAAAATGGTGCAAGGGCCTTAAAAAAACGCTTTCATGTGTCTTATGGCATTTTAAGTCATTTCCCGATGAATGTAGGTATATAATTGATTTAGATGATGTGTTTAAAAACGATTTTTGAAATCAATTAGGTTTCTGGATATGTACTGCTAGAGTTTCATAGGTTGCTTGGGGCATATTTATAAGGCATTGAGTCTCTCTGATGTTATTTTTCCCATTTTAATTTAAGAAATTTCCCCGTGGTGCAAGGTCCTTGTAAATATGCCCCCATCTGTGCTTGGCAAATTTAGATTTTAATTCTTTGAGTTACATAGCCATGTTAAAAGTGACCAAAAAATGGTGCAAGGGCCTTAAAAAAACGCTTTCATGTGTCTTAGGCCATTTTAAGTCATTTCCCCTTGAATGTAGGTATATAATTGATTTAGATGATGTGTTTAAAAACGATTTTTGAAATCAATTAGGTTTCTTGATATGTAGTGCTAGAGTTTCATAGGTTGCTTGGGGTATATTTAAAAGGCATTTGAGTCCCTTTGATGTTATTTTTCCCATTTTAATTAAAGACATTTCCCCGTGGTGGAAGGTCCTTGTAAATACACCCCCATGTGTGCTTGGCAAATTTAGATTTTGATTCTTTGAGTTAGATAGCCATGTTCCATACAGTGCTCACCTTCTGCGTAGTCTTTGATATGCTAGACTCCATCTGCACAATGAGATACGTAAGCAAAGGAAACACAGGTGATGTGATTGTGAAATGAGGAAAAGAAATTCCACATTTTTCAATTACATCACCTGTGTTTCCTAAGTTTACGAATGACATTGTGCAGATAAGATTTAGGCCTGTCCACGGACACAGAAGAGGTCTGGCCTTTGTTCAAGAGTGAAGTGGACATGACTTATTTCATTGGTAGGCCTTCACATGTATTATCTCCTCTGTACTCTTCAACAAGCGTAAATTTCATCTGCAACCCTGAGTAGGCCTCACCTTAAACAAACCTCTGGATAGGCCACACCTTATCGTCACCCTGAATCAATCATTTAAAATGTTAGGGACAGATTTATGATAGGTGTATGCCTCTTTTGCGCCACTGTGCGTCACTTTTGTGACGCAGCGGCGGTGCAAAAGATTTGCTATGTGGCGACATATTTACAACTTGATGCATCTAGGCAGATGTGTCATGCTGTAAAGTCCCGTGCCACATGAAACCGATGCAGCAGTGATGCAAAAGATGCACCATGTTGCAAGACAGGCCTCACTTCATCTCCAACAAGATAAGAAGCTGAATCTTCTGTAAATGTCAAAATTGTTGTATACAGTGCTCAACTTCTGTGTACTCTTTGATATGCTAGACTCCATCTGCACTATGAGATACCTAAGCAAAGGAAACACAGGTGATGTGATTGTGAAATGAGGAAAAGAAACTCCACATTTTTCAATTACATCACCTGTGTTTCCTAACTTTACGAATGACATTGTGCAGATGAGCTTTAGGCCTGTCCACGGACACAGAAGAGGTCTGGCCTTTGTTCAAGAGTGAAGTGGACATGACTCACTTCATTGGTATGCCTGCACATGTATTATCTCCTCTGTATTCTTCAACAAGCCTACATTTCATCTGCAACCCTGAATAGGCCTCACCTCAAACAAACCTCTGGATAGGCCACACCTTATCGTCATCCTGAATCAATCATTTAAAATGTTAGGGACAGATTTATGATAGGTGTGTGCCTCTTTTGCGCCGCTGTGCGTCACTTTTGTGATGCAGCGGCGGTGCAAAAGATTTCCTATGTTGCGACATATTTACAACTTGATGCATCTAGGCAGATGTGTCATGCTGTAAAGTCCTGTGCCACATGAAACCAATGCAGCAGTGATGCAAAAGATGCACCATGTTGCAAGACAGGCCTCACTTCATCTCCAACAACATACCGTCCGTTTAAACTGTAAACATTTAGGAATGTATAGGGGGCATGGAGAAGCTGAATCTTCTGTAAATGTCAAAATTATTGTATACAGTGCTCAACTTCTGTGTACTCTTTGATATGCTAGACTCCATCTGCACAATGAGAGACATAAGCAAAGGAAACACAGGTGATGTGATTGTGAAATGAGGAAAATAAATTCCACATTTTTCAATTACATCACCTGTGTTTCCTAACTTTATGAATCACATTGTGCAGATGATGTTTAGGCCTGTCCACGGACACAGAAGAGGTCTGGCCTTTGTTCAAGAGTGAAGTGGACATGACTCACTTCATTGGTAGGCCTGCACATGTATTATCTCCTCTGTATTCTTCAACAAGCCTAAATTTCATCTGCAACCCTGAGTAGGCCTCACCTCAAACAAACCTCTGGATAGGCCACACCTTATCGTCATCCTGAATCAATCATTTAAAATGTTAGGGGCAGATTTATGATAGCCGTGTGCCTCTTTTGCGCCGCTGTGCGTCACTTTTGTGACGTAGCGGCGGCGCAAAAGATGCGCTATGTTGCGACATATTTACAACTTGATGCATCTAGGCAGATGTGTCATGCTGTAAAGTCCTGTGCCACATGAAACCTGTGTCAGGTTTCATATAGGCGTTTTGTTGCAAGGTGGGCATTCCTTTGCATGAAAGCCCTGTAAAACTAACACAGTGAAATTTAGAAGATTTCACCGAGTCAGCTTTATAGCATTGCTGAATCAAATCCTTACGCCTGTTTGAAACAGGCATAAGGAGTGATGCACCATGCAATGTGTGCCTTGCTCCTGTGCATTGCAGTAGACATGTCGCGCTTATGACGTGATTCCTGCAATGTGCTGCTTTTGCGGCACAGATGCGTGACGCATCTGTGCAGTTTTTGCTCATTGGTGCTCCACATTGTAAATGCGGCACATCATGGGTGGCAGAGCAGCGGTGCACGTTAACTGGTGCATCCCCGGGGATGCGCCAGTTAACATAAATCTACACCTTTACATTCAAGTATGAGCAGGGTACACAGAGTCGGTGAGGCTTATCCAAGGTTAAGAAGAGATGAGTCCTGTTCATTGAAAAATTGGACATAGGCCTCACCTCCTCAGCATCGCTGGACATGGCTAAATAATAGCTGCAAAATGTTACTCTTGTTAAACAATTTTACTATTATAGTCTCTGAGATTTATCTCTTACTCTGCAACATCTTATTGTTGTTCTCTTTCTTTAAAGATAACGACAACATCAACCATGAGTGATAATGAGCAATCCGTTGATCTCGATCTTATCGTTGAAATTGTCATTGAAACGTCAGTGGAAGTTGATCCCTTAGATGATTAAAATCCTGAGGATGATGAAGAACATGATGAGGATGCCGATTTGTCAGAATTGTATGACATAGGATGGGAAGCTGACCTGCTTGAGCCTATGGAACTATAAACATTTATTTTTAAAATTTACTGGAAATAAAAAGTAAAAATGTAAACCGTTTCATTTAAAATTAAACACAACTTCAAAAACAGGTTATGTGTAGTGTCTTTCATAAAATAGTTAAATATGCTCATAAAATTAGATCAGATTCACATATAAAACAGCACAGGTAAAATGTAGAAGCATTCCATTTCTTTCCTACTATTTGTGACTACTAAATTTGCCAATGCACTAAAAATTATTCTATGTAAAAATGACAAGTAGTGTGTTAAATTTTTGACGACTGTTATTGATTTACTGTTTGGTAATAGTGGTTAATAACATTTTTTATTATATTTTACCACAGATTCAACTGCAGATCATTTCGAAATTAGAGAATGCCGTCTAAGGGTAGAATCCGAAAGGCTACAAAACGTCAAAGACAGCAGCTTAAAAAATTGTTGCAGCAGTCCTCTACAATAAAAACTCGTCAAGTCACCAAGAAAGCTCCGGGTAAGACAACAAAATCATTCCTAAGAAACATTTGCAGAAAAAAAAGTATCACTACAGAACATGTTTTAGTCCAGAAAAAGAGAGCCAATTTAAACAGAAAGGAAAGGCCAATCAAAAATGTTACTGCTAGAGCAGGAGATAACTCTGTGCATGGTAGTAGAAGGAAAAATCAGTTTAGGGACATTCGTAGACGAATCTTCCGCAACAGGATAATTGGCAATTTGTTAAAAAATATTAAGAAAGGTCAGCAGAAAGTGGTTTTTTATAAGAGAAAAAAAAATTGAGAAAGTTATTGATCAGGCATTTGAAATTAAGCGAAAGTTATTTATTTTCATAATCAATAGAATTAGGAAGCTAAACAAGGCAATTTATGATTTCAAAAGAAATAGTAGATGGAAGAGAACAGTTAATCGTAGTAATTTTTGTGAAGTTTTTTCAGGAGAATGGATGCATAGTTCAAGTTGTGAGGCATTTTTTAATGAGGAGAGTTATTTCCAGGATAATGATTTGGTGCATGCAGTTGACACCAGTGGTCGAGCTTATGAGGTGAAAGATGGTTGTCCAGTTGAAAAAGAAAAACTTGTGACAACAGAGGTGGAAGAGGTGTTAGGTAATGAGGTTTTAGGAAGACGTCCTAAGGGACCTGTATACACCTGGAAGTGTAGTAGTATTTGCAGTGTGCGACAGGATTCCATCAATTTGCTTTGTGATTTTGTACGGACATTTAATAAGAAAAGTTTGAAGCAGAAAATGAAGTTGTTGCAAGAATTAGATCCTTGCATAGTGAGAGAAGTGACAGGTTTGCATGGTCATTCACTGGCTTGTCTTTCCCGGAGAGTATGCCAGAGTGTTTTTAATCATTTCAGGATGCTAGCAGTGCATCATAATAAAGTGAGGAAATTAGTTAGAATGTTGTATTATGCTAAGAGTCCAGCAGTTATGCTTAAACAATTATGCACTGCTCTTTTGCATGGTTCTGAAATAGATGTGAAGAATATTTGTGAAGAAATTGAGTTTTGTTACTTTGGAAGTAAAGAGGAGAATGTTGAAATTGACCCAGAAGAAGAGGGTAATGTGGAAGATAGTGTACAGGTTTCCAGTACAGATAATTTTCAGAAGGAAATTGCCACGTTTCAGGTGAAATCAAGTGAGAGGCCTAATTTCACTTGTGTGTGTTGTCGACGCACTTATTATAAGATTCAGACTAAGTTAGTGGATTTATATGCGAAAAGTGAAAGGCAAAATAATAGTGAATGGAAGGATTTCGCAACATACTTGATGGTAGAAAATTGTTTTGATTTGGGATTGGATCAACGTGTGTGTACTTATTGTTGTAACAAATTAAATCAAAACCGGATGCCTGCTAGAGCGGTTCATAATAATCTGGAATTGGTTGAGATTCCTTCTGAATTGAAGGATTTAAATACTTATGAATCTATTTTGATTCAAAGTATCCATCCCTTTCAGGCTATTGTAAGAATGGAGCCAAAGACAGGGAAATTGCCTCCAACAGATTTACAGAGAGGATTAAAGGGAAGAGTTGTTTATTTGCCTCTAGATTTGAAGAAAAACATTAATACAATTGGAGTAGAAAAAGTGGAAGAGGAACCTCTGGTTATCAAAGTTAATGGGGTTCCGACAAAGAGTAAGAAAATATGGCAAGATTTAGTGGATGTTAGGAAAGTCAAAAAGGCAACATTGTATTTGAAAAAAAACAATAAGTACTATAAGAATGTATATGTTGCAGAAGAGGAAGTAAGTGAAGAAGAGGATAGCGATTTGTGTGCTGGTCAAATTGAGAAAGTAGAACCCTCTAAAAGTGAAGAAATATATGAACATTATAGTGTTCATCCTTTGCATTCCGCGGAAGTCATGGGGAATGCTATTGAGTTGTTTCAAATGAAACAAGCCAAAGGGAGTCCCATTAGTGTTTGGGAGGAAAGTTTGGAAGCTCGGTGTTTCCCACAGCTATTTCCAACAGGTCAAGGAGGAAGATATGATGAGCGACTTCATCAAATTCCTGCTTCTGAATACCGGACTTTACGATTGTATGCAGAAGATCCTAGGTTTCGACAATGATTTCCCTATTTGTTTCATCTCCTGTTTGAAAGCGATCTGTCTGGACTGTCAAATGCAGTGAACCACATCTTGAAAAGTGGTATACAGATGCAAAACATCTCGGCAAGTGACTTTATGGATAAAGTCAATGTGCAAGACAGTATTTTGGATTCTCACCTGATTAATCTCATGGCGTGTCAGCGTGGTACTAATGAGTACTGGTACCGTCGTCATGGTGATTTAAAATGTATGCTGAGGAACTTAGGAACTCCCACATGGTTCCTCACTCTCAGCTGTGCCGAGTATGGCTGGGAAGACTTACTTGAATTTCTACGAGAGGCAAATGGAAACATTGAAAATATCGAATTCAAGACACCCGGAGAACTGTGCTCTTTGGATCCAGTGAATGTATGCAGGTACTTCAATCATAGATTTGAAGCTATGATGTCTTTCATCATGAACAAGAAAAATCCACCTCTTGGAGAGGTGTTGGATTTCTTCTGGAGAAAGGAGTACCAAGCAAGAGGTGCTCCTCATATACATATGCTGCTGTGGATCAAGGATGCACCTAAATTTGGAACAGATCCAGAAGACTTAGTGATGAGTTTCATAGAACAGTATTCTACATGTGCTGTTCCAAACGCAAAGGAGGACAAAAGCCTAAGAGAACAAGTTCTACGCTTCCAAAGCCATCGTTGTGGAAAGTACTGTCGTCGTAAATTCAGAAACAAGGACAAGTTCTACACCAAATGTCGTTTCGCCTTTCCACGACCGGTGATTTCTAAAGGAAGAGTGAACAGTTTGATGTCTTCGCTGCGACATAATGTGATGAAGAAATCACCTAAAAACATATACAATTTGAAAAGGAATGAAGAGTCCAAGTACATCAACGACTACAACCCAGTGATTTTGTCCATGTGGAATGCTAACATGGATATACAGTTCGTGGCTGATAACTGTATGGCTGTGGCTCGGTATGTGACATCTTACATCACCAAAAAAGAAAAGACAGAATTGAAGGATATGTGGGAGGACATTTCCCATGAAAAGAGCCTCAGTAAGAAGTTGTACAGTTTCAGTCTGAAGATGTTGTCACATCGAGAAATCGGAGCTTACGAATGTTCTGACCGGTTGTCTTCAGCAAGTCTCTATGCCAAATCCAGGGGTATCGTTTGGGCGAGTCTTGGTCTTGCTGCAACGCGTAATCGAGTTCTGAAACCTGTGCGGGAAATTGAGTATTTGGCGGAAAAGGAGCCAAACAGTACCGATATTTTGAAGACCAACATGTTGGATACATATTATCCAAATAGAAGCAGTCACCTCCAGAATGTTTGTCTGTATGAGGTTCTACAAAATTACATATTCAAGAGGAACATCAAAGAAGATATTGATAAAGGAGTGTATGCTGTAATTGGAAGTGAGGGATGTCTCGTCAAGCAAAGAAAATGCCACTTGGTAAACCATCGAAAATTGAGTGGCGAATCTCCTGAAAAAAAAGAGTTTTTCTATTTAGCACTTTTGCAACTTTTCAAGCCTTGGCGTGCAGAAGAGGAACTGCTTGGAGATTTCCTCTGTTACGAAGACTCTTTCAATGCCGCCAAGGAGACCATAGAATGTCCTGTTTTTCTCAAATATCTAGAAATGTTGAATGCGGAAATCGAGCAGGAAGCAACGATTGCAGCCGAGATTGCTAGAGACTGCTCTCAGGACAGTCAGAGTTCTGTTTCATTGAGTCAGGATCCACTAGGAGGACCAGTTATCGAAAATGAAGCTGCCACTGCCATGATTGAAGTGGAAAGAGCCATGGCACATGCTCAGGAGGATGCGGTTAACTTAGAAGACTTGGAAAGACAACTCAACGTTGAGCAGAGGAAAATATATGACGAAGTTACCAACCAAATTGATCATGGATTAAGTCATGAGAAGAAAGAGTGCTCATGTACGTCGTTGAAGCCTGTCCGACTGTACGTGAGTGGAGAAGCGGGAACTGGAAAAAGTTTCCTCATTAAAGCAATTTCATGTTATTTGCAGAAAAGGACTGAGTCATCGCTGTCTTGTGTTGTCACTGCTCCAACTGGACTGGCAGCACATAACATTAAAGGTATTACTTTGCATCATCTACTGATGCTGCCAGTGGAGCATGATAACAAATTACAATACCACAAGTTATCTGGAGATGCTTGTTGTGAAGTTTCAAGAGTCTTGAAGAAAATGAAACTTCTTATCATTGACGAAGTAAGCATGGTTTCCAATCTCATGCTTGCCTTTGTGCATTTGAGAATGCAAGAAGTTCTCAAAACAGAGTATGATGTGTTATTTGGTGGCAAACACATCATTGTTTTCGGTGATCTTCGGCAGCTGACACCAGTAAAAGGACAACCTGTGTTCAAAATGCTCACGCATGGAGATACCAGGAAGTGCCTAGGGAGCATTGGCAACGTTAATATATGGTTAAACTTCAATTATGCTGAACTGCGTGAAAATATGCGTCAGGCGAAGGATGAAGATTACAAGAATATTCTACAAGATGTTAGAATCGGAAAAGTGACCGAGCATGGGAAAGAAGCTTTACATGCACGATTACTGTCAAATTTGTATCCAGAACAAGACATTGTGCCTGAGAATATTTTTCAGAAAATTACTGAGAAGAAATCTGGAATATGTTTGATGCCAACTCTTGCAGAATGTGCCATCTTCAACAACAAAATGTTGCATTTAGAAAACCAAGAGATTGTGAAACTGGAAGCTATTGACAGAGTAGAGCATATGGGATCAACAATTATTTTGTCTGAGAATTTGAAATCAAAATTGGATTCATTAGAGAAGACTATATCTAAAACTGCAGGTTTTGAAAAGACTCTGAATGTGTGCTTAAATTGCCGTATAATTTTAAGAAGGAATTTACATGTTGAAAGAGGTCTGGTAAATGGATCAATGGGTAATGTTGTTGATTTTGTGAAATACAGAAATAGGGATGGAATTGAATTTTTAAAAATTAAATTTGATGGCATTGAGGAAGTACAGCTAATTGGTCGTTGCTCTGCTAGGTTTTTGCTTGTAAAAGACTTATATGTTCGCCGTAAGCAGTTTCCTGTTTGCTTGGCATATGCGGTGACAATCCATAAATCGCAAGGTTTAAGTGTAGACAGTGCATTGGTGAGTATTGGCAGTTCTGTGTTCAAGGAGGGTATGGCATATGTGGCATTGTCACGAGTTAGAACTTTATCGGGATTGTACTTGATTGAGTGTGATGTCACAAACATTTGTGCGGATCTAGATTGTGTTAAGGAATACAATAGGTTAAGAAGAGAGTATGTGCCACATTTGCCTCAATATCCTTTGTTTGAGAAACGTGTGGTAGGCCGGAAACGAAGAAATGTGACCAATAGTAGGGAGGTTGTAGCAAAAAGACAAATTGTCGATGAACGCGAAATTATAAGCAGAAAGAAAATGGATTCTGTTGAAGATGTTGTTGGTTTTCAATTTGAAAATAGTTCTGGTGTCAACTGCTATGCTAATGTAGTGGTTAATGTTTTGTTTTCTCTAGAAAATGTAAAAGAAGAGATTGTGGTCAATTCGGATCAAAGATTTTGCAGTTTGTTGAACTCTGTGTTAGAGAAATGTAGCACTGATAGAACAAAAATAGAAAGTGTGTCTGAAATTCGAAATCTGTTAGACAGATGTTCAGGTCAAACACAATTCTCTCAAAATATTCAGCAAGATTGTCAGGAGTTTTTAATGTATATGCTTGATGTATTGCATGATGAAGGTGTAGATGTAGATCACCTGTTTGGGCTTTCTTATCAATGGCAGCATGACTGCGAGAACTGTAGGGTATCAAGTACTACTAGTGTAGACTCAGAAAAATGTATATATTTAACTTTGCCAGACAGTAAATCAGTGTCCTTTAATAAGCTAGTAAAAGCAGCTGATCACAACATGGAGTGTAGCCAATGTAAATCTGAAATGTTGTCAACATTATTTATACGAACATATGGCCAGTATGTCATTTTAATGTTCCAACGATGTAGGCCTGATGGAACAAAATTGACAACTTTAATTAAAAATGTTGTGGCTTCGCAGTTGTCAATATCAGGAAGGACTTTTGTAACTGCAGCAATTATATATCATGACGGTCCTTCAATAACATCAGGACATTACACAGCTTATTTAAAGTCTAGAAATGGCTGGTCATTCTGCAATGATTCTGTTTTAACTTTCAAAAAAAATTGCCTTTTGACCTTAAAAATTCTTACCTGGTGTTTTTAAAACCAAAATTTTAGGGAAGGAATCTCGGGATTTGCTCTGAGGAATTTCAAGAGGTTCTAATGGCTCCTACACAATTTGGCCTTGAGGATAAGTGTAGTACAGAGTCAAAAGTTATTTTTGAGTTTTAAATAGTTCCTGGAAAAAAAGAAGGTTTTCTTACAGAAAGTGGTGGGCACGGATTAGTTAAAGGACAACAGAGTATTTCCCAAAGCAAACGGTGTTCTTACCATAACACTTGACGTCATGGAAAAATAACTGCACTTTGAATGAGTTCAGAAAAACTGTTTCTTTTTATAAGCTAATTCAAGCAGCCAATCAAAACATGGAGTAGAGGTAATGTAAGTCTGCAATTCTGTCTAGATTATTTATCCAAACTTTTGGTTATAATGTCATTTTAAAATTCCAACTATATAAACCTGATGAAAGTAAGTCTTCAACTTTAATTACAAATTTTGTGGCTACACAGTCGTTGATTTTAGGAAGAACATTTGTAACTGCAGCTATTATATGACATGATGGTCCTTTGACAAGATCCGCTTATTACACAGCTTATTGAAAATGTAAAAAAAGCTGCTGTTTCGGAAATTATTCCCATTTGACTACGATACAATGTTGCCTTTTTACTTAAAAAATATTCTTACTTTCTGTTTTCAGAAAAGAGAATTTAGGGTAGGTAACTGGCCTATAATGATTCTAGGGGTTGATATAATTTTAGCTACTCTTTTAAATTGCTTTGTGATTAAAAGTGATGTAGAGAATTAAGTAATTGTAGTAGTCATAGAGGTAGTGTAAGTCTGCTTCATAGTAAGCAGTATCAGTGTCATAGGAAATGTAGAACATGAGTGAGCAAGAAGGGTAAGATATTACTAGTCCAGGATTGTGAAAGTGATCTTGAACGTTTTCTTTCTGAAAGTTGCGGAAATACAAAATGACGGTATTTGCTTAGAAGAATTCCAAGAGTTATAAATGGCTCTTACACGATTTGGCCTTGTGGAAACGTGTGGTAGAGAGCGAGAAGTCATTTATTGTATGTAACATATTTTTCAAAACGATGGAGCTTTTCTTTCAGAAAGTGGCGGGCTGAAAATAATAACAGCACAACAGAGTGTAAGCTGTTCATAGGACATCCTTCGACGTTATGGAAAGTAAGTTACTTTTGAGGAGTTCTGATTTCTGATTGGTTATGTTATGTGGGTTTTTTAAACACAATCATTTTGATTGTGTTTTTTTTTCCCCGCTGTTATATGATGAATACCTTCAAGTCACTGTTTTTAGTGAAATTTGATAAATTCTGAGAACAGCAAAAATAAACCATTTAACATGTATAATTAATTCTGTACTTTTTGTATTTATGATATACATTTAGAACTGTGTAGTAGGCATGGAGAAGCTGAGGCTTCTGTAAGTGTCAAAGTTGTTGCATACTGTGCTCACATTCTACGTAGTCTTTCATATGATAGACTACATCTGCACAATGAGATACCTAAGCAAAGGAAACACAGGTGAAGTGATTGTGGAATGAGCGAAAAAAAATTGCACGTTTTTCAATTAAATTACCTGTGTTTCTTAACATTACACATCACATTGTGTAGATGAGGTTTAGGCCTGTTCCAGGAGACAGAGGAGGTCTGACATTTGTTCAAGAGTGCAGTGGACATGACTCACTTCGTTGGTAGGCCTGCACATGTATTATCTCCTCTGTACTCTTCAACAAGCCTAAATTTCATCTGCAACCCTGAGTAGGACTTACCTGAAACAAATCTCTGGATAGGCCACACCTTATCAGCATCTAGAAACAATCATTTAAAATGTTAAGTGCAGATTTATGATGGCCGTGCGCCTCTTTTGCGCCGCTGTTCCGTCACTTTTGTGACGTAGCACCAGTGTAAAAGATGCACCATGTTGCAAGATAGGCCTCAGTTCATCTCCAGCAAGATACCGTCAGTTTAAAATGTATATAATTAAGACTGTGTAGGGGGCATGCAGAAGCTGAGGCTTCAGTAAGTGTCAAAGTTGTTGCATGCAGTGCTGCACTTCTGCGTACTCTTTCATATGCTGGACTACATCTGCACAATGAGATACCTAAGCAAAGGAAACACAAGTGATGTGATTGTGAAATGAGCAAAAGAAATTGCACGTTTTTCAATTACATCACCTGTGTTTCCTAACATTACGAATCACATTGTGCAGATCAAGTTTAGGTCTGTCCAGGGAAACAGAGGAGGTTTGGCCTTTGTTCAAGAGTGCAGTGGACATGACTCACTTCATTGGTAGGCCTGCAAATGTATTATCTCCTCTGTACTCTTCAACAACTCTAAATTTCATCTGCAACCCTGAGTAGGCCTCACCTCAAACAAACCTCTGGATAGGCCACACCTTATCGTCATCCTGAACCAATCATTTAAAATGTTAGGGACAGTTTTATGATGGCTGTGCGCCTCTTTTGCGCTGCCGTTGCATCACTTTTGTGAGACAGTAGCAGTGCAAAAGATGCACCATGTTGCAAGATAGGCCTCACTTCATCTGCATCAAGATACTGTTAGTTTAAAATGTATATTTTTAGAACTGTGTAAGTGGCCTGGAGAAGCAGAGGCTTCTGTAAGTGTCAAAGTTGTTGAAAAACTGTTTTTCCTTCAATCTTTTCCCTTGTCTTTTCTAATTTTTAAATACATGTTTTAATATTTTTCAAATGTTTGTTCTGTCTTTCACAGATTGAAAGTATAAAAATAACAAGTGACTAAGTTAACGACAATTATAAGGTAAATGTTTTGTACTCTTTTCGTTACATTTCTATCACATTTAACTTCTATTAGTTCCACTGCTTCATTTCTTTAACCCTCACTTTCCTGCCTTTGCTACTTCCCTCATTCCTTTCTCTATTACTTAATTACTCTACTCCTTCCACTCTTTTTCTCAGTCCCTCTCTTCTCATAGTTCCTCACTCCTGTTCACTCACTCCGTCTCTATTACTCTCACTATCTCTGACTCATCACTCTTTCACTACTTGTTCATTATGCTTTCTCCCTGTAGTTCAAACACACTAAGGGGCATATTATCAACACCGGTGATAAAATTATCGCTGCTTTTATCGGCAGAAAACTGCCGCAAAAGTGGCTTTAGCGGCGGTTTTCTGCCGCAAAAGCGGCTTTAGCGGCAGATTTCTGCCGATAAAAGCAGCAAAACTTTTATCGCCTATGTTGATAATATGCCCCTAAGTTATTTACATTTCTTTGCTGTTTCAATCATTCCTTTTCTGTTACTTCTTCTTTTCTGCATTCTGTTTTTTCTCTCTGTTATTTCAATGTTTTAATCTTAATTTGATCATTCAGTCACATTCTCTAAGAAACTCTTGTTTGTTATTCTTCTACTCTCCTTTTTTTCTTTCACTTCCTTATCTATTTTGTTTTTCACAATTATACCCTCTTTCATCTTTTCTTCGGTAAATAGATCTATTAAACAGTATCTTTGGTTTAGTCTCTATAGCTGTCTTTCTTTTAACATTACTCTCTGTTTCCTTCCCTTATACTTAAATTATGAAATTATGAACTACGTGAACCATCATGCAAGAGGTAATTACGCTGGGGCGTGTCTGGTGCGCTCCCACCCCCCTAAGAGTACAAAGATTGGCTCTCACGAGCCGCCGAGCTGACGAGCTTGCGAGCCTGCGCCTTCATGCTGTGAGTGGAACTGGTCCTGAGAGATGAGGCAGTACGCCCTGCAACCTATGAACTTTGCTTTTTTCCCTACTGACGATTGAGGAATCATGAAACACGTGTCTAGGGATACGAACTGAAACTAATAATACAGCACTGGCTATGAACACTTTGAATTGAATTGAGCGAGAAATTATGAACTACGTGAACCATCATGCAAGAGGTAAATACGTTGGGGCGTGTCTGGTGCGCTCCCACCCCCCTAAGAGTAGAAAGATTGGCTCTCACGAGCCGCCGAACTGACGAGCTCGGGAGCCTGCGCCTTCATGCTGTGAGTAGAACTGGTCCTGAGAGATGAGGCAGCACGCCCTGCAACCTATGAACTTTGCTTTTTTCCCTACTGACGATTGAGGAATCATGAAACACGTGTCTAGAGATACGAACTGAAACTAATAATACAGCACTGGCTATGAACACTTTGAATTGAATTGAGCGAGAAATTATGAACTACGTGAACCATCATGCAAGAGGTAATTACGTTGGGGCGTGTCTGGTGCGCTCCCACCCCCCAAAGAGTACAAAGATTGCCTCTCACGAGCCACCGAGCTGACGTGCTCGGGAGCCTGCGCCTTCATGCTGTGAGTGGAACTGGTCCTAAGAGATGAGGCAGCACGCCTGCAACCTATGAACTTTGCTTTTTTTCCCTACTGATGATTGAGGAATCATGAAACACGTGTCTAGGGATACGAACTGAAACTAATAATACAGCACTGACTATGAACACTTTGAATTGAATTGAGCCAGAAATGATGAACTACGTGAACCATCATGCAAGAGGTAATTACGTTGGGGCGTGTCTGGTGCGCTCCCACCCCCCTAAGAGTACAAAGATTGACTCTCACGAGCCGCCGAGCTGACGAGCTCGGGAGCCTGTGCCTTCATACTGTGAGTGGAACTGGTCCTGAGAGATGAGGCAGCACGCCCTGCAACCTATGAACTTTGCTTTTTTCCCTAGTGACAATTGAGGAATCATGAAACACGTGTCTAGGAATACGAACTGAAACTAATAATACAGCACTGGCTATGAACACTTTGAATTGAATTGAGCGAGAAATTATGAACTACGCTAACTATCATGCAAGAGGTAATTACGTTGGGGCGTGTCTGGTGCGCTCCCACCCCCCTAAGAGTACAAAGATTGGCTCTCACGAGCTGCCGAGCTGACGAGCTCGGGAGCCTGCGCCTTCATGCTGTGAGTGGAACTGGTCCTGAGAGATGAGGCAGCACGCCCTACAACCTATGAACTTTGCTTTTTTCCCTACTGACGATTGAGGAATCATGAAACACGTGTCTAGGGATACGAACTGAAACTAATAATACAGCACTGGCTATGAACACTTTGAATTGAATTGAGCGAGAAATTATGAACTACGTGAACCATCATGCAAGAGGTAATTACGTTGGGGCGTGTCTGGTGCGCTCCCACCCCCCTAAGAGTACAAAGATTGGCTCTCACGAGCCGCCAAGCTGACGAGCTCGGGAGCCTGCGCCTTCATGCTGTGAGTGGAACTGGTCCTGAGAGATGAGGCAGCACGCCCTGCAACCTATGAACTTTGCTTTTTTCCCTACTAACGATTGAGGAATCATGAAACACGTATCTAGGGATACGAACTGAAACTAATAATACAGCACTGGCTATGAACACCTTGAATTGAATTGAGCGAGAATTATGAACTACGTGAACCATCATGCAAGAGGTAATTACGTTGGGGCGTGTCTGGTGCGCTCCCTCCCCCCTAAGAGTGCATATATACATATATATATGTATATATATATTACCTACTGGCGATAGCCAGTAGGTATATATAGTTAGGACCTAGTTTCCATAGGAAATCCACAACATTCTATTGGGAATAACTTTGGCGTTGATTGAGGAAATTGCATGAAATTTTCCAAAATTTTGGCCAGCTCAGTTCTGCTCCGTCCCTGAAAGTTTTGGGGGGATTCGTCAAGCGGGGCCGAGAAAAAAGGGGGGTCCCAAAACGTGTTTTCTCCATGTTAATTTCCATAGGACGTTCAGACATGGCTACAGCCCGAACCGCTGAATGGAACTACACCAAACTTTGCAAAATTGTAGGGACTGGTACGCAGAAGTGCCTTTTCTATATTTGGTGAAAATTGCTTCAGTGGTTTTTATGAAAATGAACTTCAAAAACACTTATATCTATCTATATAAGCTTACTGTAAGCTTACTGTAAGCTTACTGTACTCTGTATCTTCCCGAGTACGAGGTGCATTCTAATTGGCTGCCAAAGTCTGTCAACACTCCAAAACAAAAATTGTTGGCAGCCATCTTGTACCTCGGTAGACTGAGGCACAGGAAAGCAGAAAAACAAACGTGTAGAACTCACTGAGTGGGTTTTTTGATACTTGTATTGCTGTAACAATGGATTCAAATATGATTCTCTGTATTTTACAAAGAGTGATGAAAGATTTTACTAGTGTATGAAAAGGTGAATGTGATTGTCACATGGATGATGTCATCAGTGATGTCATCAGTGATGTCATTTGAGATGTCACTGACCTTGTCATGAATTAGGTAATATGTGACATCATCAGCAGTGGATTGCGGGTGCACGAAATAAAGTTAGTACAACTAACTTTATAGGAGCAATTTCAATGGTTGTGTATGAGTGAAATGTCCAGCTAACTATAACACCCCCAAAACTTATAGTTTTTTGAGTGAAGTTTAAAGGGTTTTTGAATGCTAATTCCTAACTATATAAGGCCTGAAACCTATGGTTTTTTCAGTGAATTTTTATATATATATATATATATATATATATATATATATATATATATATATATATATATATATATATATATATATATATATATATATATATATATATATATATATATACACAATGAATTAGGCAGTACATGTACATCCGGTATGTTATGTCCAGTATGTTATGAAATATGCACTAGGAGACTTTTCAAGTTATTACAGAACACCCTGACATCAAATGGAATTAAAATATGTGATCAACATTATAAGTACTATAACGCATTTAAGCCGTTAGATAACACTGTAAAATGATGAGAACCCAATTCAAATTGTCATTATTGTGAAAATATCACTGTGATAACCATTGGACTCAATATGGACAGCTTACTAATTTTGCACATGTATATATTCATTATAATGATATATTTATTGCGCTTTTACTCATGTATATAAGGATTTTCAAAAATGTGATTGTTTTTCCATCAACATGAGTATTCTCCAAACGGAGTGAATTCAGCATATTGCTAGAGAACAGTCTGTTTACTATGCCTATGCTCCATTAAGTCACATGACTAGATCACATGTTGTGTTTAAAAATCACAAATGTACAGCCTTTCTCTATGTGAGCAAGGTCACAAGGTGACCGAAACATTATGGCATTAAGGAAAGGGTAAATAAACTAATATCGCAAGATAAGAGGAGTTTGTGCTCTGTTTTTGGGACTGTCAAGCACAAGGATGGCAAGGGCGACTTTGGAAATCAAAATATATTTATAAAACATATTTAAACTTTATAGAAACACCCAGTCAGTGGATGATGTCATCAGTGATGTAAGATGTCATCAGTGATGTCACTGACCATATCATGAGTGATGTAATATGTGATGTCATCGGCAGTGCATTTCAGGGCGCGAGTTATAGTTAGCTCTACTAACTATAACAGCCGAATTTCTCTGGTTTTGTATGAGTAAAAATGTCCAACTAACTATAACGTCCCTGAAACCTATGGTTTTTTCAGTGAATTTCTGAGGTTTTTTTAAATACTAATTTCTAACTATAATGTCCCTGAAACCTATGCTTTTTTCAGTTATTTTCTAAGGTTTTATAATGCTCATTTCTAACTATAACGTCCTTGAAACCTATGATTTTTTTTGTGAATTTCAAAGGTTTTTTAAATGCTAATATCTAATTATGATGTTCATTAAACCAATAGTTTTTTCAGTAATTTAGAAAAAAAATTGTGATATTTTGTAACTTTAATATCCTAAAAATCATTTTTGTCATTTTTTGTGTTTGTTATTAAAAGAATATGTTTTGTTTTTTATTAAATACTAAAATATATATATATATATTTTTTTAAAAGTGGAGTTGCGCACCCATTGTGTACCTATCTCGGTGGGTGCGTGGATTCAAACCGCCATATTGGTTAAGTCATGAAGGATGTGCATTTCAACCAGCCCACTCCGCTTACGCTTACAGGTAAGGAACGACAACGCTACATGTCCCAGATATTCCCTGTAGTGATCTGCTGATCACAGGTCTAGTTGTCAGCATGCCACAGCCACTCCCTCATGGCTGCTTACACCCACACCACACCCATGCAGCACAGGCATCAAAGGACATGTCACCCTGCAAATAAAAAGGGCAGCATGCACGTGCTGCAGGCCATTTCCATTCTCTCCCATAACTTGAAGTACACAGAGTTGGTGGCAGTCGAGGCACTTTGCCCGACACGGGCCTCCCACCACGTGGAGATGACTTGAGTTCCACTGAGTTAGTGCCACCAGAGCTGAGTGGGTGTGCAGCATGCGATGATGCGTAGGCCTCGATACACCATCCTGGCAATCAAGACACGATTTGAATTGTGAGTTCAGCTGGACCACGTGTACGCCACACAGACATGACTCGTTGGCGCGGTGCAGCAGGATGAGCTGGGGGCCTGTGCCGCGGAATCCAGCAATGGCGGAGGAGGTTGCTCAGGCACGTTGTGGGCTCTCTTGGAGACACGCCAGTGGTGGCAGGTGAGCATTGAGGTCTGGGTGCGCAGGGTCGGGTAGTCATTGCTGGGCCGCAGACTGATCGGGGGACCAAGGCTGGGATGTTTGCAAAAGATGTCAGAATCATGCGCCCTGCCTGAGAAGTTTGCGACAACATTAGTGTACAGGCCTCGGTGGTCCAGTTTTGCCTGCACATAGTTAGAATGCGTCTGGTTTCTGTTGCGGGGATTGTGTACAGTGTTGACAGCAGGTACAAGTAGTACATATGTGACGTCAATTGCCACCAAAAAGTGCAGGAAGCCTGCTATGGCACGGTTACCTTGCTTGGTCTCCAGCTGTTCCTGCGCAGTGTGCGTGAAATGAAGATGCAGGTGTATCAAGCTGAAACGTTCCATGATACTTACAGGTTTGATACATCCTTCATAATGAGACCGTAACAGACGTTTGTGTGGTTGTAATATTCCTTTTCTTTCTGACGAAGGCTACGACCACACAAACTTCTGTTATGGTCATTTTGTGCAGGATTGATCATACCTGTAAGCATTCTGGTTTGTCCAATGAAAATACATTGTACCATATTACGTTTGTGACCATACTAACGCTTGACCATTCTCACCATTTATCCAACAGGTTTCTGAATGTGGAGTATGGGGATTGTCAGGACGATCTGCAGTTATTTGGATCCACAAGTTGCCCTTTTGATATTCCCCGTTGGGAATGTCACTCGTTGTTTGATGTTTTTGTGTTTTTAATTCATTTTTTTAAATAAAGTTCTGCTTTTCCACTACTGTTGACTACTGGACTCTACGACCTGGCGCACCCCTATTTCAGTGACTACAATCTTGGATCTGGAGCACAGAGGTGTGAAGCAACAGCTGGGATTGGGGTTAGTTGTGCTGGAATACTACGAATTGGGACGAGCGGGTAGTGCGGATACAGGTGCCCTACTTTGCTTTTGTGGACATGCATTCAAGAAGTGTGAGGAAGTTTAATAGGGCTGCCTGTGAGACTCTTCCGACTCTGGCAGTTGCTAGTTAGAAGGTACCTGAGGGCAGCAGGGGCAGCGCAGCCAGCGGCTTTGTCTGTGGAAGTATGTTGATTGTCTGCTGTGTTAGTACCGTCAGCCTGTGGGCAATGTGACAGTGTGCACCAACTTGAGAATGGGGCAATAAATTCTTTTGCCACTTTTGCTCAGCTAAAGTGCCGATATCTCGGCGATAAGTCCCCACTATTGGGTTATAGGGTGACTCTAAAACAAGCCCTTGTGTTTATTAGGACTTTGTTGTAGCTACATGCGAATCACAAGAAAAAAAGATGAAAAAACAAGAAAAGTGGGCAGGGTACAAACACCCTGACCCCTTAGGCCTGCTCAGGGGATCCCACAAAACCCCCAAAGGCCAAAAGTTAATATTAATATATATATATATATATATTAATATTAACTTTTGGCCTTTGGGGGTTTTGTGGGATCCCCTGAGCAGGTCTAAGGGGTCAGGGTGTTTGTACCCTGCCCACTTTTCTTATATAAATATATATATATATATATATATATATATATATATATATATATATATATATATATATATATATATATTTTTTTTTTTCATTTCAATGGCCTCAGCTTTCCAGGGTGCACTCAACAGTGCGTTACCTCGAAGGTCATTTAACATCTTTCGCCATCATCCGGGTAATTACGTTCGCCTGACGCGTTTCTGTGGTCCAATTACAACTTCATCAGAGGCGTTCTCCTGCATTTAGTTGAAACGCGCTTCTTTGACGCATGCTCATTTGTTAATTACCATATGTGGGACTGACATGATTTTTGATTGATCCACATAGCATGCTGGTCTTTGTAGTCCTTTGCGCTACATTGTTTGTTCAACTAAAGCAGATCTTGGAGATAATGTTTTTATCCTTTGTAGGATCCGATTCGTGAAGGCGAGTCATTTGATATACAACGCGCTGTGCTGACAGAATGGAGAAGTTCCTCTGCCTTGGCCGCTCGGTCTTTGAGCCGGTGCATCCTGCACGGGAAGGCCCCGTGTCTAAATTTTTCATTTCAATGGCCTCAGCTTTCCAGGGTGCACTCAACAGTGCGTTACCTCGAAGGTCATTTAACATCTTTCGCCATCATCCGGGTAATTACGTTCGCCTGACGCGTTTCTGTGGTCCAATTACAACTTCATCAGAGGCGTTCTCCTGCATTTAGTTGAAACGCGCTTCTTTGACGCATGCTCATTTGTTAATTACCATATGTGGGTCTGACATGATTTTTGATTGATCCACATAGCATGCTGGTCTTTGTAGTCCTTTGCGCTACATTGTTTGTTCAACTAAAGCAGATCTTGGATCCAGCATGCTATGTGGATCAATCAAAAATCATGTCAGTCCCACATATGGTAATTAACAAATGAGCATGCGTCAAAGAAGCGCGTTTCAACTAAATGCAGGAGAACGCCTCTGATGAAGTGGTAATTGGACCACAGAAACGCGTCAGGCGAACGTAACTACCCGGATGATGGCGAAAGATGTTAAATGACCTTCGAGGTAACGCACTGTTGAGTGCACCCTCGAAAGCTGAGGCCATTGAAATGAAAAATTTAGACACGGGGGCCTTCCCGTGCAGGATGCACCGGCTCAAAGATCGAGCGGCCAAGGCAGAGGAACTTCTCCATTCTGTCAGCACAGCGCGTTGTATATCAAATGACTCGCCTTCACGAATCGGATCCTACAAAGGATAAAAACATTATCTCCAAGATCTGCTTTAGTTGAACAAACAATGTAGCGCAAAGGACTACAAAGACCAGCATGCTATGTGGATCAATCAAAAATCATGTCAGTCCCACATATGGTAATTAACAAATGAGCATGCGTCAAAGAAGCGCGTTTCAACTAAATGCAGGAGAACGCCTCTGATGAAGTGGTAATTGGACCACAGAAACGCGTCAGGCGAACGTAACTACCCGGATGATGGCGAAAGATGTTAAATGACCTTCGAGGTAACGCACTGTTGAGTGCACCCTGGAAAGCTGAGGCCATTGAAATGAAAAATTTAGACACGGGGGCCTTCCCGTGCAGGATGCACCGGCTCAAAGATCGAGCGGCCAAGGCAGAGGAACTTCTCCATTCTGTCAGCACAGCGCGTTGTATATCAAATGACTCGCCTTCACGAATCGGATCCTACAAAGGATAAAAACATTATCTCCAAGATCTGCTTTAGTTGAACAAACAATGTAGCGCAAAGGACTACAAAGACCAGCATGCTATGTGGATCAATCAAAAATCATGTCAGTCCCACATATGGTAATTAACAAATGAGCATGCGTCAAAGAAGCGCGTTTCAACTAAATGCAGGAGAACGCCTCTGATGAAGTGGTAATTGGACCACAGAAACGCGTCAGGCGAACGTAACTACCCGGATGATGGCGAAAGATGTTAAATGACCTTCGAGGTAACGCACTGTTGAGTGCACCCTGGAAAGCTGAGGCCATTGAAATAAAAAAAATATATATATATATATTACCTACTGGCGGTCGCCAGTAGGTATATATAGTTAGGATTTTTTCTCTATGGGTTTTTTGAAAATTCTATGTCTAATAACTTTGGCGTTTGTGGACGGAATTGGCTGAAATTTTCAGCAAAATGGAACATTTTGTTTCTGAGCAGCCACTGGAAATTTGGGGGGAGTTGGTCCAGGGGGGGCCGAGAAAAAAGGGGGGTCCCAAAACGTGTTTTTAACATTGAGTTTTCCATAGGGCGGTTAGCCTCACTTTTAGCCCGAACGGCTGAATGGATTTGCACGAAACTTGGCAAAATTGTAGGGACTGGTAGCCCGATGTGCCTTTTGTAGGTCTCAATATATGTGCTGCAGTGGATTTTGAGAAATTAACGTTCAAAAAAAGATATATATCTGTAAGCGCGGACCAGGCAGCGCCCCGGTACGCATACTTGACGCGTAACGGAACTTCGCGTAGCGAAGTTGATTGGCTCTCCGGTGTCTGTCAACATTCCAAACAGTCCGTAGCGGCCGCCATCTTGTCTCTCGGTAGGATCGAGAGACAAGAGGAGGCGAAAGCGAAGGGGCAAATGACCATAAGGGGGAATAGTAGATCCTCGCTGACCCCCTAGGTTTGATGTGGAGGCTTTAAAGGGGCCCCGCGAAGCAAAAAAAAAAATTTTTTTTTTGTTTTTTTTCGTGGTTAGCGCCCGGTACGCGAACCGGGAAGCGTTCTGGGGAGCGTACCACAATGAAAAATGAATGATAGACTTTTCAAATGCTGTATGTTAATTGATTGTTGGTTTTGTTGATTATTTTTTTATTTTTTTTTAAGCTTTTTTTATTGTGTTTCATAATTTATTAAACTTTCTAACATTTCATTGTCAGAAATTTCATAATAATCATGGAATATAGATTGTAGTCTCTGAGGTTGTAAAATGTCCTCATTTGCAAGGAGGTTATCTACTGCTTGTACACATTGCAGTAGTTCTTGGTCCCAAGTTTCATCCATAAATTCAATCTCATTTGGATCAATGATTTCTGTGTTGGACTCTGGAAGGACAATTTCAAATGAAATGTTTTGTTCACTTTCCATTTTTCCTGAAATTTGCATAAAAAAAATATATATTAGTAGAGGTAGGGCACTGTTGGGATTAATTTTAGATAGGCAGTTTTTAACAGAGAATTTATCTTTGGGCAGTGTATAGTATCAGAGTGGAAGTAGGAATATAAAAAAGTGTATCTAAATTTATAAGTACTACAGAGGGATAGTATATAACTAACAGAAAAAGTTTGCCATATTAACTTAAAGTGCACAATATACTTCAGTTTTAAAAATAACAACTTACCTTTAAAAAGAAGTTGAAGTTATTAATGAAAATCCTATTGAAATGTACACCAGGAAGTAGTAGTCAAAATGGCTGTGTTTCCTTCTCTTCCTTTATATATATTCGGGTACATAACCAATCAAATGTGAGGTAAAAAAAGTAGAAAATGAAAGTAACATTTTAATTGGTTGTCAATTCCAACATTTCAGATGTGTTTTGTGAAGTAATTTACCTCACGGTATTTAGAGAGGTCTACAGGCTAAATGGCTAAATGGAATTCCAATCAAATTTGTGAAAATGGTAGGGATTGGTATGTAGTATGAGCTAATCTATATTTGGTGAAATTGTCTCCAGTGGCTTTTCTGTGAACTACTTTCCCACCTTTTTTAATGGTGCGCTTCCCAGGGAGCGACCCGGTACGCGAACCGTTGAGCGCCCCGGTTCGCGTACCTTAAGCGTTCCGGGAGTCCACCATTTTGTGTTTCGGTCGAATTAAGATACAAGATGGAGGGCAAATAATGTTCAGAATGGGTAGAAGGGGGCACGGTAGACATATCTTGACCCCCTAGGTTTTCTGAGGGTGGCTGAGGAGGTTTATATGTGCGAAAAAAAAACATTTTTTTAAAAATTTTCGCGAGGTTAGCTCCCGGTACGCGTACCGGGTAGCGCCCCAGGGAGTGTACTTTGTTGAAAATTAGTGAAAAAAGTTAGAGTAAAATAATAATTGTGAGTGATTAGATGTAGGGTAGCTCTGAGAAGAGCTTTTGGGTTTATGGTACATTTTGGTACTTATAAGTAGGTACCAATGCACATTTTTAAATTCAGAGTGAAAACTCTGTTGCCCTCATCTGAGAAGTGAACTCCATCTCCTCTGTAGATATCTTGCATGTAGTAACGCAAGTTATTGTTGTACAGGGAGCCCATTCCATGGTCTCTCATGTAAGCTGAAACAGATTTGTTTACATGCTTCCTCGACTTCTCAATTTGTGGACAAAATTGGTTTGACCACCTCCATTTCTGTCTTTGGCATATATTTGAATATACCAAGGCAGTCTGAGGAAAAAGTGCCATTAATTGCTCAAAGGTGTCCTTTAAAAGCATTTCCAGACCTACACCAGTCAAAGTGCCCAAGTCATTACCTCCACAGTGCACAATTAACAGGTCAGGTTTTGGCAAATGCATAAAGGTTTTCACCAATGGTATCAATTGGTGACATTTTAATCCTCTGTGGCCAAACCACTTAATTTCCACATCTTGTAAATTGAGGTTAGGTAAATTCCTGCTTTCAACGTACCTTTGAGCCCAGTGAATATAACTATGACCAACAATCCAGACAGAAAACATGGTGAGAGAAGGTTCTCCTGCAGTCAGATGAAGTGTGGCAATGAAATGGCAGTTGAAAAAATGAGAGTTTGAAATGAAAAAAACTGTGGAGTTTCTGTGTTCATGAAGTAGTAACAGTGATTGGTGGATTTTGATTGATGAAAACAGAAAGTTAGGGTGTACAGATGTGTTGTTTGAAAGATGTATTTTGAGTGGTCAATAAAAAATCATTAAATGAAAGAAAGCACTGGATATGCAGGTGCACTGAGAGTTCAGAGTTCAATTGCAACATTGTTGTGTGAATTTGCAAACACCAGAGTTTCTCTAAGAGGTGGTTGCTATGGAAAATAGGCAGAAAGGGCAGAGGGGGAAGGGTTTTCATTTGAAAAAAAGTGAGGGAAGAGTTTTGATTGGGTGACATGAGAAATATGTGTGAAGAATTACACCATTTCTGTGCTTTTGATAGCTGCAGACTCTGGAGTGCATACCTTTTGCTCTGCTGAAGACAAATTGGTGTGTTTCTTAGACTGTTTTCAAACTCAAAGTATTTGCTAAGGTGAGAAAATATTTCTTTACTTTAGATAGAGAATAGTGTGCTTTAAGGAGAAAATTATGATTTATGTGGCGCAAATTGCTTGTAAATATGCTCTCACATGTGCATGGAAAATTTTGATTTTGAATGTTTGTGTTACATAGCCATGTTAAAAGTGACGCAACCATGCTGGAAAGCCAATCAAAAAATGATTTCATGTGTTTTAATGACATTTTAAGTCATTTTCTGATGTGCAGTGTTTAGAAATTATGATTTGAAAATCGTTTTTGTGGAAAAGGAATTGTTTTTAAATTCATGACAAGGATATAATGGTGTATGGTTCTTTATAAGGCAATTGACTGTCCTTGATGTTATTTTTCTCATTTTAGTGTAAGACCTTTCTCTGTGGCGCAAATTGCTTGTAAATATGCTCTCACATGTGCATGGAAAATTTAGATTTTGAATGTTTGTGTTAAATAGCCATGTTAAAAGTGACCAAACCATGCTGGGAAGGCAATCAAAAAACGCTTTCATGTGTTTTAATGACATTTTAAGTCATTTTCCCATGTGCAGTGTTTAGAAATTATGATTTTAAAATCGTTTTTGGGGAAAAGGAATTGTTTATAAAATCATGACAAGGACATAATGGTGTATGGTTCTTTATAAGGCAATTGACTGTTCCTGATGTTATTTTTCTCATTTTAGTGTAAGACCTTTCTCTGTGGCGCAAATTGCTTGTAAATATGCTCTTACATGTGCATGAAAATTTTAATTATCAATGTTTGTGTTACATAGCCATGATAAAAGTGAACCAACCATGCAGGAAAGCCAATCAAAAAACGCTTTCATGTGTTTCAATGACATTTTAAGTCATTTTCTCATGTGCAGTGTTTTGAAATTATGATTTGAAAATCGTTTTTGGGAAAAAGGAATTGTTTTTAAATTCATGAGAAGGACATAATGGTGTATGGTTCTTTATAAGGCAATTGACTGTCCCTGATGTTATTTTTCCCATTTTAATGTCAGACCTTTCTTTGTGGCGCAAATTGCTTGTAAATATGCTCCCACCTGTACATGGAAAATTTTGATTTTGAATGTTTATGTTACATAGCCATGTTAAAAGTGACCCTACCATGCAGGAAAGCCAATCAAAAAACGCTTTTATGTGTCTTAAGGACAATTTAAGTAATTTTCCCATGTGTAGTGTTTTGAAGTTATGATTTGAAAATCGTTTTTGAGGTAAAGGAATGTTGTTAAAATTTATGTTCGCCATATGCCCCCAAATTTCTTTTTCAGGGTTGCAGCAGGGTGTTCTTGAGACACCCCTGCACCTTTGGAATAAATTCCTAATTTGTGATGAGCAAATTGTTAATCGCAAATTGCACCTTCATTTATATGAGCCTCCTAGCCCATGGAAATGAATGGGTAATTTGCAATTAGCAATTTTCTCAAACAAATTTGGAATGGTAAAGAATCGCTATTTATTCCTTAAAATTCGCTTTTTTGGAAATGCAAAATAGTTATATGATACATATGGCGGTTGATGTCTAACAAGATAAGAAGCTTATGGATACATTTATGATGACTGGTGCAATGCAGTAGAAATCACTTACTTCATTGGTAGGCCTTTACAATAAATTATCTCCTCTGTATTCTTCATCAAGCGTAACTTTAATCTGCAATCCTGAGTAGGCCTCACCTTAAACAAACCTCTGGATAGGCCACATCTTATTGTCATCCTGATTTAATCATTTATAATGCTAGGGACAGATTTATGATAGGTGTATACCTCTTTTGTGCCACTTAGAAAACATTGTCCATGGGGAAATGACTTAAAATGTCATTAAGACACATGAATGTGTTTTTTTAAAACGTTTGCAATTTTTTTGGGTCACTTTCAACATGGCTATGTGTCTGAAACAGTCAAAATCTAAATTTGCAATGCACAGGTGGGAGCATATTTACAAGGAATGTGCTTCATGGGGAAAGGTCTTATAATGTAATATGGGAAAAATGACATTAGAGATACTGAAATGCCTTATAGAGAAGCATACACCATTATGTCCTTGTCATAAATTTGCAAACCATTACTTTTCCCCAAAAACGATTTTCAAATTATATTTTGAAAACACTGCACATGTGGAAATTACTTAAAATGTCAATAATTCAAAATTTGTGATTCCTTAAATGCAATGTATCAAAAAAAAATATGTAAAAAATGATATTAAGGATTTGGAAACTACCACCAACTTCTAGTTTGTGGTAATTTGCGAATTCTTTTCAAAAAGCATTTAAAAAAAAAAAAAAAAAAAAGTCCCATATGACGCCCATACATGCCATTAGGGCATGTAGGTGTGCCATGTGCTCCCAAATTTCTTTTTCAGGGGTGCAGCAGGGTGTTCTTGAGATACCCCTGCACGCTTGAAAAAAATCCTATTTTGTGATGAGCTAATTGCTAATCACAAATTGCAACATTAATTCCTATGAGCCTCCTAGCCTATGGAAATGAATGGGTAATTTGCAATTAGCAATTTGCTCATTGCAAATTAGGAATAGTAAAGAATCGCTATTTATTCCTTAAAATTCGCTATTTATAATATGTAAAATATTTTGATGATACATATGGCAGTTCATCTGTAACAAGATAAGAAGCTTAGGGATAGATTTATGATGAGTGGCGCATCACCAGGGATGTGACAGTCATCCTGCGCCACTGTTCCGCCACCCATGTTGTGCTGCATTTACAATGCGGCGCAGCATGGGGCAAAAACGGCACAGATGCGTGACGCATCTGTGCCGTAAAGGTGGCGCATTGCTGGAGTTGTATCGTAAGTGCGATGCAGCTCCAGCAAGGCTCAGGGGTGCCCCATCTCTACAATGCTGCGTCAAGACCTATGCCAGCTTCAAGCAGGCGCAGGGTTTTGAAGCAGCTTTCTCCTATCTGATTGTAAATGCGGCACACCATGGGTGGTAAAGCAGTGGTGCACATTAACTGGTGCATGCCTGGGGATGTGCCATTTAATATAAATCTGCACTTTAACATTTGAGTATGTGCAGGGGACACAGAGTCGTTGAGGCTTATCCAAGGTTAAGAACAGATGAGTCCTGTTCAGTGAAAAATTAGACATAGGCTTCACCTGCTCAGCATCGCTGGACATGGCTAAATAATAGCTGCAAAATGTTACTCTTGTTAAATAATTTTACTATTATAATCTGTGAGATTTGTCTCTTACTCTGCAACATCTCATTGTTGTTATCTTTCTTTAAAGATAAAGACAACCTCAACATGAGCGACAATCTGCAATCAGTTGATTTTGACCTCATCATTGAACTTGTAATTGAAACATCAGTGGATGTTGATCCATTGGATGATTTAAATCCTGAGGATGAAGAAGAGCGTGATGAGGATGCAGATTTGTCCGAATTATATGATATAGGATGGGAAGCTGACCTGCTTGAGCCTTTGGAATTATAAACATTTATTTTTAAAATTTATAATCAATAAAAAGTAAAAAGGTAAACCGTTTATTTTAAAAATAAAGACACCTTCAAAAACAGGTTATGTGTAGTGTCTTCAATAAAATATTAAAATATGCTCATAAAATTAGATCAGATTCACATATAAAATAGCATAGGTAACATAAATATAAATGTCATTTCTTTTCTGGTATTTCTGTATTGTAAAAATGGCAATGACTAAAAAATCTTCAAATTAAAATGTCAAGTAGTGTGTTATGTTTTTGATCACTATTACTGATTTACTGTTTGATAATAATGTTTAATAACATTTTTTATTATATTTTTCCTCAGATTCAACTGCAGATCATTTCAAGATTTCAATATGCCTACAAAAATAAGAGAGATAAAGGCTGCAAAACGTCAAAGACAGCAGGAGAAAAAAAAAACGCAGCAGTCCTCTAACAAAAAGATTTCTCAAGCCATGAAGAAAGCACCGGGTAAGAGCTCTAAATATTTCATAAGAAATATTTCTAATAAAAAAAATATTAGTACAGAAAATGTTTCAATCCATAACATGAGAAGTAAATCAAATGGAAAGAAAAGGACAAATGAAAATGTTACTGCTAGAGCAAGAGATAAATCTGTGCATGATAGTAGAAGGAAACAACAGTTTAGGGAGATTCGTAAACGAATGTTCCGTAACAGGATAATTGGCAATTTGTTAAAAAATATTAAGAAAGGTCAACAGAAATTAGTTTTTTATAGGAGAAAAAAAAAAGTTGAGAAAGTTATTGATCAGGCTTTTGAAATTAAACGTAAGTTATTTATTTTGATAATCAATAGAATTAGGAAGCTAAACAAGGCAATTTTTGATTTCAAAAGAAATAGTAGATGGAAGAGAATAGTTAATCGTAGTAATTTTTGTGAAGTTTTTTCTGGAGAATGGATACATAGTTCAAGCTGTGAGGCATTTTTTAATGAAGAGAGTTATTTCCAGGATAATGATTTGGTGCATGCAGTTGACATCAGTGGTCGTGCTTATGAAGTGAAAGATGGTTGTCCAGTTGAAAAAGAAAAACTTGTGACAACAGAGGCAGAAGAGTTGTTAGGTAATGAGGTTTTAGGAAGACGTGCTAAGGGTCCTGTGTACACCTGGAAGTGTAGTAGTATTTGCAGTGTGCGACAGGATTCCATCAATTTGCTTTGTGATTTTGTACGGACATTTAACAAGAAAAGTTTGAAACAGAAAATAAGGTTGTTGCAAGAATTAGATCCTTGCAGAGTGAGAGAAGTGACAGGTTTGCATGGTCATTCACTGGCTTGTCTTTCCAGGAGAGTATGCCAGAGTGTTTTTCATCATTTCAGGATGCTAGCAGTGCATCATAACAAAGTGAGGAAGTTAGTTAGACTGTTGTATTATGCTAAGAGTCCAGCAATTATGCTGAAACAATTATGCGCTGCTCTTTTGCATGGTTCTGAAATAGATGTGAAGAATATATGTGAAGAAATTGAGTTTTGTTACTTTGGAAGTAAAGAGGAGAATGTTGAAATTGAGCAAGAAGTAGAGGGTCATTTGGAAGATAGTGTACATGTTTCCAGTACAGATAATTTCCAGAGGGAAATTGCGACGTTTGACATGAAATCAAGTGAGAGGCCTAATTTCACTTGTGTGTGTTGTAGACGCACTTATTATAAGAATCAGACTAAGTTAGTGGATTTATATGCAAAAAGTGAAAGGGAAAATAATAGTGAATGGAAGGATTTTGCAACATACTTGATGGTAGAAAATTGTTTTGATTTGGGATTGGATCAACGTGTGTGTACTTATTGTTGTAACAAATTAAAACAAAACCAGATGCCTGCTAGAGCAGTTCATAATAATCTGGAATTGGTTGAGATTCCTTCTGAATTGAAGGACTTAAATACTTATGAATCTATTTTGATTCAAAGTATCCATCCCTTTCAGGCTATTGTAAGAATGGAGCCAAAGACAGGGAAATTGCCTCCATCAGATTTACAGAGAGGATTAAAGGGAAGAGTTGTTTATTTGCCTCTAGATTTCAAGAAAAACATTAACACAATTGGAGTAGAAAAAGTGGAAGAGGAACCTCTGGTATCTTAGTTAATGGGGTTCCGACAAAGAATAAGAAAATATGGCAAGATTTAGTAGATGTTAGGAAAGTTAAAAAGGCAACATTGTATTTGAAAAAAAATAATAAATACTATAAGAATGTATATGTTGCAGAAGAGGAAGTAAGTGAGGAAGAGGATAGCGATTTGTGTGCTGGTCAAATTGAGAAAGTAGAACCCTCTACTAGTGAGGAAATATATGAACATTATAGTGTTCATCCTTTGCATTCAAAGGAAGTCATGGGGAATGCTATTGAGTTGTTTCAAATGAAACAAGCCAAAGGGAGTCCCATTAGTGTTTGGGAGGAAAGTTTGGAAGCTCGGTGTTTCCCACAGCTTTTTCCAACAGGTCAGGGAGGAAGATATGATGAGCGACCTCATCAAATTCCTGCTTCTGAATACCGGACTTTGCGATTGTATGCAGGAGATGCTAGGTTTCGACAATGCATTCCTTATTTGTTTCATCTCCTGTTTGAAAGCGATCTGTCTGGACTGTCATATGCAGTGAACCACATCTTGAAAAGTGGTATACACATGCAAAACATCTCGGCAAGTGATTTTATGGATAAAGTGAATGTCCAAGATAGTATTTTGGATTCTCACCTGATTAATCTCATGGCGTGTCAGCGTGGTACTAATGAGTACTGGTACCGTCGTCATGGTGATTTAAAATGTATGCTGAGGAACTTAGGTACTCCCACATGGTTCCTCACTCTGAGTTGTGCCGAGTATGGCTGGGAAGACTTACTTCAATTTCTACGAGAGGCAAATGCTAACGTAGAAAACATCGAATTCAAGACACCCGGAGAACTGTGCTCTTTGGATCCAGTCAATGTATGTAGGTACTTCAATCATAGATTTGAAGCTATGATGTCTTTCATCATGAATAAGAAGAATCCACCTCTTGGAGAGGTGTTGGATTTCTTCTGGAGAAAGGAGTACCAAGCAAGAGGTGCTCCTCATATACATATGTTGCTGTGGATCAAGGATGCACCTAAATTTGGAACGGATCCAGAAGACTCAGTGATGAGTTTCATCCAACAGTATTCTACGTGTGCTGTTCCAAACGCAAAGGAGAAGAAAAGCCTAAGAGAAAAAGTTCTGCGTTTCCAAAGCCATCGATGTGGAAAATACTGCCGTCGTAAATTCCGAAACAAAGACAAGTTCTACACCAAATGTCGTTTCGGCTTTCCACGACCGGTGATTTCTAAAGGAAGAGTAAACAGTTTGATGTCTTCGCTGCGACATAATGTGATGAAGAAATCACCTAAAAACACTTACAATTTGAAGAGGAACGAAGAGTCCAAGTACATCAACGACTACAACCCGGTGATTTTGTCCATGTGGAATGCTAACATGGATATACAGTTTGTGGCTGATAACTGTATGGCTGTGGCTCGGTATGTGACGTCTTACATCACCAAAAAAGAGAAGACAGAATTGAAGGATATGTGGGAGGACATTTCCCATGAAAAGAGCCTCAGCAAGAAGTTGTACAGTTTCAGTCTGAAGATGTTGTCGCATCGAGAAATCGGAGCGTACGAATGTTCTGACCGGTTGTCTTCAGCAAGTCTCTATGCCAAGTCCAGGAGTATCGTTTGGGCGAGTCTTGGTCTTGCTGCAACGCGTAATCGAGTTCTCAAACCTGTGCGGGAAATTGAGTATTTGGCGGAAAAGGAGCCAAACAGTACCGACATTTTGAAGACAAACATGTTGGATACATATTATCCAAATCGAAGCAGTCACCTAGAGAATGTTTGTCTGTATGAGGTTCTGCAAAATTACATGTTCAAGAGGAACATCAAAGAAGATACTGAGAAAGGAGTGTATGCTGTAATAGGAAGTGAGGGATGTCTGGTCAAGCAAAGAAAATGCCACTTGATAAACCATCGAAAATTGAGTGGCGAATCTCCTGAAAAAAAGGAGTTTTTCTATTTAGCACTTTTGCAACTTTTCAAGCCTTGGCGTGCAGAAGAGGAACTGCTTGGAGATTTCCTCTGTTACGAAGACTCTTTCAATGCTGCCAAGGAGACCATAGAATGTCCTGCTTTTCCCAAATATGTAGAAATGTTGAATGCGGAAATTGAGCAGGAAGCAACGATTGCAGCCGAGATTGCCAGAGACAGTTCTCAGGACAGTCAGAGTTCTGCTTCATTGAGTCAGGATCCACTAGGAGGACCTCTTATTGAAAATGAAGCTGCCACTGCTATGAATGAGGTGGAAAGAGCCATGGCACATGCTCAAGAGGATGCGGTTAACTTAGAAGAGTTGGAAAGGCAACTCAACGTTGAGCAGAGGAAAATATATGACGAAGTTACCATGCAAATTGATCATGGATTAAGTCATGATAAGAAAGAGTGCTCATGTACGTCGTTGAAGCCTGTCCGACTGTACGTGAGTGGAGAAGCGGGAACTGGAAAAAGTTTCCTCATTAAAGCAATTTCATGCTATTTGCAGGAAAGGACAGAGTCATCGCTGTCTTGTGTTGTCACTGCTCCAACTGGACTGGCAGCACATAATATTAAAGGGATTACTTTACATCGTTTACTGATGCTGCCAGTGGAGCATGACAACAAATTAGAATATCACAAGCTATCTGGAGATGCTTGTTTTGAAGTTTCAAGAATCTTGAGGAAAATGAAACTTCTTATCATTGACGAAGTAAGCATGGTTTCCAATGTCATGCTTGCCTTTGTGCATTTGAGGATGCAAGAAGTTCTCAAAACAGAGTATGATGTGTTATTTGGTGGCAAACACATCATTGTTTTCGGAGATCTTCTGCAGCTGACACCAGTGAAAGGGCAACCTGTGTTCAAAATGCTCACGCATGAAGATACCAGGAAGTGCCTAGGCAGCATTGGCAACGTCAATATATGGTTAAACTTCAATTATGCTGAACTGCATGAAAATATGCGTCAGGCAAAGGATGAAGTTTACAAGACTATTCTACAAGATGTTAGAATTGGAAAAGTGACCGAGCATGGGAAAGAAGCTTTACATGCACGATTACTGTCAAATTTATATCCAGAACAAGATGTTGTGCCTGAGAATATTTTTCAGAAAATTACTGATAAGAAATCTGGAATATGTTTGATGCCAACTCTTGCAGAATGTGCCAAATTTAACAACAAAATGTTGCATTTAGAAAAGCAAGAGATTGTGAAAGTGGAAGCTATTGATAGAGTAGAGCATATGGGATCAACAATTATTTTGTCTGAGAATCTGAAAACAAAATTGGATTCATTAGAGAAGAGTATATCTAAAACTGCAGGTTTTGAAAAGACTCTGAATGTGTGCTTGAACTGCCGTATAATTTTAAGAAGGAATTTACATGTTGAAAGAGGTCTGGTAAATGGATCAATGGGTAATGTTGTTGATTTTGTGAAATACAGAAATAGAGATGGAATTGAATTTTTAAAAATTAAATTTGATGGCATTGAGGAAGTACAGCTAATTGCTCGTTGTTCTGCTAGATTTTTGCTTGTAAAAGACTTATATGTTCGCCGTAAGCAGTTCCCTGTTTGCTTGGCATATGCGGTGACAATTCATAAATCGCAAGGTTTAAGTGTAGACACTGCATTGGTGAATATTGGCAGTTCTGTGTTCAAGGAGGGTATGGCATATGTGGCATTGTCACGAGTTAGAACTTTATCGGGATTGTACTTGATTGAGTGTGATGTCAGAAACATTTGTGCAGATCTAGATTGTGTTAAGGAATACAATAGGTTAAGAAGAGAGTATGCGCCACATTTGCCTCAGTTTCCTTTGTTTGAGAAACGTCTGGTAGGCCGGAAACGAAGAAATGAGAACAATACTGGGGAGGTTGTAGCAAAAAGACAAAAAGTGAATGAACCTAAAATTACAAGCAGAAACAAAGAGGATTCTGTTGAAGATGTTGTTGGTTTTCAGTTTGAAAACAGTTCTGGTGTCAACTGCTATGCTAATGTAGTAATTAATGTTTTGTTTTCTCTAAAAAATGTAAAAGAAGAGATTGTGGTCAATTCTGATCAAAGATTTTGCAGTTTGTTAAATTCTGTGTTAGAGAAATGTACCACTGATAGAAGAAACATAGAAAGTGTGTCTGAAATTAGAAATCTGTTAGATAGATGTTCAGGCCAAACACAATTCTCTCAAAATATTCAGCAAGATTGTCAGGAGTTTTTAATGTATATGCTTGATGTATTACATGCTGAAGGTGTAGATGTAGATCAGCTGTTTGGGCTTTCTTATCAATGGCAGCATGACTGCGAGAACTGTATGGTATCAAGTACTACTAGTGTAGACTCAGAAAGATTTATATATTTAACTTTGCCAGACAGTAAATCAGTCTCCTTTAATAAGCTAGTAAAAGCTGCTAATCACAACATGGAGTGTAGCCAATGTAAATCTGAAATGATGTCCACATTATTTATACGAACATATGGCCAGTACGTCATTTTAATGTTCCAACGATGTAGGCCTGATGGAACAAAATTGACAACTTTAATAAAAAAATTTGTAGCTTCGCAGTTGTCAATATCAGGAAGGACTTTTGTAACTACAGCAATTATATATCATGACGGACCTTCAATATCATCAGGACATTACACAGCTTATTTAAAGTCTAGAAATGGCTGGTCATTCTGCAATGATTCTGTTTTAATTTTCAAAAAAAAATTGCCGTATGACCTTAAAAACTCTTACCTGGTGTTTTTAAAACCAAAATTTTAGGAAAATAATCTCGGGATATGATCTGTGGAATTTCAAGAAGTTCTAATGGCTCCTACACAATTTGGCCTTGAGGATAAGTGTAGTTCAGAGACATAACTTCTAATCATAGGATTGGACATCATGGAGATGTATGTGCACTATGAATGAGTTCAGAAAAACTGTTTCTTTTCATAAGCTAATTGAAGCAGCCAATCAAAACATGGAGTAGAGGGAATGTAAGTCTGCAATGCTGTCTACTGTTTTACATTGCTTTGTGATTAAAAGTGATGTAGAGAATTAAATAATTGTAGTACTCATAGAGGTAGTGTAAGTCTGCTTCATATTAAGCAGTATCAGTGTCATAGGAAATGTAGAACATGACTGAGCAAGAAGGGGAAGATATTACTATTCCAGGATTGTGAAAATGATCTTCAACATTTTAATTCTGAAAGTTGCGGAAATGCCAAATGATGGGATTGGCTTACAAGAAATCCAAGAGTTATAAATATCTCTGACTAGATTTGGCCTTGTGGAAAATAGTGGTAGAGAGCAAGAAGTCATTTATTGCATGTAACGTGTTTTTAAAAACGATGTAGGTTTTCTTTCAGAAAGTGGCGGGCTGAAAGTAATAACAGCACAAAAGAGTGTAAGCTGTTCATAGGACATCCTTGGACGTCATGGAAAGTAAGTTAACTTTAAGGAGTTCTGAATTTTAATTTCTGATGTTGTATGGGTTTTTTAAACACAATCATTTTGATTGTGTTTTTTTTTCCCCGCTGTTACATGATGAATACCTTCAAGTCACTGTTTTTAGTGAATTTTGATACATTCTGAGAACAGCAAAAATAAACCATTTAACATGTATAATTAATTCTGTACTGTTTGCATTTATGATGTATATGTAGAACTGTGTAGGAGGCATGGAGAAGGTGAGTTTTCTGTAAGTGTTAAATTTATTGTATGCAGTGCTGCACTTCTACGTATTCTTTCATATGCTGGACTACATCTGCACAATGAGATACCTAAGCAAAGGAAACACAAGTGATGTGATTGTGAAATGAGCAAAATAAATTGCACATATTTCAATTACATCACCTGTGTTTCCTATCATTACGAATCACATTGTGCAGATCAAGTTTAGGTCTGTCCAGGGAAACATAGGAGGTTTCTACTTTGTTGAAGAGTGCAGTGGACATGACTCACTTCATTAGTAGACTTTCACAGATATTATCTCCTCTGTACACTTCAACAAGTGTAAATCTCATCTTGAACTCTGAGTAGGCCTCACCTCAAACAAATCTCTGGATAGGAGACATGTTATTGGCATACTGAAGCGACACTTTTCTGAAACAAGAGCAATGCAAAAGATGCACCATGTTTTAAGATAGGCCTCACTTCATCTGCATCAAGATACTGTTAGTTTAAAATGTATATCTTTAGGATTGTGTAGAGGACCTGTAGAAGCAGAAGCTTCTGTCAGTGTCAAAGTTGTTGAAAAACTATTTGTCCTTCAATATTTTCCCTTGTCTTTTGTAATTTTTAAATACATATTTTAAATGTTTTCAAATGTTGGTTCTCTCTTTCACAGATTGAAAGTATAGAAATAAAATGTGATTAATTTAACGGCAATTACAAGGTAAATAGTTGTACTCTTTTCGTTACATTTCTATCACATTCACCTACTATTAGATCCACTGCTTCACTTCTTTAATCCTCAGTTTCCTGCCTTTGCTACTTTCCTCATTCCTTTCTCTATTACCTATTTACTCAACTCCTTCCACTCTTTTTCTCAGTCCCTCTGTTCTCATAGTTCCTCAGTCTTGTTCACTCACTCCATCTCTATTACTCTTAGTGTCTGTGAATTACTTTCCCAACTTTTTTTTTTTTGGACCGCTTCCCGGGAAGTTGCCCGGTTCGCAAACCAGCAGCGTTATGGCAGTCCACCATTTTGTGTTTCGGTCGAATCAAGATACAAGATGGAGGGCAAATAATGTTCAGAATGGGTAGAAGGGGGCACGGTAGATGTATCTTGACCCCCTTGGTTTTCTGAGGGTGGCTGAGGAGGACCATAGTTCTTCACTCTTGTTCACTCTCTCTGTTTCTATTAATGTCACTGTTTATGACTGATCAAAAAAATGTTTTTTTAAAAAGAACAGTAACTATAAGGGAAGGAAATAGACAGTTATGTTAAAAGAAAGACAGCTATAGGGAGTAAACTAAGGATACTGTTACCTACAATCCTCTGCTGTTGATGTTACTGACCATGTCATGAATGATGTAATATGTGACATCATCAGCAGTGGATTGTAGGTAACAGTATCCTTAGTTTACTCCCTAGAGCTGTCTTTCTTTTAACATAACTGTCTGTTTGCTTACCTTATACTTACTGTTCTTTTTTTTAAAAAATATTTTTTTTGGTTAGCTTCCGGTACGCGTACCGGGTAGCGCTCCGGGAGCGAACTAAGAGAAATAGAGGTTGGCAGAGTTCCAAATATTCTACCAATTTTTTTATAATGGGGAGTTAGTTCTGAAAAGAACTTTTTTTTTAATGTTTTTGTTGTTTTATATTTTTTTTTGTATTTTTTGAACATTTTTTTACTTTTTTTGTATTTTCTGAACGTTTTTAATTTTTTTTTGGTTTTTTTGGGGGGGGGGGAAACAAAAACGATCCATTATAAAGGGCTCAACAGGAGCAAAAAAAAAAAAAAGAATTTATTTTTTGGTGCGTTTCGTACAAACATTAATATGATTTTGAATTGCTCGCAAAATCAAAGTGATGCTACTTTCTCTGTAGCAGATGAAAGTGCCACATTCCACGCACACATGCTTTACGTGCCCAAACAACATTTGGATGTTTGCGATCATCTCCCTCGCCTCTGGTCCCGACACCTCTGGAACCACCGATCTTCTTGCCATTGGGAGGGGATTTTGTTGTTCGTCACGTAGCTGGGCAGCACTATAATTATTTGGGTGCCACCTACTCATATGCCGATGCATAGTATGATTGCCATAACTATATTTTTTATCAGTGCCCCTTGACAATCTATCACCGCATATACGGCAAAACACGTAGCGTGCATTCACTTTCTTTTGCCCCTCAGGAATTCTGTAGAATTGCCAGATGTAATTCTCCTTTCGATTGTACCTCCTGGGCTCCTCTGGCAAAAACTCATGCTCTTCCTCCTCTTCCTCCTCTTCCTGTTCTTCCTCTTCTTGCAAAATTACTTCTGCAGGTGGTCCTCTCTTTCTTGGATTTGGTGGAGGTGGTGGGCTAGCACCAGCTGAAGCTACTAATGAAGCCATCTCAAAGTCTCAATAAAGGGTCTTTCTCTCACCAAGATGAAAGTCAGAGTGATGAAAGAAGGAGGGGTTTTCATCATTTGGGAAAAACAAAAGTTCTAAACCAATGAAAAGTGTTCATTTTAGATCACATGACCTTGTATTACATCATTAGGAAACCAAAAGTGAAATGAACCAATGAAAAGTGTTATTACCGAGTCACATGACCTGCTATGTTTACGTTACGCGGTCGGCGCCGCGCCGCGGATCGCTTCCGGTTCGCGTACCGCTGCGCTTCCGGGTACACGAACGTAGCACGTAATATGACGTATTACGCGAGAACGCGAAACGTCATGCTGACGCGAAGCGTCACGATGTTGTTTTGTAACGCGAGAGGTGCGCAAAAGGAACGTTTACCGGTTCGCGTACCGGGTCGCGCCTCCGGATTGAGCTAACGGGAAGCTAACCGGTACGCGTACTGGGAGCGAAACAAAAAAAAATAAAAAAAAATTGTATAAAAAACATGTAAAAAATATTTTTCTTTTTAAAGAATAATACATTGTAAAGGTTTTGATATTAGCTATTAAAAAACCAATGAAATTCACTGAAAAAACCATAGGTTATAGACCATATATAGTTAGGAATTAGCATTTACAAAACCTTAAAAATTCACTGACAAAAACCATAGGTTATACACCATATATAGTTAGGAATTAGCATTTAAAAAACCTTATTTTACTCACACAAAACCAATGAAATTCCATATATAGTTAGTTGTACTAACTATATATCACGCACCCGCAATCCACTGCTGATGATGTCACATATTACATCATTCATGACATGGTCAGTGACATCACTGATGACATCACTGATGACATCTCAAATGACATCACTGATGACATCACTGATGACATCTCAAATGACATCACTGATGACATCACTGATGACATCTCAAATGACATTACTGATGACATCACTGATAAAATCATTCATGTGATAATACGATGAACCTCTTCAGACTCTAATATAACCTTAGATACACTCAGTGTAAACACAGACTCACAGATTGTCACTCATCCATGAAGTTACACACACACCTAGACAGTCATGCAAACAATCAATCACACCTCCATTTCCTTAACTATACAGTTAAACACACCTTACTTATTCAAACATATACTAAAACATATTTACTCACTTATACAATCCTGGATACAAGTTCACAATGATCCATACAGCCACTCACACATTCACTGGCTCTTATGCACAGTTATTTATATATGTCAACTCTCACATGTACTGTATTTTACATATGTACTTAATTTGACATGTAGCACTGAGATATCTATTCACTCACCAATACAGTCATGCACACAGTCAACCGCCCATACAGCTGTTTCCAACATGCACTTTTGAATCCATACATCTATGCACAGAGTCATACACTTCCCAGCCACCCACACACACACTCAGTCTCCCATACAAATGCTTGGGCAACCAATCAATAACCTATATAGTTACTCATATAGCTACTGATCAACACATGCAGCAGTTTACAGAACAACAGACATAATGATGCACAAATTAAGACAGTTTAGTCACTAACCCATGCACTCAGTGAGACACATTTAATCACTCACTCATACATTCAGTCATGCACCTACTAAATCCTTCGTCCAGACACTTATACATCGACTCATTCATAAATATGTAAGACATATTTTAACTTTACAGAAAAATACAGTCACTGGATGTTGTCATCAGTGATGTCATCAGTGATGTCATTTGAGATGTCATCAGTGATGTCATCAGTGATGTCATTTGAGATGTCATCAGTGATGTCATCAGTGATGTCACTGACCATGTCATGAATGATGTAATATGTGACATCATCAGCAGTGGATTGCGGGTGCGTGATATATAGTTAGTACAACTAACTATATATGGAATTTCATTGGTTTTGTGTGAGTAAAATAAGGTTTTTTAAATGCTAATTCCTAACTATATATGGTGTATAACCTATGGTTTTTGTCAGTGAATTTTTAAGGTTTTGTAAATGCTAATTCCTAACTATATATGGTCTATAACCTATGGTTTTTTCAGTGAATATATATATATTCGGCACGCAGGTTCCACCCACCACCGCTCCACTTCGTCCACGGGTGCCTCTTGCCGCACGGTGGTGTGCGTAGTATATTCACAACTCCAAACCCCACAATCCTCGGGATTTTTTCAATAAAGAGCACTCAAAGCCAATACAGCGTTGTTTCGCCAAGTGATTTAATTGCAGAAACTTTTCGCAGTTTAGTCAAGCTTACAAACGCGTTTCGGCGTTGCCGCCTTCGTCAGTGTAAACTGGCACTAGTTTGTTGAGTGATTTAAATAAAACCATGGTGACAACCTGTCACGTGCTCTAAAAAATAAACATAAAAAATGGCACATAGCTTGTAATTACAACATTACTTGTGGCGGCCATCTTATAATGGGTTGAATACAATTTTACATTGATCATATTCATAACATTTGATACCATCATGTTATTCATCCAACATAATTATTTGCGTGATATGTATAGCGGTAAACATCTGTTTCATGATTCAATCATTTGAGTGTTCGTGGTAACCTATGTTTAGTATTTATATTTTGAGGCGCCTATTCAGACAGTGCCGTTGATTCGCAAAGCCCACTACGATCCCGTTTAGGGCTTTCACGAATAGTTCACATTTTTGCATTGTAAGGAACAATTCTCTATTTCGAGTTCAGTGCAATCAAGCCCTGAATGGGCAATTTAATTTTAATCATGTTGTGTCCTTACACAAAAATCATTTAGGATTGTTCCTATATCTTTCCCTAGTAAAATATTGTTTGATTTTTAGGGGGGTTGGGCAGACAACTTTTACATTGTTGTTTACATATCATTTCTTTGTTTTCTCTCTCAGGGTTCACATAATCTCACAAGGGCCAGGATGGTAGTATTTTAGATGTGAGTCCACATCTCCTCTTCATTGTTCACCCCGCCCGGGGTCTTAGTCTGAAGCTGGATAATGAATCTTGATTCTAAGGTTCTTAACTTTTTTATCCAGTTCCCCCCTCTTTCTGTTCTGACTAGTTGGTCCAGTATAAAGTAAGTCAATAGATTGCTGTTACTATTGTGTGTATATATATATATATATATATATATATATATATATATATATATATATATATATATCCAAAACTAGTTTGCCTGGAAGAAAGAGGGGCCCACGAGCAAGGTAGAGGTTTCAGCATTCAATTCTTTGTCAGGAGCGCAGCTTGCGAAATGGATGCAAAACCAGCAAATTCAACGAAAAGTCAGCCTGACGCGTTTCGTATTGCTACTTCTTCAGAGGCACTGACTCGAGCTTCAAGGCAGGCATTATTTAGGCAAAACCACGGCACAAGTACCCACCCAGGTGGGCGTTGCCGGTCGCAGGGCTTCATGGTACCTGTAGTGTAATGTCCTGTCCTCCTTCAGTGAGTGGTCTGCCTTGGAGCACACTGTTAATGAAGAGGTGAGACCACCCTGGGGTATGCAGAGTCACATCACAACTCCGCAGCTGTCCATTATCCCCAACAAACGCTCCTTGCTCCCAAATCGGGGGCGTTGTTAGGCGTCTCCGTGGGGGGCTGAAACAGCCCCAGGGCTGACCTCCGCGGCTCAGGCACGCCGCTGAAATATCCAAAACTAGTTTGCCTGGAAGAAAGAGGGGCCCACAAGCAAGGTAGAGGTTTCAGCATTTAATTCTTTGTCAGGAACGCAGCTTGCGAAATGGATGCAAAAACAGCAAATTCAATGAAAAGTAAGCCTGACGCGTTTCGTATTACTACTTCTTCAGAGGGACTGACTCGAGCTTCAAGGCAGGCATTATTTAGGCAAAACCACGGCACAAGTACCCGCCCAGGTGGGCGTTACCGGTCGCAGGGCTTCATGGTACCTGTAGTGTAATGTCCTGTCCTCCTTCAGTGAGTGGTCTGCCTTGGAACACACTGTTAATAAAGAGGTGAGACCACAGTGGGGTATGCAGAGTCACATCACAACTCCGCAGCTGTCCATTATCCCCAACAAACGCTCCTTGCTCCCAAATCGGTGGCGTTGTTAGGCGTCTCCGTGGGGGGCTGAAACAGCCCCAGGGCTGACCTCCGCGGCTCAGGCATGCCGCTGAAATATCCAAAACTAGTTTGCCTGGAAGAAAGAGGGGCCCACCAGCAAGGTAGAGGTTTCAGCATTTAATTCTTTGTCAGGAGCTCAGCTTGCGAAATGGATGCAAAAACAGCAAATTCAATGAAAAGCCAGCCGCGTTTCGTATTGCTACTTCTTCAGAGGCACTGACTCGAGCTTCAAGGCAGGCATTATTTAGGCAAAACCAAGGCACAAGTACCCGCACAGGTGGGCGGTGCCGATCGCAGGGCTTCATGGTACCTGTAGTGTAATGTCCTGTCCTCCTTCAGTGAGTGGTCTGCCTTGGAGCACACTGTTAATGAAGAGGTGAGACCACAGTGGGGTATGCAGAGTCACATCACAACTCCGCAGCTGTCCATTATCCCCAACAAACGCTCCTTGCTCCCAAATCAGTGGCGTTGTTAGACGTCTCCGTGGGGGGCTGAAACAGCCCCAGGGCTGACCTCCGCGGCTCAGGCACGCCGCTGAAATATCCAAAACTAGTTTGCCTGGAAGAAAGAGGGCCCACCAGCAAGGTAAAGGTTTCAGCATTTAATTCTTTGTCAGGAGCACAGCTTGTGAAATGGATGCAAAAACAGCAAATTCAATGAAAAGTCAGCCTGACGCGTTTCGTATTACTACTTCTTCAAAGGCACTGACTCGAGCTTCAAGGCAGGCATTATTTAGGCAAAACCAAGGCACAAGTACCCGCCCAGGTGGGCGGTGCCGGTCGCAGGGCTTCATGGTACCTGTAGTGTAATGTCCTGTCCTCCTTCAGTGAGTGGTCTGCCTTGGAACACACTGTTAATGAAGAGGTGAGACCACAGTGGGGTATGCAGAGTCACATCACAACTCCGCAGCTGTCCATTATCCCCAACAAACGCTCCTTGCTCCCAAATCGGGGGCGTTGTTAGGCGTCTCCGTGGGGGGCTGAAACAGCCCCAGGGCTGACCTCCGCGGCTCAGGCACGCCGCTGAAATATCCAAAACTAGTTTGCCTGGAAGAAAGAGGGCCCACCAGCAAGGTAAAGGTTTCAGCATTTAATTCTTTGTCAGGAGCACAGCTTGTGAAATGGATGCAAAAACAGCAAATTCAATGAAAAGTCAGCCTGACGCGTTTCGTATTGCTACTTCTTCAGAGGCACTGACTCGAGCTTCAAGGCAGGCATTATTTAGGCAAAACCAAGGCACAAGTACCCGCCCAGGTGGGCGGTGCCGGTCGCAGGGCTTCATGGTACCTGTAGTGTAATGTCCTGTCCTCCTTCAGTGAGTGGTCTGCCTTGGAACACACTGTTAATGAAGAGGTGAGACCACAGTGGGGTATGCAGAGTCACATCACAACTCCGCAGCTGTCCATTATCCCCAACAAACGCTCCTTGCTCCCAAATAGGTGGCGTTGTTAGGCGTCTCCGTGGGGGGCTGAAACAGCCCCAGGGCTGACCTCCGCAGCTCAGGCATGCCGCTGAAATATCCAAAACTAGTTTGCCTGGAAGAAAGAGGGGCCCACCAGCAAGGTAGAGGTTTCAGCATTTAATTCTTTGTCAGGAGCTCAGCTTGCGAAATGGATGCAAAAACAGCAAATTCAATGAAAAGCCAGCCGCGTTTCGTATTGCTACTTCTTCAGAGGCACTGACTCGAGCTTCAAGGCAGGCATTATTTAGGCAAAACCACGGCACAAGTACCCGCCCAGGTGGGCGTTACCGGTCGCAGGGCTTCATGGTACCTGTAGTGTAATGTCCTGTCCTCCTTCAGTGAGTGGTCTGCCTTGGAACACACTGTTAATGAAGAGGTGAGACCACAGTGGGGTATGCAGAGTCACATCACAACTCCGCAGCTGTCCATTATCCCCAACAAACGCTCCTTGCTCCCAAATTGGTGGCGTTGTTAGGCGTCTCCGTGGGGGGCTGAAACAGCCCCAGGGCTGACCTCCGCGGCTCAGGCATGCCGCTGAAATATCCAAAACTAGTTTGCCTGGAAGAAAGAGGGGCCCACCAGCAAGGTAGAGGTTTCAGCATTTAATTCTTTGTCAGGAGCTCAGCTTGCGAAATGGATGCAAAAACAGCAAATTCAATGAAAAGTCAGCCTGACGCGTTTCGTATTACTACTTCTTCAAAGGCACTGACTCGAGCTTCAAGGCAGGCATTATTTAGGCAAAACCAAGGCACAAGTACCCGCCCAGGTGGGCGGTGCCGGGCGCAGGGCTTCATGGTACCTGTAGTGTAATGTCCTGTCCTCCTTCAGTGAGTGGTCTGCCTTGGAGCACACTGTTAATGAAGAGGTGAGACCACAGTGGGGTATGCAGAGTCACATCACAACTCCGCAGCTGTCCATTATCCCCAACAAACGCTCCTTGCTCCCAAATCAGTGGCGTTGTTAGGCGTCTCCGTGGGGGGCTGAAACAGCCCCAGGGCTGACCTCCGCGGCTCAGGCACGCCGCTGAAATATCCAAAACTAGTTTGCCTGGAAGAAAGAGGGCCCACCAGCAAGGTAAAGGTTTCAGCATTTAATTCTTTGTCAGGAGCACAGCTTGTGAAATGGATGCAAAAACAGCAAATTCAATGAAAAGTCAGCCGCGTTTTGTATTGCTACTTCTTCAGAGGCACTGACTCCAGCTTCAAGGCAGGCATTATTTAGGCAAAACCACGGCAGAAGTACCCGCCCAGGTGGGCGTTGCCGGTCGCAGGGCTTCATGGTACCTGTAGTGTAACTGAAGGAGGACTGGACATTACACTACAGGTACAGGAAGTCGCATCCTGAGCACAGTGATGACATCACAACCAGAAAGTAGGCAGGTTCCACCCTCATTCAGCAGTGAGAGGGTGAACTGGAAGCATCATCATCAGAGGTCCCCTCCAGTGTGCCTACAGGAGTTATTCAGGAGACACCCCAGTGGCAAGCTTGTCTGAGGAAGCTGCAGCTGGATCTGCCAGTGGGAGAAAAAGGAAAATCAAATTTTCTGAGCAAGAGCTCGAATTTTTAATTGAAGGAGTCTGCAAGGACTACAATCGGCTCTTCGGGAAAGACTCCAGAAGGGTGCCCGAGGCCGATAAAAGGCGGCTATGGTTGCGCATCCGCACTAAAGTTAACTCTGTGGGGATGACCCAGCGCTCCGTGGACGAGCTAAAAAAACGCTGGTATGACCTCAGAGGGCGGTCAAAGGAGAAGAGGCTGGGGGAGCGTGTGGCGACAGGTGGAGGGGAGCCCACTGTCCCACCGAATACACCACTGGAGGACTGAGTGGAGGACACCATAAATCCGCAGGTATGCGTGGGTGTGACACAGCTTGACTCCTCCCGACCCACCCAAGACACACCAGGTAAGTGCCATGCGACTGCGACCCCCTGTCCCCTAACAATGTCCATGACTCCAGAGCATCCCATATCAAACCCCAGTCATGCAGCCAAAGCACACCACTAAAGCGCTATTGCATTGTGGGACATGTAGTCTGACCACAATTACCATCTTGCCCCATTAAGCCAGACATGTTTAGTGAGAGTCAATCCTGCAGCGACTCAGGGAATGGTAGTCTGCATGCATGTAGGAAGCCTAAATGTGTAAGAAACATGTCACTAATCAATGTCCACTTCACATCACAGGTGGCGTAGAAGTCCCCAGCACAGACAGCGATGGCCTGGTCATTGAGGACATCACGGAGGACACAGAGGGAGACACAAATCTATCCCCACAGCCCGGACCATCAGGGCAAGCTGCCGCACCAGTGGTCATTACACCACCTGCCCCTGTGGCCAGTGCCACCCCTGTGCCACCACGCGCTGCAGTAGCACTGCCCGTCACACAACCACCAGTGGGGCATGCAACACCAGCAGCAGTTCGCCAACCAACCCGCCGCCCTGCGGCAGTGAGGAGCCAGACCAGCGGACTGGTTAGGGGTCTGCGCACTAACAATTCCCGTGCTGGCTTGGGACAAAATGTGCGAGCAGGTGGGCTCTCCATCCAGCGCCGTATGCTACATGTGCATCAGATGCAGGCCCGTCATCTCGGGGCTATCCACCTCCAACTGGACAAGACCGCCCGAAATGTTGCAGTAATGTCAGACCGCATGGAGAGGATGACAGCTGCTATGGAGGCCAACACATAGGCCATAAACAGGCAGCGGGATCTCAACCGCCGCAGACAGCGCCAACTGCTGACCCGCCTGTCAGCATACACGCGGTCCAACTACATAATAGGGAACGCGACCTCCCAGGTCTCGCTATGCTCCTTGGCCATGCAGGTCCAAATGGTCCAGTGCTGCCAGGACGTCGCGAGAGCTCTGGAGCATGTGTCAACAGCAGTGCAGGGCATGCAGGCTGCCGGCCATGGCCAGGAGGGGGGGGCTGACGACACAAGTGAGGCTACATCCAGCCATAGCAGCCAGTCCATTCCACCGGTGGTAGCACCCCGCCGCAGCAGTAGGCCCTCTGCTGCCTCACAGCCTAATCAAGAGGAGGATGGAGAAAGGAGGCTGGGAGCATTTGCCCGGAGGCGGCATTGAACATTATATCATTAACATGAGGGGCCATGCTGCTGCTACAAGCATGCCCCCCTGAAGAACAGACATATGACGCAATATGTCAATCATGTACCAGTTAGCAGAATGCCCAGTTTATTATGCTGTGCTGTAACAATTACAAATATTCTGTAACAATTGTGCTGTAACAATTACAAATATTCTGACTAAGTTAATCTGACTCTTGTCATTATTAATGTTGTCATGCATGAGTTAGGTAATGGGTGTGGGGAGTGGGTGCACTAGAAATAGTTCATGCAGATTTGGTTGCGCCGCATGTGTCCTGCAGGATTCTCGCCGCGTGCGTGACACACATGTGCAGGTGGTCGGTTGTCCCCTTCTGACTCACTGTCAGAGATGTCAACAGGTATCCTGCGCTTGGTAGCAATGTTGTGGAGGATTGCACACATGGCCACGATGCGGCAGCAGACATCTGGCTCGTATTTGATGGCCCCACCAATCTTGTGCAGTATGCGGAATCTGCTCTTCAAAAGGCCAAATGTCCTCTCAATGCAATTTCTTGTGCGTATGTGTGCTGCATTGTAACGCCGTTGCTGTGGTGTTGCAGGGTTGAGGTATGGTGTGAGGAGGTACTCACGGAGAGCGTAGCCGCTGTCACCTGAATGATAGGAGCAGAGGGTGAGTGCCTGTGCGGCGCAGCTACATTATCACAGTGTAATATTGTGGGGCATGTGTACTTACCCAGTAGGTGTCCTTCACCAAAGTCTCCCCTGGCCAGTCGTGTGCGAATGCCACTGTGCCGGAATATGAAGGAGTCATGTGTGCTCCCCGGGTACTGTGCCACTATGTCCGTGATGATTGTCTTTGCATTGCACACCATCTGGATATTGAGGGAGTGGTAGGACTTGCGATTGCGATACATGTATTCCGTTTGTGCTGGTGGGCAGATGTGGATGTGGGTACAGTCAATGCATCCTATTATATGTGGAAATTGGGCTACATTGTAAAATTGCAGCTTGGTGTCATTCAAGTCCTGTTGGCTGGTGGGGAATGAGATGTAGTGGTGTAGCCGGGTCAGCATGGCCACCAGGAAACTTCTTAGGCAGCGGGACATGGTGGGCTGGGATATCCCCCCTGCGACAGCGACTATGCCCTGGAAGCTTCCGGAGGCCAGTAGGTGCAGGCTGCACAATACCTGCACATGGGTCGGAATGGCATTGGTCCTCCTTGTTGGGTGCTACATCAGGGGGTCTAGGTCCTGGATCAGCTTGATGATCATTGCCCCATTTAGGCGGTACTTTGCGTAAATTTGCTCCCTGGTTTGGCCCAGAAGGGTGACCCGCACACGGAATATCCGCTCCTGGATCCTATGTCTGTTCCGTGCTGCTCGCTGTAGCCTTCGCCGCCTGACCACCATGTAGAGTCCTGGCATTGTGAGAGTCCTCAGGCTCCAGCTGCATGTCCTTATGTGTGTTTGGTCAGGCCTGCACCTGTTTGTAGTTTGCTAACGTGTTTTTATAAAACAATTTTTTTATTCTTACTGGTTACCACCTGGTTTGGGTTCTCCTTAAATTGCGCTTCGCAAATAGCGATTTTCGGGTTTTTCGCAATATGCGATTTTTCATGAATGGCGATTGCGATTATTTTGCGAGTTCGCAAATGAATTAGCAGAATCCATGGTTTCTCGCTATTTCAGATTCGCAAATAGGCTTGCTCCTGGATTCTGCGAATTTATTTGCGGACTCGCAAATTTTATGTTGAGAATTCCCTATTTTGGATTTTTCACTATCATGGATCCCTTTCTTTGAAATTGCGATCGCAATTGCTATTTCACAGCAATTGCGATCACAATTTTGCTTCATGAATCTAGCTGCATGTTACCTCTGGCAGTGGGGAAGACTTTGGTTATGTAACTTTATCTGGGTCATTGTATAAGTACATGGGTAGAGACTGGATCATTAGAGTACTACAAGGAGAGTGTATAGTGAATGTATAAGTGCTTGGGGATTGGTGGAGTGATTGGATAAGTACATATGTTGGCGGAGCCTAACCCCAGAGCACGAACTTGGCTCTAATTGGCTGCCCTCCTTGTGCCAAAAACTGACATTTGGGCTTTGCATGGCACTGTATTGCTACAACTGCAACACTCCACTGAATGTGCAATAAATATTCATATCCACACAGATGTGTCATGTCCACGATCTTTCATGTGTGGAAGTATGGATGAATGTAGGGTCAGTGATTCCCCCTACCTTCCATGTTGGCCATGTTGTGGGACTTGGGTCACAGGGTGACACATTGGCGCCTCGGCCCTGGTGGCAGCAGCACTACAAAAGGGACACCTGCATCAGTTGATTCCTCATACAGCCCAGGACGGAACCACGCCCAGAGCTCCGGAGTCATTGTTCATAGCCTCACACAGGACTGGCATACGCCAGGCCAGCCCACTCCACTTCAGCTTACAGGGAGGTACGACAACGCTACATGGCCCAGGTTTTCATTGTCGTGATCTGCTGGTCACAGGTCAAGTTGTCAGTATGCCACTCCCTCATGGCTGGTGTACACCCACATCACACACATCAAGTACAGGTATCACAGGACATGTGACCCTGCCAATAAAAAGGCCCTGGCACACGTTCAGGATGCCATTTCCATTCTCTGTCTTTGTATGTCCCTGTGCGGCACATATATGAATGTGGGGCTAGGGCACTACCCCCTCACGGTCCCCAGGGCCAAAGCTTACATGATGGCTGCCGCACCATGATAGACAACCATAGAGGCACCATGATTGGTGGGTTTAAGACTTGGTGGCACCGGGCACACTGGGTCCGGCACAGGCACATCGTCACGGGTCAGTGACTTTCGGTGCACTGAGTTAGGGGCACAACCAGTGCTCGGCGGGTGTGCAGCCTGCGATGATGCCCCGTCTTGGCAGTCTGGATTGGTAAGGCTTTGTGTGAGCCCTGCTGGACCACAGTGGGTTAGGCAGCGTGGGCCTACCGCTACGTGGCGTCAGCTCACGGGTCAAAGGGTTAGCGGCACCTTAAGGACTGAGCAGGTGTGCTGCAGGCGATGATGCCCTGTTCATTGATATGCTCTCGGCCATTGCAAAATGAAGACCCAGAATCAACTGTGCAACCTTCTGGCTGCCAAGGACGCAGGCCCCGGCCTTGGAGCTTGCTTTACCACATGCTGGGCCCTCTTGGACATACGCAGGTGGCGGAAGGTGAGCAAGAGGCTTGTTTGTTTAGCGGCAGGCAGTCACCTCTGGGCGGTGGGCGTGGATGGTGTGCAGCAGCCTGGGTGCGCAGGGGCGGGCAGACACCTCTGGGTGGTGGGAGTGGATGGTGTGCAACAGTCTGGGTGTGCAGGGGCGGGACAGCGATGAAGGCGTGTGCAGTTGTATGTACTCTGCCATTACTGATTCTATACTATGTTTCAGATGAGTGAGCTTGAGGGGCACGCCCACACCTAATTTACATTGCCCCGAGGAGGTGGCGGTATAATTATACGATTGCCCCAGGACCTGGCCCACTTGGGGGGTCATTTAAATGAAGTGGGGGAGCCCTGCTTCATTTTTTTTTCGGCCGGATTCGTGCACATAGTGCGCATTCGGACGTTTAAAAAAATAAAATATTTGGGGGTCCTTCTGGGACCCCCTGAGCAGGCATAGGGAGCCAGGGTGTTTCTACCTTGCCCCTTTTCTTCATTTTTCACTTTCTTTTACTGTTTTCTTGTGACTCGGTTCTACCGAGTCACAAGATGGCCGCCAACACTTCCTGGTTTAGAGTGTTGCCAGCCAATTAGAATGAAGCTCGTTGTCAGGAGGGGTCGCAAACCTACCGCGGCCATAGATATTGATATTTTTATTTTTTATTTTCTCAGCAACTACTGAATGGATTTACACCATTTTAAAAAAGGTCGCTTTCTGAACCAAGAACTACCTTTTTGTCAATTTTGGTGTAATTCCGTTAAGCAGTTCGGGCTGTAGCCGTGGTTAAAATTTCCTATGGAAAAATTATTTTGAAGCTTTTATTTTTTGGATTTCTCAGCAACTACTGAAGGGATTTACACCATTTAAAAAAAAAGGCTGCTTTCTGAACCAAGCGCTATCTTTTGATAAATTTGCTGTAATTCCATTCAGCAGTTCGGGCTGTACCCCGGCTAAAGTTTCCTATGGAAAGTAGCATGGAGAAATCACTTTTTAGGACCCCTCTTTTTTCCCAGCCCCCGCTTGATTTGACAAATCACCCCCAAACTTTCAGAATAGGAACTGACCTGGATAGACCTTTTTTTTGATAATTTCACGAAGATTCGTCAAACAACGCCAAATTTATTAGCAGATCAAAAAATGCTTTTCTATGGAAACTAGGTTCTAACTATAACTAGGTTATATATATATATATATATATATATATATATATATATATATATATATATTCACTGAAAAAACCATGGGTTATAGACCATATATAGTTAGGAATTAGCATTTACAAAACCTTATTTTACTCACACAAAACCATTGAAATTCCATATATAGTTAGTTGCACTAACTATATATCGCGCACCCGCAATCCACTGCTGATGATGTCACATATTACATCATTCATGACATGGTCAGTGACATCACTGATGACATCACTGATGACATCTCAAATGACATCACTGATGACATCACTGATGACAACATCCAGTGACTGTATGTTTCTGTAAAGTTAAAATATGTCTTACATATTGAAGAATGAGTGGATGTATAAGTGTCTGGATGAAGGATTTAGTAGGTGCATGACTGACTGTATGAGTGAGTGATTAAATGTGTCTCACTGAGTGCATGGGTTAGTGACTAAACTGTTTACATTTGTGCATCATTGTGTCTGTTGTTCTGTAATCTGCTGCATGTGTTGATCATTAGCTATATGACTAACTATATGGGTTATTGATTGGTTGCCCAAGTATTTGTATGGGAGACTGAGTGTGAGTGTGGGTGGCTGGGAGGTGTATGACTCTGTGCATAGATGTGTGAGCAGTTGATTCACTAGATGTATGGGTTCAAAAGTGCACATGGAAACAGCTGTGTGGGCGGTTGACTGTGTGCATGAGTGTATTGGTATGTGAATGGATATCTCAGTGCTACATGTCAAAGTAAGTACATATGTAAAACACAGTACATGTGAGAGTTGACATATATAAATAACTGTGCATAAGAGCCAGTGAATGTGTGAGTGGCTGTATGGATCATTGTGAACTTGTATCAGGGATTGTATAAGAGAGTAAATATGTGTTAGTATATGTTTCAATAAGTAAGGTGTGTATAACTATATAGTTGAGGAAATGGAGGTGTGATTGATTCTTTGCAAGACTGACTAGGTGTGTGAGTAACTCCATGGATGAGTGACAGTCTGTGAGTGTCTGTTTACACTGAGTGTATCTAAGGTTATATTAGAGTCTGAAGAGGTTCATCGTATCATCACATGAATGATGTCATCAGTGATGTGATCAGTAATGTCAAATGAGATGTCATCAGTGATGTCATCAGTGATGTCATTTGAGATGTCATCAGTGATGTCATCAGTGATGTCATTTGAGATGTCATCAGTGATGTCATCAGTGATGTCACTGACCATGTCATGAATGATGTAATATGTGACATCATCAGCAGTGGATTGCGGGTGCACGATATATAGTTAGTGCAACTAACTATATATGGAATTTCAATGGTTTTGTGTGAGTAAAATAAGGTTTTGTAAATGCTAATTCCTAACTATATATGGTCTATAACCCATGGTTTTTTCAGTGAATTTTCAAGGTTTTGTAAATGCTAATTCCTAACTATATATGGTCTATAACCTATGGTTTTTTCAGTGAATTTCAATGGTTTTTTATTAGCAAATATCAAAAGCTTTAAAATGTCAAGTACGTGGTAGGTAAAAACATTTTCGTGTTTATGCACGCTGATGTGCTTTGAACGCTGCCCCCCCTCCCCTCTTTTCTTTTAGGATTATTCTCTCTTTGCAGATAGTGAAGGGTAGGTAACGCAGGCCTTTGCCCCCGTTGTAATCCGTCGTGCCTGCTTCCCTCTCCATTTGATTGATTGTTATCCAAGCATTTACTGTTTTGGAATTGCTTCTCTTTGGTTCATTCTCTATTTACAAACAAGCACATAGTCGCAATACTCTGTTTAGTCTTTGCAGATAGTGAAAAATCGTTAGAAAAAACAAAAGGAATCAAGCAAAATCAGTAGGCCACTAATAGGATCTCTTTTTGACCTCGCTAAAATAGAAACATTAGGAACAACCCCTCATGAGAAATATGAAACTAGTGAGAGGAACCGAGCTCGACGCCATGATGGCTGCAAGACAGCTCGGCTCCGCCGCCCACCCCGCCCAAAATAACGACAAACCCTATGCAAATATTATAAATATATACAACACACCAGCAAAGTAACAGGGTAAAACGTTTTATTAAATAACTATTTACATGGCAGCCTGCTGCAACATCGATCCAAATACATGCTGCCGTTCCCGGGATTTCTCCCCGACTACTCTGCGGCCTACGAGATGGAGAGGCCGGGGCGTTGACTATGCGGGGCCTCCGGCCGCAACCACAGCGCCAACGATCGCTGCTGACGGAGGGGAGCCTTGCCGGTGAGACCACTGATCTGAAGAACCGCTGCCTGCGGTGCCTCCCTGAGCCGCTTGACGGAGGCCCCCGAGGGGCGGTGTGGTGGCGCGGACTCGGAAGGGGCGCTTGGCTCCTGCCCCCTCCCCAAGTCTTGTTGCCCTGCTGTGGCTTGAGATCGCCCCCGACATAGGCGGCCGGCTCCCGGGGTCCGGCGGAACTTTTTGTCTTTTGGTGACTCTTCCATTCTGGACCTTGTCCCACAATCCGTTTGACCTGAAGACACGTCCTGCGGTGCCCTGGTCCGACCATCACATATACCTGTGCCAGGAGACGGCGTGGGGTGCACTGGAAGGAAGAGGCGGCGCGAACGAGCCTCCCCCTCCTCCCCAGGTGGAGGTTTCTCAGCTGCACCCCAGCGCTTAACTCGGCATCTGAGTTACGCCCACTCTTCCGGCACAGTGCCTACCTGCGCCACGAGACGGCGTGGGGTGCACCGGAAGGGAGAGGCGGCGCAAAGGAGCCTCTCCCACCTCCCCAGGTGGAGGTTTCTCAGCTGCACCCCAGCGCTTCACTCGGCAGATGAGTTACGCCCACTCTTGCGGCACAGTGCCTCTCTCAGCCAGCTGAGTTGCGCCTGCTCTTGCTATTACAGCGTCTCACCCGCCATCCGGCTGAATTGCACCCACTCTTGCGGTACAGCGACAGGCGGCTGCCACGGAGCTCACGAAATGGCGGTCGGCTCCACAGACTTGGGCCTGGCCTGCAAGGATGGCTCTGGGCAACCCTGGAACTCGGACGCTTGACTGCTAGGGCATGGGCCCCATTCCCAAAAGCGTCCCCTCAGCCTTGAAGATTCTACAAGAGTCACCAGGGCCCCCGACTCCCGCAGACTTCCGGTGGGGAGCGACTGCCATGACTGCTCGCGGAACGGTCACGACGTAGCCACGGGGTGCTCTCATGCTGACGCCAGCTTCAGTCTGAAACATCCAGAAACACTGTAGTATCGCGTTGTCGCGTAATGCGTCATATGACGCGCCGCGTTAGCGCAGCCGATGCGCGAAGCGAGGCGCGAAGCGCAGCTTCCCGGAAGCGATCCGGGGCGCGGCGCGGAGCGCGTAACGTAAGCATAACAGGTCATGTGACTTGTTAATAAAAATTTTCATTGGTTCATTTCACTTTTGGTTTCCTAATGATGTAAGGCTAGGTCATGTGACGTAAAAATGACACTTTTCATTGGTTTAGAACTATTTTTTTTGTCCCAAATGATGAAAACCCCTCCTTGTTTCCTCACTCTGACTTTCATCTTTGTGAGAGGAAGACCTACAGTGCCTCGCTCGGCCACCTGAGTTACGCCCGCTCTTGCGGCACAGTGCCTCGCTCGGCCAGCTGAGTTCCGCCCACTGTTGCGGCACAGTGCCTCGCTCGGCCAGCTGAGTTCCGCCCACTCTTGCGGTACAGTGCCTCGCTCGGCCAGCTGAGTTCCGCCCGCTCTTGCGGCACAGTGCCTCACTCGGCCAGCTGAGTTCCGCCCACTCTTGCGGCACAGTGCCTCGCTCGGCCAGCTGAGTTCTGCCCGCTCTTGCGGCACAGTGCCTCACTCGGCCGGTTGAGTTTCGCCTACTCTTGCGGCTACAGCGTCTCACCCGCCATCCAGCTGAGTTGCGCCCACTCTTGCGGCCTACGACATGGAGAGGCCGGAGCGTTGACTAGGCGGGGCCTCCGGCCGCAACCACAGCGCCAACGATCGCTGCTGACGGAGGGGAGCCTTGCCGGTGAGAGCCACTGATCTGAAGAACCGCTGCCTGCGGTGCCTCGCTGAACCGCTTGACGGAGGCCCCCGAGAGGCGGTGTGGTGGCGCGGACTGGGAGGGGGCGCTTGGCTCCTGCCCCCTCCCCAAGTCTTGTTGCCCTGGTGTGGCCTGAGATCGGCCCCGACATAGGCGGCCGCCTCCCGGGGTCCGGCGGAACTTTTTGCCTTTTGGTGACTCTTCATTCTGGACCTTGTCCCACAATCCGTTTGACCTGAAGACACGTCTTGCGGTGCCCTCGCAATGCGGCCTGGTCCCTGAATGTGTGCAGGTGGACAGTATTGATTGGATCAAGATGGCGGCTTCACACAAAGCTGACTCAAGTGTTGCTGCTGATGCTATGCAGACAAAAACTGGTTTTCAGTTTGTACATTCTTCAGGATTTTTCCATCCAAGGCTGGTTGAGAGTTTGTAGAATGATGGCTTCAGATCTTTACAACTACTAGTACAACAAGACATTCGTAACAATGTGGACTCACCTTGACGCAGCCGGCCGTTTATCTTTCTTCAAATGCTGCCTTCCATTCAGAAAATATCTGAATGGAAGACACCATCTTGTAGCATAAAGGGCTGCGTCAAGGGTGGTATTGCCCAGAATGTCTTGTTTTCTAGTGCTCGTAATGATGAAGCCAGAACTGCCGAAAGGGATTCTGCTCCTGCCGCTACTTATTGGAGACATTGAACTATACTCTGGACCTGCCTGGCCTCGACCAAAATGGCGCCAGTATGGGAGCGACTTGCAACTCCTTATGACGTTCTAGTTACTTATCCTTGACGTTATGGGGGATGTATGCGGTCTTTGTGCACATGGCGGGCGGGGAAGGGTACTGACTGGGAATACGGACAACCCTATTGATGTCGATTTTTCATTATTGATTATTGTATTAATAAAGCTTCGAAGTAATGTTACCCATGATACTCGCCCATGGTGTGCGTATGGACGATTTTATTGTAACTGATCCTGTTATACTTTCAATTAAAAAATCAACCTTCACTGATTCTGCAACCGTTTGTCACATTTCGTTTTTTCAATTAAATGGCTCGCTTGTTACATACTTCTATACCCCTGGCTTTTGAAAGACACCATCTTGTAGAATAAAGGGCTGCGTCAAGGGTGGTATTGCCCAGAATGTCTTGTTTTCTAGTGCTCGTAATGACGAAGCCAGAACTGCCGAAAGGGATTCTGCTCCTGCCGCTACTTATTGGAGACATTGAACTATACTCTGGACCTGCCTGGCCTCGACCAAAATGGCGCCAGTATGGGAGCGACTTGCAACTCCTTATGACGTTCTAGTTACTTAGCCTTGACGTTATGGGGGATGTATGCGGTCTTTGTGCACATGGCGGGCGGGGAAGGGTACTGACTGGGAATACGGACAACCCTATTGATGTCGATTTTTCATTATTGATTATTGTATTAATAAAGCTTCGAAATAATGTTACCCATGATACTCGCCCATGGTGTGCGTATAAACGATTTTATTGTAACTGATCCTGTTATACTTTTAATTAAAAAATCAACCTTCACTGATTCTGCAACCGTTTGTCACGTTTAGTTTTTTCAATTAAATGGCTCGCTTGTTACATACTCCTATACCCCTGGCTTTTGAAAGACACCATCTTGTAGAATAAAGTGCTGCGTCAAGGGTGGTATTACCCAGAATGTCTTGTTTTCTAGTGCTCGTAATGACGAAGCCAGAACTGCCGAAAGGGATTCTGGTCCTGCCGCTACTTATTGGAGACATTGAACTATACTCTGGACCTGCCTGGCCTCGACCAAAATGGCGCCAGTATGGGAGCGACTTGCAACGCCTTATGACGTTCTAGTTACTTAGCCTTGACGTTATGGGGGATGTATGCGGTCTTTGTGCACATGGCGGGCGGGGAAGGGTACTGACTGGGGATACAGACAACCCTATTGATGTCGATTTTTCATTATTGTTTATTGTATTAATAAAGCTAGAGATAAGTCAAGTACGTGGTAGATCAAAACATTTTCGTGTTTATGCACGCTGATGTGCTTTGAACGCTGCCCCTCCCCCTCATCATTTAGATTACCACCGCCCATTCCACAAAAGCGTACCGGGCGCTCCCCACGCAAAAAAAACGCCCCGCGGGGCCCTTTTAAAGCCTCCACATCAAACCTAGAGGGTGAGGGAGGATCTACTATGCCCCCTTATGGTCATTTCCCCCTTTGTTTTGGCCTCCTCTTGTCTCTCGATCCTACCGAGAGACAAGATGGCAGCCGCTCCGGACTGTTTAGAATGTTGACAGACACCGGAGAGCCAATCAGCTTCGCTTCGCGAAGTTCCGTTACGCGTCAAGTACGCGAACCGGAGCGCTACCCGGAGCGCTGTTACAGATATATATATATTTTTGAACGTTAATTTATCAAAATCCACTGGAGCACATATATTGAGACCTAGCAAAGGCACATCGGGCTAACAGTCCCTACAATTTTGCCAAGTTTCATGCAAATCCATTCAGCCGTTCGGGCTAAAAGTGAGGCCAACCGCCCTATGGAAATTAACATGGGAAAAACGCGTTTTGGGACACCCCTTTTTTCTCGGCCCCCCCTTGACGAACCCCCCCCAAATTTTCAGGGGCTGCTCAGAAACAAAATGTTCCATTTTCCTGAAACTTTCAGCCAATTCCGTCCACAAACGCCAAAGTTATTAGACATAAAATTTTCAAAAATCCCATAGAGAAAAAATCCTAACTATATATACCTACTGGCGACCGCCAGTAGGTAATATATATATATATATATATATATATATATATATATATATATTCACTGAAAAAACCATAGGTTATAGACCATATATAGTTAGGAATTAGCATTTAAAAAACCTTATTTTACTCACACAAAACCATTGAAATTCCATATATAGTTAGTTGCACTAACTATATATCGCGCACCCGCAATCCACTGCTGATCATGTCACATATTACATCATTCATGACATGGTCAGTGACATCACTGATGACATCACTGATGACATCTCAAATGACATCACTGATGACATCACTGATGACAACATCCAGTGACTGTATGTTTCTGTAAAGTTAAAATATGTCTTACATATTGAAGAATGAGTGGATGTATAAGTGTCTGGATGAAGGATTTAGTAGGTGCGTGATTGACTGTATGAGTGAGTGATTAAATATGTCTCACTGAATGCATGGGTTAGTGACTAAACTGTCTTAATTTGTGCATCATTATGTCTGTTGTGATGTAAACTGCTGCATGTGTTGATCATTAGCTATACGAGAGGCTATATGTGTTATTAATTGGTTGCCCAAGTATTTCTATGGGAGATTGAGTTTGTGTGGGGGTGGCTGTAAGGTGTGTGACTCTGTGCATAGATGTGTGAGCAGTTTATTCACTAGGTGTATGAGTTCAAGAGTGCATGTGGAAACAGCTACATGGGCAGTTGACTGTGTGCATGAGTGTATTGATGAGTGAATGGATATCTCAATGCTACATGTCATACTAAATACATATGTAAAACACAGTACATGTGAGAGTTGCCATATATAAATAACTGTGCATGAGAGCCACTGAATGAGTGAGTGGTTGTATCGATCATTGTGAACTTGTATCAGGGATTGTATAAGAGAGTAAATATGTGTTAGTATATGTTTCAATAAGTAAGGTGTGTTTAACTGTATAGTTGAAGAAATGGAGGTGAGATTGTTTCTTTGCATGACTGACTGGGTGTGTGAGTAACTCCATGGATGAGTGGCAGTGTGTGAGTGTCTGTATACACTGAGTGTATCTAAGGTTATATTAGAGTCTGAAGAGGTTTATCGTATTAGCACAAGAATGATGTCAAATGAGATGTCATCAGTGATGTCATCAGTGATGTCATTTGAGATGTCATCAGTGATGTCATCAGTGATGTCACTGACCATGTCATGAATGATGTAATATGTGACATGATCAGCAGTGGATTGCGGGTGCGCGATATATAGTTAGTGCAACTAACTATATATGGAATTTCAATGGTTTTGTGTGAGTAAAATAAGGTTTTTTAAATGCTAATTCCTAACTATATATGGTCTATAACCTATGGTTTTTTCAGTGAATTTCAATGGTTTTTTAATAGCAAATATCATAAGCTGTCGAATGTCAAGTACGTGGTAAGTAAAAACATTTTCGTGTTTATGCACACTGATCTGCTTTGAATGCTGCCCCCCACCCCTCATTTCTATTAGGAGTACTCTCTCTTTGCAGATAGTGAAGGGTAGTTAACGCAGGCCTTTGCCCCCGTTGTAATCCGTCGTGCCTGCTTCTCTCTCCATTTGATTGATTGTTCTCTTTGGTTCATTCTCTATTTACAAACAAGCACAGAGTCGCAATACTCTGTTTAGTCTTTGCAAATAGCGAAAAATCGTGTAAAAAAAGAAAAGGAATCGAGCAAAATCAGTAGGCCACTAATGGGATCTCTTTTTGACCTCCCTAAAATAGAAACATTAGGAACAACCTGTTGATAATACCAATGTGTATGTACATAAGCGGCGTTCATTTGTGTTCACAGTACCCCTTCTTGATTGTTTGAATCGAGCATTGAATTGTTCGAAGTTGGTTCTCTTAAGAATCTTCTCTGCCTGCAAACGAGGAAGAATAGGAATATTCTCTCTCCCTTTGCAGATAGTGAAGGGTAGGTAACGCAAACCTTTAACACGTCGTGCCTATTTCGTTCCTCATTGATTGATTGTTTCCCCAAACATTGACTGTTTGGGAATTGGTTCTTTTTGGAGGTATTCCCTGTTTGCAAATATACGTAGGAAAATCTTTGCAAATAGTGAAAGGGTACGTAATGCGGACCTTTCTCCCCCGTTGTAATCTGTCATGCCTATCTACTCCCCACTGATTGATGCACCTGTTTCACCCGGACCATTTACTAAAGATACGTCATCTGGCCCGACCAGAGAGCACCCCTAGTGAAAAGGACATATGCAATAATAACGAAGTGATCACTGTATCCTGTTAACAGAAACTTTAGCATGAAACAACCTGGAAAGAAAAGAATAGGAAAACGAAAATCAGTAGGCCACTGATGAACATGAACTTTTATTAAACAATGAACAAAGAAACGATAACATAACGTAATGATAAAACCTATTAATGTCCTAGAAACAAGAAAACGTTAGAAATATGCCAGTGGTGAGAGACCAGAAAACAGTAAGAGAAACCAAATCACCCCTCGCTGTCCCACCGCCTGCCACGCCAAAAAAATCGATAGACTAGGGAAAATGCAAGTCAGTAGAACATCCGCCCCCACTCTGGAAACTTCCAAGGTGGGGCAGGGTTGCGGCTACGCCCAGCCGGGAGCAGCCCATATAAGGCGGATCCTGCTGCCACGCCTCGGCCAGGAGATCCTAACGTAGGGTGTAGCCGGAGGAGAGGCCGAGGCCAGCGGGACCCGGCCAGGGGATTGCCTTTACAACGCTGAAGAGTTTCAGGGGGGGGGAATGTCTCCTCGACCCTCCCCTCTCTCTCCCAGTCCGGCCGCGGTGGCCCTTGAGAGTTGCAGGTAGTCCCGCCACATGCTCTTCCGGTCCGGCCACCAACGGTCGGGGGGCCGAGGCCGACGGGATCCGGCTGCAGCCGATAAACCAAGAAACCCGTTCATGGGGCCAGAGCCAGGGGCGTCCGGCCGACATCCACCGGAAGCCCGGCCCGAAGACGGACGGGACACTTCTTCTCTCTTGAATAATGGCTGCGACAACACTGGGGGGGGATGTCTTGCACATGCCTCCGACCCCCCCCCCCTCGTCCTCATCGCCTGGTCCGGCCACAACAAATCTCAAGCGAGACGCCGTGGGGTGCACTGGGAGGGAGAGACGATGCGAACAGGCCTCTCCCGCCTCCCCAGTGGAGGCTTCCCACCTGCACCCTCAGCGCTCCAAGCGCCCGGAAAAGGGTTCTTCCACTGTGGCGATGCTGCAACGTCTCGCCCGGCAGGGTGGAGCCCGTCCGCTCATTTGACCCCGCGATCGCCAGTAGCTACCGAACTCTCAAAATGGCGGTCGACCTGGCAAGAGCGGGCCCAGCATAAAGAAATGGCCCGGTCACTGGTTGACTCCACCACCGTAGTCCTCCACGACCTTGAAGATTCTACAGGAGCCGCGGGAGTCTCCGACCCCCGCAGACACCCCCGATGGGGAATGACTGCCATGATCGCCCGTGGAGTGACGAAACTGTATCCGCGGGACGTCGGCGCTCCCATGCTGGCGCCAGCCTCACTTTGAATTACTAGAATCCTGCAGACCTCAGTTCCGGTGAAAGCAAAGTGTGACCCGGTAGGAAAAATTGTTGCACCCCCTCCCCTTTTTGACTGATAGTTCAAACCACCGATCCTTTCCTTTGCCCTTTTAACGGAACTTTGGACTGCCTCCCCCTCTTTTACATTTTCTAGAGAAAACAAAACATTAACCACTACATTAGCATAGCAATTGACACCAGAACTGTTTTCAAATTGAAAACCAACAACATCTTCAACAGAATCCTTTTTGTTTCTGCTGTGACCCTGCTACAGCACAGGCATTGTCCCCAGCAGTAATTCTGCAATGCCGGTAAGAATAGCTGTGGTGCCTACTGGACTCACTCACCCCCGCGGCGCCCCACGCCGTTATTTGCTGGGCGGCAACTTACTAGACATCACCTTCGTGACATCCAGATTTCAGCGCTTTCTGCTGCCTTGGAACTATTCGCACAACAGACCGCTACTGACAATGCACCCCCCGCGGCGCCCCACGCCGTTATTTGCTGGGCGGCAACTTACTAGACATCACTTTCGTGCCATCTAGATTTCAGCGCGTTCTGCTGCCTTGGAACTATTCGCACAACAGACTGCTACTGACGACCCACCCCCAGGCAACATCTTCTGAATTTTCATAATTTGAAAGAACTAGTAACATGTCCTCATCAGGAATTCAAAAGAAATTGCCACGGTCTCTTCGTTGTTTAAATGTTTTTACTGTTTTTGTTTTGTTGTATATATTTATATGTTATTAAAGTTTTATATTCCTGCTACTTTGTTGGAGTGCTATATATTTTTAATGTGACACATAATTGTAAAAACTTTGATGTACAAAGAGTCATTCCTGGAATCTTCCGCTTCAGGCTCGGTCCCCTCCCCAATCACAATACAGGATGGTTTTCAGATAGTAGGAACACGTGTGGTGTGACGGATCTCATCGGGTGTGGGCCTTGATCTACTATAACTCCTTTGAAGAGGGGTGATTCTTTACAGCTGGAGCCATAAACTACATCTGCAGGGCTAGCTGATAGCCTGGACAATCGGACACAGAGGAAGAGGAGTGTCAGAGGGTGCGGTAGTGAATAGGGCGAAAGGGAGGTGTCGGGCGGGCACAGAGTGTGATTCTCAGGGAAGAGCAGCGCAGATGGGGGGAGGTTTATTGCCCATGCATAAGACAGAGAGCGGGGGTGACCAGTGCCTGGGGAAGATGCTTGCGAGGGTGGGGAGCCATGCTACGAATCGACAGCGTGCAGAGAGTGGGTCTGGTCAAGGCATCTAAAATGGCTGCCGTGCACGACAAAAGTGTGGCATTTCAAAAAAGGCAAGATGGCGCAAACAATGTTTTTCAACACTTCCTCATTTCCTTCGAATCGAACGTTAACAGACGTTGGTGCATATTACCAAAGTTAAGCGATATTTATCGCTAACGATGCTTACCAACAAATTTTTTACCGCTAAGCATCGTCAGAAATTATCGAAGATAAACCTTGCTATTATCAAGGTTTATCGCAAATGCGATAAAAAACGGCCGCAATGCATGAATATCGCTGAAAAGTCAGCGATATTCATGCATTACCGAGCTAATGCTCTTAGCCATGTTATCCACCTCCCATTGGATAACATGGCTAAGAACTGCTCAGGGCAGGTATAACTTTTTGGAGATATTCGCGCTTAGCGCGAATATCTCCAAAAGTTGGTAATAGGAGATAGATATCTTGCATGTTGTAATGCAAATTATTGTGGTATATGGAACTCATACCATAATCTCTCAGGAAAGCAGAAACTGATCCTTTTGGGACCGCCTGAAAAGGCCTAGGGGGTGAGGGGTACTCTACTTTGCCCCCTTTTCACGCTCCAAACTATTTTATTTTACTCTCTTCTGTAATTACACAAAATAGCAGCGATAAGATGCATCGGAGACACACAGTGAGAGAAAGGAGGCCGGAGATGAAGAAGAGATGTCAAATACACATTGGAGATAATATAGTGGCAGAAGGGAAGTAAATATGAGTAAACTTACCATGTAACATAAAAATGTTGCACTCTATACTATAAGTCTCATTTTATACTACAATCACTTCGCTACAACCTCATAAATTAAAAATAAAAATGAATAATGTCTCAAACAATTTTTGATTTCTAAATATAAATTTATTCTTCAGAATTTTCTAAATTTGAAAGAACTAGTAACATGTCCTCATCAGCAATTTCCTCATGAAAAGTCTGCAATGATGATTCTTGTAACTCTATGGTCTCCAAACATTCGATAAATTCGCCATCAACAGATTGATCAAAAAAATCATTCAAGTCATCTCCTCCTTGTGACAATATTTCATTATTGGTGCTGTCAATTTCAATCAATGTAGTGGAATCATTCAAGTCATCTCCTCCTTGTGACAATATTTCATTATTGGTGCTGTCAATTTCAATCAATGTAGTGGAATCATTCAAGTCATCTCCTCGTGACAAAATTTCATTATTGGTGCTCTCAATTTCAATCAATGTAGTGGAATCATTCAAGTCATCTCCTCCTTGTGACAATATTTCATTATTGGTGCTGTCCATTTCAATCAATCTAATGGAATCATACAAGTCATCTCCTCCTTGTGACAATATTTCATTATTGGTGCTCTCAATTTCAATCAATGTAGTGGAATCATTCAAGTCATCTCCTCCTTGTGACAATATTTCATTATTGGTGCTGTCCATTTCAATCAATCTAATAGAATCATACAAGTCATCTCCTCCTTGTGACAATATTTCATTATTGGTGCTCTCAATTTCAATCAATGTAGTGGACAATTCAAAAGAAATTGCCACGGTCTCTTCATTGTGAGCCATTTTATTTTGAAATTGCTTGCTGTAAATTGCAGAAAAAAATAATCACTTTCATTTATCGTGTTTAGTAATACATAATATAAAACTAACTTTATCAAGTATTTAGTATAACAGAAGGACTGCAAATAAATAACAGAAAACATTTTTCAAATTATCTTCAAGTGTACAACATAGTTCCCCTTACAAATTAACAACTCACCTTTTTAAAAGTAGGAGAAGTGTTAGTACTGTGTAAATCAAACACCAGAAATTCACCACCAAAAATTCCTCACAAATGTACCTCAGACAGTAGTATCACAAAATGGCTGTGGTTTCCTCTCATTTGACATATATACATAACCAATTAACTTTCATCACACACAAATACAAAACCAAAGTAACATTTTAATTGGTTCTAAATTTCAACACTTTCAAATGTGTTTTCCCCATGCAATTTTCCATAGGACATTTACATACGTCTACAGCCTGAATGGCTGAACGGAATTACACCAAACTTGGCAAAATGGTACATCAAACCTAAGAGGTCAGGAAGGATCTACTATGCCCCCTTATGGTCATTTCCCCCTTCGCTTTGGCCTCCTCTTGTCTCTCGATCCTACCGAGAGACAAGATGGCGGCTGCTACGGACTGTTTGGAATGTTGACAGACGCCGGAGAACCAATCAGCTTCGCAAAGCTCCGTAACGCAAAAAGTACGTGAAGCGGAGCGCTGTTACAGATATATATCTTTTTTTGAACGTTAATTTCTCAAAATCCACAGGAGCTCATATATTGAGACCTAGCAAAGGCACATCGGGCTACCAGTCCCTAATATTTTGCCAAGTTTCGTGCAAATCCATTCAGCCGTTCGATTATTGACATTTAGATACGTCTACAGCCTGAATGGCTGAACGGAATTACACCAAACTTGGCAAAATGGTACATCAAACCTAAGAGGTCAGGGAGGATCTACTATGCCCCCTTATCGTCATTTGCCCCTTCCCTTTCGCCTCCTCTTGTCTCTCGATCCTACCGAGAGACAAAATGGCGGCCGCTACGGACTGTTTGGAATGTTGACAGACGCCGGAGAACCAATCAGCTTCGCTTCACAAAGCTCCGTTGCGCGAAAAGTACGCGAACTGGAGCGCTGCCCGGTCCGCTGTTACAGATATATATCTTTTTTTAAACGTTAATTTCTCAAAATCCACTGGAGCACATATATTGAGACCTACAAAAGGCACATCGGGCTACCAGTCCCTACAATTTTGCCAAGTTTCGTGCAAATCCATTCAGCCGTTCGGGCTAAAAGTGAGGCCAACCGCCCTATGGAAAACTCAATGTTAAAAACAAGTTTTTGGACCCCCCTTTTTTCTCGACCCCCCCTGGACGAACCCCCCCCCCAATTTTCAGGGGCTGCTCAGAAACAAAATGTGCCATTTTCCTGAAAATTTCAGCCAATTCCGTCCACAAACGCCAAAGTTATTAGACATAGAATTTTCAAAAAACCCATTGAGAAAAAATCCTAACTATATATACCTACTGGCGACCGCCAGTAGGTAATATATATATATATATATATATATATATATATATATATATATATATATATATTCACTGAAAAAACCATAGGTTATAGACCATATATAGTTAGGAATTAGCATTTAAAAAACCTTATTTTACTCACACAAAACCATTGAAATTCCATATATAGTTAGTTGCACTAACTATATATTGCGCACCCGCAATCCACTGCTGATCATGTCACATATTACATCATTCATGACATGGTCAGTGACATCACTGATGACATCACTGATGACATCTCAAATGACATCACTGATGACATCGCTGATGACAACATCCAGTGACTGTATGTTTCTGTAAAGTTAAAATATGTCTTACATATTGAAGAATGAGTGGATGTATAAGTGTCTGGATGAAGGATTTAGTAGGTGCGTGACTGACTGTATGAGTGAGTGATTAAATGTGTCTCACTGAATGCATGGGTTAGTGACTAAACTGTCTTAATTTGTGCATCATTATGTCTGTTGTTCTGTAAACTGCTGCATGTGTTGATCATTAGCTATACGAGAGGCTATATGTGTTATTAATTGGTTGCCCAAGTATTTCTATGGGAGATTGAGTTTGTGTGGGGGTGGCTGGAAGGTGTGTGACTCTATGCATAGATGTGTGAGCAGTTTATTCACTAGGTGTATGAGTTCAAGAGTGCATGTGGAAACAGCTACATGGGCAGTTGACTGTGTGCATGAGTGTATTGATGAGTGAATGAATATCTCAATGCTACATGTCATAGTAAGTACATATGTAAAACACAGTACATGTGAGAGTTGGCATATATAAATAACTGTGCATGAGAGCCACTGAATGAGTGAGTGGTTGTATCGATCATTGTGAACTTGTATCAGGGATTGTATAAGAGAGTAAATATGTGTTAGTATATGTTTCAATAAGTAAGGTGTGTTTAACTGTATAGTTGAAGAAATGGAGGTGAGATTGTTTCTTGGCATGACTGACTGGGTGTGTGAGTAACTCCATGGATGAGTGGCAGTGTGTGAGTGTCTGTATACACTGAGTGTATCTAAGGTTATATTAGAGTCTGAAGAGGTTTATCGTATTAGCACAAGAATGATGTCAAATGAGATGTCATCAGTGATGTCATCAGTGATATCATTTGAGATGTCATCAGTGATGTCATCAGTGATGTCACTGACCATGTCATGAATGATGTAATATGTGACATGATCAGCAGTGGATTGCGGGTGCGCAATATATAGTTAGTGCAACTAACTATATATGGAATTTCAATGGTTTTGTGTGAGTAAAATAAGGTTTTTTAAATGCTAATTCCTAACTATATATGGTCTATAACCTATGTTTTTTTCAGTGAATTTTCAAGGTTTTGTAAATGCTAATTCCTAACTATATATGGTCTATAACCTATGGTTTTTTCAGTGAATTTCAATGGTTTTTTAATAGCAAATATCATAAGCTGTCGAATGTCAAGTACGTGGTAAGTGAAAACATTTTCGTGTTTATGCACACTGATCTGCTTTGAATGGTGCCCCCCCCCCCCCTCATTTCTATTAGGAGTACTCTCTCTTTGCAGATAGTGAAAGGTAGTTAACGCAGGCCTTTGCCCCCGTTGTAATCCGTCGTGCCTGCTTCTCTCTCCATTTGATTGATTGTTATCCAAGTATTTACTGTTTTAGAATTAGTTCTCTTTGGTTCATTCTCTATTTACAAACAAACACAGAGTCGCAATACTCTGTTTAGTCTTTGCAGATAACGAAAAATCGTGTAAAAAAAAAGAAAAGGAATCGAGCAAAATCAGTAGGCCACTAATGGGATCTCTTTTTGACCTCGCTAAAATAGAAACATTAGGAACAACCCCTCATGACAAATACAAAACTAGTGAGATGAACTGAACTCCACACAATGATGGCTGCAAAACAGCTCGGCTCCGCCACCCACCCCGCCCAAAATAACGATAAAGAACGGCTGCCATGACTGGTTGCGGAATGACCACGACGGAGCTACGAAATGGTGCTGCTCTCATGCTAACCCCAGCTTCAGTCTGAAACATCCAGAAACACTGTAGACTACCAATTCGATCAGTTCTGGTAGCGCCCCAATGTAACCCGGTAGAGAAGAACTAGCCCTCCCCTCTTTGACTGATGGTTCTTGTTGCCTGTCCCTTCTGTTGTCATTTAACAGAACTATTTAGCCTGCTGAAAGGGGTTGTGTTCCGACCGCTGGTTGGTGGAGACATTTTGACTATATTCTGGACCTGCGTTGTCGCGTAATGCGTCATATGACGCGCCGCGTTAGCGCATCCGGAAGTCATCCGGGGCGCGCAGCGCGTAACGTAAGCATAACAAGTCATGTGACTTGTTAATAAAACTTTTCATTGGTTCATTTTACTTTTCTTATTGTAATGATGAAAGGCTTGGTCATATGACCTAAAAATTACGCTTTTCATTACTTCCGAACATTATTTTTTCTTAAATATATGTTATAATGTTCCAGGCTAATGTACTTTCCCGGAAATTTTACAACTGTCCTGCAAGTAAAATATATTCTTTTTTCGAGAAAAAGAGCGTTTCTTCGTCCCATGACGGAGCCGTTGAGCAAAAGAGGGTCGACCTGCTGTCTTAGTCGCCGATACGCCTGAATATGAGATTCTTATCGATCACTTTATGTTGCAGGAATAGAAAACACAACAGCCCTTGACCATTTATCTTTACTGCGTTCCTTCGTATTATACCTTTTACCCTTCATGTAATTGGTCTGCTTTATTTCACTTGCCTTTTAATGATTCTAAAACAGTCACTATTATTAAAAACTTTACCAATGTATATACTACTACCATGTTTTCTTTTAAAAACCTTTATTGTGAAAATTTCATTATAGAAATACGAGCCTATAACCACGTGGGCCTGCCACAGAGCAAACTGTAATCGTATATGATGAATAGACATGTACACTGTAGAGGAACGTAACGGGCGGGCCATTAGGTTGCAAGAACTAAGGTGTCTAACAGTTACGGAATCGGTGGACGTACATTTTATAATTAAAATACGACAGGGCCAGTTACAATAAAATTATCTAGATATACATTTGCGGGCAAGTACCATGGGTGACGTTAATTCGAACTTTCAACAGTACAGTAATCAATAACACATCAGAACTTAATATCAATAGGGATGTCGAAATAGTCAATCAATTCTCGTCCCCGCCCGCCATGTGCTTCAAAACTGCATACGTATCTCGTGATTTCAAGGTTCTGCAACCAGTACACAACAAGGAGTTACGAGTCCCATTTATTCCGGCGCCATTTTGGGCGAGGACGGGCAGGTCCAGGATATAGTCAAAATGTCTCTACCAACCATCGACTATGATGATGTTCATATGCTGTATTTATTAGAGTAACACTCATCTGTCCACATGAAATTAATTTGCCACAATCTAAACATGTCATTTTAATCTTTCCAAAGTTCTTCTAAATATTTGGGACCGTTTCCCTTGCCTCTGAAGCTCTCAGTGCCACTTCTTTGATGAATGTACTAGCAGGTCAGGGGTTCTCCTCCAAATCTCTCTTTTATGCAGCACTATAATTAATTGGTGCCACCTCTCCATATGACGATGCATGGTATAGTTACCACAACTATATTTTTTTTCGGTTCCTCTGGAGAGTTCATCGTGGCAGATGAAGCGTGTAACGTACCGGGCATTTACCTTTTTTTGCATGTACAGGAAAGGAAAAACAAATCGAGCGTCCGAGTTCTAAGGTGTCCCAGGGCCATTTTAGTGGACCAGGCCCAAATCCAAAGAACAGGCCGCCATTTTGAGAGTCCTCTTGCAGCCGCCTGTCGCTGTAGCATCAAGAGCAGCCGAAACTCAGCTGAATGGCAACTGAAACGGTAAAGGGGCCCCCTACTACAGCAGACGAGCCTCCACCTAGGAAGGCCCATTCACGCCGGCTCCCCCCCCCTTCGGGCACCCCACGCCGTTATTCGGAGCAGTATTGTAGGATGGCCACACCAGTGCGGCAACTTGCTAGACATCACCTCGGTGGTAACCGAATCTCAACGCCTTGTGGTGTCTTCTATTCAAAAAACATTGTTATGCTGCATTCGACCTATTCGCCGCAAGTGCGCACACAACTCAACTGCATAGCTTGCTAGACACCACCTCGGTGCCATCCGGATCTTGGAATCTCAGCACCTTTTGGTGTCTTCTCTTCAGAAAATATTGTTGCGCTGCCTTTGGCCCCATTCGCACATCAGTCCGCTACTGACGCCATCTCACAGGCTAATGGGGCGCCCCACGCCGACTTTCAGCATTGTAGAATGACCACACCAGTACAGCAACTTGCTAGACATCACCTCGGTGCCATCCGGATCTCGGCGCCCCACTGCAGATGAAGTGCCTCTCAACTATGAAACCACCACGGTGACATCCGGATCTTGGCGCGTTGTGCTGCCTTCGGCCTATTCGCACATCGGTCCGCTACTGACGCCATCTCACAGGCTAATGGGGCGACCCACGCCGAGTTTCAGCATTGTAGGATGACCACACCAGTACAGCAACTTGCTAGACATCACCTCGGTGCCATCCGAATCTTGGCATCTCAACGCCTAGTGGTATCTTCCATACAAAAAATATTGTTACGCTGCCTTTGGCCCCATTCGCACATCAGTCCGCAACTTAGACATCACCTCGGTGCCATCCGGATCTTGGCATCTCAGCGCCTTGTGGTGTCAGTCAGAAAATATTGTTGCGCTGCCTTTGGCCCCATTCGCACATCGGTCCGCTACTGACGCCATCTCACAGGCCAACGGGGCGCCCCACGCCGACTTTCAACATTGTAGGATGGCCACAGAAGTGCGACAACTTACTAGACACCACCTCGGTGCCATCCGGATCTTGGCGCGTTGTGCTGCCTTCGACCTATTCGCACATCGGTCCGCTACTGACGCCATCTCACAGGCCAACGGGGCGCCCCACGCCGACTTTCAGCATTGTTGGATGGCCACACCAGTGCGGCAACTTACTAGACACCACCTCGGTGCCATCCGGATCTTGGCGCGTTGTGCTGCCTTCGGCCTATTCGCACATCGGTCCGCTACTGACGCAAACTCACAGGCCAACGGGGCGCCCCACGCCGACTTTCAGCATTGTAGGATGGCCACACCAGTGCTGCAACTTGCTGGACACCACCTCGGTGCCATCCGGATCTTGGCGCGTTGTATTGCCTTCGGCCTATTCGCACATCGGTCCGCTACTGACGCCGCCTCACGTGCCAACGTATTTTCTCCGCATTTTATACCCTATGCCGCATAACAGGTCATGTGACTTGTTTATAAAACTTTTCATTGGTTCATTTTACTTTTGGTTTCCTAATGATGGAAGGCTTGATCATATGACCTAAAAACAACACTTTTCATTGGATGAAAACTTTTTTTTTTTTCCCAAACGATGAAAGCCCCACCTTGTTTCTGGATGTTTCAGACTAAACTGGCATCAGCATGAGAGCACCACCATCTCGTAGCTCCGTCGTGGTCATTCCGCGAGCAATCATGGCAGCCGCTCCCCACCAGAAGCCTGCAGGAGTCGGGGCCCCCAAAACCTTTGATGAATTCTCAAGGCGGAGGGGACGCTTTCGAGAATGGGGTCCAAGACCTAGCAGACAAGCGTCCGATTTCCAAGGTGTCCCAGGGCCATTTCAGTGGACCAGGCCCAAAAAGGAAAGAGCCTGCCGCCATTTTGAGAGTCCTGTGACAGCCGCCTATCGCTGCACCGCAAGAGTGGGCGCAACTCAGCTGAATTGCGGCTTTTGACACAGTGGACCAAAAACGGACGGAATGGCAACTGAAACGGTAAAGGGGCGCCCCACTACAACAGATGACACTCCACCTGGAGAGGCCCGTTCACGCCGCCTCCCCCGGGGCGCCCCACGCCGTTATTCGGAGCAGCATTGTAGGATACCAAAACCAGTGCGGCAACTTACTGGACATCACCTTGGTGCCATCGTTCTGCTGCCTTGGAACTATTCGCACAACAGTTTGCTACTGATGACCCACCCCCCGCGACGCCCCACGCCGTTATTTGCTGGGTGGCAACTTACTGGACATCACTTTCGTGTCATCTAGATTTCGGCGCGTTCTCATGCCTTGGAACTATTCGCACAACAGTTTGCTACTGATGACCCACCCCCCGCGACGCCCCACGCCGGAAATCTGGACGTTGTGCTGCATTGGGACTATTCGCACAGCCGACCGCTACTTCGTTGTTTTTCCCTAAAAATGTTTATATGTTATTACTATTTTTGTTTTCTTGTATATATTTATAAATTATTAAAGTTTTATAATCTTACTACTTTGTCGGAGTGCTATATATTTTTAATGTGACACATAATTGTAAAAACTTTGATGTACAAAGAGTCCTCCCTGGAATCTTCCGCTTCACGCTCGGTCCCCTCCCCAATCACAATACAGGATGGTTTTCAGATAATAGCAACGCTTCTGCTGTGACGGATCTCATCGAGTGTGGGCCTTGATCTACTATAACTCCTTTGAAGAGGGGTGATTCTTTACAGCTGTGGCCATAAACTACATCTGCAGGGCTAGCTGATAGCCTAGGACCGGCCTGGACAATCGGACACAGAGGAAAAGGAGTGTCAGAGGGTGCGGTAGTGAATAGGGCGAAAGGGAGGTGTCGGGCGGGCACAGGGTGTGATTCTCAGGGAAGAGCAGCGCAGATGGGGGGAGGTTTATTACCCATGCATAAGACAGAGAGCGGGGGTGACCACTGCCTGGGTGAGATGCTTGCGAGGGTGGGGAGCCATGCTAAGGATCAACAGCGTGCACAGAGTGGGTCTGGTCAAGGCATCTAAAATGGCTGCCGTGCACGACAAAAGTGTGGCATTTGAAAAAAGACAAGATGGCGCAGACAATGTTTTTCAACACTTCCTGATTTCCTTCGAATCGAACGTTAACAGACGTTGGGGCATATTACCAAAGTTAAGCGATATTTATCCCTAACGATGCATTGCAAAGATTTTTTTACCGTCAGAAATTATCGCAGATAAACCTTGCTATTATCAAGGTTTATCGCAAATACGATAAAAAACGACCGCAATGCATTAATATCGCTGAAAACTCAGCGATATTCATGCATTACCGAGCTAATGCTCTTAGCCATGTTATCCACCTCCCATTGCATAACATGGCTAAGAACTGCTCAGGGCAGCTGTTACTTTTTGGAGATATTCGCGCTTATCTCGAATATTTCCAAAAGTTGATAATAGGAGATAGCGATGTTAGCGACTGTTTCCAGTCGCTAACATCTTGGCATGCCCACTTTGCATGTCATTAGTGATAAATATCACTCACATGCAAAGTGGGGCCCAAGATGGTCGCTATCTCCTACTAGCCGTCGCTAACTGGTGTTAGCAACAGCTAGGTAATACAGATATAATTTTATCTCCGCGAAGCGGAGCGCTGTTACAGATATATATCTTGTTTTTGAACGTTAATTTCTCAAAATGCACTGAAGCACATATATTGAGACCTAGCAAAGGCACATCGGGCTACCAGTCCCTAATATTTTACCAAGTTTCATGCAAATCCATTCAGCCGTTCGATTATTATTATTATTTATTTTTTTTGCCCCGCGGGGCCCTTTTTAAACCTCCACATCAAACCTAGGGGGTCAGCGAGGATCTACTATGCCCCCTTATGGTCATTTGCCCCTTCGCTTTGGCCTCCTCTTGTCTCTCGATCCTACCGAGAGACAAGATGGCGGCCGCTACGTACTGTTTGGAATGTTTACAGACACCGGAGAGCCAATCAGCTTCGCTTCGCAAAGCTCCGTAACGCGAAAAGTACGCGAAGCGGTGCGCTGTTACAGATATATATCTTTTTTTGAACGTTAATTTCTCAAAATCCACTGAAGCACATATATTGAGACCTAGCAAAGGCACATCGGGCTACCAGTCCCTACAATTTTGCCAAGTTTCGTGCAAATCCATTCAGCCGTTCGATTATTATTATTATTTTTTTTTTTTGCCCCGCGGGGCCCTTTTAAAACCTCCACATCAAACCTAGGGGGTCAGCGAGGATCTACTATTCCCCCTTATGGTCATTTGCCCCTTCGCTTTGGCCTCCTCTTGTCTCTCCATCCTACCGAGAGACAAGATGGCGGCCGCTACGGACTGTTTGGAATGTTGACAGACGCCGGAGAACCAATCAGCTTCGCTTCACAAAGCTCCGTTGCGCGAAAAGTACGCGTCCTGGAGCGCTGCCCGGTCCGCTGTTACAGATATATATCTTTTTTTAAACGTTAATTTCTCAAAATCCACTGGAGCACATATATTGAGACCTACAAAAGGCACATCGGGCTACCAGTCCCTACAATTTTGCCAAGTTTCGTGCAAATCCATTCAGCCGTTCGGGCTAAAAGTGAGGCCAACCGCCCTATGGAAATTAACATGGGAAAAACGCGTTTTGGGACCCCCCTTTTTTCTCGGCCCCCCTTGACGAACCCCCCCAAAATTTTCAGGGGCTGCTCAGAAACAAAATGTGCCATTTTCCTGAAAATTTCAGCCAATTCCGTCCACAAACGCCAAAGTTATTAGACATAGAATTTTCAAAAATCCCATAGAGAAAAAATCCTAACTATATATACCTACTGGCGACCGCCAGTAGGTAATATTATATATATATATATATATATATATATATATATATATATATATATATATATATATATATATTACCTACTGGCGGTTGCCAGTAGGTAGTTATAGTTAGGACCTAGTTTTCATAGGAAGTCCGCAACATTCTATTGGGAATAACTTTTGCGCCGGTTGTTGAATCTTTGCGACTTTCGCAAAGAAGATGGCCCTCTCCGCTCCTTCCTTGAAAGTCTCAGGAGGATTCGTCAAGCGGGGGCCGAGAAAAAAGGGGGGTCCCAAAACGTGTTTTCCCCATGTTAATTTCCATAGGACGATTAGACACGGCCACAGCCCGAACCACTGAACGGAATTACACAAAATTTGGGGAAATGGTAGGGTCTGGTACGCAGATCACCCTTTTGGTTAAATGGTGTAAATTGCTCCAGTAGTTCCTGAGAAAATCAAAAGAAAAAATATATATATATCTGGGCGGAGCCTAACCACACATCTCATCGTGAGATCTGATTGGCTGTCAGCACTTCATCCAAGAAGTGTTGGCAGCCATCTTGGGACCAATATACATGATAGCACCTCATTAAAAAGCATTGCAGTTAATAGAAGGTTTTAGGACTTTAGTTACATTATAAATCATTTGTTGATGGTACCATACTCATTTTAGGAATTGTGGTGTGTTCTAAGGTGATTTTACCATGTGACAAATCCTTCTGCTGGGATATCATGAATCATGTTTGAAAGAAAACTATTATCTCATGCTTTTCCCACAGTGGTTTGGAAGGGGATCTATAAGCTAAACTGAAAGCATATTTTCTGTAAATTCACATTATCTTTCTCAGTCATGTGAGAATGAAGTCTGACATTCTCAGTAAAACATGTACATCCAACAAGGACAGATACTTCCTTTGTGTTCTACTGCAGCTTCCCAGAGTGTTCTAAAGAACAACTAGAGTGCTACTTATTACAAAGTTATGGCACACCTGAAGCCATCTTGATTGGAATAAAGTGGTAACTCTTAAAACATTTAATTTAAAAAGGAACAAAATGAGGGGGTATATTTTGCCATAGAAAGTATGATTAGTGCTGCAGAAAGAAAAATGAGGGCACATTTTGAGTGGCGTCTTAAATCCTCTTCTATTTCATTAAAAAATTCTGACATGCAGTCTCCCAAGATGGCCACCAGAGACAAAGGAGCCCAAATGTAGCCCAAATATCACCCAGATGTAGCCCAAGTATAGCCCAATGACAGAATGTCCCAGAGTGTTCTAAAGAACAACTAGAGCGCTAACAGTCTTACTTATGACAAAAGTTTGACACACCAGAAGCGATCTTGATTGGAATGAAGTGGTAACACTTAAAACATTTAATTTAAAAAGGAACAAAATGAGGGGGTTTATTTTGCCATAGAAAGTATGATTAGTGCTTCAGAAAGAAAAATTAGGGCACATTTTGAGTGACTTCTCAAATCCTCTTCTATTTCATTAAAAAATTCTGACATGCAGACTGAAACAAGCACTTTCAATACCAGCAGCAGACTTCCCTGGTGAGCAGTAGCTTTACTACAGTGATCTAAAAAGCAACTAGCGTGCTAACATTCTGAATTTATGGCAAATGTGTGTCACATCTGAATGCCTTCTTGATGGAATCAAAGTAGAAAACTGAAAGTATTTCCTACTGAGGAGACTGTTGTAAATGAGGAAATTAGGAAACTTCATAACAAATAAGTCTCCCAAGATGGCCACCAGAGACAAAAGAGCCCAAATATAGCACAAATATCCCCCAGATGTAGCCCAAGTATAGCCCAATGACAGAATGTCCCAGAGTGTTCTAAAGAACAACTAGAGCGCTAACAGTCTTACTTATGACAAAAGTATGGCACACCTGACGTCATCTTGGTTGGAATAAAGTGGTAACACTTAAAACATTTAATTTGCAAAGGAACAAAATGAGGGGGTTCATTTTGCCATAGAAATTATGATTAGTGCTGAAGAAAGAAAAATTAGGGCACATTTTGACTTCCCAAATCCTCTTCTATTTCATTAAACATGCAGACTGAAACATGCACTTTGAATACCAGCAGCAGACTTCCCTGGTGAGCAGTAGCTTTACTACAGTGATCTAATGAGCAACTAGAGTGCTAACATTCAAAATGTATGGCACATGTGAATGCCTTCTTGATGGAACCAAAGTAAACAAGCATTGAAAATGCAATAGATCTCACCCTCGTTTAAGTTAAAGCCATTTGTAATGAGGTGGCTTTTTAGCTTTGCTTTTATTAGTGTTTTTCAAACTTTCATGTAAATAACATGCATATGTATGCATATATGTATATGTATGCATGCATTTATATTTGTATTTATATAGATATGCAGATTATATATGTTTATATATGTATGTGTATATATATATACACATACATTTATATAAATGCATATGCAAATATATGCATATATATATGTGTATATGTGTGCATGTAGAGAGAGGGAGAGAGGTAGAGGTGTAGAGGTAGAGAGGTAGAGGTAGAGAGGTAGAGACTAGTAGAGAGAGAAGTAGAGAGAGGTAGAGAGTAGAGAGTGAGTAATAGAGAGTAGAGAGTGAGTAGTAGAGAGTAGTAGAGAGCAGTAGAGAGAGTAGCAGAGAGTGAGTAGTAGAGAGTAGTAGAGTGAATAGTAGAGTGAGTAGTAGAGAGTAGTAGAGAGTGAGTAGTAGAAAGTGAGTAGTAGAGAGTAGTAGAGAGTAAGTAGTAGAGTGAGTAGTAGAGAGCAGTAGAGAGTGAGTAGTAGAGAGTAGTAGAGAGTGAGTAGTAGAGAGTGAATAGTAGAGAGAGAGTAGTAGAGAGTGAGTAGCAGAGAAAGAGAATAGTAAAGTAGTAGAGAGTGAGTAGTAGAGTGAGTAGTAGAGAGTAGTAGAGAGAGAGTAGTAGAGAGTGAGTAGTAGAGTGAGTAGTAGAGTGAGTAGTAGAGAGCGAGTAGTAGAGAGTAGCAGAGAGTGAGAAGTAGGGAGTGAGTAGTAGAGAGTAGTAGAGGGTGAGTAGTAAAGAGTGAGTAGTAGAGAGAGAGTAGTAGAGAGTGAGTAGTAGAGAGTAGTAGATAGTGAGTAGTAGGGAGTGAGTAGTAGAGAGAGAGTAGTAGAGAGTAGTAGAGTAGTAGAGAATGAGTAGTAGAGAGTGAGTATTAGAGAGTAGTGGAGTAGTAAAGAGTGAGTAGTAGAGAGTAGTGGTGAATATTCCAAAGTTTGGCACAGCACCACTTGCACAACAAGTCCAGTCAAATCATATCACTTAGAGTCCTCATTGAAGCGCTGAATCTTGGTGTATATTCAAATGCTTTTATTTTCCTTAAGTTTATGTACCACAGCCAGCCGCCACGTTTCGTTCTGTACAACAGAACTTCTTCAGGGCGTTCTAATTTCCTTCGTAAGTACATTCTTATTCAAAGTGACTAGGTATCAATTTTACCCACACAATTCGGGCAGACTTGAGTAATTTATAGCATCCTCAAAGTCAGTCTTTCAAAAATTCCAAAGTATAGGACATGATAATCCAAATCCAAATGTTTCTCAAGAAAAGTCATTTTCAATCGTTCGGAGTATCGGCGTTTGGGCAGATATGACCCATGGACACGGTTTATGACTTTTCTTGAGAAACATTTGAATTTGGATTATCATGTCCTATACTTTGGAATTTTTGAAAGACTGACTTTGAGGATGCTATAAATTACTCAAGTCCATGGATGCTGCTGGGAATGCCCCAGCAACACCCATTGCACGCCCCTTTAACGCAGGACACTGCGTTAAAGGGACTGATATTTATCAGGCAGGATTACGCCACAAAAAGTTCAAGTTCAAGTTCAGAAATTTGTATAGCGCACTACTTACCCAGAGGGTCTCAAGGCGCTTTGAGGGAGGGAGGTGCAATTACTTATCGAATATCCAGGTTTTTAGTTGCTTTCTGAAAGAGAGGTGGTTCTGAGTGAGGCGGAGGTGGGTGGGGAGAGAATTCCAGGTTTTAGCCGCTAAGTAGGAGAAGGATCTTCCCCCCATGGTGGATCTGTGGATGCGCGGGATTGCGGCGAGGGCTTGATTGAACGATCGTAGTTGGCGGGAGGGGGTGTCGAAGGATAGACGTGTGTTGAGGCATTCGGGTCCTAGGTTGTAGAGGGTTTTGTGTGCGTGGGTGAGGAGGCGGAACGTTATTCTCTTGTTTACAGGTAGCCAATGGAGGTCTTTCAGGTGGTCGGAAATGTGAGCTTGCCGAGGGATGTCCAAAATGAGCCTGGCTGAGGCGTTTTGGATGCGTTGGAGTTTTTTCTGTAGTTTGGCTGTGGTTCCGGCGTAACTGGTGTTGCCGTAATCCAATCGGCTTGTGACCAGTGCGTGGGTGACTGTCTTTCTTGTTTCGGTGGGGATCCAACGGAAGATTTTTTTGAGCATTCGTAGGATGTTGAAGCAGGATGATGAGACGGCGTTGACTTTTCTGGTCATCGAGAGGGAGGAGTCTAGGATGAAGCCCAGGTTACGTGCGTGGTCCGTAGGTATGGGTGCGGTTCCGAGGGCCGGTGGCCACCATGAGTTGGATGAGGGGGATGGTCCTAAGATGAGGACTTCTGTTTTGTCCGAGTTTAGTTTTAAACGGCTGTTCTTCATCCATTCGGCTACTTCTTTCATTCCTTCGTGTAGGTTGGTTTTGGCGGTGTTTGGGTCTTTTGTGAGGGAGAGGATCAGCTGGGTGTCGTCTGCGTAGGAGATGATGTTGAGGTTGTGTTGGCGCGCGATGGATGCGAGTGGACTCATGTATACGTTGAAGAGGGTGGGGCTGAGTGATGATCCTTGAGGTACGCCGCTGATGACTTCGGTGGCTTCTGATTTGAAAGGGGGGAGGTGGACTCTCTGGGTTCTTCCGGTGAGGAACGATATTATTCAGTCCAATGCCTTTCCTTGTACTCTGATGTTGCTGAGGCGTTGTATGAGGGTGCTATGACAGACTGTGTCGAAGGCTGCGGAGAGGTCAAGTCAGATGAGAGCAACAGTTTCTCCGTTGTCCAGTAGTGTTCGGATGTCATCTGTTGCTGCGATGAGGGCGGTTTCGGTGCTGTGTTTGGCTCGGAAGCCTGATTGAGAGGAGTCGAGGGATTTGTTGGATTCTAGGAAGGCGGCGAGCTGACTGTTGACGGCTTTCTCGATGACTTTGGCGGGGAATGGGAGGAGCGAGATGGGGCGGTAGTTCTTAAGTTCGGTTGGGTCAGCCGTGGGTTTCTTCAGAAGGGTGCTGAGTTCGGCATGTTTCCAGTTTTCTGGGAAGGTGGCGGAGTTGAGAGAGCAGTTGATTACGTCTCGGAGATGGGGTGCGATGATGGAGTCTGCTTTGTTGAAGATGTAGTGGGGACAAGGGTCGGTTGGCGATCCTGAGTGGATGGAATTCATCAGGCGGATGGTGTCTTCAGTGGTGATTGGGTTCCAGGCGCAAAGGTTGTTAGAGGGGGGTTTTGGTTTGGAGGTGGGTGGAGTGGACCGGTCTTCGGACTGGTTTTGAAAGCTGTTGTGTATTTCGGCTATTTTGTTGTGGAAGAATGATGATAGAGAGTCGCAGAGGTCTTGGGAGGGGGTGATGTCATTAGTGCCTGCGGATGGGTTAGTGAATTCTTTGACGAGGTTGAATAGTTCCTTGCTGTTTTGGGCATTGTTGTCAAGTCGATCCTTAAATGATGATTTCCTGGTGGATAGGATGAGTTGGTGGTGTTTGCGGGTGGCATTTTTGAAGGAGGCCAGGTTATCAGTGGAAGGGTTTTTTCTCCAGGTTTTCTCGAGAGTCCGACAGAGCTTCTTGGATTTCTTACGGTCATCGTTGAACCAGGGGGCGTTTTTGTTCCCTTGCTTGATTAGATGGTTTTTCAAGGGTGCTAGTTCGTCTGCGCTGTGGGTGATCCATTGTGTGAGGTCGGTGGCTGCTTGGTTTGGGTCCGATGAATTGGCAGGAGTGTTTTGTTGAAGTGACGAGAAGAGCTGGTCGGTGGTGATTTTGTTCCAGTTTCTTCGGGAAATAGGTTGTGGGGGGTTATGGGACGTGGATTTTTTGTAGTGGAAGTGGACGCAGCTGTGGTCCATCCAGTGGAAAGCTGAGGTGTGATCGAAGGAGATGTGCTTGCTGGAGGTGAAGATAGGGTCGAGCGTGTGTCCGGCGGAGTGGGTGGGGGTGTCAACGAGTTGTTTGAGTCCGATATTGGCCATGTTGTCCAAAAGGGTGGTGGTGTTGTTGTCGTTTTTCTTGTCCAGGTGGAAGTTGAGGTCTCCCAGTAGGATGTAGTCCTCAGAGGGGAGGGCGTTTGGGCTGATGAAGTCAGCGATGTCTTCACTGAATTGTGAGCGGGGTCCTGGGGGTCTGTAGATAAGGGTGCCTCTGAGTGTGGTTTTGTTGTCGGTGTGAATCTGGAAGTGAAGGTGTTCGGAGGTTATCGTCTGAGCTGGTCGTGATGCAGATGGAATTTTTATGTACGATGGTGATGCCTCCTCCTGTTTGGTTAGTGCGGTACTTTCGGATGATCTTGTAGTCGTCCGGTATGGCTATGGCAATGTCGGGAGCTGATGAGGCGTTCATCCAGGTTTCTGTGAGGAAGGCGACGTCCGGCGATGTAGTGTCGAGTAGGTTCCAGAGTTCGATGGAGTGTCTGTGGGCTGAGCGGGTGTTGAGCAGTAAGCACTTTAGGTGGTTAGTGTCGGAGTTCTGTTTGGAGTTTATGGATTTGGTGTGGGTCCTGATGCAGTCGAACTTGCAGGAGTGGCAGGTGAAGGGTCCATGGGTGTGTCCTGGAGCGGCTTGGAAGCAGTTAGGGAGTGGGCCGGGGTTAAGTGATGAGAGGGTTGCGGCGTCGTATGTTATGCGGGTGGTATGGGATTTGCGTGGACCAGGGCGCGGTCCAGGCGCGGACGGGCGTAGACGGGCTTACCTTTGGTGCACCTTCGGCGTGCATGGGGCGCGTCCTCTGCGCGTTAACGCTGCGCGCAAAAGCATCTGTCATATGTGGATAGTGGAAGGGGAGGGGCGAGGGAGGAGCAGCTGGGAGACAGGGGCGGGGTGGAGAGGGCGGGCTCCGAGGCACCACAACAACCAAATGGCCGCTAAAGTGAAACCGGAGCAGGATGGGGCACGAAGTGGGGAAAACGCTGTGGGAACCGAGCAATAGCAATTAAAATGAGGGTCTAATATAAACTATCGTGCGATGCAGAGTAGGACAGCACAGAATGATTGTACAAAGTTAGCGAGAGTCACAGAGCTCGTAAGGCAGGCAGCAGTTATTCAGGCGCAGTTCAAAGAGAGCAGCCTAACGATACCACAGGCAGCAGTTGTTCAAGGCGTGAGGCAAGGATCACAGCTCAGCAATAACACCGGGCAGCAGGGAGCGTGTGGAGCGACCGCCACCGAGAGCGTCGGGATGATCAAAGTGGCTTAGTCCTGCCTGATAAATATCACTCAGTCTTCTGCGCCACGGGAACATCACAAAAAGTGACGTTCCGGAGGCGCAAGGGACTCGTAAATAAGGCCCCATAGGTTTCACACTCGTTATAGTTAGGAATTTGATTTTAAAAAACCTTTGAAATTCACTGAAAAAACCATAGGTTTCACACCAGTTATAGTTAGCTGGACATTTTACTCATACAAAACCATTGAAATTCCCCCATTATAGTTAGTTGTACTCACTATAACTCGTGCGCCCGCAATCCACTGCTGATGATGTCACATATTACATCATTCATGACATGGTTAGTGACATCACTGATGACATCACTGATTAAATATGTTTTATAAATACACTACTTTGCATTGAAGAATGATTGGATATATAAACATAAATGTGTGGATGGTGGATTTAGTAACAGTGTCATTGATTGTTTCCTTGACTAATTTGTAGAGTCTCACTATATATAATGTGTAGTTACTAAACTGTGTGAAAGTCTTTATTGCTTTGTTTGAATTGCTATGTTAAAGACTATATTTTTATTGGTTTTTAACTGAGTATTTGTATGGGCAAATGAATGTCTATGTGATTTGGTGGGGGGGTATGATTGCCAAGAAATGTGTGAATAGTTCATTCAGTAGGTATATGAGGTTAAGACTACATGTTATAACAGTTGTTTCAGTCAGTGTATATGTTTATGGGTGTGGTGGTGATGAAATATTTCTCTCAATGGTACATCTCCATTAAACTTGAAAAAAAGGCAGTGTATGTGACAGTTATATCTAATTAAGTGTGCCTAAGACTTAGTGATTGTATGAGTCACTATATGGATAACTGTATACTTGTAATAGTGATTTTATAACACACTAAGTGTGAGTTACTATCTATATAAATAAATGAAGTGGTGTTTGTATAAGTGTGTAGGTGTGTACATGTAAGTATAATCAATTGTTTGCATAAGTCAGAAGGATGTCTTTATAAGTGAATACAATGTGTGCTGGTGTGTAATGTTGAAATAGGCGTATAAGTATATTTGATAGTGTTCTGTTGATTATTCACTGCATATAACACTGAATCTATAGGTAAGTGATTAAATTTGTGTATAGTTCTATGAATAACTGAGTGGGTGTATAGAAATTTCTATTGGTGTGTCAATGGTTTCAAATATGGCACTTTCTATTTTACAGTGAGTGATGAAAGATTATACTAGTGTGTAATGAGGTGTATTTGATTGTCACATGGATGATGTCATCAGTGATGTCATTTGAGATGTCATCAGTGATGTCATCAGTGATGTCACTGACCATGTCATGAATGATGTAATATGTGACATCATCAGCAGTGGATTGCGCGCGCGAGAGTTATAGTGAGTACAACTAACTATAACGGGGGAATTTCAATGGTTTTGTATGAGTAAAATGTCCAGCTAACTATAACTGGTGTGATACCTATGGTTTTTTCAGTGAATATATATATATATATATATATATATATATATATATATATATATATATATATATATGTATATATTGTTATAACCTATACATTTTTCAAAATGACGCAAGGGAAAGTGAATTATTTTAATTTATTCACATGTTGTAAGGAAATGCCTCTCTTTGCATGATAACCTCCAAAGTTTTGGACTGATGCTGCTGGGAGCGCAATAAAGCCTGCTAACCAGACCTCAGTGCCAGTATTATAACCCTTTAGAAATTGATGTTGAATTGGCTATGACGAATTTGCATACGTTAACATACTAGTTGATGGAACCAAGGATACCCAGGGCATGTAAGTGAAGGTGTCTACCTAGGGCTGCAGCACTGATTGTGCAACCCTGAGAGTGAGAAGGTACAACATGGCACCCAGTCTTCTTCTGCAGCCTGGAAGAGCTGTTTTAAACTGCTAGTTCAACTTTGTCATTTAAACCAATCCCTTAATAATTTATATATCTTCCCTAAAGAAGGCCTGTTGGGCCCTAGGCCAGGGAGCTGTATATTATCATGTAGGACATATATTTTTAACCACAAACTGTCATTTTTAATGTGGAAAACTAGTGTGGAACGCCTCTCCAGCCCTAGAACAATAGAGGTCTGCCCGTCGCAGGAGGACACACAGGGTGCTGGACCAAAATGTGTGCTTTAAAGAAGAAGGCACTTTTGATAGGGAACCACACTCAAGAGGGGCTGCCAGCATGTTCAGGTAGATGAGCTGGCTGAACTAACAGAGGCAGGTAGCAGTTGCCAAACTACTTTCTCCATGGGTTGGTAGCCTACAGGGTATGGAAGAGAAAAAGCCTAACTGCTAAATAAAACTACTTAAAAGTATATGTTTATGGGCTTTTTTTCAATAAACTAACAATATCAATAACATTTCTAAAGAGCAGTGACAGGTGAAGATGGGGTACCAAACTCCCCACACTGGGGGTACCACTCCAGATGGGAGAGTGCAGTACTCTGGAAGGGGATGCAGGGGGAGGGAAGACTTTTACCTGGCCCTGGTTCAACCCGAGGGTGCGGACCCTGGTTTGGGAGTCCAGTTGCAGGGTAGAACCCCTGAACCACAACTAGAGCTTGGCTTTACTGTGCTGACCTGTTGGAAGGACTGCCTCTTGGCTTCCAAAGACCCTGTGGTCTGGCCTGTTGCCTGCTCCCTGCCTGTGTGCCCCAGGGACCTGCCATGGCTGAGTGGTCGGCCCTATGTACTTAAACATTTGATACCTGGTGAGCACTTTAATACTTGCTCTTTAGTCCCTTTACCTAAGCGTGTGGAGAACTTATGATTTTGAAGACAGAGCATGTTCTCCATTCCTGGTGCCTTAGCGTGTGTGAGTGCTTCCTTAATGGTTCAGAGTGTGTGAATAGTTCACTATGCAGAACCCTTGACGGAGGAGTGCTTTTTTGTGGAGATAACCCTCATGCTCTCGTCAGCGTTCATGTTATTAGCTGAGCAGCTTAAAAAACAAAGAAGCAGTTTTACTGTGCCATTTTCAGAGCTATGGGAGTTACTGCTGCAGCTCATTCACTAACCTAGCAATGTAGGTTGGGATGCTGTTTGCACTATCATGGTTGTACGGTGATTGGTGAGTCCTGTGTTTTGGGTGATTTACCCAACTGCTACATTTCCTGCTGTGATGTTATATGTGGTTTTTGTCACAGTGTATATATCAAGACAACAAATTCTCGAGCAAGAGGAAGGGTGCCAATTATTAAGGAATCAATGATACAGTTCAATATAAAAACTCAAGTTCATTTAATAAATGTTCATAGTAAAAAACAAAACAAAATATATCACTGTCAATATTACATAACAATCAATAAAAATACACAAGAATTAACAAATTATACAACAATAACATAGAATAATCATATATTAAAAAAGACTAAAAGGGTGGCAATCAATGTATTTCCGACGCGCGTTTCAAAGACGCCTTCTTAAGGAGCCACAAATTCTGTCTAAAAAGGTATAATTAAAAAATATAAATATAATCAATCTCAAGGGATAGCAGTTTGATATTCTCAAACAACAAATGTTATAAGTAACATAATCATAATTCTATCACAGCTAATTCAAGACATTTAAAACATTTAAAATTACAAGTTAGTCAACAGTATTAGACAATTCCTCGATAGTACACCTTCCTTCTTTGCTATAGTATTCTAAATAATTACCGAACAGAATACGATTCCAGTATGTACATATTTGAGCAGTTGTTTGGTAGTTATGTTATAGATAACGAAGAACCCTTGCCAACTATCCCACTCCCCCATGTAAACATTCAATGGTATTGCAGATTATATTGCAGATTATATTAACCCAAGGTGGCAGAGATGGATTAAATATTGATCGTTGATGACTTCAATGGGGAGTCCTAACTAAGGTTTAGCTGGTTCACTGATATAACTTCCCTCACGTAGTTTTTTGCAAACTGTCATTTCTATCAGCAATATAAACCTAGAGAAGAATATATATGTCTTTCACTACGTGTTGATCCAAACATCATACACATAATTTGCACTATTATTTCGACACCAATGCTAAGGTATGCGTAGGTGGTCATGTGGGTCATTCGCGGAGATTGTTAATTAAACCTAGGGATTACAGCATGATTTATGGATATTAAGTATCACTTTTGTTCACCAAATATACTCACTTATTCACAACGTAGGATGATTCCGTACAGCAAATAATTTCTAGATTCAGGTCGATGCCAATCTCTATTGAGAATATAACTTCACGACTGCAATAATATCAAAATGGAGCAACATATTAGTCCCGTTGCTTGTATTTCAGTTTATCTCGTCATTGGATTTGTTGAGGTCACTACAAGAGTATAACTTACATGTATAAAAACTTGTACTTTTCAATGTGGGCTGTTGCACAGAATTGTGTTCTTGTCTTGAAAAGCCCAATGGAATATGGAAATAGATAAAGATATGCCTCGTCGAATTAGGGCCAATGTCTAGATGATAAAAGACGTAAATTACGATATTTAATAGAGGGCCCAACTGATTGGCAGGGAGAGCTAACACAATTATCCTGGCTTCTTCTTACCGTTATAACAGTGTACTGTACTCTATTTTCAAATGTTCCATTGGACGTCGATTATAGCTGAAGTCTAAATAAACAGATATAAATTACGGTATTTTAATACAAGATCTAACAGATAAACAAGGAGTGTTTACTAAGTTCATACGGCTTCTTCTTACGGTTCTATTTTCAGATATTCTATTCAACGTCAACAGATACACTGAATTCTATTCTTTGTGGTGCTAAAATGTTTCCGTGTCGGGTCCACTGGTATATGTGGATCGCATTCAACGACTGTCTAAACAGAAGGAATATAATATATGGTATTTTAGAGGGATCCTCTTGGGAGAAGACGAGCGCTCATGGTTATACACAGTATCTCCAATTACTCTTACCGATAGGCCGATGTAGGAAGCTATCCGTAATATGGAGAGCACTGCAAAAAGGATGCCCGATATTTTCACCTTCGCGTATTACTCAAGAATAACAAGTTTCTAGATAAAAAAGAAAGTGAACGCCAGTTAAAAGAGGTAACGGAAAAATAACCTTCAGATGGAAAGTTTATTTACGATCACCAAGAATCTCTTACCGATAAGATATTAGCGAAGTCTGCGAGGAAGGAACCATGCGCTGCAAATGATAGCCGATGGCGTCCTGCGACCGTTGAAAATCGTATCACCTGCCGCAATTAACGAACAACCTAAAAGTGCAAAACTAAAGGGTCACGTGGAGCAATTTCCTGTTTCTGTCTGACGTATGCATTTAAAGCCGTATTTCCTAGTGTAAGTAACGACACATTAAACATTCGGTCGAGTTTCATTCACTAGCTACAACAAAGAATTTTCCATTCGATATCATTTATTATCGTAACGCATGACTACAAAAATACACATCCATTATCCATTGCACTTGTGTGGAAAATCATTGTACTCCACGTCCCCCACTGTTTAGACGACAGCATACGGCTTTAAATATACACGCCGTATATTAGCGGGGATTGACGCGACCCTCAAAAGGTCGCCCTGCCAGGCCATTTGTAATATCTACAGAGGAAGATTATCTCTATGTGTGCTTCGTTATTCACACTAGGAAATACGGCTTTAAATGTATACGTCAGACAGAAACGGGAAATTGCTCCACGTGACCCTTTAGTTTTGCACTTATAGGTTGTTCGTTAATTGCGGCAGGTGATACGATTTTCAACGGTCGCAGGACGCCATCGGCTATCATTTGCAGCGCATGGTTCCTTCCACGCAGACTTCGCTAATATCTTATCGGTAAGAGATTCTTGGTGACCTTAAATAAACTTTCCATCTGAAGGTTATTTTTCCGTTCCCTCTTTTAACTGGCGTTCACTTTCTTTTTTATCTAGAAACTCGTTATTCTTGAGTAATACGCGAAGGTGAAAATATCGGGCACCCTTTTTGCAGTGCTCTCCATATTACGGATAGCTTCCTACATCGGCCTATCGGTAAGAGTAATCGAAGATACTGTGTATAACCTTGAGCGCTCGTCTTCTCCCAAGAGGGTCCCTCTAAAATACCATATATTATATTCCTTCTGTTTAGACAGTCGTTGAATGCGATCCACAAATACCAGTGGACCCGACACGGAAACATTTTAGCACCACAAAGAATAGAATTCAGTGTATCTGTTGGCGTTGAATAGAATATCTGAAAATAGAACGGTAAGGAGAAGCCGTATGAACTTAGTAAACACTCCTTGTTTATCTGTTAGATCTTGTATTAAAATACCGTAATTTATATCTGTTTATTTAGACTTCAGCTATAATCGACGTCCAATGGAACATTTGAAAATAGAGTACAGTACACTGTTATAACGGTAAGAAGAAGCCAGGATAATTGTGTTAGCTCTCCCTGCCAATCCGTTGGGCCCTCTATTAAATATCGTAATTTACGTCTTTCATCATCTAGACATTGGCCCTAATTCGACGAGGCATATCTTTATCTATTTCCATATTCCATTGGGCTTTTCAAGACAAGAACACAATTCGGTGCAACAGCCCACATTGAAAAGTACACGTTTTTATACATGTAAGTTATACTCTTGTAGTGACCTCAACAAATCCAATGATGAGATAAACTGAAATACAAGCAACGGGACTAATATGTTGCTCCATTTTGATATTATTGCAGTCGTGAAGTTATATTCACAATAGAGATTGGCATCGACCTGAATCTAGAAATTATTTGCTGTACGGAATCATCCTACGTTGTGAATAAGTGAGTATATTTGGTGAACAAAAGTGATACTTAATATCCATAAATCATGCTGTAATCCCTAGGTTTAATTAACAATCTCCGCGAATGACCCACATGACCACCTACGCATACCTTAGCATTGGTGTCGAACTAATAGTGCAAATTATGTGTATGATGTTTGGATCAACACGTAGTGAAAGACATATATATTCTTCTCTAGGTTTATATTGCTGATAGAAATTACAGTTTGCAAAAAACTACGTGAGGGAAGTTATATCAGTGAACCAGCTAAACCTTAGTTAGGACTCCCCATTGAAGTCATAAACGATCAATATTTAATCCACCTCTGCCACCTTGGGTTAATATAATCTGCAATATAATCTGCAATACCATCGAATGTTTACATGGGGGAGTGGGATAGTTGGCAAGGGTTCTTCGTTATCTATAACATAACTACCAAACAACTGCTCAAATATGTACATACTGGAATCGTATTCTGTTTGGTAATTATTTAGAATACTATAGCAAAGAAGGAAGGTGTACTATCGAGGAATTGTCTAATACTGTTGACTAACTTGTAATTTTAAATGTTTTAAATGTCTTGAATTAGCTGTGATAGAAGTATGATTATGTTACTTATAACATTTGTTGTTTGAGAATATCAAACTGCTATCCCTTGAGATTGATTATGTTTATATTTTTTAATTATACCTTTTCAGACAGAATTTGTGGCTCCTGAAGAAGGCGTCTTTGAAACGCCGAAACACGCGTCGGAAATTCATTGATTGCCACCCTTTTAGTCTTTTTTAATATATGATTATTCTATGTTGTTGTTGTATAATTTGTTAATTCTTGTGTATTTTTATTGATTGTTATGTAATATTGACAGTGATATATTTTGTTTTGTTTTTTACTATGAACATTTATTAAATGAACTTGAGTTTTTATATTGAACTGTATCATTGATTCCTTGATAATTGTCACCCTTCCTCTTGCTCGAGAATTTGTTGTCTTGATATATACACTGTTTTATTCCCTGTCCTAAGGAACTATCATTTCGAACCAGGGGGTCCTTGTTGTTTACATTATATGTGGGTTTTGTAACATGCAATCTATGAGTGTTACTGGATTGCACTACTTTGTAATGTTATGACAATTGCCTGATTGGCAAAGTGATTTTATGGTCTATGTGACTTCATGACAAGTGCCTCGTGGCACAGTCATGTATGTGCTTATGGTCTAAAGTGATCTATGTACAATACCAAGGATATTTTTAAATAACCTTGTGTGGAATCTCTTTTTGTGGAGTGCCTAGTGGGTCACTGGTGTTCGTGTGTGTTGCGTAAATGCTTTACATTGCCTCTGGGATAAGCCTGGCTGCTTTGCAAAGCTACCAATGGGGGTGAGCAGAAGTTATCTTGGATATGTAACTTCCTTTCCCTGACTAAAGTGGTGGGTTCTGCATGGCTTAGGTGCATACCCCAGCCAACCAGAAACCCCATTTCTAACAGTGTGTTGAAGATATTGACACAAACAATACAAAGAAATAGATAATTTCTCACTTGGGTCCACTCAGCACGAGTGCTATAAGATGCTCTACAGCTGTGGGGCATTCGGAAACGTACACTTGAAAATAGATGCTGCATGGCGGAAAAAGAAAATCCGATGTTGACATCTGCACCAAGCTATAGGGAACCTATAAGAGGAAATAATTGCACTAGAGATCTAGTATAAAGAGAAAATGCTAAGGCATCAAGATGGAATCTTCAGAGACTGATTAGAGAGTTTATGGTGAGAGTTATGATGAGCAACATGACACAGAGAAAGACTGTAAGAAATTGGGTTACTGGTTAAGGGTGTGAAATCCTACTCAACCAGCAACCACAATCTTTGTCAGAGTGAAGTTTCAAGCAAAATATGAACTAACCTGTGCTTGAACCTCTTGGAGCTTGGCATCAAGTAGGCAGGCTTAACGTGGAGACAATGTGGAAAGTATTTTTGTAGCACAACACAAAGAAAATCCCACACCATGGTGTGGAGTGCAAACAAACGATGGATTTAGGCCCAGATCATTGTACTGGGGTGATTGTATGACATTGTTCTACATTCTGTCCATCAACTGTGTTTTTTGCAATTTTCACCCCGAGTGGGCTGGGTATGCTCAGACGTGAGTTCCAGGCTCTCCACACCACTGGAGTCAAGCTATCCAGGCTGAATGAAGGCTGATAGCCAGAAACCGGTCCTTGGATGCTTGATTCCGGTCTGGGAAAGACATGGCTTGGTAGTTCGGACTGGACTGTTCCCATGAGGCACAGGGTCAGAGCTGATTTTCATATAGCCGGTGTCTAACCCAGGGTGGTGTGGAGTGCAAAAAAACGATGGATTTAGGCCCAGATCATTGTACTGGGGTGAATGTATGACATTGTTCTACATTCTGTCCATCAACTGTGTTTTTTGCAATTTTCACCCCGAGTGGGCTGGGTATGCTCAGACGTGAGTCCCAGGCTCTCCACACCACTGGAGTCAAGCTATCCAGGCTTAATGAAGGCTGATAGCCAGAAAGCGGTCCTTGGATGCTTGATTCCGGTCTGGGAAAGACATGGCTTGGTAGTTCGGACTGGACTGTTCCCATGAGGCACAGGGTCAGAGCTGATTTGCATATAGCCAGTGTCTAACCCATGGTGGTGTGGAGTGCAAAAAACGATGGATTTAGGTCCAGATCATTGTACTGGGGTGAATGTATGACATTGTTCTACATTCTGTCCATCAACTGTGGTTTTTGCAATTTTCACCCCGAGTAGGCTGGGTATGCTCAGACGTGAGTCCCAGGCTCTCCACACCACTGGAGTCAAGCTATCCAGGCTTAATGAAGGCTGATAGCCAGAAAGCGGTCCTTGGATGCTTGATTCCGGTCTGGGAAAGACATGGCTTGGTAGTTCGGACTGGACTGTTCCCATGAGGCACAGGGTCAGAGCTGATTTGCATATAGCCAGTGTCTAACCCATGGTGGTGTGGAGTGCAAAAAAACGATGGATTTAGGTCCAGATCATTGTACTGGGGTGAATGTATGACATTGTTCTACATTCTGTCCATCAACTGTGGTTTTTGCAATTTTCACCCCGAGTAGGCTGGGTATGCTCAGACGTGAGTCTCAGGCTCTCCACACCACTGGAGTCAAGCTATCCAGGCTGAATGAAGGCTGATAGCCAGAAAGTGGTCTTTGGATGCTTGATTCCGGTCTGGGAAAGACATGGCTTGGTAGTTCGGACTGGACTGTTCCCATGAGGCACAGGGTCAGAGCTGATTTGCATATAGCCAGTGTCTAACCCAGGGTGGTGTGGAGTGCAAAAAAACGATGGATTTAGGTCCAGATCATTGTACTGGGGTGAATGTATGACATTGTTCTACATTCTGTCCATCAACTGTGGTTTTTGCAATTTTCACCCCGAGTAGGCTGGGTATGCTCAGACGTGAGTCCCAGGCTCTCCACACCACTGGAGTCAAGCTATCCAGGCTGAATGAAGGCTGATAGCCAGAAAGCGGTCCTTGGATGCTTGATTCCGGTCTGGGAAAGACATGGCTTGGTAGTTCGGACTGGACTGTTCCCATGAGGCACAGGGTCAGAGCTGATTTGCATATAGCCAGTGTCTAACCCAGGGTGGTGTGGAGTGCCAAATAACGATGGATTTAGGCCCAGATTATTGTACTGGGGTGAATGTATGACATTGTTCTACATTCTGTCCATCAACTGTGTTTTTTGCAGATATAAAAACAAGCATTTGCAATGCAGTAGGTCTCGCATTAGGAACGTTTGAGCTATTGGTCTTGTAAATTACAATTTTTTTTATTTATGTGTTGGTTTTGAAAATAGCTAAATTAATAGCTTTGTCATTTACAATGCCAATAGTTATAATTTTCGCAAATGTGACACCTATAGCATTTGTAATGCAACATGTTTTGTATTTACGTGACTTAGCTGTATTGATATTACAAATTACAATGGCTTTTAATTTTTTTAAACAATTAATACTTAAATAAAAGTGATTTTAATTTATAATGGCAATAGCTTAAACTTTTGTAAATAACTTTTGTGAAGATTATGTTCAGTGTATTTTATTGTGCCGAAAATCCAAGAACAGAAGTGAAATATTAACATCTTTTTGTGACATTTGTAATAAAGTTTGAAACATTGAGAGAACATATTTGAACCAGTTGTTGTTGAATGGTTGCGCAGATTGATGCTGGGGTGGTGCTGAGTGGTGCTGTGGTGGTGCTGAGTGGTGCTGTGGTGATGCTGAGTGGTGCTGTGGTGGTGCTGAGTGATACTGGGATGGTGCTGAGTGATGCTGGGGTGGTGCTGAGAGGTGCTGTGGTGGTGCTGAGTGATGAATTGGTGGTGCTGAGTGATGCTGTGGTGGTGCTGAGTGGTGCTCTGGTGGTGTTGAGTGATAATGTGGTGGTGCTGAGTGATACTGTGGTGGTGCTGAGTGGTGCTGTGGTGGTGCTGAGTGGTGCTGTGGTGGTGCTGAGTGGTGCTGCGGTGGTGCTGAGTGATGCTGTGGTGGTGCTGAGTGATGCTGTGGTGGTGCTGAGTGGCGCTGTGGTGGTGCTGAGTGATAATGTGGTGGTGCTGAGTGATGCTGTGGTGGGGCTGAGTGATGTTGTGGTGGCACTGATTGGTGCTGTGGTGGTGCTGAGTGGTGCTGTGGTGGTGCTGAGTGATGCTGTGGTGGTGCTGAGTGGTGCTGTGGTGGTGCTGAGTGATAATGTGGTGGTGCTGAGTGATGCTGGGGGAGCGCTGAGTGATGATGTGATGATGCAGAGGGCAGAAAGGCACAAAAAGCAGTCTAACAAAGGGCAGAAGGGCAGAAAAACAAGAGTAAAACGAGTCTAACAGAGGGCAGAAGGGCACAAAAAACCAGTCTAACAGAGGACAGAAGGGCAGAAAAACAAGGGAGAAACAAGTCTAACAGAGAGCAGAAGGGGGTGGTGCTGAGTGGTGCTGTGGTGGTGCTGAGTGGTGCTGTGGTGATGCTGAGTGGTGCTGTGGTGGTGCTGAGTGATACTGGGATGGTGCTGAGTGATGCTGGGGTGGTGCTGAGAGGTGCTGTGGTGGTGCTGAGTGATGAATTGGTGGTGCTGAGTGATGCTGTGGTGGTGCTGAGTGGTGCTCTGGTGGTGTTGAGTGATAATGTGGTGGTGCTGAGTGATACTGTGGTGGTGCTGAGTGGTGCTGTGGTGGTGCTGAGTGGTGCTGTGGTGGTGCTGAGTGGTGCTGCGGTGGTGCTGAGTGATGCTGTGGTGGTGCTGAGTGATGCTGTGGTGGTGCTGAGTGGTGCTGTGGTGGTGCTGAGTGATAATGTGGTGGTGCTGAGTGATGCTGTGGTGGGGCTGAGTGATGTTGTGGTGGCACTGATTGGTGCTGTGGTGGTGCTGAGTGGTGCTGTGGTGGTGCTGAGTGATGCTGTGGTGGTGCTGAGTGGTGCTGTGGTGGTGCTGAGTGATAATGTGGTGGTGCTGAGTGATGCTGGGGGAGCGCTGAGTGATGATGTGATGATGCAGAGGGCAGAAAGGCACAAAAAGCAGTCTAACAAAGGGCAGAAGGGCAGAAAAACAAGAGTAAAACGAGTCTAACAGAGGGCAGAAGGGCACAAAAAACCAGTCTAACAGAGGACAGAAGGGCAGAAAAACAAGGAAGAAACAAGTCTAACAGAGAGCAGAAGGGCACAATAAACGAGTCTAACGGGGAAGAAAGGCACAAAAACGAGTCAAACAGAGGGCAGAAGGGCACAAAAAACGAGTCTAACAGAAGGCAGAAGGGCACAAAAACAAGGGAATAACAGAGGGCAGAAGGGCACAAAAAACGAGTCTAACAGAGGGCAGAAGGGCAGAAAAACAAGGGAAAAATGAGTCTAACAGAGGGCACAAGGGCACAAAAAACGAGTCTAACAAGGGGCAGAAGGCAGAAAAACAAGTCTAACAGAGGGCAGATGGGCAGAAAAAGAAGGGAAAAACGAGTCTAACAGAGGGCAGAAGGGCACAAAAAACGGGTCTAACAGGGGGCATAATGAATCCCGCCCTGCGTGTTTGTCCACGAAGATGCCACTTTTTTGTGCAATACCTCTACTCAACTGGAGTTCTTTATACTGTCAAATCAGTAAGTGCTCCCTCGTTGGCTAAATGTATAGGGGAAATTTACAATAACTGGCACATCCCCAGGGATGCGCCAGTTATTGTGCGCCGCAGCTCCGCCACCCATGGTTCGCCGCATTTACAATGCGGCGCACCATGTGGCAAAAATAGCTTAGATGCGTCACGCATCTGTGCCGTAAAAGCAGCGCATTGCTGGAGCTGCGTCGCGCTTGCGACGCAGCTCCAGCAATGCTCTGGGGAGCCCTATCTCCCCAATGCTGCATCAAGCCTTGCGCCTGCTTCAAGCAGGCGCAGGGTTTTGACGCAGCATTGGCCTAAAAGTGACTGAGTGAAATCTTGTAGATTTCACTCAGCCACTTTTAGGAGGCATTCCTGCGCAGGAACGCCCTCCCCTGCGCCGGAACGCCTGATGATGGCGCACGGCTTTACAACGTGACGCATCTCTCAGATGCGTCACGTTGTTAATGCCCAGCACCATGGCGCATCTTTTGTGCTGCCGCTGCGTCACAAAAGGTCTCGGTAGAGGGTGGCAGTGGTGAACCAGAGGGTGGCGGTGATGGACCAGAGGGTGACAGTGATGAACCAGAGGGTGGCAGGGGTGAACCAGAGGGTGGCAGTGATGAACCAGATGGTGGCAGGGGTGAACCAGAGGGTGGCAGTGGTGAACCAGAGGGTGGCAGTGGTGAACCAGAGGGTGGCAGTGATGAACCAGAGGGTGGCAGTGGTGAACCAGAGGGTGGCAGTAATGAACCTGATGGTGGCAGGGGTGAACCAGAGGGTGGCAGTCGTGAATCAGAGGGTGACAGTGGTTAACCAGAGGGTGGCAGTGGTGAACCAGAGGTGCTGTGATGAACCAGAGGGTGGCAGTCGTGAACCAGAGGGTGGCAGGGGTGAACCAGAGGGTGACAGTGCTGAACCAGAGGGTGGCAGGGGTGAACCAGAGGGTGCTGTGATGAACCTGAGGGTGGCAGTGGTGAGCCAGAGGGTGGCAGGGGTGAACCAGAGGGTGGCAGTGCTGAACAAGAGGGTGACAGTGGTTAACCAGGTGGTGGCAGTGGTGAACCAGAGGTGCTGTGATGAACCAGAGTGTGACAGTCGTGAACCAGAGGGTGGCAGTGGTTAACCAGAGGATGACAGTGCTGAACCAGAGGGTGGCAGGGGTGAACCAGAGAGTGGCAGTGCTGAACCAGAGGGTGGCAGTGGTGAACCAGAGGGTGGCAGGGGTGAACCAGAGGATGGCAGGGGTGAACCAGAGGGTGGCAGTGGTGAATCAGAGGGTGGCAGTGATGAACCAGAGAGTGGCAGTGGTGAAGCAGAGGGTGCTGTGCCCATACACGACCGCATGGGTAACTTCGCCATGCAAGCGGCCCGCGAACACGCAAAAAGGCCCGCCGACACGCAAAAAACCCCGCGAACACGCAAAAAAACAAAAATCCGCAAATTCGCACAAATTCTCGGATTTTGCGGATTGCGAATTCAATTTTGCCCATACTTAATCTAAAATTCACAAGACCAAAATGACAAAAATCCAACATATACAGTTAAAAATATGTTTTTCAAAAGGTTTTAAGAACTTGTACCATAAAAAACTATGGATGCGTGACCTTTCACCAAGTAGTACCTGTAGTTGCGTCAAAGTTCACCAAGCCAAAGAGCTGCAGTGTTTGAAAACAAAGAGATGCAACACTCCTGAGACCCTGAGGAGGCGATGCCGCAGTCCCGCTGCATGCAAAGGAAGGGTTGTGTTGATTCCAGTGCGTCGATTCTTCGTGACGGTTCCGTTCTGCAGGTGATGCGTCGGGGAAGTGTGTTGCACAGGTACGATGTGTGGATCTTCGGGATGCATCAGTGATCGATGCGACGATGGTACTCTTCAGTCTCGATCACTCGATGCGTCAATTCTTATAGTGACAACAGGCGCCTCAACGGTTTTTGCAGCAGCATGACGATTTATGGAAATTCTTCTTGCTCTGTGAAGATGTGTCTGAAAAACAGCAGCAAGAATAGTGATGCATCAGTTTCTGTAGTTCTTTCTCTTCCAGCTCCAAAACAGCAGCAACAACCTCCAGATGCCCAAAACTGGCACAGGCACCTCAAGGCAGGCCAGAACTCATGGCAGAGTTCAGGGGAGCTGGGGGTGAAGTCTTTGTGTCCCTGAGACAACAGGAGGGCAGCTCACTTCAGGCCCTTGGAGATCTCCTTCAAGCAGGGGACACAGCACACAGCAAAGTCTTCTCCTGTCCTTGGCAGAAACAGCAATTGCAGGCCAACCCCAGACATACAGCTCGGACATTACTTCTCTTCAGCCTCTCCAGCTCTTCTCCTTGGCAAAGGTTCCTCATGAATTCCAGGAATTATCTAAAGTTCAGGGGTTTTAGGTCTAATACTTATACCACAAAATGTCTTTGTTCTCTTTGTGCAAGGGGCTCTGAGCCCGGTTCAAACCAGTTCTGCGGTCACTCTGCCTGTGCACAACAAAATCCTTTGTTAATGTGGGCTTTGGTCCCAGACACACCACAGGGGGGCGAAACCAGCATTGTGGAAGGCAGGCACAGCCCTATTCAGGCACATGTGCTACTCCTCCTACCACTCCAAATGTAGATCAGGCCTATTCAACCTAGTGTTGACTCATCCTGACTCCTGGAGCCCCGGCACATTCCCAGCCCGTCACTCCAAAGCCATACAGTCAATACACAAACAGGCAGAGGCACATATGAAAGATGAACAAGGAAATAGCCACTTTCTAAAAGTGGTATTTTGAAACACACAGTTTAAAAAACATTTTTACTAGAAGATGTGTTATTACATTCTGAGTTCAGGGATACTAAAGTCCATTTTTTTTTTATCCCTATGGGAAGATATACTTGTAGAGTGTTACAAAGCATTCCCCATTCTGTCCTATGGGCAAGGTAGCCTTCCAATAGTGAAAAACAAAATTGGCAGTATTTCACTATCAGGACATGTTACACACACCAGTATATGTCCTACCTTTCATATACACTGCACCCTGACCAGGGGGGTACTTTGGGCCTACCAATGGGGTGTGCTATGTGTAAGAAAAGGGAAGCACTTGCCAAGTCGACATGGAAGTTAACAAACTGCGCACAGGCATTGCCGTGACTGGCCTGAGACCTCTTTTCAGGGCTACTCATGTGGGTGGCACAATTAGTGCTACAAGCCCACTAGAAGCATTCGATTTACCCGCCCTGGCACACTTAGCACACTTTACTAGGGACCTACTGGTAAAACAAATATGCCAATCAGGGAGAACCAATCACATTATCAATTTACACAGGGAGCCCTTGCACTTTGACACTGATCAGCAGTCGGATAGTGACCAAAGCATCTAAGCCAGCAAAAACTAAATCCTGCACAGCGTCAAAAACACAGGAGGTAGCAGCAAAATGGCAAAAGCATGCCAAGGATTCCAGGTCTAACACAAATGCTTTGTGAGATTGCTCAGGCAAAGCTTTTGTGATGTACAAGAATGGTAGGTGACAACTTATCCCGCTCATTATCTCAGAGTGGTTCAACCTGCCAACACACCTATATTTCCTTTGTCTTACTGAATACAAAAACCAACTGGCAGCTACATCTATTCATGGGACCCAGGATCAGGCTACAGGCACCAAATTGTTAGGACAAAATATACCAACTTTCTAAAAGTGTCGTTTTCAGAATTGTAACTGAAAATGTGATTTTACCATTCAAGAGGTGTTTTACTTACAATTTTGCAGACATCAAACTCGACGTGTCTACCTGCTCCCAATTGGAAGTGACAGCTTACTAATTGTAATAAGGTAACTCAAATATTGTCCTATGTGAGAGGCAGGTCTTGCATTAGTGAAAAAATAATTTAAGAATTTTTCTCTTCCAGGACATGCGAAGCCTAGCAGTACATGTCCTACCTTTTAAGTATGCTGCACCCTGCCCTATGATCTGTTTAAGGACTACTCTAGAGATTGTTTATGTGTAATAAAAAGGGTGTTTTAGGCCTGGCAAAAGGTGTGGTTTAGCTGGTCCAAATACCAGTTTAAAACTAAACATACATGCTTCAATTGCAAGCCTGAGATATATTTAAAGGGCCACTTATATTGGGAGCACAATCAGTGCTGCATGTCCACTAGTGGCATTTAATTTGCAGGCCCTGGGTACATGTAGTACCACTTTACTAGGGACATACAAGTAAATTAAATATGCCATTTGGGTGTAAGTCAATTTTACCACATTTAAAGGAGACAGCACAAGCATTTTAGCACTGATTAGCAGTGGTAAAGTGTGCATAGTCCTAAATCCAGCAACAATAAGACCAGTAAAACAGGAGGGGTAAAGGCAAAATGTTAAGAGAGAACCATGCCAAGGATACCAGCTCTAACAAAGACCAATTAAAAAGACATAAAACATAACAATTGACTGTTTTATCAACAATGTCAAGATAGATTAGAGTGGGAGGCTGGGTTTAGTGATCAGAGGTGACAAATACTGCAAAGAGGTCAAGGAGTAATAGGATAGAAGAGAGATGGTCATTGTGGCCCAAAGCAATGAAATTTCCTTGATCTGAGATGGTGATTCCATTGGAGTGGAGAGCTTGGAAACCTGATTGCAGGGGATATAGTTGATTGTTAAGTGGTAAAAAAGAGAGGCAAAATGGTGGAAAACATGATGTTCCAAGATTTTGCAGATGAAAGACATTATTAAGAAAGATCATAGTTAGACAGGGTCCTGAAAGGATAAGTCTGTATTATTTTTATTTGTTTAGAGGGAAATTCATTGTAGGCATAAAACACTTAGGGGGATATGTACAAGGAAGTGGAGGAGAGAGGCGTTAGGCTCCCTGGCTTAACGCCTCTCTCTTCCACTTATGAAATGCAAGGCTGCACCATATTTACAAGAACGTGGTGCAGCCTTGCGTTTCCCCCTGCAATGGCGCTAAGTTTAGCAACTAAGCGCCAATGCAGGCACCCTTGCAACAGAGTGCTAGGGTGTCTGCGTGCAGGTGAGGATTGTTTATGTGTATGAAGGTATCCCTTCCTGCACATAAACAATCCTATAAATGCTATTCTGTCTTTTTACATGCATGCTGCTTCATGCAGCACACATGAAAGTGACAAAATGGCATTTAAAAAAAAAGTTTTACGCCTCCCTGTACATAAACAAACCATGGTATTTTGCTTTTTTCATTTGTGCTGCACAAGGCAGCACATATGGAAAAAACAAAAACAAGGAGAAATAATGCATTTCTCCTCGTTTCGCTAACTTAAGACCAATTTTTACCTGGTCTTCATTTTGGCAACGCCTCCTATGTTCATCACCCTTTTACATAGGGGGCAGCATCAAAATAAATGGGTGTTGCGGTGAAACCCCCACCGCAACATCCACTGCCATACCCTTTCAGACTAACCATAGCGTGAAACACAGCCTTATGTACAAGGCAGCGTTAAGCCATGTTAAGTGGCTTAATGCTGCCTTGTACATAAGGCGTTCGTGGAAGGGTTGAAGAGAAATTTCAAGCAAGACTGGACTTAATACAAGACAGCCTGGAATTTGGCAGCCTGAGGATCAAGGGTTCAGATGGTGCACAAGAAGGTTCAATGATTTACAAATAGGAAATAGTTCCATTAGAGATGAAGCCTGGGGGGTAAAGTAGCTAGGTGATGTTAGGTTTTTAGTAAAGTACAGAAGTAGGAATGTGAAAGTGGTTGATAGAAGTGTGGAGAGGGTTGCCATGATTATTGTACTTTTTCAAGAAAACAGAGAAAGTCTGGCAGATGCATGAAGTGGGGAGAGAAGGGAATTAATGGTTTGTGTGTGTTGTTGAAAATGTTAGCATAAACAAGTGATTATGTCAAGAAAGTAGCCAAACTAAGTTGTTGTTAATGTATCTTTGAGGTTGTTCATGGCTACTGTGTAATCATCAAAAGGCTTTCTTATTTTGGCCTTGCTACATTTTCAGAGCTGTGCACACTTTGGATTTCAATAAATGGATGCTGCAAGTAATCATTGGCTGTCGGGAGGAGGCCGCAGAGGTGATTGTACACAATACTATAGAGACTACCACAGTTCTCTAGAGCACTATTTGTTCATAAAAGCAAATGTGGCCTATGCCAAACAGAATATTGAATAGGTAAATATATTTTTGTTAGCAGTGAAGCTCAGAGATGAGGGCTGCACATAGACTATCACACAGAACTTGCATTTGTCGGTGGACTTAGTTATGCTTTTATTTTATTTACGCTGTGAGGGAGGGGAGTGGCTGTTCAGATAAATTGATGGTCAAGCCAGACTGAGCTCCTCCAGCGAATAAACAGACATGTAAATAAAAAATTAAGCCTCTCTCCTCCCATCTTACTTCCCTCCGTTCTTTAGCTCTCTCTCCCTGCCTCTCACCATCCTCTATTTGTCTTTCACTCTCCTCTTACTCTTCTTCCTCTATTCTCTCTCTTTCTCTCCATCTCCCTCTTTGGTTTGTGAATCATTGTTTTCACTCTCACAAATCTCCCTCATCATTTTTTTGACTCCTGTAATATTTGGAGCACCTGTGACTTACAATGCACCCCTTATGGCTATTTGCTACCGCGAATGGCCCAAACCAGAGAGTATTTGGAGAGACTTAAGAGAAGTAGACGTAAAATTATGTAAAATTAGAAAATAAAACTGCAGCGTCAAAGTCAGAATGCATAGCTTAATCCAATTACTCTAATGTGTAAGCATAATAGGCCTTTGAAAGCTATCACCTAAAATTGGCAAATAACTATATTAAGTACTCTGAACACTGTGAGATAGAGGATAGCAACCTGCTCATGCCCTTAGGGTGGTCACCCACTGTGCATGCAGCTGAGAGGGTAGAGCAACGTTCAAGCAAATTATAAAATAGTCTCACTTCCTCAATACTTTTTTCTCTTGTGAGCACTGTGAGAAAAACAGCAAGAGACTGGTCCCAGATTTACTATGCTTTTGCGTTGTCCTTGCGTCACCAAGTCAATGAGTCGCGATGCAAGTGCCAAAGTGACATTTACAAAGGCCCTCAAATTGAGATTTGCTTGGCTTTGTGCCACTTTCTAGCCACAGAGTAACTCAGTGCAGCACCTTGCACTGCCTTGCATTACCCCGTGTTGGCTATTGGTTACATGGGTGGAACATGGGAGTTACCATGCAGCCGCCCATATGTTTTAATGCAAATCCAGATTTTCTGAAGACAGTAAATCTGGGTTTGTGCCAAAATGGTGCCCTTACCAGACAGAGGCATAACGAGGAGAAATGTCTTCATTTCCCCTCCTTTCTTCATCCTGGAAGTGAGCTGCATCACACAGCACACACAAAAGGAGGAATTTCCTTCTAAGGTGTGTTACTGTGCAGGAATGTGTCCCTTCCTAGACAAAAATAGCCCTGTCTGTAATGCAAGCACCCTTGCACCACGGCGCAAGTGCGCCTGCGTTGGCACTAAGTTGCCTGAGGAGCACAAATGCTATGAGAGAACAGTTTTGTGTCATATTTTTGTTTACATGTTGAATTTCTGCTCCTTCCATGTTATGCAGCACAATGCAGCAAGTTGCCTATCAGCATTGCATTATATAAAATATTAGTAAATCTGGTCCTTAATCTCTTCTTCCTCTAATTTGAGTGGATTGCTAATCTCACCACTGTCACACTGACCACTCTTGTGAGCTTTAATTGTATAGGCACATTAATTCTGACCACAAGTTTCTACGTGCACATGAAAACACAGGCCTAGGTATTATTCTTTTTTTCACACAGACGGAGGTCGCGTAATCTGTGGAAAGCAGAAATCACGACAGCTTGGCGGCCATCCTGCAGCCTCTGCTGCTACTGCACTGCAAGTCTAGGGATCTCAGTGGGAACTGAGTGAACAGGAGGAAAGGGGGACATGACGCGGTGCGCAACACATAGCCTCTGCTCGAGTGCAAGTCCCCACAGAAGCACTAGAGTAATATTTGCCACTCTGAATGGGCTGGGTGGCAGGGAGAGACTCCCTGTTAGTTCAGGTGAGAGCAGTCAGAAGGCACATGAAGGCTTGACTTGTGGGTTTGAGGTTCCCGGAAGCCCTGAAGATCAGCCAGACTCAGTTAATCACCCACCTACTTCTAGTGCTTTACAGTTGCTGATTCATGCTCAGTGCCATGGCAGTAACTGCTTGCATCAAACATGCAAAGCACGAGCTATGAAAGAAGACAGAAGTTAGCCTTATTTACACTTGGTTCAGGAGAACTGTTGTACTTCATTTAGCAGAGCCAGAGGAGACAAAGGAGCTGAAAAGTATCCCTCATCTTTCCTTCTGAGGCTCCAGTAACACTGAGAACTACACAAGAAAGGAGGTGCCCTCATCCACCGACTCTAGCTGTCTCCTTCCCTTTCAGTCTACATATCCTGGAGAGAGAGAGGCTGCATATTAGGGTATTATAAAGTTGACGGCAGTGTCCCAACACCACTGTTTATACCCCACTTTTGCTTCATTGTCTTCAATAGAGCAGTCAAACTTAAATGTTTTAGTCTAAGTTCACAAAACCTCCTGACATACATCTCGCCTTAAAAAAATTCACTAAGAAATAGAACACTAGCAGGACTGATTATTCCATAACATTTGTCAAGTGGACCTTTCAGGTATCCTTTTCTGAAAAATGCAAAACCCCTAAGTATTTATGTAAGCTTCTGATTGGTGTATCATTCGATGATATTGACAAATCCTCTTTGCACGAAGAGCTCCACAGTTCCAAAACTATGCTGGCGACATAGAAATAGTAACTTTACAACATCATATCTTACACTTGAGGGAAGGTGTAATTAAGTATTGACGCTTGAATAGTTGAGAGAGACCCCTTAACACACCAGGGGAATAGGGTACTTGCAAACAGTGTCCGCCAAGGGAACCTCTCGTTTTTTCACCGTAATTAAGTATTTACTCTGACAAACATTCCAAAGCCTAAAGTCACAACTGTATTTTAGTAGTTAGAAGAATTTCTGTGTTAAAGACTTTGTGACCTTTCAGCATAAATGTTTCACTAATATAAACATATCCATCAATGATCAAATAGAACGCATTGTCCTACTTACCCTTCTTCTACCTACCCGTAGACAAACACATAATTATATCCCTGCCAGGTTTAGAGATGATTCTCAGCTTTATTTTTAGCACTGAGTAGTAAACTCTAAAATTGCATTTCCTTAAATATGTGGCTAGTGGACCTAGTATCTTCTTACTTGGTCTCCAGGAAGTATCTCTGGATATTGACATCTGCAAAGGCCCACTGTGGACTTGCCTGCTGACGAGTTGAGATGTTTAGCAAAAATCTGCAATACAAATGATTTGTTAATGATACTGTTGAAATGGCCCTTTTTGCAGGGTTATCCCCAAACTTTTTGCTTTTTCCTCCTATTTTTCCCTGACCTGTTTGTGTTGGTTTTAGGACTCTGGGCACTTTACCACTGCTAATAAGTGCTAAAGTACATATGCGCTCCGTGTAAAATGTGTTATGGATTGGTATTTCCATATATTTAGGGAAAGACAGGCATCAAGAGGAAAACAAGAGAGAATGTATGGGAAAGAGCAAATAGAAGCACGGGTATAGAGAGGAGAGGAGACCCATGGGGCTAGCATAGATAATTCAAAGGAACAAAGAGGAATAAGCAGGGGAGAAACCTGGGTATTGAGATCTCCCCAGAGAAACTGAAGAGTTGTCAAGAAGGGACTGAAATATGGTTAATGTTACCACTGATACAATAAGCTAGTTTTGGGGAAAAATTTGGCCATTGCACACAAGGGAGAAAACGAAGTGGATAGGTGTGGAAGTTGATTTTCTTCTTACAAGTTAGACACTTACGCTAACCAGGATTGTATGTACACTGTCCTCCATTTTGCACTGACATCACAATATTTCATGTGATAGGTATTCCAGTCTTGTTCTAAAAAAAACATTAATAGTGACCACAGTAATAAACAGAGATTATTCTCAGAGACTTTCTTTCACTGTACCTAACCAAGAGCATTTCAGTTATCCCAGGCTATTGCTATACAATGCACCACTAATGGCAAGAGTAAACTGTGGAAATGACAAAAATACAATGTATTATTACCATGAGAGAATCTTCAAATGTGTTCTGTTGAAAAAAGTTTCTTCTTGCTCGTTCCCTACTGATGCACATCCTGAGAACCATGTGTTCACGTAGAATGTATGATTGTCTTTGTCTAAAACCCTATAAAAGGTCTTGTGGATTTCTGTATAGGAGAGACTCTTTTTTCACCTTCAGAAGGCAAATCAATGCTGGTTTTCAACCAGAATTGTACTGCGTTCTTTGTACTTATAATTTTCATGTTTTGCTGCTATATTTGCTTATGGCGTGTCCTATGTAATATGCCTATTAACTATTTCTATAAAGCTTTGAAACGACAACCCTTGTTTCTCATTCTTACAAGAATGTTTCAGGATCGCCTATTGAACAAATCAAATAGGTAATAGTGAAGACTTCAGTTGGGGAGCACCAGGTCCGACTCGGGACTACACCACACCGGATCCTAGCAGCTGGTGTGCCTGTGAGTTGGATTTTAGGATAGTTTGCATGCCGACATAGGTTTAGGTGAACAAATCTAGAAAATGAACCTGGTTCTACACGAGCACAGAAGCCCTCTGTGATCGGAATTGTCTTATGCTTTAATAGGTTTGAGTGCATGGAGTTCAATAACGAATAGAGGTGAAGAATGCAAATTTAATTTCACATACCTTCTCATTTACAGGTTAATCTGCCACTCGCCAATGTTTTGTTTCAATTATGGAAAAGTGTCCTAATTAATGTGTCGTTTTCCATGCAAATATGGGAACCAAAATGATTTTCATTCTTGGATACTGCTCTCTTGGGTCTCGTGAGTTACTTTCTGCCCCCGCCTCCCCTGAGGTCACGCACCTCAAGGTCGTTCTTCCCAGGAGAAGACAGATAAGAGAACAGCACAGATTTGATAAGTGCGAGATCTATTGTAAAATAATGTCACGTGCCGAATAATCGGGGCTCGAGGCGTGCTTGTATCAGATTACGGTATTTCGTACCTTTTTGTATCATTTTTAGAATTCATGTTAGATGCGGCCTGTGGCATGGTGCCAGCTTTACTCGGTTGCAAAGACGTCAGATTCAGAGCTGGCACTTGTGGCATGGATCAATTTGTTGGCAAGGCAACGCAAGCCCTTCTCCGAGTAAACTGCACGACATGCATCCTTTTTCGGTACATACGGTGCGTGAAGAACCGGTATTTTGATTGTCCAGCCTCCGTGCTCTCGTTGAGACTGGCGTGAAGCTTGTTTTCCAGGGGCTTGGATGTTGGAGTTAGTCGCGCGCTCCGTTCGCACTGCAGCTATACACAGCTTTTTACTTTCTTGTTCTTTGCAGTTTATTGGAAATAGCTACAGCAATAGTGTTGGTTAATTTCGAAATATGCCGTACCTGTAAAATGAGAATTTGCTGAGAATGCCGGACAAGGCTAACTGCAGATCACCTTTTTGGTGCTTGCAGAGAAAGAAGATGTGATTTATTTTCCGGCTGTGTTTGTCATCATCTGTTGTCCAAATAGCAGAAGCGGCTTGTCAGCTAAGCACCGTGGCCGGAAGTGCATGTTTTCAGTGGCATCGTAAAGGTTCAGGGTCCTAATGGATGAATGGAACGTGAGCCGATCCTCCACGTGGGTGGGTTGTAAAAGCATTTATAACTGTGGTGCAGTGTGCCAGTCACACCCCTGGGCTCTGGTGGCACTGCACCTTCAGCACTAGTGAATGTTACTTAATGTTACATGAAAAGAGCTCCGATACAACCGAGGAGGTGAATGGATATTAGTAGGATACATCATTACAGCTTCAGGTGCACCTGGTGTCGCCTTTTTCTTGCCCTTACGACTGGATAAGTCGTGTTTGTTTATTTTCCCTCATTTCTTGATGAGCAATGACCCCCCTACCGGTCCCATGCACCATATATTTATTTCTTTAACATTTCTATCCATTATGCCCAGGTCTCCTGTTCATTTTTCAATCATGCTCCATTTACCTTCGTTTCATCATAAGTAAAGGATGATTACTTGATTTTTCAGGGCTTTAAGTGGGATGAAAAAACTGGGGGGGCTCTCAAAGGGGCGTAGCCAATGTAATTAAGGATGTGGCTTAAAAACCCATAAGCTAAAAATCTGTGCTTAGCATCGTGTGCTGCCTGATTTGTATGTTGCTGTTTCGGTCATGGCATCCAGATATATACAACAGGTAACACCATACCTACAACAAGTCAAGACTATTGGCTTTGTCAATGGTTGTTAGTTGCATAAGATAAATAAGATAAATAAGCAGCAACTATGGCTTGTATGTATTATTGAAAAAGCTTCCACTTAAAGCTCTAGTGACATCAAAACAACGTTGCTGCTTCTGAGTTTTAAAAAAAGAAGGGACATCCAGAGAGAAAATTATTTCCCCTACAACGCTCACCTGGCATGACGTCATACCGTAACTTCTCCACTAGTTAGAAGTGAGCAGCACACATAAATGTGAATGCTGTCACTCCAGTCCAAAAAAAGGGACCGCCTGTGCCAGGGAACAAATCAGAGACGGATAGAGACCAGTTTCCAGGCCTACCGGTGCTCAGCACTGGTGAGACCCGGCCCACTTACAGCCCTGTGATTATTTAATGATCTGGTGCCCTTTTTGGCTTATAAGCCATCTCACCATGACATTAAGAGCCTGAGTCTAATAGGGAGGGCAGGACACAGTTGCCGCTGGGAGAGCCCTCTGTGACTGTTAATGTTTCATCTCCCAATGGGCAAAGGTCTATGCCAACTGCACCCAGGGCAGAATAAATGGGCCGCCAAGCAGCCCTAGGACACCATAGAAACCACAAAGATCCGAGAGCTTGCCGTGGACCCGAGGAGCTACCTGTAGTTCACGGCCTACTCGTTGCAGACGCCTTCATTACACAGTTATCTCAACCTGATAATGCTGCTGCAGCCATGGCTGGCACAAATCACATTTGGAAAAAAGAGCGCATGCCAGTGCAAATACTTGGAATGATGATGGATGCAAAATAGTAAATTACATTAACAAGATGTTTTTAACTGGTTTTTTCGCTCTGTCTCCAGTTGTAGCGAATGTAGACTGAAAACATTGGATGTTGGAGTAAGTCGCGCATTTTACGGTTAAATGTTAAGACCTGGAGCAACTACAGGATTTGTCATCAATATTGGAATAGTTTACTAAATAGACTATTAGTATTTCAGCCCAGTGATGTTTTTTTACAACTTTTACTGACTGACCTTTGGAACACTGCCAAACCTATTTTTGCTTTCACTGAGAAACAGCATTACTGTAGGTGTACACAGCAAGTGATGACAGAACACCCTCATTCCTACATGTCAACCCTTTAATACAATTAGACGAAAAGACACTTCGTAAATTAAATTATTCGAGCGTTTCAGCAGGAATGGAATTATATTTTAGCATGCTATATTTTTTTCCAAGACAAAATGGCAGGCAAAGCTGAAAGGAAAAGTACAATCGGAAGAATAGATAGAGAATGTTGGCTGCATCTTGCGCTGTTTTGGGAATTAAATGTTCATCTTCAAAATGTTTTAACATGAGCCATCTATTGCACAGAGGAAGTGAATGACAACCTTATCGGCATTTTCATTTTTTGTTTAACTTCCAGAATGTGCAAGACTAACAATTCAAACGCAATACATTAACATTCCAAAGAATATATGCTCCATACAAAAATTACAAATGCAGAGGTTTAATGTGGCAAAAAGCATGGAACGCATTAGGCAAGGGAAAGTGAAGAAAATGTGTTCTAGTTCATTTGTCTCTAATGCTCTAATTGCAATTTCAGGTCTAACTTTTGATCCTGGCGCAAGATCATAATTTTGAGTTGTATGATAATTATCACTTTCCTACAGTTTTCTTACTAACAAAGTTATTGGAGGAAAAAATCTGGCAAAAAAGAAAAAAAATCCATAATTCACATACTGTTTCCGCAGGACGTTCCTCATTTCCAATAGGAGGGGTTTACTACACCAGCTAATAACACATTCAAGGGTAATGTAATTTAACAGATGTGCTAAATAGGCCATCCATTTTGCACAATCTGCAATTAGGGTCTATTTCTGTGGGATCACAAATTAAACAGAAGTCACACAGAATCAATGTTAAACTGAGGAAAATAGTGGAAAAAACGGAAGAAATTATACTATGGGCCTTTGCAGTGGACTATGTTCCACCTAGGGTGACTTGCAAGTTCACACAAATGACCTGGGTGGGCTTTTGCCTCATAGCAAAAAGTTACCATTGTACTTAGGCATTTTTATTTTTGCTTCCCAAAACGTGACCTTGGTTTTCACTGTGTCCATGTTAATTTCAAAATACTCTTCGATAGCTGAGCTTAGTTCAGCCTCGAATACTGGGTCTCGCAGGGAAATCTCCGGAAATCGCCACTGTCTCGCCATCCCTCCCATCCTGGGGACCCGCAACTGGAGCAGAACTGGGGCATGATCTGACAGGGTATGTGGGAAGTGATTACTCTCACGTAGCCAAGTATTCACGCTTGGGGAAAGTAGCCAGTCATCCAGGCTGGCCCACGTGTTGTGAGGGGCAGAGTAGGGTGTGTATGCTGGTTTATCTAGATGCAAATGGTGCCAGGCGTCAGACAACTGATATGTTTTCCTCAAGATTGTTAATGTGCGCATAGCCTTGGGTTTCGCATCTGAAGTTGTGGCCCCCCAAGCATATCTGTGCTGCCCCCATTAGGGCAAGCAGGAGTGTACCTCCACAAGGAAATCCAGATAATCAACATTAGGGGCGTAAATGTTAACCAGGAGTAAGGTGTTCCCCAAAAACCACCCCTTCACCAGTAGGTATCTGCCCACCTGGTCTACATATACCTTTTTTTTTAAAAAATAATTTTTATTGAGAGTTCAAATATAGCAATACAATACAATTGAAATCCAATTAACACAGTGCGAGGAAGGAAAATACTGAAAAACATTCATGCAAATTATCGTTTTAACATTTAAGTTATAAATTGCAAGGTTGTGTAAGAGCAGACAATTAGTAAACTGGTTCGAATAATCAAAAGATTTTGTTTAGAATTGAAAAAATACATGGCATACATATATAATAAATGTTTTCACATTTAATATACCAAAGTTAAGTTCTAAAGTGCAGCGTGCGGAGGTAGAACCGTCGTAATGGACTAATAAATATTTTCAATAAAGCATAAATCAGGTTAAGTAATAACGGGAGAAATCTAAACATTGAACACACTCCAATATTTATCATATTTTTTCTCCCTACCCTGGATTCGCTGTAATTTTACCTTCCATGCCTGGAAGGATGGGACAGAATCTGTTCTCCAGGACTGTAATATAAGGGATTTAGCTATTAGAGAAGCTATAAAAAGGGGCTCATCATATTGGGTGTGGAAAGGAGAACAGCCTATGAGGGGAATTAGGTCGTTAAATATAATATTTGTTTTAAGAACGATTGAAAGATATTTTTCTATTTCCTTTCATAGAACCTGGATTTTAGGACACTCCCAGATAATGTTTTTCCAAGAGCCTTTTTCTTCACATCGAAAGCATTTGTCGGCTACGAGGGGGAAGATATCATGTAAAAAGGACGGGGTTCTATATAGTAACCATTTATTGTAGAATTGCATACGTTTAAAGTTTGCTCCTCGAAAGATGGTTTTATTAAAATTGTTTATTTTGTCCCAAACCTGTTGATTGATTATAATATCTTCCCTTTTTTTCCATCGTTCAATTATCTTGCTATAAAAGTCCTGGTCCTTGCTTTCTATTAATATTTTAATCCAGATACTCATTTTCTTTTGTGTTTTATTATTAAGGGTAGTGGAGATATTTTCTTTGTGGGATACATTTCCTATATTGAGTTCCCTAAGTTTTGGACTTATCGTGATAAATGACCAGTTCAGAATTGTATGCGAGTGAATTAACTGGCTATAAATTTAATCCCAAGATTTCCACCTATTTCCCAGTAGGAAGTCTTCAATTTTTTCAAAACCATTTTGCTTCCAGAGAGTTATTATATTTTTGTCCATACAACCTGCTTCTCCCAGGCTAAAATTCATTAAATTTGTCTTATTACTTACATTGGGTAAATCATAAAATTTTAAGAACTGAGTTTTGACCTTAAAAATCCACTGCAAAGTTTTATATCGTACTTTTTTTGGGTCTTTCGTGGTTCTAACCGGATCATAGATTTTCAATTCCAACAACATCCTTTTCATAAAAAAATTGTCTGTCTCATGGCAATCTAGAGAAAAAAAAAACCTATGACTATAATGTGTAAAAGACGCAAAATAATATTCTTTAATATTTGGGAGGGACAACCCTCCTTGTGTGGAGGATAAATATAAGGTGCTCAGTGCAAGTCTAGGAGATTTTTTTGCCCATAGGAAAGAGGAAATCAGAGCTTCTATTTTTTTAAAATAAGAGGCCTGGATTGCACAGGGAATCGCACTAAAAAGGAAATTAAAAAGGGGTAATACCGACATTCGAATTAGCGATGCCCGCCCTATAAGAGACAGGGGTAGTAGATTCCAACGATCTAAAAGTGAGCCCACCTTTTTTAATAAAGGTAGAAAATTTAAGAAATATAGATCGTCTAGGCTATTCGATATAAATATACCAAGATATCTCTTTGGACCCGTGTTGTATATCTGCCTGAATTCAGGAGCTAAAGTGTCTGTAGTGCAGTTAAGTAGGATAATTTCTGTTTTGTTTACATAAATTTTATAACCCCCTAGCTTTTGAAAGTCAGAGAAGATTTTTAAAATCTTCAGTTGACTTGAGGGTTTAGAGTCTAAAAAAAGGGCAATATCATCCGCGTATAGTTTTATATTTGTCATTTCTAAAATTGGGGCGGTGACAGCTTTGATATTCCTAATGGCGATCGCTAGAGGTTCAATAAAAAGTGCGAATAAAATTGGGGACAAGGGGCAGCCTTGTCGTGTGCCTCTAGTGACCTCACAGGACCCAATGTTGATATTATTGATGATAATTTGTGCCCTAGAATTCGTGTACAAGTGTCGTAAAAGAGAGATAAAAGCATTCGGGAAATTAAAACTATGTAAAACTGCAAACAGACAATCCCAGGAGACTAGATCGAAGGCTTTCTCCGCATCTAAAAACCAAATTTGAGCCTTCACCTTGTTAGTTTTAAAATAGTCTAGCGCCTCCAGTAAAAATGTAGTATTGGAATGGAGATGCCTGCCTCCAATAAAACCGCACTGATCATACGCTATTAGTGATCCTACTAGTTTATTTAATCGGTTTGCTAAAAGTTTAGTAAAAATTTTATAATCTGTGTTCAGGAGGCTAATCGGTCGGTAAGAATTTATATTTTCCTTGTCCTTTCCCTTTTTTAAAATACTGACCACCACAGCTGTGTGAAAAGAGTCTGGTGGGGGACCTCCTTGAAGTAAATTATTAATTAATTCCAAGAATTCTTTACGCAATATTCCCCCAAATTTTTTAAAGAATTCAATTGGAAGACCATCCTCACCATTGGCTTTGCCATTGGGGAAAGACTCTATCACTTCATCTAGTTCTGATAATGTGAAATCCTGAGTGAGGTAGTTCTTGCCCTCAGCATCCATTTTAGGTATTTCCAATGGCTGAAGAAAATCTGTGATAGATTCAGGTGTGGTCCCTGCAGATGCTTGATATATCCCCTCGTAATGTTTTAAAAACAGCTCGCCAATGGCAGTGGTGGTCTTAACTTGATTTTTAGTGATGGGGTCAGTTAACTGATCTATTCTGTTACGAGTTTGCTTTTCTTTAGATTGCCAGGCCAGAAGCTTTCCTGTATACTCACTCTCCTCATAGATTTTTTGTGCCTGAAAATTACTATTTGTCTCACCTAGTTCATAATAAAATTCCTTCATCTTACGCTTCGCCTCGAGGAGATTCTGGCTGGAAATCTGGGATCTAACCCTATAATGCTCTTGGGTAGCCTGGGACAGTTCAGTTTGAAGTTTGATTTTCTCCTCCCGTTTTGCCTTAAGCTTGGGGATCTCTTTAGATGTGATTATTCCACGTAAAGTAGCTTTAAATGCATCCCAGATTATGTTTAAAGGAGCAGTACCTCTATTCTGTGAAAAAAATAGCTCGATCTTTTCATTAATATCAGTGCACCATTGTTGGTCAAGGAGGTTGAGTTTGTTAAAAAACCATCTATTTATATATCTTCCTTCATAATTCCCCAATTTAACCTCCATGCAAAGAGCCGCATGATCCGAAAAGGCATTGGGTAAGTAATCGTAATTATATAATTCTAGATCGTGGGAGGACAAAAAAAAATCCCGCCTTGACGCAGAATTATATTTTGCTGAATGGCATGTGTACTCACGCTTGGTAGGATTCAGATTACGCCAATGGTCGATAACGTCAAGATCTATCTTGCAGCTTTGAACAGCTAAAGAGACGGGGTTTATTCTGTCGACGATCTTTCTTGGAAGAGTCCAATCGAGGGTTTTGTAATAGGTTAAAATCCCCCCCCCAAATTATTGGTCCAGAAAGACCGGTTAATGCCTGCTTAACCTGTAAAATAGGTTGCGGGTCGTCCAAGATAGGTGCGTAAATTGTGGCAAGGATAACGTTGACATTATTTAATTTACCGTATGCGACTGCCCATCTGCCTCTAGGATCTATGCACGACCCTTCAAGGTTAAAACCTACATGTCTTCCTATTAGAATAGAAACACCTCTCTGGGCCAACCCTGCAGAAGCAGATATGTTATAGCCCGTCCAGTTTTTAAAGAGTTTAGCTGACTCTGCCTGATCTTTGTGATGGGTTTCCTGCAAATAGATGACATCAGGTATTAGATTTTTTAACCAGCATTCAATAGCGTTCCTTTTACGGACGTTATTCAACCCATTAACATTTAATGAAATAAATTTCACCATGTCATTGATTTTCTAAATATTGAACGTAGCCCTCAATTAAAGTGCAGCAGTGCAGAATGAGCAAATATGCAAACATCAGCAACAACATGAAAAACTGATAAGTAATACTAATATATGACAATAAAGAACAAAAGTAACAGATATTCATGGAAAAAATCATGAAAAATCTAAAGTTCAATGTGCAAATATGCAAGCGAGCAGCAAAAATGTAAAGTGCTATCTGAGGAGACCCGTCATTCATTGCACAAGACATGAAGATAGAAGAGATAGCAGCTCGGTTTTGAAAATTTAGATATTCAATACATTGGACGTGGCCCCTAGCTAAAGTGCAATTGTGCGGAATAAGCAAACGTATAAACAGCAGCAGCAGGATAGATAAATGATAACTAAAAAAAACAATAAAGAGCAATGGCAGCAAGAGTTCATAGAGAATTTCATAAAAAACTGAGTTTCCATGTGCAAATATGCAAGCTAGCGACAAAAGTGTAGGGTGATGTATGAGGAGATATGCCATTCATTGTACTGGGCATGAAGATAGATATACAATTGAGTACCCTTGTCTGTGCAAGATATGCAAGTAAGCAGCTAAACAATTCACAAAAAAAAAAAAAATTAGCAATAAGTTTGAGTCGCCTCCCAGAGCAAAATGGGCAACTATATTTATAGGATCTTGTCAATTTATCGTTATCCAAAAATGAGCCAAAGTGGCATGTGCTAGAGATCGATGAATAACCTTCATACCGTAGTCATAAAAGTGTGGAAAAACATATTGCATTTGAACTCTCTATTTTTCCCCCATGCGACACCCCCCTTCACCCCCCTTCCCTCCCCCCCTGAGTGGACGGAGACCCAAGAGTCCCACTTCCGTCCTGCTCTGTTGTCTCTTCCTTTTGGATGCCATCTCTTTGCATCCTTGTGTGCTTCCTGTTTCCAACAAGTATCCGCCGTGCATTCGTGATTAGTGATAGATTCAGCAGAGTACATCAACTTGATTTGTTTATCCCCCAAGGCCGTCAAGTAGTGTCTGGGCTTCACGTAGGGCCGTGAATATAAAGAATTTTCCTTTAACCAAAACTTTAAGTTTTGATTGCTGCACTATCATAGCCTGGGCTCCTTTGCTCTTAAAGGGGTCTATGAGCTTCACAAAGTCTCTGCGTCTGTGAGCAGATGCAGCCGACATATCGCCAAAAAATCCTGAAATTATTCACCCCCTCTGCATTAAAAGTTCTTTTAGAGAATGCGGTATTTAGGATTTTTTCTTTTACCCTAAAGTCTGCAAAGTTGAGGAGGATTGTACGGGGGAATTTTAAATTACTGGGTTTATGTGCAGGGACTCTGTGTGCCCTTGTTATAGTCAAGTCACCTTGTAGCTCAGGGATCGCTTTTTTTAATAATGAATCTGACCAGCTAACTACATCCTTATCTTCAAGGCCCTCTGGTATGCCTACTAATCGTAGATTCGATCTCCTATTGTAATTCTCGAGGTCCTGGAGCTTTTCCTCTAGATGGGTTTTCTCTCTGTTAGCCTCCGTAAGATTTTTCTGAATTGTAGACAATGAGTCCTCTAGAGATGATATTCGAACTTCGGCTTCAGAGACCCTCAGAGGAATGTTCCCAAGGCACTCTTCCATCTTCGTAAGTCTGCTGTGTAGAAGTGAGATTTCCTGAGCCTGAGATAATTTGAAATCTCTTAGTTCCTGGAGAATCGTAACTAAGATATCTTCCATCTTATTTGCTTTTGTAGCACTCGGGAGAACGAGCAAGACATCATCCTGGGAGGTCAAGGAATTCTCTAAACTTAGGGCTTGGTTCGGAGCTGTCGTAGTTTGCTTATTGCCTGGGGCTAGACTGGAGTTTGCACTTGTGGACTGCGACGGAAGGGGAACCACATCCGAGGCAGAAACCGTTGGTGTAGGCAACGCTGCTACTCCTTCCAGCCTTGCTGCCCCTGCGATGTTTAGCACCGGAGTCTTCTGTGGCAACTTTTGCGTTGTGGGGCTGCCTGCTCTCCCTGCCGTGTTAGAGGACGCCCGTTCTATAGTGACTCTTGTACCCCCTTGTTCTCTCTCCCCTCGTGAAGGAGTGCTTGAAAGTTGACCCTGCTGACCCTGCTGCAAAAGGGGTTTTGAGAAGAGAGGGTATTGTTTGGGGGAAGATCGACTCACAGGACACAAAGAAGGGGACGTATTAGCGGCCTTAGCCGGTTGGTCCACGTTGACAACGTTCCCCCCCTCAGATGGTGGTCCCTCGCTAGGACTCAGAGACTCACCCACTTGGGAGCTAGGAATTTCAGTCAGGGGCCTGTTTTTGAGAATTTCAATGGAGCGACGTCGCTCGGCCCTACGCTCAGCTAAAGAGCAGTCTTTCTCTCCATCCCCGCCACCCGGAGTTCGTGCGAAATAAATATCCAATGTCCTGTTTTTAGTTCCCCCCGCCTTTACGTTGGACCCCCCCTGGTCCGTTTTTTTATCCTTATCTCCCCCATTTTCCTCCCCCTTATCCCCCCTGTCGCCGGCAGTGTGCAAGCTCAATTCTGCTGACAGCTCCGACAGAGTCAGGCTCTCTGCCTCTTCATCCTCTTCGCCCTCTTCTTGTTCATTGTCCTCGTTGATATCATTATCTTCCTCCATCTGTTTTCTTAATACATTATACTTGTTTTTTCTATTTTGATCATTAAGTTCCATTACTTTCTGTTTTAGGGCTTCTTTTTGTTGCATTTTCCTTCTGTTTTTTCTCTCCCCCCTTAAAGTTGATGGAGAGCTAATCGGAGTAGGGAGTTTCACTTCCTTTCCCAGCTCTGGCTTGAGCTGTTTGCCCCTCGCTCTTGCCGCCATCAGGATTCGTGGATCGCAAACGTGTTTTTTTTTTGTTTTTTTTTAAAAAGCGCCTCTGACTTTGCTCAGGGGAATTAGAAAATTTTGAGCGAGGATTTTTCTTAGCAGTGAGACAGTGATTAGCTCCCCTCAAAGCAGATGTAAATGCGTAGCGTAATCACAATGGTAGAGAAGCCAGCCTAACTCCTTTACTCTCCTTACGCCATCAAAAGTTCAAAAAGGCAGCTGCGCGATGCAAGATTGCAGGGGGGTGTGGTACAAACAAACAAAGCGAGTGCGAGCTGGGAAGAGCCCTGCCCAGTGCGCCTTACCTCGCAGAGCAGGTCAGACCAATGATCTCCCCTGACTCCGGTGCCTCACCGTTCACTTACAGGACCCCAGCGTTCTTTTGCTGCTCTGGCTCTGGCTCACTTCCAATTACTTCCAAATGCTTCCAAATGCAGAGCAAGTTATGGTGGATCAGGTCACTGGGCGGCGCACTTTTCCTGCCATATCCCTTGGAAGCTCTTGCTGCAACCACCGCAGCTCAGGGGCTTAGGGGCCGGGGATGGTATCTCGACCTGCGTACTCCACCCTTCGTAGATTCCAGCTGAATAGCAGCTCTCCTGCTGCTGCAGAGAAAGCAGGAGAAGCCCAGGCACCTCTCTGAGTGACGAAGAAAAAAAAAAAAAAATCAGCGCTGTTGTTGTTGCAGCGCTGTAACAGCCCGGTGTGTCTCGCGGAACCCTCGTCAGCTCCAATAGAAAAGAGACAGCTAGCTAGGAGGGCAACTAGCTAGCGAGGACATCAGGATATCTGGAGCGGCAGCGGCAGCGTTGCGGCGGACATGGGCGTGTCTGAGGAAGGAGGAAACAGGAAGCACAGCGGCGGTGCGGGTGGGTCCGCGTCAGCCGTTCATCTCCATGGTCTACATATACCTTGACTGCTTTAAATGGCAGCCAGTTATGGATTGAAATCGAATCCCCTTGCATATGTGCTATAGCCTGCAAAATATCGGTTTGAGCCCCAACTTGTAGCGAGGCCTGGTAGGTGTGGGGGGGCAGATACATCTCCTGGAGGAAGATGACGTATACCCGGTGGCACTGTAAATAGTGAAATACTTGTTTGCATTTGCATGTTTCATTAAGCCCTCGTATGTTCCAGGACACTAGTGTCATGTTCTCAGGGAGGTTAGCCCTATGTTCCATTATCCATACTTGAATCCAATCTGAGTTGTGCACCTATAGTAAGATTGTTCAATTTGAGCATTAATCTACAGAATAAAAGTGAAAGAGAATATTTCAATAACCCAAACCCTCCCTTCCCCCTCCCATCCCCATAACCTCTTCATAGGGGAAATCCCGCGACCCAGACAGAATTGTGAACATTTGTTACAAAGAATACTCTAGATAACCTAATAAGATAAAGATGACAACACACTAGGAGGAGGCAACGCTACGCCTAATCCCCAGTTGTACATGGTTTGTAATAAATGAAATTAAGCCACTACTCTGGCAGCTAATGAGCTATACATTGCATTATAATATGAAGTGCAGGCGATACTTATCAGCAAATAGCAGTACAGTCAGTCCATCAGCTGGCGGAGAACGGGTCCATGCTAGCGCCAGAGTCTGGCACCTAAGGAGATCGGTCCGGAGAAGGGGACCATGTTGGCTTCCCAGAGGCAATACGAGATCGGAGGAATTCCTGCACCTCTGTAGGTGAGTCACAGGATCTGCAGTCCACGTCCACCTTTAATCGTGCTGGATACAGCATCCCATATGATAGGCCAGCCTTGCGCAGGGCAATTTTGACCGTGGTGTATTTCCTCCGAGCGTCCTGTACCATTGTAGTGAAGTCAGAATATAGTGAGATCGATGATCCCTGCCATTCCAGGGACCCCCTTCCCAGGCCATACTCAATGCTGTGTCCTGGTCTTTGAATTGAGGAGTCATGTCAGGATCGGTCAAGGAGGGCAGCCTGGGTTGGGACGGGATCCAAGGGTTCGATGTGCTCTTTCGACAAAGAAGGTTGAAGTGAAGGAGTCCCATCCAAATAAGTCGGTCAAGACTCCGGGACACCTAAGATGTGGATGTTGTTGCATCTTCCACTGGTCTCCAGGTCTTCAGTCTTGATGGTGATTGTCTTGAGTACCTTGTCCATTCTTTCCAGTCTTTTGGAGGTTTGTGCAGAACCGTCCTCCAGGTCTGAGATCCTGCCCTATGCCGTCTCTAGCCTACCTTCATGTTGATCAACCCTGGCCCCCATTTTGTCCAGGCGCTTATCCAGTACATCGAAGCGAGGGTCAAAGGCTTTGAAGCCAGCTATAAGTTCTGCCATGAGCGCCTCAGTGCCCTGAGGATTGGTCAGTGCGGGGCAGCGGTGTCACCTCCCTCAGCCATATTGGGACCAGCTATTTCTACCCCTTTGTCGTTTTTTCCAAATGGTAGCTTCCTTTGTTTAGGGTTGCCACAGACCATGTCCGGTTACGCGATTAACTGTACCACGGGGTCCACGCAGTGTGTTGCAGTCGAGTGAGAGGGGGCATGAGATTGTGGATCTTGAGTGTGGTCTGCCATGCACGATCCACCTCTCGCCTCATCGCCAAAGGGTTGGTCAAGACTGCTGATTCACTTCATCGGTCCCTATATGAAATCGATCCCTGCTCCCATGCGGGGGCACTCAGTTCAGCTTAGCCCTTCAAACCAGTCTACATTGCTGTAAATCTAATGTCAGAATTTTGCATATTAATGATTGTGTAAATAAGGTTTATTTTAATGATTTTTCATTTGTTTTCATATTTTAATAAATACTCCTGGAGGGTCGTGAGACCCCCTGCCTTCCAAAGAAAATCCTCGCATGTCTAAGTTACTTTGGGGGTTGATGTGGTGGTTTGCATGACAGGGAGGGGGTGGTCGATAGTCCCAATCCATAAGGAAAGGGGGGGCCGCACGGCCCCCACGCACATATGGCGGGGCCCGACTTCCCCCCTCCCCCGTATCCTCAATGGTGGGGGGTGCCCCCCTGGCCGCGTCTCGATGACGCGGCGGAAGGGGCGCCCCACCATCGATTGGTACAGGCCCCAGCATCGACCCGGAAGCAGTGAAACTACTTCCGGGTCGAGGGGAGGGGCCGAGAGAGCTTAAAAGGTCTGTGGAGAGCGGGAGGCGTCCACTTGTACCCGCGCTCCCCGGGCTCGCTCCTTACCCCCTCTGCCAGGGGCCGAATAATTTTCCCACCCACCAGCCCTTGAAGCAGAAGTCCAGTTTGGACGTTAGTTGGGATTACCGTTGATGGTCCTTGACACTGTAAATGTGTGGTGTGAATTTCTTCCTTAGGCCTTGTTTCCCCTTTTATGCAGGCGGTATTATTGGAATGTTAACAATTTGGTACTTTGAAGTGTATATATTTGGTTTTCTCCTTTTTGTCCTTAGGCCTTTTTTCCCTTTCACAGGCATTTACTTGTCGTATTTATTGTAATCCTTGGTCAGGCGGTAAGGTCATGATCGGTGAGCAGCAATTTAAGGTCCTTAGGGGGCGGCACCATTCTCAGGGGAGGGGCCAATGGTCTCTCCTAGAACTTCAGGGGCAGGATATCCGCTTGGTTGGAAGGGTGCAGGGGAGGGAGTCACGCTTTCCTTGGGCTGGTAGCCACCCCACACATACACTATGACATGATAAAATTGTAAGGGCCCTCCTTTTTAGTTTAATGGGGTTCACGGAGCGTACGGGGTAACCAGAAGAGGGACGTACTCTCTCAGTAACCGGGCCCTGTTGCGCATGCGCACTCATACTTGAGGGCGTAGCTGGTAATAAGGATATGACACCGGTTAACGACCTTGCCGTAGGCCCAAAAATGTTAGGATGCAAAATTCATACGTAGGATGTTAGATTCGGTTAGTAACATGCTGTATTAGACATTTGTTAAGGTTAGCCCTTCATACCTGTCTACATTGCTGTAAATCTAATGTCAGAATTTTACATATTAATGATTGTGTAAATATGGTTTATTTTAACGATTTTTAATTTGTTTTCATATTTTAATAAATACGTCCGGGGGGTCGTGAGACCCCCTGCCTTCCAAAGAAACTCCTTGCATGTCTAAGTTACTTTGGGGGTTGATGTGGTGGTTTGCATGACAGGGAGGGGGTGGTCGGTAGTCCCAGACCATACCGTGAGCCCTGTTCTCCGAAGTCAGCTGCACTGGCCACTGCACCACACCTCTCCAGCGTCAGAGTGCAGAGCACACCCAGCGGATCAGCGAGCTCCCATATCAGTGCAACCCTGACTGATCAGGATCCGTAGTAACACATCTAGAGTGCCACAGGTCAGGTTGGCAGGCACCCGTCTGTACACATATGACTGGATCTCTGCATTGTTCACTGAAGACATGAAGTTTGGAGACCACCACTCATTTCAACGCCAAGGTGCTCCAGAAAGGGAGGGAGAGTGGAGAAAGCTGTGCATTCATCAGGGAAAGTGTAATATGGCTGGAGAGATATCGCTTCTGCCACGTTTACAATGAACATCATTACCACCTTACCCAAGGACGAATAAGTATTGTAACAACTGTTTGAAGGTACATTACAGTGGGAGGAGGAGCACCTGTGGAGCCAGCACACTGTTGCTTGCATGGGAGAGAAGTGTGAGACCTCAAGGGATAGTGCACAAAGACCCTAAACAGCACCTGTTGCAATTTAAAGCATCCACAGCACCGGTGGGCTGACAAACTCCAGGCATGGCAGGCGAAATGTCCGGTGGCACGACAGGAGGAGCTGCCCCCCCAGACACTGCTGCACTCCTGTTGGAACTGCGTTCAGGGATTAAGGCACTAGATTCCAGGTTTGACGCACTGGCAAGACAGCTCGACGGGCTGGGCCAACGGATCATTCGGCACAAAACACGACTGGACACAGCAGAAGGGCATGTATCGGATCTGGACGATGGAGTGGCCCAAACTACTAAACGTGTCGAACCCCTTGAGGTGTAATGAAGACAGTCGCTGCTAAGAACAAGGACTTGGAAGCCAGGAGTCGCAGCAATAACGTGCAAATTATGGGAATCCCAAAGTCCACCAACACGGGGAGACTAGATCAGTTTGTTGAACACCTATTGACAGATTTGTTTGGATCTGAATAACTTACAAACACATTTACAGTTGAATGAGCACATAGGACACTGGGGCCCAGGCCTAACCCTGGGTGCCCTCCACGACCAATACTGGCAAGAGTTTTAAACTCCAAAGACAGAGACACAGTGCTGCGTTTCACCAGAAAAGCTGAAACTTTGAACTGGCAGGGATCAAATAGTTCCACAGACCCGAAATTCACCGTGTTGGTGAAAGACGGCATGTGCAAGTTTATAGGAGCGAAGGTGTAAGAACTGGGACCGCCAGTTCTCTGGGGGGTAGCTTGGCTCGAGCAGGAAGGCAGCCAGGGGGCTTACGTGTAAAGCAGCTACTCAACACACTCATCCACTGAGACAAGAAGTGGGCGCAATAATGGAGAACACACCAGTATTTGTGATTGAAAATCAAGGTCTTTTATATAGGCTTCAGATCAAGGCATTCAATGCATTAGTATTTCATTAGCATTTCATTAACGTACATCATTAAAGCATTTCATTAGCTTTACTATCAGGTGAGCACAAGTAGCCAAACATCAAAGAACTCAGCCTGTTGCAATATAGTCTTTGGCAGGATAAGGGGGGTACTTTCATAAACCATGGACTAACATTTCAAGAGCAGTTATGAACATTTCCTCGTGTAAATATCAACAGTTCTATAACCGAAATCAGGTCAGCAAGAATAGTAATGGGGTAAATCAATCAATATCATAACATAACCCCATCAGGATTCGTAGAAGCCCGCCCCTGCAAGAAATTCAGTACAGGGCAATGATCCACCACTCAATCAGTAGGCTTAAAACAGGTAATCAAACATGCACAGCTACTTTAGAATGAGCCTGCCTTCAGGCATTAAACAGTCAAAGAGGTGAATATCCTTGTTACTATTTCGGGCCTAGCCCGGTGCTCAGGTGTCACCAGTTACGTAGGGGATGAGCTTGTCCCCAGGCATGTACAGTTACTGGGCCCGAGGAGTCTAACAGTTTGTACACAGCCTCCCAGTCACTGGAGGCTCGTTGGAGGCCAACGGGGCCCAGTCACCACTTTCCCCTGGGGAGGGGCGAACTCGGGGCCAAAACCGGCCTTCCGCCCTCCTTCCCGGGGGTTACCTGTTGTCTTTGGCTCCTTCGGGAGCCCTTGCGGTGGTTCTCTGGCAGGTGCGAGGACTCTTCCCCTTCCGCAGGGCCCTCCGGCGGTGTTCGTAGGCCCCAGGGGGTGGTAGGCCATCGGGGGAGACCCGCGCTACACTCGCGCTCTTCCGGGGTCTCCCTCCAGCCCCAGGGCAGCCCCGGCTTCCTTCTCAGCCCTTGCGAGGGCCCGGGACCAATCCGGTTGCGTCCTCAGGAGGCGGGGGAATAAACCGCCAATCGCGGCGGGCCAGTGAAAAGGCCGGGCCGCAGGACCAATCGCGGCACAGGAGAGGCGGGGGCGCAGCCAGTGAAAAGGCCGAGCGCCCCCGTCACGTGATGGAGGTGGTGGTGGCTTCAGGCCTAACGAGGCCTGCCTGGAATACGCGGCGGCCTTCCTCAGGCTCCGGGGGCCGCCGTGGGACCTCCGCTCAGTCGGGTTGGGCCTGGCAACACGGCGGCGGCCCTCTCCTGGCACCGGGTGCTGCCGAGGGGGGACCCCAGCTCTTGAGACCCGGCGTGACACGGGGGACTGCGGCGGTGAGTGGGGGGATGTTAGCGCCTCGTGGAGGTGGCAGTCCGGGCTCCACATACAGCGCTAGCTCACGCACCACAGGTCGAGGTACCACAGCCGGGCCAGACAGTGCGGCGCTTTACAGGGCACAGCAGCCAAGCATTTCGTGTGACAGTGCAGCCAGCTCAGGGAAGCACGGGATGACACTCGATGTGGGGCACTCCCAGCAGCTCGGCAGGGCCTGGGGCGAGAGCGCTTCGCAGGCAGTCCAGGGCAGGATAAAAGTTCGTGGCACTGGGAATTTAGATCGCTTTACAGGTCAGCAGGTTAAAGCGATTCCGGCAGGGGGGGTGAGGCAGGACAAGTATTTGATCAGTTCAGACAGGGGGAGGCAGGGGGTGCGCAGGGCAGCACAGTCCAATACCTGGTCGATCCCCCAGCAGTCTCTGGTTAAAGGGAAGTAGTCTTCTTGGCACGTGGATGGTTGTGCGCCCTTAGGTGATGGTCTCTTGCAGTGGGGGGGGGGCTGAGTTGGAGGCTGGATGAGTTTTCCTCAGGTCACTGCAGATGGACCCTGGGGTTCCCTACCCCTGGGCCAGATCAGGGGGCTTATCTAAGATACCTCACTCAACTTAAGAGACAGCACCTAAATCCTGTCACTCCCAGTGGCATAGGTTCCTGACTAGGCCCTCCCGTCTAAATCTCCTGCGTGGGTTCCCCAGGCCAGTGATGCCCCAACTGACTAAAAAAAGTTCCCTCCCTTGCTTAAGTATGCCCAGGTCAGGTGACCACTCTCTAAGGTGGCAAAAATCAGCTCCGCCTTTCTTCTGGAAGGTTCCAGGAGCTTCCCCACTCTAAATATGGACAGGGGATGGCAGGCTGGCATTGCAACATTGTATAGGGATCCAGCCAGCTCCTGGCAGCTAGGTTGCTACACTAAAAGACCACGCTGCAGTAGCAGGGGCCGGTGGCAGCCATGTTTGGAGTAGAGAGCACCTGCACCCTAACATGGATTAGCCATAAAAAGGTGCCCAGAGACCTAAGGGCCAACAAAAAGAAGGTGGGAAAAATGAGCCAAGGGCGGAAAAAAACAGGGAAAGACCACCCTAGGGCTGACAGGTCTAACATGCGTCCCCCCCAGCCGAAAGTGTGGAGAGCTACCCAACCTCTAGGGAGTTCTCGTCACTAAGGCGGAAAAACCGGGAGAGACCGTCCGCATTGGCGTGGTCAGCTCCGGGCCGATGTTCCACCCTAAAGTCAATCCCCTGTAGGGAAATGGACCACCTTAGCAACTTGGGATTTTCGCCTCTCATCTGCATGAGCCAGCGAAGGGGTCGGTGGTCGGTTTGAACTAGGAAGTGAGAGCCAAGAAGGTATGGCCTCAGCTTCTTCAAGGCCCAGAACACAGTGAAGGCTTCTTGCTCGATGGTACTCCATCGCTGTTCCCGAGGGAGGAATCTTCTGGAGATGAAGGCCACAGGTTGGTCTTGGCCATCATCGTTGAGTTGCGACAGCACGGCGCCTACCCCATGCTCTGAGACATCTGTCTGCACGATGAATTCTTTTTGGAAGTCCGGAGTGGCCAGCACCTGAGCGGTGCACATCGCGCGCTTCAATGTTTCAAATGCCTCCTGGCATGCAGCTGTCCAGATGACCTTGCGTGGCTGCTTTTTGGACGTCAACTCGGTCAAGGGGGCCACGATGGTGCCATATCCCTTGACGAATCTGCGGTAGTAGCCAGTGAGGCCAAGGAAAGCTCGGACCTCAGTCTGCATCTTGGGGGGCTCCCAGGCCATGATGGTCTCAATTTTGGCCTGGAGGGGTTGCACCTTACCCCCGCCCACCAGGTGTCCCAGGTACACGACAGATCCCTGTCCAATCTGGCACTTGCTAGCCTTGATGGTGAGGCCAGCGCATTGCAATGCACACATCACCTCCTGGAGATGCTGCAGATGGTCCTCCCAGGTGCTACTGAAGACAGCTATGACATCCAGATACGTCGCTGAGAAGGACTCCAGGCCAGATAGCACCTGGTTCACCAACCGCTGGAAGGTGGCCGGAGCATTCTTGAGCCGGAAGGGCATCACTCGAAATCGGAAGTGGCCCTCGAGGGGGGAGAACGCTGTTTTCTCCTTCGCTCCATCAGCCATGGCAATCTGCCAGTACCCTGATGTCAAGGCGATGGTGCTGAGGTACTTGGCTGCTCCCAGCCGGTCAATCAGCTCGTCTGCCCATGGTATCGGGTGAGCATCGGTCTTGGTGACAGAGTTCAATCCCCGATAGTCCACACAGAACCGGAGTTTTGGTGTGGTGCCCGGTGGGGTCGCTTTCGGCACTAGCACGACCGGACTAGCCCACGGGCTGCTGGAGGGTTCGATCACTCCCAGCTCAAGCATTTTGGTCACTTCACCCTGGATGCTGTTCTTCACTTTCTCGGACAGCCGGTAAGACTTGGTTTTCACTGGCGGACTGTCCCCTGTGTCCACATCATGGGTACACTGATGTGTAATTCCAGGCGTGAGGGAGAACAACGAGGCGTGCTGCGCCAAAACCTGGCGTCAGTCCCTCTGTTGCTCTGGGGTCAAGGATGGGGAGAGGACAACTCCCTCCACTGAACCATCCTTTTCCTGAGCCGCTAGAAGGTCTGGAAGAGGCTCACTCTCCTCCTCCTCGCTCCCATCCATCACCATGAGGAGAGCAAGCTCCGATAGCTCATGATGAGGTTTCAGGCGGTTGACGTGGAGCACCCGATGGGGCTGACGGGGGGTCTTCAAGTCAACGACGTAGTGGTCTGGCCTAGACGCTCCACAATCTCGTACGGACCAGTCCACCGGTCCTGGAGGGCACTAAGCTCCCCAGGCTCCATGACCCACACCTTCTGTCCAGCGTCCAACTCCACCGTTCGAGCGTTGCGGTCATACCACTCCTTCATGACGGCTTGGCTAGCCTCTAAGTTGTCTGAGGCTTCCTTCCACAGCTTGGCCATCTGGCTGCGGAATGCCAGAATGTAGCTGACAACAACACGGGGAACCTTCTTCGAAGTCTTCTCCCACCGCTCTTTGACAAGACTGAGGGGCCCCCTAACGGGATGGCCATAGAGCAGTTCAAAGGGGCTGAACCTGACTCCCTTCTGGGGTACGAGAACAGTAAGCAAGGGAGGAGGATGTCCCATTTCCGCCTCAAGTCTTCTGGCAGGCTCCGGATCATCCCCTTCAAGGTCTTATTGAAGCGCTCTACGAGCCCGTTAGTCTGGGGGTGGTAAGGAGTGGAGAACCGATAGGTCACTTCGCACTCCTTCCACATGGCCTGCATGTAGGCCGACATGAAATTTGTGCCCCTGTCCGACACCACGACCTTGGGGAATCCCACTCGGGTAAATATCCCTATCAGGGCCCGCGCCACCACAGGTGCAGTAACAGTCCTCAGAGGGATGGCCTCCGGGTACCGAGTGGCGTGGTCCACCAACACCAAGATGAACCGGTGTCCCGCAGAGGTCGGAGGGTCCAACGGCCCAACGATATCAATACCGACCCGCTCAAAAGGGGTCCCGACCACCGGGAGTGGTTCCAATGGGGCCTTCACTTTGGTCCCCGACTTGCCACTGGCCTGGCAAGTCTTGCAGGTCTTGCAGTAGGTGTCAGATGCAACTCTCATCCTGGGCCAATAAAAATGGGGGACTAGCCTCGCAAAGGTCTTGTCCTGGCCCAGGTGTCCGGCAAAGGGCATCTCATGCACCAGTTCCAACAAAGCACTGGGGGACCACTAAGGCCCTCGAGGATCCATGCACCGGAACGTTCGGCTCACTGTACAGGAGGCCATCCTCCCAATACACGTGATAACTGCCGGTCTCTTGGTTGACCGCTTGGGCTTTGGCCTGTCGCCGCATGCCTTCAAGCGTGGGGCACTCCTTCTGCGCCCGACAGAATTCCTCCTTCCACATGCCACTCGGCAAGGGTTGGCACGTCCCCCACGGGAACCACAAACCACTTCCACGGACTCCGGGGTTACCTCAGCGGGCTCCCCATCCATCACACGGGGTGTGTCCTCCACAACACTCTCCTCTGGACCGGCACTGGGTTGGGCCGTTGTCTCAGGCTCCAACTCGGGTTGAGCTTCTTGCAGGGCAGCCATGGACCGCGTGACTACGCAAGTCCACCCTGGTAACCCCAGCATCTCAGTGTGGGGCTTAAACTCCACTTCCTTCCAGGCGGTATGTTCCAGGTCGTTACCTAGCAGACAGTCCACAGGCAAGGCAGGGCTGATCGCAACTCTCAACGGGCCTGACACTCCTCCCCACTCAAAGGGAACTTGAGCCACGGGATAGTAGCTCATACTGCCGTCAGCCAACATGGCCGGATGGAGCACATCAGGTACTACCTGCTATGGGGACACCAGCCGCCTCACTATGGTGGTCATGCTGGCTCCTGTGTCCCTCAGAGCATCCACCTCCTCCCCATTGACCTTCACCCTCTGCTGGTACTTAGCAGTATTCGATGGTAAGGGCGTCACTGGGACCATCTCTCTATCCCCAAGTGAAACCAGGGTCAGGCCTGTCCACTCCCTTTCCCTATCTAGGGGCAGCTCCATCCCAAGCGCTACACTAGCCACCCCGGGACTCTTGTCACCAGTGGGGGCTGGGGGTTGTTTGCGACACTGGGCATCTCCCTTGTAGTGTCCGACCTCTCCGCACTCATAGCACCGGACCACTTTTGGCTGCTGACTCTTGTCAGGGTAAGTGGGTTTCGGGGAACGGTTCTGAGGTGGGGTACCTACTCCTTTCCCAAACTGTCTAGTTTGTGGGCCTCGTGAGAACTCTGTTCTTTTATCTCCACCCTCTTTCTTCTGGGGGGCGCCCTGTCCACCTTTCGGGCCATCTCCCCCGGGGCCCTTGTGTGATACCCGGGTGCTAACCCAAGTATCCGCCTCCTCCGCAAGCTCACGGGGGTCAGTAAGCTTGCGTTCCACCAGGTGCTGGCGCAGCTCCGGAAAACACTTATCCAAGAGGTGCTCTCTCAAAAAAAGATTGTACAGGCCCTCATAATCACGCACCTCGCTGCCACGCACCCAACCATCCAGAGCCTTACGGGCATACTAAAAAAAATCCACCCAATTCTGCGTGGACAGCTTATGGCTGCCACGGAACCTCTGGCCATACCTTTTGGGGTTGAGGCCAAAATGTTTAATGAGTGCCTCCTTCATGGGGGAATACCTAAACTGGTCTGCCTTATCTAAATACAGGAGGGTGTCCCTGACTTCAGGAGGTATATACCGGTACAAACCACCTCCCCAATGTTTCTCGGGCACCCCATGGGCAGTCAAGGCCACTTCATATGCCTCCAATCACCTTGCAATGTCATCCCCCTTGGTGTAGCTCGCTATCACCTCCTTAGGTAACCAGAATCTGGGCTCCTGCTGAGCCTCTGGTACGCTGCCACCATTCGGACTTCCTGGCGCACCCAACTGTAACGCTCTCAGCTCCATTTCTTTGAGCTGGAGCTTGTGCGCCAACTTCCTTCCTCCATAGCAAACTGCTTATCTTCCCTTTCTCTCTCCCTCTGGTGCTCTAACTTGGCCAGCTCCCACTTCAATCGCCTCTCCTCCCTCCTGTCCTCGTACTCCTGCGGCAACACACTCCCCCTAGACACACTACTCCCTGCCCAGGAACGTCTTCCTGGCAATACATTGTCGGACATATCAATGTTGAGCAGGCCTGGGTCTTCTTGAGTGTCCGCCTCCCCTTGTGTGTCCTGTTCCTCCTGTTCCTCATCCTCTCTCTCCCCTCGGTGGTCCCTTACCCATGCCCTCAAGGCTGTGCGGAGCTCTTCTTTTACAGCTCTCTGCCCCACCGGCACCCCCATCCCCTGACAAAACTCCCTTAACTGCACTACCGTGTACCTATCAAGGTCAGCCAGCTGGAACTCCATTTTGTCAGGTGGGGACCCAGGTAACTTGGAAGAAAGATCCTAGGACGTAGGCAACAATGCTGGGTCAACACAGGTCTCTACACACTTTGCAGGCTAGACAGTGGTGGGCAATTGAGTTAGCTTGTAGGCACCACAGGTGTCCAATTAATTGCAGCGCACTCTGTCCCACTGGAGGGTGTTAGGTAGCTACAGGTCCTGGATCCCACCGCTCGCCACCAATGTAAGAACTGGGACCGCCAGTTCTCCGGGGGGTAGCTTGGCTCGAGCAGGAAGGCAGCCAGGGGGCTTACGTGTAAAGCAGCTACTCAACACACTCATCCACTGAGACAAGAAGTGGGCGCAATAATGGAGACCACACCAGTATTTGTGATTGAAAATCAAGGTCTTTTATATAGGCTTCAGATCAAGGCAATCAATGCATTAGTATTTCATTAGCATTTCCATTAACGTACTTCATTGAAGCATTTCATTAGCTTTGGTATCAGGTGAGCACAAGTAGCCAAACATCAAAGAACTCAGCCTGTTGCAATATACTCTTTGGCAGGATAAGGGGGGGGGTACTTTCATAAACCATGGACTAACATTTCAAGAGCAGTTATGAACGTTTCCTCGTGTAAATATCAACAGTTCTATAACCGAAATCAGGTCAGCAAGAATAGTAATGGGGTAAATCAATCAATATCATAACATAACCCCATCAGGATTCGTAGAAGCCCGCCCCTGCAAGAAATTCAGTACAGGACAATGATCCACCACTCAATTAGTAGGCTTAAAACAGGTAATCAAATATGCACAGCTACTTTAGAATGAGCCTGCCTTCAGGCATTAAACAGTCAAAGAGGTGAATATCCTTGTTACTTATTCGGGCCTAGCCCGGTGCTCAGGTGTCCCCAGTTACGTAGGGGATGAGCTTGTCCCCAGGCATGTACAGTTACTGGGCCCGAGGAGTCTAACAGTTTGTACACGGCCTCCCAGTCACTGGAGGCTCGTTGGGGGCCAACGGGCCCAGTCACCACTTTCCCCTGGGGAGGGGCGAACTCTGGGCCAAAACCGGCCTTCCGCCCTCCACCCCGGGGGTTACCTGTTGTCTTCAGCTCCTTCGGGAGCCCTTGCGGTGGTTCTCTGGCAGGTGCGAGGACTCTTCCCCTTCCGCAGGACCCTCCGGCGGTGTTCGTAGGCCCCAGGGGGTGGTAGGCCGTCAGGGGAGACCCGCGCTACTGTCGCACTCTTCCCGGGTCTCCCTCCGGCCCCAGGGCAGCCCCGGCTTCCTTCTCAGCCCTTGCGAGGGCCTGGGACCAATCCGGTTGCGTCCTCAGGAGGCGGGAGAGTCAACCGCCAATCGCGGCGCCGCCAGTGACAAGGCCGGGCCGCAGGACCAATCGCGGCACAGGAGAGGCGGGGGCGCGGCCAGTGACGAGGCCGATCGCCCCGTCACGTGATGGAGGTGGTGATGGCTTCAGGCCTAACGAGGCCTGACTGGAATACGCGGCGGCCTTCCTCAGACTCCGGGAGCCGCCGCGGGAACTCCACTCAGTCAGGTTGGGCCTGGCAACATGGCGGCGGCCCTCTTCTGGCACCGGGGGCCGCTGAGGGGGGACCGCAGCACTTGAGACCCGGCGTGTCACGGGGGACTTCGGCGGTGAGTGGGGGGATGTTAGCGCCTCGTGGAGGCGGCAGTCCGGGCTCCACATACAGCGCTAGCTCGCGCACCACAGGTCGAGGTACCACAGCCGGGCCAGACAGTGCGGCATTTTACAGGGCACAGCAGCCAAGCGTTTCGGGTGACAGTGCAGCCAGCTCAGGGAAGCGCGGGATGACACTCGATGTGGGGCACTCCCAGCAGCTCGGCAGGGCCTGGGGCGAGAGCGCTTCGCAGGCAGTCCAGGGCAGGATAAAAGTCCATGGCACTGGGAATTTAGAGCGCTTTACAGGTCAGCAGGTTAAAGCGATTCCGGCAGGGGGGGTGAGGCAGGACAAGTATTTGATCAGTTCAGACAGGGGGAGGCAGGGGGTGCGCAGGCCAGCACAGTGCAATACCTGGTCGATCCCCCAGCAGTCTCTGGTTAAAGGCAAGTAGTCTTCTTGGTGCGTGGATGGTTCTGTGCCCTTAGGTGATGGTCTCTTGCAGTGGGGGGGGGCTTGAGTTGGAGGCTGGATGAGTTTTCCTCAGGTCACTGCAGATGGACCCTGGGGTTCCCTACCGCTGGGCCAGATCAGGGCGCTTATCTAGGATACCTCACTCAATTTAAGAGGCAGCACCTAAATCCTGTCACTCCCAGTGGCATAGGTTCCTGACTAGGCCCTCCCGCCTAAATCTCCTGCGTGGGTTCCCCAGGCCAGTGATGCCCCAACTTACTAAAAAAAGTTCCCTCCCTTGCTTATGTATGCCCAGGTCAGTCGACCACTCTCTAAGGCGGCAAAAATCAGCTCCGCCTTTCTTCTGGAAGGTTCCAGGAGCTTCCCCACTCTACCTATGGACAGGGGATGGCAGGCTGGCATTGCAACATTGTATGGGGATCCAGCCAGCTCCTGGCAGCTAGGGTGCTACACTAAAAGACCACGCTGCAGTAGCAGGGGCCAGTGGCAGCCATGTTTGGAGTAGAGAGCACCTGCACCCTAACATGGATTAGCTATAAAAAGGTGCACAGAGACCTAAGGGCCAACAAAAAGATGGTGGGAAAAATGAGGCAAGGGCATAAAAAAATAGGGAAAGACCACCCTAGGGCTGACAGGTCTAACAGAAGGCTTCAGTGCGGAAGCTGGGACTTCATTATGGGATGCTATATTCTGCAAGACTCAAAGTAGATGTGAATCGGAAGATGAAAGTATTTGATAACCCTGAAGATGTCATGGTCTTTTGCAGACAGCACACAGGGGCAGGAGTTCTACACGGTGGCACCTCCCCGGGGGGAGCCTCACAGGGAACCCAATCAGGCACGAGTGCGGTCCTGTTCACAGCTAGTTGATTTGGCTCTTTGGTGGATTGGAGCTGCATGTAACAATTGTTGCTGCTGTTTCTTTGCAGACAAGTGGTAATGGTTTGTACAATCGGAGGACAATTTGCATGAATAGAGTAAAATGTGTAGTTGGTTTAATGTTGCAGAATAGCACTAGTACGCGGGACACTCATGTGGTGTTACCACCACTTCAGTGAGATCACAAAGGTGTTGAAATGGGAATGTTTGCCATGTTGGCGTTTTACAAATCAACAGCAAATCCTAGGGTACATAGGGGAGACACCTAGTGGACAGCCACTGGGTGGGGAGGAGGATGGGGTGTAAAATTGTGCAAAATGTTCAGAGATGCAGTTGCACTAATTCAGTTGACAGTTATATGCACTACACACAGTTACAAAGACAACATAGTATGCTTGACTACCCACAATGGCACATAAGGTAGAAATGCACCACAGCATGAAAATTGCCCTGCTGACATGGAACGTATGAGGCCTTAATATTCAAAAGAAATGCTGGTTAGTACTTTCATATGTGCGTCAACACAACATAGACATAGTTTATCTGCAAGTAACACACCTATCTCCTTCCTCTCTGCCTAGCTTTGCAACTGCTTGGGACCCCCACAGGTTCTTTTCCAACTATAGCACGTTCGCTGGAGGGGTAGTGATACTAATTAACAAAAGACTGCCCTTTGTGCACACTACAACATTTACAGACCGAGGAGGCTGCTTTCTGTTGGCAACAGGAGTCTTGGCAGGGCACAAAGTTCCTCTGGCCAATATATACTTCCAAAATACAGATGACCCGGCTTTTTATGAACAGCTCCAGGCACAATTAGACATTTTAGAAACCAATCACATTCTATTGGTAGGGGACTTGAATATATTGCTAGAGCCCAGATTGGACAGCTCTACTGAATCCCCTGTTAAGAAGCCCCGGTCCCGTGTGGCACTAACAGAGCTTTGTAGCAGTTGCGAGTTACTGGACGCATGGCGACACTTCAACACTCAAAGCACTGAATACATTCATTATGCATAACAGTACAATACATGGACGAGACGAGACTACTGGCTATTATTGGGACCATTGCGTCCATGGGTCGAAACAGTAGTACACTTGCCTCGCACCCTATTGGACCACTCCCCAGTACTCCTGTCACTACAGGTCCTAGCAGAGAGAGGGTTCGAGAGGCAATGGAGATACCCTACCATGGCATTGAGAGACGCGGACTTTCGAGAGGAACTGAGCACAGCGATAGTAGATTATTTTGCTCACAATACGGGGTCGGTCTCAACGCAAATTGTGCTATGGGAAGCCTTTAAAGCATGCATCAGAGGGGAATGTATTTCCACACACAGACAGGGGTATTGATAGATCTGAGGCTCAGCATAGCAAGATTGGAGGAAGACCTAGCCAAAATTGATGGAGAGAACATGACTGGACAGCCCCGAGATAATGCATCTTACATGAAACGTAGGACAGAACTATTGACAGAATATGCCGAAGAGGCGGAAAAGGAAGGGCATTACCTGGGAAAATATGCGAAAGCCCGTAGGTATGGGGAAGGGGAGCGACCGGGTTGCATGCTTGCACAGCTGCTCCATCCACATTATAAACAGAATTACATTACCAATCTGCAAGAGTCAGACAGAAGGATGGCTATGGGAACTATCGCCATTGAGCAGACACTAGTGCAATACTAAATAGCTCTCAACACTACCAGAGCAGCAGCTAGTGCGGATAACATTAAGGAATATTTAAGGAAGGTAGCTATGGTTTGGCTCCCTGATGCGTACAGACAACTCCTTAGTGAACCGTTCTCAACTGATGAGGCCATAGAGGCCATCGATGGCTCCAAGGCCCCGGGCCTTGATGGGTTCTCTGGTGCCTTTTATAAAGCATATAAGAGTTTGCTAGCTCCACACTTGCTGGAAGTATATGCCGAAGCCTTGGAGGAAGGAATACTCCCCCCTCTTCAGAGAGGCAGTCTTGATATTGTTACCCAAACCCGGCAAAGACCCTGAGAAGTGTGGCTCGTACCGGCCGCTCTCCTTGCTTGATTTTGACTATAAGATTTTAGAAAAGATGATGGCAACCAGACTGTCCCAACTTATGGAGCAAATTATAGCACCAGCGCAAACAGGATTTTGTACGCTACAGATCCACATCTCTAAATTTAAGGACCTTTTTCTTGGTAGTCAACAGTATAAATCCTGTGGTAGTGGCTTTTTTAGGCGCGAATAGGCATTCAACTCCGTGGAGTGGTCCTTCTTACATGCTGTATTGGCTAAGATGGGCGTCCCAAAGGGATTTGCAGATTTGATTAAACTACTGTACACCGTGCCGACCGCCCGTATTCGATTCAATGGCACGATAGCAGAACCTTTTCCCATAACTAGAGGCACCTATTGCCATTACTATTTATAATTGCCATGGACCCGCTCATACGCTATTTCCAGAAGGATCATTTACACAGAGGGCTCCAGTTCAAGCACAGGCCAGTACTTGTAACCTCATATGCTGATGATATAGTTCTGTATGTTCGCACACCAGAGGTTAACCTGAAACTGCTGCTGGAGGAAATAGAGAGATTTGGAGCCCTATCCGGCCTCCACATTAATTGGGGGCAAATCCAAAGTTTTTCCATTGACTGAAGTGCAAGACCGTTCATGTGGAGAATTCCCTCATGTTGCTGTGAAGCTGAGTCTAAATATCTAGGAATTCACCTGCACAGGGACAAAGAGCAAGTAAAACAGCTTAATTATGGCCCAATGTTAGACCGATTACAAATACAAGTGGAGCGCTGAGTTAAGCTGCCATTGTCAATGGCTGGGTGGATAGCCATCATTAAAATGGTGGTCCTACCCCAGCTTCTCTAACTATTTTCAAACATACCCATTCCACTTACCAATGCCTTTCCCAAACAGATCCGTACACATGTAATAAAATTGGTGTGGGGAGGAAAGTAACCGAGGGTGGAATGGGATACACTCACTCTCCCTTACAACAGAACAGAATTCTGAGTGCCGGATAGGCAGTTATATTTCCTTGTGGCTAAGTGTGGATACACCCTACACTGGTATCACCTTGATGCGAGAATACCCTATGCAAAACCTGACAGGGACCTAGCCCACCTTACTCCACTGAACGCACTCTTACCCAATGGGTTCCCAAGGGACCCGCATGACAGACAAACGTTTTCTACTGCTTGTTGGGCATGGCAGAAACTCCTCGGGAGTACTTGAAGGCAGACATTATACTCATCGGCGCAACCAATACCAGCCACCCCATGGCTACCTCCGGCGCTCGAAGCTCTGACTAGGTGTACGCCAGCTCACTTGGGGGTAGACACCATATGCGACTTGTCCCCGGGCGGGCACGTTTTTTCCAGGAAGGAAGACCTCGCTTCTCATCTGCCACATTCATGGAGCAGTTTGTACTGACCCGTATGCAGAACACAGTCAGGGACGTAATCATAGACACAAACTCATTCATTTTAAGATGCTTAGGCGGGCGTACGTAACACCGCAGCAGATGACCTGGATAAACAGCACTAAATTCACGCACTACCCTAAATGCAACCTATTGGCAGCCCCCTTCATACACATGACTTGGACATGTAATATACTAAGTACCTATTGGCAAGCTGTATTCAATATACTACAGCAGATGACTGGACTACAACTGCCTCTCTACACGCTATTGGCACTGATGGGGTATGTAGACACGCTGCCTAAAAGTAGTCACTGGGGTACAAGACAGAAACCAACAGTTAAAGGATGGCTTAAGAGCATGTCATATTGCGACACCACAAGTGAAATATATGTTGAGCTACAGCCACCCACATGCCACCAAACAGATGTATTGCAGCCTTTACGGAAATGCCTCCGACAACAAGAGGAAAGGGACATGCAGGCTAGTCAGGAGTGACAAATTCCAGAACAAGATATTTAAATAGTGCGGTGCACACACAGGTACTATACGTAGAAATAATACCAATGGGCAGAGATAGTGCTAATGGCTAGAAGTGAGGCTTACAGGTGACAAAGGCGGGAATGACTAATGAAAAGTATATTTGTTACGAATTGCAATGGCGCTACGAGGATTTACACATGTGTTAAGCAAATAATGATTGGAGATTGATGTAACGATGCAACTGAATATCAATGTATCCTAAGGTTGGTGTGAACAGTCAAAACAATAAAATAAAGTATAAAGAAAAAATTATAAATTTTAATTGTGCATGTCAAATTAACATTTTGAATTGTAGCCTCAGATATCCTTTGATGTGCTCAGTTCCTTCGAAACTAAGAATATTTGGGTCATGTTTTGCGTTTGCAAATATTGCCAATTGTAGCCAAATCTTCGCCTTCCTGAATTTGGCTTGATGCTACTACATTTTAATTTTTTCGCATACGACTTTCCTTGAATAAGCTGCAAAACATAAATGTAAGAATTTATAAATCATGTATCATTGTCACAAGTGATCAAATCATGAACTTGGAATTGATTAGCGGTAAAATGCCAACAGGCATTTTCACGCATCAGATAAAATGTTCTGAAATAGAGACTTGGTGGAACCGAACCCCAGGTCCATCAATGCCAGAACAGTTCTCAGAGTTATTAACTCTTTCTTTATTCTGCTAGTTCTCCCAATGCTTCAAAAGGTATGCACAATATTAACATTTGTTTCAGTTCTTTCGATGTCTCTATTTTAGATTGGTCTCACAACAGATTTGTAACACAACAGGTTTCCCCTCCCATGCAGATTGCGATGAGGGCCTCATCAAGATTCCCATATGTCACAGCTATTCATAGGTTTTATACTGAATGGGGGTCACTGCGCTACAGGGACTGCACACCCCTGGCTCACAATCTGTGTTCACTCCCCATTATTAAGATACTTAATTCATTTACTTGAGTGCTCATAATGTGTGTGAGTATTCTGATTTAACCCGTTCCACGCGGGGCTAATTCCCCCGCAGTGCGGGGGGAAGGCCGCGCGGCGCTGGGGTGCTGCACAGTGGAGCTGTGCTCATGGCGAGCTGAGCTCGTCACGACTCCGCCCACAACAATAGAACCCCCGCACAGGCGGGGAATTAGCCGCACGTGGGCCGTCCGCAGCCTATATGACAAACTCAGCTCATCATGAGCACAGTTACACTGTGCCTCATGACGAGCTGAGCTCGTCATGAGCATAGAAGGGGTTTATAAACAAAATTGACCTATTTATGTCAATGAGACACATTGTGGTGCAATAACAATCCTCTGAGGCTCTTTCCTCTTTCTATGCGTGCCTCAGAATGCAGAACACATGGAAAGAGGAAATAACGAGGAGAAATAAACATATTTCTCCTCCTCGTTGCATCTTCCCTGGGTAGGCATAGCATTTTGATTCATTTCAGGTTTACTAGTGTTAGTAAATCTGGGAGTGAATCAAAAACCATGTGTGGATGCATGGGAACACCCACCCCAACACCCATGGAATACCTTCCTAGGGCAGAGTAACGCAAGTCAGTGACTTGCGTTGCGTTGTGCTACTCCAGATTTACTATGACACACAGAGCGTTGCAAGGCGGCTGTGCCTGGCATAGTAATTTCACTTACGGCTTCCAATGCTCAAGGACAACACAAGCGCTGGTAAATCTGACCCTTAATATCAGCAGTGGCTTACTTCAAGTGCTTAATTCAAGTTGGGAAATCTTTACGTATATGTTATATCTAATGCGAGCTAAGGTTTAGTATGCGAATCATTGAATCCAGTGCCCAAAACATATTCAGAGTTGTAGTGTATTTGACGTATATTCAATTAGAAGTACATTAAACACTTGACGTGAGTTCAGTCCAAATTGACTGCCTGAACAGTTTACTTAGATCCCCTTTACAAATTGGACAGCATGTGAGTGACTGTCATGGCGGACCTTTATCTTGTCACTTTAAACATTGAGAACCGACCTGCACTTTCCACAACACGTTTAATTGGAAAATGTAATGTATCCGAGATCTCACGGCCAACCTGACTCCAGTAATCACTCTGTGAATTCGAATCCCTTCTGAGCCTGGCGCTTTATTGCTATTGATTGCAGTCAGACGTCTCCCCACCGCAGTGCTCCTGCGCAAGGCAAATCGTGTTTAAATAATCTCCTTAGAATGTACCTTCCCCATTGATTTGTTCTGCTGCCAGAGGCCGTTCATCTGTGAAATCATTTGCAAAAAAACACTCATTTAGAATAATGTAATTTTAACATTCAAAGGTATATTTCTTTGTTTGTCTACCTTTCAAAGACCACAAATATTTTTTGTCAGCCTCTTTTTAACGCATCAGTGTTGACATCCCCATCGGCATTATCATGCCATTTATAGTATGTTGGTGAAATATCGTAGTGACCCCGGGTTTATTTTAAATGCAAATTCTATTCTATGTATGGCATTCATATATAATAGTATGCTATTTCAATGTAATATTCTACAGTGTTTAATTATTTAAGACCGAATCAGTATTACTTGCAGAGTCATTTCCATAAACACATATTTCTATCAAAGACCTAAGGTCCTATTTAGATGGTTCATTGCGTTAAATTAATTTCAAATAGATGAGAGTGTGTTGCATCGAACCAGTTTTAAAAATGTAATCATTTATTTTTCAACACGTCTGCATGGGTTGCATTTGGTTGAGAATATCGCAATTGAAAATGGTATTCTTTGTATGTAATGTTCTAATTGACTCGATTTATTTGCTCAAATATGCCCCAAATATCAAGCAATCGCTGCAACAGTTAAACTATAGTTTTCAGCTTGTTATTGCTGCATTTGGTCGGGTGTTTCCCACTTTTAAAATGTTTATTTGAGCATTATACAAATGCAAGAAATATGACTTCTACTCATTATTGACTCTTAATTTTACTTTTTACCGCACACACTCCAATTTTAACATTCTTTTTCTAAATATTTGCCTACTGTTTTAACTAATATATTTTTAATGTTTTTTTTGGTGTTATTTAGCCGTTTTTGTCATTCTGCGTTCTTCGTGTTGTGAGGTGTTTCATAAACAGCACTCTGACGCTCGTTTAGTGCACTCAGTAGAAATGTATACATTAATAAAACATAAAATGACCTTGCAGTGCCTTGAAACTGAAGCAGTGGCAGTTGATGTGCCACATTAAGGGATAAAAAATGCATCCCCTGGTAGGGTTGCTTAGTGGAGCGAAACATGCCAATGAAGAGGGGCAAAAGCTCCTGAGTTACCCCCAGGTCCAGGGCGCACAGAATTTGGAACATCAAAATCTCCATTATGTGTTTGTATGAGGTGTTATGCTACTTGTTAGTTATCCTTACTGTTGCTCTTGCAGAGGTCGAGACACATAAAATGCTCCAGGCCATCCGTTCAGAACTTTCCTCTTCAGAAGAAAGAAAAAACATGCCACCAGTGAGAGAAGCCACACAGAAGACCCTACATACAATGCATCTTTAGTGGGCTTTTTCCAGCGGCTTCTCCACTTGCATCTCCACCAGTTCCTAAAACGGAATCAAAGTGGCTCAGCAGGATAAATCACCAATGCTTACTAAGCTTCAGTGCATAGTGAGAAGGATACTCCTGGTTACCTTACTAGTCCGTTCTTCATTGACATGATCTAGATGCTAGTAGACCTGTTTGAGGTCCTGCTTGTGGATTTTCTCCCTGTCAGCCTGAAGGATCTATGTTCTCTTCCATATTGGTTTCGGAAACTTCCAGGTATTTTATGTTTGCTTCCACAGAAATTGTGGTTTCACCTTCAAAGTTACTGTCTCTTCCATGCAAGTAACGTTTTTGGATGGAGGATGTCTTTGACAAAAATTGCATCACCTCCAAATCTTTTGGCAGGTACCCCAGCATGATAAGAAAGCAAGACTCATCTTTTGAGAAAGATAGGCACCCTTTCTAAGTCATTATTTCACGAGGCTAACTGGATGGTAAGGCAGTCACGGTCATTTGTCCACCATCTTTCTTGGAGTGCGCATAGCAACTTAGAGATCCCTACGGTGCAGACTGAGGACCCTACACCAAGGGAATTTTGGTCATTGAGGGAATTCAAAACACAGGTATGGATAGATAAAATGTATACTTTTTTCTCAAAGATCATATATTACCACACTTCTCTAAATTTGGCACTGTTTTTAAATAGAGAGAGCTCAGCAGTAAAAACTACGATAAAGATGGCCTTTGTGCATGCTAGGTAAAATTAGTGTTTTTCATCAACTTGCAGAGGAGATTAGTTCTTAATGCTGCAGGTATCAGCAACACAAGACTCCACTACGCAGCTAAATAGGTGCTGCTCGAAAGGACTGTCTTTAATATGTTTTCTTGTCAAGTTTGCAAGCGTTAAAAATGGTTATCTTACTTTAGAATAATCATTGTACTCTGCATCATCCATTCCTGCTTCCCGTGAAATATATTTGTATTCTAGCATTGTGGTCATTCTAAGGAAGCTTCTAGGAGATTGGAGAGCAATCTACAGTTGACTAAACATATTGAAGACAACATTTGAGTAAAATATTTTACAACTATTCATACATTTGAGATCTGTTGGTGGCTGAGGTTTAACACCCTCCACTCTTTTTTAACATAGAAACATTATATTTCATTATAGAAAAATAGGAGGGTCAAAGTTGTTTGTGAATACAAAACTCCAACTAAGTGGGTACATGTAGTTTTGATGGCCCTTGTTTAAGGAAAAGAGATGCAGATGTAGGAGGCCATTTACCGACCGGTAATGGCCGATTTCGGCCGTTACCGACCGGTAAATGGGTATTTGTGATGTAGGGGGCCAATTTTACCAATTCGGTAAATTTACCGATTCGGTAAATTTACCGAATCGGTAAAATACAGAATGGGTATTTTTACCGATTCTGAAACTGCCAGATGTAGGTGGGACTCTTCTGAGTCCCAAAGGCCTTACAGATTCGGTATTTTACCACCCAATCCAATTGGGTGGTAAAATACCGAATCCAGGTGTGCATGCACATGTGTGCATGCACACCTATGCCATGTGACAGACAGACGTGCCCTTAGGGCATGTCTGTGTGCCACATGGCACAGATGCCTGTATTTGGGGTGCTAGAGGGTGTCAAAGTGACACCCCCTGCACCCTTGCATGATTTGGTATTTACCGATTCTGTAATTACAGAATCGGTATTTCCCATTGATTCCTATGGGCTTCAAAGCCCATAGGAATCAATGGGAAATACCGATTCTGTAATTACAGAATCGGTAAATACCGATTTTTACACAATCGGTATTTCAAATATCGATTTTACCTACATCTCCCACATTCTATTTTACCGATTCATAAATACCGAATCGGTAACATTCGGTATTTATGAGTCGGTAAACTAGAATTACCTACATCTGGCCCTTTGATACCAACACCACCATGATAGTCATATCAACAAAACCGTATTAAAGGAACAATCAGAAAATATGAACAAACCCCAATTTCCCTTTCACCCAACCAACATCTGCAGAGCACACTGTTGTCAACTCTCTCCCTTAGGAAGGTCATCATTGATTTGAAAACTACAGTAAGGTCTGAAACACTATTGGGTTGGCCATGAACTGGCTATCATTCAATGACAGATATTATATGCCTCAGTTAGAGTTCTGTTGTCGTGGACATGCATTTGGAGATATTTATCGTGACAGGTTCCATTGCACACTATTATTTTGCCATTTGTCTTATATGTTGACATCATATCACAATATAAAGGCAAGCATTTTACTTAGGAATACTGAATATCTCTGCATTTTCCTGTGCCCTGTGCAGTATGGAGTACGAGCCAATGTGTGTCATAAGAGCAGAGAGTTTGTAGGCATGTGTTCAAGGCCAGGCTGGTTCTCTTGTGATTGCATGTATGGCAACCTATCCATCAGAACATTAGGACAAATTCACAAAGGCATTCATGAGTACGTGAAATAGTAATCCTGTAGTTCTACTTCAAAGACTCTAAATGCCTATATGAATGGGCCCCAAAACATAGAAATGGGAATATTCAACAAATATTCATTTACAATTAGTAGAAGTAGGAATGACTGTGCACTCTTTGCACTTTTACTAATAAAGAGTTAAATTTTTCATGAGCAATTCTCAAAGACATTTGTGAGAGTGTGAAGTAGTACTCATGCTGTGCTGCTTCACACACTCATAAACTCCTTTGTGAATTGAGCCAGTATTTTTAAAGGAAAAGTGTTTTTGGTTTCAAAGTTTTTGTACTGTGTTAGCTTAGCATACAATGTCTTGCTAGTCCAATTAAAGATATAGAAAGTGTAGTTTCTTTTGAGATTACAAACAATTCATAATTGTCTTGCAGTGTGTTCTTATGTTCGTTTTTTTTCATAGAATCTCATAGGTGCCTTTTTATTTCTGGGTTACTTAATATTACGCTAATTTCCACGATGGGCTTAGGTCACTGCAGTATTATTTTTGTTTGCCATTCTTTTGCTTATTGTTTTATGCTTTTGCAATACTCCAATCTAAAATTGCTGCTCGAGTAATGGTATATTATAAGCATGTTTTGTACCAGCCCTTTGTTGAAATAAATCTTTGACCATTTCCAGGGTGGAAAGGGTTCATATAGTTCATTCATTATAACTTTATTTCGGTCGTTGTGACCTCAAAAATACAATCAGAAATACATACAAAAAAAAGATTAAACAAGGAAATGGAAAGAAAAAAAAAGTAAATGGGAACATGAAAGTAGCACATAATAAAATTATAAATTTTTAAGTGAATGATGATAAAAATGAGTATTGGTATCAACACCATTTAAAAAAAAAAACCAAGGAAATAGAAGTTCTGGAGCCTGATAATAACGTACGACTAGTCATAACTTGTGAGGAATGGACTAGACTGTAAACAAGGATTCCTGCATGGAAAGTGCATAGTGCAGATAATAAATAAATAAATACATTAATTAAAAAAGTGGTAAAAAGATGACCAAATCTTGCCATATGCAATAGAAAAATGTAACAAAATCCTCGCATTAGGGTTGTTCCCTACTAGCGGTATCCTCAACACATGATATTTTATCAATAATATGGAGGTAACCTTGGAAGATCATGTTTCCCCAAACACTGAGTAAATAAGCTTTGGACAGCCAAGACAGCAGAGCTATGAATTTAGGACCATCATTAAAAGACCATGGGAGGATGGACTACTAAACTTATTGAGGAGTGTATTGATTACGAATCAATTCTAGACTTGGTAAACAATGGGGATACTAGTATCGTACTTAAGGAACCTAAATGCCTCCAAACATTGTCTAGTTCCAAGATTCCAACAAATCTGCACCAGCCAACTTTTTCTAGCTTTATAATGGCCAGGGCAACTGAAGAAGACGTGAAGTACTGTCTCATCAGGGCACTCACAAGCCGGACAATTCAGTGTTTGCAGAGCCTTCCATTTGTGGGTGAAGGACCGGAGTGGCAACACCCCGTACCTGAATTGGAGGTAAAGTTTTCTTGCAGCTGCTGGTTTGATAATATCAAGGGCCGGCTCAAATAAGTACCTATCTTTTCTTTCTAGGAATTCCGACGTTAACTTGCCTATCCGGGGGCATCTATCAAGCTGGGCCAGATTGTGCTCCTCAAAAAGGGTCTTCAGTTGTTTTCTAGAAATTGAGGAGCAGGCAAGCTCAGGGTCCATCCAGAGCTCCCGTCACCCCATACTGGTGAACGTATGTCTGATGTATGCTAACCAAGGCAAATTTGCAGCCCCCCTCAGGTTCATAACCTCCAAAAGTTCCTCTCTATGAATAGACAGTTCCTGAGTTACCCACAAGCGGCGCCGTACATTAAGGGCTTAAGATGTAATAGGTCTGAGATTGCCATGAACCCTAAATCTAAACAGAGTGGGGTAAGCGGGGTACTCAGTGGGAGATTCAACAAGTGTCTTAGAAAGTTATTCTCTACCTGTGGTAGATTCTCGGGACCAGAATGGCTCCATAATTCAGCCCCGTATTAGACCCCTCCTCGAGCTTGGACCTTATGGATTTCGATGGCTGGGCTAATTGGTTTCAAAGTAGACTTGGAAGAGACCTTCATAATCCCCCCTGAAGATTGAGACAGTTTTAGGGATGATTTTTTAATGTGTTCCTCCCATTCCATTTTATCTGTAATAGTAATCCCCAAATAAACAAAGGAGGAAACTCTCTCAAGAGGTTTGCCATATAAAAGGGGGTTAGAACGTGTACTCTTGGAGCTATTAAATGCCATAAATTTGGTTTTCTGCAGGTTAATTTCTAAACCTCTTTCTCTACAGAAAACTTCAAATGTATTTAGAATCCTCTGAAGCCCCATAGGTGATTTAGATATTAATAACGGGTCGTTGGCAAACATCATTGCCGGAATCAGTCGAGAGGCTAACTTGGGTGTATCTAGGTCTTTTTCGGCTAGGAGAGAGTCTATTAAACCATTGATATATAAGCTAAAAAGTGTGGAAGCAAGCACGCAACCCTGACGAACACCACGCTTAATCGGAATAGGAGCAGTTAGCTTACTATCCTTACCAAACCTAATCTGCGGAAAATTGTCCTCATGTAGCCTTTTAATGAGATGGGTTAAATAATCTGGAACCCCCAGCTCATATAAAACTGACCACGGTTTTTCCCTGGGGACCAAGTCGAAAGCTGCCCTCAGGTCCACAAATACCAGAAAAAGAATGCCGCCCTCCAAACAGACGGCTTTCCAGTACAACAGTTGTAATCTGAGTACTTGGTCCAGGGTAGATAATTTTTCCCTGAAACCAGCCTGCAGGGTGGACAGAATCATCTGTTCGTCCATCCAGTTTTGAAGCTTGAGTAGCAGTATACGGGCAAAGATTTTTTGAGAAATGTCGATCAGGCTGATGCGCCTGTAATTGGTTGGAAGGAGTGGAGAGCCCTTTTTAGGTCTCGCCCTGCGATTGCAGGCCAAAGGCCTGCAGTCGCAGAGCGAGACTATTGTCATCATTCCGGCTTTCAAGGACTCAAGGGGAGCCGGAGAGGACAACAGACTGTCACGCGCACGCAGCAGCAAGCACGCAGCAGCAGCCTGCCAGGATCAGGTCACGCGCTCCGATTCCGGCAGGCTCTTCACAACACACATACAGCCCCCCCCATACACACACACATACATACATACAGAACCCCCTCCCCTCCCGCATACACACACGCCCGCATACACACACGCACGCACACACATAGCAGAGAACCCCCGGCACTTACACACACATCCCCTACCTCGTCTCGGCGTCTTCGCGCTCCCTTGCCCCGCTCCTCTGGTGTGCGCGCGCACCACTAGTTTCGATTCCCGCGTCGGCTCCTCTGTGGTGCGCGCACCACAGGTTTCTATTTAAACAGCCAATCAGGAGGCAGAACTCCTTGCAGACATGCTCCCTCTCTGGTCCGTTGTCATTTTTAACTGCGTCATGTTTACCTTTGTCTAGTCCTTCTTTTATGTCTTTGTCTCTACACCCTTCCACCAGTTAATCTTTAGAGTAGAGCTTTTCTTGTCTGTGTTGCTATTATGATGTATCGCAAAAAAAAACAAGCGTCGGCGGCCGCAGAGGCATTGCTAAGTGCAGTGGGGAGACAGCGTCCCGGATACCAGCACGTCGGAGCCCAGGTAAAGTCCGCGCTATATAAAAGACTGGCCCGTTGCTCATTCGGTTCATGTTTGTTTTTGAAAAGGAAAGCTAGAAGCTGGTTTTGCCCCTCAGTAGAGACGACGACAGGCCAGGCACCTGAGTACTGTGTGCGTTTCTCCCCTGTGCCAGATTCCAACTTGTAATAGAGAGCCCTGGCATCGCCTGACCTTTGTGTGAAGCACGAGGGTAAAAACAATAAGTGTGGGAACTCACCCCTGATTGGTTGATTGAGGTTTTAACGAGGTCTGCTGAGAAGATTGTTCACAAATCAAGAAATGTTTAGTGAGTGAGCCATTTAGTGATACGTGAGCGAATCATTTCTACTCTCTTGCTACTAGCAAACCCTGCCAACATTTTTTTTGTACCCCTCTGACTGAAGTATCTGACAGCTGACTTCAGTATGTGCTTTGGTGGATGATTGTTCATGTTTTCATTGTGATTATGCAATTGCTCCGGCATCAACTTTGAAAACAAGCATTTGCAATGCAATAGGTCTCGCATTTACGTGAGTTTACACTATTAGCATTGTAAATTACAATGCCTTTTATTTATGTTTTAAAAACAAAAACAAAAATAAAAGGTATTGTCATTTACAATGTCAATAGCTCAAACTCGTGTAAATGCGAGACCTATTGCATTGTAAATGCTTGTTAAAAATAGGGATTATTTCTGCACCAAGCCAGCTGGACGGGATCCCCATGCCCTGCAGTATGGCGTTAAATAAAACCCCAAAATAGGGGGCCCAGACAGCTGGTTCGTTACGGAATAAGTCCCCCGGGATTTTGTCCAGACCAGGTGCTTTACCTGGAGCTATTTTCGTAAGGGCTCCCTTAATTTCGTCCAGGGTAATGCTAATGTTGGTGCTACTATCAGGGGGATGATCAATGGGTTCTAAGTACAGAGGAGAGACCTCCCCTAAATGGCATCCCACTGGTAAGGCATCTGGCGACATAGCCTCCATAGAATAGAGGGATTGGAAGTAATCCCGCCAGACCTCCTCATCCAAGTTGGGATCTACCGATGTCTTGGGGCCAGAGCTGTCGGAATTACCAACCCCCCAGAAGGTCTTCATATCCCTGTTCCCAAGAGCAATTCTCAGAGAGTCCCACCTCTCCAGTTCCCACCCCCATTTGGCTTCATAGATTGCCGATTTGTATGCCTTTCTTGCTATTTTAATTTTGTGGTGGTCATTGATCTTAATTGATACCACTAAAGCTCTTTTAGCAATGCAACACTGATGGTTAAACCATACGTGGGGGGTCTGCCCACGGGGACAATGCACTGCTTTTTTTGGTAAAAAGAAGGACAATGCGACTTCTCCTAGTTGTGAATGGTTATTTGCCACTGACTCCATATCGAAACCTTCCCCGGTTAAAGTCATTAAGCTAGATGCCACTACAAGAACGGGAATTAAAGCTTCATACAAGGAACTTAGTTTATCTTCTGAATGAGAGAAATGGGACCATCTCACTCTTCTCCTGGAGTTAGAGAGGGTCAATTTTATGTCACTAGGTTCAACCATACGTAGCGCTTTCCCTTGATTAAGTAAATTGACTTCCAATACTAGTGCATGGTGGTCACTTTCCAGGCATGGAACAATTTTAAAATCAACAAGCCTGTTCCAGGATTTAGTGTCAATTATAATGTAGTCTAGTGAAGAGCCATGGTCCTTCCTGTAAAAAGTATAACTACAAGATGAATAAGACAATGTTCTACCATTACAAGCTCTTAACGAGTGCGTGAGGACCAGCTAATTCATCTGGGTTACCAGAGGGGACCATTTCTTAACCAGGGGGCATCTTGACTCCGGGATTGCCCAATTTTTATCCTTGTCAGAGAGGTTAACCAGGGGAGTTCCCTCCAGGTGCTCAAAATGGCAATTAAAGTCTCCTCCTAGAATTACTATGTAATTTGCAGCGATGGAACCTAAAAATACAGTTAGAGCTTCCAGTGTAGCTGACTCTTTACCCATAGGTGGAGGTCTGGAATAGACATTAATGAGAGCTACTGAAAACTTAGAAGGGAACTGGAGTATGACACACAGTATATATTTAGAGACTGTGTCTAGCTGCTTAGCCATGCAGCCTAAGTGAACTCCTACCCATATGCTTAGCCCACCAGATGGTCTCCCTTTACCTCCAAATAATGCTGGAATATTAAAAATGGCAAAACCCGATTTTAGCACCTCCCCTCTTGCCCATGTTTCCTAGAACATGCAGATCTCAAATTTACCAACAAATGAATCCCAATCCCGGTTATCTAACTTGTTCACTAGACCCGCAATGTTCCAAACTAGTATCCTTGATATATGACAAGAAGGGGGGTTCTGTTTCTGGCGGAGCGGATTGGGAAGTTGAGGGAAGGGTTTAAACAATCCACTGACCTCCCTAGAAATTGATCCTCTACACCGGCGTTCCCTCACTATATCATTCTGCTGCAAGCCAACACATGGGATGGCACAACCAAGAGAGCTGCTCATGCTCAATCCTCACCCAGAGGGAGGCTAATTGTCGTTACAACACCCTTGGCCTGGTTTCCTAGTCGAGGAATACTGGTTGGATACTTGGCTGTGGGGTAATTTTCATTTAGTCAGTCCACTCCGTCAAGGCAGCTAAACCTCTTTCCCGTCGGGATATTAAAACTGGGTTGCTTTTGCCAATGAGTAATTGTGTAAGGGCGCGCACCATTAGATTGTACAGTTCTCCATTGCATCTCCTCATACCGTGGGGTAGGTAGGTGCCAAGTGGATGGATAAAAATACCCTAAAGGAAGTCGTGTAATTCCACCTTCCTGTCCTCTCTAGCTAAAACTCTTTGGGTCACCTGTACATTCCTAAAATTAATTATTATGCAGTCGCCATGTATGACCTTGCGCCGTCTGCCAATCCAACCCACCCTACGGGTGGTTAAAATCTCATCCATGTAATCATAAGTAAAAGAAGTGTGATTTGTGAGCCAATGGACACATTTATTTTTTAACTCTTCATGGGATTCAGGATAACCCCTTTTAAGTTCAGGAGTGCCTGCAAGTATAAGTACATATGGGGTTGAAGCGGGGGTAGATTAATGGCTGGGGGGGGGGAGTGATTAGTCTCTTCTAAATTTGCGTGGACATCACACCCCCCCTGTCTATTTTTTAGTATTGGTTCTACTAGTTTCCCCCTTATTGTAGGCAAAAGAGTCTTTGTATTAGCGTTAGCTTCAGATGATCCCGCCCAGTGACCTCTGTTAGGCTCCATTACTGGACTCCTCCCATTAGTTTTTTGAGGCGTAGCTTGCTCATTCATAGGAGGAGTAAGGGCAGCCGAAATCTTAGAAGGCCGGTGCTGGGGATTAATCCTGGAGTCTAAGCCAGGAGTTCTGTCAGGCACCCCCCTTAGTTTTACCCAGTCATTAAAGATAGTGGCCAACCCGTTGATTCTATCTTGGAGAAGTCTTAATTCATCCTTTACAATAACCCCCATTTGGATTTGGAGATCAACCACGAACTTTGTGACCCACTGGGGCTGGTCTAAGCTCTTATCTAAAGTCTCACTCCCGATGTTTTCTTTTTCGGCGGATTTGACTGATGGGTTTTTCTTTCTTGTTGTTGCTTTCGCCTTAGGGTCGGATTTGGATTTACATTTCCTACCCTGTTGTATTGGCGTATTGGGCCTACATAGACCTAGACTGGTTGACTCAATGTATAGGGGTTGGTCACTAAAGGGATCGGATACTAGGGGCCCTCTAGACTGAGGTGGACTGAGTTCGGGAGATGCTAGATCTAGATTTGGAGTCAACGATAAGCGTCTGTCCGTCCTCTCAATTTCAGTGGCTACTGCTCCCAGGGCTTTTCCAAACTTCTATCTATCCATGTGGGCTTATTAGCCATTGTTTGGGAGGGACCATCATCTGTTTGTTTACTACACAAGCCCGTTTCCCCATTATGCAGAGATCTTTGTGATAGACTTCTCCTGTAAATTGGGGTTAAAACTTTCAACAATACAAGTGTAAAAATGGCTCACACACACTATCAGGCTCAAAATACTATTCTAGTTACATTAATGTCAAATGATAAAGACAAAGTTAAAAACAAGGACAAAGGACTATCCAAAATCAAAAGTTCAGCGCTCATGCAGTACTTTCAGGTCCTCTAAGCAATATCAGTGAAAAGATCCTTGAGCACCAGCCTTAAGCGGGAGAAGAACAAGGCCAGTGATGTAATGGACTAATCACACAATCCACAGTACCTTAGTTTTCGGGTCCTGAAATGAAGAAGTTAGATTTCTGGCTCAGCCTCATCCGGTCCCTGAAGGGCGCGGACAGGCCCGCCCTTGGCACGGCCTTTGCCCGGGCAAGCCCGTGCGCGTCCCGCGCTGTGAGAGGGCAGGGCCGGTTATGAGGGCCTCAGGCACCCTCTACCAGCGTCACTTCCCCTGCGCCTTGCAGGGACTTCTGAGGCTTGCAGTTCTCCCCTTAGGCACACCGCACCGTTCCCCTCATGGCTGGGAGCGGCGTCCCCTGCCTCCTTGTGACTCCTCGCCCCCAGGTGTCTCCGGGACCCCTGGCGTCTCCGGGCCCCCTGGCGTCTCCGGGCCTCCAAGTAACTGCCGGCCAGGTGAGTGCTCCAATGAAGGTGTGGGCATCGCACGCTGCGGTAGGGCCGGGCCGGTTATGAGTGCCCCAGGCGCTCTCTAGCAGCGTCACTTCCCCTGTGCCTTGCAGGGACTTCTGGGGCTTGTAGTTCTCCCCTCAGGCACACCGCGCCGTTCCCCTCACGGCTGGGAGTGGCTTCCCCTGCCTCCTTTTGACTCCGGGCCCCCTGGTGTCTCCGGGCCCCCTGGCGTCTCCGGGCCTCCAAGTAACTGCCGGCCAGGTGAGTGCTGCAATGAAGGTGTGGACGTTCATATAGTAGTTCGAGAATGCCCACAAATATCCTATTTATGGTTATACCCAATCTCCCAGGGTAATTAACGCATGAAATGACCTTTTTCCCTTCAGTTTAGAAACAAAAACCATATTTAGGTTTGTATCTTAAATGATGCAGCAATATCACATAAAAATACCAAGTTACATATGCAAATAAAATTGCCAGAACAAAAGGAGTATGAACACTGGCAGGAACATTAAAAGAGAAACCCTCCCAAGCCCAGACCACTCTCAGGGCCAGATGTAGGTAGCCTAATACCGGTCGGTAACGGCCGAAATTACCGAATTTTGGCCGTTACCGACTGGTATTAGGCTTTTCAGATGTAGGGGTCTAAATTAAGGATTTGGTAAGTTACCAAGGGCCAGATGTAGGTAAATTCCATTTACCGATTCATAAATACCGACTCATACCGAATCGGTATTTCAGAATCGGTAAATGGAATGTAGGTAAAAAATCAGTAAAAGTTACCGATTCGGAATGACTCGGTAACCCAATTCGGTAATTACCGAATCGGAAAATTCCGAGTCAGAAAAATTCCGAGACGGTGAAACCCAAGCATTCCTATGGGCCTCCTGGCCCATAGGAATGAATGGGATTTACAGAATCGGATAAATCCGAATCGGAATTTACCGATTCGGTAATTACAGAATCGGTATTTACCGAATCGGGAGTTTGAAAACAGCCATGTGAGGCTGCCAACCAATCAGGGACCCCCTCCACACCCCACAACCAAGGCCCTGAGAATCCAACCAATCAGATTGAAGCACTCCACCCCAGTACCTGGGAGTGGCCTCAACCATGCAGGTGCAAAGCCAACAGAACAAACATTTCAGCAGAGGTGAGAGGAGCAGAGCATCCACAGGCAAGCAGTGCTACAGGATGGAGTCAACTGAAGGCCAAAAGGATGGTGGGGGAGAGAAAAAGGAAGATCAAGTTCAGCCCAGAGGAACTACAGGAGGCTGTAGAGGAAATTGTAAGCCACTACAGCCAAATTTTCGGGAGGCAGTCTCTGCATGTTGCAGAGACTGTGAAGAGGAACATTTGGATTTCCATACAGGGCAAAGTGAATGCCATTGGTGTGACCCACCGGGAGATTGAGGACATAAAAAAGCGGTGGTATGACCTGCGCATCGTGACAAAAAAGAAGACTGCGGCCCAGAAAAAGGATGCTGGTGAGACTGGAGGTGGCAGGAGCAAAGGCCCTAAGCTGACAGCGATTGAGGAGCTAGTGGAAACCACCATGGAGCCAGAATGCATCCATGGGATAGGAGACACGGACAGCACAGCAAAAGCTACAAAAAAACAAGGTAAGAGGCATGTACCCTTATCCACACCCATCAACCTGACCCCGTACCCCACTGTGTAGATTCATCATACTGCATAACAACTCATACTCGGTGTCAGCAATGCATTATGGTAGACGTAGTCATGAATACATAGATGCAAAGCATCCACCACATGACTCTGCAAGGCATGCCACACACATCACCAAACACACAATGTGCACTGGGCAAAGATGTGTAGACTATTTATTTAGGAACTACACACAGATGAACAACAACATTGACCCTATATCAATTTCATTCCACAGGAGATTCCTCACGCAGTTCAGCACCACCAAGGGAGGAGAGGGCACCAGCACCTAAGAGAGGGGAGAAAGAGAAGAGACAATCTGGTCACAGCGCGGTAGAAGGAGGCAACGACAACACCCAGGCAGCCTCATCACCAGACCGACCCACAACACCTGTCCCACTTTCCCCTCTGTTGTTCGGATCTCCAGAACTGACAAACACACCCATTGCAATGTTCAGGTTGTCCATGCCGGGAGGGGAAAGTAGGCATGAGGAGCCCCCTCAGAGGATCCTGCAAACCTCTTAATCGGAGGATGAGGATGACATCCCCCACAAGAATGCACCTGTGGCTGACAGGGCAAGACCACCGACAGCAGCAGGTGCTGCGCGCACCAGTGTGCTTGGCAGGAGGGCACGTGAGGATGGGGAGGGGCAGGAAGGGGAGAGTGTCTTCTGTGGCCTGGAGGGCACAATGGCGAAGGTACAGCGCCAGCAGGCCAAAGCACTGTTAGCCATGCATAGGCAGGTCCGCTGCATGAACTGTAAAATGTTCAACATGGACAAGGGCATAGGCCACATTGCAGCAAGTCTGGATCAGATTGCAAAGGGGATTACAGACATCTCCACATACATGGGAGTACTGTCAGATAAGCTGGACAGGGATCATCTGCAGCGTGCCAGGGATCGACAGTATATGCGCCAACAAACTAAGGCAATGAATAGATTTGCAACAAGTACCTCACTACTCTGCAGACGCTCTATTTCCATGCAGGATGCAGTAGTGCACTGCTGCACAGACTTGACACGGGGCATGGGGAGAGTGACGTCTGCGATGGAGCAGATGCTCAACACCAACACTGGCAATGCTGGTGACACCGGTGTGGAGGAGACAGAGGGGTCAAGCAGCAGGAGTGGCTCTAGCACACCAGTCCCGGAGGTGCGCAGGAGCGGCAGGCGCAGCCATGCAGAGTCAGGCCCCAGCAGAGGATCTGAAAGCCAGGAACAACAATCGCGCAATGTGGTGCGTGGACGTAAGCACTGACCTATGGTGCTGATTTACTGAACTGCGCACAGTGACGGCAACTGAGCAGGAGCAGCCAGAGACATTGACTTTGAGTAACGAAGCCTTTTCCGTGTGACAATGATGATGTAGTGAAGATTAAACTACACTTGTCAAACACTACACCTGTTTATGTGTCATACATTACCTAGAAATATCGATGTGTAATTTCTGTCCGTCTCAATCTACCATCTAGTGCTGCTGGTCCTGTTGCCTGGGCTCTGCATGTTCTTGGTCCTCATCGATGTCCTCGTGATGTGTCAACTCCACCTCTGTTCCTTCCTTGGTAGCAAGATTGTGCAAAATGGCACAGGTCACAATTATCTTGCAACACAGGATGGGGGTGTACTGTCGAGCAACTCCACTCTTGTGGAGGCAGCGGAACCTGCTCTTGAGGAGTCCAAATGTTCGCTCCACTACGTTGCGAGTAGACCTGTGTGCCACATTGTATCGCCTTTCGGCTCTGTTGGTTGGGTTGAGGTACGGTGTGAGCACAAAGGAACGCAGGGCATATGCACTATCACCTGGGAGGGAATGAGAGGTACATGAGTTACAATCACATTGCACATTCAACTGCCATTCATTACAGGGTGTGTTACACATATTTACCTAGCAGATATCCATCTCCAAAATCTCCAGCAACTAGCCGTGTGTATATTACGCTGTTCTGGAAAATGTAGGAGTCGTGCGTGCTCCCAGGAAATTTGGCCACTATGTCGGTGATGATGTTGCCTGCATTGCATATCACCTGCACATTGATGGAGTGCGTAGACTTACGGTTTCTGTATATGTGTTTGGTGGCTGCAGGTGGGCATAGGGGAATGTGGGTGCCATCTATGCAGCCTATCACATGCGGGAAGTGTGCCAGTCCATAGAAATCTGTTTTTGTTTTTGCAAGTTCCGCAGGTGTGTCAGGGAACCGGATGTAATGTCCCATTCTCTGCGTCATGGCATCCAGAAACTTCCTGAAAAAACGGGACAGACAGCTCTGGGATACACCTCCTACTGCAGCTATCACACTCTGGTAGCTCCCAGAGGCCAGCAGGTGTAAGCTACACAGCACCTGGACATGGGGTGGGATGGCGTGGGCCCTGGGTGTTGGGTGATCCAGGTATGGCTGGAGGTCCCTTATGAGGTCCATGATGGTCCTGGGGTGCAGCCTGTACCTCTGGAGTATCTCAGGCTCAGTCAATTGGAACAGTGCGATCCTCTGCCTGTATACCTGCTCCTCCCTTTGCCATACCCTCAGACCTGCAGCCTGTAGCCTTCGCCTCCTCGCAATCACATAGAGTGCTGCCATTTTTGCAACACTGTTGCATTTTGGGCCCATTTTTATAGGCTGCACATGGTTACCACCTGCTTTCAGTCCATGGTAAATACCGACTCTTAAATACCGAATTTCATTGAATTCGGTATTTTTGGCCTTTCCTACATCTCGATGGGCTTTTTTTCCGATTTCTTATTTACCGAATCGGTGAATAAGGACTCGGTAAATAAGGTATCGGTAAATACCAATTCGGTAAATATGTATTCGGTAAATACAGATTCGGTATTTTCCCGATTCATATTTACCGATTCGGTATATTTTTGACACCTTCATCTCTTTTTCTCAATACCGGTCAGTAACGGGCGAAATTACCGAATTTCGTCCGTTACCGACTGGTATTAGGCTTTTCAGATGTAGGGGTCTAAATTAAGGATTTGGTAAGTTACCAAATCGGTAATTTAAGGAATCGGTAAATTACCGAATTCTTAAATACCGATTCGGTAAATTACCGAATCCTAAATGTAGGGAGCACTCAAATGAGTGCTTTTCCCATTTTAGGATTTGTTATTTACCACCAACTACAAGTTGGTGGTAAAAAGCTGCGTGACCCATGAATGTAAAGGGCAGACCTCTCCATCTATCCAACTCCTTCCGACAGGCCTTAGCCACCCCTCCCAGGTTCCTCTTAAACAAAGTTCATTTTCTAACGTCATAAAGATTCTCAGGTATTTGAAGCCATCTACCGTGCACATTAAATTACAGGGACCAGAGTTTTGTCCATCTCACTGCTTGGAAGATAGAGCACTGGCTTACCCCAGTTGTTTTTTTAGCTGAAGTATACATCATAGTTCTTGAACAGTTGGAAGAGCGAAGGGAGGGTCTGGGATGCTTTCATAATGCAAAGGAGGATATCATCCACGTAAAGTGAAATTTTCTCCTCAATCTCCTCCGTGTCTGTAAGAGTAAAGCCGTGAATTTCTGGATGAGCTTGCACCATGCATGCCAATGATTCTATGGTGAGGGCAAACAGGAGGGGGATAGGGGGTACCCCTGACGAGTGCCCCTTCAAATGGAAAAGTCTGAGGACAGCGTCCCATTCACTATCACAGCTGCTAAAGGTCCATGATACAGTAGATTTACCGACTTCTGAAACTTGGGACCAAATTCAAAGCGTACCAGAGTTTGCTCTAGAAAGGGCCAATCCACTGCATTGAAGGCTTTCTCGGTGTCCAATGCTAGAAAACCGTGTTTCTCCAACCAGGCATGTGTCACATTCATCCAGTAGTCTTCTCGTCACAGATTGTACTGAGTTGTTCTGCCTGGCATGAAACCAGACTGGCCTCTGTGGATCAAGAGGGTAATCACTTTCAGGAGCCTGGTGGCCAGTATAGTAGCTAATATCTTCACCTCAATATTTAAGAAGGAGATGGGATGGTCTGAGTCACTTTTGTCCCTGGTCTTTTTTGCTTTGCGAATCACCACTATTGTCACCCGTCAAAAGCCCAGCAGAAGAGTTCCTGCCCACCTCCTGGAACATGTTCTGTAGATGGGTCCCCAGCAGGTGCCCGTAACGCTTAAAATTTCCGTGGATATCCCGTTTGGGTCTGGGGTCTTATTGGATTTGAGCTTAGCTGAGGCGTCCTGTGATCCTCTAATGTGATATCTGTTTCCAACTCATTACGATCCTCTCCGTCCAATACAAGGTAGCAACAGATGCGAAGAACTGCACAATACAAGTAGTGTCATGTAGTGGCCAGGCTCTATATAGATCCTCATAGTAGAGAGCGAGGACTTCAGCCATCGCTCGCTCCATGTTGTAGCAGTCCCCTCTTGGGCCCACTATCTGGTGCACCAACCTGGCTTCCGCTCCCTTACTACCCAGCCATGCTAAGAGCTTACCAGCTTTAACCCCGGTATCATATAGTCTATGAAGCATGGAAAGCATCTGCTTCTTCGCCCCTTCTTTGCCACATGGCGGTATTCCCCTCTCAGGAGTTCCAACTGCCAGAGCTCAGGGTGCGCACATTTGAACCCAAGGCCCCCTCAAGGTCCAAAAGCTTACTATCTAACTGCTCTAAGGACCCATATGTCTTTCGGTTCTTCTGGGCAATTAAGTTTTGTGTAGAGCCTCGAAGGACTGCCTTATAGGCTCTGTAGAGCATCACCTTTGAGGAGACCAAGCTGTTGTTCTCCTTAAAATACAGTTCTGTGTCTTTTTGGAGCCCAACTGTCACCTCACGGTCTCATAGGTCTAATGTGTTAAGTCTCCAGTTAGCCCCACGACCTTTCCCACTAAGTTTTACCAGTAGCGGGGAGTGGTCAGAGCGCGAGCTAGCAGTGCTAAACAGATCATCTCCCTGGTGAAGCGGGTGCTTGTTTTGCAGTTACATTACATGAACGTGGGCAGCTGCCTGTCAACTCGTGAAGCGGGGGGGGGACCCGGGAGGTCTACCTGCTGACAGTGATGATGTGAATGTGGTCCCCCCACCCTACTGTAACTTACCTCAGTGACTGGCAGCGATGTGGCGAGGGTCCATGAAAGAGGCCCCGGGGTGGAAACTGGCTGCATGTAAGGAAATTCTCCTGGAATTACTCTGCATTACGCTTACTAGAAGCGAAGGTGCACTGTATCTGTGAGACAAAGGCGTTTTGGGGTATGTGGTGATTCCTGTCGATATGGTGATTCTGGTGTCTTCCTCTTCCTGACCTAACAGCTGCATTTCATGCCCTAATATGGTGATAAATGCCATTTTGGATCCTTGAAAATACAGGATAGTGTGTATCATTTTCAGGACCTGCATAATGTGTACAGTAATGTGTAGGGTGTTACCATGATGTGTGCAACCTATGAGTATTTACTTTATTGCACTACCTATGAAGTTATGACCATTACCTAGTGGCAAAAGTGATTTATGGTTTATGTGATTGTGGCCTATGTGTTTTATATACAATATTCAAGATATTTTTATATTATCTTGTGTGGAGTCTCTTTTGTGGTATGTTTAGTGTGTCACTGGTGTATGTGAGTGTTGCGCAAACACTTTACACATTGCCTCTGGAAGAAGCCTGTCTGCTCTGCCAAGCTACCAAGGGGGTGAGCAGGGGTTATATTGGGTATGTGACTCCCTTACTCTGACTAGAGTGGTGGGTTCTGCCTGTCTTAGGTGCATACCCTAGCCAACAAGAAACCTCATTTCTAACACTTCCTTTTATATATCGTTGTAAAAGGGCGAATGATGAAGTTTGCAAATATGTTAAAATCCAAGGTGCATGTAATACTTCAGTGACTAATTTGGCCTCTTATTTAAAATTTTAAAGGAATACTAGTTCCTGTAATGTTTCCCCCTTATTACGATCCTTTCAAATGGTAGTTATTTAATATTTAGCGATCAAGGTTGCTGCAGAATTCAAGCTGGAGTCTCCTATATTTTGTCCGGATCCCAGCTCGTCACTTGTTGCAACAACGTCTTGCTTCCCCCTCCGACTGGGATCATAAGTAGCTCGTTGTGGCCTTCCATTCCAACTTTGAAGGCAGACTTCAACAAGCTAAACATGATTGCTTTAACAGGAGGTAGCTCTCACATCTGCTTGCAAAACCTTCAAATTGCAAGTGGCTAGAACTTCTAGTGAAATACGGTGATTGTTAAATTCAAACCTCCCATTGCCTTTCTGCAAATTGGTGCACCAAGTCTTTAATGCCTCAAACATAGCCAGTCTCACACACTTTTTAAAGCATTGCAGCCTTGCCAAATATATTAATAGTGTGCCATTCAAAATATGGTAACCCAGCTGAGAAGAGCATGTCCAGCTGGAATGTCCATAAATGAATGCAACCTTAAAGGGACATGGAGGACCATCCTGTCTAAAAAAAAAGGATGAAAGTGTCTAAAAAAAAAGGATGAAAGTCCGAGTGAGAAAACATGACACTGTTTCATTAACATTATGGTAGTAATAAGGAAACATATTACTCGCATCCAAGAAAAACATAGCTGCTTCATTACCGAGACCCTGGGAGTACTCCAGGATTTTTATGTGAATTGAAAACCATCACCCAGACAGAGTGGGTGTACATTTACAACTTTTGGTGAATTGGGACCCATTTGTTAATATGGTTGCAGTCGTTATAGCAGACATAAATAGGGACTATTTGTTCCTAAATTATTTTGTATCCTAGCTTGTGTATCATTTTTGTGAGACAAAGACTTCTCCCGTGCAGCGGAAATCCTTAACATCTTTCTAGGTCAAATTCAAAATATGTGACTTAAAAATTATATGAAAATTTGAGACATATATTGTTATGTCCCTGTTATTGTTCGTCTTCTCTCTCACTCTAAATATAATTGCAATATTTTATAGAAAATTAGCAAAAGGCAAACAATTTATCCTTTTTTTGATGAGCAAATTTTATTGATTTTAAAAACATATAAACAATTCAGCCAATACACGGAAATCACAAGTATAAGTTCATTCGCACAAGCACTGTACCCCCAATCACAATCCCCATAAAATTACATAGGCGGAATTTGGAACCATGTTAATCAGGACCCTCCACATTCCCCAACCACTTCCCCCACACTCTTCAGTATGTCTTGATGCACACCTTAGCTTTGCAAAGGGCTTTCTCTTGGGTCGCACACCAGTCCTCCCCTCTTCGCCACCTCTCTAGGGTAGATGGGTCGGGGCTTATCCAGGCCGCCGCAATGTCCCGCTTGGCCACCATTACAGCTGTGTTGAAAAATAACTTATCATTCCTCGACACATTTACAGTACTACGTGGCCCTATTATAAAAAAAATATTATTTCAAAGGCTGCTTCTGGTCTGTAATGTCTATTTCATCCGTTCAGTATGAATACTTCTAGTGCTCGTGCCCATATTCTGCAGAATAGCCATTTCTTTGTGTTTAATTTAAACCCAATGAAGGGGTGCCAGACTTCCCGCTGCTGCATCATTGCCATGGGAACAACACAGCACTAAACTAATCAGTTATTCCTCTCCTAAAGTTCACTTTCTAATGCTGGAATCTTTGGCACAATTATTTTTGGAGCTCCGACACAGTTGCGAAAAAGTTAATTCCTTGTGACTTCTGCCAGTTAGTATTAAACTTATGAAGCATGAAATCATCTAATTCTCGATAATAGGTTTTCTGCCGAGTTCCCAGAAGAAAACATTTCATCGTCAAACATATGTATGTGCCTGGGTCTTCAAAGCCATAGGCACACTTATTTACTAAATTTTGCATTTCAGAAATGCATAAAATTCTACTAATTTAACTTTTAGAAATACAGTCGACAAATTGCATGGCCCACACAGGATCAGAAAAGATGAGAAACATTATCTGTAAAATTAGTTGAAAATATCGGAAGAACAGGATAGGGCGATGTTATATATTTTTTTAGTTTTTGTTTTTCTTTCTTAGGTGGCATGTTTGGAGATTAACGCACTAACCTTTTTACAGCAAATGCATTTGTGAAACATTCATAACTCTGGCAAATCTAGCTTTTACTTAAATGTTGATTCCAATTTCACAATAAAAGTTCCATCATTAAGGGGGAAAATATAATCCAATAGGGAACTAGCAAAAATCTGTCTCTAAGGAATTAAGGGCCCGATGTAGGTAATAGTGAAATACTGAATTCTAAATACCGAATTTTACCGATTCGGTATTTAGAAATTGGTATTTCAGATGTAGGTAAGAATTCAGTAAAAAATACTGAGGGCCCAATGTAGGTAAATCTTTTTTACCACTTCTTAAATACCGATTCATACCGAATCGGTATTTAAGAAGTGGTAAAAAAGAGGAGGGGAGATGTAGGTATTTCAGATTCGGTAAATACCGAATCGTTAAGATTCCATATTTACCGATTCTGTAAATACCGAATCGGTAATGCCCATTGATTCATATGGGCATTGAAGCCCATAGGAATCAATGGGCATTACCGAATCGGTATTTACAGATTCAGTAAATAACGATTTCAGCAAGGGTGCAGGGGGTGTCACTTTGACACCCTCTGGCACCCCAAAAATAGGCATGTGCGCCATGTGGCACACAGACATGCCCTAAGGGCATGTCTGTGTGTCACATGGCACAGGTGTGCATGCACACATGTGCATGCACACCTGGATTCGGTATTTTACCACCCAATTGGATTGGGTGGTAAAATACCGATTCTTAAAGCCCTGTGGCACTCTGACATGTGCCAGCTACATCTGCATTTACAGAATCGGTATTTTACCGAGTCTGTATTTACCGATTTGGTAATTTTACCGAATCGGTAAATACAGAATAGGTAAAATACCGATTCTGTAAATGCATGCCCTACATCTGAAAACCCTAATACCGGTCGGAAACGGCCAAATTCGGCCGTTTCCGACCGGTATTAGGGCTCCTACATCTGGCCCTGAATCCTTAATATTTGTTATTACCGAATCGGTGATTGAGATTCGGTAATACTGAATAACTACCCATTCATTCCTATGGGCTTGGAGGCCCATAGGAATGAATGTGAAGACATTCGGTAAAACTGGGAGGTATTTCAAGGGTGCCAGGGTGTCCAAAGGACACCATGTTGCACCTCTGAAATGTGCATGTGTGCACATGTGGCACACATGCATGCCCTAAGGGGATGGATGTGTGCCACATGGCACTTCAAAGAAAGCAAGAAAGTGCTTTTTGAAAGGAATTCGCTAATTACCACCAACTTGTAGTTGGTGATAATTACCGATACCTAAAGTCCCAAAAGCAATGTTTTATGTGCTTTCTACATTGCATTTAAGGAACCGGTATTACCGATTCCTTAAATGCAAGGCCAATAAGGAATCGATATTACGGAATTGGTATTTACCGATTTCTTATTACTGATTCCTTCCCTACATGAGGAATGGCTAAATACCAGTCGGTAACGGTGAAATTTACCGAATTTCACTGTTACCGACCGGTATTTGGGCCACCTACATCGGGCCCTTAAAGACTGAAACAGCAGCTTGATCAGTATTAAACCTAACACCAGTGGAGAACAATCCAATGCGTATTTTATGTAGATGGGAACAGAGGAGACTCGCTTACTTGTTCTTTCGAAAAATTGTTATGATGAACAGAAGGTGAACCAAATTAGTGATGTTCCTTATGACCCTGGAAAGCAGGTTCATCATGAAGGCTGTGTTTGAATTCCAGGTCTTACTTTCAAGCCCACCCCAGACACCAAGGGGCAAATTTATGAGGCACTTGTGACGCCTTAGCGTCACCTTTTGTGATGCTCTGGTGGGGCAAACCTTGAAATCATATCTATGAGGCCACGCAAATACACTTTGCATGGCTCAGAATGGCCTCTTAGATGTGGAGTAAGGCAAGGCAGTGCAAATCGCTGCGTTGCCTTACTCTGCGATAAGGAGGTGTTCCATGGGTGTTGTGATGGATGTTCCCATGCAACACCCATGGATTTTGATTTTTACCAAGATTTACAAAGCCAGGTAAACCTAGGGTTGAGCCAAAACCTTACGCCTCCTGAGGTGAAGTTTACTCCTCTTTCCATGTATGCTGCATTGTGCAGCACACATAGAAAGAGGAACACGCCTTAATGGATTGTTTCTGTGCAGAAAGGTGCCCCTTCCTGCACTTAAACAATCCTGCTGACAACACAGGCACCCTTGCGGCACAGTGTAAGGGGGCCTGCGTTGACGCTAAGCTGCCGAAATTACGCTAGTGCAGGGGGGAAAGACAGAAAAGCACCATATTGGATATATACTGTGCATTTCTGCCCTTTCACTTTGACGTATGCCAGTGCAGCAAGGTAACTTGTAATGGTGCCCTACGCCGCAATCCCATAAGTGAGGTCCCAACTGTGGGAGCCATGGACCAATAAAAAGGAATTTTCTGCCTACTGGTTGGAGTCTAGAGTAGAGATCAGGCTGCATCCCAGTCTCCGTGCTCTCTGTACTGCCACTGCTTAGCTCCCTCATACTCATTTTCTGTGGGCCAGTGTGAAGCAGTACAGGCGTCATCCATAAATGAGTAAAGACTTTTTTCTTTAATTAAAGTTGTCAGATACACAGAAACGTCCCATCCATAAGGAGACCAATGAATAACTGACTATATAGAGTTCTAAAACCAAACAGCACTCTAACATATCAACATTCTAAAAACATACAAGGTTCTGAAGACTTACACTTAAGAATTCAAACAGGATACCACACATATTCCCCCCAATAAACGTTAAACAGTCAAAATATCGAGTAAAAAATATCGAATGGACAGAATATAGACATCAAAAATATAGTTTTTAAGGTAAGTAATGTAATATCGAAAGTTAAAAATCTAGAAAGTTAAAATATCGAAGTATATAATATAGGTTATTAAAATTATCGAAATTTTAATAATATCGAATTTTTTATAGTGTTTTTTATGTTATTATATGTGTGAAATGTGTGTATTTATGTTATAATTTATTTTAATTAATGAATTTTGTATTTTTAATTTTTGCGTAATTTAGGGGGTCATTATGATGGCGGACGGACCTGAGTCCGTCCGCCACCATAGAGTAGGAGGGACCGTCCGCAGGGGCTGTGGCGGTCCCTCCGTGCAGATTAGGATGTGACCGCCACCCTGGCGGTCACATCCTCAATCTTTAACATTGCGGCGGGTGCAGCTTCATGCTGCACCCGCCGCAATGTTAAAAATGCATGCACGGCATTTGCGTGCACAAAGCAGCAGGCACCGCGCGGTGCCTGCCGCTTTGTCCACGCAAATGCAGGGGGTACCATAGGTACCCCACATGTGCACCCCCACCCCCCCTTCACCAAGGGGGCCCGCAACGGGCCCCGCAGTCAATGTCCGTATATCCTTTTCCACGTCGGAAAAGCCGCCGTGGAAAAGCATATGATTTCCGCTATCCTAATATGGCTGGCAGTGTCTGATAGACACCGCCAGCCATGTTAGAGCTTTTCCGCCGCGGTCGGAAGGCAACCGCGCCGGAAAAGCTGCGGACGGATTTTGAGACTCACCGCCATCCTAATTTGGCGGTGGGTCTTTTGTGCCTCCACAAAGGTTTTCCCGCGTCCTCCGGGCCGGCGGTGGCTTCCGCCGGCCCGGAGGATGCGGGAAAACCGCGATCCTAATCGAGCCCTATATTCTGTAGCGTTTTGTGGGTTTATAGAGGAATAGGGTGGGAAGTAATTTAATTATAATTAATTAAATATGTACATTTATTTATTGTTATTTATTTTTAATTAATTGTTCATTAATTTATATTTGGTAATTCATTACATTTTAATTGGCAATTAATTTTAATTAATTGATTAATTGCTAATTATGTTAATTTTACTAATTTATTTTCTGTAGCGGGTTGTGGGTTTATAGGGGAATTGGGTGGGAAGTAATTTATTTATAATTAATTAAATATGTAAAATTATTTATTGGTATTTATTTAGAATACATTTTTAATTATTTTTTATGGGTAATTAATTAAATTTTAATTGCCAATTAATTTTATTTAATTGATTAATTGCTAATTATGTTAATTTTACTAATTTATTTTCTGTAGCGGGTTGTGGGTTTATAGGGGAATAGGGTGGGAAGTAATTTATTTATGATTAATTAAATAATTCAATTTATTTAATTGTATTTAATTTGAATTAATTGTTAATTAATTTTTAATTGTTAATTAATTGGTAATTTGCAATTAATTTGTAGTAATAGGTAACTAATTGTAATTAATTTTAATTGATAAATTACTATATTATATTAAATTGGTAATTACTTTTAATTATTTTTTATAGATATTAATTTATATTTTTTTAAATAATATATGAAGTATTTACTTTCCCTACTGTTGCCCTCTCTGGAGTGGGAATAGTAATTTTTACCCCTTCGCTATCCAACACTTTCCCTACTGTTGCACGTTTTGGAGTGGGAATAGTAATTTTAACCTCTACGCTATCCAACGCTTTCCCTACTGTTGCACTCTTTGGAGTGGGAATAGTAATTTTAACCCCTACGCTATCCAACGCTTTCCCTACTGTTGCACTCTTTGGAGTGGGAATAGTAATTTTTACTCTTACGCTATCCAACGCTTTCCCTACTGTTGCACTCACTGGAGTGGGAATAGTAATTTTTACCTCTACGCTAACCAACGATTTCCCTACTGTTGCACCCACTGGAGTGGGAACAGTAATTTTTACCTCTACGCTATCCAACGCTTTCCCTACTGTTGCACTCACTGGAGTGGGAATAGTAATTTTTACCCCTACGCTATCCAACGCTTTCTCTACTGTTGCACCCACTGGAGTGGGAATAGTAATTTTTACCTCTACGCTATCCAACGCTTTCCCAACTGTTGCACTCACTGGAGTGGGAATAGTAATTTTTACCCCTGCGCTATCCAACGCTTTCCCTACTGTTGCACCCACTGGAGTGGGAATAGTAATTTTTACCCCTACGCTATCCAACGCTTTCCCTAATGTTGCACTCTTTGGAGTGGGAATAGTAGTTTTTACCCCTACGTTATCCAACGCTTTCCCTACTGTTGCACTCACTGGAGTGGGAATATTAATTTTTACCCCTACGCTATCCAACGCTTTCCCTACTGTTGCACCCACTGGAGTGGGAATAGTAATTTTTACCCCTACGCTATCCAACGCTTTCCCTACTGTTGCACTTTTTGGAGTGGGAATAGTAATTTTAACCCCTACGCTATCCAACGCTTTCCCTACTGTTGCACTCTTTGGAGTGGGAATAGTAATTTTAACCCCTACGCTATCCAACGCTTTCCCTACTGTTGCACTCTTTGGAGTGGGAATAGTAATTTTTACTCCTACGCTATCCAATGCTTTCCCTACTGTTGCACTCACTGGAGTGGGAATAGTAATTTTTACCCCTACGCTAACCAACGATTTCCCTACTGTTGCACCCACTGGAGTGGGAACAGTAATTTTTACCTCTATGCTATCCAACGCTTTCCCTACTGTTGCACACGTGGAGTGGGAATAGTAATTTTTACCCCTACGCTATCCAACGCTTTCCCTACTGTTGCACCCACTGGAGTGGTAATAGTAATTTTTACCTCTTCGCTATCCAACGCTTTCCCAACTGTTGCACTCACTGGAGTGGGAATAGTAATTTTTACCCCTACGCTATCCAACGCTTTCCCTACTGTTGCACCCACTGGAGTGGGAATAGTAATTTTTACCCCTATGCTATCCAATGCTTTCCCTACTGTTGCACTCTTTGGAGTGGGAATAGTAATTTTTACCCCTACGCTATCCAACGCTTTCCCTACTGTTGCACCCACTGGAGTGGGAACAGTAAATTTTTACCCCTACGCTATCCAACGCTTTCCCTACTGTTGCACTCTTTGGAGTGGGAATAGTAATTTTTACCCCTACGCTATCCAACGCTTTCCCTACTGTTGAATTCTTTGGAGTCGGAATATTCATTTTTACCGCTACGCTATCCAACGCTTTCCCTACTGTTGCACTCATTGGAGTGGGAATAGTAATTTTAACACTCTTGCTATGCTACGGTAATAATATTGTATATTTTTCAATAATATTATGTTAATATATATATATACGTTTTAACAAATAAAATTATAATATTTTTTTTATAACTTAAATTAATTATTTAATTATTTTAAAGTTATTTAAGTATTTTTAAGTATATTTTAGTTATTTATTCTTAATATTTTTTAAATTTTACATTAATTTAAATAAATTCGATATTTTTACAAAGTACATATTTTTAAACGATATTTTTGATTCGATATTTTTGTACTTACCTGTTTGTAGATAGAACTTCGATATTTTTGTAGTCGATATTTTAAATGCCTATATTTTTGTAGTTGATATTATGTCAGTGATCCCAATAAACATTGATGGCACCATATTCCAAACAAAAGACCTACCAACCCCACAATAAAACAACAAAACAATAGCAGAGAGCAAATAAAGTGACACAAAGTTTAAAAAAAACATATTAATCCATGATGTAATCACTCAAAGCTTTAGAAGGACTAATTTTGCATGTGCTTCTATGCAAGGATTAATGCAAATCTGAGCACTTCTCAGAATTGTCCTTTTTGGCTTGTACTTCTGGCAGAATCACAGCAATTCTATTATGATTCCAGAAGTGGTTATCATCCTGTTTAAGAGCATTTTGAAATACTTTTCACTTAAAAGGCAGTGAAAACCTAGACGCTCCAAGTTTCTGTTGGTGTTTTACCCTCACACTGTCACCAACACGTACATATAGTTTTTTAAGTAGAATGTTTCACATGAAAATTCCTTATCCTCTTCATAATCTTAAAGTCTTGTGCATCCATCCACCACTCATTCCTAGAATCATCATCTCTCTTAATATTATTTCTCATCCATGATTAAAACATAAGTGTGTTGGGCCTTCTGCTCCTGAACAATTCGAAAGGCATTTTTCCCGAGACAGAGTGAGGTGTCAGTCGGTATAGCTTCACTTTCTCCAAAATCTCAGTTTTTCAATTCTTACACTGGGATTTTTGCAATTTGGATGGATTCTGTTAAAACTTTACTGAATCTCTCTACTGTGCCATTAGTCTGGAGTTGATAGAGTGAGCAACGTTGGTGTTTGATCCCTCTCATCATCTCTTCAGCAGACAATCCTCCATTTCTTTTGAGACCAGTTAGATGACATTGGGGCATATTCGCAAGGCGTTATCGCAGAGTTAACTGCACTTTATCGCAACCAAAGTCGTGATAAAATTATCACCCCATTCACAAGGTGGTGGTAACAGCCCATAGGACCAGTTTACCTGCGATAGCAGCCGCAAAAACATCTTCACCGACGACCCCGGCAACAATCGCTAATGAGAAGCAGAGTAGGTGTTCCCGTGCAAAAAGCTGCAACAACACCACTCCGCAACATTCTCAATAACAAGCCAGATAGGCGATAAGAACACAAAACATGCGATAATCCACGTTAGCAGCAGGAAACTAACACCTGCTCTGACCTGGGGTAAAGTCAGACGACAGCCTGCACCACAAAAGGGAGCCCAGGCCAGAGCAACACCTGAAGGGCAACAGATGCCATGGAGCCACTAGTCATGCAGCTGGGAGCTCCAACAGGGCCACAACACCCACCACCACCACCCACAGAACCCCCCTCCCCTGGCACACCCCAGGTCAAAGACATGCCATAGCAACTACACAAAACACGTACCACATAACCAGCCTGATGTCGCACAATCACATTTGGTGACATGCATGTATGATCACAAAAATTATCATCACATATTCAACTTCGAATAAACAATCGCAATTTTATAAAAAATAAACACAGAACAGAAATGAAGACACATGGCGGCTGTCCTCGGGACAATCTGTAGGTCACAGCCTGCAAGACAAAACAACCAGATGGGAAGGTGTGACTTGCGATCATCAAATGACAGAGAGCAAAGGAGAGAGAGAGAAACAGAGCAAGAGAAAGAGAGGGGGTGCGAGAAAGACGGACAGAGAGAGGGAGTGAGAGAAAGACGAACAGAGAGGGGGAGCGAGAGAAGGATGGACAGAGAGGGAGAGTGAGACACAGATAACAGAAGAGATGGACAGAGAGGGAGAGTGCTCACACTGTGCACCCAGGCCTCACTGCGCACCTGATGACACCGGTGTGTCTCCAATCACATGCCGGTATGTATTGCAGTTCACCAGGTCCCACATCTGAAACATCCGTCATCCGCAACAGAGTCCAGATACATGATTGGCAAGTACTCACAATGCACACGCCATCATCGCCTGCGTGCCCCAGCGCACCCAGTCAGCTGCACCCCAGCCCCTCCCATCAACCAGCGGTGTATGCCCACCCTAGTGCACCCAGGCCACACTGCTCACCTGCAGCCACTGGCGTGTTGCAATGAGGGCCCACCACGTGCTGGTTCAGGCTCAAACCCAGGGCCCGCGGACATGGCACCCACCGAATCATGCAGCCCCACTCCGCAGGCCACCAGGTCTCACTTTTGATGCTGGGTCTTGATATAGTCATGGCAGAGGACATATCAGTGCACCCGTCATCATCGCAGGCTGCACACCCGCTCAGCCCTTGCAGTGCCAGTAACTCTGTGATCTAGGAGGGGCCTCCATGTGGCGGTAGCCCCGTGCTGCCTGTTGGCTCTGGCCTACACTGCGGTCCAGCATGGCACACAAATCCTGAGCAGTCCGGACCGCCGGGACGGGGCATCAGTGCAGGCTGCACACCCGCCCAGCACTTAAGGTGCCCCTACCTCAGTGCACCAAAAGTCACCATCCCGTGGCGGTCTGCCTGTGCCGGCTGCAGTACATCCGGTGCCACCAAGTCTGTGCCCCGCAAGTCATGGACCCTCTATGATTGGGTATTGTGGTGCGGACGCCATCATGCCAACTCCGGGCCAGCGGAATGTGATGTTGCAGGGCCCTGGGCCTCCATGCCTACATGAACACCACACGGATACACCTCGAGAGAGGTCGGAAATGGCGTCCAACACATGAGCCTGGGCCTTTTTATTCGCAGTGTCATATGTCCTGTGAAGCGTGCGATGTATGGGTGTGGTGTGGGTGTAAACCAGCCGTGAGGGAGTGGCTGTGCCATGCTGACAACTAGACCTGTGATCAGCAGGTTACTACAGGGCAGACCTGGGACTTGTAGTGTTGCCGTCCCCTCTGTGAGCATAAGAGGAGTGGGCTGGCCTGGCGTCTGCCAGTCCAGCCTAAGGTTTTGTACAATGATTCTGGGGCGCTTAGCATGGTTCCGTACAGGTCTGGACAAGGAAGTAACGAATGCGCGTGTCGGCACCACCCAGACCGCATTCAGCAATGTGTCACCCTGTGACCCAAGTCCAACGACATGAGCCAAATGGACGTCAGAAGAATTCACTGACCCTACATTCATCCATACTTCCACACTTGAAAGAACATAAACATGGCACATCTGCATGATCATGAATGTTTAATGCACATTCAGTTACAAGTACAAAGGAAGGGGAAGAGTTCAGTCCGCAGTCTGACAGCTGTGTCATTGTTGATCAAACAGAATATGGCAGTCCATGTTGAGGTCCACGGTGAGTGTCGCAGGGTGCATCGGGGGACAGTGTAAGGTGCTGATGCAGAGGGCAGAACCAAGCTGGAACAGGCCATATGCCGGAGATGAATGCGACTGCGTCCTTCTGATCATGGAGTCAGAATCATCCACATCTTTGTCCTCTGCTGTTTCATGTGCCTCACTTGTGGGTGGTGCTGGCCTTCTGAAGCACTGTGTGGCACTGACACTTCAGGGGCCGGAGATGTGGAACTAGTGGTAGCAGCAGCGTGCATCAGCGCCAGGCCTTGTGGCAGCAATGCCATGAAGATGGTCTTGAAGTCATTGTAGAACCTAGATACCAGTCGCTGGTGTGCAGCTGTGGCAGCTGCACTTTCCACCTGTGTCCGTACCGTGGTCCGCACCATGGTCTCCATTAACCGCTGCATGTTTCCCAACTCCGTGTGACATCGCTAGTGCCACCCTGACTGGCCAGTTGTTCGATTCTCTGAGTCAGGGCTCCAGCGATGTCAGCCATGGTCCGTTGGAGGGCATGGAGTGGACTGTGGGTGTCCGTTAGGGACTGTGAGTGGTCCCTGATGGGACTCAGACACCCACGTATGGCATCTAGTTTGGCTGCCATACGGTCGAAGCCTACCTGCACCTGTTCAGCCAGCTGCTCCTGGCAACTCAACACACTGAGTTGGAAGGCCATGTGTTGTTCGTGAGGGTCCTGGGAGACAGCGGTGGTGGTGGGTGCTGCCTGCTATGTGGTCTGTGCAGGGGGTGGGGTCTTCTAATTGCAGCTGGGCTGCCTGCTCCGGGAGGCTGTCAATGAACTCTTGGAGGGCGTCGGAGTTGAAGCTGTGGTGGTCCTCTTCGTCATCAGAGAAGAGAGGGTTGGGCTGCTCTGCAGGAGGTGTAGATTCTCCCTCTGCAATGTGAAGGGCAGATGAAGTTTAACAATGTGTTCACATGTATGTTGTCGCATTGTACATGTTTACATACAGAGTGCATGACTGTGTACATTGTGGCTGTTTGGGGGAAGCTGCCTATTTGATGGGGGACAGTGGTCATTTCGACAACATTATCAACTTACATTTCCCTGTAATGCCAAATGTGATTGGCCAGTGTCTACGCCCAAGCAGCACCAGTTGTGTTCTGTGTTCTGTTGTGGGTGTTTTGCAGTCTGTGCCACATTGTTGTCAGTGTTGGTGTGCTCTGCATGTTATGTGTGTGTGCTACATTTTGGGGGAGTCGTCCCTGCAGCCCTGATTATGCTGCCCCTTCTCCCTTGCATGCGGTGTGCCTTTGACTCCTGTGCTTGTACTGTGCTGTGATTTTGCTTACTTGGGTACATTGATCTCTGGATGGGAATTGGGGGTCTGGGGCATGGTTTGTCTGCAATTCTGCTCTACTTAATTGTACATGTGTGCCATTGTGCCCATCTCCCCCTGTCCCCCCAGTCCCTGTTTGTTACTCACCCTGGTGCTGAGGGGTCCAGTCATGTTGAGCAGAGTCCGGTCCCCCAACTCCTGCCACCGTCCCCCCACTGATGACTGTGGACACAATTTCCTCCATCTTGTCCAGCTCATCCTGTGGTGCAGGACTGCCACCTCCAGTCTGCATTGCTGCCTTCCGGTTGTTGGCAAGTTCCAGCTTGGTTTTGCGCTTGACGTCATTCCAGCGCCTCTTGACCTCTTCCATTGTCCTCTTCAGCACTTCGACTGCATTCACCTTGTCCACGATGGACTGCCATATTCAATTTTTGGTTGCCAATGACACAGTGACGAACAGTAGTTGATGGTGTCCTACCACTTCCATTATCAGGATCCTGTTTTCCTGCGGACTGAACCTCTTCTTCCTACTCTTCTTCTCCTTGGCCTTCCTGACCCCGGGGTCCCAGTCTGATCCTCTGGGAGGCTTGTGGGGTTCTGGTTCTCCTCTATACTTGCTCCGGCAACAACCATTGTGCTTCGCTGTTGTTTGGCATTTGTTTGTATGTGTTTTTTCTCCTTTTGAAGGGATTTTTCCCACCTGACGCGTGTGATTTGCAGGCCTGTCACTGGTTTTTCTCTGATTTTTGTATCGTGATTGGCCTCATTGCAAGTTTTCTTGCGTTCGTGTTTCACATTTTTGCTGCGTGGCGTTGATTTTAACGTGGCCATTTGACAAGTTATGTGCCGTGTTGTGAATACTTAGTTAACACAGCGTAATTTTCCCACAATAGACTGCGATGTTGAAGCTTGCGTTGTTACTTTTGGTTATCATGTGTTCTTGAGAATATGCCCCATTGTCTGTTAATGAACATTCAGGTACCCCGGTCTGCTAAAAACACCATCCAAAAAACTTATGACATCGAAGGTGTGGCTTGACAAGATGACCGAGTAGATGTTTCTACCGGCGCTCCCGTCAACTCCAGTAATCCGGCAACAACCTGAAAAGCCTGAATGGTAAATCCCCATAAAAAGGGAGATGACCAGTCGCAGTCTGGCACTGGACAGACTGAGCATTTAGCCAACTAAACAAAGTTATCAGCATGAAGTGTGAGACGGTCTGAGTGACTGCCTGCAGCCATCTTATCAGATCTGTGCTCGATGGCGGGACCAACTTTGCTGACATAGCTGCCATACGGAGGGGGCTGGAGCGAGATGAGAAGGGAATCCAGCCCCCGTGGAAGACAATGGTCCCGGGTAGACTGCACCAGGGTGCCCTGCCATGAAAGATTCTAAAAATATCGGAGCCAGGTGATGAGGGGGAGGAGCGTCGTACCCAGGACTAAAATCTGAAAGGCGGCAGTTGTAGATTATGCAACATTGCTGGGAGGCCTGGGTTCTGAAGTGGGCACTGCTGGGAATGAGAGGCCAGCCAACATCTTCCCTGATCTGTGTTTGGCAGGCAGGGCAGCTCTGCTGACAGTGCTACAGGGTGGAGAAAGCTTGAGCGGGGTGAGTGGGAGTAAGCGGCGCCTCGCAGAAGAAGGCGATCCCAGGAAGGTTGCTTCTGGGTGCCCCGTGGTGGAGGACCTCGACCCCATTAGAGGTAGGCGATAGGGAGCGGAGCGGTGTGACCAGGCAAAACGGCTGGAGGGCAGCCTGTGCAGACTTTGCAACACTGCTGTGGGGCCCGGGCTAGGAAGAAGACACAGCGCAAGGCAAAAGACAGGCTCGGGATGTGCTGCTGGGCCGCAGCCCGGAGGAGGGCACTTGGTTTCTCAGCTGGGCAGCTGGGGTGGGACCCGGAGCACCAGATATCCTGGAAGCGGCGCCCAAGACAGCACGGCCTGGGAAATAGGCTGGGAAATACAAGCAGATGATGTGGCAATTGGCAATTCAAAACCTGAAGACCAGTGGCGTGTCGGTTAGGCAGGCAGTGGCGCTGGTGAACGGAGGCCCCAACCAGGTAGACCTGGGGCAGCATAGGGATGACATGTCTACTATTTGAGTAATCAAAGAAGAGTGCCCCCCCACTTACTTTTGTAACCGCATTTAAGGAAAGTTGAAAACGCTGCTTGTCGTACTCAACTGGGTATTTTTATTTATACCAATCAATTTTTTAGAATTAAACTCTGTTTGTCAAAGACAACTTGTTATAGACAGACCAACACATATATACAATGTGAATTAGAACTGAAGTAAAGCTTTTCTACACAACAAAGTGTCACAAACTAAATGTAATCATTATTCACAAAAATGAAAAACATTCTACAACAGACAGTGACATTAAATATGCAATGCAATGAATAATAAACACATTTTCGGATAAATAAGACATTGTTTGAAGCAAAGAAAAATTGAAAAAAAGTGGGAAAGAAAATTAGGAAAGGAGCGTGAAGGCAAATTCGAGGTTATTTATCAGCCAGCAAATGCTGGTATACAGGTTATCCTTTTCTAATTGGCCGACGCGTTTCGAATCCAGGAGCTTGTGTTCCGGATTCTCATCAGGGCACAATTACTCTGTCTGTGGAATTTAGAAAAGAAAGGGCTTTTTTGAGTATTTTGGGTGAAAAAAGACAGGGCTCCCTGTAATGTGACATACAGCCCGGGGACCTACCAGATCTTCGACGAAAACAAATTCAAAGGACAATTGTTAGTGCAGGCTGGATGGGCTCCAAGAGGAGTCAGATTGGCGGGACTTCCTAAAACAAGGTGAGTATCCATTAGCACAGCTAGAACGTATGGCTGACAGAATATGCAGTGATGCCAAATTAATTGAAGATAAACATACCGTCAACTGTTTCTCGACTTGACGGGGGCGGCTGCCTTTAATATGGAAATTAAATTCTTCTGTAAACTCTCGCTGAGAGTGAGGTCATTGACGCTGTGTGTACAAAGGTTTGAAGTTGATGTTTGGGGCTACAGTTAAAATAGTCACCAAAAACTATACTAAGTAGCAAGGGACATACCTTTTGAATTCAGTCAAAGTAGGTGCAAGGGGTCTTGGTCTCCGATCGAACTTAAACTCGAAGGCCGGCGTGTGCAATTTTCACCGGGCACCGTTTCCGCTAAAGGCAAACGGGAAGGATTTTAGTTCGTTTTAGCGTTGACCGTGAGTAAACAAAGGACAGTGGCGGGAAGCCACGGGAGCAATGCTTACCTCCGTGTTACTCGGTCAAAGCTTCCAGCGTTCTGCGTGGATCCAAAGATGGACGCCACCATTGTTGCCATGGAGAAAAGCACTTGGATGTGTGCTAGGGCTTGTGGGATTTGTAGTTCATGCTGTGCTGTGCTAATGTGAGGATGTGTCAATTGGGACTGAGGAAAAACTGAGACGCGACCCGTCCGGACATCAGAACTCAAGGCACAACTGGATCAAAGTCTCGCAATCTCGGACAAGCTATTAATGCCCTTCTGTACACTGTTGAATTTCAGAATAAGATATGCTTCCTTTTTAAGGAGCATTCTGTCCAAATCTGCGTTGTTCTGTGATGGACGTAGTGTATGCAATACCGTCCATCTAAGGTCATTGGCATCATGGTTGGCAGTCAAGAAATGTTCAACCATGGGGGCAGTCATGATTTTGTTTTTGATTCGGGACCGGTGTTGGCAAATGCGTGTATTGACTTGTTGTCTGGTTTTGCCAATGTAAATTTGGTCGCAGGGGCACTGGACCAGGTAAACAACATTCTTGGTTTTACAGTTAGAAAATTCTGAATGTTTCCATCTGGTGGCCCCATGATGGAACTCGTCGCCCTCGATTGTATTTGGGCACACGACGCAGGTACCACACTTGTGGTGTCCTGTGATAGGTTTAAGGTTCCACTGAGTTAGTAGATCGCTTTTCTTTTTCGGTAACGATGCATCTGCCCTCATGATATGCTGTCCCACGTTTTGGTTTCTCTTATAAGCGAACAAGGGTCGCGGGAGTGGACATTCTAAGTTGGCCATTAAGTGCCAGTTATTCAACACAGTTTTTCTTAATTTGTGTGTGTCTGGACCAAAGGTGGTAACACAGACCAATCTTTCGAGTGTCGGTTTGGGCCGTACTTGTAGGAGCGTTTCTCGGGGGTGAAGCGAGCTCTTTTGAAAGAGTGCTTCAAGAGTTTCTTTGGGTACCCCCTTGCTTGCATTTCTTGACAAAACGTCGCCGCATGGGACGTGAAGTCTTCCAAGTGAGAGCAGTTCCTCCTGATGCGCAACAGTTGCCCATATGGAAGGTTGGATTTCAGATTCCTCGGGTGAGCACTCCTGTGGTGCAGAATAGTATTTCTGTCAGTGTCTTTTTTAAAAAGGGATGATTTGAGAACCCCATTGATGTTTGCTATTTCGACATCAAGGAAGGTCATCCTTTCATTGCTCTGTGCCATCGAGAATTTGATGTCAGCATGCCTGTTATTGAGCCAATCATGGAACGCTACCAGATGAGTCTGGCTCCCCTGCCACAGGAGCCAGATGTCGTCTATGTAGCGGAACCACTGCAGGATATGCTGTTTGAAAGGGTTGTTGTTGTCCACAAATTTTTGCTCGTACTGAGCCATGAACAGTACGGCCATTTCTGGGGCATAAGGGCACCCCATCGCGGTGCCCTTAACCTGCATGAAAAAATCGCCATTAAATGAAAAATAGTTCTTTTTTAATGCAATTTCAGCCAGTCTCAAGATGAAGGAAGTGGGTACTTGGTGTGGCCTCACCCTAAGGTTCAAATAGATCTCCATCACCTCTAACGCTTCTTCCTGTGGAATTTGCGTATAGAGGGAGGTGACATCCATTGTTACCATCAATTGAGTATCTGGATCGAACTCAGTGTCTTCTACCTTAAGAAGAAAGTCAGTCGTATCACGTAGATATGATTTGACCGTCTGTAGAAATGGTTTCAAAAAGAAATCCACATACTGGGAAAGAGGTTCAAGACAGGAGTCACATCCAGAAACAATTGGACGTCCTGGGGGGTCTTGAAGGCTCTTGTGAATCTTTGGCAAGAGGTAGAGCACTGGGGTTCTGGGATATTTTCTTAGAAGGTATTCATGTTCTTTTTTACCCAAAAAACCACCGTCCAATTCCACCTGCAGTGAATCAGCAATGAGTCGTTGGATCTCTTTGACAGGGTTTTCAGAGAGACGTCTGTACCAGGTTACATTATTCACCTGTTTATTGCCTTCTGCTAGATATTGATCACGAGACCACACCACCACTGCCCCGCCCTTATCAGCCTGTTTAATGATGATGGAATAGTCTTCCTTGAGAGCTTTGATTGCTGCATGTTGTTTCTGGCCTATATTTTGTTGAACAAAATGTCTACCCTTTTCGAGTTTGTCAATCGATGACAACAGGACCTGTTCAAATGCCAGGACTTCTTTAGGGATGTTTTGATTGGGGACAAAGGTGGACTTATTTCGTAAGCCAGTGACTTCTGTGGAGGGTGATGAGGGATGGTTCCAAAAAAATATTTTTAAACGAATTTTACGACAAAACTCAATAGCTTCTAGCTTGAGTCTTGTGTAATCAGTTTTGCGGCCAGGCACAAATTTGAGACCCAGTGCTAAGACCGAATGTTCCTCTGGTGTTAATTGTCTGTTAGACAAATTGACTACAGCACTAGGGCCCTCTATGATTTGTATGAGCGGTTCCTGGTTCGCATCTCCCATGGTGGTTTGAAGCGAGCTTTTGGCTGTTGGCCCTGGTCTAAAAAAGCCACCTGTTTCTTGTTTGTGTTACGGTTGTCCGAGCTTGATGAATCAGAAGAGGAAGTTTCCGAAAATGTTGTGAACCGATTCCTTGACCGGCCTTGAAAGGTAGATAACGCTCTACGAGATTCTTGTTGAGTGTAATAATCCTCCTTTAAAAAAGGATATACCTGCTCAATTTTGAATGACTTGACGTCTCGTTCATATTTGAAAGTTTTGTCATTAATAGTATTGTCCTTGAAGGTCCTGATTTCCTTCTCTATTTTCTCCAGAAGTGCCTTGGCGTCCGTCACGGCCGGACTAGTCTTGATCGTCTCAATTAATTCCTCAATTTCTTTTTCTTCTTGTAAGCACAACCTCTGTGCGGTTTCTATGGTGTGGACCATGAGGTCCCGGCTGCACTTAGTATTGATAAAACTAAAGCCTTTTTTGTATTCTGCATCGTCCACGAATATCACAGGGACATTCTTCACCTGTAAGCCCCAGGGAATTGTTCCCCCTTTGAGGTGCCTAAGGAGAAAATGTCCATGTAATTCCGTGCGAGTATGCTTATTTTGTAAACGTATTAGTCGGTCTGATTCATTCTGCTGTTTAGCAGTAGAGCTGAGAGTCACATTTGAAAAGGAAGAAGTGTCAATAAGGTTCTGAATGTGGTTTTCACTAAAGGATAGCGTGTCTTTCTCTGCCATTGATGTAGGGAATAAAGGTTCCCCAAAAGAATTTATCACATGTATAAAACAAACGACAAGGGTGTCCGTGGGCTCTCGCGGGGGGTGCCCGCACTGAAATGATTTGAGCACCAGAGCTCAGAGAGCTGTATCTCGCACTTGGGAAATATTGACTAGGTGAATCAGGGGACAACACGCGATAAGGTGAGCGGCATGATTCAGCAGGAGAAGTCTGATGGCCTGACATTGAAGGCAGTGGAAATCAGAGAATAGTGTCTTCCCACCTGCTTCTGGCTGCCTATACAGGTGAGATAACCCTACTTTATACTGAGGTCCGTTACTGGTTTAAGGGCATCAGATTGTGTGGAAGATCAGTGATAAACTTTCCTGATGGTGAAACGGTGCTAAGGGATCTAAATCTCAAATACAGTCTCCACTTCCAGGCTAAATTGAGGGTTGAAAGCAATGGGAAAATGTTGTTCTTCTTTCCTGCTGCAGAAGCAAGTGATTTGTTGGACTCCCATGGCTAGCCAGGGGCATGTTTGGTGCCCTCAATGGATTGGCCCAACTAACTTGATCGGGCCCACCGCCACGGGTCCAAAAGAAGCGAAACCCTTGGCAGACAAGTAACAGGAATCAAAGCCCTGGCCCTATTTGAGTGTGCTACCCTCCGATGCTGTTCTAGACTCGAGATATTCGGCCTACCCAGCATATGGACAGTGGCCCAAATGAAGACACTATCAATTGAGGTAGGAAGACCCCTGATGGGGAAAAGGTACATATATTAGGTCCATACCAGTGTAATACTGTTTTTCTGAGGAAGATAACTAAATGCAAGGTTCACACACAGGAGAAATGAGTGCACAGGTGATGTAGGTGATTGGGATACCTCTAATTTGGGCTAAAAGTAGTTGACGGGGTCCTGACTCCATAGGTGGGCACCTGGCTGGGGAACTTGAGGCTTTAAATCTCACCCTGCCGCCTGAACAGCCACTAACATTGCAGAGGGTTTGTAGGCTTATAAACTGAGTAAAACCAAAACTAGGGATATTGGGAACGTTGAAATTTACACCATGAGTTTCTGGTTTCTGGTAATTCTATGTTATGGGATTGACTGGCACATGGGGCAACATCAGCATACCCTCACCTTGTCTTTTTCTAGTCAGGAATGGGGTACGATATTGTTCATGTTGGATATTGGTTAGGGGGGGCACTTTCGTGTCAGGTGGAAGATTCTGAAGTGATGGCAGAGTTTACAAAGTTGCATGAGATGCCCGAGGAAGCATCGCCAAGAAGCAGCAGTGTGTATGGCGTATGTGCTTCATGGCAGCCTCCATGACTAAGTTGATGACATGGAACATCAGTGGTATAGCCACCTTTAAAAAGCACACATGAGTATTTGCCAACCAGAAGCGGTATAAAGTAGCCGTGGCGTGCCTGCAGGAGACACACATTTGGGGGAATTCTTTACCAAGCTCAAGGAAACGTTGGAGGGGGGAACTCTATGCTACCTCGTTTTCTGGATTTGCCAGAGAGGTTCTCATGTGGCTCCTGGGGTTCCCTTTCAACACTTACTTCATGTTACATACCTGGAAGGGTGATATGTTATCCTGCACAGGAAGCTAGATGGCAGGGAACTGTGTATTCTTAACGTATATGCCCCTAACAATGATTGTCCCTCTTTTTTCCCCACTCTAATTGAAGCGGCATCCCCATACCCGGGGCCCTCAATGTTATTGGCTGGAAACGTTAACTGTGTCCTTGTAGGCTCACTGGATCGTGAGCCCCCACAAACCCATACTAAACCCCAAATGACTGGGACATTACGATACATCCTAGAGGGCATGCACTTCAGTGATATAAGGTGAGAACGCCATTCAACCACCTGGCAATTTTCTTGATACTTTCTGGCTTTTGAAACCTTTAGCCGGTTGGACTAATGGTTTATCTCTGCTGACCTTAGACTGGGTGTGGGGGATAACCTATCTATAGAGACACCCCTAAGACCATTGACTTGTGTTACTATGCTTCAGGGGGCCCGGGGTTCGCTCCGAGATACCCCTTGGGTGCCTGGGTGCTGAGACCTTGACAGACCCTCCATTTGCAGCTACCCTATCAGAGGCACTGGAGCATTATTTTGAGGAAAATAGGGGATCTGCCTCATACCAAGTGCTCGAGTGGGGGCCATGAAGGGCGGTTTGTATTAAAACGTCTTACAGGGTTCAACGATAATTGGAAAAAGATGTAGTTACGCAAGAAGCAAAGCTAAGCAGACTGGAAGCAGTGCTCCCTTTGGCCGATCATAAGATGGGAGAGTGGTGTGTTACCGAGGAGGCCTTGCTGACTTACCTACGTAGGTTAGAGAAACACATACATATGGCATATCAACAAAGGCTACATATGGAGGGAGACAGAACCGGAGCCTTGCTGGCACGCCTAGTTAGACAGGAATCCCCTACCTTCCCGACTTTCCAGCTTTGAATAGGACCAGTAAAGGGGTTTATACAAAGAGGGTGATCGGTGAGGCTCTTTTGGACCACCTCAGTGATGTATATGCATACTGACACTCCCACTGGCAAGAGGCAGTCCAACCCTTTTTGGATTCTGTTGAACTTCCCCTGCTGGACTCAGAAATGAATGAGGTTCTGAGCACCTAGATCACAAAAGAAGAGCTGATGCTGACTATTCAGAATCTTAAACCTGCCAAGAGCCCTGGAAGTGATGGGATGCCAGCAGAATATTCCCAGATGTTCACCCCTCTGCTGGCAGCCTGATTGTTGGAGGTCTACAATGAGGCATTAGAGACTGGCACCCTACAACTCTCCTTGCGAGAGGCTGTGGTAGCCAAGAAAAAAAAAACCAACAGAGATCCCCTATTACCCGACTCCTACGGATCGATTTTGCTACAAATTATTGATGTGAAAATGCCTTTCTCCCAAGGGTGCCTCACCTTATTCATACCGACCAAGCAGGGTTTATACTGAAACACAGTACCACTCACAACGTGTGGCGCCTGGCACATGTGTGGCACGCCCCATGCTTAATGGAAGATGATTACGCACTGGCACTGTTGGATATAGAACAGGCCTTTGATTCGATATGCTGGCTATATATGTGCAGGTTATCAGATAGGTCGGTGAGGAAAGGGGGTTTCTCAAATGGGTTCAGCTACCCTATACAGCCCCTACAGCCAGAATTAGAGTATGAAGATTGGTGTCTAAACTGCTCGTTCTTTGTTGATGCACCCCCCCCCATGGATGCCTGCTCTCTCCACTTTTATTTGTGGTGGCTATGGAGCCTTTGGCGGCCATCCTGGGAGAGAGATTAAGACCTTGGGGCCTCAAGATAGGGAGACCAACCATGCTGTCACCCTATACGCTGACGATGCATGGGTTTGCCTCTGGCACCCGGCGACTTTGGTACCCCTCATCCTGGAAAAGTGCCAAAAGCATCTAAGACAGCAAAAATGAAATCCAGCACAGCATTGAAAATACTGTTAGTAGAGGCAAAAAGTCAGGGGGTAACCACGGCAAAGATGCCAAGTCTAACACCAACCACGTTGTCTCCCAATACGCTGATGACACATGGGTTTACCTCTGGCGCCCAGCAACTTTGGTGCTTCTCCTCCTTGCAGAGGTACTGAAATTTGGAGAACGTTCGTGTCTCTGTAATAATCCAGGGAAGCCCAAGCTGATTCCCGTTGCCAGGCTGGCTGGAGTGCCATACTCTGAGTTACCAAAGGTGGAGTACTATGGGTAGGCGAAGGAATGCGATATCTGGGGTACGACTAGCAAGTACTGCCTTTTCCTATTTAGATCTCAACATTGGAAGAGTGATTAAAGCAATACATGGTTCCGTATGATTTTGGCGTGACCAGCCATTATCCCTAATGGGTAGAATTGCAATTGTAAAAATTATTATCCTACCCGGATGTTTGTATGCATTGCAACACTTGTTCTATATTATCCGCAACATTACTTCCAGACATTGAACCGCTTGTGGCAGAACTCATATGGGACAACAAGCGTAGAAGGTGTACGTCTGGCAACGTTACAAAGAACATGGGTTAGGGGAGGGCTTGAGGTTCCCTGCTTAGAATTTTACTACATGGCCTCCCAACTACAACATGCAATCCATTGGCTGGGCAGTGACAATAACTGAGAGAGACACCTCCTGGCGGGCACTGATGAGGGTCACCCACTGACTAAGTTTTTGCTGCTTGGACATGGTGACCCCTGAGCAACCCCGTACATTGTGCGGCATGTGGCCATAACATAGGAAAATGAGGTCAGCCGGGTGGTGCAACATTCCACTTACATGTCAGATAAGCCAGAGTGGGTGTTACGCCCGTTCGCCTGTATTGCTGATTCTATGTCAGTGCGACGGTGGAGGGAAGGGAGGTGTCAGACATTGGGAGATCTGTACGCAGATGGGAAATTTATCACTCTCAAAGAAGCAAAGGCCGCCTTTAATTTAGTGACAGGATAATTTTGTGGCACAGAGATGTGGCCTGTGTTCCCTGAGGAATCCCCCAGCACTAATACACTAAATGTGATGCTGTATATGGCGCAGAGTAGGCGATTGGTGTCCCATTTTATAGAGCCTTAAGGTATGATATTCCAGACGGAGTGCTGCCTGTACAGTCAAAATGGAATGCGCTGGTAGAGGAGCCCCTGTCGAGGGAGAAAGATCATAAGGGGGTGCAGAAAGTGAGCTCCAATGCACGGTTCAAACTCCTTCAACACAACCTAGTTCACCAGGTACATCTCCTCCTACGTACATTACACATAATATATCTGGCCTGCAATGGCGAGTACCCAGGTATAAATCACACACCAGGTTTTCTCCACATGGTCTGGACCTGCCCGACACTACTCTCCTACTGGGAAGATGTGCTTTCAAGTCTCCAGAGGCTCATGGAATAGGCGTTCCCTAAAGAGATCCAAAAAGTATTGTTGGGATTGTTGTCCACGCCTAAACACATAAAGCCCTTCTGGGGTTGGTTCTGGATAAGAGACGCAATGTTATAGCATGGCTTCGACCTCGGCCACCACAGATTGAGGAATGGGTTAGAGATATGTATGAGTGGGCAACCGTGGAAATGGTACGAATGAAATTTGTTCGGAATGATGAAAAGATCGTTGACAATCTCCAGGATTAGTCTTATATGTTAATGGAATTAAGAGATAAACTGGCCTTGGAGACCTAAAGGGCCTCAGGTGAATGGGCATCGCAACCAGTGCAGACGAGCTCCAGACAGGGAAAAGATGAAGATACAGGCTAGGCTTCCATATGCGACCTCAGACAACCATCTATATTATTAAGCCTTTTTTCATTGCTCTGTGATCTGTCATGGAAGGGGGTGGGCAGGGAGTTTGTAGGTTAATTGGCATGATTTCTGTAGACACTATGAAGAGGTGGACCATGTGGGCCTATGTATTACTAGTACGAGAACTTGAATGTAACATGGTTCATATATCCTTGTAAAGATGTTTGCGTAATTCCATTTTTTTTAAACCTTATGATATATTTGGTCTCAATGTTCTGTGTAATCTGCACCTCCGGCCAACTTGCAAACATATCTATCAGAACAAGAACATATGACTGACCCATTCTGCCGGTGACCAGCCCTACATGTCTAAAGCCACCTCCTGCCAGCTCCATTTGGGATTTTCTCTTATCACCATAGTTTGCATCCTGGTCTTGCACACCTTGTCACACGCATTGCACTCCATGCAATCTCTCACCACACGCTCTACCTGGACATCTATGCCAGGCCACTAGAAGTGTAACCTGATTCTCTCCTTGGTCTTCGAGGTGCCTTAGTGACCTTGATGGCCTAATTGGATTATTTCCATCCGGACTGCTACAGGGGGAATGAATTTAGTGCCTCCCCAAAGCAAGCCCCCACTCACTGACAACTCATTCCACAAGTTCCAGTGCTTGCAAACATCTTTATTCACATCCATTAGCACACACCATTCTTCAGCACTGTTAGAAATTGGGTTCTCTAGTTGGCAATGACTGGCGCCACTGTCCAAATAGGGACCCTTCTTCCTAAGTCGGGGCAACTGGGCCACCCCCTTTGACAACCCCTGCTCAACCCTGTGGTAACGTAGCATGAGCAGTTAGGCCTATCTCAGAGGTACTGTGTGAAGCGTTTATGACCATGTACAATAAGGCAGTAATGACACCACAAAAGGACACAACTCAGGTAGGTATAGAAAAATAATATCTTTATCTAATAGTTTAACTCAAAACTCTCAAAGCGTTTCAGCAACTACAATTCACGTCAACCTGTAGGGACTCAAAAAGACAATAATGTATTCACCAAAGCATGACACTGACCAGTTCAGGGCCAGGGCCTACGCGACCCGTTGTGCACCAGATACCTGTCGTTGAAAGGGGACACAAACGCAGCTTCTCAAAGAAGCGCAGATGGTGACAGTCGGACTCTCAGTGACCACAAGTCTTGGAGGCTGAGGTCTGCAGCGTGCAGCCACAATGATTTGGGTACTCGGGGACAGGCGGGCATTCAACGGCAGCAACACAGGGCTGCGGTGGCCCGGGCTGGTGGTGGCGATGACTCTCGTCATGCAGCTCGGTGGTGGCCTCACAGTGGCACCAGCTCTCTCTTAGCTGCGGTGGCCCACGAAACGATAGCGACTATCCCCAACAAGGGTGAACAAGGTGCGGGCACACAGCGGCAGCAGCTCTCTCTCAGCTGCGGCGGCCCACAGGACAAACCCCAAGGATACAAAGTTGCCAAAAGCGCGGGCATTCAGCGGCCACAGCTCACTCTTGGCTGCTGTGGCCCACGGGGCAAATCACGATGATGCAAAGTAGCAAAGGGTGCGGGCACTCAGCGGCTACAGCTGCCTCTTGGCTGCGGCGGCCCATGGGACAAATCATGATGATGCAAAGTAGCAAAGGGTGCGGCTACAACTCTCTCTCTTGCCTGCGGTGGCCCACAGGCCAATTCATGATGATGCAAAGTAGCAAAGGGTGTGGGTACTCAGCGGTTACAGCTCTCTCTTGGCTACGGCGGCCCACAGGCCAAATCACGATGATGCAAAGTAGGAAAGGGTGCGGGCACTCAGCAGCTACAGCTCTCTCTTGGCTGCGGCGGCCCACGGGGCAAATCACAATGATGCAAGTAGCAAAGGGTGCCGGCACTCAGCGGCTGCAGCTCTCTCTTGGCAGTGGCGGCCCATGGGACCTCAAACAATGATGCAGAGTAGGCAAGGGTGCGGGCACTCAGCGGTAGCAGCGCTCTCTCAGCAGCGGTGGCCCACACGACAGAGGATGGTCTCGGCCAGGCTGGCACAATGGTGGACGCTCAGCAGCTACAGCTCTCTCTTAGTTGCAGCGGTCCACACGGGTTCAGTAAAGGGCTCGAAAGTTTAGCAAAAGGTTAAAAGGTTGAAAGGTTCCCAGTTCGCAGTCCTCACAGTAGACCTAGAGGCTCCAGATTACTCGATGGAGGCCTCACCTGCAAGTAGAATCCCTCACACAGGAATTCTGACAGCTGACGGGGTGAAGTCTAATGTCCTGTAGACTTCTGAAGGAGGCGCTCTCGGCTTAGGCCCTCGGGTAGTTTCTTCGGCAAGCTTGGTGAAAGTTTCAAAGTCCTTTCCTCTGTTCACTCGGACAGAGTTTCTTCTTGACTTTCAGAAGAACACACCTGGCCAAAGTTCCAGCGCAGCATTTTATACCTAAAAAAGTCTTTGGGGCATATTATCAATGGCCAGCGATAATTAATGTTGGCTGTGCTTATCGATACACTTTTTATTGCAGGCTATCTCAGGAATTTATCGCCCTGGTAGCGCGTTATTAACAATGCGTTTCTCCAGGGCAATAAAAATTCAAGAGATAGCGAGGTTATCGCCGTTTTGCAGGGAACATTGCTAGTTTTCCAGCGATGTTCCCTGAAAAACGTTGATAACCTTGCTGATAGGATTCACAGGGTCGTATCAGCATAATCCACCCCAATGTTACGGATAGGTAAGTCTGCATTTTAGCAGACGTTAGTCTTTTGAGAAAACAGCATTTTTCTCCAAAACCTAACGTCTGCTAAAATGCTGGGGCAGCCTTGTATATATCGCGATATGCACATCAGCGATATTTGCAAGGTTGTACTTTGCATCTCATTAGAAATACAAAGCGAGGCGTCGGTAACAAGGCTGCTAACATGTGCTAATGCATGTTAGCACTGCCTTGTTAATAGGGCGAAAACATTATCTCCGCTTTTTTGGCTTTTAAAGCCAAAAAAGCAGAGATAAGGCCCTTGATAATATGCCCCTATGTTCTCTAAGGTCGCATATCAATGACTCCAGTCACAACCAGTTTGGTGGGGTCGGGGAACACTTTGTTTACGAGGCGACATCCTGCCCTTTCAGAATGAGTGGGTCTGCTATCAGACACCCAGTGGGAGGTGGAGCCATCATTCACCTTCCCAGGCATAGCCCTGCTCGGATCAAAGAGTCACCCCTCGCTACACTCTGAATACCGATCTCTCTCTCCAGCAAGGTCTGACCCAGCTGGCCCTGCTGCTCCAAAACCAGATGGCCAATACACATACACGCAACAGCCTGCAGTAAAGCTTTTAGCAAGAAACTACCACGTTTTCAGGAAAGGCATTTCAAAACATGTGAGTTATAAATGGTCCTTAATACAAGGTAGCCCTCAATGTCCTGAGAATAAACATATTACAGTTCCTATCTGGGTTCCTAGGGCCGGATAGGGTGATAGAAAGTAATCTTCAACGAACAGGCTACACAAATGTAGGCATTAGGGTTATTCTTATTCACACAATAATTTATATACAGGGAGCATTTGCGCTGTGGCACTGATTAGCAGTGGCACAGTGCCCAGAACATTTACATCCAACCAACATACAAGACAGAAAGAGTAGAGGGGAAGGGAGACCTACGCCAATGATGCCAGGTCTAAAAAGCACCATTTTACAAACAACATAACACATTATATTCCTTCATTCTTCTTCATTGAGCGCCTCTTCTGTGACTTCACAGACCTCATAGTCATCATCCTCCCTCAACTCCTCTGAGTCTTTACTCTCACAACCAGACTGGTCAGTAACAAAGAAGAGAAGGGCAACCTGCAGCCCTCTTCTCAGTACCCAGTATGTACTCTACCACCAGTCCGCAATCTTGTAAAGCCACCACCCAGCTACATATTCTAGATGAGATGGAATCCAGGCTCTTCTTGCAAAATCCTTCAAAGGCTTGTGATCTGATCTGATAACAAAGGAACTTCCCCGGAGAACTTTTGTTAATTTTTTGATTGCCTAAAAAATAAACAAGGCTTCCTTTTCAATAACTGAATACTGGATTTCAGGGCCTACCAGTGCCCTGGATAAAAACATGATGGTTAGCTCCTTGCCATCTTTCACTTATTTGAGAACTGCCCCTATCCCAGTGGAAAGTTCGTCAGTAACCAAGACTTGTAATATTCAGCCATACCTAAAAAGGTGACCCTCAAGACCCTGTACTGGAAGATTCTCTATCATTTTTGTAAGTTGGTCCTTGGGTTTAACCACTCTTTGGTTAACTTGTGGCCTAAATACTCTATTTTATAAAGAGTAAACCTGCATTTATTCTCTCTTAATGTGACACCCAATCAATAAATCTCTCTAGAATGGATCTCAACCTACTATCAGGTTCTTATTGATATGACCCATAAACTAAAACGTCATCCTGATATACTTTATCCCTGGGGGGTCTTCCAAAGATATCTTCCATCTTACTCTGGAACCTTGAGGCAGCGGATTTTAAGCCAAAAGGCAACCTAGTAAATTTGAATTTCCTAAATCAATCAATCAATCAATCAATCAATCAATCAATCAATCAATCAGTGACACTTATAAAGCGCGCTACCTACCCGAAGGGTCTCAAGGCGCTGGGGGGGGGGGGGTGCCGCTACTGCTCGAACAGCCAGGTCTTCAGCTTCTTCCTGAAGGAGAGGTGGTCTTGGGTCAGGCGCAGGTCGGTCGGGAGGGAGTTCCAGGTCTTGGCGGCCAGGTAGGAGAAGGACCTTCCTCCTGATGTCGCTCTTCGGATGCGGGGGACGGCGGCGAGGGCGTGGTTGGCTGATCGGAGGTGGCGTTTGGGAGCGTAGAAGTTGACTCGGCTGTTGAGGTAGCTCGGGCCTTGGTCGTGTAGGGCTTTGTGTGCGTGGGTGAGGAGGCGGAACGTGATTCTTTTGTTGACGGGGAGCCAGTGAAGGTCTCTCAGATGTCCGGAGATGTGGCTGGTTCGTGGGAGGTCGAGGATGAGTCTGGCTGAGGCGTTCTGGATCCGCTGGAGTCTCTTCTGGAGCTTGGCGGTGGTCCCGGCGTAGAGGGCGTTGCCGTAGTCCAGCCGGCTGGTGACGAGGGCCTGGGTGACGGTCTTCCTGGTCTCGGTGGGGATCCACCAGAAGATCTTCCGTAGCATGCGTAGGATGTTGAAGCACGCCGAGGAGACGTTGTTGACTTGCCTGGTCATGGAGAGGGAGGAGTCCAGGATGAAGCCCAGGTTGCGTGCGTGGTCCGTCGGTTTGGGTGCGGTGCCCAGGGCGGGGAGTTATGAAAGCGAATAAATCTGTGGACTTGTCATCAAGCCGAATCTGGTGATATGAGGCCTTGAGGACTAGCGTGAAACAAAATAGGGCATTTTCTAATTGTGTCAACATTTTGGCAATGTTTGGGAGTAGATATTTATCAGCAACAAGAGCCCGATTAAGAGCTCTAAGATCCACACAAAGTCTCACCTCTCCCGAAACTATGCATCCGAGAACAACTGCAGAGAGTCACTCTGTTGCCTTAGTCTCCACAATAATCTCCTCATCCTGTAATTTTTTGTGTTTAGTGCGCATTGACTCCCTCAAGGCAAATGGCACACTGAGCACCCTGCACATTACAGGAGTTGTAAATCCTTTAAGTGTTATTTTATGAGTATAGTCTAGGAGACACCCTAACTTTTCAATAAACACTTGTTTAAATTCACAATGTAAGTCAAGCAACTCAATGGTTCTATTAGAATTACAAAAGATAACATCTACCCCTTCCCTCATTATCCAGCTGATACGACAGTCACCTCTACAAGAAATTTAAATCTTACCTGCTGTCAACCTGCCTTTATAATTTATATCTTTTAGAACCAAAGAAATCTTCGCACCTGAATCGAACAGCATTCTGATAATATGTCCATTCACCTTAACATCATCAATGGGACTCTTGCCTTTGTTCTATCCAACCTGCAGAACTACTTCCCCACAATGTAGTTTATCAAACCCGCTGTTGCGCTCACCTTCTATTATGACCTCTTTCACTTGTTTGTCTTTTTTTTTGTAGGGACCGGCTTACTTTGACTTGGTGGCCCACTTTACCACAATTGTGGCATTTAGATAGCAGAGCGGGGCAAATGATTTAATTTGCTAAATGTCTGTTTGCACCACATCAAAAACACTTGCCTTTGAAACCTTTCTAAGTATTGAGAGCAGTGGTATCAAGGTTCACATTTTCTGTGTGTTTCGAGGAGGTTTTGTTCACACTTTGCACCTTCTCAGTTACAGGAGCATTCTCTTTCTTTATAACCTCTACACATGCAAGGGAGTTCACAATCCTTTTCACAATCATCACAACCTCACCCAATTCAGGATGATCCTTGTGCCACAATTTATCCTAATTTTCTCTATATTGCACCCCAACCTTTATTAATCATTGCTCCGTTCTTGTAGGGATCCTTCGAACTTACATGTGACCTCTAACTCATAAAGTTCTGTTGCATATGCTTCAACTGACTCCTGAGGCTTTTGAAATCTCCTTCCAAAGCGTTACCTTTCCAGTATGGTACTCACCTTTGGTAAATAATGTTTGTCTATTTTTTTTAAACATATGTCAAACTCATTCAAATCTTCAGACTCTCACTCATTAAGTGCGGAAGGGGTTCAAATACTTCTTGGCCTTCTGACCCAAACAGTGCATTAGCAAAGCTGATTTCCTTTCTGCACTTATAGACACCCCACAGGCAGGCTCAGGCATAGTTAAGAAAAATGGTCCTCCTCGTAGCTCAACAAATGTTTGGTTCACCAGGGGAAGATAAAAAAAATGGCGGTGGGGTAATACTTTGCATATTTTCAACAACAATCAATAACACCCACCTTCACTTAGGTACAAAGACAAAACAAATAAAACTTCTATACAGAAATGATCAACTATATCAGCCAGAGTGTGCAATGAATCTCATACACGCACATTGGAAAATAGTTGAAAGTACTATTAGACATAACAAGACCTTTTTGTACATAACCAAAACTTGAAGATATCGTTCAAAGTCACAAAGAACTTGAAGAAGAGAAGGATAAAGTTCCAATGATTTATTTTTTCTTTGCCGGTGTGCAACTGTCCACCTCACTGGTGTACAACACTCACGCCATTACTACGCCGTTGTGCAATGACACATCCAAAACTGTATGGCTCATCGGTGTGCGGCACCCACTCCTGAACATCAGGTATACTTCGTAAAACAATAAAAGAAATATAACTAAAATGAAATACTCACCTCAGTGGGTATCAAGTTCGCTGTTCTCCTCAATGTTGTGTGACACTCACACAGTTACTACGGCGGTGTGTGATGCCACACCCGATAGTGCATATCTCACTAGTGTGGGACACTTGTTGTGAACGAAGGATCACTGATTGTTATAGACAAAACATACACAGTAAAATGTATTTTCAGGAAAAGTAGGAAAGTTGGGCCATGCTGTACTTTGCAATGTGCGGCACCTCTGACCAACGTAGAAAGAAGCAACGCACACAAAGGACTCAGCCGTTGTCAGGGAAACCAGGATATTGGATTGTGCCTGACTTCTAGACGTGCAGCGTTTGTGACCAATGTAGTACATGGCAGGAGGCGTCAGGTGCTCTGTGTTGTTCAAGAAATTACAGAGAGTTTGGAAACAGCGCTTGCTGGAGAGTTCTGGCCAGGGCACAAGTCCTAAAAAAGAAATGGGGGGACTAACCCAGTAAATCAGAATGCAAGTGGCATCACGGCGCGTGACATCATGGTGTGTGACATTGCCGCACATGACATCACGGCACAAGACATCACAGGAAGTGGCAACATAAGTAGTGACACCAGATCTTAAGACCTCACATGTATGTTCAGCAGGTCTATCATGAGTACAATGGAGCACATTTAGAGTACTATGGGAAACCCCCCTGATTTAGGCAGGTGATTCACACTTGTTGCCTTTTGTCAGCATAAACTCTCTCTATCCATAGTGCTTTACAAGAAAACAAAATTATGTCAATGCCTCCTCAGGGGTAGTAAGCACAATATACATTACATATATTTTGTGTAAATAGAGGGAAAGACCAACGCATCTGACATTTTTCCAGTGCATGCATATCTCCTAAACAGAAACTGAACAAAGTTCAAATATGCCTCTCTTAAGTATGTGTGATGTGCTAACAAGGTGTGAGCCTTTGTTTCCCCTCTGCTTCCTTGGCATCTAGGTGTGAGGCTCCTGACTGCACCCAGCCAGGAGACTCCAACAAAAGGAGGCCCGATGACCTCTCAAATTGGCCCTTTCTTATGAGCCCAGCTGGAGTCAGAAATAAGAGAGGCCCCTCCATGCCTGCACGTTGTTGAGATCGTAAGCAGACATCAATGTGCAGGCGCTGCTGAATGTGTCCTGGTGTTTGCAAATTACACTGGGACAAATTCAGCCTATTTTTCATTGGGGCCCAACTTCTTGGCAGGGTGGACTGCGTCCGCCCTGTGAAAAAAGTGAGTGGACGCCGTCCACCCGCGTGTACCCCCAACTCGTGCCCTGGTTCTGTCCACAGCCTACCTGTTGTTGTGAGAAATTCACTTGGCTCTGCGTGCTTGCAGGCCGCAATACTTTAAATGACATGAAGAGCCAAAACGATCGTACTCTCCCTAAATAGTGCAGCACGTGCCAAAAATCCATCCAAGAGTTATTTAACACACACAAACAGTACTTTGTAAAGATACGTAGCTCCAGCGATATGTTGAGACATTTCTAGAAGGCAGTAACAGGGTACGCTTTACTTCTTTCTTAAAGAAGAAAAACCAGGTCTTTTACTCAATGTCCTCTATGTCGTGGCCAGTGTGAAGAAGTACAGCCGTCATCCATAAACGAGTACAAATAGGTTCCTTTAATGAAAGTTGCCACATATACAGAAACATCCCATCCAAAAGGAGACACACGAATAACTGTCTCTTTAGAGCTCTAAAACCAAACAGAACTCTAAGATATCAAAATTCTAAGAATACACAAGGTTCTGAAGACTTACTTATAAGAAGTCAAACAGTATACCACAGCCTGTTTCTGGACCCAGCAGCTGGGGATAAAATTAATTACACAACGGGTGAGCTAAGCAGAAGAGCTGTGAGCTCATGATGGCTCTTGAACAATATGGGCTGGCAGTGAAGTAGGCAGTAGCAAGGATGATCTCATTAGCGGTGGCAATTTCAACACTGTGTACTATGTCCCAACCACAACACTGCAGAATGTGTGGGTCACACAGATACTCCACTTGCTCCTCAGCTTGAAAGCGAGGCTTGGCACAGTGTCGAAATCACTACTGTTAATCCACGTGGGGAGAAAGGATTGAAAATAGTACTGATTATCCCCAGCATCGAAACAGAGGATGATTATCTTATCGTTGTAAGTATCTAAGAATAAGTTTGCACCACAGAACAATACGGATTATAAATTGTATCTTTTGTGCTTTGTCAGGCAAGGCCCAGGGCAATGAGTTAGTGCTTTCCATAGGTAGTGGCACATATTGGTTTGAATGCCCATGGTTGCAGGAGGATCTAACGGTCCAATCTTTTTTCTGGAATGTCCCGGTGTTAACAGTCCTTATTGCAAAATCTTACACAGTATGCTCATGAACATTTCAACTCATCAAGTATAACAAATATCAAGTGGTGTTCGATTTGTCACCACCACAGAATTTAGTTCAGCATTGCATGACGTGGACATCACCCTTCATTGCTGATACTGCATCCCAAAACAGGGTGGAGAGATTATTTAAGGATCGTCATCTTGATATAATTCAAGGGTGTCCCTGAGGTGCACAAGAGTGCCCCATGCCATCAAAAATATTTTCGAAAATCTAAAGCCAATCAATATTTTATATATCTGAACCGGAACTATTAGATGCATGTTTCTAGCCATTTAAAGAACTTTTAAGTGATATATCTTAATAGTGGCCTGAAGAGATTCAACAATTGTGGCAACAAAAGTATCTTCATGATACGGCACCTGCAAATCAAGAAAAGAGTGAGATATCCACGCCTCTTCATTAAATGCATGCATTATTCCAAGAGAGTCTCATAGTTCATTTGTTTAATTTAATGCAAATCTTTGAAAAGTTTAATCCTGAGATACCCACCAGCCAACACTGCTCTCGTCCCCGTGCCATTGCAAATGTCAAATGTAAATGTAAATGTCATGGTACTTATAGAGCGCACTGTCACCAGACGGTCACCTTGCGGTGTCGCCTATGCGGTTTCCTGGCGCTGATACTCATACCGCTGTGGAACCCCACCTGGCTTTCCCTGTGAAGTGTCCACTCCTGGGCACCCCCAGGGTGAAGCCAGGCATCCTTAGTGCTGTTGGGGCCGGTGTGGGGGCTAAGCAAGCTATTGCCCAGAGTTGCAGCGTGGGGCCTGTGATTAGAATAGGCACCGAGGCGAGAATTAACAGGTCCGAGGAAATTGAGCCCGAGACGCCGCCAAGGCGGGAATCGAACCCTGGTCCCTGGCCAGAACTCTGCATCAGGGTCTGCCGCTCTAACCATTGAGCCACACTCCTCCATTGCAAGCTGATACATGGGTGTTAACAGAGTTTAATAAATTGCCCAAGATTTTTTTCTAATCTATTGTCTTTCATTTCAACAGCCAAAAAGTAGGGTGCTGATGGAACTGTGTATACTATTATCTCAAATATGGTATTCGTGCACCCAAACTAACAGTTAAACATACAGATGTGTTTTATTATATTAGATAATATAACTGTAACAAATGGTTTAACATATATTTGAAACATGTAAGGAGAAAATTGAAATATTTGATGAGTACCTTTTTCCATTTCTAGGAACTTAGACTGCCAACAATTAGTATAATCCTTTGAAAAGGATTAGCTGGACATTACCAGATTCCATTTGTTGAATTCCATCGGGAATAACAGCCTTTGACAATACCTCAAATATGGCCACAACACTATAGCAGATGTTTTTTCGACATCTAAAAGGATCGAAATTATAAGGGTTTGGGTGACGATGGCCAAGGCAATGACCCCAACCAATGTATTCAGGTAAGAAGTGCTATGTTGGGCCAGCGTAAACCTAAAAAGGCAAGTAGACACAATAACTATATTCAGTAGGTTGGCTATAATGTTAGCAAATATTTTCACCACTGAATTAGAAGAGCACTCTCAGGTACCCTTGCATTCTAGGGAATCAGTACAATCTAGATTCTCTGATGTACCACATATCATTATGACCCTGAAAAATTCCATCAGAAAAGAATTTAATGCATTGAACAATGGACAATTGAATAACTATAGAATAGCTATATATTAACGATTGAAAACATCAAAGCCTGGAGAACCCACAAAGATGGGGATCCTGCAGCCTTCAATATTTAGTTGCTGATTGGCCTCAGCTTGAGGGTTTGTCCCGCTGAAGGAGATCTGACTGACAGAAACGTTTCTAAGCCCGAACATCGAGGGCATTATCAGGACCCAAACTGGGCACCACTTCGAGGTCTTCTTGGGCACAGACTTTGGACTTCCACTGATCTGAGCTTTTCCAACTTTGTCAATGACAATACCCCACTCTTCAGCAACCTGCTATCGTCAACTTCACTTCAGATGCAATTTGTAGCTTGCTCCATTGACGACTCATCAACGACCACGTTTTCTCAATAAAAGGTTTAAGTTCGAAGGTAAACTTTCCACTGGGAATTTTTTTTTACTTTGATCCGGGGTAGATTGTCTGGATAACAGTGGTTGTCGCTTTACATATTTTCTCTAAGTTAAGCCTGACTGCTTTCCGCCAAGCTACCAGTGGGTTGAGCACAGTTGTATTAAGTACTTTTGTGGTTTGCCCTCAAAAGGATTGTAATTATTTTTTGTGTGGGTTCTCACCCTCCTCAACTAATCCTATTTCTTAAAAAGTAGGGAAGAGACTTGGGGCCCTATTAAGTCCGCCCGCCACCGTAACAGTGAACGGGACCGTCCGCCAGAGGTGCGGCGGTCCCACTTTGGCTATTAGGATGCCACTGCCACCGTGGTGGTGGAATCCCCCATTCACAACATTGTTGCAGGCAGGCCTCACAGCACCGCCCGCCTCAATGCTGTGAATATGCGTTGGGCATTGGCATGCAGAGGGTGACAGACACCGCGCGGTGCCTGCCACCTTGTCCATGCCAATGTAGGGGGGTACCCCGAGTGCACCCCCCACCCCTAAACACTCTGGGGACCCACAACGGGTACCCTAATGGCAGAAACCGCATGCCTCAATGCCACCATGGAAAGGCACATCTCCGCATTCATCCTAATATGGATGGCAGTGTCTTGCAGACACCGCCACCATATTGGAGCCCTTTTCCGCCCGGTCCCCTGTCCAAATGGTGGAAAACTGGTGGACTGCCATTCCGTCCACCGGGGTTCCCCCTGCCATCGTAATATGGTGCGGGGAAATGGTAGGCAGGCAGTGGGAAATGGCGGGCAGATCACCACCGCCATACGGGCGGGGGCGATCCGCCAGCTATACTAATGACCCCCTTTGTTAGAATGATTTACTGGTGCAAACTGTCTACTGTGAATGTGGCTTTGGACAATGCCTGACATGGAGCGACTGAACAATACGCCGAATTGGACTATTGGATGAAAGAAAAGGTCTGGAAAGGCACAAAGCTACACAAACTGAAATATGGCTAGTTGAATCATTTCCTCAATCATGCTACAACACCTAAGCATCATAGTCACTTCCTCATTATTTAGTACTCGGTTGTCTAAGAATCAAGAGTAGCAGTTAATGATTAAAAAGAAGGAAATGTTAACTAAAGCACTCCACATTGTAAAGTACCAAACAAGAGAAAGCATTCCAACACTCACTCTCCACTTGAACAGGCTGCAGGGCAGTGGGCCACTGACCCTTGAATAACAACTAAGGGGTGTGCCAATATAATAATGTTTTAGTGAAATACACATACAGGTAGTGAAACCTAAATGTATTATGCAAAATACATTTCATTGGTATATCAAATAACTATTCTTATCAATGGTGTGACTTGCACAAATGTATTTGAAGAATATGGCATGAGACTGGTTTGATGGGAAATATCTAGTGAAATATTTTCTTCCTAATCCAGTCTACGGTACACAAACAAAAATTTGTAAAGTGCCAAATAATGAACATTTCATACATTTCATATATTTGAGTTCAAGAAAGGTTTATTGATTATAATAAGAGGCATGAATACATAATACAATAACGAAATTATGGGGGAAGAAAAGGGGAAGGGGTGGGAGGGAAAGGAGAACCTAGGAAGAAAAATTCAGGATACATTTTAGATTCAAAAATAACAACAAGAAACTTAGCATGGGCAATAAAAGTAAAGAAAAGGGTACAATAAATGCAAAATAAATGTAAATGCAAGTGAAATTATGCAGGTAATCATGTTAAACAAAGAAAAGGGAATGAAAGAAGGGCATCAAGGGGGTTTGGAAACTTTCTGCTGAGCAGGTCTTGGGCAAAAGGAACGAGTTGTACAACTATCTAAATACATTGTAACAGGAAGCCATAAATCTGCACGTTTGACTGCCAACTGGGCAGGAAAAACAAAAGCAGTGTCAAGTCTATGGTTATGACAAACATTATACCACCATGCTTTGAATGTAATAGTAGAGGAAGATTTCCAGTTAATAGTTATTTGTTGGAATGCAACAGCCAATAATAAATCAACAACACGAACATAAAGGTCAATCTCGTCCCAACAAGGAGAAAGGCTTCCCAAAAAGACATGAGTGGGAGAAAGAGGAGTACAAGTATGAAAAATAACATTAATTTGTGCCCAGACCTGCAACCAAAAGGCATGTACATTCTTGCAGAGAAATAGCATATGAAAAAGAGTGGCATTAGGTGAGGAGCAAGACCAACATACATCAGGGGTGTTAGGGAATCGCTTGTCGAGGGTAAATGGAGTGTGGAGCAACCGATTGTATATGAAAAATAGAGATTGAGTCAAGGAGGCCGACCGAGAGGTTTTACGAACCTTTGTCCAAATTTTGTCCCAAAAAGAAACCGGCCATGATGTAGAAAGGTCAGTTTCCCACAGCCGCGGGCCGTGGAGGGAGTTACGGTGGGGCAGGGAGGCGGGGAGGGGGAGGGGCAGGGTGGAAAGTGTTAAAAACCGGCATATGGATAATTGCAGGTAAGTAAACAATTTAATTATTAAAACGAATTTCGTAGCACGCACTGCATTGCATTTTGCGATGCAGGGCGCGCTATGAAATTTGTTTTAATAGTTAAATTGTTTACTTACCTGCAATTATCCATATGCCGGTTTTTAACACTTTCCACCCTGCCCCTCCCCCTCCCCGCCTCCCTGCCCCACCGTAACTCCCTCCACGGCCCGCGGCTGGTTTCCCAATGCAGTTCTACCATGGATTTGGGTCTGGGGAGTGTATGCGCATGGAGGTGCTTGTAAATAACGGAAGCTTTAGGAGGAGGTTGCAGAATAGAGTGAAGTCGGAGGGTAGGGTCAGGTGAAATAGAAGGAGAGGGTGCAGACAAGAGTCTCGTATAGACCTCCATGACCGCTGCTTTAAGGAGAAGATATTTGGGAGCAAAGGAGGACGGTAACCTAAAGGTGGAACACAAGACGTGGAAAGGCAAGCAAGTGGATTGTGAAAAGAGCTGCGATATCCAGATCAGTCCTTTGGATCTCCAAGAACTCCAGTAAAAGGGTTTGCCTCAGATTAAAAGGTATTTATTATGCCAGATAGTGGATGAGAGGAAATCAGCAATATTTGTGTGGGGGGGGAAGGTTTAGAGGATAGGAGGAGTTTGACAGTGAATTTACGAATGGGAGTGGGAATCGAAAAGGGTTTACGTGAGAAAGAGATATACTCAGCAAAAGAAAAAGGGGAAAGGAAAAGGCGTTTGACCTTGGTCCATAAGGGAGAAGGGGAATCAGGGTCCTGTAACCAGAAGGAAGCCTGGCGCAACAAAAAAGCCTTATGGTAAGCCGGAACGTCAGGAAAATTAACTCCTCCTTCCGAGGTGGGGCGAATGAGCCTTGCAAGGGACATTCTGGGTTTCGCTTTATGCCATAAAAAGGAGGACAAAATTGAGTGAATTTTCTTTAAAAATGTGGCTGGGATAGAGACAGGGATGTTGGAGATTGTGTATAAAACAATGGGGGATAAGATCATTTTAACAGTATCTAAACGACCCCACCAAGACAAGTAGAGAGGATGCCACCGGGCTGTGAGGTCAGAAATTTTCTGAGTGCATTTAGTGAGGCAAAGGGAAACAGTATTCGGGATGGAAGGAGTAATATACAATCCTAAGTACTTAATGTGAGAAGGGCTCCAGGTAAAATTACAGGAACTAAAATCAGGTTTAAAGGTGAATTTTGTCAGGGGGAGGATCTCACATTTATCAATATTAAGCTTGTAACCAAAAATAAATAATATTGTCGTACTTCCTCCAAGAAAGCAGGAATAGAGACCGTAGGATTCAAGATGAAGAGTAGAATATCATCTGCATATGCAGCAAGTTTAATGGAAGATTCCGTGGTTTGAAAGCCATGGATGTCAGGATTTTGGCGTAGCCTGGATAAAAAAGGTTCTAAAGCAGGATTAAAAAGAAAGGGTGAAAGGGGGCAACCCTGACAAACTCCCCAGCCAAGGTCAAAGTAGGGGGAGATTTCACCATTGGCATAAACTGCAGCACGTGGGTGAGAGTATAGTAATGAGACAAGGGAAGTAAATTTAGGGCCAAACCCGAACCAGCCGAGAGTGTGGAAGAGGTAAGGCCATTCAACCCTGTCAAATGCTTTTTCAGCGTCCAAGGCTATCGCGGCAAATATTTAGTATATTTCACATAATAAAACAATACAATTTGAGAATATTGTGAGATTACAAAGATATCATAAAAACAAAATACAGATGCCTAATATTCATCTGTTATCTGTAGCAGAATGACAAAAAAGTTGTGCTTTATATTGTGAGAAAGTGGATTATTAGTTGGGGTGGATGATAGTGTTCTCCTTATTGAAAATTACATAGTAGTCAACCACAAGTAACAATGTCATGAACTTTGTTGAGTCCAGTACGGTTTCAGTAATTTAAACATGAGGTCAACCCCTGGTAGCTATGACACAGAGCAGACATGCTTAACTTAAGAAAACGTATAAAGCATTTAGAGGTACGAAAACACTTAAAAACTCTAAACCACAGCAAAATAAAAATCCAACTCTAATTTATGAAAATAGAGAGTGTTTTAATGAATAAAATTAGACCAAAATGACGAAAATACAATATGGGGAACCAGAGATATGAATTTTAAAATGTTTAAATAAAATGTGAGCCTAAATGTGCCAATTACGGGCAACTGGTAGGACTAGACCATGACAAATGTAAGGTTTAAGGCCAACTGCAATGGAGCGAGGGTGGGATAAAGAAACCCGGTTCATCCCGGTTAGAAGTTTTAACTTCTCACTTAGTGTCTGAACTGTAAGTCAAAAATCCTCTGGGGGCAAGGCAGCAGCAGCTGTGGCCGAGATGAACTCCACGAGGCCAAAAAGCCTTTGTACAAACACCTGGTGAAGCCATTGCATTTTGGCAGGAATGTTCCAAGCAAGAGAAATTCAAAATTTGTGCTCAAGGAAGTCACCGGTCAGATACTTTTGATGCCTTCACCCAGAGAAGATTGATTCTTCCTTTGGAATTAGTCACTTTTCTGGAGCTCGGATTCCTCTAGCGGGGCATAGCTGCAAGCTAATGAGTGCTTCACCAGGATGGATACTTTCTCCTCCCATCCTACTCAAAAGGACTTGCTGATGTGGAAAAGGTCTAAGTGGGTACAAGTCCCTGCTTTTAGAGTTAGGCAGGAGGAGTACTCTCTGACACTTATCTAAGGGTTCAAGAACCTTAAGGACCCGATCACCACTAGACTCAACTTCCAGGAAGGAATGAAGAATGTTGCATCATGTATGAGCAACAGCTGCCTGAATCTCAACTCGGAGCAGACTGAGATCCTCGTCTTTGGACCTTCCCCCTCTGCATGGGACGATACCTGTTGGCCCACCGCACTCGACAGCACCCCCACCCCCACAGACCAAACCTGAAACCTTGGCATCGTACTCAATGCCTCCCTCTCCATGGCCGGGCAGGTCAACGCCGTCCCCTCCACCTCCTTCAACATCGGCATCCTCTGCAAAACCATCAAATGGCTCCCCCGAGTCAAGGAAGACCGTCACCCATGCACTCATAACCAGCAGGCTGGACTATGGAAACACCCTCTATGCCGGGATCAACAAGTCTCTGCTCCACAAACTATAGACCATACAGAACTTCGCAGCCAGACTCGTCCTCTGCATCCCTCGACACTAACACATTACCCAACACCTGCACAACCTCCACTGGCTCCTCGTTGAGAAGCGAGTAACCTTCAAGATACTTACCCATGCCTACAAATGCCTCCACAACACCGGATCTTATTATCTCAATGACAGAATCTCCTTCCATGTACCCATGAGGAACTGCTGATCTGCTGACCTGGCCGAACCCCCATGCATCCGCAGAGCAAGAACAGATGGAGCAACCTTCTCCTACATCACGGCCAAGACCTGGAACGAACTGCCGATTGACATCAGACATGCCCCCACCCTGCACATCTTCAGTAAGACCCTCAAGACCGGGCTCTTTGACTGACAGGAGCTGCTCCCCCTCCCTCAGCGCCGTGAGACCGTCACGGGTGAGTAGAGCGCTTAATAATTCCCTGATTGATTGACTAATTAGGGATCAAGAATAACTCCAGTAGAAGCCACCAGCAGGGTCCTAAGTGGATCCAATTGGAATTTGTCAGCTGAGTTTTTCAGGAAAGTGGGCTTCTTGAAGCTTTTGTGTGCTCCTGTAGTTTAACAGGAGGTCAGCCAACAGTTTCTAGTAGTCCACTTCTTTTTCCTGGGTACAAATATCCTAGGTGCAGTTCCAGCCCTTTGGGTTCTCCTCATAGGTCACAACAGCAGGTACAGTTTTTCTTCTGTTTTTCACAGGTTCAGCAGTGTTCTGAAGAGGGTGCTGAGAATGCCACATTTATGCCCAGTGCGAGTCTGTGAGCGGGGTAGACACCACTATCTTGGCCCTGCGACCACTCCCCCAGCACGACCAAAGCGAACAGCCCAATCCTTCCCCCCTACCCGTTCCCGCCTCCCAGCTGTCCAGCTCTCCCCGCCCCCATCTTAATGGTGGCCGCTGTTGGGACAGGCAAGCAAGACCACTGACTCATTGTCAGTGAAATTGCTCTCCCTCCCTCGCAGCTCCACCATTAAGTGAGGCCTTCCCTCGAGCCCCTGCACTCTCGAGGGTTGGTGTTCGAGGCCCTCCTCCACCCGCAGGTTTCACCTGCGCCTCATCCCTGGTGGTCCAGTGGACCTCTGTCTCCATTCTCTCGTTCCGCTTTTTCTCACCTTTTTCATTCGTTTTTTCCCCTTATTCTTTCTCTGCCCTTCACTCTCCTTCTTGGTCTTTCCTCCATTTGCTGTAGTTTTCCCCTTATTTCAATTTCAAGCTCCACCTTCACTCTCTTTCTATGTCTTTCCCCTGTTTTTCACTCGTTTTTTACCCTCATCTCAATCTCCCCCCACTCTCTTTCTGTTTCCTCTGTGTCTTTCCTCCACTCTTTCTTGCACTTTTGCTTCCTTATTTGCACTTTTCTCTCTCTTTTTGCCTTTTTCTTGTTTCTTTTTTCAGCCTCCTTTTGCCAGCCGCTGCTGCCCCCGCGACCCCTCCCCCCCAGCACCACCAGTGCAACCGGCCCAATCCATCTCCAATCCCTCCTCCCAGCTGTCCAGCTTTTCCATCGGTGCGCCAATGGCAAGCCCGTCCGCGACCCAACTACAACCAGTGCCAGGAACCCTGGATCTCTTCACCGCAAATGCTAAGACCCAGCAGCACTCCATGCTCTCAACCCATGCCGCAACAACAACTGCAAGCTAGCATCACCAGCCGACACTCACGGACCCTTCAGCTGTCACAGCTGCTGGCACACCTGCAGCACCGCCAAGACCACGGACCCAGTGCAACCCGCCACCAAGAACACAACTGAACCAAGACCCTACAATTCATCCTCCTCAACGTCCGATCCCTCCACAAACATGCCACCAAAACCTGGGACCTCTTCAACAGCACCACCCCGGACGTTGCATTCTTTACCGAAACCTGTACGAACACCACCTCGGGACCAGACATTGCCATTGCCATTCCCCAAGGATACAAGATCTTCAGGAAGGACCGCCCCACACGCCCGGGAGGAGGAATTGCCTTTGTCCACAAATCCACCCTTCACCTGAGCACACTCCCTGACGAGACCACAGACCTGTTGAAACACCTTCACTTCAAGATACTGGCCAGCCCTATCTCCTCCCTCCAAGGAACCCTCATCTACTGACCCCCTGGACGCCGTGGCCTTTTCGCCAACTCCCTCACGGACATCACCTCCCCGCATGCCATCGCGTCCACCAACTACACCCTACTGGGAGACCTCAACTTCCACCTCAACAACCAACTGGACCCCAACACCACATCCCTCCAGGACAACCTTCACAACATTGGACTCCGCCAGATCGTGACCAAAACCATGCACTCAGCAGGTCACACCCTCGACCACCTCTTCACAACAGGAAACGCCATCACCTTCAGCCACACCACCGAACTCCCATGGATTGACCATCGATGTGTCCATTTCACCTTCAGAACACCCACCATCCACAGACACCAGCACCTGTTCCCATGAAGAAACTGGACCAGAATCACAGACGACCAGCTAACCTCATCACTCAGTAACTCCACCCCAACCATTGCGGAAAACGATGACCGCAACATCGCAGCCCAAAACCTGCACAGATGGATCTCTGACTGCGCCAATACCATAGCCCCCCTCAAGAAAAACAACAACACCCACGCCAAGAAAGCTAGATGGTTCACCACCGAACTTTAAGAGTCCAGACGCACTTGCTACCACTTCGAAAAGACCTGGAGGAACAACAAATCCACAGAAGCCCACAACTTCAGAGCCGCCACCAACGCCCACCACCAACTCATCAGAAAAACGAGTAAAAAAGTGATTGAAGACAGAATCTCCACTCATGCACTCAACAGCAAAGAACTCTTCAACATCATCAAGGAGTTCACCCAACCCAACAGCGATTCCACCAACATCCCTCCCTCACAAGACCTCTGTGACAAACTCAGCACCTTTTTCCACCACAAAATCAAGAGCATCTACAACAACTTTGACAAAGACACCCAATACACTGAACCCTCACCAACCACCCCGACACCCTGAAGAGACACTGAAGACAATTAAGTCAATCCACTCCGGGGCCACCACGTACCCCTTACCCTCACCACATTTTCAACAGAGCCGCCGACACCATCGCACCCATGCTGTGCCACACCATGAACCCCTCCCTGGCAACCGCCTTGTTCCTTGATGACTGAAAACATGCTTAGATCAAATCCCTCCGGAAGAAACCCACGGTGGACCCCACTGACCCAAAAAAAAACTACAGACCCATCTCCCTGCTCCCGTTCCCAGCGAAAGTCCTTGAGAAAGCCATCAACAGCCAACTCGCCACATTCATCGAAGAGCACAACATCCTCGACTCCTCCCAATCTGGCTTCAGAAAAAAACACAGTACGGAAACCGCCCTCCTCGCCGCAACAGACGACATCCGTACCTTACTGGACAAAGGAGAAACAGCAGCCCTCATCCTCCTCGACCTCTCAGTGGCGTTTAACACAGTCTCTCACCACACCCTAATAAGCAGGCTCCACGACGCAGGGATCCAAGATAAGGCACTCAACTGGATCCGCTCCTTCCTCTCCGGAAGAACACAGCGGGCCAGACTCCCTCTTTCCTCTCGGACCCTACACCTACCATCTGTGGAGTCCCCCAGGGGTTCTCCCTCAGCCCTACGCTCTTCAACGTCTACATGGCTCTACTCGCCCCCATTGTCAGAACCTATGGACTCAACATTGTGTCATACGCAGACGACACCCAACTCATACTCTCCCTATCCAACTAACCCAATACCGCCAGACACAACTTTCGAAAAGGCATGGAAGCCGTTGCCAAATGAATGAAAAACAGCTGCCTACAACTAAACACCAAAAAAAGGAAGTACTCATCATGGGCCCAAACCCCAACGCCTGGATTGACACCTGGTGGCCCCCCACCCTTGGAAGCCCACCCACCCCCACGGACCACGCACAAAACCTGTGAATCATCCTGGACTCAGAGCTCAAAATGGACTGCCAGATCAACTCTGTCTCGTCCTCCTGCTTCCCCACCCTCCGCCTCCTATGTAAGACCTTCAAATGGATCCCCCTCGAACACAGAAAGACCATCACTCACGCCCTGGCCACCAGCAGGCTCGACTACAGCAACACACTATATGCCGTAATAAACAAACACCTCCCCCGCAAGCTACAGAACGTCCAAAACGCCACTGCAAGACTGGTCCTCTACCTGCCAAGACACTGTCACATTTTCCAGCACCTGCGCACACTCCACTGGATCCCCATCGAAGCTAGAGTCACCTTCAAGATGCTAACCCATGCTCACAAGGCCCTCCACGACACCGGACCAGTTACCTGAACAGCCAATTCAAATTCCACGCACCGCAAAGGACCCTACGTTCATCCCAGTTCTCCTACGCCATGGTCCCCCGCACCAGAAAGACCAAATCGGGAGGCTGCTCCTTCTGCGTGGCCAGAGCCTGGAACAACCTTCCACTCCACCTCCGACAGATAACATTGCTCCCCATTTTCGCAAGAAACCCCTAAACCTGGCTCTTCTTCAGACCCCCTCCTTGATGGACTGGAACCTGCAAACCCCCCTGACCCTGAGCACCTTGATACCCTTATGGGTGAGTTGCGCTTAACAAACACCTGATTGATTGATTGATTGATTGATTGATTGATTGATTGGCTGTCACTGATGTATATGTTTAAACTAGCAGCATTTGGTAAGTTGGCTGCAAATGTGTTTGCCCCATGAAAAATGTCACTAGTTCTAATTCTGTATTTTATTCCCATATAGCTGTTTTTCATTCCCACAGAACTAAAAAATTACCTCGGTCTAGAGAACCACATTGGGTTGATAACTCTATTAAACGGCAGCCAATTTCTTTCTAAACTGTGATCAAGCCTTATGATAGCAAATGAGATAAAAAAAACTGGGAGCAGATTTACTTTTTCCAATATTAAAAAAAATTGGATTTAGTTTCCTCTGTTAATAAAAAGCTGTCAAAAATTATTTTAAAAAAAATTCACGTGCCATTTCCGCTCCATAATTATGTACACTGTTAATGTGACAAGAAAATCCTGCTCATGCTAATGAACCTGCTGGAGTATAACAGCAGTTGACCGTCAAATGCCTCATTTGACAACAGGAAGCGTGAGGCTGTAAAAATGTTACAAATTATTTTCTCCCTGCATGAAGAGTGTGAATGTCCACTGCTGTGCAGCTGCTATTCAATGTGAAAGTTTGCTGGCTGCTGAAATTATCAGGAAAGGTTTGCCACAAGAATACATGTAAGTCTTTACTCTTCTGGAAAAGACTTGTTGATCCGTAAAAGGTTTTGTCCTTTTCGGAAGCAGCTCTTTTTTATCAGGATCCTCTTTGCCATTTTATTTGTTACATACACCCAGCCTGAACCATGCACCTCATTACACATGTTACAACATTTGTCTTTAAAAGTGAGAGTGTTAAAATGGGAAATGTTTTTTTGACTTTCTAGATGTTAAATCTTTAATGTCTTGAGGGAATGTATGTTATGATATCAAGCACAACCACTTTCCAGAATTCACAAGGATGTAATAGAGGATGGAAGGAACTAGAAGCCCGTTCTATTCTCCCTCCAGTTCAGTTACTGAAACACTATGGGGCTGATTAGGATGGCGGTGAGACCACTACTGACAGCCAATCACTGGCAGTCTCACCACTATCCTAAGCATGTTTTTGCCCACCACATTAGGATGGCGGGTGGTTAGTTGGCGTTTGGCAAGACCATCTGCCAAGCATCCGACGGGCTCCTTGAACCCGCTTGTGTGGCGGAGGTAGAGTAATGCCTACAATGGTGGCCGTAGGCATTACGATGTTCCGTTCCGCCGGCATTTCATGGCGGCGTACCCCCCATGAAAAAGCAGGCAGAAAGGGACATTGGCTGCCCGTAGTAGGAAACTCTAATATCCCTGGGCCTAAGGCATATGTACAATGTATGTTTCTGGTCTTCGGCATGTGCCGAAGCCAGCAGCACATACCACAATACAAAAAATACACTTTACGACTGTTGTAATTCGGGGTGCAGGATCACCGACAGCTTGTCGGGAGGTCCCATCTCCGATACAATGACAGTCAGACTTAAGTCCGAATGTCATCGTAACCAGCCCCTTACATTGGAGCTGGGCTTTAAATAGCAAATATAAAGGTGCATATTTTGACGTCAAGTTTCATTGCGGGACCTGAAATTGATATAAGATGCACATTTGTCATGTAGTTCCTAGGAATCCCCAGGACCAGCACATTTTGGATGACCTAAACTGAAGGCTTGGTGTCCCAAATGCTTCCGGACATCGCCACAGGATATGTCAGCAGTTAGACCACCTATGTCTACAGTGCCACTACCACCCCCATTGTATCTTACAGTGGTGTAGGTAGTTTCTGGCAACCACTGAACATGACAACCCTGATTCCTTAGGGACCCTGGAAAACAGTACAGTACTTTTCGCTCAGTCAATCATGCTCACTTACTCTCAGAAAATACACTGGTGGAGATAGGACTTTTCAGTAAGTATTTCTTGGTCCAACGTCAGTCTTATGTAAAACATATTTGCTGCAACAATAAGGAGACAGAAGCATACGAAAGAGATTGCAAGTACCAAAAGAGTAAATAGTAGATACATTTCTACCATAGTGCTAATAAGATGAACATAAGCACTTCAGATAAAAACAGTAGCACCTGAAAATTCCTAAAATGCGCGCCCTAAGTAATTTGCCTAAATGTACCTAGCCTAGATATGAATGTGTAGAATTTGTATGCATATATGTAGCCAAGAAACCCCTATGCAAGAACGATCCTCCTCACCTGATGGTTGAGAATCAAGGACCCTGTCTCTGCTTCGAGGATGACACCCCGCAAGGGATTTCAGCCACTGCGTGTTGAAGATTCAGCATGCGGGACCCCGTGCCAGATTGGAAGGAATTCTCCTCTGATTTGTAGGGGGGAATAAGGGTCTTATATATTAGAGTGGTCACTCCAGGGTTTCTTCTCGAAGTGTTTTGAAAACAATCATAAATGTTTTTCCAAACAAATGCGATCATGCACAGCGGGCTGCCAACGATGAAAAAAGTGGATCTTCTTATACAGAATAAATATGCAGTGCCTGAGGACATGTTTATGTGTGTCAAGTACAGGGATTATGATAAACTACCAAGAGCCTGCTGCTAAAGAGACAGGAGCAAGCTACTAGGTAAAAGGTCACCTGTTCAGAATTATTATTGTCGTGTGGATGGGACAATGTATGTAAAAAGGGGTATACATGACAGGACTGTCCTAAATGACATGGCACTCATTCCTCATCATGAGTAGGGGTGGGTGGAATTTGCGAAATTGCCTTTCGCAAACTTCTGCGAAACGCAAAAAATCTCCGTAAACACGCAGAATTTCGCTTGCCAGTGGAGATTTTATGGGGCGGGGCTACTTTGCAAGTTTATAGTGCCAGATGAGTTGTCTCCAGTGACCATGTGTGTGTAACTTTGCCGAAAGGCGCCGTGGACCCTTGAGTGAAATGTCCATCATAGTGGGTAAAGTGCGGGAAGATGGTGCACATCGCTAGTGTGTGGGGCGGGGCCAAACGGGCAGGGCTTCTATGTGAGTTCACATGCCTCTTGTGTTTATAAAAGGTCAGAGACTGATTAGAGCAGCAGATGATGAGAAAGAAGCACCAGGTCACAGGAACTGCACGGGGATTGCGCTCGTAAAAGTCAAGGATGCAAAGACCTCCATCAAGCATCACAGCTAATTTTCGACGGTCGATATGGGGAGAAAGCACACCTGCCCAGACTTGACAAAGCTCCCGATTTTTTTGGGCTAATTAATGAGTTACTGAATTTGAGCTTTAACTCGGGCACCTGCTTTATTTATATCTGTAACTGCTTCCTGTTGAGGTTTAATTTTTGTGACAGGAGCATCATGCCAGAATGAATCCTGCCCTGCATATTTATCCAAGAAGACGCCACCGTTTTGTGCGATACCTCTACTCAACTGGAGTACTTCCTACTGGCTAATCAGTAAGTGCTAACTCGTAGGAGCCCTGTGCCAGAAAGAATCCTGCCCTGCGTATATTATTTATCCACGAAGATGCCACCGTTTGCGCTGTGTGCAATACAATTCCGTTCCGCTGCGGATCTCGGAAGTTTGACATTTTTGCATTCCGGGCAGAACGCAAAAATGCCGAATTTTTGTAAGTTCCGCAGGCGGAACAAAATTTGCCACCCACCCATAATCATGATGTTAACAGGGTCAGCTAAATGATGATAAAGCTAAAGCGATTAAATTAGCATAAAAATCATTTACAATAAAAATACAAAAAGAGCTTTAAAAGCCTGAAAAAATGTCCACTAAAATAAAAGTAATTTTTCCTTAAAAAGCGTTAATAAAGGTCCCCTCAACTTGCATATGGTGCTATGTTTACACTGAGCACATTGAAAGCCATTATGCTAGTAAGAGCAGAGTAGGAAAAAATAAAACAAAGTCAGTTACGACCTTCAATTTTGTAAATGTTTAAAAAACTGCTGACTAGTTCCCAGCACCGGAAAGGCTGGATTGTTTATGAATCCTGTGCCGAAGACACAACATTGCTGAACATCGTATCGACAGGTGGCAATCTCTCCAGTACTTCCCATATATTGTCGAGTGAGCAAAGATGGTCATCGCTGGTTCCTGCAGCAGTCGCCAGGGAAGAATTAGATGCTTGCGTGCCTGGAACCGATGTCCTGTACTTCTGGAGCAGAGCCGATTTCCCTTCCACAAGGAGCAGAAGCATCCCTTGGAGGCTGTAGAAATGCATCATACCCATGGGAATACGCTGTGGACAACTGTACACGTGGGCCTGCAAGGGCTCCAGTAGCATGACTATGTCCAATGGAGCAACCAATGGAAGTGTCAGACAGAGATCCAACACGCAGTCAAAATCGCAGGAGAGGCAACGGAACACAGGCAGGACGCAGTCTAGCCAGACTGGTCTAAAAGACAGGAATCAATGCTCACTCAGCTTTTGAAGCCAAGGCGTAGTCAGGTAGAACACCATACGTTCACGACAACGTCATTCCAGTAGTGTTATCTCCATGTCTTGAGGGATTGAGACATCCATTGCGAGGCAATAGTATTAAAATCAGGATGCCCTCCACTTATTTCAGGACCAAAGGAAGCCCTCCAAAGATGCTTCCAAGTATGGAGTGTATGAAAGCTGGAATTACTCCAAAGGTGGTCTGAAAGGTGGTTAAGAGACCTAATCCAAGATGCTTAAATAAGTGTACGATCCCGCTCGTTTCAGGCATGTTAAAGATACGGTGAACCATTTCTCTAATATGGTTCAGGAAGTTTGTACGGACCAGGGCCTGTACCTCTGCTGAAGTCCTTGCAACCTGGAGGTCAAAAGTCACTTGAGCTGAATTTAAGGCCACATTTTGTTGAAACAACATGGCTTTCAGTCTGCTCACCGATTCAAACCGTATACTGGAAACATTCAAGGAAGGCCACAGTGGTGCCTCCCTAACTGTGCGAGCCGGGGGAAACAATACTTGCTTACAACAAACAACACAGAGGTTTACTGTGACTAGATATTCAATGCCTGGCGCCATCCCACAACAGCCTTGATCATTCAGTGTTAAATAACTCCCATTTGAAAGTAACTCAAAAACTGGATGAATCAGTGCAGATGGGGAGCCTTTCAAGTAGTAAGATAAGTTCGCCTGTGAAGCATTACACACTCCGTGAAGTGAGACCTCCTTACACACTAAAGATCAACTTAAGCCTTCTCACAATGTGTTCCACTTCAGTGTCATTATTTCTACACCTAAACCTGTACAGTAACTTCCAGGTTTCATGTATGTACCCTTCACCCAACACTTCATACCTGCCTGCTTTGATGTATCTAAGGCACTACTGGTACTGGAATGTCATGATTGGCAGTGTGAAATAGCCATGAATTAACCATTCCGTAGACAGTGACTCTGCTTCTGTAAAAGGTAACTTCTCAAATTTTTCAATGAGCAGCATGGTATACTTTGCATCTGCGTGTCATGATCAATTGTCTGTCTGTCAGATTATAAACCGAAAACAGATTTGAGCCGTTAATGTAGCGCCATGGCACTTGGTAAGAGCGCATATGATTGTAACGTCCATCTTAAAAGCTCAATGGATCCCAATTGAGATTGCCCATGTTGCAGTATAGACAAACCTTGTTCCATTATGTCAATTGCTGAGGAACCAATGCTGCCCAGTGAATAAATACAGGAAGAAAGTGTGGTTATACCATTGTCTACCGCAGCCAGGACCTAGGTTAATCCTATCAATCTCACATAATCTATCAGCAGCATCCTGTTGGGAGACTTTCCACAGTTCATTGTAGAAGGCATATAAGAAGTGTTTCTTAAGAGGTGTCTTGGGACCTAGCAAAAAATCCCTAAGATCCATATAAAGGGGCAAGTGCTGTTTCACCTGTAATAGTGTTGAGGTTTTTAGCCATTCTAGGTTCAACTTCCCAACATTATAATAAGTCACAACCCCTGGGACGTCTGTGTGTGCTTAGCGTGGGTCTGGCATATGGATACTAAACCCTCCAGTGGTACCCTTTAATCTTGACTGACACCTATTTGTGTTGATAGGACAAACCAACCATCCCTTAAAATTGGGAGCTGGTGAATTGTATGTACCATTCTGTATTGCTGCACCCAGCATCTCCTCACTCATCAGTGTGAAATTCAATAAACCTTCAATAGGTGTGGTTAAGGGGATGCGTGGCGTTTTCAGGACTTTTATTTTTGCAAACCCGTAGCAGGTAGTCTGTTGTACAGTTTGTTCAGGTAAATTATCAGTTATGGTATGAGGCAAGCTCTAAATAAAACCTTAGATCCCTGAACTTGCCATTTCTTTGTCCTCCAGATGAACTTTGTGTCTAGTGTGTCTCTCCAATAGTCGACACCTTGTATAGACAGTTGGGAGATAAAAGGTGCTGAATATATGAACTTGGTGTTTGTCAGCATAATTTTCTTCACAGTTACACTCGTTTGCGTAAATTTAAAATATTATGACATTGGGTCCGATGTATTTAACCCTGTAAAGTACACAAATGTTTGTGTGAATGTGGCAGAACTACCTATTGCCGGTGTCAGGCAATGCTCCCATTGATGGTAAGTATTCACCGTGCTTGGGACACTCGCGTTGTGCAAAAAGTGATGACCATAATGCTGGTAACAATACATACTGTCTAAGTCAGGTGTATCTTCATACAATCGCTGTAACAAAATGCAGCAGATTGTTCTAAATCTGAGAGCATAGTAGTTACAGTCTCAATGTCCCAGTCATCATAGAGAGTACTCGGGGTATTGAAATCCTTCAATGGCATTTTTACATACATGTCCAATTCTCAAATGTTCAGTAGGACCAAATACATCATATGAAGCCCTAAAACTATACCATCCGGTACTAGAACTGCTCTAATGTTCACTAGGGACAAGTCTCTTTGTTGACGGTGTGATGACGTATGTGGTTTCAAGACCAGATTCACAGGTTGCACTGCAGAGTGTTGTGGGAGGTAATGTCCATTCAGTTGTGGGAAAAGGACAGTTACTATACCAATCCAAAGTAACAAGAACATGATCCCTAATAGAAAGCAAAGATGCAGCCAAGGGGACACATAGTAAGTCTTTTTCAGCCAGAGATATAATTTTAGAAATTGTTCTTTTTTGGAAATGGGTGACGTTTACTCAGGTTCACTTGGATCTGAGGAAAATTCAATGAGGTTAATGAAGTAGCCAGATGCAGTTTGATCTATCTTTGGGAGCTCAGCAGTGTTTTAAAAAACTGGCAGGTGTTCTTTAGGATGGCTCAAACTCCTTCTTGTCCGTGATCTTTTCTCTGACTAGGTCCCCAACCTCGGGGCCCAGACAGGTCTTGCCAGTTCTGGTTTCACTTCCCCGGTGGCAGTGCGTTTTACCTGAATGCTGCTTTGTAATGCCCGGAATCCACTGAGTTCCTGTAAAAGAGTCAACCAATCATTCAATTCAAATGGTTTTACATCCGTCACTGTGCTGGCACAATCGAGGTCAGGTACCCACATTCTTGTCCCAAAAACGATCTCATAGGCGTATGTCCTCCCGAGGATATTCTAGGCATATTGTTTAGTGCCCTTTGAACCCCATATAGGTGATTGACCCAACTGCCCCCGCACCTTACCCTAGCTGTTAAGGATTACTGTAGGTTCCGTTTTTTCCTTTCCACCACTGAATTTTACTCGGGATGGTAAGGAGAGGTGTACCGCAAGGCCATGCCCATACTTTCCATAGCTTCCTTGTAAGCCCGATTGCTAAATGTAGGCCCATGGTCAGAATGTAATATGCCAGTTGTGTATGTCCCGTTGAAGACTCGCACATCCTTTATAACAGTTGGAGCGTCAGCCGAGAGCTGGGGTCAAACCCATAAACATCTAGAGCATGAATCTACTTCCAACAAGATGTACTTGTAAGCCCTGTCTGAATTTAAGGGGCTGCAGTGATCCAAATAGACACATGTGAGAGGTCTGTCTGAAATGGGTAATGGTGTTTGTGGTGGCCGTGCTTCAGTGTCACCTATCATCTGCTGGCAGGTGTCGCACTTCAAGACATAAGCTTTTGTTTATTTAGATAAACTTGGCCACCCAAATCGCCGCTTCAGTAATGAAACTTTATCAGTGACTCCTGTGTGTGCTGAGCCCAGACCCTTGTGTGCAGCTAGAATTAAACCTAATCTGTGATCCATGTTTGGTATAACTCTATTCCCCACCCCTGGAATTTGAGCATACAGTGTATTTTGCGCATCTAATTTATAGGAATATTTTAGTGGAAAACCTTTCAGGACGGCAGAGCCGTTATGTGAGTCTTTAACAGCTATCAGTATGTCTCCATCTATCTTCATGCTAGAACGAGTGAATGCAGCAACTGCAGCAGTTCGCACTGTCGCCTTGGCGGCAACATCAGTCATTGAATTCCCTTCAACGCGTAAGCCAACACGTTAATGGCGCAGGGTGTAAATAACTTGAGTCCGTGGCAGGCATGCTTTCAGCTTTGCCACTTGTTCCCATAACAATTTATGTTTAATTGTGTAATCCTTGGAAGTCTCTAAACCCATTCTGGCCCAAGTAATAAAGATATTCATTATAGGACTACACATAAGAAAACGACTTGCACACTATCGATGTGGAGAATTCCCAATCCATATATTGCAGTGCTAGTATCAGGGTTCTCAACTCTGCCAACTGTGCTGTTCAATCTCCTAGAGATTGTGCAGTCGTATTGCGGGGATGGAACGGACTGTCCTGAATACATCCCTTCACTATTGCACATGCTGTGCTGTACTGTTGTGAACTTCCTATGGCAGGCTGAGCAGAACCATCAGCATAAATGACGTAGAATCAGATTTGGACTCTACATCTGTTGCAGTGAGAGAATTAGCCCATTGTATCCATCACGGATGCACTGTTTTTGCACTTGGAATGCACGCTTTGGTAACAGTTTCTAAAATTGGTACCGGCGTTATAACTATAATGCATTTCCCCTGTGCTAGTACTCTTTCTCTCACTACAGCAGCTTGTACTCCAGTCAAAAGAATTTCTGTGGCCCAAATCACATTTCAGCATTTGTATATAAATGTGATTTGTGTGCATTCAGGAGTGTCTCACCTTCATTGAAAGTGATGTATGTATATCCTGATTAACGCGGGACCTCCCAGATCACCAAGTTGGTAGAATTCACATGTGTGTGTAAATGTTCTGATGCTATCATCTCTGCCTTAACTGAATGGAGAGTATCTGTGTGTTGCTGTGTCCACTGATGTGCTGTAAAATCAAATCTGTTTAAATCGTAGAAAGGTTTTACTTTTTCTACCTAATCTAGAATGTATGTTCCCCCAAAATTTAGAAATCCTATTATGGATTGCAAACCTTTGAGAATCTTTGGATGTTGGAGCAGCGCACACTTTTCTAAAAAGTTGGCTGCCAAGCTCTTGCCTTCACTTGATAGCTCATATCCCTAAAATAGGACAATGAGATGGGCAATTTTAGATTTCTTGAAATAAAATTTGTAGCCCAAATTGGCTAATCCCACAATTATGTTGTTCATCTTGCTCAAATAATTAATCGTCCATCAGATAGATGTCATCTACATAGGACACTGCCTCCTCGTTGCATGTTTGTAATAATTATGACACTCTTACTGAGAATAGCTATGGGCTGTTTTTATACCCCTGGGTATATGACAAAAATGTCGCTGAGTGCCGAGGGCAGAAAATGCTATAAAAATTCCTGCTTTCTGGAGCTATATTTTGGCAGATATCTAATGTTGTTTTTTATTTCTTCTGCACAATGTTCTTCATTAATGCAGCACTATATGCATTTTGAACTGCAAATGTTCATATGCATGTGTTTAAATGTCTGTAATCTAAAATTAGATGATATGTGTTGTCAGGTGTTATTACTGGAAACAAAGGATTGCTCATCGGGTAGGTGCAAGTCTCAATCACACCTTGGTATTCAAGTTGGTCTATGATTTCAACGACCTGTCTTTTTGCATCGTTTTTCATAGGGTACTGTCTCTGTGGATTTGGAGTAGATTTTAATGGGATTTCGTGGTGGGTAGACTCCACCTCCCACTCTACATGGTTGTGGTAAAATGCTGGAGCAAGTGCTAAGGAACGAGGTTGGAGAAAGCAGGCAAAATGATGCTTTCCCCCTTTGGGCAATCCATCACAAACTCAGGCGGACAATCTTTTTCTGCTAGCAGTATGTCATATTCATATTATCATGTTAAGTTCTCTCAAAAGAGACTGTTAGAACTGGGGGTCTCTAGTTGGCAGAGGTAGGTACCATTGACCAAATAGGGACCCTTGCTTCTAAGTCAGGAAAAGGGGATTACACTACTAGATAACCCCTGCTCACCCCCTTGGTAGCTTGGCACGAGCAGGCAGGCTTATTTCAGAGGCAGTGTGTTAAGCATTTGTGAACACATACTGTAATGGTAAACAGATAAAATATCGACTAAAAAATATCGAATGGACATAATATCGAGTCCAAAATATAGGCTGGACAAAATATCGAATGGACAGAATATAGACATCAAAATTATCGTTTTGAATGTAAGTAATGTAATATCGAATTTTAAAATGTAGATAGTCAAAATATTGAAGTACATAATATAGGTTAATAAAAATATCTCTGGAGTGGGAATAGTAATTTTTACCCCTACGCTATCCAACCCTTTCCCTACTGTTGCACTCTCTGGAGTGGGAATAGTAATTTTTACCTCTACGCTATCCAACGCCTTACCTACTGTTGCACTTTCTGGAGTGTGAATAGTAATTTTTACCCCTACGCTATCCAACGCTTTCCCTACTGTTGCACTCTTTGGAGTGGGAATAGTAATTTTTACCCCTACGCTATCCAACGTTTTCCCTACTGTTGCACTCTCTGGAGTGGGAATAGTCATTTTTACCCCTAAGCTATCCAACGCTTTCCCTACTGTTGCATTCTCTGGAGTGGGAATAGTAATTTTAACTCTACGCTATCTAACGCCTTACCTACTGTTGCACTTTCTGGAGTGGGAATAGTAATTTTTACCCCTACGCTATCCAACGCTTTCCCTACTGTTGCACTCTCTGGAGTGGGAATAGTAATTTTTACCCCTACGCTATCCAACCCTTTCCCTACTGTTGCACTCTCTGGAGTGGGAATAGTAATTTTTACCCCTACGCTATCCAACCCTTTCCCTACTGTTGCACTCTCTGGAGTGGGAATAGTAATTTTTACCCCTACGCTATCCAACGCTTTCCCTACTGTCGCACTCTCTGGAGTGGGAATGGTAATTTGTATCCCTACGCTATCCAACGCTTTCCCTACTGTTGCACTCTCTTGAGTGGGAATAGTAATTTTTACCTCTACGCTATCCAACGCCTTACCTGCTGTTGCACTCTCTGGAGTGGGAATAGTAATTTTTACACTTCTGCTATCCTACGGTAATAATATTGGATATTTTTTAATTATATTATGTTACTATATATATATGTTTCGACAAATATGATTGTAATATCATTTTTTACTTTAATTCATTTTTTAATTATTATAAGGTAATTTAAGAATTCTTAAGTATATTTTAGTAATTAATTTTTAATATTAATTGAATTTAACATTGTTTTTAATAAAGTCGATATTTTTATACACTATATTTTGGTAAACAATATTTTTTACTCAATATTTTTGTACTTACCTGTTTGTAGATACAAAGTCGATATTCTGTCTGTCGATATTTTTTCGCCGATATTTTTGGTAGTCGATATTATGTCCCTCGATATTATGTCAGTGATCCACAGTAATACAGTGAAAACACTACAGATGAACACCACACATGTTTTATAAAAATAAGTATTCTTTATATAGACTTAACACAAGACCATAAACGATAAAAATCCACAATACTGTACTCAAAATAGACTTAAAGATGGTAGAAGTCACTTAGTTCAAGTTGATGATAAATGCGACACAGTTCTCACAAAAGTACCTGGATGCGTAAAGCAAAACAAACAAAAGGTTTGCAGGGATGGAGAAGCGTTGGTTCCTTGTACGGGGAGACAATGCATCGCACCTCAATGTTTGCGCAGAGTAGGGGATGCAACTTGGTCCTTACTGGAGAGGAGGTGATGCGTTGATTCTTGTACTGCGTTCCGGTTACGATGCAACATGATGGCACCTCGTTGCGATGCTACAATTCGGTGCGATCAGATGATGCCCTTGATGCGATGACGTGAAGACAATGCGTGCATGCCCTGCAGCCGTGCGGTGAACTCTGTAACTTTGAAGCAATGACAGGCCCTGCGACACGCTTCTCTGGTGATGCGGCGGCGACCTTTGCGGTTGCGACACACTTCTCCGGGGATGCAGCGGGTAACAGCTTTGACAAAGGCACGCTTCTCTGGTGATGCGGCTGCGACCTCTACGGCGGCGACCCGCTTCTCGGGCAATGCGACTACAACAGCTGCGACTGCGACACGCTTCTTCTCGTTGAGTCGCTCTTCCAGCTCCCCGCAACAAGCATTATTTACAACAAGGGGTGGTGATGGACAGAGTCTCTGAATTAAGCAGAGTACTCTCACCCAGTCAAGAGATCAGGGCTAGATCCAACACCGTTTTTTAGCTCATTGCACCATCCCAGTTTCAGAACCCGGCTGTATGCAAATTAGTCTGTCCCTGGCCCAGTGCATCATGGGAACAGGGCAGACCAGACTACAAAAGCCAATTCTTACACTGGGAAGGAAACAAGCTTCCGGGGACCGGTTTCTGGCATTTCAGCCGTCTTCGGCCCGGCTTGCTTGAATCCTGATGGTGCAATGAGCAAGGGACTCACATCTGAGTATACCCTTCCACGCTTAGGGTGGACAAAATTATTTACAACAAGGGGTGGTGATGGACAGAGTCTCTGAATTAAGCAGAGTACTCTCACCCAGTCAAGAGATCAGGGCTGGATCCAACACCGTTTTTTAGCTCATTGCACCATCCCAGTTTCAGAACCCGGCTGTATGCAAATTAATCTGTCCCTGGCCCAGTGCATCATGGGAACAGGGCAGACCAGACTACAAAAGCCAATTCTTACACTGGGAAGGAAACAAGCTTCCGGGGACCGGTTTCTGTCATTTCAGCCGTCTTCGGCCCGGCTTGCTTGAATCCTGATGGTGCAATGAGCAAGGGACTCACATCTGAGTATACCCTTCCACGCTTAGGGTGGACAAAATTATTTACAACAAGGGGTGGTGATGGACAGAGTCTCTGAATTAAGCAGAGTACTCTCACCCAGTCAAGAGATCAGGGCTAGATCCAACACCGTTTTTTTTGCTCATTGCACCATCCCAGTTTCAGAACCCGGCTGTATGCAAATTAGTCTGTCCCTGGCCCAGTGCATCATGGGAACAGGGCAGACCAGACTACAAAAGCCAATTCTTACACTGGGAAGGAAACAAGCTTCCGGGGACCGGTTTCTGGCATTTCAGCCGTCTTCGGCCCGGCTTGCTTGAATCCTGATGGTGCAATGAGCAAGGTACTCACATCTGAGTATACCCTTCCACGCTTAGGGTGGACAAAATTATTTACAACAAGGGGTGGTGATGGACAGAGTCTCTGAATTAAGCAGAGTACTCTCACCCAGTCAAGAGATCAGGGCTAGATCCAACACCGTTTTTTAGCTCATTGCACCATCCCAGTTTCAGAACCCGGCTGTATGCAAATTAGTCTGTCCCTGGCCCAGTGCATCATGGGAACAGGGCAGACCAGACTACAAAAGCCAATTCTTACACTGGGAAGGAAACAAGCTTCCGGGGACCGGTTTCTGGCATTTCAGCCGTCTTCGGCCCGGCTTGCTTGAATCCTGATGGTGCAATGAGCAAGGGACTCACATCTGAGTATACCCTTCCACGCTTAGGGTGGACAAAATTATTTACAACAAGGGGTGGTGATGGACAGAGTCTCTGAATTAAGCAGAGTACTCTCACCCAGTCAAGAGATCAGGGCTAGATCCAACACCGTTTTTTAGCTCATTGCACCATCCCAGTTTCAGAACCCGGCTGTATGCAAATTAGTCTGTCCCTGGCCCAGTGCATCATGGGAACAGGGCAGACCAGACTACAAAAGCCAATTCTTACACTGGGAAGGAAACAAGCTTCCGGGGACCGGTTTCTGGCATTTCAGCCGTCTTCGGCCCGGCTTGCTTGAATCCTGATGGTGCAATGAGCAAGGGACTCACATCTGAGTATACCCTTCCACGCTTAGGGTGGACAAAATTATTTACAACAAGGGGTGGTGATGGACAGAGTCTCTGAATTAAGCAGAGTACTCTCACCCAGTCAAGAGATCAGGGCTAGATCCAACACCGTTTTTTAGCTCATTGCACCATCCCAGTTTCAGAACCCGGCTGTATGCAAATTAGTCTGTCCCTGGCCCAGTGCATCATGGGAACAGGGCAGACCTGACTACAAAAGCCAATTCTTACACTGGGAAGGAAACAAGCTTCCGGGGACCGGTTTCTGGCATTTCAGCCGTCTTCGGCCCGGCTTGCTTGAATCCTGATGGTGCAATGAGCAAGGGACTCACATCTGAGTATACCCTTCCACGCTTAGGGTGGACAAAATTATTTACAACAAGGGGTGGTGATGGACAGAGTCTCTGAATTAAGCAGAGTACTCTCACCCAGTCAAGAGATCAGGGCTAGATCCAACACCGTTTTTTAGCTCATTGCACCATCCCAGTTTCAGAACCCGGCTGTATGCAAATTAGTCTGTCCCTGGCCCAGTGCATCATGGGAACAGGGCAGACCAGACTACAAAAGCCAATTCTTACACTGGGAAGGAAACAAGCTTCCGGGGACCGGTTTCTGGCATTTCAGCCGTCTTCGGCCCGGCTTGCTTGAATCCTGATGGTGCAATGAGCAAGGGACTCACATCTGAGTATACCCTTCCACGCTTAGGGTGGACAAAATTATTTACAACAAGGGGTGGTGATGGACAGAGTCTCTGAATTAAGCAGAGTACTCTCACCCAGTCAAGAGATCAGGGCTAGATCCAACACTGTTTTTTAGCTCATTGCACCATCCCAGTTTCAGAACCCGGCTGTATGCAAATTAGTCTGTCCCTGGCCCAGTGCATCATGGGAACAGGGCAGACCAGACTACAAAAGCCAATTCTTACACTGGGAAGGAAACAAGCTTCCGGGGACCGGTTTCTGGCATTTCAGCCGTCTTCGGCCCGGCTTGCTTGAATCCTGATGGTGCAATGAGCAAGGGACTCACATCTGAGTATACCCTTCCACGCTTAGGGTGGACAAAATTATTTACAACAAGGGGTGGTGATGGACAGAGTCTCTGAATTAAGCAGAGTACTCTCACCCAGTCAAGAGATCAGGGCTAGATCCAACACCGTTTTTTAGCTCATTGCACCATCCCAGTTTCAGAACCCGGCTGTATGCAAATTAGTCTGTCCCTGGCCCAGTGCATCATGGGAACAGGGCAGACCAGACTACAAAAGCCAATTCTTACACTGGGAAGGAAACAAGCTTCCGGGGACCGGTTTCTGGCATTTCAGCCGTCTTCGGCCCGGCTTGCTTGAATCCTGATGGTGCAATGAGCAAGGGACTCACATCTGAGTATACCCTTCCACGCTTAGGGTGGACAAAATTATTTACAACAAGGGGTGGTGATGGACAGAGTCTCTGAATTAAGCAGAGTACTCTCACCCAGTCAAGAGATCAGGGCTAGATCCAACACCGTTTTTTAGCTCATTGCACCATCCCAGTTTCAGAACCCGGCTGTATGCAAATTAGTCTGTCCCTGGCCCAGTGCATCATGGGAACAGGGCAGACCAGACTACAAAAGCCAATTCTTACACTGGGAAGGAAACAAGCTTCCGGGGACCGGTTTCTGGCATTTCAGCCGTCTTCGGCCCGGCTTGCTTGAATCCTGATGGTGCAATGAGCAAGGGACTCACATCTGAGTATACCCTTCCACGCTTAGGGTGGACAAAATTATTTACAACAAGGGGTGGTGATGGACAGAGTCTCTGAATTAAGCAGAATACTCTCACCCAGTCAAGAGATCAGGGCTAGATCCAACACCGTTTTTTTGCTCATTGCACCATCCCAGTTTCAGAACCCGGCTGTATGCAAATTAGTCTGTCCCTGGCCCAGTGCATCATGGGAACAGGGCAGACCAGACTACAAAAGCCGATTCTTACACTGGGAAGGAAACAAGCTTCCGGGGACCGGTTTCTGGCATTTCAGCCGTCTTCGGCCCGGCTTGCTTGAATCCTGATGGTGCAATGAGCAAGGGACTCACATCTGAGTATACCTTTCCACGCTTAGGGTGGACAAAATTATTTACAACAAGGGGTGGTGATGGACAGAGTCTCTGAATTAAGCAGAGTACTCTCACCCAGTCAAGAGATCAGGGCTAGATCCAACACCGTTTTTTAGCTCATTGCACCATCCCAGTTTCAGAACCCGGCTGTATGCAAATTAGTCTGTCCCTGGCCCAGTGCATCATGGGAACAGGGCAGACCAGACTACAAAAGCCAATTCTTACACTGGGAAGGAAACAAGCTTCCGGGGACCGGTTTCTGGCATTTCAGCCGTCTTCGGCCCGGCTTGCTTGAATCCTGATGGTGCAATGAGCAAGGGACTCACATCTGAGTATACCCTTCCACGCTTAGGGTGGACAAAATTATTTACAACAAGGGGTGGTGATGGACAGAGTCTCTAAATTAAGCAGAGTACTCTCACCCAGTCAAGAGATCAGGGCTAGATCCAACACCGTTTTTTAGCTCATTGCACCATCCCAGTTTCAGAACCCGGCTGTATGCAAATTAGTCTGTCCCTGGCCCAGTGCATCATGGGAACAGGGCAGACCAGACTACAAAAGCCAATTCTTACACTGGGAAGGAAACAAGCTTCCGGGGACCGGTTTCTGTCATTTCAGCCATCTTCGGCCCGGCTTGCTTGAATCCTGATGGTGCAATGAGCAAGGGACTCACATCTGAGTATACCCTTCCACGCTTAGGGTGGACAAAATTATTTACAACAAGGGGTGGTGATGGACAGAGTCTCTGAATTAAGCAGAGTACTCTCACCCAGTCAAGAGATCAGGGCTAGATCCAACACCGTTTTTTAGCTCATTGCACCATCCCAGTTTCAGAACCCGGCTGTATGCAAATTAGTCTGTCCCTGGCCCAGTGCATCATGGGAACAGGGCAGACCAGACTACAAAAGCCAATTCTTACACTGGGAAGGAAACAAGCTTCCGGGGACCGGTTTCTGGCAATTCAGCCGTCTTCGGCCCGGCTTGCTTGAATCCTGATGGTGCAATGAGCAAGGGACTCACATCTGAGTATACCCTTCCACGCTTAGGGTGGACAAAATTATTTACAACAAGGGGTGGTGATGGACAGAGTCTCTGAATTAAGCAGAGTACTCTCACCCAGTCAAGAGATCAGGGCTAGATCCAACACCGGTTTTTAGCTCATTGCACCATCCCAGTTTCAGAACCCGGCTGTATGCAAATTAGTCTGTCCCTGGCCCAGTGCATCATGGGAACAGGGCAGACCAGACTACAAAAGCCAATTCTTACACTGGGAAGGAAACAAGCTTCCGGGGATACGATGAGGTGAAGACAATGCGTGCATGCCCTGCAGCCGTGCGGTGAACTCTGTAACTTTGAAGCAACGACAGGCCCTGCGACACGCTTCTCTGGTGATGCGGCGGCGACCTTTGCGGTTGCGACACACTTCTCCGGGGATGCAGCGGGTAACAGCTTTGACAAAGGCACGCTTCTCTGGTGATGCGGCTGCGACCTCTACGGCGGCGACACGCTTCTCGGGCAATGCGACTACAACAGCTGCGACTGCGACACGCTTCTTTTCGTTGAGTCGCTCTTCCAGCTCCCCGCAACAAGCAGGCTTCTGCAGACAGAATTCCCAGCAAGGAAATTCAGAGGGGAGCTGGTGGTGAAGTCTTTTATCCCTGAGACTTCAGCAGGAGGCAAGCACAAGTTCAAGCCCTTGGAGTAATATTCTGCAAGATGGTGAAAGTTCTTTAAAAGTACCTTCTCCGCTCCTTGGCACTGAAGACACCACTGTAGGCCAACCCAGCAACGCAGCACACTGGCAGGGGGGTGGCAGGGGGGCAGTCCAACTCCTACAACTTCGTTGGTTCTTCTCCTTGGCAGAGGTTCGCCTTGTTGTTCCAGAAGTGATCTAAAGTCTTGGGGTCTAGGTCCCCTTATTTATACTGCAAAATCATTTTGTACTCTGAAGGCAGAGGGTCCTGTACCTAGTCCAAACCAGTCCTGTGCAGTCCTGGAGCACTTTGTTTACATGACTCCTTCTTTCCTTGGCAGGGTGGGCCAGGGTCATCAGCATTGTGGAAGGCAGGCACAGTCCTATTCAGGCCCAGATGCTACTCCTCCCACCACTTTACATGCGGATGGATCTATTCAGCCCTGTGCTGACTCACCTTATCTCCAGGAATGCCCCAGCCCCTGTCACTCACAAAACCAGACACACAATACACAAGCTAGCAGAGGAAGGCTGGATGATTAGGTAAGAAAATACCTACTTTCTAAAAGTGGTATTTTCAAACACAGAATGTTAAAACCAACTTCACTAAAAGATTTATTTTTTTCATTCTGAGTTCAGGCATACTAAATCCGAATTTCTACCATGTTCCCTGGGTCAGTTAGGATTATAGGATGTCATAATCAAACTGCCCATTCTAGCCTATGGGGACAGGTAGCTGTTTGAAATTGGATCTCTGGTTGGCTAAGGCTTGCGCCACAGCCAGGCAGAAACCACCACTCTAGTCAGGGCTGGGGAGTTACGTGACAAAGATAACCCCTGCTCACCCCCTTGGTAGCTTAGCACGAGCAGTCAGGCTTATCCCGGAGGCCATGTGTACAGCATTTGCGCATGCACACAAAAGCATCAACATCCCAGGCACACTACAAAAGGAACTCCAAACAAGGTTATATCAAAAATAGCCTTTGTATTTTCAAAACGCGTTAGAATAGTAAACGCATAATATACACTGTGCCAACTGGCACTGGACAATATTTACAAGGGAATTATTTACACATGACAGGGCCACATTGACCACTGTCAGAACCATCACAAAGCGAATTTAGTAAAATTAAAACAGACCATAAACGTACACTAATTAACCACGGGAAACCACTGTACTTAGCATCAGTCTGTGACATAAACTACATTATGCGCAGTATCACACAAGTCTAAATACATTAGACCCTAACCTCCTAAGTATAACTCACATTAGGGGCATAAATCACAGAGTGAAACATAATCTCACTAGCATAAACCATGATATGCAAAACAACCTCATAATCATAAACCACAATTTCGACGTATAACACATGGTGTGGAAAACATACTATACACAATACATTTCCTAGCACCACATCACATTAGGGCCTGGCGCCCTATAATAATAACAATAGGCACATTTATAAAGCGACTGCACGGATTCCAAACCTGACAGTCTCTCTTCCTAATTGTCCCGGGGGAAAAGGTAAGTTTTCAAATTTTTCCTGCAAAAACGTTCTTGGGCCTCCATCCAGAAGGTACACAGGGAGTTTGTTCCAGTGCAGGGCAGCCAGCAGGTGGAAAGAACGTCCACCCATCCTATAAATCTAACAGTCTCCCCATGCCCTCTGGCCATCTCTAAGGGGCTCAAATACACTAAGGGGTCGATTCCGATTCGGGAAAAAAAACATCCGTACGATTTGTATCCGGAGCCCTCTCTGTACGAATCGTACCCGTCCCTCCGAGTCGCGAAGTACGATCCGCATTCCGCGAATCTGTCCGAATCGTCGCGATCCGTACGTATTGCAAGGCTGAAACCGTGAACCGTATGACTCGTACACATACCGTACAACTCGTACACATGCCGTACGACCCGACGAGTACGATCCGGAACGGGGTATGAGGGCGCGATTCATACGGTCCACGTCAGGTAAGGGCGAGTCGTACGGAAAAGCACACAAACACATACACACCGTGCGGTCCGTACCCCCCATGATCGCAGGAGTACGCACCATACCCCTGCGATCATGGGGTGTACGAGCCGTACCCCCATTGTACGATCGGTGTACGAGCCGTACCCCCATTGTACGATCGGTGTAGAGCCGTACCCCATTGTACGATCGGTGTACGAGCCATCGTACAATGGGGGTACGGCTCATACACCCATCGTACAATGGGTGTAGGGCTAGTACACCTATCGTACAATGGGGGTACGGCTCGTACACCGATCGTACAATGGGGGTACAGCTCGTACACCAATCATAAAATGGGGGTACGGCTCATACACCGATCGTACAATGGGGGTATGGCTCGTACACCGATCGTACAATGGGGGTACGGCTCGTACACCCATGATCGCAGGGGTACGGTGCGTACCCCTGCGATCATGAGGGGTACGCACCGTACCCGGGGGGGCGTTCCGTACCTGTTTCGGTGCGAACTCTGCTTTTACGGCTGTTTTCAGCTCCCGTAGAAAAAGGGTCATACGGTGCGTACTCGACATGTATCGTACTTGCTGGGTCGTAAAAACCAGCCGCGAACCGCCCAGAAGTCGCGTACAGCGGGTTCCGAGGGAGAATCGTACGGAGATTAGAGTTGTACGGTGTCTTGTACGACTCGTACGGAGTACGGCTCCTGGTACGAATCGTACTTCATCGTACATACGGGGGACGTTGCAGGGTACGATTCGTATAGGAAAAATGCTCCGAACGGCTATTCAGAGCGTTTTTTCCCGAATCGGAATCGACCCCTATGTCTCAAAAGTCAGGGCTGCAGCCTACTGAGCGAAAGTCAAGGGTGCACCACTGCTCAAACCTAAACGTGGCAGATGCCCACTATTTGCTGGGCAGCTGCGATAGTGTAGGGCAAAGGAGTGTATCTTACTCCTACTTTGCAAGATGTGCCCCCAAAAGAACTGTGCGCCTAATCGGTGCAGCTGGCACTAATTGCTGCGCAGCTGTAAGTGAGGGAAAGGCCTGGCCCCTTCAAAGGCACTGGAGGACTGACAGTGGTTTAGTATAGGTCTAATTGGCGCCACTTTAGAAAGTCTCACAATCTTTTTCTTTTTCTAATGACGTATTCGACGGTGCTAAAAGGTAGAAGGAACCACTTTATCCCCCAAGTACGGCTACTGCCTTCAAAACTGCAACACTCCTTAGCACACGTAAATTACAGTATCGCTATATATGCAAGTGTTTCCACCAGTTGTTCCAATATAGTGACGACGAGTTCTTGTTCTTGTAAATCAGGTTCAAATTTATTTCAGTTCACTGGAAACTCTCATACAGCCGGCTGTTCATTGGTGATATTATTTAATTTTGTTATTTTTTCATTTATTTGTGATAGGGGTGGGTGACACTGTTTATGTCTGTGGGAAGTAAAAGTAAATTACTGTGAGAAGCAAGCATTTCTGAGAACAGGATTCAATATCTGTGGTATTTCACAGCAGGCCACAAACTGCTGAGCTGCGACACTTCCAGCGTGCCACCCAAATATGGATATTGATGCCAGGATTGGCAGGCAATTCTGGATTACAACACCCAACAGCTAATCACAATGGTTTATTCACAGAGACCCTATGTGATGAGTTGGGACAGCCTATCAACATCCATGGGCAGTCTGCTATTTCAGCGTTATTGTATAGGTCCATATATTTGGGCTATTGTGATTACACAATCTCCAAAACAAACTGCTCCTGAATCATTTGCCTGTGTATTTAAAGGTCACATGTAAGAACGTCTTCCGTTCTATTTGTATGTGTTGGAACAAAAAGTCCCCAACAATTTTTAGAATTAATATCAAGGTCTTGGCTAGTGCCCAACCAAAATACTGAATATTTGAAGATAGGTTCTCTTATTTGGGGTTTGTAGCCAATATGACATGACTAGGTGAATGGTGTAGCTCAGCTCCTGCCTCCCTGGCTGAAATAAGGCTTTTTCCGCAACTTACTTATATTACAAGCCCTTATGCAGAAATATAGCTCCACACACGTCAGAGGCTATGCATCAGACATTGTTTTATGCTTCCATCTTGTTTAAATGATCAAAGGATGTATGACACTATTAGATTTTTATGCCAATTGTGTGCTTTATCATCAGTTTAGGTCCCAAATTGTGGTAGCTGTTAATGATCCAATCAAGCAATCAAATAATTGAATGGAATTAAGCAAATTCAACGATACCTCAATAGGGTTCAACCTTATTGGGATGATGCGTCCCATAATGCATGCAGTGTCTCAGAGTCTATGTTAATGCGAAGCCTTCTGTAATACTCACTGTGCTTTTGCATTTCTTCCTCACAGACTCTAGTCATTATGTGGCGGTTTTAAGGGTCGAGATGCCAGGTACATTCTGTAGGTGCACTATATATATCTTGTTTCAGGGTGAAGCAACGTTCCACACTCTTGTGTGTCCTTGACAAAGACTAGTGTTCCAGGCCACAGTGCCACAGATTGAAAATGTCATACTTAGTCAACAAGGAATCCTATCGGCCTTATTGAGGCTTCGGTGGATGTACCCAAATATTTACCACACCAAACTGCACAGAACATCAGAGGGAGGTGGTACTGGGAAATATCAACAACAACAACATGGACTGGGAGAGAACATCAATCAGAAGACCTTCAACTGTGTCTTAATGCCATTCCCTATGCTAGGGCTACAGTAGAGCAGTATATCACATTCCCTCATATACACAGTCAACAACAGAGTAAAGTGAGGCATCCCAGTTAAGAGAGCTGTGTGGGTTGTTTCAGCATTACAATTTGAAAACATTAAAAACCATTAAACTCAAAAGAGAGTTTTGTGGGTTATAATAAGGTAGGGAAAGTAGACTGTCTCTCTGCGGTTGTTCAGCTAAAAAGATATCTACCTTAAGGGGTAGAGCCAAGTTGGTGGCAGAGTAGCTGTCCTGCCGCTCCATGAAGTTTCTATATTTTTAACACCCCAAAGAACGCAATCGTAGCCAAAGTGAAGCTGTGCCATGTTGGTGAAGGAGCCTTAAGCTTGGTCACAACAGTACCGGGAGTGATTGAAGCCTCTGATATTCACTGTTATCAGTCACTGCGCAGAGCACAGCAGAGAGGAGAGAAGGTAAGTTGTTGGCTACAGGAGAGTGGTACAGTGGGTGAGACGACGGGAAAGGCTGCCCAAAGACAGATGAGCAATTTCTGCAGTGTTAACCAGAGCAGACAGAAGCAGTGGAAGGAGCAGCCTGGGTTGAATGCCAGGAGGACACTGCTGAAGAGCCATGGGTTATCAATGAGAGTGAGGCTGAGTGGAGTGGTCCTAGAGCCAAAGTAAGAAGCTATCTTTCCCTGCAGGGGGAAGAAACACATTGTGACTTGGAAGACCAATCTGAGGAGAGCTTCTGTGAGGGACCAGCTCGCGGGTGTTCAGGTGCACTGCAAGAATGTACGCTCTGCTGGTGCCATGGTGAGGAGCAGCAGTTAACCAGCCAAATTTCACTGCTGACTTAGTGTGGGTATTTTAAGTCCCTTGCCCCTGTGGAAGTGCAACATGGATTGGATTGAGGGTGCTATTGTGTTGTGCCCCCGTGGCACCTAGTCTGAGACTGCAGATCATGGCTTGGGGGATGGCATAATTGAATGCAGCTTAGGCCTGTTATACTCCTTCTGGAACTGAAACTTCAGCAGCAATGATCTTGGATTGGGGTACAACTCCATTGCTACACCGTGGGTGGAGAGGCCATTGGTCTGGTGACTCTGTGGATGGGCTGTAATTTTCCGTTTAAGCTAAAACGCCTTGACAAATACAATTGTACTCCTTGGCGGCCAGAACAACACCCAGAGCAACAACGGAGTGTGGTAGTGAAGCAGGAGGTGGCTACCACTGTCTGAAGAAAACCTGCATGGCTGTCCAGCAGACCTTAAACATATTTTGATCGCATCATCTCTGAAGGGCTCAAAAACTCAAGACCAAACTGAGAGTGGGCATTTTTGTCATATATCATGATCTTCAGAATATGGATTCAAAGACTCTACTGAGCCCTCCCTGCAGTGATTCTCAGATATGAGCCTTAATCTGCCTGGAAATCCATGTAAACAGAGTACAGTTCACAGAAAGACAGCTTGCCACTATGCAACTTAAAAGAAGCAGAGGGCAATGAGAGAGAGAAGTTCTTGTGAGGCCTCTTCCGTCGGCTTCTGCAAAAAGGGTAGGTCTTCCACATTGACATGGAAAAAGTGCACATAATGGGTAGTTAGAACCCAGATGTAACGACTCATTCTAGGAACAATGCTGTGAGATTTGATTCCTACCAAATGAAGGAACATATCAAGGCAACAGGACACTCCCATAGTTACATATTATTATTCTGTGGCAACAGTGGGTTCAGTATTTTTCAGAATGTGGCTCCATCCGAGCTGGCAAAGAGCAGCGGCTGCTCCTCTGCTCTGGCAGAGGAGCATTGCCCCACCTGCCAGCATCCAAAAAAGGGAAAATAAAACATTAATAAACCCTTGTTTATTATCGTTTTATTTTTGCTCTCTGAGCCGAGGCTTAGGGGCAGGGTAAGGGGGATGATAGGCAGGTGGAGGAGTGGTTGCACTGCTATTCAGTGTGCATGACAGTCTGGCCAGCCACCTCAGGACAGCCAAACTGTCATGCGCACTGAAGCTCACTTGAACCCGAGATGCGTTGCCGGGTTAGAAAGAGCAGACATAGGTTCCCAGTCTAACTGTGAGAAAGTCATTGCCACTCTGGCCAATCCTGATGCTGGCTTTCAGTAGCATGAAAGCAGCATCAGGATTGGCCACAGTTGACTCTGGAAGCCTGTGCCTGCAGTGGAAATAAGCATCCACTCTAGGTGGTTGTTCCCAGAGGGAATCATATTTAAATTGCACAACAAGGAGACCACAGTCAAATCAGCCCTCGAGAACAAAAAGTAATGAGAAGGAAGGCAGATCTAAGTGCCTAGATTTTTGGAAAGGCAATGAATGCCTTGTTAGGGCTAACAGGGATGGAGGAGGCTTTGATTATGTTGCACTCACTCATGAAAGAGAGCCAGTGAAGTATGTCAAGAGAAACACATTTCTTTTGGAGGGAAGTGGCTGAGCAAATGATATGCTCCCCGGAGGTGGAACGTGCTAACTGGTATTGTAGAAGGTACAAGGATAATGGAAGGCGTTATGTCACAAGAGGGTAGTACGGTGGTATTTAGGGAAGATACTTCACCTTCTGGCTAATAACGGTTCTTTCTTTACCTACACTGTCTGTTATGGGGCGGAAGGCGGGGCAGGAAGAGGGTGATTTGGGACGTTTCTTTGTTCTGTGTTAATGGAATGCTCAAGTGAGGGGGAGCTTTTTCCTATGGTCTTGAGGCATACTAGGACCTACTTGGTACTCTGCTGGTGGAGTCCCTTGCCACTTTCGCCTGTGGTTTTCCTTCGCTGCCGCTGCATCTGAGACCTGAGCGCGGCCGCTGTGCAGGGGAAACTACACTTCCCAGGGTCCTCGGCACCAGGAAGCCGACCGAGAACACGCCCACAACGCGCCTGGTGGCGCTTAAAACTCCACGAGTCCTTCCGCATCACGGGACGCCCGTGGGACGAGCCGGGCAAAGCCAGGTTCAAGGGCGGGCCCATCTGAGCCCGTCCGAGACAGGAAGAGACTGGGCTGGGCCACGTCCCGAAAAACAGCTGTAAGATTTTAACCTGGTTATAACTCTAATACTGAATTGACGTATTTATTGTTACGTTCTCTGTATCGTGCACTGAACAAGATGTGGAGCAAAAATAACAAAGTGAACAAATACGCAAACAACTGGAGGGGATGTGGGTCACAGGAACCTTAGATGCATTCATAACCAGGGCGGCTTCTGTTCTAGAGCATGAAATTGAATTAACAGAACACCGTTTGTCCCAGGAGCCCATGTACCTAAAGCGATCATCGTTGGGAAGTTTAGCCTTAGTCCCTTCCCCAGACCAGAGATCCATCCTTAATCCTCTTATAGAGGGAAATAGTGAGCGATCGCCCGAACAAATTGAAGGTTCAATCACAGTAGATCCTTCTACTACCGCTGTGCTTATTGACACATCAGTAGATGAAACTGGGAATGAATCAGACTTACGTATATCTGCCATACCAGTGCCGACACATTGCCCAAAATCGCAATTATCTAAGGGATCAATGGTTATGGGCTCTAACACTAAAAGGAAACGGGGAGAGAACACACACAAGGGAGGCTGTGCAAAGAAAACTAAAGTCACTAAAAAGCCTAAAGCTGTGATTAAATTAATACCAAACATTACCACAACTACTGTCCAACCCTAGAAGACTGGTCCCCCAATCAAAGCCACATTAGTAAGTGTAGGAGAATCCTCGACTATTGAGGCACATCGCCCGGAAGGCCTATTAGATAAAATGGAAATATTGGTTAGATCATTGATTCTCCTACTGATGGAAAGAACAAAGAGGATTGGTGAAAAATTAGAGCAACTTGAAAAAGTATTTCAAGCCAATTCTGAAGTCTTAGGCAGACTAGTTAAATTGGGATTGAAATATCAAGTATTGGCAACTGCCCCTAGTGTAGAACAACGGCCTTTACCCATTGTTACAAAGGCGTCACCTATGGTAGTACAACCCCAGGTAGCGAAAGGCACTTCGGGTCATGACTTACCCAAGGGTGCATTAAAGGACCAATATAGTGGGGTGAGCTTAGAGAGCACAGAGTCATGGACAGCCAAACTGTCATGCGCACTGAAGCTCTCTTGAACCCGAGCTGCGTTGCCGGGTTAGAAAGAGCCGACATAGGTTCCCAGTCTAACTGTGAGAAAATCATTGGCACTCTGGCCAATCCTGATGCTGGCTTTCAGTAGCATGAAAGCAGCATCAGGATTGGCCACAGTGGACTCTGGAAGCCTGTGCCTGCAGTGGAAATAAGCGCAATGTGGCAGGTTAGTGTTTCTTTTATTTGTCTCGTCATCGTTAATCCGCCCCCTTCCTTCCCCCCGCCCTTCACTCTGTCGACACACAAGCTGCTACTGGCAAAGAGGCAGACATATAAAGCAGAGGTGGACGTTCTTAATGCAAAAAGCATCCACTCTAGGTGGTTGTTCCCAGAGGGAGTCATATTTAAATTGCACAACAAGGAGACCACAGTCAAATCAGCCCTCAAGAACAAAAAGTAATGAGAAGGAAGACAGATCTAAGTGCCTAGATTTTTGGAAAGGCAATGAATGCCTTGTTAGGGCTAACAGGGATGGAGGAGGCTTTGATTACGTTGCACTCACTCATGAAAGAGAGCCAGTGAAGTATGTCAAGAGAAACACATTTCTTTTGGAGGGAAATGGTTGAGCAAATGATATGCTCCCCGGAGGTGGAACGTGCTACCTGGTATTGTAGAAGGTTCAAGGATAATGGAAGGTGTTATGTCACAAGAGGGTAGTACGGTGGTATGATACTTCACCTTCTGGCTAATAACGGTTCTTTCTTTACCTACATTGGTTGTTATGGGGCGGAAGGCGGGGCAGGAAGAGGGTAATTTGGGACGTTTCTTTGTTCTGTGTTAATGGAATGCTCAAGTGAGGGGTAGCTTTTTCCTATGGTCTTGAGGCATACTAGGACCTACTTGGTACTCTGCTGGTGGAGTCCCTTGCCACTTTCGCCTGTGGTTTTCCTTTGCTGCCGCTGCATCTGAGACCTGAGCGCGGCCGCTGTGCAGGGGAAACTACACTTCCCAGGGTCCTCGGCACCAGGAAGCCGACCGAGAACACGCCCACAACGCGCCTGGTGGCGCTTAAAACTCCACGAGTCCTTCCGCATCACGGGACGCCCGTGGGACGAGGCGGGCAAAGCCAGGGCCAAGGGCGGGCCCATATGAGCCCGTCCGAGACAGGAAGAGACTGGGCTGGGCCATGTCCCGAAAAACTGCTGTAAGATTTTAACCTCGTTATAACTCTAATACTGAATTGACTTATTTATTGTTACGTTCTCTGTATCGTGCACTGAACAAGATGTGGAGCAAAAATAACAAAGTGAACAAATACGCAAACAACTGGAGGGGATGTGGGTCACAGGAACCTTAGATGGATTCATAACCAGGGCGGCTTCTGTCCTAGAGCATGAAATTGAATTAACAGAACGCCGTTTGTCCCAGGAGCCCATGTACCTAAAGCGATCATCGTTGGGAAGTTTAGCCTTAGTCCCTTCCCCAGACCAGAGATCCATCCTTAATCCTCTTATAGAGGGAAATAGTGAGCGATCGCCCGAACAAATTGAAGGTTCAATCACAGTAGGTCCTTCTACTACCGCTGTGCTTATTGACACATCAGTAGATGAAACTGGGAATGAATCAGACTTACGTATATCTGCCATACCAGTACCGACAAATCTGCAATTATCTAAGGGATCAATGGTTATGGGCTCTAACTCTAAAAGGAAACGGGGAGGGAACACACACAAGGGAGGCTGTGCAAAGAAAACTAAAGTTACTAAAACGCCTAAAGCTGTGGTTAAATTAATACCAAACATTACCACAACTACTGTCCAACCCTAGAAGACTGGTCCCCCAATCAAAGCCACATCAGTAAGTGTAGGAGAATCCTCGACTATTGAGGCACATCGCCCGGATGGACTATTAGATAAAATGGAAATATTGGTTAGATCATTGATTCTCCCACTGATGGAAAGAACAAAGAGGATTGGTGAAAAATTTGAGCAACTTGAAAAAGTAATTCAAGCCAATTCTGAAGTCTTAGGGAGACTAGTTAAATCGGGATTGAAATATCAAGGATTGGCAACGGCTCCTAGCGTAGAACAACGGCCTTTACCCATTGTTACAAAAGCGTCACCTATGGTAGTATAACCCCAGGTAGCGAAAGGCACTTTGGGTCATGACTTACCCAAGGGTGCATTAAAGGACCAATATAGTGGGGTGAGCTTAGAGAGCACAGAGTCAAGGACTGGAAGGGGTTTAGGGTCTACAGATAAGAAAGGCAAGGAGACTACACGGGAAAAAGATATCCAATATGGGGGTAATGGTAAGGGCAAACGCGAGAGATTAGACCAACCACGGGATTCATACCCGTACGTAATTGTACTATCTGGCGTTCCTGTTCTGAATCATGAGAAAATTGAATCCCTCCATGATTTAAAAAATAAAGTAACGTTCTGGTTGAACAGGAACAGACCTCTTAGACTAGACTTACATGGCGAAATCCTAAATGTTCGCAGAGTAGGCTGGGTTGGGCATAGGAGTAAGGATAGGGAGGGGGATTGTATTATCATTAATTTTAGAGATCCACGAGTGGTCCAATACAATAAGTGACTTTTATTGTGACAGAAGTTTGGAGGGTATTTGCGCCTCTGACTTAAGTCATTTTTATCCGCCCTCTTCCCTTAAATATAATGGCCCTAGCTTTTCGGAGAGACAGCTTGGAGGTCATATTCCTCAGTTTGGAAATTACCCTGAGATTTTTTTTAATGTACCAACAGGGAACCGTTATAATTTATTGTCCGGGCTTGGGGATGTAGACTGACCAGCACAAGAGGAAGTTATTCATAAATCCCCAGCAATTGATTCACCAGGAAATGTAGGGAAAGCCTATATAATACCGACCTCCATGCATTCGATGACGATAACCAGTGTAGAGATTCGGCCATCCTGCACTGACACAATTGGTGCATGAAGAAATTAAACAGGACTATATAGTTGAAGTCGAGGCTATTGGGAACCAAGAAAATGATTTGCCTAAGGGTACTTGTCTCTTTCTGTACTGGAACATCGCTGGATTAAGAACAAAAATTGATAATCCGAATTGGATTATGACATTATATGTCTTGAAAAAACTTGGGCGGTGGAAGAATTACATCTGAGTGGTTTTAGATCCTTTTTTACCTCAGCTATAGGTTCACTGTATGGCAGAGCAAAAGGCGGGTTATGCACTTTTGTGTCCAACCATTTTAATCGTGAGAAAATAGATATTTTGTGTAACAATAGATTTTATCATATGGTTAGGATACAAATTAACAAAACATTTTGTCTGTTAATTGTGAATTTTTATAATAATGTATCATTGAATGAGCTTTCAGTAGTGCTAAAATCCCTACAAACTGATATTACTAGTGTGCAAAATAGTACGAACAAAGAGACCTTGGTGGTTTGGGGTGGTGATTTTAATTGTCCACCATGTAACGTGTGGACTAACATTGGAGAAAAGAATTGATCTTATGCATTTTGATCATACTGCTAGTGGAGAACTCTTGAATGAAATTTTATTTGCTTGTGACTTGGGTTTTGCGAGTAAAATGTGTTAACCCGAGATCCCTCTTGCCCCAACGTTCAATGGAAGAGGGGTGTTCTCAATAATTGATTTTATCACAGTATCTGCATGTTATAAGGACAATGTCTTACATTTTAAAACACTTGGGAATTCTTTAAGTGATCATTTCCCCATTATTGTGGAAATTATCAACCCACATTCGGTCCCAGAGCATTTAGATAAACCCGTGCAATACCAGAGCAATGTTGCATTAACGGAATTTAATGGTTCTGCTCTGAAATGGACAAATGTAGTCCCTGACGATTTCTTAAGTAAATTAGTTAAAAACTGTGAACCGAGCTTCAATGTTTGTTTGGGAGAGGGAGTAGAAAATGCAGAAATAATTAAAAATGTTACTATAATCACCACTCAACTAAAGGATAGTCTGTGGGTAGAAGTAAGAAATCCCAAACCAAAAAAATCTAGGTGGTTTGATACGTTATGTTCTAAATCTTACTCTAACCTAAAATGGGCCCTAAACACCACTATTAAAGATCGGATTTTGATAAGGGATTTACATAAGGTTTATAAGGCTGCATTAAATAACAGAAAAAATGTCTTGACGAAGGAGGCATGGGAAACCTTATGTGAAGCCTCCCAATCACGAGACATGAAAGCCTTTTGGAAGGCGGTAAATGTGCCGTTTTCTAATGATAATTCTCAGGCTAGAATCGAGATCGCCATTGCTGAGACAGAATGGATTAGGTTCTTTGAATCTTTATATAGTGTGCCAACCATGACTGAAGGAATATCTGCCGAGGTAGTGAATGGGGGTATGGTTAGTGCGGCCAGCCCGCATATTAATAGGATAAACTTAATTATTACCTTGGAGGAAGTGATTGTGAGCATCAAAGCTAGAATGGGGAGTAAGGCACCAGGCCCTGATGGTGTCCCGGTGGATATCTTTAAGAATAATATACCTTTATGGACACCACTACTCACAAAAGTCTTCAATGCTTCCTGTACTGATGGATTGGTATTGACCTGAAATGAGTCGATCATAGTTCCGATCTTTAAAAAGGGCGATAGGACCAGCTGTGCGTGGTATCGCCCTATATCGTTAACAGTCAATATAATTGGCAGAGTAATTTTAAACAGACTGCAAATTTGGGCGGGCGAGCACAGGATACTTAGTGATCTCCAGTATGGCTTCAGGGAAGGTGTTGGTACCGTAGACCAGGGCCTTAATTTGTTTATACACCTAGAAAAATACACCAAGGCTAAGGGTGGAAGATTCTTTTTAACTTTTGTGGATTTAACTTCCGCATTTGACTGTGTTACCCATAGTAAGCTATGGGTAATCATGGATCACCTTGGTGTAGAGAAAAATATTATTGAATTCCTAAGGGACCTGTATAATGGTGCCTCGGCTACGATTAAATTCGGTAAGAACGGGGAGTGTACAAAGTGATTTAGTATTGCAAGAGGAGTACGCCAAGGATGTATCCTTGCCCCATTTTTATTTTCAATCTACATTAACGATTTAAAAAAGAACTTTGCTGCAGGAATGTCAGGACATGTTGGCGGCGATACATCGGCCAGTACCAGCATTAATTTACGCTGACGACGCAGTATTAATGGCTAGGACCCCTATGGCGATGCAACATATGATAACATCTTTTACAAATTTTATGGTCAAATTAGACTTGAAAATAAACTGTACCAAAACGTTCTGTATGAACTGTGGCCCAGGGGCTGAGAAGTTGAAGAAAATTATGTTCATCGACTCAAACCCCCTGGATTTTACCCAAACATTCTCATATTTGGGAATTTTATTTGATAGATCTGGACAGTGGGTAAATGCCATAAAAACTAGAAGGTTGCTGTTCGCAAAATCAATTATGGCCCTTCAAGCATTTAGTAGGAAAATGGGGAAGAAACCCATTAAAGAACTCATTTGTATCTATAAGGCAAAATGCCTTGCGATTGCCACTTATGGTGCAGGAACTTGGGGGCATTCCATTTTAAAAAATCTACAGGTGACCGAAAACAAATTTCTAAGATATCTTTTATCCTTACCAGAAAGTGAATCAACCCATAATTGTCATACAGAACTTGGACTGGGGTACTTGGAAGATACTATTAGGGTACAACCAGTTTTCCTGTGGCACCGGGTATGGACCACAGAGGAATGTTCTTTTAACAGATTGATCCTCTCTGATGTAATCAAACTTGATCATGCTCAGAGGATAAACTGGCTACAGTACGTTAAGACATTTCTCACACAAATAGGTCACCTTGATTATTATGAAGAGCCACTTTCAATGACCCAGATTCCTCGAAAAGAGCTGAAAAAATTGTGTATTTCTTATCTGGAGGATCACAGGATTACTACAGAACTTAAGAAAAAATCTGTGATCTAACACCAACTGAATATGACCAGGAATGTCATACAACCCTATCTTGTGCTACAAATGAGAGACTTTGAAAAATTCCTTCTAATTCGTTTTAGATTCGGCATTTTGTACAGGCTATTAAGTTTCACTCATGTAAATACCTGGTCTTCGCAACTGATTAAGTGTCTTTGTGACGATCTGTCCAATCAATCAGACTTTCATCTTTTATTTTTTTGTAAATTTTATACTATTCCTAGGAATGGATGGATGAAGCCCATTTTAAAGTATATGGATTTGAGACAATGTAGACCTGCCTTTTTAGCTATTCAGCTGCTCGATAATTTGTTCGGTGTTGCATCCATTGCAGCTTTTCTTAAAAATGTTTTTATTTCAAGGAAATTGATGGATTCTTTAACTATCATCAAGTTTTAGATGTAAACTTGTTTCTGTATGTTTTGTGATATTTCTTTTATATGTTTTTACTGTACTTTTATGGTTATCTATGTGTCATAACCGAATAAAGTAATTTGAACTGAACTGAGGAGGGCTGATGTCAATTTAAGGGGACAAGCAAACACAATGACAGTGATAAAAGTATGAGGGAGAGGAAATTGGTAAAAATAATGGTAAAACATTTGTCAATAAAGGTGAGGGGCATAAGCTCCCAAACCAAATGACAAAGGCTATAGCAGTATCTTGGTGAAATTAGACTGAACATCATTATGCTACAAGAGAAGCATCTGCTACAGTCAGACCAAAAGCTATTGACACACAAACACTATCTCTTGCAAACCCAGACACCTGCAAGCACCACAACAATGGGTGTGGCGATGCTAATTAGACATACCTTCAAAGTTCGGCTTTCATCAACCAAGAAAGACAAAGAAGGAAGGCATGCTCTGCCTCAGTTGGACCATGATGATACTACACTTACTCACCTAAATATATATGCCCTGGACACAAGTGTAGACTCGTACTTATGGTGCCTATTTTAAGAGATGAGCTACTTGCAAAGAGGTAAAATTATGTGGGGGCTTTAATTTGGTGTTGGATACGAATCAAGACCACTCTAACCCCCAGAGAGCCCTAAAAGAGTAAATGGTGTTAGTAGAATCATGGAGGCATTTCCATTTCGCCTACTTCCTGCCACAAACAGAATTTACACTAAGATGGACTATGTCTTGGTGGGTGTCAGAATGCTAGGGAACACATCAGCTGGCAAGATGGAAGATATAATCCTATCTGACTGAACTCATGTATTATTGCAGTGGGAACTGCATCCACAAGAACAGGCCCTGAGGTGCTGGAGATGTAAGGGATACCTTTTTTAATTGATCTTGTCTGTAGGAAAGTACCTCTTTTTGCATTGCTAACCCCCACTTTTTGCCTGAAGCTTGATGTGATTGCGAACTGTAAGTTTTACTTGAGCGGGTCAATATACAAGAATTAAAAGATGAGGTTGCTAGGTTTAATCCTATCCACCTAGAGCAGTGTTCTTCCATCTGTGGGGCGCGCCCGCCACTCTGACCTTTGTTCCCGTGCAAGTCTTCTTGGAGGACTCTGGTATGTGAAAGGGGGAGGGAGGGGAGATCGATGGGGCATGACGTGCCCGTTCTTTTGTGTTGTTAACTCTCCCAGGAGGGGGTAAATTCACAGAGCTGACAGCTTCAGCTGCAGTGGGAGGCAAGGAGTCTCCTCTGCTAAAACCAAAAGCAAACAAACAGACAAGCTTACGGTTTTAGCAGAGGAGACTTCTTGCCTCCCACTGCAGCTGAAGCATTTCAGCTGTAGGAATTAACCCCCTCCTGGGAGAGTTAGCTCTTCCCAGAACAGAGGCAAAGTTTCCAGAGAAGTTTAAGGCATGGGACCCAGCCTTTCAAAGGGGGTCGTAGAGGGGTGTTGAAAGAGCCAGTTCTATTCTACAGAGTCTTGCCCTCATGACCTTGAATAATTTTTAAATACAATCTTGTAAATAGCCTTTTTCAATCATTCATTTTTAATGTGTAAAAGTTTATGACAGACATTTTGCAGACAAAATGTGTTTATGCGTCATGCGACATCCATATAAAAAGTTTATTTTAGATTAATACATGACCTCACATATGAGAAATAGAAGGGTGTGACAGATTATTTGCAGTAATATTAGTAAACTGCTGTTGTGTTACATACTGAAAACACACATCACTATCCCTGAATATCAGATGTACACACATTTAGTATTTGACCAAAGAAGGCATGAAAGAGCTGAGACTGGATGATAAAATCAAAGCTGGTCCAAACAGGGGCCCCAAAAATACATTTCGCCCACAGGCCCCAGAATCCTTAAAACGTCCCTTAAAGTTTCTTTTAAAATTATACAGGCAGGCATGCAAAATGCCAGTCAGCCATGTGTTGTTTAAACAGCTTGCAAGTTGCTAAATATGGTTATAAATAAGAAGCATGTATTCATTTGTAAATTTAACGAGCTCCCGGTCCCCCCTTATTTTTGTTGATTAATTTGTAATGTGACTTTTCTATCTTTGTTCCCTTTTATTATGAGTCATGGATCATTCATGCAGCTCTAGAAAACAAAAGTTCTTTCTATTTATATTTTCTGTTCAAGATATGCACAAACAAGTGCTGAAAATACAGCTTTAGGTGACTGCTTATTTTTATACCATCTGTGACATCAAAATAATGTCTGGCAACCCTAATCATGAGACTGGAAGTTTGTTTTTTGGATCAGCAAATCATTTATTTGCTCCACCCTGATCCCTGGTTACTGCCATAATAGCAATAGTTTAACACATTTGAAACCCTACGCTTCCGTCAATAACATGCTGAGTTACTTTAAGTGTCTGGGAATGCAACCTGCATTCAGACCACTCACTCTTCATTCTCGCCCTTTACTTTCACTCTCACCCAGCATTCAAACTGATCCTGAGGCACTCACAGAATTCACCCACTTACCCTCTACTCACAGTGATCACTCTGCACTCACAGCGATCACAATGCGCTCACACTGATCACCATGTTTTCACACCTTTCACCCACTTACCCTCCACTCACAGTGATCACTCTGCACTCACAATGCACTTGCGCTGTTCACCCTGTACCTCACCCTGCAGTCACACAAGCACACTACTCAACCTGCACTCGTGACACTTCACTCACCTCTCCCCCTCACTGTTCAATCTGCAATCTCACTCGAATAAGCCCACCACTAACCATACATTAATTCGTCCCACTCTGCACTAACATGTGCACCCAAATTCATATGGTCGCCTCACTCACCCCTGTACACAAGTATGGGCATGTTGTGCCCCATTAAGGTTTTCGTCCTAAATTACAAAAGGAGACATCTAAATGTAGTACAATTCAGCCTTCCAGGGGTCCCTTGATAGAGACAGTTCTGTTTTTGCCCTGATGGACTGGAATAATTCCTAAACAGATTCTTGCAAATACCGTTTTGTTTAATTTCTTTTTAATGTAATTGATGTGAGGGAGTCTATTACTATTTGTAGAGCAATGTGTTTGTTTCATGTAACAGCCATAAAAAAGTTAACCATAAAAAGTTAGATCCAAGCGGGTCCTCACATATGAGAAATTGGAGGATATCACAGATATTATTCACTGTGAAATTAGTGGGCGGCTGCTTTGTTACAACAGTGAAAACACATCACTATCTCTGGATATTAGCTGTAAACGCTTTTAGAATCCCGACTACAGTGCCTGTGCCCCGTTAGTAGCCTGGCTAAATAGGGTATGGCAGAGCTGCAAATGAATCATTTCAACTCAAACCGGTACTGAACAGGGGCCCCCAAAATAGTTTTGGCCCAGGGCACCCAAAATCCCTAACATGTCCCTGCCATCAAAAAGTCTGTCAGACAACTTTACTCTGAAGTAAACTAGACAACATCATTAATTTATTATTAGTTCCCATTTTTTTAAACATAACCCTGACGTGTCCCAAACCCCCACTACTTCAGGCAAGCAACTTATTGTATCAGTAAGGAATTCTCAATGAGGTGTTTGTTCAGCGCCTTCTCTGTGGAGTTTCAACTGTCTTCGGATCCATAACTGGTTGGTGGGCAATTATCCCATTATAATGCTGCCTAAAACGTTTGTTAATGATTTCTATAGAAGATTTGTTTCTCGTGTACCAGCTCTGAGCTAGGGAGTGCCCGAAACATCTGACAACACTGTCTCCCTTACAGTCCTTGTCTTGGATGAAAATGTCTGCAGATTTTTCAGCTTTGGGAGAAACTGCTATCAAAACTCTCTTGCCTTTCAGCTTGTCCTATTTATGTGAGATTGGGTCCTCAGCACTTGTGGTATTAAAGACTAAGTACCTTTCAAGACTGGATATGGAGCACAACCTGAGGATGGCAGTAGCAAAAATCCTTCCACAGATAGACCATCTCTGAAAAACAGGCACACCTGTCACATTTATGTTGGTGTGTTATTATCATTCCATGTCATGTGTAAAACAAAGCATCCTATTAAAAACAATGAGCACACATTTTATCTTGGAAAGTGGTATTTTGAGCTGTGTAATAAGCCTCTGTCATTTCACCACACCCACTCACAAACCTGCAGTTTACTAAACACTCTTATTGTATTGAATGTTATTCGCTGAATATGCCCGGAATGTGCCCGTGGTGGTCGAGTCCAGAAACTTCTGTCAGGTGGTGGAGGGGCCCAACATCTAAAAAAATTCAGCTGGGGGGGCTCAACCTATAAAAGTTTGAAGACCTCTGATCTAGATGACATGTCTCCATCAAATCAACAAAAGCGATACTTTGGGGAAACCTAATAGCAACAGATATAGACAATTGGAGTGAAAGACAATTGGAGGCAGATAAACTGATTTGACAACTGAGAATAAGTAGCAGCCCACAGCGGGTAGAACTTGTATGATAGAATAAATAAGGGCAACTCACAGTTATCTTCAATACCAAGGCGGAGAGAAGCCTGTTGCAATCCCTTGATGATAAAATATTCACAAAGACTTTGGCAGATATATTGGATAAATATATATGTCGGGCTGGTAGATGTGGATCAATCCGAGTTTATTTGAGAGAGGAAGACTCGTGAGAATATTAGGAGAGTAGCCCACTTGGAAAAGACAGCTACCAAGAAGAATGTACCAGTCTTTCTGTTCACTTTAGATGCAGAATTTATTTTCAAACGGGTCAGCTAGTTTTTCTTGGAGCAGGTGTTATGTAGGCTAGGGTTTGGTTGGAGAATGAGCCACTGCATAATGGCGAACTATGTTGCCCCTAAGGTGAACATACTGCTTAATGTTGGGGTTTCTGATGTGGTCATTTAAAAGAGGCATCAGAGAGGGGTGCAGTCTGTCTCACCTCCTGTTTGCCCTGTAGATTGAATCCCAAGCAGTGCAAATGCAGGCAGATCCAGCTATTCACAGGATCCTCTTCAGTGGACACACCCATAAACCATGTTAATTTGATGATTATATCCTCCTTACGCGACCAATCCAGAGAAGTCACTTTAGGTAATAGCTTGACAACTGGCCCAATTTGAACAAGTATCAGGATTTAAAATAAATAGTGATACATCGGAAATGCATAATCTAACACAGCGTCAACACGTGATGATGTAAAATTGCCCTGTAGATGGATGAAGTCACATATTCATGATTTAGATATTGATATTATTATCTCCTCCCTCTCTAAAAACCATGATGCTTTCTAACTCTGAGGGATTAAGTGTGCAGTGTGATCTAGACAGATGTGTCTTTTTGCCACTTTCCTGGCTGGAAAGGATTGCAATAATTAAAATGAAAATCTTAACACAGCTGTTTTACTTGTTCCAGGATATCCCATATCTTATCCCTCTGACGGATATATGAACAATGCCAAAACAATTTGAGATGCTTGTCTGAAACAGCAAACCGGCATGCATTTATACGAAACTGATGCCGGCTCACAGAACTAGTGATGGTCTATCACTTCCTGAACTGTGAAGATATTATCAGGCATCCCAGTTGAAAATTCTCCCGGCCTGGATGGTTAGAGAAACCAACAAAAAGTGGGTGTTTGTGGATAAGGTTGAATGAAGCAATCACTTTGAGATGTCCTATGGCACCTGCTGCAGGCAAGACCACCTAATAGTTATGCCAGTAAAATCATATGCACAGTCATCATAAACTTGGATGCGATGGACAGCAGATTAGGCCTTACATTATATCCATCACTCTATACCCCCATACACGACATCCTAGAATTTATACTTGCAGCGGATGCCTATAGTTACACTAGATGGAAGGAGAGGTGAGGGGAACTGCTGTATAATAGGTTGCTGCTTTGCTGCGGGTGATATTAAGTTGTTCAACCAGTGTAAGGCAGACTTTCACATAACTTAATATGACAAGATGATATATGATCTGGTCCATCACTGGGTTATGCACCCTCAAATATGGAAGGGTGCCACATGCCCCTTAACTGATATTAAAAAATGCATCAGATCCTGCCCAGAGTCCAGGGGGGTGATATTTAACCTCTACAAGCTTCTGAAAATGGGTAAGAAAAGGGAGAAATCGGGCTTTCAGAAGAAATGGGATTACTTAGTGGGTATAGAGATTACAGATAACGAATGGGAAAGGCTTTGGAAAGATATACACACTACTCATAAGAATATCATCTGTAGAGAATAGAGATTCACAATGCTGTATAACTAGTATCTAATTCCGAGTGTCTCAAACTAAAATATATCCAAACACTCATGCTCAGTGCTGGACATGTGCGGTGGATGTGGAATCAACGCTGCATATTTGGCTACACCACTTTTGATGAATATATGACGTTACAAATCATGCAATTACAACGCATGCTTTTGCAACACAGTCTTTACATCCCAACTACCATCATATTGCATGATTTTACAACACATTCCATTACAATGCATTTTTAAAAACTACCATTACAATGCATTCCATTACAACACATACCATCACAACACATAATACTTTTAACGCAACAGTATGGTAAGTATTGTATAGTGTAGGGGTAAAAAGTGACTATTCCCACTCCAGTGACTGCAACAGTAGGGTAAGTGGTGTATAGTGTAGGGATACAAATTACTAAGTGTTGGATAGTTAAGGGGTAAAAATTACTATTCCCAGTCCAGTGAGTGCAACAGTAGGGAAAGTGTTGGATAGTGCAGAGGTAAAAAATTACTATTCCCATGTACCCCAAAACCCATACCCACCCTAATACTAAAGAAATCTCCATTACTTACCTTATAATGTGTTGTAATGGCATGCGTTGTAATGGCATGCATTGTAATGGCATGCAATGTAAAGGCAGTTGCGTTGTACCAGTTGCATTGCAAAGGTAGGTCGTTGTAATGACTGCGTTGTAATGGATGTTTCCACTTTTGACAAGTGGTCTTTAGCAGAATTAACCAATCAGCCAATCACTCATGGAAATGCCCGAGGTGGTGCTCCTGGGCCGGATGGTCAGGGTAGAGAGTGTATGGATAACCACACCCGGATGTTACCGACCTAGCTGACAGCCTCTAAACAACTGATGGTGGTAGATTGAAAGAGGCAGTACCCTCCCACTTTAAACATTTGTATATAAAATGATGACATTTAGTGATGATGAAAAAATAATGTATGACATACAGAAGAGATGTGACATGTTCAGAAAGATATTGTAAACCCTGATAGATCACCTGCTTGGGATTGAGGAGGGATGCTGATGCACCCACAAAGGCGTAGGTCCTTGGATCTGAACTACTGAGGTACTGGGCCTCAGACATCACACTGAGTGGCTGGCCTATGAGGAGAACCAGAAAGGAGAAATGAAAAAGGCCCATCTTTGATGGACATACCTAGCCCTGCGTGTGGATAGGTGGGAATCGAGCACATCAAGTTCTTTTTGGATGCTTTTAATGGGTAATTATGAATGAAAACTGAGATATTACAATTGCTGTAGCGATATGATGTGTCTACGACAGCATGTAAATAAAAATGTTTCAAACTACAAAAAAAACCTTCTACTTTTAAACTGTGCATCATCTACCACCCACAGATAGGCTAGGGAGACAATGATTCCCAGTAATAAGTGTTGTGAAGGTGCTCTACGGGTGTACTCATCTGCCAGCAGAGTCTGGCACTCCACTGGGGAGCAACATCAGAAACACTTGGAGCACTAATGACATGGGTTTCCAAGTGTGGAAAAGATGATGATCAGAAAGACAAAAGCTGGAGAAGCTGGCTCAAGGAGGGTGTACTAGAGACTAGTCCAACACATACATACTGCCTGGATACAGCACGGGGCATATTCACAAGGAGTCATCGCCGAATTACCAGCACTTTAATGCAGCCAAAGTTGTGATAAATGTACCTCCCCATTCACAAGCTGGTGATAACAGCCCACAGCACCAGTTTACCCGCGACAGCAGGCGCAAAAAACATCACCACAGAGGATCCCCGCAAATATCGCTAATCCACAACAAAACGACACCTCAACATTCACAACGACCAGCCAGCTCAGCGATAAGAACACAAAACATAAGATAAGGTGTGTTAGCACCAGAAAATTAATGCCTGCTCTAACCTGGTGTGAAGTCGGACCACAGCCTGCACTACAAAAGGGAGCACAGCCCAGCTCCACACCTGATGACAAATAGATGCCATGGAGCAACTGAACATGCAGCACAGACACCCAAGAGGGCCACAACACCCACCAACACCACACCCAGGACCACCCCTCCCTTGCACCACCGACAAAAGACATGCCACATCAGCTACACAGAAACATGTACGAAAGAATCCGCCTGATGTCGCACAATCGAAACTGGTGACATGCATGTTTCGTCACAAAAATAAGCATCACACATTCACTTTCTAAGCAACTAATTCAATTTTATTGAAATTAACACTGAAATTAAATGAAGACACAACGCGGCTCCCCTCAGGACAAAACATAGGTCACAGTCTGCAAGATAAAAAACATGATGAGAAGGTGTGTCCTGTGCACATCAAAGGACAGAGAGAGAGCAAAGGAGAGAGAGAGAAGAAGATAGAGAGAGAGAAAGAAAAGAAGAGAGAGAGAGAAGAAGAGATAGAAGAAGAGAGAGAGAGAAGAAGAGGGAGAGAGAGAAGAAGTAGAGAGAGAGAGCAGGAGAGAGAGAGAGGAGAGAGAGCAAGAGGAAGAGAGAGAGAGAAAAGAAGAGAGAGAGAAGAAGAGAGAGAGAAGAAAAGAGAGGGAGAGAAGAACATGGAGAGAGAGAGCAAAGAAGAGAGAGAGAAGAAGAGAGAGAGAGAGAAGAAGAGAGAGAGAGAGAGGAGTGAGAGCAAAAGGAAGAGAGAGAGAGAAAAGAAGAGAGAGAGAGAAAAGAAAAGAGAGAGAGAAGAACAGGGAGAGAGAGAGAGAAGAAGAGAGAGAGAGAGAAGAGAGAGCGAGAAGGAGAGAGAGAGAGAGAAGAGAGAGTGAGAAGGAGAGAGAGAGAGAAGAGAGAGAGAGAGAAGAGAGAAAGAGAGAGAAGAAGAGAGAGAGAAGAGGAGAGGGAGGAGAGAGAGAGAGAGTGCCGCCCCTGCGCACCCAGGCCACACTGCTCACCTGCTGCCACCGGTGTGTCACCAACCACTTTCCGGTATGTATAGCAGTACACCAGGTCACACATCAGAGTCAGAGCCATCATCTGAAATAGTTTCCAGATACATGACTGGCACACACTTGCACAAGACAACATCACCTACCCGCCCATGCACACCCTGGCTGAGGCACCCCAACCCCTCCCGCCGGCCATGGGAGCATGCCCGCCCATGCACACCCGGGCCTCACTGTTAACCTTCCGCCACCTGCATGTAGACAGGAGGTCCCACCACATGCCGCTGCAAGCCACAAGCCCGGGGTCCGCGGACATGGCACCTTCCACACCATGCAGCCACGCTGTGCTGGCCACTAGGTCTCATGTCAGGTGCTGGATCTTGAATACTCCATGGCATAGGACTTACCAGGGCACCCAGCAACATCGCAGCCTGCACAGCTGCTCAGCCCAATGGGTGCCACTAACTCTGCGATCCATGGAAGCGAGGCCACGTGGCGGTAGGCCCGCGCTGCTCGCTTGCTCGGCCTACACTGTGGTCCAGCAAGGCACAACAAGTCCTGAGCAGTCCGGACCGCCCGGATGGGACATCATTGCAGGCTGCACACCCGCTCAGCAGCTGAAGGTGCCAATGACTCAGTGCACCCAAAGTCACTGTTTCGTGGCGGGGTGCCTGTGCCTGCTGCAATGCACCGTGTGCCACAGGCCCTGTTCAACCCCAGTCAGGGCCACGTGGAGGTAAGCCTGTGCTGGCCCCTAGGCCTTGGGTTTGTCATCCAGTCACCACTGGCAGAGGGGTATGTGACATCGTCGGCCCCTTATATTTGCAAGGTCACATGGCCTGTGACGCCTGTGCCGGATGGGTGTGGTGTGCTTGCAAACCTGCCCTCAGGGAGTGGCTGTGACATACTGACAACTAGACCCGTGACCTTCACACCCCCAACTAGTACCCCTGTGACGGGTAGCAATGAGGTCCCCCTCGGAGTGTTCGCGGAGTGGTCTGCCTGCTGTACGCCGGAACAGCGCACGGCTTAGGCACTGGGCGTGGTTCAGTCCATGTACCGACAAGGAAGTTGCTGATGCGTGCGTCCCTGTTGTAGTGTCCACGGGCCCGTAACACAAATTGCTATGTAGTACCCTCTGACTGGCATCCCACAGGACGAGCATCATTGACACAAGGGAAATCACTGTCCATACATTCATCTACACATACATACATGAATGATGAAAGACATTACACAGCAGTGCGTCACTGGATGTTTATTGCACATCCAGTGCTGTTCTGCAGCTGGAGCGGTACAGGGCAACGCCGAGCACACTACATCCGGGGATGACAAGTACTGCGGAAGAGGAAGGGTACAGTCTGCAGTCTTTGGTCATCAAACAGGATGTGGCAGTCCATGTCATTGTCCAAGGTGAGTGCATCTGAGTGAATCTGGGGTCAGTGGAAGGTCATGAGGCCATGTGCGGGACCAAGCAGAAACAGGCCAGGTGGCGAAAATGAATGCTACTGAGTCCTCCTGATCACAGGCACATCCACGGCCTCATCCCCGGATGAGTGCTGTGCCCAACCTGTGGGTGTTGCTTTACCGGCTGCGGCACTGTGTGCCACTGACACATCACAGGCTGGCGATGTATTGGTGGCCGCACTGTGTCCCAATGACACATCAGGTGCCGGAGTGGTTAGGTCTGTCGCACTTGGAGGCAAAGACACACCAGGGGACGGAGATGTGGATGGTGTGGGGGCAGCAGCATTCATCATCACCACAACTTGTGGCAGAAATGCCATGCTGAGGATCTGCAGGGCATGGTAGTTCGCAGCTACATTCCGCTGATATGCAGCGGTGGCTGCCATCCTTTCCGCCTCCATCCGCACCATGTCTCTATGAGTCTCTGCATGTGTGCCAGCTCACGGCTGGTATCACTGGAGCCCCTCTGAGCGGACAAGTGTTCTTCTCTCCGCGTCATGACTCCAGCGATGTCAGTCAGGGCTTTTTGGAGACCATGGAGTGGGCCGAAACACCCAAGGATGGCATCATGTTTGGATGCCATGATGCCTAAGCCTAACCGCACCTGCTCTGCAGTCTCCCTCTGGCACTCCAGCACATGGCGTTGGAAGGCCATGTGTTGTTCCAGGGGGTCCTGGGGGGTGCCAGGGCTGTGGATGTCTACTGTGGTGTGCTTTGGGTAGGTGGCTGGGCTGCCCTGATCCTGGAGGTGAGTGGCAGCTGAGGTCAATGATGTCTTGGATGGTTTAGGTGTCGATGCTGGTGTTGTCCTCCTCGTCAACAGTGAAGAGTGGCTGGAACTGCTCTGCAGGAGGTGTTGACGGTGCCCCTGTTATGTGAAGGGGAGATGGTGTATTACAATGTGTCCACATGTATGTAGCCGCATGGTGCATGTTGACATTCAGACAGCATGGCATTGTCCATTGTGACAGTCTGTAGATCTGTGCAAGGACCCAGAGTCATTGTGGGTGTGCACTGTGCTCTGCTTGATCATGCATGTGCGCCATTGTGCCCATCTCCACCCGTCCCCCCAGTACCTGGTGGTCACTCACCCCGTTGCGATTGTGTTGTGCCCTGTCGAGAGGTGTCCGATCCACCGACTCCGGCCACTGTCTCTACACTGATGACTGTTGACACCAGCTCCTCCATGTCATCCAGCATGAGCTGTGGCCCTGTGCCCCACCTCCAGTCTGCGTTGCTGCCTTCTGGTTGGCGGAGAGTTTCTCCTTGGTCCTCCGCTTGATATCAATCCTTCGCATCTTGACCTCATCTTGACAGCACGACTTGGTGAATAATCCCTCTTCAAATGGCATTTACTGACACAGTAGAGGAGATATTCATTGGTGTCATGTAATGGGCAATTGAAACAATTCATAATGTGCAAAATATTCAACGTACATGCACTAATCTCGTATTGTGGCTATCTAGGTCTCCTTTACCGGTGTTTTGTTGGATTATATTTCTATCAACTGCTGTCAAAGGATTTTCACCAGAACCATTGGGATTAATTTGCTTTTGGACGTAGATATATGAAGATCTGCTTCATTTATGGATTGGAATTTGAGTAATGGAATGGTGTTGAGCAATTTATGCTAGAATTCTAGGGTCATTCTTTTGAGCAGTGGTTCCTAAATTAAAATTATCGCGCAACACTTCTAGTCATATTCTCACTTGTACCCAACTTTACAACATGGTTACTGACCTAGAAATGTAATATGCACATCTCTAGGGATGTGCAAAACTAATGATGTATAAATGTAGAGAGCAGGGCATGTGACATGTCCACTAATCGGTTATCTGCTGCAAAGTCTAAGTGCCTGATTGAGGACTTGCCAGATGGTAGTCTGTCCATCAGGGTTGCATAAACATTTCCTCCTAAAGTGGGGGTTTGCTTCTGAAAAGCAAAAAACGAATGACCCCCACACCGTGTGGGGTTAATTATTGTGTTTCTTCTGTCCCTCTACTCAGAAGGGAGGGGCAGAGAGAAGGACATTACACCATCAATCCTAAACAGGGGGGCGGCGTAATGCCCTTCATGGACACAGCTCCTACTCCAACTAGGGCTATGTTGACAGACATCTTAGGAATCGCCTGTCTCTAAATGAGGCAGGTAGATCGAGAGATTGGAGTACCGGCTACCAGCAATAGAGTATCCTGTCTGCCAAACTCTAAATCTATCCCTAAATGGGGTAATTCTGCACATTTCCAATCAGTTCTCGTGCAATCCACTGGCAATTAGGGTCTACATGGTGAGGCCTTGAACAATTCGAGTTTTAATTATGCTGCTCAATTAAGTATGAATTTGCTGCATATAAATTTGATATTAACATTTCTCTTGAATTGTACATTGCAGGGCAGCAGAAAACAACTCATATTATTTCTTCAATTTAATGTTGGTTAATATCAATTACTCCCTGGTTATTTTATTAAAAATAGGCACAGATAACATATTTATTTGTATTACGATTCAACTAAAATTGCAGACGATAAAGGTTCATATAAAATATGACAATCGTTGCAGTAGCTTGCAATATATGCAGTGTTGGGAACGTTACTCTCTGGCCATGCAAGCGACAATGGCACCAAGCGTTGCTGAATATAATGCACACAAAATATATTAAATGCAATTCATCATCATGCCAACACCCTCCGCAGTGTTGTACATTAGATCCCTAGATGACACAAGGCAATTTATGTGGAACTGCTACAAAAAAAACAAAAGAATATTCCACAAAGAAGCGTATGAATCTTTCTGAAATGGGAATTCTTTTTAATATTATTCTAAGTTCAATGAGTTCAGGACTTTTACGTCCAATCCGAAAGGAAAGTTAGATGGCGTGCAGTTATTATTTTAAATATAGCTCATAGATATTCTAATGTCACGTGTACAAGGTCTTCCTCGTTTGTGGACAGATCAGATTATAAATTAGCTTAAATTTTGCCATGAATGTCACCAAGAAATCATGAGAATTTTCATAAATGAATATTTTGCATTTAAATGATGAGACTTCCTAAAACTCTGTGGAACGTATTATTTATTATGTGATTTCTGCACAATTAAACTTGTCAAAGTGGAGTTTGGACTAGTCCCGTGGGAAAAAAATACTTTGGTTCAGACTTTATACTATATCCTGCTGTGATGTCCCGCTCATTTTCGAATGCCTGCGCTGTGGTGGAACAATGTTTTTCCACATCGTTGATACAACTCTATTTGGTGTGCCAGTTCTGGATTTCTCAGAGAGGCCTGCTACTGTGGCAATAGTCTATGCCACGGGGTGTACAAAACGCAGCACAAAATACTGGGGAAAATCCAACTTAGACAGGCACAAAGGCAATGCTTGTTTAGAGCCCTGTTCCTTCCAATTTTACAGCTTCTTTGATTCATTCTGGGATACTGATATGCACAAATATATAGGCACATTTAATATTTCATACCGTAATGCAGCACAACAAGCAAAGTTGCTACGCAGTGTTGCACAAGGGGAAGAAAGCAGCGCAGAATAATATTTCTTAGATAGTCCTTGCTGCTGCTTTCTCTTTCTGCATTGGCGCACCTACAGGCTTCATAGTGGCACTCAGACACATCTGCACGATAGTGGTAAGATGTGGGCCTGATTTTTGTAACTTTGCTTTAAAATAAAATGCATTGCACTAATGAAAATCGACCTCTAGTTAACGTAGTAATTGTAGGCCTCATATTCCATTTTGTAGTACGCTATTAATGTTCTGCATCTTGTGGACACATTCTGATTTTCATATCTCAGTGAATAAATATTTGACTGCATTTTCTCAGGCAAGACTATGACCATCTGAAAACTATGTAAATGTTGTTTCAACGGACTCCTAAATTTTCAAGGTTTCACCTAGTTGTCTTCGTAGAATTACATACAACGTAGCAATATTTGTTCCAGAACAGCTGGTGTTCGTTAGAAGATCCATGTTGTAATTATGAGTGACTTTCAAAATGTAACTTCTTGACCCTGTTACACTTCAATTCTGATTGGTTTATTGTGTACACATGTGTGAAATCCTTTGTTCAGAATCCTACCAGGGATGTCTTATGATTATCATAAGGCATCCCTGATAGGACCCGTTTCTTACTGACCTTAGGCGCTGAATCCATGCTGCATTGCTCACCCATTTTATACCATTTGCTGACCTGAACTTTACTGAGTTCTTTGATTGATGCGGTATTCTAAGTGAACTTTGCACTCTGATTTATTGATCAATTGATTTTGACCACATTACTTAATTCTTGTATAATTTACAATCTGAAAATAAGCACATTTATTTATATTTCACACATTGAATTTCTTCTGTTCAGTGCGACACACATGCAATGATTGAAATGTATGGAGAGATAAATGCATTTCTCATACCTAACACCTTCCTCAAAGACGTGTTATTTTTGTGACTCCGAGCCAGGTCTAACAATCTTTCTAATTCTGGCTCTGCATTAAAATCCTTGGGTGGAAGCATTGGAATACTGAAGTACTAGCTAGGTGGTGACTCCATGACGCAAAGTATGGCTAAGCTCACAGGGCAGGATTTGCTCTAGCTTAAAGGCAAGCTACTAGTACAAAAATATTTTTTTACTGAAAATGAAATACTTTATTAAGCCTTTGTGCCTTTTTCTGCATGTTTGCAGTGGTGCATAGTCTTAAGAAATCCATCAATTCAATTTAAATAACAGTAAGGTTTCTTCATATTATAGTTATTTTGATATTTCAAATGGTTTTACCCAAAGGAAAACTGTTCGATCTGTAGCATGGACACTACACGTGTCACCATATTTTCCTTGATAGAAGCAGCACCACACACATGTGCTTTAAGAGCCTTCAAAGGCTTGGAAGGCAGCACCACCTTGGCCAAGATCCTGCTCCAACAAATGTCATATTGGCCCCACCTCCTATATTAGGTGGTGTCATGCCATAGCAGGTAGGCTGCTCTCATGCTGAGGACCAGTTGTAACATTTTTCTCTCAATAGCAGACTTTGAGAACAGAGGAAAGTGACAGACAGTGTATAATCTCATGTTATATAGATAGCGCACCCAATGCATTTAGAGAATCCCTATGATTTTCCGCAGAGGTGCCATGAATTTGCAGCAGTATGCATGAATCGCTGTGATCTCCCAGTCTCTGCAAACATGGGCCTTCTAATGAATCGTACTGATGCACCAAACCAGTTATAGAACAACCCCAATGCACTGTAATCGAGCTTACACATTGCACAAATGCAGCTTTTCACAAGGAATGTAGAGTGCAGCTGAAGGCTCTCTAGGATATTTAGCCACTCACAGTCGTTAGCATAAACAAACCTAGGATTTAATGACTGAAACAGTTAATGGAAAGGCAGGAATCAGCAAGGCTTGTGCAATTTCATCAATACATAAATACCCAAGATTCAGAATATTATCTATATAATATGTGAAATGAAAAGTCAAATACTAAGGGGCCCATTAGGATGGCAGGCGGATTGCCCCTGCCAGGCTGGCGGTAGCCACCGCCGGCCTGGCGGGGGCAATCCGCCAGCCATCCTCACCTAAATGCCCCCGCTATATTAGTATGGCGTGGGGACCGCGGCAGACGGAAAGACCGTCCTCCGCTTTTTCGCCCCGGTCGCATTGCGACCGGCGCGGAAAAGGTCCAATATGGTGGCGGTGTCTAATAGACACCGTCAGCCATATTAACATGGGCTTTTTTAGATGCCTTTCCGTGGCAGTGTTGCGGGCCCCCAGACTGAAGGAGAGGTGGGGGGTACATACAGGGGTACCTGTGGTACCCCCCTGCATTTGCATTAACAAAGCGGCAGGCACTGCGCGGGGCCTGCCGCTTTGTTTATGCAAATGCATATGTGCATTTTTAGCATTGTGGCAGTCGGTGCCGAGAGCACCGCATGCCACAATGCAAAAAATGCAGGATTCGCCACAGTAGCGGGCGCATCCCAACAGCCCCCACAAGACCCCCACCCTTATGTCGGGCGGTCCCAATAACCAAAGCCCGCCATCCTAATGACCCCCTTAGTGTCAGCGGTGGTGTCTGTAGTGGATTTCGAGGCTTTTGATTGCCTTGGTGGTAAACCTTGGAGAAGTAGTCGTGAAGCAAAGAACAAACTACAGGCATGAGAAGGTGCAGAGAGAGACAATATGAATGTTAGAGATCCTAATAAAAAAATGTACTTAACCTTTCAATAACTATTTCTATCTGATCCATCAAATGATATGCCTAACGGAACGTAATCAAAGTTTTCTAAGGATCCAAAGTTATAGGGCAGGCTGGGTTATGAATGGTTCACAGACACATCTAAAGTGGAGACCGTGGACTCTAACAATCTGAAGTTGCACCCTTTCAAGTAAAAAAGAATCTCCAGGCAGGAGAAATGGGTGCCAGAAACTATAGCATGGTACAGAACCTGCAGATAACCCTACTTGGTTTCACTTGACCCTGCTTTAAATGTGCTGCAAGGAAACCTTCAAATCAACTACAAGAAAACATTTATAAATATAGAGTAGCCAGTATCTGAGGCACCAATTAACTACCATTTGTATATCTATGCCAAGCGTGGGGCCTACAATTTGAATCTGGTCACTGAAAAGCAGTGAAGGTTCCTGCAAGAATCAAGAGAAAAAAAAATAACAAGCACTATGCAGTATGTTAAGAGGTCAAGAACATGAGGTGCCAAACAACAATACTTATAAACATTGAAAAATAGTTCTTAGTTCCTGTCTAAAGTGAACTCTAAAGTCTCTATTGGGTTAATGGGGTTGATGGGGAAGGATGACTGAAGGGAGAAAATAGCTATAACAATGAGAAGCTGATTCAATGCGCTCTTATCAATGTTGTGGGGTTCTCATACTTGTTTCTCGAACAGGTGGATTTAATTTGGAAAGTTGCTTCATGCAGGAGCATGGTGAAGATCCTATCTGAAGAGTTATGCAGTATCAAATATGAATACCTGGTGCTTACATTGAATACTTTTGACCATACAGGCAATGTCGAAGAAGGAAGAGGCACCTCAGAATCCTATGGTAGAATGCAATGCAGTTGGACCATCGCAGTGTCCTTATTAGTTAATTATTTTGTGGGATCTGAGAGTGTCACAGATCAAGATGATCCATAAATATATTTGTGAAAGTTGTTCATTCCACGCCTGAGCTCATGAGTTACTACTGAGCATCACAATCATGATTACTTACAGATTTAGGAGCTCTCTAGAGGTTGGCAGTGCCTTTCCCCCACTACACAAAACTCACAGTTCTACACTGTATTTACAAGCAGGGTAACACTGGGTTTACACAGGAAAAACCTTATCTGGCTCCGCCAGCATAAACCCATAACCTGGCGGTCCATCTACAAGGTCATAATGCAGCTTGCCCCATCGTTTTCAGGGTGGGTAACCATTAATCGTTTTCCCCACCCAGAAATGCCATGCCTTCGATTGCAGTCGCTGGTAGGAAAAATGCACAATATCTAATATCACCGACGCTAATGGAGAAAACTCTGCGCGTCAAGGCCGTTATTTGTTGGTTTTCTGAAAAACACTAACTTTGTGAGAAACCTCTCTGGTATTTTCCTACTGTAATAAGAAGTTAACAACTGAATCCTTAACAATTGTTCAGTAAAATCAAAAAGATTATATTTTTATGCTAACACAAAGATGTCACAAACATATCAACTGCTTCATTACTCCATGCCTAAGAAATATTATAATAAGCAGAACTTCTCCTATGGATTAAACTTGAAGCTGTTAATAATCCCAAGAGAAACAGTAAATGTCCCTGTGCTTAAATTGAGCCGCTCGTTTACTCTGCTCAGCATAGGCACTTAATTGTTATCACTGGCACTTATGATAGCTGCCACATGGTGGAAATGTTTGTTTAATTTAGACATGAGAAGACAACATTTGTTTATTAATTTATTATGCCGTAAAACAACTAATACCTGCTGCCAAAGCCATTCTTTTAGTTTTGAACAGTCTGAATTGTGACACTTGTAGAAGTGTGTGATGGTTAGTAGTTGTGTAGGTACTGGCATTTGCCCGTCTCATTGGTGGTGAAAGCTGCTGTGTCCTTCTGACGAATGCCCTGGCACTTATTTGTTCACAAATTAAGCTCTGGAATAGTCCGATTAAATTGTGAATATGGTAAAAATGAATGCAGGCACAAACAATCTGATAGTTCTAATTAACATATGTGAATTAATGGAAAAAATAAATTGAGAAACCACATTGGAGAAAACCAAATCATGGAAAGCCAATTTTAAGGAAAGCCAATTTTAAGAAAATACAAATAAATAAAACATTAAAGGAAACATTTTAAAAGAAAGATAATTGTAAGGACACATCCAACATCATACTCTTGGGTTAAGATTAAGTATAGTGAGGGTTGTTTGGTATCAGGTATGGGTGATATTTAGGCTGAATGAGGCGTTATGTGGGTTTTTAGGTTTCAGGAAAGGGTCAAGTGTAGGGGTGGTGAGAGGTTTCTTTATGATTCAGATGTGGGTGGATTTTAGCGTGGTGAGGGGTTTTTAGGGTTCAGGGATGGGTAGCATGTAGGCGATTTGAAGTTTTTTAGGATTTACAGATGGGTGGAGTTTAGGGCTGGGAGTATTTTCAAGGTACAATGAAGGGTAGAGTGTGGGGTAGTGAAGAGTTTTTAGTGTTCGGGACTGGGTAGAGTTTAAGGTGGTGTGGTGTTTTAAGGGTTCAGGAGTAGGTAAGAGATTTTAGGGTTCAGGTATACAGGATTTTAGGGGTGATGAGAGGTTTTAGGGTTTAGAGATGAATAGAGTTCAGGGATGGTGCAGAATTTGAATGGATCAGGGATAGGTGGGGTTTAGGCATAGAAAGGAATTTTTAGGGTTCAGGAATGGGTGGAATTTAAATAGTATTGAGGGGCTAGAGTTTAGGAGTAGAAAGGGTTTTAAGGGTTCAGGAATGGTAGGCGTTTAGGGGTGAGAGATGGGTGTAGTTCATGAGTGGGGTGGCATTTTTAGGGGACTGATATGCATGATTTTAGGGGTGATGAGGGTTCAGTGAATTAAAAGCATCCAGAGTAACTGTTTGACAATGTACAAGATATAAATGTTAAATAATGTGCCTTGATGTAAGCATTGCAATATATACCTTGAACACATTTTTTTAAGTAAGACCTGCAGCTATTTCTTTTACACCTTAAAAATTAAGTATGCAGATGTTAATTATAAAAAAAGGCTTTCTGTATATTGATTTCTATGAATTGGCAAATGGCGCTCATCCTGAAAATGTCCATTGAACCATTTAGATGAAATTGTTTCTCAATAATGGTATTACATGAAATCGTTTTTCCATCAACTCAATTCAGCCGTTCTAATGTCTTAATGTTGGTGATAGTAGTGACTGCTAATCTTATATATAAATATTCAGACTTCCAGACACTTCAGAAAATCTGGTTGCCACATGTGCACCAAATGCAAAGCTCATCATCGCTTAGTTATTCTTATTTGGAAACATAAATATATGCTGTTGGCTAGGTAGGAAGACAGAATATTATTGCCATCAATTATGGGCATAATTATGATAACATCGCGCAGGAATCAAAATGACTTCCATCAGCAAGGATCAGTATGATGAGCGGGCAGTGAGCATCATATCACTCTCATCATCAGGCACATATATTGTAAGGCAGGATATATCTGAGAATTCACCAAAGATGGTATGGCGTACATCAGACCAACATAGACACACTGCTGACCAAGAGCAACAACCACCATGTTTGAACTCTTCTTCTATTCTGGTAAGTGCTATTTGAAAACACCTTTCCTCATCAATAGACATTTTGTCAGACAAACACCTCACACAGTTCGCCTGAGTAGAAGAACATTTACTCTTCTGTAGTTCAAATAAGAGAATCACACAAGTGTGGCTTAATCCTCCTGGACATTGCCACCACCGATTGCCAATGTTGAAATGAAAATTACAGGTCACTTTTTTCAGGCATCCCCAAATTTCTAATACAGTTAACACATACTAGAATATGATGCGATTTATGACATGAATTTGAATGAGAACATTCAAACAAGCTCTTCTAGGGGGACATAAAATCCATCAGCTCTATCAGACATTGACCACACATGCCAAGACGAATCTTGACCGGACGAGGGCGGCGTGGGAGGCAGATGTACCGACTCTCTCTGATGACGACTGGACTGAGGGCCTGGCCAGCCCTAGGAGTTCTGCTGTGTCCACTAGATATCGACTGATCCAGTTTAAATACCTCCATCGGGTATACTACACCCGCCTCCATCTTTGGAGGATGGGGGCTATTTCATCCCCCACCTGCCTCAGATGCCAGTCGGATGATGGCTCTTTTATACACACAGTCTGGGGCTGCACGACGCTACAACTTTTTTGGACGGGTGTGTTGTCCTGCCAGGGGGGGTGTATGTTGGGTTCTGCTCATGACGTATAACCAGAACTCCTATGTAGAGGAGTTCCGGAATGTGGATAGGGACAGTTTTCTCAGCCACAGCTTGTTGTAAGATCTAATAAGAGTGCTGTGCAATTACAAGATGGTAGGTGGTGGAATAAAAGTAAAATTTCGGTTTCCAATAAGTACAATTCATTTGGTACCAATACAACCACCACGCATGATGATCAACCTTCCACATCTTCCAGTTCTCTTCTCCGGGAACACTCTACTAGATCAACAAAGTTACCTAATAAATTTCAGGACTATGTAATGTATAGGTAGTGTAATAATATGTTTCTACTTGATTTTGTTGTTTAATTCTTTATATGATTTTAACTAGTAATTTAATTTGTCTGAATAGAATTATTTTCTTTGTTCTATGAGATGTTTTACATATTTTATTGTGCTGTATTTGTTTCAAGTTTTCTGTTCTGTATAGGGGAAAGATGTGTTGGGTTCTGCTCATGACGTATAACCAGAACTCCTATGTAGAGGAGTTCTGGAATGTGGATAGGGACAGTTGGAGCTTACAGAGAGAGGTTGCATCCCTGACCTCTCCGTCCTGTTGGCTATGAATAAAGAAGTTTAATTCCTACCTGACTGTGGTAACTTCTTTTCAGTGTACTGGGTTGGGACCTCCCAAAAGATCCCTGCCTAATTCTTCCTTACCGTACTGACGACATAGGGGGGAACATATACAAATGACACCTGCTCTTTTTAGGACTCACTTTGGCCAAACGCGACATAGCCCAACACTGGAAGTCTTCTTCTTCCCCTGGGATGGCGGCTTGGAAGTCCGCATTAGACAAATGTATGTCTGCCGAGGTGGCGGTGTTTCAGGCTCGAGGTTGTCCACAAAAACATAGGAGGATCTGGACTGCATGTGATAAATACCATGGCAATGACCTTTCTATCTTTCCCACGTCCACAAATCAGGATCTCATAGACAGGTTTACCATTTAATGACTTCCAATGTACATTGAGGACAAGCTGGTGCGGAATTATGCCTGTATGTTTTTAAGCCTTTACAATGTTTCAAGCGGGAAGAGCAGTGCAGGGGAGGGGGAGGCGGGAGGTGGTGGTTGTTGGTCTGAATGTTTTATTGATCCTCAAAGGATACCCTCATCAGTGACTCCTGTATCATTGATCCGTGCCTTGTACGACTTTTGCCTGTGGGTGGCATACCCCATTGGATGTCAAATTACAATAAAATCTATTGTAAAAAAAAAGAAACAAGCTCTGCATTTTAGACGGGCAGAATATTCAGAATGCCAGGCACATTGAACAAACACAGGACATAACAATATTCCTCCATCCTAAAATTTTCACACTCTAAATTTCATTGAACGTTTTACTTTGTATTTTGGTAGTACATCAGTTTTGACCTAACTGCCACCCCTGAATATAATGACAAGTTAATTTGAGTAAGTTCCAGTACATCTATTCTGTCTCCCTTGTTTGTACTGTTGCAGCAAACATACATGCTATAACTCCACCACATATGTTAAACTAAACTGTAGTCAGACTGAGTCCATGCTAACATTCTCTTCACTTTATTTTTAAGTCTGACATAAAGACAGCTCTGTCTAAACAGCCCCATGGAATAAAAATAACCACAAATATAAATACACACATATTTATACACATATTGGAAGGGCCAGCCCTCTTCATCCATTGGTTTGTTTGACTGTCATTCGCATTTTGCTTATAGCATATATGCAATGGGTGAGTCTACTTCCGCAATTTGTGCACTTGCTCTGTGAGTGACAGAAATTGCCTCAACACATGTCCGAAAAGAAGTGTGCGTCAAAGGCAGGTTAGTGAGCGAATAATAACTTTACTTTGCCAATGGATTTTCCTATTCCTTGTCTATTGTTATCTTTTTATAGTCATCCTTATTGGTTAAACTATGCTTCAAGTTACAGTAATTCTATGCTAGTTGTATCTTTTCTTAGCACCAGTAAGAATCATCGTTCCTGTGTTGTGCACTAAAACTTGAAAGGGTTTCTGTTCCTCTACCAAGTGCACCTTCCTGAAAGGAAGTACCCATACTGTGACAGTACATTTATTTTTAAATGTTACACTTGCTGGTATGGTGCTGTTAGATTTAGGCAGTGGAAAGTTTTTTTTTAATTCTTTTTTGTTTTGTGACATATGCTTACAAAAATAAATCATAAAACTAAGGTCAGACCTATTTGCTTTGCAAATACTAGATATTCGTGATTTCAAATTTATCAGGAACAGTTAGTTATACCAGGTATGGTCGAAACGTCATAGCTAGCAGTTTAGAAACATTCCTGAAAAGGCTGTTACATCCTTTCTACTCATGTATCGGCCTAAGCTCACATATCTGCAATAACTAGTGTGATATTTTCCTGGAATTCTTTAACTTAGAGGCAGGCCCGAAGCTTGTGGGTATACATCCCTTCCAGTGGATATCCTCTAAAATATGCTGACAAATATTTTCCTTTGATAGTTTTTGACTTACCGACATGTGCACCTTAGCAGAATGCATGAGATTCATTTAGTATTTACTTCTCTTATTAATATCTCTTTCCTCTTCTCTGGACAATGGGTACTTTGATGGACCCCTTTTCCTCTTTTTTGTAATTTACCTGATTCCTTTTGAGGGGTTGTAATTAGCAACGCTGTACTCTAATTCAGCAAAGAAAGTAAAATACCATGGGATGGCAATTAGTATCCTTTATTCCTGAGTATCTCTGATCATTTATCTCTTAACACTCAAGTTAACATGAGCTAAAACTCTTATGATGCATACGGCCAGCAAATGTGTGCTGTGATTAATACGACCGGTACACACTAGCATGGAATTAAAGGCTTGAACCAAAGATCAATTAAACTTAACTCGCATGGTGTTGGTTTACAGTGCTGATTAATACATTGATTACAAACTTGCTTTTGCTTCTCTAAGCGGGATTTGAAATTTATTTTATGTATGATTTCTTTTGCAAATCTATCACTCTTTTACCATTTTGATCTATTTTAAACAGGTTGGGGATCACACATGATGGTAGCAGATATAAAATCAATCGTTGGCTCCCACATTACATTTCTGAAAACAGAAAGGTGGACATTTCTTTTGTGCACCCTGTTAAGCGGTACAATGAAGGCATATCTTCTGCTTTTGTCAAAAGAAGGGACAACTGTTAATGTTCATTAATTAACTCTTTAATACAAGAAATTAACAAGAGAGAAAGGAAGCTCACATAAAAATCAGGAAACTACCAAGAGGAACACGACAGGAAGTAACCTCCTGGAAAAACGTGGAGCCAGAGATTGTATTGTATTGTATTGTATTGTATTGGGGATTTGTATAGCGCTCGGCTGCCCCAGCAAAGGGGCGTCCCGGCGCTGCGAGCAGAACTAAAAACGGAAGGGAATATCAGAAGAAAAGAGAACAGTTACTGGAAGAGAAGAGTTTTGATGGCTTTTCTAAAAGCCAGAAGATCCTGCATGCCACGAATAGTTTCCGGGAGGCTGTTCCAGAGCTTGGCAGCGAGGGAGCTGAAGGAACGACCGCCCACTCTGGCTAGATTGATACGGGGTATGACCACCAGATGTTGTCCTGCTGAATGCAGTAGCCTCCCAGGAATATACTTCGTCAGGAGGGGGCACAACATCGGGGGGGAGGCGGTTTTAAGGATTTTGAAGGCAAGACAAAGTGCCTTAAACTGAATCCTTTTTCCCACCGGGAGCCAGTGCAGTTTTTTCCGAGCTCCCGCCGCTGAGGAGTGGCGGGGGAGGCCTACCAACGCTCTGGCGGCAGCATTCTACACTCTCTGAAGTCTAACAACTTCCGCCTGATTAGCGCCCAATAGGAGGGAGCTGGCATAATCCAGCCTAGAGAGAATGGTAGCTTGGACAATAACCTGGCGGCTGTGACAGTTGAAGAACTTCAGCGTAGGTCTTAGATTGCGCAGGATGCCAAAGCAGGTGGCTGCGACTTTTTTAGTGTGATGAGTAAATTTCAATGCCGAGTCGACCCAGACTCCTAGATTTTTTACACAATCCTTGGGCATAGGCGGTTGGCCTAAAATATCCGGCCACCAGTTGCCGCCCCAGGCTGCGGTGTTTTTCCCCAAGAGCAGTATTTCCGTTTTTCCAGCATTGAGCTGGAGGAAATTCGCCGTCATCCAGTTGGTGATGTCGGTAAGGGTCTGCTTGAAGTGATGAGCCTCCAGACCATTATTGCCATTGAGAGCCACCACCAACTGGGTGTCGTCTGCATAAGATACTAACGTCAGACCACTCTGTTTAGCCACTTCAGCTAGTGGTCGGACGTAAACATTGAACAGGGTGGGGCTCAGTGATGACCCCTGAGGCACCCCCTGTCCAATGTTGTGATCTTTTGAGATGTAAGGGGGGGTGGACACTTTAAAGGATCTATTGGCAAGGAAGTCTTTAGACCATCCCAGGGCCGTACCTATAATTCCAGCTTCCTCCAATCTCATCAGGAGGACCTCGTGTGACACCGTATCGAAGGCAGCACTGAGATCCAACAGGATCAGTGCTGCCGTTCCGCCGGTGTCAAGAATGGTACGGAGGTCCTCTGTAACACTAAGCAAGGCTGTCTCTGTGCTGTGACCCGCTCTAAACCCGTGTTGGGAGTCATCCAGAATGTTATTGGTTAGGAGGAAGTTGGTAAGGATGGTATTAACATGTGCTTCCATGATTTTAGCTGGCCAAGGAAGAAGAGAGATGGGCCGAAAATTTTCAGGAAGGGTAGGATCCAGAGTGGGCTCTGGATCCAGATGGTAGTATGCTATCCCAAAATAATCCATCAAACAAAATGGAGGTGAGGTGCTGGAGACTGAAGGTAGGACCAGCTCCAGGAGCAATTATAGCAAGCCTGGAACAAGTACTGTTGAGAGGAAATGGGAAAGATCGGCATCTTCTATTCATGGTACAGCCTACTTGCCAATGTCATGTCCCATAGGCACAACATTCATTACTTGACAAGACCAAAAAGATTGTCATGCAGATGTTACATTATTAGCATCTGTAATATTTGCAGAATCGTGGTGGTGCATGCTGCGTCGAAAACAGACCCAGAGTGAGAATAGAGAGACTACACCCTATACAACCACTTGCCGCCCTACAAAATGCAGAGCCATGAGAAATGCCAGCTCCCTAGAAACCCTTTGTAGAGCAGGCACCATCTACAAATATACTCGGGATGAGAAACAGAGTCACTAGGCAGACAGTATGTAGGTGATCCACTATTTTCAAAGGAAAGGGTGAAAAAGGCCTTGACAAGGGCGTGCACTTTATCATTACATGCTGGTTCCCTAGAAAATTTAGTAGCAGAATAAACTTTAGGGCAAAGTTGAAAGGTGTCGTGGTAAACGCCAGAATCACAAGTGAACCAGATACTTACCAGTAATCTTCATTACTCCTATTAGTGCTATTCTTCCTCATAACAGTTGTAATGAAATTAGACGTTTCCACACATCACAGGCATAATGCACTTATCGAAACAAATCATTTCTCCAAAGGGGAATCAACTTTAAATATTACACCTAAAAAGGCTCCTGCACTTGCTGATATCCTAAAAGATGTAGAGGCATATTATCAAGCCTGTGCGATAAAATTATCGCCGCTTTATCGGCCGAAAACGGCCGATAAAGCGGCGATAATGGGCTTGATAATATGCTCTATGGAATTCCAATCGAAGCCCATGTTAGATGTCTTCACATCTAACATGGGCTTCGATTGGAATTCCATAGAGCATATTATCAAGCCCATTATCGCCGCTTTATCGGCCGTTTTCGGCCGATAAAGCTGCGATAATTCTATCGCACAGGCTTGATAATATGCCCCGTAATCTCCTTAAACACATACTTTTTGCCTTCTAGAGTAAGACTTTCTCTTTCGAAGTTTAAAGGCAGAATATGTTTATGTATTTATGTTCTATTGCATTAAGCTCTGCTATAGCAATCTCAGTTCTGACTTTGTGAAGTATGTGCTCTGTCCGTGCTCTTGCTGACAGGTGACAGAATAAGCATTTATTTGCTCTTTTTTATTTATAACACATTTGATTGATTTTGCAAAGTTTACAAAAAAATCACAGAACTCTGTCCACTGGTCCAGCTGTTCGAGCGCTAGGCAGTGAACAGAATACTAACATGAGATTCGTAATCTTGGTGTGTTGCCCCCTCCTGGACCCTAATATAACCATCAGGCAGAGACAGTTTCTCTTTTACACATTATGTATCCCATTCAGTCCACAGGCCTCTGTACTGGGACCATGGCGCCCATATGCGCTCGTATTTCTGCGGGACCCCCCATGCCTTATATACCAATTTCTCCAGTGCTGCTCAGTGGTCCATATCCCATACCCATTTTTTCAATGGCATCACACTGTTATTCTTTGATTACTCTTAAGGGTCCTGTGTTAGTGGTTCTGGGAGGAGAATGTAAAATTATTTGTTGTCAGCCTTGGAGGAAAATGGGTTTTGACCCATTAGGACTTGTATTTTCTTTTTATAAAATACCCAGTTTTTGGGCTTCTTCTGTAAACCTCACTAACTGAGTCTCACTCTCTGTCAGCTCTCCTAAAATGGATTGGGAGTGCTAGCTACCAATGTCACCTTTAAAACAAGATCTAAAGCTGGCCAGCTAGGTTGAAAGGCTCTGGGTTGGCTGCTTGTGCACAGGTGTGTTGGCTGAGCAAGTGGGACTACTGTCCAATTCAGCCTGGTATCTGTACACTGGTATCCTGTGCAATTGGGACATTTCAGGAATTGGCTCTGACCTGAAAAAAGCCTTTATAATGTGAGTGGGCATTCATAGAGTAAAACCTTGTGCTTCCCTGAAAAAGGTGTGTGCTTCACTGTATTTGTCATTATTGTCGAAATCTGCTTCAATGTGTAGTTTTGCAAATAGTTAGGCCTAGAGACTTGGATTACACACCAATCTTATTGTAAACAGGGATCATGAGTGCATATTTGCACTCCTTCTGGCACTTGAAGTTTTTTTCCATTTCTGGCTTTGTTCACCCTGCTGGGCAAATTAATTACTCTGCTGGCCAGCACAAGGCTTAAAGGCTTCCCCTCACAACAGGGCCATTTGACAGTGATTAGACTTGTTCCTGGCAGAAGAAAGGGTAGGGACCGAATCTGAATGTGGTTATTACCTTATAAACTGCAGATAGTCAATGAAGGCTAAACAGAAAATAGGGGACAAGGCTAAACCTCTAGAGCCATTCACAGGAGAGGGTCCACTTTGAGGTTTTGGAGGGAAGGAACCAAGCAACTGTGGAAGAAAGGAGGGTGGTCTCAGGCTCACATAGACGTCTTTCAACAGGCCACTTTAAGTTGCCATGTTAAAAGGTCCCAAAAAAGGCTGTGCAGGAGATTTGGGTAGAGGTGGAGTGAAGATGTGTCTTCATAGAAATGGGTAGAGATGCCTACCTTCTAGGACTTTGCCCCCCCCCCCCACTTAAAAACTGTACACCATGGAGAGGAAGAGAGTGAAACTGTGTATTTCACAGGACCCTGAAGAAGACTGAATACCTGGGCACCCTGGACTTGAGCTAAATAGAACTTTGTGGATTCACACATCCAGAACCAATGACACAGGCCTCCTTAGTCCTCTGATTGAAAGTAGAGGGATAGACATAGTGGGGGGCCTTGGAGCCAAGGATTCAAGGAAACCAGATGAGCCTACTGTGTTCTTCTACTTATGTCCTCCACGGAGGTCTCCATACCTCAGGGAATCGAAGATTTAATGATGGCCTTGTCACATCAGGTGCACCATCAACTCCGTTTGATGTGTCGGGGGGGGGGCTGGAGTGCACCTGACACTGGATTTCCACCCACATTGATATCACTGTTTTGAATCAGCCAGCTCCAACGTGGCTGCAAAACAGATGAGGAAAGTGCAAAAAGCTAGCATGTATTGTGAGGGTTGTGGTGCCTCCCCACACTCCTGAACAAGGAGCTGTTTTAGGTGCCAGCACCTTTTTTTTTATATAAACAGCACATTTAAAAAAAGAAAAAAGTGTATACGAAAAGGCATTCTTCTTTGTGGTACGAGTCCTCTCCTTAAGCTTGCCCAGACTGAGACAAAAAGAGTGCCCCAGATTTTTAAGGGGCACATATTAACAATTTGCACATCTCTTTCGGTAGTGCCCCAGAGAGGGCAGGGACACCACTGCAAGTGTTGAAAAGTGGTCTTGGAGTACAGCAGCCCCCAAAGAAACCCTAAATAAATGTCTAAAAACATTGTCCTAAGCCTCCCAGGAGGTCGACTTGATAACCCTAGGAGAGGTTTTCTTTCTCTTCAAAGACACCCTAGTGCCTAATTAAGAGTTCGTCAGTCCACCCAACTGCTGCAACTGCCAGGGATCCATGATCCCTGGTGATAGTGCAGCGGTTTGAGGTTGCAATATGCTTGACAGTGCCGGCAAGGATATTCCAAGTTTCCTCATCGCCAGCAGCCTCATGGTGGTGCTCACGTCATGAAAGTTCGCGCACTGAGTAAACTGCTCCTTCATGGGCTGTGGGCCCCCCTGTCTGGATGCACCCCCTTTCCTGCCTATCATGGATGGCACAGTCCATGCAATGCAGGAATGAGCTTTGGCATTCCCATTGCAGTGCCTTTTTAATGAGTGTCAGTGCCTTTTAATGAGGTTTGCCGGTGTGATAGCAGGGCGGTGGCGTTACACCACTCTCCCACACCACCAAACTCATAATCAGGCCCTTATTGTTTTTAGCTTAATGGTGTTAGGATGCAGATGCCATTGCAAAAAGGTACTGTGTTTAGTGATTTTTTTTTTATTGCAGAATAAAGTGAACAAAATTGGTCAGTACATTTTGCGTAGTAGAGTCAGTCATAGCACCAGTACAATACATTGACAGTGTGATACATATTGTAAATCAAATTAGCTTTGGAGAGCAACATGTTATTCTATATCTTCTATACTAGAACGGCGGGATTGTGAAGGCTCACATGTGTCACCTCTGCATTCGTTCCAGCGTGACCACACCTCCCCCCACTTTCGGGGGCATCCTCGCACAGTATATACAGTCTTCTCCTGCAACATGCACCAATCCATGTCTTTTTGCCATTCGGCTAGTTTTGGTGAGGCGGATGCACCCCAGAGGCGGGCGATGTTCCTCTTTGCCACTATTTGCCCCAGTGTGACCCAGATTTTCCCTTTTGCAGGCAAGTCTGTGGGTTCCCATATATTCAAGAGGCACTGCTTCGCTTCCAGACGTATGTCTACCTCCCATACTTCTTGCATACATTGCACCACACGTCTCCAGTACCTCCGCACCAATGGGCAGTCCCACAGTATGTGGAAAAAGGAGCCCGTCTCACCGCAGCCTCGCCTGCAGAGTCCCTCCCCCCCACTTCCCATCGACTGTAGTCTAGTGCAGGAGATGTATACTCTATGAGGTATTTTAAGTTGTATGAGCCTAAGTCTAGCCGATATCGCCACCTCCTTAGGAGATGCCAGCGCAGTCAGCCATTCTTCATCATCGATCTCCAGCCCGTCGGCCACCCACTTCTCTTTAAGGGACACGAGTGGGTCAGGAGGATTATTTATCAGTTTTTTATATGTGAGGGAGATGGCGTGTTCTGGCATGTGGCCGTCGAGCAGCCTGTCTTCGAGTAGGGAGGCCTGTGGGGGATTAGTCCCCGGCGGTATGTTAGATTGGAGGGAGTGTCTAATTTGCATATATCTGAAATATTCAGTGTGTGCTAAGTCGTATGTTTCTTGTAGGTAAGCAAAGGACCTGACCCCTTCAGGGCCCCACAAGTCTTTAATTTGCGAGATGCCAATAAGGTCCCAGCTATGGAACCCCTTCGTGCGTCCCAGATTGCCTAATTTCTCGGATGCCCTTAGTGGAGTGGCCATGGTCAGAGTATTGGACCAACCAAGCTTATGCTGCGCCCTATGCCATATTTGTACCGAGTGTTTCGTCGGTCCAGTGAGCTGATGTTTACCAGGTCTAGAATCAAGTGCGGCTTCATAGTTTCCACCGGGGAGTAACCACTTGTCCATCCCATAACCTGGATCGTTACCGTCGCTGTATGTCCCTTGGTTGATCGCAGACAGGTGGGCGGCACAGTAATACTTGCGGATATCTGGGAGGGCTATCCCTCCATCGTACCATCCCAGCGTGAGTTTGTGGAGCGCTATTCTAGGTGTACCTGACCAGAGGAGAGCCCGCTGCGCCACCTCCACTGCTACAAAATAGGAGTTCGGTACCAGATCTGGATAGTTTTGTAGGGCGTAGAGAAACCTAGGCAGCGCCATCATTTTGAAGAGGGCCGCCCGGCCCAGCAGGGATATTGGAAGTTTCTGCCAAGCGTTGGAGCCGTCGCAGGGGCGGTAATAGATTCATGTCATAGAGAGTAGCCTTGTCTGTGGAGACAAAAACTCCCAGGTATTTAAATCCGTCCTCCGCAACGGTTAGAGGGCAATTACTGGGAAGCCTGGGGGGGCTGCCATGGAGGACATAGAGAAGAGACTTGCTCCAATTGATCCGGAACCCCAAATTTTTCCCAAAACTAGTGAATATATCCATTGCTGCCACAATAGACCTCCGTGGTTTGGACAAGTAGAGGAGGATATCATCGGCGTATAAGGAGATCTTGTCCTCCCATTCGTCTGCCCAGCGTATCCCTTTGAGGTATACGTCTTGCCTGATCCATGCCGCAAGGGAGAGTGCAAATAAGAGGGGGGAGAGCGGGCAGCCCTGTCTGGTTCCCCTCTCCAGTGCGAAAACCTCGGAGCCCTTGCCGTTAATTACCACTTGGGCTAGGGGTTCCGAGTAGAGGAGACAGACCCATGCTATAAAGCTTGGGCCGAATCCCATTTTACGGAGCACCGCTATCATGCATGGCTATTCTAGGGTGTCAAATGCCATGGTGGCGTCAAGCGAAACCACCACTGCATCTTCTTGCAGTGTGTGGCACCTCCACAGTACACCATTCAGGCGGCGGATGTTGAGCGCCGTGTTTCGATGGGGCATGAAGCCTGACTGGTCTGGGTAGACCAGGGTGGGTAAGACGGATTGAAGCCTGTTGGCGAGAGTTTTTGCCAATATTTTCGGTTCTGCGTTAAGCAGGGAAATGGGTCTGTAAGAGGAAGAGGACTCTTTCGGTTTACCTTCCTTTGGTATAGCTACGATACTGGCTATGCGTTGATCTCGCGGCAATATTCCTGCCTCTTTGCTCTCCTCAAACATTTGTTTTAGATGCAAACTAAGGGCGTCCGGTTTGAGCTTGTAAAGCTCAATTGGGAGACCGTTGGGTCCAAGGGCTTTACCTGGGCGAAGGTCTGTTATCGCACGCTCCAGTTTGGCCGTGGAGAGTGGAGCCTCTAGGGCATCCCTGTCAACATCTGACAGGCTTGGCATACGAATATCAGTCAGAAGAGCAACAGAGTCCTCTTCCGGGCGGTCTGACCCTTTGCTATACACCTGCCGGAAGTGCCTCGCAAATTCTGCTGTGATCTCCCGGGGTTCCGTAATCTTGGCTCCAGAGGCTGTTTGTAGTTCTGGTACAATTTTGTTTGTCTGCTGTTTTTTATCAAGCCATGCGATAAGTTTGCCGGCTTTGTCGCCTTGGTCATAGACCCTGCCCGCCTTGCATCGGGCCACTGTTTGGGCAGCCTGTGTAACCATCTCCCTATATTCCGCAGTTTTAAGTTGCAGCCGATGGCGCACCTCCGGCTCCCGGTCCTCGCGTGCAGCCTCCTCCAGCGCCCTTAGGTCAGATTCAATAGAGTTTATCTGTTCCTCCCTGTCCCTACGGCGGCCTGAGATGGCCGAAAAGGCCTCTCCCCTGAGCACGGTTTTACAAGCTTCCCACAGGGTTATAGAAGAACTAACCGATACGATATTTTGTCGAAATATTGAGTTATGGAGCGGGACAGCGTTTTCCGAAGCTCCTCGTTTTTCAGATGGCCTCTCTTATAGTCGTGTCTTGCTGTAATGGAGTAAGTATATAATCCAGGCGGGAGAATGAATGATGTGGGCCGGAGAAGAATGTGAAGTGTCTGTCAGTGGGGTGCATTAGTCGCCACACGTCTGTGAGCCCGAAGGCATCTAGGAAGTCAGCTAGCCATTTTTGCCCTTGGGGTATGTCTCTGTACGGGTGTCTGTCCTGGGTCCCTGAGACTACAGCGTTGAAATCTCCCCCGATAATCAGCTGACCGTCCAGGACGGAGAGTAGAAGTTTGCCCAGGTCTGTGTAGGATTGGGTTTGGAGGCCAGGGGGGATATAGGTGGAAAGCAGATTTAACCTGCGGCCCTCCCACCTCCCCGACAGTGCTGCGAAGCGGCCCTGTATGTCCGTTTCCGTGTTGTCAATGTGGAGGGACAGGGAGCGGCGCAGCAGGATTCCCACTCCCCTGGAGCCGGAGGTGAAGCCAGAGTGCACCGCTAGAGTATATCCCCATCTATTGAGGGCCTGGCATGTATTACCCATCAGGTGTGTCTCTTGCAAGAATACTGCGTCCGGGAAGTGACATTTAATAAATTGCAAGACAATGGTGCGTTTAAGCCTATCGCCCAGCCCGTTCACATTCCAGCTGAGGACCTTAAGACTCCTCTCCCATCTCCTAGCCATATCCATTACTGTATGAGTTGGCCTGTCCCTGTACACCGGTGCATATCTTGACCCTGTTCACAATAGCAATGCGTGACCATAAAAAACTCCCACCTCTCCCCCCTGCCCCCCCACCTCCCTACCCAACATTTCAAAACAGTATATAAAGCGATTGGTACACCTTGCAATGGACCCATTACCCTCTGTCTTTCCATCCCTTTCGGAATTACCCTCCCTCCCCTTGGAACAGAACCCCCCTCCCTGCTCCCTGCTCTGTAGGTTTCAAACTACCCACTACCCTAATTAGCAGAGTGCCTGTCGCCCAACCCCACCCCGGAGAGAGTGAACCTCCCCCCCGAGGAAACTCTGTTAGTGAGAACGTGGGCCGGCCTCAACTCCAGCCGCCATTCCTGTTTGCCCCCAGACTATAGGTCCCTTAAGTCTATGGTGCACTCGAGGATCAGTTTTAAAGTCACGGAAGTAATGGACGGATGGGTCCGCTTCCCCACACCAGTGACACCAAACACTACCCATGTGCATGCTTTATACATTACTGTTCGACGAGGTATGGTTCCGCAGTCTGAGTCCTCATCGCGCTGTGTTGTCTTGGAGCGGGTCCCAGCGAGGACTGTTCGATCTGGAACGCCGCGACCTTTGGCTCTGCTCGTCTACCGCTGATCTCCCTGCCGCCGACCCAGGGGAGGAGGCCCTGGTTTTCTCCAGTTGTCGCGGTCCTGCGTTGCCCGTACCTCCGGTGCCGTCTCGTCGAGCCACTCTTGGACCGCTGCAGGCAAGGTGAAGAATCGGGATTTGCCCCCCGCAATGATCTTAAGTTTCGCTGGGAAGAACATCATATATTTGATGCCCCTTTCTCGGAGCGCCGCCTTTACTCCCATGAAGGAGCGTCATTCTTGCTGGACTTGCAACGTGAAATCAGGAAAAAATCGGATGGTAGCCCCTTCGTATTGCAGGTCTCCCTGTTGTCTGGCCACCTGGAGGATGGCATCACGTTCCCGGTAGTTCAATATTTTTGCAATTATTGTTCGTGGCGGGGCCCCTGGCTTGGGTTTACGGACCAGGGCTCGGTGAGCCCGCTCAATGGTAACAATCTTAGAGAGTCTCTTTGGCTTCAGGTGGTGTAGAATTAAGTCCTCCAGAAAGAGCTCCATGCTTTGCCCCTCTGAGTTTTCCGGTACACCTACTACGCGGATATTACTTCGTAGGGCCCTCCCTTCCTGGTCCTCGAGCTTCAGGCCATTTGGCGGTGCTGGTGAACGAGTTCGCTCACCCGCCCCTCGAGCCGTTTTTCGGAGGCCTGGAGTGCCTTGATGTCCGTCTCATTATTCCTGGATCTTTCCGTGGTCTTGCCAAGGTCTGTGCGTAGCAGGTTACCCTCAATGGAGATCTTGTCCATTTTGGTCTCGAGATTTGTGCCAAGCGTCTGTATCGCGGCCATTATGGAGGTCAACGAGGGCTCCGCTGGGCCCGTGGTGTCTCCTACCTTCACCCCAGATTGCGTCGGACCAGTCGGCACCGCATATTTATCCAGTTGGTTAGTTTGGGTTGTTGTTCCCGTCTTGGGCCTCATGTTGGGTATCAGTGCCGGCGCCAGCAAGCTCTGTGCCACCAGGCCAGGTGTCGACCGCCGCTATTCCTGCTTTGCCACCACTCCTTCACTAGGGCAGGTCAGTGAATCTGCGTGGTGGGTCGAGACTGGCGCCACACGTGTGTTCGCGGAATGCCGCACTAGGCCCCAGCCAGCCGGCCGCAGTAAAGCGCGCCCGTTGTGTGGATCAGTTCAGCCCGCAATTCCTGGCCCTGAGACCAGGGCTACCACTGTTACGGGATGAGGCCTCCCAGCGCAGCAGCGCACTTACCCTTATCGTAGGCCTTCCTGTCCCACGTGCGTCACCGCCAACAGTTCCGAGGCCCAGCTGTAGGCTCTCTGACTGGGGTCTCTACTAACAGTCCTGTGGCGTCATGAGTCGCCGCTCCGGCCGCCGCGCCACCACCACCTTCCGTGTCACCAAAATGTACTCCTCGGGCCCCCCCCCGCATCTAGGGTGTCCGCGTGGCAGAGCCGCGAAGGAAGCTTCCCTCTTTCTGCAGGACGGCCACCTCAGCGGGACGTTGGCGGCGCAGGACGAGGCCTACACGGCACCCCCTCCGGCTTGTGTGTCCCTCCTCCGGAGTGTATGCAGGATCCCGCTGGTTACAGTAAGCAGTGCGGCTCGTCGCCACCTCTAGCCCAGCCGCCGGAGATCGGGCCCCGCTCCGGACCGGCTCGGGGTGTAGGCCGCAGGCAGGGGCCTCTATTTTCTTCCTACCGGTCCTCAGGCTAAAAGCCGCGATCCCGGGGCCATCCGCAGCACAGCCGATCGCGGCGTTTCGTCCCCGCTGGGTGCTCAGACTCCGCTCAAAGCGTGGAGCAGTAGCGCTTCACTTAAGGGAGTTGGCGCGCCGACAGAAGTGCGCTCCAACCAGGATTTAATGCCGGATTTCGTGGGGACAACAGCAGTCCCGGCGGAGCTCGGTACCTAGGCGGCCATCTTCATCGGCGCCTGGCCACTCCCCCGTTTTTTGTGTGATTTTAATAGGTTTATTATGAACTATTTCTGCATTTATTAATGAGGGGAATCCCTGACCAAACCAGTGGGCCTGATTTTTGATAGCCACAACTCATTATATTGTGTCTAGTATAAGTGTATCTGGGGGAGGGTATTGTGGTGTCAATATTCATGGGTTGGTCAGGGTGTAAATTGCTAGGAGGGTAACAGTAAGTTCACCTGCTAGCCTATATATTTGTAAATGAATGCATCGTATTGTGAAGCGTGTGTGTAATAAAGTACTTTATCTTTTTATAAATGAAGCACTGACTTGACAATGATTTATTGGTGTCGTTTCTTGCAGGGCTGTAGACTGGGGTACTAGTCCACGCTGCCTACCTTGATTGGTCTTGGACTGCTCTGCCTTGCTACCCTGAGAGAATCAAGAGATACAATGGGGTACTTGGTTTCCAGTAGATGATAGGTTGTGAATGTATTACGGTAGAAGTACCCACATCCTTTCCAACTAATGACCTATTTTCTTAAAAACTATAAAGTAGTAGGCACAAGAGGGTCATATATCAGTACAGACATGTGATTTGTTTTAACAGGCCGGCATGTAACACATTTGGTAAAGGATGAGCATCTTTGGGCAGGAGAGACATCCTTTTATGCCTCTTTTCATTTCAATTGTTGTTCAGGGCATGGAAGATTGCGTTTGTGGCACAATTACTATGCCTAATCCTAGCATGGCAGTGGTATTGCGTGATTTTCGATGTCATTTAGTTTTTTTAGAAACCAGTTAATATCTGAAAGTGGTGGTCAGTTTCCTGATTCATTGAGAATGTTTTGCCATTTTTGGTGGTGTGCAAATTACTTCTTCAATATGGAGTTTCAGAAATGCACTAAAAATGGCCAGTCCAAGTGTCTAATATGATCTGAATTTTCAGGGAATGTATACTAGATTGTCTTGGGAATCTACTTTTACCCATTTTCAAGACTTAGCAGACTTTTGTGTGAAGTTCCAAAAATACAGATAATGTGCTATCCTTATTGGACCTTGACCTTTCTGCAGGATCACTCCAATATTTACATTCTTCAGCCTTCCTTTTCTAAGCCTTTTTTTTGTTGGTTTCTAGACGTTTTCCCTTCTAACCAATGGTAAAGTGTTTGTGCTCTACCTTGGAAACCTGTACAATTGGCCTACACCTTATTGGTACATTTAATTAACATTTACTTCCCTAGTATATGGTACAACATGTACCGTGGGCCTGTACTTCAAATGCTAACAGTGGGTGCAGCACTCATTGTGCCAACCACTAAAGTAGCACTGCAAAACATGTCTCAGGCCTGGAAAATGACCTTTACAATGAGGTCAAAACACCGAAATACATTTACATCGCTGTTTTTACAACGCAAGTCGTTACAAAGGCTTGCACTGGAGGGTGCTCTAGACTAAGGAATAGTGTGATTTACTATTCCAACACCATACCTACTGTATGTAGACTGGAGTTGGAATAGTAAATCACACTGGGGCATATTACCAAGCAATAGCGATAATTATCGCTATTGCTTGGTTAGAGACAAAAATGTACAGCTGAGCTGCGGCGATTTCTATCGCAAATAAACCTTGGTATTACCAAGGTTTATCGCAAATGCGATAAAAATCGCCCGCAATGCATGAATATCGCTGAAAAGTCAGCGATATTCATGCATTACCGAGCTAATGCTCTTAGCCATGTTATCCACCTCCCATTGGATAACATGGCTAAGAACTGCTCAGGGCAGGTGTTAGCTTTTGGAGATATTCGCGCTTAGCGGGAATATCTCCATAAGTAGGTAATAGGAGATAGCGATGTTAGCAACTGTTTCCAGTCGCTAACATCTTGGCACGCCCACTTTGCATGTCATTAGTGATAAATATCACTGACATGCAGAGTGGGGCCCAAGATGGTCGCTATCTCCCACTAGCTGTCGCTAACTGGTGTTAGCGACAGCTAGGTAATAGGGAGATAATTGTATCTCGCTTTCTTGGCTTTTAAAGCTAAAAAAGCGGAGATAAACCCCCTTGATAATATGCCGCACTATTCCTAAGTCCAGCATCCTCCAGCGCAAGTCGTTGTAACAACTTGCATTGTTAAAACAATGATGTAATGTACCGCAATCTAAATGATTGCATTGTATCGTCATACAACACTCAGGCCTACCACTACAGCCTGTAGTGCAGTCTTAAACTGCCATTCCAACCTAGCAAAACAAACATTTTGCAGACATAAACCTTCCTTTTTAATATTTATAAATCACCCTTAAGGTAGACCCGAAAAGCTCATAGGGCCGGGTGCATGGTATATAACATGTAGGACATGCTTGAGGCAGTGAAATACTCCTAAAGTTATTTTTGACTTTTGCAAGGACAATCTCTCCCAAACACTGGGTTGCCTCATTACACTTAATAAGTGTTCACTTTGGATTGAGATCTGATCAGGAAATGTTGTTTACAGGCAAATTAATTGTCATTTTAAAAAATTCTCTTTAAGGGAGAAGTCAGATTTCAAGTAATGTGAGAAATTGGGTTGTTGCTTGACCGGGCTGTGAGCCCTGGTCAAGCAACAGCCACAGTTCCTTGTAGGATGATCCACAAAAAGTCACTAAATTAACCGCTTGCCACAAAAAGCATCCATGATTAACCTAGAGGCAATGTGTAAAGTATTTATGCAGCATGCAAACAGTAATAAAGTGAAAACACAACACAAGTAAAAACCCCAAACCAATTTAGAAAAATTGACAAAACTATAATAAATTACTTGACACCAAAATGACACAAATCCAATCAATAGAAATTAAGGTTTGGATTTTTGGAATTTTAAGTGGCATCTGGAGCCTAAAAGATCAAAGAGCCGACAACGGACATGAAGTCGTGCAGGACTGGGTCAAAGTCGAAAGTTAGGGCTGACCGCGATAGAGTGAGCTTCAGACAGAAGTGGATTGGGCCCAGTTAGTGCTTACCTTCGAACTTGGAAAAGTTCTTGAACAAAAAGTTCTGAGAAGATAAAGCCCAGCGGGGCAAGACCCCATAAGGTATCCGAGGATGGAGTGTCATCATCGGATCGCCTCGAGTCAAAGCCATGGTGAGCATTTCTCTTTGAACTTAGTCGCCAAATGGAAATAAAGAAACTCTAGTTGGACGAAGCAGAGGGCTGTAGCCGAAGACAGACCTAGGAGGTCAGATACCCCTTTGGCGAAGAACAATTGAAACAGATTTGCTGCTGTGTAAAAGAACATGGTTGGAGATGTCGCAAAGTCAATACAACCAGAGATGCACCTCATGTGGAAAGGTGAGCAGGTTGGTCCCAGTCTCTCCTGGTTCTCATACGACTTTTTGGCAAAATGTTGTCTCAGTCCTCAGTTTTGGACACCTTTAGCACCGTGACAAAGGGTCTAGGACTGATGGGTCACCTCTCGGGCGTTTTGGACTCACTCAGGCTGGGCCCATGTACGGGTTCAAGATAGTGGGAGCCTTTTTATGAGCTTGTGGCTTTGAACAGGAGGTCATCAAACAAGCCCTTAGAGTCACTTCTGGGAGTCCAGGGTGCAAGCAAAGATACAGGGCTCAACAGCAAGGCTGGCCTCTCAGGGTTCAAGGCAGGATCCAGGCAGCCATACAGTCATTTCAGGTACAGCAACAGTCTGGCAGAGTGCACAGCAGGTTACAGCAGCAGGCAGTCCTCTAAGAGTCCTTCCAGATGTCTAATAGTGAACTGAGGATGGGTCTGAAGGTCCTTTTTATAGACCGTGGTGTCCTTGCTCTAGGAGAGGCTTCTTGAAGTGCATGGGATTTTCCTGACTTCTCTGCCCTGGCTCCAAGCTGGCTGAAGTGACAATGAAGGGTTGTTGGGTCCTTTGTGTGAAGGCAGACCACAGGCTGTTCAGGTGTAAGTAGGGACGGGCTTAGCTCAACTCCCCCATCCTGCCAGCAGCTGGCCCATTGAGACATGCCAAATCCCTCTATTCAATCACTATCTGGGAGAAATTCACAAAACTGTCAGCTACACCCAGTCATGTGACCCAAGAAAGGCTGCAGTCTCAAACAGCTAAGGGCCAACTTTCTGCAAGTGACATTTTCAATAGTGTAATCAAATCCAACCTTGCCATTAAAGAGGGTTTATTGTTACAATTTCATAGGTACCAAACATGATATATCCACCTGCTCCCAATTAGGACATATCTGAGTTTTCCACTAACAGGGAATGTAAAACCTAAATGTACATGTCCAACCCAAGGGGGTTTAAATGCGAAGTCGACATGGCAGTGTAAAACTGCTTTTAGGCTGCAATGGCAGGCCTGGGGCAGGCTTTAAATTGCTACCTTAGTAGGTGGCAAAATATGTGCTGCAGGCCAACTGGTATCATCTAATTTACATGCCCTGGTCATATGGTATACCACTCTATAAGGGACTTATAAGAAAATAAAATATGCCAATCAGGTGTAAGACAATCACACCATGTTTGGTGGAGTGAGCACAAGCATTTTAGAACGGGAGGTAGCCAAAATATTGAAATTAAAATATCAATATACAATAATATTGATGCTTTAATTTTGATGGTATAGAATATCGAAGTGCAATAATATCAATGGACAGAATATCGATTTTAAGGTATCTATGTTATTAATATCGAAATTTTGTTTTGTGTTATGTATTTTATTATGTATTTTATATGTTTGTTAAACATGTTTTTTAATGTATGTTTAGAAATTGGTAATTTTGTTTACATTTTGCGTTTTAGTATTTTAGGTTGTGAGTTTATAGGGGAGTAGGGTGGGAAGTAATTTAATTATAATTAATTAATTATTATGTTTTTTTTATATTTTTGATTAATAATTAATTGTTCATTAATAATTAATTGGTAATTAGTTATTATTAATTAGTTAATTAAATAATTGGAGTTAATGTAGTAATATTGTTTATTTTTTGTTATTGTTAATTAATAATTAATTGGTGAATAATCATTATTAAGTGATTAAATGATAATTACATTTTTTATGTGATTTATTTATGTGTAGTGGGTTATGTGTTTATAGGGGAATAGGGTGTGAAATATTTAAATTAAATTAAGTAAAGAGATTGTATTTATTTATTGGTATTTATTATTAATTAATTATTAATTAATTAATTGGTAATTCGTTTTATAAAATTAATTTATAATATTAATTATAAATAATGTATTAATACATATTGTTTATTCTTGTACATTTCTTGTTAATTAATTATTAATTGGTCATTAACTAATAATTGGTCATTAATGTGTCAATTAGTTCATTTATAATTACATCAATTTAAAAATATTAATTGTTATTAATTGATGATTAATTGTGTTTTTTGTATGTGTAGTGTGTTGTGTGTTAAAGGTGGAGTAGCGTGGGAAGTAATTTTTTGTTATTTAAATAAATATGAATTATAAATATTTGGTATTTAGTAATATATTTTTGTAAATAAAATATTACATTTTTTTTCTTTAAAAATATATGTAATTGATGTTAATATAATGCCTACGCTATCCTGCGCTTTCCCTACTGTTGCACCCTTTGGAGTGGGAATAGTAATTTTTACCCCTACGCTATCCAACACTTTCCCTACTGTTGCACCCTCTGGAGTGGTAATAGTAATTTTTCCCCCTACGCTATCCAACGCTTTCCCTACTGTTGCACCCTCTGGAGTGGGAATAGTAATTTTTACCCCTACGCTATCCAGCGCTTTCGCTACTAGTGCACCCTCTGGAGTGGGAATAGTAATTTTTACCCTTACGCTATCCAACGCTTTCATTACTGTTGCACTCTCTGGAGTGGGAATAGTAATTATTACCCCTACGCTATCCAACGCTTTCCCTACTGTTGCACCCTCTGGAGTGGGAATAGTAATTTTTCCCCTACGCTATCCAACGCTTTCCCTACTGTTGCACCCTCTGGAGTGGGAATAGTAATTTTTACCCCTACGCTATCCAGCGCTTTCCCTACTGTTGCACCCTCTGGAGTGGGAATAGTCATTTTTGCCCTTACGCTATCCAACGCTTTCTCTACTGTTGCACTCTCTGGTGTGGGATTAGTAATTTGTACCCTTACGCTATCCAATGCTTTTCCTAATGTTGCACCCACTGAAGTTGGAATAGTAATTTTTACCCCTACGCTATCCAACGCTTTCCCTACTGTTGCACCCTGTGGAGTTTTAATAGTAATTTTCACCCCTACGCTATCCAATGTTTTCCCTACTGTTGCACTCACTGGAGTGGGAATAGTAATTTTTACCCCAACGCTATCCAACACTTTCCCCACTGTTGGACTCACTGGAGTGGGAATAGTAATTTTTACCCCTACGCTATCCAACGCTTTCCCTACTGATGCAATATGTGGAGTAAGTATATATATTAATTTATATGTAGAGTTTTTAATTTATTTTAAATGTATATGTATTAGTTATTAAATATGTTTTAATGTTTATATCTATTATTTGTTAAATTATATGTATCTTTAAATTATTTTTACATTATTATTAATACATTTAAAAAAACTATATTTTTTACTTCAATATTTTTGTACTACGATATTTTTTTTTCCAATATTTTTGTACTTACCTTTATGTAGATAGAACTTCGATATTTTTGATGTCAATATTTTTGCTTCCATATTTTTGTATGTCTATATTCTGTCTGTCGATATTATGTCATAGATCCTTTTAGAACAGATTTGCAGTGGTAAAGTGCACAAGGCCAACAAAACAAATTCAGCGAAAACTGAAGGCAAGCAGGCACATTTTTGGGGTGACCCTGTAGAGAGGGCCATTTCCAACAATTAATAAAACTGGAAACTCAGCATAGCATTATCAAGGTTATGTAACATTGGATAAACAAAAATATTTTAGAACATTCGAAGACTCTTTATTTAACCCATTTTTAAGGTAAGAATAATCTTCCACTTGCTTCCTCAGCACCTGCACTCCAGAGATGTACAACCCAACATGAAACATTATCTCAACAAGAGCTCATAGAATTATTTTGCTCTTTGCACCTATATGGGAAATAGCAGAGCAAGTCTTTCAAAATAAGGTAAACTATTTGAAAGTTTAATTCACAATACATGTTTCTAAAACCACAGTACATTTACGTCATTGCTTTTCGTGTTTCATGGACACTGTAGGGAGAAGACTTGCAGCAGGTAATTGGGAGGGGTAATGCGCAGGAGCTGGATGAGCAGAATACCAGAATCTGCATCCATTTTTTTATAATAATGGTTTCTAGCATTGAAAATGTAGCAGAGCTACACTACATTGTTAATCACACTACTAAATGAAAAGATCATATATTTTCAAGTGAAAAATCATGAATGAATTCATTAAAATCATATGCACTATTATAAATACTAATTCACACAAATAATTCATCACCCAAAATTGCACCTCAGAAAAAACTTTGGCAGAACTAGTAATGCATTTTTCACTACGTGACACCTGAGAAAGGGGCAACAATCTACTGAGGAAGCAAGATGCATCCACTATGTAAAAGTCAAAGGCCCCAGAGCCAAAGGAAGGAGGCACCAGCTGAAGCCGCAAGCAAGAATCGAAGGCTACTAAAGAAGAAACAGAAACATAATTTTCCTATAAACGTGACTCATGGGGTGGTTTGAATAGTGCGTCCGGCTCAATAGAAGTGAGATATCAAAAAGACATTTTATCAGACATAATTAACCAACCGCTTGCCAAGTCATGAGTCATTCTGTCTCTGTTAGAAATGTAAGCATAAGAAATCCATATTACATACGAGTTAGATACTTGTCTGTACAGAACGGAAAAAAACCAACATGAGCGCTTTTCAGTAGCGACCGGTTCTCCCTGAGCGGTATTCTGAATTAAGCTTGAATTATCATATCAATGTCTGTTGCTTTCAATTTATCAATCTAAAGTAGGAAGGGTTAAGCTAATGCCTACAGAGGGAATTGGCTACAATAAGTCTGCCATCACTGCTATGTGACCCCTATTTGCTCCCTAATGCCAGTTTGAAGGTTTTTCCCTGGCTAAAAAATGTGTTCTGTCATTGGCCCTCCACAATCGTATGCAACCAGTAAAAGATCTATTTTGTAGGTACTGCTTTAATCGCACCATAATAAATTCATTCACATCCAGAGAACTTCCCTACTTTAGCTGCATTTACTGTGAAAAAATCTGGCCAACCAGGTGAGAACTTATACCCATAGCTGGTAAAAGCAAAACTCCTGTCTAGGATGAGATGATGTGTCTAGTATATTGCTAATAGGTGCTACTTCAATTTTACTATGATCAAAAAAGTACAAATACTGGGAAGTTTCTTATATTTGGTTAAAAAATCCTGGGACCCACAGGTCCCGTGCTGGTAGAGAGGTCCTCCCTATTTTATATACTTTTTACCACTAGAATGTCCCTACTGTAGTTTGATTGTTGCTTTCTCTTCAGTTAGGACAAGCAACAAAAGAGTGATCAATATCGGATGGGGGTTCCTAAGTGTGTAGTGGTGATCCTCTCCTGAACAACGATCATGAGAGAAACATATGAGAGAGTAAGAGTGAACAAGAAGTATGGGACAGATTAACTGTATACCAATAATTCCTTTCAATACTGCAATATTTCCAGATATGGCTTGCACATTCATAACTTCCTTCCCTACAGCTTATTTCTAGTGGAGAATTTAATTACCCTGACTGAATTGTGGAACAATGGGTGGTGGGCCTTGAATATCTGCACTTTTGGGGTTGCGTTAAGGAAGGTAAAAAATAATATATATAGGTGGAGTGCTGTGAGTAGAGGATGGTTTTCTCCCTGACATTCCCCTGAAACAAGGACAAGATATAAACAGGAAGCATGGACTGACAATAGCATATACTATCCTACCTAAGATGCGCGCAAGTACGTGAAGCAAATAGCAGACCTGTCTCTGTTTTCCTCTTTCTATTTACATGACAGGAGCTGGCAGTTATGGGCTCTCAGGATCACAGCATCCGAAATGAAGGGAGTTTGCAGAGGTGGACCTAATGTGTTCTTAGATATACTGATCCGGGGTGGGTGTGGAGCCCTGCCTCCCTCCCTATTGACAGGGCCAGAGTGTCTCAGACAGTGGGGCTGTCTAACAGAAGCAGGGATAGCCTGATGTCACACTCTTTTGTATATTTCTCTTTAGTCTTCACCACCCTAAAGTCTCTTTTCTGGAGCCCTATCACCACAGTCACTGACTACTCAAGGTGAATTTGCAGTGTAATGACCAGTGTTTGCTTCAAAATAAACCCTCTCTTGACCTCTTCACGTGTCAAGGCAGACCCTGCCATGTACATTCAGAGGTAAACATAAAAAAGTAACATCACTCACCTTGCCTGACACCACAAACACTGTATAGCTGTCCAGTAGGTTGAACCAACTGTGAAGGTCAAAGTAAGCGGCCGAAGGGGACTGTGGCCTATTCTGTGGGATAATACAACAAATGACACATCAACTGAGCAGTGCCTTAAGCGGGCACTGACTCCAATCTCATCTATGTTTGTAAAGTGTTAATATTTTATGCATTAGTGTTAATTATGATTTCAAGACACAGACAGATAACCAAAGTTATCCAGACTTAAAGCACACAAAGAAATAGGAAAAGATTGTTCATAACTGGTGTGACAATAGCCTGCCACACATTCCCACACACACAATCACAACGAAAAGACCAAATGAAACCCATAACCTTTGTTCTGTTGACTACTGAACAGTGAACTTTCGACACCTATGTACAAGTATCGCCACTGCAATATCAATAAGATATAGACAAACGTTATATGGATGCTTTTCCAATGTTAAGTTTTGCAATATAACCAGTTTTAAACTGATGAAGGAATAAGAAAAGTATACATTTAAGAACTGTGTATATGTTTTGTTTTAGCATTCCTTCCAAATATTAGGGGGGGGGGGCAAAAGATCTCAATCAGATATGGTTATTAATATCTGACCTACTAATGTGTAAAATCAGATATTTTAATTTATTTTCCCACAGACTATAATATATAAACAGTTATGTTTTTATGGAGCAGCCTCCTGCTCAGTGCATAGATGCCGCACACATAGGTTTTTATTAGCTATCAATTTCTACAGTGATCCTAGTGCTCTATACGCAATTTTTATCAGGCTACAAAAACGATCTATAGCAGAACAACACTATACATTTTGATTTTTCTGCATAACATAATGAATTCACAGAAAAGGGAAGCCTCCTCTGTTTCGAATTCACACTGAAAATATTGGTCAGCCTTTTATCAATGTGCTAAATTATATTTCTATTTTCTCGATAACTTATCTAAGGGGAGATTGTACAAATCAGAATGTATTGTCTGCTTTGTTTAAAATTGTGAGCATGGATCACAGGTAGAATAAGCTTCGATGACAATATTCCGTTAAGAAGCCATCAAATTCTGTGTCTGATTTGAAATGTATTCTATTTTGTGTTTAATAATTTTATGTTTACCAGTTGAAGGAGTGAACAGCTTTCATTACAAAAATATGAAAGGCAACAGTCAGGTAAGGAACAAAGCATAATTCTCCAGTCATTTTGCTTTTCACTGTGATGCAGCTGAAAAGCTGTCAGAACCTTTACTTGATACATAAACCGATTATGAGACATTTTGAGTAACCTATGAATAAACGTGCATCAACTACACATTAAAGAAACATGAGAAATAAATGTGAGTGAGCTTAGTTACTGCATCGTGAAAGCATGCAGATAATTGAAGGACAGATGAAATCAGAGTCATTTGAATAATATAGGTTTATATTTTATTAACCAGCCGTAGCATATTATTTCAACGTGTATTAGAATGTTAAAGTGATGTTCTCATGTGTTATGGAATTTCGAATCATTCACCTTCAAATAGTAATGTGTGTAAAGACTTCATGAAATCTAAAGTGATCTAGATAATTTTAGCTTGATATTGAAGGGTTTCATTCTCAATTTCATCATTTGTATATATGAAATTGTGCACCAAATGAGAAAAGAAAAAATGGTGCTGCATGGCTATATTGAGTGTAAATGTCATGAAACCTCAGAACAATAATCTTCATATATGTACTAATATAGAACATTTGATTTTTGTGTGATTTTTTTTTATTGACAAACAAGCCAAGGTGATTGACAATCTCAATTTGCAGAGAAAAAAACCCACAATGCAGATACATAACAGTATACAATAGTGCAGACTCTGACATTTCCTATAATCTTTATTTAACCACGTTTACGCCCCCTGATAACAAGAAAGAAAAGCGCCTGACCCTTGCTGGACAGTAAAATCATCGTCCCCCAAAGCATGCATAGGTTGTAACAGTACAAATTTTACAAAAAATTATCCCAAAATCTTAACAAACTTAGTCTGTAACAGTATAATTTTTACAAAAAGTTTTCCCAAATCTTAACAAACTTCCCGATTGCTTTAGTTCCTCTAATCTTGGCAAGTGAGCCTTCCATCGTATGAATTTCATTAACAAGAGCCCACCACTCGGTCGTATGGGGAGGATTCTGAGAGATCCAAGCTCTAGCTACAACCAGTCTAGCACAGGACAGAAGAATATTTAACAAATCTTTATTAGAACTATTAGTAGAGTGTATAGCCAATAGAACTGAAGCTGCAGATATTGCAGAATTAATCACTTGTTTTTGAAGTAAGATATTTTCTATTGCTGTCCAGTACTTAGGTAGTGATGGACATGAATAAATCATATGTATGAGGTCTGCTACCACCAGACCACATTTAGGACATTCAATCAATCAATCAATCAAAGACATTTATAGAGCGCACTACCTACCCATAGGGTCTCAAGGCGCTTAGGGGGGGGGGGGGGGGTGCCGTACTGCTCGAACAGCCAGGTCTTGAGCTTCTTCCTGAAGGAGAGGTGGTCTTGGGTCAGGCGCAGGTCGGCCGGGAGGGAGTTCCAGGTCTTGGCGGCCAGGTAGGAGAAGGACCTTCCTCCTGTTGTGGCTCTACGGATGCGTGGGACGGCTGCGAGGGCGTGGCTGGCAGATCGGAGGTGGCGTTTGGGAGCGTAGAAGTTGATTCGGTTGTTAAGGTAGCTCGGGCCTTGATCGTGAAGGGCTTTGTGTGCGTGGGTGAGGAGCCGGAAGGTGATTCTTTTGTTGACGGGGAGCCAGTGCAGGTCTCTCAGGTGTCCGGAGATGTGGCTGTTCCGTGGGATGTCGAGGATGAGTCTGGCTGAGGCGTTCTGGATCCGCTGGAGTCTCTTCTGGAGCTTGGCGGTGGTTCCGGCGTAGAGGGCGTTGCCGTAGTCCAGTCGGCTGGTGACGAGGGCCTGGGTGACGGTCTTTCTGGTCTCCGTGGGGATCCACCAGAAGATCTTCCGAAGCATGCGCAGGATGTTGAAGCACGACGAGGAGACGGCGTTGACTTGCCTGGTCATGGAGAGGGAGGAGTCCAGGATGAAGCCCAGGTTGCGTGCGTGGTTCGTCGGTTTGGGTGCGGTGCCCAGGGCGGGGGGCCACCAGGAGTCGTCCCAGGCGGAGGGCGAGGAGCCCAGGATGAGGACCTCCGTCTTGTCTGAGTTCAGTTTCAGGTGGCTCGTCGTCATCCACTCGGCTACCTCTTTCATCCCTTCGTGCAGGTTGGCTCTGGCGGCGGCGGGGTCGTTGGTCAGGGAGAGGATCAGCTGGGTGTCGTCGGCGTAGGAGATTATGTTGAGGTTGTGTTGGCGTGCGATGGCCGCGAGGGGGCTCATGTAGACGTTGAAGAGTGTAGGGCTCAGCGAGGATCCTTGAGGGATGCCGCAGATGACTTCGGTGGCCTCTGACTTGTACGGTGGTAAGCGGACTCTCTCTGTTCTTCCGTCGAGGAAGGAGATGATCCACTTCAGTGCCTTCTCCTGGATTCCGACGTTACAGAGGCGCTGCACTAGGGTGCGGTGGCAGACCGTGTCGAAAGCCGCAGAGAGGTCTAGGAGGATGAGGGCCGCTATTTCTCCGTTGTCCATCAGGGCTCGGATGTCGTCGGTGGCGGCGATGAGGGCGGTCTCGGTGCTGTGGTTGGCACGGAATCCGGACTGCGAGGGGTCGAGGGATCCGTTCGTCTCGAGGAAGGCGGCCAGCTGTTTGTTGACGGTTTTCTCGATGACTTTGGCTGGAAACGGGAGTAGAGAGATGGGGCGGTAATTCTTGAGTTCGGTGGGGTCTGCCGTAGGTTTCTTGAGTAGGGCGCTGAGTTCGGCGTGCTTCCAGCTCTCGGGGAAGGTGGCGGTGTCGAATGAGGTGTTGATAATGTCCCGCAGGTGGGGTGCGATGACAGCGTCGGCTTTGTTGAAGACGTGGTGAGGGCAGGGGTCGGTCGGAGATCCGGAGTGGACGGAGTTCATCATGCGGATGGTGTCTTCGGTGCTGATCGGGGTCCAGGTTCGGAGGGTGGTGGTGGGCGGCGTTGCTGTGGTCGTGGCGTGGGTCGGATGGGTGCTGAAGCTGTTGTGTATGTCCGCGATCTTGTTGTGGAAGTAGGAGGCGAGGGAGTTGCAGAGGTCTTGCGAAGGGGTGATGTCGTTGTTTCCGGCGTTGGGGTTGGAGAGATCTTTCACGATGTTGAAGAGTTCCTTGCAGTTGTGTGCGTTGTTATCCAGTCGGTTCTTGAAAGCCGTTTTCTTGGCGGTGCGGATCAGTTGGTGGTGTTTCCGGGTGGCGAGCTTGAGGGTGGACCTGTTGTCCGGTGTGGGTTCCTTTCTCCAGACTTTCTCGAGGGCTCGGCAGTTCTTCTTGGAGCTCTTGAGTTCGTCGGTGAACCATGGGGCTTTCTTACTGCCGGGTCTGCTGGGCGGGGTCCTCAGGGGGGCGAGTTCGTCCGCGCAGTTGCTGAGCCACTTCGTGAGGTTGTCGGCGGCCTGGCTGGGGTTCGCTGAGCTGGCCGGAGGGTGCTGGGTCAGGGAGGCGGCGAGCTGGTCGGCTGTGATCTTGTTCCAGCTTCTTCGTGCAACCTGTTGCTGGTGGTGGTGGATCGTCGTTCTCCTGAAGGTGAAGTGGATGCATCTGTGGTCCGTCCAGTGGAGTTCTGTGGTGTGGCTGAAATCGATGTCTTTGCTGGATGAGAAGATGGCGTCGAGTGTGTGTCCGGCGAGGTGGGTGGGGGTGCTCACCAGTTGCTTGAGTCCAAGGTTGGCGAGGTTGTCGAGCAGGGTGCTGGTGTTGCCGTCGTTGTTGTTCTCCAGGTGGAAGTTGAAGTCCCCCAGGAGGATGTAGTCAGCGGAGGGGAGGGCATGCGGGCTGACGAAGTCGGCGATGTCCTCGCTGAATTGAGTGCGTGGTCCCGGAGGTCGGTAGATCAGGGTGCCTCTGAGGGTGGTCTTCGGGTCGGTGTGGATCTGGAAATGCAGGTGTTCGGCGGAGGGTGGGGTGTTGTCGGTGCTGGTCGTGATGCGGATGGTGTTCCTGTGGATGATGGCGATGCCTCCTCCCACCTGGTTGGCGTTGCGGTCCCTCCGGGTGATCTTGTAACCCTCTGGGATGGCGATGGCGATGTCGGGCGCTGAGGAGGCGTTCATCCAGGTCTCCGTGATGAAGGCAACGTCAGGGGCTGTGGTGTCTAGGAGGTTCCAGAGTTCGATGGCGTGTCTGTGGACGGAGCGGGTGTTGAGCAGGATGCACTTGAGGTGGTTGCTGCTGGTGTTCGGCTTGGCAGGTGCTGGTGCCGGGCAGGTCCGGATGCAGGTAAACTTGCAGGCGTGGCAGCTGAAGGGTCCGTGGGTGTGCTTCGGAGTAGCTCGGTAGCATCCCTGGGTCCTGCCGGTGTTGAGTGCGATGAGTGTTGTGGCGTCGTAGGACTGTCGGGTAGTATTCCGTCGGTGGGGTCCAGGGGTCCTGGCACTGGGCGCGGTCCAGGCGCGGACGGGCGCAGACGGGCTTACCTTTGGCGCGCCTTCGGCGCACAATCGGCACGCCCGCTGCGCGTGACCGCTGCGCGTTCGCACGGTCGCCATATATGGCGAAGTGCGCGGGTGGGCGGAGCAGCTGGGAGGCGGGAGCGGGGAGGGTACAGAAAGAAAAGGGGCGGGGTTACCGGTGGTAGTACGATCACTAACTGGACTGTTTTGTGACCATTTGGAAATTCTGCATGGAGTATGATATAAATGACAAATAATCTTGTAAGATTGAAGCTTTAAGCTTGAAGAATGAACCACTTTGTTGATGTTCATTAAAGCAGCGGAGATATTCTGGGCAGTTACATTAAATCCTAAACTGGTAGTCCATTTTAAAGCCATTTTAGGACAATCGTCTATTCTACTTTGACTAAGACACTTGTATCCCACACTGATTAATGATTTCCTATTCCCCGAGTAGAAGCAAGTCCATATATCCGAACCACTCACTTTCTTCAGACTCATCTTGCGAATTAAAAAATCCCTTATTTGAATGTATTTATATCGCATAAATTCAGGCAGTTTATACACGAGTTTCAGTGTTTCAAAATGTAGGAGGCCCCCTGTACCATATAAGTCTCCTAGTTTCTTAATACCACAATTAGCCCAGTCACGCCCTGTTTTATCGCTAAAAATCCTGGGAAGCCCTGGATTGTCCCAAAGTGGCGGATCAATATGAAAGAAAGAAGTTGCGCAATTAGTCAGAATCAGATTCGGTGGGGAAAAAAATATGACGGATTGAAGACGCCACTGCGGTGCAGCAGAGTCTGAAGCTCCCTCAATTCCCTCAATTCCTCATTTGGAGACTGCCGACCTTCGGCTATGCTGACTTGGTTCTCCCTGTGTTAACGTAGCTTTGCAAGGACCATTTCCGCTACCAGAGGGCAAGAAGATTGCAACGAGTTTGATACTTACCGGACCGGCCGATGATACAGCTCCTACTGCTGTGTGGCTTGACTGGGCGGGACGCTCGGTACTCAGAGAAGCCGTACTGGGCTCGGGGGTTACTCCTTTCCTGGCTCGGCTACTCTGGACTGGGCTCTCACGCATTGCAGCCTGCCATCGCGGTCGGAGAGCCGCCGTGGAATTCAAACCTCGGACATACTTTTTCTGGCAAAATCATGGCCCCAAAGAACCTTCCGAGGGGGTCTCGTGCTGCGAGGGAGGCACCAGTAATAGAGGATGGTTCCGATCAGGGGACTGCCTTAGCGCCGGCTCATATGGAAAAAATGAACGCGAATGTACCGGCTTCGACTACTGGGACTGTGTTACAAGTACCGGCTATGGTGGTGACTATGGTGAAGCAAGATAAGGTGCTCCCGCCGACCGGTAAGCAGCAAATCATTCGCCCTTCTCTGTTTCCGGCGGTAGATCAAACACCAGTTGTTAAGGTAAAAACTGCCTTGGTTACTGTAACTGTCACCTGTACTAAGAGTAACAATGCTGCTGTGACATCGAAAACTCTGTTAAAGACTGATACATTAGGTTGTGAGCTCTCTAATGGGGAACTCAATCGGAATAAAGACACTGTGACTACTGACTCTTCTGGTAGCTACAAGGGGGAGCTACGGAGCGGTGCACCTGTGAGAGTGGTATCAGCTGATCCCACAGCTGCGGAACAGGAGCAGGGGGGCACGGAGCATGAGCCAAGTAGCTCTGATAAGGACGATGTTCTAGGTGACATAAGCCCCCAAGCACTGGTTACTATCAACTTGGAGCAGAGTGGTGCTACTCAGGAAATATATGAGGACAGTAGTGATGTTGTAAACGGGACTATTGAGCATGCTTCTGGGAGCACGGAAAGAATAGAAGGGCTTTCCAACGATGAGTACGAGGAAATTGCCGAAGAGGAAGAAGAGGGTATCAGGGTCTCCTTCAGATTTGGTAAAGCAACTATCTAGGAAAAAAGGAAGGGCGAAGGCTAAAGGCAAAGTCAAGAACAAAAAAAATATTAACCCTTCTACTCTCTCAACGGTTATCTCGTTCTCAAATACGAGAGGGGAAACCCATCATGGATGAGAGCCCACTAAGTAAGTGGATCCAGGCAAAAGGGGGGGGTCAAAACTATGGCACTTCGATTATCAGGTACTAGCCCGACCGAGACAGCTCAATCACTTCAAGAGGCAAGCGGCAAGGCTATCTTTTCAGATGTCCCTCTTGCGGTCAGTACTCTGGTGGGGGACACGTTAATGGTCTGATTTTTTATACATGGGCGATCCAAGTCTTATATACTAGAGGGCGAGGGATCTTTAGACAGATGCACCCTTATTGGCTACCCTTCCAGCGGCAGCGGGTGTTAGAGGGGGGTTTTCCCTTTAGGTACTCAGGGGTGGGGGGTAGGACAGGGGTTGGTGGTGGGTTGGGGGTTGGGTGGAGGGGAAAAAAGTAGAAAAGGACAAGACAAGCTTCAGGGTGGGTAATTTTGCAGACTGCAGACTGGTTATTATGTTGGAATTACTGAATTGTGAAGAACGTTTAGATGTATCAAATATGTACAATGCTCCAAATTAGATGTCTAGCCTGGAATGTTTCAGGCCTGAATAATAAAAATAAAAGGCGCTTGGTTTGTGAGGATCTGAAAATGTACGATCCACACCTGATTATTTTAACGGAAACACATATCTGTTACAAGGATAAGAAATTATTGGGCCAACTGAGCTATGATCTGGTGGTATGCACTACCTTAAATGCTCCTATACGGGATGTGGCGATTTGAAGAAGAGGCAATTACATGAGGAAGTGATTAAAACTGCCTCGGATAATGGAGGCAGATGGGCTATCGCCCAAATGAAGGTGGAAAATTGCAAATACGTTTTCTGTGCTATTTATGGGCCTAATACTGATGAACCATGCATCTTCGATTGGTTGAACATTGAATTACTTGCTTGGGAGGGGGAACTGATTTTGATGGGGGATTTTAATTGTGTTCTGAATTATGACCAGGATGTAACTAAGAGAGGCTTATTCCGACGTATGCGTAAAACTAGGGCTGCGATTCTGGAATTAGCACGGATACACAAAGTTAAAGATGTGTGGAGGAATTTACATCCTGGTATAGCTGGTTATACGTATTATTCCCCACCTCATAAATTGTGCTCATGAATCGATCTGGCGTGGGCATCAGATAAAGTTATTGACTCAGGGTACATGGAGATTTGCCCAAGAGTATCGTCAGATCATAACCCCATACTTTTTTTGTTTAGCATAGTCCAAAGGGTACCGGAATCTAGACCCTTTTCGTTCCCGAGATATTTATTAGCAGACATAGCATTTGTAGCAAGACTTAAGGAGCACATTAAGGAATTTATTGAAATTAACACTAACACTGCCTCACTCCTATCGGTATGGGACGCTTGTAAGGCCTCTATTAGGGGATTTGCGCAACAATATATACTCAAACAAAATGCAGAGCGCAAGAGAGAGATTAAGATGGCTACTGCGAATATTCTGTCACTTGAAAAACAACTTGCTGATACACTTAGAACTGGCGGGCTAAGCGCGCAACACATCGGTCAATTACAAACTAAGCTAGTTACCTTGCGTTCTGAATTAAAACGTTCGTTCAGGGAGAGAAATAGTCTTAAAATACACAAATACAAACTGTCCCAATATGAATGTGGGGACAAAGTCGGGAAGGTCCTGGCTTACAAAGTCGCAGATGATCGCGCAACAACATTAATCAAATCTATTAAGGGCCCCAATGACACCTCGTTTACCCAACCAGTACAAATATTGGGACAGTTTGTTTTATACTATGAAAAGCTGTATACCCCTGAGCGCTGCTCCAGTGAGGCTCATATACAAACATATATTAATAAGAACTTGACTGCAGGAGAGTATCTAGATCAGGAATGTATTGATCAATTGGAGGAAGAGGTTACATTAAGGGAGCTGCGTCTTGCTATTACTTCTCTTCCTTCTAATAAGGCGGCAGGCGAGGATACACTCCCTATAGAACTTTATAAAATTTGTGCGGATGAACTTCTACCACTTCTCTGCCTCGTTATCAACCAAATCGTTGTCACAGGGCAAGCTCCGGATTCTTGGAAGACAGCTAAAATGATGTTCTTTTAAAAAAAAAATAAACCACCTACGGAATGTGGGTCTTATAGACCCATATCCCTGATTAACGCTGATGTAAAAGCTTACTCTAAACTTCTCGCATCACGATTGGCCCCACTTATGCCACGGCTCGTTAATGATCAACAACACGGCTTTGTTGTTGGGAGGGATACCACCACCCATGTTAACATGGCTATAAATGCCTTCGATGTGGCTGCAACTAATCTCACCCCACTCGGTATGATACTTTTAGACGCAGAGAAGGCGTTTGACCGAGTGGGGTGAGATTATTTGTGGGGGGTTATGAAGCAATTCGGTCTGAAGGGTCGCTACTTGAGAAGTATACAGGCACTGTACAGGGACCCTAATGCTAAAATAAGTTATGCTGGGATATTGTCATCAAATTTTTCAATCTTAAGGGGAACTCGGCAGGGGTGCCCGTTGTCACCCCTGCTTTTTTCTCTGTCTATGGGAACATTTATCAATGCCCTTCAAAATCAAACCCAGATTGTACCATTCTGGCATGAAGACAAAATTCTTAAAATCACAGCATATGCTGATGACTTAGCAATTTATACGACTAATGTGTTGGACGCACTGGCAGGGATTACTGAGGCAGCTAATAACTTTGGGGCCATTTCTGGCTATAAATTAAATATAAATAAAACTCAAGTTAGAATGAATTACCAATCTAACTCTCCAGTGCAGGGACTCTGTCAGGCCGCGGTATATTTAGGGGTAAAGATATCTTCCAAGATTAGTGAAATAAATGCACTTAACTATGATTCTTTATTAAAAGAAGTGGCCATCCTCTTGAAAAAATGGCATAAGATTCCGCTTAATCTCCACGGGCGAATTAATCTAATTAAGATGAACATTTTGCCAAAATTCTTATATCTTTTTAGGTCTAGTCCTTTCCGTGTTACTAATTTGTTTTTCAAAAAATTAGATGGCATTCTCAGCAGTTTCATCTGGGGCTATAGAAAGCCTCGAAGATCAATGTCGTTATTAAAACTCCCACTTGATAAGGGCGGTCTTGACTTTCCTGATTTCAGAGCCTAATTTTTTTGCCTCCTTTTTGGGTCGGCTCCGTAGCCTGTATGTTGTTAACAATCACTATTTTTGTCATCAATTCATGCTTGGAAGGGATACGAAACAATTCTTGGCAAGAGTGCAAGATCCAAACTATTTTTAACGTGTCAAATTTAAGACTGCGAGGGATGCAGTACGTATTTGGAATCTGATTCTGACTAATATAGAACATTTGAAACTATATTATTATTTTATGATTTTAAATAGTTTTAGACGTTGGTACTTTGGAAATGCAGGAAAGAGTCATAGTTACATGTGATGCAACCCAATAATTAACATATTTTGAGTGCTTGTAAGGTGAAAAGATTATTAGAATATTTATTTCCCCTAAGAAATTTATATTTCCTTTACTTTATATTCTGCATATTCTTAAATTGACTTTATTATAGGCCTGCATTTTCCTGCTCTGTATTGTCTTACATTTGTGAGAAAGTTTTCCCAGATTTCAGAAGCGAAACTGTGTCTTCCTAGAAGAGTTCTCACTCGCTTACAAGGACTGTTTGCTACAAATTTGATACTTTTGGAACATTTGCTATGGGAAACTGTTCTCTTGAACTCACTCATGTGCCTTTTGCTAAAGGATCATTGTTTGGAAGTTCGCATATATGGGTTTATCTGATAAATTACGTGATCAGTACCACCACTTTCTATAATATATGTCTTCCTTTATACCACATGTTAGTCATCCTATACAAACTGACCAATGGACTGAGTGGTCTGACATGATGAGTTGTCCAAAGAGGTGTCACCCAGGGACTAGGGAATTATATTATACATTGATTTGACGGAACCCGGGGAGAGACTGCCTCTGATATTTCCTGCACCCTTCAGTTGGGAACTTTTTTGCGGACTCTATTTTTTCCTTGCTTTTTGGGCTAACGCATATGCAGTGAGAGCCATTCCTGGACTCTTCTTGATGGGACACCGCCCATGAGCTATTGTGGCTCATGTCCTTGCTGATCGTTCCAAAGCTCCTTTTCATCTCATAGCAAGTCCAAACCCCTTTACTGTCCTGTACTCTTTAACTCCTAAATGTTTATTTATGGTGTATTTGCCCTTTTAAATACTTTTGATAAAACTAACTTTTAACTAAACCATAGACTATGGTTTATCATGACCCGTCTCCTTAAGTTGATTGTGCATTCTAATTGATCTAATAATGTCAGGGAGAGATCCGCATAGAGAAATATCCGAGCATCAGGTACTTATTTTATTGTTTTATATTGCCTTAACAAAATTATTGGTTTGCATTATTCTCGTTCGACTTAATTTCATAAGAAGGTTCAGACTAGAAGTAATAACTTTATTTGTATAGTCTGGCTTCAAGAGTCATATACATGAATCTAATAACTAGCTTGTAAATCGGTTGTCCAATTCCTGGTCCTCATTGGATAGCAGGATATCGGATCTCCTATATCGAACCCCTCATCAGCACCAAGCAATGTCCATCGGAGGACCAAATGAGTGTTGGAGAGATAATAGTAATAAGAAAATCAAAAAGAGCCTAGTATCCACTGGAACAACTGTGAACCAACCTAACAGACACATTTAACAGTATTTTCCAAGGCCCACTATGAGCACAAACATAGGATGCAGAGCCTTAGGCAAACATGCAATATAAAGACAACCAGTTTAAAAATACTTCTGGAGGACCACATCTGGAATCTGTATTTTAAAACCACTTCAACTTATGGGAAGTCAATGACTTCCTGTCTTATAATTTTGAAACGTTTTGGTTTTTTTCCACAAAGAAAATATCCAAATGTTGCTTAATGAAATCACTGTGTATAGGATTGCATATAGTGTGTGTCCTTCATAGATAATATATCATTATCAGCACGTCTACAAATTTGGCTCACCTATAATTTGTGAACTTAGAGAATTCTGGGAATTTAATGGAAGATATTAATACAAATGAATGTAAGAATCCTACCACACTAAGAAACCCTTTATTGTATCAATACTTCTTGGTATATATTTGACATTTCTGCAGGGTCTCCCCCCAAACCGTTTGCCTTCCTCCTTTTCTTTTTTCTGATCTTGTTTTTGTTGGCACTAGGATTATATCACACTTAACCACTGCTAACCAGTGCTAAAGTGCATATGTCCTGTACTTACAACATGGTAGCATTGGCTTATTTTCAATTTTAATATTTATTTACCTCAAATGGCCCCTTACTTAAAACATGGTAACATTTGCGTATCCACAACTAGCATATTTATTTACTTATAAGTCCATAGTAAAGGGAACTAAATGTGGCCAGGGCATTTAAATTAAATGCTGCTCGTGGGCCTTCAGCACCGATTGTGCCACCCACTTCAGTAGCCCTTTAAACATGGCTCCGGCCCACCACTGCAGACCCTATATATGCTGTTTAAACTGCCATTTTGACCATTTCGACCTGCCAACTTAATCTACTTGTGAGGCCCAAACCTTCCCCTTTTTTACATATAACTCACTCCTACAGCAGGTCCTAGGCAGACCTACGGGCAGGGTGTAGTGTATTTAAAAGGTAGGGCATACATATTTGAGTTGTAAATGTCCTGGTAATGAAAATCTGTTATTTGTTTTTCACTGCTGCAAGGCCTATTTCTCCCAATGGTTAAAATTGGGATTGCCTTAAAATATATTTGAGATGTTATTTCCAATTGGGAAAAGAAGTAGATTTGGAGTTTGGTGGCTCTTGACCCACAATTTAAAATCACAACTTATGGTGAAGTCAGATTTTAAATTTTAAATCTAAAAATACCTCTTTTAGAAAGTGGTCTTTTTATTACATTAACCATTCTGTGCCTCTGCCTGTCTCTGAATAAATGTTTGGGTTGGGTGACAGCTGAGCTTTGTGCATTCCTCTAGACAGTCACAGACAGGCCCATCACCAGCCTGAGGTACATTGGGAGGAAGGAGATGACACTTTCAATTTGGCTATGCCTGTTCCCACACAAAGAGCTGCACATCCCCATAGACTGGATATGGAGCCAGGGCAGGAAATACAGGGACGTTATGATCTTCTAAACCCCCTTTGAAGTCTCCCCACTTCAAATGCACATTTGGGTATAAGTACTGGACCCCTAACACAACCAAATTAGACGTTTGCTAGGACATTCTGCCTGGAAGAAGATCTGCTGTGCTTTAGGAGGCACTGCCACTTAACTAACTGTGTTGTGGTGTTTGCCTGCTACCTGGTTATTGCTGTGCTGTAGGAGGGACTGCAACTTTGCTACCTGCTCTGCTGTGTTGGCCTCCTGCCTGCTTCTTCTTGCCTGGGAATGAGAAGTACTGCATCTGTTCTCCACATCCTTGAACCCAAGTTTCTCCAAGGGCTTGTTGGCTAGCCTCCTGCTCTCCGAAGTCTTGCGGTCACAAAATACTTTTTGTAACTCTGCTGTCGCTGCTGGACTCTGCCATCTGTGAGCCCTATCCTTACCGGAGGTGCCTCCTCCGATCCTGGGCCTCAGAAGTGGTTTCTGCAAAAATCTATGCAGAGACCCCTTTGCGCCAATCGGAACCAATGCAGTGCCCTCCGAGTCAGTGCCGATTTGATGACGACCCGGGTCTTGACTGTGAGGTTCGACGACGCAACGCTGATCCTAAGACGTCGCTGCGTGGTTCGACTTTGATGCAGCACCAACCTTTCAACACTGAGTGCCAGGCTCGCCTTCAAAGCATCGACCCGACTGTGTGCATCGGAACTGAAACAGGGAAGGCTCAACACCGATGCTTGCTCTGTAGAAGTTACTTTTTCAGCGGGCCCTGGGTTGGTCCTGAAGCCGGCCTGCCTTCCATTGTGGTCAGCCTGAACTTTGGATTTACCCTGGTCTAGCGCGACCTCAAGCATAGCCCAGTCAAACTATGAAAAATAACAATAAAACCGAGGGAAAATTTCAGCAGAAGTGTTTGAAGTAGTTGTCTATTCAGGAATGGATGTATGACATTACAACGCATGCTTTTACCACGCATGCCTTTACAACGTGGTTTTTACAACGCAAACCTTTACAACGCATAGCGCTTTGGGGTGCTGGATAGTGAATAGTTTAATGTACTATTCCAACTCCAGTCCCTGTGGACACTAGGGAAGGTGTTGGATAGTAAATTAAACCTATTCCCTATCCTAGAGCGCCCCCCCCCCAGCGCAATGCGTTGTAATGGTTTGCGTTGTAAAAGTTGCATCGTAAAGGCACTGCGTGGTAAAAGTTGCGTTGTAAAGGATGTTTCCCTTCAGGAATAGGTACTGTTTGACATAGCCAAAATCCAACTAAATTGGGTTACGGGTAAGTCCCAAAAAACACATTTCAAAATGGCATCCATGCCACATTGGATTGTTTTTTATTTTGTCTATCAAAATAATGTTTCAATGGAAAAAAAATTACGTCTATAAAAAAAGATTTTAAAAATGACTTAATAATACATGTAATAACAATGACGTATGAAGAACCAATTGCATCAGAAAACCCAAAAATATGATTACACAAAATTAAAGAACATGATAACCCAAAACAAAAATCAATCATCTGCATCACTGCTGCTGTCTTCTATTTGTTAGTAATACAATTAACGCAGCCACTGACATGGCACTCTCCACAAGCAGCAGAACAAACAGAAGAACAAGGCATCACATTCTTTTTGCAAGTTCACCTCATCGTTCCACAGTGTGTTGTGTTGGAACAATGTATCATATTCAATAGCAAGTGCGGAGCTGGTGGCAAGTCACATTGTTAATTGAGACTTATAAGCCTTTCTTAACATACTGCAAGATTCAAATATTGCAGGAGGGAAAGCACCAAGCTCGTAATGCATGATATTGGAAGCAGCGACAGACATCATTCTTTGAAACAATAACGCTGCTTCTATCTCAATTTCATCTACAGTACTAGTAACAGCAGCAGCAGATCCTAGCGTTTTGACTATGTCTGATCTTTTAGCTTTGAATGTGAAAACGCGATTCTTCTTCATTTTGGTGACTATTCCATTGCCAATGGAATTTAATTTATGTAAGTTAAAACTTGCAGGAGCAGTAAATCCAGTAACAATGTTACTGAGTAATATGTCGGATAGGAATGGCGAAATAGGTTTCAGCCAATAATAGAAACTCTGGATATCTGTATTGTCTTTAACTCGTCTTGGTTCACCAATGTCCTTATGCTGCGTACTAGTTTCAAATGAAAAACCAGCACACTCTTGTACTGATAGGTTGTAAGCGCAGCTCACTGGTGTGGGGGGGTCTGTTAGTCTTCAAGGCCTTGGGGGTCACTACACGTGTGTGCTGTGCGCACACTTACAAATGATACACGTACTCAGTTTGCTGGTCTGGGCAGGAAGTGCCGTGCCACTTCCAGCCCGTTTATTTATCTCTTTCTGGCCACGCCTGGCCAGAAAGTGCTACAGTGTGTGCTAGTGCTTCCGGGGCTCAGGAGAGACCCTCGGAACACTAGAGCGCCACATCCCTCCCCAACTTGGATTTTTGAAAACTTGGGTTTGAAAACAACAGTCAGTGAAAGTTCAGCATCTGAAGTCAGCCAGCTTCTGGCTCGGCTTTGGATTAGGTCTAAGATCATATCTCCATCTGCCTCTTACCGGTACCTGCTCAGCTCTCGGGCTGGGTGTCGAGATGTTTGCGTCACCCTGGTCTGTAGTGTCCATAGACGTGCTCGCATCATGGGGTCTTCCCGCTCCAGTCTCGGACTCTCCTTCCGCTGGTTCTATTTGGTCGGAGTTGTGTTGTTGAGTGGCTGGTATTTGTTTGAACCAGGAGACATTCCTAGTTACTTCTTCTCCATCTCGGCGAGCTGTGACAGCGGTGCCCCGCATTTCCTTGACGACCCATGGTTCAGGCTCAAAGGCGGTGTTGAACTTTCCTCCAGGCCTTCGGGTTCGGATTAGCACAGTCTCGCCCGGTAGTATACTTCGGGACCGGGCACGCCTCTTGTTGCTTGCTTTCTCGTTTGTTCTCCTCCGCCTTTCTTGGGTGCGCCCGGGGGAGTAGGGTGGAGGTGTCCAGTTGTCGGCCATGGGAAGTAGATCTCTTCTCGGGCCAGCAAGCATCAACGCCCACGGTGATTGTTGCGTGGTACTGTGGGGCGTGCTTCTGTACTCCCGCAGAAATAGTTGAAGGGCTTCCTCTGGGTCTTTTCCTTCCGCAGTGGCAATTCGCAGGATCTTGTTGGTTGTCCTCATGAACCGCTCCACCTCCCCATTTGCCTGAGGCCATTGGGGCGTGATCCGGTGATGTCGGATGCCTAGGCTGTGTAGGAACTCTCGGAACTCGCACCCTTGGAATGGGGGGCCATTGTCTGTTTTGATGACCATCGGAACACCAAACATGGCAAAGGACTTGCTCAAAAGTGGGCGGATGTTGGCAAAGCTGGTGGAGGTGGCAAGATCTACAATCGGGTATTTCGTGTAGTTGTCGATCAGCACGACAGTGACTCTCCCATCTGGGAAGCTCCCAAAGTCCAGGCTGAGCCATGACCATGGTGATGGAGCGTGCTCCTCCGTGATCACAGGCGCGGGTGTGTCCGCTGAACTAGTTATCTGGCACGCTCGGCACTGGCGTACCACGGTGTCAACAGCTCCCTCCAGGTCCGGGAACCAGACCTTCTCTCGCATTCTAGCTTTCATCCGGCGGGTGCCCTGGTGTCCTGCGTGTGCTAGGATAGTCGCCCTTTCCTGTAGGGTCTTGGGGATGATCACCCGGTGGCCTCTGAGGATGAGGCCATTGCTTGCTTGGCTCAGGTCATGGCGCACTCTCCAGAATTGTGTGAGGCGTGTTCGGTCGTCCTCGCTCCAATTGCTGACATTCTTTAGGAAGTTCTCCCAGGACCCTGATTGTACGGCCTCGGCTACTCGCTGGATGACCGCGTCGTTCACATACTCAGGTATGATGGCGTCAGCTGTGAGGGCTTGTGGACACGAGGCAGCTGACAGCATGTCCACAAATTCTTCAGTGGGGTTCTCAAGATCTGTTTGTTGGCATTCCTTTGGGCCTGGATGCCTGGATAGAAAGTCTGCGGGGTTCTTGGCCCCCGGGGCGGTAGGCTAGTTCCATTTGGTACTGCTGCACTTGTATGGCCCAGCGTTCTATCCTCGGGGGTGGATGAGGAGCGGTTCCCTTGAACAAGGGTATCAGCGGCTGGTGGTCAGTTATCATGCGGAACGGGTGTCCAGAGATGTATAAGTGGAAGTGAGCACATGCCCACTTCACTGCTAGGGCCTCTCTCTCAACCTGCGAGTATCTTGACTCGACCGGGGATAGTGCTTTGCTTGCGAATGCTAGTGGTGACCACGTGCCGGGTTCAGTTTCCTGCGATATCACCGCTCCTAGACCAACCGGGCTGGCGTCTACTACTATTTCGGTAGGTTTGGAGGTGTCAAAGTAGGCCATTGTGGTGCTGTCTAGCAGCGCTGTTTTGATTTTGTCGAACGCGTTGGCTTCAGTCTCTGTCCACCGCCATGCGTTTTCCTTCTTCGTTAGGTTCCTTAACGGCTCTGCAATCGAGGCCAGGTTGGGGATAAACCTTGCACAGTATTGTGCCATCCCCAGGAAGCTACGCACTTCCGATGCTGTGGTAGGTGCAGGGGCATTCTTGATCGCCACTGATTTGCGAGGGTCGACAGCAACTCCTTCAGACCCGAACACGTAGCCAAAGAATTCGATGGACTTCTTGAAAAATTGACATTTGTCCTTGTGGAGGGTTACGCCATACTGTGCAAGTCGGTGTAGCGTTGCTTTTAGCCTGTTGTGGTGTTCTTCGCTCGTTTTGGCATGGATTAAGATATCGTCACTGACGTTCAGCACTCCTTGGAGCCCCGAGAGGATTTCTTTGATCGTATTCTGGAAGATCTCAGCTGCCGATGAGATCCCAAAGTTCAACCTCTTGTAGCGCCTCAATCCCAGGTGTGTCGAGAAAGTTGTGATGTATCGGCTTTCTTCAGCCAGTCTCAGCTGGTGATAACCTGCATTGAGATCTAGTTTAGAAAACCACTGGGCGCCGTTTAGGTCCGTCAGGATGTCATCGACTGTAGGTGTGAGGTGTCGCTCACGGCGGATGGCTTTGTTTGGGATTCTCATGTCGATGCAAATTCGGATTTTTCCCGGTTGTTTCGGCTTCTCAGCTATGACCATGGGGGACACCCATGGTGTCGGTCCGGACACCTTTTCGATCACTCCCTGTGATTCTAGCAGGTTCAGCTCTTGCTCGACTGCAGCACGCAGGTGGAATGGTACTCTTCGGTGTCGGAGTGCAATTGGTTGCACCGTAGGGTCTATGTGTAGCTTGATAGGTGGGTGCTTGATGGTTCCAAGGCCTGTGAACAACTTGGGGAACATGAGTAGGATGTCTTCAACTTGCATTGCTCGCACTGCGTTCGCGAAGGCAATGAGGCCTAGGTCTTCTGCCGTGTTGCTCCCTACTAATAGGTCCGCCTCTTTATCGATCACATGGAATGTGGTCGTGACTTCCTGGTCCTCTGCTCGGACTTGCACAATCATCTTGCCTCGCAGTGGGAGGGGGTCTTGACTGCCGTAGGTGAAGATCCTGGCTTTAGACGGAACAAGTGTGGGTTTCGGATTGAGTGCTTTGTAATGTTGGATGCCCATTACATTTACTGTGGCTCCGGTGTCGATGACTCCAACCGCTGGTGAACCGTGGATGTGTATTTGGCATTTGGGTTGCGGCCGTCGACTCTTCTTCAGCTCACTGACAAAGGATACGAAATAGCATTCGTCATCTTCGTCTGTGGACGAATCATCGTATTGTGGTTGCTGCGACCTGTGCGACCTAGTGGAGCGTGACGTTGTGGAGTCATCTAGCGACAGTTGTTTGACTGCTCCAGCGGCCGATCGCCGTCCTGAGGCGTTCCGTCCTCGAGACCCTCCTCTGCATACGCTGGCGAAGTGGTTGGGGATGCCGCATTTGGAGCATGTCTTCCCTCGTGCTGGGCAGCCATCTTGGGTGTGTTCCTCTCTGCCACAGTAGCCGCACAGCGTTTGACGTCGGGTTCGCGTCGGCCCTCGACCTCTGCTTCCTCGGCTCGACACACGCACTGCATCCACCCGTTCTGTCTTGATCACTGTTCCTGTTTCGTGGTGTGGATTAAGGGCCGCTTCCATCGCGGTGGCGCGGGCGTCAGACAGCTCGTGGGACCGTGCAAGGATCAAAATTTCGTCGAGTGAGATTCGCGGCTGCCTCAGGATCAATGTCCGCAAATGTTTGTTGCGGCAACCCTGGATGAGTTGTGCAGTGACTTCCTTCTTTTCGTCGTCCTCGGTGCACGTGCTTATCAGGTCTCTTAGTCGCGCATGAAACGCGTCCATTGTTTCCCCTTCCCGTTGTTTGGCTTGTCGGAACTTGAACCTCTCGTAATGGGGGTTTAGTTGAGGGTCGAAATGGGCGTTGAGCGCGTTGACCGCCGCATCGAAATCATTGGCGGCACCTGTGTTGGGGAGGTGTCTAAATAACTTGTAAAGTTCTGTGCCTCCGAAGTGGAGGAGTAGAGAGCGCTTCACTTCATTATCTTTCTCTCGGGTGGCCGTGAAATAATTGTTAAGTTGTCCTAGCTATACTGCCCATCGGGGTGCCGCTGTCCCCGGGTCGATTAGCTCGCTGAAAGGCGGTAGCGCCTGTAATTGTGCATGTGCGGAGGGTGTTGGAGCTTGAGCTGCAGGGGGTGCTGCTACCTGTGGTGCCCCTCCGGTGGCCCCACCAGTGGCCCTTCCCTGGTCTGGAGACATGGTGTCGTGGGCAGTGTCCTCTGCAGGCGCTGGTTACGCTAGTTTAGCGTTTACTCGTAATGTTCTGTGCCTGTTGAATTGGTTTGTCCTATGCTTGTTTGCTTGTATTGTCCAGTGCTTGTTTTAATTTGTTATTCTTTCCCTGTGTCCGCTCGTGTGGTTGAGCATCAAGTCAGAGCGCTGGGCGTGCTCTGTACCACATTGAGGTCACTGCCTCATTGATCCCCCTTCAGCGTGAGGCGTTGCGCACACACGCGGTGCAAGGCTGAGGCCTGCGTCGGCTTTGAGCGTCTGCGCATGCGCGCACTCCAGAAGCGGCCGGCTGGGCCTGTCTCCGGCGCCTCCTGCTTCCTCGCCTCAGCGCGTCGCCGGTACCGGTCCCCACGCAGCTACTGGCATATGCTGCTTACCGGTAGGCGATGTCTTCACTCTGGAGTTGGCTTTGGGACTCACGGGACGGTCACAGGCGCTGGGTCGGCGGGCTCCGGCCGAATCGGGGCTCGGCGGCTCCGGCGCTCCCGCAGCTGGTCCGCTCGTGGGTGTGGGTGGCTCCACTCCCTCGTCGCCAGTGTGGGGGGGTCTGTTAGTCTTCAAGGCCTTGGGGGTCACTACACGTGTGTGCTGTGCGCACACTTACAAATGATACACGTACTCAGTTTGCTGGTCTGGGCAGGAAGTGCCGTGCCACTTCCAGCCCGTTTATTTATCTCTTTCTGGCCACGCCTGGCCAGAAAGTGCTACAGTGTGTGCTAGTGCTTCCGGGGCTCAGGAGAGACCCTCGGAACACTAGAGCGCCACATCTGGCATAAAAATCTGCCATATTGGCCTTTTAATCTCTGTAATCTTAATTCCACGTGCCAGCCCTCTTCTATGATTAAAGGAACGCATCAATACTTATTTAAAAAGTCACATTTGTGTCATTAACACTCTAGTAAAAACGTCCTAATATGCCTTATTATATATTTACATGCCACAATATTGAAATGTGATTTTCGAGGCTTTCCCGTAATTCTATTTTGTGGGATATTAGATATGTCATACAGTACCTATTTCTGAGTAGAACCCCACGTACAGAGCTTCTGTTGCAATTTTGCCCAGTCTTTCACCAGTTTGACTAGTAACCTTTTAGTGTTTTAGCTCTTTTGGCTTCTAAACACTCTTTTTGGATTTATTCTTTTAAAATTCATATCTCGACTTCTACTTATTGGATTTTTGTTGTTTTGGTCTTGTTTTACTCAGATAAATATCCTTTAGTTTTCTTAACTGGTGTGGGGTCTTTTTGTGGTGTTTTCCCTTTGTTACTGTAATCAAAGTGTTGCACAAATAGTTTACACATTGCCTCTTAAGTTAAGCCTGACTCCTCGGTGACAAGCTTCTAGTGGATGAGCACATATTAATTTAGGTTGTGCGTCTGATTAACCCTGAGTAGGATTGTGGTCCCTACTTGGACAGGGTACAAACCTCTTCCAACTACAGACTGGTCAAAAGCCAGTGGTTGAGAGGGGTGAACCTAAAATGTAGTCTAAGAATAATTTAAGGAAAAGGTCTGCTTTACAGCTGTGCTGTCAAAACACACTTAAGAAGCATTTACAATGCAATAGGTCTCGCTAGAGCTATTGGCATTGTAAATGACAATGCCTTTTATTTATGTTTTAAAAACCAACACATAAATAAAAGGCATTGTCATTTACAATGCCAATAGCTCAAACTCTTCACGCGAGACCTTTTGCATTGCAAATGCTTGTTTTTCTTGTTTGCGCTTTTATAAAGGACAAGCTGGACCTGAAGGCATTGGAGCACCAATTACATTACATAGGGATATAATCATATTTTTGTAGGCACATGGTTAACGAATATTGCCAGAATTACAGGGGTGTTCATCTTTTATGTGGAAGCTACTGTTTGGCATTGTTGATATTTCGCCTATGTCTTCATAACATACCACCCCCCCCCCCACACACACACAGACCCTGCGCGTCAAAATCCTATTCCCTGTAAAACTAAATATTTTTCAGACCATGGCTTATTAGATAACTTTGCCTGAAACTTCCCTTGCTTTTTGCGCTGCAAGGTGGGGTGCTAGAGTTGTATATCCTTTAATTGAGGGGTGTTTCTAGTTCCCGTATCCTGCAGCTATCGCCCAGTTTTCCCTCCCCCTTTACAATGTCTGCATTTCCATCCCATTGATGAAGTGGGGCTATCAAAGAGATACCGAAGTGGCAGCGGGGAGCCGTAGACTCTGCCCACAATAAACACATTTACAGCCCTGTAAAAGGGAGGCTGCATAGACAGGCAGATGAGACACAGCTCACCTCCTTATTGGGCCTGGCCACACAGTGTACACCCCATCCTGTGGAGGAAGCAGTGGTGAAGCTTTGGGGTGGCACAGATTACATGCAATAACTGTGTTGTGTGTTTGTTTCTCTGTGTCTTTTGGGCTTTGTCTTCCCTTTAAAGTATTTTTTCCGCTTTAAGGGGTCCTGGAGCGCGTGGTGTTGGAAGCGTGTCACAGAAAATGCTGTAAGGAAAATCAATACGTGCATACATTGTAAACAATCGAGCAGTGCTTGTTAGCACAGTGTCCATTTGACGGGAACCTAAGACCGTGGAATTTTTTTTAGCAGGGGTGAAAAGTGTCGTTTTATTAGGACAGTGTCCATTTGACGGGAACCAAAGACCGTGGAATTGTTTTTTGCAGGGGTGAAAAGTGTCTTTTTATTAGCACAGTGTCCATTTGACGGGAAGATAAGACAGTGGAATTTTTTTTTTTGCAGAGGTGAAAAGTGTTGTTTTATATATTCTAGCAGAAAGCAGTGATTGCAAAATCACGGACCATGCTTATATATCTCTTTGTGGTATGTGGGCCCTCTCAGTCGTACATGGCTTCTTCTAAACAATGTACAGACCCTGGACTGGGTGCAAACATGCCGCAGCAAACTCAGTCCTACCTGAAAAGGAGGAGGTGCATGGCAGCCTCGGAGGCAGAGCGGGTTTGTCCGTGGCTGCCCATGATAGAAGAAGAGCCTCTTCTCCTGCGACGGACCCCGGCACAGCCTCTATCCTGCCTCCACTAACGGTAACTACTGGTTCCCATTCACAGAAGGAAGCAGGGCCACCCGCGACCGTCACGTGACTTGGGGCCGTGCCCGTGGGGTAAGATGTGTTATGGACAGAGGGGTCCCGGACTAGAAGGAGTAATTTATATGCAATATAAGGATTTATATAAACAATTGAAAAGGAAAACAAATGAAGGCTACGATGTTTTAATTCACAAAGCACCTATTTCAACAATTTCGCGGGGGAAGATAGCAGCAGCCGGAGAAGGGCTGCGGGCGAGCCGGGGGATTGGGTGATCGGGGTTTGCATGAGCCGGGGGAGATGATGGGCAATGGGATTGGGGTCTCGCCGAGTTAGTGGGGACAGTTAAGTGATGAATGCCGCAGCCACATGGTGCGGCCAAAGCAATATTTCAGGCGGGGCTCCTGTGAGCAAGATGGAGCCCCGCTTGTTGCTACTGTGACCAGCTGAAGACGGACACCAGCCGAGGAGCAGCGCAAAGTGCCGGTAAGTGGGGTGAAGCATGCTGTACGTGGGGTGAAGCATGCTGTACATGGAAAGCATGGAGCTTGCGTGGTGAGCATTGAGCCGACGGAGGGGAGCAAAAGTGAAACTGACCTCATGAGTGCTGATCGGATTCATGAGGCTGCTCACAGCGCGTGTTGTGCGCGACCTGATCCGATTCCTGAGGCTGCGCGTGCCCAGCTCCTGTCTCCTTGAAAGCAGACTCCACGACTATAGGTCTCGCTGCGACATCGCTTCGCGATGCGTCGCAGGTGCGAGACCTAAAAAGGGCTAATTTAAAAATAAAGTTTACTTTTTAAAATTAGTATAAGGTATTGTATTAGGGCTTGTATTTCCATACATTTACTATTTCTTTTATATTTTGTTTTTCACTGCTTTTCGTTCTTTTTTTTACTATTTTCATTTTTTATTACATGCATTCACTGTTTCACTTAATCGTCAACGTTGTTTCTCTTTTTTCAAACTTTCAACCTAGATTGTAATTAGGATTTCAGAAGAACTCCTTAAAGCTGTATATATCTCACCCATTTCTCACTTACACTTTCTCGCCAAAAGTTGTCTTTCTTTTTCTTCAAAGTTTTATCCTAGATTGTTATTGTGATTTCATCAAAACTCTCTCGTGGTGAAGATCTGTTGTTTAGTAGTAACCGATTCATACAAGGAACTGAAAGAAAAGGGAGTTTCCAACATGTGGTAAGTTTTGCCTGTGTGTAGATATATTGCAAGTAATACTTGACTTTACATTCAGATGTATTTCTACACAGTCTTTCAAAACGAACTCGATGCATTCTAGCTCGCGACGGGCTCACCTGAAAAACTTTCAGCAATGCAATTCAGAGCTGTCGTACTGCAGAAATTCAGACACACTGAGAGAAGTCAAGAACCCTAGCATTATCACATCTGCTAGAGGTTCATAGCATTATGAGGAGGCGGATTTGAAGAGTGTGCCAGAGAGGCATGGAAGCCTCAGCAGCGCCCTGTTGACAGGAACAAAGGAGGAATGGAGGACTGATGGGGAGGAGAGAGAGACAAGAAATGAAATGGATGCCAGAACAAAAGCGGAGACGGAAGGTGCCAAAAGTTATCCTTCAGAAACAGAAAAGAATAGTGAGAGAAGAAAGGAGGGAAAATAAAGCAAACCCCCTAAACCAAATAAAAACGTGGCACAAATCGACGAGACTATGGAACCTGGGCATTTCTAATAAAAGGCACTTAAAGGAAAAAAAGCACTACATTTTATCAGCCGAGGATATGTTGAACATATTTTGTCATTTTACAAGGCAATATGTATATTGTATCGGGTTATGTTTGTCGGCTCATACGTGTCAGCGTGAAATTAAAGACAGAAATTAGTGGGAAAGAGTAATGCACTCAAACTAAGGTAAAACGTCAGATATAACTAGGAAAGGCTTGTTTTCTAAACTGCGACCAAAATAAAACTGGCACAGCTTTATTGCACCTATATATGTCACAGGTACACTGCTGCTTTTGCAGATTTTACTCAACACACACATTAGAAAGTCCCTAAATTTTGCTTGTCCGTAATGTTAAATACGGGACATTCCAGCCTTTTCCCTTATGCGCAGCGCATCACGGCGGCTTGCTGCGCTGCGTGAAAACTTGTTAAATGTGCCCCAATTGTCTTGATTTACTTAAACTTTATGACGGTACTGTGTCATCTAAAAAGAGGCAAACCAGCGCGAATTTATTTTTGGCATTTACTTTACATCTAAAATATGATTTTGTCCTGGAAAGTTGTCCTAAAATAATGCAAAATAGTGCAAGGGTAGTACACTGGCTTTTCCATGAGATAGCCCCTGCTTTGATGCAAATCCTTATATACTGACAAAACATGCCTTCTGGAGATAAGTGCAAAGTTAGAGGATTGTTGAATTGTTGCATGTGTGGTGTATTGTACAGCACACATAGGGGCATATTCTCAAGGATTTATCGCCGAGTTAACAGCACTTTATCGCATCCAAAGTGGCGAAAAATGTATCGCCCCATTCACAAGCTGGTGCTAACAGCCCATGTCACCAGTTTATCTGCGATAGCAGGCGCAAAAAACATTGCCACAGATGACCCCGGCAACTATCGCTAATGAGATGCTGAGTAGGCGTTCCTGTGCAAAAAGCCGCAACAACACCACTCCGCAACATTCCTATGACCAGCCAGATCGGCGACAAGAACCCAAAACAGGCGATAAGGTGCATTAGCAGCAGAAAATTAACACCTGCTCTGACCTGGTGTAAAGTTGGACGACAGCCTGCACCAGGAAAGGGAGCCTAGCCCAGAGCCACAGAACAACAGATGCCATGGAGCCACTGATCATGCAGCTCGGAGCCCCAACAGAGCCACTATACCCACTGCCACCACCCCCAGGACCCCCCCGGGCACTCCCCCGGCACCCCTACAGGCAAAGACTTGTCACATAAACTCCACAAAATCATGTACCAAAGAATCTGCCTGATATTGCACAATCACAACAGGTAACATGCATGTGTTGTCACAAAAATGAGCATCACACATTCACCTTCGAATTACCAAACGAAAATGTATTAAAAAAAACTCAGAACATAAATGAAGACACATGGCGACTCTCCTCTGGACAATCTGTAGGTCACAGCCTGCAAGACAAAAATCCAGATAAGAAGGTGTGTCATGCACTCATCAAAGGACAGAGAGAGAGAGCGAAGGAGAGAGAGAGAGATACAGAGAGAAAGAGAGGGAGAGTGAGAGGAAGACGGAAAGAGAGGTAGAGAGAGAGAAAGACAGAAAGAGAGGGAGGGAGAGAGGAAGACGGAAAGAGAGGGAGGGAGAGAGAAAAACGGGAAGAGAGGGAAGGAGAGAGAAAGACAGAAAGAGGGGGAGGGAGAGAGGAAACAGAAAGAGAGGACAGAGACACAGAGAAAAGAAGAGAGGAACAGGGAGAGAGAGTGACGACACTGCGCACCCAGGCCTCACTGCTCACCTGCTGCCACCGGTGTATCTCCAACTATGTGCCGGTATGTAGTGCAGTTCACCAGGTCCCATCTCTGAAACAGATCCCTCCTCTGAACCAGAGTCCAAATACATGAATGGCAAAGTACATACAATTGCACACGTCATCATCGCTTTTCCACCCCTGTGCACCCAGGCAACTGCTTCCCAGCCCCTCCCACTGTCCAGCGGTGCATGCCCGCCCCTGCGCACCCAGGCCTCCCTGCTCACCTTCTGACACTGGTGTGTCGCAAAGAGGGCCCACCATGTGCTGGTGCAAGCCACAAGCCCGAAGCCTGCGAACATGGCACCCTTCACCTCGTGCAGCCCCTCTCTGCGGGCCACCAGGTCTCACATTTGATTCTGGGTCTTGATTTTGCTATGGCAGAGGACATACCAGTGCACACAGCATCATCACAGGCTGCACACCTGCTCAGCCCCTGAGGTGCCACTAACTCTGTGACCTGCGAGGCAATGCTACGTGGCGGTAGACATGCACTGCCCTCTGGCTCAGGCCTCCACAGCGGTCTAGCAGGGCTCAAAACGATCGTCACCAGTCCGGTCTACCAGGACGGGGCATCATCGCAGGCAGCACACCCGCTCAGCAGTTAAGGTGCTCTTACCTCAGTGCACTGAAAGTCACCGTCCTGTGGCGGTGTGCCTGTGCCAGCCGCAGTGTATCCGGTGTCACCAAGTCTGTGCCCCCAAGTCATGGACCCTCTATGATTGAGTATCGTGGTGCGGATGACACCATGTCACCTCCGCCCCTGGGGAATGTGATGTTGCAGGGCCCTTGGCCCTAATGCCTACATTTACACCACATGGATACACCCAGATGGAGAGTGGAAATGGCCTTCGAGCATGTACGCCTGGCCCTTTTTATTGGCAGGGTCACATGTTCTGTGATACGTATGCTGGATGGGTGTGGTGTGAGTGTAACCTAGCCATGAAGGTGTGGCTGTGGCATGCTGACAACTAGACCTGTGATCTGCAGATCAGTACAGGGAAGACCTGGCACATGTGGCACTGTCATCCCCCCTGTGAGCCTGAGCAGAGTGGGCTGGCCTGGCATATGCCAGTCTAGCGTAAAGGTTTGAACAATGACCATGGGGCTCTGGGTGTGGTTCCATGCTGGGCTGGACAAGGACGTAACTAATGTGTGTGTCCCTGTTGTGGTGTCGGCGCCACCCAATCGCCAATCGGCAATGTGGCACCGTGTGACCCAAGTCCAACGACATGAGCAACATGGACGTAAGGTGAAATCACTGAGCCTACATTTATCCACACTTCCGCACTTGAAAGATCATAGACATAACACATCTGTGTGGTTATGAATGTTTAATGCACATTCAGTGGAGTGTTGCAGCTGAAGCAGTACAGGGCCATGCAAACCCCACTTTACAATGTTGTCCCGTGGAGGGCCAGCCAGAGTCCTTCAGGGAATGACAAGTTCAAAGGAAGAGGATAAGTTCAGTCCGCAGTCTGATTGCTGTGTCATTGGCGATCAAACAGAATATTGCAGTCCATGCGGAGGTCCAAGGTGAGTGTCACGGAGTGTATCAGGGGACAGTGGAAGGTGATGATGCAGAGGCCAGAACCAAGCAGAAACAAGCCATATGGCGGAGATGTATGCTACAGTTTTCTTCCTACCAGTAAGGCGGTTTCATCCGCATCTTTGTTTTATGCAGTTTCATGTGCCTCAGGTGTGGGTGGTAGTGTTCTGTGTCCAGCACTGTGTAGCAGTGACTCAAGGGCTGGCAGTAGAATGTCTGCCACACTGTGTGGCACTGACACTTCAGGGGACAGAGTTGTGGATGTAGTGGTAGCAGCAGCATGCATCAGCGCCAGGCTTTGTGGCAGCAATGCCATGAGGATGGTCCTGAGGTCATTGAGAAACCCAGCTACCTCTCGCTGGGGTGCAGCTATGGCAGCCGCTCTTTCTGATTGCCTCCACTCTATGGTCTCCATTGACCTCCACATGTGTCCCAACTCCCGGGTGACATTGCTAGAGCCACTCTGACTATACAGTTGGTCTAGTCTCTTAGTCAGGGCTCCAGTGATGTCAGCCGTGGTCCATTGGAGAGCATGGAGTGGACTGAGGGTATCTGTTAGGGACTGTGAGTGGTACCTAATGGGACTTAGGCACCCACGTATGGCATCTAGTTTGGCTGCCCTGCAGTTGAACCCCACCGCACCTGTTCAGCCAGATTCTCCTGGCACCCCAACACGGCATTGGAAGGCCATGTGTTCTTCATGGGGGTCCTGGGAGGCAGCCGTGGTGGTGGGTGATGCCTGCTGTGTGGTCTGTGCAGGAGGTGGGGTCTCCTCATAGCAGCTGGGCTCAGGGGCGGCCTTAGGCATGTGCAAGCTGTGCACATGCACAGGGCCACCAACCCCCAGGGGCCACCACGCCAATATATATCCTTAATATAATAATCCTCTGAGGATGGATACATATTTGCGTGGCGGCCCCTGGCAGGGATTTGGTGGCCTGCCTCTGTTCCACTTCCAAACACCCTCACCCCCCACCCCCTTCACTGGCCTCCGTGCTCTGCCCCACCCGGACCCCCTCTTCCGGGGTTCCCTACCTACGCTCCCTGCCCAGGGCCACCATGAGCCTAGAGCCGCCCCTCCTGGGCTGCCCTGCTCCTGGAGGTGGGCTCTAGATGCTCTCCACGAGCTGTTGGAGGGCGTCGGAGTCGAAGCTGTGGTGGTCCTCTTTGTCATCATAGAAGAGAGGTTTGGGCTGCTCTGCAGGAGGTGTTGATTCTCCCTCTGCAATGTGAAGGGGAGATGCAGTTTGACAATGTGTTCACATGTATGTTGTCTCATTATACATATTTTCATACTGACTGCATGAATGTGTACATTGTGGCTGTTTGGGAGGAGCTGTCTATTTGATGGGGGACAGTGGACATTTTGACAACATAACACATGTGTGTCTGTACATGTACATTATCAACTCACATTTCCCTGCAATGCCAAATGTGATTAGCCACTTTCTACACAGAAGCCGCACCAGTTGTGTTCTGTGTTCTGTTGTGGACATGTTGCGGTTTGTACCACCTTGTTGTCAGTGTTGATGTGCTCTGCATGTTATGTGTGTGTGTACTGCATTTTGGGGGTGTTGCCCCTGCAGCTCTTATTTTGCTGCCCCTACTCCCTTTCATGTGGTGTGCCTTTGACTTTGACGCTTATACAGTGCTGAGGTGTCGCATACTTGGGTACATTGGTCTCTTGGGAGTTGGGGGGCTGGGACATGGTTTGTTCGCAAATGTGCTGTACCTAATTGTACATGTGTGCCATTGTGCCCATCTCCCCCCGTCCCCCCAGTCCCTGGTTGTTACTCACCCTGGTGCAGTTGTGTCCGGTCATGTTGAGCAGTACCCTGTCCCCGAACTCCTGCCACCGTCTCCCCACGGATGACTGTGGACACCATTTCCTTCATCTTGGCCAGATCCTCCTGTGGCACAGCACTCCCACCTGCAGTCTGAATTGCTGCCTTCTGGTTGTTGGTGAGTTTTAGCTTGGTTTTGCGCTTCACATCATTCCAGCGCCTCTTGGCCTCTTCCATTGTCCTCTTCAGCACTCCGACAGCATTCACCTTGTCCACGATGGACTGCCATTGTCCATTTGTTGTTGCCAATGACACATTGGAGGTGAGGAACAGTTGTTGATGGTGTTCTACCACCTCCGTTATCAGGATTTTGTTTCCCCACGGACTGACCCACTTCTTCCTACTCTTCTTCTCCTTGGCATTCCCTGACCCAGAGGTCCCTGGCTGGTCCTACGGGGGGCTTGTGGGGTTCTGGTTGTCCTCCCTACTTGCTCCGGCAACATCCATAGTGCTTCGCTGTTAGTAGGCATTTGTTTGTCTGTTTTTTTTCTTCTTTTATGATCATTTTTCCCACCTGACTTGTGAGAATTGCAGGCCTGTCGCTGGTTTTCGTGGATTTTTGTATCGCGATTGGCCTCATCGCAACTTTTTTTTGCATCTGTGGTTTGCATTTTTCTGGCTCGTGTTGACTTTATCGCTGACATTTGACATTTTATCTTGAGCCTATTGCATGGTACCGCCATGTTGTGAATGCTACGTTAACACAGCATTATATTCCAGCGATAGACTGCGATGAGGAGAGTTGCGTTAAGCTAATTTTGCAGTAATTATCACACATTCTTGAGAATATCCCCCATAGAAGGTGAGAAAAGTCATGACGTATGTCAAAGCATAGTATTTTGTACTGTATTATTACCCTTCCAGTAGAAAATCTATGCTAGCCATCACAGAGATATCTTTAGACTGATGTGCAAGGGTGTCTCTGTGACGCAAGCCAGCCTCAATTGTGCCAGCACAAGGCGTGAGAGCAACAGCATCATATTTTAGTAAATATGGTGCTGTTCTCCTCTCTCAGTCACATTTTATTGAATATAGTTTTATTTCACAAGTACATACCTAATCAATATTTGGAATGGACGCCTTAAACATGCCCCTTCCAAAGAGTGATTGCAATGGATGTAGTAATGTGTTGTGGGGCTACATAAAGTTAGTAGTAACCCATTCAAAAACCGGGATGAAGTTCTTTAATGATTGTTGACAGCAGAGTTGGCGGACATGAAAATTAATTCTCTGAAGTAACTATGTTGGTCTCTGGCTATTTTTCTAAAGAGCATCTCTATGCGAGAAGTATCAGAAAGAATGATCTTTGCACATATCATGGATTCAGTAGGATCCTCATGAAGCGCCTCTCAGTATGTGGATGCCTGGTTTTGATCTGTCCCCCTCTTTCCATGCTCTCGCCTGGGAAATCCTCGATTCTGTGCCTACCACACAGAAATAATGTGAACACGCTTGAAGATGCTATGCTGCACTTTATTTTGTATTGTCTTGATAACTGAGTTAACACATTTTCAAGAAAAAGAACAAAAATTGATTTAGTAGAATGTTTCACTTTGCCCTGTGAGCTGGCATTGAGCCTGATTCAGTAAAATTGTCCTTGGAGTTTATCCTCTTTATGTGCCCCAGAAACAAGACAGAGCTTGAAATTCTCCCAGTTGTAACTGTGTCGTTCCTCCAAGTTTCCTTCTGAATTAATTTGCTTTTGGGTCCTGGATCAGAATCCTCTATATCTGAGTCAATATAACGTTTAGCCTGTATTAGACTATTTAGCAATAGGCTGACCTTGTCTGAACAATGTCTGGCAGTGTTTTGTTAATCAGACATTGTAGGTCATCCTTAGATAGGGCAGTTGTTTAAATGGACGTCTGTGCCATCCTTAACGTAGATGGTGATGTAGCAGAACATTGCTTTTGTATCCATTTCCTCTGGCTCAGGACTATCTACAAATTTAAAATATGCTTGTAGCTCATGTCTTGAGCATCAGGAATTGGTTTGCCAGCCACAATCCATTTCAGGTCTAATCTTGACAGACAGTACAATATTGGGGTTATGTAAGAACCCACATAAGACATGTCAGTCAGTCAAAACACTTTATTTCGGCCTCCGGGGCCATGAAGTACAATTCATCACACTAAACGACATACATCACAGAATAGATCATAAAAATACATTGATTATTACCTAAAAGCTTAAACAAAAAAATAAGAAAAAATATTATATATATTACCTACTGGCGGTCGCCAGTAGGTATATATAGTTAGGATTTTTTCTCTATGGGATTTTTGAAAATTCTATGTCTAATAACTTTGGCGTTTGTGGACGGAATTGGCTGAAATTTTCAGGAAAATGGCACATTTTGTTTCTGAGCAGCCCTTGAAAATTTGGGGGGGGTTCGTCAAGGGGGGGCCGAGAAAAAAGGGGGTCCCAAAACGTGTTTTTAACATTGAGTTTTCCATAGGGCGGTTGGCCTCACTTTTAGCCCGAACGGCTGAATGGATTTGCACGAAACTTGGCAAAATTGTAGGGACTGGTAGCCCGATGTGCCTTTGCTAGGTCTCAATATATGTGCTTCAGTGGATTTTGAGAAATTAACGTTCAAAAAAAGATATATATCTGTAACAGCGGACCGGGCAGCGCTCCGGTTCGCGGACTTTACGCGTAACGGAACTTCGCGTAGCGAAGCTGATTGGCTCTCCGGCGTCTGTGAACATTCCAAACAGTCCGTAGCGGCCGCCATCTTGTCTCTCGGTAGGATCGAGAGACAAGAGGAGGCCAAAGCGAAGGGGCAAATGACCATAAGGGGGCATAGTAGATCCTCGCTGACCCCCTAGGTTTGATGTGGAGGTTTTAAAAGGGTCCCGCGGGGCAAAAAAAAATAATAATAATAATAATCGAACGGCTGAATGGATTTGCACGAAACTTGGTAAAATATTAGGGACTGGTAGCCCGATGTGCCTTTGCTAGGTCTCAATATATGTGCTCCAGTGGATTTTGAGAAATTAACGTTCAAAAAAAGATATATATCTGTAACAGCGCTCCGCTTCGCGTAACGGAGGTTTGCGAAGCTGATTGGTTCTCCGGCATCTGTAAACATTGCAAACAGTCCGTAGCGGCCGCCATCTTGTCTCTCGGTAGGATCGAGAGACAAGAGGAGGCCAAAGCGAAGGGGCAAATGACCATAAGGGGGCATAGTAGATCCTCCTTGACCTCTTAGGTTTGATGTGGAGGTTTTAAAAGGGCCCCGCGGGGAAAAAAAAAAATAATAATAATAATCGAACGGCTGAATGGATTTGCACGAAACTTGGCAAAATTGTAGGGACTGGTAGCTCAATGTGCCTTTGCTAGGTCTCAATATATGTGCTTCAGTGGATTTTGAGAAATTAACGTTCAAAAACAAGATATATATCTGTAACAGCGCTCCGCTTCGCGGAGATAAAATTATATCTGTATTACCTAGCTGTTGCTAACACCAGTTAGCGACGGCTAGTAGGAGATAGCGACCATCTTGGGCCCCACTTTGCATGTGAGTGATATTTATCACTAATGACATGCAAAGTGGGCATGCCAAGATGTTAGCGACTGGAAACAGTCGCTAACATCGCTATCTCCTATTATCAACTTTTGGAAATATTCGAGATAAGCGCGAATATCTCCAAAAGCTAGCACCTGCCCTGAGCAGTTCTTAGCCATGTTATCCAATGGGAGGTGGATAACATGGCTAAGAGCATTAGCTCGGTAATGCATGAATATCGCTGAGTTTTCAGCGATATTAATGCATTGCGGTCGTTTATTATCGTATTTGCGATAAACCTTGATAATAGCAAGGTTTATCTGCGATAATTTCTGACGATGCTTAGCGTAAAAAAATCGTTGCTAAGCATCGTTAGGGATAAATATCGCTTAACTTTGGTAATATGCCCCAACGTCTGTTAACGTTCGATTCGAAGGAAATCAGGAAGTGTTGAAAAACATTGTCTGCGCCATCTTGTCTTTTTTCAAATGCCACACTTTTGTCGTGCACGGCAGCCATTTTAGATGCCTTGACCAGACCCACTCTGTGCACGCTGTCGATCCTTAGCATGGCTCCCCACCCTCGCAAGCATCTCCCCCAGGCAGTGGTCACCCCCGCTCTCTGTCTTATGCATGGGTAATAAACCTCCCCCCATCTGCACTGCTCTTCCCTGAGAATCACACCCTGTGCCCGCCCGACACCTCCCTTTCGCCCTATTCACTACCGCACCCTCTGACACTCCTTTTCCTCTGTGTCCGATTGTCCAGGCTGGTCCTAGGGTATCAGCTAGCCCTGCAGATGTAGTTTATGGCCCCAGCTGTAAAGAATCACCCCTCTTCAAAGGAGTTATAGTAGATCAAGGCCCACACTCGATGAGATCCGTCACAGCAGACGCGTTCCTATTATCTGAAAACCATCCTGTATTGTGATTGGGGAGGGGACCGAGCCTGAAGCGGAAGATTCCAGGGATGACTCTTTGTACATCAAAGTTTTTACAATTATGTGTCACATTAAAAATATATAGCACTCCGACAAAGTAGTAAGATTATAAAACTTTAATAACTTATAAATATATACAAGAAAACAAAAATAGTAATAACATATAAACATTTTTAGGGAAAAACAACGAAGTAGCGGTCGGCTGTGCGAATAGTCCCAACGCAGCACAACGTCCAGATTTCCGGCGTGGGGCGTCGCGGGGTTGGGTCATCAGTAGCAAACTGTTGTGCGAATAGTTCCAAGGCAGCAGAACGATGGCACCAAGGTGATGTCCAGTAAGTTGCCGCACTGGTTTTGGTATCCTACAATGCTGCTCCGAATAACGGCGTGGGGCGCCCCGGGGGAGGCGGCGTGAACGGGCCTCTCCAGGTGGAGTGTCATCTGTTGTAGTGGGGCGCCCCTTTACCGTTTCAGTTGCCATTCCGTCTGTTTTTGGTCCACTGTGTCAAAATCCGCCATTCAGCTGAGTTGCGCCCACTCTTGCGGTGCAGCGATAGGCGGCTGTCACAGGACTCTCAAAATGGCGGCAGGCTCTTTCCTTTTTGGGCCTGGTCCACTGAAATGGCCCTGGGACACCTTGGAAATCGGACGCTTGTCTGCTAGGTCTTGGACCCCATTCTCGAAAGCGTCCCCTCCGCCTTGAGGATTCATCAAAAGTTTTGGGGGCCCCCGACTCCTGTAGGCTTCTGGTGGGGAGCGGTTGCCATGATTGCTCGCGGAATGACCACGACGGAGCTACGAGATGGTGGTGCTCTCATGCTGACGCCAGCTTCAGTCTGAAACATCCAGAAACAAGGTGGGGCTTTCATCGTTTGGGGAAAAAAAAAAGTTTTCATCCAATGAAAAGTGTTGTTTTTAGGTCATATGATCAAGCCTTCCATCATTAGGAAACCAAAAGTAAAATGAACCAATGAAAAGTTTTATAAACAAGTCACATGACCTGTTATGCGGCATAGGGTATAAAATGCGGAGAAAATACGTTGGCACGTGAGGCGGCATCAGTAGCGGACCGATGTGCGAATAGGCCGAAGGCAATACAACGCGCCAAGATCCGGATGGCACCGAGGTGGTGTCCAGCAAGTTGCAGCACTGGTGTGGCCATCCTACAATGCTGAAAGTCGGCATGGGGCGCCCCGTTGGCCTGTGAGTTTGCGTCAGTAGCGGACCGATGTGCGAATAGGCCGAAGGCAGCACAACGCGCCAAGATCCGGATGGTACCGAGGTGGTGTCTAGTAAGTTGCCGCACTGGTGTGGCCATCCTACAATGTTGAAAGTCGGCGTGGGGCGCCCCGTTGGCCTGTGAGATGGCGGCAGTAGCGGACCGATGTGCGAATGGGGCCAAAGGCAGCGCAACAATATTTTCGGAATAGAAGACACCACAAGGCGCTGAGATGCCAAGATCCGGATGGCACCGAGGTGGTGTCTAGCAAGTTGTGGCACTGGTGTGGCCATCCTACAATGGTAAAAGTCGGCGTGGGGCGCCCTGTGTGCCTGTGAGATGGTGTCAGTAGCGGACTGATGTGCGAATGGGGCCAAAGGCAGCGCAACATATTTTCTGACTGACACCACAAGGCGCTGAGATGCCAAGATCCGGATGGCACCGAGGTGATGTCTAAGTTGCGGACCGATGTGCGAATGGGGCCAAAGGCAGCGCAACAATATTTTCTGTATGGAAGATACCACTAGGCGTTGAGATGCCAAGATCCGGATGGCACCGAGGTGATGTCTAGCAAGTTGCTGTACTGGTGTGGTCATCCTACAATGCTGAAACTCGGCGTGGGGCGCCCCATTAGTCTGTGAGATGGCGTCAGTAGCGGACCGATGTGCGAATAGGCCGAAGGCAGCACAACGCGCCAAGATCCGGATGTCACCGTGGTGGTTTCATAGTTGAGAGGCACTTCATCTGCAGTGGGGCGCCGAGATCCGGATGGCACCGAGGTGATGTCTAGCAAGTTGCTGGACTGGTGTGGTCATCCTACAATGCTGAAACTCGGCGTGGGGCGCCCCATTAGCCTGTGAGATGGCGTCAGTAGCGGACCGATGTGCGAATAGGCCGAAGGCAGCACAAGGCGCCAAGATCCGGATTTCACCGTGGAGGTTTCATAGTTGAGAGGCACTTCATCTGCAGTGGGGCGCCGAGATCCGGATGGCACCGAGGTGATGTCTAGCAAGTTGCTGTACTGGTGTGGTCATCCTACAATGCTGAAAGTCGGCGTGGGGCGCCCCATTAGCCTGTGAGATGGCGTCAGTAGCGGACCGATGTGCGAATGGGGCCAAAGGCAGCGCAACAATATTTTCTGAAGAGAAGACACCAAAAGGCGCTGAGATTCCAAGATCCGGATGGCATCGAGGTGGTGTCTAGCAAGCTATGCAGTTGAGTTGTGTGCGCACTTGCGGCGAATAGGTCGAAGGCAGCATAACAATGTTTTCTGAATAGAAGGCACCACAAGGCGTTGAGATTCGGTTACCACCGAGGTGATGTCTAGCAAGTTGCCGCACTGGTGTGGCCATCCTACAATACTGCTCCGAATAACGGCGTGGGGTGCCCGAAGGAGGGGGGGGGGGAGGCAGCGTGAACGGGCCTTCCTAGGTGGAGGCTCGTCTGCTGTAGTGGGGCGCCCCTTTACCGTTTCAGTTGCCATTCAGCTGAGTTTCGGCTGCTCTTGATGCTACAGCGACAGGCGGCTGCAACAGGACTCTCAAAATGGTGGCCTGTTCTTTGGATTTGGGCCTGGTCCACTAAAATGGCCCTGGGACACCTTAGAACTCGGACGCTCGATTTTTTTTTCCTTTCCTGTACATGCAAAAAAAGGTAAATGCCCGGTACGTTACACGCTTCATCTGCCACGATGAACTCTCCAGAGGAACCGAAAAAAAATATAGTTATGGTAACTATACCATGCATCGTCATATGGAGAGGTGGCACCAATTAATTATAGTGCTGCATAAAAGAGAGATTTGGAGGAGAACCCCTGACCTGCTAGTACATTCATCAAAGAAGTGGCACTGACAGCATCAGAGGCAAGGGAAACGGTCCCAAATATTTAGAAGAACTTTGGAAAGATTAAAATGACATGTTTAGATTGTGGCAAATTAATTTCATGTGGACAGATGAGTGTTACTCTAATAAATACAGCATATGAACATCATCCTAGTCGATGGTTGGTAGAGACATTTTGACTATATCCTGGACCTGCCCGTCCTCGCCCAAAATGGCGCCGGAATAAATGGGACTCGTAACTCCTTGTTGTGTACTGGTTGCAGAACCTTGAAATGACGAGATACGTATGCAGTTTTGAAGCACATGGCGGGCGGGGACGAGAATTGATTGAATATTTCGACATCCCTATTGATATTAAGTTCTGATGTGTTATTGATTACTGTACTATTGAAAGTTCGAATTAACGTCACCCATGGTACTTGCCCGCAAATGTATATCTAGATAATTTTATTGTAACTGGCCCTGTCGTATTTTAATTATAAAATGTACGTCCACCGATTCCGTAACTGTTAGACACCTTAGTTCTTGCAACCTAATGGCCCGCCCGTTACGTTCCTCTACAGTGTAAATGTCTACTCATCATATACGATTACAGTTTGCTCCGTGGCCGGCCCACGTGGTTATAGGCTCGTATTTGTATAATGAAATTTTCACAATAAAGGTTTTTAAAAGAAAACATGGTAGTAGTATATACATTGGTAAAGTTTTTAATAATAGTCACTGTTTTAGAATCATTAAAAGGCAAGTGAAATAAAGCAGACCAATTACATGAAGGGTAAAAGGTATAATACGAAGGAACGCAGTAAAGATAAATGGTCAAGGGCTGTTGTGTTTTCTATTCCTGCAACATAAAGTGATCGATAAGAATCTCATATTCAGGCGTATCGGCGACTAAGACAGCAGGTCGACCCTCTTTTGCTCAACGGCTCCGTCATGGGACGAAGAAACGCTCTTTTTTTCGAAAAAAGAATATATTTTACTTGCAGGACAGTTGTAAATTTTCCGGGAAAGTACATTAGCCTGGAACATTATAACATATATTTAAGAAAAAATAATGTTCGGAAGTAATAAAAAGCGTAATTTTTAGGTCATATGACCAAGCCTTTCATCATTAGAATAAGAAAAGTAAAATGAACCAATGAAAAGTTTTATTAACAAGTCACATGACTTGTTATGCTTACGTTACGCGCTGCGCGCCCCGGATGACTTCCGGATGCGCTAACGCGGCGCGTCATATGACGCATTACGCGACAACGCAGGTCCAGAATATAGTCAAAATGTCTCCACCAACCAGCGGTCGGAACACAACCCCTTTCAGCAGGCTAAATAGTTCTGTTAAATGACAACAGAAGGGACAGGCAACAAGAACCATCAGTCAAAGAGGGGAGGGCTAGTTCTTCTCTACCGGGTTACATTGGGGCGCTACCGGAACTGATCGAATTGGTACTCTACAGTGTTTCTGGATGTTTCAGACTGAAGCTGGGGTTAGCATGAGAGCAGTACCATTTCGTAGCTCCGTCGTGGCCATTCCGCAACCAATCATGGCAGCCACTCTTTATCGTTATTTTGGGCGGGGTGGGTGGCGGAGCCGAGCTGTTTTGCAGCCATCATTGTGTGGAGTTCAGTTCATCTCACTAGTTTTGTATTTGTCATGAGGGGTTGTTCCTAATGTTTCTATTTTAGCGAGGTCAAAAAGAGATCCCGTTAGTGGCCTACTGATTTTGCTCGATTCCTTTTCTTTTTTTTTTTACACGATTTTTCGTTATCTGCAAAGACTAAACAGAGTATTGCGACTCTGTGTTTGTTTGTAAATAGAGAATGAACCAAAGAGAACCAATTCTAAAACAGTAAATACTTGGATAACAATCAATCAAATGGAGAGAGAAGCAGGCACGACGTATTACAACGGGGGCAAAGGCCTGCGTTAACTACCCTTCACTATGTGCAAAGAGAGAGTACTCCTAATAGAAATGAGGGGGGGGGGCACCATTCAAAGCAGATCAGTGTGCATAAACACGAAAATGTTTTCACTTACCACGTACTTGACATTCGACAGCTTATGATATTTGCTATTAAAAAACCATTGAAATTCACTGAAAAAACCATAGGTTATAGATCATATATAGTTAGGAATTAGCATTTACAAAACCTTGAAAATTCACTGAAAAAACCATAGGTTATAGACCATATATAGTTAGGAATTAGCATTTAAAAAACCTTATTTTACTCACACAAAACCATTGAAATTCCATATATAGTTAGTTGCACTAACTATATATCGCGCACCCGCAATCCACTGCTGATGATGTCACATATTACATCATTCATGACATGGTCAGGGACATCACTGATGACATCACTGATGACATCTCAAATGACATCACTGATGACATCACTGATGACATCTCATTTGACATCAATGACCACATCACTGATGATATTATTCATGTGACAATACAATGCATCTCCTCACATTTTAATATAACCTCTGTTTCACCCAGTGTTAAATACAGAGTATAATTTTTGAAACCATTGACACACCAATACTAGTTACTACATAAGTACTCACTGATTCCTACGTCTACACACACATTCACTCATTCACCCATACAATCATTCATACATACAATCACTCATCTTTACAACACTATCATATGCACTCATACACCTATACAGACACTCACACTCTGCCACTCATCCATGGAGTTACTCACACACCTAGGCAGTCCTGTAAAGAATCAATCACACTTCCATTTTCTTGTCTATACAGTTAAACATAGAGCACCTTACATTTTCAAACATATACTAACACATACTTACTTTCTTATACAATCATTGATACAAGTACACATTGATCTGCACAGAGTCACACACCTCCCAGCCAGCCACACACACACTCAGTCTCCCATACAAATACTTGGACAATCAATCAATAACCCATATAGTTAATCATATAGCTACTGATCAACACATGCAGCAGTTTACAGAACAACAGACATAATGATGCACAAATTAAGACAGTTTAGTCACTAACCCATGCACTCAGTGAGACACATTTAATCACTCACTCATACATTCAGTCATGCACCTACTAAATCCTTCGTCCAGACAGTTATACATCTACTCATTCTTCAATATGTAAAACATATTTAAACTTTACAGAAACACACAGTCACTGGATGATGTCATCAGTGATGTCATCAGTGATGTCATTTGAGATGTCATCAGTGATGTCATCAGTGATGTCACTGACCATGTCATGAATGATGTAATATGTGACATCATCAGCAGTGGATTGCGGGTGCGCGATATATAGTTAGTGCAACTAACTATATATGGAATTTCAATGGTTTTGTGTGAGTAAAATAAGGTTTTTTAAATGCTAATTCCTAACTATATATGGTCTATAACCTATGGTTTTTTCAGTGAATATATATATATATATATATATATATATATATATATATATATATATATATATATATAAGCACACAATTATAAATAAAATGGGACAATATCATTAAAAGTGAGATTTGAATAAAATATCACAGATGGAATGCACTTGGATGTTGGACTTTAAGCGGTTAGTGACAAAGAACGTTTCTGTGGAGCACCCGCATTGCACCGAAATATTTAGCAATAGAAATAACCATTACTATGCAAGAGTCTGATCTGAGAATACGTAGGGCGTCTTGATGGCTCCCTACACCTATTAACCTGCAATTCGGGACCACCCAATTGTGGCGGACAGATAAATGACCTGGGAAGACGAACAAAACATGCAAAACACTTTCGTTCTGATGGTTACAAGAGGGACAAGTGGTGCCTCATCCACTATTCCAGCCTGATATTACCGTTCTGAGGGGTAAAGTGCCTGTGTGAAACTGAAAATAGAGGGGCATATTACCAAGCAATAGCGATAATTATCGCTATTGCTTGGTTAGAGACAAAATTTTACCGCTGAGCTGCGGCGATTTTTATCGCAGATAAACCTTGGTATTACCAAGGTTTATCGCAAATGCGATAAAAAACCGGACGCAATGCATGAATATCGCTGAAAAGTCAGCGATATTCATGCATTACTGAGCTAATGCTCTTAGGCATGTTATCCACCTCCCATTGGATAACATGGCTAAGAACTGCTCAGGGCAGGTGTTAGCTTTTAGAGATATTCGCGCTTAGCGCGAATATCTCCAAAAGTTGGTAATAGGAGATAGCGATGTTAGCGACTGTTTCCAGTCGCTAACATCTTGGCACGCCCACTTTGCATGTCATGAGTGATAAATATCACTGACGTGCAAAGTGGGGCCCAAGATGGTCGCTATCTCCTACTAGCTGTTGCTAACTGGTGTTAGCGACAGCTAGGTAATAGGGAGATCATTTTATCTCCGCTTTCTTGGCTTTTAAAGCCAAAAAAGCGGAGATAAACCCCCTTGATAATATACCCCAGAGTTTTTTATTCAGTGGGAGGGTCACTTAACTCCACATGAGAAATGTACCACTTTTGCATTTCCATATTGGTGCACTGGATTCTAGTTTTCCCATAGGACAGTCAAAGCCTTCTAGAGTGAAAATAGTTATCACGGGCATGCACTGCCGACACATTGAAATATTACATTTCTATATTTCACATTTATCATTACCATGCACCATACTTTGTGAAGGACTAGATAGTGGCAAGCTATTATTACTTATTAGGAATGGCTTTATTCCTGTCAAAAAGGTTATTTTGACAGCTGGAGCTGGAGGTTTAAACTGTTGCAGTTCGGCTACTCTGGAATGCGTGATGCCATGTTTTCCTTGCCACACTAGTGGAGGGACAAAAAGTGCTGCAGTTCACAGGTGACATTTACCTTTCCATGCTTTAGGTGTAGTTTAGACACAACATACTATGGTCTTACATGAGAATTAAATATGCTAGTCAGAGATTGGAAATATTTTACATGCTTTCGATGCCAGAGCCTATACACTGGACACTGGTCAGTAGTGCTTCAAGTGTGCAGATTCTAAATCCAGCAACAAAATTCAGCTGACCACGGACAAAACAGCATTTTCTAACAGTGATAAAGACTTTGCAGTGATGATGTTTCTAACACAGACAAAAATGATTATAAAACTAGGCCTACTACATATTTGAAAGATAAATAAATATTTTAAAAGTCAAGATACATAAAATAATTGTAATGATTATTGTCAATTTAGCGCATGGTCGTTGATTTTAAACTGATTTAGTTACAGCAGTGCATAACTAAATATACATCACTCCTTAGAATTAGTCAGAAAAAGCTTGCCAAAGCAAAAAAGTTTTGAATTGTTTTCTGAAAGACATAAACTTATCTATTATGCATAATGGTTCTGGCAGTGCTTTCCAGGCATGTGGTGCAATTACTGAAAAACACCTGCCTCACCACTTGTATTAGATTTACACATCTAAAAGAGCAGGGCTTTAAGGGATGCTCACATGATGCATTTCCCATAAGGGTTAACTTGTTTGTAATGTGAATAGTCACAATTGGGAAGATTCACATTAATAATGCATACTACATTTAAAGACGGAATAACTTGCAACTGGGAGGAAGAAAAAAACGGTTTTAAACTGGTTAAAATGTAATTTTAGATATCAGAAAGTTGCACTTTGAAAATACACTTATTTACCTTATTTATCATAAACTAAACAGTCCATGTTTCAATTACATTAAAACTAATGTTCGAGTAATACTGGTTACAGCTTGCGAAAGATTTTGTTCAATCAATGCTTGCAGTCCATTTCCAAGAGGAAAGCACGTGGCCTGATCAGATAGTTTCCCATGCTATCGTGAGAGTCTTGTTGGTGTGCTGCTTTTTTTCTGATGCAAGGCAGGCTCACATATGCCCTTGTAGTGAGCTAATACTCAAACACTAACAACTCATCTGTGCTAATATTCAAACACGAACAACTCATCTGTGCAACCCACCCCACTTTGGTGAGCGACTGTTTCCTCAACTTCCTTAATTCTACAGGCCTAAATTATGGTCTTTACCACCCTGAGCTCAATTTCCCCAAATATTGGATAGTTCACCTGCTCAGTACCCTATTTGTTCCTAACCTTTTGTCTTTCACTTCTGCCTTAAGCATACCCTGATATGCCATTTGAACTTTATCAAGCTCTTTCTCCAGTCACCAACTCACTCTCCCTGCTATTAGACCTAAAGACCTAAATCCTCCAACTGTGTTTCTTATACCAGGGACCGAGGTGGACATTTATGAACACAAATGAATAATACATTCCATCTTCCGTGTACTCGTTGATTGTATCATTCGGGTGCAACAGTGCAAGGAAGTCATGTCACTATGCACATTCTCTTCCACGCCAGCTCATAGCATCTTTGCAACTTGGACAGAAAACCACAGAGTTATGTTAATGTTATAAAAGGCTGATTTTTCTAAAGTAAGACGAGCTCACGTAGCATATCATTTAGCCAATTCACCTAAACTAAAACTGCCTTGCATTGGGGGCGTGGCTTAGGCGCCAGCCAAGATGGAGGGATAGCGGCGGAGCTCCCGCGCCGGACCTCACGTTCGGAACTTTTATGGCACTTCTCCGGGTGGTTTACCGACAAGGAATGATACTCGCTTCATCTACATGATGCCGTGATTCCGGCGACGTCTTTGTTTCCTGCTTCCCGTTGACGCGGCGTCCCTGCTGCCGAACTTTGTTTCACCGCGGCTCCGGCAGCCATTTTGCGTTTTTGAGGCGGCGATCTGCGCCGCAAATGCTTAGCCTCCATACAGCTTTAGGACTGCGCACTGCCTCAGCAATCCTGCTGCCTGCCCATTCAAATGATGAGGTGAGCCTCTTTTCTTTATATTCACCGCTCTTCTGCAATACCGGGCTTCCTCTCGCTGCAGCCTCGGTCCCCAACCTCCGGCCGCCATTTCCTGGATTTACTTTTCGTTGTATCCCTTCCTCATTCCAGGTACTCTCGCTTTCAAATGGGCCTCACTTTTTGAACTTTGCTTGCCAACAATGCAGTGCGCAGCTTCTTGACGCTCTCTCAGTGGTTTCCCTGGCTTTTTGCGCTCCGCTGCGTTTGATGTGCCTATTCTTGAAGTGTTTCCTCCACCTGCTGTTTCATAAATGAGAGATATTGCCTGATTCCACTCCAGTTTCAGCTCAGCGGGTGCTTCATACATCATTGTCATCACCACAGCTCAGAGCTTTCCAGCCTGCCCGCCTTCCTGCTTTATATAACGCATTTGCTACTTCACTCTCCTCGCAGAGATGCTGTCTCTTATGTTTGGATCCTCCAGGTTGCATGTAGGCGCTTTTCTGCATTGATTTTATTCCTTCTGACTCATTTTGTTGTCTTTTTCTTGCTGGGGTACGCTCAGGATTCCTGTTTTGCCCTGCCGGTGGCTCTTCTAATTCACTGACTCTTTTCACCATTTTTTGACCTTTGGAGACCAACGCTTCCTTTCGTCGCATATGGGGAAACTCCGTAATTTGAAGTTATCCACTGTGAACAAGGCGCCTGTCCACTCCGACTCTGATTCCCCCTCACAGGATATGGAAGACGGTGCAATGTCTAAACCGGAGGCTCATCTGGGGGCGATCTCTAAATCTCATAATGGCAGCAAGCTCCACACTACATTAGCGTCTTCTAAACGCCTTAAGAAAGACCCCCCATCTCCAGATAATGCTTCTTCTCCTTCTTGCCTGGATCTTATTATGGAAGAACTACGTGCTCTTAGACCATTCATGGAGAATACTTCTCAGGCCATACAGAGCATGCAAGAAAAGTGGACGACCATGGTTTCCCAGGTTTTACTGCTTGAACAAACAACAGAATCTGTCCAGAGCTCCAGCTCCCGTATTCCGTCCATGGAAACTGAAATTCTTCTTCTCAAGAGGCAGACAGAGGATTTGGAAAACAGGAACTGTCGAAACAACCTTCGTCTTTATGGTCTTCCTGAACTTACGGAGGGGTCTAACCCTACTGCCTTCTTCCAAACCTTTCTTTCAAAACTCCTGGATGCCCCTGCCTTGTCTTCTATCAATATACAAAGAGCCCACCGTCTGGGTCCCAGAGTTTCCTCTAAGCCTCGCGGCGTCATCATGCTGTTCCTGCAATACACGGATCTGTTACAAGTGCTTTCTGCCGCCAAGGCCAAAAAATAAATTCTTTGGGAAGGCCATAGTCTCTACCTGTCTCAAGACGTTGCTAAAGCCACGGCTGATCGTCGAAAGAGGTTTCTTGACATGCGTCCCCAACTGAGAGCCCTCAATGCCAGATATGGTCCTGCATCCGTGGCTTTTCAAAGTTAGGTATAAGGAGAAGACCACCACATTTGAGGATCCTGCAGCGTTGCAAGACTTTCTACGTCGACATGGAGTGAATGACATGGACACTTCCAGAGCCATCTGATTGGTCATGACTTGAAGGAAACCCTTTTTTTTGCTTCAGTCTTGTGACCCTTGTCTCCATTATGCGTTCTATTCTACTCCTATTGTTTAACCCTTTATCACTACCCTTTGTTTTTGTTCCCTTCTTATAGGTTTTCTTCCAAGTGTTTTATCCTGTTGTTACCTCTGTTGTTTATTTACTTTGCCATTTCTTCTATCCTGCAGGCAGAGGTCCGGTAGCGGTTGTCGTGTTTCGCTGTTGTTGCTGTTGTCTCTGGCGCCGCCACCCCCTATTCCACGTTTGTTTTGTAAGTACGTCATTCAGTCGTCTTTTTGGACTTGTACTGTCTCTATGTTCTTCATCTCCTTCTTTTCCTCTCTTTCTTCTCTCTTTTCCTTCTTCTTTCTTCACCTTTCTCCCTCTATCTCTTTATCCCTTGCTATGCCTACTTTCTCTTCTTACTATTTGACATTCTCACCTTATTTCTCACCTACCATGACCATTTCTTTTTGCTTTTCTCTTATTGCTGACTTAGTAAGCATGTTTCTGTTTTGCTTTATATATTTCTTACTGTATTCCATTCCGTGTTATTACCTGGAGGGTTTAAATAACCCAATTAAGAGACAACAAGTACTGTCTCATCTGGCTCGGCTTAAAGCTGATGTGGCTTTTATTCAGGAGTCTCATCTTTCAGAGGCTGAAGCCTTAAAAGTTAAACGTTGTTGGGGGGGACATGTTTTTATTCTCTCCAACTGATAATAAGAAGGGTGGAGTTCTGATTTTGTTACATAAAAAGTTAAATGTTTCTGTTGTTTCACAGGAATGTGACGACCAGGGTCGTTGGATACTTGTTAAATTGCTTGTTGATAAGATACTGATTGTGTTATTTAATGTCTATGCTCCCACTGGTGTTGATAAGTTATTCTGGCCCTCTATTTCTAACAAACTCTCTGCTCTTCATGAGGATTATGTCATTTTTGGGGGGGACTGTAATTTGATTTTGGACCCCATTTTAGATCGACATTCCAAGGTTAAGTTCTCACCCTCTAGGATGCACTCCCAGTTCACTAACACCATTCAAAACAATGCACTGGATGAACATTTGGAGACTGTGTAATCCCGACCTTCGGGAATATAGTTTTTATTCCCCTGCACATAATTCCCAGTCACGCATTGATTATCTCTTTTTGAGCAAATCCCTCTCCCAACACGTTATTCATTCCGATATTGGCTCCATTTTGATCTCTGATCACGCCCCAGTACTCGTTGATATTGATCTCCTTCCCTTTTCTCCCCACTCTGGCAGATGGCGGTTTAATAATTCCCTGCTCCTTGATCCTATTTTTTGTACAGAGTTCTCTAAATTCGCATCTGAGTTCTTTTTGCTTAACCACACACCTACCTCCTCTTATGTCATGGTTTGGGTTTCTTTTAAGGCGGCCTCTAGGGGTTTTATTATTCATTTTCTTTCTGGTAATAAAAAAGCCAATGAAGCTAAATCTTCTTCCTTCCTCGCTAAAATTAAACAACTTGAACTTGCCTACCATTCCACAAATTCCGAATCCTCCCTTAAAGAACTCATCAAGGCCAAAGTTTCCTTTAATAAATTCACCACCGATGCTGCTTCCAATCTACTATTGAAATGTAACGCACGTTATTATGGGGGTCAAAATAAGATGGGAAAATTACTCTCTATTTATCTCAAAATCCGAAGGGAATGCACGAGAATTCACCAGATTAAATCGTCTACTGGGGATTTCTTGTTTAAAGATAAGGATATCCTCAATGAATTTATGCTTTTTTATAAAAATCTTTATACTCCAGAACTTGTTCCCTCTTCGACTGATATCCTTTCTTACTTCCAATCTCTTTCTCCTCCTCCCTCGTCTCATGTGAATTTTGGATCTCTGACTGCCGATATCTCACTCTCTGACGCTGTCTCTAAATTGCGTCATGGCAAGGCCCGGGCCCTGATGGGTTTACTAATGAATCTTATAGTCATTTTGCCTCTTTTCTTTTACCAAAATTATTACTTTTATTTCAAACTTTTCTGGACTCTGGTCATTCTAGTGGATCCTTCCAACAAGCCTTAATTTGTTTAATCCCCAAAGAAGACAAAGATCGCTCTCTCTGTAAAAATTACCGCCCTATCTCTTTAGTTAATACTGACTATAAGATTTTGGCCAAGCTTTTGGCCCTTCGCCTAGATCCTATCCTGCCAGACTTAATTGGCCCTGAGCAATCCGGCTTCGTGAAAGGTCGCCTTTCTTCTGATAATTCCAGAGTCTTTTTCAATATTCTCAGCAAAGCCTCCTCTTTGGATCTTCCTTTAGCTGCTATCTCTTTGGACACGGAGAAGGCCTTTGATAGGATTGGTTGGGATTTTATGTTTCAGGCTCTCTCTTGGACCGGTATCCCCTCTAAATGTATCTCTCTTATCTCTCTATTCTATTCCAATCCCCAGGCATCGATTTTTGTTGATGGCGCTGTTTCCGATTATTTTAATCTTCAGAGAGGTGTTCGGCAGGGTTGCCCTCTCTTCCCCTTATTATTTGTCTTAGCATTGGAACCTTTTCTTACTAAAATACGTCAGGATGAATCTATTTCCGGTTTTCGCTTTGATTCCCAGCAAGTCAAGCTTTTGGTATACGCCGATGACATTCTTTTCTATTGTTCGGATCCAGTCTCCTCTCTTCCCTCCTTTTTACAACAGGTTTCTTCTTTCTCTGTTGTTTCAGGATACCATCTTAATGTAGACAAATGCGAAATTCTTCCTTTAAATTCTTTATGTCAAAAACATCTTTTTGCTGTCTCTGGTTTCTCGTGGCAACCACAGAAAATTAAATACTTAGGTGTATGGTTCGCTCCTCTTTTATCAGACACTTTGAAGTTCAATTTTGATTACATCTCCAAAAAATTGGAATCTGCCATTACTCGATGGAACCCGCTTTCCTTGTCCTGGTGGGGACGTCTGAGTTCAATCAAGATGATGCTCCCCTCTTCTACTTTACACTATTTCCATGATACCAATCCATATCCACGATTACTATTTTAAAAAGACTGATTCTATTTTGTTGAAATTTTTGTGGAAGGGTAAATGACCTCGCATTGCGTTGGCTTCCTTGCGAAAGGATAAATCCCAATCTGGAGTTCATTTCCCTGACTTCAAAGCTTATCATCGCGCTTTTTCTCTCAAACAATCTGCTCGTTGGCTCTCCACGGATCTTCCTTTCCATCCTCCTCTTTGGTTAACGATTGAGTCTTCTTTTATTTCTCCCTTTGATTTTCGTGAGCTCTTGTCTTTCACCTCCCCTCTGACTGGTCTTCGGACTCCCGTTATTTCTCACTCTTGCAAGCTTCTTTATCCATATTTATCCTGTTCCTATCCTTCCGCCTCCTCGACACATGAACAACCCATCTGGCACAATAGACAACTTTTAATTCGTAATCGTACTTTCTTTTGGAAGTCTTGGCATTCCCCCGGGCTCCGCTGGATTTCCCAGCTGCTCTCTCACAATCTTCCTCTATCCTTCTCAGACCTTCGGACTCAGTTTTCCTTGCCTTCTAATACACGATCTCAATATACTGTGTTACATTCTGCTCTCCTGTCTTATCTTGCATCCTTGCCGGAATCCAATCCTATCTACCCTGCTTGTCGCTTGATAGCTGTAACTCTGGACTCTTCTCCTTCTGCTTCTTTCCTGTACAATTCTGCTCAGTTTTCTGCTGACAGACCCAAATTGAAGGTTGAATTAGCTTGGGAACGTGATTTCTCTATAGATTGGCCAATTGCAGTTTGGGACAAAATCTGGACTAAGCGCAATAAAACTTCTAGGGCTGCCAAACTCTTTTTTTTATTTACAACCGCACCCGTTTGACCCCCTCCATTTTAACCTCCTTCTCCGCAGATGCCACCCCTACTTGTTGGTCGTGCCCCTGTTTATCTGCTGATCTGAAACATATGCTTTTTGACTGTCCTCTCATTCTTCAATTTTGGAATTTGGTTTGGACACAACTCCAAAAAGAAATCCATTTTACTATCCCCTTTTCCCCTGCTCACATCTTGTTAGGTTCTTTATCCTCTGCACTTCCACAGTCGCATAGACACTATCTCCTATTAGATCTCTTCATTGCCATTGCTTTTCACCATATCACATCTAATTGGAAACAGGCAGCTAGTGTCTCCTTCCGTTCATGGTGGAATGCAGTCTGTTTCCACCATAGGCTTGATACTAATTTTGTTTCCCCTGTTTCCCTAGCAATTAAACGTGATCTCCTGTGGCTCCCTTTAGTGACCTATTTATCCTCTTCTGCCCCCTCCTCCATCACCCATGATGTCCATTCTACTGAGGTACGCAAACCGCCTTAGTTTATTTGTCTATTTTTGATTGCTTATCTTCCTTAGATTGTACTGTTTGCTTTGTCCTTTTTGATAATTGACTTATGATGCACTTGTATTTTGTATTCCTATGCAATGTTGTATAATTTCCCTCCTTCTCCCCTTCGCTTTATTGTATAATTTATTTATTTTTCATATTGACTGTTTTCTTCTGTACTCCAGCTTTCTTTGTGTTTTTCTTTACTGTTCAATAAACTCAAACTAAAAAAAAAAACAAAAAAACTACCTTGCATTGAACTGATACACAAACACTAACAACCCCTCCACCTGTAAACAACCCAACACAACCCTTGTGGCGCTAAATCCCCCAACCCTTTCTTTTGTAACCCCACAATTGTATATTTACCTTCTATAACTCTTGGGTTCACCATTCCCATTCGGACCCTTTCCTTTTTATTTTCTTAATCTCTAATCTTAATTTCTCCAAGTCTCATACAAGCTCTTTTCTACTTCATAAAAAATCTCCTTCGAGGTTTTATTTCTGTCCCACTTCACCTTACTTGCTCTCCTTTTCTAAGTCCTCCAATACTTTAATCAGCCTCACTGTGTAAATCCTGTCCAGAAAATTAAAATGTGCACACCATTTTGCTGAAACAGGACCCTCATTAGGTATAATGGGGCCACCCTGTATCCCGCAGAACCTGGGCATGGGAGATAAGTACTACAATGTCTTCTGTTGGGTCATTCAATTGCTTAGCTTAAAGGATAGAAATTCATAATCAATCTCATCAGTAATTTCAACATTGAAGGAGAAGTCAAAGATCCACCACACACATAATATACCTAATATCACATTTATATGTCACTTGAATGTATTGTATTAAATATGGCCCCTACAAACAATCAAATTCACAAAAGAAAATTAACAATCAAATAACATTACATGAATTGTGACAAAATTCAATATAGAACTTACAACAAATTAAATCACGAATTGTCCTTTACTACAACATATAGACACCATTTTATTCTCATGGAGTTCCGTCCCTCTCCAAATGCATACAGCTCAACTTCCACCCTATTTTCATTTAGCACTGGCTTAATAGGGGAAGTGATTTGAGGACGTGAAGTAACTGTGCATTGACGTTTCAACCCAGGATGCAGCTGTTATTATGAAAACATGAGAGTGGATCTTCTTCAGGGCAGGTGTAAAACCATATAGATGGCCAAGTAAACAAGGAACTCCTCTGGATCTTGGATGGAGCCTGGAAATAATTATTCAGTTGGGTCCTTGGTCAGTATGAGTGCATACACGTTTTAATTATTCTCAATGTGCAAATCCAACAGGAAGATTAATTCCAGAAAGGACAACCTCAAGTGGACCAACGAAGTGCAATCATTCCAGGCAGCAGCAGGACCAATGCTAAATGAATTGGCATGACGTAGCCCTCTCGTGGCCAGACACTGAATGAAGTAGACGAACCAGCGGTTCATGGCAATTTATTTAGCATTGGACCCATTGCTGCCTGCAACCATTGCACTTTGTTGGTCCACCCAACGAGTCTCTTGTATAGTAATTTTAGTATTAGCTTCAGTAATAAATTCTGACTACTCATGTCTTTCAAGGTTTATAGAGTAATATGTTGGACATAGTTCAGAATCTGATATAGTTGAAAAACGCTATATTGCTGTAGATAAAAGTTTTTCTGAAGTTCTAAAAATGTGTGAAGTACATTATTCAGGAAGAGGTGAACTATTCTCGGACCATTTTTGACCCACCTATAACATGTGGCATGGTGGAAGAACAAGAGAAATGAAGAGTGTTTTCAAAATGTTGAGCATGAATTTATAGCTGTAATTTGGTACATTTCACATCACTTGACCTATCATTTGTGAGAATCATATAATAACAACAATTAGAACATTTTAAAATAATTTGGATCTGAATGTAGAGTTAGAAACCCTCAAGCATCCACCCCTAAGGCCTGTTGATAAATAAATAGTACGTTGGGATCGCTTTTATTCATAAGCAAAGCGCAAATATGTTGTACCATCGTGGTACAATACGACAATTTAAAATTGGATAACCCATAGTCATCTTTTTCCTGGGGTAGCTAGACAAAAAAAAATGATTTTTCTGTCTCTTTCACTTCCCCGGATAAAGCTTCTCCTGAAGTAGGAATTTGGAACATATAATACAAAGGCTCTAAACAAATGTAAGACGTTTAGAAGGATAGTCATTCAAAAAAAATAATATTGCAATGACTTATAAGCATTATTGGTAAACTGTGCTCCTCTTAGTTTAGATCACGGGTACTCATAGTGCGGCCCGCGGGCCAACAGCGGCCCGGCAAGCCTTCCCTGGCGGCCCGCGGACTGTCCAAACATCGTACCCGTGTTTTAATATTATTATTTTTTAAAGTGTGTCAGCAAACACCCCTGCGGCAGCGCGACTCAAGAGACTCTGCTGCTCTGTTGAGGCGGGCGATTCCCGCAATAGTCAGAGTGGAGCTGCAGGGGCCTAAGAGGTGAACAAAGCCTCATTAACATGTGAATGGTCTTTTACAGACCTGTGAAGTGCTCGGGTGCGGCTGTGTGTGTGTGTGTGCCCGGAAGCCGTCTCAGCCATGGCACACACAGGCAGGGTTAGATGAAGAGGGTGACAGAGGGAGAGGGAGGAGGTAGAGGGGGAGAGAGACAGAGGCAGACAGAGGGAGAGCGAGGGAGGGAGACAGAGAGCGAGGGAGAGACAGACAGAGAGAGAGCGAGGGAGGGCGAGCGAGGGAGACAGAGGGAGAGCGAGGGAGAGGCAGACAGAGGGAGACAGAGGGAGAGCGAGAGAGGGAGACAGAGGGAGAGCGAGGGAGAGCGAGGGAGGGAGATAGAGGGAGAGCGAGGGAGAGGCAGACAGAGGGACAGCGAGGAAGAGCGTGGGAGAACGTGGGAGAGCAAGGGGGAGTGAGGGAGGGAGACAGAGGTAGACAGAGGGAGAGCGAGGGAGAGCAAGGGAGAGCAAGGGAGAGTAAGGAAGAGCTAGGGAGGCAGACAAGGGAGAGCAAGAGAGAGCTAGGGAGAGAGACAGAGGCAGACAGAGGGAGAGCGAGGGAGAGCCAGAGAGAGGGAGAGCAAGGAAGAGTGTGGGAGAACGCGGGAGAGCAAGGGAGAGTGAGGGAGGGAGACAGAGGGAGAGCAAGGGAGAGGCAGAGAGAGGGAGACAGAGGGAGATCGCAGGAGAGCGAAGGAGAGCAAGGGAGGGAGACAAAGGCAGACAGAGGGAGAGCAAGGGAGAGCGAGGGAGGGAGACAGAGGCAGACAGAGGAAGAGCGAGGGAGACAGAGGCAGACAGAGGGAGAGCGAGGGAGGGAGACAGAGGCAGACAGAGGGAGAGCGAGGGAGAGTAAGGAAGAGCGAGGGAGGCAGACAAGGGAGAGCAAGAGAGAGCTAGGGAGAGAGGCAGAGGCAGACAGAGGGAGAACGAGGGAGAGCCAGAGAGAGGGAGATTGTGGGAGAGCAAGGGAGGGAGACAGAGGCAGACAGAGGGAGAGCAAGGGAGAGCGAGGGAGGGAGACAGAGGCAGACAGAGGGAGAGCGAGGGAGACAGAGGCAGACAGAGGGAGAGCGAGGGAGGGAGACAGAGGCAGACAGAGGGAGAGTGAGGGAGAGCAAGGGATAGCAAGGGAGAGCAAGGGAGAGTAAGGGAGAGCGAGGGAGGAAGACAGAGGCAGAGCAAGGGAGAGCGAGGCAGAGTGAGGGAGAGAGACAGAGGCAGACAGAGGGAGAGCGAGGAAGAGCGAGGGAGAGCGAGGGAGGGAGACAGAGGGAGAGGGAGGGAGGGAGACAGAGGAGCGAGGGAGAGCGAGGGAGGGGGAGGAGACAGAGGAGCGAGTAAGAGGGAGGGAGACAGAGGGAGAGCGAGGGAGAGAGAGCGAGGGAGGGAGACAGAGCGAGGGAGGGAGACAGAGCGAGCGAGGGAGACAGAGCGACAGAGGGAGGGAGACAGTGGGAGGGAGCGAGACTGAGCGAGGGAGGGAGACGTCAGAGTGAGGGAGGGGGATGGAGTGAGGGAGGGGGATGGAGAGAGAGGGAGACAGAGGGAAGGAGAGAGAGGGAAGTAAAGAGAGAGGGAAGGAGAGAGAGGGAGAGGGAAATAGAGTGAGGGAGAGGGAAACAGAGAGAGAGGGAGACAGAGAGAGAGTGAGACAGTCAGAGTGAGTGAGACAGAGGGAGAGAGGGAGTGAGACAGTCAGAGTGAGTGAGAGAGAGGGAGTGAGAGGGAGTGAGACAGTCATATTGAGTTAGACAGAGGGGGAGGGAGAGAGAGGTAGAGAGAGGGAGGAAGATGGAGGGAGAGAGGGAGGGAGACAGAGAGAGAGACTGAAAAAGAACGAGAGAAAGAGAGAGTTGTGTGTATGCCGGGTCTGGTGGCTCAGTGGACGTAGGCGTCGCTGCAGGGACCAGTGATCAACCTCATGGTACCAGTTTTTTTTGTTGCTCTAGCCCCGCCCCCTCCCCCACTGACCCCACCCCCACCGGTGCGGCCCTCAGACACAAACCACACTGTAAGTTTGGCCCCCGAGAGAATGTTTGTGAGTACCCATGGTTTAGATGAATAATATGCTACATGCAAGAAGAATTGTAAGGCCTAAATACATTGCTACATTAGTAATTCATGGATCTTGACTTTCTGGTTTATAATTCAAGACCGTTTTAAATATTTAATTGGTACCCAAAACTTTGCCAAAATGTGCTGTCTATACCTCAATATTTTTGGATAGATTGCTTTGCATCTGAGTCATACATGGCAACATTACCAGCATAAGCAGTAATTTTCACCTGTATAAATGGCAATGTCAGCAGCATAAGCAGTAACTTTCACCTCTGTACCATTGGGTGCACAGTCTAAATATCGAGTTTTTATATCGACCTACAGAAATATAGAGTTTTTAATATCGAAGGTACAGAATATCGAGGTCAAGAATAACGTTGGACAGAATATCGACCCTAAGGTAAGTAATTTTTATTTTTTTAATATCGATGTAAGTAATATCGAAGTCAGTAATAGGGAAACGGCCACTACAATGCGGCCGTTTCCACAAATACCTTAACCACGCATGCAGTACAACGCATGGGTGGTTACCACGAAAGCTTTTACCACGCATACCTTTACTAGGAGGTATGTAGTAAAGGCATATGTGGTAAAGGTTAAATGTAAAAAAAGGGGGTTTGGGGGGGTTCTCCCCCCCCCCCAAAAAAAACTCACCAGATGTCATGTCGGGATATGCAGGCAATCAACGTTGTTTAAGAGAAAACAGAAAAAAACTTCCGCTTCCTCTTAACGACGTATGACGTCACAACGGAAGAATTCGAGGAAAAGCAAATGCGTACAAATTATATTCCGTTGTAACGCATGCGTGGTAAAGGCATGCTTTGCAACGGAATGCGAAGTAAGAACATACAACCCAGTAATATCGATATCAAATATATCGATGTTACTAATCTCGATGTCTTAATATTGATTTTTGTACTTTTGTTATGTATTTTATTAAGTATTTAATATGTATGTGTTATATGTTTTTTGTTAAGTATTTTACTTGTTTTAAATTATATGTGTACTATTTTTATATATTAATAATGTTATTTTAAGTACATTTTATGTTTTAGTACCGAAGCGGGTAGTGGATTTATAGGGGAATTGGGTTGGAAGTAATTTTATTGTAATTAAGTAATGATTTCTTTTTAAGTTTTGGTATTCATATTTAAATTATTTTTAATTAATTAATAATTGGCAATTACATTTTTTAATTGGTAATTAACTTTTTTAATTGGTAATTAATGTTTGTAATTGGTAATTCATTTTGTTAATTGGGAATTAATGTTTGTAATCGGTAATTAATTGTGTTAATTGGTAAATAATGTTTGTATTTGGTAATTAATTGTTTTAATTAGTAATTCATTTTTTAATTTGTAATTATTATTTTTAATTTGGAAATTCTTTTTTATTAATTGGTAAATAATGTTTTATAAAAAGTATATTTTGGTATAACAAATAATTTTATTGTTTATTTTTTTAAATTGTTAATCAATTTTTATTCATTAAAATCTTTTACTTAATTATGTTTTTTATAAATATTTATGGGTATTTGTAAATGATGTTGAGTTGTTTAAAATTTAAATTATTATTTATTTTAAATACAAAAAGTATTTATAAGTATGGTATATTTAATTTCTGCGCTGTCCAACGCTTTCCCTACTGTTGCACTTACTGGTGTGGGAATCGTAATTTTTACCCCTACGCTACCCAACACTTTCCCTACTGTTGCACGCACTGGAGTGGGAATAGTATTTTTACCCCTACGCTATCCAACGCTTTCCCTACTGTTGCACTCCCTGGAGTGGGAATATTAATTTTTACCCACCCGCTATCCAACGCTTTCCCTACTGTTGCACTCTCTGGAGTGGAAATAGTAATTTTTACCCTTTTGCTATCCAACACTTTCTCTACTGTTGCACTGTCTGGAGTGAGAATAGTAATTTATACCCCTATGCTATCCAACGTTTTCCCTACTGTTTCACTCTCTGAAGTTGGAATAGTAATTTTTATTCACCCCCTATCCAACGCTTTCCCTACTGTTGCACTCACTGGAGTGGGAATAGTAATTTTTACCCCTACGCTATCCAATGCTTTCTCTACTGTTGCACTCACTAGAGTGGAAATAGTAATTTGTACCCACCCGCTATCCAACGCTTTTCATACTGTTGCACTCTCTGGAGTGGAAATAGTAATTTTTACTCCTACGCTATCCAACGCTTTCCCTACTGTTGCACTCTCTGGAGTGGGAATAGTATTTTTTACCCTTATGCTATCCAACGCTTTCGCTACTGTTGCACTCTCTGGAGTTGGAATAGAAATTTTTACCCCTACGCTATCCAACGTTTTTCCTATTGTTGCACTCTCTGTAGTGGGAATAGTAATTTTTACCCATACGCTATACCTACTGTTGAATTTTTTGGAGTGGGAATAGTCATTTTATGTTCTATGCTATCCAATGTTTTCATTACTGTAGTTTTTCTTTTACTTTAAATAGTAGTTTTATTTATTTATGTATTTAATATTTTTTGTATTTTTTAAATAATGTTGTATTTAATTAACTTTAAAAATATTGAAAGTATATTTAATTTTTTTAATTTATTAAATATAATTATTTATTTTTATTTATGTTTTATTTTATGTATGTAGATGTATTTGTATAGTATTTTTTTATAATTTATAAGTAATTAAAATAATTATTATTAAGTAAGTATATATTATATATTGTATGTATATTTTTAATTAAAGTTTTATTATTAAATATGTATTTACTAATTTTAAACATTATTAAATATGTTTAAATATGTTTATTTTACTTTTTTTTTTTACAGAAAAAAACAATATTTTTGATTACGATATTTTTAACATCGATATTTTTTTTCTCAATATCTTTGTACTTACAATGTTGTAGATAGGGTGTCGATATACTTGCCTTCGATATTCCAGCATCGATATTTCTGTAGGTCGATATTCTGTCCATCGATATTCTTTCAGTGATCCGTACCATTGATGATAACCAGAATTAAATCCATATTAATCTAATTTTGATGCAGTTAGGTGGGAATTGGGAATAGATTGGACGTAGTGCTATTCAATGTAATCTTTGCTAAAGCACTCAGCCCCAATTGCAAAACCTTTAACCAAACCTATTGTCTCCCATAAGAACTGTCATGAAACTCTGTCAAATGCGTTTTTGACATCTATAAAGGTCATAGCAGCTTGCTTTCTAATAAGGCATCACATACTAATATTGCTGTATTAATATGAATTGCAGTGTCCCATGAGGGTATAACATAATGTTGTTGAGGTTAGACAAGTGACTTAATAACAGCCAAAATCCAATTGGGTAATATTTTACAACAGATATCAGCATCAGAGTTCACAAACAAGTTTGACCAATGTAATCCTCTTTCATCAGCTGTTTTCCATTTTTTTAAAAAGATGGCTATTATAACTGAGTTCCAGGTGTTAGGTATAACTAGCCCATGATCAAAACTTAATTACATTTGAAAAAGAGTGGGGACTAGTTGATCTATAAATGTCTTATACAATTCGGCTGAGATACTGTCACAAGCTGCTTTGTCAGTTTGTAAGGATACCATTGCTTGTTTAACTTCTTTGATTGTAATATCTCCATCTAGCAAGCTCTTCTGTGTCTCATAAAGATGTGTTATGTTGTCTTTTACTAAGGTATAATTCAGTTACAATAATAGAAATCCCAGCCAGCTCATGATTACATAATTCATGATTATAACTATAAGATAATTTCCTTAGTTTGGGTAAGCGTGCATCCCTCCCCATCCTTAAAATTACAATGATAGTTCTTACTTTTCTTTTCGATGTTTTATATTCCAAAATGTTCTCTATTGATTCCCTGGATTCACAATTTGACTGTTTACTCATTTATGATACTATAACCACTTTTCCTCATATTGTTCTACTGACTCAGCTTCTGCCCTCTACCAACATAGGAAAAAATCTATTTCCTCTGTATCTTGACTCTTTGTTAATGTAGCATATGTCTTTTTAGTTCTTATGGCTCTGCTAAAGTGGCTTCTTCCCTATTACATGCTAGCCTATTCATATTAGAAACCAAATGAATACTCACACGCTAACATAGGCTTTGAGGGAATCCAAAACAATAGAGCTGTACCATTAATCCTCAAATATCCTAAAATGTGGTTGTCATAAAGTTCTGTATTCAGCATTAAGAAGCAAGGAACACTCAAACAACCATCATTCTCCCACTTTCATCCATGATAACTAACAGCATAGGATTATGATCAAATGTTATCTTAAAAAGAATCGCCTATTGTGTTGCCAACGGCATATCTATATAACAATAATGCATATGCATCTCAGAATAAAATGTCAACCCTGGCTCATCCCCTTTAAGAGTATATCATAAATCTAACAAAGCATGGAACTGCTATAAGTTCTGTATTGCTTTTTTGCTTTTTGGCATCCAAGGGTGAGTGAAGCAATTGGTAGAGTCAGTTTTGTAATTCACTATGCCAGTGGTTCTCAGCCTGTGGTCTGGGTACACCTGGGAGTCCTCAGCACCTATTCAGGGAGTCTCTGACTGCTTATAAAATTAAACAATATCAAGAGATTAAACGGTATGTAAATTAAAAGGCAAAATTGAAAATCTAAATTTTTAAACCTTTCTTTAAATATATAGGAATTTTAAAGTGGAGACCACAACTTACTTTGGTATCCACAGATTGATTTGCAAGTGCATCAAACAAAATATAGTATGGCTGATGAGTTGCCTCAGTTGAGTTCAGAAAATATCTAACTTCACATTCAATTTTTATTTTTTTATATTTGTTTGTGAATTAAATACAATATTTCATCATTAGTGCATTTGTTCGATGAATGCATGCTTCCATAATTTTGTGTATTGTTTTACAGTACAAATCATAGAAATTGCTTAGGCCAGGGTACCCAGATTCCAGTAATCATTCAATGGGGTCCCCAGATTCCATCAATGATTCAGTTGGCCTCCACAGAAGAGAAAAGGTTAAGAACAACTGCATTACCCAAATAAAATCACTAGTTATATCTTTTCACAGACCAACCATGTCAGATGCAAAGCAAGCTGTTGTGCCATGCCCAGGACCGGTGCCCGATGAGGGCTTGGACAAGTGCCACACTCCTCATGTTTTCGACCTCCCACTTTCCCCGTGTTTCTTCTACCCAGAATACGTACAGAGGTATATATATAATTTACCAATCCAATCTGAACGTCATCCATAGTCATTCAATAGTATTTTCCTAATCTATCATGGCTTCCTCATTTTCAGATGTCATTTCCTGGGGTTTATTGTATAAAAGGATGTCATACCTACCTTGTCCTTGCGTTGCAATGCTTCATCAGTCCTGTTGGGAATTTCAGGCTTCCCTATTGTTTCGTGAGTCCTACTTCCTGTTTCTCTACCTCCTCCTGTATTCTGATTTATTGCACCATCTGGAGAATGTTTGCCAAGCTGACTTTTTCCTCCAAAAGCGTCTTTTTCTGGAAGGCACTATTAACTTAGACACTTCCTAGCACCGGCGGCATTGTGGCTACTTGAAGGGATTGATAGAAAATAAAAAACCTTGCCCAAACACAAAAAAGTAGGGGGCATGTGCCCTCTACAGAATCCAGGGGGCTGAAAATTACCAAGCTGATGGTTCTCCCTGTGCTTTTTATTACTCCGGTCCTTGAAAGATGGTACACCCATACATTGTGAGTATGATGATTGTGACACTTTCGTGGGCCTTCTCCTTTCTGGGTTACAACCTTCTCAAATACCCATCACATCAGTCTGATTACAACCATCCTTGCATATGTATCGCTTTTTCCAGTTCAGCCATTATATTCTATTACATTCAGGATATTTGAAATACATATAAGTAACCTTACAGAAGAGGTAAGATTACCTCAGTTGATGGAATTGATTGATTAACAAATGATTTTTAAGCAAGCTATGAACATTCTGTACCAGCTCTAATATTCATTATCATTTTTTGTCTGCGATTTGATGTTTGACGGAGAGGTGTGGCGCCGCGGCCAGGGCGACTGACGCTGGAATCTGGGGATCAGGGTTCGATCCCCGGCTCCGGCGGCAGGTTAGCCCAGCACCATGCGACTCTGGGCAATAGCTTGCTTAATCTTCCCGACGGCCCCCAGCGCCTAGAGACCCTAACGGGTGATTGTGCGCTATACAAATGTGGATTATTATTATTATTATTATGTTTATAGGTAGCTATCATTTTGGTACTGATGAAGAATCCATTACAATTTGTTAATTAGGTATTGAAACTTGGACGTACATTTAAGTCAACAATTGCTTTATTTATGTATCACAACACACTATTGCTCACCATTTTGCACTATTCACTAATGCAGCACAATTCACAAGGAGCACTTGCTGCAATTTTACTTGTTTTCCGAAACTTGTTTGTAAAATACTATCATTGTATACATGTAATGTATATACCCAATGCTTGCACAGGCTTGTGCATTTAAATATATGGGTACCAATTAAATAGCTGGTCTTTTACCAACTTACATTTTGCTGAAGATCACTTCATTACAATTGCCTAAGAAGTAAAGGCTGTTCGCTTCCTCTGCCGGGACCACAATTATGTTATTATATACCTACTCAGGTTCCTTGAGATACTAGGTTTCCCCGTTGTTGCCTATTAGTTTTCTAAAAGTATCATTTTCAGAATTGCAATTTGAAATCCAACTTCACTATGTTCTGAATTTAAATTGTGTGATTCCAAAGACACCAAACTTGAAAAGTTTATCTCTTCCAGATTGCCATGTACACTTACATGATGTCATAAGGTGATCTCAATGTCACGTGGTCGATAGGGACATCTTTAAGTCAGCATGAGCCCGGTAGCCATGATGCTGTTTTTGCACTCGTTACTAAATGCCTTTATTTTTGCAAGACTCTGTTTATGCCTTTCACATGAGACCTCTCTGGTGTGCTCCTTCTCTGCCCGTTCCTGGAGTTTAGTCTGAACATTGTGAGCAAGGTCGATAAACATTGCACCTTGTTATTCTCTTCTGGTCAGGCCCTAGCATGTAGATAAAATATACAAATGCTGCTGTTTTTGCTAGAGACTCTTTCTTTGATATTATGGGGATGCATGCTTAGGAAACACACACTTGGAGAGGGACCTTTTCAGGGAGAAGAGCAATACGCATATGTGATGTAGAAATACGATCTAAGGCCTGAGGTATGGGGTCTGCTGACAAAGCCCCATATATTAATACTTCTTCTTGCCAAGGGAAGGGCGCATATGCACTGTAAAACTTTCTCCAGAGTCTTTTTATAATCTCCCTTCATGATATATGGCCTTACTGCAATGCTAACAATATTGGTGTTGTGCATCTTTATGCTTGTTGTCTCAAATATACTGCATTTTAGAGCTTGTTAGTTAAAATAAACATTTTAAACTATCTTCGTGTCTCTGTTAGATCTTATTGTGGACAAGTAGGAGAGTGTGAGTGAAAAGGTGTGTCTTGTTACCGCGATTCCTGAGAAATCCGAGAGTGTTGTATTCTGGAGTGTCTAATCATTGGTTTCTCTCTTTGTGAGTAAGAGAGCGAGTGAGACACTATAGCTAGTCAATCCTGGGCTGGTGGGCACTGAGGTGGTAGGCGGGCTTAGCCAGTATACACAGAGGTCCCATAATCCTGCGCATATTTCTGTGTGTGTGCTGAATCCATGCAACATGGCGCCACCAACATTTGGTCTGGTACTTTTTCGCGAGACCCCTGAGTAGCACTTGTGTTTGTCCACAATACCCTCTCACCAATTACCAGAGACGTCGGTGGTGCATAGGATATACCTCCTATATTAGAGATTATAGGTTTTACAAGCTTGGATTTTAAAAGGTTTGGTTTTTTTCTTTAATACCCAGTGTTGCGCTACCATTTTCCTTGTTATCCTTCTCTTTAGATAAAGGCTTTTGCTTATCCTGCTCCTAATTACACAGCACTAACTGCTCATTTCACTCAAAATGGAGTCCTGTTTCCAGGAGCAAAAAATTATTTTTGTGGTTAAAGCGAACTCTGCTTTTCGCTTCGAGCTTTTTTACAAAATTTCCGGCGGTGGATGGGAATGATAATTTCTTTCATGAATATACACATACAGCGGTTATCCCGGGATTATTAACCTTATCAGTTACTTGAAGTTACGTTGTCAGCTTGGGAGCACACAATCTGGTTTAATGGCGCCCTACCTCACCCTGTTACAATGGTCCGGTTAGTCCCTTTATCAGTTGACGGAGCGACATGGCCCATTTTGGCGGAATTTACACCACACCCAAATTATTGTGGTATTACACACACTGAGCTGCGTTAATTACATGAATCTTTAGTCCATGTACACAGAAGCGTGATACAATATATGTCTCGCACTGTCCAAGTGGCCCCGGCTGGAGGCCCTCCACGGCAACCAGGAAATGGAGGCTTGGTAATCAACCCTATCATTATTAATTCAGTGATGGGGAAACGTCCTCAAAATAGGGATAAATTACCATTCTGGATAGCAGAGAAATTTGAGCAACTCAAAACTGTGGGGCGTATTTACAAGACCCTTGCGCCACTTTTGCGTCAATTTTAACAGGGGAAAAGTGATGCAAAAGTGGTGCAAAGGGCTTGTAAATCTGCCCCTGTATTTACAAATACTACTCCTGCAGATAAACACGGGATACTTATGATGAATTTACCAAAACATCCTATTCCCAATTTAGCAGACTGCACCACTTGGGCGAAGGTGTATTCACTATGCTTTGACACACCCTCCATGACAGTGCTTCCGACAATTTTTAAGAAAGTTCAGGATGAACAAGGGGTGAAGGCCGCCCTGCAGAAGGGTATGAGACTGGTTGGGGTATTCCCTATAGTCTCCGATATGATACTGGCTAACGTCAAGGGGGAAGCATTTGTTTGCAGGTGAGTCATCGCCTTGAGGCATTAGCTGAAGTGGATAGGTGAGATGGCTCCCATGGACACAAATAGGTGGACATATTGATACTGGAACGTACTTAAAACTCTGTGTATCACTAGCCATTACACAATTGGATGGAGTTGGGACTCAATCTAAAAAACATATGTACTTGTACCATTGGAGGTAAAACTCGTCTTGTAAAAGTGACTCACCAAACTGCCCGTTTTCACTCCTCCACTTTTGGGCTAATATATTTCTTTCTTTTTTTTTACCGTTTTGGAGCTGTCCTTTCTTTAGGTGTGCATATTATACCAAATCTTAAATAAGAGTTGAAATAATCTAGAGTGCATTAAAAATAAGGACCAAGGCCAGCACTCTCCCCAGCAGCTCCACCAGATCAGCTGCCCGCGGCTCTGTGCTCCCTAACCAGCTGAGTTCAAGCCGGCTGCCGTGGCTGCGCCGCAGGTCCTCCGGTGTCTGTGGTTTCTTTTCCCCTGATTGTTTTGACCTAATTGTTTTCACCATTTTTTCTCCTATGTTACTTATTGTGATTGTGTTACTGTTGTCTTTTTCATTCCTTGTGCCCCCTGATTTACTGCCACCCACTCTCTCCTTTCCCGCCGCTGCTGCTCCTGTGGCCCCACCCCCCTGACTGAGCCCACTCTCGCCTCCCTTCTGCTGCTCCCATCCCCATATGCCAACCGCTGCAGGGCAGAGCGCGTGACTCTTTGACCTCCAGGGACAAGGCCAGCACTCTCTGCAGCAGCTCCACCCAATCAGTTGCCCGCAGCTCTGTGCTCCCTCCCGGCTGGGTTCAAGCTGGCTATCATGACTCCGTCGCAGGTCCTCCGGCGTCTGTGGTTTCTTTTTCCATGATTGTTTTAACCTAATTGTTGTCACAGTTTTTTTCTCCTGTTTTACTTATTGTGATTGTGTTACTGTTGTCTTTGTCATTCCTTGTACCCCCCTGATTTATCACCAACCACTCTCTCCTCTCCTGACGCTTTTGTCCCTGCAGCTCCCCCCGACCAAGCCCGCTCCTGCCTCGCTTCCGCTGCTTCCGCCCCCTCCTGTACATATGCCGACCACAGCGCGCCGAGCCACTGGCCTGCAGAAGGCGTGCCTTGGGCAAGCCCGTCTGCGCCTGCCCACGCCTGGACTGCATCCAGCACCAGAACCCCTAGCCCCGCAAGCACCATGGTGCCAGACGCTGCTACGATGTCAACACCCTCTGCGCATTCAATACCGGCTGATCCTCCACCTGCTTACAGGCTACGGTGAAACTCACCCACAGACCTTTCACCTGCCGAAGCTGCAGCTACACCTGCCTGCGCTCACCTGCACGTCCTGCCCACCCCACCAAAGCGGCCCACAACAACCTCAGATGCATACTGCTCAACACCCTCTCCATCCACAGGCACCCCGATGAACTCTGGAACCTACTCGACTCATGCTCCCCGACTCATCGCCTTCCTGATAGAGACCTGGATGAACGCCTCATCGGCACCCAATGTTGCCATAGCCATCTCAGAAAGCTACAAGATCACCCGCAGGGACCGTACCAACAGACCGGGAGGAGGAATCGCCATCGTCCACAGAAATATCCTCAGAATCTCGACCAACACCGAAGACACCCTCAGCACTGCCGAACACCTGCACTTCCATATCCACATCGATCCCAACACCACCCTCAGTACAGACCCCCCGGACTCTGGCCACAGTTCATCAACTCCATCACAGACGCCGTCAGCGCGCACGCCCTGACCTCCTCAGACTACATCTTCCTCGGAGACCTGAACTTCCACCTCGAGAACACCAAAAACAGCAACTCCTCCACACTACTGTACAACCTCGCCAACCTCGGGCTCAAACAGCTCATCATGACACCCACCCACTCCACCGGACACACGCTCAACCCCATTTTCGCCACCAACAGCCACGTCTCAATCAGCCACACCACTGAACTCCTTTGGACCGACCACTTCTGCATCCACTTCTCCTTCAAGAAAACCACCGCACACAACCAGCAGCAAAGAATCCCCCACCACAGCTGGAACAAGGTCACCAAAGACCAGCTAACCAACACCCTCGTCGGAGACCCACTGACCAACCACACCGACACCTACACAGCCGCCCGCAACCTCAAGCAATGGATCGAGGACTGCTCCAACACTCTTGCCCCGATCAAGAAACCCACAAACAGACACACCAACAGAAGAGCCATCTGGTTCACAGCAGACCTCCAAACATACAAGCAGACTGCCGGAGACTAGAGAAGAAATGGCACCACAAGCAAACTCTGGACAACCATGCAGCCCTCAAGAACGCCAGCCGCAGACACTACCAACTCATTCGAATGGCCAAAAGTACCTCCTTCAAGGAACGCATCGACAACAACGCACACAATAGCAAAGAGCTATTCAACATTGGGAAGGAACTCGTCAACCCCAGCTCCAGCTCCAACGACATCCCGCCGTCACAAGACCTCTGCAACTCTCTAGCTACCTTCTTCCACTACAAGATCGCAGACATCCACGACAGCTTCAACATCCAGACCTCTCCGACAGCTGCCAACACCCCAAACTCACCTCCCCCTATTCACACCAGCCGCCTGATCTCCTGGAACCACGTCAACACTGAAGACACCATGAAGACCATGAACACCAACCACTCGGCTCACCATCGGACTCCTGCCCCCCCACATCTTCAACAAAGTGAGCTCCATCATTGCACCCCAACTCCATAAGATCTTTAACAGCTTTTTTGAAACTGCCACCTTCCCAGAAAGCTGGAAATACGCAGAGATCAATGCCCTACTCAGGAAACCCAAGGCATACCCAAAGGACCTGAAGAACTTCCAGCCCATCTCCCTGCTCCCGGCGAAAGTCATCAAGAAGATCGACAACAGACAACTGACCCAATTCCTCGAAGAGAACATCACCTTGGACTCTTCCCAATCCAGATTCTGCAGCAACCACAGCACCGAAACAACTCTCATCACCACCACTTACGACATCAGGGCCCTGCTGGACAACAGCGAAATCATGGCCCTCATCCTCCCGGACCTCTCAGCCGCCTTCAACACTGTCTGCAACCGCGCCCTGCGCACACGCCTCTACAATGCGGGGATCTGCGACAAAGCCCTTGACTGGATCACCTCCTTCCTCAACAACAAAACCCAGAGTCCGCCTCCCTCTATTCCAATCCGAAGCCACCAAGGTCACCTGCGGCGTACCCCAAGGAATCGTCTCTCAGCCGGACCCTCTTCAACATCTACATGACACCACTCACCAACATCGTCCGATTGCACGACCTCAACATAGTCTCATATGCCGATAACACGCAGCTGATCCTCTCCCTCACCCCGCCACCGCCAAAACCAACTTCTACGCAGGGATGAAGGCCATCGCTGGATGGATGAAGAGCAGTTGCCTGAAACTGACCTCGGACAAGACAGAGGTCCTCATCCTCGGCCTCACCCCATCTGCCTGGGACAACTCCTTGTGGCCGGCCATGCTGGGAAGGGCGCAGGCACCCACCGACCATGCGAGCAACCTTGCGTTCATCCTGGACTCTTCTCAGTCAAAGACCCAACAAGTCAGTCAGTCACACAGCTTTATTCGATCTTTTGTAAACAGACCACAAAAACACAACAGCTCATATAAAGTAATTTCAAGTTATTAAATACATATTTACATTGGTTAAAAAAAGTATTAAATAAGTTTGCTGTGATCAGAAATAGGATCCAACAAGTCAACGCCGTCTCCTCCTCCTGCTTCAACACCCTCCGTATGCTTCGCAAGATCTACAGATGGATCCCCACCGAAACCAGAAGGACGGCTACCCAGGCCCTCGTCACCAGCAGGTTGGACTATGGCAACGCTCTCTATGCGGGAACCACGGCCAAACTCCAGAAGAGACTCCAACGCATTCAAAATGCATCCGCACGCCTCATCCTCGACATCCCCCTCCACAGCCACATCACCGCCCACCTCAAGGACCTGCTCTGGTGTCAAGTTCCTCACCCTCGCTCACAAAGCACTCCACAATGCCGGACCAGTATACCTCAACAAGCGACTCACCTTCTACACCCCCAACCGCCAGCTCTGGTCCGCTGACCATGCCCTTGCCACCATTCCACGCATCCACTGAACATCCTCCGGTGGCTGATCCTTCTCCCACCTCGCCACCATGACATGGAACAGCCTCCCCGTCCATCTACGACAGACCCAGGACCTGCTGACCTTCAGGAGACTCCTCAAGACATGGTTGTTTGATCAGTGGCTGATCGCCCCCCAGGCGCCTTGAGAACCTCACAGGTGAGTAGCGCGCTCTAAAATTTTTTGATTGATTGATTGATAAACAACACAAATTGCCTAAGAATATAGCTAAGTTTATAAATCATTAGGGCATAATAATGTGGGGATTAAAACCTTTTGCTTAACCCCAATATAAACCCCCTCCTGAGAAGGAGGGGCATCAATTCTTTCCTAAAAAGACTTGGATCAAGAATAAACAACAACAACAACAGCCACAGCAGAAGCAGGGTTTGCGTGCTAGTTCACTGACACCTGATGCTTCAGAGAGTAGGTATGATTTACATGACAGCTGTAAGATTAAGACGCCAGAGAGGTTTCAGGTTTCCGATCCTTGCTCTCCTTGTTCCTTGCAGGACCCGTTAGATCAACAGTTCAGTGGAGGGGAGCGACAAGGTCGTAGACAAGGTGAGATCACGCAACAACATTGTGATCCGCCACGCCAGTTTGACGTAAAAGCCAAACCAGAGGGACAACCGTCATATCGTACCCCGTTTCAAAAGAAAAAAGTTGCCACTTTGACAGCGAAGTATGCCTTACATGGTGAGAACCCTACTCCTCGATTGGAGATGGGCTGTGACACTCCTCAACAGCACGGCGGAAGTTGCAATAGTATGGGAGGTACTCCATCTTTGTCTGGAGGCGAGAGCAACTGACACACATTGCAGTGAAAACAGCTGATACAAGAGTTGCACCCCTGATAGACTTTATGAGATAGTCCTACAAATTGAAGGTGATATACAATGTACAATTAAGGGTATCTTTTGGGATAACCTTACCTCGTCATACAAAATTTTGTTGGCGGGGTGGATGGCCTCCTCCATTTGTTTTGGCTTCTTCCCATGTGAGGACGTAATACTTTTGACATTTTCACATTACGTCTCTGAGGAGGCTAAACAGGCTTATGCATCAGAATGGGCTTCTGCCCTAGCGCCGGCTGTGTTTTGCAATCAGGTGGACTGGGATAGAGATTCACCAGCACATGGGATCCCTTTGCGAGCAATGTCACAGCCACAGGCACAATATCCAATCAAAGGAGAGGCGAAAGCGTCCGTTAGTGACATTGTGGCTCATTTGGAATGTCAGGGTATAATTGAACACTGTATTTCATCCATGAATAATCCTCTTTTTCCAATATCGAAACCGGATGTGTCGCTTTTACACAACATAGATCCTGATGCTTTCTCTTGCGTCGATGATATTTATTTGAGGGATGACAAATGAATACCACCTTTGGTGCGTGTTGACTGCATCATATTGTCCTTTGCAGACTTAGGGTACAAATTCAACTTTGATAAGTCTCACATTGCCTACTTGGCAGTTCTCTTTCTGGGTTACAAACTCAAAATGAAGGGAGGCGCTTAGCCCCACACTTTCTGGAGAAATGTGCTCAATTACAACCTCCTTCCACTATTAAGAAATTACAATCTTTGCTGGGTTTTTTGAATTTCGGGAGGACCTACATTCCTGATATGCGTATCAAACCGCTATACAATTTGATATAACCCTCTTTTTCATCTTCCAGCTGGCTTCCCGAGCATACAGAAATTCTTTGCAGTTTGATCTGCTTGTGACCAACTTCTTGTTAACTCGTGACAAACCCAACTAACTTAGTCATACGGATTGTACCTGGCACAGTGGGTTTCACTTACCTGACTTTCAATGAGGGGGATACAATCCCCAATGCCCACAAATCACATTTGTACACATCAACAGGGATGCGATTTTCCCCATTGAGAAAGTTCTTACAGCACCACAGATGGGGATCCTGATGGAGCACTTTTTGGCTCAGGGGGAAACACCTTCTTATGGTGTCGCCTGTGCCTACTCTAGAGGCAGTCAAAAAGGCGAGTGTGCCAAATTCTAAGGCTTTATACCCACGTTGGATTCCGTGGGCAAGTTCTTTTACATTGGCTGATGACACTTTTATCTTTGACCCATCCTTGCAGATGCAGGAATTTTTACAGTATGAACAAGTTCATCCTGCACCACAGTTTCTACTTCCTTTTGACCAGTATAAGTGTATAGTTTATACCAATGGTTCTGCGCAGCCGGCCGTTGGTTTCAAACATGCTTACTTGGCTGCCTGTGCTAGTGTGGCAGGTTCTATGGTTGACAGTGAGTTTAAGTCTTCCTTAACCACACTCAGTCTCTTGGAGACTTCACCGCTCAGTTGGCTGAGCTGCGGGCTTTAGTATTGGCTCTTGAATTTGCTGATTTGGATGCACCTACTCTTATAGTGTGCGATTATTTCTATTATGTACAATCCTTTAGTGACAACCTATTTTGTTGGTCTCAAAACAATTATCGAGACTCTAAAGGTAGCGCAATCAAAGATAAGATGCTTTGGGATCGAGTGGCAGCTCTTGAGGAAAGCTTGCCACTCACACATGTGTGGCAATCAGCGTGTGGGAGCACATGCTGTTGGTAATTCTATGGCTATGAGGTGGTTGCCACATGTTCAGTAGCAGCAGTTGCCACATGTTCAGTAGCAGCAGTTACAAGGTCCATGTCTAAAATTGATAATTACATTCTTGCGGCTAAAGCTGCAACGAAGGATGGAATGGCATTCCCACAAGGTTTCCCTTCTAGGTATTCTTATCATTTATCACCGGAACAAGTTCCCTTTGCTTCCATTCTGTCCATTGGGGTTTGGCTGACGAGGACTGCAGGCTTCCTTTGATTATTGCAGCGCATGAAGGCATGTCTTCTTCTCATGCTAGAGTTTCAGTGACAGTGTCTTTTTGAAGCAGCTTTATTGGTGGCGTAGTCTGTATAGACATACTCATAATATGTTGTTTCTTATGACATTTGATAACAGAATAAACCATCCACGGTTGCACGTCCACTTCACATGCAGCTATACATCTCAATTCAACCATTTGGATGTATTTATCTTGATCACTGCGGTCTTTGACAACAGACACTGCCTATAAATATATTTTGTTTGCAGTGGATTCGTGCACTAGATTCCTTTGGGTTTGGCTGCAACGTAGTGCTGACGCTTGAAATGTCATTATAGATTTGAGTGTCTTTATCATAACATTTGCTTGCATTACCTTTCATTCTGACCAAGGTTCTCCGCTTGCCTCCAAGGCTTACAAGGATGGGATGAGGTCATTGGGGGTGCTAATTCAATTTTCGTCTCCATAGACCTGAGGGCAATTTGATAGTGGAGCGAATGAACCATGACTTAAAGCAATTTTGACAGTTAGAGTTGTAGATACTGGCAGGGGTTGACTGACTCATTTATATGGGGTTCAACGTGCACTAAATAATCTCCCAAGAAGATCTCTGGACAGGCGGACCCCATACGAAATGCTTGTTGGCATCAAAATGTTTATGCCAGACCTTAATGGTCTAGGCGTTGTGGCGGCAGCCGCAACATTTGACATAGATAACCCTTCTTCTATGTTACAGGATCTACAAAAGACTCAAGACACTCTTGCTAAAGATGAGTTGCACTCGTCCGAAGACACATCGGTGCTGATCCCTGTCACAGGATGGCTTTTGAAATTTGATGATCTGGTCCGGGAGAAGATAGATTATGTTTGTTGTGGCATGTATAATGCATTTTAGAACATGTTAGTTAAAATAAACATTTTAAACTATCTTAATGTCTCTTTCAGATCTTATTGTGGACAAGTACGAGAGTGTGAGCGAAAAGGTGTGCCTTGTTGCCGCGATTCCTTGGAGATCAGGAGTGTTGTGTTCGGGGGTTCTTAATCATTGGTTTCTCCCTTTGTGAGTAGGGGGGTGAGTGAGACACTATAGCTAGTCAGACCAGGGCTCGTGGGCACTAAGGTGGTAGGAAGGCTTAGCTCCTATACACCGGGGTCCCATAATCCTGCGCATAGCTCTGTGTATGTGCAGAATCCTTGCAACACCAATGTTACCCTATCAGAGAGATAGCACTTGGAGTAAGGAAACATGACTTTGGGTGTTTCTCGCTACCAGTGCATGCAATGTCTGGCTGGTTATTGATGTTATGCTTGAGCTCTACTTACCTTCAATGGTTCATTCATTTTACGAAGCCGCCATCTCTGTTCTATAGTTTGATGACAAAAATCAGAGCAGACAAAAAAATAAGTTGCACCTACCATGACAGAGGTTGTTGGGTGGGCCTTAAGAAGTATTTCTTGTTGCAAGAAAATATTCACTATATAGATTAGGAATGGCAGAGGTCTGATCTTCATGGAGGCATTAGACCAAGATCTAGGACAGTTCGTAAGTTTATGGTTGTTGATTTTTAAAATTCCAATCTGCTAAATTAGGGAAAGCTTTTCTAAAACCGGTTGACAATAAACAATTTAAGGCCAGCCTCTTCTGGTCCCTTAGGAATAACTCACATTCACAAATTATTCAGGAGGTTCTGATTTTCCAGTATTTCAACTCTCCACTGAATATATTGAATTTGTTTCACATGTCCACGGACTGTAGTGTATATAAATGTTGCGTCTTCTTCAGTGTCGGCAATACATTTTTTAAGCTCACCAATTCTTTCTGTGAAAACCTGAATATTGTCAACAGCTGATATGTTCTGCTCCATTTTGAAACTGTCTTAACTGCCACATGAGGTGCTTGTGCTTCATCTCTATGTGTTTTTATCAATTGAAATATTTTACTGAGAGAGGGTTCTCTCATCAGTAACATATTGGGAATGTTCACTGAGCACTGCTTCTCAGCCTGTAGATTAGGAATCATAATAGGAGCAATAATATTTGTCTCAATATTATCTGATGCAGCAAGATCATCAGTGATCAAGGCTTGTTCTGGGTCATGGATCTCGAGTGCTGTAAGCACATTTTGGGAATTTCGACATCTGTTAAGCCTCACGGGCCTAAATGTCCAGTTTTCCCTAGTTGTCCAGCATTGCTTTATAAGTCATCAGACATTATTTGGCTCCTTTCTTTTTTGTAAGTTTAATAGCCATTTTCCAATTGTTGCACGTTTAGTGCGGGCAGACAGATTTTATTTTATCTTTGCAGGTGAACAATAAGAAGGAGCCTTCCCGTTCCTTGCATTGATCTTTCCTAAATCTGAATCAGACCTTTCCTTTCCTATAAGACTTATGTCCTGCTGTAATGGGTGGCCCCTTAGTATGGTCCAAAAGTGGGAAATCACCTAAGTCCTTTTTATTTCTCTTGGAATTCGGCAACTGGATAATAAAATATGGTGGTGAGGTGAAGCCGCATAGTGAGCTACTCCCACTTTGAACTCACCTCACAAGATGGATTAAGAAAGGCACATTTTGACATATATATTTACACTGGTATTTCTTTATGTGGTTCCAATGAATAAACAATTTTGACACTTATTAGAAGTTAGAATAGTGCTCCTAATCAACATAAACATGGTTGCCCTGAGAAGCAGTGGTGGCAGTGGTGGTAGCTGTAACCTCTTACCTGGTACTGGGCACATACATAGAGGCCCACATGGTGGTAAGGGATTGCAGCAGTATACTTGACCAGACAAGAGGAACTCAGCAACAAGAATTGGATGGCAGGTTTTGAAATACTTACAACGCGATCCCAGTGTTTCATCGGACTTCCTGGATGGGACAAAAGACTCCCCTATTGCAGACTGATTGCAGACTGGTATTCAAATAAGCTCTCTCATACCTGTGCCAGATCCTGTATCTGACCCTGAACCAAAACTCACAACAGAACAAAGCAAAGTTCTCCAGAAATGTACAGAGAACAGTGAAAGATGTAATAGCAACTCCTGCAGCTAGGACACAGTCACTGTGGAGAATGTGGCTGGTAACAATGTTGCTAGAACTGAAATTGTTAAAGTTGAAACAATGTCCAGCCTACTGATGTATGCGATTTAGGCAGCAGGTGCAGACTTACATTTGGTCTGCTACATCGTGTCCTGCAGATTCCTAGCCACATTTGACATACTGTTTTCAACATGCTGCAGCAACAATTTTACCAATTCATTAGTGTTGTGCTATCGTGCTGTTTTTGAAGTTAGGGTCCATTTAAAGAACTCCCTGGTCCCACTCTAATTTTGGCTCTCATTTTGGCCTAAAGATGACTCTATATTGTTTAATGTGATAGAAACACTGTTGTAATTTAGCCTAGGATTTGTTTATCTAGATTAGACATTTTGGAGTATTCTAGAATAAATCATACAGCCTGTTCTTGTGGATGAACATTTGTCATTTTGTTGCAAACACACACACATACATATGTCATCATCGTTTCACTTATGTCAACCCTTAGAACATAATATTGTTGTTTAGCTCGTCATTGAAATTAAATGTATTATAATAAATGATCTGACACAGATTTGATGTATATACTTAAATATACATTGCATTAAACTTGATATGGTGATGTTGTTATCACATATTTCTTTGAATGTTGTACAATGTGTTTGTAGATGTCACCACAGTGAACTGCTGCTGCTATCACCATTGCCTGAAGTGCAGGAAATGTCATTCTGGTGGACAACTGTCAGCCTGAAGAAGTCCTGGAACAGGACATCAATTAGAAATGCAATATCTAGAGTTGCGTATTATAATTAAGCCAGATGTAAGTGGTTCAAGTAAATTGTATTGTCTATGCAGTGCCTAGGGTGCTTCCCATCATATGCAAACTCTGAGATCTGTAGCATTAGGTGGCTATGCCCTTACATTCATTGTCACTCCCTGCACATTAAAAGATACTAACTAATTTTTCAACGAAAGAACCTTCCATTAGATGGATGTAATCTCCATTTCCAGAGTCCAAATTATAGTTTAATGACCTAAGTGTACGTGTCTGGGTTTTGGTCATCTCAACTAAGATTAAACAAGAATTGACAAGCAATGACAGTTTTAACATATATCCTTATGGCACTAGTTAATTCCAGCAATATTACACGTGATGATCTTACCCAAATAAATTTAGCTCATTGTATATGGGTTAAGGTGCCCCCTGCCATACATTATAGGGATATTGCAAGTCACCACGGAGTTCCATAACCACATAGAGGAACGAGGATGAAAGCTAAGGTATAAGATCCTTTACATGGCACCCAACCACTTATCCATTTGACCAGTTAAATTTAATCATTACAATTCTCTAGGCTCTCCTCCTTTTGAATTTTGACAGCAGGACCCATCGCCTTCCAAAAGGTAATGTATCATGAGTTTTTTATATTGCTCTTTCTCCTATAAAAGGTTCTTTTGAACAGTAAAAATATAAAATGAAACAACCCCATACTATTCTGTTTGACGTCCCCTTCTAAATTGGCTTTGATGTGGAAAAAACAATTTTTAAGCATTAGTTTGATATGAATGATATTGACAACCAAGGAACTGATTTAGGTTAAGAGGGTTGAATTTAATCAATCATTATTTTGTTGGCAATGGTATTTGTCTATTAAATTGAGGGGCATATTTAATTTTTCATTTCAATTTTATGAATGACATATCGATGAATATGAATAAAAAATTCGAAACACAAGTCATGGAAGATGACCGAAATGTAATTTTGCTCCTTTTGAAAGTTTTGCTTTGGTTAATGTATACTAAAAAATATCATCGCAAACCTTTAACACAAACATGTGTATTTAATGTCGCTTCTAAGTGAAAGGCACTTCAGTTCAGTTCAGTTCAAAAGCTTTATTCGAAATGTTAAAAACAATTCATAAAAGCATACATACAATCAAGAAAGCAGAAAAATTAATTCTTGTTACAAAAACAGTATAAAAAATCCATGTATATGCTAAAATTGAAACGACATGTGGAAATTATGAATTCAGTAATAAATAGAGCATAACCTCGAGCGGAACCGTTGTCTTATTCTAGCGTAATGTCCCGTCTGGATTTCAATATTGCTCTTAAATAGTAATCTTCCAGGGTTCACAATTTATTATATGCATCTCTCGATTTTCTTATGCCCCACTTTAATAAAAGGGGCCGTAATATTTGTCGCCTTGGAAGTGCGTATAAAGTGCAATATAAAGTGCAGTGAATATTGGATTGGACTAGATAAGACCCAACTAAAAATAGTTTGGCATATAAGCAGTTAAAAAATAAAAACCCCAATACACAGAATCCCCCCTTTTCACCCGTTGTTATTGTGATTCGGTGCTCGAGGGCCAGGATAAAAGTCATGGAGGTCCCAGATACGAATGGAGCCATCACCAAGTTTTGGCTGGATAGAACGCAAGTAGGGGGCAGTATTCCTGTCCTTAAACCTAACCAGAATCAAGTCCCCCGGAACATTTTTGGGCAGATGACCAAGCCACCCCACCCTTCTGACGCTCTGTATCCCACCGTCTAGCAGGGAAGGTAATGGTCTATTGTTTTGGAGCCAATATATGGCTTTGTTCAAAAGGTCCCGATGCAGTTCACGTTTTCCTGGTCGGAGAGCAGGGACCCCAGAGAGAATGGTGACATATGGGGCAGCTACGGGGGGTAAATCGATGCAGTGTCTTCTATCTAGTGCGATCACAGGTGCTCTTTGTGGGACATGCTCGTGAATACGGGTGATATTGTGATCACTTTGAGTCGGTGGTGTAACAGGGGAATCACATGTTTGTAAAATCCTGGGAGCATTGTCTGTAGGCCTTTTGTGGGTATTAGTGGGGGGAGAGCGTATGGGAGTAACAATGGTTCTAGTCGGTGGGTATGACTGAGATACCGTTTGTTCAATCCTGCACAGTCTATCTCCCAAATCATGTATTTTAGCAACCAGTGGAGAGAGAGCAGTAACAAGCAGTCGCTCGATTTGGGCCAGAAGAGACGATTGTAGGGGGGATCGAGACTCAGCCTTGTCCACAGGTGATGAGGCTGTACTGGGTCCGGGTACTGTGAAGCTGCAATTGGTAAGTGGAGGGAGGGTGGTAGCGGGGGAAGCCTGGGGGGAGCAGGTAGTTTGAGCAGTGTCTCGAGACACTATGGGGGGGGATAGAGCATCCGGGATGTAGTGTGTGCCACAGAGGGCATTCAGCTCCTCCCAGATGGACATTGAAGTTGAGTGACTGTGTACAGTTATCCTGATGATAGCTATCGGCAGTTCAAGGCAATAGGGATGGAAGTAGAGGAGCTTGACTGTACCTTATCCAAAGCAGGAGCCAGAAGGGGTGGCCCGTCCCGTCTTCCTCGTGCCTCTGAGGGCCACAGAGGGCCCGCCCTTTGCCCGGGCTTAGCCCGGCGCTCCCGCGCGCGACTCGCGGTGCGAGAGGTTCTCCCGCCTTTGTTCCCGCGCCTCCGGGCGCTCCGCTGACGTCACCCGACCGCCGGGGCACCTGGGGGATGTAGTCCCTTGCCCTCACGACGGTCGGGTTGCTGGCAAAGTGGAGTTTTCCGCCGTTCCCCTCACGGCACCGGGATCTTGTGCTGCAGACCTCCCCTGTGGTGGCAGCTTTTCCCCAGAGCGCGCACAACAGCGCTCGGCTCTCCCGCCTTTGTTCCCGCGCCTCCGGGCGCTCCGCTGACGTCACCCGACCGCCGGGGCACCTGGGGGATGTAGTCCCTTGCCCTCACGACGGTCGGGTTGCTGGCAAAGTGGAGTTTTCCGCCGTTCCCCTCACGGCACCGGGATCTTGTGCTGCAGACCTCCCCTGTGGTGGCAGCTTTTCCCCAGAGCGCGCACAACAGCGCTCGGCTCTCCCGCCTTTGTTCCCGCGCCTCCGGGCGCTCCGCTGACGTCACCCGACCGCCGGGGCACCTGGGGGATGTAGTCCCTTGCCCTCACGACGGTCGGGTTGCTGGCAAAGTGGAGTTTTCCGCCGTTCCCCTCACGGCACCGGGATCTTGTGCTGCAGACCTCCCCTGTGGTGGCAGCTTTTCCCCAGAGCGCGCACAACAGCGCTCGGCTCTCCCGCCTTTGTTCCCGCGCCTCCGGGCGCTCCGCTGACGTCACCCGACCGCCGGGGCACCTGGGGGATGTAGTCCCTTGCCCTCACGACGGTCGGGTTGCTGGCAAAGTGGAGTTTTCCGCCGTTCCCCTCACGGCACCGGGATCTTGTGCTGCAGACCTCCCCTGTGGTGGCAGCTTTTCCCCAGAGCGCGCACAACAGCGCTCGGCTCTCCCGCCTTTGTTCCCGCGCCTCCGGGCGCTCCGCTGACGTCACCCGACCGCCGGGGCACCTGGGGGATGTAGTCCCTTGCCCTCACGACGGTCGGGTTGCTGGCAAAGTGGAGTTTTCCGCCGTTCCCCTCACGGCACCGGGATCTTGTGCTGCAGACCTCCCCTGTGGTGGCAGCTTTTCCCCAGAGCGCGCACAACAGCGCTCGGCTCTCCCGCCTTTGTTCCCGCGCCTCCGGGCGCTCCGCTGACGTCACCCGACCGCCGGGGCACCTGGGGGATGTAGTCCCTTGCCCTCACGACGGTCGGGTTGCTGGCAAAGTGGAGTTTTCCGCCGTTCCCCTCACGGCACCGGGATCTTGTGCTGCAGACCTCCCCTGTGGTGGCAGCTTTTCCCCAGAGCGCGCACAACAGCGCTCGGCTCTCCCGCCTTTGTTCCCGCGCCTCCGGGCGCTCCGCTGACGTCACCCGACCGCCGGGGCACCTGGGGGATGTAGTCCCTTGCCCTCACGACGGTCGGGTTGCTGGCAAAGTGGAGTTTTCCGCCGTTCCCCTCACGGCACCGGGATCTTGTGCTGCAGACCTCCCCTGTGGTGGCAGCTTTTCCCCAGAGCGCGCACAACAGCGCTCGGCTCTCCCGCCTTTGTTCCCGCGCCTCCGGGCGCTCCGCTGACGTCACCCGACCGCCGGGGCACCTGGGGGATGTAGTCCCTTGCCCTCACGACGGTCGGGTTGCTGGCAAAGTGGAGTTTTCCGCCGTTCCCCTCACGGCACCGGGATCTTGTGCTGCAGACCTCCCCTGTGGTGGCAGCTTTTCCCCAGAGCGCGCACAACAGCGCTCGGCTCTCCCGCCTTTGTTCCCGCGCCTCCGGGCGCTCCGCTGACGTCACCCGACCGCCGGGGCACCTGGGGGATGTAGTCCCTTGCCCTCACGACGGTCGGGTTGCTGGCAAAGTGGAGTTTTCCGCCGTTCCCCTCACGGCACCGGGATCTTGTGCTGCAGACCTCCCCTGTGGTGGCAGCTTTTCCCCAGAGCGCGCACAACAGCGCTCGGCTCTCCCGCCTTTGTTCCCGCGCCTCCGGGCGCTCCGCTGACGTCACCCGACCGCCGGGGCACCTGGGGGATGTAGTCCCTTGCCCTCACGACGGTCGGGTTGCTGGCAAAGTGGAGTTTTCCGCCGTTCCCCTCACGGCACCGGGATCTTGTGCTGCAGACCTCCCCTGTGGTGGCAGCTTTTCCCCAGAGCGCGCTTTTGAATCAAAGATATGTGAGCTGAATCGAACAATATTCTGCTGCTGTTCCGAATAGTGTTTTTTATATGGGATTGTTGATAATATTATGCGTATCTATGTGTAGGATTTGTGGGGTGAAGTCTATTAATTTGGTTAGAATAGTTTTGCAATTAGTTAGGTATGACTTTTAACTGTCTGAAGTGATATGTGTGCTTTGAGTGGGAGAAGGCTTCAATGCACATTATGTTGAATGTGATAAGTCCACTGCTTGTTAGGACTGGTTCAACATCAATTATGCTACAACAGCCTATAACCTAACCATGCCTGTGCTTTGCTGTTTATCCAGCTGCACGCAAACCAAACAACTGAACATTTCCAAGAAACGGTGGCTGTTTTGATCATGAGATTTTTCAGCCAATGCCACCTACATCAGATCTCCTGCAAGTGTTAATGAGCGTAAGGCTGCAATGTCTTGATTCAATGGTGTTGCATAATTTCAGTTTTGCTGTCATTGGCAGAGCGAAAAAATACACTGTGTCACATATCAAAACACACAATATATAAAGACTAGATTGTTGAGAATTCACTTCTGCTGCTTACATGCTTTATGAGGTAACTTGATTTAGAATACCAAGAAGGCAGGTGAACTCATTACATGGGTCCGATTATGAGATACTACTCTGTATGATTCCAAGTGGCTGGTGTTTCTGGACCCAAAAGTTGGGGGTCTGCTGAAAACAAGCCTTTTAATATTGGGTCCTGAAACACTGAACTTGGTTTTACTGGTACTGTACTGCAGCTGGTAAAATATAATTTAGTTGTTGGCTGGTGACTGCTGAGGGCATGGGCTAAAGGCACAAGCGCTTCCTCATCCTGACTTTCCAACTGCAACACCCCAGAGGGAGCTACTCACCATCACTTCCAGCCTTCCTGCCATCTCCACCTGCCCAACCTGAGCACCAACACCCATTTCTTTGTTTAAATCTGTTTATTTATTTTTTTGTATTCTTTCTTAAAATCACAGAGATGACAGGAACACAGTATAAAACAGCAATGCCAATTGACAAGTACACATTAAATGCCTTATTACAAGTATGGCGGTCCTTAGGACGGTAGTACTTGAGGTGGCTTTCTGACCACCACCATACAGCAGCACCATGCACCGCATTACGAGTGTGGTGGTTGAACCACCCCTGGACCACTGTCTCAACCGGGAATCTGGAACCCACGGTGTGGTGGTCAGACATAGTAATATGCTGGCAGCGCTGCTGCAGCACCACCAAGCATATTATGATTTCCCAAACCACCACCGTTTCTATGGCGGTGAGCCCAGCATGAAAAGGATGGCGGTGAGGCAACTAAGGGGGCCCTAATAGGGCTACCTGCATCTTCTGGGCGCCTGTGGGGGGCTTGGAGGGGGACACATGCAGTGGTCCCCTGATTTTGCGCCCCCTTTCCTACATGGTGTGAAATGTATGCTGCACCATGTAGGAAGGTGCAGTTGATGCACAACAGTGGCGGTCTGCATGTTAGGCTCCTCTATGTGGTAAGATTGCTGCCTGACTGCCAACCAGACTAGGATTGCAGTCCCAATCTGGCAGGCAGTAGCAACATGACTTTGGTGGTCCTACATTGGATGGCACATTACACCGTCCTCTGTAGGTCGGCCAAAGTCGTAATAAGGCCCTAAGTCTTGACAAGAAAAATATTAACAGGACAGGTTGTATTGTTAGCGTTTTAGCGTAGCGACAGAAAGCATCTCGCTCAGTGCCTGGAGACTCAAATGCAAGTGAACAGACAGAATGCAAACATATGATCCTAAAAAAAGAACACTGCCATTCAACTGTAAAGTTACACAGAATGAGGGCATGCACTGGTATCTATAAGCAATAATATGCAATTTCAGTGATAAACATTTTAGAAACCCAACCAGAAACAAAGGGAAAGCATGAAAAAGAAGAACCTTCGTAGTAAATGTCATGCTAGCCCTGACTCTGCGACCCACGCCGCTGACAAACAGTACATCCCAACAAGTCGGAAATTGGATGGCTCATGCCTGTTACTGTAGATCACGTCAGTGGGAACAGAATCAGGCAAAGACACCCGTCCTCTGCAGCAGGCCTGGCAGTGAAAGTGGATACAGGGAGCAGCGCATCTCATATCCCAACTCCTGTCTCACCATCGCAGGACAGCTAGGCACCCAGCAATGGGGAGCATCAGATATGTAGGTACGACATGACCATGCCCCAACTATCTGCTATTGGGTATTTGCGAAGCCCCATGGCATCCTCTCTGTGTAGGGCAATGCTCTCGGCATGTGCCCTGTTGGTGAATGACTGCACCAAGGCCAAGGGTTGTGGGAATTGGGGAATTTTTATCTGCTTGTGATCAGCCTTTTGGCTGCTATGAGGCCCATATCTATGAAGCAGGAAGCAACGTTGTGCTTTTTGCTCCAACAATAAAGTCTGAGCATGGACACCTCCCATGTGTTAGAGAGAGCTCTATCATTGCAATGCACGAAGCGGCTCGAGACACCCCACTAATAGCAGTACAGTGCAAGGGTGGGCAAGCACAGAGCATATATATGCACGTTTACTAATTCACATTGAAAGTATCAATTGATGGTGGCAGGAGTAAGGCAGGACCTGTGCACAATGCATAGCTGAATCAAGCGAAAATAGGCATTGTGCGGTATGTATGTAGGACCCTCTAGCAGTGTGGACCATTCCTTATCCATTCAGGGTCGAGTGAAGTCAGCCTCCCATCCCGCACGGATGGATGTAAGTGTTGGAGCAGTGTGCGAACGTAGAGATCCAACCAGCCAGCACACCAAATGCCTACCCTGGTCCATAAAATGCAGGTACTGTATAGTTAGGTGCATACGTGGCTCTTGAGACATGTCTCCCCATCTTTACCCCAGCTACCCTGTTAAATACTTGTAGAGAAATTGACCAAGCGGAAGACCATCCTCTTCTACCAGCAACTCATAGGACAAAAGATCACTGTCCCTGTAGAGCTTACCCACTGACTGGACTCCTGCGACAGTCCATGTGGTCAGTCCTGTTTTGGGTTGGTGGTGTATCACTGGCCATGCGACGTGCCCAAGAGTGCCAGGGCTGATGCATAAGGTGTAGTCAGCCTTGTCAGTTAGACACTGCTTTTAATGTACCACCAACAGAAGTGCAGGTCTGGGCGGTAGTGGCCAGGCACAGGGGTGGAACCACTGAAAGATTCTGGCTGGAGTTTAGGCTGGCAACAATGCAGCGGTGGCTGCTACCTGCAGAGTAGTGAGCCTCTGCACCACCCACTGAAGCTGGGACACTGGGTAATATAGTTCAAAGTTGGGTCGCAAACGGGATGATTAAATGCTTGATGCATGTGCTCCTCAGTGTGTACAGTATAATGAAGAAAGAGAGCTTTTTGTCTTGACTTGTGGGTTTATTTTCTGGCTTTTCCTTTTGCGTTAGACCTCCTTTAGCCAACGTGTGTTTCACTATCTCGGGGAAGTATCCCTTTGACTTAATCAAGGCTAAAAGCAATACAAACAATCACCATTGCTATATAATACATATGTAAAGAATATATAGAAGGTCATTGTTCATAACATTTGTATTAAATTGCCATAACAATACCACACCTTTCGTGTGTTGCAACTAGAATTTATAATTTGTAGACCCATGCACATGTACGGTGTTCTAGGGATATTGTGCTATTCACTCTGACCCGGGCCAGCCGTGCTTGATAAAGCAACCTGAGGCATCTACAAAATCTAGGGCCAAAGCCCATCCTGGTAAGTAATGCACAAATATGGTCCCAAGAGATACTATTAAAAACCTGCTTAGCGTCTACGGCCAAGACTGCAGAATGTTCAGATTATGGTTGTTCAGTCTTGCCCAGAACCCTATAGAGGCTTTGGAGATTAAGACCGGTGCTGTAATGGGACATAAAGCACAATTGGTCTGGGTGTATCAGGGATGTAATTACCATTCGCAGTCAATTTGCCAGGGCTTTCTTCAAGATCGTAACCTAGGCGTTTAGGAGAGATTTAGGTCTGTAAGAGCTATACTGTAACTGCTGCTAACCTGCTTTATGGATAACAACTATCGTAGCCATCTGTTGGACTCATCTTTAGTCGCACAGAACATTTCTAATAGTGGTGTGGCCACTCCCACTGCACCAATCTTATATAGGTCCACAGGGACTGTAGTCCCTGAAATTCAGTTATCATTTCCTCCTCGGTCAGCTCAGCCTCTATTTCGAGTCTGTTATCTTGCGTTAATACCTTAACTTCAATGGATTGTAAGAATGCGGCATGATCTAGATTAGCCGAGATGTCGTGGGGGAATAAAAGGAACCATAATAAGGAGCAAATCTCTCAGCTATGGCTACACTGGTTCTCTGTAACACCCTTGTTTCGTCTAGCACCTCCACCACCCAGTTTCTATCTCAATCCCTCCTGTCCAGGCAGGCCAGTAGCTCACTAGCTTTGTCACCTATTTCATAGAGGCACCTCTGTGTTGCCAGGGCATGGGTACGTGCCCTGTTATCGGCTACGGCTCAGAGCGAATCTTGTTTCATTTTGTGCTGATAGCACAGCTCCCCTGAGCAGTCGGACACCGCCCTTTCTCCAAGTGCCAATATTTCTTTCTCCAGAAAATCATACTTAAAGTTTTGTTCTTTTTTTTCCCACCAATAAGTGCCAGAACCTGATCCCTAATTACAGTTTTGTAGGCCCCCCAAAGGATGCAGGCGGATGGCACTGAGCCCTGCTTTTCCTGAAAATAAAGGGTAATCTTTTGCCCTGTTTTTGTCGTTTCTGTCTGTCTTAGGAAACAGTGGAGAGTTCCTCAAGGCACCCTGCGGGCGCAGCTCAACTAGGGTGTTTAGTAGTTCCTACTAATCCATAGGATCTGCACATTGTTTGTACAACATAAACTAAGGGTTTGGTGTCAAGTCTGATTCCAGACACCTCCAAAGGATATGTTGGCCTATAGACCAGCTAGTTCACAGTGCCACTGTAAGCCCCCCTAACCTACCAGGGAGCAAACAGTTTCTGCCAACCACTGAACATGACAACCCTGATTCCTCAGGAATCGTAGAATCAGTACAGAACCTTTTGCTCAGTCACTCGTGCTCACCTGTTCTCAGAGAAATATGCAGAGAATACACAGTTGGACGTTGTCAATAATATTTATTGAACCAACGTTGTTCTTGCATAAAATACATGTGCTGCATTGATTAGGAGACAGAAGCAAATAAAGGCAATTACAAGCACCAAAGGAGTAAACAGTAGATTCATTTCTATCATGGTGCAGAAGCAATGAATATATGCAGGCATAAATGCAAAAATGAATATCTAACATACTCCTACAATGCAGACCCTACTCTAAGTCTATCTAGAGTGTGTGTAGGTGTAGAGCCAAGAATCCCCCCAAGAGACGATCTAACCCCATTACCTGATGGAAGAGAATGAAGGACCCTGTTTTGGTCTCGAGTTGGACATCCCACATGAAATGTCAGACTGGTGCGTGGTGATTTCTCAGCATGCAGGGACCTTCAGTGTCAGCAAAGTGCCTCCTCTACCTATCTGTTCCGATGGCTAATATGTATAATAAAAAGCAGCCTTTGTGCGCTGCGCGCGTAATTTGTGATGATATGGATATGTAGATAGCGCTGTTGCCCTGTTGATGAAGATGTAACAACTTTTTAACCTAGTGGGTAGAGAAGCCTAGTACATGATGTTCAAGGCATCATGATAATGTTGTGCGAAGCTGGATCTGAAAACAAAGTAGTTTCAGACTAAACTAATCCAACATTGTCTGGCATGCAAATGTGTGCAAAAGGTCACCACTGAAATTCTATTTTCTAGGACAATGTAAAGAATAAGCTGCATCACTACATGGGCCTGACTCGGGAATATAACAGGGGAGTGATCCGATATCCCTCATGCCTGAATCATGGACCCACAAGCGGTACAAAAGGGGGGTGGTGATGGACGGAGCATCTGAATCAATCAAACACTCACACCCAGTCAAAAGATCTGGGTTTAATCCATCACCGTTCTTTAGCCCACTCCGCCACCAAAGTTCAGACATGGCTATATGCAAATCAGTCTGACCCTGTGCCTCATGGGAACAGTCCAGCCCGAACTGCCAAGCCATGTCTTCCCTGGACCGGAAACAAGCTTCCGAGGACCGGTTTCTGGCATTCCAGCCGTCTTCAGCCCGGCTTGCTTGAATCCAGTGGCAAAGTGAGCAAGGGACTCACGTCTGAGCATACCCTGCCACACTTATGGCAGCAAAAGCGGTACAAAAGGGGGGTGGTGATGGACGGAGCATCTGAATCAATCAAACACTCACACCCAGTCAAAAGATCTGGGTTTAATCCATCACCGTTCTTTAGCCCACTCCGCCACCCCAGTTCAGACATGGCTATATTCAAATCAGTCTGACCCTGTGCCTCATGGGAACAGTCCAGCCCGAACTGCCAAGCCATGTCTTCCCTCGACCGGAAACAAGCTTCCGAGGACCGGTTTCTCAAAAGCGGTACCAAAGGGGGGTGGTGATGGACGGAGCCACCACTGGAGTCAAGCTATCCAGGCTGATGACGGCTGATAGCCAGAAACCCATCCTTGGATGCTTTATTCCGGTCCAGAAAAGACATGGCTTGGCAGGTCGGGCTGGACTGTTCCCATGAGGCACAGGGTCAAGGCTGATTTGCATATGGTTATGTCTGACCTTTGGTGGTGTGGAGTGCAAAAAAACGATGGACTTAGGCCCAGATCTCTGTACTGGGGTGAATGTATGACATTGTTCTGCATTCTGTCCATCAATTGTTGTTTTTGCATATGTCACACCGAGTGGGATGGGTATGCTCAGACGTGAGTCCCATGCTCTCCACACCACTGGAGTCAAGCTATCCAGGCTGATGACGGCTGATAGACAGAAACCGGTCCTTGGATGCTTGATTCCGGTCCAGGAAAGACATGGCTTGGCAGTTCGGGCTGGACTGTTCCCATGAGGCACAGGGTCAAGGCTGATTTGCATATGGCCATGTCTGACCTGGGGTGGTGTGGAGTGCAAAAAAACGATGGATTTAGGCCCAGATCTCTGTACTAGGGTGAATGTATGACATTGTTCTGCATTCTGTCCATCAATTGTTGTTTTTGAATCATGGACCCACTAAACAAATCTGTAGTCCTTTCATGAGTAAGGAGATAGTCCAGATGGGAAAGATAGTATGTGCAGAAGAGAACTATGTGTATTTCTGTTCAAAAGGGTGGTGCTGTCTCTTCAGGTCCACCATTCCCAATGTGTCTATAAAAGAGGGCAGCCGTCCCCCTCCCCTGCTATACTCTAAAATCTAAGTTTCAGTCAACAGGTTAAGGAGAAGAGCACCCATGTCTGGTAGTGACATTGTGGGATGGTGCGGTGAAACATTAAGGCAACAGAGGTTAACAACTCCACCCTCCCACTTACCAGAGATTGCTACCCTGAGATTCATTCAATGTATGCTGGATTGTGAGAGGGACAGATTTTAAAGTAGTATTCCCACTTCTCATTCAAACAAAGTACGCCACCATTAAAGGAGGACCACATCTGGGCCCTGTCTCTGCAGACACTGCAGAACCAGTGTCCACTTAATCTTATGGTCCAGACCATTACCATTCCAAGCCCATATCTTCAATTCACTGCAAATACGCGGTGGCACAATAGGAGTATCCATTCAGTTGGTAACACTCCTCTGATTGGAAGCACACCAACATAAAATCAGGGAATTAGGATCCCATAAGCCCTCTGAATCTTCCCCTCATTCCTTGTCTCAATTACTTGTAGTGATGCAACATCGCAAAAAGCAAAAATCAAACTTATCAAACAATACTTAAAAAACCCTATAACTCCCCCTCCCTGCTACCTTGTGCGGAGAGCCGAAACCAGCCCTTCCCCCCAACTTGCAGAATGCCTGTCACCCATTACAGAACATTAACTAGTTAAGGAGGGCAGACCACACGAGCATATCTCAAATGAATAACATGATAAACATATCAATCTCATTATGGGCCACCTTAGGTGTTTATTAACCACTGCCAGGTTTCAGAGCATGCAATAAAGAAGACCCACTCGCAGTTATCACATTCCTACCTCCTCCCTCGGGGAGCCCTGTGAACATGAAGGTATCCAAGGCTCAATTTGTTACTCAAATCTCATCTTGTCTCTTAAGGGGCATATTCTCACATACGTTATACTCCCAAACCCTGCAGACCACCAGGCGACCCCGGGTTGTCTTGCATGTCCTGGGGAGTATCTTGCGTCGCAAATCAGAACAACTCAACATCCTTTCCGACGCACAGGGTGCCAGCCCTCGACCCAGTTCCAAGCGTCCTGAGGGGTAGTGAAGTACCAGGCCTTACCCCCATCACTGGCACAGAGTTTGGCCAGATAGAGCATCATGCATTGAATATTCTTATCTTGCAATGCCCTTTTGACCACCTCAAAGCCCTGCCTTCGTCTCTGTATCTCCAGGGTGAAGTCTAGAAAAATCTAATTGCCACCTTGAAAAGTTGCAGACCGCTGTGTGAGAGCGCTGCCTGGAATCGTATCGCAGTCTCTATAGTTGAAGATTCTGGCAATGATTGGACATGACAGGCCCTGGGTTTTGGCTTGGGGCCCAGTGCCCTCTGCACCCGTTCAATAGAGAAAAACTTGGACAATCGGTATGGGCAGAGAGGATCAAATCTTTCAGGAACAGGTCTGAGCTAGGTCTGTTTGTTCCCTCAGGTACCCCCACAACATCCTTCTCGATCTCCCCTCCTGGTTTGCGACTTTAGCCACAAGCGCAGCGTTACTCCTGTTGGTTGTCTATACCTGATCTTAAGGGCTTTTTGTAGTGGACTGTAGGCCATTAATTTGAGATTTGGCTGTTTTCACCTTTTCTTAAATTTTATGTACATCTGCACATAGGAGACTGACAGTGACCGTGTCCAGTTTTGGTTTCCAGCGTCTCCCGCAGGTCTCTTATGACAGCCATGATTTCCCACAATGTGGGTTCTTCCTCCTGCCAAGGGGATAGGCTCACCCTTTCCTCCTCACCCCGGTAGAATGCACTGGATTGTGCTGTTCTGCTTCCGCTATTTCTGACCATTGCCTCCCAAGAGGTATTCAAAGGCTGCACTGCGTCACAACCACAGTTGTTTGCCAATTCAAATTTATCTTAGCAGTCCTGGGTCCACCCTGAGGCCAGCCCCTGGTGTGCCCACACTCTTGATGTTTCAGGGCCGAGCTGCACCTTGTTTCCTGCTAGGGCACCATCAGACCCTGAACTTGCTCCGCCTCAGGCCTAAATGTCCTGTGATCTGTATAGCGCACTGTCGGATTTTGGCTCCACCTGGCAGCACCCAGAGGCGATGTCCACGGGTCCCAGATAAGTTCCCATACCAGCCTCCTCTGCCACTTGACTCAAGGCCTGGATTCCTGCCGCACTGCCATTCTGACCCACTCTTAGCACAGGGGTCATCACTCCCTGCCAGTCTCAGTCAAAAGCGGGTCACATCCCCATGTATTTCTAGACGTGCATGGCCCTCATTTAGCCCCGCCAGCAGTCCTCACTTGGGCAAGAGCAGGCATGCACTGCAGCCTAGTCTTTGTCTCTGTTCTTCAAAGGCGGATGAGAGGCTCTGCTCCACCTCAACTACTGTCCCGGTTCATGGGTCTCAGGCACCAGTAGTCCAAGAGGCATCCGAGAACCCCACGAAGCTTGCTCCCACTGCCTCATGGTCTCAGGAGTCGGAGTGCACTTCTTGTCTCGTCTGGGCTCCAGGAAGCCCAAAACCACACCAATTCAGCCACAGGCACAGTCATCATCGGAGCTGGGGGTTTGGTCAGTGGCGCTGTGTGGATTCTGTGAAATTTGCATGATTCAAATGGGTTGCTTTTACAGAGCTTGCTTAGAGTACGGCCATCGTAGTTGGCGGTGTGTCATGCCTACCCAAAAATAGACTTTTAAATATATTTTTTAAAGTGTTAATATAGGTGTGTTTATTGGAACTTGAAAAGTGACATACATAAACACATATACATTACACCTTAGGCATTTAAAGAAACAAATACAATGTAATACATTCAATAAAGTACAGACAAGGGGAAATGTTATATTAATACATTTATAACAAGAAGTTTAGAACTAACATACATTTTTCAGTTATTTAAAAAGAAGTTTTAACTTGCCTAGTGCTGTTTCTACATTATATTATATTACATTTAAATCATTCCAATCATGTGTAATGCATATGTTAATAGTTTTAAAATGCCATCACATAATTAAACAAACCTGAGTCCATTATCATAAAGGCAGCTCGCACCAAATTTGAAATAAAAATTAAAAAATGCAGGTGTCCTTCTTTAAATTTCTTAAATGACAACATTACACACATTTTTATTACACATTACTAAAATATTGCTTGATAGAGAGATTTCAAAATGCACGAATCGAGAGTTAATGCAAACAGACAATTAAAATGAAACAAGTAAACAAAGCTTACCTTCAATTCCGGCAATAATGGGGTTGATTAGCTTCATGATCAAATAGCAGCTGCAAAGGAAAAATGGGATGATCGGGTTCATGTCGGAAACTGAAGTGGAAAATGACAAAAATGTAGGTTTCTATCTTATATATCTTCGACACTGCCAACTCAGGTGTGGAGGTTTACCCATCACAGTTATGTCGGCCGGAAGGCACATTGTAATTGGCCCAGTGGAAATATTGGCTGGACTACCTCCGACAGACACTTTTGCCTATGGTGCTCTTGACATGGGAGGAAAGTTCTGATGAAGATGGTGGTGTCCATTTACCAGCCAGCATCTAAAAAGAGTGGGCAACCGCCTAGTAGGCAGACGAAGAATCCAACGGAAAAGCAATAAACTACTGCGTCTGGAAGCCTGCTCACTTTCCTGAGCACTGGAATGTGTTTGCATAGTCTTCAGCAATTCCAGTGAGTATGTAACCTGCCTCAAGCCCCTAAATACATCCTTCCTATAGTGTGCCATTTGCTGATGAATGTGTATGGTCCTTCTGGTAAGCACTCTTGTAGCAGTAGCCATTATCTCAAAATTTGAATAATAATATTGGTTTCTCAAAAATATATGGCACAATCGTTTATTCTGTCACCACATGAATTACCCCTCATAAGGATTTTATGGTATCAGTTAAATTATCAATTCTATCAATAATGGAAGATAATCCTTCATCCATGTTTCTGGCCAATTTAATTTATAGCACTAAATGGATTATTTTGGTCATCAAGTATAGATTTTTCAATATACATAAATTCCTCTCTTAAGGGTGTTGCGCCTGGCACATCCTGTGTTACAGTAGACCGCACTCTTAATAGTATTATTCTTATCCTTCATAGGGGTACTCTATTATGGTTGCCTCAATAACTGTAGTGAAAGGATGTAAGAATTATGTATCTTTATTCTTTTTTATATTGTAGTATTCTTTGTATAAAAGATATGTTTATGTAAGTCCATATTTGTATAAAAGTTAAAGTTAAAATAATTCTTCATGACATATTTCATTGCATAATTTTCCGTATATCTGAAGGGTTACCTGCTGTATATCCAGGCACTTTGTAATTTTTAAATTACTATATAATTTCCATTTACAAATGGACATAAGAAGAATGATTTCAATGTTATAAGTCAAATTCAAATTTCAAAGCTTTATTCGATTAATTGAAAACAACAATCATAAAAGCACATAATATAGCAAACAAAAGACATTCATTTATCACAAAATACGGATTCTGGACGACAGGTTAAAAATTGCGTATATCGAGAGCAGATTTTAAAAAAGCATACTTTTCCTTACAGAAATTGCTTTCAGAATAAAAATCGCAGTGCGAAAACAAATTTCGTGGTCATTCAGGGAGAAAAGCAATGGCATAGCTGATTTAGCAGTAGTTTTTGCCCTTTTTTTTAAACAATGGTTTTAGATAAAATACACGTTGATGCAAGTAGAAATCGCAGATAAATAAAAAGTGGACAGTACTTTGTTTTGTAATCCCATCACAAGGGCATGGTACAGAAGGATGGATTTTTATGTGTGGAAAGGCCACCAAATTATGGACTATACCCAGTCTCAGCCTGGTAAGGACACACCGATGAGACGGCCGAGTGACCGCGGTTAGGTAGGTCTGAAAACCAGTAGTCTCGATATTAGTATAGTAGTACTCGGGAATTGTAAGCAACATATTTGCCTCCCTACGTGCTGCCGCCTTTTTCCCCAAAAACAAAGATTCTAACTCCTTTTTCGGGGTATCAGAGAGACTGGCTGGATCGGCCAAAATGTCCATGTTAAATAATAGTCCTACTGTGGACATGACATAGTTAATCCAAGGACTCGAGGGCCTCTTGTCTAAACGGAGGCAGTCAGTAATAATGTCTTTCGTAAAGCTAGTTTCTTCTTTAGACCAAATTGCTCTCCAAACCATCAAAGGTCTTAAACTGATTAGGTCTGACAAATATTCTATCCCTAGCTCATTGTGTATTATGGGTGTAGAGGCTGATTGGGGCAAACACAGTAATCTTTTCAAGAAACAGTTCTCTTCCGTTTGCAAGACCTCATGACGGCTATGCCCCCATACCCCTGACCCATACAAGGCTACGGGGGCGCACCTCAGTCGATATATTTGCAACATGTCATAAATACGGCGTTGTCCAAGCTTGGTTGCAAACTTACAGACTCTGTGTGCGCTATTGGACATCTTAGCTTTGACGTTTGATAATTCTTGTGTCCACAGGCAATGTTATATGTATATTCCTACTTATAGAAGTAATTTATTTGTTACATTATGAAATATTTGAAGAGGGCAGTATTTTAATGGATATGTATGCTGTGTAATACACACATTTAAAATAGCATAGCACAACATTTTATTTTAAATAAACCACATCCCATTAATTCTAAGGTACTGCAAATCCCATAATGCATTTCACCATGCAATACAAACAATATTTAATATATATGTGTAATTTGACTTTGAAAAAATCAAAACTGATTTTGAAATTTCATATTATAATTCTAATAAATGACGATATTATTAATTACACAAAATAATACCGGTTTTTAAATGTATTTTAAGGACTAACCTGAAGGTTGCTGAGAAGGCTCAGAAGTGTCAACTGACATTATTTCTGATGCATTCTCTCATGAGAAAGTACTCATAGTTGCCTCATCCAAAGGTGAGGGTGGTGCTTGTGTGGATGGGCCTCCTCCGGTCCAGCAGCTTCCTTCCTGTGGCTTGTAACCTTCTCCTTTGTTCTTAAGCAAATGCCTTACTACCGTTTTCCAATTTCTGGCACACTTCATGTTGTTAGACACACTGTATTGATGCACTCTTAAATACAGCTTTAGTTTATTTTTTGTTGATTTCTAAAAAGCTGTCCATTGTTGCACACACATTCTTTTACCGCTGTCTCTAGTTCTTTTGCTTTGTTTTCTGTCCTGCCTGCTTTTGTTGACATTCATGATATCCCATTAGGGTTTTGGACAAAATATAAAATAACAAATTTTGGGATACATAAATATCATGCGAAGAATATCGGGATGCAAACATATCATAGACAGGAATATTGAAGGTAAGAATATCATTTCAAGTGTTGTTTTTAATATTGTTGCAAAAAGTATAGTTAGGAAAAATATCATTGTGCACAATTGCTTTTATATTTTATTTTATATGTATTTTATTGTACTGTTTTTCATTTTTGTTCTTTGTTTTTTGTGGGTGTGTTTTGCAAATAAATGTATTTGTATATGTAAAATTGTATTTTTTATTTTTAGAAATGTGTATAATTAATGTTTATGTTATGTTATATTGTTTCATGTTAGAGGAGCGAGTTTTGGATTCTTAGGGGATAAGGGTAGGGGGATTTTTAAAATGTGAAAATAAAATTTCTATTTCATTTTATGTTACATTTTTATTAATATTCAAATGTAATATTAAACATTTTGGAAAATTATGTTTGTTATTTTTTAATACAAGTTAATAATTAAATAAAACAATTTCTTGAAATTTGCTAAATTAACAAAATAAATGTATATTTATTTGTTTTAACTGACTATTTTTTAAACATTTTGTATAGATAATTTTAAAACTATTTAGAAAAAAATAATTCTGAAATTAAAGTATTTTTTTAAAACTAATCTAAATATTTATGTAAATGTTTTCAATTTTGTTTTTTTATATAAAGATAATATATATTTTTTTTAATAATTGCATCCTTGTTGCAGCACTGACGTTAGAACTCAAGCCCCAGGAAGCATCTCAGCAGCAGCCACACACCACCACCACCGTCACTGAATAAATTATTCTGTGGGCTCCCGCAGCCCAGGAGTCCTTCTTATGGCATTGGAGCCAGGAGCTGGCCCGTCTCTGCCTGTTAGTGGCAGGAAGAGGCTGGGCTGGCTCTCTTGGCTCTTTTTTGTATTTAGTTCATCATGGAGCAGGGCTTGAAATAACCCCGAAAGAGGAAACCCAGCACTGCAGATAACAGAGTTGCCACCCTACAAGTAAGTGACATTGCTGATTACTTGTTTTTAGGTGCCTGGAGGCCTTAAGGTAAAATGGTTAAATGCAAGGCTGGTGGCACTAAATCTCCTGTTGAGCCAAGGGCTGCTACTAAGTGGTCCACCATAGACTCTTTTTTAGCACATGCGGTGGGTGCTTTAGCTAAGGTGATAGACCAGGCTGAACAGTGCTTATCGCTGTGCGCACCTGGGCCAAATGGGGAAGGCGGAGTGGTGGTACCTACTATGGATCATGTTTTGGGGTCACCAAACGATCAGGAGTGCCTGAACAATAAACCTGCTGAGGGCTGGGCAGGGGGTCTTTTTATTAATCAACTTCAGAACACATCTTTGCCATCACCAACATCGACAACTTTGACGCCAACTCTCCAGCATGCTACAAAATGCTAAAGTGAGTCCTGGAATAATGTAAACACACCACAAACAAGACCTTCCTCGGCCGGCTACATTTTCAGGGGCTAATTGATCACTACAATGATAATGACATGGATGACATGGATAACCTTTATTGGAAACCTTTAAGAGGCAAACTAACAGTTATTGTAAATGAGCTATTAGTGACACTTAAAAATAAACTGCCTAAATTTGAGGGGAACTGGAAACCGTTATCTCCTGCTGCAACAACTTACCCAGTATATCTAGTATACAGACCCCTGGGGGATAAGGAGGGACAATTCAAAAATACTGAGATGCTTGATGATAATACATCAGTGGGGATTGATGATCAACATGGCATGAGTTCAGCCCCCTCACACACCCAGCTGAACTTTAAGGTTAATCAAACGATAGGGCTAACTAATATGATCCCTACCCAGACACCTATAGTAACCCAAAACCATGTAGCCTGAATAGATAACAATACATCCAATAGACATATTCACTCTTACAATCACTCCCAAGAGCTAGCATCTATTAACCGTCCCCCAGCATGCTGCCCATATGTGACTGTTTTGGTAAATGTTCCCCCATTGACAACTGATAATAGAGAGTCTGCTGAAGGTTTAACCCCTTCGACACTGATGACGAGCTCAGCTCGTCATCAGCGACGCCTGTCGTACGCTGATGACGAGCTCAGCTCGTCATGTAACGCGTGTTTTTAAAAACCGCAGCGGGAAAACCGCTAGCGCGCAGCGGGAAAACCGCTAGCGTGCATGCGGTTAAAGAATGAAGTGGTTTACTGGCTTAGCACTAAATGATTGTCTTCACCAGCTAATGAGGAACAAATCTTATTCACACTAAGAGTGAGGTGGATTGGCCCACAAACGTAGATTTGAGGGGGATTGCATTATTGTTAATTTTCAAAATCCTAGTATAGCTGTTGGTATTGATGCAAAGGCAGCACTATTACCCCCGGTTGGTCGAAATGTGGCTATATTAACATTGGGGGTTTTCTACCCGAATTTAAAACGTCATAATCACCCACATGCTAATCTTCAAATTGTACAGTGAACAAGGCTACCCTATTTTTATTCCTATGATTTACTTCTGTCAAATAGATACCAAGCACTGAGTATCATGGAAGACAATGATTGACTCAGTGGCAAAGAACATAGAAAGACAATACTGTAATGTCCTGTAGAGAGGATATATCTAAAACACAGGAGTGTAGTTTGTCTCTTAATGGCATTAATTGCAGCCCTGGACTAGTCATCAAGTATAGTGGGGTGATATCTAAGCCTAACAATACTAATTGTGACGATCACCTCATCCCCAATATAGCAGCAACTGTCGCCACAACCATGAATCCAACTAATTGACTCATGGGTGGAAAATTTAGGTTTGCCACATGGAATGTGTACGGGGTGATGAATAAAATTAGGAACCCCAACTGGAATAATTGTATATCTGAATACGATATAATATGCATGCACGTAACATGGTGCATTAAACCAGTGTATGTCGAAGGGTTTTCCTCATACTTTTTAGAAGCAACAGCATTACATGCTGGGCGAGCAAAAGGGAGGCTTTTGACCCGTATTACAAAAAAATTCTCAATAAATGTCAAAAAGATTTTAAATCCAGATCCTCACTTCCAATTTCTGTGGCTGAAGGAAAAGGGGGAGAAAGATGCAGGGCCGAACTGCCTTTCAGGCGTTTTGGTGTGCTGCCGAGCTGGGGGCTAATTTCGTTGATGGCGACCTGCGGTGCTTAAAAGCATTCATTTTGCTTTGTGTTTTTAGAAGCACATGCAGGTCAACAAAATCAGCCCCTACCGCAGTGAAATCAGCCCCCAGCTTGGCAGCACACCACAACGCCTGGTAGCCAGTCCGGACCTGGAAAAATTTGAAATAATGTTTTCGATTTAACTCGTAGTAGGGTGGCAACTGCACTTGATCATTGTTGGGAATCCTTTTTAAGCTCTATATATACAAAAATATATTTTATTATGGGCAGGAGATTTTAAAATCCAGGCAAGTGCTCTATCAGATACACGGTCATGCATTAATCAGGATGGGATGGGAAGTTACCATTTTTGCCACAACAAGCATGGTGAAGCCTTGAACTCTATTAATGCCAAACACGATCCACAGCTTTTGAGGTGTGATTGTGATAATAATGGAGAGTCAGTCCCAACCTAGGGCCTTATTCTGATGCGGGTTGGAAAGCTTCCCGATCTAATTGGTTTGGAAATGGTTTCCGACCCACTCGGATCGGGAGAGTCCGACCGACGGAGTACGATGTATCCGGACGCTTCCAGATGTGATTTGGTTGGACTGTCCTTGAATTCAATGGGAGCATATGTTCCCAACCGCATCATAATTGGGTCTTGGGTCAGGAAGACACATTCCTGATCCGATTTGCAAGGAGCAAATGCCATTAGGAGGCCTTCCTTACCGCATCAGAATCAGGCACTAGGTGGGATTGCTTTCCTAACCGCATCAGAATCAGGCCCTAAGTGGTAGGAATTCGACCTCTAATATTAACCATGGACTAATATCTGTGTCAGCAAATGCCATGTGCAGCACACCCATCTTAGTAATGGCGACCTTAAGTGACCATAATCTGATTTCATTGTTATTTTTTTTTGGGGGGGGGCTTGAGACACAAACCATTCTCCATTATAAATAACATTACAACAAGTAGGCCAAATGGGGTAAGAATTAAATGGGAAGGCGTTGACCCCTCCACTATCTTACAAAGAAAATTGATTATTGCCTCCAGGAGGCTACTGAACCTTTTCTGTTAGTAGACATTTTTAACCATATTACTAGCTCCTTTAGACTCCTGACCTGCCATCCTATCAGAGGGAAGAGAACAATAAAAGACGATGGTTTGATACCACCTGCACTAAAGCACTTCAGTCTCTCAAACATGCCTTGCGTAATATACCACAGGATTCTTTGGCCATTAAGACCCGGTGTATCCAATACAAACAGGATCGGGTCACAAGGATAAAAACACTCCTGAGTAAAGCATGGGATAACCTTGCCCTTGCAGCAGAGAACAAGAACACTAAGCTCTTCTGCGGTACATTGAATGCACCATTTCTAAAAAATGATGATATTCCTGAGTTTAGTTATTTTGTTCCCTGTGATAGATGGGTGGCGCAATTCTCTGATACCTTTAGTGAGAACACTGAGGATGCAGCAAGGCATACATGGAGGTCAGAAGGGGGATGGGGATATGCAAAGCTAGATATTATCCTTGAGGAAGTCAAGCTGGCCATTCAAACTAGTGCAGGGGGACGGGCTCCTTGACCAGACAGGGTGTTAGTTGACCTATTTAAATCTTCCCTGACCTCTGGGGCCCTATCTTGACTAACGTTTTTAATGTTGCATCGATAAATAGTATTCCAGCCTCCTGGGAGAGATCGATCATTATACCTATATACAAAAATGAGGATAAAGCAGACCATAAAAAGTGTTACCTAATTTCACTTTTAGACTCCTCAATGAAGATAATGAGTAGTTTATTACGGTCACGGTGAGAGGCATGGGCATTTGAACAATCAAATCTGACCTTGGTACAATATGGGTTCAGGAAGCAGCTGGGGACTGTTGAGCAATGCATTAATGTTGAGCTCCTAATTGGAAAATATACAAGGGCCAAGATGGGCCCTTTATACTATGTTTTGCAGACCTCAGTAGCTCTTTTGACCTTGTTGGCCGTAATTTAATATCGACATTCATGATCTCCTTAGGTGCACACAGACCTATTGTGGGGGTTCTCTCACGCCCCTATGAGGAGCTATTTAGTCAAGTACGTTTCGGCCCTCAAGGAGAATGCACACCAAAATTTATAGTAGGGTGTGGTATTCTCAAGGGCTGTGTTTTGGCACCTCTATTATTTTCACTTTTTATTAACAGGGTGGATAGACATCTATAGTCTCTGCAGGCCGATGTCCCTAAGGCTGCAGGATATCCAATGCCAGTGCTGCTTTATGCAGATGACACAGTACTTTTAGCTACAGCACTGGTAGGCCTGTAGACACTGATGAATGCATTTAGTGAATATATGGCCTCCAAGAAAATGGTTCTTAATAAAACCAAAACCTTTACAGTGGTCTGTGGCCAAACCTTTTTATTGAAAATACCCCAATAGTTTCAGTGAAGTCTTTCTGCTATCTGGGTTTTCTATTGGAGGGTGATGGCACAAGGTCAACGCATGTATTAAACACCAGAGCGAAAATAAGCAGGGTTTCCCAAGGGATTTTTAAGTTTGCCTCTAAATTGGGTAGCCGTCCGATTAAGGAATTGGTAGCTATATATAAAGCTAAGGGTGTGACTACCACTCCGCATGGTGCTGGACTCTGGGGCCATGCTAACAGTTATGCCCTGTAAATAGAGGAAAGTACATTTTTAAAACAGTTTCCATGTTTGCCACCCTGTACAAAAAATAGTTCATAATGAGGTTGTCTTGCAGTTTCTAGAAGATCTCCTTTTGGTTAGACCCCTGTTGTTATAAATATCGCTTTGGGCCAAGGAAGGAATTAGCTTTACTAGAACCATTATCCGTGAGTGTCTAGCCCTGGATGAAGCCTTAAATACACCTTGGCTATCCTATATTAGCTCCATTCTTGGTAAACTGTTCAATTTGTCTATCTGGTCCGACATTACCAAGTTTACATCACTTACCAAGAATAGGAATAAAAATATATTTTTAAAAACATGGCTGGATAAACGTGAGCTTTAAGATGAAAAAAATGGTCTGTAATCTACTACAAGTCCTTGAATAAGGAGGGCGATAATCATTACTTGATATATGTTACTAATATGCTGCACCGTTTTGTGCTGACAAGGCTGAGATGTGGTACTTTGCATCATCTAGTTGCCTTTCTGCACATGAGGGCCTACCCCACTTATGAGACCCCCTGCCCCTGTGATGGTCACATCAAACAAAGCACTCTGCACTTTTTATTGTTCTGTAAATTGTACCAGAATTTGAGGATCCGCTACTTAAAACCTGTTTGTCATTCAGAATATTAGAACTCATAAAGCTGCAATGAATTATTTGAAGATACTACATGATCCAATTTGTGTGTAACAATGTTGCACTTTTTATATTGATTGCTATGAAAATAAGGAAAGCATATCACAATAGCTAATGCTTCTAGTACTATACATTTCTATTGTTCATTGATCTACCTAACCCTTTTAAATGTATGTAAAGTATTGACCATTGCATAGAATATCTAGATTATGGGGTGTTTTTGCTTGTACCTTTTTTTTTACACAATATCGTTGTACTTGAATTGGGGTTGCATATGTTATTGTGCTTTATGTGCTAAATCATGTGGAGATTGGATGATGCATTGGGGTTTTTATCGTTTGTATTTTTACATTTGTATACGTTTTTATATGCACTTTTATGAATGTATCGTTTCCTCAACCGACTAAACGGTCGAGTACATTATATATGTTATGGTTTTCCTTTAGAAATGGTATGGATTAGTTCATTTATTATTAATGACTTGTGTATAGAAAGTTTTTATTTTTTAAATTATATTATTATAAATAATGTATAAACCATATGTTATATGTTAATTTTTTATGAAATTGAAATACATATGTATGAAAGTTAATGTATTTATAATGTTTATATTTATATTTTATATATATTATAGTTTACAAATAAAAACAGTTTTTATTATTAGCAGTGATTGGGATATAATTGATATGTTTGGTGTTCTATTAAATATTTTTTATAATTATTTAAATTGTTAAACATTTATGTTTATATATAATGTTAACATTTTTGCTGATTTTATTGCTTATGTATATATTTATTTGTATTTTATTTTTGTACATTTTGTTGTAGTCATACATATTATGAATACTTTATTGCATCTTTTGAATGAATAAAAGATATGTATTACGGTAATGTTTAATGTTAAGCATATAGACATTTATTAACTGGTAACAGTGTGCCATATGTAATTTTTTGATTAATGTTAATAATAAAAATATGTTTAACTATTGAGTATGTATAGTGTAGTAACCCTTTTAGATTCATCAGTTTCTCTAATTTGGTTTTGATTGTTGTAGGAATAGGAAATGTAAACACTTTTAGTGTCCAACACCTTATCCAAAACGGCTTAGATTGGATTGTGAATAATAAATGTACCCCTTAGTGTCCAACACCATCCCTAAAATCGTTTAGATTGGATTGGGAATAGTAAATGTAAGCCCTTTAATGTCCAACCCCTACCCCAAAATTGTTTAGATTGGAGAAGGAATAACAAATGTAGCTTCTTTAGTACCCAGCACCTTCACCAAAATGGTTTAGATATCTTTCCCAAAATGGTTTGTATAGGAGTGGGAATTGTAAATGTAATCCTTGTAGTGTCCAACACTTCCCCCCGAACAGTTTAGATTGGAATTGGAATAATAAATGTACCTTCTTTAGTGTCCAACACCTTCCCAAAAATGGTTTAGATTGGAGTGGTAATAGTAAGTCCAACTCCTTTAGTGTCCAGCACCTTCCCCAAAATGGCTCAGGTTGAAGTAGGAATGGTAAATGTAACCCTTGTAGTGTCCAACACTTCACCCTGAACAGTTTAGATTTGAATTGGAATAATAAATGTACCTTCTTTAGTGTCCAACACCTTCCCCAAAATGGTTTAGATTGGAGTGGTAATAGTAAGTCCAACTCCTTTAGTGTCCAGCACCTTCCCAAAAATGGCTCAGGTTGAAGTAGGAATAGTAAATCTAACCCGTTTAGTGTCCGACCCCTTCCCAAAAAGTGTTCAGATGGGAATAGTATATGTAATCCCATTAGTGTTTAACACCTTCCCCAAAATGGTGAAGTTTGCAGTGAGAATAGTGAATTGAAGCCTTCTAATGTCCAGCACCTTTGGTAAAATGGGTCAGCGTGAAGTAGGATTAGTTAATGTAATCTAATTAGTATCCAAGTTTTTCTGAAAAATGGTTCACAAAGGGGTTGGTTGTGCACTTTTATATACAGTATTGATAATTACATATTTGATTATAATAAGGGTACATAACACAGTAAGTAATTGTCATATATATTTAAGAATATTATCACTTATACAAAAACATTTTCATAGAGTTGTATAAACAATAATTTAATACAGATGTATTAATAAATAAAGCCTGCAAATTATATTTAAACATTCTTGTAAGTTTTGCATTTTTCTGTATTTTTTCTTTTGTGTTAACTTTATTTTTAAACAGTAATACTATAGTTTCCATTACGTTCTTGAATTAAAAATTATATACCTGTTTAGTATATAATAAATAATATTGAAATAATAATAATAAAATAACATTAAATAAGAGTATCTTTTTTATAGTATTATTTCATTTATGCATTACCTTATTTACTATACTTTTTCACTTTTGTACCTGTGTTAAATTTCTTATAAATATTTTACATTAAATTACCTGTTCTAGCCTGGTTACAGATTATCTGCAGAATTTGAGATGGAGACTTCTCAAGTGGGCCTTGCAGTATCATTTATGCTTATGAATGGATGGATTGTAGGGTTTTAAGTAGGCCTATCAGGGTTCCAATCTTTGTGGGTAAATTCATCTTGCCTGGTTGAACGTATAGGTTCAAGAATAATAATGTGAAGTGCTTCTCAGGATGGGATGAGGTAGAAAGTTTAACACATTGTATCCAGGATAAACCCAGGTATAGGTGTTCATGATCCCAGAGAAGATCAGTGGCAATGTAGAGCAAGAGCTCCCCTTCGCTCTGCCCAACCTGTAGGCTTTTGTGGCTTTGATGTGGTATTCTTCAAAGCCTAAATTGGAGCTACTGTCTGCGTCCAGGTTCCCTGTACCATAAGGAGATTTAAATAACATAGGAAACTTGGCAATTTGTCCTCCCCCACCTTGATGCTGAGACCTTTCAGGCTCCTTGAGTAGATATGTAGAGGCTGAGCTGAGGAGGAGGCTTTGCACTGCGTGTCTCATGCGTCTCTATGATCCCAATGTTAGGATGTGACAATGGCAGCTAGATGCCAGGATTTGCTATGAATTGTACTTCATAGCCTGACTGCTGAGATTTAGTTATTTGCAGACCCTCTCTGACTGCAACTGGATGAGCAAGACCAATTTCCCCTCTTTACCAGCCTCTGTTGGGCGCTGGATATTTCTGGCGGCACATGCAGACCCGGAAATAATGGGCTTTGTGAGAGGTTGGCCTGGTATATGATGTTCCCTATTCTAGTGAGCACCTTGCACCAGTCCAAACAACCCTTATGATGATGGTTGTAAAGTCAACCTTATAGACCAGCTATCCTAGTGGTAGCATGGACAAAGCAGTCCTAGGCTAAACTCAAGAGGCCATGTGAAGCCAGCTGTTTTACCATATGCAATCCCTTTAATACCAAATGAAAGGACACCACACAGGTTATTTATAAAATATATATGTATTTATTACTAAAATAATCCTCTGAACTCTTTATGAGGTCAGAGGCACAAGCACATAACAAGATACTTAATTATCATACAATAAGTTGCACAAAATACAGTAATGCCCTAGGGTCACTTCAAACCATACACTAAAATAGTGGTATAAGAACCACGTCACGAACAAAGGATAGGCCTAGGGCCTGGAGAATCGCTGGGGCTACGCTGTACTACCAAAGGATAGGGAGCAGGAGGCCCACGGGATGCGTGTGCAGTGTCTTTACACACACACGAGTTACCATAGAGTTAGAATGGGAAAGAAAGAATTGGAAACTAGTTCTTTTAGGACACTTCCAGATGAACTAGGAGAAAGCTACTTAAAACTTAGCGACTAGGATAGTCAATACCCACAGGAGCACCGAAGTACTCGCTTTACCTCACCCACAGGAAGCGGGTGCATAGGTGTCAAAGTGTGTCGGGTTTCGTCGCTGATTCCTATGGAGCCTTGAAGAAAGATGCTGCAGGCAACCAGGAGAGAAGTGTCCGGGTGGATCCAAGGGCGGATCGAGGATGAAGAATACCTGAAAGCAGAGGGGACAGAGTCTGGGTCACTAGCCAGTGGCCAGGAAGGAACCAGGAAGGAACCAGGCGATGTTGCGAAGCAATCAGGTGATGTCATGAAGCTTGTCTCTGCAGCCACGTAGACCAGGAGGTGTCAACGACAACCAGGAGCTGGATACCAACTGTCCCACAAAAGCTCTCACTGTCGGCGGTGTCAGCTTCCGGATTGGAGTCAACAAGCCTTGGCAAAGGCAACCCACACAGGAATAAAAGATGGCTTCTGGATTAGACCAGCAAGGTCTGATGGGCTTCTCCTTTTCAGGGAAGCAGGGGCCAATCTGGAGCAACCAGACCAGTGGTGTAAATTCAAGGGTTCATTGGCACAGAGGCCACTAGCCAACGGGCAAGTGACCGGACAGACGCATCAAGCAGGAAAATGCAGAAGGGCCCCACGCAGAACTCGTGGAGTGTGGAGAGCTTATCTTTGGTGCAACTGGTGCTCGGGGCTGGGGCTTCTCAATCCCCAATGCACAACTTCAAGGGTGCCTCAGAAGTTGCACGGAAAGCAATTTGCTGGCTTTCCAAGATGGCCGGTCCCACGTCTCTCGTCCCCTCCACGGGTCTCAGCTTTGCTGTGGCTGTGGATCGAGCTGAAGGAAGTCTGGAATTCCGGGTCTTGTCAGGCTCTGTGCTCGGACTCCGGTGGGAGCGTCGACAAAGCAAACCGTTGATCGCTTGATGGTGCCTGCTTAAACAGCGTGGTCACTCCTTGACCACAAGGGAGATTCTTCAGTCTTCTATCTTCACGTAGAATGTCGAAGGTCCAGAGTTTCATTTAAAGTTTCAGCCAGGATAAATCTAAAGTCTTGGGACTAAGCTCCTACCTATATACCACATTTAGGGGCTGGATTACCTGCTAGGTCCCTCCTATGGGTGGGACCAGGGAAGGGGGCGGTTACACCCCTTTCCCTTTGTCCAGTTTCACGCCAGAGCTGGGGCTGGAGTGCCCCAGCACTGGTTTGAACCGGACTATGCATGGGACACCTTGTGTGCCCAGGCAGTGTCTCATTTCATTCAGCCCTCCCTGCCCCAATACACTATGGCCTGTCTGGGGTGGTGCTAGCACCTCCCAAGACAGGAAACCTATTGTACAAGCCTCCCTCACTGGAAGGACTCCCAGCAGCAGGAGGTCAGACTTGTGTCTGTGGCAGCAGGATCTATTTTGTGATGCTGAGGCTCTGGTTTAGTTTAACCGGGATTAGTAGGAACAACATGTTTGCTCCCTCTAGAAGGGTGGAATTCTACCCCAGTCACCAGAACTGGCAAGGGGGAAGTATTCCAAAGCGTATGACACCTTACACAACATGTTTTGATAAAGCCAAACCAAAGTTAGCATTCAACCGCGTGGATTATAATGCACTTAAGAGTATATGGTATGGCTATATCATAGAATAGCTATAAGGACATGGTTCTGAAAGCTGCAGACAGGCTCAGCTCATGCTAGAGCACCATCTCACATAAAACCAAGCACTCTGCCTTCAGGATTGTTAAGGCCTGCCATAGGAGTGACTTATAGGTGCATATGTGTCTATATATAATGGTAGGTATAGGAATACTATACCTAAGCAAGGGGTGATTACATGACCTTGCCCCAGCTGAGTGATCAGTCAGTTGTGTCAGTTTGGATGGCCAGCCAGGGGTGGCAAAAGATATGCTGCAGCCCCTGATAGGCCTTGGGTGCACCTATGCCCTGGGTACCTATGGTACACTGTACAGGGACTCACAAGAGTGACCCATTTCCTAATTGGTGATGTACCTAAAGTACATGGTATGAATTTAGAGAGAGAACAGCAGGGCTGTGGGTCTGATTATCAGGCCCACAGCCACATTAAAGTCGAAAACCAGTGAAGCAAAAAAGCAAAAAGTGGGGTGACCATAGGAAAGCAGACCCTACTCTCCTACATAACCCCCCCAAACGCAGGGACATTAGACTAACATTGACCAGTTGTGTCTTCATGTTCTAAGTGGAAGTACCTGGAGAGACCATCTGCATTGCCATGGTCAGTCCCTGGTCTGTGCTCCACTGTAAAGTCCATCCCATGTAGGGAAATGGACCACCTGAGTAGTTTGGGATTCTCACCCTTCATCTGATTTAGCCACAAGAGGGGTTTATGGTCTGTCTGAATTTTGAAGTGAGTGCCAAACAAGTATGGCCTCAGCTTCTTCAGGGCCCAAACTACAGCAAATGCCTCCCTCTCAATGGCTGACCAACATTTCTCTCTAGGGGTCAGCATTCTGCTAATAAAAGCAATGGGCTGGTCTGGACCATCTACATTCAGTTGTGAAAGCACAGCTCCCGCACCCAACTCAGAAGCATCTGTTTGGACAATGAACTCTTTGGAGTAGTCAGGACTCTTCAGGATAGGTGCAGAGCACATGGCCTTCTTCAGATCATCAAATGCCTTTTGACAGCTTACTGTCAACTGAACCTTTTTTGGCATCTTCGTTGAAGACGAGTCTTTAAGTGGTGTCACAATGGACCCATAATTCTTAACAAACTTTCTGTAATAACCAGACAGGCCCAAGAAAGCTCTGACCTGTGTCTGGGTGGTTGGAGGAGCCCAGTCCTTGATGGTCTGGATCTTACTCTCCAGTGGTTGAACATGACCCCCACCTACAAGGTGGCCCATGTACACAACCTTACTCTGCCCTATCTGGCAATTTGTGGCCTTGATAGTTAGGCCTGTCTTCTGCAGGGCCTCTAAAACCTTCTTCAGGTGGATCAGGTGATCCTCCCAGGTGGAGCTGAAGACAGCAATATCAGCAAGATAAGCTGCACAAAAGTCATCCAACCCAGTGAGGACTTGGTTCCACCTGCCACCTTTGGAAAGTGGCAGGTGCATTCTTCAAACCAAAGGGCATCACCACAAATTGGTAATGACCTCCTGCGGTTGAGAAAGCAGTTTTGGCCTTGGCATCCTCAGCTAACCTTATTTGCCAATAGCCTGCTGTCAAATCAAATGTGCTCAGAAACTTGGCAGAATCCAATCTATCAATGAGCTCATCTGCTCTTGGAATTGGGTGATCATCTGTCCTAGTGACAGCATTGAGACCTCTATAGTCCACACAGAACCTCATCTCTCTCTTACCATCTTGGGTATGAGGTTTTGGTACAAGGACTACTGGGCTGGCCCAGGGGCTCTCTGTTGGCTCAATTACTCACAGCTCCAACATTTTCTGTACCTCAGTCTTTATACAGTCCCTGACAAGGTCAGATTGCCTGTAGATCTTACTCTTCACAGGCAGACTGTCACCAGTGTCCACCTCATGGGTGCACCAGTTAGTCTGACTAGGTGTCAAGGAAAACATATGTCTGAAGGTCTGTAGAACTTGTCTGCAGTCCTGTTGCTGCTGGTCAGTGAGGCTGCCAGCTAAGGCCACACCATCAACTGAACCATCATCAGGGTTCTGAGTCAACAGGTCTGGGAGAGGGTCACTCTCTTCCTCCTGTCTATCATCTGTAGCCATGAGCAAGCCCATGTCTGCCCTGTCAACATATGCTTTGAGTCTGTTTACATGGAGCTCCCTGTGGGGGCTCCTGGGAGTTCCAAGGTCCACCAGATAGGTGACCTCTCCCTTTTTCTCAACAATTGTGTGGGGTCCAGACCATTTGTCCCCTGGAGTGCTGCTGGAGCCACTGGCTCCAACACCCACACCTTCTGTCCTGGCTGGTACTCAGTCAGCACAGCCTTTTGGTCATGCCAAGCTTTTTGAAGTTCTTGGCTAGCCTCAAGGTTTTTAGAAGCCTTCTTCATATACTCAGCTATCCTGGAGCGGAAACCAAGTACATAGTCCACTATGTCTTGTTTAGGCTTTTTGAGAGGTAACTCCCATCCTTCCTTCACCAGACATAGGGGTCCCCTTACAGGATGCCCAAACAAAAGTTCAAAAGGGCTGTAGCCAACCCCCTTTTGTGGGATCTCTCTGTAAGCAATCAGAAGGCAGGGTAGAAGGATGTCTCATCTTAGCCTAAGCTTTTCAGGTAAACCCTTGATCATACCGTTTAGGGTCTTGTTAAATCTATCAACAAGCCCATTGCACTGTGGATGGTAGGGTATAGTGAATTTGTAATTTATACCACACTCCATCCACATTGCAGTCAAGTACCCAGACATGAAGTTTGCACCTCTATCTGAGACAACCTCCTTTGAAAGCCCACTCTTGAGAAAACTCCCTGGAGGGCTCTTGCCACAACAGGTGCTGTTGTAGTTCTTAGTGGAATAGCTTCTGGATACCTGGTGGCATGATCCACTACCACCAGTATAAATTTGTGCCCAGCGGCTGTTTGGGGATCCATTGGTCCAACAATGTCAGTCCCTGCTCTTTCAAAGGGTACCCCCACCACAGGTAGTGGTATAAGCGGGGGCCTTTATTGTGCCACCTGATTTGCCACTGGCTTGGAAGGTCACACAGGAGTGACAAAACTTCTTGGTATCTTCTGACATCTGGGGCCAGTGAAAGTGAGGTACAAGCCTGTCCCAAGTCTTGTTCTGGCCTAGATGCCCTGATAAGGGAATATCATGGGCTAAGGTAAGAAGGAAACCCCTAAAGGTCTGAGGTATGACCAACCTCCTGGAAGCACCAGGCTTGGGATCTCTACCCTCCGAATAAAGGAGTTCTTCATTCCCAGTAAACTTTATGGGTACCTGTAGCATTCTCTGCAGCCTCAAAGCAGCTTGCTGTCTGAGGGGTTCAAGAGAGTGCAGCGTAACTGTGCCTGCCTCAAGTCTGCCCTTGAAGGTCCCCCTGCCCCAAGAAACTCAACCTGTTCAGGTTCAAGTTCTTCTAGGACAGTTCCTTCATGGGTCTCACAATCAGCTTGCTGAGAAGGCTGATCTTCACCTGAGGGCAGGGGTGAGCATCTGTCCTAGTGACAGCATTGAGACCTCTATAGTCCACACAGAAACCCATCTCTCTCTTACCATCTTGGGTGTGAGGTTTTGGTACAAGGACTACTGGGCTGGCCCAGGGGCTCTGTGATGGCTCAATTACTCACAGCTCCAACATTTTCTGTACCTCAGTCTTTATACAGTCCCTGACAAGGTCAGGTTGCCTGTAGATCTTACTCTTCACATGCAGACTGTCACCAGTGTCCACCTCATGGGTGCACCAGTTAGTCTGACTAGGTGTCAAGGAAAACATATGTCTGAAGGTCTGTAGAACTTGTCTGCAGTCCTGTTGCTGCTGGTCAGTGAGGCTGCCAGCTAAGGCCATACCATCAACTGAACCATCATCAGGGTTCTGAGTCAACAGGTCTGGGAGAGGGTCACTCTCTTCCTCCTGTCTCTCATCTGTAGCCATGAGCAAGCCCATGTCTGCCCTGTCAACATATGCTTTGAGTCTGTTGACATGGAGCTCCCTGTGGGGGCTCCTGGGAGTTCCAAGGTCCACCAGATAGGTGACCTCTCCCTTTTTCTCAACAATTGTGTGGGGTCCAGACCATTTGTCCTCTGGAGTGCTGCTGGGGCCACTGGCTCCACACCCACACCTTCTGTCCTGGCTGGTACTCAGTCAGCACAGCCTTTTGGTCATGCCAAGCTATTTAAAGTTCTTGGCTAGCCTCGAGGTTTTCAGAAGCCTTCTTCATATACTCAGCTATCCTGGAGTGGAAACCAAGTACATAGTCCACTATGTCTTGTTTAGGCTTTTTGAGAGGTAACTCCAATCCTTCCTTCACCAGACATAGGGGTCCCCTTACAGGATGCCCAAAAAAAAGTTCAAAAGGGCTGTAGCCAACCCCCTTTTGTGGGACCTCTCTGTAAGCAATCAGAAGGCAGGGTAGAAGGATGTCCCATCTTCGCCTAAGCTTTTCAGGTAAACCCTTGATCATACCCTTTAGGGTCTTGTTAAATCTTTCAACAAGCCCATTGCACTGTGGATGGTAGGGTGTAGTGAATTTGTAATTTATACCACACTCCTTCCACATTGCAGTCAAGTACCCAGACATGAAGTTTGCACCTCTATCTGAGACAACCTTCTTTGGAAAGCCCACTCTTGAGAAAACTCCCAGGAGGGCTCTTGCCACAACAGGTGCTGTTGTGGTTCTTAGTGCAATAGCTTCTGGATACCTGGTGGCATGATCCACTACCACCAGTATAAATCTGTGCCCAGCGGCTGTTTGGGGATCCATTGGTCCAACAATGTCAGTCCCTGCTCTTTCAAAGGGTACCCCCACCACTGGTAGTGGTATAAGGGGGGGCCTTTGTTGTGCCAGCTGATTTGCCACTGGCTTGGAAGGTCACACAGGAGTGACAAAACTTCTTGGTATCTTCTGACATCTGGGGCCAGTGAAAGTGAGGGACAAGCCTGTCCCAAGTCTTGTTCTGGCCTAGATGCCCTGCTGAGGGAATATCATGGGCTAAGGTAAGAAGGAAACCCCTAAAGGTCTGAGGTATGGCCAACCTCCTGGAAGCACCAGGCTTGGGATCTCTACCCTCAGAATAAAGGAGTCCTTCATTCCCAGTAAACTTTATGGGTACCTGTCGCATTCCCTGCAGCCTCAGAAGCAGCTTGCTGTCTGAGGGGTTCAAGAGAGTGCAGCGTAACTGTGCCTGCCTCAAGTCTGCCCTTGAAGGTCCCCCTGTCCCAAGAAACTCAACCTGTTCAGGTTCAAATTCTTCCAGGACAGTTCCTTCATGGGTCTCACAATCAGCTTCCTGAAAAGGCTGATCTTCACCTGAGGGCAGGGGGGAGGCACTGCCTTAACCCTACTGCTCTTTCTCTTGGGTGGTACTTGGTCCATAGTTACAGGATCCAAGACCTGTTCAGTTTGGCACTTTTTGGCCTGTGACCTGGTTACAGCAAGGACATGAGCTGATATGCCTAACATCTCTGCATGAGTCCTATACTCCACTTCTGACCATACTGAGGATTCAAGATCATTCCCCAACAGACATTCAACTCGGAGGTCTGCACTTACCACAACTCTTTTGAGGCCAGTTACCCCTCCCCAGGAGAAGTTAACAACTGCCACACTATGGGTAGTAGTGACATTGCTTGCATTGGTCACCAGGCAATTATCACCCAGTACAATCTGTCCAGGGTCCACAAAGTTAGGTGTCACAATAGTGACACTGGCTTATGTGTCCCTGTAGGCCTGAGCCTCTTTGTTATTAATCAAAGGTGTTTGCCTGTACTTGCCCAGAGTACTGTGACTCACAGTAGAGGACATAGCCATGTCCACATTACAGACAAGAACAGCCTTGGTTGGTATCCTGACTAAGCCAGAATCCACCTCAGTACCCATGGTTAACCCCACTATAGCCTTGGGTTGGGAACTACCACTGTTAACTATACTAGGGGGTGCAGATGCCTTAGGGGCTACAGTGGTAGGGGCTGTACCTTTCTTGGTGCACTCAACAATGAACCAGTGACAGGCAGATTTACAATAATTACACCAAGGTTTCTTTGGACCTTCTTTCTTCTTTTTCTTGGAATTTTGGGACCCCCCTCATTAGAAGTTTGTGGGGGGCCTGAAGTAGACTTCTGGTCTTTTTGTTTCTGATCCCCACCTTTTTGGTCTGCCTTTTTCTGATCACCACCTTGGACCTGGTTTTTCTGCTTAACCCTGGTTCTGACCCACTTGTCTGCCTTCTTTCCCAATTCTTGGAGAGAGGTCAGATCTGAGTCAATCAGGTGTTGGTGCAACAACTGGTTCTGACAATTGTTAAGTATTTGCTCTCTCATGATCAAATTATACAATCCTGTATAGTCCTTAACTTTACTACCCAGCAACCAGCCTTCCAGAGCCTTAGTGGCACAATCAACAAAATCAGTCCAGTCCTGAGTCTGTGTCTTCTGGGTATCTCTGAACATCAACCTGTACTGTTCAGTGGTTAGGCCAAACCCATCAATCAGAGCACTCTTCAGGGCAGTGTAATTGTTAGCATCATCATCACTAACTGTGAGGAGCTTGTCTTTTCCTTTTTCTGAAAAGGAGAGCCACAAGATTGCTGCCCACTGACTTTGGGGTACCTGCTGTACTTTGCAGGCCCTCTCCAAAGCAGTTATCCATTTGTGGATATCATCCCCAACTTTGTAGGGGGGCACAATCTTACTCAGGTTTCTATTGTCATAGGACCTGTCTTTATCCTTAGGGATATTGCTGCCACCAGTGGATTCTAATCAACTTAACTTTTGCTCTCTTGCAAGAGCAAGTTTTGCTTGGGCTAGGGCAAGTTCTTCCCTCTCAATCCTGATGTGGACTTCCCTCATCCTAGCCTGGTGCTCTCTCCTCTGAGTGGAAGTCATTCCCCTCTGAGAACACCTTGAAGCATTGAGGTTCCGTGATTTTCGTAGTCAGCCGCCATTTTGTGACAACCGCCATTTTGTGTTGCCTTCACTCAGGCGACAAGGCGAACATAGTGTTTTTGCCTTTCAGCTGCTCGCCTCTCCTGTTAAAGAATAACCCTTTGTCCTTGTCTAAGAAACCGATGTCAGGAACTGGCCGAGTTAGTTAATCCATGTCTAGACTGATTGATCCTTGTCTTAGTTGGCTGTGCGGGTCTCACCATTCTTCCTTATCTTATCCTATTTAACTGGCCTTCACTATTCTCTCTGTGTATTCTCTTGTTACACAACTGTCCTTTGAAGCTGGCAAATACGTCCTGCCACCTGCAAATTGAATTACATGCACTAGCAATGATTAACCTGAGGGGAGGGGACAACACGGGTCTGAAAGAAGGGCGTATACAAGATACTCAATAGCTTGTTTTCGAACTTTTTTCATTTGTCATGTCTTGTATGTTTTGGGAGTGGGTATTGTAAATATGTATGGTATAAAAGTCCGTGCGCCACGGAATGAAGTGGCAGTCTCCTGAGAACTAACCATTGGTGTACTTCTAGGACCACTGTGCTTAGCTGCAGCTAATAAATCTGATTTTCTACGCTGAACAGAGTGTCTCGTGTCTCTGTCTGATAAGGCAGGTGAACCCGGAGATATCAGGCGTGCCCTGCGCCACTAGGCCCATAAGGCCCGGTACTCCAATTGGCGTCCCAACGTGGGGCGACTTCAGTGGTAGCGGTTCAGCCCGAAGATCGTGAGGAGCTTCGCGAGAAAATTCTGGAGGATTCGCGAACCACAAGAGCGACCCCTGTATGTCGAAGTGGACCGAAGGTCTTTTTCAGCGCAGCTAATCCTTTCCGACGGCTGCTGACGACTGCTGCCCTGACTGTCGCCCTCCCTTGGCCCCTGATGATGATTGGTATCGCGAGACGTTAGACGAACACCTGTTGGAGTGAGAAAATACTTAGTTAAGTATACGTGGGTAGCTCCCACTCTTTTTGTTTTGGGGTTTTATTCGACCAATGCATTAGTCGAAGCCGAGGGGTAAGTACGTTTGTGCTGTAATAATTGTCTTAAACCCCTTGAAGTTCGAGAATAGTCCAGTTCGTTACGAAATGACTGGACTTAGTAAGTTTAGGAAATTTTGTTGTTTTAGTTGTAATAGGGATTTCCAGCTCGAGGACTCTTGTCCAATTCCTCCGGTTGGAATTCCCACTTATGAGCTCTATTCTAAACATGGTCTTGGTCCTAATATTTTTAATGATACATGGATTGGATATACAAAGAAAGATGGTGTTTTGCAGTAGCCACAAAATGGTAGCTTTGAGTCTGACATATTAGACAATTTAGAAGCGATTTTATTTAAAAGAAACGCCCGGCCGGCAAGGTTTGACTCTTTCCGCCTCTGGCGTAAGGAAGCCAAACAGAAAGAAATTAAACAAGCGAAAAAGGATAGGAAAGCACAGGATATGACGATCCTGCAGGCTGCGCAACAGTTTAAAAATAATGAAGTTGATCAAATGATTGACGTTTCGGAACGACAGCACCGCGTGGCAATAGATAGATGTTATCCAGTGTTGACTCCTCACACGAAAAGTAAAGATCTTGATGAAGATCCTTTTATGTCTCAGCTGTTGCGATTACCTCCACCTTATGTATTTGGTGCTAATGCACCTCCCTTACAACCTATTGTTCAGCAACCTATTGCCCAACCTGTTTTTTTTTTTTTTTTTTTAAATTTAAAATTTTTATTTAGAAAGTTTTCTTGACAAACAGCAAAAGAAAACGACATTCAAGTAAGTTACACAGGTTCACATTGCATTCCTAAGCATACCCATAAATAAATATGTAGGTCGGCTAGTCTGAGCAGGCTGGAACTATGTAGACATCACCTCTCAGGCTGTTACTACATGACATGGGCTACCCAATACAAAACAGCAAGATAGTACAACATAGGTAGTCGTTTCCAATGGGCATAGCGAAACAACAGGCAGGAATATTATACACACAATCATTCATGCATCACAGTTAAACTGAGTCCGGGCTATTCCAAGATTGCCCAACCTGTTATTCCAGTTCCTCCGCAATTGCCTCTTCCAGTAATTCAGCCTCCGCTTCCTTTGCCACCGACTTCTGTACCTTCGTCTCCGTCACCGCCACTTTCTTTTACTATCTATAGTTCTTCTCCTGTTGTGCTTAATACGATGTCTCCAGTTTTTCTGTCTGATTCTCCTACAGCTCGTCGACGATTAGTTGATGCTGTTTCTGGTCTCTTGTCGCCTTTCTTCGGTGCTCTTAATTTGACTCCTGCTTCGTCCAGAAGAGAATCTCGTAGTCAAATTCCAGATACTGATGAACGAACTAGGTTAGATTCTCTTGCCCGCAATTGGATCATGAGTGGTCCACTGTATACTGCTCATGATATCTTGGATACTTTCCTTCAGTGGAATGCGCCTACGCAGCGATATGTTTTTAATGTTATGTGTAATACCCTGATTAAAGGATGGGGTGATATGGGTTTGGATTTACCTCCTCAGGGTTTATCTGACATACATGCTACCTTCGATAAGGGTCTTATTGTGGGTCCCGATGTCGAGGATGCTGTTCGAACACTTATCACTTTTAGGTCTTCCTTTTTCTCTCAAGCTTCTCTTGAACCGGATCCTGCGGTAAGGCATAAAGTGAAACATTATCCTATGCGAGAAGTTCCCCCTATATAGAGAGAAGCGGTTCCACAAGCAGGTAATGTTCCAGGTGTCCCTGCTCATTTCCAGCGTATATGGGTACATGACCCTTGGAAAAGATCTGAAGTTCTAGCGCTTACACAGTCTCTACCGGACCCTCGTAAGAATCCTGCTGGGTATTCCTAATGCAGACAGTGGATCCCTAATTTTTCTCTACTAGCTAAACCTTTGTTGGCACATACTTTGAAAGACACACCCCAACCTCTTCTTTGGACTGACGAATGCCAGAAGAGTTTCTCTGACTTACGTACTGCTTTGTGTTCAGCTCCTGTATTGGGTACTCCAGACTATAGTAAGCCTTTTACACTCTACGTACATGAACGAGAAGGTTGTGCCTTGTCTGTCTTAACACAACAATTTGGAGACAAACAAAGGCCATGTGCCTATTTTTCGGCTACTTTAGATCCAGTAGCCAAGGTATTACCTAGTTGTCTCAGAGCAACAGTAGCAGCAGCGATCTCTATTCGCCAATCTGCTTGATTAGTATTAGATCACACTCTTGTTGTTATGGTACCACATGCAGTAGATACTCTTTTTAATAGAATGAAAACGCAAGATCTGACGAGTGCTCGTTTATCTGGGTATGAGTTGACACTTTTAGCAAGCCATATACACATCAAACGATGTAATGTTTTGAATCCAGCAACGTTGTTACCTATTCCAGAAGAGGAGGGTACACAAAATCAGCATGATTGTCTTCTCCGAACAGAGGAGGAAACTAAAGGCAGAATAGATTTAAAAGATACACCACTTGTGGACCCAGGTGGGATCCTATGGGTAGATGGTTCATGTTTCAAGCTTTCTAATGATGATACGACTGCAGCCTATGCTGTTACCACTTTGCATACAATAGTAGAAACTGCACGTATCACACACAATTCAGCACAAGCAGCTGAGTTGATTGCGCTGACAAGAGCATGTGTGTTAGCTAAGGGAAAGAGAGTGACTATTTACACCAATAGCCAATACGCCTTTGGCGTGGCCCAGCGCCAAGAAACCGTCCGGTGTAAGTTGCGCTCTACAATAATTTTTTACATTACATTACATTTGGTCGCTTGTGGAAGGAAAGAGGATTCTTTACTTCCCATGGGACTAAAATACAGCATGGCCAGTTGGTTACTGATCTTCTTGAATCACTTACTTTGCCTACCCAAATAGCGATTGTAAAGTGCAGTGCGCATAAGAAGATTACTGATGATGTAGGTCGAGGGAATTCATTTGCAGATGAAGTAGCGAAGGAAACAGCGAGGAACGTTAAGAGTCATATGTATGTTGCAGGCCCTGCAAATTGGGTTAGAGAAGGAGGTATGTGTGAAGACACAGTGGAAAGTGTGAAAATGATTCAAGCAGAAGCGACTGAAAAGGAATTGAGCAAGTGGAGAGAAAGTACGGGAATGTTGGATGAGACAGGATGTTGGACGGAATTGTCGGAGCACCAAAGATGGTTGTTACCAGATGCCTATGTACTACCTGTAGTTACTATGGCGCATGGTCCAGCTCATATCAGTGTGAAAGGAATATGCAAGCTTCTGGCTCCAGTATGGCAGAATGAGGGTATTCCTAAATGTGCGGAAAATGTAGTGAAGCATTGTATTGTTTGTTTAATGCATAATCCAGGAAAGGGAACCCCAACTCCGGCAGGTCATTTTTCTACCCCTATGTATCCTTTTGAGGTTTTACAAATAGATTACATTCATATGGAACGATCCAACAACCTTAAGTATGTCCTTGTGGTGGTCTGTGCCTTTTCCAGATGGATAGAGGCTTACCCCCTAAAGGATAATTATGCCCTGTCCACTACCAAAGTCCTTTTGAAAGAATTCTTCCCAAGGTTTGGTTTGCCGCACATTGTCTGGAGTGACAATGGAAGTGAATTTGTGGGTCAAATCATGCAGAAGGTGTGTGCGGGTCTTGGTATTAAACAGAAATTCCATGCGGCAAACCATCCTCAGTCAGCGGGTTTGGTAGAGTGCTATAATGGCACTCTCAAGCTCAAACTAGCTAAGATTCAGGCCAGCACGGGTCTCGCTTGGCCTGACGCTTTACCTTTGGCACTTCTCTCTACGAGAACAACTGTGCATTCTCGTTTAGGACTTAGTCCCTATGAGGTCGTTTTCGGACGCCCAGCCAATGTCTGGGGAGTCCCGCGACCTAAAAAGTACTCTGACATTCCATATCCATTGTTGGTTGACTACTTGCATGACCTCGCCACTAAATTACGTGTTATTCATCAACAGGTCCAAAACGCTTTGCCGGAGGCTTCCTCAGATCCAGGTCACTTCATCCGACCTGGAGATTATGTGTGTGTGAAGAATTTTCAGAGGCAGAAGAATCTGGAACCTCGTTGGGGGCCGCCAAGACAAGTCCTTTTAACAACACGTACAGCTGTGAAGGTCGCCGGAAAAAAGAACTGGGTCCACGGCGTGCACTGTAAGAGGGTACCCTTGCCTTTACCCTATGATCAGTAGGTACAAGAAGGCATTGGCGATAACGAATGTGAGGAAGTACCCCGATTTGTACCTTTTAGTAGTGCACGCCTGGACTGGACAAACTCTGAAAAAGAAGATGATTATGTGCTACAAGAAGCTGTACCACCACATCTAAGACTGGACACCACTAACCCAGAGACTTTGTTTAAGGATCAAACGGTACCTGGCAAGACCCGGTACAAATTAAGATCTGGGGTGTCCAAAGACAATTGAACCCTAATCTAACATTTCTTTTTCCTTTTGTCCTATGATTGCCTTTTTAAAAAAAAAAAAAACATTTCCTTTCCACTATCCATCAAGTTGCAGGGTCACGGTAGGAGTCTTGAGCTGTGACCTGAATAGTGACTAGGTCAACAGGACTTGCAGTGTCATAGGACGGCTAATAATCACAGCCAAGTGATCTAGGAAGATTATCGTGAGCAACGCCTTTACAGTAGTGGATACTAAGATGGAAGGGAATGATGTTACGATTGTGAAAAGAAACAAGTATAAGAAATTGCTATTTAGTCGATGTGGCGTAGCACTATGTATTCTAGTATGTTTATGTATTTTATTAGCTTTTGTGGGTTGGATTGTCCACACTATGCAGCAAGCACCTGTTCCGACTTCTTTTTCTTTGCTCTCTTCTCCTACTGACTCCCCGCATAAGTTCTACACACTCCCAGACCACGAACAAGTTAGGAGACCAGAATATTTTAACAATTCTTTCATTCAGTTGTTACATCATCATCAACTGGTAGTTAATACTACTGATTGTTGGGTTTGTGGGCTTTTGCCCCATAACGCTGAGAAAGGGATGCCATATTTGGTCCTCCCGTTTTCATATGAAGGTTCAGCTTGGGCTTATTTGGCTATGTTTTCCAATGCATATCAGAATCAACTCCGATATCCTCCTGGTGATATCTATATTGGTGGATCCGACTATAGTCATAGTCCTTTGATTAAAGGAATAGTGACCATGGCCAAAATTGCTGATATTAGTAAGATTCCCGTGGATGAGAAACGGGCATATGATGGTTGGAATGTGACTCGCTACATTACTAGCCTCACTGACAGGGCCAAAGAAAGAAGATCCCTACCGATTTGGACTGTACCTTATAAAGGCACCCTGTGTTTGCAAATAACTGGTCAGAATAATAAAAATAAACAGGAAAAGTGTGTCTGTTCCCATATTTATGTCTATTCCCCCTTGATTTCTTCTCCGTTAATACCATCTCAAGGTACGTATTTCATTTGTCATGATAGGGCCTACACATGGCTTCCTGCCTATTTTTCGGGAACATGCTATATAGCTTTCCTACTTCCCCCTACATACACTGCTCCTTCAGGACATCACAGGAAGAGGGGTTATTGATTCGGGAGACATAGCTGGACAAGAGGGAGGAGACTTTATTAAAGAGTTTCTTCCCTTTTGGGGCCTAATGGTCAATAGCAGAAACTTTAGACAGTTGGTTCATGTTGTTGAGGCTACGATAAATGTGACTTCTGGAGCATTGAGTAATTTGACGGCTAAACTTCAGGCGGATCGTCTTATGACTTTAGAAAACAGAATGGTGTTAGACATTGTTCTTGCTGATAGAGGAGAAGATTGTAAATTGATCGGGTCTAGTTGCTGCATTTACATTCCGGATAATGCTCCTACAGTATACCAAGCCATTTCTAAGCTACATGTCATTTCCGAGTCTATTCATCAGGACTCAGGAAATTGGTCTGTGATGGGATGGTTTTGGGGACTATTGTCCACATGGGGATGGAAAGTGTTAACTTTCCTCGGGATGATTTTGGCCATTATTTTCTCTTGCTGTCTCTGCTTGCAATGTGGCCCTGCTATCTGTGGTCTTTGTGCCACCTTATGTGTCCCAAAGCCTATGTCACAGCAAACAGAAAATATTAAGATGATGTTGCAGCAACAGCTTAATGACCTCATGACCATCGACATTGACTCAGACTAGCGTGAGTCCTTTGTGTTTTGCCTGAGTAATGGCAAAGGGAGGGTCTGAGGTTCCGTGATTTTTGACTCCGCGCCGTAGTCAGCCGTCATTTTGTGACAGCCGCCATTTTGTGTTGCCTTCACTCAGGCGACACGGCGAACATAGTGTTTTTGCCTTTCAGCTGCTCGCCTCTCCTGTTAAAGAATAACCCTTTGTCCTTGTCTAAGAAACCGATGTCAGGAACTGGCCGAGTTAGTTAATCCATGTCTAGACTGATTGATCCTTGTCTTAGTTGGCTGTGCGGGTCTCACCATTCTTCCTTTATCTTATCCTATTTAACTGGCCTTCACTATTCTCTCTGTGTATTCTCTTGTTACACTACTGTCCTTTGAAGCTCGCAAATACGTCCTGCCACCTGCAAATTGAATTACATGCACTAGCATTGATTAACCTGAGGGGAGGGGAGAACACGGGGTCTGAAAGAAGGGCGTATACAAGATACTCGATAGCTTGTTTTCGAACTTTTCTCATTTGTCAGTCTTGTATGTTTTGGGAGTGGGTATTGTAAATATGTATGGTATAAAGGTCCGCGCGCCACGGAATGAAGTGGCAGTCTCCTGAGAACTAACCATTGGTGTACTTCTAGGACCACTGTGCTTAGCTGCAGCTAATAAATCTGATTTTCTACGCCGAACAAAGTGTCTCATGTCTCTGTCTGATAAGGCAGGTGAACCCGGAGATATCAGGCGTGCCCTGTGCCGCTAGGCCCATAAGGCCCGGTTCTCCAGCATTGGAGTGGAGAGATTCCCCTGAGTAGGATCTTTCCCTCCTATACCTCTGGTTAAACCCACTTGAAGGCCTGAATTGGGCTGTCCCATTCTCAGCCCCAAATAGGCTAAGGTTAGCCTTAGGTAAGTCTCCTAACTTGGGCCTGGCTATCTACCTCTTCCCCAGAATCTTCTTCAACCTCCTCTTCCTCATTTTCTGGGACAGGGGGGTCATCTTCTGTGGAGGGCATGCCTTCTGCATTCCCTGTAGGACCTGTGCTAGAGGCCTTAAGAACCTCAGATTCTTCTAAGAGGTCTATTAGGTGCTGAAGGGTGGGGTTGGAACCCTGTTTCAACTTCCTTGTGGTACACAAGTGTCTTAGCTCTCTGCAGTTGAGTATGTCAAATTTGGAGGGTGCCCTTGGAGGGTTACCTCCCACAGGTAGAGATACACTAGGTTCACCTGTGGTTGACATGATCTAGTGAGGTGTGGTGTGTGCACCTACCTACTCTAAGTGTTTCCTACTAAACCTCTCTAGGAGTTGTAGTCAGGGTGTGCTAGGCCCTTTGGTCTACAACAACTAAGTTCAGTAGAAATTAAGTATTATAAGTCTTGTTATATGTACCTATGGTACCTAATGTGATCTTTCAAATGATATCTCAAAGATTACAATTAGTAAAACAACAGCAAGCTCAAATCCCAACCGCTGCACACCAATGTGAGAGGTTGGCCTGGTATATGATGTTCACTATTCTAGTGAGCACCTTGCACCAGTCCAAACAACCCTTATGGTGATGGTTGTAAAGTCAACCTTATAGACCAGCTATCCTAGTGGTAGCATGGACAAAGCAGTCTTAGGCTAAACTCAAGAGGGCATGTGAAGCCAGCTGTTTTACCATATGCAATCCCTTTAAACCAAATGAAAGGCCTTGCTAGGGGCCCCCAAACTTGTTTTCTGACAGGCTTTCCATGTTGGAAAGCCAGGCATGGAAATCCTACCAGAAACCGAGCATTGTAATCCCAATGGAGGAAATGTCGTCCATTGGGATTACGGGCGGTCTCCGACTGGAATACAGCCGGTATGACCGACCAGTTTCAATTCCAACTGCCTAGTTTATAATTAGGCTGTAGGAACTAAAACCGACGAGCTCTGTTGGAAAGCCTCCGACCTCAAGTCGGAGGCTTTCCGACCGAGATTGTAATAGGTCCCTAAGTGGTATAATCATTTGTTAATAAAGAGTTTTACTTTACATTGTAGCATATCAATATTCAATTGGTTTGATTGTTAACTTTAGGCTTAATTTGGCCATCTGATTGTTTTATTCATAGTTGTTGTTATCTTTGTTCTTTTTATAGGGCTTGTATACATTTATAGAGTGTAGGTTGGGTAATACCTTAATTGGATTGGAAGGCATTATGCCTTCCTTCTACAGCGTTGTTGATTTTGGCTTCTTGAGACATGGTACTGTCACAGAAATTCCAACACAGTATTTTAAATTTGGGTTGGCATCTGTAACAGAGTGGTTCAGTCTCCAAAATAATCAATTAGGGGACTAGCTTGGTGTTCGTTCTGTGTGTTGCTAAATAGGACTTTCTATACATAAATTGTAGTGGCTAGTAACCTCTGTGACAGGGACATAGGCTAGTGCAAGCATTTTTGACAAGCATTGTTTGTTTGTGCATATTCCACAGTTAGGGGTTGATTATGATCTCGTTAGGAAGGCCTCCAGAAGGGTCCCGGTATGAGCAAATCTGATTCGGAGCCTATGTTTCCGACTGCATCTTCCCTATTCCGAAAGACCAAGTACGCTGCAAAGATCTCATCTGCATCGACCGCATTGTTTCTGTACCCGATTTTATTAGTCCGACTCGTTCGCAGCCGAATTGTGCCATGCAATGGAGCCGGCTTTCAAACAAGCAAGTATGATGCACGATTCGGACAGCCGTATTGACTCAGTATCAGTGAGATGAAATGGCTGTAGGAATCGGACTTCAGGGGGCTGTAGCAGGCCCCCCTTCACTGGGGTGCCCTCTGAATCGTTCCCATGGGGGTAGCCATTGGGCCCCCCTTCCCATGAATGCACATTGTGGTGTGCACCATGGGGTGCCCGCCACAGGGTGTACACTTTTTCCCACCCACACCTTTTTGCTTTGGGAGCCTATATATGCATTCGGTATACAGGCTCCCATAGAGTTAAATGGGAGTCCAAGCGAACTGAGTCCGTCACCATACAGGTGCACCGGAATCAGTTGCTCGGACTCATGGAGCTGAGTTGTATGGAGGGCTTTCCTAGCGAGATCCTAATCGGCCCCCTAGTGTATTTTGTTGGAGTTGTCTCTGAATGCTTTGATTAAAATGGTAGTAACAGCCTATTATGGCTGTGTGTAGGTAAAGTTTTAAAACAGTTGAATCTCAGCTTGTCTAAAATCTGTTATCATTTAATGTGGCCCGTAGTTGTTTGTTTATTTTTAATATGGTATATTTGTGTTGTGATGTCTACTATGCATGGTGTATCTGACTTAATGGTTTGAGCCAAATTTTGGAGGTCCCATTCATCATTCATGTTTGACATTGGTACAGTTTTAATAAGTTATCTGTGGTGGAAAACATTAGGATTTGATTTTTCACTGTTCAGGTTATCATGTAGAAGGGTTCCTCATTATGCGTGGTTGTTAAGTGTTTAGGCATTTGGGTATCTTGGTATCTTCTAGAGGCAAGAGATGTATCACTGGTGGCTTTCTTAGTCCATTCAATTAAGTGTTTTAAGGTGGGTATAGCTGGCCTGTAATGTATTTGGGGGCCTTAGCCCCTTCGGCGCCAGGCCTCCCCGTGCCATGCCCTTTATTGGCCATTTGGAGTAGCTCGTGCTTAGGCCCCCATAACTTTTTGACCTAAGGTATCCATGCCAAATTGCCATCCTTTTCTTTCAACATGCTGAGAATTCTAAAGGTACCCAGGGTTTATTGATTCCCCTGGAGAAGATTGAGAAATTAGGTCACATACAGCAAAGTTTTGGGTTTTTGAGGAAACATGATAAAAAAGTGCTGCAGGAGAAAGCGTGTTGTTTTTGCCATGCAAATGGTGTCAACAAAGGGTTTGTGGTGCTGTATCACCATCTTCCCAGCTTTCAGGAACAGGCAGACGTTTGTCAAAAACCAACATTTTCTACACAGTTTTACTGGAAAGTAGACTAATTTTACTATTTTTTGTGCTTCCAACCTCCTTCCAGTTAGTGGATGAAATGGGTATGAAACCAAAAAGGGATCTCCAATAGCTATACATGTCTGAAACGCAAATAAAATTCTAAATCCAGCAAGGGGTCATTTGTGTAGATCCTGCAAGGTTTTCCTATAGAAAGTAACAGTTGAAATAAAAGAATATTGAAATTTATTTGAAACAAACTGCCATTTCTGCCTACATTTTCACCTGTAACTTCTTCTAACTATGGTAGATTTTTTAGAGCTATATCCTGTTACATCCACTGTACCCTTCTGGTTACAAAGTTATATGAGGCTTGTAGGTTCACTAGGAACCCGAGGTACCCAGAGCCAGTAAATGAGTTGCAACTTGCAATTGTTTTTCATTGTGTACCAGGTATACAGTAATTCAATTGGTAAAATATAAAGAGTGAACAATGTGTATCAAGGAAACCTATGTATATTTGAATTGGGAACAAGATATTGAGTTTATTAGCAGTGGTTATTTGTGCATTTCTTAATTTGTGGGTACCCATATTAGCATGTGAATTAGAGGTTATTGATCAAAATGACTTCTTTTTCACACACTGTCTTACATTTGGAAGGCAGAAATCCATAGGAAGGCAAACAGTCTGTTTGACCATTCTGTGTGATGAAAATGATACCTCACTTGTGTGGATAGACATAGTGTCTGCGACATGAAGTGACCCAAAACGCAACAAGGACACATCACATTTTAGAATTGAAAACGTAACCTTTTTTTACAGTGTGCCCAGCTGTGAAGTTTGGGCCCTAGCTCAGTCAGCACTTAGGGAAACCTAGCAACCTGTATATTTTTTAAAACTAGCCACCCATGGAAATCCAAGATGGGGTGACTTGTGTGACTCGCACCTGGTTCTGTTACCCAGTATCCTTTTGCAAACCTCTCACTTTGTAAAAAAAAACTTTTTCTCACATTTCAATGATGGAAAGTTCTGGAATCTGCAGGGAGCCACAGACTTCCTTCCACCCATCATTCCCACAGGTCTGATGTTAACAATAGTACCTCTCTTGTGTGGGTAGGTCTTGTGCCTGCGACAGAAAATGTTCCAAAACACAACATGTACACATAACATTTTTACGGTGAAAACGGATCCCTTTTTTTGCAATGTGCCTAGCTGTGGATTTTGGGCACTAGCTCAACCGGAACCTAGGAAAACCTAGAAAACCTGTAATTTATTTTAAACTAGATACCCAAGGGAATCCAGTATGGAGTGACTTGTTTGGCTTTCATCAGGTTCTGTTACCCTGAAACACTTTCAAATCTCAAACTTTATTAAAATCAAATAATTTTCCCCATATTTCTGTGATGGAAAGTTCTGGAATCTACAGGGAGTGCAAACTTCCACCCACCAGAAATTTCCACAAGTTTTCCAATACAAATGGTACTTCACTTGTGTGAATAGGCCTAGCGCCCGCAACAGGAAATGGCCAAAAACATAACGTGGACACATCACATTTTTCCACTGAAAAAGTGACCTTTTTTTGCAGTGTGCCTAACTGTGGATATTGGGCCCTAGCTCCGCCGGCATTGAGGGAAATCTAGCAAGCATGTATATTTTTGAAAACTATACACCCAGGGGAATCCAGGATGGGGTAACGTATGTGACTCTCACCACGTTCTGTTACCCAGACTGCCTGGCAAAGTTATAACTGTCCAAAAATACACATTTTCATCACAATTCTGTGATAGAAAGTTCTGGAATTTGCTGGGAGCCACACACATCTACCCACCCAGCATTCCCCAAATCTGTTCTTTTAAAACCAGGTTGTTTTGTAATAGATAATTCTGATGTCTCTACAATATGTTTTGGGCCCTTCCTTGTCACAGGTGCTTGGCCCACCAACACAGGTGAGGTACCATTTTTATCGGGAGACCTATGGGAATGATGAGTGGAAATTTATGACACCCCATTGATCCCACAACTTTCCCACAAAGGAGAGTGAGGAAAAAGTGATTTCTTCAGCTAAATTTGAGGTTTGCAGGCAATTCTGGGTAAGAAAACGTTGGGGTATCTACACAAAGTATACCTCCCTAGACTCCTCCGAGTGGCTAGTTATCAGAAATGTTTGGGTTTGGTAGGTTTTCCTATATGGCCACCGAGCCCGGGAAAAAAACCGCAGATGAACCCCTTGCAAAACCAGTTCCTTCTGTGATCGATCATTTTGATGCAACCACAATACGTTTCAGGCTCTTCCCTTTCGCGAGCACTCTGCCCACCCACACAAGTGAGGTGAAATTTTTATTGGGAGACCTGTGGGAATGCTGTGTGGTAGGAAATGTGTGTGGAATCAGTGATTCAACACGTTTCCCAGACAGAACTGTGAGGAAAACATGATTTTGTTTAGCTTTAAATAAAGTTTGCAGGGGATCTGGTCAAACAAACATTGGAGGATCATGCAAGCCACACTTTCCTGGACTCCTCCAGATGTCTACTTTTCAGAAATGTCGGGGTTTGGTAGGTTACCCTAGATGGATACTGAACTTGGGAGCAAAGCAAAAAGAACAATTGATGGACAGAATGCAGAACAATGTCAGACATTCACCCCAGTACAGAGATCTGGGCCTAAATCAGTTGGATTTTTTGCTCCCCATGCCATTCCAATTTGAACACAGGCATATGCAAATCAGTCTTGACCCTGATACCTATGGGAACAGTCCAGCCCGAACTGCCCAGCTAAGTCCTCCCTGAATGTGAAACAAGCATCCTAGGACCAGTTTCAGGGTTTCAACCCTCATCAGCCAGGCAAGCCTGATTGCAGTTGCATGGAGAGCACTGGACCCACATCTGGGCATACCCGTCCCACTCAGGGTGACAAATGCAAAAAGAACAATTGATGGACAGAATGCAGAACAATGTCATATATTCACCCCAGTACAGAGATCTGGGCCTAAATCCATCGTTTTATTTTGTTCTCCATGCCATTCCAGTTTGAACACAACCATATTCACATCAGTTTTGACCCTGCTCCCTATGGGAAGAGTCCAGCCCTAATTTCCACTCTAGGGCCTCTCTGGGCTGTAAACAAGCATCCTAGGAACGGTTTCGGGGTTTCACCCATCATCAGCCAGGCTATCTTGATTCCTGTGGCATGGTGACCATGGGTCCCACGCCTGGGCATACCTGACCCACTCAGGGTGATAAATGCAAAAAGAACAATTGATGGACAGGATGTAGAACAATATCATCCACTCACTGCAACACAGAGATCTGGGCCTAAATCAATTGTTTTTATGCTCCCTATGCCATTCCAGTTTGAACACAGCCATATGTAAATCAGTCTTGACCCTGCTCCCTATGGGAACAGTCCAGCCCAAACTGCCAGGCTAGGTCCTCCCTGGACTGGAAACAAGCATTGTAGGATTGGTTTCGGTCATCTCTGTGCCTTTTGCTTTCTCACTCTAAGTGCGCTGAGGTGTATTTTGCATTGAGCCCCCAATGTTTTCTTACCCAGAATCCCCTGCAAACCTCAAATGTAACTATTAATAAATCACATTTTCATCACATTTCTGTGTGGGAAAGTTGTGGGAACACCAGACTGACACAAGTTTCCTACCTCCAATTTCCCCAGGTCTCCCAATAAAAATGGCACCTCACTTGTGTGGGTGGGCCATGTTCCCGCGACAGGGAAGGGCCTAAAACATATAGTGGGGAAATCAAAATTATTTATCAAAAAATTATCTGGTTTTGCAAGGAGGCACCTGCGTTTTTGGTCCCTGTCTAGGCGGCCATCTAGGGAAACCTACCAAACCCAGAATTTTTTTAAAACCAGACACACGGAGGAGTTCAAGGGGGTTTGAGGCGTGGATCCCCCAATGTTTTCCTACTCAGAAGCCTCTGCAAATCTCATATTTGGTTAAAAATATCACATTTTCCTTACAAATCTGTCTGGGATCACAGCTCCAGCACAAATTTCCTACCATCCAGCGTTCCCCTTGGTCTCCTGATAAAAATGAAAACCCACTTGTTTGGGTGTCCAATGCAGAATTGCCTAAAAAAGTATATATAAAAAAAATAGCACTTAGAGCCTCATATGCTATTCCCTCCATCTCTATGTTTTTGGTCTAACATAGTCTCAACCCCTAGCCCACTTACACAAGTAAAGTATAATTTTACTCGGGAGACTGAAGGGAATGCTGGTGGTAGGAAATCTGTGCTGGCATGGTGATCCCAGAGAGAAATGAAGGAAAATTTGATTTCTTTTAGCTAAATTTGGGGTTTGCAGGGGATACTGGGTGAAAGAATATTGGGGAATCCATGCAAGCCAAACTTCCATGGCTTCCCCATGGTCTCTAATTTTCAGAAATGTCTGGGTTTGGAAGGTTTCCCTCGATGGCTGCTTAGCCCAGGACCAAATGCGCAGGCACCTCCCTTGCAAAAACAGTTTGTTATGTCATAGGTAAGGGGCACCTTGGTGTTTGGTACAGGGCTCGGCAGCCATCTAGGGAAACCAACCAAACCCACACATTTGTTAAAACTAAACCCCCAGTGGAGTCCAGCGATGGGTGGCTTATGTGGATCCCCCAAAGATTTCTTACCTAGAATTTCCAGCAAACCTCAAATTTCGCACATTTTCCTCACATTTCTGTGTGGGAAGGTTGTGAGATCTCCACGCCGGCACAACTTTCTCACCACCCAGCATTCCCCTTAGTCTACTGATAAAAATGCTACCTCCCCTTTGTGGGGGCCTTAAGCAGTGTCAGCCTAAAATGTCTGAAATAAAACTGCCCTTTTGGACCCTCAGTTCTTCATATTATACAATTTCAGGTTCTCTGCTTTGGGCACCCACACGACTGAGGTATCATTTTTGTCAGGGCACTGAGGGAAATGCTGGATGGAAGAAATGTGTGCTAGTGCCAACAAAAATGTCCACTAAGACATGTGAGGAAAACATGAATTGTTATCTAAATTTGTGGTTTGCAGGAGATTCTGGGTAATAAAATGATGAAGAATCCACGCAAGCCATACCACCAGCCAAGCGCCATCCATGTACAACACCAGCCAAGCACCATCAATGTATACTGACAGCAATGTGCTAGTCCACACACTGCGAGCTTAGCGCAAGTCCACACACACCACCAGCAAAATGCAGGTTCACTCATAGCCAGTGAAACACCGGTACACACCAGTACACCCAGACCATCGGTTGAACTCTAGTTCACACACACAGAAACTTTCTCTAGTGTCTAGTGGCTTTCTGTCCCCCGGAGGCAGATGAGCCTAAAAATATTGCTGATCTGCCTCAGAGGGAGCAGAAAGATTGTGGCTATTTTGTTTCGGGGCAGCCCCCACCCCTAAGTTTACATAAAAATGTAATCCTTGTTCCTAGTGAGCTTTCTGCTTCCCCAGGGGGACAGTTCAGGGGCTATTGTCACCATCTGCCCCAGTGGGGACAGAACGACTGTGCCTATTTGTGGATAGGGGAATTACAATGCACATTCAGGACAGCCCCCACCCCATAATTTACATATTTTGAAATGCCTGGTTCCTAATGGGCTTTCTCCCCCCCCCCCCCGTGGCCCGATCAGGGGCTGTTGGGGGCAGAAAGACAGGCTATTTTTTAGGGGGGTGGACGCATTGGAATTCCTATTCTGGGTAGCCCCACACCTACATTTTGTATAGGGGAGTGGCAGATTAGGGGCTCTTGCTCCCATCTAATCCCAGGTGGAGCAGAAAGACTGTCCCTTTAGCTTTTTTGCGGATGGGGACCTTGGCATGCTCCTAGCCCTACATACTAACATAAAAATAATCCCTGGTGCCTAGTGTGCTTTCTGCCCCCCTGGGAGGCACATTTCGGGCTATTACCTCCATTTGCCCTCTTGGGGAGGGACAGGAAGACTGTCCATTTAGTTTTGGGAGGGTGGGGGCATTTGAATGCACACTGTGGGCAGCCCCTCCCTACATATTGAAATACAAATTATCCCTGGTGCTTAGTGTGCTTTCTGCCCCCACGGGGGGCTGATCAGGGGCAAGTGGTGGGGGAGCAAAGGCCCTTACCCAAGAGGCCGAACCCCTCCCTCGTGTCTAATGGGTGGATCCCTGCTTGGGGATCACCCTCCTGGGGTGAGCCCCTACCAGGGATCCACCAGGAAGGAGTACCATTGTAAAGGGAAGTGAAAGTGAAATGCGCCGATTGGATCACTTCACTTTCAGTTTCAATGTAATGACAAGAGCACGCCAAGCACGCTAATTGTTCCCAGGTCCAAAGGCTGAAAAAGCAAAAAAGAAATCCCTTAGCTGTTTACAGTCGAGGCATTTCTGACTGCTGTGTGGAGGACGTAATGGTTACGTCCTTGGCATTGCTGCACTGCTACTGAGGATATCTTTCAGTATTTTAGTTTTGGCCTTATGGGGGCTAGTGCTTGCTTCTCTCATGTCTTGAAATATGTGCATCCTATGACTGTCACATTTTAGGAGTGGTTGTGGTCCTTTACATTAGTTACATTGTCATCTTTTGTATTGCACCTCCCATAGCATGCGCTAGAGCAAAATGAACTACATTTCTAATTGATAGTTTCTGTGCTTCTAAATTTAGGCTGTAAGTGTAGCCCATGTGAGGTAATTATTGCTTTCCTTTCTGTGATGTTATGTATTTTCCTCTTTCTGTCATTTTGTCTGAAAATAGTGTAATAATATAAAGAGTTACATTTTAAAAGTGCTTAAACATTCGACATGTAAACCTATGCTACTCGCTTTCTATTTAATACTTACATGTATGTTTATGCTGGATGTTGCACATTTTATTAGGAGGTGGTGCAATGTGGAACAGCTGGTTTCTTTTCTTCTGGGTTGAAAAAAGTGCATTAGTTTGATTTTAAAACATAATTTGTAGGTAACTAGTAGGGATTGAGGCAGTAGGGTTTTATTTTTAAACGTTTTAGGCTGAGTTCCTCTTTAGTCATATTTTACATTTACTTTCTTTTTGCATGCATTTTCCAGGTATTTAACTGGTCTTCTTATAGCAATTTCTTTTTAGTAATGAAGTGTAAAGAGATAGAAGTAGTAGGGTGCTTTGTTATTTATTTGCTATTTTAAATGTTTTACTTTAATTTCAAAGTATATGTTTTAGTTACTTTGAAGGTATATATATATCACCTTCTGCTTTCCGGCTCCGGTTAAGAAACCCACCAGCGTCTCCTTTTCTTGCAACTTTTGTCTATTTTAGAGTAGCAAATTAATAAAATGTGTATTTGTTTTATATTGTTGGTTCAATTGTTTGGTTGATTTTATTTGCTAAATTTGTTTGTGGTTTATTTTTACTTGTTAGTTTTGTTTTGGTTAGAATAGTTTTTTCCATTTATACCCATTTATGGTGATCACTAATTAATGTTTGTTTTACAGTGTTTAATATGTATTTTGATATTTTTATTTTATTCTATGTAAATATATACATATATCTATATACATACATATATACATTCCAGCACACTTGACTCGGTTGAGTCAAAAAACGGCAAGCACTCAGGTATCCATTTACCAATTCTTTATTGCAAACCCCTCACCCCCGACAGACGCATTTCGCTTTGCAGCTTCGTCAGTGCCAGTTTGTGTGCCTATACTTTCGCCATTTTAACCCTCCGGGTTGTCCCGAGATTACAGCAACATAGAAGACGGTGCTTACTGAAACAGTTGCATATATGGTGGCCACCTTAAAGTGCATATATATCTTTTCATTTCATTGGTTAAAATGGAATAAAATGAAGTGCTCAAGTGCTACTTATAAAAAAACTTGCAACAACAAACATTTAATAAAATGCATATGTGCTTTGAACATTGCCAGGGACATTCTTACCTAACAGTATATATAACATCAAGTGTCGTCATATTGTGTTTTCAATAATGAAATACCGACATATGTCCCACAAGTGTCAATCATATCCAATATATATGTCGAATTGATGTCCTTACTTGTCCCTATTACTAATGAAGCCCTGTATGGGCAACATATTTATGTACTCATACATGACACGGACTGTCAAATCTATTAGAAGACTAATGAGTAGTGCACGTGTGAGGTGTACTGGTCTTATTGTCGCACTTTACAGATGTGTCCAGGACTGGTTTTTACATGATCCCATATGAAACTTAGAGGTGCACCCACATTTCCTCATCATTGTTAAGCCCCCATGGCGCCAGAGTTTTTAAATCAATGATGTATTTAGATTCTAGGATTCGAAGTGCCTTAATCCTATCTATACAAATATATATATACTTATTTTAAATAATGATTAAATATTTGTATTTATTGTTAAATAAATATTGTACTAATTTTCTGATGTATTGAGGTTTATTCTTTGATTTATGTTTATTTTAGTACTGTGAAATTATTATAATGTGGTTAAAATATGCATAAATATGTTTAATCTTTTTCTATTTTAACATTGTTATATTTGTTTTGTAATTATATATATATTTTGCGATACTATTGTAGTCAATATTGTGTTAAGCAATGTTTTCGACTATTTTTATGGTTATTTAAAAGTGACTATATTTTTGTTTCTGATATTTTTGTTATCAATATCAGTGAGAACATTGATATTTTAAACAGTGATCATTAGGTTCTCAATATGTGTGTTTATATTAGTTAAGCATTTACATTTAGGAAAGTGATAATTTTGTGAAAGATACTGTGTGAATCAATATTATGTCATTGATCCTTGCCACTCTTATTAATTGATGTAGATTGCTTGCCTAGCACTTTTCTCCATCTCTCCTTGAAGCTCCTGTGACTTTAAATGTGATTTTGAACAATGTTTTTCCTGATTGTGATATCGTCAATGTGTGTCTTTCAGACGCTCACAGTTTGTGAGTGCTACTGGATCTCAATTTGCGGTTTGATATTTTAGGAAAGGGAATGTTAAAAAATCAGTACTGCAATCATTTACTCTATAGTATGTTTCATTTAGTGAGTCACAAAATGTGATTTCTTAACAATCAGAAATTTCAAATTGCTAACTTTAACAATAGGACATCTGAACCAGGGATGGGATTTACCTATGATGAAGAAAGCAACAACACTTTTAATCACAGAGATTATGACAGTGGAGATAAAAGAAATGTGTTAAATATATTTGCTTTTTCTACTCTGGAAAAGATGTACTATTTAATAAGTCATAGTCACCAAACCGACAGTGGTTTACTTGAAAATTCTGCACTTTCCTTATTAGTCTACGGCAGAGTTCCATTTTCAACCCAGTTAATGCTCTACAACACTTTGAGGAGACTTTCATCCAGAACTGCAAAACTGCGCTTTTGTTTGTGAGCAGTGTAAAGGCTATTACTTTCTTGATGGTGCAATGTGCTTCTATCAGCAACCTGAAATTTCAATTGAGGATTATCAAATGTTTTTGGTTACCTGTAACTGCTAAAATGACTTTGGGCAATTATGCGTAAAATATCTAAAACACCTTAGGTTGAGGTTGAGTAGGTTCTGTTTATAACAGTGCAATGTGGTACACCTGCACATTTTAATGTGTAAACAAGCACAATAATACATTTTTAAAGTTAATAATTACCTTTGGAGAAAATGTGCTTTGGACAAAACAAATATGTGTGCATTGAAAAATATTTAAAATGTACCCAAAGAAGACAAGTAATACATGTGTAAAATGTGGTTGTTGCTGCTCGCATGCATACACTGGAATGAAGAAACAGGGAATTTGCATTGCAAGACTGTTAGATCTGGCATCCCTTGCATTGTTTCCCCCTAGCTTTTTGCCTTCAGACCTGCTGTTTTTGTTAACTTTGTTTTTGCTGGCCTTAGGACTCGGCACGTTCTACCACTGCCAACTAGTGCTAAAGTGCTTGTGTTCCCAGCTCAAAACATGAATCCACTTAAGTAGCCCTTTAAACATGTCTCAGGCCTGCCATTGCAGAGCTTGGATATGCAGTTTTAAAATGCCTCGTCAACTTGGCAAAACAAAACTTTTGTCAGGCCCAAACCTTCCCTTTTTACTACATATATACGTCACCCCTAGGGTACACCCTGGATAGGCCAAAGGGCAGGGTGCAGTGTACGTATAAGGTTGGACATGTACTTGAATTTTTACATATCTTAGTGGTGAAAAACTCTTATATTCATTTTTCAGTACTGCAAGGCCAAACTCTCCCCATAGCATAACATTGGAGTTGCCTTATTACATTTTATATTGGTAATTTCCAAATGGGACGAGATAACTGTTTCATGTTTGATGCAATTCTAAATTAAAATCCTAATTCATGGTGATGTCTGATTTTAAGTTACAGTTCTGAAAATACCACTTTTAAAAAGTTGTAAATTTCTTGCCTTGGGTATTTGGTGCCTGCTGCCTGTCCTTGGTCACATGACTGGGTGTAGTTGGCAGTTGGGCTTTGTGTATTCCTCCTAGACAGCCACACTCAATGGGAGCTTAGGTGTGGCTGGATAGACCATCACTGGCAGGATGGAAGGGAGAATCTGGCCCAGCATCACTTACACCTGAATAGGTGGTATCCTGTCTCCACACACAGGGCTGCATACCCCCGGTAGCTAGTCTAGAACTAGGGCAGGGAAGGCAGGACATCTGTGCACTTTAAAGATGTGCCTCTAGAAACTTATTCCCACTACAAAGGCACAAATGTTTATAAAAGAAGGACCTCAGACACCACCACTTCAGTATACTTCTGGAACTGTGGATACTCTGCCAGGACGGATGACTACTATGTTGCTACAAGGACTGCCACTCTTCCCGACTCCTGCTCTGCACTGCTGACCAGCTGCCCGCTACCCTCCTGCTCAGCTGAGAAGGAATGGACCTGCATTGTTTTAACCCAGAACCCAGAGTGACTTCAAGGACTAGTTGGTTGACCTCCTGATCTGAACCCTCAGGGACATAACAGGCTTCCAATACCTTGCATCTGCACCCGGACTCTGCCATCTGTGAGTCTACCTTGCCGAGAGATGCCACCCCAGTCTTGGACACTTAGAAGTGGGCTTAATGATCTCTGAAAGCCTGTTGATCCAGCGGGATCAACGTATCTCCTCAGCAACAAAGTTACAGCCTGAGCAAAACTGACACCAACACTGCTGTGTGGATTTTACCATCGCAAAGACTTGCATCACCGCCACTGCCGGCATTGCCTTCAAAACTGCTGCTGTGCAACGCATCCTCAGCATAGGCCCTCGCATCTCTCGGCAGCCTCGAAGACAACGCCGGACTTCGCTTCTCAGCCTCACAGTTCCTCAGGACTGAATCCTTGTCCCAACTGTGTCAAACATTCCTGACTCTGGACTTTGCATCACAAGCATATCGATGGGAACCTCAAAGTCAAAGCAACCAGGACCTTGACCACAGCCTTGATGCATATTGGAACCGAAGCATTGCCTCGGCTGTGCAGCATATCTTCACCGCTGATCCCGCAACACTCAGGAAACCAGGATGGAAGGTACTTTTGTTCAGTAATCCTAGCTGGGTCCCTATCGCCAGATGTATGATGGAATAATGCATACCTTTACCATGTATGCTTTTGCCAGGCTGTCATTACCATGTATAAACCAGTACTGCGCTTGGCTTCACCATGCATGTCATTACCACAAACATCCTTAGATGTACATTGTAAGTACATTACCACTCATACACTTACCACGCATACCACTACCACACTAATGTTTACCATGCAATTTATTATCCTATTTGAAAATGGTGTTAAATACAAAATAAAAAATAGTAATAAATAGTAGTTAATATAGATTGTAAAATACTGCACACATATATGACTGGAAAGACACAATTCTGATGTTACATGCTATGATAGCAAAACATTTCTTTGAAAGAAAACAATATTGCTTTTTACATCTCCAAGCAACATAACACAATACCAGGCAACAAGCCCAAAAACATGCAATAAATTGCAGTGCGGCGCATAATATTTCCAAAACATAAGTACCATGAAGCCCATGCCAAAAAAGTGGAACACTGCGGAAATCACAAAAACATTATTACACAGTGGTCAACAGAATGCAAACCAAAGCAACACTTTAAAAGTGTTCTCAACCATTTTTAATGTAAACAAAATAGTAAAAAAACACATACATAGTACAAACTGTTTAGGAAGCAGTTTAACAAGTTCAACATATCATCTTTCTTTCATTTAAATAAAAACAAGGTCCCTTGTCTACATGCAAGATGGCTGTTTCATACTGTTAGGATGGTCAAAAACACTTTTTTGTTTTTACAGACAAAAGAATAAAAACATTTAGGGTCCGATTTCAATACATATCTGTGTAGAAATTCGGCAGAGAACACTCTTAGCATTTAGCTGAAGCCATCTTGTTTTCGGCAGCCATCTTTCCCAACCATGTGCTCACCGTGTGCTTTTTCCTTCTTCACTGTTGCTTGCCCTTGTGCTGTGCTCAAGAACTGGCTATACGTAGCCTCTGCTACTCTGCACATGCTCAGAAAAGTCTGAAGCTGCCTGTTAGACCTGGCACCTTGGCGTGAGTCTCCCTTCCACTTTTTGCTGATGTGCCTCAGTTGTTTTGCTGGTGTTCGATGCTCAGGGCACTGCGCCACGGCCAATCCGTGGCGCAGTGCAAGTGCTTCCAATGTAAAGTGTATCCGTAATTGCTTTCCACGATTGGCTTATTTAGTTTACTGTCAGTCCCCAGTAACGTGCAAGAGGAGTGCCGGGGCTTGTAGATACAAATGCTGCTAGTGGGCCTGCAGCGCTGGTTGCAAAACCCACAGAAGCGGCATTGTAAGATATATCTCCGGTCCGCCATTGCAGACCCTGCGTACAGTCTGGTACTGACACGCTGACTGCGCAAGTGCACAAACTTGCCAGACCCTAAACCTTCCCTAACCTTCATATCAGTCAACCCAATGGTAGGCCTACGGGCAGGGTGCATTGTAAGCGTGAGGTAGGACAAGCCATGATATGTGTGGCATGTCCTAGTTGTGAATTACCGCCCCTCTCGTTATTCACTATTGAAGGGCTGCATGTTCTCTTAGGCCAAGGTTTGCTGCCGGAATTATTACACGCTATAGTCCCGGCAGGCTCAGGGAACACGGTGGCACGTCGAGTTTAGTATGCCTGAATTCAGAATAATAAAATACTTCCTTTAGCAAGGTTTATTTTAATATCCTGTGGTTGCAAATGCTACTTTTAGAAAGTTAGCCTTTGCTTGCCTAACTATTTCAGCCCGCCTCTGCCAGAATGTGTATCTGCTGTCTGGGTTTGTGTGAGTGACAGGGCTGGGAGATTCCCGGGGACAGTCGGGGTTACCAGGTGGTGAATAGGGTGCTTACACCAGGATGGGTGGGCGGAGTAGTCCTTGACTCTGAGTAGGGTTGTGCTCCACCACCACAATGCTGGCTCCACCTCCTGCGGAGTGTCTGATGTCCCTGCCCTGCACCCTGAAAGAAGACGGCAGCTTCCTGTCAACAGAGTGCTCCAATACTGGGTTGAACCAGGCTCAGGCCCCCTGGCCTGCAAAGACAAAAGAAACTGCGTATAAATATAGGAGCCCTGCTCCTAACAAATCAGATCCTGTTTTGACCACGATGAACCTCTGCCTGACTAGAAGGACCAAGAGAAGCTGAAGGAAGGAAACCGGTCGCTGCCCGGAAGGACTGGCCTGCAGTGGTGCCTTGCTGAGAACGGAGAGGAAAAGACCAGAGTGGACTTTGTAGACTTGTGCCTGAAACAATCTACAAGGGCTTGATCACGAGCTTGCCCCCTGAACGGAACCCCAGGACCATTGGGTTCTATTCTGCCTGTGCCCGTCTGCTGTTGGGCCTTTAGTTCTTATTCCCTCGTCGGAGTTGTGACCCGGGTGCCTTTGCCCCTCCTAAGGTCGTGACAGCTCGGAGCCTGGTCGCCCCGCCGAAGAGAGCCCCGCTCAAGCTTGAGTCGCTCTCCGCTTCAGTGCCGGGCCGCCCGCTCTCCTGTCAGCTCGCCTGCTACGGAGCGTGTTGTGCGCCTCTCATCTTCTCCCGCCAGAATCCTGCACAGAGCGCATCTGATAGCCTCGGACGGTCCGTACGTCGTAGCGTACCCGACTATCTCGCTTTGCCCTCCTGCATACCAAGGCTCGTGCTGCACCTCAAGAAAGGCCTCCCCGTACAGTGGTACCGGAGGCCCGTGCTGCATCCGTCTGCCCGGGAACGCAATGCCCCTCACAGATCCACAGGTACGACTTGGCGTGCTAAGAAGTAGTACGCCCCGCAGGACTAAAGGCGCCTCGCCCCGTAAGCTGCATCAGTCCCCGGATCGCCACAACCCTCCTCACTGTGGAGAACCGTTGGCCTCGTCCCGGGTCCGCCCTCACCAGTAGCTGCGCCTGAAAAGCCTCGGACACTCAACGCAAGGTACAATTGAACCTTGTGGGTCATGTAGCGTTTGTCCTCAAACTATGAAAACGGAATCTGTAGATATTGGCACTGACCGCCCATGGATTCTGCGAAATCATACGAACTGCAACACAGACCGCGTGATCTATATGATCACATGCCCTTGCTCACTGAGGTACGTGGGTCACACCACTCGCAAAATCAAGTTACGAATCAGTGAGCACAAAAGCACCATATGCTGTAACAAGCAATCCACCTTCTTGACCAATCATTTTCTGAGTGCCAAACATCCAGCAGATGACATGAGATGGGTGATCCTGGAACGTCCTATGATTCCCCAACATGTAACCGATATCTCTCGATTTCTGTTCATTAGGAAACAAAGGTGGATTTTTAAACTCCAAACAGACACAGAGGGTTTGAACGATACTATTCCATGGGTTCAGATCTGACCTATCCATGAAACACATAACAGTTGCCGCACCTATGATAATAACCCTGAATCAGACCTATCAATGCAGGTTCTACTGGACACTATGATGGGCTTCATACCCTCCTCTAGCTTCTCCAATCTATAGATACCGGTGACCACATCAAGATTATATGAAGTATACTGCTCCATTGGACGTCTCTGTTCAGTACATATGCCGGTGATCGTGGGAGGAGCATAATGAATTTATAGAGATATACATCTATTCTCTATTGAGTGTCCATAATCTACAGCTTCTGTATTAACCACAAAGAATTTACAGATGTGTTATAACACCTTGCACTACATGAATGTGACGACATCCATTAAATGGAACAGGGCATAGGATGACACATATCAGGTCAGGGATCAAGAGAGTTATGTGTATCTACATGTGAAGCGGGGTCATTAGAAATGATCAAACAAACGTTTTTTTCCTCTCTTTCACTAGATATTTGTAACATACGCCGTCTAAATTTGCGACTTGTGCTGTCGCTGCCATTTTGCGGCTTCAAACTGAGACACACGCGCGTTAGCCGATGTTGTCTATTAACGCGCATGCATGCAAATACAGCGCCAACACGTGCAGCATTAGCGTAGAACACGCAGAGAGCAGTGTGTCATAAGGGCGCATGCGCACTCGGAATAAATAGACAAGATAGCGTCTTAGGTTGACGCGAGGCCACTGACATGCTCTAATAGCAGAATGCATAGCGTCTGAGTTGACGCGAGGCCGCCTATCTGCTCCAATAGCGGAATGCGTGATAGGTATGTCGGTACTCTAATACATTTACGCAGGCTTTGTTTGGCTAATTGGATGATGAAATCTGATTAGGCCAATCAGCTCCACTATAAGAAAGGACTCCAAACCATCCTCGGTACCTCCCACACTGTTCGCAGACGGCGAAGGGGTACCGACGGATAGGTGAGTTATTACAAGCTATTTAGCTGCAATTATTGGTTGTGTTTTGTTGGTTTGAGCCCCACTTTGTAGGTTTCATTATGACAGGAGTAATAGTCTTAATTATCAGCATGGGCATGGAATATTATCTTAAACCATGGGCTCCCCAGTGCTAAGAACCACTGATCTAGGCTCAGAACTAATACTTCATCTGTAGACTTACCACTAATTTGAATATCAAAACATGGCTAAACCCTCACTATATTTTTGATTCAATCATTTTGGGAAGGTATTTCTTCAACAAAGGTCAGTTAGCGAAGACATCACTTTTATTATAGAGCTCAGTGGGCACTATGGAGTATAACAATTAGTGAGACCAGAACTTTTGTCTATCCACATGTTTAGAAACATTAAGCAATTACTTTAGTCGATGCCAGTCTGTCGCCGCCACTGTTGTTGAATTTCATGGTCAAAGGTCATTTAGATTTAGGTTTTACTTTTGCGTTGAGAGTATACTATGGCGGTACAAAAGGGGGTGGTGATGGACGGAGCATCTGAACCAATCAAACACTCACACCCAGTCAAAAGATCTGGGTTTTATCCATCACCGTTCTTTAGCCCACTCTGCCACCCCAGTTCAGATATGGCTATATGCAAATCAGACTGACCCTGTGCCCTATGCTCAGTCCATCACCACCCCCGTTTGTACCGAGAGTATACCATGGGCACATAAGATGGATAATGTGATTACCCTTTGTCCCCGTGTTCTCTCCTACCTTTAGAGCGAGGCCTCAGCCACCGAGCAGTTGCCGGGTGAGGTGAGGCTTACTCCCGCAGAAAGCTGGGTGAGTATTTTTTTCAATTGTCAAAAACTTTAATCTCCCTAGTAGACTCATGTGTCGAATGGGCATAGTCGAATACAGTGTATTATGGACTTAGTAATGTGTTTTTACCTCCATGTATAGAGCATATGCTTTGTTCACCACTTCAAGCCTAATGGTTTTCCTTGACAGCACTTTTCTTTTCTCTAGGAATGAAGAAATAACTCTCAAAACTACATATACATGGGATACATGTCTGGTAGGGTGGTAATATACCACTGATTTATTTTCTTCTGACGATTAAATTAATAACTAATAGTTTGTCACTTATGGTATTTTTCGCAGTAGCACATTATTCTATAAGGTCCTGAAGAAAGCCAAGTCAGTAAGCTATCCGACTGAAACATGTCGACCTCACCTGTTGCCAAGAGATAGTTCAATTATTCTAAGCTATCAGGCGGTTTTTAGTAGATGGCATTAGGACAATCTTCAATAAACATATTTTTTGTCCTCTTAGTCATTTTTAATCCACACACGTTTATCACTTGCACTGCACTTCATCAGTTTCCACATACCTTATACAACCATAGTGGCTGAGATTCTCTGAGAGTATAAGGTCTAGTATTTATGTATGTTAGCCTTAGAACAATTTCGGCTACATGTGACCCATCTCTCTTGGTTTTCCAGATGACGAAGTTCCGCAAAATGGGTGGGCTGATGGAAACTTTTCTCAAGCCAGGTATTGGACGAGTTGCGGAAAACTGGTGAACTGGGTATTCTCTAGCACTGGAGGTACATCTGTTACACTCAATAGACTGATTGACTCCCCGTAGTTAGATACAATTGAACTCTAGCCCGAGTCCGCATCAGATCCAGGGTCCGCAACGTTGGTTTTCCGTGTCATTGTACCGTGCTGAACCAAGAACACTTAAAGAACAATTGCCTATTTAAAAATGGTGGCCCTCAATCACTAAACGTTATATGGTCTTGTGATAACTCTGCATATGAAGTATTTTTTATAAAGTCTCCGTATTTTTGATACAATCGTACGACTGGTGTCCGTTTGTGGTGGGTCAGTGGGTTTACTGTATGTGATCATAAATGCTTAACTAACTATCTCCCTGAAGATTAGCCTTGTCTGCTCGCGCCACGCAACCTAGAGGGTGAGCAGGGGTTATTCTTACGGAGTAGATCCCTTGCCCTGACTAGAGGAGAGGGTCCCTGCTTGTCCAAGTGCATACCTGTGCCAACCAGAGACCTCCGATTCTAACATTGGTGGCAGCGGTGGGATGTTCGAATTTGCATTTATGATTCATGTACAGTGAATTACTGATCACCACGTAGTGAGAGCAGACCTATAACGAAGCCACAGAATTATTGTCTTGCTGAGAGATCTCGTATCGTCAAACCATGCCTGGTTCACTCCCCGTGAGAGCAGCTTCTATCATCTCTGGAGTAGACAATGTCGATTGGGAAAGGCTTGAAAATTACAAAGTAGAGCAGCTGAAGGTTACTGCCTAAAGTTCCAAGTCGCCCAAACCGGGTGCAAAAACAAAGCCCAGACCATCAAGGCACTGAGAGCCTGGAAAGAATCGAGAGAGCCAGAGAATCAGCTGGTGGTGGATCCACCAGATAGCCTTGTCGAGGTGCACGGAGGCCTATCCCCAGACGAGCTGGCAGACCGGGTCGCGACCAGAGCGCATGAGGTTGAGATGGCAAGATTAAACGGAGAAGAAACTCCAGCTAGAGCATGAGATACGACTCAAAGAATTGGAGCTGAAAGCAAACAGCTTTGACGCAGCTTCTGGTGGCAGCACAATGCCAGTGTAGGTAGAGTCAAGGGTCTACGTACCGAAAGATGTAGTGAAGGAGTACTTTAAAGGGGATGACATAGGGCAGTGGTTTCGGGCCTATGAGGTAGCCATGTCCTCCCACCGGGTCCCTGAGAAAGATTGGGGAGCGGGGTTGTGGGGGCGGTTCCTGACTGAGGGGCGGGACACCCTGCTAGATCTCCCTTCTGAGGTGTACAATTCCTACCCACACATGAAAGATGCCCTAGTGACCAGGTTTGGGTTAACCCCGGAGATGTACCGACAGAGGTTTACGGGTTGTACTAAGATTCCTGGGGGTACGTTTGTGGAGTATGTGACCTTTTTCCGCAGAGCGCTAGATCCTTGGGTGAAGGGTAGCAAAGTAAATAATTATCAAGGGCTTCTTGATTTAATGGCGTGGGAGCATGTGTCTGATAATTGCACCTGATCGATAGCAAGCTGTCCAACCCGAGGAAGCTTGCTGAGGAAGCGGACCGCTGGCTCAGCACCAGGGTCCACAAGGGTCCAGTGGGAGACTCAGCCAAAGGTGGGCAGGGTCCCCAGCAGAAGAGTGGGGGGGACAGGGGAAAACAGAAAGGGTTCCACAAAGACCCCCAAAGTAGTCCCCAAGGAAACCAAGGAAAAGGTTCTCAGCCTCCTCCACCCCCGAAGCAGACCGGGGCCCGACAGGTAGACCTGTTCCAAGAGGGCCCATCACCTGTTTTAGGTGCGGCAACCTGGGTCACATTGCCACTGATCCTAAATGTCGCTTATTTGGAAAACCTGCACCCACTGGTGCTCCCCCCCAGCAAATGGCAGTGGTGCCTTGCTGAGAACGGAGAGGAAAAGACCAGAGAGGACTTTGTAGACTTGTGCCTGAAACAATCTCCAAGGGCTTGATCACGAGCTTGCCGCCTGAACGGAACCCCCAGGACCATTGGGTTCTATTCTGCCTGTGCCCATCTGCTGTTGAGCCTTTAGTTCTTATTCCCTCGCCGGAGTTGTGACCCGGGTGCCTTCGCCCCTCCTAAGGTCGTGACAGCTCGGAGCCTGGTCACCCTGCCGCAGAGAGACCCGCTCAATCTTGAGTCGCTCTCCGCTTCAGTGCCGGGCCGCCCTCTCTCCTCTCACCTTGCCTGCTACGGCGCGCGTTGTGCGCCTCTCATCTTCTCCCGCCGGAATCCTGCACGGAGTGCATCTGATAGCCTCGGAAGGTCCGTACGTCGTAGCGTACCCGACTGTCTCGCTTTGCCCTCCTGCATACCAAGGCTCGTGCCGCACCTCAAGAAAGGCCTCCCCATACAGTGGTACCGGAGGCCCAGTGCTGCACCTATCTGCCCGAGAATGCGACGCCCCTCACAGATCCACAGGTACAACTTGGCGTGCTAAGAAGTAGTACTCCCCGAAGGCCTGAACGGCGCCTCGCCCCGTGAGCTGCATCAGTCCCTGGATCGCCACAACCCTCCTCACCGTGGAGAACCGTTGGCCTCGTTCCGGGTCCGCCCTCACCAGTAGCCACGCCTGAAACACCTCGGACACTCAACGCAAGGTACAATTGAACTTTAGCCCGAGTTCGCATCGAATCCAGGGTCCGCAACGTTTGTTTTCCCTGTCATCGTACCTTGCTGAACCAAGAACACTTAAAGAACAATTGCCTATTTAAATCTGGTGGCCCTAAATCGCTAAACATTATGTGGTCTTGTGATAACTCTGCATATGAAGTATTTTTATATAAAGTCTACGTAATTTTTGATACAATCTTACGACTGGTGTCCGTTTGTGGTGGGTCAGTGGGTTTACTGTATGTGATCATAAATGCTTAACTATCACCCTGAAGATTAGCCTTGTCTGCTCGCGCCACGCAACCTAGAGGGTGAGCAGGGGTTATTCTTACAGAGTAGTTCCCTTGCCCTGACTAGAAGAGATGGTCCCTGCTTGTCACAAGTGCATACCTGTGCCAACCAGAGACTTCCGATTCTAATACTGCCCATGCACCTGCTTAGGTTTGCCACTGGCAAGATGTCTTTACCAAAGTCAGCAACTGTTGGCTCCTCCTTTGCTGCTGACTGTGCATTCTCTGTATGACCATTTATGTATGCAACTCTTCCTATGTGTGCTTGTACCGCCTCCTTTTGAGCTCCTGTGTGGGTATAAAAGATCCATAGTTCGTCTACTCCTTTGCTACTTCACACACTGCCGATGGGTGTAGTGTAAATGTAGTTCCACCTCATGAGGTTTATTAAATTTTCTTGATATTTCAGCTTCCGTGCCAATCTATACTTATTAGTCTGAGGACTAGTACGCAGAAAGGCAAACCCTTTGCACTGGTAGGTCTAGCTGTGGTCTACATCTAGACCTGCTGTCGAAGCCTTTAGGGCCGCATCGTAATGGGCCGGTCGGTTTACTTTCTGACTGCCTCATTATGTTGGAGGCAGTCTGTAAGTAAACCGGCTGGTCATTCCCGGCTAGCTTCCGACAGGCTCGGAGAGCTCATCCGCCAGTTGGTAGCCAGTCTGTAATCTCAAGGTCAAGCCTTTCCGCCCTTGAGATTACAATGCACAGTTTTCGATCATGGTTTCCATGCCTGCCTGTCCAACATTGTAAAGAAGTCGAAAAGCATGGTTGGGGGCCCCCTTTGGTGCACTGCCTCCGGTGGGAGGCCGAGTGCCCCCTTGTTGATCCTTGCACCTTGTGGCTGGCACCTTGAGGTGCTTGTCACAAGGTGCAGGGATAAACTGCACCTCCCTTTCCTCAATGGAATATTGTGTTATGGCCAGTGTATGGGACCATAAATGATTCTGCCCGACATCATAATAAGCCCCTCTGTCATGGTTTAAAACACGGAACAAAACACCTTTCAATGCATATTTCATTGGAAATTACCTCCTAAAATCATATAAAAGAAGCCGACTACCATTTTGAATTCAATGGTACACTGCCTTCTGATGTGACCACATGCACCTCTGAAACCGGGAGAGTACGGACTACCAAATTTCCAAACAGTGCCCCCTGTCTACATAAGTGAGTATATGCTTCGAATTAGTTATACTAAAAGAATGCTACCTAAATAACCAGAACAATTAAATCATAACAATTATTTTTGAATTTTCATGCATTCTGAAGGTTACCTTCAAACACCAGAGGCTGAGAGGCGGCACTCCTGGTGTCAGACCTCTCTTTGGAGGTATTTTTATGCATCTGCTGCATCTTGTACTTTTACCTATATTTCACATGTACTGTAGTTGAATTTGACTGCCTCACCTTTTAATCACTGCTTCCTTTTGTTTTAAAGTTCTCTGATTTGCCTAAACCTGATTTTCCTGTGGGGTCACTCACTGTACCATAGAGTGGAGCGCACCACTCCACTTGACAGTAGAGAGGACCTCTCCGCCTACAGGTCACAGAGTGGCCAGGTTAGTGTTCCAGCTTCTCAGACTTACCTATGAATGGCAGCAGCAGCGCGGATGTGCAGCGGGCTCCCCGCTGGTGCGCCAAAGGCAAGCCCGTCTGTGCCTGTCCACGCCCGTCCGCGCCCGACCTTGGCCAGGAGCCAGGAACCCTGCCGAACCCCAAAGAGGCACCAAGCCATATAAAATACACTGCTGATGAACTATGGCAACTCAGGCTTGCTCTGTCTCCACTCTCTGTACACTATCTACAGTTGGTCAATCACTTAGGAAGTGTTGTGTCAATATTGCAATTTTACTTCAGACAGGAGCTCGCCCAACCATAGCAGCATACAAGGCACTCCCAACAATAATTCCCACTGGAAAAAGGGGCTGATAAACTGTAGATCCCTACCAGGACACAAAATAGAAATTGGCCTGCTTCTAGAGGAAGAAACATTTGACATTCTGTTTATCACAGAAACCTGGCTTAAAGAAAGCTCAGCGCCTGATATTATCAGGACCTACACCCGGGATTTGGCATCAGCAGACAGGACTGGACAGGAAAGTTAGGAGGAGGGGTGGCCATCATTTACCAAGTACAGTTTAGCTGTCCCACCACACCCATGAAACTAACTAAACAATTGTTGTATCTCGGCACTCAGTTATTTAGCACAGAAGCAAGTGCTTCAATGGAGAAAGAATTTTCAGTCCTGACCTTTTTACAGAATCCCAACTTATTGGCATTCAGAGAAAAACACATCCAATATTTGACCATTGTATAAAGAACATCCAAAAACATTAGTTATTTTTGCAGTTTTAATGTCGTATTTAACACAATTGTTATTGATGTGATGTCATATCATTAATACATATTCTGAAGCATGTTGTTAGAAGTTCTTCCGTGCATGGATCCCAAGAAGAACACAATAGGCAGCCGACACGTGTTTCGTTACTACAGATTAACTTCCTCAAGGCTTATTGTTATTTCCTGATTAGGATGCGATGTGCGCATTTTTGACATATTGGTGGTCCAACAATACTTCCTTTAGATGGCAGAGATTCTGGAGACATGCGGTAGTTCTTAAAGAGCATACCAAGCTCTTTCCTTAACGACTGAAAGACTACTAGTTGACCTTATTTAGGAACTTATCAAGTTCACCGCACTCCAGCATACTCGACATAGTGGGCCATTTCTCTGTGAATACTTTAACGGGACAGAAAACCGATAAAACTATAGATTTATCTATACAGGTCCTTCATATTTTGTTTTGGACCATACACTAATTAGCTGTGGACAAATCATGCTTAATTTATAGCAGTTCGAACATTTTTTGAAAAGGACTACACTTTGACAAAGTATCAACCTGACCTATATGATTGAGAGGCTACTCAACCCTCATCCAAGGTTCATCAATTTCTTGCTTTTCTTTGAAACTTCGTCAAAATTGCGCACATCGCATCATTATAACTGTCATCCCTATGGATTTCAGTTTAAGTCGACATCTTGGGTAGTGGGAGGTCACCGCTACCTTGAGAGGCACCATCACCTTACTGAAATAATTTAGACTGTTAATATGAATCACTACCAAACTTTATTGTAATTCCAAGATTGATAGTGCGACAGCCTATAACACCACTACCTGTGCTGTATCATTGTGACACCCATGAAACTAATCAACTGCGATGCTATGCCCCCACTTCCTCTTTCTCTGGAACTCTTGTCTACAGGCCCCCTGAGTTGTGTGTGACATTTCTAGAGCCTTTCCTGACCTCCTTACTAGCCTTACTGTAGGGAAAGGTGCTATTACAGCGCTTGGTGACTTTAACATTCACATTGACAATACCAGCAATTCATCTGGAAACAGACTTCCATCAGATTTGGAGGCCCTGCAACTTCCCCAGCTTGTGGCCACACATGAAAAATGGTATATTCGGTCATTGCGGACAGTCCTACCTGCCACATGCCATACGCCGCTGCTGGGGCCCACACGCTGCTTGTTCCCCCCGCCGCCGCTGTTATCCAGCTGCACGGCCGCCGGGGAACTACAGCTTCCAGCAGGCCGAGCGGGTCACTTCCTGGTTCTGCGCGCCCGGAGGCGCTGAAAAAGAGGAGGCTCCCACTGAGGAGCAGGGGGTCATTGCGGACAGTCCTACCTGCCACACGTCATACGCCGCTGCTGGGGGCCACACGCTGCTTATTCACCCCGCCGCCGCTGTTATCCACCTGCACGGCCACCGGGGAACTACAGCTCCCAGCAGGCCGAGCGGGTCACTTCCTGGTTCTGCGCGCCCGGAGGCGCTGAAAAAGAGGAGGCTCCCTCCGTGTCGCGGGACACGCGCGGGTCCGCGCCGGGCTAAGCCCGGGCAAAGGGCGGGCCCTCTGTGGCCCCCGGAGGCCTGAGGAGGACGGGACGGGCCACCTCCCTTGGCTCCCTGACTACACAAGCTACAGAGAACTACATTATATATTGACCTTCCATGAACATTGTGGGAGGTCACCGTTACCTTGAGAGGCACCATCACCTTACTGAAATAATTTGGACTGTTAATATGAATCACTACCAAACTTTATTGTAATTCCAAGATTGATAGTGCGACAGCCTATACCACCACTACCTGTGCTGTATCATTGTGACACCCATTAAACTAATCAACTGTGATGCTATGCCTCCACTTCCTCTTTCTCTGGAACTCTTGTCTACAGGCCCCCTGAGTTGTGTGTGACGAATGTCTGACAAAATATCGACATTCACAATATCGACGTACAAAAATATCGGAGCAAAAATATCGAAATCAAATATATCGGCTTCCTATACTTAACTAGATATATACACAAATATCTATTTTTTATTATCGATATACAAAAACATCGTTTAGTTTTATATCGACTACATTAACATCGGAAAACAAAAATATCGCTATCTACAAAAAATAATGACATTAACTATAATATCGACATCAAAAATATCGTGCACTTCAATATCGGATTATCAGCTATATCGACTTTTTATATGCATCTGTTTGCATAATTAATTAACGTTTTATATGTTTTCACATCTAAATAAACACACAATACTTAAATTAATACTATAGACACACTATTAATTTGTCAAAAATATCCTATTGGTATAATTATATCACCTACACATATAAAAATATTCTATACTACTTTGTATAATTTTATATTTTTTTTTGGTTTTTCACTTCTATTACAAAGTAATCACAACTGAAATTCAAATATACTAACTAACCAATCACAAACCTAATTTTTTAAATGAACCAATAGCAAAGTAATTACTACTGACACTCCCCTATATAAACAATTAAAATCTAAGCACAAACTACTTGCCAAAAGTCACTGAAGGAGATTTATCTCTATCCGAATTGCTGCACAACAACTAGAAGAACCAGACTATCAACCTACTATCACATCTTCTAAGTAAGTAAATAAAATAGAAACTGCATTATTTGCTACTACTACTTACTTACCTGCTAAATACCCAGTGCCCCTTTGCTATTCATACTACTTAACATGCTAAATAATTATATGAAACTATTTTTTTTTAGATACAACGACTACTGAATAGTCTACTCAAAATAACTGTGAACAAAGCATAGGAATACAGATTCTAATAACTATGTAAGTAATTTCACAATGTTTCATTATGTGCACATAAATCTAAACACACAGAAATAATGACTTTTGCCCCACATATTTCTTTTTTTCTGTAGATTCTACTACTGAAAACTGCACTACTAATGAACTAAGGACATCAGTACTATTTCTCCAATACATTTTACTAAGTAAGTATTATGCAACTGAAATAAATGTGGAAAAACAATACAAACATTTAGAACTGTTCTAATTATTTTCTATTATATATTGTTTATTTACAGAGCAAACACAATGAATAGATATACAGACACATTCTGAATAATAAAGATACTAATCACAAAGTAAGTATATTAAAGAACATAATTACCAGATAATCTATTAAAAAACATACCAACATGGTGATTATTCTAACACATATGTTCCTTTTTTATTTAAGATAACACTACAAACTACTCTCCAGAAGCTGAAGAAACAACTATACTGGCAAAGACCAACCTAAAAAAATATGTAAGTATCTTCACAATGTGAATCATGAAGATACACTTTTGTAGTAGAAATGAGCTCTAACATTGCAAATGTACCGAAACATTAATTAATAATATACTACTTTCATGTTTTTCATAACAGCTACAACAACATCACAAACAATTATCCCCAACAAAAGAAGCAAGCAACTCCTAATTTTGCTGTAAATTCTAAAACACGTAAGTATAAACATTCCTACTTATCACTAACTTATCACTAACATAGATTATTTATCACATTTAATTTGACATTAACTATTATATATATATTTTATAGATATACAAAGTACAAAATGACCGAAGGAGCCGAATTTGTGACCAGCCAGAAAGGAAAACTATTACTATGCTACATGGGTTACACTTATACACAAGAAAAGCAATATGGCATGAAAGTTAATTGGAAATGTTGTAAATATTATTCTAACAAGTGCTATGGCAGAGCAACAACTAGAGAAGCTACAGTACTGTATACTAGGGAACACAATCATCCACCTAATGTTACTGAAATAGAAGTTAGAACAGCTTTGGAAAATATAAAAGAAGCTAGTACAGGTTCCCAAAAGCAAACAAATTTCATTTTAAAAGAAGCCATTCCTAAAATCCCAAAAACTGCCACAACTCAAATGCCAAATATCCTCTCCTTAAAAAGAACTATAGCACGAACTAAAAAAGCTACTACTGCTACAACACCATCTCCCAGAACATATCAGGATATAAATTTAACTGCTAACCAAATAATAACTTTAAATAAACAACCATTTATAGTTTACGACAACGAAAACAATGACAAAAGGCTTATAATTTTTGGTACCAATATGAATTTAGTTAAACTGCAGCAAAGCCAACATTGGATGATGGATGGAACATTTAACATCTGTCCCAAACCATTTTTCCAATTATACACAATACATGGCCTCTACCACAACTGCAACATACCTTTGCTATATGCACTATTACCAAACAAAAATAATTCCACATATATGGAATTAATAAATATAATTAAACAAAAAACTAATGATTTTTCTCCTGAAAAAATCATTCTTGATTTTGAGCAAGCAATGCTCTCAACTATCCTAAAAATCCACCCCCATACCTGCATTCAAGGCTGCTATTATCATTTAAACCAGTGTTTATGGAGACACCTTCAAAAAACTACCCTAAGTGTCGAATATGCTACAAACTCATCTTTTGCTTACCAAATTAAAAAACTCATTGCACTTGCTTATGTCCCTGAAACAGACGTAGCTGAACACTAGAACATTCTTATAGACAGCCCCTTCTACAAACAAAATGAAGCTAAATTAAGTCCATTTCTCGACTACTTTGAAGACACCTGGGTAGGCAGACTCCACAGATCTGGCCACAGACGAAATCCCAAATTCCTCATACCCTGGTGGAACGTTTACAGAAGTACCCTTAACGGAGAATCAAAAACTAACAATGCAGTGGAAGGTTGGCACAATGCATTTGTACAATCAACTGGCAGAACCAAACAAACTCTAGAACATTTCATTAAATGCCTACAGAAAGAACAGAGCTACCAGGAATTTAGAATGGACCAATCTGTAACTGAACTTGTCCCTAAAACATCAAAGCAAAATAAACAAATGCACAAGTACCTGGAAGAACAAGTTAAACTTTACCCTAGTACAAAAGGCATAGAATACCTAAACATCATTGCCAAAACACTACTCTAATTAATTCCCAAAATGTTATAAAACACTAAAAGTATCACCTAAGTATGCAAAAATATGTAACGTGAGCTTCTAAAGTATTTAATGTATGCAATATATAGAGATATTATTATAATATATGCACACATTAAAACTAAATAACAAGTAAAAAACAATTCCATAATAAAAATAACATTACCCACCCACACAAAATAAGAAAGCAAGGACTTACCAATCATGTTGTCAATCCAATAACGTCCTTCTCCACCAAAGTAATCCAGGTAGTGCAAAATTAACCCAAAAAAAATGTAAAAATACAACTGTTCCAAAATTAAGACATCCACGTTGTCCAGAGCCATCGAATAACCATAAAAAACCCGAAAAATTAGAAAAATAGAAAGAATCGCTCCAGCAAAACCGAAAAATGTAAAGAAGTGTTTGTAAAGCAGTGTTGAATTAAACAAACAAACACTTCCTTAAAAAAAAGCGGAACTTCCGATGTAGCGTACACCTATGACAAAAACATAGAAAACAGACATTCCCACCCACATTAATTAGCTAGTAATTAGGTACAAACATATTAAAATTGATGATTTCACTTGTAGATATACCGTAAAAGACTAAAATTCACTCTATATATAATGATTTAACTAACTAACACTACGTGTATATACCATAAGTAATTATCTGTTTTCGAAATCTAAAACATAACTCCCTCACATTCAACAACACAAAATATAAGGTCACTAATCTCAAAACATCATTAAAATACACATAAAACATATAAAATAAACCTTACCTGAAGCGACGTGAAGTGTCTCCCAACCGCGATCAGCCCTTCTTCCAAATAACCCAAAACGACCTAACCCGGTTACAAAATAAAGCACCCAAATGCAATAAAATAGTCCCAAGTATAAAATATAATATCTATACTTAACTAAATAGGCAAAAATAAACATTAAGTTTCTATTATTGTAAATAAATATTTACTTTAATCCTACAATGATTTGATTAACAAAGATATAAATGAATGTAATAAATACATATTAAAAAAAGAATAATATTTATGTTAACAATGTCTAGAAATATAAGTACATTGTCACAAATTATAATAATTGAAAAATGTGTAAAAAATGTGTGAATTATATAATAAATATTTGATCTATTGAAATGAAGTGGAAAAAATACTTTTGTTATTTCTACATTTCTTTCTGAAATTACAATATGTAAAAGAGATAATAAATAATTTTCTTTTTTGTACAAAAAGGATGAAAATAATAATGCTTCTGTATAGTTGCTTATCATTGTGTTTATAAAATATGTTTATAAAACCAAATGTAATAAAAAGATTTTTGTTATGAAATAACATTTTATTTGTGAAACATAAATAATAATAATGTTTCTACAATCATGTTGAACAATTTGTATCATTATCTTACTATAATGTAACAATCTTATTAGAAATTTTGCACTGTATATTAAATGTGAGTATATGTTGGACTCTAATAATTTAATTATTACTATACCAAATCCAGCGTACATTAAATTAAAACTGACCCTGAACCCAAACAATACCCCTTTACCCAAAAACTGAAAACTGACCCTGAACCCTAAAAATACCCCTTTACCCAAAAACCCAAAACTGACCCTGAACCCTAAAAATACCCCTTTACCCAAAAACTGAAAACTGACCCTGAACCCAAAAAATACCCCTTTACCCAAAAACTGAAAACTGACCCTGGACCCTAAAAATACCCCTTTACCCAAAAACCCAAAACTGACCCTGAACCCTAAAAATACCCCTTTACCCAAAAACTGAAAACTGACCCTGAACCCAAAAAATACCCCTTTACCCAAAAACTGAAAACTGACCCTGAACCCTAAAAATACCCCTTTACCCAAAAACCCAAAACTGACCCTGAACCCTAAAAATACCCCTTTACCCAAAAACTGAAAACTGACCCTGAACCCAAAAAATACCCCTTTACCCAAAAACTGAAAACTGACCCTGAACCCTAAAAATACCCCTTTACCCAAAAACCCAAAACTGACCCTGAACCCTAAAAATACCCCTTTACCCAAAAACTGAAAACTGACCCAGAACCCAAAAAATACCCCTTTACCCAAAAACTGAAAACTGACCCTGAACCCTAAAAATACCCCTTTACCCAAAAACCCAAAACTGACCCTGAACCCTAAAAATACCCCTTTACCCAAAAACTGAAAACTGACCCTGAACCCAAAAAATACCCCTTTACCCAAAAACTGAAAACTGACCCTGAACCCTAAAAATACCCCTTTACCCAAAAACTGAAAACTGACCCTGAACCCAAAAAATACCCCTTTACCCAAAAACTGAAAACTGACCCTGAACCCTAAAAATACCCCTTTACCCAAAAACCCAAAACTGACCCTGAACCCTAAAAATACCCCTTTACCCAAAAACTGAAAACTGACCCTGAACCCAAAAAATACCCCTTTACCCAAAAACTGAAAACTGACCCTGAACTCTAACAATACTCCTTTACCCAAAAATAATTATTATTATGTAATTACAAATTAATTATTAATTAACAATAACAATAAAGTTAATATATTAGCACATTAGCTGTAAATAAATAAATTTAATTATTAATATTATTTTTTCCAAATTAATTTACAATAAGTAAAAAATATATATTTAACTAAATGAAGCTAATTAATATAATTAACTAATTAATATTAATTAATTACCAATTAATTATTATTTAAAATTATGTAAACATTTATATTAATTAACTAATTATTAATAAATAATTACCAAATAATTATTATTTAAAATTAAGTACAAATTTATATTAATTAATTAACTAATTATTATTAATTAATTACCAATTCATTCTTATTATTTAATTACCAATTATTTATTATTTAAAATTATGTCCAAAATTATAATTAGTAATTAAATAATTAATATTCATTAATTACCAATTAATTATAATATAAAATAATGTACAAAATTATATTAATTAATTAACTAATTAATATTAATTATTTACCAATTAATTATTGATAAAAAATTTTTACAAACATATATTCATTTATTAATTATTTTTACATTACTTCCCACCCTTATCCCCTATAAACCCAATAACCCGCTCCTAAAACTTGATATCTATTATTATTTATTAATATTATTATTTTAAACATTATTTTAAAATGTATCTTTTTTTTATATTTTTTATAATTTTATGTATTTTTACATACATTTTAATACACTCCCCACCCTTATCCCCTATAAACCCAATTACCCGCTCCTAAAACTAGATATGTTTTTTTAAAATATTTTTTTACTAAATATATTTTAATTTTTTAATATAGACCTTTTTATCAATTTTTTATGTACAATTATTATATTTTTTCCTATACTATTTATTTTTTCCATTACTACACGATATTTTGTATTGTCGATATTTTGTCATACGATATTATTATTATCGATATTTATACTTACTTACCTATTACGATATTTTTGTATCCGATATTTTTGCTTCCCAATATTTTTTACCTTCGATATTTTTACTTCGATATTTTGTCTTTACGATATTTTATTTTCGATATTTTGTCTGAGTACCGTGTGTGACATTTCTAGAGTCTTTCCTGACCTCCTTACTAGCCTTACTGTAGGGAAAGGTGCTATTACAGCGCTTGGTGACTTTAACATTCACATTGACAATACCAACAATTCATCTGGAAACAGACTTCCATCAGATTTGGAGGCCCTGCAACTTCCCCAGTTTGTGGCCACACATGAAAAATGGTATATTCCTGACCCAATTTTTCCTAATGACTCCAGAATACAGGTCCTCACTCCAGTCCAAGTTCCATAGTCTGACAATTTTTACATTTCTTTTCTGTATGCAGATCCGCTCACACAAACTCCTTTGTGGGTTACACAAATCTAGGCAGGAAATGGCCCAGGGTTGCACCAGAAAATTGGATAAACTGTCTTGAGTCCACTACCCACTCTCTAACAAGAGAACCTAATGAGACACACAAACAGTGGTTAGACTGGACTAATCATTCGGTAGACAAATGCTTTCAGAAACCCAGAAAGACAGCACAACTGAACGCCAAAAGAGCCACTTGGTTCAATAGCCAGCTAGCATCTCAAAAAACAGAACTGCAAGAAACTTGTAAGGAACTGGAGGAAAGCTTTTGCCCCAAACCTTAAGCTGGTATATAAAAGAGGTATCAGACAATATCATGATGACATTAAGCTAGTGCAGGCAAATGTTTACGAGGGGAGGATAAACATGGCCTCCAACTCCCTCAAATAACTATTTACATTTTTAAGTTGCTTACTGCGACCTAACAAGGTGCTCACATGCTTCATTCCTCCAAGGACAGATGCAATGAGATAGCCACTTTTTTCAAAAACACAGTAGAAAGTATAATTAACTTGCTGCACATGAGCCCGATGGATGTACCCAAAGTGAGGCAAGTCCCCTCAGATAGGAAAAGCCAACCATCTAGCCTAGACAAACCTAGCCCGCCTTCACCTCCGGTATTGGGGACCTTCCCGATATTGAGCAAATAACACACAAGACTACTACTGAGCAACATTAAGTCAGGCTCTCCACTTGATCCTGCCCCCCTCACATTTTACTTCAGGGCAGTAATTCCACCCTCTCCACAATGGCAGACATTCTCTTGCTAACTCTGAGCACTGCAATAGTCCGCAAGAGGTGGAAACATGCCATCGTCAAGCCTTTGCTTAAGAAACCACAACTTGGTCCCACAGTTTTGGGGAATTCCCCTCCCATCTCAGTACTACCCATCTTGGGTAGAGTAGTGGAAAAACATGTCACTAGTATCTCACAGGTCCTGTAGGAGAATAACATCTTGCATCAGATGCAAATGACTTTCCACCCAGGACATAGCTCAGAGTCGGCCCTCGTAATGATAACCGGTAAGCTGAAAATGATACTGGACCAGGGGGGATCCACTGCCATTCTTCTCCTCGGTCTAAGTGTGGCTTTTGATACCATGGATCATGTTATCCTAAAATATAGACTAGGCAAAATCGGGTTCCAAGCTTTCGTCTTTCCTAAGCGACAGATTGTTTCAATGAATCGAATCGGCCAACTTTTCAGACACATTCCCGGCTCCCTATGGAGTACCTCAAGACTCAGCACTCAGCCAGACCTTGCTTAACGTTTACTTGACCTCTCTAACACAAATTGTCCAGCAGTTTGGACTATCCATTGTGTCCTATGCTGAAAAGACACAAGTGGTAGTCTCAGTGTCTGAGAAGATGAACTCTAAGCTTTTTCAGCTGGTACCATGCCTGAAAAGATAGCTAAATGGATGGCAAACTCCAATCTAAAACTGAATAGCGACAAACAGACCTGCTGTAACTACCCAGGTCCATGGGCTAGGATCAGCTGCCATAGGACTGGGGTGCCTCGCGCTCCATATCCATCCATAAAAAACCTGGGTTTGTGGTTAGACCACAACCTTTCTATAGAAACCCAAGCTACAAAAGTTTCAGCAATCTGTTCCAGCCTATTGTGCATGATCCATAAGATCATAGACCACATCCCAGAACAGGCACGGAAAACTGTGATCCAGGACCTAGTGGTCTGAATATTGGACTATTGCAACTCCCTGTATCTGGGGTCCCCTAAATATGTGGTTGACAGGCTACAGGTTGTCCAGAAGGCCGCGGCCATCATCCTCCTGAAGCTCCCTAGACAGGAGTCAGTGAGATCCTCGCTAAAAAAACTGCGCTGGTTACCTATTCAATCCAGGGTAAGATTCAAAGCCCTATCCCTAGCTCATAGAGCCATGTTTGACAGGGGTCCAGCCCTGCTAAAGAACATTGTCACCCCATATGTCCCCAATAGATCTCTCAGGTCCTCATCTGACTTCCTTCTGAACACTCTACAGACAAAGAGATCAAGATGGGGAGGGAAATCCTTTTCATACCTTGACTCAAAGATCTTGAACTCAATGACCATCCTGAATTCATGACGGAACCAGGGTTTTGCCTTCCAAAACAGACTGTCTCCGGCATTCGGGCGTACACGCCTTCCCGCTCCCTCCTACACCCTGTATGGACATGACCGCCATGCACCACGGCTCCTGACGATACTAAGTATAGCACACCCACTTTCCCACTCTCCACGGACCAGTTTGCCGTGTACTCAGGCTTCTGACGTCCTCCCGGTCTTTGGCGCACCTGCCCTTTTATGCACACGCAAGTCACCGGACTCACATGAACCTTGCTTCCACTTAGGCGACCTTCGCCTCCTCACCTGCATCATCTCCTCTACACGTTGTACCTAGGACATGTCTACGACTCTCAAGATACTGGCAAAAGACTTCAACCCTTGTCCCCCTTGATCCCTGGGCCGGGTTGGAATTTACACCGGCCTCTTGAGACAACCCTCTCCTTCCTACAACGCCACACAGCCCTGAAGAGTCACTGGATTATTCCCTGTCGTGATGAAACACGTGTCGGCTGGTTGTTTTCTTTTGTTGTTGCTTCATTATATAACTTTGAACATAACACTGGTGTTGGCCACAGCAATTTGAACTACACAAGACATTCATACCATTGTTATATCCTCAATACGTGTGCCCAGGACGGTGTTCCGGATGTGGTTGGACCACAAACATTCTATGGAAACTCAAGCTACAAAACTTTCAGCAATCTGTTTCAGCATATTGCGCATGGTCCGTAAGATCATGGACCACATCCCAGAACAGGGACGTAGAACAGTGATCGATGCCCTAGTGGTCTGAAGATTGGACTACAGCAGATCCCTGTATCTAGGGTCCCCTAAATATGTGGTTGACAGGCTACAGGTTGTCCAGAACACCGCGTCCAGTATCCTCCTGAAGATCCCTAGACAGGAGTAAGTTAGATCCTCGTTAAAAAAACTGCACTGGTTACCTATTCAATCCAGGATCAGATTCAAAGCCCTATGCCTAGATCATAGAGCCATGTTTGACAGGGGTCCAGCTCCGCTAAAGAACATTGTCACCCCACATGCATGAACATAAACACCACCTTTGATCCATTTCCTGCTGTTGCAACACTACCTTTCACCCATTTTTTATGTAAATAATAATAGCAAACTAATAAATTAGGTAAAACCTATAACCTACTCAGGAAAGGTAATGGCCAGTGTCAGGGAGGGTGTAATTTCCTATTCTACAACAGCCAAATACTCACATCGAGGAAGGTGCTGGACAGGGACTGAGGGAAATATTACTAACGTTACTCCACCAGGTACTTACCTCAAGAAAGGAGCAGGACAGTAACTGGCAGAGGGGGCCAACATTACTAGTCTAACTCAGCCGAGTACTTAGCTCAGGGAAGTTGCTGGACAGTGATTGGAGGGCAAAATTACTATTCTAACTGCAACAAATACTTACCTCACTGAAGGCACTGGACAGTGAGTTGGGGCAAAGCTGCTACTCTAATTCAGCCAGGTACTTATCCCAGGAAAGGCACTGGACAGTGACTGAGGGCAAATTACTATTCTAACTCCCCCAGATACTTATCTCAGGGAAGGCATTGGACAATGACTGGGAGGTCAAAATTACTATTCTAACTCAGCTAGGAACTTACGTCAGGGAAGGAGCTGGGCAGTGATTGGGGGCACAATTACTATTCTAACTCTGCCAAGTACTTTGCTCAGAGAAGGTGCTGGACAGTGACGGGGGGCAAAATTACTATTTTAACTCCCCCAAGTACTTTCCTTAGGGAAGACGCTGAACGGTGACTGGGGGCAAAGTTGCAATTCAAACTCCACGAGCTACTTATCTCAGGGAAGGTGCTGGACAGTGACTGGGGGCAAAATTGTTATTCTAACTCTGCCAGGTACTTTCCTTAGGGAAGACGCTGAACGGTGACTGGGGGCAAAGTTGCAATTCAAACTCCATGAGCTACTTATCTCAGGGAAGGTGCTGGACAGTGACAGGGGGCAAAATTACTATTTTAACTCCCCCAAGTACTTTCCTTAGGGAAGACGCTGAACGGTGACTGGGGGCAAAGTTGCAATTCAAACTCCACGAGCTACTTATCTCAGGGAAGGTGCTGGACAGTGACTGGGGGCAAAATTGTTATTCTAACTCTGCCAGGTACTTTCCTCAGGGAAGGAGCTAGACAGTGACTGAGGGGCCAAAATTACTATTCTGCCAGGTACTTACAGCAGGGAAGGTGCTGGACAGTGACTGGGGGCAAGGGGCCGTCATCTGCAGTCTACATAGCTTGCTGAAGGAGCTGAATGCCTGCCTAACATCCAAAAGTATGCATAACTACCTGCTCAAAGAGGGAAGGAGAATGCCTGGCCCTCCAGGAGGAGAGACAATACAGGAGGAGAAGCCAGCTGTGTTCCCTGTATAAGGTATGCTTTATTTGCGACAACATTCAGTAAATTTGTCAAACCTCTGCATCACTCTAATTTCCTGTTGCTTTTTTCCTGTACATTATGAGAAATCTGTCAACACAGAGCACAGTTAACTCAAACATTCATCAGAATATGCCGTTGAGAAATACTTTGCATTGGACTATTGGTCTTCTTAATTTTCTGGTAATCAATGCATTCCCACTTTCCCACATTGCCTGTCTTTCTACTACATTCCCTGTTGATGATCTTGTCCTCCAAAGGGCTGTGAATGAATTTGGAGAAGCAAGGATGTAATATTTGTCATGCAGCATTGCCACTTTTCCTAAAATATCTTGCTGCCAATTATCATTTCTTGATCAAAGTTTAAAGTGCAAAATGTGTATCTTTAAGTAGTTTTGAACCGGTGCATACCTGACGAGTGAGGCTTGAATTCAGGACGAATGAGTAATGTTCACCAATCTGTCATGAAGTTCTCATGAAGAAAAGCTGTGTTGTGAGTGCCCTTTTTGGTTCATGAAATGTGAGGTTCCAAGACTGTAAGGAATATGGGCACAGAGAACAACGAAATACAGAAACTGCCTCCTTAGGTGACTAGCAGAGGGCAGCCGGTACTGGTGTTTCTGGTGATGCAAAACGGTGAGAGATCCTTTAGACTGTGAGATGCAGTTGGTCAGCATTTGCTGTGATACTATTGGCAATTATGTGAACATGATAATGTTTGATTTGCAGAGGACTTCAAAATATTTTTGGGAAGTGTAGTCGTGTGGGCAAGATAAAGTGGCTCTAACGAGAATTTACAATATTTGAGGTCAAGTCAGCAACAAATTAGACATAACCAGTCTTCTGGAATAATAGGAAGAACATTTGGAGGAAACAGTATGAAGAATGTAGGTCTAATGGAAAATAAAGCTGTCATGTTTGCCATGTTGTGGAAGCATTCTCAATTTCAGCTAGTTGGGATGCTGGTATAGGCAATGCACAGCCCAACAACAGGGGTTGCATTTCTTTAGCATGTGTGCGGTCTCTAGTGGCATTCTGTTTTCCCATCCTCACCAAAGTCCAGCTCATTATGTGTGTGTTACTTTACATTTGTGACACACTGGATGGTGTTCGAGCCAGAGAGACCAGTCAAGGCGAGGTGGCCGCCATTGCGATATTGGTGTTCTATTAATGGGATTCCCTTTTATTGTTCCCAACTGTGGTGAATATGATGTCCTGTTACTCCTGTAGGTCCAATCAAGGTGGGGGGTGTTGCACAAGCATTCAATGAATTGCAACAGACTGTCCCCTTCACCATGTGCTCTCACTGAGAATCGATCCAAGATCTGCCACTTAATATTGCAGGACTTCTTTTGTGAAATAGGTCATTGAAGAGGTCATCATTGCTCAAGAGTACAGAAGAACATATATTTTGTGTGCATAAGGCAGGAGATGGTCATTGGGAGAAGGCTGCTTCTTCTGTGCCATTAGCTTGCATTGCACCTAGTCAAGAGGGGGAGCCTTAATAATGAACTTTAATGTCTGTTACTGCTTCTTGGAGTGCTGGGGACCACAATTCCTCCTTCAATCTCTATCATGCAGCTTGGGGGTCTCAGCTAAAAACTGTGGGAGTGATTGCGATGATGAACAGACTTCAGCCAGTCTGCCATCGTGTTGGGGAGTGGGACCAGTCGCCTATAAGGGGACAGGTGCACTGGGGTTGTTACGATGCCACCCCCACCGTGGCAGTCGCATCAACTATCTTTAATATTGCGGTGGGTGCTGCACCCGCCGCAATTTTAAAGATGCACAGTTTACATTTCCATGCACTACATGCAGGCACCACGTGGTGCCTGCACCACATGGTGAAGGTAAATGTGAAGGGACACCATAGGTGCACCCAAGTGCTACAAGGAAGTGCCCCTGCACAGGGGGGGGCCACAATGGGCCCCCAAATTCAATCTCTGCCAATCTTTGAATCTCTGAAAGCAGCATCATAATATGGCGGAAGGTGCCTGCTAGGTACCGCCACCATTTTGTTGCTGCAGCGTGGGTCCACTATACAATCGTAACGATTGCCTAGTTCGGACCTGTAACGGACAGACTCTCCGTCCGCCATCCACACCACCCGCCATCGAAATCTGGCAGGTGTAAAAGTGCTTTGCGATGGCGGTAAATTCGCCACCAGTAAGCTGCCTGTGGCGGGGTAACCTCCATCGTAATGACCCCCTAATCCATCAAAATATCTGCTAAGAAAATCACTCGACTTGATTATCTTGATCTGGACAGACCGGTCCTTGTGGATACAAGTATGTGGGGATGACCACACGTAAAATCCGTGTTCGAATATCAGAACACAAGAGTACGATCCGTTGTGCGAGACAGGCTACAAAACTTACCACTCATTTTCTAGAGGCTAAACATCTGTCTACTGAGTTCGTTTGGACTGTTTTAGAGCAACCTTTCATCCCTTCACACACTGCGGATGTAACAAAATATCTACTAGTGAAGGAACAAAGATGGGTACTGAAGCTCAATACTCATCGCGAAGAGCTCAATGATGACATTCCTTGGTCCATACTATGAGTTGTAACACTTTACAGTATTCATCAGTGTCCCTGTTTTAATATGCCAACTCTGAATCATAAGTAACAAGTGGTCTGCAATTTATGGACCGACTTCTGATATGGAGATGGGGTGGATTAATAATATTTCTGCGGAATATATACCTCCTGATAGACCCATATTTTGATGATATCGAATATTTTTGATTATTATCATTCACATCCATAGATTCCCCTAGCACTAGGTTTTCTAAACAATATGCTGTACCTTTGGTTACTTTACCCTACACCAATCATTAATGCTCATGAAGCATACTTATACCATCACATGTATCTGAATCAACCTGACCTGTACATCTCCATTACTTCCTGCGTCCCATCTAAGGTACACTTTATTATATTTCCTTACATCAAATATAATGGTGTCGTAAATGGCTCGCCCTGGAACAGATAACTAGGATTGCTATTCAGTTATGGTTCACCTTAATATTTGCCTCTCGCCAAGAAGATTTTACGACCTCTACCATATAGGTGTCATTACACGCAGACGCATACCTCTATCATATAGGTGTCATTACACGCAGACGCATACCTCTGTGTAAACGGGTTGTTGGCATACGTCCCCTTAACAAAACTATGACGTTCATCAACATAACGCCGGTATCCCTAGCAACTTCAATAACGAGCGCGGTTTCATTGCCGGCATTCCTAGCAACTTCAATAACGAACGCGGTTTCTTTGCCGGCCCGTACGAGGTGAGCACGGCTGTATACATAACTCTGGTATCCATAGTAACTCCAATGACTACCTCTGTTCCTAAGCCGGCTGACAGCAAGCCTGCACACGCCAATGATAAGCGCGGTTGCATGGCCGGCTCGTATTAGACCAATAGGCTTGCTGAGACTCGGATACCACGAGTTTCACAGCCTATCGAGTGGCGCTACATAACTAAACCCTTCCCTGCCGTCCGGTACCTCCCCAGTCGGCTTAGATGCCGGCTACGAAGTACCGACGGACAGGTAAGGGAAAGCTTCGCTTCCTTTTCCGCAGCGCTAGCCCTTCTTTTGATTCATGTTTGATTCTTCCGTGTCAGAGAGGGCTCGCTGACTGTAGGACACGGGCAGGATGAGGAAGTGCTTGTGTATTCCTTGTTCTAGAGCGCTCCGTTTTTCCTCTGCAGCGTCAGCTGTATAGTTTAGTCCCTTTTTTCAGAGAGGGCTCGCTGCGTGTAGTAAGCACACAATTGCTGATAATAGCTTTGATCTAAAATCCACTGGGCTTATTTTATCACCAGCTCTTACATTGTCAATCAGAAAGAAGGTAATAATGTGGAAGTTTGTTTGCACACTATGTAAAACAAAATGTATCTTTTACGTGTTTTCTTAGAGCGGTGCTTCACTCTTTTCCTGAGCCACTGCCAGGCGGGGTGAGGTCTTCCTTTCTTACAGACTATGGTAAGAATCTCTGCAATGTTTCTGGAATGTAAATCATACGTCCATTATTGATTTAACTGTTGCTCTACTATTTGAGAGTACGTATGTTAGCAAACAGTGATTGCTGACAGTTGTTAGAGTCTATACTTTATGGACCTAGCAATTAGATAAACCATGAAATGAGTTTCTTAAGGAACTTGTTGTCTTCTCTGGCACTCAATTCTCTTTTTCTTTCCTCAATCCACAGTGAACAACACTAGCTGTAATCGTAAATTGGAAAACTCAGGTGACATCTGCACTTGTTTTTTACACTAACTCTTTGTTGTCACTTTATTTTGTTTTTTGCAGTAGCACTGGTTTTTTAAGGTCCTGATGAAAGCAAGGACATAAAAGTCCTATATTGCTGAAACATGTTGACCCGGTTTTCATCTTAGACAGTTCACGTAACTTTACTGTCTTTGACATACATTTTAATCTTGGTCCAGTGAGCACCAAATGAATAAAGTTGGTTCTGTGCTCCCTCATCCAATTTTATAACACATTGGTTTTTTTGCTTTTCAAATTCACTATTTTCTGCACTGCACACCCCAGTCTCACTGCCCTGTTTTTCCACTCATTACCTGTTATCTGAGTGGTACACCATACCGTTGTTGGCACAGCTAAGAGTACCTTTAAAACATCTGGTCCCCTTATATCTGTGACATAATATACCTTGACGGATGGTTCGGATAAATCCCAAAGGATGAAGGGCGGATTCGAGTGGTGACTGATGGGTATTATCCTCATCCACTTGAGATGTTGAGTAAGTGTAAGGGTCTGTACTGTCAGTTTTTTCGCCTGTCTCCTTTAAACTCTTCAAATTCTAGACCCTCTGATACTTTGTGTAGTTTTCTGATATATCAACATCATCATAAGAGTAATAGCCTGAATAATTACAAAGAAAGAAGAATGAGAAGAACATAAACTCTCTGAAACATTTTAAAATTTCAGGTAACAGGTACGATCTCAACTACATAGCTGCAGAAGCAGCGACAAACACCCGGGCAGGGATAGGGCAAACAACCTTTAAACGTACATTAGTGTCACATTTGAGTGCATCAATCGCAATATTTGAATCATCGATTTATTTTAAAATATACTATTAAAAAAAAAAAGTTAAGCTAAACAATTTAAAAGGAATCGAGAAATGCGAGGGGCGTTGTAATTCAGAATAATTAATCATATCAGAATTAAAAAGCGTCAAGGTTCTCCACTCAGCCTGTCACATGACACCTGCGTTTACACCACATTGCAAATAAAAACTTGCCGATTGTGACCACAAAGACTGGGCATGTATCATACTTCAATAACCTATAGGCCACGTTATAACTTCTTATACCCAGATTCCTACAAAGTTGGAGGATCCATTTAGCCCTAGCCATCCTATATGCAGGGCAGAAAAAGATCACATGGATCTCAGTTTCTTCTACAATTTTGCAACTAGGGCATAACTTTTTTTCCTCCGCCCAACTATTTGTAAACGCATAGAGCGGAAGAATCCAGTGCCTAAATTGGAGAAACAGTTTCTTGGCTGCTACGGGCTGGATGATGTCAAGGCCTTGCTCCAAACTGTAGCACTGTTTGACATCCAGGAACCTAGAAGTAAGACAAGATGAGTCTATGGACTGGATTAGGTCCAGGCCAGAGTTAGGGTTTGTTTAGAAGTCACTAGGCAAGCCTGTTCGGGTTCCATCCACAGATAATTTCTCCCTATTTTGCGGAATGCATACTGAATGAAGATCAACCAAGGGATCTTCCCCGCCCCCCTGATTAACATGACTGATTTTAGCTCCTCTTTAAAATTTTCCAGTTCTGGCGTGCTCCAAAGTCGTCGCCAGTACTGGAGTGGGCGGAGAGCAATCAAGTCAGCTATCGGGGCAACACCCAGATCCAGCCTTAGTGGGGTTAATGGGGTACTTTGGGGGAGACCCACAAGTTGCCTTAGAAAGTTGTTTTCCGTCACTGTCAGAGATTTACTAGGACAGTGGCCCCATAGTTCCGCTCCATACACAGTGGCCCCCCTAGCTTGAACCTTGTACATTTCTACTGGAGGGCCAATGACTTTTGCGGCGCAACTTCTATGGACTTTTAAAATGCCCCCACTGGCCTGAGTACATTTTAGATTTACCTTAGTTATCTGCGGCCCCCATTCCATTTTATCATTTATAGTGAGACCAGGTAATCAAATACCGGGACCCCCTCTAGGGGCTTAGAATCCACTTTGGGTGGGGACAAGTAGTGGAGTCAGCATGGCAGACCATGTACTTGTTTTTTTATATTGACCTCCAGATTTCATTTCTTACAGAACATGCTAAATGCTACAAGGACACGCTGCATCTCCATAGGTGTTTTAGAGAGGAGCAGGGTGTCATCCGCAAACATCAGTGCAGAGATTTTGCAATCAGCAAGTTTTGGGGAAGCTATGTCCATAACAGCTAACAGATGCTTGATTAAACCATTGAGAAAGAGGGAGAAGAGTGTAGGTGCAAGGACACAGCCTTGTCTCACCCCCTTCTCAACCAGGAAGGGCACTGTAAGTTTACCGCCTTTTCCAAATCTTACCCTGGTAAAAGTGCCATCATGGAGTCGTTTAAGCTGTTGGCAGATGTAAATTGGTACTCCCATCTCAAGCATTAAGGTCCACAGCTGGGCTTGATCCACCATATCGAACGCGGATTTGAGATCAACAAACGTAAAGTAGAGAGAACCCCCTTCTAATATTTTAGTTTTCCAATGGATCAGCTGTAATCTAAAGAGCTGATCAATTGTTGACATTTATGTCCTAAAACCTGCTTGTAGGGGAGTTAAAATATTGTGGTTATCCATCCAGGTCTGCAATCTTCCCAAAAGAACACGGGCAAAGATCTTTAGAGTTCCATCTTATAGGCTAATGGGCCTATAGATTGCCGGTTCTAGGGGAGACCCCTTTTTAAAAATTGGGATAATCACCACCCCTGTCAAAGTTGGAGGGTGCTTCATGCCACGCAGGACAACATCAAAACAGGACTGCAAATACGGGTCCAAATGGTCTGTTCAGATCTAAACAGGTCTCCTGGAACCTGATCCAAGCCTGGGGCCTTCTTCGGCAGAACTTTGGCCAGAGCCACTGATACCTCCACCAGCGTGCATGGTGGTATATCGTCAGGGTCTATGGCTGGGGAGCCCGTCACAGTATTTCCCAATTGATTCTTAGAATATAAAAGTTTAAAATGGGAATGCCTGACCTCTTCCCCGAGGTTCGGTTCAATGGCAGACCTGCACTCGGGTTTACCTGTCTTCACCAGGTTCCAAAACCCTCTTGTTCCTTTATCAATTAGGGCAGCCACCTGTCATTTTCCCATTTTCTTTTTGCAACTAAAATGGTATTCTTAAAATGTGCCCTTGCTGCCTTGATGCTCAGATTACCCCCCTCACGAAGGTTTAACAAAAGGGAACTTTTTACATCTCTACAAGCCCTATTTTACCAGGGGTTGGTGCATCTATCTTTTTTCCTTTTAGAGGTTGACTCGTTGAAGAAGAACCCTGCCAAATTTCCGACCAAATCCAGATGGTTTTTCCCCAACTCCTCAAGATAGTCACTGGCATCACCAGTTTCTATTATTAGGCTTGCCCTTTCGAGGAAGAGGATAATAGGTTTGTACAGGAATGCCATTGCCTCCAGAGTTTGTGTAAAAGTTGCCCAACAAATCCCTCTACCCCCGTCTGCTAATAGGAAGTCAGGGGGAGGTAAACTATTGTCATCCTGGACTGGTTCCTATTTGGACCAGTCCAAAGTTATAACCATAGGATTATGGTAACTTTCCGTGCGAAGCTGCACCTGAAAGTCTGTGACACTATGCCAAAAATCCACATTTACCAAGACATAATCTATGGTTGAGTTCTGACCAATCCTCCCAAAGGTAAACTTGCCGGGGTTATCACCAGGAAAGCGACCGTTACAAGCCCTTAAAGAGTAGTTAAGAGTGAGAGTAGTCAACTGCAGAACTAGGGGAGTCAAAGCATTAATTGGGTAATGATTGCAAATTGGGATTCCCCTAGTTAAAACCTCTTCGCTCGTAATGGGGTGGGGTAAGCCAATTAGAGGTTCGAAATGGCAATTAAAATCCCCCCCAATGATGAGAAAAACTTGCTCGGGCAACGTAGTAAGGAAGGCCGCCAGACAATCTAATGTCTGTGAGGTCTATCCATGCCTAAGCTTCACATTCAAGGTGTGTAACAACCCATATACTCAAACCTCCAGAGGGTCTTCCCCTAGGCCCCTGTATGGCTGCTTTACAAAAGGTGTCAAACCCTACTCTATGTGTAGAATTCAGGGACCACGTCTCCTGGAGTAAACAGCTCTCCTGGGTGTCAATGAATTTACCCCAGTCCGGGTGATCCATCTTTGCAATTAGACCAGCTACATTGCATGACAAGATTTTTAGACCCTGATGCACTGCCCTTTTGTGGTTCTGCGTAACTGCAATAAGGGGACCTAGATCAATGTTCTCAGATGTATTCACTATCTCGCCAGCACCACTAAGTTCTTCATTAACATTGGAGTAGCAAACCACATTCCCAACAGCATTCACTAATTCTTGGGGGGGAGCGAACATCATCAGTGGCTGATCACAAACGTCACCACCCTGTAGCCTCTGGGGTTCATTAACCTGTCATTGACTAACGATAAGTCCCTGTGTAAATATAGAGGTTCTGACCCCTTCCCGACCCAACATGAAAGTACTAGCAACCTGTAGGTCCCCAGCAATCCCCCTGGAGGGTTCCCCGCACCACTCCTCCTCGCGGTGGGCCACTGTACCACCGCAAAGGTAGGCACCCTCATGACCGATCCAGGGTCCTTATAGGTGGGTCCTAGCACCAAGGTTGTATCCATGGGTCAGTCAATCCACCTGGTCCAAGACAATGAACCTATTGCTTACAGTGAGAGGGGCCGAAGGGAAACTATTAAAGTTATGGCTCCAGGAATTTACACTACCCACCTGGGCAGGGATGTCTCATCTTTCCCATGGTCTAACTCTCCTCTCTGGTGGAAGGTGTGCTAATTGATGAGGATAGAAGAAAGTTAGGGGAAGTGACGGAATCCCTGTGGCCCCCTCCTCGGGTGCCAGTTAACTATATAGTCAACCACCCTCCTATCTTTGAGGTTAATCACAATACAGTCTCCCTCAAAACATTTCATGCCTTGGCCCACCCAGCTAACTCTTTGAGCGAATAAAATTTCACTGAGCACCTGTGGAGGTAGTGGATTGTTCGTATTTAACCAATGAGTGCACTTGTTTTTTAGCTCGGTATATGTCTCCACAACACCCTGATCCAACTCTGGTACTTTTACCAAAAAAAAACAAGTATGGGGTCGAGGCAGGGGTAAGTCAATACAAGGGAGACAAGGAAAAACTACACTAGGGCTAGTGTGGGGCGGTCGGCGGTCATTGCATTTAACATTATGAGGGGGAATTGGCCACATAGTCTCTCCCTGGTGGAAGTGACCCTGGGCACAAAGGCTTATTCACTGAACCCCCCCCCCCCCCCATTTGACATAATGCCAGAGTTCAGGGTGGTGCCGCCCGCGACAGTCCCAGTAGGAAAGATTGATGGCAGACTGGACGGTGCACATGGCTGCTGGCTGGTGCTCCGAGAGTTACAGGAAGTACTCTCGATTGAGGCTGCGGGCCCCCGTTGGGAAACCAAAGATTTATCCCCATTGGGATGATTTAGTGTAGAAAGTGAGTCAAGATGCAGGAGTTTGTCCTCAATGAGCGATAGTCTCTCAAAGATAGGAGTCAGTGAAGAGGTAAGTAACACTTCCAACTTGTTCCAAAAAGCCTCGTCAACTTGGGATGGTGGGACCCCAGCCATATCGATCAATGGTAAGCCCAGAGAAGTGGAAAGTGACCTCATTTCAGGAGAGGCTGACAATGTGAGAGGCTGGAAAACGCCAATCCAATTAGGTTTATGGTTTTTCGCCTTTTTCTTCCTCTGAGGACCCCCACCCCGTTTTCTCTTTACTGCAGATTCGGGCACATGGTCCGTGACGTGAGGCTTAGAGCTAGAAGTGTGGCTCACTGGTTAGAGGAGGCAGACCCGGACGCTGAGATCAGACCCGGGACCAGGGTTCAATTCCCGACGCGGCAGGGTCTTGAGCCCAAAATGTCCACGGACTCGGTAATTCGTGCTTCGGTGCCTACTCGAATCACAGGTTCACACTCTGCAACTCTGGGCAATAGCTTGCTTAATCTCCACTACGGCCCCCCGCGGCGGGATGCCTGGCTTTCACCTTGGGGATACCCAGTAGGGGCTATCTCACAGGGAAAAACCAGGACGGGTTCCCAATGCAAAGCGCTTTGAGACCTGGCGGTGATATTGCGCTATATAAAAACCCATCCATCCATCCATCCTCTTTATGACGGCCATGTCGTCATTCGTGCACTCCATGGTTACTGGCCCCTTTACGGCACAGACGACTTTCTTTCCGTACCCCCCTCCCACAGTCTGATGCCTTTTCACCGGCAACCGCCCCCTCCCCTGTTTGTGCCTCATCACCCGCACGCTTTGCCATTTGCAATGCCATAGGTCTCGTGTAAATGCGAGTCCTATTGCATTGCCAATGCTTGTTGATATCAGTGGTTGCTTAAGGAAAGGGGCTGAAGTTATACAATAGTCAGCTACCGCATGAGAATGAGAACAGAGCTCTGAACCAAAAACGTATGTTTCATTATAAATGTTAACACGTTTCAAACATGCTGCAGAGTGAATGGTGTACGAAGGAGACAGAGAGAGCTTTGTGCTGCTAAACCCACGCACAATGAGTGAGAGTTGAGTTTTGAGTTGCTTATACCCAACCGCCAGCTACGCTCCGCCTACCTCTCACTCGCCACCGTCCCGCGCATCTGAAGAACAACCACCGGTGGGAGATCCTTCTCCCACCTCGCCGTCAAGACATGGAACACCCTCCCAATGAGCCTACGACAGACCCAAGACCTGCTGACCTTCAGGAGGGTACTCAAGACCTGGCTGATTGATCAGTAGCGCCCTTCCCATAAGCGCCTTGAGACCCTCAAGGGTATGTAGTGCGCTTTTCAAATGATTGATTGATTGATTGCGTATGCATTTCATATTGAATAACAATACCAAAGCTGTAGCGCCTACAGTCACTATCTGAAACACCTGAGCCGTCTAACTGGCTGAGGCGTCTACAGCACCAGGGCAACAAACCAAAAACAATTGACTCTTAGGACAAACTCATAGAAACATGTGCCGCCCGCCAGGGGAGGAGGCAGGGCAAGCACGGGCAGAACAGAGAGCAAGCACAGACCAAAACAAAAAAATCTGCAAAACCTGATTCGACACATAACCGAGCCCCCGCGAGGAGTCGGCATGCACGAGCAAAGTGTGGGCACCCACCTAGCAGAGAAGGAAACACAAGTGGCGGGCAGAGGTGAAGGGACAGCAGGCTCAGCCCAGACAAGACACCGGCGGTCTGCAGCTGAAACACGAGGTTGTACAGGCAGAAACGGGGGTGGGGTGAGGCATAAAGGCATAAACGAGGTTGCTGACAGGCACGACAGAGCCTGCTTCACAGGAGATGGGCAGGCAAACACAGGTGGCTTCTTCGGATGGTAAGGTAGTAATCAGGCATGGAAGCTGGCACACACAGAGCACGTACAAAACACAGGGGCTGAAGACAGGAGCACACAATGTATGCACCGTTCAGCCCTTGGCACCAACTTTAGAGGGTCCCTGGGGCGCTGTGCAGTGCCATAACTCAAGGATGGGGGGGAGAGCTGTCCTGGCCCTGGTGAGCGCAGTGTTGCAGGGTGAGACTGAGTAGGACCGTGGGCTCCTCCTGTGCTGTACGTGTGCGCTGGGAGGGGTGGTCCTGCCTGCTGCCGGTGAGCTGGGTGCTGTGCACAGTGTCTGTCAGTTTGCAGTATATGGTGTGACGCCCAGGGAGCCTCTCCGCTCGGCCTGGGACAGATGCTCCAGTCTAGATGGACCCTCAGTCATGACGGTCAGTCCACGCTTGCTGAGCAGCCTTGATTGCTTACCTGCCACAGCGAGAAAGTTCATTTTTGTGCATTGTTCCCTCAGACCGTTAGGCAGCGGTGAGAAAGTTGACATATCCCAAATATAGTAACATATTCTATACCCACAGAAAAGATTCTATCCTGTCAGCTGGAATTGGGGTTTTGAGAGCGGATATCGATGATGCTGTAAGTTATGAAATAAAGACAATGCCACATACGTAGGAAGTTTCTATGTTATTTCACAGAGCATTTAGGGACTTTTCCCCTTTGGTGGCCTCTCCACTAAAGCGAAGCATGCTTGCGCACACATTAAGCAAATCACATGTCATAGGATACTGAAGAGCAGAGGGTTGCCTCAATAAATTGTTTTCATTAAGAGGTAGTGGCAATTCAATTTTAGGAGTGACTAATGGAGATCAGTGTTTGTGGAGCATAACAAAGACATTGTGTTGGAACCTGAGATGACAGGTCACCTAGGGTAGCCTGGCCTAGGGTAAGACACAATCACTAAAGGCACATGTGTAAAGGTTGCAGAACCACCCAACAGTAAATCAACGCAATTTCACTCAAAAATGACGCTACACCAATGTTTGGAAAAATACGAGCTTGTTTATAAAAATAATATTTGCTCTCTTGACTTTAGAAATCTCAGTTCAGTACATTACATTTACTCATGGAATTATTAAGATTTTCAAAGTTATTAAAATATTACACTTTTCATTTTCCCAACTTACTAATACATCACATTGGTCTCCAGGGAGCAGTGTCTCAAATTTTAGCACAGAAACATTAATAGAGATTACTTTCCTGTTCAGCCCCCAGATACCCTAGTTATAGGATCTCCAGTTTAACAAAGCCAACTCTTTCAGATATCATAGCAACCCCTCCTTCCCAAAGCTGAGTTTTTAGCAGGTGAACACCATATCTACTGAGTGAGCCTTCAGTGAAACAAGAACGTTTTGGCAATCCTTTAGAGTACCACAGGCATTCTACCCAGGCTGCTCCCTTGTAAATTGTACAGTGTTCTGTAGTTGACCTTCCTCAGCTCTGAAACTCCTACTTACTCTGTCTCTTTCGAATCTCTGTGAGGGAAATCCTTCAAGTTATCAGAATCGACCCCTCACTCCGCACTTTAGTGCTTCCAGACACCCTGAAGACTGAAATAAGGGGGGAAGTCTAAGCACCTCGCGCTTTTCCCCCACTCCCCTTACTTGTGATGAAAGTCGGCCTCACTCTTCAGCCCACACTTTCTCTCTGGGGCCTCAGTCGATCTCTCCCAACGTGAATCACAGGGCTGGGCTCCAGATTGCACCCGCCAGCCCCGTGAGGAGGCCGCGCTAACTCGCGCTCTGTGAGGAGCCCGCTCTCCGTGGATTCCCTTGCTGGCAGCGCTCCAGCGCACGCGCGAGGGAGATGCGTCTCCGACCGGCGGCTACTCCCCTTGTCAGCGCGGGTAGTGGCTCACCTCTGGGCCTGCTCGGTCCTAGGCCCCTCCTGTCAGAACAGTGGTCCCCGCCAAGAGTCTGCGCAGAGGCGCGTCGCCCAAATTCGGTCAGCACCACACAGTGATCACCGCCGAGAGTCCGTGCAGAAGTGCGCCGCCCAAAACAACTAGCGCTACACTTCCGCTTCACATGGACTTCATGGCAGCGCCGGATCTTCCGCCTTAGGGTCCACAGGTGAGAGGAGGTGACACTGTCTGCGCTCACTGACAATGGGGTCCTGGTGTTACACCGAGGAGGAGCTAATCAAGGTTGAAGTTCCACGCTCCAAAGCACCAGTCCTCTAGCTCCTGCCAATTTCTCAATTCCCCTCTACTGGACAAGAGTGGGTGAAGGTTTGGTTATACACCTCACACCCTCCTAGGCTGGAGTCCCCCTGTCCAGGGTCAGCAGGAGGGGGCTAACTGGGTCAGACTTAAAGAGGGAAAAAGGGGGGAATCATAAAAGGGGCAACCCTTAAAAGGCAAGCTTCCCAGTGAAGATTCTACCCTCTACCAGACCCTTCGCCTATACTCCAGCTGCTCCTCACTAACAAGACAAAATGGTTGCCCAGCATTCCGCCTTTTATAGGCTTACCCTCAGAGGTCCGGAAGGGACCAGAAGGTTCTGGAATGCCCTACTCTATCCTATGGGACAGATTCTAGGTTTGTCAGATGGGACAGTTGGTAGCCACCATTTTGTGACTCCAACTATATTCTTGTCAGAAAAGGCCTCTAGGCCTGAGGTGAAAAACTATGAGGGTGAAAGAGCGCCTATCCCCTTGACCAACACCTTGAAAAAGTTAGTGGACACAAAAATTAATAAAGGTATGAGGGGCAAAAAGGGGACAAAATAAATAATAATTTGGAGGGACTACACAAAATGTCAGACAGGTCTAACACATTGGAATTATAATCTGTTCAATACTGGACACAACTGTCCTCCAGTTACCCTTCTACGAAGAGTACATAGATAAATGTGACCCACTACAGAAGTCAGTCTATGTGGTTTACAAAGTTGTCCCTGAAAGTGATAAAGAGAAAAATGGCAAAAGAAAACCTAGAATATGTACCGCTGCGGCTGAAGAATCAGACAGAGATCAATCAGAACTAAGTGCCAGGAAACAAAAGCAGGAAACTCCAGAAAGGATGATGTCAAACACAAGGGGTAGGGAGACCTTTATAAAGATAGAAAAACGGGGCAAAAGAAGATCGAGAGAAAGATGACTTTCCTCTCCCAACTGGCAAAATGAAAACCAGAAGTGTTGTGATAGGATTGGTCAGTGTGATATTTTTTCTCATTCCCCACTTGGCGGATCACCTCAAAACGTTTCAGACAGCAGCTGAATTGAGTAGAAAACGAGTTTTGAAAATTTTGTGAAGATTCACCAAATGGCCCCAAAGTTGTTAGCAAAACAAAAAACGTGTGTTGTATGGAAACTAGGTCCTATAAACAATTATTACATTTTGTATTGTTTCAGAATTGTTTGTGTCACCGAACACATCAGGTATACATCTTAATGAAAATAATTTGTTTATTACCTGTTTCTAAATCATGACATATATTCTTTCTTATACATAACGAAAATAATTTTTAGGTCGAGCATTCAAGACGTCTTGTATATACTTTAGTGTATACCTATATGTGTATGTACTTTGTAGGCTCTGGAGATCAGCCCTAGGACTTGACTGCTTCCGCTTTGGGACTTTTTTGCTGTTCAGCTGCCTCTATTTATCTGTTGTGACGAAAAACAACCAGCAGAGGTCAGTAAAATACCAGAATTTCTTTCTACTGAAGGACTTTCCTTTTTTTGATATTTCTGGCAACTGCCTCTATTTAACTTTCTTGTTAGAAAACGAACGGCAGAGGTCAGTAAAATACCAGACTCACTTTAGCCTTCTCTAGAATCCACTCCATAGAAATTTTCTTCCACGATCACCCGTAGACAATAATATTTTTTTCAAATCTTGTATTTTCAGTGATATGACCATTGAAGGCCGTGATTTTATATTAAAAACAGAGCTTTGGACTATACCATTTCCAGCTGTAAGGCAATATTTCTCTCCATATGTTCCCATACCAGGCGTGTCATGCAGTTTGGTGCTTACTTTCCATCCATGTTAAAGAACAGTAGATGTTTCAGCACCCAGGCCAATGTGCTGCATAGCTAAATACATATAAGGTCCCAAAGGCGAGACTGATTGCATTGCATTTGATTCATTGCGTGTGGTCTGTGGTATAGAGAACATGGACTTTTCATCAAGAATAACAACGTTTAGATGTAGAATAGGGAACATGGACTTTCCATCAAGAATAAAAACGTTTATATGTAGAAGCAGGCTTCAATTTTTCTCTAATCAGCAAATAAATGGAATTTACATTACATTTTGAATTGAAAATTAGATGTTTGTAATGATATGCACACGTTGAAAAGCTGAAAAAATTGGTAGACTTCTGCAAACATTGTACATTTCTGACAGCTATAACATATAACAATCCAGGACAGAGTATCAAGCAAAGTAGATTAAAATGGCACATAATACCTTTCCTCTGATTACTCTGACTGGTTTGGATACATTATGTACAAAATCACATCTAATAATTTAATAATTCATTTATACCTAAGATTGTGAAATAATCAATGAAAACAGAGGTTATTTTGCAGCTTAATGTGACGTATTCGTGGGAAGTAAATGTACGTTTGGAAAATAAACATTAGCAAATAATTGGCGGAAGTGGTATTGGCATGCTGCTTCTGTCTCACAAAGGCACTTTCAATATCTTGTTCCATGGTCAACCTCATTAAATATTTTTCTTCAAGAAATGCGGCTGTATAGCATCGCTTCTACACATAAGTGAAATATTTATTTTCTCCATGAGAGCTTATTACTTTTTGTATTAACCCAATGTCTTTTGAAGAAACTTCAGTGCCTCACCTCTGATACTGCGTCTTTCTCAAATGCGGTTGAAGGGTTTTCTTTTCTTAGGAGGAGATATCTCGCAGCACCGTGACAAATAATTTTTCCGCTCCGGATGATTGGCTAAGATCTCCTGTATGAATAACACAGAGCAGCGGTGAGAGGTAATGGAGTGCGTGTAATTCTTTCTTCTGAAGTGCTCGACACTTCCACACATGTTCAAGTTAATAGATTTTGCACTGTTGGGTGCACATCACGGTGTGCCGGTGTGGTGTGTCTATGCTTCATACCGCACTCTGTTAAATCTGGCACCCCCTAATTATGAAGCTACAGAACTGCATAATTTGTAGTCGCTTCTCTCAGTCACCTGTGCAAATACTCATTCGGTGTTCACTGCCCTGTAGAGACAGCGGTGCTCGATGCATTGCAATGCAAGGAGAGAGTTATTCAGTTTGGTAAATAACTCGCTGTTGGTAAAATGCTATGTGTGGGATGCATTTGTTCTCGGAAATGATCAAGTGATAATTGGATTTCGAATGTTCATATTAATATTAATATTCTGGGGGCTAACAATTATTGTTAAGCGTGTATTACTTCCAGGCTCCACAACTGGCTGATTTATTCGAGTCCATTTTTTTACTGAGGTTTAACGACGAAGTCGTGAACATGTAAATAGGAGAAAGCCTGCATACGAGTTCCTTTTAACGAGCTCAGCAGATTCATTTAACTGACCACAGACAAGTTGGGTCGGTGCTCAATGCAATGCCTACCATATGCACAACATGGAAAGGTTTGTATTGTCGGTATGGTTACGAGCATTAATGCAGTCAACCTCACCTCTTAGAAATAAATTGATATTCGTAAAGCAATTAACATTGTTAATTCAATTTATGTAAACAATGCTGTCTTTCTCATTAGAGGATGCCCAACTACCCTACACAAAACTGGCCCCTCATAGTGAAAGACTATGGCCAGATTCAAAAACTAACTCAAGACAAAATCCTAAACTTATTACCATTTTGGTATTCACAGAAGGCACTTTGGCATAGATGCATCAAGGTAAAATCCGCTCGCAAAGGGGCAGATTCTCAGAATCTGCCCCTTTGCGACCGGTATTTTTGCATTTGGGATGCATTATCCCAAATGCAAAAATCACAAATTAAGAAATCGCAAAATTGCGATTACTTGCAATTAAGGAATCTCAAATTGAGATTCCTTAAATGCAATGCATTAAAGTTTAAAAAATAGCGATTTCTCTAATAGGGATGGCAAATTACCATGAAGTTGAACTTCATGGTAATTTGCAAAAACGTTGAAAAATGCACTAAAGTGCATTTTTCAAAGTTTCATGTTGCGCACACTCATGCCCTAAGGGCATGTGTGTGCGCAACATATGTGCACCGATCAATTTCAGGTGGTGCACCAGGGTGTCCTTTGGACACCCCTGCACCCTTGAAATCGCATTCTCAACTTGCGATTCGCTAATTGCGAATCGCAAATTGAGAATGTCTTCCCATTCAATCCTGTGGTCCTTTAGGCCCATAGCAATGAATAGGGAGGTGTTCCTTAATTGCGAGTCTCAATTTGCGAGTCGCAATTAAGGAATTTTAAGAAATCACTTTTTTTTTGTGATTTCTTCATGCATTGCATTTTGCTATTCCTTAAAAGCGAATCGTTATTTTTCGCTATTAAGGAATAGCAAAATGGGTTATTGATGCATCTGGGGATACTCATTTCGGTATTTACAGAAGTTAGGAGTCCTAACTTTAGGACTCCTAAATGCCTTCTGTGAATACCGAAAGTCTTAAGGTTTGGATTTTTCTCAGTTTAGGAGCAGTTAGCTTTAGGACTCCTAAACTGAGAAAAATCCTAACTTTAAGACTTTCGGTATTCACAGAAGGCATTTAGGAGTCCTAAAGTTAGGAGTCCTAACTTTACTGCTCCTAAACTAAGAAAAATCCTAACTTTAAGACTTTCGGAATTCACAGAAGGCATTTAGGAGTCCTAAAGTTAGGACTCCTAACTTCTGTGAATACCGAAATGAGTAAGTTTAGGATTTTTTCTTAAGTTAGTTCTGTGAATCGGACACCTAGTTCAGCTGCAATTTTATTTATCATGTGCCAGACATCTATGATCTGCTTCCCTCTCACTCACAAACTCCCCCGCATACTCAAAACCAGAGCAGGAGGTTGCTAGTTCTCCTACATCGCACCCAAAAGATGGAATGACCTTCCTCAAAACATCAGGGCCTCTTCCTCACTTCTTGAGTTCTGCAAGAGACTGACAACCTGGCTCTTTTAATAACTCCACCGGGAGCAAACGCCCACACACTCGGTCAAGCAACTGGATACCTTCACAGGTGATTAGTACGCTCTTCAAATCTACATATTATGTGCATCCATTGAGTGGACTCGGGGTCAGCCTCATGATTGGATGGTTTTGGTGTCTATGAGAGGCATCTGGTTTTGGTTCCTCCCTATTCTTGGGTTTACTCCTTCCTGAGAACCAATCCATTCTACAGCATTCTGATTAGATGGGTTATACCCTTCCACTATTGATTTGGTGAGACTATTCAATTTTGCGTTTAGTACTCAGAAGGGTGTATGTCTTTTCTTGCCCTTTACCTCTTGTCATGTTTTCCAATTCATTAGTATTTATGTATTTGTTTTATGAGGGTACCACAGCTGCAGAGTACTTCTGTCTGGACTTTTATTCATTCCCTTTTTCTGTGCCCTTTACTCCCTAGAGTTCTATTTGTAATCCACCTCACTACCTGATGCTCCTGGCCCAGCTGTGTCTCACTTTCATTTTTACAATTTTAAATATATTTTTTTCCAAAGGTCAAAAAACTGCAAACTGCTGGGTCACTCGCTTCATTTTTTTGCACTTGCACACAATTTTATTTCCAAAGTAAAATTTACAAGTCAAACATGGCCATCTGCTATGTTAGATAGATAAAATGAATATGGCTGCCACACTCACTATGATGTGTGCACTGGCATCATGAGACATACACACAATTTGCAGCAATTTTAGAATGGGTTTCTTTACCAGAAAACCCATTGTAAAGTGAATGCATTTTCAGGCAGGCAACAAAGAGCACTGGCAACCCAGTAGCTCAGCCTTTTAAAGCCGATACTAATTGGCATTGTAAATGAGGTTCACATTGACCTTTGGATACTGCCGAAGAACTGGTCAGGTTTCATTTTTGTCTTTGCTTTTAGGGTACATCTCTTAGAGAATATGGATGGCCTTTACTTGTCATAATACCCTGACATAGCAACAGGAAATACATTTGTACGTGAATACATTTGTACGGGACGTGATATACAAGGCATCAGAGTCAGGGTATTAATAAAACCTGACATTGGAGAGTTCCACAGCCTTTCTTTGACTTATGTTAGATAGCCATGTAGAAAAACATTGCCACTGAACCACTATTGTAGGAATGGGACACACGAGCACAGAATACATCAGCACTGAAACTGGAGACCCTTATTTATAACGAGAGCAAGTGCAACAGTGGGCGCTCCCTGGATAGAGTGAGATTTGCAGATCTTCTAAAAGAAGATGATGTGTGATGTGCGTCTTGGGGTAAGGAAGGGTTGCAGATCACTGACGATCTTCTTAAAAGCTCTAGACAGATGAAGCTAATTATCCCGACACCATTATACATTTATTTTTACACCTACTTGAGATTAATCATATTTAATGGTGAGAATTAAAAAAATGTAAGACATGGTGTGGTGGAGCAAACATGATGCACATGTTGGCTACACGCCTAGGGCTACTTGAATTTTGGTAAAAAAATCTTGGGGCATATTATCAAGGGGGTTTATCTCCGCTTTTTTGGCTTTAAAAGCCAAGAAAGCGGAGATAAAATTATCTCCCTATTACCTAGCTGTCGCTAACACCAGTTAGCGACAGCTAGTAGGAGATAGCGACCATCTTGGGCCCCGCTTTGCATGTCAGTGATATTTATCACTAATGACATGCAAAGTGGGCGTGCCAAGATGTTAGCGACTGGAAACAGTCGCTAACATCGCTATCTCCTATTACCAACTTTTGGAGATATGCGCGCTAAGCGCGAATATCTCCAAAAGCTAACACCTGCCCTGAGCAGTTCTTAGCCATGTTATCCAATGGGAGGTGGATAACATGGCTAAGAGCATTAGCTCGGTAATGCATGAATATCGCTGACTTTTCAGCGATATTCATGCATTGCGGGCGTTTTTTATCGCATTTGCGATAAACCTTGGTAATACCAAGGTTTATCTGCGATAAAAATCGCCGCAGCTCAGCGGTAAAATTTTGTCTCTAACCAAGCAATAGCGATAATTATCGCTATTGCTTGGTAATATGCCCCCTTGTGTTATTTACCACAACATTGACAATACACTATGCTTTTCTTTTCTATGAAATGCATGTTGCTGCATGGTGATGCAGGCTTGCATATATGACCTAATGCATACATTAGAACATTGGAATGTTGTGAGCTCCTTTGAAAAGAATGAGTGCTCCAGGCTTCTAATGGCCGGTAGAAACTTTTGAGCTCCAATATTCTAATGTTGTCATTCACAGCAGTTGCTATGATCAAAGGCCTCACGGAGCCCGAGGCTGTTTTATCTGTTAGAACATTCAGCCCACTAGCGGCGGAATGTTCTAATAGCCTTATTTATTTATATTTATTTATTTAAAGTTTTCTATAGCGCGAACAAGACCCTTGGGTATCGGAGCGCTTAACATGTCAATAATATATGAAATTACAGTAGAGAAGTTCGATAGGTGTGCTTCCTCTCATGCTAGATCAAAGGAAGATAAAAAAGATGTTAAATAGGTAAAGTACAATACAAGATCAACAGCGAATATACAAAGTTCTGAGGTAGGATAGGTAATTAATTATATTCTCCTGTATATGAATGTTTTAATGATTTTGTCATAGACCTTAGTGTTTTTCAGACCCAGATTTAGTATCGCGTTGACCGCTCGTATCAACAGAGAGTTGGCGATTTCCTAGTTACTTCCCGTATGGTTGTAGAGTAGTCCTCTCTATGTCAGGCTTAGATGATGACCTGTTTGTCTATGGAAGGAACTTTCTCATGAAAAAGATCTTAGCTTCTCTCTTAAATGTTGCGTTGTTCAGAATTTTTCTAATGGTCGGAGGGAGAGATTTCCAAATTCCGGGGGTCGCTCCTGAAAAAGCTCTATCATAGGTTTTCTTCTTCTTGAAGATGGGTGGTCTCAGCATCAGTTCCTTGGCCTTCCCGGCCGGGCTGTTTCTTCCCGATATTTCAATTTTCTGGGCTAGGTATCTTGGAGTATTGTAATGAATCGCTTTGTGGGTAATACATGCCATTTTTAGCTGAATTCTAGCTTCATAGGGAAGCCAATTTAATGCTTTCAGGTGCGGGGATATATGGTCAAATTTCCTCGTTCCTGTGACCAGTCTTGCTGCTGCTTTTAGTGGTGCTGTGGAAATTTTTGGTATGCCTGCTAACGTTGTACATCCATATTCAATCCTCGAGATTACCAGTGATTGTACTGCTAATTTTAGATCCGTCTCATAAAAATGATTTCATGTTTCTTAAGTAGTTCAGAGGAAAACAGGCGTTTTTTTGCCATTGCTTTGATGTTCGCTTTCATGTCTAGGTTCTCATCCAGTGTGATTCCAAGTGATTTCGCCGAATCAACTAGCGTGGGGGTGCAATTTAACGCAGTGATCATTTTCAACCATTCCTTCATTTCTGATTGGTTCTTTTGTGGAGAGATAAATAAGAATTCTGTTTTATGTGCGTTTAGCTTCATATGATTGGTAGTTAGCCATTTTAGTGTCATTTTGAGGGTCTCGTTCATTAAGATGATGTCTTCCATGTCCTCGATCTTGATGTAGATCTGCGTGTCATCCGCGTACATGTGGTAAGATATTTTGGAATTTCGCAGAATTTCTGTGAGGGGTTCGATGTACAAATTAAACAGTGATGGAGATAGTGTTGATCCTTGAGCAACTCTGATTAAGTTTGAACATGACGGTGAGAGAGATTGGTTGACCAGGAATCTCTGACTTCTATTTTGTAGGAAGGACTCGAACCATCTCAGTACATTACCAGATATTCCCATCCTGTCCTGGAGTCTGTTCAATAATTTTTCATGGTTGACTGTATCAAATTCAGATGATAAGTCGAGGGGGATTAGTAGACAAGATCGGTTTTGATCTAGTGCTTGGAGTGCATCATCGACAATGTGCAGGAGTGCAGTTTCTGTACTGTGACCTGTTCTAAATCCTGATTGGCAGTTATCTAATAATGAGAAATTGTCGATATGTTGGCTTAACTGATTCTGTACACATTTCTCTATCGCTTTGGCCAGAAGTGGGATGTTGGCCACTGGGCGATAGTTGTTTGGATCTGTTGGGTCCACTGTAGGTTTTTTGATGATCGTACTACTTGACCTGTTTTAAGGCATTCTGGAAGGATCCCCTGGGTAAGAGAGGCGTTTACGATTTCTGTCCAAATAGGGATTACGATATGGCTGATTTCTTTTAGGCATTTTGACGGTAGTGGGTCATTATTGTGATTGTTTGGTTTGATGTCCGCTAGCGTTTTAGCAATGTCGTACTGGTTCAATAATTTGAAGGTGTCCCAGTGTGCCTTGTTTTTTTATCTTATTATTCGCATCTTTTGAAGTAGTGTTGTAACATGATTGTGTGTGGTAGTCAGGGTTGTCTGCTGCCATCTTGAGTTCCTTTTCCAGCTTGTTGGCTTTGTAGATGAAAAAGTTGGAAAATTATTTGCAGCTTAGTTGCGTTTTAATGACTTCTTGGGCAGATTTGGCTTGCTTGTTTGATTGTTGTTTTATGATCTCAAATAGTTTCCGTGGTCTGTTTTTGGCGTTGTGTCATTCTATTCTAATAAACTCCTTTTTTGCGTTGAGGATCTTTTTGTTGTATTCATTTCTGATTCTTCTGAGGGAACTCAGCGCAGGGGATGATGGGTGTTGCCTCCATTTTCTTTCCGTACATCTCAATTTTTGCCTGTCTTCATTCAAAGATCCATTGAACCATGGGTTTTTATCCTTCTCACTTACTCTTTTCAGTTTTAGCGGCATGGTAGAGTTGACAATTTTCGTTATTGACGTAGTGTAGTGGTTAGTGAACTCATCTACATTTTGCATGTTGAGAGGCAGGTTTAAGTCTTTCTTGCATCTTTCAATTAGTAGTTCCATGTTCGAGTCTCTGGTATCACGCATCCATCTTTTGATCTTGATTGGTTGAATGGTCTGTATCTTCATACATGTAGGTATCAGGAAGGTTATGGCATGGTGGTCTGACCAGTCGCAAGGCTCTATTGCGAGGATTAAGATATTTTCCTTTTTAGAGATTATCCAGTCCAATGTTGCTCCCTTCGAGTGTGTTGGTTGTAGAGATGCTTGGGATAGGTTTAGTTTGGTTAAGAAGTCTCTCAGAGTGTTGACCTGTTTGTCGTTGTTGTCGTTCCAGTGGGGATTAAAATCACCTAAAAATATGTTATTAGCATCAGTATTAGTGTTAGCCGTGATTATCTCCATTAGCTGATCAATGAAGGACACATTGTTGTTTCCCGGTGGGTGGTATAGGGCATGAAGGATGCAATTTGGTTTGTTAGCTGATCTTATATTGAGACCTAGGTATTCGCATGCCTCTAGAGGGTCGGATTGAATTTGGCTAATTTCTAAGTCCGATCTGTGTATGCAGGCTATACCAACCCCCTATCTTCTTTTGCCTGTCAAGTCTCACAATGTTGTAGTGGGGGGGCACCAGGAGGTCCATGACTGGGGACGACCATTCAGATAGCCATGTTTCCATGAGGATTGTTATGTCTATTTCCTGGTTAATAATTATGTCGGCTATGTCAGATGCATGTTTAGCTGCAGATCGACAGTTGAGCAGTAGGCATTTGAAGGACTTTTCTGTTCTACTTGGTTTCATATTTTGCGATTCGGTGATCAATTGGACTTGTTGCAGGTTGTTGAGTTTGGGTTTCCTTCCATTCAGCTTTGGCATTCTATTGGCATCTATCGGAACTCTTTTGATTTCCTCCCCTCTAATGTGGTCAGTAGGCTCATAATCCCGGATTAGGGCTAGGGTCTCTTCTTCGGTTAAAAAGTTCTGAATCGGAAGAGGTGTGGCGCTGCGGCTAGGGCGACTGATTCCAGATTCTGCGGATCGCGGTTCAATCCCCGTGCCGGCGCAGATTAGCCCAGCACCATGTGACTCTGGGCAATAGCTTGCTTAATCTTCCCAACGGCCCCCAGCGCCTAGAGACCCTTGCGGGTGATTGTGCGCTTTACAAATGTGGATTATTAATCCTATTTGGTCTATTCTGTCTTTCTGAAATTGGCATGACCTTCTTGCTCTTGCATTGAGATGTATATAATAGTTTTCGGATGTGCTCAACTTCTGTGTTAGTATTTCCCGTGATATCCCGTAGTCTTTCTATTCCTATGAGGGTGCTTAGTAAATCCTGTGACACGTTGTTCATTTGTGTTTGGAGCTCTGTGATCTTTCTCATGATCCTGGGTGACGTACTGGGATTGATCATCTGATTATTTCGAGTTTCACGACTTCTGTTCCTTAGTTTACGTTCTGAGCTTTTCATCTGGATCTTGTTCTGTTTGACCTTATGTCGGTTGTCTCTTTTACCATTGAATGCCTTGTTTGAGGCTCTATCTTTGTTTTGTGTTAAATGTAAATGTAAATTGATACTTGTATAGCACACTACTCACCCTCAAGGGTCTCAAGGCGCTTGTACGAATACTGCTGTGGAACCCATCCTGGCTTTCTCTGTGAGGTGTCCACTCCTGGGCACCCCCAAGGTGGAGGCCAGGCATCCTTAGCGTTGTGGGGGCCGTTGTGGAGGTAAAGCAAGCTATTGCCCAGAGTTGCAGAGTGGGACTCCATGATTGGAATAGGCACCGAGGCGAGAATTATCAGGTTTGTGGAATTTTTGAGCCCAAGACCCGCCGAGGCAGGGAATTGAACCCTGGTCCCGGGCTAGACCTCTGCTTCAGGGTCTGCCGCTCTAACCATTGAGCCACACTTCTCTTCTTCCTAAGGTCTTGTTTAAGGAGCCTAACATTCTAGGGGAACTTAGTGTAGACGTATTTAGGGGTATAGAAAGGGCGGCTCTTTCCGAGTTAGCTATTCCTAGGTTTTCATTTTGTAATTTGCTCCTATAAGATGTTTCATCACTAATGTGAGGCCTCATTTCTTCCCACTGGAGATTATCTGTAACATTATACGCGTGATGTGTAGACATTTCTTTTCTCTGATTAATATTCTCAAATGATGGGCCTCCTGTTTTGCTAGTGCCTTTTTGTAGCGGTGAGTGGTCTGATTCTGCAAGTATGCTGTCTAAGGTTGCTTTTTCTCTCGTAGGAGGCTCTCTGTTGCTGAGGGCATTTCGTTATCTCTCTGAGTCATTCCATATCAACAAGACTTCTATTCTGCTTGTGTCTTCAGGTTGCGTGGATTGTTCTGGTTCCCGGAGGTCTCTAATCGGTGTGCTGAGTGAGGTGGTTGAGACGTAAGAGACTGGGTTGTCTTCTGGCGGTCTCTGGAGCTGTGATTGAATTGTGTCTCCTATTTGCGAAGATTGATCAGGTTCCAGTAGGACTCTGGTTGGTGTGTTAATTGTGTTGGTATAATCAAATGGGACTGGGTTGTCTTCTGTAGGACCCCGTTGTTGTAGTGGGTTGGTGTCTTCGAGAGTTGTTCTGGTTCCAGGTGGTCTCTAGTTGGTCTGCCAGTTGTGATGGTGATGTCAGATGAGACTGGGTTGTCTGCTAGCGGTCTCTGGTATTGTATTGGACTTGAGTTTTCTACAATTCTTTTTAATGTTAAGAATATCTTGTCGAATTTTTCCAATTCGTTGTTGGAAGCTTGGATCATCACTATTCCGTTCTTGAAGATAGATATGCAAAGGTCCGCTCTGATTCTCTGTGATGCTATAGTCATGAACTTGGTACCATGTGGGATGTTATTTGCCAATAGTTTAATTTTAGAAACAAAGATCCTCACCATTTATAAATCAGTAAACATGATAAATTTAAAATAAAGTTAGGCTTACGTACAGTATTTTAAACAAAATTACACATTTTCTAAGGGTCATAATCGACTAAATGGTGTTTCACCCATCAAAATATTTCATGAAAAATTTGAAAAACATTTTTAAACAAGGGTTAACAAATAAATATGGGGATGTTAGTTGTGGATTTTATTTTAAACATCTTTATAACGGCATTTCGCCATTTCGCTGTTCTTCTTGTGAAGAATATCATATCTTTTGTGATGATGCCATTTTCCGCGCAGAATGCAGTGTCAGAGATCAGGGTGCCCGGGTTGTGTTTGAATTTTTTGGCTGCATTCTTGGAGAGCTTGGCTGGGTATTTTATGATATAAGCGTTCCTGCTTACTCATTCTAGGTAGTTGTCCTCCAAATTTGAGGATTACAAATGAATCTTGTGAATAGTATTTAGAATATTTGGGGTGTCCTCTTCTTGTTGTTTCTAGTGTTTCTAGTTATAGGGGATTAAGTACTCTCTCCAACATAAATAACTATGTTATAGGTTCTTATGTTTCTTAACTTTCTTCAGGTTTTTATTTTTTAATTTACTTTCAAGATGTCCGCCGGAATAGCAGTTTTCCTGAGACTTGAGGTGTCTTTTCTCTCTTTCTATTATCTTAATTGCCCTCTTTCCCTTGCCCTAGTTTGTTTCTGTCGTGCTGTATAGCTTCTTTTTCCCTTTTCACTCTTCTGCTAGTCCTCTTTCATTTGCTTTATTTCTTTTTGCCATTTTGGGTGTTTCCCCGTGATGTTTTCCTCTTGGTCGAGTCCTATCGTACGATGGCCCGCTTTAAGTTGAAAGTGCTTTCAGGATGTTTTCCTCGTTCTGATGTATTCCTCAATGTTAGAGGGTCCTATTGTTAAAAGGCCCACGTTTTTCAACAGTAAGTGTCTTTTGTGTTCGCCATTTTGGGGTCAGGGAAGCCGGTTTGTGATCTCAAATTCCCCTGGCATCCCTGGCATTCCCATGATCTCAGACTGTGTTGATGAGTATTTTCAGGATGTTTTCTTCGTTCTGGGTCTTATTGTTAAATGGTCCACATTTTCAGCACTAAGTGTCTTTCGCGGCCACCATTTTGGGTTCAGGCAGGCCGGTTCGTGCACTTCTATTCCCCTAGTTTAATGCTCCTGATAATGATTTTAAGTATAGAGTAGAAGAGTAGAGGTCGCCCTTATTATTCAGCCTACGGACTGCTTTTTACAGAGTGACGAAAGCAGCGTGCTCGCTGGGGGGGCGTGATTTCGGTTGTGAAGCAAGTCTATTTCCAGGTGGAGTTACCGACGTTCTCTGCCACTCGTATAGCGGTCTTTAGACGCACACAGCTTCCCGACCTCGCCGCGGGTACAAGCAACAGCTCCTCACCTCCGTTCTCAGCGGACGCACTCTGCCGGGGTGCTCCGATATCTGAATGCATTTCAGGACCTCTCCGTCAGCTCTCCTGCTCTTCTGCTCTCCCAGGCACCGCTGACTCTCTGCGGTGCTCAATGGTGCTCTGGCAAGAGAGACGTCGATCCTCTTTCCCGTAGCTCCTCGTCAGTCCGACAATGCCATCCAGTGTCTCTCGCTCCTCGATGATCCCACCTCTCGGCTGGACAGATGTATGGTTCTCGGCGGTTCGGTAAGTAGCATCCACGGCCCTTTCCTTTCGCCTCTCCTTGTCCCCTAACGATTCCGGTTGGTGGCGGTAAGTGTGTGGATGGCGTGTGGCGGGGTTTAACTGGGAATTTAACCTTTTGCGTTATTCCTAACCCTGGAGCTATACCGGCATTAAAGTTCCGCTTCCTTGTTAAAGGCCCTCGCCTTTGGCTTGGGCCTTTAATGCTGGAGTGGTCCTTTTATGGCTGGTGTAGCCCATTTCGTCTAGCTATGAGTTTGCAGAGCTGGGATTCTCTAGCACTTATTTGAATGGCTTTATTTTTCTATTTCCCAATATTCTCAAATGGTGCAAGTAGTAATACAGAACATGCATGTAACTCTTCCACAAATCCAGTTACATCACCGCAGAGGAACTGTGTGCATCATCAGTGTCCCCAAATTCACCCATGTATCTCCAGATACTGTCAACTATCTTGGACACTAAAGCCCTCTGATGAATATTCTTATTTTTCTGCTGCCCTAAGCGGATACATTTGGTTGAAGATTACTGTGGATGCGAGATTTTATATTTATCACTTTTAACGGTTAAAAAAAAATTATGGAATTCTTACCCAAAATGGGTTCTTTTTGGCATTACCTTAATGGTGCCAATAAGTTGTATCATTAAAGTAGAATGCTACAGTGCTATTTTCTTTGAAATCCACCAGCAAAGCCACATTTTGCTTAAATGTGTTACCATGGAAAACAAAATATTGTTCCCATATGTTGCAAGGAGAAAAAAAAAGAGCTCTGGCAACATTTCAAGGCAAAGAGAATCCCTCTTCAGGGACTGCAGCGTGGGTGAAAAGAAAAGAATGAAGCACTTTAGATCACAGCTGATTTGGGTATCACTTAGTGGTCACCTCCGATAACAGTCATTCATCTTGCTGCCCTCAGTGTCAGCTGCAACAAAAGCAAGGTGGTGGATACAATGTTTGAATTAATCTCAGTCACTGGCGATCGCTAAGGGCCACACTCCAGTTAATCATTTTTCACCCACACTGCCACCTTAGTTTAGACCCTGCCATATGCATATCAATCTTGATTCTGCTTCAGTAGGAGCAGCCCAGCCCAAACTGCCACTCCCTGGCAGGCGCTCGGTATCCAGGGATACTGCAAGGTGACCTGCAGACAGAATCAATGGCCCAGCTTGACACTAGAGGGCTTCCACAGCTGAAAGAAGTGAACAGGAACTCCCACAAGTGTCAGTGGCTGCAGCGCTCCAGGACCTTCTCTACAACAGCTTTTCCTATACTCTGAGTTGCATGTCGATTTTTGGAGGGTCTGGACAGTCCAAACAATAAATATTGATGCCTTTAAATTCTGTGTTTATCTTGTGCCATTTGCAGTGCTTTAAAGAGAGAGGTCAAATATCTGACTATGTCTTCAAACAAATTGCTGCTTATTCTTTTAACTTGGATATTGGTGTTTGCTTTTCTTCCCCTCACTGCTAAGTGAGAAGAGTTTATAAAATTTAATTATGGGATAATTTTGCTGGAGACAAGTAGTGTGAAAGGAAAGACTGCAGGATGTTATTCTTTTGCAATACACAACAAAATGTAAATACCTGTAAATAAACGGTATGCATCCAGCAGTTATGAAAGCAAAAATGAAGCAATTCGTTTTTTTGTAATTCTGAAGTTTGATGGAAACAAAGATTTTATTGGGATCAAAAAATCAAGACACTTTACTTGGTGATGCACATATGACAAATGGTCACTGAACTCCAATTTCACCATGTTATCACTGTAACATAGTTTTATCTGTAAAATGTCTGTGCACATTTTATTCCCATTTCAGTCGAAACCGTACTGACTGTAAACAACAGGATGCTTTAGTTGCATTAAAAATCGCCCACTTCATGTCCAAAGAGAAAGTTTGTGAGAGGGCAAGGCAGAGCCAGAGATTTGCAGCCTAAGCCTATGGATCTTATTGGAGGGAGAAATTGGACCACAATAGTCTGGAGATCTACCAAATTCATCAATGTCCAACCAGACACAAGGCTGGGGATGCTGTTGACTGGACCCTGAGAGGACAGTGACAGTGGAAGCAGTGTAGAACCAACATAACTAGGGGATGTGAGAAAGTCTAGAAGTGCAAATACTTTCCAGAGTCCCTGTAACCCCTGACATCATAAAGCAGAGGGGAATCCAGCAAAATCCCACAACCTTTAGTACAAGAGAACTGATTTGAAAGAAGGAACTCTGGGGCATATTAGCAAGAACCTTGTTAAAATTATCACCGTTTCAGCGGCAGGAAACTGCAGATAAAACAGCGATAATGGGCTTGCTAATATGCGTTATAGAATTCCAATAGAAGCCCAGGTTAGATGTCCTGCACATCTAACCTGGGCCTCTATTGGAATTCTATAACGCATATTAGCAATCCCATTATCGCTGTTTAAGTGCCAGCTTCCTGCCGCTAAAACGGCGATAATTTTAACGAGGTTCTTGCTAATATGCCCCTATATGTATCTGGGACTGGAGGGAGGGTGCAGCCCTGTAGCCTATGGAATAGGGGAGCAGAATGGAGTTCCTGTACTCTATGGCATACAGGAGAAAATGGGAAATGAAGGCGTGAAAGTGACTTGTCATTAGAAATGCAGCGCAGTTTATAAAAGGTATAATAACATTAAAATGAGTATGTGTTGACCGCATGTGAAACTCCAAACCGGTTCAGTTGGACAGTCTGATTATCACAGTCCCTTGTCATTCAGCGTACCTCAAAAAACCCGCAGTCAACTGCTTGGTTTATGACAGTTTTTCAGATCAGTTTCTCGACTTTCTTGGTGCATTTTTTTTAACAGAATGCAGAATGCATAATTCATGTGCAATTAATTATGTTTTGCTAATGTTTCACATGTAAAGATATTTGCTTAAAATTAATTATTGAACACTTGGATTCTGCTGTGCGAAGGTGTCTTTACCTTATGTTTTTGTAACTCTTCATGTGATAACACTTTTACTTCAAGGTTGCAGCCACTTCTCCTCTTTCGATCTACGATATGTCTCTGAGGTCAGACCGACAATCTCCTTATCAGTCAAATAATGAATATTTAAATGAATAGTATAGTTTTCTCAATCTGTCAACCGAACAATAACACTTTAGTCTGCATTATTCAGCCATAAGATCAACACAATACAAGCCAATAAAAAAATCCATCCATAGTAAAATTCTATTTACTCTCCTACCTAGCAGCAGCAAATCAAAAGTCGCACGAGAAGTATAATCTGAGAACATGTATTAAAAAAAACAGAACAAACCCCATAAACTTGAGTTCATTACAGTCTAATTACCGGAGGCACTTCTCCTCTTAAAACACCGCAATTCAATTACTAAAAGGCCAGTGTAGAAGCAATTTGATCAAGGGCGTAATGGACACCCCAGCAGTCTTTGTGGTGAGGGGGTCCCCTACTATTCTCTTCGTGAAGAGGGCCCCCTCAGCATGCCTGTGCAGCGTGTTTCTCTAAAGCAGCTGCAATGTCCAGCCTGCTCTGAGCTGATACCGTGCTCGCCCAGCACTGAAAAGAAAAAAAATAGCTTACTTGTTTATTTTCAGTTCGCGCCTGCCAGGCACCTTTCAGGAGTGGGTGGGGGCCCATGAGACATAGGGGTATATTCACAAGAAGGTGTGATAACTACCAAAAGAGTAGCATAACGCAACTTTCAACATCGCAGCCCATTGCGGGATAATATCCCAGTGTCAACGCCGAATTCACAACACAGCAGAAGCATGCAATAGTCTGCCGAAACCACAGCCAATGTCCGTAATACAACCACCTTGATGGAGATAAAAACACAAATCACAACACTAAAAAACATGCAGTGGGCCCAAGCGATGAGGAAACCAGCGATAAGCAGCACCAGGCCTGCAACACACACCTGGCAGGTGGGAAAAATCAGCAAAACACACAAGATGATGGACGGAATGTTGCACAATGGCAAAACATTCACCCCCAGTCACAGATCTGGGTATAATACATCGTTATTTTGCTCACCAAGCCGCCCCGGTTCAGAAATGGCCATATGCAAATCAGTCTTGACCCTGTGCCTCATGGGAACAGTCCAGCCCGAACTGCCAAGCCATGTCTTCCCTGGACCGGAATCAAGCATCCTAGGACCGGTTTCTGGCTATCAGCCATCTTCAGCCAGGATAGCTTTACTTCAGTGGCTTAGTGAGCACGGGACCCACGTCGGGGCATACCCTTCCCACATAGGGTGAACAGCAAAACACACAAGATGATGGACGGAATGTTGCACAATGGCAAAACATTCACCCCCAGTCACAGATCTGTGTTTAATCCATCGTTATTTTGCTCACCAAGCCACGCCAGTTCAGACATGGCCATATGCAAATCAGTCTTGACCCTGTGCCTCATGGGAACTGTCCAGCCCGAACTGCCAAGCCATGTCTTCCCTGGACCGAAATCAAGCATCCTAGGACCGGATTCTGGCTATCAGCCGTCTTCAGCCAGGATAGCTTGACTTCAGTGGCTTAGTGAGCACGGGACCCATGTTTGAGCATACCCTTCCCACATAGGATGAACAGCAAAACACACAAGATGATGGACGGAATGTTGCACAATGGCAAAACATTCACCCCTAGTCACAGATCTGGGTTTGATCCATCTTTATTTTGCTCACCAAGCCACCCCAGTTCAGACATGGCCATATGCAAATCAGTCTTGACCCTGTGCCTCATGGGAACAGTCCAGCCCGAACTGCCAAGCCATGTCTTCCCTGGACCGGAATCAAGCATCCTAGGACCGGTTTCTGGCTATCAGCCGTCTTCAGCCAGGATAGCTTAACTCCAGTGGCTTAGTGATCACGGGACCCACGTCTGGGCATACCCTTCCCACATAGGGTGAACAGCAAAACACACAAGATGATGGACGGAATGTTGCACAATGGCAAAACATTCACCCCCAGTCACAAATCTGGGTTTAATCCATCGTTATTTTCCTCACCAAGGCACAGGGTCAGACTGATTTGCATATGGCCTTGTCTGAACTGGGGTGGCAGAGTGGGCTAAAGAATGGTAATGGTTTAAACCCAGATCAGTTGACTGGGGGTGAGTGCTTGTATTGTCAACGCTCCGTCCACCATTTCCTTTGGTTTTACTTTGTTCGCCATAAGTTGGCAGGGTATGCTCAGACGTGAGTTCCTTGCTCACTTTGCCACTGGATTCAAGCTAGCCCGGCTGAAGACGGCTGCAATGCCAGAAACGGGTCCTGGGAAGCTTGTTTCCGGTCCAGGGAAGGCATGGTTTGGCAGGTCAGACTGATTTGCATATGGCCTTGTCTGAACTGGGGTGGCAGAGTGGGCAAAAGAATGATGATGAATTAAACCCAGATCAGTTGACGGGGGTGAGTGCTTGTATTGTCAATGCTCCGTCCATCATTTCCTTTGGTTTTGCTAGGTGGGAAAAATCACCATAAAATTAGAGAAAACACAAACTGACCAACACCCAAGCACCATGGAGGCAACCGGAGCAGGCGCAGAGGATGAGTGCAACCCCACAATCACCCCGGACAACCAACCCGGGACCAAGGGGGACAGGGAAGGGCAAGGACAAGAAGAAGAGGAAGACGAAGTTCATTCTGCAGGAATTCAGAGAATCATAGTCATGGAGGTGATGGAAAACCATAAACAACTGTTTGCCACCTCCAACGTGTCATTGGGCACTAAAAACAGAATATGGCCGGACATAGTGAACGAGGTGAATGCCGTCGGGGAGCACAAGAGGACAATGGTCGAGGTCAAGAGGCGATGGAATGACATCAAGCAGCAAACCAAGGAGAAACTCTTCGCCAACTGGAAGGCAGCAATGCAGACTGGCGGTGGGGGTGTAGCGCCACAGCTCGAGCTGGATGGCATGGAGAAGCTGGTGTCAACAGTCATCAGTGTGGAGACTGTGGCCTGAGTCCGGGGATCGGACACTGCTCGACAGGACACAACACTACCACAACAGGGTGAGTGACCACCAGGTACTGGGGGACGGGTGGAAATAGGCACAATGGCACACATGCACAATCAAGCAGAGCACAGTGCACACTCACAGTGATTCTGGGTCCTCACACAGATCTACAGACTGTCGCAATCAAAATGACATGCTGTGTGAATGTCAACATGTACCATGCGGCTACATACATGTGAACACATCGTAATACACCATCTCCCCTTCACATTGCAGGGGCACCATCAACACCTCCTGCAGAGCAGTCCCAACCACTCTTCACTGATGACGAGGAGGACAACACCAGCATCGACACTCAAGCCATCCAAGACATCATGGACTTCATTCAAAACTCACCTCCAGGGTCTGTTGTGTAGGAATCTAGGGCCCTAGTCTAATTTTCCCGATTCATGCCCATATACAGGTATAAATTACCCGATCCTTATATAGGCATAGAAATCATTACCATATTTAGACTGAGCCTATGCAGCCCAAATACGGCATGGCTACTTCCACTAAGTTCCGAGAATCAACAACGATTTCTTAGAAAAACCCGCCTTCAGCAGCTAGCGACTTCCCCTTGCCTGAATACTAATTTATCTAGGAAATCATGGAGTTTTCAAAGAACTGAGTCTTTGATGATGTTATTATGTCCAATCATACGTCAAACTCGGCACCTTCAAGGTATAAATATGTTTACATTTGCCCAGACAAACACACAGTGGTTTGGAGCAGTTCGACTATCTACTTGCCCGACGCCCTGCAGCAGCAAGTGCCAAAGGAAGCCGACCCTCCAGCTGACGCACTGAGAGACTCTGTCTTTTCTCCTGCCGAGAAATCCAGCTCCAGTGTTTCCAGGCTACCCTCGCGGGTTGCTGGGAAATCGAGTCCTGAGAGAGAGATACAAGACCTCCTTCATTCTAAAACCAAGGTACGGAGCTGATTAGACCCTTCAGAGAATACTTGGAATAGATTCTTGGCGAAGAATACTAAACTTAAGCTACACCTCACATACTTCTTTCCTTGTACTAGACTTAGGTTAGGTACAGCGGGGTAGGCGTATTTTAGAAGCACCAGTTGAGTACTTTTAGTCATTATGTTATCACTGTATGTATTTTATGTATTTTATGGGTTAGAAACCATATCATGCTTTTACAGTACTACTTTATAATACTTATCGTATTACATGCCTTGTACTTTATAACCAGTATTACAATTGTAGCGGTACATTTCTTATGCTCGAGAAAGAAGACTGTTCAATAAATACTTTTTATTGAAAACGCCTGTCTCTCTATTTTCTCAGCACCTCTGGTGAAACGAAGCATGCACGATTGACTGAGAACAATAGCTATCCATTGTTTCCGCGACTCTAGAGATTGATTTCTTATTCTTGGGACACAAAGTTGTCATGTTTATGCGGTTGTTAGAAACTAATCCCTTCTTGTGAATTCGAGAAAGTTTCTAGTGACCTCTGAGCTAGCTGGCACTCACAATTAAGTTTAATATACTCGGTAGAGACCTAATCGACCTCAGTCCTGCGTCTAAACTACAGGATATATTATTCCAATGCGCAGAGCCTATTGGGAATATAAGAACTAAACTACAGGTCAGGGCAGGCCAGCTGCACCGAGGAGACCCCACCAACTACCCAAAGCACCCAGCAGAAGGCACCCACAGCCCTGGCACCCCCCAAGACCTCCAGGAACAACACATGGCACAACTGGGTGTGCTGTAGTGCCAGAGGGATACCGCAGAGCAGGTACGGTTGGGCTTTGGAAACATGGCAACCAAACTTGATGCCATCCTTGGGTGTGTATCCCCGCTACATGGTCTCCCATGAGACCTGACTGACATGGCTGTAGTCCTGACGTGGAGAGAAGAACACCTGTCTACTCAGAGTGGGTCCAGCGATACCAGCCATGAGCTGCCACAGATGCAGAGGCTCATGGAGGACATGGTGCGGATGGAGGTGGAAAGGATGGCTGCCACCACTGAACTTCAGCGGAATGTAGCTGGTATCTACCATTCCCTTCAGATCCTCATCATGCCATTGCCGCCACAAGGCATGGCGATGTTGAATTCTGCTGCCCCCACAACATTCCCACCTCTGCCCCCTGGTGTGGCTATGCCTCCCTGTGCGGCAGGCCTAACCACTTCGGTACTGTCCGTGTCACACAGTGTCAGTGTCACACAGTGCGGCAGACAGACCACCTCCGGCACCTGAGGTGTCAGTGCCACACAGTGCAGCAGACAGACCACCTCCGGCACCTGAGGTGTCAGTGCCACACAGTGTGGCAGACAGACCACCTCCGGCAGCTGAGGTGTCAGTGCCTCCCTGTGTCACAGTCGGTACAGCAACACCCCCAGGTGGGGCAGGGCATATATCCGAGAACAAGGATGTGGGTGGACTTATGATCAGAAGGGCTCAGTAGCATTCATTTCCGCCACCTGGCCTGTTCCTGGTTGGTCCCGCACGTGGCCTCATGACCTTCCACTGACTCCCGATTCACTCAGATGCACTAACCTTGGACAGCGACATGGCCCGCCACATCCTGTTTGATGACCAATGACACGGCGACCAGACTACGAACTGCATCCCTCTTCTTCTGCAGTACTTGTCTTCCACGGATGGACTCTGGCTGGCCATCCACGGGCCCAGATAGTGTGGTACATTCGGCAGTGCTCTATACTGCTCCAGCTGCTGAAAAGCTCTGGATGTGCAATAAACATCCAGTGACGCACTGCTGTGTCATGTCTTCCATCATTCATTTATGTATGTGTGCATGAATGTGGGGACAGTGATTTCCCTTGCATCAATGCTGCACATCTTTTGGGATGGCAGTCAGAGAGTGCAACATGGCAAATTGTGTCACGGGTCATTTTTTTGCTAGCCATGCCCTTTTTTGTCAAACGGCAGGCCAGGCCACTCCGCTCACACTCCCAGGGGGCCTCGTTGCTACCCGTTGCAGGTCATTGGTCTAGTTGTCAGCATGTCACAGCCACTCCCTGAGGGCAGGTCTGCACACACACCACACCCACCCGGCACAGGCATTACAGACCATGTGACCTCGCAAATATAAGGGTCCGACAACGTCACATTGTCAGACGTCAGGCCTCTTGTACCCTTTCCTTTTCTGTTAAAGCAATAGACTACAATTCCCAGAATGCCTTGTGAGGGCTCACAGCTTGTATGCTTACCCAGACTGCTACAGTGGCCATCAGCTGACCTGGTTTTAGCATATAGACGGTCAACTCAGGCCATCCGATGCTTGGCTTCCTTTGCCTGTATTGGACCACGCCCCTTTACCTGTTGGCTTTAGTTAGAACTGGAGAATTCTCTGCCATTCCTGCTTCAAGGTATTTTCCTTCTTGGACAGTCCTCGGTTTCTCATCGTGACAGTCCTCGGCTTCTCAGCGTGACTATCTCCTGCCCGCGTTCCCCTTATTTTTTTTGTGGAGTGAGCAGCCCTTTTTTGTTGGCGTCTGGTTTCCGAGACTCTCTGCCCGCGTTCTGCCTCACGACTTGCATTCAACTTTGCTCGGTTGTTTTAGGAACGCAACGGCGTTTCCTGTCTCCGCGTTCTTTTGATTCGGACGCGAGGTGTGTGTTGTTCTTTCTTTTTAGCATAGGCGCGAGAGGCATCTTTTGTCAGTTCCTGGAATGTTCTTTCCTTTTTCTAAACATTTTTATGACTATTGACTGGCTTATGAGTGCGGAATAAAACGGAAACATTACCAAGACTTGGTAACTCTTTTTCTTTATATATATGCATGCATTCAATTTCTTTTTTTGTTTAGAGAGTCCAATTAAGTTTTTGCTCAACATAAAGGAATTGCTTAGAGCATTTATTCCCCTGAGGATTAAATTCGTCATACCTGATTTCACGAAGTCCTTTGTGATATTGATTTCTTTTGGAGAGACATTCAGCATTACTCATATTGTTTTAATGCTTTGTTAAGCAACCGGCTACATGGACAATGACTTTTCAGTGGAAGAAAACCACATTATCTAGAAGTCTGTGTTGAAGTTCTTCGTCGCCAGATGCTGGTAAGCCTGGGTTGGCATACAAGGTGAATTACCTTTTTATGTTACCTAATATTCATCTCTTGGTAATCACCTTTCTTATATTTTGTCTCGCCCTTCTGCAGGATTGCCCTTCCTCAACTAACCTCTTCATTAAGACGTCTAGGTGGTCCTTCCTTATCTCTCCACTCGTCGGGGGTATTAGTGTGTCGTCAGTTTGTGTCAGTGATTGAGGTTACTATACCCTTTGGAGTGGAGGGACTACATCTTCGCTCCCGTGGATTCTTTGGTTGAATCTGTCTTGACATTCAGGACAGATCCACAGATCGCAACACACATAACCCTCTGCTGGTTGTGACTGGATGGCGGGCCAGAGGCACTGACTGGGTTTGCACAGGGTTTGTGGCAGTCGCTGTGTTGCGGCCTGCACAGGCACCCCACCACAGGACACTGACTAGGGTTTGGTCAGTGTATGTGGCAGACACTGCATTGCGGCTGGCACTGGCACCTCACCACGGAATGGTGACTTCGTGTGCACTGAGTCAGTGTCACCTTGAGCTGCTGAGCGGGTGTTCAGACTGCGATGATGGCCCGTCCTGGCAGTCCGGACTGCCCAGGATTTGTGTGGCTTACTGGACCGCAGTGTAGGCTGCACCAGCATCCTGCGTGGTCTACCGCAATGTGGCCTTGCTTCCGGGGTCACAGAGTTAGTGGCACCCATTGGGCTGCGCGGCTGTGCAGGCTGAAATGTTGCTGGGTGCCCTGGTTCATACCATGGCATGGTGTCATCTAGTCCCAGCACCAGACGTGTTACCTGGTGGTAAGCGCAGGGTGAATGCATGGTGCGGAGGGAGTATGTCTATGGGCCCCAGCATTGTGGCTTGCAGCGGCACGTGGTGGGATCTGCATTCTACACGCCGGTGTGTGAGCAGTGTGACACGGGTGAGCCTGGGCGGGCATGCTCCTATGGGCGGCGGGAGGGGCTGGTATGCCTCTGCCTGGGTGTGCATGGGCGGGCATACTCCAATGGGTGGCGGTAGGGGCTGGGATGCCTCTGCCTGGGTGTGCATGCCAGGAGGGAAATGTTGTCATGTGTATACTGTGCCAGTCATATCTCCACCCTCTGTTTCAGATGACGGCTCTGTCACAGATGTGAGACCTGGTGTGCTGCTATATGGACTGGCAAGTGGTTGGAGACGCACCAGTGGCAGCAGGTGAGCAGTGTGGCCTGGGTGCACAGGGTCAGCTCTCTCTCTCTCCCCCTCTTTTCTTCTCTCTCCCTTCTCTCTTCTTCTCTCTCCCCCTCTCTTCTTCTCTCTCTCTCTCCCACTCTCTTCTCTCTCTCTCTCTCTCTCTTCTTCTCTCTCTCTCTTCTTCTCTCTCTCTCTCCCCCTCTCTTCTTCTCTCTCTCTCCTTCGCTCTCTCTGTGTCCTTTGATGTGCGCAGGACACTCCTTCTCATCATGTTGTTTGTCTTGCAGGCTATGACCTACGGATTGTGTCTAGGGGAGCCACCATGTGTCTAAATTTGATTTCTGTGTTGTTTCAATAAAGTTTAATTGGTTACTTCGATAGTGAAAGTGTGATGGTAATTTCTGTGCCGACACATGCATGTCACCAGTTGTGATTGTGCAACATCAGGCAGATTATTTGGTACATGTTTAGGTGTAGCTGTTGTGGCATGTCTTTGTCTGGGGGTGGCCCGGGGGTGGAGGGTCCTGAGTGTGGTAGCGGTGGGTGTTGTGGCCCTCCTGGGTGTCCGGTGGGCATAATCAGTTGCTCCACGACATCTGTTGCCCTTCCCATGACACCCTAGCCTGTGCTCCCTATTGTGGTGCAGGTTGCCGTCCAACTTTACACCAGGTCACTATTGTGGTTTCTTCTTACATTACCTGTTCAAAGTATGCACTGATAAAGGGACAATCTTAAGTGCCAGGACATTAAATGATAGTCATTGCACGTGATTTCTCAATGTTTCCATTAAAGGACCTGCATGGAACCCAGAGTTCTTGTTTCCCTTGGGCATTCTTCAAATAACATGGCAGGTCAAACTTAGGAAGCAATATGCAATAGGTATAATTTAAAGATAATTTACAAATATATACCAATAAAATCACAGCACTGAAAAATGAAAGTGACCAGTTTTACTGAAATATTTACAAGTGCTTCATATATTATTTTAGACCAAAGTAGAGTTAACAAAGCAGATTGCCTCTGTTTTACATATAAAGATTCAGTGAATTTAACATTTCAATAACCACATTAAATTGCCGGATTCTAAAGCAGAGATGTCAAACTCCCTCTTGTCAGATGTATTTTTAAAAAAGAAACTGGTACTTGGTATTTTCCTTTCCCCATTATGGATAGGACTACAAGTACCACATTGGAATGTATCAACCACTCACACCTAAAATGGAAAAATGTGAGGTTACTGTATAAGGTCTAATGAATGATTTCTTGTATGCATAGGGAGCATGGAAGCCTATTCCTTCATTGTTTCCATAAAGTAAGATTGTGTTTTCATACTGGTAGTTTCCATAACAGGAATGTACAGCAGCATTTACAATTTTAGTTTTCTTAGGTTTGCAAAATAGAATCCTTCCCTCATGTATAAGAAGCCAATCAGTCATACCAAGGCAGTGTCTACGGGTTGGCTTGTACGAGGTCCAAGCACATGATTTTACTGGGTAGGTGATTATAGTGACAGGTGCCCGTAAGGGAATTATTGCTAAAAGGAAAGTTATGATATTGTGAGAGGTCCGATTGTAGTCAATTTGTATTGCTAGGTATATTTCCTCACACCGTTAGGGTAGGCTTCCCACAAACTGCCCTTGAACATGCCTCAGGAAAAATTCCTGCTACGTGTCCTTAAAAATTATCTGCTTGGGCCAAAGATAACGTTTTCCTTAAGGTATCAATCAGAGTGTTACACGTGAGGCCTGAAAAAGTCACACATTTGCTGTTGCAAAGAATGAAATGGCACACATATGTAGACTTACAACTTGAAAGCCCTGTTTAACATAGTTAGATGTAGGCATGGTGTCCCTTGTATAATCAAATAAACTAAGGGGAGGAGTTCTGTAGGAACATTGATTTATTTTAATCCAAACAGGTGCATTGAAAAGGTACACCATCTCTTACACTGCATTAGAACCTCTCAAGAAGTTATTTTAATTTGTTACTAGGGTCATTGGGATTATGAAGCATGAAAATACCAATTTATCTGGCAGGACTAAATTACGCATCAAGAAAAGTTACATTATGCAACTTAATGTGGCACATTTTGTGGTAGTATTACTTCATAATTTTGTCATTTTTTAACACAATACCACGGCATGGGCAAAGGGTACAATTCGCTCTAGTTTAATATCCAAATACAGTTATAAGGAACAGTAGGGTGACCGGTCAACCTTTGCATAGCGCCTTTCACTGCATGACAGCACATGTCGCTGAGATTATATAAACATCTTTTTACTATGTTTACAACAAGCAAGAAATAAACAAATACACCACAGTAGCTCCACCATTAAATATAGGGTAAACATTATATAGTGTCATCACTCATGATTTTTTATCTCACTCTTCCCCAGTCCTTCCCAGGTCTTATGTGGCAAATATACCTTCTTCAAAAATGGTGACATCCACATTTAGCACTACGGGGAGTGCAGCAGGGGTTTCCCCTGCAAATATTCTATTTGCCCCAGACCTTCCCCCATTTCCACGCAACCCCTACTTTCATAAACCACCTTCTCAGCTATCATACACCAATCCATGCCTCTTTTCCAGTCTTCCAGAAGCAGTGTTCTAATCAACCCCCACTGTTGATCATACCCAGTATCATCCAAATTTGCTCCATGCGACCCAACTCAGTGGCCTCCCACATATTAAGAGGGCACCATTTAGCATGGACCTGCTGATCGCTACCACATAGAGCATTCAGACATGTCACCGCTGACTCCCACAAAGTCTGGTTCATCGCACAGTCTCAAATTACATGGAAGAAGGTACCCTCACTGCCAAAGACAGTCTTTCTATTTTGAACAGTGTAGTACAGGAGAAATACATTGTATGGAATAATTTCAATTGAACTGGTCTGAACCATGCTCTAATTGCAACCTCTTTTAGAGAGGCTAGTGCCTTCAGCCACTCATCATCAAACAGACCCCCCAAGTCAGTATCCAAACATTCTCATAAGTGAATAAATAGATCTGGCAGGTTATTGATTAGTTTTTGATAAGTTAGTGATATTGCTTTGCAGTTCATATATTCATCCATTAATCTTCGAGTTGCGACCATTCAGGAAGGTCTTCCCCACAGGGAATTGTTGCTTGTAGTGCATAGTGCACCTGTAGGTACCTGAAGATCTCCTTGGGTACCAGTTCATATTCCCTTTGTAGGTTAAAAAATGGAATTAGTCCTCCTCTGGTCTAAACCTGTGAGAGTCCTATGAGATCCCATTTATCAAAGCTGTGATGTCTCCCTATGATGCCCAATTTTTCAGAATACCATAATGGCATGGCCTGGGTGAATTTACCTCCCCAGCCAGTAAGTGTCATGTGGCACAATTGGATTGTAAGTACAACTGGACACCAAGGGTCTGGTGTTGCATGTCGGTGCAGATGGCCTGCAAGTATCCCCTCTCCCCACTGGGTGTAAAACATATCAGTTCACACGAAAAGCTGGTTCATCTACTGGACAATGGACCCATTGATTAAAGACTGTAAGCAGAGCCGCACATTTGTACTTTTCTAAATCCGTGGCAGCCTGACATCCCAGGTTTCCTGATCTCGCCCTTAATAGCCTTAAAATAGTCAGAGGGTACATGGGATAACATGTTCTGTAACACGTAACACCTCCAGTGTTGGACATCAGCTTTAAGTCACGTCAAAGGAGGTTGGAGATTACTGGCACCAAAGAGGAATGGATCAGTAGTAACATAGATGTCCATTTATCGGAAGTTGTCCGTCACCATTGGTGCCTTGCAAGCCTCTGTGAGATGTTGTTTATTACTGAATAAAATATATATGGTAGTTTTAGACCAATTAATGGTCTACCCAGACTACTTTCTAAAGCTGGTGAATATGTTTAATATTCTCAAAAGGGAGAATTGTGGCTCTGCGATATACAATAAAATTTCATCAGCATAGAGAGATTTTCTAACCTCCCATTCTTCAGTCCATCAAAGGCATCGGATCAATGGGTCTGCATGGACCCAAGCCACTAATGGTTCAAGGATCAAGGTGAAGAGGAGTGGGGAAAGCGGGCAGCCCTCTCTGTTTCCAAATCTGAGGGGAAACACCCTGGATGTCCTTCCATTAACTACAATCTGAGCTAGGGGTTTTGAGTAAAGAAGCCTCAACGAGGACAAAACGTGGGGCCGAAGCCCATGTGTTCCAACACAGCAAAAAGGTATGGCCATTCAACCCTGTCAAAGGCCATGCAAGCGTCCTATAAGAGGACCACTGCATCTTCTCGGATTGTATTTGCTCTACCCCATGGAGCCTTCATAGATTAAGGGCTGTGCTGCAGTCTGCATGAAGCCTGATTTAATCACCATGTACCTACTTGGTGATTATTTGAATGAGTTGGGATGCCTGGAGTTTTGCCAGTATTTTGATTTCTGCATTGATTAGTGATATTGGTCGGTAGGAGGTGCAGATCACTGGCGGTTTACCCTCATTATGTGAAACTACTATTGAGTCTAATAGTTGGGCTCTGGGAAGAACGCCCTGCCATCGGAATTCTCTATACATCTTTGGTAGATAGGGGGCTATAGTATCTGTAGTGAGTTTGAATAACTCTGTTGGTAAATCATTTGGTCCCCATTACTTGTCTGATCACAAGCTCTGTGTCAACTTGACCACCTCATTCTCAGTAGGGTCGCTCTCCATAAGTGCTGTGTCTTCAGCAGAAAGAGCTGGAAGAGCTAAATTATCCAAGAGGTCACATGAGTCTTCTGTGGTAGCTGTAATGACAGGATAATACAGATGGGAATAATAAGTGGCAAATACATTGATGATCTCCTGGGAATTGCACTCACATTCTCCCGCTTCTGTGCTGATGTCAGTAACCCATCGCGCCACCCAGTCACTTCTATCTAACAATGCTAATCGTTTCCCAGTTTTAACATCAACCACATATATTTGATATTGCAGTGCGTGATACCTGGCTTTGGCCACCTCCAATGGCATGTCCCTATATTCCTTTTGTTTGAGACCCAGCTTCTGTCGTGTCTCCACTCCCATCAGACACCAATTCTGTCTCAAGGTCAAGGATGTTGCACTCGACCCTCTCCACTGTGACCCATTTCTCTTTTTTGTGTCCAACCATAAGGTAAAGTGCCTCACATGTTATTACTTTTTTCAACCGTTCAATTTATTAAGGCTATAGATTGCCCACAATGAAGAGTGATCCGAGATGCCCCATGCTAAATGTCGTACATCACGAAAGCTGGGGACACGGTAGGCCAATGTGAGGATATAGGCCAGGCAGGAAAAGCTGCCATGGGCCTCCGAGTCAAATGTATACTGTTATAAAGTGGAATTAAGTGTCCTCTGCACATCTGCCAAACCCGAGGGCTGTGATAAATTCTATTAGTGAGGAGCCAGAGGGCAAAGTTTATCTCGGGGGGAGTCGGTCCATGTTGTCACAGAGTGCCATATTGAAGTCTCCACCCATTCAGAGCTTGCAATCCAGTAATCCCAACAAGAGGGCACCTAGATCCAGGAGGGTGACACCCTACATGGCCGATGGAGCATACACTGAAAGGATATTGATTGTCGCGCACTCCCATGTCCTAGGCAGGGCTGCTTATCTACCCAAAGTATCAGATTAGGTCTGCTTATCTACCCAGAGTATCAGATTAAGTCTGGGAATTTGCAGGTGGTAATCGCTTCTTAACCAGAATCTCTGTCCCCCTGAAACCGGAGGTGAAACCTGCGTGAACTAACATTGTGTAGCCATAGCGATTTAAAGCCTTGCAGTTATTACCCATGAGGTGTGTCTCCTGTAGCAAGACTACATTGGGAGAGTGCCTTTTTATATATTGGAGTACATCTCCATGCTTAATCTTGTCACCCAGGCCGTTGTCACTCCATGACATCATTCTAATATCTGAAGTGGTCAATGTAGTCATCATAACTGTCTATTACTTAGTTATGTATCTGCACTCCGGCTGCCACGGTGGCTCCAAATAACCAGGAAGGAAGCGGAAGCTGTGTGTGTGTGACGATCTATTATGGACAGTCACTTGTAAGACAGTTGTTGTTTGTCATTAAATTGAAAGGACAAAAAAGAATAGTCTAAGTTGTATCCTTATTTCAATCACCTTCCACACTTCTTCCCACCCTAAAAACATCTGCTCAGCACTAACAATAAAAAATCCCCACCCCGCTTCATTACCTTGCAGACCTAAAATTGCCCACAACCCCAACTCTGCAGAGTGCCTCTGGACTGTGGAAAATGATTATTATTCGTAGTTTATGTCCCTTCATACACCCTTTCAGTCACGTCCCCGAACCCATCATGCCAGAAAACAAGCACACGAGCAAAAACTGATCATGCGCACACAAAGTTACACACGCGCTCTCCTTCCCCTAAAATTCACAGGTACATCCCTAGGGTCAAGGCGATTCCGAGAACCAGCTTCCTCACTCAAACCATACATTCCTGTGGCCTAGCCGATGCCGATGACAAGACCCCCCATTTGTAACCATTTCCCTATAATGAGGCGGATTCCGAGAAATAGGCCCGTTCTGCTAAACCACGACAACCAATTCCGAGAAGAAGAACCCCCAAATGCTGAAACACGACAAACAGACATCCTGTCACGACCATCTCTCCCTTATCTAAGGAACCAGCCTAGTGTTACTTCTCCACATTTCTGCTTCTCTTGTGCTTCCTCATTCTAATCATGACGCAGCCTCATCTCCTCTGCCATGTTTCCTCTTTTCATGACGCAGCCTCTTTTCCTAGTCATGACTTCTGTTTTATTGCAAAATATGACACGTGCCTGCATTAAAGGGAAGCTCCTTCCTCTATTCTGTGTATAAATACAATGTGTTCCGATAATAAAGTTAGAGATTCTTCCGATCCTCCTCAGGTGACGGAGCTCTCCCTTAACTCGAGTTACTGAATAAAGACCCTGAATTCAAACCATCACGGACTCTACTCTTCATACTTGACCTTATTGATATAGAAATTCCGATTAAGGTAAATTACTAAAATATTTACCACAGCAAATTGGCGCCCGAACAGGGCGTTCCCTTTCTCCCCACACGCCGGTGATGCGGACCTAAACCGGTCTCTTCAAGACATCGATAGACTTCTATGTGCACACTGCAGGGTGTTCCTGCATGAACTCCTTCATGTCCGAGAGAGGCTGTACCAAGATCTGAGCATCCATACGAGGCGGTGAGGACGACAGCGGAAGTCTCGACCCAGAGCCCGAAACCTGTGAAGATTGCCGAGTCCGAGGTCATCTGAAACCCGACCAGTCCCTGTCCACGAGCGCTGCGTAATCAAGTGTCCAGATCTTCAAGGTCTTCAAGTTCCCTGCACCTCGGTGAGTACTACTGGGGGTGTATCAAGACGGGTTCTGATTTTCAGAGCACGGTCAAGACGGGTTCTGATCTCTCAGAGCACGGTCAAGACGGGTTCTAGGTTTCTAGAAAACGGCATGTTTGTACTCTGATACTCAGAGTATATCAAGTTTTTTTCAAGTGTAAATTTTATTTGTATCTAATACAATGCCTTTGTTTTCTAAACTATGTAAACTGGGTACTGTTACTGGAACAATCTGTACCAGTCCCCCCGAAGGATACTCCTGGTTACTTCAAGTATACGAAGTATGGAATTGGTGCCATCTTGTATTTGGATCTTTGGGAAGGTTACACTAAAGATTTAGACATTGTGATCAGATGGCAAAAGAGTGGCACATGGGATTTGAATTGTATCATGGCGATTGAGAGAAAATGTTGGAAAAAGAAAGCAAGATCCTCGATGTTAGAAAGTGTAGAACTATGGCGAAAAGAAGCACATCGAAAGGAACAGAAAGAGCAAGGGAAAGTTGAGAAAGCGCAGAGAATGTCAGAAGAAAGTAAGATGAAAAAGATACAGGATCAGAATGATGATATTTGTTTTGAACAAAAGAAAAGGGAGGTCTCGGCCTCCATAACGGGTATGTATCCTGTCCTCTCAACCAAAAATAGGGTCCGAGGTTAGCTCAGACTCTAGTACCCCTACGGCACCTCCACGTTTATTACTACCTATTTAATGGAACCTCCTCCTGCTTATACTAATCAGATAACAGCCAGACGAGTAGTTACTCAGACAGAACCCATCCCTGACACTTCGGGTGGTGTTCTACCTATGTTAGAATGTGAATATGACCCAACCCCAGGGGAAGGGTCACAAGCAGATATCTCCCTCCGCCTACGAGAGGCTTTAGAAAGTATACGGGAGGTACCGAATGTCACAAATTGCCTAAATAAAATTTACGAGGCTCTTCGAAAAGGAGAACATTTAGAAGCCCTACAGGAAGCTATTAAAAATAGACCCCTCACACATAGAAAATGCCTCTCACGGTTCATGATCACTTGTTTTATCAGAATGATAGCTAGCGCAGGAAAAAGAGTTCCTGATGATTTACTACAACTAGATCAAGCAGTGGTCGCAGGAAATTACAATAAAATAAAAGAAATAGATCTTTTTATTCCACTCTTCACGAGCAAGGTTTCTGATTCACATCGGAAAAATGCCCCTACCCAGGAGACCGAGAATGAGGGTATAGATGGGGACAGGGAAGAAGGAACTGCCTTCCAAGGAGCAGTACGTTCTCGTACCCCTCGCTCCCTAGGTAGTGAGCAACCCAGGAATAAAACTAAGAAATTGTCAGCCCCTACAGATAGGTTGTTCCAATGAACACAAGAAGCTCTAGATAATTGGATGGACGACGAGCCTCCACTCACCACACAAGAAAAAGAACTCGCTAGATCAAGTACCCATTGGGTATCTCAATACTCTATATATGGCCCCGATATAGTTGCTGAAATGTTTTTATCGATCCCTATGCATCTCAAAGGCTAGCTAGCATCTATATGGTTCAACACCTCATTACAATGTACGAAGATACTGGTTGCCCACCCAAAAAGTTATATCTTCTCTTACAAGACTGTTTAGAAGGGAGGTGGGTGGCCAGGGGACAAGAATTCCTTAATATCTTCCTTGAACTACGACAGCGATATATTCAATACTTTACAGACAGTTATGATACAAATCCCCATCACTATGACCAAGGACAGTTCCCGCTCCGAGAAGTACACCCCGTTGTAGATTCCGCAGGAAAGTTGCAACAGACGTTTGTTTTCACTCCCTTGACAAAATTAGAAATACTAGAGATGAAGAAAATGGTCCCTTCCCATGAAAAAGACCCTTCGGGTTTCCATAGGGAACTCAAGGATATTCTTCAAATGGGTTCCTTTACTTATAAGGATCTCAATATTCTCCTCAATGTCCTGCTACCCCAAAGAACGTAAGACAAGCTAAAGGGAAAGGATTGGGAGGTTGAATAGAAAAAGGTGGCATGGGCAGATTTAGAGAAAGAAGACACTACTCGTGATCCTGGACAAGGCTTGGGACCTCTAGTTCAGGAACTCCCTCGCCTTCTCCCTAAAATACTATCCCAATTACTGACCACTAAGAAAGAAGATTGGGATGCTATCTCTGCATGCAAACAGAAACCAGATGAGGATATAGTGGACTATTATACAAGGTTAGAGAAATGTTTTCTCATCAACAGCGGCCTCTCCTCAGGTGGAGACGCCTATAGTCGATTATTTGTCTCCAAATTCGTAGAAAATGCCTTGCCCACGATCAGAAATAGAGTACTGAAGGTAGAGAGTACTTGGCAAGCAAGCTCCCCTTCACAAGCGCTTCAGATGCTCCAATATCACCAAAATAGAATTAGGGACGAACAAGAACAAGAAAAGAAAAGGACAAAGGATACAAAAATGAAGGTATTGGTAGCACAAACTAATACGATCCAACAGACCCCTAAACAACCCCAATTGTCACAGGAAAAAGTTACTTGTAATTATTGTAAAAAGCCAGGTCATTTTGTGCGTGACTGTCCAGTATTACAACATAATATTGCCACTGGGAAGACACAACCTCGTAACTATCCCCCTCGACCTTCTGTTCCCACATCAGCTCCTCCAACTGATGCTAAACCTGCCACCCAACTGAAGTACTGGGTTTTTCAGAACCGGTACTGAACCGGTAACCCAGCGGTGCCAGGGACACACCCTATGACTTCGGGTCCTTCCTGTTTCAGACTACAGAAACTCAGAGTCTTCTAGGTGAAGTCAAAGATCGAGTTTATTGGCTGCAACCAAGTAACAGGTGTCCTAGAAGTACAACACGGTGTATATTCTCAGGAGACTGCTCAATCTTACAAAGCCAGCCTTCTCTTTTTATACAAAATATTATGCTTCAGGCAAACATTCTTTAGTTTACAGTTGACCATTCACATATTTTCACTACAAAGGAAAAGCAGAGTCATGATGACAAACCCACATTTCAGTTTGTTCAGCCCACAATCAATTACCCGGCAAGGCCCAGTATTTTCATCAGATATCGACGAAACCCCAATAAAAACGGGCACCTCCTCCTCGTAAAGCAAGTCATAAAGAAAGAAACAGAGGCAGGTGTGTGTAAGATTAGGAAGGGTTTGTGTGCGATGAAAGGTTTATGGCATGTTGTGCCTTGATACTATCTCGCCCGGCCACTGGGAGAGGAACTGCCCAAACAGGTTCGGCCTTGGGCAGCGGAGTCAGCTTGCCCAGGTCTCAGAGAAGTCAGCAAAGGTGTACGTGTCCTTCAGAATCATGTTTTGGCCTTAGTCACCGGCCTATGTGAGGGCAATCACAAAATGGCTGCTATTCACAAAATGGAACCCAAGGGTTCAGAATGAAAACTACATTTTCAGGGTGAAATCGTCACTCGAATATGACGAAAATGCTTGTGCATAGTATACTGGCCAATTTCGGTCTGCTGATATCAAAATCGTCATGATATGACGATGTTTATAATATAGGTCCACAATTTTCAGTACCACAGACCCTCCTTTTGCCCTTTCATAGGCAATAACCTATACTCATGCTAATCTGAGTCCAGGTCTGTATTCCTAAAATCATTGAGATGTTGCTGTAGCATCATCCTATTACTTAGCTCGTCCCTCGATACAGGTTTCCTTACACATGATGTAGCACAGAGGCCACATAGTGCAGGAGCACACTGTACACACAGACAGAACAGGAAAAGAATGGCTAAGATTATCACAATGACCATCAGAATTTTCCATCCCCAGGCGGATATCAGTTCCCAGAACCATTCCATCAACGACCAATCTCCTTTGTCTACATGAATGGATTTGGAAATCTTATGCAGTTTGGAGATGGCCTAGTACACTGTTGGAGCGTTATCTGGAATGAAAACACAGCAACTCGATTGGATCACCTTACATACCCCACCTCGGTCTGCAAGTATGACGTCTAACGCGACCCTGTTCTGAAGGGTCATAAGACGATCCGACTGGAGCTCAGCAGTCAAGTTACTAAGGGCACCGGCAGTTTCAACCACGGTGGATTCAACCACCCTTGTCAATTGTCTTATGTTCCTGCTGTTAACCATGGGTCCCCAGAACGGCAGAAAAACCCTGCATGAAGTGTCCAAATTCTTGTCCTGCAGTGTCTTCTTCACTGAAGACACCTCTAACTATCCTTGTCTTATGGTAATCTGCCGCCGCAGACAAAGCATGTGCCCGAAAAGTCAGGGGGCAACCATGTATAGGCTCTATCATGGCAGATGAAATAGGTACCCTTAGCTGCTAAGAACGAAGGGGTAGTCTGGGACGCAAAAACATATTTTTCAGTGCAGATACTCTTCCCTAACTGAGCTCTGGGATTCTTGCCATTACCTTGCAGACATAGGTGACCCTGATGGGGTACAATCCAAAATCGGGGAAGATCTCTTAGCTTGCTGTTTCTCACTCAGAGTAACTCCATATCCGGTCACGTTCCATCCTATATAAACTAGTGTCTCATCTCTCGGGATAGTCTCATAGGATATATCTTCTTTAATCATATCTACTATACCCTTGACTAGAGCACTATTCTTAGGATTGTCTTCTACAGAACGTAGGGGGTAGGTCTCATGTGCGTAGATGAACATTGTTCTGTATGCCCACACAGAACCATTATGGCTGAAAGGCAGAACCAGATAAGGGATACCTTTATCCGTTGTGTGAGGCATAAGACCACACACCCAACAGTTAGTCGTGTTCATTACTAGTTGGTGTTGGTGCAAAAGCTGAAAGAAGGAGTTATTAATAAACTCTAATCTCCTAGCGGATTCATGTTCAGGAAGAGGTTGAAAAGAATGTGAGGAAATAGTAGTAGGAGGAGGTATGGGCGATGAAGTGGGTGCAAATGTCACTCAAAAAGAGAATAAAACATATCCTATAAAAAACATCATTACACTGAACAACATGAAAATGCATAGTATCAAAAAACGTTTCTTGGTCATCATTCTGCAAATTGTAGTCTTAAAGTTCATTTGTTTGGCAGGTCTCTCCATCTCGAAAAACTCCATCCTCTCTAAAATGCTGCTCGCGATGGTAGGGTGTTCTATGCTAAGGGATGCTTCTGTCAGTCCAGGACAACTCCCTTAGACCAACCAGAACCGTCGACCTAACGTCTTCGGCTGCACACCAAAGACTTGGGCAACCGCGACCCTACAGCTGAACCCGGATGGTGGTTCGAAAAACAAAAATAAAATGTTTCTCAGATGAGAGAGCTGCACTTTCAAAATTTAGCAAAGGAAAGAAAAATGTATTAGTTCATAGCTCTCGGCCTCAGGTTATAGCGTCTTTTTCCAGGTACTATCTGGTCCTGGAACAGGAGTTCAGGCTCTGTAGTGTCCAATCGGTTTGACGGTGGCACAGCTTCCTGCAAAAGATTGTCACTTTCCTGTTCAGAAATTGTTCCTTTTATGCGTGCATCACTGAAAGGCAGAAAACGAGGCACAGTCTCAGTCTCAGAGTCAGCAACACCCTCCTGGACCCACCGGTCGTACAGCAGAGGTAAAGGGACCCTCTTGCAGTGCACGCCGTGGATCCAGTTCTTTTTGCCTTCCACTCGCACGGCGGATCTCGTTGACAGCAGGACTAGGTGGGGGCCGGTCCAACGGGGCTGATCATTCTTTGTCCGCTGGAAATTCTTCACCAAAACCCAGGATCCAGGATTGATAGGATGTCCTGGAGCTTCAGAGACCTGAGGCAGAGTATCGTGAACCTGTTGGTGTAAAACACGCAATTTAGCTGTCAATTCGTACAAATAGTCAAGCAGTGCAGGGTGTTCGATCTCACTGAATTTTGTTGGCCTTGGCACTCCCCATATGTTGGCCGGACAGCCGAACACGATTTCATAGGGACTAAGTGCATCGCGAATGCACAGTCATTCTTGTTGATAGGAGTGCTAAGGGCAGAGCGTCAGGCCATTTAAGACCAGAGCTCGCTTGGATTTTGGCCAATTTCAGTTTTAACGTGCCATTGTAGCACTCTACTAGTCCAGCTGATTGGGGGTGATTTGCAGTGTGGAATTTCTGTTGGATGCCTAGCCCTTCACATACTTTCTTCATCACTTGACCCACAAATTCACTCCCATTGTCACTCCAGACCATTCTCGGCATTCCAAATCTAGGGAAGAATTCTTTGACAAGGGCTTTAGCTGTGGATAAGGCAGTGTTGTCCTTCAGGGGGTATGCTTCAAACCATCTCGAAAAGGCACAAACAACAACGAGTACGTATTTTAGATTGTTGCACCTTTCCACGTGGATGAAATCTAGCTGCAAAACCTCGAACGGATACGTTGGAGGCACAAAATGACCAGCTGGAGTTGGGGTTCCCCTACCAGGATTGTATTTCAGACACACCATACAATTCTTGACCACATTCTCTGCACACTTGGGAATTCCAGCATTTTGCCATACCGGAGCCAACAACTTACAAATCCCTTTCACACTGATGTGAGCCATTTCATGGGCCATTGTAACCACTGCAAGCACATACGCATCGGGTAACAACCATTGCTGATGTTCTGACAATTCAACCCAACAACCATTCGCATCCATTTTACCCATACTCTCTCTCCACACATTCCACTCTTTCTCTGTAGCTTCAGCTTGAATAGACTTCACACTCTCTATCGTGTCTTCACACATTCCAATGTCACCAACCCATCTCGCAGGGCCTGCAACATACATTCGGCTCATCACATCCCTCGCTGTTTCTTTTGCGACTTCATCAGCAAATGCATTTCCACGACCAACATCATCAGTCACCTTCTTGTGTGCACTGCATTTTACAATCGCAACTTGCAACGGCAAGGTAAGTGATTCAAGGAGCTCATTCACCAACTGACCATGCTGTATCTTAGCTCCATGCGAAGTCAGGAACCCACGTTCCTTCCACAATCGTCCAAAACTGTGAGCCACACCGAATGCATACTGGCTGTCAGTATATATGGTCACTTTCATTCCTTTTGATAACACACACGCTCTTGTAAGTGCAATCAACTCTGCTGCTTGAGCTGAATTATGTGGGACACGTGCAGCTTCAACAATCGTATGCAAAGTCGTGACAGCATATGCTGTAGTCGTATCACCATTCGGAAGCTTGAAGCATGAACCATCCACCCATAAGGTACCATCACACTTCACAAGAGGAGTGTCACTAAGATCTATTCTCCCTTTCGTTTCTTCTTCTGTTCTGAGAAAACAGTCATGCTGTTCAGAAGCATCTAATTCTGCTACAATCGGCAACAACGTAGCTGGGTTAAGCGTGTTGCATCTTTTTATGTGCACATGTCTCGCTAACAGTGTCAACTCGTAACCTGACAACCGAGCACTAGTTAAGTGCTGTGTCTTGGTTCTGTTTAACAACGTGTCCACTGCATGTGGAACCATCACAACCAATGTATTATTCATCACTAAACCAGCAGACTGCCGAATAGAAACAGCTGCTGCCGCTGTGGCTCTTAAGCAACTTGGCAATGCTTTAGCTACCGGGTCCAAAGTTGACGAAAAATACGCGCATGGACGCTGCCTGTTCCCAAACAACTGTGTCAACACTGACAATGCACAACCTTCTTTCTCATGGACATACAATGTAAAGGGCTTATTGTAGTCGGGGGTACCCAACACAGGAGCCGAACATAATGCATCACGCAATTCACAAAAACTTTTCTGACACTCTTCAGACCATGGGAGGGGATTCGGTGTATCTTTACAAGTTAATGCCACCAAAGGTTTGGCCAACAAAGAAAAATTTGGTATCCATTGTCTGCAATATGATGTAATGCCCAAGAAAGCACACGCTTCTCTCTGTGTCCTAGGCACACTCAATTTCGCTATTAACTGAATTCTTCCTGGGGTCAGTTTCCTTCCCTCCTTCGATAAGAGATGACCTAAGTAGGTCACTTCTTGTCGACAATATTGCAATTTGGAAAGAGACACTTTGTGATGTAAATCAGGCAAATGACGCAACAACGACAACGTGACTTCTTTACAGATCTTCTCAGTATCTGCAGCAACAAGCAAATCATCAACGTACTGAATAAGTGTAGCGTCATCAGGTAAAACAATCGTATCAAGCTGTGTTTTCAAAGCTTGACTATATATTGATGGACTTTCGCAGTAGCCCTGGGAGCGCATTTGAAGCGGAAGCTTCGACCTCCTAAACTGAAGCCGAAAATATCCCTACTCTCCTCGGCAATCGGGATGCTGAAGAACGCATTCTTCAAGTCAATCACCGAGAACCAAGTCGCGGAAGCTGGAATCATAGTCAATAGAGTAGTGATATCAGGGACTACTGGATATTGTGGCACAACGATTTTGTTCACTTCTCTAAGATCAATCACAAATCTGTAAACGGGTGGCTGAGAAGGATCAGTACGCTTCAGAACAGGCAGAACAGGACTATTGCAAACGTTGCCTCTTGTCTCTTCAATTACATCTTTTTCAATCAAATCATAAATGATCACTAGCAACGCTTTTTCACCATCACTAGAGATCTTGTATAGGGGAATACGTGGCATTTTAACATTTGATTTTAATGTCATAACATATGACGGTATTTCCAAAAGACCCACATCATTAGGACCAGTAGCCCAAAGAATATCAGGGAGAAACGACAATTCTGTCGGAAGTTTATCCTTTGACACATACATTGGGGAGACCACTTTCTTACTTAGTGTAAGTTGTACTCCCGAAGGAGAACAGTACAAAGTCGCATACAATCTTTTTAAAAGATCCAATCCTAACAAGTTTTCACCACAACCTGTCGTCAGAATAAGGGGTGCTTCTAATACACAAGATCCAACAGAAAGGGACATAGGGCTAGAAATCGGGTTCCTAACTGGGGCGCCAGAAAAACCTACTGAAACATTCATTTTGCCAGACAAAGGTGCGCCAGGGAGTTTAGAGTACATAATAGAACTCTTTGTAGCACCAGTATCCAACAGAAAAGGCTCTGACACACCTGATGTAATCACCTCAACGTAGCGTCCACTCTGATCTACTGGAACTGAAACAACTCCCTCTCTTTGTCTATGGCTGTCCTAGCAATCATTACCTTCCATATTCTCATCTTCTGCATAGTAGTCATCAGTATAGTACTGAGGCGTCCTACCAGACGCGTTATTCTGCTGATCAAACCTATTCATCGAGTTCTGTGGCGGAAAAGATCGCCCGTTGTGGAGTACCTCGACCTCTTGCGCTAGAAACACCATTCATACGCTGTAGCAGAGCAGGGCAACTACTTTTAAAATGGCCCTCCTCTTTACAATATGCACACTGATTAGGGCCTACAGGAAAGCGTTGTTGAGGATATTCGGTCCTTTGCGTGTTTCTCTGAAACTGCTGAGGCTGCTGATAGTTACTCTGACCACCACGAGGTGGGTACGCCTGCTGTAAGAGGACCTTTGTTTTTAACTCTTTCGTTTTCTTGTCTGCTCTATCTTTCTCATCTTTATCTCGATTTTCGTAATACTGGGCAGTAGCCAATATCTGTGCTGAAGAGGAAACAGCCCACGAACTTTCTGAATCTTTTACCTTCTTACACAACTCAGGAAGCAAATTATGCACGAATTTGTCAACGAATAACCGTTGACCACCTTCTGTACTCATATCTTGACCACTGTGGTCGATAAACGTTTCTTCGAACCTGGTGAAGAAATCAGACACGGTCTCATTTTTCTTCTGCTTACACGCAGACAATTTGTCCCAATTCACTCGCATCGCAGGCATCAAAGTCTTCATGTAAGTAATTATCCTACCAGGGAGGTCTGCCACTAAAGGTTCGGGTTTAGCACCACCAACTTGTCTGCCATCGGCAGCAGCAATATTAACCCATGTATCACCTAACTCCTGATCATGATCAACATGACGAATCTTTCCCCATAAACGCTGTGGAACAACATTTCCAAACAACATGGCTATATCCGCTAAATTCATAATACAAAAGCCTGCAGTCTGTGACAATTCCTTGTAATACCCTGCAGGATTTTTACGGGGGTCAGGCAAAGTCTGCTTAAGGGCCAAAACTTCAGCTCGCTTCCAAGGAACATGTACCCAAACACGCTGAAAGTGTGCTGGAACAGCTGGGGGAACATTATTCAGACCAGCCGCTGCTGCTTCCTTCCATACTGGGGGAACCTCTCTCATGGGGTATTGTCTCGCTTTCCTTTTAACGGAGGAATCATGCTCAAATAATGACCTGGAAACACCCTCACTCCTAAACGACAATAATGTCGCAACTGCTTTCTTAACATCTGAACCCACAATTGTGCCTTTTGCAAACTCGAACCGTAGATGACATAACTCAGGCGGATTGGGCTCCAAATCATTTTCCTCTAAATCCTCACAAAGAAAAGTACACATTTTCTCAAAAAAGTATCTCTGTTTCGGCTCTTCCCATTGATGGAAGACATCCATAACAGAATCTAGCTCATATGTCTGTAACCCATCTGTGTGCCAAATAATTCAATGTTTCCCGCTCTCTAGAGTCGGGCAGTTGACTACGCAACTGTTTGCTTGTTGAAACAGGGGTCAGGCTTGCTGCCCCAAAAAGAGGATACAGAAGACTAGTAACAGTGTTAGTCATTCTCTGCCGAACAGAAGGAGAAGTTGACGAAAGAACAGGAGTAAAAGCAGAGTGAGGCAAGGTAGATGTAGATGCAGACGCAGTAACAGTAGGAATATCAGAAGAGGCAGTCGATGCAGTAGGCAAAGTCGTAAGAAGTACAGGGGGAGCAGGTAGCAAAGTCAGCGGCCCTTGAGGAGGCTGAGCCGTAGCAGTAGGTGCCAACTGAAGAGGAGCTGGCGGTTGTGGAAGAACCTGGGGCACAACAACCGGAGGTTGCACAACTAAAGGTTGCGGAGGTGCAGTAGCACTCTGCACATAGGGGGGTGGCGAACTCAATAAATGCGACATTAGGGGATCTTTTTCAAGTTCTTTTGCTGCATCTTGCTGAAGAGGCGGCAAGACTGGATAACATTTATCGATCGCCATTTTACGTTGCCTGTGCAACTGTTCACTCGCTTGTTCTTCCTCATCATCTTTATATTGCATAGCAGCTTGCATTATCGAAATACCCTTTTCTCTATTATTCTTTTTAGCTAATTTAATTTCTTTCTGTTTGGCTTCCTTTCGCCATAGGCGGAAAGAGTCAAACATCGCCGGCCGGGCTTTCTTCTTAAAAAGTCTAACCTCGAGATTATCTAATATCTCTGTGTCAAAACTACCATATTGGGGCCATTTTAAAACACCATCCTTTCTGGTGTATTTGATCCATACTTCATTATACGTGATGGGGCCCACGCCGTGTTTCACGTAGAGCTCATAGGTTGGAGTTCCAATCGGAGGAACCGGACACGAGTCCTCCAATCGGGAATCCCTATTACAACCAAGACAAAACAAGTTTCCAAGTCTGCTAAGACCAGGCATCTTCGCTCTCTAGTCTAGCTTCAAACTTCAAAGGATTATCGAAATACGATAGTCTCATGAATACACGAGTCCCTCGGCTTTGGTACTTGCAAGTTCCAAATCAAAGATCCCAAGGAGATACCCAAACTAAGAACTAAACTAAGGACTGGGAGACGCTCCACTTATACTTAACTGAGGTATCGATGACGTCACCAGAAGACTCGTCTATCGTTTCGCTCTACCAATCATCAAGGGTCCAAAACAGGGCGATAGTCAGGGCAGCAGTCCTTCGTAGCCGTCGGGAAGCGGGGAACCCCGCAGCAAAGACTTTCGGACCACGTCGACATGCAGGGGTCGATGTGGTGGCGGCCTTCCTCCAGAATTTTCACATGAAGCTCCTCACGAACCTCTGGCTTGGACCGGTACCGCTGATATCGCCCCACGTTGGGCGCCAACTGAAGTACTGGGTTTTTCAGAACCGGTACTGAACCGGTAACCCAGCGGTGCCAGGGACACACCCTATGACTTCGGGTCCTTCCTGTTTCAGACTACAGAAACTCAGAGTCTTCTAGGTGAAGTCAAAGATCGAGTTTATTGGCTGCAACCAAGTAACAGGCTTCCTAGAAGTACAACACGGTGTATATTCTCAGGAGACTGCTCAATCTTACAAAGCCAGCCTTCTCTTTTTATACAAAATATTATGCTTCAGGCAAACATTCTTTAGTTTACAGTTGACCATTCACATATTTTCACTACAAAGGAAAAGCAGAGTCATGATGACAATCCCACATTTCAGTTTGTTCAGCCCACAATCAATTACCCGGCAAGGCCTAGTATTTTCATCAGATATCGACGAAACCCCAATAAAAACGGGCACCTCCTCCTCGTAAAGCAAGTCATAAAGAAAGAAACAGAGGCAGGTGTGTGTAAGATTAGGAAGGGTTTGTGTGCGATGAAAGGTTTATGGCATGTTGTGCCTTGATACTATCTCACCCGGCCACTGGGAGAGGAACTGCCCAAACAGGTTCGGCCTTGGGCAGTGGAGTCAGCTTGCCCAGGTCGCAGAGAAGTCAGCAAAGGTGTACGTGTCCTTCAGAATCATGTTTTGGCCTTAGTCACCGGCCTATGTGAGGGCAATCACAAAATGGCTGCTATTCACAAAATGGAACCCAAGGGTTCAGAACGAAAACTACGTTTTCAGGGTGAAATCGTCACTCGAATATGACGAAAATGCTTGTGCATAGTACACTGGCCATTTTCCGTCTGCTGATATCAAAATCGTCATGATATGACGATGTTTATAATATAGGTCCAAAATTTTCAGTACCACACAACTCTATCAGTACCCAGTGTCATCCTATGCTGAATTCCCCACAATTTCATGAGACAGCTGGGAGGAACACGATAGTCGTCCACTGATCCCGGTCCCGGTTGACCAAGAGGGTCCCTATGTACATGCTAAACTCCTAGGTCAAGAAGCAAAATTTCTGATCGACACCGGGGCTAGTAGGACGACAGTGTAGCACAATGAAGTTCCCAAGGTACCCCTCTCTGGCTCAAATAGTATTTCCTTGGGTTTTTCAGGTACACCTGTCATCAACAAAGTTTCTGAACCAATATCACTTCAAGGTGGTCCTCTCACAACTTCCACCGATTTGGTACTTACAAAGTCCTGTCCCGAAAATCTCCTTGGCATCCAGACACTAAAAGAACTAGGTGCTATAATATGTTGCTCCCCGGAAGGAGTCCGACTATTCCTCCGAGATTTTAAAGGTCATTTTACCACACGAGAACTAGATGCCAGACTAAGAGACATTTCTGTTACACTATGGGCTACTGATCCAACTGATGTAGGATTCATGGATATTACACCACACCTAGTGACACTGAAGGAAGGCGTTGTCCTACCTCGTGTCCGTCAATACAAATTACCTCCAGATGCAGAACAAGCCCTTATTCAGATTATTGATGATTTAATAACAAAAGGAGTAGTCTGAGAAGTACCTTCCAACATATGTAACTCGCCAGTTCTGCCAGTCCGAAAGAAAACTGATGATGGTGCGCCACCTGTCTACAGACTCGTGGTTGACTTACGTGAACTCAATAAATGTGTAGTACCACAATACCCCGTGGTCTCAGACATTAGTACTCTGTTAACAGCTATAGATCCTGAGGCAACACACTTTACAGTAATTGACCTCAAAAACGCATTTTTCAGTATACCCATTCACCCAGACAGTCAGTACCTATTCAGATTCTCCCTACAAGGTCGCAGCTTCTGTTTCACAAGAGCTCCCCAAGGATATACAGAAAGTCCCAGTATCTACAGTCAGGCACTCAAAAGACAGTTAGATGACATTGTTCTGCCCTCCAATACGACATTGTTACAATATGTCGATGACTTACTGATCACCGCACGCTCCGAACCAGAATGTGAGCAAGCATCACGAATTGTCCTAATGTTCCTTGCACAACATGGCCACAAGGTGCCACCCTCGAAATTACAATTATGTTTACAGCAGGTGGCCTACCTAGGACATCTACTGTCAAAGGAGGTTAGGGCACTCACACCTGAAAGAATTCAACTCATTTTTAATATTCCTGTCCCCAAGACACAGAAAGAAGTCTGTGCTTTTATTGGCCTCACGTCCTACTGTAGATGGATTCCTCAGTTTGCATACTTGGCCAAACCCCTAATACAGCTAACGACCACAACCTCTTCCCCATTGCCATGGACACCTGATCATACTTTTGCTTTTGACACTCTCAAACAAGCATTATGCTCTGCACCTGTTATAGCTACACCTGATTATGCCAAACCTTTTGTCCTCTTTGTCACAGAACGGGAAGGTACAGCCTTGTCAGTACTCACACAAACACAAGCCAACAAACATCGTCCCTGTGCTTATTTTTCTAGCACTCTTGACCCTGTTGCACAAGGTTTGCCTGCCTATTTGAAATCTGTCGCAGCTACAGCTCTAGCAATACGACAAAGTGATTCCATAGTACTAGGACACACTCTTGAAGTACAAGTTCCACATGCAGTGGAACTACTCTTGAACAGGACACAGACACAACACTTGACCATAGCTTGCCTCACAGGATATGAAGTCACTCTGTTCCAACCCCACATCATCATCAAAAGATGCAATATCCTCAACCCAGCTACGCTACTGCCTACTGTTCCAGTTGACAATCAGATTCATGACTGCTTAGAGGTAGTCGAACTAGTCACAAAACCTCGGTCTGACCTTACAGATGTTCCTCTAAGTACACCAGAACACACACTGTTTGTAGACGGATCCTGTATGCGCCTCCAATCAGGCGAACTTTCAGCAGCCTATGCTGTCACTACAGAAAACACAGTCCTTTTAGCAGCCAGAATATCCATTCATTCAGCACAAGCAGCAGAACTAATAGCTCTTACCCAAGCATGTGAATGGTCCAAAGGAAAGCGAGTCAACATCTACACCGATTCGCAGTACGCATTCGGGGTAGTCCACAACTTCGGCATCCTTTGGAGAGAGAGAGGTTTTCTAACCTCTCATGGAACCAAGATCCAACATGGAGATCTTATCCTCCAGCTGCTAAAATCAATACACAGACCCACAGAAGTAGCCATACTGAAATGTAAAGCACACACCAAGGTCATAGACTCTATCACTAGAGGTAATGCTCTGGCAGACGCCACAGCTAAACGTGCTGCTCAGACAAAAACCCTAAACACCGAAACCACCATTAGAACTATCTGTCCAGTTATCGATCCCACCAAAGATGTAGTAGACATCCAAAACCAAGCCACAGAGACCGAAAAGAGAAAATGGGAGGAGGAGGGAGGTTCCCACACAGATCAAGGGTGGGTAACAAAGGACAAGTCCAAATGGTTTCTCCCTGACCTAATGGTTCCCGTAATGATAGAAACTGCCCATGGTCCCGCACATCTAGGAGAGAAAGGAATGTTAGACAGTCTGAATTTGACATGGCACTACAAGCATCTGCGTGCAGCAGCCAAACAAAAAGTACGAACCTGTATTATTTGCTGTCAGTTCAATCTAGGGAAAAGTGTACCAGTTGAACATGAAGGGTTCCATCCTCCAGATCACCCCTTCGAAGTCCTCCATATGGACTACATACAGATGGAGAGATATCGGGGACATAAGTATGTCCTCGTAGTAGTCTGTACCTTAACTCGATGGACTGAAGCATACCCCGTTCCAGACTATGGAGCCCAGATGACTGCCAAGCAATTGGTAATGGAATTTTTCCCTCGATATGGGTGGCTTCTGTGTTTCACTGTACATGCGGCAACCTGCCTGCACCTTGAAGAGGGGTGAGAGATCCCCTCGTAACCGGGTGCAATGAGTGGCTTCACCCACCTGTAAGTGGATATCGGAGGACTGTCAGTGCGCCTCTTGACAGCTTCTTTGCTTCTGCACCCGCATCTTTATATGGCACGGGCCCAGAGTGAAAAAGATTCCCTCATTTGCATGGGGCCACATTCCCATGCACAATAGGAAGCACCATCTGATGATAGCGCAGGCTCTATATGTGCACCAGTGTTATCTGTATTACAAAATGGGCTGCAAAAGCGTCTGGAGTCCTTTTGCAATGCCAAAGTGTCCCAGGGGCACACAAAGCAGGCACAAACACCCATTGCACCCACGGGACACTTTGTATAATTCAACTCCAGCCAGGGATATCCTCATATGGCTGGTGAACGTCCACCAGTGGAATGGGGGCTATAATCTTTGATTGCTTGTGGCCAGGGTCTAAATAGCACTGTAAGTGTCCTGTTTTGAGTACAAGCCATCACTATGCAGCATCACCAATAATAATACAGAGTAAAATCATAAAATATTTCTACATTTTGAAATACACATACCTGTTGGACCTGGCCCTTTTTGGCAGGTTCACCCCGAAACTTTTAGCTTTTTCCTAGCCTGTTTCTGGAGCCTGGTGTTGGTGATTTTAGGCCTCTGCGCACTTTTTCACTGTGGTACAGTATAAAGTGCGTGAGCTCTCTGTGTATGTGTGGTGAGTGACCTGCCCTCCCATAGGAATGCATGGGTAATATGTGTGACCATGGTAGTTCCTGATGTGTGGGGAGTGCAGGGTCGAGTTTGATATGTGCAAACTCGTGAGATTGAATGCTGTGCAATGGTATATGCGGCATGATTGTGTCTAGTGTAGAAGTGCCACTTTTAGAAGTTGGCATATTTGTGTAATTTGTGTAAATGTAAATGTAAATGTGTTGGATTTGTAAAGCGCACAGCTGCCCGTGAGCGTCCCGGCGCTTGCTTAGGGAACCCGTCCTGGTATTCCCCTGTGAGAAACCCCGGCAGGGTGTCCACAAGGTGAAAGCCAGGCATCCCGCCGCGAGGGGCCGTAGTGGAGATTAAGCAAGCTATTGCCCAGAGTCACCGAGTGTGACCCCGTGAGTTGAGTAGGCACCAGAGCAAGAATTGTCAAGTCCGTGGAATTTTTGAGCCCGAGACCCGCCGAGGCAGGGAATCGAACCCTGGTCCACGGTCAATCTCAGCTTCCAGGTCTGCCGCCTCTAACCACTGAGCCACGCTTCTCCTAGTCTGGCGTGTGATCAATCAATCAATCAATCATACAATTTGTATAGCGCGCTACTCACCCGGAAGGGTCTCAAGGTGCTTGGGGAGGGGTTCGCTACTGCTCGAACAGCCAGGTCTTGAGTTTTTTCCTGAAGGCGAGATGGTCCTGTGTCAGCCGGAGGTGGATGGGGAGGGAGTTCCATGTCTTGGCTGCCAGGTGGGAGAAGGATCTTCCTCCGGCGGTGGCTCTTCGGATGCGTGGTACGGCGGCGAGGGCGAGGCTTGTAGAACGTAGCTGGCGGGTGGGCGTGTAGAAGGTCAGGCGGTCGTTGAGGTACTTGGGGCCCAGGTCGTGGAGAGACTTGTGTGCGTGGGTCAGGAGCCTGAACGTGATCCTTTTGCTGATGGGGAGCCAGTGCAGGTCCCTCAGGTGGCCGGAGATGTGGCTGCGTCGGGGGATGTCCAGGATGAGTCGGGCGGAGGCGTTCTGTATGCGCTGGAGTCTTTTCTGTAGTTTGGCTGTGGTTCCTGCATAGAGGGTGTTCCCGTAGTCCAGTCGGCTTATGACGAGTGCCTGGGTGACCGTCTTCCTGGTTTCGGTCGGGATCCACGGGAAGATCTTACAGAGCATACGCAGGGTGTTGAAGCACGATGAGGAGACGGCGTTGACTTGTCTGGTCATCGAGAGGGAGGAGTCCAGGATTGAGCCCAGGTTGCGTGCGTGGTCGGTTGGCTTGGGTGCGGTGCCCAGGGCAGGGGGCCACCAGGAGTCGTCCCAGGTGGAGGGTGATGGTCCCAGGATGAGGACTTCCGTCTGGTCTGAGTTCAGTTTCAGGCGGCTGTTCTTCATCCACTTGGCGACGTCTTTCATCCCTTCGTGCAGGCTCGTTCTGGCGGTGGCGGGGTCTCTGGTGAGGGAGAGGATCAGTTGGGTGTCATCGGTGTATGAGATGATGTTGAGGTTGTGCTGGCGTGCGATGGTTGAAGAGGGTGGGGCTGAGTGATGATCCTTGTGGTACGACGCAGATGACTTCGGTGGCCTCGGATCGGAATGGTGGGAGGCGGACTCTCTGCGTTCTTCCGTCGAGGAACGAGATGATCCACTCCAGTGCCTTCTCTTGGATCCCGATGTTGTTGAGGCGCTGGACTAGAGTGCGGTGGCAGACGTTGTCGAACGCTGCAGAAAGGTCCAGGAGGATGAGGGCCATTGTTTCCCCCTTGTCGAGCAGGGTTCTGATGTCGTCGGTGGCTGCGATGAGGGCGGTCTCGGTGCTGTGGTTGGCTCGGAAACCAGACTGCGAGGGGTTGAGGGATCCGTTTGTCTCGAGGAAGGCTGCAAGCTGTCTGTTGACGGTCTTCTCGATGACTTTGGCAGGAAAAGGGAGGAGCGAGATGGGGCGAAAGTTCTTGAGGTCAGTGGGGTCTGCTGTTGGTTTCTTCAGTAGCGCGTTGAGCTCGGCATGCTTCCAGCTCTCCAGGAAGGTGGCGGTGTTGAAGGAGGTGTTGATGACGTCTCGGAGTTGGAGTGCGATGATGGAGTCTGCCTTGTTGAAGATGTGGTGGGGGCAGGAGTCGGTTGGAGATCCGGAGTGGATGGTGTTCATCGTGCGGGCTGTGTCTTCGGTGGTCACCGTGGTCCAGGTGCGGAGGGTGGTGGCGGGGGCATTGGTTCGACGGTGGGGTGCGTGGATGGTGCGCCGAAGCTGTTGTGGATGTCGGCGATCTTGCGGTGGAAGAAAGAGGCGAGAGAGTCGCAGAGGTCTTGAGAAGGAGTGATGTCGTTGTTGCCCGTGCTGGGGTTGGAGAGCTCCTTGACGATGCTGAAGAGTTCCTTGCTGTCGTGGGCGTTGTTGTCCAGTCGTTCCTCAGTGATTTCTTCTTGGTGGTGCGGGTAAGCTGGTGGTGCTTGCGGGTGGCTTGTTTGAGGGCGGTCATGTTGTCTGTGGTCTGGTCGAGGAGCCAGGCTTTCTCAAGGGTGCGGCAGTTCTTCTTGGAGTCCTTGAGTTAGTCGGTTAACCAGGAGGCTTTCTTGCTTCTTGGTCTGCTGGGAGGGTTCTTGAGTGGAGCGAGGTCGTCGGCGCAGGCGGTTAGCCACTGTGTGAGGTTGCGGGCTGCTTCGTTGGGGTCCGTTGTGCTGGCGGGCGGGTTCTGGCTGAGGGAGGTGGTGAGCTGCTCGGCGGTGATCTTGCTCCAGCTCCTGTGAGGAACCTGTTGCGGGTGGTGGTGGGTCGTGGTTCTTCTGAAGTGAGACTAATCTGGTGGAATGTGGCTGGATTAGCTAGCAAGCTGACTACTCCAGACTGGGTAACTTATATTGAGACCGGGGACGTTTGCATGTTCCAGGAGACCTGGGCAAGGGAGGAATACAGGCACCAGGGCTATCAGCCATTTTCCATCCCGGCCAGGTGGGAGGGTAAAGGCCGCCCTTCAGGTGGACTAACAACGTGGGTAGCATCCCACCTAGGTTGTGAGGCCTCACGCTTACCGGTGCCATCTGATGATATCCTTGTGGTTTTACTGTCATGGCCAAATCAAACGAAACTCGCCCTGATCAATATCTATTCCAGGCCAGTGGGAGTTGCTAGGGAGTCGCCCACCATTGAGGAACTCTCAGTTTATTTAGCCGAAATACCAAGAGACCTACCCTATGTAGTGGGAGGGGATCTAAACTCTCATTTTGAGCCGCTGCCTGGCCTCCTAGAGGGTTTTCCGATGGAAGATGAGGCCAGGTGGTCGGTACCTCCAGTAGAAACCCCTCCCCCGAAGGCATGGACTCCAGTAGCATTGCAGATCACAGCTCTCACCTTAAGATTTGGAATTAGGGCCTGTAATGGGCGCACTAACTCCGACTTACCTAGCAGAACCACCTACAATAGAGCGGGAAGAGAATCCCGCCTGGACTATGTCCTGGTACAGATGGTGAACTGGCCATCTATTCAGGATTTTAGGGTTACTGAAAGGCTGGACAGTGATCACAATGCTCTGGTACTTGATCTTATTCACCCCGGCCTCCAAATTGCTATATCAACTGTGGAGGAGAATAAACCTGAAATTCTACTGGCCAACAACAGGAGAAGAATCAGGTGGGAAAAACTCGCCTCAAGCCAGGAGAAACTCCCGAGGCTATATGCAGGGTTAATCCCTATTTTGGAGACTGTGGGAGATCTAGCCACTGAGGCGGGCAATAAAGATTCACTTGGCAGATTATACCAGGCTCACGAGGACCTCATAAAGGGAGCTGCCCACATCCTCTTCAGCAATGTACAGAATCAGAGGAGGGGGCAGCCACATAAATCCTCATGGTATAATACAGCCTGCAGAAAGGCAAAGGGAGAACTTCTTAGAAACATCAAGGAGGGCTTAGGGGGCGAGAAGCTAAGAGAAAGCAGACAGGCATATAAAAAACTAATTGCCCATGCTAAAACTGAATGGGAGGAGAATCAATGGGAGGAGCTCACTAATTCCCTCGCAAAAAGAGACCACCGAATGTTTTGGAGAGTAGTGAACGGGGGGTCGGGGAGCCTCCACTCAGCCATTGAGCCTAACATCGCAGCAGGGGTGTGGCAGGCACACTTTCAATCTCTTTATAGCTCTGAGCTGGGAGAAATTAGGAATGATACCGGCATCGGCCGGGCTGATTACGAAGGAGATCCAATAACAGTGGGGGAGGTTAGCGCAGCAATAGCAGGACTGACTTCGGGTAAGGCGCCAGGATTGGATGGCTTGCCCGGGGATCTGTTCAAGCAGGAGCCCGATGTTTGGGCCCCCTACCTTGCCGTTCTGTTTAACGGAGTTTTGAGTGGCATGGAAATCCCGAGTACCTGGCTGGGGGCAGAGGTGGTCCCCATATTCAAAAAGGGCTCAACTCTGCTCCCAGCCAATTACAGACCAATCAGCTTAATTGATGTGTCAAAGAAGCTGTTTGCTAGGGTTCTGCTGAACCGGCTTCAGGACTGGGCAGAAGAAATAGGGGCCCTTAGTCCCTATCAGGCGGGCTTTAGAAAGGGAGTTTCCACAGTGGACCAGGTCTTCCGATTGAACATCATCTATTGGAGGGCAGCGATATTAGAAGGCGGCAGCTATACACAATATTCGTGGATCTGAGGGCCGCCTTCGACCTAGTGCCCAGAGGGAAACTTTGGAGTGTCCTGGCAGAGATGGGCGTACCCCCGGACATCCTGTTAATCCTACAGAGATTGCATCACAATAACTATGCCCGAGTGAGGTGCGGGAGGTCTGGGGAACTGACGGATAGATTCCCCGTTGACAGGGGGGTTAGACAGGGCTGTGTGCTGGCACCGACCCTGTTCTGCCTCTTCGTCAACGGGGTAATCGCCCATCTGAACGGCACTGAATATACCGACGCCCCAAAACTCAACGGCAGCAGGGTGCCTGCAATCATGTTTGCAGACGACACCCTGCTGCTGTCTAAAACCCCTATGGGGATTTAGAGGATTCTCGACTCATTTGTGGCCTTTTGCACAGATAGGGGCCTAGAAATTAATGCTGCAAAAACTAAGTTCATGGTCCTGAATCCTAGCCAAAAACTGCGCCCGAACCCACACCTGGGAGCATCACGGCTAGAGAGAGTTTCCACCTTCGAATATCTAGGTGTAACCCTGAACGAAAGTATGTCTTGGGGACCACATCAGACTAGGGCTAACCTCAAACTAGTACAGACTACCGGGGGTATCACTCGGATGATGAAAAGCTCCACATACCGCCCATTGGGGCCGCTCATCCAGATCTACAAGTCACAGGCTAGGGGTGCTACCATGTACGGGGCGGAACTATGGGGCTATACATCTTCCCGCAGTCTGTCCTCAACTGAGAACAACTTTATCAGACAGATAGTTGCACTTCCGCCCAGCACCCCACTTCTTCCCCTGAGGCTGGATCTGGGACTGAGACCAATAGCTGACGAACTAGGTCTCAGACCCATAGTCTTCTGGCGAAGGCTATGGAGTAGTGAAGAACTCTCTGCCTACAGGGCGGAACTGAGAGAGCTCCTAACCCATCCTAAAGCGTTACAGATCCCCTGGATTAAATATATTCAAAAATCCTGTACGAAACTGGGGTTCCCCGACCTCTGGTCTGACCCTGCTAGCGCCTCACTGAACATCTCACGGAGAGCTTTGGTTAATGTCTATCATGAGCAGAAACTAGTCATTGCCTTGGATTCCCAGGGGGAGGGGTCATTAACATCCGTATTTGCGCTAAGCAAGGATTCATATAGGCTGGAGAGGGTCTTGGACGCTATATCCCCCGTGTTGGCCAGGAAGCTGTTTCTCCAATGGAGATATGGCACATTGCCTCTGCGATCCTTTACCAGCTCCTGGTCAACCCCGCCCTCTTCCAAGCAGTGTCCGGCATGCTCCTGTGCCGAGGAAAGCGATCTACATGTGGTCCTGTTTTGCACAACCTACAAGGCAGCTAGGAAATATTGGCTCCTTCCACTCATTAGAAACCTTGGTTGTAGGGAGTATCTCCCGATGTACAGAATTTTAAAAACCGATGTTTCAAGTCCAATAGTTTTTGCACTAGCAACATTTCTCACCAATGTCTTGTACACCCGCACTCGTATCCTGAAGTCGCAGGTTCCCACGCAATTTTAAGTCCTTAAACTCAAATGTGGTTTTTAGTAGTTTTAAATTACAGAAATGAACAATTTTACAGTGTATAAATTTGCATCGATTGTGGATGATTTTATAATGGTTGTATATGTTTTATTGTATATCTTTGATGGCCATATGGCCGAAATAAAGATTGTTAAATAAAATAAGATTGGCTGAGGCTGGCTGGTGAGCCTGGCTCCAAGAGTCTGGGAGGGTCTGCCCCGGTGGTGAATAGAGTGTTTAGCATGCTGATGTGAGGGGAGGAGTGAGCCTGGGCCTGCTTGTGGATTGACTGTCTGGTTTGAGGGTCCTGAGTGAGGCTGGGTTTTCCCGACACAATGCTGGCTCCACCCCCTGGGGTGCGTCTGATGTCCCTAGCCTGGCCAGTGAAAGGAATTCCCTATAACCATTTCTAGCTGGTTCTCACACTGCCTGCACACTGCTAGACAAAGGATTTCTCTGTATAAAAAGGGGCTGTGTCCCCTTCCAAAATGTTCTTGTTTCTGACTTGAATCCTGCCAGGGGCGTGCTGCTGCTTGGGCTCAGGGGAAGGCTTGCCTCCCTGAGCCCTGCCCAGCCCCTGGATACCTGATGGACTTTCCTTTTCTGGGAGCTGCTGTGCTCCACCTTATGTCCTGGACTATTGAGGTCCTGGACCCCTGAAGGACTGTGGACTTCCCTAAGCGCCTGGGAGCGCTTGTTCTTTGTCCTAGCGCTGAGGAGCACTGTATCCTGCCATTCGTGCTTGGGAGCGCTGATTCATTGCCCTTCTAGCGCTTCAAAGTGCTTTATTCCCCATTAGCGCTGAGGGAGCGCTTTTATGCCCACAGCCGGTGCCCACCCGGCATTTGCCACTTGGTTTTATTATTTAGTTAGCGAGGGAGCCCACCCCTCGTTAACCCGAGAAAATCACCGCCGCAGCCCGGAGGAAACACCGAAAGAAGATGTCCGGCCCGCCGCCTGGTTGTGGGCGGGGCTGGGAGGATGTGTTTTCCGCTTCCCCCTGCCTGGGGGAAGCCATTGCCTGTTTTGCTGGTCTCCTGTGCCCAGAGTGAGACCGGAGAAGAAGATTGCGGCGGCTGCTGTGGGGCTCCCGTGACCGAGAGGGAGCCCCGAGAGAAGAAGAGGAGCCAAAGGTAGCATGGCCGGGGCTCGAGTGAAGAGCCCTGTGTGCGGGCAGAGCCCCGGCCCGCGGCCCGAGTGCGGAGGAGTGCCGGCAGCAGGGGGGGACGCCGCAGAGAGACGGCGCGACAATGGAGCCTCCCCGCAGCAGAGCCGGTGAGTCGGGGGTGTTGCTGTAAGGAGAGGGGGGGGCACCGGGACACATTGCCGGTGTTCGCCACCCCCAGTAGCGCGATCTTTGCTCCACGGGCCTTGGTGTATGCAGAGTCCCCAGTGGGGGACTCCAACGACGGGGCAAAATTGGTCTACGAGCCCCGAGGCTCCCCAAGACGGCAAGTGTTTGCATAGAGCCCGCAAGGCTCTTCAGAGAGGCTGCTGGGGCCAGTTTGTGTAATTAGAGCCTGAGAGGCTCACAGTCGTTCCCGAGTCCCCCCTGAGGGACTCCAACGTTCCGGGCTTGTGTTTGAGCCCCGAGAGGCTCCCGCCCATATTTGATTTACGAGCCCAGCGAGGCTCGAGGTGCCATTGTTTTAAGAGCCAGAGAGGCTCATGGGGGCATATTGGTTCAAGAGCCTGTGTGGCTCCTACCTTTTGGCGCAGTTCTGTTCGAGGGCTAATGAGAGCCCATGCCATAGTTTTATTGATGTCCCAGCTGCCCAACAATTAGTGGGCAGATGCACCGTTTAGGCCCCTGAATTTTGGACACAGGGCGTCCTAGCCCCAACAAGGCCAGTTGGCCTAGGGACTGTCACAAGTGGTGGCTTATGTGAGTTTTGAGCAATGTGATGTGGTGCTAGGAAATGTAATGCATTTAATATGATTACGCACCTTAATCTTACACCTCTGAATGTTTTTGGGCATCATGTGTTTTTGCGCTATTGAGTTATGTTCTGGCACCTCTGAATGTTTTTATGCATCATGTGTCTTCCTTGATTTTACACCTCTGAATGTGTTGGTTTATGCATCATGTGTTTTTCCTTCCCTGCACCTCTGAATGTGTTTTTGATGCATCATGTGCCTTGTTATTACACCGCTGAATGTGTTTTTATGCATCATGTGTTTACCTTTTCCCTACACCTCTGAATGTTGTGATGCATCATGTGTAATGTGTTCTTGCTGATACCCCTAAATGTATTTTATTCTTAGGTGGTTGTTCTTTCCAGTACAGGTGGACCTAGTGAGGTCCTGGTTCCCTGCGTGACATTCCGCTAAGGTGGTTAGGGTTGCGTAGGTGGTACTTACCTGTTACCAGTAGTTACTGGTTGTGTGCTATACTTGCTAATTTGTGCTACAGTGATTTTATATCCTATATTCTATTTCTACTAAGTGCTGATTCTAACAGTGGCCCATGTGGCCCTGTCTTGTAAATAATCCCTTGTGAATATTGCCCGTGCCAGTTGGCACAATGTACATGTGTGACTTCTATCTGATGTGTTTTGACAATAAAGAAGTTATTTTTATATAACCTTGTGTGGAGTTCATTTTGTGGTGTGCCTAGGATGTTGTTGCTGTTGTGTGCTGGCGCATATGCTTTACACATTGCCTCCGGGATAAGCCTGTCTGCTCGTGCCAAGCTACCAAGGGGGTAGGCAGGGGTTATCTTGGCTTGGGACTCCCTTGCCCTGACTAGAATGGTGGTTTCTGCCTGGCTTTGGCGTCAGCCTTAGCCTACCAGAAATAGCCAGTTCTAACAATACCCTTATGTACATATTGATTAAAATTCTAATCTCCTAAATTGGTAGAGTTATGTGATTGTCGTGAAGAAATGAGTGTTTCCTTGTGTAGAAGATGTGTGCTGAATTAATATCTCAGTATTCAAACCCAAATATTTTGGGATACATACAATTCATTATTCGGCTGCCCTTTGAGATGAGCTACTATGCATGAGATACAGAATTCAGATTATATTTACCAGTCATTAAAATATTTCTTCTACATGATGCACTCATGCAGTCTCTAAAAGGCAATCTCCAGTTTTATATCATAGCCCTGAAGTTTGTTTCAAAACCCTGTTGAATCATTTAATCATACTATCAGTTTTGTTACTGATATCACTCCAGGGCAACGCTATTTTTAATGAGATAATTCTGTTTTAATTAATAAAGCCACAAATTAGCATAGAAATGGCTACAGAGCTGTGCCCTAGAGAAGTTTCTTCAAATTCCCCAAACCCTGCCCTCCTCCCTTCCAACTGCATCTGGGCCTTTATACTCATCATTATTACCATCAACTCTAAATCTACCCATCCTTTATCAAACCATTCAGATACAGGCAACAATGTGTTGGAATTAGAAAATCCTTCTGGGTTCACCCAAAATGTGCAACCAACACTGTGAGTTCAAGGCTCTATCTATAAGCCCTCAGCTAACATCTATGGAAACAAACTCATAGCAAGAAATCAGGGGTAATAACCCCATGACAACATCTCCTTGGATCACCATATTTCCAGCTTTTGTGTAGCCAAATATATGTACTGATTTCAAAGAGTCTACTTTAACACTTTACACAAGATTGTTGCAACACACTTAAACCTCAAGTCATCTGCCTTCAGAAGACTATGCTGGAGAAGAAATCTACAAGCTGTTTGAACACTCACCGGACACCGGCCCAGCCACACACTGCGATTCAGCCATGAGGGCACTCAACACTCAGTTTGATCTGCAATTCAACAAGGACTTTAAAAGGATTAAATTATGCCAAGCCCCACCCCCCCAGCTGGAAGGAGTCTATCGACGTGTTCTATGCCAGGCTGAGAGATTTGGCAAGGACCTACACAGCAAAATGACCAACTTAAAGAAATTCGGGCCCAAATAAGCCAACGTTTTTGCAACATGATGCTGTGCAGTTGGATCCTGAGGCAACCGAACATCATTCTAGACGATATCTTAATCCTGGCAAGATCGCACTATTCGTCCATGGCCGAGCCACAGAAATGGATTTAGCCATCACGCAAATGTCAGAGAAGGCCACAACCATCAAAACTGAATGAGACGATGCTGTCCGGACAAAGAGCAAGGGTTTCACCGCCAAGGGGCGCAGGTTTCCACTCACAAAGCCGAGATGTGGGTACTGTGGCCAAGAAGAACACCCAGTAAGCGGGTGCCTAGCTCAAGGTCGCACATGCGCTAACTGCAGGATCAACAATTGCTTCGCGTCAGCTTGCCAAAGTAGACTGAAAACAAGAACTCCAAGGAAAGTAGGCCACTGACGAAAGCCACACCAAGACTATGCGAGACCTCCTCCCCATTTTTTTCACAAGAGAATTAAAACACCACCAGAGGCCACAACCCGCGTGCATTGTCAGATTGCTGGTTCTGTAGTAAAAGCCATCATTGACATTGGGGCCTCAGTTAAGTTCAAAAGTACAACCAGGGAGTTCAATAGTACAACCGTCTTCGACCAAAAACCCAGCTGGTCCCATCACATACCAAGGTCTTTGCATAAGGAAGTCAAAGGCAGTTACCCCTTCAAGGGCACATGTCCATATCAGTGCAGTCCAATGATCAAGAAGTCACAACAACATTTCATATCATTCATAAAGAAGCAGACACCTTGATCAGCAGCCACATGGGAGAAGATCTTGGCCCTGTGTCTTTTGTGCTTGAGGTTGCATCAAGTTGATCACCTTCTAGATCAATTTCCTGAACTATTTAAAGAGCTATGGTGCCTCAAGTACTGTCCGGTGAAACTACACATTGACCCAGACATCGTACCAGTGGTACTTTTTTACCGCTGCATCCTGTGTCATCTCTGAATCACTAGTGGAGTAAGAATTTGAAAAGCTTGAGGAGCAAGGAGTGATAGCAAAGGTGTCAGGCCGAGACCCTGGGTCACCCCAATGGGAATAGCGAAGAAAGTGAAACAGCCTTGAAAAATGCATCTGTGCATCCACATGTGACTCCTTAATCCCGTCATCAGGCGGGAGCACAAAATAACACCCACCATGGATGACATAATAGCCAATGTCAAAGGCTTCCAGTCATTCTCAAAGTTGGACTTTAATACCGGCTACCATCAACTACTATTAGCCAAGGAAAGTAAGCACAATACCACTTCCAGCACGCATATGGGTCTGTGATGCCAAAAATGTCTACATTTCGGCATATCATTGGCTGCCGAAGTATTCCAAAATTCAATATGAGAGACCTTATCTGGACTACCAGGCATCCTGAATGTCAGTGACAACATTCTCTTACATTCTGCCACAGCTGCAGAACAGCACAAACACTTTGGAGTCCTGAGGCACCTATGGGAGCATGGACTCACACAGCATAAGGGGAAATGCTTGTTCTTTTAGTCGACTATTGAATTCTTTGGATACATATTTCATCAGGATGGAATCCAAATTAATCCTCGCAAGTTGCAGGCAATTAAGCAAGCACCAGCACCAACCACCGTGTCGGAAATGCGATGCTTCCCAGGAATGGCCACATATTGTGGGAGATTAATTTCTGCTTATGCCACCCTGGCAGAGCCTTTAAGAGCCCTCACCAAGACAATTGGCAAGTGGGTCTGGGGCGGCCAAGAGGAAGAGGCATTCGGAAGGATCAAAGTTGCCCTCCTCAACAATGCTACACTGGTTTACATTGACACGAACAAGCACACGCCCTACTACAGTCCGGTAGGTCTGGGAGCAGCACTCGCTCAAGAGCAGGAACCAAGTCGATGGGCAGTGTTGGCGTTACCCAGCAAAATACAGACTCCCGCTGAAGCACGCTATGCTCAAATCGAGCGGGAGGCCCTGGCGATCCAGTGGGCATTCGGACACTTTCACTTGTATTTGAGCGGCCAGCAATTCAAAGTTGTCACAGACAACCAGCCTCTCATTTCACTGTTCAGGGGGGTCAGCTCCTTATCCATCTGAGGATTGAAAGGTGAGCCATTCAGCTCCAGGATTACAAAATGGAGGTGGTCGACCATCCAGGATCCAAAAACCCTGCTGATTCTATCTCTCATCACCTGATACACCCAAGCACTCACGGTGACACCACGGTACCGACGCGATGGTGGACAATGTCAACATGATCGTGAGTGCTGCATGTCCCCGAGCTCTGAGCCTTGAAGACATCAAAGAGGCAGCCAAAACAGATCCCATCATTCACTGAGTGTGGACTGACGTCTAAAACAGGACATTTGTGGGATTTCCCTCACACCACTGATGACTGGCCTGGGGAAACAAAGAGAGCTTGATGAGAATTTGGAGGGTGGGAGATGAGTTCAGCATGACCCAGGAAGATAATACTTTTATAAGGGTCTCGCAACCTCATTCTGGTCACTCTAAAACACCATGTGAACCTATTGGCGCTTGAAAGACACCAAGGCACCATGAGGATGAGATCACGGATAAGAGAAAATGTGTGGTTCCCTGGACTCGAAGACGTGGTTGAGGATGTTGTCTGCAAGTGTACCGCGTGCCAGCTGATCAGCGCACCTGAAAGACGAGCACCGATACAAACCGAAGAGCCATGCCCAGTACCGTGGTTCAAACTGAGTCTGGATTTGAGAATTTCCCAGAAGGGAGATCCACCCTAGTCCTGATGGACTCCTATTTCAAATATCCCATTGTCGAGGTGGTTGATTCAATAGTGTTCACTCACGTGACCCCATCCTGGAGAAAACATTCGCCATCTTAGGCTTACCCACCAAAATTAGGAGCGACAATGGCCCATCCTTTCTGGGCACGGAATTTTGAGACTTCCTCAAACGCCACGGGATATGTCAGCACCACAATACTCCACAGTGGCCACAAGTCAATGGAAAGATTAAAAGATTTATGTGCATTCTGAACAAGCCAGCCCGCATTGCCATTGACAGTAAAGCCAATACAGAGAGCCACCTCCAGTCCTTCCTACAGGAGTAGCGAGGAATGCCTCACTGTACGACTCAGCAAACCCCTTGGACTCTGATGTTCAATATGCCTCAGCGTGATTCCATTTCCACGTGCCCAGGGTGGGTGCCTCCATCTCACAATTCTCAAGCATGATGAGAAAGATTCAATACCCTCACTAGAAACAGCCGAGGAGCCAAGACACGCTTTCTCCTACCCAGGGACAAAACCATCATCAAGGATTGCAAGCCTGAGTGAAAATTCAGGATGCTGTATGAACCAGGGATCTGAACAGACATAAGAAGCGATGGAACTATGGTGACCACAAGGAAAGGACAAGAAACGGTGGACATAATTTTATATCTTGATTCAAGAAGGTTCACATCTCACCCCAACACCCAAGTCTATCTGATGGAGAAGAAGCTGATTGTCCAAAGTGTGCAGAAAACAACGAGGTGGCAGGGAGTCCTTTTGGCCAGTGCCCATTGGGTGCTTAGGGGACTCTGGCTGATGCCACTCAATCTAGGTCTCACGTCCATGAACCACTTAGTCACAATCAAACACCCATGATACAGCCTCCAGCCCAAACCCCGACCCAGCCAGTGGCACAAAGACTTTGCATGGTGCGTCAAATTAACTTCTTCAAAACCGAGTTGGGAAGGGATGTAGCAGGTTAACGGTCCTTCTCTAAAATGTCACATCCTCTGGCTAGGCATGGCCAGAGGCTTTAAATAAATGGGAGTAGACTGCTTGTGTTCTTATGCCCACACTGCAGCCAAACGTGTGAGAGTCATAATCATCAATTCATCTTTATTTGGCTGGTTTACAACCATAAACGTGCATAAATATATAAAACATCAATATATGGCATAAAAAGAGATAACATGCATAGTTTCAAATAATACATACAATCCACAATCCAACATAATACATTTTTGATACATAGGCAGCTAGTAAAATCTAGAACTTAATAATCTTCCTTAGATTAATTGCCTTCAAGATAAAAGTAGCAACCTTAAAACATGCTAAAGGATTATTTAAAAGTAGCAAAAACGTCAAGGCCACATCATGCTTCCTTATACCCTGGCGACAAAAATGGACCTCAGATAGTACTGCCTATAGCAAGACAAATAATATTGATAACCCTCCTCGAAGGAAAGAGACTTGTACATGCAGACTGTAGATTTCATCCTTTCAGAATCTATCCTCAGATGTGCCCTGTGCTTAAAAAAGGTAGCTTTAATCAGACTCTTGGGGAGTTTCATCACCATTAAAGGGTCATTGAGCACTAGCAATTTAAAAAGGGTACTAATCGACGAATGAATATACAACAGCCATGGAATGCGAAAAGTGTTATCCAATTTTAGACAGACTATAATGATTAATTTAATAAAATTGGTCTCCACTTTGGATCAAATAGAAAACCAAAGGATAACATTTTGATCAAGAGTAAGTCTTCTATATATTGTAGTCCAAGCACTTGGTGAGCAACAAAATTGGAAGCAGAGGAGGGGAGACAGAGTAAACATTTGATGAAACAGTTTTTCTCAAGTTGTAACGGCTTACTAGGGGAATATGCCCAAAAGGGCCGGCCCCATAAGTATCGGTCGCCACCCCTCTGGCCCTATATATCTTTAACATTTCTTGGATTGGCTGGCTCCACAACTTGGATGAGAACTTAAAAATTCCATTCATGTTTCTACCCATTTTCATTTTAGCATTGATAACCTATTGGGACCAACAACCATTGCTCATAAAAAGGACACCCAAATAATTAAAAGAATTTACCCCAACAATGGGCATATTGTCGATAAAAAAGGGTCTGCAATTTTTTGGTTGATGTCCGCAGATAATTGTGACCATTTTAGATTTATTATTCTTCATACTCTCCTCAGCCATGAACTCAGCAAAGGCATTCATACATTTTTGGAGGCCAACCGGGGTCCTGGATATCAACACCAAGTCTTAAGCGTATATTAACACTGGTATGGGATGCTCCGCGACTCTGGGGGCACCAGCTTGTATGTCCTGTAGGAAAGAGTCAAACCTATTATTAAAAATGGACAATGACACCGGGCCAGAAAACATCATTTCCAAATACCCAATTTCACTTTAAAAGTGGGTCAGCATTCTCCCTGTGGTCCATAGTACACTTTACTTGATAACTTCAAGTAGAGACATGCAAGGAAATTAAAGATAGCAGCATGAGCTCCAAGAGAAATCAACGTTAATCATAATAAGGAATGATTGACTAAGTCGAATGCACTACTTAGATCCGCAAAATAAAGCTATAGGGTCCTTATTTTGGCCCGAGTATATTTCCCTATCAGCACATCTAGGTTTACGGATTGCTCAATCATCCCTAAACCCTTCCTAGAACTGAACTGTACGGGGGATAGGAGAGAATTCTCCTCGGCCCATTCCTCAAGCCTCATCAGTAAAATTCTACACATAACTTTCACTGATGAATCCAGTAATGAGAGTCAATTATTGAGTTTGAGGGTGTGGGGCCTACATTGAGGGGGTACCTGCACTGGTACTAAGCAACCCCAGAAAAGATTGAACCAACTAGGCAGGTCTGTCCCAGCCCTTCAGAGATCTTTGGAGCCAATACATTTCCCAGGTGTTTAGGAGTGGTACATGCAGTCAAGCCAGACACATGCAAGGGCTCCAGGACCTCGGAAACAGGACATGGGGGTGATGACCCACTCCTACAAAGGTCAACAGCAGGATTCAGGTGAGGTCCAGTTGGAAATGGTTAGCTGGAAATCATAAGGAAATACCTCTTGCAGTTTGTTGTCTTACTGTAACTTGAACTTGAGGTCAGTGGTATAAGCCTTGTTGTTCACTTTTTTATCCTGCGTACAAGAGAGATCAGGCATAGTACTTCAGGCATTTTCTCAGGACTCAGACAGCAGGTTCAGTACTATTCTGATCTTCTGGTAGTGTTCTGTGGGGGTGAACTGAGGTTGCCACATTTTTTTCATGGTACCAACCTGTGGGTGGGGGTAGCTCTAATCTAACTAATGGGGTAAAAGGTTACCAGAGGTTATCTACCACCTTTTGCAACATTTCCCTTTTTCCCTGGTTCCCTAATACAGACAATCCTACAATGTGCCTATCTGCCTAAATCCTAGATTCTGGAAACTTTCTCCTCTGGTGCAGAACCTGTGAGCTCACCTCAGAGGTATGCCCTTCGAAATGAGCAACCTCTCTTCTGTGGCCAATTCAAACCAGTTCTGGGACAGCTCCCTCCCCACTGGGATTGGTGCCTGCCCAGCTGGAGAAACAGAAGAGAGGGCATGTCCAACTGTTATCTGACAACTGCCTGTGACAGAGGAGGCCCCTTTGAAGTTAACTAAGTTCCTGGACATTTTCCAAATGATCAATCTGCTAGAAAAAAAGAAAACCCTCCCCACACCCAGCTTTAGGCTACTCTTGGAGTAGTTTTCACTCTTCATTCAGGGCTTCAGCAAATTATCCTACAGAGGCTTTAGGCAGGGAAAAAGAGACTTTGTTGAAGTACCTTTTCCTCAATATGTATTCAAAATCTGACTTCACTGGCGAAATGGGCTTCTAACAAATATTTAAAACAAAAGATCCCTTTGTGTTCTCTTTGTAGGCATACAGTACACCGATCACCTCTAACAATCATTCACCACTCACGCCCACTTTAGTACAGCACCAATGGGAACTCAAAAAGACCGATGTCAAAAAAGGAAGGTCAATTATTTTATTTATATCATATATTAAAAAATATTAAAAATATAAGACCACATAGATTCGTTCAAAGGTCTTATGACGTACATAAAAAGTGTGTAGCAACCCACGTTTAATTTTATCTGACCATAAAAAACATATACATTGAAGGAGAAACACAAGCAATAAAAAAACTTAAAATAAGCACACACGTTGCTCAATGACCTAACAAATGTATACACAAATAATCTGGTTAAAAACAGAGATGCACACTTGCAGGGAACAAACTATTCTAAATGCTAAGAAGCTTCTAACAAATATTACAAAGAGCCCACAAATGATATTTTTAGGTTGCTCCAGCCTTGCTACAGTGAAAATCACTTTTAGGTGCTAGTCACTGTAAGGACATGCGTAACATAACTTTCCACGTGTCCTACCTTTAAATACCATGCACCCTGCCTTATAGTATATATGACCTACACAGAGGTGACATTAATATTTAAGAAGAAGTGTTTCACCTGTGAAAATTATTTCTTTAGACAGGTGTAACTGCAGTTGACATACTGCTACAGCCAGGATAGAATGGAAGGCCTGGAGCTATGTTTACACTGTCGCTGTAGTGGATGGCACAATATGTGCTACTATCCACTTGTTGTATTTAACTTACAGACTCTGGGTATTCCTTGCACCATATACTAGGGGCCTATAAGTAAGTTAAATATGCAATATATGAGTATATAAATTCAACCATTTTAAAAAGGAGAGCTCAGTCACTTTACTACTTGTTAGCCGGGGGTAAAGTACACAGAGATCTACAGCCAGCAAAAACAGATAGAGCTAAATTCTTGGTGTATACCACACAAACGATGATCATTTCCTACACTCACCACCTGAATGTGTGTTTCTTGAAGAAGGAACCAATGCAATTGTTCATCTTGTTTACTATCTCCAAAGGTTCCATATGTGGTCTGGTGATCACCAATAAAGTGAATGCTCGATTTACAATGCATACTCTGTTGATTGGTGTGATCTGCTCTTTATCCGCTTTGCCAGGCTCTTAAAATCCTACCCAACTGAAGGAGGACCCCAAAGTCCAAATGACCATTAGAAACATTGATTGATCACAACCTGTTTTGCTCAATGATCTGGTCTCTCCAGGTTACAAGTTAGTTCCTTTAACACTGATCATCTGTTGAAGAAACATAATGCTGACCCTAAAATCCTGGTGAGTTATAGAACAATCAGTAATCTACTATTATTTAATAAGATTCCAGAGAAATACATAACCACTTAACTAGAAAAATGCACCCAAGCGGTCCAGTTACTGGGAGAATTTAAATTGTGGTTCAGACCAGGCCATAGCACAAAAATTCATAGACAACACTCACTTAGTCTTTATCAGAGGCAAATCCTTAATCTTTCTTCTGCATGTCCTAGCTGAACTTATTTGAACAAAAGATTCAGAGTATAGTGAGGATGTAAATATACTTTACCTAAGGGGTGGCTTTCAGATTCCCCTCCAGGGTTCCATCTTCACTACCTACATTGAAGCCTCTATGCCATGCCTCTATTAATTAAAACATTTCTTTCAACAGTACTCTGATTTAACAAAGCTTTTCCTAGTTGTCTTTGGCTCAAAATACATTGATTTTCGCCCCACTTGCCAATATGGTATTGATTTTGGAGTCTCTTGATGAAACTCTGGTGTAATACTCAAATAAAATAAGTTCCTCCTCCTATCAGACACATGGTATTCTTTATGAGTGGATCTAAAACAGTTTTCACAGCTTATGACAGCAACTGTGTCTCTCTGCATCACTTGAGAGGAATCAAAAATTATTTACTCAAATATTTGGTGTTGTGCAGCAGGGTCAGATGATATATCGCATCTGCCTTTCCCAGCATCATCAGCTCCTAAACCTGGGAGCTGCTTCTTTTCAAGACTCCATGATTTAAGGAAAAGACCAGCTCAAACAATCCTTTTCAAGCAACGCCCATTGTTCTGTTTCATTCGGTCCCCCAAATATAGGCTTTGAGTAGTCCCCTAACCCTTCACCTACATTTACCACACCATTAGACTACATACCGGGTTTTGGTATTGACCTTTTACCAAGTTTAGCGCTGCATAAAAGTTGTGTGGTTTACCCCGAAAACTAGCGTCATTAATTATGCATGAAGATTCTCAGAATCACAGCAGGATTACCATCTTCTGCATAATAACTATGTATAAGGGTTATCCCTTCCATCATCCTCGGCCAACATGACACACAAGGTAGAGTCCTCTGAGGGTACCTTTTAGGTATATGTACACCATATCTGTGCCAGGGCAGGCAGAGGGGAAAGACTTCTATGCTGACACACTGAGGTTCCTGCACACAGACACTCCAGCTTGCAGTGGTCTGACATCCCTCGCGGGGTGTCCATTTCAAGACCAAGATGGGGTCTCACAGTCTCTCACTTCAGGTAATGGGATTGGCTTCAGCCTAAGGGGATTCTTGGCACTGCACCTAGATACTTGCTACGTACACTTAGGTATGTCTAGTTAGGGTTGCATCGTAGGAGTACGCATTATTATTGCCATGTATTTATATGCTTGCATATATTCATTGTTTTAGCACAATGGTAGACATCTACCACCCATTTACTTTGTTGGTGCTTAATATCGTTTATATCTGTTTGTGTCTTATGGTTGATTCAGCACACCTATTTTACTCTAGAATGACGCTGGTTCAATAAATACTTATTGGAAACACCCCACCGTTTACTTTGTGTATTTCTATGAGGCAAAGTGAGCATGAGAAACTGACCCAGAAGTACTGTACTGTTTCCACGATCCCTGATGGGACAGAGTTGTCATGTTCGTTAGTTGCCAAGAACTATTCTCTTCTTGGTAAGAGGAGTTTACAGTGGCACTGTGAGCTAGCTGGTATACAGCTGAACATTCCCAGTGGAGGTGTTTTGAATCAGAATGGACATCTATCCCACAGTGTATGTTGTCTAAACGCGCAGATCCAATATAGGTTTACAGGAAATACACGAGATGACGCTACCAACGTTGATTTGGTACTTATTTAAGGGTCAACTCTGAGTAGTTCAGTCATGCTTTTCTCAGAGACCCCTACTCACATGTACCCAGAGATATCTAGAGGGGGAAGGGAAAAAATATGCGGCAGCTGAGTAGGCATAGCTTATGTATTTGCTGTAGGTTTTTTCAAGCTTGAAGGACATATAGTTCCTATTGTGCATTAAACCTTATCTCAGTTTCCTTGAAACTTTTTCAGCAATGGCTGACGAAGACCTTGCTGCGCCAACACTATGTGCGAGTGCACGGGAGGAAGGAGAATGAGAAGGAAAAATAAGCATTTCAGAAAATTACAGAACTGCCCTTACTTTAAAACCAGCGGACTATGGAGTCACAGCTAGAGATGGGACAGTAACATTCATGATTGAGGTACACAAATCATATAGAACTGAGGTATTCTATTCATGGGTTAAATTCCCACGAGCAGATGCACACCCAAATACATTTCATTCCTACACTGAAGATGAAACACCAGAGGAATACTGTCCTTATGAGCACATTGAAGTTCCGCTCTCCTGCCAAGAGCACATAAATTGGTTTAAAGGTGCCCTCTCACACACAAAAGATAAAATAAGACTCGGTCAGCTCGACAGAGACGGAGCGATTTAGACAGTCCTAGCGACTTACACACTGCATCCAAACATTGACACAATGCTGGTAGCAGACTTACGTCTGCTACACAAAGATATAATAAAACTTCACAGAAACCTGACACAGTTCATTATGAGAACACTCACACTTCAGCCAACAAGGGCTACACAAGCAGGACAAATTCAGGGGTCTGCAACTAAAATAACTCCACAAATGCTAAATGCAGTTATGGGTGAAATGCCCACTAAGCGTGAGCAAATGCCATTCTGGATAGCTCAGAAAATTACACAATTAGAAGCAGTGTTTCCACACAGAAGCCCTCAAGAAAAACACAGAATGCTAACAATCTGCTTGCCAATGGGGATAGCTCCACAGATAGAGGATTGTACCTCCTGGGGTACAGTTTTCGCTCCCATGTATACCAGAACACATGGTATTCCTTCAATAGCAGTAATACCAGTTGTATTGAGACAAATATCGAATGAGTATGGTGCAGAACCTGCTCTAAACTTAGGGATGACATTGTTACAACATTTTGCCCAGATATCAAGTATTATTTTTACAAACATAAAAGGGGAAGCAGCAGCAGGGGCAATATTACAACAAGAGTGTGAGTTGCCTAAAATTCTCGAAGACACAGATGCCGAATTACATAGAGATAATTTGGAAGCTAGTCAAGAAAACCTCAACTCATGGGTGGTTCTGAAAAGGACAACACCAAGCAAGTACCTGATTTTTCTAAGAAAAAATGGGACATTAAAAAGCAAAAGAATGAAGAGAATACACCACAATCCAGGGGTGGGTCTCCTCGACAGGAGCCCTCCGAAAGGAAATACAACCTTAGGAGTTGTGATAACATTAAAAAACCTGACAAGTATCAGGATACTGATACACGTTCATCTCGTTCCTTTCAGGGTTCATCAAAAAACTCAGATAGGGAAGGACAGTCAGAACACAGACAAGAAGAAAGGAGTCCAGATGCACATGGCGTATTTCGGAAAATAGCATAGAAAAAGATGATAAACCAAAATCAAAACCTCAATTTAAAAAGAAGAAAGTAGCAGGTCTTGAAGTTAGAAATGACCAGAATTCTCAGGACTCAACTTCTGCCGAGGGAATGGGCTCCAACGATGCTATAAAATGTGCAGCGGAGGTAACAATATCTCACCAGAACCTGATGGAATTTCTGATGACAGAGGCGTTGAATGAACATATCATGGTGGAGACACCTGCTAGTAGGGTAAGTGTCCCACACCCATTATATAAACTAATACTCCAAATGGAAGGGGACAAACCCAGAATAAAGAAAGGTCTCTTTTGGGAGAACCTGACTTATGTCTGTGACATCCTTTTGGCTGAAAAAGACTGGCTGTCTGAGATTGTTATGGAGTTTCCTAAGGGAGAAACAATAATTTTACCGGCTTTTTACAACCTCGTTCCAATTTACTTAAAACATACATAAGCGCAAGAGTGGGTGGTAGCACTTGCTCTACCATTATATCGCATCCATGTAGGGTAGCATGCTGAGTCACTTAATCCCTGAACAATACCTTATTAAACAAAAAGCGAAAAAACAGGTCAGGGAGATTTTAGATCAACTTGACTACCAAGATGTATTAGAAACTTGCACCTCTTCAATGAATAACCCTTTGTTTTCCATAATGAAACCTACTAATTCATATTGTCTTGTTTTAGACTGTAGACATCTGAAAACATGTAGAAAGACATTTGCAGTAAAGAATGCACACAGTGCCGCATTGATGAATAATATTGTGCGCAAAAAATACAAGACAACACTAGATATCTCAAATGGATTTGTCTGCCAAAATTTAGCACTGGACTGCAGATATTTGACAGCATTCTCAGCGATCATTTCCCAGCGTCAATTCTGTAGACTCCCTAGGGGTTGTTCTCAGCAAGGGTAACAGAGTTACTTCATAATTTGGATGAGGAGGCATTGTCCTATGTAGATGATATTTATCTGACAGATTATTATTTAAAGGATCATTTGACCAAGGTAAGCAACATCATTTTGGGGTTCGCATCTGAGAGCTACAAATTCAACTTTAAAAAATCAAAAATAGCCTACCTCAATGTCCTATGTTTGGGATATTAGTTATCAAGTGAAGGAAAAAGCCTAGCAGCTAACTTTTTAGAAAAGGCATGCTGCTCCAATCTCTGAAAACCTCTGAAAAACTTACAATCCATATTGGGATTCCTTAATTTTGGCAGAACATACATTTTGGATTACCCAGAAAAAGTAAAACCTTTCTACGACTTAATCAGATCTGATTTTTCAATTAGACATTGGACACAAGAACACACAGATATCCTACATTCCTTTCAAGCTGACATTATAGCTTCAACAGACCTACACACATGTAGAAATACCACAAATCTGGTGATCAGTGTAATAACGGGTCAATCAGGGTACACTTACCTAATCTTCAATGAAAGCGAAACGGTACCCCTAGCATACAAATCACACTTGTACACAAATGCTGAAATGTGTTTTGATTCTACAGAACAAATTCTGACAGCAGTACAGACTGTTGTAGTGAGAGAAAGAGCACTGCCTCAGGGGAAATGAATAATTGTTGTAACTCCAGTATCGGCCTTAGAGGCTGTTACGAAGGCTAGCATTCCAAATGCTAAAGCTTTACATCAAATATGTATACAATGAGCTGATTCTCTCACTGCAAAAGATTTAGATTACAAATTTGATTTTGCACAAAAAATACAGGCATCCCTGCAATACAAACAAGAATATTCTCTCCCGAATTAAATTATGCTTCTAGATCAGTATGAATACGTGTTTTACACTGACGGTTCTGCTCAGTCTGTCATAAGTAGTAAAAAGCAATACAGCACAGCTTGTGTGATTGTAAAAGGCCGTATGTAGGATGGCAAGTTCCATCCTAGCAGTACGGTGAAGCAATCTCTAGGAGATTGTGCGGCATAGCTGGCAGAATTAAAAGCCCTATCACTGTCACTGATACCAACGGATCAGGAATTCCCCACACTTATAGTGTTCGATTCGTTTTACTGTTTCCAGTCGTACAATTAATATTTTCACTATTGGGTTCAGAATGGGTTTAAAGACTCAATAGGTTGCACAAAAAGCACAAAATGCTTTGGGAACAAGTGGCAGAGTTGAAAAAAGACTTGCCGAAAGTTCATGTGATACTCACGCTGAGTCATCAACATGATTGCGTTCACATTGAAGGGAATTCATTGGCTGATAAAGCCACAAAAGGGGCAGTATAAACTGCTGCCATAGCTGCAATTACTTGTTCTAGTAAGAGAATAAATGGACAGATAATGATAGCCGTCATCGTTTCACGCACAAACAGCTCAGCCGTACTAAAAGGCTTTCCACTCAAGTACTCCCACAAGTTAGATGCAAAAAATATACTGTATGCTCAAATTCCAGGTGTGAGGGATAGAGTAATAACAAACGTGGATCACAGGTTAGGTTTAATTCTAGCTGCACACGAGGGTCTAGGACCTGCACACGCAGAGGTTACTGCGACTGTTCATTGCTGAAACAACACTATTGGTGGCCGGCTCTAACAAAACAGATGAAAGCATTTGTACTTAAGTGCAACAGTTGTTAGCAGATGAAGGGTTTGACCGTAGCATGCCCACGACAAACACCATTACTAATATCAGACAGACCTCTCGCATGTGAGAAAAACTGGAAAGATCTAAGGCCCCCCTTGTAGGAAGGAAAAGCTTGGCAGAAGAGAGATACATTGGAGGTGGGTATAGCTTGAGAAGCTCGAAGAACAGACATTTGGATACAAAATCCATCATAGAGCTGGAAAGTATAAAAGTAACTAAAGACCCATAGGATTCTAAAAATCCTAAAGAATCTATAGACCCTAGCCAGGCCAGTGTTAGTGTCAAAAACAAGGACAAGGAAAGGGACAAAAACAGAGGCAAGATACACCTTACACCCAAAGAAACTAAAAGAAGAAATAAAAAGTGCACAGCTCCTCTTTCAAGTGCAACCCTGCTCAGTTTAGCAAAGCTTGGGCTGTTTAGTACCCAAAAATTCACACCATCACACAGATCCTTCTTCAAGGTATAAGAAAAAAGTACGAGTAAAGTGAGGATCAGAGAACTCCAAACGGAACCAAACACAAGTGAAGATGAAACACCAGAGGAATACTGTCCTTATGAGCACATTGAAGTTCCACTCTCCTGCCAGGAGCACATAAATTGGTTTAAAGGTGCCCTCTCACACACAAAAGATAAAATAAGACTCGTTAAGCTCGACAGAGACGGAGCGACTTAGACAGTCCTAGCGACTTACACACTGCATCCAAACATTGACACAATGCTGGTAGCAGACTTACGTCTGCTACACAAAGATATAATAAAACTCCACAGAAACCTGACACAGTTCATTATGAGAACACTCACACTTCAGCCAACAAGGGCTACACAAGCAGGACAAATTCAGGGGTCTGCAACTAAAATAACTCCACAAATGCTAAATGCAGTTATGGGTGAAATGCCCACTAAGCGTGAGCAAATGACATTCTGGATAGCTCAGAAAATTACACAATTAGAAGCAGTGTTTCCACACAGAAGCCCTCAAGAAAAACACAGAATGCTAACAATCTGCTTGCCAATGGGGACAGCTCCACAGATAGAGGATTGTACCTCCTGGGGTACAGTTTTCGCTCCCATGTATACCAGAAAAAATGGTATTCCTTCAATAGCAGTAATACCAGTTGTATTGAGACAAATATCGAATGAGTATGGTGCAGAACCTGCTCTGAACTTAGGGATGACATTGTTACAACATTTTGCCCAGATATCAAGTATTATTTTAACAAACATAAAAGGGGAAGCAGCAGCAGGGGCAATATTACAACAAGAGTGTGAGTTGCCTAAAATTCTCGAAGACACAGATGCCGAATTACATAGAGATAATTTGGAAGCTAGTCAAGAAAACCTCAACTCATGGGTGGTTCTGAAAAGGACAACGACAAGCAAGTACCTGATTTTTCTAAGAAAAAATGGGACATTAAAAAGCAAAAGAATGAAGAGAATACACCACAATCCAGGGGTGGGTCTCCTCGACAGGAGCCCTCCGAAAGGAAATACAACCTTAGGAGTTGTGATAACATTAAAAAACCTGACAAGTATCAGGATACTGATACACGTTCATCTCGTTCCTTTCAGGGTTCATCAAAAAACTCAGATAGGGAAGGACAGTCAGAACACAGACAAGAAGAAAGGAGTCCAGATGCACATGGCGTATTTCGGAAAATAGCATAGAAAAAGATGCTAAACCAAAATCAAAACCTCAATTTAAAAAGAAGAAAGTAGCAGGTCTTGAAGTTAGAAATGACCAGAATTCTCAGGACTCAACTTCTGCCGAGGGAATGGGCTCCAACGATGCTATAAAATGTGCAGCGGAGGTAACAATATCTCACCAGAACCTGATGGAATTTCTGATGACAGAGGCGTTGAATGAACATATCATGGTGGAGACACCTGCTAGTAGGGTAAGTGTCCCACACCCATTATATAAAATAATACTCCAAATGGAAGGGGACAAACCCAGAATAAAGAAAGGTCTCTTTTGGGAGAACCTGACTTATGTCTGTGACATCCTTTTGGCTGAAAAAGACTGGCTGTCTGAGATTGTTATGGAGTTTCCTAAGGGAGAAACAATAATTTTACCGGCTTTTTACAACCTCGTTCCAATTTACTTAAAACATACATAAGCGCAAGAGTGGGTGGTAGCACTTGCTCTACCATTATATCGCATCCATGTAGGGTAGCATGCTGAGTCACTTAATCCCTGAACAATACCTTATTAAACAAAAAGCGAAAAAACAGGTCAGGGAGATTTTAGATCAACTTGACTACCAAGATGTATTAGAAACTTGCACCTCTTCAATGAATAACCCTTTGTTTTCCATAATGAAACCTACTAATTCATATTGTCTTGTTTTAGACTGTAGACATCTGAAAACATGTAGAAAGACATTTGCAGTAAAGAATGCACACAGTGCCGCATTGATGAATAATATTGTACGGAAAAAATACAAGACAACACTAGATATCTCAAATGGATTTGTCTGCCAAAATTTAGCACTGGAAAGCAGATATTTGACAGCATTCTCAGCGATCGGTTCCCAGCGTCAATTCTGTAGACTCCCCAGGGGTTGTTCTCAGCAAGGGTAACAGAGTTACTTCATAATTTGGATGAGGAGGCATTGTCCTATGTAGATGATATTAATCTGACAGATTATTATTTAAAGGATCATTTGACCAAGGTAAGCAACATCATTTTGGGGTTCGCATCTGAGAGCTACAAATTCAACTTTAAAAAATCAAAAATAGCCTACCTCAATGTCCTATTTTTGGGATATTAGTTATCAAGTGAAGGAAAAAGCCTAGCAGCTAACTTTTTAGAAAAGTGCATGCTGCTCCAATCTCTGAAAACCTCTGAAAAACTTACAATCCATATTGGGATTCCTTAATTTTGGCAGAACATACATTTTGGATTGCCCAGAAAAAGTAAAACCTTTCTACGACTTAATCAGATCTGATTTTTCAATTAGACATTGGACACAAGAACACACAGATATCCTACATTCCTTTCAAGCTGACATTATAGCTTCAACAGACCTACACACATGTAGAAATACCACAAATCTGGTGATCAGTGTAATAACGGGTCAATCAGGGTACACTTACCTAATCTTCAATGAAAGCGAAACGGTACCCCTAGCATACAAATCACACTTGTACACAAATGCTGAAATGTGTTATGATTCTACAGAACAAATTCTGACAGCAGTACAGACTGTTATAGTGAGAGAAAGAGCACTGCCTCAGGGGAAATGAATAATTGTTGTAACTCCAGTATCGGCCTTAGAGGCTGTTACGAAGGCTAGCATTCCAAATGCTAAAGCTTTACATTAAATATGTATACAATGAGCTGATTCTCTCACTGCAAAAGATTTAGATTACAAATTTGATTTTACTCTAAAAATACAGGCATCCCTGCAATACAAACAAGAATATTCTCTCCCGAATTAAATTATGCTTCTAGATCAGTATGAAAACGTGTTTTACACTGACGGTTCTGCTCAGTCTGTCATAAGTAGTAAAAAGCAATACAGCACAGCTTGTGTGATTGTAAAAGGCCGTATGTAGGATGGCAAGTTCCATCCTAGCAGTACGGTGAAGCAATCTCTAGGAGATTGTGCGGCATAGCTGGCAGAATTAAAAGCCCTATCACTGTCACTGATACCGACGGATCAGGAATTCCCCACACTTATAGTGTTCGATTCGTTTTACTGTTTCCAGTCGTACAATTAATATTTTCACTATTGGGTTCAGAATGGGTTTAAAGACTCAATAGGTTGCACAAAAAGCACAAAATGCTTTGGGAACAAGTGGCAGAGTTGAAAAAAGACTTGCCGAAAGTTCATGTGATACTCACGCTGAGTCATCAACATGATTGCGTTCACATTGAAGGGAATTCATTGGCTGATAAAGCCACAAAAGGGGCAGTATAAACTGCTGCCATAGCTGCAATTACTTGTTCTAGTAAGAGAATAAATGGACAGATAATGATAGCCGTCATCGTTTCACGCACAAACAGCTCAGCCATACTAAAAGGCTTTCCACTCAAGTACTCCCACAAGTTAGATGCAAAAAATATACTGTATGCTCAAATTCGGGGTGTGAGGGATAGAGTAATAACAAACGTGGATCACAGGTTAGGTTTAATTCTAGCTGCACATGAGGGTCTAGGACCTGCACACGCAGAGGTTACTGCGACTGTTCATTGCTGAAACAACACTATTGGTGGCCGGCTCTAACAAAACAGATGAAAGCATTTGTACTTAAGTGCAACAGTTGTCAGCAGATGAAGGGTTTGACCGTAGCATGCCCACGACAAACACCATTACTAATATCAGACAGACCTCTCGCATGTGAGAAAAACTGGAAAGATCTAAGGCCCCCCTTGTAGGAAGGAAAAGCTTGGCAGAAGAGAGATATGTTGGAGGTGGGTATAGCTTGAGAAGCTCGAAGAACAGACATTTGGATACAAAATCCATCATAGAGCTGGAAAGTATAAAAGTAACTAAAGACCCTAAGGATTCTAAAAATCCTAAAGAATCTATAGACCCTAGCCAGGCCAGTGTTAGTGTAAAAAAAAAAGGATAAGGAAAGGGACAAAAACAGAGGCAAGATACACCTTACCCCCAAAGAAACTAAAAGAAGAAATAAAAAGTGCACAGCTCCTCTTTCAAGTGCAACCCTGCTCAGTTTAGCAAAGCTTGGGCTGTGTAGTACCCAAAAATTCACACCATCACTCAGATCCTTCTTCAAGGTATAAGAAAAAAGTACGAGTAAAGTGAGGATCAGAGAACTCCAAACGGAACCAAACACATGTGAAGCCATAACGATGGCAGAGAAGTCTGAAATAGGAGGCTTTGGGGTACCAACAAGCAACAAATATCAAGCACTGGTCAATGTAGAAAAACAAGAACTAGAAGGAGGTAGTAGCCTGTAGAGCAGATGAATGATACCAGAAACACACAAGAACAAGACCAAGCATCTCCACCCAGAAAAGACCATGGCCTAGAAACAGCCCACACCAAAATTTGTATCAACAGTATCAACAACAGCACCCCGGCTAGCACTAGTGTGGATTGCTCTAATGAGCCTCAGGCGGAAAAGATCCTAGGAGAGATGAGGGCAATGATGAGAGAGCTAAGAGACAAATTCGCAATTTCTGAAAAAAAACAGACAAAGATTCAAGAAACATGTGAAACACTCGACCAAAAATTAAATACTCTTATTGATAGAGTTACACACGAAGAAGGAGAAATAAAAACCCTGAACAGGAAAACGGAAGCAAATCATAAAGAGATAAATAAACGTAAAACTAGAGGACTGGAGATCAGCGAGAGGCTAGAGTCTATGGAAAACCAAGCCAGACGAAATAACTTAAAAATAGTAAACATTCTCGAAGGCTTAGAAGGGGAAGATATAAAGAGTTTCACAGTCCAGCTTCTAGAAGAACTAATTCCCTGGACCAAATCCACCAATCTTGCCGAAGGTATCCAAAGGATACATCGTGATCTCTTTAGAAAAGGCAAACAAAGGAAAAACCCCCGGAAAATACTGATTAACTTTATGACCTATTCTGTAAAGGAACGGATTCTAAGTGAGGGCCTAAAGGCGGTTTCATTCTCTAAAGATGGATGGTCTTGTAGGATTAGATCGGACATCTCAAGAACCACTCAAGACAGACAGTGGGAACTGGGTCAACACATGCCACAACTAAAAGCTTTAGGTGCAAATGTCCAAATGCGTTTTCCGGCCTCATTAAGGATCATGTGGAACAACAAAATGTTCAATATAAGGGACTCAAAAGAGGTGGAAAACCTCATAGACCAAATCAAGACCCAGCAGGAAGACCACTCTCGTGCCCACTCTCACTCCTAATCAATAACTAATAATCTACAACTTAGCATCTAAACAATATTAATATATGGCGACCGGTCTCGGCAAATGTTTAAAGGTGGGAAAGGAAAGTGCACAATTTTGTACTCAATGGCAGGGAGCTCAAAAATGGGCAGTGTATGCCCAGAGGAGAAAAGAAGAGGGAAGCTTCTCCAGGGGGGGGACTAAACACAGTTATGCTCAAGAACTGAGCGAACCAGGAATAGGATTAACAAAATACAAAAAGTGAGCCAGCAGGGTTTACTCTCAGAAAACCATAAAATAAGGAAAGAATTTGCAGAATTCTTCACAAATCTATACACGGAAGAATCTACTTGCTCCAGTGACGAAATACAGAGCCTACTAGAAGGGATTGAAATCCCAAAGGCATCCCTAGACCACAAGTTAGATCTCAATAAAGAAATTACTGAGAGGTCTCTGAGGCAATAAAAGCTCTAAAAAGGGGGGAAGGCGGCAGGCCCAGATTCTCCACCAAATGAAGTTTTTTTGGCTCTTCAAACAGCTGTTTTGACCCCCCTTACCGAACTTTTTAATGAAATCTTTCTCAACAATAACAATCTCCCCAGATCCTGGAATGAAGCAATAGTTAGTATCTTGCTGAAGACAGGAAAGGATCCAACTAAATGTGAGTCCTATAGGCCCATCTCACTCTTAAATTGTGACTATAAGATCTACACAAAAATGTTGGCAAAAAGATTAGGGGCTGTGGCAGGGTCCCTGATCCATCCAAACCAAAAGGGCTTCATCAAGGGCAGGCAAATTACAGAACTATCACATGAATTGATTGCCACTATAGACATCGCGACTCATCATCAAACACCTTTGGCAGTTATAACATTCGATGCTGCCAAAGCCTTCGATAGGGTCAGTTGGCCCTTCCTGAATGCCATTCTGGCTAAGTTTGACCTAGGGGATAAGTTTGAGAACGCGGTAAAAAACATCTATAAAAGACCAATTGCAAGAATTTTGGTAAACAAGGGTCTCACTGACAAGGTTCAGATAGAAAGAGGATCTAGACAGGGATGTCCCCTGTCCCCCCTATTGTTCAATTTCTATATAGAGCCTCTTGCATGCCTACAAAGGGGAGAAGAGGGATAGTACCTTTCACACATAAGGGATGGGAGGAGAAAGTTGCATTATTTGCAGATGATTTAATGATATTCACGGGCAACTTAACAAGCTCACTGCCAAGAATAGAAAACATTATAAGTAAGTTCGGGGCAGTTTCAGGATACCAAGTAAATCAAACAAAATCTAAAATAATGGAATGCAACAACATGTCGGGGAACCCCCTCGTGAAGAATAAAATAAAGTACCTAGGGATAGAATACATCAAAGATATTGAAGGGATAGCCGCCTTAAACGTTAAAAGAATATACAAGGATATAAGAACTCTCCTTAAGGCTTGGGTTGGCCTACATCTTTCCTTCCTAGGGAAGTCAAACCTAATTAAAATGACGATAGTTCCAAAATGCACAAACCTCTTCAACTCTCTCCCACTGGATTTTAATAAAATAGAGATCAAAAAACTGCAAGGAGATTTATCCTGCTACATTTGGGCCTCAAAAGGAATAAGGATCAGCTGGAAAAAGCTGAGAAGAAGCAAGATGCAAGGAGGCATTGCCAGTCCAGACGTTTTGGAATATTGTAAAGCTTTCCAGTTAAAAAATATAAGGACCCTGTTGGGCATTTGCGAAAAATGGCCCATGCACTGGAAGGCCCTAATCGGTCCTGGGGAAGACAATTATTTATACAAATTCGGACACCCAAAATTTTTCAAGAAAATTAAACTGAAGATGATAAGATCAGCAGCAAGAACATGGTACGATGTTAGAACCACCCTGACAATACTCTATTATAGTAAATTATCTCCAATCTGGGACTCCCCTGGCACTATAGATTGCTTAAAAGACACCCTAATAAACCCCTTAAAGGAAGCTAACATAAACTACTGGGGTAACTTGATAAGAGATAGTAAGATCATAGAATGGGAGATACTGGACACAGAAACCAAGGGAACCTCATCAAGATTTAAGTATTACCACCTAAATAGCTGGATCAAAGGAGTAAAAGAAAATATGCACGGGGATGAAACCATCTAACAAAAACTTCTGGACATAGAACCTTTTAAAAAAGAAATAGCTTACTGGTACTGGGCATTGATAAGATCTGGTGAGGAAGAATACAAATCCCCCGATGACATCTGGTGCAAATCTATGCCAGAGCTTGATATTACAAAACTCTGGGAATCCTCAAACAACATCGCAGGACAAGTGGCAAAATCTGCTCCTCTGAAAAAATATCACTTATTCTCAATCCACAGAGCATACTGGACACCAAAAAAACTGTCAAAATTCAAAAACAATACAGTAAAGAAATGCCCCAAATGTGGAAAAGAAAGAGCAGACGACCTACACATGTTCCAAGATTGTGCGATGCTAGAGTAATACTGGAGCCAGATCGGTAAGACACTTTCAGAAGTACTAGAACAACCAGTGGAGGTAAGCATTGATTTGATTATTTTTGGGGTCAGAAATAACTTGCATGCCATTACCGCGTCGAAGGACAAAGAAAGAATCCTCTTTTTATTGATTCTCTTAGCTAGGAGGGAAATTTGTATTAATTGGATAAAACAATCTCCACCAAGATACCCCGATTGGCTTAACTCAGTACTTAGGGTACATAATCTGGATAAAAAGGGAAGGCAAAGTAAGAAAAATAGGTTCTGGATTATTTGGGAAAAATACAATTTGGCAACTTCTAAGGGGTCCAATGATTAAGGAAAAAGTAACATCGATTTCAAGCGGAGTCTTGAATAGAGTAGTCATAATGACTAGCTCTCCCCCACTTCCACAAATCGTGTACCTAGATATGGAAAAATGGGTGCCCCAGAGGACAAGGCAAACAGCTTCCCTAGAGAGATAGAAGGTGGTCATTTTGGAACGGATCCAAACGAGATAAAGGGGCCTCCGACCTCTCCATACTCTAAGAAATCTTATCGCTTGATGAGGACTTTAAAAAAAAAAAAAAAGCACAGGGGTGAAAAAAATTCTTTTGATATCGATAAATGTTTGGCTGATTTACAGGATCTCAATGAATTCCAGGCACTACAAAGCAACGTGCACTTAAAAAACACCACAACTGGGGAAGTGAAAACAGTAGCGGCAAGGCCTGCCTGGATCCCAAAAGTCAGGGATCTGGTCAGATAAAAGAGAGCTGGCAAGAAAGAATTTGGGCCATCATACAGGAGGCTGTACCTGTCTTGGCAGCCGAAGGAACAAGAACAGTATTCTCCCCCCTCTTGCCGGTAAGAAAGGAAGAGATTTCTCTCCATTGATCTGATCAAACCACACCATGTGGCTGATCCTAAATAGTAGGCCACATGGGATCCTGGGTAGCCGCTGCTCTTCTCTCTCTACCGTACAGGAAGTTCAGACAGAAAGACTTATAACATTTGAAGAGTCTACAGTTCGAAGTAATGGAGTTACCAACAATGAAATGGAACTTGTTCCTATTGAAATTGAACATCAAAACTCAAATGAAACACAGATATCAATTCAGCCTACCACAGACATCTACATCATTATGCCTCTACAGGAGACAACTGCCAATTCAACAAAACCTGCTGAGCTACCATAGATAGATCAAACTGCATCTGGCTACTTTATTGATTTCAACACATTTTCTCTGGCTCCAAGGGAACCTGAGTCACCGCCAGCTCCAGTTTCTCGCAAAAAACAACTTCATGATTTTTACATTTGTCTGACATGACATACCTTGTCACATCATGGCTATAGCTCCAGATATTAACAGAAATACTGTTCGTACTTTTCTGGATAGGTTTAGTGAATGTCTTTTCCTTTATCACGAATTGACACTCTCTCCCAGAATGCTCTGTAGTATTAAAAGTGAACTTTGTGTTGAAACCTCATACATCCTCTCATTGTGAACAAAGAGACCTGTCCTATGTGAACATTACAACAATTCTGGTTCCTGAGCGAATATTGTGGGATACCGTTCCGTGTGATGTATTTGGCCCAACTGAACTTTTAAAAATACTACATAGAACTGTCTGCAGCGTTTTCAAAAAATTAAATGTTTTGTGGCTCATCTGATTTTTATACCATGTACTGTTATCAACATTATGTATTTTATCTATTTAAAACAGGGGGGTAACCCAAGTAACCCTTTGGCATCTGGGTAAAGACATACAATCAACAGAATAATAATTTCCTCGGGATAGATAATCACGCTAAACAGTAAGAAGTGATACCTGAATTATCTCTTCCTGCGGACATAAATCCCTAGAAACTTCTATACATTTCAACCATCCATAGTCAAAGGCAAAACAATATGTACACAAGTGTTCCTGATTAAAACATATTTTGCTGTATTTATTCCATACGTTCCATGAATAAAATCATCTTTTTTCTTTTTTCAAATATATATAAACAGATACATCACATAGACATATGTATATACATATTTACACTTAAACATACAAAACACAGTGTATATATTTTCTTCTTGCTCTCTTAGCCCTTATTATCAATCAGTTTGCTCCTCAAAATATTTTACATTGAGCATTCCCTTAAATAATAGATCACCATAAAATTCCAACCTCTTTTTTTTTAGTACTCCTGATATATTGCCTATTGTTTTAATTTGGTTTGGTATCTTTAAATTGTCTGTCGATGCGTTTGAGTCACATTACTTATCGAGCCTCATCAGGACTAGGGCAGTTGAGTGCATCATTTTTAAATCCACCTAAGGGATCAAGGAACACCTTATTTAACTGCACATATTGGAAATCACTTAATGTACACATATAAACATCTTTCAACAATGTGGCTGCATTCACCAGAGCAACACAGCAGCGGGTGCGAAAGTTCAGCTCAACCAAAAGCCAGGAAGCATCAATTTTTTACAAAGAAAGGCCACACTCGGGAACTTTACGTTTTTAAGGTTTAATTAAACAGAGCCCAGTCTGCACACTGACGCGTTTCAGCCTTACGGCCTTGGTCACGGTAAGGGGTATTACTTTTTGCAACTGTGTTATGTCATTTCCTGTTATACAGCATGCCCATGAATTCTGGGACATGTAGATTCAATATATTAACACAGTTTTCCCACAATGCAGATATCGTGTATGGTTTGACAATGTTTACCAGTACACTTTTACCTTTGTAGATATAAACAACATGTGATTACTTATTTACATTGTCAACAGGAAAAAAAAGTGCCACATAAAATTATAGAAAGGTATACAAATACATTTGAAAAATAATTTCAAATCGAATTAAGGCAGACTATTAACAAATTATGTCACCGATTGCTTCAATCTTAAATGTGCACCATGATGTAATTCACTGTTGTGTCCGACTCTCTACCATTGCCCTTCTTTGCACACAATATGTGAGGGCAGTCCACAGGTCCTAAAAAAAGAAGTAAGGTGACTAACCATGTTAGGTAGTATGGAAGTGAAAGCATGAGATGTGCCATCAAAGCGCATGATGTCACGGCGTTTGACAATGGACTTGATATCACAGGAAGTGACATAACAATAAGTGACAGCAGATATCAAGACCTACACACATATGTTTATCATGTAAATTATGAGTACATTTAAGCGCATCTTGAGGCTTAACAAATTCAATTTTGCATTGGGGTTGTCGCAAAAGGGAATTGTAGTAATGCCGGGTCTGGTGGCTCAGTGGACTGCCTATGTTCGACCTCATGGTCATGGTCACAGGTTCAAATCCCGTCAGGTCCACTCAGCCTTTCATCAATCTGAGGTCGATAAAATGAGTACCATTGAGTTGGGTAACAAGAAACATCTGTTATTCAGCACCAAGATACCTCTGGGTGAACGTTCGCTTTACAAATACACATGTTATGTTATGTTATGTTAAATGTGAGATAACTCTGGAGGGTAATGTATTTGTGGGAGAGATCTGTGTTTTGTGAAGTCCAACATTTTAATCAAAGTAGTGTAGATGTTAATGTGTCTTCTGCTAAGCACATCATGTAACATGCAGATGACAGATATTTATTTTATGTAGATAGGTAACTGAGTTACTTCTTTTAACACCGAGATCCTTTTGTTACCTGCAGTTCATAAATTGTAATCTCTCTAATATCGCACAGTGAGATATGGGCATGTGACTCCTACACCTTGTAACCCTGGCTCACGTCACTTGTCTTGTGCATTGAGTACCTTCAAATATGTGAGTTCAACATGTCTGCTGTACAAAAACTCTTTTGTCTGATTTAATAGACTAAACTTTTACTCCACATATAATACAGATCTAGCCACATATAGGATACGCATGACTCCTGACTTGTCTCTTAGTTCATTAACAGCATTGCCATCAGGGGGATTTTTCTAAAAGTCATGTTTAATACATACATAACAGGACGTGGTAGCACACTGACTGTCATTTGCAATTAGTAGATTTTACATTGAAATAGGGACAACATTTCACATTGACATGCTGTTTTAGTGATAAAACTATATAGTTTACAAACAATGTTTGTAAATCCATTTTCTACAAATATGTGTCATTTGCACATCACCAAGTAAAGTGTTCATATTTGTTTTGCTCCTATTGTAAATTACATTGCCTTTTATTTACATGTTTGGTTTTTAAAACATAAAAAAGGCATTGTCATTTACAATGCCAATAGCTTATACTCTTGCAAACGCGAGACCGATTGCACTGCAAATGCTTGTTTATCTAATCCCCTCCTCTACACGTCCATGAAGTTTTCTGTCTTCCATTTCCCTTCCCCACCTTGGAAGAGATTTTACTCTACTTTTTTTATTGAAACAAACCTCTGTCCATTTGGAGGATGGAAAAGTGTCAGAGGCAGACCATCCAAAACAAACAAAAGTAAACAAAAACTCAGTCAAAAGCGCAGACATGCTGATGGAGCAAGGTTTCATACATAAAAAAACTTCCTTGTACTCAGCCCTCTCGAAATAACATGTAATTCATTAATCAAAATGTTATGTTTACTAATATTTGCATTACAGGATATTTCTAGTAAGATGGGGAAGCTTGCTTATGTGCTTTTTCAGTAACCTGAGTGTCCTAAAATGGCCGCCGAAAACGCGGGAACTTTTCTGCTCATGCGTCTGCCACATCTGCTACTGCTATAACTAAACTTTGTTCGTTCTGCTTACATATTAATGCTATAGTTAAATTATAGTAATGGGGTTAGAGTAGAAATAAGTGGTATTCAGTGCATTCATTTGTTTTTCTATTCTAATGTGTCTCTCTTTGACTTTATTAATAGCTCATATTTGGGCCTGAGGGTGACATGGACAGCCATATTGAATCCGCTCTGCGCATGTGCTAAGAACTCTGAGAGACCTCAAGCAGTGGCATTGAACTGATGCCAGTGACTGTCTTTCCAGCAACGCACCTGGGAACCACAACCCATAACCTGGGAAAGGAAGAAAACTTGCACCTTTATCACACTTTGTATATGAAAATGAAATAATATTGGTGGGCGGAATAAAGACATGGGAAAAGAAATTATGGGCGGGAACATTGATCAACTATATTGAATTGAAAATGTTTCTCATCTTAGTATGGTGTGCTGACCTCTCCTCGTCTTTCTGACCAATCAAATGAAGGGAACACATAGAATTTGCAACATTTAGGGGTGGTACATTGCCTAGAAAATGGTATGACTTAGGTAGGCTTAGATAGATGATTTGTCCGCCTTGTCACAGACCTGTCACTGACCCAACGTATGCTGAAGGAGAATCAAGAGCAGAGGTGCTGGCAGAGCACTCTGTCAGAAAAATCGGGGTGTGCTAAGGGAGAAGTATTTATTTATTTATTTAATTTTTTTTTTGAAAACCTTTATTGTGCAGATATAGCTGACAAATACGGGCCTACAACCCATCGGGCCGGCCACCACACTGTAGTAGCACATAAGCCAGGAAAGAAACTCCAGCAGGTCTCCGATATTACAGATGCAACAAAGCGAGGCAGAAAGCCACAAGGAAACCACAGTGAATAGGAAAAGTGAAGGTTAATTTTATAATATAATAGGGTGAGTAGCAGGAACATTGCAGTTATTAAGGTCCAAAAGTCCGTGGCGGGTCGTCAACAGGCAGTGAAACAAACACAGCGAATTTAAAAAAAAAGGACAGCTACATTATAGCAAAGGCAAAACGTGAGTCCCACATCAGCAAACAATACCATCCACTGCCCAACGCCCACCCGTTACTACAAAAATACGCATCAACACAGAAAAGGAAGTCAGGATTGCAATACGAAGCCATCCGCTACATCGACCCAGGGAAAGAGAGAAGGAAGGGGAAAAAGGGGAAAGAAAATCAGGAAAAAGGGTTGAAAAAACAGGGAAAGGAGGACGCGGCCCCACAGCATGAGCCCCATGGCAAGTAAAGCATACGAAAAAGGGGCAGCCCATGGAACCAAAGGAAACAGGAGTAATGGATGCGCAATGAACATCGGTAACAGGGAGGCCGTAGGCCCACGCTGGCAAAAAACACCCCATGAGGCCTACATGCAGACGCAGCGTCCAGAAAAAAGAATACACAAGAGCCATAGAACCAAGAACAAAAGAAAAACAAAAATACAGACCCCTCCCCCACCCACCCCACCCTGCACCCCTGCAGAAGGCTACGGCCTACCCCCCCAGCAGCGTGCCTGTCGCCCTAACCAGAAACCCGAAATATAGAAGAGTCAAAAAGTAAGGAAGGAACCATGTAGGCAAAAAGAGAGGAAAGGGAAAGGAAGGAAAAAACTATCGGGAGAGGAGACACATAATCAAAACTATCAGCTCCCAACTCTCCCGTCCGAGCACATTCAGAGCCCACTAGAAGATGAAGTCATTTCAAAGATAAACAGGCACCAGGAATATGAAGAGGAATCAATCATACATGTATAGCCGCAGGGCGGTCATCTGGCCACGCCACAAAGTAATAGTCCGGCGGTACAAGTTCATCTCAACCCTGTCCTCGTCTGTCCAGTGCCATAGGCACAGAGTGCACAAAGAACCAGAACATGAGGGGCCAGAGATGAAAAGCAGGGATTCCAAACGTCGAGCTACTACACAAGTTATAACGGCTTCGGACCGGATGAGCAAAAAAGGACGGCAACAGCAGCAGGCGACTCAAACGCAGCTCCGCAGACCAAGTGGAAAAAATTGCCCCGGTGAAAAAGTTACAGGATCTCCGCTCGGCAGGCCGAGGCGAAAAATCACCGGGAGACCCGGCGAGACAGATCCGGACGGATCTCGGCTGGAGGCCTTCCAATGCATCCACCACAGGGAAGAACTCCTGACGATACAAGGCAGCAGGCATCTGTACGTCCAAACAAGCAGTGGCCTTAGGATTTTCAATGTCCAGGAAAGGCACCGCAGCACCCTGAAGCGGCGAAGCCATACACGCAGGGGACGGCCCAACGAGCCCGGAACAAAGGCTACCAGCCAGCCCAGCGACAGGCACAGTCATGGAAGCACGCCAGGAACACAAGGCGGCGAAGACGTCGCCAACTGTAGGCTCACCTTTACGGTATTCAGCAAACGTGCCGTGCGGCGAGCCAATGTCGCCGTCCCCAACTAGGCGTAGATGCAGGGTGCGGGCCGTCATCTTTGCAGCCCGGCGCGGCCGCGGGAATCTCCGACCCCAATCCGGCCACCAACGGAGCTCGATGGGAACAAGCCGGCGACAAGCAATGGAACCCTCAGGGCAGAAAGGCGGGCCACCAAAATATTGAGGCAGCCGGCGCCACTGACCCACGGGCGCCGCCCGCCGAGACCGGGCGGAGGGTTTCAAGATGGCCGGACAGGAGAACAAAGGGGAGACGAGTCGCCCATGCGGTCAACCCCGTCCGTGGAAGGCAGCGCTCCACCACCAGGTCCCCAGACAGCCAGACCAGGCCCGGTCAGTCGCCACCGGTCCAGCCGCACAGTGGCCGCTCCGGCCGACCCCGCTCCTCCACCAAGGGGTCGGCCCCGGCGCTCCGCCCCGCCCGGGCGCCGCAGACGAGTCCCAGGCCTGCCCACCCCGGAGGCCACGAAGCGAACAAGGGCGCAGCTCAGGATCCGCGGCACTTAGGATCATCCGGAGCAGACGGTGAGTGCCAGCAAAACGTCATAAGTCCATATTCCATCAAATAAGACTTCTCGGGGCAGGATAAGGTGCAGGATAGATAGTTCAGGCAGGAAGGTTGACGGAGCCGAGCTACAACGCGGCCGTCACGGTCACGAGCTTGGCTCCTCCCCCAAGGGAGAAGTATTGATTACCCAGTCGGGGCACCAAATTGCTGTAGAGAGGGGGGTGACGCTGGCGTTGCACTAGTGGAGGCTACCTGTCCTGATCTGCACCTGTCCTGTCCCATTGGCACCTGATTAGTCGGTAGCCTTTTTCTTTGTCCCAGCCCGTGGCCAGCGTTGGTCTTCAGACCATTCTAGGTTAATATCATCTATGTGATAAGTCCTTGTGCTATTTCCGTTTCTCGCCCTTCCCAGGTACCAATGTCTAAAGGTGTTACTATAACTTCTTGCAAACTCTATGTCTTATTAACTATATTCTTACTTGTAACATTTCTGGTCACTCAGTTGTGGCCCCTGACTCATCAAAAATGTGCATAGATAAAGTGTTTAAAACTTCTCCTGAGTCTGTGATTATTACAGGAAAGGTAAATTATTTAAATTGCTACCTATTATGCTAACTCCCTTTTCGATCCCTAGGACTTATAGCATAGGTGACAAAAGTTGGTAAGTCATGGTGTTCGGGTATAAGTCCTGTGAAAATAAAATCCTGATAGGCAGTAAGTAGAAGCAGGATTAACGGTACAAATGTGAGAATGTTCATGGGCCCAAGTGATTTTTGATGAATTAAGTAGGTAAACCTGCGCACCATCAGTAATAATTCTGGGGGCTCGTCCGAGGACACCCCAGAGTTTGCGTCTGCAGTTTTTAACTTTACATATGCTCCCATATACACCTAATCCTCTTTCATCACAGAATGTAGATAACCTTTGTTTCTCCTGCTTCCCTACACTTAAATCTACTTTAATAATAATAATAATAATAATAATAATAATAATAATAATAATAATAATAATAACACTGACACTTGTAAAGCGCAAACAGCTACCTCAAACAGTGATGTCCCGGCGCCCTAGTAGTAGGCAGTATGCAGACAAAAAGTTCCTAGCAAATACCCCAAACCGGTACTCTTACCTAGAGCACCAAGTCTTAACCGCTTTCCTAAAAAGAGACTCTGAATCAATGTGGTGAAAGTTGCTTGGCAAGGTGTTTCACAATTTGGCAGCCCCGACCATGAAAGATCAGCCACCTAGGCAAGCCTTCCTAAAGCGAGGGGTAACGAGCAGCTTTTTTTAATTAGAACTCAATGAGCGAGTCTGCTTTTAGCAGCATAACCTTTGATTCAGGTAGCTGGGGCAGTTACCATGCATAGCTCGAAATGCCAAAGTCAGAGCCTTGAACTCAATTATTTTTGCCACCTATAGCCGGTGGAGCTCTTTTATATGCGGAGAGACAAGATGACGGAAGTTTACATGTCTAATCAGTCTCACATGCTGCGTTTTGTACCATCTGCAGTCGTCTAATTAAGTACTTTGGCAGGCCCAAATAGAGGCCATTTGCATAGTCCAGCCTAGATGTGTCACCATGGTGTGGACAATGATTTTGCGGCAATCCTCTGGCAGCAGATGCATACATTTCCATACATTTATTAATTTTCTGAAAAAGGTGGCTGTCACCTGCAGTATTTGAGCTAAGAATGAAAAATCAACCTCCCACTTTATGCCTAGATTTTTTATAATAACTGCAGGGGCATGAGGATGGTCCCATTTCCAGCAGCCACCAGAGATCCGGCGCTGGAGGCAACTCCTTCCTGAAAAACATTACCTCCATTTTTCCAACATTGAGTTTGAGTTTATTACCGTTCATCTACAGCACAATGTCTCTCAGGCAGCCCATGAAACTCTTGAAGGAGACCTCAGTCTGCTCTTTAAAGGAAAAACAATCACCCTCACCCTCCAGTTAGTTACCAGAGAGAACAGCACAGCCAAATAGAGATTAAACAGAAGTGGACTCAACGTTGACCCCTGAGGGACTCCACACCAAAGATTTTTCGGTTCAGACAGATAGGGTTGCAAAGCGACCTTCTGTGAACGATTATTAAGGTAAGACTTCAGCCAGGCCAGAGCCATGTCCCAATGCCCATATCCTACAGTCTCTGAGTCAGTAAGGTGTGGTCAACTGTGTTGAATAGAAAAGAGAGATTCAGGAGCACCAGCATTGCTGATGCTTCTGAATCTACCGACAATCTTACGGACTCGGCCACCTCCAATAGGGCTCTCTAGGTACTAAACCCAGACCGAAATCCAGATTGGCTATCATGTAAAATTCCCTTACTTTCAATGAAGTTGGTCAATTGTCGCTGCACCAGTTATTCCAACATTTTTGCTGGCGCAGGCAAAAGAGAAATCGGCCCATAGTTATTCAATTGCCCAGGATCCCCATTCAGTTTTTTCTTTAGGGATAGATGTGTGGCATGTTTCCATATGTCTCGGAAAATGCCAGATGCAAGGGATGAATTCCATATGTGAGACAGCACATGGTTAAGAGAGTGAGCCATCACTTTCCTTAGTTTAGGGGGCTTGGGTCATCCGGTGCCCCTGACTTACATCTCTGGATTTCTGCCAGAGCTTCCTGCTGAGAGATGGGGAGACATTTCGTAAGGGAAGGCTCAGGCATGCAATCTCCACTCCTATTTGTTTTCTCTGTCTCTAGTGCCGCTGAAAAGGAATTGTACACCCTGAATTTTGCTATGAAAAAAGTCGGAAATACTTACACACAGAAAGATGGAGGATTGCACTTCAATCTCTAATTCTCTAGGTTTGAGAAAGGAGTTAACCACCTTGAATACCTCTTTGCTAGAGTTACCAGAATAATAGAATTACTTTATTCTTTATGTTAAATTGAATTGATTAAGAATTTAAACTGTAATTAGTGTGTGTTGTGATTTTTGTTACAGGGTTACATTATAAAGATTAGGAAAGATTTGAAAAAATCTGGTTTGCGAAATATCAGTATAATTGTTGGCACAGAACACTAAGAATATCCATTAATTCACAGAAAACAGAGGGTTTTTAACATTCTCTCTCAATTGCGTTTTTTTCTCTGCAAGAATGCTCAATTCTGCTTTGTATTAAGGAAATGATGAGATGTGGACTGCGACTTTCCCTGCAATGAACATTAAACTTGACAAAGACTCCCCTTTGGGTTACAGCTATTTTCCACTGGGTCCCTGCTTGCCTCAGCCTTCGCCTTTTACCTATTTCTCGTCTGCGAAGCCCATCAAAACTCTGAGCTATGATCAGGAACGACAACATCATTTGTTTTATTTTCTTGGCAACTTATTTTTTCCTATTTCTCTTTTTTTACTGTGGCAGTGCTGATGGCTTTTATGATGCTTTCTAGCTCACACATTACTGCCTTGCCCTAATTTAAGAATTTTTACATCTTGAGAGGCAAACTCGTGAGCAGTGATTGTAGCTGTGCACTTGAACTGATGGTCATTTTATAGGAAGCGTTCTTTATAAATGTAGCACGGAAATATAGCTTTACACATGCATACATAATTGTGTTAATTTTATGAATACTGAAACAGTTTCATGAAGAATAGATGCCCTAGTTAGAGTTAAGGCCTAATATCGGGGCATTAGTATACCAGGTATTTAGTAAAGTAAGTGCAGAAAAATATACAAGTCATATATTCAGCTAGCTCTAACTTTTAAAATACAAACATGCTCGCTATGCCACCTGATAGAAGCTAGTTCGGCTGATGAGGGGAGTTACCACGAATCCGGGCACAGGATGCTAGTTTCTGGTGCAGGGAGGACCTGGCCTTTCAGTTTGGGCTGAACTGTTCTCATGGGGAGCAGGGTAAAGATTAATTACGATATGGCTGAGTCCAAACTGGAATTGCATGGTGAGCAAATACATTATGGATTTGACCCATATCTGTGGTTGGGTGGGGAATGTTTGATTGGTTCAAAATGCCGTGCATCATCTGTTCTTTTTGCATTTGTCATCAAAAGGGGGAAGGTTATGCCCAGACATGGCTCCCATGCTCACTGTACCACTGGATTCAAGCTAGTTTGACTGATATGGGGTGATACCCCGAAAATAGCCCCAGAATGCTTATTTCTGGTTCAGAGAGGATCTGGCCTGGCAGTTCAGGCTGGACTGTTCCCATGAGGAGCAGGGTCAAGGCTGATTTGCATATGGCTGGGTCTAAACTGAAATTGCATAGGGACAGAAAAAATGATGGATGAAACCCAGATCTATGACTGGGGTGAATTTTTGATTTGTTCAGCATTCTGTCCATGATCTGTTCTTTTTGCATTTGTCACCCTAAGTGGAAAGGGTAAGCAGAGACATGGTTCCCATGCTCTCCATGCCAGTGTAAGCTAGCCCAGCTGATGCTCCGCAACCAGTCCCAGGATGCTTGTTTTAGGTCCAGGGAGAACCTGGCCTGGCTTTTTGGGCTGGTATGTTCCCCTGGGGAGCAGGGCCAAAACTGATTTGCATATGGCTTGTTCCAAACTGGAATTGCATGGTGAGCAACACAAATATGGATTTAATGCAGATCTGTGACTGGGAGTTAATGTTTGATTTGTTCAGCATTCCGTTCATGATCTGTTCTTTTTGCATTTGTTGCCCTAAATGGGAAAGGTATGACCAGACGTGGGTCCCAAGCTTGCTATGCCACTGGATTTAAGCTAGCCTGGCTGATGTAGGGTGATGGAGAACATAACAAAAAGGAAGAGAGAGAGAAGGTGTGGATTTGTTCTCCCTAGCCAAAGTTTCATAAACAATTGGAATCCTCTGGTGGGTATGAGTGGTCCCTACTATGGTGGGGAGCACGTAGTGTTCTTTAAATACCCCTCACACACCAAAAGGCCCATTGGTGTCATGCTTCATCATTGGGGTCTTCACAACCCTCTACGGGATGCGGATTGCTACTACCTACGTCTGCGCGGGAGCACTATTTATTTAGACTATGTGAGGTGTGTGTGAGGGTGTTTGTGGTAGTAAGTGAGTAGTTGGGTTTAAAGTGTTTATTGTGATGGTTAAAAAGGGCCTGGCTCGTGGGGTGTACTAAACATTTTTTAATGGCCCCCCGGGCTGGTACTGTTAAAATGGTGTGTTGCGAGGTTCTTATGTAATATAATGTACATCACCTCATGTGTGCGTCAACATGTTTCGGAGTGGAACTCCTTCTTCAGGACAGGGTGCACAAATCCCCACCTTACTCACGTTTTCTTTCCAAAATCTGTATTCTACAGAAAAGTGATCAATATAAATAAAGTCTAATATGTACCTAAATCAACAATCAAGGATGTATCTGCAATTAGCGAACCAAGGGGAACAAAAAAACAAGGAAAGAAACAATATATTCCATTCACATTGCCAGTCGGTTGTCTTACTCCAGGTTCAGTGACCTAAGAAAAAGTGTTTGGGCAGCAGCTACTAGACAAAATGTGTCATCCTAATAGTGAAGGTGCGCCCTGCAAAAAATGGGGACAAGGACATGACATACACAACACACAACATAAAACACGCTCTATTTGCATAGATATGGTTCAAGTGACCAGGGAATGAGAGGAAGTTGTCTTTAAGTTATAAATAGATGCATACTTATTGTCATAGTAAGATGTGCCTCATGAGCCTCTTAACATTGGGGGGTGTCGAGCCAGGTATACAACCTTTACAACGAAACTTTTACAACGAACTACCATTACAACGCAACTTTTACAACGCAAACTATTACAATGCATTGCTCTGGGGGGCGCTCTAGGATAGGGAATAGGTTAATTTACTATCCAATAACCTTCCCTACTATCCACGGGGACTGGAGTTGGAATAGTAAATTAAACTATTCACTATCCAGCGCCCAAAAGCATTATGCGTTGTAATGGTATGCGTTGTAAAACTTACGATGTAAAGGTAGGCGTTGTAAAGGTAGGCGTTGTAACGTCATACATCCGTCGAGCCAATATGCATCCTGTAAGGTAAAGTACAACTCAGATTGCTTACTTACAGGTTTGGAGGTTCTGATGCTTGTTACCCGCTATGCTACTCACGATTGTCAGGAAGAGCCTCTGTCTTGCTGCCCCCGACGTGGCTCTGCTGTGTATGAGGGCTAGGTCAGGACTCGTGTTTTTATACCTAACTAAGGGTCCAATTAAGCGCTAATTGCCTTCCGGAAGGGAAAAAGTAAGCCCAAACATGGTCAATCCGGTCTAAATCACCGCACCCGGCACTCTCATGGTGGTGACAGAGTAGCGCGATGTCTGCGCGCGTGTTTGGGCCTCTATTGGTAGTGTCCGCATCAACGCGCATGCGCGGATGTGAGGACACGTGTACAGCAAGCAGCACATGCGAGTGCTAGTCTGTCTGCCTGCAGCCTAGGAGTATCGCCCTGTACTTCCATAAGAAACCACCAATTTTTACAACTGTTTACAAGAACTAGAGGGCTGGATGGCGAGTAACTGTCTTAAGTTGAATGGGAACAAGACGGAGGTCCTTATAGTGGGTAGGACACCGACTATATGGACCTCAAGGTGGTGGCCCCAATCACTGGGCACCACACCTGTTCCCAAAGAGCATGTTAAGAACTTGGGGATGTTGCTGGACCCAAAGCTCTCCTTTGACCACCAGACCAGGGTGGTGGTGGGGAAATGTTTCGGAATCATGAAAGTCCTCCAGAAGACACTTGATGTACTCCCGGTAGCCGCCAGGAAAACAATAGTCCATCCCTTCGTCTGGACTACGGGAATGTTTTAACATGGGGGAAAATAAGAGGTGTGTCCAAAGAATGCAAGTTATTCAAAATGCGGTAGCGCACCTTGTTCTGAGGCTACCCAGAAGGGCCCCATCCAAGAACGTGTTTAAATCAATGTGCATTAGTCACCGCATTCTGCAGGGAGTGAGCCCTAACTACCTCCACATCCTACTGATCCCTTATAGACCGACTTGACCTCTGAGGTGTATGGGTACAGGGAAGGAAGAACTGCTAATAGTTAAAAGAGCATGGTTGGGGGGAAGATCTTTCAGATGGCTGGCAGCGAAAGCATGGAATGACCTTCCACAGTCAATCAGGTCGGAACCATCAGAGGGGATTTTCCGAAAAAAAATTAAAAACATGGCTCTATCCAAAGTCACGGCCTTAGTGAGGGGTGGTCAATATCTGTTGGAATCGGTCCAGAGCAGGCTTTTTTTGCTGCAAGCGCAGGGACATACTGTATAGTATAACCATGCACTTTAGAAACTCATTTATTATTATTATTTTTCAGTTCATTTAGTAAAGTGAGTGCAGGAAAATATACAAGTCAAATATTCAGCTATCTCTAGACTTTTAAAATACCGAACAAAACGTTTTGAATAGCAATTTCAACCACCTTCATATCAGCTACTCTTACTTATTTAGTGGCAAATTCTCACTTTAGTCATTCTAAATTTCCCAGTGTAGAGTGTCTACTTGTAGTCCTAAGAAATAAAAGACAAACCTTGAAGTAATACACCAGTATTTCAGAATGCATTTCCTTAGCAAATGAATTTCACCTATTGATTCTTTGGAATGTATAATTATCTTTGCAATTCTGCATACTAACTGGTGGCTCACACGTGATAGGAACTACTGATCTACTAGTTATTTTCATGTATATTCTTTTATTTTTCATTTCCTAACAATTGATGAAAGTCTTGTTTTCGTTTTAAACCAGAGTAATTATGTGTAATTTCCCCATTTCAAGTTAAGTTTGAATTGTTAATTTCACAAGATTGCATCATTACACCATATTGTGTAATTGAGCTATAGGGACATGTTGGAATGAGTTAATGCTAGGCGGCACATAAACTTAAGTTACTGTGCTGATTTGCATTAATGGGAGAGAGCACAACAGTGACATAGCTACTTAGAAGTGGCAGAGTACTGCTCTCTCCCTGAGTTGGCACACTTGCCGATGCCATGCACCAACTCTGGCACCCACGCGCCACAGTGCAAAGGTGTCTGTGTTGTACTCAGAATAGCTCTTGTGCAAGAAGGTGTGTGTTAGAAATTTGGCTTCTGGTTGTCAGAGTATGCATCCTGTACAAGCTGGAACCACCACTCTATTCAGGGTTAGCTGCATACACACTAAAAGATAACCTGTGTTCACCTTCTGCTAGCTTAACACAGAGAAGTCAGGATTTTCTAAAGAGACAATTTGTCAAGTATTTGTGCAACACACACACAGTAACACAATGGAAACACCACAAAAATACCACTTACAGAGTTAGAAAAATGAATTATATTTTCATGAGTAAAACAGGACCAAACCGACAAAACTTCAAAAGTAGAACCAGAGTTATAAATTCTTAAAGATTAAATCAAAATGTAGTACTTAGAAGCAAATATCGCAAAGGGGCTACTCGAGGTCATGCTGGACCGGGTTAAATCCAAAGTTCATACTGACCACAATGAAAGGCAGGTTGGCTACAGGACTCCCGCAGGTCCTGCTAAAAAGGTACCAGGGATGTAGGAAGTGACAAAGACCCAATGCGTCGGTTCTAATCCGCGCAGGCGATGAATGCTTTAACGATAAACCCCTTTCCCATGCAGATGATGCGTTGTTATTGAGCTATGCAGTCCATCATCATCGAACCGCGTAGTCCATCGAAATAATGTCGTCGACCAGCTTATGCGTCAGAGTCAAAAGGCAATGCATCAGCACCGATCAGAACAAAGTTGTCACTGCATCAGTTTTTATAGTTCAGTATAGCAGAAGCTCACTTTCAAGGGCCAATACTGGATTGGCACCACTTGGCAGGGCAGGACTCACAGATGGCAGAGTCCAGGAGCTGTTGCAGGGTTGAAGGGAATCATGATGTCCCTGAGACTCCAGAACAGGGGACAAGCCAGCAAGCCCTTGGAGTCACCCTGGGTTCAAGTGAGATGGGTCCAGTCCTTGTCCTTTGTAGGACAGAGATCAGCTTTGCAGCAGGGCAGCACACCAAATCAGAAAGGTAGCTCTTACAGAGCAGCAGTCAAGCAGAGTGGCAAGCCTTGGAGCACAGTAGTCTTTACTCCTGACAGAGTTCTTCGCAGGTCCAGTAGTGTACTGTCTTATTGGGGTCAGAGGCCTAGTACTTATACCCAGTTGTAACTTTGAAGTGGGGTGACTTCAAAGCAGGCTCGTGAAGTGCACATGTCCCCCTTTCTTCCCAGTCCTGGCTCCATACTATCAGTAGGGGGTATTCAGCCCTTTGTGTGGGAAACAGGACACTGCCCATTCAGGTATGTCACCTTTCCCCCTCTCTTCCGTCCCAAGAAGATCTATCAGATTCAGATGAATGCAGATGAGTTCTGTATCACATATACCCTTTTGGTGTTTGTGGCTGTCTAGAGGGAAACCAAACATGTAAATTGTGAATACACCAATGTTACCATGTTTAGGGCACATGCACTTTAGCACTGGTCAGCAGTGGTAAGGTGCTCAGAGTACTAAGGCCAACAAAAAGAAAGTCAGACAAACAGGAAGAGGAAGGCAAATAGTTCGGGGTGACCTTTCAGAGAGGGCTATTTTCAAACTTCCTGCACACAAACTATACTTTTACACATTTACCCCTTAATATGTGTGCTGCAGAATGGCTTGTATCAGGTCATGTTAAAGAAGTAAAGCAAACCCAAATACAAACTCTCTGTAATTCTGAGTTGTAGTTTTGGTAAACATGCTATTGTGGGAGCAGATATCAACAAGAACAAGCAGACTTCAAGCTGCCTTGTTCATGCTACTGATGATTTTGTGCTATTTTATTAGCACAAAATGTACCCGTGTGTCGAAAATAGATATGAAGATGCATTTCCTGTTAAATAAATAGCACAAAATACCAGATCAGCATTTCATGTAATAATGCGTAAGTTTATTTGCATTTCGTTTAATTTTCTCAAAGGAAATTACACACATTTTTTCCAGGCCTAGTTTTCACGTAACCTTGAAACTATCTTTTCATGCATAAACAAGCATTGCAAATAGAATATGTTTAACGAAACTCAATTTACCATCAATTGGAATGATGGAAGGATGGGTTATCGATGCTGGACTTGATACTAGTAGTTCACGGGAGATGGCGGAGATGGCTGCGGTTTACATTTCTATGATCTCAAATATAAAAACAAGACATTTGCCCAACCTCAAATAATAAAATACGGGAAAATAAAATTTGTAAAGCAAAGAGGATCGCATCTTTATATATATTTACCAACTATCATTTTTTTAAATATTTTTCAGAAAGACTCGGTTCGGGCTAATGCCTAAATGAGACATAATGTACTTACTTCCACAGGAAAGCGCAATAGACCTTATAATCGGTTGCAAGGGATCAGTGAGGCAGCAGTAGTATATCAAAACATGTACCCATTATCAGCTTCCACATTTCAAAGGCAACTAACTTGATCGTTAACACAATTGAAATGTTGTGTGCTCTATGTGTATGTCAGTTCCTGCAGGTTACAATTATCTAAATATATAGAGGAGAATCTTCTGTTCAATGCACTCGTTCCTCCTCCGATGAAAGCAGCAAAACATGAGTCTGCCTTTTGACAAATGAAACCAACCTAAATACTTTACACAGCTCTGTTTGTGTAACAATTTCAATCTTTTAAGGCCTATTTCTGTAGAATGTGGATGAAATACGTAGCACATATTATGGAACAACCGAGAGGTGGGTCTGTCTTGTTTAAACACTGCAGCACGCAATGAAATGTTAAGTGGAGTTTTAAGAGGCATTAAGGAAATGGAATTAACACTGTACAATACTTTTTTTCTTGTTTTTATTGGTATCATTGCATCATATCACATCATAAATATTTGTCATATATTTTACATGATGTCCTTCATTCTTTTGTGATAGTTGTTCCCATGCCAACATACGATCAGCTCCACTCACCTAGTGGATTTCTGTATACCGCAATGTGCTTTAGTTTTTTTATGTTCATCTTAATACATAAACAGAAAAAATTAACCCCCCACACCCCATCTCCCCGGCAGCGATCAACAGCAGTAGCACTCGTTATCTGGGTTTGCAGTCATGCTGACATTATTATTGTTGAACAACAAAGATGCCAATACTGTATCACTATTTCCTTTAAATAAAAAAAAAACATAAGAATTGTGCACTATGGTCATTTGACACAAACGTGTCTGAATAAATCTTTTGTTTTATTGTTAGATTTGCTTCTCAAAAACAGACATTGGTTATTATTTACCAATTCATTGCACGACCTCCTATACACAATATATAAATTTACACAATATTTACAAATACAGTTTTTCAACAATACATAGAGATTTCCTACATTCAAAAACAATTATACCCTCATGCATATACAGCCATGTATTTCTTTATACATATACAAAACACACCGGAATTGAAATATTCACAGTAAGCCATAAAAATAAATTTCCATCAATAAAGTTTTGTTGAAAGAAAGTTTTTAGATCACTCCTTTTAATTGGTATGGCATAAATTGTCTACGCGTTTCGAACTCACGAGAATGGGGGAGTTCTCATCAGGACAAGAGGCTGTAAAAAAGAGAGTAAAACCTTTCTTTAGGAAAATAACAATAATGATGGTAACCTTCCTCCAACTTCCATTACTCACGCTTCCTTCTCTTACCTCAAAAGTTTTTGAGCTGACTGGGGTTTGAAAATCAACCCGACGGGGCAACAGAGAATCCAACTAACATAAATCTGTGTGAGACAAGGGAACCAATCAATATCAGATACACTGTGTTTAAAAATCAGTTTCGTGTAGGGTTGGACGCATGACTTACTTGTGAACAGAATCACGGAGGTGGACTGTGGACGCGTGTCAGTCAGCCCTATGGGAGAATGAATACGTTGTCATTTCGTTTATCTTTCCAATGTGGACTCTGACCATATCAACTGAAGCTCACGCTTACTTGTCAGTTTGTGGCTGCTGTCCGTAATGGGATACACGAGGTGCGGGTGGATTCTGTAATAGGGGAGATGTTTGGACGTTAGTTCCCTGTCCATGAGGTGCTATTCGCCGAACATCTAACGATCACAATAGTTTTCAAAAAGCGAGTCATACCTATTCGGACGGCATTCTTGAGTAAACCCGCTTTGGTCGGAGGGCATCGATTCTCCGGGCACTGTGCTGAGTTGCAGCGCCGATCCAGCGTCTCAGTTCCCAACACACTTCCGGGACTGCAAAGGCTCCTGGGAGTTGTGGATTTTCGCTCCTGTTGTCCTTAAATCTGCACTACCCGTTAACAGTATTATTGCAAATGTTCAAGATTGGTCTATGCCACTTATGAACCTCCGTTATACTTGTCGAGTGCACCAATTTAGTGTGCACAGTGCCCATGCTTATTTGTTCTAAAAAATTAAAAATTAAAAATTAAAAAGCTGCAAATTGTCCTATTTGACAAAAAATATCATAGGATTCCATTTGACAGATCTTGGGGCAGCAAAATCATGAATCTACTCACTCACTTCGTGATAATTTGATACGATTGTGAACGGTGTCGGCCATTTTGGATTGGGCTATGAAACTATCCAGTTAGTGCCCATAGTGTTGGTAGCATTAGTTCCTAGTTGCCAAAATGGGTAATGTACCCGACAGTACTTCTCCATTTAAGATGGCATATTTGTGCTATGACTCAATTGAGTGTGTAAATTTCAGTGAGTTCATTGAGTCCATGAGTGGCTGCATTGAATTTCAAAATTAACATTGCCTCTCGTTTGGATAATTTGAGATCCAAATCTCCTCCTCTTATGTCTTTCTCTATTTTAGAGATTACTCTCCACATCAGATCTGATTCCTTGTGATTGTGTAAACGCCAGCGGTTGACCAATGGGGCTGTCAGTACATTGTTGTTGATTCTTGATTTATGTTGTTGAATGCGTGTCCGGATTTCCTGATTTGTTTTTCCGATATAGATCAATCCCATTGTGCATCTGATACTATATACAACGTACCTTGATCTACAGTTGGTGAATGCTTCATGTTTCCATCCTATGTTGTTATGCTTAAAAAATGTTCCTTCAACAGTGGTATTGCAGCAATTGCATGACCTACATTTGTGGTGTCCCTGGATAGGTGGTAATCTCAACATCGTTCTTAAATCAGTAGGGTTTGTCTGTGGTAGTGCTGCCCGTACAAGTTAGTTGGCAATGCTTGAATTTTTCTTAAAGGCAAAGAGTGGTTCCTTGAAGAAAGTTTCATTTAAATTCTTTAATAAGTGCCAGTTGTTTTTTACCACTTTCTTCAACATGTTCGAGTTCGGACAAAAGGTGGATACAAAGACCATCCTTTCTGATTCTTTTTTATCCCTTCTCTCCAGCAAACATTCACGGGGAGTCCACCACGCTCTTTTCATAGATTTTCTTAAAAGCTTTTTTGGATATCCACATTGTCTTAAATTGATTGTGGGATTTTCTGCATGTTTTTTATACTCTTCCTTATCATGACAGTTACGGCGAATCCTAAGATACTGCCCGTACGGCAAGTTGTCCTTAAGGCTGCGCGGGTGATTGCTTTTATAGTGTAGGGCTTTGTTGCGATCGGTTGGCTTTTTGTACAGTGTCGTGGCTAAACCGTCCTCATGCGGAAAAATGTCAACGTCCAAAAATGGCATTTTACTTTTGGAATAGCTGGTACTGTATTTGATGGTTGCTGTTTTGTTATTAATCCAATCGAAGAATTTCAAAAGATCATCTTCGGTACCAGTCCACACGAAGAAAATATCGTCGATATATCGACTCCAATTTTCTATCCATTGTCCGTATGGATTGTTGAGATACACAAAGTTTTCTTCATATTTGGACATGAACAGAATTGCCAATTCGGGGGCAAATGGACAGCCCATCGCTACTCCACTTATTTGTATATAAAATTCTCCATCGAAGCTGAAATAGTTTTTTTTAAGTGCAAAAGCGGCTCGTTTTACAATGAAAGAGGTAGGGATCCTGTGTGGTCTTTCTCTTTCATCAAGTATGGACTCCAGTACATATAATCCTTCTACCTGCGGGATCTTGGTGTAGAGGGACGTGATGTCCATCGTCACCATCCAGAATTTATCCTTATCAAATTGAATCCTTGTTATTTTATTTATGAAATCTGTCGTGTCTTGAATATATGATTTTACTGTTGGAAGAAACGGTTTCAAGAAAAAGTCACCGGAGTGGGAGCACTACAGCCTGAGGTGCCTTGCAAAGAACCAATGTGACTGCCTGTTCCCAAGCTTCAGCCACATGCCGTACTATTTAGGGGCAGTATTTTCGGGACCCTCAAGCCCATCATTTAAAACTTTTGTAACCGGGACCCATCATTCCAGTCCCCCAGTAGCTTTTTTTCCGTTGTGCGATCTTCTATGCACCACTGCGCTGCATACTGTAACAATCCCGTGATGTAGTATAACCTAAAATCAGGTAAACACAGGCCCTCTGCATCCATATCTAGCTTGAGAGTTTCTAGTTTGACTCTGCTCCATCCCCCCGCACACACCAGTGAAATTAGAAGGCTATTGAGTGCATCAAATGTGGACTTCGGGATACTCTACAAGGAATTCTGCAGGACATACAGGCAGCAAGGCACCATCACCATTTTTGACACTTCCACTCGCTGTGCGCTCTATAAAATTACTTAATAATAATAATAATAATGGCAGACAAGGGAAGCTCGTTCGGAAATTGTACTGACATTTTTAGTCCAGCAAGGACCCTACAGATATTTATCTCAAATTGTGCATCTGGCTGGTGGGCTACCTAAATGCCCAGATATCTAAAGTGGTCATGTTTCCAAATTAATCCAACCTCAGGAAGGTCCTGGGTGTCCCCCATGCGAGGGCAGCTATACGGAACAGTATTGATTTCTGATGATTAATATGGAGATCAGAGGCAGCACCAAAGGAGGCCAACGTCTCCAGGAGTACCGAGATCACCTCCTCTGGCTGTCTAATGTATGGGAGCGTGTCATTCGCATACATTGAGACCACATGTGTGTGGCCATCTACTGCTATACCCCATGGTGCCATGTCTCCCAGCTCAGTCTCCCAGCTAGGGGTTCCACTGCCAAAGCAAAAAGTAGTGGTGATAGCGGGCACCCCTGTTGCGTGCCAGGTTTAATCTTTGTAATCTCTGATACTTGACTTCCATTTCGCACTCGCTCTCCCGGTTGGTTAAAGAGCAGCTTGACCCATGCAATATAATCCTTTCCAAAACCCATAGATATTCCCACCATAGATTTTCAAAAGCTTTTTCAATATCCAGGGCAACAACCACCGACCGGATTTTGCTATCGGCCACTGAGAGGAGGACGTGAAACGACTGACGTATATTCATGTGTGTTGCCCTCCCAGGTATGAACCCACACAGATCCTCATGAACAAATGAGGTCACAACTCTGCCCAGTCTTATGCCCAGGACTCTAGCTAGTAATTTAGCATCTACTCCTAGCATGGACAAAGGTCTATATGCCCCCGGGTCTTCTATGTTCCGGCCAGGCTTAGGGAGCATATTTATCTGGGCCTCCCTCATGGACCTGTAGGTACCCAGCCTGTTTGGCCTCCTGTAGGGTTTCTAGTAAGCATGGAAACAAAAGGTCTGCATATGTCTGGTAGAATTCACAGGAATTCCATCCGGTCCTGGTGATTTAAAGCCAGCCATGGCTCGAAGCACTTCCTGCAGTTCCTCCAGGTGAGGCGCTGCCTCTAGCTCCTCCCGCTGTTCTTCTGTGAGGATTGAGAGGTGAACATCTTAAAGGTACCCCTATCTACAGGCGACTTTGTCTCCGGGGCATCACTGTACATTTCAGCTAAGTTACCACCAACTCGAGGCCGTGACCGAGGGAGAACGAACACGCCACAAATATTCAAGGTGATTACAGACATCACAGGAATGGGAAGTGAATAATGGCACCATTCCGATGACTTATCCACTTAACGAATACTTACTGAGAAGAACTGACTAGTCTCTTTTAGGATAAGGCTATTATTGCCATAAAATATTCGAAGTTCTGCCTTAAAAAAAAAAAGATTTGGAACGAAAAACTGGTGACATATTTCCAATATTTTTCGCCCTGAAGAAGTCCTTCGGACGAAACGCGTTGGCTACGCTTTGTATGTAGATTTTTGAATAAAAGCAAGAAAGAAAACCTTAAGGCCTACTGAACTGATTCCTTCATACTATTGATTTGATCACTATTGTTATTGTATATTGTGTGGGGTGATGAACCATTGTGTTTTATTGCAAAAGCGCCTTCGGCATTGCCCTTGGAAGCCTTGGGGTATGTGGCTTCAGGTTTCTGGCACCCACAAAAATCACTAGACCACGAAATATTGGACAAAGTGCAGTCAATTTTTTTGCCCTATACCCCTGTTCTAGTACTGTTAATTATATTTCAGCTAAGTGGTGAAATAGCACCTGATTAACACTAGCCTGCGTGGTGGCCATGTCTCCGTCAGGCGGCACAACATCAGTATCAGTGTGGGTGGGCATTCCTGCTTTAATAACCACACCAACAGTCTTCCAGACTCTGTAACCCTCTCTGTGTAAGAAGTGGTGATATTCCCGATGGACTAGGCAGTCCAACTTATCCTAGACCTCTCCGACTTGGCGCTGCGCCTGCAGGAGTGAGCCATGGTTCCGCCCCGACACCCGCTCCCCGCGTTGAAGCTTAGCCAGTCTATTCTCCACGACTACCAGTTCCGACTCCAGTCTCTTTCTGGTGCCCCCTGGACAAACAGTCCCCTCTGGTGACTGCCATGAATGTGTCCCATCCTACACTCCTTGTCCTGGTAGTTAACCAGTTAGAGGTGAAATAACCTGCAATGACCTCTCTGAGCTCTTCTTTAAATATCAAATAATGTTGCATGGCTGGCTGCGAATGCCACAGTGGGACCCTTGGCCTACGTCTCTCCAACAATACCAGAGCGTGGTCCGACATAAAATGGCCCAGCATCTCAATCTTCACTACCGCACCACATGCCTCCTGAGAGAGCAGAACATGGTTGGGTCTGCTATATACCTCGCAGGCCGGATTATAACAAGTATAGCCTTGTTCACCCACATGCATTTTGTGCCAAATGTCCACACAACTTAACCTGCTCATCACCTCACTTGGAAGTTGAAATGTGGGGTTTGGTGTGTTGTTTTGGTGGTTGTCTATTCAACAAGCCATCCAGTACGCAGTTAAAATCATCCAGCCCTAATTAGAGGGATCCCAAAGTGTGAGAGGATCAGGCCCTCTACGACATCAAATAACTCACCCTCATCTGTGTTTAGGGGATAAACATTCGCCAGACATACCTCTACACCATCAAGCTCATCATGCACTATCACATATCTACCCTCTACATCCACCTCGTAGTAACGTAATTTAAATGGGACCTGTGGGGCTACCAAGAAAGCCACCCACCTGGCATTGGGAGAGTAGGTAGATGCAAAGAGCTGTCCTCTCCATTTCTTGTGAAGTTTCTGTATCTCAGCATTTAATAGATGTCTCCAGTAGCATAGCAACATGAGCACCCTGTTGTCACAGATATGTTTGTACTCTATATCGTTTTGCAAACAAATTAAGCCCCCTCACATACCATGTCATGATTTTGTATTGTCCCATTTCATCTAGCCTATGCCTGCCCTATCCAATATGTGTATGCCTGTGCACTGCCAGCATCGTTCCCAGGGAGAACTGTATCTGAACCTTCAAAACAACCCACCCCTGGGTAGACACTGTAATAAAAAAAAGTGCATCTCAATATGATCCCCACATCCCTATCCCCCCTTAAACTTTGTCAATGGACAAACACCCTCTAATATATCAATGAGTCTCGATAACAAAACTAATAATACACTCCTCATGCACTTCATGACTCTCATCCCATTAACACTCCTGCCGCATGCAGTTATCTGATATGTGTCAACTGCTGGGCCAGGGATAGCACTCTTCCTGGACACTTAGTGTGTCCGTCATCTGTGCCCCTCCCAACCCCCGTCTTCACTCACACCCTCACTTACAACTATCAGCACAGCATACTCACACAGTCATATCCACTACCATCCAAAATAGAATATTCCATTTAAGAGAATAAGCTAGGAAAGTAGGAGAGGAGAAGCAAAAATAGGAAGCAGAAATCCAGAAAAGCTAAGATGACGATAAACAGAAGTGAGAGAAAGGGGGTCATCGTCGTCTGCCTGTTAGTATCTTTGTCCATCCCAGGTCAGCTCTCCATCCTCGGGATGTGGGAGGAAAGCCACAAGCGTCTGGTGTGCCTGCTCTACAATAAAGATCAATACCAGTTCAGCTGTGAGGAGTGCCTCCTTGATCCATTTTTCCAGGAAGATTTCCTGTTCTTTCCCCTCCACAGCCTCTGGGAATCCCATGTAGTGCAGGTTACATCTGCGGGAGCGCACTTCGGCATCCTCAGCCCGGCGCTCAAAGGCCGCCTTCTCGTGCGAGAGGTCAGTTAGTGTTGCCTTTAGCACAGCGACTGAGTTCTGGTACTCACTGACAGTTTGTTCTGTGGCCAATAAGCGGTCTGCGACAGTGCGGAGGTCAGCCTGCAGCAGTCCAACATCCGTTGATACTGCATCTATTTTTGCCTGGACGGTTGCACCAGAGGCTTCAATTGCTGCGAGGATCTGAGACCCCGTAGGTTTCGGTCGATCCTCGTCACTCCCTATCTGCACGGCATGTAGTTGTTTCTGTCGATGTGGAACATATGTTGATTTAAGGGAGAGGTACTTTAGGCATTTAGGGGCAGATTTGCTAGATTCTCATGCAACGCAGAGCAGCAGCTGGAAATGCTGCATGAGAAGGAGAGTACAGAAGAGAGGCATATTTACAGAAATATGGCACTGTCCTCACCTCTCCCTAGCGCCGGCACAGAGATATGCTGTCACGTGCCATGGGCACACCTTTGCACCATAGTGCAAGGGTGTCTCTGTGAGTCTATTATAGATTTTGTACTGGAGAGGAACTCTTCCAGTACAAAATACCATGCTTAGACTTACTACAAACCTTTTCCCATTTTCTATGTGTGCTGTACAGTTCAGCACAAATAAAATTCAGAAAAGAAAGGAGAAATAAAAGATGTTCTCATTCATAGCACCTTTTTGAAATGGATGCTATTTTCTTGTGCTAAAGCCTGTCTATTTTCAAGTAAATAGGACTTAGAGTCAGAAACCTTGGGTGGCTGCATGTGAAAGCCCATGCACCACCCATAATATGTCCCCTTGATACTAAGTTATGCGCTGCTTTGTACTACTTCCCAGTGTTTTCCAGCGCCAAACAAGTTTAGCGCCGGAAAGTTAATTAGTAAAAAAAGATTTAGAGTTGATTTGCGTCACTTTTGTGACACAAACACAGCGCTATATCTTAGTAGCAAGACCCCTAGTTGGATGGCGTCAAAACACAGACAAATGTTAAAAGAGATAATCAAGATCAAATTAACAGACTTATTTAGTATGCAGCACACAGATGTAATGATATTGGAAGGCATGCAGATTTCTGTTTAATACATTGTCAATGTATCACCTCGAAAAGCTTGTGGGAATGTCAGATCCTATGTTGTGTCAGGTATGCATACAAAATTGAAACTTGGGCCCTGACTTAGAGTGCAGAGAATGGGCTGTATGCCATCAGAGCGATGGAGTAAAATACTCTCCCACACTGACGAAGTATTCATTCTCCAAATTTAGAAATGTCCCTTGACCTGGCATAAACATAGCAGGAATTACAGTGCACACGTTTTTAACTTCGTAATCTTGACTCGTCACCATTTTCCATTGATTGCCAGTATGCGTGCAACCTGGTAAGCGTGATCTGCCCTTTTCACGTGGAGATACTGTCGAATAAAATGCGGAGCAGCGTTTTACTCCGACGCCAGGTGCACAGCTTTGCGTTGCAGTTTTTACTGTTTCTTAACCTTCAGTTATCCCAATTTCAAACAACCTTATGACATCTACTCGAAAGTGTATTTAATCTGCATTTATTTGCTTCATTGTTGGATTCACACACATGAGACGGTTACAGTTATGGCAGCTTCATATGCCTCAGGTATGCCCCTCCGAGCCTTTTCCTGGGCACGTGCATAATCGTAAAACATTCTCAGATGAAACTCATGGATTACCCAATGCATTTCGGGCTCTGAAAAGCCCTTCTTCAGGGGTTTGCTACAGATAAAAGAACGAAGCAATTAGTCTATGGCTACAAAAAACACTGATTAACACTGTGAATTTTTTAAAACAACGAATCCGCGTTAGATATTTGAATCACCCCATGATTGCGCTTTCCCTCTAAATACATGAACCTTAAGGCTCCCCTGTACACAGCTTTCAAACCTCCCGTTTTTTATCCTTATGGTGACTCACCCACGGTACTAAGATATACCTATCTACTCTCCAGATTGATTACCCATAACCTTAATTCCTGTTTTGCACCGCTTTAGTTAACATACGTTGCTACTTCGTACGTGGATCCTGTCTCAAACAGTTCCAAAGGTAAACTGGTGGTCCCACCCTTTCTCCACTATGTTTAAACTCAGGTGTTAATATCCCACCTCTAATGCCTCAACCAATCGTCTACAACCACCTCACTGTGTGCTTCCAAGAGACTTCATATCCCATAATGACCTGGCAGACACCTCTTAACATTGGCAGAAACTGCGGTCCCATTGGTTCCTGTCAGTGTTGTAAAATTTTGATGGATGGCTCTGTGAAACATACAGCTGCCTGGCAAACTTTTAACTTTTTCGAAAAAACTCATTCCCAATGCGGGATTCTGCTTAAAAAAAAAAAAAAAAATTCCATCACACCACGGAATTTGTATCTAGTGATGGGATAATTGCAATGTTTTTGTTGTTCTATATTGCCATGTTTTTCACATTAAAAAGTGAGAGCAAAAATTGGCCATTTAACTGCCCATTCTAATTCAGGTGGGCAGCAGAAGGGGCAAAACTCCAATGGCAATTACTCCACTGGGCAGTCAGAGGGGTATCTCAGTGGCGGTGATGGCGTAGGCTCCGTTGCTGATATAATTATGGTCTGCCAGACTGTTAATCAGGCGGCTGCACCTTAAGTTTGGCGGAGAGGGTACTCTTTCACCGTTGTCATGGAGTATACTCTCTCTGCCAAACTCTAAATCAGCCCCTTACTGCTTGAACTCAGTAAAGCCATTAAGTTTGATTAAAATGGGCCTTCTTTAAGATAAGTGAACATGGGTGTAGCGTCCATTTTTGACATCGGTGAATTAGTATCTATGTATATATTTATGTAATTTACGGCATATTTATGACCTGTTTTGCATCATGTTTGCACCACACAACGTGGTACATGCACAATGCAAACCTTAAGTGAGATTTATGAAGCCATGCAAGGTCACTTTGCGTGCCCCTGAGAGACTCCATAAATTTGGAGTAAAGTAGTCAGCGCAAATTGCTGTGTTGTCTTACTCTGCCCTGGTAAGGCATTCCATGGGCCTTGTGTGCACGCAGCTCCCATCAATTTTGATGCATTTCTAGATTTACCAGAGCTGGTAAACCTGGGAATGCTCCAAAATGTTATGCCTACTCAGGGGAGATTTAGCAAGGAGAAATATTTTATTTCTCCTTGTTACTTCCTCTTTTATGTGTACTGCATTCCGCATCACACATAGACAGAGGAATGTGACTCAGAGCATTGTTATTGTGCAGGAAGGTGCCCTTTCTTGCGCAAAAACTAGCTTTAATGCAACAGATGCATCTTTGTACCATGGTACAAAGGTGCCTGTGTTGGCACTTGGCTGCCAAACGAGCACAGGGGAAAAGGCAGGAATGCACCATATTTACCTTACTTGTTGGGCTGCACTTGCTTCCTGCAGGCCGGGCTTTGCTCCGATCTTCCTCTTGGCCGGGCTTGGCTCCGCCGAGCCCCCTTCACCCATGAGACTCTATCTCCCAGCAGCCCCGCTAGCGGCAAGGACGCCGCACACGTCATCGCGAAGCGCCAGGAGGCGCATAAAGGGACCCTTTGGGCCGAGTCCTTGGTGAGAACCTTACTTGTTGGACTGCACTTGCTTCCTGCGGGCCGGGCTTTGCTCCGCTCTCCCGTTTGGCCGGGCTTGGCTCCGCCAAGCTCCTCTCCCGTCTGGCAGCACCTGTGGGCCGGGCTTTGCTCCGCTCTTCTTCTTGGCCGGGCTTGGCTCTGCCGAGCCCCCTTCACACACAAGACTCCATCTCCCAGCAGCCCTGCTAGCGGCAAGGACGCCGCACACGTCATCGCGAAGCGCCAGGAGGCACATAAAGGGCCCCTTGGAACCTCGTCCCGTGGGACGTGCGCGGGAGCGCGCCGGGAGAAGCCCGGGACAAGGGCAGGACGGTCTGTGGCCGTCCGGGGCCGGACGAGGCCGGGCTGGGCCACCCACCTAAGCTCTGAACTAAGGACACGAAAAGTAAGACTACATCATAGACTTTAATATCGGTAAAGGCTGAGCTCAATGTAGACAGGTGATTGTTTTAGCAGGTAGTCGCCATATGTATAGGCCGACAGGTAGCTTTTGAAAACAAAAATACGCAGGATGGCTACAAATGTGGGTAAACAAAGGAAGACCCCAGTGGGGGGGGTCACTCAGGGGGATCCTAGATCATTTCATAACCAGGGCTGCAACAGCTTTAGAACGTGAAATAGCCCTCACCGAGCAGCGCTTATCCTTAGAATCCGCATGTAATAGACGGTCTTCGTTGGGATCAATCCAGTTAGTTATGACACCACCACCACCTAGCATTGATAAGGATCCAATTAATATTCCTAGTACTTCCCCCCAATTGTTGGGTTCGGGTTCCTATAGGGCTTTGAGCAGGGAATCTACACGTGAGGATTTAAGTATTGAGCCCTGCCTAGAAATTATATCTGTAGAGAGTTTCTTAGGCTCCCCAAAGTTGACAACTAAAGATAGCCTGCGATCCATCCCGCAAGGACAGGGTTCAACCTCAAAAAGAAAACGTGGGGGCCAGACATAGGGGAAGATTAGCGAAAACAGCTAAAATACATACAAGTTCCCCTAAGGAAAATAGCTTAGCTCCCAAAAAAACAGTGGTAGACCGACTCTCATCAATGCCCCATCAAAACCAAACCCAAGACCTATTAGGAAAAATTGAATTACTTGTGAATCTCTGATTTTACCCTTGGTTGAACGAGTCAAGAGAATAGGGGAGAAACTGGGGTCTATAGAGGAAGCGATTAAGTCAAATACCATACTTATTAAGACATCGGCTGACCACTCACTAAATCTGGTTCCCACCCATAACAAGTCAATTAAAATAACTGGGTCGGAGAAAAGTAATAAACCAAGTGAACTGGGTCTTATGTTAATATCATTACCTAACACTTTGGAACCGTTACAAAATGTTAGAAGTACTCCGTCACAGAGAGAAGCAGGTAACGTAGGACATGAAAATAAAGTGACCAACTTAGAAAAGGAATGCAGCAACCAGGGAAAATTAACCAGGTCTCAACTCCGTATAGATCTGCCCCCAGAGGCGGCTCCTTATGTAAGTGTCCTTTCTGGGGTCCCAGAATTAGCCAATGAGACAACAGAGGCATGTCAAGAGCTAAAAAATGAAGTAGTCTTTTGGCTGAGTAAAAACAGACCACTTCCACCAAGCTTTGATGGGGAAATTCTCCATGTAAGGAGAGTGGGGTGGCTGGGACATAGGCCAAAGGATGTATCAGGGGATCTGATCATTGTTAACTTTAAGGATAGGCGTGTAATCCCTTATTTGCAAAGCTGGCATCTCCAAAGAGGCGATGGAAGTATATCCACGCGGGACCTAAGTTACTTTTATCCCAGACCCCCAACCATGCCACTGGTTAGATATCAAACAGGAAATCCCTATACAGGTAGACCAGTTGACTTTAGCCGTAATGGCTTTAATATTCCAACCTTCAACCATTTTGCCAAGTTTTCGGGACTAGAAGCGGTTGATTGACTTGCCATGGAGCTATCTGACCACTCCGAAAAACAAAGTAGATGGGAAAGTGAAAATGATGATAGCTCACAAACGGAAGTGAGGGTTCCCTGGGAGGGGTCATTAAAGTTGCAGGATGTTGAGGAGGAACCCTTAGGTAGAAGGGCCCCCACAGGAGGTTGAATCCTCTATTACCATACCTGTACATGTGATTGATAACGCTGGGGAAACTGGAGCACCCAGGGGTGTAGGCGCAGTGGGTGATTTGGTTGGGGTGCCTTACGCAAGGAATTATTCCGGTAACCCAATTAGTCGTTCTGATAATGGGGAAGTATGCCATTTGATGTTATGGAATGTGGCAGGTCTAAAAACCAAAATAAACAATATCACATGGGATAACATCATAAACAAGTATGATATCTTAGGATTACAGGAGACATGGATAACAGAGGCCCTACATCTTTGCGGATATAGAACTCTGTTTACATCAGCAGTGGGAGTACCACATGGCAGGGCTAAGGGGGGTTTGTGCATATACCTATCGAACCAACTTAAATATGAGAAAGTACAATTACTATCTCATAATAGCCATTATCAGCTGGTGAAGATAGGTATTAACAAGGTGGTGTGTGTCATAATTGTCAATTTTTATTATAATATTCCCGATGTCGATATTGAAGTGACGATAAAAAAATTGGGTTTCGAATTGAAAAATGAAATGGATGTAAATTTTAAAGAAGTACGGTTATTTGGGGGGGGGGGGATTTTAATTGTGCAATTTGCAAAAGGGGATGTCAAGGAATCTGTGGCATTATGTTGGACCAGGATCCTACTTTAACACATTTTGAACACACTGTATGTGGGGATTTGCTAAACGAAATTTTGTTCTTCTGTGACCTGGGCTATGCTAATGAAATCAGTGAAATAGAGTCTCCCTTTGTGCCGACTTTCATTGGCAGGGGTGCATCCACGACAATTGATTTTATTTTATTTTCTGCCAGGTAAGGACGCCAGATTAAAACTTGTAAAACCCTTAACGTCGTACTCAGTGACCATTTACCGCTGATTATGGAGATTGTAAATCCATTTCGGGATTTGGAAAGGGAGCAGATGTTAAGATAACTTGTCCCAGATGTAGTCGTAGCTTTACTTTTCCTCCGTGACATTGGTGCTACAACTGCTTCCCTGCTTATTTGCCGACCCAAGGGACCAAGACTACATTGGAACTGCGTGTGAGGCTGCTCTACAACAGGGGCCGGGACTGCGAGACCCAGGCTGCAGCGCAGGACCACCAGAGCGCACCTGGAGTCTCTTCCCGCCCCTGCTTCGCACTGATTGGCTGCTTGTTTGTGAGTGGCCTGTGATTGGCTGCCAGCCTTCCTAACTGCTCGCGGCCCCCGCTTCGCGGGAGCCGCTCGTAGCTTTACTTTTCCTCCGTGACATTGGTGCTACAACTGCTTCCCTGCTTATTTGCCGACCCAAGGGACCAAGACTACATTGGAACTGCGTGTGAGGCTGCTCTACAACAGGGGCCGGGACTGCGAGACCCAGGCTGCAGCGCAGGACCACTAGAGCGCACCTGGAGTCTCTTCCCGCCCCTGCTTCGCACTGATTGGCTGCTTGTTTGTGAGTGGCCTGTGATTGGCTGCCAGCCTCCCTAACTGCTCGCGGCCCCCGCTTCGCGGGAGCCGCTCGTAGCTTTACTTTTCCTCCGTGACATTGGTGCTACAACTGCTTCCCTGCTTATTTGCCGACCCAAGGGACCAAGACTACATTGGAACTGCGTGTGAGGCTGCTCTACAACAGGGGCCGGGACTGCGAGACCCAGGCTGCAGCGCAGGACCACCAGAGCGCACCTGGAGTCTCTTCCCGCCCCTGCTTCGCACTGATTGGCTGCTTGTTTGTGAGTGGCCTGTGATTGGCTGCCAGCCTCCCTAACTGCTCGCGGCCCCCGCTTCGCGGGAGCCGCTCGTAGCTTTACTTTTCCTCCGTGACATTGGGGCTACAACTGCTTCCCTGCTTATTTGCCGACCCAAGGGACCAAGACTACATTGGAACTGCGTGTGAGGCTGCTCTACAACAGGGGCCGGGACTGCGAGACCCAGGCTGCAGCGCAGGACCACCAGAGCGCACCTGGAGTCTCTTCCCGCCCCTGCTTCGCACTGATTGGCTGCTTGTTTGTGAGTGGCCTGTGATTGGCTGCCAGCCTCCCTAACTGCTCACGGCCCCCGCTTCGCGGGAGCCGCTCGTAGCTTTACTTTTCCTCCGTGACATTGGTGCTACAACTGCTTCCCTGCTTATTTGCCGACCCAAGGGACCAAGACTACATTGGAACTGCGTGTGAGGCTGCTCTACAACAGGGGCCGGGACTGCGAGACCCAGGCTGCAGCGCAGGACCACCAGAGCGCACCTGGAGTCTCTTCCCGCCCCTGCTTCGCACTGATTGGCTGCTTGTTTGTGAGTGGCCTGTGATTGGCTGCCAGCCTCCCTAACTGCTCGCGGCCCCCGCTTCGCGGGTGCCGCTCGTAGCTTTACTTTTCCTCCGTGACATTGGTGCTACAACTGCTTCCCTGCTTATTTGCCGACCCAAGGGACCAAGACTACATTGGAACTGCGTGTGAGGCTGCTCTACAACAGGGGCCGGGACTGCGAGACCCAGGCTGCAGCGCAGGACCACCAGAGCGCACCTGGAGTCTCTTCCCGCCCCTGCTTCGCACTGATTGGCTGCTTGTTTGTGAGTGGCCTGTGATTGGCTGCCAGCCTCCCTAACTGCTCGCGGCCCCCGCTTCGCGGGTGCCGCTCGTAGCTTTACTTTTCCTCCGTGACATTGGTGCTACAACTGCTTCCCTGCTTATTTGCCGACCCAAGGGACCAAGACTACATTGGAACTGCGTGTGAGGCTGCTCTACAACAGGGGCCGGGACTGCGAGACCCAGGCTGCAGCGCAGGACCACCAGAGCGCACCTGGAGTCTCTTCCTGCCCCTTGCTCCTCCCATAAATACATTCAGTTGACGCATAGCGGGACGCGTGCGGGACGCCGGGCTAAGCCCGGGCAAAGGGCAGGCCGTCTGTGGCCGTCCGTGGACGAACGAGGACGGGACGGGCCCCCCCTTTTCACCTTGGCCATCATCTAGTGAGATTTTGGTAGTTGCATGTGACCACATCCGTCTCTCGTAAGTATACTGGTGAAGACCAACAACTCCTTAAAAACAGTAATACCTTCACTAATACCTGTGACGATACAAGAGAAATACAAACCAATTCTTAAACGCCTAACGGAAAATAAATGGGTTTTAAAAAATTGCGATCTCGCACTATATACATGAAAAGAATGGGCACTGAAATTGCAGTACGAAAATCCTCTGATAAAGCTATAAAACAAGGTCGCATAATCCATACGCCAGCAATTAGTGCCTACTTCTCTGCACTTATGCCCAAAGAGAATCAAGATCTACAAACATCAAGTAAAGAAATATGTTTCAATGCATCAGACATCGTTAGGGAAATTGAAAGTACTCCAACGATACCTAGTCCACAATCCAAAGAGGGACATCTGGAATTAGACTCAAGTAACAAATTATCAAGTACCCCAAAAGATCTTCTTTTTTCAGATCACGAAACGACCAATCTGAAAATTTTAACACCTATAAAAAGTAGAGGGAGTTCAATGTTACTCGACAATACAAATATCAACAAACAAAGTATAGAGATACGGGAAACAGAACCTGGAACAAATAACAGCATTCAGTCAAAAACTTCTTCTCCTATCGCCTTACTTGATCTTTCCATGGATCCCTTCAATCTCAAAAATAACAATAATACTGCTGACACGGTTCCTCCAGTGTCTAAAGCCCTATTTTCGTTGCAAGAGATATTGGAATCAGTTCTTTCATTTCTCGGAAACATTCTTGAAAATTCTGACCAAACTTTGGACGTCCAAATAGGCATCTTAAAGCATTTGGTAGAAGAAAAAAAGAAAAAAGATTCCTCTGTAGCAGACAAAATCAATACGTTATTTAAAACCAATCTCGAGCAACATGACATTGTAAAAGACCATAATAAAGCTCAAGAGAAAAGAATACGTGACTTTGGTACTCAAACTGTAGATACCCAAATACAAGAAAAACATAAATTTGATAACCTCAACGATTCAGTGACATACTCTTTGAAAAAACTATTTAAAGAAAAACACCAACAAAAAGCAAAACACTTTTCAATATTCACAAAAATTAATGCAACAAACAAACTTATAAATGAAAATGTATCCGAAACTCAGGAAACAAGAATAAATACCAGTAATATACTAAGCCAAGGAAATGGAGAAGCGACAATCACTAAGAAACAGGAAAATAACATAGTAGTAGGGAAAAGAAGGAGGAAAAAACCGGAAAGAAGGATCCAAAAAAAGAAAAACGGTAAACAAAAATTTCAAAAAACTGTTACTTTATATAAAGCTGAAGAAGAACAATGCGACGACATAACAGAGTCCCAAAATGCTGAAAAGTGTGTAATTAGTAAAAATCCTGAAGATATGGTGTCTTATTTGGATCCCACAGTAAAAGAGTACGTTCCAATTAGATATTCTACACAATCAGACCAAAGCAATAAAAATTCTAGGGAAGAAAATAATAGTTACAATGAAAAGGGGGAAGGGCCCCCTTCTAAAACTCTACAATTTGAGGAACTTTTTCCTATTGATTCAGCTCCACTCAACAGAGGAAGGATTATAAATTTACTACGTCACATAAGGTCTTTACACACAATGACCAGTAATGAAATCGATCTAGTGATCTTCCCCAAAAAAGAGAATAATAAACTAGTAACGGTAACATTCTGGTCAACAGTTCTTCCGGGTATAATACTCAACGAGAAAGAGATACTCCATAAACATGGATATGACGTAGTGGAAATAGCGGAATCAAAGGTCCATAAAACTCTGAACGGGTATAATGCCCAAATACGAGCTATCTCCGACTCACATGTCAAAAAATACCAGCGAAATAATGACATGACTGAAGATCGAGAAACCATGTACCCAGGAACCCATTCTATAGGGCATGAAAATCTAAAAATTCTGGTGGATAAAGGTCACAGGGCAGTCTGGTACAACGCTGCTAAGGAACCTGAAAATAATAACACTATAGAGTCTTGGGCTTGGGTCTCTGAGACTCTGAATAGCAACAAAAAATTTAATACCAAACAACAATCTGTTTAGCACGGGATTAAAAATTATATTTTGGAACATCGCAGGCAGAACTAAAAATAAACTGTCCATGGTCACGAGAAATCCGCCAGATATTCTGCTTCTACAAGAAACATGGGAAATTGTATCTTTCACTCTTAAAGGCTATTATGTATATGAAATTCCAGCAATACCTACCAAACGAGGACACGCTAAAGGCGGTTTGGCCATTTTATTGAGGGAAGAACATTTGTGGGCACAGGAAATAGTAGATACGAAATCAGAAAACTTGCAGTGCATACAAATCTTTGCAAAAAAACATAGTACTGCTCCACTACAGGCAATTCTCCTTTTTAACGTTTATGCTCCCCCAGGAAAAAAACATGATATCATATTCTTAGATATCATGGAAAAGATCATGCACATAATGGAAAATTATCCTTACTCATCTTTTTTAATTATGGGCGATTTTAATAGCAAAATTTCCAATTCCGAGATTAATAGGTGGGCAAAACTATTCTTAGAAGAAGGTATGGAAACTATAATTCCACAATTCCCCGAGGGTATACTAACCGACAAAAGAGGCAAATTGTTAATATCAGCGATAACTAACCTAAATGGATCAATACTGAATGGCACTATTGAGGGGGACATCCCAGCAACTTACACCAGACGAGGCAATGGGACTTTATCCATTATAGATTACATCATAAGCAGTATGGATCTGCTGGATACAGTTTCGTATTTGCTCAACCAGTTCTGCCAAGAGAGTGATCACGCATTAATGCATTTAACAACAGATTGGATACCTAAATCCTCCCAACCCAGCCACATTATTTATTACGAAAGTACCATAATGATAAAAAGCGAACAGAGACGCATCTTCTGGAATTCCTCGACCCTGGATAAAATCACGACAAAGATCGATCATTCTAAGCTTCTAGCAAAAAGATTCTCTGAAAATCCTATAGAAAACTTTGAATTTATAATTAAGGATTTCAAAAACCTCATCCTAAAAATGGTATCAACGGGTGCAAGAGGTAATAATAAGAAGAAAGGAGGAAAAAATAAACGTACCTCTAAGAACTCTGAAGTAAAGAAAAAGTTAAATAAACTTATACGCGCCCAATATATGAATTCTTCGCCAACTACAAAGAAGGAAATAAATAGATTGAAAAACCAACTGAGACGTGAGAATCAAAGGGAAAAAAAAGCTTTACAAGATCGCAATTGGGTAGATATTCAGATAGCGGCAAGTAAATATAACCAACGCAAATATTGGTTTTTAATCGCAAAAAATTACTGGATCAAAGAAGAAATTACAATCAATTCCGGTCCCTCCGAATGACTGGGAATCTTATCTTTCAGATCTCTACAAAGCAAATTCAAAAAAAACTATATGAAAGTAGCAAGGTCATGAATGAAGAAAAAGATAAGAGTCCTTTATCAAAAACTACAGCCATCTCGGTTGAACTTAACATACGTAAAGCGAGAACTACAGGAGCCTCTGGCCCGGATCAGATTCCGATTAAGGCGTTACAAGTCGCACCGAAGGATTGGAGTAAGTTGTTATGCCCTCTTTTCAATTACATTTTTGAGACCGGTCAGGTACCAAAATCTTGGCAGGGGAGCATTATTATCCCTATCCATAAGAAGGGAAGCAGAATCCAAGCTGGGAACTATCGACAAATTGCACTCATGGATGCTGTGGGAAAAGTATTTGCAGCAGAGGTACTAGATCGATTGAAAGAATGGGCCTTTTCGTTGGGTCTGATACCCATGTTTCAAGCAGGCTTCAGACCTAAACATTCGGTAACAGATAATATTGCAGTTATCCAGGTTATCTTTGATAAATATATTACTCGAAAAACCCAGGTCGTTTATGCTGCATTCATTGACTATTCTACGGCATTCGATCGGGTAGATCGACCAACATTATGGAGAAAATTAAGGAGGCTTGGAATCCACGAACAACTGCTACAAGTAATAATAAGCCTACATACCAATACCTGGTGTCAAGTCCAAATGGGGGGAGAAAAAGGACTTACAAAAAGAATTCAAACAGAGAACGGACTAAAACAAGGGTGCCTCTTAGCCCCGCTCCTATTCTCCCTCTATTTAAGCGACCTGCCTCACCACCTGCAATTAGGCTCCAGTTTACCTCCTAAAATAGCTAAGCAAAACATACATTCATTACTCTATGCCGATGACATAGTACTGTTAGATCTTACTCCTTTCGGATTACAAGTATCATTGGATATTCTGTATAAATACTCTAAGGAAAACTATTTAGTACCTAACATAAAGAAAACTAAAGTGATAGCCTTTTCGGGGAGAAAACAAAGCGCCAAATATATCTGGAAGATAGGAGGAGATAAAATAGAAGAGGTAGATAATTATCCCTATCTTGGCAGGATCCTTTCAAAAAATTTAACAAATATAATGCAGGTATCAAATTTACAAAGGAAAACTGACATTCATGTCTCGGCCCTCCTGAGATTTTATAGTGCAACAGGGAACAGACATTTTTCCTCATTGTTAAGCACATACAGAGTAAAAATACCACCTGTATTATCCTATGCGACGGAGTATATCCCCATAAAGCAATGGGTCTTCATGGATCGAAAAGAAGGAAAAATCTTAAGAAGGATCATGAAAGTCTCTGATGCTGTACCTGTTCAAGCACTGAGATTAGAACTATCAATTACAAGTTCTTATGCCATAGCTATTGCCAATGTAATTAGGTGGGCCTACAATCTGTTACATGCGAAAGAGAATACTTTAAGGTCAGTGTTGCAAAAAGAGTCTTTTGGGGGTGGATACAAAAAAACAAATCTTTTCAGAAAACTTGACTGTAGCATTTCGTATGGCAAATATTAATACAGAACTGCTGCTTACTTGGTCACCGGCACAACTAAAATTGTTCTTAAAATGTTTCACCCCTAAACTGAGCTATGAATTGGACTCCTTACACTGTAACAAACTAGCCACCTATAAGCCGTTCGTAGACGTACTTGAATACAAGCAAAGTCGGTCTTACATTGGGTTCACCTTGACACATGGCGTGAGGAGAGCGATCACTATGATTCGAATGGGCATTTTACCAGTATTAGCATATACCTCAAGATGGCTTCCAGGAGGATCTCCACTATGTACACTGTGCGCAGGGGGTGATCAGACTATAGAGCATTTATTACTCGCTTGTCCTAACCATAAAGTAACCCTAGCTCGTACAAGATACCTTGATCCTATACTCCGCTCCTGTAGAATCACAATGGGGAGAGAACTTTTAGTTCTGTGTAGTCAACCTCCGAACGAATTTGTTTGTTACAATCTGTATAAATTTTTAAAATCTTTTTTATCTTTGTATTGACACAATTGTATTCTTTAAACATGTAAAATGTAAAAACCTTTTTGTGGTCCTCTGTCGAGTACCAATACAAATAAAAAAAAAAAATAGTCATGGGAAGACAAAATGGTTATTCCCTTAAATGGAGTAAGCTGGTCCCTGACGATTTTGTACACAACTTGATGACAAAATGTTTAAAGAGTTTTCTGATCTGTCTGGATGAGAATGCAGATAGTCAGAGTATTATTAACCATTTCCATTGTATTGCAACCTCCATCAAGGATAGTTTATGGGTCATACTAAAAAAATCATACAGAAATGACTAAGAGCTGGTTTGACTCAGCATGTACAAAGGCACATTCGAAACTTAAGAATGCTCTACATGTTGTCCCCTACGATCTCCTACTGGTGAGAGAGTCATGGAAAACTTATAATGAGGCGCTGAAAAAAAGGAAGGCAGCTATAAAAAGGGACAATTGGGAGTCATTATGTGAGGCCTTGTTTAGCAGAGATTCCTCTGCTTTCTGGAAAGTGGTGAATGCACCTTTCCTTTCTGATAATACCAAGGCGCGTATTGAAATAGCGATCACAGAGGACGAATGGGTAAACCATTTTTCCCAATTGTATAGTATCCCACAAGGGGTACCTGAAACGCTATTTCAAACTCCTGGAGATACAAGGGCCAAGGATATGAAACTAGATGTTACTCTGGAAGAAGTTACAATGAGTTTTAAAGCACCTCGGGGTGGTAAAGCTGTGGGCCCAGATGGCATACCAGCCGACCTTTTTAAAAACAACATCGAGCTGTGGGGTCCTATACTAGTACAACTATTTAATGCTACCTCAGAGAGGGGCCTAAATACCTCGTGGTTTACCTCTGTTATTGTGCCAATATTCAAAAAGGGAGATAGACAAAATTGTACGTGCTATCGACCTATTTCCTTATTGGACTCATCGATAAAAATCCTTGGGAGAGTTATTTTAAGTAGACTTCAAAGCTGGCCGAAAGATAATACGGTAATTAGCGACCTGCAGTATGGGTTCCAGAAAGGGATAGGAACGGTAGATCAGGGATTATATTTATTTATAGTACAACAAAAATATACCAGGGCTAGGGGGGGAACGCATCTACTTTACATTTGTTGACTTAACATCAGTGTTTGATTGCGTTTCACATAGTAAACTACGGTTGATATTAGAAAACCTGGGGGTGGATGAAAATATCATTTGTTTCCTAAGGGAACTATATTCAGGTGCCACTGCATCAGTACGTTATGGGAAGAATGGAGAGTGCACAAGAACCTTTGGCATAGGACGCGGGGTACGTCAGGGGTGCATTTTGGCCCCCTTTTTATTCCTAGTCTATATAAATGAACTTGAGAAAATCTTACTTCAAGAGTGCAGGGATATGCCTATGGTAAATAAAAGATCGATCCCTGCGCTTTTATATGCAGATGATGCTGTCATACTGTCTCGGACTCCCCTCGCCCTACAAGGTTTGATAACATCTTTCAATACTTTTATGACAAATTTAGATTTGAAAATCAACTGCACTAAAACATTCTCAATAAATCGTGGCCCTGGTACTAATAAATGGAAAATCGTTATGTTTATTAACGACAGTCCCTTGGAATTCACCCCAACTTTTCATATTTGGGTATTTTGTTCCATGAAGCTGGTACATGGACAAGTGCCATAAAAGCAAGAAGATTTATGTTTTCTAAATCAATCATGGCCCTTAAAAATTTCTCCCCAAAAAAAAGCCAACTGGCGAACTCTTACATTTTTTTAACGCTACATGTACATCAATTGCTGCTTATGGCTCAGGCTTTTGGGGATATGCTAACATAAAATCCATCCAACTTGAGGAAAATATGTTTCTGAGATACATCCTAGCTCTACCTGAGAGTGCCTCAAGTTACTTTTGCCACACGGAACTCAGTCAACCATACATCGAAGACATAATTAAGGCCCAGCCAATACTTCTCTGGCATAGGGTTTGGACTACCGACGAATGTGTGATGAATCACACTATCATGATGGATGTTTTAAGTTTAGAACATGTGAGTAGGATAAGATGGCTGGCTTACATAAAAGATTTTCCTGTAAATATGGGTTGTCAGAAATACTATGATGATCCTCTCTCAATGTGTAATATCCTGAGGAAGACACTGAAAAAACAGTGCATGAAATATCTGGAAGATAAAAGAGCTAGCCAGGAAATAAAGAAAAAGGCAGTACTAGCACACCAATTGATAATGACCCAGGGTAAATTACAACCGTATCTAACCCTCTGTCTGAGTGAACATGAGAGGTTTGTTTTAACACGGTTTAGGTTAAATATGCTGTTTAGAGTCTTAAGTTTCCCTGTTACAAACATCTGGTCTCGTGATCTAATTAAATGCCCGTGTGATGATCTATCCGAACAATCGGACATTCATATTTTATTCTTCTGTAAATTTTATGTAGTTCCTCGGAAGAGACTGATTATTCCCATACTAAAGGAGATGGAAGTCAACCGCTGTCGCCCAGCTTTTTTAGCAATGCAGAAATTAGACACTGTATTGACTGTGGTATCTATTTCTGAATTTTATGAAAATGTTTTTAGATTGCAGAAATCAATTTGTATGTGAGGAATCTCACTTTTAATTACTGTCATCTATTTGTGATTGCTTCCCCTTTTTGTAAGGTAATTTTATGATGTATTCTACTTGTAATGAAATCTTTTGTGTACACTTTTATGGTTACCTCTTATTAACCGAATAAAGTTATAAATGAACGAATTACTTAAATATGGTGCATTCCTGCCCTTTCCCTGCCATGCAATGCAGAGCAGCAAGGTGACTTGCTGGGCTACGCTGCACTGTGTGACAATTTCATAAATATGCCACTTGGTATATATGTAGCATTGTTTGGTGAAAACATGCTGGCCTTGTCTGAGGAGTCATAGATAAGTCCCATGATAACAAAAGCAGGCGGGTCATAACTTTGCGTGGACACAATGTGCGCCAGTAGGCAACGTGCCCAGATGTCCGGAATGAGGGGCTCTTGATCATTGCATGTACTATGTGTGCTGTGCCATGAATGGCTGTGTGTTCCTAACTTCATGTGGCATCTGACTTTATGGTGTTTAGGGAATACAGGCACCATTCTAGCAAGGTGTGCTTTATTAGGTCCAGTCTTTGGACCATTATGGTAAAGCTGTGCTTATCTGGGGGATGGACCTGAGTTTTTTGTTTGTGCATTTGTCTGCCGGCTATATGCCTCCCCACCTGTGACCTGTCAATCAGTAACCTCCAGCCTAGATCGCACATACTTCTTAGTCAGGGTTGATGGAGAGTTCTTGACGGGCGAATTTAATTATAGTGATGTGATTTCTTTCTTATGTGCGAATGTATAATTTTAAATGTTGGCATATATTCTATCAATAATAACAAGTACATGGCTTCTTCATCATTAAATTAATTGAACTTACAGTGTTTGATGAGTGTGTCAAGTCTTCCTACAAATTCATCAACTGTTTGTCAACTTTCTGTCACTCTTGACTGAAAAGCATTTCACATTGGATTGAACTTGAGATTCAAAGTTTCTTTGTCAATTTGTGGCATTTTCTTTATGACTTCCTTTATGCAATCACCAGCAATATGTTTTAAGTATTTGATAATCATTTTGTTATCAGTCTTTTCAAACGCATCTATTAAAACTTCAAATGTATATATCCACATAGTCAATTGGTTGCAAATATTTAGCTTTATGGTGGTATCAAATGATGATGGTGGTTTCAAGAAAGCAGTAGCACTGTAAACATTTGTGGGAGTGACTGACACTGAGGGTGAATTTCTCTCAGGCCCTGTGATGTGCTGGCCTTCAGGTCATCCTGGACTGTCTGTGGAATGGTGATCTCTCTTGGTCTCCATCAGAGACCTTCACTTTCTCTGCGGCCTTTGGTGTTGTTCTGAGCCACCACTCAACAGCTTCTATGGTGGGCCACTTCAGGTATTGGACTGTTCAGTAAGCACAATCCCTGTGCTTCTTCTAGGGTCTCTTTGCTGGCTGCTGAGGTTGTAGGGCTCTTCCTTTTCAAGGCTCTGGTAAGTCATTGACAGTATGTGATTGTCTTCTTCCAACAACAGCGTTCTTGTGCATATGGCTATTGCTTTGCACTTTTCTTGACACCTGGTTGATCTCTATGTAGCAGCACGTGTAATCCCAGTGTTAATTATATGCGGTACCTTTATGTATGGCCTAATCAACAGGTTCTCACTGTGTAGATTCTCTGTAAATGCTTTCATTCTCAACAATTTCAAAGAGGCTGCAACTGTGCTTTGACTCCCCATGTATTAATATGTTAATTCTGTACTTCGACAATGGCACAAATGGCACGCATGAGCAGTTTGCCTGGACTACAGCAACCTCTCTGAGAAAGCACTGCCAATCTTTGGGTTACTTATCCACAATCTTTCACCATTTGTAGCGTCCTCCCATACTAGGGACCAGTAAATTACTATGACACACATAGAGCTTGGTATCATACGTCTTTGTTCATCTGCATGTAACTGCAAACTCAACATTCTAAAGCAACCTTCAATGCAATACACTCTATCCATTACGTCATAGCTCTATGAATTCATCAGGAGCCAAAAGCATCTGTGCTTCTTAACTCGCAAGACACTACTACCATATGCTCTACAGCTTGATGTACTGCAGAATATCTGGCTGGGGGTTGTCTCACTGCTACTCAAGGTTGGCTCTGAATAGCAACGAGAAAGCAAAACGATTCTTGACAGCCATTACTCCCTATTTCCCACTGACAGATGTTCTGTCCTGGGATGTCTGCTAGTGCAGAATGAATACTTTCTAGCTTACTTGCTGGTCCACGTTTCTGCTCCCTTTCTTAAAACTCTTCAGGAACTTACAATTCATGAATATAGCAGAGTTAAACAAAATTTGTGGTGCAACATCACACACATCTACATGAAAAGCACTTACTTCTCATTTAAGAGGAGTGAATGTTTTTATCACTGCCCTCAAGTGCACATGAGACTTTTTGGGTTATAACAAACGTAAGACTAATTCTTCATTTACATTTTTGCCTTCACAAAAAATTGACTGGAGTAACAGATACACACTAATTGTAAGGGTAGAATGTGGCAAACTGAAAGGCTGAATATATGAAACAATTGAGAGAGAGTGTGGCATACGCAAGCATGGCATTTGATTAACACTACCACAAGCATACTGACTTTTCAGTTACATGGACTCTGCCCAAACCCAGCCAATGTTTTAGAGGAGAAATGCAGACACAAGTCATTACTACCAGCCAATCAAAGACACAGGCCTGAATTCTGGCATTGCTGCAGGCATAGCAGCCTTTCAGAAGCAGTAAGCTGACATATGACTGCCTCAGTCACAGCCATATTAGCCTTTCAGAGGGACAGGTATCATGTGTGATGGAATTTTCTTTCAGTGTTGCTAGTCTATTAGAGACACAGATATGATGTATGTAGTACATTGGGTAATTAGTTGTGCAGCATGTGGTAGGTCCACAATTTCCCTTTACTGGGCACCATGCACCCCGTTGTAGCACTTGTGTCTCTTATGGTAGTGAAGCAGAGCAGTCAATGGCCTACTCAGGGGAGGTGATGTAGGCTAGTAATCAGTGTTTGCTGGCACACACTAACTACACTTAATGAATGATTGTCCAGACAGTGCTTTTTCTTTAGAAAAGGAGAAGTACATTTATCACTCACACACTACTAAATACTATGCATTAAGTTACAAATATATACATAAAGCAGATAGAAATAACTTAGATTGTATTGCAAAATCAAATTTAACCCCTTAAAGGTTCATGACCCCCAAAATCACAGTACCAATTCCAGATTGCACAGCACAATATAGAGTGGTATCATATAAAGCAAGCCTATTGGTTTTATCAACAGTGCACCATGCTAAAAGGCAGACTAACCACGTTAATCACCATCACTCTTTCAACATCATTAATAACTTGTAAATTAACCTGTAAATGTTAATAAAACATTGTCAATAAAGTAATTTGGCATGGATCAAAATCACAGTGAGTATAAAGGGTAAAAATAGTATGGGCAATAAATATTACGTGTCTGCGTCTTTTTTATACACCTTCGGGCCACATAAAGTGCAGTCATAAGACAAGCCCCTAGAGGATGCTGTTCTTCCAGCTTCAGCGCAAAAGCTTCAGCCTTGAGAATGCTTGAAAGTACTGGTGAAACCAAAAGGGTCATAATTTTTCTGACCCAAGAAACATAGCATCAGTTTTGAATTTCAGTGGGGTGGGTCTGCTGTGCTTCCTGTAACCCACATAACCTTGTTGCTGGCGCCTGCCCTCCTGGAGCCTCCACAATGTGAGGAAACACTTTCTGTGGAAGCCCTGCAGGCATAATGGGGTGTTCCTCCAACCAGAATGTGAATTTTAAATTAGTGGCTCGGGCGGCTTTGTTTACCGGCTTACAGCCTTGCGCTACATGCTCTTTTCCTTTGTATATTTGTTTTGTCTTCTGGTGTGGTACGTCCCATCCGAGCATGGGAAAACTCAGGTAGCCAAACCCGGTTGCTCCAGTCAGCTTCCTGCCAGGCCAGCGCACCTTGTTGCCTGAGCAGCAGTTGGGGGCATGGTTCATCCATGCCCACTTGATACTGGTGAGGGGTTTTGTTCATGGTGGCTGCCCTGTTCCCCCAGAGATGGGCATGGGATGTAGGGGGAAGACCCACAACAGCTTGAGAGAAAGTAGTGATGCTCTCCCTTTCTATCTGTTGTTGGGAGCCTGAAGATGGGGCCCTGGTCCCTTCTTCTCCTACTTGGGGGCAGCACTATAGCTTTGCTTACCATGTAGTCCCCTAGAGTGCTGGGGTCCTCCAGGGGTAGGAATGAACCTGGGGAGGGTGCCGTATGCACGCCCTTCCCTGGATACATATGGAAAAAGCCCCTTTGGCGATGCCCTTACCCACCTCAATGATCATTTGAGGGAATTTGGCAGAGTGCCATGTGCTCAGCTTCCCTTGAGGAGGTCATGGGTCAAAATCTTTAACACTCCATAAATTGGGCTCTGATTGGTCACTTTCGATGGTCCTGGGCTCATTTTACTCCAGGTGGAGGGAACTAGCCTCAAGGAGCCGTTTTAGCAGCCCTTCAAGGTGGAGTACCAGCTTTCCTCCTGTTTTTGTCTCTGGCACCCCTCCCCTTCTGGGTGCAGAAGTCCAGATCTTTGCCCCAACTGGCCCTCACAAAATGTATGGGAGCCAGACTCATTGGCCTTTGGAGAGACTAATTAGTCCTGGGGTCAACTGGGAAAGAGTTGTTGGTCCTATAGTGCATCAGAGGGTTTCTCCTTCAAGTTGTCCACGGTTGTTGCTGCGTTGCAGTCCCAGTGGCCATAGTCCAACAGCAAAAGAGCACAAAAGTAATCTCTCTCCCTTGTGCAAGAGATTTTCAATGTGGGTTGAAGGTTCTAGAAACCTGCCACCACTACCCCGTCCTAGAGTGTCACATCACTTCTCAACCCTTGTCCAAACCCTCCTAGCCAGCATGCTGGGACAGTCCAAGATGGCACCGTCCAGAACTCACAGGTCACATCTCCTTTTGGAGCCTCCACTCCGTCCTCAATGACATAACATCCATGGCCTTTCCCACCAAAGCTCCAAAGAGGAGCCATCTCCTTTGTTAGCTCCAGTTGTCTGGGCTTCCTCCTTTGTTCATTGGACTGTGATGTCCCCAGTCCTGGTACAGTGTGACAGCTAATTAACAGATGACAATTTTGCTCCCCTTCCTCCTCAGAAGCTGATGGAAGCACTGTTAAATACTCTATTTGTCTGTGGAGGCCTTTGTTCCCACTGCGGGGGAGAAGTGTAATCAATTTGACCCAGCAGGGTGACAATAGACTTGGACTCTGATCCTGACCTGAGCCAGAGTATGGTCTTTGGAGCTGCTTATGTGAATTGGGTCCACAATTCCCATCCAAGTTTCATACCTCATGGGACTTTGTAGGACTAAGGGAAGCAAAGCTGCACACTAAGGCATAGTTCTCTCATGTGTATAATAAAGTGTCACTTCAGAAAAAACAGTAAATCATACTGACTTAATATATGAGTGCCCACTACTATTCTAAGGCCTATCACAGATCACCACCTAACCTTGCAGAGTCCCCCCTGCTCCAGGCTACTTGTGTGCATTTAACAGGCTGCGCGCAATGGTAGTCTCACATGTGCAGCCAAAACACATGTTCACTCATGTGTAAATTTGTGTTCATGTGTAACTAGCCACGTACCCCGAACCCTAGCTGCATTGCAGCAGCCTTATGCTAAAACGCAGACACTGATGTTAAACACAAGCAGTCTATTTACCATGTGATTACGGTGGGTAAAGCACTTTTAGTGAGACTCACTACAGTAAAATGTCCAAAATGGGGTGATCAAAAAAGCAAAACATATAGGCATACTAAATGGGCAGAACCTATTTTGCAAAGCAATGTAATATACTATTCTTCAACCCGACAGCACATTCAGAGATATATGCTTGCTTATCACTGTTTTTACTGCAATCAACTTTTAATAGACATCAACTCCTTCATTTTTATTCCAGACTAGTACACGTCTGAGTATATAAATAAGACCAGCTTGATCCTTTAAGATACCATTTTGAATTTGATTTGTGGTCTCTTTGGCATTAAACATGGGACAAGCTTGCTAAGAAATCTCTGCAGCTTGTAGCATGTAGAAACAAACTACCTCTATCACAATGTCATCTCTGACTGTCATATAGCTACTGTTTAACTTTATAATGTGTTAAGTTAGCATAGGCTTATTAAATGTTTAAACGCCATTTTTCCTTTTGCTGCTTCTGCACACGACACTTAATTGTTGATTTAGCTTTCAACCTAGAAGTCCGTTATGATTTACATGAGAATAATATGTTATTGCTCTGATATCAGCTTTGCTTAATAAACTATGTCTGTACAGAGAGTGCTGAAGCTTCAAGGATAACACGATACAGAATTGTTATGAGGTCTGATCTCCGCACCTTCATAGACATAACATAAGTGCAGCTTCTGCCAAATTTAGGCTTTAGGCGGGTTTTATATTGCTTTGCTTAGAACACAGACACACACTTGATGCGGTTCGCATGCAGAGAGAGCTGGTGGAAGCTGATGTGATCTCTTCATACTAGGATCTTGAGGTATGGGCCCCGCCCTGCTAAAACCCAAAGAGACCTTCTTAGATATTAATATAATATGTTAGTTAGGGAGGGTGAGAAATAGGTGTTGTTAACCCTTATTCATTACAGCATCTTAGCATGCTGTCACCATTTGCTTTTTATGGACTAGTAACTATGCTGATAACTTTGCTTCTGATAATATGTTTCCTTGTATTATCTAAGATACTGCGTTTGAGAAAACGGCATTAGTAAATAAGCATTTCAAATGTGCATGTGTCCTCATTTACTCCAAGTTCTGGTTTGAAATGATTGTATAACGAAAGAGTGCTCATGTGTTCCACGTGACCTGAGGTATCGTAAGTTCATGTTCTGGTTTGTCTAAACATTGGGAGTTTGTTATGACCAATGAGACACTGTAGCTAGCTCGGTAAGGGGATTTTGGGTACTGAGGTGAGTTTTGGGTCACCCTAATTCACTGAGGTTCCAAATCTCTATGCACAGTTCTGTAGGAGACCGGAATCCCTGCGACATGGCGCCCAACCGTTGGTGGTCTTATATCATGACACTCGAGTAGTATATCATTCAAACCTTAACCCCTTCACTATCGTTTCCGGAAAACGATGGTGTCGGAAAAACCTACCTATTTTTGAAATAGGTCTTTTCAAGCTTGAATCTTTCTAAAACGGTTTCCTTGAATTACTACCCAGTTGTGCTACAAAGTTTCCTTTGTTTTTCTAACTTCCTGTGCAGTCATGGCCCAGCCTGTGGACATTCCGCAGCATAGTCGCATTGCGGTGCGCAATCATATGCAGAATTACCAAGTCCCTTTAGAAGGCTTAGCTGTGGTTTTAGTGGTGAGTGCGGATGCAGCTTACCCTTACGAACTCTTTTATTCGTGGGTGACGTTTCCGGCTGTGGACGCAAACTCTGGTGTGTTCCACACTTACACTCCCTCACCTGTGCCGAATGAATATACTCCGTACAGGGCACTGGAAGTACCTATTGATCATTGGCAGCATCGAGTTTGGTTTGGTGGTGCCCTACCCCACTCTTTAACCGCTCCGAGGTTAGGTCCTTTGTCCATTCCAGGCGCAAATTGGCCTGTTTTGGCTTGATTTACTCCTCATCCTCAACACGGCAATTGTACCTTAGCGGAAGTTCGTAGAGTACATGTAGTTCCTATTGCCGTGATTCGTGCGTTAGTGCAATACATAGGTCGTCATCTCCCGGGTGGGCCCCCGGGGGGGTCCGGCTCTTCCAGCTGGACAGGGCAGTTTGAAGCTCAGTCCGGTTATGATTAATGCAGTGTTTGGTAAGCGTCCCCAGGACAAGGATGATTTTCCTTTCTGGCTTGCCGAGGAATTTGACCAGCTGGAAGCAGTATTTCCTAATACAACTCCTGCAGATAAACATAGAATCTTGACGATTAGTTTGCCAAAGGATTTAGCACCCGAACTCGCTGACTGTGAGACCTGGGGCAGAACTTTTGCGGCTGTCTATGCGAGATGTTATGGCACTCCGTCTATGGCTGTACTGCCTACAATCATTAAACGTGTTCAGGACGATCACGGACCGGAGACGGCGGTTGAATTGGGTATGCGCCTGTGTGGCTCCTTTGATATAGTTTGCGATCTCATTCTTGCTAATGTCAAGGGAGATGCAGTGAACTTTCAGGTGGCTAATGCTTTGGCGGCGATCCCCGATGCCGAAAAACCCCGTCAGTTGGCGAGGATAGTTGTGGCTGCTTATAAAACAGTGGGTCGCACTAGTAAGGGTCTAAAGCCTTTTTCTGTAAAAGAGAAGAAGCATCCCCAGGGGCAGGCTTCAGAAACAGAAGTTCAGCCCCAGTCAAAAAACAAAATTGGCCCAAAAAACAGAAACAGGGTAAGCAACAACAACAACAAAAACAGGAGTCTCAACCTGCGTCTCAGTTGCCTGCGCAAACATAACGTGTTTATGACTTGTGCGATCGAGCGACGATTAAATCACCTGATCGATTTCAGGTTTCTGATCAACGCTCTCCTCGTTCCTTTCAGGACTCATCGGCTCCGAAGACCGGTGGTGGAGGAGGCGGAAGAGGACGGGGTGGTCAGCAAGGACGGGACCAGCCCCGCAAGACAGACGGCTCGGGTCAACAGGACGGCTCTACCCCGAAGAGACCGCAGTTTGCCAAAAAGAAAGTCGCAGCATTAACAGCGGATCGATATGCCACAGATAGTGAGAACGCGGCTTCGGAATCTGACGTGGGCTCTGACCTTGCTGGACAGCGCGGCGGAGATTACCATAGTGAGAGAGGCCCTGCGTCCACTACTGAGGGTGACAGCGACTGATATTTACGTTGTGATAGAAACAGCCGATACAAGAGTTGCTCCCCCTGATAGACTTTATGAAATTGTCCTGTTAATAGAAGGTGACATACAACGTATCATCAAAGGGGTATTTTGGGAAAATCTTTCGTCTACGTATGACATTTTGCTTTCGGAGGCTGACTGGCCCCCACCTTTTGTGCTCGCAGCGCCGCGAGGGGAGGAGGTAATCCTCCCGAGTTTCGCGGACACTGTCTCGAAGGAGCATGCGCAGCATTTTGCAGAAGAGTGGGCTAGGGATCTAGCGCCGCCAATGTGGTTGGGATAAATTGTCCCCATGCCACGAGATTCCTTTGCGGTCTCAGCCGCAGCCTCAACCTCAATATCCCATTCGACGTGAAGCCAAGGCGTCCGTCGCGGCAATCCTTGAACAATTGGAATATCAGGGAGTTATTGAAACATGTGTGTCACCGATGAATAACCCTCTTTTTACTGTGACCATGCCTGACGGATCGTATCGTTTGGTATTGGATTACCGGCATTTAAACTCGCATTGCCGTAACTGTGCAGTACAGAATACTCACGGCTCTGCCCTAGTGGATAGTCTAGTGCGTAAGCGTTTTAAAACAACGCTTGACATTTCCAACGGTTTTTCTGCCCACAGATTGGATAGCTTTAGCTCCCAATGGACCAGTTTTACATGTGCTGGGGTCCAAAAACAATTCCGGCGTCTCCCAATGGGCTATAAGAATAGTCCTGGTATATTTACCGCCCGCATAGTCTCTCTTTTGGAGAGGATCGACCCAGATGCATGCTCGTATGTGGATGACATATATCTCACAGACGACGAAATTTGGGAGCATCTGTGTCGAGTGAACTCCATAATTTGTACCTTTGGAGAAATGGGTTACAAATTTAACTTTGCAAAATCGCACATTGCTGAGTACACAGTGTTGTTCCTGGGCTATGAGCTCAACAATGAAGGTAGAGGTTTGGCTCCTCACTTCTTGGAGAAATGCGCACAGTTGGGCGCTCCTACAACACTGAAAAAATTACAGTCTTTACTGGGCTTTTTAAATTTCGGGAGGACATACATTCCGGAATATGCCCAGCGTATCAAGCCTTTGTATGCTTTGATACAACCAACTTTTTCCAAATCATGCTGGCTGCCTGAGCATTCAGCCATCCTGCAATCCTTGCAGGCTGATCTGCTTGCTTCTAAATTTCGGCTAACTCGTGATAACCACACCAACCTGGTGATAAGAATTATTCCTGGGACAGTGGGTTTCACGTACCTCACTTTTAATGAAGGAGACACAGTACCTATTGCTTACAAGTCACACTTGTACACTTTGGCTGAAATGCGGTTTTCCACTGTGGAGAAAGTTTTAACGGCAGTGCAGATGGCGATTCTTAAGGAACGTGCTCTGTCACAGGGAAAACGCATGTTGGTTGTTACACCCTGTCCTCATTTGGAGGCAGTTACGAAAGCCAGTGTACCAAATTCTAAAGCTTTGCACCCTCGGTGGATTCAATGGGCTGCTTCCTTGACGTCCACGGATGTCACATTTATTTTTGACGCCTCATTACGGTCGCAAGAGTACTTGCAGTATGAATTTGTTCATCCTGCTCCTCTAGCTATGCGACCTTTGGAGGACTTCCATTGCATCATTTACACTGATGGTTCGGCGCAGGTTGCGCATGGCTCTAAACACGGCTACGTTTCCGCATGCGCCTTTGTGGTCGGTGCCATAGTGAACGATGAGTTCAAGTCCAGAGTAGTGCACACGCAGACTCTAGGGGACTGCACCGCACAATTGGCAGAGCTTCGTGCTCTCTTACTAGCGTTGGAGTGTGCTGATCCTAGTGTGACTACTCTTATTGTAAGTGATTCTTACTACTGTGTACAGTTTTACAATGAAAACTTGTTCTTTTGGATTCAGAATGATTTTCGTGATTCCAAGGGTAGCACAATAAAACACAAGATGATCTGGGTTCGAGTGGCTGAGCTTAAGGCTACGTTGCCACTCGTTTTTGTAATTCATACTCTCGGCCATCAGCGTGTGGGAGTCCACGCTGTCGGTAACTCGCTTGCTGATGAAGCAGCGAAATCAGCGGTGTCTACATATTTAATTGCAGCAGTTACACGGTCCAAAAGTAAGATTGATGATGACATCTTGGCGGCAGTTGCAGCCACTGAGAAGGGAGGTAAATATCCTACGGGGTTCCCTTCGAAGTACACATACCACTTAAGTCCCGAAAAGGTTCCTTTTGTGAAAATTCCTGAAGTTGGAGAACGTTTGATTCCCAACTCGGATCGCAGGGCTAGCTTGATTACAGCGGCGCATGAAGGCGTGGCGTCTGCGCATGCGGGCGTCTCGGCCACTGTAGCCCAATTACAACAACGTTTCTGGTGGCGGGGACTGTACAAACAGACGCGAGATTATGTCCTTCAATGTGACATTTGCCAGCAGATTAAACCTTCGACTGCTGCGCGTCCGCCACAGACACAGTTGTACATATCTAATAAACCACTAGGTTGTGTTTATTTAGATCACTGCGGTCCTTTTTCCTCTGATACTGCGTATAAGTACATCTTAGTAGCAGTTGATTCATGCACACGCTTTGTGTGGGTATGGCCTCATCGCAGCGCTGATTCACGGACTGTCATTAGAGATTTGCGTGTCTTTGTAGGGATTTTTGCCTGTGGTACTTTCCATTCGGATCAGGGTCCGGCTTTCGCCTCTAAGGCGTATAAGGATGCCATGACTTCGATGGGGGTCCAAGTCAAGTTTTCGTCTCCCTACAGACCTGAGGGTAATAGTGTAGTGGAGCGAATGAACCATGACTTAAAGCAATCTACGACAGCTCGAGTTATAGGCACTGGCAGAAACTGGCTGGCCCACCTCAATGGCGTGCAGCGTGCTCTTAATAATCTCCCTAGAAGGTCTCTGGGTGGGCGGACCCCATACGAAATGCTCTTTGGCATCAAGATGTACGTCCCTGACCTTGACGGTCTAGACTGCGTGGCTCGCGCCACAACCTTTGACGTAGATGAACATTGCACTGTTTTACAGGATCTACAAAAGACCAGAGACAGTCTTGCAAAGGGATATTTGCCCTCCACATCGGATGTTGCGTTGCAGATCCCGGTAGTCAGCTGGCTATCCCAAGTTGGAGAACTGGTTCGAGAGAAGATCGATAACAAGAAAGAATTTGGTCCTTCCTATCGAGCTCCGGTTCCCGTCGTTGGAGTGAAGGGCACAAGAACAGTCATTTTACCACCGCTTCCTGGTCGTAAGGAAAACAGGTTTATCTCAATTGACAATGTCAAGATACACAGAGTGGCCGATTCTTCTTAGTATGACACCGGCAGTCTCCTGTCCTTCCATTGTGAGAAATTCAGTTTTGGCCACTGCTTCTAATCCTGAAACTGAAGTGGCCATCGAATTGCCTGCAATTGCCAGTCCTTTATTAAGTACTTTGCCTGGTACTGACCATGATGATATAGACTACACTTACCCCACTGACTTATCCATGCCTGACCTGCAAGCACGTTTGGCCACAGAATCCAGATTTTCATTTGACACTGTTTCCAATGCCTCGAAGAAACCCTCACGTTTTGCAGTTTATGCCAGCTTATTTAAAAAACATTTTTTGATTCCCCTTTGGACTTATATTTGGCTGGTGCTTTTTTCTATTTACCTTTTTATGTCAATTGGGTTTGTGTTTTATTTTTTCCGGATTGTAAATGGACACTATGTCGAGGAAAGAACATGCATTCGACATCTCAATGGAACTTTGCCCCCCCTTTCCTCATCACATTCTGCACACAGACTGAAAAGAGACTTGAATTTGGTTAACATCACTGCTTGGCCTGTCCTTGATGGGATAGTGTGGGATGCCGTTAGATTTCGAATTCATGGCCCTACTGAGGTTGTTAATGTCCCTAATGTGCTTAGAGTTAACATGGGGGATGTAGTGAAACAAAACATACGTTCTGATGATTGGGATGTTCAGGCCGTAGAGTCTTTGTTTTCTGATTTGAAATACTATGCTGCCTTTGATGCTGAAGATTTGTACTTAGAATCTGCTAATTATGGTGATTTGTTTTGCTTTCAACATTTTGGCAATCACTTCTTACATAAAACGACTTCCAGAAGGAATACTGTAAATTATACGCAATGGGAGCATTGCCCCGCTCCTAAACGAGGCAGTTCAAGTACTTTTTTGAAAAAGTACACTTATTTTACTGACTTCAATCAGTCTAATCCCGAGTCCTTTTATTTCAAAATTACACAGAAGCCTATGTCCAAGGTTAGACTTACCGATACCAAATTATTGTACTCGAAGTCCTTTCTTGATCAACTGGCTGTTGGTGGCTATGAATTATGGAAGGAAACTATTGACCTAAAATCTGTTTGGGGTTCTAAAAGCTGGCAGGTACAAGGCACTGAGGCTTTGCACCGTGCTTGTCTCATCCCGAATCAAATGTTGTTTTTGAATTTCTCTATTTCACAGACAACATGCTTTGGATTGGCTACTTCTAAAAAATTGAATACTCCAACCATCCCTGAGTTAGAAGAATATTCTGGCTGGAGTAATTATACTCAGTTTTCGATTAGGGACTTACAGACCCTGTTGCTGAATTCATCCTTTAACATCTCCAGTTTGGATCCAAAAGGTTGGCTGATGTGGCACAAAAGTGCTGATTCATGCCAGCACCGTTTTCTAGGTTTGTCTGATGGCTTCACACTGGTCAGACCTGATCCACGTTTTGAAATCGAACATTCTGTCACGACTTACTCAGTGGTCAAATTATGTCAAAATTGGCTGAAACATTCTAAATTGTCTGCAGTTTAATGACATCTTGCGAAGCTGAATGATGATGTAGATTTAAATGAATTCACAAAGGGCCCGGCTAGTGGTAGATCAAAAAGGTGGATATATGCTATTTACAATGAAATCTGGAAGACATCACAGATTGAGGCGGCGACACGCCTTAGAGCTATAGATCAAGCCAATCTAGAAAAAGTGCTTGCTGTGGTGGACAATAGTATTAACATGCTTTCTTCCCGCAATTACACGTTGGATAATATTGTATCTTCTGTAGTGGATATTGTGCAGGATGATGTGTCTGTATTGTACCATGGTCAGAATCAATTGCGTTCTATCATGCAATTTGCGTGGACCCTACAAACACTTAAGTCTGGCAAGGTGCCATGGACCTACATGAATGTCTCCTCTCTCTTTGCCCCCTTTAATTTAACTGACAAGCAGCGCCTGCTTTCCATGCGAGATGCTTCCTTTTCAATGTTACATATTGAGAGATTAGAGTCCTTGCCTTATTCTGTGGCAGAGGCCACCGCTGCAATGTGGCTTATCCACGGTTTGATAACATTACCTTTTGCTTTGTATAAATTTACGAATTGTATGCGATATGTTGCCATAGGTCGATATGAACCATTAGGTAGTGCGTTTCTCCATGAAGTCTGGGCCCTTCCTTTTACTTATAGATGTTTGAAAGACGGACAGGAGGTTTATCTGAATGGGGAGGAGTGTACAGAAACACCAGATCACTCATTAATGTGTAGGCACATACAATTGCATGGTTCTTGTAACCAGGACCGGCCTAACTTAGCCTGTGTTTTAAAAGGGACTCCAGTTCCAGCAATCATCCCGACTTTTACCTTACTGGGGAACGGAAGTTATTTACTTTAAAATAATGAAGATTGTTGCGGGTTAATTAAAGGTGTTGCTTATGTGGTAACAGTAACTGAACGTGTAGTTTTCTGCAAAAATGTGCTGTACCCACCCACGCATGGGAACGGGGATGTTTCCATCTGGCCGTGCATCCCAACCTTGAAAGCGGAGTTCAATGGCATGAGCAGAATAAGAGCTCTATTGTCCCAAAAAGAAGTGGCCTTGAGTTCGGCTCGAGAATCATTCGTGCTTCACATAGCTAACACCCGTACAGACGTTCAGGCCCTTTTAAATACTGATTTACCGTTGCATTTCAGTGAACTGGTTCATTCAATCTTTAACGCATCCTCGACGACGGGGCTGGCGCACTTTTTTAAAATAGTTAGCAGCGGTCTCGTGACTTCCTTTGAGAACATATTTGGAGTCATTCCTGCTTTCTTTCATTCCATTTTTTCAAGTCTGTTTGATGGATTCCCGGTTTTACTGGCACTAGCGGCAGGCGTTCTGGTGATTTTTTGTTTCATTAAATATGGATGCCCTTCATGTGCAAGAAGCCGCGCAGCCCCTCCTGGCACTGTTTCGCAACAGGATGCTTGAATATTATGGCACACTGCCGCTTGTGACTTTAAGCACGGCGTTTGGATTATCATTTCGATTTTCCTATTTCACCTGAGTCCAGCCTGTATTTCATTGCCTGAGCTGTGATTTTGACTGGGCCATTGATTTGTGTCTCTGCAAGACGGTTTCCCCTGACGTTGATTTTAATCAGCTGATGTGTCCCGTCGTGGCTCACAAGTTGATTTGTTCTGGCGATAGGATTATGGTCTTGGCGTGAATGCATGGACTAATGGGTCGTTGGAACATACTCGCAGCAGCGCAAGATTTCTTGAAAACCCACCGAGTTGTCCTCTGATGGTGATAGAGGCTCCGGTACTAGAAGAGCACGTATGTTCTTTCCCACTTTTGAATTGGATGGCTGAACTGTTTTCAGATGAAGACGGTGATTTCATGTTGGAGGCTGTTGCTGCATATTTTGCATATTCGGTCTTGCCTTAAAAAAACTTTCTTGGTTTCTGATCATGACACCTTTTTCTTTGCATTTTTTCACCTCCCAGACCTATTGACTTGAGTGCTGATGAACACAGTATTGACATTTTTATTTTTGAATTGGTTCATGGAATTTTTTTTTCCATCAATTATTAAAATTATAACATTGCTCATCGTTCTTGAACTCTGTTTCATGAAGATGCCCTTATCTTATCTTATCTTATCTTGTCCGTGCTCGGATCATGGGGGGGGGTGTCATATAGCTACTATTTATCTATATAATGTGTTAAGTTAGCATAGGCTTATTAAATGTTTAAACGCCATTTTTCCTTTTGCTGCTTCTGCACACGACACTTAATTGTTGATTTAGCTTTCAACCTAGAAGTTCGTTATGATTTACATGAGAATAATATGTTATTGCTCTGATATCAGCTTTGCTTAATAAACTATGTCTGTACAGAGAGTGCTGAAGCTTCAAGGATAACACGATACAGAATTGTTATGAGGTCTGATCTCCGCACCTTCATAGACGTAACATAAGTGCAGCTTCTGCCAAATTTAGGCTTTAGGCGGGTTTTATATTGCTTTGCTTAGAACACAGACACACACTTGATGCGGTTCGCATGCAGAGAGAGCTGGTGGAAGCTGATGTGATCTCTTCATATAAGGATCTTGAGTTATGGGCCCGCCCTGCTAAAACCAAAAGAGACCTTCTTAGATATTAATATAATATGCTAGTTAGGGAGGGTGAGAAATAGGTGTTGTTAACCCTTATTCATTACAGCATCTTAGCATGCTGTCACCATTTGCTTTTTATGGACTAGTGACTATGCTGATAACTTTGCTTCTGATAATAGGTTTCCTTGTATTATCTAAGATACTGCGTTTGAGAAAACGGCATTAGTAAATAAACATTTCAAATGTGCACGTGTCCTCATTTACTCCAAGTTCTGGTTTGAAATGATTGTATAACGAAAGAGTGCTCATGTGTTCCACGTGACCTGAGGTATCGTAAGTTCATGTTCTGGTTTGTCTAAACATTGGGAGTTTGTTATGACCAATGAGACACTGTAGCTAGCTCGGTAAGGGGATTTTGGGTACTGAGGTGAGTTTTGGGTCACCCTAATTCACTGAGGTTCCAAATCTCTATGCACAGTTCTGTAGGAGAACGGAATCCCTGCGACATGACTTAATCATTAAATAACCATTCAACAAAATTAGGATGAGGGAGGAAGGAGCTCTATACAGAGACAAAATGAGAGATGAGCCCTGTACAGACAGACAGACAGTACTGGAGAAAACGTATTCTTACAGAGAAAGGCGAGGGTGATGGAAAAGCATTGCAGACAGTAAATCATGGGCGACTAAGGCAGAAGAATTGTACAGACGTAGATTAGTTGGGAAAGAGATAAGTACTAGTGAGTGGTGTTAATGTGATTAATGTGCATAATGTGCAGACAATGAATTGAGATAAGTAATGGAAACAGTAAGAGTTTAGAACCTATATACAGTTTGAGTTGGGAGAAGAATGCTTAGTGAGTGGGGGAGCATTAGGTAGATAGTAGTAAGAAGCTCTCTACATAGAGAGAGCTTGGATAGATGAAAGAAAAAAACAGTGGGGGAGGCAGAATCACTGTGCAATCTTCAAGTAGGGATGAATAAAAGTGATAAAACAAGGAACTACCAGTCATATGGTACTACATACATATTAGACCTGTCTTTATTTCAGTTAAATACCACTGCTTCACGCCTTTCCATTTATTTTATGTTCAAATAGTTTTTATTGGTTTTTGCAAAAGTTTGAACAAACATAAAGATATCATGGTAAAGAAAATAAATAAGAAACAGTATCTGTCTACCATAAAATCCATATTACAATTGTATCACAGAACATGTTCGGCACAAAAACTTGTGCAAGGCTAGCCATGTAATATCCAGAGTATACAAGCTACCAAAATCTACTAGATCTCACTCCCCGAATGAACAAAAATGGGATGCACAACCATGAAAAAGTAATGTAACATTTATTTGGAAATGTATTTGGAAATCCCCTTTCACAAATAAGATATCACAAATGCTGTCCCAAACTAAATACATGGGTAGTCACTGATTTTACTGGACCCCTGAAAAATTACATAAACTTAACCACAGACAAGAACCTACCTGTTGGAACTGTTCTCTTTTATTGTCCCATATTGAAAAAATCCTGGGAGAACATTTTTAAGTTCACTTGTGCATCAACCCCTTTCATGAATTCCCCTACATTTTGGTAGGAACATTTTATCTACAAATAAAAAAGAAGCAGATGAATTTGTTGTAAACTTACTGCTGACTCTGGCTTGCAAATGAGTTCTCACCATTTGGAAGAACTCCAGTGTTGGATCCTTTCATATGTGGCAGGAATGGAGTTCGTTCCTCAGAGAAGCGGATAATACCTTACTGCAACTTACACCCAGGTGTCCACCCAACAGACCTATGTGAGTTTCACTTGATGCTGCTACTTTATCATTCAAATCACCTCCTGGAGATGATCCTCCAGTTAAGGCCCAAACAACATGATCCCCTGTACGCTCCACCTTGGTAATTTAGTCCTAACCTCCAGTGATGCAAACTATATTGAATCCAAACTCAGCTCACTTGTACTCACTCATTCATCCATTATGCCAAACAAGTGTTTACAGTACTTCTTACTATTTTACTGTGGGTTCGTTGACTGCAATAACAAATGTATTTACTGCACAGTCTCACCCCTTCCCTTACCTTATGTTTCTCTATCCTGTTCCGCTTTAGCCAAACAAGTTCTGCAAAATAATCCATTTCTAACAAATTGTTAAATTCAGAATAAGAAAAATCTCAAAATCATATTATTCAGACAGACTGATTTTAATATAGTAATTTTGACCTAAAAGCATTTTGGAAATAAATCCTAGTGACCCATGGGTAATTATACTAACTTGGGCATCCTTTATTTAGTTATAAATAGTGGGTCTTTTTGGTGAGATATAGAAGCTGGCAAATATTAGGCTCTGCTTCATATTATATATGGAGACTGAGCCACCTATCTAAAATTTGTCTGGGAATGCAGACAATGTATTGAAACAAACTTCCTTTAGGGTTATGCTGGATAACAAAGGAGTAGTGAGCCTCCCGCTATACCATCTTAAGCGGGGGTACCACTGAGGCAGAATACATTGTTTTATGGTCCTTCTTAACATTTAGCTTTGGCTCGCAAGTCACTGCAAGTCACACAGCACAAAGGAAAGTGCATAAAATGCAAATAATGAAGAAAGGAAAAGGAAGCATGAAGCAACAAGAGTAAAAAATGAACACAGGAAATAGAGAGAAAAGGTATAAAGATAGAAATGAAAAAATAAAGAATGGAAAGAAGAAAAGGAAAATTCATAGAAAAAATAAAAAGGAAAGGATAGAAAGAAGGAAAGTAGAAAAATATGAAGAAATGTAAGATGTAAGATTGAAGGAATGACGAGAAACAAAGAATTAGCAGTTGTAAGAAATACAAAAAGAAAAGCTGCAAAGAATGGCAGAAAGAATGTTAGGAGCAACATAAGAATAAACTGATAGAAAGAAGGATTGAAAGCTAGAAAAAGAGCTGATGAAACATAAGAAGAATAGACAGAAGGAAAGAGAGTTTGAAAAAAGAATGAAAAAGGCTTAAAACAAAAAAATGATGAAAAAAATTAAAGAAAGGCATAAAAAAGAAGATAGGAAGAATGATTGGAAGAAATAGGTCAATACAGGAAAATGTGTAGTTTTTGGCCAAATTCCTTTAAAATTATGTTTTAATCAGCTCACAGCTTAAAATCTCTGCAGTGGCTCCCTATCAGGAAGCATGTTCGTTTTCAGATCTCCTTCATGACACATAAGGCTTTGTACAGAAATGAGCCAAGGTATCTGGCCAAAAAACGTAACTGGTATGTACCAACAACAAAACTTAGGTCGGGGACAACATTTTTACTTACTCCTCTTAGGATCCGTACCGCTAGCAATGGCGGCAGATTCTTTTCCTACTTGGCTTTTCTGGAATGAGCTACCAATGCAACTCTGAACTATTACAGATCATAGACTGTTCAGAACAAAGCTTAAAACCTGGCTTTTCAAGACATTGTTTTCTTTTCTCTTATGCCGTAAATGATTCCCTTCCATCGAACCCACTACAGCACCATGAGACCCTTCTGGGTGATATCTGCACTTAACAAATGTAAATAACATAACATAACACAACATAATATTCATCATTTTCTGAAAAATTCCCCAGATGTACAATTTCCATGATACTTCATAGGAAGGGTTGGGATTGCTCCCTTTACATGCACATTTATTGCTATATATGAGTCAACATGGGAGGTATTACAATTTTCTGGCTACTCCCTTGCTGGATATCAACCATGGATGTGGGATGTCATCGTAAGTTAGAGAGGCCAGCTGCGGTATAACTGGGGTAGCAGAAACATGTGCTCCTACTACGTCTATAGTGTGCTGCGTGGCAGCCTGTTTTTTTCTCCCAAGGCCGTTCCCACCTTCATTCTGAAAATTGATTCTGTTACACACAGTGACTGCAGCACATTTTACAATGTTGCCTTGCTGGCACCTCTGAAAAAGTGTACATAGACCACAAAGCTGTTATTTACTTTCAGGGATCAAGAACCTATAACCCTCTTTTGCTGGGGGTTGTCTCCCACCAAATGAGAAACATTACAGCAGATTTTCTGTCCAGTACTGCCAGGGGCTATATGGCTGCCTTGGACAGGAACAACCCTAGCAGGCCGCCTTATGGTTTATCCAATGACGGAACAAGTGGTAGCTTTGCTGTTGGGAAAATAACATGCCCACAATCTTAAATAAGACGGGGAAAGGGAACATTTACACATTTGTGTCAGATGTCCCTTTGTCACCTATTTGATCACACTGATCAAAGGAATCCTTTTAAAATTGCTACATTCCCATGTAAATGTGCGTGTTTTATATGGCTTCCTAGAGTCATTAGATGATCTTCAAACTGACTCAGAAATCATTTTATGTCATCCGATATAATCAAACTCTAACAGCCATCCACAGTTTAAAAATGTATCTAATGGGTGGAGGAGCTACCAAGATGGCCGCGTGAGTGCTCAGCTCCACCGGACCTGTCCCTCTGACCTGACATCCTGGCAATATTCCTGCTTTGCAGATCCCACAGCCTGTCTGCGGAAGGTTCGCGGCGTATGCCCAGGTGACTCCGACCCGTTGCGTCATCGGGGGCCAGAGATACACCTCTCAACTTTTTGGGCCCATTCGCTGCTTGGAGCCTGGGGCTCGATTTAGGAAGAGGGCCGGCCACAAAGACAACAATGCTGGGGCCGGGACTGGAAGTCACCTGTCTAGCCCTGGAGCTACCGAGCTGCCACTCGCACCGGAGGAAGAGGTAGAGCGGAGGGGGAGTGGGCTATTATGAGGCCCCCCACCGGGCGGAAAGAGTGCAGCACATCGTAGAAGGAGCTATAGGAGAGGAGGGACACTCGGAGCCCCGGAGACGGCCAGAGAGACAGAGGAACAGATTGCCCCTGGTAGTGTCGGGCTGCTGGCGAGGCCCGCTTGGGTTGCCCGGGTGGGGGGCAATCTGCCGAGAGACATCCTGCCCCCCCTTCGGAATTGCTGGAGGGCCCTCTGCGGTGGTAGAGATCGTGCGGTGAGGAGTGATGTGTCCTGGCGGGGTGGCGGCTATCTCGAGGCCTGACTTGACTGCCTGCTGTCTTTTGGAGGCTGTGGCTCCCCCATCCGAGGCCCGCTCTGCTTCTAGGTTGCAGGCCCGGCTGGGCGCCCGTGTGGTGGTTGCTCTGGAGGTGGCTGATTTTTCCTACAGGTGGCGGCAGGGGCGCAGGGACGTCCCCCATCAGCCGGTTCTGCTGAGGAGAGACCACTGCTGTGCCATTCTCCTGAGACCCCAGATGGTTAAACTGTCTCCTCCTGCGGAGGGCATATTGCGATGGCACAACTACATTGTTAGCTGAGGCTGAGGGGGACCCCTGTTTGTGGTGCAGGATCAGCTGTGAGCCGGATGCTGTTGCTGTGCTTGAGGTTGGCCCCGGGGGGCCCAGACAAGAGGGATACAAGCTGTCGAGCCGGCATTTCTATCCTTTCCCTCTGAGGCGTCTGTCTGGCAGTGATCTGGTTGGGGCTTCCTGGACCTGTGGCGCTCCTGCGGCTGGCCCGGTTGTTTCTCCGTGGTCCTGCCGCTTTCATATGACTGCAGCCGCTGTGTTGTGCTTGTCCGGCGACGCTTGCTGGGGCTCTGGCTGAGTGAGTGCATGGATAAGTCGCTCATCGCTGTTATCCTGTGGTGGTCTGTGTGGCGTTGCTGCGCTTGGTGAAACAGAGAGGCCCAGCGGCCCTTGAAGGGGCCTCCAGACGGCGACTAAACCTGATGATGATAAGCAGCAGTTCAGATCCTCCAAGGGGTCTCGACAAATTCAGACCAACAAGCTGGACTGCTAAACAATGCCTACAGGGTCTCCGCCGGAGCCGAGGAGGGTTCAAGCGACAGGGGGGGATTCTACTGGTCCTCCGACGGAGCTGACGTTCGCAGCACACTACTTATCACATTCTATATCCAACAATAATTTTTATAAAAAACATAAGACAATCCATTGGGCTCTAGATGATTTCTTCTTTCTTTTTAATTATTTTCAACTCCAATCCCTTATGTCATGCCAACGCGTTTTGCCAGGGTTAAGATAACCTAACTGCTTCCTCAGGGCTCAACTATGCATTATTTCGTGGTACCTCCTTGGGAATAATGGTTTGCTTCCAGTCAAGGATCTCTCTCTGAAGGTTTCTTAAGTAAAATTGTGTACATCCGTATTTGTGCTGTAAGTTTAAATCATGGCGTGCGGTGCAAATTATCTTAGGCCTTCCGCCGTGGATTTCAATGAAAGGCTACACGTTACTCCCAATAAATCGGTAATGTGCCGATCTAAATCCAAAAGTATAGTTATTCCACCGCTGCCTGCTACTCAATCCGTCTTTCCCTTCAACATTAGCGTTCTGCTCCACCCGAGTACAGGCGACCTCTGACAGAGCTGATGCTGCTTGACGTGATGGCAGCTATCAATGGCATTAAGTCGTCCCTCGGACACAAGATGGAGTCGCTAGACAACAAACTAGACGCTGTTACCATCGAGGTCAATCTCATCCAGGCTGACCTCACCAAGGCAAGTGAAAAAGTTAAGTCCCTGGATATTAAAACTGCCAGCTTAACAGACGATGTGGCATCCAACAGGAGGAGCGAGATCTCAGGGCTTCTAGTGACCTGACTAATCGGAAACTGGATGAATACGAAGGTAGAGCTCGGCAAAATAATGTTCGCATTATTGTTGTTCCTGAGAAGGCTGAAGGCCCGGCCCTGGACCTGTTTGTTGAAGACATCATCCTTAATTATCTTAATCCCAAGGGACTGGGTAATTTCTTCATGATTGAGCGGACACACAGGGTGCCGGGGGAGTGCTCCAGTCCTCGAGCCCCCCTCGTCCGATGATTGCGAGGGTGTTGAACTTCAGGGACAGAGACGCTATCCTGCAGGTTTCCACATTGGGGGGCCCCCTGAAATATTTTTTACTCCTACCTTTTTTCCTGATTTCACGCAAGCTGTCCAGAAGCAGCGTCAAAGTTTCCTCGGAGTGAAGAAGAATCTCAAAGACCGAGGTTTGAAATATGCGATGATGTTCCCAGCCCGGTTGAGGGTGAAAGTTCAGGGGAGAGCCTGGTTTTTTGACAATCTGGAAGTGGCTTCGGACTGGTTGGAAAGTCATCCCCTGACTGGGCCGGAAGGGCAGCCCGCTGGAGCAGGAATGACGAACATCGCAGTTTGAATGGGACTATTGAGACTGTCAGGTAGTGGGTCTCACCCACGTGTATTCATTCCGATCTGAACCTTTAGAGAGCGAGATGTTGCAGGCGTAGGGTGGGGTCATCCTGACGAGGGGTGGAGAGATACAGGGTCCTGATTTCCTCCTCCTTTCTACTTTTAGTTAGTCAGTAGTTTAGAATATGGGGCGACAGGCACACTGCCAGTTGGGGATAGGGAGAAGCCATGAGCAGGGGTGCAGGGAGGGGGGTGGGGGTTGGGAGCGCTGGGAGTTTTGTTGTTTGAAGAATTGTTTGCAATTTGTTTAGCTGTTTCAGCATGAGGTGACAAGGATGTGGTCATATTGATTTCATACCAGCATAATGTCAAGTGTTAGACGGGGATAGGGGATAAATGTGCTTATTTGGAATGTAAACGGTCTGGGGATCAGATTAAGAGAGGAATGTTAGCCAATTTGTTAGAAGGCACTCCCCGGATGTTGTGCTGTTACAGGAGACGCGCCTATCCGGGAATCGTTGCATGGCCCTGCATAGAGGAGGCTATAAACTGTTGGCGCATGCAGGATTCACCTCAGGGTCGAGGGGGCCTGGTGTGCTGGTGAAGAATTCCTTTCCCCAGGTTATTCAGGCTGCTTGGACTGACAAACGAGGTAGATACATTTGGTGTGTCAAGGCAGTGGGAGGGGAGGACGGCCACCTTTGTTGCCATCTATGTACCGCCTGGCCTCCAATCTGACACAATCCAGGATCTGGGGTCTGTCTTCCTAACTCTGCCCCTGGGCCTCCTGGTGATGGGAGGTGATTTCAATGCAGTAATGGACGGTGAGGTAAATCGTCATCCCGCTCGGGTGCTGAGACTGGCACAACGGTGGCTCCCCTAGAAACGACGGGGCTCGTGGATGGTTGGAGGATGCGCAATCCGGGAGGGGTGCAGTATACACACATGTCCACCGCACACCATAGCCTGTCTAGGATGGACTATGTACTGGTGCTAGCAGCTCAGGCCTATACTGTCTGGGAGGTCCGGCACTGGGGAGAGGCATATCAGACGACTCGCTAGTTTGGCTCCGACTGGAGATTGACCATTTCAACGTAGGTAGGGTAGCGCCTATATGTGCGTGGCACCTTAGGGATCCCACTACTAAGAAAGAAATAGTAAAGGTTACGGACAGGCACTTTCAGGAGAATCGGGGTACGGTAGACTCGACGCAGACCCTATGGGAAGCATATAAAATTGCCGTCCAGGGGGGCCATATCCTTGATTGTCAAGAAAAAGAAGCAACGGAAGGCAGAGTTAGAAAAGGCGGAGATGGAGGTGGTGAGGCTGGAAAGAGAGGTATCTCAAGCGGCGACTCCAGAAGGACTACTCCAGCTACAACTGAAACAAGATGAATTCAACGGCCCCGCTAGAGACAAAGCCAAAGCGCAGAATGAGGAGACACAAAGTAGGGTATATGAACACGGGGATAAGGCTGGGAAGCTGATTGCATGGCTGGAGAGAGGAGAGTGGGCATCGCAGCTGGTCCCGGAGTTGCAGGGGGAGTACTTCAGTAACATCACAGATCCGTAGGCGGTGGCGTATAGCTTTGCAGAGTATTATAGTGGTGTGTGCACCTTGGCTGGGACATACACTGAGGCAGACAATAGCGGAATGATTAAGGACATCCAATTACCCACACTCTCGGAGGATGACCGGAAATATCTGGAGTCCCCGCTTACTGTCGACGAGGTGGTACAGGCCATAAGGGGATTGCGCTCAGGGAAGGCCACAGGACTGAACGGAATACCCATAGAACTGTATAAGTTGAGCGCTAATAGGCTTGCTGCATTCCTCAATTCCATGTTTGAGGAAAGCAGGGAGAAAGGTCACCTTCCCTATGACCAGCGAGTGTCAATCATTGTGGTTATCCATAAAGTGGGAAAACCCAAGACGTGTTGCTCATCATAGATACCTATCTCGTTATTGAAAGCCGAGCCTAAAGTGCTGGCAAAATTGCTGGCGACTAGACTGGCCAAAGATATTACCTCCTTGATACATGCGGACCAGTCCGGTTTTATGCCACGTTGGAGCACAGCCCTCAATTTGCGTTAGACCCAGACTATTCAGGAGCCAGCTGTGCTAGTGTCTCTAGACGCTACTATGGCATTTTATAGGGTCGAATGGCCCTTTCTTTTTGCCGTCTTGGAGAAGCTGGGCTTAGGTCCTGAGTTCATTAATTGGGTGCGCCTCTTATATGCCGCTCCCCTGGACAGAGTCGTCATAAACAATCGTAAGTCCTCTGACTTTCCCCTTAGCAGGGGCAAGAGACAGGGATGTCCCCTGTCCCCTGCTCCTTTTTCTCTGTCCCTGGAGCCGCTGGCGGCCTGGGTTTGTTGGGACCGTTCCATACGTGGCCTGCGCTGGACGTTGGAGGATAAAATTTCATTGTATGCTTTATCTTACCAACCCGAGTGGGGTCACTGATCTGTTTTCTGGACGTGCTTGCTATCTTTGGGAGGTACTCAGGCTTTGCAATAAATTGGTCAAAGTCAGTACTGTTTGTTCTCAGAGGCCCTCCGCCGATAGTCCCGAATTCTTGCCCGATACAAATTGAGCCAGTAGGGTTTAAATACCTCGGCATTTACGTTACACTTGACCCGAAATTATGATTCACAAATAACCTGGGCCCCCTGTTGACCCGCTTTAGGGGAAATGTGGTGCATTGGAAGGCACTCCCGCTCTCCCTTCTGGGTAGAGCAGTGCTTTTTAAGATGCTAGCCCGTCCCCGGTTCTTGTATGCCCTTCAGAACATAATGGATCAGGTTCCAGCGTGCTATTTCAGAGAAGTGGAGGCCCTACAGAGACAGCTTCTATGGGAGGGTAGGCCCCGCATTGCGTTTTCTAAACGTACTCTTCCCTGGTACGACGGAGAGATAGGACTGCCGGATCTACAAAAATACTACGGGGCTTCACAGCTGGCAGCTGTGAACCACGTTATATATGGGTCACCTGGAGACCCTGGGTACGTTATGGACCGTTGGCAGGTCCTAGGGGGCGACTTCACCAGAGCGTTATACTCCAGACTTCACTGGTTCCCCCTTACAGGACTCACGGCTCATGCAGTACAGGCATGGCATGAGGCCAATAGATATTTCAAATGGTTGGGAAGGATCACGGTCACCACTCCGCTGTGGAGTTCTAAGATTCAGGGAAGTCCATTGAAGTCTAAAGGCTTCGATAAATGGGACCTCATTGGGATTGCTCAGATTAAGGATGTCTGGGGAGGGGGCACGGTCCATACATTTCAATCCCTTAAGCAGCAATACCACCTTCAAGACAGTGAACACTACCCGTTACCTTCAGGTTAGTCATGCGTTGCGTACACATATTCCTAGAGACACGTTACGCCCAGACGCTTCCCCCCTCGAGGACCGAGTGTTAGATGGTCACCTCCCTGAAAAGACCATCTGACTAATATATAAGAAGCTTATTAACAACATGGAGGACCCGTTGGCACTTATAAAATCACACTGGATCGAGGATGGGCTGGAGTTAGATGAGGAGGATTGGCAGGAGGCGTTCTCTTCTCCGCGTGTGGTAGCGATACAGATGAGGCTCAGATTGGTACAATTAAAGATCCTACACAGGTGGTATGTTACAGGGCCTTGTTTAGTTTATATCGGTCGCTTGGAGGGTGGGGAGTGTAAGAGGGGTTGTGGGGAACTTGGAACATTCATTCATATACTGTGGCATTATACTGAGATACAGACCTACTGGGGGAATATCCATGACAATTTGCGAGAAGTATTGGGGTGGAGATGAGACCTGAGGCCTGCAGGTGTATCTTGAACATTTGGGAGCCAACAGATCTAAACGCATACAAGAAACAATGGGTGACTTTGGCGTGCAAGATAGCTAAGCGCAACATTGCCCAGTTGTAGGCGGTGAGCCAGCCACCCTGCATCGAGAAGTGGATGGAGGACCTGGACTCGTGCATGTTTAGGGAACAAGCGGTGTATGCGGCTAGGGGGTGTCTTGGGAAGTGGGGGAAGGTCTGGGAGGCTCGGAATCATTATTGAGGAGATATATGTGTACCCCCGATACACCTGGAGGAAGTGGAGGCGCAGATGCACCCTTGATCCAATTTTGCTATTTTGAATCATTATTTTGATGTATGGAATGTAAAGATGAACCCTTCAAATTTCAACAAGAACATTTAAAATGCATATTATAAAAGGGAGAGTCAATTTACACTCTAAAAAAAAATTATACCACAAAAGTTCAATGTAATAAAATACAAATAGAATAAGGTAGAATATTACAAAATGAGAGAATAAATATACATAGAAAAAGGTCGAAACTAACCCAGGGCTTAGTGTGCGTAGTGGGGCTACGCGAAGCTACGCAAAGTGGGCGAGAAACTACGCCCACCTGTGCACTTCGCGTAGCCCCACTACGCGCCGCATGCCCCCCTCCCCTACATACCTAATTTTAGTAAATGGGCACATAAAAATAAATAAAAGGCACTTACCTTGTCCGCGGCGTTCCGGGGCTCCCTCTGCTCGTTCACGCCGCCGTCTTGATAACCAATGCGAATGCGCGGGCGGCCGCGCATGAGCATTTCTCGCGAGAATTGCGCATTGGTTAGCAGACGGCGGCGTGAAGGAGCAGAGGGAGCCCCGGGACGCCGCGGACAAGGTAAGTGCCTTTTATTTATTTTTATGTGCCCATTTACTAAAATTAGATATGTTCGGGAGGGCGGGAGGGAGGCGGGTGGCGGGCAACTTCGCTATGCCCAAGGAGTGGGCGTAGTGTTCCCTGCTTCGCCTACTTTGCAAAGGGCGAAGTAGGCAACACTATGCCCACTTCGTGGGCGTAGCGAAGTACTTCGCCCAGGGTTAGTCGAAACCCATAGGCCCACATTTCTTTAATAGTTCCTTCTTTTCCTTGCTCTAACTGCAGCTGCTAAAAAGCTGGCAATATTACAAATTTCCTAAGGGCTATTCCACATCTGCAGATAGGTAGGAGCCGGCCTAACCTGCAGGAAGCCTTTATCCTTTAAAAAAGGGAAAATAAAACGCTTGCGAATCTGCAGATAATAGTTGCAAAACATGACAAAAGTGCAAGATTTCTTGCCTTGAGAAGTTGTCACAAGGACATGGTCCCAGAGCCTCTATCTTACTCCAGCCCAAAGGTTTGGCTAATAAAAAAAATAAAAGGATAAACGTCAATCTTGTCAACAGAAAACGATGATGGGGCTTGATAAGGCCCCGAGATAAGGTTCCATTAAGTGAGATGTTTTTAAAATCTGGTGAGCATAGGCAGTAGGTTTCTATAATTCAGTGGCCACTCTTTCTGCTGAAGCCTAATGTAAGAACGAGGTCTTGGACCACACCAGACCTTTTTACACATACTATCAGGGTTATCAAATACCTCTGGGAGACCAAGCACCCTTGTAATACCTTTCACATGTCTCAACCATGGGATGTTGCTAGCCCTATCTAGTGCCATTCAATCTCGGATGATATCTTGATTTAACACTAACTCCTGATAACACCAGATCTAAATCCATTTGAGAAGAGGGGACATTTTAATTAGATCAGCCACATAGCCAAACCCAATTCCTCTTGAATTATGTACAAAGATGTAGATTGGGGGACTGAAAGCAGGCATCCTAAAATGTATTTTCCACAGTTTGAAGCTCTATGCAATTTTTGTAACCCCAAACATCAGAGCCATAATTCGCAATAGCAAAACACTTAGATGTGTATATTTTTAACATTGTGTGTACAGGTTTGGCACCCAACCTTTGAGCGAAATTGAGTTCCGCGCCTGTGGAACGTGCCATGGTGTTTCTCTTCGTCCTCCTTTGCAGGGCCCATGAGCATCTGTCATCAAAGGTGACACTAGTTAGTTCATTGCTATCACAACTAAACATTTTGATTTTACTAGGCTTTCCACCCATATTCATGGTGTGTGATTTTAAAAAATGTATGTTTAAATCCTGTGATCCCATAAAATTAGAAAAGGAGGATGGCAAGTGTTGAAGCCTCACCGCTGTGCACGCCAATAGAGCTGCAACATCAGCGTACAGCAATGCAGGAATCATTTGTTTCCCCAACCAGGGGATATCCTTAGTTGCTCCGCACAAAACGAAATGTAAGTTATTAACATAAAGGGTAAATAACAATGGGATTGATCAAAGAAGATGGACAAGACTGTTCCTGGAAAGAGCTAGTGTGCTGGTCACAAGAGAGAGGGAGCGTGGTGGTTAGCGTGTGTGCACCTACCACTGGGTATACATTGTGTTGGACATGGTTGCCTCACACACCTTTGCAGGTGTCATGCTTCATCATAGGCAGTGCTCCTCGTTGGGTAGGCGGTGCAATACCCAACGGGTACACCTCAAAGAGGGGCTCTTTGGCGGAGATCTTTTTCCAACTGCCTATGGGTGAAGTGCGGGTGTGGGGCCGGAAAGTTGTAGACAGGACTGTGGATTAAAATGGAGCAAAGTGTACCTGAGACTACTTTATTCTGGTGGTCCCTAGCTTCAATTAAAAATGGAGCTAGCCTGGGCTTACTGGAAATTAATGTTTCCTTGCTCTAGACTAGATTAGGAAGAGTTAAAAAGTCTGTCAACACAGCGGACTGGCAAGCCCTTTCTGATATGAAAAGGGAATGGGTCAGAACTTCTCTACACGGCGCACTGATGGCCGAATATTTTAAGGCCAAAATTGCACCAAATGGCCTTATTGTTAAGAACTTCCCCAGAATTTTCTGGGAGGACGGACAATTCAAAATTGAATGGTCACAGATCTCATGGAAATGTAACCACGACCTGCTCATCCTCATTGTGAATACAGCTAAACGCCTGGCAGACTACTGGCAGAACTACTGGGCCGAGTTCAAGCCGCTGAGAGTGCTCTCAAGGCAGCCGTCCCAAATCCAGGTTTCAAGACCAAACTGACTGAACTCAATAAAGAGCTGGCTGAACATAAGGAATACCTTATGAACCAGAAGGTAACCAAATTACAAAAGGACATCAAACGCTTTTCCAAAGAAAAAGTGTACCCGTACCTGAAGGACGATTATGTCCCACCTGGCACTAACTATCAATCAGACTCTAGTACTGCCTCATCCAGGAGGGGCTCCAACAGTGGGAGTGATTCCAGCAGAGAAGACTGGCAACCACAACAACAACGAAGGGGGAGGCGAGGTGGAAGACGTGGACAACAGGTCTACCAACATCTCCCATACCCAGGGCCACCACTGTGGCAATACCCCCAATTCCCACAGACGCTACCTCCTTACGGCCCACAATATCCACCCCAATTTGCCCCACAAGGTGGTAACCAACCTTTTTTAGGCAGAGGTTGGGGCAGAGGGCGCGGGCGCAAGCCAGGAAACGTACGCGAGAAAAGAGTACAGTGGGGAGAAACACCCCCGCAGGGGATGGACACCAGGAGCAAGACAGCACAAAAATAAGTCTGGTGGTTAACCTCTTGGACCGCCAATTAACAAATGGAGAGGAACAAGTTTGTCCCAACCCCTAGAATAGACCATTTCCAACAGATGTGTGAGCTACAGAAGTTCTTCCGCAAAATAAGACTCAGGGCTTTCTTTGAAGGCAGGCCCAATGAAACAGTTGAGGACTCTGGCCTACACAATCCCTCCACCTTTACTCCCAATAGTGGTTTGGTCCCCAATGAAATTCTGACATACGAACAGGCTGTACTCAAAGAAATTAAGACCCTGAATTATCAGCACAATCATCGGAACATATCAAAAACCGAACTGCTGATATTAGAGTCCTTAGCCAATGACCCTGCTATCACCATCAAACAGGCTGACAAGGGAGGCGCGACTGTACTCATGAACACTAAAGATTAAGATACCGAGTGCCTCAGGCAATTGGATGATGGGCGATATTATACCCCCATACCGATCGATCCCACTGAACGCCTGAAATGTACCATCGCAGGCTTGATTGAGGTGGCAGAGTGTGAGGAGTGGATCAGCAAAAGAGAAGCGGAGTTCTTAGTCAAGAAGAACCCCCGGGTTCCTTACTTCTATGTTCTCCCGAAGATCCACAAAGAGACCACCCCAGTACCCGGGCGTCCAATTGTTTCGGGTATTGACTCAATACTCGAACCTCTGTCACAATATTGTGACCACTTCTTCCAACCCCTGGTCAAACGTATACCATCCTATATACAGGACACCACAGATGTATTACGTCTCCTTGACACCTTCGAGGATAGCGGACAGATTGACTTCCTTATCACCCTGGACGTGGAGGCCCTCTACACTAACATCCCACAGAGGGCCACACTAGGGGTGATAGAAGAAATTCTCAACAACGAAGTCTGGGCTTCCAATACACCGCCCGCATTTATAATGGAATGTGCTACCCTAGCCCTAACGGAGAATTACTTTGAATTCAAGGGGAACTTCTACCATCAGACACAGGGCACCTCGATGGGCAGTACCTTCGCCCCTTCGGTAGCCTGTCTGTACATGGCGGATTTCGAAGAGAAATTCATACACCATCAGATGAACCCTTACCACAATAACATCAGATTGTGGAAGAGGTTCATCGACGACATCCTGGTATTCTGGACAGGTACGAGTGACTCCTACAAGACATTCATTGACTGGATGAATACACTCAACCCTTACCTGCGGTTTACCATGACAGTGTCTGAAACACAGATCCCCTTCCTGGACCTGACAATTAAACTCACGGAGGGTCAACTGAGTACCACCATGTTTAGGAAACCTACCGACCGCAACAGCCTACTCCACTTCTCCAGTCACCATCCAAAAGCCCTACAAACTAACCTGCCATTTGGACAGTTCCTGAGAGTAAGGCGCAATTGCAGTAGCCTCTCTGAGTACAAGAACCAATCCGCTATTCTATCAAGAAATCTGGCTGAGAGAGGGTACCCTTGTAGAGATATAGCCAAAGCACAAAAAAGAGCCAAAAACAACCACAGAGAGGCCCTTCTGGAGCACAGGGTGAAAACCCCTGAGGAGAATGAACCTATGACTTGTGTAACCACTTACACACCGGTATCATCTAAGGTCAAAAACATCATCAAACGTCATTGGCAAATCTTAAATACTGGTGATCTCTCTCTCGAAGTCCCATGGTTTGCCTTTAAGAGATCAAAGAATGTTAGGGACATTCTGATCAAGACTAGACCGAGCAGACTGAAAAAAACCTCCCAGTCTACCCTTTGGCACCTACCTCCGGTGAAAGGGCACTACCCTTGTGGTTCTTGCAGCGTGTGCCCATACACTTCTACTTACAGGATAATGCAGCTAACAGAGTCCTTTGAGTGGGAACTGAGGGGGCACACCAATTGCAACACTTCACACTGTATATATCTATTGAGATGCCCATGTGGACTCCAATATATTGGAATGACCTTACGTCCTATCAAAACACGCATTACCGAACATCGCAGAAACTTCCGCTGCAAAAAAAACAACACCAAAATGTGTAGACACTTTATCGAACATAATCATACTGCTGACTCATTGAAGTGGCTTATACTGGAGGCTAGTCCAAACTGCCCTAAGCATAATCTCTTTTTCAAGGAACAACGGTGGATACACCGCTTGTCAACTGATAGAGGTGGACTAAATGAAGATATTCCCTGGAGTTCACTATAGACATGTTCTCAGCTTCACCCTTGCTCCAACCACTTGCTACATGTCTATAGGGACAAACTCTATGTGTGCTGGAAATGGATATAGGACATTCATATATAGCTCCTGTTTCTATATGTATGGGTTTGAATTACAAACGTCCTTAACCACTACAAAATGGCCACTCCGGGGACACCCCCAACCATGTGACCTTCCTGTCGCCTACCGACTACACCGGATTGGGAGTGGAATACCATTTTGGTCGAGCCCGTTAGTATCCATCACCCCTTTTTACATATCCACACAACTGACGGGTTTAGACCCCTATTGAGCTCACATATTGTTGCCCATCACACTTTAGGAGACCCCATGCGTGCAAGGTTGGCACTGTACTGATAACAAGCACCCTGATCCTCTTTGCGTGTTTTTATAACCACGCATAATCCGTTATGTTGATCTTGCACATAATTGATTCCCTAAAGCATTGAATACTCACACGCCCAAGTGTTTACAGCAGTACTAAACCACCTCAAGATGGCCGCCACGTTATCTACCCTACCCCTGTGACCCACTCGCACACTGCTTGTCCAAACTGAGGCCACGCCTTATTTTCATTATAATGGCGGCCAGCTCTAAGCGCCTGACAACCGCGAGTATCACCACCCGCGCCCCCTTCCCTCCATGCTCCTTTCCTTTCCCCCCCCCACACTCCCCCCGCCCTTGACCTCACGATAGCGTTCCTCCCAGATTCGGCACCAGTGACAAATCGAAGAGGGAATATGGGAGCACTACATGAACGGGAGGGGTAGGAGTCCTAAACTATTGCATGAGGGCTAAACAGAGCACTACCCTCGAGCAAAGGGATATGTACGTATTGGATCAGGGAGATACTTACATACACACCGGATCCGGACACAAAATGAGTCCAGGATAATTGATTTACCTCGGGCTACCATTCTGCCCCCTGGGTTGTTACGATCAACCTTTATATATACTATATGTGATCCTTGAGTTACTTCACATGCGGGGATTTACCTTGGGGCCAACACGATCATACCGAACTTAAAGGGACGTAGAGCTCCTGTGTAGTGAGCATGCTCTACTGACGTAGATAATGGTATTCTTTCCATCCACATCACTGCACCACCATAATAAGTACTTGAACGCTCAACAGATGGATGTAGATTAGGTTTACCATGTACTTTTAATTCCCAAATATCCAGCCTTATATATAGAGGCCTAATCCCTGATGTAAGACCCGCCAGGGATTGATGTTGTATGTAGTTCTTGACCACTAGGTGAGTTTGGTTCCCAAGCCTTTGGGAACAACCAGAATGCTTCTGAATTGTTTTTAATTTCTTTATTTGCACGTATATCCTCACTGCACGCTCTGAGTACAAGCGATGGACCGCACAAGAGCATGCCACACGGTCCACCTATTAAGTCTCACGCATGCTAGTGCAAACCCACAATCTAGCATGTCACTATGTGTATACCTGGCCACAATCATTGAGGAAAACATCCCACAGCTGTTCATAACCAGCCTCTTTTGTTCCCCACTTCAGGCAAGGAACAGTGCAACAGAGGTACAACGTTCCCACAACTGGTAATGAGCATAAAATCCTGACATAGGTTTATTGTTTTTTGATTTTTGTTTGTAGACTTTACCATAGAGGTCCTGATGAATCGCTTGTCAATGCACTAACGCTGACTTTTTAACTCTTCCTAATCTAGTCTAGAGCAAGGAAACATTAATTTCCAGTAAGCCCAGGCTAGCTCCATTTTTAATTGAAGCTAGGGACCACCAGAATAAAGTAGTCTCAGGTACCCTTTTCTCCATTTTAATCCACAGTCCTGTCTACAACTTTCTGGCCCCACACCCGCACTTCACCCATAGGCAGTTGGAAAAAGATCTCCGCCAAAGAGCCCCTCTTGCACCGCCTACCCAACGAGGAGCACTGCCTATGATGAAGTATGAAGCATGACACCTGCAAAGGTGTGTGAGGCAACCATATCCAACACAATGGATATCCAGTGGTAGGTGCACACACGCTAACCACCACGCTCCCTCTCTCTTGTGACCAGCACACTACCTCTTTCCAGGAACAGCCTTGTCCATCTTCTTTGATCAATACTTGTGTAGGGCACGGGCTACGGCTGGACCTTCCACTCCCTTTGAGTGGTACTCTCGCCCTGTTTGATCCTATTGGATCACCCTCCCTCATTTTTGTTTAAATAACATTGGGGCCAGAATACAGCCCTGTCTGACTCCTCTTACGATATATATTTTCTGTGTTAGGTTCCCCTTTTGGTCAAACCTTACTGCTGCAGAGAGATCCTGATGCAGGTCAGATAGGAAATACACAATATTTTTATCCAAGCCCATCGCTAGCAGCAGATCCCAGAGTTTGGATCTTTTTACTCGGTCAAAGGCCGGGGATAGATCCATAAATGCAAGGTGAAGTGTCCCTTTCTTGGCTACTGCATATTTCCCAATTAAAAGGTAGAGGTTCAGGCACTGATCAAGGGTGCCTCTCCCCTTCCTAAAACCATATTGAAGGTTTGACAACACACCGCGCTCGTTGATCTACCAGGTCAGTTTCCTGAGTACCACTCTCCCCAGCACCTTGACTGTTGAATCAATCAACGATATTGACCTATAACACTCTGGGTCCCCCTTCTCCCCCTTTTTTAAAAACCAGGACAATAATTGATGTAGACCAGGTCTTTGGCATTCCCTGTACGCATGCTGCATTTAAGACATTGGCCAGTAGCTTAGCCCATAAAGGAATGTCAGCTTTAAAAAGGTCAACTGGTACCCCGCCTGGGCACGGGGCTTTGTTGCTAGACATTTGGGCTATGGCTGTGGCCACATCTTGTACAGAAAAATTCAGACTATATGCAGCGGTTAAACATGTGGCCCTGTGTTAACTTGATCTGACAGGTCAGCATAAATATGTTTAAATGTTTAAACCAGAGCTCTTCGGGGATATTGCACTCCACAGTATTGCCCTCATTGCCCGAAAATAAAGGTCTATTAACAATGTCCCAAAATATGGCACTATTCTTTATCACATCGACAGACAGTAAATCTTCCCAGGCTTCTTGTTTAATTTCCGATTTGCATGTGTGCCGGTTGCGATTATACTCTGACCTTGCTGCCACTATTAGATTTATGTCCTGTGGCTTTTGTTTCAAGGCATGTAACAACTTCTGATGGGCAACTGTGCAATTATGGTCAAACCATCTCTCTTCCTTAAAAGCAATTTCTTTTATAAGGTAGGGAGAGGGCACTTGCTACGTGCTTACAAATCCTGTCAAATGCTTTGACAATCCCTGCAGCCCCAAATGTGCCATCTTGACAGATGGCAATCTCGGTCCCTACGGTTTTTAACAACTTTTTCGAGAAAAGATCTGGGACCACGTTGGCCCATTTTAATCTGCGCCCTTGATCCCTGGTTTTTAATATTGGTTCTGTAACTCCGGACTCTACCACATCCAGGGACTTTAAACACCGCTTATGCTAATGAAAATAGGGTTATGATCACTATGATGTGACCATATCGCCGACTAAACCAGGACAAGGGGAATTAAAATCGTATTAACAAATATATAGTCAATGGTCAAAAACGGTCCCCGGCCCTTAAACAAGGGGCTAGCCAAACCAGCTTCTGCGGTAGTTGGGAGAGCCAATCCAAAATCAGCTAGGACGTCCTCTAAAAATCCGCCTTGTGGGGAATGTTAAAAATGAGTCTCAGAGTTTTCTCCGGGCCTTAGATCATCGTACACCTGGCATTTTTTGTTACACAAATAAATATTAAAATTACCAAGTGAAATAATCAAAAACTGATTAGCTTGCTTCTCTCTGTATGAATCTAAAAAGTAATTAAGGCTGCATAAGTGTTATTAAACAAATTATAAAAATTAAGGACAAGTATTTTCTGGGCCCCCGGGGGATTAACCTTGACCACTAAACAATTAACAGACCCTGTGTCTAGTTTATAAAGACTACCCCTCACTTTTAAGGAAATCACTGTTAGTAGGCTGCCTCTTGAGCGGCCAGCGACCGAGGATCGTGCGGCCTCTGAATAAGTTGTATACCCGTCAGGCCAAAATACATTATCGGACTCCGAGGGTTTATGAAAACCTAGAATATCATGTTTCCTCACCAGGTCAAGCCACCCTGGGTAATCACACTTATTCTTAAGACCAGCTAAATTCCAATTTAAGATTTTCAGATTTTCTGTCCCTCTTCCCAATGACCCTTATAGAGGAACTCGGACTAAGGGCAATCTGACCCGAGTGCCGTCTGTGCCGGTATGTGCGAATGACCGGATAGTCAGTCATTGGTGTCCAACTGGCCCAAAAGGGAAAATATGTTAGCTAGTTCCAATAAGTTCCCCAGTAGACTAGGCACTGGGGTATTCCCAGCTTTTAACAAACTTTTGGGTTGTGGGTTTGGGTTCAGAGTGAGCAGGCGAATCTGTCTTGGCAGACACGTAATGCCTTGTCCTGTATGTGTCCTCTCTGAGGGATGACCACGCAAAGACATAGAATTCTTAGCTAAATTTCTCACAGGCGGGCGATAGAAAAACCCCAGGGGTAAAGCTCTAATCTCTCCCCCCCCCCCCCAGTGTCCTAGGATCTCTAAACAATAGGCGAGCTACATTAGCCTGATTGAAATTAATGACAACACAATTTCCTTCAACGGTCTTCACCCCCTGTCCTACCCACCCCACACGCCTAGCCATAATAATGTGTGAGGCCATTTCGACTCCACCCTTCAGCATCCTTGAACACCAAAATTCGACTTTGTGAATCAGTTCATCCAGGGACTCATTTATATTGTCTTTCAAAAAAGGCACCCCTACTAACACGGCTGACAGCGGTGTGGCCTCTGGGGGTAAATGGAGCCTACATTTATTTCCATGTGTACGGGGAGACTGAATAAACCGCGCACTACAGCCAGTGTTTGGTATATGTTCTGGCTGTAAACGCAGCCCTGTAAAGTTAAACTGGACACCCAAACCTGGCTTGTCACTATTGGGTGCTGAGTTATTAAGGTCAAATGTGGGGATTCCTGGATACGGGGCAGTATGTTCAACCTCATTGGACGACCCTGTGTGTGTATGGCCAATAACAACTTGGTCATCCACGGCCTCTTTACTGTGACCGTCAACCTTTTTCCTGATTATACCACCTTCATGCTCCCTCAGTTTGCTTAAATGCTAATCTATGGAGATCAGTTTGATTAACAATGCTTCTAGTGCATTTTTAATACAGTTACATAAGTCCTCTTTGAGTGTCCCCAAAAATCTTGCAAGATGCGTTTGAATAAAGTTTTTCACCTCCGTAACATAACAGGTTTTAGACTGGGGTTCTGCGTCAGGTGAACCTCTGCTCCCCACCCAAAGCATAGAGTCAGCAGAATACATCCCCGTTTTCAAACCCTTTATGCGTTTCCTTTTATTTATAATCCCCGTCAAAGAGGCAGAAGCTACACACCTCCGCCTTCCACCCGTGGCTGCCGCAATAACTGTCACTGGATCCGGTATACATCCTTTACAACGCAACTTTTACCATGCAGTGCCTTTACAACGCAACATTTATAACGCAAACTATTACAACGCATTGCGCTGGGGGCGCTCTAGGATAGGGAATAGGTTTAATGTACTATCCAACACCTTCCCTACTATCCACGGGGATTGGAGTTGGAATAGTAAATTAAACTATTCACCATCCAGCGCCTAAAAGCACTATGCACTGTAAAGGTATACGTTGTAAAACTTGCGATGTAAAGGTAGGCGTTGTAAAAGTATGCGTTGTAACATCATACATCCCTGGATCCTGGACAATGGCCGAAATGTCTTGAGTCGCCTCAATGGGAGCTGATTCTTCCACCTCAGGGGCTGGATCAATGTTAGCACTAATTAAATTGAGTCATTATTTCCCATGGGCTACACTGTATGTTCTTATCCAGCCTAAACCTCACCCTGAACCCAGCTGCTCCTCCACAACATGGATTTCATCATTGAGCACCCCCACATCATTCGGCAGGTATGAAATAATAAAAGCACAGTTTCTAGGCATCGTCGTTTTACCTTCCCCCATTGGAATTTGCGGGTAGTTTTCTCTTACCCATGGCAAGTTGAGGATGAAAGAGACCTGGCCCAGTCCAGTCACTGCCAGATGCTAAGGGGTGCAGACGGGCCGGCCTTGGCCCGGGCATGCCCACACGCGTCCCGTGCTGCGGCAGTGCTGCGGCCCTTTTCTGCACCTCCAGGCGTGGCAAGCACACATTCTGCGGCCTCTCCAGCTGCGGGTAGTGCTGAGCGAGGTAGTTTTGGCCCCCCGGTGAGTGTCTCATTATTTTGCACTTCGGGAGTGCTGCATCCCTTTTTTGCGCCTCCAGGCGCGGCAAGCACACATTCGGCGGCCTCTCCTTCCGCAGGTATTGCTAGGCGAGGTAGTTTCGGGCCCCCGGTGAGTGTCTCGTTGTCCTGTGCTGCATAAGTACTGCTTACCTTTTCTGCACCTCCTGGCATTAGGGTGACCAACCGTCCGTAAATTTCACGGACAGTCCGTAATTTTGGCCGTCTGTCCGTTGTACCTGAAGGATTCTTTAACAGATGCCATTTGTCCGTCATTTTAGCCGGGCACCGGTCGCCCAACCCTAACGCCAGCACAGCTTGCCCCCACCTCCCTTCTTGACTATGATGCTGTACCAAAGCTCAGCTACCCGGCAGCATTAGAGAGGCACAGTGGGGTGGCAGCCCTCACACCTTCAGCCCTTGATGAGCTGTTAGGAGGTGCTCAAAGATGACTGAAAGGAGGGGCTGCAGGGGCAGGGGCATCCATTCAGATGCAAACAGCTCTGAATGGTCATGTCTCAGCAATTTAGAGGGGCCTCACACATTCCATTTATGCCCAGGGCCCCAAACATCATAGACTCGGCCAGATTACACCGAGGCAGCACGTGGTTCTCTTCACAGAGCTTAATTACTGTCACTAAATTGTAAGCAAACCTTGATTCTTCAAACATGCAGTCTATAATGTAATAAAATAAAGAAAAGGCACAATCACACCCACACTGGTTAACAAAGTATGGAGGACAATCAATTGAATCAGTTCTCTTAGAGTATCTCCCGTAAGTACTGTACATCACAGTGGGGGATGGCATTTTGGACAGAGAGCCTGTCTTCGTTGTCTTGTGCAGGAGGGGGCGAGGAGCCCAAGATGATACTAGAATACTGCATGCCCACCCCTGTGCTCACCCTGGTGGATCCTGTTCCCCCTCCTGTGATGGCTCCTGTCCCCCCTGTGGTGGCTCCTGTCCCCCCCACCTGTGAACGCTCCTGTCCCCCCTCCCGCCTGTGATGCCTCCTGTCCCCCCCTGTGGTGGCTCCTGTCCCCCCCCCCGCCTGTGATGGCTCCTGTCCCCCCCCTCCCGCCTGTGATGGCTCCTGTCCCCCCCTGTGGTGGCTCCTGTCCCCCCTCCGCCTGTGATGGCTCCTCTCCTCCCCTGTGGTGGCTCCTGTCCCCCCCCTGTGGTGGCTCCTGTCCCCCTGTGGTGGATCCTGTCTCTGCCCTGGGTGGCTTCTGACCCAGTCCTGGAATGGCTCCTGCAGCGTGGGTGAAGTTCTCAATGGGCCTCTTCTCAAAAAGGCTCAGCTCAAAATTAATATGAAAAGGTGGGCAAGTGAGTAAGTGAAGGGATGGGTGGATGAATTAGTGAAAGGGTGAATGGATGAATGAATGATTGATTAGATGGATAATGAGAGAGGATGGATGGATTGATGAGTGAGGGGAAGGATGGAAGCGAGAAAATGTAAATAGCTGGAGATCCGCTATGGTTGTTGGTCCTACCATGTCACTTGAATTCTTGGTTGTAAAGGATGTCCCTAAATATGAAGCCTACTGGGACTTAATTACTAAGCCAAATGATCGCAAACTGTATCACCAATTACGAGTAGGCTTGTTACCTGTGAGGGGGCTTACGCATTCCTGGTCAATTGGTGGTAGTGACAAGTGTCCCTTCTGTGTAACAGCAGTAGAGAATATTGAACATCTCTTCTTTTGCTGCCCTAAGTACTTGTTACCCAGAAATGTTTGGCTTTTGCCAGTTTGCCGCCTACTCGGTACTATATCTGCAGTGGCAGCGACTAGGATTCTTAAAACAGATACTTCCCCCCCTATCGCCATTGGTGTAGCAAAATTTGTGAGTTGGGCTTGGTCAATTCGTACTCGCAACCTTGGCAAATGAAGTTCCCACTGTATATGTTTTTACAACTTTTAGCCCCAATGTAGCATTGTTTTTATGTAGTAAGGGGTCTTTTTGTACATCATTGTCTAAAAATGTAATACTCTTCTTAACATGGTTTTAAAATGCAATGTATTTATTATCTTATATGTAAAAGTGTATGAACTGTTTTTTAATATGTACTTGTCTTTTATGATGCAAATCGAATAAAGACCTCTTGAATCGTAAATAGCTGGATGTATGGGTGGAAGGGTAGCTGGATGATGGATGAGGGGTTGGATAGATGGATGAGGGGAAGGATGGATGGATGAGGGGAAGGATGGATGGATGAGGGGAAGGATGGATGGATGGATGGATGGAGGGGAAGGATGGGTGGATGAGGGGAAGGATAAATGGATGGTAAGGATGGATGGATGAGGGGAAGGATGGATGATGGATGAAAGGAAGGATGGATGAGGGGAAGGATGAATGGATGAGGGGAAGGAAGGATGGATGGATGAGGGGAAGGATGGATGAGGGGAAGGATGGATGGATGAGGGGATGGATGCAGGGGAAGGATGATGGATGAGGGGATGGATGGAGGGGAAGGATGGATGGATGGGTGGATGATGAGGGGGAGGATGGGTGGAGGTGTGAGTGAAAGGATGGATGGATGATGAGGGGAAGGATGGATGGATGGATGGATGGATAGATGGATGATGAGGGGGAGGATGGATGGAGGGGTGAGTGAAAGGATGGATGGATGATGAGGGGAAGGATGGATGATGAGGGGGAGGATGGATGGAGGGGTGAGTGATATAATGGATGGATGATGAGGGGAAGGATGGATGGATGGATGGATGGATGATGAGGGGGAGGGAAGATGGATGGAGGGGTGAGTGAAAGGATGGATGGATGATGAGGGGAAGGATGGATGGATGATGAGGGGGAGGATGGATGGAGGGGTGAGTGAAGGATGGATGGATGATGAGGGGAAGGATGGATGAATGGATGATGAGGGGGTGGGTGAAAGGATGGATGATGAGGGGAAGGATGGATGGATGGATGATGAGGGGGTGAGTGAAAGGATGGATGGATGATGAGGGGAAGGATGGATGGATGGATGATGAGGGGGTGGGTGAAAGGATGGATGATGAGGGGAAGGATGGATGGATGGATGATGAGGGGGTGGGTGAAAGGATGGATGATGAGGGGAAGGATGGATGGATGGATGATGAGGGGAATGATGGATGGATGCATGATGAGGGGGTGGGTGAAAGGATGGATGATGAGGGGAAGGATGGATGGATGGATGATGAGGGGGTGGGTGAAAGGATGGATGATGCGGGGAAGGATGGATGATGAGGGGGTGGGTGAAAGGATGGATGGATGATGAGGGGGTGGGTGAAAGGATGGATGGATGGATGATGAGGGGAAGGATGGATTTATGATGAGTGGAAGGATGGATGGATGGATGATGAGTGTGTGGGTGAAAGGATGGATGATGAGGGGAAGGATGGATGGGTGGGTGATATGATGGATGGATGATGAGGGGAAGGATGATGAGAGGAAGGATGGATAGATGGTGAGGGGAAGGATGGATGGATGGTGAGGGGATGGATGGATGGATGGATGGATGATGAGGGGGTGGGTGAAAGGATGGATGGATGGATGGATGGATGGATGATGAGGGGAAGGATGGATGGATGGGTGATGAGGGGGTGGGTGAAAGGATCGATGATGTTGAGGGGATGGATGCATGGATGATGAGGGGGTGGGTGAAAGGATGGATGGATGGTGAGGGGATGGATGGATGGAAGATGAGGGGGTGGGCGAAAGGATGGATGGATGGATGATGAGGAGAAGGATGGATGGATGATGAGGGGAAGGATGGATGGATGGATGATGAGTGGGTGGGTGGAAGGATGGATGGATGGATGATGAGTGGGTGGGTGGAAGGATGGATGAATGGATGATGAGTGGGTGGGTGGATGGATGGATGATGAGGGGATGGATGGATGGATGATGAGGGGAAGGATGGATGATGAGCTGAAGGATGGATGGATGATGAGCTGAAGGATGGATGGATGATGAGGGGAGGGATGGATGGATGGATGATGAGTGGGTGGGTGGAAAGATGGACGGATGGATGATGAGTGGGTGGGTGGATGGATGGATGATGAGGGGATGATGGATGGATGATGAGGGGAAGGATGGATGGATGATGAGCTGAAGGATGGATGGATGATGAGGGGAAGGATGGATGGATGATGAGTGGGTGGGTGGAAGGATGGATGGATGATGAGGGGAAGGATGGATGGATGATGAGCTGAAGGATGGATGGATGAAGAGGAGAAGGATAAATGGATGATGAGTGGGTGGGTGAAAGGATGGATGGATGGAGAGTGGGTGGGTGAAAGGATGGATGGATGGATGAGGAGTGGGTGGGTGAAAGGATGGATGGATGGATGATGAGTGGGTGGGTGAAAGAATAGATGGATGGATGAGTGGGTGGGTGAATGGTGGGTGGGTGAAAGGATCGATGAGTGGATGGGTGGGTGGGTGGGTGAAAGGAGGGAAGAGTGGATGGGTGGGTGGATGTTGGGTGGGTGGATGGTTGGGTGGATGATGGGTGGGTGGGTGGATGAGTGAAATGATGGATGGATTGATGGATTGATAAGTGCAAGGGTGAATGAATGGACGTATGAGTGAAAGGGTGGATGTAAGGATGGATGAGTTAGTGAAAGGGAAGGTAGATGGACAAAAGGATGAATAGATGTGTGAAGGAGTGAAATGATAGATGGATGAGTGATAGGGTCAATGGATGGATTCATGAGTGGATGAGTAGATGGATGGGTGGTTGGATGGATGGATGGAAGGAAGGTTGGCTCAGTGAAAAGGTCGATGGAGAGAGAAAGGGAGGATGGATGGATGACTAAAAGAGTGGATGGGTGGAAGGATTAGTAAGTGAAAGGATGGCTGGATTGGTGAAAGGGTAAATGGCTGGATGGATGAGTGAATGGATGGATGGGATGAAGAGTGGATGGATAAGTGTACAGATGGATAGGGTGAAAGGGTGGATGGGTGGATAAAGGATGGATGAGTGAAAGGATGGATGAAGGGATGGATGAGTGAAATGATAGATGGAAGGATACATGATGGATAGGTTTACAAATGGTTTAATATGTTTGGAAATGGCTGTACTTACTTTTATACTATTGTGGGACCTCTGATGTGTCTGTAAAACTTACCTATTGTCCTGAAGTTTTGTCCTGAATTTTGACCTCTGTCCTGAATTTGTGTCCTGAATTTTGACCCTTTGTCCTGAATTTGCACCAATGCCAGTTGGTCACCCTACCTGGCATGGCAAGCACTCGTTCAGCAGCCTCTCCTGCCGTGGGTAGTGCTGAGCAAGGTAGTTTTGGCCCCCTGGATGAGTGTCTCATTGTCCCGGGCTGCGGGAGTGCTGCGTCCCTTTTCTGCGCCTCCAGGCGCGGCAAGCACACGTTCGGCGGCCTCTCCTGCCACGTGTAGTGCTGGGCGAGTGAGTTTCACCCCCCCGGTGAGTGTCTCGTTGTCCCACGCTGCTGGAGTGCTGCGTCCCTTTTCTGCACCTCCCGGCGCGGCAAGCACACATTCAGCAGCCTCTCCTGCCCCGGGTAGTGCTGGGCGAGGTAGTTTCGGCCCCCCTGTGAGTGTCTCATTGTCCCGTGCTGCGGGAGTGCTGTGTCTCTTTTCTGTGCCTCCAGGCATGGTAAGCACATGTTTGGCGGCCTCTCCTGCCAAGGGGAGTGCTGGGCGAGGTAGTTTCGGCACCCCAGTGAGTGTCTCGTTGTCCCCGGAATGCATTTACTTTTGACTCGCTCCACAAAGCAGGAGCTCGCTCATACAAGTTCTAAAAGGTATTGTGCACTCCATACATTGATTCAGACATACATTACTGCAACGTCTTATCGTACAACAGTGCCCCAGTTCCATAAAATAATTCTTGAGTAAGAATAACTATAGCATCTTGTTAGCCCTGTCTAAGGTTAAATAATCCTTAGTTAGTTGGCAATTTAACTCAGCTAAAGATCCATAGCAATATAGGGCATGGAAGTAGGACATCAGTGAGGTTCCATTGAGCCAGGTCTCATAGGCTGTAGAGGAGGCTGTCCTATTAGGAAGAGCTAATAATATCCTCAAAAACTGATTCTCAACAGAGTGCAAAAATGATATATTAGCAAGCCCTCAAATGTAACTACCATAGGATGCTATGGATATGCATTTCACGTTAGAGATCTTCAGCAAGGCCTCTAAAAGCCAGTGGCCTAGCCTAGTGATAAAGTGGAAAACGGAAGAGATTGACCTTGAGAAGCCCTGTGTTCGTCTTGCCAAAAGGGATCCCAAGGAATTAGAGGAATCAAATAACAATTGTAGATAAGAAAGGGAGTAAACCTTGCTAATTGTGCTGTTTTTTACTTTATAGTGCACAGAGTAAGCATCATTTAGTTACCCTATTCTAGAGCTCACATCTATTAGTTAGATCCTATACTCACTCTATTTCCCCTTGCATCCCCATCATCCCATTCCTGAAGAGACCCCATACCAAGAGAGGGTCAAAACGTCGTCAGCTATAGAGAAAAGGATAGTCCCAGAATACTAGAAAAATATTCTAGAATGAATGTTTTAATCTGATAATTGAAGGACATCCTTTTTATTCAAATAACAAATCCCCTTTTTTAAATATTGGCACTCCAGCTATTTTCACTGTTTGGTTATGGTCACTCCAGTAGGGTCACAAAAGTCACGTTTTAAATTTTTTAATAGTGTTAATACATAATAGAAGTTGATTTTTCCTTTTTATCTCATTGTAACTGCAAATAAAATACGCTCACTTTGGCTGAAGTGGGTGTAGTTTAAAAAACGGATTGTGTGGTGCTGTATTCTATTGAGTCATATGTGTTCCCCTATAATCAAGGAATATCATTGTGTGATGGTATCAAATGTAATACATATTGACTCCGGGAGGCAAGGATCGGGACAGGAGCAGAGGAGCAAGGTGGCACCCGGCGCTGCCTTGGAAACCCGTTCTTTTCCCTGCCTTGACTTTCCGCACGCGGTTGGGGCTCTTGACTCGCAGCGTGAAGAATGCGCTGCCAATGTTTGTTCACCCCTGCCTGTTCACAACAGGCTTACCTGAAGTACTTGCCATCGGGCATTGCCGTGAGGGGAACGGCGGGAGAAGCGAAAAGCGGAGGCACACGCCGGGAGGTGAGGGAGGCGTCCCGAGAGACCGGACCACACTCCCCAGCATTCCCTCTGCCACAAGCGCGCCCGTGACGCGCAGTGAGCGCCGGAGGCGCCGGATAAAGGCTGACCCCCCGGGAGCCCAGTGGGGGAACAACAGGCTTACCTGAAGTACTTGCCATCGGGCATTGCCGTGAGGGGAACGGCGGGAGAAGCGAAAAGCGGAGGCACACGCCGGGAGGTGAGGGAGGCGTCCCGAGAGACCGGACCACACTCCCCAGCATTCCCTCTGCCACAAGCGCGCCCGTGACGCGCAGTGAGCGCCGGAGGCGCCGGATAAAGGCTGACCCCCCGGGAGCCCAGTGGGGGAACAACAGGCTTACCTGAAGTACTTGCCATCGGGCATTGCCGTGAGGGGAACGGCGGGAGAAGCGAAAAGCGGAGGCACACGCCGGGAGGTGAGGGAGGCGTCCCGAGAGACCGGACCACACTCCCCAGCATTCCCTCTGCCACAAGCGCGCCCGTGACGCGCAGTGAGCGCCGGAGGCGCCGGATAAAGGCTGAACCCCCCTATCGCCCCGCGAGTCGCGCGCGGGAGAAGCCCGGGACAAGGGCGGGCCGTCTGTGGCCAGAAGAGGCCGGGCAGGGCCACCCCCCTTGGCACGAGCTGTGAGTACCATTGAAGGATAATCCGTGGAAAAGCCACATGTTTCCCCTTGCATTTTAACTTACAGTCTACTGGATACTGTCAAAGCAATACCAGAAATGTCTGTCCAAAGTACATTGCCGGATAATTATTTACTTAAAGTGGTGTCAAAAATCAACTGCGACAGGAGGAAGTCATTAGGGAAAAGTACTATTGCAGACCCTCCATTGACTCTGCCCGTCGATGTAAATAATCATGTAAACTCTGACAATATTGCTAATGATAAGGACGCTCCTGTAGAACTTGATAATAGCATCATCAGTATAAACGTCGAAGCGACTAAGGCCTCAGATAAGTCAATAATGGGGGAAGATGACCAAGGTGATAATGTTGGGGGGACACCTCAGCAATTTGGGAGGGCTTCCAAATTTATGCGAGCCTGTAGAAAACCAATAACCAAGCGAGGTAGTCATATCTCTAGAAGAAAAAAAGATACGACCCAACCGGAACATACCGATGATTTAGTTACCCCAAACCAAGATAAATATGCTTTCTTAAGGCCAGACCTAATTGACTCATTAACGAGTACTATTCTCAGCAAACTTAGTATGGTGGTAGAGCCATTGCTTATTAAGATAGGAGATCTCCAGGAGGAAGTAGCTAGGTTAAGGGGCTTGGTGGGTAATCATGCAGACAACATGGAAAAATCCCTAGCTGACATTAAAAAGTCAATCTGTTCCGTTACGGTTCCCAGTAGGGATAAGGAGCAGCCTCAAGTCTCTACTAGTGCCCCCCCCCCTAATACTAGGAAACACACCTCTAATGAACAACCAAATCCACAGAAACCACTACCCACATCAACTCAGGAGGTGGGAAGAACTTCAAACCAATTAAATAATGGGGGTACAAGTACCTTGCCGGGTATTAAACCATCAGTCCCCATGCAAGCCCCCACTCAAGTATCAGCACCAGTGGTGCTAGTTCCAACTGATACGATAGGAGGATCTAATGGGGTGCCCATTAGGACTTGTAGACGCCCTGTTGATCTACCACCCGACTGTGTACCTTATGTGGTGGTTTTAACTAATGTCCCCATTCTTGCTCAGCCCCCAAGTGAATATGAGACACCTGATTCTCTGAGAAATAAAACCATTTCCTGGCTTAACCGTCATTGTGGCTACCCAGTTGGCTATTCTGACCAAATTGTCTCCATCAGAAGAGTCAACTGGATAGGTAACACCAAAAAAATTGGCAGAGGGGATTGTGTGATAATAAATTTTAAACATCCACAACATGTGGCAACAGTCTTGCTTAGAGCGGCCGCAATTACACAGTCGGAGACTGAAGTAATTGCAAGACCACTGGGCTACTTCTATAATCACCTTGGTGGGCAACTACCATTAAATGGTAAAGAGAGGGCTCCGAGTAACTCTGCCTATCCACCTATGATGAATAGACCAATGATGCCTAACTTCTTTTTTGGCCCACAAAATGGTTCATTCAACCCTCCGCTGCATATGGGGAATTCTATGTCTGGGGGGAATGTTCCCTTAATTTACACCCCCAACCCATTTGTACCATTTGGTAACACCCCTTTGTTTGACAACGGAATGGTTTATCAGGTCCCTACTCAGAATAGGTTTCAGTCCCTGAGTCACCTAGACCAGAATGATTGACATGAGATTGAACCTCCCGGGGATCTAAGGTTTAGTACTCCAATTGAAGGAGACGTTTTGTTAATTGAAGAAACGGGCACTGTATGTTTGAACTGTACTTTGACTAGGGGAGATATCCCAACCCTCACACCTAAAATAGAGCTTTTTAATATAGAGAATAACATGCCCTTATCTAGTGTTGAATCGCTAAATGCTAGCAAAGAAAAGATTACCTGTTACATTGCTAGCTGGAACATTGCGGGAATTACGGCCAAGGAGGATGCCTTAGGCTGGAATGATTTTGTGTATCTGTTTGACATCCTGTGTTTCCAGGAAACCTGGAGTAAAAATTTTAAAGGCATTGAGGGATATGTGTCCTATGAACTCTCAGCATCACCCTCAATTCACGGTAGAGCTAAGGGCGGTCTGTTGGTGTTAATTTCTGTCAAATTACCTGTTCTTGTGAAAAAATTTGTTAATGTGGGGGCGCATTCGCAAATTTTATGGCTTACACTAGAATCTGGCAGAAACATTTTACTGATAAATTTCTATAACAATGTTTTTGACAACACTAGACATATAGCAATTAATGAATTAGATACAGCAGTGAACAATTTCGTGAGGAATTTTAATAGTGTTTTTGAATATATTTTTGTGGGGGATTTTAATGTACCTGTGTGCCCATTATCTACCCAGAAGGTTTGTGGTGTGTATAACCGACAGGGGGAAGCTGAAGTCCATTTTCCCCATCACACCTATGGGGAAACTTTGAATAATTTTATGACTCATTATGACCTGGAGGTCATGGACAATGCTAAAAATGACATGGGTGGAAATATACCAACTTTTAAAGGAAGGGGCGCTAATACCGTCATTGATTTTATTTGCATGTCATCAACTATTGCCCCGCTATGTCCGATGCCCAAGGTGATAGACATTATGTTGAGTGACCATAACTGTTTGTGCACAGAATTAACCTTCTGGGCCAATAATCATGATTGTGAACAAGGTAGTATCAACAATATTGAACCCCATAGACAGAATGGTTATAGACTGAGGTGGAAAGGAGAAAAAGCTGCAGTAATATCAGATTACATTATTTGTAGTTGTCTGATGGATATTACGGCTATTTTAGAAGAGGAAGACACCTCGTCCGACAGTATTGATCACTTTCACAGTATTAATTCCATCATCAACAAAAAATTCACCAAAGAGGCTGGGTCTAATGTAAGGGGCCCAAGGGGTTGGTTTGACCATGCCTGTTCAAATGCCCGGAAGGAACTTAAAGAGGCCCTTGCAGCTAAACCAAGGGACAAAGCTTTGGTGGTCCAACTTAGACAGGGATTTAATACGACCCTCAAACGTAGAAAAGCTGAATTACAGCAAGAAGCCTGGGATAATCTCGCCCAAGCAGCGGACACGAATAATTGTATCTTGTTCTGGTCCACGGTGAATAGCCCATTCTTAAAAGATGACAAGGTCCCAGAACTCACTTCTAACGTGAGCATGGATTCGTGGATCCAGCATTATTCTAATATCTTTGACTCTAGTAATCTATCAGATATCAATGGCGATAGATGGCCTATCCTAGCCTTGGATATTACCATCAGCTAGACTATGGCTAGTATAAGAGCCAGTAAAGGAGGTAAGGCCCAGGGGCCAGATGGCGTCCCCATAGACGTGTACAAGACTGCGCCAGATATTTGGGGCCCTCTGCTTACCAACATTTTTAATGCAGCTATTTGCTACAACATACCGTCCACTTGGGAAGAGTCAATAATCATCCCTATTTTCAAGAAAGGAGATCGGGGGGATGCCAAAAATTATAGACCCATATCCTTATTGGATTCTTCAATTAAAATTATGAGCAGGGTTCTCCTTGTAAGACTTGAAGAGTGGGCTGAAACAAACGAGATATTAAGTAACTGTCAGTTTGGCTTTAGGAAAGGCCGTGGTACCATAGAACAGTGTCTGAACTTAGAGCTATTAGTGGGAAAATATACCCAGGCGAAAAAAGGGTCGGTTTACCTCTGTTTTGCTGACCTTAGTAGTGCCTTTGATTTGGTAGACCACGCTATATTATGGGCCAAATTACTGGAAATGGGCGCTCCTGAAGGAATTATTTATTTCTTAGCCCGACTGTATGAAAAACTTCGCGCCAGTGTCCGCTATGGACCCAACGGGGAATGCACTACTAAGTTTGGGATAGGAAGGGGTATCAGACAGGGGTGCATTTTAGCACCCCTGCTCTTTACACTCTTTATTAATGAGGTTGAATCTGCCCTGCAGGCAGTCGCTGCAGACGCCCCTAGAGTTAATAACTTTAACATACCTGTATTACTCTATGCGGACGACGCAGTGCTACTGTCTAGGACTCCCTTGGGTCTCCGACGTTTAATGAATTGTTTTGTATCCTTTATTAAGAACAGGAAATTGGTCATTAATAAGGCTAAGACTTATGTAATGGAATGGTGTTCTGGAAAAGTCAAAAAAAGATGTAAAACCCACTACGTTATCGATGGGGAATCAGTGAAAAAGGTCGATAACTTTTGTTATTTGGGAATAACCTTTTCTAATAATGGGAGCTGGGACACTGAACATAAGGTGCTCAGAACTAAGATGATTAGGAGTGCCAATGGGGTCTTTCTGTTTGCCAAGAAACTGGGGAATAGACGCATTAAAGACATGTTAAATATCTACCAAGCAAAATGTCTTTCTGCTGCCCTCTACGGGGCAGGAGTTTGGGGTGTGTCATATGCAAAGAGCCTGCAGGTAGAGGAGAACCTCTTCCTGAAAAGGCTCTTATGTCTACCCAAGTCTACTTCCAATTCCTTGGTTCACAATGAAACAGGGATCCAAGCATTAAGCGATTTGATCATGCTAAGGCCCATACTACTGTGGCGCTCTATCTGGCTCAGTGATGGTACTTCATTGAATAGAGCAATAATTAAGGACTGTCTTTTACTGGACCAACATCTGAAGATCCCATGGATTAAATATATCATCGATTGGGTACAAAAATTATTCGGGATCAATGTATTAACGGACCCTCATAGTCTCTCGGAAATCCCCAAATCTGATGTGAAAACAACCTTTCTAAATTATTGTAATGAAAAGCATTTCTTAGAGGATTCCAAGCTGATTACTTGTGAATTATACAAAAGCTTGAATGAATTCACTGGTTTTAGCCCATATTTATCACAGGTGACAAGAACCTCGCACCAGTTTGTACTAACCAGAATGAGGATGGATATAGTGCATTATCTGGTTGCGTATCCTAACACCAAAATGCGCCCTGTTGGCCCCTGTAAATGTGACAATAGAACTGAACAATGTACCAAGCACTTTTTGTTAACATGTGATTTGTACACTGAGCTAAGGAAATACTACTTGAAGCCATTATTCATTAGATTTGGAGTGAGAAATATAACGGAGGCTATGAAATTGATTTTCAACTTGAACTATCCGGACATTTGCTTTTTTACTGCATCCTTTTTGCTTAAAGCGATTAGCGCCAGGAAAAGTATGTGTTTTTAAAATACATGTATACTTTTAAATATTTATTCCATCCCCCTCTGGATGTTTTTATGTTTGTAATTGTTAATTCTTTATTTTTATATTTTACGTTTTTTTTTCTCTATGAAATTGTATGAAATATCTGTATTATTTGTGCTTTTATGGACATGTTTTTTAAATGATCCGAATAAAGCTTTATGATGATGATGATGAACAAATCCCCTTTTTTAAATATTGGCACTCCAGCTATTTTCACTGTTTGGTTATGGTCACTCCAGTAGGGTCACAAAAGTCACGTTTTAAATTTTTTAATAGTGTTAATACATAATAGAAGTTGATTTTTCCTTTTTATCTCATTGTAACTGCAAATAAAATACGCTCACTTTGGCTGAAGTGGGTGTAGTTTAAAAAACGGATTGTGTGGTGCTGTATTCTATTGAGTCATATGTGTTCCCCTATAATCAAGGAATATCATTGTGTGATGGTATCAAATGTAATACATATTGACTCCGGGAGGCAAGGATCGGGACAGGAGCAGAGGAGCAAGGTGGCACCCGGCGCTGCCTTGGAAACCCGTTCTTTTCCCTGCCTTGACTTTCCGCACGCGGTTGGGGCTCTTGACTCGCAGCGTGAAGAATGCGCTGCCAATGTTTGTTCACCCCTGCCTTGAGTTATTTTGATGAAGGTGCGCGAGGGCGCGCTACCACTATTTTCTTTTGGGTTTTTTTTGTTCTTGGACCTAAGACAGCCTGGACGGAGCAGAGATATGTTTGTTTGTAGCGCAAGAAAGTGCTAGGGAACATTTTCTTTTCTTAATTGAACTAACACAGCTGTTGAAGCAACTTCCCAGGAACCAGCACAGTGCTAGACTACAGCTGCAACGGACAACCAGCATTAGGTAGAATGCACAGACGGCCCGTGTAAGTGGCGGACAAGTGGTTTCCCTACTCTCTGCTTTCATGCTTCAGCTGGAGATTGAATGCAATAGTCTGCTCCGCAGAACCCAATGAACAATTCTTCAACACTCTTTGTGACCAGATGGGCAGATAAAATAAAAAAAAGCAATGCTTTGCCTTGACATCGCTGTGGGGGACTTCAGTATCCAGAATCCAGTGCTCTCTCAGGAGGGAGGAGCCACGCTGCTGCCAGGCGCTTCAAAAGCACTTGAGACACCCATGACGCAGGACTCGCCTGTGTCCGTCCACTCGTGTCGGAGCCCAGAGGAGGCTGAGCTGGGGCCCCCCCTCTAACATCCAGATATACAGCTAAGGTGAAGTGCCCAATTGAGATTTATCCACTGTTTACCTGATATTATTATCTATGAATAGCTTTCAAAGCCTGCCCTCCCAAAACTGACTGTGCACACTAGGATTATACTCCAGAGTATAGCAGTAAGCAGGGATGAGTAAACAAGGGGATAAAAGCAGTGGTAGAAGTGGGCGGGGATCGAAGGGCACGGCGTGCCCCTACTTCTAGAAATTATTCCAGTCCGTTCCCCTACTTCTTGCTTTCAAAAAAGCATCCCGGGATGGCAAGAATAGTTCTACCTCATAAAAACGATAACTTTTTTTTTTCAGCTTTCAGGGGCTGCTCGCACTTCTCTGTGAACTCCAGGGGCTGCAGCAGCCCCTCCCTGAGCTCTCACAGGCTGAGGGCAGGCCCATTGTCATTCCGATTGAGGCTGATAATCCCCTTTAGAATGACAATGCGCCCGCCGTCTGCCTTTAGCATGTCGTATGCCAGTGAGATTGGAGTTAGTGATTACAGAGGAGCTTTCCCTGAAAGAGCGCTTGGACACCTCGTTGGGGGTAGTAAGCACTATATAAATGCAATTACAATACAATGATTGTGTCATGTTATATGAGAAGGTCTGAAAAAAATGCCTTTTCTGTGTATAGGGTTAATCTAATTTTTTTTCACTGATGCACTGAAATTTTTTGCACTGTTCCTCAGAAAGGCAACCCAGTACAATCTAAAGAGACTGAGAAAAACTATTTGTCTCAATCTCCTCGTAAAGGGCCTGTGTGCTGGGGAATCTCTTGTTGTGACGCTACAGTGGCTCTGACAATATGATCCCCCTTGACACCCATACGACCAACTTTTCATGACCTTCCATCACTCACAGCACAATTGGGGCAGGGCTTTAAGTGGGATGAAAAAACTGGGGGGCTCTCAAAGGGACGTGGCCGATATAATTAAGGATGTGGCTTAAAACATTTATGCTAAAAATATGTGCCTAGCGTAATGTGCTGCCCGACTTGTATTTTGCTGCTTCTGGTATTGCCTCCACATATATAATACAACAAGTAACATTACACCTACAACAAGCCAGGACTATTGGCTTTGTCAAAGGTTCTTGGTTGGAAAAGATAAATATACTACATTCATACAACTATGGCTTTGTTGTATACAATATTGAAAATGCTTTAGTTTCCGATTGAAAATGCTTTAGTTTCCGATTGAGGCTGATTACCCCCTTTCCAAAAACAATGCGCCCGCCGTCTGCCTTTAGCATGTCATGTGCCAGTGAGATTGGAGTTAGTGATTACAGAGAGCTTTCCCCAAACAGAGTACTGTGGGGAATTTGCCACCTTGTGTATCTTGTCAATGTTGTACACAGAGTGAACTGGGCAGGAGCAGTGACGGGACAGAAGAGGCGACAGGAAAGGAGAGGTAATAGGGCAGGAGAGGTGACTGGGCAGGAGAAGTAACGGGCAGGAGAAGTGACAGGGCAGGAGAAGTGACAGGGCAGGAGAAGTGACAGGCAGGAGAAGTGACAGGCAGGGAAGTAACAGATAGGAAAAGTGGCGGGGCAGGAGAGGTGACGCGTCAGGAGCAGTGATGGGACAGGAGAGGTGACAGGAAAGGAGAGGTGATGGGGCAGGAGAAGTGATGGGGCAGGAGAAGTGAAGGGGCAGGAGCGGTGATTAGGAATGGGCAGGAGCAGTGAACGGATAGGGGCAGTGAACGGACAAGAGCAGTGAACGGGGCAGGAGTAGTGTTGGGACAAGAGAAGTGATGGGGCTGGAGCGGTGATCGGGCAGGAGTGCTGGCCGGACAGGAGCAGTGAACGAGCAGGAGCAGTGAACGGGCAGGAGCAGTGAACGGGCAGGAGCTTTAACGGGGCAGGAAATGTGACGAGGTAGGAAAAGTGACAGGCCAGGAGCAGTGACGGGGCACAAGAGGCAACAGGAAAGGAGAGGTGACGGGGCAGGAGAGGTGACGGGGCAGGAGAGGTGACGGGGCAGGAGAGGTGACGGGGCAGGAGAGGTGACGGGGCAGGAGAGGTGACGGGGCAGGAGAGGTGACGGGGCAGGAGAGGTGACGGGGCAGGAGAGGTGACGAAGCAGGAGAAGTGATGGGGCGGGCAGGAGCAGTGATTAGACATGAGCAAGAGCGGTAACAAGGCAGGAGCGGTAACAAGGCAGGAGCGGTGAGCGGGGCAGGAGCGGTGAGCGGGGCAGGAGCGGTGAGCGGGGCAGGAGCGGTGAGCGGGGCAGAAGCGGTGAACGGGGCAGGAGCGGTGAACGGGGCAGGAGCAGTGAACGGGGCAGGAGCAGTGAACGGGGCAGGAGCAGTGAACGGGGCAGGAGCAGTGAACGGGGCAGGAGCAGTGAACGGGGCAGGAGCAGTGAACGGGGCAGGTGTAGTGAACGGGGCAGGTGTAGTGAACGGGGCAGGTGTAGTGAACGGGGCAGGTGTAGTGAACGGGACAGGTGTAGTGAACGGGGCAGGAGTAGTGAACGGGGCAGTTTGAGAAGTTGGCCTGATATTTGATGTCCACTATTCTAGTGGGCCCTTGCACCAGTCCAAACAACCCTTATGGTGATGGTTGTAAAGTCAACCTTATAGACCAGCTATCCTAGTGGTAGCATGGACAAAGCAGTTTTAGGCTAAAACTTCAGAGAGCATGTGAAGCCAGCTGTTTTACCATATATAATCCCTTGAATACCAAATGAAAGGACACCACACACTGTATATATCAAATATATATGTATTTATTACTAACACAACCCCTCTGCACTCTTTATGAGGTCAGAGTTCGAGATACAGCACAAGTTACTCAATAAGCATACTATAAGTTGCACAAATACAATTCTGCCCTAGGGGCCTCACTAACCATATACTGAATAAGTGGTATAAGAACAACTTCAGGAAAGGTGAGTAGACCTAGGGCCTAGGAAATCGCTGGGGCTACACTGAGCAACCAAGGGATTGGAAGTAGGAGGCCCACGGGAAGCGTGTGCAGTGTCTAAACACACACGCAGGTTACCATAGAGTTTCAATGGGATTGTAAAAGTTACGAAGTAGTAGATTTTGGACACCTCCGGATGGACTACGGGAAAACCCTGTTAAACTAAGACACTTGGATAGTTAATACCCACGGGAGCACCGGAGTACTCGAGTTACCTCACCCAGGGAAGCCGGGTGCATAGGTGTTCTTTCGTGTCGGGTTTCGTCGCTGTTTCCTATGGAGAGCTGCAAGAAAGTGCTGCAGGCGACCAGGAGAAAAGTGTCCGGGTGGATCCAAGGGTAGATCAGAGTCGAGATGAACCTGAAAGCAGAGGGGACAGAGTCTGGGTCACTAGCCAGTGACCAGGAAGGGACCAGGAAGGAACCAGGTGATGTCGAGATGCAATCAGGTGAAGAGGTGAAGCTTGTCTCTGCAGCCACGAGGACCAAGAGCTGGAGTCGAGCTGTCCCATGACGGATCTAGCTGTTGGCAGTGTCGGTATCCAGATTGGACCCAGCAAACCTTGGCAAATGCAATCCACGCAGGATGGGAAGATTGGCTTCAGTTCAGACCAGCAAGTCTGGGGAGCTTCTCCTTCACAGAGAAGCTGGAGCAAGCCCGGAGCAACCAGGCAAGCAGTGTAGTTTAACAAAGAGGTCTTCAGAGGGCCTACTAGCCAACGGGCTAGCAACCGCGAAGACGCATTGAGCTGAAATACAGGCACAGGCCCCACGCGGCACTCGTGGAGTGTGGAGGGCTGAGCTTCGGTGCAAATGCTGCTCGGGTCTGGGGCTTCTCAAACCCTAATGCACAACTTCAAGGGTACCTCAGAAGCTGCACAGGTAGCAAAAAGCAGGTAGTCCAGGATATTCGGTCCCACGTCTCTCGTGTCCGCCACGGGTCTCAGTTTTGCTGTGGATGCGGGTCGGAGTCAGAGAAGTCTGGAAGTCCAGTTCCTGCATCGCTAAGTCTTCGGGTTCTAGCGGGAGCGTCGACAAAGCAAACCGGCAAGTTACTGTTGGTGCCTGTTTGCACAGGGTGGTCACTCCATGACCACAAGGGAGATGTCTTCAGTCTTGCAGTCGATATGGAACGTCGAAGGTCCAAGAGCTTCGTTTCAGAGTTTCTTTCCAGGATAAATCTAAAGTCTCTAGACACCGCTCCTAACTTTATACTAAACTAAGGGGCTGGATTACCTGCTAGGTCCCTCCTATGGGTGGAACCTGGGAAGGGGGTGGTTACACAACTTTCCGTTTGTCCAGTTTCGTGCCAGAGCTGGGGCTGGAGTGCCCTAGCAACTGGTTTGAACCGGGCTATGCATGGAGCACCTTGTGTGCCGACGGCAGCAACGAAAGGGTAACCGTTAAGGTAACATGTTGTTCCTGCTTATATTTCACACGCTTTACATAAACCTGTATTCCCTATAAGTGTTTGCTTTTTCCTGAATTAAACCTCAAATAAACATGTTTATCCATTGTTTTAATTAAATAACGTTTTAAGCTGTAACTGGTCAGTGAAATGCTAAACGTACTAAAAATTGGTATGTTTTGCTATTTCTAGCCACACCCCTGACTCCGCCCACTGATTCAATCTTTGGTCATTCCTGCCCCCTGATTCTCCACCCACAGTTCCCCTACTTTTTATTTCCCACTTCGACCACTGGATAAAAGCATAGTAGGGACCCTGGACTCTTTCCTGACTTGGGCAACATCGGTTCTGACACATGAAATCAAACTAACAGAACACTGCTGGAACCCCTAAACCATAAAAGACTATCACTGGGGGGGTCAGATCCTAACATCATCCTATGCAAAACCCGCCACTAGATAGAGGTAAAGAAGATACTGTAAGCACTAAATTCATACCCCACAATGTGGCAGTGGGTGGCACCCAACAAAGAATTTCCTCAAGGGTGGCAGCCACGTAAAAAAACCTGTGAAGTCTAATACGTATGTTTTCCAAAAGAGAAAGAGGGGCGGGGGCCGCAAAGTCCGGAACCAGCAAAAGCCCAGAGGACAAACAGACAGGATGAGGAGGTAACTCCAGAAATGACTCAGCAAGATAAAAATAGCGGACATGGCCCCTTGCCCCGTGATGCCTGAAGAAATGTGGCATATACTTGAAACACTTGTTTGTACTATGTTAAACCTTATCTTATTGAAATTAACTCAGATAGAGGAAAAACTAACTGTATTTGAACGTCAAGCCACAGATAACAGATGCGCATTAGAGGCAGCATTAACAAAGTGTGAACAAAAAATGGACAGACAGCCACTAACATTTCAGGAGAGGGCTAGAACTGATCCTAGCATAACACCACTAAACCATAATCCTACAATGAGAAATAGGGATCAACAGATAAGAGATAATCAGGAAGGATTAACCCCAAATATACCACAAGGTACACATACCCACAAGATCTGCAGCAACACAGGGTTTTTAATTTCACATAAAATGAATGATCCAAGTGTAAACAGAAATCAGAAAGTGGTGAACTCTAATGCAGTACCTAGGGTGCAAAAAAGCACACAGACCGGTCTGGGCAGTCATAAAGAAATGAGATTGGGCCTGAGCAGCCAGCCGACTGATGCACAGACTTTTCACCTACCCCCAGCAGCTGTGCCTTTGGTGCCGCTGCGGAAGGGGCAGATAGAATCAACATCCCAACTAATGTCCAAAGCGCTACACTGGCTAACTCAACACCTGGAGGTGGTGGGGGGCATAGGCAAGAATATTGGAAGCCAGATGATTATGGCGCAAAGAGTACATTGGGTGGGTCCAGCTAGGAAAGTATTATTGGTTTCAAACTTTAAAAGTTATTCTGTAGTGGCCTTTCTCCTGGAGCAACTGGGCAATGATTATACTAAAACTCATGTATCATCGCTCTACCACTGGGCTTTTTTTATAAACCCCCAGTTCACTAAGATCAACGGGTCACTTAGGGCCCACGGAAGGACAATGGGGGGCATCACCGGGGGAAATAGTGCGACCATGGACTGGAGGTTTAAGAACAGATATGCTCCCCTGTCTGACCTCGAAGCTTGTGACTGACTATACCCAGTACTCACAAGTCCACAGCAATGCAATGAAAGGAAATACTTACCCAGTCAGGCTAATAGTGTGAGCCCACAATTATCCCCTACAAAAAAGGAGAGAAAAAGAAATGTCTTGAACATAGCCTCATGGAACATGGCTGGTATCGCACATAAGTTGAGTGATACCAATTGGTTAAAGACATGGCAGGTTCAGGAAATAGCATGTTTCCAGGAAACATGGGCCATGGAACCTGTATTCATAAATGGCTATCAATCATTTCAGACCCAGGCAATCCCATCCGCCTCAGGGAGGGTAAAGGGGGAATCTTGACTCTAATAAGGAACGACGTACCAATAAAAGCAAAGATGAAATTATGTCCCAATCGTAATTTTCACATTTTGATATTGGAGATACACCAGGAAGGTGTATGAGTTCTGATACATTTTTATAATAACAGATGATTTGGCCCAAAGATGCATACAGTTGTGGGGGAAGTCGACAACGCTATTTTAGAGATTATGAGCAATAACAGGACCTCAAATGTTGACATTATATGGCTAGGCGACTTCAATATTCATCCTTGTAACTACAAAAATGTGCCAGAATGCGGGGTAGAAGACATGAGGGGGAACCATATTTATCACTTCAGACATAGCGAATACAGTAACGGTTTAAATAAGTTAATGGGCTCATTAAACCGAGAAATAATCTTTTATCCAAACCCTAAAACAGATAGCCTCGCGAGTTCCTTTTTACAAAATGGGGTGGAGTCTGCAATAGATTATATACTCATGACTCCTTCTTTAGCTGAGAGGGTCGTAAGGACATGTAACTCCTTCACGACATATAGTGACCATGCTATGGTTTTGATGGAACTGAAGGTGTTAACATCTGAGGGACAACCTCGTAGAAATGCTGAAACGCCAATCGTGTCAAGGAAAAATGGGATACAGCTTAAATGGGCCCACATTGACGAAACAAAGCTCGTCCCTGAACTTATATTAAACACACAAGACATCCAATTATGCCTAGACCCGGAAGCAGAGGCAGGGGTAGTGGTCCCAACCTTTTGTAATATCCTACTAAAAATAAAATTTGCCTTAACTAAAACAAAAACTTTAAGTAGTGGGAAAGGTAGGGGCTGGTTCAATTCCCCACGCACAAAAGCTAGAAAGACACTGCAGTCTGCCTTAAAAGTTAAGGCTAGGAATAATGATCAAAGTAGAACGCTCCGGGCCTCATATAAATTGGCAAGGAAAACAAGAGAAAAAGAAATCAGGGATGATCTGTTGTCTGATTTGGAAAAGGCAACCTGTTCTGGAAATAGCCGTGAATTTTGAAAAATAGTCAATGCACCATAGTTTAAAACCCCTATTGACCCTACAACGGATGTAAACGTAGATGAGGAGTCATTGGTCACTCATTATGAGTAATACTATTATTTGGTACAAGTTCACAGCCTTAAAGTTGTTGAAGGATTATTTTTGAAAAAAGTTCTGTCAGTGATTTGGGTGCTCCACGGGTGACGTCTTCCGTCCTGGATGTCTGTATGTAAACTGTTATGAGTGCTTCTAATGAGCCATTAGTTGCATCCCCCTGGGCACTCCTGTAGGTTCCCAAATACTAGGACTCCACAAATTGCATGTATTTTTGTTCATCAACATTCATTTTATTTTTCAAACTTGATTAATGAAATTACTTCATCATTTCATTATTATTCTTCAATTTTCATTTTTTTGGCATCGTTGCTTTACTTTGCTCCTATGCATTTCGGGCATAAAGCCCTTCCTCGGGGAGCATCACTATAATTAAAAAATGACAGTATAACTATTCATACAACATCATGTATGTATTGTCAAAAACATATCAGAAATTCAAATCAGAAATAACCCTGCTGTCAAATCATGTGTTATTCGTGATTAGCACCCTCAAAAAAACCATTGTTTGAAGTAATTCAGAGACGAACAACCCTGTGTGTATTTTGTGAAAAAATACCCGTGTTTGTGGAATTTGTGCCCGTGTGTAGTATTACCGAAGCAGATAAGTGCTCGCGTTTTCCAAAAGAAAATGACAGGACATCAAAACTTACATGCCGTTCCTTGATTCCTTTTTGTACACGTCTTTTTAAAATTTCCAAAGGAGTAAGACAGGGCTGTGTACTAGGACCATTTCTCTTCTCCGTAGGTACAAATGGAGTGGAGAAGGCGCTCACAGTGGCTACTAGGGACCTTCCCCTCTACGAAAACCAAATGCTACCGATACTGTCCTACGCAGATGACGCGGTTTTAATTGCAAGAACGGGGATCGGGCTAAAAAGTCTTATAACAGCGTTTGTCTCTTTTATGGACTCATTACAGCTAAAGTAAATCCATCAAAGTCTTTCTTAATTATAGCTGGGGGTACTAAAAGAGACAAAGTCCCACATTTTAGCATGGATGCAGGAAAAATTGAGGTTGTAGACACTTTCCCCTATTTAGGTATTCTTTTTGACAAAGATCTGTCATGGGCAAAACTGATGGAAGGAAGGAGGCTGGCGATGGAGAGGGGCATCACTGCAGTAAAATCTTTTCCAAAGAAATTGGGCACCAAACCCCCATTGCCAATAAAAATTATATAGCAGGCTAGAGTAAAAGCAGCTGTGACCTATGGAGCCGGGGTCTGGGGCACGGTCGCATCTACACCACTACAAATTATCGAAAACAATTTTTTTTTAAAATCTGTAGTGGGCCTCCCTTTGTCCTTTACGAATGGGATCTTACACACAGAATTGGCACTTTCTTACATATCAGATCATATACAACTAGCCCCACTCCTATGGCTTCCATTTGAAGGAGAGACACAGTACCTCTGACCCAACTGGTATTTAGGAGCTGCCTAGAGGTGGATAATTGGAAAAGATCTAAGTGGCTAAGTTACGTGGAGACAGTTTTAAAAGAGATAGGCCTCCACAAACTCTTTAAAGATCCTCTGGTTTGTAAGAAGATTTCAAAGCAGAAAGTTATTTCCATGTTTATGTTGATAGCTGAACACAAGCGTAGGGAACATTATAAAGAGAAACATGCAGCACAGGTTTATTACCTTAACCCACCACTAACGGAGGGAGATTTCTCCTACCTAGCCAACATAAACGGTGTGCAACATAGATTTATCTTATAAAGATTCTACACTAATTTGATTGCTCTAATGCTGGTTATCCTGAAAACACGTATAACCACTCGAATCTAAGCTTGTGCCCCTGTGATAATCTATCACCCCAAACTGAACTGCACTTGGTTTTATTCTGCGGGCTCTATGAGAGCGAAAGGAAAGCCCATCTGAAACCAATTTTAAAGAAAATGGGCTTTAAGCAGTGTCGGGTAGCACTATTCTTTCTAAAAACTTTGCCCAACCCTTGGTTTGCTACTCTGTAGCAACATTCTTATGGACCTGCATGAGGAAAAGGAAGGGGATGACATGTAGCTCACTGAGTTTGATCAGTAATCACAATGTAACCAGAGCGGCAATATGAAATGTCTTATTTTTTATATTTTTTATGCATTCTCATGTTATTCCAGGATTGTGAAGAAATATTTGTAAGTTTAAAGGATAATATTTTGTAATAATATCTTCTTATTGATGTATTCATATGTTCTTTTATGGTTATTTTTAATATGATCAAATAAAGATGATGATGATATGTTTGTTTCCCTTAAATCGTGGAGGTGATTAATTTCTCGCCAATACTGAAGGTTTTTTGGTCTAAATGAGTTCCTTCTGAACAACTGTATTTTGTCTGCTATTCTTTACTTTGAATACTGTATTTAGTTGTTCTAGGCTTTATCATGAGATTTTTTTAAAGTTGGTACTGAGATTCAAAGAATCCATAAAAGTGAAAAAGAAATCCAATAAGTACTGCAAGCCTAACGCCGTTTAGGCAAGAAGAAAAGTGTCATCCACAAAAAGTCAAGCAGGAATCAGATTCCTTCTAACGTAAGGCATATCCTGTCAACCCGAAACTAGGTCTGCTTTCCATTTATTTATATACAAGATGAAAAGGAAGAGAACAAGAATACACCTCTGTTGTGCCCCTTATCTTACCTTAAACACTCAGAGCATTTGCCTTCTGACCCATACTTAACTGAGGCTGAGAGTCTTGAGAGGAAGTCATGCAAGAAATAAACAATATTAGAATCAACATCTAAAGAATTCATAATGCTCCTCAATTTACCTTTATTCGCCCTGTCAAAGGGCGAGCTAAGATCTATAAAAGCTACATGTAAAGAACCTTGCTTGGCCACTATCTATTTTTAATTATTAAATAAATATTTAAACTCTGATCAATCATCCCTAGTATGGCCTAAAACTGTACTGAAGGGCAGAGATCATACGATTTTCATGGGCGTGAAGCTATTTAGGACTGTGCACCAAATGATGTTAGCCACATGATCAATTTGGAGGTTAATGTCTAATCAGGTGGGCTAAGTAGGTATGTCTACTTTTATTTAGCATGACCTTTGTCAATAGACAGTCTCCGGTGAAGGAGAGCCTGAAAAGTTCTGTTTTCATATGTTTTTTTCATGTGGTTGAATTCAACTCTTAGGCTATTTCCAGAATTGGGATGTTTGTACACCTTATTAGACCACAAAAAATTCTCTAACAGACCACACAGTGGTCAATGAAATTAGCACTTAGACGGGTAGGGGCGAAGTATGAAGTATGGGGATAGGTGTATAACTTCACCATAAGGTGAGCAAGGAAGCAATTCCTTTTTGTTTAGTTACCCTCACACACCCTAGTGGTGTCATGCTTCATCATCGGGTCACCCCGACGCCTACAAGTCAGGGTGGGCTCAACCACAGTGTCGGGAGCTCTTTGAGATAGTTGAAGACCAGGGGGAATTGAAGATAAAAAACCTCGGACCGATCCACGGTTTCCCTTTAATCTTGGGCCTATCAGGGTTATTAAACAGGTTGATGAGAGTATTATGGTCCTATGACCCTGGTGCCAACATGTTTCAGTCCATATGAGGCCTTAAAGGTCCTGGACTTTCTTCAGAGCATCTGTCATCCATCCTTATTTGCCAGTAACAAATATTTACATGTATTTTTCAACCTGTACAAAGAGGTTTTTAAACATGCAATCCCTTATTGTTGTTATTGTTTTAAATACACAGCCACATTTTGCAGATTTGCATTATTAGGTTTGGTACAACCACACATAGCAAGAGCTAATGATCATTTGTTATTCTCTCCTCCAGTAAACGATATATCCCTCAGGTGAACATTTTATTCTAGTACTAAGCGCAAGTCAGCTTACCATAGATTCGAAAGGAGATTTGAGGGGTATTATATTTTAAAGCCACAATAACCTTTTGTATTAAATTGCCAAGGCAATAATCAGCAACATACTGTAATACCTATTCATATATGTACCCAGTACTGTACAATGAGGCTTCGAATAATTCCAATGTCTTGCTGTTAAATACCATTAACTCCACTACAATCAGCATTAGAGTAAGTGCAATATATTACAGAAATAACAAAGCATGGATTGGCGGTCCAAGCTCCTTATTGATCAGAAGCCAGAGGAGTGCTAGAGCTACCTTTTATCTGTTCATGCTGTGCATGAAAACGGGATCCTATGTGGAGACAAATGCCTCTTGTTTCCTATTAATTAGTCTGAAAAATATATTTTTCATATAATGCTATGTTCATAGCTAGAGGCTCATATAACAGTGACAATAAATTATTTTTGTGAATAAAAACCTAAAATTCTTTCACCTTAACTCAAAGTGGATAATTTTAACATGGTTTGGAAAACAGGTTCCTCTGCTTTAATAATAAGACTCTAAGGAATAAAATGTACTGCTGAACATGTCCCTCTCTGTCATCAAAAATATCTATACATAGAAATTTGAAGATCTAGGAAGTATTACGTGGTAGAGAAGATGCGCAATCCGAATAAATATATGTAACAAGAATTGGCAATGCCAATTGATCGTGCTTATTTGTTATTTAGTATATTATAAATGTTAGATTTTTTGTATATATTCTTGAAAGAGAAATGTCCTGTGGTATTTTTTATTTAATTGTGCCATATATGAGATATATTTAAACAATATAATATTAGGACAGAGATGATAAACGTGGAATGTAAGGTATTTACTCGGATTTGAAAACAAATTACATTGTATTTATGGTACAATAGAGGTGCATACATTGAGCACAGGTTCTGCATGAAAAGTAGTGTGATGTCAGTTTCTGTAAGTATTTTGAACCTCTGCCCCAGTCTCTTTGTGCATTGTGCAGCAGATCGTGGACTTGATCCATGTTCAAACAGGCAGCCAGTCGAGGGTTTGCATTGCTTCTTTAATATTGTAAAAATGGCGAACTAAAACTCTACATTTGTGTAGCCTGGTGTTGTAACATTTCGAACGGACCAATCCAATTCAAAGGAATCCTGGAGTAAATGAGTGAATGATGCTGCAGTAGTCTAGGAATTCTATCATGAGGGCTCTTGGCAGTTTTATTGACTGGTCTGAGCAGTGGGGGATTGTGTGGAGTAAGGTGAGTTCCAAATTGACTATCATTTCCACATCGTACATTTTCTATCTATATAGATCACCAAGTTTTTCTACTTACTGTGATGTAAATAGAGGTATTTCAATATATTTAAGTGACAATTCAGACTCTTGCCACCCTTCTTCAATTGAACCTTTTTTCAATCCAGTGAATTAAATGATTGGTCACAGAATGAGGCGATGTTGGCTTGTTTATCTTCATTATTTTGATCCAAACGGTGACTTAAGTGCAATGTGACTACGTTAAGGAAAGTTATCTAGTATAACATAAGAAGCTGACTCAATATATCAACACAGCTGTTGAAGAGTGGTCAAGCAAAGCAATGCATGATTATTGTGGCCTTTTGTGAGGAGCAATACACAAAATTCATATTTCATGATATTGATCATAGGTGTAGGGCTGGATCTGTTCCAAAGCAGTTCCAGGTATACCTGTTGTTGCTTTTTGCATTGCCAACAGCATGCTTTGGTCCTCTGTATTGGAGGCAGCTAAGAGGGTGATGGTTATTAACCTGTTTTTTTAACTGCAACGATCGAGTGCAGGAGCTATTTCCATGTGTTGACTAGGCTGAATGTAGAGGAGGAGTGTGAGGAGGTTCCGAAAGAGGTGAATAAGGTCCACATATGGTTGGAACTGTCTCACTACTTCTCTTGATTTCAATTTAAAGCGAGTTACTGATCTGTCAGTAGTTGCTGACTGATTGCTTTTAACATTTGTAGACTGGGGGCGTGGCTTGCGCGCCGCTGAGTGATGGCGGGTCGCGCTTGACCTCCGGGACAATGGAGGCCAGCTATGAGATTTACAGTCCTCTCAGACAAGGAAGCCCCTTCTAAAACCGGCGTTGCGGTGAGCGGAACATGCGGTGGGCAGCCTGGTCACATTTGCGCTGCTCCCGCTTCCTGCTTTACAGACTTCATGCTTGCAAAGTCCTTCTCCTCAGCATTTTCGCGGGCGGCCGCCATTTTGCCTCCAGGTGGCGCTGCTCGTGTTTTTCTCTGCCCATTCACTTCTTATTATCATGATTCTGTGGCAGACATATATTGAGGATGCTGCACTACGTTAGCATTTTGCCACTGGATAATTGAGGAATATTTCCTTTATTTCTGGTCTTCACTGGAATTTCAGAGGGAGGCAAATATCCAGGCAATGTGAGTTTCTACATTTCCAGCTTTTATTGGTGCAGTTTGTGTCTACCCTTGCGACATTCAACTTACGCCTGTAGCTACTTGTGGTCTGGTTTTGGAGGGCGTTCTGTGCATCTGATATTTCGTCTGAGGTTGTGACATTGCATCATTTGGCTGTCTCCTCCGACTTGCTCCTCAAAATGGCGGCATATACTATCCGACAAAATTGTTAAGAGGCTATTCAATGCTGTTTTCATCATTGTAAATCTGTAAGAGAGCTTATTTTTCTGGCTCTGAACTGCCCACTTTGCTGATTCCCAAGGTGCTGTTTTTGAAGAGTGAAGTGTCTGGTGCCACTTCAGCTACGTTACTATACAGTGTGGGCTTGTGTATTATTTTATTTATTTTTCATTGCCTTTTCCTATCGCTGACAAAAATGGGCCTTTCTCCCAAAACCAAGGACTCTAAAGGAAACCTTAAAAGATCTAAGCAAACCTCTCCTACTTCAGATTATGTGCCGAAAGATTCCGGTACTACGTTGGATGCTATTTTATCTCGCCTAAACGCTGTTCATGATATTGCGCAGTCGACTAAAACTAATACAGACTTATTTCAAGTAGAGATTGCAGCAATCAGAAATGATTCTAAGACCTTATCCCTTCGTGTTTCTACTGCTGAATCACGGATAAGTGGTGTGGAAGATACTGCGCAACAACAGTCTAAATCAATGCAACAGATCGAACGCTCCTTGTCTAAGTTGCAGAGAGATCTTGCGGAGCAGGAAGATAGAAATCATAGAAGTAATCTGCGTATCTTTGGCTTGCCCGAAGATGCGGAGAAATCAGCGTCATCAATGCTCGACTTTTTGCTCCATTGGATCCCTACTGTGTTGCAGATTTCTTTTCGGAAGGACTTTGAAATAGAACGTGCTCATAGGGTTCCTACATTTAGACCGAAGTCTTCACCTCATCCTAGACCTGTGGTTTTTAAACCATTGCGACATCAGCATTGTGAACAAATATTGGCCCAGATGCGGAAAATCAAAGCGATTACTTGGGAGGGTCACAGAATTTTCATCTCCAAGATTTTGCTAGAGACACTGTTATCAGACGGAAAGGCTTTCTTAACCTACGGAGACGATTGCTTGACATGAATATTCCATTCTCCTTTGCTGGTCCTTCGCGATTTTGCATAACTTTTAGAGGTCGCACTCAGATTTTTTATGAGCCTTCGGGCCTATCGACCTTTTTGGAAAATCAGACGGAGTCCCTGATGGAATCTTCTTCTTCTCCTGGTCCGTCTGGTTCTTGAGTATTGTCTGGTGGGATGTTTTGTATTCCTACTCGCATGTTTTGCTAGTTCCATGCGCTAACGCTACGGTCTGTGCTCCTATATTTATGCAACAGTTAGGCGATGTTTCTGATGTTTGACATGTTCTAACCTTTTTCTTGCAGGTTCTGGTCTTTTTGTCAAAGGATGCGTCTCTCTTAGTTCTATTGTTCTTGGTTTTATTTTTCTTCTGTTTTGTTAGTGTTTTTCTTGTCAATTTGTTTTTACTTTCTTTCTCTATTCATTATTAGTGCTGTTTCTTTCCTTTTAGTGTTCCTATTGCTGTGACAATATTGTTGGAATTTGTTCGTTGCTCTTTATTATCTCTTGTTTTTCATTAAGTAGGTCTTCCTTTTTCATTTTCTCTTATGTGAGTCTAATATATGTATCTATGTTATTTTGAAGTTTTGTCCGCTGCTTAGTGTAATCTTTTCATCATCTTGTTCCTGTACGTGGGTGGGTTTGTTTCTGTATTGTGGATTATACTATTAGTCTGTTTCTTTGTCTGTCTCTATATAACTATAGTGTATGATGCATTTCTTACTTTATGCGTAGATCGCTCAAGTTATAACTTATGGTTGGTTATATCTTTTCTTTGTTTGAGCTTGTGAATATAATATGTGGTGTACTTCTAAACCTTTTCACAGATGATTCCTGTTCATAGTTCATATTTATTTTGTCTCTGTTGTTCTACCATTCTATTTTGGAAATATAACCCACTGCTTCCTTACCCTGTTCTAGATCAGTTATTAATATTTTGAGCTATTTCTTTGTTGATAGTTGCCTTTTACCAATATGCTGCATTACTTGTTATATATAAATTCTCTTTTGATGCTGAGAGTGTTTATCTATTTGGATATGCTTCCTTTATTTATACTGTTCTATTGTATTTTGCGCTTGAATATGTTATGAATATGATGATCACTTTATACGCTATTCTCTTCAAATACGGTTCATATTGATTGATGGCTCCTTGCTAGATCAATTGTTCTTCACCAGTTTATATATTATAATGTATTTATATGTTTATTATGCCTTGCCTTTCTCTGTTGTTTCTATATTTACCTCTCTATTGCTTTTTGTTGTCTGTCTGGTGATTGGGTTTTTTCTTTTTCTTTTTGCTGGCCTCCTTGATTGCCCCTTCACGTTCCCCCTCGTATGCATTTTGTCTCTTATAGACTTACGCTGGTGGGCTCTTTTTACTCTTTTTTTTTTGTACCTTCTCTTCCTTTATCTCTTTTCTGTTTCTGTTTCTCTAATCTCTTCTTATTCTTTCTTTCCTAGAGTCTCCTGCTGGTGTCCTTTGTTCGTGACTTCAGTTGTTTTGTTTTATTCTTGTTGTGCAGATGTCTCTGTTATGGAGTTTTTTTTTTGCTCTGGTACAGAATTATACTTGTTGTTTAGTTTTTTCGCTATTATGCCAGGTTTGAATGTATTATCCCTTAATATGCATGGTTTGAATTATCCTTTAAAGAGGGCAAACATTTTGGATTATTGTAAAAGCCTTTCTAATGATTTAGTTTTGTTACAGGAAACCAAAATATTGTATAAAGAAGCGTTATTATTGCGAAAAGAGTGGGTTCTTGATGTTGTCTGTTCTGAGGCCTTTGGAAAGAAGAATGGAGTGGTGACTATGATTCCAAAAATTCAGGTTTGACTGTTGTTGCTGCGGAACATGATGCGGAGGGTAGGTGGTTGCTGACTCGTTTATCCAATGGCTCTCTTGATATCTATGTCATGAATATTTATGCACCGAGTTGTGATGATCCATCTTTTTGGCGTTCTATTACTAAAAAGCTTTCTGAAGTTTCTCATAACGGTTATTTGATTGTCGGCAGGGATTTTAATCTTCCAATGGATCCCATTTTAGACAGACATTCTGCTTTTAAATTTCGTCCTCCTAGGGCTCATAAACAGATGTCTAACATGTGTTCCTCCTCTAATCTTACTGATGTATGGAGATTACATAAGCCCTCTGGTAGTGACTTCACTTTTTTTTCTTCTCCTCACTCTAGCTTTTCTCGTATTGACTATCTCCTAGTTCATTCAGCTCTTTTACGATACTCCTCCTCTCCTGTCATTCATCGCATTCTGGTGTCCGATCATGCTGCGGTTTCGTTTACTCTCCTCAATTTGTCAGAAACCAGGGAGCCTCGCACTTGGCATCTGATTTCAGAGATTTTGCATGATCGATCTCAAGTTGATTTACTCAACAAGGATATTGTAACTTTCTTTCGTGATAATGAGTCTTCAGTTAGTTCTCCGGTGGTTTTATGGGACGCTTTTAAATGTACGACCAGAGGGCAGATTATTAACAAAATGGCAAAAAAGAACTCAGATATTAAAAAGGAACATGCTGCTTTAGCAGATACCATAAAACAGAAAGAATCTTTATATCGGACTTCTAAAGACAAGACGCTCTTACAAGATATCAAGAATTTAAAATGCTCTTACAATTCTATTGTAACTAAGAGAGCTCACATTGGCGTACAGGCACAAAAGTCTAAACGGCTACTCCTCAAAAACCGAGCAGGGAAGGTTTTAGCGGCTACATTAAAGTTTCAGGAGTCAAATATCAGATCAGCACAGATTTCTTGTATAAACGACAGTTCTGGTTCTAGGAAATTTCAAACTAAGGAGATCCTTGAGGTCTTTCGGGAGTATTATAGTAAATTATGCACCCTTCACAATCAATCTTCTCTTGATCATTGCTAACAGTTTTTAAACACAATTCCTATTCAGAATGTTTCTGATGCTGATGGGGCAAAGTTGGGGAGAACGATTGAATCCAAAGAAATTATTCATGCTATTAAGGCCACCTGCTCTGGTAAAGCTGCGGGTACAGATGGTTTTCCCATTCTTTTTTATAAAACCTTTCTTCCATCTTTTGTGCCTTGTCTCAAAGATGTTTTCGATAACTTTATTTCGACAGGTTCGGTTTCTGGTTCTGCGAAGGAGGCTACCATTGTAGTAATCCCTAAAGAGGGTAAAGATCATTTGGATCCTAAACATTTTCTCCCTACATCTCTTCTGAATATGGAAGCAAAAATGTTTGCCAAGATCCTGGCCAAACGTCTAGAATATTATATTCCTTTAATTATTCACCCTTCGCAGACTGGTTGTGTTAAAGGTAGGTTGGCTAGGGGTAGTATTCGAACATTTGGTCATATCCTAGGGAAAGCAAAATTATCCAATTTGTCGGTGGCGGCCCTTGCCCTTGATGCCAAAAAGGCCTTTGATAAGGTCTCATGGCCCTTTTTGCAAGCAGTACTTCGAGCCCACAATCTTGGAGATCCTTTTATTAAAATGGTGATGTCTCTGTACGCACATCCTAGGGCAAATATTAGGGTTAATGGTGCTACTTCTTCTTTCTTTAATCTTTGTCAAGGTACTAAACAAGGCTGCCCGTTATCGCCTCTTTTGTTTTTACTATCTATTGATACCTTAATCAAGATGTTAAAGGGTTTCAATTTGGTTCCTCCTGTATCAAAACAGCTGCCTATGCAGATGATGTGCTCATCTTTTCCGATGATATTGTTACGGCAATTCTTTGCTATCTCCGAGACTATTCATCTATTTTCTAGTGTCTCAGGATATACTCTCAACAAAGATAAAACGGAAATGTTTCCCCTCAACGCGTATTGTTTTCCTGCACACATGGGGGATGCTGGTTTTAAATGGCAATCAAAACGTATTAAATAGTTGAGGATTTGGTTTTGCAGTACTCTAACAGACCCAGTTTCTTATAATGAAGCACAAATTTTACTTAAGGTTCGTCAACTTCTGGATATTTGGTCACTTAAGTATATTTCATGGTGGGGACGTCTTCAAACTTTAAAGATGATGATAACACCTATTATTAATTTTGTGTCCCTAATGCTTCCTATTAAATTATCTTCATCTTTTTTTCATGAGATTGATTCTCTTACTTCAAAATTCCTATGGAGTGATAGAAGAGCCAGAATAGCCTATAAGCATTTGAGGAAACCTTATGACATGGGGGTTGTAATTGTCCTGACTGGGATCGATATCAAGTGGTTTTTTTAGCCTCCCAAGGGGCTCTTTGGTTCTCTACAGATCCTCAACATACTCCGCCATGGGTGTTTATTGAGTTGGAATTATCTTCTCCTCTGCCTACCTCTTCTTTTTTAACTTCATCCACATTGTCGATTCCTTTTTCTCGTGCTAATATTTTAGATACCATTGCTGCAGTGAAAGTAATTGACAAAAAAAGTTTCTAAGCCAATCCATAAGTCTAGATGGTCTTCTTTGTGGCACAACCCTAAAATTAAAATTGATATTGATTCGTCTTTGGTGGCCTACTGGGCTAATAAAGGTATTACCCTTGTCTAACATCTTTATGATTCCAACCATCATACATTACCTTTTTCTTCCTTGGCTTTGGAGTTTTCTCTCACTAATCTTGATTTTTATACATTTTTTAATATCAAAGTTGCCATTGCAAAGGTTCATTTTGATCCGGTTTCTCATACAGTTTCTCTCCTATCTATGTGGTATAAATCAGGTCATATCGCTTCTAAGATTTATAAATTTCTATCTTCCACACCGCCTCTGTTGACGACTGTTACACAACAGAAATGGTTACACCGTTTTGACCATGATCTTCTCAAACATATCTCTCCAGACACTTGGCAACTTATTGAGAGTCTTTCTCTTTGTTCTAAGATTGCCCCCTCTCTAATTCAGTCTAAATTATTTTCTCTTAATTTGTTACATTGGACACCGGTACACCTGCACTCTCTCAATCTTAAAGATAATGACTTTTGTTGGAGTTGTAATTTAGCCGCTGGTGCCCATCAGCACATGTTTTTGAATGTTCTTTACTCTAACCTTTTTGGGAATTGGTTCATAAACATCTCATGCTAATTTTTAATATTCTGTTTCAACCCTCACTACCTCTAATCTTGTTAGGTCCATGGGCTGCACCATCACCATTGTCGTTAGATTCTGTGGATATGCAACTATTAGATTTATTGTTGACAATTGCAGTAAAGGTTATTCTTACGTAGTGGAAATCATTTGGTTCTGTACCCTATAATACATGGTGGGCTTGGGTCTCTTTTCTCCCTGGGGCTCATACCTCTGTGGAGGAGAATCATCTCTCTCCCTCCATTTCTAGTGGGGTATGGAGAACACTGGATAGTCATGTGGACTTGGCCTCGAAAGGTTTGGTAGAGCAATTTCACTTTGTGTCGTCTACTTAATTTCTTTTTCTCGTTCTTTTGTAGCGGAAGACTCTCTCTCTCTTCTCTTTTCTCCTCATTCTTCACTCTTCTTTCTTCTCTTTCTCTTTCTCTTTCTTCTTTTATCTTCCCTTTCTTTCTCTCTTTTCTCTTTCCTTTTCTTTTCTTACTTTTGATCAATTTTTATCTAGTGATGCATCTGACTTTTTAATATGGTTCCTCTATATTCTTATTTCTGAAACATGATATTTACATGGTCAGGCAGGAGTCATATATGAGAGTTTTAACATTGAGTCTTGTATTGCTATATTGTCAGAGTATTGCTTTCTATTGTATTTAACTATTTATATGATCTTTCTAATTTAATAAAATATTAGAACAAAAAAAAACGTTTGTAGACTGTAAAACTGTTACCCAGTTGAGAATCCTGGAGCTTAACAGGTTTCTTTTATATACTTAGGGGCAGGTGTATTAAGAAATTGTTGGCGCTGTGGGCAGAGAAATAAAGCCAGGGACACCAAAGGAAAAAAGCCTCCCACCAATAGTGACAAGGCGATATTGGAACCAAAATTGCAGGAAAGAGTGAAATCACATACCAAAGGGGAAAAAACAATAACTCATATTTGTTTACGAAGAACCCTCACTCACCCTAGTGGTGACATGCTTCATCATGGGGTTCCCACTGGAGGAACCGAATGTCCCTCCAGTGTGCTTCACGCCTGATTTGCAGCGGAGCAGGTTATTGTGAAATGGACTTGATAGGTATGTGTTATGTGCAAGTGTTCGTGAGATGTTAAAAAATATTAGTTGTACCAAAAACAACTTTATTTGATGGTCAGCTAATATTGTTAAAAGCAGTGTATAGGATATTGGTAGTGGTAATATTCTTGACCACTTATATCCCTTCAAAAGTAGGTCGACATGTTTCAGCTGTCTATGGTAATTAATGCAGCTTTCTTCAGGACCATAAAAGTGAATATCCCTGGTGGTCCACACTCGCTAAGGCGTGTCCAACCAGTGGATATGTAGTATGTGAAAAATTATATTCTAAAAATACCGGAATTATTCGGTTTTTGCAACCCTAGTATTTCCAGGGGCCCAAAAATCTGTAATTATAAAGCACAACATTAATGCATTTTATAAATCATTCTTTTCATGTACAGCATATCCATTTATACATGTATCCCATTTAGTTCCAACATTTGTAGTCACTCCTTAGTGAGACTACTCCCTAACAACCCAAATTTAGGGATAAGTAAAAAACAAACTCGGGGTGTTACTTCCCAGTCTTTATATTTGCTGTCTTAAGGTTTACTTATTTAGAAAAACCTTCAAATAAAATTGAACTCATCAAAATAAATCGCCAAAAGTAGTACATATTCAGTGCAATTGGCTATGACGAGATTTCAAACAAAAAAACAGTCTGTTGAAAATACAATGGTGCATATTAAATCGACCCAATTTCACTGAAGAAATTACAAAATGAGACCATGTTCCTCTCACGTAAAAACGTGAGCCAAGAAATCAAGACGGGACTCATTGAAAAAGGAACATTTTACGAAAAACACTGATTGTTTGTCTTACTCACAGCACGATATTGTGGTGCTGTCATCAGTGGGCTGAGCGGGGAGGCTCTCTTCATGCTACGGCCACTGTGTAGGAAACGAATTATATCGTCATTCTAGGTATTATTAGAAGTCGACGTGCCGAACGATTTTAAGTTAAATACGCAGCACTTACTTCGCTAGTAGCGGCTCGCCACCATGAACCTACTTGGTCCGCTGCCGCCGCCTGAAAAGTGAAATTAACAATGCGAAGCGTCAGTAAAAGGAGAAAGGTCACGTGTTCAGCGTGGGTTGAGCCTTAAAGGGATATCATTCTCAGTACTCCGCCCATGGAATGATTACCACTAATAAATGTAACGCAACACAGCACAAGCTGTTGCGTTGCATTACATTTCTTTACAAAGCCACACACATCACACCATGCGCAACTTTGTGAATCATAAATAAGCCTTTATGTTGCCGTGTATCGCCTTGAGTGACACAAAGGCGACTCAAAAGTCTAAGTAATTCTGTCAAAAATTGGGTTGAAAAGCACATCAACAAGAAATATGTAAACAAAATCTAAAGACAAAAATAGTCAAGAAGAGAAATGATCATATCGAGTTTTCTAAGGAGCTAAAACGTCCAATTAGAATTATATAAAGTATTGCAACAATAGCAGAATTTTCAGCTGTTTTCTAAAGAATACACAACTTTCTATTTATCTTAGTGAAAGAGGGATGGTTTTCCAAATTAGATAGGGCAATAATGTTTACACTTTTCTTGTAGGAATTTGGGACCGTGCTTGTAATAAGCCAGATGCACTATACATATATATGGGCCATATTATCAAGCACGTGCGATACATTATCGCCACTTTTATTGGCAGGAAACTGCCGCTAAAACGGCGATAATGGGCTTGATAATATGCCCTTGTGGATTCCCATAGAAGCCCAGGTTAACACCAGAACCTGGGCTTCTAGGGAAATTTACAAGGGCATATTATCAAGCCCGTTATCGCCACTTTAGCGGCAGCTTCCTGCCTATAAAAGCGGCGATAATGTATCGCCCTTGCTTGATAATATGGCCCTATATTTTTAAGTGATTCACTCAGCCACAGGAGACCATTGTACGTTTTTTATGTAGGGAGAAACATGGGATTGTTTTTACAGTTTAAAGATTAATGTAATAGCAGCATTTTGCATTTGTCTTAGTCTGTTTACTAGACTTTTGGAAAGACAAAATAATACAGAATTACATTAATTCAACCTAGATAGGATTACAGCTTGGATCAAGAGATGACAATATTTTTGACCAAGGTAGGTGGCATTTTTTTCTGGGTCACTGAAATAATATCGACTGCCAAAATATCGACTACCCAAAATATCGAGGAAAAAATATCTACAGCCAAAATATCGAGTTTGTATGTACAAACAGGTAAGTACAAAAATAACGAGTACAAAATATCGTTTATAAAAATATAGATGTAAAAAATATCGACTTTATTAAAAACAGTGTTAAATTTATTTAAAATTTAAAATTAATTACTAAAATATACTTACAAAGCCTTAAAATGAATTATAATAATTAAATATTTAATTAAAGTTATAAAAAAAATAACAATCATATTTATTAAAACATATACATATATATTAACATATTATAATTAAATAATATCCAATTTTTTTTACGTACAATAGCAAAATGTAAAAAATACTATTCCCACTCCAGTGGGTGCAACAGTAGGGAAAGCGTTGGATAGCGTAGGGGTAAAAATTACTATTCCCACTCCAGTGGGTGCAACAATAGGGAAAGAGTTGGATAGCGTAGGGGTTAAAATTACTATTCCCACTCCAAAGAGTGCAACAGTAGGGAAAGCGTTGGATAGCTTAGGGGTAAAAATTACTATTCCCACTCCAGTGGGTGCAACAGTAGGGAAAGCGTTGGATAGCGTAGGGGTTTAAATTACTATTCCCACTCCAATTAGTGCAACAGTAGGGAAAGCGTTGGATAGCGTAGGGGTTAAAAGTACTATTCCCACTCCAAAGAGTGCAACAGTAGGGAAAGCATTGGCTAGCGTAGAGGTAAAAATTACTATTCCCACTCCAGTGGGTGCAACAGTAGGGAAAGCGTTGGATAGCGTAGGGGTAAAAATTACTATTCCCACTCCAGTGGGTGCAACAGTAGGGAAAGCGTTGGATAGCGTAGGGGTAAAAATTACTATTCCCACTCCAGTGGGTGCAACAGTAGGGAAAGCGTTGGATAGCGTAGGGGTTAAAATTACTATTCCCACTCCAGTGAGTGCAACAGTAGGGAAAGTGTTGGATAGCGTAGGGGTAAAAATGACTATTCCCACTCCAAAGAGTGCAACAGTAGGGAAAGCGTTGGATAGCGTAGGGGTTAAAATTACTATTCCCACTCCAGTGAGTGCAACATTAGGGAAAGTGTTGGATAGCGTAGGGGTAAAAATTACTATTCCCACTCCAAAGAGTGCAACAGTAGGGAATGCGTTGGATAGCGTAGGGGGTAAAATTACTATTCCCACTCCAAAGAGTGCAGCAGTAGGGAAAGCATTGGATAGCGTAGAGGTAAAAATTACTATTCCCACTCCAGTGGGTGCAACAGTAGGGAAAGCGCTGGATAGCATAGGGGTAAAATTTACTATTCCCACTCCAGTGGGTGCAACAGTAGGGAAAGTGTTGGATAGCGTAGGGGTAAAAATTACTATTCCCACTCCATTGGGTGCAACAGTAGGGAAAGCGTTGGATAGCGTAGGGGTTAAAATTACTATTCACAGCCCAGTGAGTGCAACAGTAGGGAAAGTGTTGGATAGCGTAGGGGTAAAAATTACTATTCCCACTCCAAAGAGTGCAACAGTAGGGAAAGCGTTGGATAGCGTACAGGTTTAAATGACTATTCCCACTCCAAAGAGTGCAGCAGTAGGGAAAGCATTGGATAGCGTATTACTATTCCCACTCCAAAGAGTGCAGCAGTAGGGAAAGCATTGGATAGCGTAAAGGTAAAAATTACTATTCCCACTCCAGTGGGTGCAACAGTAGGGAAAGCGTTGGATAGCGTAGGGGTAAAAATTACTATTCCCACTCCAGTGGGTGCAACAGTAGGGAAAGCGTTGGATAGCGTAGGGAAAAAAATTAATTAAAAGTAATTACGAATTTAATATAATATAATAATTAATCAATTAAAATGACAAATTAAATTTAATTATCAATTCTAATTTAATTAATTACCCATAAAATAAATAATTAACAATTAATTCTACAACAATACCAATAAATATGTTTACATATTTAATTAATTATAAATAAATTACTTCCCACCCAATTCCCTTATAAACCCACAACCCACTACAGAAAATAAATTAGAAAAATCAACATAATTAACAATTAATCAATTAATTTAAATTAATTGCCAATTAAATTTAAATTAATTACCAAATAAAAATCAATTAACAAATAATTAAAAATGTATAACAATAAATTAATTTACATATTTAAATAATTATTATTAAATTACTTCCCACCCAATTCCCCTTTAAACCCACAACCCGCTGCAGAAAATAAATTAGAGAAATTAACATAATTAACAATTAATCAATTAATTTAAATTTAATTGCCAATTAAATTTTAATTAATTACCAAATAAAAATGAACAAGTAATTAAAAATGTATAACAATAAATTAATTTACATATTTAATTAATTATTATTAAATTACTTTCCACCCTATTCCCCTATAAACCCACAACCCGCTACAGAATTAAATAACGCAAACATTTAAAAATACAAATTTCATTAATTATTATTTATAACATAAATACATACTTTTCACACATATAATAACATAATACACACTATAAAATATTCAATATTATTAGAAATTAGATAATTTTAATAACCTATATTATATACTTTAATATTTTAACTGTCTATATTTTTAACAGTCGATATTACTTTACTTACCTTAAAAACGATATTTTTGCTGTCTATATTCTGTCCAGTCAATATTTTGTCCAGTCGATATTTAAAACTCGATATTATGTCCAGTCGATATTTTGAAGTCGATATTATGACTGTGCACCTTTTTTTCTACAATCGAAAGTGAATAAACAAGATGATGACACTTGAATAGTTTGTAGAGCCAGTGTAAGTTGGTCATCAAAGTGAAAGCCGAAGTTTCAAACTTCTTTAGTTGGTTTGGGGACCGCCCACATTGTGGCCAGTCAGTAGTCAATTTTAACAAGGGGCATTAATATACCAACCAACAACATTTCTTTTCTTTCTGTGTTAACGTTCAGAGAGTTTGTTGACATCCATAATTTTGAAGAACTAAGACAGGCACAAAAGGAATCTGTTTTTGACAATGTCGAGTCATCCCGACATACCATGATCTGTCTGTCACCTGAATACATTTTAATATTGAAACCAAAAGACATGATAATTCTTACTAGAGGGATGGCATATTGAGCTCAGATATGAACCCTGTTGTACTACTGATGTAATTGTGTGGAATGATGTCATGACGGGTGGAAAAGTAACTGCTTGATATGTATTTCTAAATAATCTCTGATCACCTATTCTTTATGTAGGCAATCTAATAATATTTGATGTGAAATGGCATTACATTGAAAATCATCTAGAACTAAAGCGAATTTGCAATGGTCCCATAGGTTTTCTAGTTCTGAAAGTTCAATAAGTTAAGAATTTACTTCTTTCTCCAACATTTTCACTATGAATGGCAGTTGAGAAATTAATCTGTTATTGCTTGGTCACTTTGGGTCAACAGTGGGTTTTTCAACGGAGGTTTTACCAATGCTTTCGTCAAACATTTAGGAACTGCACCCCGGTGCAGTCTGCATTTTATAGATTCTGGATAAAGGATAAAATATCTGTAGTAATAAAGTAAAGGTATGTGCATGACATGTATCTAAAGGGAGTCTGATTTAATGAATTGCATTAGCTTGACAAGTTATACTTTCAGTAATTGATTTAAATTTAACCAGCATAAATGTACGTGAAACACTGGAATACCTTGGAAGGTTGTTATTTGAAATGTTGGACTTCAAAAGTAAACTGTGTATTTTGTCTATTTTCTCCTGGACAATGTGAGAGTACCACACAGTTGTGCGATATTTTCTCATAATCTTTAGGTCTGAAATGTACAATGAAAGTTGTAGCTGAGATAATAGTTATTCTTATATAAATAAATCTAAGAAGTTGCATACTAGTTTACATCTTGTCTGTTGTGTCAAACTAATACTTGCATATGTCAAAAATAATTAAGAAATAATAACTATAAGCTAGCTGTGCAGCACCAAGCAATGCACATCTGGTCTCCAGTGTAACAAACAACCCATATAAAAAAAAATAAGGAAGAAAAAAATAGGTAACAACTTCAGGAATGAAGTAAGAGCTCCATAGTCCCAAATATAAAACAGGATTTTAGATTATATATCAGGAATTAAGAAGTTAAGGGGACTCTCAATATACATGCCTCTTTATTGAACTTTCAAGCCAAGTATATAAGTAGCTCCACTCACCTGCTGATTTTGTTTTCACAGCGCCGAGGAGTGCAGTTGCTGCCCGTGTCCTTGGCCCACTAGCCTGCTGTCTCTTTCTCCGCGGCGTTGAGGACCGCTATTGCTGCCATTGCCGCCAGAGCCCTGGGTACTCCACTTCCTGGCATTCTGTGCGGCGCGCACACCTCTACGCCAAGCGTCAGGAGGCGCTCTAAAGGGGGCCAGGGCTCCCGTGGGGCAGGAGCACACTCACCTGATGATTTTATTTTCACCGGCAGCACCGAGGAGTGCAGTTGCTGCCCGTGTCCTGGGCCCACTAGCCTGCTGTCTCTTAGTTTCTCCGCGGCGCTGAGGACCGCTATTGCCGCCATTGCTGCCCGAACCCCAGGGACTCCACTTCCCGGCATTCTGTGTGGCGTGCACGCCGCACACCGCTACGACAAGCACCAGTAGGCGTTCTAAAGGGGGGGCCAGGGCTCCCGCAGCGCGGGACTCGCGCGAGCGTGCTAGGGCCGCACCCGGGCAAAGCCCGGGCCAAGGGCAGGCCCGACTGCGCCCGTCAGCGCCAGGAAGAGGCTGGGCTGGGCCACCCCCCTTTCTTCTGGCATGAAGTGGATCTACGCGCAGGTACTTTTTGCGCTCAGAACTTTTTTTGCTTGTTATCGCATCATCTGTGGAGTACACAAGTTTATGTAAATCCCAGTATTGTGGTTGCGTTGATCGTGGAAGCACTAGTTTGAACTTTATAACCAGGGACATTTTAATCATTGTATTAGCATATCTTAAATTGTATTGCACATCCTTGAGTCCTTTTTGGGTACAAATGCACTGTCGAGAAGTTAACCAGTTTCAGTATAAGCTTTCTTGAATATAGCCTTGAGGAATTCCATATACTTATGTATTGAAGTGTCTCTTTTAACTTATTTTGTTTCTTTATGTATATAGCAAATAGTATATTAGTCATATTGATTGTTGATTGCTAATCTGCACTGTATTAAGGAGTAGACGCTGTGCTTACCACACTGCTTATAATTATAAATCAAAAATGAGTAGGCGGAAAGTAACTGCGGGGAAAGGCGTGGTTGGAACTTTAGACGCTTTTTTAACGAGGGCTAAATCTGTACTTAACAATGAAATTATATTAACGGAGCATAGGTTATCTCTGGAGCCCTTCACCTTGCACGGTAGGCTTTCCCTCACTCCTGATTTTCCTGATGCTTTGTCTGTCCCTAATCAGGAGATGCCGTTAGAACAGCAGAGCCAACCTCTAATTGCTGACACAACACAATCAAATGAAACAGTCTCCTCAATAATCCTAGAGCAGGAATCCAGCCCAGTTAGACAAAAACTACGCCCAAGAGCACAGAAAGCAAAAGTAAAATCTACCTGCCCCCCAAAAAAACCGCTGTAACCAGAAGAAAAACGAGGATCTAGGTATCCGAAAAAACCTGTGATGGGAAGCCAGGATTACGGTAGAAGTACCCACTATGGGCATTGACAGTGAGGGAATCCTAACCAACTGGGACCAGATTACTTTAGGTAGCATCATGTGCTGGTTCTTTGGAGGGGGATTTTTGGGGGAGACTAGAAACCATGTTGACTACCCTATTAGATCCCGTCCTCCAAAAAATAAGTAGGGTTGAAGACAGGCTGTCTAATTTGGAAACGCTGGTGGCAAATACTCCCAGTGACACTGTAACAGCAATCTCAGACAAGCCCAAAACCCAATTTACCACCGAAAGAGGAAGAGCGGGGCGGGATGGAGATGAAGGAGCCGCTATTGTGAGGTTAACATCCAATAGTAGAACACCAGTCAAGAGCTGTTTAAATAGTCGTAAACCTGCTAGCACTGACATTTTAGACCTGAGACAGTCTACCTCTATTAGAACAGGGCCTCCTATGCCGCAGAAGGATAAGAGGCCAGAGGTTAGGTCTCTTCAGCCAACAAGTCTTCCTACAATTGATCTCCCTCCTGAATCCACTCCCTATGTAGCGATTTTGGGGCATTTTCCCGCCCTTCCCCCCGGGAAGAGTGAAAACTATGGGCAGTTAATAAATAAAATAACTCATTGGTTCACACAGAATACACTTGTTTTTTGCCAATATATCCAATAACATAATCATGGCACGGAGGGTGGATTGGATTGGGAGCTCCAGTAAACAAGGGATTGGTGACTGCTCCTTATTAACTTTGATAATCCTTATACCGCAGGACATATTTTCTCAAGGGATTACAGTCTGTCTCCATTAGTGGGCTCTGAAATCAGAATATTACCCCTGGACTTTTTTTACAGGATGCCTAGCAGCAGGGATACGGCTTCGGCTGTCCATGGGAACACCATTTGAAGGATGTTCGAATAAGATCAGAACCTATTCATTATCCAACTTCCCTGGTGCAACCCCAGTCAACTATGGATAGGCATTTTGGTATCAAGCATAGATTGGCTTTAAACAACAGATTTGATACTTTGACAGGTATGGAGGAATGCGACTGACTGCGGGGCCCTGTATCCGCCGGGTTGGAGCAGGCTGCATTACCCCAAGCTGTTAGGGTTGCAGCGTTTGAGCAACCAAGGTGGAGCTCTAATAACTTTGTGTCCTTGAATATAGCGGGCTTGGCTGCTAAGATACAGGATCCTAGATAGATAGCCTACGTTAAGCAATTCCTGGTAATTTGCCTACAAAAACGTGGTCGGTAGATTGTGATCTTTTCCTGGAAGGCTATAAGGCTTTCTTTGTTTCAGCTAGACCCTGCTTGAGGGGGAGACCAAAGAGGGGTTTGGGTATTTACTTCTCGGTGGCCATTGCCTGCAAAGTGCAGGTAGTGCCTACTTTACACCCAGGTATACTAGCTTTAGTGGCACGAAAGGGGGTTCTTAGCTGGGGACTTGTTAATTTTTATAACTCTATTTCTTCCCCGACCGAGCCCAGTGAAACTATAAATCAATCTCTGAGCCATAGCTTACATAGTCTTGTGGTTGCCGGTGACTTTAACATACATCCCTGTGGTGACCAGATAATGTCCTGTATCCCTGAGCTGGGCTGTCCTCGCATGTACAGCTTCCATTATGAACTAATTTTGAAGGGGAGTTGTTAAATGCTTTGACTATGGAACTAGATTTGATGGCCACAATGGTTATAACGGACCCATGCACTAATTTCACCATGTCCACGTTTAAGGGACATGGGAATGGGACATTCATTGATTTTGTTTTCATTTCATCTTCATCAATCTTTAGTAAGTACTTTTAAAATCACAGAGAGCGAATTTAATGATCATAATCCTTTAACGCTCCACTTGACAGGTCCTTTGGCTGAAAAAATAGGGGCTGTACCAAAGCTGGGCTTACTGCGACCAACTGATGGAATGCGTAGATTAGGATGGTCGCAAGTAACCCCAGAAATATTCTTTGATAAGATTAAAACTGCTTGTTTTGATGAATTGTCCATCTGCACAATGCAACGGTCCTCGCCAAAAGAGGTTTTAGGAGCCTTTAAGTCTATTACAGAAAAGGTGATGGGGCTGCTATCTGTTCCAGCAAAAGGTCAAACCTCGGCTGGTCCCAGATGGTTTGATTCCCATTGCTCTAAAGCAGCTAGGAGGCTGAGGGAAGTCCTGTCAACCAAACCTAGAATACAAGTCGATGTTTCTGCCTGCCGCAGGGAATATAAGATGGCCCTTGCTACACGAAAGGGAGCATTGAAGGATGAAGCATGGAGGGAGTTGCTGGTCCCCGGCACTCTTAGAAACAGCACAAAGTTTTGGAGTGTGGTAAATATACCACTGTTAGATCAGGAAGGGGGAGGGGGCCTTGAATGTCAAATAACTGAGGAGGAGTGGGAATTACATTTTGAACGGATGTTTGACTGCCTGCCTGAGCAAAATCAAAAGATGCATTATGGCACTCAGGAGGCGGTAACAAGATTTGAGAGGGGTGAGATCTTGGTAGGTATAATTGGCTTAACCGCAGGAAAAGCACACGGCCCTGACGGGATCCCTCCAGATCTTTGTGAGTCAGACTCCTCCTTCTGGGCGCCGATATTGGAGTCTGTTTTTAATGCTGCGGCACAGTACGGCTACCCTCAGTCTTGGGCAACCTCTCCATAGTTCCTGTCTTTAAAAAAGGTGATAGAAGCAGCCCCCACTGCTATAGACCCATCTCACTTATAGATTCTGTGGTAAAAGTGGTGGGTTGGGTCCTCCTCCAGAGACTATCATCCTGGGCAGAGGATAACATGATTCTGTATGAAGTTCAGTATGGATTTCGACAAGGACGGTATACTGTTGCTCAGTGTCTTAATTTATTTTTGTTACTGGGCAAATACACCGTCGCTTGCCCTGGGACCATTCACCTTGCCTTCATGGACTTGTCATCGGCTTTTGATTGTGTTAATAGGAATAAGCTCTGGCAGTCCTTGAGGGTAATGGGAGTGGAGGATAGTGTTGTAAACTTTTTAGAGGACCTACATAAGTCTACTAAAGGTTTTCCCAGGACATGCACATTACAAGGGATTTTAATATTAAAAAGAGAGTCCGGCAAGGTTGTATTTTGGCTCCTTTTTTGTTAAATTTTTATATCAATGAATTGGACAGCGTTTTAAGGGCTATAGGGGCTGATTGTCCCAGGGTAGGACGGCGAGGGATCCACGTCCTGTTATATGTGGACGATGCCGTCCTCATATCTAGGACTAAATGGGGATTACAATCACTCTTAACCGCCTTCTCTTAATTTATGTCAGACAGGGATTTGGCAATTAACAACACTAAATCTTATGTCATGCAAGTGGGGCACCTTGCAAACAAGAATTTCCAATTTAGAGTGGGAAATTCAAAGATTCCCCGTACAAATATGTTTTCATATCTAGGGGTCCTCTTTGACGATAAGCTCAATTGGGGTCTCCTATTATTGAAAAAAAAAGGGGACGCTGCCAGGGTGAATGCAGCAATCTTTAACTTTGCCTCCAAATTAGGGAAGAAACCCACTGGAGCTGTGCTATGCTGAAGTGTACCAGGCTAAATGCCTGGCCATAGTTTTATATGGCAGCGAAATATGGGGATATAATGCAGGAGATTCCCTACAACTAGCGGAGAATGACTTTCTGAAACGCCTACTATGTGTTCCATGTGGTACATCCAATTTAGCTGTCCATGAGGAGTTGGGGGTTCCGTATGTAAATGATGTACTTTCCTTGCAACCACTGATCTGTTGGTTAAAGTGTTGGTTGAATCCAGACCTCCCTCTGACTCATGTGATTATAAAAGACTATGGGCCAGATGTAGGTGGCCAATACCAATCGGTAACAGCCGAAATTACTGAATTTCGGCCGTTACCGACCGGTATTGGGCATTTGGGACGTAGGGGACCCAAAAACACCCGAATCTGTGAAGTTTTCGAATCGGAAATTTTACTGAATCGGTAAATATTCCAAATCGTTAAAGTTTCCAAATCGGAAACTTTACAGAATCGGTAAATACACCGAATCAGTAAATTTACCGAATCGGAAACTTTACCGAATCGGTAAATTTACCGAATCGGAAATTAAGAAATGGAAAAAATGAATTTTGAGATGTAGGTCACCTCTTAAATACCGCATTGGCATGAAATTCGGTATTTAAGAGTCGGTATTTACCTTGGATTGAAATCAGGTGGTAACCAGGTGCAGGCTATAAAAAAGGCCCCAAAATGCAACAGTTTCACCAAAATGGCGGCATTCTATGTCATTGCGAGGCGGCTACGGCTACAGGCAGAAGGACAGAGGGTTTGGAGGAGGGAGGAGCAGGTGTACAGGCAGAGGATCACCCTATTCCAGCTAACTGAGCCAGAGATCCTACAAAGGTACAGGCTAGACCCCCAAACTATCCTGGACCCTATCAGGGACCTCCACTCACTGTTGGACCATCCAACCCCAAGGGCGCACGCCATCCCACCCCATGTGCAGGTGCTGTGTAGTCTACACCTGCTTGCATCTGGGAGTTACCAGAGTGTGGTTGCTGCGGTAGGTGGGGTGTCCCAGAGCTGTCTGTCCTGTTTCTTTAAAAAATTCCTAGACGCCATGTTGCAGAGAATGCATTACTACATCAGCTTCCCTGCAACGCATGCAGAACTGCTCAGGACAAAGACAGACTTTTATCAGATGGCGCACTTCCCAAACATCATTGGCTGTATTGATGGTACCCACATACCAATATGCCACCTGCTGCCACAGAGTACATTTATCGGAACAAGAAGTCCACCCACACCATAAATGTACAGGTGATCTGTGATTCCAAGTACATGATCACTGACATAGTAGCCAAATTTCCCGGGAGTACCCACGACTCTTACATCTTCCAAAACAGTGGGATCTACGCACGCCTGACAGTGGGGGAATTCGGCAAAGGATACTTGCTAGGTAACACACTGTGTGAAACTCCCTTGATACGTATTGCAGATGGATGTGTGTGTGTGTGCATGTGAGTAATGTTTTTTCTTCTTACAAATAGGGGACAGTGCATATGCCCTCCGGTCCTTCATCCTGACACCCTACCTTCACCCTTCAACACCCAGCCAGAGGAGATACAACAGGGCACACAAATCAACCAGAAACATTGTGGAGCGTACCTTTGGTATGTGGAAGAGCAGGTTTCGCTGCCTACATAAGAGTGGAGTGGCAATCACCTGCTGCAAGATAATTGCAGCCTGTGCAATGCTGCACAACCTTGCGGTTAAGAAGGGCACCGAAGTGGATATCTCTGATTATGAGGACCATGATGACGAGCAAGCAGTGCCTGAACCACACACATCTGGAGTTGCTACACCAACTGATGGCAGACACAGCGAGAAGAGATCACACACAACTGTTTTTAAGTAAGTAAAGAGACTCAGACAGTTGGAGTATGCACCCAATGTAGTTTAATTGTGTCATGACGTAGGTTTCTAAAGCACAAATGTGCAACAAAAAGTATTTAACTTCGATGATGTGAGTCCTGGTTCGCTTCCCCATGAATAGTCATTTGCGTCTTCGCTTCCCAGTGGCAGTTGTATGGTGCTCACTGTGCTCACTTTCTTGCTGGCCTGTGACCTCAGCATGGCGCCTGCTGCTCCTCCTTGTCTCTGGGACAAGGGAGCTTTCCATGCTGCTCCTGCTTGTGCTCTCGTCACTCTCGGGCACATCCAGAGCAGCAGTTTGTGCAGTTTGGGCATTTAACAGCGCCTCAAGAGCACTGGTCATCCTGTGCATGCCCCTAGTGACCTCATTGCTGTTTTGGGTTACAGCCTCCTGCATGTTAATGCTTCTCCTGCATAGCAGGGATGTTGCTGTGGCCAGGCGGTTGATTGCTTTGTTTTGTTGATGTGCACACTGCCTTTCCTTGCGCCGTGATGCTAATTAGATGTCCAGTTTGGTGCATAGCAGCTGCACCGATTGGGTCATTTCGTGAATCCCTGCACACATGTCTTTGTTCACATCTACTAGTTCCCTGATGCCCTTTCCTATGTCTCCCATGTTGTTGTTCAGGGACCTCATTTGGCATTGACAAGACAAGATTCCTTTCCCCTGCATCCTCTGGATTCTTACCATGCTCCCCTCCAGCCACGGAATACAGTTGGACCCTCCACACGTGCAGATGCACTGCTTTCCTGGACTCTGCGGTGTCTTGCACCAGTATGGCCCACCTTTGCACTGGTCTGCAGTGTGGCAGAGCTACCATCAACAGGCAAGGTGTGTGTTTCTTCCACCTCCATGTCACCTGCTGATGACTCCATTTCTAAAAGTGGGGCCACAACATGCCTCCTGCTTGGTTTTGATGCAGGTGTTGTCTCATGCTGTGATGCTGGCATTTCTGGGGATGACAGCAACAGAGGGGATTGTGATCGTTCAGGGGACGCCTGCAAGTCTGGAGCCATTTCTGCGTGTTGTGCAGGAGGCTGGCTACTTGGTGCACTTGTGTCCTGTGAGACATTCTGTGTACTTGGACCTGGATCCTGACTCTCCTCCCTCTCTGGTGCCGTGCCTTCAGTATCCTGGGAACGCCTGCGAGATGTGTCACCTGTGGACATATGGGCGTACATTAGCTAAGTGCTACTGTCTCACAGTCACTACTATTAAATATTCCTGGGTTTAGCTTTCTTCTCTCTACAATCATTTCCCTAACTTGTTGGTTGCTGTGCTGTATGACATGGTCTTACATTTCCTAACTACTTGTACCATGATGCATTGCTCCTGTAGAGTGCTAGCAGTACTGCACTGGGGTTCACTTGGCCACAAATGGTAAAGGTAAGGATGATGGAATGGGGGAACGCTGTGCATGCGTCTTACCTTTTCTGCTTGCAGCTCTGGCTGAGCTGTCTACTTCTCCCAGTCCGCAGACACTGTCAGGTTCAAAGGTGGAGGCCACCATCTCCTCCAGGTCAGTAAATGGGGGTGCTGGGTTCTTGCCTCCACCAGTTTTGGTTGCCTGCTTGTGGAGTTCAGCCAATTTCTTTTTAGTGTGGCTCCTGAGGTCGTTGAATCTCTTTTTCAGGTCCTCTGTGTCTCTGGTTGTCACTCCGACTGCATTCACTTTGTCAACTATGTCCAGCCAGAGTTTCCTTTTGGCAGATTCTGCCACAGTGAGGGACTGCCTGCCAAACAGTTTTTGGTGCACCTTCACCACCTCCTCAACAGGGACCTGCAGCTCCATGCTGCTGAATTTCATTTTCCTCCTCCTCTCTGACTGCTCTTTGTCTTTGCTGCTTGCCATTTTGCAGTTTTAAAAGTGCACAAACCCCTTTCTGCTGCTCAGGGACTCAGCTCAGCTCCAACTGCATCTCCAGAAGCTTCTAATTAGTTGCAGCTCCCTGTGTAGCCACTTCCTGGTAGGGAGGGGGAGGGTGGTAGCACCTGATTGGCTGCCTACTTAAGTTTCACTTTTGTTTGCTTTACGATTCGGTATTTCCAATTAATTCCTATGGGCCAAAATGCCCATTGGAATGAATGGGGAATACCGATTGGGTAAATACCGATTCGGATAATACCGATTCGGTAAATACCGATTGTCCGATTCCGATTTTTACCGAATCGGTATTATTTACCGATTTTTTGTATTTATTTTTTTTATTTATTTATTTTTTTTTATTTTTTATCTACGTCCCATTTACCAATTCTAATATACCGATTCGGTAAAATTCGGTATTTTAGAATCGGTAAATTGGGATTACCTGCATCTGGCCCTATGTCTCTGGATAACCCGGCTCGTATTCCGTGGCTGAGGTATGTTAAGAAAAAGTTTGCAAGATTAGGGCGGGGGGATCTATTTACTAACCCCGAATGTATCAAAAAGAGAGATGTGGAGGAAATTAAAACTGCCTTTCTGTCAGAAAGGAATCTGGATAGGGAAGCCAAGGTGGTATAGAAACCAAGTTTGCAGACATATATAATGCTTAAAACAACCCCAAGAGCAGAGCCATACCTATGGGTTCATTGTCTACGCACAAGAAATTCTTTTTGAAAAAAAAAAAAAAAAAAATGGAAAAAAAAATGAAGCTTTTCCACCTTCTGCTTGCCAGACCTAAATGGAAGTCTCCGCAGGATATGCTGCAATTTATGTTTTTATGTCAATTGTATGAATTTCCTTGTAAACGCTATCTAGTTCCTCTTTTAAAAAGACTGAATTGTTAATTCTAGAAAGTATATGGATTTGTAATGAATTTTCCTCAAGTCTTTTAATTATTTATTCATTTTTTGCTGTTCGGGATATCGTTCTAACAATACACTGACACTTATATTGTATTTTTGATGTGTAACTTTTATGATTTGTGATATAAACCGAATAAAGTTTTATTGATGATGAAGTAGCCCCACGTCTCAGATACCATTCCGATACGCGGGGTTATTCCTGGTATCCTGCACCAATATTATTTGGCCATCATTGACAGGGGCAGGGCATTAATATTGCATCCCAGGCTTGCACTATTGCATACGTATGTAATTCCCTAGTGGCCTTCTTTCTTTAATAAAGTCTTTTCACAACTGACCCATTTGTTGGGTTCACTCACCCATCTTGCTCAGTCAGGGCCTCTTGCATTATTTCAGCCCATAGAAATCTGGTGCATATCCAGTAATAATGACCAGTCTATGACTCAGCCAATTACCTTCTAAACCCTAGCTGTAAACCCTGTTGTAGGTAACATAGTGCAGTACTCTAGGCCAATAATCTGTCAAGGAGACATCAGAATGGAAGTTATGATGTTTTAGAAGAGATGAAATGGTTCTCTTCAGGAGAGAGAAACACATCATTAATTTGATGTTTACTGTGAACAAGGGTAAACATATTTTCATGCTAGGCTTGGCAAAACTTGTTGTATGCTTTAATTTGGAGGGCCATCCTTCTACAAAAGTTTGTTAATTTCAAATACAGGCTCCAGCTTGTATGGGATGGTGGGTTGGTAATGTGAGATTTCTAGGTTCTATGGTATGGAGCCATGGATTATGAACATTTTAGTCTCAAAAAACACTAGCACATCTTTGCAGTATACTTGGGAAGCTCAACAATGTTTTAGTGTGTCTTATCTGGACAGTTCCTAGCACTATTTACTGCCATCCTTGTTTAAACTTAGGCCCTTTTATGCATTTTGAATGATATGCCTTTTTGATCTTTTGACGTTTTTTAGTAGTTATACAACATCTCTTGAAGAGGATCTTGCCATCCTCCATAAATAAAGTGTTCCATTGTTGTTCCTTGCTATGGCTATTTGTGGATCTTTAGCTCCTATAGTAGTAATTGATGCCAGATTTTACTTTACTTGTCTTGGTGGGTCCTTATTTTCCAATGTGGAGGGTATGTTGCATTGGAATTTTTGTTGTGAAGCATTAGGACCTGCAAACAGCGAATGTACTTATTCAACACTCACTTCAGCTGAAGCTAATGCTTTTTAATTTGCAACAACATAAACAGTTATTTAGTCATCGACTATTTACAAAGGATAGTCCAGAACACTAGAATATTCTCTAGAACACATGATTTATTCCTAAAAACTCAGCTGACTTCCTTTAATTCCAATAACAAATCCCTTTAAAACAGTCACTTACTTTACTCACTTGTTGTTGATGGTCACTCCACTGGAGTCACAATCTCTTTCATATAAATATATATGGAAATAGTGTTAATACACAGCAAAAGCCTATTTTTCTGTATAATTGTTTATGTTGCAAATTAAAAAGCATTAGCTTCATCTGAAGTGAGTGTTGAATAAGTACTTTTGTTGGGCTGTCTCCCTCCAGTCATATGTCATGAAACAAATAATTCTCTGCTTAAATCATTGCAAGATAGTTGGAACTTGCTGAAAATGAAAATTCCCTGACTTAAATGAGTTCCTTGTGAACAATTATTGTTAAGCTGATTAGCTATACCCCCTTCACAGGGATGTATGGGTTGCTTTCGTTAAATCAACCCAATCCTAGCCTCTCAGGCAACATCACTTTACGATTTGGTACTAATAGTATCACTCATAGCATGTACTTACAAATCCGAATTTGCAAAGTGTTTTAGATAAAAAAACAGGACTGGTCACAAGTGTCAAATATTAAAAAGGCTAATTTTGCCGCTGTGCACCGCTCTCCCTACAGAGTTTCCATTTAGCCTCTGTCAAGGGGTTACTTCTTTTGCAGGATTGCACATCCGGCTCCCATGCTTTTCATATTTTGTGCACATAAGTTGTTCACAGCTCCGACATTGCCGATACTTGCCAACCCTGTAGATTTCTGCAGCAGACTACCACTTTCTGGCACAGATACCACCTACAGATTACATATTGGAAATCTGCAACTTTTTGGATCGCATGCACAGGTGGTTCTCTTGCTTCGTGTGGACTTAAAAACCATGTTAACAAGCCAGAACCTGCTGGACACTAACAGTGTTACTGGGTTTTTGCAATGAGCAATATCAGGTCTTCTGGTGAGACGTGATAACCAATCGGGGCTTTGAGTGAGGGGCTGAGCACCAGTCACTGATTCTTGGGTATGTGTGCAGATCAGCTGTCTCTGAGCTGTGATGCACTTGCCCATTTTCATGCAGTGCATAGATCCTTATGGTTCATGGTGCCATAGCAAATGAGGGAAATACACTGAGCCATCTGCCGCCCAGAAGCCTTTTAGATACTGAATACAGGGGCTAGTGGTTCATGGGCTAGGGGATCAAAGGACTTGATAATTTTTTACCTCCTCTATAAAAAAAGTTTGAGCCCAGTCTGCTGAGACGTTCAGTCCCATACATCACAGGCTGCTAGGCTCCTGGATTCCCATCCTCTGATGTACAGAGATTTGTGGATGACTGAGCAAAGACCTGCCCCTTGGCCTTCTGCTTGGACTGGACAGAACACCTTGACTCCTTCCCTCAGAAACTCTGCCCAGGGTTTAGATGGAGCACTTTGAGCTTGAGGCAAGGTCAGATATTTGAGATTTAACAAGGCCTCCAAAGTGCTTTGTAAGAGGCCAGACCTATTTGACAACAATACAAGTTCCATGAGCTCTGCAATACATGTTACACATGGTTAAGGTGTAACAGTGACTACTAATGCCATCTGTTGCAGCCCAGGGAAAATTAGCCCCCTAAATCCTCCAAATGAAGGATTTTCAAGAGCAAGAAGCAAAATGTGAATAGTTATAACAAGAAGCAGATAAATAAGCATTTGTCTGACCGTGCCTAGGGTCTTTGGTCTCAAAAGGTCAAGGGGCATTGACTTTTCTTCTTGTTTGAGCGTACCGTTATTCATATTTCACCTAAGAAGGGTTGATCTTCAAAGATACATAGGGGCCTATTTACAAACTGCGTTTTGTAGTACATTTAGAAGAACAATACAATAGTGCTTCTAAAGATCTACAAAATGCTATTCATAAACATACAAGTAAAAATCTACACCCAACTTATTTTTCCTATGGGGATATCTTCACACACACTTTGCAGTACATTTAGGTGGGACTGGGGGAGTGGCTAGCATGCTTACTACTAAATGAGAGGGGGTTAGGGAGCAGTAAGGAGAGGTTTAGGGAGGGTTTTAGGGAGGGACACACACATACCATCAAAAAAGAGTGTAATCCAATTGGTATTCATAAGCGTCACTTCTAAAGTTACAACATCCAAAAATTGACTAAAAATGTAGGAAATAAATAATCCCGTTGTTGCTTGAACATGAAATACCTTGAAAAAACAAGAGGCATTTGACAAAAGAGGAATAGTTTGTTTAATTAAACATTGCAGTTGGGGTCTGAGGACTCTCTCAACTCACAATCCATCTGACACAGGTATGTTTTTATACAATTCATTGTGATGGAGAGCGGTAATTTCTTCTGGTAGTTTCTCAATGTAAAACCTCCATGCTACCTCTAATTTACCGCTCAAAAGGTGTTGGGCCCTTCACACCATGTATTACCTTCAGGAGACTTTAAATAAAGATGAATAGTCAAAATACAATTATTATTGTATGCCAAAAAAGAGAGTTGTTGAGTATTTTAAAGGGTTTTATTTTCTAGTCAAAAAGTTAATTTTTCTCTGACCCTTTATTCATTAGTAAAATATCAATCAGGTTACAGAATTTGGAAAACAGGAAAAATATCAATAATACAGAACACATTACAGTCTGCATATAAGCATTACATGTAGTTATGAAAAATGTGGCGCAAAAGTCTTAAAGAGTTTCTAAGAAAAATAGTCTTGCAAAGCTAATCAGTACTTAAATAGTTTGCAAAAATATGCTATTAAGAGAAATAAATGCATAAATCAAATAAATCTTTTCAGACCTAATTAATTAGTCAAAACATAAACTTAAAGTTTAGCATCTAATCCTATCCTGATCCACTGCACTCTCTGTCTGTCTGTGTCTAAAGAGGAAAGCAGCCCGCCCTTCACAGGCCTCAAAGGAATGTGGCATGAAGTGCCAAGATATGACGTGGAAGCAAGAAACCTCCCCCTGACACTCCTCGGACGCAAGCCCGCCCTTCAGCAATCTCCCGGGACGTTTCTCGTACCTAACCCATAGAAGCCAGCTGAGCTGAGAAAAAAGAAGAAGTGCCAGCCCCCATCCAGAGAGGACAGTATTTATACCATAATTATTGGCAGAGTACACAAAGATGTAACATTTTTCAGTAAAACCTTTACGTGATTGGTCAGTCATGATGCATGAGGTCACACTTCCCTGACTCATTCTAAAAACCTGACTTCACTAGTCTTAACAAAAGAAGCATACATGAATAACTACATTTATAAACATTTGCAACATTTACTAGGAAAAATGTTTCAATCTAATTCATCCTTCCTTCCTTCTCAGCGCAGTAGATGGACACTTTTAACTAACTGGTACATTGGCAGAATGACAAGAATGTGCAGTTCACGCTGTCCTTGACTTCTTGTCATGAGGAAAGCTGCCACAGTCTGCGCATGCTCCCTTCTCATTAAATTGCAAGTCATAGCCTTGATGGATTCACAGGCAGCCATGTTTTGTGTAGGCCCCAAAAATAAAACAAACACAAAGATAATATTAATTTCATGTAAATCAGTCCATTATGTTTCCCAAGTGCATTATTAATTCACACACATTATAAAAAGAGGTGTTATTAACTGAAAATGTTTATCAAAATATGCAACAAGTCAAAGTCTATTAAGACAGGAATAATAAATTTAGATTGCATGGGATGAGCTGGGAAGAGAGAAACACATTCTATTTATCTTCAAAGGTAAAAAGGCCACTTTTTCTCTACATTGCAAGAAAACACATGTTAATTTAGCAAAAGCATTTTCAGACTGAAGTGAATAGGCCTCACTTTCATGTGCCATGTTTTTACCCTGCACCAAAATGTGCGTGGCAATTTAAATGCAGCCTGTCTGAAGTACAAAAAATAAAACAATGCATGACTGCAGATGAAATCTGCTCCATCAATTGCATGCCATAAAATAGTTCTGGTGATCCTTTTTTGATAAGGAATTTGAATTTCCATCTTTGGAGCCATACATTAATGAATTCGAAGAGGAATCCAGGTAGGCCTCGACCTTGGGTGGAAACAATGAGGCAGTGGGTAACAGATCCAGATGTCCGTCATGGGGAGCACATGATCACGGCATGTACTGTGTGTGCTGTGACCTGCTGATTGGCTATGTGTTCCTAACTTAATGTGGCATCTGACTTTATGGCGTTTTGGGAATGTGCATACCTCCCCAGCCATGTGTGCTTTAGTAGGGCCATTCTCCCTGGACCATTGTGGTGTCACTGTGCCTATCTGTGGGATTCATCTGACATTTCCTGTTCTTGTATTTGTCTGACTACTACATTCCAACCCACCTGTGACCTGCTAATCAGTGACCTCAGGCCTGGGTCTCAGAGTCTGCCTACCTACATATTTCTGAGTCGGTGTTAACGTGGAGTTCATAATCAGCAAATTTGTCAATGAAGATGCAACGTCGTTTTTATACATGGATTTATCTTTATTCATATTGACATCTACTTTCTGAATATTAACACTAGAAAAACACTTTGGAAAAATAATTGTTATTTTATTTAATTCAAAATTAAGTTAATAGTGCTGCAGCGTTTGTTTGTTCTACATTTAAAATCAATATGTACATTTAATTAATTGTTAATTAACATAAAAATATTTTGCATAATTGTTGTTGAGTTAAATAATATTTTTACTTTCCCTGTACTTTACAATAGGAGTGACGATCGCCCGTATTTTCTCCAGTATTCTAATTTCTCAGTTTTAGGAGATTTTTACGCACATATGAATGATTGAAATCATAGATTAGCACAGCCATTCCTTGATACTTTGGCATCCTCTGTGTTCGTCAGTTTGTATCTTCTCCTACGCACCTAGGAGGACACACCATTGGACTGTTTTTAAATCTAATTCCACTCTCATGACTTGGTCGAAACATGCACCTATTTCTTTCTGTTAGATTAATTCTTCAAAGCCTTTCGATTCATTGTCCCAATATTAATAAAACAGTCAAAGGTGTGGTGGCTAGGTACCAAGGTGCACACATCAGTTACAGGGTAAACAGAAGCATTCTGAAAAGTCCATAAGTTGTATGGTACTCTGGAGGAGGAAGAGCCACCTTATCCTTCTCTTTATGAAAAAAGGTTTCTTTCAGATTAGGTTTCAAACAGATCTTCGAGCACTCAAGAAATCAATGTCGAGGTCACGGTATCCACTGTACGTTTATTGCTGTATCTGATTTTTAGTCCACACATTCAGACTTGGAACTAGCCCAATTTCCTTGCCAACACGTGTTTCGTCTATGCTGTATCCTGTAACAGAAGACTTCCTCAGTTCCGGATACAGTTATCATTATCCATTGGTTAATTCATAAGTAATGTCTAATATTCTGTGTCCCAGGGCATGGACCGGTATTGTACGGATCAATATCTTTTTACAGGAGTAGTCCCCTCATGTGTTTGGATGCTGGCTGCCTAATGAAACCATTTGTCTCCTGGAATAAGGTTTATCCCTGTGAGTTATCCAAAACTTCACCCTTACTCTATAAGATCACATTGAAGAGGATGTAGGAAGTCAATAAGTGGCTGCAAACGGCAAACTGATGTTGCTACCCTTCTTAAATTGTGTAAAGCTCAACAACGAAGTATGTCGGCTCCCTGCTTTTCTCCAGGTCTTGCCGGAGAAGGAAGCGTTTGTGAACAGCTGTAAAGAAAATGGCACCTTAAGTATGCTTTAGAGGACAAGTCTACCTATAGATCCACCCAGAAGAATACCAGAAATCTGTTGAGTTTATTTTTCACTAAAAAAATCGATTCACAGAGAATCCCGCCATATGAAATTCCCAACTTTGCTAATTCCTTCCCGCAACTTAAATCATACATTGTGGAAATTCCATCTTTTTGAGTTCTTTGAAAGCTGTCTGATTTTTCTGAGGAATAAATTAAAATTAAAAATTACTCTGACTTCAGGTCAATGGGCCAGTGTTGGTAACACCCTCTCCCAAAGAAGATGTTTCCTCCTCTTAGTGCACATCTGTCACTAATTCAAAGTCTGCTCAGGCTTTTCTTAGTTGTTAGCCCTGGCTCTCCATGAGATCCTTGTGTGCCACCTTTGCTTGCAATGGATCTTGAAGTTGTCACTCCTGTTTTTAACATGCTGTTCACACATATTTAGATTCCCCCATAGTCTACTGCTTCTGGACATAGGCAAAGGTGGTACCCCCTTCTTAAGAAACCTTTGGCTGACACTTCTGTCCTTTAGAACTTCAGGCCCATCTCACTTCTTCCTACTGTGACCTAAATGCAAGACAAATATATTTACATAGAGCAGGATGGATACAGTCTTTTCTTGAGGATAGTAATCGGTCACTACAGAGCACAGATTATTCATCTGGAAACAGGGTGCCACAGGGCTCTCCTTTGAGTACTATATTATTTAATGTCTATATGGCCCCTCTGGCTTCTCTAATTGAGTCTTTCAGCTTTAGAGTAATCTCATACGTGGACAACACACATTTGATCTTTTTGATTAATAATATACTGACCGTCACTCAAAGCTTGTCTTTCCAGGGTCGTAAACTGTATGAAACAGAGCAATCTTTAAAGCAATTGCCATAAGACTTGAAATTCTACTCTTCGTGATAATTGGTTGTATCCCTGACGATCTGCACAACACACCTCTTCCAGCCTCTCTGCCTTTTGTTGTATTCCGGATTCTGGGAGTAAAGTTTGACAATAGTTTATCATTTAGCCCGCAGGTTGTTCCAGTCATGGGAACCTCTTTTCATGATTAGACTACAACAATATAATTAATTTTGATTTACTGGACTACTTGGTCAACCTTCTGCAAACCATTCAGAATGCCACAGTCCATTTATTTCTGAGGATCCCCCGAAGCATATCAGTTTTGTAACATCTTAAGTTTCTTCACTCGCTGCCTGTCTAAAAAAGTATTTACTTTAAAACTCTTTTGCTTTTTCATAGAGCTTTCTGTAACTCTTGGCTCAAATATTTGTCTGATCATTTCTTACATTACACTTCAGTTAGAACTTTGAGATCTTCTGGCTCTGATCTGGTCTGAATCCCCAGGCCCAGATGCTCCAGAAGTTGAGGATGCTCCATCTCCTTTTTGGCAGCCAAAGCATGTAATCATCTTACATTGACCCTTCATTTAAGCACAATGAGCTGCATTTCAGAAAACTCCCAAAAATGTGGCTGTTCCCCGCTTGCTAATTTTTGGTTTCAATTCTGTTTCCTTTGGCCCTTTAGCGCAGGGAGGCTCCTTTTAAGCAGATGGTAAGGTCTACAAAACCTGGTCATTAATTTACTTGTTCATTTATTCATTAATTCATGCATTCATTCATGCATTCATTCCTTCACTCTATGTCAAAGTATAGGGGGCATTGAAAAGGTTTATTAAACTTTATATTGCATTAGTAAAGATACGTTAAATAATAATATAATTCTTTAAAGTGTTGTGTAGAATAAATAAAATAACAAGTTAAAGATAATTTATTGGAGATTTATACTTCATTATTGTTTTAATTCAATGAGGTTATGGAAAGATTTTATAATTAATTTATAAATATGTACTTTTTTATTTTCTTCAAATAAAATTATATTTTTTTGTTTTCATAACTATTTTAAATAAAATCTCTACCACCATTATTTTCTATGATAGAATGTTGCAGCATGAGTGGTTGGCCGTTGGTGGTTTCGGACTTACCACTGCTTCTTTTTGGCAATAGTAACTTACACTCGTAGGTTTGGCTCCACTCCTTCCTCAGGGAGTGGAGATGTGTAAGTCTACACTTTTGAGTAACTTGACACTCAGATCGTGTGAATAGACAAAAGCAGTAAAGTTACTCAGAAGTTCAAGAGTAAATTACACGTGTAAATTATTAACAAGTGTAAGTTGCCTTTGCTAATAGTTCCCTGAGTTTTGATGACAATTTCTACTGTTAGAGATGAATTCATAATTGATTTGTTTTCTGATTGTTTTGTGTGAATTCTGGTGTTGAAAATAGTTGCAAAAGACTGGCATAGTGGTGCCATGACTGAATAATAGGTAACCTCGTTATTAGTAAGTCTAGCAAAGTAGACCATGCTTCAGGCCTGGAATAGGATACATTGGTGAAGCTGTGTCTTGGTCTCAGTATTATAATTCAAGTCATAGCTGCAGATTAAACTGAGGTACTCTGTCTGATCTATGTACTCAGAATGCTGCAGTTTATCTTTAAAGTGACTTGCCAGAACTAGGGGCCCGATTAGGATCGCGGTGAATTTGCATCCTCCGGGCCGGCCCGGAGTATGCGGATTCACCGCTGCAGACACAGAAAAGACCCCCCGCCAGATTAGGATGGCTGGGGGGGTCATGTTTCCGTCCGCCGCTTTTCTGCCGCGGTCGCCTTCCGACCGCGGCGGAAAAGCTCTAATACGGTGGTGGTGTCTATCAGACACCGCCAGCCATATTAGGATGCCGGCGGAGACATGCTTTTCCACGGCGGGTTTTCCACCGTAGAAAAGCATGTGGACATTGGTGTTTGGGGGCCCGTTGTGGGCCCCCAGGGGTGTTGGGGGGTGGGGGTTGAACATGGGGGGTACCTATGGTACCCCCCCAAAATTTGCATGCACAAAGCGGCAGGCACCGTGCGGTGCCTGCCGCTTTGTGCATGTAAATGTAAAACATGCAGTTTTAACATTGCGGCGGGTGCTGCTTGAAGCAGCACCCGCCGCAATGTTAAACATACAGGATGTGACCGCCAGGGTGGCGGTCACATCCTAATTTGCACGGAGGGACGCAGGTCCGTCCGCCATCCTAAACGGCCCCTAGGTCTGGAGTTCCTTTATTGGAGTAGCAGTATATCCACAGGTCAGGAAATGGGTACATTAAAATTGTAATGTATGGATCTGAGCACTGGAACAGTCAGGGTGGTACTGATCATTGTTCCAGTTACCTGAGTACCAGAGCTCTGTGTGGGGTCTTAGCATTCGGAATGCAGGAGTGTGTGCATAAAATTGCTAGTTAGGAATGAGGAGCTTTGGTGGAGCTAAATGGTGGATCCTAACACTGCAGTACACAGAACCATTCCAGTCATGTATGGGGATCATTGGAAGCTGTTGGATGACCAATACTGAAATATAAATGCCTGTCTCGCTTAGAATTTAGATGCGTAATGGTACAGAGCCTTTGCGTGCACCATGTGTTTGTACAGAGATGTCAGTGTGCCTGAGAAACAAATGCTTACCATACCTATTTATGCACTAGGTTACTGCTGCTTGGGAAACACTACACTCTGGGGTATTGCAGTAATTCCACTTCTTTGATAACAGGTAAATACCAGCTCCATCAGCACTGGAATGCCTGTTAGCAGGGCTAATGTTCAACCACGCGCATGCACATATATTAGAAGTAATCTGGCATAGGATGCTAGCAGGTCTGCCAGGTAACACAGTCGCACCAATGTTGCTGCTATTATAGCTTATCAACAATCTGATGCAATTTTATTTTCTGGCACAAACATTTTGACAAGCAAATAAGTGGCACTGAAACAAAAATGGGCACAACGTTTCAAGAACCATTTCTCTTTTGGCACAGACTCGTGTTTGTTGTTTCAGATAGGCAGAGAGGAACCATGAAATATTGGACTATTCTTAGAATTCCTATTTAGAACGGTCTGGAGAACCTAGGGATAACTAATTTCCTTGAAAAATTATGTTATGCAAAAAAACAATCCCTTCCCTGAAATGTTATCCATGTCAGCATTATTATTCATGTTGCATTTTTATTCCTCACCCGTGACATAGGTATAGCTTATTCACTTGATTAATTATACAAATGTGAACATTTTATTTTCCTCATCATAAATAAACATATGAACAAGCTAAGCAGTGATAAGGTACCTGCATTGCTCTAAACACCTTGAAAAAAAAATTGCCTCTCTGGCTCATTGAAATATTCCTGCCTCAAATTCTTCAACTGCAAACTCCAAGCTATGGGACTCATTTCTGGACGTTTGGTTTACGGCAGTACACCAAGGCACCATGCTGTGCTGTACTATGCCAAAGTGAAAGGGCAGGAGTGTACTGTCCTTTTTCTGTCTCAGCAGCCTAGCTCCAATGTAGGCACACTTGCACCATGGTGCAAGAGTGCCTCCATTGCAGGCAAGATTGTTTCTAAAAGGTGTTTTCCTCTCAATTTGCGCTATGTCACATTACTCAATATTTATGGCACCATGCAGTGTGACTTTGCATGGCTTCATAAATCGAAAGGAGAGCCCTGCGTCATGGATGTACCACTTTACTTGAAGCAAATTTGACGCAGGGCTCTCATAAATAAGTCCCTGAATCACTTGTTAGTGTTCCCAGTTCTGACAAACCACGAAAGCATCAGGCAGATATATATTAACTTGCAGGGACTGCACAGTTAAGAGTCAAGGGCTACGTAACTACTAGGACATTTCTCATAACAATCAGACCAAGCTTCATAAGCAGTGGTTGGTGGGCATTACCTCACAGGGTTTCTTTGACAACTAGGAAAAAGAGAAATGCATGGGCACACTTATCAAAAAATCATGCCGTGCAGTGCAGCAAGCCACCTTGTTGCTTTGTGCTGCATGATAGGGAAAGGACAGGAATTTATTGTATTTAACAATATATGGCACATTCCTGTCTTTTTCTTGCACTGGTGCACAATGTGCTGCTAAGAACTAAGACGGGCATCCTTGACCATAGTGCAAGGATGCCTGTGTTGTTAGCACAATTGTTTTTTTTGCAGGAAGGGGTACCTTCCTGCACATAAACAATCCTCAGAGGCATTTTCATATGTTTGTGTGCTGCAGAATGCAGCACATATAGAAAGAGGAAAAAGGAGGAGAAATAAAGATATTTCTTCTAGTTATACCTCATTGTGATGCATTACCAGGTCTACCAGTAATGGTAAATCTGGAAACCCACCAGAATCCATGGGTGGATGTGTGGGAATACCCTCGCTCCACCCAAGGAACGCCTCCCTGGGGCAGAGTAACGCAATGCAGTGATTTGCACTACGTTGGGCTACTCTATATTTAACAAGTCATGCAGTGCCACGCAAGGTAGCCTTGCGTTGCTTGACAAATCTTACTTAGTAGTTGCACCTCTGTTGTACCCCATTGTATGGTGCAAGGGCGAGGCAACTGCCTGATAAATGTGCCACACATTGTTTAATTTGAGCCTGTGTGGACCACCACAACTCATTTTTGGGGACAAGCACTTATTTTTCATCATCAGACGTTCCCCGAGAGCAAGTGAGAGAAAAATAGACACATAGGAAAGAAAGATGAAAGAAAGATGGAAAGATGGGCACAAATTGAGAAAACAGAAACTGACAAGAGTGAGATGAGGTGGCAGTAGTATCTGGTAGTGGAATAAATAGGCTGAACGTGAATTCAGCACTATGCAGCTTTCGTATTTGGCACACTGACTTTTAATAGGACTGCTGGAGCAGAGCTTTGGGCACTGGCATTCATTATTTTACGAACTAAGCACTGGAAATACATAAAGGACATTCTCCTTCAAATCAAGGGGTTGATAAAGTGATGATGATACTTCAGCCTTCACGTCTTCTTTTATTGCACTTCATTTGCACCTGCACATCCTTCACATGTTAATTTCAAACGATTACCTGTTTTCCCTTTGACCATACTTGTGTTGCTGACATTTCCTCTTTTAGCATGGAGAGTGTGCAATAGGTACAACTGGTCAATATCAGGTGATAGGGTGAATATGTTAGGGGAGTGTCCTACAATGTGTCTTGCAGGAAAACCATACATTTTAATACTCTAATGGTAAAATCTTCTTCAGTTAAGTCTGCTTTAACCTTGGTGGTGGAGAGGCTGGATTAGGTCCAATGCATTCTTAATAATTCTTGCACAATACACTTATTTTTTCATTATTGTTTACAAAGCAAGAAGTCTGAGTATTAGGAAAATTGTATATGCACTAGTCAGCACACTCCGATTGTTATCATGGTACTAACACTAACAAATGTGTCTCACACGAGATATACAGGACACCGGCAACATTTTTTCACCTAAGCTATACTAGGATAATGCAGCTTAAGTGACACAGCCACCATGATTCTTTTCATAGCCAAACACATTCTTCTGGAGTGTTGGTGACAGTGTGTGATGTCACTTGTCATTGAATGAAGAGGGAATTATAGACAACTGTTAGGGATAATGATCTGTCAAGGAATAGGGTGAAATAAGTGACCTTATGATGAAAGATAGATTGATATATGGTGATTTTTACACCATTTAGTGAAGAGAAGAGCCATGCTAACTCGGGTCCACTGTTCAATTGTGTGCTCAACTACATACTGGTTAATACTGGTAGCAGTTTGTAAATAATAATCCAGCAATGGTCAAGGACACTTCACAAATACACTGCATTTCAAAGTTCTACCAAGAACCAGCACCAGTACTATGCAGTAATACAACCTTACACATTCCTAACATAGACTCATAGTAACCACCAATTACATAGTATACAATATATATTTATTTTATTTTTATTTTCAAAGGTTTTATATAGCGCTACTGGACCCAAGAGTATCAGAGCGCTTTACAAGGATGGTGAACATCATGAGATAAAATTAACAATTAAGCGAATAAGAGTTACAGTATGATAATGCATTCAACAGGGCTAATGGGGCAAAGAAACAGAGCGATAAAATTAAGTGGAAAATGAATATTAAAAGTTAGAAGAGAGAGAGGGGGTGATGAGAGGGAGAGTGAGAAAATGAAGGGATTGAGAGGGGGTGGGAAGAGGAGTGGACAAGGGAAGAGAAAGGAGTGAAGATGTTCAGAGTCAGTAACATTAGATACCCCAATACTTGTTGAGAAGAAGTACTTTGAGTTCCTTTTTGAAGAGAGGGTAAGAGGGGTTGCAGCGAAGATCCTTAGGGAGAGAGTTCCAAATTGTAGGAGCGTTACCAGAGAATGCACGGGATTGGGTCTTTTGACATTTGAGTCTGGGTGGGATCAAGACAAGGGAGTTTGTGCTCCTCAGGGACCTGGAGCAACCTGCTTTGTGTAGTTTTGTTGTAAGGTAAGATGGGGTGTTTTTTTGAAGAGCTTTGTGAATGATGCAGGCAATCTTGTAGGTGGATCTTCCTTCTATTGGGAGCCAATTGAGATTTTTGAGGACGGGGAGATGTGATCACATTTTTTACAATCAGAGATGTGTCTCGCAGCTAGATTGAGGACAGAATTAATCGGTGCAAGGGGGATTTTAGGGGTGCCTGCCAAAGTGGCGTTGCCATAGTCAATTCTGGAAAGGACAAGCGATTGGACAACAAGTTTGAGGGCTGTAAAATAAGTTAATCTGTTGCTTATAGAAGTGCTTGGTGGTGAGAGGAGTAAAAACAGTCAAACTATCGAAGAGATTGATGAATCAGACCTCTCAGAATCCTCAAGGGCAAGTGATTATTTTAATGACTACAGGAAATGAATAAAAAAGATTTTAAATAGGTATTGTGGTGAGTGGAAATACAACGCGTTTAAGAAAGTTTTTTAAAGAATATTCATTCAGTATGAATATTAGAAATCAAAGAAAAAGAGAACATTTTTACTTAAAAATACTACAGTACTGCTTTGAAAAGAGCCTCACGTTATTAGTGATCTTAGAGCAAACTGAGATTATTCTGATGTAGAAGGCAAACTAACAGATTACTTTGAGGTTAAAATAACAAAGCATGAACCCTCCCCAAAACTATGTACATGTCTATGCCTCCTAAGGCTCCATTGTTTTTGGTCTATATTTGAGTATATTAGCTTGAATTATTGAATAATTTGGCATGAAGTTCTTTCTATGCACTGATAACACTCGGATAATAGCAAGTTGTTGAGAGAGTGTCCCAGAAGACGGAGAAAATCTGCTCTATTTTCTTGAGCAAGTGCAAAGCTCGATGATCACAAACAGTCTAAAATGAAATTACTTCAAAATGGTGATTCTAGGTTGAGTAAAACCGGCCCCCTCCATCTCCATCTATGTTCTGGCCTCAGAGCCTAGGTTTACCTCCACTGGCACTAGTTCAGAACTTACGTATCAAAACTGATTCTGCCGAATTTATGGCAGGCCAGGTATCAGCTGTGAGTAAAACTTACCTTTTTTCAGCTGTATTCAATGAAGCTAATTCTACATTTATTTTCACGGATTCAGTAGATTCCTATCCAAAATGCTTTTGTGTCATCACGTTTGGATTATTGCAATCCCCATTTACCTAAATTTGCCAGCGTTTCTCATTAATAAAATACAACTGGCTCAGTCAGATTTTTGTATCAAGACTGGCCGCAAGGACAGAGCACTGTTTCCACATAACTCCGGAATTGGCAAAACTTCACTGGTTACCCATAAAGTGAAGAGTGCAAGTTAAATCCCATTGCTTAGTCCGCAAAGCAGTACACCAACAAAGCCTGTCACTTCTTGAATCTCACTTTAAGATATTGTATCCTATATCCCCCTTGAGATCTGCAGTTGAATTCTACTTTGCTAATTCCCAAGGTTAAACACAAGAGAATAGAAGGCAGAGCATTGACAATTCAAGAATGGCACCTTCTCCTGGAAAGTTGATTAGCACACTTTTGGCGCCATCCTTTTTACGTGTGGCTAGGCAACATATATATTTACATTTAGCCGTATGTACCCGTGTAATGCAATAATACCAATGAGATGTGGCGCACCAAAGATATAGAAAGTACTGTGTTTTTTTACATTTTTGTGTGTGCATCTTAACGTTTTTATTTTTTCAGAGGCACCTGGATTGCCGATATTTATCTTCTATAGGTTTAAAATGTAAGGCGGTGCGCTAAAATGCATTTAATGCAGTGCATTAAAAAGTGATTAGTGAGAATGAACCATATGTGTGTTTAATGCTTACTTTTCAAATTGTGACCAATTGTTGTTTTGTTTAACAATACACATAATAGTTTATTGTGTCACATATAAGAGTACTTATGCAAAACAACAGTTGATGGACAGAATGCAGAACAATGTCATACATTCACCCCAGCACAGAGATCTGGGCCTAAATCCACTGTTTTTTTGTACTCCACACCACCCTAGTTCAGCCATGGCCATATGCAAATCAGCCTTGACCCTGTGCCTCATGGGAACAGTCCAGCCCGAACTGCCAAGCCATGTCTTTCCTGCTCCGGAATCAAGCATCCTAGGACCGGTTTCTGGCTATCAGCCGTCTTCAGCCAGGATAGCTTGACTCCAGTGGTGTGGAGAGCATGGGACTCACGTCTGAGCATACCCAACCCACTCGGGGTGACGAATGCAAAACAACAGTTGATGGACAGAATGCAGAACAATGTCATACATTCACCCCAGTACAGAGATCTGGGCCTAAATCCATCGTTTGTTTGCACTCCACAGCACCCCAGTTCAGCCATGGCCATATGCAAATCAGCCTTGACCTTGTGCCTCGTGGGAACAGTCCAGCCCGAACTGCCAAGCCATGTCTTTCCTGGACCGGAACCAAGCATCGTAGGACCGGTTTCTGGCTATCAGCCATCTTCAGCCAGGATAGCTTGACTCCAGTGGTGTGGAGAGCATGGGACTCACATCTGAGCATACCCAACCCACTCGGGGTGACAAATGCAAAACAACAGTTGATGGACAGAATGCAGAACAATGTCATACATTCACCCCAGTACAAAGATCTGGGCCTAAATCCATCGTTTTTTGCACTCCACACCACCCCAGTTCAGCCATGGCCATAAGCAAATCAGCCTGGACCCTGTGCCTCATGGGAACAGTCCAGCCCGAACTGCCAAGCCATGTCTTTCCTGGACCGGAATCAAGCATCCTAGGACCGGTTATTGGCTATCAGCCGTCTTCAGCCAGGATAGCCATGTCTGGGGTGGTGTGAAGTGCAAAAAAATGATGGATTTAGGCCCAGATCTCTGTACTGGGGTGAATGTATGACATTGTTCTGCATTCTGTCCATCAACTGTTGTTTTGCATTTGTCACCCCGAGTGGGATGGGTATGCTCAGACATGAGTCCCATGCTCTCCACACCACTGGAGTCAAGCTATCCTGGCTGAAGACGGTTGATAGCCAGAAACCGGTCCTAGGATGCTTGATTCCGGTCCAGGAAAGACATGGCTTGGCAGAACGGGCTGGACTGTTCCCATGAGGCACAGGGTCAAGGCTATTTTGCATATGGCCATGTCTGAACTGGGGTGGTGTGGAGTGCAAAAAAATGATCGATTTAGGCCCAGATCTCTGTACTGGGGTGAATGCATGACATTGTTCTGCATTCTGTCCATCAACTGTTGTTTTACATATAAGAGTACATCATCATTTATATGTAGGTTGTAGAATTAAAATGCATTTAAAGAAAACTGTTAAGTTAGCATGAGTGTTGGCCTTAAGCTTACTCTAGAGATATTTAATACTAACATGAAAGTAGTTTTTCTGCATTTTTCTCTCCTTCTCTAAAGGCTTTCATTAGTTAGTAAAAAACACATTGTATTTCAGAGACAGTGAGGTGAGGAAGAACTGGCAAGGTTGAATCATAAGGGAGTGTTTCCAGTTGACACTGTCATGCGAAGGGAGGAATCCAAGGACGCTTTGAAAACTGTGATATGTATGACGTCATTTTTCTCAAATGTTCTTTGTGCATTTGAATTAGAAACCCCACCTTGGGATTAGTCAGATTCCCTTTAGGCTTGGAGAGGTTAATTCCTCTCTTGTCATCTCTGGCTTAATGCTTTACATGACTCCTTACCTTCTACTTGAACTTGATTCAATAGGGTTTCCCCTACCTTTAGGTTAGTGTAGCATTTAGTAGATGCTGAAGTATGTAAGAAACGTTTTAACTTCAAGTTACTAACACAGACTTTTATTGTGTGGTCCTAAAGATCACACCGTACTTTAAGATTAAAATTTGTTACTAACCTCTTTTCCTCTCAGGCTACAATCAGGGTCTATTGATCAGTGTTACATTGGAGGAACAGCCCAGAGCATTCTCAAAAGTCTAAAAGGAGAATTAGATCTTCTGAAATAAAAAAAAAACTCCTGGCTCTTTCTCTAGGCATAATGAGATAGTTGTTTTAGGCAGTAGCAGTAAATTGAGTTACAACCTATTTTAAGCACCTTGATACTCCAGTGGGATGATAGATGTGTTCCACAAAATAAATAAACAGAAACATAAATAAACCTAAATTACGTATGCAAAGGAGTTCTCCAAATGTTTATTTTTTTAATATTTAGAATGATCACTGAGGACAATTTACAATGAAAAGATGGTGCTGGGATGGAGACCTTCTTCATGGTGCTCCCCTATGCACTTTAACATGAAGTACACCTTTATAGCCCAGCTCGATTACCACACAACCCCTCCCTGGAAGTATGTGTACATTATTGGAAGTCCAGAGATAACGTTACCTCTTGCACCCACTCCCACCAGATCACCTTGGATGGCCTTCTGGCATCTGGTTTCAGAACAGGTAATTTTCATGTATGTAGATATCACCTAAGCAGTGTAAATTGATGTTAAGTTGTCTAGAATGATACCAACCAATAGCAATATCTTACCTGCTCAGGCGACAATGACAGAATGACAGAAACTCTGTGGTGTGCCCTATGGGTGTAGGTGTTGTGCTGCCAAGCAATCTTGGTCACACTTAGTAGATTTACCATGCCATCCAGGTAGTGAGGGTATACCAACTTAGAGCAGGAATAATAGACAGGTGTCATGTGGAGCACTTTCTTTGCTCTTTGCTTATAGGGTGAAGATCCACTTTAGGAGCAGATAAACTTTCTAGAGACTACAGGACACGTTTTCTGGATTGCACTCACCCATTCCCTTCTTAGAGAACACACCCAACTCATCTTGAATGGTATAATTAGAATCAAACTAGTTCACTGCATGTATAAGAAAATGGCAGCAAATATCATAGTTATCATAGCTAAGCAAAATAAAAAAGAACATAAAAATTAAGAAGAATGACAACATGGCATTCCTGGTAATTCGTTTTCAATCAAAGTCTCTGCTACTATTATTAGCCACCTAAAGAAATGCAATTTTGAAAGGTGGAATACAGCATTTGAATACCTAATATCAAAGGCAAGCTGCCCTTGGATCACAGCACACAGTCTGTGACAGTCTGATTCACCTGCAGTGTCCTTGGAGCTGAACCTGATGCGCAAGCAAAGAATGCCCTCTCTGTCTGAAAGATACATTCCATACTATGTATATTCTTTTTACACAAGGACCATGAAAAGATGTCCTCATGATACTGAAATACTGTGTGAAGAATCCAATGTAAATAGGTTCAGCCTCATAAAGCTGGATGTGTGGAAACACCACTATGCCTGAATAACCACTATACCGTAATATAGATATTTGAACTAATAGTAAATGGCTATTGTTGAGGATCCATGCAACCTGATTTTTTTTTATTCTTGATGGTAGAATTTTGATCTTTGTAGGCCTTCACCGAAGCCCACATGGCAAACTCTAAACCATTCATGCACCACTTTCCACTGATTCCGAGTTAAAACATGTAAGTCAATGCAGGCATGTTAAATGCAGTGAATAACTCTAATATCATGCAATGGCCCTTGAAAAGGTAGCTGATATTGACACGGTTATAATCCAAGCATGGCACAGGTTCCTTGCCTCCTTTGACTCTTATCATCATAGCCTGAAAAAAGCCCATAAATCCACAAATCTTCTTCACTTGAAAGCTTAGTGTTCCAGTTCATCACATAATCCTGCACAAAGTCTACCACCTCCCAACCAGTCAACACCCCTCCCATTAAAGTCTGCAGGTCTATACTCTCTGAATCCTTCTAATACCCTCAATGCTGAACTCTATCAGAAGAATAGCAAAAACATCAGAGCAGATCATGTCATTACTTCATGAGCAGACTCTACCAAACAATATGGTTTTCATTCCTTAAACCAAGCTAAACTCACCTGGCTCATTTTAACCTACACATCTTAATTTCAATTCCATACCCCCCAAAATTATTTTGATAACATTCGATTCTACAGCTAAACACATGTTGAGGATTGACAATTGACTGAAGAAAAACGATGCCATTGTTGGTTCAAGGAAATGCAGGTCTCATCTGTTGTCCTGGCTCTCCTAGATACTTTTCTCCCTCTCAACGACAAGCATTCTTATAAAGAATAGAAACAATGGCAGAGGTAGTGGTTTGGCTCTGACCTACCACAAATCATTTACATGCCAGGATATGTTTAAGTCTAGGAACACCTCTTTCCAATCACTTTCACCACACCTTTCAGTTAAACCTGTCTCTTCCTTTAACATTACATTAATCTGTTGAAAGTCATGGTATTGTTTTATGTTCTTCTGAGAAATTCTAAGTAGAGCCCCATCCTCCCAAATTTCATATTAAACCTCACCTGATAGGTGATTTCAACGTCTGGGTAAATGTATACCATTTAACTAATAGAAAACCAGTCAATCAAGACTCATTAGCATCAAACCAGTAACTCCAGGCTCATAAGTGTCTCCTGAAATACTTTTGAGTATAATGCAACTTATATAATTGCCTTATTTTGTCCGGTGCCCTGAACAACCCAGAGCTATCAGCTAAAGCAATATATTGGACCTTTATGATAGAAGACAATTGTAAATTCCCTAGCTCTAAAGTGACTACGCCAACTATTCTTATTCTACACACACACCATTAACAGTCCCAAAGGAAATTACAAGAAACCTTCCATGAAATATGCATGACTCATGTAGCAGACATTAATCCAATTTCCCAACTTGATTAACTCCACTTTAGATCATACAACCCTCATTATTTAAACACCTTTTTCATCTAAGAAAAAAGCAATGCAGCAAACAAGACTTAACAAGTGATTTGGCCCTAACCTGCCCAACTTAAAAAGGTAAGGGCATAAACTGGAGCATCACTGGAGGTAAACTCTGAATATATGAGAGAGAAATATGCAAAGTGAGCTTACTAAACTACCACAAGGCTTTGCAAAGATCAACAAAGGAATACTAAGCTGAGTGTCTCCAAGAAATGATGTAAACATCTGGTGTGATACCCAAAAAGAAACAGGAGCTCCATTTAGTCCTATTGAGGTGCCAATTTGTCAGTCTAACTTTGCTACCCAGTCATGACTAATTAGCAAGTGAACAAATATGCTGCAAGATGAAACCCTAGAGTCTTACAATTGAGACTTGTTCCTCTGCCACCATCAAAGGTCTCCTTTTAACAAGAGATACTTCCCAATGAAAAAGAAAAATCCATTGTACCCTCCTAATACAAACATGACAACTGTTTATTCTTTGGATTTGACAAACTGCTCTCCTTCTCACACTGAGGGGGTCATTAGGATGACTGGCGGACTTTGTCCGCCCGCCATCCTATCCGATAACGGGACCGCCCGCCATAAGGGCGGGGTCCTGTGGGGGAAACTTGGATGTGCCCGCCACAGTGACGGGCGCATCCTGTATTTTTAACATTGCGGCAGGCAGTGCTGAATGCACCGCCCGCCGCAATATCAAAAATACATGTTGTGCATTTCAAACCACACCAGCAACAGGCCCCCAAAGTAGACTCCGCAATGCCGCCACGGAAAGGCATTAGAAAATGCCTATGGTAATATGGCTGGCGGTGTCTGATAGACACTTTCCACTGATCCCGATAGACACCGCCACCATATAAACCCTTTTACTCCCCGGTCGTATGGCGGGGGGCATTCAGGCAAGGATGGCGGGCAGATCGCCCCCGCCAGCCCGGCGGTGGCTACCGCCGGCCTGGCGGGGGCGATCCGCCCACCATCCTAATGGGCCCCTAAATATTAGAGAGGTCATCATGAATTACAAAAATAGATTGACTCCAATGTTATGTTAGATGAAATATGATCATGCTATACAGGTGGCAGTTGTATGTACATTTCCTTTGCATATTTCAGGGAAATCCTTGTTCAATCAATCAAATTTCTTTTTTTGGTAACTGATTGTCAAAGACTACGCTGTCCCCTACCTTGTCTTGCTTGCGATGGTGTGGTAAGATTTTGCAGGGACGCAAGGGACCAACTTCCCAAATCTCTAACTAGTAACTTGTGATTAAACTCACTACCAAGTTAAAAATTAGTAATAAGGGAGGAGGGCCGAAAACTGGACGTGGTTGGATTTCTTAGTGTCGACATGCGAAGCAACAAGCGAAGGTTTTGATCAGAATAACCCCTTTCTTTAGTTAGAGAAGCTACAAGAATTCTTGCACGATTAAGAATGTTTCTATTTAAATTTTGACATTTAGCTTTCCTGCAAACAGTGATTTTCCGGCTTAAGTCCCAGTATTTCATGTGCTTTTTTTTGATAGGTGACACATGAGGTTCAGGCAAAGTCTTATGTTGTGCAGAAATTTTCAGCTGAAAATAAAAACAAGTGAGTAAACACTACTGCCCCTTTAAATTCACATACACCTTACCTCCTCCAACTATAATAATAATACAGCATTTTATAAAAGCGCGAACAGCTACCTCACAAGGAGGTGTCCCGGCGCTAAAAAGAACAGGTTTGACCATGAGGACTAGAGTATTAGCGCCCTGCGCGATTGGGTGAAAAGCCAGGTCTTCATCATCCGCTTAAAGCAGAGCTCGGAGGTGGCCTGCTGAAGCGCTGGGGGCAGGATGTTCCAGAGTGCCGCCACATTGGCAGAAAAAGTTTGTCCTCCCAACCGAGCCCTTTTTGCTCGTGGAACTACAAGCTGAACGCGTCAGTTGGAGCGAAGAGAGCGGCCTGGGAATATCTCGGCAGTCGAGTTTTCAGATAATTTGGGCAGGTGCCATACAGAGCTCTAAAGGCCAGCGTAAGTGCCCTAAATTTGATTCTACTGGCTACTGGTAGCCAGTGAAGTGAAAGAAGGTGCGGAGAGACCGAATGCTTGAAAGGGATCCACATTAACAGCCTCGCAGCCGCATTTTGGACCAGTTGCAACCGCTGAATTAGGTACTTAGGTAAGCCCAGATAGAGGCGGTTTGCGTAATCCAGCCTCGATGTCACTGTGGCATGGATTACTGTTTTTCGGCAGCCCTCTGGTAGGAGTCGCAGAATCTTGTGAAGATTCCTCAGCTTACTCAGACAGCAGCCAACTACTTGCTGGATGTCCGAGGCAAAGGACAAACTGTCATCCCACCGCACCCCCAGATTTTTTGCCGTATGGCTAGGCGAAGGGGCCTGTCCAATCTCTGCCGGCCACCAAAGTTCAGAGGGTGGAGGGGGGCCTTTGCCAAAAAAGATCACTTCCGTCTTGTTTGCATTAAGTTTTAATTTGTTTGTGTTCATCCAGCATGCAACATCTTGGAGACAGCCCTTGAAACTCGAAAAGGACGCCTCCGACACCTCCGAATACGGAAACACCACTTGGGTGTCGTCGGCATATGAGATTGCCTTGACCCCCCAATTGGCAATCAACGTAAAAAGTGGAGCCAGGTATATATTAAATAATAGTGGGCTGAGTGCCGACCCCTGAGGGATGCCACAGCTGAGGGCCTTGGGTGTTGAAGAAACGGTCCCCAGCGCCACCTTCTGTGTTCTCTGAGTCAGATACGACTGTATCCACCCCAGTGCCTGGTCCTGGATGTCTATCTCATCCAGTCGCATCAGCAGCCTAGCGTGGTCGACCGTATCAAAAGCGGCGGACAGATCCAGGAGCACCAGCATCGCTGAGTCTCCTGAATCCATCGTCCACCTTACTGACTCTGCCACCTCAATTAGTGCTGTCTCAGTGCTAAAGCCGGGCCTAAAGCCTGATTGCGTCTCATGCAATATCCTGTTTTCTTCAATGAATTTACTTAACTGGCGCTGGATTACTGTCTCCAACATTTTACCCGGCGCTGCCAACAGAGAAATCGGACGAAGATTACTAAGGTCCTTGGGATCCCCATTCGGTTTTTTCTTTAGCGGCAGGAGAGTGGCATGTTTCCATAACTTCGGAAACACCCCGGAGGAGATGGACATATTCCAAATCTGCTATATTGTGGGAGCCACAAAGTCAGCTATAGTGCTCCAGAGTTTAGGTGGACAAGGGTCGTCGGGTGACCCTGACTTACAGCGGCTTAATTCCTGCATAACCACGCTCAGAGCTATCGGCTGGAATTGTGCCAGAGTTTCACCATCCACCACTTTGACAGCCAGGTCTGATTTCACTGTTTTCTTCTCGGGCCCGAAGGACTGATGGACTTGCATAATTTTATAGTCAAAGAAATCTGAAATGCTATCGCACAGAGTGGTCGACGGGGGAACCTCCCTCTCAATAAACCTGGGTTTAAAGAAGGACTGTACCACTTTAAAGATTTCTTTACTCGAGTGTTCTGCCTGCTGAATTGATTCTGCATAGAACAGTTTTTTTGCCTTTCTAACGGCCTTCTGCAGTTTTTTGGATGCTTCCTTATATCGGGCTTTTTCTAGGGGCCCGTAGTTTGCCCTCCAAAGCCTCTCCAGCCCCTCACACGCTGCCTTCTCTACTCTGAGGTCCTGTGAGAACCAGGGAGCGGAAGGGGAATCCCGCTTGGATATTGCGTGTGTTGCCGGTGCAATGGATGACACCATATTCCCGATCCAGTCATTAAACAGCTGTGCATCTGTGTTGACATTCGAAGTAAGAGTAGGTATATTCTGAGCCAGAACTGGGCCCATGGTAGCAGGGACTAGTTTCTTCCAATGTCTCTTCACAAAGGAGCACTTGCTTGTCGCAGGTCTGTCATCCGCTAAATTTAGTTTAAATGGAATAAGTGAATGGTCTGACCAGACTAGCGGTAATGGCGCCTCTGCCACCACATTGTTAATATTGGAGAAAATTAAATGCAGCATATGGCCCGCTCTGTGCGTGGGGCCATCGTTGATAAGTCTCAGATTGGCTGCATTTAATGTGGACCTCAATATCTCTGCAGGGACGCAATCCTCCTTATCCATATGAATGTTAAAATCCCCGACAACGAGGAATTGAGGATAAAGGAGGGAGCTCTGAACGATAGTATCCATCAGAGTTGTCAGGTTGGGATTCTCCCCACCAGGAGGGTGGTATATAACTAATCCCGCTAGGGATAGCTGAGGTCCCACCTGAAAGCAGAAGTGAAGCCCCTCCAGTCCCTGAATCAGGGTAGGGGCGGAGGATGTTAGTGTAAGCTGCTCTTTAAATATAACCGCCACACTTCCACCTCTTCTAACGCCTGTCCGGTTAGAAAAACATATTTTATACCCTGAGGGTACTGCCAGCGCGATAGCGGTCATATTGTCCTCATTGAGCCAAGTTTCTGTTAGAAACAGAGCATCCCACTCATGACCTTCCAGTAGCAGCCAGATGTCATCTGCATGCTTGGCTAGAGATCTACAGTTCAGAAGGCCAGCTCTGAGACCTCTGTTAATCAGTGGCTTGGGTTTTGAATGCCCCTCAACCCTCACATCATCCAACGCTCCTAATGAAATCCCGCAAGCCCCACATGCCTGAGGGAGGGCGGTAGTCCAGAGGTCTGTCCTATGAGCGCAGCAGTCAGCCACGGTGTTAAGAGCCCACAGGTCTTCCCATGACCGCACAATCCTACCCTTATAAGCGCCCTCAACGGCAGTATGCCTGGCCCCGGCCGCGGACTGGTCGCGTCCGGTAAATGCACATGTTAAATAGGAGGTAGGGAGGGGGGCGTGGCCTGATGGTAGTGGGCGTGGCCTGTGTGTCCCGTGGAATGGCGGCAACACGAGAAAGTATCCCGCAGCAGCGTTCGAAACCGCTGCGCGGGGGTGCCCAGGGGAGAGTGAAGGTAAATCTTGTTTTAAAATCACAACAAATTACACTCAAAGTGTTTTAAAATTAGCAATGCGTCTCTCCCGGCTTCCGCCTCAGGAGGTCAAAGGTGTTCTGTTCGCGCTATTGCTCAGCGCGCTTTAAATACCCTGAACAGGGCGGCGTGGCCTGATGGTAGTGGGCGTGGCCTGTGTGTCCCGTGGAAGGGCGGCAACACGAGAAAGTATCCCGCAGCAGCGTTCGAAACCGCTGTGCGGGGGTGCCCAGGGGAGAGTGAAGGTAAATCTTGTTTTAAAATCACAACAAATTACACTCAAAGTTTTTTAAAATTAGCAATGCGTCTCTCCCGGCTTCCGCCTCAGGAGGTCAAAGGTAACTAACCAATTAAACTTAATTAGGAAGTGTTGTGACTTTTCTTGCGCTCTTTATGCTCTTTACCTATTTGTAAAAGAAAAGAAATGTACCAAACACATCCTACTAATGATCCTGATATGACAGATTCTTAATTATTCACTAAATGACACTGTTTGTTTCTTTAAACACTTTTTAGCATAGTCTTTTACAAGTTTTTGTAACTCCGATTTTTGTTGTAGCATCCGAAAATGAACCAATAGTTCTAAGTCCTTCTTTAATATGCAGAAGTTCCAAAAATTAGCGTTAGTATTTTGACCTTTCTTGAAAAGGGCGCCTTAAAATGTAAACGTTACTTATCTCCTTTCCTTGTTTCTCATTTCAGGTCCTGCTGTCGTGAGAGGAAGAAGAGTTCCGATGCTGATGACTGGAACTGTTGAAGACTGCTGCGCGGTAATCGGGTAAGTCGAGGAGATCTCCAACACAGCTCCTGTCCGGGAAACAAGCGGAAGGCAAAGAGCCTTCCAGAAGGTGGGTGCGTCTTTTATAAGTCATCCGCACCCTGAACTCCTAACACGTACTTTCACGTTTTAACAGAACGGCGATGCCAGCAGAGCACCGCAGGGTCAGTAGCGGTGAACCTCAAGTACTTATCCATCTTTTGATTGTTGCAATGTCTCAAGGCCTCCTTACAAAATAAATACATACAAAATAAATACGAATAAATAGTTTCCACATTTTTCCAAAGCCAAGATTAACATTTGGGTTAAGATCTCATGATGTAATTCACCGAACACACAAATCATATTGAATGTTAGGAATGGTTTCACCAAGCATACCAATCCACAAAACACACTAACCTTATGGAGTGCTGGTGCACGGGAAAGAGGTGGGTTTTTTCACTGTCAATATGAATGCTGATTCCTGGGCGCATATATACCTACAGGATCCAAATGTGAATGAGGAATCGTTATTCATGACACTGATAAATTTGACAATAAAAAATAATGTACACAGATCAAAACAAATTTATAATTCCATTTTCTTATATCAGCACAATGTTATAGAAATCATATCAAAATTGATTTGCGATATTTAAAAACATATTTTAAAAATGCAATAGCAGAGGCAATGGTAAATTCATTACCTAGCAGTTGCAGAAAGCAAAATGCTTAGTGGCATTGTCTCAATCCTGATCTTTTTAGTACTGGAATAATCCATGCTCCTCTTGGGTTTGAATAAAATTTACAGAAGAACATTATGTGTATTGTCGATTGGGACATCATCACACGGACATTTGCTTAAAACTCTTGACCAATCATTCGGTGCAGGGAAACTTAAAGATCTGAGTAAAATGTTCAGCCTAAAATGGGTTAACATAAACCTATCATAATCATTAGTTTTTAATACGATATAAGGTTGTATAGGAGTAGTTGCTAGGGTCATGTATTACGTTTGAACCGTAGATTTCTTTAGTTCTGAAGTGTTTCTGATTTCGCCCATATGTTGTATACAACTCCCTTTGAGGTCTTTACTAGACACTTTGCTCATTGTTTGTGGTTCTTTGTAATATTCAGGATGTCCTATTTTAGACAAGAACATTTTTACGTATTCTAACCATCTTATCCGAATTACTCCGTCCATCGCCAGAGCATCTTTCAGAATATGGCAGTTAAAAACTGTCTCATCTGAGGTCCAGACTTGGTGCCACAGGAGGACTGGCTGAATCTTAATTATATCCTCCAAATAATGCATGCCCAGTTCTAGATTGCATACATAGGTTGATGTACTGTCTGGAACAGCCACGAGCGACCTGAGAAAATTGTTTTCAGCAGATTGCAGTGTATTTACCCCTGCGTAACCCCAGAGTCCTGCTCCATAGGTGGCGATAGCCACACTTTTTGCTCTATAAATCTGTAGTATTTCGACAGGGTAGCATCTACCTAATTTTTTGCTCAAATTTAGCAGAGCCATCAGTGATTTAGTAAATAAAAGTCTTCTGGCCTTAATCGCCTGGCACCAGAAACCTGATTGGTCGAATAAAATTCCTAAATAGGGAAAAGTTTTAGGGCTATCTATTGACTTGGAATGTATAAAAAGGGGTTTTGTCTTCTTTTTTAGTCCAATCCCGCAGTTCATTGTGAAGGTTTTGGAACTGTTAACAGTAAGACCCAAACCTGACATAAAATTGCCAAACATATTGACTACCTTTTGCAGTGCGATCGGGTTGCGGGCCATAAGGACCGCGTCATCCGCATACATGAGTGCTGGGATGGGATGGGTCGATGCAGTTGGTAGATCCTTGCACTCCTGGACCAAAATGGTTTCTAAATCGTTTATGTAGTGTGAAGAGAAATGGGGCTAAAATGCTGGCCCTCGCCCCCAGGTATAGCTGCCTTAAAAATTTGACTATTGCAACATCTACTCCCATTCCCTCTAAGACTGACCAAAGCTTCTCGTGGATGACACAATTAAATGCAGCTGTTAAGTCGACAAATGTTAGGTATACATTTTCCCTTTTAACCTTTGTGTATTTGTCTATTAAAATGTGTAAGTTTAGACCCTGTTCTGTTGTGCCCATGCCCTTTCAGAAGCCATATTGAAGACCGCTTAATATTGACTTCTCTTCCGCCCATAGCTGTAACCTATCTAGCAGTATTCGCCCCACGATCTTTACTGTAGAGTCCAACAATGAAATTGGGCGGTAACAGGCTGGGTTTGTCCTGTCACCTTTTTTTAAAAATAGGCACAATTATGGAATCATACCAGGTCAGTAAGAAGACTTGTGAGCAGCATGCATTAAAAACCTGTGTTAATAGTGGGCCCCAAAATTCTACATTAAATATAAAAAGATCTACTGGGATCCCGTCAGGCCCCGCAGCCTTCCCCTCCTGACTTGAGTTGATGGCAGAATTAACCTCACTAAGAGTAAAGTGTAGAGGTAAGTCTTTGAATATTAAAGAGTGATCGATTTCTACCTCGGTTGCCAGAATATCCTGTTCTTCTTGAATTGGGTTTCTATAAAGCCTTGAGTAATGTCAGATCCATTCATGTTCTGCTATTGCTATCTCTGTTGTGGCATTGTCAGTCTCAGCCAAAAAAGGGGCGTTAACAGCCTTCCAAAATGCTGATGGGTCATGGTTAATTGATGCGTCATGTAAGGCTTGCCAGGCTTCCTCTTTTAAAGCGGACTTTCTTGCCTTTATAACCCTCTTATATTCATTTCTTGCCTTTCTAATATTTTCTTGATCTTTCACTTTGGCGTGGAGTTTATTTTTAAGATTGGTATAAGCCTTTGTGCATTTGTTGTCAAACCACCCTTGTTTATTGTTTCTATTCGTTCTTACTTTCACATATAAAGTATCTTTAACAAAATTAGAAATGTCCCCATTTGTTTTTACAATTTCCTGATGTGTTGAGTTCTCGCTTAAACAAATTAAGAGCTCTTCATTACATTCTTTCCCAACTTTGCCCATAAAAGTCCCTCGATCCACTTTTGCCCATTTAAGTGCGTAACCATTTTGTCTGTTTGGGGTAATATTTTCCACAGAGTATGTGGAGTTACCACCGGTCTTTTTAAAATTGTTGTGCACCTTCATTTCCATACTGATAGGGAAATGATCGCTTAGTGCAATCTTGTGTGTCCTAAAATCCTTAATGTGAGTGGAATATTTACATGAGATTACAACAAAGTGTATTGTTATAAAGGTACCTCGCCCGTTAAAAGTCGGACGAAAGGGGACCATGGGAGAACATAAATTGTGGATAAAGCCTATATTATGTTCAAACATAAGATCATTTAGAAGATCTCCTAGCCTTGTGTAGGGAAAATGGGGGATACTTGGGCCCTTTCCATAAGCTATGCCACAGATCCCTTTATCAGCATGTTGACATACATAAGAGTTAAAATCCCCACCAAAATAACACAAACTTCTTTAGATGAAAAAACTTGGTATTACGGGGTAGAGGTGAAATGTCAGTTGTCGATGTACAAGCACTTGGGGAACATATTATTGTTTTTTTAGAGAAAAGTGATTACAATTGAATTACATAATTTCATTGCAGTTTGGTATTTGGGTTTAATTAATATTTTATGGATTAGCTTGGATTGTTACGTATGTTAAACACAGCATAATGTAGTAATTATGAATGTTTTATTCATTTTTGCAGTTACCCCTGAAGAAGGGCTTGTTTAAGCCCGAAATGCATTGGGTTCAAAATAAAGGATACTGCTTTCTGATGAATCATGCATTTATCGTGTTCCTGATAGAGGTCTGGATGGGCACATCTTGGGCATTAGAAGCTTTGAAACAGCATGAAAACCTACATGTGGATAAAAAAAATGGACCAATAAGAATTGGAATTAAGCATTGAATGAAAGGAGTACTATGGACTTTACAATTGGAGTATGAGAATATTTACTCTTGTGACTGGTTTGGGTGTGAAGTATCACCCCACACTTATTTATGGTTAAGGTTAATCATGTATCAGGATACGTTGAGCACCAAGGGAGCTCCAGCAAAGAGGCAGATCATTAGAAACTGTACTGTGTACATGTTCCACCTGCCCATTCACTAGTCTCATCTCTGTGTCCCTGATAATCATCCCTTCCAAACTTGTTGTGTAGTGAGACTCCTGCACCTTCCTCTCCCCATTTCACACCATCCAGTTTATGCCACCTCAACCCATTCTGCTCCACCAGGCAGAAACCCTTACCGCTTACTGACAGGCTTCTCCTCTCCTCAGCTGGCATGTCTGTGCACTTGCCCTTGATAGTTCTCATTCCTTCTGGCAATCATTAAAGTAAAACGTCAGAGCAGAGATTCGGCAGCCCACAGCCTTCTAATCCAAGGGAATGTAATGGGTCATGACTCAAGGAGGAAATGTAAGTAGTGTCACTGTGTAAACTGGTAGCTTTACACCGGCCTTATGAGCTGTGTGGGAAGCTGTGGATTTCACTGAAATGCTGAAAGTGTATGAGTGATAAATTGATGAATCACGGACAAGATACAACAGATGCTGAATCTAAAAAGTGTGCTTCACCTAATTAGAAACAGTGATTTATCTACCTAGTATGAAAGATGAACAACATAAACAACAGTTTCTCCTGAAACGCCAACTACTTCCTGAGCTCTAGTCAGCAAGTAGGGCAAATCGCAGATATGAAAAACTGCGGCCAAATCCAAAAATATGATGAGATGATATGGGCATCAATGAAAGCTGTATCAATCTGTTTCTAGTCTAAATATAGACTTGAAATTCCCTAAATAATGATGCTTTTCAAAAACAATTGCAGTTGTGTAATCATTTTGTTTTCCAAGGTGTTAAGCAAAACGGGTATTGATGAATATAGCAAATGATATGCATCCAAACTGTGATCTAGAGAAGACCTACAGTGAGAGTAGAAGGAATCCATGGTGAAACCACGGTTTTCAACAATCGATTTTAAACAATCGTCAAACTTACAAAATGGGCATTCAGGGAAGACATTCTGAGCGTTCTCTAGACCTTGCCATTGTTAGCTGCAGTGCCACTGCCTCAGAGATACTAATCATAGAAAACGTTATACATGTGGGTATTATGTACGTGCTGTCAGAGGAGATTCTGCTGGTACTGCCACTGCTACACCTACCTTTAATGGAAATCTGGTCACAACAGCATTGATGGTGCTGCAGGCAGGGCCCACACATTCCATGAAAAACAGCAATTACTTACGCCACTTCAAATAGATAGATATCTTGGGGACTGCGGGCCGATCCCACATGCTCTGCAGCAGAGCACTACAGCCCGTCCCAATTCCCTCATCCGATGCTTGCTTACCGGTCAGGATGCCGAGCTTCACAGGCGTGTTGGATGGAAATGCGGTTCATGCTGCCGACCATTTGTGACTGTCTCTAGCCTTTGGAGCCCAAGCCCCTGGCTCCATAGACTACAGGGTGTATTGTGGATTAGGGAGATCACGAGTCTGGGGACTCTGGCGCTGTGTCGACATGTGGCTGCTCTGGATCACCTCCAGCTCTCACAGGCACTTTGGAGCATGCCTTTAGTGTGTTCTGAGGGGCCACTTCAACAGAGGGAGTTTGCCCTCTACATCCACCACTGCTTGTGAGCTTCTACAAGGATGGAGAAAAAGAGTAATAACAAAAAAAGCTATTACCTGGAGACCTGCAGTTATAGCCAGCAGCTTTCAGATCCCTCATAAATCGTGAGCTGGCAATTCAACACTGGTTTGCCATTTCAATGACAAAGGACTCTATGAACTCTCACTGAAACCAGAGGCTACGCTTGGAAGGATTGCAGAAGCCTTGGACTGCCAGGTTTCTAACTGAGATGGTATGTGCTTTTTGATCTAAACTTGTGGTTTTTTGAGAAGCACTAAATTTCCCTCCCGGTTGGGGTCGCTGGTTGGGTTCACAAAATCACTGTAATACATATGAGGAGCAACTCTAAGGCTTCAGGTGCCTCGGCCATACCTGATGCTGTAGCGTTGGGGCAAAGGGCTAAAAACGTGGAGTGCAGGCAGCAGTTCAGGCCAATCAAACCTCCCTGCTACATAAGGTAGATTTATGATGGCTACAAATACAGGCCCAGGCACAGGAGATATTGAGTATGATCTGACATCACCAGATACTACCAAATATTCTAATCTTGAGTTACTTGAATCTCTTGCTCTGACAAATCATAAAAAACTGACTGATATAGAGACTTCCCAGTTCAAGCAAGGGACTGGTGAAGACACAACAGCATTGTTGCTAAATCATGAATCAGATTTAGAAGAGCACGCAGTCTCAGTTAAGGAATACCCTTTGTTTTAGAAATTGGAGTCTGCAGTTACTGCAGATATCTTAAAAGTTTCTCAGACAAGAGATTCGCTGACTCCCTGCAATTATCTCCACAAGGTCCTCAGACGGTGGCTTTTAGATTTTTGCAACTAAAAGGTCTGGATGTTCAAATAGATGGTGTGGAAGGGGCTAGGACTCAGCACACGCTTTTCAGCAGCCTATTGAAGTTTCTTCACTCCAACTGGAAGTTAAGGATATGCTCAATCTTATTTTTGAGGAAATTATGGAATTGAAGGTCTGTCAAGCACTACAAACTGCTACCCTCAAGGCCAGGCTAAGCAAAATTGAGGAATCAGTAGCTCAGATTCCTGAGAAAATAAAGGAGGCTGAATTCTGGATTTCGGAGTTAGAAGACCAGCTCACCATGACCCGGAAGGAAATTGGCCAATTTCTCAAGGAGCACTCCCTTTTAGAAAACAAGACTGAAGAGCTAGAAAATCACTCACGTCTCATCTAATCTTCCTATTTTTGGATTTCCAGAAGGCTGCGAGTGCCAACAAACGCTTCCAGGGGTGGAGTCATTTATTAAGTCCCATGTTCTGCCAAGTTTATCTGGGGATCTAACTTTAACTAGAGCTCATAAAATTCCAGCACAGCGCACTACTACGTATACATTTCCACATACAATCCTAGACAATTTTTGGGGATTATCAAATTAAAGAGCTGGTATGTCAAAGGCAATACAGCAGAGATAGTTTTCTTCATTGGAAGTGCCCCTGTGTCGAATTTTTTCTGATCTGTCTGCTGTTGCAGTCAGATGCTGAAATGACTTTGTTAAAATGGTCCATCTACAAAAAGCAGAAGGGGTATATGCTAGTATTACCCATCAATCCAAATGGAAGGTTCTCTTGAAAGGGTAGTTTAATCTGTTTTCTAAGGTGTCGCAGGCTCAGGAGTTTTTGCATCAGATTTCTAAAACGTAGTTAAAAATACTGGGTCTTGGATATTGGGGTTTTTGTTGTAAGAAATCAATGTTGATATCTTTCTGGATCATGGACGGGGCAGGGGGGCAAAGTGTGCAATGGTGCAATTTCATGGCACCAATCTATGGTGGGCTCTTCCCCTCCCATTAGGGTGTCTCTGTTTGGGGCACAGGGGAGGGTGTCTGGGAAGGAGTAGCATTATTCACAAAATTAGCAGATTCCTCTTATTTACATGTCACTGGGGAAGAGATGAAGTGGTCAAAATAAATACTTGTGTTGAAAGGAGGTTCTTTTTTCTTCTTCTTTTTCCTCTTTCTCCTCCTTAGAGCATTTAGCAATAGGTAATGAACACGGCTTATAAAATAAAAATTCTATTTTGCAATGTGAATGGGATTCCAAATGAACAAAAGTGTGGCGCAATGAATAGATGGCTTGGTTCCTGTGGCCCGGAAGTATTATTTTTCCAAAAGACGCATCTTAAAGAAACATATCCAAAGTTTGGCACACCAAAGTAGTATGCACATGCAATATTTGCTTCAGCCAGCTTGGCAGTAAGGGATGTTGCAATTTGTCTGGGCAGAGCTCTTGATTGGGTTTGATGCAACATAATAGGGAACTTGTAGGGACCCTGGCTTTGGGTAAAGGCTCTGGTGAATGGGTTTCCAATTACCCTTGTAAATTATTAAGCACCAGTTACTGATCTACCAGAGCCTCTACAGAAGATATATAAAATTGCTTTGGGTGCAGTGGAAAGATTATTTTGGGTGGGGATTTTAATTTTATTTACAAACTTAGTCAGGATACTTTAATGGAGCAAAACAACAGTTAAAACCTCAAACTAAAAAGGTGGTCGATACCTTGAAGCAAGATCTTCATTTGATTGACCCATGGTGGTTGGATCACCCCACGGATACACATTTTACTTGTTTTTCTAGCCGATATCATACTGCTTCTCGCATTGATTTTTTCATAATCTCACACTTGTTGCCTAGAGCTGGTTCCGATATTTGAGCCAATTACTTTCCTGATCATGCCCTGATTTCTCTTACTATCGAGGTTAAGATAAATCAGAAAGATGGGCCCAGGTTGCAGCTGGACTGCTTGTTATTAGCTGACAAACAATGGTCTGCGAGATAAGGGGGTTCCTTAAGGAATTTTTCCAATTAAATCGGTTCACAGGCTCTCTCTTTTGATTTGGGAGGCATTTAAAGGCCCCACCAGGGGGAGTATTATGTCTCATAAAGCATTCCTACATTAAGAACATCGCCAAAAAAATCACCAAATTACAAGATGCTTTAGATCAGATATCACAAGTACATAGACACTCCTCTGCCTTCAAAAAAGCAAAACAGAAATTGAGGGATTTTATACTACAGGAAATTATTAACTCTAGGGCTCATCATCAGAAATTATATGTAGAGAGTCAACAGATCAGGAGGTACTTAGACTGGTCTGTTAGGCAGAAACAAGAGTCTGTGTATGTGAGTGAACTAAAGAACCCTGAGTTGGGTAATTTTGTCACGGATAAAGATCAAGTCTCTCAGGTTTTCCTTAACAATTATAAGTCTGTATATGAGACCAGTTACTCCATCTCTTTGATAAGTATAGTGCAGTACTTTCAGACTGTTAGAGTACCCTCCATCGAGGCTTCTCAGGGCCATAAATTAATGTCAACTATTACAGTGAGTGAATTGAAGGATGTTTTAGCTTTAATGCCTTGCAGCAAGGCGGCTGCCAATGATGGCTTTCCAGCCAAATTTTATTCGACCTCTGCTGGGAAATTACTCCCATTTCTGGCTGAATTATGTAACAATATTAAAGATGAGGTTAAATTATCTTCTTCCTTTAGTGAATGTATGATTGTAAGCTTTTTAAAGAAAGGAAAAAATCCAGAGGACTTTAACTCGTACAGGCCCCTATGTCTGCTCAATGCTAATTATAAGCTATTGATGAAGCTTTGAGCCATTTAGATAGCACTGCTGTCTCAGGATGTAATCCACACAGATCAAACAGACTTTGTCACTGGAAGCATAAGGGCTGCTTATACGCGTTTCTTACTTCAAGCATTGTTTTTTTATTCAGTTAATCAGACAAAAGCTGCAGTCATCATGGTTGATGCGGAGAAAGCTTTAGATCTGGTTAACTGGGGCCCCTTATTTTTTGCTTTGGCTTCCTGGTAGGCTTTGTTACTTTGCTCTCTAAACTTTATCAGGGAGCTAAGGCACACATTTTTGTAAATTCACATTAAGGCAATATGGTCCTAATTAAGAGGGGGACCCAACAGTGTTGTCCCCTCTCTCCTATATTGTTCACTTTTTTTATAGAGCCGTTAGCAGTTAAGATTAGGGCTACTCGGAATTTAAAGCCACCTACTTTTCATATGACTACATTGAAGCTCTTTGCAGATTATCACTCTATCAATCATGACATTTATAAAGCGCACTACATACCTGTGAGGGTCTTAAGGCGCTGGGGCGGGGGGGGGGTGCTGCTAGTGATCGAAGAGCCAGGTCTTGAGGAGTCTTCCGAAGGCCAGTAGGTCTTGGGTCTGTCATAGGTTGGTGGGGAGGGTGTTCCAGGTTTTGGCAGCGAGGTGGGAGAAGGATTTGCCACGGGTGGTCGTTCTTCGGATGCAGGGGACTGCGGTGCGGGCGAAGCTGGCGGAGCCGACCTGGCGGGTGGGGGTGTGGAAGTTGAGTCATCTGTTGAGGTATACTAGGCCGGTCTTGTGGAGCGCTTTGTGTGCGTGGATGAGGAGTTTGAAGGTTATCCTCTTGTTGACGGGGAGCCAGTGCAGGTCTCGTAGGTGTGCTGTGATGTGGCTGCGGCTGTCAAGGATCAGTCGTACTGACGTATTCTGGATGCATTGCAATCGCCTCAGGAGCTTGGCCAATGTTCCTGCGTAGAGGACGTTTCCGTAGGCCAGACTGCTGACGGCGAGGGCACTGGGTGACTGTTCTTTGGAGCATTCTGAGGGTGTTAAAGCAGGATGAGGAGACGGCGTTGACCTGCTTAGTCATGGAGAGGGTGAAGTCGAGGATGACCCCTAGATTGCTTGCATGGTCGGTGGGTGCCGGGCCGCTCCTAGTGTCATCGGCCACCAGGAGTCATCCCAGGGCAAAGGGCTGGACCCGGAGCTCTTATATTTGAAACCAGAAAGGGGAAATATTCAGCAGGTGTAAGATGCGTTTGATCATTTTAAAGATATAGGGGGGTATAAGATTAACCCAACAAAAACAGACATTCTGCTTTTCAATTCTCCTACAGAGTTCCTTCCATTAATTCTCCAGTCACAGGCAGGGCTTCAGGCTTCCTTTATTTACTTGGGGGTAGATGTAAGTCACGATTACTCTAAGCTATATCAGTTAAATTACATTCCAATGTTTTTTAATATAAAGGGTCTGCTCAAAAGAAGGACTCTGCTTCCTTTGACCTCAGTGGGCAGAGTAACCTTTAACAAGATGTCTTTCCTTCCACTTTTACTGTCCTTATTTTTGAACATCCCTATTGAAGTTGAGAATTCTTATTTAACAGATTTTGGATGTGCTTCTTAGGTGTTTTACATGGTTTAGTAAAGCACCTAAGGTAAAATATGTGGCCCTTCAGCTCGATATTCTCCATGGAGGGCTTGCTCTCCCCCATTTTCAAGATTATTATCAAAGCAGCACTCCTTGATTTCTGTGCTAGAGTTTTGAACATTAAGGGAGTAATGGATTCTTTTTTTTAGATAGAATGATACGATACAGGATGCTGGCATCCACTTACTAGTTTTTATGAGGGGTCCTAAATTTCCAAAGAAAACTAGATATAAGGCTTTAGCAGAGCTAAGTTCAAGGCTTCTGATCTTATATGGTCATAATAAAGTTTATTCGGGTTGGGAGTTTCTTACACTTCGGGAGTTAGGATAGCTAGTTGTGATAATCCCATCTGTTATTGTTACATTGTGAGTGCAAGCTGGGTACAGTGAGGTTGGCCACGTTTTTCTCCAGGGTAGATGTATGATATTTTAGTTCATTGTAGTGAATTGGGAACACATCTTTTTCTGTCTTATTATAAGATAATCTCATTGTTTAAAGATTGTCGCTTTGATCTTGGTCAGGAGAGCCAGAATTTATACCACGCCATGTTTAGGGTAAAGGTGGATGGAATAGGAAATTGGTATCGGCTATTACATGATCAAATTTCACATCTTAATGGCATTAATACAATTTTAGATAAAATACCCTTAACAACGCACTGTGATTTTTCAGTCAGGGATTGGCAGACAATATCGCTATTAGGCCATAAGTCTTTGAGAGCAGCAAAGAATGTTATTTTCTAGTGCTGGGTGGCCTATTTTACACCTGAGGCTTTAAATAAAAGATTAGTGGCTCTTGATAACTGCTGCTTCCGGTGCAGCAGGGTGAGGAGGGATGATTTCATATTTTTTATTCCTGTCCGCAATTAAGCGCCTTCTGGTCCAAGCTAGTAGCAGCTTTAAATGTGGCTATTGGTCTGTCTCTTACATTAGATCATGCATTGGTATTCTTCGGTTTTTTACATAATGGACAATCTTGGAAAGTATCTAAATAGGGTCAGAAGCTTTTGGCCATATCCTTTGCTGTGGTTCGCTTGTGGATTCTTCAAAAGTGGCAAATCTTTAGGGTCCCGGAGTATCAAGAGTTGTTTAGCAAAATGATCACAACAGAACACTTTGAGGAAGTGAATCCTAAGCAGATAGGGGGTTTAAAGCACTTTATTCAATTAGTATCTAGGAGAGCGAGGGCTGCTATGGTGAAGAATAGGTCTAGATTTTACTATATTGTTGGGTTCTGGGACCTAGAAGGTGCAGTTCTACTGGGAATCCTGTGCCCATAAGCGTAGATATCATCTCTGGAAATAATTGTTTTTTATCAATTGAGGTACTTACCGGAGCCCTTTAACAACAGTAAGGCACTTTATTCATTCTAAAGTACTTGAACCTATAGTAAGGTACGTTATTTAATCTCTTGCATAGTAAGGTTCTCTTAGTTAATCATATCTAAACTTTTATGTGGATGGCAGGTAGGATACTGTAATAATTGTATTTCTTATAATCTGCTGTCATTCTCCCTGTTTAAGATATATCTGTAATGAAATGTGACTATTTATGGAAAACTTTCAATGTACTGTATGTATCTCCCTTTATTTTTTATTGCTATGAAACCTGATCTCCAACTGCAATGTGATGGATCTGATCAATAAAATGTTTTAAAAAGATAGATAGCTAGACATCTTTAGGTGTATGCACCTTTGCTGGGCCATGAAGCAGGTGGTGGCGGAATGTATGATGATACAATGCATACATTTACAATGCATGCCTTTACACTGCAGTTTTTACATCGCAACATCCTTTACAACACATTCTTTTACATCGCATGCCATTACATTGAATTTTCAGAAACTACCTTTACAACGCATTACATCACATCATAACTTTACAATGCATACCATTACAATGCATCCCACTACATTGCATTTAAGGTGAGTGTTGGATAGTGTAGGGGTAATAATTACTATTCTAACTCCAGAGAGTGCAACAGTAGGGTAAGTGTTGGATAGTGTAGGGGTAAAAATGACTATTCTAACTCCAGTGAGTGCAACAGTAATTTAAGTGTTGGATAGTGTAAGGGTACTATGCGTTGTAATGGTATGCCTTGTAATGACTTGCAATGTAATTTCTGCATTGTAGTGACATGCGTTGTAATGACATGCGTTGTAGTGACATGCAATGTAATGGCTGTGTTGTAATGACATGCGATGTAAAGGATGTTGCAATGTAATGACTGCTATGTAAATGTAGTGTGATGTAATGACTGGTTTGTAAAGGTTGCTTCCCGTGGTGGAGCTGCCCCAGCCTTCTTCCCACTTCATAGACACTTTCTCATCTTCGTAAAAATACTTAGGGTGTCAGCTTGTAATCAAATTCAAAGCATCAGATGGTGTGAGTTAGAAAGAATGCTCAATGCCGAAAATCTGATGTTAAACTCTGATAATGACTGAACCAAATATGGTTCAAAAACTAGTCTCCTTTAACACCAAAGTCATAGCACCACTGCAAATGTTTTTATTCCAAACTGTATCACTTTTGCAAGAGTTCAGGACACATGCTGCTCATCATGTAGAGGATTTCCCTATACTCCTTCAAGAGCGTTTTTACATTGATGTACCTGCTCGCCCAAGTCCGGGGGTACTCTTTTTAGGTTATGCCTGCACAGTGCTTGCAGTTATTTATTTCCCCACCTCCTGCCCTCCTCCCAATGTCCATAGTTTGTTTCCCCACCCTCACCCTGCTCCTGCTGTTTGTGGTTCCTTTAACCTTCCGCTGACTGTGGGTTCCTCCATGGGCTGTGGAGCAACATGGTTTAAAGTACAACAAAGTGCTACGGCACAGTCAATACTGGCAAGTGCCACAGCACTTTTATTTTACTTTAACCCATGTTGCACTGTACCCCATGTTGCTGCAAATCATGTGAAAAAAGCTCTTGCATAGGGAAAAACGTATTAGCTTTGACTATGCTTGTTCTCTCTTTTCCTCTTGTGGTATTGCAAATCCAAGATTGTTTTGGGATTTGACCCAAAAACAGTTTTAGTTGTTTCACCAACCTCATGTAATCAACATCATCATGGTATTCTTTCCTTATTCGCAAACTAGAGAAATGCATAAAATCATGGTTAACAATAAAAGCAATACAAAGCAACAATACATTCAATAAATAAAACCTAATAAAAATAAACTTAACATCACACGTTAACAGTACTTGCAGGTCGGGGGCGTGGCTTGGCGCCCGGCGAGGACGGCAGCGCAGATGTAAGCGCTCCCGGTCGCTCGGGGATTCCGCCGCTTTCCTCACACCACTTCTGCCTGCAAAACCGATTTCACGGAAGCGGAGACTGCAGCCTACAAAGCGGTTCCGAGTTCAGGCTTCGCTGAGCGCCGGAATGGTGGTTTTCGGCGATATCTCGGCGGACGCGGCTGAGTGATAGTCGCGCCCGCCATTTTGTTTCTTGTCAGAGCGGACTTCGGCGCTCCTGTTGCTCGACCATGCGGGCTTGCTCACGAGACCTGGGACTTGCTAACTTTCTCTGGTGAGGTTTCTTTCTACATTTTTGTCTCACCGCTGCCCTAATTTCATATAAGCTGCTCTTCAATGAAGTTAAACGAGTTTCTTCAGAGTTCTGCGTGTCCTGGGCGGCCATTTTACGCAAATGGACTTTCCTTGTTTCAAATATCCTGCTGATGCCATCACTTTAAGTCAACCCTTTGCTGGGGGCGCTGTTTTCTCTACCGCTCCTACATTTAACGCTATCTGCATCTCGAAGCAGCTTTGAGCATGGCTCCTGTTTGCTCTCCTTACCTGCTGTCTATATCTTTTTGACGTCCTCCACCTGAGGGACCTTCTCTGTTCTACAAAGCGAATTGGTTGCGGCTCTACCCATCTTTTTGACTCTTTGGCATTCTTATATTCAGTGCAGTTTTCTAGTCAAGAATTAGGGCTTATTGTTGGACTATCTCTATATTTTCGCCTCACCAACGACTTCCTTCAACTTCATTTTTATGGAAAGGAAGACGTTCCCTCGGACCCCCAAAAATCCACGTCGTGTCTTCATCAAAAACTCCAGAGTCTTCTCTGCATTGGCACACCTTGAGGCCTCTCAAACTCTCGCTACTCAAATGTCGCAGTCATCTGCGGAACGACCTATCCAGTCTTCAGGAACAGTCACGACGAAACGTCTTAAAAAACACCCTCCATCGCCAACTAGGTCCACATCGGCTGTCTCTATGGAGCTGTTATTGGAAGAGATTCGTGCTCTCAAGCCCTTCATGGAAGAAACCAATTCTAAGTTGCAGGTCCTTACCGACAACTGGTCCCAAATGGATGCCAGAGTGACTACAGTGGAACACTCTATAACTTCTCTCCAAGAGTCTTCCTCCAAGGTATCGCACATGCAGTCTCAAATTTCCTCTCTCCAAAAGCAAGTTGAGGAATTGGAAAATCGAAATAGGCGCAACAATCTTCGTCTCTACGGCCTGGCGGAGAATTGTGAGGGGGATGACCCTATTGCCTTCTTCAAATCATTTCTGCCCAAACTTCTTCATTTGCCTGAAGACACTAAGCTCAACATCCAACGTGCACATAGATTGGGTCGGCTCCCTTCTACTTCCTCTCCCTCTTCACGACCAAGAGGTGTCATCATGTACTTTTTAGAATATACTGACCTCCTCAAGGTTATTTCAGCAGCTCGTGCCTCACCTCGCTTACAATGGTCAGGCTCCAATCTTTTCTTTGCGCAGGATTATGCAAGAGCCACAGCTAGTCGTCGCAAGGCCTTCTTGGACATGCGACCAGAACTTCGTGCAATTGGAGCTAGATATGGCCTTTTCCACCCTTGCCTATTCAGAGTGACCCACAACAACAAGACCACGACATATGAGGATCCTGTTCGACTTCGCAGCTTCTTGAATGCAACCCAAGCATCTGACATGGACTTTTCCAGCTCTTCGTCATCTTTCCCGCCATGATTCCAGCGTGATGCAGCACCGGAATATCAATTAATTTGCACGCTTATTGTGCATTGTTGAATGTGTTACTGTTGGTTTGTGCCAAGTTTCTTGATGGCTCCGGTTTTCTTGTTATCTCCCCCACCTTTCGTCATTTTTTCTTGTACTCCAGTTCGTTAATTAATATTGTTCGCCACTATTTCTTCACGCACCCTTGTGTTATTTCCTGTTGTTTTGTTCCCATTTTCTCTTAATTGGCTCGCTCACTACTGGTTTTCTTCCCTTTTCCTTGCAGGTTTTTACATTTTATATGGTGTCTCCCCCTCGACTTGTCGGTCCGCTTGCATTGGACGCTTGCTTCCTCTGCCTGGTGCTCCCCCCTCATTCATCTCCTCGTGTATCCTTCCCCTGATGATCGATCCTCCCCATCTCTACCCTTCATAAGTATGTTTTCCTTTTCCTCCTGGATGTTCATTTCCCTTCTTGTTTCTTTTTCACTTTTAAGTTCACCAATTTCCTTCTGTTCACAGGTGTCTCTCCTTTTTGTTTCTCAAATTTTCTTCGTTCATCATCTTCTTCCTATTATTCTACTTCCCTCCTGGACTACCTTCACATCTTCTCCACAGCGACTGCTTTTATTCTCCTTTTCTTCACCTTATTTTCTCTTTCCTCGTTCTTTTACTCATTATCACACTGTTTTGTCTTTCATCGACTTTCTTATTTTCCATGATTTTCTCATTCTTCTGGATCTTCTTTCCACCTTTTTCCTTTTCTCTGCTTTCTTCCTCTTCTCTGAAATGATATGTCTCTCAAGGTAATCACATGGAATGTTAAGGGCGTTAACTCCCCTATCAAACGTCAAAGAATTTTATCTCACCTCTCGCGTTTGAATGTGGACATTGCTTTTTTGCAAGAGACCCATTTATCTGATGAAGAATCTGTTAAATTGAAGAGAAGTTGGGTGGGTGATGTTTATTATTCTCCTGGGGATGGTAAACGTAATGGCGTTGCTATTTTATGTCACAAAGCTCTCTCTCACTCCCTGCTTGCTCAGGAATCGGATGCTGAGGGTCGATGGATATATGCCAAACTTTCTATCAAGAATGTTCCAATTTCTCTCCTGAACGTTTATGCCCCTACCACTGGTGATCCCACCTTCTGGCACTCATTTTCCCAGCACATCACCAGATTTATAGATGATAATTTTATATTGGCAGGAGACTGCAATCAACCCTTAGATCCCTTTCTAGATAGAAACTCCAAAGCACACTTCATTCCTAACAAAGCACATAAATCCTTCTCCCAAGCTATCTCTCAACACAAACTCACTGATGCTTGGCGCCTATGCAACCCAGACCTTCAGGAATTTACTTTTTATTCTCCATGTCACCATTCCCAATCTCGTATTGATTACATTTTTGTCACTCACAACATCGCCCAAACTCTTACTCATGCAGAAATTGGCCCAATTTTACTTTCTGACCATGCCCCCACATTAGTCCAATTGGACGTTTTACCCAGATCAACAGGCCCTAAACGCTGGCGTTTCAACAACTCTCTCCTCCTGGACCCTAAATTTACTACTTCCTTCACTTCCTTCTCCCATGAATTTTTCTCCCTAAATGATACCTCTCCTGTCCCCAAACACACCATTTGGGACGCTTTTAAAGCGGCAGCCAGAGACTTCATCATTGGCTTTGTTGCTAAAAAACGTAGAGCTGCTCGGGATTTTACTAAGGCTATTCTCCTGGATATTAAGAAATTGGAGCATTCTTACTTCACTTCTCGTTCACAGCATACTCTAAATGCCTTGGTGAGCGCTAAGATGAAATTCAACAAAAAATCTACGGATGACGCATCTCTGTATTTATTAAAATCTAGTGCCAAGTTTTATGGAGGCAAAAATAAGGCTGGCAAGATTTTAGCTAATTATCTCAAGGTGAAACACAATAAATTAAACATTGACTCAATTTACGACACCAACTCAAATCTCAAACACACAGATGCAGATATCCTCACTGAATTCTCTACTTTCTACAAGACTCTATACTCTTCTGAAACTCAGCCTTCTTCTCATTCCCTCCACACATTTTTCTCCTCCATTCAAAAACCATCTCACTTCCCACTTGATCTCTCCCATCTGGAACTTGATATATCCCAGCAAGAACTCCTTAAAGCGCTCAACACTCTTCAAAAGGACAAGGCCCCCGGGCCGGACGGCTTCACAGTAGAATTCTTTCTCCACTTTTCAAAACTCCTCATCCCCAGACTCCATTCCCTTATTGGCTCCTTCCTTTCCTTGGGTTCCTCATCGGGTTCTTTCTCAGACGCCCATATTTGCCTTATACCCAAGGAGGGAAAGGACCCTCAACACTGCAAAAACTATAGACCAATTTCTCTGGTCAATATTGATTATAAAATTTTTGCAAAGTCTCTTGCGGCACGTCTCGACCTTCTTCTTCCAGACCTGCTGGGTGCGGAACAGTCGGGTTTTGTCAAAGGCCGTTTTATCACCGATAACACCAGGCTCCTCTTTAACGTTCTTTCTAAATCCCGCCTTTTACCCCACTCCCTTGCGGCCATTGCCTTAGACGCCGAAAAGGCATTTGATAGGGTTGAATGGCCTTACCTATTTCACACCCTCCGGTGGTTTGGTTTTGGTCCTGTTTTTATATCCTTGATTTCACTACTTTATTCTAATCCCCGCGCTGCTGTTTGTGCCAATGGTCAAATATCTTCCTTTTTTGATTTAAAAAGAGGTGTTCGTCAAGGTTGTCCCTTATCTCCCTTTCTCTTTAATTTGGCCTTAGAACCCTTCCTCTCCAAACTCCGTCAAAACCCCTCCATCCACGGTTTCCAGACGTCGGACTTCCACATTAAGCTAGCCGCTTATGCAGATGATATTTTGCTCTTTGTCTCTAACCCCTCCGTTTCCATTCCTGCCTTTCTCACTGAAGTCCACACTTATTCCCAAATATCGGGCTATAAACTTAATAACGATAAGTGTGAGATCCTCCCCTTAACTAAATTCACATTCAAACCTGATTTTGACGCCTCTGGCTTTACATGGAAACCTTCCAATATTAAATACCTCGGAATGCATGTTACCCCTACCATCTCAGACACTGTTTCCCTGTGCCTCTCCAAATGTACTCAAAAATTAACAGATCTCACATCCAAGTGGCATCCCCTTTACTTATCCTGGTGGGGCCGCCTTGACACTATTAAAATGATGTGTTCCCCCATTGTTCTCTATACCCTCTCTAATATTCCGGTCCCTATCCCTTCCAAATTTTTCAAAAAGATCAACTCCATTCTCATGTCTTTTCTTTGGAATAAAAAGAAACCACGAATGTCTCTAGCACGTCTGATTCGTCCTAAATCAGAGGGTGGGGCTAACTTTCCTGATTTCCCAGCTTACCACAAGGCATTCCAGTTGAGGCAAGCCTCTTTTTGGCTACAAGACCCTGACACCCCATCTCCTCTATGGACCAAATTTGAACGCCTCCTTCTATCTCCCTTTTCCTTTGCTGAATACCTCTCCTTCTCCCGCAAACCCGTTTCAATCTCCACTCCAATTCATAAGTTTACCACTAAATTACTCTTCTCTCTCACTCACGTGCCTCCTACCACCACTGCTGATTTCCTCTCCTCCCCCATATGGCACAACACATCCTTACTCATACGTGATAGACCCTTTTTTTGGAGCACCTGGCATGCTCGAGGTTTGCAATGGATCTCCCAACTTTTCTCTTGTTCCTCTTTCTTACCTTTTGACACCCTTCGCTCCCTCTATGACCTACCCACTTCCTTTGCGCGCAAATACCAACTGCTTAAAAACACAGTTCTAACGAAATACATTGACCTCTCTCAACCCCGCCCTTCTTCTCCTGCTCCCTCCACTCCCACCTCCGCACTTCATTCCTTTTTACGTACTACACCAAAAGCCTCTGCCATTTACAAGTACCTTCACGCTGGTGAGACTCCGAGACCCAAATCTAAAGTGGAAGAGTCTTGGGAGCTTGACTTGTCTGTCTCTTGGTCGGTCTCTTTCTGGGACAAAATCTGGACCAAACTACGCAAGTCCTCCAGAGCAGCGACCCTCACTCAGACTTTGTTTTTCATTTACAACAGACTTCTTTTCACACCCTCTATCCTTCACAAACGCTTTCCTAACACCCCCCACACATGCTGGTCCTGTTCATCACCACAAGCTGATTTGTTTCATATGTTATTTCTATGCACTCATGTTCGTAATTTTTGGCTGCAGGTGTGGGCTCAACTTAATTTAATCTTCCACACTACTATCCCACTTTCTTACACACACATTTTTATGGGCAGTCTCTCCCCTTGCTGGGATGCTGTTGATCTCAAACCTCAAATTGTCGACCTATTACTTGCCGCCGCCTTCCAACAGATAACGGTCAACTGGAAGGATTTCTCCAAGATTGCATTCAAAGCGTGGTGGTTTAATGTATGCCATAACCATAGACTTGACACCGCTCATGTCTTCCCGGCGAGTATGGCTACTAAACGCATGGACCTATGGACTCCCGTCACACTTTATCTGGACTCATGTAGTAAACGCTTGTTTCACCCTCCGCCTCTGCAACAGGAAGTCTCTAAACCTCCTTAAACGCCCGATACATTCTATTTATTCTCCATTGTACCATTATTCTTTTAATTCTTTCTGATGTTTTCATGGTTTTCATATTTTATGCTTAATACATTTTCCCTTTACCTCTTTCCTTTCTCTTATCTTGTATCCAGATTTCTTTCATTATAAGGATTGCATTTGTATAGTTGCATTGTTCTGCTCAGAGTTTTTTCCTTGATATCATATTGTATTTTGCTTTGACACCTGGCTTTATTTTTTATTAATTTCAATAAAAATTTTCTTGAACTTAAAAAAACAGTACTTGCAGGTCGACAACACAACATGTTCAAAGTATAGAGCCCGTAAGACATCACGTAAGTAAAATTCCATAAAGACCTGATACGAAGCTGGGACTTCTCTGCAGTGACGTCAAATGCCAAGAGTGCAGTGCAGAAATATTTCCCAAAACTTAACAAACAATTGGCAGTTCCTGCCCTGAAACGAATGAGTAATGACCTTTCCCACCCCACAAGGGCCCATGACAGGATGGGCTCCATTCCAACAATTTCTTTTAAGTTAAGATAAAACGCCACTGCACTTACTGGCACATGCATCAAGGGAAACCGCATTTGCTAATGGTGCGAATCGCAAAATTCGGCCGTTTGCGAATGCAATTCCAATTTTTGGGATGCATTATCATTTTTGTTATTTTCGCAATTTAAGAAATCGCAAAATTGAGATTTCTTAAATTGCGATTGCATTTAAGGAATCTCAAATTGAGATTCCTTAAATGCAATGCATCAAACTTTTAAAATTTGCGAATTCGCAAATAAGGGTGCAAATTACCACGAAGTTAACCTTCATGGTAATTTGCGAAAACTTTGAAAAATGCACTAAAGTGCATTTTTCAAAGTTTCGTTTTACACACATACATGCCCTTGGGGCATGTGTGTGTGCAAAATGTACTAATGGGCAGATATCAGGGTTGCAACAGGGTGTCCTTTGGACACCCCTGCACCCTTGAAATTGCATTCTTAATTTGCGAATTTCTAATGGTGAATCGCAAATTAAGAATGTCATTCCCATTCATTCCTATGGGCCTCTAGGCCCATAGAAATGAATGGGGAGAGGCCCATAGGAATGAATGGGGAGCTATTCCTTAATTGCGATTCGCAATTTGTGAGTCGCAATTAAGGAATTTTAAGAAATCGCAATTTATTTAGCAATTTCTTCATGCATTGCCATTTGGGATTCCTTATTTGCGATTCCTTATTTTTCGCAAATAAGGAATCGCAAATGGTAATGTTGATGCATGTGCCCGCTAGTGCGCTAGCTTTTAGCACGTCTATTCTCTGCGAAAAGGCTTTAGCTGCCATTTTATCTTACTTGCGTCTAAGAGGCGATGGCTGAAAAACCTCCGGGTGGCTAACTCTTTTAAAGTGGCAGCGATATAGGCAATCCAAAAGATGTAATCAAAAAATCATAACCCAAAATGAATGCATATTAATGCATAGAGGGGCTTTGGGTTAGCTCTCCTTACCATGACTGCATACAATATGGCTGTGTGTGTCAGCCGCATAACCCACTGGCTGTATGGCACTTTGAGCGACAAAATATTGTCGAATCACGTGTATCCACCTAAAAAATAGTGCTCTTCAGTGCCCAGGCTGGTGGGACACGCGCTGCAATATAGTTTTTGTTTACAGTATTTTCTTTGAAAGCCAACGCTCGTCACGTGGTAGCTATTTTTCGTTTAAGCTTTTCATTCCAATTGCATATGCTTTAAAAAAGAAATGCACGCTTGCCAAAAGAAGACCTTTTGGAGTTGTCATTACTTGTTTATCTGGTGGCGGGGACTGGTTTGTGTTTTCACTCTTATGTTTCGTTAAAAGGTGGAGATACCCCTATCATTGTAAGCGTGGTTGATTACATTCACAGTGAGATGTATTCAGTAATGTTGTATCTTTTTTGGCTAGCCTATGGACACTTGTAATATTGGCTAATTATGGGAGCGGAAACCAAGATGTCAATTGTGCAGGCTAGTGCAGGCGTTTTCCTCCGAGTCTGTGCAGTTAAAAGGCCTCTATTTATGACCCTTGTATTCGCAAATGCCATAGAGTTTAATGTCACAATTAAATCTTGCACAGAGACGTAATTCCCATGAGTCGATGAAGCATAAGCCCATTTAACTGGCAAGAAATATTTTCCTTATTAAACCTGTAATGCTCTACGAAAAAGTTGATATTAACTCACAAGAAATTCCCATGGTTAAACACTGCCTTTTGGGGATGATGCTTAAAACAGGGTTGCCGGCCTTACGACGAATTTACGCTCACAAGCAGCATTATTGACAAAATTATTCAAATACGGCTCTTCTTTTTTTAAAGAAATGTGTGGGAAGTTGCAGTGGAACTCACCAATGTCAAGCCATATTCCTCAGGGGTTTGCCATAATGTCTGCAGTAAAACTTGCCATTTGATCACTCATTTATTTGATTTTTATTACACACACTTTTAGAAAGCCAACCCTTTACAAAAAATGAAATAATGTGATAATAAAGCTTCACAGACTAGCACCAACGTAGGAGCAAATCAGTTTAAATAAAGCATGAGGATATTATACTTTTATTTCTTCACGCTGAATTGCTTTGTGTTTCCCTTCACCCCCTAGCACTCCCTCAGGTTCTGCCATCTCACCAGCCTCATGTTTTCCAAAAACAATTATGATAAAAACATATATTACCTACTGGCGGTCGCCAGTAGGTAGTTATATTTAGGACCTATTTTCCATAGGAAATTCGCAACATTCTATTCTCAATAACGTTGGCGCGATTGACGAATCTTTGTGAAATTTTCAAAAGTTACGGTCAGCTCCGTTACGCTCCTATCCTGAAAGTCTTGGGATGATTCGTGTAGCGGGGCCGAGAAAAAAGGGGGGTCCCAAAACGTGTTTTCCCCATGCAATTTTTCATAGGACCTTTAGCTGCAGCTACAGCCCGAACTGCTGAACGGAATTGCACCAAATTTGGCAGAGAGGTAGTCCTCAGTTTAGACTCATGCCTTCTGCTTAAATGGTGTAAATCCGTTCAGTAATTCCTGAGAAAATCACATTTAAATGTACATATATATCTATGGCCATGCAGGACCCGAAGCGCACCCTGCCGTGCACAAGCTGCATTCTAATTGGCTGACAACACTCCGAATCAGGAAGTGTTGGCAGCCATCTTGTGCCTCGGAAGAACAGAGGCACAAGAAACCTATAAAAAAACAATCAAAACGTGAAACGGGGGCAGGGTAGAAACACACTGACCCCCTAGGCCTGCTAAGGAAGTCCCACAAGGACCCCCAGGGCCCAAAAAAATATATATTTTAAAACAAAATCTGTAAAATCTGCGCAAGTGCGCGGATCTTGCCGATGGAAAAAAAGAAAAGAAACAGGAGCTCCTGATTGTGTAGTAGCGTGGGGCGAGGGAGGGTTCCCTTGCACTGAAATGTAGCCTTGCACAAGAGCTATAAAAGACTGTTTGTCTGCTTTCTCTTCAGTTCTGCAAGAGCTGCAGCTTGCTCTGAAATGTAAGCAGTGCGCTGAGCATCCTGTCGCATGTAATACGAGCAGCAGAAGAAACAGCGCAGGATTCCCGCCTCACATCCCTTTATCATGTTTAAATTTATCCAGATTTTGTTGTTGCTGGGAGTCGCCTCCTTCTCCACCTCTTTTACATTAGGACGTTTAAAGCTTTCCATGTATAGAAGTAAAGGTCCCGCTTCCAAAGCTGAAGTACTTTCATTTATGAACAGCCAACATAGCTTGAAATAAACTGATAGCTGTGGTGGATTGCAATGCAGTTCACGTTCTCCACACATTACAAGTGGCACCACCTCAACAGCCCTGAGCACTTAGAGGCACTAAGAGAGTTAGGAAGTCTCCAAACACAACAGAAATCGGAAACCTCGCAGGCAGGACAAGCACACTATGTAAACACTGAACTAAAATAGAAACCGACGAGGCTGAGGTAGGGGATCGGAGCCTGGGACATGTGAAGAAGGAAGCATAACCCACAGGAGGTAGGAGGTATGCCGCGGAGGCAGCCTCTCCAGCACAGGATACAGGTAGCATGTGCCAATGGTGACCGCTTTACGTCCAAGTGAAGAGATGAGATCTTCAGCAACAAGCCCATTGAAGTAGTTCAGGGGAGGGGGAGCGGGGTGCAAATGCACGACATTGTAATGGTTATAGCAGGTGGGTTTACCACCAGGGACACACTGCTCCTGACCTGTGCTTTCAGGAAACAAGTCAATGCATTCTGTGGCTGGAAGAACTAGTTATAACTGATTATTACTTTAACCAGCAGGGTGAAAGTAGCATTGAGACTGAGAACACCCGTACCCGAGCACATCGCAGCACCCCACACAAAGATACCAGCGTCCCACTCACTTCTCACCAGCTCTCTAGAGGAAGACGTCCCACAGCTCTAAACACTGTCGGACCACCACTCCCTACTAGAAGGTTCTCTGGATCTACAGACCCCATAGCTCCTGTTCCATCACAGACTCCCACAAAACTTCAAATCTTGCTAGAGGACTTGGTCCTCATCTCCGTGCCCACACCGGATCCCAAACAATCTGGAACATACACCAACCTGGCACCAGGCCATGCCATGGGACCAAGCTAGCCCCAGTCACAGGATCGGGTGATGTGTTAGCGGGAGCAGGCCGTGGTGCCCTGAGCGTCCAAAGACGTGTAGACCCCTCCACTCCCTTTGTTACTGCGGCCACAGTGCCCTCCTCATCCACTAATGGCAGAGCCAAAGACTAAGACCACTCGGTTGATGAGCTCAAACCCTCACCGCTCAGCGGTTTCCGGAGCGGAGTTTCAGAGACCTTCCCCCCCTTCCAGACCAGCCACTTCCAGAGCTTATTAAAGCTTCCTGCCTCCTCCCCCCCAGCATCTACACGGGGGCACTACTGGGCTTCGCCCGTGCTCACTGCCTGCACTTCCCCCACGTGCATTCCTGTGTGAAAGCACCCCAAATCCTGTCTGGTCTCAAAGGCCTTCAGGCAATCAAGGCCTTGATGAGACACCCTAAAACTAAATGGCTATGAATGCAAAAAACAGCCTAACTGCAGCTCTCAAGCATCATCAGCTTTTGTAGCCACAGATAACCACCCATGTTAGATGTCCTTCCTGTAACCTTCACTGTCAGTGCCTTCGGGTCACCTCATCTCCTTGCTGAGAAAAGAGCCCCCGTCGCCTCCCAAGTCAGAAGCCTTCACTGGTGCCCGCCCTGCAGCCAGAACTTCCAAGGAAGTTCCTTTTCAAAGCCGTACGTAACCCACAAATACCTGTAAGGATTTTCTCCCCCAGACCTCAAAGACCAGACACTGCACTGCCCCACCATCCCTACTCTCTGCCCAGGATAGCCCCACCGGCTGCCAGGGATAAACCCATCACAGAGGAGGCTGACACGTTTTGATCTCCCTGACGAACCCTTCCCTGGCCTGTGGCCTCCATTTATCAGGGCCTCCCCTAGCTGTCTTTTGCATTTGAAGGCTAGAAGCTCATCCCAACAACCCTGACCCTGGGGTCACAGCACCGTCTCGACTTTAACAAAACTAATCCCTGATACACAGACTCACTGGAAACCAGGGTTAGAGCCTCGGGTTTGCGTCCACATCCTGTGATTCTGGGCAAATAACTTAATCTCATCATGCTGAATGATTAATGTAAATAAGGTGCTCATGTAAAGCGCGCATGTGATTCTGGGCAAAATAACGTAATCTCCCAGTGCCTGAGTGTGTAATGTAAATATGGTGCTCATGTAAAGCGCTCCAATACCTTCGGGTCGAGTTCGCGCTATGTAAATATGCACCCAAAGAAAAATAGGCCGGGCTTTTTGCATGCTAGTAAAATGCCTGTGTGTAGATGTGTTCTTACCAGAGTAGATATCTGCCCATAAACAAGATGCAGCGCGTGCCCCCCTGGAGCTTGAATGCCATTACAGTCTAGAAGCACGCATGGCTTGGAGTGGGCTTCTCACAAATGAATAAACATAAATATAACATTGAAATAGTCCGTAAAGGGCGAAAAATGAGCTTTGTGACCCTGGCGACAAGAACGGTATGTTAGACATCCAGGGTAGGGTGCCTGCTGCACAGACTTACTGGTAAAGATCTGGGCTTTCTTTAAGCAAACTGTGTCCTTGCGAGGTCTAGACCCAGCAAGATTAAAAAACAAGGTTTCAGACAGGTCCGTCTCTGCCCAGCTGTTGGGGTGTAGGGAAACCTTGGGGTGTTTTCACTCTGCGGATGCAGGGAGTAGCACATGGTTAAGCGATGCTCGCCTTTCAGCCTGACCGCTCAGGGAAGCATTTTACATCTACATGAACGAGGTTGAATGCTGTGTTCATCCGGTTTAATGTTAACACCGCTGTAGAAACGAACATTGCGTGTTAAAGGACAGAACTGCTACTCTGAAGATGTGGACGGACCTCCTTAAGTCAAGAGAAGGTGACAAGGACAATTTGGGGGCAGGCCCTGGGGGATGGGGTCCCCAGGGCCAAAATATTAGAAGAAGACGAGGGGCCACATAGCCCCCCTTCCTAAAACAAAAAAAAAAGAAAAAGACCGGCATGTGCCGGAGGCCACGCCCCCTTTTTGTAGCACTCTGCAAATGCGCCCCCTGACACGTTTGCAGAAGGGGAACAAATCCCCCTTGAATACTGGGGGTCCCTGAGGGCAAACAGGCCCACCAGGAACCTCCAGTATGCACCAGGGGGCTGCGTTGCAGAGAGGTGTTCTGAGGCCACGCCCCTTTTTACACCTCTCTGTAACGCAGCTCTGTGGCGCTTACTGGAGGTAACTGGTAGGCTAGTTGGCCCCAGGGACCCTCAGGATTCAAGGGGAGTAAATCCCCCAACTTAAAATGCACCACTGGGTGCGTTTGCACAGTGGTGAAGGGAGGGGGTGGGGCCTGAGTTCACATGTGTGCAAACATACCCTGTGGTGCGGTTTAAGTTTGGGATTTAATTTCTTGTCAATCCTGAGGGTCCCTGGGGGACAACTAGCCCACCAGGTACCTCCAGTAAGCATGATGGAGCTGCGTTGCAGAGTGTTGTAAAAAGGGGCGTGGCCTCTGAACACCTCTCTGCAATGCAGCTCACTGGCACATACTGGAGGTACCTGGTGGGCTAGTTGGCCCCCAGGGGACCTCAGGATTGAAGAGGAATTAATTCCCCAACTTAAAACGCGCCACAGGGCGTGTTTGTAGACATGTTACTTCAGGCCTCGCCCCCTTCCTTCACCATTGTGAAAATGCGCCCTGTCGTGCATTTTAAGTTGAGGAATTGATTCCTCTTCAATCTTGAGGGTCCCTGGGGGCCAACTAGCCCACCAGGTACCTCCAGTGTGCGCCAGGGAGCTGTGTTGCAGAGAGGTGTTTAGAGGCAACGCCCCTTTTTACACCTGTCTGCAACGCAGATCTTTGGCGCCTACTGGAAGTACCTAGTGGGCTAGTTTGACCCTAGGGACCCTCAGGATTCAAGGGGACTTAATCTCCCAACTTAAAACACGCCATGGGGCGCGTTTGCACACATGAAGGGAAGGGACGGGGCATGAGGTGACGTGTGCAAACACGTCCTGTGGCGCATTTTAAGTGGGGGAAAAAATTCCTCTTCAATCCTGAGGGACCCAGGGGGCCAGGTGCTTCCAGGAAGCGCCACTGTGCTGCGTTGCAGAGAGGTGGTGCAGGCCGTGCCCCTTTTGACATCTTTCTGCAACGCAGCTCTGTGGCGCTTACTAGATGTACCTAGTGGGCTATTTGGACTCTACGGACCCCCAGGATTGAAGGAGAATTATTTCCCCAACTTAAAACGCGCCACAGAGCGTGTTTGCACAGTGGCGAAGGGAGGGGATGGTGTAGGAAAGTGGCTCTATATATACTGGACCGAAGTAAAATCAGCCGAAGTACGAATTCCGATTGACTCACCTGTTATCAGGAGAGACCTCAGTGCTGCATCTTTGAGCCCAGTACTGATCCTGAAAAGTAATTCTAACCGTACTTACCAGTAACTTGAATTTCCTTCCACAGGCTAACATTGACTGGTTTCACTTGGATCTTCTTCCAAGTGTGGAGTTTTGGAACTTTAAAATATTCATCTAAAATCAGCCGAACTACGAATTCCGATTTACTCACCTGTTATCAGGAGAGACCTCAGTGCTGTATCTTTGAGCACAGTACTGATCCTGAAAAGTAATTCTAACCGTACTTACCAGTAACTTGTATTTCCTTCCATAGGAATCCATAGTCTGGTTTTCAACAGAAAAGTTTCCAAGGTTCTATTTTCACAAACTATAAATATTCCTTAAAAATCGCCTGTATGACTTAAACGCATTCTTTCAATTGTTCACAGGAGATGCATCAGTACTGGATCAAGGATCCACCACTGAGTAAGAAAAAGTAACGATAACACTACTTACTTGCTAAGTGAATTTCATCCCCTAGGAAAACATTGTTGATTCTATGTGAAAAAATTTCTAAGTGTCAACTTTTAAAATACAATATTATTCCTTAAAAATCACTACTGTAACCAAAACGCTTTTCCTCAACTCTTTGCTGGAGATGTCCCAGGACAGAATCTAGGATCCAGTACTGTGGTTATAAAAGTAATCCATAAAGTAACTAATTGCATTTAACTAGAAATTCCTATTTCTAGTTAAATAGCGCCCCCTGCCGCCACTCAACTCCACCTTGACCGCCGTCTCGCTGCGGCCCCTCCAGCGTGAGTACGCGGCCGCCTGAGACCTCCCAGCTGCTCCTCCCCCCCTCTCTGGTTTATAAGGTGACCGCTGACATGAGACAGAGGTGACTCCTGACCTGCCTGCAGGCTCCCTCGCCGCCCCTCTCCCGCCTCCCAGCTGCTCCTCCCTCCCTCTCCGCTTACATGGTGGCCGCTGCCCGGACGCACACCGGACGCGCCGGTTGCGCGACGAAGGCGCACCAAAGGCCATACGTAGACTGCCTCCAGTGCCAGAACCCCTGGACCCCGCGCACGCCATGACGCCAGAGTCCGATACGACGCCAACACCCTCCACGCTCTCAACAGCGGCCGAGACCACCGTTGCTTCCAAGCCCCCCCGAAGCGCACCCACGGAACCTTTTCCTGCCACACCTGCAACTTCACCTGTGACAGAACCACCAAGCCTCCAAGAACTGGACCCAACCACCTCCGCTGCATACTCCTCAACACCCGCTCCGCACGCAAACATGCCATTGAGCTCTGGGACCTGCTCGACACCTCCGCCCCAGACGTTGCCTTCCTGACCGAGACCTGGTGGAATGACTCCTCGGCACCGGACATCGCCATAGCCATCCTGGACGGCTACAAGATCTCCCGCAGTGACCGCACCAACGGAATCGGAGGAGGAATAGCCATCGACCACAAGTCCACCCTTTAGGTCCACATCCTCGCAGATAACTCCCTCAACTCCGCCGAACACCTCCACTTCCGGATCCACACGGACCCCAACACCACCCTCAGAGGAACACTCATCTACAGACCCCCCGGACCACGGGCCTTGTTCAGCGACTCCATCGCCGACCTCGCCAGTACCCACGCACTCGACTCCATGAACTACATCCTCCTCGCGGACCTGAACTTCCACCTCGAGAACAACAACGACGCCAACTCCGCCACCCTGATCGACAACCTCGCCAACCTCGGTCTCAAACAGCTTGTCACCAAACCCACCCACACCGCCGGCCAACGCTCGACCCCGTCTTCACCACAAGCACCCACGTCTCCTTCAACAACACCACCGAACTCCACTGGACCGGCCACCGCTGCATCCACTTCACCTTCAAGAAACCAACCAGGCACCACCGCACCCAACAGCTCCCCTGCCGCTGCTGGAGCAAAGTCACTGAGGCCCAACTGACCTCCACCCTCGCCCAAAGCCCACCCACTGACCCAGACGCCGCCGCCCCTAACTTCAGACAGTGGATCGACGACTGCGCCAACACTCTCGCCCCTCTCAAGAAACCCTCCTCCAACCACCACAGCAAGAAAGCCGCCTGGTTCACCGAAGAACTCCAGACCTCCAAACGGACATGTCGGAAGCTGGAGAAGAAATGGCTCCACGACCGCACACCCAACAGCCACGCAACCAACAAAGACGCCCTCAGCAGACATCACCACCTCAGCAGAACAGTCCTAGGGATCTTCCTTCAAAGCACGCCTGGATAACAACGCACACGATAGCAAAGAGTTCTTAAACATAGTAAAGGAACTCTCCAACCCCAGCGCCAACACCAACGACATCCCGCCCTCGCAAGATCTGTGCGACTCACTGGACACCTTCTTCCATCGAAAGATTGCCAACATCCACGACAGCCTCAACACCCCGTCCGCTCCGACCACGACAGACCCCACCCCGATCGCCACCTGCACCAACCAGCTGACCTCCTGGGCCCACGTCAACGACAACGAGACACGCATGGTCATGAACTCCATCCACTCAGGATCTCCATCCGACCCCTACCCGCTCCATGTTTTCAACAAAGCAGACGCAACCATCACACCCCAACTACGGAAGGTCATCAACATCTCCTTCATCACAGTAACATTCCCGGAAAGCTGGAAGCACGCCGAAGTCAATGCCCTCCTCAAGAAGCCCAAGGCGGACCCCAAGGACCTCAAGAACGTCCGGCCCATCTGCCTGCTCCCTTTCCCAGCGAAGGTCATTGAGAAAATCAAGGACAACAACAGCTTAGACCCATCCCAGTCCGGATTCAGAAGAAACCACAGCACAGAGACAGCCCTCATCGCCGCCACAGACGACATCAGGCGCCAACTCGACAACGGCAAAACTTCAGCCCTCATCCTCCTGGACCTATCAGCTGCCTTCAACACGGTCTGCCACCGCACACTAAGAACACGCCTCCAGAAGGCCGGAATCCAGAAGAAGGCCCTGGACTGGACCACATCCTGCCTCTCCGGCAGAACCCAGAGAGTCTGCCTCCCACCCTTCCGATCCGAAGCCACCGACATTACCTGTGGCGTACCCCAAGGCTCATCCCTCAGCCCGACCCTGTTCAACATCTACATGGCCCCCGTCGCACAAGTGGCCCGCCAGCACGACCTGAACATCATATCCTACGCCGACGACACCCAACTCATCCTCTCCCTCACCAAGGACCTGGATACTGCCAAAACCAACCTCCACGAGGGAATGAAGGCCATCGCCGAGTGGATGAGGAGCAGCTACCTGAAAATGAACTCAGACAAGATGGAAGTCCTCATCCTCGGCTCCACCCCCTCTGCCTGGGATGACTCCTGGTGGTCGACCTCACTGGGAACAGCACCGACACCCATGGGCCACGCACGCAACCTAGGATTCATCCTCGACTCCTCCCTCTCCATGTCGAAGCAGGTCAACGCCTTCTCCTCCTCCTGCTACAACACCCTCCGCATGCTCCGCAGGATCTACAAGTGGATCCCGACCGAAACCAGAAGAACAGTGACCCAAGCCCTCGTCAGCAGCAGGCTGGACTACGGCAACGCACTCTACGCAGGAATCCCGACCAAAAAGCTACAACGGCTGCAACGCATCCAGAACGCATCCTCGCACCTGATCCTCAATATCCCTTGACGCAGCCACATCACCCCCCACCTTGGAGACCTGCACTGGCTCCCCGTCAACAAGAGCATCATCTTCAAGCTCCTCACCCACGCACACAAAGCACTTAACAACACCGGACCACCCTACCTGAACAACAGACTCAACTTCTACACCCCCGCCCGCCAGCTGCGCTCTGATAACCTCGCCCTCGCCACCGTCCTGCGCATCCAACGAACAACATCCAGCGGCAGATCCTTCTCCTTCCTCGCCGCCAAGACCTGGAACACCCTCCCCATCCATCTGCTGCAGCCCCAGTACCTGCTAACCTTCAGGAAGCTCCTCAAGACCTCTTCGAACAGTAGTAGCACCCCCCCTCCCCCACCACAGCGCCTTGAGACCCTCAAGGGTAAGTAGTGCACTTTACAAATCCAATGATTGATTGATTGATTGATTGATTGAGCTTAATGTTGCATTGTGTTTGAAATTGTGTTGCCCATTGCAATAACTGTAACTACTGTACTTAAAAGTCAATTGCCTATTTCCAAAGTATTTAAACTAAAGTAATTCTTTCTGAGAAAGTATATTTTGTAATGTAATGTATAATGTAATTTAAAAAATAAAATATCTAAAAAGAAATAGTTTAAAAAAATGTAGTAAATCAGTTTAAAAACAACAAATATAACAATTAATACATTTAAAAATTGTGATTTACAAAACCTTTGAAATTCACTGAAAAAGCCATAGGTTTCAGACATGTTGTAGTTAGGAATTAGCAATTAAAAAACATTAAAAATTCACTGAAAAAACCATAGGTTTTAGAGGTGTTATAGTTAGCTGGACATTTCACTCGTACAAAACCATTGAAATTCCTCCGTTATAGTTAGTTGTAATCCACTGCTGATGATGACACATATTACATCATTCATGACATGGTCAGTGACATCACTGGTGACATCACTGATGACATCTCAAATGACATCACTGATGACATCATCCACGTGACAATCTGATACATCTCATCATACACTAGTTTAGCCTTTCAACACTCATTATAAAATATGGAGTACCATATTTGAAACCATTGACACACCAATACAAGTTTCTAAAAACCCACTCAGTGATTCCTTCATCTACACACACATCTAAACACTTACCTATAGACTCACTCATATATGCTAACAAAGATCAATAGAAGACTATAAAATATATTTATACACCATCATCAACATTACATCAACATCAACATTACACACCAGCACACATCCTATTCACTTATGCAGTCTTCCTACTCACTTATGCAAACAATTGATCATACTTACATTTACTAAGCTACACACTTATACAAACACCACTTTATTTAGTCATACTTAGTGAGTTATAAAATCACTATTACAAGTATACAGTCTTCGATACAGTCACTCATACAATCACTGAGCATTATGTATACTTATTTATATACGACTGTCACATACACTGCCAATCATATTTCTAGTTTGTTGGACATGTATCATTGAGAAATATATTTACTCATCACTACACTTATAAAGAGATTCACTCACCCAAACAACTGTTTCCACATACACTCTTAACCTCATATACCTACTAAATCAACTATTTATACATCTTTGAACACTCACACACCTCCCACCCAACCACACACACATTCACTATACCCTACAAATACTCACTTAACTAATTAATAACTAATATAGACTTTCACATAGCTAGTAACCAGCTTATGTAGTAGTTTACACAACAAGAGATAGAGTGATACAGGTATTCACACAGTTTAATCACTATCCCATATATTTAGAGAGACACTTTGAATGAGTCACTTAGACAGTCAATCACATTGCTACTAAATCCTCCATTCAGACACTTATACATCCACTCAGTCTTCAAGGAAGATTGCTATATATATATATATATAATACTTATTTAAATATCGAACCAAACCACATTCACTGGATGATGTCATCAGTGATGTCATTTGAGATGTCATCAGTGATTTCACTGACCATGTCATGAATGATGTAATATGTGACATAATCAGCAGTGGATTGCGGGTGCGCGAGTTATACTTAGTACAACTAACTATACCGGAGGAATTTCAATGGTTTTGTACGAGTGAAATGTCCAGCTAACTATAACACCCCTAAAACCTATGGTTTTTTCAGTGAATTTCTAAGGTTTTTTAATTGCTAATTCCAAACCATAACATGTCTGAAACCTATTATTTTTTTCAGTGAAAACAGAGATACCAGACCTCCTTCATTCTAAAACCAAGGTACGGAGCTGATTAGACCCTAAGAGAAATCTTGGAAGATTCCTGGCAAAGAAAACTAAACCTATGCTACACCTCCCTTCTTCCCTCGTACTAGACTTAGGTTTGGTACATTGGGGTAGGCGTATTTTAGAAGCACCAGTTGAGTACTTTTAGCCTTTGTTATTTATGTATGTATTTATCTATGGTCTAGAATTCATACAATGCTTTTTCAGTATTATTTTATAATACTCTTCTTACTGTACGCATTATACTTTGCAACCAGTATTACAATTGTAGCAGTTCACTTTACTTGCATGAGAAATAAAACTGTTCAATAAACCCTTTTTATTGAAAACGTCCGTCTCTCTCTTTCTCTGCACCTCTGATGAAACGAAGCATGCACGATTGACTGAGTAAAATATCTATCTATTGTATCCTCGACTCTGAAGATTAGTTTTATTCTTGGGGAAGCAAAGTTGTCATGTTTATGCGGTTGTCAGAAACGAACCCCTTCTTGTGTATTCGAGAAAGTTTCTAGTGACCTCTGAGCTAGCTGGCACTCACAATTAAGTATAATATATTTGATAGAGACCTAGTCGACCTAAGTCCTACATCAAATCTATAGGATATATTATTCCAATGCGCAGAGCCTATTGGGAATATAGGAACTACACTACAGGTCAAGTGGGGGCAGAGAAAAAAGGTGTTTTCCCCATGCAATTGCCCATAGGACCTTTAGCCACAGCTACAGCCCGAACTGCCGAACGGAATTACGCCAAATTTGGCAGAGTTGTAGTCCTCAGTTCAGACTCGTGCCTTTTTCTTAAATGGTGTCAATCTGTTCAGTAGTTCCTGAGAAAATTACAGTTAATAGCATATATATATCTATGGGCGAGGTGGATCCGCAGACTCTGAGCGCACCGTGAGTGTATGATAAGCGCACACTTCCAATCACGCGCTGAATGCTAATTGGCTGTCAAGTGGTTGTCAACATTCAAAACCAGGCACTGTTGGCAGCCATTTTGTGCCTCGGTAGAAGCGAGGCTGAAGAAGTCAGTGAAACAAGTGTGAAAAACGTAGAAAGGGGGCAGGGTAGAAATACTTTGACCCTCTAGACTTGCTGAAGGGGTCCTAGAAGGACCCCCAGGGCCCACTAAATATATATATATATATATGCTAAAACGGCAAGTGGCGTAGGGTGCGCAGACTCTGCCATAAAAACAGCTTTTTTCATAATTAGCACCCGGGGGGGCCAAATCACGGGGGCAAAATTATTACATTTTATGGGGGGCCCAGAGGGGACCCCCAGCCTGGGGACTGTCACCCCCGGGGCAACAAAAAAAATGGTTGGGGGGGCTCCAAGGTCCCCAAAGCCACGGGTACCACCACCACCCGGGGCTTAATGTATTGTGGGAGGGGCCACCCATCTGGAGCACTCAAGGGCCCCGTCACACCCCCTGGGGCTACAAAAAAAATGGTTTGGGGGGCTCCAAGGCCCCCAAAGCCCCGAGGACCACCTCCCCTGGGGCTTTATGTATTGTGGGAGTGGGGCTGCGTGGCCCCCCACCTGGGGCACTCGAGAGCCCTGTGGACTGCCACCCCCAGGGCCAGCTCCTGTAGTGTCCCAGGGTGCCCATTCCCGGGATACTGCTGTTTGCTATGGGAGGGCGGGAGCGGAGGCTCGGGTACCTATCCCCGGGATACTGCTGTCTGCTATGGGAGGGTGGCAGCCGGGGCTCCCATCCTCTCATCACAAAGTTGGTTTGGATTTTGAAAGAGAGAGCAGGGAAATCTGTTCTTTCTTTCAAAATCTAAACCAGATTGGTTTTCCACATGTGGAGCTGCATGTTAGTAGTTCCCCATGTGGAAAAGCAATGCCGGCTCCCAAACGCTTATAAGTTGTGCACCAAAGGCGCTGGCGTTCGGCACCCTACAAATTATGAGTCGTGCATCCAGGGGGCTGCACTGAGCGCCGCGCTGGGTGCGCGACTTTTCATTTTAACGTAAAAAAATACCCCCTATCAGTAATTTCTAATATCCCCGGGGCACCTTCCCCTGGGTCTTATAAAAATTGTTGGGGACCGTGGGGGGAGCCACAATGCCCCCACGGTCCCGCCGGCTCCCCGCAACCTTCGGGAGTCGGCAATGCTTTTCCACATGGGGAGCTGCTAACTTGCGTGTGGAAAAGCAATCTGGTTTGGATTTTGAAAGAGAGAACAGATTTCACTATTCTCTGTTTCAAAATCCAAACCAAGTTTGCTATGGGAGGGCGGGAGCCGCGAGACTCCCGCCCTCTCATAGCAAACAGCAGTGTCCCAGGGGTACGTACCCCGGGACACTGCAGGAGCCGGCCCTGGGGGATGGAGATCCCCAGGGCCCTCGAGGGCTTCAGGCGGGGGGCCACACAGCCCCCTTCACACAATACACAAAGCCCCGGGGTGGTGGTTCCCGGGGCTTGGGGGGAGTCATTGAGGCCCCCATACTTCTAATTTTGCAGGGGGGGTGCCTTGGAGCCCCCCCAACCATTTATTTAATAGCCCCGGGGGGTGGCTCTCACTCTTCCATAGCAAACAGCAATGTAGAGAAAATCTTCCGGTAAGATAATAAAGGATTTGAAATCCATTTTTGACGTTTTTTTTGTACTTTGCTGTCGTTAAAGCGACGACAATTTTAACGCCGTCTTTGTAAATATGCCTCTAAGTTTTGAAATGTCGACAATCACGTCTCCCATTTAAATAGGCACGAAGTATTTTTTGAAGCGCATTGTGAATCATGAAGCAAAACTGTATAATTGTGATCGATAAAGAATTGAAAGAGTTGTGTACTTCTTTTGCTCGTAATGTGCATAGGGGCAGATTTACAAGTTCATTGCGTTACTATTGCATCAATTTTTAGATGGGAAAAGTGACGCAAAAGTGGCGCAAGGCGGTTGTAAATCTAGTACACAGTGTTATGTCTTACTTTGCTTCCCTTTCTGTCATGTAGAGGATCCTGGGTAAATATAACGGTTTCTGTAAAGCCAGAACCTTTCAATCTTACCCCCAAACTGCTTACTGCTTGTTACCATAGTAATAGTTCATGAAACACTTAAGTGAGCACAGAGGTTAGAAGTTCACCACACTATGTTGCTAATCAAAACAGTTAATGTGCTGGAGATTTAAAAGTTTTCCATAGGAATCTAGTCGTAGCTATAGACTCTGGTCAAGAGCTGGTAAAGAGTAAGCCTCAGTATTATACTACTACTTATAAATATAATTTCTATTTTTAAATGTTTTCTAAGTGTATTATTATCACACAAAATAATAGTGAATTGTTGTCAGAAAAAGAAGACGTATATCATTTTTTAAATTAACTTTCATTAAAACAACAATAAATAACTGGAAACGTAACTTAAAGATAACAATATAATAAACTAGCAGCCCGTCCCGACCTTGTCCGGGAGCAATCAGGCTTCAGGGCCCCCGCCCGCCCCAGCCCCCGCCCCGGCCCCCGCCCCGGCCCCCGCCCCGGCCCCCGCCCGCCCCGACATTGTCTGTGGGTCCCCCAGAGTAGCAGTCCGTCCCGACCGTGGCTTCAGGGCCCCCACCCGCCCCGACATTGTCCGTGGGTCCCCGGAGTCTTACCACATCCGCCGCACCTCACCGGTCCGCCGCTCCTCGCCGCTCCTCGCCGCCTGTCCGCCGCTCCTCTCTGCTCCTCCCAGCCTGTCCGCGGCTCCTCACCGCTCCTCCCCGTCTGTCCGCCGCTCCTCCCCGCGCTCATGTCCGCCGCTCCTCCCCGCGCTCCTGATCTCAGCACGCACATCGAGGCCGGCGCTACTTCCATGGGACTACTTTTTTTTTTCTCGTAAATTTTTTAAATAACTTACATTTTTTTAATTTATATAGCCTATGTCCATCTGCACACCCTGACAATTACAACGACGTATCGGGTGTGTGGATTGGCGCTGTGGTTCTCGAGTTTACCCGCCTCAAAGGTTCAAAGGTCTTCCTTTATAATAGTAGTATAGATAATTAGAAACATAACTTTAACAAAACAATATAATAAACAACGTGTGATATGGACGCCAATAGAAGTAGGGTAGGTAATCTGCAAAACAAAAATGAAAATAAGTGTTCAAAATTAGATGCATATGGCAATGTCTGAACTGGGGTGGCTGAGTGGGCTAAAGAACGGTGATGGATTAAACCCAGATCTGTTGACTGGGTGTGAGTGTTTGATTGGTTCAGATGCTCCGTCCATCACCACCCCCTTTTGTACTGCTTTGGTCGCCATAAGTCGGCAGGGTATATTCAGACGTGAGTTCCTTGCTCACTTTGCCACTGGATTCAAGAAAGTCTGGCTGAAGACGGCTGTAATGCCAGAAACCGGTCCTAGGAAGCTTGAATACGGTCCAGGGAAGGCATGGCTTGGCAGTTCGGGCTGGACTGTTCCCATAAGGCACATTGTCAGACTGATTTGCATATGGCCATGTCCGAACTGGGGTGGCAGAGTGGGCTAAAGAACGGTGATGGATGAAACCCAGATCTGTTGACTGGGTGTGAGTGTTTGATTGGTTCAGATGCTCCGTCCATCACCACCCCCTTTTGTACTGCTTTGGTCGCCATAAGTTGGCAGGGTATGCTCAGACGTGAGTCCCTTGCTCACTTTGCCACTGGATTCAAGCAAGCCTGGCTGAAGACGGCTGTAATGCCAGAAACCGGTCCTAGGAAGCTTGAATCTGGTCCAGGTAAGGCATGGCTTGGCAGTTCGGGCTGGACTGTTCCCATAAGGCACATTGTCAGACTGATTTGCATATGGCCATGTCCGAACTGGGGTGGCAGAGTGGGCTAAAGAACGGTGATGGATGAAACCCAGATCTGTTGACTGGGTGTGAGTGTTTGATTGGTGCAGATGCTCCGTCCATCACCACCCCCTTTTGTACTGCTTTGGTCGCCATAAGTTGGCAGGGTATGCTCAGACGTGAGTCCCTTGCTCACTTTGCCACTGGATTCAAGCAAGCCTGGCTGAAGACGGCTGTAATGCCAGAAACCGGTCCTAGGAAGCTTGAATACGGTCCAGGGAAGGCATGGCTTGGCAGTTCGGGCTGGACTGTTCCCATAAGGCACATTGTCAGACTGATTTGCATATGGCCATGTCCGAACTGGGGTGGCAGAGTGGGCTAAAGAACGGTGATGGATGAAACCCAGATCTGTTGACTGGGTGTGAGTGTTTGATTGGTTCAGATGCTCCGTCCATCACCACCCCCTTTTGTACTGCTTTGGTCGCCATAAGTTGGCAGGGTATGCTCAGACGTGAGTCCCTTGCTCACTTTGCCACTGGATTCAAGCAAGCCTGGCTGAAGACGGCTGTAATGCCAGAAACCGGTCCTAGGAAGCTTGAATCTGGTCCAGGTAAGGCATGGCTTGGCAGTTCGGGCTGGACTGTTCCCATGAGGCACAGGGTCAGACTGATTTGCATATGGCCATGTCTGAACTGGGGTGGCAGAGTGGGCTAAAGAACGGTGATGGATTAAACCCAGATCTGGTGACTGGGTGTGAGTGTTTGATTGGATCAGATGCTCCGTCCATCACCACCCCCTTTTGTACGGTTTTGAAATACAGCATTACATATATTTACCTACAAGACATCCTTCTCCAAACTCCCCCGCAAGTAGACGTCTGTGTATACCACTGTGCCGGAAGATGTAGGCGTCATGTGCACTGCCAGGGTAGCTTGCCACTATGTCAGTGATGAGTGTTTTGGAGTTGCATGTTACCTGTATGTTGAGTGAATGGTAAGATTTCCGGTTGAGGTAGATAAACTCATTCACTGCAGGAGGACATAGGGGTACATGCGTCCCATCGATACAACCAATGGGACGATAGCTGGCACTTCCTGCTTCCGGTCTGTCTCATAGACAGAGCAAACGCCGAAGCCGAGTAGACTCTGAGAAGCGTAGGATATTAACTACGATTGAGTGAGCAACAACCGAAACGCGATTCAACGCTAGGAGCTCATCCCCTCCTTTGCAGTTCTAATGAGGCAGGACTAAACAACGTCAATACATCCTCGCATCCTCCTCCATTGATCAATTATACTGTCCCCAGATACACAGTCATGATGAGACCCGGTACCTAGAGAGGGTCGAAACGCCGTCGACAATATAAAAAAGAGACAGCATGGAAATGTTATCATAATATTCATTTTGTTTGTCCTTTTTTTCTTTCTTGTGAATTTTCCAATAACCGTTTGTTATGTGTAAATATGTCACTTAAATGTTTACTATAATAAGGTTATGGTCACTACATTCGGCTCACGACATTATTTTAAATGTTAAAAACACACAAAAATCTGAGAATTGTATATATTTATATATTGTGATATTGTTCATCTTTGTGCAAAATAATGTACCTACTTCGGCTGAAGTTGGGTATACTTGATTGAAGAGTGTGGACGAACTTGTTTAGGAATATCCATATTTGAAATTTGATTGATGCATGGACCTATAGTTAGGTCATTCATTTAATATTGTTTCTTCTAATTTAGTTTTGCAATTAATTCATTGCGTAAAGTGGATATTGAAAAATTGAAATGAGTTCCTTGTGAACATTGTGTTGTACCCATCGATACAACCAATCATGTGGGAACTGTGCAACCTAATAAAAATCTAATTTGGTTTGCATCAATTCCTGTGGTGTCGTGGGGAACCTGATCTGGTGGTGTATCCTCTGCAACATGGCATTTAGGAAACTGTTAAAAACGTGTGATTGGGCACTTTGGGAGAACCCTCCAGCTGTTGCAATTACTCCCTGGAAGGTCTCTGAAGCTAGGAGATGGGACCTGCACATGGGTGGGTATGGCATGTCTGCCGCAGCCGTATAGGGTATAACTCAGCAATTAGATCTAGGATAGCTGCAGCATTCAGCCTATATTTATCATAGATCTCGTCCTCCGTCTGCCCTAGCAATGTGACACGCACTCTAAATATTCTCTCCTGGATCCTCCTTCTCCTGTGTGCTGCTGCTCTCAGCCTCATCCTCCTCGCCACGACGTAGAGCGCTGCCATTGTGGGTCATTGTGATGCATTCTGGGACTGTTTAAGTAGTTTGCTGATGATTTCCACCTGTTTTTGCTTATGTGTAATTTTTACCACTTAATTTGATTTCTTCTAGTTTAAGGAACGCAAATAGCGATTTTTGGCTAGTTCTGTATTTGCGAAGACGTGATGCATCCCAATTAGCAAATACTTAATTGCGCTTCATAAAATACAGAATTCGATATTACGGATTCTGTTTTTTTTGTAGTGCTAAAATTGCGAAAAACACAAATTTTTGCGAATTTGCTTTATGCATCAGAACTAGCTATTTTGCGATCGGAAACAATATTTTTTACCGATTCGCAAAGTTTCTGGTCGCAAATTAGCTTGATGCATGTGGGCCTAAATTCTCTAATCCTTTCTAAATCTTTCACCCGCAATCACATATTTATCTAGTGCACCTCTAACTTGTTATTCCTTTCTCCTGAAAAATTCTACACACTCAACCATTGCATTTTGTTTTCACAATTAAATATGACATGGGATCAATCCTGGTTCCATAAAACTTTATAAAGTAACACATTCTTCTTTACACAGCTATCCTAACAGTGAGCACAGTGTTTTATTCCATAAATAGCAATATCGCCATGCAAACAGTTCATAGGGCTAAAGTATGTGTACAGTATGGTTCATAAAAATGCTAGAGCTTGTATTAACAGATTACTGATCTATGTTTTATAATTTGAGAAACATTGTCTCTTTTACTTACAACTGCATACAAACTGAACAGTTCATTTTTTAACACAACACTTAATGCTTGCTGATGTCTCTCTGCATTGTAATATCTACTTATTAAAAGGTAGGTTTAGGAATATATATAACTCTACAAACAGTTTGTCACTCTGTAAACCTTGTGTAGAATACATCTACCAACATTAGTGCACTTACTGACACTTTTCAACAAAGTTTATAAAATATATTACTAAATACTTGAACTTGGAGGTGCTTCTTAATTGCAACTGAAGCCACAGTCCTGTTCAGTTGCATATTATGTCACATGTCAACCCAAAAGACTGCCTTCTCATCATAAGGACTAAGGAATATCTAAACTATAGCTGCCTTTGCAGCCAATCACATTGCAGCATTACCTGAGCCATGTAATAAGATTGCTAACTATTGGTTGATCTTTTCCCTTTTTTTCTGATTCTCCTCATGAGATATTGTGAGACTCTTGTGGGATCGTAAAATACCTTGCGGCAAGCCAAGTAAATCTCAATGCTGGTCTAGAGAGGGTTTTGCAGGTTTGAAAGAGCCTCATGCAGCAAGCTTTACTCCCTGAGCTTGCATTCTACTTTTATGGGACTCTAACGGATTGCACCAGTATTGTAGGAAAACTGTAGCATATGGAAATGACAAGCCTCTTCAATGACAGTCCTCTCTTGTATCATGGGTGTGCATACTAGGGTATGAAGAAGGACTGGCCTCTCTTTTCAAACCTCTCTCTCGGTTGACAGGTATGTGTAGTCGGTTGTGTGAAGGGACTGGCCTCTCCACTGAGACCCCTCTCTTGGATGATGGGTGTGCATGGAAGGGTGTGGGGAAGGACTGGCCTGTCCACTCAGAACTATCTCTCTCAGATGATGAATGTGCATAGTAGAATGAATGGATGGACTGGCTTCTCTAAGTTATTATCATTTTATTTTTCCTCGTTGCTGCAGCTTTATGGCCAGGAAGGGGCAGGGCTGCTCTGCTGACAGAGCTGGGTAGGAGTGGTGTGGTTTGACCTCCCTGAAGTGCGCATGGCCGGACTTCAGGGTCCAGACAAACATTCATATGCACTTTTCATGCTCTCTATGCAGGCAGCATTACAGCCTGCATGGAGAACATGCCCAGCCTTCCATTCTCTGGCTGAGCACCGATCCACGGTGATCAGACTAATCACAATGCAATTGTGATTGGCTATCTGCAGGTTGTGAGCTGGGTGCATCCTGCTTCCTGCCCTCGAAGAGGGGAATGGGACTGAAAGGAGGCAGCAGGGATGACGAGCAGAAGCGGCAGACAGGTAAGTGTGTTTTTTATTTTTTTATTTCATTGACTTCTCCCACCGCCTCCATGACCCGCCCTCCCCATTGCCTTCAAATACCAGCTGCCATTGCCGAATACACAGTCCTTTGAACCCCTCCCCCTCTGTGTATTGAACATTGTACCTCAGTTTCAAGATGTCTGAAAATGCATCATGCAAAATGTACAACTTCAAAATTACTGAAATAAATACCGAAGTTGTAGTTGAAGCAGAATGGGACTTAACAACTGCAAAGAGCTGAAAAATGCATGTTTCCTTGAGCCAGCTTCAGTTCATTAACCTGAGCATAACTAAAAACGCTAGAGCTAGTTCGGTGGAGAAAGTGTTACACAAACTGCAACAAAATCTAGTGAGACACTTATCTTATTACAAATGTAAAGGTTGTTGGTGTCAGTGTGGATTTTGTTGAAAATGTTGTTTGTGAAACACCAATTCTTTTATGGCTCAGTGATACTTGGAACACATATTCTGTCACATCCTTCCATGTCTCAAAACAAGGGCCTAATGTCAGTCCCCGAGTTGATGACAAACGCTTTGTTGTGCAGGCAATTCCCTTTTCAAATAAGCTACCTGAAGACACTATCTGATCTTTCCACAGACAAGTAAAATATTTTTGGGAATTTTTAAAAGCCCTGTTCATCATAGAAACATCACTTTTAGTTATGTTCTTGTGGCGCTAAACCCTTCACCTTATTTACAAGGCAGCATTAAGCCACTTAACATGGTGTAAGGCCACCATGTAAATAAGGCCCCCTTTCATGCTACTCTTAACTTGAAAGGGGCGTGCAATGGGTGCTGTGGTGGGCGTTCCACAGCAACAACGATTGATTTTGATACTGGCCCCGATTTTCAAGGGTGGCATAAATAGGAGGTGGTGCCAAATTAAGATAAGGGAAAATTGTATTGTAGTATTGTATTGTATTGTATGTCGATTTATAGAGCGCGATTGCTGCCCCACGGGCGTCCAAGCGCTGAGTCTCTAGACAGAACTGGGCGATGAGGAAGAAGCTTGGCCTCGGTGGACTTTGCAAACAAAAGGGTCTTTAATTGTTTGCGGAATGAGAGCAGATTAGGGTTGGAGCGAAGTTGTGCTGGAAGTAATTTCCACAACTTGGTGGCATTTAGGGAGAACATCCTGCCTCCGGTTCTAGCTCTTTTAACTTTGGGCACTACAGCCAAGAAAGCCTCCGTAGAGCGAAGATTCCTGCTTGGGTGGTAGCGGGTGACTAGGTTGACATTAATTGCTGGGCCCGTCTTCCAGAATGCCCGGTGGGCGATGCACAATGCCTTAAATGCGACTCTCTGCTTCACCGGCAGCCAGTGCAATCTTTTTAGTCCGGGCCTGGCTGACTGAGTGCGGGGGATCTGTAGCAGGGTACGGGCTGCACAGTTCTGTACAACCTGCAACTTCCGCAATGTCAGTTCTGGGGCACCCACATAAAGGGCATTATTAAAATCTAGCCAGGACTGTATCAAGCCCTGTACTGCCACCTGTTTGGCTTCCATTGGCAAAAGAGGCAGAACTTTCCTCAATGTTCTAAGTAAGCCGAAGCACGTGGCAGACAGTTTGGCGGCCTGGATGGTAAAAGAGAGATTTTTATCCAGCCATACTCCCAGGCTTTTTACACTTTCCTTGGGGGTAGGGGGGGTGCCCAGGCAGGGAGGCCAGAGGGAGATAAATGGCACTGGTGATACTGGGCCCAGGAGCATGAGCTCTGTTTTATCGCCATTAAGTTTTAAAGAGGAGGCTGTCATCCATTCCTTGACATCCTCTAGACATTTCATCAGGCCTTCCGCAGTTTGCCTGTTACCATCCTGAGCCAAGGAAACCACTAGCTGGGTATCGTCTGCATACGATATGATCTTGATACCGTGCGGTTCGACGACCCCAGCCAGTGGTTTCATATATATGTTGAACAACGCAGGGCTCAAGGAGGAGCCCTGTGGAACCCCACAACTCAGTGGTTTGCTGGCTGACACTGTGTCCCCGTCAAAGATCTGAAAAGATCTATTGCTCAGGAAAGAGTCAAGCCACCTAAGTGCCTTGCCTGTTACTCCGATGCTAAATAGACGGTTCAGCAGAGTGGTATAGCTGACCGTGTCGAAGGCTGCGCTTAGGTCAAGGAGGATCACTGCCACTGATCCTCCTTGGTCCAGTATCCTGCGTGACTCTTCGGTAACCGCTAACAAAGCGGTTTCAGTTCCGTGCTTGGGTCTAAAGCCTGTTTGAGTGGTATCCAGTAGCAAGTTGTTCTCGAGAAATTGAATTAGCTGGATGTTTATATATTTCTCCAAGATCTTGCTTACCCAGGGGAGCAGTGAGATTGGGCGGTAGCTGGAGTGATCTTCTGGGTCAAGGTTGTTTTTTTTTTAGCAGTGCCCGCACCATGGCTCTCTTCCATACAGTGGGCACTGTACAAGATAAGATGAAAGAGTTTAACAGATCCAGAATTACGGGTAGGGTGGCCTGACTTGCCTGCAACATAATCTCCGGAGGTGCTGGGTCGAGTGGAGAGCCAGATTTGACTTGGCGGGCCAATTGATTCAGAATTTCAAGATCTAAAGGGGAAAAGTGTTCAAGAATTGGCCGGTCACGGAGAGTAGGATGTTTCAGAGGTATTTGGTCGACTACTCCTGGATTTGTGGCTACTGTCGGGAAAGAGGAATAGATCTGGGTAACCTTGTTATGGAAAAATTCCGCTAGCTCATTACACTGTGCTTGCGTTTTTGCCAAGGGTGGGGCTGTGTTATTGACTTTAGTAAGTTTTTTTACCAAGTGAAAGATTTCCTTGGGTTTGGATTTGGCTTCCATGATTTTATCCGCAAAGTAGGCAGCTTGAGCCGACCTGACCTCCTCTTTATAGGCCTTAATTGCCTCTCTATATTGGAGCTTTTTCTCAGGTAGGAAGTCTAAACGCCACGCTCTCTCTCGTTTCCTACAGAGGCGTTTTTTTTCTCTTAGGGTATCTGAGAACCAGGGTGCTGATTTATGCAGTCTCTTTGATATGGAACTCCGGAAGGGGAGAATAGTATCCAGAGATTTCGTGATCCAGCTCTCGTATTCCTTATTTGCCAAGTTGGGGTCTGTGCGGAGGGATGGGCAAGTGGAGTCTAAATTGCTTAGCCAAGCCTCCATGGGTAGTTTAACCCAGTTCCTCTTAGTTTTGACTTGGGGGGTGGGCGGAGGGGCTTTACAGGTGTGCCAAGTAAACGGGATTAAGGAGTGATCAGACCAGGGGAGGGGAATGGGTTGGCTCACCACCAGATCGGTGCAGTTACTAAAAATCGTGTCAATTAGGTTGCCTTTTTCATGTGTAGGAGCTGTGACAAGCTGGGTTAGTTGTAAGGCTGCTAAATCGTCTGTTAATTCCATGGCAATGTGATCTGTGGGAGTATTAAAATGAAGGTTAAGATCTCCCAGAATCGTGTAGTTGGCTGTGGACATGATTCGTTCGGCGATAATGTTTGGAAGCGATCTGTGGAACATTTTTGCCGGCTCTGGGGGACGGTATATCAAAGTGCCGGAAAAGGAGCTATTAGAAGTGAAATCAATGCTGAATGCTAGGCTCTCGCACTCAGGGATTGTTTCAGCTGTAGTGCGACATCGGTACTGGTCTTTTAGTATAATAGCCAAGCCTCCTCCTCTCCCCTCCGTCCGATCTAATCTGTATATTTGAAAACCAGGGGGTAAGGCTGAGACTAGGTAGGGCTCAGATTGGGATGTAAGCCATGTTTCCGTCAGAAAGACGGCATCCGGCTTGCACTCTTCTAGCAGCAAGGCAATTTGCGTGCTGTGTCTCGGTAGTGACCTACAGTTTAGCAGATACATACAATATTCCTGCGTTGTAGCTGGCAACATAGTGTTGTGGAAGGGATGTTTGCAGCCAAAGCAGCGGGGAGGGAGTTCGGCTGGTGAGTAGATGTGTGTGCAGCATGCAACAGCTGTAGTTCCGATGTTGTGGATGGCTTGTGAGCTATAAGTCCTGACGTGGGATGTGTGGGACCCAGGGGATGTGGCCCCTGGTCCCGTTTGGTCGCGGACGGGCGCAGACGGGCTTGCCTTTGGCGCGCCTTCGGCGCACCGCCGGCGCGCCCGCTGCGCCCGTCCGCTGCGCTTCCGGAAACAGCACATTCTTATATATGTCAGGGAGGGGGGTGTGGCCTCGGTTAGTGGGCGGTGCCCGGGGGTCACGGCGATCCTCCTGCAACCCGCTGCAGCGCCTGACACGGCTGCGCGGGGAGGAGAAGATCGAGGGGAGAGCAATCAGGTGGGATTTTAAAAGCACAAGAATATCACACAACATTTTTTTAAAAGTAATCTTTTAAAAACAATTTTCCCCTGCTCCCGGCTTCCGCCTCAAGAGCTCTGTCAGTTACAATGCGCCGGTCTGAAAGCGCGCCTTAAGTAGTAGGGGGGCGTGGCCTCGGTCAGTGGGCGGTGCCCGGGGGTCACGGCGATCCTCCTGCAACCCGCTGCAGCGCCTGACTCGGCTGCGCGGGGAGGAGAAGATCGAGGGGAGAGCAATCCGGTGGGATTTTAAAAGCACAAGAATATCACACACAAATTTTTAAAAAGTAATCTTTTAAAAACAATTTTCCCCTGCTCCCGGCTTTCGCCTAAAGAGCTCTGTCAGTTACAATGCGCCGGTCTGAAAGCGCCCCTTAAGTAGTAGGGGGGCGTGGCCTCGGTCAGTGGGCGGTGCCCGGGGGTCACGGCGATCCTCCTGCAACCCGCTGCAGCGCCTGACTCGGCTGCGCGGGGAGGAGAAGATCGAGGGGAGAGCAATCAGGTGGGATTTTAAAAGCACAAGAATATCACACACACATTTTTAAAAAGTAATCTTTTAAAGACAATTTTCCCCTGCTCCCGGCTTCCGCCTCAAGAGCTCTGTCAGTTACAATGCGCCGGTCTGAAAGCGCGCCTTAAGTAGTAGGGGGCGTGGCCTCGGTCAGTGGGCGGTGCCCGGGGGTCACGGCGATCCTCCTGCAACCCGCTGCAGCGCCTGACTCGGCTGCGCGGGGAGGAGAAGATCGAGGGGAGAGCAATCAGGTGGGATTTTAAAAGCACAAGAATATCACACACACATTTTTAAAAAGTAATCTTTTAAAGACAATTTTCCCCTGCTCCCGGCTTCTGCCTCAAGAGCTCTGTCAGTTACAATGCGCCGGTCTGAAAGCGCGCCTTAAGTAGTAGGGGGCGTGGCCTCGGTCAGTGGGCGGTGCCCGGGGGTCACGGCGATCCTCCTGCAACCCGCTGCAGCGCCTGACTCGGCTGCGCGGGGAGGAGAAGATCGAGGGGAGAGCAATGAGGTGGGATTTTAAAAGCACAAGAATATCACACACAAATTTTTAAAAAGTAATCTTTTAAAAACAATTTTCCCCTGCTCCCGGCATCCGCCTCAAGAGCTCTGTCAGTTACAATGCGCCGGTCTGAAAGCGCGCCTTAAGTAGTAGGGGGCGTGGCCTCGGTCAGTGGGCGGTGCCCGGGGGTCATGGCGATCCTCCTGCAACCCGCTGCAGCGCCTGACTCGGCTGCGCGGGGAGGAGAAGATCGAGGGGAGAGCAATCAGGTGGGATTTTAAAAGCACAAGAATATCACACACAAATTTTTAAAAAGTAATCTTTTAAAAACAATTTTCCCCTGCTCCCGGCTTCCGCCTCAAGAGCTCCGTCAGAAAACCTGGTCTTAACAAGGTGAAACGAGGAGAAATGTTTTATTTCTTCTCGGTTTTGCTGTTTGCATTGGGCAGGACACATAGAAACAGCAAATTACCATGAATAATTGTTTATGTACGGGAAGGTTCCCTTCCTGAACATAAACAATCATTTAAAAAATGACGATTTGTAACTTTTATGTGTGCTGCGCAATGTAGCACACATAGAAGTTACAAACCCCAATTCCGATTTGTTTATGTGGAGGAAGGAACGCCTTCCTGCACATAAAAAAGAATTCACTCAATGCAGGCACCCTTGCACTATGGTGCAAGGGTGTCTGCGTTGGCACTAGACAGCTGTATTTAGAGCGAGTGCAGACAGATACGCAGGGGTGCCCTGTATTATTGTAAATACAGCACACCCCTGCGTATCTAAAGTGACAGAGAGCAGCATTAGCAATTTTGGAGCTAACCCATTCTCCGCCACTTTCTTATACATATGCCTCTTTGTGTTATAGGGAGCCTGGTCCCTACGGACCTAGATCCGAATCTTTGATGTCTACAGGTCTTTAGCACTTTGCAGTGTTCTCGGATTCGATTGTTTGGATAAACCAGGGTTACTAGATGTCTAAAAGAAATATTTGTATTCAATGATGAACATGTTTCTGCACAGGTGTCTCTTAATCGCTAAAGTCATTTCACTCTCCATATCATTGTCCTACATAGTGATGAGAACTGTGCTAAACAAAATGAGCAATGTGCAATTGGTCCGCTCACTTTGTAGACCCACAGATTAACAGAGGGTGCCTATGAATAGGTGAATTTTACCAGCGGGATGAGGGAAGGAGTTTATCGCAACTGAGGATTGAGAGGATAATCATTTTGGGCAAGTTTGGGTACCGTTCCCATATATATCATTTTACCACAATGATCATGTGAAATCCGCAAGGTGTACATATAAGAACTTCCTTCATGGTTGAGCCTACCCTGGGAAAGTGGGAACTTTTTGGGTGAGGAGGAGAAATTTTATAATGAAGCATGCCACCTAGGCCGGTTGGTGTTTAGTGTTTTTTTAATAGTAAGGGAGCAAGAGATCACTTCTGGTTCCCATTGGTGCAATACGTAATTTCTAAAGTGATCTAATGAAGTTCCTGATAAGCCCTCCACCCACACACACACTTACTGACATCACAGGTTCATTGTAGAAAATGTAAACGATAAGACCAACGTTTTGACATTTGGTCTGTGATGAGGAACATAAGGACTCTGAGTAATGAATATTATTGGTAAGTTAAGGTCATCTGTCCAAAGAGGTGTGCAAAAATGCCTTTTTTTGAATAAGGCCTAATCTGTTAACATTTCATATTTTTAAGCTCAATTGCAGAGCAACATATTTAACTGAGAGGGTGAATTAGAGTTTGGTGGCTTAGAGGAGCACCAGAAATCTGCAGTGCCCCAACTCTGAAATCTAGATGTGAACCAGCTCTATTTAGAGTCAGGATAGACACTGTGTTTACATCAATAGCACCTCTCCTGGCTTCACTGACATAGGCCTTTGACCTGTCACTCTGCCCACCCTTATCGTGGGCTCATCAGAGGTGTGTGTAGGTGGCAGAGACGGAGTAGCCTCTGCCTTCTACATATGATGGTGGAAATTCGCTTTACTTGAGAGGGTACTGCGTTGACTTTGCGACAGAGCACGCTCAATGTCACAGTCTAAATTGGGCACAAAGTTGTCCTTCGTTCCTCCAGATCAAAGGGTCCATTCCAAAAGACTAGTTTTCCCTAACCAGGACCTTCATGTAGAACCGTAATTTCGGTAATGGAAAACACATTATGGCCTCCACATGCAAGGAGAAAACTTGCTACACGTTTATGTCAATGTTTTTTTTTTTTTTTTAAACAAAGACCTGCTTTGCTAGTTTGCTTTCAGAAGAGAAGAAATCATTGATGAGTGAGTGCAGCAAACATGGCACCCACTCTGCAAAGTTCAGTGCGTTCAATGGATCTGCTGCAATAGTTTTAACCCTAAGGCATACAGATGTCCAGACTATAACCTCCAGTGACCTTGCGAGCTAGGAAAATCCCTGTTCCATGATTTAAATGATCCCCTGTGTGTTTTGATCTATCACATTGGCAACATAATGCATTCACATACGATTCTGGACTTTTTGTGGCAATGTAGGAGAAATAGGCAGCAGATGCCTCCTCTTCTTCATCATTTTTCAAACATATTAAATTGAGACACCTTGCTTATGCCATTTGGGCAGACCTGGACAGATTTTTCGTTCTAACAAGTACTCTAAAATATTGAAGAATAATGCTCAAAATATAGTGGCAATCGAAAGAGAATGAAATGACTCAACTGTAAAGTAGCATTTGTTTTCACTGAAAATCAGCCCAGGATGTGTTTATTGCTACAGAGATTTAAAGGAGCACAATCAGTGCAGATGTTGCCATGGTGCACTCTTGATTGAAGAGCAGTTCTTCCAAAATGCGTAGATCAATGTGGATTAGGAGTAGTTTGCCAGACACCCTGTGTACAATTATTTTGTGTCCAATATTACTTCTGTCTTGATTTTCCTTGTATGAGTTATTCAGACAAACAAAATATTGTATCCACCAAGTTTCTACTGGATAGGTGAATGGTTTAAATGCAATAGGAAATCTAATAGTTTTAGTTTTGCTTCAATATGCAAATTATTGTAACATATATTCTGTATTCCAGTATGTTTTTCTGTAGAAAAGAGGACTTTTACTTTTCAACTCTGTAGTAGCAGCATGCACTACGCTCACCATGTGCCTTTGTCCACCAGACAAACAATGGGATTGAACGAGACAATAGAATGTATCTAGTCTGAGCTCTATATTTGCGTGCAATCTACTGTTATGATTATAAGGAAGCAAGAGATGTTAACTGCAAGTACGGTCCTACATTAAATGTATGTTTGATAAATGAACTACAGACCTGACCGGGGTCCAGTGTTCTGGTCAGCATTGTAACCCATTGCTCCAGATGTTTCATTAAAAATGAATACACTGGTAGGGAGGAGAACATGTCCACCCTATCAATCAATCAATCAATCAATCAAAGCATTTATATAGCGCACTACTCACCCGGAGGGTCTCAAGGCGCTGGGGGGAGGGGTCCGCTACTGCTCGAACAGCCAGGTCTTGAGCTGCTTCCTGAAGGCGAGGTGGTCTTGGGTCAGGCGGAGGTGGGTCGGAAGGGAGTTCCAAGTCTTAGCGGCCAGGTAGGAGAAGGACCTTCCTCCTGTGGTGGCTCTTCGGATGCGGGGGACGGTGGCGAGGGCGTGGCTGGTCGATCGAAGCTGGCGTTTGGGAGCGTAGAAGTTGAGGCGGCTGTTGAGGTATCCTGGGCCCTGGTTGTGTAGGGCTTTGTGTGCGTGGGTGAGGAGCCGGAAGGTGATTCTCTTGTTGACCGGGAGCCAGTGCAGGTCTCTCAGGTGTCCGGAGATGTGGCTGCGGCGGGGGATGTCAAGGATGAGTCGTGCTGAGGTGTTCTGGATCCGCTGGAGTCTCTTCTGGAGTTTGGCGGTGGTTCCGGCGTAGAGGGAGTTGCCGTAGTCCAGACGGCTGGTGACGAGGGCCTGGGTGACCGTCTTCCTGGTCTCGGAGGGGATCCATCGGAAGATCTTGTGTAGCATGCATAGGATGTTGAAGCACGACGAGGAGACGGCGTTGACTTGTCTGGTCATGGAGAGGGAGGAGTCCAGGATGAAGCCCAGTTTGCGTGCGTGGTCTGTTGGTTTGGGTGCGGTGCCCAGGGCGGGGGGCCACCAGGAGTTGTCCCAGGCGGAGGGTGAGGATCCTAGGATGAGGACTTCTGTCTTGTCCGAGTTCAGTTTCAGGCGGCTGTTCGACATCCATTTGGCTACGTCTGTCATCCCTTCGTGCAGGTTGGCTCTGGCGGTGGTGGGGTCGTTGGTGAGGGAGAGGATCAGCTGGGTGTCGTCGGCGTAGGAGATGATGTTGAGGTTGTGCTGGAGTGCGATGGCTGCGAGGGGGCTCATGTAGACGTTGAAGAGTGTTGGGCTGAGCGAGGAGCCTTGAGGAACGCCGCAGATGACTTCGGTGGCCTCCGATCTGAACGGGGGGAGGCGGACTCTCTGTGTCCTTCCGGCGAGGAAGGAGATGATCCACTTCAGTGCCTTCTCCTGGATTCCGACGTTGCTGAGGCGCTGTACTAGGGTACGGTGGCAGACAGTGTCGAAGGCCGCGGAGAGGTCCAGGAGGATGAGGGCCGCTGTTTCTCCGTTGTCGAGCAGGGCTCGGATGTCATCGGTAGCTGCGATCAGGGCGGTCTCGGTGCTGTGGTTGGCCCGGAAGCCAGACTGCGAGAGGTCGAGGGAACCGTTCGTCTCGAGGAAGGCGGCCAGTTGCTTGTTGACGGTCTTCTCGATGACTTTTGCCGGAAACGGGAGCAGCGAGATGGGACGGTAGTTCTTGAGGTTGGCGGGGTCGGCTGATGGTTTCTTGAGTAGAGCGCTGAGTTCGGCGTGCTTCCAGCTCTCCGGGAAGGTGGCGATGTCGAAAGAGGTGTTGATGATGTCCCGCAGGTGGGGTGCGATGACAGCGTCGGCCTTGTTGAAGACGTGGTGAGGGCAGGGGTCTGTCGGAGATCCGGAGTGGATGGAGTTCATCGTGCGGATGGTGTCTTCGGTGCTGATCGGGATCCAGGCGCGGAGGGTGGTGGTGGGGGGCGGTGGTTCGGTCGTGGCGTGCGTCGGTTGAGTGCTGAAGCTGTTGTGGATGTCCGCGATCTTGTTGTGGAAGTAGGAGGCGAGGGAGTTGCAGAGGTCTTGCGAAGGGGTGATGTCGTTGTTGCCGGCGTTGGGGTTGGAGAGCTCTTTCACGATGTTGAAGAGTTCCTTGCTGTTGTGTGCGTTGTTGTCCAGTCGTTCCTTGAATGCGGTTTTCTTGGTGGCGTGGATCAGTTGGTGGTGTTTTCGGGTGGCGAGCTTGAGGGCAGTCATGTTGTCCGGTGTTGGGTCTCTGCGCCAGGTTTTCTCGAGTGCTCTGCAGTTCTTCTTGGAGCTCTTGAGTTCGTCGTTAAACCATGGGGCTTTCTTGCTGCCGGGTCTGCTCGGCGGGGTCTTCAGAGGGGCGAGGTCGTCTGCGCAGTCGCTGATCCATTTCGTGAGGTTGGTGGCCGCTTGGCTGGGGTTCGTTGTGCTGGTGGGAGGGTTCTTGCTCAGGGAAGTAGCGAGCTGGTCTGCAGTGATCTTGTTCCAGCTTCTGCGGGGAACCTGTTGCTGGTGATGGTGGAGCGTGGTCCTTCTGAAGCTGAAGTGGACGCAGCTGTGGTCCGTCCAGTGGAGTCTCGTGGCGTGGCTGAAGGCGATGTCCTTGCTGGAGGAGAAGACTGGGTTAAGCGTGTGTCCGGCATTGTGGGTGGGGGTGTTCACCAGTTGCTTGAGTCCGAGGTTGGCGAGGTTGTCCAGCAGGGTGGTGGTGTTGCGGTCGTTGTTGTTTTCCAGGTGGAAGTTGAGGTCCCCGAGGAGGATGTAGTCAGCGGAGAGGAGGGCGTGCGGGCTGATTAAGTCGGCGATGTCCTCGCTGAATTGTGTGGGTGGTCCCGGGGGTCTGTAGATGAGGGTGCCTCTGAGGGTGGTCTTGGGGTTGATGTGGATCTGGAAGTGCAGGTGTTCGGTGGGTGCGAGGGTGTCGTCAGCGTTAGTCGTGATGCGGATGGTGTTCCTGTGGATGATGGCGATGCCTCCTCCTGTCTGGTTGATGCGGTCCCTCCGGATGATCTTGTAGCCGTCCGGAATGGCGATGGCGATGTCGGGCGCTGAGGAGGCGTTCATCCAGGTTTCCGTGAGGAAGGCGACGTCTGGGGCTGTGGTGTCGAGCAGGTTCCAGAGCTCGACGGCGTGTCTGTGGACGGAGCGGGTGTTGAGCAGGATGCACTTCAGGTGGGTGCTGTTGGTGTTCGGCTTGGTGGGTCCGGCTGCTGGTGTGGCGTGGGTCCGGTTGCAGGTGAACTTGCAGGAGTGGCAGCTGAAGGGTCCGTGGGTGCGTCTCGGTGGGGCTCGGTAGCAACCCGGGGTACGGCCGGTGTTGAGTGCGTTGAGTTCGGCGGCGTCGTAGGTCCGTCGGGTCGGCTTTCGTCGGTGGGGCCCAGGGGTCCTGGCACTGGGCGCGGGCCAGGCGCGGACGGGCGTAGACGGGCTTACCTTTGTTGCACCTTCGGTGCTCAATCGGTGCTCCCGCTGCGCGCGTCCGCTGCGCGGTCGCTCTGGGGGCGTCATAAATCTGGAGCCGGGAGGGCCGGCAGCTGGGAGGCGGGAGCGGGGCGTCCAATGGGCTGGTGGTGGGCGGGGCCGCAGGGAGGCAGCGGCGGGAAATCGGCACAGCCGGGTGGCTCAGCGGCGGCTGGGTCGCTCGGTACAGCGGCAGCAGGCAGGAAGGTGACGGCAGCTGGAGGGGTGACCCGGCCTAGTTAAAGGCACAGTGGTCACTCCCTATAAGTACATTGGGCCCGATTCACAGAATGAACTTAAGACTCAATCCTAAACTTACTACTATTTTGGTATTCACAGAATGCACTTACTACTTTTGGTATTCACAGAAGTTAGGATTTTGTCTTAAGTCAGTAAGGGCCATGCAAGGTGAGCTTGCGTTGGTTCAAAAATTTCATTTGCGTCGCTCTTGCACCATGTTGCATGGTGCAAGAGCGACACAAAGGGGCTCATAATATGCTCCTTGTTTCTTACACTGGGTTGCTTCTGATGTGTTACGTTTTGAACCTTGATGCAATGTGTTCAAACTTCTATATGGATTGCTTCATAAATCTGTCTGTGCTATGTTGTACGTTTTTACCGTTCTTGGTTGTCTTCTGTTGTATTGTTTGTTTTTTCCTCATTGACTGCCTCCTGTTGTAAATTGCCTGCACTATGTAACAATAACTTAATATAAAAATATTAAAATATTAAATTGGTCTTCAAAATGAAAAGGTATCCGGATTTAAGTTTGTTTGGGATTTGTTCTGTTGTGGACAGGGCTTTTGCTGCTCACAAACACAACAATCATTAGAATCAAGTGGCCACTAGCAAAACGCTGAAGTCATCGGCATGTTTCAAAGGGACATACTCTTCCACTGGGCTTCAATAAAATGAAATGCTCTGTAATTACAAAAATCGCATATCTCTCACAATTTCCACTTAATATCGCTCTAATTAACTCTGTGCGACCGCAAATGAGCAGCGTCTTTTAATTAGAGATTAGGGTTTAAATCCATTCACCTATAGTTAGTATCTGGCCATTCCAATGAATAAACACAATGTTAACCGTCACTGGAGACAGTTGCCTCATTTATCCGAATTTTAAATTGCATTTTCCTTGTTTACCTGCTGTATCTTTATGTACCAGCTCTTTTAGGAGTCGCAGTGAAGAATGCTTTAATCAAAATCGCAAGTTTCTAACATTTTTATGATGCAATTAGCTGAGGAAAACATGAAGCGTCTTCGAGCTACCTTTACTTTTAAATAACGTTTAAACACTTAGAAGCTAATTTGAATGCCTCTGAAAAACCTTGACGTTCACAAATAAAACATTACAATTGTTGATCATTATAGCATTATCATCAAGTGACTATTTATTTAGCTCGAGTCTAGAAAACCTAAATGAAAATTAAAGAACAGCACTCAGATGAATTGAATGACAGACAATACGTATAGCAATAGATGTTGTGGGAAGCGATGTTACTGTTTCTGGTGGCTCAGTGGACTAATGCATCCCCACCAGAAAACTGTGTTCATGGTTATGAGTTCAAATCCCGATGGGTCGACTCAATCGTTCATCTATCCAAGGTCAATAAAATGAGTAGCATTAAGCTCGGTAACAAGAACAAATATTTTATTCAGCGCCAATATTCCTCTAGGTGAATCTGTGCTTTACAAATGCTTATGTTTTTTTCCACAGATTCATCTTGTCAGGGCACAAAATACCAATTGACCTCAATCCAGAATACATTCTAATGTTTTTTGGGAATTATAAGACGATGAAATGTATCCACATAGCAACAGACCCCCCTTACTTCCTACCTTGACAGCGACTGAACTGGATGTCAACAAGGGTGGTGCAGAATATTGGATAATGGGAGGTGAATTGAGCCTCAGCAGTTCAAAGCTTCAGCCATAGTAATGATAATACCTTGTTTTTAAGTAGCACGTAATGCTGCGCTTCTAGCATTTCCAAGTGCTTCAAAATGGACCCTTCTACATGCATTTGTGCAAAATAGTGAACATTCTTTTTATGTTTTGCCTACACAGCGATTGCGCTGTGCTTGTGAAATCTGTTGTATTAATCTAACTCTTCATAGGGGTTACATCTCACCCTTTCTTTTCATTGGTTTGTGTACTTCCACTTACTTTTACTCCATTTCTATTGGCTGCAACATGCTATTTCCTGTTGTTCGTCGTGTGCTTCTCTTATATACGTTCCGTATACTGTTTTTATTGGGCCTAGTTTGCGTAGTTTGCGCTACTTCGCACTACGCGAATTGCACACAGCACAGTGCAAACGTAGCGTAGTGCAGCAGTAATTTTATGCTTGCTCGCGGTCCTCAACGTCAATTTGGCGACCGCGAGCAAGCAAAATGACATCCCGGCGAGACTTTTTGCCTCGTTCGTGATCAGCAACATCAAGTTGCTGATCGCGAGCGTGGAAAATTAACCTCCCGGCGAGATTCTCAATGCGGGGGGGGGGGGGTCAGGTTTCGCATTGCGAGTGGTCGTGTATGCTCGCGACCGCTCGTAATGAGAAACTACCAGTCTGCGTTGAGAAAGCTGCGGCTCGAGTAAAAATCTACTTGAGCAGCTGAAAACTACAGCTAGCAATGTGCAAGATGCCGTTTTCAATTATTTCACAATGCAGGATGCTTGTCCGCACTGTGCAATCATTGAAAACGGCATCTTGCACAGTGCGAACAGGGTACTACGTAGTTCGCATAGTGCTACGCGTAGTTCACGTAGTGCGAAGTGCACTTTGCGTAGCTTCGCGAGGCGCTACTCCACAAACTACACCCAGCCCTAGTTTTTATCTGCTTTTCTGGAACTTCTTCATTTTTTTTTAAAATATCTTTATTCAGATTTTACAACAGCAGCATTTTACCCCGAGCCCCAAACCCCCCACCATCCCGGACAGACAGATAAGCATGTCATAATACACAAAGAATTGGTAGACCGAGAAAGAATATACACAATGTACAAAAACTTACATGAGAGGATACATGATACTATACTGTAAATTGTTTAGGGCAACAAAAACAAAGTGCCAGGAGAACAAGTCCTATCTGACTTGGGGTGTCCATATCTGCTTAACTTTTTAATCTTTTAGCCTTTTACGCTTGGTGATCACTCTGTAAAGTCCAGAGTTTGACGCCATGCTGTCAGAGGGGGTCCACATTTTTAGGCCTGTTTTCTGTTTTTTCCTACCCATGCGTTTCTATATGGCAATTTTTACATTTGCAATTGCAAGGAATCTGGCTAGCCATTGTTGAAAAGAAGGGGCATTGTTATCCCGCCATGCAGAAGCAATATATAACCTGAATACTGCCATTGCAATAAAGATACATTTGTGGCCTATATTGGGGCTTTCGGGATCCGCAGCCCCCAATAAGATGTTTCCATTGGATAGTACAATTGTATTGTTTAAAATTGTGGACAGAAATTTCTCTATTTCTTGTTTAATCGATTTTAGTCTCTCACAGTTTGAAAAAATATGTATGCAATCAGCACTGTAAAGCTTACACCTAGGACAGAAAGTGCTCACACCGAACCACCATTTTGCTATTCTGTCGGGCGTGTAATACAAAAAGAAGCATGTTTTAAAAAATTGTGCCTCGAGTTTGGTAGACATTAAGATTGTTTGCGACCTTTCAAAGGCATAATGAACCTTGTTATTCGATATGTCTGCTTTCTCTAGCCATTTTTGAGCTATTTTTTCTATATCATCAGGAAACATGGCAATAATGTACAGGTATATGCCCCCAATCTTGTTCCTTGTACCAGATATTAGTGTATCTATTCATTTTATTTTACCCACACCCCCCCTACCGCCAGTCTTTCGTGTCAGAAAATCTCTGATTTGGAGGTATTTAAAAAAGTCGCGCCAATCTAATCCAAATTTATTTTTTAGGTCTTCAAAGGAAGATATCCCATCAGAGGAGAAGAGGCAGCCTACCTGGTTAATCCCTATTTACAACAAGGGGTGGTGATGGACAGAGTCTCTGAATTAAGCAGAATACTCTCACCCAGTCAAGAGATCAGGGCTAGATCCAACACCGTTTTTTAGCTCATTGCACCATCCCAGTTTCAGAACCTGGCTGTATGCAAATTAGTCTGTCCCTGGCCCAGTGCATCATGGGAACAGGGCAGACCAGACTACAAAAGCCAATTCTTACACTGGGAAGGAAACAAGCTTCCGGGGACCGGTTTCTGGCATTTCAGCCGTCTTCGGCCCGGCTTGAATCCTGATGGTGCAATGAGCAAGGGACTCACATCTGAGTATACCCTTCCACGCTTAGGGTGGACAAAAATATTTACAACAAGGGGTGGTGATGGACAGAGTCTCTGAATTAAGCAGAATACTCTCACCCAGTCAAGAGATCAGGGCTAGATCCAACACCGTTTTTTAGCTCATTGCACCATCCCAGTTTCAGAACCTGGCTGTATGCAAATTAGTCTGTCCCTGGCCAAGTGCATCATGGGAACAGGGCAGACCAGACTACAAAAGCCAATTCTTACACTGGGAAGGAAACAAGCTTCCGGGGACCGGTTTCTGGCATTTCAGCCGTCTTCGGCCCGGCTTGCTTGAATCCTGATGGTGCAATGAGCAAGGGACTCACATCTGAGTATACCCTTCCACGCTTAGGGTGGACAAAAATATTTACAACAAGGGGTGGTGATGGACAGAGTCTCTGAATTAAGCAGAATACTCTCACCCAGTCAAGAGATCAGGGCTAGATCCAACACCGTTTTTTAGCTCATTGCACCATCCCAGTTTCAGAACCTGGATGTATGCAAATTAGTCTGTCCCTGGCCCAGTGCATCATGGGAACAGGGCAGACCAGACTACATAAGCCAATTCTTACACTGGGAAGGAAACAAGCTTCCGGGGACCGGTTTCTGGCATTTTAGCCGTCTTCGGCCCGGCTTGCTTGAATCCTGATGGTGCAATGAGCAAGGGACTCACATCTGAGTATACCCTTCCACGCTTAGGGTGGACAAAAATATTTACAACAAGGGGTGGTGATGGACAGAGTCTCTGAATTAAGCAGAATACTCTCACCCAGTCAAGAGATCAGGGCTAGATCCAACACCGTTTTTTAGCTCATTGCACCATCCCAGTTTCAGAGCCTGGCTGTATGCAAATTAGTCTGTCCCTGGCCCAGTGCATCATGGGAACAGGGCAGACCAGACTACAAAAGCCAATTCTTACACTGGGAAGGAAACAAGCTTCCGGGGACCGGTTTCTGGCATTTCAGCCGTCTTCGGCCCGGCTTGCTTGAATCCTGATGGTGCAATGAGCAAGGGACTCACATCTGAGTATACCCTTCCACGCTTAGGGTGGACAAAAATATTTACAACAAGGGGTGGTGATGGACAGAGTTTCTGAATTAAGCAGAATACTCTCACCCAGTCAAGAGATCAGGGCTAGATCCAACACCGTTTTTTAGCTCATTGCACCATCCCAGTTTCAGAACCTGGCTGTATGCAAATTAGTCTGTCCCTGGCCCAGTGCATCATGGGAACAGGGCAGACCAGACTACAAAAGCCAATTCTTACACTGGGAAGGAAACAAGCTTCCGGGGTTAATCCCGGCTTCATACCATTTAAGCATATAGTGTTGAACGAGTCTTCCTATCCCTAGCATTTTTCTGATTGTTTTCCATACTTTAAACACACTAAGTAATGTTTTAAATTTAACTTTTTTGTGGTAACTATCATGCATATGTCTCCACTAGTACCCACTACTCTCCCTGCTTAGCAATAATTGGAAAGTAGATGGTGCATAGGCCTCCCCTTCTCCATTTTCACAGTTATTCTCCAGCAGTTCCTTGCTGTATAAGAGAACAGTTGCCCAATAATATGCTTGCAAATTCAGGAGACCTAACCCGCCACGATCTTTCTGGAGAGTAAGCAACTTCTGGGCATGCCGTGGTTGTGAATATGCCCAGATGAAGCTGGCAAACATCCGATCAATTTTTCTTCTATTGAGTGTCAGCACCTCAGCGTGCTTTGTGGGAAGCCAATGCTCCCATCGCAATGGGCACTCAGCAGTCCCCCTGGGGCCAAAGCAGGCACCCACTCTAGCGCTCCCTTTTGTTTGCAAACCCAGCAGCCCACACACCAATCCCTCTTGGGATTGAAGCAGGGACCCACTCTAGTGCTCCCTTTTGTTTGCAAACCGAGAAACTCATTGGCAGGAGCTTGCAGAGACCACACTCACAGACATATATAAGGTATTTTTAATTATTGCTTTACTGTATTTTGCTTTGAACCCCATTCTTTTCTGACATTTGTGAAAGCCTCCATTTAGAACGCAGAGTGATGGCAGCATATTTTTAAGTTCTGGTTCATGGTATATGTTTTTATTTTGTATCGGGCACTTCTTAAGAGCGCAGCAGTTTGCATTTTCTCTCTCTACCTTTCTCCATCCCTCCTTCCGCCTCCCATGTCCTTACTGTTTCACTGTCCCTCCAACCATTTCCTGCTTCATTTTCCGCATCCCTCCCACCCCCTTTTGTATCCTTTTATGCCTCCCACCACTTTACCCCTCCCCACTGTCACAGAACAAAAAGTGCTTTTTTGTGCTTGAACCTCTAGATCCCAATATAAACCGAGTCTGCATGTATGAATGGACATATCTCACATGAGGCCCCTCTCTTCCCTGACAATACAAACACATCTTTCACTGTTGGCTAATGCAGGTTTATGTTGCTTCAGTGACGCGTTTGAGCTTGATTATTTAAAAGTGCCACTGGAACACCACTTCTTCAGCAACTCATTGTGCAGCATGTATAGAATGACAAGATGCATAAACAGCCTTCATATACCTTGAATCATTAGTTAGAATTTTTTTCATTCATTCAAAATACTTTGTTCGGTTTACATGATAGAAAACCTTTAAAAGTTACAAATCCTCATAAAAATACACAAAATACATATATACATATCTGGACATACTGCACAAATAACCAAATGTATACTTTTTTTTTTTTAAGTATGAGAGGATATGGACACATGTCATCAGAATTTAAAAAGTTACTACTTAAGCAAATAAAATACAACAGCCGACTTTTAAGGTTCTAAACAGTTTCTGTACCTTAGGGAACATTTCAGAAAACAAACCACAAATGGGATATATTCTGGCTGTAATAGTTGTAGAAAATAGAGAGCGGGGCGGACTTGTATAAGATTTAACTTTTTTAAAAACGATTTTAAAAAGAACCTCCCGGGGAACTTCATAGAGGCTACATAAAAACACGAAGTGCAGCAAGTCCTGTGGAGACACTCCGTCGCAGCCACAGGGTGCTAACACTTGTCCTTTATGGCACCCCTTCGGGACAGCAAGTAAAAGATGGAAGTAATCCATTCGAAACCTGGTCAGTAAGAACCGCTCGTGAGCCGACAGAGGCCACGAGAGATATGGCTCCATATCTAGAGGAGATTTGAGCGTCACGTATTTGCGGACGCTGGTTTTTGACAATTCCATCCCGCACCCTTCTCTGACACTCGAGATTCTTCTGCGATCTTCAAATCGAACCCAATTAAATTAGGATGGAAAGTTTTGCTTCAGGTTCTGCAATCGGCTCTTCATCAGCAATTCAGCATCCCACAACATCAGCATCTCTCCCCATCATTCTCAGGTCTACGCTTCCAGCAATTCTCCATCAGCACTGCGCAGACTAATTAACTAAAGCTATCTTAGTTATACCTTCTGTTCTACATGTTCCACCCATTATTGTTTCAATATCGGGAAAATAAAAAATTTGATTGGTCCGGCAAAGGGGGGTCTTCATCACACCATGCTTACTTATTCCAAAATTCAGTCGGACCATTGTTATCAAACCCAACCCCTTACTTTGTATTTATTCAATTTATTCCCATATACTACATGTATCAGTTTTGTAAGATTAAGACATTACGAAGAATGGCCCCGGCTATCCCACAAAGCTTGATGAAAAAGACGTATTGACAACTGAAAATTTTACAGTCTAAGGCGCGTCAGCAGAGCACAACACAATCAATGAAAAGCAACAGCAAAAGAAGTATATAAAAAGCTGTTCCATATATCTATTACAATCAAAAGTTTAAAAACATATAATACATAAAAACATTTTATAATGACATTCTTAGAAAACAAAGTTGACACAGTGTTTCGGTGAGATAGCTGATGTTCACCTTCTTCAGGACAGTTTTCTAAATAATGGAAACAATTTATTATTTATACATGCTTGTGTTGCTGACAAAACCTACACAATGACTATTCACATTAAAAATTCTGAAATATCACAATCAATAGAAAAAGGACATAGTGTTATCCATACATTTGAAATGCTACTTAATTCATCTAAGATTTGTTTATTGTCACATGATTGTAAAAACATTTTGGAGAAAATAAATTTTGTCTAATCTCCTGTATATTCAAACTATTTTTCTTTTACACCTCACAGTAAATGTAATGGAAACAAGATTTGGCACTCATACCTCTAATCTAAGTATGGCTGAATTTCCTCTTTATCAGGATTACCCCAGTGACATGAGGGCACAGGATTTTGATGATATCCCAAACATTAAAACTTATATCTTATCAAACAAAATAAAATCATGAAAGGTTTACTTGACGCTACCTTTACCAATAGGGGTTAGTTTTCATGTCACTGAAATGACTTGAAGACATTACATCGTCCCACTATGGTCAAATACATATTATTTATTGGGTTAAGCGATCTTTTAGTATCTGCTGCCAATGGGATTAGATTTTCTGCCACAATTATATCGGTATTTGCGACAACAGTCACCCCCAGATATTTAGCTTTCTGTATGACACGACTATCCACCCAAATAATTTCTTTATTTAAAATAATCTGAGTTTTATTTTTGTTAAGTGCATATCCAGAAATTTTCCCAAACTCCTGAGCCTCCTGTTTCAATGCTAAAATGGCACTCTCGGGATCCAGGGTTACCACTGTCAGATCATCGGCATAAGCCATGATTTTAGTGTCCCAGCCTAATCTACTTACTGCTGGAATTGCTTGGTTGTTTTCTATTCTTTTGATAAGGGGATCTATATATAGAACAAAGAGCAGTGGGGAGCAAGGACAGCCTTGTCAGGTACCCCGTGAAATTTCGTACTGCTCAGTTAACTTCCCACTGATTGATATGCTGGCTGTAGGGTTAATGTAGAGGGCTTTAATAGCTTGAATTGTCTTAGGCCCAAAACCCATCCTTTTCATGACGCACTAGAGAAATTGCCAGGAGACCCAGTCGAATGCTTTTTCAGCATCAAGTGAAATTAGCCACATCGGGTCTCCTGATACCTGAGCTGTGTCAAATAATGTGATGGTCTGTCGGATGTCTTCGGTAGTGCCTTTCTTGGGGATGAACCTGTGTTGCCATTCCGACACCAGGGATTTAATTCTTAAAGATAGTCTAGCTGCAAACATTTTAGAATATATCTTAGAATCTCAATCGATGAGGGTGATCGGCCTGTAAGAACCCATTTCAAGTGGTGACTTGTCCTTTTTAGGAAAGATTACAATTTTAGCATTGGACCAGGAAGTGGGTTGAGAAGCCCCGTTAAAAACAGAGACTATAAGTGAGGTGAAGATAACCTTTATTTGGGTACAGAAGATTTTAAAGAACTCAGACTGGATACAGTCAGCCTCTGCAGCCTTCCCATGTGGCTGACTTGCTAGGGCTTTGGCGATTTCCTCCCAGGTTGCAGGTTCCTCTAGTTGGTCACAATCTTCTGCACTAAGTTGGGACAGGGTAATTTTATCTAGATAGTTAAAAATCTTGTCCTCTCTCAAATCCACTGAACTGATGTTCTCCTCAGAATAGAGATTCTTATAGAACTCTCAAAATGCCCTTTGGATTTTAATAGGGTCATTGGAAATCTCTCCAGTTAGAAGTTGGATTGAGAATATTTCTTTAGCAGAAACCTGCGGTCTGGTTCTGAGAGCCAGTTGATGGCCAATCTGTTTACTACCCTCATAACTTTTCTCCCATGCGGGGACCCATTTAGCTGCTACAGTCTCAGCAAAAATTGATCCAATTTCAGCCTTAAAGACTGTCACTTCAAGTTGAGCAGCTTCAATTTATACCCCTGTTTGAACTGCCTGAGTTAGTTTCTCTTCTGCCTTTTTTTTTAACTTATCTTGGAGTTCCGAGATTGATATCTTGCCTTTTTTATTTTTCCTTACAGAAAACGGAACGGTCTCCCTCTGAATGCCCATCTTTAGTGCATCACATACAATCATAATTGATGCTGACCGTATGTTTAACTCGAGATACTCTTGGAACCACCCCTGCATGTGCATTTGGTATTCAGATTCCTGCAGTAAAGCTTTTTCAAAACTCCAGTTCGGGATCTCCCTAGGTTTCCAAATCCTCAAATGTTTCAAATAATTGGGTTATGGTTTGACATAAAACACGGGGCAATGTCAATGGAACAGTCTTGGAGCAGAGTGGATGAGACCAAAAAATAATCCAACCTTACTAGGGAATGGTGCGGGGCAGAATAGTAGGTGTATCCCGGCAGGGTAGATTTTAAGCCAGCCCACACCCTTCACTAAGCCCGTGAGTTTGCATTAAGTTTAATATAGCTTGATATACTTGGGGCTTCCTACCTACATAGGTCTATAGATCATCAGCTTTCCAGTTACAGGTTATATTAATATTAAGGTCGCCACATATAACAGTTGGGGGGGGCAAAGCGCATGTTCTCCATTGATCCAATTAAAATCCCCGGGGTCATCCGTGGTATTCCCATAGATAGAACATAAGGTAAAAGAAAAGTTTGAAGGGAAGCAACATTCCGCTATAACCCATCTTCCCAAAGGGTTGGATTTCACACAGTAGATCTTAGTGGGTGTCATTTTATACCATGATCCCTACCCCTTTAATTTTTGTACCTTGTGTAGTCCCCCCTATGACTCTATATCCCAATGAGTTCAGCAAATGTTTCTGCGATCCCTCAATATGCGTTTCCTGGAGACTGAGGATATCAGCCCCCAGTGAACGCAGACCCTGTGCCACTTTCTGTCTCTTCAGGGCATCATTCAAACCACAGATGTTGACTGAAACAATTCTAAGGGAGCTTAGCTTATTCATGTAAACATTTTGTCAATTAGTCAAGTGTAAACTATATACAAATTGTGTTCCCCACATAGTCAAAAATACATTCAATTTCATCCTGTATGCTGCAAAATCTTAAAAGTTTCTTCACCACAGCTTGCCCATTTTGTGATTTTTTTTTCTTTTTTCCATTTTTCAGCCCGTTCGATTGCTTAACCTTAGGTATAGTTTTGCTTCAACAAATGACAGTGCAATAGTGACAAGTGCCCTTAGAACCTCCACCTCGATGCAACCCCCCCCTCCTCCACCTCCCCAGCTTAGAGCAATCAGGAAAACCCTAAGTGATGGTCATCAGAAATGGGTCCCCGCCGCTAGGTCACGCCGTTAGATTAATCATAGAGAGTTTGGGCATATATCTGTACTTTGAAAAAACAGAAAAAGAAAAAATGAGAAAAAAGTGAGAAAAGAATGACTCCCAAGTTCGAAGGTTAATCTTCCTAGACCTTCTAAAAATACGCCACATGAGACAGAAATAATTGTAGCGGAGAAACTAGACAGATCAAGAGGAAAAAAGTTATTAAACTGGGAGAGTAGTAAATTTAGAAATTTCACTTAGGCAGGGGAGAATCATCTGCACTTTAGCTCGACACTTTTTTACTTTAATTTACCCCAAAAATTCCCCAGCCTTGATCTCAGACAGGAAGATCCGAGAAACCCTATTTAGAACAACTTTCAGTCTGGCAGGATTCATTAGAAACACTTGGACTCCCAGCTGTTGGAAGGGGGCAATTAGTTGACGCAGGCGCCACCTCCTCTCTACTGTGGAGTGGCAAAAATCAGGTTTAGCAAAAAACATTACCCGATTAGAGCCCTTCTGAGAGTTCGGACGGGCCTGATCATAGACCAGCTGTCTAAGGAGGAAATTCCCAAAGAACACTAGGAAAGCCCTTGGTTTTCCTCTGGAAAAGCTGCTGCCACGGCATTGTTGCTTTAGATTGAAAGGGAAGCGATGTGCCCGCTGAACTTCATGGTCCCAGTTCCACTTCGATTGGTAAGGAAAGGCCTCTTGCAGGAGTTTCACAACATAGCGCCTTGGATCGTCCCACTCCACTCCTTCTGGAATGCAAAGTAGACGAAGATTATTCCTTTGTTGTTGGTTTTCCTGCTCTTCCATCTTCGTCATTAAGTCCATCAGACATGCAACATTAGAGAAACCTTGGTCTTTTAAGGAAGAGACTTCTGTTTCCAAGCTCTCTGTGCGACCTTCCACCATGGTGACGCGATCACTAATATTAGTACATATTTTGTTTAATTTTCTCATGCCCCCGTGTAGTTTTTTGGTGGCGCCTTTAGCAGAACGGCTGTCGGAATGAACCTCCTCTTGGAATTTCTTAAATGAGGCTAAGATAGAAGGTAAAGAGGGTTCTGTCGTGGCTTCTGATTTTCCCAAAGTAATGTCTGAGCAGTGTCCTCATCGAGGGGATAAGACATCTGTGAATCTGAATAGTCCCACTTAAGCTGGCTGAGCTTTTTTACCTTATTTCCTGTCTTTTTCAGGCACTGCACTGTTCTGGCGTCTTTAGAAGAATCAATACTATTATCTTCACTTGTGTTAGATCCGCCCTCATCAGTTTTGGACCCAGAACCATCCGACACCGAGTAAACATTTTCGCCGCTTGGCTCCGGAGTCCATGGAGCTTGCGGCCCAAAATTGGCTTCCAAGCTGCGGATATAGTTATCAATACCTCTGGAGCGCTAAATGTTAGAACTGATTCTAGCATTGGGACGGTGAAGACAAATGGAGTTGCGTTTCCCGAATCACCTATACCCCGATGTTTCCTTCTGTTGGTACTGAGGTGAGAGTTAAATTAGTGGACACTATCAGTTCTTCTGGGCCGTCCCGTTGCCCCCTGGGGTTGCCATTTCCGCAGGTTGAACTATAGTACAGTTTTCCTTTGGGGCGGTTATCAGTTGCTAGAGAAATGGGTCACCTTGCTTGTCCAGCAATGAGCACTCAGGCTCACTCTCAGGGGGAGTGTGGTATCAAGAGTGGAGTCTATTGCTGAAGGTGGTGTCTTAACTCCTGAGAAAAGTTTGGCTACAGAAGGCCGCAGTCCTGCACCTTCCTTTAGGCCTCTTCCCCCCGAGTCTCCCCATTGTCTTCCTAGGAACACTAACCTCCCGTTTACCTTTGGGTAGGTTCTCCGTCGGTCCAGCATCTCCGAGAACAACGCTGGCTTAGTCAGATTTCGTTTGCTGCCTTTGCTGGCTTTAGCGCCCCTGGTCGACATGATCCGGTTCTTTCTCTCCGCCGCACCCCCAGATTAATGGAGGCCGATGAGAGCACCAAGAAATACTATTCCAAAGTAACAGCTACCATACCATCTGGCAGGTAATCTATAATACGCATTATTTACGCATACATAATAAATGCCTGGAAATACAGGATCAGTTCCCCCTTTTAGTCCCTATCCCCCTATAGTTAGGAAGCTGTGTTCGCATTCACTGGAACCAATGAAAATTTTATTATACTCTGTCCTTGACCAATGGAGACACAATTTCCCTTTCTTCACAAAGTCTGGGGATATTGCAGCATGAGCCTCGCTCTTTGCATGAATTCCCTATTTCCCAACCCATTGAGGTACATGGGGTTTCTGTTCAGCAGCTTTCTTTGTTAAATCCTGTCTCCTTTCTTCAACTAAATTAAGAAACTCCTTTTCTTCTTCACGTAATATTCATGTTAAAATATTCTTGTGTGCCTGTACTATATCTATTGGGCTCATTGTTAAAAAGAATTCACCCATAAACTGTGCATCCTTACTACTAAATACTGGGCTCATATTCTTTCGAATAGGTAATTCGGAAAATACTACATCTATGTTAGAATAGAAATACTGCAATTTTCCAATTACATAAAATAAACTTGATATTACACTACATGACACACCATATGTTAAAGGAATATGGTGATAAGTTACCCCTTCTGATACTGATGTGGGTCATTTCATACAGACATAACACTCACTAATCTCCATTGTATCTACATCCTGAAACAACAACTTAGTAAACACATTTAAAGAAGTATCATTATTAGATCCATCATGAAGATACATAGCTTCATTTACTTGTTCTAATTCTGTTTTAGTACTTTCTGTATTGGTATCTATTCTCTCATTAGTGACTGAGTTGTTTCTATTATTAGCTATCATAATTAAAGGTACTACCACTGTTAGAAATGGCCATGTAAATATTACTAATTAAATACTAAATAAACAAGCTCTAAAACTTTTTCGTTTACAACCTTGTTTCGGTTGTTCAGTGACTTTAACTTCTTCCATTTTCAAACAAAGGAAATATCCTTTCCTCTTTTCTTTTCTCTCAATCAATTTAAAGGTAGAATATGATCTTTATCTTAAGGTGGCTTTAATTTGTTTTCATCACTCTGACTGACAGAGGCTCTCTCTGATTCTTCACGTAAATCTAAATTTTCAAACTGTTCAAGTATGATGCAGGTCCATTCAGAAGCTTTATATTTTCTGTTCAAAATTCTCAATCTCGGCTTCTTCATGTGGATTTTGTTAATGACTTCTTTGGTTCAGTTTGACTTGAAACTTCAGTTACTTGCTCTGGGTTCTTCCTTAATTTTCTTAAATAATATTTTATTCTTTTAACTCCACATGGCCAATTGTCACCTTTTCAAACTCTTTTGACTTGAACTGCACTTTCACCTTCTCCGTCTTGCTCCAAAGTTCTTTTATTTTCACTTTGTCTAGGCACAATTTGCTCTTGTTCTTTCTCACCTTTTGTTTGTACTTGTTCCTCTACATCTGACTGGTTCTGTTCAGGTCTTTCTGTAGTTTGTTCGTGTTCTGCCTGAACCTGTTCTTCTACCCCTACCTGGTCCTGTTCAGGTCTTATTTTAATTTTCTCTTCTTCCGCCTGAACTTGTCTGTCACTGCTCAGGATTCTCTATAGCTTTGTTTATTTCTTCCAGAATATGTTCTTCTTCCCCTGTCTTTTCCTTATTACTTTCCTGTCTCTCTAGATTATTTCTTCTTCTTGTTTGATTGCAACTTCAGGTATTTCAATCACTGGTATCCAGCCTTTTTGACTTGCACTGGGTTGTTCTTCATCTATTTGTATGTTGGAATCTATCTCTCTACATTCTTCAGCTTCACTACCTTCAGCTTCTGGCGTTTCAGCTGGCTCAGTCAGTTGTTTCTCTAGCTGTTCAGGGGGACTTGGTACTCTTCTCGTATGACTTGCATGAATCCAATTGGGTGAACCTGCACACTTCACTGCTGTTGTAGTTACCAGTATGACCTGTCGGGGTTTATCCCACCTGGGTGCTAGACATGATTTCCTGGCATGTTTCTTCACTAACACCCAATCTCCAGGATTCAAATCATGTGCTTGACTTGGCTGCCTTGCAACTGTGTCTTCTCCAACCTGATGAGAGACAGAACGCACCAGATCAGCCAATCTCTTGCAATAGTCAAATACCAGATCATCAGTTTTGTTCATCAATGTATTTCCAGGAATGAATACTTGTCTCATTGCCCCCCCCTTCAGGATTTTGTGTGGACTCAATCCTGTTTTTCTGTCAGGGATGCTTCTGAGACCCATCAGTACAAGTGGCAGTGCATCTGGCCATTTCAACATCGTGGATGCACACACCTTCCCTAATCTTGATTTTATTGTGCCATTAAGCTGTTCAACTACCCCAGAAGCCTCTGGACGATAAGCACAGGGAAGTTTCTGTTCAATGTTAAATGCGGCACAGATTAATCTGATTATCTCATTATTAAAATGAGGTCCTCTATCTGATTCCAAAGTCACTGGAAACCCGAATCTGGGTATCAATTCCCTCAGCAATAATTTTGAAACTGTCATTTCTTCTAGTGGGGTATGCCTCCACCCATCTTGAAAACAAACTCACTATGACTAAAACATATTTCAGTCCATTGCATGGTGGTAACTCGATAAAATCTAATTGTAACCTAATGAATGGTCATTCTGCCTTTCCAATTTTAACCAAGCTAACCACTGTTTCCTTCCTGGGTTGTGCTGCTGACAGATTAAACATAGTTGGCAAAGGCTCTCCATGACTACCTTAAACTTTGGATTATACCAATTCTGTCTGAAAAGTCTGATCATTGAATCTCTGCCTTTATGTGTTGCTTCATGGTATACTCTTGCCATTTGGGAGAGCAGGCAATCTGGCATGACTGATCTGCCATCTAAGTACACACACACTTCATCTTCTGTCCTTTTTGTACAACCTCACCTTATCCAGATTTCTTTCTCTCTCTCTCTTCAGTCTTCTTCTGTGCTCATGATGGCCCTTGGCCATCATGAGTCATGGTGGGCTTGTACGCACTGGGGCCGGGGGCTGTTCGAGCCACACCCAAGGTTGGAATATCCCAGTACAGCTGTGGAATTCGCGCCGCAGTGAAATTGTTACACAGGATGCTTCAATAACTCCGGAAATTTTACATACAGCATAGGCAGCACTTAGACCTCCTTTTTCTGTCCTCAAACATGACCCATCCACAAATAATACATGATTTGATTCCGTCAAAGGAACTTCTTTTATGTCTGGGTGAGGTGTTGTACACATTTCAGTCACATCCAAACAATCCAGATCTGCTTCATCTTTTACCTCTTTGCAACATGGATCTGGTAACAAGGTGGCAGGATTTATCATTGTGCACCTTATCACTGTCCCATTCTCTGCTCCCAAAATCACTGTTTCAGACTTAGTCATCCAACTAGAAGGAAGGTGTTGCATTTGAGTTCTTGTTAAAAGAATATCAACTGAGTGTGGCACATAAACCTTAAATGGATGTCCCATCACAATCGATTCACTGTGTTCCAGACTCACACATGTAGCAGCTACTGTTTTTAAGCAGCCAGATAAAGCTGAAACCACTGGATCCAAAGTGGCAGAGAAATACAGCACTGGAAGTAGGCTCAGTCCATGTCTCTGAGACAAAACTGAAAGTGCGCAACTTTCACAACAGAATGATGCTAATTATTTTGTATAATCTGGCATTGCCATTGCTGGTGCCTCACACAGACAATTTTGCAACTTTACAAATGCTTCAAACATACATCATTCCAATCAATCGAGCAAAAGAACATTCATCAGGGAAAATATCAAAGCCCACACAGCCAACAGCAGCAAACTCTTCAAGACTCTGACATCACACCCTCCCAAGATCTCTGCGACAAGCTCAGCAACTTCTTCCACCAGAAGATCATGACCCTTTACGACAATTTTAACGAATCAAGAAGTGCCTTCACCCTTATGACCACTACCTCCACCATGTCAACCATCACCACATGGGCCCCCTTGCCTCCGTCGAACTCATCATCACCACTATGAAGAACACTCACTCAGGAGCCCCCACGGACCCCTGCCCCCCACACATCTTCCACAGAGCCTCCATGGCCATTGCTCCAGAACTAGCCCTCACCTTCAACTCCTCCCTGGCATCGGGCACCTGCCCCATGGACTGGAATCGCGCAGAAGTGAAGTCCCTCCTCAAAAAACCCTCGGCCGACCCTACTGACCTAAAGAACTACTGACCCATCTTCCAAAGCAATTGAAAGGCTTGTTAATGCCCAGCTGACTACTTTCATCAAGGACAACTGTATCCTGGATGCATCCCAATCCGGCTTCTGCAGAAACTACAGCACCGAGACAGCCCTGATCGCCACCACCGACGACATCCGCATGCTGCTCTACCAGGGCCACACCGCTGCCCTCATCCGCCTGGACGTCTCTGCTGCCTTCGACACCGTCTTATACCGCACACTGACCACCAGACTTCACAACGCAGGGATCCAGTGGAACGCTCTCAACTGGATCGCTCCTTCCTCTCCCACCGAACAGAGAGAGTCAGGCTCCCCCATTTCTCTCCGAACCCACTGACATCATCTGCGGAGTTCCCCAAGTTCCTCTCTGAGCCCTACCCTGTTGAACATCTACATGGCCCCCATCGCCACCATCGTCAGATAGCATGGATTCAGCATCGTGTCCTACGCTGATGACACCCAACTGATCCTCTCTCTCACCAGTAACCCAGAAGACACCGACTCAGCTTTCAGGAAGGAATGAGGAACGTGGCCAGCTGGATAAAGGACAGCTGCCTCAAACTCAACTCCGAAAAGACTGAGGTTCTCATTTTCGGACTCCGCCCCTCACTCATGGTGGCCTCCTGCCCTCGGCCCACCGCCCACCACTATGGGCCATGCCCGGAAACTCGGCATAATCTTGGACTCCTCCCTCTCCATGAACCGCCAAATCAACGCTATCTCATCCATCTGTTTCAAATGCCTCCGTATCCTGCGTAAGACGTTCAAGTGGATCCCCTTGACTGCAAAAAGACCATCACACACGCACTTATAACCAGCAGCTCGACTACGGCAACGCCCTCTACGCAAGAATCAACAAATCCCTACTTCGCAAACAATCCAGGCTCATCTTAGGGATACCTCGCCACGAACACATGACCCCTCACTTGCAAGAAGTCCACTGGCTCCCCGTCGAGAAGAGAGTCACCTACAAGCTACTCACGCATGCCTACAAATCTCTCAACAACATCGGACCCAAGTACCTCAGCAGCAGAATGAGTTTCCACGCACAAAATAGGAACCTCCGTTCCGCCGACCTCGCCCTGGCAGAGATACCCCGCCGAAGCAGATCCGGAGGGAGAGCATTCTCCTACACCACAGCATGGAACGCTCTCCCAGTAGAAATAAGACGCTCACCAACCCTGCACTCCTTCAGATGGGCTTTCAAGTCCTGGCTCGTCGACTGACTTGAGCTGCCCTACCTTTCCCCTCAGCGCCTTGAGACCCTCACAGGTGAGTAGCGCACTTTACCAACCCCTGATTGATTGATTGATTGATTGATTAAATCAGATCCTTTGCTCTTTTTCAAGTCAGCTGTATCAATGGTTTTGCCAGCAGGGAGAATCCATTGATCCACTGCCTATAATACCCAACCACCCCAGAAACATTCTCATGTCCTTTTGCGTCTGAGGTAATTGCATCTATTTGATTATTTTTATTCTTTCGGGGGTCACTTTTCTAACTCTCCTTTCTATTTTATGCCCTAAATACTTAACTTGTTGTTGACAAAACTGCAATTTCTCTGGAGACACTTTGTGTCCTCCTTCGGCCAAATGGTTCAGTAATGCAATTGTGTCAGTGACACAATCTTGTCATGTCTTTGATACCACCAATAGTTCATAAATATACTGAACCATAGCAGATTTTCTGGGCATTACTAAAAATCGAGGGACTCTCTGTATACCCTTGAGGAACTTGGCACCAGGCCAACTCATGATCTCCAAACTGGAAAGAAAATAAATACTTCTGGGCTGTCCGGGTGCAAAGGTATAGACAAGAATGCTTGACACAAATCAATCACTGTATACCAACTTGCATTCCAAGGTATCTGATATAGTATCACTGCTGGATTTGGGACTACTGGACAACAAGGCACACCAATCTTATTAATCGTTTGCAATCGTACACTATTCTGTACTTGCCACTAGGCTTTTTAAGTTCCATAACTGGTGAATTACAAGGACTCCCTACTATTTCTTTCAGAATTCCTTGCTCGATCATTTGTCCAGTCACTGGAGCAGCTCCTGCTTTCACTTCTGGACTCATTTTGTATGGCTTTGTGTTTGGATAAACTGCACCTTCTTTCACCACTATTTTCACTGGATTACCTTTTGTCATTAATCCTATCCCTTCTCCTGAAAAGTCATTTTCCGCCATTAATGAATACATCTCATCCACTTCTGTTCCTTGTTTAGCTAGCAACATCTGGTAAAACAATGTCCTCATCAGGTGTTTGGAAAGCAACACCAATAGATTGTGTACTTCATCTTGCACAGTAGGTCTCTACCTAGCAAATTCACTGGACTTAAATCACACACCACAAACTGATGCATGCCTTTAAAATTTCCAATATGCACTTTATTGGTCTTGTGACTGGGATTCTAATCTGTTTGTTTGATACTCCTCCAACTTGGATAGTCTCTCCCGAGAGGGGTAGGTTTGGGATGTCTTCTGTTCTCACAGTAGACCTGGAAGCACCAGTGTCCAATAGAAATACTTCTGGGCTGTCCGGGTGCAAAGGTATAGACAAGAATGCTTGACACAAATCAATCACTGTATACCAACTTGCATTCCAAGGTATCTGATATAGAATCACTGCTGGATTTGGGACTACTGGACAACAAGGCACACCAATCTTATTAATCGTTTGCAAATCGTACACTATTCTGTACTTGCCACTAGGCTTTTTAAGTTCCATAACTGGTGAATTACAAGGACTCCCTACTATTTCTTTCAGAATTCCTTGCTCAATCATTTGTTCAGTCACTGGAGCAGCTCCTGCTTTCACTTCTGGACTCATTTTGTATGGCTTTGTGTTTGGATAAACTGTACCTTCTTTCACCACTATTTTCACTGGATTACCTTTTGTCATTAATCCGATCCGTTTTCCTGAAATGTCATTTTCCGCCATTAATGAATACATCTCATCCACTTCTGTCCCTTGTTTAGCTAGCAACATCTGGTAAAAAAATGTCCTCATCAGGTGTTTGGAAAGCAACACCAATAGATTGTGTACTTCATCTTGCACAGTAGGTCTCTACCTAGCAAATTCACTGGACTTAAATCACACACCACAAACTGATGCATGCCTTTAAAATTTCCAATATGCACTTTATTGGTCTTGTGAGTGGGATTCTAATCTGTTTGTTTGATACTCCTCCAACTTGGATAGTCTCTCCCGAGAGGGGTAGGTTTGGGATGTCTTCTGTTCTCACAGTGGACCTGGAAGCACCAGTGTCCAATAGAAAAGTGATATTACTACCATCAACTTACTATGTTGAGCTTCGAAACTAACTTGGTTTCATCCCCATGGGCACTCCAGTGTTCCTAATATTAGGACTCCAAAATATTTCACAGCTGCAAATTTATTTTCATGTTGTTCCTTTATTTAATTTTCAATTCTTTGACATTTTCTTCATTTCAATTAATTTGTAGAGCTTTTTAAATTAATTTTTACATCATCTCGCCTTTGTGGCTCCTATGCATCAGGGAGCATCGCAAAAAAAAAATCACAGCACACATATTTTTCATAAAGTATCAAAATTACATCTCTGTCCCAATTACATGTACTTCAATGAACCAGCAGTGAACAATCACGTTATATTAGCATGCCTTCCTCAACTTGTTCTAAACTCGTGCTCATAAACAATCTCTACCTCAGTCATTCAATTCTGGTACACCCGTGAATATCGTGATTTTGTGGATTTCTAGTGTGGTATGGTGCCTATTACACTATTTCAGTGATATGTGGACTCGTGAGAGATAACTGTGTTTTACTTCTGCATAGATACCATAAGTTTGTTTTACTCACGATGTTTGGTGTTCGGCGTAATACCCTGCTCTAATAAAAAGCGATAGTAATCAAAGATTAGGACAAAACTATAGAATGGATCACAAAACGTTACAACAGAGCTATGTAATCGTGGAAATTCAGCTTACTTCTTAATCTGTAACAACGTCTATTATCGGCGAATCCTTCGTAACGTCTACACGATCTTTCGATCTCCAGCGCTTCCGTGTTCAAAGTGCCCTTACAGCCGATAGGCTATTTCAAAGTGTCAGGTGTGTTCTACGTGGCTCGTGGTTGCCAAGATTCCTGCGAAGCTTGGTAGATATCAAGGAAGGACCACTCGAATTTACTAGCTAATTTACTAGCTTGCGAAGATGAACAAAACAAAAGGGGGGGACTAATTACATGATATTGCGATCTATTGCTCTTCCGTGTCTAAAGTGCCCTAGCAGCTGATGGGTTCTTACACGGTGACAGATGTCTTCAACGTAACTCACGGTTACCAAGGTTCCTACGAAGCATGGTTGATATAAATGAAGGACTACTCTGATTTTCTACATTGTGTTCATGACGATCGATCTTTTCCTAATAAACACAAAGGGGAGACTATTCGAGTTTGACGACAGCCATAAGTGAATGTACATGTGTGGTGTTGACAAGCTCTATGTAATGGTATACTGAATATGAAATGAAACATACATATCTGTGCCATGTATGTGTTTAAATCATTATATCAACAATATATCCATACCAGCAAACAGAACTAAAAAGACACTAACTGTCCTTTGTCCATACTATTTAAAGGTAACATGCATACTCAATACATTTGTTGAGTCCATGTGGTTTTCATGATTGTAGCTTCATGATCCAAAAGTTTTCTCGTCGCAAAAGGTATTTATTGTTGTCTCTTCCTTCCATCTGCTGCACAGTTTCCAAAATTAGAAACTTAAGTTGCGATATTTTATGTTGATATTTCATAAAGTGTGTAGCAACTGTTGATTAAATGTTCTTTGTTCTTATGTTGGATTTGTGTTCATTAATCCGCGTTTTAATTTTGCGCTCAGTCCTTCCCACATAAACTTTGCCACAAGCGCATTTCAAAAGGTATATCACGTTTGCCGTGTCACATGAGCCAGAGGCGCGTAATTTGATGTTGTATCCCTTCTTCGGGTGAGGTATGCTAATTCCTTTTATGATATTATTGCAATTATTGCAATGTATGCATGGTCTTGTTCCTTTAGCCACTTGTGAATCAATTTGCTTTTGATTGAGGATTTCTCCCACATTTTTACTCCTGGTATATGCCAACAAGGGTGGTTGTGAGAACATAAATTTAAAATCTGATTCTATTCCCAACATTGGCCAATGATGGTTGATTATTCTTTTAAAACTGTTGCTTAAGTTGGAAAATGTTGATAATATCACCATTCTGGTGTTTTCCGGTTTGGTGCTATTCCTCAAAAGATCCGTTCTTAAAGTTGAGTGGGAACGTTGTTTTGCCCTCTCTATGGTGAGTTCTGGATATCCTATGTCTATTAATCTTCTTGCCATTTCTTCTATTCTTTCACTCGATTTTAATGGGTCTGATGTTATCTGTTTTATTCTTAACATCTGAGAAACTGGTAGCTGCTTTTTTAGAGAGATTTGGTGAAAGCTGGTGTAATGTAGCATATTATTTTTATCAGTTGTGTTTCGGAATATGTCAGTTTCTAATCCTTTATTAGTTAACATGATTTTCACATCTAGGAAAGTGATCTTACTTTCTGATATTTCCCAGGTGAATTGTATGCGGTCATCTATGTTATTCAGTGTCAACAGTGCCATTCTTAAATCTTTTTGTGTTGCTTTCCACAGGATGAAAATATCATCAATATATCGCACAAATAATTTGATATTGTTCTGCCATTCTAGTTTTGATAGTATATTGTCTTCCTAAAACTGTTGCATGAACAAATTAGCATTTACAGGCGCGGCGCAATTGCCCATGGAAGTGCCTGCTAATTGGAGATACAATCATCCTTCCATTTAAAATGACTCTGGTACACAGTGAAATACATCAGCTCCATCAAAAATACTTGCATAGATAATTCCAGCTCTGTTAGCATTAGAGCTTGTTCTACGGCTTCAATGCCTTGAAGGTGCTGAATTGAGGTGTATAAAGATTTTATATCCGATGTACATAGAAACATCTTCATTGACCTTGATGTACTGTAATTTCAATATGAAGTCAGTAGTATCCTTTATATACTTTCTTATGTTTCTTACACTTGGTTGCAGATATTTATCCAAAAATTAGCCTACTGGCTCGTGGAGGCTTCCACGTGTCGACACTATGGGTCTTAGAGGTGGATCTTTTACATTTTTATGGACCTTTGGAACCATATATAATGTAGGGCTTCTGGGATTTTGTTTCAGAAGAAAGATCTTTGTTTTTTCTCTAATTACTCCAGTACCATATGCTCTTTGAACAATATCCTTTAGTATACTGACAAACTGTGTTGTTGGATTTTCATTTAATTTCATATATGTTGTACTGTCTGAGACATGTTCCATTACTTTGGCCTCACATTGATCAGTTCATTATTACTAATGTTCCCCCTTTATCAGCTTTTACACATTTGATTGCCACATTATTAGCTATCCTCCTCAATGTGTCCTGGTCCTTTTGTGTAATGTTCTTGGTAATGTTTTTTATTGTATTTGAGTTTAGATAAGTCTTGTTTGATCAAATTTTCAAAAAGATTCAGAGTTTTGTGACTGATCGGAACTTGGTATGTGCTTTTGGTTTTTAACCCCCGTAGTTGGTCTGGTTCTTTTGGTCCTTGGTCGGGTAAAATATTTTCAAAAAAATGCCTTAGGCATAGCTTTCGCATCAATTTAAAGAGGCTTACTTCAAGGTCCAGTTGGGTCGTTTGGGTTGTTGGAACAAAAGATGTACCTTTTTGTAAAAGTTTGAGCTCCTGCATTGTCAGTCCACAGTAAGAAATGTTTATGACTAATTGTCCTTCGGTGTTGTTTTCTTCTTGTCTTTCTTGGGCATCGTAGTGCTCCTCGTGTTTGGATGGTCTTTTTCCCCTCCTGGGTCGGCTCCTTCTTGATGACCTTGTTCTAAAAAAGAACTTGTCGTTACAATAGCTGTCGTCATCATTTGCTGTTCATTCGATGCTATTACTGGTCTTTTTTGGGTGGTTTGTGGTCTGCTGGTTTGTGGTCTGTCCGTTGCGTCACTTCCTGATGAGGAGGTGTCTGTTTGTTGTGTGTATGGTTGGTTTCTCCGTCGTGGGGTGTATACTTCTGCCAAAGTGTAAACTTCTCCGAGTTTATAATCCAGAGTATCCCTTCGAAATGTCCTACTTTTTCTCTCATTTATCTCTTGAGAATATTTTGCTATTTGCTCATTGATTTCTTCAAGCGTTTTTGTCCAATCTTCTGTTGACAACATGTTGGTGAGTTCATTGGTTACATCTACTATTTCTTTTGATAAATCCTCAAGGATATTTGACAATTCCTCTATGATCAATAAAATTAAATCAAGAGAGCATTTGTTCAGGATTGCATACCAGCGTTCTTGAACATTTTTTGCATTCTTGCACAGTGATGGTTTCAGTGCTATCCTGAGGCCACGGGGTATGCGTTGCGCTCGATGGTATTTAATAAGAGTGCTTGTGTGTAACCTTTGGTTTATTTCCCTCTTCGATAGGTATAACAACTGTTTAATGTTCTCTTCTTTGGTACAGTTGGTAGTTGTTTGTGTGGTTTCTTCATGTATGAGTGCATAGATCCTAGATGCCTCTTCATCTGCAAATGCAATGGTTTCTGCTCTTACATCCCTTGTTTTCGTAACTTCTTCATATACCATGTTAGTTTGATAATACTTATGGGTGTGCTGCTCGCTAATGGACCAATTTTCCAAAATATGCTTATAAGATGTAGTTCTTGCACTACCACTTCAATCTCTTGAAATTTCTTGAAATTGTATGATTAAAGTTTAACAATTTCTAGGGTGCTACCCAGATGGCGTCTTCCGTCCTTGTGACATCTATGTCATGAATACTATGTCGTGCTTCCAAACTAACTTGGTTGCATCCACATGGGCACTCCAGTGTTCCTAATATTAGGACTTTCACAACAGCAAATTTATTATCATGTTGTTCCTTTATTTAATGTTCAATTCTTTGAAATTTTCCTCATTTCAATTCATTTGTAGAGCTTTTTAAATGTATTTTTTAGATCATCTCGCCTTTGTGGCTCCTATGCATTTCGGGCTACTTGCCCTTCTTCAGGGAGCATTGCTAAAAAAGGTCATAGCACACATAGTTTACATAAAGTATCAAAAATACATCTCTGTCCCAATTACATGTACTTCAATGAACCAGCAGTGAACAATCACGTTATATTAGCATGCTTTCCTCAGCTTGTCCTAAACTTGTGCTCATAAACACTCTCTACCTCAGCCATTCAACTCTGGTACACCCGTGAATATCGTGATTTCGTGGAATTCTAGTGTGGTATGGTGCCTATTACACTATTTCAGTGATATATGGACTCGTGAGAGATAACCGTGTTTGACTTCCACAAAGATACCATAAGTTTGGTTTACTCACGATGTTCGGTGTTCGGCGTAATACCCTGCCCTAATAAAAAGCGATAGGATTAGGACATAACTATAGAATGGATCGCAAAACGTTACAACAGAGCTATGTAATGGTTGAAGTTCAGCATACTTCTTATTCTGTAACACGTCCATTATCGGCATTTCCTTCGTAACGTCTACTCGATCTTTCAATCTCCAGCGATTCTGTGTTCAAAGTGCCCTTACTGCCGATTTGCTATTTCGAAGTGTCAGGTGTGTTCTACTTGGCTCGCGGTTGCCAAGATTCCTGCGAAGCTTGGTAGATATCAAGGAAGGACCACTCTAATTTAGTAGCTTGCGTTCCAGACGATCATCAAAACAAAAGGGGGGACTAATTACACGATATTGCGATCTATTTCGCTTCCGTGTGTAAAGAACCCATGCAGCTTATTGGTTCTTACACGGCGTCATATGTCTTCAACGTAACTCACGGTTACCAAGGTTCCTACGAAGCTTGGTTGATATAAATGAAGGACTACTCTGATTTTCTAGATTGTGTTCATGACGATCGATCTCTTCCCTACTAAACACAAAGGGGAGACTATTCAAGTTTGACGACAGCCATAAGGGAATGTACATGTGTGGTGCTGACACGCTATATGTAATGGTATACCGAATATGAAATGAAACATAGATATCGGTGCCACGTATGTGTTTAAATCATTATATCAACAATATATTCATACCAGCAAACAGAACTAAAAAGACACTAACCGCCTGATTCATGAAGCAAAATTGCGCCCGCAATCGCTGCGAAAATACAATTGCGGGCGCAATGTCCGTAATCGGCATTCAACACGAAAATAGCGAAATCACAAACACATAATAGCAAAATCGCAATAATATTCGCAGAATCCCGGGAGGAGAGCATTAGCGAATCGGAAAAAGCGACAATCCACAGATTCTGCGAAATAAATTGCGAATTTGCTAAACAATCGCAATCGGTAATCATGAAAATTCGCCCATAGTGGAAAAGCCAAAAATCGCAGTTTGCGCAGCGCAAATTAAGGACAACTCAAAGCAGGTGGTAACCATAAAAGCCATTACAAAATTGCTTTCAAAAAACCGTTGGCCAATCAGTAACAGGTTCAGGCCTGACCAATCACACATAAGGACATTCAGCAGCAGCATTAGGAGTTCCACAATGCCAGGAATGTACATGGTGGTCAGGCGGCGAAGGCTACAGCGAGCAGCACGGAGGAGATGCAGGATCCAGGACAGGATATTCCGCCAGCGGGTCACCTTGCTGGGCCAAACCAGAGAGCAGATATATGCAAAATACAGGCTGAATGGGGAAATGATAATCCAGCTAATACAGGACCTTGACCCCCTGATGCAGCACCCAACAAGGCGTACCAATGCGGTGCCTACACATGTGCAGGTATTGTGTAGCCTGCACCTCCTGGCCTCCGGGAGCTTCCAGGGGATAGTAGCGGTTGCTGGGGGGATCTCCCAGCCCACCATGTCACGCAGCCTCAAGAGTTTTGTTGACGCCATGCTTACCCAGCTACACCGACACATCAAATTTCCCACCAGCCAACAGGATTTGGACTTGACCAAGCTACAATTCTACAACGTAGCCCATTTTCCACATGTCCTCGGATGCATAGACTGTACCCACATCGCCATCTGCCCTCCAGCTGCCACGGAGTATATGTTCCGCAATCGGAAGTCCTACCACTCCCTCAACATACAGATGGTCTGCAATGCTAAGACATACATCACTGACATTGTTGCCCAGTACCCAGGGAGTACCCATGACTCCTTCATATTCCGGCACAGCGGCATCCACACACGACTGGCCAGGGGAGACTTTGGGGAAGGACACCTACTTGGTAAGTACACTTTGTCGACAATGTCACATTGCTATGAAGTAGCAGCGCAGCACAGGCACTCACCCTCTGCTCCTCTCATTCAGGTGACAGTGGCTACGCCCTCTGTGAATACCTCCTCATCCCATACCTCAACCCTGCTACACCCCAGTAACGGCGCTACAATGTTGCACACATACGGACAAGGAATTGCATAGAAAGGACATTTGGGCTGCTCAAGAGCAGGTTCCGCATACTGCACAAGACAGGTGGGGCCATGTATTACAGTCCTGCAGTAGCGGCACCCCCCCCCCCTCCCAGCGCCTTGAGACCCTACGGGTGAGTAGTGCGCTCTACAAATGACCTGATTGATTGATTGATTGATTGCTGCCGCATTGTGGCTGTCTGCGCAATACTACATAACATTGCAAGCAAGCGCCGGATACCTGTCGACATCTCTGGCAGTGAATCTGAAGGGGACGACCGGCCACCTGCACATGCGCACCATGCACGCGGGGAAAACCCAGCTGAAGGCCACAGACGTCGCAACCACATCACAGTGAACAGTTTCTAGTGCACCCTCTTCCCTCACCCCACAAATCACAAATGCATGCAAAATGTAATACACAACGCCAATGTGTGCTGCAAAAACATATATTATTGTTTCTTTCACAATAATGGTACCACTTTGAATAACGTCATTGCGAACAGTATTACTGCATACTGCTGTGTGAAAGGACAGGGCAGGCTTATACTCAGCCTGTGCCTGTAATAGTCATATGTTGTCAATTGCGCCTCCTGCGTGTACCACCCAAGCGCCTATGAGGCTCATCCTCTTCCAAGGCACGTGTTCCTGCCGTTGGCCTGGTGCTGCGCCTGAGTGACCCTACTTGTGTGGCTGAGTGGCTGCTCATGCTCGATGTCCCCTCACTGACATCATCACCCCCAACAGTGGTAGGTAGAGCAGGAGGATGTAGTGCTGTCACCACCGTGGTCAGGTGCTCCAGGATCCTGGTCATATCCTCACAGCACTGGATGAGTTGGTGCTGCTGTGCAAGGGACCACCGCGACAACTGTGATGTGGCATTGGCTGCAACATAATTTGACCTGGTGTAGGCCGCCAGCCGGGTCAAAATCTGATGGTGGCGCCGGCGTGCTGCTTTGCACTGAGTTGTCATCGCTGCAGTGTTGGCCTCCATGGCTGCAGTCATGCGGGCCATTCCCTCCCCCACACCTGCCATGGCTGCCGTCATGCGGTCCATGCGGTCCCCCACTCCGGCCACATTGCGCCCAATGTTGTACAGCTGTAGCTGTATGGCACCTTGCTGACGTGCCTGCCGCTGATGAATACACAGCATGCGTCTTTCGAGGCTCATTCGCGCCAGCCGCTGTCCATTGCCCCTCCTGCTGATTGCTGCATTGGTGTGCTGGCGAGACCTGCCAGGCCTGCTCTGCTGGCCTGACACAGTGGCTGGCCGCTGTGTTTCCGCTGTCGCGGGCCCTGATGTAGTCGCAGCAGCTGCTGGTGGTGTCACAGCAGGCGTTGCTGGTGCGGCAGGGACTGGAGGCACACTAGTCGTGGGCCTGGCTGCGGCTGCAGTTGGTGCGGCAGGGACTGGGGCACACTAGTCGTGGGCCTGGCTGCGGCTGCAGTTGGTGCGGCAGGGACTGGGGGCACACTAGTCGTGGGCCTGGCTGCGGCTGCAGTTGGTGCGGCTGTGGCTGGGGGCACACTAGTCGTGGGCCTGGCTGCGGCTGCAGTTGGTGCGGCTGAGGCTGGGGGCACACTAGTCGTGGGCCTGGCTGTGGCTGCAGTTGGTGCGGCTGAGGCTGGGGGCACACTAGTCGTGGACCTGGCTGCTGGTGTTGTTGCTGCGGCAGGGGCTGGTGCCTGTGTTTGTGGCGGCACCTCCTCATCATCATGGCCCTCCTCATCAATTAGCAACCTTTCGCTGTTGCTGCTTTCAGCTCCACCTGTGAGGGTAAGTGGACGATCATTAGTTGCATGTATCTGTCAGACGTGCAGTTGCTACATGCATGCTGGGTGACATTCCCTGACTGGCTATGGCTTTGCGTACTTCGGAACCTGCCTGGATGCATTGTCGTACTACTACATTGTGGCCACACTACATGTCCCACAATGCTTCAGGGCATTACCTGATGTGCAACAATGGCATGTCTATGGAAGATTATGGGAGCCTATATGGTCATGGACATTCATAGGGGACAGGGTCGCAGGCGCATGCCACTTACCTTGGGTGTCTTGGGTGGGGCAGGATGAGTCCAGATGCGTGAATCCAATGCACGCCTCCCTCTCAAGCGTGTCTTCCACTTGGTCCTCCAAGGCTGTGTTTGGAGGGACTGTAGGTCCTCCCCCTCCAGTGCCCGATGCCTCTCCAAGGCGCTCCGCCACCTTCTCTTTGGCACGACCTCGGAGGTCGTACCATCTTTTTTTCAGTTCGTCCAGTGACCTATCGGCCACACCCACGGAGTTGACGGTGGACGCTATTCCCTGCCAGATCCTCCTTTTTTCCTGCTCCGGCACCCTCCTGGAGTCCTTGCCAAAGAGTTTGGAGTGGTTGGCCACCACCCCTTCTATCAGATGCTCCAGCTCCTGTTCTGAGAATTTCAGCTTCCTCTTCCGCCCTGTGGTGTTGCAGGGGCCAGGAACAGCTTCCTCAGACATGGCAGCACTGTTTTTGCAGAGTAGGAATCAAAAATGGGATAGCAGGAGCTCTCACAGTTGCTGACTCGAGGTCTGCCTCACTGTGGTGAATGGGGGTGGGAACTGGCTGCTTCCTGGTTGTGATGTCATCACTGTGCTCGAAATGCGACTTCCCGTTTTCCCGATCTCGCGATTTTGCGATCTCGCAATTAGCGATATCGCTATTTGCTATTTCGCAATCCCGACGCAAGTAGCCGGAAATAGCGATTTTTCTGCAATTATCGTTAATCGCAAACGGAATTTGCGCCCGCGTGCGAATCGCTTTTTATTATCGCTAATCTTCATGAATTCCGATTTGCGCTTTCTCTATAGCGATTCGCAATTTTTCGCTATTTGAGAATCGCTCATCCCGTTTTTCATGAATCAGGCTGTAACTGTCCTTTGTCCATACTATTTAAAGGTAACATGCATACTCAATATGTTCATTGAGTCCGTGTGGTCTGCATGATTGTAGCTTCAGGATCCAAAAGTTTTCTCGTCTCAAAAGATATTTATTGTTGTCTCTTCCTTGCATCTTCTGCACGGTTTCCACAATTTTAAATTTAAGTTGCGATATGTTATGTTGATATTCCATAAAGTGTGTAGCAACTGTTGATTTCATGTTCTTTTTTAACAATATCCTTTAGTATACTGACAAACTGTGTTGTTGGATTTTCATTTAATTTCATGTATGTTGTACTGTCTGAGACATGTTCCATTACTTTGGCCTCACATTGATCAGTTCATTATTACTAATGTTCCCCCTTTATCAGCCTTTACACATTTGATTGCTGCATTATTAGCTATCCTCCTCAATGTGTCCTGGTCCTTCTGTGTAATGTTCTTGGTAATTTTTTTTATTGTATTTGAGTTTAGATAAGTCTTGTTTGATAACATTTTCAAACAGATTCAGAGTTTTGTGACTGATCGGAACTTGGTATGTGGTTTTGTTTTTTAACCCCCGTAGTTAGTCTGGTTCTTTTGGTCCTTGGTCGGGTAAAATATTTTCAAAAAAATGCATTAGGCATAGCTTTCTCATCAATTTAAAGAGGCTTACTTCAAGGTCCAGTTGGCCCGTTTGTGTTGTTGGAACAAAAGATGTACCTTTTTGTAAAAGTTTGAGCTCCTGCATTGTCAGTCCATAGTAAGAAATGTTTATGACTAATTGTCCTTCGGTGTTGTTTTCTTCTTGTCTTTCTTGGGCATCGTAGTGCTCCTCGTGTTTGGATGGTCTTTTTCCCCTCCTGGGTCGGCTCTTTCTTGATGGCCTTGTTCTAAAAAAGAACTCGTTGTTACAATAGCTGTCGTCATCAATTGCTGTTCATTTGATGCTATTACTGGTCTTTATTGGGTGGTTTGTGGTCTGCTGGTTTGTGGTCTGTCCGTTGCGTCACTTCCTGATGAGGAGGTGTCTGTTTGTTGTGTGTATGGTCGGTTTCTCCGTCGTGGGGTGTATACTTCTGCCAAAGTGTAAACTTCTTCGAGTTTATAATCCAGAGTTTCCCTTCGAAATTTCCTAATTTTTCTCTCATTTATCTCTTGAGAATATTTTTCTATTTGCTCATTGATTTCTTCAAGCGTTTTTGTCCAATCTTCTGTTGACAACATGTTGGTGAGTTCATTGGTTACATCTACTATTTCTTTTGATAAATCCTCAAGGATATTTGACAATTCCTCTATGATCAATAAAATTAAATGAAGGGAGCATTTGTTCAGGATTGCATACCAGAGTTCTTGGACTTTTTTTGCATTCTTGCACAGTGATAGTTTCAGTGCTATCCTGAGGCCACGGGGTATGCGTTGCGCTCAATGGTATTTAATAAGAGTGCTTGTGTGTAACCTTTGGTTTATTTCCCTCTTTGATAGGTATAACAACTGTTTAATGTTCTGTTCTTTGGTACGGTTGGTAGTTGATTGTGTGGTTTCTTCATGTATGAGTGCATAGATCCTAGATGCCTCTTCATCTGCAAATGCAATGGTTTCTGCTCTTACATCCCTTGTTTTCGTAATTTCTTCATATACCATGTTTGTTTGATAATACTTATGGGTGTGCTGCTTGCTAATGGACCAATTTTCCAATATATGCTTATCAGATGTAGTTCTTGCACTACCTCTTCAATCTCTTGAAATTTCTTGAAATTGTATGATTAAAGTTTAACAATTTCTAGGGTGCTACCCAGGTGGCGTCTTCCGTCCTTGAGACGTCTATGTCATGAATACTATGTCGTGCTTCCAAACTAACTTAGTTGCATCCACATGGGCACTCCAGTGTTCCTAAAATTAGGACTTTCACAACAGCAAATTTATTTCCATGTTGTTCCTTTATTTAATGTTCAATTCTTTGAAATTTTCCTCATTTCAATTAATTTGTAGAGCTTTTTAAATGTATTTTTTAGATCATCTCGCCTTTGTGGCTCCTATGCATTTCGGGCTACTTGCCCTTCTTCAGGGAGCATTGCTAAAAAAGGTCATAGCACACATAGTTTACATAAAGTATCAAAAATACATCTCTGTCCCAATTACACGTACTTCAATGAACCAGCAGTGAACAATCACGTTATATTAGCAGGCTTTCCTCAACTTGTCCTAAACTCATGCTCATAAACACTCTCTACCTCAGCCATTCAACTCTGGTGCACCCGTGAATATTGTGATTTCGTGGAATTCTAGTGTGGTATGGTGCCTATTACACTATTTCAGTGATATGTGGACTCGTGAGAGATAACCGTGTTTGACTTCCACAATTATACCATAAGTTTGGTTTACGCACGATGTTCGGCGTAATACCCTGCCCTAATAAAAAGCGATAGGATCAGGACATAACTATAAAATGGATCGCAAAACGTTACAACAGAGCTATGTAATCGTTGGAGGTCAGCATACTTCTTATTCTGTAACACGTCTATTATCGGCATCTCCTTCGTAACGGCTACACGATTTTTCAATCTCCAGCGCTTCTGTGTTCAAAGTGCCCTTACTCCTGATTTGCTATTTCGAAGTGTCAGGTGTGTTCTACGTGGCTCGCGGTTGCCAAGATTCCTGCGAAGCTTGGTAGATATCAAGGAAGGACCACTCTAATTTAGTAGCTTACGTTCCAGACGATCATCAAAACAAAAGGGGGGACTAATTACACGATATTGCGATCTATTGCGCTTCCGTGTCTAAAGAACCAATGCAGCTTATTGGTTCTTACACGGCGTCATATATCTTCAACGTAACTCATGGTTACCAAGGTTCCTACGAAGCTTGGTTGATATAAATGAAGGACTACTCTGATTTTCTAGATTGTGTTCATGACGATCGATCTCTTCCCTACTAAACACAAAGTGGAGACTATTCGAGTTTGACGACAGCCATAAGGGAATGTTCATGTGTGGTGCTGACACGCTATATGTAATGGTATACCGAATATGAAATGAAACATAGATATCGGTGCCACGTATGTGTTTAAATCATTATATCAACAATATATTCATACCAGCAAACAGAACTAAAAAGGCACTAACTGTCCTTTGTCCCTACTATTTAAAGGTAACATGCATACTCAATACGTTCATTGAGTCCGTGTGGTCTGCATGATTGTAGCTTCATAATCCAAACGTTTTCTCGTCACAAAAGATATTTATTGTTGTCTCTTCCTTGCATCTTCTGCACGGTTTCCAAAATTTTAAATTTAAGTTGCGAAATGTTATGTTGATATTCCATAAAGTGTGTAGCAACTGTTGATTTCATGTTCTTTGTTCTTATGTTGAATTTGTGTTCATTAATCCGCGTATTAATTTTGCGCTCAGTATTTCCCATATAAACTTTGCCACAATAAATGGTTGTGTCTGATCTTTTGGCAAGGATGCGCCAAGCACCCACTCCTCTTCTTCCCCCCTCAGGCACCGTCATTGCACATAGTCTGAGTCTTTTACCTCATTCTGTAAAAAATATTGTGAAATCACAGGGTTTTTCTTACCAATTTCTACTTCAAATCCGGTGTTCACACTGTATTTTTGCATGTTCACATGGTTTGGCGTAGGAGCTTGTGGCACCTGATGCTGTGGAGTAACTACCTGTTGCTGGTTCACAACCACTTCATTTTGCACCTGCAGATTTAAATTTTCATTTACCCCATTATTATTCTGAAAAGTCTTACACTCCAATGTCCATGCTTTCTGCACGCATGACTAGGAAATGTCTTCCTTGCTTCCTCTTTACTCATTTGTGCTGTTCCTTTACTACCATTCGACACTTGTTCACTCTGACTCTGCTCTTACATTTGATTTTCCGTTTGAGCCACTGACTTTGTTTCTTGCTGCTCTGCCAAATTCACTTGTGCCCACATCATTTTCTCTTTTAGCTTTGTATGTTTGGCCTCAATGTCGTCGCTGCAATATTTTGCATATTTCAATGTCTTGTCAATTGTCTTGTTCTGCCTGCACAACATGTGCTGCTGAATCATATGACTAATTCCAGTTTCAAACCATACACAAACCGATACCCAAAATGTCCCAAAATGTCCCATATCCTCATCACCAATATTTTCAAAGCCACTATACTGCTGAAACACCTGTAATAACCGGGAAACATCACTTACAACACAACTTTTACCACGCAATGCTTTTACATCGCAACTTTTACAATGCAAACCATTACAACGCATTGCACTGGGGGGCGCTCTAGGATAGGGAATAGATTTAATTTACTATCCTACACCTTCCCTACTATCCACGGGGACTGGAGTTGGAATAGTAAATTAAACTATTCACTATCCAGCACCCCAAAGCGCTATGCGTTGTAAAGGCATGCGTTGTAAAACTTGCGATGTAAAAGCATGCGTGGTAAAAGCTACCATTATAATGTCGTACATCCGTAATAACCTATCATAATAGCCATGAATAGACTCCTTAGGTTCTTGTGGTGTTCTGTCTATTTTCACCCAATCTCTTTCTCTAGGAGGAATCTTTCCTTTTAAGAAAGTAATCACTTGGTGATACTTATTCATCACTTCTTCTGACGGGGCTCCTATTTTGGGATCTCTTGCATACTCTTCATTCAGCCAATCAATTGTAATCTTACACTCCGTCCATAAATCAGCAGGAACCATAATGTCAAATAAACCATACAAATCTTTCAACAATACCTTTGAAACTTTCACAAACCTTTCCACTTGCTTGTACCATTGAACAGGTTTTGCTCTCAACCTGGGAAAATCATTTGTAAATGACAAAATATCCTGTCTACTCCATGGAACATGAACATATCCACCGCCAGGTGCCTCCCTCATCGGACATACCCTTTCAATCTTTTCTGTCTCCCTCATTGGAAATGCAGATGACGCTTCTTTAGCTTGTGCTTCCTCTTTCTTTCTTATCCATCTAGTTCTCCATTTATCAATGTCTCCCCATTTTCTCAAAATGTTCATCAGTTCTTTTATCTGCATTCTCTCTCCAGAAGTATTTATACTTTCCAAATCCTTTTCAGTAAACTCCACTCAATATGGTTTCTGCAACAACTTCAATCTCTCTATATCAATTTCAATCTCTGAAGCAACCTCTGTTAACTTCTCATAAGAAATCTTTGCTCTTCTCATTATGCTTTTCCACAAAAACAATAATTCTTCTTCACTATAAATATTCAATCTTTCTGTACTTACATTACTAGCTATCTTTTCTTCCAAATCCACTTTCAATCTGCTAATATCTAAAACCTTTGTCTGTGAATTCCGTTTTTCTATACCTTGTGCCCATCTCTCTAAATCCTCCGGAGTAACCATCGTTGAACCTCCCGCTCCACTACGGCTTGTAGTCACCTTCTCGTTCACCTTTTCAGGTGTAACTCTCTTTAGGGTCTCAGTTAAGGGTTCCATAATTGGAAGATCCATTAATGAAATAAGCAAATTACTGTCACTGACCTGCTCATCAGACATCACCATTTCTTTGCTAAAATTACCTAGAGGTACTGTTACAGTTTGTGGTTCCAGACTACTCTTTTTATCTCCATACAATGGGATCCCGGGATTTGATGTATCATGAAGAATCTGTGGAGCCAATGGTGTTCCCAACACTGGAGCACTCGGGGTAACCTTACTAGGTACCTCTTGATACGTTGGAGGGTTTTTAATAAAAAATCATCCAATAACTCATCATCTGATTCTCCATACCCTTACATATTCATGTGCTTTGTTTTCTCCTTACACTTGCCTTCGGACTGCTCTTGAGCCATTAACACTGGATATATATCTTCTGATACCACAACCTTTGCTCCATTGCCGTATAAGATCTTCACGTGACTCATATGAATATCTAGGTAGGAATGCCCTAAATCTCTTACCACTTCTGAATTTCTCTCGTTCAAACGCCTCAGTTTCCCGTTCTTCCAAAGCCTCATACTGAGTTAACCTAGGTTTTGGCTCTAAATCATTCATTCTGATTCTCAAATTCTGAAGAATTCTCCCATTAAACGTACTATGTTCGGGAAAAGCTAGAACATCATCACCATTTGCATACTTTATCTAATTCTCCAACCATACACAAATATGATATCCTCTTTCCATCATCATAAATGAAGCAGACATCTTTGGTGGTGGAATAGGAATTCCCTCTCTAGTCAAAACAGGCTTATCTTTCTTAAATAAATTCTTTAATTTTCTTTATCAACAACATCTTCCTCTTTTCTCCATACATTCTAGACAAACGATGTATGAAAGTGTCTTCCGTAAACTCTTAAGTTCTGTTACCTATGTCTTGTACTATCTCAGCACGACTCACACCAAATATTAAATCAGAATTTAACATTCAATTTCTTTTTAACCAATCCTAGCATAGCTTCTATCTAGCTACCAATCAAAGCTCAGGCTTGCGCTGCTCATCTAACCAATACTAGTGCAGCCTTTTTATGACGTCAGTATTGCTCCTCACTATCAATCAATCAATCAATCATATAACTTGTAACGCGCACTACATACCTGTGAGGGTTTCAAGGCACTGGGGGGAGGGAGGGAGGGATGCTGCTGCTATTGGTCGAAGAGCCAGGTCTTGAGTTGTCTCCTGAAGGTCAGCAGGTCTTCGGTTTGTCGCAGGTAGAGAGGGAGGGTTTTCCAGGTCCTGGCGGCACAATGGGAGAAGGATCTGCTTCCGGAAGTGGTTCTCTGGATGCGTGGAACCATGGCCAGGGCGTGGTTGGTGGAGCGGAGTTTCCTGTTGGGTAAGTAGAAGGAGAGTCGACTGTTGAGATAGGCTGGGACGATTTTGTGGAGTGCCTTGTGTGCATGGATCAGGAGCTTGAAGGAGATTCTTTTGTCTATGGAGAGCCAGTGCAGGTTCCTCAGGTGGGGGGTGATGTGGTCTTGGCGCGGGACGTCGAGGATCAGGCGTACCGAAGCATTCTGGATTCTCTGTAGACTGCTTATGAGCTTGGACGAGGCTCTGGCATAGAGGGCGTTTCCGTAGTCGAGTCTGCTGCTGACTAGGGCCTGGGTGACTGTTTTCCTGGTGTTTGTCGGGATCCATCTGTAGATCTTGCGGAGAATGCGGAGGGTGTTGAAACAGGTGGAGGAGAACGCGTTGACTTGTTTGGTCATGGAGAGTTTCGAGTCGAGGATGACTCCCAGGTTGTGTGCGTGGTCGGTGGGGGCTGGGGTGGACCCCAGTGACATGGTCCACCAAGAGTCGTCCCATGCGGAGGGGTTGGACCCGAGGATGAGGATTTCCATTTTGTCTGTGTTCAGTTTGAGGCGGCTGTCCTCCATCCAGTCTGCGACGTCCTTGATTCCCTGGTGGAGGTTGGATTTGGCAGTGCGGGTATCCTTGGTGAGGGAGAGGATCGGCTGAGTAAAATACTGACCCTCCCTTTACAATCTGCTCCCTTCTCACGCCCGCTGCTTTAATCAATCCCAGCGCGGCTGTCAGTGACGTTAGTATAACTCCTGCAATAGACCATCCCTTCACAAGGTAATAGAAAACTTATTTCTATAACTTTTCTTAATAAAATTTGTTAGTAACAACATAAAAACAGCGCTACTCTGTCTGCTCCACTAGATAAAGATATATTCAATGTATTCTGAAGTAAATAAGCACTTCTTTTAACTTCAAATAACACCACTGTTTACCCTTCATTCAAGCTCGGGGCATACCTGTTTCGACTTCAGCCATACCCCTTTTGGGAAATAAGGCTTAGGTTCCTCTGGTAACACTCTCTGCTATCATTCGCACTCTACTTTTACACAATATAGTCCCTAATGTAACACTGCCAGCCCTCCGTAGCTTCTCAGTATTTCGACAACAGACGAGTAACCTTCTGCAGTATGGCTTCTGTCACCACCCACTATTCAAAATTCCATTCCCGGGATGCCCAGGTATTCCCTCTACCTGTGCTTCTATACAACATAAAACGAAGACGCTAACTCTTTTGTTAAACATAAATCGATAATGAATAATCAATACTTATCACCAAACTAGTCAATAATATCCATAGCTTTGCTACCAGAAAACTGATCCAGCGGTTCACCAACAACAGATACTCCACTACCACATAATCATCTGGGCCCATACAACACACAGTGGTTAAACCGCTGGGGGGTTCAAGTTTTATATATTTTCACAAACTGCTTAGAATTAGTTGATTCAATACCTCTGTTTAATTTCCAACTAAGCCTTCGCAGATCAACAAGTTCTTTTCTATGGTAGATGGACTATTAGTTGAAACTATTTGATGGCAATAATTAACATAAACTAACTTTTCTATACTTTAAGTAAATCCCCACAGACTCAAAAAAAGTTTTCAAAACGTTATCTAATTTTTAGTTTCATGTGAACAATCTCAATACTGTGCAGTCACCATCATTCAGAGGAGAGAAAATTCAAATTAATAAAACACAATACATTTATCTCTGACTTAGGCAATAATTGATGCCAGAAAGAGAGAGGACAGAGAGAAAAGATTAAACACATCAGCAAACAGAAAAGTATATTTACCAATGATGGTGTGGACGACCAACACCCCGGCCAAAGGGCTGGTGGGAGTCCCCTGAGATATACTCAGGAGACAAAGACATCAGGACAGAACAATTACCCTCTCTAAGATACTGACGGTTGAGCCGCACCCCTCTCTGTCACTCTCTTCCTCCTTGAGATTCTTCCACAATCTTCAAATTTAATCCACTTAAATTGGGATAGAAAGTTCTGTTTCAGGTTCTGCAATCAGTTCTTCATCAGCAGTTCAGCATCCTACAACATCAGCTTTTCTCCCCAGCATTCTCAGTTCTCCGCTCTCAGCAATTCTCCATCAGCTATGCTCAGACTATTTAACTAAAGCGATCTTAGTTATACCTTCCTTTCTACATGTTCCACCCATTAATGTTTCAATATCGGGAAAATACAAATTGTGATTGGTCTGACAAAGGGGAGTCTTCATCACACCATGCTTACATGTACCAAAATTCAGTCAAACCATTGTTCGCAAACTCAACCCCTTACTTTCTATTCATAACTTTTATTCCACTATACTACATGTATCAATTTTGAAACATTAAGACACTACGATGAATGGAACATTTCACTGTTGAACTCTGCACCATCCATTCCCAGGCTGTAGCTCTGGTTCTTGGCTTTCTTTCAACTGCTGTGTCACTGACCTTCAGGACTTCCCTCAGTGAGCATGTGCAGGCTTTGTGTCATTTAGCTCATTCAGTTATGTGAGAAAGGCCCAAATACGCACTAATGCTAAAAGTCAAAAGACAGATGTTAATTTCTCAAAATAAGTGTTTGCACTGTATACTTCCCACCTCTACTCCATACCATTTTATTTATTAGACTAATCCCTGCGTTAGCATTAGTAAAATTGCTTGCTTTAATTTCTGAGTAGGTGCCATGCATGCAAGTCTTCAAGCCACCATGTTAATTGCTTCTGCTCATGCGCTAGAATTTCCCTCCAAGCATTTCCTCGTCATAATACGTAGATGTAGTTGATGCATGAGCAAAACATATTTCCCATTTAAAGCGGTATTAGTCCTTCTTCAATGTTATCTGCATTAGTACGTCCATATGCAAGCTTCGCTAACCAAAAAGTGTTTGTGTAAATGCGTATTAGTTTCCACAAAACATTATTAAAGACTTGTTAGTGATTTAAACGAGGGGATTGCTCCGAGCAAGTCTCATTTCCCCGAGACCGTGCTTCATCAATGCTTAACTCTAAAATACTTTTGTTGTATCCTGGATTAACTTTAGTCAGTCCACTAGTAGAGATTAAAAAGAAAGATTTATTCTAAAAATTAATTCAGCACCAAAGAGCCTCACAGAGCCTCACTCATCATCAGCCTCCAGGAAACAACAGCTCAGCTGGAGCTTCCAAGAGAGAAATATTCCACAGTGCTAGGCAACTAATACAAATGAAAGATGCAAGATAGAGTACACACATAATAAGAGCAATGATGAGGTTATGACACACCTTTCCTCTTTAACAAGGAAAAGTAAAATGTGAAAATAGCCTACAGTAAATAAGTAAAATACAATGTAGAAGGACACCAAGTTATAAAATCTTCATGATACTTTGGATTGAACTATGGTCTAGAGCATGACAATGCCAGACAATTTGAACAACCAGGTACAGAAGAATCCTCAAAGCTGTCTGTAGTTTCTTCGGATAATGTTTCTTTAGTTGATCCTGAGGTAGAATCTACTTCCTGCAAAACATTTTCCTGCACATTTTCCTGCTCAAAAGCAGCAGAAGGGAAGTCTTCTGACTTAGACAAATCATTGTTAATTTGAACAATCCATTAGTGAACAATCATCATTTAGTACAAACTCAGAACCTAGATCAAAAGGAATATTAGACTTCCCTTTAACACCATGTGAGGAATTCCATTATGAATAGAATCAGTAGAGTTAAAAAGGCTATATTTTTTTTCTTTTGCAACATTTCTTTTTCTCCACCACTTTCCACCTGAAACCATGACAGCATATTTGCTAATTTTAACAATTATGGACTCAGGATAAAATTGTGAACCTCATTTTTTAAATGGTCTCTTAACTCGAACTTGTTCACCTGCAGTGAAACATTCTTCTTTAACTCTTTTGGCTTCATCATAACTGATTTTGGATTTGGCTTGCCACTCTTTAGCTCTCAATCTTACCTGATCATGGTGAGGAATGTAGTTATGAAAACCAGAGTTAGCAATAACCCATTCAGGAGAAAGTTTGTTAAATGATTGTCTATACCTCAACATAGCAAAAGGAGTAACACCTGTAGTGGAGTGTGGGGTATTATTTTAGGACCAAATTCTGTCAGTCACCACCTCTTGTACATGTAAACCAGAAGATGAAGCAAGTTGAAATGAATCTTTCAAAATAAGGTTTACTCATTCCACGAAACCATTTCCTTGTGTACTTTAGAGGGCAGTGGTGAGATGTTTAACCCCAAGGTTGTTTACAAAAACTTTCATATTGTGTGAAACAGCTTGTACTCTGTTATCTGAGACCCAAAATGCAGGTATGCCTTCAGAGCGAAATAGATATCTCAAATACATTTTCACATTTTCAGTGTTGGCTTCTTTCATAAATTTATATGAGACCCACTTTGAAAAATATTCCACAATTGTCAAGATGTATCTAAATCCCTCATTCAATCCACTTAATGGGCCAACAAAGTCAATCCCTAAATTCTCCCAAGGTCTCTGGGGAAGATCAAATGGGCATAAGGGGGAGTTAGAAGTGTGAAGGGTTTTCTCAGCATGTCTACACTCACTGCAATTGCTTAACATGGTTTCAACCAAAATGTCCATTCCGGGCCACCAATAATATAAGCCTAATCTTTTTTTCGTTCCCATGATGCCTACATGACCGTTATGTGCCAAATTAATGAGTTTATTTCTTAGGATAGCAGGGGGAACAAGTAAGAACCTCTCATGATGAAATTGCCTTTAACTCTTAATTCATCTTTGACCTTAAAGAAGGGATAAACTCTTTTCCAATTTGACCTTCTCTGGGCCATCCATTACAAATACATTCTTTAAGTGTGACTTTGCATATGTCAGATAAAGATGATTGTTCCTAATCAAGGTGAGAAAAAACCTCCTTGGCAAAAATTAGTCCATCTAATAAACCCACCATAATTTCCTTTTCATCAGCAAGTAGTTCGTCATTACTGGTATTGGAGGGGCATCTGGACAGAAAATCCGCTTTAAAGTTTTTCCCTCCTGGAGTATGTCTCATGGAGAAATTGTAATCATACAGTTTGGAAAATAAACGTATCAACCTAGGGCTAGTATTTCTTAAACCTTTGTCATTCCAAATGAAGACCTAAGGTTTGTGGTCAGAAATTAAAACAAACTCTCTTCCCCACAAATATGTGGCAAAATTTTTGACCCCCCCATATGCAAGCAAGTGCTTCCTTTTCAATGGTGCTGTAATTATTTACTGCTGAAGAGAGTCTACAGGAGGCAAATGCAACTATGTTCTCAACACTATCAACCATTTGACTAAGAATAGAACCGATACATAAATTGCTTGCATCAACTGTGACGTAAGACATAACAGTCTCATCAAAAGGTTTAAGAGCAAGTGCATTAATGATTAAATCCTTCACATTTCTAAAAGAATCTTGTTGTTCATGTCTCCATATGAATTTCGCATTACTTCTGACTAATTTTCTCAAGGGTTCACTAACAAATGCAAAATGCTGAACAAAACGTGAATAGTATTCACTTAGACACAAGAAAGATCTTAACTGATCTTCGCCAGATGGCTGGGTGCAATCACGGATAGCTTTTAGTAGATTTAGTGTGGTTCGAATACAAGTAGCAGAAATTACATGACCTAAGTATTCGACTTCACTCAATAAAAATTAGCATTTTTCTTTTTTGACTGTCATGCCATGTTTTTCTAAATTTCCCAGGACTTGATTTAATTTGACAAGATGCTCCTAAACATTGTTGGTAGATATTAAGATGTCATTTTGATAAGCAAGTACATCACCGCACTTAAAGTACGTATAAATGAGGTAAAAAAATAGAAAAAAAAGGTGTGAGCGTCACCGCACTGAATAATACTCACGAAATGCAGTTTGTTGGGAGAAGTCTCTTTGCAATGTAGGATGAGTGGAAAATAGAAGAACACAAATCTTGTAGAGGTGTGTGCACCAAAGCGTGCAGAGAAAATAAAACACTTTTCATCATAAAAGTGTAACGTCTGGTTGTTGTGTAAATTTGAAGGGTGTGCGGGTCACCACACACTTGTAACTTGAAGAGGAGATTTGTGAGTGTGGCATTGCTATGGAATGCAGCGCAATCACAGCCTGAGAGTGCAGAATGCTGGACGTGAAACATCACTGACGTGGAGAAAGTGTGACTTCAGTCAGAAGTGAAGTAGAGTTGAATGAAGAATTCAGGAGAAGGAACGCTGGAGATGGAGACTTCTAAGTTCCAGGAATTTTCGGTAAGTAAATTGTAGTACATGTATTAGATTACCAAGTGCATTAAAGTAGATCCGCGATGCAACTGTAATGACAGAAATCGTCAAGAAAATTGTCTCTGAAATCCCGCTGAGACAAAGTGCGGAGGAAAAACACCACAACAAAAGGAAAGAAATGTTGAGGAATACAAATTTAAGCAAATTCCTCAATAACATCAAAGAATGGAGGCCGAGCGAAAAATTAGACCCCTTATTAAGATGAAAGCAAATACCCAAAAGAACTCCAGTCAACAAGGCAGGGTCAGTTTCAGGCACAAATAGATGAGCCAACCAAGTCCTTGAATCAGAAAGGCAGTTCCAATAAAAGTAAAACGTAGATAAGCATAATTAGCCAAAATAGTGGGAGAGAAATCTCTGAAAATTTTCTGTGAGGTCTAGAAGTAGAAGTGCAGAACTTGATCATTCAAAGTAAACTGTACGCCACAATGGGTTCGTTGGGAGCTGACTGCGCCTGCTCGTCACCAATTTATGTTGATCCTGGATTAACTTGAGTGAGTCCAATAGTAGAGATTAAAAAGATAGATTTATTCATGAAATGAGTTCAGCACCTAAGAGCCTCACAGAGAATCTCTCATCATCAGCCTCCAGGGAATAACTGCTCAGCTGGTGCTTCCAAGACAGTAACATTCCACAGTGCTAAGCTACTAATACAATTGAAAGATGCAAGATTGAGTACATACATAATAAGAGCAAGGATGAGGATATAAAACATTCCCGCCTACCTGTGGTTTCACCCAACCCTCTGTTATCTTCTGCAACCTCTTCCCTAATCTTGGTTCAAACCCCTCAACCCCCCCACTGTTCTTTTACATGTTGCAGCAGAATGGGCTGCTGTGCAACATGACAAAGTAAAATAACATTTAAAAAATGCCATGATGCAGTCATGCCATGTTGGCCAGCAGCTCGCTTTGCAGTGCCACTTATGTGTGTCCTGATTTGTTCTTTTGAGTTACCTGCCTTCCCTGCATGTAACTTTTGTGCCTCCCACACACTTGCTGCTGTGTTTCCCCTCCCATACAGTCTCTGATTAGAACCTGGTCCTGTGTGCTCCTCTACAGTCCTTCTGTGAACCTTGTGCAAGATCTGCAACCAGTCTATGTGACCACTGCTCCCTGTGTGTGTGTTTGTTGCCCTGCCTAACCAGCTTCAGCAGATCCCCTTCACTCTATTTGTGTGGCCAATCACCCCTCTGTTGCTTCCATTGTCCTGAAGCTTTTATGTGCACCCCTCACCGTTTCTACATCTGCTGATGCCCTGCCTTTTTGCTACCCCTAAAAATCCCCATTCTCTTCCAACCTACTCATGTCGACTTCCCAGCCCCCTCTTGGTCATCTCTGTGCTATCCTACAACTTTGAAGGCCTTGGTGGGCCGTGAGCGTGCCCTGCACCCTGCATCTGGTTTGCCAGCAAAAATCCCTGATTAGGAGAAGGCCTGGTCTGCTGGTGGCTTAAATAGTCAGTGTAATACCACAGACCAACACACTAGTCTATAACACCCTATCCACAGCTGCACACTCACCAGGGGCCCTTTCTCAGCACAATTAATCCGTACCAGCATACCTTCTACACGGCTCCATATATTACTCCTTTCAGCCTCTCATCCCAATACCAGGAGCCAGAGGCAGTGCCTGAACCCACTTGCTCGGGTCAGTACTACATACTTTACTCTTAGTAATTTGCTTGCCCATGCATTTTTAGCACATTTGTGACACACCAGCGTGCCTTCCTCTGGCTCCACATATTACTCTTAGCTGCCTCTCACCCCAGCACCTGGAGCCTGCAACAGTGCCTGAACACACCTGCTCAGGACAGTGATACTTACTTTACTCTTAGTAAGTTGCTTTCCCATGCATTTTATTTTTGCACCATTTTGTTCTCCCTGACTGAGCCCATTGTAATATTGGGCCAGATGTAGGAAGCCCTTTACCGGTCGGTAACGGCCGAAAATCTGTATTTTCGGCCGGTACCGACCGGTATTGAGCTTTCGGGATGTAGGAGACCGAAAATCTTCCAAATCGGTAAATTTACCTAATCGGTAAAGTTACTGACTCTGTAAAATAACGGTTCGGAAATATTACCGAATCGGTAAATTTACCGAATTGCAACGGTTTGCGATTCGGTAAATTTACCGAATCGGTATTTTTACCGATTCGGTAAAGTTACCGATTCGGTAAAATACCGAATCGGTAATTAAGAAATGGTAAAAATGTATATTGAGATGTAGGGAAGCTCTGAAATACCGAATTTGCTTGAAATTCGGTATTTAAGAGTCGGTATTTACCATGGATTGGAATCAGGTGGTAAACAGGTGCAACCTATAAAAATGGACCCAAAATGCAATTCTTCTTGCACAAAGGCGGCGGTTTATGTCATTGCAAGACGGCTACGGCTACAGGAGGAAGGAGAGAGGGAATGGCAGAGAGAGTAGCAGGTATACAGACAGAGGATAACCCTGTTCATGCTCACAGAGGCAGAGATACTCCAGAGGTACAGGTTGGCCCCAGACACCATCACGGAACTCATCAGGGACCTTCACTCACTGTTGGAGCATACTACCCCAAGGGCACACGCTATTCCTCCCCACGTGCAGGTGCTGTGCAGCCTACACCTGCTTGCGTCTGGGAGCTACCAGAGTGGGGTTGCTGTGGTAGGTGGGGTGACCCAGAGCAGCCTATCAAGGTTTTTCCACAAATTCCTTGACGCCATGTTACAGATGATGGAGCATTATATATCCTTTCCCGCAACCCATGCTGAACTGGTCCAAACGAAATCAGACTTCTACCAGATGGCACGTTTCCCCAATATAATTGGCTGCATTGATGGCACGCACATTCCCATTTGTCCCCCTGCTGCCACCGAATATATATACAGGAATAGGAAGTCCACCCACACCATCAATGTGCAGGTGATCTGCAATGCAAAGTTCACCATTACTGACCTTGTGGCAAAATTCCCTGGGAGTACCCACGACTCCTATATATTTCAAAACAGTGCCATCTATGCACGGCTGACTGCAGGTGAATTTGGTGAAGGATACCTCCTAGGTAAGACACAGTGTGCGACCCCTATCACACCTATTGGAGTAAGCAGTACATGTATGCATGTGAGTAAATTATACCCATTTCCTTTTAGGAGACAGTGCATATGCCCTCGCTCCTTCATACTCACCCCCTACCTCAACCCCTCAACACCCAGCCAAAGGAGATATAACCGGGCACACAAGAGCACACGCAATGTTGTTGAGTGGACCTTTGGTATCTGGAAAAGCAGGTTCAGATGCTTGCACAAGAGCGGAGGTGCAAGGCAGTATACCCCCATCACCTGCTGTAAGATCATTGCTGCCTGTGCCATGTTGCACAATCTTGCTGTGAAGAGGGGGACTGAGGTGGAGTTGTCAGACTATGAGGATCATGACGACGACATTGCTGTGCCTGAAACACAACCTGCTGGAGTGTCAACACCAAGTGATGGCAGATACAGACGTGAGGAAATAACACACAACTATTTCTGAGTAAGTGATGACACTGAAACCTATATTGAAAGCACAAGCTTTTGTTTAATGTAGTATATTTCCAGGTATGTTAAAGAACAAAAGTGCAACAGTAAGCATTTCACAGCAATGCTCACAGTGAGCAAACACACACATACAGGTGTTGAATCCACCCACCGTAGTTGTATATTGTCACTAGGCAGGTTGAAATGGCACAAATGTGCAACTAAAACTTTTTTATCTATGATTTTAATGTCCAATGGCTGTAGGCCATATTATCAACAGTTTATCTGCGGCCACGCTTTGCACTAGCAGGTGTATGTGGCTCAACCTGTTCACTGGGCGTTTGGCCTGTAGCCTCACCCTGTCGCCTGCTGCTCCTCCTTGTCTCTACGACATGGGGGCTTGCCGTGCTGCTCCTACTGGTGCTACCGTCAGTGTCCGGCACGTCAATCGCAGCAGTTTGTGCAGTTTGGGCATTGAGTAGAGCCTCCAGCGCACCGGTCATTCCGGCTATGCCCCTTGTCAGCTGATTGCTGTTATGAGTCAGGACTTCCTGACTATTCATGCTACGCCTGCATAGCAGGGATGTGGCTGTTGCCAGGCGGTGGATAGATTTCTCAGTTCTCTCTGCACGCTGCTTCTCCCTGCGCCTTGATGTAATTTCAGAGTCCAGTTTTGTGCACAGTTGCTGCATGGATTGGGACATGTCATGTATGCCTGTTGCCATGCTCTTGTTAACTTCCACCAGCTCCCTGATGCCCTTACCAATGTCCTGCATGTTGATGTTGAGGTTTCGCATTTGCCTTTGACAGGAAATGATGCCCTTGCCCTGCATCCTCTGAATCCTGACCATGGATCCCTCCAGGCCTTGGAAGACACTGGACCTCTCCCCACGTGCACCTACACTCCTTCCTTGTACTGTGCGGCGTCTACTGGTACTTGGTACAGGCTCTGTGCTGGGCTGCAGTGTGGCAGTGATGGCAGCTTCAGGCAAGTTGTGTGAGTCTTCACCCACCATTTCACCAGCAGCTGTCTCCATTTCCAGCAGTGGGGAGACGACATGCCTCCTGCTAGGGTGTGCAGCAGGTGTTTCTATTTCTAAGGATGCTTGCATTTTGGGTGACGAAACCAATAGTGGGGACTGTGTAGGTATTGGGGAGGCCTGCATTTCTCCACTGATGTCAGGTTCTTGGGAAGGTGGCTGCCCACTCGGAACACCTGTGTCCTGTGATGCACTGGGACTTGGCTCATGACTGTCATCCCTCTCGGGTGCCATGCCTTCTGCCTCCTCAGACTGCCTTCTGGATGTGTGACCTGTGGACATATGAGCACATATCAGCTAGGTGCAAATGTCTCACAGCCACTACAATTAAACATATGAAATAGCACTTAGTACATGCTGCCTGCCCTTTATTATGTATGCATTCATTTGACTGACTTGGTGATTACAGTGCTGTGTGACATGCTCTTTCATTAACTGACTACGTGTACCATGATGCATTGCTACAGTTTTGCACAGACACCCTGGGACTGGGGTAACTTAGCTGCAAGGGGTGAGGGATGGATGAGGGTGTGAGGGGGATTGCTGTGCATGCATCTTACCTTTTTTAGTTGCAGCTTTCGCTGAGCTGTCCACTTCTCCCAGTCCATGGACGCTTTCAGGCTCCAAGGTTGTGGCTACCATCTCCTCCAGGTCGGTGAGGGGGGGTGCAGTGTTCTTTCCGCCACCTGTTTGAGAGGCCTGTTTGTGGTGGTCAGCCAATTTTTTTGTGAGGCTCCTTAGGTCATAGAACCTCTTTTTTAAATCTTCAGTGACTCTGGTGGTCACTCCTACTGCATTTACTTTCTCTAAGATGTCCAGCCAAATCTTCCTTTTTGCTGATTCTGGCACAGTAAGGGACTGCTTCCCAAAAAGTCTGTGGTGAACCTTTACCACCTCCTCAACAAGGACCTGTAGCTCCATGTTGCTGAATTTGAGCTTTCTTTTCCTTTCAGTCTGCTCTGTGTCCTTGCTGCTTGCCATGTTTAAATTTGAAAAGAGCACAAACTCTGTCTGCTGCTGCTCCCAGTCTCTCTGCTCCAACTGCCTCTCCAGAACCTTCTAATTACTTGCAGCTGCCTGTGTAGCCACTTCCTGGTAGGAAGGGGGAGGGTGGTTGCACCTGATTGGCTGTTGTGTTAAGTTTCACTTTTGCTTGCTGTCCGATTCGGTATTTACCGAATCGGTATTTACCGATTCGGTATTTACAATGCATTCCTATGGGCCTTTTGGCCCATAGGGATGAATGGGAAATACCGATTCGGTAAATACCGATTCGGTAAATACCGATTCGGTAATTTCCGAAAGTCCGATACCGAATTTTACCGAATCGGTAAAAAATACCGATTTTTCCCCTACATCTCATTTACCGATTTTTTAATACCGAATCGGTAAAATTAGGTATTTAAGAATCGGTAAAATCAGATTACCTACATCAAGCCCATTGTCCCTTATTCTCCTACAGTGTCCAACAGAGATAAGGTATTATTATTTTCAGTACATCTATCGGGGTGCATGGACACATTTGGCATGCCACACCCGTAATTCCGGTCATTCAGGTACTCCCGTTCAAACATTAGTTTACTGTATCAGTTTAACATCTGCTCATCAAGCTAAATCTAATAACAACAGTGCTTGTTCAATCTGGCTCCGCTTCCAAATATTGCAAACCATGCTAGCTTTATTGTGCAGTTTTCACCGCTCTATATTGTAGTATCCAAAAACAGGTCAGATACAATATATTAAAGCGCAACCCCCAGAACTCCCATATCTAAATCCTATTTTTGCTTATCAAGCCATTAAGACCTATCTTATCTTCCATACAAGACGCACAGCTAAATGGCAGAATGCGTTTTACTCCATCAAGGCAGCAAATGCTACACACAACATCTCCCATGGACTCAAGCTTATAATTTCACCCTCCCTCTCACTCATAGCAAAAGCTACCATCTCAATTTATAAAAACTGCAACTTCCTTATCAAGGCAGGGGACAATGACCTACAAGCATTCAACTCACTTTTTAGTGACCTGAAAAGGCAAGCAGGAGCCCCCCAAAAACTCATAGCTATCTGTCTAATACTCTAAACCCTAACAATGATCCTAAACCCACTAACGTCACCCAAAGAACTACACCTATCGGCAACTGTAGCCCCGTTTTCTACACAGATCCACTGAGTCTCCAACTAGACCCTCCTACAAACAGCTCTTGCAGCCCAATATGCAACAACTCAACAATAGGTAGTGGGTCAGAGCCCAAGAAACACCCCACAGTCTTAGACATTGTGACTGATACAAGAATGGCAGCTCACAAAAACCTCCAAACATTTGCACCAAACAATAATGCAATCTTTCTCCTTCTAGATCCTCCTAAAAACAGTTGTCGCAGCCCTATGTACAACTACTCAACATTGGGAAGTGGGTCAGCACCCAAGATACACCCCATAGACAAAGAGCGGGTGACTGATACAAAAACACCGACAGGTCATGAAAACTTACAAAAATTCACATTGAAAGATAATACGATCTGTCACTGCCCAACACACAAATGTCCTGTAAACCAAATGAATGACAACCTGAAACTACTCAGGCAGGACAAATAATGGGTCATGAAAAATGTTCCCACACTTCTATTCACCTTGGTGAAGATGTACATACCCACTAACACGTGCCCTGACTCCCCTCGCAGCAGAACACTTATCTCCATCAGCATACACACTACTCCCCTAAACAACAAGCTTCACCAGCCGAGAAGAACGAATAATGACCTCTCAGAAGCCATGGCTAGTCTGCTAGCTTACTATCAGGGCATCATGAAAACCTTTCCCGACACAACATGCAACATATCAATCATCAAGATATCCAACCACAAAAACTGGAGAGACAACACCGTACAAGTCAATCACAATGATCTGATGCAGATAGCAACAAACTCAATGCTCTCCACAGTAACCCACAATACAATAACAAGCCTGAAATGCATGCTGCACAGCTGCAGATTAGTAGCAAAATACGCAACCGATACAGCAGATGTGATCTTAACACAAGACCTGGAAAATCTCCTAACAGAAAACTGGCTTAACCCAATGTCAGCTCAAATAATGGACCTTCTCATTCCCCTCTGATTTTGCCACCTTATGTCTAGACCTCGCTTTAAAGCAGAGTGGAGGACTTGCTATAATGTACAGAAACTCCCTAACATTAAAATGAATCTGGCTAGAGAATACATCATGGGTTGAACTCTTGGGAGCAAAAATCATGCTTGAAAAGGAAGTAGTAGCGAAAATAATCCTCTTATACCAACCACCTGGTGACAACACAATCTTCCTAGAGCAACTTTTCAAAACAATCACAGTCAATGCTACTTCACTTTCTAATACAACATTACTAGGAAATTTCAACCTGCAGTCTACCAATGTAAAATACCCCACAGTGGCTGCCCTCACCAACCTGCTCCTGGACCTTAACATGATCCAAATGTGCAAGGGACCAGCACACAACAAAGGTGCCACACTTGACCTCATCATCACTAAGCCGAGATCACTAAACATGCTAGACATTAATACAACAGGTTGGTCAGACCACCACCAAATTCCTCTCCAAAAATCCTCACAAGAAATTAAAATCAAGGGTCAAAATAGAATGGAAAAATTGGGGGTGAGGAATTTCAGCAGTGTAATCAGATCAGAATTGATGGATTTCCTTGGCACCTTGGACTGACCATACATTGGTTCAAGATCTAACACATCCATACAACAGCAGTAGGGTGGACATAGTTCAGAGGGCTGCGCCATTACGACTGAAAAGGCAAAAGAGAAAACCAGCAGTACCATTGGTCAACCAAAGTATTAACAAGTGTAATTGTAATTGCATTTATATGTATCTTTGTGTAAGGAAATGGTTCTCATGCAAAGCGATCTGATACCTGATAACTTTGGTTCCAGTTTACGCTATATAAAACTCTGAAAAAATAAATAAATATGGAGCTTACTACCCCTGACAAAGCATCAAACTGCTTTTACAGGGAGTAGCGCGCTACTCCAGAACCTAAAGAAGATTAGTGGTGAATTAGTTTAGGGAGATATAAAATTAATTTGAGGGTGTACACGTAAGTTTGTTATTTGGATTGAAAAAGGATAGTGGAGTGATAGAAGAGGGAAGGGTTTGCATTACTATAGTGCTTGCTACGCCTGATGAGGTGTCAAAGTGATTTTTGGCGGGTAGCACTCTACTCCGGAACTCAAACAGGATTAGTGAAAGAAGACAACTAAGACATCTTCAATGACTATGGAGGAAGGACCGAAACATTACCTGTTAGAATTGGGGGTCTCTAGTTGGCACAGGTAGGTACTTGTGACAAATACGGACCCTCTCCTCTAGTCAGAGTAAGGGGGATTACACTCCTAAAATTACCCCTGCTCACCCTCTAGGTGGCGTGGCGCAAGCAGTCAAGACTTATTTCAGAGGCGGTGTAAGTTAAGCATTTGTGACCACATACAGTAACCCAGTGACAACACTACAAATGGACACCACACAAGGTTTTATATCAAAAATAGATATGTTTTATATTTAGTTACCACAAGACCAATAAACAACAAAAAGAATCCACAGTACTATTAGCTTTTCAGAGTTCTTGTTGAAAAGGCTTAAATCAAGGTTCTATGCGAGTCGGTAGCCCGGACGGGCTACAGCGTTGTTAAAAATAACAGAGTCTAGCAAATCCATCAGACTGCATCGGTACGGGCCCACTCAATGGTCGACAGACTCAGTCACAGTACATTTTACTTGAGGCGGCGGTCACGGATGTGCAAGCCAGTTCCGGTGATCATCGCGGTGCAGAAAGGAAGCGTTACAGGGCGCGTTGTCCCTCGATGCGGTGCAGGCAGTGGCCTGTTGACAGAGTCGGTAGTTCCAAGGCTTGCGTTGCAGGGTGAGACGGTGCTTCGATGCGGTGCTTGTAGCTAGCGGTGTGGCGAACGAGCAGGAGTTCGGGAGCTGGCATCGATCAGTTCGGACAGTGGTGCGAGTCGGGCGGTGCGTCGCAAAGCGTGGGAGGCGGTGCCCAACTCCGGTGCGTTCACAGGACTCGAAATCAGCAGCAGTGACCGCGTAGGTCAGACCAGTTCGATTCGGTGTAGCGAGGCGTTGCACGTCGCGATGTCCTTCCAGTCGCGGTGCAGGCTACAGCTCGGTGATGGCGTCAGGACGGAGTCGGTGAGCGCAGAGCTTGCGTTGTTCGAGGCGGATGTTACTTGATGCTGTGCCTACAGGACACCGGGCCGGTCGTGAGAGTTGGTCACAGCTCCCTGCCTCTGTAGCCACTTGTTTCCAGCAGCAATTCACAAAGGCTGGTGAAGTCCACTGGTCCTGGGACTTCGGTCAGGGGGAAAGCTCACTTCCAAGCCCTCGGAGATCTTTGCACAAGTTGAAAGAAAAGTCCACAAAGTTCTTTCTCCTCTCTTTGGCAGTCAGGCAACCATTGCAGGCCAATCCCCCAAGCAGCACTTCAGCTTGGGAATAGTCTCTCCTCAGTTTCTTCAGGTTCCTTCTCCCCAGCAGAGGTTTCGTCTTGTAAGTCCAGAAGTGATCTAATTTCATGGGATCAGGGTCCCAATACTTACACCCCAAAATCCTTTGTTCTCTAACGGGGAGAGGGGCCTGTGCCCAATTCAAGCCAGTTCTGAAGCACAATGTTTACCAGACTTCTCCGTCCCTTTCAGAGCACAGAGCAGGCACATCAGACGCCCCCCAGGAGGTGGAGCCAGCATTGTGGAAGGCAAGTACAGACCTGGAGCACGTTGTTGACAGTCTTCCTCCTCTTCTTTCAGTGTGCAGGGCAGAGAAATCAGACGCACCACAGGGGTGGAGCCAGCATTGTAGAGGGAAGGCCCAGCCCTATTCAGGTCCCAGGTGCAACTCCTCCCTCCCATCTAGATGCAGATCTCCCTATTCACCACCGGGCAGCCCCAGCCTGTTTCCTGGAATTCCCCAGCCCTGTCACCCACACACCCAGACAAGGAACACACAACCTCGCAGAGGCAGGCTCAAATGGTTAGGCAAGCAAATACCTATTTTCTCTAAAAGTTTTATTTGCAAACACAGAATATTAAAATAAACTTCACTAAAAGATGTATTTTATTATACTGAGTCCAGGCATACTAAACTCGAATTTCTACCATGTTGTCTGAGTCTGCTAGGATTATAAACATGTAATAATCTAACAGCCCATTCTGGCATATGGAGAACAGGTAGCCTTGCAATAGTGATAAACGAAAATGGCTGTAATTCACTATTAGGACATGCCACACACAGCAGGGCTTGTCCTACCTTATACTTACAATGCACCCTGCCCTAGGGCCTACCATAGGGGTGACTAATATGAAGAAAAGGGAAGGTTTAGGGACTAGCAAGTGGGTGCACTTGCCCAGTGAGCATGACAGTACCAGACTGCACGCAGGCTCTGCAATGGCAGACCTTAGACACGTTTTACGAGGCCGCTTCTGTGGGAGGCACAACCAGTGCTGCAAACCCACTAGCAGCATTTTCGATTTACACGCCATGGGCATACTCAGTGCACTGTGCTAGGGACTGACAAGTAAACCAAATATCCAATCATGGAACTACTAATCAATACATCAATTTACAGTAGGGTGGCACAGTGCCCAAAGCATCTAACACCAGCAAAAACACATGAGGCAACAGCAAAAATGAAAGGGAGACCCACGCCAATGGTGTCAGGTCTAACACATGTCCCCTCCAACTGAAAAGTGGGGAGAACTACCCTACCTCCTGGGAGTTCTCATCACTAAGGCGGAAAAGTCTGGACAGACCATCAGCGTTGGCGTGTTCTGTACCAGGGCGGTGTTCCACAGTAAAGTCCATACCCTGTAGGGAAATGGACCACCTCAACAGCTTTGGATTCTCACCCCTCATCTGAATCAACCATCTGAGGGGCCTGTGGTCTGTCTGAACCCGGAAGTGAGTCCCAAAGAGTTATGGTCTCAGCTTCTTCAGTGCTCAGGCCACAGCAAATGCCTCACGCTCAATAGCACTCCACCTCTGTTCCCGTGGAAGTAACCTCCTACTGATGAAGGCTACAGGTTGATCTACGTCAAACAACAGGGGGCTGGCTCTGATCAGTAACGCTGAGCCAAAAGTTAACCAACAAAACAAGAGTGCCAATACTGATATGTGTGATTCAAAAAAACGAAATTAATCCCAGGAACCGAATGATAAATCAGGAGCGGGAATTACTATTTAATAGTATTTTATTCGTATTATTTGCAACATTTAACTACACATTTTAATTCATAGTACAAAAAAGGGAAAACAGGAAATATTTACAATGGACACTGGAAATAACAATTCTGACATTCCTTCAAGGTGCAGGCATATCACAAACAACAGTCTCATGTCATACATACTCAGGGAAAAAGGATTGGAAAAAACAACGAACAGCAAATACCAAGGTCTACAAATGTAAAAAATATTTGTACTAAATGTTTTTATAGGTACATTCCTAAAGCTTTGCATAGTCAAATAAAGTTCATTGGAGTAAATATGGTAATGTAGAGGATTAAGCAATGGGTTCAACCAGTTTGATCCCCAGAGGCGTCAGTAGACCAATGGAGGGTGACATACGCGTTTCGAATCCCACTTGAGTCGTGGGGGATTCTCTTCAGGGCCGTTGGAGTTTCTGTGCAACCAAGTGAAAGAAAGAAGAGAAACAAAATGTAAATGGCAAAAGTAAGGCCAAACGAATGATGTCTCATACAGCAGTTGATAACATACAGGATACTGCCAAGTGACAGAGGCCAGTGAACAGTTTTACAACAGTTAGGAGCTATGAATTACAAGTTAGAGGTTTAGGCGTGGCGTGGGGAAGTGTGCCTTTTGGGAGGGGATCTGCCAGGCTTGAAACTGAGCTGTTAATTAATGTGCAACTTACAAATGATGAACTAATGCATAACTCTGATTGCAATATACTGCGCTTGTTACTCACCTTGATTAGAACTGCGAGAGAGTGTATAGGATAATGTCCCTGTGTGTAGTGAAGACGCCGGAACAACAGAGTATCTATCTGTAATCAGAAGGATGTGGGGTTTAGGATCCCAGCTTGAACATTGGCGGTCGCTAAAGTTTTTAGATAAATGACAGGAGTACTTGCCTATATATTCTCCCTTGAGAGAAAAGGTAGGGCCCCCCGCAGGGCCTGCTATCATCAAAAGGTGTCGCCAAGTCGAAGGACACTCTAAAAATTGGAAAGGAACGGGACTTGTGAAGTAGCATTTAAGGGTTGGAGCGTCAAGGGATCACGATGGTCGAATATAGTTGCTGAAAAAACCGTAAAGGGAAAAACCCAGTTACTCATCCGAACAGCTTGTTTTAGATCGTGAAATGTGAGAAAGAGGCTGCAACCTCTCACCTAGCTTAACAAGTTAACCCGTTTTTTTATCTTTTAGAGGAACTGGAGAGTTCAAAAGGGCTTGATTAATCTAAACGGAACACCGAATTAAAAAGGCTAAATCTGGACAGTTACCGCATAATATGCAGAATGCAAATTTAAGCATTTGACGCTCCAACCCTTAAATATGCCATCATATCCTGAAATGGTAAGAATCGCCATGAGAAATCATGCTTTTGGTTATTAAGTTATCCTATGTTAGTGCTAGTGCATTTTTTACAGCTGCATTTTTATCCCTTTATTGTAGTAAACTCGAGGCTCATAACAGGCGGTCAGAGCCACTTCACAAGTCCCGTTCCTTTCCAATTTTTAGAGTGTCCTTCGACTTGGCGACACCTTTTGATGATAGCAGGCCCTGCGGGGGGCCCTACCTTTTCTCTCAAGGGAGAATATATAGGCAAGTACTCCTGTCATTTATCTAAAAACTTTAGCGACCGCCAATGTTCAAGCTGGGATCCTAAACCCCACATCCTTCTGATTACAGATAGATACTCTGTTGTTCCGGCGTCTTCACTACACACAGGGACATTATCCTATACACTTTCTCGCAGTTCTAATCAAGGTGAGTAACAAGCGCAGTATATTGCAATCAGAGTTATGCATTAGTTCATCGTTTGTAAGTTGCACATTAATTAACAGCTCAGTTTCAAGCCTGGCAGATCCCCTCCCAAAAGGCACACTTCCCCACGCCACGCCTAAACCTCTAACTTGTAATTCATAGCTCCTAACTGTTGTAAAACTGTTCACTGGCTTCTGTCACTTGGCAGTATCCTGTATGTTATCAACTGCTGTATGAGACAACATTTGTTTGGCCTTACTTTTGCCATTTACATTTTGTTTCTCTTCTTTCTTTCACTTGGTTGCACAGAAACTCCAACGGCCCTGAAGAGAATCCCCCACGACTCAAGTGGGATTCGAAACGCGTAGGCCACCCTCCATTGGTCTACTGACGCCTCTGGGGATCAAATTGGTTGAACCCATTGCTTAATCCTGTACATTACCGTATTTACTCCAATGAACTTTATTTGACTATGCAAAGCTTTAGGAATGTACCTATAAAAACATTTAGTACAAATATTTTTTAAATTTGTAGACCTTGGTATTTGCTGTTCGTTGTTTTTTCCAATCCTTTTTCCCTGAGTATGTATGACATGAGACTGTTGTTTGTGATATGCCTGCACCTTGAATGAATGTCAGAATTGTTATTTCCAGTGTCCATTGTAAATATTTCCTGTTTTCCCTTTTTTGTACTATGAATTAAAATGTGTAGTTAAATGTTGCAAATAATACGAATAAAATACTATTAAATAGTAATTCCCGCTCCTGATTTATCATTCGGTTCCTGGGATTAATTTGGTTTTTTTGAATCACACATATCAGTATTGGCACTCTTGTTTTGTTGGTTAACAGGTTGATCTAGGCCCTCTTCATTCATCTGTGACAAAACAGCCCCCACACCATGCTCTGAAGCGTCTGTTTGAACGATGAACTCTTTGGAGAAGTTGGGTGTCAGGAGAAGGGCGCAGCTTTCAGGGCCTCAAAAGCTTTCTGACAGGTGTCAGTGCAAATCACTTTCTTGGGCTGCTTCCTGGAAGTCAGCTCTGTCAAGGGTGCAACCATGTAGCCATACCCCTTGACAAACATCCTGTAGTACCCTGTGAGTCCTAAAAATGCCCTCACCTCTGTCTTTGGGGGGTTCTTAAGCCAGGATGGTTTCAATCTTGGGTTGTAGGGGCGCTACCTGGCTGCTCCCAACTTGGTGTCCCAAGTACACCACAGAACCCTGCCCGATCTGGCACTCACTCGCCTTGATCGTGAGGCCTGCCTTCCGCAGTGCCAACAACACTTCCCAGAGGTGGCGCAGCTGTTCCTCCCAAGTGACACTGAACACCGCGATGGCATACAGGTAGGCAGGACTGAACTCATCCAATCCAACCAACACCTGGTTGACCAACCTCTGAAAGGTGGCAGGGGCATTCTTCATCTCAAAGGGCATAACCCGAAACTGTAAATGCCCATTTGGTGTGGAGAATGCTGACCTCTTCTTTGCCCCATCAGTCAAGGCAATCTGCCAATACCCAGATGTGCTGAGCTACCGTGCAGCCCCTAACCGATCAATGAGCTCATCAGCTCCGGGGATGGAGTTCGCGTCGGTCTTCGTGACTGAATTGAGCCCTCGGTAGTCCACACAGAATCGGAGTTCGGGTGTGGCGCCCAGTGCCGCAACCTTTGGGACCAAGACCACTGGGCTGGCCCAAGGACTGCTGGAGGACTCAATCACCCCTAGTTCAAGCATCTTTGAGACCTCCTCTTTGATGCAAGCCCTTACCCTGTCAATTACTCTGTAACACTTGTGCTTCACAGGTCAGCTGTCTCCTGTATCCACATCATGGACGCACCAATCTGTGATACTAGAAACCAGGGAGAACAGGTCAGAAAACTGTCTCAGCAACTGGCGGCAGTCATTCTGTTGCTCAGGGGTCAGGGTGGAAGAGAGCTTAATATTATCCACTGACCCATCTTGCTCTGTGGCCGCCAGGAGGTCAGGAAGAGGCTCAGTCTCCTCTTCCATTCCAGCATCTGTCGCCAAGAGCATGCCCACTTCAGACCTCTCTAAGTGGGGCTTAAGGCGGTTGACATGCAGGACCCTCAAGGGGTTCCTGGGAGACCGCAAGTCCACCAAGTAGGTAACTGGACTCTTGCGCTCCACAACCTCAAATGGTCCGGTCCACTTATCCTGGAGCACACAGGGCTTCACTGGGGCCATGATCCACACTTTCTGACCAGGTTGTAGCTCTACCAGAGTGGCCTTCTGGTCGTACCACCGCTTCATCTCCTCCTGGCTGGCTTCCAGGTTCCCCTCAGCAAGTTGCCTGAAACGCCTAGTCTGGTTCCTGAAGGCCAGTATGTAGCTATATACATCCTGGGAAGGTTTCCTGGGAGATTGCTCCCAGCCTTCCTTGACCAGACTCAGAGGTCCTCTGACCGGGTGCCCATAGAGAAGCTCAAAGGGACTGAACCCTAGAGATTTCTGTGGCACCTTCCGGTATGCAAACAGCAGGCATGGTAAGAGGACGTCTCACTTACGCCTCATGGGTTCCTCAAGACCCACAATCATGCCCTTCAGGGTCTGGTTGACTTATAAACATGTAGTAATCTAACAGCTAATTCTGGCCTATGGAGAACAGGTAGCCTTGCAATAGTGAAAAACTAAAATGGCTGTTATTCACTATTAGGACATGCCACACACATCAGGGCTTGTCTTACCTCATAACTACAATGCACCCTGCCCTTGGGCCTACCATAGGGGTGACTAATATGAAGAAAAGGGAAGGTTTAGGGACTGGCAAGTGGGTGCACTTGCCCAGTGAGCATGACAGTACCAGACTGCACGCAGGCTGTTCAATGGCACACCTTAGACACGTTTTACAATGCTGCTTCTGTGGGTGGCACAACCAGTGCTGCAAGCCCACTAGCAGCATTTGGATTTACACTCCCTGGGCACACTCAGTGCACGGTACTAGGGTCTGACAAGTAAACCAAATATCCAATCATGGAACCCCTAATCAATACATCAATTTACAGTAGGGAGCACTCGCACTGTGGCACTGGACAGCAGTGGCATAGTGCCCAAAGCATCTAACACCAGTAAAAACACATGAGGCAAGAGCAAAAATGGAAGGGAGACCCACGCCAATGGTGCCAGGTCTAACATTACCCATTTCGAACAGCTGAGAATACACAGATCCTCATATAAAAAGGTGACCTCAAAGCCAAAACAACAGAGATCAGATCTCAATTAGACAGAGCAAGGAACTGACCCATAAAACTCTTTGACATAATAAAGCAACAGTCAGGTAAATTTGTAGATCCCTTAATTGTAAACAACTCGACGAACATGTGCAGCGCCTTCTCAATTTTTTTTAAAGATAGGATCGTAACCATAAGCAACTCTATTCCCAGTAAAACAAGTGCCCAAAATAGGGGATACATCAACCCTATCCTCACAACACAAAGTAAGACTACTAACCAACACACCCTAACTTGCCCAAGGAAAAACAGAGCCCTTTGGAAAAGATTCAGACCCCTGTCTGAGGGGGGAATCTAGAAAACCATTCAGTCAATGAAACTTACCTCACACTTTGACAATCCCATTCCATCCTACCCACTGAAATAGATCCAACAATCTGTCACTCCCTTATAGATACCTGCCTGAAAATCTGAAGATGGGCCAAGTTCCTCCCTACTAAAAAAAAAATGGGCACTGACCCAGAAGACCTAAACAACTTCCGACCGGTATCCAGTCTGCCTATCCTGGCTAAACTGATTGAAAATTTGCTCACAGGCAGCTATGTTAACACATTCAGAATGTTTACCTATTAGACAAACACCAATTTGGCTTCTGGTCTAGACACAATATTGAAGCCGCCATGCTCAACATCCTAGGTGATATATAAAACTTACTAGACCAAAACAAATCCTGTCTCATAATACTGCTGGTTTTATCTGCGGGGTTTGACACGGTCAGCCATGAAATGCTTCAGAGAAACTCTTGAAAGCAGAATGCACCCATCAGGAGCCATCCTCCACTGGTTCTCCTCCTTCTTGCAGAACCTACAAGAAAGAGTCAAACTCGGAATACCCTATCTTATGTAACTGACAAGGATCTATAAGTTCACCAATTTTATTCATTTTTATACAAGGAACTACTCAGTGAAACCCTGAAACAATCAAAAATCTAGTACCAAATGTATGCGGATAATACCCAACTCTATGTCAAACTTTGCTCTCAAGAGGACATCCAGAGGCTAGATGATATCCTGGAGAAAACACAAGACTGGCTGACCTGTAACCATCTAAAATTAAATCAGCAGAAAACTGGATTGATTCTTTTCTCCCCACTCCCCACTCTGCAGTCCCCAACAACTTCAACTATGTCCTCGGAACCTCAATACACTAAATTGCACCCTAGCCATTTGCGACTCAGGAAAATCACGAGGCATCATGCTAGACTCAAATCTTAATATGCTAGCTCACATACAAGCGGCATCCAGAAGCACCAACCTACATCTGCATATTCTAATAAAACAAAAACCCTTCATACCACTGGGAGACCTCTAAATGGAAATGCAAGCTCTACTTCTCTCATCACTGGACTATGGGAACCCCACACTCTTAGGTCTTCTGAAAGCCAGCCTAGCCCCATTGAAAGCAACACTAAATGCAGAAGAAAGACTTTTAACAGGCACATGTAATTTTGTTTGCATTTCCCCATCACTTAGAGCCCTCAACTGATTCACAAAACTTTACACAATGCTGGTCCTAAATAACGGTGAATAGGAGCAGACTATCAGGAGGAGGAGGGTGTTGCCAAGCCGCCGACCAAGATGGCTGCGCGGCATTGAAACTCCGCCAGCCGATCCAGCTCTGTGGCGATATCCCCCGTATTCATGGCAGCGTTCACCCCAATCTTGACACCACTGTACTGCCACATTCATGCTGAACACGGCGATCTGTTTGAGGCGTGGAGTGGTGGCTCCCTAGTAGATGCCCGGCCTCAGATGAGCTGTGGGCCTAGGTGGAAGGCGGTTGCAGTCTGCACTCTGTCCACTCGGCGAGGAGATGGAGACTGGCGAGGACTGACGACCGACCTCAGCGGTGACCATTGGGGCGGTGAGTGCCCTGGGTGTGGCCCTGCTTGTTTGCTTGCTCCCCCCTCGGGCCTTGATTGCTTGGCTTGTTTGCGGCTTCGTTCGGCTGCCCCAGTCCACATTACTCACTCCGCCCACTTCCCTGAGGCCCCACAGGCGATCATGGGTTGCGGCCACCTGGTCGCTACGAGGTGGGGGGTAGAGGAGAGCCGGAATGGGCCCGCCGCTCCCCGTGCCCTGCCACTTCCCAGCAAAGAGTCTGCCTCCAAGCAACCTACACTGCATGAGCCCCACGGCCATAGGGGACGACGCCTTGCCCTCCCCCCATGGCATGAGACCCGTGAATAGCTGCCACTGCCCTGATCCAACTGGAGGTGTGGATGGGCATCGTACCCGGTGCCGGGGCCTATAATCAGTCATCGGCTCCCAGCGCATTGCTTGCCGCGAGTCCTCCACAGGCCTCTTTCGGGGCCCCATTACATTTGCACGCCGTGCTGGGAGAATGGTCATTCCAGCATGCCTGGGCTCTCCATCCTGTGCACTGGCCCTCCTGGGCCCCCCTGTTTGTATCCATTTATCCGTTGGCCTGGCCCCATCAGCACGCCTTCATAGAAAATGCACCCCTCTCCAGCAACCAGCCTTCAACCTGGACATTGCATTGCGCCTGGGCTTCCAAACTTGCACGGCTGCCCACGGGTCACCCGCGAGTTTCTACGTCATGCTGCTGGGGGCCAAAATCCAAGTACATGACAGGTGCCTGGACATGGCTGAGGCGCGCATCTCGGACATTGAGGATAAAACTGCGCAGTCCCTTAAAAGGCTAGAACATGTTGAGCGCATCCTAAAGAAAGTAGCGAGGACCTTGAAGCATGCAGTCCTGGGAGTTCCAGAGTCCACCGCCATGGGCTGCCTTGACCTCTTTGTGGAGACTTTGCTGACCGACATGTTTAGGAAAGAATCCTTTACCCCCGGATTTATGGCAGAGTGTGCCCATCGTACCTTGAGCCCCCGGCCTAACACAGGCTGCCCGCCAAGACCTAATATTGCCCGCATAATGAACTTTCGGGACTGCAGCACTGAACTACGCCTCACCAGAGAATGCAGAGACACTACGTGGCAGGGCTCCAAACTCTCCCTGTGCCCTGACTTTACCATCATGGTGCAGGAGGCCCGTCGCAAATATAATGGGGTGAAGGCCACTCTTAGGAACCTTGGTTTGAAATATGGCTTGTTATAACCTGCCAGATTGAGAATCAACGTTTATGGCCGGCCTTGCATTTATGACAATCCCTCAGAAGTACAGGAATTCATGCAAACAGACCAATGAACAGGCAGGCACGGACGGTGGTGTTCACTTTCCTCCACGCAGCGGCTCAGAAGCGAGTATGGAACTCCTTTGTGGTGCTGGGGTTGGCTGACGCTGGCACATGGTTCCATCTGCATATTAGCAAGACTGTACTGGGATGATGTTATTCATTCATTCGAATTGTTTCAGATAGCTGGTAGACTGACGTGGCATTGCCACCCCTCATGGTGTACACCCTGGGTTTGTTTCTAGTTACTTGGATGTACCTTTCTAGATTTTTCTCATCCCGCTTTAAAGATACTTAGTACTTCACGTATTGTTTGTTGTTATGGGTATGCCTCTCTTCTTTTGTAGTGAGGGTGGGTGGGGGAGGGGGAACACTTGCTATTGCAATGCCATTCGTAGTTATCTTCTGTTTAGTTCACTGTCATGGTTTGCATTTAAATGTTGGGGCTTACATTTGTCACCCTTGCTACTACTAGCCGATGTCTCAGCTGGGTAATATTGAAGGTCCCGCTGGCCTGTCCTTGCTGTAATGGAATGTCAGGGGTCTCAATGACAATCGCCAAAGAAGACATGTGGTTCCTTATCTCATTCGACATAACGTTGACATTGCCTTTCTGCAGGAAATGCATTTACTTCAAGTTCAAGTTCAAGTTCAGAAATTTATATAGCGCACTACTCACCCAGAGGGTCTCAAGGCGCTTGGGGAGGAGGGTGCATTTACTTATCGAATATCCAAGTTTTCAGTTGTTTTCTGAAGGAGAGGTGGTTCTGAGTAAGGCGGAGGTGGGTGGGGAGAGAATTCCAGGTCTTGGCCGCTAGGTAGGAGAAGGATCTGCCCCCCATGGTGGATCTATGGATGCGTGGGATTGCGGCGAGGGCTTGATTGGATGATCGTAGTTGGTGGGTGGGGGTGTAGAAGGTCAGTCGTGTATTGAGGCATTCGGGTCCAAGGTCGTAGAGGGCTTTGTGTGCGTGGGTGAGGAGACGGAACGTTATTCTCTTGTTGACGGGGAGCCAGTGGAGGTCTTTCAGGTGACCGGAAATGTGAGCTTGACAAGGAATGTCCAGAATGAGTCTGGCTGATGCATTTTGGATGCGTTGGAGTTTTTTTCTGTAGTTTGGCTGTGGTTCCGGCGTAAAGGGTGTTTCCGTAATCCAGACGGCTGGTGACCAGGGCGTGGGTGACCGTCTTTCTTGTTTCGGTGGGGATCCAACGGAAGACTTTTTTGAGCATGCGTAGGATGTTGAAGCAGGATGATGAGACGGCGTTGACTTGTCTGGACATCGAGAGAGAGGAGTCTAGGATGAAGCCCAGGTTGCGTGCGTGATCCGTAGGGATGGGTGCGGTTCCCAGGGCAGGTGGCCACCAAGAGTTGTCCCAGGCATGGGGGGATGAACCTAAGATGAGGACTTCCGTTTTGTCTGAGTCTAGTTTTAAACAGCTGTTCTTCATCCACTCGGCTACTTCTTTCATTCCTTCGTGTAGGTTGGTTTTGGCGGTGTTTGGGTCTTTGGTGAGAGAGAGGATCAGCTGGGTGTCGTCTGCGTAGGAGATGATGTTGAGGTTGTGTTGGCACGCGATGGATGCGAGGGGGCTCATGTATACGTTGAAGAGGGTGGGGCTGAGTGATGATCCTTGTGGTACACCGCAGATGACTTCGGTGGCCTCTGATCTGAAAGGGGGGAGGCGGACTCTCTGGGTTCTTCCGGCGAGAAACGAGATGATCCAGTCCAATGCTTTTCCTTGTATTCCGATATTGTTGAGACGTTGTATGAGGGTGCTGTGACAGACTGTGTCGAAGGCTGCGGAGAGGTCAAGTAGGATGAGGGCAACCGTTTCTCCGTTGTCCAGTAGTGTTCGAATGTCGTCTGTTGCTGCGATGAGGGCGGTTCCGGTGCTGTGTTTGGCTCGGAAGCCGGACTGTGAAGGGTCGAGGGATTTGTTGGATTCGAGGAAGGCGGCGAGCTGACTGTTGACGGCTTTCTCAATGACTTTGGCAAGGAATGGGAGGAGCGAGATGGGGCGGTAGTTCTTAAGTTCAGTGGGATCTGCTGTGGGTTTCTTCAGAAGGGCGCTGAGTTCGGCATGTTTCCAGCTTTCCAGGAAGGTAGCGGAGTTGAGGGAGCAGTTGATGACATCGCGGAGATGGGGTGCGATGATAGAGTCTGCTTTGTTGAAAATGTGGTGGGGACAAGGGTCGGTTGGCGATCCTGAGTGGATGGAGTTCATCAGGCGGATGGTGTCTTCGGTGGTGATTGGGTTCCAGGCGTGGAGGTTGTTAGAGTGCGGTTTAGGTTCGGGGGTGGGTGAAGTGGGCTGGTCTTCGGATTTGTTTTTGAAGCTGTTATGTATGTCGGCGATTTTGTTGTGGAAGAATGAGGATAGAGAGTCGCAGAGGTCTTGGGAGGGGGTGATGTCGTTGGTGCCGGCGGTGGGGTTGGTAAATTCTTTGACGATGTTGAATAGTTCCTTGCTGATTTGGGCGTTGTTATCAAGTCGATCCTTGAATGCTGATTTCTTGGTGGATCGGATGAGTTGGTGGTGTTTGCGGGTGGCGTTCTTAAAGGAGGCCAGGTTGTCAGAGGTAGGGTTTTTTCTTCAGGCTTTCTCGAGGGTACGACAGAGCTTCTTGGATTTCTTAAGGTCGTCGTTGAACCAAGGGGCTTTTTTGCTACCTTGCTTGATTTGATGGTATTTCAAGGGTGCTAGTTCGTCTGCGCTGTGGGTGATCCATTGTGTGATGTTGGTGGCTGCTTGGTTTGGGTCCGATGATTTGGCAGGGGGGTTTTGGTGAAGCGATGTGAGGAGCTGGTCGGTGGTAATTTTGTTCCAGTTTCTTCGGGGAATAGGTTGTGGGGGGTTGTGGGTCGAGGTCTTTTTGTAGTTGAAGTGAACGCAGCTGTGGTCCGTCCAATGGAGAGCTGTGGTGTGATCGAAGGAGATGTGCATGCTGGAGGTGAAGATTGGGTCGAGCGTGTGTCCGGCAAGGTGGGTGGGGGTGTCAACAAGTTGTTTGAGCCCGAGATTGGCTAGGTTGTCTAGAAGGTTGGTGGTATTGCTGTCGTTTTTCTTTTCCAGGTGGAAGTTCAGGTCTCCCAGTAGGATGTATTCCTCGGAGGGGAGGGCATGTGGGCTGATAAAGTCAGTGATGTCTTCGCTAAATTGTGTACGGGGTCCTGGTGGTCTGTAGATGAGGGTGCCTCTGAGTGTGGTCTTGGGGTCGGTGTGGATCTGGAAGTGAAGATGTTCGGCGGTAGCGAGGTTATCGTCGGAGCTGGTCGTGATGCGGATGGTGTTTTTATGGACGATGGCGATGCCTCCTCCTGTTTGGTTGGTGCGGTCCTTCCGGATGATCTTGTAGCCGTCCGGGATGGCTATGGCGATGTCGGGAGCTGAAGAGGTGTTCATCCAGGTTTCTGTAAGGAAGGCGACGTCCGGAGATGTGTTGTCGAGTAGGTTCCAGAGTTCAATGGAGTGTTTGTGGATCGAGCGGGTGTTGAGGAGGATGCACTTCAGGTGGTTGGTGTCGGGGCACTGTTTGGAGTTTGTGGATTTGGTGTGGGTCCTGATGCATTCGAATTTGCAGGAGTGGCAGGTGAAGGGTCCATGGGTCCCGGGGCAGCCAGGTAGCATTGTGGTGAGCGGCCGGGGTTTAGAGCTGGGAGGGTTGCGGTGTCGTATGTAATGCGGGCGGAGTGGATTTTGCGGGGGCCAGGGTGCCTGGCGCTGGGCGCGGTCCAGGCGCGGACGGGCGTAGGCGGGCTTACCTTTGGCGCACCTTCGGCACGCATGGGGCGCGTCCGCTGCGCGTGGACGCTGCGCGTAGATGCATCTGTCATATGTGGATGGCGGAGGGGGCGGGGGCGAGGGAGGAGCAGCTGGGAGGCGGGAGCGGGGTGGAGAGCCGGGCTGCGAAGGCACAAACAACAAACAACAAAAACGGCAGCAAGCCAAAAGTCGCACAGGACGAGACCCCAACACTCCTTAATAAAAGGGAAGCGTCACCGGCACAATCAGGCACAAGTAATTCAAAGGCAGCAGTGCACAAATCGATAAACAATGCAAGCGCAGCTTATCAGGCAGCTACGATAGAGCTACGATCTAAATATATTCAAGGCGCTAATAAGGCAAAAATGGTTGCAGGGGCAATGCGAGCAATGGGCAGCTGATAGAGAGGGCAAGGAGCACTCAGGCAGACTAACTCTGCTAGTTTTGCTTCAAGTTGGGGCGCACACAGGTATTTTGCAAATTTCAGCGATTATGCTAGGCGTACGGCTATTCTTGTTCACAAAAGGGTCCCATTCTACTTCCGTTCAGTTATAAAGGACAGTGAGGATAGATACCTCATTGTCACGGGGTCACTCATGGGTCAGTAGTACAGCTTTGATGTGTATATGTGCCCAAACACTGACTCTCCTGAAATCTTTCATGACCTGTATGCACAGCTTTCCAAGATAGACCCTATCCTATTATTGATGGGAGGGGATATCAATTTGCTCCTCAATCCTCGACATTTGGTGTACGCGCAACACATCCCACACCGAATACACAAATTACGCTGGTCATCACAACACCTGGACCAATATAGATTATTGGCTTGTTTCCCCTTGTATTTTCAGCTGGGTCCATTCCCTCGTGACTCTCCCGAGAACATACTTATTAGACCACTCCACTGTCCAGATCCTCCTTCGGGTTCCTCGGCCTGAAGGGTTCAAACAGCAATGGTGCTTCCCAGGTAGTGCCCTTAGCAATGACCTCTTGCATACCGAAGTGTGTAAAGCTATTGAAGAATATTATCTCCTTAACACTGGCTTGGTTGACACCTGGGCAGTCCTGTGGGAGGGTTTTAAGGCATACATATGGGGCGATTGTATCGGCAAGCATGCCGGTGTGCTTAAAGATCTCCGTAACGCAGAGCTGTATAATGCAATTACACACACTCCCAGCCCTGACACTACAGGCAAACATTTGGTCCTCCTCACCAAATACTGAGATGTTGCAGATTGCGAGATACTCTATTTAGGCAAATATCAAACCGCTAGGCGATACGGCAAAGGCGATCGCCCGGCTGGGTACTAGCTCAGATTCGGACCCCATACAGCAGGGCCTATGTCACCGAGCTGCATACTGCTGCAAACCAGGTACTCACTACCACATTGGAAATCCACATCAAATTCCTTGATTATTTTACATCTCTCTATTCCTCTAAAGTGGGGCGCGATTCCACGGCACAGGAAGCTTATTTATCTGAGATCGCATTGGTGTATTTGAAAACGGTATGCAGGATTTTTTAGCGGAGCCCATCTCCGAGGCCGATGTTCTCCGAGCCATTGACACCCTTTGATGCTCTTCCGCTCCTAGGCTTGATGGCTTCATGGGGGAGTTTTACAAGGCATAAAAGGAGTTACTGGTGCAGCAACCAATTGAAGTGTACGCAGAGACCCTCAAGAAACTAATCCTACCCCCCACTCTTCATGAAGCGGTCATCATACTTCTCCCTAAACCAGGCAAGGACCCGTTGTTATGTGGGTCATACAGACCTCTGTCCCTTCTAAATTTAGATTACAAAATTTTATCTAAGATCATCGTCAAACTCCTGTCCCAATTGATGGAATTTATCATCTAGCCTGCCCAATCCGGCTTTGTTCCTCGCCGCTCGACTTCACTGATTCTTAGGACACTCTTTTTGGTACTCCACAGGATTAATCTTGTGGTCCCTGCTGCTGCAATCCTCTTGGACACTGAGAAGGCGTTTGCTTGTTAGAGTGGACTTTTTTCATATTGGTCATGCGCCGTATGGTAATGCCTGTGGGATTCATAGCCACCAATGAACTATTATATTGCCGCCCTGCAGTGTGCCATTCGCTTGAATGGCACACTCTCACAACCCTCTTTTCTATCCCGAGGTACCCAACAGAGTTGTCCACTGACCCCTTTATTGTTCATTCTCGCCATGGACCCCTTAATCAGACATTTCCAGGAAAGACAACTGCAGAGAAGCCTGTAATTCAACACTGGCCATCTCCTGGTCTTGCTTTATGCAGACAACACTATCCTATACGTCAGAGGTCCCCAAACAAACCTAGAACTGGTCATTAGAGAGATTTTTTGCTTTGGTCAGCATTCAGGCAGGCGCAAGTCAGTCATTTTCCCTTTAACCCTCAGTACTACCCTATGGTAATGTGAATTACCCCTTGAATGGTGCTCTGACTCAGTTAAATATTTGGGCATTCACACCCATCTTGATACTGCCCAGATTATAGGTCTCAATTATGGGCAGGCAATCAGCGCCCTCGAGGCTCAGGTGGACAGATGGTTATGGCTGCCATTGTCTATCGCCGGCAGGGTGGCGATCATTAAGATGGTGGTTCTCCCCAAATTCCTATATCTGTTTAACAATATTCCCATACTCCTTCCAAACAGTTTTTTTTAATGTTGCTCTCCCACCTTATTAGATTAGTCTGGGGGAGCAAGCAGGACCTTGTACACAGGCAGGTCCTCACTCTGCCATATGAGAGGGGAGGGTTTGGGGGACCAGATTTCCATTTGTACTATTTAGTGGCCCAGTGCAGTTACGCCTATGCTTGGTACCACCCCAACACTAGGATCCCCTTCCTCCGCCCGGAGTCAGATTTCGTCCTCCCAGAGCAGTTCTCCACTGTGTAACCCAAGGGCATACCTCGAGACCCTAATGATATCCAGATGGTTTCCACTACCAGCTGGGCCTGGGATAAGCTGCGACGAGTCACCGGATCCTCTACACTGTATTCCTCTGCTCTCCCTGTCCCGAATGCCCGCTGGTTGCAAACCACAGGTGAAAAGCTGGTGCAGCGCACATTGGCCAATTTCGACATCTCCAAGCTGGGTGATTTGTACTCAGAGGGGCACATTTTCTAGGCGATAGAGGATGTCCGCTTTCATGAGGCCTTGTTTATGGATAGCTTTGTGCTGGGTCGGATTCATTCGGCTCTACATGCTACGCTGCCAGGTTTTCCATTTGAAAAAGGACAAGGGCGTCCCCACACAAAGAAACACACAAGTTGAGTATTTTACTCAAGTACCAGCATGCCGTTATTTCGGCGGGAAAGGTAAAGTTACAAGATTTGAAATCCAATCTCTAAAAGCGTACTTTAACTGGGGGGGCAGAATCTATGTGTTAACGTGGGCAAAGGTTAAACAGAGCCTCGGTAAACACCAAAATGAAAGCGGTGGTTTAATTAACATAATTCTGAGAATAAATAAAATAAGATGAGTAAAAACGAGTGAACCTAAAGGTATGACCTTAAAAGTACCATCCAGAAGTCATAACAATGTGAAACCGGCCAGTTAGTTAAAAGTAAGATATTACAACACAGGTACTCTGGAGAAATCAGTATTGAACTTGGTTTCTTGCATAGAAGTGTTTCGCAGCACAATACTAAATAAACAAACACGCCCAGTTGAGTGCAGGGAATTGCGTCAAGTTACCAAGCAACCTGCACCCCAATCACGACGAAGGAAAGACAACAGACTCGGCCGGTATTAGAGCGGGTTTAGAATGAGAGAGAAAAAGCGTTTGGTTGCTAGGGCAACCGTACGGTGATTGGCCCAAAGTGAACCAATCAAAATGGCAGGGAACATAATGGACGCGCCAGTAATAGAGCGGGTCCAGAAGGAGGGAAAAAGCGTTCGGTTGCTATGGCAACCGCACGGTGACTGGCCGAAAGTAAACCAATCAGAACAGAGAATAGGAACGCCCAAGGATAGCACGGGTAACATAAAGCACCGCGGAAGTAGCAAACTTTCAGTGCTCTTTGCGGCTCGGACCACACCGGCTGAAGGACGTATTGAGAGACTACCAGGAGACAGGAGCAGGGAGGCCGAATCCGATACTAGAGGTAAAGGCAATTTAGAATTAGGATAAATTAAAGTCTAGGATTAGGCTTAATAGTTCTCCAGTAATTTAAGCGGTAACAGCCAAATAAATACTCAAAACCCCAATATTTTGATCGTATAATCATGTTAAATCCTGATACATTAGAGTCTAACTCCTTTCTCTTCTTGACATATGTCATCAGAGGGTATATGAACAAAATAATGTGGAAGCATGAATGGAAATCAAACCGACAGTATAGCATGCATGATGTATACCTTCCATACTTTGTATTGTCCATTATAGAACGGACTTCCTATCCATAACGGAGTGACTTGGAAGCAACATATCCTTGGAATTGCGCCAGTCATCCAATTTTTAATGGTGAGTTATCCCCCTATGATTATCATTCACTAATATCAAGGTGGTTTCTAATAAAGTGAGGCCCAGATGTGCTAACATGGAACAATTAAAAATTCCCCAGGGTCATTGATGAAACCCATGACTGAGAATACGGTGGCTCCTCCTGGTAGTTCAAGACCAAGCTAACTTTCCTTGTAAATCAGGTATTGAAATTTATAAATACATAGAGAAAAAACATTGTTGTGTTTTAGCTCTGAGGTATGAAACATAATCTACCTTTTATCATACATTAAAATAAGATCTTATCGATAAACCCATAATGGTGAGATGCATTGAAAACATCGTGCTTATGTATTTATCTTAAATAGTGACATTACAACTGAGAAATAGAACCCAGAAATAAGCCCAGTAACTTGAAGGCAACAAGGTTCAAAACTGAAGCAAACTGTGTCCAGTGGGGAGACTTGTCCCACCTAATTTAAGGTATGCGTACGAATGAGAATCCTATAAATGTACATACATAGACTGAGGTTCCAATTTGGGCCTTCTGAGCATTGGACCTTTTTAGTCCAAGGGAAAGGTAAACATCATTAGTTTTGTCCAAGCGTAGGAACGTACATTTATAAAGATCGATATATTCCCGGAATGTGGGGATTAATTGAAATAAGATGGGGAAAAGAATTTGAAATAAGGAAATAGCAAGATTTTATGTTATAGGTGGATGCCTTTTTAACAAGAGATGTTTTTGATAAAAAAAGTATACTAGAGCTACTATTTACTGTGACCACGAAGAGTTTCGATTCAATAGACATCTGTACCAATGTAAGAAAAGTAACCCTATGTTTTTTAAATCTTTTTTAAATCTATCTAGAATCAGTCCTGAAGAAGGTAGACATAAAGAATACCGAAACGCCGCGTCGACTTGTGATTCTTAGTTTTAATTTGTTTTTATGAAATGTATAATCATGTCTTTTAAAAGTTTGTATACTGTATTATGATTAACTTTGTTTTGAAATGCAATAAATGTATAACAGAGGTTTACGAAACTCATGGTGTGGGAAACATCTTTTGAAAAAAATTTTTTTAAATTACTTTAAATTGTTTTATTTGTGTCATTCATTCTCGTAGAGTCTTATGCTTATGTTTGAATTAAATATATAGTTTTGAATATGCCGTTCACTAAAGACTTGGGAACTGTAGATATACAGGAATGTTAACACATAGATTCTGCCCCCCCAGTTAAAGTACGCTTTTAGAGATTGGATTTCAAATCTTGTAACTTTACCTTTCCCGCCGAAATAACGGCATGCTGGTACTTGAGTAAAATACTCAACTTGTGTGTTTCTTTGTGTGGGGACGCCCTTGTCCTTTTTCAGACTTACTATTCCCCCCAGTCCCCAATTAGCCTGTGCGGGGTCCTCCTTTAATTTCATAGGTTTTCCATTTGAACCAGACTCTTTCACTCCACTTTCGCTCGTCATTGAAAACGAGAGCGGTGTCCATCTCATATCTAAAATGTACAAGATTTGTTCTAGGATAGTCCCGGTCAATGATGATAAAATTTGGAAAAATTGGGAAGAGGACTTAGGCCGGCCCATCACGGATGATTAGTGGACCAAATGCTGCGCAGTAATGAAAGAAGTCTCTTTGAACACCGGGTACAAACTAATACATTTCATGTTTTTACACAGAACATATATTACCCATGCCAGAACCCACAGACAGGATCCATCCAGACCCCATACCTGCCGTAAATGCGACGCCCCTCACGCTGACTTTGCGCACCTCACATGGTCCTGCCCAAAAGTACAATCCTAATGGGAGAGGGTACACAGTACACTAGGCAACATGACTGAGCTGTCACTAATCCCCACCCCCGAAGTAGTGCTGCTGGGATATGTGGTAAACTTCCTCAGAGGCGTCAGGAGGTTGTATCCCTTAGCTTACTGCTGGCCAAAAGAGAAATAGATATCTACTGGTATCTAGGACAGCTCCCACCCTTCAAGGCTGGCTGAATAGACTGGCTTACTGTAACACAAACAGTGAAATATACTCCAGCATGGAAACTGCGCGTCGAGCATCTGACTCACAACTAGAACAGGGTTTTGTCTCTGAGGAGGTGGGGTGACCAGCTCCGCCATTTCCTGCAGATTTCCTCCCTCTGTTCTGCTATGTCTTGGATGCTTGTGAGGCTTTGTCGCTGGGGCTACACTTAGGGCGGTTGGATACAGATGGGCCTGCGGGCGGTAGCTGGGTACCGGGGAAGTATCTGCAAGGGTAAGAGATGGGCCATTGGGACTGTATTTTAGAACCTTGCTAGTTAGCTTTCTTCAATAGACACATGATATGTTGTCTGCTATGTTGATGTTATATGCTCCACTTTCCTTTATTCCAGTGTACTGAAAAAGCCAGTGAACATGTATGCCTATATTGCTATGATGTACTAAATGGTAGATAAAGTTTTAAAAAAACTATCAGGAAGAGGAAGGGTTTCTAGAAGTGGTAAATCCATCATACTAGAACCAGCCAGATTAAAAAAACAGGAAAACACACGGCCGCACCTTTCTTTCGGACCCCAGAAAATGGAACCCCCTGCCACCCTCATTGAGAGGCTTCAGGCTTTTCAAGAATGAGGTTAAAGCCTTACTCTAGAACAACATGTATCTAAAGAGAACTCGTTTGAATCTGCCATGCACCTCATTTGACACTGGATTCAATTGTTTTATGCCTTGCTCTTCAAACTCTACATACGAGAACACTTTTGAAACTGTCATTCAAACTATTTGATATTGTATATAAATGTTTTATGCCTTGCACTTTGAAATCTATGTACAAGGTACATTAGTGTCATGTGCCTTTACTGTACTGCATCCCTCATAAGCTCTCAATGTACAGTGCTCTGATACCTTGATGGTCATGGTCGTGCCTAATTAAACACTACAAATAAATAAATAAAGTAGTATGTTGTAACAGAGACCATATCAAACAAGTAAAGACCATCCATGTAGATTCAGCAACAACAGTAGGAACGACACCTATGTACAATAATAGAAAGACGACCCCACTAGCTCACTGTATTCACTCGAATAAAAGTTGCTATGATTATCTGACTTCGGTGGTGAACTATGATCTCTGCGAATGGGCGCTGATGGACGTTGCTAACGAAGTTGTTGCAGTACAGCAGAAAATGCTGGACACGCTCATGCCCGAGTCTCCTGGCTGCATTGTAACCTGTCCGCTTTCAGCTAAAGTGGGGTTTTCATGTACCGAACCTCCAATACTTGAACATGGTCCGTTGGGAGTGCTGACAGTGAAAGTGCTTTTCAGTAATCCGCGACTTGAGAAGTCGGAGGCAAGTGGAGGCAGGACTGCAGGGAGAGGAGGCACACTGGCAGTTAGGTGCTGCTAGGTTTGTTGGTGATTATAGCCCCCACTGCAGCTTTTGGCATCTCTGGGCATAACCTGAGAAGGAATTAGGAGATTCCGTTAAATTGTTTATAGTATATGATCACCTGTAGCCTTAAACTACTTTTTGTTTACTTTGGCCTACTCCTTGCTGTCTCAATGTGTCTTGAAGGAATATAGCTGGATTGTGGTAGTCATGGCAGTAAAACATATAATAAAGAGGTTGTGCACTTTTACGAACTAAGACACAGGGTTTGCGGCATTTTATTGTACCACGCCCATATTATTGCTGGCTTAGAGACTATAAAGAAATCTTTGCATTTTGCATACAGCATCTACTGGGATGATTACAGCCAGTAAACATGTTTTGCCCTTTGATGGCCCAGTCCCAGGGCCACTGTGTCATTTCAGCTTCAAGGAGTTGCGGTTTGGCTGAATATGTGTCAGGGCCTAAGGTACAAGGGCTTTTTTTAATTTTGGGCAAGACCAATGATTTGGGAAGGAATAATGAAATAAACATGAGATGGCATCAAAATAGATTTACCACAACCTAAATAAAAAAACAGCTGATTTGGTGGTTTTCCCCCAGGCATTCTACAGTGGGTAGTGGTTCTTTAAGGTATTCTTTGATTTGTGTTTTAAATAAATGGAATGAAGACGACCATTTGACCTTGACTATAGCATACATCAACTCTATTATAGTTAGGTCCAGTGAATTGAAATGGAGAAACAAATAATATTAATGCCTATGCCAAGGAAAGAATTTGATTGGTGGAAGGGAAGCAACATGTGAAGGAAATACTGTCAACTCCAATCAAAAAGGCTCAAATCGAGGTTCCACCTTAGAAATGGAAACCCCACATGCAAAAAATGGCCAACCCCCTTTCCAAAATTAATTCAGAATTGTGCTAATAAACATTTCAAAACACATAATCTGTCACACTGAGTAATATAAACATATGTGAATGTTAGACCTGGCAGCCTAAGGGTGGTCTGCCCCTCCACTTATTCTGACCTCTTTCTTGCTGTATTAGGAATCTGCGCACTTTACTGCTGCTAACTAGTGCTAAAGTGCTTTCGCTCTCTCTCATAAACATTGTAATATTGGTTCATCATCCCTAATTGGCATATTTAATTTATGGATAAGTCCCGAGTAAAGTGGTAATCTTTGCACCCAGGTCTTGTAAATTAAATATTACTAGTTTCCCTGCAACACTGATTATGCCATCCTCTTAAGTAGCCCTTTAACCATGTCTCAGGCCTGCCATGGTAGAGCCTGTGTGTGCAGTTTACACTGCAATGTCGATCCAGCAAAATAAACATTTTGTGATGTTCAAACCTTCCATTTCTTTTACACAATACAACACTCTTAAAGTAGGTCCTGGACAACCCAGGGTGAAGGGTACAATGTATTTTAAAGGAAGGACATGTACTTTTAAGTTCTGCATGTCCTGGTAGTGAAAAACACTTAAATTCATTTTTCACTACAGCATGGCTTATATCTCTCATAGGATAACATTGGGATTACCTTATTACATTTCATTAGTGTAATTTCCAAATGGAAAAATCTTACTGGTTCAAATTTGGTGTCTCTGAAATCGTATTTTAAAATCCTAAGTTATGGTGGTCAGATTTTACATTCAAATTCTAAAAATTTAATTTTTAGAAAGTTGGCATTTTCTTGCTTTTGCCATTTGGTGCCTGTAGCCTTTCGTTGATCACGTAACTGGGTGTAGTTGGCAGTTGGGCTTTGTGTATTCATCCTAGACAGCCACACACAATTGGAGTTTAGGTGTGACTTTATGGGCCATCCTGGCAGGAAGGGAGGGAGTAGCTGGGCACATCTGAATAGGCTGTGTCCTACCCACTCAGAGAGATCTGCATACCCCCTATAGTAAGCCTGGAGCCACAGAAGGAATGGAAGACCTGTGTGCACTTCAAAGTCATGTCTTTGAAGTCTCTACCACTTCAAAGGCCTCACTGGGTATAAGTACTGGACCCCAGACACCACCACTTCAGTATACTTCTGGACATGAGGATTCTCTGCCAGGAAGAAGGACTGCTGTGTTGCTGAAGGACTGCCACTCTGCTCCACTCCTGCTTTGCTTATCTGCTGTCTGCTGCCATTTGTCCTGGTTGAGAAGGGCTGGACCTGCATTGCTTGACCACAGATTCCAGTGTGACTCCAAGGGATAGTTGGCTGGCCTCAGGTTCTGAATCCTGTGGGACATAAAAGGCTTCAAGCCCTACACGTTGACTCTGCAATCTGTGAATCTACCCTACCAAGCAGTGCACTCCAATCTTGGACCCTTGGCAGTGGGACTAATGTTCTTGCCAGTGCAACCGATGCATCTTCTCTGCTGAGCAATGCAACCCCAAGCAGAACCGTTGCATCCCCGCTGCTGCATAGATTGGACCAGTCAAAAAAGCCTTGTATCGCAGCCACCTCCCACATTTTCAGACTGAAGCAGCACCTTCAGAAATGCCAGTGTCAAATGCTTTTCCGGTAGAAAGCACGTCACATCCCTCGGCGACTGCAGCCTTGCTGTATCGCAGCTTCAATACTCATCACAATAGACGCATTGCCTCTGCTGCACCAGACTTTGCATCGTAAGCCCTTGGACAGAATCCTCGACGTTGCCGAACCAGAATCTCACACTGCATCTTCGTTGCATGTCAGAACCAATGCATTGCCTCTGCTGTGTGATGCATCTTCGACGAGGAACTATGCAATGCTCTACAACATGTATTTAAGGTACTTTGTTCAGTGGGCCTAATTGGGTCCCTGTAGCTGGCCCACGTTCCATCGCAGTCAGCCTGAACTTTTGACTTTGTCCTAGTATGGCACAACCAGATATCCTCAATAGTGTTTTTTGCTTCTTGGCATTATTTTTTACTACAGACTTTAAACATAGATATCTCTGGTTCTACTTATTGGATTTTTGTTACTTTGGTCTTGTTTTATTTAGCAAAATCAGAGTTAATATTCTAACTTGGTGTAGAATCTTTTTGTGTGGTGTTTTCACTGATTTACTCTTTGAAGCATTTCACAAATACACAGTTTCTAAAGTTAAACCTCAATGCACTGTGCCAAGTTACCAGAGGGTGAACACAGGTTAATTTAGGGTTTGCATGCATCTTACCCTGTTGTGCCTGCTGATTGACCAGGGCTCATTGATCGAACAACCGAATTTCTAACAGTGGGAAATAGAGGAGCAACACCACTTTTTGTGATGGCAGTATACAAATTAGTAATGCTAATGCAGTGGACAATATAAACCTCAGTCAAGAAGAATCTCTCTGATTCCCTAATATCATCTTTTAATCAAAGGGACCCCTTAAGTCCTCTCTCTTCTCCTTATCAGCATATACCACAATTTCTATCTGAATTAGGAGAAACCTATGCTGCAACAGACCCATGTTTTGCCAAAGATAGGTCTCAGGGTCCACAATTAGGAGAACCAGCAGTCAATGGATGAAAGAATCAAAATCTTCCTGTATGAATGTGGGATACTTGTAAAGCGCACTGTTACTCTACCCGAGTGTCCTGGCGCTGTAGACCGCTAGGGAACCCGTCCTGGTTTTCCTTGTGAGATGGTCCCTTTCTGGGTATCTCCAGGGTGAAACCAGGCATCCCCAGCGTCTGTGGAGATGAGGCAAGCTTAATGCCCAGAGTTACCGAGTGTGTTCCCTTGTTAGAGTAGGCACTGAGGCGAGAATTATCGAGTCCGTTGACCCTGGTCCAAGACCCTGCCGCGTTGGGAATTGAACCCTGGTCCCGGGCCGTTCTCTGCTTACAGGTCTGCTGCCTCTAACCAGTGAGCCACACCTCTTTGTTCAATATGGATATAGGCCCTTCCTCCATATTATCATTGCCCAATTACCTTGGTTTGATACAGGAAACACTCCAGGGGATTTTGGAAGCCATATGTGCGGGTCATTGGAATCAACAAAACCAATTCCCACATTGACATGATCAAGGTGAAAAGTTCACTTAATAATGTAGTGGAATAGGAAACTTGAATTGGTTTTCAGTTAAAGCCAAACGCATGTCTAATGGACTTGAAAGCGTTTTCGAAATCAGCACACAAGTCCCCCAGCACACACCGTGCCTTCAAACAGCTTTTGGCCTGATTAGACAATGAGTTCATAATTAAATTAGCCAGGAGCACACAGGTGCTTGATTAAATAATGAGTGCAAGGAATAAACTTGGGGGCATATTAGCAAGAACCTCGTTAAATTTATTGCCAAAACGGCTAGAATGGGCTTGCTAATTTGCGTTATAGAATTCCAATAGAAGCCCAGGTTAGATGTGCAGGACATCTAACCTGGGCTTCTATTTGATTCTATTCTATAACGAATATTAGCAAACCCATAAACCCCGTTTTAGCAGCAGTTTTCTGCCGCTAAAACAGCGATAATTTTAACGAAGGTTCTTGCTAATATGCCCCTAAGTTCTGTGCACAGAAAGGTCTCAGACACACAATGCTGCCAGCACGATTTTCAAGTCAATTTCATCTACCACGAAAAACACATGCATTCATAGGCCAAAGAAGGCTCTGTCTTTAAGCATTGACAGAAGTATAATGAAGAATGTGTAATGGTTTAGTTCAGGAATTGAGTGTTATGAGGTCCATCCTAAATCTGTAACTTGCAAGTCAACTATAATTTACTATGTGTGATAAAGTATTGTATTGATTTGTATAAAAAGGCTTGTCTGTGAACAGGCAGTTGGGAAAAATCCCAGAGATAGCCTGTGCAGGGCTGAGGTGCAGTCTGTACTGTTTTTCTCCCTGTAGCAACAGTTAGTAAATACTGTCTTTCCATTATAAAAAAGAGTCCATGTATTTATTGCAGTATTGGGAGTTGTGTCACCTCTACACAGGAGGAAGAAGAAATAAACACCTCAGAAGAGCTCCTTATAAGAGAAACAAGTTATAAAACTATATCAAAACTGCATTCAGATGTATAAAATGCAAATGATACAAATAAAGTAGTCAAATCTGGGCTTATTTAGAGGAAGCCGATATTGATAGGGAGGAGACTGTACAATCATGGATCCATAAAATGTTCATCTAATCATATGCTTTCCTTATATAGAGCTCAAGCTCATGAAACAAAATGAAAATCTATAATAAAAACGAGCAAGACACATTGCTTAAAAATAAAATTAAGGCTTTACATCCTAAACTATTACCCATGGATAAGTTAAAAAGTGAGAGAGTTCCTGTAGGAAAGTTGTATCTGCTTTCATGGTTACCCCACTTTTTGCCTGGTGTTATGCTGTTTCTGACTAGTCTGACTGGGATCCTGCTAACCAGAATCCCAGTCTCAGTGCTTTCTCCCCTAAATTGGTTATAGTAAATACTTAGGTACACCGCAGATTGGCTACTGGTGTACTCTTATTAGTCCCTAGTATATGGTATCTAGGTACCCAGGGCATAGGTACACCAGGAGTCTCCCATGGGCTGAAGTATGTTTTATGCCACCAATCAGAGACCACTCAAAGTGTGACTACAGGCCTGCCATTGTAGCCTGTGTAAGCTGGTGCTAGCACCACTTACAACAGACATACGTTTTCTTATATCTGATGTCACTACACTTAAAAATAATGGGGCCAATTCACAGAACTAATCTGAGATAAAACCCTAAACTTACTACTTACTACTTTTGGTATTCACAGAAGGCATTTAGTAGTAGTAAAGTTAGGACTCCTAACTTTACTACTACTAAATGCCTTCTGTGAATACCAAAAGTAGTACGTTTAGGATTTTATCTCAGATTAGTTCTGTGAATCGGCCCCATTAAGTCATACCGAAGGCAGGCCTTTAAGTCCTGAAGGCAGGGTGCTCGGCTCTAAGTGTGAGGGTACCCCTTCAACCTTCGGAGTCCATTCTCCCGGGTTGTAAGTGTATCAGTCATTGCGATAAATAAAGTGGCCATGCGTTATTACGCAACAACCACCTCTAAACTGGCTCTAATGAACCTTGTTGTTGATGCCAGTTTAGCCAGCTTCTGCTGATACAACAGGGAATATCAGTGGGTCCCACAGGATCTATTGGGATGATGGGCTTCTGTATTCTGAAGGTTGAGACCCCAAGCCAGGTGCTACCAGGAGGTTGGTAATACCCCAGAAGTTCAGAGGTTTTCTCCTCTCGCTAGCAAATGTTATTCCTCTTGCAGGACACTTAGGGCAGAGCAAGACTTGGGACAGACTTGTCCCTCACTTTCACTGGCCCCCTATGTCTGAGGACAACAACGAGTTTTTTCGCTCCTGTGCCACTTGCCAAGCCAGTGGTAAGTCAGGTGGCACAGCAAAGCCCCTGTTAATTCCACTTTCAGTGGTTGGGGTCCCCTTTGAAAGGGTAGGAATTGACATTGTTATGTTATGTTATACATTTATACAGCGCACGAATACCAACGGTGTCTTGGCGCTAGCAAACCAAGAAGCAAGCAGAAGTATTAATCAAAGAACAGCCATGTATTGATGGCTTTCCTGAACAACGTCCGGGACGGAAGGTTTCTGAGGTTTAAAGGGAGGGCGTTCCAGAGCTTGTGGCTCCCACCACCATTGTTGGTCCCCTGAACCCTCCAACTGTATCTGGACATAGTTACATTCTAGTGGTGGTGAACCATGCCACTAGGCATTAAGAGGCAATTTCCCTTAGAACTATGACAGCTCCTATAGGGCCGTCCTAGGAATCTTTTTCAGAGTAGGCTCCCCTAAGGAGGTCTTAACAAACAGAGGTACCAACTTCATGTCTAGTTATATAACTACTATGTGGAAAGAGTGTGGAGTAAACTATAAGTTTACCACACCCTACCATCCACAATGCAACAGGCTTGTTGAAAGATTCAACAAGGCCCTTAACGGTATGATCATGGGACTCCCTGAAAAGCTCAGGCGAAAATGGGATGTCTTACTGCCCTGCTTTTTCTTTGCCTACAGAGAGGTTCCTCAGAAGGGTGTTGGTTATAGCCCGTTTGAACTTCTGTTTGGACATCCAGGTAGTGGTCCATTGTGTCTAGTTAAGAATGGCTGGGAGCAGCCTCTCAAACCTCCTAAACAGGATATTGTGGACTATGTGCGTGGGCTGAGCTCTTGTATGGTATAGATGAGTACATGAAGTAGGCCAGGAAAAACCTTGAGACCATTTAGGAACTTCAAAAAGCTTGGCATGACCAGCCAGGCCAGAAGCCCCAGCATTCTCCAAGACAAATGGACTGCCCCCCACACCATCCTTGAACAGAAAAGTGAGGTGAACTACTTGGTGGATCTAGGCAATCCAAGAAGTCTCAACAGGGTAATTCATGTGAACCACCTGAAAACTTTTGTGGACAGGACTGACATCAGCTTGCTCATTGCCACTGATGAAAGACAGGAGCAAGTGAGTGACCCTCTTCCTGATATCTTCTCTCAGAACCCTGTGGATGTGTCAGTAGATGGAGTAAACTTGGCAGGCAGCTTCACTGACCAACCCCAAACTGTTTGCAGGAAAGTCATCAATCGGTACAAGCATATGTTCTCCGTGACACCCAGTTGGACCGCCTGGTGTACCCATCACGTGGACACAGGTGATAGCCTGCCTGTGAAGAGTAACATCTATAGACAGCCTGACCATGTCAGAGATTGCATAAGGACAGAGGTCCAAAAGATGCTGGAAGAGTGGGTCATTGAGCCTTCAAATAGTCCCTGGCTAGGCCAGTAGTCCTTATCTCAAAACCTCACACCAAGGGTGGAAAAAGAGAGAGAAGGTTTTGTATGGACTACAGAGGTCTCAATGCAGTCACTAGGACTGATACCCATACTATTCTTATGATCTTATGATACTTTGGCCTCAGCCAAATATCTGAGCACATTTAACCTGAGTGCAGGCTACTGGCAAAGCAAACTAGCTGAGGATGCCAAGCCTCAAACAGCATTTTCAACCCCTAGTGGGCACTATCAATTAGTGATTATGTCTTTTGGTCTGAAAAATGCACCTAACACATTTCAGAGGTTGGTGAACAAAGTCCTAGCAGGTCAGGAAGCCTATATATGAGCTTCCATCCGAAGGCCAACACTAATGTGACTGGATCATGGTGGGATGCAACATAAGTTGCTATGCATTTGTGCCTTCAGTGTTGTCCGAATCATGTTTTTTTGTTTTTTAGTCGTCTAACCCCTTTGCTGATTTAAAACCCAGATAAAAGCTAAACACTGTTTTTTTAAAAACTTTATATTAAAAGTCAGTTTAGTATTACCTAGTGACTCGGCATGGTGTGTTGCATGTTCTGCAGTTGCATTCAGATACTGCATTGCTGGGGTGGATTGAGTGATAGTTGACCACACACTCCGCGTTAAGAACCTAGAGCTAATAACTGATAATGGAAATTCCTGAGTCTGCATGGGCCTGTCCTCTTGTAATCAAGTGAATAAGCTGGGGATATCTGCTTCTGTTTTCAGTAGGGGGAAAGAATGGTTTAACTGGCAGACTAACGGATGTTTGGAGATTAGTTAGTCTTGCATAGATGATTATACTGGAATTAAACGCTTGTGTTAGGATAATCCTGTAATTTGTCAACTAGGCCATGTTAAATTGATTGTTTTCTGCAGTCCTCTATGGATAGCTGAATTGAATAGCATAATTCACCAGTGTGCTATGTGGGTATTCCAATTCATTCCTATTCTTCTGTAGGGTATGAGACCATTTTGTGCAGCATCAAAGGTCTCAGAAAGTTTCAGAGGGTCCGTTATGTTTCAGATCAGTTGTTGTTCTTTGTGATTAAGCCGGCTAAGCAGCGTGTCCTGATGGAGCCAGATATCCACATTTCACATTAAAACTTGCTGGTGAATGATCAGATGGATTATGTGCAGACCATTTTAAAGGACTGTTTAGGCTTCCCAAACAACTTGTCTGGTCCACAGTGACCACCATCACTGATTACTCAACTTGTTCCCCCTCTCTGGACATCCATTTGAGATTGTTTGCTTGGAGTAACTTTACTATTGTGGGGGGGTGGATAGTGACTTAGGTGTGAAACATTTGGTCTTTTAAATGCCAATATTTGTCCAAACCTTAGTCCGGCAATACTTGATCATCAATCTTTTACCTGCTGCAAAGTTAGAAACCATAACTTGATAAGGAGCCCTGGTTTGAGCCATATCCCATTTGATATATCTTTTCATCCCACCCTCAGAGGACACAGGTGCAGAATAATAGTGGTCTTTGTCCCTGCCCCTTGAAAGTTAAATGCTCCCTTATGCATATTCCTATGGACTGCATTTTTCATCTTGCAAATCGAATTAAGTTTTTAAGGCCTCTGGTTTTTTCAATGTGATGTACTCCATAGGAAGAAAGCTGTGTAGCTATTGTCAGAAATGCGCTATCTAGATGTGGCAGTTGATATTGCTCGGTTTTTACAATCTGTTAAACAGAATTTTAATGATGAAATATAGTGGGAGGGGGTGTCGGGTAGTTTGGAGGGGGTTCTTTTATAATGTTCTTAATTGTTAATTGAGTTCTTTTTTTTAGAATGTTTTATGGACAATTGTCTAAATAAACTTGTTTCTTACCTACCATTTGACTAACTTCTTCAATAGCTGGGATACTGTTTCTGAAAAAGGTTTTTGTGTGTATGTATATATTTCAATGGGCCTGGGCAGTTCTCAATCAGGACAAAACCAGTCACTTGTTTGTCCGTAAACTATCAGTTTTTCCAGCAAATTAGAAAGGTATGTTTGAAAATCATTTTATCTTTGCTTACAAGGGCTGCTTGCTATTGCTGTTCTTGGAAAATGTCCGACCTCTCCTGAGCCACCTACCCTACATGTGAGTATGACCGTCAATTGGAGGAATATCCTCTCTTCCCAGTAATGGAAAATATTTACTTTATTAACCAAATAAAGTTAAAAATAATTCTGACCACTACATTGTTGTGCAACCATTAAATCTAACGTCACCTTGCCACTCACATATATGTAATGAATGTCTTTTTTTACAAGTGTATCCTTCCTATCCTATAATGTGAAGCGCTCTGATGCCCTTTAGGGTCTTGTTCACACCATACAATACTGTATGTATAAATATAGTGCAGCATATCTGGATGATATTGCTGTATTTAGCCCCAACAGGGAGGATCACCTGGTCCACCTCAGGAATGTCCCGGAGGCCCTGCAAAAGGCAGGACTCACTATCAAGGCCAACAATTGCCAGGAAGGGCAGAGTAAGGTTGTGTACTTGGGCCACCTGGTAGATTGAGCCCAGGTCCAACCATTGGGGGGCAAAATCCAGACCATTATGGACTGGGTTGCTCCCACTACCCAGACTCAGGTCAGAGCTGTCTTGGGCTTGACTGGGTACTACAGAAGATTTGTCAAGGGATATGGGTCCATTGTGACTCCCCTTTATGATCTCACATCCAAGAGAATGACAAAGAAATTCCAGTGGACAGTGAGCTGTCAAAAGGAATTTGATGGCCTGAAGCAGGCTATGTGCACTGTTCCCGGTGTGCAAAGTCCTGACTACTGTAAAACTTTCATTGTTCGAACAGATGCATCTGAGATGGGGTTAGGGGCTGATTTATCTCAACTAAATGCAGAGGGACAGGTTAAACCAGTAGGTTTTATCAGCAGAAGGTTGAACAACAAGGAGAAACGTTGATCAGCAATTGAGAGGGTGGCCTTTGCTGTGATCTGGGCATCGAAGAAGCGGAGGCCATACCTGTTTGGCACTCACTTCATTGTTTAGACAGACCACAAGCTTCTCTTATGACTTAAACAGATGAAGGGTTAAAACCAAAAACTTTTGAGGTGGTTCATTTCCCTACAGGGGATGGACTTTACAGTGGAACATAGACCTGGGAGTAACCATGCCAATGCAGATAGACTCTCCAGATATTTCCACTTAGAAAATGAAGACTCAATTGGGCAAGGTTAGTCTCATCTCCTTTCGTTTTTTTTGGGGGGGTTGTGTAGAAAGGTAGGATCTGCTTTCCTGATTACCTCCACTTTTTGCCTGGTATTATGCTGTTTCTTACTAGTCTGACTGGGATCCTGCTAACCAGGACCCCAGTCTCTGTTATTTCTCCCCTAAATTAGCTATGGTAAGTACATAGGTACAACCCAGATTAGCTACTGGTGTACTCTTATAAATGCCTAGTATATGGTATCAAGGTACCCAGGGCATGGGTACACCAGGGGTCTCCCAATGGCTGAAGCATGCATTATGCCACCCATGAGAGACCACTCAAACTGTGACTACAGGCCCGCCATTGCAGCCTGTGTAAGCTGGTGCTAGTACCACTTACAACAGATATATGTTTTCTTATATCTGAAATCACTACACTTAAAACCTATAAGTCACCTCTAAGGCAGGTGTTTCTGTCCAAAAGGCAGGGTGCTTGGTTCTAAGTGTGAGGGTGCGCCTGCATTTGCAGCACACCCGTACAACCTTTGGAGTTCATTCTCCTGGGTTGAAAGTGCATCAGTCATTGCGATATACAAAGTGGTTATGGGTCATCGCGCGATGACCATCTCTAAACTGGCTGTAACAAACCCTGTCATGTTTGGTAATAATGGAGCGAGGTGGGAAACAAAAGTTTTTGTATACCTCTCGTGAAGTCAGTTCTCCATAACAGTAACATGAATTAATCGTGTGGTTTTGAAATTAACCAACATAGAATAGAATGCACATACATAAACACACGTGGGATACTAAATTGCATGTATTGCGAACCATAATCTACTAATTGTGTAATGTTGTCATGCCTAAACCGTGCGCATTTGTTATAACCTAATCGAACATTGCATGAATGTGCTTTTGTTTGTCTTATTGTGGCATAAATGATGGAGAATGATGAATAAAATATGCTTATGTGTAACTTAAAATGCTCGGTAATAACTAATTGGGATATCTTAGAATGGGGGGAGGTAAACAGAAGGGCTTTATTTTTAAATGTTAACGTTTATTTGTATTTGTTTCTATAATAGTACCAAATTGAGGCCTATGTGGCCCACAAAAATGGAAGCTGACTGCGACTTCGAGTTTGAGATGATGTGCGCATGTGTGACAGAACTCGAGGAGAGAGCGAGCAGCCTGTGCCTGTGAAGAATGGGTCATGGACCATGTGGCCTGGCAACTAGAATGAATGGCAACTTTTTTTAATGTCAGCATCGTGAACGTGGAAATCAGGCGTTGAATATCAAATTAAAGGACACAAGCTGAAGAGGAATGCTATGAACAATAGAAACCTTATTTTCTAAATTATAACGATGACTCTGCGGAAATTAAACAATAAGGTGATGAAGTTCTGCTCATTCACCCCTCAAATCGACCAATCCGGACAGTCTATTACCCCAAAGTTAGATAGATAAGTTAGTGAAAAAGGGTATAAAAGAGGACGTTTGGAAGTATGAAAAAAGCTTGCTTTTCGATTTTATCTTTGCACCCCGACATGCTGCAGGACTGCAAAACCTTTTTCCATGGCAGAAGGACTTTGACATTTTTCTGAACTTTAACTTTTGAATGGGTGCGGAGTCCTATGGGAGGTGAACATCGAGAGAGATAGAGAGGTGTTTCTTTGGGAACTATTCTGTCCTTCTGCTGATGTCCGTGTTCTGAAATCTTGGTAATATGAAATTCTGCTTATTTTCCAAACTGCTATACTAATAAATATAAATGTTTTGAATTTAAATGCTTTTCTTTTCAGGTCATTGATGATTTAATTTGCGTTAATTAGGGTTAATACAATAAAGGTTATGCTAGGAGAATAAGTTTCTAAATACAAATTAAATAAATGGAGAATTAAGCTGGTCTTGTTGTCCTTTAGTTAACTTTCACTAGCAGATCCATTGACAAATAATGGTGGTGTGTTTAAATGTTTCTTAAATTTAACCAATGGTAATAGAAACAACCTGCAGATGTATATAATGTACATAATTTAGTATTAATATAGACACTCCACTATAATCCAGCAGGTCTCTTTTGGTCTTCACCGAATCCTCGGAGCAAGGTATGAGTGTGTATGAGTGACTCGCAGTGTTAAGGGCCCCACTGATGAGTAATGTGTGACTATCTCTCTGGGATAAGGTGATGGTTTTACTGAGAATTTCTGGGGCCGTGCTGCATCAGTTACAAACATGTTGGACTCATACCCCCACACAGGCATAATTTTGTGTACTGTAGAGCTCCTCCAGCAGGCCCTCAGTGCTCCCGGTAACAGTCTTCCAGAACCATACTGCAAGCTAGGGCTGTTGCTGACCAGAGACATGTTTCTGCCCTCCTACTGCTGAGCCAAGCTCGAGTAGAGGAAGACAGAACAATTGATATCCTGTCACAGGGAGGTGTGACCCCCTCCCAGACATGGTGTAGTGTATTGATGCAGGATGGGGTGCACTTGACAGCGTCACTGAGACTGCTGGAAGGGCACACTTGGTGCCCTCCTTGCGTACTCCAGTTCAAACCAGTCCAGGGTTCTGTTGACTCCTGCTCTGGCATGAAACTGGACAAAGGACATGGGAATAACCTCCCCACTGTCCAGGTCCTCTGGGATTCTGGGGGGGACCCCTGAATCATCCCAACCCTTTTCTTAGGGTACTTAAGGGTTAACTTGTGGGTGGGTTCCTAGATTTGTCATGGGACAAGATTCAGATCAAGACACCACCTCATCTTTGACTGTCTGGACACTCTGGACTTCGATGGACTTTGCTCTGGGCACCAAGACTGCAACTGGGAAGACTCCTGCTGCTCCTTGTCTTGTCGTCCTGCTTGTCCATTGCAAAGTCTGTGCCTGTGCTCCATACAGGTTCCTTCCAAGGCCTGCGGACATCCAAGATACCAGAAGGAATCTCCTTTGAAGTGAATGAGTCACTACCCTGCATGTGCAGGCACAGCAACCAAGTTAACCAGTGTGCTGCTCCTCAGCTCACATGGACTCCGAAAGGCTCAGCAACACAGGTGGTAGTTCTGCACCTCCCTCGAGGTCTTCCCACCAAATTTGAGGCCAGTATCTCTCGTCGGAACCAAAACCCCTGTGCGCCACATAGACTTGCCTTTGCCAAGACTTGTTGTCTCTCTTCCTCAGAGATCTTCAAGCTCCAAGAAGCTCCCACCTCAAGCACTTCCTGCAGCCAAGATCGTCATCCTCACCATATCCTTTGCACCGTGGGTCTGCATCTTTGGTGAGCTGCTAAAGGTCCTCCAGCGTCTCCTGTACCTCTGGCCTGTGGGTTTTCTTGCAGGTCTTCATTCATTCCAGTGGTCTCCCATTATTGCTGGGGCCTACTCTGACTTCTTTGCTCGTGGTGAGTCACTCTGACCTTGCTGGTCCTAACTTTGCACCTTTTTTGCTTGCCATGTTGGTTGCTGTTGCCAAGGCTTGTTGGTGCTCCCGACGGACACCGACCCTTCAGCTCTCATTATCCAGTGTGGGAAATCTTTTTACGAGCTCCTGGTCTTCCACAGTGTCACCTGGTCCACACAGCTGCAGCTCCAAGGTCATCGTCAACTCTCCTGAATCTCCGACGCCGGTGGGCATTTGTCTTCTGTGCCTCTTGGTCACTCCTGAGTGGCATAGACTGTGCCCCATCTGCTTGCAGGTACTTCTCAACTTTAATCCACCTTTAAATTCCACCGGACACTTTTATGTTCTTCAACAGTGGCATCTTCCTGAAGTCCACCATTGAGTTCGAAGGCGGTTTCCGACGCCACTTCACACCTATGTACCCAGTTTCCCTGGTGTAGGTATCTTGGTTCCTAGGGTATCCATCGGTGGGATGGCTCTTCAACCTCCTGTCTTCCACGGGGTTTCTTCAGGGTCCACTGGGAAGGGTCATTCTTTAAAACTACAACAGCGACTTACCCATTGACTTCAATTGAGCATGTGGTTGTGTTCCCACTCTGTACAATGCAGGGTCTGGTGGCTTAGTGGAATAATGCGTCCCATTCAGCTGCCCTGTGTTAGGCGTCATGGTCACAGGTTAAAATCCGGGAAGGTCCACTCAGCCTTTAATCCATCTGAGGTCGATAAAATGAGTACCATTGAGTTGGGTAACAATAAACATCTGTTATTCAGCGCCAAGATACCCCCAGGTAAATGTGTGCTTTACAAATACACATATTATGCTATGTTACAGCCTCTGTGGAGTTCCTGGGTACTTACCTTGTGTGGTTTCTTGGGTCCCCAGCACTTCTACATCTTCTGGGTACAGTCTTGACTTCAGTCGTGGTTTGCATCCCGCTATTTTAGTATATGGTTTGATCTCCCCCTGGTGACCACTGTATATTTGTGAAATTTTCCATGTTTTTATTGCAAAGAATTGTGTGCATTGTGTTATATCCTCGGGTAGGAGATATTTATTATGTGTTAGTATCTCTCAATAAATACATATATTTATAGATAAACTGTGTGGTTATTTTTCAATTAACCTAGACCAATGAGAATTAGATCTGGTGAAATAAACTGCTTTACACTCCTTCTGGATTAAGCCTGAATGCTGCTCTCCACAGCTACCACTTAGAGAGCTTTCTAAGATTTTCCAAGACCACTAAAATCACCATAAGGGTTGTCCGGATTAGTGCAGGGTGCTAGACTTACATAAGTGAGGACCATATACTAAACCAGCCTCCTACAGTTTCCAAGTGTCGACTTGGTAAGTAAAGAATTGTTATGATACATTAGCTGAAAAGCAAAAATGAGGGTGACAATCATTGTGGATACAGGGGGAAAAACTGATTTAGGTGAAGTTGAGGTGATGACTACCCCAAATAAATAATATTCAACACAATAACAAAACTAGATCTTTGTTTTTGATGTCTCCTGAAGAAGTAAAAAACACAAAAACAAGAAACTTCACCCATTGAACAGACATAAAACCTTCTTATTACTTAAAAAAGTCCCTGACATTGCTGAAATAAATAAAAATACAGCAGCTTAGTGGGATTCAACAAAAATTCCTCTCTTCATCCATAAAGGGTATGATTACAAAAGCATGAGCTGATCAATGCATTTGGCTTACAATTAAATTCAAAACCTGAGTCTATAATAAACAGGGAAACATCAAGCAAAAAGAAAATAATTCATTTAAAAAAACATGCAGGCATGTTATCCATATAAGTGCCATTTCAAGGAATCAAATCTGCTTTTAGGAAATGGCAAGAATACCAAATGATGCATCATATCTCTCCAAGTCAAAGTATTCTTCCTATTGTAATAAGTAATGGAATTTAAATTGAGTGGCTGAGAATACCACATAATAATACAAGTCTAGATCACTATGACATCTTGTCCCAGTTTGATGATTGTTCACTGGTTTCACAGTGAAGCAATGCTGAATAGTAGGAGTTACCCTCTCGTGGCCTTACGTTGGTGAGCTGGAACTATCATGGATTTGATTGACTAATGAAGATTACAAAACCCTGCTAGTTGTTAAAAGTATATATCGCAAATTCTGATATGGCACTCTTCCTTTGCAGTCGCTTCAAGTGAAATGGAACTCCGGTGCAGTTGTGAGCACCATATGCCCAACATGCCAGCAGGCTGAGGAATCTCTAGCACACTTGGTCTTTTCTGGTTACCGCATGTGCATCCTAGAAAATCCTAGATCATTCCTACATGTATGCAATTGGGATGTAGACCAGGACGCTCAACGGTTGTGGTGCACTGAGTCTAAACTGGCGATTGTTTGCAGAGTGTCCAAATGATTGTATTGGAGTTGGTGCAATACATCCAAAGTGTTAGCCTGAATCTCCACCCCGAAAACATTGGATGATATAGAGCTCTGATAATACGGAAAATCTCTCATGTTTTCTATTCTCGTGCCTCCTCTATATTGACTCGTTATTTACATAGATTGTATTTCTAATGAGAGTCTTTTTGCTTCTAATATTTTGGGATAACATGTTTTGTGATTTTCTATGACTGTCGCCTGCCTCTTAACATGGCCCTCTTTTTTAGTCTACTTCTGACATATTGGACTTTTAGCTCCCACTATTATATATTCCTCGATTGTACTGGACCTGCAGCATGTGATAAGGCTAGCTGTAAAGTCTTGTATATGTTTAAGATGCCGCACACCACTTTAAGTTTAGCTTAATTTCTTTATTCTCCTGTAGGTTTTTCCCACCTACGCGTTTCGGACTTTACCAGTCCCTGGTCACGGTGTACAAACATTAGTCCTTTCTTTATGTTGCATATTTATACTGTTTGCTCCACTTGGCACATTATGATTCATTGTGGGAACAGTAGGCAAATCTACTATTTGCTATTATTATTAGCATTATCTCTGTGTTAGTCGGGCCGGTGTTTGGCGCTTTGCAGTTCCTTGGGGTATTTACTAATGGGGACCCCCCCACGGTAGAATGCATGTGTTGGAGTTAAGAACGTAAATGTCCAATTAACGCAATGCGTTTTATATTGGATTCACGCTCCGACATTACTGACTAAGTGTCATGATGTCAATTATGGCTTAGTGCCCAATTTGATAATTCCCGAATCTGCGTGCGTCAATCTCACAGCCCTCCCGCTCAGAGATAAACCATAATGTGATTTTGTTTGGGATAAACTTACCATCACATGTCTCTTTTTATACACTCAAGCCAGATCAAAAGTACTGTTCTTACATCTACTAATATTCAAATAATTTCATAAGTTGTCACAGCATTTGTTTCTCCATCTTACTATCAGTTACAGTCAGAATTGTAGGATTGTTCATAGATGTACACTCATCTCTTCATCCCCTTTAGGCCCATCGGGGCTCTGGTTTTAAATCTGATTATTAATTTAGATTCGAGACGCCTTAGTTTGGTGATTCGATCACCCCCTCTTTCATTTTTAATTACTGTTGCTATGCCTGCATATTTGACATCCATCCAGGTTTTACCAGGGTGAGTTTTAAGATGTTTCGCAATTGCATAGCTGTAGTCACTGTTTTGGATAGATCTTATATGTTCTAAAATCCTTTTTTTGAGAGGACAGGTTGTTGAGCCGATATATTTCATCCCACAGAAGCATTGTAATTGATAAAAGTTATGTTTTCTTTGATCTCAAAGTTTCGTCCTTTGGAGTCTTTTAAACTTTTGAGGTTTTGGCCAATTTTACAAGCCTTACATGATTGGCATTTGGCGAAGCCATGCTGTCGTTTGTCCAACCATGTGACTGGTTTGATTGTTTTGAAGTGACTGTTGACCAAGGTATCCCGTATTGACGGTGCTTTGCGGAATGTTATTAATGGTCTTTATCCAATTAAAGAGCCAATTTCAGTATCTTTTTTCAGCACACTCCAGTACTTGGTAAGGATTTGCCGTATTTTATAGCTTTCTTTCGAATACGTTAGAATCATTCGAGGTTTATCATCATCTGTTTTTGATGGGTTCTCCCTAGGTATGAGTGTTTCTGCTCTCGTTTTCAATCTGGCTCTTTGTTCACCTCTCAAAATGTCTGAATGTTTGTATCCTCGGGCGGTGAAACGATCTTTGGTTTCTTTAAATTTCTTCTCCATCTCTTCTTCTTCTGAACAATTTCGTCGCATTCGCAAGAATTCTCCATATGGAATACTTTGCTTAAGTGAGGTGGGATGAAAACTAGTTCCATACAACACACTATTTGTTGACGTTTTTTTCCTGAAGACTGTTGTCTCTAGTATGTTGTTTTTTATATAGACCTTGGTATCTAAAAAGTCTATTTCCTTTTTTTGGATATTGTAGGTACATTTGAGACCCACTTTGTTTTCATTCAAGATATCAATGTATTTGATTAGTTGTTGTTTAGGACCCTTCCAAAGGAGGAAAAGGTCATCAATAAACCTGAGCCATAATACCACATCCTTGGTATATTGATCATTTTCTTCTCCCCAAGCTATGTTTTTCTCCCACCATTCCATGGTGAGATTGGCATAGCTTGGGGAGAAAGACACGCCCATTGCACAGCCACATATTTGAGCATACATATTTTTGTTAAATAAGAAAACGTTATTGGTAAGACAAAAGGTAATCATATCAATTTTGTACTTCTATGGTTAAGGAACACAGAATAAAGTATTTTGATGATGATAATGAAAGAATGTACTATTATCTCAATGTTAAACCATTTCCTCTTGTAGTGCTCCAAGAAACTTGGACGTGAGATTGGCCCATAGAAGAAGTCTTTCTGCACTTTAGATAATTGGTTCCTAAATAGGTGATAAAATACCTTTGAGTGGCTTACAGACTGTAGTTTCAATAAAAATTTTAAGAGTCACTGATATGATGAATGTTGATAGTCCATGTGCTCAGAGAACTGTTGTACATGTAAAACATATACATCAAGGCAGGTATATAAAAGAAGTCTAGACTTGAAAATAAAGAAGTAGGATCCTTCATTGACAAAATTAAGCTTATGCTCACTGTGTCAACAATAGCAATGGTGGGGGATATTAATATGGCGATGAGGATGGTGCCAATGGCAAAGGATGAAATACGAGGTGACTATTGAACCTATTTGTCTAGGCAGGGTCACCCCTCAAAGATTTTTGCCTTCCCTTGCTGGACACATTTTTGTTGGCATTATGTTTCTGTGCACTTGTCCACTGATAACCAGTGGTAAATTGCTTGCACCCTTTTCCCACAATGTAGTGTAATTGGCATATACCTAATTGTAAGTCCCTAGTAAATTGTACTACATGTACTCCGGGCATGTTAACTAAATACTACTAGTGGCAGCATAATTTCCTGTGCCATCCACTAAAATCAGGGTTGCTACTGCAGGCTGTAAGCAATTCAATAATTCCCAATTCGAATTTTAACTGCAGTGTTGACCTGGATAATAAACCTTTCGCCAGGCCTAAACCTTCCTTTTAAAAACTTATAAGTCACCCCTAAGATAGGCTCTGAAGGCTAATCGGTCAGGGTGCATTGTATATAAATATTAGAGCATGGGTACTTAAGGTTTACATGTCCTGGCTGTGAAAAACTCATAACTCACAACGTTTTTTTTTTTACGGTTGTAAGGCCCATATCTCCCATTGTCAAACACTGTGTTACTTTATTACATTTAATACGTGCTAACTTGGATTGGGAGCAGTTTCAGATATGCTCTTAAATTTTAATTTAAAATCCTCGTTAATACTAAAGTCAAATTTCAAGTCACAATTCTGAAAATGCAGCTTTCACAAAGTTGCCATTTTCTTGTCCCAACCATCTGCTCCTTCTGCCAGTATCCTGGGTCACATGATGATGAATGGCACTGATGGGCTGTGTATTCCTTCCGGACAGTCACACAAAGGGGGCTTAGGTGTCGACAAGATGGGCCTTCCTGGCAGGATGACTGAGTAGGGTCTGTACCCAGCCCCACTTACATTTTGAGAGGCGTTTCCTCCTGCACACACAAAGCAACCTGACACCAGACATGCCCTGCATTTTGTCACCCCCAGACAGTTTGGAATCTTGATATGGAAGAACTTTCCAGAACCAGACGTGGGGGCTAGAACAGGGAATATCATCAATCAAAGGGTGACACCAGGTGTTGGACTTGGCCCTTTTTTCAAGGTCATCCATGAACTTTTTGCCTTCCTCCTAGCCTTTTTTCTGACACGGTGTTGGTGGTTTTAGGACTCTGGGCGCTTTAGCACTGCTGCTGTTCAGTGTAAATTGCGTGTGCTCTCTGTGATACTAAGATTGGTCTACACATGTTTGGTATATTTAATTTCCATTGTAAAGTGGTATCTCATATACCCGGGGCTGGTAAATTAAATGCCACTGGTGGGTTTGCAGAACTGACTGCAACACCCACCAAAGTAGCATTTCAAACCTATCCCAGGCCTCTGCCATTGCAGGGCTTGGGCGCGCAGTTTTACTGCCGCAGTAACGTGGCACCTAAAGTGTGTGCCATGTATCTGACCCCTCTTTTACTGCATGTCAGTCACCCCTAAGGAAGGCCCTAGCTAGCCCTATGGGCAGGGTGCATGGTAGGTAAAAGGTAGGAAATGTACCTTAACTTGTGACATGTCCTGGTAGTGACAAACAGCCAGTTTGATTTCTCACTGCAGTGAGGCTGCCCTCTCATATGATTGCATTGGGGATTCCCAGATAAGTGTTTCAGTGGTAATTCATCAATAATAGATCTGGTAATTTTGGGTGTTCTAGTTATCCTTTACAAAACATTATGATGTGTTGGTAATGGCCCTTTTTGACGGGTCACATTTTGCCTTCCTCCTCCACTTTTTCTAACATCGTTTTTGCTGACATTAGGAATTGAGCACTTTACTACTGCTACCCAATGCCACAGGGAAAGACTATGTACAAAATAGTAACTGTTCATTTGTATTATTCTTTAGATTACACCAAAGTCAAAGCCCTGAAGAGAGCCCCATGAGTGCTACTGGGAATCGAAACGCGTCTGCATTTTTCCACCATTGAGGAATTCACAATTTGCAAAGTCAAGCAGCTTTGAGGGAAATTTAACGTTGGCTCAACCCCAGCTGTCTTTATGGTTGTTCCCAATGGGAAGCATCCCCTATAGTGTAGTTCCTATATTCCCAATAGGCTCTGCGCAATGAAATAATATATCCTATAGATGTAACGTAGGACTTATATCTACTAGGTCTCTATCGAATATATTAGACTATATTGTGAGTGCCAGCTAGCTCAGAGGTCACTATGAACGTTCTCAAATTCACAAGAAGGGATTTGTTTCTGACAACCGCATGAACATGACAACTTTGTTTCCTCAAGATAAACTTGATCTTCAGAGTCGTGGAAACAATAGATAGATATTTTGTTTGTATAGGTATTTGTTTTAATTGCTTCGTTTGGTAATATTTTAATTTGTGCCATTTTGGGGTACTATTTCTGGGAGGACCACTCACCTGCACTGTAATATTGGTCGGCATTCTAGTTGCTGCGTGACGCGCCTGCCGCTCTGCTGCTATTTAAGACAGTCCTACAAGTTGGTGGTAAATATCGAAAACCCTAAAAAAAGCAATTTTGTCCTTTTTTCAACTGTGCCATGTGGCAGACATACATGACCTTAGGGCATGTATGTGTGCCAAATGTGCACCCATGCACTATACAGGGGTGCAACAGGGTGTCAATGTGACACCCTGCCACCCTTGTAAGTCTACCGAATCGGTATTTACCGAATTTTACCAATTCGGTAACATTTACTGAATCATTAGCTACATATCTGTTAGGACCTGTTTAAGACAAAGTGCTTGTCCCCTCTCCTCACAATGACTGTGGCCCTGATTGTAAACATCTCACGACCACCATGGCCTCTATTTATGATCATATTAATACTGCATGGTACTCCAATGTGTTTGCCAAGATTAGTTTTATTCTTGTCAAAGTTGTATTTGTCACATTCAGTGTTTATTTGCCACATTTAGGTCTTCTTTGCAACATTCAGTGTTTTTACCAAGGCTTGTTATCATATCCTATGCTCGAAGAATCCTTCCTTTGCATATTGTATTGGGCGCTGCACGTGTTACTTCTGTAACCGTTTCAACATGCAGCGCGAGAGAAGCCCCACCCGTCATCGCCTATAAAAGAAAGCCCGAAGCGTTAGCTGGTGCTTGTGCTCGTCGGACAATCCTGCTCACCTGAAGATCCGAATACCTTACCTGATACCCGCATCTAGACTTCTTCGATGGGCTGATCCTCTCCTTCTCTGAGGCTCTTCATTTCTCCGGGGCATTTCCTCTTTTGAGTCTATGGTCCGGCTTGAGATCCCTTCACCGTCTCTTCGGAGGCTTCCTGATTTCCGGTCCCCAGCTCACAGTGGAACATCCGGCAACAAAACAAAAGGTGAACGTTCTGTTATCGAACAAACACTCAAGTAAGTACAATTTGATGATATGTGACAAAAAGGCAACGAAAGGTAAAGGAGACTTTTGGAATTCTGATTGAACTCGAAAAACATTCAGGCATCTTTATTTCCCTTTATTTTTGCGGACACTTTGGCTCATCAAGACTTTTCTTACGAAAGACATTATTTAAACAAACTGCAATCATAAAGATCATCCGGATAGATGTTATAGCCTTAATCATAACGGGGCATTTCGTGATGGTATTTCTTTTTGAACAATTTCCCATGTAAGTTAGAACTATTTAGGCAAGGGACAGAATATTTAATTGTTATCTTCTCTCCAACTACATTTAGGAAAACACTACCTTCTCAGTGAAAACTATCTGGTGTTCAGAAAAAGACCAGAGACCGAGAGGTACATTTATTATATATGTATAAGGTGTTAACAACTCTTTTTGTTTCATAATAAGAAGAAGAAACTCAAGTATAAATCTTGTTTTGGTTATTTCCTTTTACTAGATAATACTGCAAGGAAAACTCCCTGCCAATAGACGTTTCCAGAGACGCAGTGTTTTTTCTCTTTTATTATTTTCTCCACTTCCCCCTTCCCTTGAGCCTCTGATCTTTACACACTGTTTAAAACTCAGTGGGGTAGGATTAGAGGTTTGAAAGAGGGTTCGAACTGCCTTCAGAATTCTCCGGCAGAACTAACTGGATGTTCAGGTGAGAAAAGATTCAACAGAAGCACAAGCCTCTACAACACCTAGTTCTGTTGGAAAATGATGAACACAGGGGACAAAGCTGAATCTATTGATACAGCTGACATGGCGCAGGCCTTAAGCGAGGACTTGGCTCATAATGAGTCAGTGACAACACTTTTACAGCAAATGCAAGCCGAGATTGAAAAATTAAAATTAGTAAATGTTACTCTACGTCGAGATTTAGTACGATACAAGCCACGAGAAAATCTTTGGGTAACCACTTTTTACCCTTCATTTAAAGACTCGTCGGAAACCATCACTAGACCCAAAGACACTACTTCAAACACATCTCCTGTGGAGATTACTGTTAATGTCCCAAGTATAGTACCTTTAGCTGCCTAGGAACGCTTTTATGGAGACAGTAAAAAATGTCATGTATTCCTAAATCAGTGTCAACTGCATTTTGTCTGTAAACCACAGCAATTTCCCAATGATGCTACTAAGGAGGCCTTTGTGCTTTCCTATTTGGGAGGCACAGCAGCCAATTGGTCCATTCCTTATGTAGATAGGGATGATCCGATTCTTCCTAACTGGACTCAATTTAGACGAACCATGACTCGCCTATTTGCTAAACATACTTACATGCAGGCTAGTGATAACGAGCTTCTAAATCTCAAGCAAGGGAACAAAGATTTGTGAACCTACCCTACTAGTTTTAACCGGCTGCTGACTGAAACACAGTGGCCAAAGAGAAATGAACCTCCCTCTTTTACAAAGGCTTGAGGGATGATTGAAAAGATTCTCTAGCCCATATCGTGGATCTCCCGGAAGATTATTCAGATTTTGTGGATTTAGTTGTTAAGTTAGACCATAGGTTAGGCGAAAGAAAGGTGATAAAACCAAGATCAAAACAAGACTGACCTCTGTAAAACATGAGAAGAAAGAAGTAGACAACAAACTCCCAGAACCAGAGCCTATGCAAATAGGGACAATTAAAGAACCATTGACACTTGAAGAGAAGGAAAGGAGGAGAAAGCTCCAATTATGTTTATACTGCGGTCGCGCAGGTCATTTCGCTAAGGAGTGTCCTGTAAAACCCAAGACTCCAAGAAAAATTCATGCTGTGTCCACAAATCCTTCAGAACTGGAAAACGAATAGGCTCAACAAGGGCAGAGGTCAGTTGTTCGAGGAAAGTGTTAACTCAGACCTCTAACCATGCTGCTTACGCAGTTCCCCATATACCCAATAATTTTTTGATTCAAGTAATCTTGATTGTAAGCACTCAGTTAAGACATTCCCTCCCAGTTCTTCTTGATTCTGGTGCTACGGGGAATTTTGTAGATAATACTTTGGCTAAAAAATTAGGTCTTCCAATTATCAGTAAAGTCTGTCCCGAGGCAGTATGTGCTGTAGACGGATCTGAATTGACTTCTGGATTAATAACACAACAAACTGGTCCTATAACAATGGTGTGTCAAAATGGACACACAGAAGGAATTAGTTTTGATTTAATAGACACTCCCACTTTTGGTCTGATTTTGGGGGTACCATGGCTTACTGCTCACAACCCTAAAATAAATTGGGTGTCTAGAACCGTTACTTTAGATTCTTCATATTGTAGATCCAATTGTTATCAAGAAGCAGGAAACGAACAACTAACGGTAGTTCATTGTGCCAATGCTACTCATTTGGAAGGAATCATTCCTCCTGAGTATGAGGATTTTAAGGAGGTCTTTGATCCAGAAAAAGCGAAAGTCCTACCTCCTCATAGATCGTTTGATTGCCAAATAGGCTTAATTCCTGGGGCCCCTTTGCCAAATAGCAGAGTCTATGCTCTTACTGAAGAGGAAACAAAGTACATGAGAACGTATTTAGATGACCTGTTACAATCAGGTTTTATTCATCATTCCACCTCTCCTGTGTCCTCTCCACTTTTTTTCATACCAAAGCCGGATGGGTCTTTGCGCGCTTGCCTTGATTATAGAGGACTCAATAAGGCTACAATAAAAAATAAGTATCCACTTCCTTTGATACCAGTACTCCATGATCAGTTGCGTCACTCCACCATTTATACTAAACTAGATTTAAGGGGTGCGTATGATTTAGTAAGAATAAAGGAACAAGATGAATGGAAAACAGCATTTAAGACCAAATTTGGATTATTTGAATACACTGTGATGCCATTTGGTTTGTGCAACGCCCCAGCGGCGTTTCAGTTATTTATCAACGAAGTCCTGCACGAATTCTTAGACATCTGTGTCATAGTGTATATTGACAATATCCTCATCTATTCTAAAAGTCAGGAACAGCATACACAACATGTTAGAGCTGTACTAGCCAAATTAAAGGAACACCGTCTTTTTGACAAACTTGAAAAGTGTATCTTTAATGCAGACACAGTTGAATTCTTGGGATATTGTTTGTCACCACGGGGCATCACTATGAATAAAAAGAAAGTAAGTGCAGTCAATGATTGGCCAGAACCCACATCTCTGAAAGAAGTGCAGACATTTTTAGGATTCTCTAACTTCTATAGGAGATTTATTTCTCATTTTGCGGATACCATGGCCCCCATCACCAGATTGTTACGTAAAGATCAACGTTTTGTTTGGGATGCTCAAGCTTTTCAAGCCTTTCAACTTTTAAAGCAAAAATTCACATCTGCGCCAGTTCTCAAACACCCAGATCCTGATCTTCCATTTTATGTGGAAGCTGAAGCAAGTAGCTCTTGGAGGAGTATTGTCACAAAGGGATCCTATAGATGGTCACTTTCATCCAATCGCCTTTTATTCCAAAAAATTGTTACCTGCCGAACAGAATTACACTGTGGCAGAAAGAGAACTCTTGGCTATCAAGGTAGCTTTTTCAGAATGGAGACATCATCTAATGGGGGCTAAATTCCCAGTCACCATGTTTAGTGCCCATAAGAATCTACAGTTCTTTAGATCCATAAAAGCTTTAACACCACGTCAGATGCGTTGAGTAAATGTCTTTAGTGCATTTGATTTCGTAATAACTTATAAACCAGGCACAAAACAAATTCAATCAGATGTGTTGTCTAGGTATGGACATACTTTAGAAACTAAACAAGAAAAGAAAGTGCTACCTATTGTAGCATCTCAGAAAATACTGGCACCAGTACAACAGAAAGATTTCATGAAAGACATATATGCGGAACATCTAAAAGTAAATCCACAGAATTAGTTGAAGGGATCACACAACACCATTCACCAAGGATTGTTATATCATGATTCTTTGCTGTATGTGCCAACCACAGACTTACAAACACAGATTATAGCTTGGCATCATACGTCAATGTTAGCAGGACATCCAGGTTGGGTAAAAACATTTGAAAATATACAGAAACGATTCTGGTGGTCTTCCATGAGTAATGATGTTAAACAATATGTAAATGCTTGCCCTATATGTGCTCTTCAAAAGACATCTCACAAAGCCCCAGCTGATTTACTACTACCTATATTTATCCCTAATAGTCCATGGCATACTGTGTGGCGCCGCGGCCAGGGCGACTGACGCTGGAATCTGGAGATCAGGGTTCGATCCCCGGCTCCGGCGGCAGGTTAGCCCAGCACCATGTGACTCTGGGCAATAGCTCGCTTAATCTTCCCGACGGCCCCCAGCGCCTAGAGACCCTTACGGGTGATTGTGCGCTTTACAAATGTGGATTATTATTATTATTAAGTGTGGATTTTATGGTCAATTTGCCTCCAGTAAATAAATTCACTACTATATTAGTAATTGTAGATTACCTGTCCAAAATGACACATTTTGTACCTCTAACAAAACTTCCCACGGCAAAAGGATTTGCAGACATTTTTATAAAAGAAGTTGTACGTTTACATGGACTCCCAAGTAAGATAATTTCGGACAGAGGCATTCAATTTAATTCTAAGTTTTGGAAAAACGTATGCATAAAATTTAAAGTCGAGGTAGCCCTGTCCTCTGCTTTCCATCCAGAAACAGATGGACAAACAGAAAGACTGAACCAAACCTTACTTCAGACACAGAGCATGCAGCGATACATTGTCCCCCATTTTATTTCATGCAAGGGTACCATCCAAGGCTTTTACCAATGGTATTAGATGACTCTCTTCTCCCAAGAGTTACAGAAAGATTAAAGGTTGTATCTGAAATACAAGAAAAAGCGAAGAAACATCTCTCTACGTATAAAGAACGTATGACAAAACAGGCAGATAAACATAGGACAGAGGCACCAGTGTATCAGGTGGGAGAAAAAGTCTGGCTCTCTACAAGGAATTTAAATATAGAGGGCTCTCGGAAGTGGCAGACAAGTTTTATTGGTCCCTTTTGTATCAAGGCAGTTTTAAATACAGAAACTGTAAAATTAGAATTGCCCAGTGATTATCCAATACATCCCACATTCCATGTATCCTTACTTAAACCTTATAATCCTCATACCCGATCTGAACCACCACCTCCACCTATCCCAATCAAAGGACATCTTGAATATGACATTCGTAGTATTTTGGATGCCAAAAGAATCAATAAACAGCTGCATTATTTAGTAGCATGGAAAGGATACGATGACACAGAAAACTCATGGGAACCAGCGCCCTATGCGCATGCCCCTAGACTACTCAGACAATTTTATTTGAGAAATCCTGGGAAACCTCATCCGGTAGGGGGGCTTTTGAGGGGGGCAACTGTTAGAACCTGTTTAACACAAAGTGCTTGTCCCCTCTCCTTACCATGACTGTGGCCCTGATTGTAAACATCTCACGACCACCATGGCCTCTATTTATGATCATATTAATACTGCATGGTACTCCAATGTGTTTGCCAAGATTAGTTTTATTCTTGTCAATATTTTATTTGCCACATTCAGTGTTTATTTACCACATTTAGGTCTTATTTGCAACATTCAGTGTTTTTACCAAGGCTTGTTATCATATCCTATGCTCGAAGAATCCTTCCTTTGCATATTGTATTGGGCGCTGCACGTGTTACTTCTGTAACCGTTTCAACGTGCAACGCATGAGAAGCCCCACCCGTCATCGCCTATAAAAGAAAGCCCGGAGCGTTAGCTGGTGCTTGTGCTCGTCGGACAATCCTGCTCACCTTAAGATCCCGAATAACTTACCTGATACCCGCGTCTGGACTTCTTCAATGGGCTGATCCTCTCCTTCTCTGAGGCTCTACATTTCTCTGGGGCATTTCCTCTTTCGAGTCTTCGGTCCGGCTTGAGATCCCTTCTCTGTCCCTTTGGAGGCTTCCTGATTTCCGGTCCCCAGCTCACAGCGGAATGACTGCAACAAAACAAAAGGTGAACCTTCTGGTATCGAACAAACACTCAAGTAAGTACAATCTGATGCTATATGACAAAAAGGCAATGAAAGGTAAAGGAGACTTTTGGAATTCTTATTGAATTCGAAAAACATTCAGGCATCTTTATTTCCTTTTATTTTTGTGGACACTTTGGCTCATCAAGACTTTTCTTACGAAAGACATTATTTAAACAAACTGCAATCATAAAGATCATCCGGATAGATGTTATAGCCTTAATCATAACGGGGCATTTTGTGATGTTATTTTTTTTTTAACAATAATCTCTGTATGACCTAAAGTGCTGATTTGACTGATGGTGAACATTGAACATTGCAACTTAAACTATCCAGCTATTTTATGTGTTATGCAAGGATCACTGAGAAGTAAGTTAAACATAAGTGTTTCCCATGTAAGTTAGAACTATTTAGGCAAGGGACAGAATATTTAATTGTTATCTTCTCTCCAACTACATTTAGGAAAACACTACCTTCTCAGTGAAAACTATCTGGTGTTCATGAAAAGACCAGAGACCGAGAGGTACATTTATTATATATGTATAAGGTGTTAACAACTCTTTTTGTTTCATAATAAGAAGAAGGAACTCAAGTATAAATCTTGTTTTGGTTATTTCCTTTTACTAGATAATACTGCAAGCAAAACTCCCTGCCAATAGACGTTTCCAGAGACGCAGTGTTTTTTCTCTCTTTTATTATTTTCTCCACTTTCCACTTCCCTTGAGCTTCTCATCTTTACACACTGTTTAAAACTCAGTGGGGTAGGATTAGAGGTTTGAGAGAGGGTCCTAACTGCCTTCAGAATTCTCCGGCAGAATTCAACAATATCATTTACCGATTCTAAAATACTGAATCGGTAAAATTCTGTTTTTTAGAATCGGTAACTGATATTTACCTACATCTGGCCCCATATCTTCTAAGCTGGCAAAGAAATCGTCTACCACAGTAGGTGAAAGTTGAACCACTTAATGAAGTAGATCAATCGTAAACAGATGAGAAGCATCGCCGTCAGCGTCAGTCGTATTAGCAATGTTCGCAGTAGATGGTACCTGTGTGCCTGTTGGTCCACGTATCTCACCATCAGCTGGAATTGCTGGTGAGACCTCAATGAATGCCATCATCAGGATTGGTAGCCGCTGGGGACAACACAATGCATGAGCCGCTACCGAACCAAGCAAAGCATCAACATCCGTTGGCAGCTCTGATGGAAGTGTCAGACAAATATCCAACACGCATTCCTCTCCACAAAGCAGGCATCGTAGAACAGGTAGGATGCAATCTTGCCAGATTGGTCTGAATAGCAGGAACCACGTGGTATTTAGATCTCTCAAACGAGCCAAGCCAAGAATCTGTGTTATACGCTCACAATACTGCATTGCAAGAAGAGTGTTCTCCTTGGTAATCTGGGTATCGCTGGTGACTGGACTGGCGATAACATAGCAGGAAGAATGAAAATTGTATCCCTGCTACGAGTCCCAAAATAAGAGGCAGGCCGCTGAACACAGAGTACACAAAGTTTGGAAAAATGTCTAGGACTGCTTCAAAGGGTGCTAACAGTCCCGAAAAAATCATCTTAAATACATGTACAATACCACTGGTATCAGACATGTTTAAGATACGACCTAACATTTCTGCGAAATGTATGGGGCAGTTAATTGATAATAAGGCATGTATCTCCGCAGAGGGCCTTGCAACTTGCAGATCATACGTCTCTCTGGATGAGGTCAGTGGCACAGTTTTTTGTAAAAGAATGGCTTTCATTCTGCTTAAAGTATCAATTCGTATAGGAGAGATGTTCAGTGAAGGCCATAGTGGCGATTCCCCGTCTGTCTTCGTTTTTGGAAACAAAACTTGCATACAGCAAGTGACCCTGGCTGACACACTAACTAGATATGCTATTCCTGGCATCAATCCACAACAGCTGTGATCATTTAACATTATGTAGCTCCCATTGGAAACCTGCTTAAAATTGGATCTATCACTGCTGCTGGGGAACCCTGCAGGTGCCATGATAAGTTGGTTTATTTATTTATTTATTTATTTTATTTATAAAGTTTTATATAGCGCAAACTTGACCCAAGAGGGTATTAAGGTGCTTTACATTTAGGATCTATGCTTTACAAGTTACATCATATACAAGAGCATAGTAAGGTACAGTACACATAAACAATGTTTCAATAATTCATAGGAGGGAGGTGGGGAAGAGGAAAAGCGGGGAGACGAGGAGCAACAATGCAAAATGTCCGGCTGGGTCGGTGATGGTCAAGGGTAAAACTAGGGCCAGACTCCTCATTAGCTGTCAAGCAGCTCCACCAGTCATTAGCCATGTTGCTCAAGTCTCAGCATTCAGGAAAAAAACAGTTTTTTGTTTATTTGATTTAAAAAGGTTATATAGCGCTATCTAGACCCGGAGGTATCAGTGCGCATAACCAGGGAAATGTTGCATTAGAAGGTACATCAAAAGGATTATAAAGCGCTGTCTAGACCCGTAGGTATCAGAGCGCTATAGCAGAGGAACATTGTGTTACAAATTACATCAGTTACAATAGCGAAGTAAGGTACAGTAAACAAACAACCCGGTTGAGAGAATTTATGGGAAAAGAGAGGAGGGATGAGACATAGCAGGGAGACGAGGAAGAACTGTCTCAAATGTTCGGAGAGACAAATAAAGAGGGATAGGGGAGAGGTGGAGTGAGAAGGGAGAGGACGAGGGGGAAGACGGACAAGAGATAAAGGGAAAGTCAGCCCAAAGACCGAGTGGGCAGGTGACGGGCAGGGAGATAATCCAAGGCCAGTCTACTCTATAGCTCTCTAGGAAGCGCCAATGGGCATCAGTCAGAAAAATGGAAAGAAAGGTGACAAGGAAAAGGCAGAACGGCAGAAATACACAGAGGGGGGAGGGCAAGAGAGGGAGCAGGGGAGAGACAGTCTCCAGTGTCCTGCTGGGCAGGTGACAGTCAGGGGATAAACCAAGGCTGATCTCCTCAATTAGCTAAACAGAGCAGCTCCACCTGGCGTCGGACAAAATGCTCAAACTCCGCTGTCCGGTTAGGGGTCAAGTGTACTCAGGGGAATGTCAGAATAGTGTGGATGGGGGGGTGCCATAGTCTGAGAAAATTCCAGATGCCCTCTTTAAAACCCAGCCTTTTGGAATTTTTGTTCAGCTTTTCAACACCATCCACAGTGACATCTTTGCAGAAACTGAGATTTAGGCACTCTAGTGTTTTGTTACAATAACTGGCCAGCAAGCAAACACCCCTTTTTACAGTTCCCGTAGAACTTAGATCAAGATAACAAAGTTGATGGCAAGTTCTTGCTAGGGCCTGGATCCCAGTGTCTGTCACCTTTTTGCATCCACTTGACATCAGTCGCTCCAGTCCTGATTATGTTGACTACCGTCAAAGGCTTACAGGACTTGCTTGCGTGAAATAAAACTATACCCCAATTAAGCAAGGGCCCACTACAACTCGTTATGTTCAGCTCCTTAAGAGTCTCTTTGCAGTTCTGAAAGAATTGATTCAGCCCTCCCCCCGTAACACGCTGGCTCTCATCGTGGTAGTGGTAGAGGGAGAAAGACCTCTGGTGACGCAGGCCTATTTTGATCAGCCAGTCCTCACTCAAGGAATGGCAGTTTTGGATCTGAACTCTCTTCCCTTCGATCGGGCAATCTCCAAGCTCGCCAGTCCCAGATGCTGGGCAAAGGCAAGCGCGCTCTCTTTCTGTCAGTATCTCCATCTCACCTGCAGGCTCCGTGTTCTCAGGGTCCCGGTATCCCCTCACATCACTGCACTCCTAGGCTCTGGCCGGTTGCCCATTGGGTGCGGTTTCATAACTCCTCATTCGGCATCTTAAAACATTAACGGGCACATTAACTTGACACATTAACTATTGCAATCACTGTCACTGTAGCGGTTTCGGTTTTGTTTTTGTTTGGTGGCTCTTCCATTATGGTGCCGCACTTCGCCCTTCTCTTCATGCTGTACTCTGTTTGCCTAAGTTAGTTTTGATCTTGCTAGCTTCGTACAGGGGAAACACCAGCTCCACTTGCCTTCGGAGGTTCCTCAGCACCGCTATGTGCTGTAGAACAAAGTGCCCGACCTAGCTCTCAAAAGGCACTTGTCTGCCCTTTGCCTGTTACGTGCATAGCCCCGCCCAACCCATTTACCCGCCCCTAAGTGTTCAAAGTCTCTGCTTGCACGATTTGGGTTCCAATGCGGTCTCATTGTGATGGCCGCCATTTTCTAGTAGCGTTAACTGGGGACCTTGTGGTTTCGGTTTCAGTTTCTGTTGTTGGTCAGGATCCCGCGACTATGCACAATGGTTTACTGATTTACCCCCTTATTGCATCTTAAGGGGTCACAATATGCCTCACCCGCCCCTGGCTTGCAGTTTCCGCGCAGGGTCTTCCAGCGTTGGGACACGATTTTTAACCACCTTGCCAGCCGTCGTTGTTGCTGACACACAGGATCTTGCGCCCTGGCACTAACTGCTATACGCTTTTTCTTTCACCTGTGGTGCACAATGCTCACCGTTGTTGGTAGTTGCTGTTCCGGTGGGGTAAGCAGTATGCCTTCGGTTCTCACACTGGTGTCTTTCCCGCATCTGTGGATGGCTCCGACACTGCAGCAGGAAGGGGAGCTGCCATTTTCCACTCACCCGCCCTCACTCTGCACCGTGTCTTTAGATCGGATTTCCTCTGACCTGTTGGTGTCAGAGCACCAGAGTAGTAAGCATCACCTGCCCGGGCATCTCAGATGAATCAAGTTAAATCAAGGTTGAAGAACCATCATAGGCTCCATGTAAATTATTACCCTGACACAGAAGTGTACCGCTCAATGTGGTTTTGCAATTTTTACCACTAAGAAATACCTCCTTTTCCCCACTCCAACATTTGTGTGTATATGGTAAATCCCAGGTCGACTTTATGTATTCTTTACCCAACCTTTCATACAGGCCTGCTGGTATGTGTTTTAAGCAATACTGAAACTGGAAAATCGTCACTGGTATTGTGATGGTGCCATGCATTATCCATTCAACGGCTGGTTTCTCAGAAATGGTTAATGGTAATCTCTCCAGTTTTTCTATGCTCAACACCGTCTAGTCTGCTCCCCTCTGTACCAAAGAAACTTGTTTGTCTGTAAGGTTAAATCCAGTAAACAATGACGTGGTGTTTATTAGACGCCAAGGCACATAGCCTGAACAAAGGTTTTGTAACGTCCAGCCTAGCAGCATTATAGAACGCAATTGAGACTGTCCATGTTGTAACATGAGTAAGTCTTGTTCCATTATGTCTATGGCAGAGGATACAATGATGTCCAAAGACCAAATTCTGGATGACAGAGTCGTTAACCCATTGTCAACTACAGAGAGAGCGTTCTCTACATTAATACGATCAATTTCTCGTATTCGTTCTGCAGTTTCCATTTGCGTGACTTTCCACGCATCATTAGAAGCAGCGTAAATACCGGCGTATATGAAATGTTTATGACGTTGTTTGCAAGGTCCTAGTAAGAATTCTCTCAAATCAATGCCATCTTTAAGTAAAGTTATGTGTTGTTTTATATCTGAGAGTGCAGATTTTTGTAGCCACTCAAGGCACAGTTTTCCTACACTGTAAGTTGTTATTTTACCTGGATGTTGTCTCTGTATATATCTTGGATCTAGCCTAGTTACTGTAAACCCTTGTGTCTTGTCCAGGAATCTTATCTTGACAGGTATTCGTGTCTGTGGGCCAGATTAACCATTTTTTCCAATCAGGATTAGTTCTGTTTTGTTGTAAAATATAATTTACGTCTACCTCCTCATCTGTAGTTCTATTAGTATGAGGTGTGGGCTTACGTATGGACGGTTTGTTTCAATCTTTTATCTTAGCTAGGCCAAGACAAGATGTCTGTTGAACAGTTTCATTTAAGAACATTATTTGTTCTGGAATTACGCAGGCTCTAAATAAGGCTTCTAAACCTGCCAGTCTTTTGTGCCCCAGACAGTTTTTGTCCCAATGTTGTCTTTCCAAAAGTCAAAACCTAATGTGGACAATCGAGCATAAAAGGCTGCAGAATAAATTTGTTTAGTATTAGTCAACATACTTTTCATGCCTGTCTTTTTAACTTTTTTAAAGTAAAATGTTCCTGGATTTGTGACATTAAAGCCTGAGAAGTATGGACATTTTTCATAAAATGTTTTAGAGCTACCCTTTGGTGGCGTTGGACAATGTTCCCATAGATTGTAAGTTAAAACATTTCTAGGGTTTGCAGATTTGTGCAAATAATAATGACGATGATGGTTAAAACAATACATTTGTTCATAATCTGATTAACCTTCTAATTATTAATGTTTTGTAAATTTTGCTGACATTTCTAAGTCTGTCATCATGTTATTAAAAGTCTCAAAGTCCCAATCATCAGAAAATGTACTGAGTGAAACAAAATCACTCAAGGAAACCTTAAATTGGTGTGGAATCTTCAGCAGCTCGACAGGACCATAAATGTCATAATCAGTCCAAGTTGATGTTCTATCAGCTTTCCCAAACTTAAAACAAGAATGAGCCAAAGTAGTAGAAAAAGTACACAATCCAAAATTCAACCCATGGTGAAACCAGATATGTATTTACAAGCTGGTGAAAAAGTTCTATTACTTGTTCCTTGAAAGTTTTATTTGCTGGCATTGTTTGGGCTCACTGGGATCCTCTGGAAAGGTATCAAAGTTGATGAAATAGCCAGAGGCCGTTCTGTCAATTGTTGGTATCGCATCCGGATTATTTGAAATCGCTGGAGCTGCTTGTTCCATTGTATAGTCAGATGCTACATCAATGAAGACAGGAGTTTCTTGACGAACTGTTATTTGGGTCTCAAGAGGCACAAGTTCCTTGGCTTTGTTGCATAGCCCTTCTTTTCTCACTGCAGATTCTTCAAAGGTGATGAGTCTTTCAGTTTGAACCTCTTGGATAGTAGCAAGATTTGGTCGTCTGCTTCACCTTTGGAGTCCACTGGGCCTACTACTTATTATTGGCCACATGGTGTGGTTTTATCAAGTCAATTGATACGAACCGGTTCTCCTTTCTTCCAGCAAGGGGCGGCAGTAACACTGTTCTTGATCCGTGGACTGCTAGTACAGGTACTGGTTTTCTGTAAGAAGGCCCAAATTCCTTCTTATCCGCTATTTTCTCTCTGACCCGATCCCCAATCTTTGGAATCCTGACAGGTCTTGCTGGGGCAGATGGTTTTTCTTCCGTGTTCATTGGTTTCTGTACGGTGTTGCTTTGACTTCTTCTTGTTTCATTTAAGTCCTGCAAAACAGCCAAACGGTCAAAGGGTTTTTGTTCTACCACTGAAGTATGACGATCGAGGTCTTTGACCATCATTCTAGTACCAAAGAGGATTTCATATGGAGTGATTCCACCCAGAGAATTTCTTGGCAGATTGTTAAGACTACGTTGGACACTGTTATAGATTACTTTATGTCACAGTTTTTTCTTTCCACAACTGAATTTCCCTCAGGATGGAATGGAATAGAGTACCACAATGCAACACCCAAGCTTCCCACGGCCTCCTTGTAAGCTCGAGAGCTAAACACAGGACACTGGTCAGAATGTAGCATGCCGATTGCGTATGTGGTGATAAAGACTCAAAAATCTTTTATAACAGTTCAGGCGTCAACCAAGCGCTGAGGCCACATCCAAATGAATCTTGTGCATGAATTCACTGTGACCATGATATATTTATAGTTGCCATCCCTTTGTAAGGGACCACAGTGGTCCAGGTAAACACATGCTAATGGTTTATCTGAAATGACAAGGGGCGTCTGCGCCGGGCATTTCACTGTTGAAACTTTCATTTTCTGGCAGATTTCACATTCTAAAACTTACTTTCGGGTCTGTTTCTCATGCGCGGCCACCAGTATCTTTGCTTTAATAATGACAAAGTGGCGTAAACACCTGCGGGTGCAGAGGCTAACCCTTCATGCGCTGCTAAGATCAGTCCTAATCTGTGTTCCATGTTTGTAATTACCCTATCCCCCACTCCAGGGATTCGAGCAAAAGGAACATTATTTGTATCAGTTATATATGAGTACTTGAGTGGAAAGCCTTTCGGTACCATTTTACCGCTGTCTTTATTGGAAGCGGTGACAGCCTGCATTATTTCGCTGTCTATTTTTGTTTTTGAATGAGTGATTGCAGCTACGGAAGCCGTTTGCACAGCTGCCTTTGTGGCTTCATCGATTCAGAAAAGGGGGTGGTGATGAACAGAGTGCCTGAATTAAGCAGACCACTCTTACCCAGTCCAAAGATCAGGGCTTGATCCATCACCGTTTTTTAGCTCACTGCACCATCCCAGCTCAGAACTTGGCTATATGCAAATTAGTCTGTTCCTGTCCCAGTGCATGATGGGAACAGGGCAAACCAAACTACCAAGCCAATTCTTATAGTGGAAAGGAAACAAGCTTCCGCGGACCAGTTTCTGCCATTTCAGGCGTCGTCGGCCCGGCTTGCTTGAATCCTGATGGTGCAATGAGCAAGGGACTCACATCTGAGTATACCCTTCCACGCTTATGGTGGACAAAATGATTCAGAAAAGGGGGTGGTGATGAACAGAGTGCCTGAATTAAGCAGACCACTCTTACCCAGTTCAAAGATCAGGGCTTGATCCATCACCGTTTTTTAGCTCACTGCACCATCCCAGCTCAGAACTTGGCTATATGCAAATTAGTCTGTTCCTGTCCCAGTGCATGATGGGAACAGGGCAAACCAAACTACCAAGCCAATTCTTATACTGGGAAGGAAACAAGCTTCCGGGGACCGGTTTCTGCCATTTCAGGCATCGTCGGCCCGGCTTGCTTGAATCCTGATGGTGCAATGAGCAATTGACTCACATCTGAGTATACCCTTCCACGCTTATGGTGGACAAAATGATTTAGAAAAGGGGGTGGTGATGAACAGAGTGCCTGTATTAAGCAGACCACTCTTACCCAGTCCAAAGATCAGGGCTTGATCTATCACCGTTTTTTAGCTCACTGCACCATCCCAGCTCAGAACTTGGCTATATGCAAATTAGTCTGTTCCTGTCCCAGTGCATGATGGGAACAGGGCAAACCAAACTACCAAGCCAATTCTTATACTGGGAAGGAAACAAGCTTCCGGGGACCGGTTTCTGCCATTTCAGGCATCGTCGGCCCGGCTTGCTTGAATCCTGATGGTGCAATGAGCAAGGGACTCACATCTGAGTATACCCTTCCACGCTTATGGTGGACAAAATGATTCAGAAAAGGGGGTGGTGATGAACAGAGTGCCTGAATTAAGCAGACCACTCTTACCCAGTCCAAAGATCAGGGCTTGATCCATCACCGTTTTTTAGCTCACTGCACCATCCCAGCTCAGAACTTGGCTATATGCAAATTAGTCTGTTCCTGTCCCAGTGCATGATGGGAACAGGGCAAACCAAACTACCAAGCCAATTCTTATACTGGGAAGGAAACAAGCTTCCGGGGACCGGTTTCTGCCATTTCAGGCGTCGTCGGCCCGGCTTGCTTGAATCCTGATGGTGCAATGAGCAAGGGACTCACATCTGAGTATACCCTTCCACGCTTATGGTGGACAAAATGATTCAGAAAAGGGGGTGGTGATGAACAGAGTGCCTGAATTAAGCAGACCACTCTTACCCAGTCCAAAGATCAGGGCTTGATCCATCACCGTTTTTTAGCTCACTGCACCATCCCAGCTCAGAACTTGGCTATATGCAAATTAGTCTGTTCCTGTCCCAGTGCATGATGGGAACAGGGCAAACCAAACTACCAAGCCAATTCTGATACTGGGAAGGAAACAAGCTTCCGGGGACCGGTTTCTGCCATTTCAGGCGTCGTCGGCCCGGCTTGCTTTGAATCCTGATGGTGCAATGAGCAAGGGACTCACATCTGAGTATACCCTTCCACGCTTGTGGTGGACAAAATGATTCAGAAAAGGGGGTGGTGATGAACAGAGTGCCTGAATTAAGCAGACCACTCTTACCCAGTCCAAAGATCAGGGCTTGATCCATCACCGTTTTTTAGCTCCCTGCACCATCCCAGCTCAGAACTTGGCTCTATGCAAATTAGTCTGTTCCTGTCCCAGTGCATGATGGGAACAGGGCAAACCAAACTACCAAGCCAATTCTTATACTGGGAAGGAAACAAGCTTCCGGGGACCAGTTTCTGCCATTTCAGGCGTCGTCGGCCCGGCTTGCTTGAATCCTGATGGTGCAATGAGCAAGGGACTCACATCTGAGTATACCCTTCCACGCTTATGGTGGACAAAATGATTCAGAAAAGTGTGTGGTGATGAACAGAGTGCCTGAATTAAGCAGACCACTCTTACCCAGTCCAAAGATCAGGGCTTGATCCATCACCGTATTTTAGCTCACTGCACCATCCCAGCTCAGAACTTGGCTATATGCAAATTAGTCTGTTCCTGTCCCAGTGCATGATGGGAACAGGGCAAACCAAACTACCAAGCCAATTCTTATACTGGGAAGGAAACAAGCTTCCGGGGACCGGTTTCTGCCATTTCAGGCATCGTCGGCCCGGCTTGCTTGAATCCTGATGGTGCAATGAGCAAGGGACTCACATCTGAGTATACCCTTCCACGCTTATGGTGGACAAAATGATTCAGAAAAGGGGGTGGTGATGAACAGAGTGCCTGAATTAAGCAGACCACTCTTACCCAGTCCAAAGATCAGGGCTTGATCCATCACCGTTTTTTAGCTCACTGCACCATCCCAGCTCAGAACTTGGCTATATGCAAATTAGTCTGTTCCTGTCCCAGTGCATGATGGGAACAGGGCAAACCAAACTACCAAGCCAATTCTTATACTGGGAAGGAAACAAGCTTCCGGGGACCGGTTTCTGCCATTTCAGGCGTTATCGGCCCGGCTTGCTTGAATCCTGATGGTGCAATGAGCAAGGGACTCACATCTGAGTATACCCTTCCACGCTTATGGTGGACAAAATGATTCAGAAAAGGGGGTGGTGATGAACAGAGTGCCTGAATTAAGCAGACCACTCTTACCCAGTCCAAAGATCAGGGCTTGATCCATCACCGTTTTTTAGCTCACTGAACCATCCCAGCTCAGAACTTGGCTATATGCAAATTAGTCTGTTCCTGTCCCAGTGCATGATGGGAACAGGGCAAACCAAACTACCAAGCCAATTCTTATACTGGGAAGGAAACAAGCTTCCGGGGACCGGTTTCTGCCATTTCAGGCGTCGTCGGCCCGGCTTGCTTTGAATCCTGATGGTGCAATGAGCAAGGGACTCACATCTGAGTATACCCTTCCACGCTTGTGGTGGACAAAATGATTCAGAAAAGGGGGTGGTGATGAACAGAGTGCCTGAATTAAGCAGACCACTCTTACCCAGTCCAAAGATCAGGGCTTGATCCATCACCGTTTTTTAGCTCCCTGCACCATCCCAGCTCAGAACTTGGCTATATGCAAATTAGTCTGTTCCTGTCCCAGTGCATGATGGGAACAGGGCAAACCAAACTACCAAGCCAATTCTTATACTGGGAAGGAAACAAGCTTCCGGGGACCGGTTTCTGCCATTTCAGGCGTCATCGGCCCGGCTTGCTTGAATCCTGATGGTGCAATGAGCAAGGGACTCACATCTGAGTATACCCTTCCACGCTTATGGTGGACAAAATGATTCAGAAAAGGGGGTGGTGATGAACAGAGTGCCTGAATTAAGCAGACCACTCTTACCCAGTCCAAAGATCAGGGCTTGATCCATCACCGTTTTTTAGCTCACTGCACCATCCCAGCTCAGAACTTGGCTATATGCAAATTAGTCTGTTCCTGTCCCAGTGCATGATGGGAACAGGGCAAACCAAACTACCAAGCCAATTCTTATACTGGGAAGGAAACAAGCTTCCGGGGACCGGTTTCTGCCATTTCAGGCGTCGTCGGCCCGGCTTGCTTGAATCCTGATGGTGCAATGAGCAAGGGACTCACATCTGAGTATACCCTTCCACGCTTATGGTGGACAAAATGATTCAGAAAAGAGGGTGGTGATGAACAGAGTGCCTGAATTAAGCAGACCACTCTTACCCAGTCCAAAGATCAGGGCTTGATCCATCACCGTTTTTTAGCTCACTGCACCATCCCAGCTCAGAACTTGCCTATATGCAAATTAGTCTGTTCCTGTCCCAGTGCATGATGGGAACAGGGCAAACCAAACTACCAAGCCAATTCTTATACTGGGAAGGAAACAAGCTTCCGGGGACCGGTTTCTGCCATTTCAGGCGTCGTCGGCCCGGCTTGCTTGAATCCTGATGGTTCAATGAGCAAGGGACTCACATCTGAGTATACCCTTCCACGCGGATGGTGGACAAAATGATTCAGAAAAGGGGGTGGTGATGAACAGAGTGCCTGAATTAAGCAGACCACTCTTACCCAGTCCAAAGATCAGGGCTTGATCCATCACCGTTTTTTAGCTCACTGCACCATCCCAGCTCAGAACTTGGCTATATGCAAATTAGTCTGTTCCTGTCCCAGTGCATGATGGGAACAGGGCAAACCAAACTACCAAGCTAATTCTTATTCTGGGAAGGAAACAAGCTTCCGGGGACCGGTTTCTGCCATTTCCGGCGTCGTCGGCCCGGCTTGCTTGAATCCTGATGGTGCAATGAGCAAGGGACTCACATCTGAGTATACCCTTCCACGCTTATGGTGGACAAAATGATTCAGAAAAGGGGGTGGTGATGAACAGAGTGCCTGAATTAAGCAGACCACTCTTACCCAGTCCAAAGATCAGGGCTTGATCCATCACCGGTTTTTAGCTCACTGCACCATCCCAGCTCAGAACTTGGCTATATGCAAATTAGTCTGTTCCTGTCCCAGTGCATGATGGGAACAGGGCAAACCAAACTACCAAGCCAATTCTTATACTGGGAAGGAAACAAGCTTCCGGGGACCGGTTTCTGCCATTTCAGGCATCGTCGGCCCGGCTTGCTTGAATCCTGATGGTGCAATGAGCAAGGGACTCACATCTGAGTATACCCTTCCACGCTTATGGTGGACAAAATGATTCAGAAAAGGGGGTGGTGATGAACAGAGTGCCTGAATTAAGCAGACCACTCTTACCCAGTCCAAAGATCAGGGCTTGATCCATCACCGTTTTTTAGCTCACTGCACCATCCCAGCTCAGAACTTGGCTATATGCAAAATAGTCTGTTCCTGTCCCAGTGCATGATGGGAACAGGGCAAACCAAACTACCAAGCCAATTCTTATACTGGGAAGGAAACAAGCTTCCGGGGACCGGTTTCTGCCATTTCAGGCGTCGTCGGCCCGGCTTGCTTGAATCCTGATGGTGCAATGAGCAAGGGACTCACATCTGAGTATACCCTTCCACGCTTATGGTGGACAAAATGATTCAGAAAAGGGGGTGGTGATGAACAGAGTGCCTGAATTAAGCAGACCACTCTTACCCAGTCCAAAGATCAGGGCTTGATCCATCACCGTTTTTTAGCTCACTGCACCATCCCAGCTCAGAACTTGCCTATATGCAAATTAGTCTGTTCCTGTCCCAGTGCATGATGGGAACAGGGCAAACCAAACTACCAAGCCAATTCTTATACTGGGAAGGAAACAAGCTTCCGGGGACCGGTTTCTGCCATTTCAGGCGTCGTCGGCCCGGCTTGCTTGAATCCTGATGGTTCAATGAGCAAGGGACTCACATCTGAGTATACCCTTCCACGCTGATGGTGGACAAAATGATTCAGAAAAGGGGGTGGTGATGAACAGAGTGCCTGAATTAAGCAGACCACTCTTACCCAGTCCAAAGATCAGGGCTTGATCCATCACCGTTTTTTAGCTCACTGCACCATCCCAGCTCAGAACTTGGCTATATGCAAATTAGTCTGTTCCTGTCCCAGTGCATGATGGGAACAGGGCAAACCAAACTACCAAGCTAATTCTTATTCTGGGAAGGAAACAAGCTTCCGGGGACCGGTTTCTGCCATTTCCGGCGTCGTCGGCCCGGCTTGCTTGAATCCTGATGGTGCAATGAGCAAGGGACTCACATCTGAGTATACCCTTCCACGCTTATGGTGGACAAAATGATTCAGAAAAGGGGGTGGTGATGAACAGAGTGCCTGAATTAAGCAGACCACTCTTACCCAGTCCAAAGATCAGGGCTTGATCCATCACCGGTTTTTAGCTCACTGCACCATCCCAGCTCAGAACTTGGCTATATGCAAATTAGTCTGTTCCTGTCCCAGTGCATGATGGGAACAGGGCAAACCAAACTACCAAGCCAATTCTTATACTGGGAAGGAAACAAGCTTCCGGGGACCGGTTTCTGCCATTTCAGGCATCGTCGGCCCGGCTTGCTTGAATCCTGATGGTGCAATGAGCAAGGGACTCACATCTGAGTATACCCTTCCACGCTTATGGTGGACAAAATGATTCAGAAAAGGGGGTGGTGATGAACAGAGTGCCTGAATTAAGCAGACCACTCTTACCCAGTCCAAAGATCAGGGCTTGATCCATCACCGTTTTTTAGCTCACTGCACCATCCCAGCTCAGAACTTGGCTATATGCAAAATAGTCGGTTCCTGTCCCAGTGCATGATGGGAACAGGGCAAACCAAACTACCAAGCCAATTCTTATACTGGGAAGGAAACAAGCTTCCGGGGACCGGTTTCTGCCATTTCAGGCGTCGTCGGCCCGGCTTGCTTGAATCCTGATGGTGCAATGAGCAAGGGACTCACATCTGAGTATACCCTTCCACGCTTATAGTGGACAAAATGATTCAGAAAAGGGGGTGGTGATGAACAGAGTGCCTGAATTAAGTAGACCACTCTTACCCAGTCCAAAGATCAGGGCTTGATCCATCACCGTTTTTTAGCTCACTGCACCATCCCAGCTCAGAACTTGGCTATATGCAAATTAGTCTGTTCCTGTCCCAGTGCATGATGGGAACAGGGCAAACCAAACTACCAAGCCAATTCTTATACTGGGAAGGAAACAAGCTTCCAGGGACCGGTTTCTGCCATTTCAGGCATCGTCGGCCCGGCTTGCTTGAATCCTGATGGTGCAATGAGCAAGGGACTCACATCTGAGTATACCCTTCCACGCTTATGGTTGACAAAATGATTCAGAAAAGGGGGTGGTGATGAACAGAGTGCCTGAATTAAGCAGACCACTCTTACCCAGTCCAAAGATCAGGGCTTGATCCATCACCGTTTTTTAGCTCACTGCACCATCCCAGCTCAGAACTTGGCTATATGCAAATTAGTCTGTTCCTGTCCCAGTGCATGATGGGAACAGGGCAAACCAAACTACCAAGCCAATTCTTATACTGGGAAGGAAACAAGCTTCCGGGGACCGGTTTCTGCCATTTCAGGCGTCGTCGGCCCGGCTTGCTTGAATCCTGATGGTGCAATGAGCAAGGGACTCACATCTGAGTATACCCTTCCACGCTTATGGTGGACAAAATGATTCAGAAAAGGGGGTGGTGATGAACAGAGTGCCTGAATTAAGCAGACCACTCTTACCCAGTCCAAAGATCAGGGCTTGATCCATCACCGTTTTTTAGCTCACTGCACCATCCCAGCTCAGAACTTGGCTATATGCAAATTAGTCTGTTCCTGTCCCAGTGCATGATGGGAACAGGGCAAACCAAACTACCAAGCCAATTCTTATACTGGGAAGGAAACAAGCTTCCGGGGACCGGTTTCTGCCATTTCAGGCGTCGTCGGCCCGGCTTGCTTGAATCCTGATGGTGCAATGAGCAAGGGACTCACATCTGAGTATACCCTTCCACGCTTATGGTGGACAAAATGATTCAGAAAAGGGGGTGGTGATGAACAGAGTGCCTGAATTAAGCAGACCACTCTTACCCAGTCCAAAGATCAGGGCTTGATCCATCACCGTTTTTTAGCGCACTGCACCATCCCAGCTCAGAACTTGGCTATATGCAAATTAGTCTGTTCCTGTCCCAGTGCATGATGGGAACAGGGCAAACCAAACTACCAAGCCAATTCTTATACTGGGAAGGAAACAAGCTTCCGGGGACCGGTTTCTGCCATTTCAGGCGTCGTCGGCCCGGCTTGCTTGAATCCTGATGGTGCAATGAGCAAGGGACTCACATCTGAGTATACCCTTCCACGCTTATGGTGGACAAAATGATTCAGAAAAGGGGGTGGTGATGAACAGAGTGCCTGAATTAAGCAGACCACTCTTACCCAGTCCAAAGATCAGGGCTTGATCCATCACCGTTTTTTAGCTCACTGCACCATCCCAGCTCAGAACTTGGCTATATGCAAATTAGTCTGTTCCTGTCCCAGTGCATGATGGGAACAGGGCAAACCAAACTACCAAGCCAATTCTTATACTGGGAAGGAAACAAGCTTCCGGGGACCGGTTTCTGCCATTTCAGGCGTCGTCGGCCCGGCTTGCTTGAATACTGATGGTGCAATGAGCAAGGGACTCACATCTGAGTATACCCTTCCACGCTTATGGTGGACAAAATGATTCAGAAAAGGGGGTGGTGATGAACAGAGTGCCTGAATTAAGCAGACCACTCTTACCCAGTCCAAAGATCAGGGCTTGATCCATCACCGTTTTTTAGCTCACTGCACCATCCCAGCTCAGAACTTGGCTATATGCAAATTAGTCTGTTCCTGTCCCAGTGCATGATGGGAACAGGGCAAACCAAACTACCAAGCCAATTCTTATACTGGGAAGGAAACAAGCTTCCGGGGACCGGTTTCTGCCATTTCAGGCGTCGTCGGCCCGGCTTGCTTGAATCCTGATGCTGCAATGAGCAAGGGACTCACATCTGAGTATACCCTTCCACGCTTATGGTGGACAAAATGATTCAGAAAAGGGGGTGGTGATGAACAGAGTGCCTGAATTAAGCAGACCACTCTTACCCAGTCCAAAGATCAGGGCTTGATCCATCACCGTTTTTTAGCTCACTGCACCATCCCAGCTCAGAACTTGGCTATATGCAAATTAGTCTGTTCCTGTCCCAGTGCATGATGGGAACAGGGCAAACCAAACTACCAAGCCAATTCTTATACTGGGAAGGAAACAAGCTTCCGGGGACCGGTTTCTGCCATTTCAGGCGTCGTCGGCCCGGCTTGCTTGAATCCTGATGGTGCAATGAGCAAGGGACTCACATCTGAGTATACCCTTCCACGCCTATGGTGGACAAAATGATTCAGAAAAGGGGGTGGTGATGAACAGAGTGCCTGAATTAAGCAGACCACTCTTACCCAGTCCAAAGATCAGGGCTTGATCCATCACCGTTTTTTTGTGGCTTCATCAGCCAATTAATTCCCTGCAACGTGAACGCCATCACGTTGATGACTCAGTGTGTGAATCACATGAGTCTTTTATAGTCCTTTCTATAATAGAACTACTTGTTCCCAAAGCAATTCATGCTTCATTGTGCCACCTATTGCATCTTTGAAACCGTTTTGAACCCAGTTCTGCAAGTATTCATTGTAAGATTGGACGCAGTAATTCGAATCGCACACTATGAGTGTGGGGAATTCGCGATCTGTATTTTCAAGCACCATCTTGAAAGCCTGTAGTTCAGATCGTTGAGCTGTACAGCCTCCGAGAGATTGAGATTTTGTGACCATAGGTCTGAATTTACCCTCGCGCCAGCGACCTTTAACCTTTGAAGTAGGGGTCAAAAACGTATTCAACATCGGTTGCAGCAAGAGAATTAACCCATTGTAGCCATCTTGGATGTAAAGCTTTTGCATTCGGAATGCTCGCTTTTGTCACTTCCTCTAAGGCAGGTACAGGAGAAACGACCTTTGTGCATTTTTCCTGAGCGAGGGCTCTCTCTTTTGCTACTGCAGTTTGAACCGCTGTCACAATTTTTTTCTGTTGAAGTGAATTTCATTTCAGCTTGTGTATACAAGTGTGATTTGTGACCTATTTTTACCTTTTCACCTTCATTAACGGTTAGGTACGTGAATCTGCATCTCCCTGGGATGATTCGGATTACAAGGTTGCTTTCGTTTACGCGTATCTGTGAATGTGTTGTTGCTAACATGTCTGTTTGTACTGAACGCAAACTTTCAATTAGTAGGTTTGAAATCAGGTTTGATTAATTCGTAGAGAAGTTAAACCCTTTCTGCGTAGTTTAGAATGTAAGTTCCTCCGAAATTCAGGAATCCTAGAACTGACTGTAGGTTTTTCAATGTTTTGGGAGGTTGTAGCAGCGCACATTTCTCTACAAAGTTTGCTGCCAGGCTTTTGCCTTCACTTGAAAGTTCGTATCCTATGAATAGGACGCTGAGGTGGGCAATCATTGATTTTTTAAAATTGAATTTGTCCCCTTCAGAGGCGGAGCCAAGTCTTACAGTGTTCAAGGGATTGTCCAAATCATCATCTGTAAGATAGATGACATCGACATACGATAATGCCTCATCATTCTTGAATCCCTGGGGGAGACGACAGAAGTGAACTGTGTCCCCATAATTGAGAAAGCGGTCAAGTACCTGCTTTCAGGTGCGACATTTTGACAGAAGAAACTGTTTGAAGTATCTAATGTTGTTTTATATTTTTTGCGCACAATGTTGTTCATCAGTGCTGCACTGTGTGCATTTTGTATTGCAAAAGTTTTGCAACAAGAATTTGAATGTCTGTAGTCCAAAACTATACGATATGTATTGTCTGTTTTGGAGACAGGAAACAAAAGATTGTTCATTGCCGAGGAGCATGTTTCAATCACCCCTTGGTATTCAAGTTGATCTAGGATCTCCCTGGCCTGTATTTTTAGCTTCTTGCTTCACTGGATACTGCCTCTGAGCAGTAGGTTGATTTTGTAACTGGATCTTATGGTGAGGAGAGTCCTCATCCCATCCCACATGATGTTTATATAATTCTGGCGCCTGGGCCACAGCCCATTTTCTGGCATAGGTTTATTTTTTATGAATAGGCATATGATTGGAGAAGGCTGGCATAATGATCTCTTCACCATGTGGGTACTACCTGACAAATTCAGGTGGCCAGTCTTTTTCAGTCAGAAGGATGTCATAACCGTTTGATAGTTTTTCCCAAAAGAGTGCTTTTATTTTTCTAGTTATGTCCCCCTCTATCCGGAGTGTTACTTCATATAACTTATGGGGTACACTAACCCTGGTATGGTCAGTTTCAACTTGAATGTACTCATTCAAGTCCACTGTCTCCAGATGATCCTTCAGGATCTTGCAAGCTATGGTAACTTCTGCTGCGCTGTCCAGCATTGTCTGGGCCCACTCCCCATTCTTGAGTTGTGTCCTCAAGATCATCGGCCTGTCTGATTTTTAGACTTGCTACCTTCTTCTTTGTGAATTGAGTATTCTTATTTATGGAAGGTGTTGATCGTCTTTGGACTTCATGCGTTCTTCCTTGTGTTCGGATCATCCTCTTCTTTTGGATTTCTGCGAGAAAGTCTGAAAGGTACGAGAGGAACATGTATCAGTATCTTGATATCTATCAGGTTTTCTCAAATTATACCTATTTCTGAGATTATATCTCTTTTCAGAGTGCTCCTTTTGAGGAGACCTACCTCTGGATTGGGAACGCTTCTCTTTAGGAAGTGTCTGTCTATTATTTTCCTACTTCTTTTTAGGAGTAGTGAGTGTGTTTTTGAGAAAAACCTTTTCAGGATTTTTTGTCATTTTTTGCATTTGTCACCCCGAGTGGGATGGGTATGCTCAGACATGAGTCCCATGCTCTCCACACCACTGGAGTCAAGCTATCCAGGCTGATGACGGCTGATAGCCAGAAACCGGTCCTTGGATGCTTGATTCCGGTCCAGGAAAGACATGGCTTGGCAGTTTGGGCTGGACTGTTCCCATGAGGCAGTGTCAAGGCTGATTTGCTTATGGCTATGTCTGACCTGGGGTGGTGTGGAGTGCAAAAAACGATGGATTTAGGCCCAGATCTCTGTACTGGGGTGAATGTATGACATTGTTCTGCATTCTGTCCATCAATTGTTGTTTTTGCCTTTTTTTTGTTTTTGTCAGTTCAGGCTGACAGAAACTGGTTTCCCTCCCAAACTATCTCTACCTAGTTCTTCATAGGAGTTTTCAAATATTCTGGCCAGTTCATATGGTTGCTCAGTTACATCAAGTTCTTTTAGATTTCCCTTTAATATTAATTAATATAATAGCTGAGACCTGAGACCTGTTTGAAAACCTTCAGTAACTTCATACCGAGATTTAAAGAAGGCTCTGCCCCGTATTCATTTTGAATCCGTTTCAGGACGGCTGGTATCACCGCCATAGACGGTACATCATGATTGTAGATTGCAGCAAAGACTGTCCTCCAGGTGTGGTGTGATCCCCATTGGTAAACAGATTGTTAGAATCCTGTGTTTCTCTTGAGGTGTACTATCGGGAAACACTGCCTCGTTCTGAGTCATTTTGTGAGCTAACCAGAATGGAATTTGTTCACTTTTTGTGGGTAATTTACCAATGACTGATAGTCTGTGGTGTAATTTTGTTTGTGTTCCCTTGATGAAGGGTTTGCTGTGGAATTCTTATAGTAGGTTGGACTGTACCAATTGTCTACGTATTTTAAATAATTGTTTTAGCTGAGCTAATAGTTCTACATCTGTCATTCTTTCAATGTCAGAATGTGGTGTATAGCTGGCTAGTGCCGGCCATGTTGCTCCTGGTCTACCTAGTGGACCGAGCCTGGTAATGTGATTTTGATGTTGTAGGGCGCCTTTAAACCAGAGCTGATGCTCTTGGTAAGTTAGTGGAATTTCAATGTCCTCAATAGGAACGTATTACGTTGGAGGTTCCAATATCTTGTAGAAGTGTAACACATGTGTTGCTGAATTTGTTCCAGGGAAGATAATCCATGAATAGAATACCTCTGTCTGCCGATATTCATGTGCCTCTATGACAAATATAACCCTACCACCTCTTGGGGATAGGCCATTTTTGATAAGCTTTATAGCTATAGCTATTGTTTTCCTTAGGTTTTCTGGGATGATTATAGCATTCGGGTCATTTTGTTGGAAACCTGTAATGTCTAAACCTGGTCGCTGCAGTTCCACTGGCCCCGGGTTTATCCTCGTCGGCCATTTTGTTGAAAGTTTTTTGCAGAGCAAGTTTCAAGGAGACAAAGATAAGGTGCACAATATTTTGGAAAACTGTATCCTTCAACGTTGAATCACACCAAAAACAAATACATAGTTTTCGTCCTATTCAGTTATGGCGGATATTTTATCCTTTAACCCACTCCAGACGTCTATTGGAGTATTTTACGGGGAAAAAGGGGTCACTGTGGAAAGCACGACTGACTTACTCTAGTATCTAGCGTTAAATTAGTGCCTTACCAAACGTTGGGCGCCATGTAGTGTAGTTCCTATATTTTCAATAGGCTCTGCGCATTGGAATAATATATCCTATAGATGTGACGTAGGACTTATGTCTACTAGGTCTCTATCAAATATATTAGACTTAATTGTGAGCACTAGCTAGCTCAGAGGTCACTAGAAACTTTCTCAAATTCACAAGAATGAATTAGTTTCTAACAACAGATAGATATTTTACTCATTCATTTGTGCATGCTTCGTTTCACCAGAGGTGCAGAGAAATAGAGAAATGGGCGTTTTCAATGAAAGTATTTATTGAACAGTCTTCTTTCTCATGCAGAAGAAAAGAACTGCTACAATCGCAATACTGGCTGTAAAGTATAATGCGTACAGCAAGAAGAGTATTATAAAATAATACTGTAAAAGCATGGTATGGTTTCTAAGCCATAAAATACATACATAAATAAATAAAGACCAAAAAGTACTCAACTGGTGCTTTTAAAATACGCCTACCCCGATGTACCTAACCTAAGTCTAGTACGAGGGAAGAAGTAAGTGTGGTGTAGCATAAGTTTAGTATTCTTTTGCCAAGAATCTATCCAAGATTTCTCTTAGGGTCTAATCAGCTCCGTACCTTGGTTTAGAATGAAGGAGGTCAGTCTCATGTGTCGATTTCCCAAAACCCCGCAAGGGGAGCTTGGAAACACTGGAGCTGGATTTCTCAGCAAGAGAAAAGACAGCGTCTCTCTCAGTGCATCTGCTGGAGGGTCGGCTTCCTTTGGCACATGCTGTAGCGAGATGCGTCGGGCAAGTAGATAGTCAAACTGCTCCAAAGCACTGTGTGTTTGCTTGGGCAAGTGTGGGCATGTTTATACATTGAAGGTGCCGAGTTTGACGTAAAGGTGGGCATAATAATGTCATCAAAGAGTCTTAGGGCCAGATGTAGGAGCCAAAATACCGGTCGGTAACGGCCGAATTTGGCCGTTACCGACCGGTATTTGGGTTTTCAGATGTAGGGGCATATATTTTACAGAATCGGTAAATTTACAGATCCGGTAAATTTACCGATTCTGTAAAAAACCGAAGCGATATTTTTACCGATTCGGTATATCCAAATATAGGTGGCACTCCTGAGAGTGCCACAGGCCTTACAGATTCGGTATTTTACCACCCAATCCAATTGAGTGGTAAAATACCAAATCCAGGTGTGCATGCACATGTGTGCATGCACACCTGTGCCATGTGACACACAGACATGCCCTCAGGGCATGTCTGTGTGCCACATGGCTCACATGGCCGTCTTAGGGGTGCTAGAGGGTGTCAGAGTGACACCCCCTGCACCCTTGCTAAAATCGGTATTTACCGATTCTGTAATTACAGAATCGGTATTTCCCATTGATTCCTATGGGCTTCAAAGCCCATAGGAATCAATGGGAAAAACCGAATCTGTAATTACAGAATCGGTAAATACCGAATCTTAATGATTCGGTATTTATAGAATCTGTAATACCTACATCTCCCCCCTTCATATTTACCGACTCTTAAATACCGAATCGGTAAAATTCGGTATTTAAGAGTCGGTAAATATAAATTACCTACATCAGGCCCCCAGTTCTTTGAAAACTCCATGAGTTCTTGGACAAATCAATATTCAAGCAAGGGGAAGTCCCTAACTGCTGAAGCCGAGTTTTCCAAGAAATCGTTGTGGATTTTCGGAACTAGTGGAAGTAGCCATGCCGTATTTGGACTGCATGAGCTATGTCTAAATATGGTTATGATTTCTATGCCTATATAAGGACATGGTGATTTATACCAATATAAGGGCATGAATCGGGAAAATTACGCTCGGGTCCTAAAATGCTATACAACACCCCTTAAAGATTGTACAAACCACACATAATGGGAGTGCTATATGTATGATGTTTTTGAAATAACTGACTGGTGTATCATTTTGTTTTATCACTTTGAAGTTGTCTTTATGTATTATCAGAAAAGTGGTTCAGATTGAATGTTATTTTTCACGTTCACAATTTATGTTTTGCAGTCGTTTGAAACAAAAAGTTTTATCTCCATTTCAGACATATATGATATGAAAATGACATAATGAAATAATGAATGAATGGTTGAATAAATAACCAGGACCAATGAAATCAGAAATTGGTCCTTTGCCTGTTTAAGTAGATAACAGCATATAAAATGGTAGCTAGGTTCCTTGTAGTGCTACTTTAACTAGGCCCTATCTAGCTGCTGGTGTTTGGGCCTACCCCCTTCATTTGACGTTCAGAATGTTGTCATTTATCGTGTTAGCCATTTGGTGCCTCTTATCACATGACTGGGTGTAGTTGGGGATTTTGTATTTCTCCTAGAGAGCCACACAAAGGGAGCTTAGGTGTCTCATTGGGCTATTTCTGGCAGGATGGGAGGGAGGAGCTGGGCCCAGCTTTCCTTACACCTGAATAGACTGTGCCTTTTCCACACACAAAGGGCGGCACACACCCCTGTACTGAGTCTGGGGCCAGAGCAGGAAGGAGGGACCTCTATGCACTTCAAAGGCATCTCTTTGAAGAATTCACATGCATGTGGTTTTTTACATATGCATAGAAGATCGATGTAAAATTCCAACGTGAATGCTTCACCTTAGAGGCCAAATTGTAAAAACACATAAATTACACAATCTTTGACCATTTTGTCACATTTACGCCAAATTCTATTAAGATTTTAGCTGTGAGGCATCAATACTAATAATCTTCTCAGAAGCATCGGAGTTGGCAGCATGAAGGCTGCTGGAGTAGTTGTTGTTTCCATGTGGCTAAATAAGCGAAAAGATAGTGGGAAAAGAGGATGGAAGGGTAGAGCAAAAGAGAGGGAGAGTGGCTTCGGGTGGGGGCTGCCTCTATGTGACACATCAGAGAAGTAGCTTCTCAGTTGCTATCATTTTCTTGCTGATATAATAGATGTTACAGTAAGAGAGATTGAACAGAATTTAACATGTTATAATTTGAGTCAGAACCCATGCCTGCTTTTTGTGAAGATACTTTCACGCCCTACATTTATTGGTCACTCGAGGATTTCAGTGGACAAGTGGAATAGTTGCAAGCATGTACCAGCCAGCCAAGCATGATGTTCAAGCCAAGTAATGTTCAGTTCAGTTCAGTTCAAAAAGCTTTATTCGAAATGTAAAAACAATTCATAAAAGCATACAACAGTCACAATTGTTAAAAATTCATCATAAGTACCCATTATAAATTAAAAATAAGAAATCAATATTTGGGTTTAATCTAATTGAGTTCTTAGGACTTGACACAAGGTATTCAATAAAAACTTATAAATAAAAATTAATGGTTCATGGATTAATTCATCAAAAAGGCCACAATTATTCATATATAATAGTCCGTCTTAGTCTCAGTATTGCTCTCAAATACATAGTTACCGTATTAATAGTGTAGTAATCCTCCAATAACCTTAATTTATTATATGCCTCACGTGACTTTCTTATTCCCCAGGATAGTAAAAGAGGTCTTAATATTTGTCGCCTTGGGTATGAATAGAAAATACAATATAGAGTACAATGGATATTGGATTGAGCTGAGACCCCATCACAAGGACAGACAATTTTGTCTTTAGACCAGTCTTTGGACCTTGGGAGCATTATTAATCTAAAAAACGTTTCAAGACGGAAACATATTTATAACCTACGGAAGAAAAAGGGTTGATCTACTACAAGATACAGCTGGATGTTTCTATGCAGGGTGACATCATCATGATTCATGATTAATAACAGATATCTTGCTCCTTTCTGCGCTCCATCTTTTAATTTCAAAGTGTTCGATCAATGTTTTTTTTAATCCAGATCGCGAAATAAAATCCATTGTGGTTGGGTTTGAGAAATATTCCGGGTGGCCAATTTCAAATAGAATGTTCTTTATATACGTAAGCCAGGCAATGTTTTTTACTCCTTCACATAACAAGCAATCCTCTATTATGGTTCTATTTAATGTTGTGGCCGGGTTGGTCCAGATGTTGTGCCAAAGTAAAATTGGGGCCACCTTTATGATATCCGAAATATGTTGAATAGCAAGCTCGGCATGAAGCACGTATGTAGATGTGCTATTGGGCATTGCCAAAAGATATCGTAGGAATCTATTCTCTATTCGTTGGATTGTTTCCACAGGAAGTAGTCCCCATAATCCTGCTCCATAGGTTCCTATAGTGACACATTTTGATTTAAAAACTTGAAGAAGCTCCCTTGGTGGCCTTGAGCCTATTTTTTTGCAAAATTTAAAAGTGCTCCAGTGGCTTTGGTAAACGTTAGGGCCCTTGCTTTAACTGCGGGTTTCCAGGTGCCTCGTCTATCAAAATGTACACCTAGATAACAAAAGGTATCTGCTAGGTCAACAGGTGTATCTTCTAAAATGATATTACATGGTTCTCTAGTTTTTCTTGGGCCGCAAGACATAGTAAAGGTCTTGGAGACATTTATGTGAAGCCCCCTGTTACTCATGTATTGTGAGAATGTGTTTACTGCTTTTTGTAAACCCCTCTTAGTCTGTGATAAGATTGCCGCATCGTCGGCATAGAGAAGTATTGGTATGGGTTTTCCCTTAATTACAGGGTAGTCATTATAATTTTGTTCTAGGAAAGACCCCACATCATTAATGTATAGATTAAAAAGCAAGGGTGCAAGGATGCACCCTTGTCTTACTCCTCTATAAATAGGGAAAAAGTCTGAACATTCTCCCTCTTTACCAAACCTCACACGGGCACCAGCCCCGAAATAAAGTTCTTTATTAAAAATAAGAATCCTATTGTCTAGCCCAATGTCCACCAAAGTTTGCCACAGGATATCATGCCTTACGCAATCAAACGCAGAACTGAGGTCTACATAGGTTACATAGAGGTTAGTCTTTTTGGCGTGTATGTATTTTTAGGTAATAAGGGCAAGATTTAGGCCCTGTTCTATCGTTCCTTTCCCTCTCCTAAATCCATATTGTAATGGAGACAGAGCATCCTTTTCATCAAGCCAGTCCTGTATCCGGGTAAGAATGATCCTGCCTGCCGTTTTCATTAGGCCGTCTAAAAGGGAAATTGGCCGGTAGCAGGCAGGATCATTTCTATCACCTTTTTTATATATGGGGACCAGGACAGCCTCTTGCCAGGTTTTAATAAAGCCAATTTGATTTGAGGAGTTAAGTACGTTTGTAAGTAATGGGGCCCAAAGATCAGGAAGATTTTTAAAAACGTCGATTAGACCACTATCGGGTCCAGGGGCTTTAGCCGCTGGGCTGTCCAGAAAAGCTTTTTGAACCTCTTCCAATTCGAAATGGATATCTATTGGGTAGGGTCTTCCCAAATTTTCACTAATAGTTCTAGAGTGGGTGGGATCAGGGATACTATACAGAGTCTGGAAATGTTGCACCCATTCCTGTGCTGATATTGCATCGTCTATGGAGGGAGCCGAACGCTCTTGGTAGAATGGTGCGTTTACGGCCCTCCAAAAGGCGACATTATCTTTTTTTTCGCACGCCGAGTGCAAGGTGGCCCAGGCCTTAGCTTTAAGGTCTTTTTATCTAGAGATTAGGGCAGAGTGATAATTCCTTCTAGCAGATCTAATCTGTGTTCTGTGGACGAGCTAGCGTGTAGAATATTTTTGAGTGCTCTGAGTGCCTTTGTACAGTTCCCATCAAACCAACCCGGGGCACTCTTGCTAATATTTCGGGGGATTTTTGTCAAAATCTTTTTAACATGGGAGCAGATGTTGCCAAAGGATCTAAGGACAGTTGTTGGGTCTTTACCTGAAGACAGGCACACGTTAATATCATTTACGGTAGAGGACATCAGGGTTTTTATAAAGTTTCCTGGGATTACTTTCTCCCATTTAATTGTAAACCCATTTTTTTGTCCCAAGATTGGGTTGAGATCATAGGATGTATGAGTGGATTGAAATCGACTATTGAAGTCGAAATTGTAGGTGACCGAGATGGGGTAATGGTCACTCATAGCTATATTGAGAGTCTCCTAGTTTGTTACCTGGCGGGCATAACGATTTGAAAATAGTGCAAAGTCTATAATTGATTTTGCTCCTCTGCCATTAAAGGTTGGACTAAAAGTTTTTGGTGGGTTGCAGATCTCATTAGTGAAAACCAGGGAGTAAGCTCCCAGTATGTTATTCATTAGGTCACCAAACTTTGTGTGGCAGAAGTGGTGGTGAGTCGCCTGATGATCTTCTCCCTCTAAGCCGCACACCCCCTTTGCGCTCATTGGGCATATGGAGCAGTTAAAATCACCTACCCAGATAATTGTCATATCCCCAATTAGGGATTCTTCGATGGAATTTAATGTACCTAAAAAAATTTAATTACCTTATCTACTTCTACCGATGGAATGTTATTATAAAGATTTATTATAATTAAATTTTTTTGAAGACCCCAGGCGGTAATTAGAATTTGGTAATAGTTGTTATCAAGATAGGTTTTTAGAACTGTTGGACCCGTAGTAATTGATGTATAAAGGGATAAACCTCCCTTCGGTCTGCCTCTTCTGCTAGGTATGGCCGGTGTAAAAAATGTTTTATAACCCAGAAGATGGAATGGTTCAGTTGCCCATGTTTCCTGCATGGCAATGATGGAGTGGCTTGTTGTTATTTTCAGCCACTGAGTATCTATAATTTTACCAGCTAGTCCCGCTACGTTCCATGTGATAACTGAGCCCGGGGTTTCTGTGTTTAACTGGAGTTTAGAATTATTAGAGAGATTTAACAGAGGGTCTATTTCGGTGGTTTCAATTAGTGAGTCGACTACAAGCCTCGTAGGGACTCCTAGTTTAGAGTGATCTAATGATTTTTCACCTGGGCAATAGGATTTATATTGAGGGGATAACTTAGAAGGAAATCCCTCAGTGGGTCAATCGACACCTTCAAGGCCTAAGAGGGCATAGTATCTATTTGTTAGGGTGGGTGAATACTGATAGACCTCACGGTGTCTCTGATGGTGATGGTGAGACTCCTGTTGGAGTTTAGGTAGCATCAATGTCCTGGGGTAAAAATTGTTTAGATCATGGAGCTTGATGCCTAAGTTCTCCTTTTCCTGATACCACTCATTTAGGTGATTCATTACTCTGTAATCTCTAAAATTGATAATTATGACGTCTCCACTGATGTCCTTTGGTCTGACGCCCAGCCAGTTGGCCCTCCTTACATGTAGTATGTCTCCATTAATATTTAGGGGAAGGGGTCTATTCCTTTTTAGCCAATATATTGTTTTGTTTTTGAGGCTCTTGTAGTCTTCATACCGGGCTGGAAGTAACTCAGGAACCCCTGTCAACACAGCAACAAAGGGCGCAGACTCAGGAGGGAGCATAATTTGAGTCTGGCGCATAGTACTGGTTGCTGGCCTATTTTGGATATTCGGATTATTTCTACCTGTTGTAGAGATAGGGTTGTTTTTAGCCCCATTAGCTTCTATGTTATTTTTATTGGGTGCTTCATTAGCTGCAACTACCCGTGTGTCGTTATCCCCTGCAGTTCTTGGGCCTTGTTGATTTTGAAGTAAGGATGTAGGTTTTTTAGGGGCCAATTCAGACTGGGGGGATTTAGTCATAATGGTTTTAACACTGGTCGGTTTGGGGTTATTTTGCCCTTTCGTGATTTTACTCTCTGAACTAGTATATTTTTCCTGGGGAGCTGATGGAGCAATGAGTTTCTTACCAGGTGGGTTCCTAGATATCTGATTAATTAGATCTCTGGTGAGTTCTACATTGCTTTGAGATGTACTTTCTAGTTCTCCTAGTTTTTCTGAAATAATTTTTAACCTATGTACTATCGGTAAAATTAGTGATTTTATCAAATTCTCAAAGTTCTCTACCAGTTCTTTAGACAGTGGAATTTGTGCTGTGGGTTTATTTGGAACGTTTGTACCGTTTGAAATTACATCTTTTTGAGAATTAAAAACATTCCTGTATTTGGTGTCCAATTTCTTTCTCGACTTAGCTCTTCTTCCTTGGAATAGATCCACCCCTCGTTTCCTCTTTCTAGCAGCAATCTGGTTCTTAGGCCTTATCGGTGAAAGAGTGAGTTGTTGTGGCAATGACGACGATGTCCCTTCAAGTGGGGCGTCGTTTTCTAATAGGTCCAATGTGGGAGTGTTAGAAGAGATCTGTTCGCGCAGCTGGAGAGGAATACTAATATCTCCGTCATTATCTTGGGCCATGGATTGGTGTAAAGGGGACATGGCTTCGCTAACTAGCCGCACAGGGGCGCTGGCGTCGCCTGACAGCGAGGGAGAAAGTGCCGTGGAGTGCAGGGAAGGCAACTCCACGACACTAGAGGCCCCTTCAGTGCGTTGAGCCAGCGGTGGAATACCTGGGAGGGACACAAATGATGGAAGTAGATAGGAATCCTGGAAGTTATTGGTGGTGGCTGACAAATTAATTATGGAAAGCGGAGGCAAAGAGCCTATGGGTAGGGACAAGCGTCTTTCTGTATACTCAATAGCGGTTGTTGCTACTCCAATAGTCTTTTGTAGCATGCGATCAATAGCTGTCAAGGATTGAATATTAGATTTGGGTTGTTTGACTGATTTAATAGAAGGCATGATGACTAACAGAGGGTTGATGGGAAACAATATTCCAGCTAACAAGGATATCAAGTCTTACTTGGTGATGTAGAGATAACCAGCAGAGAGAGAACAAAAACAAGTGAGGGCCAAGGGGGGTGGCCCAGCCCAGCCTCCTTCGGCCCCCGAACGGCCACAAAATGGCCCGCCCTTTGCCCGGGCTTAGCCCGGCTGCGCCCGCGCCGTGTCCCGCGACGCGGGAGTCCTGACCTTTTTCAAGAGTGCCAGCTGTCGCGGAATCCCTGTGGGCGGGGTCAGCCGCAGGGAGCGCTGGGGGTTGTGGTCTCCCCCCTCGGCGGCCGCGCACGGATGGTAGAGTGCAGCAGCGGCGGGGGAGACCAGTAGGACCCACTGGATGTTTTGTGCGCGTCCCCCGCAGCCCTCTCGCACCGCCAAGACACCAGCACAGAGGCTCCACTCAGAGGAAGGCTCCCAGGTAGGAAAGGGTGCTCCGTCGATATGAGAGTTCTATATTACAATGTCCGCCCGCTCCTCAGCAGTCCTGACCTCGTTTAAAAGCGCCAGCTGGCGCGGAATCCCTGTGGGCGGGGTCAGCCGCGGGGAGCGCTGGGGGTTGTGGTCTCCCCCCTCGGCGGCCGCGCACGGATGGTAGAGTGCAGCAGCGGCGGGGGAGACCAGTAGGACCCCCGGATGTTTTGTGCGCGTCCCCCGCAGGCCTCTCCCACCGCCAAGACACCAGCACAGAGGCTCCACTCAGAGGAAGGCTCCCAGGTAGGAAAGGCTGCTCCGTCGATATGAGAGTTCTATATTACAATGTCCGCCAAGTAATGGAAAAGATAATGAAGAGTGTCCCTTAATACATCTACAAGTCACATACTGTCCACGAGCATGCTATCCATATTATCCTTTTATTGCAGAAGCACATTTTCCTTAAGTGTTAAATGCCCCACATTACAAACATGTTGCATTGCAGCCACCATGTGTAATAAAGCATTTATATTGCAAGTGCAAACACTGGCTTTCTATAGCAAGCAGTGGCAATGAGAATAGGTCTGGCTCTAAGCGAATGTTGTATGGCAATGTGAAGCATTACAAGTGGTTAGCATTGGAATGTGTGTGTTAGCATGGAAGCAAAGAACTAGAGAATAATATTGGTGTAGGTACAAGATCAGGTGGCAGTTACACTATCAATCCAGACACAAAAATCCATATAGGTTAATGACTGCCCTCCTCCAATTTGTGCTGCTAAAGAGAAAATCATCATAATGTATCTAGTTAGCTAAGACGCATTAATAACATTATCATGTTATGTATGCATCCCTGAAAGTTCAAGCACGGGCAGCTGTATTAATAAACAAAATGATCACAGCTGTGAGGAGGGCAATCACTTTTTTGTGGAATCACACAACTTATGCCCAATAAAAACCACGCACTTCTGAGTCCCATCATCTGGCTGGAACCAAAGACCCTCTCCTGGGGATTCTCACATAATTATCTGGTGACAGCTGCGCTGGCATGCCAGGTCATACAAACACAGCAGATAAATGATGTGAGTAGGAACATAATGAATATCATTGCAAATTCCTCTGGGCTTCATATGACTAGGGTAACCTTCAGGGTAACCTTCAGGCAGGTGTAAGCTACAGGGTAGTTGTAGGTTGGTCATCTGAGTTCTTGATAGGCAAGGTGACATGAAGGTGAGTAATCAGCTATCTTGCATGCTCTGATTTAATGAATATACATCAAAAATGCATCCTTACCTAAGACACTGTATGTTTGCTTAATCGTATGTGCTATGGGAGAATGGTAAAACACAGTCAGGGAAATACATGTTGTATTTTGGGGTTTGCTATTCGCAGTGCTAGGAGTATATGCACTACAACTATGTCTCCTAACACCAGTTTGGCAAAGAAGAATGATTTCCCAGCTGCAAAATATCATAACACACGTTGCCACATGGGCCATTACTGAGCTCGCAATTGGCTTGTTAAAAGTCTGCTTTCATTATTTAGATCACACAGATGAGGTCAGACTATTTTCCACTGACATTATGTGTAAGAACTTTGTGGCCTTTTGTATGCTGCACAACATTGCCTTGCACATTGGCATTCAGTCTGAATGCATCCCTGCCCTGGTTCACATCAACCATCCTCACTAGCTGATTTGGGCTCATAAAGGCATCATAGTGTGTTTGCCACAAAACCATGTGGTACATAGTACTGTTCTAGGGAAGATGGGGTATTCATTGTGTTATACCGTGATTTCCCCCTTTTTTCTTTACATTGATATTCCCTTCTCTGTTCAGCCTGAATGGACTGTAGAATGTAGAAGGAGTCACGGAATGTTTGAGTGCTTGGTCTTGGTTAGAGTGTCAGTTGGAAGATTGCAGGCTGAGCAGCAGGGAGGCTGCTTGCTGGTAGGACTAGGTTATATCAACTTACCATCTTATCTACTATTCTACATCCTACATCAAGTGGAACCTGATAAAGATTCATATTTAGAACCTATTACTTGTCTATTTGTGGACCTTTCTACTTCAACATTTTGTTGAGGTCACGGAATGTTTGAGTGCTTGGGCTTGGTGAGAGTGTCAGTTGAATATTGGAGGCTGGGCAGAAGGGAGGCTGCTCCTGGTGGGGTTACATCATATCAACTTACTATCATATGTACTATTCTACATCTTGTGTAACTGGAACCTAATAAAGCATCATCTTTGGAACCTACTACTTGGCTATTTGTGGACCTTTCTGCTTCAACATTTTGCCGACGATTTGGACTCAGAACCCACAAATTTTGTCTAGTTTATACTAGGAACTTTGAAACTGGTATTAATGCATCTACTAAAGAAACTGCAACTTAAGGAAATTCAAGCTTGAAGTATCTATGTGTACTCTACTTAAAGAAACTGGCAGTACCACCAGTGACCTCAATATAGGTCTTCAACCTGGGTGTGCCAGATTCTACTTCACACACCTTGTGAGTTATTTACTACTTGTGTTTGACAGCTGTGTTTCATACCACGAAGCCTGCCGAAGGTGTTGGACAATCTTCTAGTACTGGCCTGTGTTTTGGAAGCACAAGTACGTTGTTGCCTTGGGCATTTACGTTCTATTAACTGGACAGCTGTTTAGAACTGCTGTGTCTTGAGAAAGACTGCTAGACCTGGCACCATTGGCGTAGGTCTCCCTTCCATTTTTCGCTGTTGTGTCCTGTTTTTTCTGGTATTAAATGCTCTGGGCGCTGTGCCACTGCCATTCAGTGCCACAGCGCAAATGCTCCCTGTGTAAATATGATGGTGAATTGGTATCTCCCTGATTGGCTTGTTTGGTTTACCTGTTCGTTCCTAGTAAGGTGGCCTATGTGTGCCCAGGGCTGGTAACCCAAATGCTGCTGGTGGGCCTGCAGCGCTGGTTTGCGCCACCCACAGAAGTAGCTTGTATACTGTACCTCACACCTGCCACTGCAGTGTCTGCGCGCAGTCCAGAACTGCCATCTTGGCTGTGAAGTGCCCACACTTCCCAGCCCCTTACCCTTCCCTTAGCCTCATGTCAGTCACCCCTATGGTAGGTGCATTGTGTGTGTAAGGTAGGACATGGCTTGATATGTGTAGCATGTCCTGGTAGTGAATCCCCTCCATTTTGTTTTTCACTGCTCCAAGGTTACCTGTTCTCCATAGGCTAGAATGGGCAGACTGGCTATTACATCTTATAGTCCTATCTGACTCAGGGAACATGGTAGAAATTCGAATGTAGTATGCCTGAGCTCAGAATAATAAGATGCATCTTTTAGTGAAGTTGGTTTTAATATTCTGTGTTTGAAAATACCACTTTTAGAAAGTAGGTCTTTTCTTGCCTAAGCCTCCAGTGTGCTCTGCTGTTATGTGTATTGGCTGTCTGGGTTTAGAGGGGCAAGGCAGGCTGAGTCAGACCTGGGTTGAATAGAGAGATCTGCATTGAGTACTGGGGAGGGGTAGCTCCTTGTCCTGAATAGGGCTGTGCCTGCCAAGGTATATGCTGGCTCCACCTCCTACTGTGCGTCTGATGGTAGACCCCTCTTTCTGTAAGGAAGGATGCATCCTCGTAAACAAAGTGCTCCAGGCCTGAGCAGAACTGGTTCTGGCTGGGTTCAGTGACTGGAGACTTCTGAGAACAAATACTTTTGGGGTATACATATCTGTGCCCAAACCCCTGATTTTTGTATTGCTCCTGGTTGTCAAGAGGAACCTTTGTCCGTGTTACTGAAGGAATCTTCAGGATAGGACTGTCCTTGTGCTTGTGCGCTGTTTCTTGGATTGGCCTGCAGTAATTCCTCTTGGACTTGGAAGAAGAGGGAAAAGGATGTTTGAGAGACTTTTATTTTTGCTAAGCAATCACCCAAGGGCTAGAAGAGAGCTAGCCTCCTTCTGGAGTCACAGGCACATCTGACTCACCCACCAGCCTCCTGATTCCTTCCAGTGAGGATTTCTATTTGCAGGTGAGGCCCCTGTGAGTTCCAGGGCCTCTAGTTCTACTACAGAGAATAGAGAGCTGAAAATCGTCGCTAACGCCGTTTGCAAGCCTTCACAGCTGAAGAGCGTAAGAAAAATCCACGGGCTGCTGCCGCCAAGCACAAGCAAGCCTTGCGGGCCCCAAAGTTCTTGCTAACCCCAGACATCATCGCATCGCACGTTTGCGGACTTTTCGAAGGCTCGCTGAGTCCGGATCATCGCATCGAGATCATCGCAGCGCGGACGCCGAGCGTCCGCCATTTTCCTCCGATCGCACCCGGATCGTCGCTCCCTCGCGGAGCGGCATTTTCTTTCATCGCAAAAAGATCGCACATGCAACAGGATCAGCGCATCATCTCCCTCGCGGCAAGGATTTAACGCATCACTGGCCTAGCGTGGAGAAATCTGTTGCTTTATCCCGCACGCACCTGCAGCCCGGCACATCATCCTCCCTTGCGTCAAGGATTCAACGCATCCCTGGCCTAGCATGGCGAAAAACATTGCTACAGCTCCTTTGCGACATTTTGTTGGTTTTGCTACGAAATCCAGGTACTTTGTAAATAAAAGGGTCGCAGAGGCCACTGCTTTGAACAGAACCCTATTTGAACACTTTGAACTCTTTTTCCAGCTTTTCAAGAGTATCACCATTTTTCAGTACTGTGGCTTTTTTTTACCGTTATTGGTCTTGTCTTAAGTCTATATATAAAGATACTTATTTTTTATAACTACTTGTGTGGTGTCCATTTGTAGTGTCATTCACGGTTTTACTCTGTATCACCATAAATACTTTACACACTGCCTCTGAGATAAGCCTAACTGCTCATGCTACATTACCACAGGGTTGAACAGGGGTTATCAAAGAGTGTAGCCCCCTTACTCTGACTTAGGAAGAAGGGTCCCTACTTGGACTGATGCCAGCCACTGCCAATTAGAGACCCCCATTTCGAAACAAAGACTAGTCTATTGGCATGAGCTTATTAGAAGTTTAAACGCCATTTTTCCTTCTGCTGCCTTTTGCACACGGCACACATTATTACAAATGTTTAGAGTCTAGCAGACTGTTTTGCTTCGCACGAGAATAATATGTTTTCCTATAGTAGCAGTTTTGCTTGGCAAGCTTTGTCTGACCAGTGAGTGTGGAGGCCTTCAAGGTTATTTCAACACAGTGGTTGTTGTTCGGTCTGATCAGCGCACGTTCTAGACATAACATATATGCAGCTGTGGCCACCTCTGATTTCGGGGCGTTTAATAATGCACTGCGCAGGTATGCAAACACACTTTGAAGAACATTCACATGCAGAGAGCTGGTGTAGAAAATGATGTGATCCATTTTTACCAGGACCAGAGGTATGGGGCCGCCCTTGTAAACCCAAGAGACTTTCTGTAGATATAAAATAACCTAATAGCAAGGGAGGGTGAAATCTAGGTGTAATCTAGCCTATTTCCATTTAGCATTTGAACATGCTTTCTCCTTTTGTATTTTATGGAATAGTAACTATGCTGATAATCTTGTTGCTTATAATATGTCTGCTTGTATTAGCTAAGATACTGCGCCTGAGAACACGGCATTAGAAATAAATATTTCAAACTTGCACGTGTCTTCATTTACTCCTGGTTTTGGACTGATATGAGGACTGCGATCTCGACCTTGAAACTGGCCCGTCTGGATTATGGTAACTCCCTTTACGCGGGCTAGCCAAAAAAATCCCTGGCCAGGCTTCAAAGTGTTATGAACGTTGAAGCCAGGCTGATTTTCAAAAAACCTAGGAGAACACATGTTACTCCGCTGTTACAGGACTTAAACTGGCTACCTATACCCCAAAGAGTGAAGTTTAAAAGTCTATGTATCACTCACAAAGCCATTTATGGTTTGGCCCCGAATTTCATCAAGGACAAACTGACCCATTATGTTCCCAGTAGGAGGCTGCGGTCCTCAGAAGCTTGTCTTCTGGTATGTCCGCGTTTTAAGCGCTCTACGCTGGGGGGGGAGAGCCTTTTCAACTACGATGCCACCTTTATGGAATAGTCTCCCTTAAAGCCTGCACAAAGAGACCAACTTGCTCACCTTCAGGAAGAGATTGAAAACTGTTATCTTCCTGGAAGCTTGGAGCCCTATGTAAAGCACTCCTGACTCTCTGCCTCTCTCTACTGGACGCCTCTTGGACAGCACTTAGAGACCTCTTCGGTGATAATGCGCTATATAAATTACCCATAACATAACATAACATAACATATAAAGAAAGAGTGTTTATGTGTTCCACATTGCCTGAGGTATTCTAAGTTCCATGTTCTGGGTTGTCTAACCATTGGGGGTGTGGAAGAACCAATGAGACACTAATTGCTAGTCTGGTAGGGGATTTTGGCTACTAAGGTGAGTTTTGGTACACCCTAATTCACTGAGGTTCCAAGTCTCTATGCACAGTTGTGTGTATGAGCAGAATCCCTGCTGCACTACTAGTCTTGAGGAAAGCGGCGCCGCTGGTAAGTCTACCCACTTCGAGCCTGACAGCAGCTCCTGGCTATTTAAATTGTGCTTTCTACTGTATGGGCACCTTAGCGTGTCGGGAGTGACTAGTCATTTGTATGCTCAGGATTGTGAGCTTTCAACAGAAGAGAGGCACCGCCTGTGAGTCTAAACACTTCACCAGAGGGACTTTCCCAGAGGAACTGGCCGAGCGACTTGTTGTATGAGGAGCGGCACCTTTGGTGAGCATTTGTGCATATTGGCGGGGGCAGAGTCTATGGGGTCCATTAGGATGTCGGGCGGATTGCCTCCGCCAGGGTGGCGGTGGCCACCGCCACCCTGGCGGAGGCAATCCGCCCGACAACCACTCTCGTTTTCCCCTCCGCCAGATTTGGATGGCGGAGGGGACAGCAGCGGATGGAAAGACCGTCTGCCGCTTTACCGCCGCGGTCGCCTTGCGACCGGGGCGGTTATAGATTAATAGGGTGGCGGTGTCCAATGGGCACCGCCAGCCATATTACGATGGCACAATGTAGGGGCCTTTCCGCGGCGGCAATGCCGCCACGGAAAGGCAGGCGGAGATTGCTGCGGGGGCCGCCTGCAGGGCCCCCAGGTTGCCGCCACTGTCGGGGGGGCACATGGGGGGTACCTATGGTACCCCCCCACTTTTACATATGCAAAGCGGCAGGCACCGCGCGGTGCCCGCCGCTTTGCATATGTAAATGCATCAACTTATGTTTTGCATTGTGGCGGGCGGTGCAGAGAGCACCGCCCGCCACAATGTAAAACATATAGGATGTGCCCGCCATTGTGGGCACATTGTGCGGGCGGTCCCGATCTCCATTAGAGTGGCGGGCGGACAAAGTCCGCCCGCTATCCTAATGGACCCCTTAGTGTTGTCCGGTGACTGGGCGCACTTTATTTTTGCTGTTTTGGTTGCCTAAAGTGGTCAACTCTGCACCATGGCAGTTAAACCGCTGCTTTTTAAATGCTGCCATTCAAATACCTCTCGAGCCCACACCATGCGCCCACTCTCATCGTGCTCAGCCTTACCAAACCTGTGATGCCTCCATGCTGTTCCCTATGACGTGTGCACACTCTTCATGCTCCGTGCTGTGGAGAACGTTTTGTCGCATGCTGTTGTCACAAGCCATCCGGCGCGCTGTCATGGATGCGTGCTGCCATCTTTTGTTTTGAGCTTCCCTCCCACACGGCAATCTTCATTGTGGTGTACACCCTTTGCCAACCACATTGCCAATAAAGTTTTGCGAACAACAAAATCATCCGATAGACTCCAGTTTGGCCTGCATTATTAGTCCCACAGTTTTCTCCACTGGTGAACGGCCGATGTGGTAAGAGAAGGAGAGGACGTTGCGCATTTGGATGAAGAGAAAATGGAACTTTCTGGCTCACGATCAGGTGTTTCACCCCAGTGTGGATCTTCACGCAGTGTGGCACTTCATTTGAAACGCAGAGTTCAGCGAGTGCACACTGAAGGAACGCAGGTGTTATGTCTTCACTACACCACATTGGATACTGGCAGCTGTGTGGAGCCTTGTGTTGAGACCTCGGGTGAGAGATCGCTCACCGGTGTTTAAGCCTTTCTATTAAATGTTATGCTTGACATATTTTATTGGTCTGCGTGTACCTCAGTACAGTTTTAAGCATTTTCCTGTTTAAATAAATCAAACGAATTTCGTTGCGTGCACTGCATCCCCAAATGCAATGCAGTGCGCGCAACGAAATTCGTTTGATTTATTTGAATGTTTACTTACCTGCAAACCTCCATTATCCATACATTACTAACCCCCGCCCTACCCCTCCCCCTCCCCATGTCACCGCCCCGGCAGGTACTCCCCTACCGACCGCGGCTGGCAATTTCTTGCCATTGTATTATTGCATTTTCATGCCATTGTTTTATTGCGTTTAGGCAATTTTCCTGCCATTGTATTTCTGCAATGTTATGCCATTGTATTATTATATTTTCATGCCTTTGGACTTTTGAGTTTAAGATAGTATTTCTTGCTATCTTTTACCCTGTTTAATTTTCTTTCAATTGTTTAATTTTCATCTTTGACTTTCTTCATTCATTGTTCCTTTCTTCATTATATTTCTTTTGTTGATGTAAAGAAAGAGGATATGTTATAGCGTGATTTCTTCCCTTCTTTCTTTGCATTGATATTCTCTCTTCTGTTCAGCCTGAATGACTGTAGAACGTTTAATGATGTCACCGAATATTTGAGTGCTTGGGCTTGGTGAGAGTGTCAGTTGAAGATTGGAGGCTGAGCAGCAGGGAGGCTGCTCCTGGTGGGGCTAAGTTATACCAACTTACCATCTTATTTACTATTCTACATCTTGTGTAACTGGAACCTAATAAAGCATCATCTTTGGAACCTACTACTAGGATATTTGTTGACCTTTCTACTTCAACACATTGTTTTAAGGAAGTGATAATATATCAATGATGGTGATTACTGCATTTTGATTCAGGTCAATAGAAAAAATCCTCAGACTTTGACAAAGCATTCACAATGTGGGAAGCATTGTGAATAGACGTTAAACATTGCCATTGTTTTGTGGTGAAGCAGTATATTGCAAGACCCGTGAGGTAGACTGATACATACAACAAAAGAAGGGTCAGAAGTTGCACATCAAAGGATATGCAACTCTGCCAGTCCCTTACCAATAGTATTACAGTATTTGATTTATATTACAATATGAACTCATTGGTTTGGGAATATGAATGTTGTACCGCAGTTGCAGAGACGTGTTTTTGTGCCATGAAAATAATTTTTTTGCATTGCACTTTGAAATGTATTTCCGTAGGAATTAGTGGGAGATTAAAGACATCAAACTTTAACGAGAACAATGTTTTCGATACTTCTGTTCTCCTTGTGATTTTTGGAACTAGCAGCTATTCCTAGTGAGAATAGTGTCTCTGGAAAGAAATGTTTACATGAATAACGTACGTCCCACAACCATAGACAGAGCAGATGGTAAGTAAGGGCATAAATCAGAACAATGGAAATTATCAGCAATTAACACCCAATGCAGTAACGGGATTATCACCGTGTGTTGTGCCTTGGAAGCTTGCCACTTTTGAACTCTGCCTCCTGGGCTGGTTGTTGTGCCCATTTCCAGTTACTGCTCGCGGGAGGAGCATTCTACTGCTGATCCAGGGGTGACCAGGGGCAGGGCAGGGCTGCGAGCGTGTGTGCGGGGACTCCATCTCCCAGGAGCCCCTGCTTGGCCGATTGGATCCACCTGGCCCGCTCGCCCTCCTAGCCCCGCCCCCTGCACACAGGTCTACAAGAACCTGCTCTCTGCTGTTGCCGGCGGGATTATCACCGTGTGTTGTGCCTTGGAAGCTTGCCACTTTTGAACTCTGCCTCCTGGGCTGGTTGTGGTGCCCATTTTCAGTTACTGCTCGCGGTACCCGCTTCGCGGGTCCCGCGTCGCTGAGGAGCATTCTACTGCTGATCCAGGGGTGACCAGGGGCAGGGCAGGGCTGCGAGCGTGTGTGCGGGGACTCCATCTCCCAGGAGCCCCTGCTTGGCCGATTGGATCCACCTGGCCCGCTCTCCCTGCTATCCCCGCCCCCAGCATTGTCCCCTCCCTATAAGACCCAGTCCACTATCCGCGGCGCGGGAGCGGGAGGGAGCATGCCGGGAGAAGCCCGGGACAAGGGCGGGACCGTCTGTGGCCGTCAGGGGCCGAAGGAGGCTGGGCTGGGCCCGCCCTCTGACTTTGCGTCTTTGACGACCTGATACAGTACGTTCCCTGTTTTGAGAGATCCCTGGTGTTTGCTCATATAGTATTGTTTATTTTTTGTTGGCTGCAAAGTATGTCTTCTCCTTTAAATACCACTGCCCAGATCCCTATTCAGGCTGAGGTGGGGTTAGCCATCTTGGGGCCTCTAGACAAATATTTTAGTCGGGTAAACCAAGATATTGATAAGGAAATCGCTTTGGCGGAGAGGCGCGCCGAGCGTAGGCTATCTATTGAACTCCTAAAAATTCCCTTGGAGAAACGGCCACCTCAGGGTTTCCCGGCATTGGCATTGGTTCCTCCTCTGTCATCTCTAACCCTGCCAGTTTTACTGGACACGCCTTATGCCTTTCCCCCCTCATCAGAGCTGTTGGCTGGCTCGTCTGTGGGTCTTGACATGCCCATTTTGTCTTCCATCTCGCCCCCAATACCAACTGGCTTACCTACAGGGCAGGTGACCACTGCCCAACCGAGCGTGTTAATTCACGTAGATAAAATTAAACCAAGTATTAAAAGGAAAAGAAGTGCTGCCCCGAAGAAGTGCCATCCTCCCAAACATCCGAAAAAAATAAGGAAGGTTTAAATATCCCAGCGCCCTTCCTACAAGCCTATTGGGGCTGGCTTTGGTGGGGTTGAGACTATTAAGGAGGGAGTTGTTCCGGTTAGTCCTGTATCCAACGCGAACGACCCTTCAGCGATGGGATCGGCTGAGACATTATCTTCTGCTCCAGCCCTGCTCCTCGAGTTGGAGAGGCTGATGAGGTCTCTCCTGATTCCTATCGAGGAGCGAGTTAAAAAATTAGCTGATCGGTTAGATCATTTCGAGCAGGCTACTTTAGATAACTTTTTTTCCACCAAAGCCCTAATTAAGTCCCACCCTAGGACGGGGGATAGCATTAATTCTCTGAAACCAAATGGCCAGGCAAATGGCGTGTCCATCGCTGTGCCCCCTCCCCCCATAGTCAGCATTGCAAGTAGACCTCAGTCGAAGGGACAAATCCCCAAGACCAACTTAGATTTGTCGGACCGCCTAAGTAGTAATACCACCAAACAAACCAAGCTGCCTGATACTGTGGTGATGGGTAATAAAGAGAGTTCCAAAAGTGGAAACCCTGTATCTAATGGTTCCGAACCCTCATCAAGCAGTTTAAAACCCTGTCTTGGCGTTCCTGTTAGGGGTAACAAAGACAGTTCCAAAACTAACAATACTGCATTGAATAGTTCCCAACCACCATCAAGTATTCCAACATCCCGTCCTGCTGCTCCTGCCATTAGCCTGCCCAACACCCTCCTAATGAAGGCACCCCGTAGGATACCTCCTATGAATCTTACCCCAGATTCCTATCCTTTCGTGGCTGTCCTCACTAATGTACCACCTTTGTTGGCCGGGCAAAGAGAATCATTCCAGATGCTAAAAAACAAGGTAATGCACTGGTTGAAGGCAAATAGACCACTGCCCGGGGGAGTGGATGGGCTGATTATTGGAGTGAGAAGGACAGACTGGATAGGTTGTACTCCTAAAAACTTGGGGGGGAGTGTATAGTTGTTAATTTCCAAGATTCTAGGGTGGCACGTTTGATTACGAAGCAAAATTGGGGCACAAGCAGTGGTGGAATTGGTGTTGTTGATCTTACATTCTTTTATCCAAGACCAACAGGTGTTCAATTTGGTATGGCCAGTGAACTAGGAGTATTCCCTTGAGTGAGAATAATTGGGAGAAGCCCAAAAGGGGTCAGGGGAAAACAATACCACAATACAAATATATATAAAGAATTCTTACAATTTATTAAAGTATACAAATGTTAAAAGGAGAGTGAACCAAAAATGGAACTCACTCAGCATTAATAAAACAATAAAAACAATTAATAAAAAGGTTTCAATTTTGGCCAGCAAGATTGAATCACAAAAGACAGAAAAAACAATAAGACATGAAATTAGTGCAATACTTCTTGTATATTCAGACTCTATTGTGAACACCTAAGCTATATGTACTATAATACAATATTTCAGCAAAGATGTCGAGATCCTGAATTATACTGGTATGAAGCGTCGACGCGTTTCGGTGGTTTTCCAAATTGTTGTCCACCTTTATCAAGACACCTTTTGGTTTCTGTCGTGGTGTTGGGGTCTATATAATTGCCCTTGAAGTCCGTAAGTCTAAATTGAATTTCTATATTGTTCCATTTTTAAATGCCGAATGTATAGGGCTGTGTCTCTGGGTTGTGTATCCGGTATGGTACTCCTGTAGATATAGGTACCTAGGCGTATAATCAATTCAGAGTTGTTGTGCCTAAAATATATATTGCTGGTCTTCTTTGCTTGGTTAAAATCCAGAGGCGCCTAAGTCTTGTCCTTGCAGGATTTGGTTCTGTTTCTCCAGTGCTCCGCCAAGGACTGCTCACTTCTCTGGTTATAGATAGTCTTAAAAATATAGAACCAGGGGCATTACTATCATGTCCTCAAGTCGTGTGGTTCTGTTGTTTCACGACGGACTGCCTGCTTCTCTGGTTCAATTTGGTATGACCAGTGAATCAGGTTGCTGTAACTATTTCCCCTCCCCAGGGTTTGTTCCTTTCACTGTACCCTTACAACGGGGCAATTTTTATAATGGACCAATGTATAATCGTTTTGAAGTAATGAAAGATCCTGGGAGGGTCCATTGACTAAATTCTGATTATTGCCCGAACAATAGGGAAGGTATGACCCGTTGGGATATATGTGGGAAGCCTGTGTTAACTGTTTTGTCTAAAAATGTGGAATTGAACGAAATGAGAACTGGTTGGGCGACTGTGATTTTGGAGGAAACTTGTGGGGAGTGTATCCCAATTTCTGGGGTCTCTGAAAACGAGGAACTAATTATAGTTAGCACTGTTGGCATCCAGGAGGCTGATCATAACATAGAGGATACTACCCGAGAGAGGGAGGGGCTTGATGGAATTTTAGTAAACGACTCTGGGATGTCCTGTGTAGGAACAGTACCCATGGACGGCCCCAGTTTGGGGAAGTTATTTTCATGGAACATCGCGGGGTTGAGTAGCAAGCTGATGTCCCAAAACTGGATAGATTTTGTTAACGGCTTCGAAGTCTGTTTATTCCAGGAGACATGGGCTTGCGACCCTATATTTCTTCCTGGCTATTTACATTTTTCAATTCCGGCCAGTAGAGGCTCTAGGGGCCGACCGATGGGAGGCCTAACTATTTGGGTAAGGCAATGTCTTCAGATAACAATTAAAGTGGTGGATTTGGGTTGCAAAGACATCCAAATGCTAAGAATATCCTCAGAAAAGTGGGGAGGGATAGATATATACAATATCTATGCCAGGGGTAGCACCACTGGGAGTTCACCCATTCTAGAGGCCTTGTCCACTTTTTTGGAATCACAGTCCCTGGGTAATAAAGTTGTAGTAGCTGGTGACCTAAATAGGACCATCGAACCATTGGATTGTTCGGATGATCCCCTAGGGCAAGAAGAGGATATACAATGGGATGTTCCGACTTTACATCTGGCTCCTGTTAAGCGGTGGACGAAAGACATATTACAACTGAACGCCATTTGCTTGGAACATGGGCTGAGAGCCCTAAATGGGAGGACGAAGGGCGACAGGGAAGGTGCCTGTACATTCGACAATGGTCATAACCAAAGTCGGATAGACTATGTCCTTTGCAGCCTTAATTTGTGGCAGTTGGTATGCGACATGAAAATTGAGGGTAGACTGGAAAGTGACCATAATCCCCTCTGTGTGATCCATGACTGGTGGATGGCCATATCAGGGAACCCTCAATCAAGCGATGGTCCAATGCCTACTATGGCTAATGACATGCGCAGACTTAACTGGCCGAGTGTACTGGCGAATGCAGAGTCTATGGACTTTATAAGTTCTGAGGTGGATACTGCAATCGCTGCTATGGAGGCTGTAAATTCTGTAATCCCAGGTTCAAGGGAAATAACGGACATACACAACAGGCTCTTTTCCCTCTTAAAACCACATTTTTTGAGGTCCCGCAACACAACTAGGAAAAAACCACCCAAATCAGCTAGGTGGTTTAATCATCAGTGCAGGGAAGCCAGGTTAAGCTTGGGAAGAGCAATCAGGAATAGGGATAAGGCAGCGATTGGCGAGGCTAGGAAGCACTACAAGGTTAGTGTATTACTAGCGAAAAAATCATGGGACGAAAAGCATTGGGCAGAACTAAAGGAGGCCTCAGGGGCTAAGGATTCCAGGTTATTCTGGAATATTGTCAAGTGGGGCAGAGGTGGATCCCCAAACAAACCCGACAATAATGTCGCTGAGGGTGCCTGGGTGGATTATTTTAAACCCCAATATGCTGAGACTACCGAGTTTAATGATGTGGAGGTAATTTCAGCTGTATTCCCCATTGGGAATTTATTTTCCCCTAAAGAAACTGAAGTTGCAATATGTGCTGCCAAAGGGGGTAGGGCCCCGGGTTTAGATGGGATACCCTCTGATGTTTTTATAAACGATAAGGTGAGGTGGGCTAGGTATGTATTCCTTTTAGGAAATGCAATTGCAAAGGGAACGGCAGTCCCAGAATTATGGAAGGGAGCAACTATTATACCCATATACAAAAAAGGGGATCGGTCCCTCCTGGCCAATTATAGGCCGATAAGTTTGATTGCCACTATCCAAAAAGTGGTGGGGAGGATGGTGGTAAACAAGCTAATGGATTGGGTAGACGAGAACAACGCCCTGTCCCCATATCAGGCTGGATTCCGGCGGGCTACAAGCACAGTTGACCAGGTGTTTTGCTTTGCTCTGCTGCAGTGGTGGACGGTGGTGCTCGGCGAGGGCAGCCTGTATGTTGCCTTTGTCGACTTGCGGGCTGCCTTCGACCTGGTCCCAAGGAGAAAGCTCTGGGCAGTTCTGAGCGAAATAGGCCTTCCGGCTGAGTTACTCACTCTGATAATGAGGCTGCATGAGTGTAACTTTGCCAAAGTTCAGTGGGGTACGAATGGGGAATCATCTGCCGACTTTCCAATTGGACGCGGAGTACGACAGGGGTGTGCTATGGCCCCCTGCTTTTTTCCCTATTCATTAACTGAATTGTGGCTAGGATGCTGGATGCCAGTGTCGATGCACCTTCGTTGGCGGACCTTAGGGTCCCGATCCTGATGTTCGCCGACGATACGCTGATTTTATCCAAAACACCGGCTGGCTTGCAACGAGCTTTAAATATCTTTGATCTCTACTGTGGGAAACATGGCCTGGAAGTTAACGTGGGCAAGACTAAGCTGATGGCCTTTTCACCAAAACGTAGACCCCGGCCTAAAATACTTCTGAACAATTGTGTGCTAGAGGTTGTTACTGTATTTACCTACCTTGGGGTGCAGATAGCAAACAATCTAAAATGGTCCCAACACATAGAAAAGGCGGTCCTGAGGCATCAACAGATTTCGGGGGCACTTCGGGTGGAACACAAGAAGTCAAAATCAAAGCCTATAAAACCAGTCCTGGCAGTATATGATGCCAAGGCTATTGGGTCTGCCCTATTTGGGGCTGAGCTGTGGGGCTTCGATAGGCTTCTCCCTTTGCAAATATCAGAGAATAGGTTCCTTAGGGGAATCACGGGTCTCCCCCAGAGCACACCACTAATCCCGCTTGGTCTTGATCTAGGGAGAAGATCAGTTAGTGACCGAGCGCGATTGCGCCCGATTCTCTATTGGAGACGCCTCTGGACTACCCCAGAGATACGGCACTATGCAGAGGGGTTCCTTGCCATAATTAAAGTTGACATCTTTCATAAAATAGTATGGTTAAAAAACTTAGGACTGCTCTAGGTGACCTCGGCCTCTCCAACCTATGGGATAATCCATCTGGGGAACCCTTTCCAAGTAAAAACATAATTAAAAGTTTATATTGGGATTGGATAGATGGCAGACTCTGGAATAGAACGAGATCAGACACAATGGCGGGGTGCTTCCTAGAAATCAAACTGTGTCCTATATTGGAACTATACTGGGACAGCATCACTAACACAGGGGATAGGAAGCTTTTCTTCCAGTTAAGATCAGGTGCCCTTCCTCTGAGATTACTGACGGGTAGGTGGAGGAGTGCAACTACCTCGTGCTGCCCGGTTTGTGGTGCAACCGAGGAAAGTATAGGTCACTTTTTATTCTTGTGCAAAGCTTATGCCACCCCGAGAAGAGTTTGGTTAGCTCCCGTTTGTAGAAATCTAGGGACATCCAGGGGTGTTGAGGCGTTACGAATTATTTGCACAGCCACTGATATGCATATTGTTCTAGGAACAGCAAAGTATCTGGGGTGGGCATGGTCCATTAGACGGAGGGCAATTTCTATTAATGTAACTTAATTAGGGTATCAAGTGATCGCTGTGTAAATGTACACTAAAGATTTTTTATTGCTTATGTATGTACAAATGTTTTAAAAGTATGTATAAATAAGAATTTTTTTTAATGGGATGTATTTTAAATGTATGTTTGTGCTTTTATGAGTATATCCCCCGAATAAAGCTTTGAATTCGTAACGAGATTCAGACTATTAGCACCTGTTCCTCTAATATCACCTAACACAGGCAAAAAACAACTACTGTCTGTGTCAGTTCCATGTCCCAAGCGCAGAAACTGGATTGTAAGAAAACAACAGAAGTTGTGGTTCCTGGATTCTCAACGTTCTGACTGTCTTGGCCAATCTCAGCCTACAGCAGGGTTCTAAAGGTAGGAAAAGCCATGCTACCCCCCTTGCCTTTTCACCACGAGGAATCAAATTCCACCAAAGAAAATAACTGGCTTCTTGTGGGTTCCTGGGATGAGTGTGAATTTCTACCTCATCTACGTTGTGCCGAGCTGTATTCCAATGTTTGTCAACTTATATGTTTCTGAATATTTGGTTTTACTGATCAGCTGCAGGTGGAGGTTATATATGTAGTAACTGCACTCGGTTCATAGCTGTCTCTCCTAGTTTTCTAGCTACAGCTATCACAAGCCGTTCAAAATTCTTCAGTCCACTTGATTTTCAGTTTGAAAATATTGATGCAGGGCCTGTGCTCAAGTGATCCCTTCACTTGTTTTGTATTCTCTAAGCTCTTTGTATTGTTGTCGTGCAGCACTTCACGCTTTGGAAATACACCTAAGGCAGGGGGGTAGGAGGCACCAAAAGTGTCAGGTTGCCCAGATACATGGCTCAAAAAGTGTTTGTGTGCATTTGTTAGTGTCTGTGTTTAAATGTGTTAGCACATTAAAGCCAGGAACACTGACTGCTTCCATGTTTGTTTCCTTCTTGTGTTTATATTCTCCAGGAGGGTTAATATAGCTCTATCGCCTGCTGCTGAGGACTATAAGAAGTTTCTAAAGGCCCTGAAGCCGAGTTCCAAGCCCAAGTCAGCGCTGAGGCCCTATAACGAGGGAAAGGGCGTTTTACAATGTGTATAGCCTGAGGCAGAAGGGCTATTAGGCTATTACAACCCTCTACCCACTATGTGTAGAATGTTCTGAATTAAAAAGGGAGAAATTGCACGACAAACAATGGAATGTTAGAGATCCAGGCTTATACCAGCCATTATAACCCAGTAGCTACTCCATTGTCGTCAATGGAGCTCTCATCATTTTAATGTTCTAATTGTCCAGAGAGCTGTTTCCTATGATCAGGACTTTGACTCTTGGGTGAGAAGAGCTGATTCAATTTGTCATTTGCTACAATTGAAAGATGCAATGGTATATCCAGTGGTCTGTGGGTAGGGTGTCACAGCCAATATTACTTAATGCTACACTTGTTGAATATTGATAAAGTTATGTGCGTTTGTTTAAAAAACATAGGTTGACTATGCTATGTAGAACACAATATTGCCATTTAGAGGGCATGGAACCTCAAAGCGCTATCTCTTGTAAAAGGCTGAAGCTCAGCAAGGAGGCCAACAGGGACGTAACTTTTCAAAATGAAGTTAACAATTTAAAATATACATATTTATAGCACAAGAATTTTTTTTATTAATCTTAAACAAATTTCTTTGTGATAACTAATTTCACAGGATGTAGGAGCCTAATTAATATCCAAATTTGCATTTGACTGTGGTCGAAACAGAACCAAACATGACGGCGTAGGCATTACTAAATCAAAACAAATATACATCACACTGTCCCTCTTTAGGATTTTCCTTTTGTGCTACAGCTAATCCCTGGTTGAGCCATTCTCCACAGTGCGAATTTATTGTTCATTGACTTTCATCTTATGCTGAGGCAGGAGCACGCAAGACCTATACGTATAAAATATTCCACACTGCACGAAAACATGAATTTATACATTTTGATTAAATATGTGCTGCAAATCTCAACGGGATTTAAAACAAGAAGAAAACATATTTCATAAATTGATTCTTCTCACAATTTATAGACAAGCTATATTTAGAATGTTGTATAGAGTTTTGTCGTAGCAATGTATACATCAATATACTAGTGGTATAATTGTTTTATCATAAAGGTTTGGCGCCGGCTAATCAATTTCTTAAGCTCACTTCTCTCTCAGTCTTTTCTGTCCATTTCTACAATGGTTACATTGTGCACAGATAATGAATGGTTTTACACCTCTGCATACGAAATCAATCTTTTCTCTCAATTCGACTTGTTTTTTGATGTATCTGCTTTCTTCTTTTATCTTAAACATTCAATACAATAATGGTGTTACTTCCCCATATATTTAAGTGCTATGCAATGGTTTGGACATCCAGCACTTTAGGATTTAATTATATTAGTTATCTTACTCTATGAAATAAATGGCAGTAACCACACTACTGTGAGTGATAAAAGTTGCTGTTGATAAGTTCCTAGAATTTCCACTGCAAAGTAAAAACGAACGATGCTAGAATAACGAGAGCAAGAGTTAATTTTTTTTTCAAAGATTCCTGCATGTTGTGTAGTTTTCTAGCGAATCTTTTTACTACTATCTGAAATAGGCCTTGGAGGTCCCCAGAGAATCCTTCCCCCCAATCAATAAGCCTTATTTGCTTCCCTCTAAAGCGAGAGACGTGCAAATCAAACATAGCATGGGGCTGCCTGCAGCTCAGCTTCACAAACATTAGACCTCTCTTCAAAACAAATACTGCTGGCGAAGAAGTTTCAGCCGATGCGCAGCGCTCCAGGGTGCTGCGGTCCAGCCTCAAAGACAAGCCGCTGAGGCTGGGTTAGTAGTTTTCGTCATTAGTAATTTTGCAATTACTTGTGGTAAATACAATATTAGACTCATGTGAGCTGGCAGGTCAGGGTTTAATGCCAAATCTACTGGTTTTAAAATTCAGCAAAACTGTCTTCGACGTTGGAAAGCCTCCTTTCTCCTTAACCATGCAGTGCACCATGGTAGTAAGTTCACGGTGACCACCTGACACAGAGGCAGTTTCTGGGCAGCGACAGTAACAATTCAGGACAAAGGACCAACATTCAGGACAAAATTCTGGAAACAAGATTCATTTTACAGATATTTTTAAGAAGGTCAATAAACAAGCATTTGCAGTGCACTAGGTCTCAGAATTACGATATTTTGAGCTATTGGCATTGTAAATGACCATGCCCTTTATTTGTGTTTTAAAAACCTGCAATAAGAAAAGGCATTGCCATTTACAATACTGTTAGACCTGAATTTTTCAGCGGGATTATCCGCAGACTTTTTGCTTTTGGCCTCTTGCTTTCGACCCTATTTCTGTTGGTTTTATGACTCTGGGTACTTTACCACTGCTAATCCGTGCTAAAGTACATATACTCTCTGTGTAAATTGTTATTATGGATTGGTGTTTCCATGATTGGCTGGTTTGAAATACTACTAAGTCCCTAGTACAGTGCACCGTGTGTGCACAGGGCCTGTAAGTCAAATGTTGCTAGTGGGCCTGCATCAATAAAATGATTGTGCCGCCCACACAAGCAGCCTTGCAAAAGGTTCACAGACCTGCCACTGTCAGGCTTATCTCAGACGCAGTGTGCAAAGCATTGGTGCCTGCACACAGTAACACAGTGCAAACACTACAAAAAGACACCACACCATTTCAGAAAAATAGCAAGTCTTTTATCTAAACCATACAAGACCAAAAACAACAAAAATCCTGCGGTTTCAGAGACGGTGCCCAGAGGAATGGTGAAGTCTTTGCTGTTCCTGAGAGGTCTTGAAAAGGGGGCAAGATCTACCTCAAGCTCGGGGAGATACTTTTCAAGCATGATTCACACACAGTTTCTCTCCTTGGAAGAAACAGCTTCTGCAGGCCAACCCCAGACTGCACACAGCAAAGGGGCAGTACCTCACCTTCAGCTTCCCCAGCAGTTCTCCTTGGCAGATGTTCCTCTTGAATTCCAGAAGTAATCTAAAGTTCTGGGGTCTAGGCCCCAATATTTATACAACATTTATCTTTGTTCTCTTGTGGTGGAGAGTCTCTGTACTCAGTCAAAACCAGTTATGTCCTCACTGCTCCAGCTTCCCAGCAGGAAGTGGAGACAGCTTGTGTAAGGAAGACCAGGCCCACAGGGGTATCTTGGGCCTACCTTAGGGGGTGATTCACCTGTAATAAAAGAGAAGGTTAGGGCCTGGAAAGGGGGTGCACTTGCCAGATCGGCATGGCAGTAGAGTCTGCGTGCAGACACTGCAGTGGCAGGTCTGAGAACCTTTTGCAACACTGCTTGTGTGGATGGCACAATCAGTGCTACAGGCAAAGTAAATAAGACATACCGTGTAACAATCAAAGTAATAGGGCCTGTCCTAATGGAGGTTACAAATGAAGAGAAGGTAGTACTAAGAAAGGACTAACAAGCCTAATAACAAATCATAAGCCAGCGTTTACGAAGGACAATGACACAAGCCAATGACAAATATGGCTGGAGAGTGGACGGAGCTTCAAGTCCATACTCCAATACAGCATGGCTCACAGAGTAGTGCATGTGCTGCCCAGGCTTCACCTAATAATATAAATGCAAGGAAATAAGTGGTCAGCATGAGTACAAGTCAAAATTCATTACAACAGATGGCTCAATTTAAGAAATCCACCCACACACACATGATCGGAGTCAAAGGTCCACATTTTAAAACATTGGAGGATCTTAGATTCTGGTAATCTAAATCTCGAACGTACACACTTTGCATTTAAGAGAACGTCTTACCTGAGGGACCAACTGATACACAGCAGATCCTGTCTAAAGAAACACAACAACACACAGGCTACGCTCTGGAATCTCCCACCTGTAACAGGACACCACCCCTGTGATAGTTGCACTGTATGCGACTCCACTGCCCACTCCACCATCCTCCAGCTATGCACTTTTTGGTAGTCTAAAAAAAGACACACCAACTGCAAAACAAAAAATTGCATTTACCTGATTACCTGCCCGTGCACTATGTAGGCATGACGACTCGACCAGTGAAGATTAGAAAAGGAGAACACAAAAGTACCATCATATGTGGCCGAAGTGCGAGGAAAATGAATAATCACTACAGAGAGGTGAATCACCCCACCACAGATCTAAAATGCACCATATTAGAAGCAGATCCTTCCTGGAATACTAATACACCCTTTAGACGGGACCAACAGTGGGTGTTTCGCCTTCAGACCAACGTAAATGGGCTCAATGATGAAATCCCTTGGAAGGAGGTGTAGACTCCCCATTCCCCATTAGAGTCACCTCCTGATCATAAATAGACAGATATAACACCGATGCCATAAAAACCGGGACAGCAGCCAATTTTGTAACAATAATACAACCTGCATGCATCCCTGTCCTCACACAGCTGGTCACAAGAGAACCCCATGCATCGGGGAGGGGCAATAGCGTGATTACTCCATGTTCCCTGACGCTAGGGGGTGTATATTAACACACCAAAAGGTCAAACCCTGCTCTGCCCCATTTTGATGACTCTATGGACAAGATGTCCTTTCTTACCCACAAAAACCACAAGCACCATGACGGGACCCAACCGTATCAGAGGTCCCCCCATGACATGGAATGTGAGATGCTGCAGATGGCTCCAAAATAAATACACACAAGTGGCAAAATGAAGTCTCTCTCTCCCCCATACACATGTATATAAAGGAATCGTTCTTTCTGGCTCTTCTGGTCGGAATCAACGATAACAGACCAACTTCCCCATATACTTTCTCTTACAAACCATCCAATGCACCTGAGATTGAAGGAGACTCCCTCTATACTTGTCTCGCCTATGGAAGCCAGCATACATAAGAGATCTACATTAAACACAATCTCTCGCAATCAATACCTTCACCTCTTTCATAAAGCACGCTTCAATGCGACTACTCCGCGCCACCTGATGTTGCTACAAATGTACTTTATTTAGGTAAGCGCCATTACCCGGGCCCAGTAGATATGTTCTTTCTGGGCATTTTAAAGCAGCATTACGATGATGTGTACCATACGTGTGTGATGTGAGCACGATGGTGAGCGTCACTTGGCGTACATGTCTCGTATGTCTTTACAATATATTGAATGTTCATGTATTGTCTGTCTGTCAGTTACCATCAGCACTGTTGAGCCATGTTTGTCCGGGACACTTTTCATACTTTTCAGACTCTCCCATGTACCTGTGTATCATCTATGCATGACAAGATCAACAGCCATAGTCAATGCTGAGACGGACACACTTACCGCACACCGTGTTCGCAAGGGGCACTGCGTCTTAGTACAGGGGTCAGAGAATGTGCAACACAATCTTGCAAATTGACAAATTAGATTCTTTAAATCGGTACTGTCTAGCATAATAGTTCCAGTGACATGACCATAATTGGGAGGGTGACTCCCACCTCCACACAACGTACCTATGAAGTTGATAGAGCGCACAGGGACCAACTAGCTCAATATTACCATACTCACCTGGGCCCATATAACATTCACCCTTTGAACTAGTAGTCCTGTCTAACTAATTACTAATTTAATCATCCTATCAGTGCTTTGAGTCCTTTTACGAATTATACCTGTAAACCATGACTTATCAATCCTTGTTACCTTTGCTATACGTCCTAGGGATCGAAAGGGAGTTGAGTTTAAATAGGCAGTATTTAAAACACATTTACTTTTCCTGTAATAAACCACAGACTCGGGGAAAGTTTTAAAACCTTTATCTATGAGAGATTTTTTTAGTCAAATTGATAAAACCACAATCTTTTGACTATGAATTTTACAAGCAAGAATATAACCAGTAGGACATAACGTTTGTAAGAAATCACAGCAACACCTTTAGACATTGGTGAGAAAGGGAAATAGCACAAGGACATACCACATAGATTATATTTATCTAGAATGGTGCAATGACCAATCCTGGTCACGGGCTGGGGCCAAACGACAGGGCTAGGTTCCCGACTAATCAGGTGCCCACGGGACAAGACAGGTGCAGATCAGGACAGGTGACCTCCTCTAACTGCAACGCCAGCATCACACCCCTCTCTAGCAAATTTGGTACCCGGACTGGGTAATCGATTCTTCTGACAGAGTGCTCCGCCAGCACCTCTGTTCTCGATCGCCTATTGAGTGCGTTGGGTCAGTGACAGGTCAGCTATTCAGACAAGTCAGACAATTTCTCTATCTAAACCTATCTTAGTTATACCATTTCGAGGGCAATGTACCACCCCTAAATGTTGCAAATCTATGTGTTCCCCTTCAGTGATTGGTTGGAAAGACGAGGAGAGTTCATCACACCATACTAAGCTGATGTAATTTCAATTCAATTCGAATCCCCACCCACAATTTACTTTCTCACGTCTTTATTTCGCCCACCAACATTATTTCATTTTTGCATACAATGTTAACACATTTGGTAAGTCTTCTTCCTGTTCCCAGGTCATGGGGTGAGGTTCTCATGCATATCGTGGGCAAGATGCTTCGTGGCCGAGGTTCAATGTCAATGCTTCAGCAATTTCAGAGTCAGAGTGGGCGTGAGCGGCATCGTCCAAGATGGAGGATGTGACAGTATTCAGGCCCAAAGTACGAGCTAATAGCAAAGTCAAAAAGTAACATATTAGAATACAAAAATAAATTAATGCACTGTATACCACATATCACTACTCTAATCCCATTACTATATTTTAACTTGTGCATTAATAGTTAAGCAGAACGAACAAGCTTAGTACAAGCTGCAGCATAAGCATTAGCATGTTAGATTTAAAGCGGCCTTTTCCAAAGCAGAAAAGTCGTCACACTACGTGAGTGTGGCAGACGCATGCGCAGTGAAATTCCCGCATTGCAGCGGCCATTTTAGGACATTCAAGTTAATGTTAGTAAAAGCACATAGGCGAGCTTCTCCTAGATACTAGAAATGTTGTGTAATGTAAATATTAGTAAACAAAACATGTTGGTCAATATATTACAGGTTATTTAGAGAGGGCTGAGTACAAGCAAGTTTTTGTATATGTGAAACCTTGCTTGATCAAAGTCATAATGCCCTATTATTGGGATCTACTGGGAAATCAAACATCCACGCAAACTTATATGCGGAACACGCTACTCTATCTGCAATGGCATAGCTAAGACTACACCTTAAGAAATGGGTTTTCAATTTCACAATCTTCCAGTAACAGTAAGATGCAGCAAGCCATATTAATTTACAACACATACCAACTTGCAGATATTGAGACTAGTAATAACGATAGTCTTAATAGATTTTGGAGTCATCCTGATGACGTTTGCACCTTAGACACATATCCCTGGTACTAAGGAGTGATTTTATTCGCCAACAATGGGTACCATGGTCGCAGTGACATCGTCTCCCGTGGACATCCCATTGACTATCCAGCGGTACTCACCCATGTCCTACTCACTTCTGATCCAAGAATTGCATACTTGATATAAGACCTCAACACTTTGATCCTACAGGTCAATTTCCACATGCTTTCTGAAATACCCTTCAGCTTGATATAGCTTGGGACACCACGCCATGAGCACATGAATGAGGGACACCACAGGTATATTCCTGCCTGTACTATCTTGACTTTTTAACCTTCTTTTTTGTCTTCCTTCTCTATAGGTTGCATACAGAACAACATATACACACAGTAGGTAGCACCTATGGGCACCAATTCTAGTGTGGGGTAGTTTGTCCACTACACACTCTTTTGTCATCCTGAAGAAGCGCAGTGGATCCCTATGACCATTTTAGGTGTGAAACATGTCGACCTTTTTCATGTGAAGGAATGACCAGAGTTAGGTCCCTCCACTGAGACAATAAGGAGACTCCTCCTACATTGTCTCAGTACCCAGGCTACCAAGGTTCCTTGGAAACCCTTAAGGTAGCACTCACCTGCCAAAAGGCTTTTATTCTGGAAGGGCGACCGCCCCATTAAAGTATAGTGTAGGATCTCCCTTACCAGTTTGAATCCTTTAGTTCATACCCCACCTCTTCACAAATCACCTCACCCGCACTCATCATACAGCATCTTCTTAAAAGATCTATACTAAAGTGACCCTTCGGGAAATCCATAGAGCATTGCAGTGCCGGCCCGGCGAGGAGCACTGCCCTATGACATCCTCTAGGGGATGTGTGAGGGCATGATGAACAGTCCAGCTGACTGTCTCTATCCAGTACTCCGATCCAAGGCATTCTCATCCCTGGAGATGTAGTGTCTTTCTTTCTATTCCTCATAGGAACATTAGCCCTTTGTTGAAATGTTGTTCTTCACCCCTCACCAGTGTCCCTAGTTCTCCAACTAAATGGTGTTTTCTGCCTATGCAAACCTGTTCAGTAAGACAACGACCTGTCCAAAAAGGCCAACAGCTGTCTTGGCACTGTTTGGTTAAAGTCAAGGGACAGAAAGTGTTAACTTTTATTATTGATATTTAAATTATTGTCCCAGAAAACTAAATCACCATTACTGTACCAAAGACGTTGAAACATATTTGGGTGAAAATAACCTGAGCTAGATATTTTGAAAATGAAAATAAATCTACTCAGAAGGAAATAATCCTAAAAAAACGGTGATCTTTATTGCAGCCATTAGGCTTTCTCGTGCTCCACAGCTCTTGCATAGCAACTAAATTAAGTAATAAAGGTTTAATCTTGTGGGGTGGAATCCTCCCTGAATACGTTTCAAAACACAGTGAAACTTATGGAAACTCTAAATAGTGGGCCCAAATACTGAGATGGTGAGCGTCACTTGGCAGGGAAGGTGCCTTTCAGCTACCTCAAAATAGGCTCCCTGCAATATTGTAGGGGCCATTATGCAACGGGAGGAAGTACAGCAGCATAGATTTTTAGTGCTGGCCGGTAGAGCTAATTTGGTGTATTGTGCATGTTCGATCTGCAGATTACTGGTAGCATCAATTATTTGAACCCCAGATGGAAGAGCAACCGTATGGAGAGCAGCACTGCCTGCGTTGCCATGCGCCTGTGAAATAGACATCTTCACAGCAGCCCGGGATGAATAAAAATACACATGGAGCTTTTGACTGAATACTGCTGTTTACTGGTTGATGATCTGATGTGTGCAGGGCAAAAACAAATGCTGTGAGGAACTCTGTCAGAGCAAGAATATCAAGCATTCGGGGCCAATTGCTTCCTCTGCTCCCCATTAGCAGTGTCATTTCTTTCCTCTCCCTGGGCAGTAGCTTTAAAAAGTCTGGGTCTGAGCAGAGAGAACACGAATATTTCACTTGCCTGGGTGTGCTCCCTGGAGGAAAGGGATTCTCCTCCATTTGTCTCTGTAAACTCACTCCTTTGTCATAGACACCTTTATCTTGATTTCCAGCTCCTCCCAGGGCCACATCTAGGCCTGTCTCTGTGTCCCATGGAACCAATCTAGCAGTCGTGCTGCCTGACGAGGCCTCAGTGGCAGGATCTAGAAGGGAGGCGATGGATTCTCTCTCGGATAATTCGGTGAAGTTTGGCAAGAGAGAAAACCGTTGAAAATTTGGACACCTGCGTCACTTTTTCGTTCGCAAATTAAGCATTGTATCATACTGCCCGCAAAATAAAAACACACACTCTCATTCAGTCACAGCCACACATTCTTCAATAAAAAATTCATACCTATCTCCTAAGACATCAAGATTATCAAAGTGGTACGTGTATGTCGACAGAAAGCCTTTCCCGCTCATTAACAATAACCATGATGACCTCCATAAAATGCAGCTGGAATTATAAGGCAGGAGAGGGCCAAATTATACAGCAGGGTTGAGTAAATTATTCAGCAAGAAAAGTCAAATTATGCGGCATAATGCGGCACATTTTGTAATAGTATTACTTTATTTCGTCATCATGTTAAACTTGGTAACAGTTTCTGGGCCTTAGTACCAAGTTAACACTCAAATATATCAATAAGCAACAAAAAGGTTATCAAATTTTTTGCAACTTCTGTACCATTTAAAATGGATATTTTTTGTTAAAATCTGCAGATTATGCAGCAGATGATTAAGTGGTGAAATCGTTAAACCTATAATTAAGCGAAAATCGCCACGGCCTCGCAATCACAGAATTCCAGCGGCCCTGCCAATCAATGGTCGAAGTGGGGAATAAAAAGTAGGGCAACTGTGGGTGGAGAATCAGGGGGAGGGAATAACCGAAGATTGGATCAGTGGGCGGGGTCAGGGGTGTGGCTAGAAATCGCAAAACATACACATTGTTTGTACGTTTAGCATTTCACTGACCAGTTACAGTTTAAAACGTTATTTAATTCAAACAATGGATAAACATGTTTATTTTAGGTTTAATTCAGGAATAAGCAAATACTCTCAGGGAATACAGGTTTATGTAAAGCGTGCAAAATATAAGCAGGAACAATGGCATGGGCGCACATTCAAGATGGTGAGTGTAAACATTCAGGCAAGGGGTCAAAATTCAGGACAAAAATTCAAGACAGGAGGTCAAAATTCAGGACAAAAATGCGGGCCAACAGGTATGCTTTGCAGACACATCAGTGGATGTCATTCAATAGTATATAAATAAATAGGCAAGGAACATAAGTACAAGTCACTTCTCCTACCCCGTCACCGCGCCTTCCCTGCCATTTCCCCTGCCCCGTCACCACGCCTGCCCGTTCACCGCTCCTGCCAATTCACCGCTCCTGCCCATTCACCGCTCCTGCCCGTTCACTGCTCCTACCCATTCACCACTGCTGCTCATGCCTAATCACTGCTCCTGCCCAATCACTGCTTCCGCCCAGTCACTTTTCCTGCCCCATCACTTCTCCTGCCCAGTCACATCTCCTGCCCTGTCACTTCTCCTGCCCGTCACTTCTCCTGCCCCGTCACCGCTCCTGTCCCGTCACCACTCCTGCCCCATCACCGCTCCTACCCAGTCACCGCTCCTGCCCCATCTACCGCTCCTGCACAAGAAGGGGTTAGTTTCTGATAACCGTATAAACATGACAAAAGAAATCGGAGCCTGAGAGATGCTCTGGTCCAGACAGATTCATACAAACCAAAAAATGAAAACCAAACTACATTGTGGAATAGTACACCGGTTACAGGACATTATCCATGTGGCTCATGTGTGGCCTATGTGAGTTCACTGAACAAACAAAAACTTTGGATCTGGGACGACACACTGCGTGAGAACAGAGATGCCACACTAACTGTAATTCTGAATCAGTGGTCTACCTCATTAAGTGCCCCTGCGGATTACTGTATATAGGTATGACCAGTCGAAAAATAAAAATACGAATCAGTGAACGTAGAAGCACAATCATGAGAGCAATCACAGCCACCTGATTAACAGCCCACTATGTTGAGAAAATACATAAAGACACTGACTTGCAATGGACAATAATTGAACAGGTTAAAGGCGCTGGTAACCACTTCTACAGAGGGAACAACGCTGGGTATACCGTTTAAAAACCCATATAAATGGTCTTAACGATGGCATTCCTTGGAGCCAACTCAACAAATGAACTTGATGATTTTTCCACGCTTCCATGGTTTACCATCCTGTCTTGATGGTCCCATATTGTACCATTCGAATACATTTGCCCCCCTTTAGTTTGTCGTGGCACATTATTCCCAATCATCTTTACTGGCTACTTCACCATAGTTAATGAATAATTAATAACATCTAAAACACTGGTCAAATAGCCCTTTTAATAAATATATACACTAAATAAATCCCACCGTAGATCGTTTCGATCTGGCAAAAAACTACAATGCCTCCGAAAAACTACAATTCCCATTCAGATCTGTCCTCCACGCTTAACGCGGACGTGACGCGTGGCGTCATTTCCGGTTACGGGAGGGCGGGACCTGAGGCCACCCGTGATGCTTCAAGCCGGGCCTTAATAACACCCGTCCCAATCACATCGGCTGCACAAAGCCGAGGACCGGAACCGATCTAGGTACTATGCGGGGTGAGACCTTCAATTGAAGTAATTAATTCCTTGGCATATCATAGGCCGGGCAAATACCACCCACGATCCCTTGGTACATTCCGCTGTCAGCGGTCACTACAACATAACCCTTTCATAATTCCTTATCATTAGGACCACCCACATATTCGTCTGGTCCTGTGTGAAGCAAGCCGACTTCCCTAATTGGGTAAAGTATCTTGAACATCGCAAACGTGCATGACAAATATGTGTGATTATGTATTTTGAATTATACAACTGGAACATTGTCTGTGAATTTCTAATGGAGTGGATACGATTGAGACTAACTTGTTTGGTGCACGTGTTATGTTTGTATATATATATACACACAAAGTCGGATTTTGATGCAAAATGTTAGAATGAGATTAAATCGCCACTGGGACATCATTTCCGTCACATGATCCTCGATATGTCACAGAAGCATGTACTTGAATGGCACAAGTAGGGGTTGGACACCTCTATACAGGCGCGCACTATAATCATGGTGCATGCTCACATAAGTGGCACATGATCTTGACCACTCATGTTATACGCAGTAAATAGGTTTCTGCGAATATGTGTTTAGTGTCGTTTGTCCATGTCTTTCCTTCTAGATGGAGCATGGCAGTTGACACACACTGCATTTTACACTATTGATGAGTAGCTACTCTGCCCTCATAACACCATTAGGATAGGGAATCCCATCCTTCTTTCTCTTACATAGGGGGCTTGCTAGCCCTGAAGAAAGTCCCGGACCTTTATGGGCACTGTGGACTGAAACATGTCGGCACTAGGGTCATAGGACCATAATATCCTGAAAAGACCCACTTGTATAAATAATTTCTATACAAAGTTTTGACTTCTCAGATATACCCCAAAAATAAAGGGATACCGGGGATCTATCTGGGTGATTTTATTTAAAGCCCCCTCTCTGTGTACATATCAGAAGAGCTTCCCAACACTGTGGTCGAGCCCACCCCGACTTGTAGGGGTCGGGGTGACCCAATGATGAAGCATGACACCACTAGGGTGTGTGAGGGTAATATAAACAAATTAGTTTCTTCCCCCACATGCATGGTTGGGTTAGACACAACCTTATATTAGGTAAATACCCCCCTTCCTCCCCCCCTTTTTTTCTAGACCTCGGGTACAGTTTTTACTTCCCACTCAACTGACCATTACGCGGTCAATTAAAGTATTTTTTCGTGTTTAGCTTCTTTGGGAGGACATCGTTTATTACCTCTCCTACCCTCCGGGCGCCTGGACCATTCCAGCGCTCACTCGTGTTACTTTACCCCTTTGACACAGCATGTTTGTTCAGTACAAATATAGAAATCTACACAGTGTTGGATTTTCATTATATTCTCCCATTAGGATTTCAAGAGATGGGTTTCTTGAATGATTATTATGTCCCAGTCTTTATGTTTAAGGTAATCTTCTTGTTCTGACTCTCAAGCATTTTACAGTCCATGAGAGAATTTTAATTCCCATGATTTAAAATAGTAGGTTCACTTTTTCCTTTAACTTGCGTGGTTCGGACCAGATTTGTTTTCCCCCATAATGCTCCCACACCGTGTGTGCCATAATTAAAAAGAAAAAACGTGCCCCCCCAATCCCAGACTTACCCCTCCCATGGAGAACCCTCCCTTTATTCATTGGCAGGTCTGTCCTGCCTATTCGAGATCTTTACCCTATGGGCATTTTACATTCAAACGTTGTTCGCCTTTATCGTGCCCAACAGTGCCTCTCCCTCTTGCGGTTCTTTCAAATTGTACATATGGTTGTTCCACATGATCCTCAGCATTGCTGGGAATTTCATTTGAACATTTGCACCCAAGGATTTTAATTCCGGCATGTATTGGCCTAACTTCTATTGGCGATCTTGTGTCGTCTTTGATATGTCTGATCTTATTCGGAATGACCATTCACCCTTTTTATGAGATCCCGCACTTATCGCCTCTTTTAGAATTCTTTCTTTTAGTGCATATGTCTTGAAATTAACTAAGATCTTCCTGGGAATTGCCCTATTTTTATTTTTGGCAAAGGGATCTCTATGAACCCTCTGTATGTCATCAGAGAGTTCATCAGTTTTAATCCGAGGGAAAAATTATTTCAGAAGGTTTATCACAAAATTCTTTATGTCACCTGCCTCTTGACCTTCTGAAATATGCAGGAGTCGCAGATTGTTCCATCTAGCCTGGTTTTCTAGAGACTCGATTTTCCCTCTTAATACCTTTTTGCTAGACTGCAGGGCCCCTGTGGTTTTTTCATTAAAGGTAAGCCTTTTATCTAGCTCTTCCATGTTGGTCTCCAAAGTAGTGACCCTTTCCATCATTGAATTCATCTTGGTCTTCAGTGTCTTACAAACCCCTTGAATTCTAAGTTGATTTTTTTCAGATGTAGCAAAGCTTGATCTCATCTCCATGATCAGGGTTTCCATTAACTGATCCACAGTTTTAACCCCCTCTTTTTGTTTTATGCTCCTGTCCTTTACAAGTAAAGTCTCAGGGGGTGTACATTCCTCTCTCTCCCCTTCGTTGTCCTGCTCTAGTGTTACCAGCTCACTAAAACGATCGGGGCTATGTGGGATACCTGCGGTTAGATTCTTCTCAGCCATTATAAATCGTGGTGAGCTTCCTTTTGGGTGGATAATCGTACTTTCCTTCTCTGGACTCAGCTCTTTTAATTCCTTAGGGAGGGGATATAAATCAAGTTTTGAAAAAACTGTAGCCCCATTTATAGTACTGACCATATTGTTTAAAAGTGGGCCTGAATATCTCTCTCTTTCAATGGCTGTATTAGGGATTCTCATATCTACACATATTCTGATGTCATCAGTATCCTTTTTTGAGACAACAATAATGGGAGAAACACAAAGTGTTGGTCCTGTCACTTCTTCTATTCTTTTTTGTTCAAGTAATGACTTAATTTTTTTCTCCACCTCTGCCTGCATGTGAACTGGTACCCTTCCATGTGTTTGTGCTATTGGTTTTATTGTTTCATTTATGTGTAATGTGATTTTTTTTCTTTGAATTTACCTAGTCCATCAATGTAATTTCGGATATTTCTTCAGAACCGTGATCTGTTGAAATGTTCAATTCATTGTTATTAAACCCATAAGTTGAGCAGTAACGTTACTTAGTAAACACGGTCCTGGGACTTTGCCTCATAGTACATGTATGTTTTCTCTGCTTACTACATCTTTGTATTGCAGTGTCTCTTCAAATTTTCCTAAATATTGACCCGAATGTTTAGCCTCCCACTGAAAGACACTAACATTCGATGGACTTAACGTTGGTTGTTCCTTCATTTTCATGTATTCACTTATGCACGTGTTACATGTTGCGCCTCTATCTAGAACAAATGGAACTTTATGAGACCCAATGATTAAGTCTACAGATGTGGTCTTTTCAATATTTTCCCTCCTAATCATGTTGATTTATTTTCTTGCATCATGTAAAGTTTTTCTGATAGTTCAACTTCTTCTTCAGAGTCTTCTTCAAATCCTTCCATTTGTCTCACATATTTCATATTTCCGAACTCTTTTTTCTCTTTTTTAAACCTGCATACACTTGTGAAATGATTATACCTTCCACACTCTTTACACTGCTATCCCATTGCCGGACATGTTTTCTAATGTGGGAATTGAAATCCACATCTGTAACGCAGTCTTTTCTCTCTGACTTGTGTTTCTATCTTTTCTCCTATACTCATTTTTTTTTTTTTACATCTTGCCTTTATTCTTCCTTCTTCCATGTTCGGGCATGTTTTTCTGCTTGCCTTTCCGTTTTACCATGCGTAATATTTCTTGTAAATTTAATGGTTTTTCCAAAAGTTTTTTCTTCAATTTTATTGAATTACATCCTTGTATCACTCTTAATCTTATTGCTTCTTCATTATTACATTTATCAAATTCACAAAATGTTACTAATTCTTTCAGTCTCGTCACAAAATCGTCCATAGTCTCTTTTTCGTTGACATGCCATAGTAAAATGGTATCTTTCAAAGTCTAGATTTCCTTGAGGATCACATTTTGCATTTAAACATTTCATAAGCCCTTCATATGTATTTCTTTCACTCTCTAGAAATGTAATTATCTTCGGCATCATCTCCTACAAGATTGAGTAATAAGTCCTTCGCCTGTTCATCTGTATATTTCCTAAAGTTGCCTTTAAAAAAATGTCCTATCTTTGTGTAACATTTTCTTGGTCACTTAAGTTAAAGGGTAATGGTCTTCTTTATATTATGCTTCAGATACTTCCTGAATTATCTTCTTCATTGAATATTTTTGAGTTCATGTTCGGTGAATGCCGGCTATTGAGCGATCTGTATATGGGACAGAGATTTCTGACCAGAGAGGAAACGGAATCTGCAGTTGCCTTAGGCAGAGGTCAGTACCACCAGTATGCAAAGATCTCGGCGGTAGCGCAAGATATATGGCCAGTGTTCCCGGAGGAACCGCCTATCACGGCCACCCTTCAGGCCTTTGTGACCCTGGCTGGAGGCCATTGACTGGTATCCCATATTTACAGGACACTAAGAGAGGACCTCGAGCCACGCCTGCTTCCAGTCCAAACTAAGTGGGATGCCGTTTTAGAAGAATCCTTAACTGACTTCAAATGGAAAAGGGTACAAGAAGGAGTTAAACAGATTAGCTCCAATACCACATTCAAACTTACACAATTTAATATTGTTCATCATACCTATCTGACTCCGCAAGTTCTTCATAAAATATATCCAGATCATTCTGCCTGCTGCTCCAAGTACGGATATAATGAAGCTCCATTCTTTCACATGTTATGGGAATGCCCGAAGCTCTGAACCTCTTGGGACTCCATATTGGAGCGCTTATGAAAAGTGACGGGATGGACTCTACCCCAGTCCATTAGGGAGATACTTTTGGGCCTTCTTCCCAGCCCTAAAGGGAAGAAACTTACCTGTAGATTTCTCAAACTGGGACTAGTGCTGGCCAAGAGAAGGGTGGCGATTAGTTGGATGGGCTCCCAACCCCCCAAGGTTGATAGCTGGGCAAAGGATCTACGGGAATGGGCAACGAACTAATTAGAATGAGGAGAGTCAGGAGAGATGAAAAGATAGAAAAGGATGCTAGAGCCTGGTATATGTTGATCTCAGAGGTCCAAGTGGGGGAGGCCCCCACCGCGCATCTGACCACGTTATAGCTGAAGTGGAGGCGCAGCAATATGACACTCTCCAGCTGGACACCGGATAATCACCCTGAGGTTAGAAGTAGTCAGATGAAGTGATACATGGCAGACACAGTGAATTTACAAGTGAGAGACCGGGATGGGGGTACATCTGTAAAGTTTTAATTGATATAGTTTATTTATTGAGAATCTTTAATCCAGACCAAGTACTGCAGCAAGTATTAGTGTAGATATCCACTGTTCATATACTCCTTTTAGACAGGGAGGCATCATTTCTTTTGTAATTATTTCCCTTCTTTTGTTGAATGTGATTTTTGTCATACGTGGAAATTGCTGGAACTATACTGTATGGTTATTCTGCAAGATTGTCCTGTACTGGTAATTTTGACATAATTGTGCTGTTGGAATGCGTTTGGATGATTTAATCCCTCAATAAAAAATAATTACATATAATGCCCTGCTAGGGCTTATTTACATGTTGTTTATCTCCTTATAGTATCCCAAAGAGGGGTATGGGCATTACCAACAATATGGTAATGTGGTATGGGGGTTGTTGAAGTGAAGGTGACCAAAAGAGTTTTTAAGGAAGTTTACCATATGTCTGCAGGGGTGTTTAGAAAATTACCTGAGCAACAGACTGCCAGTGATTCAAACGGGCTTATTTACAAGCCCTTGTGCCACTGGTGCATACATTTTTGTGGGGCACCAGCGGCCCATTTTGCTGCCCCATATTTACAAGGGGAGAAAAAGCCACCATGCATGGCTTTTCATATCCTTGTAAATACAGCCCCTTTACACGCACCACTTTGCATGAAAGGGCGTTCAATGGGTGTTGCTGTGGGTGTTCCCATGAAACTTGACATGTTTCCAGATTCACGAGAAATCAGAAACCTGGAAATGCGTCCCTATGCAAGGCTTCTCCAGGGGAGGCATTGGGAGGTGCAACGAGAAGAGATGTCTTCATTTCTCCTCGTTTTTTCCTCTTTCTATGCATGCAGCACACATAGAATGAGGAAATCACCTCTGGTGAATGTTATTCTGCAGGAAGGTGTCCCTTCCTGCACATAAACAATCATTTTTTAAAAAAATGACGTTTTGCAAGTTCTGTGTGCTACTGCATCACACATAGAAGTTGAAAAACACCATTTCAGATTGTTTATGTGCAGGAAGTGACACCTTCCTGCACATAAACAATCATCCCCAGGATGCAAGCATCCTTGCACCAAGGTTCAAGAGTGTCTGTGTCAGTGCATGGCAACCAATTGTGGGCCAGTGCAGGGGAAAGTACAGGGATGCAATATATTACTGTAAATATGTTGCATCCCTGTGCTTTGAAAGTGCTGCAGCATGGCTCAGCCAAAAGGGCTTGCTGTGCCACACTGCAGCACTTTCTTATAAATGAGACTCAGAGCACTTTAAGGTTGGAGCTTTTGTTCTGCCGCTTCAGAGTGTCGGTACTCCTAGTCGTTGGTCCTCTAGCAACTATAGATGGCCCAAAAATATAATAGAAAGACTCTGGCAATTGTTTAGTATTGTGTAGAATGTTAATGTTTTATTGAAGGACTGTGATATAAGGGGGTCACCAAAGGCCTTTTCATAAACATAATGTACATATTTGTATTTTACTGCTTAAGATTCAGTAGTGTGAATGCAATAAAAGGACTTTTCTGTTTTCAAAGACAAAGCAGTGACTCAGCAATAATGTATTGAGCATTGTTAAGTGCCAGTGGATTTAGATTACTAGCTCACACCTATCTCTGCTTTGCTATTCTGAGAGAGTCAAGTGCGACTAAGGGGTACTCGATAAGGAGACAATTGTGGGCCTACTACTTGAAAGGCCTCACTTCCTGCACAACTAATAACCCGGGGCATGTGCACAAGTCCCTATCGCCACTGGAATGTCACTTTTTTTGTATGTTCCTAAGGCGATAGGGACTTTGCCTTATTTACAAAGTAGCATTAAGCCACTTAATGTGGCTTAATGCTGCCATGTAAATGAGGCCCCCTTTCGTGCTATGCTTAGCGTGAAAGGAGAGGGTAATGGGTGTTCCGGTGGACGTGCCATTGTTTTCTGCATAGGGCACAAACTTTTTGCTGTATGCAGAATTCAATTGAGAAGAAGGTTTTCCCTCGTAAAGCAATACATGCTTCATTACAACCACATGTTGAAGTATGATATACAAACATATAAATTATATCTATTGCAAGTTGTTAAACGAAACCTTTTCGTTCAAAAAAAGTTTCATGAAAAAGTAACATGCAAGACGTTCGGTGAAATGGACATCATTCACATAATTTATCAACAACAATCTTCCTAATAAATGATATTAGACAGCAATGAACATGCGAGAAGTTGAAATTCCTGCATTTTTGCACAGAGCAAAACATTTCCAGGGTCTTTTTTGTATAAATTCTGGCCTGTTAGAATATCAGATGAAGACGAGGATTTCGAAAGAGGGACAACACTTTCTTTACCTGCGATCTAAAATGTCATAAGCAAGACTTTGCTTATGACACATTTGCTAGATTAAATTTGACGTATATTGTAAAAGGACAATTACCAATCTTCATTTTGCTCCCCAATATAAATACAAAAATGGATATTAAATAGTCTGTAATCAATGGTCTACTCTGCAGCAAGAATAAACTTTTCTTACATTCTTTATGTACGTTAAATTGCAGAGCACGCCCAAGCTTCTTGTTAAGTCAGACAGCAGGATAGGGGAAGCACTTTACAGGCTCCTTCACTTGAAACCCCTTATTTCTTGACAGAAAGGCAGGCGATATGATAAAAGGCAGCAGCAGTCAACCTCGAATAGCAGTAAAAGATTTTTCAAAAGTCTTGTGCGTCCTGTTCGAGAGCAAATGTTGTATTATTCTTATTCTCCACTACAAGTAACTAAAACCACGGGCCATATTAGTAAGAACCTCGTTAAAATTATCACCATTTTAGCGGCAGGAAACTGCCGCTAAAACGGCGATAATGGGCTTGCTAATATGCGTTATAGAATTCTAATAGAAGCCCAGGTGAGATGTGCAGGACATCTATCCTGGGCTTCTATTGGAATTCTATAACGCATATTAGCAAGCCCATTATCGCCGTTTTAGCGGCAGTTTCCTGCCGCTAAAATGGTGATAATTTTAACAAGGTTCTTGCTAATATGCACCCATGTTCTTTATATTAGCATTTGCCCCACACAGAGCAGCAAATAAACCCCACCCTAATAAACCAATTTCTGCCAGTCATTTGCTCAGAATTGGGGCACATAAGAACAGTTATTCCCTTCCTGAAAAGTTTGTGCATTGTAACAATTTTTTGGATTTCTTGCTTACAATTGACAGTATACGTAATCCTATAATTTGTAAAATACCTTCCCTAACATTGCTTTCCATAACATCATCTTTTAAATTTCAGACATAACTGATACATCTCCCAGTGACGAGCATGGTAAACAGTAATGCTGGACAGCGCTTCCGTTTGTTGTGATTCATAAATAATGAATTGTAACATTCCTTCCCAACAAACAGGATCCAGGGAAAGCGTTTTTAATGAAGCCTCGTCTTTTTGTATTTTGTGAAAAGTTTAAAATCAGGAAACGTGATAATTGATGCCTAAATGATTTTTGATTTTAATTAGTTTTGGACTGGCCTTTCACGGCAATGTGGCATTCTGACACCGGCAAACGGGGCAGCTTGAAAAGATCAGTGTTCCGGCTTTTTTTGGCCCCGTCGGGACCAATATAACTGAAAAAAACGTCCCAAAGAGTGGCTCTTGCAAGGTGGCCCGTCTGGCGGTGCCAGGCTACCAGACTGCCCTAAAGGCCAGTCCAACACTGGATTTAATTGGGAGCTTGTGTTATGCCATTAAAATAATGTATTTAAGTCTTTCTGCTAGATGTATATATATATATATATTCACTGAAAAAACTATAGGTTTTACACCAGTTATAGTTAGCTGGAAGTTTTACTCGCATAAAACCATTGAAATTCCCACGTTATAGTTAGTTGGACTCACTATAACTTGCGCGTGCAATGCACTGCTGATGACGTCACATATTACATCACTCATGACATGGTCAGTGACATCACTCGTGAGTCCAACTAACTATAACGTGGGAATTTCAATGGTTTTATGCGAGTAAAACTTCCAGCCAACTATAACTGGTGTAAAACCTATGGTTTTTTCAGTGAATTTAATAGGTTTTTTTAATGCTAATTCCTAACTATAACTGGTGTGAAACATATGGTTTTTTCAGTGAATTTCAATGGTTTTTTAATAGCAAATCTTTATAGGTATAAAAAATAATAAATTTTAAAACGAATTTTATATTGTATAATTATGTCCAATTTTTTTTTTATATATATTTTTTGCCCAGAGCGCTCCCGGTGAACGCACGGGTAAGCGCAATGTTACGGCGCGCACCGGGGCGCGTACCGGGGAGCGTCCCGTTAGCGCTATTCTCGCAAACGAAAACAACATTGTGACGTTTCGCGTAACCGCGTAATGCGTCATATGACGCACTGCGTAAGCGCACCCGGAAGCACGCGAGCGCATACGATCGCGCAACGTCCTGACGCGCTTACGCCACGCGCCCCGGGGCGCACCCTGGAGCGCGACTACGGGCACGCCCCGGGGCGCGTAGCGTAAGCGCGTCGGGTCATGTGACCTGAAAATAACACTTTTCATTGGTTGCTAAAAATTTTTTTATAAAGAATGAAATCCCCACCCATTTCCTTCACTTCTTCTTTCACTTTTGTGACTGAAAGACCTGCCTGTTTTGCTGTCGGTTCTTTGTTGGATATCTTGGATTATCATGGCTGCCAGACCATCCAGCAGTGAAGATTACTCAGGTGAATTCATTGATGAAGAGCCTGCTCAGCCAAAATACAAAGAACATTTCATCTGGAAACATTTTTTCATACCTGCTCACCAGAAGAAGGTAAATGCTCCAAAAGTGGAGTGCAGGATCTGTCACACAGTCCTGTCACGGGGTAACCCCAATAAAAAATATTCTTTTGGGAACTCCACAATGATTCGCCATGTGGAGAGAAGGCACCCCCAGAATTTTGCCCGGGAAAGTGTCAGGGCTCTGGCACAAAAGGTTCCCAGTGATGGGGCCTCTACATCAACTGGAGGACGAACACCATCGGTGAGGGGGAGATCACAAGAGCAGGTTCCGAACATTCAGCCTGCATTTAACAAAGGCGCCCTTAAATGCAGATACTGTGATCAGCTACTTTCCTGTGGGGAGCAAAGTGTTCTGCTCATGGTTCGAGCATTGGAGAACCATCACTGCCGTTACCAGCCCTAATTTATTTATTTTTTTTTCTCCTGTTGAGCAGTTTCCATTCCCTGTTTTTGTTGTAGTTCTAAAAAAAGAAAAAAGAAGAAAAAAGAAAGTTATTTTCAGAACTACCTTCAATTCTCATCAAAGAGCTATATTCTTAAAAAAATGAAAAAGAGTAAGTGAAGTGGAGTGCATTGATAAATGAAAGGAAAATTAGTATAAAAGAACAGAAAAGTATGAGAGGAGAAAGGAAGTGAAGTAGGGGGACTGAAAGAAGGTGAGTGTTGGGAACGAAAGTAAGGAGAAGGAGAGTGAACATGGGGAATGTGGTTATTCAAACAAAATGTAGAAAAGGAACGGGGGTGTGGAAGGGTAAGAAAAGATGCATTGCTGGAGTTGCATAATTTTTGTGACACTCTTCAGCAATGCATCACTTTTGCGCTTACAGATACGTCTGAAATACTGACGTATCTAAAAGTACTTGCGACATGATACGTCATATATTTAATATGACGCATGAGTAGAAGACTGAAGGACTCATGTATGAGGCCATGCGTCACTTTTACGCCACCGGTGCGTCACTTTTTGTGACGCACCAGTGCTGTTAAAAATGCACCTTATTCAGTCATATTTACAAAGTGACGCATCTAGGTAGATGCATCACTTTGTAAACCCCTGCGCCACATTATACCTACGTCAGGTGTAATGTATGCAAAAGGGACATATTGGCGCAAGAAAGGGTCGTAGAGGTGACGCAGTAAAATCTATGAGATATCACTACGTCACTTTTATGACGCTGTTGCGTCCAAATCTTGCGCCTGTTTCACAGCAGGCGTAAGACTGGTGCAGGCCCTTTCACATGGGGCCTGGCCCCATGTGAAAGGATACATTGCTGGAGTTGCATCATTTTTGTGACACACTCCAGCAATGCATCACTTTTGCGCTTACAGATGCGTCTGAAATACTGACATATCTAAAAGTACTGGCGACATAATACGGCATATATTTAATATAACGCATGAGTAGAAGATTGAAGGCCTCATTTATGAGGCCATGCGTCACTTTTACGCCACCGGTGCGTCACTTTATGTGACGCACCAGTGCTGTTAAAAATGCACCTTATTCAGTCATATTTACAAAGTGACACATCTAGGTAGATGCATCACTTTGTAAACCCCTGCGCCACATTATACCTACGTCAGGTGTAATGTATGCAAAAGGGACGTATTGATGCAAGAAAGGGTCGTAGAGGTGACGCAGTAAAATCTATGAGATATCACTACGTCACTTTTATGACGCTGTTGCGTCCAAATCTTGCGCCTGTTTCACAGCAGGCGTAAGACTGATGCAGGCCCTTTCACATGGGGCCTGGCCCCATGTGAAAGGATGCATTCCTGGAGTTGCATCATTTTTGTGACAGACTCCAGCAATGCATCACTTTTGCGCTTACAGATATGTCTGAAATACTGACGTATCTAAAAGTACTTGCGACATAATATGTCATATATTTAATATGACGCATGAGTAGAAGACTGAAGGCCTCATTTATGTGGACATGCGTCACTTTTATGCCACCGGTGCGTCACTTTTTGTGATGCACCAGTGCTGTTAAAAATGCACCTTATTGAGTCATATTTACAAAGTGACGCATCTAGGTAGATGCGTCACTTTGTAAACCCCTGCGCCACATTATACCTACGTCAGGTGTAATGTATGCAAAATGGGTATATTGATGCAAGAAAGGGTCGTAGAGGTGACGCAGTGAATGAACGGGGTTTTCCCCATGCTACGCTCCCCGGTACGCTCCCCGGTGCGCGTAGCGGGCGCTCCCCCCGCGAAAACCGAAAAAAAATTAATATTTTTTTTTACCAGAGGGACCCTTTTATGGCCCCCACATCAAACCTAGGGGGTCAGGGGGTGTCTACCCTGCCCCCTTTTGGTTATTTCCTCCTTTGTTTTTACCACCTCTTGTGTCTCGATCCTACCGAGACACAAGATGGCGGGCGCTCCGGACTGTTTCGAATGTTTACAGACACCTGAGAGCCAATCAGCTTTCCGTGCGCAAGTCGCGTGGCGCGCCCGGAGCGCTCCCCGGTGCGCGTACCGGGGAGCGGCTATAGATATATTAATTTTTTTGAACCTAAATTACTCAAAATCCTCTGGAGCACATATCTTGGGACATAGCAAAGGCACATCGGGCTACCAGTCCCTACAATTTTGCCAAGTTTGGTGAAAATCCATTCAGCCGTTCGAGCTAAAAGTGCGACCGACCGCCCTATGGAAATTAACATAGGGAAAACACGTTTTGGGACCCCCCCTTCTATCTCGGCCCCCGCTTGACGAATCCCCCACAAAATTTCAGGCAGATTCCTCCACCGGCACCAAAGTTATTCCAAATAGAATGTTACGATTTCCCTATGGAAATCAATCCTAACTATAACTACCTACTGGCGACCGCCAGTAGGTAATATATATATATATATATATATATATATATATATATATATACATACATATATTCAGACTCACATCCTTCGCATCAGTGCCGGGACACCAGGACAGCGGTGCAATCCAGGGGCAAAGGTAACCCTGTGTATAGATTCTGGTTCACAGCGCGTAGCCACAGCTACGCGAATGCACTCTCCTCGATAGGCAAAGATGACTCCCAATCCTTTTTTGCGCATTCCAATAGTATTTATTTTATCAAATGCAGCATCGTGATAGTAAACACGGAATAAACCCCAACGCGTTTCGGCGAAACACTCGCCTTGGTCACGGGTGTTTTCATTGCCATTGCTCAAACAATAAATAAAGTTTCACGTGATAGGTGCTCAAAAATAAACAAAGGACTCAAGACCCCATTACCGTGGCCATCTTGGAGTGGAATATACTGTCGTAGATGCATCAAGCCCAATTCAGCATATTCCACAAATTATATGTAAACATTCCTGTCATTTGATTGAAGGCATGGGAAATATCATACAAATTGATTGATAACATTTGTAAATTAAATTCATGTCACATATTATCCAATATAAAGTGAATCGGTGTGCAGTAAAATTTACATCTTCTTGTTACCGATAACGTGGGGCAGCAGGCTAATAGCATTTTGTAAAAACATGATTGCCACAACAGAAATTCAAATAATTCATTAGAAAATATCAGAAATGCTCCAGTGAGCAACGTTATATTGTCAATATTCAAAGAAATGTCGCAAAAATGTGTCTGTTGGAAAGTCCCAAGTGAGATGATATAGTGTTTAGTCCTCATGATATCCATGAGTCATCACCCAAGTGGGATTTCTTTCTGTACACCATAATACGTCCTTTGCCTATAATCAAAACACAAAAGAATAGGCCAGTCAGAATTCCTATATTCCATATACCACTCCATAAGCCCTAACTGGGTTATGAGTCTTAAACTTAGTGAAAAAAGGTGAAACAACAAACTTAAACATTTTAAAATCTTTTGAAATCAGCAGAAGAAACTCGGTTGACTTTGGGCCTCACCAACAAATCACAAAAATATATCTAGTACAGTTTGATCCTGACAAGATCTTTAAGAGACATAATCAACAAAGCGATAACTCAGACATCACTCCGTAAGGTTCTTTATATTAAGCTCTTAATCCCCCAAATGCCATTTCATTTCTTCCTCAGAGTTAAGGCCTCTGGGCATCAGAGTGTCTAATTCAAGAATGTATCTGTTCTCCATTTGCCTTAATTTACGGATTTTGTCACCCCCTCTCTTCATAGCAGGAAGCTTGTCAATTACGAAGAACCTCAACAAGTTTCTATTGCTCTTGTGTAACTCTTCGAAGTGACGAGCAATCGGTGAAGTTTGGTCTCTGTTATCAATCGATCTCATGTGTTCCAGGACACGTTTTTTGGCTGGGAACATAGTGCTCCCTACGTATTTCCTGGAACACGGGCACATCAACACATATACACAATATTCGGATAAGCATGTAAGATGTTTGTTAATAGTTTTCTCTACAGCTTCTATCGGGAAAAAGACTTTCTTGATGTTATTACTGTATCTGCACGCCTTGCATTTCATGCAGGTATAGAAGCCTTGAATATCACTGCCTTTAGTTATATTAGTGCTCACATCATTCCTGCTCAATTTATCCTTCAAGGAGTGAGCCTTCCTATAGGTCATGTTAGGGTTATCACCCAAAACATCCCTCAGAGTAGGTTCAGTCCTGAGGATATTCCAATGACGTTTGAGACTCCTTTGTACTCGCCATGATCTGGAGTGATAAGTAGATATAAACCTTATCACATTACTAGTTGCTGCAGGTCTCGAGTCTTTGTTGGCAACCAGTAAGGAAGAGTGGCTAATTTCACTAGCTTTTTTCAGTGCTGCCTCTATGACAGAGGGTTGATATCCCCTTTCAGAGAAGCGTTCTTTCATACACTTACTTTCAATCAGAAAGTCTTGATCTGTGCTGCAGTTCCCCCGGAGGAACTCACCAAAGGGAATACTCCTTATCAATGCTTTTGGGTGTCCACTCTCCGCATGCAATAAGGTATTCCCCGCAGTTTCCTTGCGGTATAGGCTAGTTGATAGTTTCTTGCCAGATACTTTGACACATAGATCAAGAAACACCATGGTTTCTGTGTTCATTTGGCCCTCCAAGATAATATTCTGATCATTCCTGTTCAAATCACCAATGAAGCTCACTGCTTCCTTTTGTGAACCTTCCCAGATGATGAACAGGTCATCGATGTAGCGCAGCCAAAGTTTCACATAGCTGCGGTACATCTGGTGGGTCTTCTCTACTTGCTGCTCCCAGCTCGCCATGAATAGATTGGCAAAGCTGGGAGCAAAACAAGTACCCATTGCCGTACCCTGTTGTTGTCTATAATGCATATCATTAAAGACAAAGAAGTTATGTTCCAAGCAAAATCTCATCATTTGGATGATCATTTCCGTATGGCTGAGGTATGAAATTGATCTAGAGCTCAAAAATTTACGACAAGCCTTAATGCCATCTTCATGCCTAATAGATGTGTAAAGACAACACACATCAAGAGTGATAAGTATGTAGTTGTCATGCCATACAAAGTCAGTGAGTTTGTTTATGAAATCTCTGCTATCTTTAAGATAGGAAGGAACTTTTTCAACGAAAGGTCTAAGAAAAAAATCAATATATCTCGACGTGTTCTCTAAAAGAGAACCAATCGAAGAAACAATTGTCCTGCCCGGGGGATTGCTAGAGTTCTTATGAAGCTTGGGCAGTAAATACAGCACTGCTATTTTAGGATTGCGGTTCAATAGAAAAGAGTACTCGTCCCATTCAATAATACCACTAGAACGCCAGTTATTTAACATCTCGTGATAAATACTGTTACTCTTTTCAATTGTCTGTAGGGAAGAGACTTCATAACAATCTTTCATATTCAATTGTCTCATACCCTCCTTGATATAATCTTCCACATCCATTAAAACCACATTGCCCCCTTTGTCAGATTGGCGAATGACAATTGAAGGGTCACATTCCAGTGACTTAACAGCTAATCTTTCTTGTTTACTTAAATTGTCATTAGACCAACATTTTTTCTTAGCCAAATTTTTTAAATCATTGATGACCAAAGTTTCGAAAGTATCAATGCTACAAGCAGGTAGTGTGGGATTGAATGTGGATTTTGGTTTAAATGGGTTTGGACAGTTCAGGTCTATTTTATAGCCCAGAGATATTGCATCATTTGGAGTATTCTCTGGTGTGCCCAACTCCAAGTCTTGCATTGCAATTAAAGTTGCAACCTCTTCAATGGTCTCACAAGCCGGTTCAATATTGGAAACACTCGAAGCCGCATTCTTGACCTTGAGTTTGTTCCATTTTTGTAACCGTAAATTCCTAGTAAATTTAAAAAGGTCTATTCGTTCCTGGGACTAATTAAAATTAGCCGAGGGGCAAAAGGAAAGGCCAAATTGTAGTACATCATTTTCTATATCAGAAAGTATATGAGAGGATAAATTTACCACATTTCGTCAATTCTTTTTCCTCTTGTTTTTTTCTGACCCCGTGTTTCCACTCCCACTGGGGTTGTTGCGTTTCCGCTTATTCCAGCCGCCCCTCCTGACTGGCTGTTGGTCTTTGGTGTACTTCCTCCAAGATTTTCTCTTCCTCTGCCTTTTCCTCTGTATCCTCTTCCTTGCCCCCGACCTCTGTCTATTTGCCAGTTCTGTTGTTGAGCTGTCTGGTTCATCATCTTGAATTCCTCCCAAAAATTTGGGGCCTTGCTTACACTTTTGGTTACACTCTTAGTTGTCTGCACCTGGCCATCCTCAGATACATCACTTTCTACTACTTCCTCCTCCGATGTTGCTGCCGCCGCACTCACTGTGTCGATGTTCGCTTGCACACCTTTCCTTTTATTATTATCATACTTGCGGTTGAAAGTGAAAATTTGACCTCCCTGATAGTCGATTTTGTCTCTGAGAAATGTTCTTTCTTTTTTGGCCACAATTTCATCATCATGTTTGGTCATTTTTTTATTTATTTCCTCCATTTTCTTTGTGAAGTTCTCATTAGTATCTTCCTTCATCAGTTCTTCTTTGAGATCAGAGATTAATATCAACAATGCCATTCTATCTTTCCATGCGTGTTTGATTAAAATGGAAAGCATTCTGTTTGAACAGTCCATCAAATTCTCAGCCCATTCCTCTGCCAGCTCTATATCGGGTTCCTCGTGTGAAGGGGCGATTAGGATCCTCAATCTTTTCTCCTCCTGATATTTTTGAGGGTAATTGCCTCGCATTGTTGAAATTAATCTCTGATCTCAAGGAAGAACTGATGAAGGAAGATACGAACCAGAATATATATATATATATATATATATAAACCAAACGATCTTCAGATGACCACACTCCTGTTGTGGAAAACACGAAGACACGGACCCAATGGCTGTAGTCAAGGAATTCTTTAATCAAACCCTCGCTGGTTACGCGTTTCGAGCACCGAGTGCCCTTGGTCACACACCGCGCACCAGGTCAGCTACAAATTTATACATTTTTTTAACCAGTGATGCTCCACCCATTTTCGTGGGTCTCAAAGTATGAACATAGAAGAAACACGCTTTCACTTGACAACTACGTGCTCTTCTCTATATACAATTGAAACAAAAATCTGTGTTAAATGAAAAATTATAACTGCATAAATGCAATATTGTTGACTCATTTGACCATGACTATGTACATATCATAATATACTTATACAACTACATATATATTGTATATACATCCATACCTCCTATGTTAACTCATGTCCATTGAATTACAAATCCATATATATGTATATATACATGCTATCCTTTATACAAAATCAATGTGTAATATATAAAAAAATATATATATATATATAAAAATACATTTCTCTACATATCTATACCTATAAACACATCTATACACCTAAAAAAATATATATATAAACCCTTCTTATCTACAAATATACATTCACTATAATCCTAAATTGGAAATTTCATGACATCTATATGGACAAAAGGACCTATAACAATGTATAGTTATTGACAAAACTATAGAAGGATGTATGACATGTATTTATAGCATGGCAACACAGTTGTTTGATTGACCCACTGGTGTTAAATCAAAATATGATCTGTATTGAACAAATCGTGAAAGTGCAAAATCGTGAGTTAAAAACAAGTTGTTAGATGACTTGAGATTCATTAGTCACCAATATATTCTTTAAAGAAGGAAAGAAAGATGTAATGTACATGAAGGCAAAAACCCTACAAGGTCCATATAATAAATGAATCCTTGCTGGACTCCCATGTGATGCCTAGCTGGCGCCATCTGGTATCAGTTGTTGTTTTCAGAATGACCTTGAGGAGAAAAATATAGAGAAAACCACGTAAGAATTCTGCGCTGAATAAAACTATAACAGATGATGCAAATCTTCAGTGGTGTTTAGCCCATTTGGGTACTTACTGTCTAATTCAATGATATACTCGGTCTCTTTCTTTCGGAGCAGTCTTTCTCTGTCGCCTCCTCGCATGAGGGGCGCAACCACATCAATAACATAATATGATAAGTTGGATAAATCATTATTATGTGTGGATTTGAAATGACGTGCTACTGGGTATGTGTTATCACTGTTCACAATTGCACGTAAGTGCTGCAAAATTCTGGCGTGCACCTGTAGCTTGGTACTACCCACATAACGTAGGCCACAGGTGCACGTCAGAACATATATTGCAAACTCGCTGTGACAGTTGAAATATCCCCGAATAGCTTTCCTCCTAGAGCTGAAAGGTGTAAAATAATAAGATGTATTAACTCCAAATTTACACGCCCTACAGGAGGAACATTTAAAGAAACCTTTTTGTTTGAGCCAGGCATTGCCATTGCTCAGCTCAGGATCATTCTTGACTAGACAGTTATGCATGCTAGGTGCTTTTTTGTATGTTATGACAGGGGCACTGGGGATAATCTCACCCAAGATACTGTCTGTTTGAAGAACAGACCAGTGTTTCTTCACAATAGATCTTATTTGTTTCTCTTGATTACTGAATGCCAGAATCAGACGGGGAGCCGGATTGTTTTCTTCCTGTGCTACAGTTTCACTTGTCAAGAGGGATTCACGAGACTTGGCTCGGCATCGCCTAAGTGCACTGTTTAGAACCTTATCGTTATAACCCCTGGCTCTCAGTCTATTCATTGTGGATTGTGCCTCTTGTTCAAAGGTTTCTGGAGTGCTGCTGATTCTCTTAACTCTGAGCAACTCTCCATAGGGAATATTGGTGATTACGTGTTGGGGATGTTTGCTGCTGGCGTGTAATATACTGTTGCCCGCCGTTGGTTTACGATATAATGAAGTATTAACCACATTATTGGCAATGGCAACATGCACATCAAGGAAGTCTGCTTTGTCTCTGCTGATATGGGCCGTGAAAAACAGGTTATCATTGTTTTGATTCAAAGCATCAACAAAGACTCTAGCGCTTTCCTCATCCCCCTCCCAAATGCAAAACACATCATCAATAAACCGTTTCCAGTATCGAACCTGCTCAAATCCGGGAGTGTTGGTGAGACCGCGCTCCTCCCACCAGCCTACATGCAAGCATGCATAGCTGGGGGAGAAGCACGATCCCATCGCCACACCCCGTACTTGTCTCCATACATCTTTAGCAAACATGAAGTAATTGTTATTCAAACACCATTGCACTAGTTCACACAACATCTTGTTATGTGCGTAGTATTCACATGATCGAGAACCAAGATAATGCGTGATAGCATTCATTCCTTTACTGTGGTCTATGGAAGTGTATAAGGACTCAATGTCCAAAGTTACAATACACCAATTTTGACACCACTGGATAGAATTCAATTTGGAGAGGAAGTCCCCCGTATCTTTTAAATAACTAGGCAAATCTTTGACAATGTCCTGCAGAAAGAAATCTATATAGTGTGAAATGTTCTCCCCCACACTATTTATTGCCGCTATAATGGGACGCCCTGGAGTGGGGATTTTCTGCTTGTGAATCTTAGGGATCAAATACAATCTTGGTAGCACCGGGTGTTCTCTGTGCAAATAGTCAAATTCCGCTTGAGAGATCAAATTAGTTCTTTTATAAGACAACAACATTTTCTTCAAATTGTCTTTGGCTCGTTTATAGGCCATCCCATTGGATCTTTCATAGCAGGTGGGGTCATTTAACTGTCTCATGGCTTCAACCACGTACTCTTCCTTTCTCCATAGGACAATGTTACCCCCTTTATCGGATTTGTTAATAACAACTTCCTGATTTTGACTAAGTTTCTTCATTAGAGTATTATATTGTATTGTCCTAACATTGTTTCTATTGGATTGTGCCTGTACAGTACGGTTAAGTCTCTTTAAATCTTCCGTCACACACTCATGATAAATGTCGATTGCATCTTTAGGCATGACGGGTAAAAAGGTGCTTACCGGTTTGAAGGGACTCTCTCCAGCTCCTTTTTGGCGAATATCCACATTGCTTAGTTCTCTTTGTGTGTTAAGAACACCCTCCTCCACCGTTGTTGGGGCCGCTGTACTACCCAGGTCACAAAGGGTGAGCAAAAGTCTAGCATCTCTCGCTGCCGGGGCTGCTGGAACTATAGCTGTAGCTGTAGCTGTTCCCATGGCACTGTTATTCACTGTTGTGCCCGTGGTGCGCTCCCTATTTTTGGCAGCGTTTTTGGATGCAAAAAACTTTCTAAGTTTTAGTTTGCGAATAAATTTAAAAACATCCGCTCTTGTGTTTGTATAATTGAATGAACTTTCTGGACAAAAATTGAGTCCTAGGGCCAATAACTGCTCCTCTGCTGTGGTAAGGGTAACATCGGAAAGATTGGTAATGGTGCAATCCTTCATTGCTTCTTCTTGTTGAACCATTGTTTCTTTTTCTTTTGCTGTTGAAGCTGCTGAGGCTGCTGTTGCTTTCTTCCTTTTGCGTCTTGCGTGGCGTCTTGCGTTCCGCCTTTTGCGTTGTAGTTCTTTTTGTGCCTCGGACGCAAAGTTTGTAGCCGATCGTCGACTAAAAAATCCATCTCTTCACCGATTTCTAAAATTCTTCCCGGCTGTGTTTCTGTGTTACTAATTTCAGACAGGGACATGCTGGATGAGCTGGCCACAGAGACAGTATCTAGATCTGAATTTTCCATCGCTTCATCCCGTTGATTAGCTGTTGCCAAATTACTGCTTGTTCCCACTTTGGCAGTTTGTTTGTTCAATTTGGCTTGCTTTGCCCGATCGTACTTCCTGGCAAACGTGTAGATCTGCCCTGTCTCATAGTCCCTCAGGTCCCTTGCAAACTTGTTCACTTTTCTAATTTTGATGCGCTCCTCATGTTTGTTCAGTCTCTCACTTATTTCTTTGCGCATATTGGTAATTAGTAACTTGGTTTCCGGGTCTGTAACAGCGTCCAGCTGTTCATTGATATCCTTAATTTCCTCCAGCAGTTTGTCACGGTCTATAACCGCATATTTAATCAATACTTTTACCAGGTTCATTGACGCATCCAAATTTAGCTCACCCCACTCTTTTAACATCGCTGGGTTGGGATCCTCGAAGCTGGGTGCCAGCATGATCCGCAGACCACGCGGTACTCGGCCGGCCTCAACGTATTTGGTGAGGGACTTGTGCTCCCACCACTTCGTTATTTCCGATTTGGTCTTTTTTTCCAAAATTTTCAACAACTGTCTGACATCCTGTTGCACTTCATTGGGTTGACTGTTCGCCGCTTTTGATGTTACAGTGTTTGTTCGTATATTGCTGAAGAGTGTTTCAGCGGCGTCTTCCCTCTCTCTCTCCAAACTAGCTGACATGGTGCGACTGGAGAGGGTTTAATTGCTGTTGTAATCAGTGAACCGGGGGCTTGCGCCGCTGCCGGTCTCTTGACCACACGCCAATTCTCGCCACCTGAGAATTCCAAATGTCAGCCTCGCTCCGGTTGGACCCTGCTCTCCGACTGCCGGCCACTAGGACCTACTGTAGGAAAAGCAGTTGTCCGCCAACACAAGGCTCTTTCTTCCGCTCAGGGGGTTCGGGTAAATTCTTTTCCTCGCGGAAAACAAACGTTGCTTGCAGCTGTTGTACTCCCGACCTCTTACTGGCGAGTGGGCTCCGTTAACGAGGACAGCTGCTCCCCGTATAACATAAACCAAACGATCTTCAGATGACCACACTCCTGTTGTGGAAAACACGAAGACACGGACCCAATGGCTGTAGTCAAGGAATTATATATATATACTTATATATATATATATATATATATATATATACATATACATATACACACACACACACACACACGCTGCTATTACTAATCTGCTAATTTTCCTTTCATAAATGAGTGATTCTAATAAATTTAGCAAAGCCAACATGTCTAGTCTAATGTGCTGTTGCACATAAACAACATATGTGCATGCCTGTCTTTTCAAGAGTTTGTATTTTGGCTTTTTCAATGTATATTCCATATTGCCCCACTCTACTGTCTATTCTCTGTACGTTTTCCTCCTTTAAATCTATTATGTCTCTCATTCCCTCTTTTGTTCCTTGGCCCTCCCAATTTTCAGTTCCTCCAAATCTCCTCTCCCTCCGCAGACTTCTACTCTTCTCTTGCACTCTCTCCTTTCCTCTTTAGGTGTGTAAACGAATAAGTTACTGAATGTAGGCGAGTTTGTGACTAAATTAGTGCAAAAGTGAATATGAAGGTGCAACACTACATAAGTGAGTAACTGAGTACATAAGTGAGACTGTGAACAGAACTTATCCAGTGCTTGACGTGGGAGGATCAAATAGGAACGCTATTCCCAAAAACAATTCTCATACTATTTGTTGAAAATCAGCCCTCCTTGGATGGTTAATGTAGACCTTTCGGTGACTTTGGCCAAAAGGGAAGGGAGGAGCGCTCCTGTGTTGTGAAGTCAAGGGAGAGGCAGACAGCCAAGAAGAAACGAGCCTTCTCGGTAGGGTGTCTGTTACCTCTAGGAAACGTAAATGGGTGCATCTGATTAATCAGGAAAGGTTTCTATACAACCAGTATGTTCATTTAATGGGTAGGAGTTATTTGAAGGTTTGTGGTGGATAGATGTACTTTTTTAGTGGTAACGTATGGGTGTTAGCATTTGAGGTCTGGAAAATGTATTCGCAATGGAATCCCAGAAAAAGTGGTTGCACCAGACCTCACCTGCATAATATTTCTCAACACCCTCAACTTTGGAGGGTGTTGCATGTATTTCCCTCTCATCACTTGCTAGCCTTGACTTTTCAGCAGCCACTGGGAGGACATTGGCCAAGCGTCTACGTGTCCGTGGCAATAGACATGTTCACTGTCCTTGCACTATGGCTGTTTTTGTTATGTCACGACGTATGGATCTCTGCAATCCAAATCTCAAAGAGTAGCCTTTGTAGATGGCAAGTCATTGGCTTTCCAGACAGTACACACAACACCTCTGAAGTTGTCTCCAATAACTAAATAAATTGGTGTTGGGGATGTTACAAGCACAGCCGGGGTTATTTGGCATTAAGAGCCAGCTGCATGCCTGAGGTCACCGAAAGCACACTCCGATTCCAGACTGCAAAGCACAGCAAAGATATGAACTAATATTCCAAGCGCAGACAACACATAAGACAATTAAACTGCAAAGCTCGGCGAAGGGATGTAATAAATAATAACTAGACGAACAAGAGAAGGTAAAAAAAAATCTCAATGGAAAAACAGAACACTGAATCTTACCATGGACAAAATCCTGGCTTGCCCCTTGCGATTCCTGGCACTGCCCTAGTGACCCGATCCTAAGAGAGCTAAAATAGTGTCGGAACATTAAACAGGGCTTTCATGAGCTTTATTCCTTTAATTATATTTAACTCGCAAGTCTCGTAGCCAACATTAACATTTTGACTGACATAAAAAAATGTCAGCAGTAAAAGTGCACTGCACTGAAACAAAATGTTATCTTTTGTTACCTGTGGGATATGGGCTGAGCTTCTTTTGAAGCCTGCATCTCCAGCAAGAACCCAGCACTGTGTGTGTAAACTGAAAATAACAAACCTTCCAACATAATTTATTGTTGCTGATTGAGAAGATCGGTAAAAAGGAACCTCATGTCTCAGGCTGACTCTGGGCATTGGGGGGAGGGGCAATACCAGCATAGAGGGGAGAGAAAATAAGTGTACAGGGAGGAACGAGGGAGCAGGCGAAAGAATAGAAGCGAGGAAGGAGACACAACACACAGGTGAGACACAGAGGCAAAGTTTAGTGTGTGCGTGTGTGTGTGTGTGTGTGTGTGTGTGCGTGTGTGTTGGTGTGGGTGTGTGTGTGTGTGTGTGTGTGTGTGTGTGTGTGTGTGTGTGTGTGTGTGTGTGTGTGTGTGTGTGTGTGTGTGTGTGTGTGTGTGTGTGTGTGTGTGTGTGTGTGTGTGTGTGTGTGTGTGTGTGTGTGTGTGTGTGTGTGTGTGTGTGTGTATGTGTGTGTGTGTGTGTGTGTGTGTGTGTGTGTGTGTGTGTGTGTGTGTGTGTGTGTGTGTGTGTGTGAGACAGCTCTGCCCAGTACCATGCAATTCGGGATAATATTACGCTCTGCCCAGTACCATGCAATTCGGGATAATATTACGCAATTTAGTGCTGGTGTCCTCTTCACAGCACTAACATGCCACGCTTTGTAGGCATTTCTAGCTCCTCTTATGCGCGCCGCGGAGCAGCGCTGCAACTCTGAATCGTGCTTGAGTGTTTTAATTAGCAGCCTGCCAATGGAAGTGTGTGAGCTGGGCCCAGGCATTGAGGGGACTGGTTGCTATGGTGATGTCTCCACCTGGGTCCAGCTAAGTTGCTTCCTTTACTTGGTTACATTACAGCCCCTGTGTCCTCTGTCCTGTTCCATGCTGATCGGGTCGGACGGTAATTGTTCCTGCTACACCCCAGCAATGGACACAGAACATCTTGTGCAGAATGTCGACTGGGCTGCAGTGGTGTTGGTGACCATTTAATTTCTAAAGACAGTGGTCCCTAGACAATCAGAATACTACTCATAAATATAGACTCAGTCAGTGCTCTATTCTTTGTCCAGCCGGACAGATTTTTTATATACAATGAATGTATGACATAAAGTAAGAGAAGAATCCAAGTGGGACACAACCTGAGTCCTACTAACGTTACAAAACAAGCAACATTTAGGGAAGGGTTCAGGCAAGGAGGGCATGTCTGCATGAACGTTAAAGATATTACAGACTGATTAACGTGGGGACACCATTACACATTTGACATCACAGTATAGAATATGCATATGGTGCACATTATGTAGATGGCATTTCGATGCCTTAGGTTAATAGTGGGATCATCATCAGGACACTTTTAGTTATCATGCCTGTGTACATATAGTAATTGCTATAATTGAGCAAACCATCAAAGAAAAACATGGAAAATTGGGGCAAGAGAGAAAGGGGAACAATGAATTATAGTGGGCATTTACTGATCCATATACTCATTATTTAAGGTTAATGCTGTGTGTGGAGTGATAATATAATGCAAGGCTGAGTGAATAATTGGCTGTGTGTAGAAGTTGAAATGGGAAAGAGGCAATTGATAGGGACAGGGAAGAGTCAAGGAGCAAATGGTTTGCTGTTATGAAAAGAGGAAAAAGAGGTGAATAAAGCAGAATTTGGCCGTGTTTATACACATTAAGGTAGATGATGCTGAAGGTGTAGCTGTTCAAGGTGCATGGGTTAGCGCTGTTACGGTAGCTTACCTGATAAGAACCAAGTGTAGGAGGCTCTTTTCGTTCTCCTGCGAATGAAGGAAGTGCGCGAGTGCGAATAATGCGCAGGTTAGATAAAGGCTCCAATGGGTTCAAGCAGGGAGCTGCATGTGGTAGGCCAATGCCTGGAAAAGGAAGGGATTGTGGGTGACCCAACCGTTAAATTGTGGTGACCTTTCCAATGTGTGAACCTAACTGCCTGCTTACCGTGGTGATCGGCACAAATGGTGGGCTGACTGTTGTATATAGTTCACACACATGATGCTAATCAACACTTTACATTTGTACATTCATTCGTGCATACAATCATGCATACAGTGTCATAACCAGAATACAAAAATACATACAAATAAAGAAACATTTAAAATGTAAAAAGAGGAACCTTACCTTAGCCTGCGGCACGTCAAGTCCCCGGCTCCAGAATCTTCTGAGTGCGAGGTCCCACAGCTCCAACAGTTCCTTATCCAATCCAGACCCTGCTTTCATGCTGTTAAGCAGCGAGAGTGCAGTGTCTGGAGCAGGCAGCCTCAGTGCTCCCAAGAGCACTGGAGGTTTGTGCCTGCTCCCCAACCCGGCTATCTAAGACAGATGGGTTGAAGAGTTTGAGTCGCACATGTGGGTTTGGCCATATCATGGTAGTCGGCCAAATTAACATGCTCAATTCATACTTAAGTAGGGTGACCAGGCGTCCTGGATTTGCCCGAACAGTCCTGGGTTTTCGCCAGCTGTCCCAGCAGAATTCATGAAATTAAGCTCATGTCCCGGTTTTTAGAGAGGGTCGGGGGAAAACAGTGGGATATATCTTTTTTTGTTTTGCAAAGCAGAGATAGTTAACAGCTGTTATAGGAAAGCACTTTGATTAACAGGCATGCTACGCGCTTTATCAATAGAATATATGTATGTTATGTATCTTCAGCAAATCTCTGCTAAGGAGCACTATCATTCTGTGAGCGGGGTTGAAGGAAAATTGTAGTCCTTCTTCCTCCCTTGCCCTGCCCTCTCCTAAGGCAGAAAGCAGGAACAATATAATGGCAGTACGGGCCCGATGTAGGTAGCCCTTTACCGATCGGAATCGGCCGAAAATACCGATTTTCAGCCGTTTCCGATCGGTAAAGGGCTATCGAGATGTAGGTGCACATTTTCGGTAATTTTAACGAATCGTTATCATTACCGAATCGGTAATATTTACCGAATCGGAAATGAGAACGATTCGGTAAAATTACCGAAAATGCAATGTAGGTAGCCTATGTTCCATCAGCACATGGCTTACAGAATCGATATTTTACCATGGAATACAACTCCATGGTAAAAAACCGATTCCTGTGTACATGCACATCTGTGCATGTACACATGTGCCATGTGACAGACAGACGTGCCCTTAGGGCATGTCTGTGTGCCACATTGCACACATGCCCGTTTTGGGGGTGCTAGAGGGTGTCAAAGTGACACCCCCTGCACCCTTGTGAATTCTTTAAATACCGATTCGGTAAATACCGAATCGGTAATGCCTAATCATTCCTATGGGCTTCAAAGCCCATAGGAATGAATGGGCATTACCGATTCGGTATTTACCGAATCGGTAATTAAAGAATTGTTAAGGATTCGGTAACGAATCCAGATGTTGGGACCTACATCCCATTTACCGATTTTGAAATACCGAATCAGTAAGAATCGGTATTTCAAAATCGGTAAATGGGATTTACCTACATCGGGCCCTAAATCCTTTAACCACCATTTGATTTCTCCAGCTTTCTGTACAGCATTGTGAGGGGGGGGCGCTCCTCCGCTCGTAAAGTAGCCAATAATGGTAAGCGGCCACGATAGGGAGATATAAATTTGCACTTATATGTCCGCATCTTTAAATAATGCACCCTGCCTCCTGGGCTCAGGAGGCCCACATTAGGGGCAACTGACAACTGACATATATTAAAAATGCACCTGTGGCACAATCATCAGTATGGTGTTTGCAGATGGTCAAATGTTTTCCCTCATTTGTATGGACCATGCCTCCATTGAAATGAGGGGATGCCCCTTTATAATTACCCAGGAGTGGAATGTGCAGCTGAGCTATGGGTGCACAAGGGGATCTTCATGCATCTGCAGCCCCTTCTATATAACATAAGTGTCTGGGTGAACCCAGTATTATAGAAAAACGATTAATGAATATTCTGTGATAAAATGAGTGACATTTCCTTTGGCAGTTTGACCAAATATGCTGTTTTGGAGTTACCATTTTACTAAAGTTGTTTCAATAAAAGAGCCATGTTTTGTATGTTGCACGTTGGTATGCAGGCCTTGAATCTACATATCTGTAGGGGATCAGACCTCGGTTGGAAATTGTACTCTGTGTTTTGCCAGGCCTGCTACGCATTCATGGGTTTTTTGGGACCCCTTGCGTAGGAAAGTGGAGTATTATTGAAGGTAATGACCCAATTAGGGTCACCCGGGTCACTCACGACCTCCTCTCAGCCCTCCATACTAAATGAAGATTCGGTCAGACAGTAGAGAATACAAACCAATAACTGTTTATTCAAACACACTCAGAGTGGAGCCCGGTCTGCCCAGCCACTTAGTAGTGCTGCAGAGGGACTGACATCAGCAAGCATAACAATACATTATGTACATTTTAGAACCAAAGAAAACACGCCCACCATGGAATTTTCCAAGCAGATGCAGCTGGACAGAAAATTACAAAGGAGTGAGTTTCGATTCTGAGGCCGGGCACACATTATCTGGTGTTCAAGGTCATTCTACCTGTGTCCACCACTAGACAAGTGGGAGAAGGCCTGCATCTAACAAGAGAGGTATGCTCTAATAAGAACAGTGTATTAATTAGTGTAGCAAAACTCTACTCTGAACAAACATAACCTAGAGAAGGCCGTTTCTCAGATATGGCAAAGGATTAGTTTTGATTATGTCTTAAATGGCGGCTGTACATAAAATGGTGCAGCGAATGCTAACTTTACGTAAACAGAGAAAATACATATTTTATTATTATTTTTTATAATCTAACAGACCCTTCTTTTTGCAAGAGCTAATACATTTTACTAATAATATCAAGAGATTTATATAAGGATATAAAACAGGGGGTTATATTCAAAACCCTTTCAAAAGCACTCCATGTTTTTGGCTTCAAGAAGGGAAACAGTAAGTAGGGAAGAAGTCTCAAAAATACTCTCATCTATGTTCATAAGATCGTCCACCTCCTTCTGTATCATTATTGTTGTATTTGTATCATAAAATGATACCTTCTTAGGGGCGAGAAGGGTGGTGCAGTAAGAGCAACAGATGGGTAGACACTGGACTAAAACACAACAAGACACTAGAATTACAATGAAGTAAATCACCTTTTCAAGGATCAAACCCCAACTACCAAAGAGTGACCAACTCCAATTCCCACTGTCCATTCCTTTAACATTCTCCATGATGTCCAGAATATGCTGGGTGATATTCTTTCCATATTAGTGATCTCGACTACACACTGGTCGCCTACTACTGTACACACACCACCGCTCTTATCTAGGGTGAAGTCAACAGCATATCTAGTCAACTTGGAATATATCTGCATGCTTTCCAATTAGTTGGTAATGTCATGCAAAGCTGCCACTGTAGAGTTAGACAGTATCTGCAGCTTATATCCAAAGTATTCCCTAGCCCTTTCACCCCGTGCCGTACTTCTGAAGGTAATAATGGAGGAAAGAATGTACCCAAATTTTATGCCATTACTTTAATTATTGACTTCGAGGACTGTCCCTCCCTCACTGAACTCCTATGTAAGCATTCTTTTAACCCATCTTATCTTGGGCGTTGCATTTTTGCAAGGCACACCTAAAGGTAATACCATTCCAAGGACCACATCATGCGTTACATTGTGCATATTAGAATAAGTTCCATTAGATAGAAAGAAAAACCATGGGTGTGCATAAATGGGCCTATCATAATCTACAGCAGCGTATCTAGAATTCCACCCAATAGGTCTGGGGTCTTTTGGATCTACCATAGAATATGTACCCTTTGACAATATTATACCTTAACAATTGACAAACAGCATAGGATCAGTAAAATTGACAATTGGACAACATGCAGGGTAATAGCTAGATTCCCGGGGTAATATCAGCTCCTTAGAATGCCAACCCACCAATGTTACATTCTGTTTTTCCATATAGAAATTGTCACGAGTACGTGTTGTTGTTATACCCTGGATAACCCGTGCCTTGAGGTTTCCTATGATACAGACAAGGACCCGAATAACCAAACCCAAACACTCCTTGGACTTCTACAAAATCAGAGGGTCAACTGTAAGTGTAATTAAGAATTGACAATGTATATGCTGTCCACAAACTAGTAACAGATTCAGTACGGTAGCAAGCAGTACCTTCTCCAAAGAACCTTTTATGTGTATCTAAAAAGACATTACTCGGCTGTCCAAGTATTATCTTTTTAGACATTAACCTTATTCTTCATACATGATGGTGTATCTTGACCACATTCCAAAACCCAGGACACCCCACCCACAATCAATAGCAGCAAGGTTGCAAAAACCATAGATAATATTTTCCTTTTGGTAGACCAAAATATACTCGTATGAATAAGGGGAATCACTGACTGCACTTTGTCAGCAACCATTCTGCCAAAGGGGTGCATAGCAAATAATGGGATCAAGGGGAACAAAAATGCCAGCAAGGGGACTATACAAGTTCCCAGTGTCCACCAGAACCTTTCTTCCCCGTCAATTGAGGAAGTAGGAAGATTGCCAATAGCAAATTTGTCATGACCCTCTTCTTCCTCAAGTTGTGAGCCAGGCCTCCTAGGGCACTGTATAAGACCCACATTCTTTAAAGTGTTCGCCACCTCCCTACACTCAGGGATAGTGCTCTCTGCATGGAAAAAAGCAAATGTGATCCCCCTACTGAAAAAAAACAAATGCAGGCCCAAAAAACCTACTGAATTTCCGACCTATTTCTCTGCTCCCGTGGGCCGCTAAAACCATGAAAAAAGTGGTGAATATCCAATTTACACAATTCCTAGACAGCAACAATCTCCTACACCCATTTCAGTCAGGCATTAGGGCCAATCGCAGCACAGAGTCTGCTTTGATGGAAATTATCGACTCCATCAAATTCACTCTGGATGCTGGTCAAAAAGCTGTGCTGTTTGTATTAGAACTCTCAAAAGCATTTGACATGCTCTCACATGAGACCCTGTTTGATCGTCTCATCCAGATTGGAGGAGAGGCAAAGGCATGGTCCTGGCTGAGGTCCCTCTTGGAGGACAGGGAGAAGCCAGTCTGACTCAAGCCACATTATTCTGACTCCAAAAAAACTCACATATGCAGTGCCTCAGGACTCAGCACCGAGCCCCACACTTTTTAACATTTATATGACACGGTTAGCATACCTCAAATAATTCTTTGGCATTTGTGTTTTCTCATACATGGACAACACGCAACTGCAACTGAGTACTGACCCACGATATCAATGCACCTGAAAAATGAGCTAACTTTGGAGCATGTATCAGTTGTGATGGGCTAGCTGAGGGCTAATTCCCTACAGTGCAACATTGACAAAACAGAGGTCCTACTATTTGGTAACAATTCACTGCCCGGTTGGTCCACTGCCGGCTGGCCAAATGTACAGCATCCCCCACTCAAACAGCAAGGTACCTGGGAGTTCTTCTAGACACTATCTTATCCCTCAACCCATTAATCACAGTTATATTCAAAACCTGCTGCTGGTTTCCCAGGATGGTATAGCAATTCCTAAAATTCCTGCTCTCAGAATCTCAGAAAAAACGTTTTTCAAGCCCTGATCTTTTTGAGACTCGACAATGCAAATGTCTTGCATCTGTGTATACCAGACTACCGAATAGAAAAACTTTAAAAGGTACAGAACATATCCATCTGTCTCCTGATTAAACTGCCAACATGTACCTCAGTATCCTACTACTGCAGCTAGCTACATTGGCTTCCAGTGAAGAAGAGGGTTATCTTCAAAGGACTGCCGGTAGCACATGCAGCCTTTCACAGACTGACCTCAAATACCTACAGGGCAGATTGACCCCCTATTGTCCTAATAGATCCTTGAGATCTCAATCAGCCCACCTACTATGTATTCGTCCTTTAGCACAGCAGGCATGGAAGACGTATTTTCTTAAGTTCAAAGCACATATCTGCTTTCAGGTTTGAAGCAGGGCTTTTCAAAGGACAAAACAACGTCTCTGCTGGTGATGACCTCTGAGCGAATAAAACTAAAATTCTCAGACTTCCTCTTCCCATGTTTCACAACATTGTTACACATGTCCTTTTTTAGGGAAACCCTTTCACGTAAAAAAAAACAGTTAACCCAAAGTCCCTTTGTTCTCAGAAAGTGTCATGGTTGATCACTTGTGCTGAGCTCATCCATACATTACATTAAACTGCTTCTTAAGCCGGAAAAATTGTACCTCGTAAGCATCAAAAGAAATCATAATAGGCTCTAGGAGTCCTTTCTGTCACACAGACTCCAAATACAAGTGTGCTGGAAGGACTATTACAATGCAAAAGTGGGTAATCGTCCCTGCAGTCCTGGTCTGTTCATTATTTATTTTTTTAACTTTGTTTATTTGCATTTTCAAAAATAACGTACAGACATCTGTATTAGGCATATAGTCATACCTGCCTATTTTAAAAAGTCAACAATAAAGACAATAACTGTTTTGCAGTACCTAGTTTACATAATAACAACGTTATGTTGGCACTTTGTACATATCATCACCACTGGGTGCCCGCAGTTCCTTTCTTTAATCGTGCTGTATCCTTACGCTTATTGTAGTACTCGTTTTTAACCGTTGTACAGTTTTTGAACACCTGCTCATACCACATCTCTCATTTTTACGGACCCTTATCTCCTTGACAATCATCCACTAGTTCTTCTCATCAGTGTTAACTGCTCGCTGGACGTAATTTTTAAAGGCTTCCCAGATGTCACGGGGCCTGGAACTGTGTGGGAGCCATTCAGAATATATACTGTTTTGCTCCTGACAATATGTCATGCCAATAAGTCATTCTTTGAATTTGGGGGCCCTGCCTCTTCCCCATCTGCAGGCAATCCTACGTTTTGCCATCAGGAGTCCTAATGTAACCAATCGTTTAATGTGCACTTCCATCCTGTTTTTGTAGCCTAATAACCCATCTCTGGAGTCAGATCAATTTGCATTTCTGCCATTTCATTCAGTGCCTTCCCCACCTCCCCCCAATAGCTGGCTATGGCTCTACATGACCAGGCCAGATGCAAGAAGTCAGCTCCTTCTTGCCCACACCTGTCACAGGCGTCATTGTCCCTCAGTTTGAATCTGTACATGTGTGCAGGCGTAAAGTACATCCTGTGTAAAAATGTAAAATGTATAATCATTAATCTGTTACTCACTGTGATTCTCTCTGTTTGCTGGCAGCAATATGTCCATATGTCATCTGTTTAAAGATATCCCTGTTCTAGCTCCCACCCTAATTTTGCCTTCAGGGTGCTGTGCGTCTCTTTCCCTATGGTCGATTTATATATGCATGGGATGTCCCACCCTGTAATAGCAGATGTAGTGGTAATAATTTGGGAGGTTCTTCTGGAAATCCCAGTGTGGCAGCTTTCACATTTTGCCTGAGTCAAATATAAGAGAACTGATCCATTGTTTTAGGAATATTTTCCCCAAAGAATATGTCACCTCGTTTAAATTCCCCTTGTCCGTACAAGTTTCCCCACACATTCATACCGTATTTTATATGTATATGCTTCCTTATTCCTTCTTGTGTAACTGGTAGGGTCTGTTGTTTCATCAAACGGAGTAACGGGGAGTATGTCATTGGAGTTTGTGATTTCTGTGCAATATTTCGCCATGCAGAATTAGTGCATGCTACTGTTGAATATTTGCTGCCTGCTACCTTATCGTCAGATCCCAGAAACCCAGCCAGAGGGATGGGCGACATATACCCCTTTTCCACCACTAAATGAGTCATTATTGGCATATTGGGCCTGCGCACTGAGATAATATAGTTCAGGATCAAGTGCCTCAAAGCCCCCTTGTGGAAAGGGCAACATAAGTGTGCTCCATTCAAGTCTAGGTTGTTTCCTTCCCAGCACTAGCCTAATTAGTTGACTTTTAAGTCTGAAGAAGAAGAGTCGGCCCGGTGAATAAGGTATATTTATTAATAAATATATAAAAATGTAGGCAGTATGACCATCCTCATTAGTGCATTGCGGCCAGCCAGCGATAGCGCATGGCTGTCCATCTAGTTATGGACTCTTCTATTGAGTTCAATACCTTACCATAGTTAGCTCTCGTGCCGCCTTGTTTTTAATGATATTAATCCCCAAATATCGGGGCTCAGTGTCGCACCACTGTAGAGGGTACTCCAATGGAGTATTCGGGGTGTTCTGGGTGAGCTGAAGGATCTGTGACTTTTCCCAGTTTATAGTTATCCTGGAGTAAGCGACAAACTTTACGATTTCGCGAATGATTTCATTCAATCCTGTTTCTGTGTCTTGTACATATAGACGGATGTCATCGGCATACAACTAGACTAGTAATGGTTTTGTTGGGTAGTCTAGTGCATGCATTTTATGATGTTGCCAGAGCATGGCCGCTAGCGGCTCCATTGCTATCGCAAACAGCAGGTGTGATAAGGGACACCCCTGCCTTGTACCCCTAGATATGTCAAGAGCAGGAGTATGCATCCCATTCACTAACAACATGGCTTTTGGCTTATGATATAATAGCTTTACCCATGCCAAATACCCTAGCGTGAACCCCATGTGTGCCAAGACTGCAAATAGGTGCTCCCATTTGAGAGAGTCAAAAGCTTTTGTTGTGTCTAACAAAACTGCCACCGCTTTTTCTTCTTGATCAATGTCTTACATGATAGAAAACAGAGTGCGTAGGTTATGTGAGGTGGATCTACCTGGCACAAACCCTGCTTGGGGTGGGCTGATCAGCCTCTCCATCAACAGACTTAGTCGATTGGCCAAGACTGTAGCTAAAATGTTGGTGTTACAAGAAATAAGGGATAATGGCCTATATGAATCTGTGTGGGCTGGTGTTTTGCCTGGCTTCAAAACTGAAACTATGAGAGCTTCTCCCATGGATTGTGGTACCATCCCTGTTTGCCCAGCTTCTTCACACATTTCAGGAATGGCGCCAAAATAGCTATGTATGCTTTATAAAATTCAATCGTGAGACCATTGAGTCTCAAAGCTTTCCCAGTACCCATTTGCATTATGGCTACTCTAATTTCCTCTTCATTTAGATCAACTGCAAAAAATTCTCTATGCCCTTTACTTAGCCAGGCTAGTTCAATCATCCCGAGATATCCTCCTGTCTCTGCTTGCTTAGAGCTGCGTGGTGTGTATAATGTTTTGTAATGTGCAATAAATATGTTTATTATGTCTCCAGTGTCCCTGTACACTTTGCCTTCTTCATCCATGATTTCTAATATGTAATTTGAGGCTTTAGGAGGCCACATAATCTCAGCTAACACTTCACCTGGTCTTTCCCCTTCACCATATTTCATAGCCTTATAGTATTTTCCACGGAATAGACACCCGCTCTGCCATGTCTTGAGGCTCTGTGAGCATTTCTCTTATGTTTGTCAGTGCAGATTTTTTACCGGCCTTCTGCGCTTGTCTTTCCTGATCTTTTAGCTTGCGTTCGAGTTGGGATAAGGTCTTCCTGATGTCTCTTAGAATTCCCCCCATCTTAGCCATACAAATCCCTCTTACAGTGACTTTCAATGCCTCCCAAACTATGATCAATGAAGGCACTTAGCCTATATTGATTCTGAGAAACTCCTCTATTTCTTCCTCGAGTTCTGTCTTAAAGACTGCATCTAACAGTGCAGTAGCATGTAACCTCCATGTCATAGGTCGACTGTGGGCGTCTGAGGGGTTCAGTCGCATATAGACGGGGGACTGGTCAGAATTTGTTCTCGCCAGATGTTTTGTGAAGGACCTATGTACTGCTATGTCTTTGGAGGTAAGCCAGAAGTCCAATCTGCACCAACTATTGTGTACTGGGGAATGGAACGTTACTTCCTTCAAATTAGGGTGATCATGACACCAGATGTCTGCTAGCTGATTTTCGGCTATAATTTGTCACTGCGCTTTAGTGTAGTGGTGTGGCTGAGTGTGCGAACCGTTTTGGGAGGTTGTAGTCTCCCCTCCATATTATGTGCATGGATCCTATGTTCACTATCAGTGCCCAAAGTTTAATTAAAAACTCTTCATCGTCAATATTAGGGCCATGTCTATTCACCAATGTAATTGACTCTGAAGTCAATCCTCCCCATGCTATACAATATCGCCCTTGCGAGTCAACTATCGATCACTCTTTAACATATGGCGTATTTTTCTCAATAAGTATACCCTTACCTCTCGAGTATGCTAAATATGAGGAAAAATACCTATGTGAGGCCCATCTAGTGGCAAATTGAATCGTGCTTTAGAGGGTCGTGTGAGTTTATTGGATCATGGCATTCTTCACATGGTGCCTGTCTATGTAAGCTAGCATGTGTCTTTTCTTTCGGTGGTCCCCCAGCCCTCTTCCATTCCAGGTCAGTAAGCCTATACTTGTATTTTGTTTTTCATTATCACTGTTACGCAACATTAACTTGCAGCAGTACGTTCAATCAGCCTGACAGTAGGTATCTGTGTTATCTCAATTGCGTTAATTGACCTGTCTTTTAGTGTTCTACGTCTGTTGATGACTACTGCATTTCCCCAATTTCCCTCCCACAGCAGCCACCCCAGCTTGCTGTAAAGTGAACCCTCCCTCCCTGAACATCCCATAACAAACATTTAAGCCAATTGTTCCTTTGCTATTCCCGTATCGCAATGATGATATATATCCCATTTTCTATATACATCGTACATTGCGATTAAGTGGCGATATGACATCACAAATTTCACATTGGTAAATTTGTCACTTTGCACAGCATTCGTATGGCTTACTTTCAACGTATTCAACACACCCTCAGCCTGAGTGTAACTAAAGGAAAAAATTGTCTTTCTCCACATAGGGAGGAGTATGGGGAACTCTTTAGGGTGTGTTCTCTAGGGGCCGAGGCAGAGCCTCCTGTACAGCTACTGCTGTACAGGAAGCTCTGCCTTTAACAGGTTAGCATCTTCTTGCCACGCAAGCTGTTCACATAGTCCCTCATAATATGGTGCCATGTTGTTGCTCTTTACAGCTTCCATCAGCTCTTCCATCAGAAGGGCACCCGGGATTACTAGCTCAGTGCCTAGTGGCTTTCTCTCTATGACCATTTTATTCTTCACTTGGTCTTGTATCTACCCTTGTTGAGTTATCAGGTGAGGAGAGTTTCCTGAGTCATTAATGGGGGGACACTGCATGCTATCCTGTAACGCATCCATCATTTCTGCATCTGTCTATGATCACTGGTTGCTCGTCATAATGAGGCGATGACACTCTACTGGCCCGGGGTGAGTGTTTCATTCGTTTGGCCTGTTTCACGGTAGCTCTTAAAAAATCTGCTGCCTGTTGTGGAGTGTTGCAAAAGTGTTGTTTACCTTTATAGGAGAGGCACAACCTTGCAGGGTATAACATGACATATTCCACCCCTTCCTGCTGTAGCTTTTTCTTAATCAGCTGAAACCTTTTACATGCTTCCTGGACTGCCAATGTAAAGTCAGGGTATAGGGATATTGTATTATTTTCATATACCACTTTTTTCATCTCTCTGGCCCAGCACAGCGCTGTGTCGCGATCCCTGCTATTTAGTATCCTCACGCCTATTGGCCCTGGAGGTGCACCAGGTTGAGGTTTTGGCGCCAGCGTTCTGTGTACTCTCTCAACGATCAGTAGATTGGAGAAGTTTCCTCTGCCAAAACAGGTAGACAGCAGCTTTTCAATTTACTCTTCCATTTTTCCTGTGTTGGTGGTCTCAGGAATTCCAAGGATTCTTATGTTGTTTCGTCTGGATCTGGCTTTAAGGTCTTCATTCTTAGCCGCTATCGCCTTGATTAGTTTGTCCATTTCCTTGACCTGCTGTTTGCGCTTGATCATCTTTTAGCGTCCATATTCTATTTTCTGCCTCTTCCAACCTCCTGTCGTGGTTTTCTAATTTCTGCGTTATAATATTCGTACTTGCACACATCAAATCTATTTTTGCTTTGATGGATGAGAGGATACTTTTCATTGTGATTAACAATACTTTGATGTCCATCTCTTCGTGTCTTTGCGGCACTTGGTCTTCCATTTCCTGATCTGACTCTTGTGTTTGCCCTCTAGGTGTTTTGCGGTCTTCGAACGGCAGCTTGGCCTGTTTCGCATCTGTTTTGCCCATTATTTCCCTGTGTATCTGAGCAGCGTGTAGTAACAAGCTGCGTTGTCAATTCTCAAAATATTGGTCCACAGCTCGGAACTCCCTTGCGGCACGTGCAGTTAGGGTCAGCTCAATACACTCGTCTACCGTAGTGAATAGGCAGTGAGTATGCAGGGGGAGTGTACACGCTTCTATAATACACCAATTGTCTTCCTCACGTTTAGTCAGCTGGAGTCTTATGCTTCTTACTTCTTGCCTTATGTGTAGTCTCCTTTGCAGATACTGCCATTAATCACAGGCTACCATGTCCACAAGGTACATGCTTTAGATACCCGCGTTGTCTTATCCTGAGGACAGTGCTTCTATGATTAAACAAAATTGTTTGGATGCATCAGTTTGTGTTACAAAAAAGGCGGGTGTGTTTCATCCTCTTGCACCTGGACATAGTGCACTGAGTGCAGGTGTGATTATTTAATAGTGACCTTGAGTCTGTGCTATATTGCAGTTTGATGTCTCAAGGGGGGAGTGAGTCCGTCTCTGTTGAGCAGTTCGTCGCGCGTCTGTTATGGCGGGATGTCCTGCCCCTTTTTGTCAGGCAAGGTGCATCGCTTGTTCAGGCCTTGCATGTATTAACCCCTTCCAGGCTCATGACGAGCTCAGCTCGTCATGAGGCACACTGGTCCTGTGCTTATGACGAGCTGACCTTGTCATGAACATTGGGATCATGCAAAGGTCAGCACAGGAGGGGAAAAGGCCTAGCAGCCAAGGTGTTAATAATAAAAGGCAAGCATATCTTTCTTTGTTGTTTCCTCTGCGCTTTGATATATTTCTTTGTGGCGCTGTCTAGGCAGGTATACCTATCGAGGATTGGCTTTAAAACCATTTAGCAGTGCAGCCCGATGTCCCCATGGGACCTGCCTCACTTCTGCTATCGAGCAGCTCTGATGGTGCCCCTTTATTTCCGCTTCCTCAGCCTCGCATTTGGGGTACTTATGGCGTACCTAGACACAGGATGATGCTGAATTTTGTTCCTGGACTGAAGGAGCCCCACTACTATGTAGCCATTTTCTTAGCCTGCCCCCTAGCCCCCCATAGTCTATTCATTATTTAAACTGTATTTGAAGTAGCAGCAGATAACTTTCCCGATCAAACTGCAGACAAAGATTTGAAACAAATGAAGCTGTGCTTAATCCAGTTAACTTTAAGATTTCCAAAATGAATTAAGCACTTTAGATAATACATAGAAGCCCGAACTTATATTGTCCCGATTTATCTGATTATTGGTACTCTGCAACTGTGTTTGTTTACATCACATTCCTATTAAAACTTATCAAATGCATAAAAAAACCTTATTGCTGCCACCTTCCCAATAAATTCATTGATGGACTTAGCCCTCTCTGTAGAGTCACCACAAACATGTTTGCCTTACCCCTCATGTTTTCTGAACCTGTTTCTGTTGCCTCTTAAGACACTGCGCACTTTACCACTGCTAAACAGTAATAATGTGTGTGAGCTCCCTTTGTAAACATGGTAAAATTGGCTTGTACCCAAATCCCACATTTAATTTATGTATAAGACCCTAGTACACTGGTTCTACTTGTACCAAGGGATTGTAAATGGAATGCTAACAGTGGGCCTGCAGAACGAATTCTGCCACCCACTTACGTAACCCTTTTAGTTTTAAACTGTCATTTGACCTGGTAAAATAAACCTTTTGCCAGGCATAAACCTTCCTTTTTAATACATAATAATCACCCTTAAGGTAGGTCCAAACAGCCCATATGTCAGGGTGTAGTGTATTTAAAAAGATAGACATGTACTTTTAAGTTTTGTATTTCCTGGCAGTTAAAAACTCCTCAATGAGTTTTTCACTATTGTGAGGCCCACGTCTCGGGTAGTGTAATATTGGGCTACCGATCACATTTAATAAGTGATACCTTTTGCTTGGCAAGACATTGACATGTCTTGTTTGGTCTCAAATACATTGTAATTGTAACCCTTTTTAGTCCGATTTTAAGTCACAGTTCTGAAATTGCCACATTTAGATAATTGTAATGTTCTTGTCCTAACTGTTTGGTGCCTGCACCCTGTATTCTGGGCCACATGATTAGGTGAAGTTGACCTTTATATATCCCCCCTGACAGTATCACAGAGGGGGACTAGATTTTAGCAGGACGGACTATTCAGACCTGAAGGGAGGGAGCAGAGCTGTCACTTCAAAGGAGCTGTTTCAACACACACACAACGAACATCACAGTCGCCTTTTGTGACTCGGGACATCCTAGGACCAGGGCTGAAATGAAGGAAATTCCAGAACCAGATGTGAAGAGAAGTCAAGAAGTTTCTCTCACTTCAAGCTGGCACCAGGTATAAATATTGGATCGTCTGCCAATGTTGTATTACACTTTTGGACCTGTGTATACAACAGTAAAGGATTACCCTGCTGCTAAGGCGTTCTGACTGAGGCCTGTCCTGCAGTCTGAAAAGAAAGACAGGCCTGCTCCATAAGAGACTCAAAGGGTCACCTGACTGATCTCCTGTTCAAAGCTACAGGGACATATCAAGGTACAGAGGCCTCACTGGAACTGCCCAGCTGACCTGCTGCAAATGGACCTGCCTGGATCTGCAACTGGGTCTGCCTGAGCTCTACTGTCCTCTGCAAGAGTGAGTCCCTGATGCACTTGATTGGTATCAAAGTTCACTCCTCTGAACACAAAGGAGAAATCCTGAAGTTTTGGGCTCTTTGCAACTGTGAATAGGCCTGTTTGTGCTGTGATCTTGCAGCCTGTGCTGACCTCCAACGTGAATCCCCACTGAACATGACTCTTCATGCTACAGAGATCTCAAGCGATGACCGGAATTGCAAGATCTGCACTTCACACAACAGCACTGACAGCCCTCAGTGACCACTATTGTGAAGCTCCACAACGACAGTCCTTGACATCCAACAGGATCTTCGTGCTACATCGATGACCGTCTGTCATTCCAGACATGCACCTTTCACTACCGCAATGACCATCTACAATGCTCTCCCTACTGCTCATGGCCTCCTCCACTGCAAACTGGAGTCTTAGTGCTGAACTTTGAGAAGGTAACTTTTTGAGTGGGACTAACCTGGGGATTGTGTGTGGTATTTTTCTTGTGTTGTGTTTTCACTTTAAAATTGTTTAAGTGCTGCATAAACATATTACATTTTTCTAAGTTAAGCCTGAAGGCTTTTGTGCTAAGCTATGATAGGGTTAAGCACTAGCTAATCTAATGAACTTCATGGTTCACCCAGAAGAAGATTGTGGCAGTGGCCAGAGTGTGGCATAAGCCACCTGAGAATCGAAACGCATCGGCATTACACCACATGGGGACTGTTGTATTTGATTACATTTTTTTCCCTAGTGGAAATGCTTTTTGAATTATCTCACTACTGGGTTTGATTGTTTTGTTCCCATTGATAGCAGCTACTTAACTCAGTTATACAATGTGGATGTTAAATGATATCCAAGTAGCTGCTTTGTTTGTGAATTAAGACTGGTGACATAATGTTTGTATAATTTGCTGTTTTGTATCACTTGTTCAAGTATTGTTTTTACATTAGACTACTTCACCATGAAGTCTGTATGTTTTTGCTTGATCTGTGGCATAAATGAGTGACATTTGCTCTAGACTGAAACGTATCTAACTTCCCTGACCCATGATTCACATGTGGAGTAAAGTACATAGAAATGAGCAGCAAATAAATGCCTCAAGCCAATATCAATTGAATTGTTGGTTCATAGTCTGTTAAATGAATGTAGAGTATTTGAAAGGTGACGGCTAGAATACTTCTTGCTCTTAGTTTAATACTGTCCATCCAGCTGCCTAGGGCCAAACCCCTTGTTGCTATTATGTTCATGGGTGGATAATTATCTGAGAGGGTTTCCATTTGTTTCAATTTAGAGATCACTCACCTGTCAGGGTGTGTCAGTGCAACCCATATTAGGTTTCAAACTGTGCAAAAGGATATCAGAGAGCGATATGTTGTCAATCATGGAAGAACATATACAAAGACTGATCTCTACACCTTCCCCTTTTTCTACAATTTCATTAAGCACCTCAGCCAGACAGCTAAATGAGTCAGAGAAACTAATGCGCCTCCACACAAAACATAGAAGAACAGAGTTGCATGGCTTTTTTCTACTAGAAAATGTAAAAGCAGGCATACTACCTTGGAGTTTGCAGGTCAAAAATGTACCTGTAATACTAACTGACAACCCAGAGTATAGGAAAGGCTTTAGCTGTTTCAGAACTAAATGCAGCAGGGACTTGATGATGCACACAATCGAAACAGCACAGCGCATTTGTGTGAAAGAAGCTGAAGAACTGGCAGAACTGACTCAAGTAATTAAAGACAATCATACTACAAGTAAAGCCAAATCACTCTTGGAGAAGATTGAAAACAAACTCACTGCATTCAAGGATAATACAATTAATTTCAAATCAGCTAAACTTGAGAAGGACATCAAAACGTTTAGCTTGGAGTTCGTTTACCTGTACTTAAAAGAAGATTTTTACAAAAAAGCAGAATCAAGAAGGGCTCTGTCAGAGTATTAAGACCGATCCAGGAACAGGTTTCAGACATTCTCTAAAACATCTTCTTCAGAGTCTATAAGTGAATCCGATTCAGGCGAAGATGCATTCAGCTTAAACCAACCAAGGCAAAAGTCTTTTTTAGAAAAGGGACAACAACAAAAGAAGGTTTGCTTCAAAATCCAGCCTTGGGAAATGCACACACGTTGCCAGTTCCACAAAACATAACTAAGACAATTATTGTGAATCTATCGGCTAAGCTATCGACGAAAGAAGAAGAACAAGTTTTCAACTAGGATTGAAATGTGTACCAACATCCTGCCCAAACTATAATAGACTTTGCAAAATTCGACTGACGGCATTGTTTTCCTCCAGGGAGACCTCATTTGTTTCGGAACCATCAGGCTTGGCAAATAGGTCCAGCTTCACCCCACCGGCAAATACCATCCCCAAATAAGTTTTGGTATTTGACCAGGTAGTGCTTTCTTCCATTCAACACCTCAAGAAGAGAAAATGTGGTAAGAAACAGAATCGGACCAGTGTGGAACAGAGAACGATTCAAGCTTTGAAGGATGATGAATCTATAGTCATTTAAACAGGCCGACAAAGGGGCAGAGTTGGTAGTTTGGCTAAAAACAATGTATTTAAATGAAGGAAACAGGCAGGTCAACAATCTTTCCTGCAATAGACCGATTCAAGAGGACCCTTCCTGAGAACTTATGGAGCAAATCAGCCAAATAGTCAAGGCGGGCTTCGATCAAGGGATTGTTGGGATGAAGGAGTATGAATTCTTTATAAAAAAAATCCAAAAACTCCATTTAAATACTTCCTCCAGAAGATCAATAAACAACTACTGGAACCCCCAGGGAGACCAATAGTATTGGGGTGTGACTCGATACTTGAACCCATCTCTAAATATGGGGACACATTCCTCAAAGAGTTTTTATATGAGGTCCCATTGTACCTACGGGATACTATGGACTTTATTAATAAAGTTGAGGATACCCCTTACGATCAATCGCAACAATGGCTTATCTCCTAGACGTGGTATCTTTGTATACCCAGATCCCTCGTCAAGAAGCATTGATAGCAATGGAATCGACCCCACATAGTCCCCTCAACTAGCGGAAGTGGCACATAAGAAAAATGTCTTCTGGTTTGAGGAGACATTCTACTGGCAAACCAAAGGGACTGCCATGGGTTGTCCCTTGGCTCCAGAACTCCCGTTCTCTACATGGCTAGGTATGAGGAAAAGTTTGTATATAATAACAACCCATACAAGAAGAACCTTACTCAATGGTATCGTTATATCGATGACATGTGGTGTCTTTGGAGGGGGGCAGTGTTAGAACTGAACAATTTTCATGAGTGGCTTAACCATCTGCACCCAGATATCCAAGTCACGCAAACTAAAAGCTGTACATAATTAACGTTTCTTGGTGTAGAGGTCTTCCCCAATCGGCATAAACTTGCCACTACGCTTTACAAAAGAGAAGCAGACAAGAATGCCATCATGCATTATCATAGTTTTCATCTTAGGAACCTTAAAGGTAATCTTACCTATGGGCAACTACTTAGGATCCGAAGGAACTGTTCCCGCAATGATGAATTTCAAATACATGGAGAGGTATTTTGTGAACAAATGAAGGAACTGGGGGTACCCGAAAAGTTGCTGAAACATGCATTTAAACAAGCATGGTGTACACCAAGAGAGTCTTTGATTATCAAAAAAGTTAAACCAAAGATGGAGAAGTTAGTGTGCATCTCGACTTATGGACTGCACACTAATACATTCCGATCAATCATAAGAAAGAACTGGCACCTAATACAAAATTCTGAATTACGGATTAATGTCCCTCTCTTCGCGATGAAAAAAAACATGAGCATTGGACAAAGAATCGTATGAGCAGACTTACCCCCTTCCGGTAAAAAAGATCCCAGATCATTGTTCAACATGAAACTGTTGACTGGCCACCTTAAATGTGGCACCTGCACAAACTGTAGCAGTATGATTGCAGGTACTGACTTCACACACAATGGCATTAAGTTGACATGGAAACAGTTCTCTAACTGTAAAACAAAAAACTTCATTTATACAATTGTGTGCCCCTGCCCAAAGATTTACATTGGTAAAACTACGCAAGAGATTTGTCAACGCGTAGCGCTGCATCGTTCAAGAATAAAAAATAAAGTGGTAACTGCACCAATGGTGACCCACTTTATTCACCCCAACCACCACACATTTGAGTTCAAATGGACTATGCTAACAGTCACAAAACCACTACCAAGTGAGGGTGACACTGAGGCTTAACTATTAAGAAAAGAAGCTTATATAATAGCCTGTTTCAATAGTATCACCAAAGGACTGAATGAAAGTCTGACATGGGTAGATGCTAAAACCATTCCAGTCCAGGTTTTGTATTTCCAATGTGCACCATGATCCATATATTCATAGGAAATCAAAAGATAGATCTTAATATCAATGCATACATAAAATTCTGATAGAGACTGGTAGGGTTTCTCCCCTCCTTTAACATGTTGTACCTCCCTTAAACATTATAAACTCACTTAACCGTAATGCAATGTGAGTATGTCACATCCCTTTAAAAAAAAAAAAAAGTTCAGTGACCAGGAAGTGATTTTAGTGATTGAAACTGGGAATGAGGCACCACTAGAAGACCCGGTTAGGTGAATACAAGTAAGTCCACATATATTTTTTAAACTTTGGGACATTTAAAACTCCCACATAGAACAAGACACAAGCCGATATCTTGTTTTTTGTTGTGCACAGAGAGACGCAATGTGGTCTTTTTTTTGTGAACTTTAAAGCAATCTAAGCCACCACTGACAAAACAAGCTGCGGAACAAAATATCCGACATTGCCGGCATGGCAAAAGTAAGTGTTGCCTGTAACTTGTAAAGCAAAAATGTGCCATATTAACGTATATGCAATTCAATGACATGGCGGTCATTTCCATTCATAGATCGACCCATGAAAGCTCAACTAAGCTTCCATTTACCACCAACAAGCATAACTACTGCATTGGTGGAAGTATTGCCCGATTGGTGCAAGTAAGTGCCCCTTTCTTTTTCCTTCCAGCTATAAAATATTGAAAACCACTAAAACCCAATATGTGACTAATGGTAGATCCCTTCTTATTTTAGGTTGTGATACTTACATTTTAACTTCCATCTTTTCACCTGCAACACGCAAATTGCTTACTCAAATCGAACAGGTACTTATAAAACTTTATTTTGTAGTTTGAGTAAATTGGAAATGTAGAGCCCATTCACAGGTTAAACTTATGCCCCCTTAGTTTTTTAGATAAACCAGTCCACGCCCTGAAGAGAATCCCATAATCCACCCTGGGAATCAAAATGAGTCAGCATTATACAACACAGGGACTGTTGCATTTGATTACATTTTTCCGCCCAGTGAAAATTCTTTTTGAATTGTCTCACTACTGGGTTTGATTTTTTTGTTCCCCGTGATAGCAGATACTTAACTCAGTTATATAATGTGGATGTTAAAGGATATCCAAGTAGCTGCGTTGTTTGTGAATTAAGACTGGTGACATAATATTTGTATAATTTGTTGTTTCGTATCACTTGTTCATGTTTTGTTTTTTACATCACACTACTTCATCACGGAGTTTGTATGTTTTTGTTTGATCTATGGCATAAATAAGTGTCATTTGTTCTAGACTGAAATGTATAAAACTTCTCTGACCCATGATTCAAATAGGGAGTAAAGTACATAGAAATGAGCTATAAATAAAAGCATCAAGCCAATATCAATTGAATTCTTGGTTCATAGTCTGTTAAATTAATGTAGCCGCATTTGAAAGGTGACGGCTAGGACACTTCTTGCTCTTAGTTTAATACGGCCCGTACTGCCGCCTACGGCCAAACCCCTTGTTGCTAGTACACAATAGAATGCTGTCAACATGTTCAGGAGCAATGCTGTTCTCAGCTGATGGAAACCTGTCCAGGTAACTTTTGGCAAGACATTTGATGCCAGAGAATACTCTTACCCAACTCCATGACCTTTGCAAATTCTACTAAGGTGTCACATCCATTGCAGAAGAGAAGGCACTGACTGCCAGAAGAAACACAACATGGCCCACCATGAGCTAGTATGTATAACATACCAAATATTTATAGGTATCAAAAGACCATACAAAAAAGAGCACTGAATAAAGGTACATACACTTTTGCATCAACAGAACAGCTAAGCTTATAAAAATACAAATTGTAAGATAATATTAAAGTGAAAAACAATAGATTACCTATACATAATCAAATGCAATAGTGTTAATATTAGGAAAAGGAAATTAAAAGGGTATACATTGAAACAAAAGTTGAAATAAAACTTAATGAACCTACTAGGTTTAACCAACTGATTTATACATGAAAAATTGTGCAGCTTATCAGTAATACTTTTTCAGAAATGCAATTCCATCTAATTATGAACAGGCTTCCAAAATAAATGATAATTAGGGGCATTGTGAGTAACACTCTATAAAGTCAATTTGATTCCTCTTCTGGTAAAAATTACCCAGGACAGCCATTCATGTATTGATAACAGTAAAACATTTTTCCAATTGGTAGTAATAGTTTTTAAAGCTGCAGAGGGTAAAACATCTAGAAATTTGCTATATATTACAGACAGTTTTGTGGTAAGTGAAGTTGATTTACAAATTACTATATCATATGACAGATTACCTGCAATATGAAATATTTTTGCAAAGATCTTTCAAACCTCCTTCCAAAACTAAACGACAATATTACACTCATAAAGCATATGGCCTAACAAGGCAGCATTCTGATTACAATTCCAACAATTAGGAGAATCTAAACGTTTTGTGTTAAGTAACCTTAAAGGTCTCCATTGGCTGTTAAATAGTGTAACATAATTAGTTTGCTACAGAGAGACAGGCAACCATCCCAAGATATCAGACATCTAAATTTTCCTCCATGTATCTTGAAATATTGATAGATATTTTTCCCTAGTCCAAAATTATGAGAGAATATTGTTCCCTTATGAATTATTCAATTTGTTTTTTATAAAAAAAGTTATACAGTATGTGATGATGAAGCAATTATTTGAAAGTACTTTTCTAAATCTGTAGTAGCATTTAGAGGAAGATTATTTGGAAAAGAATCAAGGATTGAAATACACAAAAGTTCATATCTGTAAATATCTGATGGCTGCAATTTAAATTGTAATACATCAAAAGTCAAAAAGTATTATTATGATAAATATATTTTAAATAACAAAATACCAGTTTTCATCCAGGATTGTCAAAATGTAGGATGTCGAGCTAGCTTTAACACAGGATTATACCATAATGACAAATTTGAAGTAAGTGAAATCAGGTATTAGATGATCAAGTCTAAACCTTGTAATATTAATTTTGTAAAAGTTCAGAATTACGGATCTTTTTAGCAGGGTAGTAGAGTTAGTCATAGTGAATAAAGCCGGTAAAGGAAATAAAGAAATCAAACTTTGTTCAACAAGAAGCCATGAAGGCAGATTATAAAGCTCTGTATCATGGAACCATAAGGAAATTTGTTTTAAAATAAACACTTTATGCTTATTAAGGGAATATGGTAATCAAAGCCCCCATAGTACTTAGTCATTTTAATTTTTTTTATAACTGATAGGAGGAGATTTGGTTTTCCAAATAAATTTAGAAATATATGTGTCTATAGTTTTATAAAACTGAAGAGCAAGTTGAATATGTATAATAGAAAGGAGGTTGAAAATATTTGAGCAATAACCACTTTCATATAATTACCTTTTTCCCACCAGGAAAAATATAAGGTGGACTATTCATGGAATTTATCTTTGATATGACTAACAATATATTCAAAATTCAATGTAATCGATTATTAATTGGTGTAAAAAAATAATTTACCAAGATATTTTCGTTTTTCCTTTTGCCATATTGTTTAATTGTTTGCTAGCATATCAGGGGTACAAGAAACATTCAAAGGAAATTATTCTGATTTATAAGTATTTAGAGTATATCCTGGAATCTGAGAGTATGTGTGAATTAGATTTAATAGGGGAGGAATGAAAAATTCAGTATTTCCAATATATATGAGTACATCATCAGCATAAGCTGACGTTTTGATAGGAACATTATTTATAATAAGGCCTTCAATTTCCACACAATTTCTATTGACTACATGTAAAGGTTTAAAAGCAAGAAGGAAAAGTAAAAGTGAAAGGGGGCAACCTTATCTGGTATCCCTAAAAAGGAAAAGAAATATTTGAAATTTAACCAATAATGAAAAGTTTGGTAGACAGACCAGAGTAAAGTGCTGAGATCATACGAATAAATGAACGGCCCAAGTTAAAAGCAGTTAAGGTACAGAAACGATATTGCCAATGAACTTTATCAAAAGCCATTTCCGCATCTAATGCCAGAACAACAGATGGTAGTGGTATTGATAATCCAACTTCAATGACATGAAATAGTAATCTTACATTATTTACAGGATGTCTATTTTTCATGAAACCAGATTGATCAGTATGAACAATAGTATAAAGCAGAGGCCAAACTGATTGCAAGCAACTTTGCAAAATGTTTACAGTCTTGATTAATAAAGAAATGGGTTGGTAATTTGAGAGAATAATGTGGGATTTTTGTTAGGTTTCGGGTGAACAATAATTAAAGCTTCAGTAAAGGGCATCCTGTACTATACTAAAGTGAGTAAATAGCTTTAGCAAATGAGGAGAAAGGTGAAGAGAAAGTTCCTAATATAATACAGCAAGAATACCCTCTGGACTGGGAGATTTAAGTAACTTAAGGGATTTAATACCTAATTGCACTTTTTCTAATGTAATCAGTAAATCCAATTTATTCCTAAAATACTCAGTTATTTTAGGTGAACCACACATTTCTAAAAAGTTATTAGTATGCAATTTATCACTAGACAGAAGATTATTATATAAAGTTGGAAATTAATTCATAAATTCATTAACTATTTCTTAGTGAGATAAAGCAAGTTAACCATTAAAATTATGGATTACATTAATTCGATTTTTATCTTTCTTAATACGAAGATAATTTACCAAACATTTTCACTGAAACAAAATTTAGCATTGGTATTAGAAATTTGTATTCCAGCCCTATTGCTTAATGTTGTGATTCATTAATAATGAAGTTTTTGTAGTTGCAATTTATATTTGATGTCATTAGGTGTGATAAAAAGACTCTCATTCATGGGTATTTGTTTATCTAATTCGTTATCTTTGGAGTAAAGTGATTTGTTCCTATGCGACATAATAGAAATTGTAACCCCTGATGTATGCCTAAATGCATCCCATCTAATAACAATTGAAGTAAAAACTTCAAAGTTAGAAGAAAAATTATCACATGGGGCCCGATTCACAGAACTAACTTAAGACAAAATCCTAAACTTACTACCATTTTGGTATTCACAGAAGGCACTTACTCATTTTGGTATTCACAGAAGGCACTTACTCATTGATGAGTAAGTGCCTTCTGTGAATAAAAAATGAGTAAGTGCACTCACTAAAGGCACTTTTCACTTACCAAAATGAGTAAGTGCCTTCTGTGAATACCAAAATGAGTAGCAAGTTTAGGATTTTGGCTTAAGTTAGTTCTGTGAATCGGACCCATAGTGTGGACAAACACTTTGGTTTACTTTTTTCATTAAGGACAACATTGGTATTCATGGGCCTATGACCTTGAGATTGTTGAGTGGAACTAGGTCATAAAACACATGAAATGAATGCATGATCGGAAAAATGAATATTCTGTATAGTAGGATCAAACATTTAATGGATTATTTGAAGGGATATTAATAAATAATCTATATTATGCCAGATAGCGTGGACACTGTGAGCTTTTCCTGACGCTCTCAGGTATTTTTAAATTGCTAAAGTATTTAAAATATAAAAGTGTTACCTGTTGTTGGGGGAAGTGTTGGGAATTCTCTGTGGCTTCCGGCTGATTTTGCTTCCACGTCCCTCGGTCAGGCTGATCGCTGATTGGTTTGTCTGCTCCAATCAGCAGCTCAACCAGGAGGAGCCAGTTGTGCCTCCCGGCTCTTAATGCCTGCTGGGGTGCAGACGCTCACTGCTGACAGATAGCGTGGACACTGTGAGCTTTTCCTGACACTCTCTGGTGTTTTTATATTGCGTAAGTATTTTAAAAGTGTTACCTGTGGTGGGAGGAATTGTTGAGAATTCTCTGTGGCTTTGGGCTAATTTTGCTTCCGCCTACCTCAGTCAGGCTGAGCGCTGATTGGTTTGTCTCCTCCAATCAGCAGCTCAACCGGGAGGAGCCAGTTGTGCCCCCTGGCTCGTAATGCAAGCCCGTCTGGGCTTGTCCGCGCCAGGACGACACCAGACATGCTGCCGGTCATACAGCCGCTAGGTGGGTGTACCCTCAGGACGAGTTGTTCTCTATCAGCAGGGGCGTAAGTCCATGCATTATTTCACTGGACCTCCTTCCTGAGGGCCCTTTTGGTTGTAGGGGCTGTAGGTTTAGTTCATGGACTAATGTTTCCTCATCACACCCTCCCTCACAGGTGATCAAATTGGTTAGCCTAAACTGCCATTCATTAATAAAATATTTTGCTGAAATTCACGATCTACTCGATGATGAGTCACCTGATATCCTTTTTTATCCAAAACCTGGCTCATGGCCAACAAGGAGGCAGAACCTGGATTAGCTCTGCCCCATGGCTATAATATCGTGACTTTTAACCGAAGGGCCCAGGGGCGGAGGCATCGCCATTATCTTTAGAGAGGGTTATATCTGCACTCCTATGAAAGAGACTCTGCCAGGAAGTGAGTGCGCTCGATTTAAGAACACCTTGAAGGCCAGCTTGTTGATCTATCGCCCCCCTGGCCCATCCAAAGAATTTAGGGATGAACTGATCACTGTGGCAGGCATATTGGCTATGAGATCAGAAAGTTTTAGTATTATTGGTGATTTGAACCTGCATCTAGATAATACTCAAGTCTGCGGGATAGGCCACTTTTTTGCAGATCTGGCTGCCCTTCAGCTCACACAGCGGGTCCTCGGTTGTACACACTTGGGAGGGCATATATTTGATCCGTTTTCTTCTAATCTATCCACCCTGAGGGCGAATATGCCTATCCCAATGAGTTGGTCTGATCATTGTTTAATGTCTATGATTCTTGTGAGAGTAGGGCCAACCCAGGGAGTCACTCGAAATCCAGCCTTAACTGACATAATCCGAACCTTGAACAGTTCCATGCGCTTCTCTCTATGCATACACCCAATTTGTCCAATGATACAGAAGTGGCCCCAAAAGCCCTTTATAACTGGATCTCTCACTCCCTCGACACCCTTATTACTGCCAGGTGGGCACAGAGCTGGCGAAGACATTCTTGCCCATGGTATAACTGCAATATGGCTGCTGCCTGAAAATCTGCATGGAACGGGCGTGGAGGAGGGAATATGATCCAGTTTTGAAAGGGAGATACCGGGCAACGCTTCTCAACAAATCCCATCAAAGTTTACCTTGAAAAACAACGCAACATGGTCATACTTTTACTCCTACTCTGAAGAAGCTATAGGAAAATTTTTCAGTGCCCTGAAGCCTTCCAATCACCTCACGGACCCTCTACCCGCAAATGCGGTCAAAGATCTTACACCTTTGCTACTACCCATATGGACCAAGATCATTAACAGTTCACTTCAACAAGGCTGCATCCCGGACTCATTGAAGGTAGGACAAGTGTCTCCCATCCTTAAGAAACCCACAGCTGACCCAACGGACCTCAGCAACTACCGCCCAATCTCCAATATTCCCACCCTGGCCAAACGTCTGGAAAAATGTGTTCATCACCAACTGACAAAACATATCGACCACTTCAACCTCCTAAATAAACACCAATCCGGCTTCCGGGCAAATCACAGCACGGAATCAGCCATGACACACATCATTGATGATACACTACAACTTCTCGATCATAACGAAGCATGTCTCCTCATCCTATTAGACCTTTCCTCAGCGTTCGACACGGTCAAACACGGTCACTTGACAGATCTGTTAAAACACAGAATGGGTCTTTCAGGACCAGTACTATACTGGTTTACCTCTTTTCTGCATAACCGGACTCAAACATTCAAGGTCAACAACACACTGTCCAAACCAGTTCCTGTTACGCTAGGTGTCCCACAAGGTTCCTCGTTATCCCCCACACTATTCAACCTCTTCATAGAACCACTCACGGTCTGTTACAAACATCAAACGTGCAATTCCACATGTATGCAGACCACACTCAATTCTACCTCAAAATCAACACCTTGGACGACATTAGTTTACTCAACAAAATTCTTAAGACCACTAAAACATGGCTGGCAATGAATCACCTCAAACTGAATGCTTTAAAAACTGAATTCCTCCATATTGCTCCACCCGCCAAGTCCCCACTATGCACAATTTGATAAAACACCTCACAGCACTTGATGTTCAACCAACCATCGTGGATTCGGCAAAATCACTTGGTATACCTTTGGACAGTAACCTCAGTATGCAGAAGAATATTAGTAATGCAACGAGGGGAGTAAACTTTCAGATCAATACACTAAGGAAGCTGAAGCCCTTCCTTCCTCCCAATGACTTAAAGTTAGCGGTTCACACTCTAGTTTTACCTCGGCTGGACCATGGAAGCATCTCGTTATGCGGTCTCCCCAAAGCCACTACAGCTCCTCTAAGAGGCCTTCACCAACGCGGCAGCGAGACTCATCACTGGCTCAAAAAAAAGGGCCCACATCTCCCCGGGTCTAAAATCTTTAAACTGGCTGCCATTTGAAGACAGAAACCGCCTGAAAATAGCTTCAATGATGCACAGGGCCCTACATCACAATGCGCCCAGCTATCTCACACAAAAACTCACAATATCTGGAGGGTAAAGATCAACAAGAAGTGCGGACAACCTCCTTCTGAACCACAGAAATTCAAAAAGAAAAAACCTTATAATGGCTCCTTCTCAGGAATGGCACCTAGGATCTGGAATGCCCCACCACCAGAAATAAGACTGAACCCCTCCTCCTCTTCCTTCAAACTGAAAGTAAAAGGCATCCTTATGGCTAAATTTATATAAACATTGCCTCACATGACAGTGGAGAACCCCTATTCCATTCTTCTTTCCTACATATTTAATGCTTGGCTCTTATATGTACAGCTATGTTCCACTTATTGTTGTCGTTTTCACCATCAATGTACTACCATCATCCTTTAAAACCAATCGGTACTGTTTTGCACCTTATCTGACTTACCCTTCTATCCGTTGATTGTCTTTGCTGCCATCCTTTTTGGTCCTGCTTATCCTTAAATGTTTGATATGTCTTTTTGTTTTTTATTAAGCCTTTTGATGTTATACTTACTGTCCTGCTTATTTTTACTGTTTGTTATGCCTATACACTTTTTTACAGTAAAGCGCTCTGACACCCGCAAGTGTCTTGTTCGCGTTCTATAAAACTTTCAAATAAATAAATAAAGATTACCACAAGGCGGTCCAGAGGGAAAGAGCTGCGTATTATGCAGAGGTGATCAGTGACAGTGGCAATCCAGCCAAATGCATGTTTGCTATACTTAAATACCTTAAATCTTTGGGGCAACTCAAAGCACCCTCCTTCTCCTCAAACCAGCAATGTGAGGTTCTGGCTACCTTCTTTGTTAAGAAGGTGGACAGCATCTACAGAACCTTTTCTCACTCTGCGGTCAAGGATAGCTCTGCTCATGGGCCCTCTGTGGTCCAGGCTCTCTTGGCCTTCCCAGTACTTTCAGAGGAGGAAATGCTCACGATATGCAGGAAAATTAAATCTAGCTCTGCTGCAGAACCCCTTAAACCTGATCAATTTCTTAAATCCCAGCCCTTGCTCCTCTCCCCATACTGCAAGTTGATCAATATGTCCATGTCCACAGTGGTTGTACCTAGGGCCTGGACATTGGCCAAGGTGGTTCCTCTATTAAAAAAGGCCACATTAGATGATTCTAAACCAGAGATTTATTGCCCCATCTCTCTTCTTCCATTTGCATCCAAGATTGCTGAAGCCTATATTAATTCTATTCTCACACAATTCATTGAAAGCAATAACCTGCTCGACCCCTCACAAAATGAGTTTCATCTCCCGTCACATCACGGAGACGGCGCTCCTGGCTGTGACTGATCATCTAAGGGGTGCATTGGATGCAGGGCAGATATCTGCCTTGATATTGTTAGACCTGAGCTCTGCATTCCATACAGTGCCCTACAATATCCTGTTGCAGTGTATGAGGAAGGTAGGTATCAGATGCCTTGCTCTGAGCAGGTTTGCTTCCTTCCTCTCCGAAAGAACTTTTCAAATATCAATACCCCCTTTTAGCTCCAACGTTCATGCCATCTAGCAAGGGGTTCCCCAGGATTCGGCTCTCAGCCCCAACCTATTAAATGTTTACATTCAACCTTTGGCTGCATTGGCAAGGAGCAGAGGAATAACTGTATGCTGATGACACGCAGTTAGTTATGGCACTATCTAATGATCTCTCGGAGGACGCACTTAAATTTAGGGAGGACTTAACAGTCATAGCAGACTGGATAACAACTAATTTCCTCCAACTGAATGTGAGCAGATCAGGGATCCTGCTGGTAGGGAAAGATGCTGCACTATAGAGTGAGCAATGGTGGCCATCTACTTTGGGCCGTCCGCCTGTCCCTAATCAGGCAGTAAAAAATCTGGGAGTTTTGGGTGGACTCCACCCTTACCATTCAGGCCCAAAGTGGTAGCCAGGACTTGCTTTGGACTATTATGTGGGCTTAAGCCAAAGCTAGGCTTGTTTGATGCCACCGCACTGCAAGTCATCGTCAAGGCCAGTATTCTTTCTAGGCTGGATTATGCCAGTTCACTTTATTTGGAGATGAACAAAGCCAACACTCTCCGCCTTCAAAGGGTGCAAAATGCAACAGCATGGACGTTACTTGACTTGCCGAGAAGGTGTCCTACAACTACTGCCATTCAAAGATTGCACTGGCCACCAGTGGCAAAACGCATTGAGTTTAAAACCCTATGCATCGCTCACATAATTCTAAATCTGCAGGCTCCTGATATCCTGGCGAATCTCCTTTCACCCTACGTACCACTCGTTTTCTATGCTCAAAGGACCAACACTTGGCTGTTGTCACAGATTGAGAAAGTTCGAGCAGGAGGGCGCTCTTTTTGCGTTCTTGCAGCTAAACTTTGGAACTTGCTCCCTATGAGCATTACAAGCATCAGCAATCATGCCCAATTCCGCAAAGTCATAAAAAATTATTTCTTTTCTCCCTTAGTGGCCTTAGGTGCTCGCTCCATGGTCTTTTTGTAGTCTGCAGCAATTAGCGCTGGGATGCCCCTTTGCTGGGGCAGCTGTGCGCTATACAAATTCACTAACATAACATAAGACATGAGAGTAAAAATTAGGATTATTAAAAAAAAAGTAAATTGTTTCTCTGTTGGTTGATGTAAGTGCCACATATCTATCAATTTGGTAATTCTAAAAAAGTATTTTAGAGTGAAATAAGCCTTAGGAGGACAATATTTGGCTTTAGATGTTCGATCCAAAAGAGGTCACATTTGGTTAGAACATTATCTAATTTTAATATTTCGAATATGAAAAGAGACCAAAAATTAGGGTCATCCTTTGTTTGACTGTACACATTAATCAGGTACAAAATGGTAGTATTTATTTCAACTTCAATTAAGAAGTAATGACTTTCTGAATCTCAACATTTGTTTAGAATTTGGAGATGCAATTGTTTTGCAATAAGAAGAGTGTAGGAGAAGAAATAACATTACAAACCCATTTTTTATTCATATAAGATAAAACTGTATCATCTATATGAGCCTCCTGAAATAAACAAATATCAGCTTTGTATCTTGCTAAATATTCTACAGTCATAGTATGTTTAACAGGGTGTCGTAAACCTTTAACGTCAAAAGAAACAAATGTAATATCTTTATTAATGTCCATTTTCACAGAAGAGTGAAGACAGCAAAGAAGAAAAAACCATGTAGACTAAGAGAATAAAAAGTAGCTTTAACATTATGTGAAAGGAGGAAAAGAAAAATGCAGAAAAACACCATAAGAATAACATATAAACCTAAATAATACTCTGAAATCACACACAAGCATGGCAAGAATGACCAGCCTATATAATGCCCTTATAAAGAAACTCATCTAATTAGGCTAGTTATAAAGACAAAAAAATTATAGCATAGGACTCAAGTATCAGTATCATTCCTTTCCAGGATGGCTGTGAATGTTGATCCAGGAATATACTAAGATCATCAGGACATTGAAAGGACTTTGAGAAACTATCTTTCCAGATTCTCACAGTTGACGGATCAAAGAGGCCATATTTATTACCATAGCTTCTCAGTTGTGGCTTCAGGTCAGTGAACTCTTTGTGGGCCCCGACCACACCAGACCCCACCCCCGCCCCGTGATCACCACCAGCGCCAACCGCCTGACCTCCTGGTCCAACGTTTACGTCGACAAGACTCGCAAGGTCATGAACTCCATCCACTCTGGATCTCCATTGGACCTGTGCCCACACCACGTATTCAACAAAGCAGACGCAGCCATCGCACCCCAACTACGGAAGGTCTTCAACATCTCCTTCGAAACAGCGACATTCCCGGAAAGCTGGAAGCACGCTGAAATCAACGCCCTCCTCAAGAAGCCCAAGGCGGACCCCAAGGACCTCAAAAACTTCGGGCCTATCTCCCTGCTCCCGTTCCCGGTGAAGGTCATCGAGAAAATCGCCAACATACAACTGGTCCGCCACCTGGAAGACAACAACATCTTGGACCCGTCCCAGTCCGGCTTCAGACGAAACCACAGCACTGAGACAGCCCTCATCTCCGCCACACACGACATCAGGCGCCAACTAGACAACGGCGAAACATCAGCCCTCCTCCTCCTAGACCTGTCGCCCGCCTTCAACACGGTCTGCCATCGCATTCTAAAGACACGCCTCCTAGAAGCCGGAATCCAAGAGAAAGCCCTTGACTGGACCACGTCCTTCCTCTCCGGAAGAACCCAGACTGTCCGCCTCCCACCCTTCCGATCCGAAGCCACCAACATCATCTGCAGCGTCCCCCAGAGCTTGTCCCTCAGCCCGACGCTGTTCAACATCTACATGGCCCCCCTCGCACAAGTGGCCCGCCATCACGACCTTAACATCATCTCCTACGGCGACGACACCCAGCTCATCCTCTCCCTCACCAAGGACCCACACACCGCCAAAACCAACCTCCATGAGGGAATCAAGGCCATCGACGACTGGATGAGGAGCAACCATCTGAAGCTGAATTCGGACAAGACGGAGGTCCTCATCCTCGGACCCACCACCTCAGCCTGGGATGACTCCTGGTGGCCAACCTCACTAGGAACACCACCAACACCCACCGACCATGCTCACAACCTAGGATTCATCCTCAACTCCTCCCTCTCCATGTCTAAGCAGGTCAACGCCGTCGCCTCCTCCTGCTACAACACCCTCCGCATTCTCCGCAGGATCTACAAATGGATCCCTACTGAAACAAGAAGAACGGTGACACAGGCCCTCTTCAGCAGCAGACTGGACTACGGCAACGCACTCTATGCAGGAATACCGGCCAAATACCTACAATGACTACAACGCATCCAAAACGCCTCCACCCATATGATCCTCAATGTCCCACACCGCAACCACATCACCCCCCACCTGAGAGACCTACACTGGCTGCCCGTCAACAAGAGGATCACCTTCAAACTCCTCACCCACACACACAAAGCACTCCACAACGCCGGACCAGTCTACCTGAACAGCAGACTCAGCTTCCACACCCCCACCCGCCAACTCCGCTCCGCCAGCCTCGCCCTCGCCGCTGTCCACCGCATCCAACCAACGACCTCCGGCGGCAGATCCTTCTCCTACCTTGCCGCCAAGACCTGGAACACCCTCCCTACCCATCTAAGGCAGACCCAAGACCTGATCGCCTTCAGAAGAATCCTCAAGACTTGGCTCTTCGAGCAATAGCGGCACCCCCCCTCCCCTCAGCGCCTTGAGACCCTCACGGGTAGGTAGCGTGCTTTATTAATATTTTGATTGATTGATTTTAACAGTGTCCTTGGCAAAGTCTTGATGGATGAACATTTTATTCCCATTGACTATTAAAGATGGAAATCTCTTTTGTTGCTTTCCGTATCAACACTAAGGGCCTTATTACGAGTTGGACAGTCTTCCGTAGGACTGGGTTGGTCCCAGGAAGACAGCTTAGCCAGTAGTGGACCCACCCGCTGGATCACGAGTTGAATCCAGGGTGGGCGGTGAGGGGGCAGTGTCACTGTAGAGGGTATCTTAAGCACACAGGAGAGCCTAAACAGCATATTGCAGCGTCAAAGCACCTATAGAACATGTGTGCATGGTGTGGCATGCACCATCTCATTCATGTCACACAGTGTACGCATGAAGGTGCAATTCTAGGGGGGCACAACATGTACCCCCCTGCACGTACCCCTATGGGCATATTCACCTGGAGGCCCTGTTACGGACCCCTGCCCTGTATTTCCACCACCGTTTTCATGGTGAGGTACCCACCATGAAATCGTGGAGGAAATACAGATTGGCACTGCCATCATTTCCTGCCACTTTTTGCACCACTGCCGCAGCAGGATCCTGGATCCCGGCAGAGACAGCAGTCTTGTGTTGGTCCTACCACCTCCATCGGTCCCAGGACCACCGTACTCATAATTAGGCCCTAAATTATTATGGCGCAGAACTTTAAAAAGCATTTGCTAGGGTTTGTTCTGCCTAGGATTACGATGTGAAAGAATGCTGTGCACTTTCTCAATCTCACATTTTTCTGGGAATTTTAAATATAAAAGACCAGGTAATAAAGTTTCTAAATACAGCTTGCAGTCATGGGCTTTTACATCCTCTCGTAAATTGAAGATTCACAGGTTGGACTGATGATTACGGTTTCTAAATCAAGTAAGAAGTTACTCATTGGCACAGTTTTCACAGCAGTAGGCCTACGAATTTCATTTTTTGATTTATTATCCAGAATTTTCTTGCATTGCCAGACACTTTTATAGAAAGACTAGCCCTTATCTTTGTGTATATTTTTAACTTCTGAAGCAATATTATCTGTTAGAGGGAAATGCTTGTAGTTCTTCAAGTAATGTGGATAAAAAAGGCTCATTAAAATCCACATTTTTTTATTCGAGTGGTGGATGAGAAGTGATTTCTTTACATTTATTATTCATACTATGATTATTATTCTCTTCCATGTAAATGAATAGATGATATTATAGCCAAGCACAGTGTTACTTGAAATTTTGGGTAAATAGAAATAACAGACTTTGCAAAATAAGATAGTGCGTCAGCTAAAACCACCTATGGGAGGGGTATAGGCCTCAGCAGGGCACTTTCCTTGAAGTAGCTCCGCTCTGCTGACAGAAAACTCAACAGTACCTGGTATGAGACACCAGTGAAAGGCTCAATGGGGTAAGCTCCTCCAGACAACAAAACACAGAGGCTCATTATGATGGCGGACGAACTGAAGTCCGTCTGCCATCGTTTTAGATTTGAGACCAGCTGCTTATGAGGCGGCCTCCCCACAATCCAAAATACTTTGCGACCGCTACCTCGCATCATCTATACTTTGCACTGTGGCGGGGATGCAGTCAGTAGCCCCGCCGCAATGCAAAAAAAAATGCACTTACATGTCCCTGCACTGCGTGGCAGGCACCATGGTGCAGGGATATGTAGGGGGCATCATATGTGCCCGCCATTGCACTTGCCCCAGGCCCAGGGCTGAAGGGGGGCACGCTTCGGGCCCTCAAATCCATTTCCTCCTGCCTTTTCAAGCAGGTTGACCACTGCGAAACGACTAGCGGAAAGGGATATCATAATCCCAATGGCGGTGCCTAGCAGGCGCCTCTGTAGTGCTGCGCAATGCGAGTGCTCCAACAGGCGGTCGGAAAAGTACCGCCTGCAGCAGCTTCTCAAAATGCACAGAAGCTTTGATGAGCGCCTGCAATAGTTCATGCAGCTGCTCAGCAAGATGTTTTGAAAAACAAAAACATAATGGTCCTGACACCCGGGCAGCTTTCTTCTAACTTGTGGGAGTCATTTGTATTTCTATGAGTACAGGACTTCTACACTTTTCCTTGTAGTCTGAACAGTAAATAATTACACTGTAACATTTACCCTAAATAGGGTGATGGTCTGATGTCTATTGACCGATGACTCTTTTATTTATGAGGCCATTGGTCATTTGTGTCCAGTAGTAAAGTCAGCAAGGATTTTACAGGCAGAAATAGGGTCATTTGGCTGGCTCATAATTGAGCAGGTAGACTGTGTGGTGGTCAGTGTACTCCCTCAAATTTGTGTGGAGCATCCTGGCCTCAAAACACTTTATAACGTTGTATATCCTCAGATCACACAGTCTGATGAACTGTACGAATGCCGCTATGGGATACTCCCATGGTTAGGAAGCTTGTTGTTTGTAAGATTTTGTTTTTCATGGCTCATTTGGCATTGTTTAATGAGAACCCTGGAGATCTGATGTGATCTAAATTTTACCCAGTCACTCCGTGAATCAAACAGAATATTAAAGCACCAGCAATAAAGAGATACATTTATTGAATATTGCAATTTACAAACTAAAGTTTTGTTGCTCATTTAAACATCTGTTAAAGTGTATTTCACACCATTTCGTTTTTCACCTCACTTTTTCAAAACATTAGAAATAATATCAGTGGTAGTGTGCCAGCTCCAAATGCATTTGCAAAAGTTTAGAATAGAGTTTGCAGCTCTCTGTCTTTTCCAGGTCACATTGTACCCAATATAAGAAAGGTCGATCTTTGAGAGCAAACAAGGATAGCTGCTTCTCTTTGGAAGATTTTCGTCCTAGTTATGTAAGAGCAAACTGTTTTTGTTAGTGTTCTCAGTGATAGAGAAGACAAAACATGATATTTGCTAATGGTGATGATTACTGATGAAATAGGTGTGATTGTTGAGTGAATCTGCAACTGACTGCCCCAGAAGTCCCACATATTTAGAACTGAGGAACATTGAAAGAGTAGTTGCTGACACTCACATATGCCTACGCTGTATGAGAAAAATAAATTAGTTATATGGTCAACATTTAATTCATTTCACAGGAGCAAACCAGATTTTGAAGGTTATACTCTTTTATAAGATTATGTATATGAACATAAGATGCAATTTTAAAAAGTGATGTTTTACTTTCTGTGTCATTGTAATCAAAGGACTAACACTGCAAACCTTTTTTCCCATGGTGACGTCACAGAATGGATTAGGTCACAAATATTGTACCGTAAAACCTAATTCATTAAAATAGCTAGTAAATCTCACAGGAGTATTAAATCAGATGTTACACAATCCAAACTATATAATACATAGAGTGGTGCTATTATATGTCAGAAGACTGCCTCTGTGACTTTGTGCTGTCAGGGGTACTGTCATAATAATATGCCAAGCATGCTGCTTTGATACATCAGTCGTATTGCCATTGTACATGACGAGTGAAGTCATCATCATTAGTGACCCATCATATTCCATAGATACTACTATCAAAAACCACATTTACTGACTTCATTTGTCAGGCATCGAATATTTGTATGCCAGGTGTGATGTCATTAGATGCCAAGTGCAGTGATATTGTATTCCAGAGGGGCATTCATCAATAGCCAGTGATAAAATGCTATCATGAGCAGAGATTATGCGCTGAGATCACAGGGCATACTAACATTATATGACAATATTGCAGCAAAAACTCTTATAGCAGCACTTCCCGGGTCTTGCCCGATATACCTTGATCCTGCTACCAAATGCTGAGTTAAGTAATCAAAGTCAAAGATATTGCTATGTGACCCTCAAAATATGTCACAGAGCTCTCAAAAACCCTCCTGGTGGAAATATACAAAGAGGCCTATAAGATGCATGAAAACACTATCTATTTATTTATTTATTTATTCATTTATGTAATTCTTTTTCTTTCTTTCATTCTTTCTTTTCTTTCTATTTCTAAAGCACAAACTTGACCCGAGGGCATTAGAGCACTTTACAAGAGAACAGGAGTTTGACCCATGTATAATCAGAATCACAAATACTCAAGGGATATGGGTCAAATACATTTATGAAAGTATATATGTGGTATTTATATACTGCAAACCTGGCCGGAAAAGCACTGTAGCATAGTACAGGGTCAAAGGTAGGGAAACAGTTGAGTAATAGGAAAGGTAGCTGGTTAATGCATTGCGTGTAGTGAAATTCAAAGATCTGCGTTTTCAACACTGCAGATCCATCAGGAGGGGGCTGGTGTGATTTTCATGTGGCCGTGAATGAGATATGCTTGTGCATGTAGAATGCCCTTATGAGTTGCTAGTTTTGAGTCAGAACTGCCTTTGAGTAGGTGTTGCCATCACCCACATGTGACGGAGTGAGAGCTTGAACTGCAGTACTGATGTCAAGCAGTTTAAGTTTCTTTAGGAGAGACATCTGGTATCAGATTGTCTTTGTTTTTTGGGGAATGTGTTTCTTAAGTGTGAGGCTGGTGTCCAAGATGAATCCAAGAATAAAGTCACATGATAGAAAATGGTAATAACCAGAACTTTTTAGTCTTTAAGAAGCAATGGTAATTAGTTAATGGAATTTGGAACAGCCATTAACTAAAATGTTTTTCTGAAAGGAGTGTTTTCCTTTTTAAAGGCAGCCTTACATAGGGGAATGAGTTGGTTAAGGGAAGACATTTCAGAATCCTAGTTGTACTGCTGGAGAAGAAGTGTGTCATATGCTGCTCTGGCTTGAATATCAGAGGCTCAAGGGAGAGAGATTTTGTACTCCTCACCCATGTTGTCAACCTAATGTTTTCAGTTTGGTGGAGAGCCATAAAGAGCAGGTAGTGTAGGAGAGATGTGGTTTATTTTGCATAACCCAAGACAAAATAGGGGCAGGGAATTCAACTATGGGATGCCGAAAGGGAAATAAGTGGACATTTGGTGGAGAAGAGGGTTTCCGTAGTATAATCTGGAGAGAGCTAGTGCCTGGACTATGGACTTTGGATTCTGGTCAGGTATGAAGTAGGGGTGGTTGACAATTACACTCTGCATTCATCTTGGAACATGGAGTTCTTGCAAAACTCCACTAAGAGCCATATGTATCAACAACCTGATTTGCGATTCTCAAATAGCGATTTTTTTGAAATCGCTATTTGAGAATCGCATATAGGGATGTATGTACAAAATCGCAATTATTTAGCGATTTCTTAGTATTCCTTAATTGCGATTAGCAAATTGCGAATCGCAATTAAGGAATACTTTCCCATTCATTTCTATGGGCCAGGAGACTAATAGGAATGAATGGGAAGTTATTCTCAATTTGCGATTCGCAATTTGAGAATCGCAAATTGAGAATAATTTCAAGGGTACAGGGGTGTCCAAAGGATACCCTGTTGCACCCCTGAAATAAGCATGGGCGCACATGTGGTGCACATACATGCCCTAAGGCATGTATGTGCTTCACATTGCACTTTGAAAAATGCAAAAAAGTGAATTTTTCTGAAGAATTCCCAAATTACCACCAACTTGAAGTTGGTGGAACTTTGTGATTCCTTAAGGCCAATTTGAATTTTTTGTATGCTTCTTACATTGCATTTAAAGAATCGCAAAATTTGCGATTTCTTAAATGCAATCGCAAAATAAGGAATCACAAATTTTGCGATTCCTTATTTTGCACGCAGGTTTCTTTGATACATACCATTTAGCACTAATGCATTTGCAAACGCTGAAATTCTGCGAATTTCGGCGTTTGTGAACGCATTAGTGCTTGATACATATGGCCCTAAGTGCCGCGTGGCGGAGTTTTTTCTCAGGTGCGGCTCGCCAACATTAAGTTGGTGAGGATGAGCAAGAATTTGCATCCCCTAGCATGTTTTTCAGGCGCTTGAATGCCTCGCAACCGTTTATGTTGATTAAGCTTTTAAAATAGGGAGTCACTCATCACATTTTATTTAGACTCATCTGATTTTATCTTGCCTTGTTCTTCCAGCTCCTCGGTCTGCTGTGGGTTCCCCGATTTTGCAGAAAGAGCTGGGGCGTGCCTTGCTGCCTATCTCAGCTGTGCCTTGACGGACGTCCATCTTGAATGGCTTGTAGCACTGCTGAATGGCATTCAGACACAATTGCTCTTTTAAGGGGCAGCCTGATGCTGATGTGCACAGATGTACCAAAGTCAAGCCTGTCTGCGTGTGTCTACACCAGGTCGGGACCAGGGACCAGGACCCTCTGCCCCTTCTAAGGCTCCCTCAATGTTGTTCTCCTCAAACCAGCTAAAAGCCCTCTGCCCAGCCTGCCTGGAGGCATGTTGGTTCTCGATAAATCCCCTAGCTTATGGTGACGGCTGTAAACACTGCCTCTTGTCTTGCAAACCCAAGGGCCCGTACACAACCACTGAAGATATGCCAAGCATTTGCAGAGGGCTGCTGAGCGCAGGAATGCTCTGACTAGGGGCTGTCTGAGTGGCTTTTCGGTTGCTCTTTTATCCAGTCATCAAAAACATATCCACAACTTCCTTGTGGATAATGCCCCTGACACCATGTGCCGATTGGACACTTTACTACTTGAGGCATCCCAGCCAAATGTTATCGCCGCACTCCCACATAACCACTGCACTAAAAGAAGAGATCACAAAGAAAAGACAGGAGGTGGCAGTGCCATTATTTATAGAAATGTCTTCTAGTACAAAACAGAGGAGCTTCCCTTCCCAACTTGTGAAGCTTTTCTCTTTTTGCACAGCTAAACACTCGCATTTACGGTCTCCAGAGTCCTAATCTATCAGCTGCCTGGCTGTGCCGGGAACTGGTGCTCTACTATTCCTGGCGCAATTTCTGTTATATACTAAAAAGCGCACATTTTTCTCTACTAAGAGACCTAAACCCTTTTCTACTAAGAGACCGGAATGATCCGGTCCACCCTGCAGACTCATACTACTAAACCCAAATCACGGTGTCCAAATACACTCTGATGCCAGGAAGTGGAACTGAACCCAACGTAACATGGGCTTGTACCTCTCCGGTCACTGCCCCACGTGGGCTCTCTGAATTACGCACACCTTAATTAACCCGATGAATGCTATGTATCCCCCAAGCAACGGACACTGTTAACTAACTCAAAAACGGTACCGTCCAACTCCAGACGTGCCTTCTCCCAAGCCCCGTCCTGGGCACACCGATATCGTACACAGAACAACCTCCAATTCTAATTGCTCACATGCTCACTTCGAAACGCCGTCAACCTCTTCAACAAAAACTCCATTGTCATTTTAATTTACTTGTGGAGTTTTGATAATTACTATTATTGTTTAATGCGGTGTAATTTTAAAATGTCACCTATACACCTTCATTTCACGCACTCTCACCTTTTATGTGAGCACTACTAATACTACTCAAATACATGATATTCCATTTATGCAGATAATATATGTGTTGTCATTCTGAACTGATTTTTCTGTATTAGAATCCAAGCAAGGTCAAGGAAGTAACAGATATTCATATATTATTGTTACTGTTCACTGTACCACCAATATAAAAGAAAGACCAGTGGATCTAGAAAAACAGTGGCGGGAGAATCTTAAGGCCACAATGGTAGGGGGTTTGTGAAAAGGATCCAATAGTATTTTTGTATTGTATTTGTATGGATTATCTTCTCTTTTTATCTCATGTTATATAATTTTAATGAATGTGATATTGTTTTTTGATCATGTATGCTATGATTTGTTATTAACTGTCTATGTAACTTTATGGTACTTGTTCAAAGAATTTTTCTTTGAAATTTTAACCCATGTTTGTGTGAAGAGGAGTCTTCACGTTTTAGAACAATAAAAAGACTGTGAACGTTCATTTTTAGTGTGGAAATCTATTTTTAATTTTCATATACTTTTCCCTTGAGGTCTGTAGACAAATAATGTGCATGACTGGATAGAACTAATAGAGCAACACAACACGTACTTGCTTTAACGTACACCCAGGGATTTCCCTTTGACTAAGTCATTCTGAACTGAACCTTAAGTCCATATATTTCAAGTAACTCAGTCCTCCAAAGACTTGCGTGAAATTGTACAGTTTATTAATTCTTTCCTTAATCTAACTGTACCCCAGGCTACCAGAGGACCGTTCGGGCCTCCCCTAGACCATTGTTTATTATCAACCTATTTTGTTGTAAAGGCATATGCGTGGTTAAGACATGCGTGGTTAAGGCTTGCGTGGTTAAGACTACGTGAAACCGGCAGGCATGGTAAACACATGTGTGGTTCCGTCATACAACTCTCATTCTCAGCCTCATGATTAGAATGAAAATCTTTTTCAATCCATTCAAGAAGAGTTACTCAGGTGCCAATACTTCCAGCAATGCAAGGCATGGAAAGGGATAATACGTTGACGCCTTAGGCCCAAACTGCTAAGATTCTTTCAACTGTATGCTGTCATCATACCTCTGCTCTCTGCCATTAAATGTTTGTTCCCTTTTACCCTACCTAGGAAAGATCTTGGAGACCTACGCTACCCGCTGTTTGAGCTCTTTTATAGAGAAATCATCCTTTTTAGACCCTCAACAAGCGGGATTTAGACCCCTCCATTCCACCGAGGCGGTCATAGTAGCTGTCATGGACACCCTTAGGAAAGGTGCGGACAAAAACATTTCTCAAGCCCTTGTCCTATTGGATCTTTCGGCGGCATTCGACACGGTCGATCACGACATCTTGATCGACCGTGTCCATAACGCCGGCATTCAAGGAGTGGCCCTTGACTGGCTCAGATCTTTCCTTCATCAACGCTCACAGTCCGTTCACCTTTCCACTTTCTCCGCACCTTACACTTCCCTTCCCTGTGGTGTCCCCCAGGGCTCAGCACTATCTCCTCTGCTCTTTAATTTGTATAGCGGGCCACTTGTTGGACCCTATAATATCTAACATCAGAGAACTAAGTTATATCGCCACCTTGCCCACTGGCTGGTCCGACCACCATCTTATTAAATTCAGCATTATTTTTCCACCCTCCCCCAGCTTGCAACATGATGCTGACGGCTCATACAGAAAAAACTGGAAGTTAGTGGACTTAGAACTGCTAAACTCGGCACTACAACAAAATCCACCTAGTCATAGTTTCAACATGGATTGGCTAGCAACCGAAGCACATAACTGGCTGAGCGATGCAGCTAACAAATGTCTGCCCTCTACTCGCACCAAAGGGAGTAGACATCGCCCTCCGGCTCCATGGTTCAATGATAGTCTAAAGATTGAAAAATCCAAATGTAAAGCGCTTGAACGCAAATGGCGTAAAAACTATGCCCCTGATGCAAAAATAACCTACCAGGAGGCTAGGAATCTTTATCACACGGCCTGTGCAAAAGCAAGAGCTGCTTTTGTCTCAAAAACTATTGTGGAAGCGACAAATATGCCAAAAACCCTTTTCAATAAAGTTAAGGAACTGGCTGGTGCACACACTACAGCTGCAGCACCCCCATTAAACACGCAACAATGTCAGGCGTTAGCATGCTTCTTTACTGAGAAAATTGAAAAAATCATTTTAGATATCAAGGCAAAAAATACAGAACCATCCTCTCCCTCTGACTCAACACCTACTCTCCTTGGGGAAAACTTACTAGAATCCTGGCCTGCTCTTTCAGTAGATAAACTGAAAGTTATTCTTAAAACCATCAAATCCGGCTCCCCCAGGGACCCCATTCCTATCAAAATCATTAAAAACCTGGATGAACACTCATTGGAGATTATTGCAAATCGTCTGAACTCATCCCTTGACCTTGCCACTGTTCCAGCCTTATGGAAACATGCCATGGTTACGCCCCTTCTCAAAAATCCAAATGCAAACCCGGAAATACTGGCCAATTACAGACCCATATCCCTGCTCCCGGCATTTTCCAAATGTCTGGAGAGACATGTACATTCTGCTTTAGCCACTTTCGCAGAAGAAAATTCTCTACTACATCCATCGCAATCTGGCTTCAGGGCCGGTTTCTCTACAGAAACCGCCCTGCTCGGAGTCACTGAACATATCAGAAAGCTACTTGACCAAGGTCAGACGGTCGCGCTCGTGCTATTGGACCTGAGCGTGGCGTTCGACACCATCTCCCACGAAACACTCATCAAAGAGTTGCACAAAAATGGTGTACGAGGAAAGGCACTGGATTGGATCCGGTCCTTCCTGACAAGCCGAACTTTCCAGATTGCATCTTCACGAGCCGTTTCGGACACCCTGCCTGCATCGCACGGAGTGCCCCAGGGGTCTTTTCTAAGCCCGCTGTTCTTTAATATATATCTCAAACCCCTGGCTGATCTTGTTGAAAAATCGGGTCTTACTCTTATGAACTATGCCGACGACTCCCAAATCATCTTTTCCCTATCCGAATCTTGTCCTCACTCTCCATCGTTACTCAAAGAAGGACTCTTAAAAATCCTGAACTGGATGACAAAAAACCAGTTAAAACTAAACGGCGACAAGACGGAAATACTGGTTCTGGGAAAAGATCAAGATCTCTGGAATCCCGTACATTGGCCTGACCAGATGGGCGCCTTTCCTACCCCGGTGACCCACGCTCGAAACTTGGGCTTTATTCTGGATAATTCCTTGTCCATGAACAAACAGGCCAGTAAGGTAACCGGCTTATGCCTCACCATAGTTAAATGGTTGAGGAAGATCCTCTGGATGCTGCCTGTACCAACGCAAAAGACCGTAGTCAATGCCCTCATTACATCGAGGCTTGACTACGGTAACATTCTGTACTTGGGCGCAAACAAATCTGTAATCGGCCGACTGCAGGTGGCGCAAAATGCAGCGGTTCGGCTACTCTGCAATATTCCCAAGAACTCCGGAGTCTCGAACCATCGTCGGAATCTACATTGGCTCAGGATTGAAAACAGAATCCGCTTAAAAGCCCTGAACTATATGTTCAGAATTAAAGCAGGCACAGCGCCCAAATATCTTCAAACCCTCGCCCACCTCTACACTCCCAAGAGAAACCTTCGGTCGCAGACGGCAGCTTATTTCTGCGTACCGAGATTCAAACGGGCTAAAACAGGTGGCAGATCCTTTGCCCATCTGGGACCCTCCCTTTGGAATTCGCTCCCCCCTTGCATCCGGAAGGAAGAAAACCATTTCAGGTTCAGAAAGCTTGTCAAGACCTGGCTGTTTGAACAATAACACTCAACAGTCATTTCCCCCTTTTTCTGCCCTCAAACTAGCTGTGTCTAGGCGCCGGGAAACCCTTCTTGGGTAGCTGTTGCGCCTTACAAATTGAAAAAATAAATAAAAATAAATAAAATGTATCTCCAACCTCTATTAGCTTCCCTCCGCAACTCCCCGGTCACAATTTTTAATTACGCGGACGACCTTCAGTTAATTTTTCCCATAGATCCCCTTCCTTCCTCCTGTACTAATTTCCAGACCACCATGCTGACCATTGCAGAGTGGATGCACCACAGCCACTTAAAGCTGAATCCTACCAAAACTGAGCTCGTCTTGGTAGGAGGCCCCAACCACCCTTGGAATTCTACTTTCTGGCCAACTTCCTTGGGGCCAGCACCCTCCCCTGTGAGCACAGTCAAAAGCCTGGGGGTGATCATTTCTGAAGATCTTTCAATGAGACCTCACATCAACGCGGTCACTTCTGCCTGCTTCTTCCACCTCAGGCGGATCCGTAAGATCAGCAGGTTTCTCAGCAAAGAGGCCCTGATCCAGGTTGTCATTGCGTTCATCACCTCTAGGCTTGACAATGCCAACATTCTTTATGTAGGAATTCCGGCATGCCACCTCCAACGACTGCAGCTGGTGCAGAATCAGGCCGCCCGCCTGATCTTCCACCAGCCCAAACACCAGCACGTCACGCCTCTCCTCCGAAGTCTACACTGGCTTCCTGTTTCGAAACGCTGCACCTTTAAAATGGCACGCACTACCTTTAAGGCCCTCTCGGATGCAGCCCCCGCTTTCATTACGTCGGCCTTGTCCCGTCATGTCCCGACTAGAGCTCTCCGCTCAGCCTCATTAAACTTCCTTGAGGTCCCCAGATTTAAAAGGAAAAAGCACGGTGGCCTGAGCTTTTCCGTCCTAGCCCCCTCCACTTGGAACTCCCTTCCACCTTCTCTCCGTCTCTGTCCAAAGTATGATTGCTTCCGCAGACTTTTAAAAACTCTGCTCTTCCAAGCCGCATATGACTAAACCTCCCGCTTCTGGCCCACGCTACTTGTCAATGAGCGCCAAGAAACCGATGGTGATAGTGCGCGTTATAAATAATTTTTAATTTTTAATAATAATAATAATAATAATGAAATCCATGATTTCTGTGAAAACAGATTTATTTCTCCCAGAGCCAACATAATGAACTCAACAAATGTTGTAGAAATAATTCACACAAGCCTTAAAAACTTTATTCGGCTATATAGTCATAAAAGCACAAAATATCCATTGCAATAAAATTACGTAGAATCAATAAAATACAAATACAAAAATAGGAGAGCAAATATTACATTCCGTAACATCAGTACAATGTACAATATTCAAGCAATAGAATTAAAAATATACAAATTCCAGCAGACTACATGGGATGACTCTCTATACTGCATGATTTGTGTGCCAGAGCCTCCACATGTACAGCAAAAATTGAGAGATTGCAAACCCCATGGGTTGTCTAACAACATTTCTCGGGATCCTAATGACTGCTCTATAGTCTTGTATGCCCAGGATACATCAGATTGGAAGGATCCATTTCCTTCTGTACACAGTATATACAGGACAAAAAAGTACAGCATGTTAATAGATTCAATGGTCCTAGTGCAGAATGGACAAAACCCTTCAGACTCCTTGGGGGAAACGCTGCCATTTGGTCGTAAAGGAATAAAGTAGCAGGGTTCCTAAATCAAATTGTAGATATAGTACCCTTGGTTGAGGGGGCTCTATCTAATCAAAGAAAGCTTCCAAATAAAAATCATATTTGAACTCATGAAATATTGTTAGAAGGGAGCCCACTCTTGATTGCCCTAGAGAGAGAGCATGATTGTACTGCCAGTAAAGGCCATTTAGAACGTCCTTAGAGATGCTAGTAAGAACTGTGGGGTAGACCATGGGTGTGCACAACCTAACTGGGTAAGAGGGTGTTAATAAACCTAACCCAAGGTATCTGCAGAGCTCTGGGTTGCCGCAGAAAGTCCTCCAAGCCCCGCCAGGTAAGAGGGCTGGTCAGGGGTCACCCAAAGTCTGCGCCAATACAGAATGTGTCTCAAGACCGCTTTGTCGCCAATCACTCACAGACCCATATCTAGGCAGAGGAGAGTAAGGGGGTTTACTGGCAGGAAGATTGGTGAACAATCGCATAAAGTGATTTCCTACTTTCTCCATACAGTTTACATCTTTGTCGCCCTATAGTTCTGCAGCGTACAGTGCGGCCCAAAGGGTTTGCAACTTATACATTTAGAGAGGTGGAGAAAGGGGACAAAGTATGGAACCCCTCTACGACCTTGCAATTCCCCTAGACTACTGTTCAAGCTTAAGCCTGTGCTTCAAAATATGGAGAAGTTCGATGCTTAGTGAGTGTAACTGCTTGGTAATCAAAAACATGAACTCTCTCCAATGGAGCTCCGTTAAGTGTGGGGTTTTACCTAGTAGATGAACAGGGGTTAAAAACCATGTACTTGGTTTAACCAATATTGATCTCTAGCCCTCTCTGTTTGCAGAAAATACCAAACTGATGCAAGAGCTTTTGAAGGCCCTTATAGGTTATGGACATCAGAAGGGTATCATCTGCAAACAGGATGATGGAAACCCAGACATCAGCTAGTTTAGGGGCATCATTCTTGCAGCTCTCTAACGGGCATATCATCAAGGGCTGCAGATATAATTATCGCCACTTTAGCGTCCGTTTTCAGGCGAAAAGCGGCGATAATTATATCGCATTATTTGCAAGGACACACTAGCACGTGTTTCCCTGACTCAGCTCCCTTTTTGTTCACGCCTCGCTTTGCATCTCTAATGAGATGCGAAGGAGGCGTGCCTAACAAAACACCATGGGAAAATATCGCTACCCCAGCTTTGTGATATCATCAACGAGGGGTAGCAATATTTTAAATCCCGTTAACTATGCCTTAACGCAGGAATTTAACGTCTGTTAAATTCCTGACTAACGCATAGCTAACATGGGAGGTGGAATCTTGTGATACGACCACAGGGTTGTATCACCAAGGCTATCTCTAATTTGGGTGCAACATCGCTGGTTTTCCAGTGATGTTGGCCTATTTCCCTTGAATTTTATTGCCCTGGAGTAACGTGTTGTTAATAACACGTTACCAGGGCGATAAATTCCTGCGACAGACGGCGATAAATAAACAATCGCTAAACGCGCTTTGCGTTCATTCATTGCCGTCCTAGTAAATATGCCCCTAAGTACAATACCATAACATTAATGAATGAAAGGAGCAGAGTCCAAGCAAAGACACAACTCTGCTGAACACCGCTGGTTACTGGTATTGGGTCAGTCAATTCGACCTGGGACCCAAAACAAACCTAGACAAAGTTGTTGGTATGTAATCTAATGAGGACATCCAAGAGATGGTTCAGGACTCCTATGTACACCATCACCTTCCAAAGAATTTCCCTGTATACTAGGTCGAAGGCGGACCGAAGGTCGACAAAGATCACGTATTGATTACCACATCCACTTGTGAAATATTTCCAATACAATAATTGGAGACAGAATACCTGGTCTATGGCGCTTATGCCATCCATGTAACCAGCTGTCAAGGGTGTCAAAAATAAAGTATCAAATAGCCACTCGCACAGCCTGTCCAGAATGACCCTACTGAAGATTTTATGTGTATTGAATATGAGTCTAATTGGTATGCAGTTCAAAGGAAAAGACCTAGAACCCTTCTCGATAATTGGGATAATCTCTGCACCTGCCCGTGTGGGCAGGGGCCGAAAGAATTCCGAGAGCAAGCAAAACCTTAAACCTGAAGGATGCTGTGAGCAAGATAACAAATCGATAGCCAGCAGTAAGTAACACACACGTCTTACATCAGAATCTGTATTATGCGTGTTACACTCTTGCATAAAAATGTTCCTTTGAAGCCTTGTAGGGCCGAACCTAAAAATTCCATATGGACTACGAAGAGGGGGCCCCCTGCTAATGTATTTGGCACATGAGTCCTACGCAATGCTCTGGGTGGCCTGCTCACAACTGATTCTGACTAAAGTTGGATGTAGAGAAGAAGCTTACTGAAGCGCGACCTTGATTAAAGAGATGATACAATGGACTCACTTTTGAAGACTTTCAGAGAAAGATAATCCAATTGTAACGCCCAATAAGCAGATTAAAAGTGTGAGTTACACCTCGAGGTTATCCTTTCGAGGAAGATCAGCACCACTAACCTCAGGTCTTCGTCTAAAACTGGGCCTGAAGATGCATGTGCACATATTCTAGTGACATTTTAGGACAAATCACTGTAGCCCCTAAAGGCTCATCGCTAAGACACATTGCAGGAGAGTTAACTGAGAAAGACAGCAGGCGGTGTTTGTTGGGAAACTCTGCCTTCAAGGCTGTAGGGATGCCCAAATAGTATTAAAGGACGTCAGAGTGAAGACGGATAACAAGAGTGTCTTCCTCCTGTCATTTGGATTGTGGGCGTAAGACATCCTGGTGGCAGTAACTAAGAATATATGTAGATGTGCACTGCTGTTGAATCGTTGGCATATGTATTTCTCACTTGCCTCCATTTTTAAGCTAATGCATTCTGCACCCAAACAAGTTTTCCTGAACCATAAACGAGCACTGTTGTGTAAGGGTGAGGGAAAGGGCAATTTGTTAAGCTGTCCCACACCTTATTGATAATTCTTGTGAAAATAAAAGTACTTTTCAAAAAGAGTGTTTTGGCGTTTAGTTCGAACCGTTGATCAAGAAGAAAAGAAATATGTTATCAAAAAGACCTCAGGGTAATAATGCCGGATGTAGTGTCAGTTGGTTTCAGATGATAGGGCATTTTATTTGTATTAATAATTGTCCTTTCCTCTCCTTCCCTTTAAACATTTAAACACGATCGTGCCATGCTTGTGATTTTATAAGCGTGTGGTACATGAATTTCTTTTTGTTCGATGCAGTGTCTGGTTTGTAGGTTTTTATGTTCAAAACAATAAACCTGACTTGGCTGCTTGCGGTGCCATTAATACATATTAAACTAGTCGAATATGGAGCCTCTCGCATTTTGAGATGCACATTTCATAGAATTGCGTTATGTAAAGTTTTAATGTATTTGCAGAGGTGAAGGTGACCTTGTCGCTCTTTTTTTTATTCGCCCTTAAATTGTAATATCAAATGTTTTTTTTCTTGAAGATATTTAAGTACATCTGACTGTTCTTACCATTACAGCCGGCAAGATGAAAGGGTGAGTTAATTGGTCTTTACTGTCCTAAATGGCTCGGCAATTAGAGGCGAGGCCAGATCAGATTTTTATCATTCTGACGTCGCTAAACCGACTATCATTTTGAGAATTAGAAACAACAGAAGTGTGGTATGAACGACTTCTTAAAAAACATGATAATATTATTACTGTTACCTGCACTGCTTCTTAAGGAAATCACTTTTACGACTACTTTTTTTGTGACTCATTTTTAAGATCACAATAGTTGTTCGTGTGCCCTTGATTACCATGTTCTTTTCATCTCCAGCACACATTACAGTCCGCACTGTTGTCTTTAATTTCGCGTATCTGGCTAGCATTCCGTCATATTAGGACATAAATCATTGTTCTGATGCTGTGGTGCTTAGTAGGATTGCTTCTCTGAGACACCCCCTCGAAATTGATGAGTCTGTTTGCAACACCTTTGACATACACAGCAGATGGCTACATGACAAGGAAGAAAACGAAAACCGTAATGAGGACTAATTGATGCACTATAATTAATCCCAACCCCTGAGCCGTCCTTCCTGATGTAGAGATAGAGTGGCTGCAATCCTGCAGGCACTTGCTCCGGGATCTGTAAGTACCTGGCACCATTAGGAAGCTCAGCCTCTAGGCGATGTTCTGTTTATACTGAAACCGTATGTTATTTTTTTAGGTATTCGTGCCACTTATTAGTTGTTCTTTCTTGTCGCTCATCGCCGTTTATACTGAATAACTAGCCAACTGCTCATTACAGATTTGCTGCACAGTGGAGAGCGGTGCAACACTTTTGGGCTAGAGTGGATCTACTTTGAAAGGCACACTTGCCACACATGCTATTATTTTAGAGAGCTGTATGGTATGTGTTGCAAAATTCATGCATGCAGAGTTTATTACCAGGTGTAGCACTTACACTTTTAATTTCTGAAGGATTGATTGTTTTTACAGCTCATGCACATCATTTGTATCATTTTTAAATTGAATGGTGTCAGTCTTCCCTCATTTTGCTCTCTGGGTACCTCTAGTTGGGGGATTTGACCACAGACACGGGACACAGAAAATGCCTCTCAGTAAAGTTGTATTTAGTGCACACGTGCTTAATCTAGGACCTCTCCTTAGCCCCCTAATGCAAATACAGTCTTGAAATGCAGAGTTATTTGATCAGGATCAGTTCAACTCCACATCCTGTTATTAGGACGACGTTCTGCACAGTATACAGATCTGTTACACAATGAGGTAAAGATGCTGTCCATTGGGAAATCGCTATGGCTTGGTTCATTGTTTTAGTATTTGATGTCTGAAGGCATGATTGTGCATGTGTCCTATTGCATATGTCTGTTTCTTTAATTTTTGCATGTTGCGTGTTGAATGTGTGTTTGTATTATAGTGCGTGTGAACTTTGAGTTCAAAGTATTTGAAAATAGAAGTTCTCTACTTACCTGTCTACTAAGTCCCCATCATCCTCTCCTATTCCCTCACTTTGTCACCTGACACCCATTCTCCGCGAGAAAATTAGGAGAATTATTATGTTCCAATACTATAGACGATGGTTTTCAGCTCCACAACATTGGCACACTCCACCAATGTCCTCTTGGTGATGTTACCAAATCCGTAATCAGTATCCAAGTTTAGCAAACTACATGACTGCAAGAGACTGATGCTGCGGCTACCAATGTAGGAGTTCTCTCCTTATGCTATAATTGTTTCTTTTGTAATGCGGACTCTGTTTCACCTGAACAGACCACCCCCTCCTCTGCCTAGCAAAAACAAGTGGGGAGAGCACCTTAGCCTAACGGCTAAGGCGCTCGACCTCGGACCTGGGGATCTGGGATCTGGGATCGAGTCTCGGTAACGACGCCAAAAACCTCCTGTGATTCTGGGCAAATCACTTAATCTCCCCGTGCCTAAAATGAAAGTGTGTCCTCATGTAACGTAACTGGTGCTATGTAAAGCGCTCTGATAACTGATTCGGTTCGGGTCTAGTTCGCGCTATATAAAACTCTGCAAAAACAAAAGTATGTTGGGTATTGCCAAATATACAACATACTTCAAACTGCTCCCCTTAGCCTATACAACAAGTCATGCCCTGGCCCCGGCACTCCTTTCCCAATTGGTGCCACGCCACACTCTGACTTCTTCACTGCACATCATCTTCTCATGCACCACACTAGGAATGATTTACTGCACATCCCTTAGATCCCTTAGTGGACACCTTTCTCAATAAATAATAGAATACACTATCAGAAGTAAGAGAGGAATGTACAATTATGTCATCACTAAAGCATGCCTTAGCACATATGTTGATTTATTTCTTATAAAAAACCTCTTTTATTTCCATTATATAGTTCGTTTTCACACAGTGACACCTACATAAAGTTATTTTTTTGAGTATGTAGTTACCAGTTATGAAGGTCTAGGCATTCAATGAATTAAGAAATTGTAGGGTCATTGCAGAGCAGTCTATCGAGTAGTACCTGAAATAAATCCTTTCCTATGAATTACGATTTTAATAATTCCCCAGTACGAATGCATCCATCTCACTGAAGAGAAAGCCTAACATCATTTCCCACAGCTACAGCTAATGTGATTTTCAGCTCCAATAAATCACATTGGTACCATATTTGTATTAGTGTTACAACTTAACAGAGTTAGTGGAAGGGGGCACCATGCGCGCAACTATTCATTCGTATTCTCATGCAGCGCATTACGTTTCAGTCAATGCACATTCCCTATCTTCGTGGACTTCTGGGACAATAATAATTTTGAATGTGCATCTTATTTCCCTTTAGAATACTGGAATTCCCTCTTCCTCCACATGGACTAAGGTGTCACATGTGCTTTGCTGGTGATTACTCAGGAATTTGAAATATAAGAAAATGCATATGGTTTGTACCTCTTTAGAGGTCCATCAAACACGCGGCCTTCCTGAGTCCTGAATTCTACCCTCCCCCTCCAGATGTAGGGATAAACTAGGATCGAGCCCTTCAGTTACTTTAGGAAGTAAATTGTGCAAAAAGGGGATGCCCAAATGCTGCATATTGCATGACGATTTGTGAGGTAATAATGGGCATGTTGTAAATGTATCCAAAAATTGTAAGTAAGTAAGTACTACATTTATCGTATAGTTGATTAAAACCATAACAATTTAGAAGAGAAACAACATGATGCTCTACACTTTTCAAAATACTTCATTAACAATAAAAATTAGCAGCATTCCATTATTCGGTTAGTCTGCACAATATACCTTATTTAAAGCGCCAAGTGCATAGATCTAACCAAATCTAAAATAAACAATTTCATTCATAAGATAAAACGTAATTATATAACCACTAAAATTCATAATACGAATACAAAATTTCACAATACGAGGTCGGCAATTAATACACTAGACTGTTTTGTAAATATGGTGAACCGAGTTACACTAATGCCTAAAGCCTTTCCAAGTGCACCAATGGAGCAGTACAATAAAGAGCAACACAATGATTACTGCACACTAGCATTATCCTACCCAGTGCCTCCAGTATACCCGCTTATGTTTGATGCCTACTGGAGTTGTCCCTCCTGTTACCTCAGGCCTGTCCTTCTGGTGCCCCCCTCTCCAGAGGGAAATGCAAAAATGCAATGGTGCCCACAAAAGTAATCTTCTTTTAGGAACAATTAAAATGCAAAGGCAATCTTTCTCAGAAGGTTTAAACCTGACAAAGGAGTACCATCCATCCTGGGGGACACCATTATCTTAATACAATCGTAATTACAAACCGACTGTTGAGCAGGTAGCCCAGTACTTATTATGAATGATGTAATTGATAACTGAGGGCTGTTGAAGCTATTGTTGCACCCTGAGCCAGTCCAATGCTGGTTAAAATCCCTTATTGGTAGTGCAAGCACTCCCATATAAAGGATTTGAGCCCGAGTAGTTGCATTAATGGGATCCAAAAAGTAGTTTGGGGCTTCCCAACATAATAAGAATCCTTTAGAGCCTGTACCAACCTGCGACACTCAACCGTGAGTAAGTCCTGTTCCCCGGAAGTCACTTTCATTTGCTTGTTAATAGCTGTCTTCCATGCCAGATATGGGATATCACCATCCCCCAAGGCAGAAGTTTTAATCTTGAGTAACAGATTCACTTCATTAAGTTGACTTGACCATGGGTTGCGTGGTTTTTCAGACTCAAAAATAGGAGCTTGTGCAAGAAACAAACCAAAACTTGATGCGCCCAAATGCGATGATATAAAGCAGAGTCTATATTCTATTATTTCCAAAAAGGGTGGACAACAAGAACTCAGTTGGAAAATTAGACCTATCCACTAGTACTGCAGCAGTGAAATGTCAATTTGAAATGGTGAGCGTGTATTTCCTGATGTGGACACATGTAGTGAAGGAAGAGCTGTTCTAGCCTATACTGCTTTAAGGAAATTATTATTTGTAAGAAATTGGGTTATTAGTTGAGAGGGGTGAGAGCCCCACTAAAACAATAAATACAATTTGTGTCAGGGTGAGTGGCAAAAGGAGTGCCTAAAAGTAACCCTGGGCGGGCGGCTACGTTCCGTGCACGGAGTGTGCGTAGTGCCGGCTTCTACGCATTTTGCGTAGCAGGCGTAGAATCCGGCACTATGCACGCTCCGCAGACGGAGCGTAGCTGCCCACCACCCGCCTCCCTCCCGCCCTCCCTAAATACTTTAAATTAATAGTGTAAAAGAATTAAAAGGCACTTACCTTGCCCGCCGCTGCCTGCCGCGTCCCCGGGGCTTGCTATCTTCATTGCTTCCGTCTTGTGTATCTAATGCGCATGCGCGAGCGGCCGCGCATGCGCATTTCTCACGAGAAATGCGCATGCGCGGTCGCCCGCGCATGCGCATTAGTACACAAGACGGCAGCCATGAAGATAGCGAGCCCCGGGGACGCGGCGGGCAGCGGCGGGCAGCGGCGGGCAAGGTAAGTGCGTTTTAATTCTTTTCCACTTTTAATTTAAAGTATTTAGGGAGGGCGGGAGGGAGGCCTGCGGTGCGTAGTGGGGCTACGCGGAGTGCGGAGGTGGGCGTAGTTTCTCGCCCACTGCACGTAGCTCCGCGAAGCCCCACTACGCCCACTACGCCCAGGGTTACCTAAAAGCACAAATCACCAATCACGAATATCTGGTTGAGCTGGAAAAATGAAAGTCAATCACAATGGAGCGCGGTTAATATACAAAAGCCAGGTTCATCCAGGAGGTAAGCTTACTGTCTAACTTAGTCCTGTTGTCAGCTTAGAAGCACTCCTTGACACGGTCATTGTTACTCGGGTTGCAGGCTGGATCAAGAAAAGGGGCTCGTTAATGGCAGGTTGCTGAAGTCCTGAGACTCAGTAGAAACTTTCCTTTGGTGGTGCACTCATCGTTGCTGCGAAGAGCCGGTAGACAATCAGAACTTTGCATTGCATTTGTTCTGGATGCTAGGAGCGTCAAATGGTGAAGTCCGGAATCTGTATCTAGGAAGGTTTCATCAGCAGTGAGAAGCATGACCCATGTTAGCTTTAGATGAAATCCTCTTGTGTTCAGGAGGAGACTGGGGACTGTTCTTTTTAACTCGAAGAGCCCAGAACCCCTAGGTTTTAACCTGAAGTCAAATTCTTGCATTGTTTGAGTTGGAGGAGTGCACTTTAACACCAGCATAGGGTCTAGGACCTGGGGGGCGCTCTTGCGGGTTAGGAACTGTTCCAGCAGAGGCCAACAGCAGAGTTCAGGCAGGATCAGTTGATGCTGGTCAACTGGACACTTACAGGGAAAGGTTTCTAGGTGTGCCCCTGTGGCTCAAGCAGGAAATCAGTCAACCAACAGGGGCAGTTATTTCTGGGGTCCTGGGTTCAAGGCACGCAGGTTCATTCTTCCTTCAACCTTAAGACAGCAGTTAAGTCCTTCTTCTGAGTCTCCACAGGTTCAGGAGTGGGCTGATGAGGGTTTCCGAGGGTGCCACTTTTGTACCAAGTACCAGAATGTGCGTAGGGGACACCCCCTTTGTCTAACCCCAAACTTGTTCTGGTCAATTCTTCTCTTTTCTAGGGGTTCGACTTCAAGATGTCTAGGGGAATAAAGGTCAAAGAGGCCCAGATGCTGGCTGCATTCCTGTGGCAGGACAGGCATCTTCAAGGGCTGGGTACAACCCTCTAGCTACCCTCGGAAGCTCAGAAAGACTAAGTAAACACCCAGGCAATTCATCTCAGCAGAGGAACACCTTTCCCCACACCCAAGACACGTTTGTCCTTTGTCTGGAAGGAATAACCATCACACCACAGGAGAGCCATTAACAGTCATTTGACCTTGGACACTGACAGAAAGGCACATTTGGGTTAGGTAGAAAAGTGCCACCTTTCTAAAAGTAGCATTTTCAGAATAATAATTTAAAATCCAACTTTATAATTTAAGAGAATTTTAAATTACAATTCAATGGAGTTGAAGAAGTATTCAGAAGCTTTCTCAGAATAAAGTTATCACTTATTGAATGTAATAAGGTAACTTAATGTTAACCTACAGAAGATATAGCCTTGCAGCAGTGAAAAGCGAATTTGGGAGGTATTTACAGCTATTTAAGTACACTTGTCCTTCTTTTTAAATATTATGCAACCTTTCCTATGAGACTTTAGGGCCTACCTAAGGGGTGACTTAAAAGTATTAAAATGGAAGGTTTAGGGCTGGCAAAATGTTCAATTAGCTGGATTCAAACAGCAATTGTACTACATGCTACAGTGGAAGGCTTGAGGCATGGTTTACAACAATACTTTAGTGGCTGGCATAATATTGGCTGCAAAATAAAATAAAATACAATACAATTTTTTTTTTTTTAAATGCAAGGATTCACACTGACCCATTGACCTATATACCTTCCAAGGTATATAGGTCAAGTGGAAATCCTTGCATTTCATTTAGCTTTTTGCCCCCTCTTCCCAGACCTATAATAATTTTCTTAGGGGGTAACATTTTTCTCTGTTACAATAAGGGCTGCAGCCTACTAGCAGCATTTAATTTACAGGCCAGGTACGTGTAGTACCATTTACTAGGGACTTAAAAGTAAATGTAATGTGCATATCAGGAGTATACCAATTGTACTATGTTTTCTAGAGAGAGCACAAAGACTTTACCAAAGGTTAAAGGAGAAATGTGTGCAAAGTTTATATGCCATCACAAACAGGTTTAGCAAATTAAGGTAATTAAGGCAAAAATCTGTAGTAATTTCAAACAGTAACTTACCAGGATGCATCAATAAATGGCAACATAGGTCAAAGCTGTCAATTATACAGGGCTAGTGTTTTTATTCAGCACTACCGCATAGCAAAGTGCTCCAGTTTATTTACTTGATGGGTTGTTATTTGAGGGTCATTGTGAAAAGCATATGCACTATTTGATTAAACAACAACCTAGTGTAGCTGTCTAGTTTGAAGCATTTTGTTCACTGATTACTAAATGTAGTACAGAGTATTTCCACACATTCTTATGGCGGATAACCTGCCTGAAGGAGATTAGGGAGTTGTTTATAAGGATTGTTTGAATGAGGATTAAAAAATGAAAGTTGACTCCTCTCTGGTGTTTAGTTTACCTTTATATATGTAATTTGAGCTACCTAGTGGATGAGTTTATGGTGGCACAGCTTTTCATAATATTAAAATCCTGCATATGTTCTATATTTAACAATACACAATAATATTATCTTTATGTGTGGAAAGGAATATCTTTTTATTATCGATCATTACACAGTGGAGAGATCCTGTGTAATTTTATGAAGAAATCTTCCTACGGTTTGACCTCGCACCAAACCCTATGTTACCTGGGTTTAACACTATATTACATGAGATTTATTTGATTTTCTGAGTGTGAACTGGTCATTTTATGCACTAGCCAACCTTTTCCGAGTGCTCTTATTACATCTCAATCAATCAATCAATCGGCTTGTAAGGAGCTGGCTACTCACCGCGAACAGGTCTCAAGGTGCTGAGAGAGATGGGTGTCGGGGGTGGCTTCGGAAAGTCCGGCAGGATCCCTGTGTGCCATCGAAGAGACAGGTCTTAAGGTCCTTTGGAAACTTGGGGAGCGATGTAGTCTGTCAGAGGTGGAGAGGAAGGGTGTTCCATGCCTTGGCCGCGAGGAAGGAGAACGAGCGCCCCCCCTTGTTCTGCTTTGCTTGATCCAAGGTACCGTTGCGAGGGAGAGTTGTGCCGAGCAGAGGGAGCGCTGGGGTCCGCATAACTCGAGGCGGTTGTTCAGTTTGGCGGGTCTGGCGTTGTGTAAGGCCTTGTGTGCATGGGTAAGGAGCTTGAAGGTGATTCTCCTCTCAACGGGGAGCCAGTGTAGGGTTCGCAGGTGTTGGCTGATGTGGCAATGTTGTGGTAGGTTGGGTAGTAGTCTGGCAGCAGCTTTCTGGACGTTCTAGAGTTTACGGTGAGGTTCTTGTTGATCCCGGCATAGAGTGCGTTGCCATAGTCCAGTCTGCTGCTGATGAGGGTGTGCATGACCATTTTCCTGTGTTCAGGGGGGATCCACTTGAAGGTCTTGTGGAGTAGGCGGAGGGTGTGGTAGCAAGCGTAGTTTATGGCGTTGACCTGGCGGTCCATTTTGATTCAGAGTCCAGGATGATCCAAAGGTTGCATGCATGTCTGGTGGGGTCTGAGGTCTCCGAGGATGGGGAGCCACCAGGTGTCATTCCAGGCGTTTGGCGGTGTGGGCCCATGATGACTATGTCTGTTTTGTCCTTGTTGAGTTGCAGGCAACTGCTCTTCATCCATCTGGTGACGGCTGCCATTCCGTCATAAAAATTGAGTTTGGCGGTGTTGGGTTCGTTGGATAGGTAGAGGATGAGTTGGGTGTCGTCTGCGTATGATGTGATGTTAAGTCTGTGTGCTCTGATGAAGGCCGTGAGCGGCCCATGTAGATGTTGAACAGGGTCGGGCTAATAGATGATCCCTTTGGGACTCCGCAGGTGGTTGGGGTCGGTTCTGAGAGAAATGGAGGGAGTCTAACTCATTGCTTTCTGCCGGAGAGGAAATAGGGGATCCAGTCAATGGCCTTGTTCTGGATTCCCACGTCTTGGAGTATGAGGGATAGGGTGCGGTGTGAGACAGTGTCGAAAGCCACTGGGAGGTCGAGGAGAATGAGTGCCATGGTCTCTCCTCTGCCGAGGAGGGCCTGGATGTCGTTGGTTGCTGCAAGGAGAGTGGTTTTGGTGCTGTGGTTTTTCCTGAAGCCTGATTGGGAGGCGTCGAGGATGTTGTTCTCTCCAATGAAGGCATCTAGTTTGCTGTTGATGGCTTTTTCCCTGACTTTGTTTGGATAAGGGAGTAGGGAGGTTGGTCTGAAATTCTTGAGGTCGGGGCGTCCACCGAAGGTTTTTTCAGAAGAGGGCTGATCTCAGTGTGTTTCCAGTCATCGGGGATGGAGGCGGTCTCACTGTTGGGTTGGGCAAACTCTTGATGATGCCGAAGAGTTCCTTGCTGTTGTGGGCATTGGTGACGATTCTGTCCTGAAGTGCATCCTTCCTGGAGAGTTTGATTAGTTTGTTGTGGCCGCTGTAGCTGAAGTTGTCGAGGTCAGTTGTGGTTTTGTAGTTTCTCACAGTTTTTCAAGTCGTCTGCAGGTGCATCTGGAGTCTCGAAGTTCGGTGGAAATCCAGCGGGCTTTCTTGAGTTGGATTTGGAAGTTTTCTTGAGGGGAGCGATGGTGTTGGTGCAGTTGGTGATCCAGTTGTGTAGAGAGCAGGCGTCGGTGGTAGGGTCAACAACTGTGTTGGAGGGATTGGAGCACCTCAGGGTGAAGGCGAGCTGGTTGTTGGAGATCTTGTTCCAGTTCCTGTGTTTGAGCTGATGCGGGCATTTGGGGGATGTGCTGGATTTTAAGGTGAAGTGAACACAGCGGTGTTCCATCCATGGGAGGTAAAAAGTATGGCTGAAGGTGACAGAGTTCCCTGCTGTGAAGATGGAATCGAGGATGTGACCAGCTGAGTGAGTAGCTTCAGGTACAATCTGCTTGATTCCAATGGTGTGGACGTTGTAAGGTAGGGCGGTGGAGTTGGGGTCCAAGTGCTATTCGAAGTAGAAGTTGAGGTCTCCTAGTAGCGTGAAGTCGGTGGAGGTGATGGCATGGGGTGTGATGATGTTTGTGATGGAGTTGGGGAAAGGGGGCAGGGTCCGGGGGGTCTGTAGATTAGGGTGCCTAAGATTGTGGAGGGCGGGTTGGGCTGCATCTTGAAATGGAGGTGTTCCATAAGGTCTGTGGGCTCTTCTGAATATTTGCTCAGTTGGAGATTGTTCTTGTGAGCAATGGTGATGCCTCCCCCGAGGTGGTTGAGGCGATCCTTCCGGGTGAACTAGTATTCTTCAGGGATGGCAATCGCGATGTCTGGGCCTTAGGCGGTGTTCGTCCAGGTTTCAGTGAGAAAGGCGATGTCCGGGGCAAAGCTGTTGAGGAGCTTCTAGATTTCCGCGGCGTGTTTGTGGAGGGAGCGGACGTTGAGGAGGATGCATCCCAGGGTTTGGGGTGCAGTGGAGTTGTTGCTGGAGGGAGGTGGTGTGTATGGGTGTCGGTGGTGGTGAAGGAGTGGAGGCGAAGGAGTGGGGGCAGTTACCACACGTGAAGGGTCCCTGGGTGTCGAGAGGTGAAGAGAGCTTGCAGTTGAAGTTCTTGCCGGCGATGAGTTCATGGAGAGCCGAGGAGGTGTAGTGCTGGTGGGCCGGAGTACCAGAGGTCCTGGCACTGGTCGCGGTCGGGTCGCGGACGGGCACAGATGGGCTTGCCTTTGGTGAACCTTTGGCGCGCCAGCCGCACGCCCACTGCATTCGGCCGCCATTAAATAAGGGAGGAGGGAGGGAGACTTAGCTGGGAGGCGGAAGGTAGGATAGGGAACCAGCGGGGGGAGGGACCGCGGGGGCAGCAGCGGCGGGTAAAGGCAGGAAAAAGGGCGGCAAGAAACAGGCAAAAGAGGAGTCTATCAAGACTACCAATGAGACCAAATAGAGCAGTGGAATGCTAAATAAGGCAAAGGGCTTGTAGGAATTTATAAAGAGCGAGCAGGAGCGTCAGAAAAAGCAAAGCAGGCAGGGGCTGACTTCAAACCAGGCTCGGCTTGGAGCAGGAGGCAGAGGTATTAAGGTGGTGCTACACGCCTGAGAGAGCAGTATCCTGGCCGAGGTCTAAAGACACTATACTTTAAAGAAGCCCTGTTAAAAAACTCACTCTGGGAGGAGATTGTCTTCATATTCAATGCCTATTAAACATAAATCATGGGGATTGAGATATACCCTCCCGAAATTTCTTTTTATGTGAAATTAGTAAAAAGAAAAAAAGAATTAAAAATCATTTTTCCTCCATATGAAAATATATTGGTAACCTAAGTATGAGAATTTGTTACACTGACATAAAAATCTGGAAACGTTTCACCACATTTTGAAGTGGTTAAAGATCATTGGACACCATCAAAAAGTAAATCAGGCTGAATGAACCAAGACAGGTCACCTTTAAAGTACTACGCCATCATCACTCAGTACAGATAAGGAAGGCTGGTATAAACATTCATATGTATCTACTTATTCTTAATTATTTATATATAAACTTATATATAGTCAATCATGACCCTTGGGGGTACCAGAGCTCTTTGAATTAATCAAGGCACCATGTAAAAAAATAACACCAACATTAAGGAGGGATAGGGCATAGGAAAATCCTCTAGAGAGAAAACCACAGGTTCCAGGCGGACAGCAACCCATAGAACAGCATATGTGAGAATTAAACATGCGTGCAGCCTACCCCATAAATCATGTCCTGGAGTATAGTTCATGCCTTCTACGGCATAAATTTGTTCATCAGTGTTCTTCTAACTAGGCCTGGGCAGTAAATTTTGTTCCGCTTGCAGAATTTGCCGAATTTGGGTAATTTCGTGTTCCCCGGAGAACACGGAATTGCCAAAAATTCCGCAATCCGCGGCTTTGCGGGATTTTTTGCTTGTTCGCGCTTTCAACATGCGTGTTTGCGAGATATTTCTCCCAGAGCACGCAAACAGCATCTGCAAACAGGAAAAAAGCATTGTGAGCGGGCGTAATAAGCAATTCCACGTGTTCGCAGAACTCTGCGTGTGCCCGCGGAGATTTTGTACCATTTCGCAGAGCTTTGCGTAGCGCGACTACGCAAATTCCACCCACCCCTACTTCTAATTTCTTTCTTGAATGAAGCATTTGCGGAATTCAATCTGATTTCAGGGGGAAGGGCATTACAGATTCTCAGGGGCATGCCTGAGAATGCTTGGCTATAAGTTTTCTTTTTATAAAATGTTGGTGGTTTCATCAGTAGGAAGCTAGTGAGTCTAGATACTCTGCCGCTACCAGAGAGCTCTAGTTTTTGTGCAAAGTATCTCAGAGTGTTGAATCAGAGGGCTTTTTGGGATCATCCAGGCAATTTTCAAATGAATCCTTGCGTCATAAGGAAGCCAGTTTAGGTCATGAGTGATGTGATTTGTTCATTTTAACCTATAATGAGCCTTTCAGCAAAGTTAAGAGAGGCCCTTAGTGGTGCCAGCTTAGCTCTGGGTCAGCCGCATAGGGTTGCTCCCCCATAGTCCAACCTGGGAATCAGGAGACTTGAGGTCATCCGGGGAAGGAAGGGTTTTATTTTTCTTAAGGTGCTAATGTGGAAGTTCGCTACATTGGTGGCAGAGCTGATGTGCTCCTGCATGTTGAGATTTATGTCCAGAATTATTCCCAACAATCTCATTGACTCTATAATGTCTGCTACGCAATTCAACACTGTGAATTGTTTAATCAATTCTGCGATGTCCGGTGAATGTTTAGGTGGGGCAATAAGGAGGAATTCTGTTTTAAGAGTGTTTGGTTTGAGGTGGTTATTAGTCAGCCAGTTTTGTGTTTTTTTGTGGGGTTGCATTTAGAGACCTAATATCTTCTGAAAACAAGGTTTTTAAGTACAGTTGTCTGGCAACTGCGTACATGTGATAGTGGATGTTAGATAAATGTAACAATTCTGTTAGGGGTGAATAAGTTAAGAAGTGGGGCGGAGAGGGCAGACCCCTCAGGGACCCCTAGTATGAAAGTATGACGAGAGGTCAAAAAGGATAAGAAGGCAGGATTCATTCTGGTCCAACATTTTTAGTGTATCAACAACAATGCGTGTGAGCGCCAATACGGTGGTGTGGCCATGGTGGAAACCAGATTGGAATTGATCTAAGAAACTGAGGGGCATATTTACAAGCCCCTATCGCCACTGGAAAGTCACTTTTTATGACACCCAAGTTACGGAAAGGTCACAGAATTAGGTCAGGTTTATGTCAGCTAGGAAGGTTTTCAGGCTATTTACTGCTTCGTCATTAGGGTCATTCCAGTGGAGGTTGAACTCTTCAAGGAAGATGTGGGTTTCTTGTTGTTCTGTGCTGATAAGGATGGTTTCCATCAATTGTTCAATAAAAGTGATGTTATCACCTGGTGGATGATAGATCGTGTGCAGTTTGCACACTGGATACTTGTTGCTCAGAATATCAATGTAGAGGTATTCGCATTAGGATATGTTCATTTTATGTGATTGTTTCACTACGATATTGCTGGTGATACCTCCTGCTTGGTCTATCTAATTTAATGACGTCATGATTAAGTAGCAATAGAAGGTCAAGGGAAGGTGAGGAGGCACCATTTAGCCATGCTTCAGTCAGGATTAGAATGTCTACCTCATGTGTAAGGATGATGTCTGTGATGTCCAGCGCATGTTTCACTGCCGATCTGCAATTGAGTAGCATGCACATGAGGCGTGCTTTGGTTTCAGCAGAGGACGGCTGAGATATGGGCACCTGTTTGAGGATTAATGTATTTACAGCTCTGGGACTGTGCCTAGTATCTCTGTGTTGGCTTGTAGGGACTGTTTTGATGTGTGCCCCCTGACTCTAGTGGGAACAAATATTTACAGTCATCCATATTATGTCAAAAAGACTGCCGAAGTCAATTTTTTTTGTTGATAATATATGCAAAACTTCACTCTGAGGGGCCCATTAGGATGGCGGGCAGATCGCTCCCGCCGCTGGCCCGGTGGGTGTGATCCGCCCGCCTTCCTGCCATCAATGACCCCCTGCCACATTAGGATGGCTGAGGGGTCCGCAGCTGACTGAAAGACCGCTCGCCACTTTCCGCCAAGTTGACTGGATGGAAAACGTGTTTAATATGTTGGCGGTGTCTGCAAGACACCGCCATCCATAATATGATCATGTCGGTGAGCAGCCTTTCCATGGCAGTTGCTGCCATGAAAAGGCATGTGGTTTCTACTATTGGCGGCCCGTTGTGGGCCCCCAGGGTGTTGGGGGGGTGGGGAAATATTCAGGCGGGTACCTATGGTACCCCCCTACATTGGCATGGACAAGGTGGCAGGCACTGCACGGCGCATGTCACCTTATGCATGCTAATGCACAATTTGCATTCCCAGCATTGTTGAGGGCGGTGCTGTGAGCACTGCCTGCCACAATGCTGGGAATAAGGGGTGTCACCTCCACAGTGGCAGTGGCATCATAATTGTAGGTGTGGAACCGCCGCATTCCTGGCAGACGGTCCCGCACACCGTTACGGTGGCGGGTGGACATTGTCCGCCCGCCATCGTAATGATGCCGTAAGTTTTACAAATTCCTCATTGTTGATTCTGCTATTATGATAATCTCCTTAAATGATAAAGTCATTCACAGACCCGGAGTTTCTGAAAAAATAGCTTAAACGTTAATGGTCAGGACCAATAGAGTTAGATGTGGATATTCTATCATGTGCGTTGTTTTAAATGCAACATACAACAATTTATAAGGTTTAGTTCCTAAATTGATTACTATTGAGTGTACATTTGGGACTGTGCCTATTTCTAATATTTCCCTCACAGTAGTATTGTTCACCTGTGAGTTCTGGGAGAGTTACTGGTGGCTCTTTGATTCCTCAAAAAAAGATGACTTGTATGTTTGATAACTTCTATGGAGATAATTTATTTGTATTTATTCTGTTTTAGATTGTTACTTTTAAAACCATTTTTGGAGAATGCACCTACTTAAATAATTGAGGTCCTTTAATTTAGACATGGTTGTATCTTCCAAATTTATATCAGCTCCAATGATTGTTTTACAAACAAAAAAGATCTAAACATGCACCCCTGTTTAATAATTGGATTTAATTTAATGCCTCAGAAGAGTTCTACTATTTCCAACTTGGTTGCTATAAATAAAAAGCTGAATACAGAGATTAAATCTTTAGAAAAATACATAATTAAAGTGGATCACCACAGGAGAATATAAGGGGTGCTTCTAAAGTTTAGGCCTGGATATAAGATTGTTAATAAAACTGTAAGACATGTATAAGGTGAATAAAGTAGGTATGACTTTGGAAAACTGTCTGCAATGATTATTTAGTATTGTAGGAAAGTGCTGCAGGTTTCAGTACCCTGCTCTCTTCTGAGGGATCCTGACTCCAGGCCTTGCAAATGAAAGGAATGCAGAACAACTGACTCCTCGGGGAAGAAGAGAAGGTGAGCACAGTGAGTTAGAGAATGGGAGGTGATGAGGGTCTAAAAGGAAGGTGTCACAGGGCGCACTAAGAGTTGGGGCCAAAGGCATTGAGCAATTACCCATTAAGGACACTAGAGCAAGGTGTCCTAAGAAAGGAAGAAGGAAGTTGAAGTATTAGATACATGAAAACAGCCACATACTTGGGCACCATTTAAATAGAAATTATGTTGTACAGGTGCAGTCATGCCTAAATCACCTCAGAGAGGTAATACAACGACAATAACAAAATAAACTCCACCTGGTACCATAAAAGTGAGGGAGGGGTGATCAAATACAGCAATACATGGACTCCAGTAGTGAGTAGACAGGAAGATATCATCAAAATAGCACCATGCTAAGATAAATATGAAAGGCAAGATGGCGACTGTGTCACTCCCCGATCTCGGCTATCTCTAAAGTGAATATGGGAGATGAAGTATAAGCGTTATCCCGAGCTGGAACTGCAGTGAACAAAGGGGGATTCTAGCGAAGTAGAGGACGGTGAAAAAGAAAGTGAGCTGGATGATCGGGCTCCTTGCAAAGGAAATGCTGTGGCTCCGATCCGTGTGGTTGAGCTTTGCTATCCTCAGAAGTCGCGCTCACCTGTGGACCTGGTGGGCGTGGTCTGGTGGCAAAGCATGGCAAAACAGGAACCGGGGCCAGATGCCGCCTTTGAGAAATCCAAATCAAGTGGTGCTCGGCACTAAGGCGGCCGCGGCGGCTGCGGCGGCTACGGCGGCTGGAGCGGAGAGGAAAATGCCGCTGGACAAGGACGCGGATTCTGTGCTGTCTTCCGGTGATGAGAGGGACGAGCTGGTCGGTGATAAGCACGGCTCTAAAGCTGCGGCGTTGGCGGTGATCTCCAGGAAAGTCAGCGCGAGCAAGGCAAAGGGTACAGAGGTGGCTCTCTCCCCCTCTCATGTGAGAGTTGAGACTGCAGGTAACAGGAGAGGATTAGCGAGGGGCATGTTGCAACAAACTGACGGTGGTGGGCGAGGGAAATAGCCTATCATTCCTGGAATGTTCTTCGGTAAGCCCACTAACGCCAAATCGGGGACCAAACTCCTTGCTAATACAAGCAATGTGTCCGGGGGGCCGCTGAAATATATTGAATCAATTGGCATTAATGCTGATAGCAATTGCGACAAAATGGGTGGCAACATTTCTGCAGCTGTTACAGAGAAAGATCGTATTAGCATGGCTGTTATGATAGGGAATTCTGAGATTACAAACATACAAAAGACTGTAGCAAGGGAAGCTGAGGCTGAGGGGTGTATTGGAAAGCAAATATTAGAGGAGGGGATAAATCCTGTCTCTTCTCTTCAAGAGTATGCTGGGGTCCTCTGGACATTGGTTGGGGGCACACTGTATACTCCAGATGGGGAGAATTTTTTTTCACTTGCAGAGGAGTTTGATTCAACCAATAGCACTGATTTAGATTACTCCGATAGGACTACTGGAGAAGATAGAGATAGCCCCCCCCACAACTGCAGACACTCTAAAAGGGGCCGTTCGACGGCATAGCAGAACCAAGAAGAAAGCCTCGGCTAGCCTACGACGAGAGAGCAGTCGCTCTGAAGTCAGCGACAACCTTCAATGGGATTATGCTACTACAAATTTAGCAGTGATGGGTGAGCCGGGATTTCAAGAAGATGACCACCGGGACTCCGGTAGAAAATCAGACCCCCCCTCTCAATCAGCTTGATGTATGCTACATTGAAAGCTATGCAAATAGAAGCTCGGCAAGAGCACAAAAGAGCGCAACTGGCAACTAAAAAGATTCAAGGGCCAATTCGTAAAAACACCAAAATCTGCTCAGAAGTTGCGGCTAGAACTACTGCCCTTGAGGAACGCATATTTGCTTTGGAGGCTGGGCTAGAAAGTACCAAATCGAAGACAACCGCAAATGACGCAAGATTGGCGGACATTATGTGGAAGCTTGAAGATTCCAAAAATAGAGAGCGTAGAAATAACTTACGCCTATTAGGGATCGAAGAAAAGGCAGAGGGGGATGTTGTAAGGGGGCTCGTACTGAAATTGTTTAAATCTGCATTTCCAGAGCTGTCGAATTGGAACTGGGAAACGGAAATACAACAAGCCCACAGATTTCCCCTAACCTTGAAACATAATGCAGGATCTGATTCTAAACCCCGAGCAATTCTAATTTTTTGGGGGAACTTTTTGCTGAGACAGGCCGTATTTAAGAAGGCAAGATGCCAAGAAATCAGCTGAGGGGCAGACTTTTTTCATGCAGCCTGATTTCTGCCACTCAACAGTGGAGAGGAGATGGCAGCTACGCCAAATGATTAGCCCCTTTCAAAAAAGGATGCAAGGTGTAGTTGATGAATCCTGCGCGGTTGAAGGTCATTTACCAGGGGAGGATTTGTGTGTTCACTTCCGAGATCCAAGCCGAAAGCTATTTGAAAGAACTAACTGCTGGTTAATGGACTTTAGCTATTTATAGGCGATTGATACATCGGTATCCTGCCTGAGGACTACATTTTATTATGTAACTATGCTTGGGTATTCGGAGTTCTAAAGGAGAAGGATAGATATGATTGATGTGTTTTTTTTGGTCTTTTGGGTTGGGGTCCCTCTCTTGAGCTTTTTGTCAATCTCAATAGAGTTGGGCTTTTCTTTTTTCTTTTTTTAGGGGTATGTTTTCCTTTTGCTCTCCCTTTTGCTTATTCTTCTTTAAATCCAAGCCGAAAGCTATTTGAAGGAATTAACTGTTGGTTAATAGACTTTGGCTGTTTTATAGTCTGTTGGATACATCGGTGATCTGCTTGCGGGGTATGTCTTATCCTGTAACTGGGTTGGGAAAATTGGAAATGTTAGAAGAGAAGGTACGATATGATGGGTGTCTTTGTTTGGTGGGGGCCCCTTTCTCGAGTTCTCTGATAATCCTAATGTGGTAGGGCTCCCTTTTTCTCAAGGGGGGCTTCTCCGTTTTCTCCATTTTCTCCCTTTTCCTTTTTCCTTTTTATGAGGGTCGGGGAGTGACAGAGGCGACACTCAGGAACACAGGAGGCATTGCAAGGGTCTGTGGACCTTTTTTGCCTTAGTGGAGGTTGTGGGGGCTGGGGGGAGGGGTGGGGGTGGTGGATCCATTTCAGGGAAGGGGGAGGTTTGTTTTAATAGCTGGGCATTTTGGGGGTTTGAGGGTAGTTGGGTTGGGTGTGTTGTTTTCCTGGTTTGGGTCGCTTGCAAGGAACTGATGTTTATACAAACTGGGATGCATTAGGTTAGCCTCTATTAATATTTGCGGGCTAAATTATCCAGTAAAAAGGTGCAGGGTGAGAGAAGATGTCCGGTTCTTGAAGGCTGATATCATCTGCCTCCAGGAGACGCACATCGAAGCCAGTCGTGATAAACTTTTGGAATTTGAGGGGTTTCAACTAATCTCCTGGACAAAGCAGGCAGCAAAGACAAAAGGGGTTGCAATACTGGTACGACGGGGGTTGGCTAATATTGTTCGTTCTTCTGCCGATGGGTATGGCAGGTGGGTTATTATACAATGCATTATTAATAATAAGATGTTTACACTTTGTTATATCTATGGCCCGGTATTAGATGACACAGAACTTAATGAATGGCTAAGTTTAGAGCTGGTCGGTTGGCCCTCCCCAATCATATTATATGGGTATTTTAATATCAATATAGCTTGCAGGGTAGCCAACCACCCAGATACTGGGTGTTCAGGGTGGAAGCTTAAAGTTTTTAAGTCTCTTGTTCAAATGATTACACAGTTTGGTTGATATGTGAGCTTTAGCTAGGAGTAATGATCCCAGGTTTACTTATTTCTCTGCACCACATAGAGTTCACTCTAGATTAGATTATTTTTTATCTCACAATGCTTGACACAGGGTGCTAAAATAACTAAATACCCCAGAGTAATGTCCGATCACAACCCGCTTGTATTGGAGGTTAATATCCAATTTAGTGGGAAAAAACATTATAGTTGGACTTTCAATCGGGGTTTGCTGAGAGATAGTGTTTATATAGAATACATGGCGATGTGGATAACCAGATTTTTAAAGGAAAATATTGGCAGCACAGATATACAAAATGTTTGGGATACCCTTAAAGCCGGAATTAGGGGCGAGACTACCCTGTATGGGTGGGAGATCCATAAAAAAGAGAAGGAAAAGGTCCTCGAGCTGTTTCGAGTACTTGAAGATGCAGAAAATTAATCTTGTCAAGGTCATATCGGTGGGTGGAGAGGTTGAAGCAGCACAAACTAGGATCACAATTGCAAAATCTGCCATAACCGAAATTTCTTTAGCAAAATCTGCAGGCAAATATCTAGCCTGGCTATCTAAATCATATGAAAGTAATGAAAGGGTCGGCTACATGCTAGCAATAAGGACCAAGGAAAAAATGGCCGCTTCTCGGGTTGTTAGTATAATGGATCAGGATTTTGGTTTGGTCACCGAGGAAGGGGCAATTTTATTGGCCTTTCAGAAATGTTATCAAAATCTTTACTCAGAAGACCTCATGGATAATGATGAGATACAAGCGGAAATACAAAGGTATCTCAGGGATATTGAGGTTGACCCATAGCCACCTGACGACTATGATATGCTCGATGCTCTGATTAATTCAGGAGAATTATATTTTGCTGTAGATTCTCTCCCATCGGGGAAAGCTGTGTGTCCAGTTTTTTTACCTGGTGAATTTTATAAGATTTTTCAACCACAGCTTATACCTATTATGTTGGAGATGTTTAGAGTGGTCCAGAGCGGGTAGAAGCCCTCAGAATCCTGGTGGATGGCTAGGATAGTAACGTTCTTAAAGAAAGGAAAGATAGCGACAGATACAGGTTTCTATAGGCCAATTACGCTGATCAATAGTGATATTAAAATTTACTCTAAGATATTTGCTAACTGGTTGGCATCGGTTATTAAAAAAATTGTCTCTCCTCAACAACATGGCTTTGTCCCAGGGATACAAACTATCGATCAGATACGATTAACTATTACTTTGTTTGATTACACTAAGGTTACAGGAGACCCTACGGCTTTAATTCTGTTAGATGCGGAAAAAGCTTTTGATAGGTTCTCCTGGCCTTTTTTATGGGCCACTCTGAAGCATTATTATCTAGGTGAAAAATACTTTCAATCTATTCAGAGCATGTATGAACAACCAATCGCTAAAGTATCGGTGATGGAGGCACCAATCTAGAATAATAAATATATTGCGAGGAACAAGGCAGGGGTGCCCATGTCCACACCTGCTATTAGCCATCTACATAGATCCCTTAATTAGGAAGATCGCGAACGACCCAATAATTGAACCTGTGCAGGCTAAGGGTGAAGATGTAAAAATTCTCGGTTACGCTGATGATTTAGCGATCTTGACTTACTCTCCACAGCCGGCCCTACAAGAACTCTGGTTACCATCTAAATGAGGGCAAAACTCAAATAATTTGTAATAACAGAGCTAATTTAGTGGATCATCGGATAGTAGAAAATGCTAAATACCTAGGCATAGAAACTAGTTTGAAACCTGAAGAAATTGTGGAGCTTAATCTCAAGCCCCTCATACAAAAACTAGATATAGATGCCTGTCGAATAAACAATTTACAGTTGACATTGATTGGCAGATGTAATGTTGTCAAAATGATATTCCTTCCCCAAATTTTATATTAATTTAGAGCAATTCCCTTGCTGATAAAGTGTGGTTTAAAAAACTCGATCGGATCGTTTCATGGTTTTTATGGGCTGGGAAACGCCCAAGAAGGGCCCTCAAATTCATGACTCTGCCCAGAGATAGGGGAGGGTGGGCAGTACCTATTTTTCAAATTTACTATTGGTCTATTACATTGAGACAGATAGGGAAATTATTGGATGGAGGAGTTTTGAACTGCCCGGACAAATCAATATATTATTTAATTTATGGGGCAGAGGCTAGGGGACTTTTTTTGCGGCATATAGACTTTGCTTATTTTAAAAGGGTGAGATTCAAGGTCTTGCTAAGAGTTTGGACGGCGGTCCACAAAATGTTCGAAATTGAGCGGTTTCATGTATACTCTCCCTTTGCAAAGAATCCTTTATTTCCAGAAATGTTTTGGGATGTCTTTTTAAAAGAGTGGATAGACAAAGGGATTCATTGTATAGGAGATATTATACCCGGCACTACCATAATGTCCTTTGAGGCTATTAAACAGAAATATGGGATCGAGAAAATTTTTTTTTAAATACCTACAGATTAGGTGTTTCCCTCTGTCTGACATTTAAGGCCATTCACAACCAAGGCCCAATGTTCCTGCGAGAACAACTCAACACCTACTGTCCATCTAGACAACTGAGATCTATGTCACAGCACCTTCTGGCAGTACCCCGCACCAGGACAGTCACATGGGGAGACAAGCGCTTCACAGTGACAGCAGCCAGACTCTGGAACTCGCTCCCGTTAACAATCAGATCTTGTCATTCCCTTTTCCAGTTCCGGAAGCTGCTGAAGACGTGGTTGTTTAACCAGTAACGAGTCCTTCTTGCCATAGTGCGGCCACCTCCAGAGATCCTAACAGTAATCTTAGCGCCAAGACGCCCACGGGCAAACGTATGCGCTTTATACATTTCAATAATAAATAATAATAAATAAAATAACTGTTACCTGGACACATATCCCGCTAGTTGATTTGATTAATGGGAGTCAACCTTCAATATCTTCTCTATATAAAGTAATAAACGAGAGAAGGAGCGATGATTTAGCTAAGCAGTTTGATAGGTGGCTATTGGTTCTACAAGCAGGACAAGGCGAGTGTGAAGATTCTCTTTTGTATAGTCAAATAGCCTGTTTATCTGCAAACGTACAGGTACAATGCTTTAAGACCTGGCTAAATTTGTATATAACTCCTGCTCGAATTTATACATGGGGGTGTTTCTGGGATAAACTGCTCACGATGTGGGCTGCACGCTCCGGATAGTACGCATATGTTCCCTACCTGCCCCAGTTTGTTTCAATTGCTTAGTAAACTTGAACAGCGTTTAGAACAAGTTCTCGGATATTTAGTATCATTGACCCCTAAGGTTATTATGTTAGGTGTTTCCAACCAAAGTATGGTTGAACCAGATCGTAAGATGCTGTTCGTAGCAATGGCGGAATTGCTGCTCTGCTTAGCTACACTATGGCTCGATCCGATACCCCTGTTGATACATGTATGGTTCAGAAAACTCTTATTTGTGTATCACTGGGAGATTTCTGTGTACAGGAGAACAGGAAACAGGGCTCGGATGGAGGGAGAACAGATTTGGGGATCTCTAACTAATTGGCTGAACCAGGATTAAGGATAATGCATAATGCTTAATTTGATTGGTCTATGTATGTAGTTTCTTTTTTGGATTTTATACCTTCCTTCTTACCCTGAGGGGATCCACCTGGGTGGGTGGGGGGAGGTGGGTGGTGTATAATGAAAAACAGGATCGAAGGCATAGCTATTCATTGGATGTTATTTTTCTCTTTTTTTTGTTATATTGTCTATGTTTGATGCCCTAATAAAGATTTATTAAACAATATTAAAAGAACAAGCTGACGATGATGCTGAAGTCCTTTGTAAATCCATACACTAACATGAACAAAGAGGACTAACCTCCGAACAGATAAATGACAAGTGTGCAAGACTGGAAAAGAAGCCATGAGAGAAGATGTGACGAAATGGACACTGAAAGAGTGCATAAGTTTCAGTGCCAATTCCTGGGCTTGAAAAGGATAAATTACAGAATAGAAGTCTCCCACCCTAAGACAGTAAGCGTACAAAGACACAGGTCCAGCATTCTCAAAATAACACGAAGAGTGACATCATCAAAATACACCTCTGGACAGCTGTCATTTTCAGAGACAGTAAGGAAGCAGTAATCCGCACAATATGGAAATAATACACTATAGATGATACTGTAAAATAATCTCAGCTATAGGGGCCACGCTAGTAGCACTAGACTCCGATTAAGCCACAGTAGCCTCAGACTGAAAATGTGGAAACTTGCACCCTTTAACATGAGGCCCTCAAAAGCAGAATCAAGGATTAAAGATTTTGGTAGATGGTTTTGTCGCTGTGTGTCCAGAAACCGCAGTTTGAGAAAATAGCCAGGTTTTTTTCTTTAGACCTTTTTGCGTGTCTCAGCAGAATGTGAATTGCTTCCCTGGATCTGGGAGAGGTAAGAAAGGCTGAGGGAGGTCATGCCCCAGGGGAGGGGTGGAGACGGCATCAGGCTGCCCTGCACATGGAGCAAGGAGAAGGAGAGGCTTTGCGAGGTGAAGAGGCCTGGTTCAGAGCCATAAAACAATAGACCCATCTCCCTCTGAGTGATTAAAGATCCAGGCTCCCAGTATCAAAGAGAGGACAGTGACACTGGGGGGGAGATACACAATACTGTTTAAGGGAGGGGTCGGGGACCCCTGAGCACAAGGAAACTTCAAAGACAATGAGGAGTAGAACAGAAAGAACTGTAACCCCAAGATTTTGGTCATGTTGATGATGTCATCGAGAACGGTCTCAGTATCGTTCAGAGAAGTGCTGGGAGTGCTTTGAAGACCCCGTGTACTGGTCGTGCATCTGGCCGCTTTGACATGTCTGCGATCGGGAAGAAAACCTCTCTCCAGGAAGAGTTGCTGAATAGGCTGCGGGAGACACTTGGCCCTTGCTTTGTGATTTGGGGCTTGTGGGCAGTTTGTAGCTCTTGATCAAGGCGAAACTGAAAGGGCGCTGCAGTGGGTTGTGTCCCCCCTTCTTCCTTAGCAGGACTTTGCTGTGTGCTGCGTCCTGTACCCCAAGGGCCCGAGGTGAGCTGGCTCCCCGTTCGGAAACACATGAATATAAAAGTTTCCAGGAAGTCTCAAGTGGCGCGGTGGTGGGACCGTTTCTTGGCAGCCTACAAAGGGGTGCCTGACGCGAAGGGTGTGTGTCTTGGTGTAGCTACAGGTGTTGGAGCGCCTGTGGAGTGTGGGCATCGTGGAAGAGAGCCGAGATTCGGTACATGCAGGGGCTGCGTTTTGCAGTGCAGTCCAGGCACTGGTGGAGAGTGCAGGGACATCGTGGGTACTAAGGAGGAGTGAGTCTCCGACACGCGGATCAGCATGTGGTGGAGAGGCGAGACGTGCCGGAGGTACTAGTCGAAGATGCCACTGAAGGAGCTGGTGAGGGGTATGGGAGAACGGTGAGAACCAGGGAACGAAGAAGTCCTAACAGCACTGGAGAGAAGGGCCAAGTTATCGGGCCCACGAAGGCAACTTGAGGTAGCACCAGCATCGTGTGGAAGGCTTTGTGGATGGAGTTTGTGCTGAACGTTGGCTGCCCAGACGGCAGCCCCGCAGGAGCTGATCTACCGGGCCGAGTGCACTTTGCGTGTGGTGACAAGGTTCTGGAGTAAGGCCAAGCCGCTGCGGCAGGAGAGGAGAGTGGGGTCGCACCCCCTCAGGTAAAGTGCATCATCGCCTAGGGCGGGGTGCGGGCCTGGAGGGACACTCTCTTGGCCTCTCACTGCTGGCAGCTGTGTGCGCCTGTTGCTTCGGCCCACATCTTGGTCCGTGGTGGTCCCGGGCGGGGCAGTACAGGGGCCAGAGCCCGGAGTGGAACTTGGGTGTCATCATTGATCTGTGTTGGGGCAACCGGTCGCACACTTCTAAAAACAGTTGTATAACACTTTGCATATTTGCTGCTAACGAACTATCGAACTATTGAACAATGTCTGACACTGGAGGTGCTTAACGAACTCAGGGGTTAGTGCACTACGCATTGATTGTTTAGTGCACTGTACTGAATTGCACTGTGACTCATTACCTTATTCCTTCCGTGCACAGGGCATGCTGGTGGTGCTACGCATTGCTTTGTTTTCCTATCGCACGGTACGTAATTGCAGCGTGACGCATTGCGGTATTCTTTCCTTGAACAGGGCATGTTGGTAGCGAACCGAGTTGTTGACTCAGTACATGATGTTGATGCTACGCATTGCATTGTTTCACTGCGGTACTTTACAGGAACCCATCGTTAAGTAGTGCAGTATTCCTTGTATTTTGCAACCTGTGTGAATCTAATGATATGACGTACCTATCCTGTTGAGAACGGTTAAAAGTCAGTGTAACTGTTGGTTAGAAGCAGTGGTTTGGGATTAGGACCGCCCAACCCACCAGAAACCATATTACCCAGTGTATATATGTGGGAGTTGTATTGTGTGTTCATTTCGTATATCTTTTTATATAAAGTATACTCGTTTTATACATATTCGTGTAGAGTCCATTTGTGGTGACATCATTGGGATTTCTGTGGGGGTGGTTACACATACTGAACACTTGTGCCTTGGAGATAGGCTTGGCTGCTCGTGTCAAGCTACTAAGGGGGGGGAGCAGAGGGTGAGCGGGGCTGTCTCAGACGGTGTCCTTTCTTGGCCTAACGTGGGAGCTGGGAGGTCCGGGTCGTACACTTGACAACAACGGTGGGAACTCCGGCTTCTAACAAAAGTGAATTGAGATAAGGGTGAAACTCTCCTAATAGCAAAGAATGCTGACGGAGTGAGTTTCACATAATATTGGATACAATGGAAAGGATGCAATCTCAAATACTTAGGTACATTGGCAAACTGAGACATAAACACTATGATAAAAGCAACTTATTTCCTATAATCACCATGACAAAGTGAGACTTCCGAAAGAGGTCCCAACTTTAGATTTCGGTGTGGAGCGGAAATAGATATTGCATCTAGGCTTAACTATCTCTTTTACATGCTGGACTATTCTGAAAGGAATTGATTATGAAATGTTGAAGTTCATTTGCGACAAGAGAAGACCAGGAACAGTAGGCAAAACATTTATTGTAAACAAAATGTCAGGTTGTCCTATATGGATTCATACGACTTGGATTAACAACTTTTCCAACTGACAGGTTTAGGGAAATGTTTACCTCACAAACAACTTTGGAAATAGATTTTATGGAAGAAAAGGTGGAAATGGTCCAACATATGTTTACAAGCACACATCTTCCCGGTCATTGACATTTAACCCAATAATCCAATAAACCATGCTAGCATTGATCACATATCATAAGCAATTGAAGTTTAATTCATGACTACATGGAGAAACGACATTATGGTAGAATGCAGAAATCCACACAGAGGCAACAGACGAGCTTAGGGAAACTTGGGAAGCCTAACTCATGTAATAGAAGCAAACAGGGTCATTAACGTTTCTTAGATAAAATCACAGGCTACATACAACACAAAAAGAGGAAATGCAACCAATTAGCAAACTCGTTGGAATTAAATCAAATCCAGACAAAGCACACTCAATCTCGAAGAATCACCAATTTTTTGCTACATTCAAAGACTGGGAAACCATTGGGTACTCGTATCAGGGTTACGTGGCAAAATATTCTCCCACACTTTTTAAACATTTTCAGAAGAAGACCTGCGAACAGGATGCTAAAAAAACACCTGAACATGGTGTTACGGAGATCTTAGACTGCAACAGGGCACACATACACAGCATCGCTGAGAATCCCTTGAGCTTCGGTTGTACATGATGACAGGACACTCCTCACGAAGGTCTCAGGCTGCACAAAACACACGCACACAGCTTCGCTGAGACTCACTAGAAATCTGGGTGCATGATAACAGGACAATCCTCATGAAGGTCTAAGGCTGCACAAAGCACACGCACACAGCGTCGCTGAGACTCACTTGGACTCCGGGTGCACAATAACAGGGCAATCCTCACGAAGGTCTCAGGCTGCACAAAGCACACACACACAGCGTCGCTGAGACTTACTTGGACTCCAGGTGCCCACAATCACAGTGCAATTCTTACAAGGGTCTAAGGCTGCAAACAGCCCAAGCACACAGCGTCGCTGAGACTCTCCTGGAAACCTTTGTGTTCCTGAGTTTCCGCAACAGGGAGCCAGGTTACCTCGGGCCCTTGGGGATAAGTTACTTCCGGACACAGCACACAGCAAACTCCTTTCAAGCAGGTAGTCACAAAACACAGCAAAGTCCCGTAAGCCTATCCTTGGTTAAAGCAGCAAACTGCAGGCCAGCCCCAGAATACACAGCAAGGGCCAGTCCTTTCCTTTAGTCTCTTCAGCTTTTCTTCCTTGGCAGAGGTTCCTCTTGACCATGAAGTTGTTCAATCCTTTCCAGTCTTGATCACTCCATTTCTCCATTGCAACGTTCAGGGGCTTCAGCTCTCATAGGTATACCCCTAAATGTCTTTAAAGTATTTATGTTCAGGGGGCACTGACCCCTGTTCAAACTAGTTTTGGATGCATTCCTGCCAGTGACATCTTCTTCCTTTGATTAGTGGGGGTCTGGATTCTCAATCACTCAGCAGGAGATGGGACCATTGTGTAATGGAAGGAACCCAGGCCTCTTCACCTCCAGGGGCTACTCCTCCCCCCTACACTCCAGATGCAGGTCAGCCTGTTGCTGTCTCACCTCCTCCCCTGGGTCTAGACATTCCCCAGATCCTATCACTTTCAAATCCAGACAGTCAATCCACAACCAGGCAGAGACACACAGAGATGTTAGAGCACAAAAAACCCAGCCACTTCTAAAAGAGTGGTTTCTAAACACACAATGCAAAAACCACCTTCACAAAAAGATGTGCCATTACATTGTGAGTTCAGGCATACTAAACTTCACTTCTCCGTCTTAAGCCTTTGGGAAGATAGGCTGGAAAACCTATTACACAGCCTCCCCATTCTGTCCTATGGGCAAGATGGCCTTTCAACAGTGAAACATGAAATAGAGAGTATTTCACTGTCAGGACATGGTACACACTTCAGTATATGTCCTACCTTTCAGATGCACTGCACCCTGCCCAGGGGGTACCTTGGACCTACCATAGGGGTGTCTGATGTGCATAGAAAGGGAAGGGTAAGGTCTGACAAGTGGGTGCACCTGTCAAGACAACATGGCAGTTTAACAAACTGCGCACAGGCACTGCAGTGGCAGGCCTGAGTTCTTCTTTAAGGCTACTCTTGTGGGTGGCACAATTAGTGCTGCAGGTCCACTATTAGCATTTGCAATACCAGCGAAATGCACACATAGTGCACTTTACTAGGGACTGTACTAGTAAGGCCAACATACCAATCATGGACAACCAATTACCATTACGCTTTATACAGAAAGTACTTGCACTTTGACACTGATCAGCAGTGGCAAAATGCCCAAAGAGTTGGCAACACCATGTCTGAAAAAAACAGCAAAAGGTTTAGGGAACTTTAGCCAAAAAGGGCCAAATCCAACAGTGTCTACATTAAAAAATAAAACATTTTGTTTTCATTCTTTAGCAGCAGGCAGTGGTCCTTTAAAAATGTTTTCCCAACATTCAAAAAGGGGAAGGGGTCCCAGAGGGACCCTTTCCAATTTGTGAATGCATTAACACCAACTTTGAGTTGGCGGTAGAGTGCAAATGTTTTGAAACCGCATTCGATAGCAAAACATTCGTACATACCGATGCGATTTGGTATGTGGAAATGATCTCCTTAACACGCCCCTTCAAAATACCGGATTGCAAAACCCAAATTGCAATTTAGTAACACGTTACTGTACCGTAATTTTGGTTTAGTACATTCCAAAAATAATTTTTACGGTCACAAACTTGCCAAATATGTGAATAGCCCTATTTGCTTCGTATATATGTTCCACAGTAATGGGCAATGGTTAAAAATGGTGGACTGAAAGCCCCAAGTTAGTAAGAACATTTCACAATTATGTTTAGCAAATGCAAGAGGATGTGGCTAGCGCCAGACCTAAAAAGGAACAACATGAAAATTGAAGTGGGAAATCACTGTACAAAGACTAAAAAATTTAATAATTTACCTTTATTTTCTAATAAAAATCTTTTTATCTGTGTGTTGCTATTCTAGTTAAGTCATCCTTAAATGATAATTTCCCTCAGAGCGGGACTATGCTCTGCAAATCTAACGAGTTACCAAATAAGTGGCAAGCCAACATTAAAAACGCAATGTGGATAAACCATCATGATGGGATATCACAACCAAAGGCAGGCGCACAGAATGGGGCCAACTACATCATTTTGGTAATTTGTGTATGCTGTATTCACATGCCTTCGTACAAGGAGACATGATGGTTGAATGCTTTTGATCACCTGTATTGTAATACCTTGGTTCGTTACTGGGAAGGGTATATGTTTTCTATTTCGCCCCCCCTTTAACATTAGCTCATCTTCCCATTTTTTCTGTTCTATCGGCTTATTCAGTTTATATTTCAGGGCACGATATGTGCAATTTGGTGCCCACCATGCTATGCGCTTTAACTATGTATGTTGTACACGTATCCCTGTTTCCACTAGAAACTTTGGGAAGGTCTCTACAACTTCTTTCATTGTGGAAACTTCACTTAGTGTTTTTGCATATATGGGGAGGTTTGTTGTACTTCAACTGGATTGAGCAGACCGGCCCAGTACGTTGTTCATTATCAACACCATGGGTTCATGTTTCCTAGGTTGTGTCACTGTTCCCAACCTCATTCCTAGAATGAAGGACTTATGACCTTGAGCATTGATGACTGATGGAAATTAAACATCGCACTAACTATTAGAGCAGTAGGTGTGTATCTCTCTCCTTTGTGAGAGAGAGGGAAATACTGTGGGAGGACACTTTCTAGTTATCAAACCTCAGCTCATATTGTAAAGCTTTTTCCCCACCAGAACCTTTTTTGCCTTTTTGCATACCTTCTTTGCTGTTTGGTCAGCCTTTTTACGGAGGATATTGACTGATTATTCCTGGACTTCATTGACTACGATCAGAGGTCAGTTTGGACAAGTTTACCTGTGCTAGCATCCGCAAAAAACACCGCCACAGATGAGCCCAGCAACTATCGCTAATGAGATCCAGAGTAGGCGTTCCTGTGTAAAAAGCCGCAACAACACCACTCTGCAAAATTCTCAACATCCAGCCAGATTGGTGATAAGAACCCAAAACAGGAGATAAGGCACGTTAGCAGAAGATTTAACACCTGCTCTGCTGACCTGTTGTAAAGTCAGATGACAACCTGCACCATAAAAGGGAGCCCAGCCCAGAGCCACACATGAGGAAGAACAGATACAATGGAGCCAACGATCATTCAGCTTGGACACCCAAGAGGGACACAACACCCTCCGCTACCACCCCCAGGATCCCCCCCCCCAGTCACCCACTCCCACCCAGACAAAGATATGTTACATCAACTTCACAAAATCATGAACAAAACAATTCGCCTGATGTCGCACAATTATAACAAGTAACATGCATGTAAAAAGGAGAATCACTCACTCACCTTCGAATTACTAAAAAAAACATTTTATTCATATAAACTCAAAACAACAATTTTGAAGACTCATGGCGGGTCTCCTCGGGACAATCTGTAGGTCACAGCCTGCAAGACAGAAATCCAGATAAGAAGGTGTGACATGCACTCCTCAAAGGACAGAGAGAGAGCGAAAGAGAGAGAGAGATAAAGGGTGAGAGAAAGAGAGGGAGAGAGAGAGAGAGAGAAAGAGAGAGAAAGACGGAAAGAGTGGGAAAGAGAGAGAGAGAGAGACAGTCAAAAGAAGAGAGGGATAGGGAGAAAGAGTGCTGACACTGCGCAACCAAGGCCTCACTGCTTACCTGCTGGCACCGGTATGCCACCAACCACGTGCCGGTATGCACTGCAGTTCAGCAGGTCCCTCATCTGAAACAGAGTCCAGATTTATGAATGGCAGAGTACATATAATGGCACATCATCGATTGTCCGCCTCTGCGCACCCAGACTGCTGCACCCCAGCCCCTCCCGCCACCCAGCAGTGACTGCCCTCCCCAACGCACCGAGGCCTCACTGCTCACCTTCCGCCACCGCCGTGTCTCCAAGAGGGTCCACCACGTGCCGTTGCAAGCCCCAAGCCCAGGGCCCGCGACCTTGACAGCCTCCACATCATGCAGCCGCAGGACACCAGGTCACACACTTGATTCTGGAAGAGATTATATCAGTGCACACAGCATAATCGCAGGCTACACACCCGCTCAGCTCTTTTAGACTAGCTTTGTGACCTGTAAGGCAACGTCACGTGGCGCTAGGCCAGCACTGCCCACAGCTCAGGCCTACACTGTTGTCCAGTGGGGCTCACACTAATCCGCCAGGACATGGCATCATCATCACAGGCTGCATACCTGCTCAGGACTTAAGTGGTGGTGTGCCTGTGCCGGATGCAGTGTATCCAGTGACACCAAGTTTGTGCCCCGCAAGTCATGGACCCTCTATGATTGAGTATCGTGGTGTGGACACCATCATGTCCCCTCAGGCCATGGGGAATTTGATGTTGCAGGGCCCTAGGCCCTCATGCATAAATAATAACCACACAGATACACCCAGATAGACAGTGGAAATGTCGTCGAGCATGTGCACGCAGCCCTTTTTATTGGCAGGGTCACATGTCCTGTGATGAGTGTGCTGGGTGGGTGTGGTGTGGGTGTAAACCAGGCATGATGGTGTGGCTGTGGCATGCCGACAACTAGACCTGTGATCAGCAGATCACTACAGGGAAGTCCTGGGACATGTAGCGTTGTCGTCTCCCCCCTGTGAGCGTAAGCAGAGTGGGCTGGCCTGGTGTATGCCATGTCCAGCGTAAGGGTGTGCACGATGACCCCGGGGGTCTGGGAGTGGTTCCGTACTGGGCTGGACAAGGAAGTAGCTAATGCATGTGTCTCTGTTGATGTATCGGCGCCACCCGGACCGCATTTGTCAATGTGTCGCCCTGTGACCCAAGTCCAATGACATGAGCAACATGGATGTAAGGGGGAATCACTGACCCTACATTCATCCATACTTCCACACTGGAAAGATCATAGGCATGACACATCTGTGTGAATATGAATGTTTAATGCACATTCAGTAGAGTGTTGCTGCTGGAGAAGTACAGGGCCATGCAAACCCCACTTTACATTCTTGGCCCTTGGAGGGCCAGCCGGAGTCCTTCAGGGAATGACAAGTCCAACGGAAGAGGAAGCGTTCAATCCGCAATCTGAATGCTGTGCAATTGTTGACCAAACAGAATATGGCAGTCCATGTCGAGTTCCAAAGGTGAGTATTGCAGAGTGTATCAGGGGACAGTGGAAGGTGATGATGCAGAGGGCAGAACCAAGCAGAAACCATCCGTATGGCGGAGAAGAATGCTAGTTTTCTTTTTATCAGTAAGGCAGATTAATCCGCATCTTTGTCCTTTGCTGTTTTATGTGCCTGTAGTGTGGGCAGTGGTGTTCTGTCTCCAGCACTGTGTGGCAGTGATCACTCAGGGGCCGGAGGTGGAATGTCTGCCGCACTGTGTGGCACTGACACTACAGGGGGCGGAGATGTGGATATAGTGGTAATAGTGGTAGCAGCAGCATGCATCAGCACCAGCCCTCGTGGCAGCAATGCCATGAGGATGGCCTTCAGGTCATTGAGGAACCCAGCTACCTCTCGCTGGTGTGCAGCCGTGGCAGCCACTCTTTCCGCCTGCATCCACTCTATGGTCTCCATTATCCTCTGCATGTGTCTCAACTCCCGGGTGACATCGCTAGAGACACTCTGACTGGACAGTTGTTCTTGTCTCTGACTCAGGACTCTGGCGATGTCAGCCATGGTCCTTTGTAGAATTAACAAATAGAAACGCCAATGCTGCCACTTTCTTTGATATTTTGAGATGGGAAAAAGAATAAAAACAAGTCCCTCTTTACCAATCTTTCAGTTTGAATCAATCTACCTTATTTTTGCCAATTTCCAATTTTTTCAAATGAAACACTTTACAAAACTTCAATAATCCTCACAAAAAACACTTCCCCCGCGAAGAAAACTTTACCCTTTTGGAACCTAATTAGTGTTCCCTTTTTCACAGACTCTCATTTATACAAACAACCTTTCTTCATTCACACAAAACCCACCCTGGGGTACCTTAAAAAACCTTTTTGTGTAAAGATATTAAAAATTTTAATTCAATCAAACACAGAATTATGATTTTCAAAGAAGGCCATCAATGATTCGCAAAACAATACAAATCTTGAGGAAATAGATTAACTTGATTGGCCTAAGTGTCGTGGTCTACGCGTTTCGAATCCCTTCTTTTGAGGGATTCTCCTCAGGACCAAGAATGTCTGAAAAACATGATAGACAATTTCTTACTATACATCTTTTAAACTTAACACTCCAATATCTGTCAAGGACTGCAGCTTAAAGCCTCTTACCTTCTCAAACAATCAGACAGAATCAAAAGTACCTTTCTCGTATCATGTCTGTAAAAAATTAAATAGACTCATCACAGTCTCTGTCTTACGTCAGTCATTGTTCTACATTTAAAGCACCTCAATCTGTTATTGCTTACTTGATAAAATCAAGGCGCGTCGCACCGGATTAGGGGCCACCTTCCCGGTTCTATAGAGACTTGCCAATGGAGTATGCTGTTCTGCAAAGCAAAGTTGTACTTCACTCAATATCAGTTTTTTCATGCTTATAGCAATGGTTAAAAACGGTTGCAGCTGCTTCTTTGTACCTGATCTTAAAGTGTGATCCTAGGGAGGGCACTTTTTTTGTTTGAAATGGACCGGATCCCTAAAAAGAAAAGGGCGGTTGTTAAATCACAATGCTTATGTCTGTAGTTATATCTTCAATTTAATCAAACACTCGCTGCGTTGCAACAGCGACAATTGCTTCTACTACAGCTCTCTCGACCACTGTTTTTGTCAACGGAATGGCAATTGCAATCTGTTTTAGCCGTCCTTTATGCCACGCATTTATTCTTAACAGGTTTGCCACATTGAGCTTGAGCGGCAGGAGTCATGCTTCCAAGCTAAGACTTAAGATCACGGAGTTCCACTTCTCGTTTACTTTAGGAGCCGTGCGTTGGTGTGACCGACATTGTGCAACAGCTCGCACTAATAGCTATCATGCCTACTGAATGCCAAATGACACCATCCTTATTTTATCAATCCTCTAAGGCGCTTACCTCAAATTTTTCAGGGGTATTTCTGCCAAAATGAATTAGTGGTACGCTCGCTCAGTCTTCGCGTGTGAGTTGCAAAGTGTCTTCTCGTGCTACTTGAGCGCAAGTTCGTCATAACATTTAGTGGGGGATACTGGGATTAGAAGTGAGCGCTTGAAGCTTGCTCTTGTCTTTACACAATTGAAAGGGCGTTGTGCGTCGGAAACACCCGAGTTTATGAAATTATAGAATGGCTGGACATTTCCTACAGGTGCTATTATTTAGCGCGCCATGTTTAGGATCTAACAAGATTAGCTGTGTTATGAACTGCAGAATGGGGAATGCCATAGTCTAGAATGATTTGTTAGTGGCATGGCTGTGCAAAAGTTTGGCGTCCTCGTGCTTCTTAAAACACTGTTATTATGGTTGCCCTGTTTTATCAGATAGATGATGGCCCTTTGGTGTTAACGTGTGAAGGGCTGTTGTTATGGTGGGCTAGTTTTAACAGATGGATAATGTCCCTTAACGCACTACAAGTGGGCAGGCTGGATTGGCTGAGAAAGGATATGCCTCTCTCAAGGCCACATGATATCATCCAGATAGTCTTTTTAAAAAAGGTTTCCTATTCGGTGGCAAAATATCAATATCGCAATCGTTGTTAGTCCCAAAGGGACTACTTTTGTTCTATTCTGTAGAAGGAATAGGTATTCATGTTTGTAGCTTGTGGAACAAATAGTGGACATGGACTGTGGGAGCATTGAATGCAGATTAGAGGTGGTATATTACTGAGAGTTCATTTAATCCATCTACTGCCGTATTGAATTTGATGATTAACGTTGTCTCTCTTTTGATCAGTTTTGCCTCCAGGTCCCCTCCTCTTGGATCTTGTTCTACTTTGGAGATAATAGTCCATCGTAGGTCTTTCTCTGTGTGAGTATGACTATGCCAATGGTTCACTAGGGGGACCATTTGAACATTTTTCCTTATCCTCGATTTATGCTGTGATATCCGATGACGTATTTCCTCGTTCGTTTTTCCCATGTACAGCTTTTTGCAAAGACATGCAATTCCGTAAATCACAAATTTGGATTTGCAATTCGTGAAGTGTTCGTGTTTTCGGAATATTCCATTGTGTGCGAACAGAACGCCTTCCACCGGGGATTCGCAACAGATACACGTGCCACATTTGTGGTGTTATTTTTCGGTGGTAAACCCACGTAGTTTCGTACTGTGGCAATTTTTTGTTTTTGCAGCGCTGATCTTACGATCTGGTTCCCTATGCTTCTATCTTTCTTAAAAGCAAAGAGTGGTACTTCTTTCAATTTTTTATCTAAATTCTGTACCAAATGCCAGTTTTTTCTAACTTGGTTTTTCAACCAATTGGATGTTGAGCAGTAAGTTGAAACGCAAACAATACGGTCCATGTTATTTTTTCTTTTGTATCTAATAACGTCTCTCGTGGAGTCCACCAAGCCCGTTTCATAGCTCGTTTCAAAAGTTTCTTCGGGTACCCTTGTAGCAACAATTTTTCTTTCAAATTGTTGGCATGAAAGATGTACTCGTCTTTAAAAGAGCAATTGCGCCTGATTCTTAAGAATTGCCCCACCAGCAAGTTTTCTTTCAAGCTTCGAGGATGATTACTTGTGAAGTGGAGGGCTTTGTTCCTATCAGATTTTTTTTTTAATAATGTGGTTGCCAGCCGGTCTTCTGATGCATAAACCTCTACATCGAGAAATGGCATCTTATGCCTGGAGCGATTGAGACAGAATTTGATGTCTGCTGTTCTGTTATTCAACCAATCATGGAATGCATTGTCGTGTATTTCTATAGGTTCTGAATCAGTCCCCCTATTCCTGACCCTATTCTGGTTAAACTAACTATCAAGTTAACTAACAGTCAGCCCATGAGGCAAGAAAACCCCCATGATGCAGATACCGTTATCTGACGCAGTCACACTACGGCACAGGAACGTGTTATCTGATTAGGTCATAGCGCTTGAGATCTAATTAGACAAGCGACATTCCTCCAGCCCCTGATAAGGCATACGACGTTCTCATAACAAATCAAACCTATGACAACCTGGATAATCCGTGCGGCCATTGTTTTGATTTCACAGAGAACTTTAGTAAAGAATGTGCTAACGAGCAAGTCGTATGACATCTTTATTGACGTATCTATGTCCATCCTTACGTCAATCTCGGCACCTTTAAGGTATAAATATTGCCGATCTTGCCCTATGCAAACACACGCGTGGTGACAAGACGGAGCAGCCATACTTGCCGAAGCCGAGAGCAGAAGCAGACCCCGCTGGCGCAGCCCCGCCTTCCTGACGCGCTGAGAGACGCGCTGCTATCTCAAGCCGAGAGACCCAGCACCGGCGCTTTCGGGCAGCCCTCGCAGGCAGCCTGGAATATCGAGAGCAGAGAAAGAGATACCATTCCTCATTCATCCTAAATTCCAGGTACAGAACTGAATAACCCCTCACAGAGAATTCTTTAGTTATTCACTTGGCAAAAACAAACTTAACTTAAACTGTAACTTTCTATTCCCGCCCACGCATTAGACTTAGGTCAGGTACACGGGGTAGGCGTATTTAGAAACACCAGTTGAGTACGTTTAGTCAAATGTATATGTGTATGTAAATATATTTTAATCATTTTAAACATCATATGGCTCAGAAACCATATCAATGTTTTTACAGTATTATTTTATACTATTGCTTTTAATGTATGCACTTTACTTAACTATAAGTATTGCAATAATATCGATCCATTTCTCATGTATGAGAAAAGAGACTGATCAATAAATAACATCTTTTATTGAACACGCCCGTCTCTTCCTTTTCTCTACATTCTGATGAGACTAAGAATGCACGTACTGACTGAGTAAAATAATTGCCTTGTGCTCACACGACTCTCGAGATTGACTCTTGATTAGGGGAGAGCAAAGTTGTCATGTTCTATGGTTGTCAGAAACTAAATCCCTTCTTGTCTAATCAGGGGAGTTAATTCCTTCCTTGAACATTCGAGAAAGTTTCTAGCGAACTCTGAGCTTAGCTGGCAAACCCAAAAATTAAGTCTAGTATCGACAGTAGTAGACCTAGTTAACGTCTGGCCTAGGCCTTTACTGCTGTAGGTACTATTCCAATGCGCAGAGCCTATTGGGAAAATAGGAGCTACACTACATGGCGCCCAACGCGTTTGGAAAGGGCGATAAAACTAACGTAAGACATTTAGAGTAACTCAGTCGCGCTTTCTCACTCAGACCCCTTTTCCCAAATACTCCAAAGACGTCTGGAGTGGGTGAAAGGTTATATCCTCCAAAACCTCGCAGGAGGGAACTCCTATGTATGGTTCTTGGTCAAGTCAACGTTGAAGGATAAAAACAGTTCCAAAATATTGTGCATCTAATCTCTGTTTCCATAAGAAACCTGATCTGCAAACAAACATAATACCATCCTGTCGGTAAAATGGGAGACAGTGATGAAGAAAGAGAGGCAGTTAGATTAGCAACTGAACTCGCAGATGCTGATGCTACCATGCAAGCAGCAGACGCGGATATAATACTCATTCCGGTCATTAAAAGGAGATCTATAACCTTAAAACTTATAGAAAATGGACTGACACCTAGAGGTGGCACAGTCATATTCGTAATTGAGGCACACGAATATCGGCAGACAGAGGTATACTATTCATGGATACATTTTCCAGCAGCAAATGCTGTAACAAAATACTTTCACTATTACAAAGTAGAGGAACCTCCTGAAACATACACTCCTTTCGAGGAGGTGGAAGTACCACTCAAATTCCAAGAGCATTTGCTCTTATTTGATGGCGCCCTAAAACATAACAATCACATTACCAGGCTCGGTCCTTTAGGTAGACCAGGAGCAACGTGGCCGGTCTTAGCCGGATACACACCACATCCAGACATCGAAAGAATGCCTGCAGCAGAGCTGTTAATACAGCTAAAACAACTACTAAAAATTCATAGACAATTAGTTCAGTATGTAATGCGGACTTCAACAATTCAGCCAGCGATTAAACTTCCACAGCTGACCCCTCACCAGGGGAACACAAATAAAATTACACCACAGAACATCCAATCCTGCCTAGGTAAAGTTCCAGCTAAACGGGAACAGATACCATTCTGGTTGGCACAGAAAATTACCCAAATAGAGGCGGTGTTTCCTGACACCACCCCATTAGAAAAACACAGGATTCTGACTATATGTCTCCCAATGGGAATAGCACCACACATTGAGGACTGTGACACTTGGGGTACAGTCTTTGCTTCCATCTACACAAAAACGCACGGTGTTCCATCCATTTCGGTAATACCAGATGTGCTAAAACAAATTCAAGATGAATACGGTCCAGAACCTGCTTTAACTCTTGGTATGAAATTACTGAAAGACTTCAAGCAGGTCTCGGCTATATTACTAGCCAACATAAAAGGTGAAGCAGCAAATGTGGCGATCCGCCAGAGGTTAAAAGAGACAGATATAGCAGACCAACCAGCTGAAATTGCAAGAATCATAGAAAAATCCTATGAAGAACTAGGCAGAGATAGTCTAGGTGGAATACCAGTAAAACCGCGACTACAAGTCCAGAAAAAATATTTTTTAATAATAATAATTCACCAAAAAAGAACTGGGATGGAAACAAACAATCCAATCCTAAAGAAAAGAAATTCCAGTCCCGAGGAAGGTCTCCTAGGCGAAGAGAGAAATCTCCAAACCAAAGACAGAGGTCACCGCAGAGTGACCCCTCGGGGAATAGATATAACCTTAGAAATAGGGATAATATTAAAAAACCTGATAGATATCAAGACATTGATACACGTCCCTCTCAATCTTTTCAGTATTCCTCGCAGAAATCGGAAAGAAGAGGACGATCAGAAGAGCACGCCAAGTCCAAAGACAAGGAACCTGCTCAGCTAAAAAAGAAATTACAATTTCCAAAAAAGAAGGTAGCCAGTATCAAGGTAGTTAACAATGCCGAGAATACTGAGGGCTCAGACAATGCTAGACAGCGCAGCAGAGGTGAGCATAGCTCGCAAAGTCCTTATGAATCATCTGGAGACAGTGGACACGAATGAATACCTTCAAGTGGAAACTGCAGACACCAGAGTTAGCAAGCCCCACAAGATATACGAGATAACATTACGTATAGAGGGAGATAAGACTAGGAAAATTAGGGGACTATTTTGGGATAACCTCTCCAAAGGCTATGACATCCTTCTAGCTGAAAAAGACTGGCCACCAGAGTTTGTCAGGGAGTGCCCTCATGGCGAAGAAGTAATTATGCCTGCCTTCTCGAATCAAATACCGATTCATAAAAAATACACACTTGCTAGAAAGTGGGCAGTGGCCTTAGCACCTGCTTTATATAAAAATCATGTAGGATGGGATGAGGATTCTCCTCCTCACAAAATCCAGTTAAAATCACAACCTACTGCACAAAGGCAGTACCCAATTAAGCAAGAAGCTAAAAAACAGGTAAATGAAATACTAGATCAGCTAGAATACCAGGGGGTGATTGAAACTTGCACCTCACAAATGAACAATCCTTTGTTTCCGGTCTCCAAACCAGACAATTCATATCGTCTAGTTTTGGATTACCGACACCTTAACACATGTTGCAAAACCTTTGCAGTGCAAAACTCACACAGTGCTGCACTAATGAATAACATAGTGCGCAAAAAATACAAAACAACCTTGGACATCTCCAATGGATTCTTTTGTCAAAACATAGCACCAGAGAGCAGATCTTTAACTGCATTCTCAGTAAATGGCACTCAAAAACAATTCTGTCGGTTAGCCCATGGTTACAAGAACAGCCCGGGGGTATTCTCAGCGAGAGTAACTGAATTACTACAACTATATGATGATGAAGCATTATCTTATGTCGATGACATTTACTTAACAGATGATGACTTGGAGACTCACTTGAAAAGGGTGAACACCATAATACTTGGGTTCGCTGCAGAGGGTTACAAATTCAACTTCAAAAAGTCCAGAATTGCCCATCTGACAGTCCTATTCTTTAAATCACACTTGTACACTAAGGCTGAAATGAAATTTAGCCCAACGGAAAAAATTCTTACAGCAACACAGACAGCTATAGCAAAAGAACGAGCCCTGGCACAAGGTAAACGAATAGTAATCGTGACACCAATACCAGCCTTAGAGGCGGTAACAAAGGCAAGCATTCCAAATGCTAAAGCACTCCATCCGAGATGGATACAATGGGCTAACTCTCTTGCTGCAACAGACGTGGTGTACGAATTTGATCCTTATTTAAAAACACAAGAATTTCTCCAATATGAATTTGAATGTCCTCCGCCAACCGAAATTCTGCCTCTAGATCACTACGGCTGTATAATATATACAGACGGATCAGCACAACCCGCAGTAGAGGGTAAACAAGCTTACAGTGCTGCGTGCGCGATTGTTAAAGGTCGTTGGCACGAAGGGAAATTTAAACCAACCCTCACTAAAACACAATCCCTAGGAGATTGTACAGCTCAGCGAGCTGAACTACTAGCATTCAAGATGGCGCTTGAAAATACCGATCGAGAATTCCCCACACTCATAGTGTGCGATTCGTATTATTGCGTTCAGTCTTATAATGAATACTTGCAGATCTGGCTTCAGAACGGTTTCAAGGATGCGAAAGGTGGCACAATCAAGCATAAAATGCTCTGGGAACAAGTAGCTCTTTTACAAAAAGAACTACCAAAGACTCACGTGATACATACACTGAGTCATCAACGTGATGGCGTTCACGTTGCAGGGAATTCATTGGCTGATGAGGCCGCGAAGGCAGCTGTGCAAACGGCTTCCGTAGCTGCCGTCACCCGGTCAAAAACAAAAATAGACAGCGAAATTTTACAAGCTGTCAGCGCTTCAGAAAAGGATTCGATAGAACCACTCCCTAAAGGCTTTCCAGTAAAATACTCATACATAACTGATGCAAACAATGTTCCTTTTGCTCGAATCCCTGGAGTGGGGGATAGGGCAATTCCAAACATGGAACATAGGTTAGGACTAATAATAGCGGCACACGAAGGGCTTGCTTCTATTCATGCTGGCGTCTCAGCCACAGTATCATTATTAAAACAGAGATACTGGTGGCCACAAATGAGAAGACAAACAAGGAACTATGTTCTAGCATGTGAAATATGTCAAAAAATGAAAGTATCAACGGTGAGACGTCCAGCACAGACGCCCCTTCTAATCTCGGATAAACCATTAGCCTGTGTTTATCTAGACCACTGCGGTCCCTTACAAAGGGATGGTAACTATAAATATATCTTGGTCGCAGTGGATTCATGCACGAGATTCATATGGATGTGGCCCCAGCGAACGGCTGACGCCAGAACTGTTATAAAAGATTTGCGAGTCTTTATCGGCACATCCGCAATTGGCATGCTGCATTCGGACAATGGTCCTGCTTTTAGCTCTCGGGCTTATAAGGAGGCCATGGTCAGCATGGGCGTGCAATTGCGGTACTCTTGTCCATTTCACCCTGAGGGGAACGGAATTGTTGAAAGAAAAAACCTTGACATAAAGCAATCTATAACGGCAAAGGTATTAGGTTCGGGAGCTGGGTGGGTCAAACATCTAATAAGTGTCCAACGTAGTCTAAATAACTTGCCAAGAAATTCTCTGAAGGGATTCAGTCCGTACGAATTATTATTCGGAACTAGGATGTTGATCTCTGACCTTGATAGTCAGACTTCAGTGGTAATAGAAAAAACCTTTGATGTCAAAGACCGTTTGGCTATTTTTCAGGACTTAAACAAAACAAGAAAAGACCTGAGCAACATACAGTTGAAACAACAGCTAACAACCACTGAAGAATCACCACCTGTCCCAGCAAGACCTGTCTGGATTCCAAAAGTCGGGGATCTAGTCAGGGAGAAGATCGCGGTAAAGAAGGAATTTGGGCCTTCTTACAGAAAAGCAGTTCCTGTCTTGTCTGTCAACGGGACAAGATCAGTTGTACTACCGCCACTTGCTGGTAAAAAGGAGAACCGAGTTGTATCCATCGACCTGGTAAAACCACAACATGTGGCCGATAACAAACAGTAGGCCAAGTGGACTCCCAATAAGTAGCAGAACACCAAGGTTTGCTACCAGCACAGAGGTCCTATCAAAAAGGCTCATCACATTCGAAACGCCTTCAGAAGAACAAGAAGGACTATGCAACAATGCAATAGAACTCAGACCTCTGAAAACCCAAATAAAGACATTTAGCAGAGACACACCGATCTATACTGAAGTACCAAGTGAAAATGCAAAAAACAGAAATCCTGAACCAATTGGAACAATTGACAGAACTGCATCCGGTTACTTCATCAACTTCGATGATTCCTCTGACGGCTTCAGTGAATCAAAGACACAGCCATCATCAAAATCCTTTAAAGACAAAGCGAAGGAACTTTTGAAACAACTGAAAGAAACATATCTGGTTTCTCCATCGATTGAATTTTGGGTGGGTTTTGGTGCATTTATCCTCATACTTTGGCTCATCATGGTATTTACTTTGGGACGCTTCATTGAGGGAAAATATGCTAAAATGGACACAGCAAGTCAGAACATCAACTTGGTCCTCAAACCACACACATCTTCACACGTCGAGAAAAGAGAACTTTCTTCAGAACTTTCTTCAGCCAACTTCACAGCCAATCCTATACCTGGTGGGGTAGCCTGGGACAACACTGACTATGAAATTTATGGTCCGGTCGAGATCCTGAAATATCCACACCAAATCAAGATCTCCTTGAGTGACTTTGCAAAACCAAACTCATTTGCTGATGATTGGGACTTCGAAAGTCTTAAAAACATGATGTCTGACTTAGTAATGTCTGCTAAATTTACAAAACATGATTATTTGCAAGGTTCTACAAATTATGATAGTATGTATTGCTATAACCATTATGGTAACCATTTTTTACATAAATCTGCACAACCTAGAAATGTTTTAAGTTATAATCAATGGGAACATTGTGCTACACCTCCAAAAGGAAGCTCTAGAACCGTATATGACAAATATTCATATTTTTCAGGATTTAACATAAGTAATGCTGAAACATTTTATTTTAAATTGTCAAACAAGACAGGGATGAAAACCATGATAACCAACACAAAATTGATATATTCAGATTCATTCTTTGAAAAAATGAATACTTTTGGATTTGATTATTGGGACAAAAATGTTGATTTGAAAAGTGTTTGGGGTACAAAAGAATGGCAAGTACAGGGTTTAGAAGCTTTGTTTAGAGCCTGCATGATCCCAGAACAAATGATATTTTTAAATGACACTGTTCAACAAACCACCTGTCTTGGCTTAGCCAAAATCAAAGATTTAATTAAACCGTCTATTCCAAAGCCAACAATATTTAGCAATAGCTCTGATACAGATGAAGAAATAGACGTAAACCATATAAGAAACCAAAACAGAACACATCCTGATTGGAAACAATGGTTGATCTGGCCCACAGATACAAATTACTGTCAAGATAGATTCCTGAATAAAACACAGGGTTTCAAAATGACCAGGCCAGACCCTAGATATCCCCAAAGACATCACCCAGGGATAATAACAACCTACAGTGTGGGCAAATTATGCCTTCAATGGCTACAGACTTCCACACTGCCTGAAATTAAGCAACACCTAACTTTACTTACTGATGGTGCTGACTTGCGTGATTTCATACTGGGACCACGCAAACAGCGTCAAAAGCGTTTCATAGCAGCCTCTGTATATGCAGCATACAATGAGGCCTGGAAGGTTACTCAAATTGAGACAGCAGAAAGAATACGGGAAATTGACCGTATTAATTTGGAAAAATCACTTTCTGTAGTGGACAATGGGTTAATGACTCTGTCCTCCAGAATTTTTTCATTGGACAGCATTGTGTCTTCAGCAATCGATATATTATCGCAAGACTTACTATTATTACAACATGGTCAGTCACAATTGCGTTCCATTGTACAGCTTGGCTGGACGTTACAAAATCTGCGTTCAGGCTACGTGCCTTGGCGTTTAATCAACACAACGTCACTATTCCAAATCTTTAACCTTACTGATAGACAAATCGGTATGGCGCAAAACGGTGCTTATTATACAATCTTGAGCATTGAAAAACTAGAAAGATTACCAATGACAATGTCAGAACGACCTGTCAGTGAATGGATAATCCACGGAATCATAAATATTCCATTCTCAACCTTCAGGTTTCAATACTGCCAAAAATATATACAGGCTGGCATGTACGAGAAATTGGGAAAGGGGTACCTTAAAACAACTTGGAACCTGCCCTATTCACATGCATGTGTCAGTAATAAAGGACAGAAAGTGTTTCTTAGTGGCAACAATTGTGCTATGTCACTAAGCGGCACGCTTCTGTGTAACGGAATTAGTTTGCATGGAGCCTGTGAAGGGAATTCATACAACCTTTCATGTCACCAGCAAGGCGCACCTGCAACTGAAATAGAACCATTCTTTCAAAGACTCTATAATGGGAGTTACATTCTTATTGTAGACCGCAGATGTTGCAGTCTTATGCCCGGGACTCCTTATCTAGTAACTACAACGGCGAAGGTCAAGTGCTGTGGACGTTCTTTATTCCCCAGCTCCTTTCCAGACAGGGAGGCAAGGGCATGGCCCAGTTTGAAAATTACTTCTATTCGAATAGATACTTTAAGCAGAATGAAAACAGTGCTTCTTCAGAAGCCTACAAGGCTCACGTCATCAAAAGAAACATATGATCTACAAGTCGCAAGGACGACTGCAGAGATACATACATTATTATCAACTAATTCCCCCGTACATTTCGCGGAAATCCTGAGCGAAATCTTAAATATTTCTGATACCAATGGGATCTCAGGGGTATTTAAGACAGTATTTTCGATGGCTTTAACACCATTCAAAGCCATACTGGGTATTTTTCCAGATTTCGTCCATTCGATTTTTGGCGGACTTCCCCTGATCCTGGGACTAATTGCAGGAATCCTATTCCTAGTCCTTATTTTTCGTTATGGCAACCCATGTCACAGATCAAACTCTCGCGACAATGGAAGATACGATCCTAGCCATTGGATACCGGGACCGGATATCAAAAATCCTGGGACTCTCCCGGCTTAGAGACCTGAACATGACTTGGTTTCTATCATTTCGACCAATGTGGCAAAGGTGTGTTTTACCTGTACTAAGGTGTCTGCTATGCGGAGAAGAATGCGTGTTAGACACCTGTCTGACGCTACTATCGGATGCGCCAGTGGATGCAGATACACTGTTGGTTCCTACCAAGGTTCACGCTTTGTGCTGCCCTCAAAGGCTGCCAATCCTGATGACGGCATTCGTGGAATCTTCACCACTGCGATTGAAGAGTAGTGAAGTTCAAGATGAAAGCAGCATCGAACAGGTACGACCTTCTGTCAGCAATGCGAATCAGAATGTCAATGGAGACAATCATGCGCACGAATGCATGGTTACCCCTATTTCCGACTTAGTGGAACTTTCCCATGAAGCTGTTGACAGTTTTTTCGAAAGCCTTAATGATATGATGTTCTCTCCAGAACAGAAATAGAGACTTTTGAGCAAGCTCGCACACGGCGTTCCCTGAATTCGGCCTTCAACTTTAAAAATAAAGTCACATTAACAATTTCACTCCAGCTCACGGACAGCAATATTTTTCAGCAAGCCCCTTAAAATATTTTTCTACATATTTTTTTCCGGGACACTGATCTTCTGCTTAAAGTAAGAAACTATTCCTAGAGAACTAAAATTTCTATTTTTAGATACTTTATAAACTTTAGTTGCCCGCTGGGATGTTCACGAATATTTTATTATGTGATGAAATGGTCTCGAACTTCCTTTCTGTATAGCAATATTAAGAGCCATTTCATGTGTATTTCTCATATACCAATAAGCAATAATGCATAACAATGCGTGTTTACTTTTGCATTTAATTCATAGCTTAAGTGCATACAATATATATGACTGCAATTTTTCAGTATATTTGAAAATTTCGAAATGCATTTATGTATTTTGGGGTGGTAAGGTATACACTATACTCTATAGTATGTTGTACTATGTTATACTATGCATAGATTAGTAGATATGACCATAGTTAGCGTGGAGTGGGTGTCGTGTATTTCTATAGGTTCTGAATCAGTCCCCCTATTCCTGACCCTATTCTGGTTAAACTAACTATCAAGTTAACTAACAGTCAGCCCATGAGGCAAGAAAACCCCCATGATGCAGATACCGTTATCTGACGCAGTCACACTACGGCACAGGAACGTGTTATCTGATTAGGTCATAACGCTTGAGATCTAATTAGACAAGCAACATTCCTCCAGCCCCTGATAAGGCATACGACGTTCTCATAACAAATCAAACCTATGAAAACCTGGATAATCCGTGCGGCCATTGTTTTGATTTCACAGAGAACTTTAGTAAAGAATGTGCTAACGAGCAAGTCGTATGACATCTTTATTGACGTATCTATGTCCATCCTTACGTCAATCTCGGCACCTTTAAGGTATAAATATTGCCGATCTTGCCCTATGCAAACACACGCGTGGTGACAAGACGGAGCAGCCATACTTGCCGAAGCCGAGAGCAGAAGCAGACCCCGCTGGCGCAGCCCCGCCTTCCTGACACGCTGAGAGACGCGCTGCTATCTCAAGCCGAGAGACCCAGCACCGGCGCTTTCGGGCAGCCCTCGCAGGCAGCCTGGAATATCGAGAGCAGAGAAAGAGATACCATTCCTCATTCATCCTAAATTCCAGGTACAGAACTGAATAACCCCTCACAGAGAATTCTTTAGTTATTCACTTGGCAAAAACAAACTTAACTTAAACTGTAACTTTCTATTCCCGCCCACGCATTAGACTTAGGTCAGGTACACGGGGTAGGCGTATTTAGAAACACCAGTTGAGTATGTTTAGTCAAATGTATATGTGTATGTAAATATATTTTAATCATTTTAAACATCATATGGCTCAGAAACCATATCAATGTTTTTACAGTATTATTTTATACTATTGCTTTTAATGTATGCACTTTACTTAACTATAAGTATTGCAATAATATCGATCCATTTCTCATGTATGAGAAAAGAGACTGATCAATAAATAACATCTTTTATTGAACACGCCCGTCTCTTCCTTTTCTCTACATTCTGATGAGACTAAGAATGCACGTACTGACTGAGTAAAATAATTGCCTTGTGCTCACACGACTCTCAAGATTGACTCTTGATTAGGGGAGAGCAAAGTTGTCATGTTCTATGGTTGTCAGAAACTAAATCCCTTCTTGTCTAATCAGGGGAGTTAATTCCTTCCTTGAACATTCGAGAAAGTTTCTAGCGAACTCTGAGCTTAGCTGGCAAACCCAAAAATTAAGTCTAGTATCGACAGTAGTAGACCTAGTTAACGTCTGGCCTAGGCCTTTACTGCTGTAGGTACTATTCCAATGCGCAGAGCCTATTGGGAAAATAGGAGCTACACTACAGCATGAAGTTCTTCTGATGCATAAACCCCTACATCGAGAAATGGCATCTTATGCCTGGAGTGATTAAGACAGAATTTGATGTCTGCTGTTCTGTTATTCAACCAATCATGGAATGCATGAAGTTCTTCTTCTCTTTCCGGCCAAATCGTTAAAACATTGCCTATATTGCGGACCTATCTTCCTATCCTCTGTTTAAAGGGGTTATTTTTATAGACAAATTTCTCTTCATATTTGGACATTAAAAGCACGGCTAGTTCTGGGGCAAATAGGCACCCCAAAGCCACTCCTTTTATTTGAAAATAAAAGTCATCTATGAAATTGAAATAATTATTTTTCAGTGCCATACCTGCCAATTCAAGAATAAATTCTGTAGGGATTTTTACCGGTCTTGGTCTATCGATGAGAAATGTTTGTAGAACTGCCAGCCCTTCATTTTGTAGGATCTGGGTATATAAGGATACCACGTCCATACTGGTCCTTTGTAGAGCATGGATCGGACTGTGGGTATCTGTTAAGGACTGTGAGTGGTCACTGATGGGACTTAGACACCCACGTATGGCATCTAGTTTGGCTCAATGTAATTGAAACCCACCAGCACCTATTCAGCCAGCTTCTCCTGGCATCCCAACACACGGTGTAGGAAGGACATGTGTTCTTCGTGGGGGTCCTGGGAGGCAGCAGTGGTGGTGGGTGACCTGCTGTGTGGTCTGTGCAGGGGGTGAGGTCTCATCGATGCAGATGAGATGCCCTGCTCCTGGAGGTGGGGTGTGGAGGCTGTCAATGAACTCTTGGAGGGCGTAGGTGTCGTAGGTTTGGTGGTCCTCTTCGTCATCAGAGAAGAGAGATTCACTCTGCTCTGCAGGAGGTGTTGGTTTTCCCTCTGCAATGTGATGGGGATATACAGTTTAACATTGTGTTTACATGTATGTTGTTGCATTGTACATGTTTACATACAGTCTGCATGACAGTTTACATTGTGACTGTTCGGGAGGAGCTGCCTATTTGATGCGGGACAGTGGGCATTTCGACATCACAGATGTGTGTTTGTACTTGTACATTATCAACTCACATTTCCCTGCAATGCCAAATGTGATTGGCCAGTTTCCACACATAAGCGGCACCAGTTGTGTCCTCTGTTGTGGATGTGTTGCGATTTGTACCACATCGTAGTCAATGTTGATGTGCTCTGCATGTTATGTGTGTGTGCTGCATTTTGGGGGAGTCACCCCTGCAGCTCTGGTTTTGCTGCCCCTTCTCCCTTTCATGAGGTGTGCCTTTGGCTTCTGTGCTTATACTGTGCTGAGATGTTGCATACTTGGGTATATTGGTCTCTTGGTGGGAGTGGGGGTCTGGAGCATGGTTTTCCTGCAGATATGCCCTACTCTATTGTGCATGTTTGCCATTGTGCCCATCTCCCCCGTCCCCCCAGTCCCTGGCCATTACTCACCCTGGTGCTGTTGTGTCAGGTAATGCTGAGCAGTGTCCGGTCCCCCAACTCCTGCCATCGTCTCCCCACTGACGACTGTGGACACCATTTCCTCCATCTCGTCCAGCTCCTTCTGTGGCACTGGATTCCCACCGCCAGTCTGCATTGCTGCCTTCTGGTTGTTTGCGAGTTTTTGCTTAGTTTTGCGCTTCATATCCTTTCAGCGCCTCTTGACTTCTTCCATTTTCCTCCTTAGCACTCCGACTGCGTTCACCTCGTCCATGATGGACTGCCATATTCCATTTTTTTGTTGCCAAGGACACTGTGGAGGTATTGAACAGTAGTTGATGGTGTCCTACCACCTCCCTTATCAGAATCCTGTTCTCCTGCGGACTGAACCGCTTCTTCCTACTCTTCTTGTCCTTGCCCTTTCATGACCCCGAGGTCCCAGGCATGTCCTCCGGGGGGCTTTTGGAGTTCTGGTTGTCCTCTGTACTTTGCCCCGCAACCTCCATTGTGCTTCGCTGTTCTACTTTTATAGTGATTTTTGCCGCCTGATGTGTGTGAATTACAGGCCTGGCGCAGCTTATCGCTGATTTTTATATCGCGGTTGGGCCCATCCCAACTTTTTTCGCGTTGTGGTTTACATTTTTTTTGCCGTCCCGGTGACTTTATCATGTACATTTGATGCGTTATCGTGAGACTATCGCATGGTACCGCCGTGTTGTGAATACAACGTTAACACAGCGTTATTTTCCCGCGATAATTATCACACTTTCTTGAGAATATCCCCCACGGTTTCTTGGTATCTTCACACCAGACTAACTCATGTTCTTCTTCCTTTTTTCCCTCATTCTTCAAATACTAGAATATGTTTTATCAATTTTAAACTACTAATCCATGTTAGGACACTTTACGTTTTGGCACTTCCATTCGGAAAACTGGACATTTCTTCAAAAGATTTTTTTGACTTTATGCCACTCTATTCTTGTTTGGATAACTTAATTTATTTCTATACATATACAATTCATACGTTGCCTATATTGTTCGTTTTTTTGAAATACATAATTAGCAGCCTTGAAGATGTCACACATGTGACGAAACATGTTGGCTGTCCTGTGTGATGTTGGATGTACCACTTGGTGTTCCAGAAGAACTTGACAATAAACAAGCATGGAACTAACATTTCTTTTACATGATTTATTGGACTACATTAATTACTGTTATATCACTGTCTCTGAGTGCTGCAGTATCATTTGCAGTAATGTGTGGGAGTGGTGGACACAGTTCATCAACTCTTTTTATGCCACCATTGGTAGTAGGGTGTCTGATATCAGCACTATAATACCTATGTGCAAAGTTGATGTTTATCTTCAAATGCCTATACTTATTGTTTTTTTGAATTCGATGTGCAATCCTGTATTACCACCACTAGCTCTGTATACAAGCACTCAATGCTAATTTGTGCGATAGTTGTCTGTGGTGAACACCAGTGCATACCTGCCAACACACACTGTGCCATCGTGTGTCACACGATTTTGGCTCCCTTCACACAGCCACCTGGTGTGGAGACGAAATCACACAATGGCCGGAAAAACCAGCTGAAACCACTGTAATCATTGGATTTCCAGCTCCTTGTTGCAGGCTGTATGCACTGCAGCCAATGTCCATTAAAACATGTGAAAACTCCCCGCGACATCAGTGACAGCCTCGATGCCCATTTGTTTTTGGGTTTTTGGGAGGGGTGTGGGGGGTTTGGTGAGGAGCAGAGCATCTCTTCTCAGCACCAGGCCCCACCCCCTCCTCACATGGTGAAGTTATTTTGGAAGTTGGCAGGTATGCCAGTGCTCAGTTTTAGGACAAGGCGTTATTTTTCATCATTGTACGTTTACTCAGAATAAGGTAGAAAAGGATTAAGGAAATCTAATTTAAAGATTAGAATACAATGACAAGCAGAGATATTATAGACGAAAAAGAACCTGCAAGAAAGAGACACAGGTGGTGGAAGATCGTGTTAAAAAGAGGAATGAGGTGGACTCAAAACAAGACAGACTTGATCAGCAGCAGTCGAGGCATTCAGCAGTGCCAGCGTGGGGTCCTAAGAAAAACTTTGGCCACTTCCATTTATTTGGGAGCATGCGCGCTTAGTATTTACCAAATATTTACCAAGCCACACAGATGAAAGAAATACAATTGTCCGCTGTGATCGTTGCATTCTCTTACTGGTCAAGTGGCACACGTTGGCCAGGTTTTTGAAGCTATAGTGCTTAAAGTATTTCTTAGGGATATAATAATCGTGCCACTGTCTCATTGCCTTATAGCCGATTTAATTTGTGCATATTAATATTCATTCTGCTGTCATCCCATCATAACGAATACATACGTGGGTATCCGGAATTCACGCTGCATAAACCGTTCACTTTACCGTCTGAAAAATGTACTCACATCGCTGGTAAACATTGTTTAGATTGTATTAAAAATTAAAAGTGATCAAAACTAGCCTGTGAACTGCGCAGCTGATGGATACCATAAGTAAGGCATTCAAGGTAGTAACCATGGTGATTGTAGCTCTGCATGTTTATAGGCCTGTAAACCCATAACAAGTCTCTACCCACACAGTCTGAATAAGTATTGTTATCTATTCAGACAGAATGCCTTCCGCAGCCAAGAGCCTTCGTGCATCTGGCTAGAGCCAGCAGATTGTTTCAATACTGTGTCCTATTTTTGGGAGAGTTTGACTTGTTTGAAAGCTGGCAGGTTTCTAAATACGTCACTCCATCCTCCACGTGTATCAACTGTGCTCAAGCAATTGCTTTCGCATTTGCAGAAATTATCTTTTCACAGTTGTAATTTGTAATGAATTTATATAACTCTTACTACACCTGGCGAGGCATTTAAACGCTCTGGTAACCAAGGTTAGTTGTTAATCCAGTGGTATTGTTGGTTATTGGAATTAGTCATGTTCTCTGAAGGAGAAAACATGTATTTACTGCAGTTTCTTTGTGATAATTAAAAATAATACCAGTTAGGTGTGATCATTAGTGGGGTTATGTGGATGAAGATAAATTGTTGGTGAGATACGTAGGCAGTCGGAGGTTACGTAGTGTCGGGTTGTAGGGATAAGTGATTTAAAAGAAAGGTTGTGATCTATGAAACGAGGTGGGAGGAATTTGAGGAATTACAATAAAAGATTAAGGTAGACAGGAATGAGACGAATGGAGGTAATGCTCCAAAATTGAAGCAGAGCTAACTATAACTTGCGCCCCCCATGCACTGCTTAAGACCTCACATATTACATCACTCAGGACATTTTCTATGATATCATTTATCACATCACGACTGACATATAAAATGACATCATTGATGACAATGGTGTACAGATAATATACACTTTCAGAAACCGAGACTGCAGTGTGCCACGTTTAGAGCAGCCCTTTGAAACATGGCCTGGAGCATCCCAAGTTTGGTAGAGTTTCTACACTGCACAAAATGCCTTCCTCAGTAAAAAGTCTCATTTAACCTCTTCCATGCATCAAACGGCCCTGGCCGTCCGACATCACGGTGGGCGTGTGCGTCGGACTTTGAGCATGTGTGGAATTCGCCGGCACTGCGGGGAAATGTGCGCCACAGCGAAGGAGTCAATGATCTTCCTTTACTGCATCCTTTACTAAAAATGAGCTGGCAGTGGCTAAGAGCATCTCGCCAATGTGCAGTCAGATGTATACCTTGTTTTGATATGAGCTGCACCTTGCGCCACATGAATTTTCTGTATGTTTGTGTGGCTAGAGCCATAAATGTATTGTATCTATTTATGCAAAGGAGTAGTGTAGGGCAGTGGTTTCCATTTTGGGCGCCCACCCTTTTATTAGCCCGGTCAGCCTTAGGGTTGCCTTCCAGCAAGCTTTTTGCCTCACCTTCTCCATTTTGCTGAACGTATTTTTGTTGGCCATAAAACTCTGTGCACTTTACCACTACTTATCAGTGCTAAAGTGCTTGTGCTTACTCCCCTCAAACATGATTGAATTGGCTTATGCCAAATTGGCATATTTAGTGTACATATAAGTCCCATGTAAAGTGTTATACCATATACCCTGGGCCTGTAAATGAAATGCTACCAGTGGACCTGCTGCACTTATTGTGCCAAATGCAAAAACAACAGTTGATGGACAGAATGCAGAACAATGTTATACATTCACCCCAGTACAGAGATCTGGGCCTAAATCCATCGTTTTTCTGCTCACCAAACCACCCCAGTTCAGACATGACCATATGCAAATCAGCCTTGACCCTGTGCATCATGGGAACAGTCCAGCCCGAACTGCCAACCCATTTCTTCCCTGGACAGGAATCAAGCATCCTAGGACCGGTTTCTGGCTATCAGCCACAAGCTCAATGTTTGACTTTGATAACAGCAACTGAGAGGAAGTCTCCCACGATTGCCACTACGCATCTGGTGCTTGAGAAACCTCTGGAACCACTGGAACTTAGCTGTTCACTGACCCTGGAAATAAAGAAAAAACAAGGTCTGAAGTTACCATTTCCAAGTAAAACAAGGCGCCTCACTTAAAATTTGGGAAATTAAGAAAAAAAGCCTTAGTTGACAGAACTCCCACCCTAGCGATTCCCCCGCCCTATTTTGAACTGGGGGGCCACTGTGTTTAGATGGGTGAAGCCTTTGCTGACTCTGCTGGTGAAAACTTCTGATCTGCCAGCATATCCATCAAAGAGCCTCCAACCCACAGTGATTGGCAAGCGGGGAGGCCTGCCTTTGTAACTTTCCAAAGCATGGCAGCTATAGGAAGGAACATATATATTGTCTCCTATGTGCAGGGAGCAGACTCCTTGAGCATTGTGGCTATTGGTTTGTAGTGAGTTGAAAATAAACTCCTGTTTTAGAGGATTGTATTCTATAAACAAAGAATATGCTGGCTGGAGCTCTTATTATGAATGACCTTGTAAATGGGATGGATTATTCCCACCTCAGAGTTACAATACCTTGGGTAATACCTGGTAATTCTGAGGGTGGGTTTGATTGATTCAGATGCTCCGTCTATCACCACCCCCTTTTGTACCGCTTTTGGCCGCCATATGTGTGGCAGGGTATGCTCAGACGGGAGTCCCTTGCTCACTTTGCCACTGGATTCAAGCAAGCCGGGCTGAAGACGGCTGGAATGCCAGAAACCGGTCCTCGGAAGCTTGATTCCGGTCCAGGGAAGACATGGCTTGGCAGTTCGGGCTGGACTGTTCCCATGAGGCACAGGGTCAGACTGATTTGCATATAGCCATGTCTGAACTGGGGTGGCAAAGTGGACTAAAGAACGGTGATGGATTGAACCCATATCTTTTGACTGGGTGTGAGTGTTTGATTGATTCAGATGCTCGGTCTATCGCCACCCCCTTTTGTACCGCTTTTGGCCGCCATATGTGTGGCAGGGTATGCTCAGACGTGAGTCCCTTGCTCACTTTGCCACTGGATTCAAGCAAGCCGGGCTGAAGACGGCTGGAATGCCAGAAACCGGTCCTCGGAAGCTTGATTCCGGTCCAGGGAAGACATGGCTTGGCAGTTCGGGCTGGACTGTTCCCATGAGGCACAGGGTCAGACTGATTTGCATATAGCCATGTCTGAACTGGGGTGGCAAAGTGGGCTAAAGAACGGTGATGGATTGAACCCAGATCTTTTGACTGGGTGTGAGTGTTTGATTGATTCAGATGCTCCGTCTATCACCACCCCCTTTTGTACCGCTTTTGGCCGCCATATGTGTGGCAGGGTATGCTCAGACGTGAGTCCCTTGCTCACTTTGCCACTGGATTCAAGCAAGCCGGGCTGAAGACGGCTGGAATGCCGGAAACCGGTCCTCGGAAGCTTGATTCCGGTCCAGGGAAGACATGGCTTGGCAGTTCGGGCTGGACTGTTCCCATGAGGCACAGGGTCAGACTGATTTGCATATAGCCATGTCTGAACTGGGGTGGCAAAGTGGGCTAAAGAACGGTGATGGATTGAACCCAGATCTTTTGACTGGGTGTGAGTGTTTGATTGATTCAGATGCTCCGTCTATCACTACCCCCTTTTGTACCGCTTTTGGCCGCCATATGTGTGGCAGGGTATGCTCAGACGTGAGTCCCTTGCTCACTTTGCCACTGGATTCAAGCAAGCCGGGCTGAAGACGGCTGGAATGCCAGAAACCGGTCCTCGGAAGCTTGATTCCGGTCCAGGGAAGACATGGCTTGGCAGTTCGGGCTGGACTGTTCCCATGAGGCACAGGGTCAGACTGATTTGCATATAGCCATGTCTGAACTGGGGTGGCAAAGTGGGCTAAAGAACGGTGATGGATTGAACCCAGATCTTTTGACTGGGTGTGAGTGTTTGATTGATTCAGATGCTCCGTCTATCACCACCCCCTTTTGTACCGCTTTTGGCCGCCATATGTGTGGCAGGGTATGCTCAGACGTGAGTCCCTTGCTCACTTTGCCACTGGATTCAAGCAAGCCGGGCTGAAGACGGCTGGAATGCCAGAAACCGGTCCTCGGAAGCTTGATTCCGGTCCAGGGAAGACATGGCTTGGCAGTTCGGGCTGGACTGTTCCCATGAGGCACAGGGTCAGAATGATTTGCATATAGCCATGTCTGAACTGGGGTGGCAAAGTGGGCTAAAGAACGGTGATGGATTGAACCCAGATCTTTTGACTGGGTGTGAGTGTTTGATTGATTCAGATGCTCCGTCTATCACCACCCCTTTTGTACCGCTTTTGGCCGCCATATGTGTGGCAGGGTATGCTCAGACATGAGTCCCTTGCTCACTTTGCCACTGGATTCAAGCAAGCCGGGCTGAAGACGGCTGGAATGCCAGAAACCGGTCCTCGGAAGCTTGATTCCGGTCCAGGGAAGACATGGCTTGGCAGTTCGGGCTGGACTGTTCCCATGAGGCACAGGGTCAGACTGATTTGCACATAGCCATGTCTGAACTGGGGTGGCAAAGTGGGCTAAAGAACGGTGATGGATTGAACCCAGATCTTTTGACTGGGTGTGAGTGTTTGATTGATTCAGATGCTCCGTATATCACCACCCCCTTTTGTACCGCTTTTGGCCGCCATATGTGTGGCAGGGTATGCTCAGACGTGAGTCCCTTGCTCACTTTGCCACTGGATTCAAGCAAGCCGGGCTGAAGACGGCTGGAATGCCAGAAACCGGTCCTCGGAAGCTTGATTCCGGTCCTGGGAAGACATGGCTTGGCAGTTCGGGCTGGACTGTTCCCATGAGGCACAGGGTCAGACTGATTTGCATATAGCCATGTCTGAACAGGGGTGGCAAAGTGGGCTAAAGAACGGTGATGGATTGAACCCAGATCTTTTGACTGGGTGTGAGTGTTTGATTGATTCAGATGCTCCGTCTATCACACCCCCTTTTGTACCGCTTAGGGTTGCCTTCCAGCAAGCTTTTTGCCTCACCTTCTCCATTTTGCTGAACGTATTTTTGTTGGCCATAAAACTCTGTGCACTTTACCATATACTTATCAGTGCTAAAGTGCTTGTGCTTACTCCCCTCAAACATGATTGAATTGGCTTATGCCAAATTGGCATATTTAGTGTACATATAAGTCCCATGTAAAGTGTTATACCATATACCCTGGGCCTGTAAATGAAATGCTACCAGTGGACCTGCTGCACTTATTGTGCCAAATGCAAAAACAACAGTTGATGGACAGAATGCAGAACAATGTTATACATTCACCCCAGTACAGAGATCTGGGCCTAAATCCATCGTTTTTCTGCTCACCAAACCACCCCAGTTCAGACATGACCATATGCAAATCAGACTTGACCCTGTGCATCATGGGAACAGTCCAGCCCGAACTGCCAACCCATTTCTTCCCTGGACAGGAATCAAGCATCCTAGGACCGGTTTCTGGCTATCAGCCACAAGCTCAATGTTTGACTTTGATAACAGCAACTGAGAGGAAGTCTCCCACGATTGCCACTACGCATCTGGTGCTTGAGAAACCTCTGGAACCACTGGAACTTAGCTGTTCACTGACCCTGGAAATAAAGAAAAAACAAGGTCTGAAGTTACCATTTCCAAGTAAAACAAGGCGCCTCACTTAAAATTTGGGAAATTAAGAAAAAAAGCCTTAGTTGATAGAACTCCCACCCTAGCGATTCCCCCGCCCTATTTAGAACTGGGGGGCCACTGTGTTTAGATGGGTGAAGCCTTTGCTGACTCTGCTGGTGAAAACTTCTGATCTGCCAGCATATCCATCAAAGAGCCTCCAACCCACAGTGATTGGCAAGCGGGGAGGCCTGCCTTTGTAACTTTCCAAAGCATGGCAGCTATAGGAAGGAACATAAATAATGTCTCCTATGTGCAGGGAGCAGACTCCTTGAGCATTGTGGCTATTGGTTTGTAGTGAGTTGAAAACAAACTCCTGTTTTAGAGGATTGTATTCTCTAAACAAAGAATATGCTGGCTGGAGCTCTTATTATGAATGACCTTGTAAATGGGATGGATTATTCCCACCTCAGAGTTACAATACCTTGGGTACTGGTAATTCTGAGGGTGGGTAAAATGCAGTCCAAGTACAAGTAGGGACCTGAGGGTCTACTAAGAACTGAAGCATAACCTGGGAAATAGGTTATGGCTTTGCAGTTCTTGATTTCTCAGTACCAAGGATCCAAGAGATTCTGGCCAGATCAAAAAAAATGCTACATGCAAATCCATATTAGGAAACATTTATTCAGTAGCACCCACATCCAGGACTGTAGAAGAATGCAAAAAGGACTGGCATGATTACAAAGTGTGTACTAAAGAAAACATGGTGATTAATCTTGTGCTGCTATGGCAACTGGAGGTGGACCTGAGTGCAACATAAAAGTCACACCAACTGAGGAGGAAGTAGCAACTGTTATTGGGCTGATTGGTGGGATAGATGGGACAGACACTGCAGACCATGAGGAACCTGTGTGTCATGGGAAGTTGGTACTCATATCATTGTTGTACACTTGCAATATGAAAGGGGAGGGAGCACAGCGCCAGGCACCCTATTTGCCCAAAAGCACTGTGGTAAATGCAGTACTATACAACACTTACTTCATTTAAAAGTAATTGTCTTTTCACTGTTGTTGGTGCATTTAGTGGTGTGCATGTACAAATCTACCTTTCAGAATGTTTGTCTAGCTTTTGTAGAGAGCAACACTATAACATTTGATGAGTTGCCAGTGCTGCTCACACTCTTCTCAGCTATAATGTGCATCCCAATGAGCTTCACTGCCCTGTAAGTTAGCAAGGATTGTTTAGAGATAAACAACACTGGCCTCAACAACAATGGAGAAAATAAAGTGATGCAAAAGGAAGTAAGTGTGAACATGCATTGTGATAAGCATAATGCATCTCAGTGACCTGTGTGTTGGGATGTCAAGAAATGTATTCACTCCACCCTTTGGAATATTGACAATATTTAATGCTTAAACTAGAAGATGTTGTTAATGTTCATAGTTTTCTCAGAGGTAGTAGTGTCTGTGTAGCCATTGTGTGTAGTTTCTAGGCATGTAATACATAGGAAACAAAGATTTATAATCAAAAGCATAAAAACATTTGTACAAACAGAATTGGTTTTAATAAGCATTTCCATCCTACAATGGTATGAGCAGGCTGTTGTTTGCTCTGTCACTGCAGGTGGTGTTCACATGAGTGAATATGTGCTGCTGACCAGATGTGTCATTTAAAATTACTGCAAGAGACTACATTTAGTACCATATAATAGAGACTTTTGTCGTAGTAAAAGGTGCAAGTTAGGTGTATAAAAATGTGTTCATGTTTAAAGTGGGAGCATAAGCACATTACTACACTTCAGCAGAGGTAAATTCCACAGAGTCCAATGGGAAACTAAAAATAACATTTGAACATACTTTGGTTTGGACAATACTACCACAAATATGTTTTTGGACAACATATAACAGATGTGATCGAATGGCTTAGACATACAAGAGCAATTGATCTACAGACCAGAATGTGTGCATTTTACTCCTACTCCTTAGAAGTGCAAATCAACCACATATGTACTCATTTAAGGCATAAAGAACATCAGTGAAGCCAATTTGTGAAACACAAGGGGTTATGCAAGCCCCTATTATCAGGGTCTGGTACATGTCTGTTTTCAAACGTTCACTTGAGTACTTCCAGGTCAAGTGTTGCTTGCACCTAGTTGTCCCGTTATACTACTGTTCCTCCGGCTGCATACAAGATGGGGCACATTAACTAATTAATGACTTTTCCCAGGACATCATCAGCAGGACATCATCTCTTTTGATCCTCATGATGTTGAGAGAATGTTATTTTAAATGTCTGAGGTTAAGGCACATATATTTCTGGCACATGATATTGCTAGTGCTTTAACACATGATGACTCCTAAACAAATGGAGACAATGACACAATGCCTTCAAATTTCCCATTTCACCTGATGTTCCTGTCTGCATTACATCAACAAATTACAGGTTGCTGTTCTCATCAAAGTAATACGTCATAAACTGGTTCACCTTGTGCTCATAACATGCTCTCACCCTTATTTGTTAGTTGGGTAATAAGCAGAACATACGAAGGACCCAATTATGAGTTTGGCAGTGCGGGAGTGGACCTCCACACCGAAGGCCAGCTCCACCAAACCAATGGTCGCACCACACGATAGATTACCAGTTTCCACATGTCTGGCAGGCCCATGGCGGTGTCCCTGAAAATGGGCACCACAATGGGAATGCCCAAAAAAGTTCCTACATGGCATGGACTGTAAAGTCCATGTGTGGAAGAGCTGGGGCACATGCACACAGGGTAACACAGGCTGTGCCCCCGTGCATGAATCCCCTTGAACATGGGCAACGTGGGGCCCTGTAGGGCCATCTTTGTTTCAGGACCACCAGCCTTTTCATGGAGGAAAGTCCTCCATGACACCGTTGGCGGTCCTGAAACTCGTAATATGCATGGCGAAGCCACAGTGGCCCCACTAGCATAATACTGAGGCCCTGACCATCGTGCCACCGCCAGGGAATGGCGATCCAACTGCCCAACTTGTAATGGGGCGGCCAGAACAACGGTGTGCATGTCTGGTCTGCCATACTCGTAATTAGGCCCTTAGTGATCACTTCAAAGACTTTATGGATTAATTATTCCTAACACTATATGTTGTTTCTACCTAACAGGCTGAACAAATTAATTACTTTGTGTAGGTGTCATCTAACATTTGCCTAAGTCGTGGCGCACAATACAATAAAAAGTTATGGAGGACTCAAAAACTGACCATAGTTTCATATGGTCAGAACTACCCCCACATACACAGCAGTCACCTCTGTTTTGGGAGCATGTTTCACAACTCATTGGGGAACAGTCTCAATGTATGCGACACATTAAAGGTCAAAATAATGTATCATGTTAGAGTTCTGCTCTGTGACAAATGTGTTATTCTCATCATTGCACATCAGATTTTATCATATTTATAATTAGTATAATAACATAAACTATAATCTGAATGTGACACGATTGAATTGTTGAGAAAGTCACATTACTAACCAATCATGACTAGAGTATGGACGTACTGTTTTTCACATACTTTTGTGCAGGTCTAATGATGAGCAAGAATTTGCAAATGTCGATATATCTTTATCATCAATTGATGATAACACATTATAAATCCAGCTTCATGATTTAGAAGATGAAAGTAATATAGATCAAAGTCAGGCTGATGTTCACACAGAGACTACAGAAGAACTAAACCAAATTACTTCTGGTGCTTCAACCACACACAGGCAGACATCAACATTACAGGTTCAAGTACAAGAATGCAAAATGCACATTCAGAACATCAAGGAAGATAGTCATGATGCAGTCAAAGAAGGCCTTGTAACACTGCATAGGATTATATATTAGGCAGATTGTTTAAAACCTACAATGTCTGGTTCAGAGGAGAGGGTTAAAAACAGCGTAGATACCCCATGTCAGGAAATCAGGGACACTGAGGTGAATAAATGTACCTGGTTAGAAGGGAAGGGCAAAACTCAAGTATATCGAAGAAAACCCGCCCTTAGGGAAATAGATAGTATACAGTAAGATTTGTTGTAATCCCTTGTCTAGAAAAAAGCCTATTTCTAGAGACCCCTCACCCACCAGGGTTGCCCCTAGGAGGTATGCTTCATCATTGGGGTTCCTCTCAATCCTCTATGGATTGATGCATGCTGCAGCTTGTGAATTACTTAGGAGCACTTTTTATTGTACACTATGTGTAGTGCAGTGATGTGGAGTGGAAAGGGAAAGAAAATCTAAAAATACCTAACTATTTCGCCACTCTTTTATTCCTGCTCCTAGTTGGTATGGTTAAAAACCAGGGGTCATTTACTGAGTAGAAACCTGACCTTGATGAGTCTGATGGTCATGTTTCGAGCTGTTCCACTAATAGCTCTTCATGAGGACTCCACAGGGTCCTGCCCGTGTGTACCACTTCTAGTGAATCCTGTAATAAGACACAAACCATGCACACCTAATGCGCACTGTATTGATACGTTGTAGTGATTAATCCATGTTTCTGTAGATGCTCTATTATTGCATCATGGTCAAAGCCAGGGGCAGAGGGGCTTGTAGTCACACTTTTGTCAAAGCCACCTCAGGTACAGTAACCTACTTCTCTCCCACTATGCGGTCTCCGGGAGAAAACTGCTGAATATTTTGGCTGGGCTCAGTACAGTGACATTCAGACTGTTTCCTGACACACAGATCCATGCAGGGTGTCCATACCCTTCTTCACAGTGCAAGCGAAGTGAAGGACCACTGGTTTACGAGAACCAAGTTGGTACTGCTCAAGATGATGAACAGCACTTTGCTTGGCATTCATTCAACCAATGAAGAACTGATAGCCATTGTGAGGCAACATCAACCTGTATTCGACTTAATGATCATAATGGAGGGAGGGGTGTGTTCCACGATCGGTGTGTCCTGATGCATGTTTATCCTATGTAACAATCTGCATAACAGAACTCTGACTCTTGCCATCCAAGCACTGCACCATTCACAAAGAGACATATATGAGGAGGGAGGTGCCCGTGAGCAGGCATGTCATTTAAACTGGTCTCCCTGGGCCCCCAGGTTGTGGTCCGGACTGTGCACCTCACTGTTGCCCATTCTCATCTTTCTATTGTACAAGAATGGTTTCCTACAATTGGGGGTTTCCTGCTGTAAAACACAGTCCTCGAATTAGATAGAATGCAAATAACTAGCAAAGTAGTATTAATCAAAACTGAAAAACAGGATGGCCCCAATAATGTGACTGTCATGAAGTATGGGTTCGATAATGTAGTTGGAAATTCAGCAAGAGGAGGGAATGTTGATATTCATAAAAACAATGCTAATGCCTATGATGGTACACAAGCATACACAAACAAAATCGCATCGCTATTGTCAATTTGCCTGTCATGAACTCTCCATCAATCCTGACTCGGAAATACGTGATTAAGTAAGCTTTGCAGCCTAGGCCTGCAGTAACTGATTTACAGGTCTGAGGTGGGCTGGCACGTATCCGGCAGACAAATGCGCTAGCAAGAAACTCAAGTCCATCCCTCAGATGAGTGCAGTGACACCACAAATGCCCCGTGAAGTTAGCCCCAATAAAGCACACATGGTTGGAGAGGTGTGCGTATTCCCATAACACCATAAAGTCAGATGACACTTGGAGGTAGAAACGTGCAGCCAATTCAGGACACACACACAGTACATGCAGTGATCACGCACCTCTCTGCTGGACATCTGGACACACTACCTACTGGCCCACATTGTGTCCACGCAAGATCGAGGCCCACCTACATTTGTTATCAGGGACCTCTTATTATTGACCCCACAGACAAGTCCTGCATTCTTTTACCAAACAAGGATCACTGGATATACTTTTTTTGCTCTCAAAACTGTTTAAAAATTGTACGGATTTGTAGTGTAGCTCCTATTTTCCCAATAGGCTCTGCGCATTGGAATAGTACCTACAGCAGTAAAGGCCTAGGCCAGACGTTAACTAGGTCTACTACTGTCGATACTAGACTTAATTTTTGGGTTTGCCAGCTAAGCTCAGAGTTCGCTAGAAACTTTCTCGAATGTTCAAGGAAGGATTAACTTCCCTGATTAGACAAGAAGGGATTTAGTTTCTGACAACCATAGAACATGACAACTTTGCTCTCCCCTAATCAAGAGTCAATCTCAAGAGTCGTGTGAGCACAAGGCAATTATTTTACTCAGTCAGTACGTGCATTCTTAGTCTCATCAGAATGTAGAGAAAAGGAAGAGACGGGCGTGTTCAATAAAAGATGTTATTTATTGATCAGTCTCTTTTCTCGTACAAGAGAAATGGATCGATATTATTGCGATACTTATAGTTAAGTAAAGTGCATACATTAGAAGCAATAGTATAAAATAATACTGTAAAAACATTGATATGGTTTCTGAGCCATATGATGTTTAAAATGATTAAAATATATTTACATACACATATACATTTGACTAAACGTACTCAACTGGTGTTTCTAAATACGCCTACCCCGTGTACCTGACCTAAGTCTAATACGTGGGCGGGAATAGAAAGTTACAGTTTAAGTTAAGTTTGTTTTTGCCAAGTGAATAACTAAAGAATTCTCTAGGAGGGGTTATTCAGTTCTGTACCTGGAATTTAGGATGAATGAGGAATGGTATCTCTTTCTCTGCTCTCGATATTCCAGGCTGCCTGCGAGGGCTGCCCAGAAGCGCCGGTGCTGGGTCTCTCGGCTTGAGATAGCAGCGCGTCTCTCAGCGCGTCAGGAAGGCGGGGCTGCTGCCTGCGGGGTCTGCTTCGGCTCTCTGCTTCGGCAAGTATGGCTGCTCCGTCTTGTCACCACGCGTGTGTTTTGCATAGGGCAAGGTCGGCAATATTTATACCTTAAAGGTGCCGGGATTGACGTAAGGATGGACATAGGTACGTCAATAAAGATGTCATACGACTTGCTCGTTAGCACATTCTTTACTAAAGTTCTCTGTGAAATCAAAACAATGGCCGCACGGATTATCCAGGTTGTCATAGGTTTGATTTGTTATGAGAACGTCGTATGCCTTATCAGGGGCTGGAGGAATATCGCTTGTCTAATTAGATCTCAAGCGTTATGACCTAATCAGATAACACGTTCCTGTGCCGTAGTGTGACTGCGTCAGATAACGGTATCTGCATCATGGGGGATTTCTTGCCTCATGGGCTGACTGTTAGTTAACTAGCTAGTAAGTTTAACCAGAATAGGGTCAGGAATAGGGGGATCGATTCAGAACCTATAGAAATACACGACACCCACTCCACGCTAACTATGGTCATATCTACTAATCTATGCATAGTATAACATAGTACAACATACTATAGAGTATAGTGTATACCTTACCACCCCAAAATACATAAATGCATTTTGAAATTTTCAAATATACAGAAAAATTGCAGTCATATATATTGTATGCACTTAAGCTATGAATTAAATGCAAAAGTAAACACGCATTGTTATGCATTATTGCTTGTTGGTATATGAGAAATACACATGAAATGGCTCTTAATATGGCTATACAGAAAAAAAGTCGAAACCATTTCATCACATAAAATATATTGTGAACATACCAGTGGGCAGCTAAAGTCTATATAAAGTCTATAAAGTATCTAAAAAAATAGAAATCTTAGTTCTCTAGGAATAGTTTCTTACTTTAAGCAGAAGATCAGTGTCCCGGGAAAAAATATATAGAAAAATATTTTAGGGGCTTGCTGAAAAAAGTTGCTGTCCGTGAACTGGATTGTAATTGTTCATGTGACTTTATTTTTAAAGTTGAAGGCCGAATTCAGGGAACGCCGTGTGCGAGTTTACTCAAAAGTCTCTATTTCTGTTCCGGAGAGAACATCATATCATTCAGGCTTTCGAAAAAACTGTCAACAGCTTCATGGGAAAGTTCCTCTAAGTCGGAAATAGGGGTAACCATGCATTCGTGCGCATGATTGTCTCCATTGACATTCTGATTTGCATTGCTGACAGAAGGTCGTACCTGTTCGATGCTGCTTTCATCTTGAACTTCACTACTCTTCAATCGCAGTGGTGAAGATTCCAGGAATGCCGTCATCAGAATTGGCAGCCTTTGAGGGCAGCACAGTGCGTGAACCTTGGTAGGAACCAACAGTGTATCTGCATCCACCGGCGCATCCGATTGTAGCGTCAGACAGGTGTCTAACACGCATTCTTCTCCGCATAGCAGACACCTTAGTACAGGTAAAACACACCTTTGCCACATTGGTCGAAATGATAGAAACCAAGTCATGTTTAGGTCTCTAAGCCGGGAGAGTCCCAGGATTTTTGATATCCGGTCCCGGTATCCAATGGCTAGGATCGTATCTTCCATTGTCGTGAGATTTTGTTCTGTGACATGGGTTGCCATAACGAAAAATAAGGACCAGGAATAGGATTCCTGCAATTAGTCCTAGGATCAGGGGAAGTCCGCCAAAAATCGAATGGACGAAATCTGGAAAAATACCCAGTATGGCTTTGAATGGTGTTAATGCCATCGAAAATACTGTCTTAAATACCTTTGAGACCCCAGTGGTATCAGAAATATTTAAGATTTCGCTCAGGATTTCCGCGAAATGTACGGGGGAATTGGTTGATAATAATGTATGTATCTCTGCAGTCGTCCTTGCGACTTGTAGATCATACGTTTCTTTAGATGACGTGAGCCTTGTAGGCGTCTGAAGAAGCACTGTTTTCATTCTGCTTAAAGTGTCTATTCGAATAGAAGTAATTTTCAGACCGGGCCATGCCCTTGCCTCCCTGTCTGGAAAGGAGCTGGGGAACAAAGAACGTCCACAGCACTTGACCTTCGCCGTCGTAGTGACGAGATAAGGAGTCCCGGGCATAAGACTACAGCATCTGCGGTCTACAATAAGAATGTAACTCCCATTATAGAGTCTTTGAAAGAATGGTTCTATTTCAGTTGCAGGTGCGCCTTGCTGGTGACATGAAAGGTTGTATGAATTCCCTTCACAGGCTCCGTGCAAACTAATACCGTTACACAGAAGCGTGCCGCTTAGTGACATAGCACAATTGTTGCCACTAAGAAACACTTTCTGTCCTTTGTTACTGACACATGCATGTGAATAGGGCAGGTTCCAAGTTGTTTTAAGGTACCCCTTTCCCAATTTCTCGTACATGCCAGCCTGTATATATTTTTGGCAGTATTGAAACCTGAAGGTTGAGATTGGAATATTTATGATTCCGTGGATTATCCATTCACTGACAGGTCGTTCTGACATTGTCATTGGTAATCTTTCTAGTTTTTCAATGCTCAAGATTGTATAATCAGCACCCTTCTGCGCCATACCGATTTGTCTATCAGTAAGGTTAAAGATTTGGAATAGTGACGTTGTGTTGATTAAACGCCAAGGCACGTAGCCTGAACGCAGATTTTGTAACGTCCAGCCAAGCTGTACAATAGAACGCAATTGTGACTGACCATGTTGTAATAACAGTAAGTCTTGCGATAATATATCGATTGCTGAAGACACAATGCTGTCCAATGAAAAAATTCTGGAGGACAGAGTCATTAACCCATTGTCCACTACAGAAAGTGATTTTTCCAAATTAATACGGTCAATTTCCCGTATTCTTTCTGCTGTCTCAATTTGAGTAACCTTCCAGGCCTCATTGTATGCTGCATATACAGAGGCTGCTATGAAACGCTTATGACGCTGTTTGCGTGGTCCCAGTATGAAATCACGCAAGTCAGCACCATCAGTAAGTAAAGTTAGGTGTTGCTTAATTTCAGGCAGTGTGGAAGACTGTAGCCATTGAAGGCATAATTTGCCCACACTGTAGGTTGTTATTATCCCTGGGTGATGTCTTTGGGGATATCTAGGGTCTGGCCTGTTCATTTTGAAACCCTGTGTTTTATTCAGGAATCTATCTTGACAGTTATTTGTATCTGTGGGCCAGATCAACCATTGTTTCCAATCAGGATGTGTTCTGTTTTGGTTAAGTATATGGTTTATGTCTATATCAGAGTTATTGCTAAACATTGTTGGCTCTGGAATAGACAGGTTATTTAAATCTTTGATTTTTGCTAGGCCAAGACAGGTGGTTTGTTGAACGGTGTCATTTAAAAATATCATTTGTTCTGGGATCATGCAGGCTCTAAACAAAGCTTCTAAACCCTGTACTTGCCATTCTTTTGTACCCCAAACACTTTTCAAATCAACATTTTTGTCCCAATAATCAAATCCAAAAGTATTCATTTTTTCAAAGAAAGAATCTGAATATATCAATTTTGTGTTGGTTATCATGGTTTTCATCCCTGTCTTGTTTGACAATTTGTAATAAAATGTTTCAGCATTAGTTATGTTAAAACCTGAAAAATATGAATATTTGTCATAAACGGTTCTAGAGCTCCCTTTTGGAGGTGTAGCACAATGTTCCCATTGATTATAACTTAAAACATTTCTAGGTTGTGCAGATTTATGCACGAAATGGTTACCATAATGGTTATAGCAGTACATGCTGTCATAATTTGTAGAACCCTGCAAATAATCATGTTTTGTAAATTTAGCAGACATTACTAAGTCAGACATCATATTGTTAATACTTTCAAAGTCCCAATCATCAGCAAATGAGTTTGGTTTTGCAAAGTCACTCAAAGAGATCTTAATTTGGTGTGGATATTTCAGGATCTCGACCGGACCATAAATTTCATAGTCAGTGTTGTCCCAGGCTACCCCACCAGGTATTGGAATTGCTGTGAAGTTGGCTGAAGAAAGTTCTGAAGAAAGTTCTCGTTTCTCGACGTGTGAAGATGTGTGTGGTTTGAGGACCAAGTTGATGTTCTGACTTGCTGTGTCCATTTTAGCATATTTTCCCTCAATGAAGCGTCCCAAGGTAAATACCATGATGAGCCAAAGTATGAGGATAAATGCACCAAAACCCACCCAAAATTCAATCCATGGAGAGATCAGATATGTTTCTTTTAGTTGTTTCAAAAGTTCCTTCGCTTTGTCTTTAAAGGATTTTGATGATGGCTGTGTCTTTTGTTCGCTGAAACCGTCGGAGGAATCATCGAAGTTGATGAAGTAACCGGATGCAGTTCTGTCAATTGTTCCAATTGGTTCAGGATTTTTGTTTCTTGCATTTTCACTTGGTACTTCTGTATAGATTGGTGTGTCTCTGCTAAATGTCTTTATTTGGGTTTTCAGAGGTCTTAGTTCTATTGCATTGTTGCATAGTCCTTGTTGTTCTTCTGTAGGCGTTTCGAATGTGATGAGCCTCTTTGATAGGACCTCTGTACTGGTAGCAAACCTTGGTGTTCTGCTACTTATTGGGAGTCCACTTGGCCTACCGTTGGTTATCGGCCACATGTTGTGGTTTTACCAGGTCGATGGATACAACTCGGTTCTCCTTTTTTCCAGCAAGTGGCGGTAGTACAACTGATCTTGTCCCGTTGACAGACAATACAGGAACTGCTTTTCTGTAAGAAGGCCCAAATTCCTTCTTTACCGCGATCTTCTCCCTGACTAGATCCCCGACTTTTGGAATCCAGACAGGTCTTGCTGGGACAGGTGGTGAATCTTCAGTGGTCGTTGGCTGTTCTTTCAACTGTATGTTGCTCAGGTCTTTTCTTGTTTTGTTTAAGTCCTGCAAAATAGCCAAACGGTCTTTGACATCAAAGCTTTTTTCTGTTACCACTGAAGTCTGACTATCAAGGTCAGAGATCAACATCCTAGTTCCGAATAATAATTCGTACGGACTGAATCCCTTCAGAGAATTTCTTGGCAAGTTATTTAGACTACGTTGGACACTTATTAGATGTTTGACCCACCCAGCTCCCGAACCTAATACCTTTGCCGTTATAGATTGCTTTATGTCACGGTTTTTTCTTTCGACCATTCCGTTCCCCTCAGGGTGAAATGGACAAGAGTACCGCAATTGCACGCCCATGCTGACCATGGCCTCCTTATAAGCCGGAGAGCTAAAAGCAGGACCATTGTCCGAATGCAGAATGCCAATTGCGTATGTGCCGATAAAGACCCGCAAATCTTTTATAACAGTTCTGGCGTCAGCCGTTCGCTGGGGCCACATCCATATGAATCTCGTGCATGAGTCCACTGCGACCAAGATATATTTATAGTTACCGTCCCTTTGTAAGGGACCACAGTGGTCTAGATAAACACAGGCTAATGGTTTATCCGAGATTAGAAGGGGCGTCTGTGCTGGACGTCTCACAGTTGATACTTTCATTTTTTGACATATTTCACATGCTAGAACATAGTTCCTTGTTTGTCTTCTCATTTGCGGCCACCAGTATCTCTGTTTTAATAATGATACTGTGGCTGAGACGCCAGCATGGGTAGAAGCAAGCCCTTCGTGTGCCGCTATTATTAGTCCTAATCTGTGTTCCATGTTTGGAATTGCCCTATCCCCCACTCCAGGGATTTGAGCAAAAGGAACATTGTTTTCATCTGTTATGTATGAGTACTTTAATGGAAAGCCTTTAGGGAGTGGTTCTATCGAATCCTTTTCAGAAGCGCTGACAGCTTGTAATATTTCGCTGTCTATTTTTGTTTTTGACCGGGTGATGGCAGCTACGGAAGCCGTTTGCACAGCTGCCTTCGCGGCCTCATCAGCCAATGAATTCCCTGCAACGTGAACGCCATCACGTTGATGACTCAGTGTATGTATCACGTGAGTCTTTGGTAGTTCTTTTTGTAAAAGAGCTACTTGTTCCCATAGCATTTTATGCTTGATTGTGCCTCCTTTCGCATCCTTGAAACCATTTTGAAGCCAGATCTGCAAGTATTCATTGTAAGACTGAACGCAATAATACGAATCGCACACTATGAGTGTGGGGAATTCTCGATCGGTATTTTCAAGCGCCATCTTGAATGCTAGTAATTCAGCTCGCTGAGCTGTGCAATCTCCTAGAGATTGGGTCTTAGTTAGGGTTGGTTTAAATTTCCCTTCGTGCCAACGACCTTTAACAATCGCGCACGCAGCACTGTAAGCTTGTTTACCCCCTACTGCGGGTTGTGCTGATCCGTCTGTATATATTATACAGCCGTATTGGTCTAGAGGCAGAATTTCGGTTGGCGGAGGACATTCGAATTCATATTGTAGAAATTCTTGTGTTTTTAAGTAAGGATCAAATTCGTACACCACGTCTGTTGCAGCAAGAGAGTTCGCCCATTGTATCCATCTCGGATGGAGTGCTTTCGCATTTGGAATGCTTGCCTTTGTTACCGCCTCTAAGGCTGGTATTGGTGTCACGATTATTATTCGTTTACCTTGTGCCAGGGCTCGTTCTTTTGCTATAGCTGTCTGTGTTGCTGTAAGAATGTTTTCCGTTGGGCTAAATTTCATTTCAGACTTAGTGTACAAGTGCGATTTAAATGCAATTGGTACCTTATCTCCCTCATTAGAGGTTAGGTATGTGAATCCGCATCTCCCTGGGATGACTCGGATCACAAGGTTGCGTGTATTATCACGGGTTTCTAATTTTGTTTTAATTAGCATGTCTGTTTGTAAGGATCTCAAAATTTCTGTGTGTGCTTGAGTCCAACTGGATCTTTTAAAGTCTGGTTTAATTAGATCATAAAGGGGTTTGACCCTTTCTGCGTAATTTGCAATATATGTTCTTCCGAAATTTAGGAAGCCTAGAATTGACTGTAGGTTTTTTAGTGTTTTAGGAGCTTGGATTACGGCACATTTCTCTAGGAAATTGTCTGCCAGGCTTTTGCCTTCACTTGATAACTCATATCCTAAGAATAGGACCGTCAGATGGGCAATTCTGGACTTTTTGAAGTTGAATTTGTAACCCTCTGCAGCGAAACCAAGTATTATGGTGTTCACTCTTTTCAAGTGAGTCTCCAAGTCATCATCTGTTAAGTAAATGTCATCGACATAAGATAATGCTTCATCATCATATAGTTGTAGTAATTCTGTTACTCTCGCTGAGAATACCCCCGGGCTGTTCTTGTACCCCTGGGCTAACCGACAGAATTGTTTTTGAGTGCCATTTACTGAGAATGCAGTTAAATATCTGCTCTCTGGTGCTATGTTTTGACAAAAGAATCCGTTGGAGATGTCCAAGGTTGTTTTGTATTTTTTGCGCACTATGTTATTCATTAGTGCAGCACTGTGTGAGTTTTGCACTGCAAAAGTTTTGCAACATGTGTTAAGGTGTCGGTAATCCAAAACTAGACGGTACGAATTGTCTGGTTTGGAGACCGGAAACAAAGGATTGTTCATTTGTGAGGTGCAAGTTTCAATCACCCCCTGGTATTCTAGCTGATCTAGTATTTCATTTACTTGTTTTTTAGCTTCTTGCTTAATTGGGTACTGCCTTTGTGCAGTAGGTTGTGATTTTAACTGGATTTTGTGAGGAGGAGAATCCTCATCCCATCCTACATGATTTTTATATAAAGCAGGTGCTAAGGCCACTGCCCACTTTCTAGCAAGTGTATATTTTTTATGAATCGGTATTTGATTCGAGAAGGCAGGCATAATTACTTCTTCGCCATGAGGGCACTCCCTGACAAACTCTGGTGGCCAGTCTTTTTCAGCTAGAAGGATGTCATAGCCTTTGGATAGGTTATCCCAAAATAGTCCCCTTATTTTCCTAGTCTTATCTCCCTCTATACGTAATGTTATCTCGTATATTTTGTGGGGCTTGCTAACTCTGGTATCTGCAGTTTCCACTTGAAGGTATTCATTCGTGTCCACTGTCTCCAGATGATCCATAAGGACTTTGCGAGCTATGCTCACCTCTGCTGCGCTGTCTAGCATTGTCTGAGCCCATTCTCCGTTTTTCAGTTGTGTCCTCAGTATTCTCGGCATTGTTAACTACCTTGATACTGGCTACCTTCTTTTTTGGAAATTGTGATTTCTTTTTCAGTTGAGCAGGTTCCTTGTCTTTGGACTTGGCGTGCTCTTCTGATCGTCCTCTTCTTTCCGATTTCTGCGAGGAATTCTGAAAAGATTGAGAGGGACGTGTATCAATGTCTTGATATCTATCAGGTTTTTTAATATTATCCCTATTTCTAAGGTTATATCTATTCCCAGAGGGTTCACTCTGAGGTGACCTTTGTCTCGGGTTTGGAGATTTCTCTCTTCGCCTAGGAGACCTTCCTCTGGACTGGAATTTCTTTTCTTTTGGATTGGATTGTTTGTTTCCATCCCAGTTCTTTTTTGGTGAATTATTATTATTATTAAAAAACATTTTTTCTGGACTTGTAGTCAGTTGCGGTTTTACTGGTATTCCACCTAGACTATCTCTGCCTAGTTCTTCATAGGATTTTTCTATGATTCTGGCAATTTCAGCTGGTTGGTCTGCTATATCTGTCTCTTTTAACCTCTGGCGGATCGCCACGTTTGCTGCTTCACCCTTTATGTTGGCTAGTAATATAGCCGAGACCTGCTTGAAGTCTTTTAGTAATTTCATACCAAGAGTTAAAGCAGGTTCTGGACCATATTCATCTTGAATTTGTTTTAGCACATCTGGTATTACCGAAATGGATGGAACACCGTGCGTTTTTGTGTAGATGGAAGCAAAGACTGTACCCCAAGTGTCACAGTCCTCAATGTGTGGTGCGATTCCCATTGGGAGACATATAGTCAGAATCCTGTGTTTTTCTAATGGGGTGGTGTCAGGAAACACCGCCTCTATTTGGGTAATTTTCTGTGCCAACCAGAATGGTATCTGTTCCCGTTTAGCTGGAACTTTACCTAGGCAGGATTGGATGTTCTGTGGTGTAATTTTATTTGTGTTCCCCTGGTGAGGGGTCAGCTGTGGAAGTTTAATCGCTGGCTGAATTGTTGAAGTCGGCATTACATACTGAACTAATTGTCTGTGAATTTTTAGTAGTTGTTTTAGCTGTATTAACAGCTCTGCTGCAGGCATTCTTTCGATGTCTGGATATGGTGTGTATCCGGCTAAGACCGGCCACGTTGCTCCTGGTCTTCCTAAAGGACCGAGCCTTGTAATGTGATTATTATGTTTTAGGGCGCCATCAAATAAGAGCAAATGCTCTTGGAATTTGAGTGGTACTTCCACCTCCTCGAAAGGAGTGTACTCATTAGGAGGTTCCTCTACTTTGTAATAGTGGAAGTACTTTGTTATAGTATTAGCTGCTGGAAAATGTATCCATGTATAGTATACCTCTGTCTGCCGATATTCGTGTGCCTCGATTACGAATATGACTGTGCCACCTCTAGGTGTCAGTCCATTTTCTATAAGTTTTAAGGTTATAGATCTCCTTTTGGCGACCGGAATGAGTATTATATCCGCGTCTGCTGCTTGCATGGTAGCATCAGCATCTGCTATTTCAGTAGCTAATCTAGTAACCTCTCGTTCTTCATCGCTGTCCATTTTGCTGACAGGATGGTATTATGTTTATTTGCAGATCAGGTTTCTTTATGGAAACAGAGATTAGATGCACAATATTTTGGAACTGTTTTATCCTTCAACGTTGACTAGACCAAGAACCATACATAGGAGTTCCCTCCTGCGAGGTTTTGGAGGATATTATAACCTTTCACCCACTCCAGACGTCTTTGGAGTATTTGGGAAAAGGGGTCTGAGTGAGAAAGCACGACTGAGTTACTCTAAATGTCTTACGTTAGTTTTATCGCCCTTTCCAAACGCGTTGGGCGCCATGTAGTGTAGCTCCTATTTTCCCAATAGGCTCTGCGCATTGGAATAGTACCTACAGCAGTAAAGGCCTAGGCCAGACGTTAACTAGGTCTACTACTGTCGATACTAGACTTAATTTTTGGGTTTGCCAGCTAAGCTCAGAGTTCGCTAGAAACTTTCTCGAATGTTCAAGGAAGGATTAACTTCCCTGATTAGACAAGAAGGGATTTAGTTTCTGACAACCATAGAACATGACAACTTTGCTCTCCCCTAATCAAGAGTCAATCTCAATAGTCGTGTGAGCACAAGGCAATTATTTTACTCAGTCAGTACGTGCATTCTTAGTCTCATCAGAATGTAGAGAAAAGGAAGAGACGGGCGTGTTCAATAAAAGATGTTATTTATTGATCAGTCTCTTTTCTCGTACAAGAGAAATGGATCGATATTATTGCGATACTTATAGTTAAGTAAAGTGCATACATTAGAAGCAATAGTATAAAATAATACTGTAAAAACATTGATATGGTTTCTGAGCCATATGATGTTTAAAATGATTAAAATATATTTACATACACATATACATTTGACTAAACGTACTCAACTGGTGTTTCTAAATACGCCTACCCCGTGTACCTGACCTAAGTCTAATACGTGGGCGGGAATAGAAAGTTACAGTTTAAGTTAAGTTTGTTTTTGCCAAGTGAATAACTAAAGAATTCTCTAGGAGGGGTTATTCAGTTCTGTACCTGGAATTTAGGATGAATGAGGAATGGTATCTCTTTCTCTGCTCTCGATATTCCAGGCTGCCTGCGAGGGCTGCCCAGAAGCGCCGGTGCTGGGTCTCTCGGCTTGAGATAGCAGCGCGTCTCTCAGCGCGTCAGGAAGGCGGGGCTGCTGCCTGCGGGGTCTGCTTCGGCTCTCTGCTTCGGCAAGTATGGCTGCTCCGTCTTGTCACCACGCGTGTGTTTTGCATAGGGCAAGGTCGGCAATATTTATACCTTAAAGGTGCCGGGATTGACGTAAGGATGGACATAGGTACGTCAATAAAGATGTCATACGACTTGCTCGTTAGCACATTCTTTACTAAAGTTCTCTGTGAAATCAAAACAATGGCCGCACGGATTATCCAGGTTGTCATAGGTTTGATTTGTTATGAGAACGTCGTATGCCTTATCAGGGGCTGGAGGAATATCGCTTGTCTAATTAGATCTCAAGCGTTATGACCTAATCAGATAACACGTTCCTGTGCCGTAGTGTGACTGCGTCAGATAACGGTATCTGCATCATGGGGGATTTCTTGCCTCATGGGCTGACTGTTAGTTAACTAGCTAGTAAGTTTAACCAGAATAGGGTCAGGAATAGGGGGATCGATTCAGAACCTATAGAAATACACGACAGATTGATTGTTCTTTGAGAGAGTCCTCAGTCCCATTTCAGTAAGATGTATTCCTGAACTAATTGTTCCTGTTTTGCCACAATTGCCTCTTGTCTTTTGTTTTTGCAAGGCAAATACATATTTGAGCAACAGCACGTATTGCTTCTAAGTGCTATTTCTACATGTAATCTTAAAAAATTCAAATCTCTACTTCTACTTTTTGGACTTTTGTCTTTTTCTCTTGTTATATTTATAAAATCATAATCTAAACTGGTATAGAGCCTTTTTGTGGTGGTTTCACTGTGTTACTGTTTGAAGTTTTGAACACATAATTTACCCATTCTCTCTTAAGTTAGGCCTGACTACCACAGGTCAAACACAAGTTAATTTTTGTTGTGTATCTGACTTACCCTGACTAGGATTGTGGTTCATGCTTGGACAAAGTGCATATATCTGCTAACTGGAAACCCAACTTCTAACATCGGTGATCGCCAGTGAGGATAGGACTTGTGTTTGTGCACTGCCATACAGTGACTTAGTGTAGACCACTACTCCATATCGAAGGCCAGCTTGAACCAGTTCACCCTAATTGACACTTTTGATTTTTTCAAAAGTCTTTTTGCCCAATTCCCTTTTTTTCTGCTACGTCAGTGACTTTACCTGGCAAGATAGAACTCGTGCTGGCTAATATGGATATCTACACTGTGGTCAAAAGCAAGGGATTCTGCCAGGAGAAGAGGCTTTTCATTAAGGGAAGTGCTAGGGAGGCAGATCTACAAACAGCATGGGCAGCAGCCCACCAGACCAATTCAGGTGATGCAGGGTAGGGGTGTAAGGAGAAGTTGGAGCAGGACCTGTCTGAAGGTCTAGTCACACAGCCTGCTGAAGTGGAGGGTTACATCCTCCCAGGACTGGAAGTCCACCCCAGAGAGGACAGCAGTGTGTCTTCAGGGAACCTCTCCCCAGAGGAGCTGGAGGACCGGAGGGAGGAGAGGAAACTGAAACTAGAGTTTGCTAAGATTAACGAGGAGCAAGCCCTTGCCATGCTAGAGAAGGTATAGGCCCTTACTAAATTGGAGAAGCAGCACGTCTCTAGAAGAGAAAGGCCTGGCCATGGAGGAGAGGAGGATGGCCCATGAGCTCAGCCTGAGAGAGCTGGAGTATCAGAGCAATGCAAGTGAAGTTCAGCAGTAACATTGCCAGCTTACCTACAGTGTCTGCTGCAGAAGGGAAGGTTTGAATTCCAAAGGATTTGGTGCCCAGTTCTGTTGTTGGAGATGACATTGACAAATGGTTCTCTGCATATGAGGTGGCCCCTAGGGTGCACAACGTTCCTGAGGAGTCTTAGGGAGGGACACACTCTTTACCCTTGAGGAGGCTGATCAGGCACAGTATACCCCGTGAGGCCATTATGTCTAATAGGTTTGGGCTAACGCCTGAGGGATATAGGCAGACATTCAGGGACACTCACAAGATTTCCACATAAACATGGGAGATGTCCTTGGCTATGCAGACAGGGAATTGAACTGCTGGGTGATGGGCAGCAAAGTTGATGGTTATTCTGGGCTGTACTACTTAATGTTGAAGGAGTACATGCTAGATTCCTGGTTTCCAGTTTTGCAACAACACCTAGTGCATAGCAAGCTACCCAACCCCAGTAAGCTTGCAGAGGTTGCTGATGTCTAGGTCTTCACCAGAGTGTCCACCATCCTCCAGATGCGTAGAGTGGTATTATGCACTGTGGAGTAACAGAGAGTGGAGTGGTATACACTGGAATGGTGAACAGCAGAGAGTGGTAGAGTGGAACAGCATACAAGCGTGTGGCATAGAGTGGAGTGGCATCCAATTTAATAGCTTAGAATGGCGTGGTGTACAATGGAGTGACATACACTGGAGTGGTGTAGAGCAACATAGCGTACAGTGGAGTGGCATACAGTAGAATAGTGTAGAGTGGAGTGACATACAGTTGAATACTATTGAGTAAAGTAGCATAGAGTGGAGTGGCCATGGAGTTGCGTAGACTAGAGTAGCATACATTAGAATGGGGAAGAATGGAATGGCATACTGTGGATTGGCATAGAGTGAAGTGTTGTTCAAAAGAATAATGTAGAATGGAGTGGCATAGACCGTAGTGGCGTACACTGGAGTGGTGCAGAGTGAAGCAGCACACAGTGGAATGACATAAAATGGAGTGACTTATAGTAGAATGGCATAAAGTGGAATAGTGTACAGTGAAGTAGCATACACTAGATTGGTGTAGAGGGGAGTGGGGAAGAGTGGAATACCATACAGTAGAGTGGCATAGGGTGGAGTTGTGCTCACTGTAATAGCGTGACGAGTGGAGTGGCATAAAGTGTAAAACCGTATAGTAGAATAGATTGGAGTGAAGTAGAGAAGAATAGGGTAGAGTAGCGTAGTTTAGAGTGGCATAGAGTGGGGCAGCACAGATTGGAGTGGCATACACGGGAGTGACGTAGAGTTGAGTAGCATGCAGTGGAGGGCACACAGTGGAGTGCGATACAGTGGTATAGCACAGAGTTGAGTGGCGTACAGTGGAGTGATGTAGAGTGGAATAATGTTCAGTGGAGTAGCATGCAGTGCAGTGGCGTACCATGGAGTGGCCTAGACTAGAGTAGAATGGAGTGGAGTAGAGTGGACCAGCATACAATGGAGTGGCATAGAGTGGAGTGGCGCCCAATAGAATAACTTAGAATGGAGTGGCGTAAAGTGGAATGGCATAGAGTGAAGTGGTGTAAAGTGAAGTCGAATAAAGTGAAGTGGAGTGGAATGCAGTTGAATAGCATACATTGGAGTATCAAAGAAATGGGTGGCACACACTGGAATAGAATAGAGTGAATTGTTATACATTGAATTGGCATACAGTGGAATAGCATATAGTAGAGTAGCGTACAATGGAGTTGTTTGCAGTGGAATGGCATACAGTGGAGTGGGATTGAGGGGAATATTATCAAATGAAGGGGCATAGAGTGTAGTTACAAACAGTGCAATAGTGTAGACTGGAGTGGCTTTGAATGGAGAGGCATACAGTGGAATGGCGCAAGTGGAGTAGCATATAGTAGAGTTGCGTACAGTAGTAGGATGGAGTGGTGTGGTTTAGAGTAGAATGGAGTAAGGATGTAAGTGAAATTTGACAAGAATGTGGATTATGGTGTGCAGAGTAATGCAAAACAGTGAATTAACTGTCTTGTGTTTCTCCAATTATACCAAGTAATGCAATGTCACGCATGTAAATCTGATTTAATTATTGCATTGCCCATATGAAACATGCATGAGTCAAGAGTAACTTTAAAAAAATGGCCCACTTTGCAGGGTCACTTCCAAACCTTTTGCCTTCCTCCACTTACTTTTTGTTGCATTCATTTTGGTTGACTCCTTGTACTTTACCACTTTTAACTAGTGCTAAAGTGCCTATGCTCTCTACATAAAACATGGTTGATTGGCATATTGAATTCCCTTAATTTAAGTCCATTGTAAAGCGGTATACCATATCCTCAGGGCCTGTAAATTAGATACTACAAGTAGGCCTGCAGCACATATAGTGCCACCCACCTAGGTAGCAATCTGAAACTTGTCCTAGGGCTGGCATTGCAGCCTGAATGCCCTGTCACACTACCATGTTGACTTAGTTTCTAAAGGCCCTTGGCAAGCCTTAAGCTCCCTTTTATTACATATAAGTAACCCCTAAGGTAGGCCCTAGGTATATTATAGGCCAGGGAGCAAAAGGAAGGACATGCACTTTAACATTTTACATGTCCTGGTATTGAAAAACTCACAAATTAATTTTCCACTACTGTGAGGCCTGCCCCTCTCATAGGATACATTTAGAATTCCTTATTACATTCAATAAGCTGTGATTCCTAAATGAGAGGTGGTAGATATGTAGCGCTTGGTAACTATTAACTTGAAATGATATGCCCTCTTAAATGGCAAAGTCGAGTTTACCATTACAATTGTTAAAATATCACTTTTAGAAAGTTGGCATATTCCTGCCCTTTGTACCTGCAGCCTGCCTTAGGTCCCAAGACTGGGTGTAGCTGACAGACTTTGTTAATTCCCTCCAGACAGTCACACAATAGCAGGATTAGCTGAGCCTCAATGGCCCATTAACTGGCTTGATGGAGAGCGGAGCTGAGCACAGCCCCACTTTCACCTGAATAGACTGGGCCCTATCTCCTCACAATAGGTTTAACGACTCTGTATTGACAGCAAAGCCAGCTTAGAGCCAGGGCAGGGGAGACATGAAACTGCCAGAACTTCAAAGAACCTTTCTAGAAACGTTACCTACCTTTTGGGTGCGCAGCACCAGGGTATAAAATTGGGCTGTCAGACCCATTCTTCAGTTCACTACTGGACCTACGGAAGAACTCTCATAGGAATACCTTCTGCTGCGACCTGCCATGTACTCTGCCAGACTGCTGTTGTATCTGGAAGGGCTGCTTTGCTGCTGGAGCGTGTCTTGAACCCTCAGAGGCCAGCCTTTTAGTTGAGCCCTTCACCTACACCTGCTCCCAGGACTACCAGAAGTGACTCCAAGGGCTAGTTTGTTGTCCTTCTGTTCAGAACCACAGGGACGAAACAGTCTCCCCCCATCTTGAACCCAGACCTAGCCTGAGGGAGTACTGAAACCCCAAGAGGCCTCCATCTACTCCTGAGCCCTTGGTCATGGTGCTAGAGGTGCCCAGATGATCATTTCCAAAACTGAGGACTTAGACAAAATTTGGCTAAACAGTACTCTCAGAACCAGGAGGAGACCGGAACCGTCCTGCTCGCCTATCTGCCCGAGGTGCATCGCCTGTCAGACTGACTTTGTTTCTCCCACTACATTCTTCTCCATAGCAGCAAATCCTTCTCAGCGGTCCTTCACCAAAAGTGTGTCCGATCTTGTGGAATTCTCTTTGGCTACAGACTTGTACTTCGTCCAGCTGGAGATTTTTTACTTCGATCTTGAGTGCTAAGTCCGAAGATAAAAATCTTCACTGAAGCTTTGCTCCACAGCTATCCAATGATGAAGGTTCCTCTATGGACACTTCTGCAGCCTTGTCCCGCTGAGCTTCTACATTTCCAGACACTTCTTTCTTCAAATCTTTTCTAGGCATGAAGGTAAGCGCGGACCGGGCCCCAGGATACGACTGTCAGGAACGTCCTCAAATGGTTTGAATTTTTCCTGGAGAGCAGATCACAAAGATTACTTGTAAATCAAAAGCTATCATCATCGTCCCCTATTACAATTGGCGCACTGCAAGGATCAACTCTTTCCCCAACTCTCTTTAACCGCTACATAGAACCTCTTTCTAAAAAACTGCGACACGCCAACATCCAGTTACATATGAATGCGGATGACACACAGATCTACATTAAAGTCTCATCGCTGGAGGAAATCAAGTCAATGAATGAAGATCTAAAGATGACCATGGATTGACTAATAAGTAATCATCTTAAGCTGAACTCGCAAAAAACAGAATTCTTACTAATTCATCCCAAAATCTCCTCAGAAATAAAAGAATGGACCAAACTGATCACCGCTCTTAACTGAAACCCCAATCTTAGTCGACTCTCTACGAATCACGCTGGACAGGAATCTGAACATGCAGACCCACATCAACGAGTTGGCTAAAAATCCACGGTACCACCTTAGTTCTCTTAGAAAAACTGAAACCATTCCTAGAAACGTCAGACCTCATAATGGTAGTTAGGCTTTGGCCATTGTGAGGCTCGAATACGGATGTTCAACTCTATCTGGCCTGCCCTAGATCGCAACAGCTCCGCTAAAATCCTGTCTGAATGCAGCTGCAAGACTGGATCTGGAAAATTTGATCACATCTCTCCGCACTTAAAAGCTCAGAACTGGCTTCCATACGATGCCAGAGTACAACTCAAACTGACCTGCATCACTCATGAGGCTCTTCACTCAAAAACCCCATTGTATCTAGCTCAGAAAGTGGTGATATCTGGAGGAGGCCGGAACTCCTGGGGTGCAAAATATCTTGTGCTGAAACCTCCATTCTTCCAACAAAGCTTTCTAAGGCACCGCACCCAGAATCTGGAATTCGCTTCCGCCAAACATTAGAAGAATACGTTCCATTCAAAATTCAAGAAGGAGGCTAAGATCTTCCTAATGGGTGCATTTCTTCCGAAACTCTCCTAAATCATTTGCCTTGCATCTGTTCATTGACTCTTCATCTGTTCTCAATGGTTTTATAACTCAGCAGGGCCCCTCTAAGACTTCTGGAACAAAGCTTTCTGGGGATCTACACAATCTTTTCCAGGGTCCTCTGCTCGGTATGCCACTGAGGCGGGCACTCAGCTAAACTTTGAACTCTGAGTCCTTCGATGGTTAAAAGGAGATTTGTAATTTGACGTAATCGGTCAGTCTCAGATAGTATTGTAAGCACAGAGGTCTTTCACTGCCACAGTTTGCATATATTGTTTTTATATTGTTCTTCTTTCGTACGTTTTTGATGCTTGCTATTGTCGCAATCGGGATCCCTATATCTCTGTTAAGTACTCTGAAACCCTTTCGGGTCACGTTCGCGCTATATAAAACAATAATAAATGAATAATTACACTTCTTGCATCCAACCCACGCTCTATCGCATTCGTTCTTTACTTTTGACTTTGTCCTAGTCTAGTGCGACCAGATGTCAGCGGTTTGCACTTTTACCTTTTGAGCGCTATTTTACAGTTTATTCTTAAAAAATTCATAACTCTGTTCTACTGATTGGATTTTTGTCCTATTGGCATCAAGTAGTTTATTAAAATGTACTCTATTTTTCTAAATAGTTTTGGGATTTTCCTTCTTACTATTTGCGTGCGGCATAAATACTTTACTCATTGGGGCCCTATTACAATGTCGGGCAGAAAGCCTCCTCCCCGCAGTTTGATTTTCCTCAACTGTGTCAAAGCCCTTCTGACCAGCTTGGTCGGTTAACAATCCGCCCTACTGATTACGATGGTAACGGTCAGACGGTCATTCCATATCGACTCCGGCCAGCTCTCGGAGTATCTGTGTCAGTCGGAACCGCATCGTACACCCCTAAGGACAACATTTCCGACCTTGGATTATGATGCTGATTTCCAACAGCCTTTCCACGTTGGCCTGTCTGACAAAAAAAAGCTGTCGGAAAGTGACTTTGGGGGCCCCTAGCAGGGCACCGTTCATTCTGGGGCATCTGGTTCTGGGCTGATGGGGTACCTAAGGGACCCCTGTAATATCCTGCACTGTGTGGCAGGCACCGTGGAGTGACCGCAACAGGGTGTAGGGTTTTACACACCCCCCCATTTCCCCATAGGAGCCTCTGTTACGGGTGGAACACAAGCTCCCATACGAAACAATGGGAATCCAACTGAACTGTGTTCAGTGGCATTGTTATCGAGTGGGAGGAACAGCTGACTGTGAGTCGGTCGGTCCCGATTCCAAGTCAGTGTCGGGTGGAAAGTTTCTGCCTGACAACGTAATCGGCCGCATTGCCTCTAAGCTAAGCATGACTGCTTTTTGTGCCACAAAACCCACGGTTAAGCACAGGTTGATTTAGTGACTTTCTGTTTCACCCTGCAAGGGATTGTAACTTTTGCCTGACCAGGGTTTACACCCCAGTCAACCAACCATGCAATTTCTCACAGTAGCACGATACAACAATACAGCTAGGCCGTAGTTATATATTGGACTGTGGTATACCACAGTAACTCTGCAGTGTACTATGGTACATGGTGATAACCAGGCAGTATTTGATTAACTAATGGCTGTCTTTACAACATTAAGAGGCAGCCATATTGTTTTTCCTACACTTTGACTGTGTTCTGGGCTATAGGCTTAGATGTAGGTAACTAGTAGGTCTTATTGTTGTACCTTACCTATTACCACTTTCCTAAACTGGTAATAGTCAGAGCACTCTATTTATATTTTAACTAAGTTTACAGAGTACTGCGCTAGTACCTAGCAAATACTGTATATATTATCAAATGTACTGTTTTGAATTTTATTTATAGTTGTATGAGTGCAGTTATAGTCAGTAGGAGTAAGGACTCTTGTCCAGTACCCATGGTCTATCCACTTAGATTATTTATCTTCAACAGCTGGCACTTCAACTTCCAACCTAGACTGGCCCACATTATGTGGGAAAATATTGGCTAACATGGTGTGATTTTGGCACTACGCCTTAACCCGTTCCGTGTGCATGACGAGCTCAGTTCGTCATGAGGCACAGTCGCGCTGAGCTCATCATGACCATTGAGACGCGCCCACGCGGGTATAATTCCCCTGCTGTGCTGGGCGTTCCATTGGAACAGGCGTGGTCATGACAACCTCAGCTCGTCATGAGCACAGCGCCACCGTGCTGCATGATGAGCCGAGCTCGTCATGAGCACCGCGGCGCTGCGCGCGCCCCCCCAGACCCCAGCACAGCAGGGGCATTAGCCCCGCGGGGGAGGATTTAATGTCTGCCATGAACTCTGTTCTCTGGACAGGGTTATCACTAGTAATGAACTGATGGGAGGCACTTTGCCCATGACAGTTCGCCTTCACCACTTGGGTGGCAACTTGCATCAAGCAACCTGTGTTACTTCTTGGCTCACTGGCCAGATTGTCGGTTATTGTTATTATTCCTTGTTATTTTTCTTCATTACTAAGGTATGCACTTTCCTTTGCATGTACTACTCTCTCTGACTTGCATAAATACCGTTCCAATACAGCAGGCACATTAGATCCTTCTCTGGCCTTTCTTTATGTCTATCTTGCATTTTTAAGGACACCCTAGTGATGATGTAAGCATTTGTGACCAAGGCTGCTGGGCAGTCGAAACGCTTTGTGTAAACAAACAGTTTCCTTCAACACTGTGACTTCTTGTGCTGTATCCTGTGAGTGCGCCTACCTTACTCTTTATTGGATTTCAAGCCGGTCTGCTCTGCTGGCATACGCACCACCTCCCACGGGCCCCTCAGTTCCAGAAGGGGCACTGAGCAAAGTATATATGTAGATATATTATAGAGCAGCAGTAGCCAATCTGTAATCATACTTAGGGTTATCAGAGATAGGGATTTTTCGGATTTTTGTCTGTTAGTAACTTTGCACCCATTTGACAAGTGTTTCACAAAAGTTTGCAGACCTGCTACCCCCATTTCATTTTGGGAGGGCTGAAGATTTCATGTTGTTTGGTGAAGGGGGTGCTAAGAAAAAAAGGGGGTTGAAATACATTGCATTTTCCATGTGTAGCGTGAAAATTGTCAGCTTGATTTTTAATAAACTTGCCAGTATTACATGTTAGGTGGTGCAAAAGATTCTTTGGGGTAATGCACGTAAGATGAGTACTTTTTAAAAATGTTTTAAGGTTTTTGAACTTAGTGATATTTTGCAGTACAATTCTACTAAAGTAGCATAGAATCCTACAAAATAAACAAGACTGCATGAGTAAAGTTTTAGATTTACTACATGAACAACTGAAAGACCCATATATGGTCACATGCTAATGGAAACATATAAACAAATACATAACAAACAGAATATATCTTAATCTACATACATTTTCTGTGTGTGATCTCCGGCTCACAAAATAAAACTGGCCCAACAAGCCAATTAAAAAACATCTTTTTTATGCACCCCTGTGCAACTTAATGAAACATTGACCTAGCAGTGAGACACACAAACTACTATTTGGAGGATTTTATAAGTAGCCACTAGGAAAAAAAAAATCTACATTTTTATACCTATAACAATTATTGCCTTTGATTTCATATGTAGCACTATCTTACTAAAATGAGTAAGGAAGCCCAAAAAATAAACTAGACTCCAGGTGTAAAGTTTCTAAATTACTGCATGAACAATTAAAAGACATATTTATGGTCACATGATTTTGTAAACCATTAAATAAATACATAACAAATACAATAGATAAAAGGAAAGAAAACACATAAAATCTGATTGCCGCTCTGTAGTTATGGTTAGCATTCCCAAAAACAGGAATTCCTCAGATATTAGCTCCCTAATAAATTTCCACCAATTTAATGAATCACCGCAAAACTTTCCAGACCTATAGCATTTTCTATGTTTAAAGATGATGTAAATGTTTCTGGTGAATTGTTAAGGGAGTGCAAAGATCAAAGCAGTTCCAAAACTCATTTTTCCAACAATGCATTTTCCATAGACTATTTTATTTGACATAGCATAAAAATGTCTGAATGGATTTACATGAAACACAGCCAACATGTATTAAAAACAATATGGCTCTCTTTTCATTCTGTAAAAACAACCATTACCCAATTATATACTGGCTTGTCATTGCCATGGACCACATTATTCTGCTAAGTGTTCATGTTATACCATGGCCCAAAATATAACTAAGGCCCAGCTGTAGTATTGGAGTGCGGTACCCTTGTGTCTCTCATGGTGTCGCATGGGCAACATAATAATTAAGTCACATTTACAAAGGAATGCAATGTCAACATGTGTGGCCCTGTGTTGTGTCTGGAGAAATGCAAAGCAGGACAATTCGCTGTTTTACGTTACTCTGCACACCATAAACTACATTGCTGCTAAATTTTACCTAAATCCATACACCATGCTACAATAGCCACTCCACTATATACTATTCAACTTTATGCAAATCCACGGTGTGCCTCACCACTGTGAGAGACGCCACTCTAAGCCACTCCACTCCACTATATGCTATTTCACTGTAGGCAACACCAATGTATGCATCTCTACTCTACGCCACTCCATTGTATGCCACTCCACTCTACAAAACTCCACTGTACGCTATTCCACTATGTGCCACTCCACTGTACTCTACTCCACTCTATGCCGCTCCAGTGTATGGCACTCAGCTCTACACCACTTCATTCTACACTATTTGTTTGGACCTCCATTCCAATGTACGCCACTCCACTATATGCAATACACTCATTCCCACAACATTGTATGTCACTTCAGTCTATACCACTCAAATACACCACTCCACTGTATGCTGCTCCACTATACTCTAATGACTCTATGCCACTCCACTGGACAGCTCTCCAATCGACAGCTCTCCACTCTACGATATTACACAGGACATAACTCCACTCTACTGCAGTCCACCATATGCTATTTGACTGTATAAAACTCTGCTCTATGCTTCTACAGTGAACGTCACTCCACTGTTTGCCACTCCCCTATAGGCTACTCCAGTATATGCTATTCCACTTTACACCATTCTACTGTATGCCTCTCCACTCTACCACACTCCAATCTATGCTATTCCATTGGATACCACTCAACTCCACTATACGCCACTCCACTGTATGCTTTTAAACTTGACCCCATTCCAGTGTACACCACTCTAGTGCACACCACTTCACTGTATGCCATTGCACTGAATGCTACTCTATTATATGCTATTACATTTTACACCACACAGCTCTATGCCACTCCGCTCTATGCAACTCCACTCTATGCTATTCCACTTTATGCCACTCTACTGTATGCTACTCCACTATATGCCACTCCAGTGTACTCTACTCCACTATATATAACTCCACTTTCCCAAAATATACTACACTCTACTAGAATCTGCTTCACTTTATCCCTGTGCACTCTACTGTCCAAATTTGCACCATACTCTATGTCTGCACAGATAAAGAGATAGATAAACTTTATTGTACAGTTAATAAAAACCATTACAAAAGTATAAAACACCTGAAAGTTTAAAAGGTATAAGATAAACATTAGACTGCAAATGGACAGGTAATGAGTCATAAAATTTATATAAAAAAGAAAAAAACAATCTCTTGTTTAAAAATTGCCATATCTGGGACAGGGAGAACGTTCGTGTTTAATGTACTAGTTCACAATGGAGATTAGGACTTTACCAAGATTCCTCTCTTTTTCTCGAATTTAGTTATGAATTTGACTGCTCCGCAAATAAGTTGAGGGTCCACGGAACACAGTGTTTGTATAATAGCGGACCGACAGGTACGTACTCCAATTTCATTGAACTTCACCCTTATTCTGCTCCGGCGTTCCAAATTCATGGCGGGGCAGATGCAGATCAGATGGATTAAGTCTTGTTTTCTTGCTCCACACAGTTCACACCCTTTATTATCTAAGACTGTACAGTCTTTTGAACAATACTTCAAAGTATTCCATGCCACTTCAAGCTAAACCATTCCATTCTTCTACTCTCCCCTGCACAGTATTCCACTATACACTATTTCCACTGCATGCTACTCCACTTTATGGTAATCCGGTCTACGCCACTATATTGTATGGCCCTCCACTCTACGCTGCTCCATTTTATGACACTCTCCTCCACTCTATATAAGTCCACTCTTTAAAACTTTAACACATTTTATGGCACTCTACGACATTCTACTCCAGTCTATCCCCAGTCAATCCCCTGTCCCCTGTCAAACTCTATACTCCACTCTATGTCTGTACACTCCAATATCCAACCCATTATTTCACCATACAACTCTATATGTCACTCCCCTCTACTGTACAAGACTCCAAATTTATTACAGTTTACTACCTACGCTATGTCAGTACACTCCACTCCATGCCACTCTACTCTATGACACACCAATACACCCTATTGTACTTTACTCCACACTGCATTACACAATTCCACTTGACTTTACTCTATGCTACTATACCACAATCCACTCTACACAGAACCACTGCTCCACACACTAATACACTCTATGCAACTCCACTCTACAACACTGTACTAAACTGTATGCCACTCTCCAACACTTTACTCTTGTCTATACCCCTTCACTCCACTGTACAACACTGTACTATACTTAGGCTTTCCTGTTTTCAGTTTCTATTTTTGGCAAATTCGGGTGGGGTTTTTTTCAGTTTTGTTCAATACCTTAAAAAACAGTGGTTATCAGTGGTTACACATTTTTCCACCATTAAAAACAACAACAAAAAGTGTTTTTCCGGTGTTTATGGAATTTTAATTTAATTATTGCTTGCTTTCTGCACTGATAGTGCAAGTGTATAGGTATATGAGGACCAAATACATTTTTACTGCACAAGAATGGACTACAAAGTAAATAGCATTCTTCATTAACTCTGAAGATTGTAAAGATGCTTTCAGCATATCATCTAGCAAGTGACAAGGATCTCTTACAGGGAAGCACTTCAGCTCAGGTATCGATTTTGACAGGCCATCATACAACTTTTTCATATATGTTGCTGCAAACAATATCACTCATATCTTTATTGAACCTGGTAGGAACTTTTTTTAGCAGCATTCCAAGTGACACTGTGTTCCATGTTTACCAAATGCCTGGTGTTATGTTTGCACCACTATCTCAGATGCTTGGTGACAACATTCTTTTCGCATATACCTGTCACTACATCTTGCATTGATTGTTTAAAGACTGCGGTGTTTGGAAATTCACTTATGATCAATACTGACTCACTAGAAAAGGGGGCAGATGTATCAAAGGATTTCACCCGTTCTCTGTCTGTGAGTAAATCTGATGCTACATATTAGGAAAGATTCTTATGAAACCAGCCATTTTACCTATCATTGAAATCAAATGTAGCCAACATTTCAAATAGGATTTGGTTATTTCCGGATTCTCTACAGTTTACAAAATAACTAAATAAGACCCAAAATATGGTTCTAAACACTGCATTTTTAAACCAAAGACCACAAAACTGAAAAAAGCAGAGACAATGTTTTAGTGACATACCTAAACAACAAACCTCAAGCATAATAATGTTAGCCCAGTCTTTCTTGATGCTACCTTGTATAACAAAGTTACATTGTATTGGCCCCTTCAGGAAGAAGTAAAAATGACTTTCACTCATCTTTTCCTTTCTTTAAATGGCACTTAGTTTGTGGTTGAAAAGGTGTTTTTTCGGTGTTTATATGTTTACACTGGTGATGGCTAGTTTTTCTATCGGTGGGGTTTTATCAGTTATTATAGGTTTAAACCTAAAGCCAGATAGCCTAACTATACTGTATGCCACTGTACAGCACTATACTCCAATTCACTATACCATATTCTAGTCCACTATACAACACTGTATGCAACTCTTTGCATGCCACTACACTCCACTTTACTCCACTCTATTCTGAAACAGTACCCTACTCTACTCCATGAATACACTGTATGCCTGTTAACTCTATGCTACTCAATGCCATTGTACTCTATAACACTGTACACCAATTCACTGTATCACACTCTACAACACTGTGCTTGTCGGTACACCACTCCACTCTACAAAAATCAAGAAGACTGCATGCCACTGTACTCTACTGTAGTATATATCACTTTCCAATACTTTGTGACACCCCACTACACTCTACTGTACAACACGGTTCACTAATTTATGCCACTATAGTCTATGAGATGCCACTCCACTCTATGACACTTCACTCCGCTCTCCACTCCCCCATTCCAGTGTACTCCACTCCACCATACTCCACTCTACTACACTTTATCCCACTCTACGCCACTGTTCTGTATTTCTCTCCATGACGGTCTACTGTGTGAAACTCTACTCTTCTCTACGCAGCTTCACTTGGAAAGAAAACAGGATAAACTGAACACATTTTCATGAACATAAGCTCAGACATTTACAGTGTGGTTATATGAATATTGAATTAGCACCACATTTTTTAGTACCCATGCAATTCATATCTTCAGTTATTCACATTTAGAATAGTCATGGTACATTTTTGTCGATGACGTTTCAATCCATCGTTAGAATATGGGCACCATCATCAGGACTTAAAATATATGCCTAAGGAAAGAAGAATGCCTATGGAGATGAGGCTAGTTGGACAGTAACTAGTGGTGGACTCTCACGATGTCAACAAGCGTCATGTAAACATGCACTCGGCTTGATATTGTTGAGACACGACAAGGTCAGTCAAAGGTATGATGCGGCTGATGGTAACTTGATGGATGTATACTGTGGTGTGGGGTGCTGCGGCCCATGAACCGTAATGGTTCAATATCAGGAAGCAGTGCTTTGTCCATCTCCTGGTCACTTTTTATTTAGATTTATAGCTGGAAGGATCAGTGTCCTTATCTGCTGATGATCTGTAATTGGATTTCAGGACTTCGTATTTGAGATTTCACAAGTAAGTTAAAAAATACTGTATACGGGTGTTGTTTGTTTGATAGAGGGCATGTGACAGTATTTGTTTGCACTGTTATTTGATTTTTCAAAGTTATTGCGGTGGGTGGCCTACATTTTTTCAGTAGGTGCCTTGTTATATTTTTGCATTACATATTTTCATTGTTCGTACAGGAACAATGTTGCACAGTTCATTTTCTCCATGTTTGTTAAATTTACTATATTTATTTATTTTAATTTGTGGCCTAGTCTGCCACGGGGCAATCTAGTAGGCCCATGCCGGTTTTAGGTATGGGTGCAAACAACTGTTTCTGTGGTATATGCTGATTTAAAACATCATTTAGGGCTGGGACGGCATTGTATTAAATTAGAAATGTGGTGTTTGTTTTGTATTCCACTTTTTTGTGTATACAAAAAGCATATATGTCAGGTAATATGGGAGGATGTGTGTTGTTGTAAAATGTTTATAGTTCAATTAATTTTCATTTTTGGCATTGCTGAATTAATGGTAGCGTTTCTTCAGTGTTACCATACCGCCTTTTTCTGTCCAGTGTGTGTGTGTGTACCCATTGGCCACCACATATCTTTCATTGTTATCCATGCCATGTGGCTGGCTGCCATTCTGTGGAGTCTGTGTTCATAGGCTTGCATGTATTCTCCTTGTTACCTATGCCTCCTTGCTTGCTGTTTGTTTGGCAATGTGGCTGGAAGCCATTTTGTACATCCAGCCAGTGTGCTTTGCCATAGGCTTGCATGGGGTCTTTTATCCCGTGCCTCCTTGCTTGGTGTTGTTGTTTGACCACATGGAATTGGCTGGCAATCATTATTTGTATCTATCCAGTGTGCTTTTGCCATAGGCTTGCATGTGTTCTTTGTTCCCCATGCTTCCTTGCTTGCTGTTTGACCATGTGGCACCGAATGACAGCCATTTTGTCAATCCAGCCTGCGTGCCATTGCCATAGGCTTGCATGGATGTATGTGAGATATCAGTTTAATAATATACTTGAGGATCATTGTAGTATGTATATTAAGAATATGATTTTGATGAACAATGCCTATATTTTACATGCATTTTTTTATTGTGAGCCTCCTTGCCTCACAATAGGTTCCCATAACAACATTGGCAATTATTGATGCATATTATTTTAATGTCATTTTGTAAAAATCTTTTTAATTTTTAATTGTAATTTTCATGTTACTTTTTTAATTACATATCTATATATTTTTAAATTTTGCCTCGGTCAATCGATTCATCCTTCCACCACAGGTACACAGCCGCGCAACAAGATTCAGTTATTGTACGTACAATTTAATTTCCTCCTGGACAAATTAGCTGTGGTGCACTGCAGACACATCAACATCATTCATTTGTGTATTAATTAATCCATTTCCACCTCAAGCACATTGCCTGCCATAGGAGCACACTAACCTCCATTTATTAAAAGCGTATTATTCCATTTACCCATGCAGTTACCTGAATGCCACAGGTATCTCTTTTAGAATATATGGACATAAACTAAATAACTCTATCTGTTTATTTTATGCTGTGGTTTGACTTTAAAGTGGTTATTATCTAAGTAACCAACCACACTAAAATTGCCTACATCTGTACTAATTCAAACTGAAACAATGCCACATTTCACTAAATGTTTTTTCTTGCTTGTTTACTTTTAGTTGCACAAGAGAAGAGACATTCCCCACCATGCTGCCAAACAGAAGGCCTATGCAGTGACAACACATCAGTCCGCCAATCTCTTCTGATTGTGCAGCTTTGTGCAAATGGTAAGGGTGGGCTGACATTGCAGAGTTTCACAATGCCAAATTCCGCATAGTCGTCCAAAAACTCTGTAGAATTCCGCACAGTTCTCCTCTAGCAAATGCACACGGACAGAGTGCACATCAACAGTCAGAGACACACATGTGCACATGCACATACAATGATGCAGGCAAGGCCTCTTTGTGACCAGGGTCAGTGTGTTGCGTTTCCCGTGTCCCACATCTCCTCCATAGAGCTGCACCAACGGCCCCCTCCCCTCAACCCAACACCTCCTTCTGTGATGGTGAACCACACAGTGCCTGCGGGGGCAGGGTCGGGGCTCTTTACTAAACATTGCACCCAGAGTTGATTAGTTTCCAATTTTCCAAACCAATGGCCTCCCATCCTAACCGTTACAGCCCGGTCAAATACAGTAGCTAAAGCTGTGAATGAGGGGCGGGGGGCAGGATGCTTTCATTCTGTTCAACGCGCAGGTTCACACGACAAACCTCTCTATTTTACGTACCCCGCTGGGGGTTCTTCTCACAAAACCATCTGCAGGGAGAGGGGGCCAGTGAGAGGGAGAAGAAAGGGGGCAAATTGGAAAGAAATGGGCCATGAAGGGGCTGGTGATGGGGGACTGCGAGATGCGGGGAGTCGCAGTGACACAGCGACCCCGAAGAATGTGCTGGTATGCGGCGCATGGGAGAGTCAAAGCATCTCGGCTCTGCATGCATTAGCCGCCTCGGTGGACTTCAATCACCAGCACAGAGACAGAAAATGGACAAAGCATCTGCTTGAGTGGATGTTGAAGCCCCAAGGATTCTGCGGAGCTGTGAGGGCGGGTGTGAAGCAGTTGTGAACTTCAAAGGGTTTTTTGGCTGCCCTGGTAGCCAGCATTTGTTCCATTACCTGCTCTGAACTTGCACGCCGGCTCAGATTCCAACTGCAACCGTGCCTGCTGTCTCACCACACTATGTCACCTGCTTGCAAACACTGTCTGGTGCCATCTAGCCAATAAAGACAAAAAAGGTTCCCCCTGGTTTAATTTCAGGTCCAAGAGGAGGGGGAGAGAACCAGGCAAAAAAACTGTAAAAAGATCTCTAGCTGACCTATATTTCTTTTAAGAGTAGCCAATGGCTTATGTACACCCCACAAGGAGAATGTTATTGCTTTTCTATGGTGAAATACATATAGAAATGGCAATAGTTTTCAAATAAATATTATTTTTTATTTGTTACTTTTCATTTTCAAAAGGGATAAGAATTCATTTATGAGCATGTAAGATTCACAAGTGATAAAGTTAAATAATAAAATTAATTCAAAAAAATGTTTGGGACATAAATATACAGAATTGAAGTCTAAGACAAGTCAATTCATTATGATTACTGTGCCCAGCACACTCATGCATAACCATGACATACTCACTCAATACCATACCACTCATTCCACCTAACATACATAGTGTGAAGTAAAAGTACAATTTAACAACACAATGGACGTCCAACAGTAAAAAATGTAAACATATTTTTTAACATGTAGATCATTTCATTTATAAAAAAAGACATTTTCTTAAATTACAACAGTGTATCAAAATCTCTGTATTTTTTAATTGTTGCATGCGATCGTCACAACTGGTCGACGTACGTTTCGGTGGGACATACATTCTTTTCGCCACCTTCATCAGGATCAATGTATAGGATTATATTATAGTAATAAAATGTGGGAGCAGAGGTATCTGTAAATACAAGGAAATTTTTTGTACTTATATGTTTTATATATTTGATAGTGGGGGGCTGATGCATGCGTTAGTCATGTCACCATATAAATTTTACAAAATAATTTTACCCAAAGCATAAGCAAGATTTTGTGTGACACGTGTCTCTACTGATGATTGATTCCTATGTGCTACTGAGATGAATAGATTCTCTCCTAGCTCTAGTTAGCAGTGTATCACCAAACACCAATGTAATCAGAAATATAAGAAAAGCGTGATGGGAAAGTACCATTTCAACCAAAAGGTAAGGAGATTAAAGCTGTGACAGCTCCTCTTTGGACTGCTTCCAAGTATCCCAGACCAAGAGCCATGAAAACAGAAAAGAAAAGCCAAATCAAATGTACAACCTATCACAATAATGTGGGGACAGTAGGAAGTAACTTGGTAAGAAAACAAATATTCAAGCACCTGAAATAACGATTGTTCAAGCCTAACTGTGGCTCTTATCATCAAAGGCCACTTTGTAAGAACCACACAATCCTCTTCTCATTTGATCACAAGAAACAATAAAAGTGGAGACTGGACCAATTAGTTCTACAAAAGACATCAAACACCTGATATATTTGTTGAGTTATGGATACTAAATGTCCTCAGAGGGAGATAACTATACAAAGTCCATTGTAGTGGTCCTTACCGTTGGTATGAAGACTTCGGGCATTAAATCAAGAGACATAAAACGCCTGGAGTTAGTTCATCGTGCAAAGTTTAAGATCCAAGGCTTCGTGGAAATACATGTGCTGTTATTAACCTACAAAATATGAAGAATCCGGCTTACTATCCTGGTTGAGATTACAAATATGTCTTATATAAAAGATGGTAGAGTGGAAATATATGCGGGACCGATATTTTCTTCCAGTCTCATCAACATGTCGGTGCTGCTTAGTGAGAACGCTTAGCTATGACATGTCTGGACACGCTAACAAACCGATATAATTATGCAGTCTCGTCAACATTTAGGTACTGCTTCGTGAGAACGCTCAGCTATGACCTGTTTGGACAAGCTAACAAACTTGCTACCTCACTGCAAACAGGACAGGCATATGTGGGCCTAGCTCAAATTCTCCTATGCTAGACGTAGGGCTCCAATGTCGTCTACCACGATATTCAAATTCTACACTTCTTCTCCGCCAATAATTTAAACATTGTGTAGATAGTGGGGACCCTAATTACGGGTTCTTCTTTTACGCTTTTCAAGTTAAAACCTATAATCAACCGTACTGGACTTGCCGAAGTCTGTGTTCATCTTGCGTATATATAATCACAACATGGTGTCCGCCAAGCACGTAATGCACAGAAAACACCTGCAATTGGCCTATTTATAAATACGTGCGCTATAGCTGTCGTCATCCCGGAAACACGTACGTTTTCCCTGTGTGGTGTTCCGTCGGATTTATTGGTGAACAAGTAACCTCCAGCATAAAACATTACAGAGTATATCAAACTAACCACTTACCTTTGATGAATTTCACACTCAGCAACAGAAATCACACTTGAATGTGTGTTAACAGCCTATCTATGTTACTATACCTATAATGAAAAATAAAATAGAATCAATGATCGGTGCCATATTATGTTGTCCCGATTACCCGAAGAGCAAATATCATGGAGAAGTATTTGTTGTTCCAGATGGCCATGTAATCAGTACATCAAAGGGATTGTGATGTATTAATTCTAAAGTAAACACAGCCCTATTGAGCACATAGCAGATAGAAAAATCGTCAATTAAAAAGCATGCCATCTTGTAGTTCAACTACCTAATCTAAATACTATAAAACTATGCTACTCTGTGTAAGAGATCCTACCTTCAGAAAGTTCCTCTGGAAAGGTGCTTTATATGTATTGTATACATTAGAAAGGAATATGTCTTTACCTTAAGAATGGTAAAATTCATCTTTTGCTCTCTCATTCTATTTAACACGGTATGAGTAGTCAGCAAAAATATTCATTTAACTTACACAATAGAGATGGCAAAAACCGGTATATTGGGTAGAAGAATGTTCCCAACCCGATAATTTCATGTAACCAGCCAAACGATTTCCTCATTGAGTCCTTTACGTACTGTGTCAAGGGAAAAAATCCTAAAAGTTTCTCTGGTTTTTCTCATTTTCTTCCACCTCTTTTCCTGGTATTGTGTGAACATACTCTAGTATTTAACCAAGTGGTCTTCAGAATGGCCATGTTTGACACAGTGTTTCACCTTTGGGGCTTGTGTCTTTTGGGTTCTGATGGCTGACTTGTGTTCGGAAAAGTCTGATGCGAAATTCGCATCCTGTTTCCCCATTGTAGCCCACTCCACAAGTGCGCAGGATAAGGTAGACAATGTTCATACGCCTGCAATTCGTCATCTGTGTGAGTTGGCCTGTCTTCTCTACATATGTCCAGTCTTTTGTGGTAATGGCAGATGGACAGGCATGGCAATTGCCACACTTGTAATAGCCCACAACGGCAGGAAATCCTCCCAAGGTGGTTTGTTTCTTAGTGCCCTTATTTTTAGGCCTACTTTGGACCAATTTGTCTCGAAGGTTCGGATTCCTCCTGAAGGCAACAATTGGTTTCTTTAAACTCTGTTCAGTGGCTGTAAGAATTCGCCAATTGTTATCCAGTATTTGTTTGACTTTCCTGTTTATACTGGAATGGTCTACTACACACACTATTGTGTCTAAGGACTGTTGGTTTCTTCCTCCCAATAGGGCATCTCTGTTATAATACTTCGCCAGCTTGAATGATTGGCGCACCAATCTTCTTGGGTATCCTCTGAGAAGGAGACGCCTCTTAAGTTGTTCGGCATTCTCCACAAAATCTTTCATGGTGGTACAATTTCTCTTTACTCTTAGGAATTCCCCAAAGGGAATTGAATCCTTTTGGCATGCAGGATGATTACTACTGTGCTCTAAAATAGTATTTTTGGCTGTCAGTTTTCTGAACAGAGTTACTTATATTTTTCCTTGTCTTACCATAATCCAAATATTCAAGAATTCCACCTTATCTTTTGAATATTTGCTCGTAAATCTCAAATTAGCATCACTAAGATTGAGCCAAGCTACAAAATCCAGTAATTCCTGCTCCATCCCTGTCCAGATGAAAAAAATATCTTCTATAAACCTATACCAATAGGTAATGTTTTCATAAAAGGGCGCTGCCTCATTGAAAAGGTGCGCCACTCAACTATCAATCTTTCAAGTTTTCCTCAGGCCATTCGATTTTATATAGTGAGGTAAGTTTCTGACGCATTACAAAAACAGAAGCAGTGCCGAATAGAGAAATTAATAAACCTGTTGTTCACCGGCACGTACCTTGCTCAGAAAGGCTCTGTCCCTGAGGCATTTCCAGGATAGCTTGATGTCATCCTACAGTGAAGCACTGTCTCCGATCAAGGCCATGGACAGAGTTTGGGTCTGCTTCCTCACTAGCTGGAACGTGAAATGCATTCATGGCAGTGAAGTGTAGTGAAAGAGGTCGAAATGTTCCCCATCTTTCACATAACAGCAGGTATGGTCCTCATTTGCCAATAAACTCCGCTCCGCTGGCGGTGTGCAGATTTTATTCCAGATCTTTGCTGTCCATGCGGAGGGCAGAGTTACAAAAACTCCATGAACTCCGTCGAGGGAGCGGAGTTTACCGCCCACCATTAGCACATGGCAGCTGAGAGCTTAAATAAGACCCAAAAAGAAAGATGCTTCCAAGAAAGTGGTCAGTGAGAATAAGCAGCTTCTCACCAGGGGCGTGTTGACCCAAGCATTTGTTGGACCACGTTGTGTGCCTGCAACAACAGGAAACTAAGAGCATCAGTTCTGCATCAATAGCACCACCCCAAAGTAAGCCAAAGACCATGTCTGTAAGTAAGGCAGCCACTGCAATCATGGGCACGCCGACAAGCAGTGACTCTGAATTTGATTTGTCCCTTTTGCAAACTAGTACAAAGTCATTTCAATAAACAGAGCAAAGTGGACAGCAGCTGCAACCAGGAATAATACATCTTCCTGATGTTGGAGCAGAACAGGAGATCGGTTTCCTGCCGAACAAGAACCTCCTCTTTTACAATCATTAGCTCCCAGGTCTTCAGCAAGGAAAAGGAAGGGCACTTCTCCACCATCTCCTCTAAGCACCATTTCTGATGATGATGATAGGGACATGGAGTGGACCGCAGCAGAGTCCGGGAGATTCCAGGAGAGGATAGGGAAAATTATGCAGGAGGATGATGAGGAGGATGACGACAATGAGCTAGTCATTGTGGAAGGTGACATAGAGGAGTCCGATATTGCTATTCAACCTGCTCCAAGGGATGCAGTACAGATAGCACTGCCAGCTCCTATATATACAAAGCCACAGCTAAGACCTGCACTAAGCACTACCTCAGTAGACGTATACGCTGCAGAGAGGCAATCAACGTCACGCCCACCTACCTTCAGTTCTTCTTCAGGCTTTGGCAGTAGCACAGTAAAAAGTACTCCTGCCCAGTTTGGGACTTTTTTACTCTTAGCAAAGAGGGGAAGCACATTACTGCATAGACCATTTTCCACATGAATGTTCATTGAGGTAAGCCTGCTAAAAATTATGGTACTGGAAGCAAAACAACACATATGAAAAAACACCACTCAATCCAATGGGAGGAGAACCTTGAAACACTTGCTGAACTTGCTCATAGTGGCGAAGTTGAGGAGAGACAAGGAACATCAGCTGCAAGTCCAATCACAGTGGGAGGGGATAATGAGGAAGAAGAGGGAGACATCGTTATGCAAAGCAGCTCTGTCCCCAGCAGTGCACCAGCAGAATGACCAACCTCAGCGATTTCACAATGGCACAAGACTCGGATTCAGACGGAGAGACTAGAGCATACATTGACTGCACCACCAAACGACGCACTGAATCTACCACCACCTACTTCTCAAAAGTTACCTGCGTCAGTGGCCCCAGAAAAGAAGAACAAAATACAGGCTACTATTATGGGAATGTTCATGGAGGAGGGCCTATGATCGCAACCAACCAATGACACATTTGTACAATTGGAAACTGTCAAAAATATTAGCACTGGACCTCCTCCCTTTAACATTTGTGGTAGGAGCTGGAGAATTCGTGGCAGCCATCTGCCTGAAATGGAAGGTTCCAAGTCGGACCTATTTTGCTAGAGTTGCTGTTCCAGCACTGCATCACGATGTGCAGCAATTAGTTGGACAATCTTTGCAGAAAACTGTTGTTCAAACTATCTACCTGACGACAGACATGTTGACCAGTTATCATGTGACTTATTACATGTGCATCACTGCACACTGGATCTCTTTTGCTGCGGTAAAGCAAAAGATATCTGCAGGTCTTGGTCATGAAGAAAGGTTTAAGAGCGTTTAATGGCATGCAAACGTGGCCTTGTTCGCTGTGGAGAAATCGCATACAGCTGTAAACATCTTGGATGAATTTAACATCAAGGTATCTGAATTGCTGTGACCCAAAGGTCTCAGAATTGGATTTGTTGCTACAGACAATGGCAGTAACATAGCCAAGGCCATGGCAGACGTAGGTTGTTTCAGGGTCCTATATTTGACCCATTCCATCAACCTGGAGAAACAAGATCTTTCTCAAAAAAGAAGACATAATGTCCCCCTACAGAAGTATCTGCCCTCATTTCAGCCACCTTTTAAAGCCCGGAAGCAGTTGCAGATTATTCAGTGTGCTAATAGAGTACCAGTTAATTACCCGATACAGAAGGTGGCAACACATTTGAACTCAACCTATTACATGTAGCAATGTCTGTTTCAGCAGTACAAACAGATCAATGACTATGTAATTCAAGGAGGATGGGATGCAGTTGAGAAATCTATGACCATGGATACAGAGACATGGGGCCTAGTCAAATGCCTAACACAAATACTACTCCCTTTTCAAGTTTTCAGATGGACGGTTAGCAATGTGGGCAAGCTCCACCACTGTTGCTTCTGCTACAGGACTAGCTAAAGAAGGTGACTGAAAGGTTCTCCCCATCAGGTGAGAATGAAAACACAGAAGCACATGCTTTGGTTGCAAGCTTACACTTTTGATTGGCTTCCAATGCAAGACTGCAACACAACATCATCGTGTCCAAACAGTAAATCTGTGCCACACTACTTGAGCAATGTTACAATAAAATTCTGCCCACTTTAATTCCTGAATGGGATGTTTCAATATGCAAGAGATGGATAGTTGAGCAAGCCAGAGACCTGGAATAAGTAGAGTTGGAGCTTAGAGTCCCACCCCACAGTTTGCGAGTGCCGCCTTCAAATGCCAGAGAGGGCAGTCATCTTCTCTAACAGCAGCCAACAGCACCATCAACCATAACACTGGCAACAACATCAACAGAATTACCAGACCCAAAATCTGCATTGTAGTGGTTTCAATTCGCAGGGCTTTAGTCCAGTGCAGAGGCGAGGGCAAAAGAAGTTAAGCAAGTGGTAGCACCAATCATCCAGAGGCTGGTCCAGGAGTTTCTAGATGATCCAAAAGTGGTCTATGTGGATCAAAACCCTTTGATGTATTTGTATAAGAAGATGCACCAATGGCCAGAGCTCAGCAGGCTGGCAATAAAGTATCTGACTTGTCCTGTATCCAGTGTGTCCAGTGTGTCTCCTGCACATGTTTGCAGGGCAGCTGGTGCATTTGTTACAGTGATAATGACCAGAATGAACATTTGGAAAGATTGATTATGATCAAAATGAATCAAATTTCATACCACACAACAAAACCAATCTTGAAACAGCAGAGGAGGAGTAGAAATGGTCAGAATCAAGGGTGTTAGCTGAAAAAATTCCGGGCGAACCACCTGAGTTTGAGGACAAACTTCACTTCCCAGACTGAGTATGCTAGTGCCACCATAGAACTTTTTAATTATTTCTCATTGAACATCTTTCTTTGCAAAAATTAGTGATGTCTCAGTGATGTCACTGACCAGGTCATGTGTGATGTAATATGCAATGTCATCAGCAGCGTTTTGCGGCACCGTGAGTTATAGCTAGCTTAGCTAACTATAACGGGTGAATTCCTCTGCTTTTGTATGAGTAGAATGTTAGCCTACCTATAACATAACTGAAACTTCTGGCTTTTTCAGTGAATTTTTAGTTTTTTTTAAATGCTAATTCCTAACTATGATGTTCCTGAATACTATGGTTTTTTTTAAAGAATTTCGAAGGATTTTTAAATGCTAATTCTTAACTATGACGTCCCTGAAACCTATGGTTTTATCAATGAATTTCTAAAGTTTTTAAATGCTAATTCCTAACTATAACGTCCCTGAAACCTATCGTTTTTTCAATGAATTTCTAAGGTTATTTAGACCATTTTATTTATGAAAAGATGTTTGTAATAATTTTTTTTGTATATTTGTTTTATTTCTATCAAGTTTAAAAATAATGATAATCAGTTTTTAAAAATATATATCAAAGATTGATAGTGTTATTTATTTGAGTTAACATTTTTTTCCTGTTTGTAATTTTGTACAGTGTGATATTATATAACAGAATGAAAAAAGAAACATTTTAAATAAATGTTTAGCAGTATTTTTTACTAAATTTAATTTTGCATGATTTCTTTTAATAGTATGAAATACATTTTGTACTTTTGTTATGATAACTATCTTCTTTTTATATATATCTCTCTCTCTCTCTCTCTCTCTCTCTGTCTCTCTCTCTCTCTCTATATATATATCTGTCTGTGAGCAAGTATCTGCTTTTTGGGCACCTTGTGGAACTTCATATTTACGGCCGACCCGGCCGGGGAGAGCACCGCCGTACATTGGAATGGTTCCGCTGCTGGTACAACTATCGGCAGGGCGGATCTGGTTTGCCGATAATTTGAACGGGGAGGTTATCATGCAAGTGCTTTCGTGACTATGAACTATTTGATTGAGACAACTGCAAGCAGCCCACTGGGGTATTATTGAAAGACTACCAGTCCCAGCACACACTATGTTGATAATGTTCACTTGTGAAGAAAAGAATCAGGTGATCTCTATGGTGCATAATGACAATAAATAAGGGACTAAAATACTGGTTTGTTTTTTGCTTGCAGTTACTCAATTTGCAGACAGCCTATGAGGAAGAGTGGATAACTCGAAACGCGTCAGGCTCTGCTGGCGCTGATTGCGTCTGTAAACCCCCCCTTACTGGAGAAGGCAAGCAGGGAGTGCACTCTGCTTTTTGGGCACCTTGTGGAACTTCATATTTACGGCCGACCCGGCCGGGGAGAGCACCGCCGTACATTGGAATGGTTCCGCTGCTGGTACAACTATCGGCAGGGCGGATCTGGTTTGCCGATAATTTGAACGGGGAGGTTATCATGCAAGTGCTTTTGTGACTATGAACTATTTGATTGAGACAACTGCAAGCAGCCCACTGGGGTATTATTGAAAGACTACCAGTCCCAGCACACACTATGTTGATAATGTTCACTTGTGAAGAAAAGAATCAGGTGATCTCTATGGTGCATAATGGCAATAAATAAGGGACTAAAATACTGGTTTGTTTTTTGCTTGCAGTTACTCAATTTGCAGACAGCCTATGAGGAAGAGTGGATAACTTGAAACGCGTCAGGCTCTGCTGGCGCTGATTGCATCTGTAAACCCCCCCTTACTGGAGAAGGCAAGCAGGGAGTGCACTCTGCTTTTTGGGCACCTTGTGGAACTTCATATATATATATATATATATATATTTCTTTTTTTATAAAGGATTGAGTATCGTCTGCGACCCTACGCAGTGGGTGCGCGGATCCGTTATACGAATATCACTTCAAAAAAACATATATAAATGAATTAATATATTTTTTGGGCGCAGAGGTTTATTACTGAGTACATACAAATAGTACTAAAGAAGTTATACATTTAAAAAAAAAATATATATATATTTTTTTTATTATTCCCCCCTCCTCCTCCGGACAGGTAAACATTCTACACATTAACATCATGTGTTTTACATTGTTCTTTTCATGCATACAGAGTCATTATAGAAAATGTACAATATATATTCCACGCATCACGGAAATCAACAAAAGTAGTAACACACATTCGTTACGGCATCGATAATAATTAGTTTTGTGCGTTTTGCCATTGTGTAAGTGGAGTCCAGATTGTCATACCGCTTTTGCGGCGTAATCTGCCTTTTCGCTTATATATAGCTATCTCGATATTATACACAGCTAAAAGCCTGGCTAGCCACTGTTGAAAGGATGGTGGTAGCGGATCAAGCCAAGCCGAGGCTAGGCAAAGCCGCAGAACTGCCATAGCAATGAATATAAAATCGTGGCTTCTCTCAAGGTTGTCTGGGTCTTCTGCCCCATGTACTATTACTTCATGTGACAAAGTAATATTTCTGCGAAGTACTGTCAAAAAGCGTGATCACCCTCTGGATATGATTTATCGTGATCTTCCAGGCTGACTTTTGGCAATTACATTGTGTATTATGGGTGCAATTCGATTTGCCAAGATTTTAGAATATATTTTCGAATCAGCATTTATTAGAGTTATTGGGCGATATGACCCTAGCTGTTCTGGGGGTTTCCCTTTTTTAGCGAAGATTACAATTTTGGCCCTGGTCCAGGAGTTTGGCGGTTCCCCCCCAGAGAAAATATGGATAATTAGATCCCTTAAGACGTGTTTAATTTTGTCTATGAATATAACATAGAACTCCAAAGGGATGCTATCCAGGCCTGTTGCCTTCCCTTTTGGGAGGCTCTTGACTGCAGTCAATACCTCTTCCATATTAGGAGCTTGCTCTAGTGTCTGTTGCGTATTTACCTCGAGGCTTACACCTTCACAATTTTCTAGGTACCTTTCAATTTCAATTGTGTCACCTTTGCAGTTCTACGTATATAGTTCTTTATAAAACTTCCAAAATGCTTGCCTAATCAGTTCTGAATCTTTTAGCTGCCCTGCCACTGGATCTATAATCTCCCTAATCAAATTTGCATTGACCTGTTGTCGCAATCGCACCGGCAGTTGGTGACCCACTTGCTCATTAACTTCATAAATTAATTCTTTTTGTGCCGTGGCTTTCCGGATTGCCTTATCTGTGAATATATTAGTAAGCGCTGCCCTGGCAATTGCTACTTTGACTAAGATGTTAGAGATATCCCCAGTAAATGTAAATGTAAATGTCATGGTACTTATAGAGCGCACTGTCACCAGACCGTCACCTTGCGGTGTCGCCTATTCGGCTTCCTGGCGCTGATACTCATACCGCTGTGGAACCCCTCCTGGCTTTCCCTGTGAAGTGTCCACTCCTGGGCACCCCCAGGGTGAAGCCAGGCATCCTTAGCGCTGTTGGGGCCGGTGTGGAGGCTAAGCAAGCTATTGCCCAGAGTTGCAGCGTGGGGCCCGTGATTAGAATAGGAACCGAGGCGAGAATTAACAGGTCCGAGGAAATTGAGACCGAGACCCCACCGAGGCGGGAATCGAACCCTGGTCCCTGGCCAGAACTCTGCATCAGGGTCTGCCGCTCTAACCATTGAGCCACACTCCCCAGTAGTGTCCCTATTTCCAGTGGTCCTACTTCCGCTAGCATAAGCTCATCCTGCAGCCTCCGTATTTCCTCTTTCTCCCGCCTATTTGACGTAAGTGAATATGACATAGTCTCGCCCCGGACCCCAGCTTTCAAGGTGTCCCAGACAACCTCTATTGACGTGCTGCCAATGTTTTCACCTAGGAATTTGGGGATCCAATCTTTCATATGGAGACGATACTGAGGATCATTCAGTAATACTTTTTAAAAAGTCCAATGACTAGGTTCTAATTTAGTTGGTATAATAGTCAATGTACACAAAAGAGGATTGTGGTCAGATAATACCCTAGGCAATTTAGCTGTATGGCTTTCATATGGAGACGATACTGAGGATCATTCAGTAATACTTTTTAAAAAGTCCAATGACTAGGTTCTAATTTAGTTGCTATAATAGTCAATGTACACAAAAGAGGATTGTGGTCAGATAATACCCTAGGCAATTTAGCTGTATGGCAATTCTTAATTAATGAGTTGGAGAGTAATATATAATCAATTCTGGCATGCGTGCGGTGTGGATTTGAATAAAAGGTGTAGCCAAGGTCTCCAATATTAGTGTTAGAGGTTTACCAGCTATCCACAAGTCCATGTATGAGACACAGATCCTTGAGAGATCGAAATACTTTGGGTTTACGTCCTTTATACACCCAGTGATCGTTCAGGGACCAGTTTGTCAGGAGATTTATATTGAAGTCCCCACAGACCATCACCGGAAGAGGCCAATGTGACAATTCATTAGAGATCTCGCTAAAAACCCCAGGGTCATCTGTATTACTCCCATAAATAACACAAATTGTCAATTTTTGCCCTGTTTGGTAGCTGCATTCGGTGATTGCCCAACGGCCGAACTTATCAGTTTTGAATTTATTAAACACCATTCCACTCCCTTTAGCCAAAATAGCAACCCCCCGAATTTTTGCACCTTGTGAGGTAGCACACACCAGTTTATACCCTAGTGTATTTAACAGCTGACTCTGGGACCCTTCAATATGCGTCTCCTGCATACATATAATATTGGCTCCCCAATTTTGTAGGCCAATTGCAACTGTTTGCCTTTTTTTAGGATCGTTCAGACCACAAATATTCAGAGATAGTATTTTTATCCCAGCCATATTACTAATTGAAAAGTGCCATAATTTTTATCCCAGGCTTTCTGGTTTCCTGTGTTCTCTATATGTATTTCCCTATAGGATTTGCTACCCTGTGTGTCTAACCTGTCCTGCCTTCCCCCCTCCCCGTCCCCACCCCCTACCCACCACCACCTTTGAAGGTTACCTGGGCCTATCTGGACCAGGGGTGTGACCTCCGCGCAAGCGGGCCATGCGAGCAGGGCTAGAATGTAAATATAGGTAATATGCTTATCTACTACCAGTTGAGCCAGAGAGCCTGAATACTCTAATAATGTCTCAGTCTTAGTTTCCACAGGCCACCCAACCGTTCCACTTATAGCCCATATTTCCCAATGTAATTTGAAATAGTTAATTCAACCTATCCGCTCTTGCTACCATGTTTCATTTAATGTATTTAAGATTGTTTCTCTAGGTTCCGAGAACCAAACTCGGAAATTTCACGTAGATAGTCCTCCGCCTGTATTTTGTTGTTAAAGCTTCTTGTTGTACCTTTGAATATTATTTTTAAGCATGCCGGATTTTGCAAAAATACTTTTGCTCCAATTTTTTCAAAAGGTCCAAATAGCTGACGCATTTTCCATCTTCGCTCCACAGTTGCGTGAGCGAAGTCCGGTCTTGCAAAAAATTTGAACCCCTTGTTCTCTCTTTGGGCAGTTGGTCTTGCTAGATCATACATTTTTTCACGAAGGAGGAAATTACCAAAGCAGACCAACATTGCCCTGGGATATTGATTTTGCTTGTTGGAATGTTTTGATAGCATTAAGGGAAAACGATGGACCCGCTGTACTTCCCTTTCCATATTCCAGGCTTCCAACTCCGGAAATGATGTTTTAAGAATGTCAATCATTGTCCCTCTAACGTCCCTTCCCTCAAAGTTCTCGGGAATTCCAAGAAACCTCAGATTATTCCTTCTTGATCTGTTTTCTTGATCTTCCATTTTGAACATGAGATCCCTTATTACCCCATCTTGTTCTTTTCCTTTTTTCTGAAGCATCACGACATCAGTTTCAAGGTTCTCGGTACGAGTTTCAACCATGACCATTCTCTCAGAGATCTCAGAACAAATACTACCCACTTTTTTCACTGCGCCTTGTAGTTTTTCAATGGCCAAACGGTTCTTTTGGTTATCTTTCTTCATGTCTGCGTGGAAATTTTTAATTGAGCTAAGCACCTGGCTCAGTGAAGGCTCCGTTGTCTTTTCATATCTGTCTTTGTTCTCTTGTAAGTTCGAAATTTGACGTGGTGTTTCTCCAGATGATTTACTCCTTGGGCTCCTTCGGGGAAAGTTGGGTCTGCTTTTGGCATAGTCTGTATTATTACCAGGGTCTGTGGTTTCCTCATTCAGCAAGTTTTGTTCTGTATTGTGTTTTGACCTTTTTTCCCCCCACTCCTTTTTTTCTTCCTTACATTGATTTCGCTTAGTAATCTCGAGTCATTGGAGCCAGATATCTTCAGTGGTCCTGAGCCCATTAGTGCGCTTGAACTAGAGTCTCTTGAATCGCTCAATTTGCTGGAGCCGTTTGAATCACCTGGGTCACTTGAGATAGACATCCCTGTCTCGTATAGGTCTGATTCGGAGTCTTCGTCTGAAAGAGAGTGGTTTACTGAATGCAATTCTTTCCCAGCTGGAGATGCAAGCTGATTTGGAGAAGGGTTCAGGTCCCCCAACTCGCCGGATGTATTTTTTTGATCAGATTGTTCAGTTCGCTCTTTTTGATTAGATAACATTATGTCTATTTCTATGGATGCCCTGGCCTCTTTACTCCACGTATTAGATTCAATATTTGGGTCAGCATTCCAAGTTACTTCGCTGGGCCGTATAGTATGCCTTTCCTCCGAGTTGATTGAGGGCATGCTTTGAACATCTTTGTTGCTTCCGTTCCCCTCTTTTGGGGTCTTGTTCTGAATTGCCATCTGTAATTTTCCATTAGTTATTGCGTCATTCTGGCCTTCCTTATGTAGAGGACTGAATATGTTAGAAATTCTTGGTTGGGATGATGCATGTATGCCAGTATTATTTGCTGATGCTTTTAAATGTTTAATAGTCTGTAATCTTTGTGCTTTTTTGGCCATCAGTTCCAGTTTGGCATTATCTACTGTTTCACCCTCAATCTCCTCCTTGTGTTTGGCTGCTTTCTCCTTTTCTTTCTCCTTCTCTTTCTCTTTCTCTTTCTCTTTTCGCTTCATTTTTTCCTTTTCCTTTTCCGGTTTTTTCCCAATGTTTTGGTCTTTGATTTTGACTTTTTCTTTTTCTCTTTCTCTTTCTTGAAGCTCAATTCGTGCCAGGCCTTTTATCAGGACTTTCTCCTTTGCTCTGGTTCCCCTAGTTTCCGGGCCTTTATGTCTGTTAATTGTATGATGAGCAGGTGTCATCTCAGTTTCTGCGTTCTCCAGACGTTGTAGGGTTGGTGTCGGTGTCGGTGTCTCTTCCTGCGAGAGCTCGCCTACTGCATCCCCCCTTTCATTGTTTGTTGCACCTATTTGAGTTTTCTGTCCTTTCTGTTCTTTCGGTAAGGTAGCCCCTTCCCCTTCATCCTCTCTAGTGCTCCCTTCCATCTCTGTAGCTTGGGGGGGGCGTCACAGTACAAATCAAGTAGTTTACATTTGTTTTTAAATGTTTTTAACAAATTCTTTGGGACGCAATGGTATCGCGTACCTGTTGCAGATCTATATGTTGGGTGCCCAAATCCATTACACAAATGTAACCCTAAAATACATACTTACACTGAAATAATATATTTTATTGCCAAGAGTTTTGTTAATCAATCCTAAAAAATTGAATTAGTGTTCTTGTGCAATTTTTTAAAGATGTTTAAAGCATATTTTTGTGTACGCTTCACCATTGCACAGCAGACGAGTCAAGTATTTCTGGGACCGCGGAGGGGATGCGACTCCCGCGTAGTTTCAAAAGTATGAAATATGAATGTTTCAAGTTTAAACATATGTTTTGCATAAAGACTTTTCATTGAAATACTTTGAAACACAATATCCTAATAGTAATTTACAGTTTTATAGTACATTTAGTCAATTTTACAGGTGCACGATGTATACGTGACGGGTGCCCAACCCCTACGTGCCTCCATGTCACATGGAAAGAAAGCTTCTTATTGGTTAAGAGGTTTTCATTTTGTTGGTGGGTGGAACCAAGACGTATTACAGTCCTTTCATTTTGAGTGTGTCTGGCTTGAAGACTACCTGTTTATTAGGCTGTTAATTTTGTATTTTTGGGTTGTTTTTAATTTTTTCACAAAAAAATGACATCAGCATTCCCTGAAGAGCAGGGGGAGGTGATGGAAGAGGTGGAAGAGTCAGTGAAGAAGAGGAGGTAAAGCATTGTGTGGGCTTTTTTTCACTGTGCCTGAAGGTAAAAAGTAAGTGAACACACATAAGGTGACATGTACAATGCATCACAAAGTCCTCTCAAGAGAATCTGAAAAGAAGTACTCATGTGGTATTCCTTCCATGAAGAAACATCTTGATACCATACACCATGTGCACCTTGAATGAGAGGTGCAGCGCCAAAGATGGAAGAAGCAGCCTATGATGATGGAACACACCATCAACATCTGCAGGGAATGTCTTGAATAGTTGATGCTGGCATCCACTGCAGGAAATGTTTAACAACTCTTTGTGTCGAAGAGCTCTCCATTGACACCATCAAAACACTCCACAGAGCGCACAAGTGTTATTTATTTTTGTTTTTTTCGTTTAGTTCCTTGTGTTTTGTTGGAATGAAACAGCAGAGTTGGACTCTTATTTTGATTTTTGTTTAAAAAAATGACAAACCTCCAAAATATTTTTAAAAAACTGAAAATAAAAAAATATATAAAATTGTTCCCCAAAAAAGTTTCTAATGGAACCACCTAAACCTGTTACAAATAGAAAAAGTGTATGTACTGGAAGTGATTGCTTATATGAATGTGCGTATGATTATGTTGTGTATAAGTAGTGTCTCAGTGAGTGGATGAGAGCATGCATCATACATACGTGAAAGAATAAGTGACAGAATAGTGCTTGTGTGATTTGATATGGGCATACTTAGTGGCAGAGTGAATGGATGACTGTAAGCGTAAGACCAGTGGGAATGGTTGAGTGTAAGAGCATTGTTTGAATGATTGCATGAGTGCATTCATAGTGCCTGGGTCATTGCTGAGTGCACGGGTAATGCTTGACAGAATAGATGAGTGCATGGGCAGTACTTGAGTAAATAGATTTGTCCAACTGTAGTGCATGCATGATTGGATGAGTGCATAGGTAGTGCATGAGTGAACTGATGAGTGCATGGATAGTGCTTGAGTGAATGGTTGAGTGTAAGAGTAGTGCCTGGGTGACTGCATGACTGCATACATAATGCCTGATTTATTGGATGTGTGTATAGGTAGTACCTCCTTAAGTGCATGGGTAATGCCTGGGTGATTGTATACATGCAGGAGTACTGCCTGGCTGATTGGATACGTGCATTGGTAGTGGCTGAGTGAATTCATGAGTGCAAGAATAATATCTGCCTGCTTAGATCAGTGCATGGAAAGTGCTTGAGTACAAGGATGGCTGCAATAGTTATTTGTCAGTCATTGTATGACTCTATCTGTAGTACCTGAAGGAATCATTGAATGCAAAAGTAGTGCCTGGGTGATTGTCTGATTGCATAGGTAATGCCTAATTGATTTGGTGTGTATAGGTAGTTCCTCCTTAACTGTATAAGTGCATGGGTAGTGCCTGAGTAAAAGGATGACTGTAAGAGTAATGTCCGGTTCATTGGATGAGTGCATGGGTAGTGCCTGAGAGAATGGATGAGTACATGGGTAGTGCCTGAGTTAATAGTTCAGTGCAAGAGTAGTACCTGGGTGATTACATGAGTGCAGGGGTAGTGCCTGGGTGATTGTATGAGTGTATGGGAAATACCTGAGAGAAAGTGTGAGTGTAAGACTAATGCCTGTGTCAATGCATGAGTTTATGGGTAGTGCTTGAGTGAATTTATGAGCGCATGGGTAGTCCCTGAGTGAATGGATTAGTCCATCTCTAGTGCCTGGGTCATTGGATGAGTGCATATTTACTGCCTGAGACAATGGATGAGTGCATGATTAGTGCATGAGTGAATGGTTGAGTGCAAGAGTAGTTTTATGTGTGATTTCATGAGTGCATGGGTAGTGCCTGGGTGATTCTATGAGTGCAGGGGTAGTGCCTGAGTGATTGGATGAGTACATGAGAAGTACCTGAGTAAATGTATGAGTATAAGTTTAATGCTGGGTCATTGCATGAGTACATGGGTAGTGCCTGAGTGAATAGATGAGTTAATGGGTAGTGCCTGAGTGAATGTTTGAGTGGACAAGTAGTGCCTGGGTGATTGCATGAATATATGGTTAATTCCTGAGTGATTAGATGTGTGTATAGGTAGTGCCTCCTTGATATCGTAAGTGCATGGGAATGCCTCAGTGAATGGTTGAGTGCAAGAATAGTTCCTGAGTGATTCCATGAGTACATGGGCTGTGCCTGGGTGATTCCATAAATGCAGGAAACTGCCTGGGTGATTGCATAAGTGCTTATGTAGTGCCTGGGTGGTTGCATGACTTCAGGAGTAATTTGTGGGTTCTTAGATCAGTGCAAGGGTGGTGCCTGAGTAAAATAATGACTGCAATAGTAATCCCCGGGTCATTGCATGAGTGCATGGATGAATACATTGGTAGTATCTGAGTGAATGGTTGTGTGCAAGAGTAGTGCCAAGTGATTGTATGAGTACATGGGTAGTGGGTCAGTAATTGCATGAGAACAGAGGTAGTGCCTGGGTGATTGGATGAGTGCAGGGGTAGTGCCTGGGTCATTGCATGAGTACATAGGTAGTGCTTGAGAGAATAGATGAGTGGATGAGTAGTGCCTAAATGAATGGATTACTCCAACTGCAGTGCCTCCATGATTGCATGAGTGCATATGTAGTGCATGAGTGAATGGATGAGTGCTTGGAAAGTGCTTGAGTGAATGGTTGAGTGCAAGAGTAGGAAGTGGGTGATTGCATGACTGTGTAGTTAATGACTGATTGATTGAATGTGTATATAGGTACTACCTCCTTGATTGCATGAGTGCATAAATACGGCTGTTTACAATGCATGTGAAAACATTGCATGCCTTTTCAATGCAGTAGTTACAACAACCGCGATGTTACCACACATACCATTACATCGCAAGTCGTTACAATGACATGCTGTAGGGAGCGTGCTGGACTTAGGAATAGTATTACTTACTATTACTACTCCAGTTTGTGGAACAGCAGGGAAGGTGTTGGATTGTATTTCCAACACCAGCATGCCCCCTACATCAAGTCATTGAAATGACTTGCGATGTAATGGAACGCATGGTAACAATTTGGTCATTGTAACAACTGCATTGTAAGGGTACTGTGTTGTGGAACCAGCGTTGTAAACACAGTTTCTCGAGTGCATTAGTAGTGTATGGGTGATTGCATAAGTGCAGGAGATCTCCCTGGCTGATTGGATAAGTGCATTGGTAGTGCCTGAGTGAATTCATGAGTGCAAGAGTAATATATGACTGCTTAGATCAGTGCATGGCTATTACTTGAATACAAGGATGACTGCAAGAGTAATCCGTGGGTCATTGTATGAATGCATCTATAGTACAATTGTGTAGGTAATGCCTGATTGATTGGATGGTTGTATAGGTAGTGCCTTCTTAACTGATTGAGTGTATGGATAGTGCCTGAGTAATGGCAGGGTCACTGGGGAGGAGTGCATGGGTAGTGCTTGAGTGAATAATTAAGTGCAAGAGTAGTGCCTGGGTGATTGCCTGAGTACAAGGGTAGTACCTGGGTAATTGTATGAGTGTATGGAAATATCTGAGAGAAAGAATGAGTGCAAGGCTAATGCCTGGGTCGTTGCCTGAGTGTATGGGTAGTGCTTGAGGGAATAGATGCGTGTATGGGTAGTGTCCTAGTAAATAGATTAGCCCAACTGTAGTCTCTGGGTCATTAGATGAGTGCATGTGTAGTACTAGAGAGAATGGATGAGTTCATGAGGAGTGCCTGAGTGAATCCTTCAGTGCTAGAGTAGTTTTCTGTGTAATTCCATGAGTGCAAGGGTAGTGCCTCAGTGATTGGATGAGTGTATGAGAAGTACCTGATTGAAAGTATAAGTGTAAGGGAAATACCTGTGTCATTGCATGAGTGCATGGGAAGTGCCTGCGTGAATGAATGAGTGCAAGGTAGTGCCTGAGTGAAAGTTTCAGTGGAAGAATAGTACCTGGGTGATTGCATCAATATATGGTTATTGCCTGAGGGATTAGATGTGTATATAGGAAGTGCCTGAGAGACTTCATGAGTGCAAGAGTAATGTCTGGGTGCTTAGATCAGTGCATGGGTAGTGCTTGAGTAAAAGGATGAGTACAAGAGTAATCCCTGGTTGATTACATGAGTGCATGTGTAGTACCTGCAAAAATTGATGAGTGCCTGGGTAGCATCCGAGTTAATGCTTGTGTGCAAGAGTAGTGCCTGAGTGATTGTATGACTGCATGGGTTGTGCCTGTGTGAAAGGAAGAATGTAGGGATAATTCATAGGTTAGCCTATTAGTGCAAGAGTTATGCTAGAGAGAATAGATGCCAGCACAGATAGTGTTTGCGTGAAAGGATGACTGCCAGCCTGATTACATCAGCAACATGATGACCTTTTACAAATAGTGTAAATAGTGTGAATGATCAATATTATTTATATTAGAAACAAAAAGCATATAAATTAACTTTAAATATGTGTTCACGTTATCAAGGATATTATATTATGTATTTTTACCTTTTAAGTAATTTAGATACATTGCTCAGTTTAAGTATTTTAGAGTAGTAGTCTCCTGAACAGCATTACAAGTATTTTCAAGCTTCAATAGTACCTACTTTTAAAAAGAAAAAACAACTGTTATTTTTAATGATAATGCATTAAATTTTAAGAGCACAACATAAATTTAGAACCACATAACATTTTCAGTTTCACTTTTTTGCTGTTCTCAGATTCCAACATTACTTCACCATACACAGTGATTTCAATATAATATCATCATTGAACAGTGGGGGAAAAAACAATCAAATTGGTTATAGAAAAATAAAATCAGTGGAGAGCATCATTTACAATATGTGTAGATATGTGTTTTTCTGTGTACACTTTGTTATTTACTTCCTTCATCTGCATGAACTCTATATTTTATGTCAAATAGACTTGCCAAAATGTAGACTCTCATATACATCTGGTACAATATACACAATAAATATATAAACTATTTCCTTTTAAACACAATTTTCCAAATGCAATATCAATTAGTGCAAATAATATTCCAAACACTAATTATAAATACTAATTGTTCGCAGTGCTGTCTACTTTCTGTTCACATCTTCCCAACAGGCCGAATGGTGTATTCAAAACTTTGGCTTTAAAAATATCAAATATGAATTTGGTAATTCATAAGGCAATCTTGGTTTGAATTCCAAGTGGGCATCATTGCAATGTGTCTAGCCTTTATTACACTTTAAATACACACTATAGGGTCCAGATGTTGTAGCAGGTCATCATGCAAAATAATAGCCACTGCTGTATAGGCTCTTCCTTAAAAAGATATTTGACTTCCATGAAAGGTTTTAATTTTGGTTTCCAATTTTCTTTTATTTGCTCTACAATGGTGTAGCAATGAAATGAGATAATTTCCAAATCTTTCTATATATTTATTTTTAATTCATACCCAGAGTAGACAATTTTCCAATAATACACAATGATACATAAATGCATAGAAATAGTTGGCGACGCAAACTTTAGGCAATGTTACCGTGCCAAGTCAGTCATTCAGAATATTTAGTGCCAATACATACAACCAATATATCAAAAGTTCAATACAAATACCTCCTAAATAGATAAATATAATAAATGTGATGTATACAACTAAATAGTAATTGATCAAAATACATAAAATTAGTATATCAGAGGTTCAATACACCTACCTCTTAAAAAGTGGTGGGTCAAATACATATAGTACATACAAATAAATAGTAATTGATCAAAATATAATTCATGGGGATACATACGTATTTAAATATAGCACTAAGTTCTTTTATAGAGGTTTTAATATCATTATGTACATTCCGGCTATTCCAAACCCCCAGCCTCTCTGCTCCGTTCTGATATGCATACCCATATTTTTAGCCCCCTAGTTCTAGCTTTCCTCCCTCTGCATGCATATAGGGCTGCCTCTTGCTTCCAGATATCAAGAAGTCTGGCTAGCCACATCTGAAATGTCGGTGGTTCTATGTCATTCCAGCGGGCTGCTAGCATTATTCTAAAAATAGCTGTGCCTAAGAAGAGGCAATATTCTTGTTCTTTATTACAGCCCAAAGGGCTATCATATCCCAGGATCACTAACGTAGGGGTCAGCTCAAGATTAATATCAAATAGATTTTTCCAAATTTCCGAGGATCCCTAATTTTAGGAGGGTCAATTTCCCGCAATCATAAAACATTTGTATCAGTGTAGCCGGACCCACCCCACACCTGGGACATTTATCAACCATCTTTTTCCCCCATGTGAATAACTTAGCTGGTTTAAAGTAAAGAGTAAATTTAGTTTTATATAATTGTGCTTTTAAATTTGAAGATAAAAATATTTCAGCAGATAAATCTAAGCTCCTATAAATATCTACATTGGGTTTTTTCAATTTCACTGCCCAAGACGTCTCATTCTTTTCCAAATTATCCGGCAATGCTGCTAACAAAAGACATACTGGCACATGCATCAACATTGGACTTTGCGATTCCTTAATTGCGAAAAATAAGGAATCGCAAACTGCAATGCATCAAGAATTGCTAAATCTATTGCGATTTCTTAAAATTCCTTAATTGCGATTCTCAATTTAAGAATCGCAATTAAGGAATCCCTTCCCATTCATTCCTTTGGGCCTAGAGGCCCATAGGAATGAATGGGAAGACATTCTCATTTTGTGAATCGCAATTAAGGAATCGTAAAATGAGAATGCAATTTCAAGGGTGCAGGGGCGGTCCAAAGGACACCCTGGTGCACCCCTAAAATTTGCCATTAAGTAAATTTTTCACACACACATGCCCCAAGGGCATGTGTGTGTGTAAAATGGCACTTTTAAAAATGCACTTTTGTGCATTTTTAAAAGTTTTCGCAAATTACCATGAAGGTCAACTTCATGGTAATTTGCACCCCTTATTTGCGAATTCGCAAATTTTAAAAGTTTTATGCATTGCACTATGCCTCTTGTTGAGCGCTCGAGGCATTTTCTCCCGCTTAAGCTGCCAAAAACGCTGAACGCCGAAAAGCTGCAGGACTCCTCACAGCTGCTGTCCTTGTCTCGCGGCTCACTGCTGCAGCGCTTCTGGGGGCGGGGCACCACCAGGGAGAAATGTACTAGTCACGACGCATGTGGGTAGTGTCTGTGACCGCCATAAGTTAAGAGCCAGGCGGTGGAGATTGCTTCATTGCATGCCAGGCTCTCCCAGATAGAAGAATCATTAGGTAAAATCCCAGAACTTCTGAATGAGGTAGAAGAGCGGGTGTCCAATTTAGAAGATAAAGTTTCAACCTGCGATCCGGAACTAGCCCAAATCAAGCACAATGCAGAAATTCTTGAATCCAAACTACAGGATATGGAAAACTTCAATAGAATATCTAATTTGCAGCTGGTAGGTGTTTCAGAAGTCATTGAAGGTCCCCAGGTATGTGAGTGGGTCAAGACCTGCTGGACTTAGCCACTTTTGGCTAAAGTTCCCTAAACTTTTTCCCTTCCCCTAGAACTTTTTTCTAACATGGTGTTGCCAACTTTGATGCACTGGGCACTTTGCCGCTGCTGGCTGATCAGTGTCAAAGTGCAAATGCTCCCTGTGTAAAGTATAATGGTAATTGGTTGTCCATTAATGGTATGTTTGCCTTACTAGTAAAGTCCCTAGTAATGTGCACTATGTTTGCCAGGGCTGCTAATGCAAATGCTACTATTGGGCCTGCAGCACTAATTGTGTCACCCACACAAGTAGCCCTAAAGAGAGAACTCAGGCCTGTGACTGCAGTGCCTGTGTGCAGTTTGTTAAACTGTCTTGTTGTCCTGACAAGTGCACCCACTTGCTAAGCCTTCCCTTTCCATTTTTAAGCACATCAGACACCCCAATGGGGCCCAAGGCACCCCCCTTGGCATGGTGCAGTGTTTGTGAAAGGTAGGACATGTACTGCGGTGTGTACCATGTCCTGACAGTGAAATACTCTCCATTTCATTTTTCACAGTTGCAAGGCCATCTTGCCCATAGGAACGAATGGGAAAGGCTGTGTAATAAGTTTCCAGCCTATATTTCCATAGGATTAAGACAGAGAGGTGAAGTTTAGTGTGCCTGAAATGACAATGTAATAACACATCTTTTGTGAAGGTGGTTTTTGCATTGTGGGTTTAGAAACTGTGTATTTAGAAGTGGCTGATTTTTTTGTTATAACAATTCTGTGTGTCTCTGCCTGGTTGTGGATGACTATCTGTATTTGAATGTGACAGGATCTGGGAAATGTCTTGTCCCAGGGGAGAGGGTGAGACAGTCATGTGCTGACCTGCATCTGGAGAATAGGGGGAGGAGTATCCCCTGGAGGTGAAGAGGCCTGGGCTGCTGCCATAAAACAAGGGCTCCATCTCCTGCTGAGTGATTGAGGATCCTTTCCCCCCAGTATCAAAGGAAGAAGGTGTCACTGGCAGGAAGACAAGCAGAATTGGTTTGGACAGGGGTCAGTGCCCCCGTACACAAAGACTTCAAAGACATTTAGTGGTATAAATATGAGAATTGAAACCCCTGGACTTTGGACTGATCAAGACAGAAAATAATTGAAAACTACTTTTCGGTCAAGAGGAAGCTCTACCAAAGGAAGAACAGCCGAAGAGACTGACCCCTGCTGTGTATTCTGGGACTGGCCTGCAATTTGCTGAGCTAACTAGGGAGAGGCTAAGGGACTTTGCTGGGTGCTGTGTTCCCCTGTTTGATAGGGCGTTGCTGTGTGCTGTGTCCTAAAGTAACTTGTCCCCAAAGCCCTGAGGAAAGCTGGCGCCCTGTTGTGGAAACTCAGGAACATAAAAGTTTCCAAGTGTGTCTCAGCGACGCTTTGTGCGTGTGCTACCTGCAGCCTGAGACCTTTGTAAGAACTGCCCCGTGAATGTGTGCACCCGGAGTCCAAGGGATTCTCAGCGATGCTGTGTGCATGTGCTTTGTGCAGCCTGAGACCTTTGTGAGGATTGTCCTGTGATCGTGTGCACACACGGAGCTCAGGTAAGTCTCAGCGACGCTGTGTGCGTGTGCTTCGTGCAGCCTGAGACCTTTGTGAGGATTGCCCTGTGATCATGTGCGCCCGGAGCTCAAGTGATTCTCAGCGACACTGTGTGTGTGTGCTCTGTTGTAGCCTGAGACCTTCGTGAGAAATTGCCCCATGACTGTGTGTCCCGGAGCGGTCTTGTTCCCTGCTTCGATCGACAGCATGACCAGTAGTGCTGCAATCTTCACTGCCATTGGCCCAGACAGGCATCCCCAGAGAAGCTGTGGGAATTCCCCGCCACCACCACGAGCCTGCCTTTGCCAAAGAGAGACCTCAAACCATCACCATCGGAGGTCCGAGTTCCACTGCCCAAGATCAACGAAGTCGCATTGGAGGCCCAAGCCGTGAGGAGAGGAGAGAGAGATCGTACCCCCCAGGTAACGCTCAGCGAGCATGCATGTGTCACTGCCTGGGGTGGGGGTGTGGGCTATGAGATAAACGCTCTCGGCCTTTCCTATCTTTGCTAGCTCATGACACAATACACAAATTATATTCAATCAAATTCAATGAAACCTCTCTGAAAACAACTGAAATTCACAGCTTTTATGCATAAAGAGTCACAATTACGACATAGCGGAATTACTTCATTCGGTATGCGTTTCAATAAATGCTAAAAACAGGTAAGAAGTGACTGTTGGTGAACAAAAGTGAGTGATACAATGTTATTCAGTGACACTTATATACAACTTTATACAATATTGTACACAAAGGGGGGGGGGGAAGGAGGGATGTTATTGATTTTTAGGTCAGGGTTCTGAGTTAGTACTCCAAGGAAGCAGATGGTTACTGTGCCCGTTCCTGGAGGTTGCTTGACCAAAGTAGTACGTCGACGTTTCGACCCTAATGTGCCCCAGTTGGTGGTCACGACGGGTCTTTATCAAGACAGAGGTGGGGCGGGGGGGGGACCTAGAAGGTAAAGGAAGAGGTTTCAGAGAGGTGTAGGACTAGGTTTTATCTAAATTAATTGAAGTGAGTACTTCATACTCACAGGTGGAGCTGGACTCACAGGCGGAAATGTCACACCCTGGAGGAAAGCCGGAAGGTCAATCTATGGAGAAGGTATGCGTAATGAATACCAGTATCAATTATGGTATCAGTCCTAGGCAATTCATGCACGTGACTAAGTTGGTTCTGAGTAGAATAACACATGCAAGGCTCCCATTACAATTGTGGAGCCTAGAGATTAAATGGAATCAGCCCTTAAAGTTAACCTGTGGATTCAGTCCCAAATCGAGTGGCTTTCAGACCCAATGTGGTTGTGTAATCTACGGTGGCACACAAGAGTGATGGGACCCACATTTCACGAAGTGAGTACAGCATGCACACAAGCGGCGCTTGTCGCTTTGAATTTACAGATCGATTAAGTGCTGTAAGACTCAGCGCGAAGCGCTCATAGAGATTGTCAGGTTCACCAATGCCAAAGCGAAATTGCCATCTACTCGTGACAAAGTGTGGTGGAGAGCACTCACGGTCCGCTCTAGGACGAGGGGGAGCAAGCTTACCCTAAATCAAATGTGATGTACGCTTTCACTGCAATAGCCGAACGCCGTCTGGTCTGTCATGCAGGAACTCAATCGCGGGAGGCGCCGAGCTCGAGGACGTTATGCACGTTGGTAACCTAGCAACGCCGTCGGGTTCACTAGATGCGTCATGACAGCAACAAAATGCAAGCGCGTCATAGGCTCGATGTCACATGCCCCTGGGTTGCTAGGCAACTCCAATGTGTCAGTGTAACGAGCAGGGGAAGGAAATTACGTGCGTAAAGAAATCAGATTTAAAACTCTAAGGTAATACGATATTAAGATGAACTCGAATGTAGAGTCCAAACTAAGGGCAACGTGAATGCCTAGGGGGTGGATTTGCAGGCTCTATGATGATGGAGTACTGAGTTTATACACAGGGTAACCGTACTTAACGTAGCAAACATTTAGAAAAAGTTTAGTTATAAACAACAATACATATCAAATACAATGTAATAGTACCTCATACAGTTCATAAATAACAATCCACACAGGAGGAAGGAAATCACAAGATTGGTACATTCTCTCTCTCAATTGTCATTGGTGGAGATAAGGACAGATGTTTTACATCGGTGGGCGAAAGGAAGGGAATTACGTTATCTCTCACATGAATAACGATCCACACAGGGGGAGTGATGCCCTTAGTTTGGACTCTACATTCGAGTTCATCTTAATATCGTATAACCTTAGAGTTTTTAATCTGATTTCTTTACGCACGTAATTTCCTTCCCCTGCTCGTTACACTGACACATTGGAGTTGCCTAGCAACCCAGGGGCATGTGACATCGAGCCTATGACGCGCTTGCATTTTGTTGCTGTCATGACGCATCTAGTGAACCCGACGGCGTTGCTAGGTTACCAAAGTGCATAACGTCCTCGAGCTCGGCGCCTCCCGCGATTGAGTTCCTGCATGACAGACCAGACGTTATCTTTCGGCTATTGCAGTGAAAGCGTACATCACATTTGATTTAGGGTAAGCTTGCTCCCCCTCGTCCTAGAGCGGACCGTGAGTGCTCTCCACCACACTTCGTCACGAGTAGATGGCAATTTCGCTTTGGCATTGGTGAACCTGACAATCTCTATGAGCGCTTCGCGCTGAGTCTTACAGTACTTAATCTATCTGTAAATTCAAAGCGACAAGCGCCGCTTGTGTGCATGCTGTACTCACTTCATGAAATGTGGGTCCCATCACTCTTGTGTGCCACCATAGATTACACAACCACATTGGGTCTGAAAGCCACTCGATTTGGGACTGAATCCACAGGTTAACTTTAAGGGCTGATTCCATTTAATCTCTAGGCTCTACAATTGTAATGGGAGCCTTGCATGTGTTATTCTACTCAGAACCAACTTAGTCACGTGCATGAATTGCCTAGGACTGATACCATAATTGATACTGGTATTCATTACGCATACCTTCTCCATAGATTGACCTTCCGGCTTTCCTCCAGGGTGTGACATTTCCGCCTGTGAGTCCAGCTCCACCTGTGAGTATGAAGTACTCACTTCAATTAATTTAGATAAAACCTAGTCCTACACCTCTCTGAAACCTCGTCCTTTACCTTCTAGGTCCCCCCCCCCACCCCACCTCTGTCTTGATAAAGACCCGTCGTGACCACCAACTGGGGCACATTAGGGTCGAAACGTCGACGTACTACTTTGGTCAAGCAACCTCCAGGAACGGGCACAGTAACCATCTGCTTCCTTGGAGTACTAACTCAGAACTCTGACCTAAAAATCAATAACATCCCTCCTTTCCCCCCCCCTTTGTGTACAATATTGTATAAAGTTGTATATAAGTGTCACTGAATAACATTGTATCACTCACTTTTGTTCACCAACAGTCACTTCTCACCTGTTTTTAGCATTTATTGAAACGCATACCGAAAGAAGTAATTCCGCTATGTCGTAATTGTGACTCTTTATGCATAAAAGCTGTGAATTTCAGTTGTTTTCAGAGAGGTTTCATTGAATTTGATTGAATATAATTTGTGTATTGTGTCATGAGCTAATATTGCCTTTCCTCGAAGTAATGTATTCTGCTACCCAACAGAACCATTTGTCTTTTTAATCATACTTACCCAGGTTCTGAGGGACACAGGGTTCCCCCCTTTTTTTGTTAAACTTTCCTATCTTTGCAGCGTGAGCCTCAGCTCAAGTCTATGTCGCAGCCCGTACTTGCCGTTGAGTGGCAGTACTGGGGCCATAGTGTGGAGCTGCACTTTGTTTTCTATCAGAACAGTGTTGGGGGCATATTTTGACCGTAGCTGACCGCAAGTCAGTAAGAGTGGCATAGAGACCATCCAGGGCACCGCGATCGGTGTCGGAGTAAATTATATTTGCATTATGACTTGTACTATTTTTGCATTGCAAACTGCCTGATTGTTGCATTATGAATTCCGTTGTATTGGCATTACGAACTGTCGGATTGTTGCATTACGAACTGCATTATTTTTACATTACGAAGTGTCCGATTCTTGCATTACGAACTGCATAGCATTGCATTAGGACTGCATTGGATCTTTGAGAATTGCTTATTTATACTGCAAGAACCTACAAGGGCTTGCTGGCCTAATAACCGGCAAGGTGAAGTATTACAAATGCACATATGTTGGATTTTTATCGTGGGGTCTCATCGTATATCTTTTTTTTAAATAAACATATAATTGTTTTTATGAAACTCGTGTGGAGTCTATTTGTGGTGTCATTAATGGATTACTAAGAGCGTGGTTGCAAATACTTTACACATTTGCCTTGGAGATAGGCCTGGCTGCTCGTGCCTAGCTACTGAGGGAGGGAGCAGGGGCTATCGGAGAAGGTGTCCTTCCCTGACTTAGAAGCGAGGGTCCCTATTTGGACTAAGGTATCTACTTCAGCCAACTAGTGACCCCAGTTCTAACAAGACCCTTCTGAAGAAGGCAGTCGCTGAACTTGAGGGAGACTTGACTATTACTAGAGTCCACAGAGTACCCTTCGAAAGGTCCCCTAATGCGAGATTTTGAGGAACCGGACTCCAACCTGGGCCTAGTAACACATGTAGGTTAGTACTAATAATTAGCGTGGTGTAGCTATTATGCAAATGTAAGGCTTCGAACATTAATATACTGACACGCAAGACTGTTTTATAACTCACATACACTTCATTGCACGTTATTTTGGCTTACACGTAAAGCACGGATTTACCCAACAAGCGCCATTTTCTGGTCTAGCTTGCCTTCAGCATTCAGCTCCAGCAAAAGCATTTTCTCTGCACATCCCTGAGCTCCATTCCCTTGTGAAATAGTATAACTGTAGCAACCTGCTGTTTCTGCACGTTAGGCTTGTCAAGGTTATAGGTGGGGGTAGGTTGGGCAAGCACATTCCCGGGGAGCGCAGTTTGGACTCTCTCTTGAAGTTAGCAGAAGGGAGTCACCCGCCCGATCTTTCTATAATGAGCTGAGCTATATCTGAGGGGTTTTGTGTTCCATATATGGTCTTTCCTTTGCACCAACCTGTACCAGCCTGTATTTTTCCATCGTGGGTAGCAACTTCGAAATGTAACAGTATATATGTGATGTGCTAACAAGGTCCCAGCAGTCTTCTTGGTGGACCTCGTGGGGTTAGGTCGCAAGGAGCTCCTCTGGCTGAGTTTTGTTTATTTGTAATAAACTATTGGACCTTCTACACTACCAACTGACTGATTATTGGTGATTAGTATATGGGCTATTTGTAAGTATGGCTCTATTTGGGTTGTGATTATATTTCTGGTACTTCAGTTGGCGACTCCGCTGGGACTCTGCGTTGGGGTTGTCCCCCTGTAATCAGGAAAGTGGGACATTGGAAAGGGCGATCTTGACCCGGGGGAAGGATCGGCCGAAGAATTGGGGTCCGCTCTGCTCTACCGATCAAGAGAGCTCGGCTGCTAGTGACCCCACGCCGGAGTCCTTCGGGTGTAACCCGAGAACGGGCCACGTTGGTCCTCAGGAGTTGGCAGTTGAGAACGCCCAATCGGACCTGAGTGCACCAAGTGAGTGATTTGTCTTGTCTTGTGTTGGATATCCTTTTGGATTTGGTATTTGGAATTTGGTGACTTTTTGTCACGGAGAACTCGAAAAGGGGGTCTGACGGGGCAGTGTCGAGACTGCACGGGCAGACGCCCCTGCTTTGAATTTTGGAAGTAACTAGAGATTAGGACCAGACGCCTTGGTGTGACTTGGGGAAAAGTTTGCACCCGGCCGGACTGCTCTCAGAAACGCCGGCGGCTGAGATTGGGTAGCACTCGGACAGATCTGGAGCAACGCTTGAGAAAGCGGGCTTAGCCAGAATAGTTCGGGAGGTGAACCATGAATGCCGTTGGATGGTTTGGAGGACGGTTTGTGGTTCTGAGGAACCTGTGTGGCTATCTCTAGGCAGTCTAAGGAAAAGACTGTTTGATTTTTTTGGGTCTTCTTGAGATTTGGAAAGAGTTCTCCATAGGTGGGAGTCGACGGGCTCCACCTTTTTGTTTGGAAATTCTGTTTGTTGTATTGTTTTATGTTACTATAGCACTGTAGTCGTTTTACTTGTGTAAGATTGTGGAGTGGATTTGAATACAGAACATGGCCATGTGTATGAGAGTGTTGTAAATAATACCTTTTTTTCCTTTTCAGTTATCGGTCTCTGAAAGAGAGCCATGCCGTGCTTTAGCAAGTTATGCTTTGGCTGTACTGGCCGAGGAAGTACGAGGTTGGATGAAAGCCAACCCGCTCCTCCGGAGGTAACTCCTAGCCATGATATGTATTGTAAGCATGGTATTGGGCCCCTTTTATTTAATACATTGTGGAATAAATACACTAAAGACAATGTAGAACTCCAGTGGCCAAAGACGGGATCTTTTGATGAGAAAAAAATCCAGTATTTGCAGGAACGTCTGTTCGCTAAATGGAGCAGACAAGCCATGTTTGATACCCTTAACAAATGGCAGAAAGAGGCCAAATGAAGACGCATACGGTCTGAAAAGTTAATGAAGATACAGCAAGAGCAGACTGAACAAAATATTGAGTATGCAGACCGGCAGTTTAGGTTACAAGTAGATGGAAGTTATGTGACTCGAAATGAGACGGAAGATGAGATAGAAGATGTATTGAACGCACGACCCCCACCCCCGTATGCGCCTCAGCGCGTGTATCCCGCTCTGCCTCTCCAGCCTGCTACGGCTCCCCCGGCCTCCGCCCCAGAGGCAAGCGTGTCTTTTGTCTCCTTAGGTGCTGATGGGCCACTGCTACCTCATCGAGATACATGGCTACCCTTCTCCCCGGGGGACAACTGGCCGCTGCGGCTTCCCGAGTGGTTTTAGCAGCCCCGAGTCCCATTTGGACCTCTCAATCAGCTAGTACGACGCCCGCAGATAGGGGGCGCACCCAGCTAGAAGAGCATGGTGGTAAGAGAGCTAGGCGACTATTTACCAGGGGATCAGTGGAGTATGGTGAGAAAGAAGCAGTGGCGGACCAGGCAGCTAAGTGGATGCGGAACAATATCTATACGGTAGCAGATTTGTGGAGTACAATAAAAGATCTCGAACCAGTCATGCAGCAACATGCATTATACCAAATGTCCTGCTACGTTATCGAAGCCTGGGAGCTATGCTTCCGAGATGGGGCAGCACCCCAAATACTGTATAACATCCGAGATTGGACTCATAAATTTAATATGGACCCAGAGGAGGTGTACAAAAATGTCGACACATTGATAAAATATCGCAGTCGAATGTTCCTAAAAAGTCCCAATTGGACTTCCCAGCACGCCATGAGAGAAGTACATCCTATTTATCACCCTGAAATTCTCGAACTACGTGACAATGCGGACCAGGTTATACGAGCCAGGGTAGACACCTGTTTTCAGGAACAATGGGTGTACACTCCGTGGAAGCGGAGCGAGGTTCTTGCCCTTAAATCGCAATTGCCCGACCCCCGCAAGAATCCCAACGCCTACTACAAAGAGCTGACTGAAGCTGCAGCCTCGGCTGTAATGACGTTGGCTGATATTGAGTTGTTTTTTGGATTATTGGTACCGGTTGACATATGGCGGCAAGTGCATGACACTGATCATGCTGCCGAGCTTGGGGGGACTTGGATCGAGTGGAAAGACTGGGACTGGGACCGTAAACCTGGCGATAAGCCTAGGAATGAAATCACTACCGTGGCAGCCAAAATCATAGCTTACATGCATACTTTGATTCCCCCACGGAAGGTTGACTGGGATAAATTGACAGCTTGTAGGCAGAAGAACTACGAAAGTGTTTCCGACTTCTTCACCCGGTTTGAAGGAGTTTTTATCGATTTTAGTGGCCAGGATCTAGCGACGGAAGGTGTGGTCCATTGGCTTGTAAATAAGTTTGTAACCAATCTAGCACCTGAAATTTCTACACGATTGCAAGCCGCCATAAGTACCTGGATAACTTCTACCCCCTCTGTGATACTGAGAATGGCCCAATATTATGAGCACAGGGAGAATGAGAGCAAGGATAAAGTGGAAAAGAAGGCTAAGGATCTAAAAACTCGAGTATTGTTACAGCAAGTCGTCCGAGGTCAAGGAGGGGGGAGAGGGGTTAGAGGGCCCGTGTCCAGAGGGGAGGGGACTGTCCGAGGCACAGGCAGAGGCGCAGGCGCAGGCACGGGCCAACCGTTAGGGTTAAATCAGTGTGCATACTGCAAACAGGAAGGGAATTGGAAAGCTCAGTGTCCATTGCTGCTCGCCCAGAATGGAGCAGTTCGGGGACGTGGCCGAGGACGAAGTGGCCCAGACCGGAGTGATATGCATAGGGAAGAAGCGGCTCAAGGCAAGTCTGAACGGAACCATTTTGACAACCCTCAGATTAGACAATACTATAATGAGGATTACTCATTTTGCGAGCAAGATAGGTATGACCACCCATAGGACAGCCAGGGACAGAGTAGGGGCCAAGTGTCGATCCCAGTCAATCAGCAAGGACCCTATGTGAAGGGGGAATTAATGGGGACTTCTGAAAATTTTTTAATTGACACAGGAGCAATGAATAGTTCGGTTGCTCGATCTTTGGTTCCAGGTGCGGCTCTGTCCGGGCATAACAATGTATCTGTGGGATTTTCCGGAGTTCCAGTGGTAATCCCCATCTCTAAACCTCTCCCTTTCACGATTGGTCCTGCAACTATTGAATCACCGTTTTTATTGACTTCCCATTAAGGAGAGAATTTATTGGGTTTGGATATGTTGAAGAGATTAAATGTGAAAATATATTGCTCTCCGGACGGTGTTTATTTGACCATACAGCCATACGCTGACAATATGAAACAATGTTTTGCCAAGAATGAGCCCCTCCCGCCTGAATTTGATACTGTCCCTGCAACGTTATGGGCCACGGGGGATGCGGATGTCGGAAAATTAGACATCCCTCCCGTCCATATTACGTTGAAAAAGGGTGCAAAATTGCCACGCATAGCCCACTATAAGATTTCACCGACGGGTGAGCGAGCCTTGCTTTCGATCATCCAAGACTTAATTGATAAAGGGGTGGTTGAGGAAACAGCTGCTAATGTTTGTAATAGCCAGATTCTCACGATTTTGAAGAAATCATCCGAGTCAGGACCCCAGGGGCAGGTCGATGCCTATCGCTTCATGATTGACCTGCGGGAGGTCAACAAGGTCGTGGTACCACAGTATCCTGTGGTGACTGACATCACTACCATACTTACTATGATCCCACAAACTGCTCAATACTTTTCAGTCATCGACCTAAAGAACGCTTTCTTCAGTATTCCCATTCATCCAGACAGCAGGCAAATCTTCGGATTCTCATTATCTGGCCGAAGCTTCAGATTTTGCCGTGCACCCCAAAGCTATACTGAAAGCCCGAGCATCTATAGTCAGGCCCTTAAGGCCCTGTTAGACGACTTAATACTGCCTGACGGTAACGTGATTTTACAGTACGTAGATGATTTGTTGATTGCATCCAACACTGAGGAAGGCTGTAAGGAGTTAAATTGTTACATAATTTGGCGGCAAAGGGGAATAAGGTGTCCTTGTCCAAATTTCAATATTGTCGACAGGAAGTGACCTACCTAGTTCATCTACTGTCGAAGGAGGGTAGGCGTCTGACTCCTGAACGTATTACTACTATCTCTAACATGTCTGTCCCTTGCACCCAGCTTGAAGTTTGTGCTTTTCTTGGCATCACCTCTTACTGTCGTCAATGAATACCTAATTTTTCTCTTCTTGCTAAACCTTTGTTACAATTAACCACTAAAGATGTACATGAACCTCTCCCTTGGACTGATGAATGTCAGCTCTCTTTTGACTCTTTGAAATCTGCTCTTTGTTCTGCACCCATCTTGGGCACTCCTGACTACCGTAAACCTTTTGTACTCTACGTGCATTAGGTCGACGGTTGCTCGCTTTCAGTGTTGACTCAAACATTTGGAGGCAAACAGAGGCCTTGCGCGTATTTGCCGGCTACCTTGGATAACGTAGCCAAAGCACTTCCTAGCTGTCTGAGGGCCACAGCAGCTGTTGTGGTGGCCATCCGACAATCAGAAGGGCTCATTCTAAATTCTAGTCTAACGGTGATGGTGCCACATGCTGTGGATGTATTGCTGAACAAAACTAAGACCCAGCACCTCACAAGTGCACGCCTCACTGGATATGAATTAATATTATTTGCCCCGCATATTACGATTACACGATGTGCCACATTAAATCCTGCCACATTGCTACCGCTCCCTTCGAATGCAAATGTAAATGATGTTCATAATTGCCTATTTCGGACCGAAGAAGAAACGAAGGGGAGGGTTGACCTCACAGACATTCCTCTATCTGACCCCCAAGGGGAATTGTATATGGATGGGTCTTGTTTCAAGTTAACAGATGGCACAAAACAGCTGCATATGCAATTACCACATTGAAAACAGTAGTCGAGACATCTCGAGTTCCCTATCGATCAGCTCAAGCTGCTGAACTAGTGGCATTATTACGAGCCTGTGAATTAAGTGAAGGACTAGAGGTCAACATTTACACAGACAGCCAATACGCCTTCGGCGTGGCCCATAGCTTTGGGCGGCTGTGGAGGGAACGTGGTTTCCTCACTTCTCACGGTCAGAGAATACAAAATCGTCCCCTGGTGTTACGATTGCTAGATGCCCTGACTTTGGCCAAAAAGCTAGCCATAGTGAAATGCAGTGCCCATAAGGCAGTGGTAGACGAAGTAGGTGAAGGGGAGGCTTTTGCTGACCAGACTGCTAAACAAACAGCGCAGTCCATGATGTCCAATATGTTTGTAACGTCCTCAGCTGGATGGGTGGAAGAATCTGACCTGTTCGATAATACCATAGAGAGTGTGAAAGAATTACAGAAGGAAGCTACCCCAGCTGAATTGGAGAAATGGGAGAAGGAAGTAGGAAGACTGGACAAGAATAACTGTTGGGTTGATTTAACAGATAAACAAAGATGGCTGCTGCCCAATGCTCTGGTACAAGCCATTTTAACTATGGCTCACGGACCAGCCCATGTGGGAGCAAAAGGGATTTGTGCCTTGTTGGATCCGGTATGGAATAATCCTGACATACACCAGACGGCTGTCCGGTTGGTACAATACTGTATGATTTGCCTGCAACATAACCCAGGGAAAGCAGAAAGTGTGTTGAGTGGCAGCTTCGCACCCCCGACTCTACCGTTTGAGGCACTCCAGATGGATTATATCCACATGGAGCGCGTCAACAACCTAAAATATGTTTTAGTAGTGGTGTGCTGTGCGCCTTCAGTAAATGGGTTGAGGCCTACCCAACTAAAGAGAACACTGCCCTGGCTACAGCAAAGGCCCTAATCAAAGAGTTTCTACCCAGATTTGGTTTGCCCCTTTTGATTTGGTCGGACAAAGGGGGGCACTTTAATGGAGCTCTAGTCAAGCATATCTGCAATGGCTTACAAATTAGACAAAAAATCCATGCAGCCTGACATCCCCAGTCGGCAGGGCTGGTTGAAACATATAATGGGATTTTAAAGTTAAAGATGGCTAAGATTCAAGAAAGTACTGGTTTGAAGTGGCCTGACACCCTACCCTTAGCTCTCATGTCACTGAGAGTTACCCCTCATTCTCGGTCAGGTCTTTCTCCCTATGAGATTGTCTTTGGGCGACCGGCTAACATATGGGGGGTGCCTAGGCCACGATCTTTTTCTGATGTTGAATACCCTATGTTGATCGATTACTGTATACGTTGACTAAAGATCTCCGTTCTATTCATCGGCAGGTAGCATCTGTACAGCAGCCTCCGCCAGAGGGCCCCGGACATCGACTGGAACCTGGCCAGTGGGTATTGGTCAAGAAGTATGAATGAGACACCAGCTTGGCCCCGAGATGGTCAGAGCCACACCAGATATTACTCGCAACGGGAGAAAGCACTGGATTCACGTCTCCCATCTAAAGAAATTACCGCTTCCGCTTCCCAATGATCAGCTGCAATCTGGTGAGATATTGACCCAGGAAACTGAGAGAACCACCGCATTTGTTCCTTTTTCCGAAGCCTGCGAAACAGAGAAAAGGCATGAAGAAGGAGTGACAGGATCGGACAAACCGGTCTCAGCTGAATCCGCAAGTGCCCTTAATCCAGCTGTTGATATTTCGGTGGGCAGAGGCTCCAATGAAAGTAAGGTGCCCTCTTTGCTGTTTTCTGATCAGGAAATTCCGGGTCATGTGCGATACAACCTATGGCCAAGAAAACATCCCAGTGCCTCAGACAACACTGCTAGGAGTTAAGGAACTTTCGTTATTGTTCTCTGTTCAGAAAGAAAGACTTGCACTCGAGAAACGGCCAGGTTGTACATCGATTTCTTTGATTTCTTTGATGACCGATAGGAGTCTGCCGGTGAGACTCTGACGGACACAGGGAGAAGAACCCTCTGGCAGGACGGACTGCTTCGCCCGAGTTTAGTTTTGGACTTTTAGTTAGGAATGTACACTTTTGGTTGTGTTTTGTTTGAAGAAGAACGTCCTATTGCACCACGTTATTTGCCATTTTATGAGCCAATGTTTTCCACTTAGACCATGCATGTGAAAATAGCCTTTGTGTTAGTAATAGCTGTTATATTAGCCATCTTTATGAGTGTTTTTATATATCTAGAGTATAAGTACCCATGCAAGCTATGATACCTCTACCACTGCCCCGCCTGAACATTTGATGTTCACCTTAGCCCCACATAAACAGAGACACCGCCAGACCTATGCCAAGAATGTATTTGTAGAAATGCTCCAACAAACTCACAGTACCACTAATATGACTGATTGCTGGGTCTGTGGGCTCTTACCTTCACTAATGCATAAATACAACTTATTTCTCTCTCTACCCTTGTCCTACCTAGGAAGCTGTGAAGCTTGGTTTCAAATGTTCTCTGCCATGTATAATCATTATGTAGAAAACCCCAAACACTACACCGAGAAAGACTACGGTATGATCTTAGCGTACATTGGGACACATCAGGGATTTGATCCAGCTGGAAATGGGGGAGAGGGATCACTAGACCCTGGTGCTTGTATGAATTTGTACACTGCTAACGAGAACAGTACTTGGTTGCAGGACAAACTTTATGACTTTGCTAATTTCAATAATTCTCAGTATTTTCAGCATTTTGTTGCTAGAAATGTGACTAGTGAACGTAATATGCCTGTTCCTATTTTGAATACAACCTCCGATTTCTGTGTCCAGGGTATGGGGCATGTACAGGTTGGAAACAGCATTTGCAATTACACTTACAGAATAAAGATTTTCAGTAGCCCTCCATTGTTGACACCACCAAATGTGTATTTCGTCTGTGGGGAAAATGCATACACTTGGTTGCCCCGAGGATGGGCGGGACAGTGTTACTTGTCTTTCTTGTACCCCCCGGTATATATGGCACCATCAGATTATCACAAAACGCACCGGCTCTATAATACAAACCTAGTTTCTACTAGACAGCGGAGACAGCTTGACATGACAGAAGTCGATCAGACTGACACATCCCTGCAACAGTTCACATACTTTACGAAAGGATTGGTAGAGAGATAAGACGTTTGTCTAGGATAGTAGAAAATGTCATTAATATCACCACCGACATCATGACCAATATCACCGTAGAGCTTCAGGCCACGAGACTCGTTTCGCTCCAGAACCGGATGGTTCTTGACGTCATATTGGCTGATAGGGGAGGAGCCTGTCGAGTGATCCGCAGCTCCTGCTGTGTTTACATCCCGGACTCCGCCCCCACGGTCCATCTGGCTATTCAGAGACTACATCGTATTGCAGCTGAAATGCACACTGAAAATGGGTCATGGTCCCTTTCTGGTTGGTTTTGGGGGTTATTGTCTACTTGGGGGAGAAAACTCCTGATGATAGTCGCTGGAGCAGCCGGTATTATATTCACCTGCTGTCTCTGTATGCAGTGTGGGCCGGTTTGTTGTTCTTACAGTGCTGCTAGAATAACAGCCATGTTCACCCCCTCTTTTGTCCCCACTAAGACTCATATTCTTCAACAGGAGATTCGTGAGCTTATGGCCATTGACGAGGAAGTCTTCCAGGATTAGTACTCCCTATTAATTAGATTCATCACGCAAAAAGGAGGGTTTGAGGAACCGGACTCAAACCTGGGCCTAGTAACACATGTAGGTTAGTACTAATAATTAGCGTGGTGCAGCTATTATGCAAATGTAAGGCTTCGAACATTAATATACTGACACGCAAGACTGTTTTATAACTCACGTACACTTCATTGCACGTTATTTTGGCTTGCACGTAAAGCACGGATTTACCCAACAAGCACCATTTTGTGGCCTTGCTTGCCTTCAGCATTCAGCTCCAGCAAAAGCCTTTTCTCTGCACATCCCTGAGCTCCATTCCCTTGTGAAATAGTACAACTGTAGCAACATGCTGTTTCTGCACGTTAGGCTTGTCAAGGTTATAGGTGGGGGTAGGTTGGGCAAGCACATTCCCGGGGAGCGCTGTTCGGACTCTCTCTCGAAGTTAGCAGAAGGGAGTCACCCGCCCGACCTTGCTATAATGAGCTGAGCTATATCTGAGGGGTTTTGTGTTCCATATATGGTCTTTCCTTTGTACCAACCTGTACCAGCCTGTATTTTTCCATCTTGGGTAGCAACTTCGAAATGTAACAGTATATATGTGATGTGCTAACAAGGTGCCAGCAGTCTTCTTGGCGGACCTCGTGGGGTTAGGTCGCAAGGAGCTCCTCTGGCAGAGTTTTGTTTATTTGTAATAAACTATTGGACCTTCTACACTGCCAACTGACTGATTATTGGTGATTAGTATATGGGCTATTTGTAAGTATGGCTCTATTTGGGTTGTGATTATTTTTCTGGTACTTCAATTTCCAATTTACTGAAGACAAAGCCTTTTTTTCAAAACCTGAAAGGGAAGTGCAAAAGCAAATTTTTAATTTATTTGAAGAATTTCAATCTATCGGAGGCTATAAAATGATTAGATCTAAAATCAATCAATCAATCAATCATAGCATTTGTAAAGCGCACTACTTACCTGCGAGGGTCTCAAGGTGCTGGGGGGTGGGGGGATGCTGCTACTGCAAGAGCCAGGTCTTGAGGAGCCTTCTAAAGGACAGCAGGTCTTGGGTCTGCCGTAGGTGGATGAGGAGGGTGTTCCAGGTCTTGGGGGCGAGGTGGGAGAATGATCTGCCACCGGAGATCACTCTTAGGATGCAGGGGACTGTGGCCAGGGCGAGGTCGGCAGAGTGGAGCTGGCGGGTGGGGGTGTAGAAGCTGAGTCGGCTGTTGAGGTACACTGGTCCTGTGTCATGGAGTGCCTTGTGTGCGTGGGTGAGGAGCTTGAAGGTTATTTTCTTGTTGACATGGAGCCAGTGCAGGTCTCTCAGGTGGAGTGTGATGTGGCTGTGGCGAGGAATGTTGAGGATCAGGCGTGCAGAGGTGTTCTGGATGCGTTGAAGCTGTTTCAGGAGTTTGGCCAAGGCTCCTGTGTAAAGCGTGTTTCCGTAGTCCAACCTGCTGCTGACGAGGGTCTATGTGACTATTCTTCTTGTTTTAGTGGGGATCCACTTGTAGATCTTGTGGAGCATGCAGAGGGTGTTGAAGCAGGAGGAAGAGACGGCATTGAACTGCTTGGTCATGGAGAGGGTGGAGACGAGGATGACCCCTAGGTTGCGTGCGTGGTCGTTGGGTGTTGGAGCTGTTCCTAGTGCGGTCGGCCACCAGGAGTCATACTAGGCCGAAGGTGTGGATCCAAGGAAGAGGACCTCCGTCTTGGCCTTCATTCCTTCGTGTAGGTTGGTTTTGGCGGTGTGCGGGCCCTTGGTGAGGGAGGGGATCAACTGGGTGTTGTTGGCATAGGAAATGATGTTGAGGTCGTGCAGTCAGGCAACGTGGGCGAACGGTGCCATGTAGATGTTGAACAGTGCTGGGCTGAGGGATGAGCCCTGGAGTACGCCGTTGATGATCTCGGTGGCTTCGGAGCGGAAGGGTGAGAGGCGGATGCTCTGTGTTCTGCCAGAGAGGAAGGAGGTGGTCAAGTCCAGGGCCTTCTCTTGGATCCCAGCATCGTGGAGGCGTGTTCGTAGTGTGCAGTTGCAGACCGTGATGAAGGCAGCTGACAGGTCCAGGAGGATGAGGGCCGTGGTTTCTCCATTGTCTAGCAGGGTCCTGATGTCATCTGTGGCAGCTATGAGGGCAGTTTTGGTGCTGTGGTTGCATCCGGAACCCGGACTGGGATGGGTGCAGGATGCTGTTCTCCTCGAGGTAGTGGGTCAGCTGTCTGTTGACGGTCTTCTCGATGACCTTCTCCGGGAAGGGAGTGGGGGGATGGGCTGGAAGTTCTTGAGGTCCTTGGGGTCTGCCTTGGGTTTCTTGAGTAAGGGGTTGATCTCTGTGTGCTTCCAGCTCAGGGAAGGTTGATGTCTCGAAGGAGATGTTGATGGTTTTCCGGAGATGGGGTGTAACAGTGTTGCTGGCTTTGTTGAAGATGTGGTATTGGCAAGGGTCTGACGGAGATCCGGAGTGGATGGTGTTCATGATCTTGATGGTGTCGTCATCATTGATGTTGGTCCAGAAGAGCAGGCGGTTGGTGCGGATGGTGGACATGGGGGCGGAGGTCTCAGTGGTTGTCAGGGCTGTCGTGTTGTTGAAGCTGTCATGGATGTCTGCGATCTTACAATGCAAGAAGGTGGCCAACGAGTCTCACATGTCTTGTGAAGGTGGGATGTCGTTGGTGTTGGAGCTGGGGTTGGAGAGTTGCTTCACTATGTTGAAGAGCTCTTTGCTGTTGTGTGCGTTGTTGGCTAGGCGGTCTTTGAAGGAGGCCCTTTAGGCTGATCTGATGAGGTGATGGTGCCTGCGGGTGGCGTTCTTGTGGGCTGCTTAGCTGTCTGGTGTTTGCTCCCGGAGCCAGTTCTTCTCCAGTTTTTGGCAGGTTTGCATGGAGGCCTGGAGGTCTTTAGTGAACCAGCTGGCTTTCTTGCTGGTGTGACTGTTGAAGGGTTTCTTGAACGGGGCAAGGGTATTGGTGCAGTTGTCGATCCACTGTCTGAGGTTGCGGGTGGTGGTGCCGGCATCGGTGGCATTGGGGTGGGCTCTGGGTGAGGGTGGCGGTTATCTGGTCTTCGATGACATTGTTCCAGCAGCAGCGAGGCATCTATTGGGAGCGCTGGTGCGTGGTGGGTTTCCGGAAGGTAAAGTGGATGCAGCGGTGGTCGATCCAGTGGAGTTTGGTGGTGTGGTTGATGGAGACGTGTGGGCTTGCGAAGAAGATGGGGTCGAGCGTGTGGCCGGCGGAGTGGGTGGGTGTTGTGACGGGTTGTCCGAGTCTGAGGTTGGCTAGATTGTCAATCAGGGTGGTGGAGTTGGTGTCATTCTTGTTCTCGAGGTGGAAGTTCAGGTCCTAGAGGAAGATGTAGTCCGTGGAGGCGAGGGCGTGTGTGCTGACGAAGTCGCTGAACTGTGCTCAGGGTACGGGGGTTCTAGACGAGGGTTCCTCTGAGGGTGGTGTTGGGGTCGGTGTGGATCTGGAAGTGCAGGTGTTCGGCGGTGCTGAGGGTGTCGTCAGTGCTGGTCGAGACTCTGAGAGTGTTCCTGTGGACGATGGTGATTCCTCCTCCTACTCTGTTGGTGCGGTCCCTGCGGGTGATCTTGTAGCCGTCCAGGATGGTTATGGCGATGTCGGGTGCCGAGGAGGGGTTAAGCCAGGTCTCTGTCTGGAAGGCGACGTCTGGGGAGGTTGAGTCGAGTAGCTCCCAGAGTTCAACGGCGTGTGTGCAGGTGGAGCGGGTGTTGAGGAGGATGCAACTGAGGTGGTTGGGTTCTTTCCTGGTTGGTGGGTTGGCGGGTTGGATGCTGGTGTAGCTGCAGTTCCGGCAGGAGAAGGGTCCTTGTGTGTGCTTCGGGGCTGTCAGGCAGCAGATGCATGATCGTCAGGCATTGAGTACGTGGAGAGTGCTGGCATCATAGCGGAGACGGGCATCGTGGCATTTGCGGGGGCCAGGGGTTCTGGCACTGGGCGTGGTCCAGGCACGGACGAGCGTAGATGGGCTTGCCTTAGGCACGCCTTTGAAGAGGTGGGAGGTAGGAGCAGCTGGGAGGGGGGAGCGGGTGAATTGCTGAGCGGGGAACTGGGCCGCATGGGATGTAGCAGCGGGGAAAACGGGAGTGAGGAGCAGCGAAATGGAAACAGAAGGCAAAAGGGGCACAAAGGAAGTGGGAATGTAAAAAACGAACACAGAATCAAATCTCAAAATACAGAGCAATTAGCCGAGCAGAACAGACAAACAGTAAAGTACAATACAGTGCAGAAAATGGACGCAAACCTACGGAGGCGGGCCTTGAGCTCCAGACAGTAGGAGCGGCAGCTGGATACAAAGCACGGGCACAGCCAGATGTAGCTATGCGGCGTGGGGGGCGACCTACCTGGAAACAGGGTCAAGGGTTGCTCTGCTTTGCAATTGCACACCAGAATCTTTATTGATAGACTTAGGTCCATTGATTAATACATGGCCCAAGAGGTATTTAGGGATACATCTAACATAAAACATTAACAGACTTTATGTCCTAAATTATAGCTCCCTCATAATAAAATAAATAATAAACTCTCAAAGTGGAAAGAGCTTCCAGTTTCAATAATAGGCCAAGTCGCGATAATTTAAATGATGATATTGCCTCTATGTACCTTCCTCCTTTTAGCCATCCCTAAAGTGGTCATAATTTTTTTTTTTAAGGGAGTCCAAGGTCTTTTTTCTACATTCATATGGACAAATAAGGTGCCCAGGCTCTCAATGGATATGCTTTTTAGACCTGTGTCAGTAGGGGGGGTTGGCTTTCCGTGATTTGAAATAGTAGTACTATGCTAATTTTGCACACACCACATATAGAACTACGAAGGTCTTAAACATCAATAGGTATGATAACTTATTTTTAGACTTAATTAAGGAATATGTAATCCAAGATTTTATGCGTTTAATAAAAACCCCTAAGAAGTAAGGTATAAAACCCTTCAATGGAGCATTAAATAGAAAAAACAGCTATATAGGCATTATTCTATCCCCACTGTAAATAGAGAAACTTTCCTATCGGACATCGGCGAAGGTCAAGAATTATGACTAGAACCAGAAATTATAACCAACTGGTAAAACCAGGGCTTTAGTAAAATAGGAGATTTTTTTGTTGGGAGATTGGAAAACCTGGTCTGAAATAGAGCCAATGCTTAAACATAGTAAGATTATTATGCAAGGGTCATTTGTCACGCTTAAAGGTTTCCTGTCGGAACTTAACCCCACATATATCTGTGAAACCAGCGATCTCGTAGGGCAACTAGTAAACAATACACACTGCATTTCAACAAGTGGTTGGGTCTTCTTGTTCCGGACCCGAGGGTAGATACATTATATCAGAAAATACAGACAAAATGGGTAAAGGAGGAAGGGCTGCATTTCTCCAGTATGGATTGGAATCAAATTAATAAATTCAATTGTTCCCTGCTGAAAGCGGCTAACATTAAGCGGATGCAGTTTTATTTTAAGTGGCTACTTTACCGCACTCCAGATTTCCTGCATAAAATGAATCCCCAGATCTCATCAAACTGCTTTCGATGTAATTTACAGGGAGGGGGGAACAGGACCCATATCATCTGTTGGTGTCCGAAACTAGATGGATTCTGGGAGAGCATCAACAGATACTGCCATGACATACTGAAAGTCTCTCAGACACTACATACCCAGACAATGGCTTTACAGCAACCATGCTACAGAAAAAACAGATATTTATTGTGGTCTTGGCTGCTCGGTAGCTGGTCCTCTGAAGGTGGAGATCAAATGAGATTCCTACTTCCACACAGATATTTGGTAAATTAAGTAGGATTAAGGAGCACAAAAGAAAGTACGCTTTAAGAGCAGGCTCCTATAAGAAGTTTAAGATCCTATGGGAAAATTCGAGTTAAAATGTAGTGGAAGGTTTTCATGTTTTTGGATTGGATATGCTTTTCATAATATTGCTAAATTAAATTGTATAATCAATTACGTGAATTATTGCATTTTACACCAGGTACCTCCACTAAGCGCAAAGGAGCTGTGTTGCAGAGTGTTGTAAAATGGGGCGTGGTCTCTGAACACCTCTCCCTGGTGCATACTCGAGGTACCTGGTGGGCTAGTTGGCCCCCAGGGGACCTCTGGATTGAAGATGAATTATTTACCCAACAGTGCGTGTTTGCACACATATCACCTCAGGCCCCACCCCCTACCTTCACTACTGTGCAAAACGCACCCCGTGATGCGTTTTAAGTTGGGGGATTAAGTCCCCTTGAATCCTGAGGTCCCCTGGTGGCCAACTAGCCCACCAGGTACCTCCAGTAAGAGCCACAGAGCTGTGTTGCAGAGTGTTGTAAAAAGGTTTGTGGCCTTAGAACACCTCTCTGCAACGCAGCTCCCTGGAGCATAATGGCGGTACCAGGTGGGGTAGTTGGCCCACAGGGGACAGCAGCATTGAAGAGGAATTAGTTCCCCAACTTAAAACGCACCAAAGGGCGTGGTTGCACATGTCACCGCAGACCCCGCCCCCTTCCTTCACCATTGTACAAATATTCCTCTAAAATCAGTCAAACTAGGGATTCCGATTTACTCACCTGTTATCAGGAGAGAACTCAGTGCTGCATCTGTTAGCCCAGCACTGACCCTGAAAAGTAATTTTAAGCGTACTTACCAGTAACTTGTATTTCCTTCCATAGGAATCCATTGTGTGGTTTTCACTAGAAAAGTTTCTAAGTGTCTATTTTCACAAACTAAAAATATTCCTTAAAAATTGCCTGTATGACTTTAACGCATTCTTTCGAATGTTTACAGGAGATGCACCCGTGCTGGATCCAGGATCCACCACTGAGTAAGAAAAAGTAACGTTAACACAAGTGAATTTCCTCCTATAGTATAACATTGGTGGTTCTTTGTGAAAAAGTTTCCAAGTGTCAACTTTTAAAATACAATAATATTCCTTACAAATCACTACTGTAACCAAAAGGTTTTTACTCAATTGTTTACAGGAGATATCTCAGGACTTAATGTAGGATCTAGTCTTGTGGTCAGAAAAGTAATCCAAAAAGTAACTAATTGAATTTAACTAGAAATTCACATTGAGCTCAATGTTGCATTGTGTCTGAAATTGTGTTGCGCATTACAACTGTAACTACTGTACTTAAAAGTCTACTGCCAATGTGCAAAGTATTTAAACTAAAGTAATTCATTCTGTGAAAGTATATTTTGTAATGTCATGTATAATTTAATTATAATGTAATTTAAAAAATAAAATATCGAAAAATTAATAGTTTTAAAAAAATGTAGTAAATCTGTATCAAAAAAATAAATATAAGAATTAATACTTTTAAAAATTGTCATTTACAAAACCTTTGCAATTCACTGAAAAAACAATGGGTTCCAGACATGTTATAGTTAGGAATTAGCATTTAAAAAACCTTTGAAATTCCCTGAAAAAACCATAGGTTTCAGACATGTTATAGTTAGGAATTAGAATTTAAAAAACCTTAGAAATTCACTGAAAAAACATAGGTTTTATGGGTGTTATAGTTAGTTGGGCATTTCACTCGTACAAATTGAAATTCCCCCGTTATAGTTAGTTGTACTAACTATAACTCACGCACCCGCAATCCACTGCTGATTATGTCACATATTACATCATTCATGACATGGTCAGTGACATCACTGATGACATCTCAAATGACATCACTGATGACATCGCTGTTGATATCATCCATGTGACAAACTGATACACCTCATCATACAGTAGCATAACCTTAGTTTCAACACTCATTATAAAATATGAAGTACTATATTTGAAACCATTGACACACCAGTACAAGTTTCTAAAAACCCACTCAGTGATTCCTACATCTACACACACATCTAAACACTTACCTATAGATTCACTCATACATGCTAACAAAGATCAACAGAACACTATTAATTATACTTATACACCTACATCAACATTACACACCAGCACATATCCTATTCACTTATGCAGACATCCTACTCACGTATGCAAACAATTGATCATACTTACATTTACTAAGCTACACACTTATACAAACACCACTTTATTTATTCATATAGATAATAACTCATACTTAGTGTGTTATAAAATCACTATTACAAGTATACAGTGTTCGATGCAGTCACTCATACAATCACTGAGTCTTATGTATACTTATTAATATACAACTGGCACATACATTGCCTTTTATATTTCTACTTTGTTGGACATATTTCATTGAAAAATATATTTACTCATCAACACACCCTTAAAGAGATTCATTCACCCAAAGCATCTGTTTTCACATACAGTCTTAACCTAATATATGTACTTAATCAACTATTTATACGTCTTTAGACAGTTACACATCTTCCATCCAACTACGCACACATTCACTCTCTCATACAAATACTCTCTTAACTAATTAAAAACTAATATAGAGTTTCACATACCTACTAACCAACTTATGCAGTAGTTTACACAACAAGACACAGAGAGAAACACATATTTACACAGTTAAATCACTATCCCATATATTTAGTGAGACACTTTAAATTATTCACTTACACAGTCAATCACAGTGGTAGTAAATCCTCCATCCAGACATTTCTACATCCACTCAGTCTGCAATGCAGATTCCTATTCCTATATATATAATAAATATATAAATACCAAACCAAATCACATTCACTGGATGATGTCATCAGTGATGTCATTTGAGATGTCATCAGTGATGTACCTCAACAACCACCTCACTTTCTACACGCCCACCCGCCTGCTCCGCTCGACCAGTCTCGCCCTCTCCACCGTCCCACGCATTCGCAGAGCCACCGCCGGAGGACGATCCTTCTCCTACCTGGCGGCCAAGACTTGGAACTCCCTCCCCTTCCACCTACGGCTGACCCAAGACCATCTCTCCTTCAGGAAGCAACTCAAGACCTGGCTTTTCGAGCAGTAACGGACCCTTCCCCTCTCAGCGCCTTGAGACCCTAACGGGTGAGTAGCGCGGTTTATAAATCTGTTTGATTGATTGATTAATAATGTAATATGTGACATCAGCAGTTGACATTGTTTATGATATCATTGATCACATCTCAAATGTATATAATTATGCAGATGTGTCTTTTATAGGGCATAATCTAGTGTATAAACATTTAGAGATATTAGATGTATGATGGTAATGGAGGAGCAATATGAATTGTATTTAACAATTTGTAGAACAGGACATATTTTTAGGGCAGAAATTTAAAAAAGAAAATAGGATGATTTATTAGATTTCTTTGTTTGTAAATTATTAAGTGACTTATAACATTAATGTAGAAAGTGATAATAATCAGGATCTTATTCTTGCTTTCAGAGATGCCAAAGTAAAAGAAGAGGGCCATGGCCAAGACATCATCCTCTTTCAGGGCCATAGGAGAAACACCTTCCATCACAACAGAAGACATTCCCTCTGCTGCTGATGGTAAATATTGTTTCTTTTTATTTACTCTCATTAGAGTTAACAGTTTATCTTTCCTACAATGCAGCATGGACTTTTATAGTCTTCATTTTGGTGTTTTTCCTATATTTTTGTTAACTTCTCCTTTCTCTGTTTTCGTGTCTGTTAACCCCTAAATCTCCTTGTCTTTCCTTTTATACTATTTCCACAGTTTACACCCTCATGTCTCATTTTCATTGTCCTTTCTTATAAACCTCGTGTTTACTGTTCCTGCAACCTCTCTCTTACCCATGTGGTATATTTCTCCACTTGAATCCCTTCTCTTTCCTTTAATCATTGTTTCCCCACTCATTTCCTTGCATTTTCCCTTATTATTAAAATATTTATAGTGTTGTATTTTTCATTATTTACATATTAGAGTGTTGATGTACAGTTTAGATTGAAAGTAATACTGGCAATATTGTCTGATTGTTTAGGTATTATTTTTTACTTGTGCAAATACTGTGTTTGGTGGTGATAATACTAAATTGTTTTTTTCTAGAACCTGCCCAGGCCCATATGGGGAACAGCCAGGACCAACATCCTATGGATAAGGGGCAGGAGGGGTCGGACTTAGCTTTTCAGATGAGTAGTAAGTCATGTTTCTTTCTCAATGGAAACTGATGCATTTGCTAAAGGGTTCCTTCTATGTTCCTAAACCAGATCTGAAAAATGTATGAATGTTCCACAGTCCCCTATTTTTCTGTCACTATGTGAGCCGGTAAATGGCTTCTGTATTTATCAGGTTCTGCAGAACAGCACAGGACCTGACTTAGTCAAATGAAAGTCAGAAAAGAAACATAAAGAGAGAGAATGGAGAGGAAGGAAAAGATGCAAGAGAAAGGATGAAAACAGATTAAAGACTCTCATCAAGTTTCTTCCAGTACACTGAGTGATGGCCAGAGGAAAGGCCCCAGGAAGTGAGTCTAGTAAGGGAGGAGGAACCCTGAAAAGATGTCATGGCAGAGAGGAGGCAATGGAAGGGCACATTGTGAGGAAACATCCCCGAGCCCTTGCAAAAACCTGGGAATGTTGAGTGCTACAGGGGACACCTTATTATGAAACAGGCTTCTGGAGGGCAAAGTATGTGCCAACAATCTTTGTGCATATTTGTTGTTTGTTATTGTGTTGAGCTACCAATATGTTCTGTTGTTTTTTGAGGTGCTGTGTTTTTGTGCTGCTTTATTGCAATATGATATTGATTGGTGTATTTGGAGTGTGCTGAATTCAGTTATGTTTAAAATGTTGGTATGTTTTATCTGGATATGTTATATTGCAATGTTATTGTGTTTACTTTAGATACCCCCAAAAATATTGATAGAAGTCAGACAGAGGCTGCAAACATGGCAGGTGATGAGGTCCTTTGACTGACCAGACTGGACTTTTACTCAGGTCCCACCATGTTTACTCAGGTCCCACCATGTTCGTGGAGGAACGTGGCTTGCACAGGTGGGTAACCAATTAAGAGGTTAATTCCACAGGGTGACATGGGATTGCCAACAGCATGGCCAAGAAAGCACAACGGGAACCTCAAAAGAAGGAAGGGGGAGGAAAGAAGCCCAAGTCTTGCATAAATTGAAAGGAAGGGGCATAAGTACCATTATTGCACATAAAAGGGTCAGCATAAGCATGGAAACTAACAAGAACAGCAGGAGCAAAAAGAGCAAAAAGGGGAAGAGAGGACAAATCATCTAAAGGAGGTAAAGCAGAGAACTAGAGCAAGTGATTGAAATTGCAGAATACACTAGAGTGACAGTGGAAAGGAAGGAAAGAAGAGTAAGGATAGAAGGGCACCCACTTACATGCCTCTTTCATTTCTTTCTTCTAGGGGATCAGCCACAGACCAGTCAGGCGCTGGAACCTTTGGAGTAAGGAGAGAGAAGAAACCATTTGTTGTGAACTTAGGAGAAATGTGAGGAAGCAAATTAAGTGTGTCTTAGTAAGCAGGCAGATAGAGAAATACCCTGATCACAGCCACTAAGCAAAACAATCAGTGCATTGAGCGGGACTTCCAAGCCATGCCTGAGACGGTATACCAACTGGTGCAATTCATGGAGATTTAGTCCTGACTGCACTCAAATCCTGAAAGCCTTGAGCTTCTGGTCATTCCAACCAGGGCCAAAGCTGCCCAGTCGCCAGACGGCTTCCGGCACCTGGCAGGCAATAACCCGGCCACCCTGCACGGATGTAGAATAAGCCATGCCCTTAACACAACCGCTACAAACAGAATCCCCCACCCCCAAGGTACCAAGCAGCCCCCTTCGCCCTGGGACCACTGAGGAAATCCTTAGCGGATGTGAATGTTTGCATCCTCTGTGGTGCTGAAACAGTACTTCCATTATTCCATTGTCCTCAAGAGGCCCACTGTAAAAAGGGCTGAAACGTGTGTCAACACTATAGTTTGTGGGAGTCTTTCAACCTTTAATACTCTTAGCAATGAATTAGACACACACTAAAAAACAGAGGGCGAGGTCAAGAGTGTCCTCTGTGTGAGACCTGGACTACCTCTGTTGTGGACTGTGCAATAAATAAGGTTTACAGCCACATTTTTTAAAAGTGGAAGACTGAAGAAAGATTCTAGTTGTCACATCTATGGTTATTTCTGTCCTACACATTGTTTTGTATGCACAAATTAGGCTATTTCTTACCCTACAGTATTTTGTTATGTATGTGTATTGCTATATGTTAACCTTTATGCACACTTCAGGTACAGATACCGAGTGAAGATGACTCTGCTTGCTAATAATTAAAAATAAATCACAGTTTGTGTAATTGGACAAAACACCAGTGATTAATGTAAGTGTTCATGGTGGAAATTACTTTTGTAAATTCTGTTCCCACATTATACCACACTTCTGTTTAAAGCATAAATTAAATCTTCTATATTTAACTATGACAATATAGAACTTTGCAGTTTATTGCCACGTGAGTATAAAAATAATTATGTAGGTTGTAGCATATGACAATTTTTTGTGTGGTGCCCCCATATCCTGCCTTAACTGTGCAGCTACCAGGGGGTAAAGTGTCTGTGCTCCTCCTTTCAACATGACAAAATCGGTATACCCCTAATTGGTATATTTAACTTATCTATAAATCCCTAGTATACAGGACCAGGTGTACTTAGGAGCTGTGCCATCCACTACAGAGTAAAACATGGTTTCAAGCATACCATTGTAGCCTGGCTAAAGTAGCTTTCACAGTGCACTATGAACTGTCAAAATAAACCCTTTTAAAAGGCCTAAACCTCCCCTTGAAATATTTATGTCACCCCCTCAATAGACGTTACTGTCCATGCAATTTCATGAAAAATGTTTGAGGTCAATCTCTTACAATATTTGTTAGAGTGCATGAACGAGTGAAAGAAACCTGCTCGGCCTGCAGCGATAGTGGCACGCAATGAGTGAGATCGTTGCCTGAGAGACAAAGCGAATGAGAGTAAGATTAAGGGACAGATGTGAAAGATGCTGGCTAGCATAAGGAAGGAAGCATTGCAGGAGCGAAAGGAGTTCTGGCTTTGTCCCTAATAATAATTCTTCCATACCAAGAAAGATGAATATTCAATTGGGTGGCCTCCCAAGAAGGCTGAACAAGCTATTTAGAGACACAAGTCAAAATGGGATGAGTAATAATACAATTGGAAAAACTGACTTCTAATTTTCCTTAAAGGGGCTGTTGGAGAACTTCTATAGGTCGTATGGTAGAACATGCATCCCCAGTATCAACCAAGAAATTAACACAATGTTTATACACTCTCTCTTCTACATAAGGTCCTTCTTGATCAACTGGGACATAGAATCCTGCATGCAGGAACTCCCCTTGGGCAGGAGTTTATGAGCTTATGAAGTGTATGAACTACTGAAGTGGGAGTTTGTTCCACGTTCGAGACTAGATTAGTTTCATTGTTAGTTTGAGACTGCTGCTCACAAGTGATAGGGACCAAACAGTTGCAGGCTGAAGATTCAATACCATTTTTAGATGCAATATTGCATGGTGGCTTCCTTGTGTGAACTGCGTGTTAAAAAACTGAAATTTCTGACATAAATCATGACTCATTCTTGTAAAAGCTGCTGGAACATCAGCTTATTTTCTGACATTCAAGATCACTCCTATTTATTCCATTAGATAATTATAGTAACATTGTTCCGCGTTTGTCAGCTTTTATGAAATCTGGAAAGACTGGAGTTGGTAAAGACCAGATTTCTTCTAGATCTTTATTCCTGCGGGCTTTTATCAGGTTATTGCATTGAAATCTCCCATTAGTAGTACTTGCTAGTTTCCACTTTTTCAAGGGTTGATTCTATCAGATCAAAACGTTTTGTGGCGAGTGGTAAATTCAGGACTAGGTGGAACATAGATATTAAACCGGAATAATGAATCTACAGAGAAAGATCTTTTTTTCAATGTGTTTACCTTAGTTCATTGGACATTATTACAGGGTAAATAGATTATTTTGAAGTTCCACTTCATTTTCTCCAATAGAAGAATTGATAATCCTCCCTTTGCATGGCCTCGTCTTACCCTTGTGGGAGGAATTTAGAAAACAAAGTAATCCTTTTGGTCAAATTTATTTAGAGACCGAAGGGCATATTTACAAGCCCCTATTGCCACAACATCATCACTTTTTTGGACATTGTGGTGGCGATAGGGGCTTTGCCTTATTTAGAAGTAGGCTTAATGCTGCCTTGTAAATAAGGCACCCTTCCATGCTATACTTAGCTTGAAAGGGGGGGGCCAATGGGTATTGCTGTGGGCGTTCCACCACAACACCCTTTGATTTTGACTCTGCCCCATATTTAAAAGGGTGGGGTAAATATGGGGCAGTGCCAAAATAAGACCTGCGAAAACCTGGTATTACCCTGGAGAAACGAGGAGAAACCTTAATTTCTATAGTGCAAGGGTACCTGTGTTGGCGCTAGGCAGCTAAATTTAGCGCCGGTACAGAGGGAAATACAGGGCGGCACCAAATTCTTGTAAATATGGTGCAGCCCAGCATTTCCAAAGTAACGGATTATGGGGCATATTATCAAGGGGGTTTATCTCTGCTTTTTTTGCTTTAAAAGCCAAGAAAGCGGAGATAAAATTATCTCCCTATTACCAAGCTGTCGCTAACACCAGTTAGCGACAGCTAATAGGAGATAGCGACCATCTTGGGCCCCGCTCTGCATGTCAGTGATATTTATCACTAATGACATGCAAAGTGGGCGTGCCAAGATGTTAGCGACTGGAAACAGTCGCTAACATCGCTATCTCCTATTACCAACTTTTGGAGATATTCACGCTAAGCGCGAATATCTCCAAAAGCTAACACCTGCCCAGGAGCAGTTCTTAGCCATGTTATCCAATGGGAGGTGGATAACATGGCTAAGAGCATTTGCTCGATAATGCATGAATATCGCTGACATTTCAGCGATATTCATGCATTGCGGCCGTTTTTTATCGCATTTGCGATAAACCTTGCTAATAGCAAGGTTTATCTGCGATAAAAATCGCCGATTTGCGGCGATAATGTTTGTCTCTAAACAAGTTAGAGACAAAAATTATCGCTAGTTGTTGGTAATATGCCCCTATGTTTTTAGAAATCTTGGCTTAACAACACACTTCACCACTTTACTAGTAATTAGCCCCCCAAGTCTCTTGGAGACAGGCAATTGAAGGAGAAGTTTCAAATAGGCGAAATCATTGAAGTGGTTCCAGTCAACGTTTTTGCTAAAGAGGGAGTTTGGATCCTTTTCCCTGTCTATTGCCATTTAGATTGCCTGAGAGCCGGGACCAAGTATTATCTTTTAGTGTTCTTACTGAATTAGGTAGAGTATGGTTCCAGATCTGTCTGTCTCCGTCTTCAATACAGATTGGTAATTTGTCAACTGGTACATAGAGTGGGTCGTCTTTATGATGAATAAATAGGGAGTGTTATTGCTTCTCCCTGGTATGGTCCGTGGTTAATGGGAAGTCCTTGGATGTTGTTTTCAGTTTGACTCCAATTATGTCTAATCCATTTTTATGCAGTGTTTCGCTTTCAATTAATACTATTGATGTAATCACACTTTACCAGAATTCTACTCTTGCCATAGCTATAGCGAAGTTATCTGGGAACTATACTAGTTTTATTTCCGGAGATGTAAGTGACTGAAGAGGATGAAGATTTTGTAAGAGATTTAGGATCCTTTGGTGATTTAAAGGATTGTTTCCTGTAGTAAAAAGATTGTATATCTCTAAAGTACAGAATGGGCTCTGAAGATGCCTTTTTTCTTTGTTTGGAACAAATAATTGGTTACCGGTGTGAATCATGTGGGAGGGTTGCAGACCTGTAAATGATTTTGGCTTATGAAATTAGAAGCTTGAGGATACAGTTGTGTAGAAACTTCCCTCCTTGATGATGTAGCGAATATTCCCTTGTCTTACATGAGGTTAGGATTTGAGGATTTTTCAGGCAACAAACTTTTTTCGTCTTCTTGTACATCTATTGGCAAAAGGGCGTGTTGTGGAAACTTTAATTTTGCGAGATTTACGTTTTAAAATTCTGTAGTTCCTTCTATTCCATTACTTCATTGTTGTTTTAATTTGTGTCTCTTTTTTGAGAAGGGGTTGCTATTTATGAAATCGGAGCCCACCTCACAGACGCCAGACGCCCTGGGCTTCTTGTTTCCTCGTTTTCCCTTGCTGGGAACCTTGTTTGCTGCCACATAGCCCAGCTGTCGTTCCCCCCCGCCACAGGCGCCGCATACCATCAGGCGCAGCCGCAGAGCGGGGGGAACCTAGCCCCGAGAACTACAACACCCAGGAGCCTTCATCGGGGACACGCCCCCAAACATGCCCGGAGGCGCTTGAAAAGGGCGTCCTACCTGCAGACGGGTGGGTTGCTATTTATGAAATCGGAGCCCACCTCACAGACGCCAGACGCCCTGGGCTTCTTGTTTCCTCGTTTTCCCTTGCTGGGAAACTTGTTTGCTGCCACATAGCCAAGCTGTCGTTCCCCCCCACCGCAGGCGCCGCAAACTATCAGGCGCAGCCACAATGCGGGGGGAACCTCGCCCCGAGAACTACAACACCCAGGAGCCTTCATCGGGGACACGCCCCCAAACGCGCCCGGAGGCGCTTGAAAAGGGCGTCCTACCTGCAGACGGGCGGGTTGCTATCTATGAAATCGGAGCCCACCTCACAGACGCCAGACGCCCTGGGCTTCTTGTTTCCTCGTTTTCCCTTGCTGGGAACCTTGTTTGCTGCCACATAGCCCAGCTGTCGTTCCCCCCCCCCGCCACAGGCACCGCAAACCATCAGGCGCAGCCGTAGAGCGGGGGGAACCTAGCCCCGAGAACTACAACACCCAGGAGCCTTCATCGGGGACACGCCCCCAAACGCGCCCGGAGGCGCTTGAAAAGGGCGTCCTACCTGCAGACGGGCGGGTTGCTATTTATGAAATCGGAGCCCACCTCACAGACGGCAGACGCCCTGGGCTTCTTGTTTCCCCGTTTTCCCTTGCTGGGAACCTTGTTTGCTGCCACATAGCCCAGCTGTCGTTCCCCCCCGCCGCAGGCGCCGCAAACCATCAGGCGCAGCCGCAGAGCGGGGGGAGCCTAGCCCCGAGAACTACAACACCCAGGAGCCTTCATCGGGGACATGCCCCCAAACGCGCCCGGAGGCGCTTGAAAAGGGCGTCCTATCTCCTGCCTCACGGGACACGCGCGGACAGCGCCGGGCTGAGCCCGGGCAGAGGGCGGGCCGTCTGTGGCCGTCAGGGGCCGATTAAGGCCGGGCCGGGCCCACTCTCTTGCCTCTTACCTCCACCCCCAACACTAACGAAATGTTAGCCACTGCCACAGGTATGAGCCCCGAGAAATCTATTGCTGACAAGGCGGGGGGGTTGCCGCTAAAGGGTACTCTGGACAATTATTTCACCAAGGTCCTTGATGATCTAGAAAAGGAGACCATGCTAGCCGAACGAAGGGCGGAGCGCCGCCGTTCTGTAGAAAATATGAAACTTAGAACCGTCACTGATCACATGCAGAATGTTTCTCTTCCTAATGGGGGTAACCTCAATGAAATCGAAGATCTCACTTTGCCAGAGAGTGTTCCGCTTTTGCTACGTGACTGTACCCCCACACCGTGTGCCTCGACGGGGCAGACCCTGAGTCCTATTCCCCTTACCAGCCCTATAAGTTTAATAAAGGATACGGTCATAACAAATCGCACATCTGATAAAATTACACGAAGCAAAGAAAAAAGACCAACCATGCCTAAGATCCAGGGTCCCCCACCCTGCAAAAGAAGATGAAAAGAGGGGATCATCCAAAAACCTAAGATTAGCCACACAGATTTTGGCAAGTCTTATAAGCGTGGTATCCTAGTAAAACAGGCCCCAGTAGCTGTAGAAGACGGATCAATAAATTTGTTAACTCAAGATACACCTTCACACATTGGGATGGAGATTAGAACTAGTGTACCCACTGACGCCCCCGTAGAACCCATACTTAAACCTGCTTACACTAGTGCTTCACTAGATAGTTTGGAACATTTAATCAGATCTTTTATCCTACCCATTATTGAAAGGTTAAGAACAATAGAGCAGCGTCTCGAGGAGATGGAGATGGGGACAAGGAGGAAAGACAATTTATCTGAGACTTTAGTGAGTGTGGCTGTGCCGCCTCAAATCCCTGTCACATTAGCTACGTCTAATACCCCGAAAGTTTCATTTAAACCCACTATTGCCAAACCAAAACCTCCCAAAACAGTAAGCTCCATCCAAAATAAGCCATCTCCCCCAAAACAGACAAAAAAATCAGCCGCAGTTTCTACGACCAATATCACTAGAGATCAGGAAAAGGTACTTATGGGGAAAATACAAGATGAAAGGAGAGGCACAAGACATACAGGGGTTTTAAAGAATAGAGGTCAACTAGCAGAGCTCCCACCTGAAGCTGTGCCATATGTGGTTGTTTTGACTGGGGTTCCTGTACTGGCAGACGATAAAAGGGAAGGATTTGCCCAGCTCAAGAATAACATTTTGCATTGGCTCAGATTACACAGACCAATCACAAGCAACATCAATGGCGACATAGTCCATGTTCGCCGACTACCATGGCTGGGCAGCAGAAGCAAGGTTATCGAGGGAGATGTTGTTGTAGTTAACTTCAGAGATCCACGTGCGGTCAATTACATACTGAACTGGCCGGTAGGGAACGGTAACAATAGCATCATCCCCCGCCCCCTGACCTACTTCTATCCCAGATTCCTGGTATTTGCCCCGAACAACATAAGTAGACAAACAAACATTCACACCCTTTTTCCAGCCCCATTTAATACCGGGCATCTGTCACATACACAATATCAAATGCCGGTACCAGATCCATAAGTGTGGAACACTGTACCTTTCAGTGCAAACACAAATTTTAACAGAAGTATGGACCATCTGAGGCCCTTTACTCCCCTGGAGACATTCAATAGATTTGATGTCTTTAATGGAATGGATGACTGCGACTGAAGCTTACAGTCTAGGTGGGGTATGGGTGGCCTATTCCCTGCCACTAATTCTGATGATGCAGCCTATGGGGTTTCAGATGATATCACTTTGTATACTACATCACACCAACTATTGGCGCAAGAACACACACAGTCACATTCCTAGCGAATTAATATACAACAAATCCACCAGTGTGAACACTGTTCCAAAAACGACAGTATCAGGGGGAACTTCTGTGGAATTTCTAGATGAGACTAGAACATACCCTCCTAAAGTTGGTAGCGTGGTGCTGATGGTGAAAGATAGGACAATACTTGGGCCTAAGCCCTTTCGTCACAAAATGAAGATTTTGGGGCAACCAGCCGAAGTAGATACAGTACTAAAAATCAGCTCACAGAGCAATATCTCCAACGAACCTGACAATACACGTTGAAATCCAGATTCTCATAGGGATGCACAAGTACAGAATGATCTGGCCCCTAGAGATCTGGTAAATGACCAGGCCGGCCACTATCTGGTGTTCTGGAATATAGCTGGTCTTAAAAACTAAATAGCTTCCCATGATTGGTTAAACTTTATTGATAACTATAGCATAATCATCATGCAGGAAACTTGGGCAATGGAAACTTACCATCGCCTGGGTTATCTGAATTTCTCCATACCCGCGACCCACTCACACAGGGGAAGGCCAATGGGGGGCCTGACTACTTGGGTTAAACAGGATGCCAGGTATACCACGGCGTATTTAGATTCCAACTCTAAGGACATTCTAATTGTTAAGCTCCATTCGTCTGAGTTTGGGGATCTATTAGTATTTAATGTATATGCAAGGGGTATTCCGGGAGGTAAATCCACCAAGACTGTCAAACAACTGGGACAGTTTTTAAAATTACATAGGGGAAAAGCAAATATAATGATAGGAGGTGATTTTAATTGCTCCTTCGAGCCGTTGGACCAATTTGATATCGACCTCACAGAGGCTGAGGATGATAGCTGGCAAATTCCTCCACTAACTATACCACCTATAAAGAAGTGGACTCAAGCAGCCATCCAGCTCAAGACTTTTAGTCTTGAGTATGGATTAAGAGCAGTAAACTGTAGAACTAAAGGGGACAAAGACGGAAGTCCAACTTTTAATAATGGTATTCGTTCAAGTAGGATTGACTATAATCTTGTTAATCTGGAATTTTGGTCAGCCATCCGGGACATGAACATTATTAAAAGAATTGAGAGCGACCATAACCCTCTTAGTTTAGAGTTTCAGATTTTTTTAAAAACAGAAGTTTCTGATACAGATACATCCAATGACATACAGCCTGATTCATGAAGGTAAATGCGCTCGCAAAAGGGCCAGATTCTCAGAATCTGGCCCTTTGCGAGTGCAATTTTTGCATTTGGGATTCATCATCCCAAATGCAAAAATCGCTAATAAAGAATTAGCAAATATGCGAGGATTAGCATTTAAGGAATCTCTATTAGAGATTCCTTAAATGCTATTCATGACACATTTAAAAATTGCGAATTAGCAATTTTGGGCCGCTATTTACCGAGAGGTCAGACCTCTCGGTAAATAGCAAAAACTTAGAAAAATGCTTTTAAAAGCATTTTTCTAAGTTGCATGTTGCACACACACATGTCCCTTGGACATGTGTGTGCGCAACACCTGTTTCAATTAGCATTTCAGGGGTGCTACAGGGTGTCCTTTGGACACCCCTGGCACCCTTAAAATCGCTATCTTATTTGCGAGTAGCAAATTGCTACTCGCAAATAAGGGATACTCCACATTCATTCCTATGGGCCTTTTGGCCCATAGGAATGAATGGGGAGTTATTCCTTATTTGCGAGTAGCAATTTGCTACTCGCAAATAGAGAATATGTAGGAATCGCTATTTATTTAGCAATTCCTACATGAATACCGTTTTGCGAGTCCTCAATAGTGATTCGCTATGAATCGCTATTAGAGACTCGCAAAACGGTACCTTGATGAATCAGGCTGATAGTCCTTACAAATGACACAAGAAGGTTAAAATGGGCGGAATGCATGGATAATTGCCAATTCATTCCAGAAATGGAAGAAATGGTGTCCAGTGCAACCAGTGAGTTACAGTGTTGCACGACTAGTAATGACCTTATGACCAGGGTGGTTCCCATTCACACAACTCTTTTTTTAAATCTTAGTACATTTTTTATAAAGAAAAAAAGTGATCGTCCACGCAAAAACAGAAAGAAACAGGAATCATGGTATGGTAAAAGTTGCAGAATTGCAAATAAATCTCTAGCTTTGGCCGTGAAATCAAAGGATTGTAGTGTAGTTCCTATTATCCCAATAGGCTCTGCGCATTGGAATAATATCTTCAATAGTATAGATCTAGGGCAGAGGTTAACTAGGTCTTCTACTGACGATATTAGACTTAAAGTTTTTGGTTTTGCCAGCTAGCTCAGAGTTCACTAGAAACTTTCTCGAATAGACAAGGAGGAGTTTAACTTCCCTGGATAGACAAGAAGGGATTTAGTTTCTGACAACCATAGAACATGACAACTTTGCTCTCCCCCAATCAAGAGTGTATCTCTAGAGCGTTTGAAAACAAAAGACAACTTATTTTACTCAGTCAGTACGTACATTCTTAGTTTCACCAGTTTGTAGAGAAAAGAAAGAGACGGGCGTGTTCAATAAAAGATGTTATTTATTGATCAGTCTCTTTTCTCGTACAAGAGAAATGAATCGATATTATTGCGATACTTATGGTTAAGTAAAGTGCATACAATAAAAGCAGAAGTATAAAATAATACTGCAGAAGCATTGATATGGTTTCTAAGCCATATGATAGTTAAAATTGATAAAATAGATACATACATATATACATTTGACTAACCGTACTCAACTGGTGCTTCTAACCACGCCTACCCCAGTGTACCTGACCTAAGCCTAATACGTGGGCGGGAGTAGATAAGTAGCAGTTTAAGTTAAGTTTGTTTTGCCAAGTGACTGACTCAAGAATTCTCTGCAAGGGGTTGTTCAGTTCTGTACCTGAGATCTAGAATGGTTGAGGGCTGGTATCTCTCGTCTCTGGTCTTGATATTCCAGCTGCCTGCGAGGGCTGCTTGGAAGCGCCGGAGCTGGATTTCTCGGCAGGAGAAAAAACAGTTTCTCGTTCTCAGCGCGTCAGGAAGGCGGGGCAGCGCGTGTGGGCTTTGCTCTCTGCTGGGATCCTCAGCGCGTCTCGCTGCTCCGATCTCGTCACCACCGCGTGTGTTTGCTTAAGGCAATGTCGGTAATATTTATACCTGTGAGGTGTCGAGATTGACGTAAGGATGGACATGGATACGTCAATAAGGATGTCATACGAACGGGCTTGTTCGCACATTCTTTTGCTGAAGTTCTCGGTGAAATCAAAACAATGGCCGCAGGGATTTTCCCAGGTTGTCATAGGTTTGATTTGTTTTGAGAACTCCGTATGCCTTATCAGGGGCTGGAGGAATAGTGCTTGTCTAATTAGATGGCATGCGTTATTACCTAATCAGATAACACGTTTCTGTGCCGTGGTGTGGCTTAATCAGATAAGGGTTTTGCACCGTGGGTCGGCTGCTAGTTAAGTATTAACCAGAACAGGGCCGGGAATAGGGGAATCGATACAGAACCTATAGGAATACATCACAGGATAGGCTTTCAATATGCGAAGCGAGGCGTCACTATAAAGTGACCCAGCAGGAAGCAAACAAATGCTGGGACAATGAATATTGGGAAGAGCTATATGAAGCATGTAAGGCTAGAAATATGACAGGATTCTGGAACTTAGTGAAATGGGGCAAGGGATCCCACAGGTCACAGCCTGAAAATTTCGTCCCACCCGAACTATGGGTCTCACATTTTAAATCCCAATTTTCAAACCCTGTCCGGGTGATTGGGGATAATCTGGATCCCATTACTAATCATGTAGTTACCACTCCGATAGTGTTTAGTCGGAGTGAAGTTGAACACGCACTAAATACCATCCCGAGAGGAAGAGCCCCGGGTCCGGATATGATTCCGGCAGATCTTTTTATCCATTGTAGCGAGGCATGGGTGCCGTACATAGAGCTGTTGGCGAACGCAATTTCCAGGGGCTCCCCGGTACCCGACGCCTGGAGGGGAGCTGAAATTATCCCAATCTTCAAAAAAGGGGATCGTGCAGACCCTGCAAATTACAGGCCAATCAGCCTAATTGCATGCATTCAGAAGGTGGTGGCAAGGCTTGTACTACAGAGGATCCAGAACTGGGTTGACGATTCGGGGGTTATGTCTGCACTACAGGCAGGCTTCCGCCCGTTTACCAGCACCGTGGACCAAGTGTTTAGATTTTCCAATATATACTGGAAGTGGGTTATCCTTGGGGGAGGCACCCTTTACGCAGCCTTTGTCGATTTGAAATCGGCATTCGATTTAGTTCCACGCTCAAGGCTGTGGCGAGTGCTTCACGATCAAGGTATGCCACAAGAACTCCTTACTCTTTTAATTAAATTCCATAAAAACAACTATGCACAGGTTAGGTGGGGTAACCATGGTCAGGTCACTGACAAATTCATTACAGAAAGGGGAGTCAGACAAGGGTGCGTCTTAGCACCAACTCTGTTTACGCTATATATAAACAGGGTTATAGAATATTACAGGGAGGTTCATACAGATGCACCCAAACAAAAGGGCATCCCTATACCCCTGCTAATGTTAGCAGATGACACCCTGTTAATCTCCAAGACGCAAGAAGGGCTTCAAAAAGCAATTGGCTGTTTTGAGGATTTTTGCAAAGACCATGGTTTAATTATAAATGTGTCTAAAACAAAATTCATGGTCATGCATAGACACAAGAAAGTGAGGGGCACAGTTTTAATGAATGGTGAGCTTTTAGAACAGACAGATTGCTTTAGCTATTTGGGCATTACACATTACACATGACTTACCTTACTGCAAAACATGCACAGCTAGCAGGTGTCCTCCTGAGAGAAATAAAATCATCAGCTACTCAACCAATAGCCCCAGCTCTAAAAATATATGACACAAAAGGCAGGGCCTCGTTGTTATATGGGGCCGAACTATGGGGGGTTACTGATGTCTCTGTCCTGGCTAATGCCCAAAATAAATTTTTGTGGTGTATAACTAAACTTCCCAAATCAACACCATTGACACCGCTGTACATGGACTTGGGATGTCAGAAATTTCAGGACATAGCTAGCTTTCGACCAGTTGCATATTGGAGAAGGTTTTGGGTTACGTCCGAACTAACCCATTATGCAGCAGCGCTCCTAGAAACCAAGAATATGGACACAGGGGGCAAAATATCATGGTTTAAACAGGTAAAGTCCCAATATAAAGCCTTGGGTATGGAGCAACATTGGGAAAATCCATCAAAAAACATCTTCCCATCACGGAAAGCATTGAAAGAGATGTATTGGACTAACATCAGCCAAAGGGAATTCCAAATGAACACTGACGCATCACTAACTAGGGCTTTTCTGGAACTTAAACACATCCCAGTATATGAGCGATATTGGGACCTTATAACCATCCCCGTTGACAGGAAACTTTTTCATCAATATAGGGTAGGAACCCTTCCTATTAACGCGTTCACAAGCAAATGGTCAAGTAATAAGAATGACCAATGCCCTTTTTGCTTAGGCCAATCTGAAACTCTAGCCCATGTCCTACTCATATGTCCAGTATACAAAGCTCCGCGTCACAAATGGATCAAACCAATCTGTTTACAAAAAGGTATTCTTAATGGTACTGTAGCACTCAGGATTTTAAAAACTGACTGCTCCGACAGCATGGTTATTGCACTTGCAAAGTTCCTAAAATGGATGTGGACTATACGCAGAGACAAAATGAAGCTAACATAGACTGCAGTGTCCTAACCTGGCTTTTAACAACTATTAACTCTTAATCGTGTAATTAACTTTTAAATGTTTTATAAAACTTTTAAGAAACAGTATATTTATTTTTTTAAACGATGTGTTTTGGAACATCCTGTACAAAACCTTTACTGAATAGTTAATCCATGACTTTTCCCCTAACCACAAGGACATTAGGATGATTTAAGTACGTAAGGTTATTTTTTTTTTTAAATATTTGTTGTTTTACTGTAATGTCTTTTATGACTTGTGTCGAAAAATAAAGACTTAATGAATGAATGAATGAATGAGTTAGAAATTTTTGAAGATTTTGTTTTGTTAGTTGATTTTATTCCAGTTGTATTTGGTATTTTAGTAGATGTCATAGGCTGCTATAAGGACTCAGATTCACCTCTTCGGGCGAATATTCGATAACCAGGAGAGGGTGTATTTGATTCACAGTGACATGTAGAATCCTTAAGGAGTTTTTGAAGCGAGTAGATTGTGTTGACTTTTTCTCCTTTCTAATTCTCTCTTGCTTGATTTGCAGGTTTGGGGAGCACCTGTTATTTTTTGCTTCTGTAATTGTATGCTCCCTTCAGATGAAGTTGTGACTTGCATTGGGTCGACTTCCTCTTTTTTTGCTCCTCTTTTCCAGGCAATGAACTTGATGTATTTTGCTTATTTTCTTGATCCACTTGATTTTGCAGTATGATGGATTGTATTTTCAGCATGCGATCTGAGTTTAATGTGGATAGCAATACAAGTATATATTCTATTACTCTCTGTAGAGAAATGAGCGATTCTGAGATGATTTCTTGCTTGTTTATGGAGTGGATAGATAAGAGTAATGGGAAGTCTGGAGGATGAGATCCATTTTCAATTGAGCCTAGTGGATTGCTCAGGGTACTGTTGAATAATCGAAGTTTCCTTTGGTAATTTGGGTGCTAATGAATGAGAACCCTGCTCAAGTTTATGTCCGGAAGTGTAAAATCAATAATGGGGATATAGGTTAAAGCTACTTGAGGGGACTGTTGTTGCTGATCCATTATGAGTCCTGTGTTTACTTCGTCCTGGCTCTCTTGACGTAAGACATCTATTTTCCCAATGTTATCAGTTGTTCTTTTTGGGTTGGTATCTTGCTTGATCTCTTGTTACAGACAGTGTAGAAGCCGGGAAGAACTCAGTTACTGCGGGTATCCATGGAAGAGCACCTATATGTGCGGATCGCTATTTACTCTTTCTCAGAGATTGTGGTGTGCCCAGTCTTTTCATACAAATTGTATGGATTCTTAACTTTTCAAAAGCCATAACAACCACCCTAATGAAGATACTTTTAGATGCTGCTTTAAAATCAAATAGCTGATAATGATATTTGTTGGTTTCTTCTCCATATAAGGAGGATTTGTCAAGATAGGCTCTAGAGAGTGCCCAAGCTGCACCTACCAAATGTCGACCGCATCCCTGCATCTTTCTGTGACCCTACCTTGTGTTTGCTTCTGGGTTTACTGACCTCAGACAAACTCTCACCCCTAGTCTGGTGTCTTCCACCACCACTTCGGGTCACACCAAACAAATTCCAATATTGTAAGGCCTCTTTTTAGTGAAAACAATTTCAGTTGACAGGGAGGACATCCTCCAGTTCAGTAGGCTGGAAGTCAAAGTGAATAGCTGGAGCACAGGGGTGGGGGTACAAATCACCTCATGTTTACCAATGTCTTGAGCAGGGCCTGTGGACATCCCGAGGTCTGGAGATGGTGCCCTCAAATGGAGCTCCCGCAGCTTTGTGGCCTCAACTCTCCATGATGCCTCAGGTGTGCCGCTGTGACAGCGATAGCTCAAGGCAGGGGCATTAGCGGGGTACCCTGAGACACTCTGCAAGCTGCACCTGGTACTAACCGGGCCTCCTCCACAGAAGTCACAGGGCTCCTACACTCTGCAGATGACTACGACTGAAGCACTCGTGCTTTCTCAACTGCCTAGCCCAGGAGAAGAGGGGGATGAAGCAAGCATCAGTGACTGCAGATGGCTCTGCAACGCTTCACCGGCCTCTTTGCTATCCACGTTCACCCTCCCTCACTCGCTTAGGCCTGTGTCACAGACCAGGAAACAGCCTTCACATCTCTATATAGCATCTTGAAAATATCACTTGCATTACCTGCTATTGTAGACTACAACCAGGGATTGCTGGGTATTGTAGTTTGTGGTGCTCTCACTGTTTTCATTGGTTTTAGTGTTTTATTTTTTTTGTCTTTCTAGCTGTTATTTAATTAAATGTCAAGAACAAGACTTCTTTTTGTGGTAATGTAATATGTGGGCATGTATCTCCCACCAGGGTTTGGTATGTAACCCAACCATGCTGTCCAGCCCGCTCTGGAACTTGGTGGGTAGCTCCTATTTGAGAATACTGTAGACAAATGCAACTTTTGGGCCTGCATCAATCTGTGGTTGTCTCTTGTCCACATCGTTCCCTCATTCTATCCAAGAAATCTCTCATGCTCTCCTCTGGCTTCATAGTCTCTGCCATTAACCCTCCTACATCAGGGCTATCATGGAACATATCTCCCAGCGCTGTCTGTATCCAGTGCCTATATAAATTAACGGTGGCCCGTCATGATTGGTATCTGTTAGTGTGATTGCTGGGATGTGGGCTTGGGCGAACAGCGTGTTTCGGCAGTTCCCCAATAGAGCTAATTAACAGGCTCTTAATGTCACCTATTGCTAGGTTAATTTCTACGGTGTTCTTCTCGACACATGAAAACCATTGCCCTGCTTCATCCAGCAATGATGCTAACTTTGTCCATAACCCCTCTTTATCCACCTGAGCCCATGGCACATATATGTTGCCTGGCATGCCCTTTTTTAGTAACAGGTACATTTTTACTTCAGGTGTCTGTATGGGCTTCTCCCTGACACAGCGTTCCAATCTTTTTAGGCATTCCTGCATGTTGGGGAATTTCCACTTGTGGTCTCCTCGTCCATGATGAATTCAATTTCTGGCTCAAATCCAGCCAAAGGCTATCATATTGGTCCTTTTGTTCAGTCCAGCAGGCTAATAAGTGGCAGAGCGGGTGCACGAATATCTCACCTTCCTTTCCTGCTACTATCTCCCTTGGGGTTAACTTCCCTTGGGGTTAACTCCCCTCCTGTGCACGGAAATGTGCCATCTTATTTTTCCTGCATGTCGGTTGGGCTAGTTCCAGGCTGCCTTGCTCTCTTATTTCCTGGTAAGCCCCTCTACTATGTTAATTGAGTGGTGAGGCTCTGATCCCTGCCAAAAGCCTCCCATTCAATTCTGCCTTGGATTCTTCCCTGATCAGTGCCCTATACCTATCCTGCTTCCCTTATCTGAGGAGCGCTTTGCCCTGTGCTCTTGCTGTGAATCCTGGTTACATGCTCTTTCTCCTCCTAGCCTCAGTTCACACCTCTCTTCCTCATCAGTTGTAGTTTGCCTCCTTTTCTCTGAGCTATGCGCTATTCTTTTTGGCCAGACTTTCTCCCTCAAACTAATTTTCTGTCATTTCCTCAGTTACCTGGATAAATCCTGTAACCCCAAACTCGTCATCAGTTCCCAGGGGACTAGGGCTCCATTCCTCACTCCCACTTACAGTGTCACTATCTACACCCGCCATAAATCTCCCTGTCACTCGTTTATGTTTGATTGAACCAGTGGCTGTGCATGTTCTCCATGATGTTGAGGTTCCATGTAAGATGGTAGGCTGGGGTCGAACTTTTGGGGACTTTTGCTAGGGACTTGGGTTGCACTGAAATTGTCTGGGCTTACTAGCATGTTGATTTCTCATGCTTGGGTCTAACTATCCATCTTCAGTGCGGGCCCTCTGCTTCCTACTATTGGTGGATTGGAATATCCTAATGCACGGGGAGCTTGAGTGAACACTTCCATTCTTGCATATGGTGGGAGAAGCGCTGATGCCTTACTTGCTATTTATAGTGTAGTGTTATTATTCTGGGCCTCTACAAAGAGGGCCCATAACTCTAGTAATGCCGCTCTCCTGCCTTTCTATTAATCTGTGTATTTATTTTGTATTTGCGTTCTAGTATGTTCAATTGCATTAGTATCAAATGTTCCCTTCCTAGCCAGGGAAATATGTGTGCCTTTTAGTGTGCATGCCATTCGAGGTGAAAGGTAATAGGGGCCTCATTTATCAAATTTTGCTGTAGGGCTGCACTGCAGGACTTCCTGTTGCACTCTAGGAAAGCGCCATATCTTTCAGAATCAGCACATTCCGGTCCTTTTCCCCTGCACTGGCGAACAATTGCCTGCTGTGTGCCAACGCAGGCACCTGCAGAATGCAGCACCCATCGAAAAATGAAAAACGAGAAGTAAAGATATTTATCCTCGTTGTGCCTGCCTTACACCTCCCATGGGTAGGTGTAGGTTTTTGTTGCTGGCTCAGATTGACGATTTCTTGTAAATCTGAGACAGTGTCAAAAAGCCATGGATGTTGCTGCGAATGCCCGCAGAAACATCTATTGCACGCCCCTTTAACGCAGAAAACTGCATTAAAGTGAACAATATTTACGAGGCAGCATTAAGCCAAAAAAGTGGATCAGTGCTGCCTTGTAATATGGAGCAGGCTTCTACGCCACGGAACGTTACAAAAAGTAACATTTCAGCAGCGCAAGAGGCCTCATAAATGAGGCCTAAAGTTTCTTTGCCTGTGTGGGGAACCTGGTTTCCACATGCTTTAGTTTTGAGAAAAAAATATGACTTAACTCTTTTTGGGGAGTCTTTGTTTTGATCTGGTTGTAGGGACAAATGCACGTGGTGCACTCTTACAGTATTACATACTATGAGCCCAGCGCTATCTATAGATCCATCAAAAAATTAAATGCAACAAAAATAGTATTGGCACAATGTCAACTTTTCACAAAATACAGTTTTTTTTAAAATTTCTTTATTGATTTTGAAATGAAATGACCTAGATACAAAACCTAGGCTAACATCACAGTACACGACAATCAGCATAATCAGTAATTAAGCAGGACTAGATCTCAAAGACACCGTCAAATTTACATCAGCCATAGAGCATTATGTGAACATTACATCATGTTACAATTTTGGCATTCATGCATCCAGTAATCTATGTATATCCGCTGGGGCACCACTTTCCCCAGGATCCAGGTGGACTCCAACCCGTCACACCGTCAGTCATCACCGGCCCTCCCAATCCCAAGCCAGATAGGGTTGATGTGTTTATGTAGTGGTCTCAACTGTACCAGTCAGAGCCACATCAGACGTCGGGGCAGGGGCGTCCCCCTCCATCCCAGCGTCACATGCACGGCGTCTGTCAGTGAACAAGGACCAGTAGTTTTTGGGTCTGTTGCGCGGGGGAAGTAGGTCACTATAAAGCTCCGTCTTTGGGCAGCAGAACAACATTTCTCTCGTCCAGTGTGCCAGGGTGGGCACTGGGCCCCGCCTCCAGTGACGTGCTATGCACCTTTTGGCAACAAGGAAGGCCATATCAACAAGTCTCCTGTACAGCGGGCGTAGAGGTTTGGAATAGCCCAATATGGCCAGCAATGGGTCAGGGGTCAATTCTAGCTGGGTAAGTTCATTGACTTCGCCGTACACCAAGTGCCAGAAAGTCAGGACATCCGGGCAAGACCAGGCCACATGCAAAAAATCAGCAAGAGCATCTCCGCACCTCTCACATTGAGAACTGTCACGTAAGCCATATCTATGTAGCCATTCAGGGGTGTAGTATACCCTGTTAAGGTATTTCAAATGTTGCAGCCAATGATGACCGTTCAGGGATATTCGTCTCGTGCTCGCGCAACAATACCGCCACATCTCTTCCCCAATGTCAGTTTGCAAATCAACCTGCCACGCCAGTCTCAGTTTAGCATACTCCGCTACCCTCTCAGAGAGAGCAATGCGGTATAGGTTGGTGATTGGTAGGGGCCTTGGCATTGCTAATGTAATCAAAGGCATTCACAATCGTAGGCTCTTCCATATCGTCCCCCAGCAGTTCTTTAAGAGCCAGTCTCACTCTATGGAACTGAAGGCGCGTTAGCAATGAGTGCGAGGTGTCATCTGTCTCGATCTCACTCCAGTTGCGAGCGCATCCCCCAGACAAAAGGTCCACCATAGTAAGAATTTGTAGCCTCTGTAGGGCCTCAACTACTCCTTTATCCTTGCAAGGTGGCAGCCACGTGCACCAAGCCACAAGGGCGTTAGGGGCATAGAGGAGACTGCACGCCTGGATATCCATCATGCAATACCACGCATGTGTGACCACATTTAAGGAATCTAGGAGACCCGTTCTGCAATCCCGCGGTTTGGACAGTAGCGCCGGTAAGGGCGTCGGGTCTGCTACGATAGACTCGATACGAACGTGCGGGACATTTGCGGGGCCATGGATCCAGTGGTAAGCGTGTGCACACTGCGCGGCACGATAGTAGAGCTCCAAATCGGGGGCGCCCAATACCCCTAACTCATACGGGTGAACTAGTATTTTCCAGGCTACTCGAGGCTGTTTCCCAGTTCATGCCAGGCGAACCATTAAGGTTTGAACCTGTTGGGAAAAGCGGTTCAACAAAACCATTGGAATGTTGCTGAATAAAAATAAAAAACGTGGGAGGACTAACATTTCTATCAGTGATACGCGCCCCAATAGCGATAACGGGAGGGCTACCCACCTCTCAACATCTTCCACAAGACGTGAGACCGCTACACCGTAATTTTCATGGTATGACCACTTCCGAGTCCGTATATAGTCTGATCCCCAAATATCGAACTGCATCCGTGGTCCATTGTATGGGGTATTCCTGCTCAAAGGGTCGCGTAGCAGGCGTGAGTGGGAACATGAGGGACTTATTCCAATTAACATGGATCCCCGACAACGAGCTGAACAGAACCACCTTCCTGAGCACCGCCGAGAGGTGCGTATCCGGGTCTCTGACATACAGCAGTGTGTCGTCAGCGTATGTGGACACAATCAAAGTATAAGTAGGAAAACAAATGCCTCTATGACTATCATACTCGCGTAAGGCGCAGGCAAGCGGCTCAGCGACCAGCGCATATAGTACAGGGGAGAGGGGGCATCCCTGCCTCGTGCCTCTGCGTATCTGTTTGGGGTCTGTGGTAAGAGAGCCTATACGTATTTGGGCAGACGGGGAAGTGTATAGCATGTCTAGCAGCTGTACGAACAGCGCACCCACCCCCATACGGCTCAGGACATGTCTCAGGAAGGTCCACTCGACGGAGTCGAAGGCCTTCTCCATGTCGAGGAAAACCGCTATCGCGGAGACCTCCGGGCGAGTATGTTGAAATGCCGCAAAGACCGTACGAAGATTATAAGTAAGATTCCGAGTCGGGACAAAACTGGCCTGTTCCGGTGCCACCAGTTCAGTCACCATTGGAGCAAGGCGGTTGGATATTATTTTTGCGAATATCTTTGCGTTGACATTCAGCAGCGACAAGGGACCATAGGAAGCACAGTCCCCCGGGTCTTTCCCAGGTTTAGGAATAGCGACTAAAATGGCTTCGCGGAGGGTAGGCGGTATCGTACCCATGTCCGCCATGTCCTCGCAAAGGGAGAGGAGATGTGGGATCAACAAGTCCGAGTAAGCCTTGTATAAGGCAGCAGAGAGGCCGTCGCTGCCCGCCCGCATCGCCGACAATGCCCAGACTAATTCTTGCCGCTCTATCGGTTGTGCCAAAAACTCCCTGTGCGTGTTGAACAACCAGGGAGGCTCTATGTGGGTGAGATATTCCAGGATTCGCTCCTCGGGGACAGGGCCTCTCGAGGCATATAGTGTCGCATAATACCCCCTGAAACGCACCACAACCTGCTCATCGGAGAGCGGCTCCTCCGTTATGGGTTACCTCATGACGGGGGTCGATGTTCTATCTCGGCTACGTTTAGCCAGCTGTGCAAGCACTGCACCAGGGTGATCCCCTTCTCCGTACGCTCTGGCAATAGCATATTTACCTAAGAGTTTGACCTCAACATCAGCCTCCTCATTGTATTCGCGCAAGGATTGTGCCAATTCTCGGGTAAGGGCCTCACTATGGTCATGTAAGCACTGCTGTTCCAACTCCGCTATTCTGGCCTCTGAAGTGCGAAGCCTAACCCTGATCGACTTGAGAACTCCTGAATGTTTCGAGATGGTGACCCCGCGGATGTACACCTTGAACGCCTCCCATAATGTTTGGAACGAGTCGACCAAGCCCACGTTTGCATCAAAGTACGTTTCGATAGCCTCCGCCAGCTCCTTCCTTAAATGAGGCGTCCAACAGAGAATACGGAGGAAAGCACCAGGCGAATGGTGGAATACGATTCGTGGGGGCTGTTACAGTCAGCAGTATAGGGGAGTGGTCTGCATAAGTGCGTGGTAATATAGTGCATGCACGTATCATCCGGGTGAGGTGCGTCATGGCCAGCCAATAATCTATCCTAGTATGAATTTTGTGTGGAGCTGAATAATGTGTTTAACCACCTTGGGTGGGGTGCCTATGTCTCCAAACGTCCCGCAGATCCAACCGGACCATCGGCGACTCCAATGCTCTAGCAGAGGCCGAGGGGAGGCGATCAGGGCCATCTGATCTGTCCAGTCGTGGCTGTCTAGTCATATTGAAGTCTCCCCCCAGAGCACATCCCCTCTCGAGTGTGTCGCGACCTTGGCCGCCACAGCTGTGAAAAAGTCAGGATTGTCATAATTGGGTCCATATGTGTTCACTACGCAAATGTCCATCCCCTTCCCACAACACCTTGAGATCGTGTAGCGCCCATCCCTGTCGGTCTCCAGGGGTGTCAGCTGTAAGAGTGCCTTTGGATTGACCCACGTCAGTGCCCCCCTAGCGTACGTCGTGAACCCGGCAGCATGAATGTTCCCTGCCAAGCCCCTGTATCTAAGAATGTGGCTGTCAGAATTGAGGTGCGTCTCCTGTAATAAGGTAATATCAACCCCATGTCGAGCAAAATATTGCAACACCTTGCGAACCTTTCTATGACCCCGTACATTCCAAGTTATCATCGTCAAAGTGGCCAAGTTGTCCCCTGGGGCGTCTATCCTATCTACGGCGGTCTGTGTGCCTATTCCAGGGTGTTTATCTGCGAGTAAATCCTAACACTGTGTCGTGACGTAGTCATGTGATGTAGCCTGCAAGGGGCATCCAATGGCAACAAACATTTGCAACATCGTGCATTGAAAACCCCAACATACCCACCAATCCCCCCACCCGACCCCACCCATGCCTGCCCAAACCCCAACTAGGCTAAGCGTTGAAGGGTATACTCAGACATGAGTCCCTTGCTCATTGCACCATCAGGATTCAAGCAAGCCGGGCCGAAGACGGCTGTAATGCCAGAAACCGGTCCCCGGAAGCTTGTTTCCTTCCCAGTGTAAGAATTGGCTTTTGTAGTCTGGTCTGCCCTGTTCCCATGATGCACTGGGCCAGGGACAGACTAATTTGCATACAGCCATGTTCTGAAACTGGGATGGTGCAATGAGCTAAAAAACGGTGTTGGATCTAGCCCTGATCTCTTGACTGGGTGAGAGTATTCTGCTTAATTCAGAGACTCTGTCCCTCACCACCCCTTGTTGTAAATATTTTTGTCCACCCTAAGCGTGGAAGGGTATACTCAGACATGAGTCCCTTGCTCATTGCACCATCAGGATTCAAGCAAGCCGGGCCGAAGACGGCTGTAATGCCAGAAACCGGTCCCCGGAAGCTTGTTTCCTTCCCAGTGTAAGAATTGGCTTTTGTAGTCTGGTCTGCCCTGTTCCCATGATGCACTGGGCCAGGGACAGACTAATTTGCATACAGCCAGGTTCTGAAACTGGGATGGTGCAATGAGCTAAAAAACGGTGTTGGATCTAGCCCTGATCTCTTGACTGGGTGAGAGTATTCTGCTTAATTCAGAGACTCTGTCCCTCACCACCCCTTGTTGTAAATATTTTTGTCCACCCTAAGCGTGGAAGGGTATACTCAGACATGAGTCCCTTGCTCATTGCACCATCAGGATTCAAGCAAGCCGGGACGAAGACGGCTGTAATGCCAGAAACCGGTCCCCGGAAGCTTGTTTCCTTCCCAGTGTAAGAATTGGCTTTTGTAGTCTGGTCTGCCCTGTTCCCATGATGCACTGGGCCAGGGACAGACTAATTTGCATACAGCCAGGTTCTGAAACTGGGATGGTGCAATGAGCTAAAAAACGGTGTTGGATCTAGCCCTGATCTCTTGACTGGGTGAGAGTATTCTGCTTAATTCAGAGACTCTGTCCCTCACCACCCCTTGTTGTAAATATTTTTGTCCACCCTAAGCGTGGAAGGGTGTACTCAGACATGAGTCCCTTGCTCATTGCACCATCAGGATTCAAGCAAGCCGGGCCGAAGACGGCTGTAATGCCAGAAACCGGTCCCCGGAAGCTTGTTTCCTTCCCTGTGTAAGAATTGGCTTTTGTAGTCTGGTCTGCCCTGTTCCCATGATGCACTGGGCCAGGGACAGACTAATTTGCATACAGCCAGGTTCTGAAACTGGGATGGTGCAATGAGCTAAAAAACGGTGTTGGATCTAGCCCTGATCTCTTGACTGGGTGAGAGTATTCTGCCTAATTCAGAGACTCTGTCCCTCACCACCCCTTGTTGTAAATATTTTTGTCCACCCTAAGCGTGGAAGGGTATACTCAGACATGAGTCCCTTGCTCATTGCACCATCAGGATTCAAGCAAGCCGGGCCGAAGACGGCTGTAATGCCAGAAACCGGTCCCCGGAAGCTTGTTTCCTTCCCAGTGTAAGAATTGGCTTTTGTAGTCTGGTCTGCCCTGTTCCCATGATGCACTGGGCCAGGGACAGACTAATTTGCATACAGCCAGGTTCTGAAACTGGGATGGTGCAATGAGCTAAAAAACGGTGTTGGATCTAGCCCTGATCTCTTGACTGGGTGAGAGTATTCTGCTTAATTCAGAGACTCTGTCCCTCACCACCCCTTGTTGTAAATACAAACCCCAACTAGGCCGCAAGCAAACCCGCTCCCCATCTTAACCACCCTCGCTACCCAAAACCCTCCCCTCCCTCAAAAGAGTCCTCTAACCCTCTAAAACCTAAACAAAACCTTCACAAAAGGCAGTGGGATACACGCAGGGGCAAAGGTAGCAAACAATATGCAAACTCTCTGTAACAATAAAGGTAAAATGCTGAACGCCCCTCCCCCGTCTTTATAGTAAAAGAAAAAACATTGTTAATCAAAAAGCCCATTGGGAAAAATCACTTAGTGGGACTCCGCTGCGTTACACTCAATAGAGAGTCCGTGCGTCTCCCGGTACATAAGAAGAATAGAGTATAGGGTCCTCGTTGTTCCCGACACTTCTACTGGCACATAAATGTTCATAGGGAGCATGCCGAACCAACATCTACACTAACCTCCTGGTCCAACCACTATCCATGGAGCTATAATCCTTCAGTGAGGCCAGGGAGAGTCTCCCCCCCGCCTCCCCAATCCACATCCGCAACCCCTCACCTCCCACTAGCCCCCCAACAACCGTAAGGCAGATGTTCCTTATCTGCAAATGTCCCTGTTAGTCCTGGTCATCCAAGGAACTTCCCGCGGAGTCCATCCTGGGCAGGAAGGCTCTCCTTCCGCTAGTCCTCTGCAGCGCCTTAGGGTCCGTGAAAATCATGGAATTCCCCTGTCTGTTGATTCGTAGCTTCGCTGGATAAAGCATTGCATAGTCCACGCCCATCTCTTGTAGCTGTCTTTTCATCGGTTGGAACTGATGCCGTGCCTCTTGTACCTTGGCGGTGAAGTCCGGAACAGGGAGATGGTCGAGCCCTCGTAATGTAGCGGCTGTTTCTCCCTTGCAAGTCGCAACGCCACATCGCGGTCCCTATAGTTGAGCAGTTTGGCAACGATAGGCCGGGGGGGGAGCTCCTGGCTTTGGCCTCGGGCCAAGAGATCGATGAGCACGTTCGACCACAAACATGGCGGAGAAGGGCAAGTCACCCAAGAGGGACTTCAGGAGATTTTCAATAAAGATTTCCATATTCCCGGTCTGCGTGGTCTCCAGCAGACCCGTGATGCGAAGGTTGCATCTCCGGGAACGGGCCTCCAAGTCCTCCGTCTTGTCTTGTAGCAATTGAATTGCCCTGGCCAGCTGTTTACCATCAGTATGTAAATGTAAATGTAAATGTAGTTGAGCTTATATAGCGCACAGCTACCTGCAGTGGGTTTCCCGGCGCTTGCTTGGGGAACCCTTCCTGGTATTCCCCTGTGAGATAGCAGGGTATCCACAAGGTGAAAGTCAGGCATCCCGCCGCGAGGGGCCATTGTGGAGATTAAGCAAGCTATTGCCCAGAGTCGCAGAGTGTGAACCCGTGAGTCGAGGAGGCACCGGGGCGAGAATTATCGAGTCCGTGGAATTTTTAGCCCAGGACCCCGCCGAGGCGGGGAATTGAACCCTGGTCCAGGGCAGATCTCAGCTTCCGGTCTGCTGCCTCAAACCCCTGAGCCACACTTCTCCACAGTATCCAAAGAGGTCTGGGCCTCCTCCACCTGAGTAGGCCTGCATTCAGACGTATCCAGGCGCTCCGCATGCTTATCTAGCCTCTCCGCCATACGATCCATTCAGTATGCGAGCGCATCCATCTTGGTGCCCAGGCAAGCTATACCTCCTTGAAGGCCCTTCTCCATGGCCAATAGCAAGCTGTGGATGTCCTGCGGGGGGGGAGGGGTCCTCAGGCGGTTCGCAGGCAGCTTGGTCCTTCCCCGACGCAGTGTCGCCCATTTTAGTGCCTTCAGGATCAAATGACAGTTTTGACTGTGTCCTGCCAGGACGCCCCATGCTTACCCGACCCAGTGCTCGATCATCTTCTGTCGCTGCCACGCTCCTCTGCGCAGTGTCCAAGGTGGCCCAGCAGCACCAGGGCTGGCTCAGTTGCAGCCCCCCTCCAGTTCCACAAGGTCACAATCCAAACCGGGCCTCTTGCTGCGCCCTCCAGTCGAAGGCCCCCAGATAGCAGCAGTGAGGAAACACAAATGCCTTTATTGGGCCTCTCCGATCCCTACGCCTGTTAAAAATGGCATAATGATATCCACGGGCAAGCAGGGGGTATAGGGGAAAGGTAAACCGTGCTCCCAGGGGCTCCAGGTCACCGTAGACAGCACCCAGCAGCGGTACCGCGTCACCCTCAAGCTCGCAAGGGCCGGCCGCCTGTCAAAAATGTTAAGGCCCAACTCCACAGGTCCCCAGCCTCACGCAAGGCACCCAGCCGGGGCCTCTCCACGCCGCGTGTGCCCCAGGCCAAGGTCTCGCTTCCACTCGGCACCTCCGACTCGATACAGCCTCCGCGGGGGGGCTCCTGGGCCCGGCAGACCCCAGGAGGCGGCCCTCCAGCCGTCACACAGCCCTCGCCTCGTTCCCAGGGACGCCGGGTCCGCGACCCTGTAATCCACTCTGGGTCGCGCTTCAGGCCTGTGTTGTCCGTCCGCACCTGGCACTCGAGTTACATCGGGCTGGGGCAACCGTCCGCTGCCTCCGCCTCACAGAACACAGCGGCCACTGCAGCAGCGAAATCTCCCCTAGTGCGTGCAGTTCTTCACCACTCTAGCGCCGATGCAGCTCCAGCCACGCGGCACCCCTCCGGCACGTGGAGGCCGGGGCAGGGAGCCTCCGCCAGCAAGCGCAGGGCTACAGCCCTACCAGGTGCTCCGGACTTCAGGGGCACTCGCAGTAGCAGCCGGCCTCCGCAGTCATGGCGTCAGCGGCAGCCCACCTTCTCACTACAGTCCGCCACTCGCGCTCGTGCGGCCTGACCCAAGGGGGCCAAGCACCCTCTCAGCAGGAGCAGTATGTAGGCAGCGCTACATGGTCACCACTTGGGGTACAATTGTGAGGGTAACTACGCAGGATATTTGCAGGATTGTTGATTAGACGGGGAAGCTCCGGGCTCAGGCAGCCATCTCGGTTGCCGGCTAGCTCCGCCCCTCAACTTTTTCGCAAAATACAATTTCCAATGAAGAACAGCACCATCATATGAAGTATAATAAATAGGCAAAAGGTGAAATAATAGGACACTATCTGCATGATATTAATTCTTGTACTATATACAGTTTGCAGTAAATAGTTGCACCATAACATCAGATGTACAACATTACACCAACTCAACAAAAAGTTGACAGAGAAAAAATTATTACTTTGTCAAAAACTCTTACCCAGCTCACAGGGCATGCTATCCTGTGATCAGGGGAAGCTCTGCGCAGTGCACAAACGAAATGAGCCTGATAGTCTGCCAATATCAGCTCAGGGACAAAAGTATTTGTAATAAATGCTAAAAAAGGAATAACTCGAGGACCACAGGCCCCTCTTGGCCATTCACAAGTTACACCTAGTTTCCCAGGTCCAAATCTTTTTCTCTAAATGTCCGAATCATAACCTGTATCACCTGTGGAGAAGTGTGGCTCACTGGTTAGAGGAGGCAGACCCTGAAGCAGAGGTCAGACCTGGGACCAGGGTTCAATTCCCGACGCGGCAGGGTCTTGAGCCCAAATATCCACGGACTCGATAATTCTCGTTTCGGTGCCTACTCGAATCACGGGTTCACACTCTGCATCTCTGGGCATTAGCTGCTTAATCTCCACTACGCCCCCCCGCGGCGGGATGCCTGGCTTTCACCTTGGGGATGCCCAGTATGGGTATCTCACAGGGAAAAAGCCAGGACGGGTTCCCAAGGCAAGCGCCGAGATGCCTATGGGTAATCGAGCGCTATATAAGAACGCATAATAATAATAATAATAATAACCTAGGGGCGAAGTGTACCATCTGTGTTATACCAATCAGTCCAAGAGAACAACACCTCTCACTCCTTTCGAATACCAACAGTGTTAAGAAACAGATGGCACTGAGAATCCTTTTTAGACTAAAGTATTGATTGAGATGCCTATTCCACCAAATCAGGATAGCTCTATCACAGAAATAGTGTCCTGGAAGCCATAAAGGGCTATACAATAAATATTCACCCTTCCTAGCATACTGACTTTTGAAAAAAGGTGACTTCCGCTGGATCACCTCAAAGGCTGCATTGAGACTATTCAGCTAGGACATATAGAATAGGTAATATGCCAGATTCTGTCAGAGGCAGGGAGCTCAAGTTATTTGTGTATGCTTCTCCCTAGTTTATCTTAGCCAAATGCTTTAGATTAGGTTCTGATGTAGTCTCTTACCCTCTATGCCAGTTGCTTCAGGACGGACCTCTGCCCCGCGGCTTAAGCAGAACTTTCATTCAATTGCGGTGTCTGCTCACCTTTCTTGATGTACAACTGTGAATCTGTCCAGGCGGGATCTCCATCCTTTGGGTGCAATGGGATTCGAGGTCCCAATCAGCTCCGATGGTGGCTTGCCAAATGTTTTTTAAACATGAATTCCCTTGAAAAAGCAAGAGACAAGAGAAGCTTTGCAAAACAGGAACAGTTTATTTAACTAAACAGAGCATCCGGGAGAACAGTTAAAGGTGCAGGGTCTGAGGCCTGTTTCAATTTACCATTTGTCTACGGCTTCTTTTTATACAGCTCATCGTGTACAATAAACTATTTCCGGTGGTCCATGTAGGGCAACAAATGTAAGCTGCTGCCTTTGGAGTCATAAATTAAGTGTTTAATGGAAAGTACAGGTGGGCCTCTACCTTGTGTGGACACAGTGTGGCCAGTGGGTATTGTGTCCAGGCGTCCAGCATGGGAGCACGTGATCACTTTGTGTGCTGCGTCCTGATTGGCTATATGTTCCTAACTCATATGGCATCTGCCTCTATGGTGTTTTGGAAGCGTGCATACCCCTCCGGCAATGTGTGCTTTATTGGGGCCAATCTCCCTGGACCAATGTATTATAGCTGCGCCTATGCGTGGGATTGATCGAGGGTTTCGTTCATGCATTTATCTGCCGGCTATCTGCCACCCCACCTGTGACCTATCAATCAGTGACCTCCGGTCTAGGTCTCAGAACTTGCCTGACTACATACTTGCGAGTAGGGTTTGATGTGGAGGTCACAGTTGCGAATGCATGAATAAAGATGTGATTTTGTTCTCATTCATGAATGTACTGTTTTCATATTAGCATCTATTTTTAACACTTACATAGGTGTCCTCCTGCTCCTGGTCTTCTTTCTTCACTTCTAGGTCCCTCTGTGTCTTTAGGGGTAGGTCCTCCCCCCTAGTGCTGTTCTAAGTCCCCCATTTCCGGGTTGTTTTGGTTCCCCTGATCCTCATCCTGGTCATGGTCTAGAAGGTACTAGTTACCCTAGCCCTGCTCCTTGTGGTCCACCTGGTACTGCCTCCCTGGTCCTCCTTTTTAGGTCCTCTTGGAGTGGGTCTGGTAATTTTGGTCTTAATCTCGTCCCATTGATTGTCATGGCTATGGTTGTTCTGGATCCTCTAATCCTTGCTAGCCTGGTCGTAATACCCCATTTCCTATTTCTCCTGCTCTATGTGGAACTTCAGGTTCTAATCTCTTGGTTCTTACCTCTCTGGTTGTCTAAGCCCTGTTCCTGGTTCTGCTTATTCTGATACTTCTACTCCATCTGATCCTCCACCATCTGGTCTCTTGTCTTAATGGCCACAGTCTACCTACTACTGAAGTGACTAGTTCTATGGGTCTTCCTCCAGCATGTCATGATACTCTCAGCCCTTGTCCTCCAGCTCAGTGTCATCTTGGACTGACTTATCCACTTTATCCTGATCCTCCTTATTCAGGTCATCCTGGTATTTTCTGTGCTCAGCTACCCAGGTTGGTCATCATAGCTCCTGTCATCCTGGCCTTCCTTCTCATGGTCCTCCATTTCCTCCCCATCATGGTCTTGCCTGCCCTGGACTGCCTTTCCTGATAATCTGAGCCTCTGTGAATTGTGCTTCCTTTTCCCCTTGGTTGTGGTGCCACTAGTCCTCATTGCTATGGTTCCTCTTAGCTCTTGCCCTGTAGGCTGTCGTTGTCTGGCCATCTCCTCCTTATTTCTCAGGCCATGTTCTCCTAGTGTTCCTCACTCTGAGTCTGGTTTGCTTAGCAATGGTATCCATATTCCTGGTCCTCACAGTCTGTGTTCTCTTCCAGGTTTTGCGCCTAGAAGACTTAATCATTTTGTTTCTGGTGCTCCTTTTGTGGGTGTTTGTAAGCCTAATCTTCTTGGTTCTGGGCCTCATGGCCATGCTGGTCTTTCAGGCCCCCTTTTTCCTAGCTCTTTCTTTTCTTTCTTGATCCTCTTAACCCCCATTCATTTAACATGGTCCTTCTGATCGTTCTCACCATGCTCATCTTATTACCAGTACATCAGGGCCTGGTCTTGCTGGTCTCCTTGGTCTACCTTACCTCTTAGGCCTTACCCTCTTAGCTCTTGTCTTCCTGTTTTGGATTAGCCTTTACTTTCTTGCCCTGTGTCTCACCCTCATAGCCCTTGTGGCACTACAACCAATGGTCTGGGCTCTCTTGGTACTGATTATCTTTGTTTTGGTCCTTCTGAGCCTCGTCATTTTGGCCCTGGTCCTCCTGAAAATCCAAGTCCAGTCCCCTGAGTCATTTTGGCTCTGGCTGATCTAGTCCTCCTGATCTTCCTCACCCAGGTCCTGCATCTCCCTGGTTCTGGTATTTCTGCTCCCTTTGGCACTCTGGAGCCTGGTCCTATGGTTCTGGTCCCCCTAATGCTCGTCCTCCTGCTTCTATGAAAACTAATTATGGTCCTTCTTCATCTGGCCCTCCTGGACCTGTCTATCCTGTACCTCATTTTCCTGGACAACCTATTCCTTCCCTGTGGTCTTGACCTCTAGGCCGTTATCATTCTCTTCCTGATCATCCTTTCCCACCTCACCCTGGTCCTCCTGGCCTTGGTACCAAAGATCCTGATCCTTCTTGCCCTGATCTTCCTGGTCCCCTTATTTTTTTGATTCCTGGTACTCTTAGAGCTTTTACTTCTCACTCTGACTGCCTGTGTCAGTGATCTCACCTACCTGGCACTCCTGGCCAAGGGCATACTATTCTTAATTGTCATAGTCCTTACCCTTCTTGAGATACTGGGCCCATTGTCCCTGTTTCCTCTTGGCCCTGTTCCTCATAGTTTGGGTTCTCCTGGACCTAGTTCTCCTGGACCTGGTCCAACTTCTATCTTAGTCTCTATCTCCTTGGTGCCTATCATCCTGGTACTGCTTGTCCAATTGTGCTTGCTATTATGAACTTTCCCTTTAGACCATCTTTCCTTCCTAGTTCCCTCCAGCCTTCGTCCATCTGGCCCTGCTTCTTTCTGGTACTCTTGGTCCTAGTCACCATGTCCTGGTTCTCCTCACTGTCAACCACCTAGCCATGTTCCCACAAGTCCTGATCCCCCTTGCTTCTTGTGTCTTGGCACTCTTAGTCATTGTCCTCCCGGTTTGTGTTGTCCTTGTTGTCTTGGATCTATCCCTTGTTCATTTAGTCCTACTGGTATCACAACCATTGATCCAGGTCCTGTAGATCCAGATTCTCCTTGCTAGGGTCCGCCTGAGCCTGGTCATTTTGCTCTTCTTCTTCCTGTCCACTACTGTCCATTCCACTTGGTCTTCCTGATGGCGGTTTACCTTCTTACCTCAGATCCTCTTCACCCTGGTCTGCTACTTGCCATGACTGCTCTACCCCACTTGATAGACTGAGCCAGGTCCCCTAGGCCCTGATCCTCATGATCCTCTCAGTCCTGTTTCCCGTCCTCCTGGTCATGTTTTTTTTAGTTTACCTTGTCCTCTTGTCTACTAGGTGCCCTTGGTACAACCCTCCCATGTCTTCCTAATCTCTGTCCGACTTATCGTACTATCCTGGACATACAAACCATTGCCATTCAGGCTCTGATCTTCTTAGTCCTCTTCAATATTGTCCTGATCCTCCTGGCCTGTGTCCTCATGCTCCTTCCCTGCATGGCTCGGCATTAACTTGTTTCAAGAAAAGAGGGGACTCAGGGCTTTTGAAAGAGGTCCAGCGTACTAACCCTATCAAAGTTTAGAACAAAAAGAGGTAAGCAGTTCCTCAACGTGTACATGTAAGACCTAGTGAATGCAGGTCGGCATGTAGGTCGTGCCCCAGGCACCCAAGAGAGGGGGGAATCCTCCTTTCGGAACTAGGGCCCTCACACACCCGGCAAGCTAGGTGTCTGCATGAACTTGTCCTGTCACAGATCTTCATAGCCTTTCGTAGTGATGATGCTCCTTGTCCTCCAGTTTGTACTCGTCTAAGAACTTCCTGGCCCTGGTTAGACTGGTCATCAATCACATGTACTTCTGCCTCTAGTCATTTGATCTTGGCTAGGGTCTCCTGTTTTCACAGACTCCAGGTTTTTAGTCTTTTCATCCTTCTCACCCTAATTCTCATTCATCAGTCCACCTGGACTGGCTCCCCTGGTTTACATAGGCCCCTCATTTGCCTGTTCCTAATTGTTCTGATCATGGTCACCTTGGTCGTTGAAGTTCTTGTCTTAGTTCTGGTACTCCTTTGTCTGGCACTCATGTATTGGATCTTCTGATGCTAGTTCTATTGGCCTTGGTTTTCCCAGCCCTCCTAGCCCTCAGTCCTTCTGCCTCATCCTAATCCTACTAGGCCTCCTGGTCTCCTGATTTGCCTATTCAAACTTGGTCTTGTCCGTATGACCATGGGCCTCTCTATCATGGTCCTCCTAGTAATGGACTTCCTCAATACTCTGTACTGGTCTCCCAGTTCCTCTGTTGTAGGCTCACCCTGGGTCATGTAGTTCTTCCAGAGGATAAGAACTGTGATAAATATTCCTAAGGAATTATTAAAGATTGTACTCTCTTGTTACCTACTACTCATCAGGCAATAGAAAACTCCCAAGATATCTGTAATAAAGTGGTCAAATTCTTTAGAAACAAGATCATGAAGATCTTTGCAGACTTTCCTGAACATAAAGACAAGCCTATTGTTCCTATGGTTGGCCGAATCTAAGGATAGGGCAATGACTTCCTTTGTGGAAGGTTTTACATCAGGACAGACTACTCACAGCTGCTTAGCAGATTCTCCCTGTTTTCTATGGATAAATCGAAAACTCTTTTAGGACAAATGTGCTTGGGCTTGCCAGACAATCCTTGCCCTCCTGGGGTTCTAAAGTTGGTGCCTGATTTAATTGGGGATGCCTTGAAGAAGGTTTATTCACAGGTTTTGGAGTCTGGTGTGTACCTGGAGTTTTGAGATTGTCATTTCACTGAAGAAAGAGCCTGATAAAGAGTCTGGCAATTAAAAAAAACTGCAACCAAGAATTGGCCCAGTACCTTACCAACCAAGAACTCCTGGACCCCCTGGGCTCCTCTCAGAATGGGTTTAGAAGGAATGACAACACTGAATCGGCAGTTCTATCAGCTGCTAACTCCATTCTCTGGAAAGTAGACCTGGGAGGTACAGCTATTCTGGTTTTGTTGGACCTGTCTGTGGCCTTTGACACCAATTTTACCATCTTTGTTGGTGCAAACGCTGTGCCAGGCTGGGCTGAAGGATGTTGTTCTCAACCTGCTGGAGTACTTCCTACTTACTGGATAGGACCCTTACAGTTAGCTGTGGGCATTTTAGAGCCAAACCTGTTCAGCTTCACTGTGGGGTTCCACAGGCTCCTCCCTCATCACTACTTTATTTAGCTTGTATGTTGCCCCATTCACAAACTTGGTGCAATCTTTCTCCTATGTGGATGACACTCAGATCATCATTACTATCTCTGATGACAAGTTTAGGGCTTGCATTACTGAAATCTGGCTCAAAATTAATGTGGAAAAGAATGAGATTGCGGTTTTCGGTACTGAAAACTCGACTTGGACAAAGTGCTGTTGGCTGAAAACTTGTGGCCAAATATCTGGGTGAGATTTTTGATACACCTTGACTTTCAACAACCTGGTCAATTGAACAGTGAGCTCCTGATTTTCGATTATTTCAGCAAAGGTCAGCAACAAGCAGAAAGAGGCTAGATAAATTTGAGAAACGAGCAGTAAGATGCAGAATAAAGGTCAGAAACAAGCAGAAAGAAGCAGAAGAAAGGTCTGAAACTGTTGCAACGATCCTGCTCCTACACACAACTGTGCACAGAGACCCAGGACATCAGTGAATTGTGGTGTACCAGAAACACACCTCAGTACCTAGAAAACTTCAACCAGCTAGCATCAGTGTCACATTAGCTCTTCGTCCTATAGCAAAGTAACCAATGATTAGACAACCTAGAACAGGCGACTTAGGACCAACACAGGAATGGTGGGAAGTGAGAACACTCTTTCGTTATACTCTCATATCAGTCCACAACAGGAGTAAATAAGAACCACGGGTAAGGTTAAAATATTTGTTTTAACGAGGTTAACGAGGTGCTCTCAGGTTCAGTATCTTTTCCAACATAAGTAGACATATGATTAGAAATAATATTGTCAGCATTGTTACAATTCCATAGAATACAAAAGGAGACATCATATTACAATGATGGTGAAAACAGGTCTTATAGTGCCTAGCTATAACACCCTCCCTATATAGGAACTATGTTTATAAACTATAGGAGGTCTCTTAGGCTTGTGTGAGAGACCCATTACCTCTCACATCAGTAAGAGTAAATCACATCAGGATTAGCAAAAGCTCTCTGCATCCCTGGAAACGGAAAATCTTCCAAGTGTGTGAAATCATGGCAACTGTGCAATAATAAGGGCACCAGAATCTCAGTTGGCTCACAGCTTCTACTTGTTGTGTCTAAAAACATTAGCCGATCATTTTGAACAACAGCTACCATGTTATGATAAACTGGACGGCTTTAGCACTCACTGTGCAGACTAGGGGCAGGATGTAAGTCTAGAGATGTCAAAAACAAGCCTTTTCTCATGTGCAGACATTCACGAAACCTAACTTACAAAAACAGCTATATGCAGTGTTGTGTGCAAAAGCAGCAAAAGGTAAAATGGCGTTTAAACTTCTAATAAGCCATGCTGACAAAACATGCAAAGCAGGCCTTAGGCCACACTACACCCTCCCTTGATCGGAGAACGCACAATAAAGGGGCAAGATTAATAGAACGCAGAGTTCACGTTCGAATGAGACAGAACCAAGGTCAGAAATTTTGCCAACCTTGATAATTGGGAGCAAAAGTCTGAATTAAAAAGTAACCAATTCAGTAAAAACATTCACGGGTGGCAATGGTGTGAATATGACCTAAAAAATTTTTTTGAAAATATTAATACATCTTTGAAAAAAATTCACAAGTTCCGTACATGTCTATGAAGTAGACAAAAAAATCTCTCATTTCAATCCAACAGCGTATAGGCACTGTATGTCGCAACCGCCTCCAACAGGAAGTCGTTATAATCCTTGAACATTTCAGCCATCCAATTCAGTAATGGAAATGAACATACATGTTCTTCAATAGCCGGAGCCTCTAGCACCATCAGAGGACAACTCGGGCTTTCTTCGAGATAACTGTAAGCCAGAAAGTCATGGGCCGCAGTCCATATGTTCCAATTGCCCAGGACCCCATGAGCCACTGTGCAGACCATAATCCCGAAACCAGAACAATCTATTTCAAGAGAAACTAAGGGACTCATTAGTAGATTAAAATCCGGTTTAAGAGACACCGTGTTGCAGAGACACAAATCCAGGCCCCATTCAAATCCGGAATCCACGCAATGGAAAACAGGCTGCACGCAAGTAAAGAAAGAGAACCGGAAAGATAAACCATACGCCACACTCAGATTCGCCAAGGGTAGCGATCCATAGTATTCTAGCATCCGGTTACGAAGCTGGAACAGCCGGGGCAGATCGTCGTGGGGCACAGAATGTGCTTCCATTTTGGAGTAAACAAATTAACAGGAGTACGCCTGCTCCCAAAGCGAGAATTAAAGGGAAACCGCAAAAGACACTTGAAAAAAAAACGAATGAAAAAATGCTGGTATTACACCAAATATAGCTCAGAATGAGGTCACAAGACCAGAACTTACTACTTTAAAAAAGTGTGCCAGGCCCGTGGTTGACGAGGTATTAAAAATTGTGTGAATCAAAACACCGAAATGCAGGGGCAGACCTGTATTTAATAAGGCAAGCACCTCAGTGCGAGTGTTTACAACGTGAAGGACAAATGTTTCACGTGCAGATGTAAGGGCGACTTCCTTCTGGGACAAAAGAGCTCTTATTCAACTCATCTTGTTGAACTCTGCTATCAAGGTCAGAATGGAAGGCCAGATGGATACATCGAGCCTCCCATGTGGAGGAGGAAAAAAAACACTCTTACAGCAAACAACACGTTGGGAAACAGTAACGATGTACGGAATTCCTGCAAGCATACTACAGCAATCTTCATTATTTAATAACATATAACTACCGTTTGCTAACAACGTGAAAGTCAGTGTAATAGCCGGGGTGTGGATGCCTTTCAAAACAAACACAAGATTAGGTGCTCTAACATTACACAAACCATGCAATTGCAGATTTCTACTGACTAACGAGTGATCTGGTGTGGATGTGCAGTCTTCACCTTTAAATAAACTTCTTTTCCTGCAGAGAAAACGTGGCATCTTTCATTGACATAAATTGTTGTTTAACAGTCAAATTAAAAGGCAGAAATAGCAAAGTTGTGTTCATGTAATCCCAAGACGCCTTCCCAGATTTTAACATTTGAAGAGTCCATGCAAACTGCATTGTAGAACGCAATTGATTTTGTCCATGGTACAGAACAGCAATGTCTTCTAGTACAATACCAACAACAGATGAAACAATATTATCTAACATGTAAATATGGGAAGAAAGGGTGCTATTATCCACAACGGCAAGCATTTTTTCTAAATTGGCCTGATCAATAGCTCTGAGCCTAGAAGCAGCTTCAATCTGGGACAGTTTCCAAACCTTGTTGTAAGCAGCATATATCCATCTTTTCAAACTGCCTGCTGCAGCCCCTTTTACAAAATCATTTAAATCAACGGCATCAGTCAGTTTAGACAAATGTAATTCAACTGTCGCTAATGTAAAGTGTTTGAGCCAACTCTGACACAACTTGCCTACCTGAATAGGTGGTGACCGAATATTGACTCTGAAATCGGGGATCTACTCTAACCTCTGTATAGCCTGGGGTCAGACCCAGAAAACGGTGCTGGCAGGTATCTGCACTCTTTTGCCATAGCAACCAGCCTTCGGGAATAATGCTGGAAAAATTCAAAGAAGAATTTATCATCAGGGCCTGTAAATCACTCAGGGTAGTCCTGGTATAATTAATCCAATGGGGATATTCACCCAAATCAGGAAACAAAGGAGCATTTAATTTTTTAGAAGTAGCCAATCCAAAGAAGGTCGTTTGAGAAATAGAAGCATTCAGAAACAACATATAGTTCAGGATGAGACATGCACAATGCAAAGCCTTGGTGCCTTGCTCTTGCCAACTTTTAGAACCCCAAACAGATTTAAGATCAACAGTATCCTTCCACAGCTCATTGCCCCAACAGCTAACTGGTCAATAAAGGGGGCAAGTCTAACCTTGGAAGAGGACTTCTCAGTCATCTTAAAATAAAATTCATCACGGTTTGATTGATCAAAATCAGTAAAATAAGAAAACTTTTTTAAAAGAGTGCAGGACAATGCTCCCACTGTGTAGTTTACCACATTTCAGAACGTATTAGCTTTATGCATAAAGTGATTTCCAAAATGCTGGTAACAGAACAAATTGCCATAGTTAACAGAATTGAGATGCAAATCTTCAGTATCAAAGGCAGCATAACATTTCAAATCAGAAAATAGAGCCTACGGCCTGGACATCCCAATCATCAGAGCAAATATTATTCTGTTTAACCACATTCCCCGTAGAAACACGAAGTACATTCGGGACATTAATAACCTCTGTGGGCCTATGAATCTGGAACTTTAGAGCATCCCATGCAATTCCATCTACAACGGGCCAAGCAGTTATATTCACAAATGTCTGGTCCTTCTTCATTATGTGTGAAGAGGAGTGGGGAGCCAAAGTTCCATCAATTAGTCTAACTGTAGTTCTTTCTTGAACGTAGTGTCCATTTACAAAATGAAAAAAATACACCACAAATCCAATGGACATGAATAAAAAAATTGAAAAAAGCACCAGCCAAATGTAAGTCCAAGGGGGAATCAAAAAATGTTTTTTAAACCAAGTTACAAAAATTTAAACTTTTGAAGGGGACTTCGATGTGGTAGAGCCAGTGTCAAATGAATAACATGATTGATTAGCCTCACGGGTCTACAAATCAGGCATAGACAAGTCAGCGGGGTAAGTATATTCAGTATCATTAAGAGGATCACCAGCAGGTGGATTCACAACTGTATTCATCTCAATGGCAACATCAGGCCCGAAGGCAGGATCCGGGGCCAAAACAGAGTTTCGCACCATTGCTGGACACGAGACTGCAAGTGTCATACTAAGAAGAATCAGCCACCCTTTGTAGTTTGACATTGTCGATGGAGATGTACCTGTTCCCCTTTCGGCCAGGAAGAGGAGGTAAAATGACTGTTCTTGTACCCTACACGCCAAGCACAGGAACTGGAGCTCGATAGGAGGGGCCAAATTCCTTGTTTTTGACCTTCTCTCGGACCAGTTCTCCAACTCGAGGTAGTCACCTTACTACCGGAATCTGCAATGCAGCATCAGATGTGGAGGGAAAATGTTCCTTTGCAAGACTATCTCTCGTCTTTTGTAGGTTCTGTAAAACATTAGAATGTTCATCCATGTCAAAGGATGCGGCAGCGGGCGCCATGTCTAGACCCTCAAGGTCCGGAACAAATGTTTTGATGCCAAAGAGCATTTCATATGGGGTCTGCCCACCCAGAGACCTTCTAGGGAGATTATTTAGTGCACGCTGTACACTATTGAGGTGGGTTAGCCAGTCTCGGCCAGTACCTAATACCTTAGCTGTCAAGGATTGCTTTAAGTCACAATTCATTCGCTCTACAACACTGTTGCCCTCAGGCCGATATGGAGACAAAAATGTGACCTGAACCCCCAAAGAACTCATGGCATCCTTGTATGCCTTAGAGGCAAACGCTGGACCCTGGTCCAAATGGAAGGTACCACACGCAACAATTCCCACAAAGATGCACAAATCCCTTACGCCAGTTCTGGAATCAGCACTGCGTTGCGGCCACAACCACACAAAGCGTGTGCACGAATCAACTGCAACTAAGATGTACTTATACGCAGTATCAGATGAGAAAGGACCGCAGTAATCTGAATAAACACCCGCTAGCGATTTATTAGATATGTACAACTAAGTTTGGGGCGGGCGTGCAGCAGTAGAAGGTTTAAACCACACGTCCGTTTGTACAAACCCCGCCACAAATATCGTTGTTGGAGAAGAGATACAGTAGGTGACACGCCGGCATGCGATGAGGCCATCCCAGCGTGGGCTGCTGTAATCAAAGACTGCCTGCGATCCGCGTTGGGGATTAACCTGTCACCAACGTTGTTAATTCTCACATAAGTAACTTTAGCAAAATGCAGAGCCTGCTCCCTCGGGACTGTGTGTTCGAAACTGGGGAGGATTACCTCCTTCCCTTGTAGAGCAGCTAAGACAAAAGGAGGGGGCCAGTCGACCTCCGCCAACAAAGTGTCATAAGTATTAGTTAGATTTTCCCAAAAAACCCTTTTATTGTACGCTGTATGTCCCCTTCAATCAAAACGTCAATTTCAAAAAGCCTATCAGCGGGAGCCACTCTAGTGTCAGCTGTCTCAACTACAACAAAGGTGTCATTCGCTGTCACCTTCAGTAGTGGATGCAGCGCCTCTCGCACTATGGTATGGCTGTCCAACAGCGTCAGTGCCCATGTCAGATTCTGAAGCTACATTCTCACTATCAGTGGCATATCTCCATGTTAAAGCTGCAACTTTCTTCTTTTGAAACTGAGGCCTTTGACGTGGTGAGTCGTCCTGCTTGCCTTTTCCGTCATTTTTTGATTCCCACTTACGAGGCTGCTCTCGGCTCTGTTGGGCACCTTGTGCTCTGCCGCAGCCTCCTCCACCGGTGGGTGAGACCGATGTTTCCTGCAAAGAGCGAGGAGAACGTTGTTCAGGAACCTGAAATCTATCAGGTGACTTAATCATAGTGCAGTCGCGCAACTCATATGTACGCTCAGTAGAGGCAGGTGTTGATGAAGCAGGGCGGAACCACTGTTTTTGTTGCTGTTTCTCCTGTTTTTCTTTCTTACTCCAATTTTATTTCAGAACTTTCTGGCGATCATCTTTATCAGAAGGCGCCGACTGAGTTTGCTCCTGTGCTTGTTTCTTAGCAAAAGGCTTAAAACCCAAACTATTACGGCCAATAGTCTTATAAGCCTCCATAACATTTTTCGATAACTGACGGGGTTTCTCTGCCTCAGGAACATCGCGCAAAGCATTAGACATTTGGAAATCTACCGCATCTCCCTTAACATTAGCAAGGACGAGATCGCGAACCATGTAAAACGCTCCAACGAGTCACATTCCCGCCTCTACAGCCGCCTCCACTCTATGTTCATCTTGAACTCGTTAATTGAGGGAGGGCAGGACAGCCATTGACGGGGTGCCGAAGCACCTAGTATAGACTGCCGCAAACTCACACCCCAAGTAGTACAGTCATTTACGTCCGGCACTACGTCTTTCTGCAAACTAATAGTAAGGATCCTGTGTTTTTCCACAGGAGTGGTATTTGGAAATACTGCCTCCAGTTGGCCACATTTCTCGGCAAGCCAGAAAGGCATCTCATCCTTATCCTGGGGACACTTGCCACTAACCACATTAACCATAACAGGACTAAACTTCGGCCCATTTGGTCCAACTGGATGCGGCGCACCACCCGGGCCCCACCCGGGAAGTTGCGGGAAATATAATGAACAGGACCCCTTATCACTGACACTGCAGAGACATAAAGGGGCCTCCATTCAGCAGCTGTAAAATGCCCCGCATTAGGGTGTGGGGTATAACCAGCTAAAACAGGCCAAGAGGCGCCTGCAATTGACAACAGTCCCACTCTAACCGCTGTTATAACATGTGGGAGGGCGCCATTAAACCAAACGTTATGCTGCCAAGCAGAAATCGCAACTTCCTGTGTTCTATATGGAGCGTAATCTGCAGGCACGGCAGTCGGAGTGTTAGTGCAAAACACATCAGTATTACCTTCAACCACAGGAAACGTGATCTATGAGTAAAATAGCTCAAATGGGTACCATACGTCAGCAGATACAACAAAAACCCCTGCCATGCCTTCCAAAGAGAAGTTGAAATCCCGCAAATGATTGCGCACAGCCAAGCGACTGTGAACTTGGATATCAATCGCAGCCATACCGACACAGAGAAAGCCAAGTGATGGAGGAAGGTTTCGCACGTAATGAGACTTGCTCGGATTCAACCCTCTCGAAATAACACATAATGCATTAATAAACATGTTTCGTATTACTAATACTGCACCACACGACATTTCTAGTATCTAGGGGAAGCTTGTCAATGTGCTTTTACTAACAGTAACTCGAGTGACCTAATATGGCCGCCTCGACGCGGGAACTTTTCTGCACATGCGTCTTTCACACTCATGTTACATGACGTACTCTCTTCTTTGGTGGGAAAACTTTGCTTAAGCGCACTAGAATTAAAAATGGCTGCTCTATGTTTCACATGCTGATGCTTGCACTGCTGCTCATACTAAACCCTGTTTGTTCTGCCTAATCACTACTGGTATAATTAAAATAAAGTAAGGAGAATAGAGTAGAAATAAGTGGTATACAGTGAATTCATTTATTCATTGTTCTAAAACTGTTTCTCTTTAACTTTGCTACTAGCTCGTTTCTGGGCCTAATGTTACCCTGCTACACTCCATATTAAAAGAACTGCGCCTGCGCAGAAGAACCCAAGAGTCCTCACGTCATGGCATTGAACCGGTGCCAGCAACAGACTTGCCTGTGAAACTCATGAGAACCTCACCCTTCGACCTCCCAAAGGAAGCTCAGATGTACCGAAAAGTTATGTATTGTATTTGTTATTGAAACATCCATTGTTAGGTGGAATAAAAGTGCATGGGAAAATAACATCATAGGAGGGGACATTAATTTGAATATATAAATGAAATGACCTCATAACTGGTATGGTGTGATGACCTCTCCTCGATTTTGACCAATCAAATTGAGGGAATACATGAACATGCAACATTGGGGGGTGGTACACTACCCTGGAAAATGGTATATCTAAGGTAGGCTTAGCTAGTTAGATTGTCCGACTTGCCCGAATAGCTGACCTGTCATTGACCCAACGAACACAATAGGCGATCGAGAGCAGAGGTGCTGGCGGAGCACTCAGTCAGATGATTCGATAACCCAATCGGGGTTCTGGGAAGGAGTTTGATAACCCAATCGGGGTCCGACTGTTAGCTGCAGAGAGGGGTGTGACGCTGGTGTTGCACTTAGCTGTGGGTGCCGATCCTGACCTGTGGTGGTCTTGTCCTGATCCAATTTGGTTTGTACTTGTCCTGATTCTGGTCTGCACCTGTCCTGTCCTGTTGGCACCTGAACTATCGGGAGTCCTGTCCTTTATCCCAGCCCATGGCCAGGGTTGGCCTTCACACCTTTCTAGGTAAATATACATTTGTGTGGTTATGTCATTGTACTGTTTCCCTTTTCTTACCCTTCCTATGTTTCAATGCTTAAAAAAGTCTTGTAATATTTTCACATCATCTTGCTTTGATTATTTTCTTCCTAATTGAAAAAGCTTTAATTGAATTGGTATGGACTAAGACATTTAAGAATTTACATAGATAAAGAGTTTAAACCTTTCCCGAGTTTGTGGTTATTTTATAAAGGCAAATGTTTATTTACTGCCTATTATGCTAACTCCCTTGATCCCTTAGGACTATAGGTACCGATAACAAGGATTGGTAAGTCAATGGCATAGGTCCTAAATGGTTAAATAAATCCTGATTAAAGTGTAGGTTTACCTGTTCAAAGTGTGTATGTTTTATGGGTCCAGGTGAGTATGGTAAATGAGCAGGTGAGCCCGTGCTCTATTCTTTTGGTAGCAGAGTAGTGCTTAGGGTTTAATTAAGATAGGTAGCTAGTTGTGTATTGATGATTTGATTTTGTACTGATTTTATGTACTAACCAAAACCCTTTTGTATTGTTCTATGTTTGTTTTGGAATCCCCGGGGGCAGAATAGCAGGTGGTAAATGGAAGCCACACTGCAGTGAGGTCACTTGCCTAAGGAATTAAGTGCGTATAAAATTAGGTAGAACTTGAAGCACTGGTTAGGGATTTTCTGTATAAATGTGTGAATAAATGATAGCAGAAGAGTTCGCTGGTGAAACCATGGCCTTATATCACCTAGAAAGGGTAAGCCTGAGGGAGTAACAGGTTATCTGATGCTTGTGTGAAGAGTAAGCGGAAGGGATTCACTCGCAGTGTATGAAGAGTAAGCGGAATGGATTTACTCGCAGTCAGAAAAATGATTCTTTCCTTTGAATTTAGTCACTTAGGCACAGTGGCGAATGTTTTTATGTTGTTAACCCCTTCACTGCGGCGGCTATTCCGCCGCAGTGCTAAGGGGGCGGGGCGGCTGCACGGCGCTCCCGTGCTCGTGACGGAACCGCTCCTTCACGAGCCTCGGGTGCGCTGTGCTTGTGATGGACCGGTTCCGTCACGGCCCCCGCCCGCCCAATAGAACGCTCAGCGCAGGCGCGGAATTCGCGCCACGCAATCGCGGCGAGCGGGCCGTGACAGGACCGTTCCGTCACAAGCACAGCACACCCAAGGCTTGTGACGGAACGGTTCCGTCACAAGCATGCAAGGGGTTAATTATTAATATTGCATTTAAAAGTGAAAAGTAATAAGTTTTCGTATTACCTTGAAAAGGAGGGAGTCAGTTGCGGTGCTGCGCTGATGTCACCTAGAGTCACACTGGTATTGGTTGAGACAGCGGGTGTGTAGCTGAGATAATAATTGTAAAGGAGGGGTGAGTGCAGGAGCGTGAGAACTTGTCTCACGAGAGAAGCCGTGCAATTATTGGTCAAATTTATTTGAAAACTAAACTTTGATTGGTTCTTTAAAATAAGAAATGAGCTGGTATTGGTGAAGCATTTACTAAACAATTGAGTGTAGCAGCATATTAAATTTAACGGTGCAAATCATATGTGGCATATAGATCCAGCAATTATAGGAAACAGACTGAATAGAAGGTACTTAGGTTTTGCGCAAGAGCAATACAGAAGGGGAAGTCCTCATATCATGTAGGAAGGAAAGAGAAAAATGAAGTTTTTGAATAGAATTAAGAATTTCTTCAAGAAAGATAAAACGATTAAAACTAGAGAAGGGATTATTATTCCACCACCAAATATGCCCACATCATACATGATGGTAGAAAGGGGTTATCACACTTGTGTGTGATTAGAGAACTGAATGGAGTACACTAAAGATGATGGTGTTTTGGCATTTCCCGAAAATGGTACCTTTAATGGTAGAATTTTGTATAATTTGAGATCACGCATGAATGAATCAGATCCCAGACCTAGATGACCCAGTGCGAAGCATTAGAACAATGGGAAACTGAGGCTTTTGAGCGAGAGAGACCCGGAAGTGACAGATGTCCTAAAGAAACCAGAGATAAGCAAATGAAGAAATGGAGACAGTCTATGTTAGTGGAAGGATTATATCCCGTACTAACGTTTGAAGAACCATCAGGAAGCAAGTGCACAGAGAAAAGGAAGAATTTAATGACTAGTGGTGACTCTGATTATGATTATCTGGAGGATTTGTTAATGAAAAATCCACCACCTTACCATGAGGAAGCAAGTAGAGCTAACCCCAGTGCCCCGTTCTTCACACCACCTTTGGTTCCACAAGGGGTACATGAGCCTTCATTAGAAAAAGTCTTACAGGAAAGGAAAAGAGAGGCAATAAATAAACAGAGAAATTAATTAATTCAGAAAATTTCCCAGTTGAATACGATTCCTGAAGCCTTGACTATACCGGTAACTATAGGTCCTGTTGTTCCCTTGTATGGAGATAAACAAATCTGTCCCAAAACTCCTGTTCTGACCACACCGGTAGTACAACCTAGAAAAGAACCCTTGATTATTGATGAAGAAGCAAGTGAGTGCGAGTCAGTAGTATCCCTAATTGATATACCTAATAGAGAGGTGGTCTCGAGAAATAGAAAAGCCAAAATCACAGCTGAAAGCATTGGATATTTTCAAATTAAGAGTTGAATTGGAAGAATTGCTTGCTGGAAATGTGGAGTTAGATAGATTAAATACCTTCAGTGAGGATGAATTGTTGTTTATATGTCGAAGTATTACTCGAAATACAAAAGTTTTCCATCCTGACCTGTGGTGGTCTTGTCCTGATCCAATTTGGTTTGTACTTGTCCTGATTCTGGTCTGCACCTGTCCTGTCCTGTTGGCACCTGAACTATCGGGAGTCCTGTCCTTTATCCCAGCTCATGGCCAGGGTTGGCCTTCACACCTTTCTAGGTAAATATACATTTGTGTGGTTATGTCATTGTACTGTTGTCCCTTTTCTTACCCTTCCTATGTTTCAATGCTTAAAAAAGTCTTGTAATATTTTCACATCATCTTGCTTTGATTATTTTCTTCCTAATTGAAAAAGCTTTAATTGAATTGGTATGGACTAAGACATTTAAGAATTTACATAGATAAAGAGTTTAAACCTTTCCCGAGTTTGTGGTTATTTTATAAAGGCAAATGTTTATTTACTGCCTATTATGCTAACTCCCTTGATCCCTTAGGACTATAGGTACCGATAACAAGGATTGGTAAGTCAATGGCATAGGTCCTAAATGGTTAAATAAATCCTGATTAAAGTGTAGGTTTACCTGTTCAAAGTGTGTATGTTTTATGGGCCCAGGTGAATATGGTAAATGAGCAGGTGAGCCCGTGCTCTATTCTTTTGGTAGCAGAGTAGTGCTTAGGGTTTAATTAAGATAGGTAGCTAATTGTGTATTGATGATTTGATTTTGTACTGATTTTATGTACTAACCAAAACCCTTTTGTATTGTTCTATGTTTGTTTTGGAATCCCCGGGGGCAGAATAGCAGGTGGTAAATGGAAGCCACACTGCAGTGAGGTCACTTGCCTAAGGAATTAAGTGCGTATAAAGTTAGGTAGAACTTGAAGCACTGGTTAGGGATTTTCTGTATAAATGTGTGAATAAATGATAGCAGAAGAGTTCGCTGGTGAAACCATGGCCTTATATCACCTAGAAAGGGTAAGCCTGAGGGAGTAACGGGTTATCTGATGCTTGTGTGAAGAGTAAGCGGAAGGGATTCACTCGCAGTGTATGAAGAGTAAGCGGAATGGATTTACTCGCAGTCAGAAAAATGATTCTTTCCTTTGAATTTAGTCACTTAGGCACAGTGGCGAATGTTTTTATGTTGTTAACCCCTTCACTGCGGCGGCTATTCCGCCGCAGTGCTAAGGGGGCGGGGCGGCTGCACAGCGCTCCCGTGCTCGTGACGGAACCGCTCCTTCACGAGCCTCAGGCGCGCTGTGCTTGTGATGGACCGGTTCCGTCACGGCCCCGCCCGCCCAATAGAACGCTCAGCGCAGGCGCGGAATTCGCGCCACGCAGGCGCGGCGAGCGGGCCGTGACGGAACCGTTCCGTCACAAGCACAGCACACCCGAGGCTTGTGATAGAACGGTTCCGTCACAAGCATGCAAGGGGTTAATTAATGAATATTGCATTTAAAAGTGAAAAGAAATAAGTTTTTGTATTACCTTGAAAAGGAGGGAGTCAGTTGCGGTGCTGCGCTGATGTCACCTAGAGTCACACTGGTATTGGTTGAGACAGCGGGTGTGTAGCTGAGATAATAATTGTAAAGGAGGGGTGAGTGCAGGAGCGTGAGAACTTGTCTCACGAGAGAAGCCGTGCAATTATTGGTCAAATTTATTTGAAAACTAAACTCTGATTGGTTCTTTAAAATAAGAAATGAGCTGGTATTGGTGAAGCATTTACTAAACAATTGAGTGTAGCAGCATATTAAATTTAACGGTGCAAATCATATGTGGCATATAGATCCAGCAATTATAGGAAACAGACTGAATAGGAGGTACTTAGGTTTTGCGCAAGAGCAATACATAAGGGGAAGTCCTCATATCATGTACGGAGGAAAGAGAAAAATGACGTTTTTGAATAGAATTAAGAATTTCTTCAAGAAAGATAAAACGATTAAAACTAGAGAAGGGATTATTATTCCACCACCAAATATGCCCACATCATACATGATGGTAGAAAGGGGTTATCACACTTGTGTGTGATTAGAGAACTGGATGGAGTACACTAAAGATGATGGTGTTTTGGCATTTCCCAAAAATGGTACCTTTAATGGTAGAATTTTGTATAATTTGAGATCACGCATGAATGAATCAGATCCCAGACCTATATGACCCAGTGCAAAGCATTAGAACAATGGGAAACTGAGGCTTTTGAGCGAGAGAGACCCGGAAGTTACAGATGTCCTAAAGAAACCAGAGATAAGCAAATGAAGAAATGGAGACAGTCTATGTTAGTGGAAGGATTATATCCCGTACTAACGTTTGAAGAACCATCAGGAAGCAAGTGCACAGAGAAAAGGAAGAATTTAATGACTAGTGATGACTCTGATTATGATTATCTGGAGGATTTGTTAATGAAAAATCCACCACCTTACCATGAGGAAGCAAGTAGAGCTAACCCCAGTGCCCCGTTCTTAACACCACCTTTGGTTCCACAAGTGGTACATGAGCCTTCATTAGAAAAAGTCTTACAGGAAAGGAAAAGAGAGGCAATAAATAAACAGAGAAATTAATTAATTCAGAAAATTTCCCAGTTGAATACGATTCCTGAAGCCTTGACTATACCGGTAACTATAGGTCCTGTTGTTCCCTTGTATGGAGATAAACAAATCTGTCCCAAAACTCCTGTTCTGACCACACCGGTAGTACAACCTAGAAAAGAACCCTTGATTATTGATGAAGAAGCAAGTGAGTGCGAGTCAGTAGTATCCCTAATTGATTTACCTAATAGAGAGGTGGTCTCGAGAAATTGAAAAGCCAAAATCACAGCTGAAAGCATTGGATATTTTCAAATTAAGAGTTGAATTGGAAGAATTGCTTGCTGGAAATGTGGAGTTAGATAGATTAAATACCTTCAGTGAGGATGAATTGTTGTTTATATGTCGAAGTATTACTCGAAATACAAAAGTTTTCCATCCAGACCTGTGGTGGTCTTGTCCTGATCCAATTTGGTTTGTACTTGTCCTGATTCTGGTCTGCACCTGTCCTGTCCTGTTGGCACCTGAACTATCGGGAGTCCTGTCCTTTATCCCAGCCCATGGCCAGGGTTGGCCTTCACACCTTTCTAGGTAAATATACATTTGTGTGGTTATGTCATTGTACTGTTTCCCTTTTCTTACCCTTCCTATGTTTCAATGCTTAAAAAAGTCTTGTAATATTTTCACATCATCTTGCTTTGATTATTTTCTTCCTAATTGAAAAAGCTGTAATTGAATTGGTATGGACTAAGACATTTAAGAATTTACATAGATAAAGAGTTTAAACCTTTCCCGAGTTTGTGGTTATTTTATAAAGGCAAATGTTTATTTACTGCCTATTATGCTAACTCCCTTGATCCCTTAGGACTATAGGTACCGATAACAAGGATTGGTAAGTCAATGGCATAGGTCCTAAATGGTTAAATAAATCCTGATTAAAGTGTAGGTTTACCTGTTCAAAGTGTGTATGTTTTATGGGCCCAGGTGAGTATGGTAAATGAGCAGGTGAGCCCGTGCTCTATTCTTTTGGTAGCAGAGTAGTGCTTAGGGTTTAATTAAGATAGGTAGCTAGTTGTGTATTGATGATTTGATTTTGTACTGATTTTATGTACTAACCAAAACCCTTTTGTATTGTTCTATGTTTGTTTTGGAATCCCCGGGGGCAGAATAGCAGGTGGTAAATGGAAGCCACACTGCAGTGAGGTCACTTGCCTAAGGAATTAAGTGCGTATAAAGTTAGGTAGAACTTGAAGCACTGGTTAGGGATTTTCCGTATAAATGTGTGAATAAATGATAGCAGAAGACTTCGCTGGTGAAACCATGGCCTTATATCACCTAGAAAGGGTAAGCCTGAGGGAGTAACGGGTAATCTGATGCTTGTGTGAAGAGTAAGCGGAAGGGATTCACTCGCAGTGTATGAAGAGTAAGCGGAATGGATTTACTCGCAGTCAGAAAAATGATTCTTTCCTTTGAATTTAGTCACTTAGGCACAGTGGCGAATGTTTTTATGTTGTTAACCCCTTCACTGCGGCGGCTATTCCGACGCAGTGCTAAGGGGGCGGGGCGGCTGCACGGCGCTCCTGTGCTCGTGACGGAACCGCTCCTTCACGAGCCTCAGGCGCGCTGTGCTTGTGATGGACCGGTTCCGTCACGGCCCCGCCCGCCCAATAGAACGCTCAGCGCAGGCGCGGAATTCGCGCCACGCAGGCGCGGCGAGCGGGCCGTGACGGAACCGTTCCGTCACAAGCACAGCACACCCGAGGCTTGTGACGGAACGGTTCCGTCACAAGCATGCAAGGGGTTAATTAATGAATATTGCATTTAAAAGTGAAAAGAAATAAGTTTTCGTATTACCTTGAAAAGGAGGGAGTCAGTTGCGGTGCTGCGCTGATGTCACCTAGAGTCACACTGGTATTGGTTGAGACAGCGGGTGTGTAGCTGAGATAATAATTGTAAAGGAGGGGTGAGTGCAGGAGCGTGAGAACTTGTCTCACGAGAGAAGCCGTGCAATTATTGGTCAAATTTATTTGAAAACTAAACTTTGATTGGTTCTTTAAAATAAGAAATGAGCTGGTATTGGTGAAGCATTTACTAAACAATTGAGTGTAGCAGCATATTAAATTTAACGGTGCAAATCATATGTGGCATATAGATCCAGCAATTATAGGAAACAGACTGAATAGAAGGTACTTAGGTTTTGCGCAAGAGCAATACAGAAGGGGAAGTCCTCATATCATGTAGGAAGGAAAGAGAAAAATGACGTTTTTGAATAGAATTAAGAATTTCTTCAAGAAAGATAAAACGATTAAAACTAGAGAAGGGATTATTATTCCACCACCAAATATGCCCACATCATACATGATGGTAGAAAGGGGTTATCACACTTGTGTGTGATTAGAGAACTGAATGGAGTACACTAAAGATGATGGTGTTTTGGCATTTCCCGAAAATGGTACCTTTAATGGTAGAATTTTGTATAATTTGAGATCACGCATGAATGAATCAGATCCCAGACCTAGATGACCCAGTGCGAAGCATTAGAACAATGGGAAACTGAGGCTTTTGAGCGAGAGAGACCCGGAAGTGACAGATGTCCTAAAGAAACCAGAGATAAGCAAATGAAGAAATGGAGACAGTCTATGTTAGTGGAAGGATTATATCCCGTACTAACGTTTGAAGAACCATCAGGAAGCAAGTGCACAGAGAAAAGGAAGAATTTAATGACTAGTGGTGACTCTGATTATGATTATCTGGAGGATTTGTTAATGAAAAATCCACCACCTTACCATGAGGAAGCAAGTAGAGCTAACCCCAGTGCCCCGTTCTTCACACCACCTTTGGTTCCACAAGGGGTACATGAGCCTTCATTAGAAAAAGTCTTACAGGAAAGGAAAAGAGAGGCAATAAATAAACAGAGAAATTAATTAATTCAGAACATTTCCCAGTTGAATACGATTCCTGAAGCCTTGACTATACCGGTAACTATAGGTCCTGTTGTTCCCTTGTATGGAGATAAACAAATCTGTCCCAAAACTCCTGTTCTGACCACACCGGTAGTACAACCTAGAAAAGAACCCTTGATTATTGATGAAGAAGCAAGTGAGTGCGAGTCAGTAGTATCCCTAATTGATATACCTAATAGAGAGGTGGTCTCGAGAAATAGAAAAGCCAAAATCACAGCTGAAAGCATTGGATATTTTCAAATTAAGAGTTGAATTGGAAGAATTGCTTGCTGGAAATGTGGAGTTAGATAGATTAAATACCTTCAGTGAGGATGAATTGTTGTTTATATGTCGAAGTATTACTCGAAATACAAAAGTTTTCCATCCTGACCTGTGGTGGTCTTGTCCTGATCCAATTTGGTTTGTACTTGTCCTGATTCTGGTCTGCACCTGTCCTGTCCTGTTGGCACCTGAACTATCGGGAGTCCTGTCCTTTATCCCAGCTCATGGCCAGGGTTGGCCTTCACACCTTTCTAGGTAAATATACATTTGTGTGGTTATGTCATTGTACTGTTGTCCCTTTTCTTACCCTTCCTATGTTTCAATGCTTAAAAAAGTCTTGTAATATTTTCACATCATCTTGCTTTGATTATTTTCTTCCTAATTGAAAAAGCTTTAATTGAATTGGTATGGACTAAGACATTTAAGAATTTACATAGATAAAGAGTTTAAACCTTTCCCGAGTTTGTGGTTATTTTATAAAGGCAAATGTTTATTTACTGCCTATTATGCTAACTCCCTTGATCCCTTAGGACTATAGGTACCGATAACAAGGATTGGTAAGTCAATGGCATAGGTCCTAAATGGTTAAATAAATCCTGATTAAAGTGTAGGTTTACCTGTTCAAAGTGTGTATGTTTTATGGGCCCAGGTGAATATGGTAAATGAGCAGGTGAGCCCGTGCTCTATTCTTTTGGTAGCAGAGTAGTGCTTAGGGTTTAATTAAGATAGGTAGCTAGTTGTGTATTGATGATTTGATTTTGTACTGATTTTATGTACTAACCAAAACCCTTTTGTATTGTTCTATGTTTGTTTTGGAATCCCCGGGGGCAGAATAGCAGGTGGTAAATGGAAGCCACACTGCAGTGAGGTCACTTGCCTAAGGAATTAAGTGCGTATAAAGTTAGGTAGAACTTGAAGCACTGGTTAGGGATTTTCTGTATAAATGTGTGAATAAATGATAGCAGAAGAGTTCGCTGGTGAAACCATGGCCTTATATCACCTAGAAAGGGTAAGCCTGAGGGAGTAACGGGTTATCTGATGCTTGTGTGAAGAGTAAGCGGAAGGGATTCACTCGCAGTGTATGAAGAGTAAGCGGAATGGATTTACTCGCAGTCAGAAAAATGATTCTTTCCTTTGAATTTAGTCACTTAGGCACAGTGGCGAATGTTTTTATGTTGTTAACCCCTTCACTGCGGCGGCTATTCCGCCGCAGTGCTAAGGGGGCGGGGCGGCTGCACGGCGCTCCCGTGCTCGTGACGGAACCGCTCCTTCACGAGCCTCAGGCGCGCTGTGCTTGTGATGGACCGGTTCCGTCACGGCCCCGCCCGCCCAATAGAACGCTCAGCGCAGGCGCGGAATTCGCGCCACGCAGGCGCGGCGAGCGGGCCGTGACGGAACCGTTCCGTCACAAGCACAGCACACCCGAGGCTTGTGACAGAACGGTTCCGTCACAAGCATGCAAGGGGTTAATTAATGAATATTGCATTTAAAAGTGAAAAGAAATACGTTTTCGTATTACCTTGAAAAGGAGGGAGTCAGTTGCGGTGCTGCGCTGATGTCACCTAGAGTCACACTGGTATTGGTTGAGACAGCGGGTGTGTAGCTGAGATAATAATTGTAAAGGAGGGGTGAGTGCAGGAGCGTGAGAACTTGTCTCACGAGAGAAGCCGTGCAATTATTGGTCAAATTTATTTGAAAACTAAACTCTGATTGGTTCTTTAAAATAAGAAATGAGCTGGTATTGGTGAAGCATTTACTAAACAATTGAGTGTAGCAGCATATTAAATTTAACGGTGCAAATCATATGTGTCATATAGATCCAGCAATTATAGGAAACAGACTGAATAGGAGGTACTTAGGTTTTGCGCAAGAGCAATACATAAGGGGAAGTCCTCATATCATGTACGGAGGAAAGAGAAAAATGACGTTTTTGAATAGAATTAAGAATTTCTTCAAGAAAGATAAAACGATTAAAACTAGAGAAGGGATTATTATTCCACCACCAAATATGCCCACATCATACATGATGGTAGAAAGGGGTTATCACACTTGTGTGTGATTAGAGAACTGGATGGAGTACACTAAAGATGATGGTGTTTTGGCATTTCCCAAAAATGGTACCTTTAATGGTAGAATTTTGTATAATTTGAGATCACGCATGAATGAATCAGATCCCAGACCTATATGACCCAGTGCAAAGCATTAGAACAATGGGAAACTGAGGCTTTTGAGCGAGAGAGACCCGGAAGTTACAGATGTCCTAAAGAAACCAGAGATAAGCAAATGAAGAAATGGAGACAGTCTATGTTAGTGGAAGGATTATATCCCGTACTAACGTTTGAAGAACCATCAGGAAGCAAGTGCACAGAGAAAAGGAAGAATTTAATGACTAGTGATGACTCTGATTATGATTATCTGGAGGATTTGTTAATGAAAAATCCACCACCTTACCATGAGGAAGCAAGTAGAGCTAACCCCAGTGCCCCGTTCTTAACACCACCTTTGGTTCCACAAGTGGTACATGAGCCTTCATTAGAAAAAGTCTTACAGGAAAGGAAAAGAGAGGCAATAAATAAACAGAGAAATTAATTAATTCAGAAAATTTCCCAGTTGAATACGATTCCTGAAGCCTTGACTATACCGGTAACTATAGGTCCTGTTGTTCCCTTGTATGGAGATAAACAAATCTGTCCCAAAACTCCTGTTCTGACCACACCGGTAGTACAACCTAGAAAAGAACCCTTGATTATTGATGAAGAAGCAAGTGAGTGCGAGTCAGTAGTATCCCTAATTGATTTACCTAATAGAGAGGTGGTCTCGAGAAATTGAAAAGCCAAAATCACAGCTGAAAGCATTGGATATTTTCAAATTAAGAGTTGAATTGGAAGAATTGCTTGCTGGAAATGTGGAGTTAGATAGATTAAATACCTTCAGTGAGGATGAATTGTTGTTTATATGTCGAAGTATTACTCGAAATACAAAAGTTTTCCATCCAGACCTGTGGTGGTCTTGTCCTGATCCAATTTGGTTTGTACTTGTCCTGATTCTGGTCTGCACCTGTCCTGTCCTGTTGGCACCTGAACTATCGGGAGTCCTGTCCTTTATCCCAGCCCATGGCCAGGGTTGGCCTTCACACCTTTCTAGGTAAATATACATTTGTGTGGTTATGTCATTGTACTGTTTCCCTTTTCTTACCCTTCCTATGTTTCAATGCTTAAAAAAGTCTTGTAATATTTTCACATCATCTTGCTTTGATTATTTTCTTCCTAATTGAAAAAGCTGTAATTGAATTGGTATGGACTAAGACATTTAAGAATTTACATAGATAAAGAGTTTAAACCTTTCCCGAGTTTGTGGTTATTTTATAAAGGCAAATGTTTATTTACTGCCTATTATGCTAACTCCCTTGATCCCTTAGGACTATAGGTACCGATAACAAGGATTGGTAAGTCAATGGCATAGGTCCTAAATGGTTAAATAAATCCTGATTAAAGTGTAGGTTTACCTGTTCAAAGTGTGTATGTTTTATGGGCCCAGGTGAGTATGGTAAATGAGCAGGTGAGCCCGTGCTCTATTCTTTTGGTAGCAGAGTAGTGCTTAGGGTTTAATTAAGATAGGTAGCTAGTTGTGTATTGATGATTTGATTTTGTACTGATTTTATGTACTAACCAAAACCCTTTTGTATTGTTCTATGTTTGTTTTGGAATCCCCGGGGGCAGAATAGCAGGTGGTAAATGGAAGCCACACTGCAGTGAGGTCACTTGCCTAAGGAATTAAGTGCGTATAAAGTTAGGTAGAACTTGAAGCACTGGTTAGGGATTTTCCGTATAAATGTGTGAATAAATGATAGCAGAAGACTTCGCTGGTGAAACCATGGCCTTATATCACCTAGAAAGGGTAAGCCTGAGGGAGTAACGGGTTATCTGATGCTTGTGTGAAGAGTAAGCGGAAGGGATTCACTCGCAGTGTATGAAGAGTAAGCGGAATGGATTTACTCGCAGTCAGAAAAATGATTCTTTCCTTTGAATTTAGTCACTTAGGCACAGTGGCGAATGTTTTTATGTTGTTAACCCCTTCACTGCGGCGGCTATTCCGACGCAGTGCTAAGGGGGCGGGGCGGCTGCACGGCGCTCCTGTGCTCGTGACGGAACCGCTCCTTCACGAGCCTCAGGCGCGCTGTGCTTGTGATGGACCGGTTCCGTCACGGCCCCGCCCGCCCAATAGAACGCTCAGCGCAGGCGCGGAATTCGCGCCACGCAGGCGCGGCGAGCGGGCCGTGACGGAACCGTTCCGTCACAAGCACAGCACACCCGAGGCTTGTGACGGAACGGTTCCGTCACAAGCATGCAAGGGGTTAATTAATGAATATTGCATTTAAAAGTGAAAAGAAATAAGTTTTCGTATTACCTTGAAAAGGAGGGAGTCAGTTGCGGTGCTGCGCTGATGTCACCTAGAGTCACACTGGTATTGGTTGAGACAGCGGGTGTGTAGCTGAGATAATAATTGTAAAGGAGGGGTGAGTGCAGGAGCGTGAGAACTTGTCTCACGAGAGAAGCCGTGCAATTATTGGTCAAATTTATTTGAAAACTAAACTCTGATTGGTTCTTTAAAATAAGAAATGAGCTGGTATTGGTGAAGCATTTACTAAACAATTGAGTGTAGCAGCATATTAAATTTAACGGTGCAAATCATATGTGGCATATAGATCCAGCAATTATAGGAAACAGACTGAATAGGAGGTACTTAGGTTTTGCGCAAGAGCAATACATAAGGGGAAGTCCTCATATCATGTACGGAGGAAAGAGAAAAATGACGTTTTTGAATAGAATTAAGAATTTCTTCAAGAAAGATAAAACGATTAAAACTAGAGAAGGGATTATTATTCCACCACCAAATATGCCCACATCATACATGATGGTAGAAAGGGGTTATCACACTTGTGTGTGATTAGAGAACTGGATGGAGTACACTAAAGATGATGGTGTTTTGGCATTTCCCGAAAATGGTACCTTTAATGGTAGAATTTTGTATAATTTGAGATCACGCATGAATGAATCAGATCCCAGACCTAGATGACCCAGTGCGAAGCATTAGAACAATGGGAAACTGAGGCTTTTGAGCGAGAGAGACCCGGAAGTGACAGATGTCCTAAAGAAACCAGAGGTAAGCAAATGAAGAAATGGAGACAGTCTATGTTAGTGGAAGGATTATATCCCGTACTAACGTTTGAAGAACCATCAGGAAGCAAGTGCACAGAGAAAAGGAAGAATTTAATGACTAGTGGTGACTCTGATTATGATTATCTGGAGGATTTGTTAATGAAAAATCCACCACCTTACCATGAGGAAGCAAGTAGAGCTAACCCCAGTGCCCCGTTCTTAACACCACCTTTGGTTCCACAAGTGGTACATGAGCCTTCATTAGAAAAAGTCTTACAGGAAAGGAAAAGAGAGGCAATAAATAAACAGAGAAATTAATTAATTCAGAAAATTTCCCAGTTGAATACGATTCCTGAAGCCTTGACTATACCGGTAACTATAGGTCCTGTTGTTCCCTTGTATGGAGATAAACAAATCTGTCCCAAAACTCCTGTTCTGACCACACCGGTAGTACAACCTAGAAAAGAACCCTTGATTATTGATGAAGAAGCAAGTGAGTGCGAGTCAGTAGTATCCCTAATTGATTTACCTAATAGAGAGGTGGTCTCGAGAAATAGAAAAGCCAAAATCACAGCTGAAAGCATTGGATATTTTCAAATAAAGAGTTGAATTGGAAGAATTGCTTGCTGGAAATGTGGAGTTAGATAGATTATATACCTTCAGTGAGGATGAATTGTTGTTTATATGTCGAAGTATTACTCGAAATACAAAAGTTTTCCATGAAAAATAATGAATTTGGCTTTAGAGATGGGATTGATATTGGAAAATCTAAAGTGTTACAGAAACCTTACCGAGCTGAATTTTCTGACAAAGATTTAGAATACATGAATGTGTCATGACAAAAAGTGCAAATAAAGGAATTATTGTCATTGTTGCAAAAGTGGGGTGATTAGGACAAGTGGAAAACTAGATGGACAAAGAAAAAAGAGGAAGACCAAGCAAAAAATACTACATCTGAATATTTATTAAAAGAACCCGAAAAAGTAGAAAGGTTGTGTCCAATAAGAGAAGTGCCAGGAGGAGGGTATGTACATGTCCCATGGACCCGACAGTATATCTGATCATTTACAAATGATTTCCCGAAACTCAGAGAGAAACCTGTAGAGTGGTACCGGCAAGTCGAAAGATTTGTAAAGGTCTCAAAAGTATTGTTGAAAGATTTAGATGGGTTGTTTGATATCGTAGTACCCGCAGATTTATGGACAGAATGTAAAATTACTATTGATTGGCCCAGTGACGAATACCCCAGAGAAACAAAGACAGGAGCACCATCAGATGATGTAATGAAAAAATACCATCAAGTCATAACCTTCCTGAAAGGGAAAGTACCCCCAAAAGAAACAAATTGGACAAGAATAGGCAGAACTACCCAGTGCATGCATATTATGAGCGCCTTTTACAGGTATTCAAGCAGTACAGTGGGTTGGAAAACATCTATACGAAAGACATGACACATTTTATTTATCGGTTTGTGTCAGGGTTAAGGCCAGAAATTTTGCAAATGATTAAAGATCATAAAATCTGCTGGCAGGCCAAGCCTGTTGATGAAATACTCAAGTATGCAAAATACTGTGGGGATGAAATTGACAATAGATGAAGAAATTTAGAAGAAAAGGTAATGTGGGCACAAGTAAAGTTAGCAGAACAGCAAGAACTCCAGTTGAATCAATTGAAAAATAATCAGAATCAAGGAGATGGAATTGGGGGTAAACCGAGAGGAAGAATGAACAGAGAGGAGGCAAAGAAAAAGTTTCCTTGTTATGGGTGTGGAAAAATGGGGCATTGGAGAAACGATTGTAAGGCTGTATTGAATAATAATGTCCAAACTGACAATTTAAATCCACAGATGCAGAATGGGGTGTCAAGGAAACAACAGCAACAGGTAATACAGAACCAGTTACCACTTGTACCTATGCCAGATTCTGGGAGCCAAGCTAAGTACAGTGTGAATACCACAAATTGGGAGGGAAGTGGAAGGAGAGACGCAGTGACATCGCAATTTCTTTTGAGTGATGCATTTTTCAAGGAAGATAGTTACTGACGGTGCCTCAGAGGGGAAGACGAGGAGTGCGTACTTGGCGCATCCTTGCCGGTAGATCAGTCAGGTCCATAGATTGAGGGAAAGGTTGAGGGAAATTATGTTACCTTTTGTTGGATACTAGCACTACCCATTCTACTGTGAGAACAGCAGACGTTCCAAACCTACCCCTCTCGGGAGAAGCGATCCAAGTAGTGGGTGTTTCTAATAAACAAATTAGTACCCCTGTTACGGAACCTATTTATAATTACATTTATCAAGCGCACAGCTACCCGGAGGTTTCCCGGCGCTAAGCAAACTGAGCAGAAAGGGAAACAGGGAAAGTCAGACCAGGAAGGTTAAAAATCAAAAAGCCAAGTTTTAATTCCTTTCCGGAATTTCAGAAAACAAAGTTCAGAGCGCAGAGATTGGGGTAAGGAGTTCCATAACGAGGGTGCCAGCAGGGAAAACGAGCGTCCTCCCATTTTGGCTCTGGTGACACGAGGGATCTTACATTTGTTCTGAGTGGAGGACCTAAGTGTACGGGGGGGATGTATTGCTGAACCAAAACAGAAAGATAATGAGGGGCTCTACCTGTCATGATCTTGTGCATATAGCAGAGTGCTTTGAATTTAATTCTGCTCTCGATGCATAACCAGTGCAGTTTACGCCTATGCTGTGAGACCGAGGATCTCGCAGGGAGGTGACAGATAAGGCGGACTGCCATATTCTGTACCACCTGAAACCTCCTGGTCACCTCCTTGCCGGCACCGAGGAATAGGATATTCCCATAGTCCAGGCGTGAGGTGACAAGAGCCTGGACTACAGATCTCAGGGTGTCGGCAGGCAGCATCCACGTAATTTTCCTCAGCCACCTGATGATGGTGGTACAGGTGGCTGAGACTTTCACAGCGTGTTGTTTAAATGATAGCTGGTTATCAAAGATAACCCCTAGATTACGAGCAGACACGGTGGGAGTAGGTAAAGGCCCCATCTCAGGTGGCCAATGTTGTGGGCCCCAGAGCGAGGTGTCTGAACCAAACAGGAGCAGTTCGGTCTTGTCCCCGTTTAATTTTAATTTGTGCTTCAGCATCCAATCTGATATTTGTTTCAGCCCGGATTGAAGAGAAGAAGAGGGAAGATTTTTATTGGTAGACAATGAGTAGATGACTTGAGTGTCATCAGCATAGGAATAAATTGTGAGACCAGCCTGTTCTGCCAAAAAAGCAAGGGGTCTCACATACAGGTTAAAGAAAAGGGGACTAAGGATAGACCCTTGGGGAACACCGTGAGTGGAAGGGAATATGGATGAAACAGAGGAAGAAGAGAAAACTTGAAACGTGCGATCAGAAAGAAAATTAGCAATCCAGGCCAGGGCGGAACCTCCGACGCCAATAGCCTTCAGGGTGGACAACAAGATGGAATGGGAGACGGTGTCAAATGCGGCACTCAAATCAAGCAAGATGAGTGCCACCGTCTCCCCATTGTCCACCTGCCGTCTAATGGTCTCTGACACACCCAACAGAGTGGTCTCCGTAGAAAAACCAGCCCTGAACCCGGATTGAGAACCATGTAAAAAATTGGAGGTTTCAACATATGAATTAAGCAAAAAGTTAACATGTTTTTCCAAGATCTTGGAAAAACATGAAATCAAAGAAATGGGGCGAAAATTAGAAGGATTGTTGGGGTCAGCGTTAGCCTTTTTCAACAGTGGAACCACCATAGCGTGCTTCCAGTCACTAGGAACAATAGCTTCTGTTAGCGAGGCGTTCAGGACATCCAAAATAATAAGGAGTGAAGCTGAGTCCAGAGAGCTCAGAACTTGAGGGGGCATTGGATCAAGGGGGGAGCCAGATTTGATGTCATGCAAATACTTTTTTAAGAGCCCAGAAGAAATGGGGTCCCACACTTGAAGTGGGGGGATCACTGACTCAGAACAGGGAATGAGAATAGGGGGAACATTGCACAGATCTTGCGCAGAAGGAATGGAGGCTGCAGACATAGAGTTAAAAGTGTCGTAGATCCTATCAATTTTCGCAAGAAAGAAATTGGCTAAGGCATTGCACTGGACCGTGTTCAAGCAGGGGTCCTTAGGTACCGAGGACGCACCTGACAAGTCTTTGACTATTTTAAACAGGGCCTTCGGCCTATTTTGTGCTGTCAGTATAGTGCTGTTAGCAAAATTAGCTCTGGCGATGTCACAGGCCGAATGATAGGCTTTAAGGGCAGACTTATATTTTGCTTTGTGCTCCGGGTCATAGTTGGAGCGCCAAATACGTTCCAGCTTTTTGCAGTTGGATTTTTCTAGACGGAGGGAGTCAGTAAACCAAAGTGCCGGTGGATGGTGAATTTGTGCTTTATTTTTATGGATAGGAAGACACGCGTCCAGAGCAGTTATCAACCATGATCTAACAGCCGGAAGCTCTTTAATGGTCGTGCCGGAAACTGTGGGTTTTGAGTTGGCGAGAAAATAATTTAATTTGTCTATATCTAGACGTTTCCAGTTCCTACTGGCATTATGGGGAAGACCGGGACTTAAGGAGTGGGATTCCCTCAATTTGATGGAAAAGTTGACGATATAATGGTCAGACCAGAGGACCGGAATTGCAGATTGATAGACAATATCAGTAAGGTTAGATATAATGGGATCGAGAAGGTTGCCAGCCTTGTGAGTAGGGTCAGAATTATGAAGGTGAAGGTCGAGTGCTTCAAGATCCTGTAAAAGACGCTTAGAAATCGCGCAAGAAGCAGAGTTAAAATGAATATTTAGATCACCCACAATAATGAAGTTGGTTGATTGCAGTAAAAACGGAGCGATAAATTCAGGAAGTGAGGCAGCCCAACCGCTAGCAGATCCCGGTGGGCGATAAATCAAGGAGCCAGTCAAGGTAAAATGAGGGGAGAGGGTCAGTTTAAATAACCCGGCTTCACAGTTAGGGAAATCGAGGTCTTCCCATTTACAAGAGAATTCTCTCTTGAAAATAATGGCGATTCCCCCGCCATCTTTAAGGACTCGGTTACGCCCCACATAGGTGTAATCGTAGGGGAGAGCCATGGCGATGTCCGGACCAGAGCAGTCATTCAACCAAGTTTCCGTGACAAACACGGCAGCTGGACCAGCTGTCTCTAGAAGATCAAAAATATCTCTCTTGTGTTTCGAAAGGGAGCGGCAGTTAATGCTGATAAAACTCAGAGAGGTGCAAGAATTGTGCACAGTGGTAGGGAGAGTAGGCTTAGTGATGGGAATATTCCAAAAAGTAGAAGAGATACAGTCAGTACTTGAATTGGAAGAATCCAAGGCAAGGAAGCAGTGAGGGCATGTAATGGGCGCGTTTTGGCAGTTCAGAGAAATGCCCGAGGGACAAAATGATCCTCGTAGCTGAAGTAAAGCAGTGCGAGAATATGAAATAAGAGTATGGGCAGGGGAACCAGGCCCTGGGCCCGTGCTGGCGCGGACGGGCGCAGACGGGCTTAACTCTGGCGCGACTCCGGCGCGCCTACGACGCGCCCGCTGCGCTCGCCCGCTGCGCTGACGCATGAGAGGCGTCTTTGTAGGCGGTGATGCGGTGGGGGAGGAGTCGGGAGGGCGGGGTAGGGACAAATTAAAACAAGATTGCCGTTCCCGGCTCTTACTCAGCGGGACGGTCGGGTAATAAGCAAACACGCTGCTAGCAATCAGCAGATACAGGTTAAAAAGATGCCAAAGTGATTAAAAGCGCTCAGCGCGAAGCCATCCGCCCTCTGCCACAGGGCTCTGACAATGCGCGAGGAAAAGAGGCAGCGCCTAAGTAGGCGGTGATGCGGTGGGGGAGGAGTCGGGAGGGCGGGGTAGGGACAAATTAAAACAAGATTGCCGTTCCCGGCTCTTACTCAGCGGGACGGTCGGGTAATAAGCAAACACGCTGCTAGCAATCAGCAGATACAGGTTAAAAAGATGCCAAAGTGATTAAAAGCGCTCAGCGCGAAGCCATCCGCCCTCTGCCACAGGGCTCTGACAATGCGCGAGGAAAAGAGGCAGCGCCTAAGTAGGCGGTGATGCGGTGGGGGAGGAGTCGGGAGGGCGGGGTAGGGACAAATTAAAACAAGATTGCCGTTCCCGGCTCTTACTCAGCGGGACGGTCGGGTAATAAGCAAACACGCTGCTAGCAATCAGCAGATACAGGTTAAAAAGATGCCAAAGTGATTAAAAGCGCTCAGCGCGAAGCCATCCGCCCTCTGCCACAGGGCTCTGACAATGCGCGAGGAAAAGAGGCAGCGCCTAAGTAGGCGGTGATGCGGTGGGGGAGGAGTCGGGAGGGCGGGGTAGGGACAAATTAAAACAAGATTGCCGTTCCCGGCTCTTACTCAGCGAGACGGTCGGGTAATAAGCAAACACGCTGCTAGCAATCAGCAGATACAGGTTAAAAAGATGCCAAAGTGATTAAAAGCGCTCAGCGCGAAGCCATCCGCCCTCTGCCACAGGGCTCTGACAATGCGCGAGGAAAAGAGGCAGCGCCTAAGTAGGCGGTGATGCGGTGGGGGAGGAGTCGGGAGGGCGGGGTAGGGACAAATTAAAACAAGATTGCCGTTCCTGGCTCTTACTCAGCGGGACGGTCGGGTAATAAGCAAACACGCTGCTAGCAATCAGCAGATACAGGTTAAAAAGATGACAAAGTGATTAAAAGCGCTCAGCGCGAAGCCATCCGCCCTCTGCCACAGGGCTCTGACTATGGAAATAGGAATAGGTAATTTTAAAGAAATGCACACATTTGTAGTGTGCGGCTCCAGTCCAGTGAACCTATTAGCTAGGGAATTATGGTGTAAAACGAATTGCCCAATCTTTTGTACCCCAAGTGGGGTTGAAATTCAAACCCCAGACGAAGATGGAGTTTATAAATTAATGTTAGCCAAACAAGAAATTGAAAATAAAAAGATGATAGTGGAAGATCTCCCAAAGGAATTACAGCATACGGTGAATTCTGAAGTGTGGGATTTCACTGGAAAAGATGAAGGATTAATGGCAAATGTTGACCCGGTAAAAGTGACGGTGAAAGAAGGTGCAGACATTAGTCAATACAAAATAAGCCCAGAAATAAAAGCAGGTGTTGCAGCAGAAATAAAGCGTTTGTTTGGGCAAGGCATGTTACAAGAAATAATGAGCAGTCCATGTAATTCACCTATAATTGGCATAAAGAAACCGAGCGGGAAATATAGGGTCGTGCAAGACCTCCGCAAGTTAATAAAATTGTCGTCCCATGCTGTCCAGTTGTGCCAAATCCTGCAGTGATTCTGTATCAGATACCGTGGGGAGCCGGATGGTTCACTGTAATTGATTTGTGCCATGCCTTTTTCTCCATACCATTACATCCAGTAAAGCATGACTTCCTTCTTGAAGCTGCGAGACTGTCTGAGCTCAGCTCCAGCTTTAGGGATGCCTGATAATTCAAAAGAATTTGCACTGTTCTGTGTTGCACGTGACAATTGTGCATTGTCTGACTAGACCCAAATACACGGTTCAACGAGACGTCCTGTGGCATATTTTTCTGCTACACTGGATCCAGTGGCATCTACATTGCCAGGATGTCTGAAAGCAGTAGCTGCAACCTGCATGAGTCTTGAGTAAAGTGAATCCATCATTATGGGACACCCTGTAACTGTGTTTGTCCCACATGCAGTGGTGATTCTATTAACCAGAACACATACTCAATTTTTGACTCCTAGTCGGCTGACTAAGTATGAGCGAATCCTTCTAGGTGCAGGGAATGTGACCATTGCCAGATGCACTGTCCTAAATCGAGCTACACTGTTACCTGATTCACACTTTGAAGAAGTGAAAGAGGAAGTCGAGCATGATTGCATCGACCTCACGGAATACAGTACTAAGCCCTGTCCAGACATAAGAGAAGAGCCATTGTTAAAATCAGAATATGAGCTATTTGTAGATGGCTCATGCATGAGACACGAGGAAGGAGGACTGAGTGCTGCTTATGCTGTGTGTACTTTGTGGGGTCCAATTGAAGCATCCTATTTACTGGAGTCAAGTCTGTACAAATAGCCAAATTAGTTGCATTAACAAGAGCCTGCAAATTTGGAAAAAATTGGAGAGTAACCATATACACTGACAGTCAGTATGGTTACGGGGTTGTGCATGACTTCGGCCAACTCTGAATGCAAAGGGAGTTTCTGACTTCTTTGGGTACTCCTATTAAGAATTGACATTATGTAAAAGACTTGCTGGAAGCAATTCAATTACCAAAAGAAGTGGCTGTGGTCAAAAGTGCTGTTCACAAATCGGGAAATGACAAAGTGAGAGCAGGTAACTGATATGCTGACCAACTAGCTCAGCATTGTGCCAAACATAAGATGGCAATAAATAGGACAATCGATGCATGTGGAAACAGCTGCCAACTTATGTTGCTTGAAAGAGTGAAAACATGGGAGGAAGTGAGAGATTTGCAGAATGAGGCAGAAATGAAAGAAAATGAAGAGTGGGAGAAAATAGGATGTCAGAGAAGGGCTGAGGATGGGGTTATTATTTACCTTGATGGGAGACGTGTGTTACCAGATTGTATGCTTGCTCCTATGGCTAGGATGTACCATGGAGATTCACACATCGGTAGGGATGTGATGATTAGACTGTTTAGACAGAGTTGGTTCAATGCGAGATTCAGGAATGTAGCAGAGAGTCTTTGCCAGAGGTGCATAACCTGCCAACGAATGAATCCTGGTAAGAGAACATTAGTGTTCCCAGGAAAGATTGGAAAGGCAGAAGGTCCCTTCATACAACTCCATATTGATTTCATCCAATAACCCCCTTGCCAAGGACTGAAGTATGTCCTTGTCATTGTCTGCCTATTTCCAAAATGGGTGGAAGCCTACCCTACCCGCAGGAAAGATAGCCTCACTGTAGCCAAGCTTCTACTTAGGGAACTCATACCTATGTTCGGTTTTCCAGTAACAATTGAATCAGACCGAGGGTCTCATTTTAATAATGAAATAATTCATCTAATCTGTGAAGCATTTCAAATTGAGCAAAGGCTGCACTGTGCACACCGCCCTTAGGCTTCTGGAGTGGTAGAACAACTGAATGGCACAATCAAGTCACAATTGGGAAAGATGTATGGATCTACCCGATTGGAGTGGCCTGATGCTTTACCTCTTGTTTTGATGGGACTCAGAAGCATCCCAGACAGAAAAAAAGGCTTGAGTACCCATGAAATACTCATGGGAAGAGCAATGAGGCAAGCATGGGTACCAGGACACAAGCTGATAAATATATTTGAATATTTAGTACTCGAGTACTGCAAAGAACTGGCTGACCAAGTGCGTTCTATCTCTCACCTGGTTGGGGAAGACGCTGTCGCCAGACAATCGACTCCAGCACATGACCTGAATCCAGATGACTGGGTAGTGATAAAAGCACATATTTGAGAATCTTGCCTAGCACCAAGGTGGGGAGAGCCACATCAAGTGATATTGGTTACCACCACAGCTGTGAAGTGCAGGGGAATTCCAAATTGGATCCATGCCAGTCACACCAGGAGTGTGACAGAACCTGATAAAGTAGAAGCAGAAGGTTCTGCAGCTGAGGGGTCTCATGACGTTGATCTCAAAGTAGTTGATGAGGAACAACCGAGCACCAGTCAGGATGAATGGATTCCAGTAGTTGACATACCTGCAGAATTTGTGAGAACCAGAAGTCAAACCTCTCTAGACAGACAGAGTGATAGTGAGGATGAGTCAGGAATAGAAGACTGCACTCAGATTACAGAAATCCAAGCCAATAGTAATTCTGAGGAGGACCAGATAAGGAAAGATCAATGTACTCAGACATTTGAAACTCCAGCCAGAACTCCTGAGTCTGAGGAGGGACAGATGGGTATTACGGTGAAAGCTCAGGCAGAAGACAATAAAGAAATACAAAGATCTGAGCAGGACCAGATAGGTGTGGAAAAACGTGTTCAGGAAGAAGGCGAACAAATTAAAAGCCAAAGTCAAAGTCAAACTCAGCAAACTCCTGAATAAGGCCAGATTAGTATCCAGGCAAAATAAACAAAAATAAGACCTGGACCAAGTCAGATAGAAAGGGATACAGAGGATGACATTGAACCAGATGTGCCACAATTGAATGAAAATAAAAGAGCATCTGAAGAAAGTCAAAGCAAAGTGCCAGATAAAAGACTCAGAAAGGGAGATAAGTGGCCTGGTTTTGGTAAAAGACAGAAATTTCACCTTAAAACAATAAATGAAGAACCAGAACAAGTAAATGAAATATCAAGCCAAGCTGGGCCATCCACAGAGCAACCAAGAAGAAGAAGTTCACATTTGAAAAGACTGAATAACAAGTTCAAAGGACCTGAGTGGACCTATGTCATACTTGAAGATTTCTAAAATGTAGATCTGAGTGATGACGAACTGATTGTTGATCAGACTGACGAAGAAGTCAATCAATCAATTATTTGCATTTGTAAAGCGTGCTACTCACCCGTGGGGGTCTCAAGGCGATGGGGGGGGGGGGTCAGTGCTCAAAAAGCCAGGTCTTGAGCTGCCTTCTGAAGGAGAGGTGGTCCTGTGTGGCGCGCAGGTGGCTGGGAAGAGAGTTCCAGGTCTTCGCTGCCAGGTAGGAGAAGGACCTGCCCCCGGCGGTGACCCTGCGGATGCGGGGTACAGCTGCCAGGGCTTGTCCTGTCGAGCGCAGGGTGCGAGGAGGACAGTAGAAGGAGAGGCGGTGGTTGATGAGTTTTGGTCCGAGGTTGTGAAGGGCTTTGTTTTGTGTGCGTGGGTGAGGAGCCTGAAGGTGATCCTCTTGTTGACTGGGAGCGAGTGAAGTTTCTTCAGGTGTCCGGAGATGTGGTGGTGGCGCGGGGATGTTCAGGATGAGTCGTGCGGCTGCGTTCTGGATTCGTTGAAGTTTCTTCTGTAGCTTGGTAGTGATGCCGGCGTACAGAGTGTTCCCATAGTCCATGCGGCTGGTGACGAGGGCGTGGGTGACGGTCTTCCTGGTGTCGGTGGGGATCCAGCAGAAGATTTTGCGGAGCATGGGGAGGGTGTTGAAGCATGCTGATGTCACCGCGTTGACCTGTCTGTTCATGGAGAGGGACGAGTCCAGATGAAGCCGAGGTTGCGGGCGTGGTCGGTGGGTTGGGGAGTGCTGCCCAGGGCGGGGGGCCACCAGGATTCGTCCCAGGCGGTGGGAGTAGGGCCGAGGATTAGGACCTCCGTCTTATCGGTGTTGAGTTTAAGCCGGCTGTCTGTCATCCAGTCCTCTACTTCCTTCATACCTTTGTGTAGTCTGGTTCTTGCTGAGGTAGGGTTGTTGGTGAGGGAGAGGATGAGCTGAGTGTCGTCGGCGTAGGATATGATATTGAGTCCGTGTTTGCATGCGATGTTCGTCAGGGGGGTCATGTAAATGTTGAAGAGGGTGGGGCTGAGGGAGGATCCTTGTGGGACGCCGCAGATGACTTCAGTAGCTGTAGATCTGAAGGGAGGGAGTCGGACTCTCTGTGCTCTTCCGGAGAGGAAGGAGGTGATCCATTCCAGGGCCTTGCCTCGGATGCCGGCGTTGTTGAGGCGCCGTATTAGAGTACGGTGGCATACCGTGTCGAAGGATGCGGAGAGGTCCAGGAGTATGAGTGCCACGGTCTCTCCCTTGTCTGTCAGGGATCTGATGTCATCTTTGGCTGCGATGAGGGCGGTCTCGGTGTTGTGGTTAGCTCTGAAACCGAACTGTGAGGGGTCGAGTGAGTCGTTGGATTCTAGGGCGGTGGTGAGTTGAGTGTTGATGATCTTCTCAATCACTTTGGCGGGGAATGGGAGGAGCGAGATGGGCCGGAAGTTTTTGAGTTTGGTGGGGTCTGCTGTAGGTTTCTTTAGGAGGGCGTTGAGTTCGGCGTGTTTCCAGTTTTCGGGGAAGGTTGCGGTGGTGAGTGATGCGTTGATGAAGTCTCGTAGGTGGGGGGCGATGATGTTGTTGGCTTTGTTGAAAATGTGGTGCGGGCATGGGTCGGATGGGGATCCTGAGTGGATGGAGTTCATGTTGCGGGAGGTTTCCTCGGTGGTGGTTGGGTCCCAGGTGTGGATGGTGGTGTTGTCATTGTCGGATTCCGGAGGTGGGTTCGTGTTGGATGTGGAGAGGCTGTTGTAAATATCGGTGACCATGTGGTGAAAGAAAGAGGGGGGGATGGCGTTGTTTTCAGCATCGGGGTTAGAGAGTTCCCTGACGATGCCGAATAGCTCCTTGCTATTGTGGGCGTTGTTTTCGAGCCTGTCTTTGAAGGATGATTTTCTTGCTGCGCGGAGGAGTTGGTGGTGTTTGCGGGTGGCGTTCTTGAGAGCAGACATGTTCTCGTCGGTCTGATTGAGGCGCCAGGTTTTTTCGTGGGTACGACATTCTTTTTTGGAGTCCTTGAGGGTGGGGGTGAACCAGGAGTTTTTCTTGTGGTTGTCTTTGTATACCTGGGTCTTCAGGGGGGCCAGGAGGTTGGCGCAGTCTGAGATCCAGTTCGTGAGGTTGGAGGCCGCTTCGTTGGGGTCTGCGGTGCTGGTGGGTGGGTTCTGGGAGAGGGCTGTGGTGAGTTGTTCCGTGGTGACTCGGTTCCATTGTCTTCTTGGTGGTTGTTGGGCGTGGTGGTGTACGGCGTTTTTTTTTTAAGCTGAAGTGGACACAGCTGTGGTCCGTCCAGGATAGTTTGGTGGTGTGGCTGAAGGAGATGTGTTTGCTGGAGGAGAAGATCGGGTCGAGTGTGTGTCCGGTGTAGTGGGTGGGGGTGTTGACCAGCTGTTTCAGTCCGAGGTTGGCGAGGTTGTCCAGTAGGGTGGTGGTATTGTTATCGGCGAGGTTCTCCAGGTGGAAGTTGAGGTCCCCTAGGAGTATGTAGTTGGTGGAGGGGAGTGCGTGTGGGCTGATGAAGTCTGCGATGTTTTCGCTGAATTTTGTGCGAGGTCCCGGTGGTCTGTAGATGATGGTGCCTCTAAGGCTGGTCTTGGGGTCGCTGTAGATTGAGAAGTGGAGGTGTTCGGCGTCGGGGAGCGTGTTGTCGGTGTTGGTCGTTATGCGGATGGAGCTCTTGTGGACGATGGCAATGCCTCCTCCGGTGTGGTTAGTGCGGTCGCTCCTGATGATTTTGCAGCCGTCGGGGATGGCTATGGCGGTGTCGGGTGCTGAGGAGGGGTTCATCCAGGTCTCGGTGAGGAAGGCGATGTCCGGGGTTGTGGAGTCGATGAGGTTCCATATTTCGATGGCGTGCCTGTGGACGGATCGGGTGTTGATCAGGATGCATTCGAGTTTGTGTCCGGGGGAGTTGTTCTTGTTGGGTGCGTTGGGTGTTCATAGGCAGGTGAAACGGCAGTTGCGGCAGGAGAAAGCCCCGTGGGCTCGCTTCGGGGTGGCGCAGCAGCAACCCGGTGTGCGTCCGCGGTTGAGGGCGGTGAGGGTGGTGGTGTCGTAGGTCCGGCGGGGGGGTGGGGGTCACGGGGTCCAGGGGTTGTGGCGCTGGGCGCGGTCCAGGCGCGGATGGGCGCAGACGGGCTTGCCTTAGGCGCGCCTTTGGCGCGCCAGCGGCACGCCCGCTGCGCGCGTCCGCTGCGCGGCCTCGCAGTGGCCGCCATTTATGGGGTAGCTGGGGGAGGAGGGGTCAGCTGGGGGGTGGGCGGCGGGAGGGTATCCGGGGAAAAGACCGATTTGCGGTCAAAAAACGGCGGGAAAAGGGTGGCGGGAGGGACAGAAACAGAACGAAGGGGAATCTGTGGGGAGAAAAAACAGTGAACAGAGACAGACAAAGATGGCAAAAAACGAAGGGGAATCTGTGGGGAGAAAAAACAGTGAACCAAGACCGACAAAGATGGCAAAAAACGAAGGGGAATCTGTGGGGAGAAAAAACAGTGAACAGAGACAGACAAAGATGGCAAAAAACGAAGGGGAATCTCTGGGGAGAAAAAACAGTGAACCGAGACCGACAAAGATGGCAAAAAACGAAGGGGAATCTGTGGGGAGAAAAAACAGTGAACAGAGACAGACAAAGATGGCAAAAAACGAAGGGGAATCTGTGGGGAGAAAAAACAGTGAACAGAGACAGACAAAGATGGCAAAAAACGAAGGGGAATCTGTGGGGAGAAAAAATAGTGAAAGACTGGGGGCAGATGGCGGAGAGCACTGGTGGCGCTGCACGAGGCAGGGGGAGCGACCTACCCTTGGGTCAAGGGTCGCTACCTCAGCCTCGCAGCGGCCGCCATTTATGGGGTAGCTGGGGGAGGAGGGGTCAGCTAGGGGGTGGGCGGCAGGAGGGTAGGCGGGGAAAAGACCGATTTGCGGTGAAAAATGGCGGGAAAAGGGCGGCGGGAGGGACGGAAACAGAACGAAGGGGAATCTGTGGGGAGAAAAAACAGTGAACAGAGACAGACAAAGATGGCAAAAAACGAAGGGGAATCTGTGGGGAGAAAAAACAGTGAACCGAGACCGACAAAGATGGCAAAAAATGAAGGGGAATCTGTGGGGAGAAAAAACAGTGAACAGAGACAGACAAAGATGGCAAAAAACGAAGGGGAATCTGTGGGGAGAAAAAACAGTGAACCGAGACCGACAAAGATGGCAAAAAACGAAGGGGAATCTGTGGGGAGAAAAAACAATGAACAGAGACAGACAAAGATGGCAAAAAACGAAGGGCAATCTGTGGGGAGAAAAAACAGTGAACAGAGACAGACAAAGATGGCAAAAAACGAAGGGGAATCTGTGGGGAGAAAAGAACAGTGAACAGAGACCGACAAAGATGGCAAAAAACGAAGGGGAATCTGTGGGGAGAAAAAACAGTGAACAGAGACAGACAAAGATGGCAAAAAACGAAGGGGAATCTGTGGGGAGAAAAAATAGTGAAAGACTGGGGGCAGATGGCGGAGAGCACTGGTGGCGCTGCACGAGGCAGGGGGAGCGACCTACCCTTGGGTCAAGGGTCGCTACCTCAGCCTCGCAGCGATCGCCATTTATGGGGTAGCTGGGGGAGGAGGGGTCAGCTGGGGGGTGGGAGGCGGGAGGGTAGGCGGGGAAAAGACCGATTTGCAGTCAAAAAAAGGCGGCAAAAGGGCGGCGGGAGGGACGGAAACAGAACAAAGGGGAATCTGTGGGGAGAAAAAACAGTGAACAGAGAAAGACAAAGATGGCAAATAACGAAGGGGAATCTGTGGGGAGAAAAAACAGTGAACCGAGACCGACAAAGATGGCAAAAAACGAAGGGGAATCTGTGGGGAGAAAAAACAGTGAACAGAGACAGACAAAGATGGCAAAAAACGAAGGGGAATCTGTGGGGAGAAAAAACAGTGAACCGAGACCGACAAAGATGGGAGACCAACTTGAGAGAAGATTCACAGGTTAAAGTCTGTGGAAAAGTTACAGAGAGGGGATAAAGTCAGCAATGTCTGATTATAATATTAATGGAAAACCAAATAGAAATTGTATAAGGACATGTTGTAGAATATGCACATGTAGTATACTAATATTAGTTATAGTATGGTTTGGACTGACATTAGCTATACCTTACTTGATGAGCAAAGATATGCAGAATAACACTAATATACCTGAACAAGTAGATGCACCTGAGAGGTTAGATACACATACACATGAGAAAGCAGTTAGTCTCAAGCAACCGGGAGTAAATTTAGAAGCAACAGATGAGATAAATTTACATTACAGAAGAGCTAGAAATAGAACTAATTTGAATACATTTGCTAATTTGTTAGTACATTATGAAGAAGCTATGGAGATCAGTGATTGTTATGTGTGCATGAAGTTGCCCACATCAGTAGCTGAAGGGCTTACATACCATCACTTACCCCTGACCTATGGTATTTCATGTAGCATTTTAGCTAGTCTGTTTTATAGAACTGGAAAATTGCAATATTATTATTCTAATTTCCTTTACGTGGAAATTTAAATCTCATTTCTAGCACTAGAAATTCCACACACTTCATGGGTGATTATTTCCTAACAATGGGATCAATAGATATAGCAAACGCTCACCAAGACAATCTAACATGCACCTTACACGAGAAAAAAAAGATTTTTCGAGATTTAGTCGAGAAAAGGAGACAGGATTTCCATAGAAAAGCCTTTGATCAGAAACGAAAGATCCCTAAATGGTCTGAAAATAAAGAGTTTACCTCTAATGGCGAGACTCAAGCTGCTATGTTGCTGGATTTCGAAAAGAAAGGGAAACTCTGTCTCCATAGGGAGAAAACAGATTATTATAACAATATATTCAATGGCTCCAGTGAATGTGAACATAATTTCAAATTAATTGGGGATTGGGGTTTCAAAGACAGAACTGAACCAGTTGTTCCCAGAATGTACTATATTTGTGGAAATAAGGCCTATTTTAAATTGCTTGATCATTGGTATGGGAGTTGCTATTTTGGAATAGAATTCCCAAAGCTATACCATGTAGAGAAAATCACTGAAAGCATTGAAGATACTAATGGACTAACAAGTAGTAAAAGAGCAATGCTTGCTGATATTGTAGGTGATATATTCAGTGCAATAATACCTTCAGTGGGAGTGGTTCTGAACATTCAAAGGATTTGCAAATTGTCAACAGTGGTGGATCGCTTATCAACTGACACTGCTAGTGGATTTCTAATTTGTCAATACCGAACTAGTTGCAGTAAGATCAATGGTTTTACAAAATCGACTTGCTCTTGATATATTATTGGCAAAAGAGGGTGGAGTCCGTAGAATGCTGAAGACGCAACATTGTTGCACTTACATACCAGACAAAAGTGTTGAAATTGGAAAATATGCAACAAACATGACACATTTGAGACAAGAATTTAAACCACTGGAGGTTGACAGTGCATGGAAGAGACTAATTAGTGGTCTCTCTTTTATAGGTGATTGGTTTTCAAATGTAGGAAAGAGTTTTGTTGGTAAAATACCGAAGTCAATGGTGGGAGTAGCCCTACTGATTTTAGGGATAATATTTTGTTGCAAATGTCGCAAGCATAAAAAGACATATACAGTAAATAAGAAAGGAAAGAAAAGAAACTTCAATGAAATTGAGCTTGAAGGATTTTAATGGGGATTTATACAAGAAAATGAAAAACGTTCACATGAATAATGGGGAAAAGCCTAAAAGAGTGTTTGAAGAAATAGAGCTGAGTAAATGATGTAAATTGGCCTCTGTTTCTGTAATTTGTGATGATATAAAATATAATCAAAGAGGGGATTGATGGAGCAAGGTTTTGCACGTAAATAGACTTGCTCGGATTCAACCCTTTCAACAAAACACATAATGGATTAATAAACATGCTTCGTATTACTAATACAGCACCACACTACATTTCTAGTATCTAGGGGAAGCTTGTCAATGTGCTTTTACTAACATTAACTCAAGTGACCTAATATGGCCGCCGCAATGCGGGTACTTTAGTGCGCATGCGTCTGTCACACTCACGTGACATGACATACTCTCTGCTTTGGTGGGAAAATTTTGCTTCTGCGCACTAGAATTAAAAATGGCTGCTCTATGTTTCACATGCTGATGCTGGCACTGCTGCTCATACTAAACCCTGTTCGTCCTGCCTAATCACTACTGGTATAGTTAAAATAAAGTAAGGGGAATAGAGTAGAGATAAGTGGTATACAGTGAATTCATTTATTCATTGTTCTAAAACTGTTTCTCTTTAACTTTGCTACTAGATCGTTTTTGGGCCTAATGTTACCTTGCTACACTCCATATTAAAAGAACTGCGCCTGCACAGAAGAACCCAAGAGTCCTCAAGTCATGGCATTGAACCGGTGCCAGCAACAGACTTGCCTGTGAAACTCGTGAGAACCTCACCCTTCGACCTCTCAAAGGCAGCGCAGATGTACTGAAAAGTTATACATTGTATTTGTTATTGAAACATCCATTGTCGGGTGGAATAAAAGTGCATGGGAAAATAAAATCATGGGAGGGAACATTAATTTGAATATATGAATGAAATGACCTCATAACTGGTATGGTGTGATGAACTCTCCTCGCTTTTGACCAATCAAATTGAGGGAATACATGAACTTGCAACATTGGGGGATGGTAAACTGCCCTGGAAAATGGTATATCTAAGGTAGGCTTAGCTAGTTAGATTGTCCGACTTGTCCGAATAGCTAACCTGTCACTGACCCAACGTATTCAATATGCGATCGAGAGCAGAGGTGCTGGCGGAGCACTCTGTCAGAAGATTCAATAACCCAATCGGGGTTCTGGGAAGGAGTTTGATAACCCAATCGGGGTCCGACTGTTAGCTACAGAGAGGGGTTGTGACGCTGGTGTTGCACTTAGCTGTGGGTGCTGATCCTGACCTGTGGTGGTCTTGTCCTGATCCAATTGGGTTCATACTTGTCCTGATTCTGGTCTGCACCTGTCCTGTCCTGTTGGCACCTGAACAATCTGGAGTCCTGTCCTTTATCCCAGCCCGTGGCCAGGGTTGGTCTTCACACCATTCTAGGTAAATATAATTTTGTGTGGGTATGTCATTGTACTGTTTCCCTTTTCTTACCCTTCCTATGTTTCAATGCTTAAAGAAAGTCTCGTAATATTTTCACAACATGTTGCTTTGATTATTTTCTTCCTAATTGAACAAGCTTTAATTGAATTGGTATAGACTAAGAAATGTAAGAATTTACATAGATAAAGAGTTTAAACCCTTCCCGAGTTTGTGGTTATTTTATAAATGCAAATGTTTATTTACTGCCTATTATGCTAACTCCCTTGATCTCTTAGGACCATAGGAACCGGTGACAAGGATTGGTAAGTCAATGGTATAGGTCCTAAATGGTTAAATAAATCCTGACTAAGCGTAGGTTTACCTGTTCAATGTGTATGTTTTATGGGCCCAGTTGAGTATGGTAAATAAGCAGGTGAGCCCGCTCTCTATCACAAGTACAATGCAATATAATGAAGCACGATTGGGTAGTAAGTCAATAAAAAAGTTTTGAAATATCAAGCTTGAAAAGACCTATGTAACTATAGGTAGATTTATCCGTCACCACTGTCAACCGGGAACAACAGTGAGGGGGTTGTGGATTGATATAAGCACTACTCGAGAGTCTCACAATAAGACCACTACGTTAGGTGCACCAAATTGCAGGGATCCTGCTCCTACAGAGAAATGTGCACAGAGACCCAGGACATCAGTGAATTGTGGTGTACTAGAAACTCACCTCAGTACCTAGAAATCCCCAAACAGCTAGCATCAGTGTCACATTAGCTCTTCGTCCTATAGCAAATGTAACCAATGATTAGACAACCTAGAACATGCGACTTAGGACCAATTCAGGAATGGTGGGAAGTGAGAACACTCTTTCATTATACTCACATACCAGTCCACAACAGGAGTAAATAAGAGACACGGGTAAGGTTAAAATATTTATTTTAACGATGTGCTCTCAGGTGCAGTATGTTTGCCAACATAAGCAGACATAAGATTAGAAATAATATGGTCAGCATTGTTACAATTCCATAAAATACAGAAGGAGAAATCATATTAGAATGATGGTAAAAACAGGTCTTATAGCGTCTAGTTATAACACCCTCCCTATATAGGAACTTAGGGCCCGATGTAGGTAGCCCTTTACCGATCGGAATCGGCCGAAAATACCGATTTTCGGCCGTTTCCGATCGGTAAAGGGCCATGGAGATGTAGGGGCACATTTTCGGTAATTTTACCGATTCGTTATCATTACCGAATAGGTAAATTTACCGAGTCGGTAATATTTACCGATTCGGTAATGATAACGATTCGGTAAAATTACCGAAAATGTGATGTAGGTAGCCTATGTTCCGGCAGCACATGGCTTACAGAATCGGTATTTTACCATGGAATACAAATCCATGGTAAAAAACCGATTCCTGTGTACATGCACATCTGTGCATGTACACATGTGCCATGTGACAGACAGACGTGCCCTTAGGGCATGTCTGTGTGCCACATTGCACACATGGCCGTTTTGGGGGTGCTAGAGGGTGTCAAAGTGACACCCCCTGCACCCTTGTGAATTCCTTAAATACCGATTGGGTAAATACCGAATCGGTAATGCCTAATCATTCCTATGGGCTTCAAAGCCCATAGGAAAGAATGGGCATTACCGATTCGGTATTTACCCAATCGGTAAATAATGAATTGTTAAGGATTCGGTAACGAATCCAGATGTTGGGACCTACATCCCATTTACCGATTTTAAAATACCGAATCGGTAAGATTCGGTATTTCAAAATCGGTAAATGGGATTTACCTACATCGGGCCCCTATGTTTATAAACTATAGAAGTTCTCCTAGGCTTGTGTGGGGGACTCCATTACCTCTCCGCTCAGAGTAAATCACATCAGGATCAGCAAAAGCTCTCTGCATCCCTGGAAACGGAAAATCTTCCAAGTGTGTGAAATCATGGCAACTGTGCAATAATAAGTGCGCTAGAATCTCAGTTGGCTCACAGCTGGCACTTGTTGTGTCTAAAAACGTTAGCTGATCATTTCGAACAACAGCTACCATGTTATGATATCCTTGATGGCTTCAGCACTCACTGTGCAGACTAGGGGCATGATGTAAGTCTAGAGATGTCGAAAACAAGCCTATTCTCATGTGCAGACATTCACGAAGTCTAACTTAAAAAAACAGCTATATGCAGTGTCGTGTGCAAAAGCGGCAAAAGGTAAACTGCCGTTTAAACTTCTAATAAGCCATGCTAACATAACATGCGTGCAAAGCAGGCCTTAGGCTACACTACAAAGCGAGCAGAATGAGGCAGAATGAAGTTCAGAAATAAGCAGAAAGAGGCAAGATAAAGTTACCAAACAAGTAGAAAAAGGCAATATAAAGGTCAGCAATGATCAGAAAAAGGCAAGATGAAGGTGACAAACGAGTAGAAAGAGGCGGAATAAAGGTAAAGTGGCAGCACAAAGAGGCAGAAGGAAGGTCAGAAACGAGCAGAAAGAGGCAAAATAGAAGTCAAACACCAGCAGCAAGAGGCAGAATAAAAGTCCAAAACTAGCAGAAACAGGCAAAACAAAGTTCAGGAGTGAGCAGAAAGAGGCATAATAATAGGCAGAATGAACAGAAAGAGTCAAATAGAGGTCAGAAGTGAGCAATAAGAGGCAAAATGGAGGTCAGAAACAAGCAGCAAGAGGCAGAAAAAAGGTCAGGACAGAACAGAAAGAAGCAAATTAATCGGCAGAACTAGCAGAAAGAGGCAAAATAGAGGGCAGGGGTGAGGAGAGAAGAGGCAGTAAACGAGTAGAAAATGAGCAGAGGAGTAACAAAACCAAAATCTGCAGAGGGTAGTGGACTTCAGGCATGCTGGAGAGAAGGACCGTCACAGGATTAGACGGAACGAGGACCTGCCCTCTACTTTATTTTACTGCACACCCACAGACAGACCCACTCATGCACCCACTTACAGACTCACTTTTGTACCCAATCAAAGATCTACTCAGAGACTTGTGTACCCACTGACAGACACATTCAGACACTCATGCACCCATTCAGAGATCCATTCAAGTACCTATTCACCTACCCTCAGACCCACTGAGACACTCACACACACACTCACAGGCCCTCTCAGGGACTCACACACCTACTCACACACTGATGTACCCACTATCAGACCTACTCTGAGACTCACATACCTACTCACAGACCTACTCAGATACTCACCCACCTACCCACAGATCTATTCAGATACTCATGCACCCCCTTACAGACCCACTCAGACACTCTCACATGCTCTCACAGAGCCATTCAGACACTCATCCATCTATTCACAGACCCACTCACTCATGCTCCCAATCTTAGACCCACTCAGAGACTCATGCACCCACTCACAGATCTTTAGACTCATGTACCCACTAACTGACCTACTCAGACACTCATTTACCCACTCAAAGATGCACTCAGAGACTCAATCTCTCACAGAGCCATTCCGACACTCATGCACCCTCTCACTCACCCACTCAGAAACTCAGAGACATGGCCATGTGCTCACAGACCTTCAAAGACACTAATGCACCCACTCACAGACTCAGTCTGAGACCCATGCACCAATTGACAGATCCACACAGGCATTCCTAAACTTAATTGCAAATCCATAAACACACCCATATAGTCACTCACACACACACTCATAGACCCATAATCACTCACACACCTACTCACAGACCCATACAGTCACTCACACACCATGTCATTAGTGATGTGATATGTGAGCTCATAAGCAGTGCTTTGCAGGGGAGCGAGTTATAGTTAGCCCAGCTAACTATAACTGCTGAATTTCTCTGTTTTTGTATGAGTGAAACCTGAGTGTAACTTTAATATGCTGTATGGATGAGTGAGTGGTTGTGTGAGCAGATGTATTGGTCAGTGAGTAGCTGTGTTAGTGACTATATGGGTGACTGACTAGATGTGTGAATAGGTGTATGGGTGAGTGAGTGGCTGTTTAAATGGGTGTTTTGTTAACTGAGTGGGTTTTGCAGTGGCTGCATTGGAGAGTGACTGTATGAGTGGTTGTATGGGTGAGTGAGTAGATATGTGAATGCATGTATGGATGTGTGAATGGGTAAATAAGTAGTTGTGTGGGAGTGCGAGCGGCTCTTTTGAGAGGCTGTATGGGTTAGTGACTGGGTAGCTATATTAGGGAGCAAGTGGGTGTGTGAGTGACTGTATGGAGGAGTGAGTAGCTTCGTGGGTGACTGTATGGATAAGTGAATGGCCATGTGAGTGGCTCTGTGGATGAGTACGTGAGTGTGTGAGTGGTTGTATGGTTGAGTGAGTGGATGTGTGAGAGTTTGTATCGGGGTGTGAGTGGCAGTATGAGTCATCTGTGGATGATGTCATCAGTTTGAGAAGTTATTCGTGATGTAATCTGTTATGTCACTGACCATGTCATTAGTGATGTAATATGTGAGGTCATAAGAAGTGCATTGCAGGAGCGTAAGTTATAGTTATCTCAGGTAACTATAACTGCTTTACTTCTATGGTTTTACTCAGAGTACAGTATGAGCCTAACTATAATGTCCCTGTAACCTTTGTTTTTTCAGTGAATTGCTATAGTTTTTTACATTCTATTTCCGAACTATAATGTCCCTGTAACCCATGGCTTTTCTGGGAATTTCGACAGTTTTTAAAATTGTATTTGCTAAATATAACCTGTAACCTTTGAGAGTGGGTGTGTGAGTTTCTGTATAGGTAGGTGAGTGGGTGCGTGAGTGGCTGTAGCTGTCTTAGAGTCGGTGTATGTGGGTAGGTAAGTGGTTTGGTAGGTGTATGAGTGGCTATATGTGTCTGTGAGTAGGTGTGTGAATGACTGTATGGATGTGTACATAGCTGTGTGATTGGGTGTGTGAGCAGCTGTGTGGATCTGTGAGTGGGTATGTGAGTGTCCAAGTGGGTCTGTGAGTAGTAGTGCGAGTGTGTGAGTGGGCCTGTGACTGGATGCATGAGTGTATAAGTGGGTCTGTCAGTAGGTGCATGCTAAGGAAAGGAGGGTGCGCACAGAGCCCCTCTCCTCAAGCTCCTGAAAAAATATTTAAACAACATGAAAGGGCAGGGTAGGAATGCCCTGACCCCCTAGCTATGATGTGTGAGGTCTCTATGCACCGAGGGTTAAAACATTTTTTTTCAAATTTGCTGCAAAATTGCAGATGAATCAGCAAATTTGCGGCATAATTGAAAAAAAAAACAATAAGTGCAGTCTCCTGTGTTGGTTTACACAAGAGCCGCCGGGTGAGGGCATAAAATATTAAAAGGAGGGGGGCACAGGGCCCCACATCTAGGGTCTTTTTAGCCACGGGAACCACCATTTATGTGGGCACCTCAGGAGATAGCAGGAGCCTGCCCTGTAAGTGGCGGTCCCGAGGGCCATAATTGGCTCCCGGAGGGTAGCTGTGCAGCCCCCTCCTTTACTTTTCACACGCGGGCCCCAGGGAGGAGTCATTCGCAGGACCATATATGGCCTGGGAGGAGGGCCACATGGCCCCCTCTCAGTTTTAAGTATGTCTTTGGACCAGAGGAGCTTGTGATCCCGAGGATTCACACAGCCCCCCTCAAAACTATAATTCTAACCCCAGGAAGGTAGTGGTTCTCAGGACTTTGAATAGTCCGAGGAGGGGGATCCTCTCTACCCCACTCCATATAAAAATATAGGCCCTTTAAGGTGGTGGTTCCAGGGGCTCAAAGGTGGGGGGTCCGCATGGCTCCCTTCTAATATACTAAATAAAGCCCTGGGGAGGTGGTGGTATTCAGGGTTTAAGCGACCCTGGAAAGGGACCCCATGTGCCCCCCTGCTTTCCTTTTTTTAATGTGCACATACCCCGGGCCCTGGCCCAACCAGGGGCTGCAGTGTAAACAAGCTCAGGAGACCACACTTGTTTTTTGCAATTTTGCCATAAATACGCAGATCCACCTGCAATTTCATGGCAAGAATGCGAAATAAAAGTGTTCAACCCCAGGCGAACATTTGGTAAATGGCGCCTAAGATACTGGAAAACAAAAAACGCTCTTCCTATGGAAACTAAGTGCTAACTAAAACTACCTATTGGAAACTGCCAGTAGTTAATAGTTATATATATTTATATGTATCCAAAAAAACTAACAACGGTTAAAGCTAAGTCATAGTTAGGAAAATGGTACTTATTTTTTGGACGCAAACTCATTTTAAACTACACAAACATTAGGAATTCTACACTGATAGTTATGTATTAAATTGATGATTTACACACTTATTTATTAATTATGTATTTTTTTTTCTTTTTTTGCAGAGATTTATATAGCACGAACTAGACCCGAACCGGGTATCAGAGCACTTTACATAGCACCAGTTACGTTACATGAGGACACACATTCATTTTTTATTTTTTGTTAGGCACGGGGAGATCTACAGCCTGATTCATGTACGGGCCGTTTTGCGTGTCCCTAATAGCGATTAATAGCGACTCGCTATTGAGGAAACGCAAAACGGCATTCATGTACTTTTCGGGGAAAAAATAGCGACTCGCACGCGGGCCCTAAAGCCGTTAGCGACCGACAAAAAACGCAGAAAAATCGCTATTTCCGGCTACCTGCGATCGGGATAGCGACTCGCAATCCCGATCGCACGGGATAGCGACTCGCAATCCCGATCGCACGGGATAGCGACTCGCAATCCCGTGGGATCGGGAATGCGAGTCGCAATCTCGCGGGATCTGGAAAACGGGAAGACGCATTACGAGCATCGTGATGACATCACAACCAGGAAGCAGCCAAATCCCACCCCCAAACAACACAGTGACGCTATCAGTCGAGTGTTGAAGACCGAAAGCTGCCGCTAAACCGCCGTTAGCGACTCACAACCCCGCCGAAATAGCGACCGCCATGTCGGAGGAACCCCAGCCAGGCCCCAGCAACAGCGCTGCCCGCAAGCGCAAACTGAAATTCTCCGAACAGGAGCTGGAGAACCTCATCGAAGGGGTGGTGGCCAACCACGACCAGCTGTTTGGTGCCAACTCCCGGAGGGTCCCAGAGCAGGAGAAGAGGAGGATCTGGGTTGGGATTGCCTCCAGTGTGAACTCTGTGGGCGTTGCGGACAGGTCTCTGGAGGAGCTCAAAAAGCGGTGGTACGACCTCCGAGGCCGTGCCAAGGAGAGGGTGGCGGAGCGCCTTGGTGAGGCATCAGGCACCGGAGGTGGTGGACCGACTGTCCCACCCAACACCCCCCTGGAGGACCAGGTAGAGGACACGTTGGAGAGGGAGGCGTGTGTTGGCGTGACCCCTCTGGACTCCTCCCGCCCCACCCAAGACACCCAAGGTAAGTGGCATGCGACTGCGACCCTGTCCCCTATGACCGCCCCTGACCAAATAGGCTCACTCATTGGCCCTTAGTCATGCCTATGTTGTGCATCAGGAAATGCCCTGAAGCATTGTGGGAGACGTAGTATGTCCACAATGTAGTAGTACCACAATGCGGCCAGAAAGGTTCCAAAGTGCGCAAATACACAGCCACCCAGGGAATGACACCCAGCATGCATGTAACATCTGCACGTCTGACAGTCACATGCACCTAATGAGTATCCACTTACCCTCACAGGTGCGGGTGACAGCAGTGACAGTGAGAGGCTGCTGATCGATGAGGAGGCCCAGGAGGAGGAATCCCTACCTGATACACAGCCACCAGCCCCTGCAGCAGCGACAACACCAGCAGCCAGGCCCCCCGCCTCTGCTGCTACAACACCTGCAGGCCCACCGTCTGCCAAGGCCAGGCCCCCCGCCTCTGCTGCTACAACACCTGCAGGCCCACCGTCTGCCAAGGCCAGGCCCCCCGCCTCTGCTGCTTCAACACCTGCAGGCCCACCGTCTGCCAAGGCCAGGCCCCCCGCCTCCGCTGCTTCAACACCTGCAGGCCCACCGTCTGCCAAGGCCAGGCCCCCCGCCTCTGCTGCTTCAACACCTGCAGGCCCACCGTCTGCCAGAGCCAGGCACCCCACCAATGTGCCTCCAGTGGCTGCCGCACCTGCAACACCAGCTGCTACAACACCTGCAGCACGTCCAATAAGATCTGGGCCAGCCACATCCGCTACACAGCGGCCCAACAGCAGGCGGGGCAATGGGCATCTCCATGCCTGCATGAGCGTGGAGCGGCGCATGCTCCGCATACACCAGCGGCAGTCCCAGCAGCAAGGAGCAATCCAGCTCCAGCTTCATAAGATAGGCCGCAATGTGGCTGGAGTCGGGGAGAGGATGGACCGCATGACGGCGGCCATGGACCGCATGACGGCGGCTATGGAAGACAACACTGCAGCGCTGGTGAAGCACCGCAGTGTTGCAAGCAGGCGCCACCACCAGTTGCTGAGCCGGCTGTCCACCTATAGCCGCTCCAATTATGTCTCGGCAAATGCCACCACCCTGCTTGCGCGGCGCTCGTTGACCCAGCAGCACCAACTGGTCCAGTGCTGCGAGGATATTACCCGGGTGCTGGAGCATTTGACCACCGCCGTCACCGCACTGCACGCACCTGTGCTACCGGCAATTGTGGGGGGTGATGATGCTAGTGAGGGTGCCTCCAGTGTCAGCAGCCACTCTGCCACGCCGGCCCCCCCACCTAGGCGCAGCACAAGGGCTACGCCTGCTCCAGCTGCCCAGGATGAGGAAGAGCCTCACAGGCGCCTGGGGATTGTGCGCCGGAGGCGCCAATGACATTGTGTCAGGGACACAGGCGCAGGCTGAACTTAAGCCTGCCATGGACCGTCTCATGCAGTATGCATGAATACTGCATTTTGTAAATAGTTGTTACCAAGACCCTTTTTTTTTTGTGATTATAACAAATACATTTATTTTGGTGCACACATACGCCTTGTGTAATCATTACAGTTTGCATGCAATTGTGATATGTGGGGTGGGGGAAGGGGGTGGGCTAGAAATTGTTAGCTGTGATGTGGTTGCGACGTCTGTGGCCTTCAGCTGGGTTCTCCCCGCGTGCATGGTGCGCATGTGCTGGTGGCCGGTCGTCCCCCTCAGATTCACTGCCTGAGATGTCAACTGGTATCCGGCGCTTGGTTGCAATGTTATGAAGCATTGCACAGACAGCCACAATGCGGCAGCACGCTGCAGGACTGTAATACATGGCCCCACCTGTCTTGTGCAGTATACGGAACCTGCTCTTGAGCAGGCCAAATGTCCTTTCAATACAGTTCCTTGTCCGGATGTGCGCAACATTGTAGCGGCGTTGCTGAGGTGTGGCAGGGTTGAGGTAAGGGGTCAGGAGGTATTCCCGTAGGGCGTAGCCACTGTCACCTGTATGAGAGGAGCAGATGTTGATTGCCTGTGCAGCGCAGTTACTTCATAGCAATGTGACATTGTCGACAAAGTGTACTTACCAAGTAGGTGTCCTTCCCCAAACTCTCCCCTGATCAGTCGTGTGTGGAGTCCGCTGTGCCTGAAGATGAAGGAGTCATGGGTACTCCCTGGGTACTGGGCCACAATGTCAGTGATGATGGTCTTGGCATTGCAGACCATCTGTATGTTGAGGGAGTGGTACGACTTCCTGTTGCGGTACATATACTCCGTGCCAGCTGGTGGGCAGATGGCGACGTGGGTACAGTCTATGCAGCCAAGGACATGGGGAAAATGGGCAACATTATAAAATTGTAGTTTTGTGAGGTCCAAATCCTGTTGGCTCGTGGGAAATGTGATGTGCCGGTGGAGCTGGGTGAGCATGGCGTCAACAAAAGTGTGGAGGCAGCGTGACATGGTGGGCTGGGATATCCCCCCAGCAGCGGCTACTATGCCCTGGAAACTGCCGGATGCCAGGAGGTGCAGGCTGCACAATACCTGCACATGTGTGGGCACAGAATTGTTTCGCCTTGTTGGGTGCTGCATGATGGGGTCGAGTTCTTGTATCAGCCAGGTGATCATTTCCCCATTCAGCCTGTATTTAGCATAAATCTGTTCTCTGGTTTGCCCCAGCAAGGTGACCCGCTGCCGGTAAATCCTTGCCTGCCTCATGCGTCTCCTCCGTGCTGCTCGCTGTAGCCTTCGCCGCCTCACCACCATGTACATCCCAGGCATTGTGGAACGCCTATTGCTGCTGCTGAATGTCCTTATGTGTGATTGGTCAGGCCTGGACCTGTTGGTGATTGGCTAACAGTTTTTCAAATTTTGGTTAATCATGGCTTTTATGGTTACCACCTGCTTTGAGTTGTCCTTAAATTGCGCCGCGCAAATGTGCGATTTAGCGCTTTTTCGCTAATGTATTTCTTTCATGAATGCCGATTGAGACAATATTGCGTTTCGCTATTCAATTCGCAGATTCCGTGGTTGGTCGCTATTTCATTATCGCTAATGCTCGACTTCCCGGAGTCTGCGACTTTTACAGCGTAATCGCTATTCCGCTCGCTATTATTTTTTAGCGATTTCGCTATTTCGTACTTGAATGCCGATTCCGTGTTTTGCACCCGCAATTGCGTTTTCGCAGCCATTGCGGGCGCTATTTCGTTTCATGAATCAGGCTGTAAGTGATTTGCCCAGAATCACAGGATGTTTGGCGTTGTTACCGAGACTCGAACCCAGTTCCTCCAGGTCCGAGGTCGAGTGCCCTAGCCGTTAGGCCAACTCCTCTCTTTGTATTACAACTCCAACTTAAAATACACAAACATTAGAAATTCTAAAGTTACAGTTATCTCTTACATTTATTATTTACGCACTACTTTCATATTATTATGAGTCGTACTTCTAACTCACATTTATACTTACTCACCACCTTCAAATTAATATACCACGCGCACCACCATACAGTTTTATCACCTCACTCTCCACTCTAAGTTAAATAAAACTCACCACAAATAACATGGCTTCCTTTAACTTTTGTAAAGGCATTCATTAGCCAATCACCTAATGATTTGTCATCACTATATACCGCGGTGCTACCCTGAAATACCGTCAAATTTAGTGGAAATACCGCAGAAACAGATATCACTAAGATGAAAAACCTCATTGCCTGACAAATACTTACTTCTCTTACCTGCAGCACCCCAAAGCATCAGCTGAATTTCAGCAAAATCCAACTGGCTGTTTTCCTGCTATGCGAAATAGGACAATATAAATGGTGCAGGTAGAAGGGTGTTTATCACCTTCAGATCTTGGTTATTTTTTAGAAAATAGTGTCTTTTTTTACAACTGTTGCAAACAGTGCACACTGTTCTCAGCAGATTCTGTTTATTTCTCTGTAGTGTGTTCCTTATGAAAGTTTCACTGCTTCCAAACAGTGTGGTATAAAGTAAAGTCGCTCCATGGAGTAAGCAAGTTTACTGTACTCAGTTGTCTACAGTTATCAACTTCATTTCTCAATTTAGGTTCGGTGAGTTTTAGGTGTTTAATACAGACAAATGCTGTCCATAGTAGGTACATTGTTTTGGAACTGACATTCACTATTTTTAGGAACTCTGCTTTCTCGGAGCAGCTGTATAGAGATTGAACACTGTACTCAATCAGGGTTTCCTATATATCTGTGTTTGATTGTTTATTTGAACTATGCTAGCTGTAAATTGTATGGGATAGGGCCAATGTTGCATATAATGCATGCTTTCTACACCTAAGGGAGTTGTTTGTAGTAGCAATAATGATGGATGATATTCTCCTGAGCAATGTTTTATTTATTGTCAGACCTCTAGTGTCATATTAATTTACAGAACAATATGCAGGAAAATAAAGCGTTGATGATGTCATAAGTAGTATGAGGGTACGTGTGTTGCTGCACTGCACCAGATTCGAAAAATCCAAAATATTCATTTGCAGGGGCACGATTTAGGTGTCACTCTGCGCTATATTAGTTTTAAATCTTGTCGCTTTTCAGGCAGGGGGCACGAATTTGGTGCTCGCACTGCGACCTATTGATTTGTAAACTCTTTCCCGAGCATTGCTAGCTTCTGGGTGCACGCTGCTGTGAGAGGGCAGGGGGGCACTTCACCAGTCGCCTACACTGAGTGTGTATTTTAAAATCCTTATGTGTTCTTAAATTTTGTGCCACTGTCACTGTATTTTTTTGTGTATTCCCACTCCCCGTTCCTCCCCGAGCCGAGCTCGTGGTGTGGAGGGAGGTCTTGCTTTCTCTTTTGCACTCACTTCCGGCGGAAGCGGGGGGAGCGGTCTAGTCTTCCTGCCGCCTCCTCCCTACATAACCGATGTGCTGGCCGACGCGCGCAGCGGGCGCGACGGTGGCGCACCGGAGTTGTGCCAGAGTCCTGCCCATCTGCGCCCGTCCGCGACCAGACGGGACCAGGGGCCACCCCCCTTGTCCCTCCAAAAGTCACATATTCGTACTCCAGTGAGACCCTGATGAGTCTCAAACCTTCACAATGCTTGCGTCACCCTTCTTTGTCTTGCCACCTTGCACCTCTAAGCTGTCCGGAGTGCAATTTCTCCTTATTATCACTCCCCTCCTTGCTTGATATAACCTCTTCTAATTTTTTGCAAAATCCATTACGGCACAACCCACTTGATTCCCCTGCTGCCCTTACCTTTATCAGCCTAAATTGTAGGTCCTTACCGAAGCACAGGAATGACATCTTCGACCTCATCACCTCCGCTCAACCAGCCACTATGTTTCTTACGGAGACCTGGCTGAACAACAGCTCTGGCCCCGACATGGCTTCTGCCCTCCCCGACGACTACACTTACGTAGGTAAAAACAGAGTGGGAAAGGAGGGAGGCGGTATAGCAATTATCTTTAAAAGAATGTATTCTTACAAGTGGGAAGACTTAGCTATTCCTAATTGTGAAGCCGGCCTGTTCAAACTTCTGCTTTCCCCCAACTACACTCTTTCTGGCACTCTCATCTACCGTCCACCTGGCACTGCCTCTTCATTTCCTGATTATATGGCTCCACTACTCTTGCACTCAACTAATTTTTTGGTCCTTGGAGACCTTAACCTACATTTCAATGACGTCTCCTGCCTTGTCAGTTCACACCTTATACAAGATTTAGCTGCACTTAATATTTCTCTACATAACTCTGGCCCCACTCACAAGGCAGGAAACCTATTGGATCCCATTTTCTCTAACTTAGATACCATAGCATGTAAATCCCCCAGGCCCATTCCTTGGTCAGATCACTACATAATTAGCTTCTCTATAAAAATTGACCGTGCACCGAATATCCCTGGAAACTCCACGCTTCCTAAAGCTGGTAGAAATTGGAAGAATCTAGATTCTAAAAAAATGAATTCCTGTCTTAAAAATACCAGACCTCCTATTAATATGGCCACGATTGAGGAGAAAGCTGTTATACAAAATTGGCTTACCTCCGCGGTCAATACATGTGTTCCTCTACGCAAATATAAACACAATTTGCATCACCCCCCGCTCCATGGTTCACTAAGCAATTAAAAAATGCGAAATCTATATGTAAAAAGTTGGAACGGAAATGGCGTGCTTATTACGATCCTGGGGCCAAACGTACTTACCAAAGACGCTCTTTCCAAATACCATTCCCTTTGTAACATAGCCAAGGCGGAATATGTTAATCGAACCATTCTAAATGCTCAGAATCGACCTAAAGCCCTATTTAAAGCTGTGCAGGAACTTTCGGGCATGTCCTGCCTGCCCAAAGCTCCTTGCTTGGATGAAATGCAATGTAACTCCCTGGCAGAATTCTTCACTGCCAAAATCGAGACCATCTATACTAACTTTGGAGCTCCTACTCACAATGCATCCCCGCCCTCCACGCCTCAGCTGACTGCATGGGACCCTCTTACCTTCACTTCTCTGCAGCATATTCTGGGTTGCATTAGATCTGGTTCCCCCTTGGATCCCATGCCCCCACAAATCCTTTTAACTCTTGATTCTCATGCACTCACTTTAATTTTAGAACTCCTTAATGCTTCACTCAGAGAAGCCAAGGTCCCGAGCATGTGGAAGCATGCAATGATTGTGCCCCTACTAAAGAAAACCAATGCTGATCCCAACCATCCAGCTAATTTTCGTCCCATTTCACTTCTGCCGCTCTGCTCCAAAATCCTGGAAATGCATATTAATACACAGCTTACCACTTACATTGAAGCAGGCAACTTTCTCCATCAGTCTCAATCTGGTTTTAGGGCTGGTTTCTCTACCGAGTCTACTTTTCTTGGGGTCTCTGAGACCATTTGTTGCCAGGTAGATAGAGGGGAAACTGTGGCACTCATCCTACTTGACTTGAGTGCCGCTTTCGACACTGTTTCCCACTCCATCCTTCTTACTGCCATTAAGTCCATCGGCATCAATGGCTCAGCTCTCGGCTGGGTGGCCAGCTATCTTTCTGACCGCACGTTCCAAGTTTTCTCCCCTTCCTCAGCTTCAAAAATCCATCACTCCACTCATGGCGTCCTTCAGGGCTCTATCTTGAGTCCACTATTCTTCAACTTATATGTTAGACCCCTAGCCACCATTGCAGAGCAAGCCGGACTTATTATTTATTCTTACGCCGATTATACTCAGATCATCTATTCACAGGCCAAAATTCCAATACATCCTCCCTTCTTTCTGGTCTCACTAACATAGCTGACTGGATGCATGACAATAAATTAAAATTAAATGGGGATAAGACCGAGATTCTTTTGTTTGGCCACAATACCACACTTTGGGGTCCCCACCATTGGCCACAGCAAATGGGTCCCCTACCGGTTCCCTCCAAAACAGCTCGCAACCTAGGCATCATATTTGATGATCAGCTATCGATGAAGCAACATGTGATCAAGGTCTCAGCCACCTGTATTACCATCATCAAGTGGCTGAGAATGATCATATGGATGCTTCCCCATGACACCCAGAAAACCGTATTCCAAGCGTTAATTACATCACGGCTGGACTACGGGAATGTTCTTTTTCTAGGTGCATGCAAGGAGGTGATTTGCAAATTTCAGACGGTTCAAAATATGGCTGTTCGATTACTTTGCAATCTCCCCAGAACCTCTTCTACTTCTGCTTCTCTGCGTAGCCTGCACTGGCTCCGGATTGAAAATCGCTATAAATTCAAGGCCCTCTGCATCATGCACCGTATCAAGTCAGGTAATGCCCCTCTTTATTTAAGCAACCTGGTTCAACACTATTGTCCCCCCCGAACTCTTCGTTCGTCGACCCAACATAGATATCAGGTGCCTCGTATTAAGAGAGCCAGAATGGGCGGCCGCTCATTCGCTTATTTGGCTCCTTCCCTGTGGAATACCCTACCTCTTTCCTTACGTTCTGAATCCTGTTATCTAAGGTTCCGCAGAGACCTTAAGACCTGGTTATTTAACCTATAGATCCTTTATGCTTCCTAGAGCCCTTCCTTCTGCAATTACCCCGTTCTCTCTCTTTTGTTTAGCGCCGGGAAACCTCCGGGTAGCTGTGTGCTGTATAAAATTAAATATTATAATAATTATAATAATAGAATAAATTATGTCATTTGAGAATGTCATCAGTGATATCATAAATAAGGTCTTAGTACATGCAATGAGAGATGTAATAAGAGCGGTCATATGCAGTGCATGGCTGGGGCCCAAGTTATAGTTAGCAGAGCTAACCATAACTGCTCAATTCCAGTGTTTTTTTAAGTTATAAACGTTAATGTTGTCAACTAGAAACTCACCTAACTATAACGTTAATTTAACCTATGATTTTTAAAAAAATCAAAGTTTTTTTTCAACAAAAAGAGATTTTTTGTTTCTCACACCTAACTATAAAGTCTAGAACCTTACTTGAACCTTGTTTTTTCTCTGTAGAAATATATATATATTACCTACTGGCGGTTGCCAGTAGGTAGTTATAGTTAGGACCAAGTTTCCATAGAAAGAACATTTTTTGTTTTGCTTATAAATTTGGTGTCGTTTGATGAAACTTTATGAAATTTTCCAAACTAATTTTTTGTTCATATCAGCTCCTATGTTCAAAGTCCCAAAACTTGTTTTCTCCATGTTAATTTCCATGGGAAACTTTAGACAAGGCTACAGGTCGAACGGGTGAACGAAATTACCCCAAATTTGGCAGGGAGAAGAGTCTTGTTCTAGAAAGCACACCTTTGTGTATTTGGTGTAAATCCCTTCAGTAGTTTTTGAGAAATATCGAAATTTACAGATATCGATATTTGGGAATTCTGCCATCTGATTGGCTGAGGCGTTACAACCATGAGCTTGCTGCTGATTGGCTTTGAGCGATGCGAGCGGTTGCAACTAGGAAGTGTTGGTGGCCATTTTGTGATTCCGTTGAAGTAAGTAAGGGGAAATAGGGCAAAAAAGTGAGAAAGAGGAGGGTAGGAGCACTGCAACCTCTGTGGGGTGTTTACAGTGTGTTATAGAGGGGGTGCGAAGCAAAGTATTCACCCCTACCGGTGTGAAAGTTGTGGGCTACAGAAATTAAGTGAGCTGCTAAGGTGAGCTGGTTCGGGAATCGGGGATTAAAGCGTGAGCCCAAACGGTGTGTCTTATGCTGTGAAGTCATGTGCCCTGACCGCTGCACTACAGCTGTGGAAGAAGTGCCAGCATGTATTTAAACCTCCTAGGATTAACTACTGACCCGTACTGGTCTGAAAGTCCTGGGGTACGGAAAATATGTGAGGTATTGTCTAGAGTCTCGTGCAAGTAGGAAGTGTTGGCCGCCCTTTTGTGATTTCGTTGAAGCGAGTAAGGGGAAAAAAAGGGCAAAAAAAGTAGGAAAGAGAAGGGTAGGAGCACTGTAACCTCTATGGGGTGTTTAGGGTGTGCTATACAGGGGGTGTGAAAGTAACTACTCATACCTACCGGTCTGAAAGTGCTGGGTTATGGAAATTAAGTGAGGTATTGCCTAGAGTCTGATGCTGCTAAGGTGAGCTGGTGCGGGAGTCGGGGATATAAGCGTGAGCCCAAACTGTGTGTCATATGCTGTGAAGTCATGTGCTTTGGCCACTGTGCTACATCTGTCGAAGTAGTGTGAGCATGTAGTTATACCTACTCGGATGAACTTTTATTTCAATGATTGTAACTTGTGTATGGTGCTTAGGGGGTGTTATACAGGGATTGCGATGGTAAATTTGCGCGTATCAAATCAATTCGATATTTGTGAAGTGGAAATTACTCACTCCTACGGGTCTGATGGCGCTGGGGATGTAAGCTGAGCTGCTGACGGACTCGGGGTAAAGTTGCTGAACTACTGACCCCTATCGGTCTGAAAGTGCGGGGTACGGAAATTAAGTGAGGTATTGCCTAGAGTGTCATGCTGTTAAATTGAGCTGCTGCTGGACTCGGGGATGAAACCGTGAGCCTCAACTGTGTGTGCTATGCTGTGAAGTCATGTGCCCTGGGCGCTGTGCCACACCTGTCCAACTTGTGTATGGTGCTTAGATGGTGTTGTATAGGGAGTGCAAAGGTGAATCAATACAGTATTTGTAAAGCGCAAACTACTCACCCCTATGGGTTCGTAGAGTCGGTGATCAAAGCGAGAGCTCTGTGTTGCAAAGTGAGATGGTGTGGCCGCTGTTGCACAGCTGTGTGGAGAATACATTTTGGCAAGGGTCCGGGAGTTGCCATTACCTGGCCCTAAAATAGCGGGCCTAAGTTGTAAGTTATAGAGTGGCTCTAAAAATACCCCTTGTGTTCATTAGTTGGAGCTACATATAAGTGTGGATGCACAGCTTCAAGTTATTCAGGAACACTCGATTTCCCAGATCTGTAGAAATCAGCCATATCAAAAAGTATGTTGTTGTTGTAGATGGACCCCATTTTGTGGTCTCTGAGATATGTAGACACAGCTTTGTTGACTTTCTTCCTAGATTTTTCAATCTGAGGACAAAATTGTCTTGACCATTTCCACTTCTGTCTTTGGCGTATTTTGGAATATACAAAGACAGTTTGAGGCAAAAGTAACATCAATTGTCCAAAGGTGTCCTTCATAAGCATTTCCAAACCTACCCCAGTCAATGTGCCTAGGTCGTTTCCACCACAGTGCACAATCATGAGTCCAGGGTGTAGGAGATGCAAACAGGTTTTAACCAAAGGCAACAATTGGTGGCACTTCAATCCTCTCAGTGGAAACCATTTAATGTCCACATTTTTTAAACCTAGGTCTAAGTCAATACGTCTCTGTTCTGAATACCTCTTGTACCAGAAAACAAAGCTATGTCCTACAATCCACACTAGAATTATGAAGGTATGGCTGGAAGGTATGGAAAGATATCTGTAGCTCATGCAGTTCCTTCGTAGAATAAGAGATATGTTTAAAGATGGGAAACTATTTTTTTTTCCAGATACAAAAAGAGACTTAATTGGGAGATGAAAAGCATTGCTTTTTAAAAGTAGGGTGCACATTCATTTTGTGGAAAAGCATCTTTGTGATTGGTTAGAAAAAGAAGTTTGAACGTGGAGTAGATATTATAGGATAACATTTGCTCAACTCAACCACACCTGCCACTTGCATTTGGTAGGCACTGTTCGAACTTAAAACAATCATAAACTTTTAACCTGCACGTGTCGTTAAATGTTGGAGAAAATGTTGCAAAAAAATATTGTTAGGTTTAAAAAAATTGATTAACTTTTAACCTGCACGTGTTGTAGAATGTTCTAGAAAGTGTGTAGATAGAATACGTTGCACTGCTGACTTCGATGTGTCGTTGAATATGAAAATTAAAACAGCAGCAGGAAGAGTAAGAAGCAAGGAGTGGGGGGACGGTGGAGATGGGCACAATGGCACACATGTACAATCAATTACATCACAAGTATAGACAAACAATGGCCAAAATGAAACACACCAACAAGGCGCATAAGTCACAAAATCCGGCAACATCACACCACTGAATAAGCATAGAAGTGAAAACCAAGCTGCATTCATACAAGATGTGTACGAAGGCCAGTCGTAGGTGTTTTGGGATGTCTGCGCCCGTGGTCATCATGGATGAGATGCCCAGCACTTGGCACATGGGCAGGTTCACTGTGTGTTACGTTGCTAAACAGCTGCTCATCCCTCCCATGAGCCCCCACACTTTTGTACGGTGCACTGTTGTATCCCGTGCACTGGTACAGCACAGCTTTGTAATGCCTATTCCGGCATGCCCTGTGGCATTCGAACTACACCAAGAGAGTGCCATTTGGTGGTGGTGTATGTCACTTTAAAACATAGTCTGCTGCAGCCCTTGTGGCAGGCCACACCAGAACACAGAGACACACTTACTGCACTTCCTGCACACGGACATGTCTGAGATACCCCGTTTCCCTTTCTGGATAGGCACACCCCTGCGCTGACCTGTGTATACCGGACCAGCACACGTGTGTTGTGCTTGCAGGAGGATGCGTGCGTAGATATATGTGCGGGGTCACTGCCAATGCTGAGGTGACATGGTAATGTCTGCTAAAGACAGCACACTGTGATGTTGCAGGGGCCGTGCCTATCATGTTAACACAATGACCACACAAACACACTTGCTCATATGCGGGTTCGGGGGGCGTTGGTGGTCCTGGGGTTGTTGCGATGAGTCTTGTGGCCCTCATGGGTATCCCTGTATCATGCTGATTGACTCCTGTGGTTGTTCTGGTGTGGATCTTGGTTGTGTTTCCTTTCATGCTGCAGGTAGTCGTCCTGCTTAACACCAGAAGAAAGCAGGTATAAAATTCCTGGTGGTAACGTGATTATCGCCGGTATTAAGTTTGCAGCTGTGAAAGTTGTGATGTCATTTTTTCGTTTGCAGAACAATATACGATCTGGGTAGTGTATCCTGTCAAGATCCAGCACCTGATTCACTATCATATAAATACAATGAGATTTCTTCATTGATTTTGTGTGTACACTGTAAATGCAGGCACTACCTCAGTGCAATGCAATTCAATGCAGGATTTTAGTACTTAGAATAAATCGCAAAGGTGCACCTCATGTCTTTTTTCATGGGCACGGATACTCTGCATTTCATTATCAGCACTTTAATGCAACTAAAGTTGAGATAAATCTAACTGTGTCCAGAAGTTGGTGTAAACTGCAGAGATCACCAGTATTCCCGCGATAAGTGATCCAAAATTTACCACCACGGTCGATACCAGCAAATAACAGTAATAAGAACATGCAACAACAATGACAACAACTTCACAACCTTGATCGATAACCTCGCCAACCTCGGACTGAAGCAACTCGTCATAACGGACACCCACAACCCCGGCCACACGCTCGATCCCGTTTCTCCTCAAGCCTGCACGTCTCTGTCAGCCACACCACCAAACTCCTCTGGACCGACCACTGCTGCATCCACTTTGCCTTTTGGAAATCCACCACACACCACCGCACCCAACAGATCCCCCGCCGCTGCTGGAGCAAAATCATTAAAGACCAACTAAAAGCAAACCTCTCTCTCAGCCCACCCCCGAACCCTCCAACACCGACAAAGCTACCCCCGCCTCAGACGCTGGATCAAGGACTGTGCCAACACCCTCGCCCTGCTGAAGAAACCCCTCATAGAGACACCAGCAAGAGGGCCAGCTGGTTCACACCGGAACTCCTAGCCCCCAAGCAAGCCTGCCAGAAATGGCACAGAGAACAAACTCCGGACAGACACGCAGCACACAAGGACACCATCCACAACCACCACCACCTCATAAGGACGGCCAAGAGGACCTCCTTCAAAGACAACAACGCACACAATAGCAAGCAGCTCTTCAACATCGTGATGGAACTCTCCAACCCCAGCTCCAACACCAACGACATCCCGTTGTCACAAGCCCTGTGCGACTCCCTCACCACCTTCTCCCACTGCAAGATAACAGACATCCACGACAGCTTCAACACCCACACAGCACCAACAGACAGCAACACAACAGACCCTACGCACACCATCGACCACGCCCCCTTGCTAGCCTGGGCCAGCGTGAGCATCGATGACACCATCAAGACCCTGTGCACAATCCACTCCGGCTCTCCGTCAGACCCATTCCTGCACCACGTCTTCAACAGAGCAAGCAGCTCCATCGCACCCCACCTGCGCAACGTCATCAATCTCTCCCATGAGACCACAACCTTCCCAGAAATCTGGAAACACGCCGAGATTAACGCTCTACTCAAAAAACCTAAGGCAGATCCAAGAGACCTCAAGAACTTCCGGCCCATCTTGCTGCTCCCCTTCCCGGCCAAGGTTACAGAGAAAACCATCAACAGACAGCTAACCCGATACCTCGAAGAAAACAGAATCCTGGACCCTTCCCAGTCAGGGTTCGGCAGCAACCACAGCACCGAGAATGCCCTCATCGCCGCCACCGACAACATCGGGACCCTGCTGGACAACAGCAAGAACGCAGCATTCATCCTCCTAGACCTCTCTGCCATCCTTCTCCCACCTCGCCGCCAAGACATGGAACATCCTCCCACTGAGCCTACAATAGACCCAAGACCTGCTGACCTTCAGGAGGATACTCAAGACCTGGCTGTTCGATCAGTAGCACCCCCCCCCCCAGCGCCTCGAGACCCTTGTGGGTATGTAGTGCGCTTTACAAATGATGGATTGAAGAACTAAACGATACCGTGAAAGAGGCCTCTAAGGTAGCTTTTTTAAATATAAAACCTTGGGGGTGGAAACAAGAAATAGGAGAATTAAGAGAGCCAAGAATGGACATTAATATACCTTGTTTCTCGTGGCTATGTATCATATTTTCTAGGGAGGACGTTGTGTGCCTCCATATTGAGTGTCAGGATTGCAGTTTACCCAAGGAGGAAACCGGTTTTGGGAAAGGAGAGATATATCTTTCTCCAGTTTATCAAGTATTGGGTGGGTATTACCCTTGATATTATTATAGAGTGTGTGTAGGAAGTGATGTGAGCCAGCCTGGTGTACAAGTGACATGTATAAGTATGGATAGCACCATCTGTGGAACCAAGACTGTAATATAGAAAAGATTTTTTAGGTTTTTAATAAAAGATGTCTTAATTGTAATTAATGATGCAATGGAATGTGAAATAAAATATGAGTAGTATGTAATGTTAAAAATTGAGTCTTTATAACAAAAATATCTCATATATATTTCTTTTATATTACTGTTTTTTAGATGAATATATTGGGAGATTTGATAAAAATATGTGTGTTAGCCTGAAGAAGGTGGTGAACGATACGATACCACTGAAACGCTTCGCTTCTTTGATTAAGAGAGTACCCAAACAACACCAGGCCTTGAATAGAGCTGCTTTGGTTAAGAAAGCATTTTAACTAACATCTGGATTGAATAGAAGCAAAGGAATGTTATTTATAAATCAAAATGGGAATCAGCATTCAATCCTATGTATTTCAAGTGCCTCTGATACGTAGCAGGTTGTTGTTTGCTGGCTTTTTAGAGTACTATACAGTTCTCCACCTACTTTGTGAATGAAATGTTTTAATATATGTGTATTGATCAAAGATTTGTGATTTTTCTTTAACATTTTACGACATCTGTCGAATTAAGAATATATGATATTTTCATATTATGCTCTTGGCTTCTATTTGGTGCTGGTGAGTGGCGTATGACTGGATGTGAGTTAGATGTGAGCTAGATGTTGTGGTATGCTCTATAAGGAGCCCAAAGGGATCTTTTTATTTGACATAGCTTGAATCCAGTGGCAAAGTGAGCAAGGGACCCACATCTGGGCATACCCTGCCAACTTAGGGCGAACAAAGCAAAACCAAAGGGGAAGGAGTGTTGAACATTGCAAGAACTCACCCCCAGTCAACTGATCTGGGTTTAATCCATCATCATTCTTTAGCTCTCTCCGCCACCCCAGTGCAGACACGGCCATATGCAAATCGGTCTGACCCTGTGCCTCATGGGAACAGGCCATGCCATGTCTTCCCTGGGCTGGAAACAAGCATCGTTAGACCTGTTTCTGGCTAATCAACCGTCATCAGCCATGCTAGCTTGAATCCAGTGGCAAAGTGAGCAAAGGACCCACGTCTGGGCATACCCTGCCAACTTAGGGTGAACAAAGCATAACCAAAGGGGATGATGGACGGAGAGTTGAAAATTGCAAGAACTCACCCCAGTCAACTGATCTGGGTTTAATCCATCATCATTCTTTAGCTCACTCCGCCACCCCAGTTCTGACATGGCAATATGCAAAACAGTCTGACCCTGTGCCTCATGGGAACAGCCCAGCCTGAACTGCCAAGCCATGTCTTCCCTGGACCGGAAACAAGCATCCTGGGACCAGTTTGTGGCTAATCAGCCGTCATCAGCCAGGCTAGCTTGAATCCAGTGGCAAAGTGAGCAAGGGATCCGCGTCTGGGCATACCCTGCCAACTTAGGGCGAACAAAGCATAACCAAAGGGGATGATAGACGGAGTGTTGAACATTGCAAGCCATCACCCCCAGTCAACTGATCTGGGTTTGATCCATCATCATTCTTTAGCTCACTCCGCCACCCCAGTTCAGACATGGCCCAATGCAAATCAGTCTGACCCTGTGCCTCATGGGATCAGTCCAGCACGAATTGCCAAGCCATGTCTTCCCTGGACCAGAAACAAGCATCCTGGGACCGGTTTCTGACTAATCAGCAGTCATCAGCCAGGCTAGCTTGAGTCCAGTGGCAAAGAGAGCAAGGGAGGAGTCTGGCCCTGGTTTTCCCCCTTGACCGTCACCTACCCAGCCGGGCATTGGGCATTGTTCCTCCTCGTCTCCCCGCTTTTACTCCTTCCTCCCCTCCCTCCTGCGAATTATTGAGACAAAGTTTATGTGTACTGTACCTTTCTATGCTCTTGTATCTGATGTATCTTGTTACGCAATGATCCTAAATGTAAAGCGCTCTGATACCCTCTTGGGTCAAGTTCGCGCTACATAAAACTTTATAAATAAAGGGAATTATTTCCCACCCTGGTTTTGAAGGATTTCATGTTCTACGATAATTTCTAGAGTGACCGTTATTATGGGATTTTCTCTTTGTTTTCAGATACGAATGGAAAGTAAGAAATTCTTCCTTCTTCTTTAATGGTTCATTGGAGTGTTCTTCCTCCTTTAAGGTGCTGCGGTCAGTCGCCATTCTCAAGACACAGAGTTTTCCTCCCCAAGAAATTAATTTTCCCAGTTAGACTTCAGGATGTTTGGTTATCGTAATGGATTGTCCGGTCAAGGACAGTGTTCTAGATTGAATGAGTATCTCAAAGAAGTTGGACTTAATGGTTTTCAAAAAAGAATCACACAAAGAAAGAGAAAGTGGTTACCTCTGTGAGACCTTATATAGGGTACTCTCTATGGTTATGGGGCACCTAGTGCTCACTGGATTTGTAGTTTACGAATAAAAAACTGTTTTTATTGGCTGCTGTGTAATAAATGCAAATAAATAAGAAGCATAATCCTTGTCTCTGTGTCCTTAATAGAATAGAAAATTCTTGTCACAACTTTTAGTTCCGTAGCTGAAAACTCAGAAAGTTCCCCAAGATGGCCACTGTTACCCATGAGCCACCACAAAAGAGAGGAACAAAAGAATCACTCCTGTTTTTTTCTTTCTGGATGTGATGCCCTAGTCTGACGCTCGTCTGCTGACCACGGTGAGTATTTTGGTTCTATTGTATTTATATGTTTGTTAAGCCCTTTGCTGTGCTTTAGCGAGCTGGGCTTGGTTTCTCCGTTTTAGTTTTTAAGCTCACATAGCGCTTTGCATTTACCTGTAGCATATTTTGTCTCACCATGGTGTTCTGCTTGGGCAGCGCTGTTGGGTTTTCTTGCCGTGCCTGGCCCTGGGTGCTCTGCTTTAGCGGGTGGGGCTTGCTAGTTCTACCATGGATGCCCGTTGAGCTCTGCCAACAGCGGGCGGGGATTCATGATTTTGCTTTTGTTCCCATAGTGCTCTGCATTTATCACAGGTGATGGTTACCGGTTTGGCTCTGGGGACCATGGTACTCTGCAGGTAGCGGACGGGGCGTCCCTGTTAGGCTTTTGGTGCCTTGCATACTGGCCTGACTGTCTGGTTGCTCCTTGTGGCTTCGGGTGGTACGTGGTTTTCCAGTTTTTTCCCCATGTGACACATGGGGATTTTATGGTTCTGGCTCCTCCCCCCGGCAGTTTTCTATGGGCGATTTTCCATTTGACCTTAGGTCATGTGTCAGGTATATATTGCCTGTTTTGGCTTCTACCTACTCAGTGTTTTGGCATTTGGGTTGGTGTTTGTTGTACTAAGAAGCCTGTTGAGGTCGCTGGTTCCTCGGTGCAGGCCTGGGAGGGGCAGCCTCCGCCCAAACTTCCGAGGCACCAGCTTGAGGAGCCTGAGGGTGATGCCAGTTCATCGCATCTTAAGACCTGTAGGACACTTATTTGCACTTCCCAATCTGTCCTCTGCATCAGCAATTTGGTTTTCAGTGGAGGGCCGCCTTTAAAAGTTTGCCCTTCCCTTTGGGTTGGCATCAGCTCCAAGGGTTTTCACCAAGCTTTTTGCTCCCCTGGTGGGTATTTTGCCCTGTCAGGGTATTCTGGTGTTTCCTCACCTTGACAATTGCTTAATTGACTCTTCTTCTCTTTATAAGACTTGCTAAGATGTCAAGTTGGTGTGTGTCCTGTTGCGCATGCATGGATTTCTGCTCAGTGCCTTGAAGTCCCACCTGCATCCATCCTTGTCCCTGCAGTTTATTGGGGCCCTCTTTTGAATGGACTTGGGGGGAGGTTTTTCTGGCTCCTGTTCGGAGAGACAAGCTGATGTCGCACCTGTCTTCCCTCCTGTCTCTCCCATCTGCTCCTGTGAGGCTGTGCAACAAGAAACAGAGGGAGATGGCTTCCACTCTGGCTCTGGTCCCCCCTGGAGCCGGCTGCATCTCTATCTATTGGTGCATCATGTGCTGCAGCACTGGAATCCGGTGTCTCAGGATTTTGAGGCCCAGATTCCAGTAACTCAGCGGGTGGTGCTGGACCTGCAGTGGTCGTTAAACCTGGCCAACCTCAACAAGGGTCATCAGTTGTGTGCTCCCCTTCCGGTGATCATCTCTACTGGTGCCAGTGGCATGGGGAGAGGACCTGGGGTCCATTTCGGCTCAGGGGTTGTGGACCCGGGTGGAGTCTCTCCATTCTTCCAACTGAAAGGAGCTGGCTGCAGTTCAGACAGCTGTTTCATTTCCTCCCTTCCATCAGGGGTCAGGCGTGTGTGTCAAGATGGACAATCAGGTCAAAAGGTCTAATTTTTGTCATCTGGGGGGATGGTTCCTTCCCTCTTTGTGTTGGCCAAGGATGTGGGGTTGTGGGCAGAGTGTAATCTTCTTTCTCTGACTGCAGTCGCTAACATCGCTATCTCCTATTACCTACAAATGCGTACTTTTGGAAATATTCGCGCTAAGCGCGAATATCTCCAAAAGCTTACGCCTGCCCAGAGCAGTTCTTAGCCATGTTATCCAATGATGGGTGGATAACATGGCTAAGAGCATTAGCTCGGTAATGCATGAATATCGCTGACTTTTCAGCGATATTCATGAATTACGGCCGATTTTTATCGCTTTTTAGATAAACCTTGATAATAGCAAGGTTTATCTGCGATAAAAATCGGCGGAGCTCGGCGATAATAATATTGCCGCTATCCGTGTTAAGCGATAAATATCGCTTCATCTTGGTAATATGCCCCTTGGTTCTGCCAGAAGGGAGAAGTATCATGCGTAAGGACTGCATCCAGAAAGACCAGGACTCGGAGTAATGAAGATTACCGGGAAGTAACCAGGGAATTAGGTACGAGCCTACTTCGGTTTATATTCAGACTTTTTTCTTTCCTCTTTCCTATGTTAACTCTTTTCAACTCGTAGAATTTCTGTGCAGTCACTGTATGCTGTGGCTGACTAATTTTCCATGGCAGTATGTGTAGTTTAAACACCTGTTTGTCTTGTCTAATTCCCACACTTGTATTTACAGGTGTTTTTAATAGCAAACGCTGCACCAGACCTGCATTTCTCTCAAAAGGTAAAATCATTGCTGGAAGCTCTTCATCAAATCGATGCAGTTTTTCGTTCTCATCGTTAGTGTCTGCAGGTGTATATACAGTAAAACATTTTTTCCGTTCTACATTGATTAACATTGCAAAGATTAGTTAATCTACGTGAACAAATAGCGCTACGTCTCATTTGCTGAAGATTTCATAGTCCCTGATATGTGTAACCAATTGCTCATATTTACATTAATTTGCATTGTGAAAAGCAATTTTATAGTTTCAGTCACGCTTAATAGGCAATTTGCAGCTGAGTGCCTAATGGCATAGTTTCTTAAACCTGTCCCCTGGGTCTTTTTAACATTTGATATGAGACTAAACCTTCAGAATAGACGTGGTGCTAAAGATCTTAAAAAGCTAAACACTGTTTAGCGATTACACAAGGAAGGCACTGAAAACGAATATACCAATAATATTTTTACGGGCAGACATAGGCCCTCTAAATAAAATCTCACGTTTTAAATAATAGCATAAAATGGGAAAACTAGGAAAAAATACTTTATTACAAATTCAAGCCACAAAAATATTTCCAGATTATACGTGCTTTTACCAGGTAAAACAGTTTCGCCATGCTCCACTTTCGTCTTAGATGAATGTTTTCCTGAGATAGGCACCCCACAGTCACCCACAGAGCATGTGGAACGCAGTAAAAGCTGTTTTTAGATAACTGTATAAGTGCATGTTGGTGGGGTATTTCAGGCCAGGCAGCTGCCACTCAAGACTCCCTATCTCGAGTGCCCATGCATTTGTATGCATCGCACAACCTGTTTACACTAAGGTTAAGTCAATCTGCATGGATTTGATATACATCGATAGCCGCCGCAACCTCCTTATCGTTTCCTTTTCCTTGAGCGTGAGTAATATAAACCACCGGCCTCGAGTGAGATTTCAAATATTGTTTTCAATTGAACCGCAAACATACACGGATTGACTTGAATACCCTTGAATCGCAATGTGACGGCACGTGACGCGCTCCATTTAATCAGTAATTACTCTCACAGATCAAATCTATTTGAAGCGCCGAGTAAAACCCATAATTACTTCAATTGGCTGGAGTGTGTTCTGGCATATTCTATTGCACAAAGTAGACCAAACTTGACCTGCTAAGTAAAAAAATGATTTGATCCCTCTTTTGAATGTTTGGTGAGGGCGAGGGAGGGATTATAATATTTGAATCAAGGTTACCTTTGCTAGAGAACTTTGATTATCATCAGTGTCATGAAAAGCAACATACGTGCATGGCAAAGTGTGCATACCTGGACGTGTTAGTATGATTGAAGAATGAATGTGGTAAATGAATGAATGGACGACCCATATGTTAGACCTCTCTGAGTCTCATACCTTCCAGGCGTGTTTTTGTTGGCTCATCGCAAAAATAAATGTTATTTATTTATAATGGCAATGTTGTCAGGTTCTGCTAAACGTGAGAATATTGCACACGCTCGCATTTTATCACGTTTTTAGTGTTGTTATACTTTAATAGGTGTGAATTTCCTTTTGGTGCACTTTAGCTTAAAATAGGTCCTAGTGTTTCATGGACATATGGGATGTTAAAAAACATGCTAACCCGCTGAGTGAAAGTTCTATGTATAGGCTTGCATACGTTGGATATTTTCTCATATGTGCTCACACGCCATTGCATTGTATATGTACTTGTCATACAATTAGTATACCACAGGAAATAAAATGTACATAAGGACAGAGATAATTTCTAATTTACCCACACTATATATATATTACTCTCCTTTGTACTTGCCTAATCACCATCAAAAACAAAAAGCAACGGGCGCCTGCATAACAACTTGTTGACTGTAATGTGGAAACTAGCTGATTTGGCTGTTAGCATCAGCTGAAGCCATTTTGTTTTTTGGCAGCCATTTTAGTTAGCCATGTACTCGCCATGTGCTTTCTCCCTCTTCACTATTGCCTTCCCTTGTATTCTGCTTAAGTCATCAGTTACAGTTAACTCCTTCATTACCAAGCCAGAACACTGCACATGCTCAGAAAGGACTAGCTGGTAGAATGCACCTGCTCTTAGAATAACTGTCAGGCTATATTGACTGATGTTAGCAACTCTGTTACTCCTCCTACTTTGTTGACTAAGTATTTTCTGTTAGTCCTTATATGTGTAATAACTATTTGTGTGCACACTTATACTGCCTCTTGTTTAGTCTTCATGCTAACTCAGCAATAAACTGGCCATAAAAGGCCCTTGGTTTCTGTACTCCTTCGACTGTCTCATACAGTGGCCTGAGGTTACCGTATTGACGCAGTCTCCCTCGTGTGAGGTTAATAAATGCATTTTTTTTATTACATCTTCCGTGCCAATCTCTTCTTTGTTGATTTAAGGACCAGGTGCATCAGTGAACCCCTTATAAGGTTTTTTCTTTCTACAGTAAGGCATCTGAAACAGTATCCCATCACATCAGTAAAACGAAGAACAGAACCATATGGGATCACCTATCATAACTCCCCAGGGTGGTAACCCCCATTTGTTCATGGAGCCACCACTTAATATAGATGAAACACCATGTAAGTGCAATACCAAATATCTAGGAAAGTTGGAACCAACCAAAGTGAAGGAATGTTCCATAAAATGAAACGGATACTATTAGAAAGCATCATAAAAAAAATGAGCATATACTGCATAGTGGATTATTATTTTTGGTAAGTAGTGACTTACCACTAGTAATAATCAGTGACTTATCACTAGTAATAAGTAGTGACTATCACTAGTAATAAGGCCACACACACAATCAAGGTTTCATTAAGTTATTCTCTTGCTCAGCACTTGGTAGATGGCAGCGAGTAGACAGGCATACTTTGGAAGATAGGTGTGTAAAGCATTTAAAAACACCAATACATTAAATAAGTAGGACACAGCACATAACTTCAATTTATAAAAATAGGTTATATTTTTATGAATAAATAGACACCAAAACGAGAAAAATCCACTGCAGGGAACCGGAGACATGAATTTCTAGAGAACAAACGCTTTCTAGTGCTCAAAACCTATAGTGCCACTTTGGGACATCTGGTCCTGCTTAACAGGGACATAATCCAAGTTTGAGGACAACTGCGCTGGAGCCCTGGTCGAATACACTAAGCCGGAGGCATCGGTCAAAGTTTTACCTTCTAAGATACTACCTAGAGCTCGGAAAACTCTCTACTCCATATCCCTACTATCCCGACATGCGGTTTGGGTATTTCTAGCCCCTCCTGAAGGGGAGTACAAGACCATATAATCCAAGCTCAACAATTCCGACATGCTGTTTGGGCCTGTCTAAGCCTCACCGGAAGGGAAGTACAAGACCATATAATTCGAGACCGCATCATTTGAGGAGTTTAGCTAGGGCATAAACATCCACAAAACAGGGAAACCTATACCTGACCCTGACTATGTTTTTAATCTCAGGTAGGCGCTGTGACAGAATCCCACCTGTTAAAAACCCTATGAGACCGTCGGGGGAAAGATGGGACCCTCTCTTCTTTAGATAATATACAGGTACCCCTTTAAATTGAGTTGGAGTATCACCTCCCTGGCTGTCGATGATAAGGGGAGAGGAATAATAATAATATGATCTTTTTTGCCCCCCTCTCTCCACCGTCCAGCCTTTCGACTAAAGAGGAAGTAGCCTAACAGAAACATCGAGCCCACTTTCCAGCTTCCCGAATTTGCGGGTTTGGTAGGAGCCAGTAACCTACAATAACGATGAGTGGCCCTGCCTACCCCTTCTGTCCACCTCTGGGGGATCATGAATTCGGATTATATCCCCCTCTCAAACTCATGCCACTATTCCCGGAGAGACGGTGATGTTAGAAGGACCCCCCTATACGAGTGTGTTTGTTACGCTTTACCAGAATGAGACCGCTGGGGGGAACCTTTCTAGAAACTTTCAGACCCGATAAAATGAATGAAAGAGATACTCTAGAACGTGATGTAAGAATGTGTAGTGTGATGGTTTCCTGTCCCCTGAGCTCGTTGTCCTGAAATTAATTTTCTAGATAATCAAGGAATTTGTTTCCATTGGAGTGACTTTAGTAATTGGAGCCATAACACATACTGATTGAATAGATAAATTGTATCATGAAAAATGATAAATCATGCATATTTGGATTGTGTTTTTTATATATGTACATATGTTTTTGTATTTGCAGTTGTTTTGTCCCCCACACTGTGGTACTCCCTCGCCCTGACAAAGGTGCGGTCCCCCGGGCCTAACACCGAAACGCGCGTTGGCGTAATTCGTGCTGGTGGCAGAATTGCATCAGTTTTGATGACCTTTCCACCGTTGTTCTGCCCTACCCTGTCCCTTTGCTAGTGCAATATTGTTCATCCTGATTGCACGCTTAGGCATGGTTGTACCCTTTGTAAATATGATGTTTGAATGTGAGCAGATCGCTTGAATGTGGAATAGTGAGAAGCGAATGTGGTTGTGAGTGGTGTGTGTGGGACGTCTTATCCTCTTGATTATATGTATATATTTTAAACTTGTATGATGTTTTTTTCACTTTAAATGCATGATGTTGAAATGTAAAGGAAACCTACAACAAAGCGAATACTGACAAATAAAGACATTCTAAAATAGTCCTTATGTGTTTTTGGCTATGATACTATGTGGTGTCACCCCCTGTATATTTAGGGATCCTATGGTAGGGCCCTAGCATAAATTTGTGGCAGGGTTGTTGCTATTCTTTTTTGCTGATTTACCCCATTTTGACCTGCCCCTATCCAAAAAAAACCCATTGGGAACCCCCTTCTATTTTGTTGTGCTGGTCTAAAGTGTCATTCTCCCTTTGAACAAACCCTCCAGGATTTCGCGATCTCGCGATTTGCAAACAAATTGCAAAATGGGCAGTTTTGTAAAAATGCATCGATTTTTACAAAATTGCCCATGAAATCTGACCCCTTCTATTGGCCCCATGGCTCTCACCACAGAGCCAATAGAAGGAGTGTACTCAGGGTCCTCAAAGCAGGCAGGTGAGGTGGTGTGTTTATTTACACCCCTCACTGTTTTAAAGTACATGTTGGGCCCGCTGCCTGCCTAGCGTGCAGCGGGCCCAGGGGGGGCATTATTTTTGGGCCCACCGCACACGGGTCATGCGGCGGGCCCTGGGGTGCATCATTATTTTTCACTGTACATGTTGGGCCCCCTGTATGCCCAGTGTGCGACAGGCCCAGGGGGGGGCATTATTTTTGGGCCCGCCGCACATGGGGCACGAGACGAGCCCTGGCAGGCATAATTTATTTTAAAAAAACACATTTTGAACCCGCCCCGTGCCCAGTGTGCGGCGGGCCCAGGGGCGCATTATTTTTTGGCAAGCCACACACTGGGCACACGGGTGGCCATGGGGGGCATCATTTGTTTTTAAAAAGCACATGTTAACCCAGCCGCCTGCCGAGTGTGTGTAGTGGGGTAAGTGGCAGTGTTGTGGGACAGGTGACATGGGAAGGACTAGCCTAGCCTGCTCTGACTCTTTTTTCTTCTTTTGTAGAGTCTCGGAGGGAAGAAACTGCTAGTTCAGGAAGCATTGGCCCATCTGGCAACTAACATATGCTTGCTGCTGCACAGCACAGGTAAGTTTTGGGCCCGCCGTGGGCCCAGGCGGGCGTATGAGGGGCTGTGGATTTTGAAGAGGCATAGTGGGGTAAATGGGAGTGTTGTGGGATAGGTGACATGGGAAGGGCTCGCCGAGCCTGCTCTAACTCTTTGACCTGCTGCAGCTGATCCTGCAATTGGACCTACCTGAGCCCTGCTGGCCTCTGCAGGAGTGAGTCCTTGATTCCCAAGAGGTGCCTCCTCGGGTCCTGGACCAATGGCTAACATTAGAGTGTACTCCCCCTCAATAAAAGGTGAAAATGCTAAGGTTTTGGCTGCTCCGGACTGCCAATGGTACCATTCACGCCAATACTCTTCCACTCGCAACGACCGTCATAACGAAGCTCCATGAAACCTGTTCTTCATGCTGACAGTGCTCTTCCACCCGCTGTTCACTAATAACCTTTACATGTCCTGTCTCCATCACCACCCCCTTTTGTACCGCTTTGTTCGCCATAAGTTGGGAGGGTATTCTCAGACGTGAGTCCCTTGCTCACTTTGCCACAGGATTCAAGCAAGCCTGGCGGAAGACGGCTGAAATGCCAGAAACCGGTCCTAGGAAGCTTGTTTTCGTCCAGGGAAGGCATGGCTTGGCAGTTTGGGCTGGACTGTTCCCATGAGGCACAGGGCCAGACTGATTTGCATATGGCCATGTCTGAACTGGGGTGGCAGAGTGTGCTAAAGAACGGTGATGGATTAAACCCAGATCTGTTGACTGGGTGTGAGTGTTTGATTGGTTCAGATGCTCCGTCTATCACCACCCCCTTTTGAACCGCTTTGTTTGCCACAAGTTGGCAGGGTATGCTCAGACGTGAGTCCCTTGCTCACTTTGCCACTGGATTCAATGAAGCCTGGCTGAAGACGGCTGAAATGCCAGAAACTGGTCCTAGAAAGCTTGTTTCCGGTCCAGGGAAGGCATGGCTTGGCAGTTTGGGCTGGACTGTTCCCATGAGGCACAGGGTCAGACTGATTTGCACATGGCCATATCTGAACTGGGGTGGCAGAGTGGGCTAAAGAATGGTGATGGATTAAACCCAGATCTGTTGACTGGGTGTGAGTGTTTGATTGGTTCAGATGCTCCGTCCATCACCACCCCCTTTTGTACCACTTTGTTCTCCATAAGTTGGCAGGTTATGCTCAGACGTGAGTCCCTTGCTCACTTTGCCACTGGATTGAAGCAAGCCGGGCTGAAGATGGCTGAAATGCCAGAAACCGGTCCTCGGAAGCTTGTTTCCGGTCCAGGGAAGGCATGGCTTGGCAGTTCGGGCTGGACTGTTCCCTTGATGCACAGGGTCAGACTTTTGTACCGCTCTGTCTTCAAATGTGCCAGTTTTTCTATCAGCTGATTGACCTCAGCCCTCTGTCGCTTCCGCCTCCGGCTCACATAAATAACAATCTCTCCTCTCAATCCTACTTTAAGATCATCCCAAACTACTCTCCGAGAGGCGCTGTAGCAATTTATATTAAAATATTCTGTCACCTAATGCCTTATCTGTGTGATAAATTCAGCATTGGCCAAGAGCTTACCTCCCAATCCTGCTATTTCCAGCAGTAGTGTATTATGGTCTGAGAATAGTTTAGGAAGTTTTTTGATCTCAACATTGTTTAAGATTAGTGAAAAACAGGTAAATATCTAAACAATCATGCTTTTTATGGGATGTATGACGTTTCAACGCATGTTTTTACCACGCATGCCTTTACAACGCAGGTATTACAACGCAAGTCGTTACAACGACTTGCGTTGGGGGGCGCTGGATAGTGGAATAGTTTAATTTTCTATTCCAAATCCAGTCCCCTTGGACAGTAGGGAAGGTGTTGGATAGAAAATTAAACTATCCCCTATCCAACAACGCCCTCCAGCGAAAGTCGTTGTAACAACTTTCGTTATAATTCCTGCGTTGTAATGGTAGTGCGTGGTAAAAGTTTCGTTGTAAACGATGTTCCCCTGTTTATGTGGGTGAGAGAAATACGTATACCCAGGATCCATCATAGTGGTTGAGAAAATATCAGGTGGCTTTGGGAAAGAATTAGGGTACCTCTCAAACAAAGGGAGGACGCAGATAGTCTACTCCAAGAGCACTCATTTTCAAGATCCCCAAAAGGTTGAAACAGCTATCTATTTGGGGGTTAAGATAAGTAGTGTTGTGGATTCTATATGGTCAATGAATTTAGACACTATACTAGTCACTCTAAGTACCGACTTAAGGGCCTTGGACCAGCTTCATTTGGCAATAATAGGGCGGTCTAATATCTTTAAAAAGATTTTCTTACCTAAGGTGCTGTACCTATTTTGCTCTATTTCCCTTGAGGTACCAGATGCAATTATTAAGAAACTGGACTCTCTGTTTCTGAACTTCATATGGCAATACCAGGAAACACGAAAATCTCTAAAACATTTTCTGCTCCCTCAGGAAAGAGGGGAATGTCCCATCCCTAATCTCCTTGCATATTATGGACCGCTCCATTACAATAGATGGGAATCCTGCTTGCAGCAGATCGATAAAGAATTAATGAATGGAATTCCCCTCCATACACCAGCTGGCTAATGGTAGTGAGGTTTTTGGTGTTTTACCCCGACAACTTGAACCTAGTTATTATACACAAAACTCTCTTTAAGCCCCTAAAGGCAGCTTGGAAAGTCTGGATGAAGGTTGGTAGACTGAAGAAGATCCTAAGTTATAACAGGTATATTGTGCCTCTGTGGAGTTTGTCGCTTTTTCTGGCTATGCTCTTTGATGTAATGGGCAGGTATTGGGAACAAGCTGGGATTGCTAGGATTGCACACCTTTATAATAATACAGAACTCTCCTCTTTTACAGGTCTTAAGACAGATATCAGGGCACAATTTATATATAAGCTGAAGGAATGTCTTGCCCGAATACAGGGTGAGCCCATGAATTTAGCTAGGATTCCACTCCTGGAAATAATTTGGTGAAGGGATTGCAGGATAAGAGATATCTATAAAATCTTACTGGAAACTACCCCGGATGATCTAGCAAAACCAGAAGCAAACTGGGCTATGAAGGTAGTAGACGGGGATACAGATTTAAACATGTCAATTGCACTGGGGAGGAAGATTTACCTGTCTGCAAATCTGAATGCCCAGCACTATAAAACAAATTTTAATTTATACTATACATCGAAGTTATTCAACTGGGGTAAGAGGGAGAATGATAAGTGTCCTAGATGTCAAGAAGGAACAGCCGAATTAATACATATGTTTTTGTCTTGCAATGAGCTTCGATCTTTAAAGACAGGTAAGGAGACACTTTGGCAGGAGGCGATGGCAAAGTTATTTCTATTAGCCGCTTATGATGCTAATGGGATGCGATAGTCGAGCTGAACTGGAGGGAACACAAATGTATTTCATATTAATTTCAGTTGCCGTGGCCCGACTGTTGATCGCAACTGCATGAAAAGAAGAAGATCCCCTACCTACCAGGGCTAGCTCGTCACCTCTTGGCTATTTATGAGCAAGAAACATGTTTTTTATAAATGTAATGGCTGACAGCCAAAGAATAGGGGCTGTAAGATTTGGGCACCACTGACAGTCTGACTAGTAGGTAGCGATAACGGGGTAGCTACGTCTCAGGACACTGTGGGTCTAAGAGTTTAGGTACAAGCTCTTTCTAGCTTTTTTAATTCATGCTTACTGAAGGAGCCCTTCAGTCTCTTGAGTAGGCAATGTTATATATTCTACGGTGAAGATATGCTACATTTTCTATGGATATGAAGGCATTTATACTGCAAGACCTAGAACTCCTTTAAACTGAAGGAGGCTAACCAGCTCTGCATTATGCTGCTATATTAACCACATCTCCCGGTTTCCCATTTTCACTTTTCATAAAGGACCAATGCACTTAAAGTGTCAATATTGTATTATGTACTATTTATTCTTAAGCACAACTATGTATGTTATTTATTCTTCTCTTCTTCTCTGGACAGTAATGTATTTGCCTCATAGCAAAGCCTGAGTGATTTTGTGCCAAGCTACCAGCAGGTTAAGCATAGGCTCATTTAGTGATTTTTGTGGTTCACTCTGACATGGATTGTGCTTTTTGCCTGAGTGGGGCAGGCACCCCCCTCAACCAATAACCCCATTTCGTACCCTCCCAAGCAAGCTCATCAGAGCCCTACATGGGGTAGTAAGCATTACATGAATATTGAAATATTGTACAGGGCAAGAAAGTAACAATAATGGGAATTTATGGGTTCAATTAGGTGCATGTTCACTGATTCCCATGTCAATTTCCCATTTCAAAAAGATTATCCAGAGTTCTTCTCAGAATTCCACAGTATTCCCATATCCTGTAATTACCAGTACATTTAGTATTTGGATATCCAGTAATTCATGTGGAGACACAGATGCAGTATTCTTTGTCCAGTCAGAACAAGTACCGCAGTCTTTGGGCTAGTGAAATTGTAGGAAAAAAACACTCTGGAATATTAAACCTCAGTCAAAAATGCTTTCAAATGTTTCCTTGCTATCACAGAAAAATATTTGTGTATGCAGGGAGGATTACAGGAAGTGGAGAAGGTGGCCTTGCCACACCAGAATACGTTAAACAAAAAATAATCTTGAAATAACAATTTTCTGAAATAATGGTGACTGGGGAAACCGATTCTTGCTGTTAATGGAATAACTGGAGACACATATAAAGACTGAGATTGTTAGTAAACGTGCCTGCTGCATAATTCAGCATGTAACAACATTTTTCCACTGTCATTGTTTTGTGGTCGTATCAGATATAAACATTTTTAATTGATTATATGCCATTTAAAATAAATCCGTTCAGGGACAATCATCTTTAGCTGTGCGGCTGTTGCCTTCTAAATCCTAGTGTTCTTGTAAACAGATAATAATGTTATGTTGCTCATATTTATTCTGATAGAAAATATTTAAACCTTTCACTCACATTTAATCTCAATAATTTAACGATGAAAAAGAAACATAAATCCAGCACAGCTCAGATAAGATATCTAATTGACAATCTCATTTCTACTCACTGCACTAGCCAATTTGTGATGCTGCACACCGAACAAATAGTAACAGTTGAAGAGTGTACTTGAGTACAAGGGAGTCAATAATGTAGGGTATACTCATACGTCTGTCTAATAAGATGTGCTATTTCACTCTTATTTTATGGATATATTTAATATAGCATTTGCAATTGTCGATCAAATCTATTCCATCTTCGTGCTGCTGAAGAATGAGAATTGCATGCTTTTGTACACGATTGGTTTATTAACAAGGCGATTTTTCTTTAAATTCTGAAGTCCAATTCTCCATCTATTTTAATTTTTTTCATATATAGTTTCAGCCGTAATTAAGCCCTAGACCCTCCCGCCTAAAGGGTTAACTGGATGTTGGTTGAGAACTGCTTAGTTCTCAACCAACATGCAGTTAACCCTTTAGGCGGGAGGGTCTAGGTTAACTGGATGTTGGTTGAGAACTGCTTAGTTCTCAACCAACATGCAGTTAACCCTTTAGGCGGGAGGGTCTAGGGCTTAATTATGGCTGAAACTATATTATTGTAAACATGACATCTAGGATCAGTACAATAATCAAAATATGTAATACCCATAAGGCTATAACCAGATGATTCTGTGGCACAGCAACTCCTGACAATGCACAGGATATTGTTCAAAGAAAGGTTGTTAGGTGTGAGTCGAAGTGCATTGTGGTATTAGGCCCTTGATAGGCCCTTGATAAACAGCATTACCATGGGATACGTTGTTTATTCATTGGGGGCAATCCATGCCACCTATTACGAGTTATATTTTGGTATTTAAGGCGCCAAACTCCCCATGGTACGGTGTGAACTAATGTGAAATGTAAGGAGATACAGCAAACACTGTTGTCAGACCATGATCAGTGTGAGCCAGGCCTAAATACTATGTCTGCCACCATTAACATGGAAGTGTGTCTGAGTGCGCTGGTCCACTAGTGGCTGGGGCTGTGACTGGGACTCTGGGGAATGTAGTTGTGCCTGTCAAAAAGTATCATTTCCATTTTCTTGTGTGCCATTTGTCCATGTTTGCTTTCTCTTTGCCACGTCATGTCTCTTGACCCGACACCATCCCAGACAAATTGGCAGGTTGATATTATATTACATAATCGAAATGGAGAAGTTTATTGTCCATTATTATAATCTTTTTCTGTATCTATCAGAGATTGTGACTAGAATGACATGGAGTGAAACTCATCTTTTATTTGGCCTGTGTAAGAAAACTTCCCCTTTAGTGATTAAAGATGCATCCGTCTCAACCACATAAAAGAGAGCAGCTCGTTTTAAGTCGTTACACAGAAGCGGAGTTAAAATTTCTCTTCAATTCAGAAAATGCTTGTTATTGTTCAGACTCCCATTCAAATATCATTCCCTACTTAGTTAGTTGCTGAACCGGATGTATACACACTGAAATGAACAGCCAATACAATTTGACTAAGTTCATTAGTATCATTCACATTCCTTGGAGAGGGCCACTCCACAACTACCTTGACCTATGCTAGATCGCGGCCAATATAATTTCAATACATTTCAAAACCTATAGAATAAAATGGAAAAAGCTACACAAATGATTTTTCTGCTTTGGCATATAGCACATGTTTCCCTTACGTGACTTTGATATTCTTCCAGCATGGAGGAATATATCGGCATATCACCTAGGCATACCACTATGGGGATATCCAAATGTCCCTGAAAACAAAATTCATGAAATGCTGAAAGGCAGCAGAGATATTGCAGAGGCCAAAATGGTCTAATGATGTATGCAAATTCTCAATAACAAGGATTAAATGCTGTTTTTTCTTTCACCTCCATATATCTGTACCAGGTTACATGCTGTCTCAGATAAACCTCGAAGAGAATTGGGGATGATTTCACTTAGTTGAGAGCTCTAGGTATGAGCCCGAGTGGATACCGATTTCATATTTGTGTCCCTCTGCTCGCAACATGGAGTGTTGGATGACATCTTTCTCTAAATTCAGTGTAGATATTGTAGGAGTAGCTCATCTACAGTTATGATCAGAGGGTCGACCTTGCCATAAGAAATGGACTTTCAAAGATTCAAATGATTTCTACAGACATGTTCCGGATGTGGACGAAATATAATTGGCTCCTTTCTTAATGAAAACGCTAGAGAATTCTTCATACTGCTCAGCTATTTAATTCTCCTCTGTCTTGCTCTTCTCATTTGTCACTGTGCTAACATCAGTGAATGTGGTCAATGTACACCATGATATATTCATGCACAGGAGCAGCAATACCAATAAATGCAATGTCAATGTATGCCATAAACTATGCATGCATAACAATGTCAAAACTAGTAAAGGCAATGTCAATGTACGCTATGACAACTGAACACATAATAATGAGAATGTCGGTAAATATTATATCAATGACAGCCATTTTCTATGTACATGCAATAACGAACTTGTATCATTGCTGTCAAATTCACCCAAAATGATCTCCCCACCAACTCCAGGCAGAAATACGTGGTCAGACATGCCCTGTGACCCAAACCCAGGCCTACTAATTGATAGTTCACAGGTAGGGTTACACTCAGCCTGAAGGCAACCAGGGGAAACCATGATCCATTCCACAGATAGGCAGCCGCACCACAAACAGGCCTGAGGAACTTGACTCCAATAAAACACATTTGGCCAAAGGCTCATGTTCCCAAAATACTACCAAGTTAAAGGCCACATGAAGTTAGGAACGGAGCATGCATACTACACATAAAGATCACTGGTTCCCCATGCCAGACATCTGGGCACATATACACTGGCCCACACTAGCTCTCCCCAAGGTGAAGAGCCACCTGTGTGCCCTTCATCAGATGGTTGCACTTATAATTTATGCTAGACGTGGACCCACATGCTCTTATAGAATGTGAAATAATTTCATAGTACCTCACAAACTGTATATATGATTGGCCAAAACTTCTGTACATTGAAACTGTCATCTCGGGCAACTCTGTCAACACCTCTTGTCTTTTTAATTTTTCTAGGTACATTCATATTCGAGCAACAACTAGATTAGTTTGCAGAGCAATACAAGTCAAAGGCTTCCAACAGTGGCTTGAAGAATCAGTGATCCATACAATAGGACACATTGAAGGATGTCTCAGGTGAGTTCCAATTAATCTGAGAATTATGTTCCTTCAACCATATAGTAACTAGAACAATTGTAAAAGATGGGTCATCAAAAGAGGGAAGGATATCTTTTCCACATGATCTGTCTATGTAGCCATTAATAGGGGAAGCATCTGTTGGCATAAGGCAAAGGTCTGTTCCCTACGAAGATGTACTTGACTTACTTCTTTTACAGCCTTCTAATTAAAAATAATCTTAAGTATGGCTTGCAACTTATAATACATTAAGCATGGGGAGGCACTGTGTTCCACCAACGCATTCAGTTTAATTGGTTCTTGTGTGGGTGTGATCAGAACTTCTAAAAAACGAGTTTATTGTTCTAGAAAGGACAATTATGTTACCTATAAGTTCATCCCTGGTCCATTCTTTGTTGATGAATCATCTCATTTACCTAGAATTGCAGGCATTTTTTCACCAAATGTCTCTTTTTCTGCAATAGAAATAGATACTGGACTTTCTTTGTTGCTCTTTCTCTTCTAGGGATACCAACTTTAGGGTTTCCCCAATCTACATATAGGGTTGTCAATGTCAGTTGAACCCTCTTCCGTGTCATGATTTCTGGAAAGACACATTCTGTGAGGTAGCATTTATTACAAGTTCTCCCATTGCTTTTGACCTATGTCTGTTTTAAGACATAAATCAATTACATTGTCAGTCTATTAATCACCAAGAACAGGGTGTCCTTCCAATCCTCCCTAACATAATAAAATGCACAAAAGCACAGTTGGACATTGGGTTCCTGGCTTACTGGGTGGAAGCCCTGGTCAAGCAAAAACCACAATCCTAGTCAGGGTAAGCCACAAACACACTCTAAATTAACCTATGCTCACCCTCTGGTAGCTTGACACGGAGCAGTCAAGTTTAACTCATGATGCAATATGTAAAGTATCTGTACAACACTTCAAACAGTAAAACACCACACAAAAAAATTCCACACTAGATTAGAAAAATGAAGCTTAATTTAATCGACAAAAGAAGACCAAAACAACAAGAATCCGATAAGTAGAACCAGAGGTTTGAATCTTTATTGAATAATCAGAAATATATTGCATAAAAGCACAACATGCCAACCAAATATATCTGGTCGCTCCAGACCGGGTCAAATACAAACATTCAAGCTGACTGCAATGGGTTGCGGGTTGAATACAGTGCCTGATAAGTCCTTCTGAGGTTTAACTTCTCAAGAATTGTGCAAAGATTCCAGTTTGTGGGACAGATGTTCGTCAGGAGCAAGGAGAGCATTGCTGGCAGAGGTCGATGGGGAGCAAAGAGTTGCGGACAGACAGGCTTGAGCCTCGCAGAGGTGCTCCATGCCAGTGCTTGCTATTAGAAGAGACAAACTTGCGGTTGCTTGCGCTGATTCTTAGGGTTAGCGGCGTGGTTCAAATACAAATGGGCCTGTTTGCAAGAGCCCAAAAGATTGATTTTAAGAGCTACATATCCACCTAGGGGCCCAGGGACCTGAAAGGCACTTCTTGGGGGTCTGAAACTTGTAGAAGATGGGTCCAGAGCAGTGGGGAGCATGTTATGCCCCTAAGGCTCAGATCAGGAGGCCAGAGGACTAGCCCTTTGCATCACTGTGGGGTGCTGGGTTCAAAATGGGTTCAATGTCTAGTTCTTCCTCTCCAGGCAAGAGGGCAACAGGTCAGCACAGCAAGGCAGCAGTTCTTTTAGAACAACAATCCAGCAGAGTGACAGTCCTTCAGCAGCACAGCAGTCCTTCTTCTTGGCACAGTATCCACAGGCTCAGAGGTGTACAGAAGGTATATGGTCTTAGGTGCAGTTGTTATATCCAGTTATGCCTTTGAAGTGGGGGAGACTTCAAAAAAGGGTCTATGAAGTGCACAGAGGTCCTCCCTTCCTGACCTGGCTCCAGACTCACTACAAGGGAGTATGCAGCCCTTTGTGTGGGGACAGGATACAGCCTATTCATATATAAGTGTGAGGATGTGCTAAACTCCTCCCTCCCATCCTGCCACGATGGCCCATCAAGTCATAACTAAGTTTCCCTTGTTTGTGACTGTCTAGGAGTGACCCTTGACCCTGCTTGCAGGTCAGGCCGCCCCCCTCCGCACAGCTCCGCCTATGTTGTGCCTGCCTTGGGCCAGCTGCTGCTGCCTCGTGAGTTCACCTCCCCCCCTCCTGCTGGTATATTGTACTGTGTCTCTCTCCTTGAGTTTCGTTTTTATCCAATATTGTACTGTGCCTTAGTATTTACCGTTCTCTGTTGCCCTGCATTGTTGACTGTTTTTGTGCCCCTGCCCAGCCCCCTTTTTGCCTTCTGTCTCTCGCTGTCCCGTTCCTTTCCGGCCGCTGCCTTCATGTGCCCCCGCCCCCCGCTCTCCCAATCACCACCCCACTCCCACCTCCCAGCCGCTCCTCCCTCCCACATCCCCTTATATGGCGGCCGCCACGCGGTAGAGGGAGTGACCCTTGACCCTGCTTGCAGGTCAGTCCGCCCTCCCTCCGCACGGCTCCACCTGTGTTGTGCCTGCCTTGAGCCAGCTGCTGCTGCCTCGTGAGTTTGCCGCCCCCCTCCCGCTGGAATATTGTACTGTGTCTCTCTACTTGATTTTCGTTTTTATCCTATATTGTACTGTGCCTTAGTATTTACCGTTCTCTGTTGCCCTGCATTGTAGACTGTTTTTGTGCCCCTGCCCAGCCCCCTTTTTTCCTTCTGTCTCTCTCTGTCCCGTTCCTTTCCCGCCGCTGCCTCCCTGCGGCCCCGTTCCCCCTGCTCTCCCATTCGCCACAACACGCCCACCTCCCAGCTGCTCCTCTCTCCCACATCCCCTTATATGGTGGCCGCTGTGGGACCGCACGGCGGGCGCACCGCTGGCGCGCCGAAGCCACGCCTAAGGCAAGCCCGTCTGCGCCCGTCCGCGCCTGGACCGCACCCAGCACCAGATCCCCTGGACCCCGCAAATGCCACATCACCAGACTCCACTACGACGCCAGCATCCTCCACGCACTCAACGCCGTCCGAAACCACAACTGCTTCCAAGCCGCCCCGAAACGGACTCATGGACCTTTCTCCTGCCACACCTGCAGCTTCACCTGCAACAGAGCCACGAAAACCGCCAAGGACTGGACCCAACAAACTCCGCTGCATACTCCTCAACACCCGCTCCGCATGCAAACACGCCATCGAGCTCTGGGATCTGCTCGACACCTCAGCCCCAGACGCCAGACGTGGCCTTCCTGACCGAGATCTGGTGGAGCAACTCCTCGGAGCCCGACATCGCCATAGCCATCCCGGATGGATACAAGATCACCCGCAGGGATCGCACCAATGTAATCGGAGGAGGAATCGCCATCGTCCACAAGTCAACCCTCAAAGTCACCACCTACACAGACACCCTCAACACCGCCGAATACCTGCACTTCCGGATCCACACCGACCCCAACACCACCCTCAGAGGTACACTCATCTACAGGCCCCCCGGACCCCGAGCTCAATTCTGCGACTCCATTGCCGACCTCGCCAGCACCCACGCACTGGACTCCATGGATTACATCCTCCTCGGAGACCTAAATTTCTACCTCGAGAACAACGACGACGCCAACTCCGCCGCCCTGATCGATAACCTCACCAACCTCAGCCTCAGACAACTCGTGATCGCACCCACCCATGCCGCTGGCCTCACGCTGGACCCCACAGACTCCCACGTCGCCTTCAACCATACCACCGAACTCCACTGGACCGACCACCGTTGCATCCATTTCACCTTCAAGAAACCAACCACGCACCACCGCACCCAACAGCTACCTCGCCGCTGCTGGAGCAAAGACACCGATGACCAGCTGATCACCACCCTCGCCCAAAACCCTCCCACCTACCCCACCAACCCAGACACCGCAGCCCCCAACCTCAGACAGTGGATCAACGACTGCGCCAACACCCTTGCCCCACTCAATAAACCCTCCAAAAACCACGCCAGCCAGAGAGCCACCTGGTTCACTGACGAGCTGCAGACCTTCAAACGCGCATGCCAGAAACTGGAGAAGATATGGCTCCACGAACGCACCCCGGACAACCAGCAAGCCCACAAGGACGCCACCTGCAGACATCACCACCTCATCAGATTAGCCAAGAGATCCTCCTTTAAAGACCGCATGGATAACAGCACACATGACAGCAAAGAGCTATTCAGCATCGTAAAGGAACTCTCCAACCCCAGCGCCAATGCCAACGACATACCGCCCTCACAAGAACTGTGCAACTCACTAGCCTTCTTCTTCTACCGCAAGATCGCTGACATCCATGACAGCCTCAACACTATGACCACCCCGACTACACCAGACTCCACCTCCCCTGTGAACACCACCAGCGCCAACCGCCTGACCTCCTGGTCCAACGTCAACGACGACGAGACCCGCAAGGTCATGAACTCCATTCACTCAGGATCTCCGTCAGACCCGTGCCCACACCACGTATTCAACAAAGCAGACGCAGCCATCGCACCCCAGCTATGGAAGGTCATTAACATCTCCTTCAAAACAGCGACATTCCCGGAAAGCTGGAAACATGCCGAAATCAACGTCCTCCTCAAGAAGCCCAAGGCGGATCCCAAGGACCTCAAGAACTTCCGGCCCATCTCCCTGCTCCCGTTCCCGGCAAATGTCATTGAGAAAACCGTCAACATACAACTGGCCCGCCACCTGAAAGATAACAACAGGATGTATGACGTTACAACGCATACTTTTACAACGCCTACCTTTACATCGCAAGTTTTACAACAATAGTTTAATTTACTATTCCAACTCCAGTCCCCGTGGATAGTAGGGAAGGTGTTGGATAGTACATTAAACCTATTCCCTATCCTAGAGCGCCCCCCAGCGCAATGCGTTGTAATGGTTTGCATTGTAAAAGTTTCGTCGTAAAGGCACTGTGTGGTAAAAGTTGCGTTGTAAAGGATGTTTCCCATAACAACATCTTGGACCCGTCCCAGTCCGGCTTCAGACCAAACCACAGCACCGAGACAGCCCTCATCGCCGCCACAGACGACATCAGGCGCCAACTAAACAACGGCAAAACATCAACCCTCATCCTCCTGGACTTGTCAGCCGCCTTCGACACGGTCTGCCATCGCACTCTAAAGACACGCCTCCTAGAAGTCTACATGGCCCCCCTCGCACAAGTGGCCCGCCAACACGACCTCAACATCATCTCCTACGCCGACGACATCCAGCTCATCCTCTCCCTCACCAAGGACCCGCACACCGACAAAACCAACCTCCACGAGGGAATGAAGGCCGTCGCCGACTGGATGAGCAACAGCCATCTGTAGCTGAACTCGGACAAGACGGAGGTGCTCATCCTCGGAACCACCCCCTCAGCCTGGGACGATTCCTGGTGGCCGACCACATATGGAACAGCACCAACACCCACCGACCATGCACGCAACCTAGGATTCATCCTCGACTCCTCCCTCTCTATGTCTAAACAGGTCAACGCCGTCACCTCCTCCTGCTACAACACCCTCCGCATGCTCCGCAGGATCTACAAGTGGATCCCGACTGAAACAAGAAGAACGGTGACACACGCCCTCGTCAGCAGCAGACAGGACTATGGCAACGCACTCTATGCAGGATTCCCAGCCAAACACCTACAACGACTACAACGCATCCAAAACGCCTCCGCCCGACAGATCGTCAACGTCCCCTGCCGCAGCCACATCATCCCCCCACCTGAGAGTCCTTCACTTGCTCCCCGTTGACAAGAGGATCACCTTCAAGCTCCTCACCCACGCACACAAAGCACTCCACAACGCCGGACCAGCCTACCTGAACAGCAAACTCAGCTTCTACACCCCCACCCGCCAGCTCCGCTCCGCCAGCCTCGCCCTCGCCGCTGTCCCCCGCATCCAACGAACGACCTCCGGTGGCAGATCCTTCTCCTACCTTGCCGCCAAGACCTGGAACACCCTCCCTGCCCACCTACGGCAGACCCAAGACCTATTCACCTTCAGAAGACTCCTCAAGACATGGCTCTTCGAAAAGTAGTGGCACCGCACCCAGCCCCCCCCCCTCAGCGTCTTGAGACCCTCACGGGTAAGTAGCGTGCTTTACAAGTACTCTGAATGATTGGTTGATTGATAGATGTATAGAATATGGAAAGCCGAGCTGTCAACCAACCCGGACATGCAATCAGAGACACGCTGCAGGTTCACAGGTCTAAGAGCATTTTCAAAATTGTAATGATAAATTTACCATTTAAGAGAATTTGTCATTACAATTTCATAGGTACTAAACATGACAAACCTACCTTTTCTCAATTAGGATCTACAGCATATTCAATGTAATAAGAAATCACCAATGTTAACCTGTGAGAGGGATAGGCCTCATAGTAGTGAAGAACGAATTTGAGAGTTTTCACTATCAGGACATGTAAAACTTAGAAATACATGTCCTGCTTTTTAAATACACTGCATTGTGAGCTTGGGGTGTCCAGGGAAAACCTGAGGGGTGACGTATATGCGTAAAAAGGAAGCTTTGTGCGTTCCAAGAGGTTTAACTTGCCAGGTTGACATGCCAGTTTAAAGCTGCACACCTAGGCTCTTCAATGGCAGGCTTGAGACATGTTTAATGGGCTACGTAAGTGGGTAGCATAACCAGTTATACTGGCACACTAGTAGCATTTAATTTACAGGGTCAGGGGACATGTAGTATACAGTACTGGGGACTTATAAGTACATTAAGTATGCCAGTTATGCATAAGTCAATATTGCGATTTTTTAAGCAGAGAGCACAAGCACTTTAGCACTGGTTAGTAGTGGTAAGGTGAATAGAGTTCTGAAGTCAGCGAAAAAGATTTCAGCAAAAAAGGGAGAAGGAAGGCAAAACGTTTGGGGATGATCATGCAGGAAAGGCAATTTTTAAAACAACCCCTCTCCAGCCTAAAACCAGGGTAGACTAATCAATACCTTGGTGCAATTCCTTGCTTAGGTGATAGAATGTGGACAATGGCCCTCTACTGCGTGTGCATTTGTCAGTTCTACGCCTCGCTGAACACATTTGAATCCCTTTTTCTATACTCCAATTGAGCCACCGAACTGACCAAGAGGGAACCCTCCTCTTCACCTGTGGACCCCATCAATGCAGCACCTAACGTTAATTTGCTCACAGATGCACCCAGTAGACAGATGGTACCATCATGGCCAACAAAGCGATGTGACCTATTCCACCCCTTGGGTCTGACTTCTGTCCCCAACTCAAGGAAACAGCTGTCAGTATAGGTAGCCAGGCATCAGGTGATCCAGGCCTCTCTGACCTCTGAAGTTTCTCAGAGTGGGGAGAGAGGGGGTAGTAGCAGTTTTTTCTTTAATTATGCTTTTTGATTAGTTCAGCCTTGAGAAAGCTCAAGTCACAATAGTCCTAGGGAGTGAAACACATGTTGACTGTTCTCGGAGATGGAACTAATATTTTGATAATACAAGTAGAGCTATGAACATACTGGCATGAGTTTGACTGATAACTAATGGGAGAACACTCCTACACTCTGTTGAACTGACTTTGAATGGAGAAATCAAGGGGCTATACCCCGTTGGAGTGCAATTCCGCCCCAAAGAATGAATTTTATCCGGCAGGTGAAGGGTGTCAGTCCCTTTCCCAGTGTACCTGCTACAAGTTACCACCTTCTTCCAAGCCTTACCCGTAATAATTGAAAAAAGTGTAGGAAAGTGCCCCTTTTTGCATGGTTGCCCCCACGTTTTGCCTAATGCTGATGTACTTTGTCTGAGAGTGCCCTGGGCTCCTGCCCACTGGGTACCCAGGGTGTATGTTCTTTCCCTAAACTGTACTGTTGCAAAACCTAATTGCCAATTGCCAATTCTCTGGCCACATATATGTTCCTTGTAAAAGGTACCATACGTAGCAAGGGCACTCTGACCAGGGAAGACCTCTAAGGGCTGCAGCACTTATTGTGCCACCCTTAAAGGCCCTGTACCTTTACACACACCACACACTGCCAATGCAGGCTGCGTATTTTGGTTCAAAAGAAAATGCTACCAAACTTCCCAGTTTTCAGTAAAGCCATTATGATGCTGTGGAGTTCGTAATGACAAACTCCCAGCACCATATACTCTTTATGGCATTACTGCACTTAAATGTCTAAGAATTGACTTAGACACTGTAGGGCTGCAGGGCTCATGCACCTGTACCCTCACCACTGGAATAGTGCACCCAGCTAGAGGGGTGGCTTAGCTATGCCAGGGCAGTGGGTTGTAGGCATGGTACACAGGGATGTGTACCATGTCGTCTCATCACTTTGTTCTGTACCAAAACACGCAGCCTGCACTGGCAGTGTGTGTGTAAAGGTACAGGGCCTCTAAGTGTGGCACAATAATTGCTGCAGCCCTTAGAAGTCTTCCCTGGTACAGAACAGTTTAGGGAAAGAACATAGACCCTGGGTACCTGGTTGTCAGGAACCCAGGGCACACACAAAGTACATCAACACTAGGCAAAAATTGGGGGGCAACCATGCAAAAAAGGGGCACTTTCCAACAGAAAGCTTACTAAATACAATGTTATCCATACCTCAAAGATATGGCCGAATATGTGAATTGAAGGGAACAAAGGAATACCAGACTTAATGAGGTCTTTGATACATCCGGTGCAGGAACCTCACGTTTAATTCCAACAAATCTTTCCTCGCAAAGCGCGCTTTTCAAGCCCTGGAAAAAGCCGTAAAGTAGGAGCCCTCAAAATGGTGAGCGGGATCATCTCTCACAAAATATCTTGAACACAATCTTATACCTAGAAGGCTCTGAATTTCTATTTTTCCACCAATTGAGACTACGTCATCAGAGTAACTCCAACAATGGGATTATCATTTACGAACTGCTTCGAATGACATGTTATGCCAACTGATTGATGTCTCTCAAGAAGAATATGATAAATACAATGCTGAAGCAGATTCTCTGATGGCTAAAATTGAAGAAGCCAACTGAGGGATCATCTCTAAGAAAAATTTCAAACATCTAAATAGGATCACAGAAGAATATGAAGAAGATATAATACAAAGGAAAAATAGAAAATTCAGGAGGGACCTTACAGACTACCAGCAGGGTAGAGTATACACATTTGGTAAAACTACAATAACATCAAAACAACAACCAAAGCAAGCTCATCTGAAAATACTCAGTAGAAGAATGAGCAAATTTTCACCAATAGCTAAAGCTACATCACCTGGGAAATGCACATGACAATCGTGTAAGGCCAACAAAAATAAAAACCCAAGAAGGCAATACCACAGAAGTGCAAACTGGAGCCTGGAACACTGTCAAACAGAACAGTGGGACCTTTGTTCAGAACTAGATAGACTTAGTTAAATTCACTAGAAAACTGAAATTGCATTCATTCTTTGCTGGCAAGGTCGATTACAAGTCGCAACAAGTTGGAGCACCCACACCAGTGATCTATCTGTACAAGACCTGGAGACCATCCATCTCTTAACTTTTTTATCAGAAGATGCTACTGTAGAAGAGACAACTACAATCCTTAACACATCATTGGAACTTGGAAGCGACACCACACACAATCCCATCTAAACTATCTACCAAATCATAATTTGTCCCACGCTTGCCACTTGGGAATATAATTGATGTTTTCTTCACAGCAGTAATGAGGGACATAACTAAGGAACATGAGAAATATCAATGCAAGAACAAATGCCTACCTGTAAAAATCACATACACGCAAAAATGTGCAATGCTAGAACTGAGACATGACAATAAACTGGTCATCAAAGAAGCTGATAAGGGTGGCAATGTAGGTATTCAACATAAGGAGGATTTCCTCCATGAAGCATATCGACAACTTAATGACACCCATTGCTATAAAAGATGATTAGGCTGTGGGGTTTTAGGTTTAAACCTATAATAACTGATAAAACCCCACTGAAAGCATAATGGCCCTCACCGGTGAAAACATATAAACACTGAAAAAACACCTGGACAACCACAAACTAAATGCCATTCAAAGAAAGGAAAAAGAGAGTGAAAGTAATTTTTTTCTTCCTGAAGGGGTCAATACAATGTAACTTTGTTATACAAGTAGTAGTAAGAAAGACTGGCTAACATTATTCTGCTTGAGGTTTGTTTTTTAGGGATGCCACTAAAATATTGTTTCTTCTTCCTTTTACTTTTTCAGTTTTGTGGCCTTTGGTCTAAAGATGCAGGGTTTAGTTTCATGTTTAGGTCTAGTTTAATTGTTTTATAAGCTATAGAAAATCAGGAAATATCAAATTCATATTTGATATTTTGGCTGCATTTGATTCTTTCAGCGATAGGTAAAATGGCTGGTTTCATAAAAATCTTTCCTAATATGTGTCATCACATCACAGAGAATGAGTAAAAACCCTTAATACATCAGACCATAGTTTCTAGTGGGTCAGTATTGATAGTAGGTGAATTGCCAACACCTCAGGCTTTAAACATTCAATGCAAGGTATGACAAGTATATATATCACCAAGCATCTGGGATAGTGGTGAAAACATGACACCAGACTTTTGGAAAACATGGACTGCAGTGTCACTTGTAATGCTCTGCAAAAAAGGTTCTTTCCAAGTTCAACAAAGATTGGAGTGATATTGTTTGTATTTGCAGTGATTCAGCTACTATATAAAAAGTTGTGTGATGACTTGTCACAATTGATACCCGAGCTGAAATGATTCCCTGTAGTAGATCCTTGACACTTGTTAGATGGTATGCTGAAAGCATCTTTAAAATCTTAAGAGTTATTGACGGATGCTATTGACTTTTTAGTCCATTCTCTTGCACTTGTTTCTAATGCACAGGAACTAAAATGCAAATATTTATCATTTCGTGCTTTATGTGGCATCAAAGAAAGAGTCATCCCAACCGTGTCTCTTAGCAGATGGTTCTCAGCCCAATGGGCTAAGAATGCTGAGAGGGCCTTTTCGCAGAAGTTTACATGGGAAGGAAAGAGCGAGCGCACATGACCCAAAGACTCACTGAAGAAGTATTGTATGGTGTACTACAATAAGATTAATTTGCAAAAATCTATTTGGACCTCATATACACTATAAGTACACTGTCGATATACCATGTTCTTTCAGTGCAGAAAGCATGCAATAATAAAAGCAAAACGTTCCATAAACACCGGAAAAACACTTTTTCTGTTGTTTTTAGTGGCGCAAAAATGTGTAACCACTGATAACAACTGTTTTTTAAGATATTGAAAACACTGAAAAAACCCCACCAGAATTTACCAAAAATAGAAACTGAAAACAGGAAAGCCTAAAGATGATCTAAAAAGTCTGCCAAGGAAATACAGAGTCCATTACAAACTCTTATCCAGAAATGGAATGATAATGGTGTGATCACACAGAAAGAAAAACATTTTCTTTGGATAGATCTACCACCCACACCTACAATCTACTTACTTCTTAAAATCCATAAATCAGGCAATCCACAGAAGGGAAGACCAATAAGTGCTGGCATCAATTCTGTCTGTTCAAAATTAGGCACATTTTTTGAAGACAAACTGCAATCTTTCATGAAAGCACTGCCAGCACACATTAAAGACACTGGAGACATTCTAACCAAACTACAGGACATCAGCAACAATTGATGTATACGTCAATTAAACATTCAGATGACTTAGAGGTTGTTAAAAAGCAACTGGCAACAAGATCTGCACACCACTTGGAGAGAAAGCAAATAGTGTTAGAAATGTTAGAATTTTGCCTAAAGAACACATTTTTCTTATTGAGATTGGACTATTTCCTACAATTGCAAGGTACAGGGGTGGGAGCATGATTTGCTCCACCATATGCCTGTCTCTTAATGGGGGTGGTGGAAAAATACTGGCTTTGGAACGATAACCAGGAACACCTGACAGAACACATCATGATCTGGCAAGGAAGCAAATCACTTCTTCAACAATGTATAGATGGTCTCTCACCCAACAAATGGGGTATCCAAGTAACCCAGACTATTTCAAAAAATTCAATAGAATTTCTTGACCTTACTTTATACATGGAAGGTAATACACTGGAAACCAAGATTCACTGGAAACAAATAGCAGCAACTTCCAAACTTCATGCATCTAGCTGCCAACCGCAACACATAATGTCGAACATTCCAACAGGAGAATACAGACGAGTGAGAGGAAATAGCAGCCACCTTAGTGAATATGAAGCTAGTGCTAAAGAAATCACGAAACACATGACATCAAGGGGTTATGATGAAACCAAACTTCTATCAATCAAAAATCAGTATTCCGAATTGAACCAGAATTCAATCTTACATGGAGGAAAAGAGAAGACAGACAAACAAATAACCAGGTTCATTACTATATACAGCAATGGACATATATACGGAAAGTTAAAAAAAAAACATTGGTCACTCGTTACTGAGAACATATCACCCTCCAGATCAACACTTACATCTTTCCTCAATGAGCTTCAAACGACCAACAAATCGAAGGGACATGCTGTCTCTCTTTTTTCTAAACAAACCAAAATCAACATCTAAAAATGAAAACAACTAAGAGGTCTTTTAGTTTCCAGAGATAGGTGGGCGCACTTCCTGAGTATCCGCAAAGTGCTTTCTGAATTTTTAAGGAGTCTTGGCAATGAGGCGGGCGGTGTTACCTCTATACCGCTCAGAACGTTGACCGTGAGGATGATCAACTCAAATTAAACAATAATAACTATGCCCCTGCACTTAGACATTTATGGGATGACAGATGGTAATTGTAAGAGGAAATTTACGGTTGACAGTTATTATATTTTTATACAAATCCAAACATGTAAAACATCTTCGAGAAAGAGTTCATATTCTTGAGTGTGGGTAATATCAGTAGAAACACAGTTCGTTCATAGTGTGGTTACTTCAGTTTATTTGTTCCAATTCGTAAGCCAACACGTGTTTCATCGCAGGGAACAAGCTGCGAATCTTTAGGGCTGAATAAGAAAAAGCTTTGAAGACTTCAAAGAATCCGTATAGATCTCTAGTCTTTTGTCGTTAGGAATTTGGGTTGTTGAAGGTATTACGGCTTTACTCTATGTCCTCATACAAAATATTTACGGGATGATCAGTCATAAGAAAACGCCCCATCCGGGCGTTGCTCGAAAAATCCGGTCACAATCCAAATCGTTAAAAGGGTACCTTGTTCTGCACCGTGAGTTGAGTATACCGGGAGGAGAAAACGTTGCGAACGAGGCGGGTGCGCCGTCTTGTCAACGTCGACAAAGTTTTTGTCAGTGTTAGTCTCCCTCTTTCAAGGTTCCCGGTCGCCGTGTTCCAGGTACGGACCAAAATCAACATCTATGTTCCCCCAGCCACCAAGTGGCTTTCATACTTGCCGCAACTGCTCAATTTGTAAACAGGGAACCTCCAAAACTAATGACATGTACATCAGTGGTAAATACTTTAGGATAAAGTCTTCAACCTGCTATTGTGATTCACATTATATTGGAAGTACAATCAGACCATTGAAAACACAGACCCAAGAACATTATAGCAATATTCACAAGGAAGACACAATACAACCGCTAGCTGAACATTTTCTCATATTCTTCCTCACCAAAGAACTTTCTCCTTTTGTGACCTGAAGAGAATAAAATTGAACCTACGAATGGGAGATGCTGAATTGAAATTACATCAGGAGGAAGGTGCACTAATTATACATTTTGAAACAGTAGGCCATGGGTTTAATAGGGATGCAGCATGGCACCATTTGCTTAAATAGAGTGAAAGTCTCTAGGAGTATGTCCTCTGTTGACTGATCATTAGGGGAGAGAAACAGCTGCAACTCACCCTTTTAACACCAGATACCACATAGGTAGGGTACAATCAACATGTAAATCAGTACTTCATTTTTCTATTGCTTAAACATTTAAAAATGCACTTTAACCTACCCATACAATAAGCCCCAAAACTCTGGGTTAACAATGATATCTTTTATCGTAACAAGCATTTTGCTGTGTGTCCCAGGGATGTAAAGACTATCACAGATAAGATGCAGGCTATGACTAACATTGATTCCAACCAAGGTAAAATAGCTCTCTGTGCTTCATTATTAACAATAGTGACTGAGAAGGTGGAACCTCTGATAATATTTTGACTTTGCTCCACCATACGCTTCATTTCCTCCTGAGTATTTGCTTCCTAAATCCACTGTCACTTTCCTAATAACAATTTTGAAATATACCAGAGAAGTTTACCACCATCAATATGGGTTATTAATGCAATTTAAATTAATTTCCCTAAACCTCGTTAATGTTTGCAAATGATAACAATAATAAACCTGTTACAAGTAGTCCTCTTTCTAATATTTCTGAGAGAGGCACTCGCTTTCTTGACATTACCTTATGGTTAATACACCACCTGACGCCATCAAAAGTTGGCGGCATTAAAGGACACCATAATCAGTCCTTCCTTGTTTGTTCCTGGGTAAGTGCTTATTAAACCCATGGTTGGGATCCTAACAAATATCTCGTAATAAACCAGAAAGGTGCCCCATCAATAGGGGTTACAAATATTGTTAAACCACATTGATATTAACAAATGATACCAGAAATAAACTTGCTAAAAATAGAATTCCCTCTAATATTACTGAGACCAGCATTTGATCTCTTGGCGAAACATTTATGGTTAAAGCTTCTCCTGACTCAATTAAAAGATGGCGGAAGCTGGTGGCATGCCCTGACCGAGCACCAAGATGGTGGCTTGATTGAGGAGCTCTAGAGCAGCCGCGATTAATTAACTACCTCGCGGCATCCTATCGAGCAGATCTGTGCTCCCGGGTGCAGCTGCAGCCGCCTGAAATCTTGGTGTGGGGTGGAGTGAGGCAGAATCAAAGAAAATGCCCCTGACCTCCAAACACAGCATTGTCGCTGATGTGGTCCTCGGAGGCCCTGAGACAACAGGATTCACGGGCAGGACGGAGGGCTGTGCTGCCGCTGAGGAGTGCAGCTTTTGCTAAAATCGAGGCCGGGGCTCGGAGGCCCAAAGAGACAGAATGGCAAAAATAGCGGCATCCTGAGGGGCCGGACCCTGGAGGTGGTGGTGAATTTCACGAGCTGATACGAGTCCCAAAAGACTGGAGTGCCTCACACTGCCTGGATGCGTACAAAGAAGACGCCGGTCCTCTGCAAATGATCGGCCTAACGTGGGGCCACTCCCGATGACAGACATAGGCAATGGACTCCTGGAGGCGGATGGCAGAAATGGTGGTGCTGAGCTATGCCTCCATAGCCTTAAATCTCTCTATTTTCCATGCCGTGCGTGATGTGAGGGTGAGACCCTGTTAGCCTAAATAAAACACGAGCAGCCTGACTGGCCCATTCGTAGCGTGACCGGGTCATAGCGTGCCTGATATTTATAGCATCCCCTCCCGGGTCTGACACTGGTTATGTAGAGGTGCTTCTTCCGCTCGCTAAATAGGGGTGTTTTTCTCTCATTGCCTCATACACACTTGGGGGACTATCCACTTAATATGGGTCGTGGAGACCCGAGATAGCGCAACTCTCCTTCCAGATCACTAAGACCCCCAGACGCAGTGACGGCGGGTGAGGTTTGTGAGTGGTGTGGCTGGGCTTGGTCGGGTGGGGAATCATGACTTTTTTGGGGGGAAGTTAGTCGCCATTTCCTGTTCAAATCTTATTTAACAAAAATGGGATTAAAAGCTGCATTTTTTAGCCAGATTTTTTACACACAAGCTCTCTTGCCCTCTCTCTGTGTTATATATCAGGTTTGCTACTAGGTGCGTTATTAGAGTAATCCCACAGCCATTGACAAGCAACAGTGGAAGACCACCTTCCATACTAGAGATCCTACTTCTGTATACTCAATATAGATTCCAATGACGCACTCCATGTGTAAATCAAATTTGAGTAGTGTTAACCAATGATTTGATGTGCAGCAGCAAAAAATGATCAGTCGATTCACACTGCATTGAAATCCCAAAACATAGCTACTTCACAGGATCAGAAGAAACCCCTCTGTGTACATTTATTTAGCTCCTCTGAGCATCAGCTTACTTAAGCACTAACAACCAGTGAATGGCTTCACGCTGTCTTTGTTTTTTTAAAGTTCAAAAATAAAACAATGGTCAAGGACACAGTGACCTAGACAATTGAAAAAAGGGAAAGGCAGCCAACCATCACCATTACACCACTGAATTTCCAAAAAACTGTCTTCCTTGACAAGGACTGTAAACCCATTTACCTCAGATAACTGACATACTTTACAGTTTTAAGTTATAAGTTAATTTTTCACAATGGCTTGCAATATAAATGCATTATGTAATAATTTGAAGACTGTTGTGAGCGCAGTGGAGAAATTTAGCTATCCAACAGTAACATAGATGACTGGCAGAAAAAAACTGGGTTAATTATTCTGGTTAAAACAAACCGATGCAGGTCACAAGGGATGATATACGAGAACAGTTATTTCCAAGTTATAACTGAATACATCTAGCGTGTCCTAAAAGAGATATAGCAAGAGAGTATGGCCCACTCTTATGGCTGTCACTGCACTCAGCTCTCACCAGAAGTCCATGAATATTAATGCTGGACACAGCTTGGACCCCTCTGTGGGCCATGGTCTGATGAGATTTTATCTCAACATTATCAAAGAACATCCATTTAAGCATCCAGCTTGCATGTACCAAACATTCAATGTCATGCAAGACAGCGCAGGAAACATTTGACATTAAAACCCAGGATATTTTTTTATTTAACCTAATGTCTACTTCATTTTTGATCTCAAGCAATCAGTTGTTAGCTTTATATAAGCTCATTGGTCAAGCTCACGGCCCCCATAGAAGTGAAAGCAGACACTCATTGGCAAATCCAGCATATGACGAGAAATAGCAGCACACCGCACACAAAAGAACTGTATCGTCCTTGGAAGACATGGACAAGGCCTGTTAATCCTCAAAATCAAGGGAACATTTGCCAGTTTCCTGTATTTTTAAATGTTTTTTCATTCCAGGTGATTACAAAGTGCAGATTCAGCTGAGAGTGTGCAGCAACCCCTCCCCAGCCTGGGGCAGATTGTCAAGTGCCTCTGGAGAATTGCTTGCAAACCTCTGAGAACACCTGCATACTTCTTAGCAACTGGAGAAACATAAGCAGGGGACATGCATGCTACAAAGAACAAAGCGCAAAGCCTACTCACCATCCTGCGGTGCCAAAATGACAGAAGGATGAAAAACTGCCAAGCGTATCATGGACACTAGGTGCACGAAGCTCATCATGTCTAAATCCACAAAAGGGGAATACCATAGTGCTAAGGAAAGGATCCATGCTGCTGGCACTGGAGGCTTGAGTACACTCGACATCACTATGAAAGTGCAATGAATACTACTCTGTGCGATTTTACTTGCAAAATCTTTCAGAGGCTTGCATGTCATGCTGCTGATTCTCCTCGAGCCCAATCAAACTTTCAGCTGCTTTGCAGTCAGATTACTGACTCTCCTCCATGCCTAGTTCGGGTCTTTCAAAGGCTCACTTGGTATGTAAGTGACGTACTACGGCTCTACCAGAATTTGATATGAAGCTGACACGTAGACAAATCATCTACCTCACCAAACTTTAACCTCAAATGACTATATTCTGGGGTCGGCCTTACTGTCAACTCACCCTCACTTTGCGGATGCCAGCCTTTTAATGGTATTATCTTCCTAAAAAGTAACACTCCTGCACACACCACCAGAATGTCACTGTCCACATTTGTTTCTCCAGTTACTCATGGAGAGACCCTTTTAAGCATCTGATGTCACCCACATGTTAGAGCCAAAAGGTCGACATGTTGCTTACTTCCATGAGGTCATGAATCCGCCATAATTGTAACCAGACCCATGTGTGTCTAGCTGGGAAGCTTGTTTCCTTTCCAGTAAAGAATTGGCTTGGTAGTTTGGTCTGCCCTGTTCCCATGATGCACTGGGCCAGGGACAGACTAATTTGCATGTAGCCAGGTTCTGAACTGGGATGGTGCAGTGAGCTAAAAAACGGTGATGGATCAAGCCCTGATCTTTTGACTGGGTAGGAGTGTTCTGCTTAATTCAGATACTCTGTCCATCACCACCCCCCTTTTTGAATCGTTTTGGCCACCACAAGTGTGGAAGGGTATGCTCAGATGTGAGTCCCTTGCTCACTGCACCATCAGGATTCAAGCAAGCCGGGCCGAAGACGGCTGTAATGCCAGAAACCGGTCCCCGGAAGCTTGTTTCCTTTCCAGTAAAGAATTGGCCTGGTAGTTTGGTCTGCCCTGTTCCCATGATGCACTGGGCCAGGGACAGACTAATTTGCATGTAGCCAGGTTCTGAACTGGGATGGTGCATTGAGCTAAAAAACGGTGATGGATCAAGCCCTGATCTTTTGACTGGGTAGGAGTGTTCTGCTTAATTCATATACTCTGTCCATCACCACCCCCCTTTTTGAATCGTTTTGGCCACCACAAGTGTGGAAGGGTATGCTCAGATGTGAGTCCCTTGCTCACTGCACCATCAGGATTCAAGCAAGCCGGGCCGAAGACGGCTGTAATGCCAGAAACCGTTCCCCGGAAGCCTGTTTCCTTTCCAGTAAAGAATTGGCTTGGTAGTTTGGTCTGCCCTGTTCCCATGATGCACTGGGCCAGGGACAGACTAATTTGCATGTAGCCAGGTTCTGAACTGTGATGGTGCAGTGAGCTAAAAAACGGTGATGGATCAAGCCCTGATCTTTTGACTGGGTAGGAGTGTTCTGCTTAATTCAGATACTCTGTCCATCACCACCCCCCTTTTTGAATCGTTTTGGCCACCACAAGTGTGGAAGGGTATGCTCAGATGTGAGTCCCTTGCTCACTGCACCATCAGGATTCAAGCAAGCCGGGCCGAAGACGGCTGTAATGCCAGAAACCGGTCCCCGGAAGCTTGTTTCCTTTCCAGTAAAGAATTGGCTTGGTAGTTTGGTCTGCCCTGTTCCCATGATGCACTGGGCCAGGGACAGACTAATTTGCATGTAGCCAGGTTCTGAACTGGGATGGTGCAGTGAGCTAAAAAACGGTGATGGATCAAGCCCTGATCTTTTGACTGGGTAGGAGTGTTCTGCTTAATTCAGATACTCTGTCCATCACCACCCCCCTTTTTGAATCGTTTTGGCCACCACAAGTGTGGAAGGGTATGCTCAGATGTGAGTCCCTTGCTCACTGCACCATCAGGATTCAAGCAAGCCGGGCCGAAGACGGCTGTAATGCCAGAAACCGGTCCCCGGAAGCTTGTTTCCTTTCCAGTAAAGAATTGGCTTGGTAGTTTGGTCTGCCCTGTTCCCATGATGCACTGGGCCAGGGACAGACTAATTTGCATGTAGCCAGGTTCTGAACTGGGATGGTGCAGTGAGCTAAAAAACGGTGATGGATCAAGCCCTGATCTTTTGACTGGGTAGGAGTGTTCTGCTTAATTCAGATACTCTGTCCATCACCACCCCCCTTTTTGAATCGTTTTGGCCACCACAAGTGTGGAAGGGTATGCTCAGATGTGAGTCCCTTGCTCACTGCACCATCAGGATTCAAGCAAGCCGGGCCGAAGACGGCTGTAATGCCAGAAACCGGTCCCCGGAAGCTTGTTTCCTTTCCAGTAAAGAATTGTCTTGGTAGTTTGGTCTGCCCTGTTCCCATGATGCACTGGGCCAGGGACAGACTAATTTGCATGTAGCCAGGTTCTGAACTGGGATGGTGCAGTGAGCTAAAAATTGGTGATGGATCAAGCCCTGATCTTTTGACTGGGTAGGAGTGTTCTGCTTAATTCAGATACTCTGTCCATCACCACCCCCCTTTTTGAATCGTTTTGGCCACCACAAGTGTGGAAGGGTATGCTCAGATGTGAGTCCCTTGCTCACTGCACCATCAGGATTCAAGCAAGCCGGGCCGAAGACGGCTGTAATGCCAGAAACCGGTCCCCGGAAGCTTGTTTCCTTTCCAGTAAAGAATTGGCTTGGTAGTTTGGTCTGCCCTGTTCCCATGATGCACTGGGCCAGGGACAGACTAATTTGCATGTAGCCAGGTTCTGAACTGGGATGGTGCAGTGAGCTAAAAAACGGTGATGGATCAAGCCCTGATCTTTTGACTGGGTAGGAGTGTTCTGCTTAATTCAGATACTCTGTCCATCACCACCCCCCTTTTTGAATCGTTTTGGCCACCACAAGTGTGGAAGGGTATGCTCAGATGTGAGTCCCTTGCTCACTGCACCATCAGGATTCAAGCAAGCCGGGCCGAAGACGGCTGTAATGCCAGAAACCGGTCCCCGGAAGCTTGTTTCCTTTCCAGTAAAGAATTGGCTTGGTAGTTTGGTCTGCCCTGTTCCCATGATGCACTGGGCCAGGGACAGACTAATTTGCATGTAGCCAGGTTCTGAACTGGGATGGTGCAGTGAGCTAAAAAACGGTGATGGATCAAGCCCTGATCTTTTGACTGGGTAGGAGTGTTCTGCTTAATTCAGATACTCTGTCCATCACCACCCCCCTTTTTGAATTGACGGGTTTGCTGCCCAGGCATTTTCCAGAAATGGTGAAACTGGTGACATTTTGAGGCTGACGTGCATTCATGCCATAATCCAGAATCCACCAAGGAGGGAGATTATTGAGGAACAAACGTAATATTAATAATACTAACGTGGAGAAAAGTGGATTTAAATTCGCCAATTGTAGCGGTGCTATTACCGCCGTAATAATCACTTTGACGCTTCCATGTTAAAGTCCTCAAATTTCTTTGGTGCTCTAATCACTCTGCCAGACTTCGTTCTCACTCGCTCAGGGCTGAAGCTAGCGGCTTGTCCACTGTCTGTCCAGCCGGCTGCCACCTTTGGCCTTGTTCGCCGTTCATTTCCTTGTCCTTGCCCTCCTGGGCTCTATATTGCAACCTGGTTGTTTCCATCCATTTCTTCACCTTCCTTCTGAGTGTACTGGTCTTCTTTGCTCCATTGAAGGCGGCTGGTCCCAGGCTCATTGGACTCTGTTTCTTCGGCCATTCCGGTTCCTTCACTTCCCTTAGGAGAGAGCAAACTCAACTCATCTGGAACTTCCCATTTCATGATTTTGTTACATTACGCCACCCTGTCTTGTGACCACATTTTCCCATCGCTCAGCAAAGCCGACCTGGCATACGGCTCTACCACTTGCAATGGAGGGGTGAACTTGCTGTCTCCCTTCTTCTTCCACACCGCCTGTTTCACTCTTACCCACTCGCCCTTTTCTAGGGCCACCTCTTTGACACTCCGTTGTTTGTTGTAATGTTCTGTGAACAAGGCCTGTGCCTTCTCAATATTCCGACGTTCGACTGCCGGGGACCACTTGCTTTGGACTATTAGATGTTTCTACGCCAGATTGTCCTTCGTAAATGGGTCTCTCCCACGCAGTATTCTGAAGGGGCTATATCCTGTGCTGGCAGGGGTAATGCGATACGCCCACAACATCTTTTGGAGCTCCTTCTCCCAATCTTGCCCCCCACTTATTGCTGCTTGCACTGACCCCATTATCACTCTATTAAATCTCTCTGCCAATCGTTCCCGCTGGGTGGTAGACTGGGGTGTGTTTTACTTCTATCCCATTGCAGACCATGAATGCGTCCCAATTTGCAGACACACTGCGGTCCATTGTCAGAGGTGATCACTTTAGGAATTCCTTCTTTCAAGAAGGTGGATGTGAGGAACTGCTTTAGTGTCCGCAGCTTCACATACTTCCACTTCCGGCCATTTGGAATACCTGTCCACCAGTACTATAGCATATTTGGGCACCCCATTGGTATCCAGAATGGGGCCTAAAATGTCCACCGATAGCATCTCCCACGGACTACAAGGACATGTAAATTTTCCCAGTGGCGGTCGCTGCAAGACCTGTGTTTTGTCAGCCTTGCTGCACAGTTCGCACATTCGGACATGTCTCTCCACTTGACTGTCCATGGCTGGCCACCAATAAGCCTACTTTGCCCTGGCTTTGGTCTTCATTATTCCAAGGTGTCCCTCATGTAGAATTGTTTGGAGGTGTTCCACCAAGTTTTTTGGGGGTACCACTTTGTCTCCTCTTAGTAGGAACCCTGGATTGTCTCCAATAGACAGTTCCTCTCGAACTTCCCAGAATTTACTCAGCTGGCTGTCTAGGTGTTTCTTGTCCGGCCAACCATGTGTCACGTAACTCTTCACCGCCTTCAAGGTCTCGTCTTGGGTATACGCTTCTTCCCATTCTCCTGCACTGATTACCGTTTTGTGATCTTGTGTGGATGCCACCATGTAGCCCTCCCATCCTGAGGGCTCTTGATCTGCCGCCGGCTCCATAGCTGCCACTCTGCTCAAGAAATCCGCCACTTTGTTTCTGTTTCCAGGTATGTATTCCACTTCATATACGCAATCCAATAACCTCAGGGTCATTTTTGCGATGCGGGGTGTCGCGTGTGCATGCCCACTGGAGGTGAGGACTTTCACTAGCGGTTTGTGGTCCGTGCGGAGCAAGAAGTTGGAGCCCCATAAAAACAGTCTGAACCGCTCCATGGCCCATACAATTGCCAGCATTTCCTTTTCTATCACGCTGATGGTGACTTCTCCCTCCTGTGACTTCTGCATCAGCACTGCCCCCAATCCCTTGTCTCAGGCGTCAGTGGTTAGTATGGACAACGCAGCTTGGTCAAATCCTTTGAGGGGTATGGCTTTGCAAATGTCTTGTTTAAGTTTGTTGAACTCCGTTTGCTCATCGCTGGACCATTTGAATGTGTTCCTTTCTTTCAAGAGTTGTCTCAGATGATGGGTTTTGGACGTAAAGTGCGGGACGAATTACTGTAGAACTCCGCTATGCCTAGAAACGAATGGATATCCTCCTTCTTCGTGGGTGTGGGTGCATCTTTGATGGCTGATACATTGGCTCTCTCCGGTTCTATTCCTTTTTCACTGATCTCATGACCTAGATATGTCACCGACTTTACCCCGAACGTGTATTTTGCCCCTCTGCAGGGAGCCCGTTTTGCGCAAGAATGGTTAATACCGAGTGTAGGTTTGGGTCATGGTCGCTTTTCGAATTTCCCATTATGAGGATATTGTCTTGGAAGTATTGCACTCCTTCCACTTTTTGGAACAGTTTATGCATGAGTTTTTGCATCACCACTGCTGCGGATGCTAATCCGAATGGCATTCTCAGGAACTTGTAACATCCGAACGGTGTTATGAATGATGTAAGGTGACCGCATGAAGGATGTAGGGTGATTTGATGGTATGCAGATGAGAGATCCATGGTGGAGAACCACTTTATTCCTTTTGTCTTAGATAGCATCTCATTTATCCGGGGTAGCGGAAACTCGTCCACCCATATGTTCTTGTTAAGTTCCCTTAGGTCCACACACAGGCGTACCTTCCCGTTGGGTTTCTGGACAACGACGAGGGGTGCAAGCCACACGGCACTTTCTATTGCTTCTATGTTTAATTTTTTTTCCAGACGTAGCAGTTCTTCCTGCACCGCCTCCCTGCTTCTGAAGAGAATGTTGCGGACCTTGTGGCTTACCGGTCGTGCCCCATCTTTTAAGCATATTTTGTGTGTGAATTTGGGCATCCGACCGATGGTTCCCTTGAAGACCTCTGGATATTCTCTCTTCCACATGTCTTCTTTGTACTCTTGTTCTGTATCCATCATTAGGACTTGGGTGACTCCTCCAGGGTTAAGCTGGATTCCTAGGGCGCCTTGATCTATCCATCCCAGAACAGAAGGCCCCTTCTTGGCAACGTACAGCTTGCCGTCCGCTGTTCGACCTTTGAACTCGAACGTGAGGGGACAATACCCTACTATGTACGTGACTGGACGTATGTCTGGAGGACTTAAGCTTGCCTTCGTCATGTGTTCGAAGTCTTTTTCCCACACTGTTCTCTGAACTATAGTGGACGGGGAACCTGAATCTGCCACTATATTGATTTGTACTCCACCGATTGTCATTTGTACATGCTTCTTGGATCTTGTGCAGTTTATTCTGAGGACATGGTCGTCTATGCACAAGACTTCTTCTCCTTCTTCTTCTGGTGTCTCTTCTTCTTCTTCGCAGTCTTGGGCTACGTACTTCACCTCCGTCCTCCTGAGTTTGCGTCTGCACACCTTTTCGTAGTGTCCCATAATCCCACATAATGAGCATTTGGCCCTGAAGGCTGGGCAGACTTTGTCGTTGCCAGCATGTTATTGGCTTCCACACCGGTAGCAATTATTCTTGCTGTCCCTTTGTGATTTTGTGTTCCCGTAGTTCTCGGAGGGTATTTCTTCTGGTACCTTGTGTTGGGCGGTGGAGCTTGCTGGGTTGTTGCTAGTCTGTTTCTGTCTGACACTTTGCATACTGCCGTTTTGCTGACTCTCTCCTTTCTAGCCACTTCCGCCCACCTCTTGGACAGCGCCGCCTTCTTTACCAGTGCCACTACTTCTTTGAGGGGAGCATCTCCATTTACCCACAGCTTCTCTTGGATGGCCGTGTTGGAGGTGTGCATTATCATCTGATCCCTGATCAGTTCGTCATGCAGCGTTCCAAACTTGCACGTCACTGCCAGCTTCTGAAGTGCTGCTACATACTCATCGATCGATTCCCCACCGCTTTGTTTCCTCTGGAAAAAATTGCATCTGTCTATGGCTATGCATATTACCGGACGGTAGTGCGAATCCAGATCATCCAACGCATGTTGGAATTCGTCCGAGTCCATAGGAAACCTGGTTTTCTTCACTAGGTTGTCGTATACCCTTATGCTTTCTGGGCCTAGGTTGTGGAGAAGTATCTTCTTCCTCCTGGAGCTTGAGTATGCCGCGTCGCTTTCTTCTTCTAGGGCGGATAGGTAGTTCAGGAAGTGCCTCTTCCAGTCTTCCCACGGCATTGCTGGTTCTCCCCTCTTAGGTAGGAAGGGGACTAAACTGGTGAGGGAGGACGATTGCGCGCACATTTTCTCTGCGTTACGTTGGGCAGGGATCTGCTGTGCTGCCACGCCTGGTGGACTCCCCGGGGCCTGCCTTTCTCCTAAACTGCTGTCTTGTGCGGGAGCTGGGCTTCCTTTCCCTTCCTCGGGAACCGCCTGGGAGTTCCAGCGCTGTGATCTAGCGTGGTTCTGTTGGCCTTGGGACACCCCCTCTTCCAGTCCGAACCCTTGCTCTCCCCGGTGGCCGTCTGAGACAGATTGTAATGCTGTACTCACGGTGTGGAGATCCTGTTGCTCACTGGCTCCTGGTCTCCGTGTCCGTGCAGTCTCCAATCCGTGTTTGTCCTGTGGGCGAGGGCTTGTGGTCTGCTGCACCGGGCTCACTGTGGCCTCTTTTGTGCTGGGCTTGCCTGTGATGCACCGGGCTCACTGTGTTCCCCTCTGTGCTGGGCTTGCCAGTGGTGCCTGTGGAGGGTGCTGTGGCATACACTTGCCTGCTGGGGTCAAAAGTGCACTGTGTACCCCTCTGTGCTGGACTTGCCAGTGGTGCAAGTGGAGGGTGCTGTGGCATACACTTGCCTGCTGTCAAAAGTATTGGTGTCTGCTGCTTTTGTGCTTATCTGGCGCTCTCCTGAACTGTCTGCAGGCACGAGCGTTGCTTCTCCCCCCCCCCTTCACGGGGTTTCTGCTCCCTCTCCTGCGCTCGGGTTCGTTCAATTAGCAGCCGCAGAGTATCCCATCCTCGTCGCCATTGTAGCGGTGCTATTACCGCCGTAATAATCACTCTGAAACTGGTGTAGATTGTGCAAATTCCTTTATTCCTGAGCGCCGGGAAGCGAGTGTGTCACCTCGTCACTCCGCACTCCAACCTCGCCGTCATGCCCTGCGTGCGCTCCTCAAACAACTAGAGCGTCACCACACCAATGAACTGCACTGGAGTTGAGGAAGTAGCTTTTATGTAGGAGAAGGATAAAATAACATAATTTTAACTCTTTGTACCACACATCTCATGTTGTTTTTCCTGTACAGGAATTTTAGCTTTTGATATATATAACAGTTTTCTCAAGACCGGGTGCACATGAACAACGAAGAGGCACCGGAGGTTTTAAAGAACTAGACATGACGTAAGAAATTTCAAAAGGAGGGGAATGTGCGAGGTTAGCTACTTAACTTTTCATGTCTTTGGGTAAAACTCCACAACACATTTGAAAGGAAGGTACCAGTACAACTGTTGTCAGTAACGAAAAGGAAACACACTACAAGAAAATGTGCACTATTAACACCGTGTCTGCACATGAACTGTTAAGGCAATGAGATCCTCTGCTCTTCAAAAAATAAACTCACAGGGAAGGAAATGAGAGGGCCGCTGCCTGGACAGTTTGTACTTCTTACAGCCACAGCAAAAAATAATAGCTAACACGAGGATGAATAGCACATAGCAGAACAAACGCGAGACTGAAGTCGCTTCTACTTTCCTTATTGACTGTCCGGTGGTAAAATGGCGCCCAGCAGCTTTGACTCGTGGGGGATGCAGCATTCAAAGTCGAGTCTGCGCAATGTCTTAAGTCATGCTGACAAACTGTGCAGACTCACTACCTTGCCTTCCCGCACTCAGACGTCTACCACACCCTTTCCATACTGGTCACAGGGTCCCACCCTTTGACGAGTAGGGAAGTGACGAGTAGGGAAAGGGTGGGATCACAATGCTCTCCACTCCCTGATTGACGTGGAGGCGCAGCTCTACATGGCTTGACGCCCAGGGATAACTTTACCTCCACGTCATCAAGGGGTGGAGACTGGGCCTTGATGTTCGGTATTTGCTGAGCTGATGACCTCACAGGTATCAGGACAGTGAGATCGTCAGCCCGGCAATACTGCAGCCTAGGAAAGCAAGTAGGGAAAGTGCTGGTTTGTGAAATGACAAACTGCTTGTTCTAGTTTGAACATCACAGACTGCAACATAAGTGAGTCCAGTCGTAAATGGCAAACAGTGCCCCTATTATTGCTTTTAATTTTATGCGGAATGTAAAGGGGGCGGAGTCCGATGCCCTACAGCAGGAACCGCCGCTGTCCAGACGGGAGGGTGGAGAAGACACTGCATGAGGAGAGCCGCCGGAACGCGTTGAACCCCCAGACCCAGAACAAGATGCATTGGAGGTCACTGCTGCCATATTGGCGGAACTTTGAGCAGGCTTTAAGGCTGTAGCAGGGATTCCGTTCTCCTACAGAACTGTGCATAGAGACTTGGAACCTCAGTGAATTAGGGTGTTTCCAAAACTCACCTTAGTACCCAAAATCCCTTTACCGAGCTAGCTACAGTGTCTCATTGGTCATAACAAACTCCCAATGTTTAGACAAACCAGAACATGAACTTAGAATACCTCAGGTCACGTGGAATACATGAGCACTCTTTCGTTATACAATCATTTCAAACCAGAACGTGGAGTAAATGAGGACGCGTGCATATTTGAAATATTTATTTACTAATGCAGTGTTCTCAAACACAGTATCTTAGATAATACAAGCAAACATATTATCAGAAGCAAAGTTATCAGCATAGTTACTAGTCCATAGAATACAAAAGGTGACAACATACTAAAAATGCTGAAATGAATAAGGGTTAACAACACCTAATTCTCACCCTCCCTAACTAGCATAATATATTATATCTAAGAAGGTCTCATTGGGTTTTAGCACGGCGGCCCCATACCTCAAGATCCTAGTGTGAAGGGATCACATCATCTTCCACCAGCTCTCTGCATGCGAAGCACCATCAAGTGTAACGTGTGCCCTGTGTGCAGCAATATAAAACGTGCCTAAAGCAAGAATTTGGATGCCGCTTGCATGTATGTTATGTCTAGGAAGGTGCGAATATCAGACCTCACAACAACACTGTGTTGAGTAATCCTTGAAGGCTTCAGCGCTCACTGTACAGACACAGTTTACCAAGCAAAGCTGATATCAGAGCAATACAATATTATTCTCGAGTAAATCACACCGCTCTACTGGGCTGTAAGCTACAAACAACAATTATGTGTCGTGTGCAGAAGCAGCGAAAGGTAAAATGGTGTTTAAAGCATTTAATAAGCTCATGCTACCTTAACACAGTATATAGGTAATGCATATCAATATGACAAGGCCATCGATGTGCGCTGGGATGACCTGGGTGCGCATATCGACACCATGCATGGCCGATTGGTTCTACATGTGCCCTGCATCGACACTGCAGAAAGCCGCATTTTAGATGTTTAGAATACCCAAACAGCAATGGCCAAGCGCCTTGATCACATAGAGTGCCTCCTCAAAACAACAGCAGCGAAGGCAGAAGATTTGGAGGCAAGATCGCGTTGCACCAATCTCCGGAAAGCCAGAGTAGCTGAGACTACAGGCCCCATGGAGGGTTACGTGGAGTGATTGCTGACTGAACTATTTGGCAGAGACTGTTTCTCTGCCACATTTGCTGTGGAACGGACTCACAGATCTCTTGCCCCTAGATCGGCACCTGATGCTCACGCATGCCTTATACCATGATTGCTCAATTATCGTGACCGCGACGTTGCCCTGCACAGGGCCAGAGAGGTGTAGTACCTGCAGTTTCAGGGAATGTCGCTGTCATTTTACCCAGACTTTACACCAGTAGTGCAGGAAGCCAGATGCAAATTCCAGGACATCAAGCAAACTTTGAAAACTGAAAACATTCACTACGTCATGTTATATCTGGTGCGCCTTCATATTCAGATTGATCGCAAAACCTCCATCTTTGATACTCCTGAGGATGCGGCTGACTTTTGGAAACACCATAAATCGAATTGAGGATCCCTTGTTGCTTTCTGTGGTAGACTCACTGAGTGCAGATCCACTAACATTTCGAGGACAAAGTGACAAGAAACCCTTTTCTTTTTATTATTGATGACATAGCTACTCTTCTAATCCTACATGAATGCAGTTACATGCAAATTTACGACCCATTGTTATCATGTTAAGTGCCCCGCTCGGGGTGTTGCTACCACCCCAGGAGATCTCCTATTCCTTGTAATTTATTCTTATTTTTATAAGTTGGGATGCGTTGGGATTCACTGGATACAAATTGGGTGGTTATCCAATGTGGGAAGGGGGTGGTGGGTTGGGATCTCAGGTTATGTGAGTTTGAATTTGTTTTTATATTGCAGGTCACTATTACATTCACCGGCGGGTTGTTTAGATATAACCATAGAGACGCGTCAGACCACATACTGTTATTTCCACTGTGAGAGACTCTGGAGGGGGATTGGGGATTGGAGCTTAAATGCATTTTTATAAATGTGAGCGTTCATTCGAATCCCCACAAGGGACAACAGATATTGGCCTATTCGGCCAGGCACACAATAGACATTGCTCTACTGCAAGAGACCCATTATGCCCCTACTCACACAACTGGTTTGCCGCTTCCTGGGGTAATAACAGATTCTTTGCTAGTTATAGCACCTACTCAAGTGGAGTTTTGTGCTAATTCACAAAGCTCTCCCTTTTGCGACTCAGATGGCGATTGTGGACCCTGAGGGACGACATTTGCTGGTGGGTGGGAACTTGGACACAAAACAAATTCTTCTCATTAATGTTTATGCCCCCAATGTTGACGCCTGTGGCTTCTTTGCTAGTTTCTCCACACATATTTCTGCAATACCAATTGACTATCATATTTGGTGGGGATTTCAATCTCACGCTGTAGGCGAGCGTTGACACCCAAATGCGTGATTGCAGCTTCTGAAACCTGAATACACTCAGGCCGGCCCTTATCCCCTTTCCACTATTCTCCAGCTTGGGATCACGAGGACTCCAGCCGAGATTCATACATTGCAATCCACAAGCTGGGCTTGGGGACGTCTCCGTAAATATTTAAAGTCTGAGTATTTGTATTCTCCGCATCTGCCAATTCTGGATAACCCATGGCTGTCTCCTACCACTAAGGCTTTAACACAGCGTGCACTCATTCGTTGTCGGCTCTGTTCAAAGACTGACAAATTTGCTCAGTAACAGACCTGACAGAGGACTGTGATATTTCCATGCTAGACCGTTTCCTGTTGCACAGAACACGGGCCTCGCTGGTCGCTGCACTGTGCCCCTTGGCAAGGGAACCACCGGAGTTTCTATTCCTCACCACAATAATTTAATTACATCATCCGACTGCACACATCTAGTTTCCAGACTGTATCATCTTGTGCAGACACTTCAGCCAGCGGTGGGCGGAGAGGTGCGGGCGGCCTGGGAGGGGTATCTGGCACACCCTTTGACAGACAAGATGTGGGCCTATTGCTGTGAGCAGACTCTTTATGTATCCAATAATTGCAAGCATAAACTTCTGGCCCGATTCACAAAAGTAATCTGAGACAAAATCCTAACTTTAGGATTCCCAACTTTACTACTACTAAATGCCACTTGTGAATACCGACATTCATAAACTTAGTATTTTGTCTCAGTTTAGTAGTTGTAAAATTAGGAATCCTAACTTTACTACTACTAAATGCCTTTTGTGAATACCAAAAGTCATACAGTTAGGATTTTGTCTCAGATCACTTTTGTGAATCGGGCCCACTTAGTTTATGTCACCCCCATGCTGTTTGCATAGATGGATCGCACTAAACTGGACAATTGCCAAAGCTGTGTGATGAAGCATGCTGATATGGCCCTGCCACCCTGGTTTTTGGGAGTTTTTAAAAAACTTTTTGGAACTAATGGTCGAGACTGAACTTACACCCTTGCCACTGCTGGCACTGCTCGGATATGTTTTCCCTTTGAGTGTTGGGATCAGACGCTTTACTGCAATTGCGCTATTGCTGGCCAAGAGACAGGTCTCCTTGCATTTGTGCGGAATTACGCAAGCAATGGTGAAAGCCTGGTTGAACAATTTGATGTATTGCAACACCACCAGCGATATCTATACAACTTTGGTACCTCCCACCTCCCGACCCCAAACAATTGTCAGCCACTTTGCTCCTACTAACAAAACAAAAAAAGATGCCAAAAGCTAATGACACCGCAAGAAGTCCTTTCTCCACTCCATGAAATATAAAGCAAAGGACGGGCTACGACAATTGACTAAAACATGTTGCAGTGATACAACTTCAGTGAAATCAGTGATGGGATTTATCCTAATGAGATAGGTCGGAAGGAGACTTTTGGAAACAATGATTAGATTAATGTTGGGCTAGATAATACAATCTTGCTGAACTATATACAGATATTGACCTTACTATGCATATGTGGCAAATTTACCCTAACTTTCCGCATATTATGGTGCAGGCAAAAAGAAACATTAGCCCTAAAATGTGCATGGGGGAATGCGATTATGCCCTGGACTTATTGATAATACCACATGCTGGACGGCTTAGATTTACGGGAGGGCGTAGACTTATATACGAAATCATACTGTAAGGGTAAAACCAGGCTTAAATGGAAAGCGCTATAAAATGTACATGGCTTACAAGTCACTGAATATAATTATTCAAGTTACAGATCTGCCCTCATGCTGACAAGCTGTAGGACTGTGCCCGCTGCTATCTAGAACATTCAGCATAAAAGCATATGATTTACTGAGACCATAAATGCCCAATACTTGCTGGAATATAGTATGAACAATGTACTTAATTGAAATGCATTTGGTTACATATAAATATGCACAACTGCTATACAAAAATTACTCAGGAAATGAAGAGATTAGTCAGTTTAATTTTAGTAGGTATGAAATGTTTTGCCACTTACCTATTACTCTCTTTTTTGCCAGCATAATATACTAATAAGAGCACTTACAAACACGATTAATAATTAGCAATACCCCCAAACCAAGCTTCAATGCATGCAATATACAAAGCACTTACAACAACTGAGCCCTTGACTAAGCCTCACTCAAAACTCACCAGACCCGAGACTCACATGGCAATGCTTAACAACAGAGTAAGAGTCCTGCTTTAAATCACTGTTTTAAATCACTTCGTTTGAATGTCGTTCTCTCTTTGATTTTCTTTTACCAAGTCTGCAGCCATGTTTTTGCAGAAGACTTTAAATTAACTTCTCTGCACCCACAATTGAGTTGTTACATCATGCACAGTGGGTAATACATTTCCTTACTCCCACTTTTGGTGAAGTCTTGGTGCTAAAACAGAATCCAAAATTAAGTTTGTTTTTTCTTTCTTTATTCTATTTGATTGGTTCAGCCTTGAGAAAGCTCAAGTCACATTAGGGGTGAAACATGTGTTGGCTGTTTTCGGAGATAGATCCAATATTTGTATAATAAAACTGGAGCTATGACAATACTGGCGTGAGTTTGACTGACTGATTACTAATGGGAAAACACTCCTACACTCTGTTGAACTGATATTAAATGGGGAAATCCAGTGTCTGTACCCCATGTGAACACCCGCCACACAGAAGGGTTTTTATACGGCAGGTGGAGAGTGTCAGACCTTTTCCTAGTGTACCTGCTGCAGTAGCCCCAGGTGCCTTGCACCCCTATTCCACTCTACATCCCACCAGTTAGAGAATAGTATCCTGAAACTGGTCACTTATTCCTGGGTCAATAACCTGCAGCTGAACAAAGATAAAGGGTGAGTCCTACTTCACCTTGCCCCTACATCTGGGGTCATGTACCCTCTGCTTGGGAGTAGTATTCCTAAAATACTGAACTGTCATGGCACAGTGGGTGGCTGCCCCCCTCATTGCTCCTGAAGCCGGGGGCACTACTTTCCCCAGAATGTAGTCGATGGGAAGCTTGAGACTAACTATGACCCTCTTTTGGGTCACCTCCTCACCCCATTTCAGGGATACCTGTGCCATAGGAAGGAAAATGTCCTGCTCACAGGCCTGAGTCACCATACACACCTGGCCCATGTACTGTTCTGGTAAAACTAGCTTTTCCACTATCATGGTCTGGCTATCCCCGGCAACTCGCAGAGGAATGACTGGGACCCTATTCACCTCAGGGATTACCAGCGAAGGCTCTGAGTCTAGCTCCCAACTAAGGGAGATGTTGGCATGGTCTCTGACCTGTCTCTGGGGACTACTTACCTCTAAGGCCACATTGACCTCTCCTGTAGAGTTTCCACCAATGGGTGGCTTCTTTTGACAGACGGAGTTATCCTGCTTGTGTTCTAGTTGAGAACAATAAAAGCAATGGGTTGCAAAAGGAGCACCCTGGGACAACACCCACAAGAATCTGCCTCCTTCTTCTCAGAAGGGACATGTGAACTGTTTCTTTCCTTCTTGACCTGAGACTTGTCTGGGTCTCTCTTGACCTCCCCCACACACTGTGCTGGTGTAATCTGAGCTACTGTTCTTGGGGTCACATCCAGATACCTTCCGGACACTTTGGTGCTGACCCAGAGATCCACCTCCTCAGCAAGCTTCCTGGGGTCAGTCAGTTTTTTATCAACCAGGTCTTGGTGCAGCTCTGTAAAACAAATATCCAGAATGTGCTTTCTCAAAATTAGGTTGTACAGCACAATACAATTTTCTACCTTGTTGCCTCTCACCGAGACCTTTAGTGCCATGCTGGACTAATCTAGAAAGTTCACCCAGTTATGTGAGGGAAGCTTGTGGCTGCCCTTAATTGTATGTCAATACCCCTCCAGGGTTAGCTCAAATGAATGATAAGTATGGCCTTCGTGGCAGTGTAATGTGTCTGGTCCTCTACCTCTAGTGTTAGAAGTGTGTCCCACCCCACTCTGTCTATGAACCTCCACAAGGTACCCCCAATACTCCTGGGGAACATTCTGCACCCTAAGAACAACTTCATAAGCCAAGAACCACTTATCAATATCACTCCCCACCACATAATCGTGTAGCAAACCTTTAGGATGCGGGGGAGCAAGATGACGGCCGAGACCTCGGCCGAGTAGGCTGGTGCAACGTTCTTCTGGACCATTACTTTCCTCCTTGTTGGCGTTTTGTTTCTATCCCGGATTATGTATCTAATAACCTAATTGTCTAAGGCACATTCAGTGTTACCTGTACGGCGTTGGTTTCCAGGCTCGAATTAGTGAGAGCGGGACTCACCGCTAAACTGTTCTGGGTGTGGCGTACTGCAGCCTGCTCCCGCCCGCACTCAGCTGTGTCCACGTATGGACAGATCCATTGGAGTGACTCCCTGGCCCGCGGCAGCCCTGCTCTGACCGTCAGTATGCCCCCGAAGCCGGCAGTAAAAGGAGCCGCGGCTTTATCGAAAACCCGCGGCTCCACACGAAATGCTGCGGACACAGAGAGCAAAGATCCCCCGGCTGTCTCTGGTGGGGCGAACGAAAAGCGGCTTGCATCAGGCGCTCTGAAATTGGCGCCTTTCTCAGCTCCGACTCCGAAGAAAGGGCAGACACTTCCGGACCTATTCAATCGACGAGGCCTCAAAGAGAAAGCCCCTGCAATGTTGAGCAATGTCAAAACTGCTGAGAAGCCGCAGGATTCTCTGAAAGGGGTGAAAGCTGGTGCCGGTAAGGAGGGGGAGGCTGCTCCTGCTACTCTGTTGCCACAATCACCACAATTGTTGCATGCTTCACAAGTAACCCCCGACCTAATGGCTAATAGTGAGGTGGATTCTAACAGCTTTGATACCTGCAAGCTTGATGCCCCTCTGATTTATCATCCGTCACTGCAACCTATAGTTGATATCTTACCAGACGACGAAGATTTGGCTGACGGTGACAGGAATTCGGGGGCTCCATTCACACAAGTACCAAGTGATCTGACTAATACTGCTCTGGTTCCCCCCCCCAATGTATCCTGGGAAATGTAGTTCAGCCAAGTATTCTACCACTACGACTTTTCTACTGAACTTGCCCTAGATATAAGGGAGTCCGAGAGTACTGAGGCCACCAACAAATTCTATTCTATGTCGGATCGCTCATCGGCGGATGAGGAGGTAGAACTAGAATGGTCAGATTATGACAGCGAATCTGGGGACTGGCGCCTTAGTGAGGCTTCTAAGGATGTGAATACAGCTGATGCCTCTAGTACAGTCCGTAAAGTTCTCAGATCTAAGGCAATAACAAGCAATACAGGTTCACAGGCTGCATCACTAGACCAACCCACAATAAGCAACAAAGCTGTAGCTGGCAACCTTTTAGGCTGTCCAACGGAAACTCTTGAGGAGGTGACCCTCTCAACAATCTATCTAACCATCATTACGCATAGAGAGGAAACAAGACAGGAAAATATGCGTACTCAGGGGGCCTGCCGCAGAATGCAAAATTCCCTTCGCCGGGTGGTGAAAACATGTACGGATATTGCTTCTAGGGTCGGCGAAGCTGAGGAGTGGATCTCGGCCCTCGAGGACGCAGCGGTAGCTCAGAAGGGACTTGCAACGGAGATTAAGGAGCAATGCGAGGACATTTTGTGGAAACTCACGGATTTAGAAAACCGGGCAAGAAGAAACAATTTAAGGATTCTAGGTATCGATGAAGATAAAGAAGGCAAGGACGTTAGGCAGTTTATAGTCAAGCTTTTTACCGAGGCCTTCCTAGAAGTCACACAATGGGACTGGAACCTGGAGATACAGCGGGCACATTGGTTCCCATTTCGGAAGAGGCAGTCCTCAGCTTCATCTGGCACTAATAGTACCTTCCCACGAGCAATTCTGATCTGCTTCAACTACTTTCTAGCCCGTGAGAAAATATTCGACCTGGCCAGACCGGATAAGAAGCGGATGGGGAAGGGCTGCCAGTTCTTTGTTCGGCCTGATTTTTGCCCAGCAACAGTTGAGCGACGATGGCACCTTCGCCAGTTGATATCGTTGTTTCAGGAAAAGGGCGCCCAGGGTTTTTTACTCTTCCCGTCCAAGTTAAAAGTAATCTGCAAAGGCCAAACAAAGTATTTTTCATCAGAGATACTTGCCAAGGAGTTTTGGGGTTCTAGTTAGTCAGAACTGCTTTATTTGATTGATTGAATTAGGATAGGACTTGTATTGCAATTTATAGAGATGTAAGTTGACCCGAATGATGGATGTATTTTTCTATTTTTCTTTCTGGGGGTCGGGTCATCTGCAATTTTGTAACAGGGGGTTCTGGATCCAGGGGAACGGGGGTGTTCACCAACCTAACCGTCATAAGGACCTTGGTCCTGCTGCTCTACATAGGAGGTGAGGGGGGGGTGTTGGTTCTGGGTGGGCTGGGCGTTGGGGGCTGGGGGGTGCTGTGGTGGTGGGTGGTGCTCAGGAGGCTATTTTGGTTGTCAGAATCATGCCAGAGTGTAGGAAACATGTCCTATGTTGTATCGATTGGAATATTTTGCGAATTCAGGTTTATAAAGTTGAAAATCTGTTGTATCAGTAAATTGGGTCTTGGAGAGTGCTGGCTTATGCTATTTCTGAATGGGGGATAGATTGCGCTGTGCTACATGGAATATCTGTGGGTTAAATGATGCTGAAAAGCGCAGGTACTTTTGCAAGATTCTCCAAATTATGCAGGTTGACCTAATATGTCTACAGGAGACCCACATCCCATGGAGTAATCGTGGGTTGTTAAGACTTCCTGGGTATGAATTAGTGGCCTGCTCCCGCCAAACATCTATGATTAGGGGTGTTGCTATTTTGCTAAAGACCGGGGTCGGGCATGTTAAAAGAGCAAAAGAGGACAATTTAGGAAGGTGGGTTATTGTCGAATTATTGGTAAATAGTCGTCCTCTCTCGATCTGTTCAATATATGGTCCTAAACTGGAGACCCTGAAGTCCTAAGGAATTTAAACTTGGAATTAGTGGGGTGGCCCCGTCCAATACTATTTTGTGGCGATTTTAATATTAATTTTCCCAGTCAAATTAATCTGTTAACTTATCATAAGTATGTGGGTCGGAAGCCCCGAGTATTTAAGGCTCTGCAGATTCTTGTTGTGGAACACGGTTTGACAGATGTGTGGCATTATCATCATCAAGATAAGGATGGATACACATTTTATTCTATTCCGCATAATAAAATAGATCGCCTCGATTATGTATTTCTGTCCGATCAAAGTGCTGGGTCTGCTAAAATCGAGGTTGTTCCTAGGACCCTATCAGACTACAATCCCATAATTGTTGATCTTTTATGGGATCGTCCTGCTAAACAGGCTAGGTCATGGACATTCGAGCGGAAGATGCTTTTAGATCAGCAATACCAGGAACATATGGCCACGTGGATTCCAGAATTTATGGATATTAATAGGGGGACCGCCCCTGACTGCGTGGTCTAGGATGCATTCAAAGCTACACTGCGTGGAGAAACAAACAGCTTTGCATCTCACTGGTGGAAGCGCGCACAGCAGCAGCTTAAAGACAGACTGGACGCGTTACGACAAGCAGAGCTCGAATTGAGCACTAATATCCAATTGGGCCAAGAGTTCTCCCGTAGTCAGAAGGCGGTCGCCATATTAAAATCTAATCTGCTCTAACCACTTTATCAAGATCTTGCAGCTACATACATTCAATTTCAAACCTTAATGTATGAATTCGGGGAAAACCCAGGGAAGGTCCTTGCGAAGAGATTACAAGAGAGGGCTATGGCAAACCGGATTGTCTGGGTGATGGATCAACAGGGATGTGTGCAGGAGACCCCTAGCGGTGTCATGGATGTCTTTGTGAGTGTTTTATTCTAGTCTCTATACAGAGGACCCTAGTATCGTCCAAAACCAAGTTGGCTTGGATGAATTTTTTCAGACTATAGACACCCGTCGGGTAACAGCAGAACAAAATTAAGCTCTCTCAGCACCTATCAGCTGGGAGGAGGTGGAAAATGCTATTAAATCCCTGGCCAATGGCAAGGCCGCTGGCCCTGATCTTATTCATCTAGAGTTTTATAAAACCTTCTTTCCAATACTGAGACAGGATATGATTGCTGTTTTTAGGGCTGCTCAAGCTGGGGCCATTCCACATTCCTGGCGACGGGCCACTATCGTTCTATTCAAGAAGAAAGGCAAGGATGAGTTGAATCCCTCCTCATATAGGCCAATTGCACTTATTATTACTGATAGCAAAATGTATTAGAGGATTTTAGCTTTCAGATTAGTTCAAGTTATAGTTCCCTTGGTCTCAATCCGTCAACATGGGTTTATTCCCAGTAGGGACACAACCGATCATATTCGGCATGTCATTGCGCTGCTTGATTGGGCTCAGGCCACGGGTTCTGCCCTCGGGGTTATCCTGTTGGATGCCAAGAAGGCATTTGACAGGGTCTCCTGGGGGTTCCTGTGGGCCGTTATGCGCTGGAAAGGGTTTGCTGTTGAGTTCATCCAGGCCCTTCAAGCACTTTATCTTTCTCCAACTGCTGCAATTCGCATTTCAGGGAAAGAATCAGGGTATTTTACCATCAGCAGGGGGACCAGACAGGGTTGCCCCTGTTCCCCCCTGCTATTTGCCCTGTTTATTGACCCCTTCCTGAACATGATTGAAACGTGCCAGGGTATTTCTCCAGTCAGCGTTCAGGGGGTGGATTATAAGGCATTGGCCTATGCCGATGATGTTGCTGATTAACGGACAATGTCGGTCCTTCTTTCACAGCCCTGGAGATCCTTGCTAGCCAATTCGGTGCTATATCCAGTTACAAGCTGAACATCGCAAAAACCCAAGTTATCCAGTCAGCAGCCATGCCCTCTCGCAGGTTCCCGTAGCTGAAGAGGCCAAATACTTGGAGTTGCAAATCTCTACTGAGGTGGATCAGATTCCATATCTAAATCATTCGCCTATATTCGATTCCCTTCATACCAAGTTTGAGAGACTGGACCACCTGCATCTCTCTCTCTATGGACAATTCAATATTCTGAAAATGTTTGTTCTTCCAAAATTTCTATATCTTTTCAGGTCTATTCCTCTCCTGATTCCTCAGGTAACATTAGCTAGAGCCGAAATAATATGTCAACGGTTTCTCTGGGGCTATCGTAGGGCAAGAAGAGCTGCAAAGTGGACCTATCTCCCTCGGGAGCGTGGTGGTTGGTCAGTTCCCAACCTGTTATATTACTACTGGGCAGCTATGATACAGCTGATATTCCTTTGTGCATGTGCTAATCCATTTATGAAATAGTGCTTGGTGATGCTGCTAAGGGAGTCCTAACGCGTGTTTTAGAAACAAGTTATTTTAAGAAAACCAAATTTAAGATTTGTTGGGCTCTGTTTTCTGTCTGGCAGAAAATTCGCTCTCGCCTTGCTATCTCAAAGCTTAATTTGTACACCCCATTTAATGCTTTGGGCTTGTTGCCTCCAATATTTCAGGATGGGATAATGACCAAATGGAGTTCTTTTGGTCTGAAGGGAATTGGCGATCTTGCTCAGGATGGTCAGATGGGTTCTTTTTCCTTTTTGAAACATAAGTTTCATTTGCAATCTAATCATTTTTTCAAATATTTTCAGGTTAGTAGTTTTCTTTATAAAAATCTTTGTAGAAATTATAATATGTATGATAAGATCACCTGTGTCGAATTAATTTGGAAAAAATCTAGAATAAATGTCCTTTATCAATGTCTCTTGTCTGAGCTTCCGGATGATCTGGACGTTCAGAACGCTAAGTGGGCTGATAAATTTGGCGATCCAATAATAGATCTGAAATTTCTGCTTGAATTAGCCAGATCTGACCTAGTCTCCGGTACCTTGCGCACCCAAAGCTATATGGCTATGTTCAATCTGTACCACACTCCTGCCAAGATAGCTAGCTGGGGAGTCGCTAGAGGGGCTAGAGGGGACTCCTGTTCTCGATGTAAACTGTTTTCTGCTGATGCGATTCACATGTTTTATGCATGTCCCGACTTGTGTTCTTTTCTAAAGGAAATCGAGGTCTTCATTAATCAGGTACTCCAAATTTCGATTAAGATCTCATCAGAGTTAATTATAACTGGGTATGAATATTCAACTGCTTTTGAAAGAACAAGACACATTCGATCGTTTTTGTTTATTGCAATGGCTATGATTAGATTATATATAACATCGCAGTGGTTAAGCTCAGAGGCTCCTACCTTTTACCATTAGAAAGCTAGGATGCTTGCATGGTATAAACTAGAGTCATCTGTGCATTTGTTGAGGGGGAGGAGAAGGCGCTTACTGGCATCTAAGAACTGGCTTTCACACTAAAATGTATCTCTTGTATGTATTTAACGTATTTTCTCTCCTTGTTATCCATTGATTTGCTTATTTAACCTGATCTGTACTCTCTTTTTTTAATTTTTTTTTTAGATTCATGTTTATATACTCATTTAATGTGTTTTCCTGAACTCAGTATCCTGTTTTATTGTCTCTTGATGCCCTGTTTATTTTTTTTCTTTCTGAAAATGATAAATAAAGTTTAAAAAAAAAAAAGCAAACCTTTAGGCTGCAGACCTTTCCTTATCCATCGTACAGTGCAGATATGCAACAATCGTTACTGCTGGACTCTGCATGTGTGGTCTTGATGTCCAGCTCCTTGAGGTTGAGTTCATGTGGCAACTTTTTCTACTCCATCCATAGTTTGAGCAGTTCCATTGTAAGTGTTCTCTACTCTTTCCTGTCCTCCAGTTCCTGTGGAGACAGGTTTCTGGCAGTCACACTGCTCCCTGTTCCCTCCTGAGCATCATGGGCGTCCATGTCATCTGACGGGGTTGAGTGAGACTCTCCTTGGAGCCCAGGACTCTTGGCTGGATTTTTCCCTCCTTATCCTCTGACAGTACTCCCTCATCCTCATTGTTATCCATCTCATGATCCTCTGAGGTAGCTTGCCATGTCTGCACTTACTCAAAAGCCTGCAAGTCTACATGGAGATCCAGCTTGGTAACCTTTTTGTCTGCTTTCAATCCCTTGCGCTTGCAGAGTTTTAGCAGCATAGGCCTGGTGAGGGTGTCAGTGATGCACACATCCACACAAATGGTACAAAAAAGAGTTAAGGGGAAAAACAATTAAAAGACTAAGGAAAAATGTAAACTCATAGTGGTCTTAAATGTGGAACAGTAGTGTACTGCACAAACACAAGTCCTATCCTTACCGCTGTTCACCAATGCTATAAATTGGGTTCCTGGTTCACTTGGTTGGAAGCCCTGGTCAAGCATTAACCACAATCCTATTCAGGGTAAGTCACAAACAGACCCTAAATTAACCTGTGCTCACCCTCAGGCTTAACCTAAGAGGAAATGTGTAAAGTATTTGTGCAAAACTTCAAACAGTGAAAACACAACAGAGAAATATTTTACACCAGGTTAGAAAAATAGAGGTTAATTTAAGGAACACAACAAGACCAAAATGACAACAACTGAAAAAGTAGTACTTGAGATATGACTTTTTAAAAAAATATCCTAAAATATAGTGCCTAAAAGCACAAAGTGCCAACCGGACATATCTTGTTGCACTAGACCGGTTCAAATCCAAAAGTTCAAGCTGACCGCGATGGACTGCTGGTCAGATAAGTCCTGCTGAAATTTTGCCTTCTCAAGAATTGTGCCAAGAATCCTGTTTGCGGGGAAGAAGTTTGCCATTAGCAAGGAGGGCATTGTGGCAGTAGTCGGAGGGGCGCGAAGAGCAGGCCGGGCATCACAGATGGATGGCTTGGAGCCTTTCAGTGGTGATCTATGCAGGCAGAGATGCTTCCTGTGCGAAGATACAAACATGCAATGGACCGTGCTGCTTCTTTGGGTGTGTGGCACAGTTCTGGTTTGAACGGACCCTCTTGCGGGAACCAAAATGCTTGATTTTAAGAGCTACAGAGCCACCCAAGGGCCCAGGGACCTGGGAGGCACCTCTTGGAGCTCAGGGACTTCTTGAAGGTGGGTCCAGGAGCTGTGGGAAGCCTGTTTTGACCAGAATACTAGCCCTTTGAGTCACTCGGTGGTCGTGGGTTAAAGATGGTTTCCAGTTCCAGTTCTTCCTCTCAAGGCACGAGCAGGCAGCAGGTCAGCACACCATGGCATCAGTTCTTCCAGAGCATCAGTCTAGCAGAGTGACAGTCCTTCAGCAACACAGCAGTCCTTCTTCTTGGTAGAGTATTCACAGGTCAGAAGTGTACTGAAGTGGTAGGGATTTGAGGTCTAGTTCTTATACCCAATGGTGCCTTTGAAGTGAGGGAGAACTTAAACAAGGGTCTTTGATCTGCACAGAGGTCCTTCCTTCCTGCTCTGACTCCACACTCACTACATGGGGGTAGGCAGTGCTTTGTGTGGGGACAGGACACAGCTAATTCAAGTGTAAGAGTGACTCTGTGCTCAGCTCCGTCCTCCCATCCTGCCAAGATGACCCATCAAGTCACACCCTAGCTCCCTTTGTGTGTGGCTGTCTAGAGGGAATACACAAATCCCAGTTGTCACCAAACCAAGACATGGAATTAGAGACAGGCTGAGGGCACACAGAACTAAGAGCAGGAAAATGGCAACTTTCTTAAAGCCAAAATGGTAGTGGAGCCTCTTCAGGTCCCAATGCACTGCAGGGTGCTCTGACAAGATAACATTTTCCAAACAAATGAGTTCCAAAGATTTCTTCCATTTTAATCCATTTTATTTTCCAAATCTTAATGCATAATCTATTCATGTCCAATCGTAGTTCAAATTTTTAAATCCATGTTCAACGAATGCCTATCCAGGCATTTCTTAACAACACCAGAGAAAAAAAGAGAGAAAAAAAACTTTCTAAAAGTGGCATTTTCAAAATTGCAACAATAAATTCGACTTTGTCATTAAGGAGGATTTGTCATTACAATGTCATTGTCACCAAACATGACAGTATCACAAATAGGGGAGCAATAGAAAATTAGACCAGCTGCAAACTCCTGTCTTAAATATTAGTCACAAAGGGCAACTGTGGTGGGGGCGCTAGAGGGCGCACAGCGGAATGGTTGACCCGTGAGTCAGCTCCGCCGGACGGATGCAGGAGAAGCGTTGATTACCCATACGAGCGCTGTTGTACCCCCAGAAAAAGACATCAACAATGATCGGAAGGTGACATCTGCACACGGGTGAAATTAGGGCTGGTTTAAAATTGACACGGCGAAGTTATTTGGCAAACACCGAGCTGGCGAATGCACTGCTGCAAGATGGCGGATGCCGACGTCTGACACGGCCGGGAAAAAAAAGGTTGCAAGGAGACCCAGCTGAAGAAAGGAACCAACTACCAGGCTGTCGCAAGAACAAGCGGCCGGTTCCCATGCACCACGCATGAAATGAGGTGACATAAGGGGCCGCAAAACGCCTCCGCAAACCTCTACCGCTGTGCGTTCCACGACAAACAAGATGGCGGCCGCAGTGGAACGCAGTGTCTGCGGATCGCGCAAGTAAGCGCATGGTGGCTGCCCCGGAGAATATCAAAGCACTGAAGCACCCAGCCGAGGTAAGCAGGCACAGTGAGAGGGAAAGATAGCGAGAATTGGAGGAGGACTGACTGCGCAGACTGTATGGAGAACCTTCCTGCCAAGTAACGCAGGGCACACTACTGCAACACCGAGGTCGCGTGTGCCTCTCCAATCCAAAGCGACGAATGTGAAACTACGGCTACTTACTCAACATTTGCTCTGTTGTAAAGATGAGAGCTGCCTTCTACGCACTGCGCATGCAAAAGATCGCACTTACACACCAGATCCCATCAGGGTAACGGAATGAGCGAGAAGGCGCTGACTTGTCAACCCCTAACACACAGGGCGCGCATAGAGGACCACGACTAAATGCGGTAACTTCTTTAGGTTTTCAGCTGGAACCGCTGCACCGCCACAAACCACCTGCTGTGAGGCCGATGAATTGCACTGGAGCTCGCAGGAAGACGGTAACGCTGAAGGACAGCCCACTACAAAAGTCGCCGACTGCGCCGGAAAGTGTCGCTAAAGAGAAACCACGACGAAACGCTACACCGAGGTATACCACCATGGGTAAACCGGAAAAACAACAGTCCAAACTACAGTTTGAGGCGAGGAAGCAACACCAAAACGTTGCAAGAACATCAGACACAGAGGGCGATAATGAAGCGTGCGAAGAAACAGGTATGGAGAAGGTCCTGCGTGCTATTCAACAAAGCCTGTCTGAAATGAACAATAAATTGGACACATTGGTGTTGAGAGTTGATAACATGGCCGCAAAGTTAGATAAGCATGGTGAGAGGCTGGGCGCAGCAGAACAAAGGCTATCGAGGGTGGAGGATGAGACTGCGACTACGAACAAGGCGTGTGGCGATATGAATAAAACGCTGGAAACACTGCGCGCCAAGGTGGAGGATCAGGAAGCCAGGTCCAGGCGCAACAACGTTAGAATAGCGGGCCTGCCGGAATCCACAAATACGGGAAGAATGGAAGACTACGTAGAGAAGTTACTGAAGGAACTGTTCGGCGAGGAACAATTGTCGCCAGTCTTTCTCGTAGAGCGAGCGCACCGATCCTTGGCTCCCACTCCAAAACCTGGTGCGCCACCTCGAGTGATAATTGCCCGAATGTTAAACTACAGGGACAGAGACACTGTTCTTCGGCTCGCCAGAGAAAAGGGTACGGTTACTCATCAGGGCAACGCACTGCAATTTTATCCGGATCACACCATGGCAGTTCAGCTAGCAAGAAAGGAATTTGTGCCAGTAAAGAAGAAGCTGCGGGAATTAGGCGTGGAATACGCTATGTTATATCCAGCGAGGCTGAAGATCATAAATGCGGGCAAACCTGTAATCCTCTTGTCTGTCCAGGCGGCACATGAATATGTCAAGAAAATGGGACGACGACGACATCAACAGGACCGTGAGGAACAAGGGGACGAGGACGCATGAGCAAACATTTGCCTCAATGGGATACTACTGTGAAGAACTACGAATAGGGAGATGTGCCACATGTCGAGTGGTTAGACCGCGGAACTTTCGTGTATACAACGATATGTGATGCGCCGCACGCCACTTGAGAGATGGAACGTGCTTAATACATGAACAAAGTTGTCAAATGGAAAGACGCATGTCGGGCGCAAACACCGACCAAGAGCGGTACGCAGTGAGTAACCACAGGGTAAACACGGACTAGGGGGGGTAGGAGGGTAGAAAGAGTCTGTGCAATGTTCCACGATTGGCCTCAAACAGACATACTGGGACCGTGATGCGTGATAAAAGATTGATTACTGTCCTGAAGGCTGGGTGGGGACGGGCGATTGGCGGAGGGAGTACGGGATAGACAAACGAATTTCGAGACATGTTTAAATGCATCTGTCCACATCCACCATGTGGATGGAGAAGTGTGTCACTGGTGACACCCCCAAGAGGGTGCACCCCAAATATGGTTATATTGACTGTTCTGTTCCGGTTTGGGGATCGCTTTGGCAGAGTTTGGGTGCTGAAGTGGGTGGGGGGTGGAGGGGGGATTTAGGGGATGTTAAAACTATATCACTGTATCTGAGAAGCACTGCGACCTCTGTCGTTATGTTGACAAATGTACACCATTGCGCACAAAAGACCACTATTGAACTATGTCGAGAGTCACACAACAAGCAATGTTTTTATCACACAAGATACCGAGATGGCTGCACACCTCTCTAGCATGGATAAAATAACGGCGTTGAAATGCATCACATGGAATGTGAGAGGCCTGGGAAATCCCCAAAAAATACGGCAAATTTTTGCTTACTTTGATAGGTTGCACGTAGATATAGCGTTTCTTCAGGAGACCCATTTGGCCCCATCTGCTGACTCCAATTTGGGAGCTAAATGGGCAGAATCGGTAACCTGTTCCAACTATTCCACATACTCCCGTGGTGTCAGTATATTAATAAAGAAGGGAGTGCATTTTGAGATAACGACAGTACATAGAGACACTGAAGGGCGTAGTGTAATTGTACTTGGTAAAGTGCGACAGCAACTAAGTGCATTAGTGAACACATATGGCCCTAACACGGATGACCCACATTTTTTTGCGAAATTATGGCATGACATCACCCAGCTTCAGCCCGATCACATATTATGGGGTGGCGATTTTAACATCGCACTGCAGGATGGGTTGGATAGGTCACAAAACACACTGGAACCGCACACAAGAGCGAGGATGACGTTACAAGACGCACTGACTGACATGCAAATGGACGATATATGGAGAGTACACAACCCAGGGGAGGCGGCTGCAACCCATATCACGGCATCACATAATAGCTGGTCCAGGCTGGACTACTGGTTGGGCACGAGGGAAGTGATTGACTGGGCTGTCTCCATCAAGCATTTGCCCAGAACGCTATCGGACCATTGCCCAGTGTTTGTGGAGCTTCAAATCCCACACTACGTGCCCCCACCTTTCACGTGGCGGTTCAATGCTAGTGCGTTGCGAGACTCTATATACACTGACACTATTCACAAGGCGATAGTAGAATACTTTGAGCTAAATTGCCCCACGACTGACGACCCTTGCCTACTATGGGAAGCTTTTAAAGCAACACTACGGGGAGTATGCATTAGCACTACCACGGGCATCCTGAAGGACATACGACAGCAATTACACGCACGGGAAACGACCTTACAGACACTAGAACAGCAATATGCACAAACGAGAGACGTCACGCTGTTGGCACCTATACAAACGCTACTGCAGGAGCACCAACAATTTGCTACGGACGAGCTTAATTATATAACCAAACGTAAGACGGCAAGAATGTATGGCGAGGGGGGGAGACCAAGCAGGTCGTTGGCAGAGAAAATTTGCAAGAGCAGACCACCACAGCATATAACCGAGATTAAAACTCGGGAGGGAACGCTCACTCGGGACGTCGAAACCATACTGGGTGAGTTCAGGGCGACATATGGTCGACTATACGAGGCGAGACCCTCTCTGTCGCAGGAAGATATACTGGCGTATATGGAGGATGTGGAGATAGCGTGGTTATCAAACCGGCACAGGGAGTATTTGGCCAGACCTGTCACAGTAGAAGACGTAATAGACACAATCAAACTTTTGCCGAACGGCAAGGCTCCGGGGCCTGATGGCTACACGACGGAGTTTTATAAGGCTTATGCAGACCTCTTGGCTCCACATCTGGTTCGCCTATACGGCGCGGCACATGAGGAACAACAGCTGCCGGCATCTATGAGGGAAGCAATGCTGATAGCTTTATTGAAGCCTGGGAAAGATGAGGTGAACTGCGACTCTTATCGCCCCTTATCGCTAATAAATGTGGACACAAAGATAATTGCAAGCCTCTTAGCAGCGAGACTAAAACCGCTAATGCCTCTGCTGGTGAGGCCGGATCAATCCGGTTTCATACCGGACAGGTCAACAGCGCATAACACGCGCACCCTCTTTGCACTGGCACACTATCTAGCACCAGAGGTGAAAGCAGTGGCGGTACTCCTAGACGCCGCCAAAGCGTTTGATACCATAGACTGGACTTTCTTACATGCGGTTATGGTGAGGATGGGTTTTCCACCTATATTTACGCAGTGGATAGCTATGCTATACACAAATTTGACAGCACGTATCAGGGTTAACAAACACATTTCAGAACCCATAGCCATATGTCGCGGGACCAGGCAGGGATGTCCACTCTCCCCAATGCTGTTTGCTCTAGTGTTGGAGCCACTAGCCTGTAAAATTAGACAACACCACCACTACTCAGCCATTCAACTTCCGACACGCCCGATTCACATATCATTATATGCAGATGACATGGTAATTCATGTCAAAAACCCGGTGCAACATCTAAATCCCCTAATACGGGAGTATATAAAATATGGACACCATTCGGGCCTGCAGATAAACTGGTCAAAGTCATTGGTCTTGGCACTAACGGACAGCACCTCCCCTTTCAAACTGGATTACCCACTAGAGTGGCAGGAAGAACCTACTAAATATCTGGGGGTATGGTTCCATAGGGATCCGGAACAAGTAATTAGAACCAACTATGGTAGAGTCTTAACGTCATTGGAGGATAAAATTAAACGATGGAATAGACTACCGCTATCGCTAGCTGACAGAGCAGCGGTTGTGAAAATGGTACTATTACCAAAATTGTTATACTTGTTTACTAACATCCCCATTAAACCCCCGGCAGAGGTATTTCGAAACATAAACAGATTAGTACTAAGCTTGCTCTGGGCGGGAAAGCACGCTAGAATAGAGTTGAAAACGATGACACTACCGTATGAGAGAGGAGGTTTCAAAGTCCCTGACATGTATTTGTATTACCTCTGCGCTCAAGCACAATTTGCACATTATTGGTTCCACGAAGTACCCTTTCTAACGCATGTAGCGGTGGAAACAGGCGATACTGACCCGATCCCATTGATCAATATATTACCACACGTGAGACCGAGGTTACATGACAGAGACATAAACCCGGTGAACACAACAATAGACGCTTGGCGGCGGATGGGCAAGGCAGCGAACAAATTGCCAATTTATGCTCCGAACCTCCCGCTAGCTAATCATCCGTCCCTGTCGGTAACACAGGAACCGGTAGGAATGGACTTACTACGTAATGCTGGTATTGACACAATGGGGGATCTGTACGAGGAGGGGGTGTTTCAAACAATGGACAAGTTACAGTACATACAACATCCCACACTGTTATTTAGCTTCAATTATTACAGACTACAGAGGGCAGTGAAGGCTCACTTTCCCACATTCCCGGTAGAACCCCAAACGCTGGACACACTGCAACTGATACTAGAAGCTCCTACGGCTACACACATGATATCCAGACTCTATGTAAGCCTACAGAAAGACATAGGGGGTAACACGGACAGAATGAGAGGTAAATGGAGCGCACTATTGGGCGACACACTGTCGGAGAAGGACTGGGAAATGGCATGTTCACTCACTGGTATGCTGACCCCTAATGGAAACCTTAGGATAATACACTATAAATACATACATCAGATATATTACACGCCAGAACGCCTCCATAGATACGGTTTGAGTGAGGATTCGAGATGTAAAAGGTGCGGGGCAGAAAATGCGGACTTCCTACATCTAGCATGGCATTGCGGGCTGGTGGGGGAGTACTGGAGGGAGGTAGTAGACGTGATTAATATGATGCTGGGGGAAACGCTAGACTGCACGATGTTAAGCTGCCTACTGGGCTTGGTCCCAAGTCTCAGAGCGACGAAGAGAAAGTTTTGCGTGATAGCCCTGTTAATGGCAAAAAGGAGGGTAGCAATGCATTGGAACGGGAAAAGAGGGCCGAAGGTGAAGGACTGGCTAGTTGATTTAACTTACTGTAAAGACACATTAACGACTTATGAGGAGGACCTGCCGGCGAAGTCACGTCCTAAGGATTACTGGACATACCTGAGGGATTACCTGCAGGCGCAACAGCGAGACACGGCTGATTGATGTAGATTGTATTCTGTGATGTGCAGATGCTACGGGGGGTGCTAAATGGTGAATTATACCGGCAAACTGAGGGGGAGAGTGCTGTGATGCAGTGGTTTTAGTTTAACCAGTTCTTGTTTTGGTTTTCAGTTTCGCTCTCCTCCGGATGAGGGGGGACATAAAAGAGAGAAAAATGTAAGTGATTTGAATATGCATGAAATAATATGTTGCAAGATACTACAGTGTACAGGTTGCCTATAACCGCGCCGCCGGTCCCATGGATGTCGGCTAAATGGCTGTGTTCTTCTAACAGCACCCTGAAAGTGCTCTTTACATATGCAGCCGGCCTGTTGAGGTTGTAGGCGTGTTTTGTATAACTGATTGCAAACAAGGTAATAAAAGACTTACACTTTAAAAAAACAAAAAAACAAAAACAAAGGGCAACTGTAATGTTCACAGTGTTTTTTATGGAGGCCTATTTATAGACTATTTGTCAGAGTAGGTCTCGAAGGTAACCTCACGAATGTCCAAAGATATTGGAGTAGATGCCTCACTCACTTGTTGTGACATGCTTCCTCATCGGCGCCTATCCACACCATGGTAGGATGATACCAGGGCGGACTCCACCAAGATTTTGTGTTGGGAGTTCTTAAATTAAATCTGACTGGATAAGCAGGGATCCAGATGAAATTTTGCTGTTAAAAATACCTACAGGTATACCCAAAAGGTTCCTTTTTTAGTCGCGTACCTGGAGTATGGATAAACATTGTTCTATGGTTTTTTATTGATTATAACCGTTAAATTAAACCTTTTGTATTCATGCCAACACGTTTCCTGCTACATTAGTGATAACACAACGTTTTTAACTCACGGCCCATTGGAAAAGTTATTCTAGACGGCCACATTTGTAATACAGCAAAAAAGCGATCTAGATGTCAAAGTCCCAATCTAAACCAACATATCCTTTAAGTCACCTCTTCTTCAGCACTGTCCAAAATTAAATCAGATGCTATGAGAATACAATCTTTACTGAAGACAGGTATCCCTATTCCTGTCCACCAGCCTGACAATAATGGGGTAACTTTTAAAATATGTTTCTGCAATCCAAGATCTAAACAACGAAGGACATTTTCAATCGTGAATCAGAGCTAGTCCACAATCATCAAAATCAAAAGTGCTGCTACTGACAGTGGCCTGGAAAGTTGTCTTACTACTTTTAATGAGTGCATTCTAGATGTGCTAGATCTTCGATTTCTCTCTAAAAGATTTAGCAGATTTCTTTTAGACTGGCGCCTGAATAATTGTTGCTTTGCATCCATGTTGGCTATATGTTGATCACAGATGTGCACAGCTCAATGAGTATTGAGCCAGATATATCATTACAGTGCTTGAAATTAGTGGAGTGTAAAGCTGAAATATATGTCAAGCACATATTGTTAAAAGTATGATTTTGGAACTATCACTAGCACACGAAAGCTGAAAATGTGACTGCAAAATGTCTCCTTAACCCCTTAACTGCTGAGCCTCACCCGTGCTGATCCTTTTTTGGCTATTTGGTGTACTTTGCACTTAGGGTCCCATAACATTTTCTCCACATAGGTTATCTATGCCAAAATGGTGTCCTTCTTTTACAACATTGTGGGGATTATAAAGGTATGTAGGTTGTGTGGCTCTCACTAAATGGGACTGAGAAAATATGCAAATGCAGCATCATTTTTATTTTTTGTTGAAGAATTTGAAAAAAGCTCCAGATAAAATATATGGTTTTCTTCTTAAAAATGGCATCAACAAATAGTTTACTATTCTAGTCACCATCTCCCGAGCTTTCAGGAACATGCAGAGCTGAACAGAAATACATAATTTTTTACCACAGTTTTCAAAGAGGTAGCCCATTTTTCCAGTATTTTTATACTCTCAACCTACTTTCAGTTTATGGTGAAAACCAGTGTGAAACACATGGGTGAACCAGAGAACATATAGATATCTAAAAAGTAGACAAAATGTTAACTTCTGCAAGGGGTCATATGCGTAGATCCTTCAAGGTTTTCCCAAATAAATTAACTATTGAAAAAAGCAAATATTGAAAATGAACTGTAACTTTTAGTCATGATGGCTGATTTAGAGAAGCAATATACATTATTTCCACTACACCCTTCTAGCTGCAGGATATATACGGTTTCTAGATGTTACAAGAACTCAAGGTACCCTGAGCCAACAACTGAGCTGCACTGTCCAATAGTTTTTCGGTGTATACTGAGTTTAGACCAATTCATATGGTGAAATATGTAGAGTGACAAATGGGTTTCAAGGAAACGTATATATTTCTGAACAGGTCACAAGATATGAAGTTTAGGAGCAATAGTTATCTGTAAATAACTGAATTTGTGGGTTGCCATAATAGCATATGATTTACAAAGTATTTTTCAAAATGCATTTTTTATCACACACTGGTTTACATTTGGAAAGCATGAATGCAGAAAAATACAATTCATAATAACAAATATTCTAATATTCTATGCTCCCACAAGTCTTCTGCTACAAATGGCACCTCACTTGCGTTGGTAGACCTAATGTCTGCAAGAAAAAGCACACCAAAATGAAACATGATTCATCAAATGTTTCCACTGAAAACTGACTGCATTTTGCAAAGTATGTAGCTGATGATTTTGGGTCCTAGCTCAGTCAGCAGCTAGGGAAAACTAGCAAACTTTCACATTTTTGAAATCTATAAACCTGGGCATATCCAAGGTGGGTTTACTTGCAGGGCTATCACCAGGTTTTTTAATCCAGAATCCCTTGCCATCCTCAAACACATTTTTCTTACATTGCTGTGAAGTAAAGTTCTGAAATCTGCGGGGACCCACACACTTCCTTTCATCCATCATTCCCCTAGGTCTCCTAATAAAAATGGTACCTCACTTGTGTGAGTAGGTCTGTCACACACAACTGGAAATGTCCCAAAACACAACATGGATACATCACAAGGGGGGCTTATTTGCATGGCTGTCACCATGCTTTTTACCCAGGATCCCTTGCAGTCCCCAAACCCTGACTTAACAAAATACATTTTCCTCACATTTTTTTGATGCAAAGTGCTGGAATCTGCAGGGAGCCAACAACTTCCTTCCACCTAACATCCCCTAAGTCTCTGGATAAAAATGGTACCCCAATTGTGTTGGAAGGCATTGGGCCGATGCACAGCATTTTGTGGCTCACAAATGCCTGATTTACAGAATCAGGCCATTTGTTACCTGAGGAAAACATTTTTAAATGTACAAAGTATAATTTGTGATTCAGTAAGCTATTACCGAATCACAAATTGGAAATTCAAGTTTCTTTTAAGAAAGGGGCATGCCAAGGGTGTCTCTTCCTAACAGCGAGTCGCACAGGTATGTAGGAATGTTTTGCGAAAGCAGTTGCTTCCAGTTACCACCAACTTCAAGTTGGTGATAACCCATTCACAAACAGGAAGGGGTCCCTCCTTTGTGAATGTGGGTGCCATTTTTTAAGAGCAAGCAGTAGTCCCACGGATCCCTGCCTACTCTTAACAAATGAAAAGGAAACTTTTCATTTTTATTTTTTAAATGCATCCCGTTTTCGTTAAGGAAAATGGACTGTATTTCAAAATAAAAAAAACAGCTTTATTTAAAAAGCAAAATGCAAAAACAACAGTTGATGGACAGAATGCAGAACAGTGTCATACATTCACCCAAGTACAGAGATCTGGGCCTAAATCCATCGTTTTTCTGCACTCCACCCCAGTTCAGACATGGCCATATGCAAATCAGCCTTGACCCTGTGCCTCATGGGAACAGTCCAGCCTGAACTGCCAAGCCATGTCTTTCCTGGACCGGAATCAAGCATCCTAGGACCGGTTTCTGGCTATCAGCCGTCTTCAGCCAGGATAGCTTGACTCCAGTGGTGTGGAGAGCATGGGACTCACGTCTGAGCATACACATCCCACTCGGGGTGACAAATGCAAAACCAACAGTTGATGGACAGAATGCAGAACAATGTCATACATTCACCCCAGTCCAGAGATATGGGCCTAAATCCATCGGTTTGTTGCACTCCACACCACCCCAGTTCAGACATGGCCATATGCAAATCAGCCTTGACCCTGTGCATCATGGGAATAGTCCAGCCCGAATACCCAAGCCATGTCTTTCCTGGACCGGAATCAAGCATCCTAGGACTGGTTTCTGGCTATCAGCCGTCTTCAGCCAGGATAGCTTGACTCCAGTGGTGTGGAGAGCATGGGACTCATGTCTGAGCATACCCATCCCACTCAAGGTGACGAATGCAAAACCAACAGTTGATGGACAGAATGCAGAACAATGTCATACATTCACCCCAGTCCAGAGATATGGGCCTAAATCCATCGGTTTGTTGCACTCCACACCACCCCAGTTCAGACATGGCCATATGCAAATCAGCCTTGACCGTGTGCCTCATGGGAACAGTCCAGCCCGAACTGCCAAGCCATGTCTTTCCTGGACTGAAATCAAGCATCCCAGGACCGGTTTCTGGCTATCAGCCGTCTTCAGCCAGGATAGCTTGACTCCAGTGGTGTGGAGAGCTCAGCTGGCACCTATGGAAACCTAGCAAACGTGCACATTTTTAAAAAATTGACACCTGGTAAAAACCAGGATGGGGTGATGCGTAACTGTCACAGTGTCCCTTTTAATCTCCAAAACATGACTAAAAAATGAATTTTTCTCAAATTTCTGTAATGGAAAGTTCCAGAATCTGCAAGTGACAAAATTCCCTCCACTCAGCATTTTCCCAAGACTCCCAATAAAAATGATACCTCACTTACGTGGGTGGGCCTACTGCCTGTGATAAGAAAGATCCCAAAATGCATCATGTATGCATCATGTTTTTGCACTGAAAACTAACCCTTTTTTGCAAAGCGTGCAACTGTGGGCCGTAGCTCAGTTAGCACCAAGGAAACATAGAACAATTGAACATTTTTTAAAACTACATGCCTATGGGAACCCAGAGTGGGTTGAATTGCGAGGCTCTCACTGTGTTAACTAAAATGTCATTGCTCCCCCAAGCGAGAGTAAACATGAAGTCTGCTCCCAGCTGGCAGGTGCTTTAAAAATACTTCCGCCAGCTGGGAGTGGACTTCAGATCTGTTTCCCTGTGGGCAGGGAACCAGATCTGAATATTGCTCCCATCCACAGGGAGCAGCATTTTCAGCTGCTCCCTGTGGTGAGAGCGATGCCGGCTCCTGGTTGAGGAGGGGAGCTGGATGGGGCTGCGGGGGCCTTGTCACTCCCCTGCTGCCCCTAAAAAGAACATGGTGGGTGCCCTGGGTGGGATCCTCCCCGGGGGAAACAATGTAAAACTAAATGTGGGGGCCTGTAGACCCAGGGACCGCAACCTCTGCAGGGCACTGTATAATCTACGGGCGGGTCGGACTGCTGGGGCCTCCCAGAACCCGGGGACCAACACCTCCCCTGGGCACTGTATAATATTTATGCGGGCAAGCCTTCCCACACCACGGGGAACGTCACCTCCTGGGGCAAACAATGTAAAATAAATGTGGGGGCCTCATCACCCCCTCGCAATCCCGGGTACCATCACCTTCCAGAGGCACTATATAATATGTATGCGGGAGGGTCCACTGTGCCCGCCACTTCCCAGGGACTAGTACCTCCGCAGGGAAAACAATGTAAAATGAATGCAGGAGAGCTGTGCAGCCCCCTCTTGGAACCATGGAAGGCAGTGGAGACTGCCAACCCCCAGAGCCAGCTCCTGCCACCTCCTGAGGTGCCCACCCCAGGAGGTATCTGTTTGCTTTTGCTTGGTAGAAATTGGCAACTCCCACCAAGTAAAAGCAAGTGTAACACTGCTTACTGCAAGCTGGAGCTGTCAAACAGCTGCAGTTTGCAGAAAGCAGAGTTTTAATCTGCTTCCCTGCATGCAAATATGCATGCAGAGAAACATATGAAAACATTTCTCAACAGTAACCATGGGGCCTTGAGGCTCCCTCCACGGTAACCAATAGGGTTCACTAGGTACCCTGGGGGCACCAAGAATAAAGAGACCAAGCCACGGAGGATGGGGTCCAAGTGTAACACTGCTTTCTGCAAGCTGGAACTGTCAAACAGCTGCGGTTTGCAGAAAGCAGAGTTTTAATATGCTTCCTTGCATGCAAATATGCATGCAGAAAAACAGACAAAAACATCGCTCAACAGTAACCATGGGGCCTTGAGGCTCCCTCCACGGTACCCAATAGAGTTCACTAGGTACCCTGGGGGCACCAAGAATAAAGAGACCAAGCCACGGAGGATGGGGTCCAAGGTGTCGAACTATGACAATCCTGTGTGTTATACTTGTATTGTTATTTACATGCTGTGTATGTATACAATGTGGTCCAATGCTTTGCTCCGTCTGTATCAGTGCCGGTAAACCTGCTAAGTGGAATGTTGCAGCAATAAATGCCCAACACATGCTGAATAAAGAGATTACTTAAATGATGCGGATACAGATACAGGATGTGAATTCAGATTATCCTAAATAAATGAATTTCTTCAGCTAATGCTAAAAGGGTCTTCTGTTGTAAATTGGAAGTGATCAATGTTAACATTTAGCTGACGCCATCTTGGTTTCGGCAGCCATCTTGTCTGCCATGTGCTCACCATGTGCTCTGTCCTTCTTTACTGTCGTTCACCCTTGTGCTCTGCTCATGGACTGACTATATTTAGGCTTTGCTGCTCTGCACTTGCGCAGAAGACTCTGTAAGTGTTCATACACATGTTTTAGTCTGTAACTGTCAGGATATTTTTACCGGAATTAGCAAACTGCTAAGCTCCTCCCTACTGTTGACTGTGCATTTCTGTATGACCTTTTATGTATGTGAGCCTTCTCTTATGTACTTGTACCGCCTTCTTTTGAGCCCCTGTGTGGGTATAAAAGGTCCATGTTCCTTCTATTCAGTGTGCTACTTCATATACTACCGAAGGGTGTTGTGTGAATGTAGTTCCACCTCATGAGGTTTAATAAAGTACTTTGTTTTATATTCCAGTTTCAGTGCCAATTTCTATTCTATTGGTCTGAGGACTTGTGCAGAGAAGGGCGAACCCCTAGCACTCGTAGGCCTAGCTGAGGCCCACCACGACATGGCCAGGGAGGGGGGCAGTCTGCCGCCTCTCCCCATATTCTAATGCTGGCGCTCTGGGGGATTGGGTTCCCAGGGCCAAAATTGGCCCAGGGAGGGGGGCTGCAGAACTCTCCTTCCTTCAATAAAAATAAAAAATGTTCCCTGGGGCCAAAATGAGGCCGGGAGGGGGATGGAATGCCACCAACCCCCATCGTATAATGGCCGAGTCCCAGGGATGGGGTTCCCGGGGAAGAAATTGGCTCGAGGAGGGGGTCTGTGAAGCCCCCTCCCCCAATTTATATTCATTATTCAAAATGCCGGGCCTCTGAGATAGGGACCCTGGGCCCTACAGTGGCTCCCCTTTCTCTATTCAAATGTGCCCTGGCCATCCACACTCACTCTCAGACCCACTTACCCACTCACAGACCCATTTACAGACATGCGCACCCACTCACAGACCCGTTCAGACACTGATGCACTCACTCACAGGCCAACTCAGATTTACGCACCCACTCACAGACCCACTCAGAGACTCACACACTCACTCACACACCCAGTGATACATTTATGCAGCCACTCCTTGACCCACTAAGACACTCACACACCCACTGAGACACTCATGCATTCACTCACACAGTCACTCTCAAAGGTTATACCCCATAGGAAATATTGTTAAAATAAAATAATTAAATCCAATTTATTTAAAAAGTAAATGTAGCTTTATTAATTAAATCAATTTAAATTAAGTATATATGTAAATTTTGGCAATGTTTAATGTATAATAAATAAAAATACCTACTTTACTTTAGGTGGGTGGGATTTTTAAAATAAAATAATGAGTTAATTGTGCTGAAGCATTTTTTATTTTGCTCTACATTTAAAATAAATATAATACATTTAATTTAATATTCACAATACAAATATGTTTTCTATTTGTTTTGCAATTTATTACACATTTCAAATGTTCCTTATAATATTTTAGAATAGATTTTGGAGTCTCTGTTAATTAAGGTCATTGGGCGATAAGGGCCCATTTCTAGAGAGGTTTATCTTTTTTGGGGGAAAATAATGATTTTTGCAAATGATCAAGATGAAGGATGGGCTGAGCCATTAAATATTTGTGAAGCACGGTTTTAAATGTCTCTTTGATTTGATCAATAAAGACTTCATAAAAATCGACCAGTATAAGGTCAGAGCCCGCGGCCTTCCCAACAGGTAGACTAATTAAAGCAGTTCCGATCTCCTCCCAAGAGGGGGAGCCTTCTAAAAGTTTGCGATCCTCCTTGCACAGTCTGGATATCAAAATTGGATCTACGAAATTATCAATGCCGCATCGTCTAGTCGTTACTTCACCAACCCCTTTCTTGGTGTACAGAGCCAGGTAGAAATGAAGGAATGCTGTTCTGATTTTGTCTGGTTCAGATACTACCCTAGCCACTGGATCTCTGATTGAACATATCCCATTATTTTTAATTTGTTGTCTGGTTCTCAAAGCAAACTAATGGCAAATTTGCTCACTAAATTTGTATGCCTTTTTGCTAGAGGCGGCTTTAACCAGCTAAGATTTTACCGATTGCTGACCTAGCCATTCCAACCTCTAATTGGGCCAAATATATTTCCTTCTTTTGTTGGACTGCCCCAATAAGTTCTTCTTCAGAGCTTGCTAATTTCTTTTGGAGCTCTTGAAGCAAATGTTTGTCCTTTTTATTCTTCCTTAATGAAAACTGAAGCGTTTACCCCTGTATACATACCTTTAAGGTGTCCCTGACCACCCCTATTTGAGCGGAGCCACTATTTCTTTCTAACACTCTTTTCACAGCGCAAATTAATGTTCAGATTCCCATAAATTGTGATACGGAGAAGCCAGTGTGCCAGTTCCCCAGTAAGTCAAATAATTACCCCAGGGTCATCTGCAGTGCTACCGTTTATTGAGCATAAAGTAAACAAGGACTTAGATAAAGGCCTGGGCTTATTTAGGACCTATCTCCCATGGGCGTCCGCCTTAGTTTAGAGAATTTGGAATAGGCTGCTGTGTGGGGCTAGAATGGCTACCCCTTAAATACGTGCACTCTGTGAAGTCCCCCCTATCAAAGTGTATCACAGCGTGTTAAAGAGATCCACCTGCGCTCCTTCAATGTGTGTTTCTTGAAGGCAGACAAAATCTGCCCCCAACATTGGCAATCCCTGGGAAACCTTCTGTCTTTTCCACATGTCATTTAGCCCATAGACATTAAGAGTGACAATTGTAAAATCCGCTAGTTTGACATTCTGGCTTATCTGAGTTTCCCCTGCAATGTCATAGATGTAAATGCCAAAGACTTCCTTTTGTCACCAGGAAAAAAAACAAAAAAACTAAGAAAACAACATTACTGCAGCAACAAAACCACATTTCTACGCATACACAAAATTGCTTCATTGTGTGGGCCCCTCCATCTAACCCCTGCCCCCTAACCCACAACCCCCCCAAGCCCTCCCACCTCCCCACCCTCCAGCAACCAATGAATCAGGACTCGCCTGAATGATGGATGCCTAACTAGGGCCCCACCACCCAACCCCACCGTTTTAGACAAAGAAATATTTAGAAGTTAGGCCGTGCACGGCCGACTCATATTAGTTTGAATTTTCTCACTTTTACCCCTCCCCTTCACTCCTCCCCCCATTTTTTTAAGATATCAGGAGAGGGAACCACATCAAACCCACAGCATCTGAATTAAAAATCTGCTAGGGGTACTAACTTTGCCCAGATTTTGACTTAATTTAATTAAGATATTCCTGAGCATTAATTTCAGACGTAAAGCTGCGAGAAGAGCCATTTAAATTAATTTTGAGCTCAGCCGGATTCATTAGATAAACTTGGGCTCCCATCTGTTGAAAAGGGATGAACAGCTGGAGAAGACCCTATGTGCTTTCCATTGAAGCATGACTAAATTCCGGTTTAGCAAAAAAAGACACCCCTTCAAACATTTTTGGGGAGTTCGGATGAGCATGTTCATATACCAGCTGTCTTAGCATAAAGTTGCCAAATAGACAAAGATGACTCTGGGTGCCGATGTTTAAAAAAGGCCGGCGCGACGACCCAGGGTGTTATAGACCCATTTCCCTCCTAGATTCTGCTATCAAAATTCTAGGCAGAGTTCTCCTGGTTAAGATAAGGGATAGTATTGAGGGATGCGGTGGGCTTTCAAACATCCAGTATGGGTTCAGGGAGAACAGAGGTACCTTGGAGCAGTGCTCCAATCTACACATGTTGATCGCCAAGTATACAGCAGCCAAGGAGGGGTCGATGTTTTTGGCCTTTATGGACCTCTCCTCGGCCTTCGACTTGGTGAATAGGGCCAAGCTCTGGGCTATCCTCCTGGAGCTTGGCATAGATGGGGCATTAGTTAGATTCATGGCATCTCTCCACCAAGAGCTGTTCTCCCAAATTCGGGTCACAAACGAGGGAAGGTGCACCACCCGCTTTAAATCTATGCGTGGGGTGCGCCAGGGCTGTATCCTGGCCCCCCTCCTTTTCACCATCTATATTAATGGTCTGGGTCAACATCTGGAGGAGGTGGATGGGGACGTCCCACGTAAAGGAGATACAAAGATCCCTGCTCTCCTATATGCGGATGACGCAGTCCTTATAGCCCGGACTGGTAATCGCCTGCAGCTCTTACTTGATGCATTCGGGGTTTTTATGGACAGGCTGGACCTAAAGGTAAATGCCTTTATAATACCATGGTGGTCGGTCTTCATAGGAACAGGGGTAAATCCAAACTTTTTAAATGTAAGGGCGAGGTGTTTACTAGGGTTGCAGCGTTCCCATACCTGGGGGTGCTGTTTGACGAGAGGGGCTCTTGGGGCCCCCAGGTAAGGGCAAAGTGCCTATCCATGGCCAGATCAACCATGGCCCTCATGGGTTTTACAAAAAGGTTAGGCGCGAGGCCTATGGAGGCCTTGCTTAAGGTTTACAACGCTAAATGCACCACGATCGTGATGTATGGGTCGGCCCTATGGGGATATGTACATGTAGAGACAATCCAGAGGGTCGAAAATAGGTTTCTGCGTTCCTTGTTATCCGTGCCCCAGTCGACTGCGACCTTTTCGACTCATGCGGAGCTGGGCCTGAATTATGTCACCGACAGGCTCAACTTGGCACCGTTAATATTCTGGCTTAAGATCTGGCTTAACAAGGAACAAACCCTTAATCACGCTATCCTAGCGGACGTAATGTCTTTAGATCATTCCCACAAAGTGCCCTGGTTAGAGTACCTGAGAAAAGCCTTTGAACATCTGGGTCGCCCAGACCTTTTTCTGTCACCATCCTGTATCAGGAAGGCGGATGTGAATTTGGTCAAAAAACTTTTTATGGAAAGGGCCAGCCTAGCCAGGGAGGAAAGGGAAATGCTTAAACCCACTGTGCGTTCTCACTATTTGCTTTTAGGCACTTTTTCTCTTCAGCAATACCTCATTACTGTCACAAAGCCATTACATAGGTTTTTACTGATAAAGTTCAGATTTAATTTGATTCATTTTTATTTGGGCAATTACCCCACTTGGGTCAAACCAGATTTAGCCACCCCTTGCACTTGTGACCAATTCTCAACCCAAGACACAATGCACTTTGTAATGTTCTGCGGGCTATTCTCGGACATCAGAAAAAGATATCTGCGGCCTATTTTGAGGGAGGCTGGCTTTGCGCAAGTGAGGCCAGCACTAGTTTTCCTTCAGTCCCTGAGTAGTACCCGCATTACATTTTGCGTGGCTAATTTTTTAGTGGCGGCTTCTAGGATTAAATTACATATTACATATACATATATGTATTTAATTACGATTAAATTACATAATGCCCCACGATCTGTGATATAATGAACTTTTATTCATAACATCTACGTGTTTTTATATTTTGACCCACTGTTTTGTATGAAATGATTATGAAAATGTATCGAATTATCTTAAATGTGTATATATAATGTTTTTATGTCTTTTATGATTTTATAAATCGAATAAAGAGTATTTGACTGACTGACTCTGGGTTTCTCTCCTTCATTAGAATGCTGTTTCTGGATCGTGAAAGGAAATAGGTGGGCCCGTTGTATCTCTTTATCCCAGTTCCAGTTTGGATGGTCAGGGAATGGTCCTTTCAAGAGCTTCACAGTAAACTGTTGGAGGTCATCTCCTTCAACCACTTCGGGGATCCCAAGGAGTCAAAGGTTATTCCTGCACTGTCTGTTCTCCCGGTCCTCCCACGCTCACATGCCGACGGTAATGCAAGTGCCTTGGGAGATACTTTGCCTTTTTAACCCCTTCGGCACAGTGGAGCTGTGACTGACCTGTGCGGGCGTTCTGAAGGAGTGGGCAGAGTCATGACAAGTCCAGCTCGTCATGAGCACAGCTCCACTGAGCAGCATGACGAGCTGGACTCATCGTGAGTACTGCGGCGCCGCGGCCCTCTCCCTCCCCGTGCCACGGGGGACTACCCCCACGTGGAAGGTGTTAAGGCACTAACTTCTACTTCCAGGCTCTCTGTGCGATTTCTATCATTGTGACACATTCAGCAGTATCTAAGGACATCTTGTTCAGCTTCCAAATCCAACCTGTAGTTTCTTAGACGCACCCTTTGCTTGGCTATTGTAATTCTGCACCTCTTCTTGGAACTGTTTGATTAAATACAGAATGGAAGACAGAGAGGGTTCTTCTACTTCCATTCTTGTCTTGATTCTGTCTGACCCAGGTTCTCTAAGTGGCTCATCTCCATTGGGGAAGGTAGGCTGCGTACCAGAATAGTCCCATTTTAGGTGACTTTCATGCCGCTACCCCTTTCATTTTTATGATGTAGTCTTCCTGCGCTGCGAGGTGCCTACCTAATTTGTAAAGTGGCTACAATTTGAATCTAACTGTGCATCATCGCTTGTAGACAAATTCCCCCCTGCCGAAGAGTCAGATCCATCAATGACTGAAAAAATTGTTCCCCCGCTAACTCAGGGGAAGAGATCACTCATAGGTGCTGCCCCCTGCCTGTAATTCCATTTTCCATGGCTAGAGTAGTAGGGGTATCCTATTTTTGTCCCACCTCCGCTTAGGAACCCCCTTCTGGATCCAACAAAGTCCATGATCTCACCCTTGTCTGGCACCATCCCACAGTTTTTTTTCTATAATGCCTCCCAGTATATGGGGGACTACAGCTACGTCAGGCTGGGCCACCTGGCTGTCTAAGTCAAGGCAGTTCCTGGCCAACAAAAATTTAGGGTGGGGGACGTGCAAGTCGGTCTTGAGCAACTGCTCTGAATACAGAGGCTCATTGGGTAGCACATTAGCTGCCTCATCCTTTTTCCACCCCTTAGAGGTAATAGAACAAGTGGGGGAAACAAGTTTGCAATAGAGGGTTGAGAATCTCCCCCTTCTTTGTGAGCGACCCCCCAGTCCCCAGCTGTACCACTTTCTTGCCACCTCCTCGGGTGTCTGTTTTACCTTTGATGCTGTTTCCAGTGCCTGTCGGTGCAGATGAGACCGCACCAGTGGTCCACCTATCAATGGAAGGGTTCACGTCTTGGTACCCCTTACTCCCGTCATGGCAATAGCACTCCTTTGAGGTGTCCTTGTATTAGTAATCCGCCTGAGCTCTACAGATGCCGCAAAATGCAGAAAAATTGTTGAGGCAACCCCCAGCAAACAGTCTAACGAGATTGGGCTGCCGCTTCCTGTCTCAGATCATGAGGAAAAAGCCAGTGTGCATCCCAGCGTGAGGAGCAGCAGCTGTCTCAGCAGGGGCCAGGCTTCAGGTTGCATAGCCGATGGCCGATTCCCTGAGAGAGACAATGTGGGCGGCGAACAGCACGGTGAACTATTCAGGTGCCGCCTTGCAAATTTTCTTTATTTTATTGGCACCACCGTGGGAACGGCAAAGGAAATATCCTCCAATGACAAAAAAAAGAAATTATTGGGTGGGAGGTACTCATGCAGGTAAGGTGGTGCAGTGGTGCGGAGGTCCCGCTGCTGCCACGTTAAACTTGTAAATGGGCCCTTGGTGGTTAATACACCATGTACAGCATGTTTTGCATATTTCTGGCCCTTTATTCTCACCACGTTTGACCTGCTGGAGTGCGCTAAATTTCACAAAATTTAAAATTCTGATCCCTGATATGGATAGGTATTAACTCCTGTTTCAAGATCTGAATGCATTTATTGCCAGCAAAACCACTGACTATAGACGAATACGAGAATTATGTTCTGCCTTCTCCTTTTGTCTCTGAAGTATCTACAATTGTTATTCTATATTGTTCTTTTCTTCGTTTCTTTAAATCCTCGATTTCTATTTCTCATGTGATATTTTAAATGACTGAGCGCTTTAACTTTGATTTTGTGCGTTGTTATTAAAACAGAGGACGAAAGTGACTTATCGTTAAAATAAAACTATGTATAAGCTGAAGGAGATCTTAATAAACTAATTTAACAATGCAAGGCGTGAAAGGCAAGACTAGGTCTTCTTCAAATTAATCCATTCAAGTCTACTTTTGTTAATTAAGCAATATGTTTGATTTTTACTGAACCCAAAGCATCTACATTTATTTTATTTTATTTTGTGGTATTTGTAGAGCGCGACACTCATCCCGAAGGATATCAATGCGCTTATACCAGGGCAGAAACTACTGGGGACTAACACTAGTGGAACATTTAGGAATTTGGGAAAAGGTGAGTTTTTAATTTTTTCCGGAACAGGATGTGATTGGAGGTGTGTCTTAAGTCTGGGGGAAGCTCATTCCACTTTTTTGCTGCTAGGTGGGAGAATGAGCGACCACCTGTCCTTGCTTTATAAATACGTTTAGTCCTGGCCAGGACAGACTGAGCTGAACGAAGGTTCCTTGTGGGACGTAAAATTCAATCTTCTCTTGAAGAATAGTGGGGCCAGTCTTATTTAGGTCCCTATGGGCACGGCAGAGCAGTTTGAAGACCGCCCTCTGGCACATTGGCAACCAGTGCAGTTTCTTCAAGCATTCCGATGCCGATTCAAATCTGCCCTTATTACAGATGAGTTTGGCCGCTGAGTCTTGCAATACCTGTAGGCGTGAAAACAGGTACTCATTCATACCTACAAATAGCGCGTTGCCATAGTCAAGGTGACTAACCAATAAAGCTTGAGTAACTGAGCGTCTACAGTCCAGGGGTATCCAGGGAAATAGTCTGGCAAGAAGCTTCAGGATGGCGAAGCCTTTGCCGCAGAGGGATCGCACATGATGTTTCATGGACAGGGCATCATCCATAATAAAGCCCAAATTCCTTGCGTATGGTTTAGGGGTGGGGGCCGTACCAAGCAAAGGTGGCCACCACGAATCATCCCACACCCGTTTGGCGCCACCAAACAGCAGGATCTCGGATTTTCCGGCGTTTAACTTCAGGTAATGTGAATGCATCCACTGGGCCATTTCCGAGAGACAGTCATGTAATTTAGATTTAATGATATCGGGTCTCTCGTCCAAAGCCACCATCAGTTGTGTGTCATCCTCATAGGAGCAAATGCCGATGCCCCACTTCCTTCCAATGTCGGCCAAAGATGACATATAGACATTGAAAAGGGTGGGGCTTAATGAGGCTCCTTGGGGGACTCCACAACCGATGGGGCTAGGCTTGGAATGGACCTGTCCCATATGTACTGCCTGGGTGCGATTGCTCAGAAAAGAGTGCAACCAACTTAGTGCAGTGGATTGGGCTCCTTTACTATGAAGGATGTTCAACAAGCAGTTATGGGATACCATGTCAAACGCCGCTGACAGGTCGAGAAGTATCAGTGCCACTGCCCCGCCTTGGTCAGTGGTGCATCTGATACTATCCGACACTGCCAGCAACGTTGCTTCCGGGCTATTGTTGACTCTGAAACCCGTCTGAGAAGGGTCCAGAAGGAGGTTTGTTTTCAGATATGTCGTCAGCTGTCCGTTGACCAGTTTCTCCAAGACTTTGGAGAGGTAGGGAAGCTGAGAAATAGGGCGATAGTTCTCGGGATTCAGAATGTCTGATCCAGCTTTTTTTAAGAGCGGAATCACGGAGGCATGCTTTCAGACGTCTCGGAAGGTAGCGGTCCTTAATGATTTATTAAAAAGCTGAGTAATCAGGGGACAGATCGTGGGAGCAATTTTAGAAAACACAAAATGGGGACATGGGTCCGACGGGCAACCGGATTTAACTGTGTTCATAGCTATTAGAACCTCGTCCAGTGTGAATGGCTCAAAGCCAGCTAGGGTGGGTGTAGTACCCGAGTCTTGCGGGCCAGACACGGCAGTTGCTGTGATTGCAGTTTTAGGAGGTCTGTCTGTGTTGTTATGGGAGTGTTGGGGAGTGAAGGTGGAGTAAATTTTCTTAATTTTCTCAGTGAAAAAAGTGCTGATTCGTTCACATGCCTTAACCGAGGAGGTAAGTGTTTGGGAAATGCTAGATGGTTTACTGAGCTCCTTCACTATTTTAAAGAGCTCTTTAGCTGAGTTACTGTTTTCCTGAATACGCAGGGAAAAATGATTTATTTTCGTATTTTTTATAGCAAGGTTATACAATTTCCGATTGAGAACATAACGTAGTTTAGATGCTCTATCTTTAGATTGCCTCCAGAGATGTTCAAGTTTTTGACAATCCCTTTTAAGGTTTTTTAATTGAGGAGTGTACCATTTCTCAGTTTGAGATCGTTTCCTGGATTCCCGCATGGGTGCTAGTTTATTTAGTATGTGCAGTATTCCGGAGTCCAATGTACTGACGTCTGAGCAGACAGAGGAGGCAGCTTGATGTTGGCATCCTGGAAATGAGTTTCAAAATTTAGCTCATTGACTAATCTCCAGGCTCGTTTGGAGATCTGGTGATCTACCTTGGGTTTCTGTGGCTTACAGGGAAGGATTAATGTCAAAGTTATCAGAGAATGATCTGACCAGGATAGTGGCTGGATCTCACATATTTTAGTGGATTTGATATTGGTAAAAAGTAAATCCAATGTGTGGCCGGCTATGTGGGTAGGGCCCACTATTCAATGCTTAAGATTGAGAATTTCCATATCATATTCCAGTTGGGAAACTCCTACGGCTTGCTTTTCCTCGTAGTGAGTGTTAAAATCACCAATTATAAGATAATTTTTTTGTTTCAAACAAAGTGGCAAAAGTTGACTGAGCAGTTTGGCGCCAAGATTGACTTGTTGTCCTGGAGGATTGTATAATACTGCTCCGGCTAAAATGGTAAGACCATCGTGGAGTACTTTGAAGGGTAAAATGTGGTGCTCGTTATAGACAGTTACTGGTTCCGGAGGCAGGAAAGGTGATCCCTGAATATAACAGCGACCCCCCCTCCCCTATTACCAGATCTATCTTGTCTGATGATTTTATAATTATAGGGGAGTGCATTCGCCAAGTCCGGAGCATTGGTGTCAGATAGCCAGGTTTCAGTAATGAAAACCAGGTCAGGGTTCTTAGTTTTGAGTAGGTCCCAGATGTCTAGGGCATGCTTAGGTAGGGATCTGGCATTAAGATAAAGGCAAAGGAGGTTGGAATGGTTATGGGCATGGATTGTCTGGAGGCCTAGAAATGATTGGCCCATACTGGACCATCGGCATGTCAAACAAGAAATTGGTCCGTGAGATAGACCTGGACCCGTTCGAATACATGGCCCCTCGTTATTGCCCCTTATATCAGCGAGAGCCAACAGCTCCCTGCGAGAATAGCGGATAGATGTAGGCAGACTTTGAGTGATACCGGCAAGGGGTATGGCCCCTAGCCCCGGCCGGTCGCGGACGGGCGCAGACGGGCTTACCTTAGGCGCACCTTCGGCGCGCCTATGACGTGCCCGCTGCGCCCGTCCGCTGCGCCTCGGCCAGCACATTGGAATAAATAGAGGGGTAGCGGGAAGCGCGGGCTCCTAGCTCCGCCCTCGGGCTTACAGGGGATGACCCTGATTGGTCTGCCTACCTCCCCAATGGCTCTCCACACTATCACCACTCAGCCGTGGTGGAACGGAGCCCGGGATTCGGCGATCAAAAAACTAGGGATGAAAGGAGCAGCCTCACTCGCTGTTGTCCTCAGGATGTGCAAAATGCAGAACAACTTGATAAAATCACAATATCGCTACATTAAAAACACTGGGAAGGTGAGGAGCAGCCTGACTCGCTGTCGTCCTCAAGGTGCAAAGTACGCAAATCAATTGATAAAAACTGTTTCAAGTTATTTACAGTTTGTTGCTAGCACAGAGATATGAGCAGAAATATAAACAGCTCGCACAGCGTCAATGGCAGCAGCAGTTTCAATAGTGGTATGCTGCGCGGCCGTTAACGCTGATACTAATGTAGCGGGAAGCGCGGGCTCCTAGCTCCGCCCTCGGGCTTACAGGGGATGACCCTGATTGGTCTGCCTACCTCCCCAATGGCTCTCCACACAATCGGCACTTAGCCGTGGTGGAACGGAGCCCGGGATTCGGCGATCAAAAAACTAGGGATGAGAGGAGCAGCCTCACTCGCTGTCCTCCTCAGGATGTGCATAATGCAGAACAACTTGATAAAATCTAAGCATGGGCGGAATTTGCGGATTCGCAATCCGCGAATTTGCGGATTTGCGGATTGCGAAAATTCGCAAAATCCGTGAATTCTCGCGGATTTGCGTATTTTTTGGGGGGGTGTGTGTTCGCACGGGTTTCTGCAAGTTCGCGAGGGTTTTGTACAATTTCGCAAATTGCGAACTTACTTGTCGGGTCGCCAGTTTTGCGAACTTGTTGTTTCTACGTGCCCCGCCTGTTTGCAAGGCTTTCTTCATCACTGCCACCCTCTGTCACCACTGGCACTCTCTTGGTCACCCATGCCACCCTCTGGCTCACCCATGTCACCCTCTGTGTCATCACAGCACCCTCTGGTTCACCAGTGTACATTATTGGGGCAAAGCAAAGCACTGCCATCCTCTGTCAACACTGGCACTCTGGTTCACCCATGCCACCCTCTGGCTGGCACACCCATGACACCCTCAGTGTCATCACAGCACCCTCTGATTGACTAGTGAGTGTACATTATTGTGGCAAAGCCAAGCACACCTGCACTAAGTTTTGCAAACAACAACACCTGCCCTGCCCCAACTGACATTAATGAAGGCTGGCACCTGCTTGTCTGCTCCCTTTCCTTTTTGTTGCAATAACAGGATGCAATGGCATACTTGTAACTATTCTGTGACTGTCAGAGCAGGGTCACACAATAGTTGCAAGTAGGCAACCGGATTCTGGAGGGCCCCTTCAGGAAGCACTACAGGTAAATGGTTACAAATGATGAGCTCGAACTTTTGCACCTGCTCGTTGGTTTTGCTTTTGCAAAACTCGTTTTTCGGTAATTTCGCCCTATTCGCGAGGCGCGGCGTCGTGCGAACTCGACCGTGGAAGCCGCGAACTCGTGCAAGTTACCCCAAGGTTGAGTATGGGCGCCGCCATTTTGTTTGCGTGACGTATTTCCGTTGCCGCCCGCTATGTGTAATCTCGCGCAATGAGCGCCTTGCAAATGCAAGTTCGCACGAGTTCGCGAGAGAAATCGCGTGCGAACTTACTTACGCGCACGTGATCGGGCCGCCATCTTGTTTTTCATTCATTCCGATGTGTCTGGGTATGGTGTTTCTATCCTCTGTATATCTCTGCCATCCTTTGCTTGTTTTAATATTTTTTTGATCTATTTAACTTATTTTCTATCCCTCTATTTTTCTAGATCTATATTTTTGTGTTTTAGGCTACTTTTGTTTACTTTTCAACTACTTTTTTAAACTTTTATTTCCTTCTTCCCTACTCTTATTCTTTTTCATTTTGTCTCTTCTTTACTGCTAACACCTGCCCAGAACATGGTCAAGACAGCTGTCAAGCTGCCCAAGACGGGCACCGCAGCCCGTGCCCGGCTCCCGTGTGGTCGCTTGAGGGCGGAAATGGTGGTGCCCCGGGAGATCTTCAGCCCTGAGGAGGTGGGCGCACTTGTTTTTTATGTGCAACGCCTTCTCCCCAGGACCATCGCGGCAGGCGGCAGGATCGCTGCTGGTTACACCAACAGCCAGGAGCAACGGAAGCGGTGGGGGCAGGTGTGCCGGGCCCTTTTTAAGATCACGGGGGTCCAGCGCACCTACAATCAAGTCACCCACCGCTGGACCGATATCCTGGACCGAGAGCGTGACCTGCTAGACGTGCTGGGAGTGGAGGTCCCCGGGCTTGGTGAATAGTAGTAGCAATTTTCACTCACTACTCTGTTTTTTCTCCTGCTCTGTGTGACTGTGTTATATTGCAAATGTTTGCTTTAATTTTTTTACAAAGAGCAATAATGCTGCTGATTACATTGATAAGAGAGGTAAATTAATATTTCAAAATCTTCTGTGCATTTCAGGTGCACTGTTCTCCTTCTCTGTGGCGGTGCCACTGCTTATTTGTTTTCTATTTTGTGTTCATTTAATTTGGCTGAGTAATGTATGAGTGTATTTTACAGAACTGCGTAATGCTAGACACAAAGGGGCAGATTTACAAGCCCCTTGTTCCACGTTTACGCTGCCTTACCTGACGCACAGCGACGTAAACGTGGCGCATCCCTGCGAGTCATGTACAACGTGATCCATCTAAGGAGATGCGCCACGTGAAGGCCTGGGCCTGCGCCACAATGGGTGCGTTCCCACGCAAGGGGGGGGGTGGCGGTCAGGCAGCTGTGCGCCTCGCAAAAGTGCCTGCGTGAAATCTACAAGATTTAACACAGGCACTTCCGCGACGCTTCTATGTCAATTCTTTATGCCTGCTTGCTTGAAGCAGGCGTAAGGACTGATGCGGTATGTTGAGTATTGGGCAGCCCTGAGCATTGCTATAGTTGCCTCGCGCCCGCGACGCGACTCTAGAGATGCGCCCCTCTTTCGTCACGAGATGCGTCACGTATCTGCCTACCCTTGCGCCAGGGTTTGCCGCATTGTAATAGCGGCGCATCTGCCGTGACGCAAGGTTAGTTTTGCGTTACGCATTTGTTCTGGTGCACATCTGGAGGTGTACAGCTCAGAACTCGTAAGTATGCCCCTAAGTGTCAGATTAGCAATTACCTGCGCATCCCTGCAAAGTGTGCGGCCGCCAGCACCACCCATGGTGCGCCGTATTTACAATGCGGAACACCATGGTCCCAAAACGTCACCGAAGCGTTACGCATCGGTGCCGTAAAGGCGGCTCATTGATGGAGTTGCGTTGCAACGATGGCGCAGCTCCAGCAATGCTGCGTCAAGCCGTAAGTCTGCTTCATGCAGGCGCAGGGTTTCAGTGACGCATCATTGTCCTAAATGACTGATTGAAATTTTATATATTCCCCATAGCCACTATTAGCATGCGTTCCTGCGCAGGAACGCCCTCCCTTGCGCTGGAACGCTCCCTAATGGCGCAGGGCTTTAGAATGGGATGCATCTCCCATATGCGTCACGTTGTTAATATACGCCACACCATGGCGCCTCTCTTGTTGTGGCGCTGCGTCACAAAATTGACGCAAGAATGGAGCAAAAGAGCTGCAAGGGGCTTGTAAATCTGCCCCTAGAGTAGAGGCTCAGGTGCAGTCCTTCCTTTGTAGCCCTCATTTTGGATGAAATAGTTGGTTCTTGTTCTTTCTAAATGTTTGATTTGGTTGACAAGGACATCGGCAAGCAGCAATCATCAATGTTTTCTGTTCATTCTTTCATGTTGTACGTCAGGTCCGCCCAGGGGCAAGCGGACCGAAAAATCGGATGCAGTGGCTCCAAAGGAGGAGGATGCAGGCCAGGGCGGCGAGTGCTCCTTTGCTGGCCCCAGTAAGTTTTCATTTAAATATAGAGGACCTATTGTTGTCCAAGCGTTCCTAATTTAATTGTTTCGAAATAGTGTTTAGATAGGAGCAAAATCAATAATCCTACTGTTGCAGGGACAATTCTCCACAAACCGAAGTATGGACACCAAAGACCAGAGTAATAATATTTCAGAGTGGCGTGTTTGGCACACTGTATAAACCTAGTAGTGTCAGCCGCACGGACTCCTCCTTGCAAAAATTGCAAAACTTTTCGCTCAGTCACTCTAGTCTGGAGGACCAAAAACCACAGAGTCTATTCAAGTTTAAAAGCTTTATTAAAAGTTTAAGTAAACACATATATTAAAATAAAGTTAGTTGGAAATGGAAAAGTGCTTGGTGCTGAGTTGATGAGTAATGGAACACATTTCTTGTGGTCGAGCCGAGCTTTCACCTGGTTTGAAGTTGATGTTGCTCTTGTCCTTAGAAGTCCAGTTTCTGTCTGTTCAGAGAAAAATGGTGTGTGTTAAAATTAAGCAAGCATTCAACAATTGTGACAAAAAAGTGAAGCAAGACAACAGCCTTCCCTGGAAGGAGGGACATTTTTGCTTTAGACTAGAGTAGACAGTCAATTACTTTTTCTGTTGTTTTCACATTTTTTCATTCATAGACCAAATACTAGTGAGTGGTGTAATCTAACATTCTTAAATCTACTTTGTAGGTGGAACATCTGGTGGCGGGGCCAGCTCGGATGTGGTGGTGATCATTGACTCTGAGTCCGAGGATCAATCTGGGGAGGAGGCGGCGCTAGAGGAGTCGGACCAAGAAGTACAGACTGTGAGGAAGGAGACAGTGGCGGTGGCGAGTACAGGTAAGCTGGATCATGGTACTATCTGACTCTTAGATAGGATATGATGTGTATCCAGTGGTGGCCCAGTGACAAATTACAATATGGTAATTACAGCAGGCTGGGACCGACAGACAGATAGAGGCAGAGACAGAGAGAGAGGAAGACAGAAGGAGAGAGAGAGAGGGAGGGAGCCAGAGGGAGGGTGACGGAGGGAGACAGAGAGAGAGAGACAGCGAGGTAGAGGGAGACACAGGGAGACATAAAGAGGGAGACAGAGAGAGAGAGAGAGAGGGAAACAGACATATCGCCTGGGCTTCTGCCAGATCTCTTTCATATGAAAGAGCATCAAACCAAGGATACAAGTGAGTTGTGGGAAGGGAAATGGTGATTCAAGCGCCCCCCTTTGCCCCTCCCTGCGGACGCCCATGATACTGGCCTGAATAGTTTTGTACTGCGCTGGCTAGTTGCTAGTTGTACTGTGACACAACTTCCTGCTGAATTATTTTGTGTTAATCATATTCTTAAAGAGCATTGGTTACATATTATGTCTTTCTTTCTTCATATAGTTGGTAATACTAAAACCTCAAAACCGACGAGGAGTATGCTGGCTGTACTGGCCCGGCAACGGAGGCTGGAAGCAACTGTTGCCGAATATCGGCGGCTGGTGGAACTGGAGGGGGACGACACGCACTCCAGTGCATCAAATCTAACATCTACATCCTCCTCCGTGACCCCATGTTCTGCCGGTAAGCGCAGTGCTCCAGCGAACCGGAGCCGTGCTGGAAGACGCCACCGCCGAGCAGCAAAGGCTGCACCTCACAGTACTGTTAAGGCTCGCTTGCGCCGTGCACTCCGCAGAGTGTCCGACCTAGAGGCGGAGGTCCAGAAATGGAACGAGTATCAGAATGTGGTGGAGGGCCTCCGCCTAGATCACGCCACCCTCCAGGAGAAGTATGATGCCCTGGCCCTAAGGCATGATGCCCTGGAGGCCAAACTCAACACCTTGCATCCCTAGAGTGTCCCTTGCCCCTTTTTTAGAGACTTTTGGGGGGTGGGAATTGGGAGTTGGGTTTTTTGGGGACTTTTGAAGGACTCTTTATTTGTTGGGGTTAGGGAGGGTCTTGCGGGAGATTATTTTGTTAGGGATATAAATATACTTTTTCAAACTTTATCTGAGCAAACCTGTTTTTTTACTACTTTTGAGCTTGGTGGGTGGTGGTTTTGCAGTAAGTTCATTTAACTGAACACTGTCTTCGTGTTGGTTCACGTGCAATAGGCCAAATGTTTTCCAAAGTAAATGCCTGTCACAGAGTTTGTTAATTCAAGAGCCCTAGGACTTTACTACTAGTACCACTGTCACTCTCACGCCTCTCCGAACACTCCATTATACTACCTCCCATACAAACGCTTATCTTACCTGTAATTTGTCTTTGAGGGCTGGCTCCACCTGGAATTCACAGAGTCCTAAAGCGTTCTGCAGCAGGGCCACAACTGGAGTTTCCCGGCGTGGATTTTCTGCAAAACAAAAGCAATCAACATTAGAAATGTGGCAGCGGTGCTCACACACCACAAAAACCTAGAAGCCCCACAGACAGCACCCCTAAGACAGGCAAGCGAGCAATAATAACGCCTAAACGTTCACGTGCAATAGGCCAAATGTTTTCCAAAGTAAATGCCTGTCACAGAGTTTGTTAATTCAAGAGCCCTAGGACTTTACTACTAGTACCACTGTCACTCTCTCGCCTCTCCGAACACTCCATTATACTACCTCCCATCCAAACGCTTATCTTACCTGTAATTTGTGTTTGAGGGCTGGCTCCACCTGGAATTCACAGAGTCCTAAAGCGTTCTGCAGCAGGGCCACAACTGGAGTTTCCCGGCGTGGATTTTCTGCAAAACAAAAGCAATCAACATTAGAAATGTGGCAGCGGTGCTCACACACCACAAAAACCTAGAAGCCCCACAGACAGCACCCCTAAGACAGGCAAGCGAGCAATAATAATGCCTAAACGTTCACGTGCAATAGGCCAAATGTTTTCCAAAGTAAATGCCTGTCACAGAGTTTGTTAATTCAAGAGCCCTAGGACTTTACTACTAGTACCACTGTCACTCTCTCGCCTCTCCGAACACTCCATTATACTACCTCCCATCCAAACGCTTATCTTACCTGTAATTTGTGTTTGAGGGCTGGCTCCACCTGGAATTCACAGAGTCCTAAAGCGTTCTGCAGCAGGGCCACAACTGGCCAATTTCATCCCTTAATAGACCTTGCCAGCAATGGCCCAGCCAAGACCCGTAAACCCAAGCGCAAACAAGTTTGACAGTTGACACCCCCAAACAGCCAAAAATGCAAATCGGGGAAAAAAAGTCACACTTAGCAAAATGTATTTAAATGAGGACTCACTACTTCCAGTCCCTCTTTAGGGGACTCAACGTAAGTTTCTTCATTGTGCAGAATCCAGGCATCAGCATTACGGGAAATGGATAGGATGAGTGGAGGAGGAGGATAGACGACCAGGACTGAGTTCTTGTCAACTAACTGTTGTGAACATGAGGAATGCTGCGGCATCAAAATCAAGACAGTTCTGCTGATGGGCTTGTTGTTGCTTGTGATGGGGTGATTACAGTTTTGTTGTGAATGTGATGAAGCACTTGCTAAACAAAGAAAAACAGACACACAGGAATAAAAGTGAATAAGGAGGACTAAATTTACAGTTAATGAGTCATTGACTCATTTTCAGAACTCGCTGTCAGGGAAGCAGAACTCGTCCTCATACTCTGCTAATTCATCACTCGGTAGTACTTCTGGTAACTGAGGAGAACTTTCCTCAGGTAGGTCGGTGTCCTCTTCTTCCTGCGTGCATTCTCGTACTTTGTAATCTGGTGGTATGAAGTGCTGGTTCATCTTTATCACGGTGAGCCGCTCCACATTTGCGGGCAAGAGGCGGGACCTTTTGCAAGTCACAATGCCACCAGCAGAACTAAAAACACGTTCTGAAGACACGCTTGCGAGTGGGCAAGACAAGTAATTGATAGCCAGGTTGGTAAGCTCTCGCCATATTTTTCTTTTCCCATGCCAATACGCCAATGGGTCCTCAGTAATATTGACCGCTGTGGAGTCATCCAGATAGGCCTGCACCATTGAAATAATGTTCTCCCGTATTCCTGTACTTTGCACTTCTGTGTCCTTTCTGGGACAAGGAAACCCTAGCTCACTTAGCGAATCCGCTTCAGACATATCGCCTGGGCCTGGTGCAGAATCTGATACGGTTGCTGGTGTGGTTAACGGCTTAGTGGAAAAGTCACTCACTTCTGCCAGAGGCACAGATGCAGAAGTGCTTTTTTGGGACGCCTGATGGCCTGCTGATTCACTAGTAGTACTGTCTTCTCGTACAGTTTCCTTCCGCTCTCTTTCAAAACGAATGGCTGACTGAGCTAGCCAACCTTTGTACTCTGTAACATCTGATGTTTCAAAAGGAATTATTACTTTGCCAAACAATGGCTTTTTGTAACGTGGATCCAGAATAGTAGCACAAATGTAGTGCTGTTGTTTCTTGATATTTACAAGCCGTTTATTGCTAACTAGGCGTTGTAATAATCTCTGCGCCAACTCATATGCTTCATTCTTTCCAGCATCTTTTAATTGTGAAGACACCACCTTGACTTGGTGCTCGAGCTTCAGCAACAATGGGATAGCTTTGCTCAAAGAACAGTCCTCCCTGCTGACGTCACGCGTGAAGACCTCAAAAGGACGAAGCATGTCTGTCAGGCTTTTAACTAGCTGCCATTGCTCCACCGCTAGCATCATTTCTGTCGTATCACCACCCAGGTTGTAGAAATACTCATTGAGTACTGGAAACAGCTCATGCAGACGCTCAAGCATGTAGAAGGTTGAGATCCAACGTGTTGCCACCTCCTGGATAAGTGCTTTCACTGGCATACTACGTTCATTTTGCTTGCGCCTCAGCTCCTTCCGGGCCTTAAACGAATGGTTAAAATGTGTGCATATTCTTCTGCAGATGGTCAGTATTTTGTCGACTGCAAGTTCTTTTTTCAAGAACTTTTGCACAACAAGGTTCATACAGTGCGCCAAACACGGCACTCTGAAATAGAAACCGTCCTCCATGGCCCTAACTACATTGCTGCCATTATCAGTAGAAACATAACCAACCTTGCATTTTCTTGGGGGCAGCCATTGCGAAACCTTTTTGTTAAAGTCATCCAAAATGTTGGCTGCAGTATGACTTTTCTCCATGCCAAACATGGCTAATGTTGCATGTTTACGAGCACCCTTAAAAATCTCGACCAAGTCACCACCTGCATTTATCTGTTTTGTAACCCCTAAAAAAGAGACCCAGTGTGCAGTGATGCACATGTAATCAAGGGCTTGGCAACTGGTCCACATGTCGGTTGTCAGGTGTATAGTGTGAACAGCACTCTTCTGCAAAGCAGCCCCAACCAACTCAAGCACCTCTTTATATAGTGCTGGAACAGCAACCCTGGCAAAATAGAACCGGCTAGGAACCTTCCATTTAGGGGCCAGTGTTGCCACGAGTTCAAGGAAACCCACACCTTCGACAAACGAAAAAGGGAGAAGGTCCACCGCTAGCATTTTAGCCAGCTTAGTGTTATACAGGCGTACAATTGGGTGGTTGCGTTGAAATTGCACATCTGAGGAGAACATGGCTGAAATGGTGTGCTGGACAAATTTACGGGATGATGCTGATGCCTTCTTCGACCCACTTCTGATCAGTGTTGACATTTTCCGCATTGGTGTGTCTCCCAGACTCTCAGTGTGCCTCCTATGTGTTCCGGAGGATGTGGTGCTGCCAGGGGTACTGGGTGCAACCGGACACATGTCTGACGCTTCTTCTACCTCCCCGTCATCTTCAGATGAAACACCTAGTATGGGTATATTTTGGCCACTTGCCCTTTGGGATTGCTTTCCCTTGATGTTTGCTAGGTGCGCAAACCATTCGACAGCGTGCCTTCTTTCAAGATGACCTATCTGGCCTCCGGTTCCATAGTTGGTACCAGTCTTACCACGGCTAACGCTAGTCTTACAAATGCAACAAACGGCTATGTTATCATACTTTGCATGGACACTAAAAAAGTTCCAAACTGGGGACTTGAAACCTCTGGTTTTGGCGCACGAGATGATACTGCCAATGCCAGATGAAGCAGTGGTGGATGAGCCTTGCAGACATCTACTGGGTTGTGCAATTATTTCAGCAACCCTACTTGAGGGAGTCGAGCTGGATGGAGTCCCCCTCTGGGGAGAAAATATGGGAGCTGTAGGTTTTGTTGAACTTGTTGTACTACTTGACTGCATTGGTGGTGCTACCAGTGGCACGTCGCCAGGGTCACGCTCAGCCTGACGTCGGGATAGGGTATAAATGTCTGTCTGCTGCATGGCCGGTGTGGCTGGAATGACGTGTGTGATGACTAGGCCATTGCTGTCATCCTGTTCATCAACATCAGAATGAACCACTTCATCAAGTCCGACGTTCGGATCCATAAGTATGAGCTTTCCGGGGCCCTTCCTTTTAACATTTGATACCTTTCGCAGCTCATGGTGTGCCTCCCTCTCAGACGTCGGAGATGGGTGCCAATCTAGATCCAGATCATCATCTGATGGAGCGGGGCTTGAAGAGGAACTTCTACACACACTCCTTGATCTTTTCTTTGGTGGGGAGCTGGGAGAAAATGAATCATCAGGAGGAGTGCCTTCGTCTTCCTGACATGATACCCCGGCTCCAAAGTCAATTTCCTCCTGTGCCCCTACTTCTGGAAGAACAACCATTGTGGGCACTTGCACCGCTCCATGCGCCGCTACATGGGCCTCTTCACTGATCGCTACTTGCAACTCTCCATGGACCTCTCCTTCTCGGCCTTCTCCTTCTCGGCCAGCTCCTTCTCGGCCAGCTCCTTCTCCGACAGCTCCTTCTCGGACAGCTCCTTCTGGGACAGCTCCTTCTCAGACAGCTCCTTCTCGGACAGCTCCTTGCGCATGTACTTGTGCTTGTACTAGTAACCCATACAGTTGTTGTTGCGGCTTTGGTTGTTGAATAGTACTTGTGAGATGAGTTACAACCTGTGTTGATGGTGTGCTGCTATTTTCTTGCGATTAGCCAATATCACTGGTCGTTGGTGATGTAACCACTAAACAGGCTACCTGTGCAGCACTCATGGTGGGCCTTTGTTTTCCCCACAAAAATTTAGTGGTGGTGCCACCAGTCTCCTTGGTAAGTGGTGCCACTTGCTTCTTCTTCTCCTTAGTAGAGACATCTTTCTTGCTAGAGGACCTACGGGCACCTCTTTTTGGAGCCATCTTCTTCAGATGTCGGAACAACAGGCCGCAGCAGGACTTCTTCCTGGCACTGATGCTCAACGATGATGCGGATTTATTGACTTTATGCACCTACAAGCAAACAAAGACAGAGGAACATCAGTAAATATATGTTGCATATGTAGCACTTCAATAAATAGTTTGCAAGTAGGCATTTATGAATACACTCGTGCACACCACACAATATGGAAATTTCAAAATTAAGAATTGCAACATTTTTGGGAAACAGGAATTTAACATTGATCCAAGAGAGCACACACAGAGAGGGTTATAGTTTCATGTACCACTGACTCCCCCTGGGCACAATGGGTGAAAGCAAGGCAAAATGGGTGCAGGCCTATGGCACAAAGCTCACTGCCTGCCTTCAAAATGGCCGCTTGACCCCCATCCACATGGCCAGGACCATGCCTCAAAATGGCCACCACCAACATAGCCAGCCCCCAACCCCTACTCCAAAAAGTCAAAAAACACAACACAAATCAAATCACAATCCAATGCCATCCATGAAGTTTCAGAAGGCTTATGCTGCCTGCTGGTGGTTTTCTGGTGCAAAATTGCAATTTTTACAATTTCGCGAGTGCGAGATTGTTGCTTCACGGCGCGAACGTGCCGAAAAACCAGCAAAATCCGCGAACAGACCGATTCTGGGCCCCCTGGCCATAATGGATGAAATCAGAGCACACTGGGTGCAGGCCTATGGCACAAAGCACACAAACTGGCTTAAAAATGGCCCATAGACCCCCACCCACACGGGACCAGGCAATAAAATGGCCCGCACCCACATAACAAGCCCCCAACACCACCCCAAAAAGTCGTAAAAAACACACAAAAATCACCACAATCCAATGCCATCCATGCCCTGGCCAGAATCATGTTAAAAATTAATTTCAACAAAACACAGTTGTATCATGCATGCACCCATAACTAAGCCTGGTGGTTTTCAATTCATGTGCAGAATTGTAATTTTTACAATTTCGCGAGTGCGAGATTGTTGCTGCGCGGGACGCGAGCAGTGCGAACACAAGCAAAAAAATCCTCAGCTCGCGAACTTGCAGATTTTCCCCCCCAAAAAGTCGAAAAACAAGCAACACACACAAAAATCACCACAAACAAACAACATCAACTTACTTCCTTGTGAAATAAAATTTCGAATCCAAAAGTAATCCAAAAGGCCTCAAATCCAAATATCCAGCAGCATCCACAAAAAGTAATCCTTCCCAGTCAAGATCGAAATCAAAGTGGCCAGGAAATGGACTAAGCAATGGGAGGAGCTTGCTGGACAGGAACAGGAAGTTGGAGACTGGGGCACTTCCTTCACCCCACCCCTATGGGAGGAGCTTGCTGGACAGGAACAGGAAGTTGGAGACTGGGCCACTTCCTTCACCCCTCCCCAATTGTAATTTTTGTACTTTCGCAAGTGTGAGATTGTTGCTGCCCGCGCCACGGACCCCGAGCAGTGCGAACACAAGCAAAAAATCCGCTTCGCACGGATTTGCGTACTTTCGCCACATCCGCGAGAGTTCGCGGATTGCGGATTTGCCGAAAATCCGAAAAATCCGCAAGCGGAACGGATTTTGCGCCCATGCTTAATAAAATCACAATATCGCTACATTAAAAACACTGGGAAGGTGAGGAGCAGCCTGACTCGCTGTCGTCCTCTAAGTGCAAAGTACGCAAATTAATTGATAAAAACAGTTTCAAGTTACTTACAGTTGGTTGCTAGCACAGAGATATGAGCAAAAATATAAACAGCTCGCACAGCGTCAATGGCAGCAGCAGCTTCAATAGTGGTGAATTTTACTCCAGGTTTTAGAAAGCAAGTCAAGGCCTACAAAAATCTAATTAAACATAAGCACATCATATAGTTAAATATATATGTATTTTATACAAATGTTTTCACTCGTAGCACTCTTTGAAGTGAAATATATGTTTACCTCATTTGCAGATTGAGTCTTTTTGAATGTGAATAATCTGCTTATAAGCACCAAATCCTGGCATTGTGCCAGAGTATTATATAGAGATTATTTCTCTGAAAAGAGTTAAAGGTTCCTCTTTTGCTAGCCACACTAATCTAACAAGATGATTTAACAATGATAATAATCCTGATGTAATTACATGAATATAAACTTCGCTAACTGCTTAAAGTTAGTAGGTAGTGTTGGTTCACCTAGAATACATATCATTTTCATAAGTGGTTGAACATTTTTTATTTGTTCCCTAAAGAGAAAGTGTGTATGAGCTGCTGTAAAACTGTTTATTTTAACTATTTTCATTTGTGTGCTGACTTATGACATTACATTAACTGCCTGAAGCTAAACCCAGATGAAACCGAGGTTTTGCTCTTTGGGAATCACACCTCCTTTTGGAACATATCATGGCGGCCATCTGATCTGCCAGAAATGTTGGGTGTCATTTTTTATATCAAATTGTGCTTCTCTGAGCAAACCAACCAAACAACATTATCATGCCTTTTCCTGCTCAGGACGCTAAAAAAGATTTTCCTGTTCATTCCAGCCGAGCTACAAAAAACAGTCCCATTGGCACTAGTCATCTCAAGGATAGATTACTGCAAGGCCCTGTACCTTGCCACTCAAAAGCAACTGGTGAAAAAACTCAAAACTCCAATTCCTGAAAAATGCAGCTGCCAGATTGATTTTGAAAGTCCCCAAATTGTCCCCAATTGGTCAGGGGTTGTCGGGGCTACACTGGCTTCCAGTGAGAAACAGGAACAAGTTTAAGGCACTGTGTCTGGTTCACAAGGCCCTGCACCGGACCAGAATATTTTCAAAAAATCTTCACAAAGAACTCTCCTATTCAGATCTTCAAATCCAGTTCAGCCAGATTGACAACTGCTGCCAGAATAAATAAAGCTAGATTGGGTGGAAGAACATTTGCCTTCAGCGCAGGTAAACTCTGGAACTCCTTACCTCTAACTTTGAGATCCCAGTCCAATCTGTTGCAGTTTTGGAAACAGTTAAAAACATGGATTTTTGCCGAATCAATTAGGTAAGCAAAACGACTCGATTTTTCACTACTGATTTTTGTCGTTTGCCCGCTAGTGCAAAGCACCTACAGGTAATTGTGCACTTTATAACATTTTTGTTACATTACATAAGTGTTGGAACTGGTCCTTCTTGGAGGGTCATCCCCAAACTTTTTGCTTCTCCCTTCCCTATTTTTCCTGACCCGTGGCTGTTGGCAATAATCCTCTGCGCACTTTACCACTGCTGATCAGTGCTAAAGTGCATATGCTCGCTGTGTAAATTGTTATTGTAATTGGATATACATGATTGGCATATTTGTATCACCATGAAGTCCCTAGTAAAGTGCACTGGGTGTGCCAGGGCTGGTGATGACAAATGCTACTAGTGGGCCTGCAGCACTAATTGTGCCACCCACATGAGTAGCCCTAAAATGGTGCCTCAGGCCTGCCACCGCAGTGCCTGTGTGCAGTCTGTGAACTGCCATGTCCTCCTGGTCAGTGTCCCAACTGACCAGGCCCAACCCTTCCCTTTTTGTGCACATTGGTCACCCCTATGGAAGTCCCAAGGTACCCCATTGGGCAGGGTGCAGTGTATGTGAAAGGTAGAGCATGTACTTGTGCAGGTGACATGCTCTGGTAGTGAATTACAGCTATTTTCGTTTTTCACTGCTGCAAGGCTATCTTGCTCCATAGGCTATCATGGGGGATGCTGGCTACAGTGGCTACCAGCATTTCTTCCCATAGGAACAAGATAGGACATAAAAGTCTGGTATCCCTGAACTCAGAATTTAATAACACATCTTTTAGGAAAGGTGTTTTTTAACTCCTGTGTTTAAGAATAGCACTTTTAGAAAGTTGCTGTTCTCTTGTCTGACCTTTCTGTGTGCCTTGGCCTGTTTGTGGATTGACTGTCTGGTTTGAGAGTGACAGGGCTGGGGATTCCCCAGGAGGTTGGCTGAGTCAGCCCTAGGCTGAATGACTAAATTTGCAACTTGAGTGGTGGGAGGAGTTAGCACCTGGGCATGAATAGGACTGTACCCGCCCCCCACAGTGCTGTCTCCACCCCCTGTGGTGCATCTGATGTATCTGCCCTGCACTGTGAAAGGAGAGAAGGAATCATGTCAACAAAGTGCTCCAGGGCTGTGCTTTCCCTCCACAATGCGGCTCCACCTCCTGCTGGGCGGCTGACGACCCTGCCCCTCTCTCAAAAACTATTGAGAAAGTGCAGAGGTAGTGGTGATAGATTCACCCTCCAACAAGGTATGCAAAAAACAAAGAGATTCTATCACTGTCGACCAGGTAGTTAACATACTCTGTTCTACCCCACGAACCCCTTTTTACTGTTCCCAGCCAGGGAATCTATAAAATTAATCTTTTTCCAATAGCCAGGGAATTTTTAACCTTTTTGCATTCAGTCATCCAGGTCCCTACACCCATATCACCTATCACCTATCACTACCCTAACACCACACATAGCCTACCGTCACAAATCAAGTGCTCCCGCGTAGTCCGTAGGTCGCAGCACGCCCCGCCCCGTAGAGGGACGGGAAGAACCCCATGATGAAGCATGACACTAAGGGATTCTTACTGTGTGAGGGGTATTTTAAAAACACATAGTGCTCTCTATTTGCCACCTGCAAAGAGAGTTTCTCTCACTGCTTTTTCACTGCGAAAAATAAAATATATACACCACCCCCCTTTTTTTCATTGATAGAATCGCTCTGCTGGATTTCTCATATAGGTTGTTGCGCACTAGAAATAGCGCGGACAGAAATAATTGATGCCAGACTGAACAGGCAACTCACTATCTCATAGAATCCATTGGAGGGTATGTACGTATGTGTACTACACTTGATGTCTTGCACCTACTTAAAAAACTATCCTACACACCACAAGTGGTGGGCAACGAAGTGCACCTAGTGTGATTATTAGTCACTGTACTTACTTCCTGCACAAGGATTTTCATAATACACTGAGACCCTGCATGCCTATTTCATTCCACGAATACTACTTTTGGGTAATTCCGATACTGGCAGCCATTTCTGCCTTCCGTTCTTGAAAGTGCAAATTCTATGTCCTTAAGTTCTGTAATGACTGTTGAAGTCTTGCTATGCTTTTTAATTGATCTAGTGTTTGAGAATTTGTTGTGTTTTAGATTACTGTGGACGGGACCACAAGTGGAAGAATACATATTTTGATGAACTCAAATGTTCCCCTGTGGAAGGGTTCGGCTTTAGAACCCGAAATGCATTGGGATTGCTAATCAGAAGTTCTTTATCTGTTTTTTGCATTTGTAAACATACACATGCGACATTTTTGCAACATAGATTAACATTAAGAAATGTAATCTTCAATTTGATTTGTGACTTTTTCTACTAGTATGCATAAAATACCTGTAGATATACAGTTAAACACAGTTTTATGAGTTTTTCATTCCTGTTATGTTTAAACTGTTTGCCCTGTGAGCTATTTTTGATTTTTTTTTTGCATTGAATGATTCTTAACCTTATATGAGACACAATATGTGTCCCTCGCTGTGCACTGCCTAGGCTGCGGGTTTTCCACAGTCTCTTATGATTCTACCAAAATAGTGACACAACCATGACGTATAATGGTAATAAATCTGGGACTGAGTCTGCAGTATAATGGTATCTACAGTTGTGAATAGTACATGAGTGGACTCACTAGAAGTTTGTGAAAACATCTCTCTCAAAAAAGCTGATGAGGATGAAGTTGCCTAAATTGGGTTGGCATATGCTTCACTGAAGGTCCATCATTCTTTTGTATTTCTGCTTTGCATAAGTATGAGAAATGCATTGGTGCACATTGTATAGGCGTAGAAAAGAGACTGGCCGTCTCTGCAAGCTGATGTGTGTGAAAGATCTGGAGAGCTATGAGAGGGCAGGTTTGGGAGAAGTTTTGAATTTTTACTCGCTTGTGATTCCCTAAATATTTGAGTTGGTTATTGTCTTTTTCCAGAATTTATCAGCTTAGAGAAAATCAGCAGAGGTAAGTAAAGTGGTTCATACCTGCTCCATATGTCCTTGGGAGCTACTAATATTTTAGTTTAAGCAACAAATCCTATTGGAATATAAAGTCTCCTTTATCACAACTGGACTTAGTTTTTTCCAGTGAGGTGTGTTACTCCATACAACAGCAAAGTGGAGGCACTTATTTATTTGTTATCAAATATTCTGTTCACCTGTTCAAAATACTACAAGTTACTTGTAGGAGAGCTTCTTTTATCAATGACAAAGACCCTGTGGATCACTCCTCATTGAGGAAAGGGTCTTTATTTTCTCCCCCATTTATAAGGCAGTGATATGCCCGAAAAAACAGGCACATTTTATGGAAAAACTTTAATCGAGCTCAACTTAAAATGTGGATGTAACAGTTGCTTATTTATTAAATTCCAAATGCGGATGAAACAAGTTAGGTGACATACTTAGGGCCTTATTCTGAGTTTGCCGGTCCATGAATCACCCTACCTACCTCATAACTACTTCCCTGACCTACGAGATTAGTGCTAGTTTACCCCAACCTCATGTTGGTGGCTCAGTTGTGGTCTTTATAATAGCTGTAAACAAAAAGCGCCTTACCTAATTCAAAATCTTGTATCTTTTGTTCATAAATAAATCCCTGACCTACGAGATTAGTGCTAGTTAACACGTCAAGATGTTCTAGATGGTGTATCAGAACATCCATTTTGGTCTATAAAGGTTGGATGTTTTGAATTAGGTAAGGCGCTTTTTGTTTACAGTGGCTTGAGTGGGGGGCGGCCTTACCTTGTATCCCCCTTTACTCCTATTGATTAATTTGTCTTTGTAATAGCAATCTGTCCAACTCGTAATACGGAGGTCAAACTGCCAAATTTGCGGCAGTCAGACCTTCTGATTGCCACGTCCGAACGTACCGGCAACCATTCATCGGATCCCGTGTCCTCCGATCACGTATCCTTCAGTAGCTTGGTGTAGTTACTCAAGCTAATTGAGCCGCGTCCCTCCGGCGCTTCCGACTGTCTCGAAGGTTTTATATACATATGAGTGTGATGACTACGAACCAAGAACCCGAGTTTGCCCTGATGAAATTGCTGAAATAAGAGCAATGAAACATGTCGGCACTTTGAACTTTTATGGTATATGAGTAACCATTTTTAAATTTGAAAAGGCTTGCAGCACCAGAATAAAGAAAGAGAGCCAGCAACCCTGACCATTGTAATTTTAACCATTTTGGGTTACACTTTTTACACTTATATTTTTTTGGGGTGAGTGGTGCACCTTTACATCTTTGTTTGCACCCTGGTATTAGATTTATTTCTTTATCACTATTATGACTACCTACATAATTTATTGTTGTCACTTGGTTATTTTCACACACAGAGAGAGTGACCGATGATGAGAAGTGGGTACACTGGATATTATTAAACCAGGAACCCCCTCGGGTGTTACGTCCGTGAGGCACTCTCTCTGTCCTCACACAATTTTTTCTGGTGGGTGCAGGGAACCTGTATCTTTTGTTCATAACTACATCCCTGACCAACGAGATTAGTGCTAGTTAACACATCAAGATGTTCTAGATGGTGTATCAGAACATCCGTTTTGGTCTATAAAGGTTGGATGTTTTGAATTAGGTAAGGCGCTTTTTGTTTACAGCTATTACAAATACCACAACTGAGCCACCAACATGAGGTTGGGGTAAAGCAGCTGCCATAAGGCGGTACAGAGGAGTTTCACCGCCATCTGTATTACGAGTTGGCGTTCTGGCATGCTGCCCACAGTGATGGACTCTGAGCTTCAAGTTAGCGGAAACTAGGGAATTGGGGTGCATACTCACCCCTTACCTGTTCTTCTCATCAGAGTTTGAAATGGATCCCTTTCTTCAGGTCCCCTCTTCACAGCAGCATCTTCACCCTGAGGATTATGACCCTGTTCGCAGTGATATACAGGTGAGTCCTTTTTGTGTCATATACCCGTTGGACTGCCCACATTTGGGTAAGACTTCAGCAATGGGTGGACGGTATTTTTCCACATGTATCATGCATATGTGTGTATTTGACACATATGCAGTAAAATATTTCATACAGCCATTGATACATATGGAAAACTAATCACCACCAATGCCAGATCTCTCCAGACACACCGCTAGGATCATGGTAAACTCATACTACGACGGATTGAAGACCATCAGCGCTAAATGGTCTACTGGTGGCCGCGTCCTTCGGGCGGTCGAACCGCCAAACTTCTAATCAGGTATTTAGTCTAGCATCTACATCACTTTTGGTCATTATACCGGATTATTATCTTACATATTGTCTGAAAAAAATGTAATGTTCCTAATTGTTTTTACAAATCATCACCTATTTGGACTTAACAGAAACTCTATATGCAATTGAGCACATTTTTAAAAATTATATTTATGCACAATATGTATGACAGAAAATACATGTTATTGAGATCCTAATATATAACCATATTTTTCTATGATAGTACAATGTTTACATACATATACAATATTTACTAAATTGTATTGTGCTTCATGTTCACTTCTTATTTTTATGCAAATGAACAAACCTTTTTTTATTAAATCTAGTAAACTATACAGAACCCCCTTAATAAATTCCACACCATGCCTTTTCATAACTTGAAAAAATATATTTTGTTTTTATATCCTAAAACTGGGTGCATTTTGGCACCCATGTTGTTCTTTCTTTTCATCAATGAAGTTGCTAAATTCTTGTCTCCCATACCAACCTTTGCCCTAACCCTAGCTGGCTCCAAGGTTCCTATCCTAATATTTGCCGACAACACGCTCACTATCTCAAAGACACTTAGTGGATTACAGTGTGCATTGTCTCTGTTTGAAGACTTTCGCAAGCTTAGAGGGCTAAAGATAAATGCAGATAAAACTAAAATCATGATTGTTAACAAACATCGATCATTTACGGGCAACATTATCATGGAGGGTTTTTCACTAGAGGAAGTGGATGGCTTCAAGTACCTATGTGTCACCTTGAAGAAAAAGATGAAATGGAGGTCCCACATCGAAAACGTGGAACTATAACATAGACATCTAGCGGGAGCCCTAAGTAAAGAATTTAGCTAATCTCTGACTAAATCAGTAAGTCCTGTAACACAGATTTGTAGTGCAAAGATTGTTAGCTCAGTCTTGTATGGTTCAGGGCTTTAGAGGTTTGGAAATCTGACACAGCTAGCTTTTGCTGAAAATAAGTTCTTACAAACAATCACCAGCCTCCCCAAAATCACCCCTTCTCTGACACTGCTTAGTGATTCTGGAAGGTATTCATTGGCCGATCTAGCTAGGCTTCATCTCATATTATACTGGTGCAGAGTATGGAGTACCCCCGAACTGTCCACCTATGCAAGCGGTTTTAGGGATGTTTTAGAGGCAGACTGCTTCCACAAAATAGGCTGGCTTAGAGACATCAAAGGGGCACTGATCACAATGGGCCTGACCAACTTGTGGGACAATCCAACTAATTTGCAGTCTATACCCAAGGAAGCAATGAAGGAAAGATACTGGCAAATGGTAGGGCTAAATCGATTTAGAGCAAGTGACAGCACCACGCTGACTGGGAGGTTCTTATTAGCCAAACCTTGCCCCCGTCTTGAATCTTACTGGGACATTATATCCAAGCCCCTTGACAGCAAACTTTATTTTCAATTCACAGTGGGTACTCTGCCCCTAAAATCTTTTTCAGCAAAATGGATAGTACTGGGAGACAACACGTGTCCACACTGTGCCGAACATGTTGAAACTTACTCACATATACTCTTTGTCTGTCCTACATATGGTGCTCCCCGTAAGATCTGGTTATTGCCAACATGTAAGAACTTGGGCACTAGGCAAAGTAGGTGAAGCATTGAGAATCTTGATGATGGATCCCTCACCTTGTTATGCAATTACCCTAGCTAAATTTCTAAGGTGGATGTGGTGCATCAGATCGAAATCTGTAACAATTGAGAATAATTTAGCACCTTCTCAAGCTGGTTTTTCCTCTGATGGGAGATTGATTTGATTTCTTTATTGGATGCTACTTTAAACTCTATTGTATTTGTAAAGTACTTCTCCGTCTGCATTTTTATACATGTCTTTACTATTTATCTATGTTTGTGTTTTAACTATATCTCCGATTTTATCCTTAGTTGTTGACCTGTGATAATGTTGCTAGTTGCATGTCCCACAGATTGCCGTCATTTTTGCTGAGGCTCCTAATATACTTGAACTCTATGTTATTATTTTATGTTGTGTATCTGTTGTGTTACAGTGCTTTTTTATTATTTGATTTGACTTTCGACTTTTAAGCTTTATGTTGATGAATTGATACATTTTTTTAAATTAGAATGTATTGACCTGAAGGATTAATCCTTTTTGATAAACGTTGTATTTTACGCTGTAATTGCTTTTGTGAAAAATTTGTTGAAATAAAGCTTTTTTAATTGAATTGACATACAATATATGGTTTAAATCATCTAATACTCAATAATTGTGTCATTTAAAAGCTTTAAATTGACTGCAACTATATGTAAAGTAAATTTCTTTATATTGTTTATTTTATTTTATTTCTTTATAAAAATTTAATTGTAGCTGCTAGTTTGTCTCTTTAAAATTACCATGGTAATTGTATATGCATAACATTGATGTTGACATTAAAGTTTTGGCTAATATATAATCTGAACACCTTCTCCAGAATACAAACTCAATCTCAGCCCTGTTAAAAAAAACATTACAGTTTCTTATGCCCCCAATGTTTTGCAAAAATGTATTCATTTACCAATGAATCAACCTTTTAATCCATATGTTGCTTTTTGAATTGGTAAATGATTTCCCCAATATACAGAAAATCTTTTACATTATTTCATGTATGGAAGGTTCCTTCTGGACACTTTGTTAATTACTATGTTGAAACACCCTGTGTATTCATTTGTTATATTCCATTACCTTAGCTTCACTGCGAGATTGTTTTCTTTTTTGCTTAGTATAGTAATCAATAAAAAAATTTAAGATTTTGATTTTTCTATTTTAATCCAGTCACATTCTTTATTACTTTAATCTCTTTCAATTAAATTTCTTTATATTGTTTATTTTATTTTCTTTCTTTATAAAAATGTAATTGTAGCTGCTAGTTTGTCTCTTTAAAATTACCATGGTAAGTGTATATGCATAACATTGATGTTGACATTAAAGTTTTGGCTAATATATAATTTGAACACCTTCTCCAGAGTACAAACTCAATCTCAGCCCTGTTAAAAAAACATTACCGTTTCTTATGCCCCCAATGTTTTACAAAAATGTATTCATTTACCAATGAATCAACCTTTTAATCCATATAATGCTTTTTGAATGGTAATTGATTTCCCCAATTTACAGAAAATCTTTTACATTATTTCATGTATGGAAGGTTCCTTCTGGACACTTTGTTAATTACTATGTTGAAACACCCTGTGTATTCATTTGTTATATTCCATTACCTTAGCTTCACTGCGAGATTGTTTTCTTTTTTGCTTAGTATAGTAATCAATAAAATTTTTCAAGATTTTGATTTTTCTATTTTAATCCAGTCACATTCTTTATTACGTTAATCTCTTTCATTTTTAACCATCTAACTATAATCTCAGTGTGCCCCCAGTGTCCTAATAAAATAAATTTCTCACCTCTTGTCAATGTTTCATCTGATATTGGATCAGAACAAAATCAAACTGAGTGTGTCGACACATTTGAGGCACATTCAAGATGGTGCTTCTCTTTCTTGGAATTGCTAGACTAGGAATTTAGAAATGATGTACAGCTGACAATCTAGTCATGTGTCAATAGCACACTTGCAGCCAGTAAGTGGAGGAAGCACAGAGACATAACTACTTCTCAAATCTTAAAAAAAAAATGTTTTTATTAAACATAATTTGCAAATAAATACAGCAGATATAGCACTCTAAAAGATTGTAATATTATCACAATCTCCCCAACATATGTCATGGGGCATCTCATACGCCGTCCGGATTTCTTTCACTGTTTTTAGTATGTACAGATATTGCCCCTGTGAGTGTTCCAACTCGCCCAGATTTTCTCCCATTTCCTGGGGCATCCTCGATTCTCATATTCCACCGGTTCCACCAACATACAACAGTCCAAATCATGTATCTATGTCCCTATTTCTGACTGTTAAGTAGACCCCCAGGGTTTAGCAATGTTTCCCTTGGCCACCACTATGTTCGCTGTCATCCACATTCTAGTTGCCCTCGTACCATCAGTCTCACATCAAACATTCAGAATGCACTGTTTAGCCGATAGATCAATGTCTTCACCCCCAACTGACTTCAGGAAGTCGATCACCTTAATCAAGTATTTTTGTATAAGCGCTCAATCCCACAGGATGTGAAAGAAGGTGCCTGCTTGCCTGCAGCCCCTTAAAGACTGACCATCTTCTGCCTGCCCTATCTGAACCATAGTAGTTCTAGCAACATACGAATGGTGTAAAACTCGGATCTGGATCAAGCAAAATTTCAATCAGATAGCCACCTCCTTAGTGGATGCTGTTGCGCTCCTTCCATTTGCCATCTTGAAAAGTCTCAACATCGTACTCTCACTACCCCTTCAACAGCAGCATGACATCCGGTGCGTTAATAATTTCGTTTTTTTCATAGGTGAGTCATATTGCCTTCCGGGGCATATATTATTCTAGAAGTCTGTCCTCTGGGAGTGAGGACTTTGGCGGTTCCGCCAACTTTTGGAGAACCACTTGTAAAGCGTGATGCAGTTGTAAGTATCGTAGATATCAGCAGGTTGCAATTGGTATTCCTGTCATTCCTCAGGCCAGAGGATGACCCCTCCTTGTTTCCAAAGGTTTCCTACCCTGGAGATTCTGATTATGTCCAACTCATCAAACCCCCTCTGGTCCTGCAGGTTCTGTAGCATAGTAGCTTCCCGCAATAGTGCCTGATAGTATTTTTTCACCACAAAAATTATGTTGCTTTTTTCTAGAGCTGTATCACAATCTTTGTAGAGTCCAGCCATTCTGTCTGCACCCTATCACAGTACAGGGCTATGCTAAACATCCGTTTCTACAGTGGGAGAAATACCCAGCCATAGATTACAGTAACCTGGGCCAACCAATAATAGTTTTGGATGTGGTGCACCGCAATTCCCTCATCAAACCATCTCCTTGTAAGTTTAGACAGGGCTATGAGCAGCAGGTCCCCCATCAATAGCTGCATACAAACTTCATCCTTGCTCATCTTAATGTAGGATCTCGGCACCTTATAATGAGGGTTTTGCAAGATATAGAGGAACTGGGGGCAGTGAAATAATTTTAAGAAGACTGCCCTCCTCAGAAGGGCGAGTGGGAGCAACTTCTAATGTTGCATTTCTTGCCGCAACCTATTAAGCAACAGCAATTTTTTATTGCTGAAAGAGTGTTGGGTCCTGCTTAATGTGAACCCATAAGTATCGGAATCCCATTGGATCAACTTGCCCGGCACAGTCTGGTGACAGCGGACGCACTGAGCCCCTATTAGGGGGTACAGTATAGCTTTGTGTCAATTATTTGCACAGCCAGAATATCTACCGAAGAGGGTGGTGACCTGCATTAACCCGACCAGGGTCATCACTGGGTCAGTCACATACAGGAGGATATCATCAGCATATAGGGATATTTTATCTTCCCATTGTCCATCCTACTGCATGCCCCATAACAATGGGTCCTGTCTGATCCAGGCTTTCAACGGGGCAAGAGCCAAGCCACACGTTAATGAGGAAAGGGGGCAACGTTGCTGGATGCCTCTTGATAATTGGATGGCCTTGGAGCAACTCCCATTCACCTTGACCTGTGCTAAAGGTCCCACATTGAGCATCTGAACCCATTGGATGAATTTATGTCAAACTGGCTTTGGCAGCACCGCAAACCTGTAGTGCCAATCTAATGTATCAAATGCCACCAATGTAGGTTCAAGTATTTAATTTGTCCCAAAACACCATACAGTCAGTTGAGGCTGGTGACATAGAGGGCATAAATCCTGACTTGTCCGAATGGACTAAAGTGGTAATGACCTTAATCAGGCGTCATGCCAACAATTTTGCCAGTACCCTCGCCTCCACACTGAGGAGAGATATCAGCCTATAGGAGGCTCAGTCCTCTAGTGGTCTCCCTGCCTGACATATAACCACTATGGCAAATCTTTGATCACACAGCAGCTCCCTTTTTGCCCTGATTTCTTAATACATTGCTAAAAATTGTGGGGCCAGAGAGGTACCCATTAGTTTATACAATTCAGTAGTTATCGTTTTAGGTCCCAGGGCTTTGCCTCATTGAAACGCTCTCATAGCTGCCTGATTTCTTTCTCAGTAATGTCCCCCTACGGCAGTGTTCTGTCCACTGGTGCCAGACTGGGTATGTGTTTTCACTGAGAAGCTCCTGCACCTCTGCCATCATTGTAGCCACCACCAGTGAATAGATGCTGGCATAGTAGTCAGCAAAAGTATCGGCTATTTAGTCACTGTCTCTCGCTAATCGCCCAGTCTGAATCTCAAGCACCTGGCTTGTTCATATTCTTTAAGCATGGGCATAAAATCCGTTCAGTTCGCGGAATTTGCGGATTTTCCGCAATTTCGCGGTCCGCGAATCTCGCGAAATTGCAGAAAAATCTGCGAAATCGCGTTCGGGACGGATTTTCAAAAACTTAAGTACATGAAGCACTTACAGGGTTACAGCAGGTGCCCAAGTTGAAGCTAATTTCTTTGTAACCATTTACAAAATGGTTACAAAGAAATTAACTTCAACTTGGGCACCTGCTGTAACCCTGTAAGTGCTTCCTGAGCGGCGCCTCCAGAGTTGTTGCCTAATTGCAACTATTCTCTGACCCTGCTCTGACCCTCGAAGCAGGATCAGAGAATAGTTACAATTATGGCAGAATGCTCTAGGCTGTCACAAAAATTAAACCACAACAGGAAGCACTTACAGATAAGGAAGCAGCTGCCGGACTTGAAGCTCAAATTCAGTAACACATTAACGAGCCCCCGGTTGAGGCTGGGCAGGTGTGCTTTCTCCCCATAATCTACAGTGGTGAACCAGAGAGTGGCAGTGGTGAACCAGAGGGTGGCAGTGGTGAACTAGAGGGTGCAGTGATGAACCAGAGGGTGGCAGTGATGAACCAGAGGGTGGCAGTGATGAACCAGAGGGTGGCAGTGATGAACCAGAGGGTGACAGTGATGAACCAGAGGGTGACAGTGGTGAACCTGATGGTGACAGTGATGAACCAGAGGGTGTCAGTGGTGAACCAGAGGGTGTCAGTGGTGAACCAGAGGGTGTCAGTGGTGAACCAGAGGGTGGCAGTGATGCACCAGAGGGTGGCCGTGGTGAACCAGAGGGTGGCAGTGAGGAACCAGAGGGTGACAGTGATGATCCAAAGGGTGGCAGTGGAGAACCAGAGGGTGGCAGTGATGAACTAGTGGGTGGCAGTGATGAACCAGAGGGTGGCAGTGGTGAACCAGAGGGTGCTGTGATGAACCCGAGGGTTGCAGTGATGAACCAGAGGGTGGCAGTGGTAAACCAGAGGGAGCTGTGATGAACCAGAGGGTGGCAGTAATGAACCAGAGGGTGGCAGTGGTGAACCAGAGGGTGCTGTGTTGAACCAGAGGATGGCAGTGATCAACCAGAGGGTGGCAGTCGTGAACCAGAGGGTGTCAGTGGTGAACCAGAGGGTGTCAGTTGTGAACCAGAGGGTGTCAGTGGTGAACCAGAGGGTGGCAGTGATGAACCAGAGGGTGGCAGTGGCGAACCAGAGGGTGGCAGTAATGAACCAGAGGGTGGCAGTGATGAACCAGAGGGTGGCAGTGATGAACCATAGGGTGGCAGTGGTGAACCAGAGGGTGGCAGTGATGAACCAGAGGGTGACAGTGATGGACCAGAGGGTGGCAGTGGTGAACCAGAGGGTGGCAGTAATGAACCAGAGGGTGACAGTGATGAACCAGAGGGTGGCAGTGGTGACCCAGAGGGTGGCAGTGATGAACCAGAGGGTGGTAGTGGTGAACCAGAGGGTGGCAGTGATGAACCAGAGGGTGACAGTGATGAACCAGAGGGTGGCAGTGGTGAACCAGAGGGTGCTGTGATGAACCAGAGGGTGGCAGTGATGAACCAGAGGGTGACAGTGATGAACCAGAGGGTGGCAGTGATGAACCAGAGGGTGGCAGTGGCGAACCAGAGGGTGGCAGTAATGAACCAGAGGGTGGCAGTGATGAACCAGAGGGTGGCAGTGATGAACCATAGGGTGGCAGTGGTGAACCAGAGGGTGGCAGTGATGAACCAGAGGGTGACAGTGATGGACCAGAGGGTGGCAGTGGTGAACCAGAGGGTGGCAGTAATGAACCAGAGGGTGACAGTGATGAACCAGAGGGTGGCAGTGGTGACCCAGAGGGTGGCAGTGATGAACCAGAGGGTGGTAGTGGTGAACCAGAGGGTGGCAGTGATGAACCAGAGGGTGACAGTGATGAACCAGAGGGTGGCAGTGGTGAACCAGAGGGTGCTGTGATGAACCAGAGGGTGGCAGTGATGAACCAGAGGGTGACAGTGATGAACCAGAGGGTGGCAGTGGTGAACCAGAGGGTGCTGTGATGAACCAGAGGGTGGCAGTGATGAACCAGAGGGTGACAGTGATGAACCAGAGGGTGACAGTGATGAACCAGAGGGTGGCAGTGATGAACCAGAGGTTGGCAGTGATGAACCAGAGGGTGGCGCTGCTTAACTGCCTGGGAGCCCTGTGGGTGTGAGCCCCTGCGCTGCTGAGCTGCCCAGGGGTTGTGAGCCCACGTGCTACTGAACTGCCCCGGGGCCCAGTGGGTGTGAGCCCCCGTGCTGCTGAATTGCCCCGGAGCCCTCTCAGTGTGAAAAATCATTCGTGCTCAATTGCCTGGGAGCCCTCTGGGTGTGAGCACACATTGTGCTAAATGTCCCCCTGCCCCCAGTACATATATACCCGTACCGCACAGCACCATTATGCTCTTGCACCATGAAGTCTGGTGCCTGGATGCTCCTGATCCTGACAAAACTGACAAATGAGAAAAGTTTGAAAATAAGCTATCAAGTGTCTTGAATACGCCCTTCTTTCAGACCCCATGTTCTCCCCTCCCCTCAAGTTAATCAATGCTAGTGCATGTAATTCAATTTGCAGGTGGCAGGACGGGTTTGCGGGCCTCAAAGGATAGTTGTGTAATAGGAGAATACACAGAGAGAATAGTGAAGGCCAGTCAAATAATATAAAGTAAAGGAAGAATGGTGGGACCCAAACAGTCAACTAAGACAAGGATCAATCAGTCTAGACATGGATTAACTAACTCGGCCAGACCCTGACATCGGTTTCACAAACAAGGACAAAGGGTTACTTTTTAACAGGAGAGACGAGCAGCTGAAAAGGCAAAAACACTATATTCGCCGTGTCGCCTGAGTGAGGGCAACACAAAATGGCGGCTGTCACAAAATGGCGGCTGACTACGAAGCGAAGTCGAAAATCACAGAACCTCAGACCCTCCTTTTGCCATTACTCAGGCAAAACACGAATGACTCAAGTTAATCTGAGTCAATGTCATTGGTCATGAGGTCATTGAGCTGTTGCTGCAACATCATTTTAATGTTCTCTGTTTTCTGTGACGCAGGCTTTGGAACACTCACGGTGGCACAAAGACCACTAATTATGACTAATGATGGCTAAAATCATTCCAAGGAAAGTTAACACTTTCCATCCCCATGTGGACAGTAGTCCCCAAAACCATCCCATCACGGACCAATCTCCTGTGTCCTGATGAATAGACTCGGAAATCACGTGTAACTTAGAAATGGCTTGGTATACTGTAGGAGCATTATCAGGAATGTAAATGCAGCAACTAGGAACAATCAATTTACAGACTCCTCCTCTATCTGCAAGGACGATGTCTAAAACCATTCGGTTTTGTAAAGTCATAAGACGATCCGGCTGAAGTTCAGCCGTCAAGTTACTCAAGGCTCCGGAAGTCACATTTATCGTAGCCTCGACAACACAAACTAGCTGTCTGATGTTTCTGCTATTGACCATTGGGCCCCAGAAGGGAAGAAACCCTTTAATAAAGTCTCCTACCTCTTGTCCAGCTGTGTCTCCAGAATCAAAAACCCCTCTACCACATCTTTTTCCATGATGACTTGAAGGAGCAGTGTATGTAGGGGGAAGAAGAAAAGCTATATAACATGTTCCTGAAAAATAGGCGGGAAGCCATGTATAGGCCCTATCATGACAAACAAAATATGTACCTTGAGATGGTACTAACGGAGAAGAAATCAAGGGGGAATAGACATAGGTATGAGAACAAACACTCTTTTCCTGTTTATTCTTATTATTCTGACCATTTATCTGCAAACATAAGTTACCTTTATGAGGTACAGTCCAAATTGGTAAAGATCTTCTTTGTCTAGCCTTGTCAGTGAGGCTAGTAATGTAACGAGTCACATTCCAACCATCATATGCTCGTTTCTCGTCAACTGGAAACTTACTAATGTCGGCAATTTTAGCCATAGTCACTATACCCTTTATCAAAGGACTATGACTATAATCTGATCCACCAGTATATATATCACCAGGAGGATATCGGAGTTGATTCTGATGTGCATTAGAAAACATAGCCAAATAAACCCAAGCGGAACCTTCATATGAAAACGGGGGAACTAAATATGGCATCCCTTTCTCAGCGTTATGGGGCATAAGCCCACAAACCCAACAATCAGTAGTGTTAACTACCAGTTGAAGCTGATGCAACAACTGGATGAATGAATTGTTGAAATATTCTGTTCTCCTAACTTGTTCATGGTCTGGGAGTGTATAGAACTTATGCAGAGAGTTAGTAGTAGAAGAGGGCAAAGGAACAGAAGTTGGAGCAGGTGCTTGCTGCATAGTGTGGATAACCCATCCCACACAAGCTAATAAACTACATAAACAAGCTAGAATACATAATGCTACGCCACATCGACTAAACAATAGTTTCTTATACTTATTTCTTTTTACAATCTTAACATCATTCCCTTCCACTTTAGTATCCATTTCTCTAAAGGCGTTGCTCACGGTAATCTTCCTGGATCACTTAGCTGTGATTATTAGTGGTCCTATGACACTGCAAGTCCTGTTGACCTAGTCACTATTCAGGTCACAGCCTAAGACTCATACCGTGATCCTGCAACTTGATGGATAGTGAAAAGGAAATGTCTGTCAAAAAAAGAATAATCAAAGAAAAAAGAAAACAAAGTTCAATTGTTTTTCGGCAACCTAGGTCTTAGGTTGTACCGTGTTTTGCCAGGTATAGTTTGGTCTCGAAACAAAGTCTCTGGGTTAGTCATGTCCAATCTCAAATGTGGTGGTACAGCTTCTTGCAGCACGTCGTCGTCTTCTTTCTCAGAACTTGTCCAGTCCAGGCGTTCACTACTAAAAGGTACAAAACGGGGTACTTTCTCACATTCACTGTCACCAACGCATTCTTGGACCCACTGATCATAAGGTAAAGGAAAGGGTACCCTCTTACAGTGCACGCCGTGGACCCAGTTTTTCTTCCCAACGACTTTTACAGCTGTACGTGTCGTCAAAAGCACTTGTCGCGGTGGCCCCCAACGAGGTTCCAGATTCTTCTTCCTCTGGAAGTTTTTAAGGCACACAAAGTCACCAGGTTGAATGGAATGACCTGGATCTGAGGAAGCCTCTGGCAAAGCGTTTTGGACCTGTTGATGAATAACACGTAATTTAGTGGTGAGGTCATGCAAGTAATCAACCAACAATGGGTATGAATATCAGAGTACTTTTTAGGTCGAGGGACTCCCCAAACATTGGCTGGGCGTCCAAAAACGACCTCATAAGGAGTAAGTCCTAAACGAGAATGTACAGTTGTTCTTGTAGAGAGAAGTGTCAAAGGTAAGGCATCAGGCCAAGCGAGGTCCGTACTGGCCTGAATCTTCGCTAATTTTAGCTTGAGAGTGCCATTATAGCACTCTACCAAACCCGCTGACTGAGGATGGTTTGCCGCATGGAATTTCTGCCTAATCCCAAGACCCGCACACACCTTCTGCATAATTTGACCCACAAATTCACTTCCATTGTCACTCCAGACAATGCGCGGCAAACCAAACCTCGGAAAGAATTCCTTCAAGAGGACTTTAGCAGTGGACAAAGAAGTATTATCCTTTAGGGGGTAGGCCTCTATCCATCTGGAAAAGGCACAGACCACCACCAGAACATACTTAAGGTTATTGGAACGTTCCATATGAATGTAATCTATTCGTAAAACCTCAAAAGGATACGTAGGAGGAGCAAAATGACCTGCCGGAGTTGGTGTTCCCTTTCCTGGATTATGCATCAAACAAACAATGCAATGCTTTACCACATTCTCCGCACATTTAGGAATACCTTCATTCTGCCATACTGGAGCCATAAGCTTACATATTCCTTTCGCACTGATATGAGCTGGACCATGCGCCATAGTAACTACAGGCAGTACATAGGCATCTGGTAACAACCAACGGTGGTGTTCCAACAATTCCGTCCAACACTCTGTCGTGTCCAACATTCCCGCACTCTCCCTCCACTTACTCAATTCCTTCTCAGTTGCTTCTTCTTGAATCATCTTCACACTTTCCACTGTGTCCTCACACATACCTGCTTCTCCAACCCATCTTGCAGGACCTGCAACATACATACAACTCTTAATATCTTTCACTGTTTCTTTTGCTACCTCGTCTGCAAAAGCATTCCCACGACCCACATCATCAGTGATCCTTTTATGTGCACTGCACTTCACAATCGCTATTTGGATAGGCAAGGCAAGTGATTCAAGAAGGTCAGTAACCAACTGACCATGCTGTATTTTAGTCCCATGGGAAGTAAAGAATCCTCTTTCCTTCCACAAGCGACGGAAACTATGAGCCACGCCAAAGGCGTATTGGCTATCGGTGTAAACAGTCACTCTCTTTCCTTTTGCCAACACACACGCTCTCGTCAGTGCAATCAACTCAGCTGCTTGTGCTGAATTGTGTGTAATACGTGCAGTTTTTACTACTGTATGCAAAGTGGTAACAGCATAGGCTGCAGTTGTATCACCATTAGGAAGCTTAAAACACGACCCATCTACCCATAGGATCCCATCCGGATCCACGAGTGGTGTATCTTTTAAATCTATTCTGCCTTTCATTTCCTCCTCTGTACAAAGAAAACAATCATGCTGATCTTGTATATCTTCCTCTTCAGCATTAGGTAACAATGTTGCTGGATTTAAAACATTACATCGCTTGATATGTATGTGACTAGCCAAAAGCATCAACTCATACCCAGACAAGCGAGCACTCGTAAGATGTTGTGTTTTTGTTCTGTTCAAGAGAGTATCCACTGCATGTGGTACCATAACAACAAGAGTGTGATCTAATACCAACCCAGCAGATTGACGAATACAGGTCGCCGCTGCTGCTGTTGCTCTGAGACAACTAGGCAATGCCTTGGCTACTGGATCCAATGGAGCCGAAAAATAGGCACATGGCCTTTGCTTGTCTCCAAATTGTTGTGTTAAAACTGACAATGCACAACCTTCTCGTTCATGCACGTAGAGTGTAAAAGGCTTACTATAATCTGGAGTACCCAACACAGGAGCAGAACACAAAGCAGTACGTAAATCAGAAAAACTCTTCTGACATTCGTCAGTCCAAGGGAGAGGTTGGGGCGTATCTTTCAGAGTAAGTGTCAACAAAGAAAAATTCGGAATCCACTGTCTGCAATAAGAGGTAATGCCCAAAACGGCACGCACTTCCTTTTGTGTGGATGGTACAGACATTCGTGAAATTGCATGAATACGTTCTGGGGTCAATCGCCTTCCATCCTTCGACAAGAGATTACCTAAATAGGTAACCTCTTGGCAGCAATATTGTAACTTAGAAGGTGACACCTTATGATGTAAAGCAGACAAATGACGCAAAAGCGAAACAGTCGCATTTTTACAAACATCCTCTGAATCGGCAGCCACTAACAAGTCATCCACATACTAAATAAGAGTAGCACCTGGAGGCAAAGAGAAAGCATCCAGCTGGGACTTCAAAGCTTGGCTATAAATGGAGGGACTCTCACAATAGCCTTGAGGTGCACGTTGAAATCTAAAGCTTCGGCCTCCGAGGGAGAAACCAAGTAGAACCCTACTTTCCTCAGCAATAGGAATGCTAAAGAAAGCATTCTTGAGATCAATAACTGAGAACCAAACAGCCGAAGCAGATATCAGCGTGAGCAAAGCAGTAATGTCCGGGACAACAATTGTGTTGACCTCTCGAAGATCAATCACAAAACGATGTACAGGAGGCTTAGAAGGATCAGTACGTTTAAGAACAGGCAAAACAGGACTGTTGCAAACATTTCCTCTCGTTTCTTCAACAACACCCTTCTGCACTAAACCATAAACAATAGCCAACAAAGCTCTTTCGCCATCATTAGAAATCTTATTCTGAGGAATACGAGGCAATTGAACATCAGGTTTGATAGTGATCACGTAAGGTGGAATCTTGAGCAAACCAACATCATTCGGACCCGTGGCCCAAAGCGTAGAAGGAAGTGAACGCAATTCAAGTGGTAGTTGATCTTTAGACAAATGCATAGGGGAAACCAATTTATCACCCAAAGTAAGATGTACACCAGAGGGGGAACAATACAACGTTGCATGTAGACATTTCAATAACTCCAAACCCAATAAATTCTCACCGCAACCAGTCGTTAAAATGAGCGGGGCTTCCAAATCATAAGGACCTATAGAGATGGGCAAAGGACAAGAAACTGGGTTGCTAACTGGGGCGCCAGAGAATCCTACAGAAACATTCGTTAAGCCAGACAAAGGTGCCCCAGGGAGTTTGGAGTGAATAATAGAACTTCTCATTGCACCTGTATCCAAAAGAAATGGCTCTGAAACACCCAATGCAACAACGTTAACATAAGGCCCATCCTGATCCACTGGAACTGATACCACTCCCTTACTTTGTCTACGGCTGTCCTAGCTAGTATGAAAATCAGGATTTTCGTTCTCAATACAATAATCGTCATTGTAATATTGTGCAGACTGAGAATTCTGCTGATCAAAATAATTCATAGTATTCTGAGGGGGTAAGGAACGCTGTCCTTGAGACGGCGCACCTCACCCTCTACCCCTAGGTGTTGACTGAAAACCACCACGGCCTTGTGGCCCTGATAGTCCACCGGTACGCTGCAATAAAACCGGACAATTATTCTTGAAATGAACTTCCTCTTTACAATAGGCACATTGATTAGGACCCAACAAAGCTTGTGGAACAAACGGGGCAGGTTTTTGTAACAATCTTTGAAACAGTGGAGGCTGTTGCAATTGACGCTGAGAAGAACAAGGGGGATAGGCTTGTTGCAAAAGAACCTTCGTTTTCAACTCTTTAGACTTTTTCTCTACTTTTTCCTTTTCTTCCTTATCCCTATTCTCGTAATACTGAGCAGTAGCTAATATCTGGGCTGACAAAGAAACAGCCCACGAACTTTCAGAATTTTTCAATGTATGCGATAATTCGGGAAGCAAATTAAATACAAATTTATCCACAAATAATCGCTGTCCACCCTCAGTACTCATATCTTGACCACTGTGGTCGATGAATGTCTCTTCGAAATGAGTAAAGAAATCAGAGACACTCTCATCTTTCTTCTGTTTACACGCAGCTAACGTGTCCCAATTAACTCGAAGGGCCGGCATCATTGTTTTCATTAGAGCTATTATTCTACCAGGCAATTCAGTGATCAAATCATCAGGTTTAGCATCACCGACTTGTGCTGCATCTGCGGCAGTTAAAACAGCCCAATTACCACCTAAAGCTTGGTCGTGGTCTTCCCTACGAATCCGAGCCCATAATTCTTGAGGGACTACATTTCCCATCAGCAAATCAATATCTGCTAAATTCATAACGCACGCATCAACAGTCTGGGACAACTCTTTGTAATATCCAGCAGGATTTTTACGAGGGTCCGGTAAAGACTGTTTAAGCGCCAGAAATTCAGATCGTTTCCAAGGGACATGTACCCATATACGCTGAAAATGAGCAGGGACAGGCGGATTAGCACCTGCTTGTGGAACTGCATCCCTCCATATCAGGGGAACTTCTCGCATAGGATAAAGTTTCACTTTATGCCTTACTGCAGGATCAGGTTCAAGAGAAGCTTGAGAGAAAAAGGAAGACCTAAAAGTGATAAGTGTGCGAACAGTATCCTCGACATCAGAACCCACAATAAGTCCCTTATCAAATTTAGCCTGTATATCAAACAAACCCTGAGGAGGTAAATCCAAATCCATATCACCCCATCCTTTAACAAGAGTATTACACATAACATTAAAAACATATCTTTGTGTAGGCGCATTCCACTGAAGAAAAGTATCCAAGATATCGCGCACATTATACTGTGGACCACTCATGATCCAATTGTTAGCGAGAGAGTCCAACCTAATTTGCTCGTCAGTATCCGGAATTTGACTACGGGATTGTCTTCGGGACGAAGCAGGAGTCAAATTAAGAGACCCGAAGAAAGGTAACAAAAGACCGGAAACAGTATCGACTAATCGTTGACGAGCCGTAGAAGAATCTGACAATAAAACCGGAGACAACATGTTAAGCACAGCCCAAGAAGAACTATCAGTAAAAGAAACTGACGGTGAAGGAGACTGAGGTACAGAAGTCGGTGGCAAAGGAGGTGGAGGTGGAATTACTGGAAGAGGCAATTGTGGAAGAACCGGAACAACTGGTTGAACAACAGGTTGCTGAACAACAGGTTGTAATGGGGGTGCATTAGCACCTAATACATAAGGTGGAGGTAATCTCAACAAATGAGACATTAAAGGATCTTCGTCAAGATCTTTACTCTTTGTAGAAGAAGGCAATACAGGATAACATCTATCTATTGCCATACAATGCTGTCTTTCTGAGATTTCAGTCATTTGATCAGTTTCATTATTCCTAAACTGTTGAGCAGCCTGTAGAATCGTCATATCCTGTGTTTTCTTATCTTTTTTCGCTTGTTTAATTTCTTTCTGTTTGGCTTCCTTACGCCATAGGCGGAAAGAGTCAAACATTGCCGGCCGGTCTTTTCTCTTAAATAAAATTACTTCTAAAAAATCTAATATATCAGGCTCAAAACTACCATTTTGTGGCCACTGCAAAACACCATCTTTCTTCGTATATCAAATCCATGTTTCATTAAAAATAATAGGGCCAAGATCATGTTTTGAATAGAGCTCATAAGTGGGAGTTCCAACCGGAGGAATTGGACAAGAGTCCTCTAGCCGGGAATCCCTAGTACAAATAAAACAGCAACATTTCGTAAACTTACTAAGTCCAGGCATTTCGTAACGAACTGGACTGTTCACAAACTTCAAGGGGTTTAAGGCAATTATCACAGCACAAACTTACTTATCCCTCGGCTTCGACTAATGCATGAGTCGAATAACAAAAACCAAACAAAAGAGTGGGCGCTACCCACAAATACTTAACTAAATATTTTCTCACGCCAACAGGTGTCCGTCTAACGTCTCGCGATACCAATCATCACCAGAGGGCCAAGGCAGGGCGACAGTCAGGGCAGCAGCCGTCTGCAGCCGTTGGAAAGGAGTAGCCGTGCTGCAATAGACCTTCGGTCCACTTTTGACATACAGGGGTCGCTTGACGTGGTTCGCGAATCCTCCAGAATTTTCTTGCGAGGCTCCTCACGACCTTCGGGCTGAACCGCTACCACTGAAGTCACCCCACGTTGGGACGCCAATTGGAGAACTTGGCCTTATGGGCCGAGCGGCGCAGGGCACGCCTAAAATCTCCGGGTTCACCTGCCTTGTCAAACAGAGACACGAGACACTCCGTTAGGCGTAAAAGAGCAGGTTTATTAGCTGAAGCTAAGCATAGTTGTCCAAGAAGTTACAGAAAGTAGATTCTTAGGAGACTGCCACTTCATTCCGTGGCGCACAATCTTATATATCATACATATTTACAATGCCTACTCCCAAAACATACAAAACTGACAAATGAGAAGAGTTTGAAAACAAGCTATGAAGTGTCTTGAATAAGCCCTTCTTTCAGACCCCGTGTTCTCCCCTCAAGTTAATCAATGCTAGTGCATGTAATTCAATTTGCAGGTGGCAGGACGTGTTTGCGAGCCTCAAAGGATAGTTGTGTAATAGGAGAATACACAGAGAGAATAGTGAAGGCCAGTCCAATAAGATAAAGTAAAGGAAGAATGGTGGGACCCAAACAGTCAACTAAGACAAGGATCAATCAGTCTAGACATGGATTAACTAACTCGGCCAGACCCTGACATCGGTTTCACAAACAAGGACAAAGGGTTACTTTTTAACAGGAGAGACAAGCAGCCGAAAAGGCAAAAATACTATGTTCGCCGTGTCGCCTGAGTGAGGGCAACACAAAATGGCGGCTGTCACAAAATGGCGGCTGACTACGAAGCGAAGTCGAAAATCACAGAACCTCAACCCTGTAAAGTGACAATTAGATTGTCTGCCTCCCTCACTTTGTACCCCATGTAGCACAGATCAGCACGGATCAGTGCAGTTTTGGTGGTGACTGAGTACATTTGTGGTTCTAGGAAGGCACAAACTCCCTGATTGGCCACCATTATGTTCGTCAACACTGGGGACTCCCCTTCTTGTTGTTGATCTCTGCCCACCCGCCCTTATTTTGGTCTGCTGGTAGGTCTCTAAGGAGGGCATATTTTTTAGGCTTGGTCTGTTGGGTCAGGTTCCTCTCCTCCCATCATCATGTATCAAGGTACCTTCTGGCAAACGTGCTTGGCAATGGATGAGTAGTATCCACAACCTCTCTGGGTATTCCTAACAGCTCGAGGACAACCTACCTCCTCTGGGCTTTCCCCCTCACACCACCAAGTGTCCTCCAGATGTCAGTCAGGACCCTTCTGAGTGTGATTGCAGGCACCTGTTGCCTTCTCAAAGGGCGCAATCACCGTAGTTTGTGCAGGGATAGCTGTGGGGACCATTACCGTCAATGGTAGAGTGGTACGCATTATCAATCCAAGTCATGACTCACCACCTCATACTCCCAAGTATCCTAGGCATGATGCTGCCTCTTACAATATGTCTCGACCGCGGAAGGTTAACAGGCCCTGGAATCACAGCATCAGAGGCCGCCCTCAGCCCACCTTAATCTGCATCTGTTGTCTCTGCCTGTCAGTCCCCAGTGCAAAAACCTCAGAGGGCCCTGTGATTGCCCTTGTTTTGTCTGCAAGTACAGAACGCACAATTACCGGCCTGGGCATTGCCTGTTATCACCCCCACCAATCGTCAGATAGTATATCTCTCACTGGGAGGGGCGCAGGCGGGCTCGGAGGGCCTGACACCTTCAACCTACCCCTTTGGCACTCCCAAGACAGTAGCTGGTCTTGTCCCCACAGCGGATCGAGCACCACCACTTCATACGCTCGATCAAGTGAGCGCAGGAATGTGACCCACCTAGTGATAATGATAATAATGATAATTGATGTTTATTGTTTAGTTAGTTAAAACCTTAACAGTTTATTGCATGAATAAAATTAAGCATTACAATTTCTTCATTTTGTTTAAACTTAAAAGCTTTCCATTCTCAATTGGTATAATTAATGATGTTTATATGCGCCTAATGGGGTTCATAGCATGCAACTGAGATCTTACTAAATCGTAAAATTTCTGCGTTCTACTTCTCAGTTTAGAGTTTACTTTTCAGGCCTTATTGTGAAGTTACAATCATTCTCCACTTACATATCATGGACAATAACGTTTCTTGTCCTGTCATAATTTTCTCTATCCACTTTGCAGCTAGCATTTCAGTTTTCATTGCCAGCTCATGGAGGTTGAGAAAGTTTATCAATTGACAGTTCATTTTAGGATCTGACGGTCTAGCCCTGCTATTATGGCCGCTCTGCATGTCCTTATTCTTCTGATGTTTAGTGCTTTTCTTAATAAAGTGTCTCGTGCTGTGTAAAGTTTGGGACATGTGCAAATTAGATTAATAAAGTCCTCTTTGTTACTGCCCCAGAGTCGGCATAGTGTCGACCCTTTGTGGACCCAGGTTGGCTGGTCTGCAATCAATGGTAGTTTTCCGAAGTGAAGAGCCATCAGTTGTCTTTTTTGGTAGATCAAAAATTTAATACTTTAATAAGGTGCCGTTGCAAGGGTATTATAATTTTTAATCTCCATCCAGGCATGCATTCTCACACTGAAGATATTATTATCGACTAATAAGTGGTGAAATTTTGCTGTTTTGTTTCTTACTTGCTTGAAGCTTAAAGAAGGCATATTGTTACTCCAAAGCTCACCCAATCTCTGTGACATGTAAGTTTTCTGGTCTCAGCGGTTTAGTCTGTTGTCTATATCAAACCCCAAGTATTTATAATTAGTTACTATCCCTAAAAGATTACCCTCGAGCAATAAGTTCTGTTTGGCAGTTAGGTAATTGCTGATAAGCATTGTTTTGCTTTTTGATGCATTAATTTCTAGTTTATTGGTTGTTTTGTATTCCGTCATTTCCGTGAGTGACCTGCGAAGGCCGATCCCAGTTGCGGTGGATGAGAGTTGATCTTGTCAAGCTGATGTGCCAAGTCCGCCATAAACAAACTGAAAAGGTGAGGAGCCAGCATGCATCCTTGTTTTAAACCTTTGTTTGTAGTCACCTTTCTAGATAGTCTTGAGCCATCTCCTAGCTATGTTCGTCATCCATGTATGGGAGTAAAGTAGCAGGATTCCTCTTAATGTTCTTTCAAGAATATTCCAAGCTTTCAGTTTTTCCCATAGGAGGGGACGATCCACACTGTCAAATGTGGCCTTTAGATCTAAAAACAGAGGTGCAGTTGTTGTTTTCTCCGCTTGAACTTGTCAGCGATAAGTGAAAGAGTTTGAATATTTGTAATCGTCCCGATCCCGTTTCTTAAACCTGTCTGGTTGAGAGGAATCAGGTTAAGCCTATTTGACCACTCAGTTAGGTCTTCCAGGATCAGAGAGGCGTAATACTTTGCTTCTACATCCAATAATGCGATTGACCTGTAATTTGCTGGACATGTTCTATCCCCTCCTTTGTATATCGGTGTGATTATTGAGCCTTGCTGGCTAGGTGGGATTTGATTTAGTTGCTCCGTTTCTTTAAATAGTCTTGTTAGGTGGTTACTCCAGAAGGATGGGTCATTTTTAAAAATTACTTGAGGAATGCCATTGGGCCCTGTCGCACCATCTCCCCTACCTTTCTGTATTATTTTTGTTAGGTCTTCTACTACGTAAGAGAACATATCTGATTTTACCTTTGGGTAACAAGTACCATCTTTGTCGTAATTCATTACTATTTCTTCAGCTGGCAACACAGATATTACATTAGGGTAGCAAGTGCTGTTTTTTTCTTGTATGGATTTTTCGACATTTCCTTTTACCAACTCTAGATCTTAGTGATGTAAGTATTCTCGCTGCTTACTAGCTGGGTTTCCAGAAGTTGTAGTTTCTGTAAATCTTTTTGTAAGAAACTTTGCCCACTCATGTTCTTGTACATTTGAGGTTAGAGAGTTAATGGGCCAGTTCAAGTTGTTAATTGCTTCCCAAAATGTGCTGGAACTCGTTTTTTTGGCATTATATAATAGTTTTGTCCAAAAGTTTTCGTCACTGCTTCTTTTATTCTCCCAAAACTTCTTTTTGTACAGTTTCCTCAGTTTGCGTACATTATCCCATGCTCTTTGATCCAGGTTAGTTCTTTTAAGTCTCCTGATGGCTTTTTTTAGTTTGTCTTTCAGTATGTGAACCTCACTTGTTGATACCTTGTTGCTTTTATATCTGAGTATCTGTTTTTGTTTTCCAGACATTAATGTTGTTAATTTCGCTGTTAAGTTTACCCAGGCTTGTATCTTAGTGTGCCCTCATTTTCACTGTTAGAAGCCTGTGTTTGTTTTGGAGCTCCTCAATGGTTTCATTAGTCCATTTAAGCCGTTTTAGATCAATTGAGTGGATAATTTCCTCTGTTGCCTGATTAATCTGGGGTTTAGTTAAGTTTAGGTTAAAATGAATGTTTTGGTAAGAGTGATCACTCTTGGGGGTGAATTCAATTGAAAATTGTTGGAGAGGAGGAATCAGTGGTAATCAGGTTACCTCGCAGTCAAGTCTGGATCGTGTTGTCCCTCAAAGAAAAGTATGTTTGGGCAGGATGTCATCCATTGTCCTGCCATTTGTGACTCTCATACCTAGATATTCTAATGATTTTACCAGATGTAGGCCTATGTGATCAGGAATTGCAGTCTTAAGTTGGTAATGAGGCTGAACATTCCAGCATTTGTTGTCAGCGTCTAGTTTCTCGTCTTCGTCCGGGGGTAGATTAGATTAGAGTTGAAGTCTCCTGTTAGCTCTATGTCCCAGGAGAGATAAGTGCTTCTTATGTCCACCTAGTGAGCACGGCCAGCTCCTTGTTCTGCTGTGCCATGAACAGGGTGGGGCTCTACCCCTACTGACTCTACTCAAAAGAGCAGACTTCCCAGGTTCCATAATAGCCTGACCAGATTGGCTTCTTTCGGTCCGTATAGCGTGCTGGGCTGCCTACTGCTACCCGCATCCCTGAGACTTCACTTGTATTACAGGCTGCATTCGCTGCAGTACCACTGCACAGCGATTTCAGGCCCCCCGTTCTTAGTCTTCGCATTCAGCGCTTGTATGTCCTCATGGAGCGTTTGGGTTGCGAACTGCTTCAGAAATTAGCCATTACTGCGGCGATTGGCCATTGCGTTCTAAAGTAGGCCATGCCTCCAAATGTTTCTCAAATCTTGATGCGGGATGGCAGGTGGTGGGCAAGTCATGTGTGCTATTTAATAATGCCTCTATTGTTGGCAACATGGCCATGCTCAGAGATCATGTATTCAAGTGGTTCTGCGTGGTTCTAGAAACAGCAAACTACAGTGCTAAACAATTAAATGTTATAAAATATAAGGTACAGACAAAGGCAAATATCAAAAGTAAATTAGCAATTACAACTAAAAGTTAAATGGGAACATTTTTGTAATCATGTGACAAAGTGAAATGTTCAACAACATGTATTGTCTTACAAAAACCTATAGTTTCCATTAAAGTATAAGGTGGAAGAAAGGTAATTAAGAGAACTCGTGTCTATATTGTTCTTTTTAATGAGGCATGGACAATAGGTTACAGTTGCTTCCAGTGGACTTGATCAGCATGAGTGAGTGGGGGATAACTGCCAAAAGCTGCTTTCAAATTGACAGGATCAATAAGACGTGTGGGACTGTCAAAACTACATAAAATGGTATTTGCACAACTTCACTCTCATTTAGTTTGTGCCAAATCAAAATGTCAGAAACTCTTTGCATGTATTATTCCTTATTCTTAATTAGATGTATAAATGGTCACTCCTTGGTTTAATGTTAGAGTAATCCCTTTATACATATTTGCATGTGCTGGACTGCTGGATCTTCCACCCTTGTTGCCCTATAGTTATGAGACAAGCTGTACATCGAATGACAAGAATATTTCCAATCTAAACTGTAATGTTACTGTATCTTTATGCTTTCAAGAATGAATAAATTAGACTGTTTATTGATCCATTCTTCTTATTATTCAACCGTTATGTTGTTATTCACACAATTACCTGGGATTTTGATAATACAACAACATACATATTCTTTTAGTATACTCTTACGAAAACTCACTGCATTTCGTACGCAAGTCCTTCATGGGAACTCATGTTTAAATTGAACTCCAAAATTAGTTGGTTGTTCCATGGAATGTCCATATGTAGTAACGTATAGTTTATCTCTACTCCTTATTGTTTACTCACAAGTCTAAATTGCCCAAAAATATACCCCATACCCACCACAAATAGGATAATTTCGTGCAAGCTGTTCATATTTGGGTTCCACTGACATCACTAGTATCTTCTGTGAACAACAAGATTTGTGGTTGAAAGGCATTGCAAAGGGCAAAATCGGGATTCAAAGACCTTGAATCAAGTGAGTTATTTTTCTAGTTTGCTTAATAAATTTATTTGCTCCAACCCTGGTTGGCAATGGAAGGTCGGTGAATACTAATCAATATCTATAATTTCAAACTGGACCTGCAGTGACTTTGGCGAGAAAACAAAAAAGATGACGGGTAGAAGGTTTGGTTTCATCACAACCACTGGTATTTGTTTTGTAGGGTATCCTTTTAGCTCACTGTCTTTCTTCAGACAGGGACCAAGGATAGGCAATTCAGTCTTGTTTATATTCCAACAGGCTGCTTGTAGCCTGAATTGGTAGGCCATCTGCCCTCTGAACAGGAACAAAAAAAGCAACCTCGGCTGACTTTAACCTTATTGAGACTTACCAGTGGGGGTCAGCTTGAAATCTATGACATAGCGGGCATAGTACTCTCCTCTGGCCCTATCTGTTTTGCTGCGTCTCATTTAGAAAACAAAACAAGCATTTGCAATGCAATAGGTCTCACATTTGCGTGAGTTTAAGCGATTGGCATTGTAAATGACAATGCCTTTTATTTATGTTTTAAAAACCAAAACATAAATAAAAGGCATTGTCATTTACAATGCCAATAACTCAAACTTGCGTAAATGCGAGCCCTATTGCTTAGCGAATGCTTGTTTTACCTAGCCGTATTGCAGGGTGCAGAACCATATGTGGCCAAAATCGGTTGCATGGGACCTCTTTTGGCCACATATAGTGCTACACCCTGCAAAGTTGGAGTTATTGGCATTATAAATGCCAATGTTTTTTAGCTATATACCAAAGAATCGCCAATTCTGCCTATCTTGATTAATTGTCTCTTTCTTTCAGCCCACCTTTGAATAAAACATAAAGTGAGGGGACCCTAGTTTCTTGAATCAATCCTTTGGTTTATTTTATTTTACTTCATTAGAACTTTTTTTGATAATTTTTTATCAAATTTGTACATTTCCCAAAAACTTTTTAAACACAATATATGAAAAACATTCTATACAATCAACATAACCTCTCCTGTCATTCACACTCACTCTCATGAGTTTGACAAACCGCGCTGACATCGAACGGCAGTCTGATAGCAAGGATCGCCCAAAATCAAGGGGCGTCATCCTCTCAAAAAAACCATCTCCTCCTACCCACACCTACCAAGTCAACAAAACCTTTAGGGTAGAGTGTGCACAAATTCCATGAATTAAAAGTGGTCCTGCGTCGTGTTTTTTGAAGAACATTACAATTTACTTGTTCACGAATTCTGGAGTGTGTGGTCCTGATGAGAACTCAACAATAAGAAGAGTTCGAAACGCGTAGACCGTGTGTTCTTAAAGCCATAAGACAACAACTAAAAACTAAATTTTATGGATTCTTGATTTGTGTTTACAGTATATCTATGGCAATATGTTAAAGAATTTTTGTTTTTTCTGAAAAATACCTGACTCATGATTGTAAATAAGAATGGTATGATAGAAAGTATGTCTGAGTGTTTGACAGTGATCTTTAAATGAGAGTGAGTGTGAATGACAGGAGGGGTTATGTTGATTGTATAGAATGTTTTTCATATAATGTGTGTAAAAAGTTTTTGGGAAATGTACAAATTTGATAAAAAATGATCACAAAAAGTTCTAATGAAGTAAAATAAAATAAAACAAAGGATTGATTCAAGAAACTAGGGTCCCCTCACTTTATGTTTTATTCAAAGGTGGGATGAAAGAAAGAGACAATTAATCAAGATAGGCAGCATTGGCGATTCTTTGGTATATAGATAAGGCTGTGGCTTAGCCTTGCTGCTTGGGAGCCCATACCCAGTGGTGTTTAGTAATGTTTTTTAGCTAGCCTTGTTACAGGGTGCAGTACCATATGTGGGCAAAAGGGATCCCATGGGACCTCTTTTGGCCACATATGGTACTGCACCCTGCAGAAGATATGATAAATCCACCCTACCCATAAGTCATTGTATGCAAGAGAGTACCACAAGTACATTCAACTAGCTATGTCAATACATAAAATTAGTAGCTTTGAAATGTGACAAAAGAATTATAATATGAATTCCGGATCAGGTTCTACACTGTGTGGAGCTGATGAAGGGAAATTTATAGATGCTCTCATATAAATGTGAGATGTTCTTTCGAGTGAAGTAAGCACTGCCAGCCTAGCTTAGGACCAAGTGTGTGTCCTGCTTGAAACCTTTTAAGAAAATAGTCCCTTAGGCTGTAATTAGGACCTAGGGAGTAACGGCACATGTAACAGAGGGTGTCCTCATGCAAGCTTACAAGAAGAAGGCGGTTACTAAGGAGGGACTACTAAGCCTATTGACTAATGAAAAGGCACCATTTACAGAGGACAGGGACAGGAGTCAATTAAAAGATGGGTGGAAAGTGGGCGGAGCTTTATGCACATATCCTGAATTCACATGTCTTGAAGAGACAGCGCAAGCGCTGCCTAGACGAGACCTAAAAAGGTGATTGAAGGAATGTTCAAATCATTTTGAGGCATCAGTAAATACCCCAAGTCAATTTCTAACCCCCTCTTATTTTCCTCATGTGCACTATACACATGGAACAAACTGATGTAAATCAGTTTTGGTCCTGTGTCAAGCATTAGATTTGCATATGTAACATACCTAGGTATATGATACCATTACTTGGTAATATTGACTGGCATATAGGGGGTTATACTCAGGTATAGTGGGGCACAGACTAGAGAATGGTGAGCACCTGGATACCTGGTAGCATTATAAGGCATATCGGCAAGATATGAACTCATATTGCCATTTGTTGCATTATATTGCAAGTAATTATTTGTATGCTTTCGTATGTACATGCATTTTTTATAATGTACTCCAAGGTCAAATGTTAGTTTTTAACATTTCTTCATTGAACGCTCGGAGAAGTGATTTTACACGTTTTATTGTTATATATACTGATAAATAGCATCTGGGTTCTTCGCTCGCCTAAAAACACGTTTTTTGTCATTTCACTCAATTTATGAATAGAATGGACCTCAAATGTTAGATAATCTGTGCGTGTTAGCCACTAAACGTATATTGCACACTTGCATCTTCCATGGTTTGTTATTGACTTCTATCGTTTTTTACCACTGTTTTTCAATATTTCGGAAGCGTTTTCCTCTATGGAATCCAAGTAAAAAAATGCACTTTGCTATTTGTCTCTTCTGGCTTATCTTTGGCGCCAGACAACATGAGGAAAATGCGAGCATGCATTTACCATCTGCGGCAGCTCTTTCCGGGGCACTCTTCCAGGTTTCTGCCCTTTTTTGGCCGGAGTGCATCAATCTGTCCACTCTCAATAGTAATGGCAGCACTGATTTGCAAACAAGCAGGTGCTGAAAGCCTGCAATCCTCAACACAGAGTTTTATCTGGGGAATGCATGCTGCACAACGTATAGCTATTTGGCCTGTTTCCTTCTGCAAAGTAACCTGCTGATAAAATATTGTTTCAGGGTGGGCAACGAGCAAAACCAGATACTAAACACAATGATGCATTCTCCAAATATTCAAAAGAGGGCATACATTTGAACAAAAGATCACCTTACTGTAACACGTTTTCTTTGACATATTGACATCGGTATTCTCATTAGATTTTAAAAACTATACATCTGTACCGTTGTGAAAACTGATGTTCACGATCAAGTCTTAAAATGTAATATTGGAATAAAAAGAGAAACCTTTGAACAATACGTGCGTTGAATTCAATTTAAACATTTGCTTGTTTAGTCTTTGAAATTAATGTGTGGTGCACTTGTGCTTGTGTTTTAAATGTTATGTTCCCATGGGGACCTGCACTGTGACGGAGGGTGCGTTTCTGTGTGCACACATACCCCAATACTAGAGGGTTTAGACTACAGAGGGATAGCAGTTTAGGTGCTGCGGTTGTGAGGGCTCCATTGTCAGGCTTGTTTTTTGTACATCTGGTGAGTGGTTCTGGACTTTCTAGTGCAAACGTTAGTGCAATTAAACTATTTTTATACACAGAGAGGATGTGTCACTTTCCATGGAGCTATGAAAAACAAATAGACTCTGCCTTGTCAGCGGATCTATTTAATCTACATTTCTAGTATTGCTTTGCTCCTCAATGAGTGTAAAAATATTTGGCATTACTGTCATAGAGTCATAGATGTTATTGTATCACTTATTAATTGCTACGTAAATTGTGGATGGAGAAACAATGACTGTTCCAAATGAATGAAACATATATCTGTATGCCCTATCATGCATGGCCTCTTTACTGGCCCTGTAAATGTGCAGCTGTGCCCGACGCAGATATTTAGAGTTGCAGCCCATCTCTGCAGTTACCAACTAGTTGGTGCAAGTTCCGTAAAGAGCTCATTGATGTGTGTATCACACCACAGAATACAATTCCAATTCCCCAAAAGTACAGTTGATTAAAGAATGAACCATAATTGCATACGTACAAATGGGATTTCTGATTTGAGACACATACATATTAAAGCCAAAATACACGTTTTCCGGCATATTTCCTTCAACTGGTCAATATACTAGTTGGAACCATGGAACTAAGTGCAAGATAGAAAACAATAGACCTGAATTCTCTGTGCCCAGTGTTAATATGGACGATTTAGATGATAATAAGCCGCTATTTATCAAGCATTCTGACACAAAACAGGTTTTTCTGGTGTTAAAAATCGAAGTTATAGCAATAAATGTAAAAAAAAACAGAGCAAAAAGCAAGTGTGGTTCTCTTTATGGTGACCTGTTAGTGAGGTTTCTATAAAATAGGTTTGTATGCTTTTCTCTGAGCAGGGGCTTCCTTTTTAAGAGTAGCTATTTCACCACTCCTTGGTTATCCCGATGTCAATCAAAATCTTTGCCAGATGTGAGGATATTCATCACTTTACTGGTCAGTTACCTTTAGATCTGCAAGGATTGATCTCACTGCCTGGACGCTCAATGGATAACAGCAGCGTTATACATAAACAATTTAATTAATCTTATTTCATTTCACCTCTGTCTTACACGTGGGTTGCTGTGTACTATCATGGAAATTGTGCCAATGATGACATTATAGTGAGTCCAGCCTGAGGGTGCGGACTCCTATTTTGACTCACCAAGGGCTCTCCTTTTTTGATATACACTGAATGTATAATGATTAGCGTTGAATCAGATCACATTCCATGACCGGGCATTCGATGACACAGTACGGTCTATGTGTCAACTGGTATCTAAGCGGTAACTGGGCCAACTAGGTGGGAGAACATTATGGTCTCCCTGTGAGTTTGCAAGAACAATTTTGGTATGTGGATCACATGTACACAAACCTTTGGCTATGTTATGAATAAATATCACAAGTGTTGCCTCCGCATTTGCTTTAAGGATCAAGGCTGTCTATTGAGGATTGAAACAATATACAGAGTTGCCACCTACAACCCAGATAGTTCACTTTTGGAACCTATCTGTAAATATATAGATATCTTCCTGAGACCCCTACCTGAGAAGACCAACACATATATCAGGGATACCATGCAAGTGATACAACTGGTGGATCAACGTCCATATGATCACACTTACCAATTATTGGCGGCAATGGACATTGTCGCCCTATATACAAACATTCCCCAAGTTGAGGCCCTTAGATGTATGGAAACAGTATTAAACCAACTTCCGGCCCCACATTATGTACCTACTGATTTCATCATCGAACTATTAACAATTGCCATGACTAAGAATTACTTTTGTATTCAGGGCCAATACTACGTCCAGACCAAGGGCGTAGCTATGGGCGCTAGCTTTGCGCCGAATCTAGCGATCCTTTTCATGGACGCTTTTGAACACACTCATGTCCTGAATAATTCCAATCCCTTTGTCGAATATTTGGAGTTATGGCGTCGCTATATCGACGATGTTTTAATCATATGGAAGGGTGATGAGGAAACATTGAAAGCATTTCATGCTTGGTTGAACACCTGCTCCATGGACATCCAGTTCACGCTCGAGCACAACAGACACAGTATACATTTTCTTGACATAACCATAAACTCACAAGATGATGGTCTATATACTAGCCTTTATAGGAAGACCAGTGAGCGTAATATGCTCCTACGTTACTCGAGCCACCACCCACGCAACCTCAGGGACAACTTACCCTTCGGGCAGTTCTTGAGGTTGCGGAGGAATTGTTCAAAAAAGGAAGATTATTTTTCAGAGTCAGCGGGCTTATTGGCACGCTTGACGGAAAGGGGCTATCCCATTCGGTTATTAAAACAGACACGGAAACGAGCTTGGCATAACCACAGGGAACATCTGCTAGAGCCAAAAACTAGAAGGGACAGCGAAGACCGGCTGGTCTGCGTTACAACTTTTTCGACAAAAAGTAATGAAATAAAAAAGATTATCAATGAACACAGGCACTTGGTTTCAGACGTACTAAGGATGGTTGAACCACCCCTACATGCTTTCAAAAAGGAAAAAAACGCGAGAGACCACGTAGTCAAGTCATTATTACCTACCAACCCCAGGGTTCGCCAGACCACCCTATGGGGGGCCCCACCCATTAAAGGACACACCAAATGTGGACAGTGCAAAGCATGCCCACTAGTACAAGACACTATTCGATTCACACATAATAAGCATACATATGAGCTACAGGAACATACTAATTGTAATAGTTCAGGGGTCATATATGCCATAATGTGTCCATGCAACTTTATGTATATAGGGCAGACCATTCAAAAAGTTAAATGCCGCATTTTACAGCATTGCAGTCGGATTAGATGTCAGACACCGGGAGCACCCTTGGTAGACCACTTTACCAAATTTGGACACAAACCCAATAGCATCAAATGGTGGGTGATAGATAAGGTGAAACCAAATCCGAGAGGTGGTGATTTCAGCAATATTTTGAACATTCGCGAGTGTCGTTTTATACATCTATTCGACACCATCACACATGGCCTCAATGAGTATGAGGAGCTTAGTAGACAGGTCTCTTCTCTGAACAATGGTTAGAGACTTATATATGCTCAACTTTATGGTTACCTTAAACTTTAGCCCATAATGATATGATGAATGGTGCTATTTGGAGAGACTGAACAGTTTTACTACACCTCTGCTTGACCTCTCAAAGTATAACCTATTGATTGTCATTCATACATGATGTTGTTTATCAACCTAGATGTTATTTATTGATCTAAGTCTCAGTTTAATCTTCCTACACAATTAATGATCTAGTGACGATCGGGGCGGGTCGATTCCTTTCATCAGAACATTACTTATAATATTAGAAGAATGTATAAAATGGTTGGTTTGAATAGATCACCATGAATTGTATTTTATTGCCATGTAACACTGTGAATATAATCTATCTATGTTACTTCTACAAATGTATAATTTCACATATATTGTGCAATGATTTAGCAGTGCATAATGACTGTTAACTATTCGATCATTGATGTTGTTACCCAGAAAGACACCTCTCCCCCTTTTAAATTAAGGACACAAACGAAGAATTAATAAGCAAGTAATTGAGTATATTTCTTCAATGCTTGATAACTTGCGAAGTGACTATTCTTTTAAACAATGTTTCCAACTCTGTAAACCACAAGAATTCGTAGTCTTTTTTCGATTGCCCATAGACGCGCTGTCAACAGCGTGCATGCATGTGCCGGTTCCGGTGTACGTACACGTCGGAATACTCGTATAACATTCTCGCGGCCACTGATCTAGCCGACACGGGTTCCCGGATTTGGAAGTGCCACCACGGACACTCTTCAAACATAGGTGAGACACAATCCCCTATATTACAGGCTTACTAATGGCATTGGTTCTTGGTACTGATAAGATTAATGCGTTGGCCTTGTTTGTAATTGTAGTGACCTCACCGGCACTCCATAACATAGAGGAAGACACTACCTCCATGAATCAGGGTAAGTGTACTTGGTACACATTCCATGCACCAGATAGTTGCACCGTAAAATCATTATGTTTGTTTTAAGTATCTGAGTTTATAAATAACCCTCTCACTTTAGATGAGGCTCCCGACCCCTTCCTAATGAGATGACGGGACCGGTATATCATTACATCAACTAACTCGTATTGGGTTTTTCTCTAAATTGGGTAAGTGTTATTTATTTAATTGCCCCACATTGATGTGGAAAATCCCGAAAATATCAGGCTCTAATTTTAGCCTTTGTACACAGATTTTGAATTCACCTTCGTGGTGCATGATATATCTGAGACACTGATCCAGATACTCCGGTTGGGTTATTGAGTAACTTGACCGCCTTGATCTACACCAGGGTGAGTCTGCAATATCGCCAGATTTTATCTGTTCACTAATAGGAATGCCCCATATGCACGACCCTTATATTATTTTACTCTTACACCTAGGAATTATACCCTTCTGGTACTGAGGCTGCTCCTTTGTCCTGAAGAAGACCCGCAGGTTGAGGCTACCATTAACCCACAAGCATTAAGTCGGGTCGAAACGTCGACACCCCTATTCTTGTACCCCCTCGGACCACAAAAACCTAGTGTGCACACGTTCAAAAATCAATTGAAAATTATTATTTAATGCACTAGATTGTGAATATTGTGTGTGGCTAAGTTAAGACTGTTTGGAATTAATATACAGCATTGTATTTTTAAACATTGTCACTCATTTTTGCCCCCTCTACCTTTCACTTACACGCCTTAATTCCCGAGCACTACCTTCTTGCACGTTCTCTTGAGCATCCTCAAATTTGTACTTGAATGTTATGAATTACCTTTGAATTATAAAAGGAATACATTTTGGTAGAATTAAAATGTTGGGTTGATGCATTTTGTGTATAAATGTTTGGATTAGATACCAGGAGCAAGTGAATGAAAGCTCACACTAAGTAATTAATGATTATAAGTTTGATACACTCTAGAATTAGATTTAGGTCGAGGACCACTGTTTTTGATAACACCTACAACCCAGAGGCTTGCTGGTATTAAAGCATACATAATGAGACAAGAAAATAAACCACTTGAATATGTAATTCCCTTCCCCTTCCTTCGAGCCCTCTCACTCAGTTTCGAACACCATACTTGTCATTGCCATTACATCTCTAAGTCTTTGATCAGCAATCATGAAATGTCTACATCTCAAAATGTGTATCCTTGACGCACCTAGTGTCGCAGGAAATGTGTGCATGCTGTGGTGGTGGGCCTTTTATGAAGTAGCGTGAGATATTTGTGGCAAGTCAGCTCACTGAACTCAGATGAAGTCAGTTTAATATATGGGGCCCATATCTTAAAGGAGTCTTTTTAATATGTGTTAGATAGAAAGAGTTAGCTTTCTAAGTCCCAATTAATAGCAACGTTTATGCAGCCAGTTAATTTTCTCTTGGAGGCAATCTGAACCCCAAAGGGAAACAAATTGCTTGGTGTGGCCTCCTATGCTATTTGGCAACCTGGTTTTTTCTCTTGTGGAGAGTTCGGTGCTAGCAAGGAATATTGTTCAGAGATTAGACACTTCTCTTTTAGAAAAATCAGGTATTGCATTTGTTCCGACTCCGACCACTCATAGTCTGTTTTCAATCTTTCGAAATGGATAATCCCTAATGTGTCAAAAAGGCGTCTAATTCATTTACAGCCAGGACACTGCCTGCTAGAGAAGCTGTCGTCTTGTAGGCCCGGAGTCAAGACGGGACTTGCAATGGTCAGAGTCATTGGCTATGGAAATGCCTGGTTACTTACTGGTAATCTTCATTACTCCGAGTCAAGGTCTTCCTGTTTTATCCCTGAGCCCATCTCTCTCGGATTTTGTTTATTGTGATTGTTTTCTTCCTTGTGTGTTGCTTTGGTATTCTCAGGGACGTAGGAAGGGGGGTGCGGTGGGTGCGGTCCGCCCCGGGTGTCATCACTGAGGGGGGTGACAACATGGCAAAAATATGTGTTTTAAACACATATCTTTGCCATGTTGTCATCCCCCTCAGGGATGACACTTGTCAACCCCGGTTTGATAAAATGGCAAAAATATGTATTTTAAATTTTCCACACCGGGTACCAACGGACTTTGCTATGACACTGGGTATTCTCAAACTGTCTTGGTGACGTGCTTCTCCTTTATGCATGCTGGGTAGGTGGTGCCATATTGCTGGAAGTATTTTGACCTCAGCTAGGTTATAGGTTCTATGGAGCAGGTGAAATCCTCTTGTGTAAGGAATGGGATGGAAGACCGATGAGAGGGTAATGTTGCAAAACGTCTGTACTCTGGTATTGGGCCCCAGACTACTAAATAAGCTTTTGTTATGGGAATGGGGGGGGGGCTGAATATAAACCTGTGGCTCTCTGTCCAAATGTGCTTTTCAATGTATTTTTTTTCCTTGAAGAGTTTACTCCAAGGATGAGTGCTTTGGCGTTTCTTTGATGAGGTAAGAACCCTGAAGAGGAAAAGGATATTGTTTTAGTAGAACACAAACGAAGTTTAATTAGATTATTACTATTTAAAGCAGTCTGCGAAGGCCTGGAGTCAGAATAATGGAGTTAAAGTTTGCCTAATCTTAAAACCTTTCCTTCAGTCATGTACTATGAGAAACAATTACCACCAGTAGTGTGGATTCCAAGGCAGAGCTGCTGCTGCTACAGAGTAGGGCACAGAGATGTCCAAAATTAAGCTGATTTTTAACCACAATGCATTAATTGCATGTTGTATTCTGATTTGTCTCTCTACAACACACTCTTGCTAGATACTGGAATCATAGGTACATTTTGGTTTGTTCAGAGGATTTATCGTTCGACGAGGTAAACTGGAGTTTTTTCGTTATGTTGTATTGAAGGGTAAACACTTTTCTGAGTTAGGGACATATTGCATTGTCCCTGAAAGAGGTTTGGACCCTGAAAATGGTTTGGATGAACAGGCCTAGTCCTATGTGCCCAAAGCAACCCCGTACACATCAAAGAGGCCACTGTTCCTAAATCATTCTAAATATTTTTTAGCACTCAATAATTAATCAATTGACATATCACATCAGAAAATTGTCCTGGTAGATTTACCAGAGCACTAAACTTGCCATCGTAGCGATGTTAACAGATTTTCACAGCTCCTGAACAATGGGTACTAATATAACAATTTCCACTACGTTTACTTTTTAAGTCTGCTGATGAATTTAATATTAAGAATTTCAAGTGGGTATTTTTTGAATGCAGATTCTGTTTCATTTAATTTTGAATCATGTTTTAGTCAGAGGTAAAATATGAATTGATTTCTTGGTTCAAGAAATGAATTCCAAATGCATACTGTCACAACAGGAACCCCCATAATTATTATATGTACGTTTGCTTTCTTTTAAATAATCCACTTCTTTCCTGGTAAAGGGCCGAATAGTTTAATTGTGTCTCCAGGAAGGATTACATTGTTTGTAACCAATATTCATTAAAACGATACTCAGGCGATTAGGACACTGCTTATCCGACATTAGAGCTGAAGATTGGTGCTCAGATCCATGCATTGTGAGCCAGGCACTCTTCAAATTTATGGAAGTGTTAGACCTGGCCCTTTTGCCACGTTTATCCCCAAATCTTTTGCCTTTTTGCCTCCTATTTGTCTGACCCTGTTTTTATTGGCTATAGCATTCTGGGCACTTTACCAATGCTGATCAGTGCTAAAGTGCATATGCTCTCTGTATAAATTGTGAGATGATTGGTTATCCATGATTAGCATATTTGATTTACTGGTGACACCCTAGTAATGTGCATTGAGTGTGCCAGGGCCTATAAATCAAATGCTGCTATTGGACTTGCAGCACTGGTTGTGTCAACCACATGAGTAGACCTGTAAATGGATCTAAGACCTGCCACTCCAGTGTCTGCACATGCAGTTGTAAACTGCCATGTCGTCCTGGCAAGTGCACCCTCTTGCTAGGTCAAAACCTTCCCTTTCCCTCTATGTAAGGTACCTCTAAGGTAGGCCCAAGGTACCCCCATGGGCAGGGTGCAGTGCATGTGAAAGGTAGGACATGTACTGTGTGTGACATCTCCTGATAGTGAAATACTGTGCATTCGTTTTTCACTATTTAAAGGCTGTCTGCCCCGTTTGCTTATCATTGTGGCTGCACTGTAACATTTTAAATGTGGAGCTTTCAATAGGGACAAAATAGAAAATGAGGTTTAGATTCTCTGAACTCAGAATTTATGAATGCACTTTTAATTTGTTATTTTTATTTATTAGCTTCTTTGCACAGTTAGTTAAAATCATTGCCTCCTCAACATCCTTACATCCTTGGGAGCAGAGCCAAACTGGCCATCACATTTAAAAATCATTATTAAAACAAGGCCGTCTTACACATTTGCCTTAACTATGAATAAAAGCGTTAAAATCAGAGATGACATTATTATAGCAAATTAGTGTAGTGAAAGAACTCTAGGGCATATTATAAAAAAGTCAGTAATGAGTTTTTGAAGAGCGGAGACCAGATTGGGAGAGGTGATATGTGGAAAAAGTGGGTCTTCCAGGATTCTCACGTATTTTCCGGACCTTGCGAGCATTTGAGTGTCTGTTTGTGTCAAGAAAAGTGCAGATGCCTCCAAGCATATGTAAATGCCTCTTTGTGGTACAATGGCTTCAGGTAAACTCTTCTGGTGGCATCTTAGGCAGGACAGCAGCATAAAAGATGGAGCCATGATTCAGACCTGTAGTTGCACAGTCTACAGGCCCCCTCCTCCACACGTGGGGCTCATCAGTTAAAATCAATGGTTCGCAGGCGTAGTACGCGCATAAACATAATATTCCTGCAAGCCAGTGCGTTTAAGCTGTCACAAAGGTATGGTTGCGGTAACCCTGGGAGGTATGATTCATTCAGAGCAAGCAAAATAGTAGTCAATTTTAATGCCCGAAGGTCCATCTGGTATGGGATTTGTCTTGCCTGCTTTATATGGCCCTTTTCCAGACTGCGTAGGGAATTTAGTCTACTTTTAGCACTGATTCATCAATGCTGAGTGGTGGTTTCTGCCTGGCTTAGGCGCATACCCTAGCCAACCGGAATTCACATGGGAAAAACCCCATCGAGGGATCATAATTGACCCAGAAAAGAACAGAACATTCTTGACCCATCCTGAGCATTTGTCTTGAATTATAATTGTATTTCTTGTCAAAGGTATCTAAAGGTCTGATGGGTCAGAGAGTGAATTTAGCACCAACCAGTAGACTGCTCAAAGGACACTCCTCTTCCTGGTATGATAGATCAATAGAAGGGGTACCACATTTTCCATTTGAATGTGGAACATCTTTAAAACACCCACCAGTTAACCTGTTGTGCTATGCCCTTTTAAATCTGTCTGTAAAGACAGGCAGCATACAGTAATACTTGCTGAAATGCTTTATTCACTGTCAATTGATTTTTTATCTCAATGTAATGTTGCTTATACTAAATATCATGTGCACCTCTTTCACGACTCTGTGTTAGGGTTGCAATTTGTTGCCACATCCTTCCCTAGAGGAATAAAGGTGGCTGGTGTAATCTCAAACAGCAATACACAATAATTACTAGATTTTCATATCTTGGAGGCGCATCATAGATTATGTTTTTTAATTAGGTGCTCCTCCATTTTTATTTAGATTCCTATTTCAAGGCACAAAAATCTTGGTGGGTTATTGAAGTTAGTACACTCTACATGTTTTGTTTTATATATGGCCATAGAAGTAGTAGCTCTCAATTTCCTAGGGTTATATGAGCATATTGTCCTTCAATGTGCATTTATGACCAGTAACTGGACACACTCTGAAACCATGCTTATGTTTCTATAATTTCTTCTTTTTCTGCTGGGATCTGTTGTATGGAACCTCCTCTAGGGTGTTTAGTTGTTTATAGATGTACTCTGATACTCTTGTTTTGCACCTTCTCAAAATTATATGCACATTATGGGCCTCGTTTACGAGGCCCTAGAAGCCCTAGCAGCGGAGCCTCACTTTTTAGCCCCTTTCACGCAGATTACTGCATAAAAGGGCCGTTCCATGAGTGTTACTGTGGGTGTTCCCGTGCAACACCCATAGAATCTGAAACATTCACAGATTTTACGAGGAGTTCCCAGGAGCATTCCTCCGGTCATAGCCCACCCAATTAACCAGATAAAGGATATGTCCCCTCACTCTCTTGGAATCCAAAATATGCTGCACCTCGTACTGTTCATCACCATCTATCCTCACTGGGAGAGGTCCATTGGGTAGTCTGGTCTGAGGCAGACAAGTGAGAATAAGGGACACGTGGAAGAAGGGATATATCCGCCACATAGAAGGGAACCTCAACCTCACGGTTATGGGGTTGATCACTTTGGCAATAGCATAGGGGGCCTATATATCTTGGTTTCAGCTTATCAACCCCTTTTAAATGTAAGTGTTTGGTCGCCAACCACACCTTATCCCCCACTCTATGCTCGAGCTCCTTCATTTGCTACTTGTCAGCATAGCGTTTATCGTCTGCCTGAGCCTTGGAGAGATGTGTTTTGGCTTCTTGCAGCACCGCCCGCAGATGGGCATGATGTTCTCGCACCGAGGGATGACTCGAAGATTTGGGCCATTCGAAGGGTAAAATGTTAGGATGATAACCGTTTTGACAAAAGAATGGGGAGCATCCCAATGAAAAATGCTCGGCATTATTGTAAGCAAACTCTGCCATCCAGAGTAAAGTCCCCCATTCATCCTCATGCTGAAGCGAAAAGCACCGTAGATATTGCTTTTCGGTCTGGTTTAGCCGTTCCGTTTTGCCATTCAGTTTGTGGATGGTAGCAGGTAGAAAGCCGGGCATCTATCTTCATTGCGGTACACAGAGCCTTCAAGAATCATGAAATGAATTGGGATCCTCAGCCAGTTATTAGTAAAGCAGGGATTCCATGAAGCCTTACTACATTCTGTAAGAAAACAAACGCCAATTCAGAAGACGTAGGTATTTTCTTTAAGGGGATGAAGTGACCCATCTTTGTCAGATAATCCACAACCACTAGGATCACAGTTCTGCCATCACTGGGTGGCATTTCAACAAGACAGTGTGCCTGGGAGATGGAGGGATAGGAATAGATCGAAGCTGTCCCACAGGCATACTATGACTGTTTTTTCCCTGGGCACAGACAGCACAACCTTTCACATACTGTCTGACATCCTGATTGAGGGTCGGCCACCAGAAATGACATGTGGTCAGCGCCATGGTTTGTTGGGCACCAAAATGATCCCCAATAGTGGAGTCATGTGTCCAGGATAAAGCTTGGGGTTGCAAGGCTTCAGTTGGCAGGAAAAGTGCCTAGGAATGATACAACAAGTCGTTCTTTTTTGTGTGAAGGGTAGGTTTGGCCTGTATCCACTCCAGCTGGTTCAAGAGGCTTACTTCTGTTTTACCATCATCCAGGGAGGTAGCTAAGGTAATCACTCCTTGTTTCAATCTGGGGAACTCAGCGTGGTGAAGAATTACTGGTGGTATGATGTCTTCCTTTTTAAGGTGCTGGTGAACCCTAGAGAGGGCGTCCGCCTTGCCATTCTGTGGACCAGGTTGGTATTTCATCACAAAGTCAGGAAAGAAAAGAGTCCATCTCAATTGTCTTGGTGTGAGGGCCCGGGCAGTTTTAAGGAATAACAAGTTCCTATGATCAGTATAAATTTCTATGGTATGCCTGGCTCCTAGCAGATCGTGCCTCCACTCCTCAAAGGCCCTCATAATTGCCAGTAGCTCCTTATCTGAAATGCTATAGTTGCATTTGTTAGGGGTTACCCTTTTGGAGTAGTATGCCACAGGGTGGACTTGTTTAGTGTCAGAGTGACGTTGAGCTAGAACTCCTCCTAGGGCAGATTAAGAAGCATTGGTTTCCAGGATAAGAAGCAACGCAACATCCGGATGTCTTATGATGGGAGCCTGTGTGAATCTGGATTTTAGTTCCTGAAAGGCGGCTTCTGCTTCCACTCTCCAAACGAAACGCTCACTCTTCCGCATCAGTGGAGTAATAGGTTGCACTAGTTGTGAGAAATCCTTGATAAATCTTCTAAAGAAGTTCGCAAATCATAAGAAGCTCTGCACCCCTTTCACTGACTATGGTGATTTCCACTCCGTAATAGCCCACACTTTCTTGTCATTCGTTTGCAGCCCTTTTTCATTGATGACATAACTCAAGAACTCAATTTCGGGCACATGAAATAGGATTTGCTACAATTTTGCATAGAGGGTGTTTTCCTGCAACCGTACTAGTACAGCTTTTACGTGTCCTATGTGTTCTTTCAAGTGAGTGGAGTAGATCAGTATATCATCAATATAGACGATGCAGAAGACATCGAGGTAGACATGTAAGGATTCACCCATGAAATACTGGAAGTCGATGGGGCATTACAAAGCCCAAAGGGCATGACCTGGTACTTATAAAGGCTGAATTTGGTCCTGAGGGCCGTCTTGCATTTGTCTCTTTGGCGTACTCTTATCAAGGGGTAGGCGCCTCAGAGATCTAACTTGGAAAGATGGCACTCCCTTGATCTGGTCCAACAGTACAGGAATGAGGGGCAGCGGATAGTGATTTGTCACTGTGAACAGGGTGATGGTCCTGTAATCAATATGGATTCAGTGGTCCCCGCCTTCTTAGGGATGAAGAATGGAGGCAATGAAGCAGGTGAGGAAGATGGATGTTTGGACCCAGATTTGAGGTTCTCCTCTAAATTTTCCTTCAGATTTTGAGTTTCGGGCTCCGTGAGTGCATACACGTGGCTGCATGGGATGGTGGCGCCAGGAGTCAGGTCTTTCCTACAGTCATACGATCTGTGAGGGGTTAGCTGACATGCTTGTTGTTTGCTGAAGACCCTTGGAATTATTCGTATTTCAACGGCACAGACACAACCGAACAAACCAAAGGTATCCCACATCCAGTGGCAAGGTGACTTGATCGTATAGTATGCCCCGATGGCTAACACGTCTCTTAATTGCGACAACGTTTGCGGCAAAAAGTGGAAGTCATGGTGGCTGATCGGGTGGACCACCGCACATCAGGGTCATGTAAGGTCAACCATGGCATGCCCAAAATTAGGCAAAAACGAGGGGCATCAATGACGTCAAACAGGATGATTTCGAAGTGCTCCTTCCCGCACTGCATAACCATGGATTACAGCAGAAGAGATTCGGGCCACACTGGACACGGGCGCCAAGGCCGCCCTGATCCTGTTGGACCTGTCGGTGGCCTTTGGCACCGTGAACCATGATATCCTAATCAGAAGGCTTCAAGAGATGGGAATTTAGAACTCTGCCCAAGCATTGCTAAAATCCTTTCTGAACAATAGATACCGCTATGTTCAGATCGGGGACTTTTGCTCAGAGGAATTCACCGTGCCTTGTGGGGTGCCACAGGGCTCCTCCTTGAGCCCCACCTTGTTTAACCTTTATGTAGCTCCTCTGGCCATGATCATCAGGCAATTCGGTTTCACAATTCTATCTTATGCAGATGACACCCAAATTGTGGTGTCCATCGCCAGTCATCCAGATGAAACAGCCGAGCGATTCAACCAGTGTATGTCTCACATCAACAAATGGATGGGATCCCACAGTTTGAAGCTTAACGGCTCAAAAACTAAGGTGCTATTACTAGGATCAGACACATCTTTTTGGGCACAAAACTGGTGGCCCCCTTGTATGGGTGCTATCCCTACCCCAGCCCAGAAAGTAAGGAACCTGGACGTTATCTTTGATAACAGACTGACCTTCCAACAACAGGTCAACAAAGTTGTCTCATCAGTGTTCCTTACGCTTAAACTAATCCGCAAAGTACGCCCCTTCATTCCCTCTGAAGCTACGAAAACACTAGTGATAGTCCTAGCCTTGGCGAAATTGGACTATTGCAATGCACTTTATTTAGGTCTGCAGAAACAACACATGATCAAGCTACAACGAGCACAAAATGCTACCGCCAGACTACTGCTGGACATTCCCAAGTTTCAATCCATCTTCGAAGGTCTAGACAAACTTCATTGGCTCCTGATTATGAAGAGGATAGACTTTAAGGCCCTATGCTTAGCATACAAGGCTGTACACGGAAATGGACAACATTTCTTGAAACACCATCTCATCTGGTACCATCCTTCAAGGCAATTACTTTCAGCGCAGAGTAAACTCCTCCAGACAGCTAGATTTAAGAAGACTAGCTGGGGAGGAAGAAGCTTTGTACTGGGCACTGTCAGGTTATGGAATTCACTTCCAATAAACATCAAAAGCTGCCAAACACTGCTCGGTTTGAGAAAACTTTTAAAGACATGGCTATTTTCTAACTAATACGCCACTTCTGGCTCCTCCTCCGCTAACACCGCCTAGACGCTCCAGGGCAATCATGCTCTATGTAAATTCATAAATCAATCAACCATCAATCAATCAATCATACCTCACAGAACCCGAAGTCAAAGCTGTACCATCTACTGCCTTCATAGGTTCAGGAATATACCTAAATACTGTGCGTATATTTGGTCCATGAAATTGCCCCTAGCTCCAGAATCAAGCAAAGCAGGGACTCTTTGATGTAGTTTGGAATCCAACCATAAAGTTGACCACCACATTCATATGAGATCTCTTTATGTACAGCGCTCGAACAAGGAATCTCTGTCTTACTCAGGCTCTTCAGTTTTTCAACGTCTCCCATTTGTTCCATTCACACTGTAGGACGGCTTGTGTTCTTGTTGCTGCTCCTTTATCTACAGCCCTCGTCAGGGCTCTGCAATCTCTAAGGAAATGGCCACTTTTACCACAGGATAGACACAGTCGCTGTTTGTGCCATCTGTCTCTCTCTTCCATGGTTAAGGACCCTCAGTTACCGTTAATCTGTATGGGCTCTACACCCTACATAGACCATGATGTCTCTTCCATCACTGATTTGGGATGATGTATATAGTACCGGGGTTCTGCCCTTTCTCACCTTTTCTCTCCATAAGGCGATGATCCAACTGCACGGTAAGTGCAATCAACTCGTCACAGGACTGAGGCATGTGCACCACTTGGGCTAATACGTCCTCCAACTCTCCCCTCAATCCTTGCTAAAACAAGGAAGTTCACAACTTGAGTGGCTAGTCTGTCTCAATCACTAGCCAGTAGAAGGATGTAATGTAGGAGATCCTGTGTGTCTTGCTTCAGGGTGATCAGTTACCTATCCACGGTAAGCAGATGAGACCTCCTATAGAAGAGTTTCCGCATTTCCTCACAAAACGTATAACACTGGAGCATCCCTTACAATCAACAGAACAGACCGACTTGCAGCATTCCCCCCTAGATACGACATTGCAAATGCAGTCTTGGCTTGATCATTGTGGAATACCGCAGGCTTACATAAGAAATGCAGACGACATTGGTTCAGTAAAACAGAGAACTTCTTCAGATCCCCATAGAAACGTTCAGGGGGGGCCAATGGTAACTGAGGCTGTTGGCTGATGTTGTTAGAAGCATTGCCACTGTCGTGGTGCGAGGAAGTGTGGTTAGAGTACCAAAACCCTGAGACAAGAGTACTCCCTTCAGGAGCATGTGAGGGAATGTGTTCAGAGAAGTCGTCTTCCGAATGTATGGGAGGGGGCAGTGTCCACTCCCTAATGTAGGGCCCTCTACTACTCTCTGTCTTGCCCTGTCGTGTCAGCCCACTACTTCCCTGCACATGGTTCCTAACTCCTTGCGCAAATCCTGGCATTAGGGTCTCCCTGTGAATTTAGCAAGAACAATTTTGGTATGTGGATCATCATTTACACATACCTTTGGCTATGTTATGAATAAATATCACAAGTGTTACATCCACATTTGCTTTTTTTATTGTTAAATTATATGTATTTTAAGGAAAGGCGAATTAGCATCGCCCAATTGTGATCCAGATTGTTAAAATGCATTGTATATTTAATTTTTTTTAATTGTGTTGTAATGCTTTTCATGATATGATTAATGTATCGAAATAAAGCTATGTTTAAGTTACGTACATTTGCTTTAGGAATCAAGGCTGTCTATTGAGGATTGAAACAATATACAGAGTTGCCACCTACAACCCAGAGGCCCATTGGTAATAAATCATATAGACTGGGACAAGAAAATAAACCACTTGAAAATGGAAATGACTTCCCTTTCCTTCGAGCCCTCTCACTCAGTTTCGAACACCATACTTGTCATTGACATTACACCTCACAGTCTTTAATCAGCAATGGTGAAATGTCTACATCTCAAAATGTGTATCCTTGACCAGGGCCGTTTTCTAGGTGTTTTGCCGCCCTAGGCGAGAATTGAAAATTGCTGCCCCCTCCCTTTTACTACCATCACTCTCGCCCCCGTCATCCAGGCTAGAACAATGAAGGCATCAGATATAAAAGAACTTTTAGTCAAACATATGTTGCACCAAGCTATCCAGGGGACTGACAACACTGTCACCAAAACATTAAGCCACTCTACGGTTGTCTGTGCTATGGATTGTGGTCACATCTCCACACCAGCCACCAGCCCTGCCTCTGTATACTTATCTGTTCTATGGCCTGTGGTCACAACACCAGGATAGCCACTGTATGCTCATTTGTGCTGTGGTCACAACAGTAGACTGGGTAAAAGCAAGAAAAGCCCTCATACCAAGAGGACACGGTTGTATATACAAACAGCTACAAATTCCCCATGCCTCAAATTAAAACTGCAAACATTCAAAATACTTACACCCATTCAAAACAACCACTGCTAAATACCACAGTAATTAGAAAAATACCACAGCAATTAGAAAAATACCACAGAAAGTAGAAAAATACATGATTTTCAATATCGTTAATTAAAAATTATAATTTAGAATCAAACTTATATATATATAAATGCCTGGGGCAGTGCAGACTCATACTTTCCCAGGCCCGGGGGGGGGGACGGGTACCATTTCTTCTCCATTTTGTAATTTGGTGAAGCAAATGATAGCCTAAGACTTTTGAATAACATGCTTTTGCCGTTCACATATAAGTATACAGAATTCGCTGTGTTCCACAGCATACCAGAGGGTGCCTCTTGAAGAAGGATGAATATTATTGGCACATCATCCACTGAGGGCCCTGCTTCCTGTTTCAGCTAAGAAGAATTAGAATGAGTTCTGATGGAAATAGGTTAATTCAACATTAAAAGCTATATGCAGAGGCAGCAAGCCACACAGATCATGCGAATTAAGACTTTTTATCCGGGGGAATCATTCTTTGAAAATGTTTTCTGATCTACCAAAATAGTATTTGTGAAATATATATATAATGTTTTTTTTATTGTTTATTCCTATTTCAAGAACGCACTACAATGGGGCATGGCCGGGTTACAGATCATGATGAACGGGCTCAAATTGAGGTCTATCCATAGTCCTAATTATCTTACATAATCCTCCTGAATCTTTTAACTTTTACCACGGGAGGGCTGGCTGTGGTGAAATGCTGTGGTAATGGCGCTGCGCGCTCTTGACACCAGGCCCACAAAGTTCCACGCACTGCTGGACTGCGCACAGCTCAAGGGAAGGGGGGGCCTCTGACTTTAAGGCAGTGAAAGGCACACACTCTTCTCGGCCTTCCTTGACCCCCTCTCCTGTGTCCTGAACTCCACCCAGCCTCACCCACATGCACAGTGGTGGCGGGATTCTATCACCTCACCGACTGGAGGCCTGCCGCCTGGACATGGAGCCACCGCTATAGAAACATATACTGAACAACCTACCACTCTACACTTCCAGTGATCAGTAGGTCCGAGCCCCCAGGCTCAGTGAGAGGCCTGAGAAATGTTCAGTGCAGGTTTAAAAGGTTTTACCTACTGTGACTGCAGCTGAGCTTAAGGAAGGCTTTTGGTGTTGTAAGGGGGCCATGGATTGACCACCAACCAAGTATAAGCTGAGACACTGTATGTGTATGTATGCAGGCACGCAACACCCTTTGGACTCACTGGGCGTCAGCCTTCCCCCGTCGTGTGTGGCAGCCCGGGATGAGACAGCTCCAGGGCACACACACAGCCACACCCGAACGTTTCACAGGTCTTTAAAAGACCATTTGAATGTTAATTAGGCCTTGCTGTTGTTTCACCCCTTGTTGGAGGCCCTGTAGCTCCACTCTGCCTACTGATTAAAGGTTCAGCCCCCCTGAAATGTTTTCTTACCCCCCCATGAAATTTTGCTCTAGTTGCGCCTCTGTATGCATGTATGTATGTATGTATGTGTGTGTGTGTGTGTGTGTGTGGGGGTGTGGGGGGAAGAAAGAGAGAGAGTGAGAAAGAGAGAGAGAGAGAGAGAGAGAGAGAGAGGGCGAGAGAGAGACCAAGAGAGATAGAGAGAGAGAGACCTCCAAACGGGTGGCATGAGAGCCAGCGAGATACAGAGATGGAGAGAGAATGCATCAGAGAGACGGTAAGGGGGGATTCACAGAGACTGAGAGTTTCACTTGAGCGGCCACTGGTCTTTGAGGGGTCTGAACACAAAATCCCTCCTGACTTAGAGTGCTGCGCAGAGTGTTAGTGGACCCATGGACATCCAAGCGGAGACTGCACCATTTGCAGGATTCTCTGAAGCCAGGTGCCAAGCACAGTCTGACCATCACTACCACTACACTCCCACCTCAGCTTCTGCCACCACGTGTTATTGAAATAAAAAATAAATAGTAATAAATACTGTGATATCTGTCGCCTATCCACTCTTTAACCTCATTCATACCGTAAAAGACAAACACTGAGAAACATCATTGCATTAAATCTGTACCTTGGTGCAAAAAAGGGCATGCTGAATATATTTCCCAAAAATATGGATCCTTCATTATAGACAGTAATGCAGAGATAATAATTCAGTACTGTTGAAGTAACACCGGAGTGAGTCCTTGGACGATGATTAGTAGGCAATGGAGTACCCCAAGAACCCACCCTCCACCATTGCTGCCTGATCATAAAGGTGCATCTTTCAATGCCCGCTATCTTATGATCTTTGGATTAGGGCTTGCTGCTGCAACAAACAAACGAAACCCATGCCAACATCCATTTCCCTCACAGGTGTGCCCCCGTCTCTGAGGCAGTGAGGACCGAGATGAGTTCAGAGACTCAGACACACAGGCTTCTTTTACAATTACAAGTAACTCAACTGTGAGTACTGTACATTACAAATATTTTGCACGTTCGCAGCAGGCCTGCATGAAGATGTTCATAATAGCTTTAGCTTCGCTAAGACTGCGAGGTAACGTTCTCACCTGTGCTCTAGCGGAACAAACCCCAGAATCGGATGTGCAGTTTGCAGGCTCCAAGGCTCGTTCACTGCTGGCCTCGGTCAGATGCTCCGCCCCGGCACTACTACTGTGAGACTCTCTGGGGTCTGAAGCAGGAGCCGAGGACTCGGAGTAGACAGCCGCCGGCTGGGAGAGGTCTGTGTTGTTGTGGGGCACTGTCAGTCGTCAACAGATCAGTCCTGGGCCTGGCAGTCAATTCACCATTATCCAAGCAGCACCACACACAGTGTCCGGCCGTCCCCCGCGCACTGAGAGCGAGAGGGTGGTGCGTGTCACGCTGTCACCGTCAGTGGCTGCTGAAGCACTGCTCGGGGATTCGCCAAAATTATGATGCCAGGGCCGTCATTGGTAGCGCTATCCCGCGCTACAAGATTGACGGCCTTGGGGAGGGACCCGCACATACACTGGTAGTGTGTACCGCCGGCCCGCTATGCTCCATACACACACCACTATCAACCACTAATCTAGGGTGCGCTCAGCGCTGCGCAGCAATGTACAAGCATAAATCAGGTGCTATTTCACTCCATTTACAAGTACTGCTGCCCGCATGTTTTTTGCCGCCCTCCACAATTTGCCGCCCTAGGGGGCCACGTAGTCTTGCCTAATGGCAGAAACGGCCCTGTCCTTGACGCACCTAGCTTTCCGTGAAATGTGTGTTTGCTGTGGTGGTGGGCCTTATTTGAAGTAACTTCAGAAATTTGGGGCAAGTCAGCTCACTGAACTCAGATGAAGTGAGTTTAATATTTGGGGCCTATATCCTGAAGAAGTCTATTTATTCTGTTTTAGATAGAGTTAGCTTTCTTAGTCCCAATAAATACCAATGTTTATGCAGCAAGTTAATATTCTCTTGGAGGCAATATGAACTCCAAAGGGAAACAAATTGCTTGGTGTGGCCTCTTAAGCTATTTGGCAACTTTTCTGGTAGACTTTAACAGAAATGTATGTTGATTGGGTAGACCAGGGACAACATATAATTGGAAACAAGAGATATGTTGACAAAGGACGAGCCTATGTAATCTAACACCTTCTTCCAATAGTGGGTCAGGTTGGGGGAATTTTACAACAAGTGGAGAAACATACCAGATTCTCTGCACCCCCGCCAATGCTCCTTACCTCCTCTCCAAGCACCATTTCAGAATTCAAGTATCATGTTACTATCTTGGTAGCAGCCTCCTTGCTCTGACCTGCCATTTTCTCTTGTGGAGAGTTCTGTGCTAGCAAGGAATATAGTTCAGAGATTAGACACTTCTCTTTTAAAAAATTTCAATTTCTCAAAAGCTGTGAGAGGTAGGGATATGTATGTTTTAAGAGACATGTATGACCAAGTGTCTAATTTCCAGGTATTGCATTTGTTCCGACTCCGACAACCCATAGTCTGGTTTCAATCTATCGAAATGGATAATCCCTTTCATGTCAAACAGGCATCCTGTTCATTTACAGCCAGGACACCGCCAGCTAGAGAAGCTGTCGTCTTGTAGACTCGGAGTAAAGACGGGACTTGAAATGGGCAGAGTCATTGGCTATGGGAATGCCTGGTTACTTACTGGTAGTCTTCATTACTCCGAGTCCAGGTCTTACTGTTTTATTCCTGAGCCCATCTCTTTAAGGGTTTTGTTTATGGTGATTGTTTTCTTCATTGTGAGTTTCTTTGGTATTCTCAGTCTTGGTGACCTGCTTCCCATTTTTGAATGCTGGGTAGGCAGCACCATATTGGGGGAAGTATTTTGACCTCAGGTAGGTTATAGGTTCTGCGGAGCAGGTGAACTGCTCCTGTGTAAGGAATGGGACGGAAGACGGGTGAGGAGGTAATGTCGCCAAACTTCTGTTCTCTGATATTGCGGCACAGACTCCAAAGTAGTTTTTGTTATGGGGTGTATATAAACCTGAGGCCCTATGTTGGCATGTGCTTTTCAATGTATTTCCTTTCCTTGAAGAAGTTTACTCCAAGGATGAGTGCTTTGGCGTGTTTTTGATGCGTCAGAAACCTGAAAGGGAAAAGGATATTGTTTAAGCAGACCACAAACAAAGTTTAATTAGATTATTACTATTTGAAGCAGTTTGCAAAGGCCTGTGGTCTAAAAAATAATTGAGAATAAGGGAGATAAACTTTGCCTAATCTTGGAGCCTTTCCTTCAGTCATGTAGTATGAGAAACAATTAGCACCAGTCATGTAGTTTCCAAGGCAGAACTGCTGCTGCTACAGAGTGGGCAAAGAGATGTCCAAAATAAAGCTGACTTTTAACCACAATGCTTTAATTGCGTTTTGTATTCTGATTTGTCTCACTACAACACATTCATGCTAGATACGGGCATCATATGTATATTTTGGTTTTTCAGAGGGTTTATCGTTCGATGAGGTAAATCGGAGTTTTTTCATCATGTTGTATTGAAGGTTAAACACTTTTCTGAGTTAGAGACATATTTCATTGTCCCTAAAAGGGGTTTGGATGAACAGGCCTAGCCCTATGTGCCCAGATCAACCCCCTACACATCAAAGAGGCCACTGTTCATAAATTCTTCTAAAATACGCTTTAGCACTCAATAATTAATTATTTAAAATATCACATCAGAAAATTGTCCTGGTAGATTTACCAGAGCCCTAAACTTGCCATTGTAGCGATGTTAACAGATTTTCAAAGCTGCTAAACAATGGGTACTAATGTAACAATTTCCACTATGTTTACTTTTTCAGCCTGCTGATGCATTTAATATTAATAATTTCAAGTGGATATTTTTTGAATGCAGATTCTGTTTCATTTGTTTTGAATCATGTTTTAGTCAGAGGTAAAATATTAATTGATTTCTTGGTTCAAGCAATTAATTCCAAATGCATACTGTCACAACAGGATCCCCCACAATTATGATTTGTACTTTTGCTTTCTTTTAAATAATCCACTTCTTTCCTGATAAAGAGCTAAATAGTTTAATTGTGTCTTCAGGAAGGATTACATTATTTGTGACCAATATTCATTAAAAAGATTCTAGGATGATTAGGCCACTGCTTATCTGACAATTAGAGCTGAAGATTGGTGCTCAGATCCATGCATTGTGAGCCAGGCACTCTTCAAATTTATGGAAGTGTTAGACCTGGCCCTTTTGCCACGTTTATCCCCAAATCTTTTGCCTTTTTGCCTCCTATTTGTCTGACCCTGTTTTTATTGGCTATAGCATTTTGGGCACTTTACCAATGCTGATCAGTGCTAAAGTGCATATGCTCTCTGTATAAATTGTGAGATGATTGGTTATCCATGATTAGCATATTTGATTTACTGGTGACACCCTAGTAATGTGCATTGAGTGTGCCAGGGCCTATAAATCAAATGCTGCTATTGGACTTGCAGCACTGGTTGTGTCAACCACATGAGTAGACCTGTAAATGGATCTAAGATCTGCCACTCCAGTGTCTGCACATGCAGTTGTAAACTGCCATGTCGTCCTGGCAAGTGCACCCTCTTGCTAGGTCAAAACCTTCCCTTTCCCTCTATGTAAGGTACCTCTAAGGTAGGCCCAAGGTACCCCCATGGGCAGGGTGCAGTGCATGTGAAAGGTAGGACATGTACTGTGTGTGTGACATCTCCTGATAGTGAAATACTGTGCATTCGTTTTTCACTATTTAAAGGCTGTCTGCCCCGTTTGCTTATCATTGTGGCTGCACTGTAACATTTTAAATGTGGAGCTTTCAATAGGGACAAAATAGAAAATGAGGTTTAGGTTCTCTGAACTCAGAATTTATGAATGCACTTTTAATTTGTTATTTTTATTTATTAGCTTCTTTGCACAGTTAGTTAAAATCATTGCCTCCTCAACATCCTTACATCCTTGGGAGCAGAGCCAAACTGGCCATCACATTTAAAAATCATTATTCAAACAAGGCCGTCTTACACATTTGCCTTAACTATGAATAAAAGCGTTAAAATCAGAGATGACATTAATATAGCAAATTAGTGTAGTGAAAGAACTCTAGGGCATATTATAAAAAAGTCAGTAATGAGTTTTTGAAGAGCGGAGACCAGATTGGGAGAGGTGATATGTGGAAAAAGTGGGTCTTCCAGGATTCTCACGTATTTTCCGGACCTTGCGAGCATTTGAGTGTCTGTTTGTGTCAAGAAAAGTGCAGATGCCTCCAAGCATATGTAAATGTCTCTTTGTGGTACAATGGCTTCAGGTAAACTCTTCTGGTGGCATCTTAGGCAGGACAGCAGCATAAAAGAAGGAGCCATGATTCAGACCTGTAGTTGCACAGTCTACAGGCCCCCTCCTCCACACGTGGGGCTCATCAGTTAAAATCAATGGTTCGCAGGCGTAGTACGCGCATAAACATAATATTCCTGCAAGCCAGTGCGTTTAAGCTGTCACAAAGGTATGGTTGCGGTAACCCTGGGAGGTATGATTCATTCAGAGCAAGCAAAATAGTAGTCAATTTTAATGCCCGAAGGTCCATCTGGTATGGGATTTGTCTTGCCTGCTTTATATAGCCCTTTTCCAGACTGCGTAGGGAATTTAGTCTACTTTTAGCACTGATTCATCAATGCTGAGTGGTGGGTTCTGCCTGGCTTAGGCGCATACCCTAGCCAACCGGAATTCACATGGGAAAAACCCCATCGAGGGATCATAATTGACCCAGAAAAGAACAGAACATTCTTGACCCATCCTGAGCATTTGTCTTGAATTATAATTGTATTTCTTGTCAAAGGTATCTAAAGGTCTGATGGGTCAGAGAGTGAATTTAGCACCAACCAGTAGACTGCTCAAAGGACACTCCTCTTCCTGGTATGATAGATCAATAGAAGGGGTACCACATTTTCCATTTGAATGTGGAACATCTTTAAAACACCCACCAGTTAACTTGTTGTGCTATGCCCTTTTAAATCTGTCTGTAAAGACAGGCAGCATACAGTAATACTTGCTGAAATGCTTTATTCACTGTCAATTGATTTTTTATCTCAATGTAATGTTGCTTATAATAAATATCCTGTGCACCTCTTTCACGACTCTGTGTTAGGGTTGCAATTTGTTGCCACATCCTTCCCTAGAGGAATAAAGGTGGCTGGTGTAATCTCAAACAGCAATACACAATAATTACTAGATTTTCATATCTTGGAGGCGCATCATAGATTATGTTTTTTAATTAGGTGCTCCTCCATTTTTATTTAGATTCCTATTTCAAGGCACAAAAAGCTTGGTGGGTTATTGAAGTTAGTACACTCTACATGTTTTGTTTTATATATGGCCATAGAAGTAGTAGCTCTCAATTTCCTAGGGTTATATGAGCATATTGTCCTTCAATGTGCATTTATGACCAGTAACTGGACACACTCTGAAACCATGCTTATGTTTCTATAATTTCTTCTTTTTCTGCTGGGATCTGTTGTATGGAACCTCCTCTAGGGTGTTTAGTTGTTTATAGATGTACTCTGATACTCTTGTTTTGCACCTTCTCAAAATTATATGCACATTATAGGCCTCGTTTACGAGGCCCTAGAAGCCCTAGCAGCGGAGCCTCACTTTTTAGCCCCTTTCACGCAGATTACTGCATAAAAGGGCCGTTCCATGAGTGTTACTGTGGGTGTTCCCGTGCAACACCCATAGAATCTGAAACATTCACAGATTTTACGAGGAGTTCCCAGGAGCATTCCTCCGGTCATAGCCCACCCAATTAACCAGATAAAGGATATGTCCCCTCACTCTCTTGGAATCCAAAATATGCTGCACCTCGTACTGTTCATCACCATCTATCCTCACTGGGAGAGGTCCATTGGGTAGTCTGGTCTGAGGCAGACAAGTGAGAATAAGGGACACGTGGAAGAAGGGATATATCCGCCACATAGAAGGGAACCTCAACCTCACGGTTATGGGGTTGATCACTTTGGCAATAGCATAGGGGGCCTATATATCTTGGTTTCAGCTTATCAACCCCTTTTAAATGTAAGTGTTTGGTCGCCAACCACACCTTATCCCCCACTCTATGCTCAAGCTCCTTCATTTGCTACTTGTCAGCATAGCGTTTATCGTCTGCCTGAGCCTTGGAGAGATGTGTTTTGGCTTCTTGCAGCACCGCCCGCAGATGGGCATGATGTTCTCGCACCGAGGGATGACTCGAAGATTTGGGCCATTCGAAGGGTAAAATGTTAGGATGATAGCCGTTTTGACAAAAGAATGGGGAGCATCCCAATGAAAAATGCTCGGCATTATTGTAAGCAAACTCTGCCATCCAGAGTAAAGTCCCCCATTCATCCTCATGCTGAAGCGAAAAGCACCGTAGATATTGCTTTATGGTCTGGTTTAGCCGTTCCGTTTTGCCATTCAGTTTGTGGATGGTAGCAGGTAGAAAGCCGGGCATCTATCTTCATTGCGGTACACAGAGCCTTCAAGAATCATGAAATGAATTGGGATCCTCAGCCAGTTATTAGTAAAGCAGGGATTCCATGAAGCCTTACTACATTCTGTAAGAAAACAAACGCCAATTCAGAAGACGTAGGTATTTTCTTTAAGGGGATGAAGTGACCCATCTTTGTCAGATAATCCACAACCACTAGGATCACAGTTCTGCCATCACTGGGTGGCATTTCAACAAGACAGTGTGCCTGGGAGATGGAGGGATAGGAATAGATCAAAGCTGTCCCACAGGCATACTATGACTGTTTTTTCCCTGGGCACAGACAGCACAACCTTTCACATACTGTCTGACATCCTGATTGAGGGTCGGCCACCAGAAATGACATGTGGTCAGCGCCATGGTTTGTTGGGCACCAAAATGATCCCCAATAGTGGAGTCATGTGTCCAGGATAAAGCTTGGGGTTGCAAGGCTTCAGTTGGCAGGAAAAGTGCCTAGGAATGATACACCAAGTCGTTCTTTTTTGTGTGAAGGGTAGGTTTGGCCTGTAGCCACTCCAGCTGGTTCAAGAGGCTTACTTCTGTTTTACCATCATCCAGGGAGGTAGCTAAGGTAATCACTCCTTGTTTCAATCTGGGGAACTCAGCGTGGTGAAGAATTACTGGTGGTATGATGTCTTCCTTTTTAAGGTGCTGGTGAACCTTAGAGAGGGCGTCCGCCTTGCCATTCTGTGGACCAGGTTGGTATTTCATCACAAAGTCAGGAAAGAAAAGAGTCCATCTCAATTGTCTTGGTGTGAGGGCCCGGGCAATTTTAAGGAATAACAAGTTCCTATGATCAGTATAAATTTCTATGGTATGCCTGGCTCCTAGCAGATCGTGCCTCCACTCCTCAAAGGCCCTCATAATTGCCAGTAGCTCCTTATCTGAAATGCTATAGTTGCATTTGTTAGGGGTTAACCTTTTGGAGTAGTATGCCACAGGGTGGACTTGTTTAGTGTCAGAGTGACGTTGAGCTAGAACTCCTCCTAGGGCAGATTAAGAAGCATTGGTTTCCAGGATAAGAAGCAACGCAACATCCGGATGTCTTATGATGGGAGCCTGTGTGAATCTGGATTTTAGTTCCTGAAAGGCGGCTTCTGCTTCCACTCTCCAAACGAAACGCTCACTCTTCCGCATCAGTGGAGTAATAGGTTGCACTAGTTGTGAGAAATCCTTGATAAATCTTCTAAAGAAGTTCGCAAATCATAAGAAGCTCTGCACCCCTTTCACTGACTATGGTGATTTCCACTCCGTAATAGCCCACACTTTCTTGTCATTCGTTTGCAGCCCTTTTTCATTGATGACATAACTCAAGAACTCAATTTCGGGCACATGAAATAGGATTTGCTACAATTTTGCATAGAGGGTGTTTTCCTGCAACCGTACTAGTACAGCTTTTACGTGTCCTATGTGTTCTTTCAAGTGAGTGGAGTAGATCAGTATATCATCAATATAGACGATGCAGAAGACATCGAGGTAGACATGTAAGGATTCACCCATGAAATACTGGAAGTCGATGGGGCATTACAAAGCCCAAAGGGCATGACCTGGTACTTATAAAGGCTGAATTTGGTCCTGAAGGCCGTCTTGCATTTGTCTCTTTGGCGTACTCTTATCAAGGGGTAGGCGCCTCAGAGATCTAACTTGGTAAAGATGGCACTCCCTTGATCTGGTCCAACAGTACAGGAATGAGGGGCAGCGGATAGTGATTTTTCACTGTGAACAGGGTGATGGTCCTGTAATCAATATGGATTCAGTGGTCCCCGCCTTCTTAGGGATGAAGAATGGAGGCAATGAAGCAGGTGAGGAAGATGGATGTTTGGACCCAGATTTGAGGTTCTCCTCTAAATTTTCCTTCAGATTTTGAGTTTCGGGCTCCGTGAGTGCATACACGTGGCTGCATGGGATGGTGGCGCCAGGAGTCAGGTCTTTCCTACAGTCATACGATCTGTGAGGGGTTAGCTGACATGCTTGTTGTTTGCTGAAGACCCTTGGAATTATTCGTATTTCAACGGCACAGACACAACCGAACAAACCAAAGGTATCCCACATCCAGCGGCAAGGTGACTTGATCGTATAGTATGCCCCGATGGCTGACACGTCTCTTAATTGCGACAACGTTTGCGGCAAAAAGTGGAAGTCATGGTGGCTGATCGGGTGGACCACCGCACATCAGGGTCATGTAAGGTCAACCATGGCATGCCCAAAATTAGGCAAAAACGAGGGGCATCAATGACGTCAAACAGGATGATTTCGAAGTGCTCCTTCCCGCACTGCATAACCATGGATTACAGCAGAAGAGATTCGGGCCACACTGGACACGGGCGCCAAGGCCGCCCTGATCCTGTTGGACCTGTCGGTGGCCTTTGGCACCGTGAACCATGATATCCTAATCAGAAGGCTTCAAGAGATGGGAATTTAGAACTCTGCCCAAGCATTGCTAAAATCCTTTCTGAACAATAGATACCGCTATGTTCAGATCGGGGACTTTTGCTCAGAGGAATTCACCGTGCCTTGTGGGGTGCCACAGGGCTCCTCCTTGAGCCCCACCTTGTTTAACCTTTATGTAGCTCCTCTGGCCATGATCATCAGGCAATTCGATTTCACAATTCTATCTTATGCAGATGACACCCAAATTGTGGTGTCCATCGCCAGCCATCCAGATGAAACAGCCGAGCGATTCAACCAGTGTATGTCTCACATCAACAAATGGATGGGATCCCACTGTTTGAAGCTTAACGGCTCAAAAACTAAGGTGCTATTACTAGGATCAGACACATCTTTTTGGGCACAAAACTGGTGGCCCCCTTGTATGGGTGCTATCCCTACCCCAGCCCAGAAAGTAAGGAACCTGGACGTTATCTTTGATAACAGACTGACCTTCCAACAACAGGTCAACAAAGTTGTCTCATCAGTGTTCCTTACGCTTAAACTAATCCGCAAAGTACGCCCCTTCATTCCCTCTGAAGCTACGAAAACACTAGTGATAGTCCTAGCCTTGGCGAAATTGGACTATTGCAATGCACTTTATTTAGGTCTGCAGAAACAACAGATGATCAAGCTACAACGAGCACAAAACGCTACCGCCAGACTACTGCTGGACATTCCCAAGTTTCAATCCATCTCCGAAGGTCTAGACAAACTTCATTGGCTCCTGATTATGAAGAGGATAGACTTTAAGGCCCTATGCTTAGCATACAAGGCTGTACACGGAAATGGACAACATTTCTTGAAACACCATCTCATCTGGTACCATCCTTCAAGGCAATTACTTTCAGCGCAGAGTAAACTCCTTCAGACAGCTAGATTTAAGAAGACTAGCTGGGGAGGAAGAAGCTTTGTACTGGGCACTGTCAGGTTATGGAATTCACTTCCAATAAACATCAAAAGCTGCCAAACACTGCTCGGTTTGAGAAAACTTTTAAAGACATGGCTATTTTCTAACTAATACGCCACTTCTGGCTCCTCCTCCGCTAACACCGCCTAGACGCTCCAGGGCAATCATGCTCTATGTAAATTCATAAATCAATCAACCATCAATCAATCAATCATACCTCACAGAACCCGAAGTCAAAGCTGTACCATCTACTGCCTTCACAGGTTCAGGAATATACCTAAATACTGTGCGTATATTTGGTCCATGAAATTGCCCCTAGCTCCAGAATCAAGCAAAGCAGGGACTCTTTGATGTAGTTTGGAATCCAACCATAAAGTTGACCACCACATTCATATGAGATCTCTTTATGTACAGCGCTCGAACAAGGAATCTCTGTCTTACTCAGGCTCTTCAGTTTTTCAACGTCTCCCATTTGTTCCATTCACACTGTAGGACGGCTTGTGTTCTTGTTGCTGCTCCTTTATCTACAGCCCTCGTCAGGGCTCTGCAATCTCTAAGGAAATGGCCACTTTTACCACAGGATAGACACAGTCGCTGTTTGTGCCATCTGTCTCTCTCTTCCATGGTTAAGGACCCTCAGTTACCGTTAATCTGTATGGGCTCTACACCCTACATAGACCATGATGTCTCTTCCATCACTGATTTGGGATGATGTATATAGTACCGGGGTTCTGCCCTTTCTCACCTTTTCTCTCCATAAGGCGATGATCCAACTGCACGGTAAGTGCAATCAACTCGTCACAGGACTGAGGCATGTGCACCACTTGGGCTAATACGCCTCCAACTCTCCCCTCAATCCTTGCTAAAACAAGGAAGTTCACAACTTGAGTGGCTAGTCTGTCTCAATCACTAGCCTGTAGAAGGATGTAATGTAGGAGATCCTGTGTGTCTTGCTTCAGGGTGATCAGTTACCTATCCACGGTAAGCAGATGAGACCTCCTATAGAAGAGTTTCCGCATTTCCTCACAAAACGTATAACACTGGAGCATCCCTTACAATCAACAGAACAGACCGACTTGCAGCATTCCCCCCTAGATACGACATTGCAAATGCAGTCTTGGCTTGATCATTGTGGAATACCGCAGGCTTACATAAGAAATGCAGACGACATTGGTTCAGTAAAACAGAGAACTTCTTCGGATCCCCATAGAAACGTTCAGGGGGGCCAATGGTAACTGAGGCTGTTGGCTGATGTTGTTAGAAGCATTGCCACTGTCGTGGTGCGAGGAAGTGTGGTTAGAGTACCAAAACCCTGAGACAAGAGTACTCCCTTCAGGAGCATGTGAGGGAATGTGTTCAGAGAAGTCGTCTTCCGAATGTATGGGAGGGGGCAGTGTCCACTCCCTAATGTAGGGCCCTCTACTACTCTCTGTCTTGCCCTGTCGTGTCAGCCCACTACTTCCCTGCACATGGTTCCTAACTCCTTGCGCAAATCCTGGCATTAGGGTCTCCCTGTGAATTTAGCAAGAACAATTTTGGTATGTGGATCATCATTTACACATACCTTTGGCTATGTTATGAATAAATATCACAAGTGTTACATCCACATTTGCTTTTTTTATTGTTAAATTATATGTATTTTAAGGAAAGGCGAATTAGCATCGCCCAATTGTGATCCAGATTGTTAAAATGCATTGTATATTTAAATTTTTTTAATTGTGTTGTAATGCTTTTCATGATATGATTAATATATCGAAATAAAGCTATGTTTAAGTTACGTACATTTGCTTTAGGAATCAAGGCTGTCTATTGAGGATTGAAACAATATACAGAGTTGCCACCTACAACCCAGAGGCCCATTGGTAATAAATCATATAGACTGGGACAAGAAAATAAACCACTTGAAAATGGAAATGACTTCCCTTTCCTTCGAGCCCTCTCACTCAGTTTCGAACACCATACTTGTCATTGACATTACACCTCACAGTCTTTAATCAGCAATGGTGAAATGTCTACATCTCAAAATGTGTATCCTTGACCAGGGCCGTTTTCTAGGTGTTTTGCCGCCCTAGGCGAGAATTGAAAATTGCTGCCCCCTCCCTTTTACTACCATCACTCTCGCCCCCGTCATCCAGGCTAGAACAATGAAGGCATCAGATATAAAAGAACTTTTAGTCAAACATATGTTGCACCAAGCTATCCAGGGGACTGACAACACTGTCACCAAAACATTAAGTCACTCTCCGGTTGTCTGTGCTATGGATTGTGGTCACATCTCCACACCAGCCACCAGCCCTGCCTCTGTATACTTATCTGTTCTATGGCCTGTGGTCACAACACCAGGATAGCCACTGTATGCTCATTTGTGCTGTGGTCACAACAGTAGACTGGGTAAAAGCAAGAAAATCCCTCATACCAAGAGGACACGGTTGTATATACAAACAGCTACAAATTCCCCAGGCCTCAAATTAAAACTGCAAACATTCAAAATACTTACACCCATTCAAAACAACCACTGCTAAATACCACAGCAATTAGAAAAATACCACAGCAATTAGAAAAATACCACAGAAAGTAGAAAAATACATGATTTTCAATGTCGTTAATTAAAAATTATAATTTAGAATCAAACTTATATATATATAAATGCCTGGGGCAGTGCAGACTCATACTTTCCCTGGCCCGGGGGGGGGGACGGGTACCATTTCTTCTCCATTTTGTAATTTGGTGAAGCAAATGATAGCCTAAGACTTTTGAATAACATGCTTTTGCCGTTCACATATAAGTATACAGAATTCGCTGTGTTCCACAGCATACCAGAGGGTGCCTCTTGAAGAAGGATGAATATTATTGGCACATCATCCACTGAGGGCCCTGCTTCCTGTTTCAGCTAAGAAGAATTAGAATGAGTTCTGATGGAAATAGGTTAATTCAACATTAAAAGCTATATGCAGAGGCAGCAAGCCACACAGATCATGCGAATTAAGACTTTTTATCCGGGGGAATCATTCTTTGAAAATGTTTTCTGATCTACCAAAATAGTATTTGTGAAATATATATATAATGTTTTTTTTATTGTTTATTCCTATTTCAAGAACGCACCACAATGGGGCATGGCCGGGTTACAGATCATGATGAACGGGCTCAAATTGAGGTCTATCCATAGTCCTAATTATCTTACATAATCCTCCTGAATCTTTTAACTTTTACCACGGGAGGGCTGGCTGTGGTGAAATGCTGTGGTAATGGCGCTGCGCGCTCTTGACACCAGGCCCACAAAGTTCCACGCACTGCTGGACTGCGCACAGCTCAAGGGAAGGGGGGGCCTCTGACTTTAAGGCAGTGAAAGGCACACACTCTTCTCGGCCTTCCTTGACCCCCTCTCCTGTGTCCTGAACTCCACCCAGCCTCACCCACATGCACAGTGGTGGCGGGATTCTATCACCTCACCGACTGGAGGCCTGCCGCCTGGACATGGAGCCACCGCTATAGAAACATATACTGAACAACCTACCACTCTACACTTCCAGTGATCAGTAGGTCCGAGCCCCCAGGCTCAGCGAGAGGCCTGAGAAATGTTCAGTGCAGGTTTAAAAGGTTTTACCTACTGTGACTGAAGCTGAGCTTAAGGAAGGCTTTTGGTGTTGTAAGGGGGCCATGGATTGACCACCAACCAAGTATAAGCTGAGACACTGTATGTGTATGTATGCAGGCACGCAACACCCTTTGGACTCACTGGGCGTCAGCCTTCCCCCGTCGTGTGTGGCAGCCCGGGATGAGACAGCTCCAGGGCACACACACAGCCACACCCGAACGTTTCACAGGTCTTTAAAAGACCATTTGAATGTTAATTAGGCCTTGCTGTTGTTTCACCCCTTGTTGGAGGCCCTGTAGCTCCACTCTGCCTACTGATTAAAGGTTCAGCCCCCCTGAAATGTTTTCTTACCCCCCCATGAAATTTTGCTCTAGTTGCGCCTCTGTATGCATGTATGTATGTATGTATGTGTGTGTGTGTGTGTGTGTGGGGGGGGGTGGGGGGAAGAAAGAGAGAGAGTGAGAAAGAGAGAGAGAGAGAGAGAGAGAGAGAGACCGAGAGAGAGAGAGAGAGAGAGAGAGAGAGAGAGACCTCCAAACGGGTGGCATGAGAGCCAGCGAGATACAGAGATGGAGAGAGAATGCATCAGAGAGACGGTAAGGGGGGATTCACAGAGACTGAGAGTTTCACTTGAGCGGCCACTGGTCTTTGAGGGGTCTGAACACAAAATCCCTCCTGACTTAGAGTGCTGCGCAGAGTGTTAGTGGACCCATGGACATCCAAGCGGAGACTGCACCATTTGCAGGATTCTCTGAAGCCAGGTGCCAAGCACAGTCTGACCATCACTACCACTACACTCCCACCTCAGCTTCTGCCACCACGTGTTATTGAAATAAAAAATAAATAGTAATAAATACTGTGATATCTGTCGCCTATCCACTCTTTAACCTCATTCATACCGTAAAAGACAAACACTGAGAAACATCATTGCATTAAATCTGTACCTTGGTGCAAAAAAGGGCATGCTGAATATATTTCCCAAAAATATGGATCCTTCATTATAGACAGTAATGCAGAGATAATAATTCAGTACTGTTGAAGTAACACCGGAGTGAGTCCTTGGATGATGATTAGTAGGCAATGGAGTACCCCAAGAACCCACCCTCCACCATTGCTGCCTGATCATAAAGGTGCATCTTTCAATGCCCGCTATCTTATGATGTTTGGATTAGGGCTTGCTGCTGCAACAAACAAACGAAACCCATGCCAACATCCATTTCCCTCACAGGTGTGCCCCCGTCTCTGAGGCAGTGAGGACCGAGATGAGTTCAGAGACTCAGACACACAGGCTTCTTTTACAATTACAAGTAACTCAACTGTGAGTACTGTACATTACAAATATTTTGCACGTTCGCAGCAGGCCTGCATGAAGATGTTCATAATAGCTTTAGCTTCGCTAAGACTGCGAGGTAACGTTCTCACCTGTGCTCTAGCGGAACAAACCCCAGAATCGGATGTGCAGTTTGCAGGCTCCGAGGCTCGTTCACTGCTGGCCTCGGTCAGATGCTCTGCCCCGGCACTACTACTGTGAGACTCTCTGGGGTCTGAAGCAGGAGCCGAGGACTCGGAGTAGACAGCCGCCGGCTGGGACAGGTCTGTGTTGTTGTGGGGCACTGTCAGTCGTCAACAGATCAGTCCTGGGCCTGGCAGTCAATTCACCATTATCCAAGCAGCACCACACACAGTGTCCGGCCGTCCCCCGCGCACTGAGAGCGAGAGGGTGGTGCGTGTCACGCTGTCACCGTCAGTGGCTGCTGAAGCACTGCTCGGGGATTCGCCAAAATTATGATGCCAGGGCCGTCATTGGTAGCGCTATCCCGCGCTACAAGATTGACGGCCTTGGGGAGGGACCCGCACATACACTGGTAGTGTGTACCGCCGGCCCGCTATGCTCCATACACACACCACTATCAACCACTAATCTAGGGTGCACTCAGCGCTGCGCAGCAATGTACAAGCATAAATCAGGTGCTATTTCACTCCATTTACAAGTACTGCTGCCCGCATGTTTTTTGCCGCCCTCCACAATTTGCCGCCCTAGGGGGCCACGTAGTCTTGCCTAATGACAGAAACGGCCCTGTCCTTGACGCACCTAGCTTTCCGTGAAATGTGTGTTTGCTGTGGTGGTGGGCCTTATTTGAAGTAACTTCAGAAATTTGGGGCAAGTCAGCTCACTGAACTCAGATGAAGTGAGTTTAATATTTGGGGCCTATATCCTGAAGAAGTCTATTTATTCTGTTTTAGATAGAGTTAGCTTTCTTAGTCCCAATAAATACCAATGTTTATGCAGCAAGTTAATATTCTCTTGGAGGCAATATGAACTCCAAAGGGAAACAAATTGCTTGGTGTGGCCTCTTAAGCTATTTGGCAACTTTTCTGGTAGACTTTAACAGAAATGTATGTTGATTGGGTAGACCAGGGACAACATATAATTGGAAACAAGAGATATGTTGACAAAGGACGAGCCTATGTAATCTAACACCTTCTTCCAATAGTGGGTCAGGTTGGGGGAATTTTACAACAAGTGGAGAAACATACCAGATTCTCTGCACCCCCGCCAATGCTCCTTACCTCCTCTCCAAGCACCATTTCAGAATTCAAGTATCATGTTACTATCTTGGTAGCAGCCTCCTTGCTCTGACCTGGCATTTTCTCTTGTGGAGAGTTCTGTGCTAGCAAGGAATATAGTTCAGAGATTAGACACTTCTCTTTTAAAAAATATCAATTTCTCAAAAGCTGTGAGAGGTAGGGATATGTATGTTTTAAGAGACATGTATGACCAAGTGTCTAATTTCCAGGTATTGCATTTGTTCCGACTCTGACAACCCATAGTCTGGTTTCAATCTATCGAAATGGATAATCCCTTTCATGTCAAACAGGCATCCTGTTCATTTACAGCCAGGACACCGCCAGCTAGAGAAGCTGTCGTCTTGTAGACTCGGAGTAAAGACGGGACTTGAAATGGGCAGAGTCATTGGCTATGGGAATGCCTGGTTACTTACTGGTAGTCTTCATTACTCCGAGTCCAGGTCTTACTGTTTTATTCCAGAGCCCATCTCTTTAAGGGTTTTGTTTATGGTGATTGTTTTCTTCATTGTGAGTTTCTTTGGTATTCTCAGTCTTGGTGACCTGCTTCCCATTTTTGAATGCTGGGTAGGCAGCACCATATTGGGGGAAGTATTTTGACCTCAGGTAGGTTATAGGTTCTGCGGAGCAGGTGAACTGCTCCTGTGTAAGGAATGGGACGGAAGACGGGTGAGGAGGTAATGTCGCCAAACTTCTGTTCTCTGATATTGCGGCACAGACTCCAAAGTAGTTTTTGTTATGGGGTGTATATAAACCTGAGGCCCTATGTTGGCATGTGCTTTTCAATGTATTTCCTTTCCTTGAAGAAGTTTACTCCAATGATGAGTGCTTTGGCGTGTTTTTGATGCGTCAGAAACCTGAAAGGGAAAAGGATATTGTTTAAGCAGACCACAAACAAAGTTTAATTAGATTATTACTATTTGAAGCAGTTTGCAAAGGCCTGTGGTCTAAAAAATAATTGAGAATAAGGGAGATAAACTTTGCCTAATCTTGGAGCCTTTCCTTCAGTCATGTAGTATGAGAAACAATTAGCACCAGTCATGTAGTTTCCAAGGCAGAACTGCTGCTGCTACAGAGTGGGCAAAGAGATGTCCAAAATAAAGCTGACTTTTAACCACAATGCTTTAATTGCGTTTTGTATTCTGATTTGTCTCACTACAACACATTCATGCTAGATACAGGCATCATATGTATATTTTGGTTTTTCAGAGGGTTTATCGTTCGATGAGGTAAATCGGAGTTTTTTCATCATGTTGTATTGAAGGTTAAACACTTTTCTGAGTTAGAGACATATTTCATTGTCCCTAAAAGGGGTTTGGATGAACAGGCCTAGCCCTATGTGCCCAGATCAACCCCCTACACATCAAAGCGGCCACTGTTCATAAATTCTTCTAAAATACGCTTTAGCACTCAATAATTAATTATTTAAAATATCACATCAGAAAATTGTCCTGGTAGATTTACCAGAGCCCTAAACTTGCCATTGTAGCGATGTTAACAGATTTTCAAAGCTGCTAAACAATGGGTACTAATGTAACAATTTCCACTATGTTTACTTTTTCAGCCTGCTGATGAATTTAATATTAATAATTTCAAGTGGATATTTTTTGAATGCAGATTCTGTTTCATTTGTTTTGAATCATGTTTTAGTCAGAGGTAAAATATGAATTGATTTCTTGGTTCAAGCAATTAATTCCAAGTGCATACTGTCACAACAGGATCCCCCACAATTATGATTTGTACTTTTGCTTTCTTTTAAATAATCCACTTCTTTCCTGATAAAGAGCTGAATAGTTTAATTGTGTCTTCAGGAAGGATTACATTATTTGTGACCAATATTCATAAAAAAGATTCTAGGATGATTAGGCCACTGCTTATCTGACAATTAGAGCTGAAGATTAGTGCTCAGATCTATGCTTTGTGAGCCAGCAATTCTTCCCAATTATGGGACTGTTAGACATAGCCCCTCTGACAGGTTTATCCCCAAACCTTTGGCCTTATTTCCTCCTATTTTTCTGACCCTGCTTTTGTTGGGTATAGGATTTTGGGCACTTTACCACTGCGGATCTGTGCTAAAGTGCATGTGCTCTTTGTATAAATTGTGAGATGATTGGTTATCAATGATCAGCATATTTGATTTACCGGTAACCCCTAGTAATGTGCACTGTGTGTGCCAGGGCCTATAAATCAAATATTGCTAGTGGGCTTGCAGCACTGGTTGTGCCACCAACATGAGTAGCCCTGCAAATGAATCTTAGACCTGCCACTGCAGTGTCTGCACATGCAGTTGTGAACTGCCATGTCTTCCTGGCGAGTGTTTCCTCTTGCTAGGCCCAAACCTTCCATTTTCCTACATGTAAGGCACCACTAAGATAGGCCCAAAGCACCCCCATGGGCAGGGTGCAGTGTATGTGAAAGGTAGGACATGTACTGTGTGTGTGACACGTCCTGATAGTGAAATACTGTGTAATCATTTTTCACTATTGAAAGGCTGTCTGCCATATGCTTATCATTGGGGCTGCACTGTAACATTTTAAATGTGTAGCTTTCAATAGGGACAAAATAGAAAAATTAGGTTTAGGCTCTCTGAATTCAGAAAGGTGAAAGGCGATTTTTTAATTCTGTGTTTAAAAATGGCATTTATCTTACTTTACCATACTGTGTGCCTCTGACGGTTTGTGTATTGGGTGTCTGGTGTTGGAGTGACAGGAGCTGGGAATGTGCATTCAATCTAGACAGTTACATAGGAAAGATTGGTGGTAGTGTTTCTCTAGTTAAAGAGAAAACGTCCGCACATAATGTTAATACATCTCTCAACAAGGATTCTTCCACGTGAAATAACATTTATACAATTGTATCAATGTAGTCCAACGAGGTGCTATTATGGCCTGATATACACCCACCACCTGGGGTGTCAAAACAGCACAAAGTGCCAATATCAACGAAAATAGAAACAGGTCAATGCAGCAATGAGTGGGAAATAATCCAGAATACATGTCTTTTTGACTGATAACTCTATGAGATTAGCTCATAATCTTCTATACTGATAGAATCGACACAACAAGCCTTGAGAGTGGTGCTTTGACCTGTTTCAATTTTCATCAATCTAGACAGTCACTGAAGGTTGAGGTCTGTCCTGCCTTGCCTAGGTGACTCATCACTGGGCTCAATTCCCTTGGCTGCATTTAGAGTGGTGAAAGGAGTTACTCTTGCCCCTGAATAGGCTGTGTCTCCTTTTCACAATGCTGTCTGCACCCCCGTGATCATGCTGCACCAGGGAGGACAGGACTGGTTTTGACTGAGTTCAGAAACCTTTGCCACAAAGAGAACAATGGCAAAATGGGGTATGAGTATTGGACCTAAAACCCCAGTACTTTAAATTACTTCAAGGAACAAGAGGATACTGCCAAGAAGAAGAGTGGAAGGACTGTGTGAGGAGCACTGCATTTTCTGTGTGAGGGGTGGGTTGGCATGAAGGTGCTCCTTCTGTCTATGGTGGCGAAAAAGTATTGACTCTTTTTGCCCTACTGGGGTATCCTGTTTGTGAAGAATCTCCACAGGCTTGTGTGTGCTGGCCTCATGTTGGAAGCCTAAGGGATACACAGAACTACAGGAAAGATCCTACTGGATCCAATGGAAACCTTCCTAAAATGAGCACCGAAGAGCTGTTTGAGGAGTGCTGCCCTTGCTTTGTGAGGGGTTCATGGCCCAGCAGTTGCTGCTCTTGCAGGAGATGAACTCGACTGTTCTTCCTTTCTTTCATTTTGAAAGTATAGTGCATGAGGAGCGCTTTTGGTTTCCATTCCATTGCATGGGGAGTGCTGTTCAGACATCCTTGGAAGAGGTGTGGCACAGTGGCCAGGGTGCCTGACTCCGGGGTCCATGGTTCAATCCCCAGTATTGGCGGCAGGTTAGCGCAGCACCATGTGACCCTGGGCAATAGCTTGCTTAATCTTCCCGAGGGCCCCCAGCGCCAGGACACCACTTCGGAGGTAGCTGTGCACTTTACAATTACTGGTATTTGATATTTCATTTCATCCTTGGGCTAGCGTTTGCAGCCTGTCCTTGCCTTGTTTTTTCAAGTGAAAGGAGGGGAGAGCTGAGGCGCAGGAAGTGTTCTCCCTCTCTCTGCCGACCGGCACATAGTCCCACAGTGATATACAGCTGGGGCCCTGCTTACTTGGTCCTGTGCTGCACAATCCCACAAGGAAATCACATAGCCAGCACTGCAGCTCTAGGCGTCACTCCTAGATTCAGAGAGGCCCTGAGCCCAGGAAGTGGAGAGGAATCGGCCAGCGAGGCAATGAGCGCCCTGGGAAAGTCCCTAGCATTTCCTGGCTAGCGAAGTGCTGCCTGGAAGCTCCTGGCATTGTCCAGCAACCACCCAGGAAACCACAGTAAGGACGACATAGTCAGCTGCTGGCCCACCACAGTACAAGTTAGACCGCATTGCCCAGAAGGATCCCTGGTGCGTGGCGGTGCAGGGTGCTACCAGTGTGGCCAGAAAGGAGCCCCACCCACATCGCACCAGCTGCTCGAGGCCCGAGGGCTATCCGAGGTTGGGGTGAAGTCGCCCCACTGGCAACAGCTTTGCTGCGTGGTCACAGGCAGCCAGTCCATTTACGAGTGGAGATCCCCCTCCTTGTTGCATACATACCTTTCAGGGCATTCTTTTTGTATTCCGCCGCATTTAAATTAGGCAGCTTTAAAGTGGGTCGGCTGGCAGCTGCCTCTGCCATTTCGCAGATGGAGGGGACTGAGTGAAGTTTTCCCGCCAAATGGGGGTAAGTATGTGTGCCCTGCTCCCTTTGCAGCATGCACAAACCTTGGGGCACAACACGTCGGCGTGACTTCTCCGCAGAGGAGTCAGCAGGGAGTTGATTTAAGGGAAACCATTCTGAATACCGTATTAGCTGTAATAGGTGTGCAGATGCACTGTGGCCAGGAAGTTTATAATGACGTGGTGAGTTAGGTTCAACAGTGAATTATGGTGAAGCTTGCAGATCTGTGCTTTCCTCCCTAAAAAAACAGCTGCATTTGCATGCCCGCATATTATGAGGGAAGTCATTGTGACATTTGTAAGAGACCAGCTAATAAGTATGATGTTCAGGAACTGTAAGATATACACAACAATGATGTTTTCTTTATGATGTCAGTATAACAGGTGCAACCCAAGAGTATTTACCTTATTGCACTAAATGCATTGCCATTAATATTGCCTATGGGCAAGGCGATGTATGATCTGGCAATATTGTGATTATTGCCTGGTTGGCAAAGGGATTATTGATTTATGTGATTGTGGTCCAATGTGTTTTATGCATAGTACCAAGGATATTTTTATATAACCTTGTGTTAAGTATTTTTTTGCGGTCTGGCTACTGTGTTACTGGGGTGTGTGGGTTGCACAAAAGCTTTACACATTGCCTCTGGGATAATCCTGACTGCTCCACCAAGCTATCAAGGGAGTGAGCAGAGGTGATCTTGTGTGTAACTCCCTTACCCTGACTAGAGTGGTGAGTCGTGCCTGGCTTAGGTGCATGCCCTAGCCAACCAGATCCCCATTTCTAACAGGAAGTAACCCAGAAACTTCAACTATTTCTAGATTTCATATGAAAACCCCATTATGGGATCCTAATTGATCCAGAAAAAGAACAGACCATTTTATTCCCCATCCTGGGCATTTGTCTTGAATTATAATCGTATTTCTTGTCAAAGGTATCTAAAGGTCTGATGGGCCAGAGAGTGAATTTAGCACCAACCAGGAGACTGTTCAAAGGACACTCCTCTTCTTGTTTTGATAGATCAATAGAAGGGGAAACCATATTTCTTTTTGAATATGCAACATCTTTGAATCCTCCATCAGTTAACCTGTAGTGTCATTCCCTTTTCTAATCCGTCAGTAAAGAAAGATAGCATACAGTTAAACTCACTGGCACACTTTATTCACTGATTAAATCAAAAAGAGACTAGCTCAAGTTACTTTAGGGGAGGGGGAAGACTCTGATATGTTTTGTCACGGAGTGTGAACACCCAGCAGGTGTGTTCAAAAAGCCCTCACCCACCAACCTAGTTGGTGGCATGCTTCATCATCGGGCCCACCCAGTGGCACCTAGCGTGCCCCGGGTGTGCTTCAACGCCTGACTACAGCGGAGCTGGTATTTTACTGAGTGTGCGGTGAAGATAGTTAAGGAAGTGATGTTAAAACGGCTGAACGGTGGTCCCAGTACCCGAAGGTAAAATTAGACTTTAATACCTGGGCCTCCGTCAGCGGTTAAAGTTATTTGCTCAGTCTGACCTGTAGTGCCTCCTTCGCATACCGGTATGAGTCTTCCCCCTCCCCTAAAGTAACTTGAGCTAGTCTCTTTTTGATTTAATCATATATTAACCGGGGACATGGACTAGCTTTCTGGTCCTACCTCTCTCTCTTGATTACGCAACACTTTATTCACTGTCAATTGAATTTTTATCTCAATGTAATGTTGCCTATACTAAATATCATGTGCACCTGTTTCAAGTCTCTGTTTTGGTGTTACAATTTGTTGCCACAATCTGACACATCCTTTCCTAGAGGAATAAAGGTGGCAGGTGTAATCCCAAACAGCAATACACCATAATTACTTGTTTTTCCTATCTTGGACGGTGCATCATAGATGGTGTTTGTTAAGTAGGTTCTCCCCATTTTTGGGGGATTCCTATTTCAAGGCACACAAATTTTGGTGGGTTATTGAAGTTAGTACACTCTACATGCTTTGTTTTATATATGGCCACAGAAGTAGTAGCTCTCAATTCCCTAGGGTTATATGAGCATATTGTCCTTCAATGTGCATTTATGACCAGTAACTGGGCATACTCTGAAACCATGCTAATCTTTCTATATTTACTTCATTTTTTGATGGGATCTGTATTATGGAACCTCTAGGGTGTGAAGTTTCCTTAGGTTGCTTAGTTGTTTATAGGTTTAGTCCGATACTCCTGTTTTGTGACTTCTCAAAATTATATGCACATTCTGGGCCTTTCCGTCCCAGTGCCCCTAGCGGTGGAGCATCACTTTTTTGACTCTCCGCTGGCGCAATATGCCACAGCATATTTACAAGGCCACGCAAAGCCACTTTATAGGGCTTATCATAGCCTTGTGAATATGTGCCCCTTTCACGCAGATCACTGCTTGAAAGGAGTCTGCCATGAGTGTTGCTGTGGGTGTTTCTGCGCAACACCCATGGAATCTGAAGCATTCCCAGATTTATGAGGAATCGTTAACTTAATAATGTGTCAGATTCTAACGTCACCTCAGGGGTGGTGTTAGGGAGGCACAACTGGGAGAAATGTCCTATTTTTATATGTTCTGCATTGTGCAGCACACATAGAAGGAGGGAATTGCCTCCATTGATTGATTTTGTGCAGAAAGGTGTCCTTGCACAAAATCAATCATTCCTGCTTCATGGCGCAAGGGTGCCTGCATTGGTGCTAGGCTGTTTTTTTTAGTGCCGGCGCAGGGGTTAGCACAGGAATGCACTGTAATCTTGTAAATACAGCGCATTCCTGCACTTTTGAAATGATTAAGTGCAGCATTGCAAGATTGCTTGTGGCACTGTGCTGTGCCATTGCATTGTAAATGGGCCCTCTGAGTCTTCCCTAAATAAGAAATAGACTACATTGATTCAATAAAGTATGCCTATTTTTTCATGAGGGGACTTTTCTTGAATTATATGTTTTCTCAGTTCATAAATCAGAACAGCAGTTCTAACAGTGGAGTCTCTGATCACTGCTACGGTCCTCCACTGGTGGCATAGGACTATAGCAGTTTAGAGTACTACTGGGGAATTAGGACTTTCTGGTGGCTTTACATGTTGTCTGATGATGCCCTAGTAAGACATACATTGTAAGAAGTAACTGTAGCTTAGGTTTAGTTTCATATATTTTGCTCCTCTTCTCATTACACTCTCTTTGATTAACCTTATAAAGTTCTTATTTGTCCACCCTTTTCCCTACGCACTAAAGAAGGTTATGGATATTAATGGTTAAAATATCTTCTTAAGTACCCTGTGGTATTCTAGCTACCATCCAATGGCCAATATTCAATACCCCTTAAAGTTATGAATGAATGAATGACTTAATGAGATTTATGAAGTGCATGACTACTCAGAAGAGGATCCATCTTCTGGAGGATAGATACATGATACACAACAAACAAACAGATTCCTAAAGCCCAGAAGAAAAAACTCAAGTTTTAAATTTCCTTTGAAATGCTGCTTCAAGAGGAATCTGATGCAGTTCACAAGGGATCTCATTCCAAGCTTTGGCAGAAAGAAAAGAGCAGGCTTTACCACCTCTCCTCATGCACTTGATATGAGGAATACTCAGCAGTGAGGCAGAGGCTGGAAGCAGCGTACTGGAGGGACAGTACAGATCGAATCTCCTAGATAGATACCCTGTGCCGGACAGAAACATTGCCCTATGAACCAGAACAAGGGCTTTGAATAAAATCCATTTCCTGATGGTAGCCAATGGAGAGATTTCAGAACCAGTGAAATTGAGGAATGCCTAGGCAGGCACATGATGGGCCTGGCAGCAGCATTTTGGGCAACCTGAAGGCAGTTCAGCAGAGCATCCAACTCTCTCAAACTAAGAAGATTAGCATAATTCAAACATGATGTAATCAGCACATGGATCACAACTGTCCTAAATTCCACAGGAAGGAGGAAAAGAAATTCTTTAGTGTGCAGAGCATAGCAAAGCATTGGCCCACAACTGGGTTCAAATTGAAAGGGCTATGTCCAGCTTAATACCAAAGTTAAAACCACCAAAGATGGAGGAGGTGGGGCTGGCCAAATGCCTTCCCACCAGTTCGTCACGTGATCCAGACATAATGATTTCAGTCTTATCAACATTGCATTTGAGTTGGCTTCCATGCATCCATTCAAAGGCAGCAAGCATACACTCAATAAAGGATGATGCAATCGAGGCAGGGGGTCCATAAAAGGAAAAGAGCAGCTGAGAATCATCATCAGATGAAATAATTTTACAGAAAAATGGCTCAACTACTGAGGTGAGAGGAGACTTAAAAAGTTATGAGATGATATACCCTCCAATAAAGGAACAATATTGAATTTTAAAAAAGCTACAGCGACCAAGAAGAATTGAGATAGAATCAAGATGTTGGCAAAGGCATATTGGAGGTTTTGGTCACTGTATTGGTACTGCTGGCCTCAAACAATGAGTCCTCCTTCCCCTGGTTAGTGGCGGGGTAAATCGTTAGTAGGGAAAGGATAACTTTTCATATGTGTTGAAGAGAATTTGAGACCCTTTAGGACCTTAAATAAACATGAGATCTATCGTGTGATGTTCATCAAGGTTCCAAATCGTCATCAGCAATGTCTATAAAAACATTATATGAATTGGTTCTTCATCAAGAATACACTCCAATAATTACTAAATACTCCTTCGCGCAACCTGCGTTCTGCATCACAAATTCTCTTGACCGTTCCTCGTCATAAATTCAAGGGAGGACGCAGGTTTGCAACGCTTGCTACTAAACTGTGGAACTCCCTCACCTTAGGAATCCGTTCCTGTGTCACTCTTCTTCAGTTTAGGCGACTACTCAAGACATGGCTGTTTGCCCATGCATTGGATTAGTCCTCCCTCAGCCTTGAGTGGTAGTTTCCCAGAGTATATCGGTTAGCGCCATGAAACCCTCGGGTGAACGTGCGCTGTATAAATTATTGATAAGATAAGATAAGGTAGTGATTACACATGGCATGTACGTTTAAATTCGATAACGGATGAGTACAACTGTCTCAGTCTTAATCATGCTTCCAGATTGTCTCTTGCAATACACTGCTTAGCAACTTGCAAAATGTAGACGTTTCAACACAGCTATTGCATACAGCACTTAAAGATTCCCATAGCCTCAAAGGTAAAATCTCTGGCTTTTTATCTGGCCTCTAATATATGTCAATCTAATATATAGTGCTTCATTTAGCAATTTGTAATTTTCCTGACATACCTTCTTCTAATCCAAATAACACAGGGCCACAATATTCCAAGCCATTCTTAGCTTTAAATTTGAATATTGTTGTGTGTGAGACTCAGTTCTGTATTCTGTCTAGCTGTATCAATGGTTAATGGTTGAATGGTTTAAAAGCAATGCTTCCATGATATGTTTTAACTAAGACTCCTTACTCAAAAAATCTTAAGTATTGGCATAGTCAATAGTTCTTGACCATACAACCTATCGGCTTTTCTAGTGCTTGTTTGCATGTGTGTCTTAGTCCAAGTGCTTAGCATGGTGCGGTGAAGACAGTCAGATAGTCTCTGTTACTTACCGTTGCACTTAAAGACGGTCGCCATACATGCCTCAACCCTCTTTGAAGGTATTTTGGTGAAGCTTTAACCCTGATCGCTGCCAAATTACAACAGATGACCCTGTTAGCATTAGCTGAAGACATTCATTGACTTGGGGTAATCTAGGTTCATATCCTGTACATTGATGTTCATCATCTCAGTGACCTCTTTATTTAACAATTGTTGTGTTTTTATTTCTGCAACATTTCTCTTAGCAGGTGTACAAGCAGCGAAGCATATATAGCAAAGCATGGGAACAAATTGTATACATACACAGCATGTAAATAGTATCGCCAGTATTATACAAAAAATAGTCAATAGTTTCCAGCCCCAAGTGACAAAGCGAGTTCAGAACCAGGTCGAAAAAGTCCATGTACCAGTCTCTGAGTGAATCTCTGCAGCGATTTTATGCAGTTTTGATATTGCATCATATACTGAAGGTGAGTGATCCGGTATGAACACACAACAGTTGCTACGGATGATGCGACATGTGCCACCTCGATCAGCTAGAACTACGTCAAGAACCATACGATTTTGAAGTGCTACAATCCTTGCAATTTGCAGCTCTTCTGTAATGTTTCCCAGTGCCATTGCTGTTTGATTGGTGACGGCTTCCACAACATGAGCCAATCTTCTTATCTTTCTACTGTTCAATGCAGCACCCACAAAGAAGAACAAGCCCAAATTAAAGTCGACATATTGTTGCAAAGTAGTGTCAGTCTGGTCAACCTCATCTGCATTTATTGTCCTTTTGTATCTGTTCTTAGAGATATCATTGTATAGCTTAAAGTCTCTGTGATACAATGCAGGTGCCAGAAACACAGGGGGCAACAAAAAGGACACATAGCATACTCCTGACCATCTGACAGGTAGGTGGTAAGATCCCTTGTTATCGCATACAAAGTATGTATTATGTGAGGATATGAAGCTGGTGTTATTGGCACCTTCAATAGTCAAAACCACAGTACATTCACTTCTCCCCACTGGAAATCTCCCAACACTTCCTATACATAAGTCTGCTTTAGCTCTGTTCACAGAAATCACAAAAGGTCCATTGTTCTTAATAGTTCTCATATTTGGGAAAACATATGACGTAGAAATATTCTCAGGCCGATACTCCTCCAACTCCCATTTGTTCCTTCACCTCGCGGATTACCATCTTCATCTGGGTAACACACTTTATTGAGATGATAATTAATCCTTCCCTACTGCCACCTTTCCAGAAGCAATTAAAAGTGCAAACCAGGCTTGGTAAGAACCGTTATGAGAGAAAAAAAAGAGGATTAAAAGGTGTTCCTCCTTTTTTCTGGTGAGCAGGTATCATCCCACACACCCAACAGTTGCTAGTATTTGTGGCATTGTGAATGTGATGCAACATCTGAATAAACGTAATATTTAGGTAGGATTGTCAATGCTTCTGCTCATGGTAGGGAAGCGTAAAGTAATGATGCTCAACTGGTACTGGAGTAGTGGCCATCAACAGCTGTTGAACAGGAGCCACTTTCTCAACAAACCAGGTTATCACTGCTATAGCCACCATAGCAACAACAAATCCTACAGCAGAAATGGTCTTTCTATTGCAGATCTTAGAAACAGTTGATCTTTCAGCAGGCATGATTACTTCGTCGTTGAAACAATCATTGGAGCGCTTATCCTTGGGCAGCCGTTGATTTCTTCACCGAGGGCCAAGACGGGTGTCACGTCGCAGGACTTATCCCCCCCTAGCCACATCGGCACTCCGTTTCACCAACCCAGGGCGGTTGCTCAACCAATCTTTTTCAGCACTGCAGATTCTTTCCTCGCTCTCATTTGGTATCGCGATACTCCAGGAATCGTGTGGTCCAGGAAGACTTTCTCAAATTCGTCAGGTTAGATAGCGTGGTCCTTCTCCGTCTCCAAGGTCTCTCGATGAAAAATATGCACAGGGACGCTGCTTGTCACCGTGTGTCTGTACTAAAACTGACAATGCACACCCATCACTCTCGTGTACATAGAGTGGAAAAGCCTTTGTGTATTCTGGAATGCCTAACATTGGTGCAGACCAAGGAGCTTGTCGTAACTGATGAAAAGCATCCTGGCATTCATCTGTCCATGGAAGGGGCATCGGAGTGTCTTTAATCATAAGCGCTAGCAGGAGTTTAACTATATGTGAAAAACCTAATATCCAATGCCTGCAGAACGAGGTCAAACCAATGAATGCACGGACATCTTTCTGAGTAGAAGGTACTGGTGTGTCTAAAATTGCTTGTATGCGATCTGGTGTAAGTGCACGACCCTCCTTAGACAGAAGGTGACCTAAATAGGTAACCTTCCGTCTACAATATTGCAATTTCTTCCGTGACACTTTATGGTTGTGTGTAGCAAGAAAAGAAAGTAAAGACAAAGTAAATTTTTCACACTGCTCAGGCGTATCGGCTGCCAACAAGATGTCATTGACATATTGTATGAGAGCCACTCCTTCAGACAAAGTAAAAGAATCAAGTTGTCGTTTCAGTGCTTGACTATAAATACTCGGACTCTCAGTGCACCCTTGAGGAATTCTACAAAATCTGTACGATCTATTATTTAAAGTGAAACCAAACAAATATCAGCTATCAGTATGAATAGGAATCGAGAAGAAAGCATTCTTCAGGTCGATCACAGAAAATGTATTTGCTGTCAGAGGAACTAGGGTAAGCAGTGTTGTTATGTCAGAAACCACAGGGTATTGTGTTACTACAACCTTGTTAACTTTTCGCAAATCAATGATGAATCTGTAAATCCTAGTGTCAGTATCTTTTTTCAAAATAGGAAGAATAGGACTGTTGCAAACATTATAAGGAATTTCTTCCACAACCCCTACTTTAATCAAATCATGAATAATGCGTATAAGTGCTTCTTCACCTTCTCGAGAAATTTTATATTGAGGCAACCGTGGCAATAAAGCGTCCTCCTTGACACTAAAATGCACTGGCGGAATAACCCTTTGCCCTACATCAGTATCTGAAGTAGCCCACAAAGTACTAGGGAGTGAAGCTAATGCGATGTCCTCTTTCACAATAGAGGATCTCTCCATCACGGGGTAGTTGTCATTTAAAATAACACATACTCTTTCCGGAGAACATCGTATCGTAGCCCTGAAATATTTGAGCATATCAAGGCCCACAATATTATCTGGTGTGTTTGGAGAAAGCAAAAATAGACATGGTACAGTAAGTTTGTCAACATGAAATGCAAGTGGTTGTGATAGTGGGCTAATGGAAGGTGTTCCTTCGAAACCTATCGATGTGATAGTTAAGCCAGACAGGGGAGCCCTCGGAACCAATTGTTTAGACAAGGCGCTACGAGTAGCTCCTGTATCAACCAGAATCAGTAGAACCCAAAACATGTGCTGTAACATAGGGACCCTTCTGATTTACTGGAACTTCAACTGATTCCTTACCCCATCCTAGGCAGACCTATGCATAAAGTGAGTCTTTGAAATCGGATGGCACATAATCGGACATTTGAAATTGATTTTGTCTGTCAAAAGTGTTAAATCCATCCTGTCCGCGCATATTAGAATCAAACCTAGCACGATCATTTGTGCTCCCTCTAGGTCCTGAATATCCTGAACAATTTTGCGCTTGTCCTCGACCACGTTTATACTGCTGAGCACGCAATGCTGGACAATGAGAAGCCCAATGTCCAAATTTCCTGCAGTACGCACACTGGTCAACAGACAAATTCAAACGAGTATAAGAAGGAAAAGAAGAACCATAAAATCCACGTCCACCTCTATCAATACCTCTAGAAGGCGGACCATAAGCCTGAGCCAACATAACCTTAGTTTTTAATTTGTTAGTCTTTTTATCCTCACTGCCTTTCGCTTCCAATTCCTGTTGTTCGTAATACTGAGCCATAGTTAGAAGAAAAACCTTAGAAGAGGTAGTCCATGAACTCTCACTGGCCTTTAGGCGACTAGCTATTCCTGGCAATAGGTTTACGACATATTTATCGATGAACAGATGCCTGCCTGTGTCATCTGTCAATGACTGGCCACTAAAATCGTGGAATGCCTCTTCAAAGCGTGTGAAGAAGTCAGAAATCGATTCATCTGTTTTTTGATTGCAAGAAGCTAATACAGACCAATCTATCTTTTTAGGGGGAATAATCGTCGTTAACTTTACTATTATGGCTGCGGGAAGGTCTAAAATTAACTGACACGGTTTCTGTTCGGGTTCTCTTTCTTCATCCATTAGTTCTAAATCTTTCCATTCTGCACCAAAGGCTGTACGATCATTAACTTTACGAACAGTTCTCCACATATTAGGGGGTAATATCAATCTGAAAAGCAGGTCAATATCAGGCAAAGTCATAGTACAAGAGCTAATAGCACCCTCAACTTCCTCATAAAAAGCTGCTGGATTCTTTTGTGGATCAGGTAATACAGTTTTAAGGGCCATGACATCCGCTCTATTCGAAGGAGTGTAAACCCAATTATAAACAAAATAACACTTGCATCAGTAGAATCTTTATCATCACTAGTTCCTGCACCTCTAGCAGGAACATACAAAGGTGTGGCTTCCCGCATAGGTCTCACATGAACTACAACATTCTTATCTGTCTCAGAAGTAGAAGCTCGTGCCATGTTAATCTGGGATGTTTGTGCAGCTGCTTCTGCTGCCTTTTTCTCCTCTCGCAAACGAACTCCATCAGCACGCGCTTTAACTAAACGTCTCATTGTGTCAGCCACCTGGGAGAAGACAAAAAGACCTTCACGCATTTGCTTACATTCATCTGCTACATCAGTGGGCTCCAATTCCTCAGAATATCTCCTAAACCGCTCAATGACCTCTGCAGCAAATACCTCGGTAAAATATATTTGCTTTCAAGCCAGTTTTTAATGCCATCTTAAAGTTCAGAAGCAAGGGCAACACTACGAACAGCTTTACGAGCAGCAGATCTAATCTCAGACACACGATCAGCGGTCAACATAGAACAAGTTTCCTGTGCTTTCTCCTGCTCTGTAGAAGTGTCTTCATCTGACTCATGAGGAGCAGCAGGAAGAGTATACGGAGGTGGAGAACAATCTAACAAAAGAGAATCATCTTGGGGTTTATTAAGGATGGGATAGAGAGGTCTACGAACTGCGTATTGGCCATTTACCAGTAAATGACGCTCCCTATCTTCTCTCTCTTTATTTTCTTTCATTCTTTATTTTTCATTTCTAATGTTTTCGCATGAATATTCTTACGTTGTCCCTTTCCAATCAAGGCTTGCTCACGCTTCATTCGCTCACGCACTTCTTTCTCCCACATTCGTACACAGTCAAACATGTCTTGCCTAGCCTTTTGCTTAAACATTCATTGTTCCACATACTGAATCTTTCGCAAATCAAATGACCCATACAAAGGCCTACGTAATTCCGGATCCTTACGAGTATATTTATTCCATAACGTGCTGTACATTATAGAAGAAATACCATACATAATATACATGTCCCTATTAGGCGTCCCTTCTGGGGGAGCCAGATGTGCTTCATCGAGTCTCAACTTGGTACCACAAAAAAAGCAACAAATCCTGCGAAGTGTGCTAGAAACAGGCATGTCAAAAATAGTGCAGAATATGCAGTATTATATCCAAAGTAGCACTTCAGGTACTTCTGTACAATGTGCCATTCAAATCAATTCAAAACAGAGAAAATTCTCCTCATTACCTGCCTATATAAATTGCAATTCATATATCAATCACATACAAATTGGCCAATACAATTCCACAAAGCCACAGCAAGCGTCGCAAAAACGCTTACCAATCGCTTGGTGTCCAGATTCCAACTGCCAAGTTCTGAAATCGACCACAAACGGTCACTGCACGGCGAATCAACAGAAAAGATCTCAGTCGAGGACTGGCACCACCTGGATGGTCAGATCAGAAAGAGAGGAAAAATGCCATGGTTTGCCAGGACGCAGGTCTCCTTGGGCAATGATCATCCGTTGCAAGATTCCAATCCTTCGTTTCGACCACTCCTTCGGGCATCCGAGTCACCGATGAGCCCCACTGGTTGGGCGCCAATTTGTGGTGGTGGGCCTCAGCTAGGCCTACCAGCGCTAGGGGTTCGCCCTTCTCTGCACAAAGTCCTCAGACCAATAGGATAGAAGTTGGCACATAAACTGGAATATAAAACAAAGAATTTATTAACCTCATGAGGTGGAACTACATTCACACAACACCCTTCGGTAGTGTATGAAGTAGCACCCTGAACAGAAGGAGCATGGTCCTTTTATACCCTCACAGGGGCTCAAAAGAAGGCGGTACAAGTACAGAAGAGAAGGGCTACACACATAAAAGGTCACACAGAAATGCACAGTCAACAAATGGAAGAAGCTAGCAATTGCTAATTCTAGTAAACACATCCTGACAGTGGCATACTAAGGACAGGTGCATGGACAGTCACAGTCTCTTCTGCACATGTGCAGAGTGGCAGAGTCTAAATATAGTCTGTCTCTAAGCAGAGTACAAGAGCAAATGACAGCAAGGTAGGACAGAGCACAAGGTGAGCACGTGGTAGCACATGGCATACAAAATGGCTGCCAAATCCAAGATGGCTTCAGCTAAATGCTAACCCCGATCGCTGTCAAATCACAACAGCTTTACCAATGTTTGTTTATCTTACTGTTGGAACTCATTGAGAGAGAGCAGCCAAGCACAGCACAGAACAATCATTGGAAAACATTATTACGTGTAATATTAGATTATGGTCTAAGGAGAATGCTTCTGGGGAGAGGGAGAGTAAAATACTATTAGCTAGATAGGCGGTGTTTATTGATACATTTGTTTTCACTTTCTAAACTGAATATTTAAATATGGAGTCCTCAGTTGCAATAACATCAATGGACATCTTATTTTTTTTTTTTTATATGTTTAAAACAATTATGGTCCAAGATAGTGCATCACAGGGGCCACCTTTATTGTACTTTGCATGTATTTTGTTAAAGCATTCACACAATATTTTGAAATAAGGCCACCACACATTCATGCACATGTGTACTCACAGGCACCCACCAAGAATGGCTTCAGAATATTTTGTCATGGCTTCTTGGCAAGCGGTACTCAGACTATTAAGGGGAAGGGCAAGTGGGTGCTGGAGAGTTTTTTTAATAAAGAAAGTGGATTCTGTGGGATAAAGGGAGGAGGAAGGAGCAGGTGAGATAGACAGGGTGAGAAGATAGTCTCTCAAATGCAGTGTGTGTGCATGGCCTGATGTAAGAATTCAAAGGATACCTGCCATCCAACTGAAACACGCTGAGATCAAAACGTTGTCAGGCAGGATAAATTCAAAAATAGGGAGAAAGATCACTGAATCAGGAGCAGGGATCCGAGATAATCAATGAATCAAAATACTTTATTCTGCTCTATTGAATCATAAAAGTCACATCAAAAGAAACAAATACAGTATGAATGAATGAAGGAATGAATGAATAAGGTCTTGTAAAGCGCAACTTAGCCCAAGGGCATCAAGGCGCTAGCGTGGGTCATCCAACACACAAATCAAAGGGGACAGCTTTACAAATATGCCTCAGAAAGAAGCAACGTTTTTAAGGCCTTACGGAACAGAGAGAGAGAGGGCTGCCCTGCGAGCTCTGGAGGGAGGGAATTCCACAATCTGGGCGCCACAGTGGAAAACGCTCTACCGCCCCATTTTGCCTTGGCAAACCTGGGGACCGCAAGAAAGTTTTTGTTGCAAGAACAAAGAGATCTACTGGGGGTATAAAGACGAATAAACGACTTGATACCCTCCGGGCCAGTGCCATAGAAGGCTTCATGGGACAAACATAGAATTTTAAAGGTGATCCTACAGAGCATCGGAAGCCAGTGTAAGTTCTTACGTGCCGCCGGGGCTGAGGCAAATCTAGGGAGGTTCAACACCATCCTCACCGCAGCATTCTGGACCATTTCAAGACGATGAATGAGACTCTTGTTAATGCCTACGTAAAGGGCATTACAATAGTTCAGTCTGGAAGAGACTAATGCTAGCGTGGCCTGTTTCCGAGCATCTGGGGAAAGTTAATGGGAGATCTTTCTGAGGATCCTGATGATCCCACAGCAGGTGGAAACGGTCCTGTTTACCTGACGGTCAAAGGAAAGGGCAGTGTCCATTAACACCCCTAAGTTCTTATCATACTGGCCTGGGAGGGAACATTCCCCAAGTGAGGGCGGCCACCAATCCCTCAACCAGATTTCCTGATTACCCCCAAAGATTAATACCTCAGTTTTCTCCCCGTTCAATTTCAGGAAGATCTGAACCATCCACTGAGAGATAGCCTCCATGCAGCTCCTGAAATTCTGGGCAGAGGCCTTCACTAAGTGAGTGAGAGAGACCATTATTTGGGTGTTGTCTGCGTAGGACAACACCTCCAACACGAATGATCTCACCACCCTTGCAAGGGGGGCCACATAGATGTTAAAAAGTGTAGGGCTCAATGAAGAGCCCTGAGGGACCACACAGTGCAAGGGTTTAGGTGCAGAAAGAAACTGACCCAGTTTTACTCTCTGTTCACTTTCGTTGAGAAAGGAGACAAGAAGACTCAGGGCAGGGCCCACGACACCTATCTCCCTAAGACGATACACCAGTATAGAAGGAGACAGAGTGTCGAAGGCCGCTGTAAGATCCAGCAGGACCAGGAGAGTGGTATGGCCCTTGTCAACCTGAGAACAGATATTGTTAACGACTGCAGTGAAAGCAATTTCCGTACTATGATGTCTCCTGAAACCATGTTGGGAGCTATCCAAGAGGGCAAAGTCCCTGAGATAGGTACTAAGGTGGAGATTAAGATAGGACTCCAACATCTTTGCTAGAGCAGGAAGTAGGGTGATGGGGCGGAATTTTTTCAAGACGCCTGGGTCCAGGGTAGATTTCTTCAGGAGTGGTTTTACAACCGCCGTCTTCAATAGGGAGGGAAAGACTCCCTCCAAGATGGCACGATTCATAACCTTCATGAGAGGTGGAATAACCACTTCCCAGCAGGCTTTCAGTACTTTAAGCGGGCAAGAGTCTAAGGGAGAGCCCGACTTAGTATTGTCTAGAAGCTGAGCCATAATCTCACGTGACAAAAGGGGGAAAGACAGAAGACTCGGAAACTGCTCACCAGGCAAACTCCCAACCCCAGAGGAGGCCGGAAGGTTAGGTGGTCCAATGCAGGAGTTTAAAGATTCAAGCGTAACATAGATATTCAGGATCTTTGTATGAAAAAAGGCAGATATTTTATAGCACAGATCCTGAGATTCCACTATTGAATATACTACCTGAGGAGAAGTTAAGGAATCTATGACCTTAAAAAGATCTCTAGGAGAATTAAGGGAGGCGGTGACCTTAGAAAAATAGGCTCTTTTTTCCTCCCCAATAGCTAGTTTATATTCCTTTAGGCATAGTTTGTGTCGTTCTTTCTCCGAGGGATCAAGATGAGCCCGCCATAGCCTCTCCTGTTTTCGACAGCCTTGTCTCAGCTGTCTGAGTCTATCTGAATACCAGGGGGCTGAAGGACTCTTCCTCGCTGAATAATGCTTTTTGGGAGGGGCCAAGATATCCATTGCTCCTGAAAGAGTATGCGAGAATTCCAGAGCAACTGAATTAACATCCAGCGAATCAGCGGACTCCAGCTTATTCAGATAGGGGGAGAGTACTTCATTATTGACAGATTTAAAATTACTTCTGAGTTGCTGCGTCCTAGAGCCCGGCGAGGGAAGTACTGCTTCCTGAGAAGACAGGTCTAGCGGTACAGCAAAGTGGTCAGACCATGCTAATGGGACCGGGGGTCCCATCCTCAACCTAGGGTCATTAGAAAAAACCCCATCGAGGGTGTGTCCTGTCAGATGGGTAGGGCCTTCCACCAACTGGGCCAGACCACAGCAGTCCAGGGTTTCCAGGAGAACTTGGGTATCTCTACATGCCGTATTTTCCAAATGGAAATTAAAATCACCAAGGAGAGTTATATTAGGCCTCTCAATAAATGGTTCTAACAGTTTGATAATGTCCTGACTAAAAGAAGATCTGGGCCCAGGTCGTCTATAAAACAAGAGGCCAGAAAATGAATCAGAAGGGCAGAAATTAATAGAGAAGTAGAAGGCCTGGAAAGGATCGGAGGGAGTAGACACAGACTGGGTACGGCAGATAAGAGAGTCCTTGCACAGGATTCCCAGTCCTCCTCCTCTGCGACCTTTTTGTGTCCATCCTGGACAGCGGGTAGCCGGTAGGAATAGCATCAACCAGGTCGGGTCCTGAGGCGTCCGTAGCCCAGGTTTCTGTAATAAACACCCAAGTCGGATTCCCAGCTGAGACAAAGTCTCTAAAAGCGATATTAATTTTTACTAGCGATCTGGCATTAATAAGAACATTATAACACACAGTTAAAAAATGTAAACATCTTTGGTAAAATCACAGAACTCAAGTATAGATAAAAAAGCAGAAAAGTACAGGCAAACAGTGAAAACACTAAGTATTTGGATCACATCTCCAGAGCTCTTAAAAATGTAATTTTACAAGGCATAGATATCAGTTTCAGTTCCTACACAGTGCAAATTGGCAAAAAGAGCTACATGAGATCTAGTTAAAAATGCTCATAATATCAGGCAAAGGCACTGCCTTCATTGAGTAGTGTAAAATGTGCAAAATAGCAGCAAGTGCATGATACATTGTTCTGCTGGTTTCCCATATGTCTGTGGCTGATTGTTAATGCGAACAATGCTATCTGTAAAGTGTATGGTGCATGATCAATGTTGCAAATAATGCATGACTTCTACACCTAAGGGAGTTGTATCTATGATGGATCTAATGATTCCTCATATCCTTCTGAGGTATTTTGAACTTACTTTCAAGCCTCTAATGCCATACTCATTTATAGAGCAATATGCCAGAAAATTAAGTTTGAATAATCCCATCAGGGATGTCATCAGTGATGTTATCAATGATGTCAGTTGAAAGTTCATCAGTAATGTCATAGAACATGTCATGAGTAATGTAATATGTGAGGTAATAAGCAGTGCAGGGCTAGGGCACAAGTTATAGCTAGTGCTACTAACTATAACATGGTGAATTTCAGTTTTTTAGTTCAAACGTTAATGTTGTCATTGACAAATTAACCTAAATCTAATGTTACTTTAACCTTTGTTTTTTTCATGGAATTTCTAGGATTTTTTAAACATGAAAACATCTGTCTTTGACACATAACAATAACATTACTTCAAACTTTGTTTTTTTTTTCAGTGAATTTCTAGTTCAAATATATATATATTCACTGAAAAAACCATAGGTTATAGACCATATATAGTTAGGAATTAGCATTTACAAAACCTTGAAAATTCACTGAAAAAACCATAGGTTATAGACCATATATAGTTAGGAATTAGCATTTAAAAAACCTTATTTTACTCACACAAAACCATTGAAATTCCATATATAGTTAGTTGCACTAACTATATATTGCGCACCCGCAATCCACTGCTGATCATGTCACATATTACATCATTCATGACATGGTCAGTGACATCACTGATGACATCACTGATGACATCTCAAATGACATCACTGATGACATCACTGATGACAACATCCAGTGACTATGTTTCTGTAAAGTTAAAATATGTCTTACATATTGAAGAATGAGTGGATGTATAAGTGTCTGGACGAAGGATTTAGTAGGTGCATGACTGAATGTATGAGTGAGTGATTAAATGTGTCTCACTGAGTGCATGGGTTAGTGACTAAACTGTCTTAATTTGTGCATCATTATGTCTGTTGTTCTGTAAACTGCTGCATGTGTTGATCAGTAGCTATATGAGTAACTATATGGGTTATTGATTGATTGCCCAAGTATTTGCATGGGAGACTGAGTGTGTGTGTGGCTGGATGGGAGGTGTGTGACTCTGTACAGATCAATGTGTACTTGTATCAATGATTGTATAAGAGAGTAAGTATGTGTTAGTATATGGTTGAAAACGTAAGGTGCTCTATGTTTAACTGTATAGAGTAGAAAATGGAAGTGTGATTGATTCTTTACAGGACTGACTAGGTGTGTGAGTAACTCCATGGATGAGTGGCAGAGTGTGAGTGTCTGTATAGGTGTATGAGTGCATATGATTGTGTTGTAAACATGAGTGATTGTATGTATGAATGATTGTATGGGTGAATGAGTGAATGTGTGTGTAGACGTAGGAATCAGTGAGTACGTATGTAGTAACTAGTATTGGTGTGTCAATGGTTTCAAAAATTATACTCTGTTTTTAACACTGGGTGAAACAGAGGTTATATTAAAATGTGAAGAGATGCATTGTATTGTCACATGAATAATATCATCAGTGATGTGGTCATTGATGTCAAATGAGATGTCATCAGTGATGTCATCAGTGATGTCATTTGAGATGTCATCAGTGATGTCATCAGTGATGTCACTGACCATGTCATGAATGATGTAATATGTGACATGATCAGCAGTGGATTGCGGGTGCGCAATATATAGTTAGTGCAACTAACTATATATGGAATTTCAATGGTTTTGTGTGAGTAAAATAAGGTTTTTTAAATGCTAATTCCTAACTATATATGGTCTATAACCTATGGTTTTTTCAGTGAATTTTCAAGGTTTTGTAAATGCTAATTCCTAACTATATATGGTCTATAACCTATGGTTTTTTCAGTGAATTTCAATGGTTTTTTAATAGCAAATATCATAAGCTGTCGAATGTCAAGTACGTGGTAAGTGAAAACATTTTCGTGTTTATGCACACTGATCTGCTTTGAATGGTGCCCCCCCCCCTCATTTCTATTAGGAGTACTCTCTCTTTGCAGATAGTGAAAGGTAGTTAACGCAGGCCTTTGCCCCCGTTGTAATCCGTCGTGCCTGCTTCTCTCTCCATTTGATTGATTGTTATCCAAGTATTTACTGTTTTAGAATTAGTTCTCTTTGGTTCATTCTCTATTTACAAACAAACACAGAGTCGCAATACTCTGTTTAGTCTTTGCAGATAACGAAAAATCGTGTAAAAAAAAGAAAAGGAATCGAGCAAAATCAGTAGGCCACTAATGGGATCTCTTTTTGACCTCGCTAAAATAGAAACATTAGGAACAACCCCTCATGACAAATACAAAACTAGTGAGATGAACTGAACTCCACACAATGATGGCTGCAAAACAGCTCGGCTCCGCCACCCACCCCGCCCAAAATAACGATAAAGAGCGGCTGCCATGATTGGTTGCGGAATGGCCACGACGGAGCTACGAAATGATGCTGCTCTCATGCTAACCCCAGCTTCAGTCTGAAACATCCAGAAACACTGTAGACTACCAATTCGATCAGTTCCGGTAGCGCCCCAATGTAACCCGGTAGAGAAGAACTAGCCCTCCCCTCTTTGACTGATGGTTCTTGTTGCCTGTCCCTTCTGTTGTCATTTAACAGAACTATTTAGCCTGCTGAAAGGGGTTGTGTTCCGACCGCTGGTTGGTGGAGACATTTTGACTATATTCTGGACCTGCGTTGTCGCGTAATGCGTCATATGACGCGCCGCGTTAGCGCATCCGGAAGTCATCCGGGGCGCGCAGCGCGTAACGTAAGCATAACAAGTCATGTGACTTGTTAATAAAACTTTTCATTGGTTCATTTTACTTTTCTTATTGTAATGATGAAAGGCTTGGTCATATGACCTAAAAATTACGCTTTTCATTACTTCCGAACATTATTTTTTCTTAAATATATGTTATAATGTTCCAGACTAATGTACTTTCCCGGAAATTTTACAACTGTCCTGCAAGTAAAATATATTCTTTTTTCGAGAAAAAGAGCGTTTCTTCGTCCCATGATGGAGCCGTTGAGCAAAAGAGGGTCGACCTGCTGTCTTAGTCGCCGATACGCCTGAATATGAGATTCTTATCGATCACTTTATGTTGCAGGAATAGAAAACACAACAGCCCTTGACCATTTATCTTTACTGCGTTCCTTCGTATTATACCTTTTACCCTTCATGTAATTGGTCTGCTTTATTTCACTTGCCTTTTAATGATTCTAAAACAGTGACTATTATTACAAACTTTACCAATGTATATACTACTACCATGTTTTCTTTTAAAAACCTTTATTGTGAAAATTTCATTATACAAATACGAGCCTATAACCACGTGGGCCGGCCACGGAGCAAACTGTTATCGTATGTGATGAGTAGACATTTACACTGTAGAGGAACGTAACGGGCGGGCCATTAGGTTGCAAGAACTAAGGTGTCTAACAGTTACGGAATCGGTGGACGTACATTTTATAATTAAAATACGACAGGGCCAGTTACAATAAAATTATCTAGATATACATTTGCGGGCAAGTACCATGGGTGACGTTAATTCGAACTTTCAACAGTACAGTAATCAATAACACATCAGAACTTAATATCAATAGGGATGTCGAAATATTCAATCAATTCTCGTCCCCGCCCGCCATGTGCTTCAAAACTGCATACGTATCTCGTGATTTCAAGGTTCTGCAACCAGTACACAACAAGGAGTTACGAGTCCCATTTATTCCGGCGCCATTTTGGGCGAGGACGGGCAGGTCCAGGATATAGTCAAAATGTCTCTACCAACCATCGACTATGATGATGTTCATATGCTGTATTTATTAGAGTAACACTCATCTGTCCACATGAAATTAATTTGCCACAATCTAAACATGTCATTTTAATCTTTCCAAAGTTCTTCTAAAAATTTGGGACCGTTTCCCTTGCCTCTGAAGCTCTCAGTGCCACTTCTTTGATGAATGTACTAGCAGGTCAGGGGTTCTCCTCCAAATCTCTCTTTTATGCAGCACTATAATTAATTGGTGCCACCTCTCCATATGACGATGCATGGTATAGTTACCACAACTATATTTTTTTTCGGTTCCTCTGGAGAGTTCATCGTGGCAGATGAAGCGTGTAACGTACCGGGCATTTACCTTTTTTTGCATGTACAGGAAAGGAAAAAAAAATCGAGCGTCCGAGTTCTAAGGTGTCCCAGGGCCATTTTAGTGGACCAGGCCCAAATCCAAAGAACAGGCCGCCATTTTGAGAGTCCTGTTGCAGCCGCCTGTCGCTGTAGCATCAAGAGCAGCCGAAACTCAGCTGAATGGCAACTGAAACGGTAAAGGGGCGCCCCACTACAGCAGACGAGCCAGGCCCAAATCCAAAGAACAGCTATCTCACAGGCTAATGGGGCGACCCACGCCGAGTTTCAGCATTGTAGGATGACCACACAAGTACAACAACTTGCTAGACATCACCTCGGTGCCATCCGGATCTCGGCGCCCCACTGCAGATGAAGTGCCTCTCAACTATGAAACCACCACGGTGACATCCGGATCTTGGCGCGTTGTGCTGCCTTCGGCCTATTCGCACATCGGTCCGCTACTGACGCCATCTCACAGGCTAATGGGGCGACCCACGCCGAGTTTCAGCATTGTAGGATGACCACACCAGTACAGCAACTTGCTAGACATCACCTCGGTGCCATCCGGATCTCGGCGCCCCACTGCAGATGAAGTGCCTCTCAACTATGAAACCACCACGGTGACATCCGGATCTTGGCGCGTTGTGCTGCCTTCGGCCTATTCGCACATCGGTCCGCTACTGACGCCATCTCACAGGCTAATGGGGTGACCCACGCCGAGTTTCAGCATTGTAGGATGACCACACCAACTTGCTAGACATCACCTCAGTACCATCCGAATCTTGGCATCTCAACGCCTAGTGGTATCTTCCATACAAAAAATATTGTTACGCTGCCTTTGGCCCCATTCGCACATCAGTCCGCAACTTAGACATCACCTCGGTGCCATCCGGATCTTGGCATCTCAGCGCCTTGTGGTGTCAGTCAGAAAATATTGTTGTGCTGCCTTCGGCCTATTCGCACATCGGTCCGCTACTGACGCCATCTCACAGGCCAACGGGGCGCCCCACGCCGACTTTCAGCATTGTAGGATGGCCACACCAGTGCGGCAACTTGCTACACACCACCTCGGTGCCATCCGGATCTTGGCATCTCAGCGCCTTGTGGTCTCTTCTACACCGGAAATATAGTAGAAAATATTGTTGCGCTGCCTTTGGCCCCATTCACACATCAGTCCGCTACTGACACCATCTCACAGGCCAACGGGGCGCCCCACGCCGACTTTCAACATTGTAGGATGGCCACAGAAGTGCGACAACTTACTAGACACCACCTCGGTGCCATCCGGATCTTGGCGCGTTGTGCTGCCTTCGGCCTATTCGCACATCGGTCCGCTACTGACGCAAACTCACAGGCCAACGGGGCGCCCCACGCCGACTTTCAGCATTGTAGGATGGCCACACCAGTGCGGCAACTTCCTACACACCACCTCGGTGCCATCCGGATCTTGGCGCGTAGTGAAGCTGCAGCAGCTGCAAATAAGCTTCAGACAGTGTTACAACCGCTGCTCAGAACTCTCAACTATGACACCACCTCGATGCCATCCGGATCTTGGCGCGTTGTGTTGCCTTCGGCCTATTCGCACATCGGTCCGCTACTGACGCCGCCTCACGTGCCAACGTATTTTCTCCGCATTTTATACCCTATGCCGCATAACAGGTCATGTGACTTGTTTATAAAACTTTTCATTGGTTCATTTTACTTTTGGTTTCCTAATGATGGAAGGCTTGATCATATGACCTAAAAACAACACTTTTCATTGGATGAAAACTTTTTTTTTCCCCCAAACGATGAAAGCCCCACCTTGTTTCTGGATGTTTCAGACTGAAGCTGGCGTCACCATGAGAGCACCACCATCTCGTAGCTCCGTCGTGGTCATTCCGCGAGCAATCATGGCAGCCGCTCCCCACCAGAAGCCTGCAGGAGTCGGGGCCCCCAAAACTTTTGATGAATTCTCAAGGCGGAGGGGACGCTTTCGAGAATGGGGTCCAAGACCTAGCAGACAAGCGTCCGATTTCCAAGGTGTCCCAGGGCCATTTCAGTGGACCAGGCCCAAAAAGGAAACAGCCTGCCGCCATTTTGAGAGTCCTGTGACAGCCGCCTATCGCTGCACCGCAAGAGTGGGCGCAACTCAGCTGAATGGCGGATTTTGACACAGTGGACCAAAAGCGGACGGAATGGCAACTGAAACGGTAAAGGGGCGCCCCACTACAACAGACGAGACTCCACCTGGAGAGGCCCGTTCACGCCGCCTCCCCCGGGGCGCTCCACGCCGTTATTCGGAGCAGCATTGTAGGATACCAAAACCAGTGCGGCAACTTACTGGACATCACCTTGGTGCCATCGTTCTGCTGCCTTGGAACTATTCGCACAACAGTTTGCTACTGATGACCCACCCCCCGCGACGCCCCACGCCGTTATTTGCTGGGTGGCAACTTACTAGACATCACTTTTGTGTCATCTAGATTTCGGCGCGTTCTGCTGCCTTGGAACTATTCGCACAACAGTTTGCTACTGATCACCCACCCCCCGCGACGCCCCACGCCGGAAATCTGGACGTTGTGCTGCGTTGGGACTATTCGCACAGCCGACCGCTACTTCGTTGTTTTTCTCTAAAAATGTTTATATGTTATTACTATTTTTGTTTTCTTGTATATATTTATAAATTATTAAAGTTTTATAATCTTACTACTTTGTCGGAGTGCTATATATTTTTAATGTGACACATAATTGTAAAAACTTTGATGTACAAAGAGTCATCCCTGGAATCTTCCGCTTCACGCTCGGTCCCCTCCCCAATCACAATACAGGATGGTTTTCAGATAATAGCAACGCTTCTGCTGTGACGGATCTCATCGAGTGTGGGCCTTGATCTACTATAACTCCTTTGAAGACGGGTGATTCTTTACAGCTGTGGCTATAAACTACATCTGCAGGGCTAGCTGATAGCCTAGGACCGGCCTGGACAATCGGACACAGAGGAAAAGGAGTGTCAGAGGGTGCGGTAGTGAATAGGGCGAAAGGGAGGTGTCGGGCGGGCACAGGGTGTGATTCTCAGGGAAGAACAGCGCAGATGGGGGGAGGTTTATTACCCATGCATAAAACAGAGAGCGGGGGTGACCACTGCCTGGGGGAGATGCTTGCGAGGGTGGGGAGCCATGCTAAGGATCGACAGCGTGCACAGAGTGGATCTGGTCAAGGCATCTAAAATGGCTGCCGTGCACGACAAAAGTGTGGCATTTGAAAAAAGACAAGATGGCGCACACAATGTTTTTCAACAATTCCTGATTTCCTTCGAATCGAACGTTAACAGACGTTGGGGCATATTACCAAAGTTAAGCGATATTTATCCCTAACGATGCATTGCAAAGATTTTTTTACCGTCAGAAATTATCGCAGATAAACCTTGCTATTATCAAGGTTTATCGCAAATACGATAAAAAACGAGCGCAATGCATTAATATCGCTGAAAACTCCGCGATATTCATGCATTACCGAGCTAATGCTCTTAGCCATGTTATCCACCTCCCATTGGATAACATGGCTAAGAACTGCTCAGGGCAGCTGTTACTTTTTGGAGATATTCGCGCTTATCTCGAATATTTCCAAAAGTTGATAATAGGAGATAGCGATGTTAGCGACTGTTTCCAGTCGCTAACATCTTGGCATGCCCACTTTGCATGTCATTAGTGATAAATATCACTCACATGCAAAGTGGGGCCCAAGATGGTCGCTATCTCCTACTAGCCGTCGCTAACTGGTGCTAGCAACAGCTACGTAATACAGATATAATTTTATCTCCGCGAAGCGGAGCGCTGTTACAGATATATATCTTGTTTTTGAACGTTAATTTCTCAAAATGCACTGAAGCACATATATTGAGACCTAGCAAAGGCACATCGGGCTACCAGTCCCTAATATTTTACCAAGTTTCGTGCAAATCCATTCAGCCGTTCGATTATTATTATTATTTATTTTTTTTGCCCCGCGGGGCCCTTTTAAAACCTCCACATCAAACCTAGGGGATCAGCGAGGATCTACTATGCCCCCTTATGGTCATTTGCCCCTTCGCTTTGGCCTCCTCTTGTCTCTCGATCCTACCGAGAGACAAGATGGCGGCCGCTACGGACTGTTTGGAATGTTTACAGACACCGGAGAGCCAATCAGCTTCGCTTCGCAAAGCTCCGTAACGCGAAAAGTACGCGAAGCGGTCCGCTGTTACAGATATATATCTTTTTTTGAACGTTAATTTCTCAAAATCCACTGAAGCACATATATTGAGACCTAGCAAAGGCACATCGGGCTACCAGTCCCTACAATTTTGCCAAGTTTCGTGCAAATCCATTCAGCCGTAAGATTATTATTATATTTTTTTTTTTTTGCCCCGCGGGGCCCTTTTAAAACCTCCACATCAAACCTAGGGGGTCAGCGAGGATCTACTATTCCCCCTTATGGTCATTTGCCCCTTCGCTTTGGCCTCCTCTTGTCTCTCGATCCTACCGAGAGACAAGATGGCGGCCACTACGGACTGTTTGCGGCCACTACGGACTGTTTGGAATGTTGACAGACGCCGGAGAACCAATCAGCTTCGCTTCACAAAGCTCCGTTGCGCGAAAAGTACGCGTCCTAGGCCGCTGCCCGGTCCGCGCTTACAGATATATATCTTTTTTTAAACGTTAATTTCTCAAAATCCACTGGAGCACATATATTGAGACCTACAAAAGGCACATCGGGCTACCAGTCCCTACAATTTTGCCAAGTTTCGTGCAAATCCATTCAGCCGTTCGGGCTAAAAGTGAGGCCAACCGCCCTATGGAAATTAACATGGGAAAAACGCGTTTTGGGACCCCCCTTTTTTCTCGGCCCCCCCTTGACGAACCCCCCCCAAATTTTCAAAGGCTGCTCAGAAACAAAATGTGCCATTTTCCTGAAAATTTCAGCCAATTCCGTCCACAAACGGCAAAGTTATTAGACATAGAATTTTCAAAAATCCCATAGAGAAAAAATCCTAACTATATATACCTACTGGCGACCGCCAGTAGGTAATATACATACATATATATATTTGTTTCAGCTCCTGACAACACCAGCCTGCCGCACTCTCAAGCGGGTGCCTGCTTGACGGGGGTGTACCGGTCATACACATACTGCTCCAAACATCCTACAGGGCTCTGCCTGTTTCAGATCAGCAGCACTCACGGGGGTGGGTTTTTCAAAGATTTTTTATTACAAAAACCCTTTGCACATCAAAGACGCGTTTCGGCGCTTAGCCTTCATCAATTCGTTACACAGTTCGCGCCACGGCCATTCAAAATATACCTGTGTCATGTGATACTCTCATTAGTATAGAAAGAGGACTATTCTTTATCCCAATTTTTTGCCTCCATCTTGTAGTATGCAAAGTGTCATTATATACGCGATACACATTGTAAACACTCGCAATTATATATTGCTAAGAAATGGACCATTATAGACTAACTCTAAAGCATTATTAAGCCCTGGATGGGCTATCGGATCATTCCTATCACCCAATACATATATGCCCTGGATGGGCTCACACTAATGTTATACTTATTATTGTACTTAAGTATCACGTACTGGGACTCCAATGTTAATTCGAATTCATTTCCTAGTGCATTCATCACTATACATTTAAAATATACATATATCAGACAATTACTGTTGGAAGAATCTTGACTATAATCTCAAACCCAGGTGCACTGCTAATTCTTCATGCATGTTAAGCCCATTCGGTGCCTTACTTTGTAAATCAATTATATATCGTGATTCTAGTCGTCTAAGTTTCTGTAGACGATCTCCTCCCCTCACACTGATGGGGACACTATCTAGGCATATATAGGACAACAGCTCCCTGTTGCGCCCATGTGCAGTCTCGAATTGTCCCCAAAAATTGGGATAAAGAATAGTCCTCTTTCTATACTAATGAGAGTATCACATGACACATGTATATTTGAATGGCCGTGGCGCGAACTGTGTAACGAATTGATGAAGGCTAAGCGCCGAAACGCGTCTTTGATGTGCAAAGGGTTTTGGTAATAAAAAATCTTTGAAAAACCCACCCCCGTGAGTGCTGCTGATCTGAAACAGGCCGAGTCCTGTAGGATGTTTGGAGCAGTATACATATATATATATATATCCTGGAAACTCGAACCACTTCCTGATTCCACCCACGGCAGATTAGGCGAGGAAAGAGACACAGACCTCCGAGGTTTTCATGTTGGCAAAAATCTTGTTTATTACGAGTGACCCAACACGACGCGTTTCAAGCCCGTAAGCCCTTGTTCACGTGTCAAAGTGGAAAAAACACCATCTACTATTTAAAGTGAATACTACCACTCCCAAATTCTGACATCATAGGTCACATGGTAATGGGCATGAACAACAGACTATGGTTACCACAAAAATTATTTTGTAGTACTAAACCAATTAGGCAGAATAATATCTTATGACACACTTGATATATATATACACGTTTAAAAGAACATCTAAAAACATGTAAAGTGCTTAAATGTCATAATATTTATAAAATAATAAATACAATTCATTTTAAGATTCTCATTGGATAAATCCAAGACTGCCTATGTTGCTACAGCGCCCATACTGTGTTATTGCCGGATGAATCCGATTATTCTCATCTCAATCAATATGGCCTATTGGTCTTGTGTGCGTAACAGTGCATATATATTTTTTTATTATCATCATGATTTCATGACCATTCATATTTTCTTTATTGTTTTTCTTTTTGTCAGTGCAAGCACGAGTGGGAGAAAGTTTGTGCAAAAGTGCATATATAAATATAAATGTAAAGTGCTGATGTGAACCGAATTGACTTCTCAATTAATCAAATGCTAATGTAATGTATATATATATATATATATTACCTACTGGCGGTTGCCAGTAGGTAGTTATAGTTAGGATTGGCTACCATAAGAAATCCACAACATTCTATTGGAAATAACTCTGGCGCCGGTTGAGGAATTTGTGTGTAATTTTCCAAAATTTTGGCCAGCTCCGCTCCGCTCCTTCCCTGGAAGTTTCGGGGGGATTCGTGGAGTGGCGGCTGAGAAAAAAGGGGGTCCCAAAACGTGTTTTCCCCATGTTCATTTCCATAGGACGGTCTGACAAGTCTACAGCCCGAACTGCTGAATGGAATTACGCCAAACTTGGCAAAATTGTAGGGACTGGTACGCAGGTGTGCCTTTGCTATATTTGGTGGAAATTGCTCCAGTGGTCTTTTTGAAAATTAACTTCAAAAACACATATATATCTATAGACGCGCTCTGAGCGCTCACTGGTACGCGTACCGGGGAGCGCACCCGGCGCGCTACGGGAGTGCGCAAGCGGAAAGCTGATTGGCTGTCGGGTGTCTGTCAACATTCTAAACAGTCCGGATAGTCAGCCATCTTGTGTCTCGGTAGAATTGATACACAAGAGGTGAAAAAGAAAGGGGGAAATAATTAAAAGGGGGCAGAGTAGACCCCCCCTGACCCTCTAGGTTTTCTGAGGGCGGCCTAGAAGGACCCTGAAGGGCAAAAAACCTTTTTTTATTTTTTTTTATTTTTGCGGGGTAAGCGCTGGGTGCGTTCCCAGGTGCGCTCTCCGGTACGCGCACCCTGAGCGCACCACGGGGAAAAACAGTGTCAAAAAATAGAGTAAAAAAATAAAGTAGAGTGTTTAGAGGTAAGTTGTGTTATGTGGGTGTTTTTTGTACAAGTAGGTACCAATGCAAAGTCTTATATTCAAGAGGAAAACTCTATTCCCCTCATCTGTAAAATGCACACCATCTCTCCTATACATGCCTTGCATGTTGTAACGCAAGTTGTTGTGGTAAATGGAACCCATACTATAGTCTCCGAGGAAAGCAGAAACAGTTTTATTTACATGTTGCCTTGCTTTCTCAATCTGTGGACAAAATTGGTTGGACCAGTTCCATTTTTGCCTTTGGCATATATTAGAAAATACCAAGGCAGTTTTGGGAAAAAGCGACATCAATTGCCCAAAGATGTCCTTTAAAAGCATTTCCAGACCTACCCCAGTCAAAGTGCCTAAGTCATTTCCACCACAGTGCACAAGTATAAGGTCAGGGTGTGGTAAATGCATAAAGGATTTTACCAATGGTATCAATTGGTGACTCCTCAATCCTCTCTGTCCAATCCATACAATGTCCACATTTGGTAAATCAAGGTTGTAAATACCTCTGTTAGCTGCGTAATTTTGACTCCAGTGGACATAGCTATGACCCACAAACCAGACATTTGGCATTTTGAAGGTAGATGTGCTTCTAGTCAGATGAGTTGTGGAAATGAAATGGCAGTTTGATTATGAAAAAAAGTGGTTGAGAATCAGTGCAGTTGAATAACCAGAAATGATTGGAGCTTTCTTAAAAATCTCCACTGAAAATTAGGGTGCATGCTTTTTTTTTGTAAGAAGTCATTTCAATGGTTGAGAAAAAGTCATTTAAAGAAACATTGCATTTCATTAGCTAGTAGACTGAGAGGTCAAACAACCTTGATGGATTCTTTTGCAACATAGTATGATGAACTTGTAAATTGTGTGCTGGTTTATGAGGGAGTTACCATGGTTACTTGGTGAATGAGCACTGGGGGGATGGGTGAATGTTATGTGAGTTTCAAAGTCTTGAAATGTACAACCAATTAAAATGTGCAGTTTGGTTTTAAATTTGTGTGGGAACAATTTTAATTGGTTAGGTACAAGAATATGGGCCTGAAATGAGAAAGAATCTATGCCATTATTCTCAGGCTCAAGTGAAGGAAGCATTATTCAGAGTTTCTGATTAAGAATATCTGTTGACTGTGACTGACACTGTTTTACATCTTCCAAAGCATTTTTAAAGGTGAGTAATGATTCTTTTAAAAAAGATAGAGAGCTTAAAGATTTTTGACAAGTATCACAGTGAGTGTCTGTGTGAATTAAGGAATTATATTTTTACCTTTTTCCATAATGTTAGTTGTGTGTTTATAAGGTAGACTTCTTTTTAAATTGTTTTTTATGCTTGGATTCAATGCTGGTTTAGAAATTGTGTAATGGTTTCATTGGAGTTGTAAATATGCTCCTTTTTTTGAAGCGCCTTGTGCAACATTTAACTTGGGTGGAAGCAGTGAATGTATGGAGAGGGATAGGAATAGCAGATAGAAAACCATATGAAATGGTGTGGGAGATGCATAAAGTATTACAGTAATGGTATCAATTGAGATGGAATATAAGATAAAGAGGGGCATATTTACAAGACTCTTGTGCAATGATTGACATGGGTGCAAGCAGAAAATGCATGCAGAGTAATAAAATTGGCACCCAGAAAAGAATATGAAATGCCGTGAGAGATGTTTAAAGGGGGTTTTTTTTATGGCATAAATTGAGATAGAATATACAAAAAAAAGAGGACATATTTACAAGCTCCTTGTGCAATGTTTGACATTAATGCTGGTATAGAGATAGTGTAATGGTTTCATTGGCACATTTACAAGCCGCGTGCGCAATTTTTGACCTTAATGCTGGTACAGAGATAGTGTAATAGTTTCATTGGCACATTTACAAGCCGCGTGCGCAATGTTTGACATTAATACTGGTACAGAGATAGTGTAATGGTTTCATTGGCACATTTACAAGCCGCGTGCACAATGTTTGACATTAATGCTGGTACAGAGATAGTGTAATGGTTTCATTGGCACATTTACAAGCCACGTGCGCAATGTTTGACATTAATGCTGGTACAGAGATAGTGTAATGGTTTCATTGGCATATTTACAAGCCGCGTGTGCAATGTTTGACATTAATGCTGGTACAGAGATAGTGTAATGGTTTCATTGGCATATTTACAAGCCGCGTGCGCAATGTTTAACATTAATGCTGGTACAGAGATAGTGTATTGGTTTCATTGGCATATTTACAAGCCGCATGCACAATGTATGTGTGACAAAAATCACACTGATGGGTGAATCAAGCTTCACTCACAGTGTGATCTTAGGCAGATTAATAGGATTTTAGATATAATGTATCATGTCTGTCTCTGCCTACAGTATGTATGACTGTTATGTTATGTTATGTTATGTTATTCAGTTTTTGTATAGCGTACAGCTACTCACAAGGAGTGTCCCGACGCTTTCCACCCTCAACTCATAGGAAATAACACAACACAGCTAAAAAACAGACAACAAAACAATGCAGAAACAGTGGGAAGTTAAAAACAGACTAGGAGTTAAAAAGCCAGGTCTTCAGGCCCCTCCTAAACTGGAGCAGATTGGCAGTACTCCGAAGAGAAAATGGAAGCAGATTCCAAAGCTGGGGGGCTCTGCAGCCAAAAGACCGCCCTCCCGCACGGGCCTTCCTCACCCGTGGAACCACCGCTTTACAAAGAGCTTCCGAACGGAGGAAACGAGCTGGACGATAGAAAGTTAGTCTCTGCTGCAGATAGCCCGCTCCTGATCCATGCAGAGCTTTATGCATCAGGGTCAAGGATTTAAACTGGATCCTCTTCCTGATGGGGAGCCAATGAAGCGTCTGGAGCAGGCCGGAAGCTCGAGCTCGTCTCCCTAAGCCAAAGATCGCCCGGGCAGCAGAGTTCTGCACCACCTGCAGGCGCTGGACCAGATAGTCAGGAAGGCCGAGAAAAAGAGCGTTGGCATAATCTAGCCTCGAACCGACCAGAGCCTGCACAGTAATCCTCCTGTGCTCCTCAGATAACAAAGGCAAAAATTTGCGGAGCATTTTCAGTAGTCCGTAGCAAGTGCCGGCCAGGCCAAGAATGTGAGTTCGGAGCGACAGCTGATTGTCTAGCTTGACGCCCAAATTTTTGGCCACCACGGAGGACTGTGCGGGAGGACTCATGTCGGACGGCCACCAATGCTGCCACTCCGGATCGGCAACGCAACCAAAAAATAAAATCTCGGACTTGCCTGAGTTGGCCCTCAGACCGTTCCGCTGGAACCAGTCGAAGACCAGCGCCAGGCAGTCCCGGATTCTCTCTCCCACAAACTCTTGATCTTTCCCGCATGTGAAGAGGAGTTGCGTGTCGTCGGCATAGGAGACGATCTGGGCCCCATACGCCTCCACCAAGGCCGCCAGAGGGGACATAAAGATGTTAAATAATGTGGGGCTCAACACAGAACCCTGTGGAACCCCTACTCCCAATGGCGGCATCTCGGCGGAGCTCTGGGAAACCCAGACCATCTGGCGGCGGCCTTCCAGGAAAGAAGTAAACCACCTGAGCACCGTCCCCCTCAGGCCGATGTCATAAAGCCTGGTTAGAAGCGCCTTATGGGGGACGGTGTCGAAAGCCGCAGAAAGATCTAACATGACCAACATGGCCCTTCCGCCGACATCCAGAGTCTCTGCCTAAGATCACAGTGATGGGTGAATGACGCTTCAGTCACAGTGTGATCTTAGGCACATGTCCACGATATTACATGTAATCTACTATCTCTGTCTCTGCAAGCAGTATGTGTGTCTCTGCTCATATTATTTCACTGTATCTACAGGCCAAAAGCAGGCCACCTATATATAAACAAGACATAACATTAATTAGTAAATCGTTTTTGAAACAAAGCAAAGCACATGTAATGTAAATGAGCCTTTTGTTGTATACTAGTGTTTATATTGTTTACTTATTGTAATTGATATGTAATATGTTTGTAGTGATCTATAATATGTTATTTTTTGTTTACCACAGATTATAATCATCTATACAAACAAACAAAAAGATGCCTTCTAAAGCAAGAAGAGAAAACATTTATAAAAGAAAATTATTGTCTAAGGAAAAAGAAAATCGAGAACCAACCAAAATAAAATCTTCAGAGAAAAAGAAAAATGCTCCTGGTAAGCAAACTAAAAATTTTCTCAGGAACTTATTGAAATGTCAAGAAAAAAAACGTTTTTTTGGGAAAGAACAATGAAACACCTGTAATTACAAAGAAGACAGGATGTCCTTCTAAAAATGTTAGACCTGTAGAAGGAGATTATATTTTATATTAGAAAAGGAGAAGCAAGCAATTTACTGAAATTCGTAGACGAATGTTTTACAACAGAATAGTATCAAATTTATTAAACAATGGAAAGAGGTATAAAAAAGACCGCTTTTTACAAGAAAAAAAAACATAGTTAAGATTGTGGATGAAGCATTTAAAGTGAAAAATAAGTTGTTTAGTTTAGTAATGAATAAAATGTGTGCACTTGATAAGGTAATCAATGTGTTAAAAAAAAAAATGTAAGTGGAGGAGAGTAATTAATCGAACTAATTTCTGTGATGTTTTTTCTGGAGAATGGAAGCATAGTTCAAGTTCTGAGCCATTTTTTAATGAAGAAAGTTGCTTTCAGGATAATGATTTGGTGCATGCAGTTGACACCAGTTGTCGAGCATATGAGGTGAAGGACGGTTGTCCGGTTGAAAAAGAAGAGATTGTGCCTAGAAATACGGAAGAGGTGTTACCTGATGAAGTTTTAGGGAGATGTCCTAAGGCTCCAGTGTATACATGGAATTGTAGTAGTATTTGTAGTGTCCGACAGGAATCAATTGATTTGTTTCGCACTTTCTTACGGACATATACTAAGAAAAGTGTGAAACAAATAATGAAAATTTTACAGGAGTTAGATCCTTGTAGAGTGAGAGAAAAAACAGGTTTGCAAGGGCATTCACTGGCTTGTCTTTCAAGAAAAGTATGTCAGAGTGTTTTTCACCATTTTAGGATGTTAGCAGTGCATCATAATAAAGTGAGGAAATTAGTGAGAAGGTTGTACTATGCAAAAAGTCCAGCACTTAAACTAAAACAGTTAAACAGTGCTCTTTTGCATGGAACTGAATTAGATGTCAAAAACATTTGTGATGAAATTGAGTTTTGTTACTTTGGTGAAAAAGAGGCCAGTGCAGAAATTGATACTGTAATAGAAGGTAATGTAGAAGAGAAAATAGAGATTTTAAGTACAGAAAAATTTGAAAATTAAATTATAAAGTTTAAGGTCAATTCAAGTGAAAGGCCTAATTTTTCTTGTGTTTGTTGTCTTGTGTTTGTTGTCGACGAACTCATTATAAGCATCAGACTAGATTAGTTGATTTATATGTAAAAAGCGAAAAGATAAATAATAATGAGTGGAAGGATTTTGCAACTTATTTGTTGGTTGAAAATTGTTTTGATTTGGGCTCTGATCAATGTATTTGTACATATTGCTATAATAAATGAAATGAAAACAGAATGCCTGCTAGAGCTGTTCATAATAATATGGAGTTGGTAGACATTCCTTCTGAATTGATGGATTTAAATACCTATGAGTCTATTCTGATTCAATGTGTGCATCCTTTTCAGGCTATTGTTCGCATGGAGCCTAAGACAGGGAAATTGCCTCCTTCAGATTTACAGAGAAGATTAAAGGGAAAAGTTGTTTATTTGCCTCTAGATTTTAAGAAAAATATTGATACAATTGGTGTCGAAAAAGTAGAAGAGGAACCTCTGGTTATTCTAGTTAATGGTGTTCCGACAAAAAGTAAGAAAATCTGGCAAGAATTAGTGGATGTTAGGAAAGTCGAAAAGGCAACGTTGTATTTGGTAAAAAATATTCAGTACTATAAAAATGTGTATGTGGGAGAAGAGGAAACAACTGTACAAGACAACACTGATGTCTCTGCTGGGCAAATAGAAAAAGTTGATGTCTCTAGAAGTGAAGAAATTTATGAACATTATAGTGTTCATCCATTGCATTCCAAAGAAGTAATGGGGAATGCTGTTGACTTGTTTCAGATGAAAAAAGCCGAAGGAAGTCCCATTAGTGTATGGGAAGAAAGTTTGGAAGCTCGTTGTTTTCCACAGTTATTTCCAACAGGTGAAGGTGGACGATATGACGACTGACCTGTTCAAATTCCTGCATCTGAATACTGGACTTCAAGATTATATGAAGAATATCCAAGGTTTCGTCAATGCATTCCATATTTGTTCCATCTACTGTTTGAGAGTGACTTGTTTGGACTTTCCTATGCAGTAAACCATATACTGAAAAGTGGAGCACATCTACTAAATGTTTCGGCAAGGGATGTTATGGCTAAAGTGAAACTGCAAGATAGTGTTTTGGAATCTCAGCTAATTAATCTCATGGCATGTCAGCGTGGTACTAAAGAGTATTGGTACCGTCATCATGGGGAATTGAAATGTATGCTAAGAAACCTAGGAACTCCTACATGGTTCCTCACTCTTAGCTGTGCTGAGTATGCTTGGGAAGACTTACTTGAATTTCTACGAGAGGCAAATAAAAACATTGCATATATTGAATAAGACACCTGGAGAACTGTGCTCTTTGGATCCAGTTAATGTATGCAGGTATTTCAATCATAGGTTTGAAGCTATGATGTCTTTTATTACAAACAAAAAAAATCCTCCGCTTGGAGAGGTGTTGGATTTCTTTTGGAGAAAGGAGTATCAAGCAAGAGGTGCTCTTCATATACATATGCTGCTATGGATTAAAGATGCACCTACATTTGGAACAGATTCAGATGAGAAAGTGATGAGTTTCATTAAGCAGTATTCTACATGTGCTGTTCCGAAAAGTACAGAAGAAAACAATTTAAGACACCAAGTTTTACGCTTTCAAAGCCATCGTTGTGGGAAATACTGTCGTCGAAAATACAAATCCAGGGACAAGTTCTACACGAAATGTCGTTTTGAATTTCCACGTCCAGTAACATCGAAAGGAAGAGTCAACAATTTTATGTCTTCTCTGCGACATACTGTGACAAGAAAAGCACCCAAAAATACATGCAACCTAAGAAGAAATGAGGAATCCAAATTCTATACTATAACCCAGTCATTTTGTCCATGTCGAATGCTAACATGGATATTCAATATGTGGCTGACAACTCTATTGCTGTGGCTCGATATGTGACGTCTTACATCACAAAATCAGAAAAGACGGAACTGAAGGAAATGTGGGAGGAAATTTCACATGAAAAGAGTCTAAGCAAGAAATTATACAGTTACAGTCTGAAGATGTTGTCGCATCGAGAAATTGGAGCATATGAATGTTCTGATCGGTTGTCATCAGCAAGTCTATATGCCAAATCTAGAACCATCATTTGGGTGAGTCTAGGTCTTGCTGCAACACGAAACCGAGTTTTGAAATCTGTACAAGAAATAGAGTATTTGGCAGAGAAAGAACAGATATTTTGAAGACAAACATGTTGGATACATACTATCCAAATAGAAGTACTCACCTTGAGAACGCTTGTCTCTATGAAGTCCTGCAAACCTATATTTTTAAAAAGAACGTCACAGAAGACATCAAGAAAGGTGTATATGCTGTAATTGGTTGTGAAGGCTGTCTAGTGAAACAAAGAAAAGGCCATTTGATTAATCATCGAAAATTGAGTTGTGATTCTCCAGACAAAAGGGAATTATATTACTTAGCTCTTTTGCAACTCTTTAAGCCTTGGCGTAGAGAAGAGGAACTACTTGGAGATTTTCTTACTTATGAAGATTCGTTCAATGCAACCAAGAATACGATGGAATGTCCTGTTTTTTCAAAGTATCTGCAAATGTTGAACGAGGAAATACAGCAAGAAGCTACAATTGCAGCAGAGATTGCTAGAGACAGTTCTCAAGATAGTCAGAGTTCTGCTTCATTGAGTCAGGATCCACTAGCAGGACCAATTATACAAAATGAAGCTGCTACTGCCATGGATGAAGTTGAAAGAGCCATGGAACAAGCTCAGGAGGATGGAGTTCACTTGGAAGATTTGGAAAAAGAACTAAACGTTGAGCAGAGACAAATATATGACGAAGTCACAGAACACGTTGAGCATGGTTTATCTCATGAGAAAAAAGAGTGCTCATGTACATCATTTGTACCTGTCCGACTATATGTGAGTGGAGAAGCAGGAACTGGGAAAAGTTTCCTGATTAAAGCGATTGCAACATATTTGCAGAAAACAACGGAGTCGTCGCTCTCTTGTGTTGTTACTGCTCCAACTGGGTTGGCAGCACACAACATTAAAGGGATTACTTTACATCGCTTATTGATGCTGCCAGTGGAGCATGATAACAAATTACCATACCATAAGCTATCTGGAGAAACTTGTTGTGAAGTTTCAAGAGTCCTAAAGAAAATGAAACTTCTTATCATTGATGAAATAAGCATGGTATCAAATGTAATGCTTGCTTTTGTGCATTTAAGAATGCAAGAAATTCTTAAAACAGACTATGATGTGTTATTTGGAGGCAAACACATCATTGTTTTTAGAGATCTATTGCAACTAACTCCAGTGAAAGGACAGCCAGTGTTTAAAATGTTTACGCATGAAGATACCAGGAAGTGCTTAGGAAGCATTTCAAATGTTAACATATGGTTACATTTCAAATATGCAGAACTACTTGAAAATATGCGACAGGCAAAGGATGAAGATTATAAAAATATTCTACAAGATGTAAGAATTGGAAAACTAACTGAGCATGGCAAAGAAGCTTTACATGGACGATTAATTTCAAATTTGTTTCCAAAGGAAAATATTCTCCCAGAGAATATTTTTAAGAAAATTCCTGAAAACAAATCTGTCATATGCTTGATGCCAACTCTGCAAGAATGGTCAATCTTCAACACCAAAATGTTAAAGTTGGAAAATCAAGAGATTGTGAAACTGGAAGCTATTGATAAAATAGAACATGAAGGAGCAACTATTATTTTGTCAGAAAACTTGAAATCAAAATTAGATTCTTTAGAGAAGACAATATCTAAAACTGCTGGTATGGAAAAGACTCTGTATGCATCTTTAAATTGTCGTATAATTTTACGACGTAATTTACATGTGGAAAGAGGTTTAGTAAATTGAGCAATGGGTCATGTTTTGGATTTTTTGAATTACCGAAATACACAGAAATACACAGTAATGGGTGAATGACGCTTCAGTCACAGTGTGATCTTAGGCACATGTCCACGATATTACATGTAATCTACTATCTCTGTCTCTGCAAGCAGTATGTGTGTCTCTGCTCATATTATTTCACTGTATCTACAGGCCAAAAGCAGGCCACCTATATATAAACAAGACATAACATTAATTAGTAAATCGTTTTTGACACAAAGCAAAGCACATGTAATGTAAATGAGCCTTTTGTTGTATACTAGTGTTTATATTGTTTACTTATTGTAATTGATATGTAATATGTTTGTAGTGGTCTATAATATGTTATTTTTTTTGTTTACCACAGATTATAATCATCTATACAAACAAACAAAAAGATGCCTTCTAAAGCAAGAAGAGAAAACATTTATAAAAGAAAATTATTGTCTAAGGAAAAAGAAAATCGAGAACCAACCAAAATAAAATCTTCAGAGAAAAAGAAAAATGCTCCTGGTAAGCAAACTAAAAATTTTCTCAGGAACTTATTGAAATGTCAAGAAAAAAAACGTTTTTTTGGGAAAGAACAATGAAACACCTGTAATTACAAAGAAGACAGGATGTCCTTCTAAAAATGTTAGACCTGTAGAAGGAGATGATATTTTATATTAGAAAAGGAGAAGCAAGCAATTTACTGAAATTCGTAGACGAATGTTTTACAACAGAATAGTATCAAATTTATTAAACAATGGAAAGAGGTATAAAAAAAGACCGCTTTTTACAAGAAAAAAAAACATAGTTAAGATTGTGGATGAAGCATTTAAAGTGAAAAATAAATTGTTTAGTTTAGTAATGAATAAAATGTGTGCACTTGATAAGGTAATCAATGTGTTAAAAAAAAAAAAATAAGTGGAGGAGAGTAATTAATCGAACTAATTTCTGTGATGTTTTTTCTGGAGAATGGAAGCATAGTTCAAGTTCTGAGCCATTTTTTAATGAAGAAAGTTGCTTTCAGGATAATGATTTGGTGCATGCAGTTGACACCAGTTGTCGAGCATATGAGGTGAAGGACGGTTGTCCGGTTGAAAAAGAAGAGATTGTGCCTAGAAATACAGAAGAGGTGTTACCTGATGAAGTTTTAGGGAGATGTCCTAAGGCTCCAGTGTATACATGGAATTGTAGTAGTATTTGTAGTGTCCAACAGGAATCAATTGATTTGTTTCGCACTTTCTTACGGACATATACTAAGAAAAGTGTGAAACAAATAATGAAAATTTTACAAGAGTTAGATCCTTGTAGAGTGAGAGAAAAATCAGGTTTGCAAGGGCATTCACTGGCTTGTCTTTCAAGAAAAGTATGTCAGAGTGTTTTTCACCATTTTAGGATGTTAGCAGTGCATCATAATAAAGTGAGGAAATTAGTGAGAAGGTTGTACTATGCAAAAAGTCCAGCACTTAAACTAAAACAGTTAAACAGTGCTCTTTTGCATGGAACTGAATTAGATGTCAAAAACATTTGTGATGAAATTGAGTTTTGTTACTTTCGTGAAAAAGAGGTCAGTGCAGAAATTGATACAGTAATAGAAGGTAATGTAGAAGAGAAAATAGAGATTTTAAGTACAGAAAAATGTGAAAATGAAATTATAAAGTTTAAGGTCAATTCAAGTGAAAGGCCTAATTTTTCTTGTGTTTGTTGTCTTGTGTTTGTTGTCGACGAACTCATTATAAGCATCAGACTAGATTAGTTGATTTATATGTAAAAAGCGAAAAGATAAATAATAATGAGTGGAAGGATTTTGCAACTTATTTGTTGGTTGAAAATTGTTTTGATTTGGGCTCTGATCAATGTATTTGTACATATTGCTATAATAAATGAAATGAAAACAGAATGCCTGCTAGAGCTGTTCATAATAATATGGAGTTGGTAGACATTCCTTCTGAATTGATGGATTTAAATACCTATGAGTCTATTCTGATTCAATGTGTGCATCCTTTTCAGGCTATTGTTCGCATGGAGCCTAAGACAGGGAAATTGCCTCCTTCAGATTTACAGAGAAGATTAAAGGGAAAAGTTGTTTATTTGCCTCTAGATTTTAAGAAAAATATTGATACAATTGGTGTCGAAAAAGTAGAAGAGGAACCTCTGGTTATTCTAGTTAACGGTGTTCCGACAAAAAGTAAGAAAATCTGGCAAGAATTAGTGGATGTTAGGAAAGTCGAAAAGGCAACGTTGTTTTGGTAAAAAATATTCAGTACTATAAAAATGTGTATGTGGGAGAAGAGGAAACAACTGTACAAGACAACACTGATGTCTCTGCTGGGCAAATAGAAAAAGTTGATGTCTCTAGAAGTGAAGAAATTTATGAACATTATAGTGTTCATCCATTGCATTCCAAAGAAGTAATGGGGAATGCTGTTGACTTGTTTCAGATGAAAAAAGCCGAAGGAAGTCCCATTAGTGTATGGGAAGAAAGTTTGGAAGCTCGTTGTTTTCCACAGTTATTTCCAACAGGTGAAGGTGGATGATATGACGACTGACCTGTTCAAATTCCTGCATCTAAATACTGGACTTCAAGATTATATGAAGAATATCCAAGGTTTCGTCAATACATTCCATATTTGTTCCATCTACTGTTTGAGAGTGACTTGTCTGGACTTTCCTATGCAGTAAACCATATACTGAAAAGTGGAGCACATCTACTAAATGTTTCGGCAAGGGATTTTATGGCTAAAGTGAAACTGCAAGACAGTGTTTTGGAATCTCAGCTAATTAATCTCATGGCATGTCAGCGTGGTACTAACGAGTATTGGTACCGTCATCATGGGGAGTTGAAATGTATGCTAAGAAACCTAGGAACTCCTACATGGTTCCTCACTCTTAGCTGTGCTGAGTATGCTTGGGAAGACTTACTTGAATTTCTACGAGAGGCAAATAAAAACATTGCATATATTGAATAAGACACCTGGAGAACTGTGCTCTTTGGATCCAGTTAATGTATGCAGGTATTTCAATCATAGGTTTGAAGCTATGATGTCTTTTATTACAAACAAAAAAAATCCTCCGCTTGGAGAGGTGTTGGATTTCTTTTGGAGAAAGGAGTATCAAGCAAGAGGTGCTCTTCATATACAATCTGCTGCTATGGATTAAAGATGCACCTACATTTGGAACAGATTCAGATGAGAAAGTGATGAGTTTCATTAAGCAGTATTCTACATGTGCTGTTCCGAAAAGTACAGAAGAAAACAATTTAAGACACCAAGTTTTACGCTTTCAAAGCCATCGTTGTGGGAAATACTGTCGTCGAAAATACAAATCCAGGGACAAGTTCTACACGAAATGTCGTTTTGAATTTCCACGTCCAGTAACATCGAAAGGAAGAGTCAACAATTTTATGTCTTCTCTGCGACATACTGTGACAAGAAAATCACCCAAAAATACATGCAACCTAAGAAGAAATGAGGAATCCAAATTCTATACTATAACCCAGTCATTTTGTCCATGTCGAATGCTAACATGGATATTCAATATGTGGCTGACAACTCTATTGCTGTGGCTCGATATGTGACGTCTTACATCACAAAATCAGAAAAGACGGAACTGAAGGAAATGTGGGAGGAAATTTCACATGAAAAGAGTCTAAGCAAGAAATTATACAGTTACAGTCTGAAGATGTTGTCGCATCGAGAAATTGGAGCATATGAATGTTCTGATCGGTTGTCATCAGCAAGTCTATATGCCAAATCAAGAACCATCATTTGGGTGAGTCTAGGTCTTGCTGCAACACGAAACCGAGTTTTGAAATCTGTACAAGAAATAGAGTATTTGGCAGAGAAAGAACAGATATTTTGAAGACAAACATGTTGGATACATACTATCCAAATAGAAGTACTCACCTTGAGAACGCTTGTCTCTATGAAGTTCTGCAAACCTATATTTTTAAAAAGAACGTCACAGAAGACATCAAGAAAGGTGTATATGCTGTCATTGGTTGTGAAGGCTGTCTAGTGAAACAAAGAAAAGGCCATTTGATTAATCATCGAAAATTGAGTTGTGATTCTCCAGACAAAAGGGAATTATATTACTTAGCTCTTTTGCAACTCTTTAAGCCTTGGCGTAGAGAAGAGGAACTACTTGGAGATTTTCTTACTTATGAAGATTCGTTCAATGCAACCAAGAATACGATGGAATGTCCTGTTTTTTCAAAGTATCTGCAAATGTTGAACGAGGAAATACAGCAAGAAGCTACAATTGCAGCAGAGATTGCTAGAGACAGTTCTCAAGATAGTCAGAGTTCTGCTTCATTGAGTCAGGATCCACTAGCAGGACCAATTATACAAAATGAAGCTGCTACTGCCATGGATGAAGTTGAAAGAGCCATGGAACAAGCTCAGGAGGATGGAGTTCACTTGGAAGATTTGGAAAAAGAACTAAACGTTGAGCAGAGACAAATATATGACGAAGTCACAGAACACGTTGAGCATGGTTTATCTCATGAGAAAAAAGAGTGCTCATGTACATCATTTGTACCTGTCCGACTATATGTGAGTGGAGAAGCAGGAACTGGGAAAAGTTTCCTGATTAAAGCGATTGCAACATATTTGCAGAAAACAACGGAGTCGTCGCCCTCTTGTGTTGTTACTGCTCCAACTGGGTTGGCAGCACACAACATTAAAGGGATTACTTTACATCGCTTATTGATGCTGCCAGTGGAGCATGATAACAAATTACCATACCACAAGCTATCTGGAGAAACTTGTTGTGAAGTTTCAAGAGTCCTAAAGAAAATGAAACTTCTTATCATTGATGAAGTAAGCATGGTATCAAATGTAATGCTTGCTTTTGTGCATTTAAGAATGCAAGAAATTCTTAAAACAGACTATGATGTGTTATTTGGAGGCAAACACATCATTGTTTTTAGAGATCTATTGCAACTAACTCCAGTGAAAGGACAGCCAGTGTTTAAAATGTTTACGCATGAAGATACCAGGAAGTGCTTAGGAAGCATTTCAAATGTTAACATATGGTTACATTTCAAATATGCAGAACTACTTGAAAATATGCGACAGGCAAAGGATGAAGATTATAAAAATATTCTACAAGATGTAAGAATTGGAAAACTAACTGAGCATGGCAAAGAAGCTTTACATGGACGATTAATTTAAAATTTGTTTCCAAAGGAAAATATTCTCCCAGAGAATATTTTTAAGAAAATTCCTGAAAACAAATCTGTCATATGCTTGATGCCAACTCTGCAAGAATGGTCAATCTTCAACACCAAAATGTTAAAGTTGGAAAATCAAGAGATTGTGAAACTGGAAGCTATTGATAAAATAGAACATGAAGGAGCAACTATTATTTTGTCAGAAAACTTGAAATCAAAATTAGATTCTTTAGAGAAGACAATATCTAAAACTGCTGGTATGGAAAAGACTCTGTATGCATCTTTAAATTGTCGTATAATTTTACGACGTAATTTACATGTGGAAAGAGGTTTAGTAAATTGAGCAATGGGTCATGTTTTGGATTTTTTGAATTACCGAAATACACAGAAATACACAGTGATGGGTGAATGACGCTTCAGTCACAGTGTGATCTTAGGCACATGTCCACGATATTACATGTAATCTACTATCTCTGTCTCTGCAAGCAGTATGTGTGTCTCTGCTCATAATATTTCACTGTATCTACAGGCCAAAAGCAGGCCACCTATATATAAACAAGACATAACATTAATTAGTAAATCGTTTTTGACACAAAGCAAAGCACATGTAATGTAAATGAGCCTTTTGTTGTATACTAGTGTTTATATTGTTTACTTATTGTAATTGATATGTAATATGTTTGTAGTGGTCTATAATATGTTATTTTTTTTGTTTACCACAGATTATAATCATCTATACAAACAAACAAAAAGATGCCTTCTAAAGCAAGAAGAGAAAACATTTATAAAAGAAAATTATTGTCTAAGGAAAAAGAAAATCGAGAACCAACCAAAATAAAATCTTCAGAGAAAAAGAAAAATGCTCCTGGTAAGCAAACTAAAAATTTTCTCAGGAACTTATTGAAATGTCAAGAAAAAAAACGTTTTTTTGGGAAAGAACAATGAAACACCTGTAATTACAAAGAAGACAGGATGTCCTTCTAAAAATGTTAGACCTGTAGAAGGAGATGATATTTTATATTAGAAAAGGAGAAGCAAGCAATTTACTGAAATTCGTAGACGAATGTTTTACAACAGAATAGTATCAAATTTATTAAACAATGGAAAGAGGTATAAAAAAAGACCGCTTTTTACAAGAAAAAAAAACATAGTTAAGATTGTGGATGAAGCATTTAAAGTGAAAAATAAATTGTTTAGTTTAGTAATGAATAAAATGTGTGCACTTGATAAGGTAATCAATGTGTTAAAAAAAAATAAATAAGTGGAGGAGAGTAATTAATCGAACTAATTTCTGTGATGTTTTTTCTGGAGAATGGAAGCATAGTTCAAGTTCTGAGCCATTTTTTAATGAAGAAAGTTGCTTTCAGGATAATGATTTGGTGCATGCAGTTGACACCAGTTGTCGAGCATATGAGGTGAAGGACGGTTGTCCGGTTGAAAAAGAAGAGATTGTGCCTAGAAATACAGAAGAGGTGTTACCTGATGAAGTTTTAGGGAGATGTCCTAAGGCTCCAGTGTATACATGGAATTGTAGTAGTATTTGTAGTGTCCAACAGGAATCAATTGATTTGTTTCGCACTTTCTTACGGACATATACTAAGAAAAGTGTGAAACAAATAATGAAAATTTTACAAGAGTTAGATCCTTGTAGAGTGAGAGAAAAATCAGGTTTGCAAGGGCATTCACTGGCTTGTCTTTCAAGAAAAGTATGTCAGAGTGTTTTTCACCATTTTAGGATGTTAGCAGTGCATCATAATAAAGTGAGGAAATTAGTGAGAAGGCTGTACTATGCAAAAAGTCCAGCACTTAAACTAAAACAGTTAAACAGTGCTCTTTTGCATGGAACTGAATTAGATGTCAAAAACATTTGTGATGAAATTGAGTTTTGTTACTTTGGTGAAAAAGAGGTCAGTGCAGAAATTGATACAGTAATAGAAGGTAATGTAGAAGAGAAAATAGAGATTTTAAGTACAGAAAAAATGTGAAAATGAAATTATAAAGTTTAAGGTCAATTCAAGTGAAAGGCCTAATTTTTCTTGTGTTTGTTGTCTTGTGTTTGTTGTCGACGAACTCATTATAAGCATCAGACTAGATTAGTTGATTTATATGTAAAAAGCGAAAAGATAAATAATAATGAGTGGAAGGATTTTGCAACCTATTTGTTGGTTGAAAATTGTTTTGATTTGGGCTCTGATCAATGTATTTGTACATATTGCTATAATAAATGAAATGAAAACAGAATGCCTGCTAGAGCTGTTCATAATATTATGGAGTTGGTAGACATTCCTTCTGAATTGATGGATTTAAATACCTATGAGTCTATTCTGATTCAATGTGTGCATCCTTTTCAGGCTATTGTTCGCATGGAGCCTAAGACAGGGAAATTGCCTCCTTCAGATTTACAGAGAAGATTAAAGGGAAAAGTTGTTTATTTGCCTCTAGATTTTAAGAAAAATATTGATACAATTGGTGTCGAAAAAGTAGAAGAGGAACCTCTGGTTATTCTAGTTAACGGTGTTCCGACAAAAAGTAAGAAAATCTGGCAAGAATTAGTGGATGTTAGGAAAGTCGAAAAGGCAACGTTGTTTTGGTAAAAAATATTCAGTACTATAAAAATGTGTATGTTGGAGAAGAGGAAACAACTGTACAAGACAACACTGATGTCTCTGCTGGGCAAATAGAAAAAGTTGATGTCTCTAGAAGTGAAGAAATTTATGAACATTATAGTGTTCATCCATTGCATTCCAAAGAAGTAATGGGGAATGCTGTTGACTTGTTTCAGATGAAAAAAGCCGAAGGAAGTCCCATTAGTGTATGGGAAGAAAGTTTGGAAGCTCGTTGTTTTCCACAGTTATTTCCAACAGGTGAAGGTGGATGATATGACGACTGACCTGTTCAAATTCCTGCATCTAAATACTGGACTTCAAGATTATATGAAGAATATCCAAGGTTTCGTCAATACATTCCATATTTGTTCCATCTACTGTTTGAGAGTGACTTGTCTGGACTTTCCTATGCAGTAAACCATATACTGAAAAGTGGAGCACATCTACTAAATGTTTCGGCAAGGGATTTTATGGCTAAAGTGAAACTGCAAGAGAGTGTTTTGGAATCTCAGCTAATTAATCTCATGGCATGTCAGCGTGGTACTAACGAGTATTGGTACCGTCATCATGGGGAATTGAAATGTATGCTAAGAAACCTAGGAACTCCTACATGGTTCCTCACTCTTAGCTGTGCTGAGTATGCTTGGGAAGACTTACTTGAATTTCTACGAGAGGCAAATAAAAACATTGCATATATTGAATAAGACACCTGGAGAACTGTGCTCTTTGGATCCAGTTAATGTATGCAGGTATTTCAATCATAGGTTTGAAGCTATGATGTCTTTTATTACAAACAAAAAAAATCCTCCGCTTGGAGAGGTGTTGGATTTCTTTTGGAGAAAGGAGTATCAAGCAAGAGGTGCTCTTCATATACATATGCTGCTATGGATTAAAGATGCACCTACATTTGGAACAGATTCAGATGAGAAAGTGATGAGTTTCATTAAGCAGTATTCTACATGTGCTGTTCCGAAAAGTACAGAAGAAAACAATTTAAGACACCAAGTTTTACGCTTTCAAAGCCATCGTTGTGGGAAATACTGTCGTCGAAAATACAAATCCAGGGACAAGTTCTACACGAAATGTCGTTTTGAATTTCCACGTCCAGTAACATCGAAAGGAAGAGTCAACAATTTTATGTCTTCTCTGCGACATACTGTGACAAGAAAATCACCCAAAAATACATGCAACCTAAGAAGAAATGAGGAATCCAAATTCTATACTATAACCCAGTCATTTTGTCCATGTCGAATGCTAACATGGATATTCAATATGTGGCTGACAACTCTATTGCTGTGGCTCGATATGTGACGTCTTACATCACAAAATCAGAAAAGACGGAACTGAAGGAAATGTGGGAGGAAATTTCACATGAAAAGAGTCTAAGCAAGAAATTATACAGTTACAGTCTGAAGATGTTGTCGCATCGAGAAATTGGAGCATATGAATGTTCTGATCGGTTGTCATCAGCAAGTCTATATGCCAAATCTAGAACCATCATTTGGGTGAGTCTAGGTCTTGCTGCAACACGAAACCGAGTTTTGAAATCTGTACAAGAAATAGAGTATTTGGCAGAGAAAGAACAGATATTTTGAAGACAAACATGTTGGATGCATACTATCCAAATAGAAGTACTCACCTTGAGAACGCTTGTCTCTATGAAGTTCTGCAAACCTATATTTTTAAAAAGAACGTCACAGAAGACATCAAGAAAGGTGTATATGCTGTCATTGGTTGTGAAGGCTGTCTAGTGAAACAAAGAAAAGGCCATTTGATTAATCATCGAAAATTGAGTTGTGATTCTCCAGACAAAAGGGAATTATATTACTTAGCTCTTTTGCAACTCTTTAAGCCTTGGCGTAGAGAAGAGGAACTACTTGGAGATTTTCTTACTTATGAAGATTCGTTCAATGCAACCAAGAATACGATGGAATGTCCTGTTTTTTCAAAGTATCTGCAAATGTTGAACGAGGAAATACAGCAAGAAGCTACAATTGCAGCAGAGATTGCTAGAGACAGTTCTCAAGATAGTCAGAGTTCTGCTTCATTGAGTCAGGATCCACTAGCAGGACCAATTATACAAAATGAAGCTGCTACTGCCATGGATGAAGTTGAAAGAGCCATGGAACAAGCTCAGGAGGATGGAGTTCACTTGGAAGATTTGGAAAAAGAACTAAACGTTGAGCAGAGACAAATATATGACGAAGTCACAGAACACGTTGAGCATGGTTTATCTCATGAGAAAAAAGAGTGCTCATGTACATCATTTGTACCTGTCCGACTATATGTGAGTGGAGAAGCAGGAACTGGGAAAAGTTTCCTGATTAAAGCGATTGCAACATATTTGCAGAAAACAACGGAGTCGTCGCCCTCTTGTGTTGTTACTGCTCCAACTGGGTTGGCAGCACACAACATTAAAGGGATTACTTTACATCGCTTATTGATGCTGCCAGTGGAGCATGATAACAAATTACCATACCACAAGCTATCTGGAGAAACTTGTTGTGAAGTTTCAAGAGTCCTAAAGAAAATGAAACTTCTTATCATTGATGAAGTAAGCATGGTATCAAATGTAATGCTTGCTTTTGTGCATTTAAGAATGCAAGAAATTCTTAAAACAGACTATGATGTGTTATTTGGAGGCAAACACATCATTGTTTTTAGAGATCTATTGCAACTAACTCCAGTGAAAGGACAGCCAGTGTTTAAAATGTTTACGCATGAAGATACCAGGAAGTGCTTAGGAAGCATTTCAAATGTTAACATATGGTTACATTTCAAATATGCAGAACTACTTGAAAATATGCGACAGGCAAAGGATGAAGATTATAAAAATATTCTACAAGATGTAAGAATTGGAAAACTAACTGAGCATGGCAAAGAAGCTTTACATGGACGATTAATTTAAAATTTGTTTCCAAAGGAAAATATTCTCCCAGAGAATATTTTTAAGAAAATTCCTGAAAACAAATCTGTCATATGCTTGATGCCAACTCTGCAAGAATGGTCAATCTTCAACACCAAAATGTTAAAGTTGGAAAATCAAGAGATTGTGAAACTGGAAGCTATTGATAAAATAGAACATGAAGGAGCAACTATTATTTTGTCAGAAAACTTGAAATCAAAATTAGATTCTTTAGAGAAGACAATATCTAAAACTGCTGGTATGGAAAAGACTCTGTATGCATCTTTAAATTGTCGTATAATTTTACGACGTAATTTACATGTGGAAAGAGGTTTAGTAAATTGAGCAATGGGTCATGTTTTGGATTTTTTGAATTACCGAAATACACAGAAATACACAGTGATGGGTGAATGACGCTTCAGTCACAGTGTGATCTTAGGCACATGTCCACGATATTACATGTAATCTACTATCTCTGTCTCTGCAAGCAGTATGTGTGTCTCTGCTCATATTATTTCACTGTATCTACAGGCCAAAAGCAGGCCACCTATATATAAACAAGACATAACATTAATTAGTAAATCGTTTTTGACACAAAGCAAAGCACATGTAATGTAAATGAGCCTTTTGTTGTATACTAGTGTTTATATTGTTTACTTATTGTAATTGATATGTAATATGTTTGTAGTGGTCTATAATATGTTATTTTTTTTGTTTACCACAGATTATAATCATCTATACAAACAAACAAAAAGATGCCTTCTAAAGCAAGAAGAGAAAACATTTATAAAAGAAAATTATTGTCTAAGGAAAAAGAAAATCGAGAACCAACCAAAATAAAATCTTCAGAGAAAAAGAAAAATGCTCCTGGTAAGCAAACTAAAAATTTTCTCAGGAACTTATTGAAATGTCAAGAAAAAAAACGTTTTTTTGGGAAAGAACAATGAAACACCTGTAATTACAAAGAAGACAGGATGTCCTTCTAAAAATGTTAGACCTGTAGAAGGAGATGATATTTTATATTAGAAAAGGAGAAGCAAGCAATTTACTGAAATTCGTAGACGAATGTTTTACAACAGAATAGTATCAAATTTATTAAACAATGGAAAGAGGTATAAAAAAAGACCGCTTTTTACAAGAAAAAAAAACATAGTTAAGATTGTGGATGAAGCATTTAAAGTGAAAAATAAATTGTTTAGTTTAGTAATGAATAAAATGTGTGCACTTGATAAGGTAATCAATGTGTTAAAAAAAAAAAAATAAGTGGAGGAGAGTAATTAATCGAACTAATTTCTGTGATGTTTTTTCTGGAGAATGGAAGCATAGTTCAAGTTCTGAGCCATTTTTTAATGAAGAAAGTTGCTTTCAGGATAATGATTTGGTGCATGCAGTTGACACCAGTTGTCGAGCATATGAGGTGAAGGACGGTTGTCCGGTTGAAAAAGAAGAGATTGTGCCTAGAAATACAGAAGAGGTGTTACCTGATGAAGTTTTAGGGAGATGTCCTAAGGCTCCAGTGTATACATGGAATTGTAGTAGTATTTGTAGTGTCCAACAGGAATCAATTGATTTGTTTCGCACTTTCTTACGGACATATACTAAGAAAAGTGTGAAACAAATAATGAAAATTTTACAAGAGTTAGATCCTTGTAGAGTGAGAGAAAAATCAGGTTTGCAAGGGCATTCACTGGCTTGTCTTTCAAGAAAAGTATGTCAGAGTGTTTTTCACCATTTTAGGATGTTAGCAGTGCATCATAATAAAGTGAGGAAATTAGTGAGAAGGCTGTACTATGCAAAAAGTCCAGCACTTAAACTAAAACAGTTAAACAGTGCTCTTTTGCATGGAACTGAATTAGATGTCAAAAACATTTGTGATGAAATTGAGTTTTGTTACTTTCGTGAAAAAGAGGTCAGTGCAGAAATTGATACAGTAATAGAAGGTAATGTAGAAGAGAAAATAGAGATTTTAAGTACAGAAAAATGTGAAAATGAAATTATAAAGTTTAAGGTCAATTCAAGTGAAAGGCCTAATTTTTCTTGTGTTTGTTGTCTTGTGTTTGTTGTCGACGAACTCATTATAAGCATCAGACTAGATTAGTTGATTTATATGTAAAAAGCGAAAAGATAAATAATAATGAGTGGAAGGATTTTGCAACTTATTTGTTGGTTGAAAATTGTTTTGATTTGGGCTCTGATCAATGTATTTGTACATATTGCTATAATAAATGAAATGAAAACAGAATGCCTGCTAGAGCTGTTCATAATAATATGGAGTTGGTAGACATTCCTTCTGAATTGATGGATTTAAATACCTATGAGTCTATTCTGATTCAATGTGTGCATCCTTTTCAGGCTATTGTTCGCATGGAGCCTAAGACAGGGAAATTGCCTCCTTCAGATTTACAGAGAAGATTAAAGGGAAAAGTTGTTTATTTGCCTCTAGATTTTAAGAAAAATATTGATACAATTGGTGTCGAAAAAGTAGAAGAGGAACCTCTGGTTATTCTAGTTAACGGTGTTCCGACAAAAAGTAAGAAAATCTGGCAAGAATTAGTGGATGTTAGGAAAGTCGAAAAGGCAACGTTGTTTTGGTAAAAAATATTCAGTACTATAAAAATGTGTATGTGGGAGAAGAGGAAACAACTGTACAAGACAACACTGATGTCTCTGCTGGGCAAACAGAAAAAGTTGATGTCTCTAGAAGTGAAGAAATTTATGAACATTATAGTGTTCATCCATTGCATTCCAAAGAAGTAATGGGGAATGCTGTTGACTTGTTTCAGATGAAAAAAGCCGAAGGAAGTCCCATTAGTGTATGGGAAGAAAGTTTGGAAGCTCGTTGTTTTCCACAGTTATTTCCAACAGGTGAAGGTGGATGATATGACGACTGACCTGTTCAAATTCCTGCATCTAAATACTGGACTTCAAGATTATATGAAGAATATCCAAGGTTTCGTCAATACATTCCATATTTGTTCCATCTACTGTTTGAGAGTGACTTGTCTGGACTTTCCTATGCAGTAAACCATATACTGAAAAGTGGAGCACATCTACTAAATGTTTCGGCAAGGGATTTTATGGCTAAAGTGAAACTGCAAGACAGTGTTTTGGAATCTCAGCTAATTAATCTCATGGCATGTCAGCGTGGTACTAACGAGTATTGGTACCGTCATCATGGGGAATTGAAATGTATGCTAAGAAACCTAGGAACTCCTACATGGTTCCTCACTCTTAGCTGTGCTGAGTATGCTTGGGAAGACTTACTTGAATTTCTACGAGAGGCAAATAAAAACATTGCATATATTGAATAAGACACCTGGAGAACTGTGCTCTTTGGATCCAGTTAATGTATGCAGGTATTTCAATCATAGGTTTGAAGCTATGATGTCTTTTATTACAAACAAAAAAAATCCTCCGCTTGGAGAGGTGTTGGATTTCTTTTGGAGAAAGGAGTATCAAGCAAGAGGTGCTCTTCATATACATATGCTGCTATGGATTAAAGATGCACCTACATTTGGAACAGATTCAGATGAGAAAGTGATGAGTTTCATTAAGCAGTATTCTACATGTGCTGTTCCGAAAAGTACAGAAGAAAACAATTTAAGACACCAAGTTTTACGCTTTCAAAGCCATCGTTGTGGGAAATACTGTCGTTGAAAATACAAATCCAGGGACAAGTTCTACACGAAATGTCGTTTTGAATTTCCACGTCCAGTAACATCGAAAGGAAGAGTCAACAATTTTATGTCTTCTCTGCGACATACTGTGACAAGAAAATCACCCAAAAATACATGCAACCTAAGAAGAAATGAGGAATCCAAATTCTATACTATAACCCAGTCATTTTGTCCATGTCGAATGCTAACATGGATATTCAATATGTGGCTGACAACTCTATTGCTGTGGCTCGATATGTGACGTCTTACATCACAAAATCAGAAAAGACGGAACTGAAGGAAATGTGGGAGGAAATTTCACATGAAAAGAGTCTAAGCAAGAAATTATACAGTTACAGTCTGAAGATGTTGTCGCATCGAGAAATTGGAGCATATGAATGTTCTGATCGGTTGTCATCAGCAAGTCTATATGCCAAATCTAGAACCATCATTTGGGTGAGTCTAGGTCTTGCTGCAACACGAAACCGAGTTTTGAAATCTGTACAAGAAATAGAGTATTTGGCAGAGAAAGAACAGATATTTTGAAGACAAACATGTTGGATACATACTATCCAAATAGAAGTACTCACCTTGAGAACGCTTGTCTCTATGAAGTTCTGCAAACCTATATTTTTAAAAAGAACGTCACAGAAGACATCAAGAAAGGTGTATATGCTGTCATTGGTTGTGAAGGCTGTCTAGTGAAACAAAGAAAAGGCCATTTGATTAATCATCGAAAATTGAGTTGTGATTCTCCAGACAAAAGGGAATTATATTACTTAGCTCTTTTGCAACTCTTTAAGCCTTGGCGTAGAGAAGAGGAACTACTTGGAGATTTTCTTACTTATGAAGATTCGTTCAATGCAACCAAGAATACGATGGAATGTCCTGTTTTTTCAAAGTATCTGCAAATGTTGAACGAGGAAATACAGCAAGAAGCTACAATTGCAGCAGAGATTGCTAGAGACAGTTCTCAAGATAGTCAGAGTTCTGCTTCATTGAGTCAGGATCCACTAGCAGGACCAATTATACAAAATGAAGCTGCTACTGCCATGGATGAAGTTGAAAGAGCCATGGAACAAGCTCAGGAGGATGGAGTTCACTTGGAAGATTTGGAAAAAGAACTAAACGTTGAGCAGAGACAAATATATGACGAAGTCACAGAACACGTTGAGCATGGTTTATCTCATGAGAAAAAAGAGTGCTCATGTACATCATTTGTACCTGTCCGACTATATGTGAGTGGAGAAGCAGGAACTGGGAAAAGTTTCCTGATTAAAGCGATTGCAACATATTTGCAGAAAACAACGGAGTCGTCGCCCTCTTGTGTTGTTACTGCTCCAACTGGGTTGGCAGCACACAACATTAAAGGGATTACTTTACATCGCTTATTGATGCTGCCAGTGGAGCATGATAACAAATTACCATACCACAAGCTATCTGGAGAAACTTGTTGTGAAGTTTCAAGAGTCCTAAAGAAAATGAAACTTCTTATCATTGATGAAGTAAGCATGGTATCAAATGTAATGCTTGCTTTTGTGCATTTAAGAATGCAAGAAATTCTTAAAACAGACTATGATGTGTTATTTGGAGGCAAACACATCATTGTTTTTAGAGATCTATTGCAACTAACTCCAGTGAAAGGACAGCCAGTGTTTAAAATGTTTACGCATGAAGATACCAGGAAGTGCTTAGGAAGCATTTCAAATGTTAACATATGGTTACATTTCAAATATGCAGAACTACTTGAAAATATGCGACAGGCAAAGGATGAAGATTATAAAAATATTCTACAAGATGTAAGAAATGGAAAACTAACTGAGCATGGCAAAAAGCTTTACATGGACGATTAATTTAAAATTTGTTTCCAAAGGAAAATATTCTCCCAGAGAATATTTTTAAGAAAATTCCTGAAAACAAATCTGTCATATGCTTGATGCCAACTCTGCAAGAATGGTCAATCTTCAACACCAAAATGTTAAAGTTGGAAAATCAAGAGATTGTGAAACTGGAAGCTATTGATAAAATAGAACATGAAGGAGCAACTATTATTTTGTCAGAAAACTTGAAATCAAAATTAGATTCTTTAGAGAAGACAATATCTAAAACTGCTGGTATGGAAAAGACTCTGTATGCATCTTTAAATTGTCGTATAATTTTACGACGTAATTTACATGTGGAAAGAGGTTTAGTAAATTGAGCAATGGGTCATGTTTTGGATTTTTTGAATTACCGAAATAGAGATGGAATTGAAAATATAAAAATTAAATTTGATGGTATTGAAGAAGTACAACAAATCTGTCGTTGTTCTGCTCGTTTTTTGCTAGTGAAAGATTTATATGTCCGCAGAAAACAGTTTCCTGTTTCTTTGGCATATGCAGTAACTATTCATAAATCTCAAGGTTTAAGTGTTGATAGTGCTTTGGTGAATATTGGAAATTCTGTGTTCAAGCAGGGTATGGCATATGTTGCTTTATCTCGAGTCAGAACTTTATCAGGATTGTACTTGATTGATTTTGATGAGACAAAGATTAATGCAGATCTAAATTGTGTAAAAGAATATAATAGGTTAAGAAGAGAGTTTGCTCCAAATTTACCTCAATATCCTCTGTTTGAAAAGCGTGTGGTAGGCCGAAAAAGAAGAAATGAGAAAAATTGTAGTGAAGTTGTAGCAAAAAGAAAAAAGGTAGATGAACCAGTAGTTGTAAGCAGAAACGAAATGGATTCAGTTAAAGATGTTGTTGGATTTCAGTTTGAAAATAGTTCTGGTGTCAACTGCTATGCTAATGTAGTGCTTAATGTTGTTTTCTTTCTCCAAACTGTCCAAGAACAGATTGCTGAAAATCGTGATCAAACACTTTGTTGTTTATTAAATTCTGTATTAGAGAAATGTAGCAGTGATAGAACAAAAATACAAATTGTTTCTGAAATTCGAAAGGTTTTAGACATATGTTCTGGTCTAAATCAATTTACACAGAATATTCAGCAAGATTGTCAGGAATTTGAATATGCTTGTTGTTTTGCAAGATGAAGGTGTAGAAAAACTTTTTGGCCTTTCTTATAAATGGCAACATGACTAATGACAATTGCTCCTTTTCAAGTAGTACTACAGTAGACACTGACAGATTTATATATTTGACTTTACCAGACTGCAAATCAGTGTCTTTTAATAATCTAGTTAGAGAAGCAAATCAAAACATGGTCTGTACTCAATGTAAATCTGCAATGCTATCAACTTTATTTTTACAAAGATATGGACAGTATGTTATTTTAATGTTCCAACGATGTAGACCTGATGGAACTAAATTGACAACATTAATTAAAAATGTTGTGGCTTCTCAATTACCAATTTCAGGAAGAACCTTTACAACTGCAGCAATTATTTACCATGATGGTCCTTCAACAACATCAGGACATTACACATGTTATTTAAAATGTCAAAAAGGCTGGAAGCTCTGTAATGATACTCAATTGACTTTCAAACAACGTTTGCCTTCTGACTTACTAAATTCTTACCTAGTGTTCTTACAACCGAAATTTTAGGGAAGGTAATTGGCCTATGAAGATTGCAGCAGTTAATATAACTTAGTTTGCTCTTCAAAATTACTTTCTGAATGAGAGTTATGAAGATAATAAAAAACATGTAGTTCTCATAGAGATAGTATATGTATATCATATAGTGTGTGCTGTGAGTATTATACAAATTATTTATAAAAAGTAAGCTAGAGGTGGAATTAAAACTCTTGTTTCATAATGTAAAAGATGTTGGAGCTTTTCTTTCAGAAAGTCGGGTAAATGAGACATTAAGAATACTCAGGACACATTTCCATAGAAAAGGACTTTCCATATACTATTTGGCCTCGTGGAAAAGTGGATGGATCAAAAGTGAGTTTAGATATGTTTTTAAAATTTTACATTATTTACGAAATGATTTAATGGGTTTTTTAAACACAATCATTTTAATTGTGTTTTTTTTGCCCGCTGGTATATGATGAGTACTATTGAAGTCACTGTTTTAAGTGAAATTCAATATATTCTGAGAACAGCAAAAATAAACCATTTAACATGTTGTTGAAATGATTTTGTATTTTCTAATATTAAATATATATTATTTTCCCATTCTCTTATGGTCACTTATCTTTTCCCACCCTCTATCACTCCTCTTAACTCACCCTCACTGGCCTTTTTTCACTCTTCCTCACCTCACCTCCCTTCCCTTATTCCACTTTCCTCACTTATTCTCATTAACCACTCCTTCACTGCCCTTTCCCTCTCTCCCATTCACTACTTTCCAGCTGTCAGTCACTCTACTTCACTCCCCTTCACCTTGTTTTCTTTCTTTGTTTCCTCAATAATTCCCCTTCTCTCACTCACCTTATTACACTTCACTCACTCCTTCTCTCACTTCCTCTGTCATCTCACATCCTCAATCCCTGTCTCTTAGCTTTGTTCTCTCGATCCTCTTACTCTCTCACTCCTCTTCCGTCATCCTTACTCCCTAAAACTCACCCACACTCCCGTACTTATATTTCTTTGCTCTCTTACTCAGTTTCTTTCTGCCAGTGTTTCCTTCACTACCTCTATGTTCTCACTCTTTCACTGCCTTTGTCTCAAGCTCATTTGCTTTTATCCTTTTTATTTTCCTTTTTTATCTACCTCACTCTCCGGTACTCACCCTCCCTCATCCTTGTTCCCTTACTTCAGTTTGTTCAGTTATCCTCAATCATCATCTTTAACTACCCTTCTTCTTTCTTTCGTCACATACTCACCTTTTCCTAGTCCCTTTGCTTCACTTTTCTTCCCTTTCTTCCCTTCCTTTGCTCTCTCAGTCATTCTCCTTCCATTACTCACCTTACTGCCCTTTACTCACTGTTTTTCTTACTCCCTCTATTCTCTCATATTCTTACTTGGAGTGGTGTGGCTCACTGGTTAGAATGGAGTGGTGTGGCTCACTGGTTAGAGGCGGCATACCCAGAAGCAGAAGTCAGCCCGGGGCCAGGGTTCGATTCCCGACGCGGCAGGGTCGTGGACCAGGGTCAGCAGACTCGATAATTCTCTCCTCGGTGCCTACTCTAACCAGGGGTCGCACTCGGCAACTCTGGGCATTAGCTTGCCTAATCTCCACAACGGCCCCATCAACACCGGGGATGCCTGACTCCACCTTGGGGATTCCCAGCAGGGACCATCCCACAGGGAAAGCCAGGACGGGTTCCCCAGTGGTATACAGCGCCAGGACGCCGGCTGGCAACAGTGCGCTTTACAAGTATACACATTACATTACTTGTCTTCCCTCACTCCCTCTCTGTTACCTTCACTCCCATTGTGTCCTCACTGTCTTACAAGCCTACATTTACCCTCACTGAAATTCCATGCCTCATTGTCATTAATCCACTGTTATTCACTCCTGCTTCTCTTTCTGCCTTTAGTTTTCGTAATGCATATTTATTTAGGATCTTACCTTCAGTTTATTTCTCTCTCCTGCTTTTGTTCACTGTCACTGAATGTATCTATGTCATTATCCTTTTAGTAATTTGCTCTCTCTATTTCTTTTTAACTCTCTCTGACCTTCACCATTCCTTTGTTTTTCGTTCTGACTACTTCACTTCTACTTTATCTCTTACTAACCTTTTATGACTTTTAATGTCGTACTTTGTCTCTTGTATTGTAAAATATATATTATAAATATTCTAACTTTTTTTGTCTTTCACAGATATAAATTTTAATGGAAATATGAAATTAGGTTTACATTACTTATAAGGTAAGTTTGATGTACAAAATTTATTTTCTCTATACTGTTTTCCTTAACCTCACTACTCTTCTTTGATGCTCCCACACCTCTGTTCCCTTATTACGCTTGCCTCACTTATTCTGAATCCCCACGTTTACTCCCCTTTTTCACACTCTTCTCTTCCCTTACACTGACCTTCTTTCAGACCTTCTCCTTTACTTTCTTTCCTCTCTCTTCTCTTACTTCATTGTTTTACTCTTTTCCCTTCCTTTACTCTCCTTACTCCACTTCACTTACTCCTTCTCTTTCTTTCTCTGTCCCCCTTCTCTCAATCTCTTTCTGTTAGCCTCATTCTCTCCATCCCCTTAGTCTCTCACTCCTCTTCTGTCACGCTCACTGCCTATAACTCAGCCATACTCCCACACTCACCTTCTTTCAGACCTTCTCCTTTAGTTTGCTTCCTCTCTCTTTCCTTCCTTTGCTCCTTCACTCTTTTCTCTTCCCTTACTTTCTTATTCCACTGTACTGACTCCTTCTCTTACTCCTTCTGTCCTCTTACTTGTTCACTCCCCTTCCCTCATTCTCTCTCTGTTAGCCTCATTCTCTCTGTCCTCTTAGTCTCTCACTCCTTTTCTTTCACGCTCACTCCCTATAACCCAGCCATACTCCTACACTCACCTTCTTTCAGACCTTCTCCTTTACTTTCGTCCTCCCTTTTCCGTCCTTCACTCCTTCACTCTTTTCCCTTCCCTTACTCCCCTTACTCCACTTCAGTAACTGCTTCTGTCAATCCCTCTGTCCTCTAACTTACTCACTCCCCTTTTCTCACTCTCTCTCTGTTATCCCCGTTCTCTCCGTCTTCTTAGTCTCTCACTCCTCTTCAATCACGCTCACTCCCTATAACTGAGCCATACTCTCACACTCACCTTCTTTCAGACCTTCTCCTTTACTTTCCTTCCTCTCTCTTCCCATCCTTCGCTCTTTCACTGTTTCCCTTCCCTTACTCTCTTTCTCCACTTCACTAATTCCTTGTCTTACTCCCTCTGTCCTCTTTCTTCTACACTCCCCTTACCTCATTCTCTCTCTGTTAGCCTCGTTCTCTCCGTCTCTTTAGTCTCTCACTCCTCTTCTGTCACGCTCACTCCCTATAACTCAGTTATACTCCAACACTCACCTTCTTTGAAACCTTCTCCTTTACTTCCCTTCCACTCCCTTCCCATCCTTTGCTCCTTCACTCTTTTCCCTTCCCTTATTCCCCTTACTCCACTTCAGTAACTCCTTCTCTCAATCCCTCTGTCCTCTAACATACTCACTCCCCTTTTCTCACTCTCTCTCTGTTACCCACATTCTCTCTGTCCTCTTAGTCTCTCACTCCTCTTCTATCACGCTCACTCCCTATAACTGAGCCATACTCCCACACTCACCTTCTTTCAGACCTTCTCCTTTACTTTCTTTCCTCTCTCTTCCCTTCCTTCACTCCTTCACTGTTTTCCCTTCCCTTACTCTCCTTACTCCACTTCATTAACTCCTTCTCTTACTCCGGCTGTCCTCTTACTTCTACACTCCCCTTACCTCATTCTCTCTCTGTTAGCCTCATTCTCTCCGTCCCTTTAGTCTCTCACTCCTCTTCTTTCATGCTCACTACCTATAACTCAGCCATACTCCCACCCTCACCTTCTTTGAAACCTTCTCCTTTACTTCCCTTCCTCTCTCTTCCCATCCTTTGCTCCTTCACTCTTTTCCCTTCTCTTACTCCCCTTACTCCACCTCAGTAACTCCTTCTCTCAATCCCTCTGTCCTCTAACTTACTCACTCCCCTTTTCTCACTCTCTCTCTGTTACCCACATTCTCTCCGTCCTCTTAGTCTCTCACTCCTTTTCTATCACGCTCACTCCCTATAACTGAGCCATACTCCCACACGCACCTTCTTTCAGACCTTCTCCTTCACTTTCCTTCCTCTCACTTCTCTTTATTTACACCTTCACTTTTTTCCCTTCCCTTACTATCCTTACTCCACTTCACTAATTCCTTATCTTACTCCGTCTGTCCTCTTACTTCTACACTCCCCTTCCCTCATTCTCTTTCTGTTAGCCTCATTGTCTCCGTCCCTTTAGTCTCTCACTCCTCTTCTGTCACGCTCACTCCCTATAACTCAGCCATACTCCCACACTCACCTTCTTTCAGTCCTTAACCTTTACTTTCCTTCCTGTCTCTTTCCTTCTGCTCCTTCACTCTTTTTTCTTCCCTTACTCTCCTTACTCCACTTCACTAACTCCTTCTCTTACTCCCTCTGTCCTCTTAGTTCTACACTCCCCTATCCTTTTTCTCTCTCTGTTAGCCTCATTCTCTCTGACCCATTAGTCTGTCACTCCTCTTCTATCACGCTCACTCCCTATAACACAGCCACACTCCCTCACTTATGTTTCTTTCCTCCCTCACTCAGGGCCTCATTTATGAGAAATGATGCATCGCTGCGTGAAAGCAGCGATGCGTCACTTCTCAGTGCGCTCTCCTTGCGACATTCCTGATGCGTCATATTTAATGTATGACGCATCATGTCGCAAGGAGTTACAGATACGTCAGTATTTCTGACGTATCTGTAAGCGCAAAAGTGACGCATTGCTGGAGTGTGTCACAAATGTGATGCAACTCCAGCAATGCATCCTTTCACATGGGGCAAGCCCCATGTGAAAGGGCCTGCGTCAGTCTTACGCCTGCTGTGAGGCAGGCGCAAGATTTTGACGCAACGGCGTCCTAAAAGTGACGCAGTGAAATCTCATAGATTTCACTGCGTCACTTCTACGACCCTTCCTTGCGTCAATACGCCCCCTTTGCATACATTATACCTGGAGCAGGTATAATGTGGCGCAGGGTTTACAAAGTGACGCATCTACCTAGATGCGTCACTTTGTAAATATGACTCAACAAGGCGCATTTTTTACACCACTGGTGCGTCACAAAAAGTGACGCACCGGCGGCGTAAAAGTGATGCATGTGTCTTCTACTCTCACTTTTTCTTTCACTTTCTCTGTCTCTTCAGTCCCTTACTCACCTTGTCTCACACTCACTTGCCTTTACCCAGTCTGTATCTCCACTCTTTCCTAAACATCACTGCTCTTTTCTTAACCTTACACCCCCCGTTCCTTTACTACATTTTCTTCACTTATCCTCATTCCCCATGTTCACTCTCATTCTCCTCACTCACCTCCCACACTCACCTTCTTTCAGTCCCCCTACTTCACTTCCCTTCCCCTCTCGTCCCTTTCTTTACTTTCTCACTCATTTTCCTCTCCTCTCTCACTGCACTCCACTTTAGTTACTCTTTTTGATTTTTTTTAAGAATACAGCTCTTTTTTGAGAATTGGAGGTAGTTCTAAAAAGAACTTTTTTTTTCTTCTTTTTTCGTTTTTTTCTCAACAAAAACAAAAACAGGGAATGTCAAACTGCTCAACAGGAGCAAAAAAAAAGAATCAAAATTAGGGATGGGGACGGCAGCGGTGGTTCTCTCTTGCTCGGACAATGTTCATAATACTTTGTTCACCATAACAAAGTAGTTCACCACAATCTTTACAGTTGTTTGTGATGCCATGAAAAACAGGCTGAATATTTGGAATCAGCTGTTCTGGTCGCCCCCTCACCGATACAGTTGCTCCTCCAGTTGAAGTAGAGGCACCATCCCTTGGAGCCTCTAGTGCCAGAGCCCTGACACTCTCCCGGGCATGGTTCTGGGGGTGCCTGCGTTGAACGTGACGAATCATAGTTGAATTTCGGAAACTGTACTTCCTTGTGGGGTCTCCTCGGGAAAGTACAGTATGGCAGATCTTGCACTCCACCTTTGGAGCATTTACTTTCTTTTTATCAGCAGGTATTGAGAAAAATTTCCATATGAAGTGCTCCTTTACTCTAGGCTGAGGAGCCTCTTCTTCAATGAACCCATCTGAGTCCTCACTGCTACTGGTGGGTCTAGCAGCCATGATAATTCCAAAAAGGGTGAGCAGCAAAAAACAGGTCTTTCAGTCACAAAAGTGAAAGAAGAAGTGAAGGAAATGGGTGGGGTTTTCATTCTTTGTAAAAAAAATCTGTTAGCAACCAATGAAAACTGTTATTTTAAGGGCACATGAGCGCTTCCAGGGGAGCTTACGCAGCACGAACGTGGGCGCTTCCGTGGGCGCTTACGCGGCACGCCTAAATGACGTTTTGCTAGCTTTACGGAAATGCAAAATCATTTCCATTCTGAAAATCAAAAATACTACTTTTATAAGCATGGTACTGAATGTCTTGCATTATTATTTACTTTTCATACATATTTTTTTTTACGAACGCAGAAATAGCGCTCTCGCTGCGCTCTAGGGAGAGCTTACCGGTGCGCGCACCCTGAGCGCACCAGGAAAAAATGATTAAAAAAAAAGAATACATTGAACAAATAATAAAAAAAATAAATAATTCTAATTAATAGTGTAGTGTGTTTATCTAGGGACCTGTATCGATACTCCAATTTCGGACCCTTGTCCGGTTATAAATCACTAATATCCATACAACGGCACAGAAACCCGTTTCATAAATTAGTCATAGCGCATGCTGTCACATTAAGCAAGCACTATTCCTCCAGCCCCCTAGAAGGCACACCGAGTTCTCTAAATAAACCAAGCCTCCAGCAGACCTGGGAAATCCCCGCTGCTAATTGTTTTGATTTCGTTCGAGAACTCCTGTAAAGAATGTAAGAACAACCAGTTCTTAATTGACGTCTTATGTCCATCCTTAAGTCAAACCCGGCACCTCTCAGGTATAAATATACCGACACTGCCCTAAGTAAAGACACGGTGGTGATGAGCTTGGAGCAGCGACTACTTGCCGGAGAGCCCAGCTGATGCGAGAGCCCACGGACGCTGCCCCTCCCCTTTTGACGCGCTGAGGAAAGACGCTGCCTTTTCTCTTGCTGAGAAATCCAGCCTCCAGCGTTTCCAGCCCACCTTCGCGGGTGACTGGGATACCGAGTCCTGAGAAAGAGATACCAGACCTCCTGCCTTCCAAATCCCAGGTACTGAACTGACTAACCCCTTACAGAGAATTCTTGAGTCAGATTCTTGGCAAACCAAACTTAACTTAACCTGCTACTTACTCCTTCCCATGTATTAGGCTTAGGTCAGGTACACCGGGGTAGGCGTAGTTAGAAGCACCAGTTGAGTACGATTAGTCAATGTATATATGTATGTATATCTTTTATCCATTTTAAAGTAACATATGGCTAAGAAATCATATCAATGCTTTTACAGTATTATTTTATAATCCTGCTTTTACTGTGTGCACTTTACTTAACTATAAGTATTACAATTGTAGCGATTCATTTCTCTTGTATGAGAAAAGAGACTGATCAATAAATAACACCTTTTATTGAAAACACCCGTCTCTCCTTTTCTCTGCAATCTGGTGAAACTAAGTATGCATGTATTGACTGAGTAAAATAGCTGTCTTTTGTTTTCACACGACTCTAGAGATATACTCTTGATCAGGGAGAGCAAAGTTGTCATGTTCTATGGTTGTCAGAAACTAAATCCCTTCTTGTCTATCCAGGGAGGTTAAACTCCTCCTCGCCTATTCGAGAAAGTTTCTAGTGAACTCTGAGCTAGCTGGCACACAAAACTTAAGTCTAATATAGTCAGTAAAAGACCTAGTTAACCCCAGTCCTACGTCTACACTACTGAAGATATTATTCCAATGCGCAGAGCCTATTGGGAATATAGGAACTACACTACATGGCGCCCAACATTTGGTAAGGCGATAAAACTAACGCAAGACATTAGAGTAACTCAGTCGTGCTTTTTCACACAGACCCTTTCTCTCATAAATACTCCAAAGACGTCTGGAGTGGGTCAAAGGTTAAAAATCCGCCAAACTTAGTAGGAGGAGACTCCTATTTATGGTTTTTGGTTTATTCAACGTTTATGGATACAGTGTTCCAAAATATTGTGCACCTAATCTTTGTTTCCTTGAAAACCTGATCTGCAACAAAAAAACTTCCTGTCAGTAAAATGTCAGATGGTGAAGGAGATAGGGAGACAGCTAGATTAGCAGCTCAACTGCTAGCGGAAGACACAAGTCTCCTACAGCAAGACCCGGATGCAATACTCATCCCGGTCAGCATAAGAAAAACTATAACACTTAAACTTATAGAAAATCGACTAACACCAAGAGGTGGTACAGTCATATTCGTAATTGAGGCACACGAATATCGGCAGACAGAGGTATTCTATTCATGGATAAACTTTCCAGCAGCAAACGCTGTCACAAAAGAGTTCCACTGTTATAAAATAGAGGAACCTCCGGATGAGTACACTCCCTTCGAGGAGGTGGAAATACCATTAAAATACCAAGAGCACCTGCTCTGGTTTAAAGGCGCCCTAAAACATAATGATCACATCACCAGGCTCGGTCCACTAGGTAGACCAGGAGCAACGTGGCCGGTTCTAGCCAGCTACACACCACATCCAGACATTGAAAAAATGTCAATACCAGAACTTTTGGTACAGTTAAAACAACTGATTAAATTACATAGACAATTAGTCCAATATGTAATGCGGACTTCAACAGTCCAACCAGTCATTAAAATTCCACAGCTGACCCCTCATCAGGGGAACACAAATAAAATCACACCACAGAATATACAGTCCTGTCTAGGCAAAGTACCCATTAAACGGGAACAAATTCCATTCTGGTTAGCACAAAAAATCACTCAAATAGAGGCAGTATTTCCGGATACTACCCCTACTGAGAAACACAGAATTCTGACTATCTGTCTTCCAATGGGGATCGCACCACATGTGGAGGACTGTGACACTTGGGGCACAGTCTTTGCTTCCATTTACACAAAAACACATGGTGTTCAGTCCATGGCGGTAATACCAGATGTGCTAAAACAGATTCAAAATGAATACGGTCCAGAACCTGCTTTAACTCTGGGTATGAAATTACTGAAAGACTTCAAGCAGGTCTCAGCCTTATTATTATCTAACATAAAGGGAGAAGCAGCATCTGTGGCGATCCGCCAGAAATTGAAAGAAACAGATATAGCAGAACAACCATTTGAAATTGCCAGAATCATAGAAAAATCCTATGAAGAACTAGAAAGAGATAGTTTGGGTGGGAAAGCAGTGAAACCCCAACTAACTGAAAATCCTGAAAAAATATTTATTAAAAATAATCTAACCGCTCCAAAAAAGAGCTGGGATGGAAACAAACAATCCACTCTCAAAGAAAAAAGATTCCAGTCCAGAGGAAGGTCTCCTCGGCGGAGAGAGAGATCTCCGGACCAAGGACACAAGTCTCCCCAGAGGGAGCCCTCTGAGAAAAAATACAACCTTAGAAATAGGGATAATTTGAAGAAACCTGATAGATATCAAGATATTGATGCACGTCCATCTCGATCTTTTCAAACTTCCTCGCAGAAATCGGAAAGAAGAGGACGGTCAGAACAAAGGGAAGAGCACTTCAAGTCCAAAGACAAGGAACCTGCTCATCAAAGTAAAAAATTACAATTTTGAAAAAAGGAGGTAGCCAGTATTAAAGTAATCAAACATGCCGAGGATCCTGAGGACACAGCTGAAAAACGGAGAGTGGGCTCAGACAATGCTAGACAGCGCAGCAGAAGTGAGCATAGCTCGCAAGATCCTGATGAATCATCTGGAGACAGTGGACACAAATGAATACATTCAGGTGGAAACTGCAGACACCAGAGTTAGCAGACCTCATAAAATATACGAAATAACATTACGTATAGAGGGAGATAAGACTAGGAAAATAAGGGGTCTATTTTGGGATAATCTCTCCAAAGGCCATGACATCCTTTTAGCTGAAAAAGACTGGCCACCAGAGTTTGTCAGGGAGTGCCCTCATGGCGAAGAAATGATTATGCCTGCCTTCTCAAATCACATTCCAATTCATAAAAAATATACACTTGCAAGAAAGTGGGCAGTAGCCCAAGCTCCTGCATTGTATAAAAACCATGTGGGATGGGATGAGGACTCTTTTCCTCGCAAAATCCAGTTAAAATCTCAACCAACTGCACAAAGGCAGTACCCAATTAAGCAAGAAGCTAAAAAACAGGTCAGGGAGATCTTAGATCAACTTGAATACCAGGGGGTGATTCAAACATGCACCTCACAAATGAACAATCCTTTGTTTCCTGTCTCCAAACCAGATGATTCATATCGTCTAGTTTTGGACTACAGACACCTTAACTCATGTTGCAAAACTTTTGCAGTACAAAACTCACACAGTGCAGCACTAATGAATAGATTAGTGCGCAAAAAATACAAAACAACATTAGACATCTCTAATGGATTCTTTTGTCAAAAAATAGCACCTGAAAGCAGATATTTGACCGCTTTCTCAATAAATGGCTCGCAGAAAAATTTCTGTCGTTTACCACAGGGGTTCAAGAACAGCCCAGGATTATTCTCAGCGAGAGTAACAGAGTTACTACAAATATATGATGATGAGGCATTATCTTATGTCGATGACATCTATCTAACAGATGATGACTTGGATACTCACTTGAAAAGAGTGAACACCATAATACTTGGGTTCGCAGCAGAGGGTTACAAATTCAACTTCAAGAAGTCAAGAATTGCCCATCTGACTGTCCTGTTTTTAGGATATGAATTATCAAGTGAAGGCAAAAGCCTGGCAGATAATTTCCTAGAGAAATGTGCCGTAATCCAAGCACCAAGAACGCTGAAAAACTTACAATCAATTCTAGGTTTCCTGAATTTCGGTAGAACGTACATTATAAATTATGCAGAGAGGGTTAAACCTCTCTATGACCTAATAAAACCAGATTTTAAAACGATCAATTGGACTCAAAAACACACAGAAATTTTGAGATCATTGCAAACAAAAATGTTAGCTAAAACAAAATTGCAAACACGCGATAACACACGCAACCTTGTAATCCGAGTCATCCCAGGAAGATGCGGATTCACATACCAGACCTCTAATGAGGGAGAAACGGTACCAATAGCTTACAATTCACATTTGTACACAGAAGCTGAAAAAACATTCAGCATTAAGGAAAACATTGTTCATGCGGTTCAAACAGCTGTAGCAAGAGAAAGAGACCAAGCTGACGGCAGACGGATTACAGACAGAACAGCAATATCAGCCTTTGAGGCATTTACAAGCTCATGTAATTTGACTACTATGGCATTAAATCCAAAATGGATACAATGGGAAAATTCTCTTGCTACAGACAGAGTGAAATACTATTTTGACCCGGAAATTAAAAAATTTAAAAATCTAGAATACGAAAGAGAATACCCTCTGCCAATCGACATTCTGCCCATACGACAGTACGCCTGTGTAATATATACAGACGGACATGCACAACCCTCGGTTTGGGGAAAACAAGCCTATAACGCCACATGCGAAATTGTTAAATACGTGTGGCGCGGAGATAAATTGAGACCTCTGGTAACTAAAACACATTCAGTGGAAAAAAATTCAGAACAACAAACTGAAATAATAGCGTTAAAAATGGCGCTAGATAATGCCGATCGCGAATTCCCGACACAAATAGTGTGCGAATCATATTACTGCGTCAAATCATACAATAAAGATTTGCAGAACTGGGTTCAAAAGGATTACAAAGATAACACAGGTGCCACAATAAAGCAAAAATCGCTTTGGGAACAAGTAGTTCTTTTGCAGAAAGAACTACCACAGACTCACGTGATACATTCATTGAGTCATGAACGTGATGGCGTTCACGTTCCAGGGAATTTATTGGCTGAGACAGCCACAGCGGAAGCAACTAAATCGGCTTCCGTAGCTACAAAAAAGCGTTCAGAAAAATACATTGACGGGGAAACAATGCTGGTGGTGAAAACGTCATCAAAAGGCGACTGCTCAGCGCTACCCATCACCTATCCACTCAATTATACATACATAATTGATGCAAACTCCGTTCCTTTTGCTCAAATACCTTGAGTGGGGGATAGAGTAATTCCAAACACGAACAGGAGAATATTGTTAATAGCAGACGCACATATGGGTGAAGGTCTTAGACACCTTAAGCTAAAAGATTCTCTGGAAGAATTGCAATCCACATATTGGTGGCCAGGAATGAGCCTGCAACATCACATATTTGCAAAAAACTGTCCAAACTGCAACAGAGATCGCAGTTGCGACCGAGACGGTGTTTTACCATGGCGTTTCGCTCAAGATGAGACTAAGCAATAAATATATAAAACCCAGTATGATTAAGGCGTAAAAAAAATTAACATATAGAGACTATTATCACTTAAACTATAGACCCCAGTTCTCGGCTGACGTCTGAACTGTTATAAAAAGATTTGCGAGTCTATAATGGCATATACGCATGGGGCATGCTACATCCTGGCCATGGTCCTGCTTTTAGCTCTCGGGCTTATGGGGGGACATGGCCGACATGGGCATTGCATTGCGGGACTCTTATCACCTCCTTCCTGAGGGAAACGGGATGGTGTAAAGAAAAAACCAAGGCATAGAGCAATCTATAACAGCAAAGGTATTAGGTTCAGGAGCTGGGTGGGTCAAACATTTAATAAGTGTCCAACGTAGTCTTAATAATCTGCCAAGAAATTCTCTGAGAGGTCTCAGTCCGTACGAATTATTGTTTGGGACTAGAATGTTAATCCAGGACCTCGATAGTCACACTTCAGTGGTTAAAGAGAAATGCTTTGATATCAAAGATCGTTTGGCTATTTTACAGGACTTAAACGAAACAAGAAAAGACCTGAGCAACATAAAGTTGAAACAACAGCCAACAGCCACTGAAGCAAAACCACCTGTCCCAGCAAGGCCTATCTGGATTCCAAAAATCGGGGATCTGGTCAGAGAAAAGATCACGGTAAAGAAGGAATTTGGGCCTTCTTATAGAAAAGCAGTACCTGTCTTAGCTATCAACGGAACAAGATGAGTTGTACTACCGCCCCTTGCTGGTAAAAAGGAGAACCGAGTTGTATCCATCGACCTGGTTAAACCACAATCATGTGGCCGATAATAAGTAGTAGGCCAAGTGGACTCCCAAGAAATAGCAGAACACCAAAATTTGCTACAAACACAGAGGTTCAAACTGAGAGACTAATCGCATTTGATAAACCTGCAGTGAATCAACAAGGACTATGCAACAAAGCCATGGAACTTAAACCTCTTGAAACCCAAATCACAATAATGCATCAAGAAACACCAGTCTATAATGATGTAACCACAGACTATGCTAATGCAACAAAGAAAATTCCAAAAACAAAAAGGAATCCAGAAGCAATTGAAACAATTGACAGAACAGCATCAGGCTATTTCATCAACTTCGATGACTTTTCTGAGGATCCAAGCGAACCTGAGGAACTGCCGACACCATCAAAGACTTTTAAAGACAAAGCAAAGGAACTCTTTCATCAACTACAAGAAACGTATCTGATTTCTCCATGGATTGAATTTTGGGTGGCACAAGGTGTATTTGTCCTCATACTTTGGCTCATCCTGGTACTATACTTGGGTCATTTCATTGAGGGAAAATATGTTAAAATGGACACAGCAAGTCAGAATATCAACTTGGTCCTAAAACCACACAAGTCTTCACACATGGAGAAAAGAGAACTTTCTTCAGTGAACTTCACAGCCAATCCTATACCCGGTGGGGTAGCATGGGACAAAACTGATTACGAAATCTATGGCCCGGTCGAGCTCCTGAAGTATCCTCATCAATTCAATATTTCATTAAGTGACTTTGTAAAAACGAGCACATTCGCTGATGATTGGGACTTCGAAAGTATTAATGGTATGATGTTAGACCTAGCTATGTCAGCTAAATTTACAGAACATGATTATTTACAGGGTTCATCTAATTATGACCAGATGTACTGTTACAACCACTATGGTAACCATTATCTGCATAAATCTGCTCAACCTAGAAATGTTTTTAATTATAACCAATGGGAACATTGTGCAACTCCACCAAAAGGCAGTTCGAAAACATTTTATGAAAAATTTCCACATTTCTCAGGGTTTAACACAAGTAATGCAGAAACGTTTTATTTCAAACTGTTAAATAAGACAGGAATGAAAACCATGCTTACAAATACAAAATTAATCTATTCAGAAACATTTTTTGACAAAATGAATACATTCGGTTTTGATTTCTGGAACAATAACATTGAAACGAAAACAATCTGGGGTACAAGAGATTGGCAGGTCAAGGGTCTAGAATCATTGTTTAGAGCCTGCATGATCCCAGAACAAATTATATTCTTGAATGACACAATTCAACAAATAACCTGTTTTGGCCTAGCCAAAATTAAAGACTTAAACAAACCGTCTATTCCAAAACCAACACCTGACAGTATTAACACTACAGATGATGAGATAGACGTATCCCATATTTTAAACCAAAACAGAACACATCCTGATTGGAAAAAAATGGTTGATCTGGCCCACAGACACAAATAACTGTCAAGATAGATTCCTGAACAACAAACAGGGGTTCACAATAACCAGGCCAGACCCTAGATACTCCCAGAGACAACATCCAGGGATTGTAACTACATACAGTGTAGGGAAACTATGCCTCGAATGGCTACGAACATCCACACTGGCAGAAATTAAGCAACACTTGACTTTACGTTAAAGAAGGTGCTGACTTGCGTGATTTCATTATGGGACCACGCAAACACAGTGTAATAAACGTTTCATAGCTGCCTCTATATATGCAGCTTACAACGAAGCTTGGAAAGTGACTCAAATTGAAACAGCAGAGAAAATACGGGAAATTGACCGTGTTAATTTGGAAAAATCACTTTCTGTTGTGGACAATGGGTTAATGACTCTGTCTTCCAGAATATATTCACTGGACAGTATTGTATCATCTGCAATCGATATCATAGAGCAAGACTTACTGATGTTACAACACGGTCAGTCCCAATTGCGTTCTATTGTACAGCTTGGCTGGACGTTACAAAACCTGCGTTCAGGCTACGTGCCCTGGCGTTTAATCAACACAACGTCATTATTCGGTATCTTTAACCTTACTGATACACAAATCAGCTTGGCACAAAAGGGTGCAGAGTATACAATTCTAAGCATTGAAAAACTTGAGAGATTACCATTGACAATGTCAGAACGACCTGTCATTGAATGGATAATACATGGAATCATAACTATTCCGATAACGACTTTCCAATTTCGATACTGCCAGAAATATATACAGGCAGGCCAGTATGAAAGGTTGGGTAAAGGATACATTAAGTCAATATGGAACCTACCTTATACACACATTTTATAGTGAAAAAGGACAGAGTGTATTTCTTAGTGGTAACAATTGTGAAAAATCACTAAGTGGTATACTTCTGTGTCAGGGTATAAGTTTACATGGGGCCTGTGAGGGGACTTCAAATAACCTTTCATGTCACCAGCTTGGCACACCTGCAACAAAAATAGAGCCATTCTTTAGACGACTTTCTAACGGGAGCTACATTCTAATTGTGAATCACAGATGTTGTGGCTTGCTGCCAGGAAAACCTTATCTAGTAAGCGTGAGCTCCATGGTCACTTGCTGTGAGCGAGTATTATATCCAAACGACACTCCAGACAGGGAGGGAAAAATTTGGCCCAGTTTGAATATCTCTTCTATTCGAATTGATACTTTAAGCAGAATGAAGACTGTGCTCCTACAGACGCCAGTTCACTTGACGTCATCAAAAGAAACGTATGATCTCCAAGTTGCAAGGACAACGGGAGAGATACATGCATTGTTATCAACAAACTGCCCCCTACACTTCGCAGAAATGCTAAGCGAAATCTTAAATATTTCTGATACAATTGGTATCGCGAGTATATTTAAGTCCGTTTTTTCTGGACTGTTAACTCCATTCAAAGCAGTCCTGGGAATATTTCCCAATTTCGTCCATTCTGTCTTTGGCGGACTTCCACTCCTGTTGGGACTCGTAGCAGGCATCTTACTTTTGCTACTCCTGCTTCGTTATGGCAAGCCATGTCACAGACAAGACTCCAGCAACAATGGAAGAAACGATCCTGGCTATACGCTATCGGGACCGCATAACTAAAGTCCTTGGATTAGCCCGGCTAAGAGATCTGAATATGACCTGGTTTGTTTCGTTCAGACCCATATGGCAGAATTGTGTCTTACCTGTATTGAGATGCATGCTATGCGGCGAGGAATGCATGTTGGACACATGTCTTACACTACAATCAGAAGTACCATTGGATGCAGATACTTTGTTGGGTCCAGTAAAGACTCATGCATTGTGCTGTCCCCAGCGGCTACCTATCCTGATGACGGCATTCGTGGAGACTTCACCACTACGATTGAAGGGTAGTGAAGTACAGGATGAAAGCAGCATCAACCAGGTACGGCCTTCTGTGAGCAATGCGGATCAAAACATCACTGAAAGCGAACATGCGCACGACTGCATGGTAGCGACATTCTCCAACTTGGTCGAACTTTCACCTGAAGCGGTAAACTGCTTTTTTGAAAATCTGTCTGACATGATGTTTTCCCCCCGAACTGAAAGAATAACTTTAAGCAATCGAGCACACAGCATTCCCTGAACTCTTAATTTGGCCTTCTGTATTTGAAAACAAAGCTACTGACAATTTTTCCTTCTTCCCCTGAAAACGAAAAACTTTTTTTGAAATCCAAAATATTTACCTTTTGGCACTTATCTTCTGCTTAAAGTAGAACTATTCTTAGAGAACAGAGCTTCTATTTTTAGGAACTCTAGAGACAATATTTTAACTCAGCCTCTAGCATATTTACAAGTAAATGTATTTATATGTGATGAAGTGGTCTCGCACCTTTTCTTCTATATTAAGAGCCATTTCATGTGTTATTTTTGCAAATCATTCATGCTGAGATAAATTGTGCATCCTTTTTTTGAATGATTACACTGCTTGAATGCATACAGTACCTATACTCATTTTCGTGTATTTCGAATATGCCTATTTTTATATGCAAAAAATGTATTTTGGGGTGGTTCGGTATACACATGCACTATTAGTTATGTTTACTATTGATTAAGTTAGTAAATATGGACATGAATTCGTGGAGTGGGTGCAGTGTGTTTATCTAGGGACCTGTATTGATACTCCAATTTCGGACCCTTGTCCGGTTATAAATCACTAATATCCATACAACGGCACAGAAACCCGTTTCATAAATTAATCATAGCGCATGCTGTCACATTAAGCAAGCACTATTCCTCCAGCCCCCTAGAAGGCACACTGAGTTCTCTAAACAAACCAAACCTCCAGCAGACCTGGGAAATCCCCGCTGCTAATTGTTTTGATTTAGTTCGAGAACTCCTGTAAAGAATGTAAGAACGACCAGTTCTTAATTGACGTCTTATGTCCATCCTTACGTCAAACCCGGCACCTCTCAGGTATAAATATACCGACACTGCCCTAAGTAAAGACACGGTGGTGATGAGCTTAGAGCAGCGACTACTTGCCGGAGAGCCCAGCTGATGCGAGAGCCCACGGACGCTGCCCCTCCTCTTTTGACGCGCTGAGGAAAGACGCTGCCTTTTCTCTTGCTGAGAAATCCAGCCTCCAGCGTTTCCAGCCCACCTTTGCGGGTGACTGGGATACCGAGTCCTGAGAAAGAGATACCAGACCTCCTGCCTTCTAAATCCCAGGTACTGAACTGACTAACCCCTTACAGAGAATTCTTGAGTCAGATTCTTGGCAAACCAAACTTAACTTAAACTGCTACTTACTCCTTCCCATGTATTAGGCTTAGGTCAGGTACACCGGGGTAGGCGTAGTTAGAAGCACCAGTTGAGTACGATTAGTCAATGTATATATGTATGTATATCTTTTACCCATTTTAAAGTAACATATGGCTAAGAAACCATATCAATGCTTTTACAGTATTATTTTATAATCCTGCTTTTACTGTATGCACTTTACTTAACTATAAGTATTACAAGTGTAGCGATTCATTTCTCTTGTATGAGAAAAGAGACTGATCAATAAATAACTCCTTTAATTGAAAACACCCGTCTCTCCTTTTCTCTGCAATCTGGTGAAACTAAGTAGGCACGTATTGACTGAGTAAAATAGCTGTCTTTTGTTTTCACACGACTCTAGAGATATACTCTTGATCAGGGAGAGCAAAGTTGTCATGTTCTATGGTTGTCAGAAACTAAATCTCTTCTTGCCTATCCAGGGAGGTTAAACTCCTCCTCCCCTATTCGATAAAGGTTCTAGTGAACTCTGAGCTAGCTGGCACACAAAACTTAAGTCTAATATAGTCAGTAAAAGACCTAGTTAACCTCAGTCCTACGTCTACACTACTGAAGATATTATTCCAATGCGCAGAGCCTATTGGGAATATAGGAACTACACTACAATAGTTATAAAACACAGCTAATAAACAAATAAAAAAATCGTAGGTTACAAAGTCGATATACAGAGGAATCAGTTTTTTAAAAAAACTATGAAATTCACTGAAAAAAACATAGGTTTCACAAACGTTATAGTTAGGAATTAGCATTTAAAAAACCTTTGAAATTCACTAAAAAAAACATAGGTTTCAAAATCGTTATAGTTAGGAATTAGCATTTAAAAAACCTTTGAAATTCACTGAAAAAAACATAGGTTTCACACCAGTTATAGTTAGCTGAACATTTTACTCATACAAAACCATTGAAATTCCCACGCTATAGTTAGTTGGACTCACTATAACTCGCGCGCCCGCAATCCACTGCTGATGATGTCACATATTACATCATTCATGACATGGTCAATGTTATCACTGATGACATCACTGATGACATCTCAAATGACATCACTGATGACATCACTGATGACATCATTCATGTGACAATACGATGCATCTCCTCACACTCTAATCTAACCTTTGATACATCCAGTGTTACATACAGACTACCATTCCAGAAACCATTGACACACCAATACCAGTTACTACATACACACTCACTGATTCCTAAGTCTACACATATATCCACTCATTCACACATACAATCACTCATACATACAGTCAGTCATCAATACAACACTATTATATGGACTCATACACCTATACAGACACTCACACACTGTCACTCATTCATAGAGTTACTCACACACCTAGTCAGTCATGCAAAGAATCAATCACACTCCCATTTCCTCATCTATACAGTTATAGACACAAAACCTTACTTATTCACACATAGATTCACATATACTTACTCTCTTTTACATTCACCGATAGAACTACACATTAATCCATACAGTCACTTACGCAATCACAGGCTTTCATGTATAGTCATTTATATATGCTAACTCTCACATGCACTGTTTTTTATATATGTACTTACTTGGACATGTACCACTGAGAAATCCATTCACTTACCAACACACCCAGGCACACAGTCAACCGCCCATACAGTTCTTTCCACATGCACTCTTGAACCCATATACCAAGTGAATCAACTGCTCACACATCTATGCACAGAGTCACACACCTCCCAGGCACCCACACACACATTCAGGATCACATACAAATACTTGGGCAACCAATCAATAACCCATATAGCCACTCACATAGCTACTGATCAACACATGCAGCAGCTTACACAACAACAGACATAATAATGCACACATTCAGACAGTTTAGTCACTAACCCATGCATTCAGTAAGACACATTTAATCTCCCACTTATACAGTCAGTCACGCACCTACTAAATCCATTATCCAGACACTCATACATACACTCATTTTTCAATATGTTAAACATATTTTAACTTTACAGGAACACACAGACACTGCCGCGTTAGAAAACAACATCGTGACGCGTCGCGTCAGCATGACGTATCGCGTTGTCGCGTGAAACGTCATATGACGCGCCGCGTTAGCGTACCCGGAAGTGAACCGGTACGCGAACGAGGCGCGAAGCGCAGCTTCCCGGAAGCGATCCGGGACGCGGCGCAAAGCGCGTAACGTAAACACAACAGGTCATGTGACTTGTTAATAACACTTTTCCTTGGTTCATTTCACTTTTGGTTTCTTAATGATGTAAGACTAGGTCATGTGACCTAAAAGTAACACTTTTCATTGGTTTAGAACTATTGTTTTTCCCAAATGATGAAATCCCCTCCTTCTTTCCTCACTCTGACTTTCATCTTTGTGAGAGGAAGACCTTTTGTGATCACTGAGCAATGGCTTCATTAGTAGCTTCAGCTGGTGCTTCCCCACCACCTCCAAGGAAGAGAGGACCACCTGCTGAAGTTATCATTCAGCAAGAAGAGGAAGAAGAGGAAGAGCAGGAAGAGAAGCAGTTTTTGCGTGAGGAGCCCAGGAGGTCTCATGTCAAAGAAAATTATATTTGGCAATTTTTTAAATATCCCCGGGGCCAAAAAAAAGTCAATGCCCGGTACGTAACTTGCCTTATATGTAAAGATAATCTGTCCAGAGGGACAGATAAAAAATATAGTTACGGCAATTACACAATGCATCGCCATATGGAGAGGTGGCACCCTATCAACTAAAGTGCTGCGCAGTTACGTGACCAGCAAGATAATCCCCCTTCTGTGGCCAGAAGATCAGTTGTACAGGAAGTGACGGGACCAGAGGCGAGGGAGATGGTCCCAAATATACAGATGAGGTTCAGGGAAGTGAAACAAGTGTGCGTGCGTTGTAATCAGTTCATTTGCTACAGAGAAAGTAGCATCAATCTAATCAATAGAGCTATCGACAATCATGATTGTCCGAAACGCCCCAGACAATAAAATCTTTTTTATTTGTTGCTCCTGTTGAGCCCTTTACAATGAATCGTTTTCGTTTCCCCCCCCAAAAAAACACAAAAAATATATAACTGTTCAAAAAATACAAAAAAAGAAAAAAAAATGTTCAGAAAAATAATAAAAAAATATAAAACAACAAAAATAATTAAAAAAAAGTTCTTTTCAGAACTACCTCCCCTTTATAAAAAAATTGGTAGAATGTTTAGCACTCTGCCAACCTCTATTTTTTAAGTTCGCGTCCCGGTTCGCTCGCCGGTACGCGAACCGGGAGCGAACCAAAAATTTATTTTTTTAAAAAAAGAAGAGTAAGTATAAGGGAAGGAAACAGAGAGTAATGTTAAAAGAAAGACAGCTATAGAGACTAAACCAAAGATACTGTTTAATAGATCTATTTACCGAAGAAAAGATGGAAGAGGGTATAATTGTGAAAAACAAAATAGATAAGGAAGTGAAAGAAAAAAAGGAGAGTAGAAGAATAACAAACAAGAGTTTCTTAGAGAATGTGACTGAATGATCAAATTAAGATTAAAACATTGGAATAACAGAGAGAAAAAACAGAATGCAGAAAAGAAGAAGTAACAGAAAAGGAATGATTGAAACAGCAAAGAAATGTAAATAACATAGGGGCATATTATCAACATAGGCGATAAAAGTTTCGCTGCTTTTATCGGCAGAAATCTGCCGCTAAAGCTGCTTTTGCGGCAGAAAACTGCCGCTAAAGCCACTTTTGCGGCAGTTTTCTGCCGATAAAAGCAGCGATAATTTTATCACCTGTGTTGATAATATGCCCCTTAGTGTGTTAGAACTACAGGGAGAAAGCATAATGAACAAGTAGTGAAAGAGTGATGAGTCAGAGATAGTGAGAGTAATAGAGACGGAGTGAGTGAACAGGAGTGAGGAACTATGAGAAGAGAGGGACTGAGAAAAAGAGTGGAAGGAGTAGAGTAATTAAGTAATAGAGAAAGGAATGAGGGAAGTAGCAAAGGCAGGACAGTGAGGGTTAAAGAAATGAAGCAGTGGAACTAATAGAAGTTAAATGTGATAGAAATGTAACGAAAAGAGTACAAAACATTTACCTTATAATTGTCGTTAACTTAGTCACTTGTTATTTTTATACTTTCAATCTGTGAAAGACAGAACAAACATTTGAAAAATATTAAAACATATATTTAAAAATTAGAAAAGACAAGGGAAAAGATTGAAGGAAAAACAGTTTTTCAACAACTTTGACACTTACAGAAGCCTCTGCTTCTCCAGGCCACTTACACAGTCCTAAAAATATACATTTTAAACTAACAGTATCTTGATGCAGATGAAGTGAGGCCTATCTTGCAACATGGTGCATCTTTTGCACTGCTACTGTCTCACAAAAGTGATGCAACGGCAGCGCAAAAGAGGCGCACAGCCATCATAAAACTGTCCCTAACATTTTAAATGATTGGTTCAGGATGACGATAAGGTGTGGCCTATCCAGAGGTTTGTTTGAGGTGCGGCCTACTCAGGGTTGCAGATGAAATTTAGAGTTGTTGAAGAGTACAGAGGAGATAACACATTTGCAGGCCTACCAATGAAGTGAGTCATGTCCACTGCACTCTTGAACAAAGGCCAAACCTCCTCTGTTTCCCTGGACAGACCTAAACTTGATCTGCACAATGTGATTCATAATGTTAGGAAACACAGGTGATGTAATTGAAATACGTGCAATTTCTTTTGCTCATTTCACAATCACATCACTTGGGTTTCCTTTGCTTAGGTATCTCATTGTGCAGATGTAGTCCAACATATGAAAGAGTACGCAGAAGTGCAGCACTGCATGCAACAACTTTGACACTTACTGAAGCCTCAGCTTCTGCATGCCCCCTACACAGTCTTAATTATATACATTTTAAACTGACGGTATCTTGCTGGAGATGAACTGAGGCCTATCTTGCAACATGGTGCATCTTTTACACTGGTGCTACGTCACAAAAGTGACGGAACAGCGGCGCAAAAGAGGCGCACGGCCATCATAAATCTGCACTTAACATTTTAAATGATTGTTTCTAGATGCTGATAAGGTGTGGCCTATCCAGAGATTTGTTTCAGGTAAGTCATACTCAGGGATGCAGATGAAATTTAGGCTTGTTGAAGAGTACAGAGGAGATAATACATGTGCAGGCCTACCAACGAAGTGAGTCATGTCCACTGCACTCTTGAACAAATGTCAGACCTCCTCTGTCTCCTGGAACAGGCCTAAACCTCATCTACACAATGTGATGTGTAATGTTAAGAAACACAGGTAATTTAATTGAAAAACGTGCATTTTTTTTTGCTCATTCCACAATCACATCACCTGTGTTTCCTTTGCTTAGGTATCTCATTGTGCAGATGTAGTCTATCATATGAAAGACTACGTAGAATGTGAGCACTGTATGCAACAACTTTGACACTTACAGAAGCCTCAGCTTCTCCATGCCTACTATACAGTTCTAAATGTATATCATAAATACAAAAAGTACAGAATTAATTATACATGTTAAATGGTTTATTTTTGCTGTTCTCAGAATTTATCAAATTTCACTAAAAACAGTGACTTGAAGGTATTCATCATATAACAGCGGGGAAAAAAAAACACAATCAAAATGATTGTGTTTAAAAAACCCACATAACATAACCAATCAGAAATCAGAACTCCTCAAAAGTAACTTACTTTCCATAACGTCGAAGGATGTCCTATGAACAGCTTACACTCTGTTGTGCTGTTATTATTTTCAGCCCGCCACTTTCTGAAAGAAAAGCTCCATCGTTTTGAAAAATATGTTACATACAATAAATGACTTCTCGCTCTCTACCACACGTTTCCACAAGGCCAAATCGTGTAAGAGCCATTTATAACTCTTGGAATTCTTCTAAGCAAATCCCGTCATTTTGTATTTCCGCAACTTTCAGAAAGAAAACGTTCAAGTTCACTTTCACAATCCTGGACTAGTAATATCTTACCCTTCTTGCTCACTCATGTTCTACATTTCCTATGACACTGATACTGCTTACTATGAAGCAGACTTATACTACCTCTATGACTACTACAATTATTTAATTCTCTACATCACTTTTAATCACAAAGCAATTTAAAAGAGTAGATAAAATTATACCAACCCCTAGAATCATTATAGGCCAGTTACCTACCCTAAATTCTCTTTTCTGAAAACAGAAAGTAAGAATATTTTTAAGTAAAAAGGCAACACTGTATCGTAGTCAAATGGGAATCATTTCCGAAACAGCAGCTTTTTTTACATTTTCAATAAGCTGTGTAATAAGCGGATCTTGTCAAAGGACCATCATGTCATATAATAGCTGCAGTTACAAATGTTCTTCCTAAAATCAACGACTGTGTAGCCACAACATTTGTAATTAAAGTTGAAGACTTACTTTCATCAGGTTTATATAGTTGGAATTTTAAAATGACATTATAACCAAAAGTTTGGACAAATAATCTAGACAGCATTGCAGACTTACATTACCTCTACTCCATGTTTTGATTGGCTGCTTGAATTAGCTTATAAAAAGAAACAGTTTTTCTGAACTCATTCAAAGTGCAGTTATTTTTCCATGACGTCAAGTGTTATGGTAAGAACACCGTTTGCTTTGGGAAATACTCTGTTGTCCTTTAATTAATCCGTGCCCACCACTTTCTGTAAGAAAACCTTCTTTTTTTCCAGGAACTATTTAAAACTCAAAAATAACTTTTGACTCTGTACTACACTTATCCTCAAGGCCGAATTGTGTAGGAGCCATTAGAACCTCTTGAAATTCCTCAGAGCAAATCCCGAGATTCCTTCCCTAAAATTTTGGTTTTAAAAACACCAGGTAAGAATTTTTAAGGTCAAAAGGCAATTTTTTTTTAAAGTTAAAACAGAATCATTGCAGAATGACCAGCCATTTCTAGACTTTAAATAAGCTGTGTAATGTCCTGATGTTATTGAAGGACCGTCATGATATATAATTGCTGCAGTTACAAAAGTCCTTCCTGATATTGACAACTGCGAAGCCACAACATTTTTAATTAAAGTTGTCAATTTTGTTCCATCAGGCCTACATCGTTGGAACATTAAAATGACATACTGGCCATATGTTCGTATAAATAATGTTGACAACATTTCAGATTTACATTGGCTACACTCCATGTTGTTATCAGCTGCTTTTACTAGCTTATTAAAGGACACTGATTTACTGTCTGGCAAAGTTAAATATATAAATTTTTCTGAGTCTACACTAGTAGTACTTGATACCATACAGTTCTCGCAGTCATGCTGCCATGGATAAGAAAGCCCAAACAGGTGATCTACATCTACACCTTCATCATGCAATACATCAAGCATATACATTAAAAACTCCTGACAATCTTGCTGAATATTTTGAGAGAATTGTGTTTGACCTGAACATCTGTCTAACAGATTTCGTATTTCAGACACACTTTCTATTTTTGTTCTATCAGTGCTACATTTCTCTAACACAGAATTCAACAAACTGCAAAATCTTTGATCCGAATTGACCACAATCTCTTCTTTTACATTTTCTAGAGAAAACAAAACATTACCCACTACATTAGCATAGCAGTTGACACCAGAACTATTTTCAAATTGAAAACCAACAACATCTTCAACAGAATCCATTTTCTTTCTGCTTATAATTTCGGGTTCATCGACTTTTCGTCTTTTTGCTACAACCTTCCTACTATTGGTCACATTTCTTCGTTTCCGGCCTACCACACGTTTCTCAAACAAAGGATATTGAGGCAAATGTGGCACATACTCTCTTCTTAACCTATTGTATTCCTTAACACAATCTAGATCCGCACAAATGTTTGTGACATCACACTCAATCAAGTACAATCCCGATAAAGTTCTAACTCGTGACAATGCCACATATGCCATACCCTCCTTGAACACAGAACTGCCAATACTCACCAATGCACTGTCTACACTTAAACCTTGTGATTTATGGATTGTCACCGCATATGCCAAGCAAACAGGAAACTGCTTACGGCAAACATATAAGTCTTTTACAAGCAAAAACCTAGCAGAGCAACGACCAATTAGCTGTACTTCCTCAATGCCATCAAATTTAATTTTTAAAAATTCAATTCCATCCCTATTTCTGTATTTCACAAAATCAACAACATTACCCATTGATCCATTTACCAGACCTCTTTCAACATGTAAATTCCTTCTTAAAATTATACGGCAATTTAAGCACACATTCAGAGTCGTTTCAAAACCTGCAGTTTTAGATATAGTCTTCTCTAATGAATCCAATTTTGATTTCAAATTCTCAGACAAAATAATTGTTGATCCCATATGCTCTACTCTGTCAATAGCTTCCAGTTTCACAATCTCTTGGTTTTCTAAATGCAACATTTTGTTGTTGAAGATGGCACATTCTGCAAGAGTTGGCATCAAACATATTCCAGATTTCTTCTCAGTAATTTTCTTAAAAATATTCTCAGGCACAATGTCTTGTTCTGGATACAAATTTGACAGTAATCGTGCATGTAAAGCTTCTTTCCCATGCTCGGTCACTTTTCCGATTCTAACATCTTGTAGAATATTCTTGTAATCTTCATCCTTCGCCTGACGAATATTTTCACGCAGTTCAGCATAATTGAAGTTTAACCATATATTAACGTTGCCAATGCTCCCTAGGCACTTCCTGGTATCTTCATGCGTGAGCATTTTGAACACAGGTTGTCCTTTTACTGGTGTCAGCTGCAGAAGATCACCGAAAACAATGATGTGTTTGCCACCAAATAACACATCATACTCTGTTTTGAGAACTTCTTGCATTCTCAAATGCACAAAGGCAAGCATGAGATTGGAAACCATGCTTACTTCGTCAATGATAAGAAGTTTCATTTTCTTCAAGACTCTTGAAACTTCACAACAAGCATCTCCAGATAACTTGGGGTATTGTAATTTGTTATCATGCTCCACTGGCAGCATCAGTAGACGATGCAAAGTAATACCTTTAATGTTATGTGCTGCCAGTCCAGTTGGAGCAGTGACAACACAAGACAGCAATGACTCAGTCCTTTTCTGCAAATAACATGAAATTGCTTTAATGAGGAAACTTTTTCCAGTTCCCACTTCTCCACTCACGTACAGTCGGACAGGCTTCAACGACGTACATGAGCACTCTTTCTTCTCATCACTTAATCCATGATCAATTTGTTTGGTAACTTCGTCATATATTTTCCTCTGCTCAACGTTGAGTTGTCTTTCCAAGTCTTCTAAGTTAACCGCATCCTCCTGAGCATGTGCCATGGCTCTTTCCACTTCAATCATGGCAGTGGCAGCTTCATTTTCGATAACTGGTCCTCCTAGTGGATCCTGACTCAATGAAACAGAACTCTGACTGTCCTGAGAACTGTCTCTTGCAATCTCGGCTGCAATCGTTGCTTCCTGCTCGATTTCCGCATTCAACATTTCTAGATATTTGAGAAAAACAGGACATTCTATGGTCTCCTTGGCGGCATTGAAAGAGTCTTCGTAACAGAGGAAATCTCCAAGCAGTTCCTCTACTGCACGCCAAGGCTTGAAAAGTTGCAAAAGTGCTAAATGGAAAAACTCTTTTTTTTCAGGAGATTCGCCACTCAATTTTCGATGGTTTACCAAGTGGCATTTTCTTTGCTTGACGAGACATCCCTCACTTCCAATTACAGCATACACTCCTTTATCAATATCTTCTTTGATGTTCCTCTTGAATATGTAATTTTGTAGAACCTCATACAGACAAACATTCTGGAGGTGACTGCTTCTATTTGGATAATATGTATCCAACATGTTGGTCTTCAAAATATCGGTACTGTTTGGCTCCTTTTCCGTCAAATACTCAATTTCCCGCACAGGTTTCAGAACTCGATTACGCGTTGCAGCAAGACCAAGACTCGCCCAAACGATACTCCTGGATTTGGCATAGAGACTTGCTGAAGACAACCGGTCAGAACATTCGTAAGCTCCGATTTCTCGATGTGACAACATCTTCAGACTGAAACTGTACAACTTCTTACTGACGCTCTTTTCATGGGAAATGTCCTCCCACATATCTTTCAATTCTGTCATTTCTTTTTTGGTGATGTAAGATGTCACATACCGAGCCACAGCCATACAGTTATCAGCCACAAACTGTATATCCATGTTAGCATTCCACATGGACAAAATCACTGGGTTGTAGTCGTTGATGTACTTGGACTCTTCATTCCTTTTTAAATTGTATGTGTTTTTAGGTGATTTCTTCATCACATTATGTCGCAGCGAAGACATCAAACTGTTCACTCTTCCTTTAGAAATCACCGGTCGTGGAAAGGCGAAACGACATTTGGTGTAGAACTTGTCCTTGTTTCTGAATTTACGATGACAGTACTTTCCACAACGATGGCTTTGGAAGCGTAGAACTTGTTCTCTTAGGCTTTTGTCCTCCTTTGCGTTTGGAACAGCACATGTAGAATACTGTTCTATGAAACTCATCACTAAGTCTTCTGGATCTGTTCCAAATTTAGGTGCATCCTTGATCCACAGCAGCATATGTATATGAGGAGCACCTCTTGCTTGGTACTCCTTTCTCCAGAAGAAATCCAACACCTCTCCAAGAGGTGGATTTTTCTTGTTCATGATGAAAGACATCATAGCTTCAAATCTATGATTGAAGTACCTGCATACATTCACTGGATCCAAAGAGCACAGTTCTCCGGGTGTCTTGAATTCGATATTTTCAATGTTTCCATTTGCCTCTCGTAGAAATTCAAGCAAGTCTTCCCAGCCATACTCGGCACAGCTGAGAGTGAGGAACCATGTGGGAGTTCCTAAGTTCCTCAGCATACATTTTAAATCACCATGACGACGGTACCAGTACTCATTAGTACCACGCTGACACGCCATGAGATTAATCAGGTGAGAATCCAAAATACTGTCTTGCACATTGACTTTATCCATAAAGTCCCTTGCCGAGATGTTTTGCATCTGTATACCACTTTTCAAGATGTAGTTCACTGCATATGACAGTCCAGACAGATCGCTTTCAAACAGGAGATGAAACAAATAGGGAATGCATTGTCGAAACCTAGGATCTTCTGCATACAATCGTAAAGTCCGGTATTCAGAAGCAGGAATTTGATGAGGTCGCTCATCATATCTTCCTCCTTGACCTGTTTGAAATAGCTGTGGGAAACACCGAGCTTCCAAACTTTCCTCCCAAACACTAATGGGACTCCCTTTGGCTTGTTTCATTTGAAACAACTCAATAGCATTCCCCATGACTTCCTTGGAATGCAAAGGATGAACACTATAATGTTCATATATTTCTTCACTTTTAGAGGGTTCTACTTTCTCAATTTGACCAGCACACAAATCGCTATCCTCTTCTTCACTTACTTGCTCTTCTGCAACATATACATTCTTATAGTACTTATTGCTTTTTTCAAATACAATGTTGCCTTTTTGACTTTCCTAACATCCACTAAATCTTGCCATATTTTCTTACTCTTTGTCGGAACCCCATTAACTAAGATAACCAGAGATTCCTCTTCCACTTTTTCTACTCCAATTGTATTAATGTTTTTCTTCAAATCTAGAGGCAAATAAACAACTCTTCCCTTTAATCCTCTCTGTAAATCTGATGGAGGCAATTTGCCTGTCTTTGGCTCCATTCTTACAATAAAGGGATGGATACTTTGAATCAAAATAGATTCATAAGTATTTAAATCCTTCAATTCAGAAGGAATCTCAACCAATTCCAGATTATTATGAACCGCTCTAGCAGGCATCCGGTTTTGATTTAATTTGTTACAACAATAAGTACACACACGTTGATCCAATCCCAAATCAAAACAATTTTCTACCATCAAGTATGTTGCGAAATCCTTCCATTCACTATTATTTTGCCTTTCACTTTTCGCATATAAATCCACTAACTTAGTCTGAATCTTATAATAAGTGCATCGACAACACACACAAGTGAAATTAGGCCTCTCACTTGATTTCACCTGAAACGTGGCAATTTCCTTCTGAAAATTATCTGTACTGGAAACCTGTACACTATCTTCCACATTACCCTCTTCTTCTGGGTTAATTTCAACATTCTCCTCTTTACTTCCAAAGTAACAAAACTCAATTTCTTCACAACTATTCTTCACATCTATTTCAGAACCATGCAAAAGAGCAGTGCATAATTGTTTAAGCATAATTGCTGGACTCTTAGCATAATACAACATTCTAACTAATTTCCTCACTTTATTATGATGCATTGCTAGCATCCTGAAATGATGAAAAACACTCTGGCATACTCTCCTGGAAAGACAAGCCAGTGAATGACCATGCAAACCTGTCACTTCTCTCACTCTGCAAGGATCTAATTCTTGCAACAACATAATTTTCTGCTTCAAACTTTTCTTATTAAATGTCCGTACAAAATCACAAAGCAAATTGATGGAATCCTGTCGCACACTGCAAATACTACTACACTTCCAGGTGTACACAGGTCCCTTAGGACGTCTTCCTAAAACCTCATTACCTAACACCTCTTCTGCCTCTGTTGTCACAAGTTTTTCTTTTTCAACTGGTCAATCCTTTTTCACCTCATAAGCTCGACCACTGGTGTCAACTGCATGCACCAAATCATTATCCTGGAAATAACTCTCCTCATTAAAAAATGCCTCACAACTTGAACTATGCATCCATTCTCCTGAAAAAACTTCACAAAAATTACTACGATTAACTGTTCTCTTCCATCTACTATTTCTTTTGAAATCATAAATTGCCTTGTTTAGCTTCCTAATTCTATTGATTATCAAAATAAATAACTTTTGCTTAATTTCAAATGCCTGATCAATAACTTTCTCAACTTTTTTTTTTCTCTTATAAAAAACCACTTTCTGTTGACCTTTCTTAATATTTTTTAACAAATTGCCAATTATCCTGTTGCGGAACATTCGTCTACGAATGTCCCTAAACTGTTGTTTCCTTCTACTATCATGCACAGAGTTATCTCCTGCTCTAGCAGTAACATTTTTGATTGGCCTTTCCTTTCCGTTTAAATTGCTTCTCTTTTTCTGGACTAAAACATTTTCTGTAGTACTACTTTTTTTTCTACAAATGTTTCTTATGAATGATTTCGTTGTCTTACCCGGAGCTTTCTTGGTGACTTGACGAGTTTTTATTGTAGAGGACTGCTGCAACAATTTTTTAAGCTGCTGTCTTTGACGTTTTGTAGCCTTTCAGATTCTACCCTTAGACGGCATTCTCTAATTTCGAAATGATCTCCAGTTGAATCTGTGGTAAAATATAATAAAAAATGTTATTAACCACTATAACCAAACAGTAAATCAATAACAGTCGTCAAAAATGTAACACACTACTTTTCATTTTTACATAGAATAATTTTTAGTGCATTGGCAAATTTAGTAGTTACAAATAGTAGCAAAGAAATGGAATGCTTCTACATTTTACCTGTGCTGTTTTATATGTGAATCTGAACTAATTTTATGAGCATATTTGAGTATTTTATTAAAGACACTACACACAAGCTGTTTTTGAAGTTGTGTTTAATTTTAAATGAAACGGTTTACATGTTTACTTTTCATTTCCAGTAACTTTTAAAAATAAATGTTTATAGTTCCATAGGCTCAAGCAGGTCAGCTTCCCAGCCTATGTCATACAATTCTGACAAATCGGCATCCTCATCATGTTCTTCATCATCCTCAGGATTTAAAACATCCAAGGGATCTACTTCCACTGATGTTTCAATCACAATTTCAATGATAATATCGAGATCAACGGATTGCTCATTATCACTCATGGTTGATGTTGTCGTTATCTTTAAAGAAAGAGAACAACAATGAGATGTTGCAGAGTAAGAGACAAATCTCAGAGACTATAATAGTACAATTGTTTAACAAGAGTAACATTTTGCAGCTATTATTTAGCCATGTCCAGCGATGCTGAGGAGGTGAGGCCTATGTCCAAGTTTTCAGTGAACAGGACTCATCTCTTCTTAACCTTGGATAAGCCTCACCGACTCTGTGTCCCCTGCTCATACTTAAATGTAAAGGGGCAGATTTATGTTAACTGGCGCATCCCCAAGGATGCACCAGTTAATGTGCACTGCTGCTCTGCCACCCATGGTGTGCCGCATTTACAATGTGGAGCATCATTGAGTAAAAACAGCACAGATGCGTCACGCATCTGTGCCGCAAAACCAGCACATTGCAGGAATCACGTCGTAAGCGCGACATGTCTACTGCAATGCACAGGAGCAAGCCACACATTGCATGGTGCATCACTCCTTATGCCTGTTTCAAACAGGCGTAAGGATTTGATTCAGCAATGCTATAAAGCTGACTCAGTGAAATCTTCTAAATTTCACTGTGTTAGTTTTACAGGGCTTTCATGCAAATGAATGCCCACCCTGCAACAAAACGCCTATATGAAACCTGACGCAGGTTTCATGTGGCACAGGACTTTACAGCATGACACATCTGCCTAGATACATCAAGTTGTAAATATGTCGCAATATAGCGCATCTTTTGCGCCGCCGCTACGTCACAAAAGTGACGCACAGCAGCGCAAAAGAGGCACACACCTATCATAAATCTGTCCCTAACATTTTAAATGATTGATTCAGGATGACGATAAGGTGTGCCCTATCCAGAGGTTTGTTTGAGGTGAGGCCTACTCAGGGTTGCAGATGAAATTTACGCTTGTTGAAGAGTACAGAGGAGATAATACATGTGCAGGCCTACCAATGAAGTGAGTCATGTCCACTTCACTCTTGAACAAAGGTCAGACCTCTTCTGTGTCCGTGGACAGGCCTAAACCTCATCTGCACAATGTCATTCGTAAAGTTAGGAAACACAGGTGATGTAATTGAAAAATGTGGAATTTCTTTTCCTCATTTCACAATCACATCACCTGTCTTTCCTTTGCTTAGGTATCTCATAGTGCAGATGGAGTCTAGCATATCAAAGAGTACACACAAGTTGAGCACTGTATACAAAAATTTTGACATTTACAGAAGATTCAGCTTCTTATCTTGTTGGAGATGAAGTGAGGCCTGTCTTGCAACATGGTGCATCTTTTGCATCACTGCTGCATCAGTTTCATGTGGCACGGGACTTTACAGCATGACACATCTGCCTAGATGCATCAAGTTGTAAATATGTTGCCACATAGCAAATCTTTTGCACCGCCGCTGCGTCACAAAAGTGACGCACAGTGACGCAAAAGAAGCACACACCTATCATAAATCTGTCCCTAACATTTTAAATGATTGATTCAGGATGACGATAAGGTGTGCCCTATCCAGAGGTTTGTTTGAGGTGAGGCCTACTCAGGGTTGCAGATGAAATTTACGCTTGTTGAAGAGTACAGAGGAGATAATACATGTTCAGGCCTACCAATGAAGTGAAATAATATAGAAAAACAATGTTATCCCGAGCACTCAAATTCAATAAAACTCATCCAAGTTTTACAGTTTATAGGGAGGTACCCTGGTCGCCGCACGTAGTCAAAAACGTGCCTTTACGAATCAGTAACAAATATTGAGGTTTGAAACACTAGCCTCCAGAATGGGCGCCAAATTCACAACGAAAACGTCGTTTTCTCTTAGTAGTTCATGTATATTTATTCAGTTCATCCAATATAATTCGAATGAATTTGCTTGTGCACCATTACATTGTCATCATTGCCAACATAATCTCCTTCTTATGTCGCCATGTTATTTGTAACAATCATCCACTTAATCGTGACACCCAATGCATTTCGGGTCGAACAAAACCATGACCCTTCGTCAGGGGTCTGCAAATGGAAATCAAACAGGACCAAATTAGTCACCCTCAGTAATCCACAACTGTACAATGCTCTTAACAACAATGCGACTGAAAGAAAAACGGAAAGGAAAATAGTGTGCTGTTTCAGACAGAAACTTCCAAATCACCAAAAGAAAATTCACATTGTTATAATATCAATAAGCGGGAGCATAATCCACCCCAACGAGTGAACCCATTATCATAACAACGCTCACTCCCCTCCTGACTGCATTACTAACGGATAACCCACATGTAAGTGGCGCTGTTGGATTGACTCGATCACCATGAATGTTTTACCGCAAATGACATTGTTGCAGTGGGTGCAATTAAAACATTTAGACATACCTTTCCATGTTGTCTTCTCCTTAACAGGAGTATTGAGAAGTTCTTTAAGATTTTTCGATCTTTGGTAAGCGAACGTGATCATTGTATAAACCTTTAAGGTCAGGTTCAGATTGTATCAGATGCCAATGTTTATTAATTGGCATGTCACGATTAAGTGGATGATTGTTACACATAACATGGCGACATAAGAAGGAGATTATGTTGGCAATGATGACAATGTAATGGTGCACAAGCAAATTGATTCGAATTATATTGGATGAACTGAATAAATATACATGAACTACTAAGAGAAAACGACGTTTTCGTTGTGAATTTGGCGCCCAGTCTGGAGGCTAGTGTTTCTAACCTCAATATTTGTTACTACCAATGAAGTGAGTCATGTCCACTTCACTCTTGAACAAAGGCCAGACCTCTTCTGTGTCCGTGGACAGGCCTAAACCTCATCTGCACAATGTCATTCGTAAAGTTAGGAAACACAGGTGATGTAATTGAAAAATGTGGAATTTCTTTTCCTCATTTCAGAATCACATAACCTGTGTTTCCTCAGCTTAGTTATCTCATTGAGCAGATTTAGTCTAGCATATCCAAGAGTACGCAGAGGATGAGGACTGTATCCAACAGAGCAATGTACATTACTCACCTCCTTTGACACTTACAGAAGCCTCAGTTTAATATTTCTCAGTTCAATATTTATTTACAGAAGCACACAAAATATGACCTTCTCATAAATGTGAAAAGCGTTTAAAAAAAAAAAAGATTTTCTGGTCATAATTTGAAAACACAACACAGGTCCTATGTAGAAGCACATCTTATCAGTACTTAAATTAGCCAAGCACACATGGGGGCGTATTTACAAGAACATTACACCACAGGGAAAGGTCTTAAATTAAAATGGGAAAAATAACATCAGAGAGACTCAAAGGCCTTATAAATATGCCCCAAGCAACCTATGAAACTCTAGCACTACATATCAAGAAACCTAATTGATTTCAAAAATCGTTTTTAAACACATCATCTAAATCAATTATATACCTACATTCAAGGGGAAATGACTTAAAATGCTCTAAGACACATGAAAGTGTTTTTTTAAGTCCCTTGCACCATTTTTGGGTAATTTTTAACATGGCTATGTGACTCAAAGAATCAAAATCTAAATTTGCCAAGCACAGATATGGGGGGGAATTTACAAGGACCTTGCACCACCGGGAAAGGTCTAAAATTAAAATGGGAAAAATAACATCAGAGAGACTCAAAGGCCTTATAAATATGCCCCAAGCAACCTATGAAACTCTAGCACTACATATCAAGAAACCTAATTGATTTCAAAAATCGTTTTTAAACACATCATCTAAATCAATTATATACCTACATTCAAGGGGAAATGACTTAAAATGCCCTAAGACACATGAAAGCGTTTTTTTAAGGCCCTTGCACCATTTTTGGGTCACTTTTAACATGGCTATGTGACTCAAAGAATCAAAATCTAAATTTGCCAAGCACACATGGGGGCGTATTTACAAGGACCTTGCACCACAAGGAAATGTCTTAAAATAAAATGGGAAAAATTACATAAAATGAACTCAAAAGCCTTGTAAAAAATAACATCAGAGAGACTCAAAGGCCTTATAAATATGCTCCAAGCAACCTATGAAACTCTAGCACTACATATCAAGAAACCTAATTGATTTCAAAAATCGTTTTTAAACACATCATCTAAATCAATTATATACCTACATTCAAGGGGAAATGACTTAAAATGCCCTAAGACACATGAAAGCGTTTTTTTAAGGCCCTTGCACCATTTTTGGGTCACTTTTAACATGGCTATGTGACTCAAAGAATCAAAATCTAAATTTGACAAGCACACATGGGGGCGTATTTACAAGGACCTTGCGCCACAAGGAAATGTCTTAAAATAAAATGGGAAAAATTACATCAAATGAACTCAAAAGCCTTGTAAAAAATAACATCAGAGAGACTCAAAGGCCTTATAAATATGCCCCAAGCAACCTATAAAACTCTAGCACTACATATCAAGAAACCTAATTGATTTCAAAAATCGTTTTTAAACACATCATCTAAATCAATTATATACCTACATTCAAGGGGAAATGACTTAAAATGCCCTAAGACACATGAAAGCGTTTTTTTAAGGCCCTTGCACCATTTTTGGGTCACTTTTAACATGGCTATGTGACTCAAAGAATCAAAATCTAAATTTGACAAGCACACATGGGGGCGTATTTACAAGGACCTTGCGCCACAAGGAAATGTCTTAAAATAAAATGGGAAAAATTACATCAAATGAACTCAAAAGCCTTTTAAAAAATAACATCAGAGAGACTCAAAGGCCTTATAAATATGCCCCAAGCAACCTATAAAACTCTAGCACTACATATCAAGAAACCTAATTGATTTCAAAAATCGTTTTTAAACACATCATCTAAATCAATTATATACCTACATTCAAGGGGAAATGACTTAAAATGCCCTAAGACACATGAAAGCGTTTTTTTAAGGCCCTTGCACCATTTTTGGGTCACTTTTAACATGGCTATGTGACTCAAAGAATCAAAATCTAAATTTGCCAAGCACACATGGGGGCGTATTTACAAGGACCTTGCACCACAAGGAAATGTCTTAAAATAAAATGGGAAAAATTACATCAAATGAACTCAAAATCCTTGTAAATATGCCCCAATTAACCTATGAAACTCTACCAGTACATATCAAGAAACCTAATTGATTTCAAAAAACGTTTTTAAACATATATTGTAAAGCAATTATATTCCTACATTCATGGAGAAGTGAGTTAAAATGCCCTAAAACACATGAACGCATTTTTGTAAGACCCTTGCACTATTTCTGCGCCACTTTTAACATGGCTATGTAACTCAAAGAAACAAAATCTATTTCTAAAACACTTGACACAAAGCAACATTTTAAATACACAACTTTCTTCATAATTTTCTCCTTAAAGCATACTATTCTCTATTTAAATTAAATGAATCTTTTCTCACCTCAGCAAATACTTTATGAGTTTCAAAACAGTCTCAGACACACACCAATTTGTCTTTAGCAGAGCAAAAGGTATGCACTCCAGAGTCTGCAAGCAACAATGCCACAGAAATGCTGTAATTCATCACACATATCTCTCATGTCACCCAATCAAAACTCTTCCCTCACTTTTTTCAAATCAACACCCTTCCCCCCTCTGCCCTTTCTGCCTTTTTTGCATAGCAACCACCTCCTGAAAGACCTCTCATGTTTGCAAGTTCACACAACAATGTTTCAATTGAACTCTGAACTCTCAGTACACCAGCGTATCCAGTGCAATCTTTCATAAAATGATTTTTTCTTCACCATTCAAATTACATCTTTCAAAGAACTCATCCATGCACCCTAACGTTCTGTTTTCAGCAATCAAAATCCACCAATCACTGCTACTGATTAATTACCACAGAAACTTCACAGTTTTTTTCATTATACACTCTTATTTTTTCAACTGCCATTTCATTGCCACACTTCATCTGACTGCAGCAGAACCTTCTCTCACCATGTTTTCTGTCTGGATTGTTGGACATAGTTATATCCACTGGGCTCAAAGGTTTGCTGATAACAGAAATTTACCTAACCTCAATTTACAAAATGTGGAAATTAAGTGGATTAGCCACAGAGGATTAAAATGTCACCAATTGATACCATTGGTGAAAACCTTTATGCATTTGCCAAAACCTGACCTGTTAATTGTGCACTGTGGAGGAAATGACTTGGGCACTTTGACTGGTGTAGGTCTGGAAATGTTTTTAAAAGACACCTTTGACCAATTGATGGCACTTTTTCCTCAAACTGCCTTGGTATATTCAAATATATGCCAAAGACAGAAATGGAGGTGGTCAAACCAATTTTGTCCACAAATTGAGAAATCGAGGAAGCATGTAAATAAGTCTGTTTCAGCTTACATGAGAGACCATGGAATTGGCTCCATGTACAACAATAACTTGCGTTACTACATGCAAGATATCTACAGAGGAGATGGAGTTCACTTCTCAGATGAGGGGAACAGAATTTTCATTCTGAATTTAAGACTGTTCATTGGTACCTACTTATAAGTACCTAAATCTACCATAAACCCAAAAGCTCTTCTCAGAGCTACCCTAACTATAATCACCATAAACAAATTTTAAATGTAAATTTTTTTTACTAATTTTCACAATTTACGCTTCCTGGAGCGCTACCCGGTACGCGCACCGGACGCTAACCGTGCGAAATTTTTAAAAAAAATGTTTTTTTTCCGCACATATGGACCTCCGCAGCCACCCTCAGAAAACCTAGGGGGTCAGGATACGTCTACCGTGCCCCCTTCTACCCATTCTGAACATTTTTTGCCCTCCATCTTGTATCTCAATTCTACCGTAATACAAAATGGAGGACTCCCGTAACGCTGCCGGTTCGCGTACCGGGGCGCTCACCGGGAAGCGCTCATTTAAAAAAAGGTGGGAAAGTAATTCACAGAAAAACGACTGGAGACACTTTCACCAAATATATATTAACTCATACTACATACCAATCCCTACCATTTTCACAAATTTGGTTGGAATTCCATTTAGCCATTTAGCCTGTAGACCTCTCTAAATACCATGAGGTAAATTACTTCACAAAACACATCTGAAGTGTTGGAATTGACAACCAATTAAAATGTTACTTTCATTTTCTACTTTTTTTACCTGACATTTGATTGGTTATGTACCTGAATATATATAATAAAAGAGAGAGAAACACAGCCATTTTGACTACTACTTCCTGAACTACATTGCAAGATCATTTTCACTCACAACTTAAACTTGTTTTTAAAAGGTAAGATATTATTTTATAAATTTGAAAACATTTTCAGATAGTTATATACTATCCCTCTGTAAGAGTTAGACATTGAGAAAGGCTTGTTTATTATAATTATGGATTGATTTAGGTTTCTGTGGTATAATTATGAATTTACATAGGCTTTTTCACAGGCACTTTTTAATAGTACTACTTCATGCCTCAAAAGTACCTGTCTGAACTTAAACCCAACAGTGCCCTATCTCTACTGATATATTTATTTTTTATTCAAATTTCAGCACAAAAATGCAAGGAGAACAGAACGTTTCCTTTGAAATTGTCTTAGACATGAACAATCAGGAAATCATTGAACCCATTGACTTGGAATTCATGGATGAATCACGAGACCATGAACTTCTACAATGTGTAGAATCTGTGGATTTGTTACTTCATTATGATGACGGTCAAATGTGGGAAGTTATGTTCACTCAACAAGAGGACATATCGGACAGTCAAATGTTAGACGTTCTATTAAATTTTGAAAAAGAATCAGAAAAATACAATTATATTCAATATTAAAAAATTATTTGAGTCTTTAATCATTTTTAGATGTAATTCATAAACTAGTACCAAATTGATTATAATGTAAAGTCAGACTTATAGTATACTGTGCACAATCCCAAAAATAAATTTATATTTAATAATCATAAATACTGCTACTTAAATAAAAAACAAAACAAAAAAAAACAACAAAAAGAACAATCAATAAACATACAATATTTCAAAATATCATAGTCTATCATTCTTTTTTCCTTATAGTACGCTCCCCAGACCGCTACCCGGTGCGCGTACCGGGCGCTCCCCACGCAAAAAAAACAATTTAAAAAAATTATTTTTTTTTTGCCCTGCGGGGCCTTTTAAAGCCTCCACATCAAATCTAGGGGGTCAGGGAGGATCTACTATGCACCCTTATGGTCATTTCTCCCTTTGTTTTGGCCTCCTCTTGTCTCTCGATCCTACCGAGAGACAAGATGGCGGCCACTCCGGACTGTTTAGAATGTTGACAGACACCAGAGAGCCAATCAGCTTCGCTTCGCGAAGTTCCGTTACGCGTCAGGTACGCGAACCGGGGCGCTGCCCGGAGCGCGCTTACAGATATATGTATTTTTTTGAAGGTTAATTTATCAAAATCCACTGGAGCACATATATTGAGACCTAGCAAAGGCACATCGGGCTACCAGTCCCTACAATTTTGCCAAGTTTCGTGCAAATCCATTCAGCCGTTCGGGCTAAAAGTGAGGCCAACCGCCCTATGGAAATTAACATGGGAAAAACGCGTTTTGGGACCCCCCTTTTTTCTCGGCCCCCCCTTGACGAACCCCCCCCAAATTTTCAGTGGCTGCTCAGAATCAAAATGTTCCATTTTCCTGAAAATTTCAGCCAATTCCGTCCACAAACGCCAACGTTATTAGACATAGAATTTTCAAAAATCCCATAGAGAAAAAATCCTAACTATATATACCTACTGGCGACCGCCAGTAGGTAATATATATATATATATATATATATATTCAAACAAAAAGTTTAGCCCTCAGTGGAAGAAGCCACAAGAATGGTAAAATTTGAATCCATTTCTTTAAGGAGCAGCTGCAACAGGAGACGCAGAGAGAACAGTCACCATCTGTTCGTGTACAGCCAGACCGGTTTCTGGAGTCTATCCCTTCTTCAATGGCTCCTGCTTGGCAATGATGATGCAGTATGCACTCGTGATATTAAAGCCTGCCTTCAAGGGCGTGGTCAGATGAAATGGCCTTCTGGGTCCTGTAGTGCATACACCATGTACCTCGTGTGAGTTCATCATTGTGGCAGTTAATAAAATTACGATTAAAACCCATGTGGGCTGGTGAGCCTGTGGCTCTGGGTGTCCTCTTGTCTGTGGTCAGCTGCTTCTGGACACCACTCCCCCGTGTAATGATCGCACCATTGGGCGCAATCACGGGTCCGCAGCAAGCGGCGGGCTTTGCTTCCGCAACTGGGCTCAGCCGCAAAATATTCAAACAAAAAGTTTAGCCCTCAGTGGAAGAAGCCACAAGAATGGTAAAATTTGAATCCATTTCTTTAAGGAGCAGCTGCAACAGGAGACGCAGAGAGAACAGTCACCATCTGTTCGTGTACAGCCAGACCGGTTTCGGGAGTCTATCCCTTCTTCAATGGCTCCTGCTTGGCAATGATGATGCAGTATGCACTCGTGATATTAAAGCCTGCCTTCAAGGGCGTGGTCAGATGAAATGGCCTTCTGGGTCCTGTAGTGCATACACCATGTACCTCGTGTGAGTTCATCATTGTGGCAGTTAATAAAATTACGATTAAAACCCATGTGGGCTGGTGAGCCTGTGGCTCTGGGTGTCCTCTTGTCTGTGGTCAGCTGCTTCTGGACACCACTCCCCCGTGTAATGATCGCACCATTGGGCGCAATCACGGGTCCGCAGCAAGCGGCGGGCTTTGCTTCCGCGACTGGGCTCAGCCGCAAAATATTCAAACAAAAAGTTTAGCCCTCAGTGGAAGAAGCCACAAGAATGGTAAAATTTGAATCCATTTCTTTAAGGAGCAGCTGCAACAGGAGACGCAGAGAGAACAGTCACCATCTGTTCGTGTACAGCCAGACCGGTTTCGGGAGTCTATCCCTTCTTCAATGGCTCCTGCTTGGCAATGATGATGCAGTATGCACTCGTGATATTAAAGCCTGCCTTCAAGGGCGTGGTCAGATGAAATGGCCTTCTGGGTCCTGTAGTGCATACACCATGTACCTTGTGTGAGTTCATCATTGTGGCAGTTAATAAAATTACGATTAAAACCCATGTGGGCTGGTGAGCCTGTGGCTCTGGGTGTCCTCTTGTCTGTGGTCAGCTGCTTCTGGACACCACTCCCCCTTGTAATGATCGCACCATTGGGCGCAATCACGGGTCCGCAGCAAGCGGCGGGCTTTGCTTCCGCGACTGGGCTCAGCCGCAAAATATTCAAACAAAAAGTTTAGCCCTCAGTGGAAGAAGCCACAAGAATGGTAAAATTTGAATCCATTTCTTTAAGGAGCAGCTGCAACAGGAGACGCAGAGAGAACAGTCACCATCTGTTCGTGTACAGCCAGACCGGTTTCGGGAGTCTATCCCTTCTTCAATGGCTCCTGCTTGGCAATGATGATGCAGTATGCACTCGTGATATTAAAGCCTGCCTTCAAGGGCGTGGTCAGATGAAATGGCCTTCTGGGTCCTGTAGTGCATACACCATGTACCTCGTGTGAGTTCATCATTGTGGCAGTTAATAAAATTACGATTAAAACCCATGTGGGCTGGTGAGCCTGTGGCTCTGGGTGTCCTCTTGTCTGTGGTCAGCTGCTTCTGGACACCATTGGGCGCAAGCCTTTCATCATTAGAATAAGAAAAGTAAAATGAACCAATGAAAAGTTTTATTAACAAGTCACATGACCTGTTATGCTTACGTTACGCGCTGCGCGTCGCGCCCCGGATCACTTCCGGATGCGCTAACGCGGCGCGTCATATGATGCATTACGCGACAACGCAGGTCCAGAATATAGTCAAAATGTCTCCACCAACCAGCGGTCGGAACACAACCCCTTTCAGCAGGCTAAATAGTTCTGTTAAATGACAACAGAAGGGACAGGCAACAAGAACCATCAGTCAAAGAGGGGAGGGCTAGTTCTTCTCTACCGGGTCACGTTGGGGCGCTACCGGAACTGATCGAATTGGTAGTCTACAGTGTTTCTGGATGTTTCAGACTGAAGCTGGCGTTAGCATGAGAGCACCACCATTTCGTAGCTCCGTCGTGGCCATTCCACGAGCAATAATGCTAGCCGCTCCCCACCAGAAGCCTGCGGGAGTCGGGGGCCCCCAAGACTTTTGTAGAATCTTCAAGGCTGAGGGGACGCTTTCGAAAATGGAGCCCAATCTCTAGCAGACAAGCGTCCGAGTTCCAAGGTGTCGCAGGGCAATTTTAGTGGACCACGCCCAAATCTGAAGAGCCGGCCGCCATTTTGAGAGTACTGTGACAGCCGGCTATCGCTGCACCGCAAGAGCGGGAGCAACTCAACTACATGGTGAGCGAGACGCTGTAGTCGAAAGAGCGGGCGGTAAACAGCTGAATAGCGGAAGAGGCACAGTGTAGCAAAAGCGGGCAGAATGGCAACTGAAATGGTAAAGGGGCGCCCCACTACAGCGTGTCTTTAGGTGAAACGGATTGTGGGACAAGGTCAAGAATGGAAGAGTTACCAAAAGGCAAAAAGTTCCGCTTGATCCCGGGAGCCGGCCACCTATGTCGGGGGCGATCTCAGGCCACACCAGGAGAACACGACTTGGGGAGGGAGCCGGAGCCAAGCGCCCCCTCCGAGTCCGCGCCATCACACCATCCCTAGGGGGCCTCCGTCAAGCGGTTCAGGGTGGCACCGCATTACATTGTTCACAAATGCAGTCACGTCCTCAAACAGCCCCCACTTTACTTTGAGAATAGTGAAGCTGAAGCAAGTGCAAATAGGCTTCAGACAGTGTTACAAGCACTCCTCAAAACTTTGAACCATCAGAGTGCATGAGTTTCATGCTTGATCGATTGAGCTAGCCGGATCGGGCAACAAAAAGTATAAAATAGTTATGTAAATAGTTGTTTAATAAAATGTTTTACCCTGTTACTTTGCTGGTGTGTTGTATATATTTGTAATATTTGCATAGAGTTTATCGTTATTTTGGGCGGGGTGGGTGGCGGAGCCGAGCTGTATTGCAGCCATCATGGTGTGGAGTTCAGTTCATCTCAATAGTTTCGTGTTTGTCATGAGGGGTTGTTCCTAATGTTTCTATTTTAGCGAGGTCAAAAAGAGATCCCATTAGTGGCCTACTGATTTTGCTCGATTCCTTTTGTTTTTTTACACGATTTTTCGCTATCTGCAAAGACTAAACAGAGTATTGCGACTCTGTGCTTGTTTGTAAATAGAGAATGAACCAAAGAGAACCAATTCTAAAACAGTAAATGCTTGGATAACAATCAATCAAATGGAGAGAGAAGCAGGCACGACGGATTACAACGGGGGCAAAGGCCTGCGTTAACTACCCTTCACTATCTGCAAAGAGAGAGTACTCCTAATAGAAATGAGGGGGGGGGGGCAGCATTCAAAGCAGATCAGTGTGCATAAACACAAAAATGTTTTTACTTACCACGTACTTGACATTCGACAGCTTATGATATTTGCTATTAAAAAACCATTGAAATTCACTGAAAAAACCATAGGTTAGAGACCATATATAGTTAGGAATTAGCATTTAAAAAACCTTGAAAATTCACTGAAAAAACCATAGGTTATAGACCATATATAGTTAGGGATTAGCATTTAAAAAACCTTATTTTACTCACACAAAACCATTGAAATTCCATATATAGTTAGTTGCACTAACTATATATCGCGCACCCGCAATCCACTGCTGATGATGTCACATATTACATCATTCATGACATGGTCAGTGACATCACTGATGACATCACTGATGACATCTCAAATGACATCACTGATGACATCACTGATGACATCTCAAATGACATCACTGATAACATCTCAAATGACATCACTGATGACATCTCAAATGACATCACTGATGACATCACTGATGACATCTCATTTGACATCAATGACCACATCACTGATGATATCATTCATGTGACAATACAATGCATCTCCTCACACTTTAATATAACCTCTGTTACACCCAGTGTTAAATACAGAGTATAATTTTTGAAACCATTGACACACCAATACTAGTTACTACATACGCACTCAGTGATTCCTATGTTTACACACACATTCACTCATTTACCCATACAATCATTCATACATACAATCACTCATCTTTACAACACTATCATATGCACTCATACACCTATACAGACTCTCACACTCTGTCACTCATCCATGGAGTTACTCACACACCAAGTCAGTCCTGTAAATATTCAATCACACTTCCATTTTCTAATCTATACAGTTAAACATAGAGCACCTTACATTTTGAAACATATACTAACACATACTTACTCTCTTATACAATCATTGATACAAGTACACATTGATCTGCACAGAGTCACACACCTCCCAGCCAGCCACACACACACTCAGTCTCCCATACAAATACTTGGGCAATCAATCAATAACCCATATAGTTACTCATATAGCTACTGACCAACACATGCAGCAGTTTACAGAACAACAGACATAATGATGCACAAATTAAGACAGTTTAGTCACTAACCCATGCACTCAGTGAGACACATTTAATCACTCACTCATACAGTCAGTCACGCACCTACTAAATCCTTCATCCAGACACTTCTACATCTACTCATTCTTCAATATGTAAAACATATTTAAACTTTACAGAAACACACAGTCACTGGATGATGTCATCAGTGATGTCATTTGAGATGTCATCAGTGATGTCATCAGTGATGTCACTGACCATGTCATGAATGATGTAATATGTGACATCATCAGCAGTGGATTGCGGGTGCGCGATATATAGTTAGTGCAACTAACTATATATGGAATTTCAATGGTTTTGTGTGAGTAAAATAAGGTTTTTTAAATGCTAATCCCTAACTATATATGGTCTATAACCCATGGTTTTTTCAGTGAATATATATTACCTACTGGCGGTCGCCAGTAGGTATATATAGTTAGGATTTTTTCTCTATGGGATTTTTGAAAATTCTATGTCTAATAACTTTGGCGTTTGTGAACGGAATTGGCTGACATTTTCAGGAAAATGGCACATTTTGTTTCTGAGCAGCCCTTGAAAATTTGGGGGGGTTCATCAAGGGGGGGCCGAGAAAAAAGGGGGGTCCCAAAACGTGTTTTTAACATTGAGTTTTCCATAGGGCGGTTGGCCTCACTTTTAGCCCGAACGGCTGAATGGATTTGCATGAAACTTGGCAAAATTGTAGGGACTGGTAGCCCGATGTGCCTTTTGTAGGTCTCAATATATGTGCTACAGTGGATTTTGAGAAATTAACGTTTAAAAAAAGATATATATCTGTAACAGCGGACCGGGCAGCGCTCCAGGACGCGTACTTTTCGCGCAACGGAGCTTTGTGAAGCGAAGCTGATTGGTTCTCCGGCGTCTGTCAACATTCCAAACAGTCCGGCCGCCATCTTGTCTCTCGGTAGGATCGAGAGACAAGAGGAGGCGAAAGCGAAGGGGCAAATGACCATAAGGGGGAATAGTAGATCCTCGCTGACCCCCTAGGTTTGATGTGGAGGTTTTAAAAGGGCCCCGCGGGGCAAAAAAAAAATAATAATAATCGAACGGCTGAATGGATTTGCACGAAACTTGGTAAAATATTAGGGACTGGTAGCCCGATGTGCCTTTGCTAGGTCTCAATATATGTGCTCCAGTGGATTTTGAGAAATTAACGTTCAAAAAAAGATATATATCTGTAACAGCGCTCCGCTTCGCGTAACGGAGGTTTGCGACGCTGATTGGTCATTCTGTCACTGGGCTATAGTTGGGCTACATCTGGCTGATATTTGGGCTACATTTGTTTTTTTTCGTCTCTGGTGGCCATCTTTGGGCTACATTGGGCTACATTGGGCTTCATTGGGCTTCATTGGGCTACATTGGGCTACATTTGGGTTCCAACATATATATAGGCCAATGTAGCCCAATATATATTTTTCAAAGTTAATTTTCGTAAAAACCACTGGAGCATATATCTTGAGACATAGCAAAGGCACATCGGGCTACCAGTCCCTACAATTTTGCCAAGTTTCGTGCAAATCCATTCAGCCGTTCGAGCTAAAAGTGAGTCCAACCGTCCTATGGAAATGAAGGAAATGAATGGGTAATTTGTAATTAGCAAATAGCTCATCGCAAACTAGGAATGGTAAAGAATCGCTATTTATTCCTTAAAGTTCGCTATTTAGGAAATGCAAAAAACTTTGATGATACTCCACCCTGCTTCTCCCCCTCCCCGCCTCCCTGCCTCACCGTAACTCCCTCCACGGCCCGCGGCTGCTTATATCTCACCCTCCCTAATACACATATTATATTATTTGCTAAGAAGGTCTCTTTGTGTTGGTTTAGGGCGTGCCCATACTTTAGTGTCTTAGATTTGAAGGAATCACATCAGCATACACCAGCTCTCTCTTCATGTGAACCGCATCAAGTGTTGTGTATGTGTGTTCGGCAAAGCAATATAAAACCCGCCTCATGCCCAGAATTGGCAGAAGTTGCACTTATGTTATGAGTATGAAGTCGTGGAGATCAGACCTCATAACAATTCTGTATCGTGTTGTTCTTGAAACTTTAGCACTCGCTGTACAGATATAGTTTAACAAGCAAAGCAGATAGTAGAGCAATAACATATTATTCTCATGTAAACCACGATGAACTACTAGGTTGAAAGCTAAAGCAACAACTAAGTGTCGTGTGCAGAAGTTGCAAAAAAGGAAAAATGGCGTTTAAACCGGTAATGAGCCCATGCTAACTTAACACGGTGTAAAGATATCCAGGACGTAGATGACACCTCCCCATGATCCGGAAACGAACTGAATAAGATAATAGAAGTGCCATCTCATGAGAGCAGATTGCAAGTTTATATGTGGACGGTCCGCAAGGTAAAGCATTAAAAAGTAGGAAAATTTAATGCTAAAGAAAAATAAAACAGCCAAGTACTTTATCGAGTCTTAAGCCAATAGGCAAGGTAAATAATAAAAACTTGACAAATAAGTCAATGAATTGTCAATGAAATGCTAGTACTCAGCATATCAAACATGAAAAAGGTCTATGACATAACTGTGTATGCAAAATAAGCTGCAACAGCCTCCAATAGGAAGTCACCGTCTTCATCCGAAAACAGTTCAGCCATCCAATTTAAAAGCGGAAAAGAACATACGTGCTCTCCCAGCACCGGATCCTCTATCACCATCAGAGGACAGCTCGGTGGGTTTTCAAGAAAGCTCTGTTCCAAGAAAGACTGTGTTGCCGCCAGTAAATTCCAGGGACCAATTAGTCCATGCATCAATGCCACAGCCATAATCCTTTCGCCAGGACAAACCAACTCGTGAGTAATGATAGGAGTCATCAGCTGATTAAAGTCGACGTCAGGAGAAACCGGTCCGCAGAGACACAAATCAATGGCCCAATCGAAATCACAGGTCAGGCAGTGAAATACAGGCTGGACACAGGTGAAGTAGGAGAATCGAAAAGATAATCCATATGCCGTGCTTAATATCGCCAACGGCATTGTGCCATAATATTCTAGCATGCGATTGCGGAACAGTGTCAGCAGCTGCAGGGCGGGAGGTTGCATAGGAGGGACATCCATATTTAAAAATGTAAAAAAGCACAAGAGCGTCCGCTGGTAATGCAAGTAAAAATGGCAATCCACGAAGCAGAGTGGAAAAAATACAATGGAAGAAAGTAGGGATGACTCGAAAGATTTTCTCAAATGAAGTCATGAGACCACTGGTAACAACTTTAAAAAAGTGCGCCAGGGCCTTTGTGGAGGATGCGTTAGAGATAGTCCGAACCATCTTGCTGAAATGGAAAGGCAAATCTGAATTGAAAAGGGTCTGCACCTCTGTACGGGTGTTCGCTATGTGAAGCACGAAAGTTTCACGGGCCGAACTCAAGGCCACCTCTCTCTGAGACAAAAGAGCTCTTATTCTTGCCATGCCGTTGAAATCTGCTCCCAAGGTTGGTATTTGTGGCGAGATTGAAAACTCCCTATGTTCATGTGTGGGAGGAAATAGAACATTTCTGCAGCAAATAACCCGTTCACTTACTGTTACGATAAAAGGAATACTTTTAATTAACCCAGATCAATCTTCATTATTGAGCATCAAATAACTACCATTTTCCAACAACTTGAACGTGGGGATGATAGCAGGAACTGGCGTGCCTTGCAACACGCAAGCCATATTTGGTCGGTGTTTGTTGCATGAACCGTGTAACTGTATGTGCCTACACATTAGTGAATGATCTGGCGTCTCAGTGCATTCCTCTCCATTCAGATAAACTTCTTGATCATCTTTGAAACATCTGTATGTGTATGGAAGCGACCAGACCTCATGAAGAAAAGCACTACCTAAAGGTTCATAACGACCTATTGGTATATATTTCATACAATTTGAAAACTTATATAAAGCAAAAGGCAGCGTTATTAAACCGTGGATAAGGCACGTTGCCAAAAAACCCGCAATCCTCTGCTGATGATGTCACTGAGCATGTCATGAATGATGTAATATGTGACATCATCAGCAGTGGATTACGGGTAATAGTATCTCTAGTTTACTCCCCTATAGCTGTCTTTCTTTTAACATAAGTGTCTGTTTCCTTCCCTTATACTTACTGTTTTTGGTTCGCTTCCGGTTCGCGTACCGGCGAGCGAACTGGGAAGCGAACTAAGAGAAATAGAGGTTGGCACAGTTCCAAATATTGTACCAATTTTTTAATAACGGGGAGGTAGTTCTGAAAAGAACTTTTTTTTTATTGTTTTTGTTGTTTTAAATTATTTTTATTATTTTTCGGAAATTTTTTTTACTTTTTTTGAATTTTTCTGAACAGTTTTATATTTTTTTGGGTTTTTCTTGGAGGGGGCAATGAAAACGATTCATTGTAAAGGGCTCAACAGGAGCAACAAAACAAAAAAAAAGTATTTATTATTTTGGGCGTTTCGTACAAACTTGCATATGATAGTCAATAGCTCTGTTGATCAGAGTGATGCTTCTTTATCCGTAGCAAATGAATCCATCGCAAAATACGCAGGTGTGTTTTACTTCACCAAATCTCATTTGTATATTTGACACCATCTCCCTGCCCTCTGGTCCCGTTACTTCCGGTACAACAGATCTTCTGGCCATAATAGGGAGATTATCTACGTCGTTCCGAAACTGTGCAGCACTGTAGTTGTTAGGATGCCACCTAGTCATATGGCGATGCATTGTGTAGTTTCCGAAACTGTATTTTTTCTCGGTTCCTCTGGACAGTCTATCTTGACATATAAGGCAAGTTACGTATCTTGCATTTACTTTTTTCTCACCTTTGGGAATTTTAAAAAATTGCCAAATGAAGTTTTCTTTCCGGTGAGACGTCCTGGGCTCCTCAGGCAAAAACTGCCTCTCTTCGTGCTCGTCGTCCTGTTCCTCTTCTTCCTCTTCTTGTTGAATTATAACTTGAGCAGGTGGTCCACTCTTCCTTGGATGTGGTGGAGGTGGTGGGGAAGCACCAGCTGAAGCTACTAAAGAAGCCATTGCTCAGTGATCACAAAGGGTCTTTCTCTCACAATGATGAAAGTCAGAGTGAGGAAAGAAGGAGGGATTTTCATCATTTGGGAAAACAAGAGTTCTCAACCAATGAAAAGTGTTCATTTTAGATTATATGACCTAGTCTTACATCATTAGGAAACCAAAAGTGAAATGAACCAATGAAAAGTGTTATTACCAAGTCACATGACCTGCTGTGTTTACGTTAAGCGCTTTGCAGGGCCTCCCGGTTTGCTTCCAGAAACCTGCGCTTTGCGACTCGGTTCGCGTACCAGTTCGCTAACGTAGCACGTCATATGACGTATCACCCGACAACGTGAAACGTCATGCGGACGGGAGGCGTCACGATGTTGTTTAGTAACGCGGCAGTTGCGGTAAAGAAACGTTTACCGGCTCGCGGTCTATTTCGCGGCATCAAGGTCAGCTAACGGGAAGCTTCCCGATTCGCGAAGCGGGAACGAAGAAAAAAAAATATTTAAAAAAAAAATTATTCATAAACATATAAAATATATTTTTGGATTTAAAGAAGAATACATTTTACAGCTACAGATATTAGCTGTTAAAAAACCAATGAAATTCACTGAAAAAACCATAGGTTATAGACCATATATAGTTAGGAATTAGCATTTACAAAACCTTGAAAATTCACTGAAAAAACCATAGGTTATAGACCATATATAGTTAGGAATTAGCATTTACAAAACCTTATTTTACTCACACAAAACCATTGAAATTCCATATATAGTTAGTTGCACTAACTATATATCGTGCACCCGCAATCCACTGCTGATGATGTCACATATTACATCATTCATGACATGGTCAGTGACATCACTGATGACATCACTGATGACAACATCCAGTGATTATGTGTTTCTGTAAAGTTTAAATATGTTTTACATATTGAAGAATGAGTGGATGTATAAGTGTCTGAATGAAGGTTTTAGTAGGTGCGTGATTGACTGTATGAGTGAGTGATTAAATGCATCTTACTGAATGCACGGGTTAGTGACTAAACTGTCTGAAAGTGTGCATCAGTATGTCTGTTGTTGTGCAAGCTGCTGCATGTGTTGATCAGTAGCTATATAAGTAGCTATATGGGTTATTGATTGGTTGCACAAGTATTTGTATGGGAGACTGAGTGTGTGTATGGCTGGCTGGGAGGTGTGTGACTCTGTGCAGATCAATGTGTACTTGTATCAGTGATTCTATAAGAGAGTAAGTATGTGTTAGTATATGTTTCAAAAATGTAAGGTGTTCTGTGTTTAACTGTATAGATGAGAAAATGGAAGTGTGATTGATTCTTTTCAGGACTGACTAGGTGTGTGAGTAACTCCATGGATGAGTGGCAGAGTGTGAGTGTCTGTATAGGTGTATGAGTGCATATGATAGTGTTGTAAAGATGAGTGATTGTATGTATGAATGATTGTATGAGTGAATGTGTGTGTAGACATAGGAATCAGTGAGTGCGTATGTAGTAACTAGTATTGGTGTGTCAATGGTTTCAAAAATTATACTCTCTATTTAACACTGGGTGTAATAGAGGTTATATTAGAGTGTGAGGAGATGCATTGTATTATCACATGAATGATATCATCAGTGATGTGATCATTGATGTCAAGTGAGATGTCATCAGTGATGTCATTTGAGATGTCATCAGTGATGTCATCAGTGATGTCACTGACCATGTCATGAATGATGTAATATGTGACATCATCAGCAGTGGATTGCGGGTGCACGATATATAGTTAGTGCAACTAACTATATATGGAATTTCAATGGTTTTGTGTGAGTAAAATAAGGTTTTGTAAATGCTAATTCCTAACTATATATGGTCTATAACCTATGGTTTTTTCAGTGAATATATATATATATATATATATATATATATATATATATATATATATATATATATATATATATATATATACTTACTGTGTTTTCATTTGTCAATTGATTTGACACCATAAAATGGCAGAAATTTTTGAAGAAAATAGATTTTTACAAGAGCAAAAAACAGCCGTCACTGAAACAGAACCAAGCTCAGACTTTGACACCGATACAGATAATGGTGCCAGAAATGCGGCTGTTTCGGGTGCTGGCAGCAATGTGAAAGCCTCCATTATTGATGAGCTGTATTTTTCAAGACTGGACAGACACCATACCTCAAGATCTCACAATATGAGACACAAAATCACAGGAGGAGGAAAATCAGAAAGTGCAGGTGAGGCACAAATGAAATCCTACAAAACAATGGCAGGGAAGAAAAAGTGACCATTCAAGACAATACTCAACCTATTGTGGACTGAGTAAAGCAGAACAACAAATGATCTCACCGGTCCTGTCATTCTCCAACAACACCACCGCCCTGCTAGACAACCTCGCCAACCTCGAACTCAAACAACTGGTGAACACCCCCACCCACCTCGCTGGCCACACACTCGACCCCATCTTCTCCACCCGCAACCATGTCTCCTTCAGCCACTCCACCGGACTACACTGGACAGACCACAGATGCATTCACTTCACCTTCAAAAAGAATACATTTCAACCCCGCATGCAACAAATCCCCCGTAGATGCTGGAGCAAAGTCACCACTTACCAGCTCCTCGCATTACTAAGCCAGAACCCGCCAGCCAACACCGCTGACACCAACGACGCAGCCCACAACCTCGCACAGTGGATCACCAACTGCGCCAAAGACCTCGCCCCACTGAAGAACCCTCCAGGCAAGTCCGGCAACAGGAAAACCTCATGGTTCACAGACGCCCTCAAAGACTCAAAGAAATCCTGCCGAAACCTCGAAAAAACCTGGCGCAACGAACAGACAACAGAAAACCTGACAGCCCTCAAGAACGCTACCCGTGAACACCACCAGCTGATCCGTACCACCAAAAGGGCATTGTTCAAAGAGCAGCTAGACAACAGCACCCACAACAGCAAGGAACTCTTCAGCATTGTCAAAGAGCTCTCCAACCCCAGTGCCAGCAACAACGACATCCCCCATCGCAAGACCTCTGCGACTCCCTCGCCACGTTCTTCCACCGCAAGATCGCAGAGATACACGACAGCTTCGGACCCCAGACCCCGCCTCCAACCACCGAAGCATCAACCCCCACCACCACCCTCAGCGCCTGGACTCCCATCAGCACGAAATACACCACCCACGTCATGAACACCATCCACTATGGCTCCCTCTCTGACCCCTGCTCCCATCATATCTTCAACAAAGCCGACATTATCATCGCACCCCACCTCCGGAACATCATAAACAACTCCCTCTCGTCAGCCACCTTCCCTGAGAGCTGGAAGCATGCAGAAATCAGCGCCCTTCTGAGGAAACCCACAGCGGACCCCAAAGACCTCAAGAACTTCCGCCCCATCTCTCTCCTTCCCTTCACTCAAGTTGGGGGTTCGCCAGGCGGAGCGTTCATGGAGAAAGGCCTACTGCCCTAAGCTGAAACTTCATTTTCTATCTTGTCTAGGGGAATACAAAAGAGCCATTCCCTCCACTAAAACGTCCTACTTTTCACACAAAATATTGACCGCAGAGAACCAGCCTAAGGAAATTTTTTCCATTGTCCACGATCTGGCGTTCTCTGAGAGAACCTCCTTGAAACCCACCCCGACTCAACACTTGTGTGACTCCTTGAATGACTATTTTGTGGAAAAAATTGGGATCATCAAAGCCAATATCCCCTTCCCCTCCTATGTAGATCCTTCTCCCCCCTTCTGATGTCTGTTTGTTTTCTATTCCGCCCCTTACTGAAGAATCTTTTCTTGACATCCTCCCCAAAGTCAAGTCATGCTCTCCTGTTGACATCTGTCCTGCCCGTATTCTTCGTCAAATCTACTCTGCATGCACCTTGCCCCCTCTCTCCTTCCTGAACTGCTCCCTCGCGCAGGGAGTTGTCCCCCCTCTTTTGAAAGCGGCTACCATTGTTCCCATCTTGAAGAAGCCAGGGGCTGACCCCTCCTCCCTAACTAATTATCGCCCCATTTCTCTGCTGCCTTTTCTGGGCAAGGTGCTGGAACGCCACGTCACCGCAGTTTTCAGCACATTTGTGGAGGAGAACGGGGGGTTAGCCCCCCGCCAGGCTGGCTTCCGGGCTAGACACTCCACTGATGCTGTGGTGGTGTCAATCTTGGATAATCTGAGACAGGGCCTAGACTCTGACCAACCTCAGGCATTGATCCTCCTTGACCTATCCGCCGCCTTTGACACGGTGGATCATTCCATTCTTCTTTCCCGTGTCAGGGCGGCGGGTATCGGGGGTACAGCCCTTGTCTGGCTCTCCTCTTTTTTGAGAGACCGCACCCAGGCGGTTCAGTTGGGAGACTTCTCTTCTACCTCTCTCCCGATCTCATGTGGGGTCCCCCAGGGGTCCTCCCTTTCACCTCTTCTGTTTAATTTATATATCGCCCCTTTGATCTTTGCTCTTCAGAAGCTGGAGGTCGCCGTCTATAATTATGCCGACGACCTCCAGCTCATCTTTAATCTTTCTTCTTCCTCTCATTCTGTTTCTAACTTTCACTCGGTGATGTCTTTCATCAGGGACTGGATGATTCATAATCATCTTAAACTGAACCCGGACAAGACCGAGTTAGTCTTGACGGGGGGTTCATCCAGTCCCTGGAATTCTTTGTTTTGGCCTCCTTCTTTAGGTTCCCCTCCCTCTCCGTCTTCCTCTGTTAAAACTCTGGGCATTAAACTTAATGACCAGCTTACTCTCCATTCTCAGATCGGGTCTGTCATCTCTGCCTGTTTCTTAACTCTTCGTACTATTCGCACTGTTTCCCGTTTCTTTTCCTTTTCTGCACGTAAACTTATCTTGTCCGCCCTGGTCATCTCCCGCTTAGACTATGGGAATGCCTTATATAACGGCATCCCGGCTTATAGTCTACGGAGATTACAATTGGTAGAAAACCAGGCGGACCGCTTAGTTTACTCTCTCCCTAGATTTCACCATGTCACTCCTCTGCTAAAAGAACTTCATTGGCTCCCGGTCCGTGAGCGTGCATTCTTTAAACTGGAATGCATGACTTTCTTGGCCCGTTTGGGTCTCGCTCCCGCCTTCATCTCCTCGGCGGTACAGCCTTATGTGCCCTGTAGAGAACTGCGATCATCTTCCCTTTGTTTACTCACTGTGCCACGTTTCAAGCGTAAGAAATGGGGTGGAGCTAAATTCTCCTACCTGGCCCCGGTGTTTTGGAATTCCCTCCCTATTCACCTCAGATCTTCTACCCATTATCTTTCCTTTCGTAAGTTACTTAAAACCTTCCTCTTTTCTCAAGCTTTTCATTTGTAACTCCTTTCCCATTCCAGCTTAGCGGTCCTTTTGTTGTTTCCTACTATGCCTGTACTTATAAGCGCCAAGAAACCGCATGGTGTATGTCGCGCTATATAAATACTTTAAATTCAAATTCAAATTAAATTCAAATTAAATTCCCGGCGAAAGTCATCGAGAAGATCGTCAACAAACAGCTGACTGCTTTCCTCGAGGCAAACAACTCGCTCGACCCGTCCCAGTCCGGATTTCGAGCCAATCACAGCACCGAGACCGCCCTCATCGCAGCCACCGACGGCATCAGGACCCTGATGGACAACGGAGAAACTACCACCCTCATTCTTCTAGACTTCTCTGCAGCTTTTGACACCGTATGCCACCGCACCCTAACAAGCCGCCTCCTCAACACTGGGATCCAAGGGAAGGCTCCGGACTGGATCACCTCGTTCCTCTCCGACAGAACCCAGAGAGTCCGGCTCCCTCCCTTCCGCTCAGCAGCCACCAAGATCATCTGCGGAGTCCCCCAAGGCTCCTCGCTCAGCCCTACCCTATTCAATATCTACGTGGGCCACCTCGCCGTCATCGAACGCAAACACAACATCAACATCATTTCCTACGCTGACGACACCCAACTGATACTCTCCCTCACCAAAGACCCAGACACCGCCAAAACCAACCTCCAGGAAGGAATGAAAGACGTCACAGAATGCATGAAGCTCAGTCGCCTAAAACTGAACTCAGACAAAACGGAGGTCCTCATCCTCGGACAATCCCCTTCCGCCTGGGCTGACTCCTGGTGGCCCACAGAACTGGACACCGCACCGACACCCACTGACCACGCACGCAACCTGGGATTCATCCTGGACTCCTCCCTCACGATGACCAAGCAAGACAACGCCGTCTCATCATCGTGCTTCAACACCCTGCGCATGCTTCAAAAAAGCTTCCGATGGATCCCCACCGAAACAAGAAAAAACGTCACCCAGGCCCCCATCACCAGCCGACTGGACTACGGAAACACCCTATTCGCAGGAACCACAGCAAAACTTCAGACTTGACTCCAACGCATACAGAACGCCTCCACACGACTCATCCTCAACATCCCTCACCACGGCCACATATCTGTCCACCTGAGAAACCTGCACTGGCTCCCCGTCTGCAAGAGGATCACGTTCAGGCTCCTCACCCACGCACACAAAGCGCTACACGTCAAGGGCCCCGAATATCTCAACAACCGCCTCTCGTTCTACATCCCCACCCGCGAGCTACGCTCCACCAGCCTCGCCCTCACCACTGTCCCACGAATTCGCAGAAGCACCACCGGAGGAAGATCCTTCTCCTACCTGGCAGCCAAGACTTGGAACTCCCTCCCCGCGCACCTGCGACTGACCCAAGACCATCTCACCTTCAGAAAACACCTCAAGACCTGGCTGTTCGAGCAGTAGCGACTCCCCACCCCCTCCCTTCAGCACCTTGAGACCCTCAGGGGTGAGTGGCGCGCTCTATAAATGTACTGATTGATTGATTGATTATGTCCAGAGAGTTCGCTCAACTATAGCCAGATGAGAGTGGACATTTTTTAATTTGTTTGCAGGCTAAAACTACTCAAGTTTTATGCCAATAAATAGAAAAAGCAAGCTAAGCCCCACACACAAAGTACTGAGCATCAAAATCAGCTGGATGTACAATTAGCAGACTTGGATTTACTGAAAGAGCTTGCTGAGTTAGAAAATAATATAGAGGATCAGGAGTTGGATGTATGGGGCGAAGGGGATTCACATTTCAAATCCTCATCACATGACACAGTGGCTGTTTTAACAAACATTTTAGTTGAAGGTGTCAAGAAATTATGCAAGTTAGGCAATACCAAAGAATCTCCCTGGAACACACAACAAAGGAGAAACCAGACCTTAATTAAGAAGCAACAAACATAAGGAGACATAGTAATGAGGAATGCGGATAAGAGAGCTGGCTGGTAGAAGCCTACAAGAAAGAAGCTTTCAAACAGTGAATGCTATACTGGGTTCAATTGGAATGAACTGACTCAAGTCAAGGTGCAGTTGAAGTCAGATTTGACTAAATGGACAGGCAATAGTTTGCTAAGTCAGGATGATTATATGTTTTTATGTAATGACCCCTCTAAGATTCTATTGATATAATTAAAACCCAAGGTGCACAAGGATCATGTGACACCTCCAGGGAGGCCAATAGTGTTTGCTACTGGCAGTTTCTATGAAAATATATATAAGAATATTGATTATTCTTTACAGGCATGTGTTCAAAATCTACCATCTTTTATAAAGGACCCAGTAGACGTACTAAAGATCATTATGACATCCCATGGGATACAATTTACTTACTTATGGCCCTTAATGCATTTTCAGTTTACAAGAGAATTCGTCAAACTGACAAGCTAAGAGCAGTGGAGTCATTTCTTAAAAGGCCAGCCACTCAAACTACATAGGCTTGCAATGATAAGAGGGTGTCTACAGAACAACTGTGTCTTGTTTGATAAGCAATTGCTTCACAAACTACACAGCACAGCAATGGGCACTGTTTTCACCCCTAGCTAAACATATCTTCACAGGGGGCAGGTAGGAGGAACAGGTACTCAACTGTGACCTCAGAGAGATATGGGAAAAAACATTTGTTTATATGGCTGCACTTTTATATAGATTAATTATGTGTGGTATGGAGGGGCACTGACAAAAGTGCTAGAAAGTTTGTATAGTTATACAGATTCAAATACATAAACTCGAATTTTACAAGCAAAGTCAGCCAACAGACAGCCGGATTCCTGGACTTAGAAGTGTTATTAAAGAAGTAAAAAATGAAACTAAATTGTATAAAAAGAAAACCTCAGGCAACACAATATTGCGTGCATCTAGCTTCCACCCAAAAGACCTCAAAGCAAGTGTACCCAATGGCAACATTTTCAGAACCAAGCGTAATTGTAGCTTGAGCAGTGATGCTACGGTCTGTCAACAATAAATGATTAGCAGATTCACCAAAGAGGGTACATCATGTGAATGTTAAAAAAAAACATACAAGGAAGTAAGCAAAAAAGAATTGCAGAAAATCCTCTTTAACCCCCCCCCAAAAAAACAAGTGGAGGGACTGTTAGGCTAATCACAGCTTACAGTAACCAAAGCAATAAGATGAGACCATTAGTGAGAAGGAATTGGCACATTATTCGGTCTGATCTGGTTATAGGGTCATTAGTAACCAGGAATTCTCAGAATACCTATCATAGAGCTTCAGGATGAGGGATGCCTTGGTGAAGAGCAGACCTGAAATAAAATAATTCCAAGGAATGGATTAGGGGAACCTGCACCATAGGGACTAATACACATGAATATGTAACACCTTTCAGTTATACACCTCTGAAAATCTTGAGGACCTTCAACTGTACGACTGAATTTGCATTATATGTGCTAACAACTGCACCTTCAATTTAAGATATGTTTGCAGGACAGTGCTGCAGGTTTAGAAGTGAATACTGCAGCACATGCATGCAGTTACTATAGTAGAACAGTCAAACCCAGTTGCAAGGCACTGTGCAGAAGGTCACAATAGCAGTGTTTCAAGCATGAGGTATTTTTTGATTGATACAGCTCCATACAATAGAAGAGGAGGTGATTGAGTAAAAGCATTCAGGCAACACGAAACCATGCGCATTTTAAATCTGGACTTTAAGTCCCCAAATAGGCCTAATGGTGAAGATGACTTACACATTTTCTTTTATTGAAAGTATCGACATAATGAATGCAATTAAAATATAAACAGGTTGTATACATATGGTGTTGGGGGACTCTAGTGTAACAATTCACTGACAAAAAAGGCAGTCTGTGCATCTAATTGTAATTCAAATTTAAATAAGCTGCTGCTAGCCTGTGATTCCTGTGAAAAAAGGAATGAGTAATCATTCTATGGATTGTTAAATAATGTGACATCAAAGAGTCAGCCCACATGGGCTTAAGAGCGGCAATGCCTTTTCCTATTCACATTAGCTATTCCAATATGGTACAGTCATCAAATTGGCATCGATGAGGCAGCCCATGTGCGCTTTAGAGGGGCAAAATGATGCTCAATATGATGCATCAAGATGTTGTAGTTTGAAATGATCAAATGTGCTGCTATGTATTTTGCGTGAGTGCACATTAAGATGATGAAGTTCTGTTAAATTGATTTTGTAGCATGATGTTTCAGGATTCCCATGATGATTAAGAAAGTTGCATTTTAGTTTATATATTCAGTGAATCATTGCTCTTTGCTTGTTCAGTTCTAGGCACAATGAATTTTCCTATTTAAGGCTGAATTATGGAAGGCACCATATGATAATGAACTGTGATGTATTTAAAGCTTTGAGTATGTGCCCCTGGGAGGGGCATGGCTTGGCATCAAACGGACATGGCGGCACTCCCGTGAGGTTCCGGTTCCGAATCAGCGGAGACGTGCTTCAAGATCACCCAGCGCGAATAAGCCCGGCGGAGTCCTCGCATGAACGGCCCCCGAAGAAGATGTGAGCAACTTTAGTGGGCTCCTGCTACCTTGGAAGGCATTGTTTTGAGGTAAACGCTCGGAGGTGGGTTCGCGATATCGCACCAAGAGTGTTAACCTTACCTCATCTGCGGAATTTATTTCTTTTTAATGGTGTCCCAGGCTTTCCCACATCGTTCATGTTTTATTGACTCTCCATAGCAGCATTTTGTAAAGATGCAACAATCTTGCTTCTCCTCATTGTTTTACCATTTTTAAGCTACTGTGGCTACGGCCGCCATATTGGGAGTTATCTCTCTCTTCAATATTACTAACTATTGAGAATGTATGAGAGGTACATTTGTTTAACCATGTCTTTTACTTCATACACCACTTAAATAAGGATTCTCTTTTGCATTTGTGATTCTCCTGTTTATGTGGCATGATTTAAGGGACTAGCACTGAATGTGAGGAAAGGAACATTCCAGATTTAGAGGAGCTGTTTTCACAAGAGCGGTCACAGCCGCCCGTGATATACAACATTGCCAACTCTTGTCTGGATCACAGCATGGCTTGAAATACATCTCGGCTATACTGCCTTTTCTGGCTGGTTCTTCTACTGTGCTGTTTACGCTTCTTCATCTGTTGATTTCTTTACCACACAGCTCTGAATTATTTTCAAGACCTTCGACTTTACTTACTTCACAAATTGGCGGGCAGAATGAAGGGATCTTTCTTCACCACATTAAAGCCAAAACGTGTTTTTATTAAAAATTCAAAACTTTTTTCAAAGCTTTCAAAACTGGAAAATGTTGCGTCTCTTGTGACAGAGGGTAGCAGAATAACAATGGATCCTGTACGAACTGCAACAGGAAAGTCTAATATAATTCACCGCCTAAACCGGTCTCCCCAGTCTCAATGTAGCTGCTGCTACAGGAAATAAGAGCACTTAGACCGTTTATGGAGGAAACAAATTTGTTGCAAATTTTGTCTGATAGTTGGTCACAGCTTGATACCAGACTCACAGCAGTAGAGCAAAATGTCTCTGCCTTTAGCAATACTACTAAAAATGTTTCTCTCATGCATTAACAAATTTCAACACTTCAAATGCAGTTTGAAGACCTAGAGAATCGCAACAGGAGGAGATCCTTCATTTACCAGAATATACCACTTTAAATATTCAGCGCACTCACAGATTAGAGCATATCTCCACCAATCCTTCATCTTCACATAGACCAAGGGGAGTTATTCTTTATTTCTTAGAGTATACGGATTTACTGAACATTCTGGCAGCCGCCAAAGCCATCCAACCGATTTCCTGGTCTGGTTCTACACTATTTTTTGCACAAGATTACTTCAAAGCAATGGCAGCTAGACGTAAAGCCTTCCTCTGTGCCATGGGAGCTAGAAACGGTTTTTCCCATGTATCTTTAAAGCCACAAACAACAACAGAACAACATCATACGAAGATCCAATCCGATGGCAAAGTTTCATCAATTCGAACAAGCTGGACCTAATGGACTCTTCAAGACCTTCCTCGTCACATATTACCTGACTTTCTTTAACTTTATATATAAGATTCCACTTTTTCTTGTTTACAGGTTTTTTGTTGGTGTTTAACTTTTATACATTCATAGTTAAGTGTTGCCTTTGAAATTCTGGTTAATGCCACTTAACCGTAGTAATTTTTATATTCAATGATTATTTTACACATTAACATTTACTGTCTTATCTTCTTTTTCCTTTCCTTTGGTTCTATAGTTTAAGACTACGGTCCACCAACCCTCGCATTCATGTTCCCTTTTTGTAGGCACGTTAATTGTTTTGTCTTACAATTTCCCCCCTTTTTCTATTTTGGTGTCTCCTACATTTCTATTTCTTTGTATCTTCCTATACTTATATCTTCTTTTGTCATTACAAATTTAAACATTTCTATCTCCTTATCTCCTCATTACTCATTCACTGCATCCGTTTTTCTCTCTATCAACATACTTGATTTTCATTTTCGGATCCATTTGTCTCACTTCTGTATTCATTCTTGTTCTGAGATTGCAATAATACTTTACCTCCTTCTTCTCTTCTTTGACATTTTTCACTTTTGGTAATATGAATTGAACGTATGCTTTATATTCCTAGATCAATATTGTTTTGATATCTCATGTCATTAAAGTTGATTTCATGGAATGTTATGGGTTTTAACTCTCCCATCAAAAGACAGAGAGTATTTTCTAATTTGGCAAAATTAGATGCTGACATAGTATTCCTGCAAAAAACATACCTCATGGATGCAGAGACATTAAAATTAAAGAAAGGTTGGGTAGGGGAAGACTTCTTTTCTCAGGGTGATGGTAATTGTAATGGTACTTTGTCGTAAATCGCTTCCAGCTACATTGCTGCTACAAGAATCAGATACAGAGGGTAAATGGTTAAATGTTAAAATTTCACTAAAGGGAGTTCCAATTTCTCTCCTTAATGTCTATTCCCCTACATCTGGCGATACATCATTTTGACCTAAATTGGCCAAGCAAATCACCCACTCCATTGAAGATCATTTCATATTAGCTGGTCATTGTAATCAGATTTTTGGCCCATTTTTTAACAAAAATTCTAAATTTTCTTTTGTTCCCAATAAACCTCATAAATCTTTTGTTCATACTATCACTCAACTTAAACTCCTTGATGCTTGGCGACTATGTAACACGATCACTAGAGAATACTTGTTTTATTCTCTGACCCATCAGACTCAGTCAGGAATTTCGCATTCCCTAACAAGTGCAGAAATTGGCCCCATTTCGTTATCAGATCATACCCGTCTCAATTTGTCTCGACATTTTGCCTAAACCTACAGGTCCTAGAAGATGGCGTTTTAATAACGCTCTTCTTTTAAATCCAGAGTTTACTGCTTCCTTTATTACCTTTTTTGATGACTATTTTTAGATGAATCATACGGAGTCCTTGCCGTTCTCAACTAGATGGGATGCTTTCAAAGCTTCTGCAAGAGATTTCATTATTACCTTTGTTGTCAAAAAACAAAAAATTGCACGTAAGCAAACCAGTGATCTGCTAAACAACATCAAGAAACTGGAGCACTCTTAATATACTTTCCACTCAAAAGATTGTTTAACAGCGCTTACAAATTCAAAATTGCAATTCAACAAAAAGTCGACAGATGATGCCTCATTATACTTATTAAAATCAAGTGCCAAATTTTATGGAGGGAAAAATAAATCTGTGAAAATATTGGCCAACTATTTAAAAGTACGACACAATAAATTAAATATCGAATCTATTTATGATGAACATTCTGCCTTAAAATTTAAAGACGCTGACATTTTAAATTAATTCTCTCTCTTTTACAAATCATTATATACATCAGATACACAACCCACAGAACTTTCCCTATCACTTTTATTTTCTAATATTCAAAAACCCTAACACACTCTTCCGGACATGACCCCCTTGGAGTTAGATATATCACAGCAAGAACTCTCGAATGCACTTCAACACTTTAAAAAGGATAAAGCACCATATCCGGATTGTTTTACTGTTCAATTTTATACCCATTTTCCAAACTCTTAATACCCAAATTATATTCTTTAATAAACTCTTTTTGCTCTTTGGAAAGCTCCTCTGGCTCTTTTTCAGAAGCACATATCTGCCTCATTCCCAAAGAAGGCAAAGATCCTAAATATTTTAAAAATTGTAGAACCATATCCTTGGTTAATATTGACTATAAAATCTTTTCCAAAGCATTAGCTATACGTTTAGACGCCTTTTTTGCCAAATTTGCTGTGTACAGAACAATCTGGATTTGTTATGGGACGATTCATAACAGATAATAGGTGGCTCTTGCTCAATATTTTGTCTAAATCCTCCCACCTAAAACAACTCCTTGCGGCAATTGCTTTAGATGCTGGAAAAGGGTTTGATAGAGTTGAGTTGACTTATTTGTTTTACGCCCTTCGATGGTTTGGTTTTGGCCCTAATTTCATATCCTTGATTTCTCTTCTATATTCTAATCCCCGTGCTACAGTTTGCGTTAATAGATTGATTTCCTCATTCTTTGATCTAGGTAGAGGAGTACGTCAAGGTTGCCCCCCCTCTCCTTTTTCATTTAACTTGGCCTTGGGACCTTTCCTATCCAAATTGCGTAAAAATCTGAATTTACATGGTTTCCAGACTTTACATTCCCACATTAAACTTGCGGCTTATGCTGATGATATTTTACTTTTTATGTCAAAGCCAGCTGACTCAATTCCTGCCTTCTTAGCAGAAGTAAGTTCATATTCTCTCATTTCTGGATACAAATTGAATAATGATGAATGCGAGATTTTGCCTTTAACCAATATACATTTAAATCGGACTTCAAAGCCTCTAATTTCACATGGAGTACCAAACATAATAAATATTTAGGACTACATATCACCTCTTCAATTCCGGACACAGTTTCGTTATGCATGACCAAATGCATCCAACAAATTTCTGACTTTACAAATAAATGGCACCACTTCTATTTATCATGGTGGTGTTGTTTAGACACCATAAAAATGATGTTATCATCTATAATTATGTACACTATCTCCAACATACCAGTCCCCATTTCCACCAAATGGTTCAAGAGGGTTAACTCCATTCTCTCCTCCTTCCTGTGGCACAACAAGAAATCCTGAATGTCTTTATTACAATTATCACATCCTAAGACAGAGGGTGGAGTCAACTTCCCCGACTTTCATACATATCAGAAGACATTCCTTTTACGCCAAACTTCTCACTGGTTACTTGACTGTACAGAAAATGACCCTCTATGTACCTCAGTTGAATGTCTTTTCTTGTTTCCCTTCTCTTTTCCAGAATATCTTTCCTTCTCATGTAAACCACAATCCCTCTCTACCCCTATAATGAAATTGACTACCCAACTTCTTGGGTTACCTCCTACTTCAATCCTAAATACTGTGGATTTGTTTCTCAACTCAACAATTTGACACAACAAAAACGTGCTTATTAAAAATAAACCCATCTATTGGAAAACTTGGAGACAAAAAGGTTTACTTTGGATCCATCAATTGTTCTCACAATCAAACTTCTATCCTTTGCCTCACTTAGTCAACCATTCCACCTACCTGATTCAATTAAACATAAATATACCCTACTCAAGAAAGCAGTGATGGATACATATACTCAACTGCCTACTGTACAAACTATCCCTATTTGAGGAAGAAGTAGGTGGTCTTTGAATATATATAAATCAAAAGGGAGTGATCGCACTGGTTGTCCAGTGTCTTCAGGTATTGTTTAACTACCCGAAACCCTCTGCCAATATTTGCAGTTCAGGCCAGATGAGGATACTGAAGGTTTACGCTGAGGGTTGGTCAGCGATTAATATGTCACAACACCCTCACCTCATTTAGGACCTATGAGGTGAATAATGAATTATTATAAGACTCAGTGTATGCAATTGAAACACATGATAGAATATGATCAATGAGAAGGTACGTAAATATTGACTTACAAGTCAACAGAGTTATTATAAGGGATCTGTCGATCTCAGAAGCCGGTCCTGATGGGCTTGGACCCTTATGGGCAATACAGGCGAAAATATGTTGAACACATGAGAGTGATGCTGGGAATAGTTTACACATCCTGAGAACATCACCAATGCACCTTTTAATCTTACCCCTGTATGCCACACCCATATTAAAATCAAGTTTTTGGATACAAGTGGTAATTACATTTTTTCACATGGCTCCCACTAGTACTTTACCTCAGAAGGAGGCTGTACTCACCTGGGGAAGCATGTACCTAGGTGTGAAACCCAATGATGACACAGCCCAATACTACACCACAGTGGTCATCCTGTAGCACCACCAGCGGCTAATATTAGTGGAGGGTTTCAGGTTGTTAACTAATACCTAAGACACAGCACAACCCGTGCAATCACTCCCTATTGATTTAGAAATCTAACATTAGTGGAAGCCGAGTGATCATTACAAATGCTTCTACCTCTACCCCAAGTTGATTGTTAGATCTTTCAATATACTAAGGTATGCACACTTCTTACTGTAGGAAGTGCAGATGGTATTTATAAGAGTCTACTATCTACGCCCACCATTTTGAGAGAATTGGGAGTAGAGTTAAGGCACTTCTCATACCCTATTATGCAATTACATTATCCAAAAGAGGGGTCTCCGAGGAGAGGCCTGTCCCTCGACATACCCTACAATGCACACCTGTCATGTCAGATAGAGGTCTAAAAAAGAGAGGACAGTCCCTTCCCACTCACTACTATGCACACCCTCCATCTGGGAGAGAGGTTTGAAAGGAGAGGCCACTTATTACCCACACCCTACTATGCACACCCATCATCTGAGAGAGAAGTTTGAAAGGAGAAGCCACCCTTCCACAGACCCTACTATACACGTCCCAACATCTTAGAGAGAGGTCTGAAATGACAGGCCACTCCATCTCCACACCCTACTATGCAGCCATTATCTGAGAGAAGGGTCGGAAAGGAGAGGTCAGTCCATCCCCACTCCATGCTACACACACCAGTCATCTTATTTAGAGGTCTGAATGAAGAGCCCACCCCTTCCCCACACCCTGCTATGCATACCTGTTATCTGAGAGACACGATTCGAAGTAAAGGCCAATCCACCCATACACCCTACTACGCACACCCGTCTTTGGAGAGTAATGTCTGAAAGAAGAGGTAAATTCCTCAACACACCAACCTGCACACACCTGTCATCTGAGTGAAATGACTGAAAGGGAAGGCCAGTCCATCCACACATCCTGCTACACACACCAGTCATCCGCGAGAAAGATCTGAAAGGATAGGCCAGTCCATCACCACACCCTACTATGCACACCAGTCATCTGAGAGAGAGGTCTGAAGGAAGAGACCAGTCCCTTTCCTCACCCTACTGCACACACCCAGAGAGGTCTGAAAGGGGAGGTCAGTCCATCCACACACCCTGCTACACACACGTGTCATCTTAAAGGAGAGGCCAGTATCTCTCCACACCCTCCTACATTGAACACATGAAAAAGTTCTTTATAGAATACTTTTAAATGTAATTTATAACTATACGATCTCGCGAATAATTGGGCACCTTCAAAATGGATATACATGGTGAAAACTAATAGTATACATTATTGCAAAAACTGATCCCTCTTTTTCTGAATAATAATTACCATTTAATGTTAAAACACATACAAAGCAGTTCAAAACTATACCATTACATTATTAATGAGCTTGCTGGTAAGACATCGTAATGTGACAGTATAAGAACTGATCTCAATTGAATTATTGTATTTTTATACTGTATTTTGCAAACTGTGCACCCTTTCTTGTAATTTTATGATACAAAGCCATTTCCTTTCAAAATTATGTGTGCACACATATATTTTTCAGTCATTCTACCAAACATACACTACATATATATATATACATATATATTCACTGAAAAAAACATAGGTTTCACACTCGTTATAGTTAGGAATTAGCATTTAAAAAACCTTTGAAATTCACTGAAAAAACCATAGGTTTCACACCAGTTATAGTTAGCTGAACATTTTACTCATACAAAACCATTGAAATTCCCATGTTATAGTTAGTTGGACTCACTAAAACCCGCGCGCCCGCAATCCACTGCTGATGATGTCACATATTACATCATTCATGACATGGTCAGTGACATCACTGATGACATCTCAAATGACATCACTGACAGAACAAGAACTAAGTACCCCACTTACCATTTTATTTAATCATATTCTACAGGATGGCCACTGCTCCCCTCTTTCATGGGATAGTGCATCAATTACCCTCATTTTGAGACCCGGAAAGCCAGCCTCCAGTTGTGGGTCTTATAGACCTATCTCAATCTTAAATGTGGATTATAAAATCTTCACTACAGTACTTGCAACGAGACTGGCGAGGGTGGCCCCCGACCTCCTACATTACGATCAGAAGGGGTTTGTAAAGGGGCGCTATCTGTATGAACTCACATATGACCTAATAGGTGCCATTGATATGGCTTCAGCTGAATCTCTTCCCTTAGCAGCTCCAACGTTGGATGCCACTAAGGCCTTCAACAGGGTAAATTGGTTATACCTGTCGGAGGCCTTGGCCAAGTTCAACGTTGGAGAAGGTTTTCGGTGTGCGGTCAGCCTACTATCCAGAGCCCCACAGCTTGTGTTCTGGTTAATGGTGCACTATCGGAACCCTTTAACATTAAAAGGGGGACGCGACAGGGTTGCCCGCTCTCCGCTCTCCTATTTGACCTATATATAGAGCCCTTCACGCAACGTTTGAGGGATGATAATAATATTAAACCTTTTACCTACAGGGGATGGGAGAGGAAAGTGGCCCTTGCTATATCGAGTTTGTAACCTACGATTTTTAAAGTGAATTTTTGTTTTTTTTAGTAGCTGTTTTTTATAACTATAAATTATTATATTTTTATTTTTTATTTATTTATTTAATTTCTTTTTTTTTCTAAAATTAATTTTTGATTGTATTTTTTTTTTGTAATCATTTTACCGCGGAGCGCTCTGGGTGCGCGCACCCGTAAACGCACCCGTAAACCTAGCGAGAGGGCTATTCTCGCGTGCGGAAAAAAATATAAGTATGTATTTAAAGTAAATAATAATGCAAAACATTCAGTGGCATACTTATAAAAGTAGTATTTTTGATTTTAAATAACCGTATTTTAACTTTAAACGCATTTCCTAAAATCTAACAAAACGTCATTCAGGCGCGCCGCGTAAGCGCTCCCGGAAGCGCTCCGGTGCGCGCAGCGTAAGTGCGTCAAGTCATGTGACCTTAAAATAACACTTTTCATTGGTTGTTAACAGTTTTTTTTACAACTAATGAAAACCCCACGCATTTCCTTCACTACCTCTTTCACTTTGGAGAGAGCAAGACCTATTCCCTTTTTCTCCTCAATTATTTGGAAAGAATGGCTGCAAGAGTATCAAGCAGCAGTGACTCTGATGAATTTCTCCATGAGGACCCTCCTCAGTCAAAAGTGAAGGAGCACTTCATTTGGAAGTTTTTTAGCATTCCAGAAGGAGAGAAGAAGGTAAATGCTCCAAAGGTGGAGTGCAAGATATGTCATACAATTCTTTCACGGGGTGACCCCAGAAAAAAATATAGTTTTGGGAACTCCACCATGATAAGACATGTGCAAAGAAGGCACCCCCAGAACTATGCCCGGGAGAGTGTCAGGGACCTGGCACGGAATGCACCAAGAGATGGCGCCTCGACTTCCACCGGAGGACCAACATCATCCGTGAGAGGAAGACCAGTAGAGATGATACCTAATGTTCAGCCTGTTTTTTCTGACATTACAATTAGGTGTAAGCAGTGTGACAAACTGCTTTGTATTGGAGAGCAGAGTATCCTACTAATTGTTCGAAAAAGGGAAGAACACCGCTGCCCTCCCCAGCCCTAATTTTTCCCCTTTTTTTTGCTCCTGTTGAGCAGTTTGGCATTCCCTATTTTTGTTTTTGTTCTGAAAAAAGTACCCCAAAAATTTTAAAACGTTCGGAAAAAGTAAAAAAACTAAAAACTAAAAAAGAAGAAAAAAAACTGTTCATTTTAGAACTACCTCCAATTCTCCAAAAACAGCTATATTCATTATATATTCTAAAGGAGTGAGTGAAGTGGAGTACATTGAGAGAGGCAAGGAAAATGAGTGAGGGAGCAAAGGAAGGGACGAGAGGGGAAGGGAAGTGAAGTAGGGGGACTGAAACAAGGTGAGTGTGGGAGGTGAGTGAGGGGAAGGGGAGTGAACATGGGAAATGAGGATAAGTGAGGAAAGAGGAGTAAGAGAACGGGGGTGAGGAAGGGTAAGAGAAGAGAAGTGAGGTGGAGGAAAGAGTGGTGATAGAGGGTGGATAAAGGCAAGTGAGCGTGAGACAAGGGGAGTGAGGGAGTGAGGAGACAGAGGGAGTGAAGGAAAGAGTGAGAGAAGAGGACTGAGTGAGGGAGCATAGAAAGATAAGTGAGGGAGTGTAGGTGAGTTATAGGGAGTAAGCGTGACGGAAGAGGAGTGAGAGAGTGAGGGGACGGAGGTAGTGAAGCTAAGAGTGAGGGAGTAAGGAAAGGAGAATGAGGATGTGACAGGACAGAGATAGTGAGAGAAAGAGTGAGTGAAGTGGAATAAGGTGAGTGAGGTAAGGGGGATGAGTGAGTGAGCGAAGGAAGGGAAAAGAGGGGAAGAGGACTGAAGCATAGGTACTGAGAGAAGGTGAGTGGGGGATGAAAGGGAAAGGGAGAGAAAGATAGGGAATGAGGGGTAGTGAGGGAACCAGACTAAGAGAACAGGAGTGAAAGAACGGCAGAGAGCATGAGTAAAGACGGATGAAAGAGGGTGGATAAAAGTGAGTGAGGGTAAGACAAAGGGAGTGAGGAAGTGAGGGGATAGAGGTACTGAAGAAAAGACTGACAGAAATAGACTGAGTGAGGGAGCAAATAAAGATACGTGAGTTAGTGTGGCTGAGTTATAGGGAGTGAGCGTGACAGGAGAGGAGTGAGAGACTAAGAGGGCAGAGAGAATGGGGGTAAGAGAGAGAGTGAGGGAAGGGGGGTGAGGAAGTAAGAGGACAGAGGAAATGAGAGAAGGAGTTAGTGAAGTGGAGTAAGGAGAGTAACGGAAGGGAAAATAGTGAAGGAGCGAAGGAAGGGAAGAGAGAGGAAGAGAAGTAAAATAGGAGATCTGAAAGAAAGTGAGTGTTGGAGTGTGGCTGAGTTATAGGGAGTGAGCGAGGCAGAAGTTGTCTGAGAGCCTAAGAGGATGGAGAAAATGAGGCTAACAGAGAGAGAATGAGGGAAGGGGAGTGTAGAAGTAAGAGGACAGAGGGAGTAAGAGAAGGTGTTAGTGAAGTGGTGTAAGGAGAGTAAGGGAAGGGAAAAGAGTGAAGGAGCGAAGGAAGGGAAGAGAGAGGAAGGAAAGTAAAGGAGAAGGTCTGAAAGAAGTGAGTGTGGGAGGGGAGTGAGGAAAAGGGGAGTAAACATGGTGATTGAGAATAAGTGAGGGAAGCGCAGTAAGGGAACGGGGGTGTGGGTGGGTGAGAGAAGAGTAGTGAGGTTAAGGAAAAGAGTGTTGAGAACGTTAATTTTGTATGCCAAACTTACCTTATAAGTAATGTAAACTTAATTACACATTTTCAGTAAATTTAATATCTGTGAAAGAGAAAAAAAGTAAGTTATAATATTTATAATATATATTTCACAATACAAGACACAAAGCAGGAGACTAAAAGTCATAAAAGGGTAGTAAGAGATAAAGAAGGAGTGAAGGACTCAGAAAGGAAAACAAAGGAATGGTGAAGGTCAGAGAGAGTGAAAAAGAAATAGAGGGAGAGAAAATTACTAAGAGGATACTGAGATGGATACATTCAGTGACAGAGAAGAAGAGAAGGAGGGAGAAATGAAGTGAAGGTGAGTAAGATACTAAAGGAATGTGTATTAGGAAAACTAAAGAAGAAAGGGGAATAAAGAAAGGGGAGTGAGTGACAGGGAAGCAGGAGTGAGTGACGGTGGATTCATGACAATGAGGGATGAAAGGTGAATGTAGGGATGTAAGACAGTGAGGGGACAATGGGAGTGAGGGTAACAGAGAGGGAGTGATGGAAGACAAGTGAGAATATGAGAGAACAGAGGGAGTGAGAACAAGAGTGAGTAAAGGGGAGTAAGGTGAGTGAGGAAAGGGGAATGACTAAGGGAGCAAAGGAAGGAAAGAAGGGGAAGAGAAGTAAAGCAAAGGGACTGTGAAAAGGTGAGTGCATGAGGAGAGAAAGAGGAAGGGGAGTTAAGGATGATGAATGAGGATAACTGAGGAAACCGGAGTAAGGGAACAAGGGTGAGGGAGGGTGAGTGAAGGGCAGTGAGGTTGAGGAAAGAGGGAAGATAGAGGGAGGGTAAAGGCAAGTGAGCATGAGACAAGGGGAGTGAAGGAGTGAGGACATAGAGGTAGTGAAGGAAAGAGTGACAGAAAGGGACTGAGTGAGAGCAAAGAAAGGTAAGTGAGGGAGTGTGGGTGAGTTATAGGGAGTGAGCGAGACAGAACAGAAGTGAGAGACTGAAGGGACGAAGAAAGTAATGCTAAGAGAGAGGGACTGAGGGAAGGGGACTGAGGATGTAAGAGGACAGAGGGAGTGACTTAAGGAGTGAGAGAATTTGAGTAATGTGAGTAAAGGAAGAAGAATGAGTGAGGGAGCAAAGGAAAGAAAGAGAGGGGAAGGGAAGTGAAGAAGGTGACTGAAAGAAGTTGAGTGTGGGAGGGGAGTTAGGGAAAGGGCAGTAAACGTGGGGAATGAAAATAACTGAGGGAAGTGGAGTAAGGAAACGGGGGTGAAGTAGACTGAAAGAAGGGCAGTGAGGTTGAGGAAAGAGGAGTGATAGAGGGTGGATAAAGGTGAGTGATTGTAAGACAAGGGGACTGAAGGAGTGAGGACATAGAGGTAGTGAAGGAACGAGTGAGAGAAAAGGACTGAGTAAGGGAGCAATGAAAGGTAAGTGAGGGAGTGTGGGTGAGCTATAGGGAGTGAGCGTGATGGAAGAGGAGTGAGAGAGTGAGAGGACCGAGAGAGTGAGGCTAAGAGAGAAGAAGTGAGGGAAGGGGAGAGAAGATGTGAGAGGACAGAGGGAGTGAGAGATGGAGTGAGTGAAGTGGAGTAAGGTGAGTGAGAGAAGGGGAATTATTGAGGGAGCAAAGAAAGGAAAGAAGGGGAAGGGGAGTGAAGTAGAGTGACTGACAGCTGGAAAGTGGTGAATGGGAGAGAGGCAAAGGGCAGTAAAGGAATGGGGAATAAGGATAAGTGAGGGAAGTGGAATAAGGGAAGGGAGGTGAGGGAGGGTGAGAGAAGGGCAGTGAGGGTGACTTAAGATGAGTGATAGAGGGTGGTAAAAGGTGAGTGAGTGTGAGACAAGGAGACAATAATATATATTTAATAATACAAAATATAATTTAACTTGTACAACATGTTATATGGTTTATTTTTGCTATTATATATATATATATATATATGAATATATTGAATTTCACTTAAACAAGTGACTTCAATACTACTCATCATATGACAGCGGGCAAAAAAAAACACAATCAAAATGATTGTGTTTTAAAAAACCCATACAACGATTCAATAAATAATGTAAAATTTTGAAAAAACATATCTTAACTCACTTTTGATCCACGTACTTTTCCACGAGGCCAAATAGTATATGGAAAGTCCTTTTTTTTGGAAATTACTCAATAGTCTTCTTATTCTTCCATTTACCCGAGTTTCTAAAAGAAAAGCTCCAACATCTTTTACATTATGAAACAATAGTTATATTTCCAACTCTGGCTTATTTATGATTAATATTTCCTATAATACTCACATCACACACTACGTGATACACTTATACTATCTCTATGACAACTACCAGTTTTTGAACATCTTAATTAATCTCACTCACAAAGTAATTTTGAACAGCAGACTAAGATGTATTAACTGCTCCAATCTTCATAGGCCAATTACCTTTGCTAAAATTTCGGTTGTAAGAATACATGGTAAGAATTTGGTGACTGATAAGGCAAACGTTGTGTGAAAGCCAATTGAGTATCATTACAATTACTCCACCCATTTTGACATTTTAAATAAGCTGTGTAATGTCCTGATGTTGTCGAAGGACCATCATGGAAAATAATTGCTGCAGTTGCAAAGGTTCTTCCTGAAACTGATAATTGAGAAGCCATAACATTTTTAATAAAAGTTGTCAATTTAGTTCCATCAGGTCTACATTGTTGGAACATTAAAATTACATACAGTCCATATGTTTGTATAAATAATGTTGATAGCATTGCAGATTTACATTGAATACAGACCATGTTTTGATTTGCTTCTCTAACTAGATTATTAAAAGACACTGATTTGCAGTCTGGTAAAGTCAAATATATAAATCTTTCAGTGTCTATTGTAGTACTACTTGAAAAGGAGCAATTGTCGCAGTCATGCTGCCATTTATAAGAAAGGCCAAAAAGATTTTCTACATCTACACCTTCATCTTGCAATACAACAAGCATATACATTAGACATTCCTGACAATCTTGCTGAATATTCTGTGTAAATTGATTTAGACCAGAACATATGTCTAAAACACTTCGAATTTCAGAAACAGTTTGTATTTTTGTTCTATCACTGCTACATTTCTCAAACACAGAATTCAACAAAGAACACAATTTTTGATCTCGATTTTCAGCAATCTGTTCTTGTACAGTTTGGAGAAAAAAAACAACATTAACCACTACATTAGCATAGCAGTTGACACCAGAACTGTTTTCAAACTGAAATCCAACAACATCTTTAACTGAATCCTTTTCCTTTCTGCTTACAATTACTGGTTCATCTACTTTTTTTCTTTTTGCTATAACTTCACTACAATTTTTCTCATTTCTTCTTTTTCGGCCTACTACACGCTTTTCAAATAGAGGATATTGAGGTAAATTTGGAGCATACTCTCTTATTAACCTATTATATTCTTTTACACAATTTAGATCAGCACTAATCTTTGTCCCATCAAAATCAATCAAGTACAATCCAGATAAAGTTCTGACTCGAGATAAAGCAACATATGCCACACCCTCTTTGAACACAGAACTTCCAATATTCACCAAAGCACTATCTACACTTAAACCTTGAGATTTATGAATAGTCACTGCATATGCCAAAGAAACAGGAAACTGTTTTCGGCGGACATATAAATCTTTCATAAGCAAAAATTGAGCTGAACAACAACTGATTTGTTGTACTTCTTCAATACCATCAAATTTAATTTTTAGAAATTCAATTCCATCTCTATTTCGGTAATTCACAAAATCAACAACAAGACCCATTGCTCCATTTACTAAACCTCTTTCCAGATGTAAATTCCGTTGTAAAATTATACGACAATTTAAAGATACATACAGAGTCTTTTCCAAACCAGCAGTTTTAGATATTGTCTTCTCTAAAGAATCCAATTTTGATTTAAACTTTTCTGACAAAATAATAGTTGCTCCTTCATGATCTATTTTATCAAGAGCTTCGAGTTTCACAATCTGTTGATTTTCTAACTGTAACATTTTGTTGTTGAAGATTGAACATTCTTAGAGATGGCATCAAGCATATAACAGATTTGTTTTCAGGAATTTTCTTAAAAATATTCTCTGGGAGAATATTTTCATTTGGAAACAAATTTGAAATTAATCGTCCAAGTAAAGCTTCTTTGCCATGCGCAGTTAGTTTTCCAATACTTACATCTTGTAGAATATTTTTATAATCTTCATCCTTTGCCTGTCGCATATTTTGAAGCAGTTCTGCATATTTGAAATGTAACCTTATGTTAACATTTCCAATGCTTCCTAGGCACTTTCTGGTATCTTCATGTGTAAGCATTTTAAACACTGGTTGTCCTTTCACTGGAGTTAGCTGCAGTAGATCTCCAAAAACAATGATGTGTTTGCCTCCAAATAACACATCATTGTCTGTTTTAAGAATTTCTTGCATTCTTAAATGCACAAAAGCAAGCATTACATTTGATACCATGCTTACCTCATCAATGATAAGAAGTTTCATTTTCTTTAGGACTCTTGAAACTTCACAACAATCTTCTCCAGATAGCTTGTGGTATTGTAATTTATTATCATGCTCTACTGGCAGCATCAATAAGCGATGTAAAGTAATCCCTTTAATGATGTGTGCTGCTAACCCAGTTGGAGCGGTAACAACACAAGACATCGATTACTCCGTTCTTTTCTGCAGATACGTTGCAATTGCTTTAATCAGAAAACTTTTTCCAGTTCCTGCTTCTCCACTCACGTACAGTCGGACAGGTATAAATGATGTACATGAGCACTCTTTTTTCTCATGATATAAACCATGCTCAATCTGTTCTGTGACTTCGTCATATATTTGTCTCTGTTCAACGTTTAGTTATTTTCCAAATCTTCTAAGTTAACTACATCCTCCTGAGCTTGTTCCATGGCTCTTTCCACTTCATTCATGGAAGTGGCAGCTTCATTTTGTATAATTGGTCCTCCTAGTGGATCCTGACTCAATGAAGCAGAACTCTGACTGTCTTGAGAACTGTCTCTAGCAATCTCTGCTGCAATTGTAGCTTCTTGCTGTATTTCCTCATTCAACATTTGCAGATAATTTGAAAAAAACAGGACATTTTATGGTATCCTTGGTTGCATTGAACGAATCTTCATAACTGAGAAAATCTCCAAGTAGTTCCTCTTCTGGACGCCATGGCTTAAAGAGTTGCAAAAGAGCTAAATAGTAAAATTCCCTTTCGTCAGGAGATTCACAACTTAATTTTCGATGTTTAATCAAATGGCTTTTCTTTGTTTCACCAGACAGCCTTCACATCCAATTACAGCATATATAACTTTATTGATATCTTCTGTGACGTTCCGCTTAAAGGTATAGGTTTGCAGAACTTCATAGAGACAAACGTTCTCAAGATGACTACTTCTATTTCGATAGTATGTATCCAACATGTTTGTCTTTAGAATATCTGTACTGTTTGGTTCTTTCTCCGCCAAATACTCTATTTCTTGTACAGATTTCAAAACTCGGTTTCGTGTTGCAGCAAGACCTAGACTCACCCAAATGATGGTTCTAGATTTGGCATATAGACTTGCTGATGATAACCGATCAGAACATTCATATGCTCCAATTTCTCGAAGCGACAACATCTTCAGACTGTAACTGTATAATTTCTTGCTTAGACTCTTTTCATGTGAAATTTCCTCCAACATTTTCTTCAGTTCCGTCTTTTCTGATTTTGTGATGTAAGACGTCACATATCGAGCCACAGCAATAGAGTTGTCAGAAACATATTGAATATCCGTGTTAACATTCCACATGGACAAAATGACTGGGTTGTAGTCATTTATGTATTTGGACTCCTCATTTCTTTTTAGGTTGTATGTATTTTTAGGTGATTTTCTTGTCACAGTACGTCGCAGAGAAGACATAAAATTGTTCACTCTTCCTTTCGATGTTACTGGACGTGGAAATGCAAAACGACATTTTGTGTAGAACGTGTCCTTGGATTTGTGTTTTCGACGACAGTATTTTCAAACAACGATGGGTTTGAAAGCGTAAAACTTGATTTCTTAAATTGTTTTCTTCTGTACTTTTCGGAACAGCACATGTAGAATACTGCTCAATGAAACTCATCATTTTCTCATCTGAATCTGTTCCAAATTTTGGTGCATCTTTAATCCATAGCAGCATATGTATGTGAGGAGCACCTCTTGCTTGATACTCCTTTCTCCAAAAGAAATCCAACAACTCTCCAAGCGGAGGATTTTTTTTGTTTGTAATAAAAGACATCATAGCTTCAAACCTATGATTGAAATATCTGCATACATTAACTGTATCCAAAGAGCACAGTTCTCCAGGTGTCTTGTATTCAATATTTTCAATGTTTTTATTTGCCTCTCGTAGAAATTCAAGTAAGTCTTCCCAAGCATACTCAGCACAGCTAAGAGTGAGGAACCATGTGGGAGTTCCTAAGTTTCTTAGCATACATTTCAATTCCCCATGACGACGGTACCAATACTCGTTAGTACCACGCTGACATGCCATGAGATTAATTAGCTGAGATTCCAAAACACTGTCTTGCAGTTTCACTTTATCCATAAAGTCCCTTGCCGAAACATTTTGTAGATGCACTCCACTTTTCAGTATATGGTTCACTGCATAAGAAAGTCCAGACAAGTCACTCTCAAACAGTAGATGGAACAAATATGGAATGCATTGACGAAACCTTGGATCTTCTGCATATAATCTTAAAGTCCGGTATTCAGATGCAGGAATTTGAACAGGTCGGTCGTCATATCGTCCACCTGGACCTGTTGGAAATAACAGTGGAAAACAACGAGCTTCCAAACTTTCTTCCCATACACTAATGGGACTTCCTTTTGCTTCTTTCATTTGAAACAAGTCAATAGCATTCTCCATTACTTCTTTGGAATGCAATGGATGAACACTATAATGTTCATACATTTCTTCACTTCTAGAGATATCAACTTTTTCAATTTGCCCAGCTGAGAAATTACTGTCCTCTTCTACAGTTGTTTCCTCTTCTCCAACATATATATTTTGGTAGTAGTGATTGTTTTTTACCAAATACAACATTGCCTTTTTGACTTTCCTAACATCCACTAATTCTTACCAGATTTTCTTACTCTTTGTCGGAACACCATTAACTAGAATAACCAGAGTTTCCTCTTCTACTTTTTCTAGACCAATTGTATCAATATTTTTCTTAAAATCTAGAGGCAAATAAACAACTCTTCCCTTTAATCCTCTCTGTAAATCTGAAGGAGGCAATTTCCCTGTCTTAGGCTCCATGCGAACAATAGCCTGAAAAGGATGCACACATTGAATCAGAATAGACTCATAGGTATTTAAATCCATCAATTCAGAAGGAATGTCTACCAACTCCGGATTATTATTAACAGCTCTAGCAGGCATTCCGTTTTCATTTAATTTCTTATAACAATATTTACTAATACGTTGCTCAGAACCCAAATCAAAACAATTTTCTACCAACAAATAATAGTTGCAAAATCCTTCCACTCATTATTATTTTCCTTTTCGCTTTTTACATATAAATCAACTAATCTAGTCTGATTCTTGTAATGAGTTCGTCGACAACACACACAAGTAAAATTAGGCCTTTCACTTGAATTGACCTTAAACTTTGTAATTGCATGTTCAAATTTTTCTGTACTTGAAATCTGTACATTCTCTTCCACATTACCTTCTATTACTGTATCAGTTTCTGCACTGTCCTCTTTTTCACCAAAGTAACAAAACTCAATTTCTTCACAAATGTTCTTCACATCTAATTCAGTTCCATGCAAAAGAGCACTGTTTAACTGTTTAGGCTTATGTGCTGGACTTTTTGCATAATACAACCTTCTCACTAATTTCCTCTCTTTATTATGATGCACTGCTAACATCGTAAAATGGTGAAAAACACTCTGACATACTTTTATTGAAAGACAAGCCAGTGAATGCCCATGCAAACCTGTTTTTTCTCTCACTCTACAAGGATCTAACTCTTGCAAAATTTTAATTTTTTGTTTTAGACTTTTCATAGTATATGTTCGTAAGAAACTGAGAAACAAATCAATTGAATCCTGTCGCACACTACAAATACTACTACAATTCCAAGTATACACTGGAGCATGTGGACATCTCCCTAAAACTTCATCAGCTAACACCTCTTTGGTATTTCTAGCCAAAAAAAATCTTTTTCAACCAGACAACCGTCCTTCACCTCATATGCTCGACCACTGGTGTCAACAGCATGCACCAAATCATTATCCTGAAAGTAACTTTCTTCATTAAAAAATGGCTCACAACTTGAACTATGCTTCCATTCTCCAGAAAAAACATCACAAAAATTAGTCTGATTAATTACTCTTTTCCACTTATATTTTGATTTGAACACATTCATTACCTTATCTAGTGTACGAATTCTATTGATTACTAAACAATATAATTTATTTTTCACTTTAAATGCTTCATCCACAATCTTCATCATGTTTTTTTTTTCTTGTAAAAAGCGGTCTTTTTTTGATACATCTTTACATTTTTTAATAAATTTGAAACTATTCTGTTATAAAACATTTGTCTACGAATTTCAATAAATTGATTCCTCCTTCTATTGCTATAGACAATATCATCTTATATATCCTTCTACAGGTCTAACATTTTTTGAGGGGCAGAATTGTTTCTTTCTATTAAGAGATCCGTTATTCTTCTTTGAAACAACATCTTTTTTTTGACATTTCAATAATTTTCTTAAAAAGTCCTTAGTTTGCTTACCAGGAGAATTTTTTTTTTTTTTACCGAAGATTGTGTTTTGGATGAGTCTTGTATTTCTGTATTCTTATACCTTAAATGCTGTTTATGTTTCTTTTGTTTAATGTTTTGTTAATGTTTAATTTTTTATCAATAATTTAATCCCTCTTTTTCTTGTCTGCCTCATCCATAGCGCCGAGACGCCCTTGGGCAATTGTTCGCGCTCAACAAATCACATAAATAATAATAATAAATAATAATTTTTTGACGTCTTTCCTTTGATGGCATATTCTTTTATCTTTCTATAGATGATTACAATCTGTGGTAAAGTTACTTTATACCACAGCAACTGTGTCACTGTCTGTTTGCGTCTGTCTCATCTCATTCTGGTAAATGTTTCATACTAAAAAGTATGGCTTTAACATTTTTGACAAGGATCACACTGAGTGTCTGTATGAAATAAGGAATTATATTTTCAAATTTTTCAATTATGTCCCCTGTGTCTGCTCACAGTTTCCATCTTTCTAACTCTCATCAAATTATTCACCCAGATCCATTTAAAATCAAGCTTGACTCACAGTGTGATCTTAGGCACATGACCAGGATGTTACATGTAATCTACCATGTCTGTCTCTGCATGCAATATGTGTGTCTCTGCACATACTATTTCACTGTGTCTACTGGCAATAAACAGACCACATACATTTAAGCAAGACATAACATTCCTTTTTCATTTCAAAGGCACACCCTGGTTCTTGATTGCACAGCTTAGAGCCTATTTGTGACGTAAGAGACCTAACAGACATACTGCCTAAGATTCCCTACTAGTACATATGCTAAAGCCTAACTGACTTTAAAAATACATGTATTTCCATACTTTAAACACATCAACTAAGCAAATTATTCACCCAGATCCATTTAAAATCAAGCTTGACTCACAGTGTGATCTTAGGCACATGACCAGGATGTTACATGTAATCTACCATGTCTGTCTCTGCATGCAATATGTGTATCTCTGCTCATACTATTTCACTGTATCTACTGGCAAAAAACAGACCACATATATATAAGCAAGACAAAACATTCCTTTTTCATTTCAAAGGCACACCCTGGATCTTGATTACACAGCTTAGAGCCTATTTGTGAAGAAAGAGGCCTAACAGACATGCTGCCTAAGATTCCCTACTAGTACATATGCTAAAGCCTAAATGACTTTAAAAATACATGTATTTCCATACTTTAAACACATCAACAAAGCAAATTATTCACCCGGATCCATTTAAAATCAAGCTTGACTCACAGTGTGATCTTAGGCACATGACCAGGATGTTACATGTAATCTACCATGTCTGTCTCTGCATGCAATATGTGTGTCTCTGCTCATACTATTTCACTGTGTCTACTGGCAAAAAACAGACCACATATATATAAGCAAGACAAAACATTCCTTTCTCATTTCAAAGGCACACCCTGGATCTTGATTGCACAGCTTAGAGCCTATTTGTGAAATAAGAGGCCTAACAGACATGCTGCCTAAGATTCCCTACTAGTACATATGCTAAAGCCTAACTCACTTTAAAAATACATGTATTTCCATGCTTTAAACACATCAAGTAAGCAAATTATTCACCCAGATCCATTTAAAATCAAGCTTGACTCACAGTGTGATCTTAGGCACATGACCAGGATGTTACATGTAATCTACCATGTCTGTCTCTGCATGCAATATGTGTGTCTCTGCACATACTATTTCACTGTGTCTACTGGCAATAAACAGACCACATACATTTAAGCAAGACATAACATTCCTTTTTCATTTCAAAGGCACACCCTGGTTCTTGATTGCACAGCTTAGAGCCTATTTGTGACGTAAGAGACCTAACAGACATGCTGCCTAAGATTCCCTACTAGTACATATGCTAAAGCCTAACTGACTTTAAAAATACATGTATTTCCATACTTTAAACACATCAACTAAGCAAATTATTCACCCAGATCCATTTAAAATCAAGCTTGACTCACAGTGTGATCTTAGGCACATGACCAGGATGTTACATGTAATCTACCATGTCTGTCTCTGCATGCAATATGTGTATCTCTGCTCATACTATTTCACTGTATCTACTGGCAAAAAACAGACCACATATATATAAGCAAGACAAAACATTCCTTTTTCATTTCAAAGGCACACCCTGGATCTTGATTACACAGCTTAGAGCCTATTTGTGAAGAAAGAGGCCTAACAGACATGCTGCCTAAGATTCCCTACTAGTACATATGCTAAAGCCTAAATGACTTTAAAAATACATGTATTTCCATACTTTAAACACATCAACAAAGCAAATTATTCACCCGGATCCATTTAAAATCAAGCTTGACTCACAGTGTGATCTTAGGCACATGACCAGGATGTTACATGTAATCTACCATGTCTGTCTCTGCATGCAATATGTGTGTCTCTGCTCATACTATTTCACTGTGTCTACTGGCAAAAAACAGACCACATATATATAAGCAAGACAAAACATTCCTTTCTCATTTCAAAGGCACACCCTGGATCTTGATTGCACAGCTTAGAGCCTATTTGTGAAATAAGAGGCCTAACAGACATGCTGCCTAAGATTCCCTACTAGTACATATGCTAAAGCCTAACTCACTTTAAAAATACATGTATTTCCATGCTTTAAACACATCAAGTAAGCAAATTATTCACCCAGATCCATTTAAAATCAAGCTTGACTCACAGTGTGATCTTAGGCACATGAGACACATGTCATGACACACACACAAAGAGAGAAATGACACACAGAAAAAGAGAGATTATGCACATGCAAAGTGATATGAGACACAGGCACAGAGTACCTTTTAAGCTAAGAGAGGCAAACTGTCAGCAGACACAGGTGACATTATTGAAAAATGTGAAAACATAGTTCCTTATTTCACACAGACACTCAATGTAATCCTTGACCAAAATTTAAAAGCCAGACATTTTACAAGAAAACATTTTCCACAGTAAATCATTTTTAACACAGAGCACAGCCTATTTAAATGACCACTACAAAACAAGACAGAAACCTAACTCTTTTCCAAAATACATTTCAAATATGCCCCATTACATTTTTTAACAGCATTACAAAACAAAATGACACACAATGCAAGAATAAAGAAGCACAATATTCTTCATCTTCCCCATAGTGCATACAGCAGTCTATCTTTATTAAAAGAATCATTACTCACCTTTAAAAATGCTTTGGAAGATTTAGAACAGTGTCAGTCACACACACCAGATTTTCTTAAGCAGATTCTCTGAATTGCTCCTGAAACACTGCAACCAGAAAAGGCCCTGATTCCCTGTAATTCTTCACACATATCCCTAGACTTAACCAATTAAAATTCTTCCCACACTATTTCAAAACCAAACTAACATTTTAATTGGTTCTACATTTCAACACTTTGAAACTCACATAATATTCACCCATCCCCCCAGTGCTCATTCACCCTGTTACCATGGTAACTCCCACCTAACCCAGCACACAGTTGAAAAGTTCATCATACTATGTTGCAAAAGAATCCAGCAAGGGTGTTTGACCTCTCAATGTTCTAGCTAATCATGTGCAATGTTTCTTTAAAAGATTTTTTCTCAACCATTAAAATGACTTCTTTAAAAAAAAAGCATGCACCCTAATTTTCAGTGGTGAATTTTAAGAAAGCACCAATCATTTCTTGTTTTTCAAGTGAACTGAATCTCAACCACTTTTTTTCATAATTCCTACTTTCAAACTGCGATTTCATTTCCACAACTCATCTGAATACAAGCATATCTACCTTCAAAATGTCAAAAGTCTGGTTTGTGGGTCATAGCTTTGTCTACTGGAGTGAAAAATTTGCAAGTAACAACCTTGATTTACCAAATGTGGACATTGTGTGGATTGGACAGAGAGGATTAAGAAGTCACCAATTGATACCATTGATAAAATCATTTATGCATCTACCACACCCTGACCTCATAATTGTGCACTGTGCACTTTGACTGGGGTAGGTCTGGAAATGCTTTTAAAGGACATCTTTGGGCAATTGATGTCACTTTTTCCAAAAACTGCTTTGGTATTTTCTAATATATTGAATGAATGAATAAACTTTATTTTTGGTTACTCAAAACCAATAAAATAGGGTATCAAACTACAAATAAACATAATTGTCAGACCACAGTAAAATAACAAACATAAAAATGAATAAAATCAAAAACACAATTAAAAAAAGGTTCATTAGTCCATTTCTACATGGGCTGGTGAGTCTCGATAATTAAAGGGTAATTGACCGGTGGCCTAGCTGTGCGGGGCATGCCTGTTGAATGAATTTACTGAACACAGCCATATCTTTCACAGTTTCCATTGTGAATAGATAATTGACGGCCTCCTTTATTGTTCTAATTCCTTGTCTAAGTAAAATTGGCTTTAGGTAACGGTTGCGCTCGGAAGACAACCCCGGGCAACAAAATAGGATATGTGCAAAACTCTCTTGTCTGTAGTTGCATAGGCGGCACTCAGACTGGGTTATATCAAATAACCCCGTGGAATAAAGGTCTTTAAGAGTGCTAGAATCCTGTTTACTGCTTGTTTTCCCACTGCTTAGGTAAGATGGAGTTTCGAGGTCTGTATCAACTGGGGGAGTTTTAGAGACTCGTCAAAGCCTCTTGATTCCAGTGCTTCCAAATCAGTTGTGCGTGAACAAAGCCGGACTTGTTTTTTTGTTGTGCTTTTAATGGCAGCATAGTTGATTAACTCGGGATCCCAATTATCCAATGCTAGATTCAAAATTTCTTTGGCAGAGGAGAGACTATTTGACCACGGATTCCCTGCTTCCAGAAAGATATTCTTGATACTAAATTTCAAAGAGTTTTCTGGTGCCGCGGTAGTGAGGTAGTAGTACTTGCTCATTAAGGCCAGTTCCTTGAGTTTTTGTTGTGTCAGGCCGAATTCAAGTCGCACTAAGATGTTTCTGGTGCAGGGAGGTAGATGGATTAGCTTTTTGTATGCCGAGCAGTGAATTTTTTCCAGAGTACTTGATAGTTTTCCTGGGAAGGCCTGCTGGGCGTAGTTCAATGATGGTATTAGCTTCGCCCTTAATACTCTTTGAATTGCTGTTGTCGTGGGGCTGTGTAAAGTGGCATGCAGCTTCCCAAGGGCGTATGAGATGCGTTTCCCTTTTGCCCATATTTTGTCCAGATGAACTCCCGGGCACTCTGTCTCACTTAGCCATACCCCCAAGTAATTATATTGTTGTGTGCAGTCCAACGTCAACTTTCCTATTCTCCATTTTATCAGTTTTTTCTTCGGAAAAGGCCCAAATATTATTATGTTTGATTTGGCTGCATTCACGATCAGTTTATTCTTTGAAGTATAGTTGCCCAGAGATGTTACAGCTTTTTGAAGCCCGATTTTGGTTTGATCTAGTAATACCAAATCGTCGTCGTACTGCAATAATTGAATCTTAGTATGCCCAAGCCGGGGAGTTGCTAGTGATGCTCCAGTCAAAGCTTTGCCCATGTCTGCGGTGTATAAATTGAATAACATCGGGGCTAAAACGCATCCTTGCTTCAAGCCGCGATTGGTGTCAATTTTCTCTGTGGCTGCTGTATTTGAGTTTAATTCTGACCCACGTTCTTGAATATAGTGATATAATTGCTTTTAATAGAAGGGGGTCGATGTTCCAGCTTGCCAATTTCTGCCAGAGAATAGAGCGGTCGACACCATCAAAGGCCGCAGTGTAGTCGATAAAGCAGGTAAAGATGGGAAGAGATTTTCGTGCCACTGCCTTATATGTTAGGTATGAGAGCGCAATGATTGTGTCCACTGTTGAGGCTCCTGGTCTGAACCCTGTTTGGTAGAAGGGCAGAAGGCCTTCCTTGCTAACCCAATTTGAAAGCTCTACTAGTAAAGTGCTTGAGTAGGCCTTTCCCTCAATGTCAAGGAGAGCAATCATGCGGTAATTTTGTGGGTTTGATTTCGGCCCTTTCTTATAAATGGGGTGCAGAAGTGACCCTCGCCATGAGTCCGGGACGTTCCCTGTTGCTAGACATTCGGCATATAGCATGGTCACATTTTCAGTCCAGAAGTTTGTGTCTTGCCTGAACAGGGAGCCTGGCAGTCCATTGAGTTTCGGCGCCCCATTGGGTCTGATTTAAAAAAAAATTGTATTGACTAATTTTTTTTCTGATGAACTCGGCTGCTTCGCAATATTTGGGGAGTTTTTGAGGTTCGTCAGTTGGGTTGCATTTACCAGGTCTATATTTGGGTGACTTAGGCTACCTTCCTCTTGGTACAAGGATATCACATGGGCTGTCCAGATGTCCAAGTCAATTGAGTTCTCCCTCAGCATGCTCCCTTGGTTTAGGGTGTTGAGGTATTTCCAGAACTCTTGTGTTTTGCTGGGACTCAACAATCCAAAGATCTTTAGCCATTTTGCTTCAATTTGATTCCGTTTTTCGATCCAAACTTGCTTTGAGTGAAGTTTTGCTGTTTCCTGAAGGAGTTTTTTTTCTTGAGTTAAGCCAGTTTTCAGGTAGATCCTTCGTTTGGTTCGCACTTGTTTCGCACTTTCACGGATTGCAGGGATATAACCAAGGTTATGCCTAGGATAAGAATTAACTTTATTTGTTTTCCCTCCTTGTAGATATAATACTAGATTGTGAGCAAACCGATCCCATTCTTTGATTGTGCCCTTATTTGTTTCCTTTAGTGTGCCCTCCGCCCATGCTTTTTTCCACTCCTCAAACTTATATATGGGAGCCGTGCCCCATGTAATCCTTCTCACCAAAATATACTGTTCAATACAGTTTGTTGATCCAATTTGTTTTAGCGTGAAGTGGTTGACTGCTGTGGAGTTTAAGGTTGTTATTAGAGTCGCATGGTCGCTTTCCTTCCGCTGTACAACTTCGTACCCTGTCATTAGCCTCTGTAGCCTGCTGCTTAGCAGGATGTAATCAATTGTGGTATGATTGTTGTATGTTGGCGGGCGGATTGTTCCTGGAGAGTTTTTTAAGAGTACGGAGTGGGCTGTTGACAACTGGTAGGCAGGCAAAAGGGCTATAAATGCTTCCGTCACGGAAGAACTATTGTTTTCAGCAGACTTTACCCCAATGTTATGGGTGTTAAAGTCTCCGAGGATTATTGAGTCCATGTGAGCAAATTTTAAGAGAAGATTTTCAATGTTTACTAATAACTCGGAGAGTTTATCCTTTGCTCCTGGTCCATATGGATTGTAGTAAACATTGATTAACAGTATGGTCAATGGGCCTTTGTTTAATGAGAGGCCTTTCAAAATGCCGGCCATGTACAAATTTGATGTTGTTTTTATTTCCCTAAATTGTATCTTCCGTGAAAGCCTGGTATATATTGAAATGCCTCCTGACGGTCTGCCAAAGATGTTCTCCTTAATAGCTGGTTTATGGTAATCCGCGAATCCCCTTATTGAAACTAGTTTGATGGCCCACATTTCTTGGATGCAGAGTATGTCAATTTCTGCATGGAACGGAGGTGATGCCGGCTGTTGTAATAGTTTTGATATTCCAGCTACATTCCAGGACATAATTGTCGTGGTCTGTCTACCAATTATCTGCATTTTTTGTTTTATACCTGATAGGTCAGCCTGTCGATGCGTTGGTATGTCCCTAATTGTAGCGGTGAGGAGGTTAGGAGTTGTGAATTAAGGCCCTGGACACTCAGGACCAATCTTCAGTAGAGTTGTTTTGTATTGAGTAGCTCTGGGTGCCTTTGCCCAAGTTTGTAGTGACCTTGATTAACCCATCGTTTATCAGTTTTGGGTTTGTTCCACTGTTGCTCCCATGAAGTATAGAAAGTGTTTTTAGAGGTGGATGTTGTGGCTCAGCTAACGGAGTCTCCCTTTGTGTGTCAGGTGTCCAGGAGTCGTTTAGATGCTTCGAATGGACGTATTTCAACAACCGCATGGGATATTTTATCGCCGGCCGGTTTATGATCTTTATGCCCCAGTCTTCCATTAGTTTCTTTTTTTTTCAGTGTATGAACGGTGTCTAGATTAGAGAAGAGCAGTTCTGTGGGTTCGTTGATATTGCCTGGTCCTTGCGTGAGAAAGGAGACACTTTCAATGTCTGTAGTCTTTATATTTTCCAGGCCTGGGATGTTCGCGAAGAGTGTTAATAGGTTGCTGCGGTTGAGTATGTCCCATTTACCCTGTGAAACATATTCTGGGTGGAGGCATAGTTTCAGGTCATCCTGTGTGTAGGGGATCTGGTTCTTATGTGTCCCATTTGCAGATAAATCTTGGCACATTAAATCCTGTGGGATTTTCAGTGCCTTCGCGTTGGCATCATCCTTTGCGTGATTCCCAGTGTCCGATTTTAGTATTGGAGGTAAAACTTCCCTTGCTCCAAGTGCTACAGTCTTGGTGAGGTCTTGGGAGTCCTTTCGGCCGATGCTCTGGTTGGCTTCCTTTGTTGAGTTTCTACCTTTGCTTTGCAAGGCTTTGTCCCTCGTAGTGCTCAGCGGGGGGATATCTACATGTATTGCCTTAGATTCTGGTGGGACATAGCTACCTACCCGCATTGTTTGTTCCTCGTTTTGATTAGGGTGCCCGCTGATTGATGCGACGCTTCTATCCCAGGTTTTGGGCCGTTGACCTGTGCCTTCGTTTATGTTATCACCAAGGATTGGTTCAAGGTTAGTTTTACCTAGGTTATTTGGCCAGATGACGTTTCCGTCTGGGGATGGTGACTTTTGTGGGGTGTTTGCATCAGAGTTATTCTTACTGTGTGTAGATGACTCTTTGGTTTCCGGTAATAACCATAACCTGATTGAGCCATTTTGGTTGTAATTGCTTTTTTTTTTTGTTTAGCTTTTTTAATCGTTTCTTATTTTTCCTAGATAAGTGGCCAGTGTCAAGGCTTGTCTCCTGTAAAGTGTTTAAATGTGCTTGTTCATTGACAATGGTGCTACATTCATCTATAGTTATTTGTGGTGTCCGGTTTAGTTGCTCTGCCGTCGTCCTTGTGGTGTCCTGCTGGATGTCGTTGCAGTTAAAATGGACATTCGGCTTGTTTATCGACTTCAGAGTTTCGTTGCTTCTTTGCCTACTGGTTTCTGCCTTTAGGTCTTCAATTAATGTGTTCATTATCCCTGGCAGTTTTTCCAAGCAAAGCAGCACGGGGCTGCATCCACAGTCCTGCGGTTTGGGTGTAACTATGTTATTTGCCTGAGCGCGTTGGATTAGGGAGTTCAGATCTTCTAATTTGGAGTCTATGCCTGATATCTGTCCGGCGACTGTGTGAAGGAGACTTATCTGGACATCTAGCTTGTTGGCGTGCATTATGGCGGCATTTACCATTGAAGACAGTACGTCGTTGATCAACACAAGATGATGATCAAGTTTATCCGACTGCCTTTCCATTGTGTGGTCCATCCCTGTCCTTGGTGGCCGTGTCTAATGACATTGTGATTGAGTCCAGGGCTACCTAAGTTTGGATATTGAGTTACTAATTTTTGAAATGGCTCTAAGTGTGCACTAAGTGCTGAAGTACTGATTGTGCTGCTCCCCTTGGTGTGGGTTATTCCTATTGCCTGTTGGTCTTCGATCTTGCCGTCGGCTAAAGTGGCACTTGGGGTGTCCCGGGTCTGTTGAATCGCTAGGATGGGGGGGCTGGCTTGGCAAGCATTATTGATAGGCGTTGTTGGTGTTGTTTTTATTTGGTGTATAGGGCCACCCAGTGCTATAAATATTTTTGGTGATAGCAGGATCGCTGGGCTCAAGGAAGTGTTGTTTTCCAATGGTTCAACAGCTGTATCCGAAATAAATAAGGTATTCTCTTGCTGGTTCGCACAAGTAGGCGTTTTGTGGGAGAAGAAGTCTTGTATATCTCTATTACTGACGATATTGATCGATGTTTTTCTGTGGCTGCATGGAAGTGAGCCCTTGTCTGGCATTGGCCCGTGTGTAGGTGTAGTCTGTCCTTGTTGGGACTTATTTGCCCGGGATGGTGCTATTGTGTCTCCAATTTGGTTCACCTCCACCTCTTCTTTAAACTCCACCTCCTCCTCTGCTAGTTCTTCTCTGTGACCAGACCCCATATTTGATGCCCCCCCGCTGGAGGAGTAAAGCATTTTTTCCTTCAGGCGCTTTGCTGTCTTATGAGGTCGAGGTTTCTCTTGGCGTTGTAAGAGGTTCGAGTTTCTTGTTCTCATCTCTATATATTCCACCAAGATTGAGGATCCCGGGTTAGACCCAAATTGCGCCTGATTTCTCCTGCTCCCAAGACCCAGCCACTGCAGGGGCTTGACGTGTGTGCGGGTTACTGCTGCTCCGCTGTGAGTGTTGCTGCTCTCGCTGTGTTTGTTGTTTTACACTAGCGGCGCCCTCAGGTCAGCTGGCAGGGGAGCCCTCCGGTGGTTGTGGCTCGGAGAGAAGTTGATGGATGAGTCGGTGGAACCCTCTGCCACGGCGATGTCTGGAATAGGGTGGGTTATATTGGCCCAGCTTGTAAGTCGCCATGGCTCCAACACCCACCGTGCTCCACCCGAGCTCTGTTTAATAGTGCTATTTAATAGTCTGTGGTTGCACCGAGGCTCTCTCCTCACCCTCCCTCATTCATGGGGAGGGAGTCGTGCACTGCTATTGCTGCTTGTTTGCTTGTTTTACACTGAGTAAGGGGGGTATCATGTGGCGAGGTGCAGAGTGCCAAATGCAGAGTGCATCTCAGGGTTTTTTATTTTTTTTTAATCAATGCGATGCAGTTCGGTGAGCCCCCGCACTCCGCAGCTCTTCCTTTCGCCTCGCTAATTGGCCTTGCACCACCACTGCGGTCCCGGCTCCTGGTTCCCACTCCCGGCTCCCAATCAGAGATGCCACCGGTGGCTGCTCCGGTAGCTCTGGTAGCCTCAAGCTCCTGCACACAGTAATGGGTATGGCGGCGCTCAGCAGCTTCAGTCTCGGTCTTATTTTTTTTTGGTGGGTATGATGGGGTTTAGCACTTAATGCTCGGCGCTTGGTGCTCGGTGCTCGGTGCTCGGTGCTTGGTGCTCACACTTTGCGCGCGGTGCTTGCAGCTCACCGCTCGTGGCTGCAGTGCAGGGCGGTGCGGGGGGGGGGTCATCGGCTTACCTGCTGTAGCGCCGCTTGTGCCGGTGCCGATGCCAAGGAGCCGTGATAAAGTGCTGCCTTAAAACTGGCGGTGCCTGGGCTCCTGACCCCCCTGGGCCACTGTCAGTGTCTGTGCACTCGATAGCAAGATTGCCGGCTGTTGAGGCTCACGCGGCAGCGACTGCTGCTCTCCTCCGACCCGCTCCCGGCCCTCTCTCAATCCACTCTCCACTCTCGTCTGCACGTCCGTTCGGCCGCTCTGCGATCTGCTGATTGTGTCTGGAGAGAATGCTACCACTTCTAATATATGCCAAAGGCAAAAATGGAACTGGTCCAGCCAATTTTGTCCCCAGATTGAGAAAGCAAGGAAACATGTGAATAAATCTGTTTCTGCTTTCCTCAGAGACTATGGTATGGGTTCCATTTACCACAACAACTTGCGTTACAACATGCAAGGCATCTATAGGAGAGATGGTGTACATTTTACAGATGAGGGGAATAGAGTCTTCCTCTTGAATTTGAGACTCTGCATTGGTACCTACTTGCAGGTACAAAAAACACCCACATAACACAACAGCTCTTTTCAGAGCTACCCTACCTCTAAGCACTCTAAATTATTTTTTAACACTGTTTTTCCCCATGTTGCGCTCAGGGTGCGCGTACCGGTAAGCGTACATGGGAACGCACCCAGCTCTTACCCCGCGGAAAAAAATAAATAACATTTTCTTTGCCCTTCAGGGTCCTTCTAGGCCTCCCTCAGAAAACCTAGGGGGTCAGGGGGTGTCTACCCTGCCCCCTTTTAACCGCATCGATGCGGTACATTTTCCCGCTGTTCGCGGCAATTTGAAAATTACCGCGTTACATGACGAGCTCAGCTCGTCATGAGCACACAGCAGGTTACGCTCATGACGAGCTGAGCTCGTCATCAGCCCGAAGGGGTTAATCATTTCCCCCTTTTTATTTTCACCTCGTGTGTCTCGATTCTACCGAGACACAAGATGGCGGACTCTTCGGACTGTTTAGAATGTTGACAGACATCTGAGAGCCAATCAGCTTTCCGCTCGCGCACTCCCGTAGCGCGCCGGGTGCGCTCCCCGGTATGCGTACCAGTGAACGCTCAGAGCGCGTCTATAGATATATATGTGTTTTTGAAGTTCATTTTCAAAAAGACCACTGGAGCAATTTCCACCAAATATAGCAAAGGCACATCTGCGTACCAGTCCCTACAATTTTGCCAAGTTTGGCGTAATTCCATTCAGCAGTTCGGGCTGTAGACTTGTCAGCTTTCCGCTCGCGCACTCCCGTAGCGCGCCGGGTGCGCTCCCCGGTACGCGTACCTGTAAGCGCTGGAAGCGCGCCTATAGATATATATATTTTTTTAAGTTAATTTTTGTAAAAACCACTGGAGCAATTTTCACCAAATATACCAAAGGCACTTCTGCGTACCAGTCCCTACAATTTTGCATAGTTTGGTGAAATTCCGTTCAGCGGTTCGGGCTGTAGCCTTGTCAATTCATCCTATGGAAATTAACATGGGGAAAAAAATTTTGGGACCCCCCTTTTTTCTCGGCCCCCGCTTCACGAATCCCCCCGAAACTTTCAGGGAAGGAGCGCAGCAGGTCTGGCCTACATTGCTGGACATCAGTGATGTCATTTGAGATGTCATCAGTGATGTCATCAGTGATGTCATTTGAGATGTCATCAGTGATGTCATCAGTGATGTCACTGACCATGTCATGAAGGATGTAATATGTGACATGATCAGCAGTGGATTGCGGGTGCGCGATATATAGTTAGTATAACTAACTATATATGCAAATTTCAATGGTTTTGTGTGAGTAAAATACGGTTTTGTAAATGCTAATTCCTAACTAAGCATGGGCGGATTTTGCGGATCCACGATTCGCGGATTTGCGTATTCACGGACCGTGGATCCGCAAAATCCGCGGATTTTGCGGATTTGGGGCGGGGCTTCCATGCGAGTGCACATGCCTCTTGTGTGTATTAAAGGTCAGAGACCGATCAGAGCAGCAGATGAAGATACAGAAGCTCCTGGCAACAGGAACAGCATGAGGATTGCGTTCGTTAAAGTCAAGGATGCAGAGGCCTCTGTCCAGCATCACAGCTGATTTTCGATGGTACATTTGGGAAGAAGGCACATCTGCCCAGCCTTGACAACGCTCACGATTGTTTTTTGGGCCGATGAATGAGTCACTGAATTTAAGCTTCAACTAGGGCACATGCTTAATTGATATCTGTAAGTGCTTCCGGTTGAGGTTTAATTTTTGTGCCAGGACCATTGTGCCAGAATGAACCCTGCCCTTCATATTTATTCAAGAAGACGCCACCGTTTTGTGCCATACCTCTACTCAACTGGAGTACTTTATACTGGATAATCAGTAAGTGCTACCTCGTTGGGTAAATGTATAGTGCTTTTACTACACTACAGCTGCCTAAAGTGCCAGAGAGTTGTCTACAGCGACCAGGTGTGTGTTACTATGCAATCGCGCCGAAGGGCGCAGGGGTCCCTTGAGTGAGCTATCATAGTGGGTAAATGGTGGGAAGACGATGCACACCGGGAGTGTGTGGGCGGGGCCAAACGGACGGGGCTTCCATGCGAGTGCACATGCCTCTTGTGTGTATAAAAGGTCAGAGATCGATCAGAGCAGCAGATGAAGATACAGAAGCTCCTGGCCACAGGAACAGCACGAGGATTGCGCTTGTGAAAGTCAAGGATGCAAAGGCCTCTGTCCAGCATCACGGCTGATTTTGGATGGTATATTTGGGAAGAAGGCACACCTGCCTGGCCTGTTGTAACTATTTTACGATGGCGCCGGCAAGCTGCCAGCGCCATCCTAAAATAGTTACTAAATTAGCTTCAACAGGAAGCTCTAATAGATAAAATAAAGCAGGTGCTCGAGCGCCTGCTTTATTTTATCTATTAGCGCTTCCTGTTGAAGCTAACTTAGTAACTATTTTAGGATGCCGCTGGCAGCTTGCCGGCGCCATCGTAAAATAGTTACAACAGGCCAGCAAGGCTTGAACTTTTGCCCCCGGAATCCGCCGCTCGCGGATTTGCGAATTCGCGGTAAATTCGCGGGAGTTCGCGGATCGCGAATTTACCGAAAATTCGCAAAATCCGCGAGCGTAACGGATTTTACGCTCATGCTTATTCCTAACTATATATGGTCTATAACCTATGGTTTTTTCAGTGAATATATATATATATATATATATATATATATGTATATTCCATCAGTTGCAGGTTTTCCCCAAACGAACAGAAGCCACTGGAAGACTGTATAATTCACTTTAGTTTAATGGCAGCAGGCACGCACAAGGCTACACAACAGTTCCCTTCAATTAAATCGTTCGCCTGACGCGTTTCAGGAATACCTTTTCCTTTCCTCAGAGGCGTGTTTCTTGTTGACTTCTATGGCATCATTTTGACAATAGCGCGCTCTTTCAATGAACACCTGCCTTCAGTGGGCGTGGCCAATAACGGCTTTCTGGGTGTTGTAGTGCAAATTGTAATGCGAATTGTCTCTTACCACAGTGGGTGTGCACATAGTGTCCATTCATACAAACATTGTCTTTTCCACAGTGGGTAGAAGCGGTCCCGCCGCTGTCTTGTGCATCGCTTTGTTGCTGGCATTGTAAAGGGGAACCATCTCCTACAAGAATGCTCCCTGCTTCCTTCTTGTAATTCAAACACCGATGAAGTGCTTGAAAAGACCCGCCCTTCTGCGATGAGCTTCTGTCCTCGGCCGAGGCAGCCAAATAAATTCCGTCAGTTGCAGGTTTTCCCCAAACGAACAGAAGCCACTGGAAGACTGTATAATTCACTTTAGTTTAATGGCAGCAGGCACGCACAAGGCTACACAACAGTTCCCTTCATTTGAGATGTCATCAGTGATGTCATCAGTGATGTCATTTGAGATGTCATCAGTGATGTCATCAGTGATGTCACTGACCATGTCATGAATGATGTAATATGTGACATGATCAGCAGTGGATTGCGGGTGCGCGATATATAGTTAGTACAACTAACTATATATGCGAATTTCAATGGTTTTGTGTGAGTAAAATACGGTTTTGTAAATGCTAATTCCTAACTATATATGGTCTATAACCTATGGTTTTTTCAGTGAATTTTCAAGGTTTTGTAAATGCTAATTCCTAACTATATATGGTCTATAACCTATGGTTTTTTCAGTGAATATATATATATATATATATATATATATATATATTCACTGAAAAAAACATAGGTTGGAGGGACGTTATTGTTAGTTGGACATTTCACTCATACAAAACCATAGAAATTCCGCTGTTATAGTTAGTTGAGCTAACTATAACTCGCGCCCCTGCAATGCACTGCTGATGACATCACATATTACATCATTCATGACATTGTCAGTGACATCACTGACAACATCACTGAAGAAATGTCCAATTAACCTGACTTCCCTGAAACCTATGATTTTCTCAGTGAATTTCAATGGTATTTTTAATGCTAATTTATAACTATAACGCCCCTGAAACCTAATGTAAAAGCTACTATTAATAATAATAGATATACTTGTGTAAGTAGCTAGTCCATTCCATAAGTACATGACGAGTAACTGGAATAATTGCAGTGCTGCAAACAGAGTGCATGGTGAATTTATAAGTGCTTACGTATTGCCAGGATGGGTGATTGGAGAAGTGCATCGGACACAGGAGGATTCCTTCACTGCATGGGTTCTAACTGCGTATTTAGAAGAGTGTATTATTAGTATATAGGTGGTTAGAGGTCTGTATGGATAGTGTACAGAATATTGTAGCTGTACTCATATTTGTATTTAGGCCATTCCATAAGTATGTGACCAGTAACTAGATGATTATAGTGCTGTAAAGAAAGTGCATAGTGTATTTATAAGTGCTTGGGTATTAGTGGACAGATTGCATTAGTATATAGTACTGGCTGGGTGACTGGAGATAGACATGGGGAGTGACAGTGTCTTTGATAGACTACAAGGGTAGTAGCTGGGTGAATTAATATGACCTATTTCCAAGTAGATATCAAATTAATAGTAATATATATTCACTTCTTTTTTTATGCAAATTTAAAATATTTGAAATTTTAGTAATAAGGTCTGTAAAAGAGAAGATATAATTATTGCTTTTACAACATAAGCATACAATTACATCACATATTCTATTTGCCTTTTTTGCTGTCTTCAGAATCTATTGAATTTCCCCATACACAGTGATTTCAATTTTGATCATCAGGTGACAGCGGGCAAATAAATACAATCAATAAGATTGTTAAAAACACATCTATCTTCAAAATATCTACTACAAACTCAAACTCAATTCTCTATTTCCATTTTCACAAATGAACATCTTTATTAACATTGTATCTAACACAAAGATTACATATATGAGAACCTTCTTTCAAACCCTTTTTTCAAAATGCAATATGAAAAAACAGAATCAATTATTTAAACCGTAATTTGAACGTCTTTCCAAAAGGCCAAATGGTGTTTCTGAAAACATTTGCATTGAGGATATCGAAAATAAACTTCTGAATTCATATTAACACCTTCCCAATAGGTCCAATGATGTTTGTGAAATTATTTGTCCAAAATATACTGATTACTTCATTGACATCTTCTCAGAATTTTAGCATCAAAAATATTAAATATGAATTTGGTAATTCATTAATCAACCAAAATGTATACTCTAAATGTGCATTATTACATAGTGTCCATCCTTTATTGCATTTTAAATATACAGTATAGTGTCCAGATGTTGAAATAGTTCCCTTGTGGAAAACAATAGCCATTGTTTTAAAAGTTCTTCCTGAAATTAAAACTTGACTTGCCACAACATTTTTAATTTTGGTGTCCACTATTGTTCCATCTGCTCTACAATGTTGCAGCATTAAAATATTATATTGTCCATGTCTTTGTATAAATAATATTGACAACATTTCTGATTTGCACTGAGTACATTCCATATGTTGATTAACTGATTTTACTAAATCGTTGAAAGACACTGTTTTACAAATTTGGCATTGTCAAATATATGAATTGTTCAGTGTCCATTTTAGTAGTAGATGAAAATGAACAGCTGTTACATCTATGATCCCATCTGTAATGTAGTCCAATCAGATTTTCGTTTTTTTATTTTTTTATTTCTTTTATTATCCACAGTATGAAAACATCAATATTTACATACAAATCTGATAAACAAAGCATAAAAGCAATTATTTCATTCAATTATACCACAAAAAATAATTAAGTTAAATTATATTTCCCCTTCAGCAATTCATATAATCAATCATTGCCCCATACATAAATACCTAATTTGTGTTTCTTTGATCCTTTCACAGAATACAGACTATGCTCCAAAATATATATATTATAAAACTGGGCTCGCCACATTTCAAAAGACGGTGATTTCGGCTGAAGCCAAGAGGACGCTAGACATAACCGAGCTTCTGCCGTGGCAAGAAAGAGCAAGTACCGGAACTTATACATGGGTTTCCGTTGCTCGAGATCCTCACCAATCCCCAACAACATCATGGAAACCGATATTTTAATGCTAACCCTGGAAATATCTGTCATTAACTTCTCTATGTGTTGTATATATGGCACTAGTTTAGCACAGACATGAAAAATATGGAGACTGTCAGCGTTATCCATACCACATCGGAAACATTCACCATCATTGCCCCTCCCCATTTCATCAACTTGGCAGGAGTATTATAGAGGTAAAATATGGTTTTATAAAACTGGACTTAGACATTCGCCGACAGACAAATTGGCTCGGCAATAGCAATTGCCTTCTCTATAGAAAAACCTGGCTCTCCCACATTTACTGTCCACTTACAGTTTTGTTTTTCCAAATCATCCCTCCTTGACCCCTAATAAAAACTGGTTCTTGTGGAGGAGAGATGTATCTGCTAAGTCTGTGAAAGATGCATAGAGCCCACCAGCCTCATAAAAGTCCCCAATTTGGGAACTACCATTCCGTCTCCAGCTAGTTACGACTTGGTCATGGAATATTGATGCTAATATACCTAGGGCCGTGGTAGTAGTATAAAAAGTTAATCCCTGAATTTGTAAATATTTTCCAGCCACTTTACAAACTTTAAAAGCTGCCCTCCAAAATTTTGAAACATGTTCTTTTGTAGTAGCTCCTATCCAATTTCTTGAATAGGCAATTCTTAACCTCTTTACCTAACACCATCTGGTAAATTATGGAGCTTCAGCAGTATTGCTCACATCTTCTCCAGTCAACATTATCCGCATATTTAATAAGAGACAGGAATAATAATAGAGTGTAAAGTCAGGAACTGACCACCCCCACTCTCTGGGAAGAGTCATGAAATGCATATCCCTCTGGGGTTTCCATGGACCAACAGGAATTTAGCACAAAGTGCATGCAGAGGTTGTAGATGGGTGCGAGATACCTCCAAAGGTACTAATCTGAAAAAATACAACACCTTAGGGAGGATATTCATTTTGAGGATGTTAGCTCTACCCAACAAGGACAGATGTAAGCAGTCCCAGCTTTCTAACGATTTGATATCCCCCCATTTAATGTCCACCAAATCTTTCAAACTTTCTCGGATTTAATAACCCAGATACGTGACCTCCTTAACCACTCTAGGATCACTGGCCAGAATCTGTTTTGGACACAGAATCTGGGTTTTAGATGTATTCATCCTATAGGCCGAAACTGCGCCGAACTCGCATGCTAGGCGTTCTACTTCAGGTATAGCCGTGACAGGATCTGAAGTTGTGATGGCAATGTCCTCAGCATATGCAAAAACATGGAATTGATCTTCGGAAACGCGAAAGGGTGCTTCTCTGATTGTCTCTAACATTATTAAAAAGGGATTAATATACAGAGCAGCGTTTCCCAAAGTGTGGTCCGTGGACCCCCAGGGGTCTGCGACACATTCCCAGGGGGTCCGCATTACTTGAGTGCCTAACGTCGGTAAAAAAACAAAAGGCTTATGAGGTGTGAATGTACTTGGCGCCGGGCAGCAAGACTGCACTACAATCTGCCCCCCCAGGCGCACAGTACAGTAGAGAGGTGTGAATGTTGCTGGTGCTTTGGGCCTGGGCAGCAAGACAGCAGTGAAATCTGGCCAATCACCCTTCAGCTATAGGTGCAAGCTGAAGGGTGATTGCCCTTTTTTTTTTTTTTTTACTTGTTTTTATTGGCATTTCGTTATCAGAACAGTACAGACCATGTAAGTAATCACATAAGCTAGAAAACGTAGGATACAAATTCAAGGAGAAAGGAAAAAGCGCAAGCATGCGAATCACCATCATGGGGATCATTGGAGTGGGTCTGCAGAGTCCGTACAGCGGTGTTGCCAAGTAACTGGGGGGACAGAACTCAGGGAGGGAGCATCTGGGCGTTAGCACAGGCGTATCAAGAAGAGATGGGGGTAGGGCGTTAGAGAGGTTAAAGACTCGTGTTTACAGTGAGCAGGGCTGCCAGAGGGCGGGAGTGTTATGTCAGATTGGGCATCGGGCCAATCGCTCCGGGAGCGGGGTAGAAGTGTGGGACAGTGAATCGCCAACGTACGGCACTAGTCGTTGGTCAGGGGCTGCAGGCTCGCGGGGGTGGGGGGATCGGTCGGGGTGGGTGCAGTTGTAGGTGTGGGCATGGCCGGGTCATCATGGCGCATCAGCTGTCGGAAACGATGCAATAGCATGGCCCATTCCATAGAGATGGGGTGTTTACGGGCGCCTTTAGACTCCTCCTCCCGCAGGGTGTCTTCTTCTGCCGCCGCCCATTTACAGACTGCCCCTGTCCATGCTGCTGTAGGGGGGCCCTCTAATGATCGCCAGTGCATAGCTATACATCTTTTCGCTAGCAGTAACACTAGGGATACAGAGCGCCTGTGTGCCGGGAGCTGTTTCGAAATGTGGAAAATGCCCAACGCGCTGGATTCCCAGGTGTCTAGTGTTGTGAGGCCCGTGAGGTCTTTCAGTGTGTTGTGCACCGTCCGCCATAGGGGGTGGAGGTCCGGGCAGCTCCAGAACATGTGACGGAAATCTGCATCTGGGGAGTGGCATCTGGGGCAGAGGAATTGAGTAGTGGGGTAAAATTTCTGCAGCCGCGCCAGCGTCAGATACACCCTGTGTAATATGTAATATTGGATGTTTTTAAAACGGGCGTTCCTAGACGTACGTTTTGGGGCTTCAAGCGCCTTAATCCTTTCCGAGTCGTGTAACGGGCGCCCGATGTCCTCTTCCCAGGTGGTGCGCAAGGACACTAGGGGAGCATTCGAGAGTTCTCGTATCGCCTTATATAACCAGGTGACCAAATGGCGTCCTGCACCCATGTGCAGGATTGCGTGTATAACTGGAAGCGTGTCTGGTTCGCCGGCCTGGAGGTTGTGGTAAGGACGGAAACATTCGAGGAGCTGGCGATATCGGAGGAATTGACCGGGGGGGAGATCGAATTTGGCGATTAGTCGATCGAAAGATTTAATCCAACCCTCCTCAAAGAGCGATTCCATGTCCGTAATCCCACACCGTGTCCACTCAGCGAGCATTGGGGCTGGGAATATGAATCTGACCTGGGCCAGCCGACCAACGGGAGCAACGGGGAATATGGGGTTGTCCTGGGAGATATCCGGTGGACCCAGAGCATACATTGACGCGCCACCGTGACCTGTAGAGGATATGTGCGCCGCGGTTTAGTGCCTGGAAGAAGAAGACGGGTGAGCTCCGGCGTCGTAATCCTACCCGTTGGGGTATTGGCCTCTTGTGTGTGCCGGTCCGCTGTCCAGTACGACAGCCATTGGAGCTGGTCCACCAGAAAGTAGGACTCAAAGGATGGGGCTCCGAGGCCCCCCTGGGTGGTGGGAAGCTGAAGGGTTTTCAAGGCTACCCTGTGCCGGCCCGATCCCCAAATTAGGGTACCTAGGAGGGAATTGAGGTCCTGGAAGAAGGACCTGGGTGGGACCACCGGCAAGTTGGTAAAATGATATAGGAGCCGGGGAAGCATTACCATTTTAGCTAGGGCAATGTGTCCCATCGGGGCCAGTGGGAGTCTGGTCCAGAAAGCAACTGTCGGTCGAAGGCTCGCGAGCGCCCTGCAGTGATTGCCCCCGAAGATGTCAGCGGGAGAATGGCAAAGTCGAACCCCTAGGTATCGGGGGGCGTCCGTGGACCATGAGACCCTTTGCGTCCCCAACCAGGTATCGCGGGGCGGTAGGTCCGGGTGGAAGTGGTATACCGTGGATTTATCCCAATTCACCCGGAGGCCCGAGGCGTCCGCGAATTCGGTAAGTGCCGTCCATATGGGGGCGAGGTCGGCCATAATATCCCGGACATAGATGAGGAGGTCATCCGCGTACATAGAGACGCAGTGTGTGACTCCCGCGAGTGGGATGCCCCAGTCTAGACCCCCCTGCAATAACCTGATCGCAAGTGGCTCGACTGCAAGGGCGAAGAGGAGAGGCGAGAGGGGGCACCCCTGCCTCGTGCCTCGCCGGACCTCGAACGCCGCCGAGATGTGTCTCCCAATCCGGACCCGTGTGGTCCGGTCTGTATAGAGGAGCAGCGTGTACGCCATAAGTACGGGGCCGATGTTGAGGCGGTGGAGGACCGAGAAGAGGTATGGCCATGTGAGAGTGTCGAACGCCTTCTCCAGGTCCAGGATGAGACAGGCGGAGCGAGGATATCTGTCCCATACCTGGTCCTGAACATGGAAGACGCGGCGGATGTTCTGTGAGGTGTTTCTCCCTGGGACAAAGCCGCACTGGTACGGGTGGACCAGGGGGCGAATGACCGGGGCGTATCGTTCTGCCAATAGCTTCCCGAGGAGTTTACAGTCTGCAGACAGTAAATTTATGGGGCGATACAAGCCCATAAGATGTGGGTCCCGGTGTGGTTTTAAAAAGGTCACGATTACCGATTCCCGTAGTGAGCGGGGTAACACACCCTGATCGAGGGCCGTCGCGAACACCGGTGCCAGGCGTGGGATCACTAGAGGGGAGAACGTCGAATAGTATTCTAGCGGGAAGCCGTTGAGACCTGGGGCTTTATTGCGAGATCTGAAGCCGCTATTTTGGCGTCGAGCACGAGTTTGTCGGCATCCGAGATCGTGGGTAGTGGCAGCGGGTCAAGGAAATGGGTGACAGACGACAGAGAAAGCGAGTTCGGGGCGCCGTACACCACGGTGTAATAGCGTTGGAACGCCAGAAGGATCTCCGCCTGGGAGCGCACGAGCTCGCCCTCCGGGGTGACGATGTCCGTGATCGGTCTGGTTTCGGTGTCCTGTTGTGCCAGCCATGCGAGCATCGCACCCGTTTTGTCTCTGTCTCTATGGACACTGGAGGCATAGGCCCTGACATTATATTTCCGGAGATCCGCGCAGGCTGCCTGGTAGGCTGACTTTGCTTCAGCTGTGAGTGCAGCGTGTTCCCCAGAGGGATCAGCTTGTTTAGTGAGTGTAGCTAGGCGCTGTTCCGTGGTTGTGAGTGCCTGTTCCAACGTGCGCCGGACCCCTGTGATTTGTTTAATGCATTCCCCCCGTGCCACCACCTTGAATTCATCCCACTCTATCAATGTCGAAGAAGCCGTGTTCGTGTTGTGTGTGAAGTAGTCCTGTATGCTGCGTGTGTGCGAGTTTTGGAACACCTAATCAGTCAAACATTCCCTAGGTAGTCGCCAGGTAGGGACAGGTGGGTGTGGGGGGCGCCAGGTGAGTTGCAGTATGTGAGCGTCATGATCTGAGATGACCCGTCCCAGGTAGTCCGCAGAGACGATGGTAGGGAGGATCAGCGCTGAGCATAGAAACCTGTCAAGGCGGACCCAGAGGTTGTGAGGGATAGAGTGGAACGAATAAAGGCGGGTATGAGGATGTAAGTGTCACCAAGCATCGGTGAGCGCCCAGTGCGTGGCCCAAGCTCGGAACAACTCTGATTGTCGGGGGGCTGGGGAGCGTGGAGGGGGAGGGTGCGATCGGTCCAGGGGAGGGTCAAGCGCGCAGTTGTAATCGCCTCCCAAGAGCCAGGGAATAGCAGTGAATTGGGCCAAGACTCCAGTAAGGTGATCCCAGAACTTGTCTTGCTCAGTATTAGGGGCGTATATGCTGCCTAGGAGGATACCCTGACCGTCTAAAAGCCCCTCCAGTAGAGTGTACCTGCCCTCCCTGTCCACGACCCGCTTGAGTTCCCGGAAGGAGGTGCCTGGCCTAACCCAGATTAAGGCGCCGCGCGCAAAAGCCGAGTAGGTCGTGGCACAGAAAGTCCCGCGCCATTTAGCCTGCAGTCTGCCCAATTCGGTGCCGTTAATGTGTGTCTCCTGTAGGAGAGCAATTCCAGCCGTCATGCGCTTGATGTATGAGTAAACAGAATAGCGCTTACTAGGAGTGTGGAGGCCCCGTACATTGAGTGTGAGGACATTAACGTCCGATCGTGGAACTGCCATCAATCAGAGGTTGTGTAAACAACTTAGAGCTCCCAGGAGGCCCGGGGGAATGTGAGGTTGTACACCGTGTGCATGCCCGTGTACGCCTTGCTGCTGAGGGGTAGGGACAGGAACTGACAGGAGGGAAAACTGTTGTAACAGGGGGCGGGAAACAGTCCCAATGCAGGGGATATATCACCGAGGGCGGCATATCCAAACTAGTGTCCCACTAGGGGAAGAATACAACAAGAAACTGCGGGGGTGGCAGCGCATGTGTATGCGAGGCTGGGCACTGATCGGGCTGTTGCAGAAGTGACATATGTCGCGCGTGAGCCTACATAGGAAGAGCGCTTAAGTAGATTCAGAGCATATTCGGTAAGTAAGGTGTTCATAAAGAGGATACAATCCAGTCACATATTACTCAGAGGTGCTAAGTCGTCCATCCAGGATAGCGTCCATCGTTTGCGTGATAACCAGGGGGGAAGAGGCCTGACCTATTCCCGACATCGTGCCATCACTGTCACGGTCTTTCTCCGGAGTGAAGAGGTGTGGCTGGCGTTCCAAGTCTGGAGCTAGGGGTGACGAGTGCAGTTCAACCACCGCTCTCAGGGCATCTCGTCGCTCTCGCATGATCTGGCGATCTCGAGGGGGATGATCCGTGGCTCTCGGAGGGGCTCGCTTGGGAGTGCTTCAGACCACGTCTCCTGGATCTCCGCGAGCGACTGTTCTGGTCTCGTTGGACTCCCGCCTCGGGTAGTAATGGGCAGTGGAGCTCAGCCCAATCTTGCGCTTCCTCGGCGGTGACGAAGAAGATGGCCCTACCCTTGTGTAAGACCTTGAGGCGGGCTGGGAACAGCAAGGAGTATTGGACATCGTTTGCTCGGAGGCGCCTTTTGACCTCGAGAAATGTGGACCTCTGCTGCTGAACCCCTTGAGCATAATCCGGGAACACCATGACATGCTGGTCCTCCACCTGCAAGGGGCCTGCTGCCCGGGCCGCGCGGAGCACTGCTTCGCGGTCACGGAAATGTAGGAACTTGGCTAACATGGGTCTAGGAGGGAAGCCTGGTCTTGGCTCCCGGGCGGACACCCTGTGAGCTCGTTCAATGGAGAAGAACGCCGAGCGTTCCACTTCGGGAGTGAAAGACCTGGTCCATGACTCCATATAGTTCAGGGGGTCTGAGTTCTCAATTCCCTCCGGAAGGCCCAGGACGCGGATGTTACAGCGTCTCGACCGCCCCTCCAAATCGACTGTGCGCTCTTCAAGGGCCGCCACGCGACGCAGGACCTCCTGTAGATCTGTCCCCTGCGCCTTCACGGTGGGTTGTAGGTCTATCTTCTCCCCCTCCGTCACTCTGTCCGCCAGTTTGCGGTGATCGTCGCGGACCAAGCTGATGTCCATCGAGAGGGTGCCCAAATGTTCCTCCATTGATAGTCGGGACATCTCTATGGCTGCCAGCACCTGGTCCAGCTTCGCCGATAACGTGGGGTCCGTTTGTGGCGCGTGGGTTTGCGACCAGGTCCGGGTGTGTGGCATATTCTCGGGGGCCGTTTCAGGGACGGCGGTCGCCTGTGTGCCCTTAGGTTTCCCCATGCCGACAGCAGGTGGGGCGCTGTGAGTCAGTGAGGGCAGGGAGAGGCGGGCCCTTCGAGGAGGGGTCCCTCGAGCAGACCCATGCTAGGGGAGGATGCGTGGTCACAGCAGGTGCAGGGTGGCCAAGGGCTAACCCACCAGGTCCTGGGCTCCCGAGCAGTGAAGTGCTCGCACTTGAAGGGTGAAACAGGGGCGTAGACTGCGGGGTCTCCCCGCTGGCTGTTCAGACCTCCCAGGAGCAGGTAGCAGGAGCGTGAGGGTGGCGCGTGGTGATCCGGGGCTCCAGAAGTGCTGCCGGGAGCCCCTCAGATGCCGTCCCTCTCAGACGAGTATGGGTGCCATGTTGAGGTCAGGCACCTCCGGGGAACAGGCGTTGGATGGCAGCGGAGGGCGCCCCAGTCACGCAGTCAATCTCCGCTCCGTGCCTACCTCCGGCGATGGGTGCAGCTATGTCGGCAGGCTCCGCGGGCTCGGGATGCAGCAGGGGTGAGTCCTCAGAGTGGCGGGACGGATCCTGTAGTCGGGGGGGGGGTCGCAGCGATGGGACACAGCAATGCTCAACCCCGCTGGTCTCGCCGCCTGATCTGGGCAATCCACTGGCGGTCACCTTACTGCTGCGCTTAGGGAGTCTCGGGGAGAGCAGTGTCACCGGGCCGTGGCCGCCATCTTGGGTCTCGGCGTGCGGCTCCGGTGGAAGCAATCACGGAGGAGCCACAGTGGTCAACGCTCCGGTGTGCAGGGGTGCTCCGGTCAGCAGTTTTGCGTTGAGGGGCTCGCGGCGATCCTCAGGTCTGGGTAGAGTGCCAGCCCGATCGCAGAGCCTCAGCAAAACACGGCCGCCATCGTGGCTTGCGTAGCCACGCCCCGACGGGTGATTGCCCTTATTGCGTTTCCTGTTCTGTTTGTGACCAGGCCCAGGGCATTTTGCTATCTGTCCCCATTTTCCTTGAAAGCAGCTGCATGGCGAGATAGAAGAGCATTGGAGGCTGGTACTGCATGTAAGTGTTTAATTTGTGTGCGCGTGTTTGTGTGTGCGTGTTTGTGTGTGTATATTTGAAAGCAGTCCAAAATCTGTGACGCATCCACTCAGGACTACAGCATACCAGATGAGTAAATATATTTGTAAATAAGTGCGCTTGTCACAACTGCCCTGAAGATAAAATGATTCATGCATTATAATCTCTTCCTTTCCTTTCGCAGACTGCAAAAGCTTCTTAAACCATACCCAGTAGTGACTGTATATTTCCAGGTAATATCTTCTTTACTGATGACCCTTCCCCTTTACTTCTTGTCTTTTCATCTGCTGCACACTTGACTATAAATTAATATAACGAAGGCCTAGGATTTCATGGCTTCAGGATTGATGCACTGTAGCAGTTTCCACAGACAACCACTTTCTTCACATTCCTCAGTTTGATCCAGCTGAGAGTCAGAGGTTAAGAATAGCACTTTCGTAAACGTTGTGGTGGGGACTTCCCTGTGCCCTAATTTTATTTTAATTTTAAAAGTGTTATATATCGCTAGCTTTACCAGTAGGTATCAGAGTGCTTTACATACCTTCTCTCTCTTTAACACCTCCCCTGCTGGTGACGGAACCGCTCCGCCATCAGACACGGCCGCGCTGTGCTGATGACGGAGCGGTTCCAACACGGCCCGCTCGGAGCGCCTGTGCGGCAGCGATTCCGCGCCTGCGCTGAACGTTCTTAAGAGCGGGTGGGGCCGTGACGGAACCGCTCCGTCATACGCACAGCACAACCGCATCTCGTGACGAGTACGCGAGCGCCGTGCGGCCGCCCCACCCCCTTAGCGCTGCGGCGGAATTGCCGCCGCAGCGAAGGGGTTAAAAAGTGCAACAGTCAGTAATAGGACTGAGAGCAAGCCTCTGGAACAAGATTCTTACACCACACTAAGGAAAGCGTGACATCTCCCAAGTGTCCCCGGTGCAGTACCCGGGAGCAACACTAAACGTGCCCACAGAAAATCAGTTAATGATCATTATTGCACATTTACACGTGGGTTTATCATGAAGAAAATACACGAGCGCGGTGAGAAGCAACAAGTCTGTAATTAGGAGTGACATTCAACAACTATAAGCACAGTTTTGTGTCTCTATCTGCGGGTTTCCCTACAGGCCAGTCTGACACACGCAGCATAAGAATAATTTAAACAAGCATTTACAATGCAATAGGTCTCGCATTAGGAAATTGTGAGCTATTGGTATTGTAAATTACATATTTTTTTTAAATGTTTTGGCTTTGAAAATATATAAAGTAATCGCATTGTTATTCACCAAGCCAATAGCTTACATTTTCCTAATGCGAGTCCTATTGGTTATGGCAATGCTTGTTGGAAGCAAGAAAGGACAGTGCTGTTGTGGTGCTGAGTGATGATGTGGTGTCCCCCAGAGTGATGTGGTGGTGTCCCCCAGAGTGATGTGGTGGTGTCCCCCAGAGTGATGTGGGGGTGTCCCCAGTGATGTGGTGGTGTCCTCGAGTGATGTGGTGGTGTCCCCGAGTGATGTGGTGGTGTCCCCGAGTGATGTGGTGGTGTCCCCGAGTGATGTGGTGCTGTTCCTGAGTGATGTGGTGGTGTCCCCGAGTGATGTGGTGGTGTCCCCGAGTGCCACCCATTTTTTTTAAAACAAATACATTGGCAGTCAGTTTATATGCATGAACTTGCGGATTATCTTGCCCAAAGAGCACTGAAGAGAGTGCAAAACCAATGTGGCGACGGTCAGATCTTAGCATTACCAAATTAACACACACTGTACATAATAAAAGCTTTAGTAATGCAAGTATTTGTTTGGTGTGTACTTGTTTGTGTATTTTTTGCGAATTACTGTTTTAATTTTTTTATTGAAATTGTACAAATAGCTTGGGGGTCCCCGGCTTCCAGTAGTGATTCAGTGGGGGTCCTCAGGAGTCAAAAGTTTGGGAACCACTGATATAGAGCAAACAGCAGGGGAGAGTAGGGGCAGCCCTGCCGTGTGCCTCTTACATTTTTATAGGGTCTGATACAACCCTGGGCGTAGTTTGCGAAGTAGTGCTACGCGTAGAGCCCTTTGCACCACGCGAGCTACGCTTAGTGCTATGTGAACTGTGTAGTGCGCTGTTCGTGATGATTGCACAGTGCCGGATGCTTGTCAGCACTGTGCAATCAATTAAAGTCCCTAGCTTTAAATATACTAAGTCCCTAGCTTTATCGAAAAGCTTAACAATTCTACTAATATGATTTACAGTCCACCTACCAGCAATAAATCCATGTTGTTTTGGGAAATGACCTTTGCTAACCTGTTGGCCGGAATTTTGGCATAGATCTTCCCATCACAGTTGACAAGAGAGATCGGGCAATATGACCCTGGCAGGTCCGGTGGCTTATCTTTTTTCCTAAAGGTAACAATATTGGCCTCGTCCCAGGATTGGTGTGCCTACCCATTTGGGTTGCTTGGAAGATGGCCAACGGATCTGTTTTAATTTCCTGAAAAAAGGCCCTAAACACCTCCGAAAGGAGCCTATCAGGGCACGCTGCCTTACCAATCACCATACTATTTTTGGATAGTTCTAACTCCTCCTTGGTAATAGGGCTTTCCAAGATCTCTGCCTCCTCCTGACCAATTTGTTCTACCAACTGTTGTATTCCAGAGTACCCAATACGCAACCCTGTCTCTTTACCCAAACATACATTTTCATAAAAATTCATAAAAAATCTGGAGAATCTCTTGGGGATCATAAACCATAGCACCTGACTGATTCTTCATGCCGGCTATTCTGTGAGCAGCTTCGTTAGAACGTAGCCTACTGGCCAGGCAATGCCCTATCGACTCTCCATATTCATAACATTCCTTTTTGTATACCAAGTATTTAGCTGCGATTTCCTTACTCCAGGATAGATTGATGTTAGCCTTAGATCTAGCAACCTTAGTTTGTAATTCAGCAATGTTGTTCTTAGCCAGGATCCCCTGTGCCAGATTTTCTTCCACAGTCTTAAGTTTAGTATACAATTCCTGCATTGCTGGTACAATCCGTAGCTCAGGACCTCCCGTCTAAGGCAGGCCTTAAAAGCATCCCACAGAACCCCAACGGATGTTGAATGCCGGTTATCTTGAAGGAAGTCCTTGATCTAGCCCTTGATATGATCTATAAAAGTATTTTCAAGAAGCAATTTCCTATTAAAGGTAAAAGTTTGTGGATGTATACAAGAACCTTATGGGGGTATGTCCAGGACTACTGAGGCGTGATCACATGTAATTCTTGAGAAAACTCAGATTTTGGCTTCTGTAAATAATACATGCGATACAAAAAAATAATCGAATCGCACCAGCGTTTCATGGGGATGGGAATAAAATGTAAAGCCAGCATCCTGCACACAGAGATAATCCCATACATTGACCAAACCACGATCAATCAGTAAGTAAAATAGCGCCTTAAAAACCAGGGGGGTAGGCCAGAGTGCGAGCTTCACATTTAGTTGTTCCAAAACCATGGCTTCATCAAGATTAGAGTTGTAAACAGTGCAGAGAGTAAATATTTTCTCCCCTATCATACGTTCCACATTAAGCCATCACCCCAGCTTATCAGCTAATACATGTCCCGAGGTTTGTATGACAGGTTTGGCTAACACCGCCACACCCGAGTCATTGCAGACTGTTTAGAGGCTGCTAAAAGCACAATACCCATTTCTGATAATATTTTCCGCTTTCCCCAAGGTAAACGAGTTTCTTGTAAACAGACCACATCTCGTTGAATCACCCGAAGTTCAGCGGCTACCCTTTGTCTATTATTATAACTATTTAGGCCACATACATTTGATGAGCATATTCGAAGTCGAGGTCTAGCTATTAGAAAAATAGGGGGTCAATCCAATACCCAATTCTCTAAAAACGGACATTAGATCTGTTAAACTCAAAATGTTATCGATACTGTGGATTATTTTCTTTATTTTACCCCACTATACCTGCACACCCTTCTGACCTCCCCAATCCCTGCCCACCCCCCTACCCCTACCCTTCCTCAAGGCTTTGGGACCAATAGTCCCTGTGATGACACACTCCTGCCACCCAGGTGATCACCTCCACACCACTCCACACCCATTACCCTATGAACAAAACATGGCAACATACAGAACATGTTGAATTCAAAGCATTCTTAGACCATAAACATGTTGCCGATGCCAATTTATCCTATTTAAATCACCTAATTTCACTTAGGCTGAGATAACACACAAGAGCAAGGAATAAAAAAAAAGGGAGAAACAGGCCAAAAATAAAAATACAAAGCAAACATAGGTACGAATCTACATCTTAATTCAAGCCCTGACCTTGATTCTAATTGATTCTAGCTGCAACACCCAGGTTAAACACGTTTTATAAAGATTGTAAAAATTTTTGCTAGTACCCCAGAGGTAAAAAACGGGTTTGATCGTTATCTATAAATTTGAGTTTGGCTGGGTTTAACAAAAAAACGTGAGCCCCTTTGGCCTGAAATAATGCAATAAGCTTGCGTAAGTGCCAATGCCTTTCCACGGTTAGATGACAAAAGTCAGGCCTTACAAAAAATTCTAGTCTTTCCCTACCCTATTTTTATCGGGGCATGCCAAAGAATACACATCTTCCCTAGCAAAAAAACTGTTAAGAGATAATAAAAACATTCTGGGTCTGTCCAGAGATTGACCGGGTCTTGGGCCGGGATTGAATGGAAAACGATGCACTCTCTCCACTTCTCACGCCCGAACCCATTTACCCGACTCCGGAAAGGCTTCCGTAAATATAAATTAATGATGAATTTGCAAGGGTCCTTCTACCCCCTCTGGAATTAGCAAAACTCTAAGATTGTTTCTGCGAGAGATCGGTTTTCTATGTCGCCTATTTTTCATTGCGTATCGTCTTTTAGAGACCGTAAAGAATCAGTCAAAGCCCACTGGGCAACCAGTTCTTCTTCCAGGCAGGAGATTCTAGCTTCTGCTTCATTAAATCCCGTTGTGAACTCTGTACAGGTCTTAGCTATGTGCCGCACAGAATTCTATAATTTACGACATGAACCCTGTACTCTCTGATTCTCTACTCATGCCTCCACTCTATGAGTGACTGTGGTTTGATAAATCAGAGTTAGTGATATGTCCTCGGAAGCCTTAGTTGGCAATCCTGTGGCCAATTATCAGTGCTTGTATCCGTTGAGCAGTAATAGTCGAACTGTGGAGCATTTCTTCGATTGCCACGTTCCTTGGTTTTGCACCACCTTTCAGATCTAGGTTTTTTACGAACTGTTTGCGGACTACCATCTGATATATCACCGGAGTCCTCTAAGTTTAGACTACTACAATCACTTCCTCCGTCGTCCTGCACATCAGGTCTGGCTGAGGCCCAAGTATAGACTCAAGGTCATCATTTGAAGTGTTTGACTGGTCAGATAGTGAAAAAAAATAGTCCTCAGTCTCTATGTCCTGCATTGTAGATTTAAGACTCGTGGCATTGCCTTTAATATTTAAAGCCACGCCGGGATCTTTGGCACCCATTAAGTTGATATATGGACCAACCACCAAAGATACCAGGGTAGGGTGCCTGAATGGATTAATAGGCAAACTCCCTTCCCTGGTTGCATCATCAGCCATTTCTCTGACTTGGGCAGCCCCATGTATATAAGAAGGTCCCCTGATGGGATTGTCAGCATCACTAAAATTGCAGTATTTTCTCTCCCCTCCAGTTCGAAGGTCGGGTCCATAGTACAACTGCATACTGTTGCCACAGCGTGACACATGCCCTGGGGAGATTGGGGGGATTGGAGAGCTTCCCCCTTATCTTTGAGTTTGCCAGCAGAAAATAGTAGTGGTATAGTGCGCTTACCCGCATTCTCCGTCGATTTTCCTTCTTTTCCTCCTTTTGATACAGGGTCTTTGTTCTCCGATTTAAAGTTCTCACTGTGTTTGATGAATTCTTTAGCCCAGTACCAATGTTGTCCACCAGAGGGCTTGTCCTCCCTCTCGCTGCCTTGGGAGTTATTGGTGACACGGCCCTATCCAGCCCTCTGAAATCACAGTAGGGTACAGACACCGGGGGAAAACGCTGACTCAAACTCTGGGCGTAGCTACACCGGCAGCGATAATGCAGGCAGCGGAACCTTGCCGAGATTACTGCGGCCACGACGATCAGCATACCATGCCGGTCTTCCCTTGTCTCCTCTCTCACAGGTAATCAGTGTGACGCGATCATAGTGTGGGAGTTTGAGCACCCAGCTCAAACGTCCGACCTGGCGGTCGCCATCTTGCCTCGGTCAGTCCCAAACAGATTTTCAATTTGTATACCATTCATCTTCTAATACTGCAAACATAAACATAAGAAATTCCTGAGCATCTTGCTGTACATTCTGAAGATCCAAAACATATATCCAGAAGATTACGCACATTAGAAGCAGTATGGATTTTCATTTTATCCGTTTTCAACTTCTCAAAAATATAATGCAATAAAAAACAAAATCTATTTTCTCGATTTTCCATAATTGCATGCTGTATATTTTCTAAAAAAAACACAGCGTTGACGATTACATTACTTTAGCAGTTGATACCTGAACTATTTTCAAACTGATATCCTACAATATTAGCAAGCATGTTCTCTTCATTATTCTTTTCAATTATTTTTTCTTTGCAACCTCAGTAAAATCTTTATCATATTTTTGTTTCGGACGTATTAAACGTTTTTTCATAAATAGGATATTCACCTAAACTAGGAGCATAGAGTCTTCTTAACCTTTTGTACTCTTTTACACAGTTTACATCTGCACTAACCTTTTCTTTATCAAAATCAATGAAATACAATCCGGATAACGTTCTTACTCGAGACAATACAACATATGCCATACCCTCCTTAAACACATAACTTCCAATATTTACCAAAGCACTGTCTACACTTAAACCTTGAGATTTATGAATAGTCACTGCATAAGCCAAGCACATTCAACATACAAACATTCAAAGCAAAAAACAAACAGAACAGCGCCCAATTTGCTAACCTCTTCAATCTGATCAAATTGAATCTTCAGAAACTCAATCCCAAAGTCAACAAGTTTCCCATTGCTCTATTTACGAATCCTTTCTGAACATCTAAATTACGCCGTAATATTACCTGGCAGTTTAGAGATACATATAAGGTATTTTCCAACCAGCAGTCTTAGATATTGATTTTTCTAAAGAGTCTAATTTTAACTGCAATTTCTCTAACAAAAGAATAGTTACTCCTTCACATTCTATTTTATCAATGGAAACCATTTTCATTATCGGTTCATTCTCCAGTTTCAACAGTTCTTCATTGAATGTAAAGCATTCTTTCAGTGTTGGAATAAGGCACATTATAGATTTCTTTTCTGTAATTCTCCAGTAGATTGTTTCAGCCGTAACATTTTCTTTAGGAAACAAGTTTCTTAGTAGCCGACTTTCTAAAGCATTTTTTCCATCCCTTGTTAAGACATCAATTCTAATATTTTGAAGAATATTTCCATAATCCTCATCATTTGCTTGTCGCATGTTCTTAAATGCACAGCTCTTACTTTTAAACCTCTTTGTAGATCTGTTGGCAGCAGCTTACCTGTTGTAGGCTCCATACGAATTATAGCCTGCAAAGGGTGCACAGATGCACAGATTGAATAAGGATGGCCTGATTAGTTCCTTATATTCAAAATATCTCCAAATGTTCACATTTCCAATATTTTCCAAAGATTTTTTAATGTCTTCATAAAGAAGGGTTTTAAAAGCTGGTTGGCCCTTCACAGATATGAGTTATAGTATATTACCGAAATACAATTAAATTTTTTCCTCCAAATAAAACATCATAATTTGTTTTTAAAATCTGCTGCATCCTCACATGTACAAACGCAAGCATTACGTTTGAGAACATGCTTACTTCAACAAATACCAGAAGTTTCATTTTCTTCAATACCCTTGAAACTTCAAAACAAGCTTCTCCAGATAGCTTGTGGTATTCCAACTTATTTTCACGTTCTACTGGTAACATAAGTAGACAATGTAAAGTAATCACTTTAATGTTGTGTGCTCCTAACCCAGTTGGAGCAGTTACAACACAAGACACATGTGAATCTGTTGTTTTCTGTAGATAACTTAACAAACATTTAATCAAGAAACTTTTTCCTGTTCCAGCTTCTCCAGTGATGTACATAGTGATAGGTCTAAATTATGTGCATTGGCAATCATTCATTTCATGCAGTAATCCATATTGTATCTGTTGTGTAACTTGGTAATATATTTCTTTCTGTTCAGTATTCAGATGTGCCTCCAAATTTTCCAAATCAATATTGTCCTGTTGTGCTTGCTGCATCACCGTTCCCACTTCACTCATTGCTATTGCCACTTCATTTTCAAGTATGGCTTCTCATAGTAGCTCTTTACTTTGTGGAGCAGAACTCTGTCTATCTAGTGAACTACCTCTAGCAATATCATCTGCAATAGTTTTTTCTTGATTCATCTCTTCATTCAACATTTGGAGATAATTTGGAAAAACTGTACATTCAATTCTTTCTTTACATGCATTGAAAGAATCTTCATAGCAGTCAAAATCTCCAAGTAATTCCATTTCAGTCCACCAAGGTTTGAAGAGTTGCAGAAGAGCTAAATAGAAAAACTCTCACATCCTAATTTCCTCTGATTAATCAAATTTCCTTTGGAATGCTTTACCAAACATCCTTCAGATCCAATTACAGCATATGTTCCTTCATTTATTTTTTCTGTAACATTTTTTTTTTAAACTATCATGTTGTAGTATTTCATATAGACATATGTTTTCCAGGTATGGACTTCTATTTGGATTGTATGTATGCAACATATTTGATTTCAGAATATCTGGTTCATTCAGTGCCAAGTATTCAATTTCTTGTACAGATTTCATAACTCGATTTCGTGCTGCAGCAAGGCCTAGACTTATCCAGATGATTTCACTTGACTTTGAATATAAACTTGCGGATGTCAATCGATCCGAACATTCGTAGGATCCAATTTCCCGAAGTGAAAACATCTTCAAGCTGAAGCTGTACAATTGTGTCTTCTCGTGTGAAATTTCCTCCCACATTTCTTTCAATTCTGTCCTTTTAGACTTGATAATATATGATGTGACATAGCGAGCAACAGCAATTGAGTTATCTGTAACATATTGTATGTTCATATTTGCATTCCACATCTTCAAAATCACCGGATTGTAATCATTAATGTACTTTTTATATTAAAAGTATTTTTGGGTGCTTTTCGAGTCATAGTATGCCTCACTGCTGATGTAAAACTGTTCACTCTTCCTTTGGAAATTACTGGACGTGGAAAGCCAAATCAACATGTTGTGTAAAATGTATACTTTGACTTATATTTCCGTCGACAATATTTTCCACATCGATGACTCTGAAACTGTAAAACTTGCTGTCTTAAGATATTTTGCCCTCCTGTTTTCGGAATTTCACAGGTAACATACTCTTCAATAAAAGATAAAACAGTCTCCTCCGAATTAGTTTCAAATTTGGGTGCATCCTTGATCCACAAAAGCACATGTATATGAGGAGCACCTCTAGCTTGGTATTCTTCAAAAAAATCAATATTTCGCCAATAGGTGGATTTTTTTTATTACAGATGAAAGACATCATAGCTTCAAATCTATGATTAAAATATCTGCAGACATTTACAGGATTCAGGGAACACAGTTCTCCAGGTGTATTCAATTCAATATTTTCTATATTCGAATTTGCTTCTCTTAGAAAATCCAGTAAATCATCCCATGCATACTCAGCACAGCTGAGTGTACAAACCATGTAGGAGTTCCTAAGTTTCTTTAAATACATTTTAACTCCCCATGACCTTGATACCAATGTTCATTAGTGCCACATTGATATGCTATCAAATTAATTAACTGTTATTCTAAATGTTCGTCTCTTTCTTCAACTTTGTCCATAAATTCCTTTGTAGAAACATGTGAAAGATGCGTTCCAGTTTTTAATATAAGGTTGACTACATATGAAAGTGCAGACAGATCACTCTCAAAATAAAGACGAAACAAATATGGAATACAATGATGAAATTGTGGTTCTTCTGAGTAGAGTCGTAAAGCACGATATTATGAAGCTGGAATCTGAACTGGTTGTTCATCACATCGTCTTCCATATCCAGTAGGGAACAGCTGTGGAAAACAACGAGCTTCCAAACTTTTTTGCCACACACTCCTGGGAGTTCCTTTTGCTTTTTTCTTCTGGAACAATTCAACAGTATCTCCTATCAGTTCTTTTGAATGTAGAGGGTGTATAGTATAATGTTCATACATTTCTTCTTTTCTAGAATTCCCCCCTTTTTTACTATTTGTCCACTTGAAATATCTGTTCATCGTCTACAGTCATTTTTTCTTCTTCTACATTTACACTTTTGTAGTAAATATTGTTTTGCACCAGATATAATTTAACCTTTTGGACCTTCCTCACATCTACTAACTCTAGCCATATTATCGACTTTTTGTGGGTACACCATGAAAAAGAACTACAAGTTCAGTATCCTCTCTTTCTACACCTACAGTTTCAACATTTTTCCTGAAATCTAAAGGTAGATACACAGCTATTCCTTTTAAACCTCTTTGTAGATATGTTGGCAGCAGCTTACCTGTTGTAGGCTCCATACGAATTATAGCCTGAAAAGGGTGCACAGACTAAATAAGGATGGCCTCATATGTATTAAAATCTTTAGGTTCAGGTGGTGTAGCTACTAATTTTAAGTCATTATGGACAGCTCTAACTGGCATTTTGTTTTCTTCTAAATTATTGTATAATTTATTGTAACAATATTTACAAATATATTGTACAGTACCTAATTTAAAACGACCTTCCACAAACAGATAAGCAGCAGATTCTTTCCATGTATCATTGTTTTTGTTTTCACTTTTTAAAAACACCTGTACATTCCTAGTTTGAATTTTATAATGAGTACGTCGACAACAAATACAAACATAGGGGTCGATTAGGATGGCGGACAGATTGCCCCCGCCGAGCTGACGGTAGCCACCGGTGGCCTGGCAGGGGCAATCCGTCAGCCAACCTCACTCAAATGACCCCCCGCCACATTAGGCTGGCTGGGGGTCCGTGGCGGATGGGAAGACCATTCGTCGTTTTTCCGCCGCGGTCGCCTTGCTACCGTGGCGGAAAAGGTCTAATATCAGACACCGTCAGCCATATTAGGATGGGCTTTGGGGAATGCGGAAAGGCATACGGTCTTTGCTTTGAGGGCCCGTTGCGGGCCCCCAGGGTGAAGGGGGGTTAGGGGTGCACATGGGCGGTACCTATGGTACCCCCCTGCGTTTCAAAGTACAACATGACACGCACCGCATGGTGCCAGTCATGTTGTGCTTTGAAACGCACAACATGCATTTTTAGCATTGCAGCGGGTGGTGCTTTCAACACCGCCAACTGCAATGTTAAAAATGCAGGATGCACCCGCCACTAGTGGCTAGGTAATTCCATACGTACATGACTAGTAACTGGAATGATTAGAGTGCTGGAAAAAGAGTTCATGGTGAATTTTTAAGCGCTTAGGTATTCCCGAAGTGATAGGATAAATAGATTGTGCTGGCTGGTTGATTGGAGAAGTGCATGGGACTGACAAGAGGATTCCTAGACTATATAGGTACTAACTGGGTATTTACAAGACTATATCAATAGTATGTACTTGGCTAGACACCTGCATGCATAGTGCACAGAATATTGTATGTATAATAGTGTTAATGGCTACTAACTAAATTGATTATAGTGCTGTAAACAGACTGCATGTTGAAATTATAAGTACAATGGTTTTGGTGCAGTGATAGGATAACTGGATAATGCTGGATGGGTGATTAGAAAAGTGCATGGGACTGACAGCAGAATTCCTACCCTGCACAGGTATTAACTGTGTATTTATAGCAGTGTAGCAATAGTAGGTAGCTAGTTAAAGGTGTGTATAGATAGTGCACAGAATATTGTAACGGTACTTGTCTTACTAGCTACCCAATTCCATAAGTACATGGCTACTAACTAGAATAATTGCACTGCTGCAGAGGGGATGGGGAATTTATAAGTGGTTTGATATTACCGGAGTAATAAGATAAGTATAGAGTGCTGGAAGGGTGATTGGAAAAGTGCATGGGACTGACAGCATGATTCCTAGGTACTAACTAGTTATTTATAGGAGTGTACCAATAGTATGTAGCTGGTTAGAGGTGTAGATAGATACTGCACATAATGTTATAGCTATACGTGTCTTAGTGGTTAGGCCATTCCATAAGTACATAACTACTAACTAGAACGATTACAGTGCTGCAAACAGAGTGCATGATACATTTATAAGTGTTTACTTATTGACAGAATGATAGGGTTAGTAGATAGTGCTGGATGAATGATTAAATAACTGCATGACACTGACAGCAGGATTGCTAAACTACATGGCATGCAGAGGGAGAGCTGCATGCTGGATAGCAGAGGAACAGCTACGAGCCAAATATTATAGTGAAAGGTACGGGCCGTCTTCTTGCAAAGAGATAGCTACGACCGCTAATGTTGGAAGAGGGAGCATGAAGGAGAAATCACGCAGACAGAACTATGGTATGAGAGCTGCGAGCCAAACAATGGTTTGCAGAGGGTCAGCTGTGAACTGGCGGGCTGGCTCATAGAGGGACAGCTGCAGCCCATGGGCATGCTGAAAGAGAGATGCGGGCCAGCTCACACAGGAACAGCTGCGGGCCGACTGCTATAAGTAAACGTGCAGGCTGTTGCATTGCAATATACAATTGCATGATGTTCCATGGTTGCTTTATATGGTCCCATCAGGACTGGCCCCTCCCACAGCCCCATATGTAAGCACGCATAGCTGTGGGAGAAGCAGGCCCCCATTGCGACTCCCCTAATTTGATGGTACATCTGGTTATTGAAAAGGAAGACATTTTGTTCCAAACATGCCGATACCATTGAGATTAACATCTTATTGTGATCACAGTAATTTATTGAACGCAGATTCAGATAGTGCTCCACCGCTTTTAGACCATCACAGTGCCTGATAGAGGTGTAGAGCGATGCTACATCAAGAGTTATTAAAAGCATATCAGGACTCCACACCACATGTTCAATTTTGCATAAGAAGTCTGAAGTGTCCTGTATATAGGATACCAAACCCTTAACCCAGTCTTGTAAGAAATAGTCTATGTATTTAGATGTATTCTCCATTATGCTATCAATGCTATCAATGGCAGAAATAATTGTTCTCCTAGGTGGTTTGTCAGTACATTTGTGGTTCTTGGGTATAAGATTAAAAGTGGGATGACCGGATATTCCTTTTAAAACAAATGGTATTCTGCATCTGTTAACAATCCCCCACTTTTCCAAGTTAAAAGTTTAAGATAGTGTTCATTCCATAATGCTTTCACCATATGGATATTGCTTTTTCTGTTACACACGGGGTAAGCAAATTGGAGTCCAGCTTCTTCCATATAGAGCTGGCATGGCCATAAAACAACAATGCCCCCTTGTCTGCTTGACTCACAATCATGTTATTCCAACTTTTTCATTAGTTGCTTATAACAGAGATTTTGTTTGTTTATCCCATAGCGGACTTTATTGGTAGCGGTATACAGTTTTTTCAAATCTTGAGTAACTAACTTAAGACAAACATCTAAATTATCATGCAGCATGATTGGCTGAAAAACAGGTTTTGGTTTAAAGGGCGTTGTACATGCCCCTCTATCTTTCACCAGTACTTGTTCTCTGAACAAAGGTTCACCCTCTTGCTCATTCTGCAGGGACCAGGCATCTTGAAACAGACTGAGATCTCCAGCTGTGAACAAAGGAGGGCTGGCAATGGTTTCATCCATAAAAGGTGCTGTTTTCTTTCTCGGTTGTAATATATGGAATTTGTTAAGTTTGAGTTTTCTCACAAACCTATATGTATCCATGCACGCATTTGCGTAATTAAAATTGCAAGGTGGATAATATATATATATTATATATATTACCTACTGGCGGTCGCCAGTAGGTATATATAGTTAGGATTTTTTCCCTATGGGATTTTTGAAAATTCTATGTCTAATAACTTTGGCGTTTGTGGACGGAATTGGCTGAAAAATTTTCTGGAAAATGGAACATTTTGTTTCTGAGCAGCCCCTGGAAATTTGGGGGGGGTTCGTCAAGGGGGGGCCGAGAAAAAAGGGGGGTCCCAAAACGTGTTTTTAACATTGAGTTTTCCATAGGGCGGTCTGTCGCACTTTTAGCCCGAACGGCTGAATGGATTTGCACGAAACTTGGCAAAATTGTAGAGACTGGTAGCCCGATGTGCCTTTTGTAGGTCTCAATATATGTGCTCCAGTGGATTTTGAGAAATTAACGTTTAAAAAAAGATATATATCTGTAACAGCGGACTGGGCAGCTCCCGGTTCGCGGACCGGGGCGCGTACCAAAACTTCGCGTAGCGAAGCTGATTGGTTATCCGGCGTCTGTAAACATTCCAAACAGTCCGGAGCGGCCGCCATCTTGTCTCTCGGTAGGATTGAGAGACAAAAGGAGGCCAAAACAAAGGTGGAAATAACCATAAGGGGGCATAGTAGAGCCTCCCTGACCCCTTAGGTTTAATGTGGAGGCTTTAAAAGGGCCCCGCGGGACAAAAAAAAAAAAATTTTTTTTTTGTTTTTTTGCGTGGGTAGCGCCCGGTCCGCGAACCGGGAAGCGTTCTGGGCAGCGTACTGCAATGAAAAATGAATGATAGACTTTTCAAATGCTGTATGTTAATTGATTGTTGGTTTTGTTGATTATTTTTTATTTTTTTTTATTTTTTAAGCATTTTTTATTGTGTTTCATAATTTATTAAACTTTCTAACATTTCATTGTCAGAAATTTCATAATTATCATGGAATATACATTGTAGTCTCTGAGGTTGTAAAATGTCCTCATTTGCAAGGAGGTTATCTACTGCTTGTACACATTGCAGTAGTTCTTGGTCCCAAGTTTCATCCATAAATTCAATCTCATTTGGATCAATGATTTCTGTGTTGGACTCTGGAAGGACAATTTCAAATGAAATTTTTTGTTCGCTTTCCATTTTCCCTGAAATTTGCATAAAAAAAATATATATTAGTAGAGGTAGGGCACTGTTGGGATTAATTTTAGATAGGCAGTTTTTAACAGTGAATTTATCTTTGGGCAGTGTATAGTATCAGAGTGGAAGTAGGAATATAAAAAATTGTATCTAAATTTATAAGTACTACAGAGGGATAGTATATAACTAACAGAAAAAGTTTGCCATATTAACTTAAAGTGCACAATATACTTCAGTTTTAAAAATAACAACTTACCTTTAAAAAGAAGTTGAAGTTATTAATGAAAATCCTATTGAAATGTACACCAGGAAGTAGTAGTCAAAATGGCTGTGTTTCCTTCTCTTCCTTTATATATATTCGGGTACATAACCAATCAAATGTCAGGTAAAAAAAGTAGAAAATGAAAGTAACATTTTAATTGGTTGTCAATTCCAACACTTCAGATGTGTTTTGTGAAGTAATTTACCTCACGGTATTTAGAGAGGTCTACAGGCTAAATGGCTAAATGGAATTCCAATCAAATTTGTGAAAATGGTAGGGATTGGTATGTAGTATGAGCTAATCTATATTTGGTGAAATTGTCTCAAGTGGCTTTTGTGTGAACTACTTTCCCACCTTTTTTGATGGTGCGCTTCCCAGGGAGCGACCCGGTACGCGAACCGTTGAGCGCCCCGGTTCGCGGACCTTAAGCGTTCCGGGAGTCCACCATTTTGTGTTTCGGTCGAATTAAGATAGAAGATGGAGGGCAAATAATGTTCAGAATGGGTAGAAGGGGGCACGGTAGAGTTATCTTGACCCCCTAGGTTTTCTGAGGGTGGCTGAGGAGGCTTATATGTGCGAAAAAAAAACATTTTAAAAAAAAAATTCGCGAGGTTAGCTCCCGGTTCGCGTACCGGGTAGCGGCCCCGGTAGCGTATTTTGTTGAAAATTAGTGAAAAATGTTAGAGTTAAATAATAATTGTGAGTGATCAGATGTAGGGTAGCTCTGAGAAGAGCTTTTGGTTTTATGGTACATTTAGGTACTTATAAGTAGGTACCAATGCACATTCTTAAATTCAGAGTGAAAATTCTGTTGCCCTCATCTGAGAAGTGAACTCCATCTCCTCTGTAGATATCTTGCATGTAGTAACGCAAGTTATTGTTGTACAGGGAGCCCATTCCATGGTCTCTCATGTAAGCTGAAACAGATTTGTTTACATGCTTCCTCGACTTCTCAATTTGTGGACAAAATTGGTTTGACCACCTCCATTTCTGTCTTTGGCATATATTTGAATATACCAAGGCAGTCTGAGGAAAAAGTGCCATTAATTGCTCAAAGGTGTCCTTTAAAAGCATTTCCAGACCTACACCAGTCAAAGTGCCCAAGTCATTACCTCCACAGTGCACAATTAACAGGTCAGGTTTGGGCAAATGCATAAAGGTTTTCACCAATGGTATCAATTGGTGACATTTTAATCCTCTGTGGCCAAACCACTTAATTTCCACATCTTGTAAATTGAGGTTAGGTAAATTCCTGCTTTCAACGTACCTTTGAGCCCAGTGAATATAACTATGACCAACAATCCAGACAAAAAACATGGTGAGAGAAGGTTCTCCTGCAGTCAGATGAAGTGTGGCAATGAAATGGCAGTTGAAAAAATGAGAGTTTGAAATGAAAAAAACTGTGGAGTTTCTGTGTTCATGAAGCAGTAACAGTGATTGGTGGATTTTGATTGCTGAAAACAAAAAGTTAGGGTGCACGGATGTGTTCTTTGAAAGATGTATTTTGAGTGGTCAATAAAAAATCATTAAATGAAAGAATGCACTGGATATGCAGGTGCACTGAGAGTTCAGAGTTCAATTGCAACATTGTTGTGTGAACTTGCAAACAACAGAGTTCTTCCAGGAGGTGGTTGCCATGCAGATAAAGCAGAAAGGGCAGAGGTGGGATGGGTTTTCATTTGAAAAAAGTGAGGGAAGACTTTTGATTGGGTGACATGAGAGATATGTGTGAAGAATTACAGCATTTCTGTGCTTTTCATAGCTGCAGACTCTGGAGTGCATACCTTTTGCTCTGCTGCAGACAAATTGGTGTGTTTCTGAGACTGTTTTCAAACTCAAAGTATTTGCTAAGGTGAGAAAATATTTCTTTACTTTAGATAGAGAATAGTGTGCTTTAAGGAGAAAATTATGATTTATGTGGCGCAAATTGCTTGTAAATATGCTCTCACATGTGTATGGAAAATTTTGATTTTGAATGTTTGTGTTACATAGCCATGTTAAAAGTGACCCAACCATGCTGGAAAGGCAATCAAAAAATGCTTTCATGTGTTTTATTGACATTTTAAGTCATTTTCCCATGTGCAGTGTTTAGAAATTATGATTTGAAAATCGTTTTTGGGGAAAAGGAATTGTTTTTAAAATCATGACAAGGAGATAATGGTGTATACTTCTTTATAAGGCTATTGACTGTCCCTGATGTTATTTTTCTCATTTTAGTGTAAGACCTTTCTCTGTGGCGCAAATTGCTTGTAAATATGCTCCCACATGTGCATGGAAAATTTAGAGTTTGAATGTTTGTGTTACATAGCCATGTTAAAAGTGACCCTACCATGCAGGGAAGCCAATCAAAAAACGCATTTATGTGTCTTAAGGACATTTTAAGTCATTTTCCCATGTGCAGTTTTTAGAAATTATGATTTGAAAATCGTTTTTGGGGAAAAGGAATTGTTTTTAAAATCATGACAAGGACATAATGGTGTATGCTTCTTTATAAGGCAATTGACTGTCCCTGATGTTATTTTTCTCATTTTAGTGTAAGACCTTTCTCTGTGGCGCAAATTGCTTGTAAATATGCTTCCACGTGTGCATGGAAAATTTTGATTTTGAATGTTTGTGTTACATGGCCATGTTAAAAGTGACCCAACCATGCTCGAAAGGCAATCAAAAAACGCTTTCATGTGTTTTAATGACATTTTAAGTCATTTTCCCATGTGCAGTGTTTAGAAATTATGATTTGAAAATCGTTTTTGGGGAAAAGGAATTGTTTTTAAAATCATGACAAGGACATAATGGTGTATGCTTCTTTATAAGGCAATTGACTGTCCCTGATGTTATTTTTCTCATTTTAGTGTAAGACCTTTCTCTGTGGCGCAAATTGCTTGTAAATATGCTCCCACATGTGCATGGAAAATTTAGATTTTGAATGTTTGTGTTACATAGCCATGTTAAAAGTGACCCTACCATGCAGGAAAGCCAATCAAAAAACGCTTTTATGTGTCTTAAGGACAATTTAAGTAATTTTCCCATGTGTAGTGTTTTGAAGTTATGATTTGAAAATCGTTGTTGAGGTAAAGGAATTTTGTTAAAATTTATGTGCGCCATATGCCCCCAAATTTTTTTTTCAGGGGTGCAGCAGGGTGTTCTTGAGATACCCCTGCACGCTTGAAAAAAATCCTATTTTGTGATGAGCTAATTGCTAATCACAAATTGCAACCTTCATTCCTATGAGCCTCCTAGCCCATGGAAATGAATGGTTAATTTGCAATTAGCAATTTGCTCATTGCAAATTAGGAATAGTAAAGAATTGCTATTTATTCCTTAAAATTTGGTATTTAGGAAATGCAAAATAGTTTGATGGTACATATGGTGGTTCATCTGTAACAAGATAAGAAGCTTAGGGAGACATTTATGATGACTAGCGCAAAAAAGTGCACATTACTTACTTCATTGGTAGGCCTTTACATGTATTATCTCCTCTGTATTCTTCATCAAGCGTAACTTTAATCTGCAATCCTGAGTAGGCCTCACCTTAAACAAACCTCTGGATAGGACACACTTTATTGTCATCCTGGATTAATCATTTAAAATGGTAGGGACAGATTTATGATAGGTGTATGCCTCTTTTGTGCCACTGTGCGTCACTTTTATGATGCAGCGGTGGTGCAAAAGATTTGCTATGAGGCGACAACATTACAAATTGATGCATTTAGGCAGATATGTCATGGTGTAAAAAAAACGTACCACATAAAACCCAAGCAGCAGTGATGCAAAAGATGCACCATGCCGCAAGACAGGCCTCACTTGGGGCCATATGTATGAAGGTAATTAGCATTTGCAAAGATCAAAATTCTACGAATTTCGGCCTTTGTGAATGTTAATTAGACAAATGGTATGTATCAAACAAGTTTGATGCAAAATAAGGAGTAGCAAAATTTGCTATTCCTTATTTTGCAATTGCACTGAAGGATTTGCAAATTTTGTGACTACGTGAATGCAATGTATCAAACAAAAACTATGTAAAAAATGACATTAAGGATTTGGAAACTATTGTGGTAAATTGGTGGTAATTTGTGAATTCTTTTCAAAAAGCTTTTTTTCAAAAAAACAAAAGGTGCCATATGACGCCAACACATGCCCTTAGGGCATGTATGTGTGCCATATGCCCCCAAATTTCTTTTTCAGGGGTGCAGCAGGGTGTTCTTGAGACACCCCTGCACCCTTGGAAAAATTCCTAATTTGTGATGAGCAAATTGGTAATCGCAAATTAAACCTTCATTCCTATGAGCCTCCTAGCCCATGGAAATGAATGGGTAACTTGCAATTAGCAATTTGCTCATCGCAAATTAGGAATGGTAAAGAATCGCTATTTATTCCTTAAAATTCGCTATTTAGAAAATGTAAAATATTTTGATGATACATATGGCAGTTCATCTGTAACAAGATAAGAAGCTTAGGGATAGATTTATGATGACTGGCGCATCACCAGGGATGTGACAGTCATCCTGCGCCACTGTTCCGCCACCCATGTTGTGCTGCATTTACAATGCGGCGCAGCATGGGGCAAAAACGGCACAGATGCGTGACGCATCTGTGCCGTAAAGGTGGCGCATTGCTGGAGTTGTATCGCAAGTGCGATGCAGCTCCAGCAAGGCTCAGGGGTGCCCCATCTCCACAATGCTGCGTCAAGACCTATGCCAGCTTCAAGCAGGCGCAGGGTTTTGACGCAGCTTTCTCCTATCTGATTGTAAATGCGGCACACCATGGGTGGCAGAGCAGTGGTGCACGTTAACTGGTGCATGCCTGGGGATGTGCCATTTAATATAAATCTGCCCCTTTACATTTAAGTATGTGCAGGGGACACAGAGTCGGTGAGGCTTATCCAAGGTTAAGAAGAGATGAGTCCTGTTCAGTGAAAAATTAGACATAGGCTGCACCTGCTCAGCATTGCTGGACATGGCTAAATAATAGCTGCTAAATGTTAATCTTGTTAAACAATTTTACTATTATAATCTCTGAGATTTGTCTCTTACTCTGCAACATCTCATTGTTGTTATCTTTCTTTAAAGATAAAGACAACCTCAACATGAGCGACAATCTGCAATCAGTTGATTTTGACCTCATCATTGAACTTGTAATTGAAACATCAGTGGATGTTGATCCTTTGGATGATTTAAATCCTGAGGATGAAGAAGAGCGTGATGAGGATGCAGATTTGTCCGAACTATATGATATAGGATGGGAAGCTGACCTGCTTGAGCCTTTGGAAATATAAACATTTATTTTTAAATTTTATAATTAATAAAAAGTAAAAAGGTAAACCGTTTAATTTAAAAATAAAGACACCTTCAAAAACAGGTTATGTGTAGTGTCTTCAATAAAATATTAAAATATGTTCATAAAATTAGATCAGATTCACATATAAAATAGCATAGGTAACATAAATATAAATGTCATTTCTTTTCTGGTATTTCTGTATTGTAAGATTGCCAATGACTAAAAAATCTTCAAATTAATATGTCAAGTAGTGTGTTAAGTTTTTGATCACTGTTACTGATTTACTGTTTGGTAATAATGTTTATTAACATTTTTTATTATATTTTTCCTCAGATTCAACTGCAGATCATTTCAAGATTTCACCATGCCTACAATACAAAGACAGATAAAGGCTGCAAAACGTCAAAGACAGCAGGTGAAAACAAAAACCCAGCAGTCCTCTAACAAAAAGATTTCTCAAGACACGAAGAAAGCACCGGGTAAGAGCTCTAAATATTTCATAAGAAATATTTGTAATAAAAAAAATATTACTACAGAAAATGTTTCAGTCCATAACACGAGAAGGAAATCAAATGGAAAGAAAAGGACAATGAAAAATGTTACTGCTAGAGCAAGAGATAAATCTGTGCATGATAGTAGAAGGAAACAACAGTTTAGGGAGATTCGTAAACGAATGTTCCGCAACAGGATAATTGGCAATTTGTTAAAAAATATTAAGAAAGGTCAACAGAAACTAGTTTTTTATAAGAGAAAAAAAAAAGTTGAGAAAGTTATTGATCAGGCATTTGAAATTAAACGTAAGTTATTTATTTTGATAATCAATAGAATTAGGAAGCTAAACAAGGCAATTTTTGATTTCAAAAGAAATAGTAGATGGAAGAGAATAGTTAATCGTAGTAATTTTTGTGAAGTTTTTTCTGGAGAATGGATGCATAGTTCAAGCTGTGAGGCATTTTTTAATGAGGAGAGTTACTTCCAGGATAATGATTTGGTGCATGCAGTTGACACCAGTGGTCGTGCTTATGAAGTGAAAGATGGTTGTCCAGTTGAAAAAGAAAAACTTGTGACAACAGAGGCAGAAGAGGTGTTAGGTAATGAGGTTTTAGGAAGACGTGCTAAGGGTCCTGTGTACACCTGGAAGTGTAGTAGTATTTGCAGTGTGCGACAGGATTCCATCAATTTGCTTTGTGATTTCGTACGGTCATTTAACAAAAAAAGTTTGAAGCAGAAAATGATGTTGTTGCAAGAATTAGATCCTTGCAGAGTAAGAGAAGTGACAGGTTTGCATGGTCATTCACTGGCTTGTCTTTCCAGGAGAGTATGTCAGAGTGTTTTTCATCATTTCAGGATGCTAGCAGTGCATCATAACAAAGTGAGGAAATTAGTTAGAATGTTGTATTATGCTAAGAGTCCAGCAATTATGCTGAAACAATTATGCGCTGCTCTTTTGCATGGTTCTGAAATAGATGTGAAGAATATATGTGAAGAAATTGAGTTTTGTTACTTTGGAAGTAAAGAGGAGAATGTTGAAATTGAGCAAGAAGTAGAGGGTCATGTGGAAGATAGTGTACAGGTTTCCAGTACAGATAATTTCCAGAGGGAAATTGCGACGTTTGAGGTGAAATCAAGTGAGAGGCCTAATTTCACTTGTGTGTGTTGTCGACGCACTTATTATAAGAATCAGACTAAGTTAGTGGATTTATATGCAAAAAGTGAAAGGGAAAATAATAGTGAATGGAAGGATTTTGCAACATACTTGATGGTAGAAAATTGTTTTGATTTGGGATTGGATCAACGTGTGTGTACTTATTGTTGTAACAAATTAAAACAAAACCAGATGCCTGCTAGAGCAGTTCATAATAATCTGGAATTGGTTGAGATTCCTTCTGAATTGAAGGACTTAAATACTTATGAATCTATTTTGATTCAAAGTATCCATCCCTTTCAGGCTATTGTAAGAATGGAGCCAAAGACAGGGAAATTGCCTCCATCAGATTTACAGAGAGGATTAAAGGGAAGAGTTGTTTATTTGCCTCTAGATTTCAAAAAAAACATTAACACAATTGGAGTAGAAAAAGTGGAAGAGGAACCTCTGGTTATCTTAGTTAATGGGGTTCCGACAAAGAATAAGAAAATATGGCAAGATTTAGTAGATGTTAGGAAAGTCAAAAAGGCAACATTGTATTTGAAAAAAAATAATAAATACTACAAGAATGTATATGTTGCAGAAGAGGAAGTAAGTGAGGAAGAGGATAGCGATTTGTGTGCTGGTCAAATTGAGAAAGTAGAACCCTCTACTAGTGAAGAAATATATGAACATTATAGTGTTCATCCTTTGCATTCCAAGGAAGTCATGGGGAATGCTATTGAGTTGTTTCAAATGAAACAAGCCAAAGGGAGTCCCATTAGTGTTTGGGAGGAAAGTTTGGAAGCTCGGTGTTTCCCACAGCTTTTTCCAACAGGTCAGGGAGGAAGATATGATGAGCGACCTCATCAAATTCCTGCTTCTGAATACCGGACTTTGCGATTGTATGCAGGAGATGCTAGGTTTCGACAATGCATTCCTTATTTGTTTCATCTCCTGTTTGAAAGCGATCTGTCTGGACTGTCATATGCAGTGAACCACATCTTGAAAAGTGGTATACACATGCAAAACATCTCGGCAAGTGACTTTATGGATAAAGTCAATGTCCAAGATAGTATTTTGGATTCTCACCTGATTAATCTCATGGCGTGTCAGCGTGGTACTAATGAGTACTGGTACCGTCGTCATGGTGATTTAAAATGTATGCTGAGGAACTTAGGTACTCCCACATGGTTCCTCACTCTGAGCTGTGCCGAGTATGGCTGGGAAGACTTACTTGAATTTCTACGAGAGGCAAATGCTAACGTAGATAACATCGAATTCAAGACACCCGGAGAACTGTGCTCTTTGGATCCAGTCAATGTATGTAGGTACTTCAATCATAGATTTGAAGCTATGATGTCTTTCATCATGAATAAGAAGAATCCACCTCTTGGAGAGGTGTTGGATTTCTTCTGGAGAAAGGAGTACCAAGCAAGAGGTGCTCCTCATATACATATGTTGCTGTGGATCAAGGATGCACCTAAATTTGGAACGGATCCAGAAGACTCAGTGATGAGTTTCATCCAACAGTATTCTACGTGTGCTGTTCCAAACGCAAAGGAGAAGAAAAGCCTAAGAGAAAAAGTTCTGCGTTTCCAAAGCCATCGATGTGGAAAGTACTGCCGTCGTAAATTCCGAAACAAAGACAAGTTCTACACTAAATGTCGTTTCGGCTTTCCACGACCGGTGATTTCTAAAGGAAGAGTAAACAGTTTGATGTCTTCGTTGCGACACAATGTCATGAAGAAATCACCTAAAAACACTTACAATTTGAAGAGGAACGAAGAGTCCAAGTACATCAACGACTACAACCCGGTGATTTTGTCCATGTGGAATGCTAACATGGATATACAGTTTGTGGCTGATAACTGTATGGCTGTGGCGCGGTATGTGACGTCTTACATCACCAAAAAAGAGAAGACAGAATTGAAGGATATGTGGGAGGACATTTCCCATGAAAAGAGCCTCAGCAAGAAGTTGTACAGTTTCAGTCTGAAGATGTTGTCGCATCGAGAAATCGGAGCGTACGAATGTTCTGACCGGTTGTCTTCAGCAAGTCTCTATGCCAAGTCCAGGAGTATCGTTTGGGCGAGTCTTGGTCTTGCTGCAACGCGTAATCGAGTTCTCAAACCTGTGCGGGAAATTGAGTATTTGGCGGAAAAGGAGCCAAACAGTACCGAAATTTTGAAGACCAACATGTTGGATACATATTATCCAAATCGAAGCAGTCACCTCGAGAATGTTTGTCTGTATGAGGTTCTGCAAAATTACATATTCAAGAGGAACATCAAAGAAGATACTGAGAAAGGAGTGTATGCTGTAATAGGAAGTGAGGGATGTCTGGTCAAGCAAAGAAAATGCCACTTGGTAAACCATCGAAAATTGAGTGGCGAATCTCCTGAAAAAAAGGAGTTTTTCTATTTAGCACTTTTGCAACTTTTCAAGCCTTGGCGTGCAGAAGAGGAACTGCTTGGAGATTTTCTCTGTTACGAAGACTCTTTCAATGCCGCCAAGGAGACCATAGAATGTCCTGCTTTTCCCAAATATGTAGAAATGTTGAATGCGGAAATTGAGCAGGAAGCAACAATTGCAGCCGAGATTGCCAGAGACAGTTCTCAGGACAGTCAGAGTTCTGCTTCATTGAGTCAGGATCCACTAGGAGGACCTGTTATCGAAAATGAAGCTGCCACTGCTATGAATGAAGTGGAAAGAGCCATGGCACATGCTCAAGAGGATGCGGTTAACTTAGAAGAGTTGGAAAGGCAACTCAACGTTGAGCAGAGGAAAATATATGACGAAGTTACCATGCAAATTGATCATGGATTAAGTCATGATAAGAAAGAGTGCTCATGTACGTCGTTGAAGCCTGTCCGACTGTACGTGAGTGGAGAAGCGGGAACTGGAAAAAGTTTCCTCATTAAAGCAATTTCATGCTATTTGCAGGAAAAGACAGAGTCATCGCTGTCTTGTGTTGTCACTGCTCCAACTGGACTGGCAGCACATAATATTAATGGGATTACTTTACATCGTTTACTGATGCTGCCAGTGGAGCATGACAACAAATTAGAATATCATAAGCTATCTGGAGATGCTTGTTTTGAAGTTTCAAGAATCTTGAGGAAAATGAAACTTCTTATCATTGACGAAGTAAGCATGGTTTCCAATGTCATGCTTGCCTTTGTGCATTTGAGGATGCAAGAAGTTCTCAAAACAGAGTATGATGTGTTATTTGGTGGCAAACACATCATTGTTTTCGGAGATCTTTTGCAGCTGACACCAGTGAAAGGGCAACCTGTGTTCAAAATGCTCACGCATGAAGATACCAGGAAGTGCCTAGGCAGCATTGGCAACGTCAATATATGGTTAAACTTCAATTATGCTGAACTGCATGAAAATATGCGTCAGGCGAAGGATGAAGTTTACAAGACTATTCTACAAGATGTTAGAATTGGAAAAGTGACCGAGCATGGGAAAGAAGCTTTACATGCACGATTACTGTCAAATTTATATCCAGAACAAGATGTTATGCCTGAGAATATTTTTCAGAAAATGACTGAAAAGAAATCTGGAATATGTTTGATGCCAACTCTTGCAGAATGTGCCAAATTTAACAACAAAATGTTGCATTTAGAAAAGCAAGAGATTGTGAAACTGGAAGCTATTGATAGAGTAGAGCATATGGGATCAACAATTATTTTGTCTGAGAATCTGAAAACAAAATTGGATTCATTAGAGAAGAGTATATCTAAAACTGCAGGTTTTGAAAAGACTCTGAATGTGTGCTTGAACTGCCGTATAATTTTAAGAAGGAATTTACATGTTGAAAGAGGTCTGGTAAATGGATCAATGGGTAATGTTGTTGATTTTGTGAAATACAGAAATAGAGATGGAATTGAATTTTTAAAAATTAAATTTGATGGCATTGAGGAAGTACAGCTAATTGCTCGTTGTTCTGCTAGATTTTTGCTTGTAAAAGACTTATATGTTCGCCGTAAGCAGTTTCCTGTTTGCTTGGCATATGCGTTGACAATCCATAAATCGCAAGGTTTAAGTGTAGACAGTGCATTGGTGAATATTGGCAGTTCTGTGTTCAAGGAGGGTATGGCATATGTGGCATTGTCACGAGTTAGAACTTTATCGGGATTGTACTTGATTGAGTGTGATGTCACAAACATTTGTGCAGATCTAGATTGTGTTAAGGAATACAATAGGTTAAGAAGAGAGTATGCGCCACATTTGCCTCAGTTTCCTTTGTTTGAGAAACGTCTGGTAGGCCGGAAACGAAGAAATGAGAACAATACTGGGGAGGTTATAGCAAAAAGACAAAAAGTGAATCAACCTAAAATTACAAGCAGAAACAAAAAGGATTCTGTTGAAGATGTTGTTGGTTTTCAGTTTGAAAACAGTTCTGGTGTCAACTGCTATGCTAATGTAGTAATTAATGTTTTGTTTTCTCTAAAAAATGTAAAAGAAGAGATTGTGGTCAATTCTGATCAAAGATTTTGCGGTTTGTTAAATTCTGTGTTAGAGAAATGTACCACTGATAGAAGAAACATAGAAAGTGTGTCTGAAATTCGAAATCTGTTAGACAGATGTTCAGGCCAAACACAATTCTCTCAAAATATTCAGCAAGATTGTCAGGAGTTTTTAATGTATATGCTTGATGTATTACATGCTGAAGGTGTAGATGTAGATCAGCTGTTTGGGCTTTCTTATCAATGGCAGCATGACTGCGAGAACTGTATGATATCAAGTACTACTAGTGTAGACTCAGAAAGATTTATATATTTAACTTTGCCAGACAGTAAATCAGTCTCCTTTAATAAGCTAGTAAAAGCTGCTAATCACAACATGGAGTGTAGCCAATGTAAATCTGAAATGATGTCCACATTATTTATACGAACATATGGCCAGTACGTCATTTTAATGTTCCAACGATGTAGGCCTGATGGAACAAAATTGACAACTTTAATAAAAAAATTTGTAGCTTCGCAGTTGTCAATATCAGGAAGGACTTTTGTAACTACAGCAATTATATATCATGACGGCCCTTCAATATCATCAGGACATTACACAGCTTATTTAAAGTCTAGAAATGGCTGGTCATTCTGCAATGATTCTGTTTTAATTTTCAAAAAAAAATTGCCGTATGACCTTAAAAACTCTTACCTGGTGTTTTTAAAACCAAAATTTTAGGGAAATAATCTCGGGATGTGCTCTGTGGAATTTCAAGAAGTTCTAATGGCTCCTACACAATTTGGCCTTGAGGATAAGTGTAGTTCAGAGACATAACTTCTAATCATAGGACTGGACATCATGGAGATATATGTGCACTTTGAATGAGTTCAGAAAAACTGTTTCTTTTTATAAGCTAATTGAAGCAGCCAATCAAAACATGGAGTAGAGGGAATGTAAGTCTGCAATGTTGTCTACTGTTTTACATTGCTTTGTGATTAAAAGTGATGTAGAGAATTAAATAATTGTTGTAGTCATAGAGGTAGTGTAAGTCTGCTTCATATTAAGCAGTATCAGTGTCATAGGAAATGTAGAACATGACTGAGCAAGAAGGGGAAGATATTACTATTCCTGGATTGTGAAAATGATCTTCAACATTTTAATTCTGAAAGTTGCGGAAATGCCAAATGATGGGATTGGCTAACAAGAAATCCAAGAGTTATACATGGCTCTGACAAGATTTGGCCTTGTGGAATCTTGTGGTAGAGAGCAAGAAGTCATTTATTGTATGTAACATGTTTTTAAAAACGATGGAGATTTTCTTTCAGAAAGTGGCGGGCTGAAAGTAATAACAGCACAAAAGAGTGTAAGCTATTCATAGGACATCCTTGGACGTCATGGAAAGTAAGTTAACTTTAAGGAGTTCTGATTTTTGATTTCTGATGTTGTATGGGTTTTTTAAACACAATCATTTTGATTGTGTTTTTTTTTCCCCGCTGTTACATGATGAATACCTTCAAGTCACTGTTTTTAGTGAATTTTGATACATTCTGAGAACAGCAAAAATAAACCATTTAACATGTATAATTAATTCTGTACTGTTTGCATTTATGATGTATATGTAGAACTGTGTAGGAGGCATGGAGAAGGTGAGGCTTCTGTAAGTGTCAAAGTTGTTGCATGCAGTGCTGCACTTCTGCGTATTCTTTCATATGCTAGACTACATCTGCACAATGAGATACCTAAGCAAAGGAAACACAAGTGATGTGATTGTGAAATGAGCAAAATAAATTGCATGTATTTCAATTACATCACCTGTGTTTCCTATCATTACGAATCACATTGTGCAGATCAAGTTTAGGTCTGTCCAGGGAAACATAGGAGGTTTGGACTTTGTTGAAGATTGCAGTGGACATGACTCACTTCATTGGTAGACCTTCCCATGTATTATGTCCTCTATTCTCTTCAACCACTCGAAATTTCATCTGCAACCCTGAGTAGGCCTCACCTGAAACAAAACTCTGGATAGTAGACATCTTATTGGCATCCTGAAGCAATTATTTTAAATTTTAGTGTCTTGCGACACTTTTCTGAGACAACAGCAATGCAAAAGATGCACCATGTTTTAAGATAGGCCTCACTTCATCTGCATCAAGATAGTGTTAGTTTAAAATGTATATCTTTAGGACTGTGTAGCTTCTGTAAGTGTCAAAGTTATTGAAAAACTGTTTGTCCTTCAATCTTTGCCCTTGTCTTTTGTAATTTTTTAATACATGTTTTTATATTTTTCAAATGTTTGTTCTCTCTTTCACAGATTGAAAGTATAAAAATAAAAAGTGAGGAATTTAACGACAATTATAAGGTAAGTATTTTGTACTCTTTTCGTTACATTTCTATCACATTGAACTACTATTAGTTCCACTGCTTCATTTCTTTAATCCTCAGTTTCCTGCCTTTGCTACTTCCCTCATTCCTTTCTCTATTACCTACTTACTCAACTCCTTCCACTCTTTTTCTCAGTCCCTCTCTTCTCATAGTTCCTCACTCTTGTTCACTCACTCCGTCTCTATTACTCTTAGTGTCTTTGACTGATCACTGTATCACTATTTGTTCATAATGCTTTCTCTGTGTAGTTGAAGCACACTAAGGGGCATATTATGAATGCAGCCAATAAAATTATTGCTCTTTTTATTGGCAGAAAACTGGTGCAAAAGCGGCTTTAGCGGCAGTTTTCTGCCGCAAAAGCAGCTTTAGCGACACATTTCTGCCGATAAAAGCTGCAAAACTTTTATTGCCTATGTTGATAATATGCCCCTGTGTTATTTACATTAGGGCTATATTGTCCAGTATAACAATCAAAATTGCTCTCCAAAGACACCAGGCAAAGCAGACGCTCCCTCAAACAGATCACCAAGCGCAATTTACCCTACTTACAATCTAGCCTGTTCTCTGTCGAGACTTTAGCAATCTTTAGAGCACAAGATAAGATTTTTTTACATGGAAGAGCCAGACGTATTGCAATTCTACTTAAGAAACAAGCATTGGCATAGACAATAGGTCTCGCCTTTGGGACCTTATACGTGTTTAGCCATGCAACAGTTGATGTTGCTGCACCAAGGATATTATGCTGCATAACTAAATACTTAGAAGGTCCCAAAGTCGATACCTATTGGCTATGCCAATGCTTGTTTTTCTTTCACTTCGTTATCTATTTTGTTTTTCACAATTATACCCTCTTCTGTCTGTTCTTTGGTAAATAGATCTATTAAACAGTATCTCTTCTTTACTCCCTATAGCTGTCTTTCTTGAAACATCACTCTCTGTTTACTTTCCTTATACTTACTCTTTTTTAGAAAAAAAAATTTTTTTTGGGTTAGCTCCCGGTCCGCGTACCGGGAAGCTAACCCGGGAGCGAACCAAAAGAAAGAGAGCTTGCCAGAGTGCTAAACATTGTAGCAATTTTTTTGGAAAGGGAAGGTAGTTCTGAAAAGAACTTTTTTTTTTATATTTTTGTTGTTTTATATTTTTTTTGTATTTTTTGAAAATTTTTTGTTTTTTTGTATTTTTTGAACGATTTTATATTTTTTTGGGTTTTTTTTTGGGGGGGGAAACAACAAAAAACAGGCGTTGAAAAGGGCTCAACAGGAGCAAAAAAAAATTACTGGGGGCGGTTAGGGCAATCATGGTGTTCATACGCCAGGTTCAGTGCATTGATGCTCATGTTGCCACAAGCTAATAATGCACGACAGCGCATACATAAGTGTATCATGTTCCCAAAATTTGGTTGGATATTTGGCACAGTTTCCCGTGCCTCCTCTGGTGATAAAGAAACCGATGTTGTTGGTCTCGTCACAGGAGTTGGTCGAGGATTGTCCATCATATCCCTTAATTCCGCCCGGCTGTAATTTAAGGGATGTTTCCTCGTCATGTGCCTATGCATGGTATGATTACCGTAGCTGTATTTTTTGGCCGTCCCTCTGGACAATTGTTCCTTGCATATGAGGCATGTTGCGTACCTGGCATTGACCTTTTTTTGGCCACGAGGGATGGAAAAAAACTGCCAGATGAAACTGGGTTTCTTTCTTGAAACCCGGGGCAACTCTTCAAGAAATTGTGGTTGTTCTCCCTCCTCATCCATCTCTTCATCTTCCTCCTCAGTGTTGGTAACCACCTGGGGAGGTGGTCCTCTCTTCCCATGAGGAGGTGGAGGTGGTGGTGGGGGTGCACCAGCTGAAGCAATCAGTGAAGCCATTTTCATACAATCAAAATAGGTCTTCCAAGAAGCAAAATAGGTCTTCCTCTCACAATAATGAAAGTCAGAGTGAGGAAAGAAGGAGTGGTTTTCATCATTTGGAAAAAACAATACTTCTCAACCAATGAAAAGTGTTATTTTTAGGTCACCTGACCTAGCCTTCCATAATTATGAAACTAAAAGTGAAATGAACCAATGAAAAGCTTTATTAACAAGTCACATGACCTCTAACGCTCATGTTACGCGCTGCGGAACGCTCCCCGGTTAGCTTCCGGTTCGCTGCGCTTCGCGCCTCGGTCCGCGCCCCGGGACACTTCCGGGTGCGCTAACGCGATACGTCACAAGACGCATTTCGCGGCAACGCGATACGTCGCGCTTTCGCGCCGCGGATCTCTTCCGGGGAGTTGCGTTTCGCGCCTCGGTCCGCGCCCCGGGGCACTTCCGGGTGCGCTAACGCAGTACGTCATAAGACGCATTACGCGGCAACGCGATACCGTCACTATGTTGATTTGTTACCGGTTCGCGGACCGGATCGCGGAATCGAATTGAGCTAACGGGAAGCTTCCCGGTTAGCGGACCGGGAGCGAAACAAAAAAAATATAAAAAAAAAATTAATAATAAACATATAAAATATATTTTTGGATTTAAAGAAGAATACATTTTACTTCTGTAGATATTAGCTTTTAAAAAACCAATGAAATTCACTGAAAAAACCATAGGTTATAGACCATATATAGTTAGGAATTAGCATTTACAAAACCTTGAAAATTCACTGAAAAAACCATAGGTTATACACCATATATAGTTAGGAATTAGCATTTAAAAAACCTTATTTTACTCACACAAAACCATTGAAATTCCATATATAGTTAGTTGTACTAACTATATATCGCGCACCCGCAATCCACTGCTGATGATGTCACATATTACATCATTCATGACATGGTCAGTGACATCACTGATGACATCACTGATGACATCTCAAATGACATCACTGATGACATCACTGATGACATTTCAAATGACATCACTGATGACATCACTGATGACATCTCAAATGACATCACTGATGACATCACTGATGACGTCATCCAGTGACTGTATAATTCTGTAAAGTTAAAATATGTCTTACATATTTAAGAATGAGTGGATGTATAAATGTCTGGATGAAGGATTTATTAGGTGCATGACTGACTGTATGAGTGAGTGGTTAAATGTGTCTCACTGAGTGCATGGGTTAGTGACTAAACTGTCTCAATTTGTGCATCATTATGTTTGTTGTTCTATAAACTGCTGCATGTGTTGATCATTAGCTATATGATTAACTATATGCGTTATTGATTGGTTGCCTACGTATTTGTATGGGAGACTGAGAGTGTGTATGGGTGGCTGGGAGGTGTATGACTCTGTGCATAGATGTGTGAGCAGTTGATTCACTAGATGTATGGGTTCAAAAGTGCATGTGGAAACAGCTGTATGGGCGGTTGACTGTGTGCATGAGTGTATGGGTGAGTGAATGGATATCTCAGTGCATGTAAAAGTAAGTACATATGTAAAACACAGTACATGTGAGAGTTGACATATATAAATAACTGTGCATAAGAGCCAGTGAATGTGTGAGTGGCTGTATGGATCATTGTGAACTTGTATCAGGGATTGTATAAGAGAGTAAATATGTGTTAGTATATCTTTGAATAAGTAAGGTGTGTATAACTGTATAGTTGAGAAAATGGATGTGTGATTGATTCTTTGCATGACTGACTAGGTGTGTGTGTAACTCTATGGATGAGTGACAGTCTGTGAGTGTCTGTTTACACTTACTGTATCTAAGGTTATATTAGAGTCTGAAGAGCTTCATCGTATTATCACATGAATGATGTCATCAGTGATGTCATCAGTAATGTCAAATGAGATGTCATCAGTGATGTCATTTGAGATGTCATCAGTGATGTCATCAGTGATGTCATTTGAGATGTCATCAGTGATGTCATCAGTGATGTCACTGACCATGTCATGAATGATGTAATATGTGACATCATCAGCAGTGGATTGCGGGTGCGCGATATATAGTTAGTACAACTAACTATATATGGAATTTCAATGGTTTTGTGTGAGTAAAATAAGGTTTTTTAAATGCTAATTCCTAACTATATATGGTGTATAACCTATGGTTTTTTCAGTGAATTTTCAAGGTTTTGTAAATGCTAATTCCTAACTATATATGGTCTATAACCTATGGTTTTTTCAGTGAATATATATATATATATATATATATATATATATATATATATATATATATATATATATATATATATATATATATATATATACATATATATATATATATATATCTACATACACATATATATATATATATATATATATATATATGTTTGCCTTTATTTGCCCTTTTGCCCTCCAATGGGTATCACAGGTGAGATGTTGCATTCTGGTCCTAATAGTTCTGTAGCTACAATTCTTGCCCTTCAGTGGGAGTCTGGGACATATCAATTGCTTTCAAAATAATTACTTAACACTTCTGTGGGCCGCCTTTGTTGTGTGCATGCAAGCAAAAGACACACTATTGATGGACAGAATGCAGAGCAAATCAAAACATTCACCTCCAGTCAAGAGATCTGGATTAAATCCATCATTCTTTTGCTCACCATGCCACCCCAGTTTAGACCTGGCCATATGCAAATCAGTCTTGATCCTGTGCCCCATGGGAGCAGTCCAGTCTGAACTGCCAAGCCAGGTCCTTCCTGGACCGGAAATAAGCATCCTAGGACCAGTTTTGGGTTTCACTCCTCATCAGCCAGGATAGCTTGACTCCAGTGACAATGGGCCCGGGACCCACGTCTGGACATACCCAGCACATTTTTTTTATGTTAAAAACTTTAATGTTGTCACTGAGAAATTTACCTAACTATAATGTTACTTTAAACTTTTTAACATTTTTAAAAATGTATTTATTTGTTTTTTTAATTAAAAAAATATTGTATTATACCAAACTATAACATTAGTTTAACCTTTGGTTTTTACATTGAATTTGTAGTTTTTTTTTATAGTAAATTATTTTTTGAGTGTATGTATGGTAGAATGCTCAAATTATCAAATGAGCTATCTCTCTCACACTCACTATTACTCAATGTCCATTGGGTCATCACATACATGCTGAAGGACTTTATTTCTGCTACCCGCCCAGTCAAAAGTAGAACCACAAGGCACTATATGTTTACTATATGTTGACCTGACAATGTTAATTGCGTTTACACTCTTCTTTATTAAAATTAATTTTATCCATAAAAACAGTCAATGCAGATTTCATCTAGCTTGCACTGTCCCGCACTGATATATCACAATGACCACGATTTTCAATATACATTTAAATACCACAACAAAAACATTTTTAAAAACACATTCTTGTAAGTATGTCCGATACAAAAATCAAAAGGAATTTGTCGTATGTCGATGCGTTTCGTTAGATGTTGCTTGTTATGCACCACCTTCCTCAGGACAATTGTTAAAAACACAATACTCTGTAGTCAAAAATTTAAAATGCATAGTCACTAATACATCGTAATACATGTCACTTCAACATCACATCAGTTTATACTTTCTCACGCTTTATTCACATTGTCAAGGTCAAATCCCCCCATTTATTGTTTGTAGTCCTGCTTTTCAATTTTATTGGTCTTCATTCTTTCATCCCCATGCATTCATGTCACTATTATCAATAAATAGCATATGTGATCAACTTCTTTTAAATGATATTGATCACTATTGTACTGGCATTTTCACTCTCAAATTGTTACACTAGGATGCTCTGTTTATTCTTTACTCGAACCTTGAAAAAAACTCTATATCGTCCCTGCGTAGAATCTAGGGAAGCGGCAGTCTCTTAACAGCCTTCTTTATACCTAGAAGGGAAAAAGTATATTTATAGTCCCTACTTGTTGTTCGATTCACTCATTCCTAATTATTTAGGAGACATTGTGCTCTCACCCTCCTTCACTGAGATTCAATCTCGGGCTTTTCAAACACTCTTAATATAAACATATGTTTATTCTTTACTCATACCTTAAAAGAAACTCTATATCATCCCTGTGTAGAGTCTAGGAAAGTGGCTGTCTGCTTAACAGCCTTCTTTATGTCCAGAAGGGAAAAAGTACATTTATAGTCCCTACTAGTTGTTCTATTCACTAATTCCTAATTATTTAGGAGAAGGTGTGCACCCATCCTTCTATACTGAGATTCAATATCGGGCTTTTCAAACACTCTTGGTATAAACATCTGGCGTAGTTCCTTTTGTGCTTGTATAATTTATTTGCCTGATGTTAACAGAAAAACAAACTATTGGAATACTCTCCTCCCGTTTTTTGCCTTATGGTTATAGTTAGTTAGAAAAGAAAATTGGCTCTCTGGTCATCACGTGCTTTCCTGGTCACTTTTTAACCGAGGCTTTGCTTAATAGTAACAGCAATACTTCATCACCCTCCTTATTATTTCAGGATTTTTAAATTATCCCGGGTGTTTATTTATGGATGAGAACATATGCCTAGGCTTATAACAACTACATAATGGATCATAAAGACCGCGCCTATCTCTACTTGGCATGGGCATGACAATGCTGCTGTTACAGTGGATTAACACGCTTTTTAAACCCCTTTTACTTCCCAAGTGATTTGAAGTGATTAAGAGAGTCAAAAATTTTGATTGCGGCGTGTGGACACATTAATTCAGACTTTTAACTTAATGAACCCACGGTTCCATGGTTTAGGCATTGGGGTAAATGACGCTGATTTATCAGTTTATTAACCCCCTTCTTTTAAATCATATTTAATAGTGCACAATAAACGCCTGACACAGTGTCAGTACATCTGAAAAGAAGATGAATGATCCAGTTGAATTACAATTCTTTATTGAAGCACAAGTAGAGAAGTATCCAGTATAACGACCGGCCAGAGTGACAGCAAGCTACAACTCCTCTAACCTTTACCACATGCCACCATTCCAGGATTGTAAACATAGAACCCCACAAATATTGTCTGAAATAATTGACACCCCACCAGCAAGCCAAAGCTTCACGCTCCACAACTGAATACGTTGATTCCGCACCCCTCAAAGTGCATGAGGCGAAAGCTACCACTACTTCTTTCCTATCTCTTTTTTGAAGTAGTACGGCACCTAGAACATATTGGCTGGCATCAGTGACAACAATAGAATGGTCATGTGTATTAAAGTGTTGCAAAGGAATAGCATTACTCAGCTCCATTTTTATGGATTGCTAATCCATTGTGCTTTGCACGCGTGGGTTCGTATCCCTCCTCGTCGCCAGTGAAAAAAAGATGAATAATCCAGTTGAATTACAATTCTTTATTGAAGAACAAGTAGTGAAATATCCAGTATATCGACCAGCCAGAGCAACAGCAAGCTACAACTCCTCTAACCTTTACCACATGCCACCATTCCAGGATGGAACATAAGTCATGGTGGCATGTGCTAGACTCATAAGTAAACACACAGCAATTAATATACTAAATTAAAAAGAACATGAGACCCAACACAGTCCCATAATCATATGTTCATCACGTACCCATGATCTTATATTTATCACGGCACGTCTTTCATAGTGCACATTAAGCGCCTGGCGAGATATCAATGCATGCCATGATCGTATATTCATCACACCCGACACTATTGTCGTAGGGCGTTCCAATTATACGAAAAACGAGTAAAGCCCCTGTCACTAAATTCCTTATGGGTATTCGGGGACATATTCTTCTTTTACAGGTTCACCCCTTATTCACAGTTTGCCCACAGCTTTGTTCTTACATAAATATTATTGTAATAGACAAATTCTGACTTTATCTTAAATGTGTTACTTATATAATGACTTTCTCCTCACCTTCATTCTTTTCTTCACGCAGCCTCACGTAGCACCAGGAATGCGGTGAAAGATATTAGTTTCAGCGTTTTAAATATTTACACGTGTCAATTGTACCTGATACCCGATGACCTATTTCCGGTGAGGCCATTTCCAAGAACAAGCCTGTTTTCCCAGTCAAATCGGTTGCCATATTATCCGGGTGTTTAATACAAAGTATGCCTAATGGTCCTCTGCAGTTCCTCGCATGTTTACAATACGCGCACATTGGATTTAGATGCAAAATTTTACTGGTGCATTTTTTTTAATACTGTATTTTTTAACCAAATATTTGCAGATAATTTAAGACATTCAATTTGGGCCCAGTATTGTACATACAAATCTGTATTATATTTTCTCCGGGTGCCCTTCTTTCAATTCTCTCAATATTTACCAATATACAGCTCAACCCCGACCACCTTTAAGATTACATTGCCTACATTACTCCGCCAAATACGGCGGCCAACTTAAAATGTGTAACGGTCCAGCCATGATTTTGAATTTTTTAATGAAATTATGGGACCCATTTGCATGCTATTGAGTATTAAACATATATTGTTGCTATCGGCATTCAGATACAATTTTATATTATCTCTGTGGTCCTACTTATACAATCCAATCCCACTTAAGTATAAATCGCCAATGTTACTTTGGCAGATGTGGCGGCCATCTTAAAATATGTGGAGGTCCAGTATACTTTTAGACATGTGAATTATTGGGCCCCTTTTGCAAATTATTGAATGTTATCATATATTATTATCACCATCTAGATGCTTAAAGTGCTTAAGCATTTATCTCCCTCAGTGGTCATCTTCGTATGCTCCCTCGCTTAATTCTAGCTTATGTCCATTTGTAATCATAGGTAGCTATTTGCCTCTTAATTTCAATAAATATTTACCTGATATAATCTTTTTCCTCAGCATATCCAGTTCTGTTACTGAATCCTATTTCCTCCTGCATATAATTATCTATAAAGCCGTTCCCATTCTTCACGACGTTTTAACCCATATGTAAATGTTTTAAATTTACACATGAAGGACTGTTCCCTCATCTTAAGTTTGTTATCCTATCATGGTGACGGGCTTGTATGTTTTCATGGGTAGGCATACATCTGTTCAGGCAGGTATGATTTAGTATCATCATTTTAGTGACTATGTCATCATGCCTGTCATGAATCCAGGAAGTCATCATTAACGAATGACTTGCATTCTATTCTCCGAGTTTGCGGCACCCTGCCACTGCCTGAGCCTAAGCCTCCCATTGGAAAATTGTAGTGGGGGCCTGCAGCCCTGCATTGCTACTATCCTCAAAGTGCTTGATGTGACTGTGGCCCACTGCAACTTTTGTGCGCTATGGAGTCACCTGCATTTTCCGTGCACTGCCCTCAAGCATGCTAATTTCTGAGTGTGCTTGAGCTCAGTAGGTACAAAAGGGGTATGCTCAGACGTGAGTCCCTTGCTCACTTTGCCACTGGATTCAAGCAAGACGGGCTGAAGACGGCTGTAATGCCAGAAACCGGTCCTCGGAGGCTTGATACCGGTCCAGGGAAGGCATGGCTTGGCAGTTCGGGCTGGACTGTTCCCATGAGGCACAGGGTCAGACTGATTTGCATATGGCCATGTCTGAACTGGGGTGGCAGAGTGGGCTAAAGAACGGTGATGGATTAAACCCAGATCTTTTGACTGGGTGTGAGTGTTTGATTGGTTCAGATGCTCCGTCCATTACCACCCCCTTTTGTACCGCTTTGTTCACCATAAGTGTGGCTGGGTATGCTCAGACTTGAGTCCCTTGCTCACTTTGCCACTGGATTCAAGCAAGCCGGGCTGAAGACGGCTGTAATGCCAGAAACCGGTACTCGGAAGCTTTTTTCCGGTCCAGGGAAGACATGGCTTGGCAGTTCGGGCTGGACTGTTCCCATGAGGCACAGGGTCAGACTGATTTGCATATAGCCATGTCTGAACTGGGGTGACAGAGTGGGCTAAAGAACGGTGATGGATTAAACCCGGATCTTTTGACTGGGTGTGAGTGTTTGATTTGTTCAGATGCTCCGTCCATTACCACCCCCTTTTGTACCGCTTTGTTCGCCATAAGTGTGGCAGGGTATGCTCAGACGTGAGTCCCTTGCTCACTTTGCCACTGGATTCAAGCAAGCCGGGCTGAAGACGGCTGTAATGCCAGAAACCGGTCCTCGGAAGCTTGTTTCCAGTCCAGGGAAGGCATGGCTTGGCAGTTCGGGCTGGACTGTTCCCATGAGGCACAGGGTCAGACTGATTTGCATATGGCCATGTCTGAACTGGGGTGGCAGAGTGGGCTAAAGAACGGTGATGGATTAAACCCAGATCTTTTGACTGGGTGTGAGTGTTTGATTGGTTCAGATGCTCCGTCCATTACCACCCCTTTTGTACCGCTTTGTTCGCCATAAGTGTGGCAGGGTATGTTCAGATGTGAGTCCCTTGCTCACTTTGCCACTGGATTCAAGCAAGCCGGGCTGAAGACGGCTGTAATGCCAGAAACCGGTCCTCGGAAGCTTGTTTCCGTTCCAGGGAAGGCATGGCTTGGCAGTTCGGGCTGGACTTGTCCCATGAGGCACAGGGTCAGACTGATTTGCATATGGCCATGTCTGAACTGGGGTGGCAGAGTGGGCTAAAGAACGGTGATGGATTAAACCCAGATCTTTTGACTGGGTGTGAGTGTTTGATTGGTTCAGATGCTCTGTCCATTACCACCCCCTTTTGTACCGCTTTGTTCGCCATAAGTGTGGCAGGGTATGCCCAGACGTGAGTCCCTTACTCACTTTGCCACTGGATTCAAGCAAGCCGGGCTGAAGACGGCTGTAAAACCAGAAACCGGTCATCGGAAGCTTGTTTCCGGTCCAGGGAAGGCATGGCTTAGCAGTTTGGGCTGGACTGTTCCCATGAGGCACAGGGTCAGACTGATTTGCATATGGCCATGTCTGAACTGGGGTGGCAGAGTGGGCTAAAGAACGGTGGTGGATTAAGCCCAGATCTTTTGACTGGGTGTGAGTGTTTGATTGGTTCAGATGCTCCGTTCATTACCACCCCCTTTTGTACCGCTTTGTTCGCCATAAGTGTGGCAGGGTATGCTCAGACGTGAGTCCCTTGCTCACTTTGCCACTGGATTCAAGCAAGCCGGTCTGAAGACGGCTGTACTGCCAGAGACCAGTCCTCGGAAGCTTGTTTCCGGTCCAGGGAAGGTATGGCTTGGCAGTTCGGGCTAGGCTGTTCCCATGAGGCACACGGTCAGACTGATTTGCATATGGCCATGTCTGAACTGGGATGGCAGAGTGGGCTAAAGAACGGTGATGGATTAAACCCAGATCTTTTGACTGGGTGTGAGTGTTTGATTGGTTCAGATGCTCTGTCCATTACCACCCCCTTTTGTACCGCTGAGCTCAGTAGGAGCAACAGTCATACTCATATCTCACATGCATTGTAGCATTCCGGCTGGGGACAGTGCTTGTGCTGTGGCAGGCAGGGTCACAGCAAGCTGAGCGGTGGATGCTTATGCCGTCGTCATAACTGGACCAAACTAATTACAGGCAGCACTAGCAGTGACATGACCTGCTGTGCTCAAGCAGCCTGACCTGCAACAAACCCAGTCAGACTGTACTTATTAATATGTTCTAAAACAGCATTTAAGTTTGTTGTACATTTTGTTTTTGCACTGATCTGTCGGTGAAGGTAAAGAAGTAAAAAGCATGCTATGGGGACAGACAGCAGAGCATGGTTACAGGATAGAGATTATGTGGGTGTTGAAAGTTGGGCACACTGGAGGTAGAAGTGGGCTGTAGCCTCCTTAGCAGCATTTTCAGCCCCAGCACTTCCTGTTTTTTTACAAATGAAGCACTGCTGCCAGTGGTAGAGTTGGATGCAGGGCCTGGCTCTAATCCATGCCTGTATCTGACCCCACACCATGTGCAACAAAATGATATGCACATCATGAAGTTGTCTGCCTGCAGGTCATTGTCTACCTCCTGGTTGGTTGGCCACAGGGCTTGGCCGCATGCCATGCTGTGATGTTAGTCCCTTGTTGTGCACGGCAACGGGCCATGCATAGTGTGGGGTTGGCTGCCTGAGGGGATTTTTGCCACAGGGCCGAAAGTTATATGCTGTGGGGTTGGCTTTATGTATGGTAAAAAAATATTACTATATGTTAACAAAAAATAGAAATTCACCAGAAATAAGCAAAGGTTAGAGTAACATTATGATTAGGTGAATATGTCAGTAACAGCATTATAGTTTTGAATAAAAAAACACAGAAATTCACCAGTTATATTTAGCAGAGCTAACTATAACTTGTGCCTCTGCCATGCACTCCTTGTGACCTCACAAATTACATCACTAATGGCATTTTCTACTATGAACCACAGATAAAAGGGTAACATGTACTGCACACGGTGTTCAATCTGTATACAGCTGTTCCTCTAGATACTCAAGCCCTTTTTACATCATTATTGCCTTTCTGCAGAAATTCTTTGACTGTAGAAAACCTTTGGCAGTCTCTGAGCCTACATTGAGAAATGGAGTGGATATGAATAGCAAAGAGGATACTGTTAACATTGTTTACTCCATCGAGAGAGTTTACTCTGTACCACACTGTTTGTTGACAGTGAAACTCTCATCAGAAATACGCCACAAAGTTTTAAAAAGTGTCTACTAAGAACAGTGTACAACCCAGGCAAAACATGTTCAAAAAGTGACTTTTCACTTAAAATAACTAAGGTCTGAAGGTTCTAAAGATCATACTACCATATTTTAAGGAACAAGGGTCCCTTGCTGTAAATTATCTTAGAACCATATTACATGGAAAAATGATGAAGTCTATGTTAACTGTCCAAACGGAAAAGCCAATGCCTTTACTAAAACATGTAACACGTTAATAAAGTGGGTTCAAAACAAAAAATGGGGGGGAAACAAGCTTTAGGACTAATAAAGACAACCAAATGATGTCACATATTGCAAGAAGTACCAGTGCCAACATATTTAATACATATCAATGTTATGGGTTCATGGTAATGTTTGTTGACAACTTTTTGATCCCATCAAAAAATATTGGAACCATCATCAGGACATAAAGATTATGCCGGAGATGCACTTTGCCTGCACGAGAAATAGAAAAGTAGAGAGGGAGAGGGGAGGAGAACGGAGAGGTGAAGGGAGAAAAAGGCAATACAAATTTAAAATGAAAACATAAAAAGAACTGTAAGGAGTCATATATAGAATAAAGGCCCGAAAAGGCAAGCCATGCACATATGTGGAAAAGTAACATCTAAGGTGCCGCACGCATTGTGAATTAAAACAGCATTAGCTAAATTGTGGGGCGTGGCACTGCTAACAGCATGATCAATTAAAGCTGGATCCAATTAGTGATACACTACATCAGATAAAATTGAATAAGTAATAACTAGCCAAGAGAAAGGTGTTGGGCAGATGGAATATGAAGTAAGAGCGAGAGCCCTTGTCTACCCGGTGCTTCACATTAAGATCTAAAAGGGAAATAAGTAATCATTACTACAATGACAATTCTGCTTATGAAGGAAAAGGGCAACCCAAACACACACTGACCTGATAATGATAAAATTGCTGAAATTCGGTCTTGGGCTGAGGCCGGTGGCCTGACAACCAGAAAAATAAAATGAGGAGTAGAGGCCCTTTGAAGAGTATCTTTGGTCAATAAATTGCGGGAGTGAGAGCAGAGTGAGACTTTTCAGGGTCTCAGTAGTCTGTTAGCCATGAACGCCAAATGTGGGAGTCAGACCCACAGCATCAAAGTTCAGAATTAATGAAGATCTTGCGCGTGTGTGCAGCTTGCCGGACAGTAAAGGAAAAGAAAAGAGGATCAGAGGGTAGAGCAACAGAGCGGCCATATTGGAATAGATTTTTGTAAATCAGAATACGGCAGCAAGATTTGAGTTGACATGAAATATAATTCCAGTCACTTTGAAAAATCTAAGTAATTACATTCCAACATGAAGTGCATTGTAAATGTTATAAATTTAAAAGGGGCATTTTCAAGTAATCTAAGCAAGAACTTGACTAGAGAACATCAAAACCATAATACGGCAAGGAATACATTGTGGCAATTTACAAAGTAGAAATTAAAATCCAGTGTACTAGACACATTGGTGTTTACAGCGTGTGGTCCAAATGGAAAAGTGAAGGACTACAATACTAGAACCATGCAAAGTGTAAGAGGAGAGCGAAAGTTTTTTTCAGAGTTTATACTAGCGCAGCATAGTCCTCCATTCTGTTGAGACCAGTGTGTAGATTGTTCGTGCAGAGTATCCACTTGAGTTCCTCCTTATTAAGTATTGTTGTGATGTCCGCAACACTAGGAGGGGGGTTTGATCATGGGGAACGAAGGTCATCATCTGTGTGTCCTTTCTTTTAAGAGTGATTCACCAGTGTGGCATTGGTGACCTTTCAGAAGACGAAGCATCTGTGTTGGCAGATCCGAATTCGAACTTTCTGTGCTGTTCAACCAATGTAAATTTGATTGCATGGACAATTAATTGCATAACGTGCATTTATAGTATTGCAATTGGAAACTTAGTTAAGAAAAATTCTAACGCAGCCATGAACAAATTCCATAGTCTCTATAGTAATTAGGCAGACGCTACAATTTCCACACTCATAATGTCCGACAACGGGGTCCAATCTGCCATATTTCTGGTAGAGTTTGAGTAGTGTTCTTAGGGAGGAGGCTTTCTCTAACTAATTGTTCTTAATTATTATTACTTTTGTGGAGGCGAATAAGGGCAGCTCAAGTTTATGTTCTCCAGGTTTAAGGACTGGACAGTGTTTGAGTACACATTTCTTCAACTGATTAGAGACAGTTTAATCAGTATGTGATGGTGACCAGCTGGCCATTCTCTTTCTCAGCTTTGGGTGTCAAAGGTGCCTCTCTTGGGCAATACCATGCTCTTTTTAAGGACTGTCTAAGCAGTTTATGTGGGTATCCATTGGCTAGCAACTTGCTAGATAAGGTCTTGGACTCTTGAACAAAGTATTGTTTGAAAAAACGGTTTCTGCTCCAGTGGAGACACTGTGAGAATAGTAAAGAGTCCCATAGGGCTCTGGGTTGATGACTTGTGTATGTGAGGAGGGTAGGTTTACAAAATAAAGATGTAAAGAGCTCACCATCTGATGTTTTTATGAGTAGATCCAGACTGTTTGTTTAGCAAGTTAGTGAAGTACATGGGGGTGTTCTCATAGCCATGCCAAATCATGAACACGTCATCAATGAAGTATTTCCAAATAACAATGTCCTGGTATAATGGATTGATATGAGACAGAATGATACTATTGTCAAGATGACCCATGAACAATATGGCAACATTTGGAGCAACAACTGCTCCCATGGATGTATCTTTGATCTGCTGGAAAAATTCCCCATCAAGGTGGAAGAAATTGTGAGTCAGACAAACTTTCTCCTGTGTAAGAATGAAAGATGTGGAAACTGCTTGTTGACGTATCCTAGATTCTGAAATGTTCTCAATAATCCTCAAACCTTCTCTCTGGGGGATATTAGAATATTGGGACTCACTGTGCAATATGCAAAGGATGTGGGTGTTAGGTTTAAAGGGAAGATGATCTACCTGGTTGATTATATCCTTTGTATCTTTGAAATGAAATAAAATACCAGCATTTGTAAAGCGCACAGCTACTTCCAGAGAGTTATCCCGGTTCCGGGGGCTGTCGGGAAGATTAAGCGAACTATTGCCCAGAGTCACATGGTGCTGGGTTAACCGACTGCGGGGGATTGATCCATGAACCCCGTGGTCCGGGGTAAGGCACCCTGGCCGCTCCACCATACCTCTTTCCCGTAGCAGTGTGTCTGTGGTACAAAATCCTTGATAAAGAAGTCCATATATTGGCAAGGGGCTCTAATATAGAGCTACATCCTGATACAATAGGATGGGTGGGTGGTGGTGAGACGTCTTTGTGTACCTTTGGTAATGCGTAAATTACTAAGCCTGGGCGGAGTTTGCGGAGTTATGCTGAACTCTTAAAAGTAGCAAAAAAATCTCTGGAGGCCAATGCAGAGATGTGCGAATAGGTGGAATTGCGTGCCACGTCTATTCACGAGATATGTACGCAATGCACAGTGCGTTCTTGCACCAGAAATCATGCACGAACAGCACCACACGGTTTACATGGGTGTGTTTTACACTGTTTACAGTGCTGTGCCCTAATTTTTGAATCCCTCTTATGGGTCAATTAGAATGTCATTCAGAAAGGCTCCAAGTGGCATCGATTTGTTAGAATCTGATTCGGAAGCCTTGTTTCTGACTGATTTGGAAACATTTCTAAATGAGCGATCATGATGTTCCCAACACTTTCAGACTTTCTGACTCGGTCCCCAGGGCCATTCGGAGTAACCGAGTTGTTCCGAGCTGACTCGTACAGGTCTATGGACCACGTTTATGAGTGAGCTACTAGGATGTCTGAATTGAACAGCCTTTCTGAACAATATTATGTGATCATAGAGTCAGTGGTGCTACCTAATCCTATTAGTGGGTTAATGCATTCTCCCACTTCTCTGTGCCTTTTTTTTCGCTCATACAGTCCTAATCTCAAGTAATTTCCCAGTGATGTCTAGTATGAAAAAAAATGCAGACTGAGTTGACCCATCAAAGGGGGTAGAGACTTAGAGATTGAAAATGTGATGAGAAGCAAAGATCATTTGTTGCAATTCATTAGTAGTTCCAAAATGTAGTTACGGAAATTTGGAATAAGCTTAGGCTTAGGAAATCTGGAATAGGTCCATGACACTAGTAGTACTACAGCAAATTGGATTTAGAAAAGCTCAATGTTACTGTGTTTACCTTTCCCTGTAAAAATATTTTTGTGGGGATTATTAATCACTGTACCACTATTCTAATTTTATTTGTTTCTTACATTAGCATCCAGAGGCAAGAAGAGAGATGGGCCTTGAGGATCCAGTGAGGCAGGCAAGGATGCTGAAGGTTCCATTGCCTATACAAGTACCTCAGCAGATGGCTCTACTAGCCCCAATAATTCATGCTGTTGTTAATATTATTATTTTCCTAACTTTTACCTCTCCACATTTAGAATAATTGTTTTCATTTTGCTGTCTCCAAATTATTTTCTAACTCCTCTTCATTCTAAGTGTTTGTTTCCTAAATTCTTCTAAACCCTGCATTATCCTATTTACTTATATTCTATAGTTCAAGTTACTACTTGACATCAAACTTTCTGTACTAGTCTGTCTGTTCTGTAGCTTTCTTTCTTCTGCTTTGCCAGTAAACATTCTCTCTTGCCTTATATATCTTGTGGACTGGTGGTACTGAAAGATTCAGGGGACCCGTTTTGGGTCAGCCACTACAACTCTACTGTGAAGATTGTATCCCAAGTAAGGTATTGTATGTATGTTTGTTGAGAAGGCTTTATGTTCCTTTCTCAAGCTCAAACAGTAATATGAGAGAGTGGACATTAGAGGCAAGATGGCGTCCCGCAGTGGTGTGCTCACCTTTTTCTGGACTACTTTGCAGTCCGGCTGCTTCTTCTTCTTGCTGGTGAAAGTGTGGTGGCGGCTGGAGGTTACATGGGTGGAAACCCGGGTTGGAATTACTTCTTGGCGACGACCAGCCGAACGGATGTTTGTGAATACCCGGGCGACCGTTGGAACGCCGTAGCTGGAGGGGCGTGCCGCGACCGGCAAACGCACAGTTTCTTGCTGGAAGTATCTGGGGCCGCCGTGATTACTGCATGCTGCTGCGAGTCAGCGGTGCTGTGAAGCTCGCTGTTGAAATTTGCAGAGACGAAGGTGAGCGGCAACATTTTGGCAATATTCTGGCCATATTAACTACGACAGTAGCTGACTGACCAAGGCGAAAGTGCAGGCGGCTCAGTACCGTATTTCTTTGTATACTGGCCTCGACAAAGTTAAAAGTACCGGCACTCGAGGATATTCTATGTAGCAGCAACTTTGAAAAATCCTATTGGGGGTTAAGACCTTGGAGAGACTAGATTTGGACCTTTTTCATGACGTTACTTGCTGATGAGCAGCCGGGCCTTATTTAGATGAAAATGTGACTTGTTATGTGATATACACTGTGCAAGGGAAGGAAAAAAAAAGGAAAAAAAGCCACTGATTTATGAACTTCTTCATTTTTGTTTTGGATTGGTTTCTTGAAAAAGAATATATAATATAATTTGTCGGGACCTGCTATGCCACCTAAGACAGCTCGCGGGGGGAAAACTAGACCTGTGGGGGAAGGAGTTGTTGGCTCACGTGCAGCCCTTGCTGCAAAACAGAAAGAAATGCTGGGTGCTCAAGGCCCTGAACGTGTTGGTCCTAGTAAAGACACTGCATTAGGTCACCCAAAGCTACGTGTGCTCGGTGTACCAGAAGGTTTGGAAGGTCAGGATGTGTTTAAATTTGTTGCAGAATTATTTGAGGAAGTGCTCCCAGAAGTTACTGACTGGAATTGGAGCAGTGAGATACAACGGGCCCATAGGTTTCCTTTTCGGCAGCGACCGCCAAGAGGGGGTCAAGTAAACCCACAACAGCCACGGGCTATTTTGATTTCTTTGAATAATTTTTTGGCCAGACAGGTATTATATGATTTGGCTCGGCCTGACAGGAAGAGAACTGGGAAAGGTATACAGTTTTTTGTTCTGCCAGATTTCTGCACCTCCACAGTTGAAAAGCGATGGAAACTATGGCAGCTGATTTCACCTTTACAAGCAAAAGGTCTACAAGGCTTTCTGTTGCATCCTGCAACTTTAAAAAGTGTTAACAAAGGCCAGAGTTGCTTCGTTACTACAGAGGCTGCTGTGAAAGAGTATATGCAAACTCTTCCTTGATGGACCGTTATATTATCTGGACTATACTTGATTCTATGTTTTATTTTTCTGTTTTCTCCTTCTTCCTTTATGATGTCTCTTTTTTTATCAGAGGTTTTTTGACTTATTCTGGTAATAATATGATAAGAGACAAAGGTTGATATATTTTGATTGGTGAGCCGAGTTGCACGGGATCCACTCACCAAGCATCACAAGGGCAATTAGCCCTATTGCCTTAGTTAAGGGGGGGGGGCACTTTGGGATTGAGGGGGGGTTTGAGGAGGTGGTGTGTGGGGGGTCTGGTGGCACCGGGGATTTTCTGGGTATGGGTGGTGTAAGGGTTAGCAGGGGAAAAAATGGCATAATCTCAGTTCATAGCATCTGTTTTAATATTTGTTTTAATTGTGTTGGAGCGAAGATAAAATGTAGTTTACTTATTAACGACCAGCAATTTTTTTTTGGCTAGGAAATTACGAATCTGCTCCTTTAATGTTTGCTGTCTTAACAATGCTATGAAAAGAAAACGGGTTACTAATGAACTACTTTTAATTATTCTGGATATTCTTTGTCTGCAGGAAACGCATATTCCTTGGTCTAATTACAAGGTTTTATTTGAATTGGGTTATTCTGTATTAGCAGTGTCTAAACAATCTACTATGAACAGTGGGGTAGCTATAATGGGTAGCCGTGCTGTAGTTGACACGGGTAGGAGACTCGTTGATAACCTTGGATGATGGGCGATATGTGAGTGTATTATAGGGGTTACCAAAGTTACAATATGCACCGTGTATGGGTCTAATCTTGACGAGGCAGACATTTTTGAGTTTTTGAATGTGGAGTTGGCACAGTGGCCTACGCCATTATTATTACTTGGGGATTTTAATATACATGGAGATACCCATACTTGGAACCTTTATTTTCAGGGATATCAAGGTCGTAAGCCAAAGGTATATTGGGCATTATATCAGCTGTTAGCCCAACATGGACTAGTTGACGGGTGGGCCAAGATAAATCCGGGTAATCACGGCTACACTTTCTTCTCCTCTCCCCACTCTAAATTTGTAAGGTTAGATTATATTTTTTTATCTCGGTCTTTAATTGCTGGGGCAAAAATGCAAGACATGCCTCGCATTACATCGGACCACAGCCCTGTAGTTCTAGATTTGATTTGTCTCCAACCGGCACGTTTAATACGTGCATTTACCTTTAATAAAAAACCTTTTAGTGATGAGGAGTTTATAACTCACATTCAGCTTTGGGCTACGCAGTTTTTAGAATATAATAGAGGCACTGCTAGTCAACCGATGGTGTGGGATTCCTTTAAAGCCGGTGTCCGGGGGGAAACATGCAATTACGGCTGGGCTGGGCTAAGCAAAAAGAACAGAAACCTATGAAAGCCGGGCTGATTGAGGAACTCAGAGTGGCAGAATGTGAACTTATGTTGGTCATTCAGTCTAATGCCGACTCCCAAGAGGCACAAATTATGGTTGCTAGCTGCAAAGCCAAGATCAATGGGGTTTGGAGTCAAGATATCGCTGTTCAGTATAAGGCTTATAAAACCGAAAGATATGAATATGGTGAGGCAACGGGAAGATGCTTAGCGCAAAGAATGCGAGCTAGGCAGGCGTCTCAATGGATTGATATGCTTGAGAATGATAGAGGCGAGTCGATTGAAACTATAGATGGTATTATGGAAATTTTTCGTGGATATTATCAAGAGTTATATACCCAAGAGGCAATTGCACAAGATCAAATAGAAGTTTATCTTCAGGATTTCAATTTTTCTAAACTTGGGCTATCGGAGAGGGAAATGCTTGAGGCTCCAATCACTATGCAAGAATTGCAGCTTGCAGTAGAAGAACTAGCGCTAGGGAAGGCATCTGGCACTGACAAGCTACATCTAGAGGTTTATCGAACTTTATTTACTGTCCTTAAGGCGGATATGCTTGCTACTTTTATTATGGCCCAATCTGGCAACCCCTCAGAGTCTTGGGATGAAACTAACACAGTTGTTTTAAAAAAAAAAAAGATAAGCCCCCTCGGCTGCCAGGGTCATACCGGCCCATATCTTTAATAAATGCCAATGCAAAAGTCTATTCTAAAATACTGGCTACACGGCTGTTGTGAGTTACCCCAATGCTTGTATCACCCCACCAGCATGTGTTTCTTAGTAGAAGGGTTTCGTAGAAGCACAGTAAATCATCTCCATCGGGTAATTGTGTTAATAGATTATGCAACTGCTCTTCAAAAGAATATGGGTATTATTTTTTTGGATGCGGAAAAAGCATTCAACCGAGTCACATGGATATTTTTATGGGCCATAATGCGCAGAATGGAGTTTGGTCCTATGTTTTTGCAGGCTGTACAAACTATGTATAGGAATCCTCAGGCTAAAATATGTACTATGAGACAAGAGTCATCGCTTGTTCATATTACCCGGGGCACGCGGCAGGGCAGTCCCTGCTCGCCTTTACTCTTTGCTATTTATGTAGAGCCTCTTCTAAAATTATTAGAGTCCACCAACCCAATAAAATCAATGCTGGTAGGTGAATATGAAGTGCGTGTTCTCGCATATGCTGACGACATTGCGGTTGTGACCTTGGATCCTGAGTCAGCATTGAGGGAGGTTGAATGTCTGACGCAAGTGTTTGGACAGGTTGCTGGATATAAATTGAATATTTCTAAAACCCAAGTCATTTGTACAATGGGGATGTGCATGAGTGAGCCATGAGTAACGAAAGAGGCTAAGTATTTGGGGATTAAAATTAGAATGTCTATACAGGAGATAATTGATGTAAATTGGAATGATATAATAAGTGCCGTCAAAAGTCAGCTAGAAAGGATAGAATGTTTACACCTGTCAATGGTTGGTCGTCGCAACGTATTAAAGATGTGTATTCTTCCTAAAGTGTTATATTACTTTCGGACGGTTCCTTTGGAGTTGTCCAATGCACAATTAATACAGCTGCAAGGTATTACGGAGAGGTTCATCTGGGGCTGGAGGAAGCCCCGTCGTGCTTGAAAATATATGATGCTACCTTTGGCTCGTGGTGGAATGGAGGTCCCAAATTTTATCCTATATTATTTAGTATGCCTCATACAGAATGCAAGGTATATGGTGATAGGGGGGGCTGAACACCAATTCGAGTCACCTAATATCTATCAAATGACACTGGGAAACCTGGCGTGCGAAGCCTTGTTGAAGTTTTATGAGCCAAGCTACTTCAAGCGTACTAGATTTAAAATTATGTCCGCAGCTTATAATGGGTGGGAGTGGCTTCGGAAAATTCTGGCAATTCAACGGATTCATTTTTACACACCTTTGCATTCAAGGGGCATATTACGTCTATATTTTGGGATACAAAGATGCGAATTTGGAAAGATAAAGGGGTTTGTCGTCTAGGGGATTTTTTTAAGGATGGTGCACTGGTTCAATTTACGGATTTAATGGAGTCACATGAAATCACGAAGAATGATTTTCTTAAACACCTGCAATTACGTGATTTTTTATATAAACAACGCCAACCACAGGGCATTGTTAATATCGAATTTATCGAAGCTCTTCTAAAAAGAGTGAAGATTGGGGTCTTGTATGAAACTTTACTATTAAAGCAACCGGATGATATTGATATACAAGATGTTAAATGTCAAAATCGACTGAGTTGTTCGAAGCTTATTTTTACAAGATTCGACTGATATGGCGGCAGCAATAGTTTTGTTTACATACTCAACATTATAAAACTGTGTTTAATTTATACCACACGCCAGCTAAAATGATGAAGTGGGGCGATATATATGATGGAAAATGTTTTAGATGCCATATGGACGAAGCAGATATTGTTCATGTATTTTTTTGATTGCAATGCACTCTCTCAGTTTTTTTCAAGTATTGAGGAATTTCTGTTTGTAACAACGAAGATGCAATGTCATATTAGTCATGAATTGCTGCTCTTTGGGGTGGGAATTGACATGGGAAGTCCACAGAATCACTATCCCCACGTTATTTTATTTTTATGGCAATGGCGGTAGCAAGGCTATGTATCGCTACAATGTGGCTGAAACCTGAAGCCCCTGTCTTTGAAATGTGGAGAGCTAAATTTTATAATGTGTTTCATTTAGAATTTAACCTATACCACATCAAATCTATGAGAAAAAAACAATTAGGGGTGAAGATATGGCAACCAATGCTCCAACATTTGGAACTTTCACTGTGAGAATGTTGTTTTTTGACATTTACATTTACTTTAGAATTGTTTCAAATGTCATTATCTCCTTTTCCTTTTGCTTTTCTGTATGTTATGAACTGAATAAAAAAAAAAGAAAAAAAAATGAGAGAGTGGCCATGGTCATTGTGGACCCTCAAATATTGTGTATGTATTACTATTATAGTCTATCAGCAGTTGATGACAGTGTAGTATGGCTTGAAATATGAGGGCTGTCCCATTGCATTTGCCAACCAAGACCACAATATGTCTCTCAATTATCCACTCCTTCATTGCCCTTCATTGACTCAGATTCATCATAGTTTTCCCCTCCATTACAAACTATTTTTGGTTGGCTTGAATACCTGGCTTTTCACACATTGCAAACAAACAAAATGCCTGTACTCAAACTGTAGAGAGCGAGTTTGCAGACTGGTGGTGCTATGAGAACTTACCAATACTGCTGTGTGAGACTTACTGGAGGTAATAGGAGGGGTAGTTAGCCCCCAAGGTTGTCCCCTCCTGTTACCTCTAGTAAGTCCCACACAGTGGGATCGCTAAGAGGTCTTCAAGGGCTACGGCATCTCTTTCACCACCACTATGCAAACGTACCTCCTGGCACACTACGGGTTGGGCGTTGAAGTCCACTTTACTCCTGAAGGACTTTCAAGGCCAAGAAGCCCTCAAGGCACCTCCTGTAAATCCTACGCAGCAGAATTCCTGGGCACTGGTTGGAGGCCCAGCCCCCTTTCTCCACCACTCTGCAAACGCGACTACCAGTTACAGAAGCATTTCTAATTTGATAGTTCTCACATTTGCAAGAGGTAGATCTATTGGCGTTGTAAATGTAAACGTTTTTTAATAATGTTTTTTGGAACGGAGTGGATGTACGTTGTGTGTAGTGGAATTATGTGGCATGTTGTGCAGTGAAATATTGTGGATGGGAAGTATGTGGTACTTAGTGTATAGGAATTATGTAGAGTGGGATTATGTGTTATTGAGAGTAATTATGTGGTATGGTGGTCTGTTTTGTGGAGTGCTAACCTCAGGTTATAGTCTTCCTCATTTCTTTAGAAGCAAAATTATAAACTCAATAAAACAAAAAAAGAAGGAACCGCTGAGGGGCACTTCTGGACCTAGTCAGAGGTATGAGCAGGGACACTGGATTTAATCGACTGTTTGACTGCACGACTTTCGCACAATTGTAAATTTTTCACATTTGCCGCATAATCCATGATCTACTGCATAATCTGCTGATTTGAACAAAAAAAATCTTGTTTCCAGCTCAAACGGCTCAAACGTTACCAAAATTGCAGCGACAAGTGTTACAGCATGTTGGAAGGCCCTTTGCAAACCTAGAATACTCACCTGTTACTCATTGCTAAATGTGGGTGTTAAATTGGTACTAATGGTGTACAAACCACTCTTGCTTCTTTCTGCACCTCTCTTACCTTTTACCACATTTCTATTGCTTCTTTCAGCACCTTTCTTTCTTTTTCTGCACTTCTATTACCTCTTTTTACACATCTCTTCCACTTTCTGTACCTCTTTTGACTCTTTCTGCATCTCACTTGCTTCTTTCTGCACCCCTCTGGCCTCCTTCTTCACCCTCCATCCCTCTTTCTGCACCTCTCTTGCTTCTTTCTGCACCCCTGTTCCCTTTTTCTGTACCTCTCCTGCCTGTTGCTGTAACTTTCATTCCTCTTTCTACAACTCTCTTGCCTCTTTCTGTACTGCTCTTGCCTCCTTATGCACCTCTGTTGCTTCTTTCTGCACTTATCTTGCCTCTTTATGTACCGCTCTCGTTTCTTTTTGCACACCTCCTGCCTCTTTCCGTACCTCTCTTTCCTCTTTCTGCACCTCTGTTCCTTCTTTCCGCACTTCATTTGTTTCTTTCTGCACCTCTTTTGCTTCTTTATGCACCCTTATGCCTCTTTCTGCACCCTTCTTCCCTCTTTCTGCACCTCTCTTGCCTCTTTCTGCACCACTGTTTCTTCTTTCTGCATCTCTTTTACTGTTTCTGCAACTCTATTGCCCTTTTCTGCACTTTTCTTATCTCTTTCTGCACCTCTATTGCTTCTTTCTCTACTTCTCTTGTCCTTTTCTGCACCACTGTTCCGTCCTTTGCCTGTTTCTGCACTATGTTGCTTCCTTCTGTACTTCCCTTGCCTCTTTCTGCAACTCTGTTGCTTCTTTCTTCATTTCTCTAGCTTCTTTCTGCACCAATCTTGCCTCTTTCTGCACCTCTGTTGCTTGTATCTACAATTCTCTTGATTATTTCTGCACCTCTCTTGTTTCTTTCTGCACCCCTCTTGCCTCTTTCTATACCTGTCTTCCCTCTTTCTACACCTCTCTTGCCCGTTTCTGCACCCCTGTTTCCTTGTTCTGCACCTCGTTTGCCTGTTTCTACTACTCTCACCTCTTTCTGCACTTTTCTTGCATCTTTCAGCAGCTTTGTGGCTTCTTTCTGTACTTCCCATGCCTCCTTCTGCACCCCTTTTGCCTCTTTCTGCAGCTCTGTTGCTTGTTCCTGCACTTCTCTTGCTTCTTTCTACACCCCTCCTGCTTCTTTCTGCACCCCTCTTGCTTCATTCTGCACCCTTCTTCCTTCTTTCTGCACCTGTCTTGCCTCTTTCTGTACCCTTTTTCCCTCTTTCTCCACCCCTCTTGCTTCTTTCTATACCCTTCTTCCCTCTTTCTGCACTTTTCTTTCCTCTTTCTGCACATCTGTAGCTTCCGTATGTACTTCTCTTGCCTCTTTCTGTACCTATGTTGCTTCTTTCTGCACTTCTCTTGCTTTTTTCCTGCACCCCTCTTGCTTCTTTCTGCCCCCTTCTTTCCTCTTTGTGCACCTCTCTTGCCTCTTTCTGTGCTTCTCTTTCCTCTTTCTGCACATCTGTTGTTTCTTTCTTCACTTCTCTTGCCTCTTTCTGCACTGCTCTTGCCTCTTCCTGTCCTCTGTTGCTTGTTTCTGCACATTTCTTGCTTCTTTCTGTACCTCTGTTGCTTCGTTCTGTACCCCTCTTGCCTCTTTCTGCATCCTTCGTACCTCTTTCTGCACATCTATTGCCCCTGTTTGCAATTTGGTGCTTATTTGTTGGTGGAAGGTTGGTTTGAGTTGGGTACTGATCAACATATTTGTAAATATTGTTACAACAAGTTAGTGGAGAACAAAATGCCAGCTAGGGATGTACATACCAACTTAGAGTTGGTAGCTATACCTCCAGAACTGTCAGATTTAAATGCATATGAGTCCATTCTTATTCAATCTGTGTACCTGTTACAGGCCATAGCTTGTATGGAGCCTAAAACAGGTAAGCTTCCTCCAACAGATTTAAAAAGAGGTCTGAAAAGAGTTGTGTACTTGCCTTTAGTTTTATAGAAAAATATTAAAACTTTTGGTATATAGAGAGAGGAAATTGAGCCTGTAGTTATTCTAGTTAATGCTGTATCAACAAAGAGTTTAGAAATATGCCAGGAGCTAGTAGATATTACCAAGCTTCAAAAGACTATATTATATCTTGTACAGAACAATATTTATTATAAAACTGTAAATGTGGAAGAATAGGAAATATGTTTAGAAGATGAAACAGTAATTGAAAGTGGACAAATAGAAAAAGTAGACAGGTCCAGGAATGAAGAGATTTACAAACATTACAGTATACATCCTCTACATTCAAAACAAGTTATAGGAAACAGTATTGAATTATTTCAAATGAAGAAAGCAAAGGGAACTCCCATGAGTGTATGGAAAACAAACGTAGAAGCTCATTCTTTTGCACAGTTATTCCCCACAGGAGATGGTGGATGATTTGATGAGTGAGCTGTACAGATTCCAGCTTCAAAATACCTGCTCGACAAGATTGTACTCTGAAGATCCAAGATTTTGATAGTGCATTCCATATATATATCATTGTTTGTTTGAAAGTGACTTGTCTGCACTTTCATATGCAGTGAACTACATATTAAAAACAGGAGCTCATCTTCCACATGTTTCTGCAAAGGAATTCATGGTCAAAGTTCAACAAAGAGATGAACATTTAGAATCTCAGTCATTTCATTTGATGGCATGTCAACATGGTACCAATGAGTATTGGTATCGTCGCCACGGAGAACTTAAATGTAGGTTAAGAAACGTAGGTACTCCTACATGGTTTGTAACACTTAGCTGTGCTGAATAAGCGTGGGATGATTTACTTGAATTTCTAAGAGAAGCAAAATCCAATTTTAAAAACATTGAAATGAAGATGGCTGGAGAACTCTGTTCATTGTATCTACAATGTCTACAGGTATTTAACCATAGGTTTCAAGCAATGAAGTCATTTATCTGCAATATAAATATCCCACCTCTTGGAGAGGTAACAGATTTCTTTTGGAGAAAGGAGTACCAAGCCAGAGATGCTCCTCATATACACATGCTTTTATGGATCAAGAATGCACTAACATTTAGAACTGATACTAATGAAACTTCCTTGTCTTTGATCGAACAGTATGTTGCCTGTGCCTTTCCAAGAGAAGGAGGATAAAAAGGCTTGAGACAGCAAGTTTTAAGTTTTCAAAGTTATCGATGTAGAAAATACTGTCTACGAAAATACAAGTCTAAAGGGACATTTTATACAAAATGTTGTTTTGGATTCCCACGTCCAATAATTTTTAAAGGAAGAGTATATATTTTTATGTCAGCTGTAAGGGACTTACAACTTGGAAATCTCTCAAGAACACATGCAATTTAAAAAGAACCATAGATTCAAAGTATATTAACTACTACAATCCAGTGATTTTGAAAATGTGGAATGCAAACATGGATATTAAATATGTTGCAGATAATTCAATTGCTGTTGCTCGCTTTGTTACATCATATATAACCAAATCTGAACAGACAGAGATGAAAGAAATGTGGGAAGAAATTTCACACAAAAAGAGTCTTAGCAAGAAATTGTACAGCTTCAGCTTGAAAATGCTTTCTCATCGAGAGATTGGATCCTGTGAATGTTAGGATCGCTTGAGCTCTGCCAGTTTATATTCAACGTCAAGTGGAATCATTTGGGTAAGTCCGAATCTTGCTGCCACACGAAATAGAGTATTGAAAACATTATAAGAAATCGAATACTTAGCACTGAATGAACCAGAAGGTACTGATATTGTTAAAACTAATATGTTGGAAATACTTTAACATGTCAACTTTTAAAAAAAGTAATGAAAATTTAAAAGAAGAAGAATATTCAGTAATTGGATTTGATGGATGTCAAAGAAAATCTTATTAGCCACAGAAAACTGAGTTGTGAAATGCCAGATAAGAGGGCATTTTTCTATTTAGCACTTCTGCAACTTTTGAAGCCTTGGCATGGTGAAACAGAATTACTGGGAGATTTTGACTGTTATGAAGATTCTTTTAATGCAAGTAAGGATAGCATTTAGTTCACAATTTCTGCTATATATCTACAAATGTTACATGATGAGATTGAGCAAAAAAGTACTATTGCAGCAGAAATAGCTAGAGAAAGTTCTCAAGATAGTCAAAGTTCTGGTGGACTGAGTCAAGATCCACTAGGACAACCAATTATCTAAAATGAAGCAGCATTAGCCATGAATGAGGTAGACACTGCAATGCAATAAGCACAACAGGATATTATTCAGCTGGAAAAGTTAGAATAACAACTAAATATTGAACAGAAATAAATATATCTACAAGCGAAAGAACTGATAAAACATGGTTTGCTACATAAAAAAAGAATGGCAATGTTCATTCCTTAAACCTATTCTAATGTACATCAGCAGTCAAGCTGGAACGGAAAAAAGTTTAATAATTAAAGTTTTGACCAGTAATCTACAAGAAATGACAGAATCACATTTATCTTGTGCTGTAACAGCTCCAACTGGATTAGCAGCACACAACATTAAAGGGATAACTTTACATTGATTACTTATGCTACCAGATGAACATGATAATAACATGGAATATCAAAAGCTATCTGGAGAAGCTTGTTATGAAGTGTCAAGACTACTGAAGAAAATGAAACTTTTAATCATTGATGAGGAGTGCATAGTTTCAAACGTAATGCTTGCATCTGTACACTTGAGAATGCAACAGATTTTAAAAACAGATTACGTGTTCTGTTTGAAGGAACATATTGTATTCGGAGATCTACCGCAACTTATTCCTGTAACACTTGCCCATGAAACACTAAGAAATCTTTGGGAAGTATTGGAAATGGAAACATTTGGTTACCTTTTGAATATAAAGAACCTATTAAGAATATGCGACAAGCAAATGATGAAGATTATGGAAATATCCTTCAAGATATAAGAATTGGCGTCTTGACGAAACATGGTAAACAAGCTTTAGAAAGTCGACTACTAACGAGCTTGTTTACAACTGGAAAGACAGCGGCTGAAATAATGTACAATAAGAGTGGAGAAAAGAAGTCTATAGTTTGCCTAATGCCTACACTGCAAGAGTGTTCTACATTTAATCAAGAACTTTTAAAACTGGAAAAACAGGAAATACTGGAAATTGAAGCTATTGATAAAATTTAACACCATGGAGTGACTATCCTTCTCACAGAGAAACCACAGGATACATTGTATTCTTTGGGAAAACTTATATCAAAAACTGCAGGCGTAGTAAATATTTGACATGTATGTTTAAATATCGGGTAATTTACAATGTCATTTGAATGTAGAAGACTGTTTAGTAAATGGAGCAATTGGAAAAATGGTTGATTTTGTAAAAGTTCAGAATAGAGATGTTGTAGAATTTTTAATCACATAATTTGATATGATTAAAGAGATAAGACAGATTGGTTGTTGTGTTGTACGTTTTTTGCTGGTAAAAGATGTGTATGCTTGCAGAAAACAGTTTCCTCTGTCCTTAGCATATGCAGTAACTATTCATAAATCTCAAGGTTTAAGTATAGACAGTGGGGCCAAGGTGGTGGCTGGTTAGGACGCGTTTCTCGGCTGCTCTGTCCCGCCGCCCTTCAAAGCACATATTAGCGCCAGCCGGCTCGCTCACGGAGACCCCTGGGGGTAAATACAGGCACCGGGTAGCAGGAGGTGCTATCTGTCCCAGGTGAAGCAGTGAACAAACTCGGACTAGGCGAGACAACACCTGACGGGGCGGTGAGAAGCAGCTGCCTTTGGAGTGCGACCTGGTCTTCTATGGAGTGGAGGAGCAGAGCAAAGGGAACATAATTCCGGCAGCTCCCCAGGTGCATTAGTGTGATGCCGTAAGTTGGTAAGCACTGTCAGGCTCCAGAGGAGACAATCCGGGTCCCCTGACACGCATCCCCTGAAGAGCGCCACCTGATTAGGCCACGAGATCCATGGGGTGCTGCCTGGCCCTAAAGAAGAAGGGAACAAAGAGTGGGGTTGCTAGACTCCAGCACAACCCCCAGGAATAAAGATCAGCACCGGAGGGGAAGAGGCATGCATGGGCTCGGCTAGAGCCGATCCAGGGCCTACGACACAAAGCTGCACGACGCGATGCCTGAGGAGGCTGTGGACGTGGCTGCGGTCTGTTTACTGCAGCCTCTCCCAATCCAAGTATGTGGTTTTGCCCAGCTTTAAGTGAGGACTGAGGCAGGGCCATGGAGAATCCAGCTCAGCCCTGAGGAGCTCACTGTAACTGGACTGCACACAACCAGCAGTGAGTGACCAGCGCTCCTTCACTGCCCCCTACCTCAGACACCAAATAGATTTGCGGTACCTTGGGAGGTCCCACAGGGTGGGTGAGCCATGGGGACGAGGAGGCTTCTCCCATCCCATGGATTCCACTGACCAATCCCTGAGGCAGGACTTGCAAGAAGATCAGCGATGGCCCTAGGGCTGCCGGGATACAGTGAAACAGAGCACTAGGACCCGCGGCAGGCCTCAAGTATGCACCAGTCCAGGGTTGAAGTCTATACCATCTGATCTTCCTTCAGCAATTGAAAACCCCACTCAATAAGAGGGCGATGCATGGCACAAGAAGACCATCCGAGGGTGCAGGGGCGGCCTCCTCCCCCCGCAGCGAGCATTTTCTGCACAGCGATACAGACAGTGCAGAAGGCTGAGACTGGAACCCCCTTATCTTACATACATATAGGATTATCTGTGAGGGGAGGTAACCACGGTGGTCACGGCCAGCATAGAAGGACAGCATGAAGGGCCAACAGTGTTGGTGTAAACCCACTACACTATTACCTCCCAGTCAGAAGGCCCAAAGAAATACTGGCTAACGGCTCTCTCTGTGGAAGTAAGTGAGGAGGCCTAATGGGTCTAGGGACTGGACAGCCCTAGAAAGAGGAAAACCTGCATGTAGTGATGGGGCACTTTAAGACCCTAGTAGAGACACCTCAAGAGGGTCGCGAGCGGACTAGCACCTCTTGGAGGACACTTCCCAAACGAGACAGGACATGGGGAATAGGAAAGCTTGAAGTGGTGTGGCAGTCCTCTGCCTATCTGACCAGAACACAGAGAGTTAGTAGACCCCACAGCTGCTCCCTCATCTGACCTTGAAAGGTTTTGAGGTGCCCCCACACCAGCCCTTGGCCTGAACTAGATTACGAGGAAGGGACAGCACCCTCACATGGGCTAAGACCTGCAAACCACCATCGGGATTGTAGTAGATTTGTAAACAACACACCAAGCAAACAACAAGTCTGCAAACTGAGCAGTAAGGCTGGGACAAGGAATATTGGGCCGGGCCTGCGTGTGCTGTTTCTGCGTGTAGAGTCTGTAATCTACTTTGCGCAGCTCGTCTAGGAGTTCCGCGTATTGTATGTTAGCCTCCTGCAGCTCATTTGTCCCTGCCGCCTCCCCTTCCAATGCATTTAGCTTACTTTCAATCTCTGTGATCCTCTCTATGAGAGCAAGTCTAACTCCTGTTTTTGTGCCAATCGCTACTCCTTGTATCACCGTTTTGAAGGCATCCCACTCCAGTTGGTGGGTACTAACAGAGCCCGCATTCTCAGAGAAGTAATTTTCAATCGCCTCAGCTAGCGCGCTGCGGAATACTTGGATCAGAGCAACAAAAATCTATCTATCTGGGTATGTAGATGGTGTGGCAGGAAGTAAAAGGAGTATTCCCTATTTCCTGGGTTTCTCATTCAACAGATATTGTAGATTTCCCAGCCTTCCGCCCAGCCTCTTAGCGCCTCCGCTTGCCTCCTACTCTCCGCTGCATGCAGTGGGGGGTGTGATCTATCTAGAACAATATCCAATATTGCATGCATTAAAATCACCTCCCAGCACCCAGTGATGGTCAGACCAGTCCGTCAGTGCTACACTAAGGGCAGCCAAGTAACTATCTTGGTCAGTGTTTGGAGCCTAGATACACCCAAAGACTATGTGCGCCCCATCTAGCAAGTCATGAAGCCTGAAGGGGACATTATTTCGCACCCAGACGGCTGCCCCCTGGGCAAATGCGGAGTACGTCATGGAGAACAATTGCCCCCTCCATTTTTTCCCCATCTTTGACGCCTCATCACTACTGAGGTGAGTTTCCTGTAGGAAAGCTAAATCAATCCTCCTTCTATTCAGCTGAACCAGGATACGGTGTCTCTTATGGACCGATCCCATGCCCCTTATATTCCAGGTGCAATATGTATATTTGTTATGTGATGACATGTTGGGATAGGTGGTGTATTTTCTGTGCGGCAAGTGCTGTATGAAGCCTGTGAATTGCCCTGTGTGTGAGAGCCGAGCATGCATAATTAACTGAACTCTCCAATGCTAAGGTCCCCCAGAGAATATTAGGACCAAACCTGAAAAAAAAATTCAACATAAACTCTAAACCATAAATGCCATATTGAAATCGCTAGGGGGGTGGAAGCAGCAGCTGTCTCATTCTGAACAGGCATTGTACTGCACAGTCGAAGAATAAACTGAGTACATTGATACAATTTCCCATAAAGCATGTAAGGACTGAACCTTTTACGATATCTAACAACTTCCTAGCATAATGTGGAACATCTCATACATTACCACTCCCAGTCATCCCCAAATACAGGTCTAGTAGTCTCTGGTAATTTGTGCAGTAATGGACGGGAACAATGTCAAACTAGTGTCAGATTCAGAGTGTATTGTATCAGCATCCGACGATTGCATCGAGTTCGCTGCAGTTTGGGCATCATGTGCCGCCAACACCGCTGCCATCAGAATCGCATCACGCTGGCTGTTCGTAACTTGTTCCCGAGTGGGGCCAGTGTCTGCAGGCTCTGTGGCACACCCGCCTGTCAACATGCTGTCGTAATTTGGCAGCAACTGAGTTAGCATTTAGCTCAGCTACACAAACTTTCATTATTAACTTGACCAAACGTGCGGAGGCCATTTTGTATTTCCTGGCTCCCATTTTGTATGAACATGCGGCCTCGTGGTCAGCATGCCCTTTTGTCCTTCCTCTGTACCAATGACCATTTACTTTGCCCGGCAACAGGCTATTTTTAGCACTGGTCAAGCTCACGCATGTGTACTCGAACGTTCGGGTTAATGAGTGGTCACTTCTCAGGAATGTTCTCTACAACTAACCAGTGGTACTAAACTCCTCCCACATGTTGGCTGTGGTCCAAAAATGCCCTTATATGTACCTAAACTGTGAAAAGAGTATACCGCCTATCTTTTTATTACTGTTAAACCTGTATAAAAGAGGTCGCGCACCGATGTTCGGTGTGATACTTCTTACATTACCGAAGGGTGCTATAGGAATGTACCACAACACCATGAGGTCTTAATAAACTTGTCTTTTGCATTTCCAGTTTCTGTGCCAACTTCTATTCTATGGTGTTCGAGAGTAGTGCAGAGTATGTAGACCTGACGGACTCCAATACCACAAATTGGCGACCACGAAGGGACTCATCGGCGACTCGGATGCCCGAAGGAGAGGTCGCGACGAAGGATTGGAAACTCGCCATGGACGCGTACACTGCCACTGAGTGACCCGAGTCTTTGCACCCACGGTGTTTCTTCCTTTCCTTCTGACCCGACCTTCCAGGTGGCGCCGGTCCTTGACTGAGATCCTGATCGGTTGGTTTGTCGCTCAGTGCCCGTTTGGCTGATTCGATTAAGGAACTTGGCAGTTGGAACCTGGACGTTTGAGAATATTTGGTAAGCTTGTGATTGGTAGGATAGTCTACTGACACTTACTGTGGCTTTTTGGATTTGTTTGAGTTAGCTAACATTTGGACCTATGATTTGAGTTATATGTGGAGTGCACCTCACATAGACAGGCATGTAGGGATATTTCTCTGACTTTGTATTTGTTTGAACGGCACACCGTGTGTAAGACATATTTAAGTGCCATTTTTTGTAGTATCGCGTTTTCGTGATATTTTGACATGCCTGTTCTCAGCACACTTCGAGGAATGTGCTGTTTTGGAAATGGTACCAATTATCGATTAAATGAATCTCAGCCGGCTCCCCCAGAGGGGATACCTAATCGTGAAATGTACATAAAATTTGGCCTTCCTCCCATTATGTATAGTACATTATGGCATAAATACACAAAAACTGATCGTGAATTGCAATGGCCTCTACATGGGTAGTTTGATCTGCGAAAGGTTCAATATGTGGAGCAGTGTTTGTTTCAGCGCAGGTCTAGACAGGATATGTTTGATTGTGTGCGTATGTGGGAGAAAGCGTTGCGTGAACGAATGAAGCGTGAAAAGCGTTGGCGGATAAAGAGCAGCGAAAGGCTGCTCGTGATAAAGCTTTACTGTTGCAGGAAATAGAATTGCAGGAACAGAAAGAGAGAGAGATTCGAGAACGTAATTTACAAGTTAATGGTCAGTTTCCTATTCAACGTCCTCTTTATCCTGTCCTTACTAATGAATCAGATGATTTTTCATTACTAGATCGTTGCCCGCCTCCGTATGTTCCGCCTACGGACCCAGGTGAGGACTCCGGCGAGGATAGTCAGGGAGATCAGCGTACCAGGCTAAGTGCTGATCGAGCCTCGGAATTACGCGGGTTTGCTCGTAAACTTAATATTAATTCTATAACTGTTTCAGAAATCGACGGTCTTATGCGTAAGTGGTCCGATAGAGAACGATTGTATTTTCTGGATCATTTAGGAGATGAAGTTGTTGAACGATTTAGAAAGTATTCATCTGAGTTGGAACCTAAGGATATATCAGTTGGTCGTGATAATTTACGTAAAGGTACTTTTGTTCTTGCAGATGCGGATGAGTTTTTTCAGCGTGTGGTTAAGCTGCGGGATGAAGCGTCACGACTACGAGCGGCAAAAAAGGCATCGGGTTCGCCTGCGACCGGATCGACGGAAGTATCGAAAGAGTGTCCTATCTTTGAAACAGATAAGAGCGCTGCAGTTCATGTTATGCCTATGCGAGAAGCCGCGCCTTTGTTTGTCCCTCCTAAAGGGCAAGGCACAGATGATGATAAGATGTCTAAAGATGCGAAGGGTTATTTTATATATAATTGGGTTTATATGCCCTGGAATAGAACAGATGTTATGACACTTAAAAATGCCTTGCCCGACCCTCACAAAAATCCAGCAGCTTTCTATGAAGGAGTGGAAGGTGCTATTTCTTCGTGTGTTATGACATTAGTCGATATTGATCTTTTCTTTGGGTTAATATTGCCCCCTGATATCTAGAGAGCTATTCGTAAGTTTGATGATCGAGCGATTTTAGGTGCAGATTGGAAGGACTTAGCTCAAGCTGATTTGGATAGGGAACCCGCATGTAAGCCGTGTCAAGTGATTTAAAACACTTGTCCCCCCTAAGAAAATTGATTGGACAATGTTGGCTTCTTGTAAACAGAAGCCGGATGAATCGGTCTCTGACTTCTTTTCCCGTTTCTAGGAAGCGTTTCATGATTACAGTGGGCAATTATTAACCGAGGACACGGGCAGGCATTTGTTCGTTGATAAGTATGTGGCTAATCTCCTACCGGAGATTGCACGACGTTTAAAGACTAGTGAAAGTTCGTGGACCACGGCGACCCCTGCTTCTTTATTGACTATGGCTCAGTATTATGAACGACAGGAATTGGAGGCTAAAGAAAGTAGTGATAAGAAAGCGAAGGAATTAAAGACGAAGGTGATGTTGGCTCAGGTTTATGCTCCGCCGTCGAGAGGGAACGATAGGGGTAGACGAGGACCGTATAGCACGTCTTCCACCCGTTCCGACATTTCTGAGGATCCGTGTGCATACTGTAAGCAGTTTGGACATTGGGCTTCAGATTGTCCGGTGCTTCGAGAACAGCGTAATCAGCATGGTCAAGGAAGTGGAAGGTCACGGAATAGTTATTCAGGACCGAGAGGTGGAGCGAATGATCGCGGTATGTTTGAAGCGAGGGGTCGTGGTCAGACTGATCATAATACTTTTGATCGATGGAATCAGTATCAGATAGCTGAAGGAGAGTTTATTGAGTCTCAGGATAATAAATATGCATAGGATTGCGTAGGATGGGGTGTGGAATCGGTTGAAGTACCAGTCGATCAAAGGGGTCCATATATATTAGCACATGTTTTGGGTTCTACTGATCAGTTTCTGGTCGATACAGGAGCTACTCGTAGCGCTCTGTCCAAACACTTTGTTCCAAGGGCTCCCCTGTCTGGCGACATGATTACATCAATAGGGTTCGATGGAACACCTTCTCTTAGCCCATTGTCTCAACCCCTTATATTTCACATTGACAAATTTACTGCCCCATGCCCGTTTTTTTTATCTCCAAACACGCCAGATAATATTGTGGGACTTGATATGCTTAAACATTTTGAAGCAACTATACGCTGTGCCCCTAAAGGGGTACGGGTTATTTTGAATGAGAACTACCCAGAGGTTGAGAGATCGTGCCTCATGCAGGAGGCCGATGCGTTAGCTTCTCTTTCAAGCACTTTATGGGCCACTTCCGATTCTGATGTGGGTCAAATGATTGTTCCTCCCGTACATATTACTGTAAAGGAGGGAGTGTCTTTGCCCCGCGTACCACAGTATAAGATATGCAGAGAAGGTGAAATCGCTTTGACACATATTGTGAATGACTTGATTGAGGCAGGGGTGGTGGAGGAAGTCCCCTATAATGTTTGTAATAGCCCAATTCTTCCGTTCTTTAAGAAAGACACAGACACTAAGATCTATCGTTTTATTATTGATTTAAGGGAGGTTAATAAGATAGTCGTACCCCAGTACCCGGTGGTGTCTGATATTACCACCTTACTTACTTTGATTCCACCTACCGCCACTACATTCACTGTTATTGACTTGAAGAATGCTTTCTTCTCGATTCCTATTCATCCTGATAGCCGATATTTGTTCGGCTTCACATTAAATAACAAATCATATAGATTTTGTCGAGTTCCTCAAGGCTACACAGAAAGCCCTAGCATTTATAGCCAGGCTTTAAAAAGGCAGCTTGATTCCTTTGATTTACGGTCTGGGGTGGCTCTTATTAAATATGTTGACGACATTTTACTTGCAGCAGACACGCAGGAACAATGTGAGGAGAGTACTCTCTCCCTACTTTCTTTTCTTGCCAAGAATAATCACAAGGTCTCGAGGAAGAAGTTGCAATATTGTAGACCAAAGGTGACCTACCTCGGTCATCTTTTGTCTAAGGAGGGACGTGCATTGACATCAATCCGAATTCAAGCAATATTAGATACACCAGTTCCTTGCACTCAGAAAGATGTTCGTGCTTTTATAGGTTTGACGTCCTTTTGTAGACAGTGGATATTCGGATTTTGACACATTATAAAACCCTTGCTAGCTTTGTTGTCCAAAACTACACCAATTCCCCTTGAATGGACAGAAGAATGTCAGAATGCTTTTGACCAATTGAGGCAAGCCCTTTGTTCTGCACCAGTGTTAGGTACACCAGATTATACAAAGATCTTTACACTATATGTACATGAGAAGGATGGGTGCGCTTTGTCAGTCTTAGTGCAGACACACGGAGATAAACAGAGGCCTTGTGCGTATTTTTCTCAGCAGTAGTCGACACTGTGGCTCGAGGATTGCCTGGATGTTTTCGAGCAGTCGCAGCAACAGCTGTGGCCATACGGCAGAGTGAGGGGATAGTTTTGTCACACAAATTGTTGGTGTTAGTTCCCCATGCGGTAGATGCTTTATTGAACCAAAAGAAGACACAGCATCTAACTAGTGCTCGTTTAACAGGATACGAGTTAACACTGTTGGCGCCACATATTACATGAAGAGGTGCGCCACTTTGAACCCTACTACTTTATTGCCATATCCTGTTGCTGAGACCCAGAAGGAAGAACAACATGATTGTGTTTTTCTGACTGAAGAACAGACAAAGGGTCGTATCGATTTACAGGATACGCCACTTCCAGATGTAGATGGGGAACTGTGGGTTGATGGATCGTGTTTGAAGCTGCCAGATGGTACAACTTCTGCAGCCTACGCGATCACGACACTTAAGACAGTGGTAGAAACAGCACGAATACCGCAAAAATCGACCCAAGCAGGTGAATTGATAGCTTTAACGAAAGCCTGTGAGTTAAGTGCTGGATTATGCGTGAATATCTACACTGACAGCCGTTACGCTTTTGGAATAGTGCACGATTTTGGCCTACTTTGGAAGGAACGAGGGTTCCTGACCTCACATGGAGTGCATATCATGCATGGAGAATTAGTACGTGACCTCCTGAATGCACTATTATGTCCAAAGAAAGTAGTGATAATCAAATGTAGTGCACATAAGAAGGTGACAGACAAAATAGGACAAGGAAACGCTTTTGCAGATCGCATAGCGAGAGAGACTGCGATGTTACAGAATGTCTCTCCTATGTATGTGGTAAAATCACAGGCTGAGCGATGGCATGATGCCAGAGAGGAAATATTAGATATACAAAAATCAGCATCTGAAGCTGAACTTGCAACTTGGGCAACAGAGGGAGTGTTGGATGATGAGGGTTGTTGGCATAGCAAAGATATGGAGAGATGGAAATTGCCTGCCGCTTATTTGCAAGCAATGGTTCAAATGACACATGGGCTGGCACATGTAAGAGCTCTTGCAATTACTAAATTGCTTACACAAGTTTGGGAGTATCCTGAGATTGCCAGCACGGCTAAGAGAGTGGTTCAGACCTGTCTGATATGCTTACAGCACAATCCTGCAAAAGGGACTTATACTCCTAAAGGAGGGTTTGTTCCACCTACTGCACCATTCAAAGTATTACAAATGGATTACATCCAGCTTGAGCGTTGTAACAACTTAAAGTATGTCTTAGTGGTGGTGTGTGCCTTCAGTAAGTGGATCGAGGCCTTCCCCACGAAGGATAATACTGCGTTGACAACAGCTAAGGTGTTACTCAAAGAGTACTTCCCACGTTATGGTGTTTGTAAATTTCTGTGGAATGATAATGGTCCTCATTTTGTTGGGAAAGTAGTGGAGTATGTCCTAAAAGGATTGGGAATTAAACAAAGATTCCACGCTGTATTTCATCCGCAGTCAGCCGGTCTTGTGGAAAGGTATAATGCAACTCTGAAATTGAAGCTAGCAAAGATTGTGGCATCCACGTCTTTGAAATGGCCGGATGCTTTGCCTTTGGCATTACTATCTATTAGATCAGTGCCACATTTCCGATCTGGCCTCACACCTTATGAAGTGGTGTTTGGAAGGCCTGTGAATATATGGGGAGTCCCTAAGCCTCGCTTAATACATGATGTGCCTTGTATAATGATGAACGATTATTTGGCACGGTTAACAAATGATTTACTTTCTATTCATCAACAGGTCCGAGAAGCGCTCCCCGACAACTCCATTGGAGAGGCTCACGATCTCCGTCCTGGGAATCACGTTATGGTTCGTGTGTTCGAGAGAACCAGCAGTTTGGAGCTGAGGTGGCATGGCCCTGAACAAGTATTGTTGGCAACTCGGACGGCTGTGCGAGTCACGAATAAGAAGCGGTGGGTACACTCCACTCACTGTCGTCGTGTCTCTCCGGACCTGGTGAATCCTGCGGTGCTGTCTGATTATCGAGACATCTTGGATGCAGAGAAGAGCCCAGCTACTACGCCTCACGAGTCGGAGGAAGCCTTCCCGGACCACACTGTTTCTGGTGGAGTGAGGTATAATCTACGTCCAAGAAAATAGTTTTTGTGCGAGACTGGTTGAGTTACCGTTCTGAGTTTTGCGAAAACGGAAGCCGAGAATATCAAGGGGGGGGATCAGTTCTGGCCAGTGTAGCGACACCCGTCTTGAATCTCGGAGAAGACACCAGCGGCTACCTCGGATCTTAGCACTCAATTTTTATTTTTTAGTTGATTTTGAAATTTTTGTTCTTTACACTATGGCACCTACAACAATGAGGAACAGGAGAATTCTTGGTGCAGTGCTTTTTGTTGTGACTATAGTGGTAATAGCAGTAATAGCTTGGACTGTAGAACGATTGCTTCCTGCACGAGAATATTTACTGCCTACCACTCCAATCCCATCTGAACATTTCCATTTTACTCTGCCTTATCATGAAGAGAGACATAGACAAACTTATTTAAATAACAGCTTCATTCAGATTCTACATCATACCCATAATATGACAAACACTTCGAACTGTTGGGTATGTGGAATGTTGCCTGGACATCAGAAGAAAGGAGGAACTCCACTTATTCCTCTTCCTTTTTCTCATAATGGTTCTTGCAATGCTTGGTACACTCTTCTTTTTACCCTGAGATGGCCAACAAAAGGTGGACTACTTTTTCGACTAAATAAAATATGCTACAATGATAGAGATGGTTACCCACAGGCAGAAGGAACTAGATTTGAGTGGGAAGAATATCGACCAGACAATGTATCTACGCCTCGTATTTTCACTAATCAACGAATTACAAATATGTCTAGTTTTCATGTGATTACTGTTATTGATACCAAGGCTGAATTATGTGTACGTAATAAAGGTACAATTCTGGTAGGGAGAAGTGAATGTAATACTACTCTCACATTTGACACACCAAATCGTATCGCCTTTGTAGCCTCCCGAAACACTTACTTTATTTGTGGAAATAAAGGATATCATCGTCTTCCCATTGGGTGGTTAGGAACTTGCTATATATCTTTTGTACTACCCCCTGTATTTATTGCCCCGCCTATGTACCATAATGATTTTGTACTATATCATGATTTCATATTAAAACGGGTTAAGAGAACATTAGAGACTGAAAATGTAGACCAAACGGACACTTCCTTACAACAATATGTAGATTTTAATTAAGGCCTGTTCTCCTTTGTTGGTGCTGCTTTGAACAGCAGAAAAATAAGACGGCTAACACGTGTTGTGGAAGCTGTTGCTAATGAAACTGCCTCTGCTTTAGGGAACTTAACTGAGGAACTCCAAATTACCAGAATTGTAACGCTTCAGAACCGAATGGTTCTAGATGTCGTACTAGCTGATCGTGGGGGTGCATGTCGCATTATCGGAAGTAGTTGTTGTGTTTACGTTCCAGATAATTCGCCTTCTGTTTATGATGCCATTCCCAAATTGCATAAAATTGCTGCTGAAATTCCCCCCGAAAATGGTACATGGACATTCTCTAATTGGTTCTGGACTTTGCTTAGTCCCTGGGGTTGGAAATTACTGACAATCCTATGTATGATTATTGGAATACTCTTTTTCCTTTGTTTATGTATTCAATGTGGCCCTACCTTATGCTCAGTATGTATTACAGCCTGTATTCTATCCAAACGAGCTATTGCCAAAAACGAGCAAATGATTAATGCAGAAATGATGAGAATAATGACGATTAATATTGATGACGAGTATCCTGATTACTTCCGTTATGAGGTAGCTTCAGCTAAATGCTAAAAGGGCCGTCTGTCATAATTTGGCAGCAACTGAGTTAGCATTTAGCTCAGCTACACGAACTTTCATTATTAACTTGACCAAACGTGCGGAGGCCATTTTGTATTTCCTGGCTCCCATTTTGTTTGAACATGCGGCCTCGTGGTCAGCATGCCCTTTTGTCCTTCCTCTGTACCAATGACCATTTACTTTGCCCGGCACCAGGCTATTTTTAGCACTGGTCAAGCTCACGCATGTGTACTCGAATGTTCGGGTTAATGAGTGGTCACTTCTCAGGAATGTTCTCTACAACTGACCAGTGATACTAAACTCCTCCCACATGTTGGCTGTGGTCCAAAAATGCCCTTATATGTACCTAAACTGTGAAAAGAGTATACCGCCTATCTTTTTATTACTGTTAAACCTGTATAAAAGAGGTCGCGCGCCGATGTTCGGTGTGATACTTCTACATTACCGAAGGGTGCTGTAGGAATGTACCACAACCCCATGGGGTCTTAATAACCTTGTCTTTTGCATTTCCAGTTTCCGTGCCAACTTCTATTCTATGGTGTTCGAGAGTAGTGCAGAGTATGTAGACCTGACGAACTCCAATACCACAAATTGGCGATCACGAAGGGACTCATCGGCGACTCGGATGCCCGAAGGAGAGGTCGCGACGAAGGATTGGAAACTCGCCATGGACGCGTACGCTGCCACTGAGTGACCCGAGTCTTGGCACCCACGGTGTTTCTTAGTTTCCTTCTGACCCGACCTTCCAGGTGGCGCCGGTCCTCGACTGAGATTCTGATCGGTTGGGTTGTCGTGCAGTGCCCGTTTGGCTGATTCGATTAAGGAACTTGGCAGTTGGAACCTGGATGTTTGAGACTATTTGGTAAGCTTGTGATTGGTAAGATAGTCTACTGACACTTACTGTGGCTTTTTGGATTTGTTTGAGTTAGCTAACATTTGGACCTATGATTTGAGTTATATGTGGAGTGCACCTCACATAGACAGGCATGTAGGGATATTTCTCTGACTTTGTATTTGTTTGAACGGCACACCGTGTGTAAGACATATTTAAGTGCCATTTTATGTAGTATCGCGTTTTCGTGATATTTTGACATGCCTGTTCTCAGCACACTTTGAGGAATGTGCTGTTTTGGAAATGGTACCAATTATCGATTAAATGAAACTCAGCCGGCTCCCCCAGAGGGGACACCTAATCGTGAAATGTACATAAAATTTGGCCTTCCTCCCATTATGTATAGTACATTATGGCATAAATATACAAAAACTGATTGTGAATTGCAATGGCCTCTACATGGGTCGTTTGATCTGCGAAAGGTTCAATATGTGGAGCAGTGTCTGTTTCAGCGCATGTCTAGACAGGATATGTTATATTGTGTGCGTATGTGGGAGAAAGCGGTGCGTGAACGAATGAAGCGTGAACAAGCCTTGGCGGATAAAGAGCAGCGAAAGGCTGCTCGTGATAAAGCTTTACAGTTGCAGGAAAAAGAATTGCAGGAACAGAAAGAGAGAGATTCGAGAACGTAATTTACAAGTTAATGATCAGTTTCCTATTCGACGTCCTCTTTATCCTGTCCTTACTAATGAATCAGATGATTTTTCATTACTAGATCGTTGCCCGCCTCCGTATGTTCCGCCTACGGCCCCAGGTGAGGACTCCGGCGAGGATAGTCAGGGAGATCAGCGTACCAGGCTAAGTGCTGATCGAGCCTCGGATTACGCGGGTTTGCTCGTAAACTTAATATTAATTCTATAACTGTTTCAGAAATCGACGGTCTTATGTGTAAGTGGTCCGATAGAGAACGATTGTATTTTCTGGATCATTTAGGAGATTAAGTTGTTGAACGATTTAGAAAGTATTCATCTGAGTTGGAACCTTAGGATATATCAGTTGGTCTTGATAATTTACGTAAAGGTACTTTTGTTCTTGCAGATGCGGATGAGTTTTTTCAGCGTGTGGTTAAGCTGCGGGATGAAGCGTCACGACTACGAGCGGCGAAAAAGGCATCGGGTTCGCCTGCGGGTGGATCGACAGAAGTATCGAAAGAGTGTCCTATCTTTGAAACAGATAAGAGCGCTGCAGTTCATATTATGCCTATGCGAGAATCCGCGCCTTTGTTTGTCCCTCCTAAAGGGCAAGGCACAGATGATGGTAAGATTGTCTAAAGATGCGAAGGGTTATTTTATTTATAATTGGGTTTATACGCCCTGGAATAGAACAGATGTTATGACACTTAAAAATGCCTTGCCCGACCCTCGCAAAAATCCAGCAGCTTTCTATGAAGGAGTGGAAGGTGCTATTTCTTCGTGTGTTATGACATTAGTCGATATTGATCTTTTCTTTGGGTTAATATTGCCCCCTGACATGTGGAGAGCTATTCGTAAGTTTGATGATCGAGCGATTTTAGGTGCAGATTGGAAGGACTTAGCTCAAGCTGATTTGGATAGGGAACCCACATGTAAGCCGTGTCAAGTGATTTAAAATACTCCCCCCTAAGAAAATTGATTGGACAATGTTGGCTTCTTGTAAACAGAAGCCGGATGAATCGGTCTCTGACTTCTTTTCCCGTTTCGAGGAAGCGTTTCATGATTACAGTGGGCAATTATTAACCGAGGACACGGGCAGGCATTTGTTCGTTGATAAGTATGTGGCTAATCTCCTACCGGAGATTGCACGACGTTTAAAGACTAGTGAAAGTTCGTGGACCACGGCGACCCCTGCTTCTTTATTGACTATGGCTCAGTATTATGAACGACAGGAATTGGAGGCTAAAGAAAGTAGTGATAAGAAAGCGAAGGATTTAAAGACGAAGGTGATGTTGGCTCAGGTTTATGCTACGCCGTCAAGAGGGAACGATAGGGGTAGACGAGGACCGTATAGCGCGTCTTCCACCCGTTCCGACATTTCTGAGGATCAGTGTGCATACTGTAAGCAGTTTGGACATTGGGCTTCAGATTGTCCGGTGCTTCGAGAACAGCCTAATCAGCATGGTCGAGGAAGTGGAAGGTCACGGAATAGTTATTCAGGGCCGAGAGGTGGAGCGAATGATCGCGGTAGGTTTGAAGCGAGGGGTCGTGGTCAGACTGATCATAATACTTTTGATCGACGGAATCAGTATCAGATAGCTGAAGGAGAGTTTATTGAGTCTCAGGATAATAATTATGCATAGGATTGCGTAGGATGGGGTGTGGAATCGGTTGAAGTACCAGTCGATCAAAGGGGTCCATATATATTAGCACATGTTTTGGGTTCTACTGATCAGTTTCTGGTCGATACAGGAGCTACTCGTAGCGCTCTGTCCAAACACTTGGTTCCAAGGGCTCCCCTGTCTGGCGAAATGATTACATCAGTAGGGTTCGATGGAACACCTTCTCTTAGCCCATTGTCTCAACCCCTTATATTTCACATTGACAAATTTACTGCCCCATGCCCGTTTTTGTTATCTCCAAACACGCCAGATAATATTGTGGGACTTGATATGCTTAAACATTTTGAAGCAACTATACGCTGTGCCCCTGAAGGGGTACGGGTTATTTTGAATGAGAACTACCCAGAGGTTGAGAGATCGTGCCTCATGCAGGAGGCCGATGCGTTAGCTTCTCTTCCAAGCACTTTATGGGCCACTTCCGATTCTGATGTGGGTCAAATGATTGTTCCTCCCGTACATATAACTGTAAAGGAGGGAGTGTCTTTGCCCCGCGTACCACAGTATAACATATGCAGAGAAGGTGAAATCGCTTTGACACATATTGTGAATGACTTGATTGAGGCAGGGGTGGTGGAGGAAGTCCCCTATAATGTTTGTAATAGCCCAATTCTTCCGGTCCTTAAGAAAGACACAGACACTAAGATCTATCGTTTTATTATTGATTTAAGGGAGGTTAATAAGATAGTCGTACCCCAGTACCTGGTGGTGTCTGATATTACCACCTTACTTACTTTGATTCCACCTACCGCCACTACATTCACTGTTATTGACTTGAAGAATGCTTTCTTCTCGATTCCTATTCATCCTGATAGCCGATATTTGTTCGGCTTCACATTAAATAACAAATCATATAGATTTTGTCGAGTTCCTCAAGGCTACACAGAAAGCCCTAGCATTTATAGCCAGGCTTTAAAAAGGCAGCTTGATTCCTTTGATTTACGGTCTGGGGTGGCTCTTATTCAATATGTTGACGACATTTTACTTGCAGCAGACACGCAGGAACAATGTGAGGAGAGTACTCTCTCCCTACTTTCTTTTCTTGCCAAGAATAATCACAAGGTCTCGAGGAAGAAGTTGCAATATTGTAGACCAAAGGTGACCTACCTCGGTCATCTTTTGTCTAAGGAGGGACGTGCATTGACATCAGACCGAATTCAAGCAATATTAGATACACCAGTTCCTTGCACTCAGAAAGATGTTCGTGCTTTTATAGGTTTGACGTCCTTTTGTAGACAGTGGATATTCGGATTTTCACACATTATAAAACCCTTGCTAGCTTTGTTGTCCAAAACTACACCAATTCCCCTTGAATGGACAGACGAATGTCAGAATGCTTTTGACCAATTGAGGCAAGCCCTTTGTTCTGCACCAGTGTTAGGTACACCAGATTATACAAAGATCTTTACACTATATGTACATGAGAAGGATGGGTGCGCTTTGTCAGTCCTAGTGCAGACACACGGAGATAAACAGAGGCCTTGTGCGTACTTCTCAGCAGTACTCGACACTGTGGCACGAGGATTGCCTGGATGTTTTCGAGCAGTCGCAGCAACAGCTGTGGCCATACGGCAGAGTGAGGGGATAGTTTTGTCACACAAATTGTTGGTGTTAGTTCCCCATGCGGTAGATGCTTTATTGAACCAAACGAAGACACAGCATCTAACTAGTGCTCGTTTAACAGGATACGAGTTAACACTGTTGGCGCCACATATTACACTGAAGAGGTGCGCCACTTTGAACCCTGCTACTTTATTGCCATATCCTGTTGCTGAGACCCAGAAGGAAGAACAACATGATTGTGTTTTTCTGACTGAAGAACAGACAAAGGGTCGTATCGATTTACAGGATACACCACTTCTAGATGTAGATGGGGAACTGTGGGTTGATGGATCGTGTTTGAAGCTGCCAGATGGTACAACTTCTGCAGCCTACGCGATCACAACACTTAAGACAGTGGTAGAAACAGCACGAATACCGCAAAAATTGGCCCAAGCAGCTGAATTGATAGCTTTAACGAAAGCCTGTGAGTTAAGTGCTGGATTATGCGTGAATATCTACACTGACAGCCGTTACGCTTTTGGAATAGTGCACGATTTTGGCCTACTTTGGAAGGAACGAGGGTTCCTGACCTCACATGGAGTGCATATCATGCATGGAGAATTAGTACGTGACCTCCTGAATGCACTATTATGTCCAAAGAAAGTAGCGATAATCAAATGTAGTGCACATAAGAAGGTGACAGACAAAATAGGACAAGGAAATGCTTTTGCAGATCGCATAGCGAGAGAGACTGCGATGTTACAGAATGTCTCTCCTATGTATGTGGTAAAATCACAGGCTGAGTGATGGCATGATGCCAGAGAGGAAATATTAGATATACAAAAATCAGCATCTGAAGCTGAACTTGCAACTTGGGCAACAGAGGGAGTGTTGGATGATGAGGGTTGTTGGCGTATCAAAGATATGGAGAGATGGAAATTGCCTGCCGCTTATTTGCAAGCAATGGTTCAAAATGACACATGGGCTGGCACATGTTGGAGCTCTTGCAATTACTAAATTGCTTACACGAGTTTGGGAGCATCCTGAGATTGCCAGCATGGCTAAGAGAGTGGTTCAAACCTGTCTGATATGCTTACAGCACAATCCTGCAAAAGGGACTTATACTCCTAAAGGAGGGTTTGTTCCACCTACTGCACCATTCGAAGTATTACAAATGGATTACATCCAGCTTGAGCGTTGTAACAATTTAAAGTATGTCTTAGTGGTGGTGTGTGCCTTCAGTAAGTGGATCGAGGCCTTCCCCACGAAGGATAATACTGCGTTGACAACAGCTAAGGTGTTACTCAAAGAGTACTTCCCACGTTATGGTGTTTGTAAATTTCTGTGGAATGATAATGGTCCTCATTTTGTTGGGAAAGTAGTGGAGTATGTCCTAAAAGGATTGGGAATTAAACAAAGATTCCACGCTGTATTTCATCCGCAGTCAGCAGGTCTTGTGGAAAGGTATAATGCAACTCTGAAATTGAAGCTAGCAAAGATTGTGGCATCCACGTCTTTGAAATGGCCGGATGCCTTGCCTTTGGCATTACTATCTATTAGATCAGTGCCACATTCCCGATCTGGCCTCACACCTTATGAAGTGGTGTTTGGAAGGCCTGTGAATATATGGGGAGTCCCTAAGCCTCGCTTAATACATGATGTGCCTTGTATAATGATGAACGATTATTTGGCACGATTAACAAATGATTTACTTTCTATTCATCAACAGGTCCGAGAAGCGCTCCCCGACAACTCCATTGGAGAGGCTCACGATCTCCATCCTGGGGATCACGTTATGGTTTGTGTGTTCGAGAGAACCAGCAGTTTGGAGCCGAGGTGGCGTGGCCCTGAACAAGTATTGTTGGCAACTCGGACGGCTGTGCGAGTCACGAATAAGAAGCGGTGGGTACACTCCACTCACTGTCGTCGTGTCTCTCCGGACCTGGTGAATCCTGCTGTGCTGTCTGATTATCGAGACATCTTGGATGCAGAGAAGAGCTCAGCTACTACGCCTCACGAGTCGGAGGAAGCCTTCCCGGACCACAATGTTTCTGGTGGAGTGAGGTATAATCTACGTCCAAGGAAATAGTTTTTGTGCGAGACTGGTTGAGTTACCGTTCTGAGGTTTGCGAAAACGGAAGCCGAGAAAATCAAGGGGGGGGGATCAGTTCTGGCCAGTGTAGCGACACCCGTCTTGAATCTCGGAGAAGACACCAGCGGCTACCTCTGATCTTAGCACTCAATTTTTATTTTTTAGTTGATTTTGACATTTTTGTTCTTTACACTATGGCACCTACGACAATGAGGAACAGGAGAATTCTTGGTGCAGTGCTTTTTGTTGTGACTATAGTGGTAATAGCAGTAATAGCTTGGACTGTAGAACGATTGCTTCCTGCACGAGAATATTTACTGCCTACCACTCCAATCCCATCTGAACATTTCCATTTTACTCTGCCTTATCATGAAGAGAGACATAGACAAACTCATTTAAATAACAGCTTCATTCAGATTCTACATCATACCCATAATATGACAAACACTTCGAACTGTTGGGTATGTGGAATGTTGCCTGGACATCAGAAGAAAGGAGGAACTCCACTTATTCCTCTTCCTTTTTCTCATAATGGTTCTTGCAATGCTTGGTACACTCTTCTTTTTACCCTGAGATGGCCAACAAAAGGTGGACTACTTTTTCGACTAAATAAAATATGCTATAATGATAGAGATGGTTACCCACAGGCAGAAGGAACTAGATTTGAGTGGGAAGAATATCGACCGGACAATGTATCTACGCCTCGTATTTTCACTAATCAACAAATTACAAATATGTCTAGTTTACATGTGATTACTGTTATTGATACCAAGGCTGAATCATGTGTACGTAATAAAGGTACAATTCCGGTAGGGAGAAGTGAATGTAATACTACTCTCACATTTGACACACCAAATGGTATCGCCTTTGTAGCCTCCCGAAACACTTACTTTATTTGTGGAAATAAAGGATATCATCGTCTTCCCATTGGGTGGTTAGGAGCTTGCTATATATCTTTTGTACTACCCCCTGTATTTATTGCCCCGCCTATGTACCATAATGATTTTGTACTATATCATGATTTCATATTAAAACGGGTTAAGAGAACATTGGAGACTGAAAATATAGACCAAACGGACACTTCCTTACAACAATATGTAGATTTTAATTTAGGCCTGTTCTCCTTTGTTGGTGCTGCTTTGAACAGCAGAAAAAAAAGACGGCTAACACGTGTTGTGGAAGCTGTTGCTAATGAAACTGCCTCTGCTTTAGGGAACTTAACTGAGGAACTCCAAATTACCAGAATTGTAACGCTTCAGAACCGAATGGTTCTAGATGTCATACTAGCTGATCGTGGGGGTGCATGTCGCATTATCGGAAGTAGTTGTTGTGTCTTACGTTCCAGATAATTCGCCTTCTGTGTATGATGCCATTTCCAAATTGCATAAAATTGCTGCTGAAATTCACCCCGAAAATGGTACATGGACATTCTCTAATTGGTTCTGGACTTTGCTTAGTACCTGGGGTTGGAAATTACTGACGATCCTATGTATGATTATTGGAATACTCTTTTTCCTTTGTTTATGTATTCAATGTGGCCCTACCTTATGCTCTGTATGTATTACAGCCTGTATTCCATCCAAACGAGCTATTGCCAAAAACGAGCAAATGATTAATGCAGAAATGATGAAAATAATGACGATTTATATTGATGACGAGTATCCTGATTACTTCCGTTATGAGGTAGCTTCAGCTAAATGCTAAAAGGGCCGTCTGTCGTAATTTGGCAGCAACTGAGTTAGCATTTAGCTCAGCTACACGAACTTTCATTATTAACTTGACCAAACGTGCGGAGGCCATTTTGTATTTCCTGGCTCCCATTTTGTTTGAACATGCGGCCTCGTGGTCAGCATGCCCTTTTGTCCTTCCTGTGTACCAATGACCATTTACTTTGCCCGGCAACAGGCTATTTTTAGCACTGGTCAAGCTCACGCACGTGTACTCGAACGTTCGGGTTAATGAGTGGTCACTTCTCAGGAATGTTCTCTACAACTGACCAGTGGTACTAAACTCCTCCCAAATGTTGGCTGTGCCCTTATATGTACCTAAACTGTGAAAGGAGTATACCGCCTATCTTTTTATTGCTGTTAAACCTGTATAAAAGAGGTCGCACACCGATGTTCGGTGTGATACTTCTTACATTACCGAAGGGTGCTGTAGGAATGTACCACCACCCCATGGGGTCTTAATAAACTTGTCTTTTGCATTTCCAGTTTCCGTGCCAACTTCTATTCTATGGTGTTCGAGAGTAGTGCAGAGTATGTAGACCTGACGAACTCCAATACCACAATGCGGGCCCCGGCAACTCGCTGCGAGGGGGCCGACCCATCTGGCCCGCAGGAAGTGAAGTCTGTGATGTTACCGGTGTAAATGTTATCCCGATCCAGTCTGCCGCTTCCATCGAAAAAAATGGCTTTCTGACCGTATATAACTTTCAGACGGGCAGGGAAAAGCAGTGCATATTTCAAATTGCATGCTCTCAAGTCTCTCTTTACTTCCAAGCCAAGGCCTTCTAAACCTCCAGAGTAAAGTCCGGGTATAGGGAGATTGTTTTGTTTTCAAAACAGATGGGAGCATTCTCTCTGGCGGCCCGCAGTATCATGTCACAGTCTTTATAACGCAGGATGCGCACTGGTCTCAGCGGGGCTTCTGGCTGAGGCATCCTCGGTGGCACCCGATGCGCCCTTTCAACACTGTAGAGGGCCGTCAGTCCTTCCTTTGCCACATGATTACGTAACCAGTCCTCCACAACTTGGGCGGGGTTAGAACCCTCGCTACGCTCCGGTATTCCAAGGATTAGGACGTTATTACGTCGAGCTCTCCCTTCTGCATCGTACTCTCTGTCTTGCAAACCCTTCAACTGGGGTTGGAATTATTCGAGCTGTGAGGTGTGCTGGGTTTGCTGTGGTATCAAGTTGTCTAAAGCCAACTTGTTCGACTTAACTTTGTCCGTCAGTATTTTATGGTCCGATTGCAGCAAGTTTAGATTTGTGGATAGCGCTCCCATGCACTTCAATCGCTGTACAGGAATCCCATATCTCTTTTAAAATGAGATCCAGCTTGTTAGCATGTTGATCGGTTCCCGTAGGAGGTATCACCTTGTTGTCCGAGCTGTTGAAAGGATCACTGCCAGGTGCCTGGTGTGTGTCCCCACCAGAGGTGGCATCAGGCTGTTTAGCTCTGGGGCGTCCCATATTGTCGCAGCGGCCTTGTTGCGTCTCCGCTCCAGGATATCCCTCTATGGGCCGTTGAAGCACTCTGTGTCGTAGTAGCTCTTCTTCCCCAAAAACAGGCCAAAACCAGCCCAATCCCCCAGGTCAGTCGTGGGTAGTTTACATTTGGCCACTCCCTCCAACAGTGTCCTAATCTGAGCCTTTCAGGGCAGATTGTAAGGGCCGCCACTCCATTCACAACTCCGATCACAACTGTAGCCAGCCCGAAGATGCCCCCATTATACTCCCGTTCTCCATGGATCCAATAATTGCCCCTTGATTACAAAGCACCGACAGGTCACAACCACTACACCAGCATACACCTCTGCTTGCACAGCAGACGACCAGAAGACCCTTCCTCCCAGTATGGGTCACAGTAGCGGCAGCAAAGACAATGAGTGCAGGTCTCTATTCTAAAACCTTGTCGGCTGCCGCCCTCAGTCGAGCCCAGCAAACACAGTTCTCAATGAGCGCCCCTCATCAGACAGCGGAGCTGCGTCCGCTGTCTGATGTCACATAATCTTCACTCGGCTTCTCCGGCTGTGTAATTACCTTCAGCCCTGCGGCGCAAATGGCAAGGCCTGCGCTGCCGCCGCTGTTGGGAATCCCCCAGTCCCACTGGCCTTTCCCTGCAGCCCTGAGGAGTATAGTTCAAAACGTTTAAGCAAAGAGCAGTTTTGCTGATTTCTTGTTAGTGGCAAGTCTTCAATTTAAGAAAGCATGTAGAAGGGTGCTGCTTTGAGCCTTTAACTCTTGTCACATTTTAACATGCCATACGGAATATAGATGTAATGTCTACACAGTCACTCAAATCCCACAGGGGGATATTGGGCACCAAATTCAAGTCGTTTTTTAATTCACTCCTCGGGATGCACTCTTCGTCAGGGTTCCAAGAGTTGAAACTTGCCAGTTTCACTGCTTTTCATCTGTGTGTCACTCTCCTTTCATGACTGTGCAAGCACAACTCCAATGGTATGTCCCTGCTCTGCTTGCGCTATTAGATTTTCACAAGGCGCAAACACAATGCATATCTTCTTTGTCAGCCCTCTCCTCTTTAAAAGTTAACACGGTTTGTTCCCATGCAATTTTGATGCTCCGCCGTGTGTACTACCAATTCACTGGCGATGTCAATCACAAGGCTCGGGCAGTGACATCACCTCGTAGCCTGTCAGGTGCAGCGCTCTGCCTACTTCTCTTCGCAGATCCATGTCTCGGGCCTCCACTTCCACCATCTTGGCCTTGACACATGCAGCAGCGCGCAGCAAGTCCAGCTGACTTCTCCCCCGTCCAGGATTCATTCACCACCGGTACATACCAGGACCTGCACTGGGATTCAGCAAGTTATCCGCTGATCAACATGCCCTTAGGTGTCCACAGTCACGGAGGCAGCTCCCTCCATTCCGAGACGCGGCGACGCCCACTATCACTGTGTCTGCTACTCACTGCCCCGATCCATCGTGTTCATGGATGCCCAGGGTCACAGGTCGCGGCCAGTGGTTCTGTAGGTGTCCCTCTGCCATAGAATAACAGATTCCAGGTCATAGGTCCAGATAAATGCCTATTTAATTGTCAAGTGTCGGGGTGTGGAAGGGAGCTCTTTCAGCTCACATCCTCCATGTTCGACAGTTGGCCACGCCCCCCAGAGTTGGGTTATATTTAACAGGGATTCATACAGTTTTTGTTTAAATTTGTATCTGAGTTAGAATAAGTTCAGTTGTAGAATCGAAGCAGCTAGACGTGCACAGATCCCTGCTCTAAAATTGACAGGAACTCATGGTCTGAGAGGCATTTTTTAGCCGTGCCTCTGGGTTGTTGGCATTTAGCAGTGTGAATTTCATAAGGCCACTGCTCCCAATGATGGCTACTGACTATGTATAGCAGTATTTTTTTCCCGATGCTGTGCTTTGGTATAAACAAATAAAAAGATTGTTCCATAAGTATAGACAGTGCTTTTGTAAATATCAGAAGTACAGTGTAATGGCATGGCATATGTTGCATTATCTCGAGTAAGAACTTTGTCTGGTTTGTATTTGATAGATTTTGATGAGAAAAACGTTATTACTGATGCAAATTGTGTAAGAGAGTATAATCATTTAAGAAGACGGTATGCTCCTGCTTTAGGTGAATATCCCATATATGAGAAACGTATAGTGTTTCCAAAACTAAAATATGTCAAAAATGGAATTGAGGTTCAAAAAAAGAAAACAAGTGAAGAGAAACTTGAAGGCATAAAGAAAAAGAAAATGGAGACTGTGGATGAGATTGTGGGATACTAGTTGGAAAATAGTCCAGGTATTAACTGATATGTTAATGTGATTCTGAATAATGTGTTTATCTAGAAGATCTCCATCGTGAAATCATGGGGAAACATGAAAAAAGATTCTGTTCTTCAATAAATCATGCATTTTAAACACTTGGTAACTGACAGAAGTAAAATCCATACAGCTTCTGGCTTTCGGCATCTTTTGGATATATGTACTGGTTCATTGACCTTTTCTCTTAATGTACAACAAGATGCACAAAAAGTTCGAATGCTTATGCTTGAATGTTAGAACATGAAGGATTACAGATTGAAAATGTATTTGGACTAAGTTACAGATGGGATCATTAATGTGAAGAGTGTTCACTTACTACCATCACTGAGATACAAACAGAACGATTGATATACTTGACGATAACAAACTGATTGAAACAGCCAATCAGGACATGAAATGTTCACATTGTAGATCGGAGATGTTCAACATTACATATAGAAAGATTTGGAAAATATCTAATTTTAATGCTGCGAAGTTATAGAGCACATGGGAAAAAATTGAAACAAGAATATTTTTTTTTTAATGAAATTAAAATATCTATTTCAGGAAGAACTTTTATAGCAGTGGGTATTATTTTCCATGATGGACCTACTACAACATCTGGACACTATACTGTGTATTTGAAGTGTAATAAAGGATGGACACATGATGCCCACTTGGAATTTAAACCTTAGATTGCCATATGAATTACCAAATTCATGCTTGTTATTGTTGAAGCCAAAGTTTTGAGTACATCATTCGGCCAATTGGGAAGATGTGAACAGAAACTAAACAGGAATGCAAACTATTAGCATTTATAATTAGTGTTTGGATTATTATTTGCGGTAATTGATATTGCATTTGTAAAATTCAGTTTAAAAGGAAATAGTTTATATATTTGTTGTTTATTTTGTACCAGATATAAATAGGAGTCTATATTTTGGCTAATGTATTTAAGATTAATAATATAGTTTATGTAGATGAAAAATGTAATAAACAAAGTGTAGATAGAAAAGTACGTAGCTACACATATTGAAAATGATGCTTTATGATGACTTTTTTTTTTTTATAATCAAATAGATTGATGCTTTCCCCGCTGTTGAATGATGATACCACATTGAATCACTGTGTCTGGTGAAGTTAAGTGGAATCTTAGAAGGTCAAAAAAGGGAATCTGAAAATGTTATTTAATTCTAAATTTATGTTGAGTTGCTGAATTTCAGTAATATATTATCATTAAATACCAGTTCTTTTCTACTTCTTTATAATAGGCACTGTTGAAGTTTGAGAAGAGTTTTAATGCTGTTTACGACAATACTACTCTAAAATATTTCTACTGAGTAATGTATCTTATTTAACAGGTAAGAACACATTACATAATATGCATGATAATGTGAAAACATGTTTAAAGTTTAATTATATGTTGTTTGTTTCTAATATAAATAATGTTGATCCACTAGACTACTTCAAAACTTTCATTATGTAATCAAGGAGGCAGTTATCCTTGCATGTAGATACTACCCATACACTTATGCATTCTCTGAATCACAAATTTTGCACTAATAGCAAAACACAGTCATTATTCTTGCATCCTTCCTTTTTTTTTTTTTTTTTTTCTCATTCCCGCCCTTGGTATCTGAGTAGTAGTGCGTAGAGATAAACGTACTGTCACAGTTAAACTGATATGGGTATTGGCTGTTACGAGGTGATTCGCCCATCAGTACTTCAATATGCTCCCACAGCACCACATCAAGATAAACCTCTGGGCAGAATGCTGCAGTCAAATACCCAATCCTGTATCGAATCGCCCTATTGGGTATACAGACGTGAATGAAAAAGATAGCCAAACAGCGTAATCATTGGACTTCAGGGGGAAAAAAAACCCCGATTACATACTCAATTATGACCAGTGTAGTAAAGACCAAAAATTTCTCTTATCTGGATTGCCCGATCTTTGTAGGTCAATTTTTGACGTTTGTAGCACTGACATACGCCAGTCCTGCAGGGAAGGGGGTAGCGGGTCTTTCCACTTCTTACAGATTTCCCGTCTGGCTAACAAGATTCCAAAGAAGAGTAAGTACTTTGCTGAACCCTGGAATTCTGGTGCAACCCCGAAGATAATGAGAGCGGGGCATGGCCGGACTTGGGAACCTAAGGCAGTAGTGAGTGTAAGACAGACCGCATTCCAAAAAGAAAGTAACAAAGGGCAATCATAAAACATGTGTAGATCTGAAGCTGCTACCAGACCACATTTGGGGCATGCCACTACTGGATTATTTGGAAACTTTGAGAGTCTCTCGGGCGAGTAGTATGCCCTATGTAGGGTAAAAAGGTGGTTTTGGCGTAACCACGATGGTTTCACTATATTCCACAAGATCTTAAAGGACTCAAACCATAGGTTCTCCACATTTTGATTCGTGATGTGTGTGGGCAGATGAAACTCACCATCAACCTCCTCCAGTAGTAGGTTGTACCCGAATGAAACCTCTTTCTTTGTTGGAGGCTTGTCAATTAAGAGGGAGACCATGTTGCTATTACCCCCTAACTGAAATCGGCCCTTAGCAGGAACCTGTGAGTGTGCCCAACTTCGTATTTGCAGGTATTTTAACCTGGAGAGCCCTTGCCCTATCCTAGAGAGTAACACCTCCCATGGGAGTAAGCTACCCTCCACAAAGAGGTCCCCCCACTCCTCCAATCCTGCCTCTCTTAGAGGTGCTGCGAGACCATCCAGAAGCCAGCTCGGGGACCCAGGTGAATTCCAGAGTGGAGATCTTCCAGAGAAATAATCAAGTTTTATGGAGCGCCTAAGTTTCAACCATGTTTTAGATATATCTCGCAATACCTTCAGTTTTATTGTCTTAAAAAACTTGGGGTCGCCAAACTTAAACAAAAATGCATGTTCAGCTATTTTTTCCCCTCTAAGCAGTGCTGCAAACATATACCCACAGGCAGAGTTAATGGGTGATTTTAACAACATCCTGGCATGCGAGAATTGGAAAGCCCATGCATATAGCTGAATATCAGGGGCCGCCAAACCACCCTTTTCCCTAGGGCGCCTTAGTTTCTTCCAAGCTATTCTGGGGATGTGATCATTCCAAATAAAACAGCTTCTATCACTTTGAAGTTTGGCTATCATAGAAGGTTCGAAAAAAAGAGGGATGGTATTAAACAAAAAGGTAACTTTAGGGAGAATAGTCATTTTAATTAAGTTGGCTCTACCCAATAAAGATAAAGGAAGCGAAGACCATGATTTCATCAATCTACGACACTCTTTAGCAATAACCGAAAAATTTGATGGAACTATTTCGTTTATATCGTTATATATATTTAGGCCCAGGTAACGTAAAACAGGACTCAGCTGAGCCCCTGCCACAGGCTCAGGGTCGTTCCAAAGCATGATGTCAGTCTTCAAGGCATTGATTTCATACCCAGACACGTTACCGTAATCCTGGGCCAAAGCAATTATAGCTGGAAAAGCGGAGCGGAGTTCAGAGGTGAAAACAAGGACATCATCCGCATACAGGGATACCTTCTTCGCACATCCCTCGAAAATAAATGGCTTGATGTTGCAGTCGTCCCGTAGCCGCTGAGCGAATGGCTCAATATATAGATTGAATAGGAGGGGAGAAAGAGGGCAACCCTGATGGGTGCCCCGCGTGATGTTAAATGGGTTAGTTAATTCACCATTGACTAACAAAGAGGCAGATGGATTTTGATACAAAAGTCTCACTGCACGACTAAATTTTTCGCCGATGTAAAATTTTCCCAAGACTTCCGATAGGTATATCCAGTTGACCCTATGGAAAGCCTTTGGTGGCGTCTAGGGTGAGAACAGCCAGTGGAAGAGATTTTGCAGAAGCCATATCAATTTCTCCTATGAGATCATAGGTCAGTTCATAGAGCTGGCGTCCCTTTACAAACCCCTTTTGATCTGAGTGCAGGATACTTGAAGCAACTGCCCCCAATCTATTTGCTAACACTGACGCAAAGATTTTATAATCAGAGTTCAGAATAGAAATTGGTCTATATGACCCACTGCAAGTTGCCGGTTTTCCTGGTTTTAGTATTAATGTTATTGATGCACTGTTCCAAGAAATGGGAGGGAGCATTCCATCTTGGAGGATATTATTAAACAACTCGGTCAGGAAAGGGAGGATTGTTGAATTCAGAGCCTTATAGATTTCTGATGGCAAGCCGTCTGGGCCAGACGCCCTTCCCTTTTTACTATTAATAATTGCCAATCTAACTTCTTCCTGGGAGATTGGATCATCCAAAACAGCACGTTGTTCTAATGAGAGTACAGGAAGAGAGACTCCCGCCAACCAATCCCCAACTTGTTCAATTTCGATATTTTTGTCCTCACGGTATATTTCGCTAAAAAATTCCCGGAGAACCTCCCTGATTTCTTCATCAGTAGAGTATGTTACATCATTGGAAATAATTGAGTAGATGTTATTTCTGACCTGCTCAGTCTTTGTTTTCCAGGCTAGCAACTTTCCAGCCCCCTCACCATACTCAAAATGAGCCAGTTTACTTGCCTCCCATCTCTCTAGAACACGAGCATTCAGAACTGAGCCCAGTTCCCCTTTTAGAGTAACTACGTTATTTTGCCACTCCTGTACTTTGGTCGTAGGGGCATCCGGGTGCATGGCTATTTCTGTCTGCAATTTGGCCATTTCCATTTCTAAGGAAGTCACAGCTTCTCTATAGGTCTTATTCTTATGTGCAGCTTTATTTATTATTAGGCCCCTTAAGAAGGCCTTTAGTGAATCCCATACACTCCCGGGAGTAGCTGTTCCAACATTATCCTCCAGGTAATGGTGCACCTCCACATTGAGGGCGTTGTTAACATCCAACGCGGAGAGCAATGAACGATCAAATGACCAGTTTCTCATACGTCTCTTAGGAAACCCCTCCAGTTCCAAATAAATGACTGCGTGATCTGATAAATGAAAAGGGAGGTGAGAGACTGATGTCACCAAATTAACCAAAAATTGACTAATCAAAATAAAATCAATTCTTGACTGGTGGTGATATCTATAATTACGAAAAGTAACACCTCTTTGTTGTCCATGCAAAGATCTCCAAATATCATTGTACCCTAGTTGCTTCATACTATCCTGCAGAAAAGACCTGGTTTTAGATAGAGGCCTGGTACGGTTAGAAGGGGACTTATCCAATAGGGGATCTAAGACTATATTGAAATCTCCTGCAAGAATAACCGGCTCAGGGAATGAATACAGGTGGGAAAAAAGGGTCTTCAAAACTAACGGGTCGTCCTGATTTGGACCATAGTATCCTATAGTGGTTATTGGGCACCCTGCTATGATCACTGATGCAATTACCCATCTTCCACCAGGATCAACCAGTTTAGAGACCAGCCTAGCTTTTACTCATTTTTTAAAAATTATTGCCACACCTCTAATATGTACAGATTGCGACGTCGTTATACATAAATCAATCCACCTATTCTTTTTAGCCAACAGAACCATTTCGGGTTCATCAAGATGAGTTTCCTGGAGTACTATAATCTGTGCATCAGCGTCTCGAAGGTACTGCATAATATTATCTTTTCTGGGACTAATACGCAATCCGTTAGTATTCCAGGATAGGATGGCTAATTTACTCATTATAACGAAAAAACCACACCAAGCCTTTTACCATCAGGAGCAACATAATAGTATCTATAGCAACGCAACAGGGATCATCTGTTACATACCACCAAGGTAAGAAAAAAACAATAATATAATCTTCATACAGCACCGACAAACTCAAAACTAGATTAGAGCGAAAATGTGGGAGTTTTAAAAAAAAATTCCTTGACCCCCCCACCCCTGTGCCCCAAACCCCCCCACCCCTCCTGAGGAGCCCTTGCTCTATCTATCTGGAAAAACAAGAAGATAGCACCCGACCTGGGTCTCCGCCCAACCCGTGAACGTGTAAAGCCAAGACATTTAACCTAGACTATATGCCTTATAGCTATACTGAAAATAATATTTTATGTACCACACTTTCTTTTTTTTTTTTTGTGTGTATTTATATACGTGCTTATGTGTTTATTGTTATTTTTTTTCAAATTTAAACTAACATCATCTTCAGGACCCTATCAGATTACTGACAAAGTTGCAGAATTTTTTTTCTGTCTGAACTCACCAACCATATTAAATAACTGGCTTTTTTTAACCTGATGCTCCTTTATCCTTGCCCATGGTTAGTAATAGCTCATCCGCAGCCTGAACCGACCTTATATTATGCATGCTGTTTTTATACATCACTCTCAGTGTCGCTGGGAAGATTAGTTGAGCAACTGCCCCGTGGTTTCTAAAGGCCTCAAGCCTCCTCCCAAACTCCCACTGCTCGTCAAGTGTGACCCTTGACAGGTCAGATCGAATCTGGAAATTAATTCCCTTACCACTCACAGATTTCTGCTTTAGGGCCAGATTGAGAATGGTCTCCTTAAGTGAGTAGGTATGGAAATTGACCAATATTTTTCGCGGTTAAGTCCTTTGGGGGTTCTTCTTGAAAGGCTCTCTATGGATACGTTGAATGTCTAAAGCTAATTCTTCAACAGACTGATCCAAGCGTAACGCATCTTTCAACAATGAGATGACAAATTGTTTAATGTCTGAGCCTTCCTTGTCCTCCGGAATATTTAAGATGCGAAGATTGTTTCGTCGGGCATTATTCTCAAGAATCTCCATCCTCTCTGCCATAGCTTGATCTTCTTTCCTAAGTGTTGTAATGTCCACTTTTGATTGCTCTAAATGTATGGACAGACCTGTTACCCTGTCCTCTATTGACTCTGTTCTTAAGGTAAGGTCACATAGCTTCTTGTCCAGAGACTCACAAAAACATCTAATGTCAGCCTGATTGGCAGCAGAGGTCTCAAACCCTTTATTTATATCAGCAGATATGGTAGCGAACATGCCCTGTATGGAAGTCTGCAGGGAAGTGGTCATAGATGCATTATCACAATTAGCTGAAAGAGCACTAGCGCTAAGAGAAGGAGCCAGTGCACTGCCTTGTGTGCTATCTTGTGTGCTACACCCTTGCGTTTGAGCATCTGAGGGACCTGCAACCAAAAATGGAGGAGCCAACAGAAGTGGCGGGGCCAATGGTGGAGCCAAAACCAAGGCTAGGGGTGGGGGATGACCGGATGTACTAGAAGGACCCAAGGAATTTAACACAAACTCTCAGGATCTTCAGTGGGGGTAAGAATGTCTACATGCTCCAGCTCTCTACCTCCATTCAAGTCTACATCGACATCAGCTTCCATATTAGCATCTAGAATATCCGTCGCCATGGCGATTGAGTTGTTGTTTTTATAGCGCGTTACTCCAATATTCACTGCCACTTCAGGACCCTCAGCCTCTAAAAGAGTCCCTACTGGGCAGGGCGGGGAGGAAGGTTTATCCTATAAAAATAGGACTTGAGGACTTGCCTTGAAATATGACCTAAGTGATGGAGTTATCTTAGAATCTGCCCGAGTGGGGCTAGTGGATTTACGTTTCGAGCTCGACTCTTTAGGCCCTTTAATTGTTTTACATGTATATGCACGCTTAGCCTTAACCTGTCCTGTTAAATAGGAGGAAAGTTTCTTTTTTGCGTTATCTGCATTACCAGCCCCAGCAGAGACTACAAGTTTTACCACCTCTGTGCCTGAGGCAGGAATTGGATTGAAGCAACTAGACGGGGAAGGTGTAGTAATTGTAATATTTTGGGGTTGTATTCCCTTATTGTTCTTTTTCCCTTTTTTTGTATGCCTTTTTGTCCCCTTTTGTATGCCTTTTCTCAAATGGGGCAACCCCCCTGCATCCGGCCTGAATAAAACACCAGCTGAACCCCCAGCCGACAGTATGGCAGTGGACTCACCTCGAGTAATAGCCCCCCCGACCGGCACTGAGCTCTCACCACCTTTGGCGTCTTCCCCAGAATCAGCAGGCAATTCTCCCTCCTCCGGTGTCTCCTCTGACACCTCAGCTGTTGAGCCCAACTCGGCTGCGGGACCTCCAACGGCCCCACGTCTCCCCTGATGTAGAAAGCGGATCTTGCGGCCTCGTCGCAGCTCCAGGGCGGCGAGACTCCAAACCGACAAGCCAGACCGCGGTAAAGTCGAGGACACAGGTGAGCTCCAGCTCCGTCTCCGACCGCAGTCCCTCTGCCGCAGTGCCGAGCCAACGCCCACAGCAGCAAGGAGCGCTGGCGAGGAGCACACTGAAGGAGACGCCCCTTCGAGACACATGGGGTCTAAAGACAAAGAAGCCGAAAATGCCGAAAATCTCTATAATTGCAAGGCGATTAGGTTTTAGCAATCTGCGCGATAATGTTTCACACAAGGCATTCAGGTATTAAACTAGCCTTGTTCGACAAACTGCTCACGGACGGGAACCCAGAAGCAGAGCACCGCCGCAGCTCAGCTGGCTGCCGCCATTTTCCCCCTCTTGCATCCTTTCTTTTACACAGGCACTACCCATGCACTCATTCAATTACCCCAGAAGTACTGCTGCACTTATGCAATCACCTAGGTACTACTGATGCACTAATGTAATCACCTAAACACTACTTTTCCACTCAACCATTCACTCAGGCAGTACCCATGCACTCAATCATTTACTCAGTCACAACCCATGCATTTATCCAATGAATCAGGTATTACCCTTGTACTCATATTTTTACTCAGGTACTTTTTATACACTCATCAAATCATCAAGATAGTACCACTGCAGTCATGCAGTCACTGAGGCACTAGTCTTGCACTCATTAATTCACTCAGGCACAACCGATGCACTCATCCATTCCTTCAAGCAGTACCCATGCACTCATCCAATGACCCAGGCTTTACTCTTGCAGACATCCTTTTACTCAGAATCTGCCCATGCCCTGATCTTAGCACCCAGAGATTACCCTTGCACTCATGAAGTGACTCAAGCACTACTCATGCACTCATCCAATGACTCAGACAGTACCTCTGCATTTATGCAATCACCGAGGGACTACACATGCATTCATGCAATCACTCAGGAACTATTTTTGCACTCAGCCATACACTCAGGTACTACCCATCCCTACTCACTACTCATCCATTCACTCAGACACTACTCATGCATTTGTGGAATCACCCAGGAATGACCTTTTCACCTATACTTCCACTCAGACAGTACCTGTGCACTCATCCAATCACCCAGTCACTACCGCTGCATTCATGCAATCACCCATGCCCTAACAATTCACGCATTTAATCACTCAGGTACTACTCTTCCACTCGACCATTCACTCAGGCACTACCCACGCACTCATCTATTCACTCAGGCTCTACCCATGCATTCGTAAAATGACCTAGGCATTACTCTTGAATTCATACTTTCACTCAGGTACTTACTATGGACTCATACAATCACCCAGGCACTCATACTTTTAGTCATGTACTTTTGATGCACTCACCAAATCATCCAGATACTTTCCCTGCAGTCATGCAATCGCTGAGGCACAACTCGTGCACTCACTCCATTACTCAGGCACTACCCCTGCACTCCTGCAATCACCTAGTCACTACCCATGCACTAATGAGATCACTCAGGTACTACTCATGCAGTCAGCCATTCACTTAGGCAGTGCCCATTCACTCATCCATTCACTCAGGCACTACCTATGCACTCATCCAATGATGCAGGCATTAGCCTTGCATCCATCCTTCCACAGAGGCACTAACATTTACATGCATCCAATCAACCAGGTACTACCACTGCACTCATGCAATCACCCAGACCCTACCCATGCACTCATTACATAACCCAGGCACAACTCCACTTAATCATTCACTCAGGCACTACCCATACACTCATTTATTCACTCAGACACTACCTATGCACTCGTTAAATGACACAGGCATGACCCTTGTACTCATACTTTCACTCAGGTACTTAATATACACTCATACAATTAACCAGGCAGTACCCAGGCACTCATTCAATCATCCTAGCACTATCCATACACTCATGCAATTACACATGCATTAATGTAGAACTCATCCATTCCCTCAAATACTACCCACGCACTCATCCATTCACTGAGACACTGCATATACACAATTCTAACATTAATCATACACACATTCATACAATCACTTTCATTACTCACAATGTTTCTATTTTTTACCAGTTTAGGTGGTTCCATTAGAACTTTTTTTTATAGAACACTTTTAAATTTTTTTGAATTTACAAAACATTTTTTTTCAGGTGTTTTTCATTTGTTTAAAACAAAAAATTAAAGAAAAAGTGTCCAACTCTGTTGGTTCGGTTTAACATAGATAATAAAAAAAAAGCCCCTGAAGATGTTGATGGTTCTTGTCCATCATTGTTTGCTGCATCCTTGCGTCTTCGTCACTCCACTTCACGTGCCAGGCGAATAGGATGCATTGTCTCCAGATGTTTTTTCATTAAGGAAGTACCAAAAGAGTCTTACGGGCATTTACTTTTCTTTCTCCTTCAGGCACAGTGAAGAAGGCCCACACAATGCTTTCCTTCATCTTCCACACTGGCTCTTCCACCTCCTCCATCTCCTCCTCCTGCTCCTCAGGGAATGTTGATGTCAGTTTTTTTGTAGTAAAATGAAAAATACCAACAACAAAAAAAATGACAGAGCCTACAAAACAGGTAGTATTGAAGCCAGACACACCCAAGAAGAAAGGACTGTAAGAGGTCTTGGTACCACCCATGAAGAGAATGAAAAGCTGGTCAACCAATGACAAGCTTTCTTTCTATGTCACATGGGGTCACGCACAGTACGTGTATCCACCGCACACCCGTAAAAAATGTACTAAATGTCATATTTAACTGTAAATTCTTATCAGGATATTGTGTTTCAAATTATTTCAATGAAAACTCTAAATGCAAAACCGATATTTAAATTAGAAACAGCCATATTTCAGAATTTTGAAATTATGTCTCATCTCCTACATGATCCTGGAAATACACGACGACAGGGTTCACGCACCGACCGTGTAGAACCGCGTCCCATATGCGATATCGAGGTCACAAAAATTGGTTAAGAACATTTCAAAACAAACACCTTATTACTATTTTTATGTTCTCAGTAATATAATAAATAAGGGTGGGCGTAGTTCGCGAAGTAGCGCTACGCGAAGCTACGCGAAGTGTACTTTGCACTACGCGAACTTCACGTAGCACTACACGAGCTGCATAGTAGCTGCGTAGTAGCATGTTCGCACTGTGCAAGATGCATTCTCAATGATTGCACAGTGTGAACAAGCATCCGGCACTGTGCAAACATTGAAAACGGCATCTTGCACAGTGCGAGCTGTATTTTTCTGCCACTCGAGTAGATTTTTACTCGAGTGGCAGCTTTCTCAACGCGAACTGGTAGTTTCTCATCGCAAGCGGTCGTGAGCATGCACGACCACTCGCAATGAGAAACCTGACCTCCCTGTGTTGAGAGTCTCGCCGGGATGTCATTTTGCTTGGTCGCGGTCGCGAACATGACGTTGAGGAACGCAAACAAGTAAAAAATGACCACTGCACTACGCTACGCTGCGCTACGCGTGTTCGCACTGTGCTACGTGCAGCACGCGTAGTGCGAAGTTGCGCAAACTTCGCAAACTACGCGAGCGTAGCGTAGTGCTTCGCCTAGGGTTAATAATAAACCTCTTGGTCTGAAATATTTATTAATTCATTCAAAATGTGTTTTTAAGAGTGATATTTGTATACTAGATCCACGCACCATTTGCACAGGATCACGTATGGTGCGCAACCTTTTTTTGTGAATAAAAAAATAGATACAAAAGATAACTATCATAAGAAAACAGCAAAACAACTTTCATAGTATTAAAAGCAATCTTACAAAATGTAACTTAGCAAAAACACTTGAAAAAAACTATTCATAAAAAATCTTTTTCAATTGAAAATGTTATTATATAATATAACACTGATCAAAATTATAAAAATTAAACATTGTTAATTCAAATAGATAACACTATAAATATTTCATCAGCTATGTTATATATTTTTTAACAGATTATAATTAATTTAAAACATAATAAAAATACATAAAAAGACATCGACAAAGAATCAAAAAGTAGTTACAAACATCTTTTCATAAATAAAATGATCTACAAAAACTTAGAAATTAATTGAAAAAAACATAGGTTTCAGGTACGTTATAGTTAGGAATTAGCATTTAAACAACTTTAGAAATTCACTGAAAAAATACACAGGTTTCAGGGTCGTTATAGTTAGGCTGACATTTTACTGGTACAAAACAAGAGAAATTCAGGTGTTATAGTTACCTGAGCTAACTATAATTGCAGATGACGTCACATATTACATCACTCATGCCATGGTCAATGACATCACTGATGACATCATCCACTTAATATCCAATGCACCTCCTCACACCCTAATATCAACTTGCATATACCTACTCTAAATTACAGACTACCTTTTTTGAAACAATAGACACAGCAATACTAGTTAGATTGTACCCACTCACTAATTCTTAAGGCTGCACACACATGGACTCACTCACCCATACATTCACTCATACACGTGGTCACTCATCAATACAACTACTGATATATGCACTCATTCACCCATACAGATACTCACACAGCGCCACTCACCCATAGACTTTCTCACACACCTAGTCAGTCACCCAAAGAATCCATCACATTGCCATTTACTCACCTATACAGTTATACACACACCACCTCACCTATTCCTACAGATGGTATACATACTTACTGTCATCTACAATCACTGAAACAAGCACACACTCACCCACATGGCCACTTTCACACTCACTCACTCACTCACTCACACATCCAGTCATTTATATACTCCAACACTCACATATACTGCCTTTCAAATATGCAGTTACTCACCCATATAGCACTGAGACATCCATACACTCGCCAACAAAGCCATATGCACATTCACTCAACCATACCATCCCTCACAGACGCAATCATGAACCCATACACCCAGGGATTCACCCACCCAAACGTCCATGCAGTGAGTCACACAGCCCCTCACCCACCCACACAGACACTCAGGCACCCATACAGGTACTCAGACAACTAATATATAACCCATATAGACACGCATGTACCTGCTCACAAACCCATGCCCATGCAGCCACTAACACACCAACTGATACACACGTTTATGCAGATTAGTCACTGAGCCATACATTGACTAAGACACGTTTAATCACTCACTCATACAGTCAGATACGCACCCAACAAATCATCCACACAGACACTCACACACCCAGTCATTCTATGACCACACCTTGCATATATATATATATATATATATATATATATATATATATATATATATATATATATATATATATTCTTTTCTCCTTTGGCCCGGGTTCAGGTTATGTCGGGCGCTCTCAGACGGTGCAGACGAGCCACGGCAGAGCCCAGCCGTTAGAAATGCATTCCTGTTTTCTCCGCGGAGAATTTTGCTCGTGCACTCCAGACTCAATATTTCACAAACAGCGATTACTCAATATTTCACAAACAGCGATTACTCCAAAATCAGTGGTTAGATTTCTTTAATCATAACAGCTCAGCCAGCAGCAACTCTACGCGTTTCAGTCTTAACCAAGACCTTGCTCACGAGACTGAGTCTGTTAACGTTCGATTCGAAGGAAATCAGGAAGTGTTGAAAAACATTGTCTGCGCCATCTTGTCTTTTTTCAAATGCCACACTTTTGTCGTGCACGGCAGCCATTTTAGATGCCTTGACCTGAGAATCACACCCTGTGCCCGCCCGACACCTCCCTTTCGCCCTATTCACTACCGCACCCTCTGACACTCCTTTTCCTCTGTGTCCGATTGTCCAGGCCGGTCCTAGGGTATCAGCTAGCCCTGCAGATGTAGTTTATGGCCCCAGCTGTAAAGAATTACCCCTCTTCAAAGAAGTTATAGTAGATCAAGGCCCACACTCGATGAAATCCGTCACAGCAGACGCGTTCCTATTATCTGAAAACCATCCTGTATTGTGATTGGGGAGGGGACCGAGCCTGAAGCGGAAGATTCCAGGGATGACTCTTTGTACATCAAAGTTTTTACAATTATGTGTCACATTAAAAATATATAGCACTCCGACAAAGTAGTACGATTATAAAACTTTAATAACTTATAAATATATACAAGGAAACAAAAATAGTAATAACATATAAACATTTTTAGGGAAAAACAACGAAGTAGCGGTCGGCTGTGCGAATAGTCCCAACGCAGCACAACGTCCAGATTTCCGGCGTGGGGTATCGCGGGGGGTGGGTCATCAGTAGCAAACTGTTGTGCGAATAGTTCCAAGGCAGCAGAACGATGGCACCAAGGTGATGTCCAGTAAGTTGCCGCACTGGTTTTGGTATCCTACAATGCTGCTCCGAATAACGGCGTGGGGCGCCCCGGGGGAGGCGGCGTGAACGGGCCTCTCCAGGTGGAGTGTCATCTGTTGTAGTGGGGCGCCCCTTTACCGTTTCAGTTGCCATTCCGTCCGTTTTTGGTCCACTGTGTCAAAAGCCGCAATTCAGCTGAGTTGCGCCCACTCTTGCGGTGCAGCGATAGGCGGCTGTCACAGGACTCTCAAAATGGCGGCAGGCTGTTTCCTTTTTGGGCCTGGTCCACTGAAATGGCCCTGGGACACCTTGGAAATCGGACGCTTGTCTGCTAGGTCTTGGACCCCATTCTCGAAAGCGTCCCCTCCGCCTTGAGGATTCATCAAAAGTTTTGGGGGCCCCCGACTCCTGTAGGCTTCTGGTGGGGAGCGGTTGCCATGATTGCTCGCGGAATGACCACGACGGAGGTACGAGATGGTGGTGCTCTCATGCTGACGCCAGCTTCAGTCTGAAACATCCAGAAACAAGGTGGGGCTTTCATCGTTTGGGAAAAAAAAAAAGTTTTCATCCAATGAAAAGTGTTGTTTTTAGGTCATGTGATCAAGCCTTCCATCATTAGGAAACCAAAAGTAAAATGAACCAATGAAAAGTTTTATAAACAAGTCACATGACCTGTTATGCGGCATAGGGTATAAAATGCGGAGAAAATACGTTGGCACGTGAGGCGGCGTCAGTAGCGGACCGATGTGCGAATAGGCCGAAGGCAATACAACGCGCCAAGATCCGGATGGCACCGAGGTGGTGTCCAGCAAGTTGCAGCACTGGTGTGGCCATCCTACAATGCTGAAAGTCGGCGTGGGGCGCCCCGTTGGCCTGTGAGTTTGCGTCAGTAGCGGACCGATGTGCGAATAGGCCGAAGGCAGCACAACGCGCCAAGATCCGGATGGCACCGAGGTGGTGTCTAGTAAGTTGCCGCACTGGTGTGGCCATCCTACAATGTTGAAAGTCGGCGTGGGGCGCCCCGTTGGCCTGTGAGATGGCGGCAGTAGCGGACCGATGTGCGAATGGGGCCAAAGGCAGCGCAACAATATTTTCTGACTGACACCACAAGGCGCTGAGATGCCAAGATCCGGATGGCACCGAGGTGATGTCTAGCAAGTTGCTGTACTGGTGTGGCCATCCTACAATGGTAAAAGTCGGCGTGGGGCGCCCTGTTGGCCTGTGAGATGGTGTCAGTTGCGGACCGATGTGCGAATGGGGCCAAAGGCAGCGCAACAATATTTTCTGTATGGAAGATACCACTAGGCGTTGAGATGCCAAGATCCGGATGGCACCGAGGTGATGTCTAGCAAGTTGCTGTACTGGTGTGGTCATCCTACAATGCTGAAACTCGGCGTGGGGCGCCCTATTAGCCTGTGAGATGGCGTCAGTAGCGGACCGATGTGTGAATGGGGCAAAGGTAGCGCAAGAATATTTTCTGAATAGAAGACACCACAAGGCGCTGAGATGCCAAGATCCGGATGGCACCGAGGTGGTGTCTAGTAAGGTGCACTGGTGTGGTCATCCTACAATGCTGAAACTCGGCGTGGGGCGCCCCATTAGTCTGTGAGATGGCGTCAGTAGCGGACCGATGTGCGAATAGGCCGAAGGCAGCACAACGCGCCAAGATCCGGATGTCACCGTGGTGGTTTCATAGTTGAGAGGCACTTCATCTGCAGTGGGGCGCCGAGATCCGGATGGCACCGAGGTGATGTCTAGCAAGTTGCTGTACTGGTGTGGTCATCCTACAATGCTGAAACTCGGCGTGGGGCGCCCTATTAGCCTGTAAGATGGCGTCAGTAGCGGACCGATGTGTGAATGGGGCAAAGGTAGCGCAAGAATATTTTCTGAATAGAAGACACCACAAGGCGCTGAGATGCCAAGATCCGGATGGCACCGAGGTGGTGTCTAGTAAGGTGCACTGGTGTGGTCATCCTACAATGCTGAAACTCGGCGTGGGGCGCCCCATTAGTCTGTGAGATGGCGTCAGTAGCGGACCGATGTGCGAATAGGCCGAAGGCAGCACAACGCGCCAAGATCCGGATGTCACCGTGGTGGTTTCATAGTTGAGAGGCACTTCATCTGCAGTGGGGCGCCGAGATCTGGATGGCACCGAGGTGATGTCTAGCAAGTTGCTGTACTGGTGTGGTCATCCTACAATGCTGAAACTCGGCGTGGGGCGCCCCATTAGCCTGTGAGATGGCGTCAGTAGCGGACCGATGTGCGAATAGGCCGAAGGCAGCACAACGCGCCAAGATCCGGATGTCACCGTGGTGGTTTCATAGTTGAGAGGCACTTCATCTGCAGTGGGGCGCCGAGATCCGGATGGCACCGAGGTGATGTCTAGCAAGTTGCTGTACTGGTGTGGTCATCCTACAATGCTGAAACTCGGCGTGGGGCGCCCCATTAGCCTGTGAGATGGCGTCAGTAGCGGACCGATGTGCGAATAGGCCGAAGGCAGCACAACGCGCCAAGATCCGGATGTCACCGTGGTGGTTTCATAGTTGAGAGGCACTTCATCTGCAGTGGGGCGCCGAGATCCGGATGGCACCGAGGTGATGTCTAGCAAGTTGCTGTACTGGTGTGGTCATCCTACAATGCTGAAACTCGGCGTGGGGCGCCCCATTAGCCTGTGAGATGGCGTCAGTAGCGGACCGATGTGCGAATGGGGCCAAAGGCAGCGCAACAATATTTTCTGAAGAGAAGACACCAAAAGGCGCTGAGATTCCAAGATCCGAATGGCACCGAGGTGGTGTCTAGCAAGCTATGCAGTTGAGTTGTGTGCGCACTTGCGGCGAATAGGTCGAAGGCAGCATAACAATGTTTTCTGAATAGAAGACACCACAAGGCGTTGAGATTCGGTTACCACCGAGGTGATGTCTAGCAAGTTGCCGCACTGGTGTGGCCATCCTACAATACTGCTCCGAATAACGGCGTGGGGTGCCCGAAGGGGGGGGGGGGGAGGCGGCGTGAACGGGCCTTCCTAGGTGGAGGCTCGTCTGCTGTAGTGGGGCGCCCCTTTACCGTTTCAGTTGCCATTCAGCTGAGTTTCGGCTGCTCTTGATGCTACAGCGACAGGCGGCTGCAACAGGACTCTCAAAATGGCGGCCTGTTCTTTGGATTTGGGCCTGGTCCACTAAAATGGCCCTGGGACACCTTAGAACTCGGACGCTCGATTTTTTTTCCTTTCCTGTACATGCAAAAAAAGGTAAATGCCCGATACGTTACACGCTTCATCTGCCACGATGAACTCTCCAGAGGAACCGAAAAAAAATATAGTTATGGTAACTATACCATGCATCGTCATATGGAGAGGTGGCACCAATTAATTATAGTGCTGCATAAAAGAGAGATTTGGAGGAGAACCCCTGACCTGCTAGTACATTCATCAAAGAAGTGGCACTGACAGCATCAGAGGCAAGGGAAAAGGTCCCAAATATTTAGAAGAACTTTGGAAAGATTAAAATGACATGTTTAGATTGTGGCAAATTAATTTCATGTGGACAGATGAGTGTTACTCTAATAAATACAGCATATGAACATCATCATAGTCGATGGTTGGTAGAGACATTTTGACTATATCCTGGACCTGCCCGTCCTCGCCCAAAATGGCGCCGGAATAAATGGGACTCGTAACTCCTTGTTGTGTACTGGTTGCAGAACCTTGAAATCACGAGATACGTATGCAGTTTTGAAGCACATGGCGGGCGGGGACGAGAATTGATTGAATATTTCGACATCCCTATTGATATTAAGTTCTGATGTGTTATTGATTACTGTACTATTGAAAGTTCGAATTAACGTCACCCATGGTACTTGCCCGCAAATGTATATCTAGATAATTTTATTGTAACTGGCCCTGTCGTATTTTAATTATAAAATGAACGTCCACCGATTCCGTAACTGTTAGACACCTTAGTTCTTGCAACCTAATGGCCCGCCCGTTACGTTCCTCTACAGTGTAAATGTCTACTCATCATATACGATTACAGTTTGCTCCGTGGCCGGCCCACGTGGTTATAGGCTCGTATTTGTATAATGAAATTTTCACAATAAAGGTTTTTAAAAGAAAACATGGTAGTAGTATATACATTGGTAAAGTTTTTAATAATAGTCACTGTTTTAGAATCATTAAAAGGCAAGTGAAATAAAGCAGACCAATTACATGAAGGGTAAAAGGTATAATACGAAGGAACGCAGTAAAGATAAATGGTCAAGGGCTGTTGTGTTTTCTATTCCTGCAACATAAAGTGATCGATAAGAATCTCATATTCAGGCGTATCGGCGACTAAGACAGCAGGTCGACCCTCTTTTGCTCAACGGCTCCGTCATGGGACGAAGAAACGCTCTTTTTCTCGAAAAAAGAATATATTTTACTTGCAGGACAGTTGTAAATTTTCCGGGAAAGTACATTAGCCTGGAACATTATAACATATATTTAAGAAAAAATAATGTTCGGAAGTAATAAAAAGCGTAATTTTTAGGTCATATGACCAAGCCTTTCATCATTAGAATAAGAAAAGTAAAATGGACCAATGAAAAGTTTTATTAACAAGTCACATGACTTGTTATGCTTACGTTACGCGCTGCGCGCCCCGGATGACTTCCGGATGCGCTAACGCGGCGCGTCATATGACGCATTACGTGACAACGCAGGTCCAGAATATAGTCAAAATGTCTCCACCAACCAGCGGTCGGAACACAACCCCTTTCAGCAGGCTAAATAGTTCTGTTAAATGACAACAGAAGGGACAGGCAACAAGAACCATCAGTCAAAGAGGGGAGGGCTAGTTCTTCTCTACCGGGTTACATTGGTGCGCTACCGGAACTGATCGAATTGGTAGTCTACAGTGTTTCTGGATGTTTCAGACTGAAGCTGGGGTTAGCATGAGAGCAGTACCATTTCGTAGCTCCGTCATGGCCATTCCGCAACCAATCATGGCAGCCGCTCTTTATCGTTATTTTGGGCGGGGTGGGTGGCGGAGCCGAGCTGTTTTGCAGCCATCATTGTGTGGAGTTCAGTTCATTTCACTAGTTTTGTATTTGTCATCAGGGGTTGTTCCTAATGTTTCTATTTTAGCGAGGTCAAAAAGAGATCCCGTTAGTGGCCTACTGATTTTGCTCGATTCCTTTTCTTTTTTTTTTACACGATTTTTCGTTATCTGCAAAGACTAAACAGAGTATTGCGACTCTGTGTTTGTTTGTAAATAGAGAATGAACCAAAGAGAACCAATTCTAAAACAGTAAATACTTGGGTAACAATCAATCAAATGGAGAGAGAAGCAGGCACGACGTATTACAATGGGGCAAAGGCCTGCGTTAACTACCCTTCACTATGTGCAAAGAGAGAGTACTCCTAATAGAAATGAGGGGGGGGGCACCATTCAAAGCAGATCAGTGTGCATAAACACGAAAATGTTTTCACGTACTTGACATTCGAAAGCTTATGATATTTGCTATTAAAAAACCATTGAAATTCACTGAAAAAACCATAGGTTATAGACCATATATAGTTAGGAATTAGCATTTAAAAAACCTTATTTTACTCACACAAAACCATTGAAATTCCATATATAGTTAGTTGCACTAACTATATATCGCGCACCCGCAATCCACTGCTGATGATGTCACATATTACATCATTCATGACATGGTCAGTGACATCACTGATGACATCACTGATGACATCTCAAATGACATCACTGATGACATCACTGATGACATCTCATTTGACATCAATGACCACATCACTGATGATATCATTCATGTGACAATACAATGCATCTCCTCATATTTTAATATAACCTCTGTTTCACCCAGTGTTAAATACAGAGTATAATTTTTGAAACCATTGACACACCAATACTAGTTACTACATATGTACTCACTGATTCCTACGTCTACACACACATTCACTCATTCACCCATACAATCATTCATACATACAATCACTCATCTTTACAACACTATCATATGCACTCATACACCTATACAGACACTCACACTCTGCCACTCATCCATGGAGTTACTCACACACCTAGTCAGTCCTGTAAAGAATCAATCACACTTCCATTTTCTTGTCTATACAGTTAAACATAGAGCACCTTATATTTTCAAACATATACTAACACATACTTACCTTGTTATACAATCATTGATATAAGTACACATTGATCTGCACAGAGTCACACACCTCCCAGCCAGCCACACACACACTCAGTCTCCCATACAAATACTTGGACAATCAATCAATAACCCATATAGTTACTCATATAGCTACTGATCAACACATGCAGCAGTTTACAGAACAACAGACATAATGATGCACAAATTAAGACAGTTTAGTCACTAACCCATGCACTCAGTGAGACACATTTAATCACTCACTCATACAGTCAGTCATGCACCTACTAAATCCTTCGTCCAGACACTTATACATCCACTCATTCTTCAATATGTAAGACATATTTAAACTTTACAGAAACATAAAATCACTGGATGTTGTTATCAGTGATGTCATTTGAGATGTCATCAGTGATGTCATCAGTGATGTCACTGACCATGTCATGAATGATGTAATATGTGACATCATCAGCAGTGGATTGCGGGTGCGCGATATATAGTTAGTGCAACTAACTATATATGGAATTTCAATGGTTTTGTGTGAGTAAAATAAGGTTTTTTAAATGCTAATTCCTAACTATATATGGTCTATAACCTATGGTTTTTTCAGTGAATTTTCAAGGTTTTGTAAATGCTAATTCCTAACTATATATGATCTATAACCTATGGTTTTTTCAGTGAATATATATATATATAACAGTATTCAACTTTTTGGAAACGCTCACAGTCTCTGGATGATTGCATCAGTAATGTCTTCTGTGATGCCATTAGAGATGCCATGAGTGATGCCACTCATCATGTCATGAGTGATGTAATATGTTACTTCATCAGCAGTGCATTGCGGGGGCGCAAGTTATAGTTAGCTCAGGTAACTATAACAGCCGAATTTCTCAGGTTGTGTACAAGTAAACTGTCAGCCTAGTTATAACTACCCTGAAACCAGTGTTTTTTCCAGTAAATTTCTACGGTTTTGCAAGCAGAATTATTTTCTCGGTGGGAAAACAACGAAAATGTTGAATTGTACTATGCTTCTATTTCCACAAACTGCAATGAACACCTACTACGTTTGTCTTTGTACAACTTGGTATCCATGTAAATACTCCTTCGCATCTGCTCATGTTGCAAAGTCCCAGAATTACTTCTGCAATTCTTTCTAAGTTGAAATATACTAAAGCATGGCTACACATTTTATAATGTTATGTATACATAAAAGTTTTCTTTGAAATTCAGTCTGATGTTTGGAATGGAAGATCTATCTAGGCAGACGTGGGTTGATGGATAAATAATGCCTGCTTAGATCATATGATGAGATCTTTAAATCTAACTCTAATAATACTGGTTACAACAACACCTACATCTCATTATATTTTTATTCTGGTTTAACATGTATATGTATTTATCTTTAAAACAACAGCACAATTATTGGCTTGACCTGTGGGTTTCATCTCAAAACATTAATTATTCTGCTCTCTTTTTATGATTTCTCTGTGTGGAGTTTCATAGACTAGCTATGGAATGGCATGAAAAGATATTCAGGCAAACTGTAATCCTTTTAGTCATTCCCATCCCAGGATTCATTATTTTATCTTGATAGCTTTGTGATTGAAATGCATGTATTTAAGTATAAAGCAAAGTGTGTTCATCACCCGAAGGCATTTCCTATGTAGATATGTGTTTGTATTTGTATATACATTTTCTAATTTCATAAAGAGGAGCATATGTATTTTGGTCATAATAAATATTCTTTTGAACGTAATAGTGTGTGGTTAGTTAGTTAAATCTACAATTGTGATTAATTCTTGATTGGAATCTGATTCCCTTTGCTTTAAAAAGGTGGCATATTTTATTGGCAACCTTTGCCTACTATTCAGCTAGGTATTATGAGGAGCAGTAATGTATGGAGATTAAACTCTGAGCTGAGAGAGCATCATATAAATAACAAACAACAATTATAACTCAAATATTGTTAGTGAAATTGGGCAGCTTCACTTCGTGACTTAATAGGCCTCTACCTCAGTATCAGAACTCGAGTTGTGCACATGACTGTTTTGACCCATTTATGCCTGCAAAGACCTTACTACCAGAAACAGACAATAGAGATGTCATTCAGACTCACCAACACCCCTACAGAACTGCTTAGGTGTACCGGCCAGCCTTATCAAGGGTTTTTAAGATGAATGAGAATAATTTGAATTCTAATGGCACCTTCTGCCTGGCCACAACACATTCAACCTGCATTATCAACTTCAATGTACTTAACTCCAGCACCCCAATATAAAGAGGTACAACACCTACATTACCATATTTTAAACCAGAAAAAGTAAGAATGTGGAAATGAAATGTCAGACCATCACATGTTATGCTCATGTGCTGTGCAAGGACATGTCAGTTCACTTCTGAAAGGACCACACTTTACTTCCAGAAAAAAACAGAAGACTATACTCTTCACCCATTACCATCCAGTTTACAGAGTAATCTTAACGTTACCACTTATGGCTCCTCCCCAAAGTTTGCCATGGTATGTCATTCACTTCCCCTCCCTGCTCCTCCCCATTATTCTATCATTCTAGGCCACTATTCATCATGAATTCTTATTTTTGCTTCATGATTGAAACTATAATATTTGCTTCTCCTCCATCCCAGATGATATGTCCACCATCCCCTAACTCCAATCCTCTGCTATATGCTCTCCATCCCTGAACTGTTTTACCCAGGGTAGGTTGATTTTTCCTTTTTGCCGGTGTGCACCTTTCAATATGGCCCAATATAAGGTATCCCCCAAGTTTTTGGTGGGATTAATTATCAGTCTCTTAGGGAGCCCCACATTGTGATTTTTCCTGTGGCATACTTGCTTGGATGTTCACTATTCATCCTTGTGAGTTTACTCTTTCTTCGGCCTTCATATCCCTTTATGATTTGCCCATCTTCTATGCATGTTCCAATATGACGCCTAGAGCATTCTAGGTGTTTTCCCCCAGTGGTTGGCAAGTTATTTTCAGTCTTTCGTTTGGCTCTATCTATGTGTAATCATGTTGGGCTCATGTGCTGATTTATCATGGAGGGAGGCCCCATGCTTAGTCTTTATACAGACATGCATAGGTAGGATTTTACTGTTTTGCTAGGATCCGTTTTGGCTCATGTTTAATTTCTTAGTCTCTTTGTGCTTTGACATGGTTACTCATTCTTTTTTTCCACAGGGAGCCGTTTTGGATACATTCCTAAGAGTTTCAATCAGTTAGTGGTTTACTGTTTCTTAGTCTCTTAATTTTCCACTCTCCCTTCCTCCATAATTTCGTTCCCCAACTAAGGGCCAAATTTATGAAAGGTTTTGCATTGCCCAGCACCACAGTAGGGGATTCAGGGGGACTCAGAACCTAAAATAAGATTTACCAATCCACAAAAGGCCCCCTCATGAGGCCCTGCGAGGCTTGCTAAAACTAGTAATGGAAGGCAGTGCAAATTGCATCTTTACGTTACTCTGCACGGGGATGCGTGCCATTGGAAGAAGTGTGTGTTTCCATGAGTCTACCTTTGCATTCTGACACATTCCCATATATACTAACACTGTTAGAGCTGAGAATGTGCATAGAATTTTATGCTTCCCCATCAAAGGCACAACGAGGAGAAATGTCTTTATTTATCCTTGTTGTTTCCTCTTTCTATGTGTGTTACATTGTGCAGCACAAGTAGAAAGAGGACAATGATTCTGAGGATTGTTTTTGTGCAGGAAGGTGCCCCTTTCCGCACAAAAACAATCCTGCCTACAATGCAGGCCCCCTTGCACCATAGTGCAAGGGTTCCTGTGTTGACGCTAGGAGCAGCTTGTGTGCCAGCACAGGCAGAGAGCAAGAATGGGTTGAACGAAGCTTAATATGGCACATTCTTGCCCTCTACCTTTCATGAAGTGCAGCAAGGTGTCTTTCTGGATTGCGTTGCATAAAGATTTGTTAAATATACCACTAACTCTATACCTGATTTTCGGTCTTCAAGGAACCTGCATCTTGACAGTTCTCCCTCTTCCTGAAAAGACAGTCTCTCTCTCTCTTGCCAGCAATAGTCTTGACAAGCTCTTGAAGGAAAGCACATAAAATATTTTTAACCAGGAGAGGAGCAAGGGAAAAATCTGCACTTTGACATTGCATATACCCTCTACACAAACAGTATTGAGCTCGATGTGTATGAGAGAATACTGTTTTCTTCACCTCATATTCTGGACATCCAGTCCATCAAGACTAGATAAGAAGTGCTAACTACATCTGTGCAGAAGGATCATCACTGAGAAACTAAGGAGATGGTCACATCTATGGATAGAATCCTTATGAACAGAGGAAATTAGCTATTCCTAATCAAGGATGGAGGGAGTTATTGCAAAAGAATTCTGCCAGTGTGATCTATTGGTGTCTGAAAATATGAGAAATTAATTTCAAGTAGATAACAATACATAGAGAGTAATGATCATAGAAGCTGTCATTAATAAAAATGTGGAAGTCAGCTTGAGTGTTATACAAGGTGAAGAGCATGATCAAATATGGTATCGATAGTAAAAATATTGATAGTAAAAATAATGAAGTAAAAATATAGATAGTAAAAATATTGACTCCCTATAATTAAACAGGTAAGTACAAAAATATCAAAGTTAAAATATAGATGTAAAAAACATCGATTTAGAAATATACATAAAATAAAATAATATATATTAAAAATATAAAATATTAATATTATCTTTAACAAAATAAATTACATTTAACAAACCTTTTAACTAAATATGAAAATAAACGTAATAAAAAAAATATAAACACACAAACATAATAATATATACATATGCATATATTTACTTTAAAATAATTTATTACCTATTATCTTTCTTTAAGTTTTTAAACTTTTAAAGTATATAAAAATAAAATATCTACATATATCAATAATTTAAAATGCAAAGAAATTCCATAATTAATTAAAACATTGAACTATTAAAACAAAAATAAAGTACATTTCGCAACGCAATGAATTCATCAATGGGGAAAATGTTAGATAGCTTAGGGGTAAACATTACTATTCCCACTCCAGTGAGTACAACAGTAGGAAAAGTATTGGATAGCAGAGGGGTATCGCCATGGCCGTCCCGGACGGCTACAAAATCTCATGCAGAGACCGCACCAACGGAACAGGAGGAGGAATAGCCATCAACACTCCGTCCATCATTTCCTTTGGTTTTTCAGAGACTTTAATTAGGCATTTAATTGGCTTCTGCATGCAATGATTGATTCTCCCGTCAATAATACTACTATTACTACAATAATAATATAAATAATAGGAATTATAATATTGATATTTCTACTATTACTACTAATACTAATAATAATATGTTCCTGATCCCCATTGCACACTGTAATCCTTGACATTGTCAATGGATAGGTGGCTCTATTAAGCTGTGGGGATGAAAATAGTCCACGCTGATGACCAATTTACATATATCTGCCTATTTCAAATGAGTTATTGACAATTTAATTCATTCTTTTTGGCTGTGGCCCATGCATTGTGATAGACAGCTAGGAGACCCACCATAATCACATCAGTCTTGGTCCCAACCCAAAAATGCAGTTCCATCTAACTCACTTTGCCATGTCCCATCTACATGGGCATAAAAGCAACACTGGACAAGTGCTGATTGATTTTCTATGAATATCAAGTTTGGGAATAATCCCCTCACTCTACTTTGGGAAGAGCGCTAAATAAATGATGGACGAAATAACGTGTAACAACATTTTTTATTTACTGCAAATGTCTATGGTTAGAAAACTAGTCCTACCTCTTGTAAGAATGTATGTATCATTACATTAGAGGGCTGAATAAATGAAAATCCTCCCAACCCATAATGAGTAGTTTAGTAACAAAAGATAGACCATGTTTCCATTTTTGAATGATTCAGTGTTCAGTCTGAATTGGGATTGCAAGGACACCAGTGGATAGTCACTCAGACAGATAATCTTTCATTGATAGTTTTTTTTAGCCCAGACAGCAATGGACAGGTAAATGTATTGGTTGATGGACAACCAGAGGATAATTCCTTTGACTTGCTAAAGATTGTAAAGGTTGCATCACATATAAAATAAGTGTTTGGACAACAAAAGACAAGCCATTTTAAGGTTTTTGCAATTGAGTGTGTATATCACTTCAAAAATGTTTGATTGTTGTCAGCAGTGAGTCTATACAGTGGGCAGCTGACATTAAAATTAGGTTTGTGTACGATGTGTATAATTTGCATGAACATACTTATTTAAAATGGTGGCAAAATTATCCAAAATTATACATAATTAGGAGCATTTCAAATTCATAATTCAGCTATATTTTAGCATAAAATATGCTTTCTTGCATCAAAGATTGTCAAGAGGATGCATTTCAACAAAACCAACCAGCCACCAGCCTTCAGCTTTTCCTCGATGTATGTTGGAACCATGCATGCCATTAACATGTATACGTGTATATATTACCGACTGGCAGTTGCCAGTAGGTAGTTATAGTTAGGACCGAGTTTCCATAGGAAGAGCATTTTTGTTTTGCTTATAACTTTGGCGTCATTTGATGAGTCTCCATGAAATGTTCAAAACTAATTCTTTGTTCATATCAGCTCCTATTTTGAACGTTTGGGGGTGATTTGTCAAGGGGGGGGCCGAGAAAAAAGGGGGTCCCAAAACGTGTTTTCTCCATGTTAATTTCCATAGAAACTTTAGACAAGGCTACAGGTCAAACGGGTGAACTGAATTACCCCAAATTTGGCAGGGAGAAGGGTCTTGGCCTAGAAAGCACACTTTTGTTTATTTGGTGTAAATCCGTTCAGTAGTTTGTGGGAAATATCGAAAGTTACACATATCGATATTTGGGAATTCTGCCATCTGATTGGCTGAGGCATTACGAGCAAGAGCTTGCTGCTGATTGGCTGCGAGCGCTGCGAGGAAGTGTTGGCCGCCATTTTGTGATTCTGTTGAAGCGAGTAAGGAGAAAAAAGGGCAAAAAATGTCTCCATATGAATTTGTCCAATAAGGCTCCACATGACTGAACATCTTTTCACACAAACACACATAGTTGAAATCACCAAAATAGGCATATAACGGGTGCATCTACAAAGAAAACCCAAGTCACACTTGCTTATAATCCAAATCACACTTATAATGCAGGAACGTACTGTGATGTGTTGAAGCTGTCAATGTATGTTAAATATATTTAAAACGTAGTTAAACATTATTTAAAACACATAATATACAATCTCATATGTTATAAGAGCTTAATATATTTTATTAATAAAATATAATGAATCATCAAACTTCATCCACTATATTTTGTTCAACATATGCAACATCTTACATTATTTTTTTTTTAAACAAAGCAGTACAATTAGCTTAATATAGTTCGATTGCCATCCTGAAGCTGCTCAATTGAGTTAATACTGAAATGAGTAAAATCCAAATTCATAATTTTCATAGATAGCAGCTGCTACTGTTTAATACCAATGTTCATGTAAGTCACTTCTCTATGTTATATAATTCACAGGTTTTCTGCTTTGCATTCTTTACAATTCCACCAGGGATTAATTAGTGTGGGGAAATTGTTAACATGCAAATCTTACTGTCTTTTCTCGTTCAGACATTCATAACAACATTGGCAACATTTGCAATCAAGCCAGTAAAAGTAATAAATAGCATATCCCAGTGCCAAGGGTTTATGAGACACTCCATTTCAGGGGGAACATGGGCAGACTTGGGAAGAGCCGAACTAGGGGTCTGTTATGGCTCTAAGTGCCAATGCAGGAGTATAGCCATCAAAAGATTCAAACGGAAAAAACTGATAAAGTCTTCAAAATGGAATTTTTAAACATTTCCCTCTGTTTCAATTATATACGTACACTAACAACACTGAATTGAGTGACATTTACTGAAAGGAATTTTTTCTAACCATGAAACATTCAAGAATATTCCCATGCCTTGAACAGGTTGGCAAGAATTACTCAAAATGTGTCAGTTTGTCATTTTCTCTTTTAAAATAGCATGTTATTAAACGTAACAAGATCTTTTTTATAATACGTGAGATACCGCAATCCCTTTATAAAAGACTACTTATTAAAAGTGACTTATGACATCTCTAGTTAACTCTAATAAAGAAATTAGGTCACTGTTCAATTGTAATAAGTTAATATAGTTGACTTTTGACTCACAATGCCTGCTGCAAGAACTAGCAACCAGGGGAAAGGCAGTTCACACTGCATAACTACAGTTGCAGATTAATCAAGAAAAATAGGAGCAGTTTTTTCTGTCTTCTGATACCGTGTTTCTGAAAAGAAAACGGTCATCAGCAGAAAAGTTATATTAATGGCAATATGTTTATTCCACCCTTCACTTTAGGTGGTAACAGGAAATATAGAATTTCTGTATGCTTCCACACATAGTAATGTACAACATTTTTTTAATCTGGCATGAAATAAACCGATTCTAATACATTTAAAATTAAAAAATACTAACTCGTTTCCGTGTGCCCTAATTTTGGACTTCAGATTCTGCTTTTATTCTTATTTTCTGCGATGAAAGTGAAAGACTAAGTAATCAAGGAAGTAAGGGGTTTAAGTGAAGGATGGTGGTATGGCCATGTATTAAAATGTCTACAATATCCTCTGCTGTACAGTAAAAGGATATTGCAAGCCACCTCAGAGTTACACGACCTTATTAAGGAACTCAACCTTATTCTGCTATTTTATCATTAAACTCCTCTGTGACAAGCAATTTCTTTATAATGAACATCAGGGGGTACTTTGTCCCATATATATCTTTTCCACATATAAGTGAGGTTTTCTTAGCCTTCAGATTCTGTCCTGAATTGCGTCTATGTGCTCTGGAAAGGAATGGTTAAGGAAAAAGATACATAATGAAGTGAAGTAGTGAGCCATGGATCACATAGTATGTTTAAGTAGGAAGCTTGGATTTGAGTCCAGGTTTTGATATTGTGCAGATCAGAGGCTGTAGGGTTACCATTGCCTCTTCTGTTTAACACCAACTGTCAAAGCTTTGTAGTTGTTATTCATTTACTATTATTCAATGTATTCTCAAATTAAACTGGCACTATGAACACCTATAGCTGTGTGTATGAAGTCACTGAGAATGAAAGGTATGGTTTTCTTTTTGGAATTTTTCTAAAGAGATTGAAGATCGACTGTTAAATCATCTCCTTGAAGAGCTGGTTCAACAAACAAATCGATTTCAGAAGAGGCTTGTAAGAGGGGTGGGTGTTAATTGAGGGTGTGAATACCCACTTCAAGTAATACGCACAACCCTGTTCAAGTTGAGCCTTAAAGTTACTAATTTAACCTAAGCTCATCTCCTTGGTAGCTATGGCACTGAGCAGACAGGTTTAACTTTGAGGCAATGTGTAAGATTTTATACAGTACTCAAAAAGTAAAAAAGTCAAAATGCAATACACGAAAAATCCCAAACCAATTTAGAAGAATAGAGTGAAATTACACCAAAACTTAAATATTCCAAAACAAGAAACCATAGTTATGCGCCAAAAAGCATTGTGTCTACTGCTGTCAACTGGTCACCCTTGATTGCTAACTAGGAGCAAGGTAAGGCCTACAGCGATGATGTGGCTGAAGAGGGCTCCACGTTGTCAGATAGACACTGGATGAGATCTCTGTGAAGTTACGGATTTTGGGCAGGACAACTCTGAGCAAGAGGATTTTGAATTTTGTGCAGAGAAAAGGTCCCTCACCGCTGAATACTTTTGCCACCTTTGTGCAATGAGATTTCTACGTTAGGACTTAGTCACTTTTTTGGAGCTCAGATTTTTACAGCAGGGCAAGGCTGCAGGATTTAGCCAGAGAGGGCTCAACTCTTTCAGAGTGTTTTTCCGTGAGATAATGCAGCTGAAAAGCTTCATGTGGGGGCAACCTGAATCTTTGTCCCTGTGGCAATCCACTGTCATCGAATCAGCTTGGCAGGTTGTTCTCAGTCCTCTGGAGGTCAATGAAGCAAAAAGGTTTCTTAGTCTCAGGTTTCAGGAAACGTTAGGAGGAGTACACTTTCAAACCAGCCAGGACCTTGGAGACAGCACTTAGGGGATGAGGAATCATTCCAGCAGGGTCCAGGGCAGGTCCAGTTTAGATTGGTCAGCTGGCCCGAAAAAGCCTCTTGTAGCTTGTTGTGTCCCAGTAGGTTGAACAGGAGGTAAGCCTTTATGACATTTGGAATCCACTTCTTTGACCTGAGTACAACAAAAGGAGATGGTCCAGTATTCAGTGCCCTTCTCAGGTCATAGACATCAAATCCACTCCTCTGTTGTTTTTCCACAGGTCCATAAAGTGTTTTGAGAGAACACTGTGGGTGCCACGCCTGCCTGTGGATTGGGATCACTCTTGGCCAATCACTAACCAATAAGGTATACGTTTTCAGTGATAATCCTACCCACTTTTGTAGCACTTCATCTGTATCCTACTGCAAACAATTCCACAGTGTCACTACCTACCTGCAGTCAAGATGGCAAAACCCTTTTCTTCTTGTGAAGAGCCTGTGTACCCACCCCCAGAGGTGTGGCCAGGGGAATTAGCAACTCCTTTTCTGTGGTCAATCTAAACTAGTTCTGGGGGCACCTCCTCTCCCACTGGGATTGGAGATGGGGGGACAAAAGAAGGTCCCTGCTAAGGTGACAGCTAACATTTGCCTGTGACAAGGTATGGCTCTTTCAACTAAAGTAAGTTCCAGGGCAAAGTCCAGATGGTCATCCTTTCTGTGAAACAGAACATCTCACAACCCACAATGTATTTGTCTCAGTTCTGGGAGCAGGTTTGCATCACATCAATTATATGCAAGGTTATACCCAAACATTTTGTCTTGCTCCACCTATTTGTATGACTTTCTTTTTGTTGGCTTTAGGACTTTGGGTACTTTACCAGTGCTAAGGTGCATGTGCTTTCTCCTCTAAACATGATATGATTGGTTTTCACCTGTTTTGCATATTTAATTTCCTTGTAAGTCCCTTGTAAAGTGGTATATCATAAATGCTGCAGGGCATGCATGCGTAGTTTAATGCCACCTTGACTTGGCTTTCAAAACTACTTGCCAAGCCTTAAACCTACCTTTCATTACACATAATTCAATCCTAAGGTAGGCTATTGGTAGCCCTATGGGCAGGGTGCTGTTTAAGTAAAAGGTAGGACATGTGCTTTTATTGTGTGGCATATACTGGTAGTGACAAACAGCCTATTTTGTTTCTCACTGCTGTGAGAGATATTTCTCTCATGAGATAGCATTGGGAATTCCCTTATTCATACTGACGTTGTGATTCCCGAGCTGGATGGAGTAGCGTTGCCATATTTAGTATGTTTAGAATGGTAGTGACAAATCCTGCTTACTGGTGTAGTTGGATGTTACATTGCTATTTTAGAAATGCCACTTTTAGAAAGTGGGCATTTCTCTGTGCTTATGACTCTTTGTGCTTTGCAGCCTGGCTCCAATACATGTCTGACCTGGGTGACGGATACACTAGTGGGCTCATTACGATGCTGGGCTTAAAGTCTCTGCCCGACAGTCGGAATCTTTGCAAACACTTCTGCCGTATACCGGCCGATCATTCCGACTCGGTTCCGACCAACTCGTGGAGTGTTCCTGTCAGTCAGAACTGCACCGTGACCCCGCGTTGGGATTACGATGTCACTTTCCAACCCCCTTTCCGTGTTGGCCTGTCCAACAAGGAAAGGCTGTCAGAAAGTGACTTTTGGGACCCTGATAGGGCCCCCTGCACTTCTGCGGCCTAGTGTTGGTGGCTGAGGGGGTATGTAAAACCCTGCACTGTGTGGTAGGCACCATGGGGTGCCTGTGACAGGGTACAGGATTTTACACACACAGACACACACCATTTTCCGCATAGGAGCCTGTGTTATGGCTGGTTCTCGGGCGTTACACGAGATTCCATAGGAAACAATGGGAATCTGACAGAACAGTGTTCAGTCGCATCATAATCCGGCGGTCAGAACGGCTGACCGCAAGACGGTCGGGCCCAAATCTGAGACGGTGTTGGGTGAAGGCTTTTCACCCGACATCGTAATGATCATCTTTGTGCGCAATTCCCAGACAGCCACCATACAGGCAGGACTGGGTGTGATAGAGATTACATCTGCATTCATCTGCATACTGAAGGTCTTCCTGAGCTGGGAGAGGGCGTTTACACTTTAGATGTGTATATGATGTATCCTGCCCTCAAACAAAGGGCTGATTTACCCCCTACGGATGTCTGATTCCAGGACTTATTTGAAAGAGATTGATGCACACTTATCAAGGTTCCCTTCGAATTTTCCCCTTGATCAAAGATAATTTGGGGTATTAGTACAGGGGCTCTGACCTCATGATTTTAGGCATTGCGTGGGAATTGTAACCAGACACTACTGGCTCTACATTCTGCACATTACCAGGGGATGTTGTGCATCCAGGAGGAACCACCAATTGCACTATCTGTCTGCCTGTTGTTGATGCTGGAGGGACTGCCAGTCTGCTAAGGACCTTGAATTCCTGGCCTGCTTGCCTGCTGCTCTCTGTGTGTCCCCCCAAGTGTTCTCCCAAGAGCTTAGCACATGGTGGGCAATCTGTACTGCTCCTGGCTCTGCCTTATGACCTGCGCTTCTCTTTTATGAAAAACCTGAAGTGTGGAACTCCTGCAACGGAAGCACAAGGTGAGTGCCGATCAGTAGCCTGATCTGGAACCAGTCCATAGTGAAGCGCTGCAACATGTTCCACAGGAATGCAACAGGAGCAGGTTTTGTCTTACTTTACACGTTAGGTGAGGGTATCGTAACGTATGGTGCCTGAGGAAAAAGGGCCACCATCTCTCCATAGGAGGAGACCGACAGCGGCCATTTGAAACCCCTCCAGTGGGGCCCCTTCTGTGGGGAAACCGCCTTGCTGGGAGTGAAACTCTCCCATTGCTGCCTTCTGCTCCTTCTGTCTCCTTGACCCAGATATAATGGGTACCCAAGGAAGCGAGCACTGCTCTCACCACCAGGAGTACTGAGGGTGAGCTGGGCCTCAGGGGAGTTGGGTAGCCACCTCATGCTTCCTTGCAGGCGGCCTGACCTGTGTTGGGGGAAAAGCTGTTATTGCTTCAGTAGCTGGCCTGCACGCTTGCAGGCATCTAGCCTGGTAATCCTGCATACACAGGGAACCAGGAGGGGTCTCCTCTCCAGTATCTACAGTATGTGTGACCTTGCTGGTCCTTATCTTTGGCCGTTTTGATCTTCAGAAGCATCCTTATTCATTGGTGACATTATGGAGTGAAGCCTTGATGGAGGCCTCTGGTTATCCAACACGTTTGGCCTGAGTTTCCATGTCACTACGAGTAGGCGCTCAGGTGCTCCTGCAGCCTAATCTAGGTTTATAAATTTGCTTCTTTTGCTCAGGCTTTCAGCATCTACCCTAATCCTACTTGTTAAAAAGAGAGGCGCTGGGTCTTATGTTCTGTGATTACACTGGGATATGGTGGTCTCTAAATAAGAGCGCATTACTTGCAAAGTATTTATGGTTTTCTATGATATATCGGGATTCAATTGTTTTCTTCCTCTAACCAAATTGTTGAATTTCATGCCCTGATGTTGTAATTTATGTTGTTGTAAATCTTGCATTGGCAGGATAACGAGTACTATCTCAGGATCTGCCTAGTATGCACAGTATTTAAGATTCATTTGGTCAATATTTATGTACAAATACAATATACATTTTAATAAAATCATGTGTGGAGTCTCTTTTCTGGTGTATTCATTGTGATTCTGTGTGAGTGTGCTGTGCAAATGTTTTACACATTGTCTCTGATGATAATCCTGACTGCTTTGCTCCAAGATTCCAGAGGGTGACCACAGGTTATCTTTGGTATATAACTCACGGGCCCTGACTAGAGTGGTGGGTTCTTCCTGGCTTAGATGCATACAGTAGCAAACTAGAAACCCTATTTCTAGCACCAGGTGACAGTTGAATGTCGGTCATCAAACATTTACATGCTCTACTTTCAAATACCATCAAGCTACCTTATGGGCAATAAGGTCTACTTAGGGGTAACTTATTCATATTAAAAGAGACGATTTAGGCCTATCAAAAGGGTTTAACTTGATAGGTCAAATTTTCAGTTTTTAAACTGTCACTATAGCAGCTATGGGTTTTGCAGTCCACTTGTACAGGCCTTGAGAACAATGTTGTACCATATACTAGACTCTTTCAGGCAAGCTAATTTTGCCAATCAGGGATATGCCAATTTCATCCTGTTGACTGGGGGCAGCACAGCCACCTTACCTCTGGTTAGTATGCATAAACTGCACATGAGGTTTACCACAAGTAAAAACAGTTGAGTTAAATATTTGGAGGTACAAAATACAAAAGATGGCCAATTTCCAACAAGGCTCACCATGCCTATGACCACAATCAAATAATGAACGAAACAAAGAAGTCATAGAGCACCCACAGATTTTTGCTTGAAAGGGCAGAGTCCTTCAAGGAAGCCTAGGCAATGTGCAGTGGAGCTTCAGGGAGACATATTGTCTGCCACTGTTTGGTCTTCAGTTCCTAATTGAATTCCAAATGGATTTGGTTGCCCTGTGTCTTTCCACTAAGAGTGGGTGGAATTGGCGGAGTATGATTCTGCACAACACTGCGCAATGACATTAAGATTCCATGAGATTCCGATGTGGGAGGGCATTTGATGCTAATTTCTTAGAACGAAATGCACCCTCATGTCCAAAAATGGATGCACAAATACATTTTGCACCAAGAAAATAGTGCTGCCATAAACCGATTGGCACCTTTACATACTCTGCAGGCATTACTGCAGAGTATGTAAGGGCCCTGAGGGGTACAGTCTACTCTGGTTTGGTCTAAATAGGGCTGCAAGAGGGAGCAGTCTTTCTTTGTTTAAAAACAATACAGATTAAACTTTAATCTGCAGTGATTTTCAGACAAGAGCAACTGCTCCTTAGTCCAGCCCTGTTTTAGAAACACAACCACTGGAGATTAATTCCTCAGGTAGTGCTCCAGCATTTATCAGTAATTCTGTATAGGCGCAATGTGGAATTACCAAATTCCTCCGATCCGCTGGTGGATATAAACATTCCACCCAGGTCAAATTTCCTCTCCAAAATCTGTGTGTGATAAATCCCATGTATTCCCCAAGGTTCATATGACCATTCCCACTGCATCATTACAAGGCAGACCACTAGACCTGCCTGCAGCTTCAGCGGGCAGCCTCTTCATTCATTGTACTTTTTCAAGTATTTATAGTAGATGCCAAGGACCACTTCATATGGGACAGTTTATGTGGAATAAAGATCACAGAAGGTCCTTGATGTATTGAAACTCCACCTGCTCATTTTATGGATCTCAAGATAATCCCACCATAAGGCAACACCAATCACAATATTTTCAGTTCACATAGTGCCACAAGCTTCATCCTTGAAGAACCTATACTACACTATGTTGGAGAATGGTTATGTGGGATACCACCGATATCTTTCAAAAATGTGATAGTAAGTTGATTATAATATGCTGCTTCGGTCACCTCTATTTACAGGGCCCATGTTGCTGTCTCCAGGCTCAGTGCCTCCACCACTCAAAACGTCCCCTGGTATGCTTTATAGCTGAAGTATTGTGCATCAGAGTAGTGGCTACTGACAAACCGCTCTGCTTCGCAATACTTACCATTCCTGGATGCAGACTGAGATCTAACAGGCATCCTCTCTTAAGAGGCCCTTCCCATAGAAGCCCACAATTGTGATCAGTCAAATCTCTATCTCTTTCAGAATGTACTGCCATACTAGCTTCCTTCAGGACACTTCTTATGAAGATGATGTCTTACCATGTTCCTTATATGTTCTCCCTAAGGGTGCTCTTTCGCTCATACTGTAAAAAGTGGGTCATTAGTTGTGAAGGATAGGAGTCCTTCACAAGTAATAAGTCTGCAGCATTCTGAATAAATAGCCCCAAACAGATCTATTTATCTACTGTACCTCAGAAGATACAAGGGAATAGCACAACTGACCCAGGAGAAGCTAGGTGACAGCTGGTGTACAAAAGTCCTAATGTCCATTCTTGCAATGGAATTAGGTGGCTTCTTCTTCTAGCTGGGCATTCCTCTGGCATCATCGCTATGAGGTTCAGAATGTTCTCAATCATCTATCTATTCTCTCCAGAGGTCTGATTGGCCCCATTTTTACTTTGGGAGTGAGCCTTTGAAGGCCAGTTTTTCTTTGGGGGTGAGACTTCTTAAGTCAGGTGCAATAGCAAAGGTAATGAGCAGATGCAGGTTTCATCCCCACCCTTCCTTCATCAGGAAAGTTGCTCTATTGTGTGAGGAGGTCTTTTGATTCTCTTGGTGGCCACATGGTAATTAACTAAGCCCACTTGGTGGAACAAATGCATGAATCATTCATTCATAAAATATTTATTTTGGTGATTAGCCATAAAAGAGTACAGAAACAGATAAAAAAGCAGTATACAAGGATAATAATTCGATTCAATGTTACGTACTTATTAATTATTTAGAGCATAGGTTCTAAAGTAGGACATGATTTTAGTAAGACAAATCTTGTCAGCTAAAATCTAATCACTATCATGGCAAAACCAGTAGAACATCAATTTTCCAGTTCCGAGAGTCAATTCATTATTACATACATGTCAGATAGTTAAAGGGATAAGAGTTGGAAGTAATGCATGATTTTGATGGAACAGATCTAGACAACTAAAAAGTAATCGCTATCATGCACTACCGATTAAATACCTACGCTTATGCCACGTAGCTGCCAGGAATTTCGAAACAGCAAATACAACATGCCTGGTCGTATCAGTTTTTAAAACTCTAAAATCATGCATGCACTGCACAAAACCCAAATTCTTGCAGAGAGGTACAAGCCAATACTTTCTTGAATTACAGTAAGCTGGACAATAGAAGAGAACGTGCAGTTTATTTTCTATGTCACAACTACACCCTGGGCAATTTCTCACTGCAGAGGCAGACCATTTACTAGTAAAGGCTCTTAGCGGTAAAGTACCATATCTCCATTGTACATAGAGTTTCCTGGCTAGAATAGGGTGAATATCATCCATGAAGTGCTCAAAATGATAAAGTACTTTAGTCATTAAACAAGAGTCAGTTAATGTGCCGACATAAGGATTAGACAAAGCAGCAGTAAGTTTGTTGTCATCAAATGTCCTAGTGAGAAACTTTCAATTTACAACTCCTCTCAGGGTCATACCATAAGGCGGGTACTCCCAATCTTGTGCATTCGTTCTTTATAAACATGAACCAGGGGATTATGACGGCACAATGATAGGTTAATATGTCTTTAAGTTCTAGCCTATATTGTTGCAACTCTGGCGTTATCAAGATCCTGCGCCAGAACCTAAGGGGCTTAAGTGCTAGTTCGTCGTCGATAGGTTTCAGCCCTAGGTCAAACCTCAAGGGGAGGAGCAGGGTACTAGGTGGGACGGCCAACAATTGTCTTAAAACTTTATTCTCTGTTTTGACGATTTCGGATCTACAAGAATATCCCCATAGCTCACCGCCATACAGAACATCACCCCTTGCTTGCATTTTGTAAATCTCCAGAGGGGGACCAACGGGTTTGAATGTCGACGAATTAGAGAGCTTGAGGATTCCCCCAGCAAGCTGAGCCAATTTCATTTGCGACTTGATTTGCTGGGGGCCCCATGACAAATTCTCATTGATGGTAACTCCCAGATATTCAAAAGTCGAGACCCTTTCTAATGTAGTTGAGCCCAGGCTGGGATTTGGACTAGTACTTGCGGGTGGGTTGAATATCATACATTTTGTTTTATTGGCATTTATCTCCAAACCCCGACCTCTGCAAAATTCCTCAAAACCCTCTAGTAAGCGCTGTATCCCCATGGGGGACGCGAACATAATCGCCGGCACCCTACTGCCTGCCAGCCTTGGGGCATCATTATGATGTACTTCATCTAAGTGGGTGATTACCCCGTTAACGTAGAGGCAAAACAGGGTGGGGGCCAATACACACCCCTGCCTTACCCTGCTGTCATCGGGGAATCTAGCTGATAACCCCCCATTCTTCCCACACCTATCCTGGGCGAAATTCGCCTTGTGTAACCTCATCAGAATAATTAAGAGTTGACCCGGTATCCCCAATTCAAGGAGCACGGACCATAGTTTCCCCCGAGGCACCAAGTCAAAAGCTGAGCGCAGGTCCACAAACACCATGCAGAGGCTGCCACCCTCTATCCTCACCGTTTTCCAGAATAGTAAAGCTAGGCGGAAAATTTTATCCATGGTGGAGGTGTTCTTCCTGAACCCAGCTTTTTACGGGCTCAAAATGGCGTGCTCCTCCATCCAGTCCTGGAGATGGTCCAAAATGAGTCTCGCAAAGATTTTTTGCAGGACATCAATCAGGCTGATGGGCCTGTAATTGACTGGAAGCAGAGGAGAGCCCTTATTAAATATGGGAACAATTTCTGCTCCTAGCCAAGTACAGGGAACCGCCATGCCCCTCAGGATTGCATTAAAAAGTATTTGTAAATACTGGTCCCAGATCTTTGGTTCATGTCTGAAAAGGTCTCCCGGGAGTTTGTCAAGACCCGGGGCTTTTCCCACAGCAAGTTTATCAATTGCATTGCACACCTCCTCTAAGGTGAACTCTAGTTCTTCAGATTGGGGAATCAGCAGCGGGGGTGCCAGTGTACATTCCATGCCTATTTCTATAGAATATAGGGCCTGAAAATGGTCTTCCCAGACTTTGGCATCTATATTTGGTTCGATGGCCGATTTCGGTTCCCCACAACCTGTATTGAATATCAACCAGAATCTCCGTGCATCCCTTGTTTCAAGAGCGACAGTTAAACTAGTCCACTTTTCATGATCCCATTCTTGCTTTGCAAGCTTAATTAACTTTTTGTGCTCTAATCTCCTGGCTTGAATTTGGGTTTTGTTGCTACTTAACTTTAGCGCCTGGACTAACTCGCTCTTGGCTTTTCTACATGCTGCATTGAACCATGAGCTTGCAGGAGCCCTTTTTCTTCTATTAGCCAATTGAGGATTAAATACCTCTACTAAATTGGTAACTAGATCCGAGTGGAGAGCCAGCATTTTAGCATCATGATCGGGAGGCGGGGGTTGCATGTTTAGGGCCTCAACCTCCACAAACAGGGGAACAATTTGTTTGTATAGTTTACGGAGCTCCTCCGAGTTTGCCACAATTTTGTCCCACCTAACTATACGTCTATCGTTTGATAGTGTGATCCCTGCACCCAAGTCCCCCAGGTTTACGGTGCCGTTCTGCTTGGGGCCGGGAAAAACCAGCTCCAGAGTTAAAGCATTATGGTCGCTCTCAACTCTTGGACTTACATTGAAGTCAATGACCTTAGGCCACAACCGCGTCTCGACCATAATATAATCGAGACGAGGCTCCAGTCCAGTTTCATTAAATGTGCGCTTAGCTGGAGTGTCAGAGGGTGTGCGACCATTGCAGACCCTGATAGAATGATTTAAAGTAAGGGCCGTGATCTGAATTGCTAGGGGAGACCAGGACTTTGGTGATGGAGACTGAGTCAATGGTATTGCCCAGTATTCATCCTCCTTCAGTAAAGCGCCATCCTTCATCCCTGGTAGGGGCTCAAAGTGACAGTTCAAGTCACCCCCTACCATGAGATGGATGTCACTAGAGAGGGTATGCAAAAAGAGCGACAGCTCCTCGATAGTTCTTGATTCGCTGGCTACACTTACCGGTCACGAGTAGACATTAACAAAGGCAAGCTTAAAAGCATTTGGCCAGACGAGAACTGTACACTGGACATCCTCCGAGTCGGTGTTAAGAGTTTTAGCAGTGCAGCCCAGATGCACACCTACCCAGGTGGTAAGACCTCCTGACGGTCGCCCCTTCCCCCCCAACGAGCGGGGACATGGAATGCAACATATCCTTGGCGAAACTGTTCCTCTCGAGCCTAAGACTCCTGAAAGAGACAGATGTCGTGCTTATCTATGAGGGTTCCCCACTCTGGGCAGCCTATTTTATTTGGTAGTCCTGCAACATTCCAAGACAATATTCTTAGGGGCCCTCTATTCCTATACCTGGCACTCATATCACAACTCCCTAGTGGGCCTTCTTCACACAAGCTTATCCTCATCGGTTCCATGTAGCAACCTATCTCAGTTCTACTAGATGTTTGATCAATACTGCCTGTAGTAGTGCCTATAATAGGCGAGTGTGTATCTGGAGAATCCCGGGTTGGTCAGCAGATGCCAACCTCCACATCTCCGCCAGAAGATGCGTGGCTCGTTCCTTGTGTAGACCCTAGAGAACCCTCCCATTTATTCTGCAGTCAGTCTACCGTATCCAGGGAACTATACCAGTTTTGAGTGCAGATATAGCTAGGTGCGTACGAATGTGCAAATCTACCCCTGTCCACCCTGCCCACTCTACTAGACTCTACTAGGGTCCAGTCCCGCTCCGTGTCTAATGTATCCGATGGAGCATAAAAATAAGACAGTGGGAAGGGTTGAATAACTGACCCAGGGCTGTGACATATCCCCTCACAAATATGCGCCACAATCCAAGGGTCTCTAAAATTTGCCAACACACAATCCCCCTTATAGACTTTGACCTGTGCCCCACCCAGGACACCCTACGTACCATCAAAATTTCGCTACTGATGTGCCCCGGGAGCAGTCTATTTTTATTGAGCCAGTCAGAGACTTTGTTTTTTAGAGAACTGAAAGATTCCCTGCTGGCATAATTTAATTTGGGGACCCCTGTTAGGACCACAAGATACGGGTTCGATTCTGGAGGCAAGTCTATTCTAAGTTCCTTAAAGGAACCTCTATCGTGCTGATCTTGGCGATCCTCCTTTGACTTTTCAATATTGGCCACCATTGGTGCGTTATCAAGGGAAGCCACTGGCGTTACCTGCTTAATACTAGCCGCATTATCAGAAGGTGGCTCAACTGCCAAAGTGGCATTTTGTGATGGTATCCCCCGCTGGCCTTTATTAGGATGCAGATTACCCGGAATCACTTGATTAGACTTTAAGCAGTCCACAGTCGCCAAGGCAACTTTTTCGATGTTGGACAACCATAGCTCAATCTGCATAAGTCTAGTTTCAAAAGGTTGGAGTGATGACCTGAGGAGGGCACCCAGTCTTATAAAGAGCAGATCCTCCATTACGGATGTTGTGGTGATGGAATTTGACAGTCCTGGAGTATTTTCAATTAAGGATGGTATGTCATTTGTGTCCACAGCACTCAAGACCTCTGGGACCTTGGACAAGGTAGTGGTCTCTTGGTTATTAGTGCGCTTTGCCTGCCACCAACGGCAACAGCTGCCCCTCGCTTCCTTTTAGCTATCGCCCCTTCTCTTCTCCCCCGTAGCTGGCGAGTGTTAGGCCTTTCCAGAGTACTGTCCGCAATTGACACTTCGGTAGACTCTATTGATAGTGGTTGCTGGCACTCGCCGGTTTGAGATGGATGCTCCTGAACCTGAACATCCTCTGAACTAGGTACAGACACCATGACTTCCGCATTACCCATTTGCGGTGTGGGCTCTGGTGTACGAGCGTTTGCAAGGCGGCCCAAAGAGGATCTTTTTGCAAGGGCAAGATCTTGGGAAAGGCGACGCTCCATCAGGATTAGTTTGTGATCGATAACTGAATTGGCTCTAATGATGAAGTTATCCAGTGTCCCCATCATATATCCAACCGAAGTCACAGCCTTACTCCTGCTTTCATGGCCCGCCATTTTGCTGGCACTGATGGTAAATCAAACAAGTACTTAAAGGGCGCCAGGACAGCCTCAGTATTGTAGGCCAGATGAAAGAGGGGTGGGCCGGTCCGGTCTCCTCCGGGCTTCAACCGGCCAGCCCCTGGCCCTTGTTTTGCCCGGTGCGCGCCAGCGCGCATCCCGCGGAGCAGAAGGTGTATTTAAATAAATAAATAAATACCAGCAGGTAGTGGGCGGGAAGATGACGCAGGTGAAGGCAGTAACGGGCTGCTGGTCCTAGCAGTCCCGACGTGAAAAGCAGCAATCACCAAAGTCCAAGGGAAAGCAAACTGCTGCGAGCGGCTCCCGTGGAGCGGGGGCCGTGAGCAGTATTAGTAGTGGCTAGCAGAGGGCAGGAAGAGGACGCAGGTGAAGACAGTAACGGGCTGCTGGTCCTCGCAGTCCCGACGTGAAAAGCAGCAACCACCAAAGTCCAAGGAAAAGCAAACTGCTGCGAGCGGCTCCTGTGGAGCGGGGGCCGTGAGCAGTATTAGTAGTGGCAGGCAGAGGGCGCGAAGAGGACGCAGGTGAAGGCAGTAACGGGCTGCTGATCCTCGCAGTCCCAACGTGAAAAGCAGTAACCACCAAAGTCCAAGGGAAAGCAAACTGCTGCGAGCGGCTCCCGCGAAGTGGGGGTCGTGAGCAGTATTAGTAGTGGCAGGCAGAGGGCGGGATGAGGATGCAGGTGAGGCAGTAACAGGATGCTGGTCCTCGCAATCCCGACGTGAAAAGCAGCAACCACCAAAGTCCAAGGGAAAGCAAACTGCTGCGAGCGGCTCCCGCGGAGCGGGGGCCGCGAGCAGTATTAGTAGTGGCAGGCAGAGGGCGGGAAGAGGACGCAGGTGAAGGCAGTAACGGGCTGCTGGTCCTCACAGTCCTGACGTGAAAAGCAGCAACCACCAAAGTCCAAGGGAAAGCAAACTGCTGCGAGCGGCACCCCTACTGCGAGCGGCATGAATCTAATTATAGGCTGATCCAAAGTGTTATGACAAACCTCCAAATGCCGGATTAATGCTGGATTAACATCTCAGATAAAATGTTACTCTAGGGTTAATAACTGACCAGTATCTCTAGTCCTAAGTAGAGTGAACAGTACTTTGGGGCAGATTTCATCCATAATGGATATTTCACTACAGGACCATTCTTTTTAATTAGGCTCTGCAGACCTACATTATAAATGCTCACTCACTTATACTGCATGTGTTTATATGTTCCTGTGCAACCAATTGTGAGCTCATTACCATATATACCTATCAGTGAGCCTTGTCTTTAAAAAATGGACACTTGTTGGTAGCACTCTCAATCCATTACAACAAAGCTTACTGAAAATGATACCCCATTGGTTCTAATCAGCCCCATTAAAAAACCAAAATCACGAAATCCAAAAGAAAAACAATCTAGGGGTTTAAAATGGACAAAACCCATTTGCTACACATACTCGCCATTGTGAGTATCTCCCTCTCAGAAGACATCTTCCTAGAAGTTCTCAGGACAGGCCATATCTTTCCAATACTCAAGAAATTAACTCTAGGCTCTGGTGACCTCTTTAACTAGCAGCCCATCTCTCACCTTTGCATTCATGTTAACAATCTTCTACACAATTTTGACCTGGGTTCAGATCGCACTGCAAAACAGAGATTGCTACACTACACATTGTAGATGATGCCCTGCTGACCACAAATGAAGGTGATCTATGCCTCTAGACACGGCTGGACTTCTCAGCTGCGTTCTAAACAATCGATGATCTCAAACTTATACACACCCTGATATGATTGACTTGATTTAGGAAATCTAGTGGTGGAAAACAAACAAGTGCTGAAGGGTGGAGTTAAGAGCCAAACCCTAAGGTATCTTGTGTTTGCAGCCCTGAAAGAAGAGTGAAAACTACCTTGAGGAACTCCCTGTGAGTGCCAAAAAAGAGAAATGTTATTTATAGATCACGGTACGACAACAATTCCCCCATCTGTCTTAATAGGATGGTGTGATAAATAGTGTCAAAATCATGGGCCAAGCCATGTAAAAGCAGTGCTACAGCCACCCTGCCATCTATGATCATATGGATGTCATGACCTTTGCAAGAACAGTACTGACATTTTTGCAGAAGCTGGACTGCAGGGATGAAGAAGACAATGATTTTGTATGTAGACCCTGAGACGCTGAGGCGCTCAGATGCAGAGAGCAACTGGACAGCCTGAGAAGGAGGAGGAGGGAGCGGCAGTGGTGCAGCCGTGAAGTGTTGCGGGTGAGAGGGCAAAGATGAATGGGGGTCGGGCTTTATCCATAGCCAGCAGCAGCAGCAGATGCAGGCTTTCAAAATCCACGATGGATCTGTGGTAAGACTGAGTCCCAGGTCAATGCTAGATTTGCCCCCCCCCCCCAAAGGCACCATACCCTAAGCCAGAGCAGCTCTCCACCCTGCCTATCCTCTCCACTTGCCATGCCACTGAGCATAGTCCCTAGCCTTCCTCTGGGAGGCCCCAACTGCCCTCATTAAGCAACAACCAGGAAAAGCCAGAAGTTGGTGAGACAGGCAAAATAGTTGAGACAAGGTGATTGAAGTGAGGCAGGGAGGAGAGGTGCCCGAACTGTAGTGGTATTAGCTACTGTCTGCTGAGTGTGAAACTGGGCCCCAGCAGAAGTGTCCCAGCTAGGTCTTGGTGCAGCTTGCAGGTAGCCTGGTGTGATTCCGCTCAGGCCCTTCCTATCCCCCCTAAAACTTCAGCGAACCCCCTGCACGGATTCAGGCAGGGTTTGGATTTTGCAACACCCCTAGCAGCTGTTGCAGAAGTGGCCGGATGTGGCCAGAGCGAAGTGGATTAAACTTGGGGAACTCTTGGAAAACTTGTTAAAGGGGAGGGCCATCAGGCTCCGCCCCCCTTTGGCTCCAAGTTTATCATTTATCACCCCATTTGTCTCATACATTACCCACCCAGTGGGGGTCAATATCTGCTCAGGAGTTCCAACGGCTGCAGAAATCTGGCTACTCACTCGGCTCATTCCATTATGAAAGGAACCTTATAGGAACTCCACCTAAAATGCCTGCCCCAATCCTGCGGGGAAATAGAGAAGACTTTGGCTGATTTGACAGTAGAAATAAACTAAAGGAGGAAAAGGTAAAACAACTCTTAAAAGGAAAAGAATAAATAAAAACTTTCAAAAGGAAAAGAAGATCAGAAAACCATGCACATTCGTAATTCTGCACAGATACTGCTACAGGTGCATCAGCACCCATGCAAGAATGCAAAAAGGCAGAGAGACAAGATGCTATACCTCTTAAAGGGAGAAGGGGAAGACAGCCAATATGGCCAAATGAAGGACAATAAATGGTGCATCCACAATCAACAATAAAACTTGGACCCCAGTCAAAATCAAAAATGGTAGTCAAGACATTAGGAACAACCTAACCGTGACAACTAGGAAAGAACAGGAAGCATAGTCAATGGAATTTCTATACAGAAATAATGAGCCCACAAGCATCACCCATAATAGGGGGAATACATTAAAAAAAAACATCCAATACCTCTAACCCTGAAAATAATAATATTAGGAAAGGGGAAGGAGCACTAACAGCGCCAGGATCATACACAGATATAAAGGTAGAGGAAACAAGGGATAGTAAATTTGAAAAAAGTTTACAGGGGACTCAACCCAAAGAAGGAGCAAAGCCTCCTCACAATAAGAATATTCCAGGGGGGCAATAAACATGGCCAAACACACTCAGTACCCGCAGAACTCCTGGAAATCCATTTGCATCATTTGTCACTAATATGGGTTTCATTGTCCATCGTAAATAGCATGACAACCAAAAAAACAAGACCAAAGAGCTCAATGGGCAGTACAAGGGAACCTGGGAGGAGTGAGTCAAGCATTACAGTCCAGGTTAACGTTGAAACCAGCAGCAGCCTATCAAGCCAGTCCCAACCGATATGACAACATTATATTGAAAGTGACATCTCAAATACAAGTCTAGATCGACACAAAGATCACCTCAATAGTGGATTCAAAAATAGCACCATCATGAAACAATACAGTAGACAATAACAATCCAACCATGAGCAGAAGTAAGGAAAACAACATTGAAGAAAAAAGAGATCGATGCTCACTGTGAGAAGTTGGCCTGGTATATGATGTTCACTATTCTAGTGAGCACCTTGCACCAGTCCAAACAACCCTTATGGTGATGGTTATAAGTCAAGCAAGCAGCAAGTTTCTCACACCGGCAAGCATCTTAATTATTTGACAGCGCCAAGACACCCTCGGGCATTCGAGCGCTCTATAAATCATAAAATCAAATCAATCAAATCAATCAACCTTATAGACCAGCTATCCTAGTGGTAGCGTGGACAGAACAGTCTTAGGCTAAAGACTTTTGAGGGTGTGTAAAGCCAGCTGTTTTACCATATGTAACCCCTTGAATACCAAATGAAAGGACACCACACAGGATATATATAAAATATATATGTATTTATTTACTAACACACTCCTCTGAACTCTTTATGAGATCAGAGGCAAAAGCACATAACAAGTTACACTTAGAAATACTTTAAATAGCACAATTTACAGTTAGGCCCTAGGGGCGCGTAAAACCATATACTAAGTAAGTGCTATAAGAACCACAACTTTGGAAAGGAGAATGCCTAGGGCCTAGGGAATCACTGGGGCTACGCTATCTGACCCTTAGGTTAGGAGTAGGAGGCCCACAGGCGGCGTGTGCAGTGTCAGTACACTCACGCGAGAGTCAATAGAAAGTCAATGGGAACGAAGATTTAGGACACTTCCGGTCTAACTAGCAATTTACAACTAACAAAACTAGACACTAGGATAGTCAATCCCTACAGGAACACCGAAGTACTCGCGTTACCTCACCCACGGGCTGCGGTTGCATAGGTGTCAAAGTGTGTCGGATTTTCTCGTTGATTCCTATGGAGCCTTGGAAGAAGATGCTGCAGGCGACCATGAGGAAGATGTCCGAGTGGATCTAAGGGTGGATCTAGGATGAAGAGGACCTGAAAGCAGAGGGAACAGAGTCTAGGTCACTAGCCAGTGACCGGGTGGAACCAGGGAGGAACCAGACGTCGTCGAGGAGCAATCAGGTGTCGATGTGAACCTTGTTGTTGCAGCCACGCGGACCAGGAGGCATCGAGGACGCCCAGGTGCTGGAGAGGAGCTATCCCACAAAGGTTCTCGCAGATGGAGGGGTCGACTTCAAGATTGGAGCCAACAAGCCTAAGCAAAGGCAACCCACGCAGGATACACAAGGAGCTTCTGGTGCAGACCAGGAGGGTCTGAGGTACTTCACCTTTTCAGGGAAGCAAGTGCCAGTCTGGAGCAACCAGACCAGTGATGAATTGTCAAAGGAATCGTCGTCACAGGGCTACTAGCCAACTGGCCAGCAACTGGGACAACGCATCGAGCGAAACACAAGCAGAAGGGCCCCACGCAGATCTCGTGGAGTGTGGAGGGCTGGTCTTTGGTGCAGGTGGAGATCGGTGTCGGGGTGTCTCAGTCTCCAGTGCACAGCTTCGTGGATGCCTCAGGAGTTGCGCTGTTAGCAAGTTGAAGACTTTCCAAGTTGCCTGGTTCCACAGATTCTGACGCCTTCCACGGGGCTCAGCTGTGCTGGAGTCGTGCAGTGGGGTCAGAGGAGTCCTGGAGTTGAGGTCTTGTCAAGCTCTGCACTCAGGTTCTGGCGAGAACGGGGACAAAGCAAGCAGTCGAGTTACTGGATGGTGCCTGGTTTCCCAGGGTGGTACTCCTTGGCCACAAGGGAGATTCTTCAGTCTTCAAGTCGGTTGAATGTCGAAGGGTCCAGAGCTTCATTTCAAGTTTCAGTTCAGGATCAAATCTAAAGTCTCCTGGGTCAGCTCCTACCTTTATACAACTAAAGGGGGCTGGTTTACTCACTAGGTCCCTCGTATGGGTGGGACCAGGAAGGGGGGTGATTACGCCCCCTTTCCTTTGTCCAGTTTCGCACCAGACTGAGCTGGGGCTGGAGTGCTCCAGCACTGGTTTGAACTGGACTATGCATGGAGCACCTAGTGTGCCCCAGGCAGTGTCTCAATCTATTCAGCCCTCCCTGTCCCAATACACAAAGTCCTGTCTGGGGTGGTGCCCGCACCTCTCCAGGCAGGAAACCTATTGTCCAAACCTCCATGACTGGAAGGACTCTCAGCAGCAGGAAGTCAGACTTGTGTCTGTGGCAGCAGCGTCCATTTTGTGACGCTGGGGCTCTGGTGAACTTTAACCGGGATAGTCAGCAACAACATATCTTCTCCCTCTAGAAGGGTGGAATGCTACCCCCGTCGCCAGAATTGGTGAGGGGGTAGTATTCCAAAGCCTATGACACCTTACACAACATGTTTAGATAAAGCCAAACCAAAGTTAGCATTCAACCGCGAGGATTATAATGCACTTAAGAGTATATGGTATGGCAATATCATAGAACAGCTATAAGGACATGGTTCCGAAAGCTGCAGACAGGCTCAGCTCATGTTAGAGCACCATCTCACACATAACCAAGCACTCTGCCTCCAGGATTGTTAAGGCCTGCCATAGGAGTGATTTATAGGTTACTGTGTGTCTATATATAAGGGTATATATAGGAATACTATACCTAAGCAAGGGGTGATTACACGACCTTGCCCCAGCTGAGTGATCAGCCAGTTGTGTCAGTTTGAGTGGCCAGCCAGGGGTGGCATAATACATGCTGCAGCCCCTGGTAGGCCTTGGTTACACCTATACCCTGAGTACCTAGGGTACACTTCTACAGGGGCTGATAAGGTGAACCAATTCCCAATTGTGGATGAACCTAGAGTACATGGTGTGAATTTAGAGAGAGTGCATCTGGGCTGTGGGTCTGATTAGCAGGCCCACAGCCACATCTAAGTCGAAAACCAGTAAAGCAAAAGCAAAAAGTGGGGGTGACCATAGGAAGCAGACCCTACTCTCCTACACTCACTAGCCAGCTGGTACTCAAACTTGGCAAACTTATTGAATTCATGTTTTATCTTCGATGAAAATTAGGTTGGCTCCATAGGAGTGGCAAAAAGGGAAGAAAATGTGACTTTACCAGCAGGCAGAACTGAGAACCTCCTAACAAACTCCACAGACTTCTCATACCCTTGTTTTATTGCTTGGGACTGTAGTGTAGTTCTTATATTCCCAATAGGCTCTGCGCATTGGAATAATATATCCTATAGATTTGACGTAGGACTTATGTCGACTAGGTCTCTATCGAATATACTAAACTTAATTGTGAGTGCCAGCTAGCTCAGAAGTCACAAGAAACTTTCTTGAATTCGCAAGTAGGGATTAGTTTCTGACAACCGCGTAAACATGACAACTTTGTTTCCTCAAAAATAAATGTATCTTCAGAGTCATGGAAACAATAGATAAATATTTCACTCAGTCAATCGTGCATGCTTCGTTTCATCAGCGGTGCAAAGAAATAGAGAGACAGGCGTTTTCAATAAAATTATTTATTGGGCAGTCTTCTTTCTCATGCAAGTAAAGTGAACTGCTACAATCGTAATGCAGGCTGCAAAGTATAATGCCTACAGCGAGAATAGAATTATAAAATAATACTGTAAAAGCATTGTATGGTTTCTAAGCCATATAAAAGTACATCCATAAATACCAACGGCTAAAAGTACTCAACTGGTGCTTCTAAAATACGCCTACCCCAATGTACCTAACCTAAGTCTAGTACGAGGGAAGAAGTAAGTGTGGTGTAGCATAGGTTTAGTTTTCCATACCAAGAATCTATACAAGATTTCTCTTAGGGTCTAATCTACTCCAAACCTTAGTTTAGAATGAAGGAGGTCTGGTATCTCTTTCTCCGGACTCGATTTCCCAACACCCCGCGAGGGGAGCTTGGAAATACTGAAGCTGGATTCTCAGCGAGAGAAAGGCCAGCTTCTCGATCAGTGCATCAGCTGGAGGGTCAGCTTCCTTCGGCACTTGCTGTAGCAAGCTGTGTCGGGCAAGTAGATAGTCGAACTGCTCCGGACCACCGTGTCTTGCTAGTTTGAAGTTGAAGTTTGAATTTTATTAGTTTGTATAGTGCTGAATCACCCATGAGGGTATCTCGGAGCTTAGGACGACGGAGAACATCAAAGTGAAGAAGTTAGAAGAGATGAGTTTTTAGCAGCTTTCTGAACTGAGGTAGATTCTGGCAATTGCGTAGATGAAAGGGTAGCTGATTCCAGAATACTGGGGCAAGGTAAGAGAATGCTTTGCCTCTGCTGTGTGCTTTTTTAACCCTGGGGGTGCTGAGCAGCAATACCGAGCATTATCTAAGTTCCCGTGCAGGGGTGTATAAAGTAAGCTTGTTCGAAAGATACGAGGGACCTTGGCCATTGAGGGCTTTATAGATGGTGCAGCCTATTTTGAATTTAACGTGCTTTCTTATCAGAAGCCTATGAAGTTGGTTAAGGAGGGGAACAGAGGGAGTTCTCGCAGGAGCGTCGGTAGCAAGACGGGCAGCAGTATTCTGCACAACCTGAAGTCTGTTGAGAGAGGCCTTGTTAGCTGAAAGTAGGAGGGAATTACAGTAGTCAAGTCTACTTAGTACCAAGGCCTGCATAAGCATCTTCTTTGGTAGTTGAAGGTAAAGGGGAAAGATCCTTCTGAGAAGGCTGAGAATGTAGAAGCATGAGCCAGCTGTATTATTAGCATGTGCCGCAAGGGTTAATTTGTGATCAATTCTGACACCTAGGTTCTTGACCACTTCTTTGGGGGCAGGGGCAGGGCCAAGTTCTTCCAGCCAGCAGGTAGGCGACCAACGTGGGACAGCTCCTCCAAACAACATGATTTCAGATTTCCCAGCATTGAGTTGTGAGAAGTTAGCACGGATCCAGGCAGAGATGGAGTTCATGCCTTCTGAGAAAATGAGTTCAATATCAGGTCTATTTTTATCAAATGTAAGGAGGAGCTGTGTCGTCTGCATATGAGATGGGGGTAAATCCCAGGGATCTCATGAGTCTGGCCAGAGGGGTGACATAAAGATTGAAGAGGGTCGGGCTCAGGCAAGAGCCCTGCGGGACCACCTTGGTAACTTTAGTAGTAGAAGATTTAAAGGTTCTCAGCGCGACCGTCTGAGTTCTGTCAGTAAGAAAATCGGTAACCCATTTCAGGGCCAGCCCCCGGACGCCTATATCCTGAAGTTTATCAAGTAGAATCTGGTGGGAAATGGTATCAAATGCAGCTGACAAGTCAAGCAGCACCAGGAGTGCTGCTTGACCCTTGTCCAAGGCCATACGGATGTTGTCAGTAACCTCGATGAGAGCGGATTCGGTACTGTGTTTGACCCGGAAATCAGACTGAGGAGCGTATAGATGGTGAAAGGTTTCCATATACTCGGACAAGTGTTTGTTGATATGTTTTTCAATAAGTTTCATCTGCAGGGGTAGTAGAGATATGGGTCGGTAGTTGGATAGTTCAGTGTAAGTAATCTTGTTTTTATTCGTATAGGTATTACTTGTGCGTTTTTCCATGTTGGAGGGAGACTGCCTGAACTCAGGGAGCTATTAAGGATAGAGCGAATGGGAGGGGCCAGCTGGTCAGCAAATTTGGCCGAAATCTTGGCGGAGATGATATCCAGAGGGGAGACGGATTTGGTGGTTGCAAGAAGGGATATAACTTCCATAGGGCTGAGAGGGGGGAAGGAGTATAGTTGTGAGGGAATAGTGTGCATGTCAGAGGGGCCTATAGTGGGAGGGGGAGGGTTGTAGTGTCAGAGATGGTATTCTGATATATGGTATCTATTTTTTGAGTGAAATAGGATGCAACACTGTCGCACAGAGACTGAGAAGGTGTTTCCGCAGTATCACAGGCGCTAGGGTTGATGTAGGACTTGACTAATTGAAATAGAATCCTGGAGTTGGTTCCAGCTAGCTCCAATTGATGAGCAATATGGATTTTGCGCGCATTTTTGATGTTAATATGATAAGATGCTAAAGCAGTTTTGTAACTCGATTTATCTTGTTCTCTGTGATAAAGTCGCCATGTCCGTTCTAGTTTCTTGCACTGACTCTTTTCAGTGCGTAGGACCGGAGAATACAAGTCAGAAGGAATGGCTTTAGGGGAGTGGGTGAGAGGCTTCAATGGTGCTGCCTCATCGAGAAGGTTGGTGATGATGGTTTTAAAATGGGATAGTTGGTGTTCAACATCATAATTAAGAGTGTCTGTGTCCCAGGTTAGAAAAGGGGACATGAAGTGGTCGACCTTGATTTTGTGCCAGGGTCTGTACTATCTGTCCATGTGGGATATGAGAGTCGGAGGGGTAGTAGGACTCATCAGATAGAACTTAACCAGTGAGTGGTCGGACCAGATCAAAGGAAGTGTATCCCCACATGAGATGTTCTGGGATTTGGAGAGGATGAGATCTAAGGTGTGGCCAGCTATATGGGTGGGTTGGATCACTGACATAATATCGAGTGACAGAATATCGAATAGCAAAAATATCGAGGAAAAAATATCTACAGACAAAATATCAAGTTTGTATCTACAAACAGGTAAGTACAAAAATATCGAGTACAAAATGTCGTTTACAAAAATATAGTTTTAAAAAATATCGACTTTATGAAAAACAGTGTTAAATTAAATTAAAATAAAAAATTAATTACTAAAATATACTTAAAAATGCTTAAATTAACTTATAATAATTAAATAATTAATAAAGTTTTAAAAAAACAATTTACATTCATATTTGTTAAAACATATATATATATAAACATAATATAATTAAATAATATCCAATATTATAACCGTACGATAGCAGAAGTGTAAAAAATACTATTCCCACTACACAGAGTGCAACTGTAGGGAAAGCGTTGGATAGCGTAGTGGTAAAAATTACTATTCCCACTCCAGTGGGTGCAACAGTGAGGAAAGCGTTGGATAGCGTAGGGGTCAAAATTACTATTCCCACTCCAGTGGGTGCAACAGTAGGGAAAGCGTTGGATAGCGTAGGGGTTCAAATTACTATTCCCACTCCAGTGAGTGCAACAGTAGGGAAAGTGTTAGATAGCGTAGGGGTAAAAATTACTATTCCCACTCCAGTGGGTGCAACAATAGGGAAAGTGTGGGATAGTGTAGGGGTAAAAATTACTATTCCCACTCCAGTGGGTGCAACAAAAGGGAAAGCGTTGGATAGCGTAGGGGTAAAAATTACTATTCCCACTCCAAAGAGTGCAACAGTAGGGAAATCGTTGGATAGCGTAGGGGTAAAAATTACTATTTCCACTCCAAAGAGTGCAACAGTAGGGAAAGCGTTGGATAGCGTAGGGGTTTAAATTACTATTCCCACTCCAAAGAGTGCAACAGTAGGGAAAGCGTTGGATAGCGTAGAGGTAAAAATTACTATTCCCACTCCAGTGGGTGCAACAGTAGGGAAAGCGTTGGATAGCGTAGAGTTAAAAATTACTATTCCCACTCCAGTGGGTGCAACAGTAGGGAAAGCGTTGGATAGCGTAGGGGTAAAAATTACTATTCCCAATCCAAATAGTGCAACAGTAGGGAAAGCGTTGGATAGCGTAGGGGTTAAAATTACTATTCCCACTCCAAAGAGTGCAACAGTAGGGAAATCGTTGGATAGCGTAGGGGTAAAAATTACTATTCCCACTCCAAAGAGTGCAACAGTAGGGAAAGCGTTGGATAGCGTAGGGGTTTAAATTACTATACCCACTCCAAAGAGTGCAACAGTAGGGAAAGTGTTGGATAGCGTAGAGGTAAAAATTACTATTCCCACTCCAGTGGGTGCAACAGTAGGGAAAGCGTTGGATAGCGTAGGGGTTAAAATTACTATTCACACTCCAAAGAGTGCAACAGTAGGGAAAGTGTTGGATAGAGTAGGGGTAAAAATTACTATTCCCACTCCAGTGAGTGCATCAGTAGGGAATGTGTTGGATTGCGTAGGTGTAAAAATTACTACTCCCACTCCAGTGGGTGGAACAGTAGGGAAAGCGTTGGATAGCGTAGGGGTAAAAATTACTATTCAAACTCCAAAGAGTACAACAGTAGGGAAAGCGTTGGATAGCGTAGGGGTAAAAATTACTATTCAAACTCCAAAGAGTACAACAGTAGGGAAAGCGTTGGATAGCGTAGCAGTAAAAATTACTACTCCCACTCCAGTGGTTGCAACAGTGAGGAAAGCGTTGGATAGCGTAGGGGTAAAAATTACTATTCCCACTCCAGTGAGTGCAACAGTAGGGAAAGCGTTGGATAGCGTAGAGGTGAACATTACTATTCCCACTCCAGTGAGTGCAACAGTAGGGAAAGCGTTGGATAGCGTAGAGGTAAAAATTACTATTCCAACTCCAGTGAGTGCAACAGTAGGGAAAACGTTGGATAGCGTAGAGGTAAAAATTACTATTCCCACTCCAGAGAGTGCAACAGTAGGGAAATTAAATACTTCATATATTATTTCAATAAATATAAATTAATATCTATCAAAAAATAATTTAAAGTAATTACGAATTTAATATAATATAATAATTAATCAATTAAAATTACAAATTAAATTTTATTATTGCAATTATTTAACTATTAATACACATTAATTACAACTTAACAATTAATAATTTAACATTTAAAAATTAATTTACAATAAATTCAAATTAAATACAATTAAATACATTGATTTATTTAATTAATTATAAATACATAACTTCCCATCCTATTCCCCTATAAACCCACAACCCACTACAGAAAATAAATTATTAAATTAACATAATTAGCAATTAATCAATTAAATAAAATTAATTAGCAATTCTAATTTAATTAATTACCCATAAAAATTAATTACCAATTAATTCTAAAACAATACCAATACATATGTTAGCATATTTAATTAATTATAAATAAAATACATCCCACCCAATTCCCCTATAAACCCACAACCAGCTACAGAAAATAAATTAGTAAAATTAACATAATTAGCAATTAATCAATTAATTTTAATTAATTGCCAATTAAAAGTTAATTAATTACCAAATATAAAGTAATTAACAAATAATTAAAAATTAATAACAATACATACATTTACATATTTAATTATTTATAAGTAAATTACTTCCCACCCTATTCCCCTATAAACCCACAACCCACTACAGAATTAAATCACGCAAATATTTAAAAATAAATATTTCATCAATTAAAATTATTTATAACATAAATACACACTTTTAACACATATAATAACATAAAAAACACTATAAAAAGTTCAATATTATTAACAATTCGATAATTTTAATAACATATATTATATACTTCGATATTTTAACTGTCTATATTTTTAACATTCGATATTACATTACTTACCTTAAAAACGATATTTTTGATGTCTATATTCTTTCCAGTCGATATTTTGTCCATTCGATATTTAAAACTCGATATTATGTCCAGTCGATATTTTGTAGTCGATATTTTGACTGTTCACCGGGTGTGTTCATTATTAATTTTAAGGAAACCTGAGGAGGCCAGATCCTCTAAACTGACCACAGCTTCATGATTGTAGGCATCCTCGCTATAAATGTTGAAGTCACCTAGAAGTAGGAAATCGCGGTTGGCAATTATATGAGGGGAGATAAATTCTAATAGATGGCTATTGAAGTTGTGTTACTGGCCCGGGAGTCTGTATACAAGGGCTCCTTTCCAACTACGTTGGGGGTGGAGGTCAAGCCTAAAAATAAGGCATTCAAATAGGTCTGTGCAGAGTTGGTCTAGGATGGTAACGGATATAGAGTCCTTATGGATTATAGCAACACCTCCACCAGCTCGTTCCAGCCTATCAAGTCTTTGGATGCGGAAGCCGAGCAAGTGAAGGCATATTTATACCTTGAAGGTGCCTAGTTTTTTCGTAGAGTCGGGCAAAATAACGACAGTAAAGAACCCCAAGGGAATGGTAGTTCTTTGTAAACTCCATGAGTTCTTGGACAAATCAATATTCAAGCAAGGGGAGGTCCCTGACCGCTTAAGCCGATTTTCCAAGAATTCGTTGTGACGTTCTGGTACGGGTGGAAGTTGCCATGCCTGTATTTGGACTGCATGGGCTATGTCTAAATATGGGTATGATTTCTATGCCTATATTAGGGCAATGTGAATTATACCTATATAAGGGCATGAACTGGGAAATTTCGCTCAGATCCTAAAACGCCATACAACAGGACAAGGTGTCCCTGGTAACAGGATCTACGCCGGGAAGAAAATATTGCGCCAAAGATCGAGAGCCTCCTAAAACCGACCCAAACAGCCTTAACGGCAATAGCAAATGCATCCTGTACGCATGCAGACAAGCTGGAGGTCCAAATAAATATACTTCAGATTGAAGCCGGCTTAATCTCTCTGGGGAACATTTCAAGACAATAACACGCAAGGCCCCAGAGGCACTGCAGTAAAAGCAGGAAGAGCCAGAGATTGTCACTAAACAGGGTTACACCTTAGAAAGCGACACCAATCAAAATAGACACAACAATATAAGGAAAGAAGAAGACTTAATATTCGAGCATGAAAGAGCAGACCTCAGCATAATGAATAATGCAGAAGGCACAAAAGCAATAAACAGCCCTAAGAGATCGCACATGAAATGCCACCCCATATCAAGGAAGAATAAGAAAAAACTAAAAAAGCTTAACAAATGCAAGAAAGTCAGAGAGGGCCCACTACTACAATGGCTCCACAATGAATACATGGAAAATAAAGTCCAACCGGAGCCTGTCACAAGTTTAACTCACAAAGGAAGAGAAAGGGAACAAGTTGGGGGCCGCCATAACACCAATAAAAGCCAAATAGGAGAGTCGTACTCAAATAAAATAATAGAACAAGAGGCAAGCTGAAACATGAAATACCTGATGCCAGGAAAGGGGTGTGGAAAAGTAACTCCAAATCAGAAGGTGAGGGAAATTATGCTGCAAAATGTAGCAAAGCATAGGCAGAGCAGGTGGGGCTGCATGTCAACATCAAAGTGGTAGAAGCGCGTCTCAAGGTGCACTGAAGTTATTATGCAGAGGAGGGTAAGGTATCAAACCTACAATAAACACTCAAACTGTTTACACATGCCTACAAAACCCTCCATAACACCAGACCCCAATATCTCAATGAAAGAATCTCCTCCATGCCCCCAAGAGAACCCTCCCTCTGCTGACCTAGCCATTGCCAAGTTCTCCCGCATCCACAGAGCCAGAACGGGCGGCAGATCCTTCTCCTACATCACGGCCAAGACCTGATACGAACTCCCCTTCACCATCAGAAGAAGGCGTACACTACAAGTTTTCAGAAAGGACCTCAAGACCTGGCACTTCGGATGAACCTCGTAGCTGCCTGAACCCTTTCCCCCAGTGCCTTGAGACCCTCACGGGTGAGTAGTGTGCTCTATAAATCCCTAATTGTTTGATTGAAACAGTAGCTACTCAGGTAATCCCGGTTGATTTAATCAGGACTAACCAAGAATACTGGATAATCAGAAGTACTGGTGAAAGTAGAGAAAAGAGACAACAATCACAGAAAATGAAAGAGAGAGATAAATTAAAGTAAATTAGTTCAACAAATCCATTACAAGATAAAGTCTTTAACCACCAAAGCCAAGCCCCAGATCATAGGGAGGGCGAAAACGGCTCCCCATCATGACTGCCAGTACAGTTAGAAAAGTCAACCTATAATGTGACCACAAAAATGAAGCCAGAAGACCCAAAGGTGATACTATACCCAGACTACACATCACAAGGGAAATGGGATACCTTCAACAGAGAAAATATCTTACAGCTCTGCTCTAATCTGCCAGGTCTGAAAGAATATAAGTACAATTGACATCAAAGGTGTAGCTTTCTGCACCCAAAACCATGACGACAAACATGAGGCAATGGAAGTTACCTTCCTCAACTTGGAAATGGAAAAAGCTCTACGAAGAAACAAAATTGAATAATTATGCAAGCAAAACCTCCAAGGGGACAGGTATAACAACATGGCAAGACCTAGAGCAAATTCCATCCTATATGGTATCAGAGAAGGGTTAAGAACATCCGCACTGAGAAAAGGATCCTTGCAAATTACAATGGATAAAGAAGGAGGCAGGTGCCAATGTACGATCCAATGGAATAATCGTCAAGATTGGACCTGGCTCTCCAGGGCATTTGCCTCAAGTACCTAACAATCAGACTTCACTGACTGCAGCGCGCTGACATACTTGCTGTACTGCTCATTTTTAAATACTTTTAAATTACCTGTACCATCACGCTATCGCGCTGCTGACCTCTGGCTTCAGGCGCTATTTTCCTTTTCTGCTTTTTTGGGGGTAATATTTAGACAAGATCCTTACCTCGCACCATATTTGTGTTTCACCCCGCATTTTTCCGGATTTAGGGCGTTCTAGGGCTCGTGGTTACATCGCGTCGCGGCGATTTAGGCCGCCATCTTGGGTGAGGGAAACCAGGTGAGTGCCGATTAGCGGGCGCCATCTTGGATTGGGGGGCTAGTGCTTCTATCGTAGGACTCCCGCGTCTGGAGAAGTCATTAAAACAGGATTCTCCTCGCTGGCAGATTAGACTTCACTGACCGCAGCGCGCTGACATACTTGCTGAACTGCTCGTTTTTAAATACTTTTAAATTACCTGTACCATCGCGCTATCGCGCTGCTGACCTCTGGCTTCAGGCGCTATTTTCCTTTTCTGCTTTTTTGGGGGTAATATTTAGACAAGATCCTTACCTCGCACCATAATTGTGTTTCACCCCGCATTTTGCGGGATTTAGGGCGCTTCAGGGCGTTCTAGGGCTCGTGGTTACATTGCGTTGCGGCGATTTAGGCCGCCATCTTGGGTGAGGGAAACCAGGTGAGTGCCGATTAGCGAGCGCCATCTTGGTTGGGGGGCTAGTGCTTCCATTGTAGGACTCCCGCGTGTACGGCTATATAAGATGCCCAACCGTCAAGCGCACAGCGCCGGCGTGCAGCGGACACGCCGGAGGTGCGCCAGAGGTAAGCCCGCTCGCGCCCGTTCGCGCACAGGTCGCGATTAGCGCTGGCTACGCTGCCCCTCCTGACCCTTCCCGCTTAGTATACTCTAGGGAGGAGCTCATGCGATTAGATCAGCGGTCCATCCTGAATGGTAGGTTAGCCACCAGCTGCATGGGGACGTTGTCATGCGGCTTGCTTAATGTTAAATCTCCTAGCAAGCACCATGTGGAAATATCTCTCCTTATAGAGACATATGAGCTAGATGTCCTCTTTATGATGGAGACGTGGACCAGGGCTGATAGTGAGGTGGAATTGGGATTGGCCTGTCCACCGGGCTATAAAATTAGACACAACCCTCGAGTAGGGAGTCGAGGGGGGGGAGTTGGTTTTATTTTTAGGGACACTTTGGACCTTTCGATGTTGGAGATTAAGGCAGTGTTGGGCTTTGAACTCATGGGCTTTTCTTTGAAAGGGCAAGGGGGTGCCTTGCACTCCGGGTTGTTGTGTTATAGGCCCCCTGGAAATGCCCTGTCAGCTCTACCTGAGCTGGTAGACCTCATTTATGATCTGTCTAATACTCACACTAGATTATTAATTCTGGGGGACTTTAACCTCTGGCCCAATGGGCCTTTGGATTCAGCGTTTAGACATCTGTGTCAGGCCTGTGATAACATACACTTACAACAGCTGGTGCTCTCCCATACACATCTTAAGGGTCATGTTCTCGACTTAGTCTTTGCGGATGAGAATCAGGTCACTATTAGGAATATTGTTTTCCCAATGCTGGACTGATCATGCCTTGGTTAATTTTTCTCTATTTCTCCCCGCCATCACGCGGAGGCGTGACAAGATGGGAGCGACCAATCTTACTAGGCAATGGTCCAGACTGCTGAAACAGTCTAGTCTCCCCACCTTGCTATCTGGTGGCTTTATCTTGGGAGGAAATGTGGATGAGAGCTATATGCGTCTCACCCAGCAAATTACTGAATCCCTGGATAAAGTGGTACCTTTACGGAAAGCAAGAGATAGGCCCAAACTTGCTATGCCTTGGTACTCTAAAGACCTTCTCCAACAGAAGCTGCGGTGTAGGCAGGCGGAGAGAGCCTGGCGGAAGCACTACCTAGAGCTTGACAAAGCTTGTTATAAACAGGCCCTCCTGTGCTATAAAGCGCAAATTAAATGTGCCAAAGCCAAGTTTCTCGAGGAGACGCTGACGCAGGCAGTATATAAATCCCAAACCCTGTTTAAAATTGTCAAGTACTTATCCCATCCGGCCAGTGTGGCTAATTGCATTCCGGCCTCTCAGTCCCTATGCGACTCATTGGCAGCGGCCTTTGAGGACAAGATTGCCACCATCTTGAGTGGGCTCTCTGATTTAGCTTCCCCCTGCCCCCAGTTCCAGATGGGTACGGCCCCTTTGTCCATTTCTGGGACCCCCGAGGTTGTGATCGAACAGGCACGGCTTGACAGTTTTCCCCTCCCCCTCTATGAGGAGTTTTGCCAATTGGCAAATGGTGTGTCCTCCGGATCTCCTATGGACCCGCTGCCCCATAGATTGTGGAAGGTGTTTCAAGTGGAACTCTTTTCGCCTCTGTTTTCCATCTGCTGCCAATCCCTCAGCACTGCTACGGTTCCGGATAGCTGGAAACTTGCCGTGGTCTCTCCCCTCCTGAAGAAGGCAACATTGGACCCCTCTTGTTTGGGGAACTAACGGCCAATCTCGCTGGTTCCATTTCCTATAAAGATTCTGGAAAGGTGGGTCACAAAACATCTGTCCAGTTTTTTGGAAATTAACACTTGGCTGGACATGGCCCAGTTCGGTTTCAGGCCTGCCCACGGCACCGAATCTGCGCTAGTGGTTGTCCTGGATGATCTACGTTCGCGTGTCGACTCAGGTCATGCAGCCTTTTTAGTGCTGCTTGATATGTCGGCCGCGTTCGACACGGTCAGCCACGCCATTCTCATCAGCAGATTGGAGGAAGCCGGGGTGGCTGGTCTGGCTAGAGACTGGCTGGTCTCCTATCTTCAGGATCAACATCAAGTAGTGGCTCTACCGCCTTTTAGATCTGGCACAAAAAAAGTGGGGCAAGGGGTACCTCAGGGGTCGGCAATCAGTCACATTTTATTTATTCTCTACCTCTGCCCTTAGTTAAGCTGATTAAATCTTTCGGTATCTCGGTTATTAATTATGCCGATGACACGCAGCTTATCTTTTCCTTGGAAGGTAGAGAGGCTGTGTCCCAGGAGACCTTTCATCGCTGCATGACAGCCACTGTGAACTGGCTGCGCATTAACTCTCTTCAATTTAATGGCTCTAAAACTGAGGTGTTGCACTGCTCTATGGATCGCATTCCTCGACCTTTGCCGGCGGATTTTTGGCCCACCGCTTTCCAGGGTACAGTTGCGGCAGCAGATTCCGCTCGTAATCTTGGCGTTATGTTTGGACCAAATTTGCAGCTGAATGTTTTTGTAAACAAAACTGTTGCCACATGTATGATGCTGCTCCGCATTCTACGTAAGATTCTCCCTATGCTTCCGGCTCAACCTAGACCAGAAGTAGTGCGTAGTATCATTCTCAGTAGGCTCGACTACTGCAATGCACTGCTTCTGGGTGTTCCTGGTATTTTGATCGGAAAATTGCAGCGCATCCAGAATATGGCTGCTAAACTGGCCCTTTCTCGACTGCGTTCGGCTTCTTCATCCCTTGCGCTTAAGGACCTCCACTGGTTACCTGTCCACCAGCGCATTTGTTTTAAAGTGTTGTGTATAGTGTTTAGAGCCCTTCATGATCAGGGGCCTGTCCCGCTACAAGAGCTTTTTTCCTGGTACTCGACTTCCAGAGCCCTGCGATCTTCATCGGCATATCTGGTCACAGTCCCTACGATCCGGAGGATATGGATGGGAGGCCGTTCCTTTAGATACACTGCGGCCAAACTCTGGAATTCTCTGCCAGTGACTCTAAGGAGCACGGGGGAATTCTTCTCATTTAAGAAAGGCTTGAAGTTCCATCTAGTCCCCAGGGCAGTGTAGTGCTGTGTTTTGCGTTGGTCTGGATAAGTCAAAGCGCCAGGATACCCTTCGGGTGACAGTTCGCGCTATACAAATACGCAAAAAAAAAAAAGTATAGAAACAAAAAAGAGCTCCTCACCTCAAACCTAAAGATCTGCTCTGGAAGGTATGTGGGCTAAATAACTGTGAAGTCAAAATGTCATCAATAAATCAACTGAGGAGTTTCAATGTCATTGTGCTACAAGAAACATGGGCCCTAAAATCAATTCCCTGCCTGGACTTCACAGTCTATGACTCAAACACAACAGCATCACTAGCAGGGGGCCACCCTTTCTGGGGCTTATCTATTAATGCGAAAAACAACTTGGCTGCACAATTTACACTATTGAGTAAAGGCCAATGAGATTATATGCTACTTAAAGCATCAATGAACAAATCAGGCAATTCTAGCCGGGAGATAAAAACAGTCATCATAGGCAGTATCTACCTCCACCCAGCCAGGGGAAAATGTGATGTTACATTATGCAACTTGCTCCCAGCAATGGGTGGCCTCTTAGCCTAGTTCTGAGGTGATCTGTGGATAATAATGGGAGACTTCAACCCAAACCTCATGAAGACCGACTCCAACACCCTTTTGTGACCTTGGATGACCAAGTGTGGGCTATACCCGAAATAAGAAGTCAGTACCAAAGGTCATATAAGCATGGAGCAAGGATATCAGCTCATTTTAACCAACAAGGCTGATGTACCCTAAATAAAGATTGCAAATGGACTCGCCGGCAGCTTATACACACGTCATGCTTTAGAATGGCCACCTTACATTATATTTGGGTGTCGATTGCACACTTTCATACCATACAAAGGTTTTCAATAACATCATCCTATGCCAGTGATCATGCAACCTGAACTTGTGAAATTCCAGCTCTACAGCTTCCGCTGTCAAAGGTCAGTGTGATTGGCAGCGAAGATAAATTAGGACCAGTAAAAAAAGTAAGCTGGTCACTGGAAAATCAAGAGGCACTTGAGAGAAAAGTGGAGTTGTTTCTGGATAAATTACATCAAGTGCAAAATAAGGAAAGTTCCAGAGTAGCATGGGAGCAAATTTTGGAAGAACTGAAGGAAAATGTAACTACTGTGGCAAAGCCAGGCATAGATAAACCAACAGCTAAGGTCCATCAACTCACAGAATTCAAATCTAAAGCGAACACTAAATAAGACTATGTGGAAAATTACCAACCTACAACATTAAAACGGTATTAAGACATAATATCGAAGTAAAAATATAGAATGGACATAATATCGAATTAAAAATATAGAATGGACAAAATATCGAATAGACACAATATAGTGGTTAAAAATATCGAATTGAAGGTAAGTAATATCGATTGTCAAAATATCGAAGTCAAAATATCGAAGTTTATAATATATGCATTAAAATATATCGAATTTTTAATATCGAATTTTTAAAAGTGTTTTGTATGTCAGTGTATGTGTCAAAAGTGTATATTATTTTTGTAATGTCTGTTTAATTTTTTTTAACTAATGAATTTTATGTTATTTAATTTTGGCGTAATTTAATTCTGTAGCGGGTTGTGAGTTTTAGGAGAATAGGGTGGGAAGTAATTTAATTATATTAAACTAAATATAAATTTTTAGCAATTACTAATTATTTTTAATTTAATTTTGCTTTTTAGTTCTGTAGCGGGTTGTGGGTTTATAGGGGAATAGGGTGGGAAGTAATTTAATTGTAATTCATTAAATATTTTTATATATTTATTGGTATTCATTTTGAATTATTGCTAAATAATCTTTAATTGGTAATTAATTTGTATTAATTGGTAATGAATTTTTATTAATTGATTAATTGATAATTATGTTAATTTTATTAATTTATCTTCGGTAGCGGGTTGTGGGTTTATAGGGGAATAGGGTGGGAAGTGATTTAATTGTAATTAAGTAAATATTTTTTAAATTATTTTTTACAATTATTTTTTATTTATTGTTAATACATTTTTAATCGGTAATTCATTTTTATTAATTGGCAATTAATTTTTATTAATTGATTAATTGTGTATTATGTTAATTTTATTAGTTTATTTTCCATAGCAGGTTGTGGGTTTATAGGGGAATAGGCTGGGAAGTAATGTAATTGTAATTAATTACATATTAAAAATAATTTGTGTGTATTGATAATTAATTTACTATTAATTAATTATTAATTGGCATTCATTGTTATTAATAATTCGTTTGTGTTATTGAAAATTAATTCGTTGTTAATTAATTTTGAATAGGTAATTGATTTTTAATAACTAATATTTATGTGTATTTCTAATTAACTATTACATAATATTACATTCTTAATTAATTTTAATTAATGTTTTATTGGTATTGATATTTATTTTATTTTTAATAATATATTAAATTATTACTTTCCCTACTGTTGGGTGGGAATAGTAATGTTTACCCCTACGCTATCCAACGCTTTCCCTACTGTTGCACTCTGGAGTGGGAATAGCAATTTTTACCCCTACGCTATCCAATGCTTTCCCTACTGTTGCACTCACTGGAGTGGGAATAGTAATTTTTACCCCTACGCTATCCAACGCTTTCCCTACTGTTGCACTCTCTGGAGTGGGAATAGTATTTTTTACCCTCCCGCTATCCAACGCTTTCCCTACTGTTGCACTCACTGGAGTGGGAATAGTAATTTTTACCCTCACGCTATCCAACGCTTTCCCTACTGTTATACTCCTTGGAGTGGGAATAGTAATTCTTATCCTTCCCCTATCCAACGCTTTCCCTACTGTTGCACTCACTGGAGTGGGAATAGTCATTTTTACCCTCCCACTATCCAACGCTTCCCCTACTGTTGCACTCTCTGGAGTGGGAATAGTAATTTTTACCCGTACCCTATCCAACGCTTTCCCCACTGTTGCACTCTCTGGAGTGGGAATATTAATTTGTACCCTCCCGCTATCCAACGCTTTCCCTACTGTTGCACTCACTGAAGTGGGAATAGTAATTTTTACCCCTACGCTATCCAACGCTTTCTCTAGTGTTGCACTCACTGGAGTGGTGATAGTAAATTTTACCCTCCCGCTATCCTATGGTAAAAATATTGTATATTTGTTATTAATATTACGTATATATATGTATTAAAAAATCAAATTGTATGTTTTTTTGAACTTACATTGCGATTGCGAGTACCTATCAACATTTGCACTTCTTTTTTGACAGTCTTTTAATTTTTTCACTTTCACGTCCCTTGATAGGGTGGGCCTTAGCGCGTCCATACCGCCGGGGTTTATTACACCATAGGTCCTGACGAATGCCAGGTAAATTAACACCGACATTAGCAGAAACATGTTGACCATAAAGCTAGAGGAAACAAGCCATCTAATTTATCTGGCTTAGTTCTCCCACACATATTTTAATATGTCTAATTGATCAGATAATAAAGATATTTTGATACATTTAAGGCATTTTTATTCCCACCACGTACACTTTTTCTAGTCACTCACACAACCACTTAGCCACTCACGACTTCACATTACCCGCTTTGCAGTAATTCTGGCGTTGCAGCACACTGGGGTGGCATTCGGCCACTCCCAGTGGGGCCCGATGATGAAGCATGTCACCGACCAGGTCGGTGAGTGAGGGCTTTCTGAAAACACCAAGAAGGTGCCCCTATTTCCTTATCTCTGTGCTCTGAAACCCGTCCTTTCCGACGAACCTGAACACTCTTTTGTTGTTATTACTGATGATTAGTGGGGAATAAGAGTGTTCCCTTCTCCCTACCTCTCTCCTTGTTGAAACCTACTACCAACAAGGGCATAAAACAAGTCTGTCTAATGGCCCAATACTGTTCAACTTGAATGTGGCAGACCTCCCAGAACACCTATTATGAGAGGGAGCATTCCCACCAAAACTCTTGGGAACACCAACTCAATCCTTACTGTATGTGGATGACACCATAGTAGGGCTCTAGAGGCAGCTGACTGCTTTGGCATTGTACTGTACATAAAATGAGCTAAAAATAAACACAGCAAATTTGAAGGTGATGATAGTAACTAGACAAAGGGCCAGGGAAGGTTTTTTGTACAAAGAGGGGAAATCCATCAAAGTAGTGACTACTTACAAGTACCTTGGCATCTGGCTGGAACATAGAAGATGATTAGCAATGCACATTACTGCACAGAAGGGGGCATCAATTGCATCGAAGGAGCATTCTACAAAGAAAGAAAATCAATGGGCACACCAGATTTGGCCCCCCTGCTTAAGGTAATAAATTCAAAATGATCCCCAACAGTGGCCTATTGGGCAACGGTCTTTAGAGATAAATTGGGAGCCTGGCTGGACAGAACACAGTTGTGCTGTTACCGTAGAATGTCCTTGCCACCAAACTCCACATCTCACGCAAAAATTTGTATGGAATTCAAGCTGACATGGCAGCAGTGGCTGCTAAAAGCTAAGTGTGTAGCCTATTGCTTAAAAGCCACGCAGGTCTAGGGGCATATTTTAAAGAGCCTCATTTGGTCACTAATAAAAAACCCAGCAAGAAAATGTAATAATTTCCTAATGCATTGTGTTGAGATATTGGAGGCACAAGAAATTTGGGAAAGTTCACTACCTGCAGCTATTGTGGCAAAACATATAATAAAACAAGCAAACCCGGAATGCGACGCACTGGCACTAAAAAATCAAAGCCATGGCAGCTGGGAGTCAAAACTCTACAATTCTGGAGCACTGCTGTATTATCTCTCAACTCCCCTCAAGCCAATATTGAAACTCCAGCTAATAAGGTTAAGCTTCGGCTTAGTTCCTTTGCTCGCATATATGTGTGGACAGAGCTATCGGGATCCGAAGGTTACACAGTGCCTCCTCTGTGGAAATGGAGAAGAATCATTAATTCATGTTTTGTGCATCTGTAAGAAATTGACTGCTTTAAGGAAATTTTGGCTCTGCCCCATTTGATGCTTCATAAATGTTCAGACCTGCCAAGATGCATAAGGAGACTGTAAGAGAGGCGACTCTGTGCAAATGGATGCACATTTTATGAAATTTATGACAGCGGCAATAACCTTGATGAAGTCCGAACACATCGCTCAATTTTAATGTTGTCTGCATACTAATTCCGACCACTTTCTTCTAAATTATTGAGATTTTAAACGTATGTTCCTTGTGAAAAATAGGACTACAAAGTGTTTGAAGGACAATATACATTTTTTAAACATATATTGTGTTTTTAAAATTTAATTAATTGCAACGATTTTAAGTAATTGTGCAATAACATTCTATCTGTCTTTCTATCTATTCTTTTATCTATCTATCTATCTATCTATCTGTCTATCTATCTATCTATCTATCTATCTATCTATCTATCTATCTATCTATCTATCTATCTATCTATCTATCTATCTATCTTCTATGTAGTAAGTAAGTTGTTGGTTAACAATATGCCCTGTAACTTTGCCCACAATAGGAAGCAGAGAGATGGGCCTGCAGTTGGAAAGGATAGAGGAGTCTGCCTTGGTTTTTTTCAAAAGTGGCGTAATAAGAGTTGGTTTATGAGAAGTGGTAACATTCCCATGGAAGAGACATGATGTATAATGTATAATATAGTCAGCACAGGGGCAAATATTAAGACCACTCAATGTAATTGATACACAGGTCTAGTGGAGAGCCCAAGGAAATAGAAGTCAATTCACCTGTTCTTGAATCAACAGTAGCTGGATCACAGGTGGACTAGTCTGGGTTAGAAAAGACAAGTGGACAACCAGGCTTTAATGAGTCAGGTGACTTTCCTTCAGTCACACACAGGGCCCTAATAAGTTTAAAAATATTGTGATGGGAAACGTCTGATAAATTAATATTGCACTTTTGTGTTGGCTCAATATGGGAGGGACCTCCCCTAAGCAGAAAGCATACTGGAGTCTCATGTGTAGTTCACTTGCAGTGTACTTCAATGGTTCTCTTCCTAGCATTCCAAAAGGCAACTGTTTGTTCAGACATGGTATTCATGATTCCTGTTTCCTGTGGTATCCCTAAGGGTTCCATACTGTATTTTGTCATCTTCAACCTCATGGAACTGCTTGGTGCTGTACACACAGATAACAGAGTCGGGATTCATCAGTATGCCAATGATTCACAAATCTACTTGAAAGTAGCCTCTGCTTCAAGCATGCAGTACCTCACAGTCTGCCCTCAAATCATCTGGCCGTGGATGTCCAGTATTTGACTGGAGCTCAACCCTGCTAAGACATAAATTGTGTTATTTCCATGAACAGCAGACACAAAAATAATGCAACCCTGCCTCAATTGCATGAACATCAAGAAATCTTGAAGTCTTCAATCCTCACATTTTGCTGAATTCATCACTTGGATTCATCTGAAATACAAACCTTAGCCCTATAGTGGCCAAAAAATAAGACAGCCTGGTACAAGCTCTCTTTTCACAAAAACGTGAAACTGTTTCCTTAAGAAAGTGACATCAGAACTACTGTTCAAACCATCACACTAAATCTGGTTGGTGGGAACCCCCTGCTCCATGAACACAGGCAGCACTTAATTGAATCCTACATACTGTAGCACATCTCACCCAGTGCCTGAAGGAATATGATCACATCACTCTCTTGAAATTCTGCTTGACTCCCCTTGCCATCCCACACCATCCTCTAAACCAGCTGCATTATTAGCAGAGCATTGAAAAATCAACACCCTGCTTACCTTGTAGACAATCTCTCCATCTCTGGTGGTTCTTGGGACATCCATAGCCAAGTCACCATCAGACAGCAGACAAGGAAAAGTAATAAAAGAAAAAACAATATAGCAGACCTTTTCCATCTATGCCCCCGGGATCTGGAACAATATCTACATACCCATCGGGAACTTCAAAATGTTGCTCCAAATTAGGAAAGATTTTGAAATATGCATCTTTAAAGAACACTATATCATCAGCATTAACAGTCCAGAAACAGCTAACTCTCCTATTGTTGACTTGATAATGGTTTTTGACCCCATACAGTGCTACAAGGTTCACACATAGGAACACCAAATATTAGTGAAAATGACCATTTGTTTTCAGTATTGGTGAGTTTTGAATGCTGTCTCTTTTTGGGAGAATATCTTTTTTCACTTCAATTCCATGCTTTTCAACAGCAGTTTTTAAAAGCGAAAACTACAGGTAATGGTGGTTTCATAGTTCATTTGGATCAGTAAGCAACCCTATCTTGAACTACAGGAGCTATTGCTTTCAAGTTAGATAGTGAAGTAGATAGTGAAGGTATCCCTTCCTGGTATTTTATTTCTGCGCCTACACTGGGCCACCTATGTTGCAGACACAGTCTTAGGCCAATTTTTATATAGCTTTTATGTTGAATTAAGACCATTAGATTTAGGGTTTAGCAGATCTTTTTCCAAAAGTGGGAAGAAACTTAACAAAAATTAAGGTGGGGTATGTTTTCTTTAAGGCGGGCTGCTTCAAACTATTGAGTGCATTTCATGTGCCTTATATAACAGATTCAGGCTGGGACCATTTTGTATATAGTCAATTGTTCAGTGGGTTTACTACCTTGGTGAGGAGAGAAATCTTTGATATGGGTGATTTTGTTGCTACTTTAAATACTCCCACCACAGGCTGAGTTGGAGCATGTATGTCTGTATGTGTGTGTGTTTGCATGTGTGTGTATTTGTGTGTGTGTATGTCTGCTTTCCGTCATTTAGGTATCCATCTTTTCTAAAATATTTCTAGCTAAATGGCAAGATTGGAGTAGTGTTGAGTAGCAATGGCGCAGCAATACGATATGGACAACTGTTAGAGAATCCAAAATATGACTCTTGCAATTTTACAGCTTGTAGATTCTGTTTTACTTACCTGAACCGTTGCACAGATTCTGTCCAACATCTTCTCAGATCTTGTCATAATCTGCCAACTATCCATCCTTATTGACAGTCATGGTCAGACTGGCCTATAGAGCAGTCCGGTAAAGCCAGAAGGACAGGTCTGACTGGTCAGTATGTGGGTCGTTTTTTTACTTAGCTGTTAGTGTGCCTGTTTCATGGTCTGAGTGTCCAATTTTTACTGCTGATTTCCCTAATATTACGACAAACATTGCCTACAACAAGCACATATCCATGCAGTCTTCAATATCTTGCAAAACACTTATACGTCATGTCTTTACAAGTTCAAAACTGCCCTAATTTTTAAACATGGACCGTTTTTTACCTATCTGAATAACTAATTGGGGCCTGTTAAAAATGGGATTTCTGGTTGGCTGAGGTGTGCATCCAAGCCAGGCAGGAACCACCACTCTAGTAAAGGTAAGCTAGATACACACTTAAAGATAACCTGTGCTCACCCTCTGGTAGCTTGGTGCAGACCAACCAGGCTTACACACAGCAGCAACACAATGAATACACCAGAAAAATAAGCTGCACAGGTTTAGAAAACTAAAGAATATTTATCCGAGCAGATCAGTAGAAGTCGATATATGAGTTTCTAAAGATTAAATTCAAAAACTGCTGTCAAAAGGTTACTTGAGATTATGAGAGACCAGTGAAATCCAAGGTTCAGGCTGACCGCAATGGAGGGCCGGCCAGCTGCAAGAACCCACGCAGGTCACGCTGAGAAAGTACCTTGGATGGAGCAATGCGTTGGTGTTGGGGCATGTTGCAATGATGTTTTCCACGCAGTCGGATCACTGCTTCATCATAAAGCTTTGCTTGGATGGGCCATGCATCATCATCGAGCCCCTGAGAGCATTATCGTTGGGCAGCGCAGGCTGTAGATCCACTATCCTAGAACAGCCCCTGCATTGGTGTCAAAGAGCAATTTGTCGGTTTTGATCGCCACAAAGATAATGATGCATCGATTTTGTAGAAAAGCAGCTGCAGAACCCAATTCTGAGGCCCATAACTGGAGAGGGAACCTCAGGAAAGGGTAGGACTCAAAGATGGCAGAGCCCAGCAGCAGAATTGAAGAAAGGCTTTTGTGTCACTGAGACTTCAGAAAACAGGAGGCAATCCAGGAAGCCCTTGGCGATTCCTTGGAGGGAAGGCAGAGTCCAGCTCCCCTTCAGCAGAGCCAGAGTGCAGCAGACAGTAGGGCAACGTGCAAACAAGCTGTCCTTCTAGAAAAGCTGTCCAGTTGAACCCTTTGAGTACCACAGTGGTTCTTCTGACAGAGGTTCCGTTCAAGATCCAGGAGTGTCTGATTTCAGGGGGTCAGAGACACAATACTTATACACAAAAGTGGCTTTGATGAAGGGGTGACTTCAAAGCAGCTCTCTGAAATGTACATAGTGCACAAAGATCCCTATCTACCAGGCTATCTGTGGGCTGAAATCAGTGAGTTGTGTGTGGGCAAGATAACAAATATTAAAGTGTAAATGTCAGTCCCTCCCATTCCTCCCTGCCCAGGAAGACCCATCAGAATGCATATGAATGCAGATGAGTGGTCAGACTGTAGATGAGCATCAACTTCCTGTGTCTGTGGCTGTCTAGAGGGAATGCACAAAGTGTAGCTATCACCCACCTCAGGCGTGCATTGGAGACAGGCTGTCAGGTACATAAAGTCATAAGGGTATAGAAATGTCCACTTTCTAAAAGTGGCATTTCTATCACAGTAATGTTAGATATAACTTCACCAGCAAGGAGGATTTATCATTGGCATTCCAAAGATATGACACATGAAAAGGCTACTCCTCCCTGATCAGGAATTACAGCCTAAAAGTGTATTAAGGATTTTCTAATGCTGGCCTATGAGAGGGTAGGCCTCACAGCAGTGAAAAATTAAATAGGCTGTGTGTCACTACCATGACATGCAAAACATACACAAACATTTCCTACCTTTTACATGCATAACATCCGTTCCTCAGGGTAACTTAGTTCCTACCTTAGGGGTGACTTATATTTAATAAAAGGGGAGTTTAAGACATGGCAAGTAGTTTTAAAAGCCAAGTCAAAGTGTCAGTAAAATGCACACAAAGGCATTACAGTGGCAGGCCTGAAATTAGTTTGAAGTGCTGCAACCCACCAGTAGCATTTGAAGTACAGGTATATGGGTATATGGTGTATCACTTTACAAGGGACTTATCAGTACAACAAATATGCCAATCAGGTATACACCAATATTTTTGTTTTAAAGGAGAAGCACATGCACATTAGCACTGGTTAGTAGTGGTTAAGTGCTCAGAGTCCTAGGTCCAACAAAAAGAATTAGCAAAAAATGGGAAGCTAAAGGCAAAATGTCTGGGGAAAGACCACCCTAAGGATAATAGGTTTAACAGGCCCACTTTCATTTTGGTGCCTTGGAATATTTCCTGTACCAGTCTGACCTTTCTGGCACTCTATTTTCTATCTTCTGTTTTATCTGTGATTTACTATTCAGTCCAATACGTATTGACCCAACAACTGGAGATCTGGGCATCTCTGATCAATGTGCTGCACAATATACGGAAAGGATAGAAAGCTGTTCTTCATTGCCACGCTCCTCGCTCCTTCGCCAATTGCCAATCACATAAGAAAATATGTGTATTTAGATGTGGAGTCACGGATGGTCAAAAACAAATATTTAACGTTAGTGGGGAAAATTGTATTGTTTAATCTCTGATTTATTTCATTTAAATATACTGAAATGCAGTTATGTATTCATGAATTGTCGACGTCTGTATATTAAAAAAAATGTACCGTGTTTAACATGACCTCAGATTTGCATTTATCTGTGCATGTATTCATGTTGTCATACACAAACATGTAAATAAAATAACTTCTTTCTAAAATGTTTCAATTACCCAAGCACCTTAAATACAATAGATTGTGTGTTAGTCTTGAGTGCTGGAGATCCCTTCGGCTGTTTGTGTATACACGCACTCTGAACACTTCTTTTACACAGATTCATAGATGTGAAAGACTGAGATTGTGAATTCTGTTTGAAAACTGCTCTTGTTCCAAGATTTTTTCATGGATCTGGTCCAATATCTGTTATTTTATAGTATATTTCTGGGCCAGTATTTTTTCTCTAACCCTCTACCCCTCAACCCATCTACTCGTCTTTTATACATTACTTTTCTTTTGGTTAACTATTCATGTAATCAACTTGAGCTTACGTCCGAATTCATCACAGAACGAGACAGAGGCAGCATTGCATTTAACATGTTTCACTCGAAACATGTAATCCTGGCGTGAGTTTGCCTATTGCGCGTAATTTACGTTGCAGACAGAAAAAGAAACCTTTCATGCCGGACCATTGTTACAGTTTGCGTCAGCTCCACGCAGGAAAGGAAGGCTGCTGGCGGTGAGGGGAGAAGAAAGAACGCGGCTGATCGCTCCGCGCCTCGCCAGATGGAGCCACAGTCCCCGCGTCCATTACTGCGTCCTTCTGGAGGGCCAGGCTGTTCCGCTGGGCTGTAGATCACAAAATAATTGCCAATTCCCCTGCATTCTAAAAACATATGTTGTACATTTTGAGGACAAAGTATTCTTGGACTTATTGCAAGCCGTGTTTTCCACTTCACGCTCACAATTGTAGAAACTGAAACCGCCGCAGGCGCATCATAATATGAAAAAACTGGTGTTATTATTGATGGGCGGGTGATAGCTTCAAAATGTAAGGCGCGTGGCGTTACACAAGCTGTTGTGACTCCGTCGTTCATAATACGACTTATGTTTCAAAAAGCCCTTAAAATGCCCAGTTGCACTATCTAAATCGATAATGCCTATATTTGGCTTCTCACCATGTTCTAACACTAACGACTTCCTGCTCCCTTGCAGCAGCGGCGTCCAGTTGTTCTTTTCAGTAGCAGATGGCGGCTGCTGAAGCAAGACCCCTCCATATGCAAGTAACTAGCAAACCCTCTTCCAAGCTTTACTTTCGACTGTACCAAAGTTGCGAAAAAATATAGCCCTGGCTACTGAAAATGTTCACATACTCGTATTTCTTTATGATAAAGACCCCTGTAAGAGATGGATTCATATTGCGTTTCCGCACTGAGATCTCAGTTTAATAGCAGTGTTTCATTTTCTTCCAGTCAGTCTTTGCTAGCACTAAGATAGATGATGGATACGTTGTAGAGTCATGTGCCTGCCCCTCCCACTTCAGATTCTCCACCATACGCACTGTGGGGCATATTACCAAGCAGGGCGATAGGCAATTATCGCCGCTTTAGCTGCCGTTTTCGGCCGCTAAGCGTCGATAATTCTATCGCTCTATTAGCAAGCTGTCGCTAACAGCAGTTAGCGACAGCTTTTGGCGATAGCGAACGGTTTGGGTCCCGCTTTGCATGTCTGCGATATTTATCGCTAATGACATGCAAAGTGGGCGTACCCAACCTGTTAGCGACTGAAAGCAGTCGCTAATGTCACTATCGCCTATTGTAGGCAGGCGTAGCGATGGAAATATTCCCGATATCGCCAAAAACTAACACCTGCTCTGACCAGTTCTTAGCCATGTTATCTAATGGGAGGTGGATAACATGGCTAAGAGCATTTTGTCGCTAATGCGTGAATATCGCTGTATTCTCAGCGATATTCACACTATCGCCGGAAAATGTATCGCTTTGGAGATAAACGTTGCTAATAGCACGTCATCTCAGCGATAATTTCCGGCGATGCTCAGCGATAAAAAATTCGTTGCTAAGCCTAGTTAGCGATAAATATCGCTAATGGTTGGTAATATGCCCCTGTGTGCTGCCCTTCTGTAACTTTTGTTTCAATGCATCATAAAGATGAAAATGGAAAAAAGCTTGTGCAATTGGTGTCAGATATTTTTTAAGTTCAATCGTATACAAATCTGCACTGGACAACATAGATAAACACTTAGTAAGAAGGAAGGAAGAGGAGAGAAATCAAGTTGTATGGAAGGTTGCGGTGGGCACACATTTTTGAAGAGGGTCAAAGGGATGAAATGTGGGAAAAACTGATCACTAGGGACCTGTTTTAGAATTTTGCGGATAGGTTACTCTGTCAGAACATGAAGGATATCCTGTCTGATTTACTGTAAGTGCTTTAGGATATGACACTTATAATATGGCAGAGAGGAAAACCCTCATTTTATGATGGAGTAAGTCATCTGCCAAACTCTAAATCTGGCTCTTTATGTTTCAATGATAAAGAAGGAGGGGTCAAGGCTAAACATGCTTGCAGAGGGTATACAACAGCCTCCTAATAATAATAGGGTTCAATGGGGTCTGCCGCACCAGTTTTGGTGGCCCATAGATCTTCTCAATTTACTGCACTATGAAAGACACCTTCTGATGTAATCCATGTAGGAAATATGCCTTTTCTGCAAGGTCACCCAAGATTTCTCTCCTTTTGATAGACCCTATATTTTTGGTGGCTTTAAAACTCTGTGCACTTTACCCCTGCTAACCAGAGTGAAAGGGCATGTGCTCCTCTATTCAACATGACAAATTTGGTATACTACGAATTGCTATGTGATACAACAATAAATCCCTAATATATAAAACAAAGTGTAAACAGGGCCTGAAAGATAATTGTCACTAGTGGACTGCAGCACCTATTTTGACATCCACTAGAGTGGCTGTGCAAACAGGGCTTTAGGCCTACCAGACTAGCTTGAGTTTAACAGTGTTAAAACTGCTATTCGTCCTGCCAAAATAAACTCCTTGGATAGATCAAGGCCTTTATTTTAAATATTAATAAGTCACCCCTATGGAGGCCTTGCGGTCCACAAGAGTAGGTGCATGGTATGTACACGTAGGGTATGCAGACATTTTGTGTTAACATGTCCTTGTAATGATTAGCCCCAAAAACCTATTTTCACCTTTGCATATCTAGCTGTTCTATGGAGAAAACCAGAATACAGATTAAAAACCTAATCTCGGGAATGGGTCTAGCTAGAACCATAATTAAACAACTAGTTTTAAAAGTTATGTAAAATCCAATTCTCTGGTAAATTTGAATCTCAGGAAAAGTAACTTATATAAAGTCGCCTTTCCCTTGCCTGAGGTTCTTAGAGGTTAAATTTGCATTTGTCCTCCAACTTCTCCCAGCCAGTAACTAGCATTTGAATAGGTGTGATAAAGGAGAGAAATGCATTCCAAAAGCAAACAATAGGCTGGTATGAATGGGCAGTGGTAGCTGAACCTCACAAAATACGCAGGTCTGGAACTGGGCACTGATTAGTGCCAAATCCCATTTGGGAGTCAAATCCCGCTTGAAAGGTTTAGCGGGTTTACAACATGCAACACTGGAGGTACACTTGAAAGGAAGGGAAACAGGATTCAAATACATTTCTTGGATATCCACTCTCTGTTTGCTGGAAAACCTAACTTCTGTTCTGCCTGAGTTCTGTCTCTGGATTTATTGTGGGTACGGCGGCTGCCTCAAACTAGATTTTAGTGCTACATGTGGTAGGACCCTCAGATTACCATTGAACACTCCCCACTCACATTATCAACCCTCAGAGCCCAAGCTGAGAGTGTCTGAAGATTTCTGCCATGTTGGAAATGCCTAAAGTGGGGAGGGCTGGCTTCAAGATCTTTTACCCTACTGCTTTGTGCATGCCTAGGCATCAATCCTACCCACTACCAAGTGCTAGGCATAATTGTAACTCCTCCAAGGACCCACTGCAGAACACTCCTTGACCTGAGAAAGAACAGAAATGGACTGGACGTGCAATGTGTTACTGAGAGGCTCCCTCAAAGACTGGACATTTCCCATTTTGTACCTAGAGAGGGGTGTGGCTCACTGGTTAGAGGCGGCAGACCCGGAAGCAGAGGACGGCCCGGGACCAGTGTTCAATTCCCAACGCGGCAGGGTCTTGGACCAGGGTCAGCGGACTCGATAATTCTCGCCTCGGTGCCTACTCTAACTAGGGATCACACTCGGCAACTCTGGGCATTAGCTTGCCTCATCTCCACAACTGCCCCCCACATACGCTGGGGATGCCTGGTTTCACCTTGGAGATACCCAGGAGGGACCATCTCACAGGGAAAGCCAGGACGGGTTCCCCAGCGGTCTATAGCGCAGAGATACTCCTTCGGGAGTCGATTCTAGCGCTTTAGAAACCCGCAATCAAAACCCACAATCAAAGAAGTGGTCTCCAAGTGTCATAAGGGTGATCTCCTATTATAGCTACTTGGGCACACAAACTACATGAAGTCTTTTCCTGCAACTGCCCAGCTGACAAATGGCCACTGGATCTGGACTGGACTCTGCTGTTGGGCTCTGCCTGACACTCTGTGAATCTCTAAGGGATCCCTAGTGTCAGGGGGGGCTTTAAAAGTATACATGGTGGATTGGACTTACAATACTAAGTGAGAAAGTAAAATATTTGACCTGGACAAACCTGATTGGTGCATCTGACTCATTACTATCCATTATGGCCAGCCTCAAATAGTGCTTCATCCCGTTCTACCATGACCATTGACTATCATTGGCACTTGGTGATTCTTAGGGTTATTTGTATTTAAAACTTGAAAATCCTCTACTGCAGTTCTGTCATTTCATTGTGATTTCAATTATTACACTTGAGTTTATTTCTTTAAATAGATATGGGATTTTTTTGCATTTTGACTTAATTACTGTTTTGGTACTGCATAATACTTTACACATTGCCCTAAGTGGAGCCTGTCTGCTCTCTGCCGTAGGTACCAGGGGGTTGATCTCCGTTTTATTTAATGACTTTGAGGAGTCCGTGTCACAAAGGATGTGATTATTTCACATGCTGGGTAGTCACCCACCCGGCTCCAAATATTATTCAAACGTATTGAAAAATACTTGAATGGTTTTTCAAGCACTGGCCAAAAAGGATGATTTGTTGAAATGCATGATTCAAAGCTGCATTTATTTCATTTGTATAGACTTTATTTATAGCAAGAAACAGTAATATATTAAAATCGTATTTTCTAGTGAAGGGACCAGCTGTATTTCACAGCACTTTGAAGTTTGGAACACAATCCAAATATGCCAAATGTTTGTAATTACATTTTCCTTGGTGAGATCGAACATGATTAAAGACAAAGAGGCTACAGAGATTCTTGACAGTTTACTTAGATTACAAATTAGAACATTTCATTATTTCTCTGTGCACAACAATGCTCCTTAAAGTGATTTGAGAGGAATGTCAGCTCCACCAAGAATCTTCCACCTTCTTTGAGGGACAATGAACATGACAAAGTGTAAAACACTCGTTTTTAGCACACCTATGTCAAATTGTATTGCACATTGGAATTGCAGCAAACCAACATGCATTGATATACGTGATGTGATGTGTTGTGAGAGAGATTTATACAGCGCACGAATGCCCAAGGGCGTCTAGGCGCTCATAGCGGCAGAAATAAGGCCTGATTTTCTGGAATGGGTCAGTTAGATTGAGTACGTTAGTTTGAGAAGAGCCATGTCTTCAACAGCTTTCTGAATCCAAGTAATGTTGGACAGCTCTTGATATTTATTGGAAGAGAATTCCAAAGTTTTGCTGTCCCAAGGACAAAGCTTCTTCCGCCCCATTTGACTTTACTATATCTTGGCATTTTAAGTAGATTGCTCTGTGCTGAGCGGAGATGTCTGGGGGGGTGGTACCAGGTATGATGTTGTTTCAGAAAGGCTGGGCCCATATCATGTAGTGCCTTATATGCCAGGCAGAGAACCTTAAAGTCTATTCTCTTTTTCATGGGGAGCCAATGTAGTTTTTTTAGGCCTTCTGATATGGGCTGAAATTTGGCGATGTTCACTATTACTCTGGCAGCTGCATTTTAAGCCCGCTGGAGCTTGGCCAGATGTTGTTTTTGGATGCCTAAGTATAGGGCATTTCCGTAGTCCAGTTTAGCCAGTGCCAGAATTGTGACTAGCGTTTTTACTGCCTCTGGAGGAATGAAGGTGCGTATTTTACGTATAGATTTTAACGTCAGGAAGGTAATTGATACGACTTTGTTGACCTGATGTTGAAAGGACAGTTTGTCATCAAAGATGACGCCCAAGTTACTTACTTTTTGAATTGGGGTGGGGAGCGCACCCATGTTGTGTGGCCAACAGTTCTGAGCACAAAAGGAAGTGTCTGATCCGAATAGCAGAACCTCCGTTTTAGATCTGTTTAGCTTCAGACAATTTGACCCCATCCATAGGTTTATGTGGTGCATACATTGTCTAAAGTTATCTGCTGTGTCTTTAGGGCTGCTTGAGATTGATACCACAATTTGGGTATCATCGGGATAAGATATTAGTTTAAACCCATGTTTCCTGATGATGTAGGCTAGAGACACTGCATAACGATTGAACAGTGTAGGGCTCAGTGCAGAGCCCTGCGGCACACCACAAGGGAGCTTACATTCCTCTGAGCGGGAGTTGCCGATCTGAACATATTAGTTTCTGTTGTTCAGATAGGATTTGACCAATTTTAAGGCAGAGTTCTTGGCTTCTACTTCTTCGATCTGTTTGATTAGTATAACATGGTTCACAGTGTCGAAAGCAGCTGACAAGTCTAGTAGGATTAGGGCGGCTCTGGCTTCTGTGTCCAGAATTGCCCGGAGTTCTTCAGTTGCCGTGACCAGGGCGGTTTCTGTGCCGTGTTCTTGTCGGAAACCATATTGGGAGGAGTCCAGTATGTCTGCAGAGGAAATGAAGGCTGTTAATTGAGAGTTGAGCACTTTTTCCAGTACTTTAGCTGGAAAAGGGATTCTGGCTATCGGTCTGTAGTTACTGGGTTCATTGGGATCTGTGTTGGCTTTTTTCAGTAGAGGTAAGATTGACACTGTTTTCCATGGATCGGAAAAGATGTCAGAGGTTATTACTTCTTTGTAAAGTAGGCTAAGTAGTTCGCTAAAAGTCTCTGGTGCCAAGTGGAAAATCATGGGTGGACATGGGTCCGATGGTGCTCCAGATTTGATAGATTTGATGGTTTAAGTGGTTAGTTCAATACTTGGTGTATCAAAGGAGTCCAGGATGAATTTGGGGGGGTAGAGTTTTTGAAGCTGAGATGGTTGTTATGTCATCATCTTCATCTGAGAGAGACTTAAAGTTGGTGAGCACCTTGTCCTTAAAATATCCTGCAAGTTGATTGCAGAAAGCCTCACTGGTGTCTGTTACTAGTGGTTCTGGGAGTTTGATAAGTTCCTTTAGTGTTGAGAATAGTTCTTTACTAGAATTGCCTGCTTGTTGAATTTTTTCTGAATAGTATTTACTTTTTTTGTCCAATATAATTTTTTATAAGTGTTCAGTGATTGAGCATATATTTTTCTGTCTGCAATAGTATAATTGTCTTTCCATCGCCGCTCGGCTTTTCTACAATTCTGTTTCTGTGTGCGCAGGGTCTCGCAGAACCAGGGTTCAGATTTCTTTGTGCGCTTACTAGTTACATTCCTTTCCGGTGCCAACAGGTCTATTGTGGACTTAACCCAGTTATGAAAACTGTTTACCACTAGGTTTGGCTCTGGTTTCAGGTCAAGATAAGAGGACGCTAAGGTATGTTGTAACTGATGGGGAGTAATGTTCTTTAAATTGCGTTTTTTTAGTTTTTTGTGAGGGTTTGGAGTGTGGTTTAAGGTGGTTACTGTGAAATGTCTCTGTGATCTGACCATGTCACTGGCAGCACTTCTGTTATTTTGAGGTGAGGGCTAGATGTAAATATCCCATCCAAAGTGTGGCCAGCATCATGTTTCGGGTGTCTAACTTGTTGCTCCAATGCTGCGTTGGCCATTGCCTCTGTCAGTGATAGTGTGCTGTGGTCTTCTAGATTTTCCAGATTATAATTAAAATCACCTAGTATGCAATATTCCTCAGAGTCTGTGCCAGTTTCTAATATTGGGCTTAAGATGTCTTCAAATTTGCACTTGTTTGTCGTGCAGGGGGTCTATATAGTAGTGTTCCGTGGAAGGTGTAATTATTACTTAAAGTGATGCGAAAGGAAAGCAGTTCACAGTCTGAGCAAACAATCTAAGGAAATGTTGATTTTACTCCCTTTGAACTTGCATATGAAATTTCTTGAGAATAAACCTCTCATTCTTTTCAATCTTGTAACTTCTCTGAGCTAGATCCACAGTGATGATGATGCAGCAAATTAGCACTAAATGTATATGTACGTCTGTTTGCCAAGCTCTAAAATGAACCAACATTAGCAAGTCCAATATATTTATTTTATTTTATTTCATAGTCTTATAAAGCAATACAGCTAACCACATAGGGTTTCCTGGTGAGGTATAAGCACAAATACAAAGGGAACAAAGCATTGGGTCATAATTAACATACAGATTGCAGGAGAGAGTAATGACCACTATTACAAATAGAATTATCATTTTTCCTAGTCCTAAGCAAATCCTAAAATCGCCTCGTAAAAATATTTTCAGGGCTACTATGCATTTCAGTGACCATCCATTTTAATTTCAGAATTGCCAACAGCACATATCTAATAAAAACATTTTTATTAAACTTTTCCATTGTTCCCTGTATGAGGGCTAGAACATCAATTTAATACATTCAAGGAAAGGGCAAAGTCACATTTTTCAATTGTTTGGAAAAATATTTTTCGTGCATAATAAATATAACTAATGCAAATATTAAAGCAACTAAACAGATTATTACAAAAACAACCCTGGCTGCAAGGGACCAGGAGGACCACACAGGGCCATAAGATTTAGAACGAAGAGCTGTAAAAGGCTGCTCCTCCTCAAAAATGGGACATCCAAAGGGGTACATTATTGACAAAAAGAAGAAGTCCTTGGGGAAATTGAAGCCGCTTTACAACCAACCAGAGGCGAGTCTTCTCCCTGTGTCCGTTTGAGCCTCACAGGCAGGCTCTTGTTTCCACAATAGAGCTGCACAACTCGCAACTCAAGAATCACAGCCCAGTTTCAAAGACAAAGTCTCTTATTTCAGGATAGGGCAGTCACTCACCAGGGCAAATGCTCTCAGCGATCCTGTCCAGTGTCTCAGGCAGTGCACCAGTTTTCTTCACTTCAATCTAACAGGCACCAGAGACACAGAACCTGTACCCTAAACTCAAGTCCTTCCCTAACTCCTGTATTGTTCTGCTGGTGCACTGCTCATTTGTTGGGGCCACACATTGCATCTAGTGTGCTCAGGTATCTCTTGACCAACAAACACAGGAGCAAACTTGCATTCACTTTGGGACCAGGTTTCAGAGGCCTGATGCTAGGATCTCTGAAGCAATCCTTGTTTCAAAAGGGGTCACCTCAAGCAAAGCCTCCTCGCCATTCTGGTCGGCCTGAGACTCTCAGCTGGGCATCAAATACTTGAGCCGCAATTTCTCCTTTCTGGTTTGTGACCCAGTCTTTCGCCCAAGACAGTGGCAGGGGTACACAATTCATCCCAGGGCTTCCGCCTTCACTGAGGCCCTGGTTGCCAGCAATGCCTGTGCTGGTTATCTTCACCTTGGCTTCAACCTGGACTGGTGCTGACGCGGACTCCCCAGGCTGAATCTGATGTCCAGGCCCCACTGGCAATAGTTGTAAGGCAGCAAATATATATTGGTGGACAGAACAAATGGTCTTTAGACAAGGCACAGAAACAGTCTATCAGCAGAGAGGATAGTCTCAGAATACGTCCTAGTCTTGGGACGCCCCATATATTAGCAAGGCACCCAAGAACCACTTCATTTATCTATGTGAGAGTAAAAAAACAACAGCCTGGACCTATTGGCAAGTATAAAAGGAACTCTTTGGGGAACTGACAAGAGTAATACAGCACCCAATCCAAAGCAGCCAAGGAAGACTGTGTTCATTTATTAAACTGTGAGGCAAAGAGAAAAACAACACAGACATACCATAAATCCTTATATTGGTGTATTCCTGTGTACTAATCTGAAAACCCTCAACATAAAAAAGGGAAATGTTCTACACGTTTGCTCATAAACTTTACATTACTTGTACAGAACTGCAGACACTTCTAAAATGATTCTTCTTAATAAAAGCGCCTACATTGTACACTTAGGGCCATGCTCTCATGTTATAGGAGCAACAGGAAAATCTAAAACTGCTAATTTAACAGGGTTTCTTATCTATAAAACAACATTTCCTTCAAAACATTTTTTTGCTAAGGATGACATGGGCATCTTCCCTGCGTTCTTCTTTTCATGATCCAAACTATGCAACATCAGATCTAACAAGGACTGTCAGTTTATTTACACGGACTAGCTAATAAAAAACTAGCAATGCCCTTGTAAAACTATGTAGCATGAGAATAACATACAATAATGGTGTTATCACCTAAGACTTTTAGAACAAAAACTACCCACATCTAGTTCCCTTTAAAGATCAAAATAAGGGAACAACAATCTAGACTACTCATCCTGTTATAATTTCATCAAGCAGGATGGGCAGTAACAATACATATATACTTATATATTTTATTAATGCTAACAATGTTTAAAACAGTATTACTGAATAGCCAATTAAATGTCTCATTGCTATTTCACAGACAACTTAGACAGGCTTAAAAAATTGAGGAAAAGAGAGAGCAACATGCATTTTACCTAGCCTTAATTTGTAGAGGAGATAGCCTCCTTCCCCCGTTTAACAGTAGGAAACCTGAAACAGGTTTCACTTATGTCAATACTATCAACCCCTATTTGTAGCAACAGGGCATAAACAAAGTTATAGGAGGTACATAGCACTTTTGAGGGCTAAAAAAAACATGAATACCCAAACACCAATCCTTTTAGCAAATGTACAAGTGAAACATGAGGGAAATGAAGCCAAACTAAATTACATTGCCTCAGCTTTTTTTACAGTAATCCTCAGACTAAAAGCATTAGTGCTGTATAAAAATTAAAGCTATCTGTTAATCAAAGTTCACATATACCATTATATAGTTTTCTATCATATGAGTACATAAAGTGCTTGCTTTTGCCAAAAAAGTAAAATTTCTCATTTTCTCCCCTGTCGTCTTTCAAAAAGTTCCAGAGGTCAAAATGTCAAAGCAGACGTTGCTCTAGGAGCCCTGCCAGGCTTCTAAATATAGAACTGACTTTAAACTCTTCCCAGCTGTCCTATTCTGTATTCAAGGGTTTCCATGCTGCAGTCCCAATTCAAAGTCACCCTAGAGACAGAAAGCTGGAATGCAGCCCCATTCCCCTGTTTGTCAATTTAGAGTTAAAAGAACAACTTCTGCTCATTTTTTATACATATTTTAATTTATGAGCAGTGTGCTGTAGACTTGTCTAACAATATAAAAGTCAGCTGTTTGTGTTATACCTAAATGTATGCATGTACTGAAGCCTATGCAGTTTAAAAGCTGCTCTAAATGCAGAATTTGTTTTTAAATTAGTGAATTTTACCCAATTTCAACTTTGATATTTGGGGCACTTAAAAATGAATATCCTATATTTTGTTTGCATAATAGTCATCCTCAGAATGTTCTCTACAAATTCCAGAGATTGGGCATCAGAAATATATAATTTATACCCTTATATAAATGAGTTTTTACGCCTGCGCAGAGTGATATTTCATATGCAAATTTCCTCATTATGGGGTATAACACAACTTAAATTTAATTTTAATGTTAGGAGGTCACAGAATGAGTATTAAGCTTTATAAATATTAAAAAACTAATTTAAAAGGACTTATTTATTTAAGAATTGTTTTTTCATAATTTTTTTTTTAACCCCTTCGAGGCGGATGATGAGCTCAGCTCGTCATGAGTTACGCCTCTCGTACGCTCATGACGAGCTGAGCTCGTCATGAACCGCGGTTTTTTAAAAAACCCAGCGCACAGCGGGAAAACCGCTAGCGCTCATGCGGTTAATAAAACCAAAATTTTGATTAGGCCACATAGAAAAAGCAAGCTTCATTCCTTGCCTATCATATTTAAATGCATTCATTCATAAGCCTAAGCACAGAAGCCTAACTTGAAACATGAAAAGTTATGCGCCACTTTTAAAAGGACAATCATTATTTAACATCAGAACCAAGAATTGCTTATGTAAAAAGGCATTAAGAAAGGAAATCCTTACTTTAAATGTTTTCCTGTTATCCAAAATAATGAACCTGATTTTTGTAACTTTTTAACAGCAGTCTGAAATGCAGGGTTCTACCCCGTGTTTAACTGACACAATCCTAGCTGAGTCAACATTCCTGTCTCTCCGTGGCCTACAATCAAAGCAACAGCTGTTCCGCAGGGGCAGTTAAAACACAGCTGTTGGAAAGCTTTTTTAGTGTTGAAATGTAAGCATGGTGGCAGTCTATTTAACCCCTTCGCTGCTAGGCCTTTTCCCCCTCCTGTGCTAAGGCTTTTTTTGGTGTTTTGGGGTAGTGCGCGCTTAGGCCCTTGTAACTTTTTGACCACATAAGGTATCCACGCCAAATTTGCGTCCTTTTCTTCCAACATCATGTGGATTCTAAAGGCGCCCAGGGTTTGTGGATTCCCTTGGAGGGGTCCCAGAAATTAACCAAAATATAGTGATTTTTTTGTTTTTTTCAGAAAAATGGGAAAAACGGGCTGCAAATGAAAGCCTCTGGGTTTTTTCCTGAAAATGGTATCAAAAAAGGGTTTGTGGGGCTGAATTTTCCATTTTCTCAGCGTTTAGGGAATGACAGTCTTTTGTCAGAGAACCGAAATTTTTCACTCAGTTTTGGCATTTTTCTGGGACATAGCCTATTTTTGCTATTTTTAGAGCTTTCCACCTCCTTCCAGTTAATGGTAAAAATGAGTTTGAAAGAAATAATGGATCCTGGAAAGCTTTACATTTTCGAAAAGTAGACACAATTCTGAATTTAGAAAGGGGTCATTTGTCTAAATCCATGAAGGTTTCGTTATAGAAACTAACAGTTAGATATTGGAATATTTGAAAATTTGTTGAAAAAAACAGCCTTTTGTCTCAACGTTTTCACCTGTAACTTTTTCTAATTTTGACAGCTCTTGGAAAGCAATATACCGTTACATCCATTAGACCTTCCTGGTTGTGGGGATATATAGGACTTGTAGTTTCACCAAGAACCCGACGAACCCAGATCCAAAAACTGAGCAGCAACTTGCAATGGTATTTTTTCATTTACTGGGTATAGTGCACTTTGTCTTGGAAAATGTATACATGGAATAATCTGTATGAAAGACACCTATGTATTTATGAATTGGGTACAAATTATAGAGTTCAGAAAAGGTATATAATTGCACATTTTCAAAGTTGGGAATACTCAAACTAGCATGAGAATTATTGGTCATTTTTCATAAAAAAATTTTTTTTACACAATGTCTTTTCTTCAAAGGGAGAAATGCAAGAAAGTTCAATTGGTAATAACAGTTGATTTACAAATCTGAATTACCCCAAGTGTCCCAATAAAAATGGTACCTCACTTGTGTGGGTCGGCCTTGTGCCTGCGACAGGAAACGGCGCAAAATGCAACTGGTCACACCTAAATTTTGCAGTTACAAATTGACCCTTTTTTGTCAAAGTGCCTACCTGTAGTTTTTGCACCCTAGTTCTTCCGGCACCTAGGGAAACCTAGAAAACCTATACATTTTTGAAAAGTAGACACCCAGGGGAATTCAGGATGGGATGACTCGACTGCCTACCACCAGGTTTTGTTACCCAGAATCCCTTGCAAAGCTAAGATTTTGACAAAAAAAACACATTTTCCTCACATTTCTGTGGTGGAAAGTTCTGGAATCTGCGTGGATCAACAAATTTCCACCCACCCAGCGTGCCCCCAGGTCTCCTGAAAAAAATGGTACCTCACTTGTGTGGGTCGGCCTTGTGCCTACGACAGGAAACGTCACAAAATGCAACGTGGTCGCACCTCAATTTCCCAGTGAAATCTTAAGCTCTTTGGACAAAGAGACTACCTTTTGTTTTTGAGCCGTAGCTCAGCCAGCACCTAGGGAAACCTCGCAAACCTATACATTTTTGAAAACTAGACACCCAGGGGAATTCAGTATGGGGTGACTTGTCTGCCTACCCCCAGGTTTTTTTACCCAGAATCCCTTGCAAACCTAAAAATGTGACCAAAAAAACACATTTTCCTCACATTTCTGTGGTGGAAAGTTCTGGAATCTGCATGGATCAACAAATTTCCACCCACCCAGCGTGCCCCCAGGTCTCCCAAAAATAATGGTACCTCACTTGCGTGGGTAGGCATAGTGGCTGCGACATGAAACAGCGCAAAACGCAGCATGGTCGCACCTCAATTTCCCAGTGAAATTTAGCACGATTCAGACAAAAAGACTAACTTTTGTTTTTGCGCCGTAGCTCTGCCAGCACCTAGGGAAATCTAGCAACCCTATACATTTTAGAAAACTAGACACCCAGGGCAATTCAGGATGGGGTGACTCGTCTGCCTACCCCCAGGTTTTGTTACCCAGAATCCCTTTCAAACATAAAAATTTGACCAAAAAAACACATTTTCCTCGCATTTCTGTGGTGGAAAGTTCTGGAATCTGCGTGGATCAACAAATTTCCACCAACCCAGCGTGCCCCCAGGTCTCCCGAAAAAAATGGTACCTCACTTGCGTGGGTAGGCATAGTGGCTGCGACATGAAACAGCGCAAAACGCAGCATGGTCGCACCTCAATTTTCCAGTGAAATTTAGCACGATTCGGACAAAAAGACTACCTTTTGTTTTTGCGCCGTAGCTCTGCCAGCACCTAGGGAAACCTAGCAACCCTATACATTTTAGAAAACTAGACACCCAGGGCAATTCAGGATGGGGTGACTCGTCTGCCTACCCCCAGGTTTTGTTACCCAGAATCCCTTGCAAACATAAAAAGTTGACCAAAAAAACACATTTTCCTCACATTTCTGTGGTGGAAAGTTCTGGAATCTGCGTGGATCAACAAATTTCCACCCACCCAGCGTGCCCCCAGGTCTCCCGAAAAAAATGGTACCTCACTGCGTGGGTAGGCATAGTGGCTGCGACATGAAACAGCGCAAAACGCAGCATGGTTGCACCTCAATTTCCCAGTGAAATTTAGCACGATTCGGACAAAAAGACTACCTTTTGTTTTTGCACCGTAGCTCTGCCAGCACCTAGGGAAACCTAGCAAACCTATACATTTTTGAAAACTAGACACCCAGGGCAATTCAGAATGGGGTGAATCGTCTGCCTACCCCCAGGTTTTGTTACCCAGAATCCCTTGCAAACATAAAAATTTGACCAAAAAAACACATTTTCCTCACATTTCTGTGGTGGAAAGTTCTGGATTCTGCGTGGATCAACAAATTCCCACCCACCCAGCGTGCCCCCAGGTCTCCCAAAAAAAATGGTACCTCACTTGCGTGGGTAGGCATAGTGGCTGCGACATGAAACAGCGCAAAACGCAGCATGGTCGCACCACAATTTCCCAGTGAAATTTAGCACGATTCGGACAAAAAGACTACCTTTTGTTTTTGCGCCGTAGCTCTGCCAGCACCTAGGGAAACCTAGAAAACCTATACATTTTTGAAAACTAGACACCCAGGGCAATTCAGGATGGGGTGACTCGTCTGCCTACCCCCAGGTTTTGTTACCCAGAATCCCTTGCAAACATAAAAATTTGACCAAAAAAAACAAATTTTCCTCGGGGGCGGAGCTAGCCGGCGTCTATGGCGGACGCGTAAGAGCAGAGCTCTGCGTCGGCGCCAACTATTATCCGACAAAGATCCTTGCTCAGCGAAGAAATCCCAGCAAAATCGGCAGGAATTGTCGGCCCTACTCTTACCGCAACTCCGCCCGAAGTTTGGGGACGACCCGCGCTCGGACGCACCATTTTTCAGCGGCTGCGGGGTGGCGAGCAGCCAGGCCGCGATCCCCGACCTCGCTTGAGAGCCGAGACCGAGTTACGTGACCCGACGTGCGGCTGCGCGGACGAGTCGACCTGGACCCCTCCGGGTCCCGGTGAAGGCGGACCCCCCGGACTCCGCGCCACCTCACCGACACACAGAGTCACCGGCTGGCGGGGGTTCCCGGTACCGTGGGACCCGGAAAAAACCCCATGGCTAACTGCGGAGGAGGCGGAGAGCTGCGTGGCGCTGGTCGTGTCCTGACGCGGCGCCATTACCCAGGCCCAGCCTGGGCTGGAGGGCGGCCGGGAACCATCTCAGCCGGCACCCCGGTGGTGCCTAACACACTTCTCCGACCCAGCGGCATACCCACGCGCTCCACGAGGGCTACATGCTCACCCGCGGCACCCCCCACCGGGGTCTGGGAAATGCGACAATGGTGAAGGGGGACAGGACCCAGTCGAAGCTGTCGTTCGACCAGCGCCGCCAGAAGGGACCAGGCCCTCCGGCCTCCCAATCGCCAGGAGCGACCGGCGACCCGGGCTCCTCGCTCTGCGCGGAAATAAAAGGCATGCTCACGACCATGGAGAAGGGCCTGCAGGAAGGTATGTCGGCCATAGGTAACAAGATCGATGCCCTGGCGTATCGCATGGACCGCATGACGGAGAGGGTGGATAAACATGCGGAACGACTCGACATGGCCGAACGCAGACTAATTGAGGCTGAAGAGGCGCAAATGGAGTGGGGCGCTGATCGAAAGCAGTTTGGCCGCCTGCTGCAGGTGATACAGGAAAAGTCGGAGGACTTGGAGGCGCGCTCAAGGCGATCCAACATACGAATAACGGGTGTGGCCGAGACGACCCAGACGGGTAAGATGGAACTCTTTGTTGAAAAACTACTTAAGACACTCTTGGGAGACGACATCTTTTCCCCCATGTTCATTGTTGAGCGCGCCCATCGCACCCTTGGACCTAGGCCACCCCCGGGCGCTAACCCCAGGCCGATAATTGCGAAATTATTGAACTACAGGGACAGGGACACGGCGCTCCGCGCGGCCCGCGAGAAGGGGTCACTGCAGCACGAGGGGATGAACATATCGTTGTACCCTGATTTCACCTCCAAAGTGCAGGAAGAACGACGGCGATTTGTCCCGTACAAGCAACAATTGAGGGACCTTGGCCTGGACTACGCCTTGTTATACCCGGCGCGGCTGCGCATTAACCGTCAGGGGCATTCTCACTTCTTCACGGATCCCAAAGAGCTACAAAAATCCCTGAAGGTGTGGATGAGGGAGAGCAGAGGGGGCCCAGACGCGCATGCAGCGGAACAATCGGGAGCGGAGGGCCTGGAGGAACAGGACTGAGGAGCGATGGCGCTCTCAAGGACACACCGGCAGGCCGCGGCTTCAGGGGCGCACGTGGCGCCACTCCACTTTGCACGTTATGCTCCCCCCGCTCAGTCTGAACTGTGAGATATTTGGACTCCCTGAGCGCCACAGAGCGGGGGTGACTCGAGTGATTCGGCTGGGTGCCCCTGAGCCCTCGCACTTGCGGCACACAGCCATCCTGGATGGGCTCAGCTCCCCTGGAACCGGACACGATACAGGTCAGAGGCGGCTGGAGGGGCGGGAGGGGGGGGGCTCGGACAGAGAGCCGAAACTTGTTATGCACTCCTTGCTTGCTGAGCTACGCCACTAGGGTGCTGGCGTGAGGGCTACGTATGTACATTGCACGGAGATCCAGGTGGGACACTGGACGTCGGACAGTACGAGTAGGCTACCTCTGCCCCAGCGCTGCCAGCTGTGACGGCTCAGATTGAGCCAGTTTGTGGTGTTGTTGAATGGGATTGCTAGAGGGTGGGGGGGGGGGGACACAGGGGATTCGGTCACACCAGGTTGGGGTCGGTTGACTGTGGGAGGTGGGTGGGGGTTCTTGTTCTGGAGTTCGGAATGTTTGGGGGGGGGTCTCAACTGTGTTCTGCAATGTTCTATTCCCTGGAGGGGACCGATGGTGTGGGCGCAAGTGGGAGGGGGGAATGTTTACTGCTGGTGCTCATTATGTGTTGCCACTTTTCTAATGGCTGAAGAGATACTAGGGGACCCACTGCCTGACACTGATACCCTAACTGCGTTGACATGGAATGTAAGGGGGTTGAACGACTACCGGAAACTCCGCAAGGTGCTGCACTACCTCCAAAGACACCATGTGGACCTGGCTCTGTTACAGGAGACGCACCTACCCAACACCAGTAAAATGCTCACACATAGAGGTCTTCAGGGCAACTCCACTTATGCGGGCTTCACCTCACACGCTAGGGGAGTTCTCACGTGGGTAAATCCTAAATCTAAACTTTCACTCACGCTACTCAGAGCGGACCCGGAGGGCCGATTTGTGTTAAGCAAATGCACGGGTAAGGGACATAATCTCCTGATCATGAATGTGTATGGCCCGAATTATGACTCCCCAGAGTTTTATGCGGCGCTGGCGGGACACTGTGCTGAATGCCCCACAGATAAACTGATTTGGGGGGGGGACTTTAATTTCACCTTTAGCCCTGAACTTGATAGATCGGGGGGGCCCCCCAGGCGCCCAGCAGCAGCAGCGCATCAAATGCAGGCCGAAATGGTGAGACTGGGGCTGGCGGATGTCTGGAGGGAGCGGCATAGCGCGAGGGGGGGTTACACACACTATTCAGCGTACCACAACCTCCACACTAGGATTGACTACTGGCTCTCCCCTATTACTCTACTGACGATGGTGAGGGACTGCAGAGTTCTCCCGCGGACGCTGTCTGACCACTCCCCCATACTACTGGTTCTGAACACACCGCTACCCAGAATCCCCCCGTTCACGTGGCGCTTCCCACCGTACTCTCTGTTAGACGAGGCCTTCAGGGCAGAACTAGGGGAGGACATAGACACGTTCTTTTCCAGTAACGTAGGAACGGTGGATAGCTTCGGCACGGTTTGGGAAACCTTTAAGGTCTATGTTGGGGGCGTCGTCATGGCCAAGCATTCCAGTGTCCTCAGGGCTATCAGGAGTAGACTGTCACTGCTCGAGGGGCGAATTGCGGATTGTGAACGCCAACGACTGACGGACCCGTCCCCGGCGGGGGATGAGACGTTGCGGGGGCTCCTGACAGAGTTCCACGAGGAGGCGGACAGAGAGGTCAGGCACCTGGGGAAATACGCAAGGGCCCGCGCATACGGTGAGGGCGACCGGCCGGGTTCTCTGCTAGCCGGGATTATGAAGGGGGCCAGGCGACGCCAGGGTGTCACTGAATTGCGCTCCACGGACGGGGAAACACTGACATCGCAGGGAGATATTCTGGCGGAATTCAAAGGGTTCTACCAAGACCTGTACACCAGCAAGATCTCGGATGTGGAGAGCCACATAGACAATTACTTAGACCACATCAAAATGCCGTTCTTAGAGAACTGGCAGAGGGAATTCCTGATGTCCCCTATACTCCGAGAGGAGATTGCGGACGCTCTAGACGGCATGAGGCCAGGCAGTGCGCCCAGAATCGATGGCTTGACCGTCGCCTTTTATAAGGCGTATAAGGACAAGCTGCTCCCCTATCTCTCCACCCTCTTTGATGAGATCTGCGAGTATGGTGTGATGCCCACTTCTATGAGAGAAGCACTCATAGTGACGATTTTGAAACCGGGCAAGCCGCCTGACCTCCCGGGGTCCTACCGCCCCTTGTCCCTTATCAACGTTGATGCGAAGCTGTACGCTAAGGTACTGGCAAACAGACTAGCGCTCGTCGCCCCAGAATTAGTAGCCCCAGAACAGGCGGGTTTCATCCCGACCAGAAACCTCACGTATAACATCAGAACGGTTATGGGAGCCATCCAACACACCAAACATGACACCAAGGCGATCGCTGTCTTCTTGGATATGGAGAAGGCGTTCGACTCCGTGGAGTGGACGTTCATGCGCAAAGTCCTCAGGAAACTGGGACTGGGGGATCTTTTCCTCCAACTCCTCGGCGCGCTTTATCACCAACCCACTGCGAGAGTTCGGCTGGGTGATGCCGTTTCGGAGGCGTTCACTGTGAGCCGTGGCACGAGACAGGGCTGCCCCCTCTCGCCGCTGCTGTACGCGCTGGTCGCGGAACCGCTGGCTTGCGCGATGCGGGAATACCACTCCTACGAAGCCATCAGCTACCCTACCTACAAGATCGGTATCTCCACATATGCGGATGACACGTTGTTGTACGTTAGGGACCCGGTGAACAACCTCTCATCGGTCCTGCGGGAGGTGGTGCGGTTTGGGGCCCTTTCGGGACTGAAGGTGAACTGGCCAAAGTCAGTGGCTTTCCCTCTGACCCCTGTTACTGAACCCTTCGAGATGGACTACCCACTACAATGGTCCACGGACCCGGTCCGATACCTGGGTATAATGATACACACGGACCCAGACATAGTGTTACGCGCAAACTACGGTGTTGCATATAGTAAACTGGCTGACGATGTAGAGCTCTGGATTAAGCTACCGCTGTCTTTAATGGGCCGCATTGCCCTGATGAAGATGGTGGTCCTCCCTAGATTTTTGTTCCTCTTCAATAACCTCCCGATTGTCCTCTCCAGGGCTTTCTTCACGACCCTAAACAAACTCCTTATTAGGCTCGCCTGGGCCGGGAAACAACCTAGAATACAATGGAAGGTGCTTCAGCTCCCATACGAGCAAGGGGGGCTGGCCGCCCCAGATCTTGAACGCTACTACAGGATAGAGCAGGCCTCCCACCTCCATACCTGGATACACGGCGACCCGGATATCCCGCATGTGATTCTGGAGCGCCTTTTCGCGGCCCCTACTCCGCTCCCGGCGACTATCTGTAGCCCTAGCAACCGCAGAGTGGGCGCACTGGATTCCATCCGTTCCACTAACCACGCTTGGAACTCCATAATACAGAGGCAAGATAAGATACTACTGTACGCTCCTAATATGCCGATACATTGGGCCCTTTGGCTCCCTACTTTGGCGGAACCTGGCGTACACAAAGCCCTAGCTGGTCTAGGGGCGCACACGCTGGGGGACCTTTTCCAACATGGCAAGGTTAAGACGTGGGATCAGCTGGTGCGGGGGCTTGACCGCCCCTCCCTGCTCCATCGCTTCCAGTATCACAGGGTGCGTAGCGCCCTACTGGACTTTTTAGGCCCGATATGGAGGAACCTCCGGTGATACCAGAGCTAGAGTATGTCATTCGCACAGAGTCCCAGAAGAAGCTTACTTCTAAGCTTTACAGTATGGGACACGCCCACACAGCACTGCAATACACGAGGGCGCGATTGGCCTGGCAGACCGATTTAGACATGCACATAGACGATGGGATGTGGACGTACTGCTGCGCGGCCACCAGGCAGATCTCGCTGAATGGGAGACACCGCCTTCTTCATTTCAAATTCCTGCAACGAGTATATTATACACCTGAAAGATTGCATCGCTATGGGCTCCGCGACTCTCCCCGATGCGAGAGATGCCGCGCCCCAGTAGCGGACTTCATGCACGTGGCCTGGCTATGTCCGGGAATCAGTAAGTTCTGGACGTCTATTTTTTCGGAATTAAGCACAATAACGGGACAGGAGCTGGACGCTGACCCGGCACTCGCTCTGCTGGGCTATACGAGGGACGTGCCGGCGCCGGTGCGTAAACTGGTCAGCATGGGCATACTACTTGCCAAATGGGTCGTGGCCTCCTGTTGGATGAGGGGTCCGCTCCCGACACTCAAGCGGTGGGCTCACGACATGCTGTACTGTAACACGCAGGCGGAGACATATAGCGAATTGCTCCCTCCCCGTAGCCGCCCCAAAAACTTCTGGGAGCTCTATCGCACCTACCTCTACTCCAGGACGGACGACGACGACTTGGCCTCGGGAGGGGATGAGGGCCGGGAGGGCGCAGCGAACATAGATCCCCCCTGATTCTAACGGCAATGCCGCTTGCTAGACAGCGCTACAAGGTTGGGTGGAAGTTCGGCCATTCCCAGTCAAGCGGGACCACACACGCACCTGGGCGCTCAGCAGGGGATGCACGCCACCACTCCACACACCTCTCCAACAGATTGCACCTTACACCACAGGGAACATGCAGACTAGGGACCGGTTACTAGAGGGCGGGGTTGGGGGTTGGGCTGTTAGTTGGGAGAAAATATAACATTTTATAGATATGTCTACTATGCACGGAGCACGATGCTATACCACTGGCATACCATCCTGGGACCTCACCGACCGGCTTGTACACTGGACAATTCCAAGCTGGGAGCTTCTTCTTGGTACCCTTGTTGTAAACACTACTGTCTCGTTGCTAAGAAGACCTGGCCTAACGCCGGCCCGAGAAGGGATGTAGGTGAAGGGCCCTGTTTGCAATGTAATGTGCTATTGTTTGATAAATAAAAAATAAAAATAAAAAAATAATAATTTTCCTCACATTTCTGTGGTGGAAAGTTCTGGAATCTGCGTGGATCAACAAATTTCCACCCACCCAGCGTGCCCCCAGGTCTCCCAAAAAAAATGGTACCTCACTTGTGTGGGTCGGCCTTGTGCCTACGACAGGAAACGGCACAAAATGTAACGTGGTCGCACCTCAATTTCCCAGTGAAATCTTAAGCTCTTTGGACAAAGAGACTACCTTTTGTTTTTGAGCCGTAGCTCAGCCAGCACCTAGGGAAACCTAGCAAACCTATACATTTTTGAAAACTAGACACCCAGGGGAATTCAGTATGGGGTGACTTGTCTGCCTACCCCCAGGTTTTTTTACCCAGAACCCCTTGCAAACCTAAAAATGTGACCAAAAACACACATTTTCCTCACATTTCTGTGGTGGAAAGTTCTGGAATCTGCATGGATCAACAAATTTCCACCCACCCAGCGTGCCCCCAGGTCTCCCAAAAATAATGGTACCTCACTTGCGTGGGTAGGCATAGTGGCTGCGACATGAAACAGCGCAAAACGCAGCATGGTCGCACCTCAATTTCCCAGTCAAATTTAGCCCGATTCAGACAAAAAGACTAACTTTTGTTTTTGCACCGTAGCTCTGCCAGCACCTAGGGAAATCAAGCAACCCTATACATTTTAGAAACCTAGACACCCAGGGCAATTCAGGATGGGGTGACTCATCTGCCTACCCCCAGGTTTTGTTACCCAGAATCCCTTTCAAACATAAAAATGTGACCAAAAAAACTAATTTTCCTCGCATTTCTGTGGTGGAAAGTTCTGGAATCTGCGTGGATCAACAAATTTCCACCCACCCAGCGTGCCCCCAGGTCTCCCGAAAAAAATGGTACCTCACTTGCGTGGGTAGGCATAGTGGCTACGACATGAAACAGCGCAAAACGCAGCATGGTCGCACCTCAATTTTCCAGTGAAATTTAGCACGATTCGGACAAAAAGACTACCTTTTGTTTTTGCGCCGTAGCTCTGCCAGCACCTAGGGAAATCTAGCAACCCTATACATTTTAGAAAACTAGACACCCAGGGTAATTCAGGATGGGGTCACTCGTCTGCCTACCCCCAGGTTTTGTTACCCAGAATCCCTTGCAAACATAAAAAGTTGACCAAAACAACACATTTTCCTCACATTTCTGTGGTGGAAAGTTCTGGAATCTGCGTGGATCAACAAATTTCCACCCACCCAGCGTGCCCCCAGGTCTCCCGAAAAAAATGGTACCTCACTGCTTGGGTAGGCATAGTGGCTGCGACATGAAACAGCGCAAAACGCAGCATGGTCGCACCTCAATTTCCCAGTGAAATTTAGCACGATTCGGACAAAAAGACTACCTTTTGTTTTTGCGCCGTAGCTCTGCCAGCACCTAGGGAAACCTAGCAAACCTATACATTTTTGAAAACTAGACACCCAGGGCAATTCAGGATGGGGTGACTCGTCTGCCTACCCCCAGGTTTTGTTACCCAGAATCCCTTGCAAACATAAAAATTTGACCAAAAAAACACATTTTCCTCACATTTCTGTGGTGGAAAGTTCTGGAATCTGCGTGGATCAACAAATTTCCACCCACCCAGCGTGCCCCCAGGTCTCCCGAAAAAAATGGTACCTCACTTGCGTGGGTAGGCATAGTGGCTGCGACATGAAACAGCGCAAAACGCAGCATGGTTGCACCTCAATTTCCCAGTGAAATTTAGCACGATTCGGACAAAAAGACTACCTTTTGTTTTTGCGCCGTAGCTCTGCCAGCACCTAGGGAAACCTAGCAAACCTATACATTTTTGAAAACTAGACACCCAGGGCAATTCAGGATGGGGTGAATCGTCTGCCTACCCCCAGGGTTTGTTACCCAGAATCCCTTGCAAACATAAAAATTTGACCAAAAAAACAAATTTTCCTCACATTTCTGTGGTGGAAAGTTCTGGATTCTGCGTGGATCAACAAATTCCCACCCACCCAGCGTGCCCCCAGGTCTCCCAAAAAAAATGGTACCTCACTTGCGTGGGTAGGCATAGTGGCTGCGACATGAAACAGCGCAAAACGCAGCATGGTCGCACCACAATTTCGCAGTGAAATTTAGCACGATTCGGACAAAAAGACTACCTTTTGTCTTTGCGCCGTAGCTCTGCCAGCACCTAGGGAAACCTAGAAAACCTATACATTTTTGAAAACTAGACACCCAGGGCAATTCAGGATGGGGTGACTCGTCTGCCTACCCCCAGGTTTTGTTACCCAGAATCCCTTGCAAACATAAAAATTTGACCAAAAAAACACATTTTCCTCACATTTCTGTGGTGGAAAGTTCTGGAATCTGCGTGGATCAACAAATTTCCACCCACCCAGTGTGCCCCCAGGTCTCCCAAAAAAAATGGTACCTCACTTGCGTGGGTAGGCATAGTGGCTGCGACATGAAACAGCGCAAAACGCAGCATGGTCGCACCTCAATTTCCCAGTGAAATTTAGCACGATTCGGACAAAAAGACTACCTTTTGTTTTTGCGCCGTAGCTCTGCCAGCACCTAGGGAAACCTAGCAAACCTATACATTTTTGAAAACTAGACACCCAGGGCAATTCAGGATGGGGTGACTCGTCTGCCTACCCCCAGGTTTTGTTACCCAGAATCCCTTGCAAACATAAACATTTGACCAAAAAAACACATTTTCCTCACATTTCTGTGGTGGAAAGTTCTGGAATCTGTGTGGATCAACAAATTTCCACCCACCCAGCGTACCCCCAGGTCTCCTGAAAAAAATGGTACCTCACTTGCGTGGATAGACATAGTGGCTGCAACAGGAAACGGTTCAAATCGTACGGTGGTGAATGTACATTACCTTATTGCAAAACTACCTTGATTTTGGGGGGGGGCATCTGAGTTTGTGGCTCGGGGCTCGGTGGTATTCTTTGCAAAGTACCAAACCCAAACAGTTCTGAAAACTAGACACCCAGGGGAGTCCAGGGAGGTATGGCATGCATGGGTCCCCCAATGTTTTCTTACCCAGAACTCCTTGCAAACCTTAAAATTAGGTAAAAATAGCACTTTTCAAAACTTTTTGGCGTGGGATCGCCGTGCCGGCAAAAAAGTCCTACCACCCTGCATTCCCCATGTTCTCCCGAGTAAAAGGATACCTCACTTGTGTGGGTGCCCCAAAGCAGAACACGCCAAAAATGAATTTTGAAAAAAGTAGTTTTTAGTCATATTTAAGTTTTACAAATTAAGCCCCCCAGCCTGAGTCACATGCCTTTGGCCCACCCACACAAGTGAGGTATCATTTTACTCGGGAGAACAAGGGAAACGCTGGGTGGTAGGACATTTGTGCCGGCAGCGAGATCCCACCCAAAAAAGTACGGAAAAGTGGGTTTTTTGACCAAAATTTCAGGTTTGCAAGGAGTTCTGGGTAGGAAAACATTGGGGGACCCACGCATGCCATACCTCCCTGGACTCCGTGTCTACTTTTCAGAAATGTGTGGGTTTGGTAGGTTTCCCTAGATGGCTGTCTCGCACGGGGCCAGAAACCCAGGTAACCCCTCTTGCAAAAGCTGGTGGACTTGAATTCACATTTCTGAAAAGTAGAAACCCGGGGGCTTCCAAGAAGGTATGGCTTGCGTGGATCCTCCAACGTTCCATTACCCAGAATCCCTTGCAAACCTCATTTTTTGCTTGGAAAAAATCAGTTCTTTCACACGTTTTAGTGTGGGAAAGCGTGGCATCACTGGGCTCACACAAATTACCTCCCACCCAGTGTTCCCCAAGGTCTCCCGATAAAAATGGTACCTCACTTGCGTGGATAGGCATAGTGGCTGCTTTAGGAAAAGGCCCAATTCATACTGTGGAGACCAAAACATTACCTTTAGCCAAATAATCTTATTTTTTGAGGGGGTCACCTGAGCTTTTGGCCCGGGGCTTGGCAGGCATCTTTGGAAACTACCAAACCCAAACAGTTCTTAAAACTAGACACCCGGGGGAGTCCAGGGAGGTATGGCATGCGTGGGTCCCCCAATGTTTTCCTACCCAGAACTCCTTGCAAACCTTAAAATTAGGTAAAAATAGCACTTTTCCAAACTTTTTGGCGTGGGATCGCCGTGCCGGCAAAAATGTCCTACCACCCAGCGTTCCCCTTGTTCTCCCGAGTAAAAGGATACCTCACCTTAACAGAGTTACTCAAAAGTCAAACATTCAAGCACGGCTATCTATTCCTCAAAGACACACACATACAGGTTGGATTTGGCACGAGGGCTAGTGATGGTTCAGTATATAAAATTTTATTAACAAGATATTTCAAAAAAATGAAATGCTCTGTCAATAAATAAATGCATAAAAACCGAACCAGTGACTCGCAACTCGTGAGCTGTAAAGCCACAACAAGGCACCAACCGTTTTACAGGCCATTCACGCACCTTTCATACCTGATACAAACAAGACCACTGACACCATCTGGAATAAAAGCAACACATTACAACAATCACAATAAGGGACAAGATACACCCTAATGCAGAAAGAGAAAAAACACAATTATTACTGCACACCCATCTAATCCGCAAGCACACACACATACTGGTTGGATTTGGCACGAGGGTGAGTGATGATTCAGTACATACAATTGTATACGCAAGTAATTTCACAAAAATGAAATACACTGTGTATAATTGAAAGTATGATAAACTGAACCACTGACTCACAGCTCGTGAGCTGTAAAGCCACGTCAAGGCACCAACCTCTTTACAGGCCATTCATACACCTTTCGTACGTGTGACACATTCAAAACATTCACACCGCCAGCCGCGGACCCATCACATTTCAACATTCACACCAGCAAACAGCACCATTCAAGGGCCCATCACTTTCACACGCCCACATTTCTGACACTGCAACTACACAAATTGATGGACTGCGTGGAGTGTCACTCAACTAGCTGTGTGTGTAGTGACCAACAGAAAGTAACTACTCACACACCGCCAGCCGAGCGCCAGTCCACCCACACCACCATCCAAGCACCAGACCATGCTCACCGCCAGCCAAACACTCAGCACACACCACCAGCCAAGCGCCGCTCCACGCACACCCTCCAGCCAAGTACCACTCCGCACAAACCGCCAGCCAAACACCACTCCACACACACCAACAGCCAAACACCACTCCATGCACAGACAGCCAAGTACCACTCCACAAACACCACCAGCCAAGCGCCACTCCACACACACTGCCAGCCAAGCACCACTCCGTGCACAGACAGCCAAGTACTACTCCACAAACACCACCAGCCAAGCGCAACTCCACACACTCCGCCAGCCAAGCACCACTCCACACACACCGCCAGCCAAGCACCACTCCATACACACCGCCAGCCAAGCACCACTCCACACACACCGCCAGCCAAGCACCACTCCACACACACCGCCAGCCAAGCACCACTCCACACACACCGCCAGCCAAGCACCACTCCACACACACCATCAGCCAAACACCACTCCATGCACAGACAGCCAAGTACCACTCCACGAACACCACCAGCCAAGCGCCACTCCACACACACCGCCAGCAAAGCACCACTCCGTGCACAGACAGCCAAGTACCACTCCACGCACACCACCAGCCAAGCGCAACTCCACACACACCGCCAGCCAAGCACCAGCCGGCACACACCACAAACACATTTAGAATTCTTTTTTTGAAAATAACACTAAACAAATGGAAATACCTACAAATCAGGTAACACAAATTCTTAAAATAAAAACTTTGCACTAATGCCAATCCTTGAAACAAACTAAAAATGTTTTACAGAATGCAGACCAGGCAATTCACTTTACAGCTCATTAAAACTCCCAAAACTTCTTTTGCGTGTGGTACGATTTAAAACAAGCTGACAGACACAATGCAGGCTTAGAAGGACAGTCAGGACAGTATATACGAGACTCCTTCCGCACGCCTCTTCGCCAACAGACTCTGCATCTTCTAGTCGGAAAGTCTCTTCCAGTAGTGGAAGGAATAGATTCAGGAAAGTGGCGATCTTGCAATCTAGCCACTTCCTCCACCACTCCAAATCTAGGAACACTTGCCTGCTGCACAAGTACAAGGCTACCTATTATAGACTCCTGAAACTTTAGAAAAGGCATCTTCTTCTCAGGACAAGACTTCTGGTACACAACGAAAGCATTAAATGATGCCAAGTGGAACAGATGGATAGCCAACTTCTTGTACCAAACGTAAGCCTTTCGAAGAGCAGCATAAGGTTCCAACCTCTGATCTACTCTGTCAACACCACCCATGAACTTATTGTAAGCTAGAATGCACACAGGTTTGCGCACTTCAGCACCCTGACCCCAAACAGGCACAGGTTCTGTACTTTCATCGTGGATAGTAGTCAGCATGTACACATCTCTCTTGTCTGAATACTTCACAGCTAAAAGCTCCCCACATCGCAATGCCGTAGACTGTCCCCGCACAAGCCTTTTGCAAACAAGTTCCTTTGGGAAACCTTTACGGTTACTGCGCATTGTGCCACAAGCAACAGTGCCCACTTTGGCCAACTCCTTGAACAACTGCACACCAGTGTAGAAGTTATCTACATATAAATGATGGCCTTTGTTAAATAATCCTCTACCTAGTTCCCACACAATTTTCTCAGTTACTTCAAAAGTAGAAGGACAACCAGGAGGATTAATGCGGGACTCCTTACCAGTGTACACCCTGAAATTGTAGACATATCCAGTCTCACTGTCACACAGCATATACAGTTTGATTCCATAGCGTGCCCTCTTACTAGGAATGTATTGCCTAAAAACCAAGCGGCCCTTGAACAACACCAAAGACTCATCCACTTCAATTTCTTTACCAGGGACAGAAATCTCAGAAAAACGATCAACAAAGTGATCAAGGACAGGCCGAATTTTAAACAAACGGTCACAATCAGGGTGATCGCGTGACAACGCTAAACTATTATCAACAAAATGCATCATCCGAAGAAGAAGCGTATACCGATCACGACTTATGACTGCTGGAAATATAGCTGTTGCCGTCAAGGGACTAGTGGACCAATATGAAGTAATTGATGACTTCCTTAGCAAGCCCATCAAAAAAGTTAATCCCAGAAACTTCTTCATCTCTTCAACATTTGTGGGAGTCCACCGGATTGCTCTAGAATAGGGCTTAAGGCTGGCACTGTTGGCCCTCAAATATTGTTCTGCATACAAATTGGTTTGCTCAACAATCTCTTGCAAAAACACATCGTCAAAAAACAACTGAAAAAAATTAATTGGCAGAAAATTCTCTGTATTCACTCTACACCCAGGAACACCAGTGAACTCTGGCAATGCCGGCTGCACCAAGCCAGGGGGAACCCAGAGGCCATCCCTAGCAACGGGGGGAGCAGCCACCCCAGCCTGCAGCACCGAAACATCTTGCTGCTGTTCTCCAACGGGAAGCCTAACAGCCACAGATACTTCTGGCTGCACAACACCAACAGAAGACATAGCATCCCCAGAGGGCTCTTCCTGCACTACACCAACGGGAAGCCCAGCAGCCTGAGATGCTTCTTGCTGCACTACACCACCGGTAAACCAAGCAGGCCCAGATGCCTCTTGCCGCTCTACACCAATGGGAAGCCTAACAGCCCCAGATGCCTCTTGCTGCACAACAACAACAGAAGACATAGCATCCCCAGAGGGCTCTTCCTGCACTACACCAACGGGAAGCCCAGCAGCCTGAGATGCTTCTTGCTGCACTACACCACCGGGAAACCAAGCAGGCCCAGATGCCTCTTGTCGCTCTACACCAATGGGAAGTCTAACAGCCCCAGATGCCTCTTGCTGCACTACACCAGCAGGAAGACGAAAAGCACCAGATGCCCCTTTGCGCACCACAGCAATGTGAAGCCTTTTGGGTGCAGGCTCCAGCCCACATGCCTCTTGCCGACGTAAAAAGAAAGGAAACCTTGCGACCCTAGGCAGCAGCACAGGTGCCTCTTGGCCCACTACCGGCAACACAATGTCCTCCTCTACCATAGGCCCTTCATCAGCACTAGAAGAAGAGTCATCATCCGATGATGATGATTCCATGCGAAGAGAAAACTCACTGCCTGAATCTTCTGCCACTTCCTGGGAGTCCGAATCGGACTCAGACTCTGAACCATGGTCCGAGGAAGACTCAAAAAGCAAACCAAGAACCTGCTGAGCAGTAATCCTGTGACTAGCCATTATCCTTACAAAGCAAGAAGACTGCACGCACAAGTGAACAACAACCTTCACTGTGCAAAGTAAGAAGTAAACAAGGTAAGGCTTTCACTAAAAGATAAATACAATCCAAACCAATTTCACTCTTACAAAATATAGCTACACTCACCAGCACCTACTCTGTTGAGACACAGCGAAAAGAAATGATATCCCACTAGAAAGAAAAAAAGAAATGACAGATTAGAAAACAAAGTGCACATCAAACACTAATGCTGAAAAAAAAAACACAGAGCCACACAAACTGCTAGAAGTACAACCTTTTTCAAAAAGACAAACATCAAGGGGAAGTAGTACAAAATACATTCACTTACCAAGCACAAGCAACTACACAAGCTGCAAACAGACACGCAACCTACAACAATCCAAACAGCAAAAGCCTGGAACAAGACAAAAATAGAGAAGAAAAAAAAATTACTACCACATTTCACAAACAATATAACAATTCAAACAACAACACACAAATTTGCCCCCCAAATTAAAATTCGGCCAGATGAGCCATCAAATAGGGCTTAGACCAAATGAGATTAGATGAGGTTTAAAACATCAAGACACTGGATAATTTTTGTAATTTTTTTTAACTGCCTGACCACTTTGGTGCCAGTCAGTCTTTTGCTACTACCAGTACCCACATCACACAGGGGCAGTAAGGACATTCATACACCTTTTGTACGTGTGACACATACAAAACATTCACACCGCCAGCCGCCCTTCACTTTCACACGCCCACATATCTGACACAGCAACTACAGAAAATGATGGACTGCGTAGAGTGTCAGTCAACTAGCAGTGTGTGTAGTGACCAACAGAAAGTAACTACTCACACACCGCCAGCAGAGTTCCAGTCCACCCACACCACCATCCAAGCACCAGACCATGCACACCGCCAGCCAAACCCCACTCAGCGCACACCGACAGCCAAGTACCTCTCCACGCACACCATCCAGCCAAGCGCCACTCAACACACACTGCCAGCCAAGCGCCACTCCACACACACCGCCAGCCAAGCAGCACTCCGTGCACAGACAGCAAAGTAGCACTCCACGCACACCACCAGCCAAGCGCCACTCCACAAGCACCACCAGCCAAGCACCACTCCGTGCACAGCCAGCCAAGTACCACTCCACACACACCACCAGCCAAGCGCCACTCCACACACACCGCCAGCCAAGCACCACTCCGTGCATAGATATCCAAGTACCCCTCCACGCACACCGCCAGCCAAACACCACTCAGCGCACACCAATAGCCAAGTACCACTCCACACACACCGCCAGCCAAGCACCACTCCACGCACACCGCAAGCCAAGCGCCACTCACCGCCAGCCAAGCACCGCTCCACGCACACCATCTAGCCAAGTACCACTCCCCACACACCGCCAGCCAAATACCACTCCACACACACCACCAGCCAAACACCACTCCGTGCACAGACAACCAAGCAGCACTCCACGCACACCACCAGCCAAGCGCCACTCCACACACACCGCCAGCCAAGCAGCACTCCGTGCACAGACAGCAAAGTAGCACTCCATGCACACTAACAGCCAAGCGCCACTCCACACACACCGCCACCCAAGCACCACTCCGTGCACAGACAGCAAAGTAGCACTCCACGCACACCACCTGCCAAGCGCCACTCCACAAGCACCACCAGCCAAGCACCACTCACCGCCAGCCAAGCACCATCCAGCCAAGTACCACTTCCCACACACCGCCAGCCAAACACCACTCCACACACACCGCCAGCCAAGCAGCACTCCGTGCACAGACAGCAAAGTAGCACTCCACGCACACCACCAGCCAAGCGCCACTCCACACACACCGCCAGCCAAGCACCACTCCGTGCACAGACAGCCAAGTACCACTCTACACACACCACCAGCCAAGCGCCACTCCACACACACCGCCAGCCAAGCACCACTCCGTGCATAGATAGCCAAGTACCCCTCCACGCACACCGCCAGCCAAACACCACTCAGCGCACACCGACAGCCAAGTACCACTCCACACACACCGCCAGCCAAGCACCGCTCCACGCACACCATCCAGCCAAGTACCACTCCCCACACACACCACCAGCAAACATGCCCAAGGGGTCGCTTCCTAAAAACTAAATATTCCTTGGTGTTAGTGGGCATTTTCCGCCCCCCTGGGGGCAAAACGGCAAAAAAAACGGGCCGATTTGCCCCCAGGGTGGACAGAAAAACAAAAACACAATCATGTCCACCTGGAAGCGACCCTTACCCAAGGGGTCGCTTCCCAAAACAAACACATTGCCCCAACAAAAATCCCTGGTGCTAGTGGGTAATTTCTGCCCCCCCTGGGGGCAAAACGGCCGAAAAACGGGCCGATTTCCCCCCAAGGGGGGGGCAGAAAAACGAAAACATACTCAGACCCCGCCTGGAAGCGACCCTTGCCCAAGGGGCCGCTTCCTAAAAACTAAAATTACATCCCTGGTGTCTAGTGGGCATTTTCTGTCCCCCCTGGGGGCAAAACGGCAAAAAAAAACGGGCCGATTTGCCCCCAGGGGGGACAGAAAAACGTAAACGAAAGCTATGGCCGCCATCTTGGCTATAATAAATATCCCTGGTGCTAGTGAGGAATTTCTGCCCCCCCTGGGGGCAAAACGGCTGAAAAAACGGGCCGATTTCCCCCCAGGGGGGGCAGAAAAACGAAAACATACTCAGACCCCGCCTGGAAGTGACCCCTGCCCAAGGGGTCGCTTCCTAAAAACTAAAATTACATCCCTGGTGTCTAGTGGGGGCATTTCCGCCGCACGATCGCGACGCTGTGCGCGATCGTGAGGCAGAAATGCCCTGCAAAGAGACATCAGGGGAAAGGAAAATCTCTTTCCTCTCCCCTGATGCCTCTTCGCTGCCCCAAACCCCCGCCGGAGTCCAGAAAACCTACCTTCTGCTGAAGCGCGCAGGAAGCAAATGGCTTCCCGAGCGCTGGGAATCCCTGATGATGTCAGCGCGCGCTGTGCGCGCTGACGTCATCAGGGATTACCATGGGGGGGGGGGCGGGGGCGGCAGCGGAAGCTCTTCCGCTGCCGCCCCCATTAAAAAAACTAAGATCTGAGAGCCTCGGGGGGAGCGCCAGCGCTTCCCCCGAGGGTGGGGCTGATGACGAGCTGGCCTTGTCATCAGCGCACCACAGGTAAGCGCGATGACGAGCCCAGCTCGTCATTAGCCCCGAAGGGGTAAAAACTGAGGCATTTCAAGTTCTATAATGTGTGTTTAGTTCGGCAACATCCAATTTACTCAGATGATGTGTTTGTCTGTTTAAATCTAATACAATGTATCTAAGGAAAATGTTGTAACATTTTATAATTGTTTACTTATTGCAAAACACACAATTTTGTTTTTGAGGCCTATTTTATTCCTATTCAATGTGAATTTTAATTTTATCTTTAATAGTGTGCATACATGCATAGTGGCTTACTCCGTCAATTTAATAGTAGCATGTAGCTATTTAGCATATGTCATGTGGTTCATTTCTGGATTTCTTTTATTTTTATTTAATATTAATTAAATGACATTTTGCATAACAGACTGATGACAGCAAGAAAACACAAACAAACACATTGAGCAGACATATACAGAAGGGGGTTATACACTCCAGCACATAATACAGCGCTCTTAAGGCTACACAAAGAGCACAATCGCTATTTACTCACAGAAGTACTAATGGGAAAACCACGAATGACATAGACATTTAAAAACACGATTAACCCACAGATCAACACTTAGGACAGAAATAAAGGACATCCCACAGACTGTGCTTAAACCAAACCATTTGTAAATACTAGTTGTAAGTCATATTTACAAGAAGAGCTTCTCAATAGTATTCCAAAAGACTGCAAAAAACAGCCCAAAAGACTGTTTTATTTTCAAGAAGCCAAAATACAGTCAATTCACTAGCTTTGTCTGACAGAACACCAAAAAATCGCTCTGCATATCTCAAAAGTGCACAGAAAAGGATCCTTGTTTGTATTATTGTCATATTTTAATTCCATGGGGATACAGAGTCACCAAGGAAGAAATATGTTTTTTATACCTAAACCTATTTAGGTATCCCCTCAGGGGAGCCAGCTAATTTAATTCACATCTCACTATGGTGCCTTCAAAAAGAAACACATTTTTCGACGTGTGCTTGAAACAGGCATGCCAAAAATATTGTAACATATGCAAATATTATAACCAAAGTAGCACTTAAGGTACTCTTGTACTGTGTGCGGTTCAAATCAATTCAAAACAGAGAAAAGTCTCCTCATTACCTGCCTACATAAATTGCAATTTATATATTAAAATTTCCAAATACAAATATTGGCCAATCATACAAATCCAAAGCCACAGTAAGCGTTACTAAACTACCTTACCAATCCCAGGCATCAAAAACCAACAGCAAGTGTTGCATCAAAACAACCCTTACCAATCACTTGGTGTCCAAATTCTAACTGCCAAGTTCTGAATGACCTAACGGACTTTTTCAGAATACTCACGCCAAAAAGGTTCTCAGTCAGGAGTGGTAAACATCATGTGGAGAATCAAAATCAGGAAGATCAGAAATATACTGGGTTGCAGAGATAGAGAATCCACAGAATCTCCGTGCACAGAGTACCTCCTTAGTAGAGTCCTGTCCTGTCCTCCTCAGTAGATTTCTGCCTCCTGACAAGATCACTCCCTTAGATAGCCACTTCTCTGATGAGCCCCACGTTGGGCGCCATTTGAAGAACATAGAAACCTTCTCAGGAGTCTCACTGATACTTGGTCCTTTTAAACCAACAAAGAAGAAATTGGCACAGAAGCTGTAATATAAAAGTAACATCTTTAATAACCTCAAATGAGGGAGACTACGTCACAAGGAAGCCTTAGCAACTGAATGAGGCAGTCTAAGGAGTACAGGAAACTGGGGCCTTATATATGCTTAGGGTTTCATAGTCAGCATAAGGCCAAGGGGCAGACCTGGCTCATGTAAGCATGCAAAATGCCTAATATGGGCATACAAGATTTGCGTGCTCAACAAGTGGGAGGAGAGTTACTTCTCCATACAGCAGCAAAAATAGCCTGACAGTTCCATACTAGGAAACAATGGTTCCTGCAGCATATCACTTTATCAATTACTTAATAAATAAGGCTTGATAACAATCCAAATATTGAAGAGAGGGTGCCAAAAAGAAGAGAGAGACATAATCATACCAGTTTCAAAACATTTTGTTTGTTTGGACCAAACAAACCTTTGGAGGGAGCGATCGAGCTCGACTAAACGCGCACAGGCATTTCCTGTATATCCTGCGCATTGACGGTACTGACCGCTAAACTAAAATAGAACACGTTACCAAGTTGTGCAAGACAGTGTGCCCGGCTGGGTTCACTGTAAGAAATGTAATTTACTTTCACACGCATGGGTTAAACTCAGGATTACCCCGTTATAAGACGTCCCTCACTCCCAGTCCTGACGAGACCCTCATTCTAAGGGTCGAAACGCCGTAGACGCACTAGGAAATGAACAAGACTCACACAGTGCCTATGATTGTATAGTTGCTGGTTTACAATTCATTTAAATAATTGCCTTGAGTCAAATGTCCTCTTTTTGTAAATAGCTGTAACTGAAACCTGTATAGTTCACTTAACTGTATACACGTTTTTTTGGTTAGCTCACAAATCACTTGGGACACATTGCACTTTGTATATTATATTGAACATCGCAGTTAAATCATATATTTTTATTTAATTGTCATTTGAAATACAAAAAAATGTTTTGAAACTGGTATGATCGTGTCTCTCTCTTCTTTTTGCCACCCTCTCTTCAATATTTGGATTATTATCAAGCCTTATTTATTAAGTAATTGATAAAGTGATATGCCGCAGGAACCATTGTTTTCTGGATAAACGCATTACCCTGGTTCCGTTGTGAGTAGGGTCTCCCTTGTTCTCACTTTTCGAGTTCCATACTAGGAGCATGTGCATTCTACTAGCTAGGCCCTTCTGAGCATGTGCAAAGCTCTGAAGAGGGAAACAACACATGGCGAGCACATGGCTATCTAAAATGGTTGCCAAAATACTAAATGGCTTTCAGCTCATGCTAACAAATCCCTCCAATCTTTAATAACCCTATCATCTAACTGAGAGGAATAAAATGGTTAATTACCACCTGCAAATGATTTGAGTCAAGGAGGCCAAGCTTGTTTGGTGGAAAAGGATCCAGTGGCAAGCCCAGTTTAATTGAATGAAGATGACCAAGAAGGTCCGGAAGTCCAGTAGAGGTCATGACTCCATTTTGGATGTGGAACCAGAAGAAAATAAGATATTATCATTGCTTCTTGAGAGGAATGCAAGATGTCATTACATGCAGCAGAATCAGTGGAATGAGTGTCACCCTCATTATCCTTCAAAAAATAAAAATTATTAGCTTCCACTTTTTTTAATAGAAAAAAGGGCAAGCTCTTCGTATTGGACTGCAATAGCAAAAGGGAAGGAGACAATTTACTCTTTTCTAACCAGTTGGAAGAGCGCCTAAGGACAATTTGGATGTTGGTAATTTTGTCTCAGTTAAACCACACTACCAAAAAGTAAAGTCCTACCAATAGTCTTTAAAAGCCATCAAGAGAGAGAAGTTGCAGATTTGCAGAGGAAGGGCATTTGACAACAAACACCCCTCACTCCCAAACACACATACGTGCAAGTCATCTGCAAACCATTACTGTTCCTATTTAAAAACAGTGTGATCAAATGATATGCAACTTTACAGATCTGCCATTGGTTCAGTAGCAATGAAATTAAGGCCACATGATGAGGTTGTTTTAACATTGGAACTTTGAGATCTGCTGCTACATGCTGGAGCTTTCAACCTTCATTTGAAGCTTTCAGCTGCTTAGAGTAAGGGGAGTTAAGGAAGGGGAATTGCAAAGATAATTAGATCTGGAATTACCAATTTCACAGGCTAGTCATAATTTCTCAAGGAATTCTTAGTGTTTAACCAGACATTCTGGTTAATTTAGCATTCCTGGAGTTAGATCTCCAGTATCTTACCTCTACGGGAGTGAAATTAACTCCCATATATCTGTGTGAGGCCCAGGAACATACTCTGTTTGGCCAAGCTTTATTGCAGTAATAATGCAGGTTGCTGCAATACTCACTCACACCCTAGTCACCAGCAAGTTGGACAAAAGGAACACCCTCTGACCTGAATTCACCAAGCAACTCACTAGAAGCCTACAGACCACCCTGAACCCGGCAATCACACTCATTCTCCACCTACCACAAACAACTCACATTACACCGCCCCTCAGGAAACTATGCAGGCTCCAAATACACAAACATGGTCAATTCAAACTCCTCACACACAGATTCAAGGCTTGCCACAACTCAGCCTTCACCTCCCTGAACAGTTACATCTCTTTCCACCAAATATTCAGACACCTCCACGTTAGAGGACTACTATCCACCAAGATTCCATGCATACACAGAACCAGATCAGGAGAAAGAACTTTCACTTACATCGCTCCTAAAGCATGGAACAATCTGCCTCTCCACATCAGAGTCTGCGCCTCTCCTCTTGAATTCTGCAAGAAGTGAAGATCTGACTTTTTAATTAACCAATTTACCATAGATAGGGCAAGGCGCACAGACACCTACTCAGCACCAGGATAGTGTGCTTTACAAGTACACATAACATGACATACCATGGCTTAGAATGATAAAACAAAGCATGCCATGCCATACCATGTCATGGCATGTCAAAGCATGGCATCTCATGGCATGTTAAAACGTAACATAACATGACATGACATACCATAACTTAACATACAATAAAATAGGCAAAGGTGTGAAACTGTGCCTTCCCCTGCTTCATATATGTTTTTTTTTCACAAAATTGACACAGTTTATTCTCAAAAAAGCAAATTAAAACAATCTGTTGAAAATATACTTTAACAGGCACCCTTCTTTCAACCAAAACATCACCTACTTTTACAAGTTTTAAGAAAAGACCGTTAACCTCAGCAAAAGAAGTGAAATTGAGTCCATAAACTTCACACATTCACTAAGTGAAAAATGTGTGCACTTAGAAGAACATCAATAAACTCATTTTGCACACCATTGCAATACCATCTTTTGCTGTAAATTCTGCATTCCACGGCTTCAGGGAATTTTTTGCTTGTATGTGCTTTCAAAATGCGTGTTTGCAAGATATTTCCCCCCAAGCACGCAAACAGCGTTCACGAACAGTAAAAAAGCATTGCGAATGGGCGAAACAAGCAATTCCGCGTGTTCGCGGAACTCTGCGTGCTCACGGAGATATTTTACCGTTTTGTGGAGCTTTGCATAGCTCGACTAAGCAAATTCCGCCCACCCCTATTTTAATAATGCCCGTCATGTCTTTAATGAAATCAATATTTTCTGCTCACTAATCTGCATAAAGTCCCCATTTTCACCCTATTTTATGGTTAAGTTGTAACCGTCATTATAGATACCCACATGGATTCTCTTGACTGACATTAGGGTCTTAAGGATGGAGTTACTACATCACATTTCAATTATGTGTTATTGAAAATCACATGTCCAAAGTATTCCCATTCCTCTATTAGGCTGACAATTCTATCACTACTAGGTCCAGGCAAAGTTTGTGATCTGCCTCATCATTCGTGGAGGTCCTGTAATTTTGTGCAACTCTTGATAAGTGAAGTTTGCAAAATTATGCTAGTATGTCATGTTGCATGATTTCACACCATTCGTGGTTAATGTTTACTGTGAATGTGCCACTTGTGGTAGAAATGTACTACAAATGCACTAGAAAAGCACAAACGACAGAGCACAAATAGCTGTTGTTCGTGGTGCCCTTGTTTTTTTGCACTTTTTACTGTGATACGCGCATTTGCATACAGAATGGACATTAGGATGCATTTTATGCTAAAATACAGTGTCAACTGTCAGGATAGCATTTTGGATAATTATGCATAATTTTACATAATTTTGCCAAAATTTCACATAGTTATGCAAAAACAAATTACACACATTTCACACAGGCCTAATCAATATGTCTACTTTTCTTGAAACATCATGCATTTCATTTGTGAGCACACAATTGTTTGTTAACCCTAGTCAGCATCCTAGGGCCTAATTCACAAGTGGCCTCAGAAGTCAGGGCAGGAGTCCCCCAATCGTGGCAGGACCTCCATACAGCAGTTTCCCATTGTGGAGATCCAGCTGCAAGGACCCCCACTGCGACTGCGAGGCCTCGGCAGCGACTACAGAGGTCATTTGTGAATTAGGTCAACAGAGTTAGGGTTGCTTATCAGCATAACTGTGAGTAGTTATCAAGTGAATGCATACCATTTGAAAACCACCGAACCTCAGGCATTGTCAATATTTTTACTATAATGAAGTACCCTAGAGACAAATGTGACATCGAGAACATGTGGGGCAGGTACATTAATGCAGTAAAATTCCCTTTCTCATAGACCAAAATATACCATTGCATATTAACCTTCAGTATGTATTTAACTGTATATTTAACAACACAAAGCATTAGGCAAAACTTAAATTGAGACTAGGGATGTTGATGGAATTTTGGCCACTTATAACACGGAGTTCTGGCCAAATTTCAACAACTGCCACATGGCAGGGTTTTTTCTCACAGAAGTAATTTGGAGAGTGCAATTGAGGTTTGGCGTCCCTGTGCCCGATTTCTGCCACTGGGAGGGCACCGAGAGTGATTTCCCCAACATGCCACTCAAGAAGCAGCACCAGCTTGCGTGCTGAGTGGGGGGGTGCTAGAGAGCGCACAGCGTGATGGCTGCCTGAGGCGACAGCTCCGCCGGCCAGGTCCGTCTAACGTTCTTAAAGTATGTTTAACAAACGTAAAACGTAACCAAACTGATTGGCGCTGATGTCGGTGTATCTGCGCTAAGAGGTGAGCACAACGAGATGCAGCACTAACGCCGCCACGGCAGAAAACTTGGGGAAGTAGCTGCACGGCCGGGAGAGTCGAGAACAACACAAGATGGCGGCGCCCTGCAGCCTACTTCCCCTGGAGTGTGAATGGCAATGATTAAGGTGCGAGCGGCAAAAAAAAAAGGTACTGAACGCGGCGTTTCTTAAACACTGCGGGTGGCGCTGACATCGTGGAGCTATTGCGGGGCACAAATATCGAAGGAGTGATGCAGCCCTTCCTTCTTGCAAAACTTGCGGTCAAAAGACATAAAATGGCACCAGATATGGTCCAGGGCCGTTAATTGCTGAATACTAAGAGCCCCGAGGCAGTGTGTTATATTTATATGTAATGTGGTTCATCACTTTATCATTACTCACATCTTTTACTCATTAGAATGTTGCTTTCTTATGATGCCTTAGATGGTTCTAAGATGATGTCATGCCTGTGGCATCAGTAAGCAGTTGGTCCAGCTGTGTCTGGCATGAAGAATTGTCTAAGATGTGGGAGCACATACCACTTGGCGGATTCAAAACAATGTTATGCAGTTGGGAAAGATTGTCTTAAGTGTGGTAAAAACGGACACTTGGCATGCATGTGCAAACAACAGTATGAGAAAGTGGCATGTGTGAATGATTCAACACCCACTTATAGACTTGTCGTTGTTGATGGTGATGTGGATGTGATGGATGTCGGTGGTGTAGAGAGAAGAAGAATACGACCTGAGGCGAATTTTGAGATAAATGAGAAAATTGTTTCATTGATGGTGGATACAGGTTCACTATACACCATCATGCCACAAGAAATCTATGATAGGACATGGGGGAGTGGGACATTATCTAGGTCTGATGCGAAACTTAAATCATATCAAGGGAATGATATTAACGTGGTAGCGTGCATGGAAGCAAAGATAAGGTTTGAAGGAAGAGAAACTCATGGGAAAGTTTATGAGGCACAAGAAGGACCACCAATTTTAGGGTGGCCGCACCAATTTGACTTAGGAATTAAAGTAGACCCCACAGCGGAATGTCCAGTCATGAGTGTAAATGCAAGTTATGCTCACAATCTGGATGATGTGTTGGATAAGTTTAGTGGTGTATTTGAACCAAGACTAGGAAAGTTAAGACATTATCAGCATGTGATTAAATTAAAAGAAAATACGATCCCTGTAAAGCACATAGCCAGAAGAACTCCCATTGCATCAAGAGGTAAGGTAAAAGAAATAATCCAACAGCTATTGGATGACAAGGTGGTATTAGAAAGGATTGCAAAGGCTGGATTGACGTTAAAAAGGGAAAAATGCAAGTTCAAAACACATGAGGTAGAGTATTTGGGACATTTAGTCACTAAAGGAGGCATAAGACGAAAAGAAAACCTAGTCAGCACTATTGCAAATGCAAGGGTGCCACATGATAGAGTCTCATTGAGATACTTCATGGGTTTAGTGGAATATTACTCGAAATTTGTGCTGAACATTTCACAAAAAACTGAATGTTTGAGGGAGCTAGTAAGAAAAGGGAAATGTTTGTGGGCTGGTGAGTGCCCTTGTGCAATTTATGTTTAGTTTTGGGAATGGTGATAAGTTTGTGGGGTAGTAAGTGCCCCAGTGCGGTGTATTTAGGGAGGTTAGTGCCCTATAGTGATGAGGTTTGGGGTAGTGAGTACCCCGTGCAGTTTGTTTAGGGTGGTGAGTGCCCCATTGTGGTGTATTTAGGGTGGTTAGTGCCCTACGGTGGTGAGTTTTGGGGTGGTGAGTACCCCGTGCTGCTTGTTTTAGGGTGGTGAGTGCCCTATGCTATTGAGATTTTGGGGTGGCGAGTATCCCGTGGAGTTTATTTTAGGGCAGTTAATGCCCCAGTACGGTAAGTTTGTGGAGTAGCAAGTGCCCCAGTGCGGTGTATTTAGGGGGTTAGTGCCACAAGGTGGCGAGTTTTGGGGTGGTGAGTACCCCGTGCAGTTTGTTTTAGGGTTGTGAGTGCCCAGTGCGAGGTGGTGAGTACCCCGTGCAGTTTGTTTTTAGGGTGGTCAGTGCCCCAGTGCGGTGTATTTAGGGGGTTAGTGCCACACGGTGGCGAGTTTTGGGGTGGTGAGTACCCCGTGCAGTTTGTTTTAGGGTTGTGAGTGCCCAGTGCGAGGTGGTGAGTACCCCGTGCAGTTTGTTTTTAGGGTGGTGAGTGCCCCAGTGCGGTGTATTTAGTGCTACATGGTGGTGAGTTTTGGGGTGGTGAGTACTCCGTGCAGTTTGTTTTAGGGTGGTGAGTGCCCAAGTGCAGGGTGGTGAGTACCCCATGCAGTTTGTTTTTAGGGTGGTGAGTGCCCCAGTGCGATGTATTTAGAGTGGTTAGTGCTCTATGGTGGTGAGGTTTGGGGCGGTGAGCACCGTGTGCAGTTTGTTTTAGGGTAGTGAGTGCCCTATGTTGGTGAGTTTTGGGGTGGTGAGTGTCCCATGAGGTTTATTTTAGGGTGGTGAGTGCTTTATGTTGGTGTGTTTCTGGGGTGTTGAGTATCCCGTGCAGTTGGTTTAGAGTAGTTAGTGCACCAGTGCAGTGTATTTAAGGGGTTAGTGCCTTACGGTAGTGAGTTTTGGGGTGGTGAGTACCCCATGCAGTTTGTTTTATTAGTGTGATAAGTGCCCTATGCTGGTGAGTTTGGGGAAAGACTGGTCGAAGCTGAAACAAGGCTAACTGCCATAAAGGATGAATCCCACGCCACAACAAAAACGTGTTCTGCGATGGAGAAGGTTCTAGAGGTCATCCGTAGTAAGACAGAGAATTTGGAAGCGAGATCGCGCCACAATAACGTTCGTATAACAGGCGTGCCGGAATCCACGAACATGGGTAAAATGGAAACCTATGTGGAGAAGCTGATCGGTAATATCTTTGGTACAGAGTCCTTCTCATCAATCTTGCTGGTGGAACACGCACACAGATCCCTCGCCCCAAGACCAAAACCAGGCGTGCCTCCGCGCCCCGTTGTTGCCCGCATTCTCACTTACAGAGATAGGGATACCATCTTGAGGATGGCTCAAGAGAAGCGTGACATCAACTACCAGGGGAACATGCTGGATTTCACAGCATTGGTCCAACTCGCACGTAAGGAGTACAACCCGGCAAAGCAGAAGTTGTGTGAGTTAGGTATTGAATATGCCATGCTTTACCCAGCACGCCTTAAAGTGACGCACACTATTCTGCAGACACCGAAGGCCGCGCAGGACTATCTGAGAATGCTCAACTGCAGGGGCAAAGAGAAAACCCGAGAGGAACAGCAGGATGATTCAGACTGAATACATACTGGTGTGGTGCGAGTCACTATATCACTGTGCCATGTTGCTCGTAAGACACAAATGCGCACTATTGTTGATATATTGCACTATCCGCATCTTTAGTCCACATTGCAAACTTACAGGTCCTACACACCCTCCTGTGGACATCCTGTGAGCGATTTGTGCGCATGATGATGCAATATATTATTTTGATGTAGGTAGCTGGAACTACGTTTAGGACAGGCAACGACTTGCATGCACTGGCGAGACATTTACACTAACTGGTGAGCACACTTCTGTTAAACTTGACTCCAACACTACAAAAAGTCAGAAGACTATTATGAACAGAGCTGTTTTGATGAAATACCTCATGCCGATGGTGGCCTGACTATTGTAGTACAGTGTTGCATATTAATGACAGTGAGTCTAAAAACGCATACATGAGGCTGTTGTGTTGTGTGAATTCTTTATGCCTAAAACTGTGTAATGTACTTACCGGTCTGCCTTTGCTCTGGCAACTACTAATGTACTAGATGGTTGGATCTATCAAGTGACCATTGATGGTGAAAAATGAATAGATATATGGGGCGTTGCATATATACCGCTGTTACACAAACTAGCTCATAGATAAAGTTGAAATATTCTTTATCCGTATAAATAACGAGTACCTGGCCACATCCACTATGTGGGTGCTCTCCAACCATTGTTTGGTTTTGAGTTTGTTTTCTATATGGGGCTGTCTTTGGAATAGTTGGGTTGCTGATGTGGGTGGTGGGTGGGGGGGATGTTGAGACTTGTTCTTTCGACCACTGCATTTGAGAGACATCACAGACTTCTGGCCTCATGCTACAATCTATAATATCATTGCTTACAATAGAAGGTATTTGGAGATTATACGTGCTGAAAATGTCAATCAGTACACAGTATGGTACTCAGATACATGAATGTTAGCTGAAAACTCACAGTTACAACATATCAAATTATTAACCTGGAATATTAGAGGTCTGAATAACCCAAAGAAAATTTGCCAAATATTTGCATATTTTGATCGACAGAAGATAGATATTGCTGTCCTTCAAGAGACGCACATTGTTCCTCACTCACTTAATAAAATTGGCCATTGCTGGGCGGAATCAGTACATAGCTCAAACTACTCATCCTATTCTAGAGGGGGACTCACTCTAGCCAGAAAGGGACTGAATTTTACTATCACTGAGGTCCTCAATGATGCTGAGGGAAGATACGTTATAGTGGTGGGTATTCTACATGGACAACAACTAGCCTTAATAAACACCTATGGTCCGAATATAGATGATCCCGAATTTTATCATCGGGTATGGCGTACGCTGTCCGTACTATGAGATATTCCTTTATTATGGGGTGGGGACTTTAATATGGCATTGCAGGAGGGCCTGGATAGATCCGGGACAACTATTTAGCCTCACAAACGGGTGTTAGCAACACTAAACGATATTATGTCTGATATGAACCTAACTGATATATGGAGAACACAACATCCCGATTGGCAGAGGCCACTCCCACGACAGCTGCATACAATAGTTGGTCACGCATAGACTACTGGTTGAGTACGGACGATTTATCACTTTGGACAACCATGATAAAACACTTGCCCAAGACACAGTCCGATCATAATCCAGTACTGATATCACTAACCATACTGCACTATACCCCACCTCCTATTAGTTGGAGATTTAATGCCACAGCATTGTTAGACTCAGTATACACTGACACCATCCATACTGCCATAGTTGAGTACTTTGAGATGAACGCTCCGAGGACTGAAGACCCAGGTATATTGTGGGAGGCGTTTAATGCGACAATCAGAGGTATTTGCATTAGTACCAGCGCAGGTATCCTTAAAGACATAAGACAGCAACACTTTATACGGGAACAAAAGCTGCGAGACTTGGAACAAAAATATGAACGAATGCAAGATACCACAATATTAGGGGAAATCAGAATTCTCCTAGGCAAATTGCACGTTCTTATGGGGAAGGGGCAGACCGGGCAGAAATTTGGCAACTAAAATTTGTGCAGGCCGCACCCTACAAATGGTCCAGGTAATCAGAGACTCTGAAGGGGTCCTAAGGTATGAGACACAGGGTATACTACGTGAATTCATGGCTACATATGGCGAATTATACACATCAAGCCCCACTGCCACTGAGGAGGAAATTGGGGAATATTTGTCCGACGTGTCAATCGAATGGCTATCAGACACACACAGAGAATACCTATCGCTGACTGTTACCATGGAGGAGGTAACTACCATTATTAAGTCCCTGCCGAACCGTAAAGCTCTGGGCCCTGATGGCTTTACATGCGAATTCTACAAATCGCTTGCAGATCTCCCGCCCACTTTAAGAGAAGCCATGTTGATTGCCCTGCTAAAACCTGAAAAGGGCCCAGAATATTGTGACTCGTACAGACCCTTATCCCTCATAAATGTGGACACAAAATGTATTGCCAAGCCCATTGCCTCACGTCTCCAACCGTTGATGCCGGTAAACAACCTTTACAACGAAACTTTTACAACGCACTACCATTACAACGCGGTCATTACAACGCAAACCATTACAACGCATTGCGCTGGGGGGCGCTCTAGGATAGGGAATAGGTTAATTTACTATCCAATAACCATCCCTAGTGTCCACGGGGACTGGAGTTGGAATAGTAAATTAAACTATTCACTATCCAACACCCAAAAGCACTATGCGTTGTAATGGATTGCGATGTAAAAACCACGTTGTACAGGCAGGCGTTGTAATAGCCTGCGTTGTAACGTCATACATCCGTTGATGCCTCTACTGGTCTTGTCGGGGTCAATGGCACATAACACAAGAACGTTGTTTGCCCTGTCACATTACCTAATCACTGACACCAAAGCTGCGGCAGTGTTGCTTGATGCAGCCAAAGCCTTCTATACCGTCGAATGGCCCTACTTACACATGCTTTTACGTAGAATGGGTTTCATGCCCATGTTTTTGCAATGGGTGGCCATGTTTTACACGGCCCCATCAGCACGAATCAAAATTAACAAGTACATATCAGACCCAATACCAATCACAAGGGTTACACGTAGGTTGCATATTACCTGCTATGCGCCAGGACGCCCCTTAGCTGGGGCAGCTGTGCGCAATACAAATGTATGTAACATAACATAACATAACACCACAAGGCTGTCCACTGTCTCATCTATTATTTGCATTAGCGCTCGAACCTCTGGCGTGTAAAATCAGGCAGAGACACCACTATTCCGCACTTCAGTTCCCACAGAGCCTATTACATTTCTCGCTCTACGCGGACGACATGATGTTATATGTCCGTGACCCAGCACAAAACTTAAACCTTCTATTGCGGGAATTATATACAATTTGGACAACACACAGGCCTCAAAATAAATTGGTCAAAATCACAAATTATGCCATTGACTGATACCACGTGTCCACAACCTATGGATTATCCATTGGAATGGCAGTCAGAACCTGTGCGCTATCTGAAAGTATGGTTCCATAGAGACCCGGACCTTGTTATCCGCACAAATTATGGCCGAGCGATCAGCGCTATGGAGGACAAACTAAAAAGATGGAATTGCCTGCCATTATCACTAGCTGATCGAGCAGCTATAGTAAAAATGGTAATCCTACCTAAATTTCGTTACTTGTTTAATAATATTCCTATAAAACCACTGATGGAAGTGTTTCTTAGAAACACAACTATGGTGCTGAATCTGCTATGGGCGGGTCAACAGGCGAGGCTAGAAATGCGTGCATTAACATTACCATATTCGCAAGGTTGGTTTAGGGTGCCAGAATTTTTACTGTACTACTTGTGTGCACAAGCACAATATGCACATTACTGGTATCACAAGATCCCATTCCTCGCACACGTTGCAATAGAAGAAGGTGACGCACTTCCTATACCGTTTACAGCTATTTTAACACACCGGAGACCCCCACTGCATGCTCGTGATATAAACACAATTGATGGAACAAATTAAGATTGGTACATAATGGGGAAGAAGGCGAACAAATTGCCGCTATATGAAGCTGCACTTCCATTGCATCACCATCCAGAGTTTTCAGTCACTCAAGAAAGGGTGGGCATGAACATACTTAAGCGAGTTGGAATAGACACTATGGGTGACCTATATCAGGATGGGAAGTTTAAGACCCTTAATGAGCTGACATACATAAACAATCCAACCAAACTTTTTAAATTTACATATTATAGATTGCTAAGAGCAATAAAGAATTGTTTCCATCATACCCTGAAGAGCCGCAACAGATGTCTTCATTGCAACTACTGCTTACAACCGCCACAGCACATCATATAGTTTCCAAACTATATGCTAAGTTACAAGAAGATATAGCGGGGAATACAGAGCGAGCACAAGAAAAATGGAACGCCAGCCTAGACACTCCATTGACGGTAGAAGAATGGGCCACAACATGCACACTTACAGGTCTATTGACACCTAATGGTAACTTACGAATCCTACACTACAAGTACCTACACCAGACCTATTACACACCAGAGCGACTTCATAGGTACGGGTTGAGCATGAATTCGAAATGTAAAAGATGTCACTCAGATGTAGCAGATTTTATACATCTTGCATGGAACTGCCCGAAGGTAGCGGAATACTGGGTGCAGGTGACTAAATCGCTGAGTGAGATGGTGGGTGTTCACATTGAATGTACAATTCGCACATGTTTATTGGGGCTAGTGCCTGGTGTACGTGCTGCTAAACGAAAAGTTTGTGCAGTGGCTTTGCTGATGGCAAATCATAGGATATCAATGGGTTGGAATGGATCAGGTGCTCCAAAACTAAAACAATGGCTCAAAGACTTGACGTATTGCAAAGATACTCTTTTGACGTATGAGGAGGAACTACCTGAAAGCTCAAGGCCCAAAGATTATTGGATTTATTTAGTAGACTATTTACAATCGCAACAGATTGACTAAATGCACGTACAGTATATGTCATAAAATGTCTAATTTTGTAACCTATTATACGATGCATAGACTGGAGAATGGATGTTGTTGTGCAACGGTCGATTTTCTTATTTTCTGTTGACTTTGTAAGTCTTATAAATGCCAATAAATTTTTTTTTAAAAGTCTTGCGTGCTGAGTGGTGCCGTTCACTCTGATTTTTGTGCACTGAACGAGCTCCTGGCACTAAAAATCAATGCAAGCAGGGCGACCTGCATAATTCCGCCTGTTCAGAAAACTCTGTGGAGTTTTGATGTAATGCCACAGAATTCCAGGGAGGGAAGCTCGGCAGGTTACGGCCACCCCTAATTTAAACCCCTCTTGTTATTGAGGCAAAGTGAGAGGTTTATATCCTTACTCTCCAAGTTTTGGTAAGCATATTGCAAGCCCCAGTGGTAAACAGGTTTCTTGAAACTTCAAGACTGTACACCCTCCCCATCTGCAAATCCAATACTGGGTTATCTTTTATTATTGTTGATTGATGTACTCCTTTAACCATAAAACTTTAGTATGGGGCTAAAGAATATAGATTATACCTATTTGTTGTGCCCAGTTCAATCTGACCCTGTTCATAGAAAATACACACGTCCTTTGCATTATGTCCTTGTGAAAAATGTATTGTTCTCACAAATGTCATGAGTAGGATATTCCACCCATTTTTGTTTCACAAGAGACAAGCAGAATCAAGCATTAGTTTTGAGCATGTAGCATGCTTTTACATTGAATTTTGAAGTGAGACATCTCTCCATAAATTGTTATTAATTTCACCTAACTTTAGTGAATTTTAATTTGAAGAAACTAAATGTTGCATTTTTACCCAGGCCTGTCTTGAATGTAGCTCTCTCCTAGTCAACACTGTTTAACTGGAGCTAGCAGCTTTGATACAAATATAGAGTTTTCTTTTCGTAGTGGCAGGATATCCCTATCTCCAGTTTCTCTCGGGATCCAGAATTATCACTCGTAGTCTCTTCAGTAATTGGACCAGACAGAGATGAATTCATAAATTAGAACCAAAATGCCTTTTGTCCTTCTCCCACCCCTTGCTTTGTAATAACCAATGTGCTACTTACAAGCCAGTTGACCAACTTAGAGACCAGTCTACAGAGCAATACCCTACACAATTGTCAGCCTAGCTCAGGTGACCTAGCCTGACCTCGTCAGTGCCGGTCGCTCAACCTGCGGCGTGGCTCCTCCTGAGGTCACCCGGTCCCCTGCTGCCGCCGCCCTCTCGCCGCTGCCCCTGCTGGCGAGGCTCTTCTCCTCCCCCTGGTCTCTCCTCTGATAGCCACAGTGTTGCCTGGTGTGCCCCTGTTTTTGTTCCTCTGTATTCTGTATTCCGCTGTGACCCAGTTTTGTTTTCTTCTGTTTTTCGCGCTTCTGCCACCTGTCCCGCTGTTTCCCCCGCTCCCTCCCTGCCGCTGCTCCCCTGCGACCCTGCCCCCTTCCTTCGGTTCCCTCTCCCATTCGCCACCCTGCTCCCACCTCCCAGCTGCTCCTCCCTCCCTCCTCCCCCCCACTCTCCATTTTTGGCAGAGTCCTCACATGCGCGCAGCGTTCACGCGCAGTGGGTGCGCTGATTGTGCGCCGAAGGCACGCCAAAGGCAAGGCCGTCTGCACCCGTCTGCCCCTGGACCGTGCCCAGCGCCAGGACCCCTGGTCCTCGACGATACCAACGCACCCGACAGACCTACGACGCCGCCACCCTCCACGCACTCAACGCCGGACGGAACCCCGCCTGCTACCGAGCCACCCCGAAACGCACCCACGGACCCTTCACCTGCCAAACCTGCAAGTTCACCTGCCTCCGGACCTGCACCGCACCCGCCAAGTCGAGCACCAGCAGCAACCACCTTAAGTGCATCCTGCTCAACACCTGCTCCGTCCACAGACAGGCCGTCGAACTCTGGAACCTGCTCGACACAACATCACCAGACGTCGCCTTCCTCACGGAAACCTGGATGAACGCATCCTCAGCCCCCGCCATCGCCATCCCGGACGAGTACAAGATCACCCGGAGGGACCGCATCACCCAGACCGGAGGAGGCATCGCCATTGCACACAAGAACACCGTCCGCATCACGACCAGCTCCGACGACACCTTCACCGCCGCCAAACACCTCCACTTCCAGATACACACCGACCCCAAGACCACACTCAGAGGACCCCTCATCTACAGACCCCCGGGACCACGCACACGATTCAGCGAAGACATCACAGACTTCATCAGCCCACACGCCCTCACCTACGCTGACTACATCCTCCTATGGGACCTCAACTTGCACCTGGAGAACAACAAGGACAGCAACACCTCCACCCTGCTGGACAACCTCGCCAACCTCGGACTCAAGCAACTGGTGAACACCCCCACCCACTACGCCGGACACACGCTTGACCCAGTCTTCTCCTCCAGCAAATACATCGCCTTCAGCCACTCCACCGGACTTCACTGGACTGACCACAGCTGCGTCCACTTCAGCTTCAGCAAAACCACGACCCACCACCACCCGCAACAGGTTCCTCACAGGAACTAGAACAAGATCACCGCCGACCAGCTCACCACCTCCCCCAGCCAGAACCCTTCCACCAGAACAACAGACCCCAACGAAGCAGCCAACAACCTCACACAGTGGATCACCAACTGTGCAGACAACCTCGCACCACTGAAGCCCCTCCCAGCGGACACGGCAGCAAGAAAGCCTCTTGGTTCACCGACGAACTTAAGAACTCCAAGAAGAACTGCCGCACCCTCGAGAAAGCCTGGCGCAACGACCAGACCACAGTCAACATGACTGCCCTGAAGCACGCCACCCGCAAACACCACCAGCTGCTCCGCACCACCAAGAAGACAGCATTCAAAGAACGACTAGACAACAACACCCACAACAGCAAGGAACTCTTCAGCATCGTCAAAGAGCCCTCCAACCCCAGCGCCAGCAACAATGACATCACTCCCTCGCAAGACCTCTGCGACTCGCTCGCCTCGTTTTTCCACCGCAAGATCGCCGAAATAAACAACAGCTTCGGCGCACCAACCACGCACCCAACCACCGAACCAATGCCACCCACCACCACCCTCTGCGCCTGGACCCCGGTCAGCACCGAAGACACCACCCACACGATGAACACCATCCACTCCGGATCCCCAACCGACCCCTGCCCCCACCACGTCTTCAACAGGGCCGACTCCATCATCGCACCCCAAATCCGGGACATCATCAACGCCTCCTTCAACACCGCCACCTTCCCGGAAAGCTGAAAGCACGCCAAGCTCAAGGCCCTCCTGAAGAAACCAACAGCGGACCCCACCGACCTCAAGAACTTCCGCCCCATCTCGCTCCTCCCTTTTCCTGCCAAAGTCATCGAGAAGACCATCAACAGACAGCTTGCCGCCTTCCTCGAGATGAACGGATCCCTCGACCACTCGCAGTCCGGCTTCCGAGCCAACCATAGCACCGAGACTGCCCTCATCGCAGCCACTGATGACATCAGATCCCTGCTTGACAACGGGGAAACAGCGGCCCTCATCCTCCTGGACCTCTCCGCAGCGTTCGACACTGTCTGCCACCGCACCCTAGTGCAGCGCCTCAGCAACATCGGAATCCAAGAGAAAGTCTTGGAGTGGATCATCTCGTTCCTCGCCGGAAGAACCCAGAGAGTCCGCCTCCCCCTGTTCAGATCCGAGGCCACAGAAGTCAACTGCGGCGTACCACAGGGATCATCGCTCAGCCCCACCCTCTTCAACGTCTACATGAGCCCCCTCATAGCCATCGCACGCCAACACAACCTCAACTTCATCTCCTATGCCGACGACACCCAGCTGATCCTCTCCCTCACCAACGACCCAGCTACCGCCAGAACCAGCCTACACGAAGGAATGAAAGACGTCGCCGAGTGGATGAAGAACAGCTGCCTGAAACTGAACTCAGAGAAGACGGAAGTCCTCATCCTGGGGTCATCGCCCTACGCCTGGGACGACTCCTGGTGGCCCCCTGCCCTGGGCACCACTCCCAAACCAACGGACCACGCACGTAACCTGGGCTTCATCCTGGACTCCTCCCTCTCGATGACCAGACAAGTCAACGCCGTCTCATCATCGTGCTTCAACACCCTGTGCATGCTCCGAAAGATCTTCCGATGGATACCCACAGAAACCAGGAAGACGGTCACCCAGGCTCTCGTCACCAGCCGACTGGACTACGGAAACACCCTCTACGCCGGAACCACAGTCAAACTTCAGAAAAGACTCCAAAGAATCCAGAACGCCTCCGCACGACTCGTCCTGGACATTCCCCGACACAGGCACATCTCCGGCCACCTGAAAGACCTGCACTGGTTCCCGGTCAGCAAGAGGATCACGTTCAGACTCCTCACCCATGCACACAAGGCTCTCCACGACCAAGGCCCCAAGTACCTCAACAACCGCCTGACCTTCTACACGCCCACCCGCCAGTTACGATCGACCAGCCTCGCCCTCGCCGCCGTCCCACTGAAGGACTGGACTATTTAAGGCCCAGCGGTGCCAGGGAACAACACCTTAAACCTTCGTGGGATACCTGTTCTGGCGCACTAAAGACAGAGACACGGGAGACTTCCTTTGGCGTCAAAGATCAGCGTTTATTACTGCAGGGATGCAAAAGTCATGGGAAGTACAACAGAGTGTAGGTTCCAAGAGTCTGCTTCAAATTGCATTTGTGTGTCGCTCTCTTTTTTACAAGATCTTGTCATTGCACAATATGTAAGCAAAAGGTTACAGCTCAGTTCCCACAGTAAAATTCAAAAGGATCGCTTTCATGTATTCAGAACCCCGGAACATAATTACATTAACATCACCAGTTCCAACTGTAAAAGCACATCTTCCCACCATTAGGTACATTCCACTTGAGTTGTAAATAAGCAAGAGAAAAGAGACAAGAACAGCTGCTAGGAAGTCAGGCACACCCAAAGAAAGAGTGTGGGGGTAATATTGGAAACATGATCATAGGATCAAAGAGCTTGATCTCAGCACGTGCATGGCTGAAACAATAGGCTGGTACGACAAGATTACCCTCAAGCTGAGCCATTTGCCTCCGCAGTGTCATTCCTCCGGTCATAAAGACGCATGAAAGGAATATGCGTCTTCCGTATGGCTTGGGAACTAACAGGTCACGATGCGGACACTTGCCTGTTCACTGACTACGTGAGGGCAAGAAACAAAATGAATGCCGTATCCAAAATGGAACCCAAGGGTTCAGATGTAGAAACACGTAAATGAGGTGAACCATGCCAGGTAGTGTAGTGAAAACGCGTACACTTACCGAACTCGCCATTTACGGTTCATAGATACCAAACTCGTCCATATTCGGCAAGGCCCAAAACACCGTAACGATTTTCACGGAACCTCAGACGCTCCTTTTGCCCTCATGTAGGCAAGCACTAGTCGAAATCAGAGTCGATCTCGATATTCATCAGATCATTCAGGTGTTGCTGAAACATTATTCTATCCATCAATGCCTCTCTGGAAACAGATGGCCTTCTTATGCACGTTGTAGCACAAAGGCCACATAAGGCAGGACCACACTGTACGCAAAGACAACACGTGAACAGAAATGTCATGACAACCCCTATAATCATCAGAACTTCCAACCCCAAGTTGACATTAGACCCCAAAACCATCCTAGAAGCGTCCAATCTCCCTCGTCCACGCGTATGGACTCCGAGATTTTGTGCAACTGGGAGATGGCTTGATAAACCGTTGGAGCGTTATCAGGTATGAATATGCAGCAGCTCGAATGGATGACCTTACACACCCCATCTCTATCCGCTAGAACAACGTCTAGAACCATACGGTTCCGTAACGTCATGAGCCTGTCCGCTTGAAGCTCCGCTGTCAGATTACCAAGGGCACTTGCAGTTATGTTAGCAGTTGACTCCACTACACGAGTTAACTGTCTCAGATTCCTGCTATTAACCATCGGGCCCCAAAACGGTAGGAAACCCTTGAAGAAGTCTCCTGCTTCTTGACCGGAAGTATCCTCTTTACTAATGACACCTCTCACAACTCTGGTTTTGTGATAGTCGGCGGCAACAGTGAAAGTCGGGGGCAAGAGATTTGCAATATAGCAGGTACCTGAGAAGTCGTGTGGTAACCACGTATATGCTCGGTCATAACATACAAAATAGGTACCCTTGGCAGTCAGAAGGACAGGGGAAGAAAGCTTCGGTAGAACGTAAGTATCCACACAAGCACTCTTCCCAAGCTGGGCTCTTGGATTTCGGCCACGACCTTGCAGACAAAAGTGGCCTAGGTGACGTACAATCCATATTGGAGGTGAGCTTTTAAGCTGTCTATCACCCACTGATATACTATACTCAGCCTCACTAAGGTACTTGTAGGCCTGCACTTCCTCCTTTGGGATGAGCGTAGCATCAAAAATGTCTCTATCTAGATCAGCAATCGCTGTCGCCAGAGACTTATGGTACGGGCCAGGACCAAAGCTTGCTGAGCGTGGCTCTCGATGGGGGTAGGAATCTAGTGCACTACGGAACATGATTTGGAATGCCCGAACTGACCCTTGGGGGCTGTACGGGAGAACCAAATATGGAATACCCCTGTCCATGGTATGCGGCATTAGCCCACACACCCAACAATTTGTAGTATTTACCACCAACTGATGCTGATGCAAAAGTTGCACAAAGGAATTGTTTCTAAATTCCGCACGTCTGACTTGCTCATGTTGGGGCAGTAAGTGAAAAGAATGTGGAGAAACGGTGGAAGCGAAATTCAGGTTGTAGAAAGGAGGAGTAGGTGAAATGGAAGGTAATAATAATTGAATCCCAAAATATACTCCACCCACCAGTAGCATTGAAACGGTTAGGAACAACATAAAGATCTTGAATAGAAAACACTTTGTACGAAACACTTCTGATCCTTGCGCCAACATTCTCTCTTTTTCCGACAGCTTCGAGAAGTCCATCCTCTAAACGAAACCGTCCGTGACGTTCTTGACGCACTTCGTTCTGAGTAGCGATTGCCAATTCCCAGGAGTTCCCAGAAATCGACAAAAGAAACCGACCTAGTGTCGATAGCTGCTAAACAGGAGGAAGTACCCGCACGGCCCTACGGTCAACCCAGATGATAGGTTAAATGAATTAGAATCAAAGTCAATAATAGTCTCTTTGCTGCAGGAAAAGAAAAGGTATATACACTACATAATGTCCACAGTGTTCATGACAACGGTAAGGGGTACTGTAAATTTCAAAAAGGGAATAAAACAGAACTCTTTTATTTGTCCTTAACGCGCGGTCGAAGAGAGTATCGACTTCTCCCGGGTTGAGTCTGATCTTCAAACAGTGGATTGGATGGCGAACAAGTGTTCGAAGGTCCAGGCAATTGTTCAGTACTTGTATTTCCCAGTGTTGAAGGAAGGGAAATTGTTTGAGGGGAGTCAACAAGGGTGTCAGATATGGGCTGAGCTTCGCTGAATGGGACAAAGCGTAGTGGAGCGTCGGTCTCGGACGAGGAAAAGCCCTTTTTTATCCAAGTATCCGCCGGCAAAGGAAACGGGACTTTCTTGGTGTGGGTGGCATGTACCCAATGCTTCCGTCCCTCCAGCCGAACCGCCGTCCTTGTTGCCAGTAGCACCTGGAAGGGTCCCACAAACCTCGGCTCAAGGTTTCGTTTTCGTCCGAAGTTACGGGTGAGGACCCAGTCCCCTGGTTGCAGCCGGTGACCAGGACCCTCTGTTTGTGACGGCAGAGCCTCAAAGACCTGTTGATGAATCAAACTCAATTTAGCAGTCAGATCATATAGATAGTCGATTAACATTGGATATTCAAGTCTGTTCAATTCTTTAGGCCTTGGAACCCCCCAAATGTTCGCAGGACGGCCGAACACAATCTCATATGGGCTGAGCCCTACTCGAGAGTGTACAGTAGCCCTGGTCGATAAGAGAGCTAGAGGCAGAGCGTCGGGCCATGATAAACCAGTTGTTGCCTGAACTTTAGCAAGTTTTAGTTTCAGGGTGCCATTGTATCCTTCCACCAAACCCGCTGACTGGGGATGATTAGCACTATGGAATTTCTGAACTATACCCAAACCACGACACACACTCTTCATCACACTTCCCACAAACTCACTTCCGTTGTCCGACCATACAATCCGAGGCATGCCGTACCTGGGGAAATACTCTTTGAGCAGAATTTTAGCTGTGGATAGAGCAGTATTATCCTTAAGAGGGTAAGCTTCAATCCATCTGGAGAACGCACATACTACAACCAACACATACTTCAAATTGTTGCATCTCTCCATATGGATGAAGTCCAATTGGATAACTTCGAAAGGACATGTAGGAGGGGCAAAATGACCAGGTGGAGTGGGGGTGCCCTTGCCGGGATTATGCATCAAACATACCATGCAATTCTTAACCACTCTCTCTGCACATTTAGTAATCCCATCATTCTTCCATAAAGGAGACAACAACTTGCATATGCCCTTCGAGCTAATATGTGCTGTGCCATGGGCCATTGTAACAACAGCAAGCACGTATGCATCCGGTAACATCCATCTCTGTTTCTCTGACAAGTCAACCCAACATCCATTCTCGTCTAACTTTCCCGTGCTTTCTTTCCACTTAGTCTTTTCCATTTCAGTGGCCTCATTCTGTATTTCCTTGACACTCTCCACTGTGTTCTCACACATGCTAGTTTCTGCTGGCCATCTTACTGAATTCGCAACGTACATTCGATTTGTCAGATTTCTAGCTGTCTCTCTAGCAGTTTCGTCTGCAAACGCATTACCACGACCAACATCATCCGTCACTTTTCGGTGCGCACTACATTTAATTATGGCCACCTGCTTAGGCAATGTGAGTGCACCTAAAAGGTCATTCACAAGCTGTCCATGCTGAATCTTCGTGCCATGCGACGTTAAGAATCCTCTTTCTTTCCACAATCGCCCAAAACTGTGTGCCACACCAAAAGCATACTGGCTGTCTGTAAACACATTCACCCGCTTCCCTCTGGACAACACACACGCTCTTGTCAAGGCGACCAACTCAGCTGCCTGGGCCGAGTTCTGACTCAATCTCGCAGTTTCCACAATCGTACTCAACGTCACTACAGCATACGCAGTCGTCACATCACCATTCGGTAACTTAAAACAGGAACCGTCAACATACAAAGTACCATCGGGATCTACCAATGGAGTATCTTTTAGGTCGATACGACCCTTCGTTTCTTCCTCAGTTCTTAGATAACAGTCATGTGATGCTACATCACTTGACTCTGTGTTGATCGGCAATAATGTTGCTGGATTCAACACATTACACCTTTTTATCCGTATATGACTAGCCAGTAACGTCAGCTCATACCCAGACAACCTTGCGCTCGTCAAATGTTGAGTTTTCGTTCGGTTTAAGAGAGTGTCAACTGCATGCGGAACCATCACCGTAAGCATATTATCCATGACCAGACCTGCGGACTGTCGAATGGACGCCGCAGCTGCCGCTGTTGCTCTTAAACAACTCGGCAGAGCTCTAGCTACTGGGTCTAAGGTCGAAGAAAAATATGCGCAGGGACGCTGTTTGTCACCAAATTGTTGCGCCAGAACACTCAACGCACAACCATCCCTCTCGTGAACGTACAGTGTAAACGGCTTACTGTAATCAGGAGTACCTAACACAGGAGCTGAACACAACGCATCACGTAATTCAGAAAAACCTTTTTGACACTCTTCAGTCCATGGCAAAGGAGTCGGAACATCCTTGCAGGTGAGAGCTAACAATGGTTTCGCCAAGAGTGAAAAATTTGGGATCCATTGTCTGCAGTATGACGTAATACCTAGAAAGGCACGTACATCTCTCTGAGTTTTAGGCACAGTCATTCGAGAAATCGCTGCAATTCTCTCTGGGGTCAACCTTCTCCCTTCTTTTGACAATAAGTGACCTAAGTAGGTTACTTCTTGGCAACAATATTGCAGCTTTGATGGTGACACCTTGTGATGTAAGTCACATAAATGCCGCAACAACGATACTGTAGTAGTTCTACAAATATCTTCGGTATCAGCAGCTACCAACAGGTCGTCAACGTACTGAATCAAGGCTGCGCCTGCCGGTAACACAAATGAATCAAGTTGACTTTTAAGGGCTTGACTGTAGATAGACGGACTCTCACAATAGCCCTGTGGTGCACGTTTCAGTCTAAAACTGCGACCACCTAATGAGAATCCGAATAGGTCTCTGCTTTCCTCAGCAATCGGGATACTAAAGAAAGCATTCTTTAGGTCGATCACCGTGAACCAGGAGGCAGAAGCTGGAATCAGGGTTAGCAAAGTGGTGATATCAGGGACCACGGGAAATTGTGGAATCACGATTTTATTCACCTCTCTCAAATCGATTATGAAACGGTACACAGGAGGTTTAGATGGATCAGTGCGTTTTAAAATTGGTAGTACAGGACTATTACACAAATTTCCTCGAGTTTCTTCAACTACATCCTTTTTGATCAGGTCGTGTACAATCGCTAATAGCGCCCGTTCTACCTCAATGGAGATACGATACTGTGGTATACGTGGCAGTCGCACATTTGGTTTCAGCTTGATCATATAGGGTGGGATGTCCAAGAGACCCACGTCATTGGGACCTGTGGCCCATAGAGACGCAGGAAGGGAGCTCAATTCCGGTGGGAGTTTATCGATCGACAAGTACATAGGAGAGATTACTCTTCGACCTAATGTAAGCTCCACTCCTTCAGGGGAGCAGTACAATGTCGCATATAACCGTTTTAACAAATCCAAGCCCAAAAGATTCTCACCACAACCAGTAGATAGAATCAGTGGAGCCTCCAACTCACGAGGACCGATAGTGAGGGGCAAAGGGCTGGAGACAGGATTTCTAACCAGGGCGCCAGAGAATCCAACAGAAACATTTGTTAAGCCAGACAAAGGTGCGCCAGGGAGTTTCGAATGCATGATGGAACTTTTCGTTGCACCAGTGTCTAACAGAAAAGGCTCGACTACGCCAGATGTAGCAACTGCGACGTAAGGCCCGCTCTGATCAACCGGAACTGATACTACTCCCTCTCTTTGTCGGTGGCTGTCCTAGTAATGATCGTTTGCAACAGTTTCATGTTCAACGTAGTAGTCGTCCACATGATATTGTGTAGATCTAACTGACCCCGTATTCCGTTGGTCAAAACAATTATTCGTATCTGATGAATTCTGAGGGCGATCGTTCTGATTGTGAATGGTACCGCGGCCTCTACCTCGAGATGCCTGCTGAGGACCACCACGGCTTCCTCGTGATGACACACCATTCAGACGGTCACGCAAAGCGGGACAGTCGTATTTTATATGTCCCTCTCTTCTACAATATGCACATTGGTTATACCCAAGCATAGATCTAAAGTCAGAGGAGTCAGGACGTGAATGTATTCTGGAGGATTGTGATTGTGGTCTATATTGCTGTTGTAAATCAGTGTGATTTGAACGCGGAGGATACGCTTGCTGCAACAAAACCTTCGTTTTCAGCTCCTTCGTTTTTTTATCTACACGATCACTTTCTTCTTTTTTCCTATTCTCATAATATTGAACCGTCGCTAATATTTGTGCCGTGGTTGAAACAGCCCATGCACTTTCTGAATTTTTCAATTTGTTGCATAGTTCTGGCAACAAATTCAACACGAATTTGTCAAAAAACAACCGTTGGCCTCCCTCAGTGCCCATATTCTGACCACTATGATCGACAAATGCCTCTTCGAATCTAGTAAAGAAATCGGAGACACTCTCGTCCTTCTTCTGCTTACAAGCTGCTAATTTATCCCAGTTTACCCTCATCGCCGGCATAAGCGTTTTCATGAACGTAATTATTCTCTGGGGCAGATCCGAAATTACCTGCTCTGGCTTAGCCCCACCAAGTTGTCGGCCGCTATTATTGCAGCCCAATCGCCGCCTAACTCATTCGCATGATTTTCCTGACGAATTTTCGCCCAAACGGGCTGTGGTACAACATTTCCAAACAGCATGTCGATGTCGGCAAGGTTCATAATAGTCGCATCTACTAATTGAGACAACTCCTTGTAGTAACCCGCCGGATTTTTGCGTGGATCAGGTAAGGACTGTTTGACTTGTAAGACTTCTGATCGCTTCCATGGGAGGTGTATCCAAACTCTTTGGAAATGCGGAGGGATCGGGGGGGCAGCACCAGGATCACCTGGCATCCATACTGGCGGAACCTCTCTCATAGGGTACTGACCAGGAGCCGCTTTCCAATTCTCAGAGTCATCATCAAACGCCACTCGAGAATGCACTGTCGACCTAAGGGCTAACAGTCGCTCTAAGGCACGTCGTACATCTCCACCTACAATCATACCGCTCGAAAATTGACTCTGAAGTTCAACCATATCGGGCGGTACGTTATCTAAATCGTTATTATACCATTCTTCCCTCAAAAAGTTACACATTTCTTCGAACACGAATCTCTGTGTAGGCTCATTAAACTGAGAAAACGTCTCAAAAACCATGCGTGGAGGGTAGTTGGCAGGATGTCTTATCCACCTATGTGCCATTGTCACTAGCGTCTCTTTTTCCCTCCCACTAGGGATCTGACTCCGTCTTTGGGGAGTTTCAGAAGTATTGGATGGAAATAACTGACCAGAAAGCGGTGAATAAAGGGTAGCAACAGTGTTAGGGATACGATTACGAACAGAAGGAGAAAGGAGAGCAGGAGCCACAACGTTTGAAGTGAAGGCAGACACAGCAGAAGCAGGCAAGGTAGTCGGGGTGGCAGGGACAAGAGGCAGAGAGGGTACAGTCAAAGGAGCAGTAGGAATAGAGACAGGTGGTGCGACAAACGTGGGACCAACAACGGGCTGACCCGCAGCCGCCGGAACAACAGGAGGGACAACCGGAGGAACAACAGATGGAACTATAGGAGGAACTACAGGGGCCGTAGCACCCTGTGCATAAGGAGGTGGCGATTTCATCAAATACGCTAACAGGGGATCCTCCTTCGAATCCTCTTCTTTCTTATCCTGACTAGTTGGACAAACCGGATAACATTTGTCTATCCTCATATGATGTAGTCTATTGGAAACTTCTATTTCTTTTTCTTCTTTATCTCGCTGACATTGTTGTACAACTTGCATTATCGGAACGAAACCTTCTCTTCGGTCCTTTTTAAGCTGTTTGATTTCTTTCTGCTTGGCCTCTTTACGCCACAACCGAAAAGAATCAAACATAGCTGGTCTAGCTTTCCTTTTGAATAATTTAGCTTCAAGATTATCTAAAATCGTAAGTTCAAAACTTCCATGCGGTGGCCAACTAAGGACACCATCTTTTTTCGTGTAACGGACCCAATATTTATTATAAATAATAGGACCCACACCATGTCGACTATAGAGCTCATATATCGGAGTTCCAACTGGAGGTATCGGACACGAGTCCTCCAACCGGGAATCCTTGTTGCAACATTTAAAAAGACCAAGAAATCCACTATGGCTAGGCATCGTGCACACTAACCTAGTATCAAACTTCAAGGGTTACCGAAGCACTAATCCTTCGTGGAACACAAAACCCTTGGTTTTTGGCAATTGCAATTGTCAAATAAAAACTAAGGACCAACAACTAAGAACCACAAATGCAATGGAACCATGCAAACAACAAAGCTTCAACAAGCTGAAATAACAACTAAGGACTGGGAGCGACCCACAAATACTTAACTGAGAGCTTCAATGGCGTCACCAGGAAGGCCCGTCTATCGTCTCGCTGTACGAAAGGTCTACGCCAGGCGTCGAAAACAGGTCGACAGTCAGGGCATCGGTCCGTCACAGCCGTCAGGAGGCGGGAATCTTCGCGGGGAAAAAATCTTCGGACCACCTATTTCGACAACAGGATCGATGAAGCGGGGTGCACCTTTTCCTCTGAGATTTCACACGAAGTTCCTCACAATCGTCAGGCTTTGGACCGGTACCGCCGATGTCGCCCCGCGTTGGGCGCCAACTGAAGGACTGGACTATTTAAGGCCCAGCGGTGCCAGGGAACAACACCTTAAACCTTCGTGGGATACCTGTTCTGGCGCACTAAAGACAGAGACACGGGAGACTTCCTTCGGCGTCAAAGATCAGCGTTTATTACTGCAGGGATGCAAAAGTCATGGGAAGTACAACAGAGTGTAGGTTCCAAGAGTCTGCATCAAATTGCATTTGTGTGTCGCTCTCTTTTATACAAGATCTTGTCATTGCACAATATGTAAGCAAAAGGTTACAGCTCAGTTCCCACAGTAAAATTCAAAAGGATCGCTTTCATGTATTCAGAACCCCGGAACATAATTACATTAACATCACCAGTTCCAACTGTAAAAGCACATCTTCCCACCATTAGGTACATTCCACTTGAGTTGTAAATAAGCAAGAGAAAAGAGACAAGAACAGCTGCTAGGAAGTCAGGCACACCCAAAGAAAGAGTGTGGGGGTAATATTGGAAACATGATCATAGGATCAAAGAGCTTGATCTCAGCACATGCATGGCTGAAACAATAGGCCGGTACGACAAGATTACCCTCAAGCTGAGCCATTTGCCTCCGCAGTGTCATTCCTCCGGTCATAAAGACGCATGAAAGGAATATGCGTCTTCCGTATGGCTTGGGAACTAACAGGTCACGATGCGGACACTTGCCTGTTCACTGACTACGTGAGGGCAAGAAACAAAATGAATGCCGTATCCAAAATGGAACCCAAGGGTTCAGATGTAGAAACACGTAAATGAGGCGAACCATGCCAGGTAGTGTAGTGAAAACGCGTACACTTACCGAACTCGCCATTTACGGTTCATAGATACCAAACTCGTCCATATTCGGCAAGGCCCAAAACACCGTAACGATTTTCACGGAACCTCACCACGCATCCGCAGAGCCACCGCCGGAGGAAGATCCTTCTCATACCTGGCAGCCAAGACATGGAACTCCCTCCCCATCCACCTTCGGCGAACCCAGGACCACCTCTCCTTAAGGAAGCAACTCAAGACCTGGCTTTTCGAGCAGTAGCGGACCCCTCTCCCCCAGCGCCTTGAGACCCTCCCGGGTGAGTAGTGCGCTATACAAATGTCATGATTGATTGATTGATTGATTGAGCTTACTCCACCTAATCGCATATACATAATACATTTTTGTCAGAAAAGCTTTTACTGCACCCCCAGATCAATAAAATATTACGACTAAAAAGGCAATTAACAAAAGACATTTACCCATACGAGGTGGAATGCATCACCTGTTGCTAATTCTGAAACTAAAGAGCCTAATCAGCCACTGACAAGCCTGGCCAGGATCCATAAATCTGGTTTCATTGTCTGATTTATTTCTCATTCTTTTGGAATCAGACTATCATGGAATACAAATGTTTATCACTATGAGGACTGAGTCATCCTCCTCAGGATATTTTTGTTGCTTATAGATTCCTTTGTACAAAATCCTGAGTATGAGTGTGAAGACTTGAAGCATGTCAATTTCCCCAGTGTTTTTGCATACTCAATCTAGTTGCACATCTCTTATGGATGCTCAAGAGTGTGAGTATGTTCACCATCAAAGCTTTTAAAATATACAGTGAAGGCATATATATTTAAGTCCTCTAAGGTTCGCTTCATTGCACCATAGAATGGCATTACTTTTCAACTGTTTGTTTATAGTTAGGAAACTTAAATACTTTTCCAGACTAAAGCTAAATGTTCTCCATGCATCTGGTCCCACAGACCATATCATCTCTCTCAGTGTTTAATTTGTAACAACAAATAGTGCCAGGGTCCTTCTCAGGAGGCCACTGTAGCTTGCCCCACCCATTCCACCTGCCAGCACAGCCAATGACAATAGCAACATAGCTAACTATCACACTCCTATAAGTGTGATGATTCAGACTAGTCCAGGCCATCCAAAGCTGTGAGTTTGGCACGAGTGGCAAGTATTATGTATGAGTGGGTGGAACTTGCAGTGTTTCACTCCATGGAATTCTGCTGAGTTGCATATAGCAAGGTTCCACGGAGTTTCACCGATGGGTGGAAAATATGCATGTTGTGCTGTTTGCTCTGCCAATTTAGCGCCAGTAGCATAAGCAGCGCTGAAAAATGAGCGCAAACAGCACCATGCTGTGTGCTAGAGTGCCCGGCCAATCGAATTGATTTTGCTGCCACTCCAGTAGAAAATCTACTCAAGCTACACCAAATATACCTAAGAAGCAGCCCTCTTAGTGACCGCCCGTGTAAGTAAACCATGCTAGGGAAAATCAAATCTTGCTCACGCTCCTTTTTTTGGGGCTTTGTGGGAAAAAATAGAATTTGCCCAGAACTATGTGTTACAAGAGTAACGTAGTGTTGTCAAATTCTGCCAATTTCACAATAGGAATAAAACATTCCACCCACCACTAGGATATTAGCAAATATTAAACACTGTTTAGCTCTTTTGAAAATTAGACAGACAACACCATCATGTGGTGAACTGCCATTCGTGCAGGTGTTGAGAACTAAGTGCTGGTGCACAGAGCAGTAGAAACCACTGGCTCAAATTAAGCACTGATTCTCTCTCCTTGTAACCTAATATGGGGGAAAGAGGGCTAAAGTAGAGATTCCCTTCTGTCAGGTTCTTAGAAAATGCCTTTTGCACCACCCCACCAAGCTATGGCCACTGGTCTGAACTTTAAATATCAGCCCATCAGACTTTGGTATTTTACTCACAGCCTCTTACTATTTCAATAGGGAATTTCCTATGTTTAGTGCTGGTTCAGCCTCTGAATTTTCCCGCATCATGCAGAGATCCTACCAGCCTTATTAGCTGCAAGTACTGACTGGTGAAATGGAGGGGACACGTTTTGCAGTGAGGCACATCGAAGAACAAAAGAGCTGATCTAATGTTCTTTCTAAAAAACAAGTAAGATAATACTCCTAGTTATTCAAGTCTTTAAATCATGTTTCCCCATGATGCTGGGTCTGGTGGTTTAGTGAACTAATGCATCCACTGTCGGGGTCTGTATTTGACCTCATGGTCACATGTTCAAATACTGATGGGTCCACTCAGCCTTTTATCCTTTGAGGCCAATAAAAAGAGTACCATTGAGTTGGGTATCAATAAACATCTGTTATTCACCGCCAATATACCTTTCAAGGTGAACACCTGCCTTACAAATACACGTGTTACTTTATGTATCTAAAATTCAGAATTTATTTTGCTAGTTCTTTTGCTACTGGCTCCATTGGAGTCATAGGCAATTGATTGGATTTCCTTTATTCATAATCTCAATTTCAGGCTCATTTTTATGCCATATCATAAACCAAATAGTTCTGGGTTGTTGTGGTGTTTACTCCGAGTTCAAAGTGTAGAAAGGGACTAAAATATCACTGACAAGAAGAGAGCAACACGATCTGGGCCCAATCTAAATAATACATTACAAATATACACCTGGGCCTTTATGCCTACATTTGTGTACAGAAATGCATAATTTTTAACTTTAGGAAACCTGAGTAATAAATCTTGGACACTGCAACTGCCATATAACTTTACAGTGGGAATCCAAAGCATAGGTCCACCTGTGTAATTGTACATGATGTACAGCTACAAATGTGTATATAATTACCAGAAGTGCATTAGTGCATTCTAAAATGTTACTTTCTTTTTCACAAAAAGGAAAATATATTGCGACATGCAGATGTCTCTTCCCCACAACGCCAGATTTGGGTATCCTTTCTCAATTACCTGCTGGATGGGAATTGTTGTCCCTGGAAGTACGAAAGTATGCATGTATGAGAAAAAAAAGTTTGTGAATATTCACAAACAGATCATGACATGTCTATGTTTTTATGACCTTGGAATGCACACTACAACCTGTTGGATCTGTGAAAATTGTGATTGCACGATTTCAGGCAAAGTTTGAGGTTTGCAAAGCATTGTGGGTAAGAACACTTCAAGGGAACCATGCAGTACATACTACATGGAACCCCCTGGTTCTCCATTTTTCAAAACGTTTGTGGTTTGTAGGTCTCCATGGGTGGTACCACAACACAGCCACACAAGTGGGGTATCATTATTATCAGGGAGGTGGGACATTGGTGGCTCCCTGCAGATAGCAGAGGTTGTTGTCACAAACAATTTGGAAATATGTGTATTTGTTACAAACGCTTGACATTCAGTAGGGCTTCTGAGTATAATTATCTAGTGAAATCCATGCAAGTCATGCAACCCTGGACTCCCCTGGTTGTCTAGTTTTCAAACATGTACATGCTATCTACTTTGCAAAAAAAAGGGTCAGTCTTAAAAATTTGATTAATCTATGTTGCGTTTTGGGCCAGTTTCTGTCCAGGCACTAGGCAGACGAACACAACTGGGGTACTATTTTTATAGGGCAACTTAGGAGAATGCTGGGTAGTAGGAAATTGTGGTCCCCGCAGATTTCAGAACTTTCCATCTCAGAAATGGGAGGCTTTCCTAGGCTGACCAAGGTCTCACAATCCACAGCTACCCGCTATGCAAACAAGGGTCAGTTTTGAGTGGAAAAATGTGATCTATCCATCTTGCATTTTAAGCAGTTTGCGAGTACTAGACCTACCCACACAAGTGAGGTACTATTTTTATAGAGAATCTTGCGGAATGCTGAGTGGAACGACATTTGTGGCTGCCGACAAATTTCAGAACTTTCCATCACAGAAATTGGAGGCAAATGTGTTTTATAGTAAAAATTTGAAGTTTTTAAGGGGTTCTGGGTACAAAACCTGATGAGAACCATAGTAGTCTCCTCACCCTAGATTCACATCAGAGTCCAGTTTACAAAAATGTGCAGGCTTGCTAGGTTTCCCTAGATGAAGGTTGAGCTAGGGCCCAAATTCCACAGTTACCCACATTGGGAAAAGGGTCAGTTTTCAGTGGAAAAACGTGAGGTGTCTGTTTTGCCTATTTCCTATCGCGGGTACTAGGGCCTACCCGCACAAGAAGGGGTAACTTTTTTTATCGGAAGACATGTTGGAACAGAACATTGTGGAACATTTGTTATTTGGATTTCACTGCATGTGTGCCTTCTAAATCTAAGCCGTTGTGTAAAGAAGAAGACAATTAAAAATATCAGCTGAATAAATGCTAATATGCATACCCACAATTTCAAAGATGTACAAATAGGCACTGATTCTATACTCCATATCGTGTGCCCATTTTAAAAATACATAGGCTTGCTTGATACCCATTTTTCACTCTGCATATTACACCATATGAATTGGTCTATACTTGGTACACAATGAAAACTTATTGCACGGTGCAACTCTCTTGTTGGCTGTGGGTGCTGTGGGTGCTTGGCGTATTGCATTTGTAAATTGACCATCATGACAAAAACCTATAGATGAAAACATTGTTAGAAAGGGACATTTTTGTCCAATGCATTTTCTAGATTTATTTATTTCAACAGTTTATTTCTTTGGGAACACCTTGAGGGATCCACACATTTGAGGCGATTGATGACTTTGGACTTTTGTCTACATTCCAGAAATCTATACCTTTTCCAGGGTCACGCATGGGTTTCATATTGGTTCCTACCACAAAGTGAAAGTAGGTTGACTGCACAAACCTGCAGGGAAAAAATGGGTTTTCTCTCTGAAAAATGCACAAACTGTGCTAGAAATTAGGTTTTTCTTTTCAGCTTTGCATGTTCCTGAAATCTGAGAAGATGTTGACTTTAGCACAGCAAACCATTTATTGATGCCATTTTTTTGAGAAAAAAACAGACACTTTTATCTGGAGCACCTTTTAGCTATTTTTCCTTAAACCACAAAGGTTTGATATATGTTGCCGTGTTTCTTGGTCGGCCCCAGATGAATCCACAAATCCTGGATACTTTCCAATCTCCCGGATGTTGATAAAAAAGAGCCAAAACTTGGCGTAGATACATTATGTGGCTTCCATCGGTCTGGCACTCGATTGCTGATGTGTCAGCAGAGGAGCCAGCTCTCTTTTTCACCCTCCTATGGTCAGCATGGGTGGAAACTGCTGCGTGTGTATGCTCCACATTTCTACCAAACATAGGCATGGGGACTGACTCACTGGCCCTTCACAGTAGCTATTGTAAGTGGAGAATGGCAGTGGTCCACAATACCCTCAGATGAATCTGACATGTAGGATGAAGGTGCTATGAACTGGGAGATTCTCTCCCTGAGGCACAGACTCTCCCTAATGGAGTGCAGCGGCCCATACCTCAGGCTATGGAGACAAAGGTCGAACAGAGTTCGGGCGCAGCGGGCATGCCGGCGACGTGCCGAAGGCTCGCCAAAGGCAAGCCCGTCTGCGCCCGTCTGCGCCCGTCTGCGCCCGTCCACGATCTTTCCGCGGACAGGGCCACAGATGCTGCCAGTTTCGGCACTTCGGACACCATCTCATATGGTAGATCGAGACTGTTCTCCCGTAGGTCTAAGGAATGTGCCTACTTTCACTCCATTCCACCGGATCATTCTATCAAGTCTTACCCTTGTAAAGCCTGTGGCCCCAAACTAGAGGGAGGTAGTCCAGCGCGTCAATGCCCAGTATTAATGTTCCCTGCCTTGTCGCATACTAACCAACAGGTCTTAACTCTTAAGGCGGGACTCATTAACTGTCGCTCTCTTGTGAAACATTCTTTAGATATTTTCCAGACTCTCATTGATAACAAATGGGATCTACTCTTCTTAACGGAAACCTAGTTGGGAGATGAGACCAATCCCGCATTGTGTCCAGCCATTCCAATAGGTGTGTCAATCGGCAAAGTAATAACAAGGGAGGAGGAGTTGCTATCATTTATAGATCGCACTGGACGATCTCATCCTTCCCCTATGATCAAATTGAATCCATCGAAGCTCTGCCCTTCTCTAGAAACTTACTCCAAACATTACGTGTTCGGGCCTGTTGGTATACTGACCCTCAAAATCCAGCATATCCTATTTATCTTCCCTTTTGGACTTTGTGCTCCGGCCAGCTCCCGTTACGCAAACTTCACCCTGCTTGGAGATTTTAATCTCCATGTGGAGGACATGTCTGATACAGCAAGTAATAACTTTATATCAACCTTGACTGATTGTGGACTAAATCAGCTGATCACCTCTCCTACTCACAAGGCGGGTTTCACACTGGACCTATTTGTTCCAATCTTATGGACATCACAATCAGTGAGCCCAACCTGGTGATATGGTCCGATCACTATTTCATTCCCTTTTCCATCCTCTTGTACCAACAGGACAGACCAAGGGTACTGGCCAAGGAGGTTGGCAGAAACTAGAGCAAGATCTCCCTGGATAGTGTGGTAGACCATCTCCCCACTTCTGCCCCTCCAGGAGCTTTAGATCTAGACTCACGCCTGGCCAATTTTAACAACTGGGTATCTACGCCTATTGATTCCATTGCCCCCCTTCGGCCTATAAAAACTTACGATCAGCTCCCACCGCACCTTGGTATTCTGATGATCTTCGCAAATGTAAATCTGCATGTAAACTTTTGGAATGCAGCTGGAGACATTCTTACTCCGCGGATAGTAAATCTAAATACAGAGCTGCCCTCAAAGATTATCGGAAAAAGATTATAAACCACAAACGTTGTAACCTTGTGGAGAAGATTAATATGGCGCAAGGCTCCGGTAGGGAGATTTTGAACACGGTCAAAACTTTTACTGACCCTCAGGCCCTTAATCGCCAATCCCCAGTGTCGCAATCTCTCTGCACTCGACTCTCCGAATACTTTGAGGAGAAAATAGCATCTATATATGATTCTTTCCCCATTGTTGATAGCCACGCAAATGGGGAAAGAGCATTTGTCCTACAAGCCCTAGCTCCAGTCTTCTCAGAATTTGAGGAGATCTCTGAAGACCGTTCTCTTTTAGAGCTCCTTAAGTGCAAGTCAGGATCTCCTTGTGACCCCTGGCCGGCCAAGCAATATAAAGCTCTTGCACTACTCCTTAATCCCATTCTTAATAGAATCTGGAATGATTCCCTCAGTACGGGCGTATACCCGGAATCTTGGAAACACGCCCGACTGGTTCCCATTTTGAAAAAGGCAAGCACCGACCCTGACAACCTGGATAATTACAGGCCCATTTCCTTACTTCCTGCCCCGGCCAAGATCCTTGAAAAAAAGGTGCATCAGCAACTTGCCGGATTTACAGAAACTCACGGACTGTTCCATGACTCCCAACACGGATTTCGATCCGGTAACAGCACCGAGTCGGCCCTAATAGAGATGGCCGACTCTGTACGTTGGACACTGGACAGGGTTTCAAGGGCGGTGTTGGTGCTGCTGGATCTTTCCGCAGCATTCAATACCGTCTCTCACCCTGTCCTGTTGGACCGTCTTCATTTAATAAGCATTAAGGGTAGGGCTCTTAACTGGATTTCCTCCTTTTTGTACAATCGTACACAAGCAGTGTTTATGCCACCTTACACCTCCACAAGCCGACCAGTCAAATGGGGTGTTCCCAAAGGATCTTCATTGAGTCCTCTTCTTTTAAATGTATATTTTTCCCCTCTGGCCGAGTGAATTTCCCAGACAGGAATAAAGGTGACTTCTTATGCTGACGACATACAGCTTTTGTTTTCATACGATGAACCCACCCTGACCACTTTTGACCTTTTGAAAGACTGTCTCCGTGACATAGATTGCTGTATGGATAACAACTTCCTGAGACTGAACGCAGGAAAAAACGAGGTTCTCTTTTTCCTCAACCTTCCCCTTTGGACTCGAGCCTCTGGTGGCCAGTTGACCTGAGCTTGCCCCCCCCCTCCCAAGGAATCAGTAAGAAACCTTGGGGTCAGATGGGACACTAGTTTCTCTTTCTACAGCCAAGTTCATGCAGTTTCCGCCGCCTGCTTTTCTAAAATCAGGATGATTAAAAAACTCATCAATTATCTTCCCAGCAATACCAGGAAAACAATTGTCCAGGCATTAATCACTTCACACCTGGACTATGCCAACGGTCTCTATCTCGGACTTGCTTCTGGTCTGTGCAACAGACTACAAATAGTTCAAAATGCCGCAGTCCGGCTAGTCTGTGGCATCTCCGGAGACTGCATTGGCTGCCAGTCCATAAAAGGGCAGAGTTCAAAGCTTTGACTCTGGCTCATCGGGCAATAAAAGGACACCGATCTGCTTATCTCTCGTCCTTTCTCCGTCCCTATAGCAATGCCAGATCCCTTCGATCCAACTCTAAATTTCTGCTGACCACCCCCAGATTTAAAAAAGTTCACTCTGGGGGAAGAACTTTTCAAGTGTGCGCCTCCTCTCATTGGAACAAACTTCCTATCTTCCTCCGTCAGATACAGGAGGAATTACCGTTCCGCAAAGCGCTGAAAGCATTTCTCTTCTGCTAAAGGAACAAGACCTAGTATTCTGAGCACGAGCGCCGGGACACCCCGTTGGGGTAGCTGCACGCTATATAAAACACACAAATAAAATAAATAAGTAAGTACAGTTTCAGTGTCCCTTCACGCCAAACAAGAGTCCATCCACACAGTCTCCTTCCTTGGTTGTCTTCTGTTGCATCTGTTGTACTAGAAATGAATTAAAAAGATGGCATGTAGGAGAAGTAATGGTACATGGTTCATAATGTCTGGAGAAAGTACAACATTGATTTATCTCTCAGTCACCTGCATAGCCATCAAATGCACAGGTATCCCAATGCACCTCAGGTGGATACCTAGGTTTTGTAAGAGTCTTACAGAGATAAAGCCATTTTGATCCCCACACTCTCACTATGGTAAGATAGTCTACCATAGGAAATGGCGGAAGGACAGCAATAGGAGCTGGAGACATGGTGTAAATCACTGCAGGCCAGCAGCCACTGTCAAGGACGTTGGAGTAGATGTAGAGAATAAAGAATGACAGGTATGGAATAGATGTGTATATGGGGACAACAACTCTATACTGGTGAGAGGGAGTTAAGGTCACTGGTTGTTGGAGACATTGGAGGAATGTACAACATAATTTAATTTATAAAGGTTTTAATGTGTGGAGTGCATGAGAGTGTGAGCTATTAGAATGCTTCATATTTAAGCTCAAATATTAAGCAGCTGCATCCAAAACATTTAACAACATGAAAGGGAAACAACAGGGTAGATAATTGGGTAGTTAACATAAAGATGTTCTCAGTGTTTATAAAATGTTTGGGAGGGTTAAGTATGGAGTGGAAAATATTTTGTATTTTTTTATTGCGATAGAGTAGATTCAGGTATAAAGGATACAACAAATAGACACAATGGCCACTCCAAGAAAATCTGAGTTTTCAGATGCTTCCTGAATGTAGTGAGAGAGGTTACTTTTCCCAGTTCAAGTGCATAGTTCCATGCTGAGGTACTAGCTCCTGAGAATAATTGTTTGTGATCTACAGTAAGTTAGGACTTGAATTTTCTGTAGGAACATATCTCAACTTCTAAGTCCCTCTGAAAAATCTGAGATAGTCAGAAGCGTTGCTCACAAGTGCAGATTTTAATTGTGTATGGCCAGGTGAAGTATGCAGCACAACTTAAACTGAATTCTGGTTAGGGTTGGCAGCCTGAGTAGCTCTTTGGGAATGGGAATGATATGATCATAGTTTCTGCTGATTTCACTAGCTGAGCCGCCAGTGAAGGATGGCTTTGAGAGGGGCAATGTGTGATTGCGGTACTCAAGCCAGCACAGCATTTTGAGCTCGATGAAAAGCACAGCTAAGTACATAAACATATTAGTGAGAATGAAACGAAAATAAAGCCTTTCCAGTGTGCTCTTTCGCTCCTGGGGTGGGTGTACAATCTTCGCCCTCACTGTTGCTTCCTGTTACAGAGGATGAAGGAACATCACAAAATAGAAACTTACAATTAAACGAAATTTGCACAAAATAAATGCAAGGAGCTTTTGATAACGGAAGGATTTCCTTCATTTTACGCGCATTGTATTTTTATATATTGCACATGCTAATATGAGTGGTTATTTGAATACATGAATGATTGAAAACGAAACCCGCCAGAAGTTCAAACAATATTCGCAAAGAATGACTTATGTTCGGTGTTTTTTTTTCCTGTATTAACACTGCGAATTAGTTTTAGTGCACTGTTTCGGTATTTTAATGCTTTCTCTACTCCACCTTACTTCTTTAATAAACTTCTATAAATTTTCCACCTGCCCCTCCTCCCGTGCATCAGATTGGTCACCAAGCACTTGAGTGAAATACCTAATTCACAGCTTTTTCTGTGCTTACATTAAAACAAGTATTTCTGTCCGGTCAATCCTAGTTGCCAAGCAACATTCACATTCTCATATAAGATACACTCTCATGTACATATTTTGTACATTATATTATTTCTTAATATTTGTTGGGCCACTAGTTATGCAAAGTGGAGCATATACAACAATGCACTACATGTGTTTTAATCATGCATCTTAGAGCTGTGATGCTTCAATAATTAGGGGCATATTTCTCAAGGGTTTGTGTCGCGTTTGAATGACGCGCCATTCTACATGCGCGAGGCAAGCCCTAAAATCTATTTATTAAGCCATGAAAGGCCACTTTGCAGGGCCGTGAATGGCGTGATAAACCAGGGGTAATGCAACACAGTGCAAATCACTCTTTTGCATTACTCTGCCCCAGGGAGGCATTCCACAGGGTGTTTCACACAACTCACATGGATTTTGACGCATTCCCAGTTTTACCATTACTTTTAGACTTGGAATGGTGCTAAAATGCTGTGCCTTTCAAGAGGAGGCAAAACGAGGAGAAATATCTTTATTTCTCCTTCTTACTTCCTCTTTCTATGTGTGCTACATTCTGCATTAAACATCGAAAGAGGAATATGCCTGAGGGGATTGTTTATGTGCAGAAAGGTGTTCCTTTCTGCATAAAACAATCCTGCATGCAACGCAAGCACCCATGCATGATGGTGCAAGGGTGCCTGCATTGGCACTAGGCATCCCATCGTGCACCAGCACTGGGGAAAAGGCAGGAATGTGCCATATTGTGTTAAATATGGCACGTTTCTGCCCAGTGCCTGTAATGAAGTGCAGAAAGGTGACTTGCTGTGCTGCATTACATTGACTTTTTAATAAATAGGCCTCTTAGGCTGTGAGCTCGTGGGGGTGGCATACTTCAGAATATCACATTTAGTGCATTAAACTGTGTGGTGTTTACTGTGAATTACATTTCTGAACATCTAGATTCGTTGATTAATGCAAATGATGTATTATGAGAAAAGGGCTCAGGAAGTAGGGCCTTTAATCCTTCTCATGCTAATTGATGCTTTTAGAATGATAAATACTTCATAATGAATTATGAAGTCTTCAATCAAGCCTTCTTTGCGTTGAGTAACAAGAAGTAATTCAGGCATTTCTTCAGTGATGTATATATATATATATATATATATATATATATATATATATATTGCAATTAAATGAACCTTGGCAAGTTTGTCTGTTATCGTGTCATTTCAGAAAGCTCTGGGCATTTTGGTGATAAAATATTTTAACGGCAGTCCTGTCGTGGAAGTGGCACCGCCTGGAAAATGAGGACCGCAGAGGCTGGAACTTTTCTAAACTCTATTGCGGGATAACAGACAGCACGATTTTCACCAGCAGGAATGTTCTGAGGCCCACTAAAGGCAATACTGACGAAAATCTGAATAGCAAACAAAACCCACTGGAAGGTGTGATTGAAGCCTAGGAACACCATGGTACACAATGCAATATACTCGAACTTACCTGAGCAGTCCAATCAAGAGGCAGGACATTATTTAAATGCACAGAAATTCAAGGCTGTTTTGGTTTGCTGTTTGTCAATCCTGTGAACAAGGGCAATGAAGCCTGAAACACGTAAGTAGAAGATACATTATTTCAGAATGTCAACATGCTGGTGCATTGCAATTAAATGAACCTTGGCAAGTGTGTCTATTATCGTGTGTATTTCTGAAAGCTCTGGGCATTTTGGCGATATATATATATATATTCACTGAAAAAACCATAGGTTATAGACCATATATAGTTAGGAATTAGCATTTAAAAAACCTTATTTTACTCACACAAAACCATTGAAATTCCATATATAGTTAGTTGCACTAACTATATATCGCGCACCCGCAATCCACTGCTGATCATGTCACATATTACATCATTCATGACATGGTCAGTGACATCACTGATGACATCACTGATGACATCACTGATGACAACATCCAGTGACTGTATGTTTCTGTAAAGTTAAAATATGTCTTACATATTGAAGAATGAGTGGATGTATAAGTGTCTGGATGAAGGATTTAGTAGGTGCGTGACTGACTGTATGAGTGAGTGATTAAATGTGTCTCACTGAATGCATGGGTTAGTGACTAAACTGTCTTAATTTGTGCATCATAATGTCTGTTGTGATGTAAACTGCTGCATGTGTTGATCATTAGCTATACGAGAGGCTATATGTGTTATTGATTGGTTGCCCAAATATTTGTATGGGAGATTGAGTTTGTGTAGGGGTGGCTGGGAGGTGTGTGACTCTGTGCATAGATGTGTGAGCAGTTGATTCACTAGGTGTATGAGTTCAAGAGTGCATGTGGAAACAGCTACATGGGCAGTTGACTGTGTGCATGAGTGTATTGATGATTGAATGGATATCTCAATGCTACATGTTATAGTAAGTACATATGTAAAACACAGTACATGTGAGAGTTGGCATATATAAATAACTGTGCATGAGAGCCACTGAATGTGTGAGTGGTTGTATGGATCATTGTGAACTTGTATCAGGGATTGTATAAGAGAGTAAATATGTGTTAGTATATGTTTGAATAAGTAAGGTGTGTATAACTGTATAGTTGAAGAAATGGAGGTGAGATTGTTTATTTGCATGACTGACTAGGTGTGTGAGTAACTCAATGGATGAGTGACAGTGTGTGAGTGTCTGTATACACTGAGTGTATCTAAGGTTATATTAGAGTCTGAAGAGGTTTATCGTATTAGCACAAGAATGATGTCAAATGAGATGTCATCATTGATGTCATCAGTGATGTCATTTGAGATGTCATCAGTGATGTCATCAGTGATGTCACTGACCATGTCATGAATGATGTAATATGTGACATGATCAGCAGTGGATTGCGGGTGCGCGATATATAGTTAGTGCAACTAACTATATATGGAATTTCAATGGTTTTGTGTGAGTAAAATAAGGTTTTTTAAATGCTAATTCCTAACTATATATGGTCTATAACCTATGGTTTTTTCAGTGAATTTTCAAGGTTTTGTAAATGCTAATTCCTAACTATATATGGTCTATAACCTATGGTTTTTTCAGTGAATTTTCAAGGTTTTGTAAATGCTAATTCCTAACTTTATATGGTCTATAACCTATGGTTTTTTCAGTGAATTTTCAAGGTTTTGTAAATGCTAATTCCTAACTATATATGGTCTATAACCTATGGTTTTTTCAGTGAATTTCAATGGTTTTTTAATAGCAAATATCATACACTGTCGAATGTCAAGTACGTGGTAAGTAAAAACATTTTCGTGTTTATGCACACTGATCTGCTTTGAATGCTGCCCCCCACCCCTCATTTCTATTAGGAGTACTCTCTCTTTGCAGATAGTGAAGGGTAGTTAACGCAGGCCTTTGCCCCCATTGTAATCCGTCGTGCCTGCTTCTCTCTCCATTTGATTGATTGTTCTCTTTGGTTCATTCTCTATTTACAAACAAGCACAGAGTCGCAATACTCTGTTTAGTCTTTGCAGATAGCGAAAAATCGTGTAAAAAAACAAAAGGAATCGAGCAAAATCAGTAGGCCACTAATGGGATCTCTTTTTGACCTCGCTAAAATAGAAACATTAGGAACAACCTGTTGAAAATAGCAATGTGTATGTACATAAGCGGCGTTCATTTCTGTTCACAGTACCCCTTGTTGATTGTTTGAATCGAGCATTGAATTGTTCGAAGTTGGTTCTCTTAAGGATCTTTTCTGCCTGCAAACGAGGAAGAATAGGAATATTCTCTCTCCCTTTGCAGATAGTGAAGGGTAGGTAACGCAAGCCTTTAACACGTCGTACCTATTTCATTCCTCATTGATTGATTGATTGTCCGAACATTGACTGTTTGGGAATTAGTTCTTTTTGGAGGTATTCCCTGTTTACAAATAAACGTAGGAAAATCTTTGCAAGTAGTGAAAGGGTACGTAATGCGGACCTTTCTCCCCCGTTGTAATCTGTCATGCCTATCTACTCCCCACTGATTGATGCACCTGTTTCACCCGGACCATTTACTAGAGATAGGTCATCTGGCCCGACCAGAGAGCACCCCTAGTGAAAAGGACATATGCAATAATAACGAAGTGATCACTGTATCCTGTTAACAGAAACTTTAGCATGAAACAACCTGGAAAGAAAAGAATAGGAAAACGAAAATCAGTAGGCCACTGATGAACTTTTTATTAAATAACAAACAAAGAAACGATGACAATACGTAATGATAAAACCTATTATTGTCCTAGAAACAAGAAACGGTAGAAGTAAGCCCGTAATAAGAAACCTGAAAACATCGCCCCTCACTGCCCCAAAACGTGTCTGTCCCACCGCCTGCCACGGCCAATTAACGGCAAACTGGGAAAGATAGAAGTCAGCAGACATCCGCCCCATTCTAGAAACTTCCAAAGGGCAACAGGTTTTCGGCTACGCCCAGCCGGAAGCAACACATATAAGGCGGGTCCTGCTGCCACGCCTCGGCCAGGAGATCATCACGTAGGGTGTAGCCGGAGGAGAGGACGAGGCCAGCGGGACCCGGCCAGGGGGATTGACAACACTGGAGAGTTTCAGGGGGGGGAATGTCCCTGTCCTCGACCCTCCCCTCTCTCTCCCAGTCCGGCCGCGGTGGCCCTTGAGAGTTGCAGGTTGTCCCTCCACACTCTCTCCCGGTCCGGCCACCAACGGCCGGGGGCTGGGGCCGACGGGATCCGGCTGCAGCCGATGAGCCAAGGAACCCGTTCATGGGGCCAGAGCAAAGGGCGTCCGGCCGCCATCCTCCAGAGGTGCGGCCCAAAGACGGACGGGACATTTCTTCTTTCTTTTATAATGGCTGCGACAACACTGGGGGGGGATGTCTTGCACATGCCTCTGACCCCCCCCCCTCATCCTCATCGCCTGGTCCGGCCATAACAAATGTCAAGCGAGACGCCGTGGGGTGCACTGGGAGGGAGAGACGATGCGAACAGGCCTCTCCCGCCTCCCCAGGTGAAGGCTTCCCAGCTGCACCCTCAGCGCTCCAGGCGCCCGGAAAAGGGTTCTTCCACTGTGGCGATGCTGCAACGTCTCGCCCGGCAGGGTGGAGCCCGTCCGCTCATTTGACCCCGCGATCGCCAGTAGCTACCGAACTCTCAAAATGGCGGTCGACCTGGCAAGAGCGGTCCCAGCATAAAGAAATGGCCCGGTCACTGGTTGACTCCACCACCGTAGTCCTCCACGACCTTGAAGATTCTAGAGGAGCCGCGGGAGTCTCCGACCCCCGCAGACACCCCCGATGGGGAATGACTGCCATGATCGCCCGTGGAGTGACGAAACTGTATCCGCGGGACGTCGGCGCTCCCATGCTGCCACCAGCCTCAGTTTGAATGACTAGAATCCTGCAGACCTCAGTTCCGGTGAAAGCACAGTGTGACCCGGTAGGAAAAATTGTTGCACCCCCTCCCCTTTTTGACTGATAGTTCAAACCACCGATCCTTTCCTTTGCCCTTTTACCGGAACTATGGACTGCCTCACCCTCTTTTACATTTTCTAGAGAAAACAAAACATTAACCACTACATTAGCATAGCAGTTGACACCAGAACTGTTTTCAAATTGAAAACCAACAACATCTTCAACAGAATCCTTTTTGTTTCTGCTGTGACCCTGCTACAGCACAGGCATTGTCCCCAGCAGTAATTCTGCAATGCCGATAAGTATAGCTGTGGTGCCTACTGGACTCACTCACCCCCGCGGCGCCCCACGCCGTTATTTGCTGGGCGGCAACTTACTAGACATCACCTTCGTGACATCCAGATTTCAGCGCTTTCTGCTGCCTTGGAACTATTCGCACAACAGACCGCTACTGACAATCCACCCCCCGGGACGCCCCACGCCGGATACCCAAATCAGTGCGGCACCCAGGCAACATCTTATGAATTTTCATAATTTGAAAGAACTAGTAACATGTCCTCATAAGGAATTTCCTCATGAAAAGTCTGCAATGATGATTCTTGTAACTCTATGGTCTCCAAACATTCGATAAATTCGCCATCAAGAGATTGATCAAAAAAATCATTCAAGTCATCTCCTCCTTGTGAGAATATTTCATTATTGGTGCTGTCAATTTCAATAAATGTATTGGATAATTCAAAAGAAATTGCCACGGTCTCTTCGTTGTTTAAATGTTTTTTCTGTTTTTGTTTTGTTGTATATATTTATAAGTTATTAAAGTTTTATAATCCTACTACTTTGTTGGAGTGCTATATATTTTTAATATGACACATAATTGTAAAAACTTTGATGTACAAAGAGTCATCCCTGGAATCTTCCGCTTCAGGCTCGGTCCCCTCCCCAATCACAATACAGGATGGTTTTCAGATAGTAGGAACACGTGTGGTGTGACGGATCTCATCGGGTGGGGGCCTTGATCTACTATAACTCCTTTGAAGAGGGGTGATTCTTTACAGCTGGGGCCATAAACTACATCTGCAGGGCTAGCTGATAGCCTGGACAATCGGACACAGAGGAAGAGGAGTGTCAGAGGGTGCGGTAGTGAATAGGGCGAAAGGGAGGTGTCAGGCGGGCACAGAGTGTGATTCTCAAGGAAGAGCAGCGCAGATGGGGGGAGGTTTATTGCCCATGCATAACACAGAGAGCGGGGGTGACCAGTGCCTGGGGAAGATGCTTGCGAAGGTGGGGAGCCATGCTAAGGATCGACAGCGTGCAGAGAGTGGGTCTGGTCAAGACATCTAAAATGGCTGCCGTGCACGACAAAAGTGTGGCATTTCAAAAAAGGCAAGATGGCGCAGACAATGTTTTTCAACACTTCCTCATTTCCTTCGAATCGAACGTTAACAGACGTTGGTGCATATTACCAAAGTTAAGCGATATTTATCGCTAACGATGCTTAGCAAAGAATTTTTTACCGCTAAGCATCGTCAGAAATTATCGAAGATAAACCTTGCTATTATCAAGGTTTATCGCAAATGCGATAAAAAACGGCTGCAATGCATGAATATCGCTAAAAAGTCAGCGATATTCATGCATTACCGAGCTAATGCTCTTAGCCATGTTATCCACCTCCCATTGGATAACATGGCTAAGAACTGCTCTGGGCAGGTGTTAGTTTTTGGAGATATTCGCGCTTAGCGCGAATATCTCCAAAAGTTGGTAATAGGAGATAGATATCTTGCATGTTGTAATGCAAGTTATTGTGGTATATGGAACTCATACCATAATCTCTCAGGAAAGCAGAAACTGATCCTTTTGGGACCGCCTGAGAAGGCCTAGGAGGTGAGGGGTACTCTACTTTGCCCCCTTTTCACGTTCCGAACTTTTTTTTTTTACTCTCTTCTGTAATTACACAAAATGGCAGCGATAAGATGCATCAGAGACAGACAGTGAGAGAAAGGAGGCCGGAGATGAAGAAGAGATGTCAAATACACATTGGAGATAATATAGTGGGAGAAGGAAAGTAAATATGAGTAAACTTACCATGTAACATAAAAATGTTGCACTCTATACTATAAGTCTCATTTTATACTACAATCACTTCGCTACAACCTCATAAATTAAAAATAAAAATGAATAATGTCTCAAACAATTTTTGATTTCTAAATATAAATTTATTCTTCTGAATTTTCAAAATTTGAAAGAACTAGTAACATGTCCTCATCAGGAATTTCCTCTTCAATCATCTCATCTGGAATCTCCTCATGAAAAGTCTGCAATGATGATTCTTCTAACTCTATGGTCTCCAAACATTCGATAAATTCGCCATCAACAGATTGATCCAAAAAATCATTCAAGTCATCTCCTCCTTGTGACAATATTTCATTATTGGTGCTCTCAATTTCAATACATGTAGTGGATAATTCAAAAGAAATTGCCACGGTCTCTTCATTGTGAGCCATTTTATTTTGAAATTGCTTGCTGTAAATTGCAAAAAAAAATAATCACTTTCATTTATCGTTTTTAGTAATACATAATATAAAACTAACTTTATCAAGTATTTAGTATAACAGAAGGACTGTAAATAAATAACAGAAAAATTTTTTCAAATTATCTTCAAGTGTACAACATAGTTCCCCTTACAAATTAACAACTCACCTTTTTAAAAGTAGGAGAAGTGTTAGTACTGTGTAAATCAAACACCAGCAATTGACCACCAAAAATTCCTCACAAATGTACCTCAGACAGTAGTATCACAAAATGGCTGTGGTTTCCTCTCATTTTAGATATATACATAACCAATTAACTTTCATCACACACAAATACAAAACCAAAGTAACATTTTAATTGGTTCTAAATTTCAACACTTTCAAATGTGTTTTCCCCATGCAATTTTCCATAGGACATTTAGATACGTCTACAGCCTGAATGGCTGAACGGAATTACATCAAACTTGGCAAAATGGTACATCAAACCTAAGAGGTCAGGGAGGATCTACTATGCCCCCTTATGGTCATTTGCCCCTTCGCTTTGGCCTCCTCTTGTCTCTCGATCCTACCGAGAGACAAGATGGCGGCCGCTACGGACTGTTTGGAATGTTTACAGACGCCGGAGAACCAATCAGCTTCGCAAAGCTCCGTAACGCGAAAAGTACGCGAAGCGGAGCGCTGTTACAGATATATATCTTTTTTTGAACGTTAATTTCTCAAAATCCACTGGAGCACATATATTGAGACCTAGCAAAGGCACATCGGGCTACCAGTCCCTACAATTTTGCCAAGTTTCGTGCAAATCCATTCAGCCGTTCGATTATTATTATTATTATTTTTTTTGCCCCGCGGGGCCCTTTTAAAACCTCCACATCAAACCTAGAGGGTCAGGGAGGATCTACTATGCCCCCTTATGGTCATTTGCCCCTTCGCTTTGGCCTCCTCTTGTCTCTCGATCCTACCGAGAGACAAGATGGCGGCCGCTACGGACTGTTTGGAATGTTTACAGATGCCGGAGAACCAATCAGCTTCGCTTCACAAAGCTCCGTAACGCGTAAAGTCCGCGAACCGGAGCGCTGCCTGGTCCGCTGTTACAGATATATATCTTTTTTTGAACGTTAATTTCTCAAAATCCACTGGAGCACATATATTGAGACCTAGCAAAGGCACATCGGGCTAACAGTCCCTACAATTTTGCCAAGTTTCGTGCAAATCCATTCAGCCGTTCGGGCTAAAAGTGAGGCCAACCGCCCTATGGAAAACTCAATGTTAAAAACACGTTTTGGGACCCCCCTTTTTTCTCGGCCCCCCTTGACGAACCCCCCCCAAATTTTCAGAGGCTGCTCAGAAACAAAATGTTCCATTTTCCTGAAAATTTCAGCCAATTCCGTACACAAACGCCAAAGTTATTAGACATAGAATTTTCAAAAATCCCATAGAGAAAAAATCCTAACTATATATACCTACTGGCAACCGCCAGTAGGTAATATATATATATATATATATTCACTGAAAAAACCATAGGTTATAGACCATATATAGTTAGGAATTAGCATTTACAAAACCTTGAAAATTCACTGAAAAAACCATAGGTTATAGACCATATATAGTTAGGAATTAGCATTTAAAAAACCTTATTTTACTCACACAAAACCATTGAAATTCCATATATAGTTAGTTGCACTAACTATATATCGCGCACCCGCAATCCACTGCTGATGATGTCACATGTTACATCATTCATGACATGGTCAGTGACATCACTGATGACATCACTGATGACATCTCAAATGACATCACTGATGACATCATCCAGTGACTGTGTGTTTCTGTAAAGTTTAAATATGTTTTACATATTGAAGAATGAGTAGATGTAGAAGTGTCTGGATGAAGGATTTAGTAGGTGCGTGACTGACTGTATGAGTGAGTGATTAAATGTGTCTCACTGAGTGCATGGGTTAGTGACTAAACTGTCTTAATTTGTGCATCATTATGTCTGTTGTTCTGTAAACTGCTGCATGTGTTGATCAGTAGCTATATGAGTAACTATATGGGTTATTGATTGATTGCCCAAGTATTTGTATGGGAGACTGAGTGTGTGTGTGGCTGGCTGGGAGTTGTGTGACTCTGTGCAGATCAATGTGTACTTGTATCAATGATTGTATAAGAGAGTAATTATGTGTTAGTATATGTTTCAAAATGTAAGGTGCTCTATGTTTAACTGTATAGATTAGAAAATGGAAGTGTGATTGATTATTACAGGACTGACTAGGTGTGTGAGTAACTCCATGGATGAGTGACAGAGTGTGAGAGTCTGTATAGGTGTATGAGTGCATATGATAGTGTTGTAAAGATGAGTGATTGTATGTATGAATGATTGTATGGGTAAATGAGTGAATGTGTGTGTAAACATAGGAATCACTGAGTGCGTATGTAGTAACTAGTATTGGTGTGTCAATGGTTTCAAAAATTATACTCTGTATTTAACACTGGGTGTAACAGAGGTTATATTAAAGTGTGAGGAGATGCATTGTATTGTCACATGAATGATATCATCAGTGATGTGGTCATTGATGTCAAATGAGATGTCATCAGTGATGTCATCAGTGATGTCATTTGAGATGTCATCAGTGATGTCATCAGTGATGTCACTGACCATGTCATGAATGATGTAATATGTGACATCATCAGCAGTGGATTGCGGGTGCGCGATATATAGTTAGTGCAACTAACTATATATGGAATTTCAATGGTTTTGTGTGAGTAAAATAAGGTTTTTTAAATGCTAATTCCTAACTATATATGGTCTATAACCTATGGTTTTTTCAGTGAATTTTCAAGGTTTTGTAAATGCTAATTCCTAACTATATATGGTCTATAACCTATGGTTTTTTCAGTGAATTTTCAAGGTTTTGTAAATGCTAATTCCTAACTATATATGGTCTATAACCTATGGTTTTTTCAGTGAATTTCAATGGTTTTTTAATAGCAAATATCATAAGCTGTCGAATGTCAAGTACGTGGTAAGTAAAAACATTTTCGTGTTTATGCACACTGATCTGCTTTGAATGCTGCCCCCCACCCCTCATTTCTATTAGGAGTACTCTCTCTTTGCAGATAGTGAAGGGTAGTTAACGCAGCCCTTTGCCCCCTTTATAATCCGTCGTGCCTGCTTCTCTCTCCATTTGATTGATTGTTCTCTTTGGTTAATTCTCTATTTACAAACAAGCACAGAGTCGCAATACTCTGTTTAGTCTTTGCAGATAGCGAAAAATCGTGTAAAAAAACAAAAGGAATCGAGCAAAATCAGTAGGCCACTAATGGGATCTCTTTTTGACCTCGCTAAAATAGAAACATTAGGAACAACCTGTTGAAAATAGCAATGCGTATGTATATAAGCGGCGTTCATTTGTGTTCACAGTACCCCTTGTTGATTGTTTCAATCGAGCATTGAATTGTTCGAAGTTAATTCTCTTAAGGATCTTCTCTACCTGCAAACGAGGAAGAATAGGAATATTCTCTCTCCCTTTGCAGATAGTGAAGGGTAGGTAACGCAAGCCTTTAACACGTCGTACCTATTTCATTCCTCATTGATTGATTGATTGTCCGAACATTGACTGTTTGGGAATTAGTTCTTTTTGGAGGTATTCCCTGTTTGCAAATAAACGTAGGAAAATCTTTGCAAGTAGTGAAAGGGTACGTAATGCGGACCGTTCTCCCCCGTTGTAATCTGTCATGCCTATCTACTCCCCACTGATTGATGCACCTTTTTCACCCGGACCATTTACTAGAGATACGTCATCTGGCCCGACCAGAGAGCACCCCTAGTGAAAAGGACATATGCAATAATAACGAAGTGATCACTGTATCCTGTTAACAGAAACTTTACCATGAAACAACCTGGAAAGAAAAAAATAGGAAAACGAAAATCAGTAGGCCACTGATGAACATGAACTTTTATTAAACAACGAACAAAGAAACGATAACATAACGTAATGATAAAACCTATTAATGTCCTAGAAACAAGAAAACGTTAAAATATGCCAGTGGTGAGAGACCAGAAAAACAGTAAGAGAAACCAAATCACCCCTCGCTGTCCCACCGCCTGCCACGCCAAAAAAATCGATAGACTAGGGAAAATGCAAGTCAGTAGAACATCCACCCCCACTCTGGAAACTTCCAAGGTGGGGCAGGGTTCCGGCTACGCCCAGCCGGGAGCAGCCCATATAAGGCAGGTCCTGCTGCCACGCCTCGGCCAGGAGATCCTAACGTAGGGTGTAGCCGGAGGAGAGGCCGAAGCCAGCGGGACCCGGCCAGGGGATTGCCTTTACAACGCTGAACAGTTGCAGGGGGGGGGAATGTCTCCTCGACCCTCCCCTCTCTCTCCCAGTCCGGCCGCGGTGGCCCTTGAGAGTTGCAGGTAGTCCCGCCACATGCTCTTCCGGTCCGACCATCAACGGTCGGGGGGCCGAGGCCGACGGGATCCGGCTGCAGCCGATAAACCAAGAAACCCGTTCATGGGGCCAGAGCCAGGGGCGTCCGGTCGACATCCACCGGAAGCCCGGCCCGAAGACGGACGGGACACTTCTTTCTTTTATAATGGCTGCGACAACACTGGGGGGGGATGTCTTGCACATGCCTCCGACCCCCCCCCCCCCCCCCTCGTCCTCATCGCCTGGTCCGGCCATAACAAATCTCAAGCGAGACGCCGTGGGGTGCACTGGGAGGGAGAGACGGTGCGAACAGGCCTCTCCCGCCTCCCCAGGTGGAGGCTTCCCAGCTGCACCCTCAGCGCTCCAGGCGCCCGGAAAAGGGTTCTTCCACTGTGGCCATGCTGCAACGTCTCGCCCGGCAGGGTGGAGCCCGTCCGCTCATGTGACCCCGCGATCGCCGGTAGCTGCCGAACTCTCAAAATGGCGGTCGACCTGGCAAGAGCGGGCCCAGCATAAAGAAATGGCCCGGTCACTGGTTGACTCCACCACCGTAGTCCTCCACGACCTTGAAGATTCTAGAGGAGCCGCGGGAGTCTCCGACCCCCGATGGGGAATGACTGCCATGATCGCCCGTGGAGTGACGAAACTGTATCCGCGGGACGTCGGCGCTCCCATGCTGGCGCCAGCCTCACTTTGAATTACTAGAATCCTGCAGACCTCACTTCCGGTGAAAGCACAGTGTGACCCGGTAGGAAAAATTATTGCACCCCCTCCCCTTTTTGACTGATAGTTCAAACCACCGATCCTTTCCTTTGCCCTTTTAACGGAACTTTGGACTGCCTCCCCCTCTTTTACATTTTCTAGAGAAAACAAAACATTAACCACTACATTAGCATAGCAGTTGACACCAGAACTGTTTACAAATTGAAAACCAACAACATCTTCAACAGAATCCTTTTTGTTTCTGCTGTGACCCTGCTACAGCACAGGCATTGTCCCCAGCAGTAATTCTGCAATGCCGGTAAGAATAGCTGTGGTGCCTACTGGACTCACTCACCCCCGCGGCGCCCCACGCCGTTTTTTGCTGGGCGGCAACTTACTAGACATCACTTTCGTGCCATCTAGATTTCAGCGCGTTCTGCTGCCTTGGAACTATTCGCACAACAGACCGCTACTGACAAGAATATTTCATTATTGGTGCTGTCAATTTCAATAAATCTATTGGATAATTCAAAAGAAATTGCCACGGTCTCTTCGTTGTTTAAATGTTTTTACTGTTTTTGTTTTCTTGTATATATTTATATGTTATTAAAGTTTTATATTCCTACTACTTTGTTGGAGTGCTATATATTTTTAATGTGACACATAATTGTAAAAACTTTGATGTACAAAGAGTCATTCCTGGAATCTTCCGCTTCAGGCTCGGTCCCCTCCCCAATCACAATACAGGATGGTTTTCAGATAGTAGGAACACGTGTGGTGTGACGGATCTCATCGGGTGTGGGCCTTGATCTACTATAACTCCTTTGAAGAGGGGTGATTCTTTACAGCTGGGGCCATAAACTACATCTGCAGGGCTAGCTGATAGCCTGGACAATCGGACACAGAGAAAGAGGAGTGTCAGAGGGTGCGGTAGTGAATAGGGCGAAAGGGAGGTGTCGGGCGGGCACAGAGTGTGATTCTCAGGGAAGAGCAGCGCAGATGGGGGGAGGTTTATTGCCCATGCATAAGACAGAGAGCGGTGGTGACCAGTGCCTAGGGAAGATGCTTGCGTGGGTGAGGAGCCATGCTACGAATCGACAGCGTGCAGAGAGTGGGTCTGGTCAAGACATCTAAAATGGCTGCCGTGCACGACAAAAGTGTGGCATTTCAAAAAAGGCAAGATGGCGCAGACAATGTTTTTCAACACTTCCTCATTTCCTTCGAATCGAACGTTAACAGACGTTGGGGCATATTACCAAAGTTAAGCGATATTTATCGCTAACGATGCTTACCAACCAATTTTTTACCACTAAGCATCGTCAGAAATTATCGAAGATAAACCTTGCTATTATGAAGGTTTATCGCAAATGCGATAATAAACGGCCGCAATGCATGAATATCGCTAAAAACTCAGCGATATTCATGCATTACCGAGCTAATGCTCTTAGCCATGTTATCCACCTCCCATTGGATAACATGGCTAAGAACTGCTCAGGGCAGGTGTTACTTTTTGGAGATATTCGCGCTTAGCGCGAATATCTCCAAAAGTTGGTAATAGGAGATAGATATCTTGCATGTTGTAATGCAAGTTATTGTGGTATATGGAACTCATACCATAATCTCTCAGGAAAGCAGAAACTGATCCTTTTGGGACCGCCTAAAAAGGCCTAGGGGGTGAGGAGTACTCTACTTTGCCCCCTTTTCACGTTCCGAACTATTTTATTTTACTCTCTTCTGTAATTACACAAAATAGCAGCGATAAGATGCATCGGAGACACACAGTGAGAGAAAGGAGGCCGGAGATGAAGAAGAGATGTCAAATACACATTGGAGATAATATAGTGGCAGAAGGGAAGTAAATATGAGTAAACTTACCATGTAACATAAAAATGTTGCACTCTATACTATAAGTCTCATTTTATACTACAATCACTTCGCTACAACCTCATAAATTAAAAATAAAAATGAATAATGTCTCAAACAATTTTTGATTTCTAAATATAAATTTATTCTTCAGAATTTTCTAAATTTGAAAGAACTAGTAACATGTCCTCATCAGCAATGTCCTCATTAAAAGTCGCCAATGATGATTCTTGTAACTCTATGGTCTCCAAACACTCGATAAATTCGCCATCAAGAGATTGATCAAAAAAATCATTCAAGTCATCTCCTCCTTGTGACAATATTTCATTATTGGTGCTGTCAATTTCAATCAATGTAGTGGAATCATTCAAGTCATCTCCTCGTGACAATATTTCATTATTGGTGCTCTCAATTTCAATCAATGTAGTGGAATCATTCAAGTCATCTCCTCCTTGTGACAATATTTCATTATTGGTGCTGTCCATTTCAATCAATCTAATGGAATCATACAAGTCATCTCCTCCTTGTGACAATATTTCATTATTGGTGCTCTCAATTTCAATCAATGTAGTGGAATCATTCAAGTCATCTCCTTGTGACAATATTTCATTCTTGGTGCTGTCCATTTCAATCAATCTAATGGAATCATACAAGTCATGTCCTCCTTGTGACAATATTTCATTATTGGGGCTCTCAATTTCAATCAATGTGTTGGACAATTCAAAAGAAATTGCCATGGTCTCTTCATTGTGAGCCATTTTATTTTGAAATTGCTTGCTGTAAATTGCAGAAAAAAATAATCACTTTCATTTATCGTTTTTAGTAATACATAATATAAAACTAACTTTATCAAGTATTTAGTATAACAGAAGGACTGCAAATAAATAACAGAAAACATTTTTCAAATTATCTTCAAGTGTACAACATAGTTCCCCTTACAAATTAACAACTCACCTTTTTAAAAGTAGCAGAAGTGTTAGTACTGTGTAAATCAAACACCAGAAATTCACCACCAAAAATTCCTCACAAATGTACCTCAGACAGTAGTATCACAAAATGGCTGTGGTTTCCTCTCATTTGACATATATACATAACCAATTAACTTTCATCACACACAAATACAAAACCAAAGTAACATTTTAATTGGTTCTAAATTTCAACACTTTCAAATGTGTTTTCCCCATGCAATTTTCCATAGGACATTTACATACGTCTACAGCCTGAATGGCTGAACGGAATTACACCAAACTTGGCAAAATGGTACATCAAACCTAAGAGGTCAGGAAGGATCTACTATGCCCCCTTATGGTCATTTCCCCCTTCGCTTTGGCCTCCTCTTGTCTCTCAATCCTACCGAGAGACAAGATGGCGGCCGCTACGGACTGTTTGGAATGTTGACAGACGCCGGAGAACCAATCAGCTTCGCAAAGCTCCGTAACGCGAAAAGTACGCGAAGCAGAGCGCTGTTACAGATATATATCTTTTTTTGAACGTTAATTTCTCAAAATCCACTGGAGCACATATATTGAGACCTAGCAAAGGCACATCGGGCTACCAGTCCCTAATATTTTGCCAAGTTTCGTGCAAATCCATTCAGCCGTTCGATTATTATTATTTTGTTTTTTTTTTGCCCCGCGGGGCCCTTTTAAAACCTCCACATCAAACCTAGGGGGTCAGCGAGGATCTACTATGCCCCCTTATAGTTATTTCCCCCTTTGTTTTGACCTCCTCTTGTCTCTCGATCCTACCGAGAGACAAGATGGCGGCCGCTACGGACTTTTTGGAATGTTGACAGACGCCGGAGAACCAATCAGCTTCGCTTCACAAAGCTCCGTTGCGCGTAAAGTACGCGTCCTGGGACGCTGCCAGGTCCGCTGTTACAGATATATATCTTTTTTTAAACGTTAATTTCTCAAAATCCACTGGAGCACATATATTGAGACCTACAAAAGGCACATCGGGCTACCAGTCCCTACAATTTTGCCAAGTTTCGTGCAAATCCATTCAGCCGTTCGGGCTAAAAGTGAGGCCAACCGCCCTATGGAAAACTCAATGTTAAAAACACGTTTTGGGACCCCCCTTTTTTCTCGGCCCCCCCTTGACGAACCCCCCCAAATTTTCAAGGGCTGCTCAGAAACACAATGTGCCATTTTCCTGAAAATTTCAGCCAATTCCGTCCACAAACGCCAAAGTTATTAGACATAGAATTTTCAAAAATCCCATAGAGAAAAAATCCTAACTATATATACCTACTGGCGACCGCCAGTAGGTAATATATTCACTGAAAAAACCATAGGTTATAGACCATATATAGTTAGGAATTAGCATTTACAAAACCTTGAAAATTCACTGAAAAAACCATAGGTTATACACCATATATAGTTAGGAATTAGCATTTAAAAAACCTTATTTTACTCACACAAAACCATTGAAATTCCATATATAGTTAGTTGTACTAACTATATATCGCGCACCCGCAATCCACTGCTGATCATGTCACATATTACATCATTCATGACATGGTCAGTGACATCACTGATGACATCACTAAAATAAGGTTTTTTAAATGCTAATTCCTAACTATATATGGTGTATAACCTATGGTTTTTTCAGTGAATTTTCAAGGTTTTGTAAATGCTAATTCCTAACTATATATGGTCTATAACCTATGGTTTTTTCAGTGAATTTCATTGGTTTTTTAAAAGCTAATATCTATAGCTGTAAAATGTATTCTTCTTTAAATCCAAAAATATATTTTATATGTTTATTAATAAATTTTTTTAAAATATTTTTTTTGTTTCGCTCCCGGTCCGCGAACCGGAAAGCTTTCCGTTAGCTCAAATTGATGCCGCGACCCGGTCCGCGAACCGGTAAGAAATCAACATCGTGACACGTCGCGAAAGCGCGACGTATCGCGTTGCCGCGTAATGCGTCTTATGACGTACCGCGTTAGCGCACCCGGAAGTGCCCCGGGGCGCGGACCGAGGCGCGAAACGCAGCTCCCCGGAAGCGATCCGCGGCGCGTCGCGAAAGCGCGACGTATCGCGTTGCCGCGTAATGCGTCTTGTGACGTACCTCGTTAGCGCACCCGGAAGTGCTCCGGGGCGCGGACCGAGGTGCGAAGCGCAGCGACCCGGAAGCTAACCGGGGCGCGTTCCGCAGCGCGTAACATGAGCGTGAGAGGTCATGTGACTTGTTAATAAAACTTTTCATTGGTTCATTTCACTTTTGGTTTCATAATCATGTAAGGCTAGGTCAGGTGACCTAAAAATAACACTTTTCATTGGTTGAGAACTATTGTTTTTCCCAAATGATGAAAACCCCTCCTTCTTTCCTCACTCTGACTTTCATCATTGTGAGAGGAAGACCTTTATTAATACTTCAGAAATGGCTTCAGTAGTTGCTTCAGCTGGTGCACCCCCACCACCACCTCCACCTCCTCATGGGAAGAGAGGACCACCTCCCCAGGTCATGACCAACACAGAGGAGGAAGAGGAAGAAATGGAGGAAGAGGAGGGAGAAGAACCACAGTTCTTGGAAGAGGTGCCCCGGGTTTCCCATAAGAAAGCCAGTTTCATCTGGCAGTTTTATTCAATCCCTCCTGGCCAAAAAAAAGTGAATGCGAGGTATGTCACCTGCCTCATCTGCAAAGATAAATTATCAAGAGGGACGGATAAGAAGTATAGTTATGGGAACTATACTATGCATAGGCACATGACCAGGAAGCATCCACTTAATTACAGCCGGGCGGAAATAAGGGATTTGGAGGAAAATCCAACATCAACTCCTGTGGCCAGATCAAGATCGTCAATTTCATTGACACCAGCAGAGGCACGGGAAACTGTGCCAAACATACAAGAGAATTTTGGCCACATGAAACATACTTGTATGCACTGTGGTGCTTTGATAGCATGTGGTAATATGAGTATAAATGCTATCAACCTGGCTTATGAACATCATAATTGCCCTAACCGCCCCCAGTAAAAAAATTTTTGCTCCTGTTGAGCCCTTTTCAATGCCTGTTTTTTGTTGTTTCCCCCCCAAAAAAACCAAAAAAAATATAAAATCGTTCAAAAAATTCAAAAAAAACAAAAAAAATTCAAAAAAAATAAATATATAAAACAACAAAAATATTAAAAAAGAAGTTCTTTTCAGAACTACCTCCCCTTTCAAAAAAAATTGCTAGAATGTTTAGCACTCTGGCAAGCTCTATTTCTTTTGGTTCGCTTCCCGGTTAGCTTCCCGGTACGCGGACCGGGAGCTAACCAAAAAATAAAAAAATAAAAAAAGAGTAAGTATAAGGAAAGTAAACAGAGAGTGATGTTAAAAGAAAGACAGCTATAGGGAGTAAAGAAGAGATACTGTTTAATAGATCTATTTACCGAAGAAAAGACGGAAGAGGGTATAATTGTGAAAAACAAAATAGATAAGGAAGTGAAAGAAAAAAAAAGAGAGTATAACATTAACAAAGAAGAGTTTCTTGGAGAATGTGAGTGAATGTTCAAAATAAGATTAAAACATGGGGAATAACAGAGAGAAAAAATAGAAAACAGAAAACAAAAAATAACAGAAAAAGATTAATTGAAACAGCAAAGAAATGTAAGTAACATAGAGCCATATCATCAACATAGGCAATAAAAGTTTTGCAGCTTTTATTGGCAGAAATGTGTTGCTAAAGCCGCTTTTGCGGCAGAAAACTGCCGCTAAAACCACTTTTGCACCAGTTTTCTGCCAATAAAAACAGCAATAATTTTATTGGCTGTGTTCATAATATGCCCCTTAGTGTGCTTCAACTACACAGAGAAAGCATTATGAACAAATAGTGATAGAGTGATCAGTCAAAGACACTAAGAGTAATAGAGACGGAGTGAGTGAACAAGAGTGAGGAACTATGAGAAGAGAGGGACTGAGAAAAAGAGTGGAAGGAGTTGAGTAAGTAGGTAATAGAGAAAGGAATGAGGGAAGTAGCAAAGGCAGGAAACTGAGGGTTAAAGAAATGAAGCAGTGGAACTAATAGAAGTTAAATGTGATAGAAATGTAACGAAAAGAGTACAAAACATTTACCTTATAATTGTCGTTAAATTACTCACTTTTTGTTTTTATACTTTCAATCTGTGAAAGAGAGAACAAACATTTGAAAAATATTAAAACATGTATTTAAAAATTACAAAAGACAAGGGAAAAGATTGAAGGGCAAACAGTTTTTCAACAACTTTGACACTTACAGAAGCTTCTGCTTCTCCAGGCCCCCTACACAGTCCTAAAGATATACATTTTAAACTAACAGTATCTTGATGCAGATGAAGTGAGGCCTATCTTAAAACATGGTGCATCTTTTGCATTGCTGTTGTCTCAGAAAAGTGTCGCAAGACACTAAAATTTTAAATGATTGCTTCAGGATGCCAATAAGATGTGTCCTATCCAGAGGTTTCTTTGAGGTGAGGCCTACTCAGGGTTGCAGATGAAATTTCGAGTTGTTGAAGAGAATAGAGGACATAATACATGTGAAGGTCTACCAATGAAGTGAGTCATGTCCACTGCACTCTTGAACAAAGTCCAAACCTCCTATGTTTCCCTGGACAGACCTAAACTTGATCTGCACAATGTGATTCGTAATGATAGGAAACACAGGTGATGTAATTGAAATACGTGCAATTTCTTTTGCTCATTTCACAATCACATCACTTGTGTTTCCTTTGCTTAGGTATCTCATTGTGCAGATGTAGTCCAGCATATGAAAGAGTACGCAGAAGTGCAGCACTGCATGCAACAACTTTGACACTTACAGAAGCCTCACCTTCTCCATGCCTCCTACACAGTTCTACATATACATCATAAATGCAAACAGTACAGAATTAATTATACATGTTAAATGGTTTATTTTTGCTGTTCTCAGAATGTATCAAAATTCACTAAAAACAGTGACTTGAAGGTATTCATCATATAACAGCGGGGAAAAAAAACCACAATCAAAATGATTGTGTTTAAAAAACCCATACAACATAACAAATCAGAATTCAGAACTCCTTAAAGTTAACTTACTTTCCATGACGTCAAAGGATGTCCTATGAACAGCTTACACTCTGTTGTGCTGTTATTACTTTCAGCCCGCCACTTTCTGAAAGAAAACCTCCATCGTTTTTAAAAACATGTTACATGCAATAAATGACTTCTTGCTCTCTACCACAAGTTTCCACAAAGCCAAATCTTGTCAGAGCCATTTATAACTCTTGGATTTCTTGTAAGCCAATCCCGTCATTTGGCATTTCTGCAACTTTCAGAATTAAAATGTTGAAGATCATTTTCACAATCCTGGAATAGTAATATCTTCCCCTTCTTGCTCAGTCATGTTCTACATTTCCTATGACACTGATACTGCTTACTATGAAGCAGACTTACACTACCTCTATGACTACTACAATTATTTAATTCTCTACATCACTTTTAATCACAAAGCAATGTAAAACAGTAGACAGCATTGCAGACTTACATTCCCTCTACTCTATGTTTTGATTGGCTGCTTCAATTAGCTTATAAAAATAAATAGTTTTTCTGAACTCATTCAAAGTGCACTTATTTCTCCATGACGTCTAGTCTTATGGTTAGAAGTTATGTCTCTGAACTACACTTATCCTCAAGGCCAAATTGTGTAGGAGCCATTAGAACTTCTTGAAATTCCACAGAGCACATCCCGAGATTCTTTCCCTAAAATTTTGGTTTTAAAAACACCAGGTAAGAGTTTTTAAGGTCATACGGCAATTTTTTTTTGTAAATTAAAACAGAATCATTGCAAAATGACCAGCCATTTCTAGACTTTAAATAAGCTGTGTAATGTCCTGATGTTATTGAAGGACCGTCATGATATATAATTGCTGCAGTTACAAAAGTCCTTCCTGATATTGACAACTGCGAAGCCACAACATTTTTAATTAAAGTTGTCAATTTTGTTCCATCAGGCCTACATCGTTGGAACATTAAAATGACATACTGGCCATATGTTCGTATAAATAATGTGGACATCATTTCAGATTTACATTGGCTACACTCCATGTTGTGATCAGCTGCTTTTACTAGCTTATTAAAGGAGACTGATTTACTGTCTGGCAAAGTTAAATATATAAATCTTTCTGAGTCTACACTAGTAGTACTTGATACCATACAGTTCTCGCAGTCATGCTGCCATTGATAAGAAAGCCCAAACAGCTGATCTACATCTACACCTTCAGCATGCAATACATCAAGCATATACATTAAAAACTCCTGCCAATCTTGCTGAATATTTTGAGAGAATTGTGTTTGGCCTGAACATCTGTCTAACAGATTTCGAATTTCAGACACACTTTCTATGTTTGTTCTATCAGTGCTACATTTCTCTAACACAGAATTTAACAAACTGCAAAATCTTTGATCAGAATTGACCACAATCTCTTCTTTTACATTTTCTAGAGAAAACAAAACATTAACCACTACATTAGCATAGCAGTTGACACCAGAACTGTTTTCAAATTGAAAACCAACAACATCTTCAACAGAATTCTTTTTGTTTCTGCTTATAATTTCAGGTTCATCGACTTTTCGTCTTTTTGCTACAACCTCCCCAGTATTGGTTACATTTCTTCGTTTCCAGCCTACCACACGTTTCTCAAACAAAGGATATTGAGGCAAAAGTGGCGCATACTCTCTTCTTAACCTATTGTATTCCTTAACACAATCTAGATCCGCACAAATGCTTGTGACATCACACTCAATCAAGTACAATCCCGATAAAGTTCTAACTCGTGACAATGCCACATATGCCATACCCTCCTTGAACACAGAACTGCCAATATTAACCAATGCACTGTCTACACTTAAACCTTGCGATTTATGGATTGTCACCGCATATGCCAAGCAAACAGGAAACTGCTTACGGCGCACATATAAGTCTTTTACAAGCAAAAATCTAGCAGAGCAACGACCAATTAGCTGTACTTCCTCAATGCCATCAAATTAAATTTTTAAAAATTCAATTCCATCTCTATTTCTGTATTTTACAAAATCAACAACATTACCCATTGATCCATTTACCAGACCTCTTTCAACATGTAAATTCCTTCTTAAAATTAAACGGCAGTTCAAGCACACATTCAGAGTCTTTTCAAAACCTGCAGTTTTAGATATACTCTTCTCTAATGAATCCAATTTTGTTTTCAGATTCTCAGACAAAATAATTGTTGATCCCATATGCTCTACTCTGTCAATAGCTTCCAGTTTCACAATCTCTTGCTTTTCTAAATGCAACATTTTGTTGTTGAATTTGGCACATTCTGCAAGAGTTGGCATCAAACATATTCCAGATTTCTTCTCAGTAATTTTCTGAAAAATATTCTCAGGCACAACATCTTGTTCTGGATATAAATTTGACAGTAATCGTGCATGTAAAGCTTCTTTCCCATGCTCGGTCACTTTTCCAATTCTAACATCTTGTAGAATAGTCTTGTAAACTTCATCCTTCGCCTGACGCATATTTTCATGCAGTTCAGCATAATTGAAGTTTAACCATATATTGACGTTGCCAATGCTGCCTAGGCACTTCCTGGTATCTTCATGCGTGAGCATTTTGAACACAGGTTGCCCTTTCACTGGTGTCAGTTGCAGAAGATCTCCGAAAACAATGATGTGTTTGCCACCAAATAACACATCATACTCTGTTTTGAGAACTTCTTGCATTCTCAAATGCACAAAGGCAAGCATGACATTGGAAACCATGCTTACTTCGTCAATGATAAGAAGTTTCATTTTCCTCAAGATTCTTGAAACTTCAAAACAAGCATCTCCAGATAGCTTGTGATATTGTAATTTGTTGTCATGCTCCACTGGCAGCATCAGTAAACGATGTAAAGTAATCCCTTTAATGTTATGTGCTGCCAGTCCAGTTGGAGCGGTGACAACACAAGACAGCGATGACTCTGTCCTTTCCTGCAAATAGCATGAAATTGCTTTAATGAGGAAACTTTTTCCAGTTCCCGCTTCTCCACTCACGTACAGTCGGACAGGATTCAACGACGTACATGAGCACTCTTTCTTGTCATGACTTAATCCATGATCAATTTGCATGGTAACTTCGTCATATATTTTCCTCTGCTCAACGTTGAGTTGTCTTTCCAACTCTTCTAAGTTAACCGCATCCTCCTGAGCATGTGCCATGGCTCTTTCCACTTCATTCATAGCAGTGGCAGCTTCATTTTCGATAACAGGTCCTCCTAGTGGATCCTGACTCAATGAAGCAGAACTCTGACTGTCCTGAGAACTGTCTCTGGCAATCTCGGCTGCAATCATTGCTTCCTGCTCAATTTCCGCATTCAACATTTGTACATATTTGGGAAAAGCAGGACATTCTATGGTCTCCTTGGCGGCATTGAAAGAGTCTTCGTAACAGAGAAAATCTCCAAGCAGTTCCTCTTCTGCACGCCAAGGCTTGAAAAGTTGCAAAAGTGCTAAATAGAAAAACTCCTTTTTTTCAGGAGATTCGCCACTCAATTTTCGATGGTTTACCAAGTGGCATTTTCTTTGCTTGACCAGACATCCCTCACTTCCTATTACAGCATACACTCCTTTCTCAGTATCTTCTTTGATGTTCCTCTTGAATATGTAATTTTGAAGAACCTCATACAGACAAACATTCTCGAGGTGAATGCTTCGATTTGGATAATATGTATCCAACATGTTGGTCTTCAAAATGTCGGTACTGTTTGGCTCCTTTTCCGCCAAATACTCAATTTCCCGCACAGGTTTGAGAACTCGATTACGCGTTGCAGCAAGACCAAGACTCGCCCAAATGATACTCCTGGACTTGGCATAGAGACTTGCTGAAGACAACCGGTCAGAACATTCGTACGCTCCGATTTCTCGATGCGACAACATCTTCAGACTGAAACTGTACAACTTCTTGCTGAGGCTCTTTTCATGGGAAATGTCCTCCCACATATCCTTCAATTCTGTCTTCTCTTTTTTGGTGATGTAAGACGTCTCATACCGAGCCACAGCCATACAGTTATCAGCCACAAACTGTATATCCATGTTAGCATTCCACATGGACAAAATCACCGGGTTGTAGTCGTTGATGTACTTGGACTCTTCGTTCCTCTTCAAATTGTTTGTGTTTTTAGGTGATTTCTTCATCACATTATGTCGCAGCGAAGACATCAAACTGTTTACTCTTCCTTTAGAAATCACCGGTCGTGGAAAACCGAAACGACATTTGGTGTAGAACTTGTCCTTGTTTCCAAAATACTGTCTTGGACATTGACTTTATCCATAAAGTCACTTGCCGAGATGTTTTGCATGTGTATACCACTTTTCAAGATGTGGTTCACTGCATATGACAGTCCAGACAGATCGCTTTCAAACAGGAGATGAAACAAATAAGGAATGCATTGTCGAAACCTAGCATCTCCTGCATACAATCGCAAAGTCCGGTATTCAGAAGCAGGAATTTGATGAGGTCGCTCATCATATCTTCCTCCCTGACCTGTTGGAAAAAGCTGTGGGAAACACCGAGCTTCCAAACTTTCCTCCCAAACACTAATGGGACTCTCTTTGGCTTGTTTCATTTGAAACAACTCAATAGCATTCCCCATGACTTCCTTGGAATGCAAAGGATGAACACTATAATGTTCATATATTTCTTCACTAGTAGAAGTTTCTACTTTCTCAATTTGACCAGCACACAAATCGCTATCCTCTTCCTCACTTACTTCCTCTTCTGCAACATATACATTCTTATAGTATTTATTATTTTTTTTCAAATACAATGTTGCCTTTTTAACTTTCCTAACATCTACTAAATCTTGCCATATTTTCTTATTCTTTGTCGGAACCCCATTAACTAAGATAACCAGAGGTTCCTCGTCCACTTTTTCTACTCCAATTATGTTAATGTTTTTCTTCAAATCTAGAGGCAAATAAACAACTCTTCCCTTTAATCCTCTCTGTAAATCTGATGGAGGCAATTTCCCTGTCTTTGGCTCCATTCTTACAATAGCCTGAAAGGGATGGATACTTTGAATCAAAATAGATTCATAAGTATTTAAATCCTTCAATTCAGAAGGAATCTCAACCAATTCCAGATTATTATGAACTGCTCTAGCAGGCATCTGGTTTTGATTTAATTTGCAACAACAATAAGTACACACACGTTGATCCAATCCCAAATCAAAACAATTTTCTACCATCAAGTATGTTGCGAAATCCTTCCATTCACTATTATTTTCCCTTTCACTTTTTGCATATAAATCCACTAACTTAGTCTGATTCTTATAATAAGTGCGTCGACAACACACACAAGTGAAATTTGGCCTCTCACTTGATTTGACCTGAAACGTGGCAATTTCCCTCTGGAAATTATCTGTACTGGAAACCTGTACACTATCTTCCACATTACCCGCTTCTTCTTGGTCAATTTCAACATTCTCCTCTTTACTTCCAAAGTAACAAAACTCAATTTCTTCACATATATTCTTCACATCTATTTCAGAACCATGCAAAAGAGCAGCACATAATTTTTTAAGCATAATTGCTGGACTCTTAGCATAATACAACATTCTAACTAATTTCCTCACTTTATTATGATGCACTGCTAGCATCCTGAAATGATGAAAAACACTCTGGCATACTCTCCTGGAAAGACAAGCCAGTGAATGACCATGCAAACCTGTCACTTCTCTCACTCTGCAAGGATCTAATTCTTGCAACAACCTTATTTTCTGCTTCAAACTTTTCTTATTAAATGACCGTACAAAATCACAAAGCAAATTGATGGAATCCTGTCGCACACTGCAAATACCACTACACTTCCAGGTGTACACAGGACCCTTAGCACGTCTTCCTAAAACCTCATTACCTAACACCTCTTCTGCCTCTGTTGTCACAAGTTTTTCTTTTTCAACTAGACAACCATCTTTCACTTCATAAGCACGACCACTGGTGTCAACTGCATGCACCAAATCATTATCCTGGAAATAACTCTCCTCATTAAAAAAATGCCTCACAGCTTGAACTATGCATCCATTCTCCAGAAAAAACTTCACAAAAATTACTACGATTAACTATTCTCTTCCATCTACTATTTCTTTTGAAATCATAAATTGCCTTGTTTAGCTTCCTAATTCTATTGATTATCAAAATAAATAACTTACGTTTAATTTCAAATGCCTGATCAATAACTTTCTCAACTTTTTTTTTCTCTTATAAAAAACCACTTTCTGTTGACCTTTCTTAATATTTTTTAACAAATTGCCAATTATCCTGTTGCGGAACATTCGTTTACGAATGTCCCTAAACTGTTGTTTCCTTCTACTATCATGCACAGAGTTATCTCTTGCTCTAGCAGTAACATTTTTGATTGGCCTTTCCTTTCCATTTGAATTGCTTCTCTTTTTCTGGATTGAAACATTTTCTGTAGTAATATTTTTTTTACTGCAAATATTTCTTATGAATGTTTTTGTACTCTTACCCGGTGCTTTCTTGTTGACTTGACAAATCTTTTTGTTAGAGGACTGCTGCTTTTTTTCAATCACCTGCTGTCTTTGACGTTTTGCAGCCTTTCTCAGTCTTTCTTTCGTTGGCATGGTGAAATGTTGAAATGATCTGCAGTTGAATCTGTGGTAAAATATATTAAAAAATGTTATTAACCACTATTACCCAACAGTACATCAATAACAGTAATCAAAAACTTAAAACACTATTTTACATTTTTACATATAAGATTTTTTAGTGCATGGCAATTTTAGAATACAGAAATAGCAGAAAAGAAATGGAATTTATATTCATGTTACCTGTGCTATCTTATATGTGAATCTGATCTAATTTTATGAGCATATTTTAATATTTTATTGAAGACACTACACATAACCTGTTTTTGAAGGTGTCTTTATTTTTAAATTAAACGGTTTACATTTTTACTTTTTATTTATTATAAATTTTAAAAATAAATGTTTATAGTTCCATAGGATCAAGCAGGTCAGCTTCCCACCCTATGTCATATAATTCGGACAAATCTGCATCCTCATCACGTTCTTCTTCATCCTCAGGATTTAAATCATCCAAGGGATCAACATCCACTGATGTTTCAATTACAAGTTCAATGATGAGGTCAAAATCAACTGATTGCAGATTATCGCTCATGTTGATGTTGTCTTTATCTTTAAAGAAAGATAACAACAATGAGATGTTGCAGAGTAAGAGACAAATCTTAGAGATTATAATAGTAAAATTGTTTAACAAGAGTAACATTTTGCAGCTATTATTTAGCCATGTCCAGCGATGCTGAGCAGGTGAAGCCTATGTCTAATTTTTCAGTGAACAGGACTCATCTCTTCTTAACCTTGGATAAGCCTCACCGACTCTGTGTCCCCTGCACATACTTAAATGTAAAGGGGCAGATTTATGTTAAATGGCACATCCCCAGGCATGCACCAGTTAACGTGCACCGCTGCTCTGCCACCCATGGTGTGCCGCATTTACAATCAGATAGGAGAAAGCTGCGTCAAAACCCTGCGCCTGCTTTAAGCAGGCATAGGTCTTGACGCAACATTGTGGAGATGGGGCACCCCTGAGCCTTGCTGGAGCTGCATCGCACTTGCGATACAACTCCAGCAATGCGCCACCTTTACAGCACAGATACGTCACGCATCTGTGTCATTTTTGCCCCATGCTGCGCCGCATTGTAAATGCAGCACACCATGGGTGGCGGAACAGCGGCGCAGGATGACTGGCACATCCCTGGTGATGCGCCAGTCATCATAAATCTATCCCTAAGCTTCTTATCTTGTTACAGATGAACCGCCATATGTATCATCAAACTATTTTGCATTTCCTAAATAGCGAATTTTAAGGAATAAATAGCAATTCTTTACCATTCCTAATTTGCAATGAGCAAATTGCTAATTGCAAATTACCCATTCATTTCCATGGGCTAGGAGGCTCATAGGAATGAAGGTGCAATTTGCGATTAGCAATTAGCTCATCGCAAATTAGGAATTTTTCCAAGGGTGCAGGGGTGTCTCAAGAACACCCTGCTGCACCCCTGAAAAAGAAATTTGGGGGCATATGGCGCACATACATGCCCTAAGGGCATGTATTGGCGTCATATGGCACCTTTTGTTTTTTGGAAAAAAAGCTTTTTGAAAAGAATTCGCAAATTACCACCAACTAGAAGTTGGTGGTAATTTGCAAATCCTTAATGGCATTTTTTGCATATTTTTTGTTTGATACATTGCATTTAAGGAATCGCAAAATTTGCAAATCCTTCAGTGCAATCGCAAAATAAGGAATAGCAAATATTGCTATTCCTTATTTTGCATCAAACTTGTTTGATACATACCATTTGTCTAATTAGCATTCGCGAAGGCCGAAATTTGCAGAATTTTGATCTTTGCGAATGCTAATTATCTTGATACATATGGCCCCAAGTGAGGCCTGTCTTGCAACATGGTGCATCTTTTGCATCACTGCTGCATCGGTTTCATGTGGCACGTTTTTTTTACACCATGACACATCTGCCTAAATGCATCAATTTGTAATTTTGTCGCCTCATAGCAAATCTTTTGCACCGCCGCTGCATCATAAAAGTGACGCACAGTGGCGCAAAAGAGGCATACACCTATCATAAATCTGTCCCTAGCATTTTAAATGATTAATCCAGGATGACGATAAGGTGTGGCCTATCCAGAGGTTTGTTTAAGGTGAGGCCTACTCAGGATTGCAGATTAAAGTTACGCTTGATGAAGAATACAGAGGAGATAATACATGTAAAGGCCTACCAATGAAGTAAGTAATGTCCACTTTATTGCGCCAGTCATCATAAATGTATCCCTAAGCTTCTTATCTTGTTACAGATGAACCGCCATATGTATCATCAAACTATTTTGCATTTCCTAAATAGCGAATTTTAAGGAATAAATAGCGATTCTTTACCATTCCTAATTTGCAATGAGCAAATTGCTAATTGCAAATTACCCATTCATTTCCATGGGCTAGGAGGCTCATAGGAATGAAGGTGCAATTTGCGATTAGCAATTAGCTCATCGCAAATTAGGAATTTTTTCAAGGGTGCAGGGGTGTCTCAAGAACACCCTGCTGCACCCCTGAAAAATAAATTTGGGGGCATATGGCGCACATAAATGCCCTAAGGGCATGTATTGGCGTCATATGGCACCTTTTGTTTTTTGGGAAAAAAGCTTTTTGAAAAGAATTCGCAAATTACCACAAACTAGAAGTTGGTGGTAGTTTCCAAATCCTTAATGTCATTTTTTACATATTTTTTGTTTGATACATTGCATTTAAGGAATCGCAAAATTTGCAAATCCTTCAGTGCAATCGCAAAATAAGGAATAGCAAATTTTGAATTAAGGACATTTTAAGTCATTTCCACATGTGCAGTGTTTTCAAATTTTGATTTGAAAATCGTTTTTAGGGAAAAGGAATGGTTTGTAAATTTATGACAAGGACATAATGGTGTATGCTTCTTTATAAGGCATTTCACTGTCTCTGATGTCATTTTTCCCATATTACATTATAAGACCTTTCCCCATGGAGCACATTCCTTATAAATATGCTCCCACCTGTGCATGGTGAATTTAGATTTTGACTGTTTGAGTCACATAGCCATGTCAAAAGTGACCCAAAAAAATTGCAAAGGCTTTAAAAAAACACTTTCATGTGTCTTAAGGACATTTTAAGTCATTTCCCCATGGGCAGTGTTTTGTAAGTGGCGCAAAAGAGGCATACACCTATCATAAATCTGTCCCTAGAATTTTAAATGATTAATTCATGATGACGATAAGGTGTGGCCTATCCAGAGGTTTGTTTAAGGTGAGGCCTACTCAGGATTGCAGATTAAAGTTACGCTTGATGAAGAATACAGAGGAGATAATACATGTAAAGCTCTACCAATGAAGTAAGTGATGTCCACTTCATTGCGCCAGTCATCATAAATGTATCCCTAAGCTTCTTATCTTGTTAGAGATCAACCGCCATATGTATCATCAAACTATTTTGCATTTCCAAAATAGCGAATTTTAAGGAATAAATAGCGATTCTTTACCATTCCTAATTTGCGATGAGCAAATTGCTAATTGCAAATTACCCATTCATTTCCATGGGCCAGGATGCCCATAGGAATGAAGGTGCAATTTGCGATTAGCAATTAGCTCATCGCAAATTAGGAATTTTTCCAAAGGTGCAGGGGTGTCTCAAGAACACCCTGCTGCACCCCTGAAAAAGAAATTTGGGGGCATATGGCGCACATAAAATTTAACAACATTCCTTTACCTCAAAAACGATTTTCAAGTCATAATTTGAAAACACTGCCCACAGGGAAATGACTTAAAATGTCCTTAAGACACATGAAAGTGTTTTTTGAAAGCCTTTGCAATTTTTTTGGGTCACTTTTAACATGGTTATGTAACTCAAACAGTCAAAATCTAAATTTACCATGCACAAGTGTAACCATATTTACAAGGAATGTGCCCCACGGAGAAAGGTCTTTTAATGTAATATGGGAAAAATGACATCAAATGTCCTTAAGACACATAAAAGCGTTTTTTGATTGCCTTTGCAGCATGTTTGTATCACTTTTAACATGGCTATGTAACACAAACATTCAAAATCTAAATTTGCCATGCACAGGTGGGAGCATATTTACAAGCAATTTGCGCCACAGAGAAAGGTCTTACATTGAAATGGGAAAAATAACATCAGAGACAGTCAATTGCCTTATAAAGAAGCATACACCATTATGTCCTTGTCATAAATTTAAAAACAATTCCTTTTCCCCAAAAACGATTTTCAAATCATAATTTCAAAACACTGCACATGGGAAAATTACTTAAAATGTCCTTAAGACACATAAAAGCGTTTTTTGATTGCCTTTGCAGCATGTTTGTATCACTTTTAACATGGCTATGTAACACAAACATTCAAAATCTAAATTTGCCATGCACAGGTGGGACCATATTTACAAGCAATTTGCGCCACAGAGAAAGGTCTTACATTAAAATGGGAAAAATAACATCAGAGACAGTCAATTGCATTATAAAGAAGCATACACCATTATGTCATTGTCAGAAATATTATAACCATTCATTATCATCAAAAACGATTTTCAAGTCATAATTTGAAAAGACTCCACAGCTCCTATGCAGAAAAACACCCCGTCAGTACTAATACTTCACATTTTCTCCAATTACATTTTCTCAAAGAAACAAAATCTATTTGTAAAACACTTGAGACAAAGCAACATTTGAAAAACACAACTTTCTTCATAATTTTCTCCTTAAAGCACACTATTCTCTATCTAAATTAAAGAAATATTTTCTCACCTTAGCAAATACTTTGAGTTTGAAAACAGTCTCAGAAACACACCAATTTGTCTTCAGCAGAGCAAAAGGTATGCACTCCAGAGTCTGCAGCTATCAAAAGCACAGAAATGCTGTAATTCTTCACACATATCTCTCATGTCACCCAATCAAAACTCTTCCCTCACTTTTTTCAAATGAAAACCCTTCCCCCCTCTGCCATTTCATGCCTTTTCTGCATGGCAACCACCTCTTGGAAGACCTCTGGTGTTTGCAAGTTCACAGAACAATGTTGCAATTGAACTCTGAACTCTCAGTGCACCTGCGTATCCACTGCAATCTTTCATTTAATGACTTTTTATTGACCATTCAAAATACATCTTTCAAAGAAATTCAATGTTACTACAGTACCATATTAAGCTAAAGAGGGCAGTGAGCAATTAGGCTAGGGTGGGTGGGTGAAGGAGAGAAGAAAAGATAAAGGAGGGGGAGAAAGAGGGTAGGAGTTAGGAGAACAGTGGGAGGCTGTGAGTAAGGCTAGATGTCATCTGTAAAGCAGGTGGCAGGCACCATGTGGTGTCCGGCACAGGGTGCATGATTTTCCTCAGACAACCCTTTCTTCAATGGGAGCCGGTGTTCGCGTTCGGCACACAGGCTCCCATTGAAGTCAATGGAAGTCGGACCGAACTGTATCAGGATGCATCGTACTTGCTCTGTCGGACTCCCCCGACCCAGTTGTAGGGAAAGCATTCCTGAACCGATTCAGTGTGTATACTTTCCGCACAAGATCGGAACGCGGCCCAAGTTATTTTAAGCACTATTCTATATATGAAAAGAATCACTGAAATCCCAGATAGGGCTTCAATTCTGTTTAATAACATAGAGCATCAAAGCTCACTTCCTGCATACCTGGTGTTGGTTGGCCCGGAAGACACATTGGAAGCTCTCTTACGGTTCTAAATATCAGCACCTTCAGAGTACAGTATTTGTGAGCTATTTAACCACCACACGCATTGAGATACTTCCCTATTGTACAACTAAGGGAATCCATCCAACAGATGTACCCTCATCGCCAGTTCACAGCTGTGTAAAATAATTTTTACGTCTTTTCTTTAAACGAATTCCTTAAAAAATGGAAAATCCTTCTTGACATTAATCAATTCAATTCTTGTGGCTACAGCAAGGAAATATAGAACCATGCTTTATGTTGTTGTCTGTTATTAAATACAGGGTAAAATGAACCCTTGAATGAGGCTGAGGAACTTCATATTTTTGTCCTGTAAAATATAACGCAAATGTTGTGAAATTGCATAAAATAAAACCGTTAGGGATGATTGTGGTTCAAAGGTACATGTGCTAATTTTTTTAAGCAAGCAAGACATTTTGACTGTGAACGAATTTCTCAAGGTGCACAGTCACTTAAAATCAGTTTTAAAAAACAGTTTGATGCAACATTTTGCAATTTTCGCACTATATGAGATTTGCACATTTTGCATTTTCTGCCCAGGGCCATGTCAATGGCAGGTAGGCTTTCTTTCTAAGCAGCAATGCTGCTTGGATTGTCAAGCGATATTCAGTCCAATTAATTGATCTTCTTGGTAAACACAAACTAGTTTAGTGCTGACACTGTTAATTGTAATTATTACCTTAAATCCCATCCTATTTAGGTTGGTTTATATTAATCTATACATTTTAACTATACATATTTTACACAAACGGAATTCACACAGTTGTGTTTCTTATTGTATAGGTTTTGCTAAATGAATCATCTGCTTGATGGACTACTTGTTTGTTCATATATTGTACCTTCTGTTAACAGGGCTGGGCCAGGAAAACATGCAATCGATGAGCAAGGCAATAAAATGTTATGGTTGAACTTCAGTGCAACGCACCAAAGGTTTTATTAAATCTAGCAGCATTAATTTTTGCAATTCTGCATTATCTTCTTGAGTATTCAATCATAGCATCTTCTTATTGGTCAGTTCCAGTTTGGATTAGTCAGTGGTTCTTCTTCCACTAACACAGTTCCATAGGGGATTTACTGTAAGGAAAAGGTTGCTAAGGCATCTAGTCAAAAAAATACATGTAAAGATCAGAATACTTTGGAAAGCAGCATGGAACCCTAAGTGCTCAAAATGTCCAAGCCATGCTTGAGCTATGCAATTTACAGGTAAAACGTTCCTGTGTCTTGCACTTTGCCTCCAAGAGAGCCAAAAGCTTCAATTAAGTCTTACTATATTTGAAATGAGCACAATCTTGTTTTGAAGGGCAGAATAAATGTCAGTTTTACTAACATGGAACCACTGCTGTTTTTTGCCCTTTACCTCAAACACAAAGCTAACATGGACCATTTGGGTGACTGTTTGGCGATTTCTTAGAATTAATTTTAACATAGCAAATTCATTTTACTGTAAATGGAAAAAGGTTCAGTTTCGAGATATTTTCCCTTCTTTGTGCACTTTTTGAGGCATGCTTTGCAAATGTATTTTTATTGAGGTAATGGCACATTTTTATCGAACTGATTGCACAAAACAATCCATGTAATCATAAAGGTAGCAAAAAATAAGCACTAACTCAATGGCGGCAATTTAAAACACGTGATTTGCAGTGTTAACACAGAAAATTTACTTGTATTAAACCTCCAAATCAAAGATACCTGATGTTGGAAAATGGTCCACTCTGAAGGGTCACCCCAAACTGTTTGCCTTCCTCCTCCTCATTTTGCTGATTGTTTTTGTTGGCCTTAGGACTCTGACCTCTTAAAAATGATGACCAGTGCGAAAGTACATGTGTTCTCTTCTCTCAACATGGTGTAATTGGTTTACAACTGTTTTGCATCTTTCATTTACTTGTAAGTCCCTTGTAAAGTTGCATACCATATACCCAGGGCCTATAAATAAAATGCTACAGCACTGATTGTGCTACCCACACATGTAGCCTTTCAAACCTGTCTAAGACCAGCCACTGCAGGACCTGTGTCAGGACCTTAGTTCATTCCTAAGGAAGACCCTGGGTAGCTCTAAGGGCAGGGTGCTGTGTAAGTAAAAGGAAAGACATGTACACTTAAGTCCTGCTTGTGACAAAAAGCTACATTTGTTTTTCACTACTCTGAGGCCTACTCCTCTCATAGGCTAGCATTGGAAATTTTTTAAAGCCCTTTGAAGCTGTAATTCCTGAAAGGAGTAGCTATATCATGTTTCATATCTTTAGAATAAAGCCCCTTCAGTGATAAAGTTAGATTTAACATAACTATTTTAGAAATGCCACTTTTAGAGAGTGTCACAGAGGTTTCAGGGCTCCGTCCATCATCTCCTTGTGTTTACTTTTAGGGAGAAAACATTTCTCTGCCCTTAAATAATGCTCTGTGTGTCTGCTGCCTGTCTGCAATACACGTCTGGGCTGGGTGACAGCTATACATTGTGAGATCCCTCTAGACAGCCACAAACACGGAAATGCTGGATGTGACTGTGGATTCCTCTGCATTCTGGTAGCCTTCATGGGCAGGAAGGGGGAGTGGTAGCTGGCACTTACATCTGAATGGGCTGTGTCCTGTCCCCACCCACGGGCTGATTACCCCCACATGTAGACTGGCAGACAGGGCTGGGATGAAAGGGAACCTTTGCACTTCATGGAGCTGCTTTGAAGCCATTCCCACTTCAAAGGCACATTTACGTATAGGTACCAGGGCTCTGACTCTACCAAATCGGTACACTAGTGAACCTATGAACAACTCTGACAGGATTAAGGACTGCTGTGCTACAAGGTTTGCCACTCGGCTTGACTGGCTGTTCCCAGGTACTGCTTTGCAGCTGTGCTAATCTGCCCCTGTTGCCTGCTGATCTCAGGCCTGCTAAGGCATGGACTGGACCCATTTCGCTTGAACCTAGAGTGACTCAAAGGGCTTGCTGATTGCCTCCTGTTTTCTGAAGACTCATAAAAAACATTATGAAACTCTGCTGGTGATGCTGGAGTCTTATTCTTTCTTGAGGTGCCCCCTCCAGTCCGGGGCGTCAAAGGTGGGTTTTGCAGCTGTTTTGCTACAAAAACCAATGCATCGTCACCACTGTGCCAATCTGAACGAACGCAGCTCCCTTCAATGTCAACGCAGTACCGATCCAAACACATCGCTGCCTTGCCCAACAATGATGCAGTACCGATCCGAGGTCTCAATGGTGAGATTTGACTCCAATGCAGCGCTGATCCGAGGTCCCAACTGGGAGGCTTGACTTCAATGCATCGACCGACTGGGTGAATTGGAACCGATGCATCAGACTCTTGATGACAATGCTTTACTCCATCAATGGGACTTTGTCATTGTGACCTGTTTCAGTCCTGTAGCCAGTCTGGCTTCCATCGCAGATGGCCCTAACTTTGGATTTACCCCAGTCTAGCACAACGTCAAGTAACCTTTTCACGCTATTGACTTCTTGGTTTATTCTTTGAAAATACATAACTCCGGTTGTACTTTGGGGATTTTTGTCATTTGGGTCTTGATTTACTCATAAGTTTGTTGTCTATTGTTCCAAAATTGTGTGTAATCTTTTAGATGTGTTTTTGTGTGGGTGTGTGTGTCACACAAATACTTTACACATTGCCTCTAACGTTAGGCCTGCCTGCTCTGTCCCAAGCTTTCAGACTGAGAACACAGGTTAATTTAAAGTGTGTATCTAGCTGGTGGTCCCTACTTGAACAAGGTGCAAACCTCCGCCAACTAGAGACCCAATTTCTAACACCTGAGAACAGTATTATGATTCATTCTGTGGTGTTTTTACTTCTAGATTTGTTTCTTGTGATGGAAATGAGGCTGCTAGCATGCACATTGTTTTTACATGTAGTGCAAATTCCCCAAAACCTCGTGTGTTCTTTCAGCATTTTTAGAAACACTTAATGTTAGAAATTGGATTTCTGGTTGGCTGAGGCTTACGCCAAACCAGGCAAAAACCACCATTCTACTCAGGGCAAGGGAGTTACACGCCAAAGATAACCCTTGCTCACCCCCTTGGTAGCTTGGCACGAGCAGTCAGGCTTATCCCGGAGGCAATGTGTAAAGCATTTGCGCACGTACACAGCAACAACCCCCCAGGCACACTACAACAGGAACTCCACACAAGGTCATAACACATTAGAATAGTAAACACATAACATACGCTGTGCCAACTGGCACGGGCAATATTCACAAGGGAATATTTATACAGGACAGGGTCACGTGGGCCACTTTCAGAATTTGGTACAAGTAAAAATAGATCATAAACCTACAACCAGTAGCCACTGGTAATCACTGTACTCCACCTCAACCTGTAACATAACTTTACATTATGCACAGTCACATCCGGCGCGAATTACATCCTGCGCCAACCCCACCTGCACAAACACATTATGCAATCTCCTCACTAGTCTAAACACATTAGACCCTACCCCCTAAGTATAACTCACATTTAGGGGCGTAACTTACACAGTGAAACATAATCTCACTAGCATAACCACATGAAATGCAAAATAACCTCACAATCATACACCACAGTTTAGAGGTATCAGATACAGGGTACGTAACACATACTAAACGCAATACATTTCCTAGCACCACATCACTTTAGCGCATCATCACATTAGGGCTTTGCGCCCTATACCTCTACTAGTCCCCCTGGCCAACTGGCCATCTCCAAAAAGGGGCTCAAATGCCCTGTGTCCAGAATGTCAGGGTGCACTGCCAGGGCAGCACCAGTCACTGGGGCGCAATCTGCGCAAACCTAAACGTTGCAGCCGCCCACTACTTGCTGGGCAGCTGAGAACCATCACCTAAGGGCCTAAACGATGCAGCTGGCACTAAGTGCTGTGCAGCTGTGGAAGGCCTGGCACCTCTGTGCCACTTCTGTCCCTCCCAGGGAATCTCACTGGAACTGCGCCTAAACGGTGCAGCTCCCCAGTACTTGCTGGGTAGCTGGAAATGAGCGAAGGCAAGTGGTGCATGGGCTCTCACTGGCCCTCAAATAAATGACTGTGTCCCTAGGAGCACTCGGGATACTGAAATAATTCTGCGCCCCATCATTAGGAAGGAAAACTTGCCCCCGTACTGTGGAGCGCACCAGCACTTTAAATAACTATGACCATGGTGGGGCCACACGGGGCCCTTAAAATAGCAGGCAAAGCGGTGGAGCCATCTAGGCTTAAAAACAACAAGCTGGGCCGGTAAATGACGATGGCCACAAAGGAATGGAACTTGTCTCCACTGTGGGAGCGGCCTGCTGCAAGCTGGGGCTGCTCGAAATGCCTCACATGGTGCTGTGCCTGGCTCCGGCAGCACCAATAGTCCCCACGGAGCCCCCCAGCTCTTTCGTACTCACTGGGCTGCCCGCAGGGGACTCCTCTCCTCAGGGACGACAGCACTTCTCCTGCTGGGTTTCCTGGGAGCCCGGCAGTGCCGTTGTCAGTCTTGGCCACCAGTCCTGTTTTACCTGGGCCCCCATCTAGGACCCAGGGCTTTTTTCCCTCTGGCGCCACCACGGGGCTCTCATCTCCACATGGGAGCCCCGCGAGAGCATTTTTCAGCGTCACGTTGCTTCTGTCCAGCTGCCCCGCCCACAACAAGGGAGGCCGCGGATGGCAGCGGCGGCGATCTCAGTTCTCTGCCACGATGATGGGTAGGCTCCCGCGAGGTAGACTCGACCGCAGGGTGGGCACCCGCTATACAAATATTTAAAGAAGCGGGGTGGCACCCGAATTAATTATAACATAAAAACAAAGATGCAGGGTGGGCACCTGCTCACTAGAAATAATTAAATAAGCGGGGTGGCACCCGCAATGTCCCTGCAAACTCGGGGGAATCCCAATGCCAATCACGCTGTGCAGCCCGTGCTACTTCTTAGCTGGGCAAATTACCAGTAAAAATAAAGCGCTCCTCCTTGCAATCAGAGTGCTGTCATGTAAGAAAAGTAAAGCCCTACCAGGGCGCTAAGTAACAAAGCCACAACAGGATCCCGGAAGTCTTGGAGCTTCAAGGTTGAGCACAACAACTCCCAGCATAGAAAAGTCCTCCAGAAATCCAGGGGCAGGGCAGGACCCAGGGAGGCAAGCCTTCCACTGGGCCCCAGCAGCAGCACGCCCCTGGTAGTTTCAAGTTTAGAACAAGAACATTTTTCATGGGGTCGCAGCCCCTCTTTTATACACAAAATCCTTTGTTTCCAAAGGTGCACGGGAAAGGGGCGAACACGATGCAACTGGTTCTGGAGCACTTTGTTTTGCTCAGCCCCTCTGCCTATTCACAGGATGGGTCAGGGACATCAGACACACCACAGGGGGTGAAACCAGCATTGTGGAGGGAAGGCCCAGCCCTATTCAGGTCCCAGGAGCAAGTCCTCCCTGACATCAACATGCAGATCTCCCCAATCACCACCGGACAGACCCATCCTGACTCCTGGAGCCAGGCACACCAGAGAGCTCCAGCCAATCACAAGCCAGACTGTCAATTCAAATTCACTGCACAGACATGACAACTTCTGAAAGTGGCACTTCTCCACTCGACACAATAAATATGCGCACATCATCATGCAGCATTTAATCTCACGAGTTCGCACATACCAAACTCGACCCTACGCTCCCCACACATCAGGAACTACCATGGAAACACATATCCCCATGCATTCCTAAGGGAGGGCAGGACACTCTCACCACACATACACAGAGAGTGCATGCACTTTACACTGGACCACAGTGAAAAAGTGCGCAGAAGCCTAAAATCACCAACACCAGGTTACAGAAACAGGCTAGGCAAATGCAAAAAGTTTCAGGGTGAACCTGCCAAAAGGGCCAAGTCCAACACTTATTATGGAGAATATTGCTTGTTTAGTCATATAGCCACTATTTCAAATATTTTCAATTGCCCAATTGTCTAAATTTTCAAATGGAGTTTAAGTTTTATGGGAGCTAATGTTCTATTGAATGGGATGCATCGCAATAGCCGTGGTTGCACAATGTTTGTGAAGGGGACTGACCAATTCTTTGCTCGATTAACCTATCACAGTCCGAAGAGGGCCTTCACAAGCACTCAGAGAAAACCTGCTCTTTAATATGTTGCATTTATTGTGGGTTATTCTGGAGAAAAATGGAGCCTGGTTCCCGAAAATCTTTTTCACACACCAGTTTCCTCGAATCTTTGTAGATCAATGGAATTCTAAGGACGTTAAATCATTTCTAGCGAATGCTGTTCTTATCAAAACAAATTCACTGCATTCTGTTGTGTTCTTGGATCACGGATATTCCGTGTTTCTATTTTGCCTGATTTTGTGTGCTTCTTCTGTCTCTATCTAGTCCACTTTCATTTCTGTTAGGGTCTTTTTAATACCATTTACATACCTGTAGCTAGAGACAAAGACAGCGGCCATCCACCTTCAGAAACTGGCCTCCAATTGTTCCTGCTCTCCTGGGTAATGCCCTATGGAATATATGTCAAATGCAGCCCTGACTTAGATGTGAGTTGGCCTACTCATTCCTGGTTTAAAGACTAGTCTATTTGTTGAGTGGACTAATCATTAGAAGTTGTACAATAAAACAGATGCAAAATCACTGAGTAACGAGATGGGAAGAACGAAGGCAGGCAGCTTCTAGTAGCACACCGAAGATTCAGAATGCAATCAGTGCTTGTTTTATTGTATTCGCCTTTCTTAAGCATAGGGACAGTTATGTTTTTCAGGTTATAAGCGTAGTTGCTAGTATGCTATGATTGTTTTGTTATACACGGAAAAGCTCGGAAAACAACAAAACAGCTTTTACAGTGAATTACCGCCTCTCATTTGGAAGAAAGTTACAATTTGTAGTCAGATAAATATGCTACCCTGCGTTAGCTATTTCACATTTATAGCATTGATCACCATGCATCAATGCAATTAGTCACATTGTAAAAAAGCAAATTATCTTCCAGGCTAGCCGCCCAGTAATTGAACAGCTAAAAGAGCTGATGGAGGTCATCCGAAGCATGTCATTAATATCTTCCTCGAACATATCAAAACAGCGTTGTCAACTAATGATGATGTGAAAGTGGTGTTCGGGTTATGCAAGTACAGCTTCAAGACCATAATCTGTCCCTAATGACAGTCATTGCCTTTTATAGTACACAAAGGTCAAACCTAAAAAACCTTTGCCCATGAGCCCCTTGTAATATTGCACATGGTCCCAAGGGATACTGTCTGATTTTCTGCAGTCGCTGGCATTTCAGTTTTTCCAGTCTTTGAGAACCGTAATTACTTGTTTTCTCAGTCATTTATTGCACTGAGCGAATGTTTGTTGCTTGAAATACACCATGGCCTCCTTATTAGGAAAGGTATTCAAGTTTTCAATCCCACCAGGCCTACTGGGAAGTATAGCAAGAACATGCAGCCTGATTCATGTACGGGCCGTTTTGCGTGGCCCTAATAGCGAATCATAGCGACTCGCTATTGAGGACACGCAAAACGGCATTCATGTAGGAATTGCTAAATCAATAGCGATTCCTACATGTTCTCTATTTGCGAGTAGCAATTTGCTACTCGCAAAAAAAGGAATGACTCCCCATTCATTCCTATGGGCCAAAAGGCCCATAGGAATGAATGGGGAGTATCCCTCATTTGCGAGTAGCAATTTGCTACTCGCCCATCAGATAGCGATTTGAAGGGTGCCAGGGGTGTCCAAAGGACACCCTGTAGCACCCCTAAAATGCACATTTGAACAGGTGTTGCGCACACACATGTCCAAAGGACATGTGTGTGTGCAACATGCAACTTAGAAAAATGCTTTTAAAAGCATTTTTCTGAGTTTTTGCTATTTACCGAGAGGTCTGACCTCTCGGTAAATAGCGGCCCAAAAGTGTAAAATCGCAATTTTTTTTTGTGTCATGAATAGCATTTGAGAAATCTCTATTAGAGATTCCTTAAATGCCATTCCTCGCAAATATGCGAATTCTTAAATAGCGATTTTTGCATTTGGGATTGTGAATACCAAATGCAAAAATCGCACTCGCTAAGGGCCAGATTCTCAGAATCTAGCCCTTTTGCGAGCGCTATTAGCTACATGAATCAGGCTGTAAGGCATTACTCGGGTGCAATAAAACAAGGATCAGTTGTGAATAATGGACTCAGGGCCAGATTCATCAAACAAAATTGCGATCGCAATAGCTGCGAATTAGCAATTGCGATCGCAATTAAATGAAATGCAATTCATGAAGTAAAAATTGAATAAATAGCGATTTTGCAAAATCTATATTGCGAATTCGCAAAATAAATCACAGAATGTAGGTGGAACCCCCTTAGCGAATCAGAATCAGCGAGATTCCACGGATTCTGCGAAAATTCGCTAAATACTCGCAAAGCCAATTCATGAAAAATGGCAGATAGCGAATATTCGCGAAATCACTATTTGAAAAAAAATACCAAACTAGCCACAGGTGCGGGCCTGACCAAACACACTTAAGGAGACACAGTAGGAGCATTACGACTTTCACCATGCCAGGACTCTACATGGTGGTCAGGCGGCGAAAGCTCCAGGCTGAAGCAAGGAACAGACGCAGGATCCAGGAGCGAATCTTCCACCTGCGGATCACCCTTCTGGGTCAAACTGCGGAGCAAATCTACTCTAAGTACCGCCTGAATGGGACAATGATTACAAAGCTGATCCGTGACCTAGACCCCCTGATGCAGCACCCAACAAGGAGGACCAATGCCGTGCCCACCCATGTCCAGGTCTTGTGCAGCCTGCACCTCCTGGCCTCCGGAAGCTTTCAGGGGATAGTTGCCGTTGCAGGGGGGATCTCCCAGAGCACCATGTCCCGCTGTCTAAGGAGTTTCCTGGAGGCAATGCTGACCCGGCTACACCATTACATCACATTCCCGACCACCCAACAGGACTTGGATCAAACAAAGCTTGATTATTACAACATTGTGCAATTCCCCCATGTAATTGGATGCATTGACTGTACCCACATCCCCATATGCCCACCTGCACAATCAGAATACATGTAGCGGAACCGCAAGTGCTACCACTCCCTGAATATCCAGACGGTGTACAACGCTAAGACAATCATCACGGACATAGTGGCACAATACCCGGGGAGCACACATGACTCCTTCATATTCCGGCACAGCGGCTTGCACACACGACTGGCCAGGGGAGAATTTGGGGAAGGACACCTACTAGGTAAGTACACATGCCAACAAATAGTACCTTGCGACCATGTAGTTGCGCATAACAGGCACTCACCCTCTGCTCCTTTCATTCAGATGACAGCGCCTACGGTCTCCGCGAGTACCTCCTCACCCCATACCTCAACCCTGCCACACCACAGCAACAGCATTACAATGCAGCACACATCCGCAAAGGAAATTGCATTGAGCGGACATTCGGGCTTTTGAAGAGCCGATTCCGCATACTTCACAAGACTGGTGGGGCCCTCAAATACCAGCCTGAGGTCTGCTGCCGCATCGTGGCAGTGTGTGCAATACTCCACAACATTGCTACCAAGCGGAGGATACCTGTAGAGATCTCTGGCAGTGAGTCGGAAGGGGACAACCGCCCACCTGCACATGTGCGTCATGCACGCGGGGAGAATCCTGCTGAAGGACACAGGCGCCGCAACCAAATCACAATGAACTGTTTCTAGTGCACTCACTCCCCTCATCCAACACTTCACTCATGCATGACAATTAAAATAATGACATGAGTCAGATTAACTAGTGCATAATAAATCTTATTGTTTTCTTCACAATAATGTAATATTTTTTCTATAAATTGCATGAGAGCTGTATTGATTCATACATCCCCATGTTTGTGAGGAGGGCATGCTTGTTTCATCAGCATGGCCCTGCATGTTAAATAATAAATAGTCAGTGGCGCCTCCGGGTGGTTGCTCCCAGTCGCCTTTCGACCTCCTCCACATCAGCATTAGCCCGTGAGGCTGCATTTGGCCTGGTGCTGCGGCGGGGTACCATCACCAGCGGCGCCGACAAGCTGCTGTGGCTGGAATTGCCCTCACTGGCATCATACCCACCACCTGCCTGGCCATGTCCACTCCCCTGCAGACTCTGCACTGCAGTGGTGACTTGCTCCAGTGCCCTGGCGACATCCTGGCAGCATTGCACAATTTGTATTTCCATCGCTAAGGATCGACGCGATAGCTGGGAGGTGGCATTCCCAATGATGTGGTTGGAGCGTGTGTACACTGACAGGCGGGTCAGCAGCTGGTGGTGGCGGTGGCAGTTGACATCCTGCTGGGATACCAGGACCTGGCTGTTTTCCCGGACAGCAGCGGTCATGCTTTCCATGTTGTCACTGAGCTGTCCCACATTACGTGCAGTCTTGGAAAGCTGCAGGTGGATGGCTGCCAAGTGACGTGCCTGCTTTTGAAGCACAAGGAGATCCTAGGCTCTATAGACAGGCCAGGTACCTTGACATTCACCCTCCTGCCGGCGTGTGGTGTTGTGTTGCGCGGCTCCCTCACCAGTCTGCTGGACTGTGTACGAACAGTGGCTGTGCGCCTTCTCTGCTGCCGTGCTGCAGCTGTAGTTGCCAGTGCCACTGGCATGGGTGTTACTGGGGGTGGTTGTGGCGCGCCTGTTGTTGCTGGGGTGGCCCTGTCCACAGGAGCAGGTAGTGGTACCACTGCTGCTGGTGCTGGCTGTGATGGTCCTGGTTGAGGGTTAGGATGGCCCTCTCCCTCGGTGTCGTCGGGATTGTCCTCAATGTGAAGGGCCTCACTATCGGTGCTGGGTTGTTCTGCGCCACCTGTGATATAAATGGGACGGTGATTAATGACATGTTTCTTGTACATGGGAGGTTGCTACATGCATGCAGGCTAGCACTTCCCTGCCTGGCTTTAGGAATGACTCTCACTGGACTGGTCTGGCTGTATGGGGCTATCTGGAAAATGTGATCACACTACAAGTCCCACAATGCAATTGGGCTTTTCTGGTGTGCATGGCCTGCATGACTGGGGTTTCTAATGGGTAGCTCGGGAGTCATGGCCATTGTTAGGGGACAGGGTCGCAGTAGCATGACACTTACCTTGGGAATCTTGGGTGGGTCGGGAGGAGTCCAGCCGGGTTACCCCCACGCATGTCTCGGGATTCAGGGTGTCCTCCACAAGGTCCTCCAGTGGGGTGTTGGGTGGTACAGTGGGCTCGCCTCCTCCGGTACCCAGTCACTCCCCCAGCCTCTCAGCAATTCTCTCCTTTGTACGCCCCTTGAGGTCATACCACCTCTTTTTCAGCTCCTCTATGGAGCGCTGGGTCACTCCCACTGCGTTTACTTTAGCGCGGATGCGCAACCAAATGCGCCTCTTCTCCGCCTCAGGCACCCTCCTTGAATCCTTCCCAAAGAGCCGGTCATGATCTTTGGTGACTCCCTCTATTAAATATTCCAATTCCTGCTCGGAAAATTTGATTTTTCGTTTCCCCCCTGAGGCACTGCTCCCTGCTTCTTCCTGGGACATTTCCTGGGGTGGTTTGTCTCCTGATTTGCAGCTGAAGGTGGTCTGTAGTGGAGCTCTGGCCACTGATGCTTCCGCTTTGAGGATCAGTGTGCTGAATGAGGGAGGGAACTGCCTGCTTCCTGGTTGTGATGTCATCACTGTGCTCGAAATGCGACTTCCCGTTTTTGCGATCTCACAATTAGCGAGGTCGCAATTTGCGATTTCGGTAATTGCGGGATCGCTATTTCTACACGGAAATGGGCAGATTCTGTGATTTTATTTGCGATTATAGCAAAATCGCAAACGGCTATTGCGGCCGATTGCAATTCGCTTTTTTTAATCGCATTTCTTCATGAATCCCATTCTGTGAATTCTGAATTGCGAATCGGTAATTCTCGCAATATAGAATTCGCAGAATGCGGCTTTGATGAATCTTTAGTGGACAGGCTTGCGCTGTATTCAATATTGTTTCAAGATGAATGTAAAGTGCCTGTTTGGACAATGACACCATCCTATTTTGACAGCTTTTATGACGCAATGGAGTCAGGGTTCCAATTGCACTTGCAATTAACGTCGCTCCTTCAGCCTGGGTTGACTACTTCTCTTATCTCTACTCAGACATTCTGATAAAAAATCCATCTGGTCCAATGCCGTTGCTATCTTGCTCATCCTCTTTAATGCGATTATTTGACAAGTCGGATGTTACTGATGGGCAGATGTGCAAAGCTTTTTTGAGGTCGCAAACTGCCTGAATTACAAAATCAGGCCATTTGCGACGGCAACAAAGCATTTGTTAATGTACAAAGGCCCAATTTGCGATTCGGTAACGTATTAGAGAATTGCAAATTGGTTTTGACATTCGAATCACCGTTGTCAGCGACCCTTGACCCTGTCACCAGGTAGGTCGACGCCCTCAGCAGCCACACGGTCCTCCTTTGCTGCTGTCCCTCTGCCGCTACCCGCTGTGTCCTGACCGCCGTCTCCAGCTCCGCGGCCTACCCTTGCTTGGTTTGCCTACTAGTTTCCTGGTGTTTCCTGTTCCTCTTATTTTGTTGGCTCTAACTGGTTTTTGTTCTTCCACTGTTATTTTCGCTTACTGGTGCCTTTTTTGTGCCCTCTTCCCCCTGCCCCCTTTTGCCTTGTGTCACCCCCCACCCGCTCCCCTCCCTCGTGCTTTCCCACAGCTGCCTTCCTTGCGGCCCCGCCCCCCTGGTGCCCCATTCGCCGCCCCGCTCCCTCCTCCCAGCTGCTCCTCCCTCCCACAGCCCCTCATATGGAGGCCGCGCAGCGGACACGCTCAGCGGACACGCTCAGCGGGCGCGCCAAAGGCGTGGCCAAATGTAAGCCCGTCTGCACCCGTCCGCGCATGGAACGCGCCCAGCCACAGAACCCTTGGCCCCCGCCGAAACCAAGAAACCCGACAGAGATACGACACCACCACCCTCCATGCACTCAACACCGGCCGACCATCTGCCTGCTACCAAGCCACCCCGAAGCGCACCCACGGACCCTTCTCCTGCCAAGTCTGCAAATTCACCTGCACCCGAACCTGCGCCCCACCGCCCGGACCAGGCAACAACAACAACCACCTCAAGTACATCCTGCTCAACACCCGCTTTCGAACTCTGGGACCTCCTCGACACAACAGCACCAGACGTCGCCTTTCTTACAGAAACCTGGATGAACGCCTCCTCAGCCCTCGACATCGCCATAGCCATCCCGGACGGCTACAAGATCACTCGAAAGGACCGCATCAACCAAACTGGAGGGGGAATCGCCATCATCTACAGGAACACCATCGGCATCACGACCAACTCCGAAGATGCCCTCACCACCGCCGAACACCTACACTTCCAGATCCACACCGACCCCAAGACCACCCTCAGAGGAACCCTCATCAGCAGAGCCCCGGGCCCACGCACACAATTCAGTGAAGCCATCGCCGACCTTATCAGCCCACATACCCTCGCCTCATCAGACTACATCCTCCTAGGGGACCTGAGCTTCCACCTGGAGAACAACAACGACAACAACACCACTACCCTGCTCGCCAACCTCACCAACCTCAGACTCAAGCAACTGGTGAACACCCCCACTCACTACGCTAGCCACATGCTTGACCCCATCTTCTCTGCCAGCAGCCACATTACCTTCAGCCACTCCACCGGACCAACCACAGCTGCATCCATCTCACCTTTAAGAAGACCACATCCCACCACCGCCCGCAACTGATCCCCCGCAGATGCTGCAGCAAAGTCACCAGAGTCCAGCTAACCACATCACTGAGCCAGAACCCACCAAACAACATTGCTCACACCAACGACGCAGCCCGCATCCTCACATAGTGGATCAACAACTGCAACGTTGCCCTTACACCACTGAAGAACCCTACAGGCAAGCCTGGCAACAGGAAAACCACATGGTTCACCGACGACCTCAAAAAATCGAAGAAATCCTGCCGAACCCTCGAGAAAACCACCAAAAAGACATCATTCAAAGAGCGGCTGGAAAACAACATACACAACAGCAAGGAACTCATCAGAATCGTAAAAGAGCTCTCCAACCCCAGCGCCAACAGCAACAACATCACACCGTCACAAGACCTTTGTAACTCCCTCGCCACGTTCTTTCAATGCAAGATCGTTGATATACACGACAGCTTTGGCACCCAGACTCCGCCCCCAGCCATCGAACCAACGCCCCATACAACCACCCTCAGCGCTTGGACTCCCATCAGCACTGAAGACACCGCCCATGTTATGAACACCATCCACTCCGGCTCTCCTTTTGACCCATGCCCTCACCACATCTTTAACAAAGCCGACACCATCATCGCACCCCACCTACGGAACGTCATAAACAACTACCTTGTGTCCGCCACCTTCCCAGAGAGCTGGAAGCATGTAGAGATCAACGCCCTACTGAAGAAACGCACAGCAGACCCTAAAGACCTCAAGAACGTCCGCCCCATCTCTCTTCTTCCCTTCCCTGCAAAAGTTATCGAGAAGACCGTCAATAAACAGCTGACGGCATTCCTCGAGGCTAATAGCTACCTCGACCCATCCCAGTCCAGATTTCGAGCCAGCCACAGCACTGAGACCGCCCTCATCGCAGCTACCGACGACATCAGGACCCTGCCTGACAATGGGGAAACAACCGCCCTCATCCTACCAGACCTCTCCGCCGCCTTTGATGCAGTCTGCCATCGCACCGTAATAACCTGCCTCCACAACGCCGGGATCCAAGATAAAGCCCTGGACTGAATCACCTTATTCCTCTCCGACAGAACCCAGAGAGTCCGCCTCCCTCCCTTCTGCTCCACGGCCACCGAGATCATCTGCGGCGTACCCAAGGCTCATCGCTCAGCCCAATCCTCTTCAATATCTACATGAGCCCCCTCGCCGCCATCGCACGCCAACACAACCTCAACATCATCTCATACGCCAACGACACCCAGCTGATACTCTCCCTCACCAAAGACCCAGCCACCGCCAAACTCAACCTCCGGGAAGGAATGATGAAACTTAGCCATCTGAAACTGAACTCAGTCAAAGCGGAGGTCCTCATCCTCGGACCATCCCCATGAAGCCTGGGACGACTCCTGGGGGCCCACAGCACTGGGCACCGCACCAACACCCACGAACCACGCACGCAACCTGGGATTTATCCTGGACTCCTCTCTCACGATGACGAAGCAAGTCAACGCCATCTCATCCTCATGTTTCAACACCCTGCGCATGCTCCGTAAGATCTTCCGGTGGATCCCCACCGGAATTACAAAGACGGTCACCCAGACCCTCATCACCAGCCGACTAGACTACGGGAACGGCCCATACGCAGGAACCACAGTCAAACTTCAAAAAAGACTCCAGTGCATACAGAATGCATCCGCATGACTCATCCTCGACATCCCTCGCCACAGCCACATATCAGCCCACCTGAGAGACCTGCACTGGCTCCCGGTCAGCAAAAGGATCCCATTCAGGCTCCTCAACCAGGCACACAAAATGCTCCACGACATAGGCCCCGAACACATCAACAACCGCCTCACGTTCCACACTCCAACCCGCAAACTCCGCTCCGCCAGCCTCGCCCTCGCCACCATCCCACAGATCTGCAGAACCACCACCCGGAGGAAGATCATTCGCCTATCTGGCAGCCAAGACGTGGAACTCCCTCCCCGGCCACCTACGACTGACCCAGGACCACCTCACCTTCAGGAAACACCTCAAGACCTGGCTCTTCGAGCAGTAGCAGCACCCCCCTCCCCCACTTCAGCACCTTGAGACCCTTACGGGTGAGTAGCGCACTCTATAAAAGTACTGATTGATTGATGTGTGAGTGTTTTGTGACCGAAATGCAGTTGCAAAACATTGGTATTTTACCACCTCATTCAAGTATGCACTAACTCTTTGAAAAAGGGAAGGGGTCCCCAAGGGAATTTCCCCTTTGTGAATGTTTGTAAAAACCTTTTTTAAGAGCAGGCAGCAGTCCCACAAACCCGTGCCTACTCTTAAAAAATTGAACTCTTCCCGGTGATGCGGCGGCGTCTGCTGCAACATCGATCCTCTTCTCCGGCGAAGAGCCGCGACAGGCCCTGCGACACGCTTCTCAGTGATGCGGCGGTGTTAGCTGCGACGTCGATCCTCTTCTCCGGCGATGAGCCGGGACAGGCCCTGTGACACGCTTCCCAGTGATGCAGCTGCATCTGCTGCGACATCGATCCTCTCTCCTGGCGATGCGAGGCGCTTCGGTCGCCCTACGATGACTCAACGATTCTTCTGCAACAAGCTTCCCGGTGATGCGGCGGCGTCTGCTGCGACGTCGATCCTCTTCTCCAGCGATGCGAGGTGCTTCGTGTTGAGAAGCGGCAGTTCGGCGACAGCCTTCCCAGGTGCCATTTCTCCCTCCCATCCGCATGTAGATCTCTCTATTCAGATCTGTGCTTACGCACCCTGTCTCCTGGAATCCCCCAGCCCCTGTCACTCAAACTCCAGACAAGGAATACACAACCTAACAGAGGTAGGCCTGGATAGTTAGACAAGAAGATACCAACTTTCTAAAAGGGGTATTTTCAAATACAGAATGTTAAAACCAACTTTACTAAAATATGCATTTTATCATTCTGAGTTCAGGTATACTAAACTCGAATTTCTACCTAGTTCCCTGAGTCAGTTAGGATTATAAAATGTAATAATCAAACTGCCCATTTTGGTAGGTAGCCTTGCAATAGTGAAAAATGAAAATGGCTGTAATTCACTGATAGGACTTGCCACACACATCACGGCTTGTCCTACCTTATACTTACAATGCACTCTGAGCTTGGGCCTACCATAGGGTGTCTGATATGAAGAAAATGGAAGGTTTAGGGACTGGCAAGTGGGGGGCACTTGCAAAAACAACAGTTGATGGACAGAATGCAGAACAATGTCAGACATTCACCCCAGTACAGAGATCTGGGCCTAAATCCATCATTTTCTTGCACACCACTGGAGTCAAGCTATCCTGGCTGAAGACGGCTGATAGCCAGAAACCTAGGATGCTTGATTCCGGTCCTGGAAAGACATGGCTTGGCAGTTCGAGCTGGACTGTTCCCATGAGGCACAGGGTCAAGGCTGATTTGCATATATATGGCCATGTCTGAACTCGGGTGGTGTGGAGTACAAAAAAACGATGGATTTAGGCCCAGATCTCTGTCATGGGGTGAATGTATGACATTGTTCTGCATTCTGTCCATCAATTGTTGTTTTTGCAAATGGGTGCACTTGCCCAGTCAACATGGCAGTATCAGACTGCACACATGCTCTGCAATGGCAAGCCTTGGACACAATTTTACAGGCTGAGTCTGTGGGTGGCACAACCAGTGCTGTAAGCCCACTCTGAAGCTTGTTTCCGGTCCAGGTAAGGCATGGCTTGGCAGTTCGGGCTGGACTGTTCCCATGAGGCACAGGGTCAGACTGATTTGCATATAGCCATGTCTGAACTGGGCTGTGAGAGTGGGCTAAAGAACGGTGATGGATTAAACCCAGATCTTTTGACTGGGTGTGAGTGTTAGATTGGTTCAGATGCTCCGTCCATCACCACCCCCTTTTTTACAGTAAGCCCACTAGCAGCATTTGCTTTACAAGCCCTGGGCACACTCTCTGCACTGTACCAGGGTCTGACAAGTAAACCAAACCAGTCAATTATGGAATCACTAATCCATACATCAATTTAACATAGGGGGGGCATTTGCACTTTAGCATTTATCAGCAGTGGTAAGGTGTCCAGAGTCATCAAACCAACAAAAACAGGTCAGACAAAATACAGGAGGAAGGCAAAAAGTTCAGGGATGACCCTGCAAAAAAGGGACAAGTCCAACATACCTCATGAAAATTAATGAGGTTGCTCAATTTGCAACCCCTGAGAATCACAAATTGTGTTAAATACACATAAGTACATTGTGGTTTGTGATTACCAAATAGCGAATCACAAAAATTTGCTATTAGGTAATAGCAAATTCTTTCCTTAGTCCTTCTGGCCCTGAATCCTCCCAGCTGTGACACATGGAAGGGCAGCAGGGATGGACAGCATCTCAGCTGATGTTTTTCTATATGACATAAACCTTTAGGCCTGTGTCATCCTAATAATGGCTAACTCTGCCACTCCAGGAAAAGGAATTCCCGAATCAGGGAAAGGCACCGTCGTCAGTCCTATACATAAAAAAGTTGATAGGTCTCTTCCTAGCAACTACAGACTGATTAGCCAGATTGACTGTATAAAAAAAGTATTATCTCGATGTCTGTTGGTTAGGATAGAGGCCTGGATGATTGATCAAGCTTTGGGACAAAGGTCTCCACTATTGACCAGGTGTTCTGTTTCCTCTTGATATACTGGCATACGGTTACCATTGGCAAAAGATCTATGTATGTTGCACTTGTGGATCTCAGACCTGCCTTTGATTTTGTGTCACATTCTACACATTGGTAGCTTTTGCATACCTTGAAAATGCCAGCAAACCTGCTGTCACTGGTTAGACGTCTCCATGAGGAAAGATTTGCTCAAATCAGGTAGGGAAATCAGGATGAGCTCACTGAGGAAATTCCAGTATCATGTGGTGTACAGCAGAACTGTGTTTCGGCCCCTATGCTTTTTTCATTGCATATTAACAAAAATGGTGTCTATTTTATTGTCAGATGAAGCGGATGCCCCCTTGCTGACCAGATCCAAAGCTCCCATTCTCCTATTTGTGGACAACACCCTGTTGATCTCCAAGACCCCCAGTGGATTACAGAAGCTCCTCTGTCATTTTAAGGGGTTCTGCCTTGCTTGGGGTCTGGAGATAAACACAAATAAAACTACGCTGATGTTCAATCCACATAGATCATTCAAGAAATATGTTGTCATGGGGGGCTTCACTCGAGATGACTAACTCAGTATTATGCTTTGTAAAAGTATGTCCTAGGAACCCCATCGCCTCAATGCTGCTCTGAAGTTCATAGAAGTAACAGGTGCACTTTACAAAGAACATTGCTCTTTTCATACTATACAAATCTCCCTGATGCTTCGCATGTATGAGGCCAATGCTCTGACAGCTGCCCTTTATGGGGTGAACCGGTGAAACTGTGGGTCTTTTCCAGCTTAGACCCACTTATTAGTGCGGATAACAAATCTATTTGGAACCTTGCTTCTCTTTACCCCAGCACCCCTTTGCACCCACTTTGTTATGATATGAGCATGAAAAGTCTCATAGGTAAAGTCAAGCTGCACCCTTTATTGTGCTGGAGGCAGTGGTGAACCACACCAGAACTAGCCCAATATGCATTAGCACTACAGGGCATTATGGAGGCAGATCAATTGCACTAAGTAAAATGGCTATCGAACATCAAAAATCCCTTCATTTCTTAGACCTGTAAGATCTCAGGGACCAGCCCGCTGCTTCATCCTTCCCCTCAAAGAACACATTGAAGTCACTCTACTGGTAAACCAAAGAGGCAAATGATTTCAGGAAGTCTCCATCCTCCAAATCTGTCTCAAGATGTTCATGATTTCAAGCCTGTGAGTGGATATGAGCTATTTTTGGATCTGGTCACTGTTCCTTTAGAACAGAAGTTATACTTCCAGTTTCGAATGGGCACCTACTACTGAGATATTTTACTGCAAGTTGGTCTACTGGGTCCACAGATGTTTGTCCACTCTGCCCTCCCTCAGTGGAGAGTATCGCTCATGTCTTTTTTCCTGTCTGACATATGTCCGCCCAAGCAGCTTATGAAAGGCCCTACCTGTAGACGCTTGAGCATGCGTAAGCACTGAGTTGCCTTATGAATTTAGAGGTCGGATCCCAGCCCTTTACTTATTGTCTCAGTGGCTAATTTTCAGGGAGCAATGTGGAAACTTCACAGAACGGTCTGTTAATTTTATGTGATGTCATGTTGGTTACTCTACTTATATTGTCAAACTTTGACTTTTTTATTTTCATGTATTCAAATTGTGTTATTTTATGGTAAATATACAGTTTTAGTTATTTATTATATTTTTATATTTACGTACCTGTGCTTTTATGGCCCTAGTGGCAGAAACAAAACAATTTCGATGAAGATGATGATGAAGTGCCAATCAACCATCAAAAGAATAATGAAAATAAATAAATAAAGGTGTTTGTCTTTTGTTCACAACGCCTGTTGCACTTTGTCCAGTACTGGTCGAAACATCTGATTTGGTCGTACTGAGTATTGTCAGCTTAGCTCTTGGGCATTAGTAAAAAGTGTGCAGTCGAAGACTGTATTGTGAACAAGGGATGTCTGTTCCTTCTCTTGACCTCGTCTACATAAGAAATTAGTGAACACATTTTTAAAGGAATACACTACCTCACTGTAAGATGTTTTCTGTAGGGAGGATATACATGAGTGGACCCATGACCAGAATGCCATTGCTGTCTCATATCTTTTTTGATGAGTGAGTGTTGTATTGACATGGTCCCTGAGTACGGTTGGTTAAATATCATCTAAAAAATATTATGTCCTCAAATTGTTTTATAAAAGAATCACTCCTTGGAGTTAATCATAGAAAATCTACCGCCAACATTTTTTAAATAATATTTGGGCCATAATATTAATGTGAAATTATATATTTTTATTGATATTATAACGTGTAACACAAATTTGCTTTTTTAACTTTCAGTACATGTGATATAGAGCCAGAAATGTACCAACGGCTTGCACTCAATGTCAGATTTGGGCTGCTGTATTTATTTCCAGTGTATGATTCCAGAGAAACCACCATGCTGTGGCTCGGCTGCAGTTTCAAAGCGCTGCAGTGGTACAAGCCAAGCAAAATGCCTTGCGTTGTAGGAAATCTACTTTTATTCATCAGGTAAAACTCATCTCAGTCTGTTATGTAAGGTGAGATGGCTGGATGCATACTATCTAAAATGAATGAAATCCGATTTATTATGCGCTACTAAGCCCAAAGGGCGTCAAGGCGCCTAAACCAAATATATAGATATCCCCAAAGCAAGCTTACTGGTAGGCTTTAGTGAAACACCACGTTTTTAATGCTATTCTAAAAAGGGACATTGATGGTTGTGCCTTAATATCGGCGGGGAGGGCATTCCACATTTGAGGGGCCGCGATAGAAAAAGCCCTACCGCCCCATCTGGATTTTTTCATGCGCGGGTTAAATAAAAGATTCAACGCATCAGAGGGATTTATCCGAAGTGCTCCAAAAGTCAGACACTAAGGGGCCGATTATGATGGCGGACGGACCTGAGTCCGTCCGCCATCATAGAGTAGGGGGGAATGTCCGCATGGGCAGCGGCGTTCCCCCCGTGAAGATTAGGATGTGACCGCCAGGGTGGCGGTCACATCCTTAACATTGCGGCGGGTGCAGCTTCAAGTTGCACCCGCCGCAATGTAAAAAATGCATACTTTGCATTTGTATGCAGAAAGCGGCAGGCACCGTGTGGTGCCTGCCGATCTCTGCATACAAATGCAGGGGGGTACCATAGGTACCCCCCATGTGCACCCCCCACCCCCCCTTCACCTAGGGGGCCCGCAACGGGCCCCCGCAGTGAAGTTCCACATGCTTTTCCACGGCGGAAAATCCGCCGCGGAAAAGCATCTTTTCAAGCATTTCCTAATATGGTGGACGGTGTCTGCGAGACACCGCCACCATATTAGAGCTTTTCCGCCGCGGTTGTAAGCCAACCGCGGCGGAATAGCTGCGGACGGAAACCAGGACCCACCAGCCATCCTAATGTGGCGGTGGGTCTCTGGTGGGTCCGCTGCGGTTTTTCTGCGTCCTCTGGGCCGGCGGTGGCTTCCGCCGGCCCGGAGGATGCGGAAAAACCGCAATCCTAATAGGCCCCAGAATTTTGAAAACAATTCTGTGCTGAATCGGGAGCCAATGAAGGTTCCTCCTAGCTAAGGTGGCAGAAAAGGACATAGGAACATCCAACACAAACCTTGCAGCAGCGTTCTTCACGCTCTGAAGGCGTTGAATAAGGCCCTTATTGATTTCTGCATACAAGGGGTTGCAGTAATCCAGCCGAGAGGACACCAACGCGACTACAGTCTGCTTACGTGCCTGGGGAGAAAGATAATGAGCGATTCTCCTCAAAATCCTAATAACTCCCCAACAAGTAGCCACAGTTCTATTTACCTGCAGGTTCATAGTCAACGAGGTGTCAAAAATAACACCAAGGTTCCTGGCAGAGATCGATGGAATAGGACAGGTTCCCAATGATGGAGGCCACCACTCATTGGACGAGACATTCTGGTCCTTGCCAAAGATCAGCACCTCCGTTTTATCACCATTCAGTTTCAGGGAATTTTGAATCATCCATTCTGCAACTACATGCATGCAGTTCCTGAAACTGGATGCAGCGGTGCTGACCGAGTGAGCCAAGGACACCATGATCTGTGTATCATCAGCGTATGATACAACCTCCATCCCCTGCGATTTTACTAACCTAGCAAGTGGTGCCACATAGATGTTGAACAGGGTCGGACTTAATGCCGACCCTTGAGGGACCCCACATTGCAACGGTTTGGCAGGGGAGAGGAACTCTCCGAGCTTGACCCTCTGCTCCCTAAATTCTAGAAAGGAGGACAGCAGGCTCAACGCTGAGCCCTGCAGCCCTATCTCCCTCAGACGAGCTGTTAAAGTCGAGGGAGACAGGGTGTCAAAGGCTGCCGTCAGGTCTAAAAGGACAAGCAGAGTAGACTGTCCTTGATCAACCTTAATTCGAATATTATTCATCACCACAGTAAGTGCTGATTCCGTACTGTGTGATTTCCTGAACCCATGTTGAGACTGGTCCAGGTAACCAGAGGAATCAAGAAAAGTGGTGAGATGTGAGTTAAGGTGAGATTCCAGCAACTTAGCAGGGGCTGGGAGCAAGGAGATAGGTCTAAAATTTTTAAGGTTTTCTTGGTCCAAGGTGGGCTTTTTAAGAAGGGGTTTAACAATAGCCTTTTTCCAAGCTGCCGGGAAAACCCCCTGAAGGATGGCACCATTCATCACCTCCAATAAGGGTGGTAGCAAAGAGTCCCTACAGTCCTTCAGAACTTTTAAAGGACAAGGGTCCAACGGGGAGCCTGATTTCGTTTTGTTCAACAGCAAATCAAGATCTTCAATAGTAAGGGGGGGAAAGACCACCAGGGTCTTATCCAACTTTCTGGACCAAGGGTCTGTACTATCTTGAATCACGCTGGGGTTAACAACAAGAGTCTTTCTCTGTGCTTCTAGTGTGAGATAAATATCCACAATCTTAGAGTGGAAGAACTCCGAGATCCTGTTGCAAAGCTCTTGCGATCCTACAACCGGATCCGGTTCTTGTAAGGAGCACAGAGAGTCGACAATCTTGAAGAGTTCCCTAGGTGAAGTAAGAGACACCGTGCGTTTGGAAAAGAAATCCTGTTTTTCCTTGATAATCCTAGCTTTATACTCTCCCAGAAACTGCTTATGGCAATTTCTATCAGACAACTCCCAGGTTTTCCGCCATTTCCTCTCTTGCCTTCAGCACTTTTGCCTCAAGAGTCTCAAAGACTCTGTAAACCAAGGGGCAGAGGGTTTAGCCCTTGCTGAATAGCAAAGGGATGCTGGTGCTAGAACATCCACTGCTCTAGCAATAGAGTTGTTAAGTTCCTGTGCAGCAGCACCGGCATCTCTAGAGGCCAGAAGAGTCACGGATCCTATGAGGGGGGGCAAGAGCCTCATTGGTGATATTCCTAAAGCACCTCTTAGGGAGTCTATTAGCGGAGACCTGCAAGGACGGAAGTCCTAAAGGGGAAGTCAGTTCTAAGGGCACGGCCAGATGATCTGACCAGGTCAATGGTACTGGGGGGCCCGAAGAGAGCCTAGGGTCGTTGGAAAACACCCCGTCCAGGATATGCCCTGCCAAATGGGTAGGACTATTTACCAGCTGAAAAAGACCACATGCCGCTAAAGGGTCCGTCAACGAAAGGGTATCTTTCGAACTCTGGTCATCTAGATGGAAATTTAAATCCCCTAGAATAGTAAAGTGAGATTTACCAAAATAAGGCTCCAGGATTCTGAACAGATCATGGCTGAAATTGGACCTACCCTAAAAGTGGGATATATTATATTTTAAAGAAAATAGGCCTCTTTCTAATGAAATGATGCCAACATCTCCCAGCAGACCCTACTAAATTTGTCATAAATGTCCCAATTGTGAATAAAAATTGACTGAAGGATAAATCACTAGAGGTTACTAGAGCGCAAAAAATTGCTTTACTATTTTGTCCCCTGTTAATAACACACAGTTAGATGCGAGTTCTGAAGCTCAAATGAGCTCAGTACTATCCTTGACAGGCAGATAATTAAAGCCCCCAGATTGTAAGAGTACCATAGTTGTATCTTGGAATATAGCAGGGCTGCGGAGCAAGCTCAGCTCTCCAGAATGGCTAAACTTTATAGCAATTTTTAACATTGTCTGTCTGCTAGAAACCTGGGTGATTAAACTCTGTCATCTCATTGGCTTTAAAACTTATAATTTGTTAGCTATTCCATCCAGTCATGGTAGAAACAAAGGTGGTCTATGCATCTATGTATCAGTTAAACAACTATCCTCTTCTGTAAATCTGAGACTTACTAGTATCTACTATCAGATTGTCAGCATTGACCTCTATGTATTCCTTAAACTGATTCTAGTCAACTTTTAAAATAATGCATGCAGGTTGGAGATACTGGCCATACTGACCTCTCTTGACAATGATCTGGATACTATTCTTTTGAAGGGGCCCGGAGACAAAATTATACTTTGGGTGGGGACTTCAACATCCAACTATGCAAAATGCCCTCTAAAACTATTTGTGGTATGATTTCTTCAATGAACGAGGACTCAACCCATTTTTTACATTCAGATTATGGCAGGAAACTCAACGAGCTTGTTTTAAATTATGACTTAGGGTTTAGCAATGAGTTTAGGAATAGCCCATTTGATGTATCCAGCACTTTTGATGGTGTAATGGGTAAAAGTGCTATTGATTTTTTTACTTTTTCCAAATAGTTAATCAATTTACGTTACTAAGTTTACAATACACAATTGTGCACCGAGGGACTATTACTCCCAGAGTCTAATGATAAATTTTGAGTCAGTAAACGATTGAATGGAACTTGGCCACACTCGAGCCGTGGAGAAAATAGAGCTTTCTTGAACTAATGGGTTTACACTACGCTGGTCTTTGGTTAATCCAACTGACTTTCTAGTGAAATTAATCCAGCAGCAAAAGAGAGCCTTCAATGTTTGCTTGGACTCATCAGAGGAGGCCCCTGCTATTGTGGAATCTTTTTTAGAAATAACTGGTGCTATCAAAACGGGGCTACAAGCCAGGCAGAAGGCAGAAACAGGAAAGAGGAAGGGTTGGTTTGACTGCGTATGGAGCAAGACACATAAAAAACGTATAGGAGCTCTGAAAAATAACCCCAGAAATATTGAGGAGGTTCAGCACTGGAGGCGGGAATATAGACTTGCTTTAAAAAAATCGTAAAAACATAATGAAAGAGGAGAACTGGGAGAAGTTGTATGAGGCGAGTAGAAGCAATGATACCACTGCATTTTGGCATGTGGTTAATTCCCCTGAAAAGGAATGGGAAACACATTTCTCCACCTTGTATTTGTGTACTGTAAACTGTCTATTGTCTACTGTAAACAAGGTTACTCACTTCTCAGTTTTAACCCCTGGGGCTGCGTCACAAATGTTTACTTCTGCACCTGACTGGTCTGCCTTAAATTTTACTCTGGAGGAAGTTTCTCTTGCTATTAGCTCAAGTAAGGGCAACAAAGCCCCTAGGCCAGATGGGTTTCCAAATTACTTATTCAAAGCAAATTTTGAGCTCTGGGGTCCCCTTCTTACCGACGTTATCAGATCTTACCAGAGCACGGGGCTCCCGTGACCTGGGCAGAATCACAGATTGTACCTATATTTAAAAAAGAGATCAAAACTGTCTATCGTACCACAGACCAATCTCCCTACTTGATTCTTTGGTCAAGGTGGTTTAGCTAGATTACAAAACTGGGCAGATAGCAATAGCAAAATGTCAGATCAAAAATACGTATTCCGCCAGGGAATTGGTACAATGGTGCAAGCCATTCATTTAAATCTGCTATTGCGTAAATATGCACACATTAAACATGGCAGTCTATATACGGTATTTGTTGACTTATCATCAGCTTTAGACTGTATTTCATGAGAAACTGTGGACTGAGATTACTTCACTGGGTATTGATAGTACATTCATTAATTTTTTAAGAAACCTGTACTCCAACAGCTATGCAAGAGTACGGTTTGGTACAAAAGGAGAGTGTATTCGCCCTTTAGAATCGAAAAAGGGCTTCACCAGGTGTGCTCACTTGCTTCTTTTGTATTTAATCTATATATTAATAACTTGGGCAATACACTTGTTAGTTCTTGCCATGATCTGCCACAAGGAAAGCATTGGTCAATCCCAGTTCTGCTCTACACAGACGATGCAGTTCCTATGGCGCACAGTCCTCTGGTCCGGTAATGCCTTCTTGTTAGTTTTACCCTATTTATGGAGAATCTGGGGCTACAAATTAACATAAGTAAAACCTTTGTTATAAAAGTGGGCCGTTGTGTAGCCAAGTGTTCTTCTACCTCATACCCACACCTTTTCTTATTTGGGTACTTTAGTTGATTGCTGCCAAGGGACCTGGAAAAATGCTATTATTTCATGAAGATTGCAGTTTGTAAGATCTATCATGGCCCTTAGCAATTTTGCCATGAAAGTGGGGTACATCCAACCATAAGAAATGCTTACCATATATTATGCAAAATGCAGAACTATAGCAGTATATGGTTCCGATATTTAGGGATACGTGAATGTTGATTCTCTACAGGCAGTGGAAAATGCATTTTTTTAAAGTCTTGTAGCACTTCCCTCCAGTTGCTCAAATCATGTATGTCACTCAAAACTGGGGCCAATTATCTAATAGATCTGATCAGGATTTAACCAGTTTTGCTTTGGCACAAAATATGGACTTCGGAATACACAGACGTGAATCGTGCCATAGCAAAGGACTGTTGTGATTCACAATTGACCTTAAAGATCCCTTGGCTAATGTTCATTAAAAACCTTATGTTAGATATTGCCCGTCTGGAGTTTTATGAACGACCGGAATCTCTGTCAACCATCTCAAGGACTGCACTAAAAACAGAGTGCCTAAATCACCTAGAGGACCTAATATTATGTGTGGAGCTGGACAAACCATCTGTGAAACACAACCAAAATGGTTTTGACCACTTTTTCAATGCAACCATATCTTATGAATGTTCTTAATGCTCAAAATAGATTTGTTTTTAACATGTTTTAGGTTAAACATATTCCACCGCCTGATTAGTTTCCCAACCCTCAATAACTGGTCTAATGAAATACAGCATAGCCCCTGTGACAATGTATCTAAGAAATCGACTATGCAAAGTACTTTTTTGAAAAATGTATATGGATCTGAGGAGATCTTTTATTATACCCTTAGACACATCATACCGTCACAGTTGTTTGTGGCAGGAGAGCGGGGGACGCCGCACACAGAACTTCACGCCCCAGGAGCCTGCTGGGCGAGCAGCGGACCAGCAGCCCCTCCTCCTGGACACTGGAGACTTTGAAAAACTCCTCGCGCCACCTGCCTCGCGGGAGACACATCATACTGGCGCAGTTGTTTGTGGCAGGAGAGCGGGGGATGCCGCGCACATGACTCCATGCCCCAGGAGGCTGCGGGGAGAGCAGCGGACCAGCAGCCCCTCCCCCTGGACACCGAGGACTTTGAAAAACTCCACGCGCCTCCCGCTTTGCCGGAGACGCATTGTACCAGTGCAGTTGTTTGTGGCAGGAGAGCGGGGGATGCCGCGCAAAGGACTCCACGCCCCAGGAGGCTGTGGGGCGAGCAGGGGACCAGCAGCCCCTCCACCTGGACACTGGGGACTTTGAAAAATTCCTTGCGCCTCCCGCTTTGCGGGATATGCATCGTACCAGCACAGTTGTTTGTGGCAGGAAAGCGGGGGACGCCGCGCACAGGACTCCATGCCCCAGGACGCTGTGGTGTGAGCAGCAGACCAGCAGCCCCTCCCCCTGGACACCGGGGACTTTGAAAACTCCTCGCGCCTCCCGCTTTGCGGGAGGCGCATCGTACCGGCGCAGTTGTTTGTGGCAGGAGATCGGGGGACGGCACGCACAGGACTCCACGCCCCAGGAGGCTGCGGGGCGAGCAGCGGACCAGCAGCCCCTCCCCCTGGACACCGGGGACTTTGAAAAACTCCTCGCGCCTCCCGCTTCGTGGGAGACGCATCATACGGGCGCAGTTGTTTCTGGCAGGAGAGCGAGGGACGCCGCGCAAAGGACTCCACGCCCCAGGATCCTGGGCAAGCTGCGGACCACAGCCCCTCCCCCTGGACACCGGGGACTTTGAAAAACTCCTCGCGCCTCCCGCTTGGCCTAGACTTTTTATTTTTCATTTATTCAAATTATGGTATTTTATGTTAAATGTACAATTTTAATTATTTATTATGTTTTTATATTGGTGTACTTGTGCTTTTATGGCCCGGTGGCCGAAATAAAGCTATTTCGATGATGATGATGATGAAGTGCCAATTAACCATCAAAAGAATAATGAAAATAAATAAATAAGGGTGTTTGTCTTTTGTTCACAACGCCTGTTGCACTTTGTCCAGTACTGGGTGAAACAGCTAATTTGGACGTACTGAGTATTGTTAGCTTAGCTCTTGGGCTTTAGTAATAAGTGTGCAGTCAAAGACTGAGTTGTGAGCAAGTGATGTTTGTTCCTCCTCTTGACTTTGTGTACAGAAGAAATTAGTGATAACATTTTAAAAAGAATCCACTACCTCAATGTAAGATGTTTCCTTGTACAAAATATGTTATTAGAATTCTTAATAAAAGACATACATATAATAGCACCGAAAAGTAGGCCTGGCTGGTAAATTCCGTTCTGCTCGTGGAATTTGGGTAATTTCGCATTCTGCGGAGAACGCAAAATTACCCAAATTCTGCGTTCCGCGACTTTGCGAAATTTTTTGCTTGTTCGCTTTCGCAAAATGCGTGTTCGCGAGATATTTTCCCCCGAGCACACAAACAGCAATTACGAACAGGAAAATAGCATTGCGAGCAAGCAATTCCACTTGTTCGCGGAATTTCTGCCTGTTCGCTGAAATTTTTTACCGTTTTGCGGAGATTTGCGTAACACGATTATTCTAACTCTGCCCACCTCTACCGAAAAGGTACAACCAATTCTTCAAAAATAGAATATTGAAAAACAGATAACCATTAGCATAGACTTATAATAAATAGATTACAGAGCTACTAAGCTAAAAGTAAAAGCATAATTAGATATATCTAAATTGGTACATACTTGGGATTCAACATTAAATAGTCATCAATTGGTTTCCAAAAATGTAAATATTTCAAATGATTGTGACTGAAACCAAATAAAGTCAAATTAGCACCCTTTCTCGTGACAATAATCCAATCCCACCATGCATGAACAGATAAAGAAGATGAATCCTTCCAATTAGCAGTACTAGTCCTTACAGCCTCTGACATTAAAAAATCAAAAAGCTTGTTGTTCACCATGGGCAATTTAGTAGTGAGAGAAGAGGCTTTGCAAATAACTAATTTATATAATAATGTATCTAATATATTCAATATACAAGTAATTCTATGCCAAACTTCATCCCAAAATTTCTTAACAAAATGACAATCAAATAACATCTGTCTTAATTAACCTAGATCTAAAGAACAATTACAATAATTGGAAGAAGTTGATAGTTTAGCATTATATAACTTTGAAGAATTCCAAAAACAATTAAAAAGGATATAGATATTAGTTTGTTATAATGTTACAGGTAACCAACCCAAAATAGAATTCAATCAAATCATCCTCCAAATGTGCAAGGATAAGAACCACTCTAATTCTGCATTCCAAATGGTGGAAAGAAGATTGATATTATGAACAGCAGAAGTATTTAATATTTTATATAGTAATGACACTTTATGGGAGTAAGACACGATTGTTTGAAGGTACATTTCTAAATCAGATGTAACAATGGAAGGAAAGCCATTTGGGAAGGAATCAAGAATAGAATTACAGAGCAATTCATATTTTACAATATCAGATGATAGCAAGTTAAATCTTTGTTTTAAGTTATCAAAACTAACAAAGTCATTATTATAATAAATATCTTTAAAATACAAAATGCCCGCTCTTATCCATGAGTTTCAAACATTTGTGTGGCAAACTAATTTTACTGATGGGTTATACCAACATGATAGGCTCAATGTATTAGAAATAGAACATTGGAAAACAGAATCCAAATTGTTTAAAATTATTCTAGTAGATTTCAAAAATATTGATTTCTTTATTATAAACATAGAAGAGTTGGACATTGTAAGTAAAGCAACTAAAGAAAACATTGATGATAAGTTTTCTTCCATGCAAAGGCATGCAGGTGAAATATTAAGATCTAAATATTGAATCCATAAAATACTTTGTTTTAAAATAAAGACTTTATGGTATTTTAGAAAATCTGATAAACCAAGCCCTTTATTGATTTTAGCCAATTTCAGCTTTTTATAATTTAACCGATGCGGTTTATTATTCCAAATAAATCTCAACAAAAATGTATCTAAAGTAATAACATTTAAGAGGGAGTTGAACAGGTAACATAGATACAATATAAAACAGTTTAGGAGCCAAGATCATTTTAAGTGTGCCATTCTTCCCTAACAAGATACGCAAAAGAGGATCTCTTTTGAATTTTAATGTTAACATACGCCAAAGTAGATTCAACATTTAGGGTCACAGTTTGTTTTACTTTGTTGCCGAATAATATACCCAAATATTTAAGTTTATCTTTTTGCCAAACAATATTCTTATTAGAAAGCTTATCAGGTGAACAGTGAATATTAAACTAAAACAATTCGGTTTTATTAGTGTTAAGTTTATAACCTGAAATTTTAGAGAAGACAGCAATTAAATCCAACAATGGAGGAATGGAAGATTCAGGATTAGCAATATACAGAAGAATATCATCTGCATAAGCTGACATTTTAATAGGGACATTGGATAGTTGCATGTTTTCAATTTCAGTACAATTCTTAATAGCAAATATTAGGGGTTCAATAGCAATAAGAAAAAGTAATGGGGATAGAGGGCAACTTTGCCTGGTACCTCTAAAAAGGCAAAACTTCTGGGAGAGTCTACCATACATAAAAAGTTTGACAGAAGGACTGGAGTACAGTGCTGAAGTCGTAAGGATAAACAAAGGGGCAAAATTAAAAACAAAAAGTTTGCGAAAAAGGTATTGCCAATACATTTTTATGAAAAGCAATATCCGATCTAATGATCATAAATCCAGACTGATCCACATGAATAATAGAAGAAAGTGTACCAGCTAACCTAGTCGCAATAATTTTAGCATACAGTTTACAGTCTTGATTTATTAAAGAAATTGGACGGTAATTGATTATCAATGAAGGGTCCTTTTCTGGTTTCGGGAGGACAATATTCAAAGCTTCAGTAAATGAGCCAAAGTGAGTAAACAAAGATAACAGGAACGATGAGAGGTGATTTGAAAATTCTATATATATTTCCACAGGAATACCATTCAGGCCAGGAGATTTCTTTAACTAAAGTGATTTAATAGCTGCAAGTAATTCCTCAACCATAATAGGAAGTTTCAATTTAATTCTATTGGTTTGTGATATTTTAGGTAACCCACAACCTTCTAAAAATCTTTGAAGAAGAGCTGTATCCAAACAAGGCGGTTTATTATATAAATTCAAATAGTATGTCATGAACTCCCTAAAAATATCCTCATGGGATAACACTATAGAGCCATTTGGAGAGTAAATAGCATTAATTTCAGTTTTATCATTTTTTATACCAAGATAGTTAGCTAAGAGCCTACCAGACCTCTTAGTGCTAAAACATTTTTTTTATTGTTAGAAATTTGTAATCCAGCTCTATTTCTTAAAATAGAATTCACTTCATAACATAATTTCTGTAATTTAACTTTATATTGGAGGTTGTTAGATGTAATATATAGATTCTCAAATTTAGCTATCTGCTGTCCGAATTCTTCAATTCTAGTGTTAAATCATTTATTTTCATGTGCCACAATAGAAATAGTCTCCCACTAAATGTTTTAAAAGCATGCCATTGGTTAGTAATAGATATGGAGTCTTCAGTGTTGAATGAAAATATTCTTTAAATGCTGATAAAAGTCTAGGTTTGTTATTATCATTAAGAAGAATATTGGTATTAATACGCCAGCGACTATAACTATGTTGATTCGAGTCACTAGATAAAATGCAGGAAATCAAAGTATGGTCAGAAATATCTATATTTCGAATCTCAGGATTAGAAATTGAGGACATTTGATTACAAAAAATTAAAAAACAATCCAACCTAGAATATGGATCATGAGGATTGGAAAAATAAGTAAACTGCTTGTCAGTCGGATGATCGACATGCCAGATATCAATCATTTTAGTAGTCTTAAAAAAGTATTTGAGAGAGAAAAACACGTTTGGAGTGCAAAATTTGGCTTGTGAAATTTTATGCAGTAATAGGTCAGATATAAGATTAAAATTACCTCCAATAATGAGAGGCGCATTACAAAATTTTAGAACCTCAGAACTAAATCTTTACCAAAACTCTGGGTCATTATTAGTAGGCCCGTACACATGAATTAAGTAGAAAACCTTATTGTCAGTTTTTAAATTAGCAATAATGAACCGGCCTTCTGAATCAGAATGTTTATACAAAATTTGAACATGTAATTTTGTGCAAAGAAAATTGCTACCCCATTTTTCATATTGGGAGCCGGGTGAAGAAATAACATCCCCTACTCTTTTTATATTCATATGAGATACGATTTTATCATCTTCATGAGTTTTTAATTAAACATATATCTGCTTTAAGCCTAGCTAAATATTCTAAAACCTTAGTACGCTTAACAGGGTGCCGTAAACCCTTAACATTAAATGAAACAATTTTAATACCATTACTACTTGCCATTTTGAAAAAGGAGAAAAGATAGAAAACAAGATCGATTAGAAAGATAGAATGAAAAAAGAATAGTGGCTTGAGTATCACTATAAAGAAGACACAAAAGACACCAACGTACAATAAAAATAAAAACTATACATCATATAAACATATATAGGACTTCTGAATCGCACACAGGCATGTCAAGAAGAACCTACTTCTCATGTTCTAAAAATATACTCCAGTTAAATAAACATGCCGGCGATAAAATCAATCAATTATAAAGACAGGTAGTAGCTTAATTTCTTTCCATAGATAACTGAGACTGCGAATCCAGAAATCTGCAAAGTTCCTCAGGATGTTGAAAAGAATTAAGAAAACCCATCTTTCCAAATACACATGGTCAATGGATCAAACAAGCCGTATTTATAACCTGCCTTCCTAAGCCTAGGACGAAGATTTGCGAATTCCTTACAAATATTGAATGTATCCTTAGCAAAGTCTTGATGAATAAAAATAGTATTCTCATTAACCATTTACAAAGGGATATTTCTGGCAGCCTTTCGTATTAAAATTAGATGATGATGACGTAACACCTTGAAAATCATTTGACGAGGCCTATCTTCTCTTGGGTTGCGATGAGAAGGGATTCTGTGTGCTTTATCAATCTCAGATTTGTCAGAAAATGTAATGCACAACAGACCAGGAAGTAGGTTTTCCATATAACCCCTGCTATAATTACCTTCCACATCCTCGGGTAGGTTAAAAATGTGCAGGTTATGTTGCCTATTGCGATTTTCCGATTCTAATAATAGTTTATTCATGGGTTCAACTTTTGCTGCAATAGGCAGAAGATGGTCAATTTTAGCTTTATTGTCCTGAATTTTAAATACATTTTCAGAAACCTTCATAAAAAAACGCCATGTCTTTATGTAAATGTTTAATTCCTGCCACAATATTGTCTGTATTTGAATGCACCACTTATAACTCCTCCAGTGAAGTGGATTATGAAGGCTCAGTAATATCCGCTAATTTAGATTTAACTGGTGGAGGAGAGATATTTTGTTTTCATTTGGTAGACATATTGTGAGACTGCTTGCCTTCCATAACTACAAGAAAATAAATGCAGGAATAAAAGGAGCAGCTAGAGAAATATGTCAATGAAGAACACTGATAGCAGAGAAATGCTGCAAAAGTCAGCAGAGTGCAACATCTATAACCAACAGTGGGAGTGGCCCAGGTCTAAGCTGCGCTCTTTCGTAATCTTCACTCCGCCCTTCTGACAGGAATTCCTGGATCAGAGGCACTCCACTCACTAGAGAGCAGCTCACCTCCAATATCTGCAGCCACACGTGAGGAAAATGCACAAAAAGGTAATGTGCAGTCCACTTTTCTGTTCAAGAACGTCATTGTCTTGGTTTAAATACAAATGCCAGCCTTAAATCATGTTTATATTGTCATTATCGGGCAGAAATTGCCGCTGCTTAGCGGGAGGCAGCCATCTTGCAAATCAATGTCAATGTAACATGTTTCTGTAGGGAGGATACACATGGGTGAACCGGTGACCAGAATGCCATTGATGCCTCATATAATTTTTGAATAATGGGTGTTTAATTGACATAGTCCCAGAGTATGGCTGCCTAAATGCCATCTAAAAAAATATTGTGTCCTCAATTTGTTTTTTTTATAAAAGAATCACCCCTTTAGAGTTAATCATAGAAAATCTACTGCCAAAAGTTTTTAAACAATATTCAGGACATCATTTTAATATGATATTATTTATCTTTAATGAAATTCTAACATTTAACAATTCTATTCGGAGGATTAGCAGAGTGAGTTTGTGTAAGTGAAATTGGCTTGTTTAAATTTCAATATTTGTAATATAGAGCTGGAAATGTACCAATGGCTTGCACTAAATGTCAGGTTTGAACTGCTGTATTTATTTGCAGTATATGATTCCAGAGAAACAACCATGCTGTGGTTCAACTGCAGTTTAAAACCACTGCAGTGGCACAAGCCAAGTAAATGTTTGCATTGTCGGACATCTACTTTTATTTATCAGGGAAAAACACATCTCAGTCTGTTATGTAAGGTGGGATGGCTGGATGCATACTATCTAAAAGTGAGATATATTACTTTTTAAAGAAAATAGGACTCTTTCGAATGAAATGTAGCCAAAATCTGTCAGCAGGCCTTGCTAAATTTGTCATCAATGGCCAAATTGTGAATACAATCTGGGCTTGGTAAATAACTGGAAGTGTCATTCAAAGTTTTTCTTTAATGAAAAATCAAATACAATAGTAAAATAAAATGTATGTTACGTGTATGGGAAAGTAATTTTATTAATATACTTACGCAACAAATATTTAGCAGAAGTTTTGTTGTATTTAATGTTGCTTTAGAGTGTACTTGTATTCTTCATCTTTGCAAACATGCTCTCTCTTTTCATATGAAACAGCTATGTACCAAAAACTTTGTGGGGAAGATAATGGTGATAGCATGTACTATAAGGAATACGTTACGCCTGATAAGGATACTTTCAGTCACTTCTAAGTTCCAGAATCTCATAAAGTAACTCAGTCTTCGTCCTCTTCCCTCTATATGGTACTGGAACTGCTCCATGACTTCTAGTATCGTTATAGCATACTGCAGAGGATACTTTATCCCATATATGTTGTGGTAGTGGTAGAACTTTGGATTTATTACATCAAGAAAGTGTGAGGATGGCCATTACACTATAATCTCGAAAAAGTGGACCATCACTAAGTCAACTATCATCCTAGTGTCCTGGTATCTGGTCTTGTATTTCCCACACCCACTACCCTGGAGTTACTGATCCCCCTACCTTAGAGCCACAGAGGCCATAGGGAGAATTATGGGGTATTACCCACAGAAATGAAGAATTAGCAGGGGGATCATGAACTGGCCATTTCTTCCTGGCGTTTCACCCATATCTTTCAGTTACTTTCTGCATCCAAAATGTCCCTCTGAAATTAACCAGATCTGTGGTATTCCAGAACATGCTATTAGTCTGATGAGGCCAGTAATTCCAATTATAGTCCACACTGGATTTACAGGGGCACTCATAAAGGAAACGTGTTAGAGAAAATACCAAAACAAAAATGTCACTTCACATTTTAATGCATGCATACCAATACCATCCATTACCGCAATTCATTACTGCAATAAACAGCACATATGTGATTGACAACTCCACGCAGGATAATTATTGAAGACACACATGAATACAAAACATACCTATTTAATGACAGCCAAAGAAAAACATATCTTTAAAAAGAATGCATGATTCACTGAACCATCAAAAGTGGGGGTATGAACAATTCAACCAAAAAATTACAACAAACTCCAGCATAAAATGATAAACATGGTGATGCCTAATGGAGTTCTCTACATATAACCAGGAGTTGGTCTTATGAGAGAACATAAATGTCACAGCTATCCCTCACCCACCTACACAGACATAAATCAGACAACCAAAGGTCTGCTTTTCACAGTGGTGAACAATGAGATCAAAACTTTGCAGACGGTGCTACACAAGCTTGATGCGTGAACAGAGCATGTAACAGTTGTCACATAAACCATTCAAAGATTATGGCAGCCACACATAAAATAAAATCAATTCAATGACAGTTACTAACAACAAGTCTAAACTTCTATGCTTGCAAGGTATTATACCATTGGATTGACATAAAGGCTCCCTGGATACCACAGGATTCTTCATGTATGCAAACATGCTCTCTCTTTTCATATGAAACATCTACGCACCAAGAATGTAAGTAGTTTGTGGGAAAGATGATGGTGGGACCATGTGCTCTAAGGAATAACTCCCCCCTACCATACGTGATAAGGATAGTTCAAGATACTTTAAAGTTCCATAATCTTATGAAGTAATTTAGCCTTTGGCCTCTTTCCTCTATATGGTACTGGAACTCCTCCATGACTTGAAGTATCCTTATAGCATATTGCAGGGGGTACTCTATCCCATAATTGTTGTGGTACTGTTTGTGCCTTGGCTTTATAACATCAAGAAAGAGTGAGGGTGGACATTACACTATAATCTCAAAAAAGTGGACCATCACTAAGTCAATTATCATCCTAGTGTCCTGGTATTTGGCCTTTTATTTCCTACACCCACCACCCTGGAGTCACTGATACCCATACCGTAGAGCCAAAGAGGGCATGGGGGATTATGGAGTATTAGCCACAGAAATGAGGAATTAGCACAGGATCATAAATTGCCCATTTCTCCCTGGCGTTTCCCCCATACATTGCAGTTGTTTTCAGTTTCCAAAATTTCCATCTGATATGCACCAGAACTGTGGTGTTCCAGAACATGCCACTGGATTTACAGGGGCTCTCATAATGAAAACGTTTGAGAGAAAATACCAAAACAAAAATGTCACTTCACATTTTAATGCAAGCATACCGATACCATCAATCACTGCAAAAAAAAGAAACACATATGTGATTAACAACTCCACACAGGATAAATATTGAAGACACAAATGAATACAAAACATAATTATTCAATAACAGCCAAAGGAAAGAAGTATCCTTGAAAAGAATGCATGATTCACTGAACGATGAATAGTGGGGTTATGAACAATGCAACTAAAAAACTACAACAAACTCCAGCATAAAAGCAGAAACATGTTGATGCCTAATGGAGATCTCAACACTTAACCGAGAGTTGGTACTAAAAGAAAACAGAAAATTTACAGCTGTCTCCCACCCACCTGCACAGACATAAATCAGACAAGCAAAGGTCTGCTGTTCACAGAGGTGAACAATGAGATCAAAACTTTGCAAAAGGTCCTGCACAAGCCTGATACATGAGCAAAGCTGGTAACTGTTGTCAAATAATCTATTGAAAGATTATGGCAGACACACATAAAATAAAATCAATTCAATCACAGACAGTTAATAAAGGACAAAATAGGCCAGAACTATCTGCAGATGTTGCATGAAGGAAGGACATCATCTTGGAAATAATCCACACAAAGAGAAGAAAATCGTGCTCATAACACTAAACCTAAACTTCTATGCACACGAGATATTATACCATTGAATTGTCATAAAGGCTTCCTGCATACCTTCATAATTTAACCGACAGTCGTTCTCCTTTCTCCCCCACAGAACGATATCCAGGCCACCACTTCGATTCAAAAAGTGTATTTATTAACACACGCACTCGAAGCGTTTCGGGAAACAGGTTCCCTTGTTCACGAGTGTTGGTGCACAGTGAAAAAACAGTTTAAATGCAGATCATGTGACTTGTGAGTTTCATAGATATTGAAAACAGACTACCGTATCTCGTAATATCTGGAGCTGTGAGAACCACAGTACATTGCAGCAGGCAAATCCAAGCATTAATTTAACATAAATTATGTTCATCAAACTTTTCAACACAATATCAGAATTCTCAAAGCACAATAAAAAATGAATAACATTGTGTCTGACCAGAAGGCAAGATTCAAACCCCCGATCTCAGGACAGTCAGAATTAGAGTGCACTAACATGCTGTGCCACTGTCATCTCATTCGAAAACTAGCCTCAGTGGGCTGTTAAGCAAAATGTATATGCTGTGCACGGACCCAAAGTATATTGGTTATCAAGCCCAAGTGGGCATGCACTTAAGTTTATAGAAAGCGTACAGTTCCTTTCAGTGTACATAAACGCCGAAGGAGATTCAAACTTGAGCCGATTTAGTTGCCTTCAACATAGGTGTAATCCTTCAATCATACCATCATACTGTGTCTATGTCATTGCTTGGTGAAAGTTATTTCCAACCTCTCTGCCTTTCATTGTCGTGTCTCACACTCTCCCAAATTATATCAACCGGCACCTGTGGTAACAGAATAAAAATAAACATAAATAAAGTTTCATATTCAGTCGTGAATTGTGCACATTCATACATTTAAAAAACAGGGATATTTTACTTCAGCTACTGTTTTAGCAAGGCAACAAATATATTCCATTTTACATTTAATCTTTCATCCTAAATGTACGCCCAGTGCCTCATCACCATTATGGCCAAGGGGTTGCATGGTTTGGTACTTTATAATGAATCTGGATTCAAGGCGTCTTAGTTCTTGTAATCTGTTACCTCCCCTTTCTCTTACTGGAATCTGGTCCAGTACTGTAAATGATAACAGACTGTTATTACTCTGGTGGTGGGTTTCAAAATGTCTAGCGACTGGATATTGTTTATCCAGGTTCTTTATGGCTCTGAGATGTTGTAAAACTCTCTCTTTCGCTGGTTTAATAGTACTGCCCACATAAAATGTATTGCATGGGCACTTGAGCGCATAGACAGCACCTTCATAATTTAGTGCGCATCTGTCTTCAAGGTTACATGATCATTTTCAAAAGCACTCACATTCTATGTGACATGGCAGAGCATCATTCTTCTCAACACACATCATATGTGATTAAGGGATGAGAGTTCTAATTTCAGTGGGTTCCTTCAGACCAAAAAGGATATTAAAGTTATGCAGGTTACCAGATTAAGTTCTCTGAAGTCCCTATTTGATAAACTGCAGGGCATTCTCACGTCTTAACATATAGGTGGTGTGTAATGGCAACTTTCCAATGACTGAATGCAAAAATGAATTTCTGGGTAAATGTATTATGCTTTCATTTTGGTTGACTGCCTTGTTACAAGTCCATTTTGTATACACACATACAGAGACTCTAGTCTGCCATGTAATTCTGAGGGACTAGGAGAGATGGTCTTTATAGAGCATTAAAGATTGCTTCACACAGCTGTATAAATAAAGCAGGTATGTTTGCCCAGCAGGTGAAGATGTATATCCACTGAAGCTTTATTAAAACATCGCCTGTATAGTGCACAATACACTTAAAACTTTACACACCAGAATGTGCTGAACTATGAGAAAAACAACTGACACCATCGAACTATAATTTGTATGCTATCTGCTGAATCAAAGGACATCTGAAGAAGGATAGTGGCCAGGAACTGGCTTGCTTTCTATCTTCACCACATAGCCAAAGACACAAGGCAACTCACCTCCAATGATTATTGACTTACTTGATAGAAATGAGTATGTGCATCACGAGTAGTCAGCAGTGGTGTCTGTGCTTTGATTTATTGAGAATTATTACCTTTTTAAGAGTTTTTAAACATGTTTAATATTCTGCTCTCAGCTTATCCAATAATGTTTTCCTGCTTTTGATGGCAGTGTGGTGGTACCCGAGACAATGCTCTGTTCTATCAAGGTAGTTTTTGCAAGCCACTGAACATCTTAAACCCATGAAGCAAAATTTCAACTACATCTCTTTGGTTGTATAGAAACTTCAATGTTTACAATTTCAGGAAATGATTTAAAAAAAAGTGTTGTCTGCCTGCAAGGCTTTGCATCAGAATACCTTACCCATTTGTCATTACTGCTCACTACGTCTGAAAGTCAGAGGTGTTACTGGGAAACCCTTAAATTAAAGTCACCTTGGACACTGATACAGTCATTTTCAGGAACAGCAAATGCTGCCTGGAATTCCCTGCAATCCCTACTATGCACATATCTGACCTTCTCCCCTTAAAGAAACTCTTGGACACATACCTATTGAAACTATACCTCAGCTAAATCTGAACTATCCCCTCCCCTGCAAGTTTTCTCATGCATTTTTATTGTTATTCACAAAACTTACCAGCACATCTTGGATTTAGCAGCACTACAATAAAATGGAAAGTAACATATTACATTGCAAGACATCCAACACCATCCTCAGCACAACAGATTCAGCTTATTGCTTGTTTGTGAATTATATTACTATGTTATTTGTCTTGGTTGTCAGTGGTTTCCAAACTTTTTCGACTCGCAGCTCCCTTGACCCATTTGCCATTGCCCCTGGCTCCCCAATTTTACTTTTTTTGGATGGTGGAGGGAATGTAAGCTCGGCCCCGGGAGTACTTGCATTTTTCTCCCTGAAAATAATTGGGATGAAGATGATGAAAGTATTATAATCATATACGCAGGGTGTTCTGTATTACTAAGGCGGCACCTCTAATAAAATATACCTAGTTATACTTCTTTGCCCATGCCTTTTTTAGAGTACCCTTTCGAACGTTTGTATCCCACTTACAGTGCTAGACAGCACCCCTATGCATGTAGGCCCCATTGCCAAAGTGTTTCTGAGCTCAAAGAATATTTGCACGCAACACACCTGTCTCAGCAGGGTGACTCACGATTTTTTAAACCACATACAGCCCTAAAATTGGCTCCCAATCAATGCAAGCCAAATAAATTCCTCTGTTTTATTTTTAAACGTTCCTCTTTCTTGCTTCCAAATTTTGCCATTATGCTGTATATGGTGTTTTACTTCCCTGCGTTCAAGGAGAGAGCAGGCCTATCTGGAAATGTGTATGTACTGAAAGAAATATGCACTGGAAGTACCTATGGTTCAAGTACAAGTGTCAATACTTAATAATACTTAATGTCTTTAATAGACAGGATAACTGTACTTTCCTGATAACTTGCATTAGTGTCAAATGCATTTAAATAAAAACGAAACTATTAACGAGTCTAACAAAATGAATCAGGCATCTTCCGCTTACTTTGGGAGTTTTGGAACGTGAGGATCCAGTGAAATATGGAGGTCATCTCCCTCGACATGCTATCAATTAGCCACTACGTTTACAGCTTTCGGCATGTCACCTACAAATCATCAACAGCATGCGTTTAAGTCTCATTAGTTTAACTGTAGCCAACAGACTCTTCAACATTAATTGCAATAAAGTGCTTGGTGCGTGGCTCCCCTGGCTAGCTTTTTCGGCTCCCAAGGGAACCACGGCACACAATTTGGGAACCACTGATTTAGTTTGTTACCACTCAAGTAGAGTGAAATCCCAACCGTTTGTGTGTTGTGTTTACTTATGTATTTTCCCTTATGGTGACATATAGAATGTCAACTGTAGGAGCGAAAATACGCCCCAGCCTAATGCACATTAGCAGTCGCCTGATAGGCTGTCATTGTAAGTGGTTTTATAAAAGTTGGTTTATTAATGTACACTGCTCCTTTGCAGGTCCCCCTCTGAGTTGTAGTACTCACAGCTATTTTTCACCAGTGATAGAGGTTCCCTCAAGTGATTCCATTTCCTACGTGACATGCCTTGCCATGCTGGAATGTGGGTCCTGATTATCAAAGACAGCTCATGGACAACATCGTTATGACGGATTCCACACACAAGGCACTGTGTTTCAAATCTTAATTATTGTCCAAAGTATAAATGATAGAAAGGGCCCAAGATATCCACATCAGTTGGCTTGCAAGCTTCAATTCGCACTGCCTCTAAAACTCTGTATTACTTTGTGGCATTCTAAGTAGTGACCTCTATGTTACATTCTATATGTCACGGGGTAGGGATGCACACCTGTAATGTTCTCTTTGTTCATTTTTCCATGGTACCATCTGTGTGAGGTGTAATTGAGGATGTTTTAGAGTTCCTGGTTATGGCAGTGACCCCCGACGAAGGGCACTTTAATGCCCGAAATGCATTGGATTTCTTCTAAAATAAACAACAGTGCCTACAGACGAATTTGCTTCTGTCGTGTTTGTCCAAAGAGGTTCGGATGGCCCAGCACCAACATTAGAAACTTTGAAAATTGGAAAACATTATTACGCCTGTGGAATGAGATAATTGTGGTGAAAGCATAAAAGCATGGCGTTGAAAATACGGATTAAATTGCAATAACGTGATATATTGGTTTAAAAAAATTACAGCCTATCAGGCGACTGCTAATGTGCATTAGGCTGGGGCGTATTTTCGCTCCTACAGTTGGCATTTCATTATTTGGTGCAGCTGGGGCATGGCACCTTGCCTAATAGCACGCCATTTCGGAACATGGAAAAATGAACAAAGAGAACATTACAGGTGTGCATCCCTACCCCGTGACATATAGAATGTAACATAGAGGTCACTACTTAGAATGCCACAAAGTAATACAGAGTTTTAGAGGCAGTGCCAATTGAAGCTTGCAAGCCAACTGATGTGGACATCTTGGGCCCTTTCTATCATTTATACTTTGGACAATAATTAAGATTTGAAACTCAGTGCCTTATGTGTGGAATCCGTCATAACGATGTTGTCAATGAGCTGTCTTTGATAATCAGGACCCACATTCCAGCATGGCAAGGCATGTCATGTAGGAAATGGAATCACTTGAGGGAACCTCTATCACTGGTGAAAAATAGCCGTGAGTACTACAACTCAGAGAGGGACCTGCAAAGGAGCAGTGTACATTAATAAACCAACTTTTATAAAACCACTTACAATCCAGTAGCTCGACAGACTGCATAAGGATTATTATTAGGTGCATGCACTAGACTTGAACGCACACAGGCAGCATGTTGGAGGCTCAAGCGCACACACACTGCACATTTTGTACTGTGTCATTGACGCTTAGGCATGCACCAGAGGATCAGGCACAGTGCATGTAGGGAATGCATTATAGCGTCATCACACTGGAAGCCATCTTGGATTGGGAGTAAATTTCTTCTGGGATAATGCAATAAAGATAGAAACTGCTTGTATGCACTCTGTAGCTGCTATTCCTGGATCACACTTTGTATCACGCTTGTGTCCTTTCACTGCGCTGTCAAATTCAGATTGTACACACAGGTTGCGCATCACCCGTTAAGGAGGATGGAACGCTGGATTTCACTGATATTTCCATATTATTATCTACTAGGAGCTTATTTTCTATTTTAGAATGGGTCTGACACTTGACGTTTACACAGTGTTTAGCACATTAACCTTTAATATTTTATTCAGAGCTCTACAACATGTGCATATCACATACTTTTTCTCTTAATCTGAGGTGATTGAATACTTTTAAAGTACATCAACACTATTGAGAATGTAGAATTGTCACAACAAAGGAAAAAGATGATTCTTTTATAATTAATTGGGGCCACATGGCCTCAAAGTGTAAATTTCTCTGGCAAAGAAGCCTCATACTACAGATGATTTGGATTACTTTTTGTATGTGTTAGAAGATGTAGAAAAATAATATTCTATATCTATTTGCATTGCAATTGATAGACATTTTTCTTCGAAGGAAACAAAGTAAAACAGAGCCTATTGATGCGCATGTGTCTGATCTTGAGAAGCGTGCATCAACGTGCAGATTTGATGCATTACACAACAAACTGATCAGAGACCAAATCAAAATGCATGTTAATGACGAACATATATGGGAAAGGTTGTAGGTGTATAGCGAATCTTTGCTTTGTGACGTAGTATCAGTAGTTTAGAAAGTAGACATCTCTGATAAGTGCACTAAAACAGGGGATGTTAATTCAAAAGGTAATCAGATATATGTTGTCAGTGTGGTTAAAGTGAAAATGAGGAAAGACACACAAAGTCAGGAAGAATACAAAAAATAGTTCTACGACCTCAGAAAAAGATCACTTAGCTTACAGAAAAAATGTCCTGCGCATAATAAAAAGTTTGGGGAATGTGACATCAAATGACATTTTGCTAAGATTTGTAAGAAGGGAAAAAAACAATAAAAAGGTAGCCGTAATAAAAGATGAGTCAAACAAGGAATTGAATTCTGAAGTACATGCAGGAGAGGGCACTTCCAAGGATAATGATTGTGTTTTAGGTATCAGAGAAACCATTTACACCAGAGAAACAACTGGTGAAGCTAGAGGGAAGAATCTTGCTAGGCAGCCTAGAAATGAACCTGTATGCACTGTACTGTACGCGGTAGGGATACCCATTGTGGTAGATACAGGTTCCCTCTATACAATAGTTTATAAAAAAGTGCGGGAAGTGAAATTGACAGGAGTACTAAGGATGCTTTTAAAACGCTCAGATATCACTCCTGAAAGTTTTTTTACTGAGGAGCCAATCCACATCTTAGGATATAGGAAAATAACTTTAAATTTAAAGAGAGGAAACCATGGGAAAACTCTATGTGGCAGAAGAGGGTCCATCTGTGTTAGGATGGATTGATCAGAGGGAGTTGGACATTAGACTACACCTGTATACTATTGAACAAGTACTGTTCATAGGTTATAGTGAATGCCATTCAAGAATTTGTACCCAGAGGTATTTTCAGGAAAAGTTGGTACTCTCATTTAAAAAAATGCTTTTCCAAAGGTGTATAAATCTAGAGAAATTCATTGGATTCTGAGAGAAGTGGTCAATAAAGAACTTTACACACTACTTAAAGGAGGGATCAATGAGGAAGTGGATACAGCTAATGTATTGCACCATTGGTCTGTCCCTACGAGCTAATGGAATAATTTGCTTATGTGTTGATTTAAGGGAACTGAATATGTTATGTTATATTAGATTTGTAGAGCACACAGCTACTCAGAGTATCCCGGTGCTAGATCCTGAAAAGCCTACCACACTCCCATCTAAAAAAGGGAAACCTCAGAAAAGCAGAGCCTTTAGTTTCTTGTAAAAAACTATCAGATCCGACACCCTCCTCAGGGCCAACGGAAGCGCATTCCAAGCTAGGCCTGCTTTGCGGGTGAAAGAACACCCGCCCAGCCTATGGCGATTGAAACGAGGGGTCTGTATTAAGAACTGGTCAGAAGATGGCCTAGAAGGTTTGTAAAAGACAAAGCGCTTCTGGAGAAGGAGCGGACCCAACCCATACAGGGCCCGTTTGACGATGGACAACATTTTGAATTTGAGACAGGACTCAACTGGGAGCCAGTGCAGGTGACGTAGATGGATCCGCACACTCTGTCTTGGAGAAAGCTACTAGGAGAGCATTAGCGTAGTCCAGGCGGGAGCGGATCAGAGCCCGGACAACCGTCTCTTTGGCACCATCTGGCAAGAGGGGGAGAAACTTCCTCAGAATCTTCAGGGTGCCAAAGCAAGTCCCTGTTAACTTCTTCACCTGTGTTGCAAAATGTAAATTTTCCTCAAACCAAATCCCCAGATTTTTGGCAAGACCCTTCACAATCAGAGGGTGCTGGAAGTCAGGCGGCCACAGCCTGGCTCTGAAATCCCCAAGAAACGAGCCGAACAGGAGAACCTCCGATTTTTCTTCGTTGCACTTTAACTGTGCATTTGCCAACCAGCAAAACACCGCTGAGAAACAGCGCTGCACCGTGCTGACCGAGTCCTCACCCCGTTTCCAGGAGAACAGAAGCTGCGTATCATCCACATAGGCCATCACCTTAGCCCCCAAGGACTCCACCAGATAAACCAGGGGAGTCACATAGATATTAAACAATAGGGGGCTAAGTGAGGTACCCTGCGGAACGCCAGTGGACAGCGGCATCGGCGCCGAGGCACAGGGGGGCAACCATACTTGCTGTGATCTATCCTACAGGAAAGATCTAAGCCAGCTCCAAGCTGAACCCTCAATGCCGATAGCTGTTAAACGAGCAAGAAGGAGAGAGTGGGGCACCGTATCGTATGCCGCCGAGAGATCCAGCAACACCAGGGCTGCTCTCCCGCCGGCATCCAGACAGTCGTGTATAGCTTTTGCTACCTCCAGCAATGCTGACTCCGTGCTGTAAGAAGCACGAAACCCCGATGGCGCAGGATGTAACAGACCCGTCGTCCCAACATAGTCGGTAAGCTGAGATGTGACTGCCTTCTCGCAAACTTTAGCCAAACTAGGCAAGAGCGAGATAGGTCGATAATTGGCAGTAAGCAACGGATCCAGGGTCGGCTTCTTAAGAAGAGGTAATATAAGAGCCTCCTTTCATGAAGGCGGAACACAGGCCTCACGAAGCGACTGATTAACCAGTAGATTGACTTCCGGGTTGATCGTGTCGGACAACTCGGCCAGGAGCCTAGCCGCACAGGGGTCCTTAGGGGAGCCCGATTTCAATGTTCCAAGAATTCTGAGTGAGGACAATGAGTCCACCGGACTAAAAGCAGAGAGAAGATGAACCGAGTCCCTCTCCTGAATCCCCAACGGGACGATCGAGGTCAACATAGGGGTTTTCAGAAAGGAATCTTGAATATCCAGGATCTTATCCCTAAAATGTTTGGCGAGAGTGTTACACCCGTTGTCAGAGGGGGGGACTGCCACCTCCTGGGCTCGGGGAGTTACAAAACTCTGCACAATGGCGAACATTTCCTTAGAGTTATTATTAGCTCGGTCAATGCGGGTGGCAAAATAATGGCCTTTGGCTATCCCAATAGCTGAGTAATAGATTTTCTGTTTGGCTCTAAAAGCCTGTTTGGCAGTGGGGCAATAGCCGCTAACCCGCCAAGCTCTGTCCAAGACCTTGCAGGCATGCTTTAGCGTATTCAGCTCCGGGGTAAACCAAGGCTTAGAAGGAGCCTCTCTCCCCAGCTTACGAGGACCCGGGGCCGACAGGGTATTGACTGAGCCACTGATCCAACTAGAAAATGTGGTAACATTATCCTGTAGATCACCTAGGAGGGGAGGACGCGAGGCCACCAAATGACCACTAAGTAGCCCTGCATCCAGCTTCCTGGCCATAGGAGCGCGATGACAGCTGGGAAGTTGCTGCTGACGCTGGATAGCCCATGAAAAAAATATAGGGAAATGACCCGACCAGGTGATCGGAAGTGGCTTCCTAACCAGCACAGGGAAATAGGAGCAGATAGGATCCAGAATGTGACCCCCTTTGTGGGTCAGATCTGTCACTCATTGGGAGAGCAGGGTGAGCTGAAGGATATCCAGGAAAGCTGAAGAGTCCGCCGACTCCATGGAGTCGAGATGTATATTAAAATCCACTAGAAGTAGGTAGTTGGAGAACCTTAAAACTCTATCCGCCAAAGCATCTCCGCAGGAATCCAAAAAAGCACCCACTTGGCCCGGTGGTCGATATAATATTGACCACCCCCCAGTGTGAAGTGAGGTGATAATTGTAGATTGAAGTCCATGGCCTCACAGCCTCCCCAAATAATGGTAGATTCGCTATGAAAGACCTAACGTTGTCTATATAGAATGGCCAAACCCCTCCTCTTCCAGCTGGGCGGTCTATCCGGTGGATTTTATATCCGGAGGGGGTGGCCAATGCAACGATAGGATTAGAGAACGTGTCAAGCCACGTCTCCGTAATGAATAATAGGTCTAAATCATTATCCAAGACCAGGTCTGCAATGTCAGCATGATGCTTCCTCAGAGATCTGGTATTAATGAGGCAGGCTTAAATACAGCCTTGAGAACAGGGGCCGGCACTCAAAGTATTCATGGGGAGCTTAGTGGACGGAAAAAACCTACAGTCGGGACAAGCCATGGTACTCTCAGGCCCTGCATGGGTAGCAGAGTAAGAGGGACAGCGAGGGGCTCTTAAAGAATTTAAGGCCATACTGGTGTACCGAATGAAAGGGCCATCCTTATGGGTGTAGACTGATCCAGTGGCGTGGCTCGCCCTGAGCCCTGCCTTAGCGCTGATGGCCTCAGATGGGCTTGCCTTAGGCGCGCCTTCGGCGCGCCAAAGGTACGCCCACTGCACTTTGGCCCTGGCACATTTAAATGCCCAGCCCTGCCAGTGCTGGAAAGATGTGTGGAACGACTGGACCGCTGACCGCGCCAAGCGCGTGTCACGTCCAAGATGGCCGCTACCCGGCCGCAAATGAGGTCAGGAGTGCTGCGGAGCCGTGGCAAGGAGAGCTAAGCCCCAAACAATGCCAAGAACAGAGCGGTAATGAAGTTCTTTTTTACAACTTAGAATGAGGACGAAAACTAAAGCAATATTTCAAACACTCCCCCCAAATTCCCACAGACACGCAAAAAGATAAAAATAAAATTAGAGCAAGCAATTTAAAATCAGAGTCAGACAAGAGAAGCAGGGAGCTCAGGAGCAGCGCCCCGCCGCGGTGGGTCCAGTTAAATACGTTTTTGCCCAGTGCCGGGAAGATGCGTGGAACGACTTGACCGCTGACCGCACCAAGCACGTGTCACATCCAATATGGCCGCTACCCGGCCGCAAATGAGGTCAGGAGTGCTGCGGAGCTGTGGCAAGGAGAGCTAAGCCCCAAACAATGCCAAGAACAGAGCAATAGGAATATAATTGTTGAGAAATTTCCAATTCCTAAAATTAATGAGATATTCACCCTGACAAAAGGGATGAAATGGTTCACCTCTATAGACTTATCGTCTGCATACCACCAGGTAAAATTACATGATGACAGCAAAAATGAAACCACCTTCATGACACCCTTGTGTTGTTATAGATTTGTGTGAATGCCGTTCGGTCTCGTGTCTGCGGCAGCAGTGTTAAAAAAAATAATACATAAGCTGTTTAGAGACATGCCTTGTACAATATTCTTTCACAATGACATATTAGTCATGGGGGGGTAGTAAAGAACAGCATGACTTCAGACTGAAAGGGGTGTTAGAAGAATTGTGAGAAAATGGACTGATAGCTGAGTTTTCAAATGCAGGTGTGGGGTGAGATGCCCCCACTCCTACTGACAAAGATGATTTAAGATCATTTCCATGGTTGTCTAGTACTGTTTGGAGACAACTCTTAAAAGCAAGTGCAAATTTGTATGGACTGATGAATTACAAAATGATTTTGAAAATATAAAGGAGAATATATGCAGGGCAAAGAATCATATGGTTTTGATCATTAACTTAATTGTGTATTAACAGCACATGCTAGTAACACAGAAATTGGAGCTGTATTAATTTAGAGAATGTCATGAGTAATGAGTTCATCATAGCATTTTCATTAAGAGCATTGTCACCAGTGGAAAAACATTATTTCATAATTGACAAGGAGACTCTTGCACTAGAGTGGAAGTTTGGCACACTTCGGACACTATGTGTGGGGTTTTCAAGTAGAAGTAAGGTGCGGCCATAAGCCAATATTGAAGGTGTTATTTACTGATGGTTTACTATTTCGAGCCCCAGATTTGGATAACACAAGCAGAATAAAAGAGATGCTATTACTGACAAAGAACAGAACGATGCTAGTATGATTAACTTTATTTAAGAGAAGATTTTGGAGTGTTGGCTTGAAAAAAGAACTCTGGAACTAGAGTTAAGAAATTTCTGGGAGTTAGGCAATGAGGTTTCAGTGAACAATGACAATGTCTTCAGAGGTACTAGACTCATACCACCTAGAGGATTGAGAGAGACAATTGGGACGCTTAGGTATTGTTATGTTATGCTAACTACATTTGATTTAGTGCAAAACGAATCATCCCTGTAAGAATATCTTGGTGCTAGGCTAAAGACAAGCGGCAATAACTGAGCTAGACCAATCTACTAGAATAGCCATGTTTTTAAAAGCTATTGGAACTTTCCAAATTCCAAGAATAGTCGGGTAAGCAAAGGTAGTTTATTCCAGTGGAAGGGAGCGAGATAGGAGAATGAGTTTCCGCCATATCTGGCAATGTTATTGAATTGAATTTGCAAAAAAGCTTTTTCTTTAGATTTTAGTAGTCTGGTCAGGTTATACTGTCTGAGCCTGTTTTGCATGTGGGATGAAGCATTTCCATGTATTGACTTATTTGTAAGGCAATGAGAAATCTGGGAACCCCAATATACCCTTGTAGGCTTGGGCAGTAAGCAGTTAAGGTTAAAGACTGTCTACAAGGGATTTTGTTTCTAGTAAATTTGGGATTATTAGATTCTATTTATGAGTAAGTCATACATGATCAAACTCTGAAATGTCCCAAGGACAACAACACTGAATGTAGATTGATGATACAAAAAACAGAAGGGGAGGAAAGCTTATTTCTGTTTTGAATACATTCTGTAAAGGCAAACACAATAAATGTGGCCAGATTATTAGAATTATGTTTACAACTCCAAAGAAATGTATTGTCTTCTAAGTAACATTTACTCTCTTTTGGAGAATAGTTGCTTTTTGATTATGTTAGGAGCTGATGTATGTTATGAACTGTTTGACTAATTGAATCTTACATCTTTTCATAACATTTTTTGCTGATTTGTTCCTTTTGAATGTACTCTTCCCAATTTTGATGTCTAAAATATAATCTTTTCTATACAAATAGGAGTTCCCGTGTGCTTAGTATCATCAATCTACATTCAGTGTTGTTGTAGGGGACATTTCAGAGTTTGATCGTGTATGACTTACTCATAATTAGAATCTAATAATCACAAATTTACTAGCAGCAAAATCCCTTGTAGACAGTCTTTACCCTTAACAACTTTTGTTTAAGGCAACATAACTTAAAGATTAGCCTTTTTGTAATAAGTAACCAGTGCAAGGAGTTCAGGATTTGAGCAGATTAGCATCTAGATGGAAGATTCAGAAGCAGTTTGGCTGCCGTATTTGATACCACTTGTAGTTTGGACACCAAAGTCTTGTTTGAAGCCACCAATAAGGCATTGCCATAGTCCATACGACTTGTGATCACAGCTTGTACAAGAGATTTTCTGGAAGATGGAGGGAGCCAAAGAAAAACTTTTTAAAATAGTTGCATGGTGGTAAACGCAGGTTCCACAAACATGCTCTTTCATAGAGGGAGTGAGATACAACTTTGCGCTTAGGTTTTTTGCTACTTGCTTTGGGGACGGAGCTGGCCCCATTTCAGAAGGTCATCAATCCAGCTTCCATTGACCCTGAGCTTTTCCAAAGAGGAGTATCTCAATTGTTTCTCCATTCAATTGAAGTCACTTACTAGACATCCAGGAAGCTATCTTCCTCATACAGTGAAGCAAGTATTAACCCCTTCTAGGTCCTGCCCAAATGAGATGTCCAGTTGTGGTTCATTGGCATATGAAATGTCCACAAACCCACTTGTGTTAATGATCTGTGTGAGAGGGGCAACATATATAACATAGGGCTAAGTGTGGATCCCTGTGGTACCCCTTGGTCAACAGGCATGGTGTGAGATTTAAAGAGGTTCAAAGAAATGTATTGAGTGCAATCTTTAGAAAAGTCAAAAAAACATTTGAGCACCTTGCCATAAACCCCAATATCATGCAGCCTGTGAATGAGAATCCCACGTGAGACCATTTCGAAGGCTGCTGACAGATTTAGGAGTACTAGCATCACTGGGGTGCTGTATCCAGGACAGTTTAATAGTATCAGGAACAACGACCAGCACAGTCTCTTTGCTGTGGCATGCTCTAAAACAAGACTTTGAAGGGTCAAGGAGTCTATCTTTTTCCAGGAAGGTAGAGCGTTGCTTTTTATGATGTTTTTCAAAGACGTGCCATGGGGAGGGAGTAACAGAATTGGCCAGTAATTATAGGTGATGCCTGAGTCAGAGTTTGCCTTTGTTTTAACCGTGGGTGGGGAACTCCAGTCCGTCGAGTGTGTGGAGATTTGCCTACTCTGCGTTACGCGGAGAACGCGGAGTAGGCAAATCTCCGCACACTCCGCGGCAGAGCAGAGTTGGACAGATCCCGCCTCCCACCCTATTAACAATTGATAAACAATGAAATAAAATTACTTCAAAGTAAATTTAAACCACTTACCTTGCCTGCAGCATCCCCGGGCTTTCCTCCTCCTCTCCAAGGAATTTCTGGGAAAACTGTGCATGCACGCGCCTGTGCATACGCATTTCTTGTGAGATTGTTTATCAATAGTTAATGGGGGGTGCGAGGCAAGTGGCGTAGCGGAGTTACACGGAGTGCCACAGAGTTTGTTTTCGACTCCGTGGCACTCTATGTTGCCCCGCTACCCACTCCATGCCCAGGGTTACCTTTTTTATGATGGGGAGACTAGAGCAGTTTTCCATGCAGTGGGGACTGAAGCTAGGTACATGGAGAGATTAAAAAGGGACATGATAGTAGTAACAAATAAACTAGAGATGCTCGCCATATTGCTAGATGGGCACTGGTCCAGACGGGGTCCTGATTTAGCAGATTCAAACAGTCCCTTCTCTAAAGTGCATGGTAAGAAGCTCTCCAGATAATAAGTGGCATTTGGAGAGGGCAAATTAAAGTCAGGATTGCTTTCAGACTGGCTTCGGGCAGCAGGAAAGTTTGCATAGATTTTATTTATGTTTTCCTTGAAGAAATTGGCTAGTGTGCCACATAATTCTTGAGAAGCCCGGTTAGCATGTGCAAAGGTACACGGTTTAATAAAATTGTTTTGTGTTTTAAATAGAGTATTTATGGAATTTCCTGCATGCTCAATTTTTTATTGTAATAAATTCTCTCCTGCCAGTCTTAATATTATAATGATAACTCTGAAGCAGCAGTATTAATGCTCTTTATCTGATAATGATTTAGACGTACGCCAACAACTTTCTTGCTTTTTACACTTAGATTTTTCGAGTTTCAGATCAGCTGAAAACCAAGGTGCATTGTTTTTTTCTGGGGGTAACTGATATCGTTTTGAGGGGTGCAACTAGCTCAAGGCCCTGAGTGAGAGAATCGCGGAAGCTGCCTAAAGCATTGTTTATGCCTAAGTTACTCGAAAATGCAGGGGGAGTAAATACTGTAGCAAAGTAGGCCAGTGAAACAGCTTTCCATTGTCTTTTGGTTGTCTGGTCTCTTTTGTGGGTGGCACAGGTTCATTAGCCTTAGGCATATGAAAATTTATTAGGTAATGATCTGTCCAGAGGAGTGGTAAAGGAGATTCACACCGACACACAAGAGAATTGTTAAAGATTAGATCTATGGTATGACCTGCTGAGTAGGTGGGACCCACCAAGATCTGAGTTAAGTCTAGCATCTCCATATTGGCAAGAACCTGAGAGTTAAATTCTAAAGACAATCATTTCTCCCCAGTCAGCTAGCAGTGTCTCGGTTACTAGTACTACTATATTGACTGTGTCTCTAAAGGTGACAGCCACACCCCCTCCTGGTCTGGTTCTCCATTCAGATTTAGCAATTGATACAACTCTGGGAGAGCTAGCGGAATGCATGATAACACAGCAAGATTGAGACAATTTTCAGTGAATAAACACAAGTCAGAAAATAGGAAAGTTAACCAGTCCCAAATTATGTTGCATGCTGAGACATTGATCTATTATTGCAACATGAGCTGTTGAAAGCATGGATGGTGGAGGGGGATATGGATCTGAGAGGGGAGACTGTCATTCGGGCTTCTGACTCTTTCTAGGAGTTGCACACATGTAGTTAACTGGTACAAAACTAGCCGCTAGTACTGCACTATGCGAGAGCGAATGAAGGAACAGGAGAACCTGCATGCTAAACAAGAGCCTGGCCCTTCTAAGTTAAAAGGGAAATTGCCAGGGCAACACAAGGGGGGCAAACCAGAGTTGAGATGGAGTTCTGCAAAGGAGTAGTAAAGATCTGGTAAGGATTCAGCTTCTCTAGTTATCTCGTCAGAGTTACTGGCTCCTGGTGACGTTCGGGCATGAATGTCAAGAGTAAGATAAAAATTAAGGAGAGTTATTGGTGGTTTGGTCAAGAAGTAGAAGTGGAAAGGACGATTTGTGCGAGGATAAAACACATCACACAAAAATTATCTAACACAACTTATTACAAAAAATGTTTAGCACATGACAAGGGATGTTACGACAACATAAATAAACAATACAAGAAAAGTGTGTCCCAGTTTAAGCTTTTTGTAGAACCAACGAGCCCCAAATTACTGAACCAATAGTGTAGGCTTGCTCTTGATAGTGCAAAATGCAAATCATATTGCTATAAAAACGAATTTGTTCAGGCTTTACACGAAGGGCCCTTCCAATAAAGTCAATCTAAGTACAAACAAGGGTTCCCTTAAAGCCAAACATTTTTTTTAAAACAAGGCCTCCCTGCTGTTTTTTTAATTGTTTATGCTCTTCAAACCCATATTTATTTGAAGGTTCTTAGCAGGGATTTCGAACTGAGGGACACTGTAATAAGAAAAAAATGGGGAGAACCACTTGTAATACTTTCTAAAAAAAAATAATACACCCTTCTAAATCAAAATTCTTGCTGAATTCTGCCTGCCTACTTACTTTTTTCTTGTAGGCCATCATGGCCATCACTTTCTTTATATTTAAACATCTGACATGATAAAAAAAGTAGGGAGAAAATAATAACAGCTTACCACGTGTGAGCAGTAGCAAGATTTACACGTTTGTTCTTTCATTAAACTCACAAATTGAAGAGCAGCAGTATCTGTATTAGTTTTTCTTGTATTGAAATAAGAGCCAAGCCAGCTGCAGTCCAGTTCCTTGTTAGACGGCTGTCTCTCAAGAAAAAAATAAATGGAATGAGTGAACTCTTTGTTTTAAAAAAAATAACAAAACCATTGAGAGGCGACACATTCAGAGATGGGAATTAATTAATTTTAATGCAGGAGAAACTTCTTGACTCGCACACTGGTTGTTTGTTTCCTAATTTAAACAAGCACTGCTTCATGGTTGAGGCCGAGCCGAGTAAAGCATCTTCGCTGAATGGATACAATGTAACCCAATAATGTCAAAGCTTTCAATGTTTATGATTGACTTTTCTAAGGATGTCCCACTCCACTGGAAGCCGACAATGGTGTTAGAACAGTTTGCATGGTCTTCTTTGTAGTCATGGGTCTTTTTAGGAACACATCGTGCTATCGAGTTTCTTTAAGTTGAGGCGAGAACGGTTGATACAAAGTATTCAAAAAACGATACGCACACTGGAAAGGAGATCAAGTCTCAAGAACATTTAGATTCCGTTTCAAAACGATTTACTTCACATTCAAAGCGGTCCTTCTGACATCTGCATCGTGATCACGCCATTAGCAACAACATTTGAGCAGTTTTTTGTCATTCATTCGTTTCTTATTTGAGGATACATTAGAGTAAGGGAGTTGCTCATTGGTTAATAGGGTTCCAATACGTAGGATACAAGGACCAACAAGACATTATGATGCATTGTGGGAATTATACTCTCTTCCTAAAAGGTTATGTTTTTTTGGATAAACAGAAGGTGGTGAAGTAAACTTAATAATGTGTGTAGTTGTTTTTTTATTTCAAACATATTATAAAAGTGGGGGGAGGGCAGACTGGATTTATTTTTAGGGCCAGAGGCTTCATTGATCTGTGGAGGATCGTGATGAAGGAAAAAGGCTTATAGTTGTATTTATGGAAAAATTCAAGCAGTTCTGTTTAAAAACGCACACAGTTTGTCTGTTTGTAAGGTACGAAAGACAGTCCCTTCTTTAGGATGCTTTTCAGATGTAGATAGTGGCCCTTTTGATCAGTTAAAAATGGAGGAGTTAGCTGACTCTTGTAGAACTGACGTCGAGTTCTCATTTCCCATGGCTGGTTGTAATATTTTTGTGTTCTTTTCCCTCCCTGTTGACCTCTTCTGAAAAATTGGCTGTTTTTTTAAATGAAAATTCAAATTAGGAGAACCTTCGCCTGGGTTAGACTCTCCCATGGGCTCTGAGGAAGATGTTTCAGAGAATGTAATAAACTTTTTTCCAGATCTACCGTGAGAAATCGCCAATACTCAGGGTGGGTATCAAAATCCTCCTTTATGTAAGGTTCAACTGTTTCTAGGTTAAATGTGTTTTCGTCTCTTTCAAACTTGGTGGTCTTTTAGTTAATCGTGTAATCTTTGAAGTCAACAATTTCTTTTTTGATTTTTTCCAAAATTGTTTTGGACTTGAACACTGACTGGTTATCTTTAATTTCTTCTTCCAACAGTAAAATGTCTTCCTTTTGTTTTTCTGAGAGTCATTGTGCTGTCTCTATTGAGAGAACTATTAGATCACGACTACATTTGGTACCAAACAAGCTTTATCCTTTCGATATTCAGGATCTTCAATAAAAATGACAAGTATGTGGCATATTTATAATCCCCATTGGATTATAGATGCTTTTCCATGGAGTTTTGTCCTGATATGCTTCTTTTTGAATGTAACAATTTTTCTGATGTATTTTGAGGCTTAGCTGTGGAGCTTAAATTCACTGGGGCAGATTTATGATGACTGGCGCATCCCCAGAGATGCGCCAGTCATCCTGCGCCGCTGCTCCGCCACCCATGGTGCGCCGCATTTACAATGCGGCGCACCATGGGGCAAAAACGGCACAGATGCGTGACGCATCTGTGCCGTAAAGGTGGCACATTGCTGGAGCTGCGTCGCAAGCGTGACGCAGCTCCAGCAAGGCTCGGGGGTGCCCCATCTCCACAATGCTGCGTCAAGACCTACGCCTGCTTCAAGCAGGTGCGGGGTTTTGGCTCAGCATTGTCCTGAAAGTGACTGAGTGAAATCTTATAGATTTCACTCAGCCACTTTTAGGAGGCGTTCCTGCGCAGGAACGCCCCCCCTGCGCAGGAACGCCTCCTATGGCGCAGGGCTTTACAACGTGACGCATCTCCTAGATGCGTCACGTTGTTAATAGGGCGCATTGTTTGCGCCGCCGTTGCGTCAAATAAAGTGATGCACCGGCGGCGCAAGGCCTTCATAAATCTGCCCCAACGAGAATAGGGAATGAGTAGAGATAAGTCTCTGTATAAGCTTTTCTCTAAATGACAAGTGTGCCATTTTCACACAAAAAAGGGAGGAAAAACTTTTCAAAAATAAAGAGAGAAAGCCACACACTGATCACTGAGCTGCTGACTTTTTTTATTCCTGAAAAGGGTAAGTGCCAATCCTATAAAATACTTGTGGTAAAAACTCACTCTCTTGTTTAAAAACAAAAAGGGGGAGGTTGGGCCTATGTATCACCAGTAACGCTAGGCCATCACAAATTCTCTAAACAATGCCTATATTGAAACTACTCTTAAGAATTTGTTTCGGGTTGTCAGGCCATGACAAGTGATTAACATGATCACAGTTTTTTATTCACTAGTAATTAAAATAATTTAAATCAATCTGTGTGAAAAAGACTGTCATAAACATTCAAGCAGTACAAAAAGATGGCATACACATTCAAATGTCTTTTTCTAAAACACAGAATACAGAAAATACCTAACAAAACTAATAACAACAAAATGTTTAGCACAGGACAAGGGATGTCGTGACAACATAAAGAAATAACAATATAATAAAAATATATGTCCCAATTAAAGCGTTTAGTAGAACCAACGAGTCTCAAATGACCTAACCAATAGTGTAGGCTCACGTTTGATACTTTTGCACAGGACACTTTGCCTTAGACCTGGTTTGCCTGACTTGGCCAGTACAGCACACTTTACATGAGCACCTTGCTGAGAGGAGGAGGGGGCACCAGCGGAGAACGCCATAAAAGCAGTGCGGGACTATCGTTGCTCTTGGCCTGGGTGAAGACCGGGCCAAGACCGGTCCATCTTAGCCTGTCAGAGACCAGAGGAGGCAAGGCTTGGCAACCCCCCTGAAAAGTTTTCTAAAAAGTTGACTGAGGTATGTGAGGGTGAGTCCCATGATCTATTTATTCTTGGGTCATCTACAGAAAATATTCATAGACTTAAAGTGACTATAAACCAGATACGAGCCACATAATTTGCTATCCGGCTTAATTAAATACAGTGGAGGCCTGATTGTGTACTGTATTGTACAGACATATTGGATCTGGTATAGGAGAGGGTTCATAACCTCTGGTGTATTCCGCATTGAGGGACCATATCCTTCATTATACTTTATAAGCAGTGTGTATGTTACGCGCTGGAGATTACTTGGAGCGCCGGAAAGGGCTCACGCTGAATTTTTTTAAAAAGCACAAGGGTAAAATCGCCTCTGTTTTTAAAAAGGCACTCACTGTATTTTTACTGTTAGTCCATACTCCCCGGTCCACCGCCAATTGTTTGGTGTGTGTGGAGGGAGGCGGGACAAAGATCCGAGCTACAGGAAGTGATTCACAACTTCCTGGCCGGGCGACCAATCAGCTGCCTGCAGCTGTTAGCCCACCCACTACATCATCCCCTGCACTCCCAGATGCAAGTGGACGCGCTCGAGATAACTTGGAGCGCTGGAAAGGGCTCACACTGAATTTTTAAAAAAAGCACAAGGGTAAAATCTCCGCTGTTTTTAAAAAGGCACTCACTGAATTTTTACTGTTAGTCCATACTCCCCGGTCCACCGCCTATTGTTTAGTTTGTGTGGAGGGAGGCGGGGCAAAGTGATAGGCGGGGCCTGCTCGAGTGATAACCAACAGCAGCAACTTTCCCCTCCTGAGGCGGAAGCCGGGAGGTCTCTCTCATTTACTTTGTGCTATTTAGCATTCTGTGTGCATTTTTATCTTCGTGTGTTTTAATCGCTTGATTTAATAAGCATTTGAGACTTACTTTGCGCTCCTTTGCGCTTTGTGTTCCTTCCCCCCTCCCTTTGCCTCCGGACCGCTCTCGTCCGAGTACCGACGCCGAGGGCTGGTTCCCGGTTTTTGGCGGCCATATTGGGTGTGGGCCAGGCGGGCGACGCGCTCTAGCAGCGCTTTAAAAGAACGGCTATGACTCCGTGCAGCGGACGCGTACAGCGGACGCGCCGGACCTGCGCCGGAGTCGTGCCAGAGTCCTGCCCGTCTGCGCCCGTCCGTGTCTCGGATGCGGACGGTGCGGCGGGAGTTGCTGGGTCTAGGATCTCTTACTCGGCCTCTGAGCTCCTCTCACTTAGGAAAGGTAGGGCCGCGTGTCATGTGGCTTTCCCTAGGCGGTGCAGAGGCAATTGTCGGTGTCCAGGGTGTGGATGGCGTCCAGGTAATTCTCCTGCGCTTGGGGCCTCCAGCCCTGAGACCATTACTAACTATAAGTGCCTTTTACTTAACACTCGCTCTTTGAGCAGACATGCACTTGATATTTTCGAGCTGTTAACTGTTGAAAAACCTGTTTGTCTTATGCTCACCGAAACTTGGCTAGGAGAGTCCTCCAATCCTGATATTACGACTGCGATCCCTTCTGATTATGTGATTTTCAGACACGATAGACCTATCGGGAGGGGTGTTGGGGTGACGATTGTGGTTCGGAGATCTGCCACATGTGTGACTACCCCTATGGAGCCCATCTCAGGCTGTGAGTCCTTGGATTTTTCAATTGCCCTATCTTCCCATCAATCCTTTTCCGGGCTCCTGGTCTATAAACCACCGGGTCAGCGAGGGTCCTTCTATGAGGAGCTGCAGGTGCAAATTGCGGCACTTTTTCTAAAGTCAGAACACTGTATTGTGCTTGGGGATTTTAACATACATATGGAGGCTGGGATGGACGCCGATACGATTAAAATCAATGATGTCACCGCCCCCCTAGGCCTTTTTCCCTATCTGTCTGTTCCGACTCATAACAAGGGTCACACTCTCGATCAAGTCTTTTCCACCACTCCGCTTGTTATGGCCAGTCCCGTTCCTGTCCTCTGGTCGGACCACTTTCTGATTAGTTTTCAGATCCGGGGCACCAGTAAATCCCCCTGCGTTACTTCCAATCGCCCTTGGCACACTAGTCGGGCATACCATCGGGTGACTCCGGAGAGTTTAGCTCAGGCCTGCTTGGAGCATCCCTGCCCACTATCAGGTGACCTTGAGAGGGATCTTGATCAGCTACAGAAGTGGCTAGTGGAGCGGTTAGTTAAACTAGCTCCGCTGATCGTGCCCCGGGCAACCGCAAGGCGGACCTCTGCTCCGTGGTTTACGGAGGCTCTTGCACTGTCCCGGCGGAATTGCAAGGTAGCCGTGAGGCTCTGGCGCCAGCAGTATGATCCAGGGGCCAAGGCTGCCTATAGGGCTACTATCAAGGGCTACCATGCAGACATTTTGGCCGAAAAGAAGAACTATTTCTCTGCAAGAATCGAGACTGCTTCAAGCTCTTGCAGGGAAATCTTCACTATTGTGAAAGAGTTCTTAACCCCTAAGGCTAATGCTTCGCATCACGAGTTCTCTGAGTCATGGGTGATCTCGTTAGCTAGCTTTTTCACCACCAAAATTAAGCGGATTCAAGACTCTTTCTCCTTTTTGGGCCCTAGTGCAGTTACCATCCCGAGGGACCAGCTGAATCTGACAGCGAGACCTGGACCCTTTCTTTCTGAGTTTCCATCCCTCTCTGACTCTATCTCTCTGGACTCCCTTTTCAAACTTAAGTCAGGCTCTCCCTCGGATCCCTGCCCTGCTAGTTTTCTGGCTAGGGCAGCGGAGGCTCTGAACCCGCTGATTAATCCCATTCTGAATTTGTCACTGATTAGTGGTGTGGTTCCTCTGGTTTGGAAACAGGCGATGGTCGTCCCACTCCTTAAAAAGTCTGGCCTTGACCCCGAGATCCATGCCAATTATAGGCTGATTTCCCTCCTGCCTGCTCTCGCAAAGATAGTGGAAAAGCATGTTCATACTGTGCTCTCCACTTTTCTTGAAACCCATAGCTTGCTGCACTCCACCCAGTCGGGCTTTCGATCCAACCTAAGCACCGAGACAGCACTTTTGGAGGTCAATGAGGCCATCAAGGAAGTACTTGATGCAGGAGGAAGGACCATGTTGGTAATGTTAGATCTGTCGGCGGCTTTCAACACCGTCCCTCATGAGGGTCTCCTCAGCAGACTCCACGAGATCGGTCTGAGAGGGACGGTGTTGGGCTGGTTTAGATCTTACATAGCTGGTCGCCGGCAGGTGGTCTGGGCCCCCCCTTACTCTGCTGAAGTACCACCTTTGGAGGTCGGAGTCCCTCAGGGGTCGGTGCTGAGCCCGACTCTCTTTAATATCTTTATGACCCCTTTGGCGGTGCTGGTGGAGTCCTTTGGGGCTCAGATCATATCATACGCCGATGACACCCAACTCCTTTTCACTTGTGGTAAGAGGGCCGAGTTTGATGGAGAGAGCATCCGCGGGTGTCTTGGGGCTGTTTTCGAATGGTTTCAGCGAAACAGCCTCAAGTGCAACCCTGATAAATCTGAGGTGCTTTTCTTCGGATGTCAGGCCGACCCTAGTTGGCGGGATTGGTGGCCTGTGAACATGTTCCCTCCTGCGTCCTCTTCTCTGGCTGCAAAGAACCTGGGGGTCAAAATTGACAACAGCCTATCGCTTAAGTCCCAGATCCTGGGTCTGACTGGCACTTGCCTGGTCTCCTCAAAATGCTACGCAAGTTTCTTCCCCTGCTCCCGCTGGCGCATAGGAAGACTACGGTCCAGGCCCTTATTTGTTCTAGGCTGGATTATTCTAATGTCTTATACCTAGGTCTTCCGGACTACCTACTACAAAAACTTCAGGTGGTCCAAAACTCGGTGGCTCGGGCGATTTTTGGCCTACCCCGTCGAGCGAGAGCCTTGGATCTACTACACTCCCTCCATTGGCTCCCTATTCGGAAGCAGATTGTTTTTAAAACACTAACGCTGGTGCATAAGGCTCTCCATGCTGTGGGAGCTAAATATATTCAGAAACGTCTTGCTTTCTACAAACCAACTAGATCCCTTAGATCGGAATCTCTTGGTCTGGCCATTGTCCCTGCTGTTAGGAAAGCAAGGGTCGGGGGACGCTCTTTTACACGTCTGGCTCCCCAGCTCTGGAACACCCTCCCTCTGTCGCTCCGCTGTACTCCGAACTTGCTGGCTTTCAGAAAGGGTCTGAAGACGTGGCTCTATGGACAGTGATCCGCTTGCTTCTTCTCTATTTTTCTGCCCGCCCTCTGTAGTCTGCTGTGGGTTTTTGAAAGCGCCGGGACACTCCTTGGAGTAGCCGAGCGCTATATAAGACACCCATTAACATTAACATTAACAAAGTCGAGCTACAGGAAGTGATTCACAACTTACTGGCCGGGCGACCAGTCAGCTGCCTGCAGCTGTTAGCCCACCCACTACATCATTCCATGCACTCCCATACGCGCAGCGGACACGCCTAAGGCAAGCCCGTCTGCGCCCGTCCGCACCTGTCCGTCGCCAGGAGCCAAGACCCCTGGTCATTTTAAACCTGATAATCCTGATAGCTCCTCTCGAGCCTTACCTATGCTCACCTATACTAGAGAATTCCTGTTGAAGCTTAGACCGGGCCCCCAATTATGTCCCTTCGGAGGATGGCCCGAAGGACCTTTTTCTTGCTATAAGTGTAAGTACCAGCCCAGCCTCCTGCAGAACATAAAAACTACAGCTAATTCTATTACTACCAGATCACGTTCTACCGTCGAGACGCAGCCCTACACGAACCCCCCTGCCACGTCACCCCACCATACTACATGGATAGGCCTCTTAGCAAACGTTAGATCGCTCCCCCGACATGCCACCGAAATCTGGGGTCTCTTAGAGGATACTAACCCACATCTGGGATTTCTCACGGAAACCTGGATTAAACCCTCTGCAGTTCCTGTGATAACTCTAGCTCTCCCACCCAGCTTTTGCATTCAAAGAATTGATAGACTAGAACGAGCGGGCGGAGGTAAAGCCATAATTCATAAAGGTTTGTTACACAAGGGTACCCAAGGAAGCAATATGCTAGGGACCTTAGGGAATTATATCTTTACGCAGTACAATGGTCCCTAGACAAAAGGAATTTTCAAGAAATAAATATAGACTAAATAGTAACTATATTCATTGTCCAGCCGGACAGTTTTAATTTCTGATAAATAAATTGTACAAGGAATTTAGTGTGATACCAGCAGGACACCAGCTGATGTCCAACTAACACACTTAGGAAGGGGACAAACAAGAGTAGGAGGCAATTCAAACAGTCTGTGTATTACACTTCACAGTCAGACAATACAGTTAACACACTATTGCTAGCGTCCAATAACACAATTCATATGCATATAGTGTGACGTTTCGAACCTATTACTTATTCAAGGTTCATCTTCAGGACAAACAATGCATGCCTTCTTATTTAAAAAGTCAAAATTAACTTTTAAGCCCGTACTGCAGGGCTAATATGTTGAGCCCAAGGCCTGGATATTATAGAAATGGTCCGCCGATATTACAGCAAGACTGCAACAACGTAATAGAAGTAGTACGACAAATTGCGAGGAACGGGTCGTCAATGCGATCCGCGTTCGGGAGAGAATCACCCACACCCAATTGATAGCCGTGTTAAAGAACATATACCAGTTACCAAACTTGACCAGTTCTGTTCGAAATTATTCGAATGTCTTATTTTTAAAATTGAACTACACCCCCAACAGAGTTGGAAAGGAGCACTGGTTTATAGGCCACCTGGACCAATAAACAACTTTAATGGTCGTCTTTTAGAATTTATCGCCCCCATATTGCTGCTTCCCAGAAATTTCCTACTTCTAGGAGATTTTAATATTCATAGTGAGGACTTAAACAACTTAGTCGCCAAAACTTGTCTAGAGGACTGGGCTTCCCAGGGGCTTCTCAAGCTCAACACGATCCCACTCATCTAGCAGGACACACCCTTGATTTAATTCTTTCCAACTCTCAATTCATTGAATATAGAGATACTGTACCGCTCACTTGGTCCGATCACTCTGTAGTTAATTTCCATCTGACAAGCCCCCCATCTCACCTTCTCCCATACCCCTCACAGATAGGTGTTACAGACCCTAGCATAAAATCAAAGCTCATCACCTTGCCTCTTCTTTTTTGACATGGGACATTGACACCTGCAATTTCAATGTCGAACAACAACTAAGCCATTTTAACAACACTATCTCCAGTGTACTGGATGAATCAGCACCTTTAAAACCGGCCACTCACCCCCCCAAAGCTCTACTGCTACTACAGAATAGTACTCCCCGGCCCTACGTACTGAAAAGAGTGAATGTAAAAAACTGGAGCGCACCTGGCGACTCACACACTTAGAACAAGACAGAACTAAATACAAATGCGCCTTAGCAGCTTACCACAATAACATTAAAACAGCGCGCAAAATGCACATTACTCATCAATTGGAGAAGGCTAGATCCAATTCCAGGGAGCTATTTAAAATAGTAAAAGCCTACTCTGGCCCATCAGCAAGTGACACTGTAGAACCCCCCTCACAGTCCATATGCAATGATGTCGCGGAGCATCTTATCCTCAAAATTGATACCATCTACCAGAAAATCATTGCTGCTAACGCTTCTTCTCTTCCCCGCCACGGTCTGCCCTCCTGACACTTATACCACATCTGCCCAACTCCACACCTTTCCCCAGCTTCATATGAAGGAAGTTATATCCCTTATAGAAGCAATGAAATCTGGCTCACCCTTGGACACCATCCCGGCCAGGATTTCTGCTAAATTTGCGGAACAACTAGCTCTCCCGATCTGCTCTATTCTGAATTGCTCCCTTAGGGAGGGCCGCCTTCCATCGGCTTGGAAAGATGCGCAAATCAAACCCATACGTAAAGACCCCAAGGCCCCAACCACCGAAATCACTAATTAGCGACCCATATCTCTTTTACCCTTACAGTCTAAACTCATTGAAAAACACATTAATAGACACTTGTCTAATTATCTGGAAACTCACCAACTACTGGATATTTTTAAATCTGGATTTCGGGCTAAACATAGTACCGAGTCCGCCCTTATTGAGGTTACTGTCAATATGCGCATGGCTACTGACAACGGTCAAGCAGCGCTTTTGGTGCTGCTTGACCTGTCAGCAGCATTTGACACCATTTCACATCACATCCTTCTGGAAAGGCTCCAAGACATAGGCATTCAGGGGCCAGCACTGAGGTGGATCACCAACTTTCTTACAGACAGAACTCAAACAGTTACCATGGGATCTTTTACATCTGCCACTACCAAAGTGAGCAAGGGGCTGCCTAAGCCCTACCCTTTTCAATATATATGTAACCCCCCTGGCCAGACTCATGAGATCCTTGGGGTTTACTCCAATCTCATTCTGAATTGCTCCCTTAGGGAGGGCCGCCTTCCATCGGCTTGGAAAGATGCGCAAATCAAACCCATACGTAAAGACCCCAAGGCCCCAACCACCGAAATCACTAATTAGCGACCCATATCTCTTTTACCCTTACAGTCTAAACTCATTGAAAAACACATTAATAGACACTTGTCTAATTATCTGGAAACTCACCAACTACTGGATATTTTTAAATCTGGATTTCGGGCTAAACATAGTACCGAGTCCGCCCTTATTGAGGTTACTGTCAATATGCGCATGGCTACTGACAACGGTCAAGCAGCGCTTTTGGTGCTGCTTGACCTGTCAGCAGCATTTGACACCATTTCACATCACATCCTTCTGGAAAGGCTCCAAGACATAGGCATTCAGGGGCCAGCACTGAGGTGGATCACCAACTTTCTTACAGACAGAACTCAAACAGTTACCATGGGATCTTTTACATCTGCCACTACCAAAGTGAGCAAGGGGCTGCCTAAGCCCTACCCTTTTCAATATATATGTAACCCCCCTGGCCAGACTCATGAGATCCTTGGGGTTTACTCCAATCTCATTCACAGATGACACCCAGCTCCTTCTAACATTTGATAAAAATACACCCAACATTGATCTGTTGTTTTCCGAAGGCATGAAATCTATCGCTGCCTGGATGCGTAACAACTTTTTGCAACTCAACGGGGGCAAATCAGAGATCATGTTGTTTGGAGGAGCTACCACTCTCTGGTCACCTACTTGGTGGCCAGAAGAGCTGGGAACCGCCCCCACTCCCAAAGAAGTGGTTAAGAACCAAGGCGTCAGAATTGATCACAAACTCACACATAACACACATGCCACACCACCGCAGGTTCCTGCTACTATGTTATTGGCCTCCTGCGTAGGATTTTTCCACTCTTACCCTCCTCTACAAAAAAAACTCTCATGCAGGCCCTAATATTGAGTAGACTTGACTATTGTAATGCCCTCCTGTTTTCGGCCAATGAAAGTGCCATTAATAAACTCCAGGTAGTGCAGAATACTGCTGCCCGACTTACCAACAATGCCCCATCTAGAACACCCTCTGGACCCCTACTCAATCAACTTCACTGGCTCCACATAAAGAAAAGGGTAAAGTTCAAAATAGGCTGTATTATTCACAAAGCCCGTAATGGCAAGGACCCCATGTATCTCACCAACAAGTTCTCCTCCTATATCCCGTCACGAACTCTCAGGTCTAGCACCGAACATTTGCTCACCATTCCCAGAATCAAAAAGGCTTGCAGTGGTGGCAAGGCATTTTCTTATCTTGCCCCCCGATTCTGTAATAGCCTGCCTCCTCAGTTACGCTCAGGACACAATCTAATTCAATTTAGAAAAATGTTAAAAACCCACCTCTTCTAAATTTCTTCCCTCCTGTTCTGATGTTCCTCCGTCCCTAGCGCTGAGATACCCTCATGGGTAATTCAGTGCTATACAAATCAATAAATATCAAATATCAAATAAATATAAAATACAGTACTTCTAACTCCCTGATATATACCTACTTGGGGAGGAGTAGGATGGGTAAAAGAAAGGCGGAAACCATGTCTAATTCTGCAGTGGGGAGACAGCAATCTTTGATGATCTATTTCACGGGGGCAATGGGGGCTATTGAACAACGAATAAACTCTGTTGAGGAGTGGTAGAAATAGAGGTCTCTAGTTGGCAAGGGTTTGCACCTTTGTTCAAATAGGGACCCTTCTTCCTAGTCAGGATAAGGGAGTTACACTCCTAAAATAACCCCTGCTCACTCCCTTGGTAGCTTGGCACGAGCAGTCAGGCGTATCTTAGAGGCAGTGTGTAAGGCATTTGCACATAACCTACTGTAATACAGTGTAAGCACTACAAAAGGACACCACACCAGTTTAGACACATTTCCAATATTTTGATATACTTAAGACAAGACCAAAAATGATAAAAATCCAGAATAGAGCACTTAAAAATCGTAATTTATCAAAATAACCTTGAAAAACAGTTCCTTGCTGTTGACAGCTTCATCCGGGGCTATCACAGCGTCGTAAAACAGCAAATTCAAACTGTTCTGGCTTACCGCGTTGTCGCAGGCCAGCTACGGTGTCGGGAAAACCCGCAACCAGTACCTTTTAGAAATGCATGGCGTCGCCAACCTCTTGTTGAGCTTCCGAAAGGACGGTGTCTGCAGGCGTTGGTGCCGTAGTTCAGTGCAGGAGTTTGGGCCGTTGAAGTCACACACGTTGCAGGTCGAACTCCTCTTTGTTAAAGTGAGAAGCGCTGGCATCCACAGTAATACAGTGTAAGCACTACAAAAGGACACCACACCAGTTTAGAAAAATATCCAATATTTTTATATAGTTAAGGCAAGACCAAAAACTGTAAAAGTCCACAATAGAGTACTTAAAAATCTTCAGTTATCAAAATAACCTTCAAAAACAGTTGCTTGATGTCAATAAATCCATCACGCGCTATCAGGGTCTTGTGAGCAAACAATTCAAAACAGTTCTGGCTGACCGCGGCGTCGTGGACCATCTACTGTGTCGGGAAGACCCACCGACAGTACCTTTTAGAAATGCAGGTCGTTGGTGACCTCTTCCTGAGCTTCTAAAAGCACGGTGTCCGCAGGCGTCGGTGCCGAAGATCAGTGCAGGAGGCATCAGGGCCTTCGAAGTCACTCGTGTTGCAGGTTGAACTCCTCTTTGTTGAAATCAGGAGTGCTGGCGTCGGCAGGCATCAGGTGCTGCGGTGCGAAGTGCAGTGGTGTGACGTGGATGCCCTCAGGTCGCCGTGCAAGCAGCAGCTCAGTGGTGGCGTCAGATGGCGTCGTCGGTGATACCAGGGTTGCAGTGCAAAGCGAATGAGGTGCTCGTTGCGGTGCTGGCAGGTCGTGGTGGAAGCAGTGGCATCGTCGTTGCTGAAGCGCTGTCGTCGGATGACGAACTGGAGTCGATAGCACCGGCATCAGTAGGTCAAGGCTGCGGTGCAGGATGAGGGCGGTGCGTTGTGTATCTTTACGAGTGGTGCCCTCGAACCATGGTGCAAGCAGCGGCATTGATTAAGGCGTGGAGTGGCGTTGTTGGGGATAGTTAGGCATCCTTGTAAAGCAGGTTGGTGTGGAGTGCGGTGCCCACAGGTCGCGGTGCGAGCAGCGGCTCAGTGGCGGCATCAACAGGCATCGTCGGTGAGACCTTGATCATGGTGCGGAAATGCGGCAGTGCCCTCTACGGTGCTGTCAGGCTTCAGAGTCGCAGTGGCATCGTAGACGTCGTCGAGTTGCTTTTCTTCTGTTGCAGCACAAAACACACAGTCCCCAGTGCTGAGAGCTGAAGAGATTGAATTTGTTGCTGTTCCTGAGACTTCTTAAACAAGGGGCAAGCTCTACCTCAAGCCCTTGGAGAAAATCACAAATTCCCTCCAGTCCTTTCATTGCACAAGACAGATGCAGCCACTGCAGGCCAACACAGCAAAGCACACAGCAAAGTGGTAGATCCTCCTCACCCGCTTCTCAAGCTCTTCTTCTTGGCAGTCTTCTTGATCCAAAGGAGTTTGAAAGTTCTGGGGTTTGGGTCCCAACGTTTTCACCTCCAAATCCTTTGTTCTCTGAAGGCAGAGAATGTGTGTACCTAGTCCAAACCAGTTCTGGGTGCATTCTGGCAGTGCACAACTTCTTCCTTTGTCAGTGTGGGCCAGGGTCATCAGACGCACCACAGGAGGTGGAGTCAGCATTGTTGTAGGCAGGCACAGCCCTATTCAGGTCCAATTGCTACTCCTCCCACCACCCCCAATGCAGATAGGTCTATTCAGCCTACTGCTGACTCACCCTGTGTCCTGGAGCCACCCCAGCCCCTGTCACTCACAAACCAGACACGCAATACATAACCTAACAGAGGCAGGCTGGATGGTTAGGGAAGAAAATCCTACTTTCTAAAAGTGGTATTTTCAAACACAGAATACTAAAACCAACTCTACTAAAAGACGTATTTTATCATTCTGAGTTCAGGCATACTAAATTTGTTTTTATGCCATGTTCCCTCGGTCAGTTAATATTATAAGATGTTATAATCAAGCTGCCCATTCTTGCCTATGGGAACAGGTAGCCTTGCAATAGTGAAAACCAAATGTGGCTATAATTCACTATCAGGACATGCCACACACACCAGGCATGTCCTACCTTTCACATACAATGTACCCTGCCCACAGGAGTACCTTGGGCCTACCATAACACATTTTACTACAGGAGCACTTGCACTTTACCACTTATCAGCAGTGAGAAAAGTGTGCGGAAACACTACGCCAGCAAAAACAGAGTCAAAACCAGGAGGTCAGAAAGCGAAAACTCAGGGGAAACACACCAAAAGATGCCAAGTCTAACAAGGAGTCTCTGACACAAGGGAAGGTTTGTGTGAAGGTAGAAAAAAGCCCCAGGGATAACACACATGACACCTCTTCAATTAGTCAACTGGATGGAGTGATAGATCAGCCACCCCTAATTGGTGTGTCCAAGAAACATCTCGTCATATCTAAATGAGCAAATTGGATTGTGACCCATAGCCACCATCTAAGTGACCCAGAAACCCTGAGGCTCTACGTAGGGAGCAAAATCTAACCCCCCACCTAGTAAGAAAGACAACAGGAAGAAACAGAAAAATATGAGCAGACAGGGTAAACCTGATGATGGTAGAAAGTCTTTATCCTCTACTAATGCTCTAAATGCAGGACAGTCCCCCTAGGTAAATAAGATCGTAAGAAAATTGAGGATTTACATACAAATTTAACTGATTGATTAATTAAATTAATAGACAGAGGGAGGGCTATTGAGGATATTTAAAAAAATCAAATTAGGCAAAACCAACCTGCAAAAACCATCCCTGATACTTGTTATATAGAGGATTCACCACTACAGCCTGTTATCCAACCTCCACCTGTTACCCCACAAGAAAGGATGGTTCCTTATTCTCCTAAGAATTTAGGGGCATATTATCAAGCACATGAGATTTTCATTATCGCAGTCTATCGCTGGATTTCAGCGCCGAGTTAGCGACGTATTATTAATGCTTTTCACCCAGGCGATGGGAAAACTAGCGATAGAAGGTGATAACATGCATTAGCGTGAGAAAAGCAGCGAAAAGTGATCTGCGATAATGTAAACATTGATAATAGGCAAGTGTGGCCTTAGCCCTGAGATCCCTCTCCCATGTCACAGATGGCTAAGTCAGATTAATAGCAGGAGTTAAAATCCTGTGATAAAGGGGCCTTAGCACAACTTTGATCTTCGATTCAGGGGTCTGGGGAATCCTTGTAAATACCACTATGCAGTTTTTGCGATGTTTACCTATGTTGTTCTGTGAGGAACACCCACTTTGCATGTCATTAATGATAATAATCGCTGACATGCAAAGTGGAGAAAAGACGGCTGCTAACTCAAGGAAACATGCGTTAGTGTGTCCTTGATAATAGAGCGATATTTAAATCGCTGCTTTGCGTCCAAAAACAGGCTTGATAATATGCCCCTTAATTTCTTAGGCTATGTGCCCGATCCCACCTCCTTATAATAGGGCCCCAGCATTCCATGTGGCTGATCCTATTAAGAGAGTCCCTGCTCAGCATGACATTAGGGCTTATGAGCAGCCGGTTCCTGCACCTCAAATAAAATTGAATTAGACCATAAATAGGCTCTGGCAATGAATTCCGCACCACTCGCAGAAGTTGCAAAGATTTGATAACTACGCATTCCATTGAAATCATGGAATTTATGCAAGAATTCCCAACCCGTTACGCAATGGAATTATCAACTGTGCCCACAATATTTTGGTAAATCAACTTTACCTTTACTTGCTATAAAGCATATAACCAATTCACTAAAGTGAACTTTGAAAGCATCAGTCAATGAGAGAGGTGATGATTTTGGGGTCACCCCTTACCTAGGGGGAGGGCAAGCAGATTCCTTGAACACAAAGAGCATATCATGCTGATTGGTTTGGTGTTGTTCCCATCCTCCTAGGACTACCCCAAGCAAAGAAAAGTTATGGGCAAACATACAATGCCTAACAAAGGCCCAGCAAAGCATTATTGGGCGGGATTCTAGAGTTTAGTGAATATTATAATATTAGCTCACAGCTGAGCCCAAGACCCTGCCTCCTGAGGAATGTTTTGATATTGGATACTATAATATGCACTGCACTGTAGAGTATGGTCCCATAATGCTTTGCAGGGGGTTTGTTCGGGATTGTATTTTTGCCCATACCTGTGCTTAGGATGGTCTTAGGAGGATTGAACCACCACCGAATCATTTCAGCATGATTTGCTCTTTGTGTTCAAGGCATCTGCTTGGTCCTCTCCCTAGGTTAGGAAGGACTCCAAAATTATCACATCTCTCACTGCTTGCTATTTTTCATGTTCACTTTTGTGAGATGATTGTATCCATTTTAGCATGTACAGATAGAATTATTTAATGTTTAAATAAAGGCACTGCTTGCTATATTTTCATGAGATGGCTATATGTATATTAGCATGCAAAGATAATTATTTTTAGTTTTATTAAAGGTATTTCAGATTTCTGTTTAAAACATTTATAAATACAGGACAACGGAGTTTATGTAACATTTCTGGAATGAGCTATTGCACCCACATTCCATTGATAAAACAATTGTATATTTACATGCTACAAAGCATGTAACCAATTCACAAACGGGAGCTTTAAAAAATATCAGTCAGTGAGAGAGGTGATTATTCTGGGGCCCCTAATCTAGGGAGAGGCCCAAGCAGGCGCCTTGCACACAAATAGCATATCATACTCAATTATTGTGGTTTTCCCATCCTCCTAGGACCACCCCAAGCAAAGTTATGGGCAAAAATACAATGTCAACCAAAGGCCCAGCAAAGCATTGTGGGGCAAGAGTCTAGAGTTTAGTGAATATTATAGTATTAGCTCTCAGCTGAGCCCGATAGCCTGCCCCTTGAGGAATGTTTTGATATTGGATAATTAATTAAAAGAAATAAGGGAGGTCTCCTTATAAGTCCAATTCGGGACAAGGAGCAGTGAAAGTGTTAAGAGAGAAGTCCCTGTTTTCCAAGCATGGAAATACAATGATAATACAACCCTTAGTAAACGCTAAAGCCCATTAATAACGAAACCACATTGGTGTTAAACATCATCAATAGAGTAAATTAATCAAAGACAATATACAATGATATTAAAAAAAGTTTTTGTACAATTTATTCAGTATAAAACAATACATTCATACACAGTTTTAGTGCCATAAATTACAATTTAAAAATGTGTCAAATTCACATGAAGAACAGTTAAAAATGTTTTTAAAATCATTTTTAACTGGTCTCCATGTGAATTTGACACATTTTTGTTTTGTTATTAATGGGCTTTAGCGTTTACTAAGGGTTGTATTATTATTGTATTTCCATGCTTGGAAAACAGGGACTTCTCTCTTGATATTGGATAATACATTATTCACTGCACCCTAGAATATTGTCCCATAATGCTTTGCAGGGCCTTTGGTTGGGATTGTATTTTTTTGCCCATAACTGTGCTTGGGGTGGTCCTAGGAGGATGGGACCACCACCAATCGTTCAGCATGATGTGCTCTTTGTGTGCTAAGCATCTGCTTGGTTCTCTCCCTAGGTTAGTGAGGACATCAACATCATCACCTCTCTCACTGCTTGCAATATTTTCAATTTCACTATTGTGAGATGATTATATGTATTTTAGCATGTAATATTAGAGTTACTTGTGAAGTTTCTGTTTTATAAATTGTGGTGAGACGGAATGGAGTGCTGGAGCGGAGTTCACTGAGTTTGCGATAAATTCTGCAGAATTCCATGTAGTGGTACTCCGCCAACTACGCCCACCCCTGATCATAAACAGGCTTGATATACCTCCTGCAAATACTACATACACAATAGTTTTGGCCAAAGTCCCAGCCCCTACTACACAGATGACTGAAACATGGGAGGCCCTAAGAAATAAATCTCTATTTTGGTTGGGCACAAAAACTGGCTTAACTGAAGCCCTAATTGTAAAATGTAAGATTGCCAGACGGGTTTCCTGGGTTGGTCGAGATTTTAAATCATTGGCGGGTGACTGCGTAGTACTGACGTTTAGCGACCCACATTTAACAATTCTATCTAGGGCAGAGAATTTAAATACAACACATGTGGGTATTAACATGTTTCTCTCGGGGTATTTTTACCAGCATACTCTGTTACTCAACATAGAACCCAGAACAGGGATCCTCAGGTCATTCCTCCCTGCTCCTATAATGTGCCAGTTTCCAATCGTTTTGATATCCTGCCCACACTTGAGGATATCGATTGACCAATTACCCCCGAGGCATCATGTATTCAAATACCGAGGTGTGCTGTGTCTGCCTTGCCTGACACACCTGGTACCTCTAAAAATACTTCAGCTAACTTGCCCGCTGGGGATCACGCTCTAATTGGGTCTTCTGTAACCTTCTTAGACTCATTAGGCTGGACTACCAATCAAAACAAAATTGACAGTCATACTGCAGTAGCAACACAGAGGGTAGAACTAGTGAAAAGGCTGCCTGAATATAATATGCTATTCTGGAATGTTGCAGGGTTGCATTCCAAAGTAAGTGAGCCGCAACGGGAAACCTTTGTTGAAGATTTCGACATACTGCGTTTGCAAGAGACCTGCTGGAGAACTAATTATATATTAATGGCTACAAAACCTTTCACTCACAGGCGGTAACTTCGGTCCATGGGAGAAATAACGGTGGACTGTGTATTTATGTTTCTCACCGTGTTAATGTCAATAAGATCACTTTTAGGATTCCGGCCACCTATTATCAGGTTGCATTCCTATATGTGGAAAAGAAGTACTGTGTCACTCTGTTAAATTTTACAACAACATTCCTAAAGCGCACACAGAGTGTGTACTGATTAAATTACAGAACGATCTCTCTAAACTACAAGACGACATGCTTAAAGATATGTGCATTATTTGGGGTGAGTATCTTAATCATGCTTTGTGCCAACATACTACGTGGGGCATTTGTGGTATAGGCAACGAAAGAGATGTTGAACAGGCTCATTTTTCACACATAACATCTAGGGACCTGTTGAATTCTCTTGTGTTTCAGTTTTATTTGGGGTTCGCCAATGAAATATGCAGCCCAACAGTCCCATTTAGATGCACATATAATGGCAGAGGATGCGGTCCATAATCGATTTTATCTTAGTCACGAACCGTCACTCAAGTAGGGTGCTTAACTTCGCAACTCATTTAAATGGAATAAGTGATCACTTTCCAATGAGCGTTTCTTTCTACTTATTGAGCTCTGAGTCTATTAACGGGGATTTGTTGGACTAATTTGCATTCAACGTCTGCCTTAAAAGAATTATTGGGTACTCTTTGAGCTGGTTGAACGTCGACCTGACTGTCTTCGCTAAGCAACTAATAGCCAAATGAAAAGGGGGGGCCCTCGGCCCCCCCGCACGCATGGCGGCGCGGCGACCGTCGCCCCCCCTTTCCCCCATTGTTGTCACTCGGCGGTGGGGGCGTGCCCTGGGGGGCGCGACCCACCGCCGATTGGCCGGCGGCCTCCCTGACCCGGATCCAAGATAGAAGGTCCGGGTCGGGGGGGGCGGGCTAAAGGAGGGGCCGCCTGGCCCCTCGGGAATAAAGAGGTGGGGAGCGCCCAGGAGACCCCCTTGTCCCTGGACGCTCCCTCGCTGAACGGTGTGCCCCGCGCTCGGGGCTTCTTTGTTTTGTTTAATTTTCTCTTTTGTTCCCCCTGTAGGTTGGCGGGATCGTACCTTCAAGCAACTGGTGCTTGCAGTGCGGAGAATACCGGAGAAGCTAGATCCGGGGAAGAACGGACAACAAGGAGCAGCGATCGTCAAGGTGGCAGATGGTTTTTGCCCTTTATGGAACAGGCGTCGCGCCCTGGAGCAGAAACGGCGTCTTTCGGGGAGCCATGCTCGAGGATACAGGAGCATAAAAAAAAAAAAAAGTTAAGTACCATGCGTAGAGTGGTTTGCGGATAGCTGCTGTTGGCGAGGGGCTTATTGCATGGCGCACGTTTGTTTTCTTGGGTGCAGAGACCGGGAGGAGTGTGGCAGTCCATGCTGGTACTTGTGTGCTTGCGCTTAAACAAAGGGCACGCAATCGACACTGCACAGACATATAAATTAGGTGGTGCTAGGGCTGATTGTTAAACCGGTTTGGCCAATAAACGTCACCTCACGAACTACACAGGGATGATAGATAGTGCTCATTTTGTAAATCCCGAAATGCTGCCATCAGGTAATCACATGAAGGCCACGTTTATTGTTTGGTCCCCATCTGAACTCGTTCAGGTCTTGTGGGGGGCTGCAGCGCTTCCCTGCACCCCTAGCGTCGTCGCCACTGGTTTTGATGCCTAGAACTGCTTTTTATGTGCCTTCCTATACCGAGCGCAAACCCGAGGGGAGATAAGGTGCAAATTGAACGACTCATGTATCGGATTTGAGAAAGTTTTCAAGCGGAACAAGTTCCTGTGCCATTAAATATATATAGACCCAGCAAGAATTTGGTAAGGGAAGTCGCTGCCAAAGAGCACTAGTAACATGAGCAGCTGTATGCCCTAATGCTATCGTAACAAGGGCCGCATTAATGTCTACCGTACTGTTTTGTCGCGTGCTATCCACAAGAAACAGCGCGTCTTCCAACGTCAGTTTTTCTTCCCGTGTTACTGGGAGGAATCCACGTTCGCATGCTGGGCGGGATCCAGTGCAATTTGTCCCAGACCCATGAGTTTAAATTGGACACAAATATCTTTCGCGCCCAATTTTAAACTTTACAGCACAGCATGAATGTGTACGACTGCGTGGGACCTGTTATACACACAAAAATACTACCAAATTCTTAAACAACTTGGTTGTCTGTGAGAACGAAGATGTTCTTGTTTACTTTACCAGTCACAGATCGTTTTTGAAAATAGCTCATGGATACCTGTATGTATTTAGCAAGTCTCAGGCTATAACATTAGCAAAGGGTCTAATGTGTCCAATGCACTTGCTGCAGAGGTCTACGCACAACCTTTGGGCACAAGTTTGAATTATGACTAACTGGGTTAAATGGTGAATATGCCTGCTTTAGAACAATGTTTGTAACTTGTAGGACACAGGATTTTATCCTAGCGAGATCGCGCTGTGAGTCAGTGTATTTCTTACAGCAGTCACGTGTACCCTGCAAGCCCCATGTTCATATCCTGGTAAAATCGTCCAGTGGATGATGCATTCACTGTAAACATCTACATGTAACTTGTGAGACATATGTTTTAAAACACAGAAGATTTTAACTCAAGGTAGAACATTGTCATTGTGGGTTGAATCACACACATAGACAAAGACAACTAAACGGTAAATGCTCTTATCTACGTTTATTTATTGGCCTACTTGTAATACGACATGAAGAGTGTATTCTCGTAGAAATTGAAGGGTAGGTGGGAAAGATCCCTGAATAGGACGATTACTGACCCAGATTTGTGTAGAGTATTGGAGTCTCCCAAAAAGATCTCCTGTAGTGTCCGTCTCAAATACCTTCAATTCAACTATGTACGTATGACACATATGAACCCCCCCCCCCTTGCCTTTTAGCATTGTGACATCGCAGGATCGACCCCCTTGTTTGGCACCCCCTTCCCCCCTCAGCAGGCTCCTGGTTGCTGTTAGTCACCCAGGAAGAAGGAGTGGATAATACACAATGAAAACAGTGTTCTTAAAGTGCCGTTACTGGGACAGTAAATCTGTTCTGCTTAAACTGGTCGCAAAGTCGGCATTTTAAAATATGTGGTAAGGTTAGAGCATCTGCTGCTGAGAACTTTGTGAGTCCAGTAAACGTCAACGAGAGTAGTGGTAGAATAACTCTGGGGGGTTACCACATTTCCTGGAGGAATATATGTTTTCTCCAATCCCAGGGGTTACTGTTTCTCCTACACAGTTCATCTATGTAGGTAGGTAAGGGGGTAACTCCTCTTTTAGCAGTGAGAGGAGTTGGCCTAACGGATAGGGCGTTCGACTTCAGACCTGGGGATCTGTGTTCGAGTGAAAATGAAAATGAAATGCACTCAGGTACTGGAAGCGAAAGTATAAAAAACAGAGATCCTTTTGTTGTTTGCAGTTCATAAATCACAACCCTTCTAACATTGCACAGTGACCTAGGAAGGACGTGTGTCTCCTGCATCATGTACCCCTCACTATCTCATGCAGGCCCACTGGCGTTATGTGATTCTGCTGCCACTGCAATTTTTTCGCATAGTACTTGATTGGCTACATTTGCCACATATTACATCTTCTCCTGCATAATTTACAAGTTGTCCTTAGCTCAAACTGAACAAAACTTACTAGAAACGCATGTTCCTAGGAAGCGGAATGCACTTTGCACAAGCTGACTGTTCACCTTTCAAATGCATGTTGTGTGTTGGGGTGTTAAATTAATACTTATAAGATAAGACCTCTTATCCAGGTAGTGTTAAGATGTGAACATGTGACAGAATAAAGAACTGGTACTAACCCAAAGATGTGCCGCATTATGCTGCATAATTTAGCAAGCCCTGCTACTTAAATTTAAACCGTCATTGCCGCATAATTTCAGTGGCCCTGGTTTAAGTAACACACACTGTTCATCGGTTTACACACATAATCTATTTTTCAATGTATAAGGCGTATGTGTAATGTGAAGTACTCTGACACCCGGCATTGAGATAAGTAGCGCTATAAAAAGGAAAATCGTTTTTTTTTAAAATGGGAATATGGGTAAATACTCGGACGAAAAAACACATCTGACAATTTTGGACAGTGCATGCATATTCCCATATATCGGCACTGGAAAAAGGGCGAAACAATGCCTCTTTTAGGGACTGGGAAGGCAGGATTCAGCTGTGTGCTTTTGTTTCGCCTCCATGGTATTTACATCTAGGTGTGAGGCTCCCAGACAAGATACTTGAGGGAAGGCACCACACAATGATGACGGTCTGGATAGCAGGGTTATACGGCTGCTTTCCTAGTAGTAACAGCTGTATTGAGGGCCAACTATACAAACAATGTTGGGTAGGCATCCCACCAAGGCCCCACAATTTTTTAGCGTTTCTAAGGGAATCCGCTGTATTGTAATGGAACAGGGCACGTATCTGAAGCGGGACACACACTTGCAAAAAATTTTATCCAAGCCAGGGTTGCTGCTTATTTATCTTACGTGAGGAACAGCCATTGACATAAGTCAAATTTTGACACTCTAGAATTGCTATCATTGGTGTCTGCTGAGGGGATAGTTAGAATAATAGTGGAACGGTTCGCGAATAGGGTATTCCCCCTTCTCTTGGGGTCCTCCTGGGGATTAATACACATCTAAGGGTAGGGCTTGGCAAGACTGAGAAAGCCAGTTTCCCAGGTACCACATTCCGTTGCAAGCCAAAGCAGTAAGTCACACAAGGGACGTATTTCATTGTAAAGGTAATGGACATCTGAGGTGATGTTCACTGTTCTAAGGGGGGGGACATTGCACCAGTCCAATTGACTATTCATTGAGGATAGGTAAAGTCAACATTATTAGTGAGCTATCTTATTGGTAGCTGTTTGGCGTGCTGCCTTCAGGCTAAGTCTTGAGGGAATGTAGAGCAGCTTGTTTTACCAGTCTATAATCTCATGAATGAGTAAATGGAAAAGGACAGGTGTATAACCTATATATGTATTAGTTCTAAAACACATCCCTTAATTCCTTTCCGAGGCTAAAGGCGTGAAATTACAGTCAGTAAACTTAGTTAACATACAAGTAAATTGGCACAATATACGTTGAGCCTATGATAAGATTAGAGGCGAATAATTACGGTGTGTAAACTTATATAGCACACAGTGATTTAGCACCATATACGTTGAGCTCTAGGGGTGTACCAAAGCTATATATTAATAATGTGGTAGGGGAACCACGAATGGCATTGAGACAGGGCCTAGAGCCTGTAGAGAGACTGCTTGGGGTCCTGATAACTATACACACCCTGATGTCACACCTAAAGGTGCCCAAGTGCCTAGTTGCGGCATCACATAGGTCTGGGGATGCATGTGATCATGTCCGGTTGGCTAGGATGATATTTCCCAGAAGCCAAAGTGGTGAGCGGAAAGGGTCCTTGGGCCAGCGTATGGCCTGGCGGGGTTAGGGCTGTGCTAATTCTGTTGGCTAAAGACTGTGGTGCTGCACTGTTAAGTAGACTGTCTTGTTTTTACACATAGATCCTATGCAAAAAGACGTGGGTAGGAAACCAGGATTAAGAGGCAATGTCCTCGCCTACGGCACAACTTTCTTGTGTAACAAGGATTGTAAAATAGGAAGCCAATTTTACAGCCTACCATGGTTAGCTAAGCTACCATGATCCTAAGCTTAACGACATAGATGCTGCACTAGCAAACAGACAAACGGAGGCTATGCTTAACATTTACTGTCGACGTGTTAATGTGTAGTAATATGGCACTAAGATTATCTAAAACTTAGCAACTGAAGGTAATGTAAGTCTAACGCGTGTACAGCAGGTATCGCCGGAAACACTAATGGTGTGTATTTATCTTTCCAATTTATGTATGACCGGGTCCATGGTGGATACCTGGAGGGCTCCACATCACAACAGCTGCAACAGGTGGACAGCCCAAGGGGGGCTTACGTCAGTCACGGCTGGGTCCATGGCGGATATCTGAGGAGTGCTCCACACCGCAACATCAGCAGCGGGTGGACGTCAAAAAGGAAGCATACGTCGAGAAAGAGGACACCAAGGGCCCAGGTATTGCTGGCAGGTGTAAGTGCTACCCATTCCTTAAGGTGGAAGTGGGAATTTGTCACCCAGGTTTCTTGGTCTTTTCCTGGTTCTAGCAGTTTCTCAAACCTGTCACGCAGGGGAGGAACTCATCACCAGAAGTTGAGGAGCCGCAATGTGCCAGCACAAGCAACAGGCTGGACGCAGGACAGGGTAGAGTTTGTTTGATGGTCTGTGCCATGGTCAGTTCAGGAACTTCTCAGGGACTTTTTAGCTCAGCAGCCCGACCCCCTGTCAGTGGTGATACTTCACCTAGGGGGGACTGAATTGGCCAAACTGGGGAGGCGAATACTCATTGAGTCCATCTCCACTGAGGGGGGGTCTTCAGGACTTGCCCGGGTGGCACAGTAGTAGGGCCTCAACTTATCCCGTGGTGGCAGGGACTCGGTCACGGCGTTGAATCACTCGATAAAGAGGATCAACACACAGTGGGACAAAGTATTTCAAGCCCCCCTCGGTTGCAGATGATCCAACATGGGTGTATTGGTTCTACCTGGTGAGGGCAGTCCATTTGACGGAGGAAGGAAGGGTCCTGTGGTCTGATGATGTCAGGGCCTGGCTGGAAGGTTTTGGCTAAAGTGAGAACTTCTAGGGTAGGTCTAGGCAGGGGGAGGCCAGATCGTCGGTTAACAATGCTGGCCTGTGGCGGTAAGGTCATTATCGGTGAGCACATATTTGAGGTCTGAGGGGGCGGGCATCATCCTATGGAGGTTCCCGCCCAGGGGGAGGGGCCTGCGGGCCACTCCCAGAACTCCAGGGGCAAGGTAATGGATGCTGCAAAGCAAAGGAGCGCGGGTAGGAGTAGTTCACGCTTTCCTTAGGCTGGTAGCCACCCCGCGCGCGTGGACTCATGACGCCACCGGCGCAGAGTAAGGGCCCTCCTTTAGTGGGTAAATGGAGTTCAGGGCGTAGACCGGGCAATTCCCGGGGTAACACTGCGCATGCGCACGTCTCAGGGGGAGGCGCAGCTTGTAGGACCTGACACCGATAGTGACCCTGCCATATGGCCAGAAATGTACAAAAATCAAGATGAGGATGTTTAGTCTCGGTTAGGAAACAACATGTATTAGAGTTTTGTTAAGGTCAGGCTCTCAGACTTGTTGAAGAATTGTGTATCTAAATGTCCTGCTGATTTTTGTATAAATTGTTGATGATGCAATTAAAAAACCTTTTTTAATTTCATACTTTAATAAATACGGCCGGGCGACTAGCGCCCGCCTTCCAAAAAGTAAAGATGTCTCGTGTCCACGTTCCTGGGTGTTGGGTGCCGGATTGGGGGGGGAGGCGGCAGCTAGTCGCTGACCATGTGAAAAGGGGGGGCCCTCGGCCCCCCCGCACGCATGGCGGCGCGGCGACCGTCGCCCCCCCCTTTCCCCCATTGTTGTCACTCGGCAGTGGGGGCGTGCCCTGGGGGGCGCGACCCACCGCCGATTGGCCGGCGGCCTCCCTGACCCGGATCCAAGGTAGAAGGTCCGGGTCGGGGGGGGCGGGCTAAAGGAGGGGCCGCCTGGCCCCTCGGGAATAAAGAGGTGGGGAGCGCCCAGGAGACCCCTTGTCCCTGGACGCTCCCTCGCTGAACGGTGTGCCCCGCGCTCGGGGCTTCTTTGTTTTCCCACCCACCATCCCTTGGAACAAAGTCTTGTAGCAGTTCTTATGTCTGGTTGAATGGTAAGTTTTGAAGGTACTGTCCACATGTCTCACAGGGTAGTAAAAAGGGAACTGTTGGTATATTTTGTTGATGCTTTTGTTTAGGAATTTTTTCCCCTTTTTAGCAAACCATGTGCGAAATGAATTGTATTTGATGCCAAGTGTCTTTAGGCCTTTTTTCCCTTTGTAGCTATACGTTGAAACTGTTATTTATTAGCCAGTGTAGCTGTCCTTTAGAATTTTCTCCCATAGGTCGTCGTATTTATTAGGTATGGGGCATGCGGTAAGGTCATTATCGGTGAGCACATATTTGAGGTCTGAGGGGGCGGGCATCATCCTATGGAGGTTCCCGCCCAGGGGGAGAGGCCTGCGGGCCACTCCCAGAACTCCAGGGGCAAGGTAATGGATGCTGCAAAGCAAAGGAGCGCGGGTAGGAGTAGTTCACGCTTTCCTTAGGCTGGTAGCCACCCCGCGCGCGTGGACTCATGACGCCACCGGCGCAGAGTAAGGGCCCTCCTTTAGTGGGTAAATGGAGTTCAGGGCGTTGACCGGGCAATTCCCGGGGTAACACTGCGCATGCGCACGTCTCAGGGGGAGGCGCAGCTTGTAGGACCTGACACCGGTAGTGACCCTGCCATATGGCCAGAAATGTACAAAAATCAAGATGAGGATGTTTAGTCTCGGTTAGGAAACAACATGTATTAGAGTTTTGTTAAGGTCAGGCTCTCAGACTTGTTGAAGAATTGTGTATCTAAATGTCCTGCTGATTTTTGTATAAATTGTTGATGATGCAATTAAAAAACCTTTTTTAATTTCATACTTTAATAAATACGGCCGGGCGACTAGCGCCCGCCTTCCAAAAAGTAAAGATGTCTCGTGTCCACGTTCCTGGGTGTTGGGTGCCGGATTGGGGGGGGAGGCGGCAGCTAGTCGCTGACCATGTGCAATGAGGCCTTTACATTTTGTCTTAATGGGTCCGCTCCTAATAAAGAGGTTCTGGACTCATTCTGTCTTATGTCTGCGGAGATTAAAAGTGCCTAACTGTGCAACTTAAGAAGAGACAGCATAGGGAGCAGGGGTGGTTGACTCGGCTTGTACTAAAGCTCACATAAATTTAAAGAAAGTGCTACATAAGCAGGATAGAAGTCAACTAGAAATAAAAGTAGCAATAAGGTCCTATAGGTGCGCATTAAAGGAGTGCAAGGAGACATTAAGAGTGGATGCGTGGCGGGCCCTGCATGAAGCTTGCCTATGTAGAGAAAACAACAGCTTTTGGAAGGCTGTCAACGCACCTTTCCTAGCTCCAAGGGACTCACCATCAATCGAAATAGCAATTAGTGAGGAAACATAGTTGGAGCATTTCACTACTTTATATAATGATGATAACCAGGTAACCTCGTTGTAGAATCGGACGCTTCTTTACAGAGTGATCAGCTTCGTACATTCCCATTTGATTTATGTTTTTCTCTAGACTAAGTTATATGCGCCATAAATGCTAGTGCCATGGGTAAAGCTCCATTATTAACCCATGCCCTAACAGCTTGCTGCCATCAAGGCCTTATTCCATCTTGGTCCGATTCGATAGTGGTCCCGATATACAAAAAAGGGGATTGCAATGAGCCTACATGGCATTGCCCGATCTCCCTCCTGGACTCCTTTCTTAAAGTGACAGGGTGTGTCATGTTAAATAGGTTACAGACTTGGGCAGAAGATACAGGCTTTGTCTCTAATCTGCAATATGGTTTCCACCGGGGTCTAGGGACTATAGAACAGGGGCTAAACTTAAGCCTGGTGATAGGTAAATATACCCAGGCCAAGTAAGGAAGGCTATTCTGTAAAAAAAAAACAATAAAAAAAAAAAAAGGAAGGCTATTCTGTTATTTTTTTATAGACTTACTAGTTTTCCAGTCACAAATGACTGGTCCAAGATTCTGGTTGTTTGCCCATGTAATGACGTATCACAACCGAATTCAAAGCTTTATTCGAGGGATATACTCATAAAAGCACAAACATACATTTAAAATACATCCCATTAAAAAAAATTCTTATTTATACATACTTTTAAAACATTTATACATACATAAGCAATAAAAAATCTTTAGTGTACATTTACACAGAAATCACTTGATACCCTAATTAAATTACATTAATAGAAATTGCCCTCTGTCTAATGGACCATGCCCACCCCAGATACTTTGCTGTTCCTAGAACAATATGCATATCAGTGGCTGTGCAAATAATTCGTAACGCCTCAACACCCCTGGATATCCCTAGATTTCTACAAACGGGAGCTAACCAAACTCTTCTCGGGGTGGCATAAGCTTTGCACAAGAATTAAAAGTGACCTATACTTTCCTCGGTTGCACCACAAACCGGGCAGCACAAGGTAGTTGCACTCCTCCACCTACCCGTCAGTGATCTCAGAGGAAGGGCACCTGATCTTAACTGGATGAAAAGCTTCCTATCCCCTGGGTTAGTAATGCTGTCCCAGTATAGTTCCAATATAGGACACAGTTTGATTTCTAGGAAGCGCCCCGCCATTGTGTCTGATCTTGTTCTATTCCAGAGTCTGCCATCTATCCAATCCCAATATAAACTTTTAATTATGTTTTTACTTGGAAAGGGTTCCCCAGATGGATTATCCCATAGGTTGGAGAGGCCGAGGTCACCTAGAGCAGTCCTAAGATTTTTTAACCATACTATTTTATGAAAGGTGTCAACTTTAATTATGGCAAGGAACCCCTCTGCATAGTGCCGTATCTCTGGGGTAGTCCAGAGGCGTCTCCAATAGAGAATCGGGCGAAATCGCGCTCGGTCACTAACTGATCTTCTCCCTAGATCAAGACCAAGCGGGATTAGTGGTGTACTCTGGGGGAGACCCGTGATTCCCCTAAGGAACCTATTCTCCGATATTTGCAAAGGGAGAAACCTATCGAAGCCCCACGGCTCAGCCCCATATAGGGCAGACCCAATAGCCTTGGCATTATATACTGCCAGGACTGGTTTTATAGGCTTTGATTTTGACTTTTTGTGTTCCACCCGTAGTGCCCCCGAAATCTGTTGATGCCTCAGGACCGCCTTTTCTATGTGTTGGGACCATTTTAGATTGTTTGCTATCTGCACCCCAAGGTAGGTAAATACAGTAACAACCTCTAGCACACAATTGTTCAGAAGTATTTTAGGCCGGGGTCTGCGTTTTGGTGAGAAGGCCATCAGCTTAGTCTTGCCCACGTTAACTTCCAGGCCATGTTCCCCACAGAAGAGATCAAAGATGTTTAAAGCTCGCTGCAAGCCGGCCGGTGTTTTGGATAAAATCAGCGTATCGTCGGCGAACATCAGGATCGGGACCCTGAGGTCCGCCAACGAAGGTGCATCGACACTGGCATCCAGCATCCGAGCCACAATTCCGTTAATGAATAGGGAAAAAAGCAGGGGGGCCATAGCACACCCCTGTCGTACTCCGCGTCCAATTGGAAAGTCGGCAGATGATTCCCCATTCGTACCCCACTGAACTTTGGCAAAGTTACACTCATGCAGCCTCATTATCAGAGTGAGTAACTCAGCCGGAAGGCCTATTTCGCTCAGAACTGGCCAGAGCTTTCTCCTTGGGACCAGGTCGAAGGCAGCCCGCAAGTCTACAAAGGCAACATACAGGCTGCCCTCGCCGAGCACCACCGTCCCCCACTGCAGCAGAGCAAAGGGAAACACCTGGTCGACTGTGCTTGTAGCCCGCCGGAATCCAGCCTGATATGGGGACAGGGCGTTGTTCTAGTCTACCCAATCCATTAGCTTGTTTACTACCATCCTCCCCACCACTTTTTGGATAGTGGCAATCAAACTTATCGGCCTATAATTGGCCGGGAGGGACCGATCCCCCTTTTTATATATGGGTATAATAGTTGCTCCCTTCCATAATTCTGGGACTGCCGTTCCCTTTGCAATTGCATTTCCTAAAAGGAATACATACCTAACCCACCTCACCTTATCGTTTATAAAAACATCAGAGGTTATCCCATCTAAACCCGGGGCCCTTCCCCCTTTGGCAGCGCATATTGCAACTTCAGTTTCTTTAGGGGAAAATAAATTCCCAATGGGGAATACAGCTGAAATTACCTCCACATCATTAAACTCGGTAGTCTCAGCATATTGGGGTTTGAAATAATCCACCCAGGCACCCTCAGCGACATTATTGTCGGGTTTGTTTGGAGATCCACCTCTGCCCCACTTGACAATATTCCAGAATAACCTGGAATCCTTAGCCCCTGAGGCCTCCTTTAGTTCTGCCCAATACTTTTTGTCCCATGTTTTTTTTGCTAGTGATACGCTAACCTTGTAGTGCTTCCTAGCCTCGCCAATCGCTGCCTTATCCCTATTCCTGATTGCTCTTCCCAAGCTTAACCTGGCTTCCCTGCACTGATGATTAAACCACCTAGCTGATTTGGGTGTTTTTTTCCTAATTGTGTTGCTGGACCTCAAACAATGCGGTTTTAAAAGGGAAAAGAGCCTGTTGTGTATGTCCGTTATTTCCCTTGAACCTGGGATTACAGAATTTACAGCCTCCATAGCAGCGAATGCAGTATCCACCTCAGAACTTATAAAGTCCATAGACCCTGCATTCGCCTGTACACTCGGCCAGTTGAGTCTGCGCATGTCATTAGCCATAATAGGCATTGGACCATCGCTTGATTGAGGGTTCCCTGATATGGCCATCCACCAGTCATGGGTCACACAGAGGGGATTATGGTCACTTTCCAGTTTGCCCTCAATTTTCATGTTGCATACCAACTGCCACAAATTAAGGCTGCAAAGGACAAAGTCTATCCGACTTTGGTTATGACCATTGTCGAATGTACAGGCACCTTCCCTATCGTCTTCGTCCTCCCATTTAGGGCTCTCAACCCATGTTCCAAGCAAATGGCGTTCAGTTGTAATATATCTTTCGTCCACCGCTTAACAGGAGCCAGATGTAAAGTCGGAACACCCCATTGTATATCCTCTTCTTGCCCTAGGGGATCGTCCGAACTATCCAATGGTTCGAAAGTCCTATTTAGGTCACCAGCTACTACAACTTTGTTACCCAGGGACTGTGATTCCAAAAAAGTGGACAAGGCCTCTAGAATGGGTGAACTCCCAGTGGTGCTACCCCTGGCATATATATTGTATATATCTATCCCTCCCCATTTTTCTGAGGTTATTCTTAGCATTTGGATGTCTTTGCAACCCAATTCCACCACTTTAATTGTTATCTGAAGACATTGCCTTACCCAAATAGTTAGGCCTCCCATCGGTCGGCCCCTAGAACCTCTACTGGCCGGAATTGAAAAATGTAAATAGCCAGGAAGAAATATAGGGTCGCAAGCCCATGTCTCCTGGAATAAACAGACTTCAAAGCCGTTAACAAAATCTATCCAGTTTTGGGACATCAGCTTGCTACTCAACCCTGCGATGTTCCATGAAAAGAACTTCCCCAAACTGGGGCCGTCCATGGGTACTGCTCCTACACAGGACATCCCAGAGTCGTTCACTAAATTCCATCATGCCCCTCCCTCTCTCGGGTGGTGTCCTCTGTGTTATGATCAGCCTCCTGGTTGCCAACAGTGCTAAGTATAATTAGTTTCTCGTTTTCAGAGACCCCAGAAATTGGGATACACTCCCCACAAGTATCACAACCATCCACGTTGCACATTCTTTTATTCTGTAAGTTTTATTCTATTCCAAGAAAAATAATTATAGTACCGATTTTAAAAACTTTGAGTTTAAGACAATGTCTCATAGCGTTTTTGGCATTACAAGCTTTGGAAAATGAAATGTTTACCCCTCTCATTGTCACTTTTTTTAAAAGTGTTATTAATACCAGGAAAACAATGTGGAATGCGAGTTCTGGTTCCTAATCATGATTGTAAATCTTATTAACTTATTTGTTGTTTGTGCTTATTTATCTGTAAATGTTTTTAAAATTTGCTAAAATTGTGCTTTTATGATTTACATTTTAAATCGAATAAAGCTATTCTTGACTTGAATTGATACTTTTGAGAAAGTTTACATTTTGCTGCCTCAAGCAAATGTGCCTTTTTACCTGTGTCTAGGGTCACGGGACTGTTAATTATTTTTCTGTGGTATGATTTTTATTCCTTCCAGATAAGTGTCAAAAGGGCCTTGGGTATGAAGCCTCTCTTGAGCAGGATGATCTGGGGAGGGGGGTTGTACCCAGCCCATCTTGAGTTTAAAAGACTAGCCTGAGGACTGCAACAAAGCCGCTTCCTGACTTCAGAAGACGGCTGTCCCGTCACTGGCAAATGCAGCCCACACTTGACTTGAGTCAAACTTGAGGAAAGGGGATGACCTGGCCAGGACCATTTTTAGTGTTAGACAAGCGGGGGGGCTCCCCATACAATACTGACACAGGGTATAAAAAAGTCAACCCCAAAAACTCCCATCAGAACACTCCTTGACCTGTTGAGATTCAGAAGAAGGACTGTTCTACTGTCTGAACCCTGAAGGAAGACTGGAGCTTCTTGCCTTGAAACTAGGATCTCAGAAGTGACTCTAAGTGTTACCTTTTGAACTATAGGAACACAACAACCTTCCTGAGCTGTTTCCTGTAATTGCTCCGCTGACTCGTACTGACTAGACCTACCTGAACCATGCTGTTAGCATCTGTTGGAGTGAGTCCTAGCTAGGTATGAGCGAAGAAATTCACTCCGCTTGTAGAGCATGCGGAATTTGGCAATTTCCATTTTCTACTTGGAATGCAGCGTTCCCAATAAATTTCACCTTCCACCACTTAGCAGTGTTTTTTAAATATTGGTATGTTAGAGACTTGCTTTGACATGTGCTGTCGAGTGCGACAAGACTTGCCAGCCTCTAGCGAGCATGCACAAGACTTGCCAGCCACTAGTGCAGCTTATGGCACTTTTTCATGACCGCAGCCGCACCTCAAGTCGATTCTCTTCTCGTGAGGCAGAGTAATCTACTCAAAAAGGCATTTTTGAGTTACTATTCTCCTCCAACAGATCATTAAGGTTTTTTTCTGTGTGAGAATCCTTTTTATTTTTTCTACTTTTTTTCCAAGAAGAAGGAAGTGGGCCAGAGATTCCAACTTTCTCCTCTTGTCCAGCAGGCTCCCCCCTCTGCTTTTTCCATCTACTTTTTATTTGGATTTGGAGCTGGAGGGATCACTCTCTTTCTCTTTTGCATATATGCTTTTGGATTTAAGGACTTTGTTTTTTAGATTTCACCAGTAAGTTTAAAATCTCTTGTATGAGTGTGTTGTTTGTTTGATAAAGGGCATGCACCCGTATTTATGTGTACTTTCATTACATTTTTAAAATGTATTGTTTTGGGCGGCCTGCAGTTTCAGCAGAGGCCTAGTTATATTTTTGGATTTAATTTTTCTTCTTCTGTAAAGGAACAATGCTGCACAGTTCAGTACATTTTCTCCATGTTTGTTAAATTTCCAAAACTTCTTTTTTTACTACACGGCCTTGTCTGCCAACATGTCATTCAGTCAGTAGGGCCAGGCTAGTACTAGATATGGGTGCATGAAACAGCTATTTCTGTGGTCTATTTTGTTTTTAAACATCATTTAGTGCTGGCAAGGTATTGCATTAAATAAAAACGTGCCTTTTTTGTATTTCATATTTTTATCTTGTGTGTACAAAAAGATTATATGTGGGATAATATTTGATGTCTTGGGAGTATATGTGGTGACTTGTAAATGTTTCATATTTGGTGCTGCTGAATAAGTTGCAGTGTTTTCTTCAGTGTTACCAATGCCTCCTCTGTCTGACCAGTGTTTGTGTGTGCCCAATAGGCCACAATTTATCTTTGTTCTCCATGCCATATGGCCAGGGGGCATTTTGTTTAGTCAGTATCCATAGGCCTACCAGTATGCTTTTGCCAAAGGCCTGCATGTGTTCTTTTCTGTAGCCATGCCTCCTTGATAACTGCTTGACCATATGGTTGATGGTCCTGTCTGTGTTGCCAGCAAATCAGCTTTAGCCATAGCCCTGCTTGGGTTCTTTATTTTGGCCATGCCTCCTTGCTTGCTGTTGTTGGTTGACAATGTGGCTACCAGGCATTGTGTGCAGCCACCCTTTTTCCCAGTTTTCAAAGGGAGATTGACCGGAGATGGCTATGGCTTTTGGTACCTGTCATTTTTTTAAAATTTTCCCTGATATCAGTTTAATTTTATGCTTGAGGATCATTGTAGCATTTTTATATTAACAGTTTTGTATTATATGCTTTTTGCATTTTGCACCTGCACCCCATTGCCCCCATTGGATTTTCCATAGTCCCTTAGTATCGCTAGTACACCAGCAATAAATTATTGGTATTTTTATTTTATTTTGTATTTTTTTATTTATTATTATTATATTTAAATTTTTTCCTTCATTTTCTACATTTGAATTATTTATTTTTATACATTTTCCCAATTTGCATCCAACACCTGCCTGCCATAGGCACACATCCACACAACCGCATTTCTTTTTTAAGTACTATTCCATTTTTCCATAGACCCCCTACCTGCCATAGGTGCACAACACACACCAGCATTCATTTTTTAAGGATTATTCAATTTCCCCTTGGAAACCATGCCTGCCATATGTGCCCAACACACACCAGCATTCCTTTTTAAGAATGAATACATTTCCCCCTGGACACCCTGCCTGCCATAGGTGCACAACACACATCAGCATGAATTTGTTACTGGTTATTCCAATTCCCCCTGAACACCCTTGCCCGCCATTGCCACACACCAGAATTCATTTTTTAAGCATCATTACATTTTCCCCTGCATCTCCCTCAACTGCCACATGTTTCTCTATTATATGCACACACACCAAACAGTGACATTTGTTAGTTGTTACCCTATTTGAAAATTAAATATTATGTTCTGAATGGTGTGATTTGACTTGGAAATGCACTGTTGTTGTTAATTAATTAGAATAATAATATTAACTTATGTAACCACATTGAATTATATTGTCTGTACAAATTCAAACTGTAACAATGCCACGTTTTACTGAATGTTTTTCTTGCTTGTTTGCTTTTAGGTGTACAAGAGACATCACCCAGAGTACTGCCAGACAGTCACCAATATCTTCTGCTCATGCAGTTAACTGCCATTGCCAACTGACAGCTTCAAGATGTAGCCAAAGAACTGTGCTGCCAAGAAAGTAGACAGTGGGAAGGAGGAGAAGAAGACACAGTTTTCCACCACTGGCATGCCCTCAGGAACCTGTTTTAGGAAACTGGTGCCTGCTGCAACGTGGGAGCAGCAATCTTGCATCAACAGCACCACCCCAACCTAAGCCCATGCCAATTTCTCTCAGCAAGACAGCAGATGCAATCATGTCAATGAGCAGTGACAGTGAAAGGGATGGGTATACCTTGGTTCAAAGATTAATCCTTCGCTTGGCTGAGAATCCAAGGCTGCACAGAGACATTGTGTCATCCAAATAATACCTTGGTGCCACAATACAGGATCAACATTACAAAAAACACTGGCCACGTTCATTCCTTTTTCAGAAGGCATTATTCAGAATTCAAGAAGTGGATTGATGAGCGAGCCAGAGCCCTTGAGGAAGAAAGGCTGAGGACCGCTTATGGAAAGAAGTTATGGGTTTCGCCTTCACCTTCCAGAAAGGGCAGTCCTGTGATCTCACATCAGCCAATACCTGCAACAAGAACACTGGTGACAACAACTACAGGAACACAAGAATTGTCCTCAAACTCAGCATTGAATTGGTATCAAAGAGCAGGGCTGAAGTCCAATGCAGAGGCAAAGGCAAAATAGGTTGAGCAAGTGGCAGCATCAATGACCATTGAGAGGATGCTCTGTGAGTATCTGGATGACCCAAGAGAGGTCTAAGTGGATCAAAACCCATTGGTGTTTTGGAATACGAAGATACCAGCGTTAGCAGGAGGCAGCACTGGAAAATACGGTGTGAGTGTGAGGCGGCAGTAGTGGTAGTATGTCGACCAGCTGGCAAGGGCCCTGGGCAGCAGCAGCTTCCTCCTTCTCCTCTGACTCCTCAAGGACCACCAGCTGCTGAAATTGGGACTGTGCTGACACAGCCGGGCTGCTGTCTCCTGCCTAGCAGGTGGTCGACCAGCATGAATAGCTCTATCAATAAAGAAAAAAGACACATTTTAAACAATGGTCTGTAAAAAGCACTTGTTTACTATAGTAGCTCAGTGGCAGTACATTACTGATCTCCTCAAGCCATTCTATTCTGATGTGATTAGGGTCACAGCCATTTTTGACCCACTGATGCCTCACATAAAAGGAAATGCAAAAACTGCCTGAAAGGAATTAAGGCGGAATGACAGCACAGATATCCGTGAGGTCAATGGACGCTTGTGCTCTAATGCATGAATAGAGCCATTTGACTAGTTGGCCACCCCTCCCCATATAATAGAGCAGGTGTACAAGTTCATGTTGTGGGGGTGCGTTTCGTTGAGGCACCCACGTTGCCCGAATGTAATGCACAATTGCCGCGTGTAGCAAGTAAAGGTGATCTGGTGCACCAGTATTCCTCACAAAGGTGTCATGATCTAATAGAATGCCATCTCCAAATGATGAGCCCACCTCTGCCACACCAGCGTCTATCCAGTCACGTAACCTGGCCATCGTGAGCTTGCCCCCCCCATGGTAGGTATCCCTAGTAGCGGATATTACTCGAGTATGGGATCGAGTATGAGGTGTACTGTAGGGCCTTTTTCCAGCAATGTAGTGCAGTTGTTAACAATGGGGGTCCATCAGAGGATATTTTTATTTTAGGGAGTAGTTAATTATGCAGGTTTCACCATTCCAGCGTGCAAGTATCATAACCTATTTCCTGAAGGTTCCTGCCTGCCATCCAGTAAGACAGCCACTGTAGCTGGGATGCATAATAGTATGCTCAAAAATGAGGGATTCCCAACCCTCCCTATGTGACTCCAGTTGCAACTTTTTGAGGCTAACTCTACGTCTTCCTTTCCCCCAGATAAGTTCCAGCAGGAGCATGTCCAGTGTATGGAAGGTGGATTGTTTCACCACCAGGGGCAGATTAACAAAGAAATATAAAACGCGAGGCAGCATCACCATCTTAGAGATGGCTATCCGCCCCATTACTGACAGTGGCAAAGATGTCCAGAAGGGGATGCTGGAGTGTATTGCCACAATAGCCTTCATTAAATTACCTCCCAATTGTTCGGCCTGTGTCCTATACACATGGATTCCCAAATATTCGACCGGATCATGTGCCACAGATCGCTGGTAGGTTCCAAATTGGAGCATATCTGGGCGTGGTCTGTCCTGGAAGTAGAGAGCATTGGATTTCCCTGCATTGATGGCTATACCCGAGACACTCTCAAAGGTGGAGAAGACAGCAGGGAGGGGTTTTGCCCTGGCTTCTAAGTCACGCAGATAAATGAGGATGTCATCCGCATATATTGAGATTAAGTGTGTGGTGCCATCAATTGGTATCCAAGGAGTTCGGACAGCTGTCTCAGGGCTATAGCCAGCAGCTCCAGCACCAGGACAAACAGGAGGGCGGAAAGTGGACACGCCTGACACGTGCTCCTGAGTCGTGTGTATTCCCGGGAGATGTGGCCCTAGTAAGTGCCCTGACGGTGGGGTCAATGTAGAGTAGGTGTACCCATTGGAGAACATCTGGGGGAAGGTCAAAGCGCTGTAGGGCTGCAAACATATAACCCCATGTTATAGAGTCAAAGGTCTGAAGCATGTCCAGTGCCAAGCATCCTGCATTATCATACTCCGCAGGGGTGGCCATCATGACATGATGAAGTCTCCTAGTGTTTAGAGAAGTGCTACATGTGGGAATGAACCCGCATCGGTCTTGATGTATAAGGGTGGGTAGTGCAGGTATTAATCGAGTAGCTAGGGCCTTACTTAGGATTTAATATTCGGTTGCTAATAAGAACAGAGGTATGTAATTAGATAGTTCGGTGCCGTCCCGTCCTGGCTTGGGGAGTGACACCACTAGGGCTTGCATAGTGGATTGTAGCATGTGGCCAGTATCCCAAGCCATCTAATAGAGTTCCTCCAGTTTGAGGACTAAAATGTCTGCGTATGGATCATAAAATTCAATGGGCAGACCATCTAAGCCAAGGGCCTTGTTACGGTTTAGGCTTTTAATTGTGACTCTTATTTCATGTTGGGTAATGGGCCCTGATTTTTACGTGTAGCTTCCGTGACTACAGGGAATATCAGACCATTTAAAAAATCCTCCATAAGGTTATCATCAGTGTGCGCTGGTGCAGCATATAGGTTATTCAGATAAGTACAAAATGCTTCATTAATTTCCACTTGAGAATGAACCAGGCCCTTCTGTGGTGAGTGTATGCTAGTAATAATCGGCACTTCCGTGCTGTCCCTCAGTAATCGGGCTAATAGTGTACCTGACTTATCAGCCTCAGTATGTTTCTGTTGTGTGAAGGCTTGGTGGTCTATAAGTCGAAGGGTTTCCAGAGTCTCCGCATGTTTAATGCGAGCCTCCCATAGGGATTGCCGTTTGTCTGGGTCGGTCACTGCGGCTTGTTCCAGTTCTATCATTAGATTTTCTACGGCAATAAGAATCTTATGTGCTTCCTGTCTATCCCCTACAATAGCACCAATTGTAGAGTCCCATACCACCACCTTGAACGCATCCCAATCTATCAGCTTGGAGGAAGCGGTATTCCGGTTTTCAGCAAAGTAATTACTGAAAGTGGTAGATATAATGACCAGAAAGGGGGCATCCTCCAGGAGTTGAGGACATAACTTCATGGCCGGGACAGGGGTCAGAACTCTACCCCACTCAAGCATAAGCTCCAGGGGGATATGGTCAGAGAAGGGTTTGGCTAAGTAGGTGTACTGGTGTATGTGTGTGCCGATGGTGCAGGAGCAGAGGAACCCATCTATTCTGGTGTGAAGTTGGTGAACAGGGGAGTAGAAGGAATATTCCCTATGCGTGGGGTGCAACATGCGCCATGTATCATCAAACATCCAGCCCCAAATCCATGTGTTTAGGAGCTCAGCCTGTCATGTAATGGAGGATGTGACCTATCTAAGTCCACGTCGAGGACAGCATTACAGTCGCCCCCTAGAATCCAGGGAATGGTATCCCACCCCACCAGGGCCCTACCCAGATTCTGAAAAAAAATTGTCCTGATCAAAATTTGGAGCAAAGATACTTCCCAGGACCACTGACAGGCTGTCTAGGGTGCCCTTCAACATTATAAATCGATCCTGATCATCTGTTCGATGATCCGAATTTGTAAATGGGACCCCCATGGCGAATCCATATAGTTGCCCCCGTAGCAAAGGCATAATAGTTGGGATTGAACACATGGTCTCCCCATGTTTTGCGAGTCTTCAATGCCTCTGACTCCAGCAAATGTGATTCCTGATTGTTTTTGCAGGCTGGGTAGGAACTTAGGAAAAAAAAAAGGAGTGAAGTACTAGGAAGTGACTAGATGGGCACTGGAAGGGAACAGGAAATTCACTTTGTTTTTGTTTGCCATACATTGAAAACGTTGGAAATGCCAAATAAACTGAAGCAGATGTATATTGCACAGCAGACACTACAGTGTTCAACAATGCAGCAGTTAGGTCATGGGTAGCACTGGCAAAATGCCATGCGATGGGTTGGGCTACACATCTGCCTCTCTTAACAAGTACATTGAGTAAAGGGAGTAGACAGAAATACCCCCCACTTTGAACCAAAGCTTTGGTAATATAGATAGATAATTTTACAGCCCAATTAATTAAAATCGTTGCAATCATATTAAATTAAAATGAAAGGTAAAGTACAAAATTTCCTGTATTTATAAAAGATTGTAACAATTTATCTTCGTGTGATTCTTAAAAGAATTGGAACGCCGTTTTGACAAATATGAAGGTGTGCAGATTTAAAACAATTAGCACTGCATTTTGCCTTGCTGTTCTGCATTATTGTCGAAGTCTGGCATGGCTATTGCAGCTGTCAAGTATTTCATGAAGCGGGCTTCCAGTTGCACTGAGTCGCCTTCCATGCATTCTACCAGTACTTCTTGACAAGTCTGCAAATTTAAGTTTCGCCAGATAGGGCGGATCCAGTAAATTCTCAATGAACGTACTTACTCACAGATGCACAATATGTGGATTAATGTTTCCTCTTCTCTACCGCATGCTCGGCACTGTGTGGCTACGGATTCTTTATACCCTTGGCTGTACTTGTAAGTCAACAGTGGGATCAAACTAAACTATAGTCTCATTAATTGGTGCTTCAGTATTGGCTTTAGGGGGAGGACAAATAGTTTGACAGGCCCCCGCTGTGCTGAAGTTTTGCCGCCCAACTTCCGTAACTTAGGCTTTTCAAGGTTAGTGTGTCACGGTTATCTGTCGTTACTTTTGGTTGTTTGGTTAGTAGTTTTGCTGCAGCCATTGAGGGTCTGGTGGCAGATCATATTTCACAAGCTTCCAGAGCTTCCAAACAATGAGTTAAGAATAAATGCCAGGTTGACCTTGGGTTGCTTATCATTAGCCAGATGTGCTTGTTTAGTGTGTGGTCCCGTGCTTGTTTTGCTTTCACATCCACCTTTGAGATGTCAGAATAAATTTGGTGCAAACTCGTGCATGGGAGGTGGAGGTTGGTAAAAAAATACCCTGTGGAAGCAAGCTGACTGGACTCAGTACAACCATAGTGACAGCTTGTCTTTGAAGGCTATTACGCCATGGGCCACTGCCGGTACAAATTTGCCCCTATAGCTCGAATTAGAGGGGTAAAATCCGTAAACTCATGGCTTTCCTTGCTCTGCAGAAGGCTCGCTCTAGTGACAGCCATACCTTGCATTGCGGTGATGGGCCTACTGCCTTCGTTTGTGGACAAGCCATACTCCCAAGTACTTATAGGCAGTGACTGTCTCAATCGGTTTACCTACAGTGTACCATGAGCCACTTCTCTTTATTTGTCTGGAAATAATCACCGTCTTTCTTTTTGCAGTGTTTATTCTCAAATTGTTTGCTTTGCAAAATGATGTCAATGAGGTCAGAACCGGCTGCAGCCCAATCAGGGTTTGATTGAATAATATCATATCATCCACATATTGCAGCGATTGAATTTTGGTTCCAGCGAGTTTCAGGGGAAAAGCTTGAATGTCAGACAGACAGTCCTGTAAGTCTGCCTATTATAGGTTGAAGAGCATCTGGGCCAATATACATCCTTGCTTTAGGCTCTTGTTAGTATTTATTTTTTTGGTGGTGGACCAGCCAGAGGAGACTCTTCTCTTGACACAGGTTTCCGAGAATAGGGCAACCAATGCTTGTAATAGTGTATTGTCAATGCACCAATTTATTAATTTCATCCAAAATCTTGGACGGGCCACACTGTCAAAAGGTGTTTTGAAATCAATAGATGCTAAATACAGAGACTGCCCTTTCTTTGTAAGCGATGCCTCAATCAGGTGGGACAAGTATACCAGCTTATCTTCAATGCAAGATCCCTTTTAGAAGCCTGTTTGTGTAAACAGGATCAATGTACATGCTTCTGTCCAAACTTTGATAAGTATGTGAGCACGCCTTACTCCGGAATAGATTCCTTGTTTCTTAATCCAAGCAATTATCCATTCATCATGTTATTGTTCTAGTATTCTTCACCCTCTGATACCCACCATTTAAGCTTTACATTCTGTCATCCAGACTTCCACCATTGAAAACCCTCCATCCATATATATCCATCCATCAATTTATTTGCCTGTCCATGACTCTCAACCATCCTTTCACAAATTGATCCATTTTCCCACCCACCCATCCTTTCACCCATTTACCCTTTCACACATCCTGCTTTATCCCACTAGAGCAATGCTTTCACCCATCAACCCTTTCACCATCCCAGTCATTCATCCTACCTTTTATCCATCTAACCTTTCATCTATCCTTCACCCACCCATGCTTTCTATCACCCACCTATGCATCCTTTCACCTTCAATTATCCATGCATCCTTTCACTCGTATAACTTTTCACCCATCCTTTTTTACCTTTTTCTATAATTTATAGCGTTCATTATGATCTTTGTCAGCTGAGTTACAGACAGAAGAGGCCATTAACTCAACTACACCTGTAGCTGGAGAAGCAAAGCAGGGGGTTTGCAAAACCCTTGTAGTGAGTATACTAGCAATCATCAATAAGCAAGCAATGTGACTTACCACCGCTAGTCCCTGCCGCCGCTAGGATGCTCCCTTCAACAGTTGCCGCATCTGCTCCACTGTTGGTCTGTACAGCTAAAAAAAAAACATTGCACATTTTGGATGCCAGATTCGCTTCCCTTTACCATTTTTTTGTAACAAAATACAACCACAATACATCATTACAGTTCAGTTTCAGTATCATCTATGGAAAATATCACGTTGGGCATTTTGTTGGCTCACAACGTTTGAAAAGCCAGGTAGTCAAGCCAACCAAAATCTTTTCGTAATAGAGAGGCAGAGCTACGATGACTCTGAGTCATTGAAGCGCAATGAAGGGGTGAAATGCTTTGTCAATGAAGGACGTATGGTCTTAGTTGGCAAATGCAATGGGAGTGTCCAATCCTTTCCAGCCATGCTGCACTGTCATTGAAACTGCTGGTATGAATACTACTGTATAAAAGAATGATAATACATGCACATTAGTGGGGGGGGAGTCCACCCATGACCATGGTCACTCTCTAGGTTTACTGTTTGAGCATGATCAAGAAAAAGAAAGCTTTTTCAACAAACATGCACAGAATAAGAATAGCTTACTTGGGCATGCATTCCTCACAGTAAAGTACCTGTCCTAAAATCGGTTCCTCTTAGTCCTGCAGTACCAGTCTGCAAGATATTTAATGGGAGAGGGAAAGCTTACTAAAAAGGCAAAAGAAAGGAAGCTACAGACAGACTAGAACAGCAGGAAGTACACTACAGAAACTTCAAATATGCAAAATAACTAGGATAAAGCGAGGAAAACAAGAATTTAACAAACATTAGATAGAATGAAGAAGAGTTGGAAAAAGTTATTAAAATAAAAAGGAAAAAAATATTCTAAATGTGGAGCGGCAACAGTTAGGGAAATAATAATAATTACCACAAGAGGACTTACTGGGGCCAGCAGATCCGAAAGCATTGGCAGCGGCACTGATGGTAGTGATGGAAGTTCCACCTGCTGCGCACTGGTGCTGACACCCTCGGCTCCCTGGCCCTCCTTTGTGCTGCTAGCCCTCTTTTTGCTCCTGGATGCTGATGTAAGCAATAAAGAAGATAACATAAAAACATATTAGTGGCACAGTTAACAATCTCTCCAAAAATAATTTACCAGACAAAGGCAAATGAAGCAACATTGCACTTTTCTTAATCAGATCATCTATAGTACTAGTATCAAATTGACTTACCCCTAATTTCCTAACTGTAAGCCATATTCCAAATTTCCTAAACCTAAACTACATTTTGGAACTACTAATGCATTGCAACAAAGGATCTTTGCTTTTCATCTCATTCTCAATCTAAACCCCCTTTGATTGGCCGGCTCAGGCTCCTTTTTTTCAATACTTAAATGCATGCTACACATTACTGGAAGATTGCTTTGGATTGTACTAGCTACATAAAGAACGGCACAGAGAACGCAAAATCATTGATAATACTACCACTTGCACTGTTGCAGTGACAGGACAGAGAAGTCTGCAGGACTTCATAAATAAGTGCCAATGAGTCTGATTTGGTAGCGCTGAACACCTGGCACGTTCACATAATGTTTGTAATGTAAACTTAATTACCTCAGAGTGCGAGCTGCATGCTATTTGGAACCAAAATATTAGCATAGAAAGAACACAACAAATAAATAATTACTCACCGAGCCCTGTTACCTCGATGCTCAGCAAGTCTAGCCGGTCCTGCTCCCTGTTCAGGATATCGGCACAGTGGAGTGTAAACTGTTTTTGGGTGCACTGGACCTCTGAGCTCTGGTGCACATACTGGTGTACCCTTCACCAGAGCTGCAAAAGCTCCCACAGACTGTACTCGCTGCCAAGCCTGCTGCCTGCTGCCTGCATACAGGGGAGTTGGCACTACAGATAAAAAAAAACTGCAGCAACCTCTGAGACAAATGGCACGGGCTGCACCCTTTGGTGGCTCCAACAACTGCAAGGCGTGTGTCGACCAGCCACACTGGCACCACCTCTCTCCCACTGCTCTGACATGGTGTTGGGTGGTCAAATAAAAACACTGAAATAGGAGAAGAATGAAAGGAAAATCTAAAGACAAATAATGTAAAATACACAAACACAAAAGCACACTGATATAATAAAGGAAAATGAGGCGTGGATGAGTCAGAAGGTGGAGGATTGAAAAGATTAAGAGTGGATGAAAAAACAGGACCCAGCACCATGCATAGAACAGAAAACAAAATGGATGTGGCAAAGAGAACAGTGTGGTGCCGTTTACGTGTAGTTTCCAGTACAAGAATCTGCGTTGTGCTATTGAATGCCAAAAACATAGCGTCAAGCAGCTCCGCCCATCCATGGAATTCTGCAGATTCTTCAAGAGTTTTTGGGGCATTCCATGGAAATCTGCGTAGCAGAACTCTGTGAGCTCCACCAACGCCTAGGCCTAAACCCTCAAGATGTGTCCCAGATCTTTGACCCTTGGCTGGTATTGGAGTGTAGTGCTCCCCCTAAAACAGCAAGAACTGTACTCCAATCAGCAACCTCATGAACCCTCATCAGAACACTTCTGGACCAAGGAGACTCAGAAGAAGGACTGTCCTACTGTCTGAAGCCTGAAGGAAGTCTGGACCTACCTGCTTTGAACCCAGGACCTCACAAGTGACTCCAAGGATCTATTCGATGATCTCCTGTTTGAGCTACAGGGACACAACTCGCTTCCAAGGGCCTTCCCAGTAATTGCTCAGCTGCCCATAACCAACTGGACCTGCCTAAACTTATCTGATGGTCTTTTCTGGAGTGAGTCCTAACCCCCAAAGATGTGCTACTAGATCCTGAACCCTTGGATGATGTTGGAGTCTACTCCTCTAACCTTTAAACTGCAAAAATTGGACTCCAGTTGGAAATCCATAGGCTGGGTGTTGCTCACATCAATAAGAACCATCCCCGGTCCCTAATGAAACACGAGTAGACTTCACTAAGGTCAATGTAGGAAACTGCCTCCGACTGTTAGTGAGAGCTTCCCAGCGACAGAGACTGGACGTTGCTACCATGAGTTCTTTGCATCCACAACGATAGCCCAGTGTTTTCCCTGAATAGTGAAGTTTTCACTTTTTCACAATTTTCCGTATTAACTTACTGGAAAATAGTCATGCAGCCTTCCACCACTCACTTGTTCTGAAGAAGGTTACAAATGAACTGAAGTAGAAATGTCAAAACATACCCTGAGACTGCCTTCAAATCTATCTATCCATCTATCTTTTCACTTTTTCACCGTTTTCCTTTTTAACTTACTAGAGGATAGTCATGCATCACCAGCAGTCTTCCACCACTCACTTGTTCTGAAGAAGGTTACAAATGAACTGAAGTAGAAAATTCAAAACATACCCTGAGACTGACTTCAAATCTATCTATCTATCTATCTATCTATCTATCTATCTATCTATCTATCTATCTATCTATCTATCTATCTATCTATCTATCTATCTATCTATCTATCTATCTATCTATCTATCTATCTATCTATCTATCTATCTATCTATCTATCTATCTATCTATCTATCTATCTATCTATCTATCTATCTATCTATCTATCTATCTATCTATCTATCTATCAATCTATCTACCTATCTATCTATCTATCTATCTATCTATCTATCTATCTATCTATCTATCTATCTATCTATCTATCTATCTATCTATCTATCTATCTATCTATCTATCTATCTATCTTACAAAAATCTATCGTCAAAAAGGGCCACATAAGCGACGATAAGGTCCCTGCTAATATGCCACTTTGCTTTTATGCAACAAGGGCTCTTGTTTGACAATACAAAGTACTTGGTGAAACTATTGAACTTTCTTGCTTATTTTACAACGTAAATAGATCGTAAATTTTAAAAGACTTTAAGGTGCTTACACAAATTAAGTTATTTAGTGGTAAGAAGAATTAACACTAATCAGAGGTAAAGCCACTTGTGGAATGTGAAGGACAATTTGAGAATTGATACATATACTTACAGGCTTAGAAGGTTTTGTTATAATTTGTTATCTAAGTTGTTCTCATTTTCACAGGACAAGAGACCTACAAAACAAAAGAGGTTTAGAAAATACCTTTAAATTCAAAGGAATACTAATAATGTTTAGGTAACAACAAAGCATTGCGAATACAACGTAATTATAAAGTCTGAGCAAATATTCTTGTGTTATGACATAGTTCATTTATGGTCTGATGTTTAGATAACCGTGAATGCTGCCAGTCCAGAAGGTCCCGAAACCATACCACAGTATAAAGAAGCCCACGACAAAGTGGCAGGGTTTCCAGGTGTCAGCATCCAGAAATAATCTCTCTTGTCTCTTTGATTCCCATCCCTCTTTCCCCTTGGGCATTTTCCAGACATCAGAGTAATCTTTTACTTCTGCTGTTTGGGGCAATCCTAGGGAGATCGGGGTTCGTTCACCATTAAAGAAGAGCCAGGAGATCAGGTGAGTGGCTTGCATGACACTGTGCCACTGCTAATGAGTGCCTCAGTGCAAGTGCTCCCTATGTTAAACTGATGTATTGTTTAGTGACTCCATGATTGGGTTATTTGATTTACTTTTCAGACCCTAGTACAGTGCACCATGTGTGCCCAGGGCTTGCAAATGAAATGCTGCTGGTGGGTTTTCAGCACTGGTTGTGCCACCCAAAAAGTAGCTTGTAAATTGTGTCTCAGGCCTGCCATTGCAGAGCTTGTGTGCAGTCTAGAACTGCCATGTCGACTTGGTAAGTGCACTCACTTGCTAGTCCCTAAACCTTATCTTTTCTTCATATCAGACACCCCAAAGGTAGGCCCAATGGCAGGGTGCATTGTAAGTATAAAGTAGGACATGCCCTGGTGTGTGTGGCATTTCCTAATAGTGAATTACAGCCATTTTCGTTTTTCACTATTGTAAGGCTACCTGTCCCCATAGGCCAGAATGGACATTTTGAATATAACATCTTAAATCCGAACTTAGTATACCTGAACTCAGGGTGATAAAATACATATTTTAGTGAAGTTGGTTTTAACATTCTGTGTTTGAAAATACCACTTTTAGAAAGTAAGTATTTTGTTGCCCTACCATCCAGCCTGCCCACCAGGTACCTCCAGTATGTGCCACAGCGCTATGTTGCAGAGAGGAGTAACAAGGGGCATGGCCTCTGAACATCACTCTGCAGCGCAGCTCCCTGGCACATACTGGAGTTTCCTGGTGCGCTAGTTGGCCCGCAGGGACCCTTAGGACTCAAGGGGAAATAATCCCCTAATTTACAACATGCCAGGTGGTGCGTTTGCCCCCCTTCTCTTACCTTTTTTTAGGCCCTGAGGACCCCACCCTCCACCCCCCAGGGCCCGGCCCCCTTTTTTTAAATTGTCAATGGGAGGGGTCCTCGTAGGCCCCCCTCCCATGGCCAATTCCGGCCCTGTGGACCCCATCCCCCAGGGCATGGCCACACATATTTTTATAGGAAGGTGTGCTGCATAGCAACAACCTCCTGGGGCCTGGCCTCTCCATTTTATTTTTAATTTTTATACACAGGGGAGGGGGCTGCATGGCCCCCCTCCTGAGGGATCTCTTGACCCTGGGGACCCCATACCGTGGGGCCAGCCTTTATTAATTAATTATTTATTTGGGGAGGGAGTCCAGTTGGCCCCCCTCCCCGGCCACTTCTGGCCCAGGGGAACCCATCCCCCAGGGCTCGGCCATCCTTTTTTATTTTTTGGGGGGAGGGCAGCCGCGTGGCTCCCCTCCTTAGGCCAAATATGGCCCTGAGGATCCCATCCCCGGGGCCTAGCCTCTCTGTTTTTTTTACAATTTTTATACACAGGTTAGGGGGCAGCGTGGCCCCCCTCCAGGGCCACTTTTGGCCCTGGGTACCCCATTCCCCGGGGCCTGGCCTCTTTGTTGGGGACCGTGGGGGAGCCCCAATGCCCCCACAGTCCCTGCCGGCTCCCCTGCGTCCTGCGGGAGCCAGCATTGCTATTCCACATGGGGAGCTGCTCTCCCTTACAATATCCAAACCACAGTTTGCTACGACAGGGCGGACGCCGCACAGCTCCCGTCCTGCCATAGCAAACAGCAGTGTCCTGAGGAGGGTACTGCAGGAGCGGGCCCTGGAGGGTGGCGGTCCCCAGGGTCATGAAGGGCTCCAGGAGGGGGGCCGCGTGGCCCCCCTCCCAACATTTGCAGCTCTGAGTCCGTAACGGTCTCACACATTTGCATCTTAGTGCCCCACACAGGTTTAAATATTATTTTATAAAAAAGCCCCGGGGTGGCGGTCCCTGGGGCAGCGGAGGGCCGGGTGCCCCCCACAAATAAGTAATAAAAGCCCACGGGGGTGGTGGTCCTGGGATTTGGGGGGGCTTGAAGGCCCCCCACACATTTAAAATTTAGTCCTGGAAGGTGGCAGTGTGGAGGGATTGCCCCCCCCCCCCCAGTTTTTTCAGTGCCCCGGGGACCTGGCCCTCAAGGGGGCTTCAATACAATGAAGTGAAGGAGCCTGCGCTTCGATTTTTAAAATTTTCCTGGCCGGATTTGCGCACCCAGCGCGAATCCGGCCAATTTGTTTTTTAATAAAAATGCTTTTTTGGGCCCTGGGGATCCTTGTGGGACCCCCTGAGCAGCCCTAGGAGGTCAGGGTGTTTCTAGCCTACCCTTTTTTCTTGTTTTTCGTGTTTTGTGGGTGGCTCTGAGGACGTGCTCCTCCCGCCAGACAACGTGTAAACACTCATAGCTGGGGGAAAAATATTAATATATATATATATCCATGTCTTGGTACAGCTTTGACCCAAGCCACTTCCACGGCGGGCTCACGGCAGGGGTAGCCACCCCGTAACATCCAACAAACCACCAATGCGTAACTCCTCCTTAGAAGGCGGAAAATAAACACTGGAGCCGTGGCCTCTATTGCAAAGAGTGTTTTATTTTGTCAACACTACGTCCAACACGTTTCAGAGTTGAAATCACTCCTTCATCACAGGCAAGAAATTGTGTTACATTGTTTACATTTAAAGGTCTTTGCCGATAACGTGTTATAGACATAGAGGACATTTTTTCTGTGAGCAACATAGTTATCAATAAAGTTCACCAAATTGGTTAACGAACTAAGACTTTGGGTGAATAAAATGAAAACAAAATATGTTATTCATAATTGCAGCTTATATATAGATATAATCAGTCTATCGGAAATATTTCAAAAATAGTGAAAAAACATATAACAATCACACATGATTGGGTGATCATATTTTGGGCAAGAGTAAGCCTCTGTAAATCATATGAATAAATGTGTCTTCTTCTCACTGAGAAGCTAATTGCATCAGGACAAGTCAATGCACGCAGATCGCACACAGAGTCTATGAGGGCGTCCCCCTTCATACAACAACGTTCAAAATGTCAAGTGTGATGACATATGCAGAACACGTTGTATACCGCCCAAGTGGGCACAATTAACCAGCTTCGCCCTTAACAATTGGATATACTGCATGGGTTCAGAGACCCAACACATGTATTTCACAATTCCGCCCCAGTGGGCAAACATAACTATTGGTATGCAGTTGAATGCTTGGTAATACATAATCAATGTAAAAATATTAATGTTCCAAAAATGACCTTATTCAACATATATTTCTTCAGTACAGTCCCGTTGAAACTAGCGTGCAGTTAATTTTTCATGGATCATCAAATGTTTGAACAATCACCCCTGTACTTCTTACTGTTCCCAGTTAGATATGTTCTAAAAAATCAGATAGAGATGATGCGATTAAAAACTTTTAAAGGTGTACTAACCAAATAGAAATCAACACAAAATCTTAAAAAACACCGTAGCAGGTAAGATATCTTAGGAGATAAGAATAACAGCAGTGGATAAATAAAGTCATTTCACAAATGTACAGACATCTCTTTTTCAGGAATAAACCCATTGGGGACCAACCTGATGATCAATTTAGATTCCAACCTCCTGAGTTCCGCCGTTCTATTGCCACCCCTTTGCTTAGATGGAATACAGTCATGGACAGCGAATCTCACGAGGTTGGAATTAATCTTGTGGTGTTCATTAAAATGTCATTTGAGATGTCATCAGTGATGTCATGAGTGATGTCACTGACCATGTCATGAGTGATGTAATATGTGACATCATAAGCAGTGCATTGCGGGCGCGCGAGTTATAGTTAACTATAACGGGGGAATTTCAATGGTTTTGTATGAGTGAAATGTCCAGCTAACTATAACATGTGTGAAACCTATGGTTTTTTCAGTGAATTTCAAAGGTTTTTAAAATGCTCATTTTTAACTATAACGTGTGTGAAACCTATGCTTTGTTCAGTGAATTTCAAAGGTTTTTTACATGCAAATTTTTAACTATAATGTTGTTGAAACCTATGTTTTTTTCAGTGAATTTCTAAGGTTTTGTAAATGATAATTCTTAAATGTATTAATTACTAAAAAATTCTCTTTTTTTACTACTTTTCCTGATTTTTATAATAAATATTTACATAGTATTTTGTTTTATTTATATTTCTTATTGTATTGTAAAATAATAATAAAAATAAATATAAAAATTATTTTTTGTATTAATTTATTTTTGTTACAAACATTTGATATTATTCCTTTTTTTGGGGTAATCTCACCGTACGCGTTCAGTGATTGCACCGTCGTTTGTACGGAAAATCGTCCTGTGCGCGTACCGGCGCACACGTTACGCATACGTTTTCACGTTACGCGGCGCATCCGCGCTACTGCGTGACGTCATCTACGCTTGTACGACTCCCCGTGCGCGTACCCCCGAACGTTTTATAATGTTAAAAACGTTATATCTATGTGTTTGTTGTAAATGTTAAAGGTAGACATTTTCTGTGATAATCAAGAAAATGTTTTTTTTTGTACTTTTAAGAACCGTATATTACTTTTTAAAGTAATTACGAATCTAGCGAGGGTACGTCGTCCGGATGCGCACCGGAAGTACGCCGTAAGCATGGAGTAACCGCTCCGTAAGCGCACCGAAGTGCACCGTAAGCGCAGCGTAAGAGTACGTACAGCCATGTTACTTTAAAAGAAGACATTTCATTGGTTTATAATACTGCCTACTCCAATTGTTGAAAGGCCCCTCCCATTTTAATCATTCTTCTTTGATTTTCACAGAAGAACCATCTCTTTTATTCAGCTGCTGTGCTTTAGAAGAAAACTTTAATATGGCTGGACTTCCATAAGACTCTTCTGATCACTCTTCATCTGAAGAATTTGTGGATGAGGAGCCACACCCAAAGAAGAAAGAAGCAATAATTTGGAAATGTTTTACCTTCCCTGAAGGTGAAAAAAAGTAAATGCCCCAAAGGTTACATGCAAAATATGTAACACTATTGTATCCAGGGGTAATGCCAACAAAAAATATTCTTTTGGCACTGCCAGCATGGTTCACCATGTTAACAATTCTCACTCAAACAATTGGGCAAGAGCAGTAATCAGAAGATCGGAGGAGGAGCAGGGCTCTGCTGCTTCAAGCACATCAAGTGCACCACCACCACCACTACCAACTACAATGATTCCATCTTTGCATCCAGAATTTAGAAATGTAGTTATCCGTTGCATGAATTGCAACCAATATCATATGGACAACAATCCATACAAGTAATTCTTCAAAAGAACAGGGGCCACAACTGCTCTCAATAATTATTTCTTTTTTTTGTTTTTTTGTTCCTGTTGGACAGTTCCTTCGTTTATAAAGTTAAATTTTATTTTCAGAACTACCTCCACTGGTCAAAAAAAGAACTATATTTCCATGTTTGTGTGTAAAAATTTGTCAGAATGAATGTCCAGTTCATAAATGAATGAATGAATATGAAAGTGCAAAACTATAAGGATGTGGTACAGCATAAATCTATAGGGTGTTTACCTATAGTATACTGTAGTACCTCCGAAGCACTTAAATGTAACATATGTATATAAATATGTTACAAGTCTATGCCTTAATTTGCACTATTGGTGAAAGTGCCTGGATGAATTTGTATGTATTAAGGGCGGTTTTACAATCCCCTTGTGTCTCTTTTACACAACCATTGCATCACATTTGTGATGCAGTGGTGGTGCAAAAGATGTACCATGATGTATGCTATTTACAATCTGAGGTAATTGGGAGGTACGTCACATTGTAAATGCGTGCTTTAAACTGAGGCTTTCCTGCACAGCTGGGAGGTGTTGTGGCGCAGGAACACCTTTTAAAAGTGACTAAGTGAAATCTATAAGATTTTATTCAGTCACTTTTGGGATTATACTGTGTCAAAACACTGTACCTGTTTGAAGCAGGTGTGAGGATTGACACAGCATTCTGAGCATAGAGCCCCAAGAACATTGCTGGAGCTGCATTGTGCTTGCAATGCAAGTCAAGCAATGCGCCATCTTCACAGCACTGATACAAAACATATCTGTGCCATTTTTACCCCATAGTGCACCACATTGTAAATATTGTGCATCCATGATGGTGATGTCACAGTGCACAATAACTGTCATATCTCTGGGGATCTACCACTTATTCTACATCTACTATTTACTGTTTTAATGTAGTGAATGCTCTACTACACACTGATCAATGAGTCACTAGAAAACTATTGCAAGATTAACAGAGTATTTGGTGGAACGGAAAAGGTAGAAACTGCAATATTCAACATAAAAAGGCCAATTTGCAGGTGCATAGAATAATGTATGCACAGTCTGTAGGGGTTTGAAGTACTCTATGCGCTAACGCCCACTTTGCACCATGAGTACTTGACTACACACATAGGCCTCATTTATGAGATTTTGCCATAGGAAAGTGCAGCAGGCCTTCCTGCTATGCTTCCCTATGGCTAAAGAAAAAGACAGGAATGCACCATATCTATAAGATATAGCATATTCCTATCCTTTTCCCTTACACCGGCACACAATGATCTGCCTGCACCAATGCAGAAACCTTAGCAGAATGGAGCAAGCATGTCTGCATTGCAAGGATGATTATTTTTTCACAGGGAGGGAAACCTTTCTGTGGAAAAATAATCACAAGAGACCTTTCCTTTTTCTACATGTGCTGCAGAAAGCAACACACATAGAAAAAAGAAAAACAAGGAGAAATAAAACTATTTTTTCCCGTTGCACCATCCTTATGCCTAGTTTGGTAAATAGACCACTGCATGCATAGTCTATAGGAGTTTTGAAGCACTGCATGGCCTAAGGCCTACTTTGCTCTATAATTACTTGGATACCGACTGTATAATTACACTTCTGTAAAGAGACTGCATGAATGAATTTATAAGAGCTCCATTTTTTCAACAGTGCTTACATGAGGACATTTCAATCAATACCTCAATACATTACTAAATCAGCAATGACTGAGTGTTTGCGGCAAGTATAAGGAGAAAGACTGGGGAATTAAAGGTATAAAACAAAAATTTGCCGGTACATACAACAGTGCATGCATAGTCAAAAGAGGTTTGAAACAGTCCATGCCCTAAGCCCACTTTACCTCATAAGTACTTTGGTACTGGCTGAAAGATTAGAAACCTGCAAGGAAACTATCTGGTTGAATGTATAGCAGCTTCACTTTTAGAATATAACCTTATAGCTCGTCGTAGAAGACTATACCGGCTATTAAAGACCATCTCCAGCGTTAAAGGCTGGAAGTCAAAGGATATACACCTGGAAATAAAAACTATAAAACACAACTTTGCTGGTGCATACAACATTGCATTAATAATGCATAAAGGTTTGAAGCACTCCTTGCCCTAAGACTCATTTTATTCCATGAGATACTTGCTGAATGATTACAATTCTACAAGAAGAGTCTCTCAAACCATTTTTAATTTTTAACCATAAATGTATTCTTCTAACAATTCATAATTTAATAGAACTTCCAGCATCACTTCAACTGAAATGTCATTCTCTTCATCATGAATTTCAAAAGTCATGTTATGAATCTCAACGTCGATTAATGCTTCACTAAACTCATTGTCCAAACTTTGATCTAAAAAATCGCAGGTAATATCTCCTGCACCAATACTTTCTTCTTCATTCTGGCTGTCTATGAAACGTATATTAAACTCCTCTGTCAGACTGTCAGTAATTTCATAACTCTCTTCCATATTCTTCTGCTCTTCTTCCATATTACATTTTATTATGTTGTTGTTACTTGCAGAAAAACATAAACACTTCATTTTATCATTTTCACTCATACATAATACAAAACTTGCTTTATCAACTATTTTGCTGTTTAAAAAATATTATACAAAAACTTTTCTCAAATACTTTATATGATTATATCAATTAAATTTGCTTATATGAATTTTTGGTTATAAAATTACCTTACATTTTCAAACCAGTCACTGTTTATCATTATAGAAATAAACTAAGGCTACTATAATAAAATGCAGTACTAAGAAAAGTAAGAAATATCTATTCAGCTTACCAGTTCCAAAGCAGTTGATGTGTTGTAGTAAAATACAAAGAACACAGGTACACTCACTATATATTTTTAAAAAATTCTTGAAATGTGTTTCAAAGATACAAACCGTCTTTACAAACTTTTGTACACCATAGACGTTGCATTAATTCACTTTTGTAGAGGTACATCCCATCGATCATTTTTGATACTTAGTTATACTTACCTTAAAAATAATAAATTAAAAAAAATAATAATTATTGCAAATTTAGCATCTGTAGAAGACAAAAAATACAGTTACAATGTATCTTTTAGAACACAAAATCATTTCTAAAGCATTTAATTTGCCTTTTTTGCTGTTCTCAGAGTATATTGAATTTCACTAGAAACAGTGAGTTCAATAGTATTCATCACATAACAGCGGGCAAAAAAAAGACAATCAAAAAGATGATCTTAAAAAAACCCAAAAACAATCTCATTACGAATCTAAAAAATAGAAATAAAACATATCTTAAATGTTTTTTTTCTAAGACAAATTTCTTACGTAACTATCAGGTATGTCAAACAATCCTGAAATAACAAAACACATCATTAATTTTATTCCATGAAAAAACTTGAAAACATTTTTTTAAAGCTTTCACAAACGTTTCCCCATTGCCAATTAGTTTGTGTAAAATTTTTACTTTGAAAGTTGTTCAATAGTAACTCTGAACATTTGCCTTCCAGTATTTTGATCTAAAACCATTGATATCATTTGCAACGTCCCCCAGTGCTGATCTGTCATCCCAACGCTATTCAACATCTTCACAGCCACCCTCACATAAGTGGCCGCCATCTCATCCACAACATTATCTCTTATGCCGACGATCCCCAGCTCATCCTGTTCCTCACCAGAAAACCACATACCATAAAAAACAAACCCCACAACGTAATTAAAGATGTCACCTAGTGGATAAGGAGTAGCTCTCTAAATCTCAACTTGCACAACATGAAGATACACATTCTCAAACCCACCTACTCAGCTTTAGATGACTTCTGCTGGCCATCTACACTATAAACAGTTCCAACACCTACTGACCATGTACACAAATTATGATTCATCCTTAACTCCTCCCTCTGTATGTGTAAGCAAGTCTACAGCATCTCCTCATATTGCTATAACACCCACCACATGCTCTGCAACATTTATAAGTGCAGCGTAACTAAAAGAAGAAGAACAGTGACACAGGCCCTCATTAACAACACACTATACAGTGGCAACACACTGTACATAGGAATATCAAGCAAACACCTACAACGACTACAACAAATCCAAAACACCTCTACCTGACTGACCTTCAATATCCTCTGCTGCAGCTACATCACTCACAACCTCATACACCTACACTGCTTCAACATCAACATGAAGATTATCCTTAAAACTCCTCACCCTCCCTTACAAAATACTCTATAACACCAAACTAATCTACCTTAACAACAGTAATCATGAAAGGCAAAATTTTAGCTCTGAAATATTGGCTTTAAAAATATTAGGTAAAAATTTGGTAACTCTTTAGGCAAACGTTGCTTAAAACCTAATTGAGTATCATTACAATGTGTCCAACCTTTCACACATCTTAAATAAACAGTGTAGTGTCCAGATGTTGTAGAAGGTCCATCATGAAAAATAATTGCAACAGCTACAAAAGTTCTTCCTGATATTGATACTTGAGTAGCTACAACACTTTTTATTGAAGTTTCCGATTTTCTTCCATCAGCTCTACAACGTTGCAGAATTAAAATAACATACTGTCCATAACTATGTATAAATAATGTTGATGACATTTCTGATTTACATTTGCTACACTCCATGTTTTGAGTTGCTCCTCTAACTTAGGGACCCATTATGATGTCGGGCTGATTGCCCCCGACAGGCTGGCGGTAGCCACCGCCAGCCTGGCGGGGGCAATCCGCCCGACATCTGCATTTCTTTTCCCCCCCGCATATTAGTATGGCGGGGGGGACCTCGGCAGACGGAAAGACCGTCCGCCGCTTTTTCGCTCTGGTCGCCTTGCGGCCAGGGTGGAAAAGGATTAATAAGGTGGCGGTGTCTATCAGACACTGCCAGCAATATTATGATGGGCAATTGTGGATGCCTTTCCGTGGCGGGCATGCTGAGAATCCCTGCGAGGGCCCGTTGCAGGCCCCCAGGGACTCAGAGGGGGGTGCAAATGGGGGGTACCTCTGGTACCCCACAGCAGTTCCATGCACAGCATGGTAGGCACCGCACGGTGCCTGCCATGCTGTGCATGGAAGTGCACAGCATGCTTTCCAGCCATTGTGGCGGGCGGTGCTAAGTGCACCACCCACCACAATGGTAGGAATGCGAGATGCGCCCGCCACTGTGGCGGGCACATCCTAATGCTTCCAACGGGAACCCCGCCCCTCTACCGCAAGGATGGCGGGAGGGCAAAGTCCGCCCGCCATCCTAATGGACCCCTAGATTATTAAAAGACACTGATTCACACTCTGGTAAAGTCAAATATATAAATCTTTCAGTGTCTATGTCAGTGGTACATGTAAACAAACAATTTTGACACTCATGTTCCCATTTATAAGAAAGCCAAAAAGGGTATCAATATCTATACCTTCATCTTCCAATAGACCAAGCATAAACATTAGAAATTCCTGACAATCTTGCAGTATATTTTGCATAATTGAGTAGAACCAGAACATATGTCCAAAAGATTTCTATCACTACTACATTTCCCATAAATAGAATACAACAATGAAGAGAATCTTTTCTCCCGATTTTCAGCAATTTGCTGTTGCAAACTTTGAAGATGAAAAACAACATTAACAACTACATTAGCATAGCAGTTGACACCACAACTATTTTCAAACCGATATCCAATATTTTCTTCAACACTATCCTATTTCTTTTTGCTAGCAGGTGCAACTTCATCTTGTTTTTCTCCTTTCTCTACAGTTTCACTACAGATATTCTCTAATCTTCTTTTTATACCTACCACATGCTTTTCAAACACTGTATATTGACCTAAATTGGGTGCATATTCTCTTCTGAATCTATTATACTCTTTCACACAATTTGCATCTGCACTAACCTTTGTCTCATCAAAATCAATCAAATACAATCCAGATAAAGTTCTCACTCGGGACAAAGCAACATATGTCATACCCTCTTTAAACACGGTACTTCCAATATTCACTAAAGCACTATCTACACATAAACCTTGAGATTTATGAATGATCACCGCTTATGCCAAACACATAGGAAACTGTTTTCTGCGTACATACAAATCTTTTACAAGCAAAAAACGAGCTGGTCAATGACTAAGTTGTTGTACTTCAGCAATTTCATCAAATTTGATTTTCAAAAATTAAATCCCATCTCTATTTACCTTATTAACAAAATCAACAATTTTACCCATTGCTCCATTTACTAAACCTCTTTCCACATGCAAATTACATCGTAAAATTACCCTACAGTTTACACATGCATATAATAGTTTCTAAACCAGCCGTTTTACTTCTCTAAAGAATCCAATTTCCTCTTCAACTTTTCGGTCAAAATAATAGTGATTCCTTCATGTTCTATTTTATCAATAGCTTCCAATTTTATAATTTCTTCATTTTCAAACTTTAACATTTCTCCATTGAATATAGAACATTCACGCAGTGTTGGCATTAAGCAGTTTTTCTGTAATTCTCATATATATTTTCTCTGGGACAATATTTTTATTTGGAAACAAATTGGAAAGTAATCGTGTCTGTAAAGCTTCTTTGCCATGTATAGTCATTTTTCCAATTCTTATATCGTGAAGAATAGTTCCATAATCAGCATCATTTGCCTGTCGCATATTTGTAATAAGTTCCTTATACTCAAAATATGACCAAATGTTTACATATCCAATGCTCCTCAAAGACTTTCTGGTATCTTCATGCGCCAGTGTTTTAAACACTGGTTGTCCATTTCAGGAGTAAGTTGTAGTAGATCTCCAAAAACTATGACGTGTTTTCCTCCAAATAATACGTCATACTCTGTTTTAAGAATTTGCTGCATTCTTAAATGCACAAAGGTAAGCATTAACTTTGATACCATGCTTACCTCATCAATAATGAGAAGTTTCATTTTCTTCAAGACTCTTGAAACTTCAAAATAAGCTTCTCCAGATAGCTTGTGGTATTCAAATTTGTTTTCATGCTCTACTGGTAGCATTAAAAAACGATGTAAAGTAATTCCTTTAATATTGCGTTCCGCCAACCCAGTTGGAGCAGTGACAACACAAGACAAATACGAATCAGTTGTTTTGTGTAGATAAGTGGAAATCACTTTTATTAAAACACTTTTTCCTGTTCCAGCTTCCACTCACGTACAATCTGATAGGTTCATATGATGAGCAAGAGCACTCTTTCTTTTCATGAAGTAATCCATGGTTAATCTGTTCTTTCACTTGCTCATATATTTCTTTCTGCTCAACATTTAGTTGTTCTTCCAAACTTCCTAAGTTTCTTACATCTTCTAGAGCTTGATACATTGCTGTTTCCACCTCTTCCATAGCAGTTGCTGCTTCATTTTGAATAATTGGCAGCTTCCACTCACGTACAATCTGATAGGTTCATATGATGAGCAAGAGCACTCTTTCTTCTCATGAAGTAATCCATGGTTAATCTGTTCTTTCTTTTGCTCATATATTTCTTTCTGCTCAACATTTAGTTGTTCTTCCAAACTTCCTAAGTTTCTTACATCTTCTAGAGCTTGATACATTGCGGTTTCCACCTCTTCCATAGCAGTTGCTGCTTCATTTTGAATAATTGGTTCTCCTAATGGATCCTGACTTAATGAAGCAAAAGTTTGACCATCCTGAGAACTGTCTCTAGCAATCTCAGCTGCAATTGCAGCTTCTTGCTCAATTTCATCATTCAACATCTTCATGTAATTAGCAAAAACAGGATATTCTATAGTGTCTTTAGTAGCATTGAAGGAATCTTCATAGCTCTCAACATCTCCAAGTAATTCTAATTCTGAACGCCATGGCTTGAAAAGTTGCAAAAGAGCTAAATAGTAAAATTCTCTTTTGTCAGGTGTTTCGCAACTCAGTGTACGATGATTAATCAAATGTCCTTTTCTTTGTTTCAACAGACATCCTTCAGAACCAATCACGGCATATATACTATTATTGATGTTTTCTGTAATATTCCGTTTAAAAATATAGTTTTGCAACACTTCATACAGACAAATGTTCTCAAGATGATGACTTCGATTTGGATAATATGTATCCAATAAATTTGTTTTCACAATATCTATACTTTCTGGCTCCTTTTAAGCTAAATATTCAATTTCTTGTACAGATTTAAGTACTTGGTTTCGTGTTGCAGAAAGACCAAGACTCACCCAAATGATTCTTCTAGATTTGGAGTAAAGACTTGCAGCGATCCGAACATTCATACGCTCCAATTTCTCGATGAGATAACATCTTCAAACTGTAAGTATATAATTTCTTACTTAGACTCTTCTCGTGAGAAATCTCTTCCCACATTTCCTTCAATTCTGTCTTTTCTGATTTTGTTATGTAAGATATTACATATCGTGCAAGAGCTATGGAATTGTCCGCAACGTATTGAATATCCATGTTAGCATTCCACATGGACAAAATTACTGGCTTGTAACCATTTATATATTTTAACTTTTCATTTCTTCTTAACCCCTTCGGTGCTCATGACGAGCTCAGCGCGTCATGGCATATACCTCTCAGGTGCTCATGACGAGCTGAGCTCGTCATGACCACACCCGTTTTTATTACAGCCCAGCACTGCAGGGGAATCACTCCAGCAGCCATGAGGTTAAGTTGTAGGTATTTTTTGGAGACTTTCTTCTGATACAATGTCGCAAAGATGACAACATTGTTCACTCTTTCTTTCGATATTACAGGACGTGGGGATGCAAAATGACATTTGGTATAGAATTTATCCTTTGATTTGTACTTTCGTCGACAGTATTTGCAACAACGATGACTTTGAAATCATAAGACTTTCCCTCTTAAATCCTTATCTTTTGTACTTTTCGGGATATCGTATGTTGCATATTCTTCAATGAAAGACAATACAGTGTCATCTGAGTCTGTTCCGAATTTGGGAGCATCTTTAATCCATATTAACATATGGATGTGAGGACCACCTCTTGCTTGATACTCCTTTCTCCAAAAAAATCCAAAACCTCTCCAAGAGGTGTATTTTTTTATTGGTGATAAAAGACATCATAGCTTCAAATCTATGATTGAAATACCTGCATACATTAACTGGATCCAAAGAACACAATTCTCCAGGTGTCTTGCATTCAATATTTACTATATTTGCATTTGCCTCTCGAAGAAATTGAAGTAAATCATCCCAAGCATATTCAGCACAGCTTAGAGTAAGGAACCATGTAGGAGTTCCTAAGTTCCTTAGCATACATTTAAGTTCTCCATGACGACGGTACCAGTACTCATTAGTACCACGCTGACATGCCATGAGATTAATCAGATGAGATTCCAAAACATTATCTTTCAAGTGTACTTTATCCATAAATTCCTTTGCTGAAACATTTTGCAGATGTACACCTGTTTTCAATATATGATTTACTGCATAAGAAAGTCCAGACAAGTCACTCTCAAACAAAAGTTGAAACAACGTACATTGTTGAAATCTTGGATCTTCAGCATACAACCTTGATGTCCGGTATTCAGATGCAGGAATCTGCACAGGTCGGTCATCATATCGTCCTCCTTTTCCTGTGGGAATCAACTGAGGAAAGCAGCAAGCTTCCAAGCTTTTTTCCCATACACTAATGGGATTTACCTTTGCTTCTTTCATTTGGAACAACTCTATAGTATCCCCCATCACTTCTTTAGAATGAAGTGGATAAACACTATAATGTTCATAGATTTCTTCTGTTCTGTACACATCCACTTTTTCAATTTGTCCAGATGGCAAGTCACTCTCTTCTTCTATAGTTATTTCTTGTTCTCTCAGAAACACATTTTCATAATATTGATTGTTTTTTATCAGATACAACGCTGGCTTTTTTAACTTTCCTAACATCCACTAATTTCTGCCAGATTTTCTTACTCTGAGTAGGAACACCGTTAACTAAAATAACTAAAGGTTCATCTTCTACATTTTTTACACCAATTGTTTCAACATTTTTCTTTAAATCTAGAGTCAAATACACAACTCTTCCCTTTAACCCTCTCTGTAAATCTAAAGGAGGCATTTTCCCTGTCTTTGGCTCCATACGAACAATAGCTTGAAATGGATGAACACATTGAATGAGAATAGACTCATGAGTATTTGAATCCATCAATTCACAAGGAATATTTTTTCCCATTCAAGATTTTTATACACAGTTCTAGCAGGCATTTTATTCTCATCAAATTTATTATAACAATATTTACAAATACGCTGATCAGAACCCAAATCAAAACAATTCTCTACCAACAAATAAGTTGCAAAATCCTTCCACTCATTATTATTTTCTTTTTCACTTTTTACATACAGATCAACAGTCCTAGTCTGATTTTTATAATGAGTACGTCGACAACAGATACAAGAAGAATTTGGCCTTTCACCAGAAATTACGTCAAACTTAGTAATTTCTTGCTCAAATTTTTCTATACTACAATGCTGTACATTCTCTTCTACATTTCCATCCATTAACGGATCAATTTCTACACAGTGTGCTTGAGGACCAAAATAACTAACCTCAATTTCATCACAAACCTTAATTACATCCGATACAGATCCATGCAAAAGAGCACTGTTCAAATTTTTTAACATTAATGCTGGGCTTTTTGCATAATACAACCTTCTTACTAATTTCCTCATTTGATTATGATGAACTGCTAACATCCTGAAATGGTGAAAAACACTGTGACAGACTTTTTTAGAAAGACAATATAAAGAATTTCCTTGCAATTCAGTAATTTGTCTCACTCTGCAAGGTTCTAATCCTTGCAACATCCTAATCTTTTGTTTAACACTTTTCTTTGTATAGTTACTTAAGAAATTGCGTAAAAAATCAATAGACTCCTGCCGTACACTACAAATACTACTGCAATTCCAAGTGTACACTGGAGCTTTAGGACATCACCCTAAAACTTCATCAGCTAACAACTGTTCCTCATTTCTAGGAACAATTTTCTCTTCCTCAATAGGAGAACCATTTCTAACCTCTTAAGCACGACCACTAGTGTCAACTGCATGCAACAAATCATTACTCTGAAGATAACTTTCTTCATTAAAAAAAGGCTCAGAACTTGAACTATGTTTCCATTTACCCTGAAAAACCTCTGAAAAATTACCTTTGTTAATTAATCTTTTCCACTTACTTTTGGCCTTCAATAAATGGATTGTCTTATCTAATGATCGAATTCTATTGATTACTAAAATAAAAAGTCTTTTTTTCAATTCAAAAGCTTTCTGAACTACATTTTCAATATATTTCTTTTTTTTTGTAAAAAGTTATTTTTCTTTTACAATTCTTTACATTCTTAGTCAAATTTAATACAACTCGATTATAGTACATCTTCTTCCTTATCTCCGTGTATATATTTTTCCTCCTTGTATAACACTCATTTTTTTCAGAACATAATACTACACGGTTCTTGCCTTTTCTCTTCCTTGCAGAATCACTGATTTTTTTTTCTTTGTACACACTACTCTAACTATTTATCAATCTTCGTATAAAACTTTTCGTTTTCTTACCAGGACATTTTTGGGTCTTCATGATACATTTTTCTTGAGGTAAATCTTGTAGATCACTTTAAATAACGTGCTTTCTTTCATTGGTTTGTCTTCTTAGCCTTACTAGGCATGATGACTTTTTTAGTATTGATGAAAAGAATCTAGTATAAAAAAGATATATCACTTTTGAAAAATAAATGTATAAAAGAGAACAGAGATTAGACTACACTAAAACATTTAAGAGACAGAACACAGCCCATGTATATGAGCACTACATTACAGTGCAGAAACCTGACTCATTCTCAAAATACATTTCCAAGACGCAGCATTAGATATTTGCCAGCATTACATCCAAAAATTCAGACACAATACAAGAAGAAAGAGGCCCAAGGTGCTTGTAAATCTGCCCAAGAGTATATGCAGCACTCTATCTATATTGAGTGGGGCATTGCTAAGTGGAGGTATGAGAAAACAGAGAGAATTAAGAGGGCAGAGGAGGGAGTATAAAAAGAAGGGGGAACACTAGGGGACAGGAAAGACCATGATGACAGAGGGAGACTAAGAACACAGGATGCAGGTTGAAAAGAAACAGCACTATCAAGAAAGACAAGTGAAAATAAGGAAAGAGTGGAAATATCAGAAAAGAGAGGACAGTATAAGCAGAGAGAGGTAGACTGTGAGGATGGACAGGAGAGACTATAGGAAAAGGTGCAAATATAATTCTTTCATTTACACAGACACTCAGTGTGATTCTGGACAAAAAGATTTAAACCATACATTTTTCCAAAACACATTTACCACACTAAAACGTGTAAGAGACAGAACCCAGTCCATGTATATGAGCACAACATTACAGAGCAGAAACCTGACTCATTTTCAAAATACATTTCCTACATACATACCTTTGCCAGCATTACATCCAAACATGAGACACACTACAAGAAGAAAGAGGCCCAGGGTGCTTATAAATCTGCCCAAGAGTGTATGCAGCACTCTATCTATATTAAGTGGGGCATTGCTAAGAGGACATATAATAAAACAGAGATAATTAAGGGAACAGAGGAGGGAGTATAAAAAAGGGGGAACTGTTGTAATGTACCTTTTACTCAATGCACTCTCCCTACAGAGGTCCTCTCTCTTGCTGCTCAGCCTGTGATGAGGTCAGATAGAATGTTGAGTGTGTTTGTATTGGAATGGAGAATCCGTTGGTGTGGATGGGCTGAGCAGCGAGAAGGCTGCTCCTGGTGGGGCACTTCTATGGATCAAAACATCCTCCTGTAACTAAGAACCTGTGATATAACTAGAAGAATACATTTACTACCTGTAACCTGTAACTACAAGACTTGACTGCGCATCATTCTTTGTTTTAACACTGGCGATGATGGAAAGAACCTGTGTGAGCTACCTTGGATGGACTTGTACTTAAGAAACTGAAGAAGTGCATATAAAAGAAGCAAGCTGGCAGTCCAGAAGCTCCACCAGTGACCTGAAGACCTGTCGGCCCCGTCGTGGAACTGCCAGTGCCTGCTGGACATGGGTGAGTGTCTCCATCATTAGAGTTCCCCAAACATCTACTAGTTTATCAGATAACAGCCTTGAGGAGGTTTTCCTATGTCAGAAAAGTGATGACTACATCCTCATCACCTGGGACTTGTCAGCCCTTACCTGAGCCTGGCAGTTCCTGCTGTTAATTCTGTTGGAGGTAATTGTGCTTGTCTCTTTTCCAACCAATTTGTGTGGATTTGCTTACTGCGTCACGTTGTTGGATGGATGTTTACGCACAAGAGGAGTGTTGTGATATGATGTGCCACCTGTGTTGAATTGTGCCAAGCTTAACTCTGGAGTTACTGTGGTGGAGAACTCACACCAGAATATTTCATTCTGTGAGCTGTTTGATCATGTACACTATCCAATTGGTACTGGCTGACCATTGGCATTTGGACTGCACCACTAAGTTGCTGTAAGTTTAAGTTATTAGTGGAACTATTTGGGCATCGTTTTTTTTTGTTAGCACAAATTTGGACAAGTTTCAGCAATTGAAAGTTTGACAGAGATTCCTGCTATTTGAAAATACACAGCACGCGATCCTACCTGCTGTGCCTCGAGAGCCGCTGTGATGCCTTCGTTGGATTCTTTCTTCTGACGTGATTGTATCCAAGCAGTTTGTGACTGCCTGAAGGCACTTTGCTGCCCTGGCGTGCCGAGAGCCACCCGGCACGACGTGCACTGCGTGCCGCCATCTTGTTGGCGGCCTCATCTTCCTTTCTCTCTGTTTGTTCCTGTATGTTTGCCACAAACCACGCTGTGTTTTTACTCTTGCCGCAATCAAGATCGGGGATAAAAAAAAACTAAATGAACTCACTGAACAACGCGATATTTTATGCCCGAAACAAGAAGAGACACTTCTACACTTTTACGGTGGTGACTACCTTTGTACTTGGTAGGGCATAGCAGACTGTTGGAGAAAGAAGAAAGAAAAAAACGACCCAACTCTGGTGACTGCTCCGGTTTGGAGGTGATGGCACATGTGAGGTGACTTGTGTATATGGTATAGTGATTGCTTCCACCATAAGCAACGTGTTATTGTGACTTTATCTTATTAGTCGGTCTGTGGGCACATTTGTAACTTGAAATAATGAAATGCTGCCTGCAAGCCTGGTTTCTGGGTTTCTCTTTTTAAGTTGTGGAGGTAAATTCATGCTGTGGGCTTGGGGGAGAGGTTGCTCATTTAATATTTTATTTAATTTGGCCTAGTCTAAGTATATTGTTATTCTATTGTGGTGTGTGCTGTTATGATGTTCCTGTTCCTTGGGTATGGGAAGTGGTGATGTGAATTACTGTGGGGAATGTTTGGGTTCAAGGATACCCATAGTGTGTTGCAAGTGTGTCATGACTGCGTAAGGATACCCATAGTATGTTGCATGAGTGTTATATCTGTGCTAGTTTCTCTGAATTCCATATTTAGGCCAGCTCATGTCTCTGCTTTAAAGATACCCTGTCTTTTTTCCCTGAGTTATGAGTGATGTGTCCTATGTATTTTTGAGTTTTCCTGAGCTTGTGGGAACGTTTTGGTTTAGGTATAACTTGTATTACTTTGGGTTAAAAATACCCATAGTATGTGAGAGAGTGTTTTGGGGTTTAAGGTTACCCCAGATTGTCATTGGTTAGATATGTTTGTTTTGGGTTTATAGTTACCCAAAGGAAATTTTAAGTGTGTTCTGGGTTAAAGGATACCCTGAACTTATTTTGGGTTTAAAGATACCCATATCAGTTTCTAGAGTGTTGGGATTATAAGTGTTCTGTCTTGGTATGGGTGGAGTCTGATTCCTATTGTCCTGCCATTGGTTTGTGCAATTGAGAGTTGTAGATCCCTGTTTTGCTGCAGTTTTGTGCTTTAGTTGTGGCGCAATGGGTGCTCAGTCTGGTGACTTGGATTTGTGCAGTTGAGGGTTGTAGATCCCTGTTCTGCCACAGTTTTGTGCCTTAGTTTGTGGCACATTGGCTACTATGTGAAGTGTGACATTATTGTACCCGCAGTTTGGGGCGTGTGTTATGTGGATAGCACCCACTGGTTTTTAAGAATGGATTTATTTATCTTGCATTCTTGTTGTTTGTGATCATTATGAAGGGGAGATGTGTGTAGTAATCTTAGTTATTTCATGCATCCTCCTTTACCCTCTTTTGTATGTTTTGCAACTTTCATGCATTTGATTGTTATGATCACTATAGCCAGGGGGTGATGTATAATGTTGTTGTTATTGCATTCTCCTTTGCTGAAACGTGTGTTTTATCAACTTCACACATGTTGAATGTTTTCCATCACTATAAAGGGGAGATGTGTTGTAATGTACCTTTTACTCAATGCACTCTCCCTACAGAGGGTCTCTCTCTTGCTGCTCAGCCTGTGATGAGGTCAGATAGAATGTTGAATGTGTTTGTATTGGAAGGGAGAATCAGTTAGTGTGGATGGGCTGAGCAGCGAGGAAGCTGCTCCTGGTGGGGCACTTCTATGGATCAGAACATCTTCCTGTAACTGAGAACCTGCGATATAACTAGAAGAATAAAACTACTACCTGTAACTACAAGACTTGACTGCGCATCATTCTTCGTTTTAACAGGAACATTAAGGGACAGGAAAGACAATGATGACAGAGGGAGATTAAGAACACAGGAGGCAGTTTCAAAAGAAACAGGACTATTAAGAAAGACAAGTGAAAATTAGGAAAGAGTGGAAATATCAGAAAAGATAGGACAGTATAAGCAGAGAGAGGTAGACTGTGAGGACAGATAGGGGAGATTATAGAAAAAGGTGCAAATATCATTCTTTAATTTACACAGACACTCAGTGTGATCCTGGACAAAAATTTTAAAACCATACTTTTTACCAAAACACATTTACTACACTAAAACGTTTAATAGACAGAACACAGTCCATGCATATGAGCACTACATTACAGTGCAGAAACCTGAGTCATTTTCAAAATACATTTCCAAATTGCAGCATTACTTTTTTACCAGCATTACATCCACACATGAGACACAATATCAGAAGAAAGAGGATAGTTTAAGCAGAGAGCGGTAGACTGTGAGGAGAGACAGGTGAGATTATAGAAAAAGGTGCAAATATAATTCTTTTATTTACACAGACACTCAGTGGGGTCCTGGACAAACATTTTAAAACCATACTTTTTACCAAAACACATTTACCACACTAAAACATTTAAGAGACAGAACACAACCCCTGTATATGAGCACTACATTACAGTGCAGAAACATGGGTCCTTTTCAAAATACATTTCCAATTTGCAGCATTACATTTTTGCCAGCATTACATCCAAACATGACACACAATATCAGAAGAAAGAGTACAGTATAAGCAGAGAGAGGTAGACTGTGAGGAGAGACAGGTGAGATTATAGAAAAAGGTGCAAATATAATTATTTAATTTACACTGACACTCAGTGTGATCCTGGACAAAAATTTTAAAACCATACATTTAACCAAAACACATTCACCACACTAAAAATACATTTCTAATTTGCAGCATTACTTTATTGCCAGCATTACATCCAAACATGAGACACAATATCAGAAGAAAGAGGACAGTATAAGCAGAGAGAGGTAGACTGTGAGGAGAGACAGGTGAGATTATAGAAAAAGGTGCAAATATAATTCTTTCATTTACACAAGACTGTATGCAGCAGTCTATGTATACTGACTGAGGCATTATATAAATGACTGCACACAGTCTACATTTTTTAGTACTGCACTTTATTCCACCAAACACATTAACTTACCAAATGATTTTACCACAATAGTTATCCAAAAGCAGACAAACTCAGAATATGATTGTACAAACTTTACAAGGATAAACACATTACTCTTACTAAAAGATTTGCAACAATGTATGATGAACTTTTCACCTGTGTACTCAGTTAGGTGATCCCTGAAGTGTTTCTATGGTAACTAGCAGAATGTGGACTGGGGGAAGGGTTGAAAGTTTTGACAGTTGGAAAGGGTTGAAAAGTTCAAACAATAGAAAAGTGTGTTTTATTTTGAATTTAATGTGGGAATAAATGTGATTTGTAATTAATTTGTGTATGTATGTAGATGAGTGTGTAGATTGATAGGAAAAGTTTGCTGTTTGGTATAGTACTTTTTTTATCTCCTAGGGTTTTTCTTTTTTTTTTTCTTGCTTAGGTACGCTTACGGGATGTCTTACAGACTTTACACCGTACGCGTATGTACGGTAAATCTATCGTTAAAAAAATAAAAAGCCTTTTTTACTCATTTTTAATAATCCCTGGGGAACCCATCCCCCGGGGCTTTAACTTTATTTATGGGGGGGCTGATTGCCCCCCCTCAGCCCCGGGGACCGCCAACCCCCCGGGGCTTCTTTTAAAAAAAAAAAATCCTGTGGAGCGGGCTGTTTGCCCCCCACTCGCCCCGGGGACCGCCACCCCCGGGGCTGTAATATTGAAAATATGGGGCCCACCACCCCCCCCCGGCTTTTCTATGTTGGGAGGGGGGGCCGCGCGGCCCCCTTCCTGGAGCCTTTGATGGCCCTGGGTTTCGCCCTCTCCCCAGGGCCGGCTCCTGCAGTGTCCCGGGGTGCCTACCCCTGGGACACTGCTGTTTGCTATGGTAGGGTTGGAGCCTCGTGGCTCCCACCCTACCATAGCAAACTTCTTTTCGTCAGAGAGAGCAGCATGACAGCTGCTCTCTCTGACGAAAAGCAATGCCGGCTCCCAAAGGATGTGGGGAGCCGCCTGGGACCGTGGGGGCTTCGGGGCTCACCCCCATGTCCCCAACGTTTTTTTTTAGCCCCGGGGGAGGAGGTTTTTACGATAGATTTACCGTACCGTACCTTGCTCGAACGTGGGGCGTAAGTCTGTAAGTCATCCCGTTAGCGTACCTAACCAACTAAATATCAATATAAAAAATACATTTTACAGATATCTTTCAATTTTATATGTAGATGTGTTGGTTGGTTGTAATGAAACCTTTTCTGTTTATTAGTACTTGTAAGTAAATACTTAACCATAGTCTAAAGATTTTGAGGAGAAGTGTTTTACAGTGTGCTGAACTTTTGATCTCTGTTGACAGTTGACTTTTGCATTATCTGTTGGGGGTAGGGTGGAAGGTATGTCACTTGGAAAGGTTTAAAATATTGAACCAATAGAAATGTGTGTTTGGTTTTGAATTATTGTGTGAAGGAATTTATTTGTTAATAATGTGTATATATGTGTAAATTGAGAGGGAAAATGTGCCATTTGTTGGTTCCTGCTGCAAGCACTAAAGCAGAGAGATTCTGTGTGAGACTATCTGCTGTGTGAGTGGCATTCTTCTTAATCTTCCTAACAATTTGAAAGGTGAGTTGATGACTTCAAAGGGATTGTACTAGCTTATCTAAAGTAGTGTTCTTTTCTATCACTTTTACTTAACCAATAAATAACAGGCATTTAAAAAACAAAAAAATGCACCCTAGTTTTGTAGCTAATAATATTTCAAACATCCAATCAGTTATTCGATTTCTTCAATGTCCACTTATCCACCATTTTTAAAAAAAAGAACTTCAAACTGCCCTTTCATTTACAGAGACCATCTGAGTGCGTCCAGACCTCTCTTCAAGATGTTTAAAGTGTGGATTGTGGGACACAGCTATATTTTCTGGAGTGAAAGGTATGCACAACAGAAAGGAACTCGCAAAGGCCTAAGTTTATTAAATGTAGACATTAAATGGATTGGACAGAGAGGGTTAAAGCGGCATCAATTGATCCAATTGGTGAAATCCTTTATGCATCTCCAACACCCTGACCTCATAAATGTGCACTGTGGTGGCAATGACCTAGGAACTTTAACTGGGGTAGGTCTGGAAATGTTTATGAAGGACACCTTCCAACAACTGATAACACTTTTCTCCCAAACTGCCTTTGTCTATTCTAATATATGCCAAAGGCAGAAATGGAACCGGTCCAACCAATATTGTCCACAGATTGAGAAAGCTAGGACACATGTGAATAAATCTGTTTCTGCCTTTTTCCGAGACTATAGAATGGGTTCCATTTACAATAACAATCTACGCTACAATATGCATGACATCTATAGGAAAGATGGTGTACATTTTACAGATGAGGGAAACAGAGTCTTCCTCATAAACTTAAGACTCTGCATCAGTACTTACTTGTAGGTACTAACATCTACCAATAAACACAACGGCTCTTTTTAAAGCCACACAAGACATAAATACATAAACTTCATAAATATCTAAAAATATTTTTATTTTTCTTGCTTGGGTACGCTTACGGGACGACTTACGAACTTCGCACCATACGCGCACGGTAAATCTATCGTAAAAAAAAAATAGCGTCTATTACTAATTTTTTATAATCCTGGGGGATCCCATCCCCCGGGGCTAAAAAAAATCGTTGGGGACCGTGGGGGGAGCCCCAAATCCCCCACGGTCCCAGCCAGCTCCCCACGTCCTTTGGGAGCCGGCATTGCACTTTGGAGTCTTACTTTTTTACCTACTGGAGTCTACTAATCAATTTTTAGGACCCTTCATAGATGTTATCACCGTAGTCCTGTCTTGCCATAACCCATGCTTTCATAATCTATCCATCAGGATCCATTGTGTTTATAAACTCCAGTTGGTTTCCGGTTTGTGAAAAAAACCTTGAAAATTACGCCTCCGTTTTCTTCATTTTGATGATGTTTGAGGTATTCAAAGGCTGGGGATCAAAGAAGAGGGCAAAGAGGTTTATACAATCCTCGCTTTATAAGATTTCTATATCACCTCCATTTAAGATGTCGAAACTCTACTCCATCCGAAGAAATACATGATCCAAGCAGACAATGATATTCGTCTGCTTGTCAAGGTCATTTTACACCCGAAGATAAAAGAGTATTTATTTCATGCGTGACAGATGTAAATATCACTGCACTTGTAGTCGTGGCCCGCAGTATATAAATGAATACAATGACAGTGTTGCTTCGAAAACTGTACTCAAAGTCAACATCATGAAAAATAATCATTTGCAAAGACACTGTTTGTCATTTTCAGCAACTCTGAAGGAGCTCGAGCAGTCTCTTTGCAAGACATTGTTTACAAAAAGGGAAGCCTGTGCGCAGGCGCAAACAGTTATATTTGACATCCACAGCAGTGGCACTCAACCTCTGAACTTGACTAACACTGCAAAGGCATGTTAGGTGCAGTGGATGTATATAACTCCATTTTTGTTCAAGATATTACATTTACGTGTTCTAGCCACACAAATATTTTTTGATGTTTCCTAATTTTCACCCCAATAAATAAATGCTGAAACCGCAAATTTCCAAATGAAAAATAGAGCTTGTTGATGTAGCTTTTTCTAATTTCCTCTCAAATCTGATTAACATGGACGGATGTAAAAGTAACATCTGAGGCTTCCCGTGGGTAAGTTTAAAATGCAACTGCAATTGACTGTCTGTCTGTTTGTCCTTTATGCATTACTACACCATTCATCCGATCGCCATGAAATTTTGGAAAGTTGTTGTATACACTCCCGCGAAGGTTTCTGGCATACATTTTTTTAAAATATCGTCCCCCCAGCGCCCTCATAATGTTTTGAATACTGATGTACGCACCAGACGGATAAAAAACAAATTGTGTATCCACAAGCACTCGACTAAATAAATAGAATTAAAACACCATTCATCTGATCGACATGAAAATTTGGGACATTGTTGAGTACACTCCTGCAAAGGTTTCTGCCTTAATTTCGTTTTACATATCAGTCCCCCAGGGCCCTCATAATCTTTTGAATACTGATGTGCGCTCTAGACGGAAAAACAAAAAATTGTGTATCCACAAGCACTCGAATAAATAAATAGAATTAAAACACCATTCATCCGATACCCAGGAAACTTTGGGAAGTTGTTGAGTACTCGCCCGCGAAGGTTTCTGGCATAAATTTGTTTTAAATATCGGCCCCACAGGGCCCTCATATTCTTTAGAATACTAATGTACGCACCAGACGTAAAAACAAAAAACCTGTATCCACAAGCACTCGAATAAATAAATAGAATTACAACGACACTTTGAAATGTTTTCCATATTAAAATGAATACGTTTCAATAAAAATGACACAATGTAAATTGAATTTTATCATGACGAGTTTCCTTGAATTTCCTTTCTTCGGAGATCGCAGCAACGTGCGATGGGTAAGCTAGTCTATAAATACCTTATACCTAACTGCAAAATACATAAAAAATCGTTACCAAATTGCAAACCTTGCACATATTTACAGCTAAAAAAAGGATTGCTATAGCACAGCTGCTACCAAATACCAGTAACATTGTTGTGAATATAAAGGAATTGCTACACACACTGTTGGTGCAGACAGTGTACGTCAAAATGATTTTGCTCTATTGTTTTCTGTTTTTGAATGGAACCATAGGTTCAAAACATGCAAATCCTGCTTTGTTGGCAGGAGAGATTGCGATCTATTCCCATCCTATTACACATGTTTGTACTTCTTTAATCCAAAATCTTGGTGAAAATAGGAAATTAAATCTCACAGTAGAGACCTAACCGAACACTTTATTTCAGTAAGATTTTATCAACTGTTCATGAAACAATAAAGTAATGCAATATAATAAAACAGAAATAAACAGTCTGGCGTACTGGCGCTGAATGGCAAAGTTAAGAGCTAAGTAAACGAGTTACAGTATTATTATGCTCTCAGCCACTCCTAAGTTCATGCCTATCGCCCATGTAATAAAAAGTTACCATTGGCTTACTGTGAAAAACAGAATAAAGTTCAAGGCTTTGTGCATTGCTTATAAAGCAACTCGCAACCAAGGACCTTGTTTTCTTTTAAATGCCCTATCATTTCATGTCCCCAATAGACCACTACGGTCTGCTAATGCCTTCCTGATGTCCGTGCCTAGAACTAGAACGGCTTCCTGGGGTGACAGACGTTTCGTGGTGTCTACCGCAAAACTATGGAACTCATTGGAACTGGAGATACGATCCTCCCAATCCTTGATGATTTTTCGCAGAAAAATCAAAACATGGTTATTCAATCAATAACTCCCCGCTGCTCGCCTTCTAGAGTCTTAGTTTACTGTTACTAGCGCCGAGACGCCCCTGGGCATTTATGTGCTTTATAAGTTTCATAAATAAATAAATAAATTTATTAATTTATTTAAGCCCCAAGTAGATAGAAAAGTATCCAGAAGGAAGGGAGGGAGTTTGAACTAAGGGATTGAGAAGAGAAAGAGTTGCAGGGGTATCAGGAGGGGCAGGGTGGGGTTCGGAGAGGGGGTGGGGGAAAGGGGAGAGGGGAGAGAGGAGTAGGTCTCGGGCTCGGTGAGGGTTAGGTTTTAAATAGAAATCAGTTGATTTTGGTAACAATAACCAAAGTGCTTTGACTATAATGAGCTTGTAATATGTTGGACCGGGCAATTGCCATGGTTTTCATGACAAACCCTGTCTCGCACACTTTAAATAAGGCTTTAGTAATTTTGTTTCTCCTGAGATACGTATGCAGCTTTATTTTGTATATGGATTATTTTTATGCATCCACTGTTGGTTATTCCAGGTCTCAAAGATTTTCCATTTATTGCCCAGAGGCAAGGCTGCAGGAGTCAGGAGGCAGATTGCCATTTTGGAGGAGGCTTGATGTCTCTTATCCACAAATGATTGACCCAGTGAGAATAATGCTTGAAAATGCGGTATCCGGGTCCATTTAAGATTTCTATTCCAATGATACACCTCTTTCCTATAACGCTAGGGTGTGGGACAGGCCTACGAATGAAAAAGGAGGTGGCCTTATTGCCCGCAACAGTGATAATTGATACCTGCACATTTAATCACTCTGGATAATTAGTGTTACAAAGTGGGTTTTTAAATTGAGTAAGTTGAACCCTTACCAAGTTACTAATCAAATCTTGGTTTGGTCACAATACAGTTTCAGGTAAACTATACTCAATCTCTGATTGCTTTGCAGCAGGAATTTCCTCAGAGAAATATGTGCTTAGTTCAAGTAGCAAAAAGACGCCAAAACTATTAAAACTAGATAAGGTGAACCAGAGATATGAATTTCTAAATGTGTATGTCAAAAGTCATCTAGAAAAAGAAAAGCACCATTGAGAAATATAATTTTGCAGTTCACTGTGATGTAGGTGTGATTTTAGGGTAACCATGAGGTAGTTTAGGTAGGATGCATTCTACTTTTTGGAAGTTGTCATTGAGGATCCTTCAAAGTTAAATAGACCTTCATTGAACTCCCACTAAAAGCACTGGTTCTGTTCCAAAATCTCCAGTTGCACTTGATAGCTTTAGAGGTGACTTCACTTCTGGAATACATTTGCTGATTCACCCTTGTCCATAGTTTTATCTTCAACCTTTGTCGCTTTTGAGATTGCATTATTATGAACCAGAAAATAATACTATGTTACCATAAGTAGGCCACAAACTTAAATTACCAAGCATGTTGTAAATGTAACCAACACTTAGCATAACCTGTTACAGTCTTTCCGTCTTGTTGTTTTCACCTCATCGTTCCAGAATGTATTGTTCATTCCTATGTTCTGACTTCACCTAGCTGAGATTCCATACTTGCCAGTTGGAGTCTGGTCAGCTGGTGAGATGTACGTTTTGTCTCTGTGCTACGAATAAACCTATCTGCTATTCCCACAAGAAAGCTGAGTTATTCATCATTGTACTTACAACATTTGGCGACAAGATTTAAAGCTGACCAGGCTGTGGGACACGTAGGATCGAGAAGAAACACAAAACGAACGACATCTCCTGAATGAAACAAACCCATATCGTGCAGAGTAACTGGAAACTTCAAGAGGTATCATTTCCAAAAGAAAATTATTCTGGGGTATCCACGGAGATCGACGTCATTGGCAAACGGTGAGCCAGCTTGAAAACTTGTTTGCGCGTGCAAAGCGTGTGACGTGATGAACACGGCTTAGCAACCAGCATTGCTTAGCAGCAGCGTCTTTCCACTCGCAGTGACGCGTTACTGACAAATGAGTTCTCCCACATCATCTATGTAACGTCGTCTGACGTAGTGACGTACATACGCAAGCAGCCATCTTGAGGTAACATTTTCTCAGTCAAGAACGAGCGATGCTGCTTACGGTGATGCGCTCACCTCAATTAGAATATTACTTGCAAAAAGTAACGTTAAGCGTTACGAAGCTGAGGAACAAAGTAGAAAACAACATCCGTGAACAAATGTAAGGAGAATTAACTGTTTTTGTCAAGCGTAAAGTGTCACGGTGAAACGCTCACCACAACTCTGCAGTGTTAGTCAAGAATACACAAGTAAAATGAGAAAATGCATACTTGACTTTACTAGTCTTACTGTAGATTAGTGATACGCTAACCTGGTGCTTTCTTGCGTGTCATGCAATTGTATCTCTAAGGCGAAATTTATAAGGAAAAAATAGTTGACATATTGGAATATAATTTTTTATTGTTTTTTTTAAATTATATCTAAGGTGGTATTGTATTCAATTATTGTGATTATTAACAAAGTTGTTTTGTCACTGTTGTTAAGAAATATTAAATTCTTTTGTCTAGGAGTATTGAAAACACAATTTAGGGATGACACAACAAGTTAATGTGGCTCTACTACCACAATTTCTAAGTGAACCTGGTACTCCTTTAATATCATGGGAGGACTCGATAGTCATGTTCGGCAATTATATAGAAGCATTGGATGGCGAAGATTTTTCACTAAAAAGAAAGAAAGCTTTGTTATTGGCAGCATTAGTAAAAGAAGGTCACCGTGTGTTGAAATATCTTCCTCAGTTTTTACAATCGAGCAGTGAATCTCATCTGGATGATTACAAGGAAGCAGTCTCAAGACTAGAAGTTAGATTTGTGAAGGAAGAAAACTTGGTTATGAATAGATTTAAATTCTACAAGAATAAGCAGCGAAGTGAGGAGTCGATAGACGATTTTGTGGCTCGTTTACGGAAACTATCAGTAAAATGTCATTTTGGCCAGATGACGGATGAACTAATCCGTGATCAACTTATTTTACAATGTAATAATACAAAAATACAAGAGAGGTTGTGGGCGGCCAAAACCCCTACGATGAAATTAGCTAAAGATTTAGCGAAAGTAATAGAAGAGTCAAAAAAATGTAAGAGAGAATTGCAAAAATGTAGTTCACAGCAACAGGTTGCAGAAGTTTCAGACAAAAATATATGTGATAGTGAGTATTATGAAGATGGTGCAATTGCTCTGGTAAAAAACAAAAGGTTTAGTATACAAAAGAAAGGTTATGTTAACAAAAGTCAAAGTAAGATGTGTACAAAGTGTGGGAGCAATACACATACTTCTGATGCTAAATTTTGTTTCGCTAATAACAAGGAATGTTTAAAATGTGCGAGATTGGCTCATTTTTCAAGGATGTGTAGAAGCAGAGTAAGCGGAAAAGTAGCTGTTGTTGACGATGATAACATTGAAATCAAAAGAGATTCAAACAAAATATTTCTAACTAGCTTACGCGTTGCTGCGATCTCCGAAGAAAGGAAATTCAAGGAAACTCGTCATGATAACATTCAATTTACATTGTTTCATTTTTATTGAAAATTATTCATTTTAATATGGAAAACATTTAAAAGTGTCTTTTAATTCCATTTATTTATTCGAGTGCTTGTGGGTACACGATTTTTTGTTTTTCCGTCTGGTGCGTACATCAGTATTCGAAAAATTATGAGGGCCCTGGGGGGCCGATATTTAAAAAAAAAATATGCCAGAAACCTTCGCGGGAGTGTACTCAACAACTTTCTAAAGTTTCCTGGCGATCAGATGAATGGTGTTTTAATTCTATTTATTTATTCGAGTACTTGTGGATACAGGATTTTTTGTTTTTCCGTCTTGTGCGTACATCAGTATTCGAAAGATTATGAGGGCCCTGGGGGGCCAATATTTAAAAAGAATTTATAGCAGAAACCTTCGCAGGAGTGTACTCCACAACTTTTTAAAGTTTCATGGCGATCGGATGAATGGTGTCTTAATTCTATTTATTTATTCGAGTGCTTGTAGATACACGATTTGTTGTTTTTCCGTCTGGTGCGTACATCAGTATTCAAAAGACTATGAGGGCCCAGGGGGCCGATATTTAAAAAATGTTTATGCCAGAAACCTTCGCGGGAGTGCACTCAACAACTTCCCAAAGTTTCATGAATGGTGTAGTAATCCATAAAGGACAAACAGACATACAGACAGACAGACATACTTTCGTTTTTATATATATAAATTGATGAGCCAGATATCAACACGTGTGATGAAAAAAGAGAAAAGAGACCCAAAGCAATGTTTAAAATAGAGGGTCGCACAGTAACTCTTATGGTGGACACTGGTTTGAGGTGGACCATTATTCGTCAATCTATGTTTAAAGAAGTATGGGGTGACAAGTCACTTTTGGAAAGTGACATATGTCCTACAGGTGTTCAAGGCGAAACAATAGAACTTTTAGGTTGTTTCGAGAGCGACATTTGATTTAAAATTAGGTCTACTTTTGGTAAGGTGTATATTTCAGTGGATGGACCACCTATTTTAGGGTGGATCCAACAGTATGACTTGCATATCTTTGTCAATCCCAGAGCTCAAGTGCAAGTCATGGTGGTGGATGATTATTCTAACACTGACAACTTATTTTGTTAAAAGAAAATACCATACCTATACAGCATAAAGTGAGAAGAGTACCTCTTACAGTAAGAGATGAGGTAAAAAGTGTTATTGAAGAAATGCTTCAAAGGGGAATAATTGAGCCTGTGGAAGCATCCACATGGGTATCTCCAGTCGTGATTACTCAAAAACCGAATAAAAAAATGAGATTCTGGGTGGATCTTAGGTCATTAAATAAGAATGTAGTGGCAGATGTCTTTCCACTTCCTAATATTGGAGAACTAATTTCCACATTGCAGGGAACAAAGTTCTTCACTAAGCTGGATCTGAAGGGCGCATACCATCAGATATGTCTTCATGAAGAATCTAAACATCTAACAGCGTTCATCACTAGTGAAGGTACTTTCCAATTTACACGGTTACCCTTTGGGCTTTTTACTGCCGCCAATGTTTTTCAAAGGATGGTTACAGAAATATTCAAAGGCAATATTCTTTCAGGACGACATACTTGTATTTGGTGATACTATATCTAAACATAATGAGGTTTTAAAGGATGTCCTGTCTAGAAGAGATGAAGCAGGTTTGACTCTGCATAAAGAGAAGTGCTCTTTCTTGGTTCAAGAGATAGAATATCTAGGATATGTAATAACTGCAGAGGGTGTCAAGCCTAAGAGGAACTTATTACAAGCCACTGAATCAGCTCCCTGTCCAGCTGATAAGGATCAACTCAGATCCTCTATGGGTCTAATAGAGTTTTATGCAAAATTTGTAAAATATTTTTCGGATAAACATTTATTCTAAGAAGTTTATTAAAGAAAGGTGTAAGATTTTCTTGGAATGAGGCACATACCAATTGCTTCAATACCATTAAAAAAAAATTGTGTGATGCTAAAGTTTTGACCCTTTTTGATATCAAAAGTTCCTCCATTTTGATGGTCGATGCTAGCAACATCGGCTGAGGTGCTGTGTTGCTGCAAAAACATTTGGGAGAAGAGAAAACAATAGCTTTTTTCTTTTTGACTATTGACCACCTCTAAGCGTAATTATTCTGTTATTGAAAGGGAAGCCCTTGCCGCGGTATGGGGTGCTCACTATTTTAGAACGTATTTGTGGAGTACAAGATTTCTGATAAGGTCTGATCACAAACCAATAGTAAATGTTTTAGCTCCAGGTGGTGCTGGAAAAGGTTCACCCAGATTAGCGAGACTTGCTTCTAGACTGCAAGAATATCAATTTGAAATGAGCTACATTCAGCGTTTGCGTAATGTGCAGGTGGATTGTTTGTCCAGACTTTCTGTGAAAAATGATAGTTGGGCCATAGGGCACCCAGGTATGTGTGTCAGTTAGGGCACTGCCCTAACTGACATACACACCTGGGTGCCCTATGGCCCAGGACGTCTCAACAGGTGGGGTGGGTAGGGAGGGGGGAGCAATTGGAGGGCGGGGGTGCGAGGGCAAGGGAGGGGGCAGCAGGGGGGAAGAGGGAGATAGGGGGGTACAAGGGGGGGCACACAGCACAAACAGCACAGCATATTTTTTCTTGGTTTAGCATCAGAGATAGACAGGTACACAGAGGAACATTTCGTTGTATTATAGATGAGTTGTAGAATAGCCTCAATTAATGTCTGCGGTTTGAATGATCCTCAGAAAAGGATTCGGGTGACCGCAGTGCTTAAAACAATTAAGCTAGATATGATATGCTTGTAAGAAACGCATGTCGAGGGAGGGAGGACGTTCCTGTTAGACCAGTTGGGCTTCAATCTCCTGGCATGCACAAGGCAGGGGTCTAAGAAAAGGGGTGTTGCGATACTGGCCAAAGGGAGGGATAGCGTAGTGGTTAAGAAACTTTAAGACCAGTGGGGCAGGTGGGTGATAGTTGAAATAATGCATAAGGGGGTGAAGTTCACAATTGCCTCGGTTTATGGCTCCACCGAGGATGACCCAGAGATATTTGAATACCTTGACGCAGAACTAGCGCACTGGCCAGAACCAATTATATGTTGTGGGGATTTGAATATTAGCATGCCCTCTGGCAGTGGATTACAAGTAGGGCAGGGATATGCTGGCAGGAAAAAAAGAGTACTTCGAGCTGTCACAGCCATGACACAAAATAACTCACTCTGCGATGTGTGGGCAGGGCTTCACCCGTCGGTAGATGGCACCACGTTTTACTCCGCAACCACATAGGATCTTGGCAAGACTAGACTACTTTTTAATTTCAAACTCCCTGCTGGCAAGATCTAGAATCCAGAAATATCCAAGGATTATATCAGACCATAGTCCTCTGGTCCTGGCGGTAAACTTGGAGGGGGTGGCAGGCAGAGATAATGGCTGGACATTTGAAAGAGCACTCCTGAAGGATACAAAATATGTTGTGCATATGAATAAATGGATACAAGAGTTCTGGGAGTTTAATAGGGAGAGTGCGTCAGCGGGGGTTGTCTGGGATGCATTCAAGGCTGCAATCCGGGGGGAAACGTTGAGTTACACTTTGTCTAAACAGAAGCGGGAAAGAGCCAGGGTGGAACAATTAGTTAGGACAATTGGACAGGCAGAGGAAGAGCTGTGCTCTTTAATACAGCAGAATGCGCCACTGGAGATGCAGCTACTTAAAATCATTCAACTGAAAGCAGAGGTGGTAGAGGAAATCAGCAGCAAGGCAACAGTGAAATATTTAGTTAAGAAAGAGCAAGCGTTTGAACTTAGCGAAAGAGTCGGGAATATCCTGGCAATCCGAACCAGACAGCAATTGGCATCGGGGGAGATTAAAGAGATCATGGATAATCAAGGGACCCTTAGGAGGGATACAGAGGGAATCAGAGAAGTTTTCAGACAGTTCTATGCAGACTTATATAATATAGAAGATGGCTATGGAGGAGTAGGTATAATGGAATATCTTGACCAGAGCATAGGTGAAAATGTCCCGCACCTCTCGGATGAAGATAAGGCAACGTTAGAAGCCCCGATTGGCCTAGAAGAAGTGCTTAAGGCAGTAGGTGATCTTCCAGCTGGGAAAGCAGCAGGCCCGGATCTGCTGCCAGTGGAATTTTATAAGACATTTCAAGGGGTGATTATCGGTGAGATGTTGCACATGCTGAAGCAGGCCCAACAGGGGAACTCGATCCCAAAGTCTTGGGGAGGGGCAGATGTCATTGTCATTTTAAAAAAAGGGAAGATCGCTACAGCCCCAGGATCTTACAGGCCAATAACCTTGATGAACGCCAACTCAAATGTGTACTCAAAGATATTAGCCAACAGACTAGCTAAAGCGATCGAGGGCTTTGTTAGTGACACCCAGCATGGGTTCATACCTGGGAAGGGAACCACGCAGCATGTCTGGCAGGTAATCACCCTGTTTGATGCCACAGGGGTCCCAGGGGATCCTATTGCACCTCTCTTTTTAGATGCAGAGAAAGCGTTCGATAGGGTTTCCTGGGATTATCTATGGGCAGTACTTATCCGATATGGGCTGGATGCAGGATACGTTAAAGCGATTCAGGCACTTTTCGCAGGGCCAACGGCCAGGATAAAGGTCAACTAGACAGGGGTGTCCTTCTTCACCTCTACTATTTGCCCTGTGCATGGACCCCCTGCTTAGGAGGTTAGAAGCCTCTTCTAGAGGAAACGGTTGCCACGTCATCCACGTAAGCGAATGTTTTGCCTGTGGTTTATGGTCACTGCCGGCAGTGACCATAAACCACAGGCAAAACATTCGCTTACGTGGATGACGTGGCAACCGTTTCCTCTAATCCCACACTAGCTATCCGAGAGATAGAAGCGGAAGCCCAGCGGTTAAAGAGGCTTCAGGATACAGAATAAATAGGGAGAAGACCAGATTGTTAAAAACTCATATGCCATGTGCAGTGATCACCGGGTAGTGAAATCTGCCGTATACTTGGGGGTGGAGATCACCGCAGATTTAGATGACATTGTCAAAATCAATATGTCACCTCTAATGGCCAAAGTATCCTCAGATCTGGTACGAATGAACAACTTACATTTAACTCTGGTAGGATGTACGAATGTGATCAAAATGATTATTTTGCCAAAGTTTTTATACCTTTTTAGGGCAATCCCATTGTTTTTTTAATCAAGCTGGTTTAGCAAGTTAGAGGCGGTTATGAATAAGTATACATGGGCCCATGGAAAGACAAGGAGGGCATATAGATTCAATTCTCTCCCCAGGGATAGAGGAGGATGGGGGCCCCAGATTTCAGACTGTATTATTGGGTGGCTACAATACAATATATTCAGGGATTGATAGGAGGGGGAGGACTGGGTCCAAGGATCACAGCCAATTCCTTCAAGGTCTATGCCACTGTTCTCGGGATTGAAGCGGAGAACGCATTTCTTAATCGTTTGGACTCATCATACTTTAAAAGGACACGATTCAAGACAGTACAGGCTGCATAAAAAGCATTACAAAACGCCCTTCTCGCTCTACTATACCCCGGCTAGAATAGCCCAGTGGGGCGGCACTTCAGGGACGACGTGCTTTCGTTGTGCTGCACCAGAAGCTGACATTATACATATCTTTTATACATGTCCGCAATTGTATACGCTGGTTAAAAGTATTGAGCAATTCTTATCACAGGTCACAGGGGCCAACATTGTCCTTGCTCCAGTGTTAATGTTGTTAAGTGTAGCAACAGAATATAATAGTATGTACAAAGAATTTCTATTCTTAGCTATGGCTGTTTTGGTTGATTGTTGCTCGCTAGGACATGGCTGGAAAAGACTCCCCCAGCTAAGCAGCATTGGCTTGCTAGTCTTTTGGTGGTTTACAATCTGGAAAAAGGGATATATGAAAGCAAAGGTAAAAGGGGTAGGGCATTAGGTAACAAGATTTGAAAACCATTGATGCTGTGGAAAGGGGATAGGGTGGAGGTATAGTGGAGGGGTGCTAGTAACGATATGTCAAGTCCATTGTTGGTGCCTTATCTATAACGGTCATGGCCAAATGCGGAGAAAACAGCCAAGGAGTAATGGCTGGACGAGGCTAACTCGTCAAAGAAATTCAAAGATGACCGCCGCTTCTAAGTTCTAGCGGCGGTCTAGTCTTCCTTCCACACAGGTGTTCAGAGGTGGTGTGTAGCTCGCGCTCCTGGACAAACGCGAACTAAACTAAAGAAGATTCCAGAGTACAAATCTAAGGATACCACTCCATAGAATTATAGTCAGGAGAAATACCTCTCCTCGGGTTTTCGTCTGGACTTTCATCGCAGCTTCATCGGAGTAGTTGGGGCTGCAAGTCATCGTCGTCTGAGGTGAATACGAAGGCAGAACAGTTGGTGTCTATCGGAGCTTCCCGGTCGCAGTATTTAGACAGAGTTCTTGGTACTGCAGCGCCACCTACGAACAGGAGAAAAGAAGACAGAGCTAAGTCAAATGTTATTGAAAACAGTATTTGTGAAGAAAGTATGAAATGATAAAAGGCATTGCATATAGTTGAGAGCATTACGGTGAAGGATTAAACCCAGATCTGATGACTGGGTGTGAGTTTTTGATTGGTTCAGATGCTCCGTCCATCACCACCAGGCGGCTGTAATGCCAGAAACCGGTCCTAGGAAGCTTGAATCCGGTCCAGGGAAGGCATGACTTGGCAGTTCGGGCTGGACTGTTCCCATGAGGCACAGGGTCAGACTGATGTGCATATGGCCATGTCTGAACTGGGGTGGCAGAGTGGGCTAAAGAACGGTGATGGATTAAACCCAGATCTGTTGACTGGGTGTGAGTGTTTGATTGGTTCAGATGCTCCGTTCATCACCACCCCCTTTTGTACCGCTTTCTTTGCCATAAGTTGGCAGGGTATGCTCAGACATGAGTCCCTTGCTCACTTTGCCACTGGATTCAAGCAAGCCTGGCTGAAGACGGCTGTGATGCCAGAAACCGGTCCTAGGAAGCTTGAATCCGGTCCAGGGAAGGCATGGCTTGGCAGTTCGGGTTGGACTGTTCCCATGAGGCACAGGGTCAGACTGATTTGCATATGGCCATGTCTGAACTGGGGTGGCAGAGTGGGCTAAAGAACGGTGATGGATTAAACCCAGATCTGTTGACTGGGTGTGAGTGTTTGATTGGTTCAGATGCTCCGTTCATCACCACCACCTTTTGTACCACTTTCTTCGCCATAAGTTGCCAGGGTATGCTCAGACGTGAGTCCCTTGCTCACTTTGCCACTGGATTCAAGCAAGCCTGGCTGAAGACGGCTGTAATGCCAGAAACCGGTCCTAGGAAGCTTGAATCCGGTCAGCGGAAGGCATGGCTTGCCAGTTCGGGCTGGACTGTTCCCATGAGGCACGGGGTCAGACTGATTTGCATATGGCCATGTCTGAACTGGGGTGGCAGAGTGGGCTCAATAACAGTGAGGGTTTAAACCCAGATCTGTTGACTGGGTGTGAGTGTTTGATTGGTTCAGATGCTCCGTTCATCACCACCCCCTTTTGTACCGCTTTCTTCGCCATAAGTTGGCAGGGTATGCTCAGACGTGAGTCCCTTGCTCACTTTGCCACTAGATTCAAGCAAGCCTGGCTGAAGACGGCTGTAATACCAGAAACCGGTCCTAGGAATCTTGAATCCGGTGCGCGAAGGCATGGCTTGGCAGTTCGGGCTGGACTGTCCGCATGAGGCACAGGGTCAGACTGATTTGCATATGGCCATGTCTGAACTGGGGTGGCAGAGTGGGCTAAAGAACGGTGATGGATTAAACCCAGATCTGTTGACTGGGTGTGAGTGTTTGATTGGTTCAGATGCTCCGTTCATCACCACCCCCTTTTGTACCGCTTTCTTTGCCATAAGTTGGCAGGGTATGCTCAGACGTGAGTCCCTTGCTCAATTTGCCACTGGATTCAAGCAAGCCTGGCTGAAGATGGCTGTAATGCCAGAAACCGTTCCTAGGAAGCTTGACTCCGGTCCAGGGAAGGCATGGCTTGGCTGTTCGGGCTGGACTGTTCCCATGAGGCACAGGGTCAGACTGATTTGCTTATGGCCATGTCTGAACTGGGGTGGCAGAGTGGGCGAAAGAACGGTGATGGATTATACCCAGATCTGTTGACTGGGTGTGAGTGTTTGATTGGTTCAGATGCTCGGTTCATCACCACCACCTTTTGTACCGCTTTCTTTGCCATAAGTTGGCAGGGTATGTTCAGACGTGAGTCCCTTGCTCACTTTGCCACTGGATTCAAGCAAGCCGGGATGAAGACGGCTGTAATGCCAGAAACCGGTCCTAGGAAGCTTGAATCCGGTCCAGGGTAGGCATGGCTTGGCAGTTCGGGCTGGACTGTTCCCATGAGGCACGGGCCAGACTGATTTGCATATAGCCATGTCTGAACTGGGGTGGCAGAGTGGGCTCAAGAACGGTGAGGGAATAAACCCAGATCTGTTGACTGGGTGTTCGTGTTTGATTGGTTCAGATGCTCCGTCCATCACCACCCCCTTTTGTACCTCTTTCTTCTCCATAAGTTGGAAGGGTATGCTCAGACGTGAGTCCCTTGCTCACTTTGCCACTAGATTCAAGCAAGCCTGGCTGAAGACGGCTGTAATGCCAGAAACCGGTCCTAGGAATCTTGAATCCGGTCCGCGGAAGGCATGGCTTGGCAGTTTGGGCTGGACTGTTCCCATGAGGCACAGGGTCAGACTGATTTGCATATGGCCATGTCTGAACTGGGGTGGCAGAGTGGGCTAAAGAACGGTGATGGATTAAACCCAGATCTGTTGACTGGGTGTGAGTGTTTGATTGGTTCAGATGCTCCGTCCATCCCCATCCCCTTTTGTACCGCTTTCTTTGGCATAAGTTGGCAGGGTATGCTCAGACATGAGTCCCCTGCTCACTTTGCCACTGGATTCAAGCAAGCCTGGCTGAAGATGGCTGTAATGCCAAAAAAACAGTCATAGGAAGCTTGAGTCCGGTCCAGGAAAGGCATGGCTTGGCAGTTCGGGTTGGACGGTTCCCATGAGGCACAGGGTCAGACTGATTTGCATATGGCCATGTCTGAACTGGGGTGGCAGAGTGGGCTAAAGAACGGTGATCGATTAAACCCAGATCGGTTGACTGGGTGTGAGTGTTTGATTGGTTCAGATGCTCCGTCCATCACCACCCCCTTTTGTACCGCTTCTTCTCCATAAGTTTGCAGGGTATGTTCAGACGTGAGTCCCTTGCTCACTTTGCCACTGAATTCAAGCAAGCCTGGCTGAAGGCGGCTGTAATGCCAGAAACCGGTCCTAGGAAGCTTGAATCCGGTCCAGGGAAGGCATGACTTGGCAGTTCGGGCTGGACTGTTCCCATGAGGCACAGGGTCAGACTGATGTGCATATGGCCATGTCTGAACTGGGGTGGCAGAGTGGGCTAAAGAACGGTGATGGATTAAACCCAGATCTGTTGACTGGGTGTGAGTGTTTGATTGGTTCAGATGCTCCGTTCATCACCACCCCCTTTTGTACCGCTTTCTTTGCCATAAGTTGGCAGGGTATGCTCAGACGTGAGTCCCTTGCTCAATTTGCCACTGGATTCAAGCAAGCCTGGCTGAAGATGGCTGTAATGCCAGAAACCGTTCCTAGGAAGCTTGACTCCGGTCCAGGGATGGCATGGCTTGGCTGTTCGGGCTGGACTGTTCCCATGAGGCACAGGGTCAGACTGATTTGCTTATGGCCATGTCTGAACTGGGGTGGCAGAGTGGGCGAAAGAACGGTGATGGATTATACCCAGATCTGTTGACTGGGTGTGAGTGTTTGATTGGTTCAGATGCTCGGTTCATCACCACCACCTTTTGTACCGCTTTCTTTGCCATAAGTTGGCAGGGTATGTTCAGACGTGAGTCCCTTGCTCACTTTGCCACTGGATTCAAGCAAGCCTGGATGAAGACGGCTGTAATGCCAGAAACCGGTCCTAGGAAGCTTGAATCCGGTCCAGGGTAGGCATGGCTTGGCAGTTCGGGCTGGACTGTTCCCATGAGGCACGGGGCCAGACTGATTTGCATATAGCCATGTCTGAACTGGGGTGGCAGAGTGGGCTCAAGAACGGTGAGGGAATAAACCCAGATCTGTTGACTGGGTGTGAGTGTTTGATTGGTTCAGATGCTCCGTCCATCACCACCCCCTTTTGTACCTCTTTCTTCGCCATAAGTTGGAAGGGTATGCTCAGACGTGAGTCCCTTGCTCACTTTGCCACTAGATTCAAGCAAGCCTGGCTGAAGACGGCTGTAATGCCAGAAACCGGTCCTAGGAATCTTGAATCCGGTCCGCGGAAGGCATGGCTTGGCAGTTTGGGCTGGACTGTTCCCATGAGGCACAGGGTCAGACTGATTTGCATATGGCCATGTCTGAACTGGGGTGGCAGAGTGGGCTAAAGAACGGTGATGGATTAAACCCAGATCTGTTGACTGGGTGTGAGTGTTTGATTGGTTCAGATGCTCCGTCCATCCCCACCCCCTTTTGTACCGCTTTCTTTGGCATAAGTTGGCAGGGTATGCTCAGACATGAGTCCCCTGCTCACTTTGCCACTGGATTCAAGCAAGCCTGGCTGAAGATGGCTGTAATGCCAAAAAAACAGTCATAGGAAGCTTGAGTCCGGTCCAGGAAAGGCATGGCTTGGCAGTTCGGGTTGGACGGTTCCCATGAGGCACAGGGTCAGACTGATTTGCATATGGCCATGTCTGAACTGGGGTGGCAGAGTGGGCTAAAGAACGGTGATGGATTAAACCCAGATCTTTTGACTGGGTGTGAGTGTTTGATTGGTTCAGATGCTCCGTCCATTACCACCCCTTTTGTACCGCTTTGTTCGCAATAAGTGTGGCAGGGTATGTTCAGATGTGAGTCCCTTGCTCACTTTGTCACTGAATTCAAGCAAGCCGGGCTGAAGACGGCTGTAATGCCAGAAACCGGTCCTCGGAAGCTTGTTTCCGTTCCAGGGAAGGCATGGCTTGGCAGTTCGGGCTGGACTTGTCCCATGAGGCACAGGGTCAGACTGATTTGCATATGGCCATGTCTGAACTGGGGTGGCAGAGTGGGCTAAAGAACGGTGATGGATTAAACCCAGATCTGTTGACTGGGTGTGAGTGTTTGATTAGTTCAGATGCTCCGTCCATCACCACCCCCTTTTGTACCGCATTAATAAATACTTACCAGAATAAAAAAAATATATATGTAATACATAGTAATTTAGGAAAAATAAAAAGATGCTGATTACAACAAGTATTTACATGAAGAGAAGAACAAAAGTACAGAACCTGCGAATCAAAAGAGAAAAGAAAAGAATAAAACAGATAAGCATTAGACTACTACCACTTAAGGGAAGACTAGTGCAAGTTATGAGATATTTTTCAAGAGAAATAATTTAGAGAGACAAAGCAACATAAGAGAAGTAATTGAAGAAAATCATTAAAGATAATTAAGTAACAAACCAGTTTTAGATTCAATACTAAAAGAGATTTGTGTTAGCAGGTGCATTCTCATGGCACAGTAAAAACAACAAATGAAGAAGCAATTAAATAGAAATATAGAGAAGAGGCTCAGCTCTTGAAACTTAGGGTAGGTAGAACTTGTTAGGGGTACAACACACTTAGAACTAGAGTAGAGTAGGTTCATAATTTATGTTATGTATATTTTAGATTCTCTCTGAAGAATACACTCTGCTGAACTGAAGAAGAAGTAGGCGAGTAAAGAGAGGACAGAGTTTCAAGACCAGTCTCTTCTTGATTTGTTGTTTTATCCACTCCCCCTACCCCTAGATGGTATCTTTTGAGTCTATGTTAAGTTACTGGATCTCCGAGGCATCTTTGAGAGGGAGTTGTTCCTGCGCAAGCTCTTGATAAGACTAATTTAGAGGTCTTGACACACAGGGTCAAGACTGATTTGGATATAGTAAGCTGGGGTGGCATGGTGAGGAAAAGAATAATGGATTTAACCCAGATTTCTTGACTGACGGTGAATGCTTTGATTTGTACTGCATTCTGTCCATCATTTGTGTGTCTTTTGCTTCCGTGCCCTAAGTGTGCCAGGTATGTCCAGACGTGGTTCCTGGGCTTACTGTTCCACTGGATTCAAGCTATCCTGGCTGATGAGGGGTGAAACCCCGAAACCGGTCCTAGGATGCTTGTTTCCAGTCCAGGGAGGGCCTGGCTTGGCAGTTTGGACTGGACTGTTCCCATGAGGCACAGGGTCAAGACTGAGTTGCATATGGTCATGTCTAAACTAGGGTGGCATGGTGAGCAAATGAATGATGAGTTTAACCCAGATAACTTGACCAGGGGTGAATGTTTAGATTTGTTATGCATTCTGTCCATCAATTGTGTGTTTTTTTTTATTACTGAGATGTCCGCCAGACATTTCCTCGCTTTTAAACTGAGCAGCCTTTAAGTCAGTTTGCTATTGGATTTACATTTAGAACTTTGTTTGCCTTTCATACTGAGCAGTCTTTATGTTAGATTGTTCTCTGATTTATATTTTGAATCTCCCTTGACTTACAAACTAAGTAGGTATGTGCTAGTTCTTGCCTGAATTACATTTCAGTTTTGCCTAATTGCTTTAATTATGACAACTTGCAATTGGTTTTAATTTTATACATCAGTAATGAAGATTTGAATCTAATTGATTCACAACATTTTCTCTTCTGTAATGATAAATACATCCTCAGTAAAACCTCATGGTTTTGACTTTGAATGTTTGCTTTGTGTGTTTGGTTATTTGTACAAAGGCCTCCGCCCTTCTGGACTCAAACAGCCCAAATCATGTGCACCCCTCTTTAACATTTATTATTGAAAGCTATAACATCTCCTAAGTCCTCAAGAATTCTCCATTGAGGCTAGGATGGAAGCTGGAGTCAGGTAGGGCTCCACAAGGCAAGATACCATTATGATGAGGTTCCACTGAATCTGTTTTCTGTTTAGCAAGAAACTGCGGCCTGGACAAACTTGATTTTCATGATTCCTTGGGTGTGCTGTCCCTGGGCGTGCTCAAAACCTTTGCCTGGTTCTCCAGAGGTGGATAAACCCACTAAGACCCATTATTCACTAGCTGATGTCAAAGTTATTTATTGTCACTCATGCAGCCAACAGCTTCTCAAGGCAACATTTTATGTACCAGGTCTCTCTCCAGCAAGGGTCCTGCATGATCTGATACTTTGAAATGAAGTGGGCCATCTTGGATTCAGGAGTCCTTTTGCTTTCTGAGTCTCTGGAGCAGGTGCCTGGCATTTGGAGAGCAATTCCAGTCCCTGGATGAGAGCAGGGGTGAGGAGTACTTGACTCATCGTTATTGCAGTAGAGTCTTCTTATTTAGATGTTGTTTTGCCAGGTCCAGAATATTCTGAGGATGTGATGTTAAGGTTCTAGTCATGTCCTGTACACTAGTCAGTGAATGGAGAATTTTTCTTTCTCACTCCTGTCTACTTTCTTTTACTGTGCCCACTTCCTTTTGCAGCACTTACTAGTCACTTTACTGCAAAAATTTACAGACCCCCGAAATCCAAAATGGTTTAACCCTTCATGCTTCAGAAGGGGTGCTGGCTATTCCTAAACCTCTGTCCTACCTAGATGAGGTCTCTGCCAGGATATGGAACTGTTTTCCACTGCTGGTACTGAGGCAAGCAAGGCTAGGTGTGGGAATGAAGAATAGTAGACCTGTCAGCCTCATTTGGAATCTCCAACTCAAACAATGTAGTATGCAGTCTTTCCTTTGTTCTGCCAACTGATCCTACCCCCACCCAAAGTTAATCATGTTGAAAGGCAAGTTGTTAACAAGATCCTGGCTTCCTGTGTCGATAGTCCAGGCTATTGTACTCGGAGAATATGGTCTTTAACTTCAGACTGGAATTTGTGTTGGGCCTCTACAGGTGAGAGGAGTGACAACACTTAATATACGGTACTTTTGGCCATTGCTTCACAAAGCACATTTTTGAAGTTACTGTTCTACTGACAATATAAAAAATGTATGTTCATAATGAAATTATATATTAAGAATTAGGTGGAAAATAACTTTGAATCATATTTATAGTATTTTCCCAGGCAAACAGAAAAGTTAAGTGTTTTAATGTGTTCTAAGACTGTTCATGTAGAATCTAGATGAACCTCCGCAGTGAAAAGAGCTTTTATATGTTAAGTCACTATGAGGGTACACTTTTCCAATATGTAATGAGCTACTTTTGTATATATTAAGCACCCACCTATTTTGGTGTACAAGTCACATTTTAGTGTTGACTTATTAATATAGAAACATAGTTTGGCCTACATAGCAATGATACTTTAACTTTACATATACCACTCTAATGCCTTCAAACTTCAATCAGGCTGAGCACAGTGGCGGTTCTGGCAGCTGAATACTTTTGTACTATTTGTTGGTCACACTACACGCTGCAGTCCATTTATGAAATTTAGCTTCCATGAAACTGTAGGAATTTCTGATCCATCATCCATTGACTTATAGGAAAGTTAAATAGCCCAATTAAATGGAACCAATTTTGACAGTTCCATTCTAGGGACAGAATGCATACACTGCACCACTACACATCAGTGTCACAGAGGCCAATGTAGCCTCTCTCTATGTCTCTGAACTGGAACTTAAGCAACCCAATGCTGATTTTAACCATGTGCGCCTCTTCAGGAGGGTGGAGCTTGGTTCCAATGTTTTGTGTACCTCCAATTCCACACTTGAATTGCCAAGTAACAAGAGGGTGGGTTGCACTTGCTTGGGCCACATCATTGTGATTGAGAGTTTTGACAGAAGCCAGAGATGCCAGACATTATCTGTACAGTTTGGGAATTCCCACATTTACACCATTACACTGCCTGGCTAGAAATTGTAGTTCAGGATCACTGAAAAACTCAAACAACTACAATGCTAATTGTTGTTGTTCGCAGCACTTGTGTATTTTGTACTGTATTGCTTAGCACAAAAAATACCCTCACGTCCAAAACGTATGTAAGGATGCATTTAAAAACAAAATATCGTGCTAGAGGCTGGTTTTGCATTTCACATGATTCTGTTTCATTTTTGTGGAATTTTGCATAATGTACCCAAAAACAAATTACATAAACTTCTCACACCTCTACTCAACTGCCACTGAACAATATGGGCCATTCATGTGCAGACAAGTGCTTATGCCTTCTGGGATGTGTCAAGTGTTTCCTAGTATATATTCGTTGTAAGAATACTCCGCTGAACAATCTGTGTTGCAAAATGTAATATTTTTAGTATTACATATTTACCATATTTTCAGTAGTGAAGCGTTAACATTTTCTTTTACTTATGTGAAGCTTCATTATAAGAGGCAAACAAACATATGACTGCTATTAATCATGCAAACAATTCTCCTTTGAAATTGCATCTCCACATGCTTATAATTAAAAGCTACAGATAATTTTTCCAAAGCTAAGACAGACATGACAGTTCAGGGAACAGCTCAGCAGACTTGAAAGGAAAGCAGATCACTTGCAATTCTAAAATAAAAACAATGATATTGCAGGATGAGAATTTTAATGTAAGATCTCCAGTCATTACACATTATAAATCTAATCGCACTGACAATCAAGAGCAGTTTTTGCGTGAACTGCTACAGAAGACATCCAGCTGTTCCCAGAATTTGCGACACAAAAGATTGAGCACTGTCGGGAGAAAGGTTTTGATATTAAAGTCATGTGGCAATTTGATTGATCTACAGAGAGGGTAGAATAGATTACTTACCTGTAAGCATTCTGAAATTTTTAATTTCATTATGGGAACAGATGCATAACATGTCTGGTATATGGCAATATAATCTAAATCCTTTTCTGTGAAAGTACGTGTTTCTGTACGTTATTGGATTGCCTTAAAACCCTTAGAAAATTTAACATGATATATACATCCCTTGTCAATGATTTTTTTTGTGGCTTCTTGCATTTTACACTGACACTCAACAGCATGTTCATATAGACACATGGTCCCAGGTCTCTGGCTGGTGAGACAATTGATGGGAAAGAAAATGGCCATTTAGAATGAATATGTTTATAAAACCATTTTGGTATACAATATTACAATGTTTACTATTCTGAACAGCTGTAGTATGACTGCACCTAATTCAGAAATGTACTATACCCTGTCTCTGTTTTAATGTGCAAGATGAAATAGTTTACTGGGCATTTAGTGCACAGATGAAGGAAGTACCTAGGGTAGATTGTAAGACGAGACCAAGCAAAATCATTACTCTACAAATGTCACACAATTTCAAGCTTCAAATGCCTGTGGTCTCACAAATCTTTAAACAGTGGAGAACCGAGCCTAAAAGCAACATAAGTATTAACATGCCAGTCAAAATCAAGGCCAATGATGACATATATACTTATGCATTTTAACTTTTCAATGCAAAAATGCATATATTCTTTTGTATTGTAAAGACTTGTGCAGCTTTACTAAATTGTAATGCAACACTGCTCAGCTACCAAAGTTGCTGCCCTGCATTGAGAGAGGGGGAAATAAATGGGCAGTGCCATATCTACTAGGACCGTGCACACACCTGTGCTCCATATTGTGAAGGTGTCTGTATGATGTCTAGTGTTGGCTTTCTACTTCCAGGTCATTCTTCCAAAAAGACATTATGCTAAGACATAGTTTACAACTTTTAAAATCTTGTGTGTGTGTGTGATGTACAGTGTAGCACAAATGCAAATATGCTGGCTCAGTGATAGTGTCCGGGGGATAGCAACACAAAAAGATGATGTTCAGAATGTTGAACATTGTCGAATATTCACCCCCAGTCATGGATATGGGTTGAATCCATCGTCATGCCACCCCAGCCCCCAGTCATAGATATGGCTTCAATCCATTATCATGCCACCCCAGTTTGGACCTAACCATACAGTCATCAGTCTTGATCCTGCTCCTCATTGGAACTGTCCAGCCCAAACTGCCAACCTCCCTGGACTGGAAAAGAAACATCCGGTACCGGTTTCAGGTTATCAGCAATCATCAGCCAGGCCACCTTGAATTCAGTGGCACAGTGAGCATGGGACACACATTTGGGCATACCCTTCCCACTTAGGGCAACTATAGCAAACAGAGTGACGCATGCTGTTTTGACTGTAAATGCCTTATTTAAATGTTTATTGACAAAATCAATAGATTTGCATTTTATATATTGACAGAAAGTCGCCGGAAAAACCAAAGGTTAAAGTGACAATAATAGTTAGGCATTCATAAGGCCTTAGAAATCCATTGACAAAATGAAAGGTTAAACTGACATTATAGTTAGGTGAAAACATCATATTTTTATTTATTTATATTTGTAGGAGGGAACCCCCTAAAATACACTCTTTTATAAATAATAACCCATAAACTTACATTTCCCTGAGTCCTTATAGCCTCTTACTGCCCCTTACCCTTACCTATCACCAAAGCCTTAAATAACATACTACCACTTACTGCCCCTACCATTACCCATCTCCAAACCCTGAACGTTAAAAACCCTAACAGCACCATGCCCTTAACCATTCTTGAACCCAATTAACTCCTTACTATCCCCTACCCTACTCTTAACCATTCCGGAACCCTAACAAACCTTACAACCCCATACCCTTAGCTATGCCTGGACTACACTGGCTCTCAATAAACAAACTCACTCAATTGGAACTCCTCAACATAGATAGATGAAAAAATCAAAGCTATGCAACCCATCTAGATGAGCAGCTTTGTCTTCTTCTTTTATTGTTTATCGGCTTAACAAAACAAAAAAATCAAACTCCTTACACACATATTAAAGGCACTACAATGTTCAGGCTCCACCTACCTGAGCAGTCCTATCTCTTACTACCAACCACACAGATTTCTCTGACTGCGAGACTCCTACTCACACATATCCCCTGCATACACAGACCCAGATCAGGAGGATAAGCTTTCTCTTAAAGTGTGGAACAGCCTCCCACTCAACATCAGAGCCTCTTATTCTCTCCTTGAATTTTGCACGAAACTTAAGGCCAGACATTCCAATTTACCAACCAACTATTGGTAACATAACATAACTTAACCATAGAAACTCTTGACTACCACCTTACTACCCCTTATTAAACTCTATCTTACCCATATCCATTCATAAACCCTAAAACCCCTTACACTCCATTAATTACATTAGAAAACACACTTACCTGAATGGCAAATAATACATACAGCCACCTCTATGCCTGAGACAACAAGTCGAAATGCAAAGTAAAAATGACCTGAATTTTCCATGACATCAAGGCCATCCACAAACCACTAACATATTACAAAAATACCTATAGTACAGTAGCTGAGAGTGAGAAAACTGCATTCAAAACTACATCAGCGGCCAATAATGGAATATGCATCAAACAGCAAAATGCTGCAATATAATCAAAAATCTGTACAAAAAGCAATTGTGGAAAAGGAGGCAATATATATACTCCAGGTTTTCACTATCCAACCATCCATGCATGTTGTTTGTTCTTATTGTATTATCCCTTACTCCAAAACAGGCTTGCTCTAAATGAACATCCAGCAACCAAAAAATATAATGCAAAAAAGAAAACACAATTGTGCTGGCCATCCTCCCTCAAGCACCACACATTTGCAAAATACTGCGCTAAACTTGATTTTTTTCAAAATAATGCTAACATTCCAAAGGTGGATGATCCAGCAGAGATTGCAGACAAAAGGTGCTTTCACTCCAAAACCCAAATCCATTGGTGGGTCCTCAGAACAGGAAGAATATGTTTATACTGTATGTACAATACCCTCACTTACTACGGTGCTCCCCTTTTAAAAAAGATAATGTTTCTGATGACTGCTCTTAATGATTTTTTTAACTCTGCACACTTGAGTACTGATTTTGAGTTCGCAGTGTATGTATCCTGTAGTATATGCTGTGTGAAATGTACCAATGGCATGGGAAGTTAAAATGTCAACTGTGGACCACAGCATATGTTATACCATCCACTCGGCTGATAAAGGAATCATGTATTCAGACCTGTGAAGCCTCACGTTTGCATCTTCTAGCCAGACCTTGTAGCTCTGAAGTTAGTGCTACCTTAAAACTGGTACGTGCAAGAATTTTGAGGTGGGATGCACCTACAGTGACTAGCGTCCAAAAGCTACTTTCACTATGAAGGGCTTAGGCTGTGCCTATTTCACAAACTAAAGTTCAGAAAGAAATAACAATTCTGCTATCTTTAGTTTAGGACAAGCTATGGGACTGATTCAGTCACTATCTTTAATTTAACGAAGTTGCATTTTTAATAACTATGTGGGCAAAGTAGTTTTTAATACGTTACATGTTGTCTGCCTCATCCTCCAGCAGACTAATAAGCATTAGCGTGCCAGCATCTGGGTACTTTCAGTGTTTCCCCTTAATAATGTGTGAAAACTGGTCCTAGAGCAGAACTGTTGGCTTAGGCAGTTTAGAATGAAGATCTGGATGTAACGTATGTGACACCTCTCAGTTTTCGGAAGGGCAACAGGGCAGGATACAGGAACTTGTTTAACTTTAAGGCGGCCAGATTGAGACCTGAGGAAGAGAAGCCTTTGTTGCCTGTGTCATCTGTAGCTAGCTTTACAGGTGCCTATTTGGATGAAAACCTGATCCCAGAACCAGTTTTGTGCAGTTGGGGAGCACAGGACTGCTCACTTTCCTAAACACACCTTTATTGGAATTCCACCATGCTCCAATGGGCAGAAGGGTGCTGTCATATTAGATTTGCATCTGAATAGTGCACTGTGGGTAGTTTGCAGTAAGACAAATAAGATGTGCTAAAAATGTGGGAAGGATTCCTCCTACAACCTTTATTGTAATTGGTTAGGAAGTGTCCAGGATGCACTCCTGCCCTTTGGATTGCCAATTCTATAAAACGGCACCGCATCTAGAGCTCACCTGAACATATCTGGGCCTGGTAAAGAACACAAGTTCTGGATATGCTGTCATTGATCTATAAGGAAACCTGAAGGGCTTGGCCTGCTTCTACTTACACTCCAGACTTAGGGCTTTATTTAGACTCATTTAGAGTCTGTTGGAACTTCAGTATGTGGACAACAGAGACTACTCTATTGCCTACATATACCTCTGAAGGCCCAACATATTAAGGGTTGTCAGAGCCTGGCCAAGTGTTTACCATCCATTTAGAATGTGCAAACACTTGGCCAGCTTTCACTTTTCGTGATCACCAGGTAAAACCTTGTGGTAACAGGCAGTTAAAACTGCAAAATGAACCCTAAGCCTTCTATGGCGAGGGGTTTATTTTATTAATTTTTTATTTTGAAAAATACAATCCTGGATTGGGATTTTGTTTTTAAAAATAAATAGAATATTGAATGTTTGATGTATGGCTATGTCATGTGGATTCAGCCACCCATCAAACTTTCAATGGTTTTACAGGAACTCCTGTGACACCAGTTCCTGTAAATGCAACAATTGTCTGCTGGCATGGCAGACACCTAAATCTCTGTCAGTTGGGTACTCTCTCAGGGCAATGGAGTACTTTACTCCATCATCCTGATGATGTAAATTCCCATCCAACAATGTCTAAATCATGCCCCTTGGAAGTAGACTATAAGAGAAAAGAGAAGAGAAATTCACATTTTACCGAGGAACAGTTGTCAGTCATGGTGGATGAAATTATTAGAGTAGAGCTGCAAATGATGGAGCCCAAGAACAAAATACAACTATAACTCGGAAAAGGCAATAGTTGACAAACTGAATGCTGTAGCAAACAACCTGCGCAGAAAGGAGGAAATAAGGAAAAGGTGGAATGAACTGAGGGGAAGAGTGCGTTCTCTGGCCTCTGAGTGTCACCTTGAGGCTCAGAGGCCTGGTGGTAGTTCTCCCAGCCACCCTTACAACGTTTCCCCTGGGAGGAGAAGGCCTTACAGATCCTACATCCTGAAGGCTTGAAAGGTATCCCTGTTGGAGTGGAGGCTGGTAAGGTGTACTTTTGAATGTGTCACTAAACCTAGATGTTGTTTTTGCTTTTGCTAATGCTCCAATGGGCAGAAGGGTGCTGTCATATTAGATTTGCATCTGAATAGTGCACTGTGGGTAGTTTGCAGTAAGACAAATAAGATGTGCTAAAAATGTGGGAAGGATTCCTCCTACAACCTTTATTGTAATTGGTTAGGAAGTGTCCAGGATGCACTCCTGCCCTTTGGATTGCCAATTCTATAAAACGGCACCGCATCTAGAGCTCACCTGAACATATCTGGGCCTGGTAAAGAACACAAGTTCTGGATATGCTGTCATTGATCTATAAGGAAACCTGAAGGGCTTGGCCTGCTTCTACTTACACTCCAGACTTAGGGCTTTATTTAGACTCATTTAGAGTCTGTTGGAACTTCAGTATGTGGACAACAGAGACTACTCTATTGCCTACATATACCTCTGAAGGCCCAACATATTAAGGGTTGTCAGAGCCTGGCCAAGTGTTTACCATCCATTTAGAATGTGCAAACACTTGGCCAGCTTTCACTTTTCGTGATCACCAGGTAAAACCTTGTGGTAACAGGCAGTTAAAACTGCAAAATGAACCCTAAGCCTTCTATGGCGAGGGGTTTATTTTATTAATTTTTTATTTTGAAAAATACAATCCTGGATTGGGATTTTGTTTTTAAAAATAAATAGAATATTGAATGTTTGATGTATGGCTATGTCATGTGGATTCAGCCACCCATCAAACTTTCAATGGTTTTACAGGAACTCCTGTGACACCAGTTCCTGTAAATGCAACAATTGTCTGCTGGCATGGCAGACACCTAAATCTCTGTCAGTTGGGTACTCTCTCAGGGCAATGGAGTACTTTACTCCATCATCCTGATGATGTAAATTCCCATCCAACAATGTCTAAATCATGCCCCTTGGAAGTAGACTCAGAGGGCCAGTTGGCTGGCCTGCTGCACAGCTACAGTGACATATGGTGCAAGGGGCCTATTTCCTGGAATAACCAAGTGTCCAGTAGCAATTGGCCCTGGACTAAATCCTGCTGGTTGCAACTAAGTTCAGTCCCTAGGGTTCTGGGAGCCTTAGAAGTGACCAGAAGGAAATGCTCCAGAAAGTCTGAGATATTGGGCCTTTAGTTACTTTTTGGGACTTCCATGATCTCCTGAGCTTCAAGGGGACCTCAAAGAAAAGGAGTTTGATTTAATTTTGTGAAGGACCGCGTCTGATAGAGCTTCCAAGCTTGCCCTGCTAGAAGATTTTGAGCTCCAAAAAAGGGACTCAGGGCTTGATTTAGATCTTGGCAAGATTCCCGTCATCACTCCGTGGTGGTGTTTACAAGTACTGCGTTGTGCTGCTGGATTCCTGCCCACCATATTTGGGCTTGCTGATCTGCCTTTTGCTTTGACAGAGTGATTTTCATAGTGTAAATGGCTCACCGCTGTCGACGCGCCAGACTCCTCTGCTGGCTAACATGACTCCCTCACCGTCAGGGTGGCAGGATTGCGCTGAGCATATTTAGATTTCACAGTTGTGCTGGCATTGTCCTATTAGTGGGTTGCTGACTCAGTGATTCTGTCACAGGATGAGTTCAACATTGTACTATTCTTGTGGCTTTTGAATGGATGGATCACACACCTGTGTTTTAGCTAATTGTTTTCACCTGCATACCACACTATAAAACACACTCTATTTTAAACCATGCCTTTGCCATTCCACTGCAGCACAGCATTGTCCCTGAGCACTTTTTTCATTGAAGTCAGGTGTTTTTATTTGCTTTCTCTATTTCTTGTTTATTTTCTCTTTTTTTAAATATTATCTTGTGGATTATTAAATTAATTTAAGTTTGTTATCTATTAATGGCAGGTAAGAGAAATTCACATTTTACCGAGGAACAGTTGTCAGTCATGGTGGATGAAATTATTAGAGTAGAGCTGCAAATGATGGAGCCCAAGAACAAAATACAACTATAACTCGGAAAAGGCAATAGTTGACAAACTGAATGCTGTAGCAAACAACCTGCGCAGAAAGGAGGAAATAAGGAAAAGGTGGAATGAACTGAGGGGAAGAGTGCGTTCTCTGGCCTCTGAGTGTCACCTTGAGGCTCAGAGGCCTGGTGGTAGTTCTCCCAGCCACCCTTACAACGTTTCCCCTGGGAGGAGAAGGCCTTACAGATCCTACATCCTGAAGGCTTGAAAGGTATCCCTGTTGGAGTGGAGGCTGGTAAGGTGTACTTTTGAATGTGTCACTAAACCTAGATGTTGTTTTTGCTTTTGCTAATGTGTTTTGCACCTTTTGTAAACACATAAACCCATTTGTAAATATATTTCTTTCTATTGTTTTAGGAAATATGTAGCATTATTGTTGTTTCTCTTGTTTTACTAATTGTTATTATGTGTGGCCAAATGTGTGTATTTTTCTCCATGTTTTCCTTTTCTTGCCTTATTTCTTTGTTTGATTCCCATTATGTCAGTGTTTGTAAGGGTTTTTCACCTAATAGCATATTTCATATGTGTCATATATGTGTTTTTAAATTGTAATGTCTTTTCATTTTCATGCATATACTTTACTAGGGGGCCCAAATCGATTTGGAACTGGGAGCGACCAACCTCCTGTTGATGGTCTCAAAAACAAGCAAACAGGATGTTTACAATGGGGGCATGCATTCTGACCAGAATGCATGCTCTCATTGTAAAGAGCAGAGGTGTCCCTCAGCTGTAATCCGGAGTCCTTCAAATCATGGGGGCCCTACTGGGGGCCCCCAAAATCAACTTCCCAAAGCCTTTCTGTGTTGGAAAGGCCAGCACAGAAAGGCTGTAGGAATTCAACATCATAATCCCTCGTTCGGAAAGAGACGCCCTTGGGATTACTGGCCCCGTGCCTATTCAGTAGCCATTTGGAAAGCCCATTTTGATTAATTTCCGACCAACCAAATCATAATGGGTCGGTTGGAAATTACCCCCGTTGCTGGGAGGTTGCCTCCCTCATACAATATATACAAGTGGGCAGAGTCCCAAGAGGACTAAGAATTATGATCACGCCTACCTATGAAAACCCCAATCCAGGTCTCCTAAGGGAGTGGGCACATAATAGTGCAGAAATATGATTAAAATACTATTAAAATATGCAGAGTTAGAAAGAGATGAAATTATTAAGAAAATCAAAGATTTAAATGAAATCTTGGAGAAAGAAGGAAACCAAACAAGAATAACCAAGTTCAAGAACGATATGAAGGGTAGGCTGGAGAAATATGAAAAACTAATTAAAGATAGGAAGGCAACCACATTTTTAAGAAACCGCTTAGACTATGAAAATGGACGTATATATACGTTCGTGAAATGTTTCGATACAGTAAGGAGGCACATCGAGAACAGCAACACCACGAGCCAGGAAACTTCACAAAGTAAAATCAGTTCAGACACTGGCTCTGAGGTTGAGCAAGAGGACCCCACAAGAAAAGGAGTAGAACTAAACTTACTGTGACAGATGAGCTCTGTTTATTACAAACGGATCAGAGGTCAGACCATCAGATAATGAGGGGTTGGGGAAGACCAAGAGGAAGAAGAAGAGAAAGCAGAGACGAGGAGGACAAGGATATCGAGGAGCACAAGGAGGAAACTATGCGCTCCAATGTGAAACAGAAGGGGAAAAAGTAAAACATAGTAACACGATCATCAACTTAAGCTGTGTTGAACTAACGGACAAGGATAAAGCGGTGCTGGAATTATTACTATTTTATTGTCATAAAAATAAATGTAATTATGCTAACAGTAGGATGGACCTTTATAAATTTGTTTGGCAATTAAACACCCCTGATCCCCACAAATATCAGAATTGGCCACTATGCCCTAAAGAATCAAAATAGTCTAACTGTATCGTACATTCCTATTCTAGAAGATATGTGGGCTCTATTAAATAAAAACAAGAAAGATTGTCAACAAAATGAATAGGTTGCTGAAGTAGAACCAACAGGCAAAGTAACAACATTAACCCTGAATAGTAGTGATTGCTTGCCCTTTCATCCAAGGTCTAGATTTATACCTCAAAGGATGAGGGACAATCTAGACATATTTTCTGAGAACATAATAGGAGATCTGCAGACTTTGTACCAAAATATGGAGGATCAAAGAAGGAAAACTGACCCCAAATAAATACAAATTCATAAAGTTCTGGAAAAAAAAAGGACATAGGAATACTGGTGAAACCCTCTGACAAAGGAGGGAATGTTGTTCTCTGGGGGAGAAACCTCTACAAAAAGGTAGCGTTAAAACAACTTAATAACATAGAATGGTATAAAAGAATAACACCAATAGAATATGGAAAAGTAATTGATATATTTTCTGAGAAACTTAAAGAATGGAAGGAAAAGAATTTACAGAGCTGGGATGAGTACACATTTATTAAACAAGAAATCCAGTGACTCCGGTGTTTTATAGGATACCAAAGGTTAATAAAGACATTTTTTATTCACCTGGAAGACCGATAATCTCATCCTTTAACAGTGTATTGGAGAACACTTCTAAATATTTTGATTTCTTTCTTAGTCCTACTGTAAAAACATGCCCCTTTTACAGAGATTCTGCTGATTTCCTCAAACACATCTATGATATGAAATGGGATGATAACATGGTATTGGTTACTTTAGATATCTAAACACTCTACTAGTATAAGGCATATAGATAGTTTGAGGGCTATGCAACACTTCTTGAAAACAAAGCCAATGAGATTTTCAAGCCACAACGCCATGTTATTAGAAAGGATGGAATGGTGCCTTACTAAGAATATTTTCATGTTTGGTAATGAATTGTTCCAACAGGAACAAGGAACGTCTATGGGCACCTGCTTCACCCCCAGCTATGTGATTTTACATCTTGGCTGGTGGGAGGAGCAGGTGTTCGGAAGTCCGGAACTGGAACAGTGGACAGGAAATATTTTAATCTGGCTAAGGTTTATAGATGACGTTTTTGTGTTGTGACAGGGCACAGAAACGGATGTGGATCTATTCATCAATGACCTGAACAAGAATATGTTGAATTTGAATGTTGTAGGGCACTATAGCAGGAATACTATAGACTTTATGGATGTAATAGTGTCGGTGAGAGGAGACAAGTTGGAAACTATGGTTTTTATAAAGCCTACGGCTGTAAATACGATACTACATGCGGCCAGCTCACACCCAACACCTCTTATTAGGAGTATTCCGTTTGGAGGGTTTTATAGGGTAGGAAGAATGTGTAGCACTGTGAAAGATTATGAAATTGTGGAAAAGGAGATGACAAGTCATAACAAAATACAACACAAAACAACAGTAAGTGAGGTTATTGTTATTGTTATTGTTAATATGCATTTGTAGCGCACTCGGCTACTCCAGAGAGTATCCCAGCGCGAAACCTGAGAGGATCATGTGCCAGAGTTTAAAACACGAAAGTTTTCAGCTTTTTCTTAAAGGTACGGGAATCTTGGATGCTGCGAAGAGCCAATGCCAATGCCCAGTATTTGGGAGGAGGAACGCAGCTGTCTCGCAGGGACATAAAAGGACAACCTCTTTTGTAGATAACTGAGCCCCCAGCCATATAGGGCACTATGGGCAATCAACAGGATTTTAAATTTAATCCGCACCTCCATAGGAAGCCGATGCAGGTAGCGCAGATGAAGGCGCACACTACTCCTTCTGGGGAGGTCCAACAAGAGGCGGGCCGCAGAGTTATGCAATACCTGAAGCTTGTTCAACTGATAGCCAGGGGTCCCAACATACAGCGCATTAGCGAGTGTAGTCCAGGCGGGAAAGGATCAAAGCCCGAACTATGGTTTCCTTTGCAGCCTTTGGAAGAAGAGGGAGAAACTTTCTTAGCATTTTTAAAATGCCAAAGCAGGAACCTCCAACTTCTTGTTCTAGTTTGCAAAGGTTAAGTTCTCCTCAAACCATACACCCAGATTCTTTACAGCGATGCCCAACAAGCATGGCAAGGGAAACACTGCAGGCCACAGTAGCTCCTTGAAATTGGTCGCGGCTTTGCCATAAAGAAGTATGTCGGATTTCTCCTCATTACACTTCAGCTGGGCCTGAGCCAGCCAGTGAAAGACCGAGAATAGGCAATGTTGACAGAGGAGACCACAACATCATCCCCATCCTGAGTGTCATCTGCGTAGGCAATCACCCTAGCCCAAAGCTCCTCCGCTAAGTATATCAATGGGGTGACATAGATGTTAAAGAGGAGGGGGCTAAGGGACGCATCTTGTGGGACACCAGTGGAAACTGGCTGAGGTACAGAGGCGCAAGGTGGAAGCCAGACCTGCTGTGACTGGTCAGCCAGGAAGGAGGTAAGTCAACCTAAAGCAAAACCAGCAATGCCGATCTCCGAGAGGCAGGAAAGAAGAAGGGAGTGAGGCACCATATTGAATGCTGCCGAGAGGTCCAGCATAATCAAAGCTGCCCTCCCGCGGGCATCCAAACACTCCCGGATAGCCTCCGATACCTCCACCAGAGCAGACTCTGTGCTGTAGGAGGCTCGAAAGCAAGACTGCACAGGGTGCAACCACCCAGCGCCTTCCACATAGTCAGTGAGTTGTCTCGTGACCACCTTCTCACAAACTTTAGCCAAACTTTGCAAAAGTGAGATTGGGCAGTAGTTTCCAGGGGACAAGGGATCTAGTGAAGGCTTTTTTAAAAGAGGGAGAATTTTTGCCTGTTTCTTGGTGGCTGGCAGCCGGGCCTCCAACAAGGAAGTATTAACAATATTGTTTACTTCTGGATTAATAATGTCCGCAGCTGAGGCTAAAAGCCTAGCTGCACACCGATCAGCGGGCGAGCCCGATTTCAAACCCTTGAGAATTTTAAGGGTACAAGACAGCTCTACTGGAGCAAAAACGTATAATTTTAAACGTTAATTTAAAAAAAGCACTGGCACTTTATTAGGTTAACCCTTTAATAGAATCGCAGGTAAAAAAGTACCACGAAATAAAACATCCAAATCTTCGAGAGATCATATGGTGAGAAGTGAATACTGTGAGAATACTGGAACCCAAACCTGGTTGCAACAAAGAGAAGGTTTTAGAAAATCTTTAAAATGTATAGCCTCCCAGCATGGGGAAAATCTTTTGAATTTTAAAACAGTTTTTAATAAAACTGTAAAGATAAGAGGGTTTTTAACCTGCAAATCAAGTTTTGGAGTATACAATTTAAAGTGCCTGTGTGAAAAAACATATGTAGGCAGTACCACATTGCCAGCTCATAAAAGGATCCTGCAACACAGGAGAGCTATAAGTAACAAGGATCGGAGCTATCTGTAGCTAGGCACTTTGAAAAGAAACATCAGAGTGATCCTGCCTTAATGCCCTACAGTTGCATTGCAGACAGCAAAGAGCCTAATGGATTAAATCAGGATGAGGATTTGTTCACATGTCTATATGCTGTAGAACCTGTGCATTCAAGAGAGCCATTTTTAGAATCAAGGACATATGCACTAGCACTTTCTAGACAAAAACACTTTGTATTAGAAACAGGAAAAGCACTAGCACTTGAAGAAAAAAGAAAAATATTTTGTCACTAGCACTTTAGATAAGAGAGGCAAAAAATTGTGGTTAACACCAAAGGAAACGAGGTGTAAAGAAGGCAGCAAAGGAATGAAAAGTACTAATGCACTTTGTTGGCCCTGGGGGTCCTTGTGAGACCCCCTGAGCAGGTCTAGAGGGTCAGGGTGTTACTACCCTGCCCCCTTTTCTTGTTTTTTGCATTTATTACCCTGTTTTCTTGTGCCTTGTTTGGTAGAGGCACAAGATGACTGCCAACACTTCCTGGTTTGCAGTGTTGACAGCCAATTAGAATAAATCTCATGCCCGGGAGGGTGCGCGGATCCTCCGTGCCTCTATATATCGAAACTTTAGTTTTTTTATTTTCTCAGCAACTGCTGAACAGATTTACACCATTTATAAAAAGGGTGCTTTCTTAACCAAACACTACCTTTTTGCCAAATTTGGTGCAATTCCGTTCAGCAGTTCGAGCTATAGCCGTGTCTAATATCCTATTAGGATCCTAGGATTAGGTAGCTGATCGCTGATCGCTGCGATAGCGCTTTTGCGCGCATGCTGTAAATTGATATTTTAAAACTTACTTGTTTAATATTTTGTTCATTTTGGGTTCCTCAACCTTGTTTTAAATCTGCCCTCTTACTCGCACGATAAATTGGCCCCCGCACCGCCGTTTTGGCGGGTTCGATCCTGGGGTAGGAGCCTTTCTCTGGCCGCCATCTTGGAGTGGGGTGAGTGGGGTGAGGCGCTTCCATCCGCCAGCGCGTTAGTGCGCATGAGCCTGCGTGTGAACGCCTATTTAGGGCGAGTCCCTGTGGACATTCTTCCCCTGATTAGGTAGCTGATCGCTGATCGCTGCGATAGCGCTTTTGCGCGCATGCTGTAAATTGATATTTTAAAACTTACTTGTTTAATATTTTGTTCATTTTGGGTTCCTCAACCTTGTTTTAAATCTGCCCTCTTACTCGCACGATAAATTGGCCCCCGCACCGCCGTTTTGGCGGGTTCGATCCTGGGGTAGGAGCCTTTCTCTGGCCGCCATCTTGGAGTGGGGTGAGGCGCTTCCATCCGCCAGCGCGTTAGTGCGCATGAGCCTGCGTGTGAACGCCTATTTAAAGCTCCTCCCTTAGCGCAGCGGGATCGCGCAGCGGGCGTGTCCTCGCGTGCGCCCGTCCGCGCCAGACCGGGCCCGACTGGGCATAGGGACTCGGTTTTTTCGCTGTAATGTCTACATCTGCACTTCCGGCTGTGCCTATAAGAACCTATACTGGTGAGTATTTGCGATCTTTACACCCTCCCTCCTATGATATATGCTCATGTTGTGTTCTACCGATCCACAATTTCATCTGTGGAGGTTGTAAATTCCGTACGGGTAAAATGTCCACTTGTAGGGCCATGAAATCGGTCCATTCGCGTGGTCGAAGAAGGACCAAGGTACTTCCTGTTAAACACCCTGTGCTCCAGTTCTGGAATATTAATTGCCGGTCCCTACCCAAGCACAAGTCAAATATTTTTGATTTCTTAGTCACTGAGCAACCCGACGCCTTGTTTCTAACGGAAACCTGGCTACATGCCAGCTCTGGACTGGATATTGCGTGTGCTGTCCCCAACAATTATGTCATCTTGAGACAGGACCGTGACTCTGGTAAAGGAGGGGGTATAGCAATAATTTTCAAATCTTGCTATGTCTGCAAGCTTGAAACTTTTCCTCTTCCTGGATGTGAGGCGGCGCTTTTTAAACTTGCCATTAACCCTCAATTTACTCTATCTGGCCTCTTAATTTACCGCCCTCCTGGGAATGCTCACACCTGGACATCTGCGCTCACCAATTCTATAGCCCCTCTGCTTCTCAAAGCTGCAAACTTTACCATTCTTGGCAATTTAAATTTACATCTTGATGACACTTCTTGCGCCATTAGTAAAAGTTTTTTAAACGATCTTGAGGTGTTGAGTCTGATGCTACGCAACTCGGGTCCTACTCACTCTGCGGGGCACCAATTGGATCCGATTCTTTCCAATCTTTCCTTTGACTGCTCACAGAGTGCTCGTCCTCTGGACTGGACTGATCATTTTGCAGTCCATTTCGCCCTATCTGACATTAAATTGCCTATCTTGAATAGACAGGGTAAGGGCGAATTAGTCCATAGATGGGGTAAATTAGATATTTTAAAATTCAATCAGTATCTCTTTGACACTCGTCCCTCGGATGACGAAGCCCCTCTTACAGATTTGAACTCGGCAGTCGCATCTTGGCTCACGAATGCCGTAAATATTGTACTCCCCCCTACTCCGAGACTATCCAAATCTCATCGGTGTCCGGCCCCATGGTTCTCTCCCGATTTGAAGGTTTTGAGGACCAATTGTAAGGTCTTGGAAAGGAAATGGAGACGCACCTATTCTGCTTCTCGGAAGATCGTTTACAAAGAAGCATTGAAGGGTTACCACTCTAGGTGCAAAGAGGCGAGAGCTACTTACACGACAAAAATCGTGTCGCAAGCCCAGAATTGCCCTCGCACCCTTTTTGCAGTGGTCAAAAAACTGACAGGTGCTGACACTTTACCGACCCCTCCAGCCTTGGAAGAAGCCCAATGTAACTCCATTGCGGAATTCTTTATAGCTAAAGTTGAGCGTATTAACAACTCCATGAGTACCTCTAATACAGCTACTCAGTCTCAACCGGGGTGTGTGATTACGACCGCCCCTCTGTCCCCAAGGACACTGTTAACTAATTGGCTCCTGTTTGACGATGACTCGTTTTTTGCCTGCTTGAACAGTGTGAGATCTGGTTCACCGCGTGATCCGGTGCCTGCAAAAATTCTAAAGTTGTTTGATCTTGAGTGCCGGCGCCCTCTTATGAGACTCCTGAATACTTCCTTAAGTGAGTCTCGTGTGCCGCAAGACTGGAAGCATGCGATGGTGATCCCACTCCTAAAAAAGGCTGGTGCGGATACTTCTAACCTCTCCAATTTCAGACCTATTTCTTTATTGCCCATCTTCTCAAAGATACTGGAGAGGCATGTCAACACGCAGCTTACTGTGTTTACTGAAAATCAGGGCTTTTTACATCCATCCCAGTCCGGTTTTCGGGCCAACTATTCAACTGAGACCGCACTACTAGGGGTGACGGAGAGACTTCGGCACGGTATCGATCGCGGTGAAACTTCTGCTCTCATCCTTCTGGATCTGAGCGCAGCGTTCGATACCGTGTCCCATTCCATCTTATTAAACTCTCTCCGCTCCCTTGGAATAGCTGGCCCTGCACTTGCTTGGTTTGCCTCCTTCTTAAGTGAGCGCACATTCCAAGTTTTTTCTCAGAATGCTGCATCTACGATTTGTTCTTCGGCGTATGGTGTCCCCCAGGGGTCCATTCTCAGCCCGTTGCTTTTTAATATCTACATCAAACCTCTTGCTACCATCGCAGAGGAAGCCGGGCTGAGTATTGTTTCGTACGCCGATGATACTCAAATCGTTTTTTCCCTCTCCAGTGCCGAAGATGGCAATGTGTCTGGTCTGAAAACTGGTTTGTCACTTGTGGCTGAGTGGATGCAGAAGCATCTCCTCAAGCTTAACGGTGATAAAACCGAGATCATCATCTTGGGGAAGCAGAAGGATCTTTGGGGCCCTCAACATTGGCCTAGTACCATGGGTCCTACTCCTCTTCCAGTCCAGGTGGTACGTAACCTGGGTTTTCTTATCGATGACAGACTGTCCATGAGGCAACAAGCCACCAAGGTGGCGGCCATCTGTTTTACCACCTTAAGATGGCTCCAAAAAATTCTCTGGATGTTGCCCCTTGCCACGCAAAGAACAGTAGTCCAGGCTTTAGTAACATCTCGCCTGGACTACGGAAATGTTCTCTATCTTGGTGCAGATGCTGCCACTGTGGGGAAACTACAGGTTATACAAAATTCTTCGGCCCGTCTCCTCTGCAACATCCCGAGGAGGTCTTCAGCTGCGCAGGCCCTTCGAGATCTCCACTGGTTGAAGATCTCGAGTCGAATTAAATTTAAAGCTTTATGCTACATTTTCAAAATAAAGCAGGGTTCTGCCCCTTTATACCTTCAAAACCTGGTCCAACCCTATAGGCCCTGTCGTACCTTGAGATCATCGGCGAACTGCGACTATGTCATCCCCAGATTTAAGTTAGTGAAGATGGGCGGAAGATCATTCTCCCATCTTGGCCCCAAACTCTGGAATGCCTTGCCCATTGCCATGAAGACTGAGACTAATATGCTCATTTTTCGTAAAAAACCTGAAAACCTTACTCTTTTAAAGTATGTTTATAGCCGTGATTGATGTCAGCTTTTTTTCTTCTTTAGTCTATCCCTTGCGCCGGGAAACCCACTGCGGGTAGCTGTTGCGCACTATAAATTTTAAATAAATAAATAAATAAATAAATATGGAAATTAACATGGATAAAACACGTATTGGGACCCCCCTTTTTTCTCGTCCCCGCATGGCAAATCACCCTGAAACTTTTAGGATAGGAGCTGACTGGAGCGGGTCACTAGTTTTGAAAATTTTGTGAGGGTCTGTCAACCGCCGCTAAAGTTATTGGGAAAACAAAAAACGCTTTTCCATGGAAACTAGGTCCTAACTATCACTATCTACTGGCCAGTAGATAATATATATATCAGTAGGTAGTTATAGTTAGGACCTAGTTTCCATAGGAAAAGCATTTTTGGATGTGCTTATAACTTTGGCATCATTTGACGAACCTTCTGAAATTCTTCAAAACATTTCTCTTTTTTGGTCAGCTGCCATCTTGAAAGTGATTGATGAAGGGGGGGCTTAGAAAAAAAGGGTGATCTCAAAACATGTTTCCTCCATGCAATTTCCATAGGAAACTTTAGACAAGGCTACAGGTCAAACTGCTGAATGGAATTATGCCAAATTTGGCAGGGAGAAAGGTCTTGGTCCAGAAAGCACGCTTTTGTTTAAATGCGGTAAATCCGTTTAGTAGTTGTTGAGAAATATACAGATTTCGATATTTGAGAATTCTGACATCTGAATGGCTGAGGCGTTACGAGCACGATCTTGCGGCTCATTGGCTGTGAACTGTTGAATCTAGGAAATGTTGGCAGCCATTTTGTGACTGAGTTAAAATGTGTAGGGAAAAAATGAGAATAATTGAATAAGAGGGTATAGTAGGCAAGCTGTGGTCTTAGTTTAAGCAGTCTGAATGGTGCAGAAGGCTCTGGAAATCTCATTGGGAAAACAATGCGCCATATTGCGGTAAGCAGTAAAGTTGCGCAGGCTCTGGAAATCCTGTCGGGAAAACAATGCACCATATTGTGGAAAGCAGTAAGTTTGCGTAGGCTCTGGAAATCCCGTTGGGAAAACAATGCACCGTATTGTGGCAAGCTGTGTGTAGGGTGCACACACAGATAGAGTGAATGTTGAGTAGGCTGTGAAAATCACATCCGCAAAACAACAATGCACGGTAGTGCAGCAATGTTCAGGAGGCTGTGGAAATCATATCAGGAAAATAACAAGGTGCCTTATTGCAGCTTTCGTTTAATATAATGCGCAGTAATGTTTACTTATAATGCGGTGTTCACATTTATTATGGACAGTGTCACTTTGTTAGGGGAAATTTAATATTATGTGGGAGAGCGTGTTCTGTTCCTCTGCCTGGAACAAAATTAACGTTTAATTGGCTGAGGTGATCCAGCAATGAGCTCATTGTTCTTAAAACCTATGTTTTTTTCAGTGAATATATATATATATCTTTATGTATATATATATATATATATATTCACTGAAAAAACCATAGGTTATAGACCATATATAGTTAGGGATTAGCATTTAAAAAACCTTATTTTACTCACACAAAACCATTGAAATTCCATATATAGTTAGTTGCACTAACTATATATCGCGCACCCGCAATCCACTGCTGATGATGTCACATATTACATCATTCATGACATGGTCAGTGACATCACTGATGACATCACTGATGACATCTCAAATGACATCACTGATGACATCATCCAGTGACTGTGTGTTTCTGTAAAGTTTAAATATGTTTTACATATTGAAGAATGAGTAGATGTAGAAGTGTCTGGATGAAGGATTTAGTAGGTGCGTGACTGACTGTATGAGTGAGTGATTAAATGTGTCTCACTGAGTGCATGGGTTAGTGACTGAACTGTCTTAATTTGTGCATCATTATGTTTGTTCTGTAAACTGCTGCATGTGTTGATCAGTAGCTATATGAGTAACTATATGGGTTATTGATTGATTGCCCAAGTATTTGTATGGGAGACTGAGTGTGTGTGTGGCTGGCTGGGAGGTGTGTGACTCTGTGCAGATCAATGTGTACTTGTATCAATGATTGTATAAGAGAGTAAGTATGTGTTAGTATATGTTTCAAAATGTAAGGTGCTCTATGTTGAACTGTATAGATTAGAAAATGGAAGTGTGATTGATTCTTTACAGGACTGACTAGGTGTGTGAGTAACTCCATGGATGAGTGACAGAGTGTGAGAGTCTGTATAGGTGTATGAGTGCATATGATAGTGTTGTAAAGATGAGTGATTGTATGTATGAATGATTGTATGGGTAAATGAGTGAATGTGTGTGTAAACATAGGAATCACTGAGTGCGTATGTAGTAACTAGTATTGGTGTGTCAATGGTTTCAAAAATTATACTCTGTATTTAACACTGGGTGTAACAGAGGTTATATTAAAGTGTGAGGAGATGCATTGTATTGTCACATGAATGATATCATCAGTGATGTGGTCATTGATGTCAAATGAGATGTCATCAGTGATGTCATCAGTGATGTCATTTGAGATGTCATCAGTGATGTCATTTGAGATGTTATCAGTGATGTCATTTGAGATGTCAGCAATGATGTCATCAGTGATGTCATTTGAGATGTCATCAGTGATGTCATTTGAGATGTCATCAGTGATGTCATCAGTGATGTCACTGACCATGTCATGAATGATGTAATATGTGACATCATCAGCAGTGGATTGCGGGTGCGCGATATATAGTTAGTGTAACTAACTATATATGGAATTTCAATGGTTTTGTGTGAGTAAAATAAGGTTTTTTAAATGCTAATCCCTAACTATATATGGTCTATAACCTATGGTTTTTTCAGTGAATTTTCAAGGTTTTTTAAATGCTAATTCCTAACTATATATGGTCTCTAACCTATGGTTTTTTCAGTGAATTTCAATGGTTTTTTAATAGCAAATATCATAAGCTGTCGAATGTCAAGTACGTGGTAAGTAAAAACATTTTCGTGTTTATGCACACTGATCTGCTTTGAATGCTGCCCCCCCTCCCCCTCATTTCTATTAGGAGTACTCTCTCTTTGCAGATAGTGAAGGGTAGTTAACGCAGGCCTTTGCCCCCGTTGTAATCCGTCGTGCCTGCTTCTCTCTCCATTTGATTGATTGTTATCCAAGCATTTACTGTTTTAGAATTGGTTCTCTTTGGTTCATTCTCTATTTACAAACAAGCACAGAGTCGCAATACTCTGTTTAGTCTTTGCAGATAGTGAAAAATCGTGTAAAAAAACAAAAGGAATCGAGCAAAATCAGTAGGCCACTAATGGGATCTCTTTTTGACCTTGCTAAAATAGAAACATTAGGAACAACCCCTCATGAGAAATACGAAACTAGTGAGATGAACTGAGCTCCACACCATGATGGCTGCAAGACAGCTCGGCTCCGCCACCCACCCCGCCCAAAATAACGATAAACTCTATGCAAATATTACAAATATATACAACACACCAGCAAAGTAACAGGGTAAAACATTTTATTAAATAACTATTTACATAACTATTTTATACTTTTTGTTGCCCGATCCGGCTAGCTCAATCGATCGAGCATGAAACTCATGCACTCTGATAGTTCAAAGTTTTGAGGAGTGCTTGTAACACTGTCTGAAGCCTATTTGTACTTGCTACAGCTTCACTATTCTCAATGTAAGTGGGGGCTGTTTGAGGACGTGACTGAATTTGAAAACAATGTGATGCGGTGCCACCTTGAACCGCTTGACGGAGGCCCCCGAGGGACGGAGTCATGGCGCGGACTCGGAGGGGGCGCTTGGCTCCGGCCCCCTCCGCAAGTCATGTTGCCCTGGTGTGGCCTGAGATCGCCCCCGACATAGGTGGCCGGCTCCCGGGGTCAAGCGGAACTTTTTGCCTTTTGGTGACTCTTCCATTCTTGACCTTGTCCCACAATCCGTTTCACCTAAAGACACGCTGTAGTGGGGCGCCCCTTTACCGTTTCAGTTGCCATTCCGCCCGCTTTTGCTACACTGTGCCTCTTCCGCTATTCAGCTGTTTACCGCCCGCTCTTTCGACTACAGCGTCTCGCTCACCATGTACTTGAGTTGCTCCCGCTCTTGCGGTGCAGCGATAGGCGGCTGCCACAGGACTCTCAAAATGGCGGCGGGCTCTTCAGATTTGGGCGTGGTCCACTAAAATGGGCCTGCGACACCTTGGAACTCAGACGCTTGTCTGCTAGAGCTTGGGCTCCATTCTCGAAAGCGTCCCCTCAGCCTTGAAGATTCTACAAAAGTCTTGGCGGCCCCTGACTCCCGCAGGCTTCTGGTGGGGAGCGGCTAGCATGATTGCTCGTGGAATGGCCACGACGGAGCTACGAAATGGTGGTGCTCTCATGCTAACGCCAGCTTCAGTCTGAAACATCCAGAAACACTTTAGACTACTAATTCGATCAGTTCCAGTGGCGCCCCAACGTGACCCGGTAGAGAAGAACTTGCCCTCCCCTCTTTGACTGATGGTTCTTGTTGCCTGTCCCTTCTGTTGTCATTTAACAGAACTATTTAGCCTGCTGAAAGGGGTTGTGTTCCGACCGCTGGTTGGTGGAGACATTTTGACTATATTCTGGACCTGCGTTGTCGCGTAATGCGTCATATGACGCGCCGCGTTAGCGCATCCGGAAGTGCTCCGGTGCGCGAAGCGCAGCTTCCCGGAAGCGATCTGGGGCGCGGCGCGCAGCGCGTAACGTAAGCATAACAGGTCATGTGACTTGTTAATAAAACTTCTCATTGGTTCATTTTACTTTTCTTATTCTAATGATGAAAGGCTTGGTCATATGACCTAAAAATTACGCTTTTTATTACTTTCGAACATTATTTTTTCTTAAACATATGTTATAATGTTCCAGGCTAATGTACTTTCCCGGAAAATTTACAACTGTCCTGCAAGTAAAATATATTCCTTTTTCGAGAAAAAGGACGTTTCTTCGTCCCATGACGGAGCCGTTGAGCAAAAGAGGCTCGGCCTGCTGTCTTAGTCGCCGATACGCCTGAATATCAGATTCTTATCGATCACTTTATGTTGCAGAAGTAGAAACACAACAGCCCTTGACCATTTATCTTTACTGCGTTCCTGCGTATTATACCTTTTACCCTTCATGAAATTGGACTGCTTTATTTCACTTGCCTTTTACTGATTCTAAAACAGTGACTATTATTAAAAACTTTACCAATGTAAATACTACTACCATGTTTTCTTTTAAAAACCTTTATTGTGAAAATGTCAGTATACAAATACGGGCCTATAACCACGTGGGCCGGCCACGGAGCAAACTGTAATCGTATATGATGAGTAGACATTTACACTGTAGAGGAACGTAACGGGCGGGCCATTAGGTTGCAAGAACTAAGGTGTCTAACAGTTGCGGAATCGGTGGACGTACATTTTATAATTAAAATACGACAGAGTCAGTTACAATAAAATTATCTAGATATACATTTGCGGGCAAGTACCATGGGTGACGTTAATTCGAACTTTCAATAGTACAGTAATCAATAACACATCAGAACTTAATATCAATAGGGATGTCGAAATATTCAATCAATTCTCGTCCCCGCCCGCCATGTGCTTCAAAACTGCATACGTATCTCGTGATCTCAAGGTTCAGCAACCAGTACACAACAAGGAGTTACGAGTCCCATTTATTCCGGCGCCATTTTGGGCGAGGACGGGCAGGTCCAGGATATAGTCAAAATGTCTCTACCAACCATCGACTATGATGATGTTCATATGCTGTATTTATTAGAGTAACACTCATCTGTCCACATGAAATTAATTTGCCACAATCTAAACATGTCATTTTAATCTTTCCAAATGTTCTTCTAAATATTTGGGACCGTTTCCCTTGCCTCTGATGCTGTCAGTGCCACTTCTTTGGTGAATGTACTGGCAGGTCGGGGGTTCTCCTCCAAATCTCTCTTTTGTGCAGCACTATAATTAATCGGTGCCACCTCTCCATATGACGATGCATGGCATAGTTACCATAACTATATTTTTTTTCGGTTCCTCTGGAGAGTACATCGTGGCAGATGAGGCAGGTAACGTACCGGGCATTTACCTTTTTTGCATGTCGAGGAAAGGAAAAAAAATTTGAGCGTCCGAGTTCTAAGGTTTCCCAGGGCCTATTCGCCGCAAGTGCGCACGCAACTCAGCTGCATAGCGAGTGAAACACCAAGGGGCGCCCCACTGCAGCCGAGGAACCTTCATCTTGGGGGCGACGCACAGCATCACATTGCTTTCCAATGCAGTCAGATCCTCAAACAACCCCCACTGACTGACGCGAACTCACAGGCCACCGGAGCGCCCCACGCCGACTTTCGGCGCAGCATTGTAGGATGGCCACACCAGTGCGGCAACTTGCTATACACCACCTCGTTGCCATCCGGATCTTGGCGCGTTGCGCTGCCTTTGGCCCTATTCGCACATCGGTCCGCTACTGACGCCATCTCACAGGCCAACGGGGCGCCCCACGCCGACTTTCTGCATTGTAGGATGGCCACACCAGTGCGGCAACTTGCTAGACACCACCTCGGTGCCATCCGGATCTTGGCGCGTTGTGCTGCCTTCGGCCTATTCGCACATCGGTCCGCTACTGACGCCATCTCACAGGCCAACGGAGCGCCCCACGCCGACTTTCAGCATTGTAGGATGGCCACACCAGTGCGGCAACTTGCTAGACACCACCTCGGTGCCATCCGGATCTTGGCGCGTTGTGCTGCCTTCGGCCTATTCGCACATCGGTCCGCTACTGACGCGAACTCACAGGCCAACGGGGCGCCCCACGCCGACTTTCAGCATTGTAGGATGGCCACACCAGTGCGGCAACTTGCTAGACACCACCTCGGTGCCATCCGGATCTTGGCGCGTTGTGCTGCCTTCGGCCTATTCGCACATCGGTCCGCTTCTGACGCCGCCTCACGTGCCAACGGATTTTCTACGCTTTTTATACCCTATGCCGCATAACAGGTCATGTGACTTGTTTATAAAACTTTTCATTGGTTCATTTTACTTTTGGTTTCCTAATGATGGAAGGCTTGATCATATGACCTAAAAATAACACTTTTCATTGGATGAAAACTTTTTTTTTTCCCAAACGATGAAAGCCCCACCTTGTTTCTGGATGTTTCAGACTGAAGCTGGCATCAGCATGAGAGCACCACCATCTCGTGGCTCCGTGGTGGTCATTCCGCGAGCCATCATGGCAGCCGCTCCCCACCGGAAGCCTGCAGGAGTCGGGGGCCCCCAAGACTTTTGTAGAATCCTCAAGGCTGAGGGGACGCTTTCGAGAATGGGGTCCAAGACCTAGTAGACAAGCGTCCGAGTTCCAAAGTGTCCCAGGGCCATTTCAGTGGACCAGGCCCAAAAAGGAAAGAGCCTGCCGCCATTTTGAGAGTCCTGTGGCAGCCGCCTATCGCTGCACCGCAAAAGTGGGCGCAACTCAGCTGAATGGCGGATTTTGGCACAGTGTACCAAAAGCGGGGGGAATGGCAACTGAAACGGTAAAGGGGCGCCCCACTACAGCAGACGAGCCTCCACCTGGGGAGGCCCATTCACGCCGCCTCACCCCCCCCCCGGGGCGCCCCACGCCATTATTCGGAGAAGCATTGTAGGATACCAAAACCAGTGCGGCAACTTACTGGACATCACCTGGGTGCCATCCACATCTCAGCGCGTTCTGCTGCCTTGGGACTATTCGCACAACAGACGGCTACTGACGAGGCCTCCCCCCGCACCCCCCGGGACGCCCCACGGAATGGCAACTGAAACGGTAAAGGGGCGCCCCACTACAGCAGACGAGCCTCCACCTGGGGAGGCCCGTTCACGCCGCCTCACCCCCCCCCCGGGGCGCCCCACGCCGTTATTCGGAGCAGCATTGTGGGATACCAAAACCAGTGCGGCAACTTACTTGACATCACCTGGGTGCCATCCACATCTCAGCGCGTTCTGCTGCCTTGGGACTATTCGCACAACAGACCGCTACTGACGAGCCACCCCCCGGGACGCCCCACGCCGTTATTCGGAGCAGCATTGTAGGATACTCAAAACCAGTGCGGCACCCAGGCAACATCACCTGGGTGCCGTCCAGAACTCAGGACGTTGGGCTGCCTTGGGACTATTCGCACAACCGACCGCTACTGACCATTGTTCCTTCTTTTTTCCTAAAAATGTTTAAATGTTTTTACTGTTTTTGTTGCGTTGTTTATATTTATAAGTTATTAAAGTTTTATAATCCTACTACTTTGTTGGAGTGCTATATATTTTTAATGTTACACATAATTGTAAAAACTTTGATGTACAAAGAGGCATCCCTGGAATCTTCCGCTTCAGGCTCGGTCCCCTCCCCAATCACAATACAGGATGGTTTTCAGATAGTAGGAACGCGTGTGGTGTGACGGATCTCATCGGGTGGGGGCCTTGATCTACTGTAACTCCTTTGAAGAGGGGGGATTCTTTACAGCTGGGGCCATAAAGTACATCTGCAGGGCTACCTGATAGCCTGGGACCGGCCTGGACAATCGGACACAGAGGAAGAGGAGTGTCAGAGGGTGCGGTAGTGAATAGTGCTAAAGGGAGGTGTCGGGCGGGCACAGAGTGTGATTCTCAGGGAAGAGCAGCGCAGATGGGGGGAGGTTTATTGCCCATGCATAAGACAGAGAGCGGGGGTGACCAGTGCCTGGGGGAGATGCTTGCGAGGGTGGGGAGCCATGCTAAGGATCGACAGCGTGCAGAGAGTGGGTCTGGTCAAGGCATCTAAAATGGCTGCCGTGCACGACAAAAATGTGGCATTTGAAAAAAGGCAAGATGGCGCAGACAATGTTTTTCAACACTTCCTGATTTCCTTCGAATCGAACGTTAACAGACGTTATCTCTCCCACACTACCGGTCCCCCTGGGCTTAAACGCCGAGATGGTAGGGACTGCATCCCGTGGAGATAGGCCGAGACGTCACTCGGCAGAAAAAAAAGTAAAAAAAAGTCTATAAACATACAATAAGTTAAAAGTCAATCATTCTTGTTTCCTTGTAGTACGCTCCCCAGTCCGCTTCCCGTTACGCTAACCAGGCGCACCCCACCAAAAAAAAAACGTTTTTTTTTTTTTTTTTTTGCCCCGCGGAGCCCTTTTAAAGCCTCCACATCAAACCTATGGGGTCAGGGAGGATCTACTATGCCCCCTTATGGTCATTTGCCCCTTCGCTTTGGCCTCCTCTTGTCTCTCGATCCTACCGAGAGACAAGATGGCGGCCGCTCCGTACTGTTTGGAATGTTTACAGACACCGGAGAGCCAATCAGCTTCGCTTGGCAAAGCTCCGTAACGCGAAAAGTACGCGAAACGGAGCGCTACCCGGGACGCTGTCACAGATATATATCTTTTTTTGAACGTTAATTTCTCAAAATCCACTGCAGCACATATATTGAGACCCAGCAAAGGCACATCGGGCTACCGGTCCCTACAATTTTGCCAAGTTTCATGCAAATCCATTCACCCGTTCGATTTTTTTTTTTTTTTTTTTTTGCCCCGCGGGGCCCTTTTAAAACCTCCACATCAAACCTAGGGGGTCAGGGAGGATCTACTATGCCCCCTTATGGTCATTTGCCCCTTCGCTTTGGCCTCCTCTTGTCTCTCGATCCTACCGAGAGACAAGATGGCGGCCGCTACGGACTGTTTGGAATGTTTACAGACGCCGGAGAACCAATCAGCTTCGCTTCGCAAAGCTCCGTAACGCGAAAAGTACGCGAAGCGGAGCGCTGCCCGGAGCGCTGTCACAGATATATATCGTTTTTTGAACGTTAATTTCTCAAAATCCACTGGAGCACATATATTGAGACCTAGCAAAGGCACATCGGGCTACCAGTCCCTACAATTTTGCCAAGTTTCGTGCAAATCCATTCAGCCGTTCGAGCTAAAAGTGAGTCCAACCGCCCTATGGAAATTAACATGGGAAAAACGCGTTTTGGGACCCCCCTTTTTTCTCGGCCCCGCCTTGACGAACCCCCCCCCAAATTTTCAGGGGCTGCCCAGAAACAAAATGTTCCATTTTCCTGAAAATTTCAGCCAATTCCGTCCACAAACGCCAAAGTTATTAGACATAGAATTTTCAAAAATCCCATAGAGAAAAAATCCTAACTATATATACCTACTGGCGACCGCCAGTAGGTAATATATATATATTTACTGAAAAAAACATAGGTTTCACACACGTTATAGTTAAAAATTAGCATTTAAAAAACCTTAGAAATTCACTGAAAAAACTATAGGTTTCACACATGTTATAGTTAGCTGGACATTTTACTCATACAAAACCATTGAAATTCCCTCGTTATAGTTAGTTTAGTTAACTATAACTAGCGCGCCCGCAATGCACTGCTGATGACGTCACATACATCACTCATGACATGGTCAGTGACATCACTCATGACATCACTGATGACATCTCAAATGACATCACTGATGACATCATCCAGTGAATGTGTGTCTTTCTGAAAAATAATTTTTTTTATATATGTATATCTAAAGGTCGATGGAACAATAAATGGGTAAATAAATGTCTAAATGGATTTTTTTGTGAAATTGATTCTATAAATGACTTATTAAGTGTATCTTAGTGAATCCATGTATTAACGAGTAATGTTTAAATATGTAAATATCCGTATCAGTGTCTCACTTTGTGTATAAGTGGCTGCATGGGTTGGTGAGTAGCTACATGAGTGTGTATATGGCCTATTAGTTGGTTTTTTGAATATCAGTATGAGTGTCTGTATGGTCCGGTGGGGGATATTACTTAGCGTATAGATGCATGAGTGACTGACTCACTGTTTGTATGCGTTTTGAAGACAGCATGTGTGCAAGACTGTATGGGTGGACGAGTTTGTGTATGGGTGTGTTAGTGAGTGAATGACTGTCTCAATAGTGTCTTTATGAGTAAGTACATATGCTTTAAACTAGTATATGTGAGTATTGATGTATATGAGTGAGTATATATGAGAGTGAGAGATTGGAAGAGTTCCTATATAAATAAGTATTTGTTTCTATAAGTGATTGTTTAAGAGAGTAAGTATGTGTATGTTTCTGTAGAAGTAAGAGTAGTGGTGTGTGTATAGCTGTATAGGCAAGTAAATGGATGTTTGATAGTTTATTTGCATGTGTGAGTATGTTTGTGAGTAACTCTATGTATGAGTGCCGGTGTGTAACAGGATGTATAGATGTATGAGTACATATGATGAGTGAGTACATGTATGAGTGACTGTATAGAAATGTTGGTGAATGAGTGGATGTGTATGTAGATGTTGGAATTACTGAATAGGTTGTTGAAACTGGTATTGGTATTGAAAATTTTATATTCTATTTTTGAATGTGTGTATCAACGGGTATATTAAGGTGAGAGGAGGTCTGCCCCTCTTTCACAAGGATGATGTCATGAGTGATGTCATGAGTGATGTCATTTGAGATGTCATCAGTGGTGTCATGAGTGATGTCACTGACCATGTCATGATTGATGTAGTATGTGACGTCATCAGCAGTGCATTGAGGGCGCGCGAGTTATAGTTAACTAAACTAACTATAACGGGGGAATTTCAATGGTTTTGTATGAGTGAAATGTCCAGCTAACTATAACATGTGTGAAACCTATAGTTTTTTCTGTGAATTTCTAAGGGTTTTCAAACGGTAATTTTTAACTATAACTTGTGTGAAACCTATGGTTTTTTCAGTGAATTTCTAAGTTTTTTTAAATGCTAATTTTTAACTATAATGTGTGAAACCTATAGTTTTTTCAGTGAATTTCTAAGGTTTTTTAAATGCTAATTTCTAACTATAACGTGTGTGAAACCTATGGTTTTTTCAGTGAATTTGTAATGTATTTTAAATGATAATTTTTAACTATAACGTGGCTGAAACCTATGGTTTTTTCAGTGAATTTCAAAGGTTTTGTAAATGATCATTTTTAAATGTATTAATTGTTATATTTTTTTATACTAATTTACTACATTGTTTTAAAGTGTTTATTTTTAGATATTTTATTTTTTAAATTACATTACATATTTTTAATATAAATTGAAAAAAATGTTTTTAAAAATATTGAAATGTATTTTTTTTTATTTAATATTTTTTTTATTTAGATATATTTTATATGGATGTATGACGTTACTACGATTACTTTTACAACGCCTACCTTTGCAACGCAATTTTTACAATGCAGGATCCTTTACAACGAATGTCTTTACAACGCATGATATTACATCGCAGATGTCTTTACAACGCATGCCATTACAACGTAAGTATATAATATTTTTTTTAAATGTAATTAATTAAAATTAATTTAATTTAATTTAATTTAATTTTTATTTTACTTTCATTTTTTAAATATATATATATATATTTTTTAAAATAATGTAGGTGTTTTAAAAGGGAAACAACCATTACAACGCAACTTTTACAACGCACTACCATTACAACGAAATTTTTACAACGCAAAAACCATTACAACGCATGTATTTACAACGCATGTTTTTACAACGCAGGTACCTTTACAACGCATACCATTACAACGTAAGTATTGGTAAGTATATAATTATATTTTAAATTTTATATGTTTGAGTTTTTTTAAGGGGTATTTTTAGGGTTAAGGGTCAGTTTTCAGTTTTTGGGTAACAGGGTATTTATAGGGTTCAGGGTCAGTTTTCAGTTTTTGGGTAAAGGGGTATTTTTAGGGTTCAGGGTCAGTTTTCAGTTTTTGAGTAAAAGGGTATTTTTTGCGTTCAGGGTCAGTTTTCAGTTTTTGGGTAAAGGGGTATTTTTAGGGTTCAGGGTCAGTTTTCAGTTTTTGGGTAAAGGGGTATTTTTAGGGTTCAGGGTCAGTTTTCAGTTTTTGGGTAAAGGGATATTTTTAGGGTTCAGGGTCAGTTTTGGGTTTTTGGGGTACAGTGGTATTTTTAGGGTTCAGGGTCAGTTTTGGGTTTTTGGGTAAAGGGATATTTTTAGGGTTCAGGGTCAGTTTTGGGGTTTTGGGTTAAGGGGTATTTTTAGAGTTCAGGGTCAGTTTTGGGTTTTTGGGTTAAGGGGTATTTTTAGGGTTCAGGGTCAGTTTGGGGTTTTTGGGTAAAGGGGTATTTTTAGGGTTCAGGGTCAGTTTTGGGTTTTTGGGTAAAAGGGTATTTTTGGGGTTCAGGGTCAGTTTTGGGTTTTTGGGTAAAGGGGTATTTTTAGGGTTCAGGGTCAGTTTTGGGTTTTTGGGGTACAGGGGTATTTTTAGGGTTAAGGGTCAGTTTTGGGTTTTTGGGGTACAGGGGTATTTTTAGGGTTCAGGGTCGGTTTGGGGTTTTTGGGGTACAGGGGTACAGGGTAAAAATAAAATAAAATTAAATTTAAATTAAATCAATGAAATGAAATTAAATTAAATTAAATTAAATTAAATTATATTATTTTCAATTATTTTAAATTAAAAAAATTAATAAATACTTACCAATACTTACGTTGTATTGGTATGCGTTGTAAAGGTACCTGCGTTGTAAAAACATGCGTTGTAAATACATGCGTTGTAAAAGTTCTTGCGTTGTAAAAATTTCGTTGTAATGGTATGCGTTGTAAAAGTATGAGTTGTAACGTCATACATCCGTTTTAAAATAATGGGTGTAATAGTAGGGTAAGTGCTGGATAGTGTAGGGGTAAAAATTACTATTCTAACTCCAGGGGGGTGTAATAGTAGGGTAAGTGCTGGATAGTGTAGGGGTAAAAATTACTATTCTAATTCCAGGGGGGTGTAATAGTAGGGTAAGTGCTGGATAGTGTAGGGGTAAAAATTACTATTCTAACTCCAGGGGGGTGTAATAGTAGGGTAAGTGCTGGATAGTGTAGGGGTAAAAATTACTATTCTAACTCCAGGGGGTGTAATAGTAGGGTAAGCGCTGGATAGTGTAGGGGTACACATTTTAATTAATAATAAAATTACTTAAATATTTTTTTTAAATAAATGATATTTTTTTAAAAAAAATATTACATTAATATTTATTTATAAAAAAAAAAAATTAATAAAATTTGTATTATAATGATATACTTACCTATACTTACGTTGTAATGGCATGCGTTGTAAAGGCATCTGCGATGTAATATCATGCGTTGTAAAGACATTCGTTGTAAAGGATCCTGCGTTGTAAAAAATGCATTGTAAAGGTAGTTCGTCGTAAAAGTTGCGTTGAAACGGATGTTTGCCATTTTATATAGCAGGCAATGATATCCTACGGAAGGAAATTCTTTTTAGGTTCCAAAACTCCACACTTAGAAGAATTTCCAAGTGAAACCAGTCAATGTTAGCCTATGGATGGAAATTTAAGTTACTGTAACTACGAATAGGATTACTTTTCATGATCAGTAGTGGGCTGAAAGATGCAGCACTGAGGTCTCTCCTGATAACAGGTGAGTAAATCGGCATTCGTAGTTCAGCTGATTTTTGAGGAAATGTTTAAATTTCCAAAACTCCACACTTCGAAAAATTTCCAGTCAATGTTAGCCTACGGAAGGAAATTCAAGTTACTGTAAGTATCGTTAGAATTACTTTCCAGGATCAGTAGTGGTTTGAAAGATGCAGCACTGAGGTCTCTCCTGATAACAGGTGGGTAAATCGGAATTTGTAGTTCGACTGATTTTTGAGGAATATTTAAAGTTCCAAAACAGCACACTTTGAAAAATTTCCAAATGAAATCAGTCAATGTTAGCCTATAGAAGGAAATTCAAGTTACTGTAACTACGATTAGAATTACTTTTCAGGATCAGTAGTGGGCTGAAAGATGCAGCACTGGTGTCTCTCCTGATAACAGGTGAGTAAATCAGAATTTGTAGTTCAGCTGATTTTTGAGGAATTTTTTAAAGTTCCAAAACTCCACACTTCGTAGAATTTCCAAGTGAAACCAGTCAATGTTAGCCTATAGAAGGAAATTCAAGTGACTGTAAGTATGGTTAGAACAACTTTTCAGGATCAGTAGTGGGCTGAAAGATGCAGCACTGAGGTCTCTCCCGATAACAGGTGAGTACATTGAAATTCATAGGTCGGCTGATTTTTGAGGAATTTTTGAAGTTCCAAAACTCCACACTTAGAAAAATTTCCAAGTGAAAACAGTCAATGTTAGCCTAGAAAGAAAAGTCAAGTTACTGTAACTACGAATAGAATTACTTTTCATGATCAGTAGTGGGCTGAAAGATGCAGCACTGAGGTCTCTCCTGATAACAGGTGAGTAAATCGGAATTCGTAGTTTGGCTGATTTAAGAGGAATATTTGTACATTTCAAAAATAGACACAATAGATTCCTATGGAAGGAAAAACAAGTTAGTGGTAAGTATGCTTAGATTTACTTTTCAGGGTCCGTACTGGGCTCAAAGATGCAGCACTGACGTCTCTTGTGATAACAGGTGAGTACATCCGCTGATTTTAGAGGAATATTGTGCTCTATAGTGAAGGAAGGGGGTGGGGCCTGAGGTGACATGTGTGCAAACACGCCCTGTGGCGCGTTTTAGATTGGGAAATTAATTCCTCTTCAATCCTGAGGTCCCCTGTAAGCCAACTAGCCCACCAGGTACCTCTAGTATGCGCAAGGGAGCTGTGTTGCAGAGAGGTGTTCAGAGGGCACGCCCCCTTTTTACAACACGCTGGAACGCAACTCCGTGGCGCTTAATGCAGGTACCTGTTCGACTAGTTGGCCCCTAGAGAACCTCTGGATTGAAGAGGAATTAATTCCCCAACTTAAAACTCACCACAGGGCATGTTTGCACACATTTCACCTCATGCCCCGCCCCTTACCTTCACCACTGTGCAAATGCGCCCCGTAGCGTGTTCTAAGTTGGGGGATTAAGTCTCCTTGCATACTGGGGCTCCCTGGAGGCCAACTAGTCCACCAGGAACCTCTAGTATGTGCCAGGGGGCTGCGTTGCAGAGAGGTGTAAAAAGGGCCAAGGCCTCATTACACCTCTCTGCAACGCAGCCCCCTGGCGCATTTGCAGAGGGATAACTAATTCCCCTTGCATACTGGTGGTCCCTGGGGGCCAACTAGCCCACCGGGAACCTCCAGTATATGCCAGAGGGCTGTGTTGCACAGAGGTGTAATGAGGCCCCGCCCCTTTTTATTTTTTGGCCTTGGGGGTCCTTGTGTGACCCCCTGAGCAGGCCGAGGGGGTCAGGAACCTCCAGTATGCGCCAGGGGGCTGCCTTGCAGAGAGATGTAAAAAGGGGTGTGGCCTCTTTACAGGTCTCTGCAAGGCAGCCCCCTGGTACGTTTGCAGAGGGGGAACTAATTCCCCTTGAATCCTGAGGGTCTCTGGTGGCCAACTACCCCACCAGGAACCTCCAGTATGCGCCAGGGGGCTACATTGCACAGAGGTGTAATGAGGCCCTGCCCCTTTTTACACCTCTCTGCAACGCAGCTGCCAGGCGTGTTTACAGAGGGGGAACTAATTCCTCTTGCATATTGGGGGTCCCTGGGTGCCAACTAGCCCACTAGCAACCTCCAGTATGCGCCAGGAAGCTGCATTGCAGAGAGGTGTAATGAGACCCTGCCCCTTTTTACAAGTCTCTGTAACGCAGCCCCCTGGCGCATTTACAGAGGGGGAACTAATCCCCCTTGCATATTGGTGGTCCCTGGGGGCCAACTAGCCCTCCTGGAACCTCCAGTGTGCACCAGGGAGCTGCATTGCAGAGAGGTGTAATGAGGCCACGCCCTTTTTTACAACACTCTGCAAAGCAGCTCCATGGCACTTACTGGAGGTACCTGGTGAGCTAGTTGGCCCCCAGGGACCCCCAGTATTCAATGGAAATTACTTCCCCCTCTGCAAACATGCCAGGGGGTGCATTTGCAGAGTGGTGCAGGGAGGGGCAGGGCTTGAGGTGACAGATTGCACCACTCTCCAAACGCGCCCCCTGGCAAGTTTGCAGAGGGGGAACTAATTCCCCTTGAATACTGGGGGTCCCTGGAGGCCAACTAGCCCACCAGGAACCTCCAGTATGCGCCAGGAGGCTGCGTTGCAGAGAGGTGTAAAAAGGGGCATGGCGTCTTTACACGTCTCTGCAAAGCAGCCCCTATCAGAGCTTAGATCCCCCCTAGTGTCAAAGTAGCCAGTGTGACTGCTTTGAATCCCACTGACACAAAGGTGATATAAAATATTTTACTGCGGAACACCTACAAAAGTACGACAAATAAGTTTACAGAAGTTTGTTGATCAAATTCATTGTGACCAGGTACCCAAGGCCCGACCTCACACTCAACTGCTTATTGTGCACAGCGATCGCTACAAAGTATCATAGTTAGGTACAAGGAGATGTTGCCACCTCGCACAGCCGCGCCCTTCTAAACTGAGCTGATAAACGGCCCCTAAGGGCAGGGCACGTGTGAAGCAGACTGAGGGTTTTGTCTTGTGTTCTAAGACTGGCATTGGAACTAGAGAAAAAACACCCCATAATCACCGAATTACAGTATTCTCCCCTCTGCCTTAAATACCATTTAGCAGATTTCAACTGGCATGTCCGTGTAATCGGTTCTCATTCAGGTTTTATACTATGTGGCGATCTAAGTAGAGCACGTCCTGCTCTTGCTACAATAGAGGTCTCTGCTTCTTGGAGCTATGTGTGCTATATCACATACCATCATATTTATATAATGTGTTCTATAGTGTAGCTTTCCCTATCTTTGTGTCCCCCATGTGTAAGTACAACAGCTGTAACCCCCTCCATGTACAACGCCCCTCCAAACTGGGACTAGTGAGGACACATGTTCTTTTTCTCCCAAGGATATCCTTCAAATACAATGGCTCTACCCGCGTGCTTGGGGATCAGGGCTAGCAGTACGAAGAGTTTGTCAGCAGCTGCACAGGTGAGGTCACTGTTTGAATAACCCACTATAAGATGAATTCATGACGTGGTTTTCATTTTCTGTGTCCGGTTATGGCGGGATGTGCTCTTTGTGTATATCCATGTCGTATTAACCTCACACTTTTCTCATTAAGCCAACCTCTGTATTGTGTGGCACGTTGTTATATTTGCAACTCTAGCGCTATACAATGAGGGCCTCTGGGCACTTATCAGTCAATGGCACACATTGTGCTGGTTTCCTCAGTGTCTCATTCTCAGCCTACTAAAAGGTGATAGAATAGTTTAAGTGGGTCAGACTGCCCCCACCAGGAAATAAAATATTAATCAGACACATTGTTCGCTTATTAGATTGCCGTGATAGTCAAAAGATTGCTCACTTAAAGGATATATTAGCAACAAATAGCGATACGCCGGATATTATGGCAGAGATAACGTGCTATTAGCAACGTTTATCTCTAAAGCGATAAAATATCTGGCGATAGCGGCTCAATGCGTGAATATCGCTGGAAATCCAGTAATATTAAGGCATTAACGCTAATGGGGACTTAACCTGAATATACACCTCCCATTGGATATACAGTTTAAGTCATGGTCCGAGCAGGTGATTTTTTTTATCGCTTCGCCTGTCTTGCCAATAGTCGATGTGTCGCTAACAGGTTAGGTACGCCCACTTTGCATGTCATTAGCAATAAATATCTCTGACATGCAAAGCGGGCCCCAAACCTGTAGCTATCGCCTGTCGCTAACTGCTGTTAGTGACAGCTTGGTAATAGGGCAATAAAAATATTGCTTCTTTAGCGGGAAAAAGTCCAGCTAAAGCGGCAATATCGCCCTTGCTAATATGCCCCCTTTATTCGTATTTTAGTGGAGGTTTAAAGGCTATTGTGGTCTTGGAATTGCGTTATCTGCAAACCCCAATACTCTTGACCGTACTTAAAGGTAACGAAGAAGGCAACTTTGTGGCCTTAAGACCTAATGCATCAGATGGCACCTTCATACATACTGTCTTTGCCTAAAAAATGTGGATGTGTGTATGTGGCATTGAACCTGGCGATCCTTGTAGGTGATGTAACGGGTCATGAATTGCGAGGCTCAGTATGAAGGGAGGATTTATAGGTTTGAGGGCTTCCAATCTGAGGAGGTTGGACAGATGATTATATTATTGTAACTGATTATTTGGAATATATTTCAGGTGCTTAATTAAACAAATGTGCATGTTCTCAATGTCTTAATATTAAGTATTGAATTGTATGGCTACTGTGATATCGCTTTCCATTTCCCTTGCGAGGCCTAATGTGCTTTCGGATAGTTTTATAAAGCGCTACACATCTCTGTAACTTGAAAACGCTCTAACCGTCTTAATATGTGTGCTGCTTGGGTGAGGATGTTGGTTTCAAGCTGGTGGACTGCCCCCACCCCAAGTATTCTTCAAATGTACCGCCAAAGGCAAACCGGCCATTCTGGGCGAGCTGTCTAGGTCTGTTTCCTGTTTCTCCACGAAGCACGTTTCTGCCCTTAGGACTGGACAGAGAGCACCGCTCGGACTAGGCCCAAGCACCCCCAGGGCCATGTCTCCATGTTTCATCTGCCTGGAAGCAATTTGAGTGATCTGGGGTCCGTTTACTAGGTCTTAAACCAGGGGTGTTCAACCTAGTGCTAACAGGTCAGATCCATGAAAAATTTCAGGTAACACAGATAATATACATTTTTCCCCATGTAGATTTGTTTTATTAAAATGTATTTTATGTAACCCTGGGCAAAGCACTACGCTACGCTCGCATAGTTTGCGAAGTTTGCGCAACTTCGCACTACGCAAACCACATGTAGAACAGTGCAAACAGGCGTAACAGCGTAGTGTAGTGCAGCAGTCATTTTTTGCTTGCTTGCGGTCCTCAACGTCAAGTTGGCGACCGCGAACAAGCAAAATGACATCCTTGTGAGACTTTTTCCTTGTTCGCGATCAGCAACATCAAGTTGCCGATCGCGAGCATGGAAAATAAACCTTCTGGTGAGATTCTCAATGCGGGGAGGTCAGGCTTCTTATTGGGAGTGGTCGCACATGCTCGTGACCACTCGCGATGAGAAACTACCAGTCCGCATTGAGAAAGCTGCAGCTCGAGTAAAAATCTACTCAAGCGGGAGAAAAGTACAGCTCGCACTGTGCAAGATGCCGTTTTCAATGATTGCACAGTGCCGGATGCTTGTCCGCACTGTGCAATCATTGAAAACTACATCTTGCACAGTGCGAACATGCTACTGCGCAGTTCGCATAGTGCTACACGGAGCTCGCGTAGTGCGAAGTGCACTTTGTGTAGCTACATGTAGCGCTACTTCACGAACTACGTCCACCCCTAATTTTATGTTGAAATCTATAAAAAGTCTGTAAACAGATCCTGGCTCTCCTTACCCTATGTTGGACACACCTACCTTAAAGATACAGTCCATCAACATGAAAGAGGGTTTGGTCCGAGGCCAGAATGGCACAATACCCTATTGGGCTGCTACTCAAGGGTGTGTCATAGGCCCAGCATAGCATACCTTTAACTGGGCCTAAATATATATATATCCACCGCTTACAAAAATTGGATTGGGCACCTACATTTTTTCCTATGCCTGCTGCCTCATAGACTAACAAAGGCCTAGTAAAGAGCAAGGACCCTCAAGGGGTGGGGCCCAGAGCTGAGCAGAGCAGAGGCTGCTGGGTTCTTGAGGCGTGCAATGCACTTAAGAGTGTCCTCTGTTATTCATAAGGGCAAAAACATTTTGATGTTCCCCTCTTACGAATTGCACAAATATTTGTAATCATTTGTTCTTCAAAACATACATGGAGAGTGGCGGCCCAATCAGAAAATTCACTAGGGTACTCGACTTTTGTTTTTCATTTTGCTGGCACCACATTAACTCAGGGTACCTTTCAGTAGAATGATCACTCTAAAGGTGTCCCTAAAACCTGTGCTATGATTTTATTTATTTATTTTTTTATCTCTTCACTTTCTTACTTATTAAGTTGCTTTGTATAAAATTACAATGTCTTCATGTTTTAATTCCATTAAGTATACAGAGTGTCACATAGCAACTTTGCTGGAGCACACTGATTGAGTGGAAAACTAGGCACCTCGAGGCTCTTTTCGATGCCATTGTTAGCGCTTAATAAGTAACAGACCACATCATATACTGACCACTGCTAGATTGGGGAGCTGTACATACTACGTACTGTTTGTGCATAACTAAAGTTAATAATGCCTGTATTTACATATCTCTTGCCACCGAAGCTTATACACCCAGTGGCGCAGAAGTTGCATATTGTGACACACTTATTGGTGTAAGGCAGATGATAGTGTTTGCGTGTGACAATACAATTTGTCGACTTATTGTAAAGGACAGAGCAAGGAACTTGCGTGTACTCAAAAAGTGAAATGTGCCAAACTCCAGTGCAAGGAGTAGGACACATGTCCCCTCAACCAGCAGAGGGTGAGTTTTGTGTACAGCGCACTGTGGGCCAGATGTAGGTAGGGTTTTACCGGTCGGTAACGGCCGAATTCGGCCGTTACCGACCGGTAAAAGTATTTTGAGATGTAGGGGGCAGAATCGGTAAAATTACCGTTCGGTAAATTTACCGATCGGTAATTTTACCGAATCTGTAAATATACCGGTCGGTAAATTTACCGACCGGTATTTTTACAGATTCGGTAAAATTGATATGTAGGTGGGACTCTTATGAGTCCCACAAGGCCTAAGAAATCGGTATTTTACCATCAAATTCAATTTGATGGTGAAATACCGATTCAGGTGTGCATGCATATGTGTGCATGCACACCTGTGCCATATGACAGGCAGACCTGCCCTTAGGGCAGGTATGCCTGCCATATGGCCCCCGACCCTTTTTTGGGGGTGCTAGAGGGTGTCAAAGTGACACCCCCTGCACCCTTGTCAAAATCGGTATTTACCGATTCGGTAAATACCGACCGGTAATGCCCCATTCATTCCTATGGGCTTCAAAGCCCATAGGAATGAATGGAGCATTACCAGTCGGTATTTACCGATTCGGTAAATACCGATTTTTACCGAATCGGTAAAATACACATCTGGATGGACCTACATGTCCACCCTTCATATTTACCGATTCTTAATTACCGAATCGGTAAAATTCGGTAATTAAGAATCTGTAAATATTTTTTACCTACATCTGGGCCTGTGTGATCTAAATCTGCTCAAGGTGCTTGGTGGTATTTAGGGCTTGGATTTTTTTTTAAAGCTGCGAGATTTCGTATGAAAGGTCCGAAGTTAGGAGTTCTACACTAGTCTGTCGAGCTTTTCTCACTTATCAGCCCTTGAACCTTAACCGCTTCGCAGCTAGGCCTTTTCCCCTCCTGTGCTAAGCCCTTTTTTGGCGATTTGGGGTAGTGGGCGCTTATGCCCCTGTAACTTTTTGACCACATAAGGTATCCACGCCAAATTTGTGTCCTTTTCTTCCAACATCATGTGGATTCTAAAGGTGCCCAGGGTTTGTAGATTCCCTTGGAGGGGTCCCAGAAATTAAGCAAAATACAGTAAAACGTTTGTTTTTTTCAGAAAAATTGGAAAAACAGGTTGCAAATGAAAGCCTCTGGGTTTTTCCCTGCAAATGTTATCCAAAAAGGGTTTGTGTGGCTGAAATCAGCATTTTCCCAGCTTTTAGGGAATGACAGTCTTTTGTCAGAGAACCAACATTTTTTACACAGTTTTGGCATTTTTCTGGGACATAGCCTATTTTTGCTATTTTTAGAGGTTTAAACCTCCTTCCTGTTAATGGTAGAAATGAGTTTGAAAGCAATGATGGATCCTGGAAATCTATACATTTCCAAAAAGTAGACAAAATTCTGAATTCAGAAATGGGTCATTTGTCTAAATCCATGAAGGTTTCTTTGTAGAAACTAACAGTTAGATATTGGAATAATTGAAAATTAGTTGAAAAAACAGCCTTTTGTCTCAACGTTTTCACCTGTAACTTCTTGTAATTTTGACAGCTGTTTGAAAGCAATATACCGTTACATCCGTTTGACCTTCCTGGTTGTGGGGATATATAGGACTTGTAGTTTCACCAAGAACCCGACGAACCCAGAGGAAACAACATGAAAGGGGTGTTCCCAGATAAAAAGGATCAAAGTTTAATTAATATAAACAGTGTACCCACCACACCACAACAAGAGTAAATTTATTCAAAAGAAATTTTTAATTTTCATTTTGGCAATCAACATGATTTTTTTGGATAATAAATAAAGTGATTTCATTTAAACAGTACATAACATTTCGAAAAAATGTACATAATCAGAAACATACAAAAATAGTCTAAAAAAATTTAGGACACGCAGAAACACTTCAAACCAGGCAGAAAAGTATCACTTCACACAAGGACAAGAAAAGCGCTTTTCTTGTCCTTGTGTGTAGTGATATGGATGTGAATGTCTGAGTATGAATTTGATTGTATAAAAGGGATGTTTGGATTTATGAGTGGATTTACTTTTCTGCCTGGTTTGAAGTGTTTCTGCGTGTCCTAAATTTTTTTAGACAATTTTTGTATGTTTCTGATTATGTACATTTTTTCGAAATGTTATGTACTGTTTAAATGAAATCACTTTATTTATTATCCAAAAAAATCATGTTGATTGCCAAAATGAAAATTAAAAATTTCTTTTGAATAAATTTACTCTCGTTGTGGTGTGGTGGGTACACTGTTTATATTAATTAAACTTTGATCCTTTTTATCTGGGAACACCCCTTTCATGTTGTTTCCTCTTGTTCTCGCCCTGGCGGGTCGTTCCCCTTTTGTAGTTTGTTCTTAGATTCAGGGTCCCTCTTCTGTTTAAAGAACCCGACGAACCCAGAGCCAAAAACTGAGCAGCAACTTGCAATGGTATTTTATTATGTACTGGGTATAGAGCACTTATTCTATGAAAGACACCTAGGTGTTTCTGAATTGGGTACAAATTATAGAGTTTAGAAACAGTATATATTTGCACATTTTCAAAATTGGGAATACTCATACTAGCATGAGAATTATTGGTCATTTTTCAAAAAGATTTTTTTTTACACAATGTCTTTCATTGGGAAGGGAGAAATGCATGAAAACTCAATAGTTAATAACAGTTGATTTACAATTCTGAATTACCCTAAGTCTCCCGATAAAAACTGTACCTCACTTGTGTGGGTCGGCCTTGTGCCTGCGACAGGAAATGGCTCAAAATGCAACGTGGTCACACCTCAATTTTGCAGTTAAAAATGTACCCTTTTATGGCAAAGTGCCTAGCTGTAGTTTTTGCACCCTAGCTTTGAAAATTACACACCCAGGGAAATTTAGGATGGGGTGACTCGACTGCCTCCCACCAGGTTCTGTTACCCAGAATCCCTTACAAACCAAGTGAGGTATCATTTTACTCAGGAGAACAAGGGGAACACTGGTTGGTAGGACATTTGTCCTGGCACGGAGATCACACGCAAAAATGTATGGAAAAGTGTTTTTTTAACCTAAATTTAAGGTTTGCAGGTAATTCTGGGTAGGAAAACGTTGGGGGACCCACGCATGCCATACCTCCCTGGATTTCCCCGGGTGTCTAGTTTTCAGAACTGTTTGGGTTTGGTAGGTTCCAAAGATGGCCGCCGTGCCCCGGGCCAAAAACTCAGGTGCCCCCCCTAAAAGTAAGGTAGTTTTTCTAAAGGTGATTTTTAAGTCTCCACCGTATGATTTGGGCCTTTCCCTGTTGCCGCCACTATGCCTACCCACGCAAGTGAGGTACCATATTTATCGGGAGACCTGGTGGAACGCTGGGTGGGAAGAAATTTGAGGATCCACGCAGATTCCACAACTTTACCACACAGAAATGTGAGACAAAATGTGAGACATACTTCGCTGGACTCCCCCGGATGTCTAGTTTTCAGAAATTTGTGGGTTTGGTAGGTTTCCCTAGATGACCGCCAAGCCTGTGGCCAAAAACTCATGGGACCCCCCTTGCAAAACCAGGTTATTATGTGTTATGTAATTGTGATGTTGCCTCAATAGGTTTTTGGCCCTTTCCTGTCAGGGGCACTAGGCCTACCCACACAAGTGAGGAACCATTTTTATCAGAAGGCTTTGGGAACCATGGAGTGGGTGGAATTTTGTGGATTCACGCAGATTCCAGAACTTTCCAACATAGAAATGTGAGGAACATTTGTTTTTTTGGACACATTTTTAGGTTTGAAAGGGATTCTGGGTAACAGAACCTGTTGAGAGCCAGTCAAGTCACCCCATTCTGGATTTTCCTGTGTGTCTAGTTTTCAAAAATGTACAGGTTTGCTAGGTTTCCCTATGTGGCGGCTGCGCTAGGGCCCATAATCCACAGGTAGGCATATTGCTAAAAACAAATCCGTACCTAGTCGGCTTTCTGCTGCCCTGGGGGGAAGATTTCAGGTCTGGGGTTGCCCCGATATGCCCCCAAGGGGGGCAGAAACATTGTGGCTATATTTTGTGGGGGGTGGGGGCATTGGTATGCCCATTCTGGGCAGCCCCCACCACCACCCATAAAAAAGCCAGCGTAATCGTTGGCGTCAAGTGGGCTTTTTCCTCCCCCGAGGGGGGCAGATTCGGGGCTACTGCCCCCATCCTCCCTCCAGTGGGGGCAGAAAGGCTGTCATTGTTGCGGGTGGGGGTTGGGGGCATTGGCTTGCCCGTTTTGGGCAGCCCCCAACCTAAGAAAAATGTGCCCAAAAATCTGTGTGTCTTGTGGTTTTTTTGCCCCCCCCAGGGGGGGGCAGATTGGGGCTACTGCCCCATCTGTCCCCGGGAGGGGCAGGAAGTCTGTAATTTTAGTGGGGGAGGGGGTGGGGCATAGGCATGCCAGTTTTGGGCAGCCCCACCCTATTTCAAATTTGCCCCCCCAAAAAATCCCTGGCGTCTAGTGGGCTTTTTGCCCCCCCCGGCAGGGCAGATTGGGGGGTAATGCCCCCATCTGCCCCCAGGGGGGTCAGAAAGTCCACTAGATGCCAGGGAGTTTTTTGGGCAAATTTTGATTAGGGTGGGGGCATTGGCATGCCCATCTTGGGCAGAACCCACCCTAATCAAAATTTGCCTAAAAAAATCCCTGGTGTCTAGTGGGCTCTTTGCCCCCCCAGGGGGGGGGCATTGGAGGCTACTGCCCCATCAGCCCCCAGGGGGGGCAGGAAGGCTGTAATTTTTGTGGGGGAAGGGGTGGGGGCATAGGCATGCCCGTTTTGGGCAGCCCATCCAAATTCAAATTTGCCCGCAAAAAAATCCCCTGGCGTCTAGTGGGTTTTTGGCCCCCCCCCCGGCAGGGCAGATTGGGGAGTAATGCCCCCATCTGTCCCCCAGGGGGGTCAGAAATTCCACTAGACGCCAAGGAGTTTTTTGGGCAAATTTTAATTAGGGTGGAGTCTGCCCAAAACGGGCATGCCAATGCCCCCAACTTAATAAAAATTTGCCCAAAACAATCCCTGGTGTCTAGTGGGCTTTTGCCCCATCTGCCCCCCGGGGGGCAGGAAGGCTGTAATTGTTGCGGGGAGGGGGTGGGGGCATGGGCATGCCCGTTTTAGGCAGCCACACACTATTTCATATTTGCCCCCTCAAAAAATACCTGCCGTCTAGTGGGCTTTTTGCCCCCCCTGATGGGGCAGATTGGGGGCTAATGCCCCCAACTGCCCCCAGGGAGGGCAGGAAGTCCACTAGATGCCAGGGAGTTTTTTGGGCAAATTTTAATTAGTGTGGGGGCCCCCCAAAACGGGCATGATAATGCCCCCACCTTAATTAACATTTGCCAAAAAATCCCTGACCTCTACTGGCCTTTTTGCTCCCCCCTGTGGGCAGATTGGGTGCTAATGCCCCCATCTGCCCCCTCGGGGGGCAAAAAGGCTGTAATTTTTGTGGGGGAGGGGTAGGGGCATTGGCATGCCCATTTTGGGCAGCCCCCACCCTAATTCAGATTTGCCCCAAAATATCTCTGGCGTCTAGTGGGCTTTTTGCCCAACCGAGGGTGCAGATTGGGGGCTACTGTCTCCATATGCCCCCAGGGGGGCAGAAAGGCTGTAATGGTGGTGGGGGCATTGGCGTGCCCGTTTCGGGCATCCCCCACCCTAAAAAAATTGCACGAAAAAAAATCCCTGGTGTCAAGTGAGCTTTCGACCCCCCGGGGGGGCAGATTGGGGGCTACTGCCCCCATCTGTCCCCCAGGGGGGGCAGAAAGTCTATAATGGTGGCGGGGGTGGGGGCATTGGCGTGCTGGTTTCGGGCAGCCCCCGCCCTAAAAAAAAGTGCACACAAAAAAATCCCTGGGGCATAGTGAGCTTTCTGCCCCCGGGGGGGCGAATTGGGGGCTACTGCCCCATCTGTCCCCCAGGGGGGGCAGAAAGTATGCAATGGTGGCAGGGGTTGGGGGCATTGGCTTGCACGTTTCGGGCAGCCCCCACCCTAAAAAAAGGTACATAAAGAAATCCCTGGTGCGTAGTGGGCATTCTTGGACAATCCCTAAGCAGGGATCCACTCGGGAGGGGTACCATTGGAAAGGCGAGATTCTCCCCTTTCCAATGATACCTCTCCCGTCTTTCTACGTGCTCAGGGGGCTGAGATAGCCCACTGAGCATGTAGAAAGTGAAATTGAAATGAGCCTAAAGGCTCATTTTAGTTTCGGTTTGTGTTCAATGACGACAGCGCGATGACGACAGCGCGACGTGCGCGCTGATCGTCATTGAACAGAAACCAGAGAGGGGGCCTCGGGAGCTGGGGAAGCTCTTTCCCAGCTCCCAAGGTCACAGGGGTGTAAAGGAAATCCCTCTGCGGTCTGCAGCAGAGGGATTTCGTGCCCCTGGCCTCATGACGGAATGGTTCCATCATCAGCACAGGAGCACCGATGCTCATGACGGAACCATTCCGTCGTGAGCATGGAAGGGGTTAAAGCCACTCGGGCACGTCCCTGGCCTCTCAGCTGAGACAACCAATAGAGTGAGGATTGTTTGGCGTAGGGTAATCTAGGAGAAGATGTAAGAAATAACCAATAGGCCAAGCCACAAGGGATAACAGAGAGGTGAGGGCCAAGCCCATTTCCAGGTCACAATCTTGCAAGTTGCTAGTCCTTTTCTTTAAACCCTGACGATTGCAAGGGTGGCAGCTGAGGCGATCAGGTCCATTTGAGTAGTGATTGGGTGAGGTGCTATTGGTAGTTTAAGACCGAGGCAACTGGAATTTTGTGAGTGATGACCAAAATATACGATAGGGTTGTCTAAATTATGTGGCAATAAAAGTCAAATTGTGGAGCATAATGCAGCAGATTTTGTGATGGTACTCTTTTATTTGACTTCACTGTCTAGGCAAAAGTTTCACCATCCTTATGACTCCTGTCCGACTCCTATAATACAGCAACAAGCAAAGGTGATCAGTCAACCTTTGCACAGGGTCTTCCACTGTGCTGCAAATGTGTTGCCATATATTTAGTAACCTTTAATCCGTTTGAGCTAGAAAGATTTTTTGTCAAAATCTTGTATTTTGTATTTGTATTTGTATGTGGATTTGTAGAGCGCGGTTGTTGCCCGGGGGCGTCCAAGCGCTAGGAACCAACAGATGTATTTTGCAGAAGCAGGGGCAGCTAGCAGGAATTACTGTGGGGAGTTAAAGAGAAATGTCTTGAGCTGTTTCCGGAATGAGGAGAGATTGGGGTTAGCTCTCAGATGAAGGGGAAGGGTGTTCCACATCTTGGAAGCATTATGGGTGAAAGTCCTACCACCTGATCTGGCCCTTTTTATTCTAGGTGCGGTAGCCATGAAGGCCTGGTTTGAACGGAGGTTTCTGCTTGGTTGGTAGTGGGAGACTAGGTCACGGGTGATCAGAGGGCCTATGTCCCAAAAAGCCTGGTGGGCGATGCACATGGCTTTGAAGTGGATTCTTTGGCGTACTGGCAACCAGTGTAGGCTGGTCAAGCCGGCTCTAACTGATTGCCGACGTGGGAGCTGGAGCAGTGTGCGAGCTGCACAGTTCTGCACTGTCTGAAGTCTCCGCAGTGTATAGTCTGGAGCAGCAAGGTAGAGGACGTTGTTAAAGTCCAGGCGGGACTGGATCAGACCCTGGGTGGCTACCTGCTTAGCCTCCATGGGTAAAATATGAAGAACTTTCTTTAGCATCCTGAGAAGGCCAAAGCAGGTAGCCGAGAGTTTGGTAGCTTGAATATCAAATTAAATGGATCTGTCCAGCCACACCCCAAGGCTCTTGATGCTATCCTTAGGTGCTGGGGGAGTGCCTAGACAGGGTGGCCACAGGGAGTTGAAGGAACTAGGATCAGCGGGCCCAGAAGCATCAGCTCCGTCTTGTCCCCGTTTAGTTTGAGTGATGAGGAGGACATCCAGCTCTTTACCTCCTCTAGACACTTTCTGAGTCCTCCTCCCATAGGCATGTTAGCCTCCTGCGCCAATGAGACCACCAGCTGGGTGTCGTCCGCGTAGGAAATGATCTTAACTCCAAACGGACGGACAACCTCAGCCAGTGGCCTCATATAAATGTTGAAGAGCGCAGGGCTTAAAGAGGAGCCTTGTGGGACCCCGCACCTTAATGGTCTGCTAGTGGACACTGAATCGCCGTCGAATACTCGAAAGAATCTGTCTTTCAAGAAGGACTCGAACCATAGCCATGCCCTGTGCTTGATACCAAGACTAGACAGACGGTTCAGCAAGATGTCATGGCTGACCGTGTCAAAGGACGCGCTGAGGTCAAGGAGGATCACTGCCACTGACCCTCCTTGGTCCAGGATTTTTCTGGATTCCTCGGTGACCATGAGAAGGGCGGTCTCAGTTCCGTGCTTGGGTCTGAAGCCTGTCTGGGTGGGATCTAACAGTTGGTTGTTTTCTAGAAAAGCGCCCAGTTGGCCATTGATGTATCTCTCCAAGACTTTACTCAGCCAGGGGAGTAGGGAGATTGGCCGGTAGTTGCTGAAGTCTGAAGGATCCAAGCTGGGTTTCTTTAGCAGGGCTCGAACCATGGCCCGTGCCGGAGGAGATAGAGGAGTTCAGGAGGTCCATTATGATGGGCAAAGTGACCTGGGAAGCCGACATTATGATGTCTGGTGGGGCTGGATCGTCAAGGGAGCCAGATTTGACTTTCCGGGCCACAGATTCCAGGGACGCGAGATCAAGGGGAGGGGAAGTGGTCCAGTGTGGGAGGAGGCTGTGGTGAAGGGTGTGCCAAGATTGTGTTAGTCAAGGCTGGGACGGAGGTGGCCAAGGGGGGGAAGGATGCATACATTTTGTTGACTTTTTGGTGAAAAAAGTCTGCCACCTTGTTACAGTGTTCTGTGGATTTGGTCTCAATCAGGCTGGATGGCAACTTCGTGAGATTTTTTATAATTTGGAAGATTTCTCTTGGTTTTGATTTGGCTAAAATGATTTTATTAGAAAAATATGCAGCTTGATTGACTTTGATTTCTTCTTTATACTCTTTGATTAGATTTCGATATTGAGTTTTTTCCACTGGTGAAAAATCCAGACGCCATTTCCTTTCAGCTTTCCTACATTGGCGTTTCTTTGCCCTAAGAGCTTCTGAGTACCAGGGAGCGGTTTTATGGGGGCGTTTCAATATGGTTTTTCTTTTGGGGAGGGAGTTATCAAGGGTTTGAGTGATCCAGTCTTCATATGACTGGTTAGCTAGGCAGGGATCCTCATTATAGAGAGGTAGGCTGCTGGCAAGTTTGGTAGTCCATTTATCAACTGGAAGTCGAGACCAGGCTCTGGCGATTCTTACTGTAGGTCTGATGGTTGGGGGCTTAAATGTGGTCCAGGTAAAGGGAACTAATAAATGGTCAGTCCACGGAAGGGGGATTGGTAGACTTGTTGCCAGATCTACACAGTTGCTTAACACAGGGTCCAGCAAATGACCCTTGACATGAGTTGGAGACCTGACAAATTGGATTAGTTGCAGAGCTGCTAAGTCGTCTGTAAGCGTGGTTGCCGTGTGATCTGCTGTGGAGTCAAAGTGAAATTTAAGATCACCTAGAAGGGTGAAGTTCGAGGAAGTGCTAACGCGTTCAGCCACGATCAAGGCAAGAAGGTTGTGGAATTGCTTGGGAGGACCAGGGGGGCGGTAGATTAAAGTTCCTGAGAAGCAGTTATTAGGGGAGAGTTCGAGACTGAAAGCTAGGCTCTCGCAATCAGGGATAGTTTCCGGGGTAACTCGGCAAGGGAACTGATCCTTATAGATAATTGCTAAGCCTCCTCCTCTACCCTCAGGACGGTCCTGCCGAATGATTTGGAAGCCGGGAGGGAGGGCTGTGACTATAGCAGGGTCCAAATCTGTGGCGAGCCATGTTTCCGTCAGGAAAACAATGTCTGGCATACGTTCTTCCAACAGCAGTGCAAACTCTACCCTGTGTTTAGGCAGGGATCTACAGTTTAGCATGAACATGCGGTACTCGTGTAGCTGGTCTGGGGCCGGTTTAGGTTTAAGGGTTGATTTACAGGTAGGGCAGGTATATGGGATGTCTTCTGCGTGAAGCAGATGCTGGTAACAGTCCCTTCCATGGGGTCTCAATCCAAGGAGGATTTCAGCGCTATAATGCTTGGACCTTGCAGCCTGAGATATAGGGGGGGTGGCCCTGGGCCCGGTCTCGGCGCGGATGAGCGCAGACGAGCTTGCCTTAAGCGTGCCTTTGGCGCGCAATCGTCGCGCCCGCTGCGCTCGTCCGCTGCGCTTCCGGTAAATACACATATTTGTAGTAGGGAAGAGGGAGGGGCGTGGCCTCAGCGTGGGCGTGTCCCGTGGCTGGGCGTGGCCAGTGGCGGCACAAAAAGAATGAAGGAGACTCAGCGCTTCAGCGCTGAAATCCGCTGTGCGAGGCCCTCTGTGGCAAGACAACAGGAATAGGAAATAGCGAGTAAGTAGTTAAAAATACGTTATCACAGTGCAATTTTTAAAAGTTATGCAGGTAAAATAGCTCCTACTCCCGGCTGTGCCTCAGGAGGTTCCAAAAATTAAATTGAAAATCTTCAAATTATACAGCAGATGATGATTATGTGACAGTCACAGCAAATCCATAATTGTGAGGAAAACGCCACTGCCTCAAACTTCAATAATTCCAGTCTGTGTAAGGCGTGTCTGTCCCTGCTCGGACAAGCCCTCCAGTGAGTGTTGGAGCTGGGTGCTAAAGGCTGCTGGAAATTATCCCTCAACTCTTGGGCCCCCAGGGGCACACTCGCCCAATGCGGTCTCTTTAATGTTAGCCAACGGCCCGTTGCATGATGGGACTTGTATGCTCATAGGAATTTAGGAGCAGCAAAGACTCAAGTCCCAGCTTGCAATATGCTACAACTAAAAAGGAATGATTGGGTGAATATGCAGCTGGTAAGATGGGAGCAATAGGGTTCAGATTTTCCCCTCAGGCTGGCATATAATGTTTAAATGCATTATACTACAAGCCTGCTTTGTGTATTGCAAACTGTAGAGCTCAAGTCAATGCCACGTGGCTGTGGGCCTTTGTGGAATGCTCTCTCTGGCCTATACTGCATACTTCTGTGTCCATATTTGATATTGAGGCTCTGCACACGTTTTTTTTAGTTTGTGTATTGCAAACTGTAGAGCTCAAGTGAATGCCATGTGGTTGTGGGCCATTGTGACCGCTCACTCTGGCCTACACTGCAGACAGCAGTGTTAACAATTGACATTGAGTCGCTATTGTAGATGAGGTAGTCCTGTAGGAAAAGACATTGCTCAAGTGTGTACTGTCTGCACCATGCATATGTATATTTGCAGGCTTTGCATACTCTTTTTTGTTGCTTCGCTGACAACAAACTGGGTAGGTGAAGTCACTTTACGTATCTGTGGGTCCTTTGTGACTACTCTCTATGGCGTACAGCCCAGACAGCAGTGTTCCTAATTCAGATTGAGTCGGGATTGCAGATAATGCAGTGTTGATGGCAACTGATATTGCTCCTAGTACAGCCTGTCTACAGCACGCATTATCAGTGGCAGTGCACATGCTGAATGCTTTTGATGTGGTTATGTGAGTGCACTAGAACTGATGGAATGTTTATGATACAATCTTTTCTTATGTATTATTTCAGATCTATTGATTGTTTGTCAGTATACCACAAGTTGTTGTTCTTTTACAATGGAATTATTTGTGTATTATTTCACATCTACTGTCCGTACCTTACTGTAACGTAAATTATTGATTCTTTTAATATTGAATCTCTGTGTGTGATCCAATGATTACTGTTGTACTTGATGCTAGCAGCTACCATTCCCTGAAGGCTGGTTTACCATTACCGCACACAAATCCAGCACAGACGTCACTGGATATGTCACCATGGTAATAAAAAGGAGTCAAGCGTACGTGCCCGTATCCACTTCCACTAACTATCTGTGTCCATGTGTACATTATCTATGCATGATACTGTCTATGGACTGAACTATGTTACGTTTTGTTGTGGGCAGCATATGAGCATGAATATTGATGAAAATGATGGTTGCAAGTTGTGTGTAGTGTAAGATATGTGTATATTGCAAAAAGTTTTGAACAAAACTCTCTAAGCAGAAGAGGTGTGTCTCATGAAATGCTGTAGAGATATTGACTAAAGTGGGTAGCGTTTTCGAACTGTAACAATGGGAAATGTTATGAACTAATGAAATGCTTTGTTTATGGTTACATGGAAATCGCGCAGCCAGTGCGCAATGAGACCACACCCAATGTGAATTTGAGAAAATATATTAACTATAATATAAGTTTATTACATTTAGAAATATATAAATGTTTAAAATATTTTTAATTATCTCTTGCTCTCATATACACTTTAAAGTTTTTTAGATATAGTGTTGAGACAAACAAAATGAGGGAATGGCGTATGCAGCGTGACATCGTATGTCTATGACGTAACACAGGGCGCTGGCAGCATGCACTTGTTGCATACGCAACACAGAGCGGGCGCGACCCTATACCTACATGACGTAACGTGTGCTTGGTAGTGCATACCCGTTGCATACCATAGTAGCAGCTGGCGCGACCTTCGAAATTCAATGAAAAAAACATAGGTTTTACAGACGTTATAGTTAGGAATTAGCATTTAAAAAACCTTAGAAATTCATTGAAAAACCATAGGTGTCAGGGCCGGTATAGTTAGTTGGACAATTGACTCATATAAAACAAGAGAAATTCGCCTGTTACAGTTGGTTGAGCTAACTATAATTTGCGCGCCTGCAATGCACTGCTGATGATGTCACATATTACATCACTCATGACATGATCAGTGACATCACTCATGACATCACTGATGACATCTCAAATGACATCTCAAATGACATCACAGATGACATCATCCACATGATAGTCTGACACACCGCTTCACACTGTAATATAACCTTTTGCCACTCTAAAATACAGACTGCCATTTTGAAAAGCATAGACACACCAATACCAGACTTAGATATCCATCCACTGATTACTATCTATATATTGTGAGCCAGATATACACTGATACATCCAATCATACATGGTGTCACTCATCATTACATCAGAATAATAGCCACTCTTACACGTATATATACATTTACACAGTGCTACTGATCCATAGAGTTACTCACACATCTATTCAGTCATGCCAAAAATCAATCATACACCCATGTACTCACTTATGCAGATATATACCCAATACCTGCCTTATTTATACACACATCACTTTCCTTATTTATAAAGATACTATCACATACTTACTCTCTTATACAATCACTAATACATGTACACATTCGTGTAGGTAGACACTCTTGCAATCTCTGTCTTTCACATAGTCAATTATACACCCTAACACTCAGATATAGAGTGTAAAAACATATATAGTCACTCACATATATATACAACTGAGACATCAATTCACTAATTAACACACCTGTTCACACAGTCAGCTATCTATACAGGCCTTCTGAGATGCACTTTTGAATCTATAGAACCAGTGAATCGGCCATTCAGACATGTATGCAGAGAGTCAGACACCACCCACACACCCACATAGACACTCACACCCCATACAGATTCTCATACAATCAATGAAAAACACATATACACACTGATGTAGCTACTCACCAACCCATGCACCTGCTTACACACCAAGTGAGAGACTAAGAGAGACATTTACAGTCTAGGCACTAATCCATGCATTAAGTAACATACATTCAATCCGTGACTTATAGAGTCAGTCATGCATCTACTAAATAATGAATTCAGGCACTTTTACATCAACTTTTAATAGACCTTGGCATAGATATATAGGAAACATATTTAAACTTTACAGAAACACACATTCACTGGATGATGTCATCAGTGATGTCATTTGAGATGTCATCAGTGATGTCATGAGTTATGTCACTGACCATGTCATGAGTGATGTAATATGTGACATCATCAGCAGTGCATTGCAGGCGCGCAAGTTATAGTTAGCTCAACTAACTATAACAGGCAAAGATCTCTGGTTTTATATGAGTCAAATGTCCAACTACTTATAACGTCTCTGAAATCTATGTTTTTTTCTGTGAATATATACATATACGTATAATTTAATACAATTCAAAACCAAATATGATTGATGTTTGCTATTTGTATTATCACACAAATTACTTAACCTTGATGAGGTCCCTGGCATGGATTAGTAAAATTAAGGATATAACAAGGGATACGGTCACTCATCAGGTTATTCATTTTTATTTTATAAAAATAAAACATTAGATATGCTATTGTAACTTTTTAAAAATGCTTGTGATTGATTTCTCAACATTGTGTTACATCAATACAAAAAACAAAAAAATGTAAATTTTTATTTCATTTTTGTATACATGAAAATCAACTTCGATCAGAAGAAGGAGAGCTGAAATGCCATCGCCAAGAAGGTGCATGCCCTGGTGGTCTACAAACAGTGCTGCATCCACTGCAGACAGCGATGGGAGGACCTACGATGCTGGACCAAGAAGTCAGCTGATGTCCAGCTCAATCAACAGTGGTTCTTTCGGGTATTAGAACAATTGCTTTAAATCATACGTATGCCTTCAGCACTAATCAAGGTATGGTTTCAAAGATATGCTTCATTAGTCAGCTTTGAAGTGCAACACCAGACAAACGAAAAAGGGTCAGAGTGGTTTTTTAATTAAACAGTTATTTTTTCTTTTATCTTTTTGATTTTTCAACTGACACCTTCTGTTAGAACATCAAAAGCAGAAATTTTTACTTTTTCATAAAATACAAAATGCGGCGCAACAATTCAAATCAGTGACTGAATGTGAAATATAGTGACATTGTGACATATATAAGTGAAAATCTATGTACAAGTGAATGAGTGATTATAAAGAACGGGGGAAGGTTAGAAAAGGCCAATTCCTATCTCATTAGTACTCGGGACCAACACGCTATTTCAGATTAGCTATGATGTGTTGGACTCGGTAAGTTGGTCCTTTGATGGTTCTGTCGACGTTTCGACCCTGTGGACACCTAATTTGTGGGTCACTGTCGGGTCTTCTTCAGGACGGGGACTGGGAAGGGATTATTGCGCCTGTTGGTTTAAAAGGAATAAAACCATCAGGTTTGGGTGTTGCACAAGAAATTATTAATGGAAGACATTATTATGTTATTACCAGGTCTTCAACGAGCAGACATCCTTATATTTTACTTGGTGCGGGTGTCTTCAGCAATCTTGACTCTGAATAATCCAAAAAGTGAGTGTTAATGGACTGATTGCTCAATTTAAGCCATTCTAGGAATTGAATTCGACCTCACGGGAGTGTGACACTCACCTATTTTGTATTACTTTGTGGCCATATTCAAGGATATTTCTATTTGACTGTAGTCTCTAGTCACCAAGATCGTTGTGTATTACTTTCGACGATCTGCAAATTAATGTCATTTGCAAAATATTAGTATTTTAAAAGAAGTTTATTGGGAGTGTCTAATCATGGTTAGTCACCTTACTAAGTTAAATGGGCAGCACTCACCAATTGCATATGTAGGTATCCATATAGCTGTCTGCCATCAATTATGCCCATTCGATTACAGGGCGGGATTTCTGTAATAGTGAAACGGAAAAAATCCGTCAGTGAACCAATCCCAACAAGCTTAATTAAAAATGGCTAGATTTGCGGTTCTACAATTCTTACTTTTAATGTGTGGTTTCCTTTCGTCGGATCGGGATTCTGGACTCGTCCGCTCGGCAGAGCTGTGCCGATTAGGTGGATGCGAGTCCTTCACGGCGGTAGTTAACTACTTCCGCGTTCGCCTCGAGGACGTTGGCGTTGACGGTTGCCTAGCAACGGCGCAAAAAAAGCAAGCGTCAGTGTGACGTCTTCCCGTCTATGATAACCTACTGAGTCAGTTACAAGGAGCTACTGGTTGCTAGGTGATCAGTGCTCGGAGGTCGAACATACCTTTGGGGTATAGAATCATGGTATTTTGGACTGCTACATCTGTTCCTGAATTGGTTATAAGCGGTTTCGCGGATCGGGGACACAAAGGAATATCAACATATTTCAATGGCAAAGTTGAGACATAATTCACGTTAGCATGATTAAAGCAAATTACATTTGAGCGTGATACGTGTACATTGCAACACATATAGCGTGATATTCCAAAACTGGAGTTCGAAAACAGGGCAATAGATACAATCATAGCCATACATTCACAACTGTCCCATTTGCCTCGCTGTTTCTTCTCTCTCATTAAGCCCTTGTGAGACACTGTTAAGAGAATGTATCCATCTACACTCTTTGTAGCTCATTGCCTTCACTGTCGAGCCACCCCTTGGACCTATAATTATCTTTTCCAAAACCCTCCACTTGATCTCATCATGCTTATGCTTATAGGTGTTATAATGCTCTACTAGTGGGGCCCCAGTAGTGTTGCATCTAATTCGGCTCATATGCTGCAAAATTCTTTGTTTGACTTTTTGTGTAGTTTGTCCTACGTAAAGCAATCCACATGGACAAGTGATGGCGTATATCACATGGGTACTATTGCAATTCGTAAAATGTGCCAATTTGTATGTTCTAGAATTGTGTGTGAAGCTGGATCCTTCCTGGCAAAGATCGCACACCTTGCAACTACCACATTTGTGGTTGCCAACCACCGGAGGCAAATTCAACATACTTCTCAAGTCTTGTTGCTTGGGTGGATTGAGAAAGGCGCTGACCACTACGTCTTTGATGTTCCGTCCTCGTTTGAATGCAAAGATTGGCTGCTCCTCTGTCTGTAGATCACTCGCCACCAGATTCCAGTATTTCTTTATCGTTTTTTTGATATCCGTGCTTTTGGTGTTATATGTGGTTACACATACCAAATTCTTCATGCCATCTGTCTTCTCTTTTGGTTCCAGCAATTGTTCACGTGGTTGGTACCATGCGCGTTTTCTAGCTTTTTTTAGCAGGCTCGATGGATATCCGCGACTCTTTAGTCGCGATGTCAGGTCTTCCGCGGCCTTGAAGAAATCCTGGCGTCTGTAACAATTTCTTCTCACTCTCAGATACTGCCCATAGGGTAGGTTGTCTCTTAGGTTCCTGGGATGATGTGATCCATACATCAGGAGTGTATTTCTTCCCATAGGTTTGCGGAACAGATCAGTGTATAGTTGACCCCCTTCAACCTTAAAAGTAAGGTCCAAAAAGTCAATCGATTCCGAGTTGCTGGTCATTGTGAATTGGATATCATTATTCCTGGTATTTATCCATGTGTGGAAGTCTTTCAATTCCATTTCTGTCCCGGACCAAATCATAAGCACGTCATCAATGTATCGTTTCCATACATCAATGTTGTGCAAGTATGGATTGTTGTGGTCATACAGATGCTCCTCCTCGTAGTGGTCCATAAAGATGTTAGCCAAACTCGGGGCATAAGTAGCCCCCATGGCTACTCCTTTACATTGGTAATAGAACTGATGCCTGAACACAAAGAAATTCTTCTTCATTGCGATCTCAAGGAGGTTCATCAGGAATTCAGTTGGTATCCAATGAGGTCTCTCTCTTCTGTCTAGAGTTTTCGTGATAACTTCTATTGCAGTGGTCTGGGGAATAGAGGTGTACAAAGATGACACATCCAACGTCACCATTATCTGTTTCTTGTTATCAAAGGGCTGGCCTTCCAGGAGCTGTATAATGTGCATGCTGTCACGTACATACGATTTAGTTTGTGCGACCCAAGGCTGCAGGAAGTAGTCAATAAATCTATTAAGAGGCTCCAAAATCGAGCCACAACCCGAGACGATGGGTCTACCAGGAGGCTTCTCTAGTCTCTTATGCACTTTGGGAAGTGTATATATTGTGGGAATTCTTGGCTCGCGTTGATTAAGGAAATCGTACTCATTCTTGCTTAGAAAGCCCATATCCATTCCATTTTTAGTTACTGTGTCAATTAGTGCCTTTATTTCGACGGTAGGATCTCCTCCGATCTTACTATAACTATCATGCATTTGGAGTTGCCCATTAATCTCTTCAATATAATCTTGCGTATTTTGTACCACAATTGAACCCCCCTTGTCTGCTGCTTTTATGACTATGGCTTCATTGTGTGATAGTTCATAAAGTGCATCCTTTTCTTCTTTGCTTGTGTTGTATTGTACATATCTTCGCTCTTCCAGTGATTGCATGACTTCTTCTAAGACAACTTTCTCAAAAGCCAATATTCTTTCACTCATGGTGAATGAGGCTGGTGTAAATGTAGAGACTGGTCTAAACATCGTTGCCGTTCTTGTGGGTGAGGAATCATTTTTGGTGAAAAAGTATTTCAGTCGGATTTTTCTAAAAAATCTCTGCAGTTCTAACTTTACTTGGAATGAGTCTGGGATATTTGTGGGCACAAATGAAAGACCTCTGGATAGGACATGTTTTTCTGCGTCTGTTAGGGTATAACTGGATAGATTGATCACTGGATCAAGATTTTGTATGGGGGTGTTTGTCTCTGGACTTGGGAGTGTTATTGTCAACGGGCAATTAGCGTCCAGAGTGGTTGCAGTTTGTAACTCCGGGTTATGGCCTCGTGTAGTTTCAAGAGGTAGCAGTGACATGTATTCACTAACCTTAGGAATATTTAGACTTCTATTGTCACCTAGTCCATCTGAAACTAATGTTGGATGGTTTCTAACCCCTGATGTACTTGGGATCTCATTATCATGGAGCCTCACCAGCGATATGTTTGCCTCCTTGTCGATATCTCCCCATGTGTATCCGGTTGATAAAACCTGACTCGGGATGTGCCCTGCGTTGATCTCCCACGCCCCCATCTCCTTGGGCGATCCCAATTCTGGTGTCTCCCCCCACCTCTGTTTCCTCTGGGGGGACCTTCCCCTAAAAAAGGATCCTGTGCCTGATAGTTCGGGTTACTAGTGGAGGGTTGGTTGATCTCTGAGTCAGAGCCACTACCCACGGAAGAGTTAGAGAATGTATAGAACCTACGTGGTCCCTGCCTTCCCTTATTTGTGAAGAAGCCTTGGGTATCTTGCTGATAATAGTTATCGGCTAAGTATGGATATGTAACCTTTTTATCGTAGTTCTTGACGTCTTTTGCTAGTTTGTCAAGCTTTCTACCTAAAGTGATTGTGTTAAATTCAGCCAATGTTTTCTCAGCGCGCTCCAACGCCTCCTTTGCGTTGGTGAGTGCAGAGTCACCCAAAATCTCGGTTTTTAGGTCAGCTATTTCCTGTATTAATTTCCTCACGTACTCAATGGCCGTCTCAACTCCAAGCACCATCCAGTGCCTGGAGCAGTTGTTGGCCACAAAGCTAAAACCTTCCCGAAATTTAGGGACGTCTATAAATATACCCGGCTCATTCCGGACCTGTAGGCCCAGTGGGATTATATTGGCTTCTAGGTATTTGGTTAAAACATGACCGTGTAGCCGTGATCTGATCAACTTTTTCTCCAATCGCTCGAGTTTGGCTAATTTCTCATTCAATCCGGCATCTACCGATAACCTCTCGTTACCTAACAGGAAACTAGTAGTACCTTGATCTCGAATCAATTTCGCTATATAATCTTCAGTGTATGAAAGAGTTTCCTTGTCAGACATAATAGAGTATATAGGATATAGGTTAGAAACACTTTTCACATTAGTAACTGCCATGGGGGCTACTTATGCCCCGAGTTTGGCTAACATCTTTATGGACCACTACGAGGAGGAGCATCTGTATGACCACAACAATCCATACTTGCACAACATTGATGTATGGAAACGATACATTGATGACGTGCTTATGATTTGGTCCGGGACAGAAATGGAATTGAAAGACTTCCACACATGGATAAATACCAGGAATAATGATATCCAATTCACAATGACCAGCAACTCGGAATCGATTGACTTTTTGGACCTTACTTTTAAGGTTGAAGGGGGTCAACTATACACTGATCTGTTCCGCAAACCTATGGGAAGAAATACACTCCTGATGTATGGATCACATCATCCCAGGAACCTAAGAGACAACCTACCCTATGGGCAGTATCTGAGAGTGAGAAGAAATTGTTACAGACGCCAGGATTTCTTCAAGGCCGCGGAAGACCTGACATCGCGACTAAAGAGTCGCGGATATCCATCGAGCCTGCTAAAAAAAGCTAGAAAACGCGCATGGTACCAACCACGTGAACAATTGCTGGAACCAAAAGAGAAGACAGATGGCATGAAGAATTTGGTATGTGTAACCACATATAACACCAAAAGCACGGATATCAAAAAAACGATAAAGAAATACTGGAATCTGGTGGCGAGTGATCTACAGACAGAGGAGCAGCCAATCTTTGCATTCAAACGAGGACGGAACATCAAAGACGTAGTGGTCAGCGCCTTTCTCAATCCACCCAAGCAACAAGACTTGAGAAGTATGTTGAATTTGCCTCCGGTGGTTGGCAACCACAAATGTGGTAGTTGCAAGGTGTGCGATCTTTGCCAGGAAGGATCCAGCTTCACACACAATTCTAGAACATACAAATTGGCACATTTTACGAATTGCAATAGTACCCATGTGATATACGCCATCACTTGTCCATGTGGATTGCTTTACGTAGGACAAACTACACAAAAAGTCAAACAAAGAATTTTGCAGCATATGAGCCGAATTAGATGCAACACTACTGGGGCCCCACTAGTAGAGCATTATAACACCTATAAGCATAAGCATGATGAGATCAAGTGGAGGGTTTTGGAAAAGATAATTATAGGTCCAAGGGGTGGCTCGACAGTGAAGGCAATGAGCTACAAAGAGTGTAGATGGATACATTCTCTTAACAGTGTCTCACAAGGGCTTAATGAGAGAGAAGAAACAGCGAGGCAAATGGGACAGTTGTGAATGTATGGCTATGATTGTATCTATTGCCCTGTTTTCGAACTCCAGTTTTGGAATATCACGCTATATGTGTTGCAATGTACACGTATCACGCTCAAATGTAATTTGCTTTAATCATGCTAACGTGAATTATGTCTCAACTTTGCCATTGAAATATGTTGATATTCCTTTGTGTCCCCGATCCGCGAAACCGCTTATAACCAATTCAGGAACAGATGTAGCAGTCCAAAATACCATGATTCTATACCCCAAAGGTATGTTCGACCTCCGAGCACTGATCACCTAGCAACCAGTAGCTCCTTGTAACTGACTCAGTAGGTTATCATAGACGGGAAGACGTCACACTGACGCTTGCTTTTTTTGCGCCGTTGCTAGGCAACCGTCAACGCCAACGTCCTCGAGGCGAACGCGGAAGTAGTTAACTACCGCCGTGAAGGACTCGCATCCACCTAATCGGCACAGCTCTGCCGAGCGGACGAGTCCAGAATCCCGATCCGACGAAAGGAAACCACACATTAAAAGTAAGAATTGTAGAACCGCAAATCTAGCCATTTTTAATTAAGCTTGTTGGGATTGGTTCACTGACGGATTTTTTCCGTTTCACTATTACAGAAATCCCGCCCTGTAATCGAATGGGCATAATTGATGGCAGACAGCTATATGGATACCTACATATGCAATTGGTGAGTGCTGCCCATTTAACTTAGTAAGGTGACTAACCATGATTAGACACTCCCAATAAACTTCTTTTAAAATACTAATATTTTGCAAATGACATTAATTTGCAGATCGTCGAAAGTAATACACAACGATCTTGGTGACTAGAGACTACAGTCAAATAGAAATATCCTTGAATATGGCCACAAAGTAATACAAAATAGGTGAGTGTCACACTCCCGTGAGGTCGAATTCAATTCCTAGAATGGCTTAAATTGAGCAATCAGTCCATTAACACTCACTTTTTGGATTATTCAGAGTCAAGATTGCTGAAGACACCCGCACCAAGTAAAATATAAGGATGTCTGCTCGTTGAAGACCTGGTAATAACATAATAATGTCTTCCATTAATAATTTCTTGTGCAACACCCAAACCTGATGGTTTTATTCCTTTTAAACCAACAGGCGCAATAATCCCTTCCCAGTCCCCGTCCTGAAGAAGACCCGACAGTGACCCACAAATTAGGTGTCCACAGGGTCGAAACGTCGACAGAACCATCAAAGGACCAACTTACCGAGTCCAACACATCATAGCTAATCTGAAATAGCGTGTTGGTCCCGAGTACTAATGAGATAGGAATTGGCCTTTTCTAACCTTCCCCCGTTCTTTATAATCACTCATTCACTTGTACATAGATTTTCACTTATATATGTCACAATGTCACTATATTTCACATTCAGTCACTGATTTGAATTGTTGCGCCGCATTTTGTATTTTATGAAAAAGTAAAAATTTCTGCTTTTGATGTTCTAACAGAAGGTGTCAGTTGAAAAATCAAAAAGATAAAAGAAAAAATAACTGTTTAATTAAAAAACCACTCTGACCCTTTTTCGTTTGTCTGGTGTTGCACTTCAAAGCTGACTAATGAAGCATATCTTTGAAACCATACCTTGATTAGTGCTGAAGGCATACGTATGATTTAAAGCAATTGTTCTAATACCCGAAAGAACCACTGTTGATGTTACTAATGTATTGCCCAGGTTCTCAGGGATACTGGGTTACCCCGTAAGAATTATTCTTGTCCAGCTCAATCAGTCCTCCTAACATTCAAAGGGTGTGCACCGCACCCTCACCACTTAATGGCCTGGATACTTGAGGTGGTCTATCCCCAGCTTGATGTGCAGTTGAGAGCTCGACTGCAGCATCAACGCTGTACATTCTTTTTTGAGTTTTTCATTTTAAATATCCTCTTGAAATAAACTTTATTGTTTGATTAACAAAAACCATTATAACTGCAAATCCGCTTTATGCTGGGTATGATAAAAAAAACAGGGTGGTGGAGTACAACCATTGTTACAAAGTTAAAATACAGTTGTTTTTCAATATTTCATCGGAGCATAAAATTGCAATTGAATTTACATTTATTTCTGACTGCTTGCTTTATCTAAAAAAATGGATGGAATCTCCTTGAAAACACTTAAAACGAGGCACAGGTGGGGGGGCAAGCTAATCATTTGTCTCTTATAGTCCTACGCAGTCTATCGTGGCCCCACAAGTGTAAGACTGTTGGTCGGGTTATTGGCACTCATAGTGCTTAAAGGTTTGTCTGCTCTTATGACAAACATAGTGAATCTAATATTAAGCATCGTGTTTTCAGGGTTCATGGCTGCGATAATAGCCTGACAGAAGGAGCAGATACAAAGTTTATCCATTCGCCCTGCAACAGTATCCTTCGATTATTAAGTAAGCAGGGCATACACATACCACATGCTCAATCGACTCCGGGCTGCACCCACAACCCCCTCACATGGTGCTGTCACTTGAGCAAGGCCAATTTGGTAAATGGTGCCGAGAGGCCACTCGCCCAACCTCAGCAACAAGAATCTTTTTTTTCAAAGTGGGGCATAGGTGCTAGAAAAATATGATGCCTCTACGCCGGACTTATATCTCAACAGGTCCGCCCATGCATGGGTTCTCTATACCACTTGTGCCCTGTCCGAGTGAAAAGATCATGGTCAGACTTTTCTTTTGATGCAAGATTTTAGGACCTGCTGTGTGTAAATATAAATGTTTTGTTACATCAACACAATATGGCATCAACACACAGGTTGGCACATGTCCAATGCACAGGAAGAGTTCTTGGAGAAGCACGTTTTGCACAAGGTGTATAATGATGTGTTTTGTATATTCATTTATGGAAAATTACACCAATATATTTTTCTTATCACTTCCAAAGAACTGTTGTTTGAGCAGATACATGTCTGCCTCAAAAAAATTATGTATGAGTTTGTTTGATGGTATAAGGGACAGTTGTACCAAACAGGCCAAAATTGTTAACTGTGTCAGGTGTGATGCTCTGTCACAGTTGTTAAGGGTGTTATGTTAGCCTACAAGTTACAAGTGATATTGCATCAAATGCACTTATTACACAGTGGATGTTCCAAATGTCCCATTTGTGAGTTAGTATTATAAACAAACAATAGTGAACAAATGAGCCAACAGAAGATTAGGGGCCAGATGTAGGTAGGGAAAATTTACAGATTCTTATTTACCGAATTTTACCGATTCGGTAAATAAGAATCGGTAAATAAGAAGGGGGGAGATGTAGGAACATCCAGATGTTCCTTTCACCGAATCGGTAAAAATCGGTATTTACCGATTCGGTAAATACCGACCGGTAATGCCCATTCATTCCTATGGGCTTTGAAGCCCATAGGAATGAATGGGCATTACCGGTCGGTATTTACCGAATCGGTAAATACCGATTTTGACAAGGGTGCAGGGGGTGTCACTTTGACACCCTCTAGCACCCCCAAAAAAGGTTCGGGGCCATGTGGCAGGCATACCTGTCCTAAGGGCAGGTCTGCCTGTCATATGGCACAGGTGTGCATGCACACATGTGCATGCACACCTGAATCGGTATTTTACCATCAAATAGAATTGATGGTAAAATACCGATTCTGTAAGGCTTGTGGGACTCTGAAGAGTCCCACCTACATCTCATAATTACAGAATCGGTAAAAATACCGATTCGGTATTTTACAGATTCTGTAAATTTACTGATCGGTAAATTTACAGAATCTGTAAAATTCAGGGACCTACATACCAATTCTGATTTACCGGTCGGTAACGGCCGAAAATACCGATTTTCGGCCGTTACCGACCGACCTACATCTGGCCCTAGATGACTACATTTTGTATTAAAAACATATAAATATAATGTTTTTAATTAAACAAAATAATGTAATTGATGTTAAAAGTGACACATTGAATGATCTCTGACTCCTTCACAAATGTATGCGTAAGCCAGTCAGTTTTTTGAAAAATTTATTTGATAGGCATACATTTTTGAAAATAACAGACAAGAATGTGAACACATTGGTGTCGAAGTAACACATACCCAGATGCACTATTTTTCTGTCCTTTGTTATGTCCAGATTATAAATCAATATTGAACAAAAACAGATTACTTAAAGAGAGTGTTGCAGTAGGGATATTCTGTCATGTATATGTTGGTGTATACCATATGGAAAAGTCAAAATCATGAACAAAAAAATAATCATTAAGAAATTTTAGAAATGCATTAAGTTTTAAACTTTTTCATATTGTAATTTGCATTTGTATGTTTTTTAAATATAAGTGAATCAATGTATTTAAATTTTACTTTAATGTTCTACCAATTTGTGGCTAAACTGAAAGCTAGAATATTTTTAAATGTTTTTGTACAATGGCAAAGCAAGCTAAAAATACATCAAATTTGAACTTTATTTTAGCTGTTTTCTAATGTGGAATAGAAATGTATCGAGCCCTATGTATTTACTTATGCTGAAACTACCCCAAAAATATTTTTTTTATTTCTTCAACAGCATATGTGAATAAATTAAATAGGTCACGATACATTAAAAATCAAATAAAGTACTAAATCCATCAAATTAATTTTAACATTTGAAAAATACTTCAGTTACTTGAAGTAAGTTTTACCATTGTAAAATGTCCAAACAAATGAAACAGGCTTTCAATTTATACAAATATTGGTACAACATTGCAGTAAATATTAACACTCATTGATTCATAATTTTATTTGTAAGAAATATAAATAAATCATTTTTTTTTACAGTGAACACAAAATGTACAGAAGTATTTTTGCTTTATATTATTTTTTGTGACATAGGTTCACTATTCAAAACAACAAATTAGAACCATTCAGAGGTGTTAAACAGTTGCTGGAGAGAATTGAACATGATTAAGAGAAATGATAAAAAAATAATGTTGGGGCAATAATGGGAACTTACAGAACTACAAAGAGATCAATGACTATGTCATTCTAAGAGGAGGGGAAGCAGTTGGGAAATCTATGACAATGGATGTGGACAAATGGGTCCCAGTCAAATGCCTGACACAGAGGCTACTCCCTTTTGAGCTTTTAAGATGGAAAGTTAGCAAGGAATACACTACGATGGGCCAAACTATTCCATTGTTGCATCTCCTACAGGTCCAGGTAAAGAAGGTGTCTGCAAGGTTCGCCCCCGCAGGTGTGAATGAAAACACAGAAGATACATGCCTTTGTTGAAACCTTAGTCTTTCCCTTGGCTTGTAATACAAGGCTGCAGCATGACATAATTAAGTACAAAGGGTACTTCCGTACCACACAATTTGATCCACGGTACAAAGCAATTCTGCCCACTTTCATTCCTTTTTCTGAAAGGGACGTTCAAGAGGTGGATAGTAGAGAAAGCCAAAAACTTGGGAGAAGAACTGCTGGAACTTTGAGTCTCACTCCGCAGTTCTGAGATGCCACCTTCAACTTCAAGAGAGGGCAGTCTTATATCAACAGAAGCCAATAACACCATCAGATAGAACACCAGCAACTGAAAAACTGAACCCAACATCTGCATTGCATTGGTTTCAATTGGCAGGCCTCAAGTCTAGTGCAGAGGCAGTGACAAAACAGGTAGAGCAATTGTCAGCACCAATGACCATACACAGGATGTTCCAGGATTATCTGGATGATCAAAAAGAGGTGTGTGTGGATCAAACTCAATTGGTGTATTGCTATGGAAAGATGTGCCAATGGCCAGAGCTCAGGAGGCTGGCAATGAAGTTTATGTCTTGTCCTGTCACCAGTATGCCTGATGAATGTGTGTTCAGTGCAGTTGGTGTGGTTGTTCCAGTGAGAAGGGCCAGTCTCTTGCCTTAAAACATGGAGAGATTGACTATGATCAAAATGAACCAACATTTTTTACCACACAATTACACTGTTCCTGAAAAAGCAACACAAGACAAAGAGGAGGCTGATTGGACTGAAATTGATTCAAATGTGTTAGCTGATCAACTTCTGGGTTAACTACCTTAGTTTGAGGACAAACTCTACTTCCCAGAAGTATGAAAATGCCCCTTTAGAACTTGTTAATTATTTCTCGCTGTACCTATCTAGTTCTATCTTCGCAAAAACAAAAAATAACTAGTGGAATATTATTATTTTTGTGTGGATATATGCTTCCCACCTTTTTTTGTCACATATATTACCGGATTGCAGTTGGACCAGTGTGCATTGAAGAAGCTTCCACAATTCCTTCATCACATTATGAACATTGCCTGCCCCCTTTGAATGCCTAATGCCTATCCCTTTTTGCATCACTTAGCTCTAGAAGGTCTGCCCCAGAAGACCCTTTTATCCTTTACAAGACTGCCTGCCAATACCAAATTTGAATGTGTTGCCTGAATCAAAGACAAATACCTAATACCTAAACTACCTGTGCTTGCAACTATAACTATTGCAACAGTGAGTGACTGATTGTGTGAGTGTAGATGACGATTGATGATTCATGTGGTGGCAGACAGTGAGGCAAGGTGTTGAACTGTAATGTGGGAACTTACCAGAGATGATTGATTTGCAATGTTTGGGGCCTGGGTGATAATTTATTTCCTGGAGGTGATTGGCCTTCACAAACTTACTTACCAAAACTGAATTAACTTGAATGATCCACTCCTATGATCCTTCTGTTTTTTTCATATTCTGGGATGGCTTCCCAGACAATCGTTTGATTGACAAGACTGCAAAATTCCAAGCTGTTGCTTGCATTAAAGGGAAGATGGTGTACTTAACCCTGTGCCTGAATTGGAATAGGTAACCATTTCACCAATAAGTGATCAGATTATCGAGTGACTGTGAGTCATGATTGATGTGGAGGCTGACAGTGAGGGAGGGTGTGTTGAAGTGTAATACGAGATGATTATTGGTTTGCAATTTTTGGGGCCTGAGTGATGTGCTATAATTTTTTTTCTTGGAGGTGATCGGCCCTTTCTCACTCAGCCTGATTTAATTTTATGGTCCTCTCCTTTTTTTTTTAGTTATTTAGAGACCAGAACAGTCACTTTAGGTAACAAGCAAAAACCTATGCAAAAAACTTCTATTCTGTTTCGCTACTTGTTCTTCAACAGCAGTGCACTTCACTTCTATTAACCTCTCTTGCTCAGGTCATGAAGATGACTGGTCTGGGACAGAATTACTCAGTCAGGATGCAGGAGGAGGATGTCAATGGAAGAAGTCAGGGCTGAAGCTGCGGGACGACCACATTGACAGCTAGAAGCAAGACATTATCGACTTCAGTTCAAAGGTAAACTAAGAGTCTGAGGCTTAGTACTCAGCTAGGTGAAATAGAGAGAGGTGTGTTTGTGAAATGCTGCTGTGTGTGTGTGTGTGTGTTTTTGTATGTGTGTGTGTGTTGGACCTGTGGTAAAAGTGAAACTCTGAGTCCCCCTCTTTTGTTTTGCAATGTCTTCTTAATACACGGCTCATGAAGCTTACCTTCCTTCTGTCCTTCTCCAAGGCCTCTAAAAAGCAGGTTTTCTTTTACAATCCGCAGGCCTTCTTCTAGTCTTCTGCATGAATGAAAGGCAAAAGCTGGGCTCAACAACACTCCCGCTTACCTACCGGACCAGTGAAGACAGGCACCAAAGAGTGGACATTCCTGAGGAGAATGCAGATGCACCACCTAATTTTGCAATACAGTATCATTTTTCTTTTAAAAATCATATTTGGAAAACAGGGTGGGTGGGTTCACTACCCAACCTAGAAGAAAGGATATTTAGATATCTGATAACTTGGGTATTTGGGGCAGAAGGACTGTTTGCAATGCATTTATCTTTACTCTGTTATACTTACTCCTTTGTTTCTTTCCACAGCAGATTGATGGCAGCTGCTCATTGTCCAGATAAATGGTGTCATTGTGTAGTGTTTGTCTTTTTGAAACCTTTCCCCAAATCCCCCTTCACATCCATTCATCAAACGCCTAACCATCTTCCCCCATGCTGTGGGATTTATTGAGTTGTGGCTTAATTTACACCATCAAAGGATCACACATTTGATTGGGTGGATGTGGTGAAAGCAATACCAACATACTGCAGGATCTTGTAAGTTCTAAGCAATCGTCCACACTCATCCCATTTACCCACCCGTGCATGAAAATGTATCCATATTTAAGATATAGAATGAAGAACATCAGTCGTCAGCATCTTCATTCAGGCCTTATATTGCATGACCGTACTTGTGTAACCTAAGGTTGTCCAATCCAGACTTTAAGTCAATTTTTTATAACTCAGGGATTTAGCAAATATTACTACTAGCTCCACATTAGCCAAAATGTAGTAGTATTGCTATTTTTTGTATTTTAGCACTATCAGGCATTCTGGTTGTGTCATCATGTAGTGTCAGGTCTTTGTGAATCTTTGACAAAATATAAGCCACTAACTCAGTCATTTATTTCCATTTAGTTTCCTACCATAACTAATCAATCATTCAGATTAATCATACAGTTGGAGCTCACAAGAGTGGAAGTGGAACCTTGCTTTTTAAGTGGTGATGCCTTCCCTGTTATACCTTCATCTATATTCAGGTAAGTCAACTAGTATGGAGTACACTCAACAGCTAACTTAGTAAGTAAGTACCAAACTGCTACTATTGTTTATATACGTTATTTTAGACAATACAAGTCATCATAGCAGCTTTTCCCCGAATTGTGAAGATAGTTAGAAAAGTATAAGTCTAAAACTAAGCACAGCACTGACTCTTACAAGCACATAAACTGGACTTGTAAAATCTGAAGGCAGCAGTGCAAAGTAAAAGTAAACTACATCAGTCATACATTTACATTAAATAAAATAGTTCCCCCCCTTTTTTACAAAGAAACTCACCCTCTCCACTTACTCAACATGCTCACCCCTCTCCACGAACAAAATTGACCCAATGCCCCAACGTTCCAAAAGTCAAAATGTCAACTCCCTTTCCACCCTCTCCAACCAGCCCTAAAAAACAAGTTCCTCCTCCAAAATTAGTTATTTTGATAAAGTGCTAGAAGAGGGCATTGTGGATGTTGGTCCGGAGCTAGTCAAGGCCCTGCTCCATTGTGGCACGCTGGCTCTATGTGGAGTTCACCCAATGCAGAATGTGGTGCAGAAGTTGCCTGGTGATATTGTCAGTGTGGGAGGGGTGGCAGCAGTTGATGGAGGCTAGCAGCAGCGCAAGCTATGGAATAGCCAAGAAGCTGGAGGGTAAGGGGGCCAGCTACACTGGGACCTGGCTAAGTGGCGTTTATTTCCTCCTCCTCCTATTCCAGACCACCAGGCACTGGTACTCTGGCTTTATACGTTCCAGCCTCTGCAGCTGCAAATTGGCTGCTGTCTTCTGCCTGTTGGGTGGTCTGCCTGGACCAGCAGGGGCAGCTATATTGAGAAAAAAAAAGACAAATTGTAAATAATGTACTGTGAAACAATTGTTTTAAAATACTGGGCGGCACATTAGCAGTACATTGTTGGTACCCTAGGGCCATTGGAATTGATGTGATTATGATTAGGATAGTCACAAGGCCAATTTTATGTTATGTCCACACATGCCTTGCATAAAAGCGCTGACTGTGTGGCAGAAAGGTATTAAAAGGCAGAATAATACCAGATAAAAAAAGTGATGTTATAATTTTTTTCTTCTAAAAGCTTTTCAAGCAACTATAAACAGACACTTTGAATTGAAAAATAAATTACCTCCCATTTATGAGAACAGCACTACAGAGTACGTGTTGTGTGATGTGTTAAAATGAGGAAGCCATGCTCATTGATAGCCAGCATGTCGGGTAGTTTGCTCCTGTCTGCAGCTGGGGCAGTTGTAGTTAACAGTTATCTATTTTTAATTGCAATGGCCCTGCTCTTCTCCAAATGCATATCTCTTTCTACCCTGACTCCAAAGAAGCAGATGAATAATGAATAGGATACTATGTCACACACCTCACATATGAAATGCAGATATTTATATTGCCCTGTCTGCCGTAAGTGGATGTTGAGTGAAATGAATCTGGTGGACTGCACTACAGGGAAAGAAATGGGCTATATTGCTTGTTTTTGCCACATTTGTCACTGTGTATCCCATATGCCAAACTTGACAAAAAATCATTCACTTACTCCCACTTTAGTCTGTGACCTCAGCCACTGCCACACATTTCCAACAAATTAATTTTCTAGACAGTAAGCAAAAAAAGGAAAATGGATTAATTTTACTGCAAGGTAGGGTAGAGGGATTAGACAGGTAGGGTAGAGCTTTTTTGATATAGAATTGAGGGTCCATTACACTTATCATCGATTCGTCATCTTTGGCTTATTTAGTCACTGTGGAAGTCGAAAAAAAGAAAATCTGAACAGGTGTAAAATAAATCTGGCATGAGAAACCATGGAATATATTCTGGAATATCTTCACTACACATGGTTATGAAACAAAATGTGACACATGCCAAAAATGGATTTTCCAATTTGGCAGGCTGGGATGGAAGAACTTAGGAAAAAAGAAACAAGTGAAGTACTAACAGGTGTCTGAATGGTCGAAGGAAAACAACACACTTTGTGTGTTCGGTTTGCAATGCATTGAAAACATCGTAAATGCTGCATTAACTGAAGCAGAACAGACACACATTGCACAGCCAACATTGCAGTCACAAATTGACGCATACTACACTTCAGTCGTAGGTGGCAAAAAATGCTTTAGGTAAGATTGGGAGTGATGAACGATGGGTGGAACACATCTGGCTCACTTAACAAATACAGCGCGTCAAGGAAGCAGAACAAAGAAAAATCCCCCCCCCATTTTATACCATAGCTTTGATAACCTTACATAAACTTTTATGATTCCCAATGTACCACAAACATAGGCCTGGGTAGTCACCTAACCTTTCACATATATTTGCCCTGCCTTTGTACTACATAACGGTTTGGGTGATGATCTTCTACCTAGTTAGGTGCTGCAATAATGTCATGGCGGTTCTACATCCCCAACCGCCAGCTACGAGCTGCCGACCTCTCACTCGCCACCGTCCCGCGCATTCGAAGAACAACCACCGGTAGGAGAGACTTCTCCCACCACGCCTCCAAGACATTGAACACCCTGCCACTGAGCCTACGACAGACCCAAGACCTGCTGACCTTCAGGAGGATAGTCAAGACCTGGCTGTTCGATCAGTACTGGCCCCCCTAACCCCAGTGCCTTGAGACCCTTGGGGGTATGTAGTGTGCTTTACAAATGATTGATTGATTGATAGATTGATTGATGTGGTTTTCTCTGAAAACTTACCTACTTTATTACACATGAGGATTCTCAGAATCACAGCAGGATTACCATCTTCTGCATAATAACTGTGTATAAGGTTAATCACTATCGTCATCCTTGGCCGACATGACACAGCAAGGTAGAACCCCTCAGAGTACCTTTTGGGTGTATAAGCGCCACATCTTTGCTGGGCCAGATAGAGGAGAAAGACTTCCATGCTGACACACTGACATGAGACTCTGAGGTCCCTGCACACAGATACTCCATCACGCAGTGGTCTGACATTCCTTGTGAGGTGTCCAACTCAAGACCCAGAAGGGGTCCTTCATTCTCTCACTTCAGTTAATAGGGTTGGCTCTGTCCTAGGGGGATTCTTGGCTACACACCTACATACCTGCTAGGTACACTCAGGCACATCTAGTTAGGGTTAGCATGATAGGAGTATGCATTATTACTGTATCTATATAACTGTGCATATCCATTATTTTAGCACTATGGTAGAATTCTATCATCTATTTACTCTGTTGGTGTAACCGTATATATCTGTTTCTATCTTTTGGTTGTTGGAGCACATGTATTTTACACTAGAATGATGCTAGTTCAATAAATGCTCATTGAAAGCATCCCCATTGTTTACTCTGTGCGTCTCTTTGAGACAAAGTGAGCACCAGTGACTGAGTGAAAAAGTACTTTACTGTTTCCTTGATCCCTGAGGATTTTCATGTTTGATACTTGCCAGAAACTATTCAATCCTTGGTAAGAAAGGCACATAGTAGCAATGTGAGCAAGCTGGTCTACATGTGAACATATCTGGTGAGGTGTCTGGAATCAGTCTGGACACCAATCCCATAGTTTGTGTTGTCTAAATATGCAGATCATATAGAGATTTGTAGGAACTACATAACAAAACCAAGTAAACAAAGTAGGTGACCAGCATGTTTCTCATGAGAAGAGTTGTCTTGCTTATTTTTCCAAATAATCCAAATAGTAATATATCCTTTCATTCTAATTCACCTATAGCCACCATGATTAAGCTTTACTTTCTCTCATCCAGTCTTTCACCAAAATATCCGATCCATTATGTATTGTATTGTATTTAGGATTTGTATAACACTCAACTCACCCTGGGGCATCATGGCGCTGGCTAGAGACTGGACAACTGCTGTCGGAAGATTATTAAGACCGGATTTTTAAAACAGAAATGTCTTCAGGTGTTTCTTAAAAGTGCCATACTGCGGGATGGAACGGAGAGCCAGAGGTAGCCCGTTCCAATATCTGGGAGCCATATAGGAGAAGGCTCTCCCTTCAGTCCGAGTCCTCCGGATTCGGGGAATTTGTAACAAGTTCAGTGAAGACGATCTCAGTGTCCTACTGGGACTATATTTGACCAGTTTAAGTTGAAGATAGTGAGGACCTTTGTTATAGAGAGCATTATGGGTTAGGCAACAGACCTTAAAGAAGGATCCATTCAATATCCACCCTTTCACCCACCCACCCTTTCACTCATATACTATTTCCTTTCTTTTAGCCTTCCGTTCTTTTATGTTTCCCTCAAGACATCAACGTTCAATATATGGGATTTTGCTGAGTTGCAGATAGAGGATGCCATAATCACTCAACCATCACTGAGGCTGATAAAACTGGGGTGATTCACTTCATGGTCACATGTTGACATTGTCCTCGTACTAGCCAGTATAGTAATTGTTAGAAATTATGTGACTTCCCAGTGCCCGTTCCGGCTGCCACTTATCCCTCACCAACTGAGCTGTTTCCTTCTGCAGAGGCACTAGAGCCACCATCCCTGGTGTTCTCTTGTTCTAGAAAAAAGCATTACACACATTTTAGATGCTAGATACACCACCCCAAATCCAACTGCTATATAGCACTACAGTTCAGTTAGCACTGCAGTATCTTCTAACAAAAAAAAACACTCTTCGATTGGTTCACAACATTAGACAAGCCAGGGGTGGAATTATGGCCAAGTATTGGTTGGCATATGCAATGAGAGTGGGACCACATACTTTTTATCCAGCCATGATGCACAGACAAGGGAGACTTCTGCAAACTGTAAATATAAATGAAAAAGACAGCAGCACACTACATTGGGGGAGGGTGGTCCACGATGACCATGGCCACTCTCTTGTGAACTCAACTGTGTTAGAGCATGAGCAGGATAAAGAAAGCCTTCTCAACACATATACATAGTGAATTTATTGATAATACTAGGTTACCTGGGCCTGCACTTTGAATTGTCATGATAGAAAGCACCAACATTCTAATACCCTAAGATTCTACCCTAAGAAGTCCACAACAATCATAAATACCAACAATACGGAAATAATAATAATAATGAAAAATAGGACTTACTTGAGTCAGCACAGCCCTCTGCAGTGGCTCTGGTGGTCGGCGCCGGCTGATTAGCTTCTCCTGCACCCTCGTCAGCATCCCTATTCTTGCCCTCAGGTGTTACTGTAAGAAATTAAGAAGATTAAAAAAATTGAGATTAGTGATTCAGTTGATAATCTCCACAAAAAAGTATGACAAGCAAGTGCAGTCACATCGTACTTCTCTAAAACAGATCACCTGTAGTACTACTAGTTTCAACTCAAGTCTATCGACTATTGTTGAGTTGCCCATACTAATCCCGAAATCCTTATTCCAAATTTCCTTAACAAACTACATTTGCACTAATGCATTGTAGTGAATGCTCTTGGATTCTATTCCCATGCCTCAACCACCTTGATGGACGAACTCAGTCTCCCTTTTTTACAACATATATATATATATATATATATATATATATATATATATATATATATATATATATATATATATATATATATATATGAAACAAGTTCTACTCGAGAGGGAGCGATGAGCCGCACACAGTTCAGTAAAATGGATTTGCTTTTATTTTAAGTTGCAGCGCTGGCTGTTTTCCTCTTGCCCTGATGCATTTCGGTCAAACGTTGACCTTTTTCAAAGGGGGAAAGCCGCAGCATCTCGGAGTTTCATCAGCACACTAGCCCAGGTTGCTCTTTTAAAGATGATCGCCCTCTGGTGGTCGCCGCTATGGGCTGGCTGTCTCTCCAAGGCATGATGGTTCTCGTAGTGTGCTTTTGTCCAAGGTAATTATTTCCCATCTGTGGGTGATGCTGAAATTCGATGCTGCTTGCCATTTTAACTGTAATCCCCACGCAGTATACTTTAAAAACTGCCGGGGTCCAAACCAAAGTCAAGTCCTTGGGGGCTGCCATCTGCCCTGTTTGTTTGCACAAGCCACACAGAGAGCTCCAAGGTCGGGCAGCTACGGCGCCATTTCATGGCAGTGCGTTGTTCGAGGCAGGACCAAGCCTCTTAGAATGAAACAAGTTCTCTCTACTCGAGAGAGAGGGATGAGCCGCACACAGTTCAGTAAAATGGATTTGCTTTTATTTTAAGTTGCAGCGCTGGCTGTTTTCCTCTTGCCTTGATGCATTTCGGTCAAACTTTGACCTTTTTCAAAGGGGGAAAGCCACGGCATGAAATGAAATGAAATGAAATGAAAAAGAAACTTGATTGAGCGCACTGTGGCCAAGCGGCTTCCTGGCGCTGGGGGGTAGGGGTGAAGGAGTCGGATTCTACACTGCAGCCGGAGGAGCTAACCGGGGAAGGCCTGGAGGAAGAGAAAAGTTTTTAATGCTTTGCGGAAGGCAGAGTAGGTAGGGATAGATCGGATGGATAATGGAAGACTATTCCAAAACTGGGGGGCCAAAACCGAGAAACGGGTGCCGCCGGTTCGAGTTTTACTGTAGCGGGGGACTTGAAGAAGGAGTTGAGAAGATGAGCGAAGAGTCCGAGAAGGGTTTAGGGGGTGATCAAGGAAGCAATGAAAAGAGGGGCGGAATGAGTGTAGGCTAAGAAGGCTAAGCATGCTAATTTGAAGGAAGAACGAAAGCGTACGGGAAGCCAGTGAAGGGACTTAAGAACAGGCGTGATATGAGAGAATTTAGGGAGGTGAAAAATGAGCCGGGCGGCCTGATTTTGGATGGCCTGAAGCCGGCCCATTTCAAATGCAGGGATACCGGAATAGAGGGCGTTCCCATAATCAAGACGGGAAGTGATGAGGGCTGTAATGATAGATTTGAGGGCATCGGTGGAAAAGAAACGGGAGATTTTGCGGATGAGCCGGAGGGATAGAAAGCAAGATGAAATTACGGAGCTGACTTGGGAATGCATAGAGAGGTCATTACTGACCTTAATGCCTAGAGTGCGAACAGAAGGAACTGGGAGAGGAGGAGTGCCAAAAGAAAGGGGCCAGTGAGTTGGGGACCAGGGATTAGAGGGACCACCAGTGAGGACAAGCTCCGTCTTGTCGGGATTTAACTTAAGGTGGTTCGTGATCATCCAATCCGAAATAAAAACTAGGGTAGAACTGAAAAAGGAAGAGGAGTCAGGAGTAGAGAGATCAAAGATGAGCTGGAGGTCGTCAGCGTAGTTGTACACGGAGACCCCCAGCTCACGGAGAGAGAAAATAAGAGGGTAGATATAAAGATTAAAAAGAAGAGGGGAAAGGGAGGAACCTTGGGGGACCCCACACACGAGAGGGCGGGGGGGGCGGAAAATCCAGCGAGCTGGACTGCCTGGGACCTATCCTGGAGGAAGGACTGCAGCCAGGAAAGTGCTACCCCTCTAATGCCGGCTGCGCTGACACGGTCGAGAAGAATGGCATGGTCAACCGTGTCAAACGCAGCCGACAAGTCGAGGAGCACCAGCGCCTGGGGGAGATTGGAATCAGCCCTTCCCTTAAGCTCGTCCAAGACAGCGGTGACAACAGTCTCGGTAGAGTGGCCCGGGCGGAAGCCCGCCTGATGGGAGGCTAGGAGGCCATGCTTCTCAATGTGTGAGGACAGGCAGGATGTGACATAGCTTTCCACAATCTTCCCCAAATAGGGAAGAAGGGAGATGGGCCTGAAGTTGGAAGGAGAGGAAGGGTCCAAGCCAGGTTTTTTTATTATAGGTAGAAGGGTGGCGGTTTTAAAGGAAGAAGGAACTAATCCGAGGGCCAAGGACGAATTGAGAAGTGTAAGCGGGGGTCCAGGACAGTGAGCAAAAAGGGTTTGAAGTATCCGAGCCGGAGCGCAGTCAGCTGGAGAGCCCGACTTGATCTTGACGAGCAAAGCAGAAAATTGTGCAACAGAGATGGGGGGGAAGTGATCTAACAAATAAGGCGGCGGAGGGGGAGCGGGGATGATCTGGGTTTGAGAGACTGCGGGAATGTTAGCTTTAATGATGGTGATCTTATCAATAAAGTAATTATTGAGTGAAAGACAAAACGATAGGGATGGAGTGAAACTAACGTTAGTACGATCAGATGTGGCGAGTTGCTTTACAAGTGAAAAGATCTCTCAGGATTTATTTGAGGACCGGGCAACTTTTTCAGAAAAGTAATCTGATTTTGCCAAGATAATGGCTTTTTTATAACTGTTGAGCAGTGATTTATATTTGATTCGGAGGAGGGGACAGTAGTTGCGCCTCCAATGACGCTCCGATCGCCTACGGTTAAGTTTAAGCTGTTTGAGTTCACTAGTGAACCTTAAAGTTAGTGGGAGGAAAAAATGTGAGGAGTAAAGTTTAGTGACTGGAGAGTCGCAGAGAAGTCTTTGGAAGCTAGACATTCTCTGGGGTCATCGGGCCAGGAATTAAAGTCCCCTAGTAGGACAACTGACGAGTTGTTCACTGCCAAAGTGGCCAAGATATCTTGTAATAGGGGAACAAATTGAGGCATGGACCGAGGGGGCCGATAAACAAGGGCGAAGGTGAGGGGGTCGATAAGATTGGTGGACCGGGCGACCAGAAAGTCCACGTTAGGTATTGGTGAGTGATCAAGAAGCTGAAATTTCAGCGTGGATCGAATAATCATTGCCACACCACCACCGGCTTTACTGGCCGGGCGGTCCATGCGGAGGGCATAATGTGTGTCAGGAAGAATAGCAAGAAGGTCAGGGAGTGAATCTATAGAAAACCAGGTCTCCGTGAGGAAAAGATAGTCGGGACAGTCTGAGGATAGAAGGTTGAAAAGTTCAATTTGGTGCTTAACTGCTGACCGGGTGTTAAGCAGTAAAGCGGAAGCTACGGGAAGTGATGGTGTGAGAGAGGGGGTGGCCAGATGAGCCGCGGGAGAGGAAGCGAGGGGGAAAGAAGAAGGGAGTGGGGGTAGACATGGGGGCACAGAAATACCAAGAGAGTCTAGGCGTGAGACTAACGAAGGAGAGACAGGGATAGGAACCACAAGTGCAGATAGTTGTGCAGAGGTGTATGACACAAGTTGGGCAGGGTCTGTGGCCCCTGGTCCCGGGCGGTCGCGGACGGGCGCAGACGGGCTTGCCTTAGGCGTGCCTTCGGCGCGCAAACGGCGCGCCCGCTGCGCCCGTCCGCTGCGCGTACGGGGAAAGCACATGATTTATAATGCCGTTAGGGGCGTGGCCAGGAAGAGTAGGCGTGGCTGGGGGCGCGGCTCGCTCAAGGCGGCGAGCGAGTGATCCTGGGGCCGCTGCAGCGTCTGCCTGGGCTGCGCGGGCGTGCTCAGGTAAGGAGGGGGTCAGAGAATGCAGGGGAAAGTTAAAATGAAGAGCGCGAGGCGAGCGCTGTATCAGGGCGATTATTATTTTAAAAAGGGTTCAGGTCTCCTGAGAATGGCTCCCGCGGAAGGCAGGGGAGTAGTCCGAGTAGCGAGCTCGTGATTCAGCTCCTCTTATGAAGCAGGGTGGGCGTGGCCAAGAAGAGTGGGCGTGGCCAAAGACTGCAGGGTGAATTAGGAATGAGAGGTGCGGGCGAGCGCTGTTTCAGGGGGATAAGTTTTAAAAAAGGATTCAGGTCTCCAAGATGGCTCCCGCGGAAGGCAGGGGAGTAGTCCGAGTAGCGAGCTCGTGATTCAGCTCCTCTTATGAAGCAGGGTGGGCGTGGCCAGGAAGAGTAGGCGTGGCTGGGGGCGCGGCTCGCTCAAGGCGGCGAGCGAGTGATCCTGGGGCTGCTGCAGCGTCTGCCTGGGCTGCGCGGGCGTGCTCAGGTAAGGAGGGGGTCAGAGAGTGCAGGGGAAAGTTAAAATGAAGAGCGCGAGGCGAGCGCTGTATCAGGGCGATTATTATTTTAAAAAGGGTTCAGGTCTCCTGAGAATGGCTCCCGCGGAAGGCAGGGGAGTAGTCCGAGTAGCGAGCTCGTGATTCAGCTCCTCTTATGAAGCAGGGTGGGCGTGGCCAAGAAGAGTGGGCGTGGCCAAAGACTCGGAGTTTCATCAGCACACTAGCCCAGGTTGCTCTTTTGAAGATGATCGCCCTCTGGTGGTTGCTGCTATGGGCTGGCTGTCTCTCCAAGGCATGATGGTTCTCATAGTGTGCTTTTGTCCAAGGTAATTATTTCCCATCTGTGGGTGATGCTGAAATTCGATGCTGCTTGCATCAAATACATATATATCCAAAAAAAGAAGTGACTCAAACAGATAGATTCACCAAAGAACAAAAATATATTTCCACTACAACGTTTCAGCTTCCTCCTTCCTAAGCATGGGCGGATCTAGCGGATCTCGCGTACGCGAATTTGCGTATTTACGGATTCCCAATACGCAAGATCCGCGAACTCTCGCGGATTTGCGGATTTTTACGTTTTTTGTGTTGGCGAGCGTTTGCGAGGATTTGTGGACCATTTCGCAATTGCGAACTTACTTTTCGGCTCGCAACGGCCGCGACTATGTTGTTTCTACGTCTGGTTTATGATCACAGGTTCACAGCACCCTCTGTTTCACCACTGCCAACCTCTGGTACACCCATGCCACCCTCTGGTACATCCTCACTGCCACCCATTAGGTTTGTTTATCACTGTAGATTATGGGGGTGAAAAAAAGCAAGCACACCTGCCCTGCTTCAACTGCCATGAATTAATTTGGGGTTGATTAATATGTCAGTGATTTTGAAAATTCCAGTCTGGCTGGCACCTGCTTCCTTCCTTATCTGTAATTTGCTTTCTGTTGCAGTGAAAGCAAGCACACCTCCCCTTCTTCAACTGCCATGAATTAATTTGGGGGTGATTAATGTGTCAGTAATTTTGAAACTTCCAGTCTGGCTGGCACCTGCTTCCTTCCTTATCTGTAATTTGCTTTCTGTTGCAGTGCAATTTTTTTTCACAGGACCTTTATGGTCTACTTGTAGCTATTCTATGAGCCTGCTGTTTGGGTCATAGCAGGGTCATGGAATAGTTGCAAATAGGCAACTGAACTCTGGAGGGGCCCCTCAGGAAGCACTAGAGTGAATGGTTACTAATGTTAAGTTTGAACTTTTGCACCTGCTGATTGCTTTCAGTTTAGCAAAAATCGTTTTTCTGCAATTTCGCGCGATTTGCGGGGCGCGAATCCGTGCGAGATCGATTTCGGAAGCCGCGAATTTGTGCGAATACAATTTTTTTTTTGCGCCGTGTATGTTCGCGTGATTTTTTGCGTGTTCGCAAGGCGCTTGTAGCTATACGTTTGCGAAGTTACCCTAGCGGTCGTACACGGGCGCGGCCATCTTGTTTGCGTGACGTAATTTAGTTTCCGGCCGCTATGTGTAATCTCGCAAAGTGTGCTGCTCGCTAGTACAATTTCGCGCGTGATCGCGAGGAAAATCTCGCGCGAACTTACCCACGCGGTCGTGAATGGGCGCGGCCATTTTGTTTCTCATTCATTGCTATGGTTCTGGGCATGCTTTCTGTATCCTCTCTGAATCTCTGCCATCCTTTGCTTTTTTTGAAGTTTATTTGATCTATTTTACTTATTATCTATCCCTCTATTTTTCTACCTCTATATTTTTGTGTTTTCTGCTACTTTTTGTTAATTTTAAACTACTTTTTTAAACTCTTTTATTTTCTTCTTCCCTATTCTATTTCTTCTTTATTATTTAACTCATTTCTGCCCAGACCATGGTAAAGGGAGCCGGGAAGCACCCTGAGAAGGGGAAGGGTCCCGCACCCCGTGCCCGGCTCCCGTGCGGGCGTTTGAGGGGGGAGCAAGTGATGCCACGGGAGATCTTTAGCGCGGAGGAGGTGGCCGCACTCATCTTCCACGTCCAGCGCCGCCTCCCCAAGACGCGAAAAAAGCAAAATCTCATACTTACAATATCTCTCGGCCTTCGGTCCAAACGTGCTGTGCAGCTAGGTCATCATCATAACTCCTGTTTTCCACCATGGATTTCCTGAAAAGCAAATGCAATCAAGATTAGACTGTCGCAGCAGTGCTCCCAGACCCCAAAACTCACCCACAAACACCCAGAATCCCGCCAAAGAGCACCTCAAAGGCAAGCAAGTCAGCAAAAACGGCAAGAAATTTCCGCCTCATATTTGGTCCAAAACACTTTTATCCGTTATTAGAGCTTCACAGCAATGGGCCCAGAGCCGTCAACTCACCCGCAAAGAAGTAGAACACCTCCAAAAGTGCTGAGTCTTTCTTCATTGGGCGTAATCCAGCCCTCTGCTTTGAGGGAAATAGGAGTCTGGAGAAGGAGGATAGAGGAGCATGTTCTTCTGAACTTGTGAACCTGAGGAATGTAGACTGCGGCACCTTCAAATCAATAAGCAAACAAGTGATGACAGTTCTGCTGATGGGCTTGTTTTTGTGATTAGGTGATTAAAGTTATAATTAAATTAACTGTGCAAAACAAAGAAAGACAGACACACAGGAATAAAAGTGAATAAGGACGAAAAAGAAAGTTATTGATTCATTGTCTCATTTTCAGGCCTCGGTGTCAGGGAATAAGAATAAGAGTTCGTCATCATACTCTGCGAATTCAGGCAGGATGAGGTCAGCGTCACTGAACAGAGAACAAATTCCCTCATCTACGTTGCTGTCCTCCTCCTCTTCATGCTGCGTGCTTTCTCGTACTTTGTAATCTGGTGGTATGAGGTGCTGATTCATCTTGATCATTGTTAGCCTCTCCACATTTTTGGGCGAGAGGCGGCTCCGTTTGGGAGTTACAATGCCACCAGCAGCACTGAAAACACGTTCAGAAGACACACTTGCGAGTGGGCAAGACAAGTAGTTTATAGCCAGGTTGGAGAGCTGTGGCCACAACTGTTTTTTCCCATGCCAATACTGCAATGGCTCATCATTAAGAAAGACCTCTGTTGAGTCATTCAGATAGTCCTGCACCATCGACTCAAGGTCCTCAACGGTTCCTCCACTTTGCTTACTTTTTGCTGTGCCTGTGACCTTTTTTCGAGAACCATACCCAAGCAAAGTTAGCCAATCCGCTTCAGCAGCCACTGTTACTCTTGTGTGTGGTGCAGATGATCCGGTTGCCGGTGTCTTTAACGGCTGAGAGGTCACTTGTGCCACAGCCACAGGTGCAGAAGTGGATTCTTTTGACTGGGGATGGCCTGCTTATGCTGATGCTGATGTACTGCCTTCTCCTTCAATATCCTGCCGTTCTTTTTCAAACCTCTTGGCTGACCAGGCTAGCCAACGTTTGTACTTTTGAACATCTTCATCAGCAAAAGGAAAGAATGCTTGGCCTGCTAGCGCCTTTTTGTAGCATGGATCCAGAATAGTAGCACAAATGTAATGCTGTTCTGAGTTGATCTTTATAAGACGTTCATCACCACGTAGGCTCTCTAATAATTTCTCCGACAAAAGAAAAGGGTCTTTGTTTTTTTCATCTTTTTCTAACTCAGAAGACACCACCTTCAGTTGGTGCTCCAGCATGCACAACAATGGGATAGCTTTTCCCAAATTACAGTCCTCCTGGCTGACTGCATGCGTGAAGAACTCAAAAGGACGAAGCATGTCTGTCAGGCTTTTAACTATGTCCCATTGCGCTGCACCCATCCTCAGGTCCTTCTGAGCTGTACCCTGTTTCAAGAAATAGTGATCGAGTACCGTATACTGCTCATACAGACGCTCAAGCATGTAGAAGGTTGAGTTCCAACGTGTTGCCACCTCCTGGATGAGTGCTTTCACTGGCATTCGACGTTCAAGTAGCAGGCTCCTCAGATGCTTCCGGGCCTTAAAAGAATGGCTGAAATGGTTGGACATTTTGCGGCAGGTGGCCATTACCTCGCACGCTGGACTGTCTTTATCACTCAAGAATTTTTGAACTACCAGGTTGATACATTGCGCCAAACACGGCACTCTGAAATAGTCACCCAGCGCCATGGCCTTAACTACATTGGCGCCATTATCCGTGGAAACATAACCAATCTTGCGTTTTTTTGGGGACAGCCAGTGAAAGACCTTTTTGTTAAACTCGTCCAAAATGTTTTGTGATGTGTGACTTTTCTCCAAGCCAAACATGGCTAGTGTTGCATGTTTCCGAGCAGCTTTAAAAACTTGGTCCGGGTCAACACCTGCGTTTAGCTTTGCTTTAACACCTGAGAAAGAGACCCAGTGTGCAGTGATGCACATGTAATCAGCGCCTGCGCCACTGGTCCACATGTCTGTTGTCAGATGTATTGTGTGAACAGCACTCTTCTGCAAAGCTGCCCCAATCGCCTCCAGCACATCTTCATGTAGTGCTGGAACCGCAACTCTGGCAAAATAGAACCGGCTAGGAACCTTCCATTTAGGGCAGAGCGTTGCCACTAATTCTAGAAAACCTACCGCTTCTACAAAAGAAAAAGGGAGAAGGTCCACAGCTAGCATTTTAGCCAGCTTAGTGTTATACAGACGCGTCAGTGGGTGGTTGCGTTCATATGGCGCGTCTGAAGAAAACATGGTTCTAATGTTGCCCTGGACCAAGCATTTACGGGATGATAATGACTTCGTTGACGCAATTATGCTCGCTGGTGAACTTTTGCGCGTTGGTGTCTCACTCGCTCCAACACTCTTAGTGTGCCTCACATGGGGTGTGCTGCTGACAGGGGTACTGGGTGTAAGTGAAGTGTTTGACACGTCTTCTTCCTCCTCGTCATCATCAGATGAAACATCAACGTTTTCTTGACTTCCAATTCGGGCTTCCTTGATCGCCTTTAGGTGCGCAAACCATTGGACAGTGTGCTGTCTCTTAAGATGACCTCTCTGGCCTCCGGTAACATAGTTGGTACCAAACTTACCACGACTAACTGCAACCTTACAAATGGTACAAATGGCGAACTTTTCCCTTTTTGGGCAAACAGTAAAGAAGTCCCAAACTGGGGACTTGAAGTGTCTGTGGGGGCCGGAGGAGGCGGCGATACTGGTGGTGGTCATGCTGCCAATGCCAGATGAAGTGGAGGATCTGGATTGCCCAACTTTTGTACATTGTGCACTTTCACCGCCACTAATTAAGGTCGAGGTGGATGGAGGTCCCTTCTTGCCAGAAAGAAATATGGAAGCGGTACGAGTTGGTGTACTACTTAACTCCAATGATTGTGGTGGTGTTTCCACTGCCTCCTCGTCGACAACATCATCATCATCACGCTCAGCAGCTTTTCGGGCTAGGGTCAAAATGTCTGTTTGCTGCATGCCCGCTGGGGCTGCAGTGACCTTTATGATGACTGGGTCGTCGTTGTCAGAGTCTTCATCAGCAGCAGTATCCGCCACTTCTTGCTGAGCCTCATCATCACACTCCACAAGTCTGAGACTTTGGACGAGCTTCCTTTTACGCTTAACTACCTTTGTCAGATCATGGTGTGCCTCACTCTCAGACGGCAGTGGTTTTGGTTCCCAATTTTGATCCGTATCATCAGAAGGAGGTGTGCTTGAAGAAGATGTAGACACCACCCTTGATCTCTTCCTTGCTAGGGGTGTGGAAGACAATGAATGATCATCAGGAGGAGTGTCTTCCTCAAATGATACCTCGCCTTGATTGTCGATTTCCTGATGTGCCCCTACTTCGGGAGGAACAACTATTGTGGCCACTTGTGACCCTCCATGCACCTCTGCTTGCGCATCTCCTTGCGCTGCCTCTACTTCCACATGTACTTGGGCTTGTACTTGCACATGTGATTGTTGTTGCGGCTGTGGTTGTTCAACACTCTTCAGATGAGCTACAACAACCTGTGTTGATTGAGGGACATTGCTGCTGCTTTCTTGCGATGAGCCAACATCACTGGTCGATGGTGATTGAACAACTATACTGGCTGCCTCTGCAGCACTCAAGGGCTTGGACTTAAGTTGGCGTGGTGGTGGTGGTGGCACTGATCCCAATGGAGCGGGGGTGCTGCTCCCAGCTTGGTCCCCAGCAGACCCCGCTGCTGCTGCAGGCATACTTTTTTTTTTACTCCCAAAAAAAGGGGCGGCCGGCACACCAGTCTCCTTGGTAACTTGCTTCTTCTGCTCCTTACTGGCACCTTTCTTGCTAGAGGAGCTACGGGTAACTTTTTTTGGGGCCATCTTCTTCAGAGCAGGTCAGAACAGCAGGCAGCAGTTGCACGAGTTGCAGAGTTGTCTGTGTCCAGACGTGACGTCGTGTGACATTATGCTGCACACACGCACACCGCTGCAGGACTTCTTCCTGGCACTGGTGGTTCTCTTGAGTCTTGTGCACCTAAAAGCAATGGAAGACAGAGGAACATCAGTTCAGTTATACACCCCAAAAAATCGACAAAACACAGAAAAATCAGCACAATCCCATGCCATCCATGATGTTTACATTCAAGACACCCCACAGAAAGACTAGGCCCATGCAACACTCACTACCCCTGGGCATAATGGATGAAAAGTAGGCAAAATAAGTGCAGGCCTCAGACACTGCCTCTCTTCAAAATGGCCCCTTACACCCCAAGCCAGTCCACATCAACAGTACACCCCAAAAAAACAGAAAAACACCCACAAATCACCACAATCCAATGCCATCCAGGATGTTTACATTAAAGAGAGTGAGACCACACTACAGGCACACTCAGTCCATGCACCACTACCCCTGGGCAAAAGGCCACACCAGCAGCCCCAAAAAAACGACAAAAAACACAAAAAACAGCACAATCCCAGCCCATCCATGGCCTCAATGGTGTTTAAATTCAAGAGGACACCCCACAGAAAGACTAGGCCCATGCAACACTCACCACCCCTGGGCAAAGGGCCCCACCAGCAGCCCCAAAAAAATGACAAAAAACAATAAAATCAGCACAATCCCAGCCCATCCATGGCCTCAATGGTGTTTAAATTCAAGAAGACACCCCACAGAAAGACTAGGCCCATGCAACACTCACTACCCCTGGGCATAATGGATGAAAAGTAGGCAAAATAAGTGCAGGCCTCAGACACTGCCTCTCTTCAAAATGGCCCCTTGCACCCCAAGCACATGTTGCCTGTACCAGCCAGCACTCAAGATGGCCACCACCACCACCCACATGGCCAGTCCACATCAACAGTACACCCCAAAAAAACAGAAAAACAGCCAAAAATAACCACAATCCAATGCCATCCAGGATGTTTACATTAAAGAGAGTGAGACCCCACAGGCACACTCAGTCCATGCATCACTACCCCTGGGCAAAAGGCCACACCAGCAGCCCCAAAAAAACGACAAAAAACACAAAAAACAGCACAATCCCAGCCCATCCATGGCCTCAATGGTGTTTAAATTCAAGAGGACTCCCCACAGAAAGACTAAGCCCATGCAACACTCACCACCCCTGGGCAAAGGGCACCACCAGCAGCCACAAAAAATGAAAAAAAACACAAAATTCAGCACAATCCCAGCCCATCCATGGCCTCAATGGTGTTTACTATCAAGAAGACACCCCTCAGAAAGACTGGGCTCATGCAACACTCACTACCCCTGGGCATAATGGATGAAAAGTAGGCAAAATAAGTGCAGGCCTCAGACACTGCCTCTCTTCAAAATGGCCCCTTGCACCCCAAGCACATGTTGCCTGTACCAGCCAGCACTCAAGATGGCCACCACCACCACCCACATGGCCAGTCCACATCAACAGTACACCCCAAAAAAACAGAAAAACAGCAAAAAATCACCACAATCCAATGCCATCCATGATGTTTACATTAAAGAGAGTGAGACCACACCACAGGCACACTCAGTCCATGCACCACCACCCCTGGGCAAAAGGCCACACCAGCAGCCCCAAAAAAACGACCAAAAACAATAAAAACAGCTCAATCCCAGCCCATCCATGGCCTCAATGATGTTTAAATTCAAGAAGACACCCCACAGAAAGACTAGGCCCATGCAACACTCACCACCCCTGGGCAAAGGGCCCCACCAGCAGCCCCAAAAAAACGACAAAAACAACAAAAATCAGCACAATCCCAGCCCATCCATGGCCTCAATGGTGTTTAAATTCAACAAAACAGTTGTATCATGCACCCATAACCAACCCTGGTCCTACTGGATACTGTGGCTACCCACAATATAATTTATTTAATGTTCTGAAAAAGTTCCAAAATTGTAGTTGCAGCAACTGTAATGCCCCAAACAAACTTACTTGTGAAAGTTGATTTCTAATCCAAAAGTGATCCAAAGAAAGTCAAAAAGGCCTCAAATCCAAATATCCAGCAGCACCCACAAAAAGTAATCCTTCCAGCTCCAGATCCAAATGAAAGTGACCAGGAGATGGACAAAGCACTGGGAGGAGCCTGCTGGACAGGAACAGGAAGTTGGAGACTGTGGGGCACTTCCTTCCCTCCCCCCCCCAAAAATGGACTCCTTGCAAAAAAAAAGGCCATGCAAATGTCAACCTGAGGAGTGATTCTGATAAAAATCATCATTTTCTGAAGGTTTATCCTGTTTGCTGGTGGATTTCTTGTGCAGAATTGCAAAATCTCTATTTCGCGAGTGCGAGATTGTTCCTTTCCGCCGCAACTACGTGTTCGCAATTGCGAACTCTCGCGAGGTGTGCTGTGCAAGGTGGCAAGCCGCGATTACGTATTCGCGGGCGCCAAACTCCCGCGGGATCACGCAGCAGGATCCAAAATGGCGCAGCACTCGCAAAATATGATCGAGAAAAACAACTCGGCAAACGCTTAATGACGGAAAGTGAACGCCGTGCACCACGCCGCGCGCCGCAACCAAGCAAAAAATCCGCCGCGAGCGGATTCACGGATTTTCCACAAATTCGCGAGAGTTCGCGGATTGCGAATTTGCCGAAAATCCGAAAAATCCGCGAGCGGAGCGGATTTTACGCCCATGCTTACTCCTTCCTCAGGTAGTTTCAAGATGGTAATCTCAGTGGTTGCACAGATGACACAGCTGAATTTTCAAAAAGCATCATGAGTGAAGATTCCATTTGGAATGTGGAATCAATGCAGTCCTGAGAGTTCTTGAGATATGCAGTAATCAGGTTGTATTGTCAGTAATGTTCAGTCCATCTGGATGCAATGATTTTAAACGGTACATCCAGAAGTTTTCCCTGGAGTCCAGTAGTTCTTCCTTTGAGACTTATTCCACGGGGAAAATCTTCAAATCGATAGTGAATGATCCACAAGATTAAAATGATTGGCTACAGGCTGGTCAATTTTCTTATTAATTATTGCTGATTTGTGGTTCCTGAATCGTGTGCGGAGGTCATTCACTGTTTGGCCTACATATTGTTTTTTACAGCTTTGCCGTTGGCACTGAATCACATAAATAATGCATGTTGAGCGACATTATAATACAACCTGATGTCTTCACATCTAACATGGGCTTCGATTGGAATTCATAGAGCATATTATCAAGCACATTATCGCCGCTTTATCGGCAGTTTCCTGCCGATAAAAGCGGTGATAATGTAACACCCGTTCTTGATAATATGCCCCTTTATTCCTTTGACAAGAAGATCTTTCCTTCATACAACAAATGTGAGTGTATTTCTATGTTGACTGAATAATCCTATCCCTTTATTAGGGGTGCAGTATTCCTTTTTGTGCTTTACAAAGGTAGCATACTAGGATATTTCTCTTGTAGACACATGACATTTCTATCAGTCCATGAGTAGACCAGAGCATGTGTAGTTTCTAAACCCTCAAAAAGTTTTTTCTGCACTTTATTTTCCATGTTTTCAACGTGGTGTATATGAACTGTATTATGGCAATGCTAATGTAATGGAGAGTACTTATCCTTCTGGTACATTTTAAGGAAACTTTATATGTATGAGTAAGGAATTAGAACTATCTGTATGAAGTTTCTTGTGGAATGGAACTCTTGCATGGTGTGGTTGTGGTGAACAGGGGTGTTGGGTTAGTGCAAAGGTTGTGAACTTGCTGTTTTAATTCTAGAATCATTAATGTGGTATGAATGGTACATCAGAGAAGAGTATGGAGTAGAAGGGATGGAAGATTGGATTTTTTTTAATTAACCGCAATACTTGACAATAGCTCGACAACAGATAAAATGTGTCATAAATGGTTTATGTTAGTTATGTAAATATATGTGACAATATGCAATGCAAAAAGCGAATTTAGAGGAAACAAATGTGTAAATAACAAAAGAATATATACATACAAAATAAGAAATATGTCATAGAAAGTATAGAGTGTAATCTGGGTCTGTTCTAGTAGGATTCAATCGTGTGTCACAGTATATTCACACTTTGAGGACCTGTGTCTTGATCATTTGTTGTCCTCTTTTCCCCAGTCCTTATCCTCTACTGAAATTTGATATTTGTGGGGGTCCCTTATGTGAATTACGTTTCCATCAGCCACCAGGCAGGATTATTTTTGCAGGAAAGGTTACCTTAAAAGGGCTTGACTCTAACACACACAAAGGAACCTGGCACTAGTCTTTTGTCACCCTAAACTTTTTGAAGTTTCTGGAAAGGAGAAACTTTCCAGAAGCTTTGTAGGGAAGAATAGGGAATCGTCCCACTTCTAAGGCTGGCATCAGGTATACATATTGGATCCCCTAAGCCACTAATCATTTCATTCATTTCATTTAATCTTTATTTCGGCAAAAATAACCATAAAAGGTTTTCAACAAAAAGTATTCAAATATTTTCACAATACATCGTATTGGACATAAAATACAATACTACTAATTCATCTGGATTCTACATGGATTTGGCTGACCAGTTTAGTGATGTTCTGAAGATATTTCCAATTTCTCAGTGTTACATCATAAGTAAAAAAAAAAATAAAAAGCAGATTTGAGGAATAAACATATCAGGTTGTATAAAAATAAACCAATACAGTCAAATAATTACCTATAAATAGTCTTTAAAAACGCATTCCAATAAAAATAAGAGAATTGTGTACATGATATGTAAATCAATGTATATTTCATATTATACTCATAAAGTGCACGTGCCAAGCTCATTTCCCATTTGTTTTCTCAGCCTAGAGTTTCAGACCTTCCCTTTTCCTTATCAAGCGTACACCAAACAAATAACGGCTAACACTAAAAACCGCTGTCTGCGTGGTATCAGATCGTAACAATCTTTGTGCTTCAAGGCAGGATTTAGTACCCAGCAAGAAGCAAATAGGTTTTATCCATATATTCCTACATCACACATAGGCTGAACAGAAGAACAGCAGATGTGTTTCATTCTCTATTGCATCTAGATCACACAAACACATCCGTCCTCCTCCACTTCGCCTGGCGCCCATTTCACAGTATTTGACTTTATTTGTAGGATACCATAGCGATATTTAAGGTATAAAGATTTAGCTTGTTGTGGCTGTATTTCATCCAGGAAGGGTTCAAAGTTCCAAACTATTTTCATTTGGAGTAACCGTGTTGTTAATGATCCCACCCTTGAAGAATGGGATGTAGAATTGTGTATAAAAGACCAATAGGTTTCCTTTTAAAGCTTTTTTGAGGCCATTGTCAAGCCAAACGGCTCCTCCCAATAATGCCTCAATCCCAATTTAAAAAAGCATTTGTGAATGTACTTTAACCAGGTCAAACCCACACCTTTATTTATTCCTAGGATTTCTTCTAGACCCTCTCTGTAGCGGATAAGCTTATCTGTGCATCACAGGCGAACCCAAAACAACAATGGTCTGAGGTTAGCCTGATCATCCACACGATGAAAGTTTAAATCCATCAATACAGGAGTCAATGGTGTTCGTGTGGGCAGACTTAAAATTTTCCTAAAAAACTTATTTTCGCCCACCTTGAATGTTTCATTTGTCACCGGGCCCCACAGCTCTGCCCCGTACAATGAAGATGATTGAGCCTTATATTTGTATACTTAAAGAGCGGGTGAAACTGCTTTGGATATAATACTTTCAATTTTCCTTATTAATGGAAAGGTATTCTGGAGTTGTATGGTTTTGCTTTTTTCTAGCTAGGGTCTCCAGGTCATTTTTTTTTTTTTAATTAAATTTCTTTATTATTCAGTTCATAGCAATACATATATCATAAACCATACTTTCAAAGTGAAAATTCAAGATGTTGGAGCATTGGCTGCCATATCGTCAGCCCTAGTTGTTTTTTTTAACAGATTTGATGCGATATAGGTTAAATTCTAGAAGGAACACATTATATAACTTAGCTCTCCACATTTCAAATGCAGGTGCTTCTGGTTTCAACCACATTGTAGCAATACATAACCTGGCTACCGCCATTGCCATAAAAATAAAATAGCGATGGTGGTAAGAATTCTGTGTTCTAGGCATATCATTACCAACCCCGAAAAGCAGCAGTTCACGGCTAATATGCCATTGCACCTTCGTTACTTCAAACAGAAATTCCTCAATATGTACAAAAAACTGGAGGAGTGCATTACAATCAAAGAATACATGAACAATGTCTGCTTCAGCCATTTGACATCTAAAACATTTGCCATCGTAGACGTCCCCCCATTTCATCATTTTAGTCGGGGTATGGTACAAATTGAACACTGTTTTATAATGTTGAGTAAGTAAATTTGCCGACAAAACTACTTCTGTCGCCATCTCGATCGATGCTTGCAAAAAAGAAACAGAACTACCCATTCGATTTTGCCATTTCAAACCCTGCATTTCTATATCATCCGGTTGTTTCGACACTAAAATTTCATACAAAGCCCCAATCTTAGCCCCTTTTAGAGAGCTTCAATAAATTCAATCTTAACAATACACTGAAGTCGACATTGTTTATATAAAAATCCCGTAATTGTACATATTTAAAAAAATCATTCTTAACAATTGCATATGTTTCCATCAGCTCAATAAATGAAACCAATGTACCATCCTTAAAGAAATCCCCTAGGCGGCCGATCCCTTTTTCACGCATATTCGCATCTTTGTATCCCAGAATATCATGGGCAGTATGGCCCTGGAGTCAAGAGGTGTATAAAAATGTATTCGTTGGACAACCAGAATCTTCCGCAACCACTTGCACCCCTTATACGCTGCGGTCATAATTTTAAACCTAGTACGTTTGTAGTAGCTTGGCTCATAGAAATTCAACAGCGCTTCACACGTCTGATTTCCCAATATCATCTGCTAGATATTCGGTGTCTCAAAATACCGTGTGCCCCCCCCAATCACCATATATCGCGCATTTTGTATAAGGCATACCAAATAATACAAAATAAAATTTGGAACCCCCCATCCACCACGTATCAATGGTAACATCATATATTTTGAAGCACGGCGTCGATTACACCCACCCCAAATAAACCTATCTGAAATACTTTGAAGTTTTGTTAATTGTGCCTTTGACAATTCCAAAGGTACCGTCCGGAAATAGTATAGCACTTTAGGGAGGATACACATCTTAAGCACGTTTTGACGTCCAACCATCGAAAGGTGTAGGCATTCTAACTTATCAAGCTGGCTTTTAACCGCCCTTATTATATCCCTCCAATTTACATCAACTATCTCCTGAATGGACAATCTAATTTTAATCCCTAAATATTTAGCCTCTTTTGTTACTCGTGTTTCACTTGGACACAAACCAGTCGTACAGATTACTTGGATTTTAGCGCTATTCAATTTATACCCAGCCACCTGTCCAAATGCTTGTGTCAGCCGCTCCACCTCCCTTAATGCGGGCTCTGGATCCGAAGTCACCACCGCAATATCGTCGGCATAAGCAAGAACACGCATTTCATGTTCGCCCACCAGCATTGATTGTATTAGATTGGTGGACTCCAATAGTTGTATTAATGGCTCTATATAAATTGCAAAAAGCAACGGAAAGCAGGGACAACCCTGTCTCGTTCCCCGGGTAATATAGACAAATGATGATTCATGTCCCATTGTACATATTTGGCCCGAGGATTCCTATACATAGTTTGTACTGCCTGTAAAAATAGTGGACAAAACCCCATTTTGCACATAATGGCCCATAAAAAAAAACACGTAACACGATCAAATGCTTTTTCCGCATCCAAAAATATAATTCCAATATTCTTTTGAAGTACGGTTGCATAATCTATTAACGCTATTACCCGATGGAGATGATTTACCGTGCTTCTCCCTGGGAGAAACCCATGTTAATGCCGGGATACCAGCATTGAAATAACTCGCACCATCCGGGTAGCCAATTTTTTGGCATACATTTTTGCATCGGCATTAACTAATGATATAGGCCGATATGATCCCGGCAGTGAGGAGGGCTTGTCTTTCTTTTTAAAGACAACTATGTTGGCTTCATCCCAAGATGCCGGTGGGTTCCCCCGTTGAGCCATAATAAATGTAGCGAGCATATCCTCCTTAATAACACAAAATAATAATCGATAGACGTCTAAAGGCAGTTTGTCCGGACAAGATGCCTTTCCTAGTGCTAACTGTTCAACTGCAAGCTTCAGTTCTTGCAGCATAATTGGAGCCTCTAACATTTCCCTCTCAGGAGAGGCGATTTTAGTGAAGTTAAAATCTTGGAGAAAGATATCTATTTGATCTTGATCAATATCCTCTTGAGTATATAATCCCTTATAGTATATACGGAAGACCTCCATAATGCCATCCATAGTTTCTACCAATTCTCCTCTGTCATTCTCCAGCATATCAATGCGTTGGAACATCTGCTTGCCCCGCATTCTTTGAGCCAAGCATCTGCCCACTGCCTCTCCATATTCATATCTTTCAGTTTTATAAGTATTATACTGGGCAGCAATATCTTGGCTCCAAATTCCATTAATCCTCGCTTTCAGACTAGCTACCTTAGTTTGAGCAGCTTGAGAGTCAGCATTAGATTGAATTATCAGCATAAGCTCACACTCTGCCACTCTTAAATCCTCTACCATCCCAGCTATCGTAGCTTTCCTTTCTTTTTGTTAGACCCAGCCATAACTCCATGTTTCTCCCCGAACGCCTGCTTTAAAGAAGTCCCACACCATCGATTGACTAGCAGTAGCTCTATTATATTCTAGAAATTGCACCGCCCAACGTTTGATATGAGTTATAAACTCCTCATCAGACATAAGTTTTTTGTTAAATGTAAATGTACGTACTGCGTGTATCGGCTGCAGCCAGATCATGTCTAAAACTACTGGGCTATGATCCGAACTTATCAGAGGCATCACTTGCATTTTTGCGCCAACAATAAATGATCGGGGTAAAAAAATATAATCTAACCTCACAAATTTCGCATAGGGAAAAGAAAAGAAAGTGTACCTTGGGTTACCCGGATTTAACTTAGACCACCCATCAACTAATCCATGTTGACATATCAACTGATATAATGCCTGATACACTTCCGGCTTCCGGCCCTGATACCCCTGTGGTTGAGGTCCCCATGTATGGGTATCCCCGTTTATATTAAAATCACCAAGTAATATCAACGGTGTTGGCCACTGTGCTAATTCCACATTAAGAAATTCAAGAATTTCTGCCTCGTCAAAATTAGACCCATATACTGTACATATTGTAACATTGGTACCCCCTATAATACTCTCGCTAATCACCCAGCGTCCCAAAATATCAACCCGTATCCTACCCGTGCCAACTACAACACGACTGCCCATTATGGCTACTCCCCAATTCATAGTAGATTGTTTAGACACCGCGGGTATGGAAACACCCAGTTCTAATAAAACCTTATAATTAGAGCAGGGAATAAGAGTTTCCTGTAAACAAAGAATGTCTGGGTTAATCAAACGTAATTCGTTAGCAACCTGTTTACGTTGCAAAGCATTATTAAGACCACAAACATTAAAAGAACAAATTCGCACTTTCCTAACCGCCATCAAGTATTTTGTAGGTCATTTATAAGCAAACAAATGTTTGACTTCGCTCCAACATATTTAAGATATCTGCTATGAGCTGACATTTTAACATTTTTCCCCACACGCCCCGGTACACCCCACTTACCCACAAAACCCCCAGTGCACATTACCCCACCCCACCACCACCACCCCAAACCCTCCCACCCACCCAAAGTAAACCCCCCCCTAACTAAGGCAATAGGGCAAATAGCCCTTGTGATGCTCGGTGAGTTGTTCGCATGCTGTTCGGCTCACCAAAACTATATATGTCAATCTTTATCTCATATCTCAATGCTAGCAAGTAATCTCCTGGAAAAACAACAAAAGTAAAGGACAGATCGAAAAAATAATAATAAAGAAGTACACGATATATACAGCAAAAGGATAGTCTAACTTGATTCCAGGTCATTTTTGAATACAAAGTAATACCTAAATAATTAAAATCATGCACATACTCGATCTTCTGGTTGTCCACAGTTACATTTTTCTTAAAGGTTTTATGTGGGTTAACTGAAATGTATTTAGTTTTACTGGGGTTTATTTCTAGCCCCTTAGTTTTGCAGTATATCCCAAATGATTTTATTAAGTTTTGCAAACCTTTCGGTGTGTGGGAAATTAAAATGGTGTCATCAGCAAGGAAGAGTGCTGTACAGGCACCCCCCCTAGCCTAGCGGAGTCATGATCACAACCCAAAAGGTGATCTGGGATCTCGTTAACATACAATTAATATAAAGTCAGAGCTAAAATGCACCCCTGTCTTACACCCCTATTAACCCTAATTGGTTCAGTTATTTCACCTTGTGGGCCCCATCTGACCTTTGCCCAGTTGTCTTCATGTAATCCTATTTTCTGTAGAAGAATTTCCCCCAGAACATCTTGATCTTTTAAGGACTTTCATAGGAAATTTCTGGGGACAAGATCAAACGTTGCTTTTAGGTCCACAAAGGCGATATACAAATGTCCCTTTTTAAATGTTATATATTTCCAGGCTATTCAAAGAAATCTAAAAACCTGGTAGACCGTGCCAGTCTTTACTCTAAAACCTGCCTGATCATGCAATAAAATGTTATATTCCTCAATCCATTTGATCAATCTATTTAAAATTTGCCTAGCGTATACCTTCTGTAGAACATCAATAAGAATAATTGGTCGATTGTGTGATGGGTTATGGTGATCACCCTTCTTAAAAATAGTCGTGATCTCTGCCACTTTCCAAGTTTCAGATAATGGTGCACCTGAAGCAAGAGAATTACACAACAAATTGATGAAGGGGCCTCACACACCTTTGTCATGCTTCCATAACTCTCCATGTATTTTGTCAGGACCGGGAGCCTTTCCTGATTTCAATGCGTCTATGGCTATTAGTGTTTTCTTTAAGCTAAACGATAACGGTGCAGCATTTAATATAGTTTCATTAGGGAAGAAGAGTAAAGACTAGAAAAGTGTTTTACCCAGGTATTTGCATCTAAGCAAAGATCCTTACTACATCTTCCATTTTTATTGCCCTTTGAAATTAGCCGCCAAAAACCAATTTAATCTTTTGCTATAGCTGCTGCAAGTAGTTCTTCCCAAATGTTCGCCTCCCATTCTTTCCTTGCGGAGGTTAATAGTTGCTTATATTCTGCCCTTTTTTTCCTTAAGGCCACTATATTTTGTAGTTTTTGAGGCCAAAATGAGGTCATTTTTTAAAGTATGGCATCCTTTGTTATACCATGGGCTTTTCAACTCAGCAGCCACTATAATCCCCTTGTTAGCTTTCTTCCAGATTTTACTCAGTATAGGTAATAGATCTTTGACTAATTTACAATGAATGTCCATAAATGGAATATCTGAGGCAGGTAAATCTACATAGAATGAGACAACATCTGCAAAAGTGTCATAGGTCTGTTTAATTGCCGCTAGATTTTTTCCCATCGAGTGCCATTTTAGAGCTCTCCGATTATTAGTTAAGAGTGGATCTATATTATCACTATCAAGTTCTCTTGGTCTTGAGGCGACAAGATGAAAAAGGTGAGCTGCCAGTGTCAGGCATAGTGGGTAGTGGTCACTCTCCATTCTATTTTAAACTTTTAGGTCAAGGGCCATTGACCAAAGCTCAATTGAAATTATTATACAGTCGATATGGCACTTTATGTTATTTCTAGTAAATGTGGGGGCTTTTGAACTTTTAGAGGGCAGACGGCCTTTACAGGCTCTCAAGCAGTGTTCCGAGACAAGTCTTAATAACTGCTCAACTGCTATTGTGTAAGGCACTACTGGATGATTTTCCAGGAACGGAATATTATTAGCCAAATCTTCTTCCTCAAAGACATTTTCTAGTCCCACCGTAGGTTCATAATTACGATTAAAATTGCCTCCCACAATTTTCAGTGCCCTTAATTCAATCAAGCTTAAAAATATGTCTAAATGCTCAATATCCAATGATTGTTTGCTTGTTAGATATGGTCTGCAGTACATATTTATTACATAGACTTCCTTTTTATCTGGTGTATAAAAATGTACTCCCAAGATGTCCTGCGAGCATGTTTCAACTAATTTAACGTCTACACCAAGAGTCACCTTTACGCAAATACAGAGGCCTCCTGAGGGCCTCCCTCTAATGGAGGGGATAGCGTCTTTGCTAAAAGTTTTATAGCTTACTTTATATAAAGGTTCTACGGCCCAAGTTTCTTGTAGCATAATTATACCTTTCTGCCCAATATATTCTTGCCATACAACATCTTCGAAATTTCTTCTAAGACCTGCAACGTTCCAGATCAATGTTATCTCTTCTAGACGTACCACCTCAATTTGTTCCATGCACCCATTTGTTGTACTAGAAATACACTTAGCGCAATTGGTTCTAATGTCCCTTTTGTTATTGTTAGCTGTGCCTACTGGATCCATGTTTAAATTAACAACAATAGCCATGGCAAACCCTTCCTCTTGAGGTTGCAGCTCAACTGCTGATGATTCCAATGCCTGAGATGTAAATAATTGTCAGTCTTGAGCATCCAAGTCTGACAATGTATGGTATCTGTTTGTCAATGGCATTGTATACTGTCCAGCTATTAGATGCCATGGCTGGTGGTCTATAAAAAAAACAACGGAATTGCACAAATGTTGGTGTTCGTCAAGTGTGTTACCTAATTTTTATTCAGAATGTGGCGCACCAACTGAGGCCGACAAAAATTGACCACTATAAAATCTCCTTCTATATTTTTAGTGGAATGGCCTATCCAACCTACCCTACATACCATTAATATTTCCTTAGTGTCAGCTTGTTGAAAGTTTTTATGTTCAGCTAGCCAATCTATGTTTTTTTTCCGCAGGTCTTCCCAGTCATTCTAAGGGCAGGGACACCAGTTAGTATTAGCGTATATGGGCACGAAGCAGGGGGCAAGTTTAGGATGTCCGTGTTGGCAGTTCTACTAGAGTTATGGATCATCGTAGGACTCCGTGCATCATGCTTCCTGTCTACTTTAGGGCGTGCTATACAATTTCTCTGTGTATCTTAAAATCTGGGTCCAATTAATGCCTCCTGAGGCCTATCACCTGTGCTAGCCTGCATAATATGAGTAGTGTTACCACCATTTGCTTCCATGATTTGTTGTGTAGTTCTATGTATAGTTCTATCCACCCTCTCATTATTTCCCCCATTATGCTCTTCAGCCATTCTGATCTCTTTATTGTATCCTACATTTTATATTGCTATTTCTAAATTATTCAATTTGTCCCAAAGCTGTGTGAAGCCCTTGTTAAAAAAACCTTATACATCATTAACCATTACATCTATCGTTCCAACACAAACAGTGGCGTCAGTTCCTGTTGCAGCTTCCTTGGTATTGCCCCAGCCAGAATCGAGAAACACAGGGCCAGTATCTGTCTGTGTGCCAACAGAAGTAGTTTTAATATGGCATCTATTTGGGTCATATTCTATTACAGACCTATCCGTTACTTCAGAGACAATCACAGATTTAGATTTTCCTACAAGTGCCTCTGTTTCCTTTTTGCAGGCAATGCTTCATTTTCCCTTGCTACCACATTTTTCTGTGCCTTAGTCCTGGTAGCTCTGCAAACCACCACTTCTGGCGTCAATTCCCGGGTTGAAACAATAGAAGGAGAGCATAACGAAGATGAGGAAATAATGGGAGAATTAGTAGGCAGACCATCATTTACACTTATATCTATGCCAGCTACATGAGTGTATTTTTGCGTTAATGGGTCCAAAGATAATCTTCGCTCTGTTAATTGAATCTCATGGATCAATAATGACTCTGCTCTAAACAAGAAGGCATCCAGTGTCCCCACTGCTCCCTTACGCTTCTCCATTCCCTTATTATAACTCAGTTATTTATATAAATAACATGAACAACAGGGAGCAGGGCAACAGTATCTAGGGGATTCCCAAAGCACAATACCTTCCTGCGTCAGCAGACGTCTGATCTGTTGTTCCCAGTGGCAAGATGTTAGGGAAGTTGCCCAGCCTCTTCCGGGCTATATCTGTGCAGATGGGCCTGCCCTTCGCCCCGGGCTGCGTCCCAGGCACGCTGCGGGAGCCCAGGCCCCCTTTTCAGCGCTTCCTGGCGCTCAGCGATGCGGTGCATGGCGTGCGCACCACTAGGAATGGCGGGATATGTAGTTTCCCTTGTTGTGGCAGGTGGCGGCAAGTGATGGCGGCAACTGAGTGTCTCCTGCGGCCCCAGCAGCAGTGTCCAGCAGAGATTAGCAGCAAACTCCTTGCCGGAATGAATTACGATTTCACCATCCACCAGGCAGGATTGTTTTTGCAGGAAGGGCTACCTTAAAAGGGCTTGAGTCTAGCACACACAAAGGAACCTGGCACTAGTCTTTTGTCACCCTAAACTTTTTTAAGTTTCTGGAAAGGTAACACTTTCCAGAAGCTTTGTATAGAAGAATAGGGAATCCTCCCACTTCTAAGGCTGGCATCAGGTATAAATATTGGATCTGCTGAGCCACAAATCAGTAAACTCCTGAACCTGTGAACATTATGGTAGAAGGACTTCTTGTTCGCTAGAGGACTGTCCTGCTGCTCCGTCCATCATCACCCCATTTTGTACTGCTTTGTTCGCCATACGTTGGCAGGGTATGCTCAGATGTGAGTCCCTTGCTCACTTTGCCAATGGATTCAAGCAAGCCTGGCTGAAGACGGCTGTAATGCCAGAAACCGGTCCTAGGAAGTTTGTTTCTGGTCCAGGGAAGGCATGGCTTGGCAGTTCGGGCTGGACTGTTCCCATGAGGCACAGGGTAAGACTGATTTGCATATGGCCCTGTCTGAACTGGGGTGGCAGAGTGGGCTAAAGAACGGTGATGGGTTAAACCCAGATCTGTTGACTGGGTTTGAGTGTTTGATTGGTTCAGATGCTCCGTCCATCACCACCCCCTTTTGTACTGCTTTGTTCGCCATAAGTTGGCAGGGTATGCTCAGAGGTGAGTCCCTTGCTCACTTTGTCATTGGATTAACCTACAACACCAAGAACTTTGGTTTCACTTCCAGACTCTGTAATGTGGTGGATTATGAAAAAAATGTCAAGATTTAAATCAACTGCAAAAGAGCATAACATTCAGAAACAGCAAATGGAAATGATTATAACAATTGAACATAGATGACCAAACAGAAGTCTTCTTGTATCAAGAACCATTGACCGACTGACATGGGACAATGGAGAATGAAGATGATAAAAATGAATGAATATTCCAAATGAATCATAAGCCTTAACATATACAACCATGGATAAAGGTAATTTTTCTAAAATCACAAGTCTAGTGAGTAATCATCCTCAGATAACACCTCTCAATTTGAGTAAAAAATGTAACATAACAAAACATAAATGTCTGATGTAAACAATAAATAAAGATTAAAATGCAGTTTTCATTTTATATTTGATGTGCTAATGTAAATAAACTTAAAATGTCCAATGTGCAAGGCACTGACAGATAATCAATAAGGGCAAGGAGAACACAGCCATTTTAGATTAGTGAATGAGTGGTGAGAGGCAATAAAGAAAATAAACAAATTCCGTCTTAGAGTCAAACATAGGCTTTGCAATGAGCAACAGTTTCTAAGTTTGCAATTGATACAGCCATTTTCTCAAAGAACAAGTTATCTCTCTTTGAAAACCTTTGATTCACAGCTTGCCTGTAAGTCAACACTTAAAGACTATGCACATCACTTCCAAGGAAAAAGAGACTCATAGATAGAAGCATCCTGGAGTTGTGTGATTTTTTTGTAATTTACATTCACGTAATTACGTGAAAATTCATCAAATTTATGCAAAATTACGAATAATTATGTGAAAAGCGGATCTGTCCTTTAGCACTACTTTATGGTGTGAAATGCTACGTCATGTCAATTTGTGATGTGGGAACAGATGTCACACTTCAAAAAAGTGCAAAAAACTAAAGAACCTTAAACTACAGCTGATCGTGTTCTGTTTAACCCATCCATTTATCATGTGTATTAGATGTTGGTTATTTTTCTATACGAAAGAAAATCGTGAGAGTATTATATTTCTAGCCTGGTCAGCTTTTTTAGCGGTCTTTTGTCGTGCTGTCCTTCCTACTGGTTTTAATGATATGAGCTCAACTCCTTTTTAATTAAACGTGACACTTGAGCAGTAGTTTGAAACACATACTTTACACCACAAAACCATACCACAATTATTCAGGTATGTGTACTGTTCCTCATCACATGCTCTGTGCTATTTATCATGGGAAAATATTGCTTGTCATTGAATGCATCAACAACAGTTTGGGAATTTATGGCACTTAACTTTCTTATACAACAGGATTTTTCATCTAAGTTGTTTATGTATCTTTCAGACACTGCACGAGTACATTCATGATTAGTGTCTCGACAGAGGAGTGACATTTCAATCATTAACAGAGTTCAACGAACACAAAGCAGAAAACATGTGGAGACTGCATTGAGAGTGCAGTAACTCGTTGTAGGTCTGCCACTGAAGGCGATAAATTAAACATGTGGGGCCTCATTTATGAGGGTTTGCCATGGGGCAGCGCAGCAGGCATTCCTGCTGCGCCTCCCTACGGCAAAAGAAAGGGGCAGGAATGCCGCTGTGATAGAACAGTTCTCTGCTCCTCATGGTATTTTAAAAACTTGAAATTCATTGTATTTGCTAATCGCTGTATTTTAGAATATTGCTTTAAAAAAGGAGATCTCAACTCACTCGCTCTTCGGCACCCTCTGACACCCGGTTCCCCGCAATCTCCCCGGTCCACCACTGGATCCTTCCCTATTGACGTGGAGGGAGGCGTGGCACATCAAACCACTTCAGGGCTAGAGTGGAGGAGGGCGCAGCGCTATTGACTGATCACACTGCTAAGCGCCACATAAAAACCTGATGCCATACGCTTCGCCCAGCGGACGTGCGCTGTGATAGAACAATTCTCTGCTCCTCATGGTATTTTAAAAACTTGAAATTCATTGTGTTAGCTATTTTTAATAATCGCCATATTTTAGAATAACGCTTTAAAAAAGGAGATTTCAACTCACTCGCTCTTCTGCACCCTTGGACACCCGGTTCCCTGCAATCTCCCTGGTTCACCATGGGATTCTTCCCGATTGACGTGGAGGGAGGCGCGGCACATCAAACCACTTCCGGGCTAGAGGGGAGTAGGGTGCAGCACTATTGGCTGATCACAATGCTAAGCGCCAAATGCGTGCCAAATCCAGCCCTTCTGCGCCCGTCCGCGGCTGGTCGGGGCCAGGGGCCACGACCCCTGCCAATTTCCCCTCCCATATTAGGAGGTACAGACCCAACTCTCTATTCAAGTTAATAGGAAAAGCTTTTGCTTCTTGCCACTCTTCTTGGAACCTAGCAGACCAACATACCACCTGCTTACATTGCGGTTTTCAACTCTACCCCACCCCTCCAACCAAAAAAACGCAGTGAAGCATGTACCTCTTAAATTGCAGGTCACTCCCTAAACATTACTTAGAAATCTCCATGCTTTTAGAAGAGCTAAACCCAGACGTTTGATTTCTGACAGAGACCTGGCTCCATGCAGAGTCAGAACCTGATCTCATCCAGGCCCTCCCCCAAGGGTATCGAATACTATGCGGAGACCGCACAACGGGAAGGGGAGGTGGTTTAGCAGTCATCTATAAAGACTGTTATGAGTTGTCATTGCTCCCCCAACCCAATACCAGACTGCGAAAGCCTCCACTTTGCTATAGACTTCTCCCCCACCAGCACCTTTTCGGGGATGCTTTTATACCACCCACCCAGAACCCTGGGACAATTTTCTAACACCCTTTCATCCACCATAGCTAACCTGGCATATAATTCATCTAATTTTACCCTTTTGGGGATTTTAACATCCATTTTGATGACACCACTGACCACATCGCCCTAGAAGGGACCACTAGTCTCTCAGCACTACAATTCAAACAACTAGTGCTTAAACCTACCCATACCAAAGGCCATCTCCTTGATCCCGTCTTTAGCAACTGTCCAGATCTCCTAGTAGGAAATCCCTCTCCCCTTCCATGGACGTACCACTTCCTGATCCCTCTCTCCTGGCTCACTCCAGATCCCCCCTCCCCACCCCATGTCCACAGTAATTTGTAAAGATTGAAACTGGTCAAAACTCCCCCAAGCTGAATGGTTGGCATCCTGAAATCTCCAAACCACCCACTACTCTAGCTAATGAGAACTATAACAAATGGATTTCCAACTTAATAGACTCTGTACTCTCCATTAAACGTTCTGAACTCAAACGCAGCACTGGGACCGCCCCCTGGTACTCCTCGGAACTACGTGAAAGGGAACGTATCTGCAAAAAACTGGAAAGGAAATGGCGCTCGAATTAATCTCCCTCCAGGAATATTGTATATAGAGCAGCGATTAAAACCTACAAATCCAAAATTAAACACGCTAAATCAAGCTTTTTCGAAAAGAAGATCAACAACAACTTAGCAGAGTTCTTCTTCCACAAAATACTAACCATTTATACTTCCTTCCCCCATCCCAGACCCCGCTCACCAAACCATCTGAATTAGGGCCTCAGTCCTTAGCCACACTTGATTGCTTCCCTCTTCTGGACCCCACTAAGCTAGAATATATCATGCACCAGGTAAAATCCGGCTCCCCCATGACCCGGCACCCCCACGTACCCTACTCTCAGCCACTGGCCACATTCTACCCACCATCCTTGATTTACTTAAGGCCTTCCTATCTTCCGGCACTATCCTGCTTCTTTGGAAGTGAGCCATGGTCAAAGCTCTCCTCCAAAAAACAAATTTGGATCAAAACAACCCCACCAACTACGGACCAATCTCCCTCTGTGCCTTGGCTAAGTAAGATCCTTGAGAAACATGCCAATATAGTACTTCCAGAGTTCCTAGAATCCAACCATCTGCTAGACCCCACCCAGATGGGATTCCGCCCCCTCCATGGGACTGAAACCGCCCTAATTGCAGTGACGGAGGAGGCCAGGAAGATCTTGGACCAAGGAGGCTCTGCAGCTATCATCCTCCTTGACCTAAGTGCCGCCTTCGACACACATCCAACTGCATCGACTTATCAGTTTGGGAATCACAGGGAAGGCAATTGCTTGGCTCGAATCTTTCCTCTCCGACAGCTCCTTCCCAGTTTTTGAGGGCGGCTGCACCTCCCCTAGCAAGCCTCTTAGCTGCAGTGTGCCACAGAGTTCTTCCTTGTGTTCTATGCTATTTAATATATACATGAGACCCCTAGCTGAGTTCGTCCGCACCTTCGTGGTAAAAATTATCACCTACGAGGATGTTACTCAGCTAGTGGTGGCTCTCAATCCACTGCACACCAAGCCCAATTCCTTGAAGAGCTGCTTAAAAACAGTTACTGAGGGATGATATTGTCCTGTTGAGTGGAGACAAAACCGAGCTCATGCTCTTAGGTACCCCCACCAACATCACCATCGACACAATCAATCAATCAATCATGCCATTTGTATAGCGCACTACTCACCCGGGAGGGTCTCAAGGTGCTTGGGGGGAGGGGTATGCTACTGCTCGAACAGCCAGGTCTTGAGTTGTTTCCTGAAGGCGAGATGGTCCTGGGTCAGCCGAAGGTGGATGGGGAGGGAGTTCCAAGTCTTGGCATCCAGGTAAGAGAAGGATCTTCCTCCGGCGGTGGCTCTTCGGATGCGTGGTACGGCTGCGAGGGCGAGGCTGGTGGACCGTAGCTGGCGGGTGGGCGTGTAGAAGGTCAGGCGGTCGTTGAGGTACTTGGGGCCCAGGTCGTGGAGAGACTTGTGTGCGTGGGTGAGGAGCTGGAACGTGATCCTCTTGTCGACGGGGAGCCAGTGCAGGTTCCTCAGGTGGCTGGAGATGTGGCTGCGTCGGGGGACATCCAGGATGAGTCGGGCGGAGGCGTTCTGGATGCGCTGGAGTATTTTCTGTAGCTTGGCTGTGGTTCCGGCGTAGAGGGCGTTTCCGTAGTCCAGTCGGCTGGTGACGAGTGCCTGGGTGACAGTCTTCCTGGTCTCGGTCGGGATCCAGCGGAAGATCTTGCGAAGCATACGCAGGGTGTTGAAGCACGATGAGGAGACGGCGTTGACTTGTCTGGTCATCGAGAGGGAGGGGTCCAGGATGAAGCCCAGGTTGCGTGCGTGGTCGGTTGGCTTGGGTGCGGTGCCCAGGGCTGGGGGCCATCAGGAGTCGTCCCAGGCGGAGGGCGAAGATCCCAGGATGAGGACTTCTGTCTTGTCCGAGTTCAGTTTCAGGCGGCTGTCCTTCATCCACTCGGCGACGTCTTTCATCCCTTCGTGTAGGCAGGTTCTGGCGGTGTCGGGGTCTCTGGTGAGGGAGAGGATCAGCTGGGTGTCATCGGCGTAAGAGATGATGTTGAGGTTGTGCTGGCGTGCAATGGCTGCGAGAGGTTTCATGTAGATGTTGAAGAGGGTGGGGCTGAGTAAAGATCCTTGCGGGACGCCGCAGATGACTTTGGTGGCCTCGGAGCGAAACGGGGGGAGGCGGACTCTTTGTGTTCTTCCGGTGAGGAACGAGATGATCCACTCCAGTGCCTTCTCTTGAATACCGATGTTGCTGAGGTGCTGGACTAGGGTGCGGTGGCAGACCGTGTCGAACGCAACGGAGAGGTCCAGGAGGATGAGGGCCACTGTTTCCCCCTTGTCGAGCAGGGTCCGGATGTCGTCGGTGGCTGCGATGAGGGCGGTCTCGGTGCTGTGGTTGGCTCTGAAGCCGTACTGCGAGGGGTCGAGGGATCCGTTTGTCTCGAGGAAGGCGGTCAGCTGTCTGTTGACGATCTTCTCGATGACTTTAGCAGGAAAAGGGAGGAGCGAGATGGGGCGGAAGTTTTTGAGATCGGTGGGGTCCGCTGTAGGTTTCTTCAGGAGGGCGTTGATCTCGGCGTGCTTCCAGCTCTCCGGGAAGGTGGCGGTGTTGAAGGAGGCGTTGATGATGTTCCAGAGTTGGGGTGCGATGGTGGAGTCGGCCTTGTTGAAGACGTGGTGTGGGCAGGGGTCGGTCGGTGATCCGGAGTGGATGGTGTTCATCGTGCGGGCTGTGTCTTCGGTGGTCACCGTGGTCCAGGTGCGAAGGGTGGCGGTGGGGGGCATCGGTTGGGTGCGTGGGTGGGGCGCCGAAGCTGTTGTGGATGTTGGCGATCTTGCGGTGGAAGAACGAAGCGAGGGAGTCGCAGAGGTCTTGTGACGGAGTGATGTCGTTGGTGCCGGTGCTGGGGTTGGAGAACTCCTTGACGATAGTGAAGAGCTCTTTGCTGTCGTGGGAGTTGTTGTCCAGTCGTTCCTTCAGGGATTTCTTCTTGGTGGTGCGGATGAGCTGGTGGTGCTTGCGGGTAGCGTGTTTGAGGGCGGTCATGTTGTCGGTGGTCCGGTCGAGGAGCCAGGCTTTCTCGAGGGTGCGGCAGGTCTTCTTGGAGTCCTTGAGGTCGTCGGTGAACCAGGATGCCTTCTTGCTTCTGGGTCTGCTGGGAGGGTTCTTTAGTGGCGCGAGGTCGTCGGCGCAGGCGGTCAGCCACTGTGTGAAGTTGCGGGCTGCTTCGTTGGGGTCCGTTGTGTTGGCAGGTGGGCTCTGGCTGAGGGAGGTGGTGAGCTGGTCTGCGGTGATCTTGCTCCAATTCCTGTGAGGTACCTGTTGCGGGTGGTGGTGGGTCGTGGATCTTTTGAAGCTGAAGTGGACGCAGCTGTGGTCGGTCCAGTGGAGTCCGGTGGCGTGGCTGAAGGTGATGTACTTGCTGGAAGAGAAGACGGGATCAAGCGTGTGGCCGGCGTAGTGGGTGGGGGTGTTGACCAGTTGCTTGAGTCTGAGGTTGGCGAGGTTTTCCAGCAGGGCGGTGGTGTTGCGGTCCTTGTTGTTCTCCAGGTGGAAGTTGAGGTCCCCGAGGAGGATGTAGTCGGTGGAGGGGAGGGCGTGCGGGCTGATGAAGTCTGTGATGTCTTCGCTGAATTGTGTGCGTGGTCCCGGGGGTCTGTAGACGAGGGTGCCTCTGAGGGTCGTCTTAGGGTCGGTGTGAATCTGGAAGTGGAGATGTTCGGCTGCGGCGAAGGAGTCGTTGGCATCGGTCGTGATGCGGATGGTGTTCCTGTGGACGATGGCGATGCCACCTCCGGTCTGGTTGATGCGGTCCCTCCTGATGATCTTGTACCCATCCGGGATGGCGATGGCGATGTCGGGTGCAGAGGAGGCGTTCATCCAGGTTTCCGTGAGGAAGGCGGCGTCCGGTGATGTAGCGTCGAGGAGGTTCCAGAGTTCCACGGCGTGTCTGTGGACGGAGCGGGTGTTGATCAGGATGCACTTGAGGTGGTTTCTGCTGGTGTTTGTCTTGGCGGGTGCGGGGCAGGTTCGGAGGCAGGTGAACTTGCAGGTGCAGCAGGTGAAGTGTCCGTGGGTGCGTCTCGGGGTGGCTCGGCAGCAGGCGTGGGTCCGGCCGGCATTGAGTGCGTTGAGAGTGGCGGCGTCGTAGGTCAGTCGGGTCGTCTTGCCTCGGCGGGGAGGGCCAGGGGTCCTGGCGCTGGGCGCGGGCCAGGCGCGGACGGGCGCAGACGGGCTTACCTTTGGCGCACCTTCGGCACTCCCGCTGCGCGCGTCCGCTGCGCGGTCGCTCTGGGGGCCTCATAAGTAAGGAGCCGGAAAGGAGGAGCAGCTGGGTGGCGGGAGCGGGGCGGCGAATGGAATCACAGGGGGGCGGGGCCGCAGGGAGGCAGCGGCGGGAAATTCCAAGAAGCAGCGGGCAGCGGGAAATTCCCAGGAGCAGCGGGAAATTCCCAGGAGCAGCGGGAAATTCCCAGGAGCAGCGGGCAGCGAGCGAAGGAATCTGCAGGCAGGAGGCGGCAAAGGCAGGCAGGAGCGGCAGCAGTGAGTGGGGCGACCAAGCCCTGTGGAGGGCTGAGCGGTCACCCTGTGGCCTACCTGCCTGGGACATGCCCCCACGCCTAAGAACACAATCTAGAGCCTGGGCATCTGGTTAGATAAGTCCCTTAATTTTAACTGTCAAGCAACTAAACTTTCAGCTACCTGCTTTGGCCTACTTAGGCTTCTACGTAAAATCCTCCCCTTTCTGTCCTTCCATGCAAGACAGATTATGGTACAGGGTCTCATTCTGTCTCGTCTGGATTTTGCGAACGCCCTTTACTTAGGGGCCCCCCAGGCCACCTTGAACAAACTTCAGATCATTAGAAATTGCGCAGCCAGAACCCTCCTTCAGATTCCTCGCCGACTCCCAGTCAAACCCAGGCTGAAGAGCCTCCACTGGCTCCCAATGAGGGAAAGAGTCGAATTTAAGGCACTTTGCATCGCCCTCCGAGCCTTTTGGGGAACAGGCGCTGTCATCAACCAATCTCTGATAACCCCCTACCACCCAAACAGACAGCTCAGATCTCCATTTTCTTTCCTCGCCGTAGTGCCCAGGATCATGAGAGCCAGATGTGGGAGCCGCTCAGTCTCCCATATCTCGGCTAGGTTTTGGAATTCCCTTCCCCTCCAGCTGAGATCAGAGCCCAAACTACTTTCCTTTCGCAAACACCTAAAAACCCTGCTTTTTGACAAACCTGAATAGCCTTCAGCTGTCCATCCATACACGTTTTGTCCATAGTGCTAGGACACCCGAGGGTAACAATTGCGCTTAATAAATGGTCTTTTCATTTCATTTCATGCTCAATATCTGTAAGATACGGTGCATTCCTGTCCTTTTCCCCTGCGCTGGTGCACACTGGGCTGCCATGTGCCTACGCAGGCACCTTTGCACCATGGTGCAAGGGTGCCTGCGTTGTGGGGTGAATATTTATGTACAGGAAGGTAAACCTTTCTGTCGAAAAATAATCACAAGACGCTTTTTCTTCTTTCTATGTGTGCTGCACAATGTAGCGCACATAGAAAAAGGAAAAATAAAGATATTTCTCCTCGTTGTGCCTCCCTTACGCCTCCTTTGGAGAGGCATAAGCGTTTGGTGCTGCCTCAGATTTACGATTTCTCGTAAATCTGGGGCAGAGTCAAAAGGCCATGGATGTTGCTCGGGACGCCCCCAGCAACACCCATTGCACACCCCTTTATCGCGGAACACTGAGTTAAAGGGATTGATATTTATCAAGCAGCATTAAGGCAAAAGAAGTGACATGGTGCTGCCTGATAAATATCACGCAAGTTCTGTGCCAAGGAACATCACAAAAAGTGACGTTCCGGAGGCACAAGGAGTCTCATAAATGAGGCCCGCAATGTGTTTGAAAGATTATTTATCTGCTAATATCTAGTTAAAAGTGTGTACCTTAGTAACCAATAAGGCACAGTTGAGGAGAGTGTGAAAAAGGTACTATTGCAAACCACATTATAAATGCAATCCTGATCCTTCCAGTTTCAGAGTATGAATTATTCAGGCTTGTGCCTAGTAAAGATCACTATTTGACTTTCCTTATTCTCCAAGGAAAAAGGTTAATTGAAGTTCAATGCCTAGATTTTATTTTTTATGCTATATTTCTCTGGGTGCATCTCTGTCTGCCTCCTTGTAAATGCTGTTTTCTGAAATAAAGATTACACCCGGGGATTCTTATGTAAAAAATCTTGTAACAAGTGTTATTTCTTTATATGCATATATAAATGTTTTACTATATTATATTTTGCTTTGAAAAACTAAATATATGTAGGAAATTGGGTTTCTGATTAATACATACATCTTCCTTCAGATTAATTGGAATCAATGAACTGCTGCGTCTGCACCTTGAGCCACTGATTCCACACCAGAGTCTTGCCTCAATAGGTAGCCTTGCATTTTTCCATGCCTATCTGCACATAGCAGTTTTGGTTTGCTAACCATCATACCCAAAATCTACCTATCTCTCTTTGATCGTTGTTATGAATCCAAATCAGGATGACTGTTTCTTCAGCAGTGGCTGTTAACTAAATCATTTGTGAACGACAGCTTGCCCTTATTTTTGAATGCTCAATTTTTCCACACTCTATCGTTCCAAACAAATGATTTATTTTCCTCCCATCCTAGAAATGGGTGAATGATCATTGCAGCCAGCTCCACTTGCTTTCGTCTTTTTGCAAAACAAACCAGCACTAAAAACGTTAACCACTGCTGTGTAAACAGAAAGATAGAAAGAGTAGTTATTTGTTGGGGTGCTTGCTTTTGAAGAAAGACTGATGCTGACTCTGAAGTTCCAAAACTTTGATTCTGATTGGGATTTTGCCCCCACTGAACAATAAATGGTTATTGCCTTCTGACCCTGGGTTTCACGCCTGCAAATTCGGAAGTAATGAAGTTAAACACTCCCATTTGCTAGCATTGGCATAGACTGCAAAATTAACACAAAGCATAATGCTAAGTACATAATTGTTGAGGTTCAGATCTCTGGCTAGTAAGGAGCTAAGACATTCTGTTCTTCTAACTTTATCATAATTTCATATATGGCAATTAGTTGTAATATTTTTTCCAGCATGTTTCATTTTATGATGTAAAGCAGTGACAGTCCAGTTGGTTATTAAGGTTTATTAAAGTGTCACATTGCATTCTGAGGGCTACATCAATAAAAGTAAATTTACACATGTAGAATAACTCGCATGTATATCTACTCCTCTATCTACGTGTCTACACTTTTCACTTTTCACCATTTTTGAATGAAGATTTAGGCAAGTGCAGACCTACATGTCTCAACCCTTCTCAGTTAAATTTTAGACTGAATCTATGTGTAAAGTTACTGATTATAGCTTTTTAGCAGTAGGTGGAGATAAAGATCTCACATATGGGAATGTTTAGGAGAACTGATTAAACTTTATTAAATTATTAACTGTTATAAATAATTAAATTACTTTACCATTATTTCCTGTATGTGAAATTTTAAGTCACAGGATCCATTATCGTGTATGGGATTGTGGTGCAATAACAGTGAATGTCCACAGTGTGGTGCTAGACTTACGCCAAGACTTGGCTGCCATACACTTGCCACTGATTTGCGAACTTTAGCGCTGTTGTAACTTTAGAAGTTTAAAGTTTGCTTAGACTATCTTTCTATTTTGTGAGAGGATGTTTGCATTAGAATGTCCCTTCCCAAATCCCTTCTTACTTCTGCCTAAAACCCTCCTTATAGTTCCCTACCCCCTTCCATTTTGTCATAGGTATTCTCCATATTTCAGCTACTCTTGAGATCCCTCCCATATTTACTGTAACAAGGTATACCTATGTGTGCAGATCTTAGTGTATGTGGCAGAGCTCGATGCACACAGTTGAAGAGTCAGAGGTCTCAGGAGGTTGGTGTGTGAATAAAAGTATTTTTTAGTTAGTAAATAGTAATGATGCAGTACTACTTTACGAACAACAAAATGCACTTTCTGAATATGCCCCTGACTGTTTGTCTAATCGATCTCCATGAATAAGCTCTAGACTGCTTTGCTTTGTCAATTTACAAGATTAAAAGTGTTAAAGAGTGGTGCCTGGTTATCCATTTTTTTTGTTTAAGAAATTTTAATTGAGTTTTCAAAACATGAGAAAGAAAAAAAACCAAGAGAATCAATAAAATAGTACATGGAGAGAAAGCCATCAAATATCACATATTACATAACTAAGCTAAAACAATTAGGCAAATATCAAGTAATTAAATATAACATTAGATTAAGAAAGATAGAAAAAGAGAAAGAAAGAGAAAGAAGAGAAGAGGGAAGAAGAGGAAAGAGGGAAAGAGGAGAGACAAAGAGAGAAAAGAGAGAGAGAGAGTTAACGTATAGGAGATGTGTAGAAAGATATGTAGAAAAATGTAGCCAAAGAAGGTCAGATTAGATTTTTTGAGAGAGAGAGGAAGAAGAAACAGAAGCAATTCTATGTTCATCACAAATAAAATTCCACTAAGTCAATAAAGAAACCTTTGAATTATCCTTCCATGAGGATAAAATAACTTTAAAAGCTAATGCAATAAAAAGATCAAATAGTCTAGGAGAGGAAGATGAAACATCTATATCAGGTGATAATGAACCAAGAAAAACATTTTGTAAAGTTAAACTGGTATTAAGATTAAACACTAACTTGCAAATATTCCAAATAGAATTCCAAAAGGTTAAAACATTAGAGCATTCATAAAGTAAATGAGTTAATGTGCCCATTTTAGTGGAACATGACCAACATAAAGGAGAAGACGTGGGTGAAAATGTACATACAGTAATGGGAGTAATAAGTGCTCTTTGATAGAGGAAGTAGAGAGATTGAGTTGAGTTATATGAGCAGCAGCAGAGGTCTTAAATAATTTGGACCATAGTTTAACCCACGTATTAACAGAAAGAGGAAGAGATATGTCTGTCTCCCATGCAAGTTCAACTGGAGACTTAGGGCGTTCATTAACAGTAGATACCAATAACCTATATACAGCAGCAGCTTTAGGTCTGTGGGTTGACAATAAGGAGTATAAAGGTGTGGAGGGGAAATAGATGGTACAAGAGATGGGAGGGAAAAAGTAGTTAGATGAGATTGTATGGCGTGGGAGATAATATTATACTCAGTAAGGAAAGAATCAGGAAGTTGATACATTGATTGTAGGGTAATAGTTGATAAACAAAGATAATGCCCTTTTCCTTCCAATATTTGTAGTAAAATGATTTACCTTTATATTTGAGAAATTTGTTATAACATACAGTGGAGGACAAAACACATTGAAGAGGAGTAAAGTCCTTGGAGAAAGTATTATAACACATAGTTCGAGAGTATTTTAAAATGGGATTAGTAGACAAAATGGTACAATTTGACATAAAAATAACCTGTTAAAAAGGGAAATCCTTCAGGAGGGAACGTTCAAAATTAACCCATATGGGGATAGGAATGTCCACAAAGTCATAGGCTAATGTAAAAGACTGTTTAATCAAAAAAGCAGAGTGGTAAACAGTAAAATTTGGAAAACGGATACCACCTTCATCTTTAATACGTATAAGCTTGTGTAGAGCAATTCGTGGGTGTTTATTATTACATAGCCATTTTATGCAGGTAGAATTGATTTTAGAAAAATAAAAATTAGGAATTTTAATAGGAAGCATGGATAGTGTATATAAAACATGGGGTACAATCATAATTTTAATAGTGTCTAACCAGCCCCACCAGGAGAGATAGCGGGGTGACCAAGTGAGAAGGAGTGAGTGAATTTTACTTAATAATGCATCAAAAGTAAATTTAAGAGTGTCAGGAAGGGAAGAGGAAAACCAGATGCCAAGATATTTGATTTTAGAAGGACACCAAGCAAAGGTAGTATCACTAAACATGTATTGGTAACATATTGAATTTAGAGGTAGAACTTCTGTCTTGGAAATGTTAAGTTTATACCCAGAGACACTAGAATATAAGCGAACTTCATCTAAAAAGTAAGGCAGGGATTCAACAGGATTGGACTTATAAACAAGAATATCGTCTGCATAAGCAGATATTTTAGTTTCTACAGAGTTATGCTTAAAGCCAGTTATTTGAGAGTTAGCACGAATGTGCATTAGGAATGGTTCAAGACAAAGGATAAAAAGTAAAGGGGAGAGGGGGCATCCCTGTCTTGTGCCTCTGGATAACGAAAAAAATCTGGAGAATTGGTTATTAACAAAAATACTAGCTCGGGGACAAGAATACAAAAGTCTAACATAGGAAGTAAAGTTGGGGCCAAAACCAAACCATTTGAGAGTTTGGAACATAAATTGCCAATTAATACGATCAAAAGCCTTTTCGGCATCAAGGGATAAAGCTGCAAGGGGAAATGTATATTTATTGCCGTAAGAAATAATATTAGCAAACATCCGAGCATTATCGGAAGCCAATCTGCCCTTCACAAATCCGACTTGATCAGTTTTAATTAAAAGAGGAATGATGGAGTCAAGTTGGGATGCGAGAATTCTGGCGAAAATTATGCAATTATAATTAATTAACAATATGGGGCAAAAATCTTTACAATAGGAATGATCCTTCTCAGGTTTGGGGATAATGACAATTAAAGCATCCATGAAAGAGCCAGAGGTTTTGGCGTCAGCAATAAATGAGTTGAAAAGTTGAAGTAAGTAGGGGACACAGGTGGAGAGAAATGCATTGTAAAATTCAATAGGTAAACCATTGGGTCCCGGGGCTTTTGATTTTTTAAGGGCCTTAATAGCAGTTGTTATTTCTTGAGGAGTAATATCTTTTTCCAACGAGTTGAATTCATCAGATAAAGACAGAGGCGAGGGTAAGCCTGAAAAGAAGGTATGCAAATTTGAATCGGTAGGAAATGTGTCATCTGAATACAAAGACTTGTAATATCTATGGAAAACCTCGGCAATATCTTCATCTGAAGAGACCAACTTATTAGTAGCTTCGTTAGAAATAGGGCTAATAGTCTTACGTTCAGATTTGATTTTTAAATAGTTTGCCAACATTTTCCCGACTTTATTCTGCCCTCCATGGTATTTAGATTTAACCCGTAGTAAGACATTACAAGCTTCCAATGTTGCCAATTTGTTGAGCTCAGTTTTCGCTATGATTAAATCATGGACAGTGTCAGAAGAGCTGCAAGTAAAGTATCTGAGTTCTAGGTCTTTAAGATTTTGTAGTTGGTCTTCATATTTCTTTCTTGTGGATTTCTTCTTTTTTGACACAAAAGAAATGGTAAAGGCACGAAAAGCAGCTTTAAAAGCATCTCAATTATTTGCAACATAGGTATCTAGTGGATCATTAATGTTAAAAAAATTCTGTAATGAAAGAGGAAGCTTGTTTGATAAAAATCGGTTCATTAACAAAAAAATGTTAAGTTTCCAGCGGCTGGATGGAGAGGAAATGTGGGATGAATCCAAAATGGCACAAACAGGGGCATGATCTGATATAAAAATGGAACCAAGGTCAGATTTTTGAATAGAGGGAAGCAGAGACTTACTAGACAATATATAGTCAATTCTGGAACGAGTATGGTGTACATTGGAAAAGAAAGTGAACTCAACTAAGTCAAGATTACAGGTCTTCCAGACATCATAAAATGGACGAGAGGCAATGGCAGTTTGAAAGGTCTTATGGGTCCTATCAGGTTGAAATTTACTTTTGGATAGTCTATCAGAAAAGGGATCTAACCATTGATTAAAATCACCGTCAAACAATAATATTAGGGCAGTCAATTGAAGAGAGGAGAACTTTAATGTCATTCCAAAATTGAGGATCAGGTTTGACAGGACCGTAGATATTTAATAGTACAAATGTTGTATTTTGGAACATTATTTTTGCCATTAGCCATCGTCCATCAGTATCAGATTGTGTGGACACAATTTGTACAGCTAAAGCTTTATGGAATAATATAGCAACACCCCCCTTTTTGTTGATAGCAGGAGAAAAAACAACTTGGCCTACCCATTGTTTTTTCAGTTTAAGAGATTCAGCATCATTGCAATGAGTTTCTTGAAGGAACGAAATTTGAGAATTAAGTTTAGATAAATGAGACAGTACCGTTTGTCTTTTTACTGGATTCCCCAGGCCACGTACGTTCCACGTAACAAAATTACACATAACGGAGGTGTGGGAGGATATGACACAGGAGGAGAAGACACCTCACAAGGAGATAACTGTAAGGGAGAACACACTACGGATGTAAATTACAGAAAAAACTAATTACCCACAGACCTGCAATACCATGGTACAAAAATAGTACATGAATAGTAAAAAAATGGTAGGGACGAGAAGGAAAGAATTAGGGGAGTAATGATGGATGCAGGAGAATACGAAACATAAGATGAACAGGAAGGATGAAGAGGATCGAAAAAAGAGAGAGGAAAAGAAGGAGAGGAAATAGAGAGAAAAAATAGAAGAAGGAGACAGATCAAGGAATGACATCTAGATCTGTAAGAGAAAAAGAAGTCGAAAAATGAGAAGCACAGTGACACCAAAGGGGTACTTGGACATAAGAAGTGTATAACAAGATGAAAAACTACAAGAGCCTCAGAAATGAACAGAACAAATAGTCTAATAACAACGTAGAAACAAATGAAAAGCAGTTAGGAACGGCATGGTAAATTCAAAAGAAATTCAAATATAGCAAGGATAAATCAACCATTATAACAAAGATAAATCAACCATTTGTATCCATTCCAGAGGAAAAGAAGTCACGCAAATAAAGCTTGAGTTTTTCGGGATCATCAAATGAGCGTGATCGACCATTAAGTGTGATTTTGCACAGACATGGATGTAGGATGCCATATTAAATATTTAGAAGTCTCATCTGAGTACGCAATGCCAAGAATTCTTTGCGACGAGCATTTGTTGCGTTGGAAAGATCCTGGAAAATGAAGAGATTGTGACCAGACCAAATAAGACGACGTTTCAATCTTACAGCTTTTAGTACGAGCATTAGTTCAGTAAATTCAAGAAAAAGCATTATAATACCACATGACTTATTGGCATTAGGATGTAAACAACCCAAACGACGAGCTCTTTGAATATTGAGTGGGTTTGTGGAAGATTGAAGTTCTGAGAGTTCAGGGAGGAACTTTTGTAGAAAAGGAACAATGTCCGGCCCTTCAATATTTTCTGGAAGGCCATGTAGGCGTAGATTGTTCCTACGATTTCGATTTTCAAGGTCCTCAGTGTGTAGTTTTAATTTATGGATTTCCTGTTCTAAGAGTGGTATTTTAGTAGAAGCATCTTGGATATCAGTGACACGTTGTTCCAAGTCCAGAACCTTGCTTTCCATAACAATCCATCTCTCTTCTATTTGTTGTAGCTTTTCGTTTGTAGCAGTCATGAATGGTTGGAGACCACGGACTTCATCCAGTATAGAGTCCAACACGGGTTTTGAGATGATTGAATGGGTGAAGGTGGATCATTTTTTTGAGGTTTGGATTTGGTACCAGTCGTAAAGGATCGAGAAGAGTGAGGATCTGAAGCCATGTTGAGGAGAAGCCAAGTCAGTCCAAAGGAAGAGCAACAAATGACAGAAAAAAGAATCAAAAAGCGACCTTCAGAGCAGATAAAATGGCATTGCAGCTGAATGAAAAATGTCTTGCAGAAGAAAACCTGGCGATAATTGAAAGGATGGTTGGTCTGTGGATTTATCAGAAAAAATTAGAAAAATGTTATTCACATGCGTAGTTATAAAATATGAAGCACATTAGGAGGAATGAGCGTAGCCGAGTGGATAAACTAAGCTTAGCTGGTCACAGTCCACAATCTATAAAAATTAATATTCCATAGATCATGAAATTGATGTAGGACACAGGTAACCAACCAAGAGAGCATGTACAGCATCAAATAATGGTCAAATAGCAGGTAGAAGCAAAGCATATGCAGAGATAAAAGCTTGGTGGCATGAAAAATATCAATCTGCATAAAATACTTCAGACTTGAAGGAGCAACAGCACTGTGAAAAAAGCTCATGTATCAATAACAATATGTCAGCATGAGATGATCCAGAGAAGAAACAAAAAAAAAAACATGTCAGTCAAATATACTGGAGAAGTGTGGCTCACTGGTTAGAGGAGGCAGACCTGGAAGCAGAGATCAGCCCGGGACCAGGGTTCAATTCCCGGCTCGGCGGGGTCTTGAGTCCTAAAATGTCCATGGACTCAACAATTCTCGCTCCGGTGCCTACTCGATTCACGGGTTCACACTCTGCGACTCTGGGCAATAGCTTGCTTAATCTCCACAACGGCCCCTCGCGGCGGGATGTCTGGCTTTCACCTTACGAATACCCTGCCGGGGTTATCTCACAGGGGAATACCAGGACGGGTTCCCTAAGCAAGCGCTTAGAAACCGCTTGGTGATTTGCGCTATATAAATTCCTATACACATATACGCCACAAAAGATTATCCATGTAAAAAAGCCTTAGGCAGATAGTGCTGATATGTGGAAAAAGATTAGATGAAATGACTGCACATATATCCAAAATAGAGCACACAGGCATAAGAATAGCAGCCTTTACAAGGCAGCTCCTCATGGTGTAACTGGTAGATGAAACAACACAGGTATATCCAATTGCGGGAGAAATATGCCTCAAAAAAGCACCAAAATGCCCATTTGTAGGATAAAATATATAAGAATCAGGCAAGTTTTTATAGTAAAAACAGTTTGCAGGGTTAAAAGTGTAGAATAATAGGTGTGATGGAGCGAGATAGAAAACAAAATTTTGTTTAAACTCGCAAAGTCACATTTCCATAACATGAATAAAATTATTAATGATTTGTGATATGTCGTACTAATACAACTTAGATTAAACTTTACACGTGGGGGGACTAACATGTGTGCTCATAAACGTGCATATTTGTTGCATCTTTTTGTTCGTGCAAAATAATAAAATAATTTATTGTTTTCGTTTTTGTCATTACTAACTGCTGCAAACTTAAAATAAGCATGTGCTTGTTTTGCTTTTCCTTGTCTGTGTGATGTCATTTCTACTATTCTAGGTGCATATGGGTCTCATAGAAAAACGGAGACTGGTAAATATAAACGCTGCTTTATTTGTTTGCAATGGCTAGGTAACATTTTGATTAATCGGGTGGGTTAATTAATTAGTAAACCATGGGGTGGATACAGAATCTACATTATTTCTTACATTAATACTTTTCTTGTGTTTGTTTTATACTAGAAAACATAAGTTGCCTGCTTTTGGGCCTAGTTATTTGAGCCGCAGAAAAAGAGCTGATCTATAATTCTGCAGAAAGTCACGAGACGCCCATTCTGAATTAAAACGTTTATTGAAGCTGCATTCACTAAGCAAAAACTGATGAGCTGACATCATTCTGTCGGACATGGCCAAGGTCGAAAGTGAACTTTTTGTCAGTCCTTAACTTGGCATCCGCGGAAGTTGTACTGAAAGGCTATGGAAGCTGCGAGGATGACTTAATACAAAGTTGCAATCGCAGGAAGCTTCTGGCTTCACGTGGAAGAGACAATGGTCTTTGTAAGACATGATTTTGTGGAACTTTTTAAGAATCGGGTGACATGTCACTTGTCACTCTCAGCCAATGGGACGTCGAGGATTTCTGAAAATGTTCCTTTGCTAGTTTAGTTAGCGTAGAAAGGTATAAAAAGTCATGCCCTTAGGGTTGGGCTGGCTGCTGCTTTCTGACTTTCCGATGAGGGTGATGTGCTGCTGGACTTTGCGTGGAGCACGTAAGAATCCTCAAAGATCTTTACTTTAATTTCTGTCTATTTAGCTCAGTTAAGGAAATAGGTTTTAGAAATGCTAAACTTTATATAATTTCTTTAAATTGATTCAATTGCTTAAATTGTATTTTTCTCATATTTCTTACCATCATGCTTGCTATATTGCATATAAATTTCATTTATAAAACTTTCAACTTATATACCATAATTTAGAAAATAAAATCTTACTTTTGACAAACAAGCTGGTCTTGATTATTTAGAAGTATAGGTTACCATTAGTTAGATCACGTCGCCTATGGTGGTCGTTTAAATGATTGGGTTTTATTCTAATGACAATATTCTTTCTGCTAATGTATAAATATGTATATAGTGTGTAGATAATGTATATATAGATTTATTCTGACCACCTGATTCAGTAGGCCCAAAATATATCAGGTTCATAAATGGGTCCATATTTAATATAGAATTTTGTTTATAGGTTATGTAGTTGGGTAGCATAGTTTATGATATATTTTCTATAGCCCGCTGGATCAATTCTCTGGTAGCAGAGGATGGTTGCTAAGAGGTAACCAAGGTAATATGTTGGTTGCTAAGAGTTACGTCATGGTATGGAAATAGGATCGATGTTTTAACACATGTTAAGTTCGTTTTTCGTGCCTATTTGGAAGCTATACCGGTATAGATTGTGTGGCGAGAATTTAGTCACGCAAGCCATCTGTTCAGTTTGTAGTGATATCGCCGAGTATCACAAGAGGTATCGCCGTGTACCATAGTGTTGTCGCCGAGCAGCACAGTTATAGGGCTAGGTCTGAATCTTGTATAGTGAGGATTTTCTAAGAAATCAAAGCAGCATGAGAATAGGGACAAAGCGCCTTCCATAAAACTCACTGTGATGAGAGTATTAGTTATTTCCGAGCTTGAGTGAAGGGTAAAATTAACGTCGGTGCATGATTATCTATAAACAGGTTAGAGTCCTGTACGGGTACATGTTTCATATCTATAAACAGGTGAGAGCCCTGTACGGATAACGTCGTTGTTTTGCTAACGGTGCATGAATTCTATAAACAGGTGAAAGTCCTGTACGGATTTCATGTGTGTTTGAATTTAGGGAATTTTCCGTGTAAAAGTGCGAGTTTGAATTGTATTTTATGTTCAAGTGGAACTCTTAGAACTTTCACTTCGCGGTGGGTTCAGAGCAAAGCGAGTTCATAATTATACGTGTTAGAAGGGTGGGGTAAGGTTACTCTACTAACAATTGAATATTATCCTTAGTGTGAATAGCGCCGTCTATTCCGAAGTGTGGATACTTGAATGTATGTAAACTATCCTAAATAGTGAAACGAACAGATGTTGTCTTTATAGTCATTGTTAAGAATTAATTTACACTGAAAAGTGTCCTTAAAATGGCGCTGTGAAAAGATTTTGTGAAGGAGGGGTAAGCGCCTGGAGTGAGAAGCGAGAAACCGCAGCTGCTGTGTACGTCACAGAGCCGCGCTGGGATTGGGTGACCTACGTCACAGGTTGTATTCTGATTGGCTCCTGAGTCTCTGACGGCCTGTGAGCTGATTGGTCCTTCGAAAATTCTCCAAATTTATTGGTCGAGCTGAAAAGTGACGTAGCTCAACTGCCATTGGCTTGTTAGTGTGTTTCGCACACGGATTGGTTGTTTTGCGGAACATCCCGGAAATATTTTACGAACGATTTTGTGAATTAAATTTAACTTTTAAAAATGAGTTATCATTTTAAACATGTTGAGAAAAAGACAACATTATTTCAGAAATGTAAGAATTTATTTTCACCTGACAAGAAAATCGAAACGCGAGGTGGTAAACTACTTCATAAGTATAAAACACCTGCAGCGTACATGGAAGGTGAATACGGATATCATACTGTCTTATGGTTCGACAGTTGGAAACGCTATACTAAAAACGACGGTGTTTTAGCTTGGCCTGATGATGGTTCATTTAATGTAAGAGTTTTAAGAAATTTACGAGAGAAAATGAATGCTCTTGTTCCAAAACCGAGACCAACTCAATTTGAAGCTTTAGTTGAGTGGGAAGACGAGATGTATCAGTTACAAAGAGAAGCTAGTGGAATTAAAAGACCTTCTAAAAATCCATCATGGAAAAGAGAAACTCATGAAGATAGATTGCGAATGTGGAGACAGGGAAACATGAGTGAAGGATTATATTTAATTCATGAAATGGTAATGGGTTCTCCTACAGGGAAATCTATGGAAAGTGAATCTGAGGATGCAGTTATGGAAGAAATATATACAACTGCTAGAAAGAAACAGCCTAATCAGCCTTTGAGACCTCCTAGATCATGGTCTACTCCGGTGGTTTCTACTGAAACTTCACCGAGTGCACCTCCAATTAGTGAAGCTCCTAAACTTTATCCAAATAATAGTGAAATCACTGAAACACCTAGAAGATCTGAATTTGAGAATGCTCGAAATGAAGGCAGACATTTTTCAATGACTCCAAGAGCAAGGGAACCTCCAAAAGATTATACAAGAGAGACAAGAAATGTTGAGGATGTTGATTATAATGAATATTTAAGGTCTAAAGAAGAATTAATTAAAAGAATGACAAAAAGCATGGAAGCTGTCACAGTTCCAGTAACAATAGGTCCTGTTCAGCCTGTATTTGATCAAAGAGATACAAACAAAAATGGATTAACTATTCCTTTAAATACAGAAACTCAAAAGGCTACTGAAAAATTTTATTCAGACTTGACTGAATTAAACACTTCTAGATCGAGAATGCCTGATTTAACCTTTAATGAGGAGTTATCCCCAAAAACACCAATGGGTGCTATGTCAGATGTAGGAAGTCCTGAAGTCAGGGTAACCACACCAAAACTTGATGTGGCCAAATTAAAAGCGAATATAGAAGAATTAATAATTGGAACAATTGGCCCTGATAGTTTAAATTACTATCGAGATGATGAACTACTATTTATTTGCAAAAGTATTCAGTGGAAAACGAAAAATAAATATGATCAATTAGAGGATCTAGCTGCAGAACTTGAAATCGATGTAAGTAAACAAAAGAATTTTGCAAAACATTACAGATTAGACTTTTCAGAAAGTGACATTGAGAGTTTGAACTCAATGGGAAGAATAGTTCACATTAAAGATTTGATTGTCTATATCAAAAAGCTAGGAGAACTAAACAAATGGAGAGTGAAATGGACCAAAAGGAAGGAAGATGAAAGATTAGAAAAATTGTCAAAACAATTTCCAATGAGAGAAGTTGCAGGTGGAGGATATGTTCATGTCCAATGGTCGAGACAAGACATTCTGTTATTCACAAATGACTTTCCAAAATTAAGAGAGAAACCAGTTGAGTGGTACAGGCAAGTCGATAGATTTATCAAAGTGTCAAAAGTTCTGTGGATTGATTTGGATGGATTTTTTGACATTGTAGTTCCATCTGATCTTTGGACAGAATGTAAAATATCTATTAGTTGGCCAAAAACAGAACCTGAACGAATTAAAGAAACAGGTGCCCCAAATCCACTTGTAATGGATTTCTATGAGAAAGTAATTGTTTGGATGAAAAACAAAATTCCACCCAAAGAAGTTGATTGGGTTAAAATAGAAAGAACAGAACAGGAAACAAAAGAATCAGTTCATTCTTTTTATGAAAGACTATTGTTAATCTTTAAACAATACAGTGGTTATGAAAAATTAGATGAAAAAGACATGAGTCATTTTATCTATAGATTTGTTTATGGACTAAAACCTGAAATTGGAGAAATGATCAGAACTAGTATTGTCGGATGGCAAGCACTATCTGTAGATGATATACTAAGAAAAGCAAAATATTGTAGCGATGAATTAGAAGTAAAACAGAAGAAGCTGAAGGAGAAAGCCATGTGGGCTCAGGTAAAGGTGGCTGAGCAACAGATTGCCAGCATGGGAAATAAGAACACTAATTTTGTTCAAACTGGAAATACAAACCAGATACAAGGAAAGTTTAAAGGTAATAATTTCCGAAAGAAATTTAGCCCAAAGATAGAAGAACTGAAACAAAGATTACCTTGTTTTAATTGTGGCGAAATTGGACATTGGAGGGACGAGTGTCCTCATCCTCCTAGAAACTCAAAGAATCCCTTATTGAATCCACAGATGCAGAATGGTGTTAACCTGCAGCAACAGCTACAGATGCAACAGGGGTTAAATGAATTTAATATTCAGCGACAGTTACAACAACAACAACAACAACAGGTGAATAATCGTCAAGACCAATTGCCACAACCACCTTTTCCGAATTGTGGGGGAGTTCAAAAATATAATCCAAACGTGGGATTTCAGGGATGTGAACAGGTAATAAAACCACAAAAACAGCAAAAGCAGCAAAAGGTTCAAATGCAAAATGCTTCACAACAATTTTTATTAACAGAAAGTCAAGACAGTGATTCTGATGATTATTGCTGACGGTGCCCGAGAGAGGAGGAAGAGTGTGTTGTTGGAGCCACTCTTGAGGTTGACCAGTCTGGTCCTTATGTAAACGGGAAAGTTAATGATGTAGACATCACTTTTCTAGTGGACACTGGTGCTACCCGTTCTACTGTTAGATCAGTAGAAATTGAAAACCTACCTCTCTCTGGGGATACCATCCAAGTTGTCGGAGTAAGTAATCAGCAAATTAAAACAGACTTAACTGATCCAGTACCAGTTGAAATTGGAAATTACAGAGACAAACACAGATTTGTGGTTTGTAATAGTAGTCCAGTAAATCTATTAGGTAGAGACATCCTATGTAAAATGAATTGCAGAATATATTGTTCTCCTGAAGGAGTTGAATTACAAACAATGGAGGAAGATGGTTTGTACAGAATGACAATGATGATGATGGAAGCAGAAGAAACAAAATTGTTTCCTGCATTTGAAGAAAAGGATTTACCTGAAGAGCTAAAGGAAACAGTGAAATCTGAAATATGGGATTTTACTGGGAATGAAATGGGTCTGTTGAAAAACGTAGATCCTGTTAAAATTGCATTGAAACAGGGAATAGAATTTTCAAACACTCCACAGTATAAAATGAAAACAGAGACAATTGAAGGTATTACACCTATAATTGAAAAGTTAATCAAGCAAGGTGTATTAAAGGAAATGAAGAGTAGCTCTTGTAATTCACCAATTATGGGAGTTAAAAAGTCTAACGGAACATTTAGGATCGTACAAGATTTGAGAAAGGTTAATCAAATTGTCATTCCATGTTGTCCTGTGGTTCCAAACCCAGCAGTAATTCTATTTCAGATTCCACATGATGCTGAATGGTACACAGTTATTGACCTTTGCAATGCATTCTTTACTGTTCCCTTACACCCAGACAGTTATGAAATCTTTGCTTTCAGATTCCAAGGTAAGACCCTTGGATGGACAAGAATCCCCCAGGGCTATACTGAAAGTCCTTCAATCTTTAATGAACTGTTAAAAAGATCATTAGAAGATTTAGACTTACCAGGTAGGTCTACACTGGTGCAGTATATTGATGATTTGTTAATTGCCGCAAAGACAAGAGAAAATTGTGTAACAGACACAATAATTCTGTTAAATCGCCTTGCAGAAGAAGGACATAAAGTGTCCCCAGCAAAACTACAGTTTTGCAAACAAGAAGTAAAATATCTTGGTCACAGAATTGCAAAGGGAAAAAGACAAGTAACCATAGAGAGAATAAAAATGATTCAAGCAATGTTACCGCCAAGAACACAAAGACAGGTCAGAATGTTCCTGGGAATGGTAGGTTATTGTCGACAATGGATAAGTGGATTTTCAGTAATTGCAAAACCACTACAAAGACTGACCAAATCAGATGTAAAAGATCCAATTATTCTCAATGATGCTGAGATGGAATCTTTTGAGAACTTGAAAAAGAGCTTATGCCAAGCTCCTGCTTTGGGTATGCCAAATTATGAGAAAGATTTTGAACTGTATTGCAGTGAGAGAGAAGGATGTGCATTATCTGTGTTAATTCAGAGACATGGAAATTTAAAGAAACCTATTGCATACTTCTCTGCAGTTCTTGATCCAATTGCAAAGGCATTACCAGGTTGTTTAAAAGCAGTCGCAGCTACAAGTATCAGCCTTGAACAAAGTGAAGGAATCATTATGGGATTTCCTGTGAAAGTTTTTGTGCCTCATTCAGTTGAAATATTACTGACAAGAGGTAAGACTCAACATTTAACAAGTAGCAGATTGACAAAGTATGAGAAAATCATACTGGGAGCAGATAATGTTTCGATTTCAAGATGTTTGAATCTGAATCCTTCTACATTACTGCCTGATTCTGAAATTGTTGATGACATTGAAACAGAACATGAATGTTTAGATGTCATGGAATTCTGCACTAAACCAAGAAAAGACATCAAAGACAGACCTTTGTCTGAATCGGATTTTGTCTACTTTGTAGATGGCTCATGCTTAAGATCCGAAGGAGGTGTCTTGAAAGCTTCATACTCAGTTTGTACAGTCGAAGATGTTGAAGAAGCATCATGTCTTGAAGGAGTTCGTTCAGCACAAGTGGCTGAATTGATTGCTTTAATTCGTGCATGTGAAATATCAAAAGATATAAGAGTTACCATCATTACTGATAGTCAGTATGGGTACGGAGTTGTGCATGATTATGGACAACTCTGGTCACAGAGAGGATACATGACATCAACAGGATCACCAATTAAAAATGCAGTTTTCATTAGAAGATTAATTGAAGCAATACAATTACCAAAAGAAATTGCCATAGTCAAATGTGCAGCGCACACTAGAGGAACTGATTATATTTCCAAGGGAAATGCCTTCGCAGATGAAACAGCAAAGTACTGCGCAAGGAAAAATTATTCTTACAATCGGAATAGGAGTAAAGAAACTGATTCAAATTCATTAATGCTAACAACTGTTGTAGAAACATGGCATGAGATTAGGGATTTACAAAATGAAGCAGATGATGAAGAAAAAGACCTATGGTTAAGATCAGATTGTAGACCACGTGAAGAAGATGGAGTGTGGGTTTACAAAGATGGCAGAATAGTCTTACCAAATTGCTTGATTGCTGACATGGCCAGATTATATCATGGTCCTGCACATTTAGGAAGAGATTCTATGGTCAGACTTTTTAGAGAAACATGGTTCAATACAAAATTTAGAACCATTGCAGAATCTTTTTGTCAAAGGTGTTTGTCATGCCAACAAATGAATCCAAACAGAAAATCAGTGGTGGGGACAGGAATAATTGGTCGAGAGGGTGGTCCCTTTACCAGGTTACAAATAGATTTCATTGAAATGCCCTTACACAACTGTTTGAAATATGTACTTGTAATTGTATGCTTATTCTCAAGGTGGGTAGAGGCTTTCCCTACAAGACATTGTGATTCAATTACAGTAGCAAAACTAATGCTCAGAGAAATCATCCCAAGGTACGGTTTTCCAGTCACTATTGAGAGTGATGGAGGAAGCCATTTTGATAACAAACTGTTGAAGTTAATTTGTGAAGCTTTGAGCATTGAGCAGAAAATACACTGTGCATACAGACCAGAGGCATCAGGTGTAGTCGAACAAATAAATGGAACTATCAAAAACAGAATTGGAAAAATGTGTCTAGAAACAGGAGTTAAGTGGACTGATGCTCTTCCACTTGTTTTGATGTCATTAAGAAGTACACCAGATAAAAAGACAGGTCTGAGTCCTCATGAAATTATAATGGGAAGAGTTATGAGGCAAGCTTTTGTACCTGTAGGTAAACTGTTGAGCATAAATGACAGTGCAATTTTGGATTACTGTAAAAGGTTATCTGATATGGTAACTTCTGTGTCTAATCAGGTGGGAACTGAAGCTCAATCAAATGACAAAGTTTTGACACATGATCTGAGACCTGGAGACTGGGTCAGAACGAAAGTACATCGGAGAAGGAATTGTCTATCTCCTAGATGGCAGAAACCTAGGCAGATAATCTTGATCACTACTAATGCTGTAAAGTGCAGAGGATTGAAACGCTGGATTCATCCAAGTCATACTATTCCAGTACCAACTCCTGAGAGTTCTGATGTTGAAAGTGATACCACAGATGATTCTGATTCTGAAGCAGAAGACAGAACAGAAGGTGAAGTAATTCCAGATTCTGAAGATCGACAAGAAAGTCGACATCTGGAAACTGTGCCAGTGAATGGAAATCTGACAAGAAAAGACTTAGAAATAATTGAAATAGATTCTGAAGGTGAAGAGAATCTGTTAAAAGGAAAGATAACTGAGGATTCAGTTGTCTCTATTGAAGACAAAGAAGCTGAACCAAAGGAAGTTTCAGACCGGGAGAGTATCGAAAGGCAGAGAACAAGCTCTGAAGTAAGGAACAGAAATCCAAAATCTGGGAAGCTAGAGGTAATTGAGGAAGAGGAGGAGAACGAATTACCGAGTACCAGTGATGGAAGACAAAGTGAAGTTCCTGAAGGAGTGAAATTGCCGAATAGAGAAGTTCCTGAGTCAATTGAAATTTCAGACTACGAAACTGAAGAAAGTGACGTGGAAGGTGGAAGTGAAAACGGAAAGAAAAGGACTTGGAAGTCAGAATCAAATAATTCTGAACCAAAGAAGAAGTACGTGAGAAAAGCAGACTACTGGCCTGGTGGAAGATTGAGAGTCAGATTGATCAAAAAGCCAATAGAACAAGTTGAAGAAATAAGTAGTCAAAAGAGTCCAGAAAAAGAAGTTGGAGTTGGAAGAAAAATTGAAGTAATATCGAGAAAAGGGAAGAGAATAATTAGACCAAACCAGAAATATAAGTCTCCTGAGTGGACTTACTTAGTAATTCCACCTGTTATTGACATATATGATAGTAGTGAAGAAGAAAACGAAATCCAAGAAATTAGTGACAATGATTGAAGTACAAAATTATTAATTTGGCTAAAGGCTGAAGAAATCCTGTTAGTTGACACAAGGTCGAAGAAAAAACTGTTTAATTGAAGAAAACTTATGTATGACATAAGGTCGAAGAAATCTTGTTTAGGGTCATAAAAGAAAAATATATTTTAAAAGGGGGGTATATATAAATTTTAAAATTTATTTTTATTTTTATTTTGAGGCTAAAACTAATCTAAAAATGCCTTACGTTAAGGAGAGCACTTCAAAATGTTCTGTTTTTAAAAGATGCTGTAAGATGACTCTGGTGTGTCTGCTCATTTTAGTTCTGCTCTGGTTGGTACTAGCTGTGATTATCCCTTTAGAAATGAATAGAGAATTACACAAAGTTAACATAACAAGCAAAGCTCTGGTTAGCCAAACTAAACATAGTACATCTGCAAAAGTAATTGATCATCAGCCTAACATCCATCAAGATAAATCAATAGGTGATTTTTCAAGCAATACATTCACAAAGCTTTTGAGTGAATATGTAAAGGTAATGGATGCAAAGGACTGTTATGTCTGTGTTAAGTTACCTGCTTCTGTTTCTGAGGGAGTAACATATAATATGCTTCCTCTCACTTATGCTGTTACATGTAGTGTATTAACTAGTTTATTTTATCAAACTGGACGTTTAGAATATTACTATTCAAATTATGATGAGATTTTTGCTAATGTTAAGATTGATAATGCTTTAAATAAGCATAAGAAAGCAAAACAATTGAGAGAATATTTCCTTGTTACTAACGAACTCACTTATGAGTATGCTTACAAGAATAATCTAACATGTAAATTAAGTGCTGAAGGAAAGAAATTTTTGAATATGGTTGAGGAGAGAAGAGCAATTTATAAGAGAAATGAATTAGTCAAGCAGACTAAGTCATCCTTCTGGCAAAAAGAGGATGAGAAATTAAATGGCAAAATGCTTGAAAATATTGCAATTCACATAGACAAACCTGTTAGTGGAAAGCTTTGCATTAGAAGAGATAATACACTTTTTGATAATTATTTTGTAGGTGCAAGCAACTGTGAAGATACTTATCAGATTATGGGAGGTTGGGGATTTAAAGGTGGAAAAGATCCTATATTTCCTGGAATTTATTTTGTTTGTGGTGACAAAGCTTACTATAACCTTCCTGACCACTGGTATGGAACTTGTTATGTGGGAATTGTTTTTCCTAAAGTGTTTCATGTTGACAGAGATTCAGAAGGATTGTTTAAAATTCATAATTATGTAAATAGAGCTAAAAGAGAAACTTTTACTGAAGTTCTGGGAGATATTTTTCAAGCTGTAATTCCTTTTGTTGGTATAACCCTAAATGCAGGGAGAATCAGAAAATTGTCCACTATAGTTGATAGATTATCAACCGACACTGCTGATGGGTTTCAATTAGTGAACGTTGAAGTTATTGCAATTAGATCCATGGTAATTCAAGATCGCCTTGCTTTAGACATACTCCTAGCAAAAGAAGGAGGAGTCTGTGGCATTTTACATGTCCAACATTGCTGTACATATATACCGGACGAAAGTAAGAATATTGAAATGTATATTAAGAATATTACACAAATGCATTCAGAGATAATTCCTTTAGAAGAAGAAGATTTTACAGGGAAACTTTCAAAAAGGTTTCAAGCAATTAAAAACTGGTTTCATAATATCGGAAGTTCAATTCTTGGCAAGATTCTGGCACCTTTGATTATAATATTTTTCATTTTTATTTTGACTAAAGTAGGTTGTTTGTTACATAAAAGAAAGAAACAGTTAAAGGAAAAGAAGAGAATTTATAAACTGAGAAAAGAAGAGGAAAGGGAGATCGAGTTACAGGAGTTACATAGAGAGCGTCATGTTAATTGCAAAGATTATGCTGAAACAGATTTTTAGGTTTACTAAAATAATTGAATTTGAATCGATTTCTTAAAATTTAATTTACCAAAATTTTGAGTGCTGGTGTGGTGATTTGTTAATCACCAGATGAGGGAGTTGATGGAGCGAGATAGAAAACAAAATTTTGTTTAAACTCGCAAAGTCACATTTCCATAACATGAATAAAATTATTAATGATTTGTGATATGTCGTACTAATACAACTTAGATTAAACTTTACACGTGGGGGGACTAACATGTGTGCTCATAAACGTGCATATTTGTTGCATCTTTTTGTTCGTGCAAAATAATAAAATAATTTATTGTTTTCGTTTTTGTCATTACTAACTGCTGCAAACTTAAAATAAGCATGTGCTTGTTTTGCTTTTCCTTGTCTGTGTGATGTCATTTCTACTATTCTAGGTGCATATGGGTCTCATAGAAAAACGGAGACTGGTAAATATAAACGCTGCTTTATTTGTTTGCAATGGCTAGGTAACATTTTGATTAATCGGGTGGGTTAATTAATTAGTAAACCATGGGGTGGATACAGAATCTACATTATTTCTTACATTAATACTTTTCTTGTGTTTGTTTTATACTAGAAAACATAAGTTGCCTGCTTTTGGGCCTAGTTATTTGAGCCGCAGAAAAAGAGCTGATCTATAATTCTGCAGAAAGTCACGAGACGCCCATTCTGAATTAAAACGTTTATTGAAGCTGCATTCACTAAGCAAAAACTGATGAGCTGACATCATTCTGTCGGACATGGCCAAGGTCGAAAGTGAACTTTTTGTCAGTCCTTAACTTGGCATCCGCGGAAGTTGTACTGAAAGGCTATGGAAGCTGCGAGGATGACTTAATACAAAGTTGCAATCGCAGGAAGCTTCTGGCTTCACGTGGAAGAGACAATGGTCTTTGTAAGACATGATTTTGTGGAACTTTTTAAGAATCGGGTGACATGTCACTTGTCACTCTCAGCCAATGGGACGTCGAGGATTTCTGAAAATTTTCCTTTGCTAGTTTAGTTAGCGTAGAAAGGTATAAAAAGTCATGCCCTTAGGGTTGGGCTGGCTGCTGCTTTCTGACTTTCCGATGAGGGTGATGTGCTGCTGGACTTTGCGTGGAGCACGTAAGAATCCTCAAAGATCTTTACTTTAATTTCTGTCTATTTAGCTCAGTTAAGGAAATAGGTTTTAGAAATGCTAAACTTTATATAATTTCTTTAAATTGATTCAATTGCTTAAATTGTATTTTTCTCATATTTCTTACCATCATGCTTGCTATATTGCATATAAATTTCATTTATAAAACTTTCAACTTATATACCATAATTTAGAAAATAAAATCTTACTTTTGACAAACAAGCTGGTCTTGATTATTTAGAAGTATAGGTTACCATTAGTTAGATCACGTCGCCTATGGTGGTCGTTTAAATGATTGGGTTTTATTCTAATGACAATATTCTTTCTGCAAATGTATAAATATGTATATAGTGTGTAGATAATGTATATATAGATTTATTCTGACCACCTGATTCAGTAGGCCCAAAATATATCAGGTTCATAAATGGGTCCATATTTAATATAGAATTTTGTTTATAGGTTATGTAGTTGGGTAGCATAGTTTATGATATATTTTCTATAGCCCGCTGGATCAGGTGCCATGCTGAGTGTGATGAAATTTCGGCAAACGCGAGCGCAGCGACCTAAAATGGCGGCCGCTCGCGTTTGCACTGAGGAGAAATCACCGCGGGCCCGTGTAAGGCACAGCAGGCAGCAGTCCGTCCGGAAAAGCAGTTAATAAACTCACCGCATCCTCAGCAGACTGTGCCCATCGCCTTAGGAGCGGAATACGAAGGTAGGAGGCTCGAAATTATTCGTTGAGTCCCGCGAACCGGTGGAACTCAGAGAGGGTTCGCCATGACACCTCGCGCGCAAGCCACGCCCCCCTGGTTATCCAGTTTGAAGTCTAATATTGCCATGATTCCATGACACGACTCCAGCTGGCACAATTGGAGTCCAACAGCCTCTGATTGGCATTGGTCCCAGGTACTAGTTTGTCACCTTCTTCTTTGAAGGGGGTGTGACATATTTTGCTTTTGGACCTAACCTCTTACTTCAAACAGTGCTTCTATTGCTTCTTTTAATCAATGATTAACACTTCTTAAATCTCATTTCCTAAATGTATGTGTTGTCCTACTTTCCAGGGTATACCTGTGGTTTCTTGAGGATTGATACATTCAGCAATTTCTGGAAGTGATGAGGGGGAATGCTAATTTAGCATGCATCTCTGCAGAAGAGGTAATTTTTTTTTCTTATTGAAGAGAAGTGTCTAGCGTTACTTTTTTTTTTTACAGGTCGATCATGTTTATCACCATTTAACACCATTTATGAACTGTTCTTGCAGTGTACGTTTTATTTTATTTCACACTGATTTAGAATTGCTGGAACACGTAATATGATTACCTCATGAATATGAGTTAACCTTATTATTGTTTTATTATTGGTCACATTCAGCCATGCAAATTGAAAACTCAAGGTGTGTGATATTTGTGTAATTTGCTTTTGTGTACTTATGTGAAATTAAGGCAAAATTATGTATAACTATGCATCTTATATCTTAGCAAAACATTAATCCTTGCTTCAATTTATGACACAAGATGCATTTGAGCGTGAGCACCGCAAAGAACAGCGGCTTGGATTCTGTTCTGATTCATTCAAGGTAATTTTTTACAGTGAATTGTTCAATTTGCTGTACATTTTTCCTGCAAATTCAGCATAATTACACAAAGTGGAATAATGACACAATTTGGGAATTTATCTTAAAAAGCACAACATAAATTTTCCTAAATTTAGGCAAATTACAAGGGCATTATTTAAATTTTAAGCAGGCCTAGTGAAAACCTCCGTGCATTATGATTCTCATTACTTCATGCAAACACAGATTACGACTGTTAACTCGGGGAGAGACAAATGTCAATTCCCATATTTTTATAGTGAAACATTGTACAAAAATTTGAAATGTAGTTGCTTGAAGAGTATTTAGGGATTTCTGGAGACCAATATGATAATCAGTTCTCTATCTTACTTCTGAAGTCTGAACAAAGGATTTATTAAGCAAATACTCATTATGGCTGATCTAAAGGAAGATTTGATGGGATTAAAGGGCTTCAATTGCTTTTTATTAAATGTTAGCTATTGTCTAGTTTCTCAAATGTTAGTCTGTTTCAAATATTTCTTATAATTGCTTTGCTTATAATATGTTCAGGGTGATTGATACATTTTCGTCTCTACTTCACATTTCATGGGGTGACTCGAGGTGACACCTTCTGCATAGCAAGCAATGTGGCACGGAAATAGGAGAAGGAATTATAACATACTTTTGGTAAATGCAATGCTACTCTAAAACTCAGTAGAACTTACCCCAAGACAGTGCAGCTAAATAAGCATTCTGTAGGTAGGTATGCACCTCCCAACGGTTTCACTAATAGTACCTCAGCTGAAAGGCACTTCAATGTCAGAACACATTCTACTCATGTACAGTCGTTTTGTAATTATTGTAGTACTGTTGAAAGCTGGAAGGAATTTGATAATGGATGTTTGGTGTACTTGACTAAGAAGCCCAAACTTAAACCAAACTCCCAGGAGGACACTGAGGATGCTGAGTCTCTCAAGAATAAGATAACACACAGGATTAGATCCACGCGTCCGTGCCATTCGTTAAATGTTAGAAGACAATGTTCAACTTCCTCAACTGAGCCATATGATTATGTTAAATTCGATACATATAACAACATTCCTGCTGCTGATATTAAAGTGCATAATTCCTTGAGAAATGTTTTCTATAGTGTTAGAAATAGAGGTTTGTTTCTGATTAACAGAGTATACACCCTGTCCAAGCAGGAGCCACAATGCTAGTCAGGGTACGTAATCACACACAAATAAACCTGCGGTTACCCTCTGGTAGCTTGGCACAGAGCAGTCAAGCTTAACATTAGAGGCAATGTGTAAAGTATTTGTGTACACTCAACATTGAGTAACACAGTGACAACACCAGAAAAAAGACTCCAAACTTGAGTTATAAAAATAGTACACTTTTTACTGATGGAAACACGACCAAAATGACAAAAATACAATGAGTATTTTACGAGCTAGGAGCTTTTTAAAACGCAGGTAAAAACAATAGGGCATATTATCAAGACCTGCAATAAAATTATCGCCGCTTTAGCGGCAGGAAACTGCTGCTAATACTGCGATAATGGGCTTGATATTATGTCCTTGTGAATTCCCATAGCAGCCCAGCTTAACACCAGAACCTGGGCTGCTATGAGAATTCACAAGGACGTATTATCAAGCCTATTCTCGCTGTTTTAGCTGCAATTTCCTGCCTCTAAAGCGGCGATAATTTTATCCCCGTTCTTGATAATATGCCCCACAGTGCTTAAAGAGATGAGTGCTGAAAGATCACTCATGTTTTTGTGGTCATGTCACCGGGTTATACTGGGAGAGACCCAAACAGTTGATTGCCAATTATACAGTCTCAAACGTTCCGAAGAACCGTGCCGAATAGTTACTAGTATGAAAATCTCTCCTCTAGTACTTTGAGACCGTTGACCTTATGCCGTCTCGGCGCCTGCCAGAGAGAGAAAAGGCCATCTACAGGGACCTCCCAGGTCATTCTAAGTACAGTGTTTTTTCCGTACAATGTTCCAAATACGAGCTGCCAGCATTTATGTCCTCATAGATGGGGCTCCTGATGTCACAATCTCTTCCCTCAGGCCAAATGAGGGGCTGCGTTGAACCGTCCTTATGCACCGATCTTCTTTCAGGATTATAGACCGGCCACGAAGTTGACTGGCAATGCTCTGTGTCAGAATGTGACTATCGAGGGAGACACGCTGCTCCTAATCAGAGCTCTGCTGCAGTTCGGGAAGGCAGACATGCAGATATTTTTGCTTGGCGCAGATGTCTGCACATGGGGAAAATCAGCCGTAGATACCGCAAGCTCTGTTGGCACCCATCACAGACGTATGCTTATGGAAAAAAGCAGCTGCAGATATGGAATGCTCTGTCGGCACCCAGCACAGACGTGTGCATATGCAAAAAGACAGCTGTCGATACAGCAATCTCACTGAGCACAACGTAACGAAGTGCCGATCGATGTAGAGTTTACCATAAGTTGTGTTTTTAAATTGTGACTCCAGAGACACACCTCTTAATTTTCTTATCTTGTCCCCATAGGAAACCCCACTTATAAAATGTTACAAGGCAGTTCTGATGTTAACCTATGAGAGGGTTAGGCCTTGCAGCAGTGGAAAATGAATTTAAGAGTATTTCATCACCAGTACATGTAAAACTCAATAATACATGTCCTACCTTTTACGTATACTGCACCCTGCCCATAAGGCTGCATAGGGCCTACCTTAGGGGTCACTTACATGTAATAAAAGGACATTTTTGGCCTGGCCAGTATGTTCACTTGCCAGGTGGAAATGGCAGTTTAAAACTGCACACACACAGGATCCTGAGTCAAGTGCTACATAGGTGTGGCACAACCAGTGCTGCAGTCTTACTAGTAGCATTTAATTTTCAGGCCCTGGGCACATGTAGTACACTTAACTAGGGTCTTAAAAGTAAATTAAATATGCCAATTGTGGAGAAGCAATGTTTAATGTACACAGCACATGTACTTTAGCACCGTTTAGCGGTAGTAAAGTGCCCAGAATCCTAAAGCCAGCAAAACGAAGTAAGCAAACAGGAGTTCAGAAGGCGAACATTTAGGGGAAACCACACCAAGGATACTGGGTCTAACATATAGGCTAGGTAATTACAAGCAACAAACTTTGTCTAAGACCTCCACCTAGTGCATTACCCCCCTGGTATAATAAAGACTGTAGGACTAGCAAAGGCATTGTTCTGGGTGCACTTAAATCTCACACATAATCGTCTTTTTGAAAGGCAAGGACTTTTCACGAAAGAATATTAGACATTAGTAAGAGCAACTGGGGGAATGGGAATTTGGAAGATATTTTTATTGCTGCAAAGCAAAAGATAGTAAAACATTTTGTCACATTGTTGCAAATGCAAGTAAATATATTACTACTAGAATGGTCTATTATATGCATCCTCAAAAATAGGTACAGCATTTTACGAATCTTTACTCTTCTTCACTGATGGAGAATCTGAATCCAATTTCAACCAATCAGGTTTGTGACAATTACACACAAGTTGAGCATTGAGGAATTTTAACATTTACTCTATATTATAAATTTCAACATCTATTGACAATGTAAACACAGGGAAGGCCCCTGGGTCAGATCAACACCTGGAGATTTATACTATGCTGAACTTGATATTTGTGCTCCTTTTGTTACTTTATTATCCAATGCTAACACATCTGGGGGCATATTTAAAATCTCCTTCTGCCACCGGTGCATCACTTTTTCCCTTTGGAAAAGTGACACACCAGGGGCGCAAGGGCCCTGTGAATAAGCGCCTGGAGATTTGACTCTTAACACATTGAAGGGGGATACGATTATCCTATCTATAAGAAGGGGAACGGGGACAATTTGTTAAACTATAGACCTAATATTTTATTAGAAAACTAAAGGTCTTTGCCAGGAAGGTCCTTGACAAGTTTGCAAAATTGGACGGAGGAACAACACAAGGTTGCATATTAGCCCCAACATTATTCTCTCTCTACATGAACAATGTGATTGCCTTTTTGTTGGACTGTAACAATGATTCTCTGATACTTGCTATTGTTCAAATCCCAGTCCTATTATTTGCAGATGATTCCTTGCTTATCAAAAAGTGCTATGGGCAAGTACCCTACTTAATAAAGGTATTGTATTTTCTAAATGAAGGGGTCTTGAGCTCAATACATTTAAAACTAATATATGGTGCCTAAAGTACATTAAGATCGCAAGGGTAGGCACATTGTGGATGATGATGTTTTTGAGTGTGTCAGCAGTTTCAACTATTTGGGTTTAAAGATAGCCTGTTACTTTACTTGGGGTCTTCAAGTTAAGTAGAGTAGCAGGATTATTCAGCACAGAGCCATGACAAACCTGTGCTGCATTATATGGAGCTGGATTATGGGGTTTGCATAATACAAATACTTTAGCATTAGCAGAAAAAAGATTATTAAGATCCTTAATAAAAGTCCAAGAAAGTACCTTGCTATTACTTCTATTTTTTTAAATATGGGTTTTAAAGGAATATCATATCATTCTACCTTGAACCCATTATCACATTGGCTTAGGTGATGGTATACCCCAAAAGTAGAACACTATACGAATGGCCTTAGGAAACTCTTAGTCTTGGATCGTGCATGCATGACTCCTTGGTTGAAGCATGTTGTTAGAACTGTCATCCTCAGGGAGGTGTTTCCCCCAAACGTTTGCCTCCCATTTGTGATGATTCTTTTTGTTGGCCTTAGAACTCTTTACCACTGCTAACCAGTGCTAAAGTTCATGTGCTTCTCACCTAAACAGGACGACATTGGTGTGTACCTGATTGCCATATTTGTTGTACTTGTAAGTCCCCTATAAGATTGCATACCGTATACCATAAGTGCCTGAACTTCAAATACTACTAGTGAGCTGCTGCAGCATGAATTGTACCACCCACAGAAGTAGCCTTTCAAACCTGTCTCAGGCCTGACACTGCAGTGCCTGTGTGTGCAGTTTACTGCCACGACGACTTGGCATCTAAAACCACTTGCCAAGACTTAAACTTTCCTTTTATTACATATAAGTCATCAGTAAATTAGGCAATAAGTACCCCTAAGGGCACGTTGCTCTGTAAGTAAAAGGTAGGACATGTACCATGTTTGTCATGTCCTGGAAGTGACAAAGAGCCTATTTTGTTCTTTACTACCGTGAGTCCTTCCCCTCTCATAGGCCAGCATTGTGAATTCCTTAATATAATTTAAAGCAGTAATTCCTGATCAGAGAGTAGTAGGTTCATTATGTTTGTTATGTTTGGAATGGTTATGATAAATTCTCCCTACTGGTAAAGCTGGAATTGACATTACTGTTTTAGAAATACCACTTTCAGAAAATGGACATTTCTTTGTACCTACTGCTCTTTGTGCACGCCAGACTGTCTCAAAAAAATGTCTCAGCTGGATGACAGCTATACTTTGTGCATTCTTTCCAGACAGCCACAAACACAGTAAGGGCTGGGTGTGACAGAGGACTCATCTACATTAATCTGGATTCTGATATCCTTCCTGGGCAGGAAGGGGAAGAAGTGCCTCACACATACATCTGATTAGGCTGTGTACTGTCTTCATACAAAGCACTGCTTTACCACCAAGGTTTAGCCTGGCACACAGTACTGGGTTGAAGTTATCTTATTGTGTTTCTAGCTTATCCTGACTAGAGTGGTAGTTTGTGCCTGCCCTGGATGCATACCTCAGCCAACCAGGAATCCCATTTCTAACATACATACAAACCTGATTTCATAAACTAGGTTTAACCCGTTGACCACAGCGTAAATTCCGTTGCAGTGCGGATGAAATAATGAGATGGCCTGTTTCAGACAGCCCCTGGCCATCCTCTGCTCATGCCCACCGTGATGTCGGACTGCCGGGGGCCGTCCAACGCATCGAACGGGTTAAATGAATTTTAGGATTACCCTAGTTGTATGACCAGCTCTATTGTAGGCCAACCGAAGTCTGATTGGTGGGTAAGCAATATTGAATTTAGACTGGGGACTTAAACAGTTTGACCTTTCAATGTGAAGAATTCAATGTGAAATCTGTTTTATGTTGAAAGAGAGTATACCCAGCATCACCTGCAACAAAGGCATGTGATATTTGTTATGCGGTGATAACCTTGAGAAAAGAGCAGATATTCTACAAACACATGAATTCAGTCTTGGAGTTATTTGCGTAAATTGTGATTGAATGTAGTTATAAGTGACTATAATTGGGATGCCATTTCCTAGAAATGCATGCAGTACAGTGTGTGTTTCTTAAAATTACCTAGAATCCACTAACCATCAAAACCCCGGCAACCAGTATAATATGTGACTGTAGGAAAAAGAAGCTATAGTGTGTGCTTCCAGCGAATGCAACATACACATTGGTCAAGCTAACTCCACACTGGAATACTCTCATTTTACTCTAGGCAGGTTTATGCAAATGATCCGTAGTTTCTGTCTGGATGCCCCTAAGTCAGATAAGCAGTAGTGTGTGATTGGCAAAGGATTAAGAGGAGAAACCAAAGCTTCTAATCAGAGTAGTGGGCATGGTTAAGCTTAAAATGAGAGAAGTGCCATGTGAGCCGCCTGGGACTCTGCATTGGAAACGGTTTGAGCCAAGAGTCAAAAGGAAGGATGGAAGCTGCCTGGATGAAGATGGATTTGATTTACTCCAGGTGTGAGAGATGATCTATATATGACAATAAGTTTAGTCTATTCTAGATGCTCGACAGTGCCAAAGACTGCCAATGGATGTAAAAGGTCACCGCCACTACTATGATGCATAATGCACCAATAAAGGCCAATAAAGGCAGTCTCTGTTCTGGGGTGGACCAAAGACTAAGGGGTCAATTACGATGTCTTCAAAAAGGCTCCAAATCGGATTCGGGTCTGCCAAATCCGATTCAGAAACCCATCTTTCCGACCAATTCGTAACGCTGTCCCAACGACCAATTATGATGTTAGGGAAGCGTTCAGAATTTCCAAATCGGTTCTGACCTGGTTACGGATGGCAGTCGGAGGAACTGAGTCATTTGGAGCCGACTCGTACATGTCTATGGATGCCTTTCCGACCTAGTGATTACGATGTCAGATTCAGACAGCCTTTCTGAATTGGTTATTCCAACATGGATAGGCTGTCGGAATCTGACCTTGGGGGCCCGTAGCAGGCCCCCTTTCACCCAGAGTCTTCTGAATGGGGCCCATGGAGGTACCCAAGGTACCCCATTTTCAGACCATGCAGAGTGTGGCAGGCACCAAGGGGTATCTGATTTTACTCAGCCACCCCTTTCTTCAATGCGAGCATGTGTATTTGGTCGGAACACAGGCTCCCATCGAAGTCAATGGGAGTCCGACCGAGTGGTATCTGGAACCATTGTAATCAATCGGTTAGACTCCCCCAAATCCGATTCGGTCAGAAACCATTCCAAGATTGATTTGGCTGGAATGCTTTCCATCGTAATCGAGCCCTAAATTGTACAGTATCCAATGAAGGAGAGTGCTCCCAAAAAAATATAAAGTTGGGATTTAGCAGAATTTTTGTAGAAAGCAGGATCAATGAAATAGGGCAAATGCAGATAAAAATCAAAGGATCAACAGATGGCTTTTTAAGCAGAGGTACTACAATTGCCATTTTGAAAGGATGCAACGAGGAGTATTCAAGGGAACATTTGAGGCAGTGGCATAAGACAATGAAAACACCTATGATAAAGTCATCAAAATGAACCAGTGAGCAAGGGTCAGGAGGAGACCTGCAGTTAAAACTATTAGACTGGTGGGTACCTCTTCAGTTGAAAAGGGCAGAAAGTGGTCGGAAAAGAGAGGATAAGCAAATGAAGGAGCAAGCATGAGTTTGAAGGGTAACATTAAAGATTGCTGAGCCTTCAATGTCAAAATTAATGAAAGCCAAAAGTCTGAAATAAAGAAGCAGAAAAGGTAGAATGTCCAACTAATGGAACAATGATATTGTGGGTGATATGAAGTATAATAGATTTGAGTCAATAAAGGTTTCTGAAAACTTTGATCGATGGTAGATGAAATAGACTTTCTGTAACAGGAAAGGGGTACATGAAATAACATATGGCAAATTACAACAATAAAATATCCTGCTTCTGTATTCTGAATTAAAACATTAAGATGGTGGCATAAGGGCTAATGGTATAATACCAGGTTGGACTACTGACTGCTCCATCATGCCTTACATGATGCTGGTTTATGTTATGGCTCTTAAAACTCTTGTGTAAAGGTTGTTCTTGGGGTAAATTGACCTGAAATATGCACAATGGACATATACGGTACAAGAGTGTCGACAACTTTAGTGTATTATGATTCTAATGTATTATACATTTTGGTTCCATTTTGAACAATAAACCTTTTATAATGGATAGTTATAATTAGGCGCTGCTGTATTGTGTGATATAGAAAAAGCACATACTCACGTACATACTGACGCATTAAAATCCTCTAGCTTAATAGCTCAATATCTTAATGCAAGAAGAAAGATTAACCTCTTATTCCATGCTCAATTAATGTTACCTAAAAAAGATTTATGAAAATGATAACTTGCACTGTTGTTGCTCTATAAACTGCACACCTAATCTAATGTAAATTAAATTGAAAACACAATTTATGTAATGTCTGTTAAAAACAGATTTTCTCTTACTTTTTTTAATCACTTCTGCTTCTTTTCTGGCTACTAAGGACATATCTGCCAATTTTCCCTCTGCCTGCCCACACCTGGTACTTTTTGTAATGATGCACAGAGCTTCCAGCAGCCGGTACTTCAGAGGATGAAGGGAAGGCTGTTTTTTGCACAGGCAGTAGGATTTTCATATTATTTTCAGTTTGGATTAAGTATCCATCCTCCCACATATTGACTATGTAGAGGAACAGAATGTACTCTACCTTGTTCTGAAAGTGTCACCGATTCTGAGTCAGTCGTTCATGCCTCATGGCTACATTTGATCTCAGAAATGCTTTTACAAAGTACTTTACTAATCTAGAAACAAAGAAAATAGAGTTTAAATGTCTGCATATTTTAATGAATGTCAAGCATGTTTTTACATTTGTGTTCAAGGTGTGCACTCCAATTTTTCATCAAGCACATTTCTTGTTTCCCTAATGAGGATACCTGAATTTGCCAATTCCGAGGCAGAAATGTCCTAATGGTGGAGCACGTGACTGGCAACAGTCTATTAAATGTCATGACTGATGGCGAACGTTGTTAATGAAAACCTTATTTTATAACTGTGCTCATATTTTATATTTGTTTAAATTATTATAGCAGATTCTGGTCAACAGTGTAGCAGATATTGAAAATGTTACATACCTTCTTAATCTGAATAAACAGGTACACAATTCATGTGTGATCAGTTTAGATATACAGTTTATTTAAGGCAATATTAAGAGTTTTTTTTTAAGGATCTCTAGTCACTGGAACATTAGTGATTAGATTGATGTTTACTGAGAGATTAAAGTTGAGTAAATTGTTGCTACTCCTCTAAAGTAAAACAACCACCCAACATGTGTTTTACTCCCTAGCCGATGCGCATGTATCAAAGCAAACGCGGCGATTCGCAAAAAAGCAGCGTTTGCGACTAAAAATTCGTTAAACGGTATGTATGAAGGAAATTGCATAGCAAAATTAAGTAATCGCAAAATTTGCGATTCCTTAATTTTGCGTAAACATTTAAGGAATCGCAAATTGTGGTCCCGTAAATGCTATGCATCAAGCATTCAATTATTGCGATTTCTCCTTAAGAAATCGCAAATTAGCACCAACTTCAAGTTGGTTGTAATTTGTGATTTTTGTGAAGGTGCCATTATGGGGCAGATGTATCAAAATACCTTTTTGCGATTCTCAAATAGCAATTTTTTAGCGATTTCTTAAAATCCTTAATTGCAATTAGCAAATTGCTAATCGCAATTAAGGAATAAGTTCCCATTTATTTCGATGGGCTAGGAGGCCCATAGGGATGAATGTGAAGTTATTCTCAATTTGCGATTCGCAATTTGAGAATCGCAAATTGAGAATAATTTCAAGGGTGCAAGGGTGTCATAAGGACACCCTGATGCAACCCTGAAATTTTTAATGTGCGCGCATATGGTGCATATACATGCCGTAAGGGCATGTAAGTGCACCATATGGCACCTTTAAAAATGCAAAAAAGTGCATTTGTGAAAGAAATCACAAATTACCACCAACTTGAAGTTGGTGGTAATTTGCAATTTTTTATATACTTACCATTTTGTAATTCTCAAATAGCGATTCTCAAAAAATCGCTATTTGAGAATCACAAATAGGTATTTTGATACATCTGCCCCATAATGTTCTCTTCATTTTTTATATTTTTTATTTTCAATTTTAAATATAATATTGGTTATTATTATGATTTTTGTTCTAGTCTGGTTACTGTATGTCTTTTCTTTCCATGTTGTTAATTGTTACTTATATGATCATGTACAGCCTTGAAAAATCCCCAGGTCTGCGCGCCAATTGGGGGCAAAACACATGTTGGCTGGTTCATTCACTTTAGAGGATTATCAATAATTTACTCAGATTACCTTTCTCAATAAAATTCAAGCTCATCACTAATATACAAGTGACTGGAGATTCTTTAAAAAACACTTAATATATCCTTAATATGTCTACTTAAACTGATCACACTAGGTTTTCTTTTGTGGGATGAAGGGGTGTTGCCCACTTTTAGGTCTAGACAGTTCATTAAATATGGCAAATAATGGGAGACGCAGCCAATGGACATTACCCCTTTTCTGTGAATTACTTCCACAATTCATGTGCAAACTACCTAACATATCAAAATATATGGCACATTCTATGTCATCTTGTTCAATTTATGGTCCTAGAAGACAAGTTTTGATTGACATGGAGAGCAATCATTCAGGCCTTTCTCCAGTATTGTTACTCTCTAGTACCATAGGCAGTGGCATTTCCTGGCTCAATGGTTTAAGCATTAACTTGTTACATAAATTGGCAACATATATGTGGACTTTATATCAACATACATGGGTTCCTTGCTCGCTGTACCACTGGATTCAAGCTAGCCTGGCTGATGAGGGGTGATACCCTGAAACCGGTCCCAGGATGCTTGTTTACAGCCCAGGGAGGACCTGTCTTGACAGTTTGAGCTGGACTGTGCCCATGAGCAGCAGGGTCAATACTAATTTGCATATGGATGTGTCCAAACTGGGGTGGTGTAGTGAGCAAAAGAATGATGGATTTAACCCAGATCTCTTGACTGGAGGTGAATGTTTGATTTGTTCAGCATTCCGCCCATCGTTTGTTGCTGCAGCAACTTCTATAAAGTGGCATTTTCTTGTCTATGCCATTTGGGGCCAAATGTGCAATGCTTTTTTTAGGTCGCAAGTGGCCCAAATCACAGATTTGTGCCATTTTCCTATCTAACAATCCCTATTTTGTGATTTATGTTTAGTTTTAGGAAGGGCGTTCTTTCCTAATAGCGACTGTGTGTGAATGTTTTGCGACTGAAATACAGTTTACCGCCTACTTCAAGTAGGTAGTTATCCATTCACAAATGGGAAGAGGTCCTCTTTGTGAATGGTTGTAGATATGTTTTTAAGGAGCAGACAGTGGTCCCACGGACCACTGACTACTTTTAAAAAATGAAAAGAAAACTTTTAATTTTTCTTTGTGAAATGAATTCCATTTTCGTTTAAGGACAATGGGCTGCATTTAAAAAAGAGTGTTTCATTTAAAAGGAATCACAGGCATGGTGGTCTGCTGACCCATAAGGCCACCACCATCATTGTGATTTTAGTGATTCCCAATTTCATGAATATTAATGAGGTAGGTCAATTTGCAACCCAGTGGGAATTGCAAACAATGTAAAACACACTGTAGTACATAACTGTTTGCGATTACCCAATATTGAATCACACAAATTAGCTATTAGTTCATTACAAACCAATGTACATATGGCCCTTGGTGCCTGCAGCCTGTCTCTGTTCACATGATTTGGTGTAGTTGGCAATCGAGTGTTGAGTATTCATCCTAGACAGCCACATTCAATGGGACCTTAGTTGTGACTAGATAGGTAATCACTGGCTGGATGAGAGAGGGGAGCTGGGCCCTGCCTCACCGACACCTGAATAGGTTGTGCCATGTCTCCACACAAAGGACTGCATACCCCCTGTAGTTAGTCTGGAGCCAGGGCATGGAAAGCAGGTCATCAGTGCATTTTAAAGGAATGCTTCTAAACGTTTCTCCTGAGTCAAAGGCACAACTGTGTATGAAAGACCTCAGACACTACCAGGTCAGTAAGTACACTTCTGGACCTGCGGATACTCTTCCAGGAAGAAGGGCTGCTATGCTGCTATGAGGACTGCCACTTGGCTAGACTGCAGCTCTATAAGGAACTGCTTCCCTGATATGCTGTCCTGCGGCCCTCATGCCTGGGAAAGAAGAACTGGACCTGCAATTCCATCTAGAACCCTGGACCCCAGATCAACTCAAAGGGCTAGTCTGCTGGATCCTGATCTGAGCCTCAGGAACATAACAGGACCCCCAACATCATATGTACCGATCTTCAGCAAGTTCCTGCCCCCAGGTGGTGCCCCTTAGGTCCTGGAACCTTGGTGTGGCTCTTGAACTCTTAAATTCAAGCTTTAGGACTCATTGCAACGGCAAATGGGTCCTTTTACACCAGAACCATGCCACTCGCACAAAAAATCAACACAAGCAGCTCCATGCCTGTCTCTTTGCCCAGCAAGCACTAATCTGTGACAGCATCTGACAGGCACTCCATTGCGACCTGCCTCAACTTTTGACTTTTACCCGGTTCAGTGTGATCAGATAGCCGCAGCTGGAGCTTTATGCTTTTATGCGCTGTATTGCAGTTTATTTTTAAAATGTAATAACTCCATTTTTACTGATTGAATTTTTGTCATGTTGGTCTTGTTTTTTTTATTAAATTAAGCTCCATTTTTCTAACTTGGTATGGTATCAAAATTGTGTGGCATTTTTACTGATTTACTGTTTGAAGTCTTGCACCAATATTTACACATTGCCTTTAAGTTAAGCCAGACTGCTCTGTCAAGCTATCAGGGCTTGGCTCAGGTTAATTTGGGGTTTGCTTGTACCTTATCTGACTAGGATTGTTGTTGCTGCTTGACCAGGGCTCCCAAGCCAGTCAATCAGTAACCAATTTCTAACAGTTGGCAATCACTCAAAAAATGGAATTAAGTGAAAAAAATCACAATTCCTGTGGTAATCCCAATTTTCTCAGGGTCCCCTCTGGAGCAAAACACAAAGTACTGAGAAATACTTGCATCCCAAAATTACTGACACCTTTGACATTTTCAGAGCATGAACACTTATGAAGGCAACTTGTAAAGTAGTCCATATTTTCATTATCATACATCAGTTCATACATTATTCTCTGTCATCCTCGTTTGTTTATTTGATGGCAAAGTCTATTATTGTTTGTTAGATCTACTGAATGTAGATGAATCCAGGTATATCTCCAAAGATTCACATTGTGCATGAATAACAGCACACACTTCACAGCTATTCATAGGGTCATACTAAGACACATCATGAGCTAAAGCATGTTTGTTTGTGAGTATTTTAAATTCCACAAATAGTGGACAAAGGGGAAGTGACTAGTGAGAGATAAGGCTAAATTACTTTATCAGAGATTTATGTGAATATGTGACATGTAATTAAGGGGCTGCTGTGTGCGGATCACATCTACTATTATATTCCCCCTTCCCTGGCTAATCATGGCTGGTAAACAGTTATATTTGAATTAGGTACATAACTTGATATTACAAGCACATGGTGTGGTCTTTAAGATGCAGCCTGTAACCTACTGGCCAAAGCATACAATAGTTCCAGATGATCAGCATGCCACATGGTGTTCTCCTTCAACAACAATTCCTGATGTTCTTGGCGCAAAACCATTACATACACAAGGATAATTTTCTGGTCCTTTGAAAATTATTTTTATACTAATGTATGTGTGTGTGTATGTATGTGCCAACACAGTACAAATGCCAATAGAGTCCAATTACTAATTTGGTATATTGTTAACAAAAATATTGCTTTAAAGAAATAATAGTTCCCAAACATCAGTTTAAAAAATATAGTCCCATTCAATGCAGGTTTTCAGGTTTTCTGTCATTACCTTCAATGATGTGATATGTTTGTAATTGACAATTAGGGCACGATACTTCTTTCAGACGATATTTTGGTTACAAAATAGGCTGGTACCATACGCTGATTCATTTTGACAAGACCCCTATACACCTGATTTTACTTGTGAAAAACATCCTCCCACAGTGCTGTCCTGTCCCAATCCCATTATTCAGTGTGGCCTCCTGGGCGACATATGGGCCAAGAGGTAGAGGAGTTCAAAATGGGAGCCAAAAAGAAGTGTGCAATGCGGTAAACGTAGGCTAAATTAGAGCTACAGATGTCATAGGGAGTTCTATATAAGTGGATCATAACTTAAAATTGAAGATGAACCACAAATATAGTGGGAGACAGGAGAAAAATGTATGATTCCTGAGTGGGGGGTCCAACTGCCAGTTGACTCTCAATCCGGAAGTGTTCCAGACAAGGAAGGCTTGACTAGTTGGTGAAGAATAGGTGACGTAAGGCTCTTTGTCATAATTCTGCAACAGATCTCAGTTTCGTTATAGTCCTTCTTGTTGTGACCCACACACATGCTGGACTGTAAACCGAGGGGATTCACTCTGGGATTGGTTAGTCACCTACAATAGTTGATGAAGCATTGCAGTGAAGTGTGGCTCCACAGCCATAGTGACACACTGTTTATTTTATGATCTGTTTGTTTAATAGATAATAATCTAGGCATTGTACAAGAATCGTGACAATGCCTATTTCAAACAACTCATTGGTTACAGGGCAGTAGTTGTTAGACAGACCAAATTCAGAGTGAACAAGAAGACAGATTTTTCCTGATGTCTGAGAATTTGTGAAACTAGGTCATTGAGACACATACCTGTTAATGCCATAGGTGATCTGAAAATTTATGATTGTGCCAGCCCATCTAAGAAAGCCATCAGATGAGGAGCACCCCATATGCTTGCAGGACATAGATACATTAGATGTTCCTACTCTGTGGTTGCTCAGACGGGCAGGTGGCATTTCTAAGTGTTGTGTTTGATACAGGAGTCCACCTGGAGGCAAAGTGAGCCACCACAATCCATCTTTCAAAGGGACAAAATAAATGCTTAATCTCCCAGATTAGAGATTTAAATACATTAGGAGGTGCTAGTGTTTTGTTTAAGGCAGTCTCAGGGTTGAACCTTTGTGTTTTGCTTGGAGTGGGACCCTTTGTTTTGTGGGACTTCAGTGGTTCCTTGGAAACCTGTTGTAATAGGAAAGGATTTCTTTTCCATTGGTTTCTATATGCACAAATATGGATATTGTGATTTTAGAGCCAATTCAAAGTTTCCAATAACTACAAGCATTAGTTGGAGCTCATTTGGTTGAAGTCCCACTGTTAAACTGTCCTAGGGCATGGGTTTTGCACTTAGCTTTTTAGGTTCCTTTAGCAGGTGGTTCAAATTAGTATGTCCAGTTGACATTTTCAGGTTGAGCCAGCACGTAAGCGCTGCTTTAGGGAAGATCTGTGATAGTTCACTAAGTGAGGGAGGGAGTCCCTGATCACTGCCCTGCCCATTTTTTCATTGACTTCTGTCTTTGTCCTTCTTAAATGCTGTCTTCTGATTGATTATGAAGCCTGTTAGTCCCTCCTTATGATGGCCATGTTGTCATTTGTACACTAGTTTACAACAACAGGGAGAGATATTCTATGAGAAGGGCAATTTCCACTCCTAACGAGTGGTAGGTCCAGCCACAGCTTGCGCCCTCAGCTGAAGAGTAATTACAAAAAGGCTGTGCTGTTCCTAGAGATTATCAGGAATGTACAAAACTATACATGTGTAGGATGTTGTAGGGTCTCGTGGAGTCCTACGATTGGGCATCCATTTTGTTGGATGTAATGCCCTCACGCACCCTTTCAGGTGTTATGCTTCATCATCTGGGCTTGCTCCTCGTTGGGTCGGCGGTGCAATACCCAACAGGCAACAACTCAAAGAGGGGCTCTTTGGCGGAGATCTTTTATCCAACAGCCGTTTAGACGAAGTGCGGGTGGGGGGCCAGAGATGCGTAGACGTGTCTACGTGGTTTAAAATAAGGCTAGGAGTACCGGGAATGACTTTATTCTGGAGGTCCTCTACTTTAGTTAACATCAAACTAACTAGTACTTGCTGGGATATTATGCTCCCAAGTCACGAGTCACAAATTAGTGTGTGCTGTAGTTGGTCGACATGTTTCTCGCTCTGGTGCAGTGGCTAGCGATTCTTCAGGACCTACAAGTGAAACTAAGTATTCTAGTCAACTGTCTACGTCAAAGTGATTGGTATCTTTTATTCAGAATACATTCAAGTTTAGTATGTATACAGAAAAAACAGTGTTTCCTGCATGATACCTGTGTTGGGCTGCATCTACCTGGATTGGGAGAAAAGGAGCAAATCACAACAGGTATTGGATAAAAACAATCAGCGGTCAAGTACATTCCTTGTGTCATGCTGGAAAAGGTGCTGCTAGCATGTTGGTTCAAAAATGTTGAACACGTGTACGTGCAAATCCTTAGTGAGCAACAATGTGGGCATGCTCCTGTGGACAAATGTCATATTGGTTAAAACTGTAAAAAGAAGAAGAACTCTGGGTTAGAGACATTCATGTAGTATTAACATTGCCGGTTGGCAGGTTTCTGACTCACCTAAATGGTTAAATGTGCAGACAACAACAGTATCAGCCCTCCACAGGGCTTGGTCGCCCCACTCACTGCTGCCGCTCCTGCCTGCCTTTGCCGCCTCCTGCCTGCAGATTCCTTCGCTCGCTGCCCGCTGCTCCTGGGAATTTCCCGCTGCTCCTGGGAATTTCCCACTGCCTGCTGCTTCTTGGAATTTCCCGCCACTGCCTCCCTGCGGCCCCGCCCCCCTGTGATTCCATTCGCGCCGCTCCCGCCACCCAGCTGCTCCTCCCTCCCGGCTCCTTACTTATGACGCCCCCAGAGCGACCGCGCAGCGGACGCGCGCAGCGGGAGCGCCGATTGAGCGCCGAAGGTGCGCCAAAGGTAAGCCCGTCTGCGCCCGTCCGCGCCTGGCCCGCGCCCAGCGCCAGGACCCCTGGCCCTCCCCGCCGAGGCAAGACGACCCGACTGACCTACGACGCCGCCACTCTCAACGCACTCAATGCCGGCCAAACCCACGCCTGCTGCCGAGCCACCCCGAGACGCACCCACGGACCCTTCACCTGCTGCACCTGCAAGTTCACCTGCCTCCGAACCTGCCCCGCACCCGCCAAGACAAACACCAGCAGCAACCACCTCAAGTGCATCCTGATCAACACCCGCTCCGTCCACAGACACGCCGTGGAACTCTGGAACCTCCTCGACACAACATCACCGGACGTCGCCTTCCTCACGGAAACCTGGATGAACGCCTCCTCTGCACCCGACATCGCCATCGCCATCCCGGACGGGTACAAGATCATCAGGAGGGACCGCATCAACCAGACCGGAGGTGGCATCGCCATCGTCCACAGGAACACCATCCGCATCACGACCGACGCCAACGACTCCTTCGCCGCAGCCGAACATCTCCACTTCCAGATTTACACCGACCCTAAGACAACCCTCAGAGGCACCCTTGTCTACAGACCCCCGGGACCACGCACACAATTCAGCAAAGACATCACAGACTTCATCAGCCCGCACGCCCTCCCCTCTACTGACTACATCCTCCTCGGGGACCTCAACTTCCACCTGGAGAACAACAAGGACCGCAACACCACCGCCCTGCTGGAAAACCTCACCAACCTCGGACTCAAGCAACTGGTCAACACCCCCACCCACTACGCCGGCCACACGCTTGATCACGTCTTCTCTTCCAGCAAGTACATCACCTTCAGCCATGCCACCGGACTCCACTGGACCGACCACAGCTGCGTCCACTTCAGCTTCAAAAGATCCACGACCCACCACCACCCGCAACAGGTACCTCACAGGAATTGGAGCAAGATCACCGCAGACCAGCTCACCACCTCCCTCAGCCAGAGCCCACCTGCCAACACAACGGACCCCAACGAAGCAGCCCGCAACTTCACACAGTGGCTGACCGCCTGCGCCGACGACCTCGCGCCACTAAAGAACCCTCCCAGCAGACCCAGAAGCAAGAAGGCATCCTGGTTCACCGACGACCTCAAGGACTCCAAGAAGACCTGCCGCACCCTTGAGAAAGCCTGGCTCCTCCACCGGACCACCGACAACTTGACCGCCCTCAAACACGCTACCCGCCAGCACCACCAGCTCATCTGCACCACCAAGAAGAAATCCCTGAAGGAACGACTGGATAACAACGCCCACGACAGCAAAGAGCTCTTCACTATCGTCAAGGAGTTCTCCAACCCCAGCACCGGCACCAACGACATCACTCCGTCACAAGACCTCTGCGACTCCCTCGCCTCGTTCTTCCACCGCAAGATTGCCGACATCCACAACAGCTTCGGCGCACCACCCACGCACCCAACCGTCGAACTAACGCCCCCCACCGCCACGCTTCACGCCTGGACCACGGTGACCACCAAAGACACAGCCCGCACGATGAACACCATCCACTCCGGATCACCGACCGACCCCCGCCCACACCACGTCTTCAACAAGGCCGACTCCACCATCGCACCCCAACTCCGGAACATCATCAACGCCTCCTTCAACACCGCCACCTTCCCGGAGAACTGGAAGCACGCCGAGATCAGCGCCCTCCTGAAGAAACCTACAGCGGACCCCACCGATCTCAAAAACTTCCGCCCCATCTCGCTCCTCCCTTTTCCTGCTAAAGCCATCGAGAAGATCGTCAACAGACAGCTGACCGCCTTCCTCGAGACGAACGGATCCCTCGACCCCTCGCAGTACGGCTTCAGAGCCAACCACAGCACCGAGACCGCCCTCATCGCAGCCACCGACGACATCCGGACCCTGCTCGACAAGGGGGAAACAGTGGCCCTCATCCTCCTGGACCTCTCCGCTGCGTTCGACATGGTCTGCCACTGCACCCTAGTCCAGCGCCTCAGCAACATCGGTATCCAAGAGAAGGCACTGGAGTGGATCTTCTCGTTCCTCGCCGGAAGAACACAAAGAGTCCGCCTCCCCCCATTTCGCTCCGAGGCCACCGAAGTCATCTGCGGCGTCCCGCAAGGATCTTCACTCAGCCCCACCCTCTTCAACATCTACATGAAACCTCTCGCAGCCATCGCATGCCAGCACAACCTCAACATCATCTCTTACGCCGATGACACCCAGCTGATCCTCTCCCTCACCAGAGACCCCGACACCGCCAGAACCTGCCTACACGAAGGGATGAAAGACGTCGCCGAGTGGATGAAGGACAGCCGCCTGAAACTGAACTCGGACAAGACAGAAGTCCTCATCCTGGGATCTTCGCCCTCCGCCTGGGATGACTCCTGGTGGACCCCAGCCCTGGGCACCGCACCCAAGCCAACCGACCACGCACGCAACCTAGGCTTCATCCTGGACCCCTCCCTCTCGATGACCAGACAAGTCAACGCCGTCTCCTCATCGTGCTTCAACACCCTGCGTATGCTTCGCAAGATCTTCCGCTGGATCCCGACCGAGACCAGGAAGACTGTCACCCAGGCACTCGTCACCAGCCGACTGGACTACGGAAACGCCCTCTACGCCGGAACCACAGCCAAGCTACAGAAAAGACTCCAGCGCATCCAGAACACCTCCGCCCGACTCATCCTGGATGTCCCCCGGCGCAGCCACATCTCCAGCCACCTGAGGAACCTGCACTGGCTCCCCTTCGACAAGAGGATCACGTTCCGGCTCCTCACCCATGCACACAAGTCTCTCCACGACCTGGGCCCCAAGTACCTCAATGACCGCCTGACCTTCTACACGCCCACCCGCCAGTTACGGTCCACCAGCCTTGCCCTCGCAGCCGTACCACGCATCCGAAGAGCCACCGCCGGAGGAAGATCCTTCTCTTACCTGGCTGCCAAGACTTGGAACTCCCTCCCCATCCACCTTCGGCTGACCCAGGACCATCTCGCCTTCAGGAAACAACTCAAGACCTGGCTGTTCGAGCAGTAGCATACCCCTCCCCCCAAGCGCCTTGAGACCCTCCCGGGTGAGTAGTGCGCTATACCAATGGCATGATTGATTGATTGATATCCGGCGGTTATAACAGTAACCCTGGGCTTAAAACTTCCCTACGCTGATGGAGCATGCAAAGTTTGTACTAATTCGCACTTTGCACGTAGTATTTTATCAAAACTGTGCTTAATTACGTAGCATAGCATCTAAATCAACAATATTCTCAGATGTTTTGGAAAAGCAATTTTACATGCTTAACAGCATATAACCAATTCACAAAAATGAACTTTGACAATGAAAACATTAGGTAATGAGAGAGCTGATGATTTTGGGGTCCCCCCTAACCAAGGGGGAGCACCAAGCAGATGCCTTGAACACAAAGAGCATAAACAAAAAGCACATTTTGTTGAACTTCAGTTTTGATCCCATCATTTTAGGACCACCCCAAGCATAGTTATTGCCAAAAAAACAATCCCAACCAAAGGCCCTGCAAAGCATTATGTGACGAGATTAGCAGTGGCAGTGAATATTATAATATCCAATATCAAAATAATTCTACAAAGAGCTGCAGTTCACCTAGTTGTTACTAGATGTCCCTCACGAGTCAAATGCAAAGCATTGAAATTATTCTCACATCAAGCTGCAGTTCCACTGGTTGTCCCTAGATGTCCCTCACGAGTCAAATGCAAAGCATTGAAATTATTCTTACATGAAGCTGCAGTTCCACTGATCGTCCCTAGATGTCCCTCACGAGTCAAATGCAAAGCATTGAAATTATTCTTACATCAAGCTGCAGTTCCACTGATCGTCCCTAGATGTCCCTCACGAGTCAAATGCAAAACCATTGAAACCCTTTCATCAAGCATTTGCATTTGACTCGTGAGGGACATCTAGAAACCACCAGTTGAACTGCAGCTCTTTGTAGAATTCTTTTGATATTGTATACTATATAATATTCACTGCCCACTGCTAATCTCATCCCATAATCCTTTGCAGGGCCTTTGGTTGGGAATGTTTTTTTGCCAATAACTGTGTTTGGGTTTGTCCTAAGAGGGTGGGACCACAACTAAATCATTCAATAAGATGTGCTTTTTTGTTTTCAAGGCATCTGTTTGTTACTCTCTCTAGGTTAGGGAGGATCCTGAAATCATCACATCTCCCACTGCTTGCTGATTTTTCAGTTTCACCATTGTGAAAGTACTATATTCACTTTAGCATATAAATATAGCAATACTTATTTCATCATATCTGGTCATGTACAGGAAGTTAATTGCAATTATTTAGCAATTTTTGCACAGTTCAGACAAATACACAGTGTTTTCAGCTACGCTACGCAGACTGCGTGTACTATGCATAGTACTATGCATAGTTTAAAGTATACTACGTGAAGCTATGTGCAGTGCTGCTACGCAAACTACACCCAGGCTTATATAACAGCGGGTAAAGTCATCCAACATCTGGCTAGTTGTCGGAGGAAACCTTAAATTAGAGACTAATCACCAAGGATGTGTTCTATGAGCTGTGGTGAGGGGTGGGTGGCTGTAGCCCCAACCCCCATAGGGGACATCTGTAGCTCATGGTGCTAAAAGTTTTTTTAAGTATTTAAATGCCCCGCGCAAGTAGTAACGTCTTGCTGGAGCTGGGTAGGCTGGTGAACGAGTGAGGCACTGTGGCTTACATGATGTGAACAGGCAGTCCGTCATGGTCTGGGTATTGTGCTAATTATCGAGCCTCCTCAATTCCCGGTATTGTATAGTGTCAGCCCCCTTGTGCTCAAAACTGCAATGAACCAAACACTCAAATTAACGTTCAAAATAGGCGTTCAAAATAAGCGCCGCATGTAATTGAGGGTTCGCTATGTTAAGAAAACCTAAGATTCAAACCACGGCTGTACACCACGGCAAGGGTTATGTGGCATGATGCAGTTCATAAGTAATTGGGCCGGATGACATAAGAGGGCGGCCCGGCGTGGTCCGGGTAATTGTGATGAATATATCGCCTCATCAAAGCCCGGTGTAACTGGTGTCAGCCCCCTCGTGCTCAAAACTTCATAAAGCTAAGCACTCAATTTAGCGTTTAAAATAAACACCGCATGTGGTTAAGAGTGCGCTATGTTAAGAGCGCGTATACCCCCGGATGGGGCAGGTTTCCAGTAGTATGGGGTTCCCAATGTGTCCCAAACTCCAGCATGTGTCCACTTACTTGATCGTCCCATGTAGTAGCATTTAGCACCTACCCCTCGCCGCCGGAACCTGGTGGTGATTGTCCGTCCGGCGGCTGTGTCTAAAGAGGAAGTGCTCCTAGTCACGTGGTTCCGTGACTGAGCGGAAAGGTGTAACTTCTATCAGTTCGGGGCGACTGTGGCGGCCATATTGGAGTGGGGGTTTGTCCATGTAATTAGATGGGGTCAGACCTTGGTGTAGAGGGTGCCGCGACCCCTAGAGCTAAGGTAAGTGCGGTCAAGAGGATCCAACTAATAATTGTGCGCAACGCAGTGGCCCATGTCATTAATCTAGGTGCAGCGCCTCAGTGCCTCAAGTGTCGATCTCCGTGTGGAAATTAGAAGGAGATCACTTTGAGCCTTGTGTACTCTGCCTTGTTCATTGTGGGGGCCTTGTTACCAGATTAGTGAAGGCTACGATCAGACTGTGTAAGGGTTGTAATGGCATGCGTCCTCCCTTGGAATTAAATTAGAAAGGGACGTGAGGCTGGCGGCCATGACACAGTGGTGTTCCCAAAAGGGGTGGGGGGCCTAGAGCCAAGCAGTAAGTGACCATTCAGGAGGCTTACAAAGCACTCCAAGGAATTTCCTCATTCAGGCTTCTGTCAGAAGATAGTCTATGTATCCTGCGTTGTTCTTTAAAGAACAGGCTCTGTTTAGATGTTCTGGGGTTGGCTTCAAGAATGAGCCATCGTAAGGAGTCAGGTGTGTGGTTCATTTCTAGGTAGTGTTTGCACATCTTGGTGTTGCTCTTCTTACATCGGAAGTTGCTCCGATGTTCAGAGATGCGTGTCTTCATCTGTCGGGTCGTCATCCCAATGTAGTTTAGCTCACATGGGCAGATTAAGAGGTAGACGCAGTTCACTGTATTGCAGTTAGTGTGACTCCTCATCTCGCAAGTGAAGGTGTCGGACAGGGTGATAGTTTTATGTATTTTTGTAAACGGACAGGCACTACAACTGCCGCATGGGTAATGTCCCTTGACTGAGGATAGCTGCCACAGGGTGGTTTGTACTCTACTTGTCTGTTGCTTTTTAGGTCTTGTCTGTACCAGTATATCCTTGATGGTTTTAGACCTTTTAAAACCTAACCTCGGTGGTTCCAGTTCCAAGGTCCCTGTGTTAAGGATCTGCGGTCATTTTGTGCCCTTTTCCTTGCTCTGGTAATTTCGCTAGCAGGGTATCCCCTATCCATTAGATTCCTGGACAGAATGGTGGATTCTGTTCTGTAGTTCTCAAGACTACTACAATTGCGTCTAACCCTAAGGAACAACCCAAACGGTAGATTGACTCTGAGAGCCCTAGGATGATGGCTCTTGAAGTGCAGGAGGCTGTTACGGTCAGTGCTCTTCCTGAACATGGTTGTACTCAGTCTGCCCCCTATCCTCTGGATGGTGAGATCTAGAAAAGGAATCTGGGAGGCAGATGCCGGCATGGTGAACTTCAGGTATGGGTTAAGTGTATTTAGCCAACTGAAGACCTCAGTGTATGACTCTTGACTACCTGCCCAGAAGACCAGGATGTCATCTATGTAGCTTTTCCACAATTTTATATTGGGGTGGTAAGGATCTGATTGTGGCGAGATGTGCTTACCCTCAAAATCGGCCATGTATAGGCAGGCCACACTAGGGGCAAAAGTACTGCCCATTGAGGTACCTTGTGTTTGATGGTAGTACTGCCCCTTGAACTTGATGGAGCGAGATGGTGAATGAAATTTCTTTCAAACTCGCAAAGTTAATCTTCCATAAAACTGTAACCGTATTAACTAGTATGTGATGAAAAGTACTAATCAACTTAGTTTTAAAAATGCATATTTACAAGAAACACGAGGGACTAACTTATGTGCTCTATGTTGCAAATGCAAGTGCGTAGAAAATAATAAACTAACCTTGTCTATTGTCTTTGTCAAGTATTAAATGCGGCTGTTTAACTAATGGCATGTGCTTATTTGTGTGCTTATGTTATGTCTTTACGTCTTTTCTGTGGCAAAAGCTCGAGGAAGATCCTGCGGCCTAAAAGAAGAAGGTAGATATAAATTGCAGCTTTGTGTGCACAGCTAGGTAACATAAGTTAATGAGCTAATAATTAGCAAAGGGGGTGGGTAACAGAATGGGTCTCAATTCTCTAATTAATCGATGTCTTGTGTTTGGTTAAATAATAGTTTTCGAGTGAAGCCTAAAGGCACATTGAAAAGATGGCATTTTCGAATCCTGTCCAGAAACAGCCTTGCATGGAAGTGGAAACTTTTACCACGTTGACAAGTTTTGTCAGAAGAATGCAAACTTAATAAACTGTGCTAAACATGCTCTTGGAGAGAAAGATTCAAGGACAGGAAGCGAAGCGGCAAGTTTGCCAAGCCAAGGAAGTCATGTACTGTAGCTCAAGTGAAAGTAACATTTTTAAGGAAGCTGCGTGATTCGAAAGTAAAGGACAATGGTCTCTAAGAAAAGCCTGATCTAGGCTTGGAGAACAGTGATGACACAACATGATCTGACATAAGTCAGCCAATGAGGACACTGGGTGGCAAAGAAATGTGTACAATTTAGAGAAGATTAGCTAGTCAGAAAGGTATAAAACTTGGCCCCATGGGCAGGAGGGCGCTTCTCACTTTCCGATTCCTGAAGGGCGTGACGTGCTGTTGGACTCTATGGCGCACGTAAGGATAGCAGACTTTAATGATTATTCTTTTTAGGTGAAGCGAGTTTTAGACAGGGAAATAGAATTTAGGGAATGGAAACTGTTATTTTCTTTAATTCATGCTGATTGATTTGCCTTTGAAGTGTTGGTCTAATGTGTTTTCCCCTTAATAAATGCTGCTTTCATTATTACTAATAAAATAAAGATATCCAATTAAAAATGCTCTTTCTATGAATAATAAAGTTAATAAAATTAGATTTTTGAAATGACAAGCTGGTCTTGTTTATTCATGGTCTAGTTACCATCAGCTGATCCATTTACCTAAGTGACTTACTTAAAATGATAAATGATTTAAAACCATGGTAAGAAATGATAAACTGCAGTTGTATATAAATGTGTAAATAGTTTGTGAATAGTTCTTTTTAATTAGGTCACATGATTCTGTTGCCCAAAAGTTGTCTCGTTGGTATATGGGCCTTTATGAGTGATTATTGATTAATGGTAAGTATTGTGGTGTTGGGTAGCGTTGGTGAGACAGTTTTTCCTTAGGGGCGCTGGATCAATTCCTTGGTAGCAGAGTTACGGTTGCTATGGTAACTGTCATGCTACATGGTAATTACATAGGATCGATGTTTAACATATGTTGAGTCTGTTTAGTTGTTATATGTAGTCGAAAGGTTTTTTCCAGCAGAGTGAAAATTCCTAGTTGTGCCGGCAAGAGTAGTGGAACAGGTGAAGTTGCACAGTGCATTTGTTCTGTTTCAAAATAGTGGTATTGTCATATATCACTAGTGTTGTGGTCGTACAGCACACGTTTAGGGATTTTAGGTGTGTAAGGTAACATGTATAGTGAGGATTGTCTATGAAATTGTAGCTATCGAGTATAGGGACTTGGAGCCTGTTTTAAAACTCACTGTGAAAAGAGTAGTAGAATTTATCCAAGCTCGAGTGAAGGGTAAGGAAGCGTTGTCTATCTTACTGGCGTATGGGGTTTTCTAGTGTGGGTTAAACTCCTACCAAGATACATGTATGTACGGTTAGGGATTTTTCTGTTTGAATGTGCGTAAATGATTTTGTAATATACGATCGAGTGAAACTTTGAATTGTTACTATATGTACATTCAGAGAGAAACGAGTTTGTTATTACCTGCTAGAAGGGTAGAGTAGCCTTACTTCATCAACAAATTTAAATATTCTGTGAGAATAGCGTCGTCTATTCCACGCAAAGAATACCTAGATGATTGGGAAAGCTATCATTTTATTTTAGTGAAACAGACAAATGGTTTGTTTTTCTGGAGTTATTAACTGAATTTTATTGAAAGGTTTTGTTAAAAAATGGCGCTGTGAAAATATTTTGTAAAGGAGGTGTCAGTGTCACAGCGGAGTGAGAACAGAGAAGCTGCAGCGGCAGTATAAGTCACTAGTGTCGCGCTGTGATTGGCTAGCATACGTCACAGTATTCACGCACTGATTGGCTCATGTGACTAGGCAGGCTTGCAGCTGATTGGCTTATCCTGAAAAGAAGTAAATCTATTGGTCGAGCAAAACAGTGACGTAGCTTAACCTGATTGGCTGGTTGGTGAGTTTCGCGCACGGATTGGTTGATTTTACGGAACAACAAGGAAATAATTACGATCCATTCCGAAGTAAGCGGAATTGTTTAAAACATGGATTATTATTACATAAAAGAGTAAAAGAAACTTTCTTGGTTTCAGAAATTGAAAAATAAATTGAAACCTGACAAGAATATTGAAACGTGAGGTGGAAGATTACTTCATAAGTACAAAACACCTGCAGCTTACATGTTAGGTGAATATGGTTATCATACTTGTCTTTGGATTGAGAATTGGATGGAATATACCAATAATGATGGTGTATTAGCATGGCCGGAAGATGGATCATTTAACATTAAGGTTATGAAAAACTTAAGAGAAAAAATGATGACTCTTGAACCAAAGCCGAGACCTACACAATTTGAGGCTTTAGCTGAATGGGAGGATGAGATGTTTGAATTGGAACGAGAGAATAGAGGTATAACAAGAGGTACTAGATTGGACATAAATAGGGAAACTCATGAGGATAGAATGCGTCGATGGAGACGTAACGTGTGTGATGGTCTGTATCCAGCGAGATTTGGTGAGGCAACTGATCAGAAGGGTGCCCAAAAGAAAAATAATAATGCTGAAGAAAGTGAATTAGAAGATGCAGTCTTAGAAGAGATTTATATTACAAAACCGAAACCGCTTCCTTATCAACCAGTTTGTTCATGGTCTTCCCCGAGAGTTCCTCCAGGAACTACCCCAAGTGCTCCTCCTAGAGAAATTATTGATGAGACATCACCCAGATCAAATCCAAATAATGCAAAAACTCCTGAAAGAATAGAAACAAGATCTAATTCTAGTTTATCTGGTGAAAACAGAAATTATGCTAATACTCCAGTTCACAGGAATGAAACCCCAAGAAATGTAATGAGAACAGAAAGATGTGAGGAAATGCCAAATACTTCAGAATATTTCCGATCAATGAAATAATACAGCAGTTAACTAAAAGCATGGAAGCAGTAACAGTACCAGTAACAATTGGACCTGTTCTTCCAGTATTTGATCAAAGGGAAGCTAGACATTCAGCTTTAACTGTTCCATTAAATGCAGAAATTCAGAAAGTGACTGAAAAATTTTATTCAGATTTATCAGAAATTCACAGAGAGAAAACAATGATGCCTGACTTAACTTTTAATCAAAGTTTTTCGAACAAAACTCCATCTGGTGCTGATTCTGATTCTGGAACTTCGGAAAAGAGCATAAATAAAATAGATTTAACGCATACCCCACAAAGCTCAGAATTTAAATTACTTGATGTTGCAAAACTGAAAGCAGATTTGGAGGAATTGATTATTGGCACAATTGGACCTGACAGTTTAAAGCTATATCAGGATGACGAATTATTGTTCATTTGCAAAAGCATACAATGGAAAACGAAAACCAAGTATGATCAATTAGAGAAAATGGCTGCTGAATTAGAAATAGATTTAAGCAGGCAGAAAAATTTGCAGAAACATTACAGAGTGGATTTCTCTGAAAAAGACATTGAGAACATGAATACCACGGGAAGAATTATTCATATAAAAGAATTAATTGTGTTTCTAAAAAGATTAGGTGAATTAAGTAAGTGGAGAGTAAAATGGACAAAGAAAAGAGAGGAAGACAGACGAGAAAGAGGAGAAGTAGCAAATGAATTTCCAATGAGAGAAATAGCTGGATGTGGATATGTGCATGTTCCTTGGTCAAGACAGGACATTTTACTGTTTACAAATGATTTTCCTCGGCTGAGAGAAAAACCTGTGGAATGGTATCGTCAGGTAGACAGATTTGTTAAGGTTTCAAAAGTTCTGTGGATTGATCTTGATGAATTGTTTGACATTGTTGTCCCATCGGATCTTTGGACAGAATATAACATTTCTTTAGATTTGCCCAAAGAAGAACTTACCCGAGATAGAGTAACAGGAGCTCTTTCGGCAGATGAAATCAATCTGTATGATAAGGTAATTGTATGGTTGAAAAACTATGATTCCCCCAAAAGAAGTTGATTGGGTTAAAATAGATAGAACTAATCAAGAGCCAAAAGAATCAGTACATTCATTTTATGAAAGATTACTGCTAGTATTTAAACAATACAGTGGTTATGAAAAATTAAGTGAGAAAGATATGAGCCACTTTATTTACAGATTTGTTTATGACTTAGGACCTGAAATTGGTGAAATGATAAGGTCTGGAATAGTTGGCAGGCAATCACTTTCGGTTGATGACATCTTAAGAAAAGCAAAATATTGCAGTGATAAAATAGATGCAAAACAGAAGAAGCTAAAAGAGAAAGCTATGTGGGCACAAGTAAAAGTGGCTAAACAACAAATAGCAACTTTAGAAAATAAAAATGTTGATCAGAGTCAAGGGAAATTTAAAGGTAATTTTAATAAGCCAAAATTGATGGGAAATATTGAAGAGTTAAAGCAAAAACTCCCATGTTTTATATGCGGCGAAATTGGACACTGGAAGCGCAAATGTAAAAATCCGCCCAGAAATTTAAAAAATGCATCATTAAATCCACAGATACAGAATGAGATAAATCTGCAGCAACAGCTACAGCGACAGGTAGTGAATCAGCAGAGTCAGATTCCGCAACCGCCACTTCCAAATTGTGTGAATGTGCAGAGATACAATACAGAAACAGGATTCTGCGGAGGTGAACAGGTAAACAGATCCCCAAGAGTGAATGTGCCAAATGTTTCTCAATAGTGTTTGTTGAATGAAAATGGAGGGAGTGATTCTGAAGATTACTTATGACGGTGCCTGAGAGAGGAGGAAGAGTGTGTGCTTGGAGCCACTCTTGAGGTAGATCCGTCTGGTCCATTTGTAAATGGTAAAGTGAATGAGGTAGAAATCACTTTTCTAGTGGACACTGGTGCTACCCGTTCTACTGTTAGATCAGTGGAAATAGAAAACCTGCCTCTCTCGGGTGAAAAGATTCAAGTAGTTGGAGTAGCTAATCAACAAATTAAAACAGATTTAACAGAACCAGTTAAAGTTGAAATTGGCAAATTTAAAGACAAGCATAGATTTGTAGTTTGTAACCGCAGTCCTGTAAACCTGTTAGGAAGGGACATACTTTGTAAGATGAATTGTAAAATATATTGCTCACCGGATGGTATTGAGCTTCAAACTCAAGAAGAAGATGGGCTTTATAGATTACCGATGTTAATGGTTGAAGCAGAGGAAAGTAAATTATTTCCTGCATTTGATAAAAATAATCTACCTGAAGAATTAAAAGAGACAGTCAATGCTAAAATTTGGGATTTAACTGGAGATGAAATGGGTTTGATGAAAAATGTTGGCCCATTAAAAATAACAGTGAAGCAAGGAGTAGATTATCCAAACATTCCTCAGTATAAAATAAAAGTAGAAACTATTGAAGGTGTTATACCTGTAATTGAAAAATTCATAAAACAAGGTGTTCTAAAAGAAATTGAGAGTAGCAATTCACCGATTATGGGAATTAAAAAGCCAAATGGAACTTTCAGGATTGTTCAAGACCTGAGAAAAGTTAATCAAATAGTTGTTCCATGTTGCCCAGTTGTACCAAACCCAGCGGTAATTCTTTATCAGATTCCGCATGATGCAGAATGGTATACAGTTATAGATCTTTGTAACGCATTCTTTACTGTTCCACTGCATCCAGAAAGCCAGCACATTTTTGCGTTCAGGTTTCAAGATCGTATTCTAGCATGGTGTCGTATCCCTCAAGGGTATACAGAGAGTCCATCTATTTTTAATCAGTTGCTAAAGAAATGCTTGGAAAATTTAGATTTACCTGGAAAATCTATGTTAGTGCAGTATATTGATGATCTCCTTGTGGCTGCAAAAACACGAGATAACTGTGTAACAGATACCATTACTCTCTTAAATCATCTGGCAGATGAGGGACATAAAGTGTCTCCTGCAAAATTACAGTTTTGCAAACAAGAAGTGAAATATCTTGGTCACAGAATTGCAAAAGGAATCAGGCAAGTGACAATTGAGAGAATTAAAATGATTCAGGGAATGCAACCTCCAAAAACACAGAGACAGGTCAGAATGTTTCTAGGAATGGTAGGTTATTGTCGCCAATGGATTAGTGGATTTTCAGTAATTGCAAAAACACTGCAGAGACTGACAAAAGCAGACATAAAAGACCCGATTACCCTAACAAAAACTGAGTTAGATGCTTTTGAACAGCTAAAAAGAAGTTTATGTAATGCACCTGCTTTAGGTATGCCAGACAATGAGAAGGAATTTGAGCTGTATTGCAGTGAAAGGGAATGATGTGCATTATCAGTTCTGATTCAAAGACATAGGAGACTGAGAAAGCCAATAGCTTAATTCTCAGCAGTCTTAGATCCTGTTGCAAAAGCATTACCAGGCTGCTTAAAAGCAGTAGCTGCAACAAGTGTAAGCCTTGAACAAAGTGAAGGAATAATAATGGGATTTCCTGTGAAAGTATATGTACCCCATTCAGTTGATATTCTTCTTACCAGAAGCAAAACACAGCATTTGACAAGTAACAGGTTAACAAAATATGAAAAAGTTATTCTGAGATCAGATAATGTTTCGATTGCAAGAAGTGTGAATTTAAATCCTTCCACATTATTGCCTGATGGTACTGTAACAGAAATCAGAAACGAAAATGATATTGATCATGAATGCGTGGATGTTTTAGAATATTGCACTAAACCTAGACAGGACATTAAAGATGTCCCATTAGCTGAATCAGATTTTGTTTATTGTGTTGATGGTTCATGTTTAAGAACAGATGAAGGTGTTCTGAGTGCAGCATATTCTGTCTGCACAGTTGCAGATGTAGTTGAAGCCTCCTGTCTCAAAGGAATTCGTTCTGCTCAAGTAGCAGAATTGATTGCTTTGATTTGTGCATGTGAAAGAGCAAAAGAGTTAAAGGTTACCATAGTGACTGATAGTCAGTATGGATTTGGCATAGTCCATGACTATGGCCAGCTCTAGTCTCAAAGAGGTTATTTAACTTCTGCGGGAACTCCTATAGGGAACGCAAAATTGATCAAAAGGTTGATCGATGGCATTCAGTTACCAGAGAAAATTGCTGTCGTGAAATGTACAGCGCACAAAAAAGGTGACGATTACATGACAAAAGGAAATGCATATGCTGATGAAATCGCAAAATTCTGTGCAAAGAATAATATGTCAATCAATCGGGAAAAAGACAATGAACATGTTTAACTCACTTATGCTAACATCTGTAGTTGAGACATGGCAAGGAGTAAAGGATTTACAAGATGAGGCAGATGATGAGGAAAAAGACACATGGTTAAAAGCAGGTTGCAGACAGCGAGAGGAAGATGAGATTTGGGTTTACAAAGATGACAGACCAGTTATGCCAGATAGCATGATTGCTGACATGGCTCAAATGTATCATGGTCCAGGACATATTGGAAGAGATTCAATGATCAGATTGTTTAGGCAAACATGGTACAATCCAAAGTTCGAACTGATTGCAGAATCTTTTTGTCAGAGATGCCTGATCTGCCAGCAGATCAACCCAAACAGGAAAACAGTTGTGAGCTTGGGAACCATAGGACGGGAGGGTGGTCCTTTTACCAGATTGCAGATGGATTTCATTGACATGCCACCCCATAACAAATTAAGATACGTCTTGGTGATAATCTGTCTGTTTTGAAGATGGGTGGAAGCGTTCCCAACACGTCACAATGATTCAGTTACTGTAGCAAAATAGGTTTTAAGAGAAATCATACCTAGGTATGGATTTCCGGTGACGGTCGAGACTGATCGTGGAACACATTTTGAAAACAGATTGCTAAAATTGATTTGTGAAGCACGGAACTTAAAGCAAAAGCTACACTGTGCTTACAGACCAGAAGCATCAGGTGTTGTTGAGCAAGTTAACAAGGGTCTGCTTTGACCTGGGTAATATCTTATCTCTCCAACCGCACCTTTCAAGTTTGGGAAGGCAACTCACGATCTGCCTTAATACCCCTCCAGTGTGCGGCACCGCAGGGCTCATCCTTAAACCCCACATTGTTTATTGTGTACATGGCCCCCCTGGAGGATGGGGTTGCCCCTTTTGGGATCAAAATAGTAAGCTATGCCGATGATACTCGACTGGTCGAATCATTTTCCCAACTCGACCAATGCCCTGACAACTTCCACTGGTGTCTGACAAAGATCCATGCCTGGATGTGTGACTCCTCACTCAAACTAAATGAATCGAAAACAGAAATTATGCTGTTAGGCCACAAGTCGGCCTCAATGCCCTCTTCTATCTGGCCGGCCTGTCTAGGGGACCCACCTACCCCAAAAAATGAAATTAAAAGTTTAGGGGTCTGGCTGGAGCAGGACCTCTCGCTCAAGACACAAGCAAAAAAGACAGCAGGTACCTGCTTCGGCCTACTCCGTTCTGCCCGTAAAGTCCTTCCCCTCCTCCCGCATTACTCTAGGAGGCTATTGATACAAGGTCTAGTTCTTTCAAGACTAGATTTCAGTAACGCGATTTTCTTGGGAGCCCCCGAAGCCACGATCAACAAGCTTCAACAAACCCAAAACGCCGCTGCGAGCCTCTTAATGGGTATCCCCCTCAGGTCATTTGCCAAACCTGCTCTTAAATCGCTTCATTGGCTCCCCGTGCGGGAGAGAATCATTTCCAAATCCCTATGCATCACTCATAAAATCCTGCAAGGTAAAGGACCTCCGATTATGAGAAGCCTAGTCACCCCCTACAAACCCAATAGACCCCTGCGCTCAGACAAAGGGTTCCTGGCAACGGTGCCGAGAGTTAAGAAAGCACGCACCGGAGGCCACTGCTTCTCGGTGAACGCGGCTTCACACTAGAACTCTCACCCACTGAAACTTCGCGCCGAACCCGGTCATCTTCGCTTCCGGAAGACACTGAAAACCTTCCCCTTTCTGAACTGACCCCCTCTCCCCACGTCCCCCTTGAGTATGACTCTATCACAGCGCTGGGATTCCTTCTGGTAACCACGCGCTCTACAAAAACATCATACAATACAATACAATACAATACAAGTGAATGGCACAATCAAAAATAGGATAGCAAAAATGTGTTTAGCCACAGGAATGAAGTGGACTGATGCACTTCCACTTGTTTTGATGTCTTTGAGAAGTACTCCAGATAAAAGGTTTAAGCCCCCACGAGATTCTCATGGGCAGGGTCATGAGACAAGCATTTGTACCAGTTGGTAAAGTTATGAGCATAAATGATAGCGTCATTATGGATTACTGCAAGAACCTTTCTGACGTGGTGACTTCTGTGTTCCATCAGGTGAGAACTGAAGTGATAACCAAAGAGGAGGAACAAGCTCATGATCTGTTACCCGGAGACTGGGTAAGGACAAAAGTACACCGGAGAAGAAACTGCCTAGTACGCAGGTGGCAAAAGGCAAGACAGGTGATACTTGTCACAACAAATGCAGTAAAGTGTAGAGGATTGAAGAGATGAATTCATGCTAGTCACACCATTCGTGTAGCACCATCTGATAATCCTGACAAATGTGATACTACAGCTGATTCAGATTCTGAAGAAGAACCTGAAAGAGATCCAGATTCTGAAGATCGACAAGAAGGTCGACATCTGGAAAATTCAATTGTAAATGAGGCGTTGAATGAAGATACTGAAGAAATTGTGATACAAGACTCTGAAAATGATGAAGATCTGCTAGAAAAAGAAGCAGAAAAAGAGTCTGAAAAAGAGGTGATTCAAGATCAGGAGAGTATTGAAAAGCAGATTAGAAGCTCTGAAGGCAGGAACAGAAGTTCTGAAACTGGGAAGTTGGAAGTAATAGAAGAAGAAGATGAAATTCCGAGTACCAGCTGTAAGGATGATGGGGCATATTATCAAGGGGGTTTATCTCCGCTTTTTTGGCTTTAAAAGCCAAGAAAGCGGAGATAAAATTATCTCCCTATTACCTAGCTGTCGCTAACACCAGTTAGCGACAGCTAGTAGGAGATAGCGACCATCTTGGGCCCCACTTTGCATTTCAGTGATATTTATCACTAATGACATGCAAAGTGGGCGTGCCAAGATGTTAGCGACTGGAAACAGTCGCTAACATCGCTATCTCCTATTACCAACTTTTGGAGATATTCGCGCTAAGTGCGAATATCTCCAAAAGCTAACACCTGCCCTGAGCAGTTCTTAGCCATGTTATCCAATGGGAGGTGGATAACATGGCTAAGAGCATTAGCTCGGTAATGTATGAATATCGCTGACTTTTCAGCGATATTCATGCATTGCGGCCGTTTTTTATCGCATTTGCGATAAACCTTGGTAATACCAAGGTTTATCTGCGGTAAAAATCACCGCAGCTCTGCGGTAAAATTTTGTCTCTAACCAAGCAATAGCGATAATTATCGCTATTGCTTGGTAATATGCCCAGATGTTCCTAACAGAGTGAAACTGCCGAGTAAAGAAGTACCTGAATCTAGAGCTGACATCACAGAAAGTGAAACAGATGAAAGTGATGATGAATCCAAAGTAAGAAGTTCAAGGAAAAGAGCTTGGAGAGCAGAGTGTAATCTATCTGAACCAAAGAAGAAATTATCAGGAAAAGGAGATAATTGGCCAAATGAGAATGAGAGTCTAAAATTCAAATTAGTAAACAGATCAAAAGAGCAGGTTAGAGGGGCGTGGCCAAGGCGGCGATCATGGCGGACGCACTCTAACGAGCTCCGTCCCGCCGGCGCCAAATCCTGCCTACATATCCTGCATGGCCCCAACCCACTGCTGTCCAAGTGAAGTGCCTGGCCACCAACTGTGCTGAAGGAGCTCCGGTGCTATTTTGGGGTCATTTGCGGCATCCAAGCCGCGGATTCGACTCGGAGGGCTGCGGGGGCCCGCGCCGCTCAGGGGAGCCGGGGCCTTGCGCTTCCTCGTGCCCGGCTGGAAGTGCACGGGAGTGGCGGGCGGAGGAGACGGGGATCACCGGACCCGCTTCTGGCCGCGGACGGGCCCAACGTTGCACAGGGATCCACCGGCGGCTGCTGCGAGGAGACCTCGGCGCTGCCTGGAGGCGGACCGGCTGCCAGATCGGGTGGGAGCCGCCGCGGGAGGAGGAAAAACACCCTCGCCTGGGCCCGCTCTGCGGCCTTGTCGGACCACGGGAGCCGGAGGGCCCTAGAGGTTTGAGGAGCTCACCACGCTTGCCCCTCCGGCCATCTTTGACTGAGCCCCCCTCCCCCCCCCCCCGGCGATCGACGCAGTGTGCATCTACCTGGGTGCTGAGTCCACTCTCATTTGGCGGCCAAGTCAGACCGCGGGGGCCTGGGGGCCCGACAAGTTTGAGGGGCTCACCACGCTTGCCACTCCAGTCATCACTGACTGCGCCCCTCCCCCCCCCTCCCCCGACGACCGACGCAGCTTGCATCTGCTTGGGTGCTGGGCCCACTCTCTTCTGCGGCCTGGTCGGGCCGCGGGATCCTGGGGGCTCGAAAGGTTTGAGGGGCTCACCACGCTTGCCCCCCCGGCCACCTGCCTCCTGACTATAACCGGTGACGCTTGGCGCTGTATCTGGGGCTGGTGAGTGCTGTGGTGCCCGTAGGGGTCGTCTGCTCTTCTGTGGCGCATACCGGGGCCGAGTGGCGGCGACCAGCGGCCCGTGCTTGGGATAGGAAGGGGGTCCGTCTGGCGCCCCCGCTACCTGATTGGACTACCCCCCTGTGTCAGTGGCTCACCATGACGAGAGGAGGCAATAGCGGCAACGCAGCGAAACAAGGCCCCATTGACAAATTCACGGGGCCGTGGAACGGGGCCGGGGCCGCAGGAGGCTCGCAGGGACCTGGCCCAGACAACGCGGCGCTCATGGCGGTCATCACGCAATCCAGAGACACGCTAGATGCTAAAATTGGGGCTGTAGGTGCCGATGTTACCTTGCTCCAACAGGACCTGCGCAATGCTGTGGCCCGCATAACCGAAACCGAAACCAGGCTTACGGTGGTTGAAGACGACGTGGTCATCCTAAAGAGGAAGGTGGCTTCCATGGAGGGCATCCAGAGGGGCCTGGCGCTCAGGGTTGAGGATGCAGAAGGCCGGGCCCGGAGGAAGAATCTACGCTTTGTGGGATTTCCGGAGGAGTGCGAGAAGGGCAACATGGCGGAATTCCTGACCCGTTGGCTGGAAGGGTGGCTCCCCCCGGAATCCCTGTCGCGCTGCTTTGTGGTTGAAAGGGCGCACCGAGCATTACTCCCGAAGCCGACTCTGGGGGCCCGCCCTCGGCCCGTGATTGCCAAACTGCTTAACTACCACGACCAGGATGCTATCCTGCGACAGGCGCGAGCGAAGGAACACCTGATGTATGATAACCACAAGATCCTCATCTTTCCTGACTACACCAAGCTCGTGCAACAGCAAAGACAATCCTTCACTGCGGCAAAGGCGCGCCTGCGAGAACTAAAAATTCAGTATGCCCTGTTATACCCAGCACGCCTCCGAGTGGTCTTCCAATCCCAGACACAATTCTTTAACTCGCCGGAGGAGGTCTTTGCGTGGACGGATGAAACGGTTCGCATTAGGGTGCATACTCCTCCGGGCAGAGACTCCGACTCTTCGCCGACGGGTGGATCCTCGAGAAATCCCCGGAGGTCACGCAGCAGAAGCAATTGGCGCTCGCGCCCCAAGAAGAATCGCCCTCAGGACACCGAGGAGGCCGGGGCAGCTGAGAAGGTGGATAATCCCACGTCGGCGACCTGAGGCCCTGCACCGCACCGCATATCCTGGCCATGGGGCTAGGAATTCTCCTGGTGGATCACGGCTGCACCTGAAGGGAAGTTTTCACTTGTGACTTTCCATGTTATTGTGTGCTCAGTGTGCTCTGTGTACATGGGACATGTGGGTTGGGGACTGCCTATATGAGGGCGGACGTACCCACGGGGCTATTAGGTTAGTTGAGTAAGGGGTAGGTAGACTTAGAGTGGGTAGTTAGTGGGGATCCATTGGGGTAGTAGGTACCTGGCCTCCCGTTGGGGGCTGGCGTTACCCTATTCCGCGACAGGTACTTCCATGTTGGTGAGGTATGGGGTGGGGGGGTGGAAGAGTGGCTGGGGATCCGGTTGGGGGAGTTGGGGGGAAGGGGGGTTTGTGGGAGGGGAGCAAGAGGGCTGGGGGACAAAGGGGGGAGGTGGGGCAGTTGGGGTGACTTGTTCTAACACAGTGTCTATTCGAGTTCGCTTTGATTTCTATGCGTGTGTGCGATCCGTGGAACCTAGGGCCTTGTTATATGTACCACCTGATGGCGGGTGACGCCCCTGGCATAGAATCCCCGTTGGCATCCCTGCGAATTGTGAGCTGGAATGTACGGGGGATGCTTGACAAAATTAAGAGGGGTGCGGTTCTGCGGCTTGGAAAGAGAGAAAGGGCAGACATGCTCCTCCTACAAGAGACACACCTCCTGGGCTCTAAAACTTTGAGCCTACAGCGCTATGGTTATCAGCAGGCGTTTCATGCTGGCTTTGTGCGGGGGTCATGGGGGGTTGCGATCCTTATCCATCGTAGACTATCCTATTCTCACGAAGCACAGTGGGTAGACAGATACGGCAGGTATGTTTTTGTCAAAGGAAAAGTGGGGAGCGAATCTATGGTCTTTGGCAGTGTGTATGCCCCACCTCCTCTGCAGGAGGCCCTTGTCGAGAAATTGTTTGATGTGTGGGCTGAAATCCCGAATGTTCTGGCGATAATGGGTGGTGATTGGAATGACGTGATGAATGGCAGCGTGGATCGCCACAGGCCGGGAGGGGGCCACCTATCTGATACCCCGACTAGGCTGAAGGGCATGGTGCTGGGAATGGGCTGGACTGATGCGTGGAGGTATCAACATGAGCATAGCCGTGAATACACATACGTCTCTGCTGTCCATGGGTCGTTCTCCAGACTTGACTACATATTTATCCCCCAGAGTTGGTTAGAGCGGGTAGCCTCCACTTCCATCCTCCCACGTGGTTTGTCTGATCACTCCCCGGTCTTAATGGGCATTCATCTTGACAGGAGACGACAGCCGTTTCGATGGCGCCTCTCCACCTGGCACTTGCAGCAAGCAGATTACCAGTCTTGTATGCGGACCGCAATAGCCCACTACTGGGACGATAATGATAGGCCAGAAACCGACGCTGTGACCCTCTGGGAGGCCTTAAAGCCAGTGCTCCGGGGAGTAGATATTGCCTGGTGTGCCGCTGCCCGTGTGGCCCGCAGGGAGGCGCTCACTGATGCGGCTCGCAAGGTCCGAGACCTGGAGGAGAGGTGTACGACCGGGAATGATGCTGCTGCCGTGAGACAACTGCTCCTTCAGCAGCAATCCTACACCTCCTTGTTGTTGGACGAGGCTCGCCAACTCTGGTTAGCCACACAGAGTAGGATCTATCAATGGGGGGACAAATCCTGCGCCATGCTGTATCGGCTCTGCCAATCTACGTTTCAGGCGCAGTCCTTACCGAGCCTCCGTGATGAAGCCGGCGAAGCAGTAACGACCCCGCCAGCTCTTGCGGCCAGCTTTGCACGCTACTACGCAGCCCAGTATACTCCTCGGGAGTCCCTCCCGGCGGAGGATGTGGACAAATTCCTAGCCGATCTCCCGCCGTGAGCGCTGTCGGACGAGGGACGGGCCGAGCTCGACCTTCCATTGTCGGCCGAGGAATTGGGCACGGCGCTGGGAGGGCTTAACTCTGGCAAGGCCCCGGGGCCCAACGGCTTTCCCTGTGAGTTCATGAAGATGTTCCACCTCCAATTGGGAACCTACTATAAGCGAGTGTTGGAGGCGGCCAGAGACGGCGGGCGCCTCCCAGCGGATTGGCGACACACTGAAATTGTGGTGTTCTGTAAACCAGGAAGGCCCCCTGAACAACATGCCTCTTACAGGCCAATCTCGCTCCTGAATATGGAAGCGAAGTTGCTAGCGAAGGCCTTGGCTAATCGTCTGCTTCCTTACATAGCAGACCTGGTCCACCCGGACCAGGCCGGATTTATGCCCGGCAGGGCGACACGCCATAATATCAGGCGGGCTCAGGTGGTGGTGGAGGCGGCCCGAGCAGCTGGGATTCCGGCGGCGCTTCTCCTGGCGGACATCGACAGGGCGTTTGACTCCCTGAGTTGGGTCTATCTACGTGCCCTCCTGTCTCGCCTAAACCTGGGACCCCGCTTCCTTTCCTACGTCCAGCTATTATACATCGATCTGACTGCATCCGTGAGAGTAGCGGGGGCGGTGTCCAGCCCCTTCCCCATAGGCCGAGGCACACGTCAGGGCTGCCCTCTCTCGCCTTATCTATTCGCTCTTGCGATGGAACCGCTTGCGGCATGGGTGCGACTTGATGCACAAATGCGAGGTGTGGAATGGGTGGCGGGACCTTCTGACAGAATAGCCCTTTACGCCGACGACGTCCTTTTTTTCCTTACGGATTTAAACAGGTCGAGGCCGAGAGTACTTAAAATTATGCGCATTTTTGGTGGGGTGTCGGGCCTTTGCCTGAATCTGAGGAAATCTACGCTATGGACGCTGGGAGATCGCAGTAGCCTAGGGCCCTGGGCAGACGTCTTGCAGGAGGCTGCTGGAGGCATTACATGCTTGGGGGTCTTCCTCACAGACATCCCAGGGGTCTCGTGGGCTCGCAATGTACTGCCTGTGTGGGACCGAGTGCGCTCGGACATGACGACTTGGTCCAGAATGCCCTTGAATATTTACGGCCGCTCTGCCATTTTTAAAATGGTGGCTCTCCCGCGCCTACTATATCAGTTACAGAACCATCCGTACCCTATCCCACTGCAATGGTTTCGGCGGGTGAATTCAGCGCTGAGCCAGTTCCTTTGGGCAGGTGGAGCAGCGAGAGTAGCACTCCGCACATGTTTTCTTTCCACTTACTGCGGGGGGCTCGCCACTTCGGACATTCCGTCCTACTACCAAGCGTCCCACCTATTGATACTCAACGAATGGTGGTATGGTGATCGGAGTGATCCGCCCTATGCCCTTGAGAGGTTTTTGATGGACCCGGCAACGTTACACACCATTCTGTATTCGGCAGCGGAGCGGAGGAGGCTCCCGGAGGTCACCCAGGTGGTATTTCGGGTTTGGCGTGGGACGCTGCGTCGCATGGGGTGGTGGAACAGACTTACGCGAGAAACTCCTCTATGGCACAATGGGCGGCTGCCGGCGTTGGCATCCCTGAGGGGTTTTAGTGGCTGGGACGCAATAGGTATATCGGCCCTAGGCCATGTAATGAACGACACAACTCTTAAGACGTTCCAACCCCTGCGAGAGGAATACGACATGCCATCAACCCAGTTCTTTCGCTATCTACAGCTCCGGCATGCCTTGTCCCCGTCCCTGGTTGGCCTGGACTCGTTGCCTGAGTTCAGCCCGCTAGAGGCTAAGGTCTTTATGGGTGAGATAGCCAGGAAAAAACTCTCCAGTATATATCAAACGTTGGTCACGCATTGCTCTTCTTCCCTGGATACCCTGAGGTCGGTTTGGGAGAGAGATATAGGAGCCCTGGAAGAGGAGGACTGGAGGGAAGCCCTGGAAGCCCCGAGGGGGGCTGCGATAGCGGTCCATCTGCGCTTTATCCAGTTTAAATATTCACACAGAGCCTACTATACTAGAGATAGACTGTGGAGGGCGGGCCTGATAGCCTCCCCGGATTGTCTGCGGTGTGGCCGTGAGATTGGAACCTTTGTACATACGGTGTGGGCGTGTGATAAACTGGTGAGATTTTGGACCGGTGTCTGGGACTGCCTGTCTGAGGTGCTGGGATGGGACCTCCCCGGCTCCCCACAACTGGGCCTTTTGCATGTTATGGAACAGGTGGGAGGCAACATCTACAAACGCCACTTATTGCTTTTGGGGCTTACGGTGGCCAAACGTGATATCGCCCGGGCCTGGAAGGATCCGAGGGCTCCCCTGCTAGGGGTGTGGAAGAAGGGATTGGACTTCTGTATGGGACTAGAGCGTCCGGTATTTGTCGCCAGGGGCTGCCCCCAAAAGCATTTTAAGATTTGGAAAAGATGGGCAGAATATAGAGGGCTGTGGCTGGAACCGCCAGCGTGTCAGGATGCTGATGCAGGACATTCGCTTGTGGACCTGGGGTGAACGGATCTGCGCACGGACATGAGTAATGAATCATTCTTAGCTTTCGGACTATGTTGACACTGTGAGGGGTTGTGGGTGGGACCCGGGCGGGAGTCTGCAGGGATGGGAGTTGGGGGGGCAGGGAGTTGGCAGTGGGTGTTCCTATTGAATACTGCTTATACTGCTTGATGATGATGATTATTTCATGCACACTATGTCTCTGGTGTACGGAGAGTAGTGCCGTCTATGCAATGTCTTGACACCCTCATTGAAAATAATGAAAAAAAAAGAGCAGGTTAGCGAAGTCTCAAGTCAAAAAGGAGACTCAGATAAGAAAAATTAAGAAGGAAAGAAAATAGAAGTGATTAGCAGTAGGGAAAAGAGGGCGATTAGGCCTCATCAAAAGTACAAGTCGCCTGAATGGACGTACATTATAATACCACCAGTAGTGGAAGTGAGTAGCAGTAGTCAGGAGGATTTAGATGACACGAGTGACAAAGATTGATTTTGTTCCCATATAAAGTTGAAATTTATATTTGGCATAAGGCTGAAGAAATTGTGTTAGGTGACAAAAGGTCAAAGAAATTGTGTTAGCTGGAAAAAAACACATTGATGTAAGACGCAAGGTCAAAGAAAAGCTGTTGGAAAGTAGGGTTTTCTTTAAAAAAAAAAGTAAAAACAGGGGAGTGTATATTAATTTTTGATTTTTTTTGTAAGATTCTTGTTTGAGAGTAAAGATGCCTTCTACTAATAATAATTCGAGATGTTCTATCTTAAGAAGATGTTGCAAAATATCTTCTATATGTGTGATTTTAATAATTTTGGTTTGGTTAATTTTAGCTGTCATTTTTCCTTTTGGTATTGACAAAGAAGAGTACAAGACTAATCTGACTAGTAAAGTTGTGGCTAAACAAGAAAACCATGATGTAGTAGGCAGGTCTAACACAGTTATTGAGCATAAACCAGAGATCCACCAAGATAGATCTGTTGGTGATTTTTCTAGTAATACTTTTTCAAGACTTTTATCTGAATATGTTAAGGTTATGGATGTCAAAGATTGTTACATTTGTGTGAAACTACTCGCTTCTGTTTCTGAGGGGGTCACCTATATTATGCTTCCCCTTACTTATGGCATCACTTGCAGTGTAATAGTTAGTTTATTTGTTCAGACAGGTCGTTTAGGGTACTATTACTCTAACTATGATGACATTTTTGCAAACTTAGAAGTTGATAAGAGTTTGAATAAACATAAACATGCTAAACAGATGAGGGAATTTTTCATTGTAACTAATGAACTTACTTATGAGTATGCTTTTAGAAATAATTTAACTTGTAAATTGAGAACTGAAGAGAAATCTTTCTTAAATTTGGTTGAAGAGAGAAGGGCAATTTATAAACGAAAAGAAATGCTGAAACAAACCAAATCTAAGTTTTGGCAGATTGAAGATGAAAAGCTCAATGGTAGAACTGAAAATGTAGCAATTAATATAGATAAACCTATTAGTGGAAAGCTTTGTATTAGAAGAGATAATACTCTATTTGATCATTATTTTGTTGGTGCTAGTCAATGTGAAGACACTTATCAAATCTTAGGTGGATGGGGATTTAAAGGTGGCAAAGACCCAATTTTTCCTGGAATTTATTTTGTTTGTGGAAACAAAGCCTATTATAATCTTCCCGATCACTGGTATGGCACTTGCTATATTGGTTTAGTTTTTCCAAACATTTTTCATGTAGATAGAAATGTAAAGGGTTCATTTGAAATTAGCAATCTGAGTAGATTCAGAAGGGAAAGTTTTTCAGAAATTTTGGGAGATATTTTTGGTGCAGTAATACCTTTGGTGGGTATAACCCTGAATGCAGTTAAAATCAGAAAAATGTCTACAATTGTTGATAGATTGTCTACTGATACTGCTAGTGTATTCCAATTAGTCAATACTGAACTTATTGCCATGAGATCGATGGTTATGCAGAACCGTCTTGCTCTAGACATTCTATTAGCTAAAGAGGGAGGACTCTGTGGAATTTTGCATGTCCAGCATTGCTGCACATATATCCCAGACAAGAGTCAGAATATTGAGATGTATATTAAAAATATTACCGAATTACATACAGAAGTTGTACCTTTAGAAGATGATGACTTTACAGAACGTTTGAGCAAAAGATTTGCAGCAATCAAAAACTGGTTTCAAGAGATTGGCAGTTCAATTTTAGGCAAAATATCGTGTCCTTTATTAGTTATAGTTTTTGTGACACTTTTCTTAAAAATTAGTTGCATGTTACACAAAAGAAAGAAATATCTAAGGGAAAAAAAAGAATTTACAAACGCAGAAAAGAACAAGAAAAAGAAATATAATTAGAAGAGTTTCGTAGGTCACAATATGAGAGTTACAAACAAACAGCTGAATCGAAAGTTTAGAAACACTAATACTGTGAATGTCCAAAACATGTTCAAGGGTTTTAAAATTTTTGCTAAACATTTTGGGTGTAGTTTGGTGATTTTGAAATCACCAGATGAGGGAGTTGATGGAGCGAGATGGTGAATGAAATTTCGTTCAAACTCGCAAAGTTAATCTTCCATAAAACTGTAACCGTATTAACTAGTATGTGATGAAAAGTACTAATCAACTTAGTTTTAAAAATGCATATTTACAAGAAACACGAGGGACTAACTTATGTGCTCTATGTTGCAAATGCAAGTGCATAGAAAATAATAAACTAACCTTGTCTATTGTCTTTGTCAAGTATTAAATGCAGCTGTTTAACTAATGGCATGTGCTTATTTGTGTGCTTATGTTATGTCTTTACGTCTTTTCTGGAGCAAAAGCTCGTGGAAGATCCTGCGACCTAAAAGAAGAAGGTAGATATAAATTTTAGCTTTATGTGCACAGCTAGGTAACGTAAGTTAATGGGCTAATAATTAGCAAAGGGGGTGGGTAAAAGAATGGGTCTCAATTCTCTAATTAATTGATGTCTTGTGTTTGTTTAAATAATAGTTTTTGAGTGAGGCCTAAAGGCAGATTGAAAAGATGGCGTTTTCGAATCCTGTCCAGAAAGAGCCTCGCATTGGAAGTGGAAACTTTTACCACGTTGACAAGTTTTGTCAGAAGAATGCAAACTTAATAAACTGTGCTAAACGTGCTCTTGGAGAGAAAGATTCAAGGACAGGAAGCGGCAAGTTTGCCAAGCCAAGGAAGTCATGTACTGTAGCTCAAGTGAAAGTAACATTTTTAAGGAAGCTGCGTGATTCGAAAGTAAAGGACAATGGTCTCTAAGAAAAGCCTGATCTAGGCTTGGAGAACGGTGATGACACAACATGATCTGACATAAGTCAGCCAATGAGGACACTGGATGGCAAAGAAATGTGTACAATTTAGAGAAGATTAGCTAGCCAGAAAGGTATAAAACTTGGCCCCATGGGCAGGAGGGCGCTTCTCACTTTCTCATTCCTGAAGGGTGTGACGTGCTGTTGGACTCTTTGGCGCACGTAAGGATAGCAGACTTTAATGATTATTCTTTTTAGGTGAAGCGAGTTTTAGACAGGGAAATAGAATTTAGGGAATGGAAACTGTTATTTTCTTTAATTCATGCTGATTGATTTGCCTCTGAAGTGTTGGTCTAACGTGTTTTCCCCTTAATAAATGCTGCTTTCATTATTGCTAATAAAATAAAGATATCCAATTGAAAATGCTCTTTCTATGAATAATAAAGTTAATAAAATTAGATTTTTGAAATGACAAGCTGGTCTTGTTTATTCATGGTCTAGTTACCATCAGCAGATCCATTTACCTAAGTGACTTAATTAAAATGATAAATGATTTAAAACCATGGAAAGAAATGATAAACTGCAGTTGTATATAAATGCGTAAATAGTTTGTGAATAGTTCTGTTTAATTAGGTCACATGATTCAGTTGGCCAAAAATTGTCTCGTTGGTATATTGGCCTTTATGAGTGATTACTGATTAATGGTAAGTATTGTGGTGTTGGGTAGGTTGGTGAGACAGTTTTTCCTTAGGGGCGCTGGATCAAACTCAAAATAGTTCTCCGTAAGAGCTTTTTTCCGCACATTCCATTATGAATGTTGTGGGTGTGGGTGACTCCCATGAGCCATTGTTCAGTACCTCCTCAATTACGTCTAGGGTGGCCTGCTGGGGAATGGTGGTATAGAGGGCCTCCACCTCTAACGTAATGAGGAAGTCAATTCCAGCACAGTCTCTGAATTCATGCAGTATGTGCAGCATGTCAGTTGTATCCTGGATGTAGGAAGGGATCTGTTTGAACAAGGGTTGGAGAAAGTGGTCACAGAAGTGCGACAAGGGTTCCAGTATTGAGCCAATCCCGGAAACTATCGGGCGACCTGGGACTGGGGTGATCTCCTTATGGATCTTCGGGTGAATGTAGAAATAAGGGACCCTTGGGTCTTTTTTGACCAGGAATTCCGCCTCCTTCTTGATAATCCACCCTTGGCTTTCAGCTGACTCAACCAATCCTGAGATGGTGATTTTAAGATATTCCGTAGGATTCTGGGGAATCGGTGTGTAGTAGTGTGTATTGCTCAGTTGCCTATGGCATTCAGTGTCATAGTCAGTGGTGTTTATTAACACCGTGGCAACCCCCTTGTCCACTTGTTTTATCGTGATATTAGAATCATTCGCCAGGGATTCCAGTATCTCGAGTTCTTTCTTCGAGATATTGGTGTGGTTACTGTGTTCAGTGAGGGTTCTGATGTCTTTCAATACCACCTTTTCATAGGTCAGTATCTCATTGGGGACCATCCCACTGTGTGGTGTGAAGGTAGAGGCATTGCGGAGGCCTGAGTCTTCACTGGTTTCTTTCGGTTTTCCCTCAAAAAAGGCTTTGAGTCTAATGTTGCGAAAGAATTGTTGTATTTCAACTGTTTGTTGGAAGTCGTCTATCTTGTGGGTCGGGACAAATCCAAGACCCTTCTGTAAGACACTTTCTTCATCTGCGGTGAGTTGGTGTGTAGAGAGGTTTACACCTGGTGTTTTCATACCAATAAGTGAATATCAAGAGGCTTGAGAAACAATATGCGGAAGAAAGTAACATTATGGTAGGAAGGCACAAGTTCGCTTTGAGAAATCAAGAAGAAGGAGAAACAGTTGAAGAATACATAGCATGTTTGCGAGTCTTAGCTAAAGATTGCGAGTTTGAGGATATGGCTGACACATATATAAGAGATCAAGTTGTATTCCACTGTTTTTCAAAAAAGGTGCAAGGAAGGCTATTTGCATGTAGGAATCCCACACTGCAGGAGGTAGTGGACATAGCAAAAGGAATAGAAAGATCAATGAAATCAACAAAATAATTATCTTGTTCTAGTAGTAACTCTGACGTATTTTACTTACAGGATAAAAGAAAAGCAGAGAATAAGGGTTATGAGAAAAATTGGAATGACAAAAAGGTAGGAGGAAAAAATTTGAACTGTTTCAGATGTGGATCACAAGAGCATCTGGCAGACTGTAAGTCATGCCCAGCTTTGGGGAAAAAGTGCATGAAATGTAAAAAGTTTGGGCACTACACTACTTTGTGCAAAACAAAGAAAGTAACAGGGAATGTAAAAGTAAATGCTGTAATTGATTATGATGAGGAAATGTGCGCGAATATTGTATTGTATGTTGAAATGGTTGATGGAAAAATAAAAGGACCCATAGGTGAAATAATGATAGGTAATGTTGAGTTACAGTTCACGGCTGATTCTGGGTCCCCAATAACAATTATATCTGACTAAATGTTTGAGGAAAAATGGGATAATGTGGAATTACATGAAACAGACATAAACACAAAAGCATTTGGGGAACAGGATATAGATATGGTTGGTTATTTATGCGACACACTTACGTTCAAGGGAAGGTTAATTACAACAAAAATCTATGTCGCAGAAAGAGGTAGAATTTTGGTAGGTTGGAAGCACCTGGCTAAATTAGGAGTGATTTACAACCAGGAGCAAAAGAGCCTTTAATACTTAGAAAAGATTTTGTAAACAATATCTGTCTAGAAGAAAAACAGGAAAGTGTGGAAAAATTATTGGAAATGCACAGAGATGTTTTCAAAAATGAGATAGGATGTGTGAAAGGATTTGTACATGACATAAAATTAAAAGCAGGTGCCTATCCAATTAAACATAAAGTAAGAACTGTACCATTATAAGTCAAAAGTGAATTGAAAAAAGTACTAGAAAAGTTGAGCAATGAAGGGATGATTGAGGAGACAGACGCTTCTGAGTGGGTGTCAGCGATTGTGGTCTCTAAAAAAAAGAAGAGCGAAGAAATAAGACTATGTGTGGACCTCAGATCACTAAACAAAAACATCCTCATGAATTGTCATCCACTTCCAAGAATACAAAACATCCTACAGTCCATTGCAGGTTCAAAATACTTTGCCTTGATAGACTTAAAAGCGGCTTACCACCAGGTATGTCTAACAGAAGAGTCCAAAAAACGTACCACTTTCATAACACCATTTGGTGCGTACAGGAACATCAGACTACCATTTGGCCTCGCCTCATCATCTGGAGTGTTCCAAAAATTGGTAAGGTATTGAGCGTGTTAGGAATCAGAGGAATGACAGTCTCTAATGATAAATGTAAGTTTATGGAAAACAGAATTGAATATCTAGGTCATGTCCTAACATCAGAAGGTATAACACCTAAGGATGATCTAGTAGAAGCAATAGAAGATGCCCCGAAACCGAATGACAAAGAAACCTTAAAATCATTCCTAGGCCTAAGTGAGTATTATTCCAAATTCATACAAGGGTATGTAAGCAAGGTTGAGCCATTGAGAAAGCTACTACGGAAAAATGTCAGTTACAAGTGGACAGATGAACAAAGCCGTGCTTTCAGCACCATAAAAAAGGATATTTCTGAAGCACCAGCTTTGAAGCCTTATAGCCCTGAATTGAAAAACTTCATCACAGTGGTTGCTAGCGCAAAAGGCTTAGGTGCAGTGTTCTGCCAACTTCAAGGTAAGAAAGAGAACACTATCGCATTCATGTCAAGGAGGTTAAATGAAACAGAAGAACAATATAGCACCATCGAACGTGAGACGCTCGCATGTGTTTGGGCAGTGCAGAAACTAAAAAACTACCTGTGGGGCAAAGGATTCGAAATAATTACGGATCACAAACCCTTGGTGTATAAGATGGACGGAGAAGGGCGGGGCAATGGTAAGGCAAGCTCGAGATTAATAAGACTACTGTCCAAACTACAAGAGTATACATTTAGTATACGGCACATCAAGGGTGGTAAAAACTGCAGACCTGACTGTTTATCACACCTGCCGGTGAGTGATCAAACAGAGAATTCACTAGATGATACAGAGTGTGTGGTTGCTTGGATAGATGCTACCGCAATGTGTTCCTAGGAGGCCAAATAGAAGCGCTTTTTTCCTTTCTGCACTGTATCCTTTGCCATCTATTGATACAATATAATTCTAAACATGCTCTCAACCAACTCTTCCACTTCATTACTGGTTTTCCAGGCTCCTCAAGGAAAAGTGGTGGTACACAAATAATATTACTTTTTGCCATATTGTCTTCTCTGCCTTTGCTTTTTCCTAATGCTATATATTATATTCAACACAAAGTGTTCACTTCTTCTTGTATACTTCGTCTTTTAAACACGTTTTTTTTTCCTTATATGGTTTATTCTACTCTTCTCTAATGGAATGTTTAACTGTTCATTTACTTTTTAATTTCTTTTCTCTCAGACTCGCCTTGCGCTTGAAACTTTATTTTACTGCAATTGATTGGTCCTCGTATTGCTGCTACGCGTAGCGTCAAGCCTGAATTTCACTTATTTATTAGCTCATAAGCGCGGCTTAATTTCATCGCGCTTCCGTTCCTCACATTGCTCACTGCACGCTGTTTTCTGTCAGGCAATATTTTCGAGTAAGCCAAAATGGCTGCACGCACACTGCGCCGGATGACGTCTTTTGCTCTACTCCAATCGACACTCAGAGTGTGAGCCTACGTCCTTCCCGACATGCATCACGCGTGCTTCCTGACTGGATTGACGTGCACCTACTCTGTCACTTAAACCACATGCATGCAAGTTTTGCTTCCACTTACTTTGCTCCAATTCAGTGTCAGCGCATTACCGGATTCACCGCAGGTTCATTTTCGTCCTTTTCTGAGTGTTACCGCCAATTCACCAAATAGTCTGTGAGCCTTGTTAGTCCTTTATCCTCATCACCAATTGTTGAAAGATGATGGACACAGGCGGTAGAAGGAAAAGACCTTTATTGAAGTTATAGAACTAAGTGATAACCAAGGCCCACAGGAAGCCGGAAGCACTGGGGAAGCACTCCGGACAGAGCGGAATGGCATCTGCCGGGCACCTCGGGTGACGTCACATAAGTACTCTCCGAATGTTCGGAGATGACACTTGAGTGACGTGGCACAGTAAACATAGAAAACATCTTCCTTGGTTGACAGGTAGTGCAATTTACATAAATGATCTCAATAGTATAATTACAAAACACAATCTCAACACCGCCTCGAGGGATAGCAGACTGACAATTTGTCCTACAAGTTGTTTGTGTCTGTGCTCCGTGACTTCCTGCAGGAATGGTCAGGTTATAAGGGGTGGGGGAGGGACTTGTATTTACAAAGGTGACAAAACAGTTCCTCAGAGCTCCTGCAGCACTTGTCTCCTCTCATCCAGCAGCCTACTTTGCACACTTTCACTGCAGCAAAGGACCCTAAGTGAGTAGTGCACTGTCCAGAGGGGCGACACCTAGCATTGACAGTAACAACGTTGAAGTGTTTACAGACTGGTTTTAGTAATTGCAAGGTGATGGTCCATAACATTAGGTTGGTTTTATACAACACTTCGTACCGCTCATGTGCTGTTGTTCAGCACTTTAATTATTAGGTTTTACTATTACTGAAGTTAACGTTACTCAGTTTACCAGGTGCAGAAGAAATTGACGTGGATGCGAACTACTGGTGCTCGGATCACAGCAGCATTTTACTAATGACGCCATCATGATGGCTACTCTTAAGTCTTACCTAATTTGGCAACGTAAGGCTTGGCTCCAAAAATTATGACTTTCTCCACCAATGTATTTAAAGCATATTATTTAGGTATGGAGAGTGAACACTACTTTGAAAGTCCTTTGTGTGCTCTTCAAACGGCGAAAGATTTAGTCCAAAGATACTGCTTTTCAACCGTGGGTCCTCGTGGTTATCTGGACAATGGGTTCTATTTTAGACACTTTTTGAGCACTTAAGTTACATTTAAGGGTTCAAAAAACATTAACAGTGATCACAGCGTTGCGAAAACAGGTGGCCATCCAAGAGTGGAAAGGTAGGTAATTGTAAAGCAAGTATATTTTTTTCTGTCATAAGTGTGGTTTAGGGAGGGAGCGTTGAGAAAGTGTTTTTTTAAATCCTTTTACAGAATGCAAACGTTAAGTCCTTTTGGGCATATTTAAGTCTAGAAAATCCTCAAAACCTCCAAAAATCAACTAATTTGTGGTTAAGCTGTGACTTCCAGTTTTGCACCCTGAGAGTTATTCGTAATGGGTTGATATATTTTTTATTACCCGTTTTACATCTCTTTGAGTCCCCCTCCCTCCATTCTATCTGATTAGTTTGTGGCTCTTACAAGTCCCACTGGCCCCTCTGCCTTCTGTTTTGGTCCCAAAATTAAAAAAAATATGATTCTGACCTCAGTGAGCTATTGACTTCCTTAATTTCTTGGGCTAAAGTCGTTTATTCCTAAAAGTATATACTTGGATTTATCTAGACTTGCAATATTTGCAGCCACTTACAAAAAATCTAGGGATAGAGTTATTGACTTACTCTTCCTCTCCAAAGGCTCCAATTGAAAATCCCCAAAAGTGGGTACATTGTGGGCAGTACTATCATTTATCATGCATTTCCAACACTTACTGCTCAGTAATAGTTGCACCTACAATTCAATTAAGAACGGTAAATGGAGTGATTAGGGTAGGAAATATAATAGGACATCCCCACATTTTGGCAGGGTGCAGGGAAAATGTATTTATCCACACTGGGACATGAACATGTGCCCTACTCCTGTGTCTACAGATTGTCTCTCCTAGAGACAGTTCCAGGTTAGGGTTTTGACTGACTGCTGTAGAGAGTTTCCTTGAGTACTCCTGTGGGCTGTGGGGACAATGCTGCTGTGTACTGGTGTGGTGTAGTGGAGTGGTGTGGCTCACTGGTTAGAGGCGGCAGACCTGGGAGCAGAAGTCGGCCTGGGACCAGGGTTCAATTCCCGACGCGGCAGGGTCGTGGACCAGGGTCAGCGAACTCGACAATTCTCGCCTCGGTGCCTACTCTAACCTGGGGTCCCACTCGGCAACTCTGGGCATTAGCTTGCCTAATGTCCACAATGGCCCCATCAACGCCGGGGATGCCTAGCTCCACCTTGGGGATTCCCAGTAGGGACCATCCCACAGGGAAAGCCAGGACGGGTTCCCCAGCGGTATACAGCGCCGGGACGCCCCTTTGCTGGGGCAGCTGTGCGCTTTACAAGTATACAACATTTAACATTTAACATTTACTCAAGTGCTAGATGTAGTTATAGGTGACCAATAGAACATTAACCCAGGCTTTTAACGTGCTGCAGATACTTAGTTGAGACCTACCTTGGTGAGAGTGCATGTGTTCCCTTGGTGCATGATTTTCATGAGTAGACCACAATGTTTGATGGTGAGGGGCAGAGTTTGGAAGTGGTGTAAACTGGTTGTTGCTCCTCTGCCCCTCCACTGCCCAAGTATTGCCCAGGCCTCAGTTCTTCAAACCATAAGCCTAACATCTCCAGATTGTTTTCTCCATTCATACTACATGCTATGGAGAGATTGTGTCTGTGAGTTAGGTAACAATCAACATCTGTTTTTCAGCGCCATGATACCGTAATGGGTGAACATGTATTTTACAAATACATATATTATGAAGTCCATGGCAACACTTTTTTCGCAGATGTGTGTTGTGATAGGTCAGTGATGTGGCACTGGCGAATAGCATTTCCCCAGAATCACACAATTTGGGTCAGTGGCAAAGCTGGGATTCACACTCGGGTCTATGAAACTAAAAGTTAGACTGCAACTCACAGATAAAAAATATATGCAACAGCTTCTAAAGGCCCAGTGACAAACTAAGAACATCGTGCCTCACCAGATGACCTATGATATGTTATGCATTTTGTATACAACGCTTATCCACCAACAATTACTTGGCCCCTTGGCACTTTGGCTTACAGGCGTCTATGCCTGTGATTTTGGGTTTACCCATGGAGTGTTTCCTGCGCATGCCCAGTATTGTTACAGTGGTGTTGTGTAGTATAGCCCTTTATTTACATTCCTGGAAATAGAGAACGGTACAGTGAGACCTGCCAGCATAACCCATGTGAATATGAGAAACCTTTGGGGTTTTATGTGCAAAGATACCACAGTACCCTTATGGGTCATTGGAGTCGCTACCTACCCCATGTGAGCTGTAAGCCCATCTGCTATGGATCTACCTAATGCTGTACAGCTGTCCTTTCCTAGCTGTTGTTCAAGTATTTATGAGACAGTGTGTAGAGTCTAATGTCAGGCTGCTGTGTTGTTGATCTGTGTAATCCTCCAATGAGGGTTTTAATTTGTTTCTTAGGTCGATCGACAGTTGTGATTTGCCCAGGCCAACACTATCCTGGTGATCCACGACCTTCTGTGCCCCTGGATTTGTAGCCCCTTCTCTTTACCTGTACTTTCCATTTTAAGTCATAGAACTGTGAAGGTTCTACAGTCTCCTGGGCACGTACAGACACTGCAGAGATTGGAGCTAGACTCAGAGATGCCCCAGAGCCACCAGCACGGCTGCAGACCTGTGGAGAACCTCGGTACTTGAAACGCTGGTTAGAGCAGGAGATCCGGGTCGCATATGCGCTGTTCGCTCTGTGAGGCATGCTGTAGTGGAGTGTGCTGTAGAATCCTCGCCCACTCTCTGCCCATCTTTTCATTGGCTTGTGTCATTGTCCTTGGTAAATGCTGGCTTCCGATTCATTATGAGGCTTGTTTGTCCCTCCTTGTTACCACCATTTCACCATTTGTTACCGCCCATGATGACTCGATCTTTTCCTTTTGCTCCGTACACAGTCAGCTTTATCTGAGGGATGAGCATTATTTTGTTTATGGGCACTAATGGGGACAATGGCAGATGCTATTTCATTTTTTTGTATTCTGAGCGCAGCGCCTGCTTTAGGGAATCCGTGCTCAGTTTTATTATTTATTTATTTATATTTAACTTTTATGCTGAGCATGGCGTCCACTTCTGGGACACTGTGCTCTGTTTATTTAATTTTTTTCTATCTTTCTCGCTTCAGGGACACCGGGTTTGGACTGCAATTCAGCCTTATAAGCTCCTATATTCAAGGTATATCCAGGGTTCTTCGTTGGGGATACCAGTTAAAAAATAGTGACTCTTACTCATTAAGAGGTTTCATATGTCAAGAAATCTTTGGCGGTAATTGGGGGAAATATTCCCTATATCATGATTTTTATTTGGCTCTAAACCTCTTTTGTGTAAAAGAAGAATTAGTGATTTCCCTCACCCCAGTAGAATTTAAATCCTCTTTAAAAACCTTAAGTGTTAAGATCAGCTTTATTAGAGATAATATTATCTGCTATGCTAAAGAGAGATTATAGCTAATAGGACGAGCTTCCCAGAGAACTTCCAATAAATATTCATCTTGGAACCTAGAACATGGAATCAGACGTTGGCTCATCCTATGTCGCATGAATCTCTTACCTTTAAACAATTTAACAGCAAACTGGTCCCAGAACTTGGAAAATGAAAATATTTGTAATTTTTGCGAGCTGACTATTCACATCCTGGATCATGTTTTGTTTGTATGTCCAGCATTGGTTTTGAGTCGTCATTGCTGGCTTAGGACAATGTTTATACAAAATGGTGTTAAAGATGCAGCTGCAGCCCGTGATTTTCTCTTTTGCCTGAAAAATGAAGTAGTCTGTGTAAAATTAGTCAACTTTTTCAAGGAATTTATGTATATATTTGAATATCTTATATATATTATTTTAATGAAGCTGCTTCCCTTGTGTTTGTTGCCATATTATGAAGTTCTAATATTTTCTCCTTTTCCAGATAGTATTTTTCACATGTTTTGGTTACTACTTAATTGCTTTTTGTACAACTGGGTTATACCTTGCTTTTCACCCATTTTCTTGTAGCTAATTCTGAAATTCTATTCTCTTTTGAAGTTGGAGTTCGGAGCGTATTTTGCACATGAATCTGATGTAACTCTACTGTTTTTTGTAGCACATGTTAGGATATGCTTTGCTATCCCTATCTTCTTGCTGCTAATTTCAAATTAACTTTCGGCTGAAGCTGGATCTTTTAATGGTATTTTGAACATGAATTGGCTGCTACTTAAATCCTTTTTTGCACAATTCGGGATGTGTTTTGTTACTTCAATCATTATGCTGCTAATTCCAAGTTCTATTTGCAGAAGTTGCTATGTGTTGAAAAACCTGTATATGTTTTATTATTTTTTAGCTAAGAATGTGTATGTACTTTTATTGTGGACCTCATTGGAGGTCCAAATCTTTAAATAAATATTGAATTGAGTTAAACGCTCGCTGTAGAACGTGCTGCTGTGCAAATGGCAACTTATCCCTGAACTCCGCATTCCATCCTTCTGAAGTTAGCAAAATTAGCATCTTTAAAACTTCTAACATTATCAAGCTACATATATCACTTAGAAATGACATTAGTGCGATATGAATCTCTATTTAAAAAGATATTACTACTTTCAGCAGAACACAGTGGTAGTGTTGCTAAGTAAGGCCTTGTTTCCCTTCAGACTGGCCTTAATCTCCTGCAGCAGGGCGCACCCCCTTCCCTCCCCGTGTCTGAGCTGCAGCTGATGCCCATGATGCCCCCTCCCATCCCCAGATTGGAGCGTTATCCTTTCAGCGGAAGGGGAGCAATTCATTATTGTTAGAACTGGGCGTCTCTAGTTGTCAGAGGTAGGTACCTTTGACCAAATGGAGACCCTTGCTTCTAGTCAGGGAAATGGGGATACACACTTTAGTTAACCCCTGCTCACCCCCTTGGTAGCGTGGCACGAGCAGACAGGCTTATCCCAAAGGCAATGTGTAAAGTACTTATACCAACACTCACAGAAACACAGTGAAAACACCACAAATGGACTCAGAACCAGTTTAGAAAAATAAAGCATCTTTATCTAAAGTACACAAGACCAAAACGACAAAAATACAACTTATACAGTTTGAAAATATGACTTTAAAAAGGTTTCAAGAACTTGTACCATGGAAATCTATGGATGCGTGTCTTTGCACCAAAGTACCTGGAGAAGCAACAAACGTTCCCAAGCCAAACAACTGCAACATTGAAAAACAAAGAGATGCAACACTCCTGAGACCCTGAGGAGGCGATGCAACAACCCCACTGCACACAGGGGACGGGTTGCATCGAGTCCAGTCTAAAAAGGGAGCGATGCGTTGAGTCTTCGTGCCGACTCCGGTTCGCAGGTGATGAGTTGGGAAAGCGTCTCGCACAAGTACAATGCGTGGATCTTCGGGATGTGACAGCGTTCGATGTAACAGTGTTCGATGCAAAAGCATTGCCCGGCACGGCGTCGGTCCTCTTCAGCTGCAAACCCCGATGTGTCGGTTCTTGCAGCGGCGATAGGAGCTGTGGCGATCTTTGCAGCAGCAGGGCGATGCGATTGAAGTCGTATCCCGCCGTCAAGATGCGTCGGTGAAACGTATGACAAGAAGAGCGATGCAACAGGTTTTGCAGTTCTTTTTACACTTTTTCTTCTTTCAGCTCCCAAACAGCAGCAACAACCTCCAGAGACCAACTGGATCAAGCACTCTCACATCACTCACACAGCAAGGCAATTACTATTCCCACTCCAGAGAGTGCAACAGTAGGGAAAGCGTTGGATAGCGTAGAGGTAAACATTACTATTCCCACTCCAGAGAGTGCAACAGTGGGGAAAGAGTTGGATAGCGTAGGGGTAATAATTACTATTCCCACTCCAGCGAGTGCAACAGTAGTGAAAACGTTGGATAGCGTAGTGGTTAAAATTACTATTCCAACACCAGAGAGTGCAACAGTAGGGAAAGAGTTGGATAGCGTAGGGGTAAAAATTACTATTCCCACTCCAGAGAGTGCAACAGTAGGGAAAGCGTTGGATAGCGTAGGGGTAAAAATTACTATTCCCACTCAAGAGAGTGCAACAGTAGGGAAAGCGTTGGATAGCGTAGGGGTTAAAATGACTATTCCAACTCCAGAGAGTGCAACAGTAGGGAAAGAGTTGGATAGCGTACGGGTAAAAATTACTATTCCCACTCAAGAGAGTGCAACAGTAGGGAAAGCGTTGGATAGTGTAGGAGTTAAAGTTACTATTCCCACTTCAGCGAGTGCAACAGTAGGGAAAGAGTTGGATAGCGTAGGGGTAAAAATTACTATTCCCACTCAAGAGAGTGCAACAGTAGGGAAAGCGTTGGATAGTGTAGGAGTTAAAATTACTATTCCCACTCCAGAGAGTGCAACAGTAGGGAAAGAGTTGGATAGCGTAGGGGTAAAAATTACTATTCCCACTCAAGAGAGTGCAACAGTAGGGAAAGCGTTGGATAGCGTAGGGGTTAAAATGACTATTCCAACTCCAGAGAGTGCAACAGTAGGGAAAGAGTTGGATAGCGTACGGGTAAAAATTACTATTCCCACTCAAGAGAGTGCAACAGTAGGGAATGTGTTGGATAGTGTAGGAGTTAAAGTTACTATTCCCACTTTAGCGAGTGCAACAGTAGAGAAAGCGTTGGATAGCGTAGGGGTAACAATTACTATTCCCACTCCAGAGAGTGCAACAGTAGGGAAAGCGTTGGTTAGCGTTGGGGTAAAAATTACTATTCCCACTCCAGAGAGTGCAACAGTAGGGAAAGTGCTGGATAGAGTAGGGGTAAAAATTACTATTATCACTCCAGGGAGTGCAACATTAGGGTAAGCGTTGGATAATGTAGGGGTAAAAATTACTATTCCCACTCCAGAGAGTGGAACAGTAGGGAAAGTGTTGGATAGTGTAGAGGCAAAAATTACTGTTCCAACTCCAGTGAGTGCAACAGTAGGGAAAGCGTTGGATAGCGTAGGGGTAAAAATTACTATTCCCACTCCAGAGAGTGCAACAGTAGAGAAAGTGTTGGATAGTGTAGGGTTAAAAATTACTATTCCAACTCCAGTGAGTGCAATAGTAGGGAAAGTAAATACTTTATCTATAAATATAAATAAAATAAATAGTAATACCAATTACAAATTAATTAAAATATTTTACAATTGTATAAAATATATTAAATAATTAATTATAAATACAATTCAATTTTTTTTAATTATAAACATTACCTACTAATACTAATTAATTACCTATTAACAATAAATTAAATTACAATTTAAAAATTATTCAATTAATTTTAATTACCAATTATATTTTAATGAATTAACTATTATTAATTAATTAACAATTAATTCTAAATAAATACCAATAAATTAATTGACATATTTAATTAATTATATTTAAATCACCTCCTACCCTTCTCCCCTATAAACCCACAACCCGCTACAGAAAATAAATTACTAAAATTAACATATTTATCAATTAATCAATTATAATTATTTACCAATTATATTTTAATTAATTACCAAGTAATAATTAATTAACAATTAATTCTAAATAAATATCAATAAATAAATTAACATATTTATCTTATTATAATTAAATTACTTCCCACCCTATTCCCCTATAACCCACAACTTGCTACAGAATTATATTACACAAAAAATAAAAAATAATATTAACTTACCTTAAATTCGATATTTTTGTTGTCTATATTATGTCTAGTCGATATTAGGTCCATTCTATATTTTTGATTCGATATTATGTCCATTCTATTCGATATTACATTTTTCTAGTCGATATTTTTGTTGTCTATATTATGTCCAGTCGATATTATGTCCATTCTATATTTTGTACTCGATATTCTGTCTAGTCGATATTAAAAATTCGATATTTTGACTCTATACCCATGTGTATATGAATAGGGATTTCTGTATGAACGTGTGTACATGAAATTGCAAAACACGTTCTGGTGAAAGTCTGGGATTGTCTCTAAGGAGGTGGAAAAGATCTCTGTATGTGCTTTCCTGGAGAAACGAGTTCGTTATTGCCCGATAGAAGGGTATGGTAGAGGGTAGTGCTACTTTATCGACGAGTCTAAAATTCTGAGGAGGTAAGCGTCGTCTACTCCAGTTATAGAATACTTGTCTGATTGAGAAATCTATCACTTTATTAGCGAAACAGGTAAATGGTATTGTTTTGTGTAAGTTACTAACTGATTTTGTAAAATATCTTGTAAATACGGCTTCTTGAAAAAAAACCTGTAAAGGAGGGGTCAGCTAGCGCTGCCGAAGCCGGAGCGCTGGTGACGTCAAAAGTGTCACGCTGGGATTGGTCCTTGTGACAAAGACGGAGTAGAGGCATCACGAAAAGCAGCAAGAGTTATTGGTTAAGCACTATAGTGACATATTGTATTCTAATTAGTGCAAACCGCGCTGTGATAGGTTGGTGTTACGGAAACAGCAATAGAATAGTATGCGATCTTTTTGAAAGCAGGAGATTTGTTGAAAATGGCCTACTACTATTATGACGAAGACAAGAAGAAACTTTCATGGTTTAAAAAGTTGAAAAATATGTTCGAAAAAGACAAAGAAGTAGTTACGAGAGAGGGAAAAATACTTCCTCCGCCAAAAACGCCTGCTTCTCTGATGTTGTCAAAATATGGTTACCATACATGTGTTTGGTTGGAGAATTTAGTACGGTATACCAAGGATGATGGTGTGTTAGCTTTTCCAGAAGGAGGATCTTTCGATATGAAAACGACGGATAACTGTGGGTCTCCAAACAAAATCAAAACTATGTGTGTGTAAAGCTGGCTATGTGTCTGCTTCAGAAGTTAATTTGAAGACAAACTATTGGACAATTACCCATTATGAAAAAATGTCCATCAGTTGCTCGTTCTGTACCACCCAGTACATCATTTGGTCTACTTCACAGTAGGTAGTCCATTGTTTATCTCCATAGATATGGAAAGGAGATAGTTAATTAAGGATGGATGTCTGGCAGATGTTATTTACTTGTAACTGAAAGCAGTGCATTGGTGAAAAAATTGAATGTGTTCATAAGATTGGATGTTGCATACAATATAACTTTATTCTGGAGTCATGCACCTCCAAAGCTAAAAACAATAGAGTGCAAAAAAGTCAGATGGTTCAAACAAATAACTTCTGACTGGGTAATCTGGTCGACATGTTTCTGCGGACATGTACCTGCCGCTTCCTCAGGACCCATTAACTTGATTGCTACTGCTTACGTGAAAAAGAATAAATAAATACAAAAGGACATATGTGAACAAAAATGCTAAATGTCACCTGTTCACTTCTAGTTTTCCTCCTTCTTGGGTCAGAAGGTCCGATTGTGAATTCGCCAGCGTGCCCACACATAGACAAAGAATATAAAATACGATAACACCATCATTATTATGGGCTACCATTAGACATTGCTAAATTGTAATTCTTAGCATATCTGGTCCAATGACCTTAGTATGCAATCCATTGTTCAAATTATCAAGGGCTCACCTTAATTTGTAAGGGGAAACTGCCTCGCCTCACCTGGCAAACAGCTCAGGAATTTGAAGCACCGCTCTGTAGTCCAGAAAATATTTAAAAAGTTGTGATGAAACACATGACCACTTAACAATGTCAGACTCACTCCCTTTAGAATGCTTGCTTGCTCGATACACAAGCTAAAGGGGACTTTAATTTGTCAGGTTATTTCAATATAGAATTGCTCATTAACTGAATTACCTCTTATTCATTGTATTTTTCATTCTTATCATTTCTTGCTTATCACACTAGGTACAGATGGAATACCTCTCAGTTAGTTCAACACCAATCAATTCGTGACCCGGTGTATTGTTGCAAAAACCACACTAGATGTAATGGGAACACCCCATTAAGATACACTAAGTGCGACCTGAAATTTCGAGTTACGAAATTCAGCCCATGGTTCACTAATTTCTCCATGTGTCACTATGGAGGAGGTTCCCCACAGAGTCCGCTGTTCCCTTCGAAAAAGTGAGCCCAGGCGCTTTGCGCAAACATGGAGTCAATGTATGATTCATAGGGTTAATGGCTCAATCATTCTGACACATCGCCGTTCGTAATTCAGCACGCATACACTATTGGGTTAATCTTGGTCTCTCGCCAATGCACCCTTACCTCTCCGTCGGTACTCCTGTCAGCCTGCCGGGCTGTTTGGGGAGGTACCGCGGCTCGAGTAGGGTACTTCCTTATCGTTTTTTGCACGATCGTGATTGGGCAACCAAGTTCTGATTAGACTACCGCGACTCATGGGAAATGTAGTCTATAGTATGTCGTTCACTCTTATATGCAGATTCTTCTAATGACTATGCCTTCATCGATGTAAATGGTGTTGACGTGTTCATACATAACATATTAGTCACCAGCTCGGTCTTAAACGGGTAAGGTACTACCTTATTAATTTTCACGCAATCGTGAGAGATTTACAAGACTTCTAATTACACTACCGAGATATATATTAAGTTCTGAAATCTCTAGCACGGGTAAAATGTAGGTTCTGGGATCTCTAATCCACAGTATTTTATAAGAGGCATTATAGTGCATTGTGGGATGTGTAGTCCACAGTTAGTTTTGAGCGAAATTATTTTCATATTCCAGGGTCTCCCTGCGTGCATAGTTCAATACACTATAATTGATAAACAACCACGTATTCATATATTATTTAGATCGATAGATCGTCAGCATGCTAGCAGGTGGCCAAAGATTTCACCGCCAAATCAGTGCACACAGCACATTCTTTGTAAACAGAAAAAATTATTTATATGTTGTTTACTCATGAGATATTAAAGCAATCTGCCTCATTCGTAACAGATAGGGCGCATAGTGAGATGGCGAGTCTATAATGTCATCCAAGGGATGTCTTCATTTAGCCCGGCTTTATCACAGTTAAGTTTGTACACCCATTTTTGTTCCATTTTGAAGAGGTATTTGGACACATCGGTGATATGCGCTGGGATATTGGGTTGTTCAAGTACTGTCCATTCGAAATCTGTAGGTTTGTGGCCCACTTGGATGTAGTGGTTTGTCAGACGGGTCGCTTGCTTTTTACACCTTATTGTGCTCTTATGCTCGGAAATCCTTGTTCTGATTTTTCGAGTAGTCATTCCGACATACCTAAGTGAGCACGGACAGGTGTTGAGGTAAATCAAATTGCTACTATTGCAATTTGTAAATCGCTTTTGTTCCCAACGGCGGTTGGTCCCTATATCGATAGATGTCGTATGTTTAGTCTGCGGGCATGCAGCACAGTTTCCGCACGGATGGTGCCCTGTCACTGGTGACTTGTTCCATAGTGTACCGACTTGGTGAACATCTTTTGCTGGGGGTCTGGTGTGTATCAACTGGTCTCTTAAGCTGGTTGCTCGTTTAAAAGCAAACAGTGGTTGTTCCAAAGAGTCTTTCCCAGTGTTCAGGATCTTCCAATGCTTTCAAACTATGCGTTGAATCGCATTCGACCTTGTGCTGAAAGTATTGACACATGTCAGTCTTTCGATCTTCTCTTTGGGGACAGGTGGTTCTAGTAGGGCTTCCCGATTATTATTCGCCGCTCTCTTCTTTGAGCGCTTGATGAGTCTCTTCGGGTAACTCCTGTCACCAAGTTGTTGGGCTAGGTCTTCAGAGTGTTTCTCGAAGTCTTCTCTTGTTGAGCAGTTACGTTGTACACGTAGAAACTGCCCATATGGTAAATTGTCACGCAAGGACTTCGGGTGACAACTGGTGTACTGTAGTAATGAGTTGCGGGCCATGGGCTTCCTATACAGTTCTGATTTGAGACCCTGTGTGTCGCTGTGATCAGTAGATCTAAAAATGACAAAGAATGTTGATTACTTTCCAGTGTGAAACGTAAGAACCTGTTGCGGTTATTCAGCCAACTATGGAAAGACTGGAGAGAGATTTCATCCCCATGCCAGATCACCAGGATATCATCAATGTGTCTCCTCCATGTACGTATTGATGTTATATATGGGTTGTCAGTGTTAAGAACGTGATCCTGTTCGAATTTGTGCATGTATAGGTTAGCCAGGCTCGGCGCAAAAACGCTTCCCATGCTCGTCCCCGATGTTTGTAGTTAGCACTGGCCTTCAAACTCGAAAAAGTTCTCTTTCATGGCTATTGTAGCCAGATTCATAATCATAGAGATAGGTGTTATTGAATCAAGATCTCGTTCGCCCAGCAAAGTTTCAATCGCTTCTAGTGTTTCGTTTTGAGGAATGGAGGTATACAATGACTCCACGTCAAAGGACACTAGAAGATCTGTCCCGGTGTCAAATTCAATTTCAGGCAGGAGTCTAAGTAGATCTTTCGTGTCCTGAAGGTATGTAGGCATCAGTTTGATCATTGGTCTCAGGAAAATATCAACAAACGTTGATAAAGGTTCCAGTATTGATCCGATCCCGGAGATTATCGGACGACCGGGTGGAGGTCTCTGCGCCTTATGAATCTTTGGCAGGACATAGAAATACGGTCTAACAGGATGTGAGGTTGTCAAATAGGCTGCTTCCTTAGTTGTTATCCAACCCTCTGCCAATGCTTCCTCTATAATGTGTCCAATAGTTGTTGCTAGTCTTGGTGTTGGGACTTCTGTCAGTGGTTGGTTGGAGCGTGTGTCTCCCAGTTGGCGTAAACACTCCTCTCTGTAGGCTGTTGTATCCATCAGTACTGTGGCCACGCCCTTGTCGGCTGGTTTGATTGTGATTGAATGATCTTTCATCAGTTTTTTCAAGGCCTCTTGTTCGGATTTAGGGATGTTCACAAACGGTTTATGTGATTGTTTGAATAACTCCTGCACGTCGTGCTGTACAGCTTCTTCAAAAGTGAGAACCTTCGCAGGAACCGTGCCTGTTGGTGGACTGAAGGTTGATGGTTTCTTCAGTCCAGTGTTCTGGAAGTTCGTGTCAGCTTGATCATTTTTAGAGAAAAAGAAGTGGAGTCTCACCTTTCGTAAAAATTTAGACATTTCGATCTGTGTCTGAAACGGATCGCCCACATTCGTACTCACAAAACCAAGGCCTCTATTCAGTACTTTCTCTTCCAATGGTGTCAAAGTCCGCGAACTCAAGTTGACTACGAGGCTGGTCCCACGCTCGCCCCCGGATGTTCTTGCGGGATCTGTTTGCCGCTCCGGAGCCCCATTCCTTGTTGTGGGGCATTCCATTGTACTTGTCCCAGTGTAGACAGGCGTCTTCCGCTCGACCTCCCTCTGCCATACCCTAAAAAAGGCACGTTGTGGCCTGGTAGGTACGGTCCAGGTCCGAAGGGTCCCATGTTTTGAGGGAACTGTGGTGGTCCTTGCATCCAAGGATTGGGTGGCCACCAAGGATTGAATTGACCCTGATTGTAATTCTGTGCACCTCTGTGTTTCCACTGACCTCTCCCTCTTTTGGTGATTGTTGAATTGTTCTGATTAGAGGAGTCAGAGTCGGTGGAGTTATCTTCTGATGAAGATGTCCCATAGGTAGAGCCTCCTGTTCTTCCATTGCGATTAAATGGCGTTGGAACATAATTCGCACTCGTATAAGGGTAGATCTTTTCTTTAGAGAATTTTGCTAAATCTTTCTTGCATTTCTCTAGTTTGTGAACAGGATGTTGTCTTTAAAATCCTTATTCGTTTTGTTATTCTCATCCTGTTGTTTAGTGAATAATTTCCCCGAAATGGTGGCTTTTATTTGGCCTTCCAGCATTTGGATCTCTAGCATGATTTTATCTGCAGCTTTCTTTGCAGTTTTTATGATTAAGACCAACCAGTCTCTCGTGCACTTCCAGGCGATGAGACACCAATCTCTTATGAAGTCTGGGTCATCTAGAGAAAGTCTAGGTGAATTAACGACAATTAATCCAGAGGGTGCACCGTTCCCTCTGAGATATTCTGCCATAGTAATTCCGTGAATGCACGTGCGGGAGTGACTTTTTTTTTGGTGTCAAAATCTTTGGCCAACCATCCTGGTTAGTATCCTGAGGTTTTGGTAGATTATCTAGCATGCTCGGATTATCATCTAGTATCGACTGTATTTCAGCCTCATCATAGGCTAGACCTAGGTTAGATGCCATTGTTATTCAAAAAATAATAATTCAAAAAATAAGAGGATTAAAGTCTCGGTCTGTGATGTACTATCATATAATCAATAAACCGGATAATTATGTTTCATAGTCCTGGAGTCCTAGACATTGACAAGCTATCAACAATAATCAACACAACTTCTTATCCACATCTATTCTTAGAGGTGGACAGTGATAATATAAATGTATCACTTATTTCTTAAAAATGAACCCGCAGCCTCAGCTGCTCTGGAACTACAACATACATACAATTAGTGGAGGGTTCGAGGGACAGTTTAACAACCTGAGCACAGTTAGAATCCCCCTGGTAAGCTTATGAAAAACGACGGATAACTGTGGGTCTCCAAACAAAATCGAAACTATGTGTGTGTAAAGCTGGCTATGTGTCTGCTTCAGAAGTTAATTTGAAGACAAACTATTGGACAATTACCCATTATGAAAAAATGTCCATCAGTTACTCGTTGTGTACCACCCAGTACATCATTTGGTCTACTTCACAGTAGGTAGTCCATTGTTTATCTCCATAGATATGGAAAGGAGATAGTTAATTAAGGATGGATGTCTGGTAGATGTTATTTACTTGTAACTGAAAGCAGTGCATTGGTGAAAAAAGTGAATGTGTTCATAATAAGATTGGATGATGCATACAATATAACTTTATTCTGGAGTCATGCACCTCCAAAGCTAAAAACAATAGAGTGACAAAAAGGCAGATGGTTCAAACAAATAATTTCTGACTGGGTAATTTGGTCGACATGTTTCTGCGGACATTTAAAGGTCAAAACTTGTACCTGCCGCTTCCTCAGGACCCATTAACTTGATAGCTACTGCTTACGTGAAAAAGAATAAATAAATACAAAAGGACATATGTGAACAAAAATGCTAAATGTCACCTGTTCACTTCTAGTTTTCCTCCTTCTTGGGTCAGAAGGTCCGATTGTGAATTCGCCAGCGTGCCCACACATAGACAAAGAATATAAAATACGATAACACCATCATTAGTAAGGGCTACCATTAGACATTGCTAAATTGTAATTCTTAGCATATCTGGTCCAATGACCTTAGTATGCAATCCATTGTTCAAATTATCAAGGGCTCACCTTAATTTGTAAGGGGAAAACCTACAGATTTCGAATGGACAGTACTTGAACAACCCAATATCCCAGCGCATATCCCCGATGTGTCCAAATACCTCTTCAAAATGGAACAAAAATGGGTGTACAAACTTAATTGTGATAAAGCCGGGCTAAATGAAGACATCCCTTGGATGACATTATAGACTTGCCATCTCACTATGCGCCCTATCTGTTACGAATGAGGCAGCTTGCTTTAATATCTCATGAGTAAACAACATATAAATCATTTTTTCTGTTTACAAAGAATGTGCTGTGTGCACTGATTTGGCGGTGAAATCTTTGGCCACCTGCTAGCATGCTGACGATCTATCGATCTAAATAATATATGAATACGTGGTTGTTTATCAATTATAGTGTATTCAACTATGCACGCAGGGAGACCCTGGAATATGAAAATAATTTCGCTCAAAACTAACTGTGGACTACACGTCCCACAATGCACTATAATGCCTCTTACAAAATACTGTGGATTAGAGATCCCAGAACCTACGTTTTACCCATGCTAGAGATTTCAGAACTTAATATATATCTCGGTAGTGTAATTAGAAGTCTTGTAAATCTCTCACAATTGCGTGAAAATTAATAAGGTAGTACCTTACCCGTTTATGACCGAGCTGGTGACTAATATGTTATGTATGAACACGTCAACACCATTTACATCGATGAAGGCATAGTCATTAGAAGAATATGCATATAAGAGTGAACGACATACTATAGACTACATTTCCCATGAGTCGCGGTAGTCTAATCAGAACTTGGTTGCCCAATCACGATTGTGTAAAAAACAATAAGGAAGTACCCTACTCGAGCCGCGGTACCTCCCCAAACAGCCCGGCAGGCTGACAGGAGTACCGACGGAGAGGTAAGGGTGCATTGGCGAGAGACCAAGATTAACCCAATAGTGTATGCGTGCTAAATTACGAACGGCGATGTGTCAGAGTGATTGAGCCATTAACCCTATGAATCATACATTGACTCCATGTTTGCGCAAAGCGCCTGGGCTCTTTTTTTCGAAGGGGACAGCGGACTCTGTGGGGAACCTCCTCCATAGTGACACATGGAAAAATTAGCGAACCATGGGCTGAATTTCGTAACTCGAAATTTCAGGTCGCACTTAGTGTATCTTAACGGGGTGTTCCCATTACATCTAGTGTGATTTTCGCAACAATACACCGGGTCACGAATTGATTGGTGTTGAACTAACTGAGAGGTATTCCATCAGTACCTAGTGTGATAAGCAAGAAATGATAAGAATGAAAACTACAATGAATAAGAGGTAATTCAGTTAATGAGCAATTCTATATTGAACTAACCTGACAAATTAAAGTCCCCTTTAGCTTGTGTATCGAGCAAGCAAGCATTCTAAAGGGAGTGAGTCTGACATTGTTAAGTGGTCATGTGTTTCATTACAACTTTTTAAATATTTTCTGCACTAAGGAGCGGTGCTTCAAATTCCTGAGCTGTTTGCCAGGTGAGGCGAGGCAGTTTCCCCTTACAAATTAAGGTGAGCCCTTGATAATTTGAACAATGGATTGCATACTAAGGTCATTGGACCAGATATGCTAAGAATTACAATTTAGCAATGTCTAATGGTAGCCCTTACTAATGATGGTGTTATCGTATTTTATATTCTTTGTCTATGTGTGGGCACGCTGGCGAATTCACAATCGGACCTTCTGACCCAAGAAGGAGGAAAACTAGAAGTGAACAGGTGACATTTAGCATTTTTGTTCACATATGTCCTTTTGTATTTATTCATTCTTTTTCATGTAAGCAGTAGCAATCAAGTTAATGGGTCCTGAGGAAGCGGCAGGTACAAGTTTTGACCTTTAAATGTCCGCAGAAACATGTCGACCAGATTACCCAGTCAGAAGTTATTTGTTTGAACCATCTGACTTTTTTGCACTCTATTGTTTTTAGCTTTGGAGGTGCATGACTCCAGAATAAAGTTATATTGTATGCATCATCCAATCTTATTATGAACACATTCACTTTTTTCACCAATGCACTGCTTTCAGTTACAAGTAAATAACATCTACCAGACATCCATCCTTAATTAACTATCTCCTTTCCATATCTATGGAGATAAACAATGGACTACCTACTGTGAAGTAGACCAAATGATGTACTGGGTGGTACAGAACGAGTAACTGATGGACATTTTTTCATAATGGGTAATTGTCCAATAGTTTGTCTTCAAATTAACTTCTGAAGCAGACACATAGCCAGCTTTACACACACATAGTTTTGATTTTGTTTGGAGACCCACAGTTATCCGTCGTTTTTCATAAGCTTACCAGGGGGATTCTAACTGTGCCCAGGTCGTTAAACTGTCCCTCGAACCCTCCACTAATTGTATGTATGTTGTAGGATATTTTGATATGGCAATTTTGGAGAAATTTGAGAGACAGAATGATGAAGCTTGAACCGAGACCTAGACGACTCAATTTGAGGCATTGGTTGAATGGGAAGACGAGATGCATGAATTGGAAAGCGAGAGGTTAACCAGACATATCAGACCCAGAGGCAGAGGTCGAGATTTGTGAGGAGAAACACATGAGAGTAGAATGCGTAGATGGAGAAATGGTAACATGTGTGATGGCATGTATCCAGTCAGATTTGTGGAAGAATATGAGGGACGGAAATGTACAGAAAAGAAAAAGAACACAGAGATAGGGAATCAAAGTTATGGTGAAAGCGAATCCGAAGATGCTGTGTTAGAAGAAATATTAAATAGGAGACCGCCACCATATCAACCAGGTTCTTTATGGACTACCCCGAATGCTCCAATAGCAGATGAGAGAGTTAGTGAAACTCCGAAACAACCATCAAATTTCCGATATTTCCCTGAGAGAGTAGAAACAAGATATGTCCCAAGTACACCAAAAGGAGAAGCTAGAATTACAGGTACTCCTGTACAAAGTTATAACTCACATAAAATTGTGCTAAGTGCTGAAAGGCAAAATGATGTACAGACAGATATTTCAGATTCTAAACGTTCGGCACATGAACTGATTCAAAACCTTACTAAAAATATGGAAGCCGTAACTGTCCCAGTAACAATAGGACCTGTGATACCAGTATTTGAAAATCAGAGAATAAAAGAGCTGAGCTTAACAATTCCATTACAACAGAGTCTGCAGAAAGTAAAAGAGAATATTTATCCTGATTTGTCACAAATAAGGCGGAATGTAAATGTAAATCCACCAGATTTGACTTTTAATCAAAGTTTGTCATGCAGAAACCCGACAGGAGCAGAATCTGACTCTGCAACCCCAGAGAGAAGTGTAGATAAAATAGATGTAACGCAAACACCTGTAGGACCATCAGATAAAGAATTGAGTGATTGGATCAAAACCTTACAATTAAAAGAGCAGGAATCAAAGGTGCTGGATGTGGCCAAATTAAAAGTAGACATGGAAGAATTAATAATTGGAACTATTGGAACAGACAGACTAAACACATATCAGGATGATGAGCTCATGTTTTTATGTAAAAGCATAACATGGAAGGCCAAAACAATATATGATCAGTTGGAAGAAGTGGCAAGTGAATATGGAATAGAATTTTCAAAAATAAAATCATTGCAGAAGACATATCGAGTAGATTTTGCAGAAAGACACATTGAGAACATGAATACTGTTGGGAGATTAGCACAAATAAAAGATTTGATTGTGCTGTTGCGAAAATGGGGAGATGTAAGTAAATGGAGGGTTAGGTGGGCAAAGAAGAAAGAAGAAACCAGTGATAAATCCACATTAGCTTTTCCAATCAGGGAAAAAGAGACAGTGGCAACTGAGTTTCCCATGAGAGAGATGCCTGTAGGAGGATATGTACATGTTCCTTGGAGCAAACAAGACATATTGTCATTTACAAATGATTTTCCTAGGTTTAGAGAGAAACCAGTGGAATGGTATCGACAAGTAGACAGATTTGTAAAAGTGTCAAAAGTTTTATGGATGGATTTGGATGGATTGTTTGACATAGTGGTGCCAGCAGACCTATGGACAGAATGCAAAATATCTGTAGATTGGCCAAGAGAAGAGTTTCCCAGAGATAAAGCAACAGGAGCTCCATCACCAGACTTAATGAGAAAGTACGAACAAGTGATAGTGTGGCTGAAAAACAAAATACCACCAAAGGAAACTGATTGGGTGAAAATAGACAGGACCACACAAGAGCCGAAAGAAACTGTACATTCATTCTATGAAAGATTGTTGTTAGTCTTCAAACAGTATAGTGGTTATGAGGAGCTGAATGAAAAGGACATGAGTCACTTCATATATAGATTCGTATATGGATTGAGACCAGAAATTTCAGATATGATTAGATACAGCATGATAGGATGGCAGTCGAGCTCAGTAGATAAAGTACCGAGACAGAAAAAAATATTGCAGTGAAGAAATTGTTGCAAAACAGAAAAAGCTGAAAGAGAAAGCCATGTGGACACAAGTGAAGGTAGCGGGACAACAAATAGCGCAAATGGAGAGCAAGAATGTAGGGAATCAAGGAAGTTTTAAGGGTAAACCTAAATTAATGGGAAATATTTATGATTTGAAGAAGAAATTCCCATGTTTCAATTGCGGTAAGTTAGGGCATTGGAAGAAAGAGTGTAAATGTCCGCCAAGACTTCATGAGGAAAATGCATCATTGAATCCGCAGGTGCAGTTTGAGGTAAATCAACAGCAACCACAACAACAGCAGATAGCAAATAAGCAAAGTCAGGTGCCGCAACCACCACTGCCATACAGTGTAAACCAGCAGAGGTACAGTGCAGAGACAGGATTCAGCGGAGGTGAACAGGTAAAAAGACCACAGAGAGTGAATGCGTGTCCTCAGTATTGGTTATAAGCGGAGGATGGCAGTGAGCCGGATACAAGTTTCTGATGGTGCCTGAGAGAGGAAGAAGAGTGTGTGCTTGGAGCCACTCTTGAGGTAGATCAGTCTGGTCCATTTGTGAGTGGAAAGGTGAATGATATGGAAATAACTTTCCTAGTGGACACTGGTGCTACCCGTTCTACAGTTAGATCAGTGGAACTTCAAAATCTTCCTCTCTCGGGAGAGACCATCCGAGTTGTAGGTGTAGCTAATAGACAGATAAAAACTCCCTTGACAAACCCAGTTGAAATAGAAATTGGAACTTTCAAAGATATGCATGGATTTGTGGTGTGCGATAGCAGTCCTGTTAATTTGTTAGGTAGGGATATATTGTGCAAGATGAACTGTGCCATATACTGATCACCAGATGGCATAGAGTTGCAAACTCCAGATGAGGATAGTTTGTATAAAATGACAATGCTCATGATTGAGACAGAGCAGGATAAACTATTTCCCGTTTTTGACAAAGAAAAGATTCCTGTTGAATTGAAAGAAGCAGTGAAAAAAGGAGTAAGGGATTTCACTGGAAAAGATATAGGTTTAATGAAAGTTGTTGATCCTGTAAAAGTTACAGTAAAAGAAGGTGCGAGTTACCCAAATATACCTCAGTATAAGATGACTACAGAAGTAATTGAAGGAATAACTCCAGTGATTGACAAAATGATTGAGCAGGGAATCCTGGGAGAAATAGAAAGCAGTCCTTGTAATTCACCAATTATGGGATTGAAAAAGCCTAATGGAACATTTAGAATTGTGCAAGACCTTAGAAAGGTTAATGAAATTGTTGTCCCATGTTGTCCGATTGTTCCGAATCCGGCAGTGATTCTATACCAAATTCCTCATGATGCAGAATGGTATAGTGTGATTGACCTGTGCAATGCATTCTTTACTGTTCCGTTGCATCCAGAAAACCAACCAATTTTTGCGTTCCGATTCCAAAATCGTATCCTAGCATGGTGTAGAATTCCACAAGGGTACACTGAGTCCACTGATTTTTAATCAGCTACTAAAGAAATTGTTAGAAAACCTGAGCATGCCTGGAGATTCTGTGTTAGTACAGTACATTGATGATCTTCTGGTTGCATCGAAAACAAAGGATGCATGTGTAACTGACACTGTAGCATTGTTGAATCATTTGGCCGAAGAGGGACATAAAGTGTCTCCATCAAAGTTGCAGTTTTGTCAAAATGAAGTACAATACTTAGGTCACAAGATTGCTAAGGGAATCCGACAAGTCACAACAGAAAGAATCAAAATGATACAAGGAATGCAGCCACCCAAAACTCAAAGACAGGTGAGGATGTTCTAGGGAATGGTAGGTTATTGTAGACAGTTGGATTAGTGGATTTTCATTGATTGCAAAACCATTACAGAGACTGACAAAGGCAGATATCACAGACCCCATTGTTCTGACCAAAACAGAGATGAAAGCATTTGAACAGTTGAAAACGAAACTGTGCGAAGCACCAGCTTTATGAATGCCTGATTATGAGAAGGAATTTGAATTGTACTGCAGTGAGCGAGAAGGATGTGCATTGTCAGTGTTGGTTCAAAGACATGGACGATTGAGAAAACCAATTGCGTATTTCTCAGCTGCTTTGGACCCTGTCGCAAAAGCTTTGCCAGGTTGTCTGAAAGCAGTAGCAGCAACTAGTGTGAATCTGGAACAAAGTGAAGGAATAGTGATGGGAGTTCCTGTGAGGGTGTATGTACCTCATTCAGTGGAGATTCTCCTCACTAGAGCTAAAACACAATATATGACCAACAGCAGAATGACCCAATATGAGAAAATAATTTTGGGAGCTGGAAATGTTACCTGACACCATTGAAGCAGAAGTAAAAGGTGAGCTTGATCACAAATGTTTGGATGCTCTGGAATATTGTACAAAGCCCCGACCAGATATCAGAGATTAACCTTTACCTGAATCAGATTTTGTGATGTTTGTGGATGGATCATGCCTGAGAACAGAGAGTGGTGTTCTAAGTGCTGCACATGCAGTTAGTACTGTGGCAGAAGTGTTGGAAGCATCTTGTCTGAAAGGAATTAATTCTGCTCAAGTAGCGGAGTTGATTGCTTTGATACGAGCATGTGAGTTGGGAAAAGAGGTGAAAGTAACCATAGTGACTGATAGTCAATATGGTTACGGAGTTGTTCATGATTATGGACAGCTCTGGTCCCAAAGAGGTTATTTGACCTCTGCAGGAACACCTATTCGAAATGCTGAATTTGTGAAAACACTAATAGATGTGATCCATCAACCTGAGAAAATAGCAGTTGTAAAATGTTTAGACCATAAAAAGAGTGAGGATTACATTACCCGTGGAAACAATTACGTAGATGCAATTGCAAAGCATTGTGCTAAAAATCAAATTTCAAACAATCGAAAAAAGTTAAAAGAACATGTTCTGAGTCCTTTAATGCTAACCACTGTAGTTGAGACTTGGCAGGAAGTGAAACAGATACAGGAAGAGGCAGAAGCAGAGGAAAAATATATTTGGCTAAAATCAGGATGTAGACAAAGAGAGGAATATGAAATTTGGGTTTACAAAGATGAAAGACCAGTAATGCCCGATAGCATGATCTCAGACATGGCCCAAATGTACCATGGTCAGGCCCACATTGGTAGAGATGCTATGTTTCGTCTTTTCAGACAGACTTGGTATAATCCCAAATTCAGAATGATTGCCGAAAGCCTGTGCCAAAGATGTTTGGTATATCAGCAATTCAATCCAAACAGGAAAACTGTTGTAAGTTTGGGAACAATAGGACGGGAGGGTGGCCCATTTACAAGGGTTCAGATGGATTTTGTTGAGCTAACTCCATGCAACAGACTTAGATACATTCTTGTAATAATTTGTTTGTTCTCCTGATGGGTGGAAGCTTTCCCCACGAGAAGAAACAATGGGTTGACTGTTACTTAGCTGTTTTTAACTGAGATAATACCATGTTTCGGGTTCCCGGTGACGATTGAGTCAGACCGAGGCCCTCATTTCCAAAATGAACTTATGCAGATGATTTGTGAAGCTCTGGACATTTGCCAGAAGCTGCATTGTGCTTACAGATCTGAGGCTTCAGGAGTAGTGGAACAGGTGAATGGAACAATTAAAAACTGAATTGCAAAAATTTGTCTGGCAACAGGACTTAAGTGGCCCGATGCCTTGCTGCTTGTCTTAATGACACTAAGAAGCATACCTGACAGGAAAACTGGACTAAGTCTACATGAGATTCTGATGGGCAGGGTGAAGAGGCAGGCCTATGTACCTGTTGAAAAGTTGTTGACAATTAATGATGACATCATACTGGATTACTGCAAAAATCCTTCTGATGTGGTTACTTCTGTGCTTCACCAGGTGGGAACTGAGTCAAATTCCAAAGAGAAAAATCTAGCTCATGATCTTGTCCCTGGAGACTGGGTTCGAGTGAAAGTGCATCGCAGGAGAAATTGCTTGTTACATCGGTGGCAGAAACCATGACAGGTTATCTTGGTCAGCAGTTCTGCAGTCAAGTGTGACGGTAAAAGTACAACTGACTCTAACTCTGAAGCTGAAGCAGAAAAAACTCCAGATACTGAAGATCGACAGGAACGTCGACATCTGGAAATATCAGAAGCCAGTTCTGCGTCTGAAGGTGAAGGTGAAAGGGAGGTTGTGGAAATACCAGATTCAGAAGATCAATCTGAAGATCGAGAATTGGTAAAGACAGACACCAGTAAAGACGCAAAAGAAAGTGAAGACAAAGCTGTTGAAGAGAAGAAAACTTAAGAGCAATCTGAAAACTCTGAAAGCCAGGATGGAAATCCTCAGACTGGGGAAGAGGAAGTAACTCCCAATAAGGATGAGATTCCAAGTACCAGTTATGAAGGTGTTCCTAACAGAGTAACAGAAGAGAAAGCTGAGTCTGATGAAGACAAAGACATTGTGAAAATCATAATCAATGATACAGTTGAAGATACTGAAAGTGAAACTGATGACAGTACAGATGAAACTTCATTAAGAAAAAGCCCAAGAAAAAGAGCTTGGAGAGTGGAGCATAATACAGTAGAGCCAGAGACTACGAAAGTCTGCAAAGGGGACAATTGGCCTAAAGAAACCGGTGGATTGAGATTTAAATTAGTGAACAAAACCAAAGAGCCAGAAGAGCAAGTGAACAAGATCACTAGTCAGAAAGAAACCTTGGGTGAGAAAATAGAAATTGTCCAAAGACCAAAAAGAGTAAGACGACCAAACCAGAGGTATACATCACCTGAGTGGACATATATTGTCCTACCACCCATTGTTTAAGTTAATAGCAGTCAGGAAAACTTGTACAACCCAAGGACAATTGGAATAAGTGAGTAAAGAAGTCAACTAAGAGAAAACAGATAGGTTTCTCAAAGTATATGATATTAAGTAAAGATTCTGAAGTCCTGTGAGACGGATATTGTAAATATAGAAGAGGTGGGAGTTGACATAAGGTCGAAGAAAACTTGTTGGAAAAACTTAACTATAGTATATTTTAGAATAGGATTGACACAAGGTCGAAGAAAACTTGTTAGTGAATTGAGTGGTGTACAATTTGTAGGTGATATAAGGTCGAAGAAATTGTGTTAGAGAAATATGGCAATCAGTACCCACAATACAAAATGTTCTATTTTTAGAAAATGGTGTAGATGTTGCTCAATATGTATGGGATTGTTGATAATATAATGGGTAATTTTAGCTATTGTTATTCCTTTTCAAGATAGTCTAACGAAACTGAAACCAAATGTGAGTCTAAATAAGCCAAGTGAGAAAGAAAAAGTTCATGAGACTCATGTGTACAAACCAGAGTTGCATCAAGATAGGTCAATTAGTGACTACACAAAGAATTCATTTTCAAAGTTGTTACTTGAGTATATTAAAACTATGAATGTTGATGATTGTTATGTTTGTGTAAAATTGCCAGCATCAGTGTCAGAAGGGGTGACCTATCACCACCGTCCTCTCACATATGGAGTAACTTTTAGTGTAATTGCAAGTTTGTTTTATCAGACTGGGAAATTGGAATATCATTATTCCAATGGAGATGAAATATTTGCAAAATTAGGAATTGATAGTACATTGAACAAAAGGAAACCTGCAAAAGAGATGGGAGAATATTTCTTAGAATTAGATAAGCTGACACATGAGTATGCTTTTAACAATAATCTGACATGTAAAATGAGAATTTACGAGAAAGCATTTTTAAATATGGTTGAGGAAAGAAGGATTGCTTACAAACGAAATGAGAAAATGAAACATGTAAAATCTAAATACTGGACATTTGATGATGAGAATCTTGAGGATAAAAATGTGAATGTAGCCATAAATATAGATACGCCAATGTTAGGGAAATTTTGTATTAGAAGAGATAATTCAACGTATGATAATTATTTTGTAGGTGCAAGTCAATGCAAAGACACCTATAGAATTATAGGGGGTAGGGGATTTAAAGGAGGAGATGATCCTGTTTTTCCGGGAATTTATTTTATTTGTGGGAATAGAGCTTACTATAGGTTGCCTAACCACTGGTATGGGACCTGTTATGTGGGTGTGGTCTTTCCTAAAATTTTTCATGTAGATATAGGTGCTAATGGAAAGCATGAGATAGGTTAAGTCTTAAGTCGAAAAAGAAGAGAGAGTGTATTAGAAATAATAGGTGATGTATTTGGAGCACTGATGCCAGCAGTGGGAATTTCGATTAATGCAAATAGAATCAGAAAATTGTCCACAATATTTGATCGATTGTCAACAGAAACCGCAGGAGGATTCCTGATGGTTAATACTGAAATGGTTGCTATGAAAGCTGTGGTAATGCAATATCGACTTGCCCTTGATATAATTTTAGCAAAAGAGGGAGGAGTCTGTGGGATTTTAAAGGTGCAACATTGTTGTACTTATATCCCAGGTAAAAGACAGAATCTTGAAAAGTATATTATAAATATTACAGATTTACATAAAGAAATTGAACCACTGGAGGTTGAAGGTGTCCTTGAAAAGTTAGGGAAAAGTTTCTCAGCAATTAAGCATTGGTTCCAATAAATAGGTATTTCAATTATAGGTAAAATACTAATTCCAATAACAATTTTAGTAATAGTGATTTTCCTGATAAGATTATGCTGTATATGCAAAGGAAGGAGAGATTTTTGAAAGGCAATAAAGAAGACAATTCAAGAACGAAATGCCAGGGAAAGAGAAAAGAATGAAATAGAAATGGAAGAAATCAGAGAGTATATTTTTAAGGATTCAAAAGAGAAAGATACTAGAGTGTAGATGGTACTAAAAGGAAAAATTCAAAACTAAATTTTCCAAAATTTTGAGAGATATTTAGTGATAAAATCACCAGATGAGGGATTGATGGAGCAAGGTGGCAAAACAAAATTTTGTGTACCCCTTGTTAAGTCAATGTTCCATAACATTAACATTTACTAATGGTGTGTTGTAGTGTATTGATCAACAATAGTATAAAATGCACATACATGAACACGTGGGAATTCTAATTTTGCCTGCATGAAGCAATATAATTAACTAATGTGTGTTGTTATTGTGTTGTGAACCAATGCACAGCTTACATATAAATAAATGCAATGTGAATGTGCTTAATGTACACGTTATTGTGCTAAAAGGTCGTCGGATATTTAAGTATGAAACGCATTTATGTGGCTTACCTGCTAGGTAATAACTAATAGGGAAACATTAGTATGGTGAGAGGTAAACAGAAGGGTTTTAGTTCCATATTTAACATAAATTTGTGTTTGTTTCTATGATAGTTCCAAAAGTGGCCTCTGAGGCCTATAAAATATGGTCGCTCTGGCTAACTGTGAGCAAGTGCTGGACTGTGCATGCATGCCCAAAGCCTGCCAGCGAGAGTGAGCTGCCTGTACTCGGATGGGAAGTTCAAGGCTGATTTGCCCTGAAGTCAGGATGATTGCCAAAATATGGACAGTCGAGTGTTCTAAATGTGGGAAAACAAGGCAGCGTTGCGAGTCAAGGAAGTGACCAGGCCAAAGACTGTCCTAAACAATACTGCATTATGATTTTGCTGATTCACCGTGAATATGATGTTGTAATGGTGAGGAGATGCTCACCCACCCCAAATTATCCTATCAGAACGCGAATTGGTGATGTTAGATCCTTTTTAGATAGATTAAGTTAGGAAATTAGTGTATAAAAACCCCTGATTTTGCTTATAGGTAGTCGCTCTTTTGATTTCCTCCCGAAGTGCTGTCGGATTGCAGATCGATTCCTAGATGTAAGATACTTTGATTATTTTCTTGTTTGTTTTGCAAGACTGAAGGATAAGATGAGGGCGTTAGTTAGGGATGTTAGGAGAGAATGAATTTGAACTATCTGTTCTTTGCTAAACTTTTAACTGACTTCTAAATAAATGACTGTTTTCTGAGCTGGAATGAAATGATCATTTTGAAATAAAGTTTAAGATTTTTACTTAATAAAGAATTAATCAATGCCTAAGTGTCAGACATATTAAAGTTTTGCTTTTAATAAAATTGGGAAAATGGAATATTAAAGCTGGTCTTGTGATTTTCCTACGCCTAATTTTCTTTCTAGCAGATCCATTGCCACTATAAAATTCATGTTTTGATTAAACCATGGTAAAGTGTATAAAACTGTAGGTGTAAATAGTAACTGATTAAATAGGTTTAGACACTCCGTCAAATGTTACAGAATTACTCCTTTGTGTGTTCACCAAAATCCTAGAAGCCACATTAAGTGAACAGAGTAAATGTGCAGTGTTATGGGACCCACTGATGAATGAGTGAGTGTTCGGAGTTTTCAGGGCAATGGTAAGTGCTGATTAGAAATTATTGTAGCATTCTCTCTTGCACCCTTCAGTGTTGCCCAGCATCCATGTGCACTTTCTCTTGCTCCTTCTTTATGTCTTGTCATCTAGTCTTCTCTCTGCTGTCTTTCCTGCCCCACCAGTTTCTTCCTTTCTTTGCTCCTGACCAAGCCTCTCTTTTCCATATTGTTGACCCCTGTTCTTTTCTCTCCCTAGTCCCCCTTTTGAGCTTCTTGCTCTCTCACCCTCTGTCTCTCACCCATCATCAACCCCTTGGCTATTTCTGCATCTTTCTTTCCCTGTCTCGTGTTCTCTCACTAGTGTTCTTTGCCTGAAAGGTCAGAGCTGGAATTCTCTCACCTTCTTTTTTTTTACTCTTGTTCATTTAAATGATGGCTGTCCTAGGCAGGTCCAGGAGGACCGAAACCATGTCAGACTCTAAACAGCCATTTGCAGTACAATAGGTCTCGCATTAACGTTAGTTTAAGCTATTGGCATTGTAAATGACAATACATTTTATTTATGTTTCAAAAACCAAAACATGAAATAAAAGGCATTGTCATGTACAAAGCCAATAGCTCAAACTCGCTTAAATGTGAGACCTGTTGCATTGCAACTGCTTGTTAAATATTAGTAATTTCTGTATGTAGCATAAGTTGCATGTGTTTTTTTTTTTTTTTTAAAGTACTTTCCGAACAATGATTTATACATTTTTGTAAAAAGTCAAGATTTAAAAGGGGTATTTGTTCTTTTGTTTGCACTTTGGAGATACGGGGCCCCTCTTTGCACAAATGCCTTGGAACCCCCTGACCCAGACTTCTTGCAACAAGTCACACAACAGATGTTTTCTAGGAAAGAAAAGGGAGCAGGATTGGAGAAGATTTGAAACTATGTTTTGCAGCACCTTTTCATTGTTAGGTTGATGTACTAGATAAGATCTCCAGGTTTATTTAGGCACAATGCAGCAAAGCTACCACTGAGTTTACATGTGTTGTAACAAATAGTGTGATGAGCATAGGTTCAATGCATCACATCTAAAACTCAGAGTAAGGAATAGCCCACTTCTCTTATTATTATTATTATTAGGGTTTTGTAGAGCGCGTAGTAACCCGGAGGCATCCCAGCGCTGAGATCCAGACATATCATGAGGATAAGTACCGGGAAAGGGAGGGGGGCGGGGGGATCAGGGTCAGGGGAAGAGATGCGTTTTGAGTAGTTTCCTAAACCGGAGGTAGTCCGATTCCAACCTTAGTTTGCGGGGGAGAGAGTTCCAGAGGGTGGCTTAAAAGGATAGCTTTGAAACTAGCCTGGTGTTTGCACAGCTATGTCCTATTTAATCTTGGTAATTTGTTGGGTAGCTGTGCGCATTACAAAATAAAATAACATAACATAACATTTGTATTACCTTTAATTATATAATGCAAGGCTCAGGCTCTTTCTGAGATATTGGTCAGAGATTCACACAATGGCTTGTATAGGATACATTAGTGGATCAAGGACACTGGGATCACGGGAAAGCTCTGTTGAGTGACAGATACTTTCAGTCCTATCGCCGCCTGTTGCTTTGACAAGTGAAGTATCAGCTGTGGAGAGGTGTGGTGCAGCGGCCAGGGCAGCTGACTTCGGAGCTCAGGGTTCACGGTTGGATACCTGTCTCCGGCGGGAACTCAGCTCAAGCACCATGTGACTCTGGGCAATAGCTCACTTAATTTCCACGACACCCTTGAGTAGTTTGTGCTTTACAAATACGGATTTACAATTGTGATGGAGGCAGGAAAGGGTGGATGCACTTTGGAGTGGAGACACCTAATCTGCACCTTTTCTCCTTACTTACAGACCTTGTTCCTCTATTTACCTCAGGCTCGTGCTGGTACAACAGACAATGGACATACATTTCCTGGTTTTGTCTCTTTCTGATCCAGAGAACTGACACCAAAGAGATTCCCTGAATTCAATACATGAACATGTGGGGCTTCATAGGTTTTCTTTTGCTCTCATCTATTATAGGAGTGAGATTAACATTAAACCAGCAAAAAATAACAAACACTCCACCATAAAGAAGGTTCTCCTCCCACATTAAACAGTTAACTATCATGTCATAGAAGGGATGTTAAATGTGCCACCAGAGGCTTTATTTTCAATAGGAAGCTATGTTGTTGTTAACTAAACACACGTCTGTTTTTATGAGTGTCGAATATGCCAAAACATTTTTAAACTTTTTAAGTGTTTTACTATATTCAATCACTAAGGAGGGATTATTGTTTTGTACCATTGCTGCTATCTACGTTTTTTTAACTCAATCACGATCAAATTTTAAATTGTAATATTTCGCTGTGTGTTTTTGTTGGTGATTTTAAACTGACATTTGCACTTTACTCAAGCCCCAATCTCTCCCTTGTACCGATACTCGCTCCTCGCACAGCAGATTACTTGCTGGGGCGAGAGAAGGCGGACGCCATCTTGGGGGAAGGCAGGGACAGCGCTCCAGTTGCTGGCTGACTCCCACCCTCCTGTTCTCCTCCTATAAATGAACACCACTCCCCGACGGCGCAGCGGGCGGGCGCAGCAAGCTCGCCGGCAGCACGCCGAAGGTGCGCCAAAGGCAAGCCCGCCTGCGCCTGTCCGCGCTAAGACCGCACTGAGCGCCATACCCCCTGGCCTTCCTAGACCCCACCAAGGAGGTAAGGCTATCACTTATTCTAGCAATCATTTGAGGGACATAAGGAACATATACTACAAGGTATTTGGGGCCCTAGTAAGCTCGTGCTGTCCCCATTTTAAGGCAGACTTTTTAATCAACCTACAATCAGTACAATGTCCAAACTGCATGTATAAATTGACACTCCCGTTTCCTCAACAAATACAAAATTTACCCCAATTAAACACCATGGCCAAACCTACCCAATGCTCGGCAACTTAAAAAACATAAAGAGGATATCCATGAACTTATTCTAAGCCAAGACCTAGATCTCCTCTTTATACCAGAAACATGGACAGATCAATCATCCGGCCCCGATCTTCACACAGCTGTCCCGGATGGATGTTGTGGTCAGCCAGGATAGATCCGCCGGGGAAAAGAGGAGGCAGTATCGCCATTATATATAGAAATAATTTGGTCACAAGGATAGAACCAACTAACCTTGATTCAGCTGTAGCACTAACTTTCTGCATTAGACTCTCCCCCATGCAATCCTTCAATGGCACTCTTATTTACCGCCCACCCTCCCTTCGAACCCCCTTTCTAGCATCACTTAATACCCTATTAGAGCCCATAGCAGCTAATGCGGACTATACAATATTAGGTGATTTCAACTTTCATATAGAAAATCCCAATGACAGAGACTCGTCAACTCTAGAATCTGACCTTTCCTCAGCAGGTCTCAAATTACTGATTACCGCTCCTACCCACCAGGCTGGGCATACATTGGATGGAATTTTTTCCAATAATCCTCACATCACCTCACCTTGAGGAAAACCATTAACATGAACAGACCATGCTGCATTAATGTTCACCATTATGACCAGGAATGTCAAAAACACACACTCGATAAACTGTTCCACACAATTCAGAGACTGGAAGAATCTGGATGACCTAACTTTACACTCTACCCTGCTTGCCACCCAACCAGGGGACACAGCAGATCCCCACATTGCCTCAGAAAAGTACACGGCTTGGCTCAATGATGCCTTCAATATGTTGGCTCCTGTAAAATCTATACAACCAAATCGTAATACACCCTCCGCTCCTTGGTTTTCTGAAACCCTCAGACTGGAAAGGCAACGTTGTCGAAACTTAGAAAGACGTTGGCGTAAACTCTATGATAACAACGATAGAGATGCCTACAAAAAAGCGCTAGCCATTTACAGAACGATGTTAACTACAGAAAAACAAAAATACTATATGGAGCAAATAGAGTTAGCCAAAAATTCCACTAAACTACTCTACCAAGTGGTCTCGAATCTGTCCACCCCACCTATCTGCACCACTATAGAACCATCTCAAAATCTGTGTAACGAACTGGCAGATTTTTTCAAACTTAAGGTTAATGACATATTTTCTAATTTTCCACAAAGCTAATTTCAGAACCCACCAGTCCCAATATAAATCACTCCCCCACTTCCACATCTTTGTCCGAATTCACTCAAATCACCCCTACACAGATAAAGGAAATTATAACAACTATCAAATCAGGATCACCATTGGATCCATGTCCACCTATGATCATCAAGCCAGTGACCAACTTAATAGCTCCCATTCTGACAAACATTTGCAACGCCATGTTTTGTTCAGGTTCTTATCCTTCGGTTTGGAAGAAAGCAATCATCAAACCCTTATTGAAAAAACCAAGCCGGGACCCCTCAGAATCTAAAAGCTATCGACCCATTGCATGCCTCCCTTTTCCATCAAAAATATTCGAAAGAATTATGAATCATCAGCTGGCCAATTACATCGACCAGAATAATCTTCTTGATGATACTCAATTCGGATTCAGGAAGGGTCATGGGACTGAAACTGCCCTGATAAAGGCGGCAGATAAGGTCAGAGTGATCATGGATCAAGGAGGCGCAGCAGTCCTGATATTATTGGACCTGTCGGCGGCCGTCGACACGGTCGATCATAACATCTTGATCGACCGCGTTGGAAAGATCGGCATTCAGGACAAAGCCAAATCACTGCTGACTTCTTTTCTGTCTGGCCATGAGCAGTCAGTTAAACTGGGTGACTTCTTCTCCCCTGTTTTCACCTTGCCGTGTGGTGTTCCTCAGGGATCCTCGCTAAGTCCGACGCTATTTAACATCTATGTGTCGGACTTGGCGAGGGTCATTAAATCATAAGGTATAGGGTTAACATCCTACGCTGATGATACCCAGTTGGTACTGGCCGTTCATAACAACGGAGGAGCAGTTGCGGCCAAATTTCAGGATGGTATGATGGCCATCAGTTCCTAGATGGACCACAATTGTTTAAAATTAAACTCAGACAAGATGGAGGTCATGATATTTGGTAGTTGGACCCCATCTTGGTCTCCAGCATGGTGGCCTTCTGGCCTAGGCCCTCCCCCGACACCGGTTAATAAAGTCAGGAATCTAGGGGTACTATTTGACAATAAACTGTCATTTGTAAGCCATGCCAATGCGGTAGTCTCAGCATCTTTTTACACTTTGAGGATGATCAAGAAACTACTGCCGTTTCTGCCAGCTAGCGCAGGCAAAACCTTGATGTCAACTTTAGTTTTATCTAAGGTTGACTACTGTAATGGTTTACTACTAAATGCCCAAGAACAAGTTTTGAATAAGCTACAACTTGTCCAAAATGCTGCTGCCAGAATCCTGACCCACACTCCAAAATTCTCGTCTATCTCTCCGATCATCCGACAACTGCATTGGCTGCCGGTTAGGAGCCGCACAAAATTTAAGGCGCTATGTATCACTTACAGGGCTAGGAATAGCACAGGCCCAGAATTTTTAAAGAAAGCCTCGTCTGTTGATACGCCCAAAAGAGCCTTGCGCTCTTCCACAGCCAATTTGCTGCCAATTCCTCGCACTAAAAAAGTGAACTGGGGGGACAGACACTTCACAGTCGCTGCCTCCAGGCTGTGGAACACTCTCCCCCTCCATATAAAATCTTTCCCTTCCATGATGACGTTCCGGGGACAATTAAAACCATGGCTTTTTAATCAGTAAGAACTTGATCTCTCCACGCATTTGATCTGAACAGCGCCGAGACACCTTAGGGTATTTGTGCGCTTTACAAATTGCATAAATAAATAAATAAATAAACTAATTGTCACATCTCATTAGACTGTAATTAATAGTATCTCTAACATTAAATGTCACATGTTTCCTGTTTCCCAGACTCTCAAGGATACAACTTTAAGTGCCCCACATACTATGTATATCGAGTGACACAAAATATTTACTATCTCTGAGACATCAAATATATGCAAGAAGGTGATGCAAGCATAATAGAATAAGTACGCTTCACTCGCTCATTCCATAAGTTATTCTTGGATTCATTTCATTTTTCTTAGAATAGGCTCTTAGATGGCAACAACATTAGTGTACAGCTTTATACATTCATAAAGGATTTTAAATGCTCAATATGACATTGATTAAGTCAGACTGCTATGAAGTCAGGGCCAAGATTGAGAAGGCATCATGTGTAGCTATGGCATGGATATTACAACATCTAGATCTACATCGAAGACGACTTAATATTATCCTGATTTCACTTATTAAACATGTTGTAAAAGCTTAAGACATGCTGTTGGAGAGTGGATTATTAGTAGGCGCAAATGCCAATCTGCCACTAGCAATACGGCCATTAACACAGATAAGGGCTCAGCATAGGTCTTAGAAAATTATTCCTATGCTCAACCCTTGGAAGCCTGGCTGTGAGCAGGCAGACTTAACTTTGAAGACAGGTATGTAAAGCATTTAAAAATAACAATGCAGTTAATATTTAAGACACAATCAACAATAAAAAACCCAAACCAATTTATAAACATAGGAAATATTGTTATCTTTAAAATGACACCAAAACAACACAAATCCAATGTAAGGAACCGGAGATATGAATTTTCAAAGATTTAACATTATCTAGCACATTGAAACCTATAGCGCCTTATCGGGACATCTGGTCATGATAGACCTGGTCAAAGTGAAAGTTTCAGTCCACCCTCAATGGAGCCCTGCATGGCTACCCCTTGTGGTAGGTCTCAGTCAAAGTTTTTACTTTTTGACTTAGAAACGTTTCTGGCGCTTTTCTTCCCGGGGTCTCTCGAAGCTCTCAGCCAGTTGGGATTAGGTGAGGGTTCTCTTTATTTATTGCTTTGCGACGAGCTCCTGGTCAAACCTATAGACCTATAGAAGTCCGACCTACGGAGCATTCCAAAGGGATGCACCAAGGATCCATGCCGACTCGCGGTTGAAGGCAGGTGGCTTGCCTTTGGTGGTTGCTCCAGGTCACATTTTCTTATTTCAGACTTAGAAACCTTTACTGAGCTTTTCTCACGTGGTACCCCGATGCTCTTCATCAGGCCAGATTGTGCGAGGGCTCACCGGCCTTGGATTTTGCCTACTCCTGGTCAAACTCTGAAAGTAGTACCTACGGAGCTATTCAGTGGGATAAACCTGGACGGCAGGTGACTCACGGTTGAAGGCAGGCGGCTTAGCTGGCTAGGTTGAGTCGGTCCTCGTATGGAGCTTTTTTCCAAAGTTGCTCCAAAGATTTTCTATAAAAGTCTGGAACTTCTTCCTGAAGTTCCCCAAAAGGGTCCCAAAGTGTTTCAAACTCACTCCAAGGGCCTGGAAGCTCTAAGATGCTCCTTGAAAGTTGAGGTTTTCAGTTCCCACAATCCACTTGGACAAAAACCTTAGAAACACACTGATCATGCTCCAGGTTGAGTATTCTATTCTTGGGAGTGATGTTCCAGGTGAGCTCTGTTAACCTGTAGCTTGCACAGAGTCCACTTGTAACTCCTTTTACAGCAAGGTAGTCCACAGGGCTGTAGTTCCAGATGGTGTAGAAGGAACAATCTTCAATGTGCAGGCCTTAGGAAATGCACATCAAACTTCTCAGCATGGCCTTCTTGCTTTCTTAGGTTTCAAGCAGCAGATCAGAGGCTCTGCCCCTCTCTGATACTTATTCCAAGTTCTCTGGGTCAAGCAGGAGGTCACTCCTGTCCAATGGGGTGTAGGGTACTGCCCCAAGGTATGACCACTTCCTGCAGAGTGTAGCACTATTTGTTCCCAGAGTGCACCAATTCTTCCAAATTCATAATGGCTGGTTTTCCAGCAGGGACAGAAGAGCTGGCTAAACACACCCATGGGATGGCTTATCTCCATAGTCTCTCCCCATTGCATCTGCTCATTTTTTTCTTAGGCCTAGCATCTGGCTGGGTTCAAAAGAGTACAATTGTAAATTACTCCGGTATCTTCCCCTTCCCTTGAAGTTCATTGTTTGCGACTCCTTCCCCTGCTCTGGCATTCCTGTGTAAAAGAACGCTGCCATCCCAGCAGAGCTGGTCAACCCCAGGGGCTCCTTAACACCTCTTCAAAGAAGCCTGGCTAATCCACTTAACTCTGATCAATCAGGACAGACCACTATAAATCTGAATCTGGGCTTACAGACAAGAAAGTCTTGTAACTTCTTGTCTGTACATTTTAGAAGAAATTCAACAATATCATATTGTTGAGTTTATTAATACCATTCTGAGAAGTCTTTGAATGGTGTTTTTAACCTTCTCCTCTCAAGAGTTATGAGTTAATAACGTCTTGCTATGTTAACCTATGTATTAGCAATGGAAAAAATGGGAAATATCACTTGGGCCATTTTTCCAGCACCAGGGCTTATAAAAAAAATATTGTATAAGTACTCTGCGTATATCTACAGGACCCCCACCCCTGAACACCTAAGGGAGACTTTAGAGGTTCTGAATGAATATGTAAAAATATTGCAGATCCTCCCCCACAGTGCTCCTAGCACCAAAGTCGAGTTTGTGCACCACTTTATCACAATGTGCGGAGTGACATTTCTACTTTCTCTTAACCCTGGGCATATATAACTCATTTTATAAGGGTCCTCCTTATCAATATCTGACCCTCACCCCTGGGACTCGCTAATATGCCCAAACATTGTACGTTGTCCATGTTTAAGTGCCCCAAACACCAAAGATGAGTTTGGACACAATTTACTTTTTAAGAGCAGTCCTTCAACACAGGGCTACTTTTAATCTGACCTAGGGCTCAGCAGTGCACACATGCAAGTGCAGAAAGGGCTGCTGGCATCTACACTGCCATGCCCTATTATATACTAGGGACTGAGAGGTAGTTTCAATCCCCCTGCCCTATCATGTACTAAGGACCTATAGGGTAGATCATGCCAATTAAAGGGGTACCCCAACCCATAGTCTAGGGCTAGGAATTACAACAAATATTATGGCGATAACTATGCTTATGGAAGCAGCGAAGCAAGGTAAACATCCGTTGTACCTTTGCTTCATTGATTACACCGCGGCCTTCGACCACGTAGACCACCCCAAACTTTAGTTAAAGCTGACAGAATGGGGGATTCCGTTAACCCTCCTAGACCAACTCATTCAGCTGCCTACTGACACATGGGTCAGAATTAAACTAGGCAAAGTAAGGCACCTCTGAAGAAGAATAATTACAAGGAAGGGCTTAAAACAAGGATGTGTCTTGGCCCCTTTGCTCTTCAGCCTCTTCCTGGTGGACCTGCCAGCAGAACTGGATGCTTGCTCTTCACACTCCCCGAAGTTTGGCGCAATGATACTGACAAACTTACTTTATGCTGATGACCTAGTGCTGATCAGTAGAACTCCAATAGGACTTCAGCACCTTTTAGATGTTACCGACAACTTCTCAAATCGGAACGCTCTAAAAAAAAAATCAAAAAATCAAAAGGTATGAGCGTAAACCACCGTAAGAATACTAGTCACAGTTGGTACATGGAAGGTAAACGCCTGGACCAAGTAAGTTCCTACAAATACTTGGGCGTACTCCTAGATAAAAACAATTCCTTCAAACCACAACTTGAATCTTTACGAAGGAAGAGAGTAATGACCCTGAAGAAATTGCTACCGGACTTGACACTTGACCCCCTCTTAAAGGTCCTGCTTGCAAAATTGCAACCAGTAATCACCTACGGGAGCGAATCCATGACAGGAAGAGATGCTGCTACCCTCGACTGTATAATCACAACATCCTACAGGGCGATATTTCAGCTCCCCAAATTTGTTTCTCCTGCGTAAATAAGACTGGAATTTGGGATCCAGAAACAGGAAATAGAAAGGCAGGGAGCTTTCTTAAAGAGTTGGCACAAAATCCGAGCTGGTGAGAGAGGGTCCTTGAATAACCTCCTTTGGCTAGAGCTGACCCGCACTGGAAAATCTCCAGTTAACGTCTACTTACAGAACTCTCTCCAGGCCCTCGGCCTGGCAGAAGCCTGGAATACACCAATGGGCCATTTGGTTTTTAAAAAAAATAGTAACAAAGTCGACCAGGCTCACATCAGCTATAGAGGACAAGAACTTGGTTTCCAAGAGAGCTCATGGCTGAGTTGTACTTAACAACTACGATGTCCTAAAACCTCAGCCCTACCTCATGGACGGATCTAAGCTCGATACCAAAGAAACATTCTTAAAACTATGGCTGGGAGTCGGCCCGATCAACCCGTTCATGCCACCGTGGGAAAGAAGAGAAACTGATTACCGTTTTTGTGCGAAAGACCCTGAGACCCTGATTCACATTATATGCATATGCAAGAAGCTGGTTGACAGACATACAGAAAAGCCAGTTAAAACCACTATTTAAGCAGCATGGAGCAAGGTCCTGCAGACAGGCAGTGATGCTGTGTTTTTAATCCTTCTTTTTTGCAGCTAAACTGTCGCCTTAAAAAATTCTTTGATCTGATATCACAGAGATTGAAAATTATTTGCTGCCAATAGCAGAGAACAACCGTGACTATAACAGACTCTGAACTGGCCCGCTGCACCGGTTTTAACATTACGCAGTACATATAATGATCTCAGAAAGACCTGCTATCTTGTGTCAGCAGTGCTACTTCAATCGGAATAATTTTATGTCTTTTAGTACCAATGCAAGGTAGTTTTTAAACTTAGACTCATTTTAATAGTTTATTCAAGCAACTTTTTTAGATATCAACCTGTAATGCTCTGAATGCAACGGTTTTAATTAATCATGCATAATAAAAAATTACTTACTTACATAGTCTACCCTAGTGTATGTAGTTATTTCTACTGTATTCTAAGTGCCTATTTCAGCATAGTACTGACCCTGGGCCTGATTGGGCAGAGCCCAGAGTCATTTACCACCAGTACCAGTCAGCAAAATGTTGGGGGATGCATAGGATGACTTAGCAAAACACATGCCTTGTGAAAGATGTGGATAATGAAAGAAAAACAACTTCTATAAGGAAGTTGCTAAATGTGGCAGCTCTTGATTGCATTGCAGGAGCTTCTATATGGCTTAACACTATGATGGGATTTCTGTATTGCCATGCTAGTTGGAGGAAGTTCTTTAAAACAAAAAAGATATTCTTTATTGTGTTGTCATGGTAAGCAAGAAATACAAACAAACATGGTATAAGCTGTAAATAGTAATCAGAGCTGAGAGCAAATAACAAAGTAAGTAATACAAAACAAATCAAAATAAAACAACCAAGTTTGACCAGACGCACGATGTGGAGCCCAAAATATCAGGGTCGGGGGGGCATATAGCAGTGCCATGGGAAACTAGTGCAGAGAACTTGTGGTCAAGCGTGCAAGGGTCATGTAGCTAATAAATGCATTGACACAGAAAATAAAACAAGAAAGAATCTGATCAATAAGGCAAGGCTCAACTCTACGGGATTCAGAATTGGTTTTCCATCGGGTCTAAAGAGCGCTACCATGAGAGAGAGCAGAGATGAGGTAAAAGCGAAGATGGACAAGTGTCAGGGTGGGTCTTGGAGGGAAGAGTACCATATTTCCTTAGAAGTGTTCAATCAGTCCAGTAGGCGGTAGATGAACTGTATATGGGAAGCAGCAACAGCCATATCAAAGATCCAGTCCATGTGCATTGGAGGTAGTTGCTGATTCCACTGTAGCAGGATGGCCATGACAGCCACTGAGAGAGCTGTGTCTATTCACGTTTGGTCTGTCGGGAGATCTATGTACGTCTAGTTTGCCATGAAGAAAGATCAATTCCATAGATAATTATAGAGCCAATAGGTCGGTAATGTTAATGGTGTTTATAACTTGGGTCTAGAATCCCTGAAGAGGGGCAGAGGAGTAAACATGGTGTATGATGTGCCCATGGTGGTTTGCACAGCACCAGCATGCCGGGCCAGGGCAAAGGCAAGCTTGAAATACTTTGTATGGGGACCAATGCCAGTCTTGTAAGAGTTTGAAAAGACAGTTTCTTTTGTCCCTCCCGCAGCCTTATCCCAAATGATACCTCATGGTATTTTTGCATAAAGTCCCAGATATTCACTGTTGTCAGCAGCAACGGATTTTGAGCACATTCACCTGGTACAAGAGGCTCGTATAGCAGGTCAGGGATAGCCAGGCACCCTAAGAGTGCCTGTTAGATCATGATCCAGTCCAGCCTTTCCAAAGGGCCAGGCATTGTGCTTTATTGTAAACCTGTATGTTCAGGAGCTGAAGGCCCTCCGATGCCTTATAAGCTTCCAGTTTGGGGAGTTGGAGGCGGGTTCTCTGACCATCCCAATGGTAGTCTTTGATATCTTAGTCTTTTGCAGTGACATTCAGTGTGGGGCAGCCAGAGGCTGCTCAGTGAGAGCTGTGTGGGGCAGTGACTGGCTGCGGTGATTGCCAGGGCCCCCCTGCAGCGGCCGCGATATCCACCTTTCAGCAGCAGGAGCCACGTTAGCCATCTCAGCAGCTGATAGATCTGCAGTGGTAGCAGCCCAACTCGCGACAGGAGCCGTGATAACCAACCCCCCTGAGTTAGTGACTCCAACTAGCGCCCAGACCCAGTACGTCAGGACTGCTTGTGAGGATGGAAATCCCTCAAGGGTAGAAAGTGGCTGGAACTTGTTCAGAATGTGCCCCAAGGCGGAAGGCTCACTATGACCACAGGAGCCTAACTACTTAGGCAAGAACAATGCCCCTTGCATCTTTCCCGGACGTTCCCTGACGACCAAAGAGACCAAGATCCGATAACGTGCAGCAGATCTACGCTCTGATCGGAATTGGAGCAAGGTACGGATAATCGGAAACAGGTAGCGACTGGACCAGCCCTGAATAATTCTGAAGAGCCGCCTCTTTGGTGGAAGCGGTGTTTAGGGGGAGAGCTGGCTTCCAACAGATAAAAAACAAGTAAAAGCACATGCATTGTGAACGGACCAACTTCACCTTACATCCAACCTTACCCAGCTCATCCAGGTAGCCGGCACAGGACATGAGGGCGGGCCGAGTACGGGAGAACATTCACCCTAAGACTACAGGGGGTAGAAGAAAGTGCAAGGCTGACTCCTCCACAGATCAGACTAGTGACAAAACCACTTTAATTTCGACAGAAGGGGACCCAATTGCTGGCAGATCATTGAGAGGGAAACCTATTGCCCCCCTATCTCTACCCAAAATCTACTCAAAATTCAGCTTCATAAAAGATTTTGGTGCTGCTCTTTAGTCAAGCAACGCAACAGTAAAAAATCTTCAGACACCTCTATTACCAGACCAAGTACCACTATTGGAATCAGCAGAGCAGTCACTCTAGCCAACCCACTCTAGCCAGCAGAAACAGCAAATCCCGGCTCAAGTCCATATCCAAGCTTCGGCCCATTACACTGAGATTCCTGTAACACCATCATCTCCATCTACAATTACATCATTGTCAGAGGGTCACATTAAGGAAGTGCCATACAATAAAACAATAGAGAGCAATACTCAGAATAATCTAACAGCTTTATCTTTTTCAACTAGTCCTTCAACCAGCCCCATGGCACAGCATAAGGTTCAGAACAAGTTGTTGACGGGTGACTCACTATGCCCTGGAGGAATTCAACTGAACCCTGTTTCACCAACAGGCTCCCCAGGACTTCATAAACTGCAGCAACCAGAAGCTAAGGAATCAACAACCGCAGTCAACTCTATAGCAGTAACAACTCCAAATATACAAGCACTGTCGACCTTAACAGAAATAGGCCATTTACTGGCCCGAAACATGGTGTATGATGTGCCCATGGTGGTGTGCACAGCACCAGCATGCCGGGCCAGGGCAAAGGCAAGCTTGAAATACTTTGTATGGGGACCAATGCCAGTCCTGTAAGAGTTTGAAAAGACAGTTTCTTTTGTCCCTCCCGTAGACCTCTATCCTCAGTCTTTAGGAGTTCATCCCAGTCATCGTCCGGGTAGTCATCAGACAGCCTGGTGCACCACCTTTCTTTCAGGAGTAGACAGAGTGATCGTGAATGGTGTTCCTCGAGCAACATTTTGTGCAGGTCTCGACCCGACTAATAGGAGCAATCAGTCCTGGCCAGACCCATCAAGCCTAAAAGATAAACTAACTAAACATCACTTCCTACAGATAGCCGAAGGTTTCACCATCGGACCCCTGGATCTAAATTCACCTAGCGCCGATATGGTGAATACAGTTACGTGCGAAATCAGCCCCATCAATCACGCCAGTTCTAACACGACACTCCCATCAGCCAATCTAAATGTTTCAAAGCAGGACAAAGGGAGGGCTGCCCTATCCTATCCAGGAACTCAAGAATGGGAGGTCATGCTGGCAGCATACTCCCCAGACCGACATACGAGATTTCTCACAGAGATGATGAAGCACCTGCATCCACCTTTAGCTGACAAACAACCCTCTTGGGGAGAGGAGGAAGCAAAGCCAAAGGTGCAGGGGGACCCAAATCTGCATGACGGGAGCGTTTGGGCCTCTCTCCTAAAAACTATGCAATTGTCAGTGGAGGCGCTACAATACCAATCAGAAAAGATGGATATAAAGCTCTCTTTACTAAACACTCTGGGCAGTGTTTACAGCAGGGATCGACGAAAAACTTGGGGACCTCAACGGACTAATAAGAAGGGCACAATCTAAGACATACCATGAATGTGGGTGTAGCCTGACAGTGGATAAGCTGTCAACTCTTCCGACTATGCTCTCCACCGTGCTCAATGAGCTGAAGAAAAATTCAACCTGCTCCGCCAGCGTTAGCCGCTCTACTGGCGGCTCCATTATACTTACGACAGTTGACAGCAACTCAAAGCTGATCTGCAAAGGCACTAAAACCAATACACTGCAGAGTGGCTAACACCGTCAGCAGTTGCGATCCTTCAAAGACCGCTTTAGACACACCAAATGAGACTAAAATAAATGCCAGCTGAAAAGAAAAGGTCGCAATCATAAACTACTCCTTCTTAACCGAGCAGCTACCTATTACATTATTTGCAAACAATGCCCTACATCAACCATCGCACCAAAAGAGGGGGACAAGCAGGATAACGCTCTTGCTCAAACTAACAATCGCCAAGACACAGCAGCATCCCCAGCTCCTATAACATTGGAGGGTCCACAGTGGGCACAGCAGACAGGTTTTTGAAGCATCTTGAGGTAGCCCCTAGGTCAGAAAGTGACAAAGCCGCTACTAGCTCAGATCTTGAACCTCCGCTACAAACTACAATATCCAACTCAAATCGATCCGCAGGGCTTGTTGATCATCAAAAAACTATGATCTTAGCAAAGGAAAACAATTGGGAGCCCAGCTCACTTGTAATTGGGCAAGTCCCCCCGTTGTTCCAGCTGGCAATACCAAACAACAACAATACTGAACTGCACGACTTAGACTGCGGCATTCTCAATAGTAGGGAAGCAAAGGAGGACAGTCCCGGAAAATCCTCCTCAGGCTTCACACCCATGGAAACAACAGAGTCAACCTGGTGCTTCAATCATAACAACAAACTCGGAAATACATTTCAATCCCAGCCGAGCAGATATGTCTTCAGTTCAGAACTAGCCTCTTCAACTAATACAACAAAACCCCGCTGTCAAAAGGACGGGGCCATTCGCAATTACTACACATCCCCCAAATGGTGTGCCATCTGTCTCGAGCTACACACTGCTCAAACCAGAGTTCTTTTCAAAAGGACGTCACGATATGCTGAACAGGGGCAACATCTTGAAATTACTTCGGGTCATACCCACCCTAGCAGACCTGAACACAACAGACCTACTCGCAATAGAGTTTCTCCCAATTGAAAACCCAGCTACACCGGAAATAACAAGGGCATCTTAGAAAACAGCGACAATAGCCCAGAGTATTCAAACAGCACCTTACCTTTAAAGACTGGGGCATTCAAGTAACTCCCTATCAACCTCCAGCCTACTCAGAGCTGCTAGCTATATCTAGCCCAAGGTCAAGTCTCAGGGAAGGTTCGAGGCCATCGTCTTCAGTTTTAAGAGAGGCCCTGGGCAATTCAGCGCCACAAAGGTCCTTTAATCAAGGCGCACAACACGGATCTCCTAGGATTGATACGTCACACGGACGCATCGCTTGGTATGATGATCCAATTACAAGAACTATAAACCTTGCTGCAGCAACTCAATGACATCATAGCCACTCTGATCCCGGTAACAATAGACCAAAAGAACCAGCAATACGTTTCTGCTCATGGAATGTTAACGGCTTAGCTGCAAAAATTCAGGACCCTGAATTCCTGCAATATCGTAACAACTTTGATATTATTATGCTACAGGAGACATGGCTTAAGGAACCACTACATATACACGGCTTTTTCATTGCTTTGATCGTCCCGCCGTTAGAGGCAGTAAAATGGGTCATTCTTCAGCGGGGCTGGCAACCTACATCTCAACAAACACCATACCAACAGCTGTGGAAACCGGCCCGGAAACAGATGTTGCTTTGGGGGTTAAACTTACTCTTTCTCTGTCAGGGGTACAAAACGAAGTAACTTTCTTTAATGTATATATCCACCCAAAACGGTCATTAAGCGATTCACTGAAGATAATTGATCAAATTACTACTTATCTAGTCAGTGCAGAAATGTCAAACCTTATAATATGCGGGGACTTGAATCAATATCTATTGGGATCATCCAAAGAAAATTAAGTTTGTCTCCAATCGTCAATTTACAATATACCAACGCAAGGAACCTTTATGCATGGGAGGACGAGCAGGGAAAACAGATTTCTCTTGGAAGAATTAGAACATCTAAACCTTAGGGCCCTTAATGGAAGACTAGCCGGCGATACCCCTCCAGTGGCAAGCTACTACACTGAACTAACAAGCTTGCTTTTAGATTACATGTTCATTAGTCTATCACTGTTTTCATACATTACCGGCTTCAGAATGGGCGACAAGGTTGACAGCGATCACTGCCCACAAGAGACTATTCTTGCAGTAACCGCTCCGTCTGATATACAACCAGCTCCACATCTAGGCTCAAGTTACACGATAAATTAGAAGAGGATCAAGCATACAGCAGAAAACATAGAGTCCTTAACAGACACAGCAAACAATCTTGTACTCACTCAAATGTTGGAAAAAAATCTGACACAAACTTGGGAATGCTTCACCTCTAACTTCAGTAATCTAAAGGCTACGGAAATAAAAACCGAGGAGTTTTCCGGTTACAGCACAAGAGAAAAAGATAATTAAGGTTCAGAAAGTGCAAAGAAAAGCCCTTAAGAGAATGATAAATGGCTCTATAAGATCTCTACGACATGATCCAGGGAATAAACTGCTCCTTTCATCCCTGCGGCAACAAAGAACCCAATTGAAGAAATTGAAATGGTATATTAACAGCAACTATGAACAGTACTTCTGGGCAAAACTTTTATATAATATAAAGCATAATGCCAGTGATCGCTTCTGGAAATCAGTAAATACAATCATCCACCCGCATACCATTACCTGATTAGTCTAGTCTAGTTTTGGAGGCAGTGGATTTCTTGTGGCATTTTTACAACTTACCTTCATCATAGAAGATTTGGATTCTCTCGACAGTCTTGTTCCCAAGGCATTTTCCGAGACTTTGATTATTATTTAATGCCTAGGTTCATTTCTGCACTCAACAGCCGCCAAGTAAGCGGAAATATATATATACATTTTTACTTACCTCCATTTCAGTTCTTCAGACGCTTCGTGGGAATTTTCATTCCTGAAGACAAAGCAAAGAAAGACTTTAGCAACATTCCAATTCTGAACTCATGTACATCAGTTTATTTTACATTTTTGAAAGAATTCTTCAATACTAATCCTTCAGTTGCTGTTATGAGAGGAGCTTAGTTCCACACACTCTAAGGTATTGTTTACCAAGACATTATTTTGCTATATTCCCCATTGAAGTATTTGTGCTTCTTTGCAGGTGCACTCAGAGGTTCTCCAGGAAGGAGTCCAATGACAAAACCAGTGTAGCAGCCTCTCTTTCTATCCCATTCCCCTATTCCCCCGTGTTTCTGGTATCAGAGAGAGATTCTGGTGCAGAGGCATAGGGGAGTTGGGAAATATTCTTCGAGGGTCGTCAGCCGTTCAGCTCCTGCGGAAGGTTTGGATTTTGGTACGTTCTGACAGTTTTGGCAAAGGTCGTCAATGGCAGCGTGGGCCTCCCAGGAGTGAAGGGAAGCCCTGCACCATGAGAGAAGGGCTGCCTTGTCGATGCAGAGTCCCGGGTCCCAGGAGGGGGCCCGGGTGAAGGAGGCAGAAGCGCCATCTCCGCCCCAGTCCTCGCAGAGAGGCGGTGTGTTAAGACTAACCCTGGGCGGAGAACTAAGCTCCGTTTGCGGAGTTTGCGAATTTTCGGCAACTTCGCACTTCATGGCGAGCGCGAAGTTGTCGACTACTTCGCAATCTACAGCGTAGCATAGTAGTTTTTCTTCCTCGCGCGCTCAATAGCATTCTCGCGTGCGCGGTAATGACTTACCGTGGTTCTGCGTTTGCTTTCTCGTTTTTCTCTCCCGGTCGCGTTCGCTACGATGTTTGGAATCCGGCCGCACAATCCCATGCGACTTTGAGAACGCGAATACGTCATTCGGATGCGCGAACATGTCATTGGGACGTGCGATCCTCCTTGCAGCTCCATGTTGGTAAGATCGCGTTTCCGAACACGCAGAAACTGCAATCTGGCACAGAATATCTCCCGAGCATGTTAAAATCTTCTCAAAAATGTTCATTTAACCCCTCAGATTGTGATTTGGCTGTATTTTTTGGGCTAGGAGTCCTCTTTTTGTTTTTACTCTTTTTTTCAAGAGAAAGGAAGTGTGCCCCTGAGTCTCCAACTTCCTGTTCCTGTCCACCAGGCTCCTCCCAGTCCATGTGGTGTTGTTCACTTTCATTTGGATTTAGAGCTGGAAGGATGACTCTTTGTGTATCTCTGCTGCATCATAGCATTTAATTGGATTTATTGAGGAATTTTGGATATGAACTTTTCTTTTACAAGTAAGTTTGAGAATTGAGAATTGGTGTACTGTAAATGTTTGTTTGGTTTGGTTTTTATTTTAACTACAGTTTTCTGTGCTTCTCAATCTTTCTTAAAAATTATTATTGAGGGAGGCCTGTACTTTCATGAGGGGCCAAGTTGTATGTGTTTGAAATTTCATCCAGTACGGCTAGAGGTACCCAAGGGTCCATCCATGTTTCTGTTGTGTCTGTGGCATTGGATTTAATTGCATGGAATTTAATTTTGTTCTAAAATTAGGTAACCCTAGTAGTTCATGTAGTTAGTGTAGGCCTGCTTGAGTTCATTTACTTTCTGTGGGTGGCTTGGCCAGGTGGTGGGTGGTGGCCATTTTGTGTTTGCAGCCACTGTGTTTTTTTTTGCCATAGGCCTCCAAGCTTGTGGCCTACTCTGCCAGTAGGCCCAAGGGTACTACTAGAGTCCTCTTCATGTGGGTGCATGAACGTTGTTCAACTGATTTTGGGTGTTTAAGTTGTAAGTGTTACATCATGTAAATGTAAATGTAAATGTAAATGTACAGGAATTTATATAGCGCAAATCACCAAGCGGTTTCTAAGCGCTTGCTTAGGGAACCCGTCCTGGTATTCCCCTGTGAGATAACCCCAGCAGGGTATCCACAAGGTGAAAGCCAGGCATCCCGCCGCGAGGGGCCGTTGTGGAGATTAAGCAAGCTATTGCCCAGAGTCGCAGAGTGTGAACCCATGAATCGAGAAGGCACCGGAGCGAGAATTGTCAAGTCCATGGACATTTTAGGACTCAAGACCCCGCCGAGCCGGGAATTGAACCCTGGTCCCGGGCTGACCTTTGCTTCCAGGTCTGCCTCCTCTAACCAGTGAGCCACACTTCTCCCATCATAGGTCATGGATGGCTTTGGATTGATTAGCAAAATGTTTTTTTGGTGTTGAATTGCAGGTTTTGGGTGTGTGTTGGATAATATGCGCACTAGGTAACCCTAGAATTCAGCTCGCGTAGTTTTGGTAACTTTGCACAGTGCAACAACGCGACCAAGCAGTTTTTGTCTTCTTCGCGCACTCAATATGCTTGCTCAGGCCCGGGATAACGACGTTTTGTACAGTTCGCGCTGCCGAAACACGCCGAATTTGCATTCTCGCGGGCTATATCTCTCGAGTTGCCTAAAACGTTCCGAAAATGTAGATGCTGTTCATTTTGCTAAAAGAAACTCCTCAGGTTGTCATTTGCTTGTAGTTTTTAGAGCATGGACTACTTACTGTTTCTGTCCTCTATGTACTTTGTTATTATTTGAGGGTGGCCTGACCATGTGGGCGGCTTGGTGGCCATTTTGTCAAGCAGCCAACCATTGTCCTTTTGCCATAGGAATGTATTGTCTGTCTTCTCTTTCTTTTCATGTTTTTGTGGGTGGCCAGGCCATGTGGGGGTGGCCATTTTGTGTGACCTTCCATCGTGGTTTAGTTTTTTTGCCGCAGGCCTACAAACGTATGTGATTTTTTTCTGCCAGTAGGCCTAGAGTCCAAGAGATAGTCAGCAGGATGATTGATGTAGCGTTGTCCATTTTGTCTGTTGAATTTAACATCATTTAGGGCATGGGTGGCAATGAATTGAATTTTCAAATGTGGTGTTTGTGGTGTTATTTGTTTGGGTAAAAAAACTCTAAATGCCTTTGTTGTTTGTGTTGTTGTGTAACTTTCAAACCTTGTAGCCATGGGGATTTTCTTTTTTGCATTAAGCTGTGATGCAGGCATCCTCCTTTTTCTGGCCATATAGGGAGGAATATAGGCCTGCTTGACTTTATTGTTTTCTGGCCTTTGCCCTTTACCCATGTACCTGGGATGAGAGTGCCCATGTGGAGCTGGGGTGGTAGTAGTAGTGTGCTGTTTTGTTTTTGACAAATTGGCCTGTGTCTTGCCATTGTTCCTGTTGGCTTACTACTGTTCACATCCCCATTGCTATCTGCTGCAGGTCACTGATGCTGCATCCATCCGAAATGATGCACAAATTAAGGATAAACAAGTTCCACTTCCACTACATTAGCTTTTTAGTTCTTTGCTATTCTTACTCTTACTGGTTGTACTAATACTTCTAGTAGTAATTAAAATGAAAGCTAAAAAAATCCACATTCGACTGATGTTGTTAACTAACTTCTGCCTTCTTTGCTTGTAGGTGCTGAAGAGGAGGTGTCATCATTCATCGCCTGTTCTACTGCCAGACGGACGTCCTTCTGTACTACGTCACGTGTGGTGTGACTAACCTGACCAGACATCATTCTCAGCAACTTGTGCAACTGAGTGCTGCTGCTGACATCTGAAGAAGATGGGCCCAAAGAAAGCAGGTACCAGGTCCTTCAAGACCAAGAAAGTAGCTGAGAAGAAGGAAGAACAGAAGAAGGAAGTGACACTTAAGTCTGGTGTTGACCCGAAAACCTTTTTTGGGCAAAAAAAAGTACGCCTGCAGCAGCAGTGACCGGGGTCCAAGCTGGGGCCAGCACCTCCGCATCAGTGGGCCCAAGCCACCAACCCAGGCCCAAGCAGATGAGTGGGGAAGAGGTAGCCAGCCTAATGGTGGAAAGCAGTGATACTGAGCCTGAGCTGAACTTATCGCTATCTCAAAGTCGTACACATTCCACGCAAGAGGGAACACAGCAGAAAAGTGGTGAACAACAACCAGCGCCCGCAATAGTAGATGTTCAACCTGAGCCACCACCCGCAATAGTAGTTGTTCAACAACAACCACCTCCCGCAATAGTAGATGCTCAACGAAAAGAACAACCACAACCACCGCCCGCAATAGTAGTTGTTCAACAACCACCTCCCGCAACAGTAGATGCTCAACGAAAAGAACAACCACAACCACCGCCTCCAATAGTAGGTGTTCCACAACCACCGCCCGCAATAGTAGATGTTCAACGAAAATAACAACCACAACCACCGCCTGCAATAGTTGTTGTTCAAGAACCACCACCGGCAATAGTAGTTGTTGTTCCTCCCGAAGTCGGGGCAGTTCAGGAAATTGAGCCTGATGCTGAGCAAGAAGACGAGGCAGCACTTCATGCAGGAGATCTATTGTTTTCCAAATCCCCACCAAGGAAAAGGAGGGGTAGTCCATCGAGTTCTTCGCCAAGCATCCGTTCTGATGATCTTGATCTCAATTGGGAGCCACAACAATCTCAGCGTGAGAGGGAGAGACATCCCAAGAAGACCAGGCTATGGAAAAGGAAGGTTCCAGAAAGCCTACCACTTATGGAGTGCGATGTTGAGCAGCCGGATAATGATGGTGATGATGAGTCAGACCCAGTCATCACAAGCATTACTCCTGGCCCTGAGGACATGGAGACCAACATTTTAACCCTATCAAGAATGGCTGCGACTAGGGATGTAGCACGCATACCACCAACACAGGCCACACCAAAACTACCTCCAGCTTCCATTTTTACATTTGCACACAGCCGGCAGCGTCCTACATCCAGAACAAGTTCCACCTCAGCAGAAGTAGGTAGTGGTACTACTGCGCAGCCACATAGTGAAATTCACCACACAACAACCTCCAGTTCATCCGGCATTGGAAGTGGCACCTCTAGCAGGAGACAAAAGTTAAGCTCCCCAGTGTGGGACTTCTTTACAGTTAGCGCAAATGAGGAGAACATTGCTATATGCTCCATTTGTCATTACTCTGTTAGTCGTGGTAAGCTTGGTACAAACTATGGTACCGGAGGCCAAATGACCCATATGAAAAAACACCACGCAATCAAGTGGGAGGACCACCTACCTCTCATAAAAGCAGGAACCATTAATGTTGGTGGGGAAGCAGTAGAAGGTCCACAGGTCGAACCGGAAGAAGAGGGAGACATTCTATCTGGTAGTGGTACACTAAGTACCCCTGTCCGACTCCCCAGCACTGCAGTGGTAGATCACACATCCTCCGCATCAGCAACATCTCTGTGGCACCAGAGTAAGAGTAACCCGGAGACACCAAGGAGTACGGGTGCAAAGTCTGCAACGCGAATGACAGCATCGGGCACAACAGAAAGAAATACCAAGCAGCGTACCATTGTTAGCATGTTTAGGCAGGAGGGAAAGTACGAGCGCAATCACCCAATAGCACGTTTGTACAATGCTAAGCTTGCTAAAATGTTAGCTCTGGACCTTCTCCCTTTTTCTTTTGTTGAAGGGGTGGGTTTCCTGGAATTTGTGTCAGCCCTCTGCCCAAAATGGAATGTTCCCAGCCGTTACTATTTTGCCAGAGTTGCTGTTCCAGCACTACACCACGACGTGCTGGAATTGCTTGGAAAAGCCTTGCAGCAGAGTGCTGTGCATAGTATCCACCTGACAACAGACATGTGGACCAGTAGCCAAGCCACTGATTACATGTGCATCACTGCACACTGGATCTCTTTTACAGGTGTTAGAGACAAGATATCTACAGCCATTGACACTACTGAGATTTTTAATGATACTCGCAAACATGCTACTGTAGCCATGTTTGCTATGGAGACATCGCATACTGCTGCAAACATTTTGGATGAGTTCAACCGCAAGGTCTTTGAATGGCTGCGACCAAGAGGCCTCAATATTGGTTTTGTTGCCACCGACAATGGCAGTAATGTGGTTAAGGCCATGGAAGATGGTGGCTATTTTAGGGTCCCATGTTTGGCACACTGCATTAACATTTTGGTTCAAGACTTTCTGAAAAGTGAAAGCAAAGTCAGCAGCTTACTGACCATTTGCAGAAGAATCTGCACGCATTTCAAACATTCTTTTAAAGCCCGGAAGCAGATATGGGTCATTCAACGTGAGTATAGAATGCCAGTGAAAGCACTCATCCAGGAGGTCCCAACACGTTGGAACTCTACTTATTACATGCTTGATCGGCTGTTTGAGCAGTACATATCACTTAATGCTTATGTCATGACAAGAAGATCAGGGGATCCAACTGGTGTTATTAAAGCCATGACATTAAATGCCTGACAGAGATGCTACTTCCTTTTGAGGTCTTCACACGTGCAGTCAGCAGGGAGGACTGTACTATGAGCCGAGCTATCCCATTGTTGTACATGCTGGAGCAAGAGCTGAAGGAGGTGTCTGAAACATACTAAGGTGTTGAAGGAAAACTTGAAGCATGTAATTTGGCGAAGTCCTTAGCCGGCCGCTTATCTCAGAATACAAGGATTCAAAATAAGATTGTGTCGCATGAACATTACATTACTGCCACAATTTTGGATCCACGGTACAAATTATTTGTGAACAGTAATGCAGTAATTCCTTTTTCAGAAGGGGATGTTTCCAAGTACAAAACTGTAATAGCCGAGGAAGCCACTGATTTAGAAAACGAACGGCTCTCAATTAGAGGCCTGCCAGTGCCAGCCTAGGACAGTGCAAGTACTACTGAGCATCCTACAGAGTCAAGTTCTTCTTGACAGCATGCGAGCAGTGTGTTTGCTTCCCAGCAGTCACCGACACAAACAATAACAACAACCGCACCAACAGGATCTGATTCATCAGACACAAGCAAAAAAATAGCTGCTTGGTTTCTACAGAAAGGGATGGGTAAGTTTGTTGCTGTCGCAAAGCAAAAAGAGGACGAGCAAACCCGAGCACCAATGAACATTGAGTGGTTGGTCCAGGCCTATCTGGATGACACAACAGAGGTGTTCATGGAGCAAAGCCCATTGGTGTATTGGTATAGGACAAGAAGCCAATGGCCACTGCTCAGCAGGCTGGCGATAAAGTATCTAGCTTGCCCTGTTGCAAGTGTCTCTTCTGAGCGTGTTTTCAGTGCTGCTGGTGCCATTGTGACTGTGAAAAGGACCAGACTCTCGCCCAAAAGCGTGGAGAGGTTAACCATGATAAAAATGAATCAGCACTTGATACCACCAGACTACAAAGTACGTGAATCAGAGCTGGAAGAGGAGAGCGAGTCAGAAGAAATAATTAGTGGGTTACAGGACCTACTTCTGTCGGAAGAACCACCAGGGTTTGAGGACGAGCTCCTCTTCCCTGACAACTAGGCTTTGCTTGCAGTGCCAAACTTAATCATCATCAATCACAGGTAAGAAAAAGTTGGCTAGGAGGTATAATGGAGGAGAGACTGGTAGTACAAATAGGACAAATATCACTCAGTGAGGGGTACCGCATCTATCTGTTGGCATGATGTTGTTATATGTGGTCAATTAATAATTATTTCAATCAAACACTGGCCGCTGTCCTGCATGTAGAGTAAACCTTGTGACGTACAACAGTAACCCCACCACAAAACAACATCATATGTGTACGTTGAAAATAAATAACATTTATTGATGTACATAAAAAAATATCCTCCTAGTCCTCTCCTATCCCACCCCTATCCCCACCCTAACCCCAACCAATGTCCAAGTCCAAAGAATGTCCCACAAAAATAAGTTAATCCCAACACCCAATCACCAACAAAAGTATTAAAAAAGGGGCAAATGAACAGGGTCCATCACAATCGGCGGGCTTTAAGGTGTTTGTCCACGAATATCTTCACACGCTCCTCTAATTGATCCTCCAACTTTGACACCCGGAGGAGAATCTTTTGCCGAAATGCGCGGGACCTACATTTGCATCCATGTGGGGGGGCGGCAGATGTTGTTACATGCCGGCGGTGAGCGGATGCCTGACCACGGCGCCGTACTACTGCAGATGGGACCTGGCTGGGGCCTGGGGCATTTGTAGAAGCAGCAGCTGCTACCTCTTCCACCTCCTCGGCCTCAGCCACCAGCCGGCGGTACTCCTCAACAATGGCCTGCAGTTTCCTTTGCCGGGTCCTGGCTGCCAACTCCTTCCTTGATGGTTTGTGGGAAGGAGTATGAGTATCTGTAAAAAAAGGAACAGAATTGTAACTGAAACTCTTCCAAATTAATTCAACACATAGTGGCATAGTAGCACTACCAAGCGCAGTACATACAAATGGTGGCAACTTTTAGTATCTATCTAATCTATACTCCTGCTTCCCCTGCCTGTAACTTTTGTTGAAGTTTTTGCTGGCATTATACTGGCCCTAGTAGTATGGGTTGACTTGAGCACACAGAAGAACACCAGTCTTTTTTGTATCTCCTTTTATATTTTCAAAGTAAGGCTCTGCTTCCAGTGACAGTCTCCACCCATGATGAATACAATACATTTAGGGAGAAAATAACCAATAAAAATAAATGTCTATCATTCTTTATTATCGCCTTAGCTGGTTTCACTTTCACCAACAACCACCCATGCGTCCACTCCTTCCTTGCCTTGGGTTTCATTGTCACAACCTCCGCTCATGATTCTTGCAATCCACTATATCCATGCAACCATATTGTTTTGCCCAACCAGGCATGCATCTTCTCTTTCACCTTCCAGTTCTAACCATCCTTCAACAACCCATGCATCGGATTCATATCAGCCACGTGCATGAACCTTCCAAAGTATCCTTCTATGGTCTTTCGTCCTTCCTCCTTCCTCCCTAGTTCAATTCTTTCCCTTTTTGTTCAACACATCCCTCAAGGTCATCTGATCTGATTTTTAGTCTTCTCCATTACTTTCACAGCTGAGTTGGAGTCTGATAGAAGAGGCCTTGTTTACTCAACTCACGCTGGTAATGCTGCAAAGGATGTCTTCTTCAACCATTGTATATTGTCCAGTACAATTTCAAATTAATACTTTCTTAATAAGTCTCATAGCACAGTGAGGGAAATGTTCCCCTTCCACCTAGTAATGCAAATAAGTAATGAATATAACTTACCACCGGCCACCGCTGAAGTTTCCTCCCCCACTGTTGCTACTGCAGGTGCCGCAGCTACTGTCCCCTCCTGGGTGGCATTAGTATCGCCGCTGGCCCCGTCGGCAGTGGCACTGGTCGTTGGTAGTGACTGTGCACCTATAAAAGCAAGTACACCTTTTGAGATGCCTGCACAACTTCCCCTATTTTACTCGTTGTACTTCACCAGGAAGGAAGATTGAAAATACAGTTACGTACAACATAAAGCATTGTAAGTGTGACTAGTCCAAATTGCGCACTACTGTACATCAGTCATTAGACTGAGTTTAGTTTTACTTTATTAGATGGTCCCTAGGGTCATCTAATCTCTACTCCTACTCTAGTCTTTGGAACGTTAGCCTGAGCCATGGAACCATTTTAGAATGATCCGGGTCTACTGTTTTGCCCATGTTGTTACCTTGCAGCTTGTTGCAGTAAGAAAGACACCTTTGAGGCCACATGAGTGTTGCATACAACTAAACAGGTTGACTTACTTACTTACAGTATTGTTAATCCCTTTTGCTTATCCATAATGTTACACTTTTTTGGCATGACTGCTATAAACTGGCATAGTTATTCACTGTCTAACGTGCAACATTTTTCTCCTAGGCAGATGAGAAGATTGCCTTCTACGAACCAGAGATTAGCAGAGCTTTCGAAAGATGCAAGTGTAACCATTATACATTCAACGGTGAGGGGTCTCCCACAATTCCCACAGTTCTCTATCGCGCACTAGTTGTACAAAAATGTATAGTATTTAATCTTCTTTATTGTGCATGGTAGAGCTGGATGTTTTTCATGGAACAACTTACAAGTTACAACAATACAAAGATTGTTGTTAAAAAATAAAGTTTTTGAACTTGCACATAGACTCTGTGGTATATTTTGAGTGTCTGGGGTGTTGTGGACTTAAACGAGTGAGTGAGCGAAAGGGTGTTCTTCTGTTCTGGGTTGTGTAAGAGAATCATTGGGTATATCTAACTATCTTCTTGTGGGGGTCGGGACAGAGTGGGACAAATGACTATGACTGAGACACTTAGGTAGGTAGACTGTCGTTGAATTGTGGGTTCCTCTGACTGAGTTCTGTGACTAGGGTGTAAGTAAGGTCCAACCTCCCTATCACCAACATCCTATTTTCTTGTGCATAGTTCTGTATGTGCCTGTGCAGAGAATAACCGCAACAGTAGTAGTAGTATAATAACCTAACAAAAATTAGTAGGCAAACATCTGGTTGCGCATTTTTGGGGTGGGAATTGACAAAGACTAGAGATTACAGATGACAACGCAAAAGACAGGAGTGGACCCAGTGGCTACAGCTATTCTATCACAGCTTTATTCCAAAGAATACCTTAAATAAAGAGTGGCCAACAGGGCAAGCTTAGATAAAGACAGTCTAATAGTAGTAGCACAAAGAGTCATCGGGCAGAGGCAGTTTGAAGGAATTTAAACTAGTCAGGGATGGCATTAGATACCCAAAATTTGGAAAATAAATTGAAGACCAAAGAAGGTTTAGCTAACATTTAATTAGAAAGGAGGCTTAATAGGTTTGAAACAATAAGGTGCGTTAAACAGTTAGGGAAATATAATTCATAATAATATAAGCACTGGAGGACTTACTGGGGCCAGCAGCAGGATCCTCGGTAGAGGAGTGCTCCTCTGGTGGTTGTCCCGCCGACTCGGACCCCGTCTTCGTGCCCCTGGGTGGTGCTGATCATGTAAGAAATAATAAAGAAAGAGAAACATTGAGTGCTGTGAAACAAATACATCATTCAAAAATCCTCTCAAACATTTTAGGAAACAACAATTGCAATAACATTTACTTCGAAGTCTAAATGACTACTGGCTTGCAGGATTCACAGATTGTCTACTTATAGAACACTAATCAAATGTTCCATAAACATTCTGATTGCAGAATATACTAACGAAGCCAGTACCTCCTGACCTACACCACCTATTCCAGAATCCAGCCGGGCCAATTGTTCAGTAAGTCGGCATTTCCATTTTATTTTTGCCCGCAAACATGCATAGATGAGATGGAGGAGTAGGACACATGCATAAATTTGTGCATACACGAAATTGTTGGTTGCTTCCGTCATATGAAGTGCTACTGACTGACGTGACAATGCTATTGCTGCTAGGCCTACCACTCAGTAAACAAACTGCAAACCGGTTCTATGGAGGGGTGGAATAAATAAGAACTAACTAAGCATTTAGTGACAGAGGAGGCACCGCGTCATGCAGACCGTTAAGAAAATATGAACTAATACTATACATCCACCACTATTTCACTAAAGGACAATGTAAGGACTAGACTCCAGCAATAGCATTAACTAACTTCAGTTCTCTAAATTAAACTCTAACATCAATAATCACCAGCCCAAGCCAGCGCACAGTTACAAACCAGTAAGAGAAGTGGCGAGCGAGCAGCACCTGTGTCATACGGTAACAGAAGATTTTGAGACAGAATTGATCTGCAATGTAACTAAGCGCACAAGTAATTGTGTTACTTATTCGTCCAAGAATTATACACAATACTTATACTACTATATATACATATATTAATATTACTAGCTACTCACCAAGCCCCACGACCTCGACACCTAGCAGGTCCAACAGGTCCTGCTCCCTGTCCAGAATGTCTGCTTACCGGTGGGCCAGCTGCTGGTGGGTGCGCCGGATATCCATGCGGCGGAAGACTGCCCGGCGCACCTTCGCCCACCGGCGGTGACGCTCCTCTGGGAGGTAGCCAGAGCCTGGCCTGCCGCCTGCTGCCAAGGTCAAGGGGAGGTTGCGCTGGATAAAAAGAACAAGGGCGGCCACCTCCGCCTCCCCGAAAAGATTCCGGCCCTTCACCCTTGAAGGTCGCATTCTGCCGCAAGGCAGCCGGCTCTTGGGTGCAGGCGCCTTGCCCTTCGAGCCGGTTCTGCTGCTCCCCTTTGCCATGGTTCTGGGGTGGAGGTGGAAAAGAAAAGTTAGAACAAAAGGAAAAAAAGTTATTGTCTAATGAAATGTATTGTGCAAGCAGTGTGTCACACACCCCGTCTGGGCTTAGAGAAATGCAAGCACTGCACTTCTCAGACGGTGAAAGGGCAAAACCTCCCAAGATGGAGGTTTTTTAGATGTAGGCTAAGTTAATAGGGCCTGAAGCTTTTACATTTGGTATCAAAGAAAAGATGGCTTCAACATCTCCCAAATCTGATACCAAATCAGTATACCCTGCGTGACAACCGATTCATACCCATGGCTGGCACTTCTGCCACTGCCTGCAGCTCCTGTTGCTCCGGCTCATGGCCGTGCTTATTGCCACAGCGCATAGAGCGTGAGCAGTAGGAGACAAGGGATGCACAGCAGACTGGGCAGACCTGTATCATAATGTAGAGTGTTAACAACACAGCTGCTATTATGATAACAGCCTTTATGATCCATGAGCCCCAACCTGACAGCCACTGCATTAGTTTATCCCAGAACTCACCAGTGTGTATGCCCTCTGCCTCATCCCTAATATCCTTTATGTTATGGATTGCCCTATCTATGTTTTGGCTGTTGTCAGGTATGTATGAACAGCACTTCTGATGGATGACCCGACAAAGCCCACCCTCTTTGGCTAGGATGATGTCTAAAGCAACCCTATTTTGAATTACTACCGCCCGCATGGCGGACAGCTCTGCTGTTATGTTTCCCAGTCCTGCTGCAGTGGAGTCAGCCAGATCCTCACTCATTCTAGCTAACTCATGTGTCCTCTGAGAGGTGTACACTACTCCAGCACCTGGGACCATTACTCCAACAGCTGTCATAATATGATCAGCCCATCCAGCTGACCTTCTCATCCTTGTAGGTCTCACACCTGGCCTTCTAGCCTGTGCTATGTCTGAGAAGTGGACCATACGTGGTATTATTGATGCAAGGTAGCAACGGCCATACCAACCTGGAGGCAGGTAAAAGTATGCCCATGGTCCGCAGACAAAAAATAGTCCCTTGTAACCCACCAGCCCAGGTGAGGACCCAGTATTGCTGTCTCTGATACGTGACAGTCTCGTGATGTGTGTGCAGTTACTTTTGCCCACAAAAATCTGGTTCACCTTCCTAGGTTCCATTATCCTCCTCATCTTGTTTATCCTGTCCTTACATGCCAACAATCCTTGTTGTCCCTGTAACACACAAGGGTATGGTATGCATGACTGCTGTGTTGTGCAGTTATGTGCTATAGTTATGTCTGAAGGTAATTTAGGTGCTCTGTCCCGCTGCATCTCTTCATCATATAGGATGCATGATGGTGCTAGGGACAGCTCTTCTACCCTAAACCTTGGTATATTAACCTCCTTGTTTCCACTCTGGTCATTGTCACTCTCCTCAGCCCTGTTCCTGGATCTCCTGTCAAATGTGCTAAGCATCTCAGTGTCTGACCTTGTAGGGTGCATATTCCTGCATGGTGCCCATTTCTTCTTAGGCTCCCTGGCACCCTGTCTGACACCCTCTATATTGGAAACATTCAGTGTTGGGGCTGTCCCGAGGCCAGAGTTTGGTGGTGCAACTAATACTGACATATTGTGTTCAGTGGAGAGTAACTCATGCATCAGAATACAACCCATATACTTGGAAACTGGTAGTACAATGTAGCTCATGCTGTGCTGTGTATCTGTTGGTAGGTGGGTGCAAACATAGCATCCTGAAATGTTCATGATCTGTACATATAATTTCAGCATTTCAACATATTTATTGTTATCATATTCTTCCCACAATTCTCTATCATTCGCTTCTGTAACCTCCTTCTTCCCCAACACAATCTGGTCTGGCACAACTATGTTTCGCTCTTCATGTTGTATAACTGTATCATTCTCATCACCCACTTTGCCATGAAGAAATGGGATGTCAAACTCCTCTGCAAACATAATAAACACGGTTGTCAGAATTATCCTAGGTACTGGTGATAATACAGCTGCCAGTATATATGGCCATCTACGCTTATTTGTCCTTGGCCTAGGCATTATGAAACATTTATGGGATTAAAAATAAACCGTTATTTTCGCCCCAATTGACATCTGTGACAATATGTAACCCACTGTTTCCTATGGCAATTATAATACTTTGTAAAACCTCAGTACGTGCTGTTGCTAGCTCCTGGGCTGATGGCAGGAAGCCAACTATTGGGAATGAAAGGTCATTCAGTATAAGTGTCTGCAGCCCGCTCAATATAGGGGGATTTGGCACTGCTACTCTCTGAACAGTTGTTACCTCTACTCCTGGTGATAACGTGGCCACTGCTGACCTTATTGTTATATATAACACCCTTTCATCCACCACCCGTATTGTAATCCACCTGTGTACTGCAGGTGATGCAACCTGCATATCTCAATTTTATTAGCAATCAGTAAAATGTGGTTACAACATCCATTATTGCCCCCCAGCCAATGTGATGTATGCCAGATATTACACTGTCCAAGATGTCAAGGCGTGTGTTTGCCAGTTCCTGTGTTGGTGCTTGGCTGCCAAATGTGGGGAAAGTAAGCTGTTGCAATATCAAGTCCGCTCATAACGGAGGGAAGCAGGAGTCGGTAAAGAACGAAGAAAAACGCCGAATGAGTTTGAATCAGAGTTTTTCGTTAGAACAGATTACAGCAACACTGTCGATTCCCTGATGAAGGGCGACATGGTCACGCCCGAAATGCATTGGAGAGAAATATAAAATATTGTCGCTGATGTGAATATGATGAAAAAATGAAATCAGAATATTTACAAAACATGTTGAATGATAAGTACTAAGATTAATAAACATTGAATAACAAAGGAATAATAGCGTGTGGAATCCTCTTGTACTAAGGGAGGAGAATCGGGTGTGCCCGGAGGGATGTCCTTAATGTCCCATTAAGGACACATAAGCTGATCTGTTAATTAGGCGCCCAGGGACGTTGGCCGCCACCGACGGAGCACCCAAAACTGATTAACTTTTGCAAAAATAAGGTTGTGCACTGACCCCATTCCTCAAGTACGCAATATCAAGTCCGTCAACTTGCTCATCAGTGGTGGTTTTGGTACAATCCCTTCTTCTCCACTCCTGGCCACAATAATCGTATAACTATCACCAATTCCGACTCTTGTACTTCTATTGTCATTTGCATCAATCTACCACTCCTTGTTGTGATCAAAGGTGGTCCAGATGCGATGGCAGTCATGTAGCTGAATATAGTCTATTTCCACAGTTCAATGTTCCTCTGGTGCTTCACTATTCCGTGTTGTGCTCACAGTTCTTAATGTCTAACTATCAGGGTCTTGTATCCCTATGTTTGATACAGATACCAGCACCATTTGGAATCAAACACGTTGGCGCCTTTGCTGGGTCTGACAGAGGTTACCAGTACATAACAGACGATAGGCACTTGATGGAGACAGGTGTCTCTATGATGTCATCTGGAGGATGTGTCTGCCAGGCACAGTGTGGAAAATTAGTACGGTTTGGTAAACATTATCTGCGCCATCTTGCCTTTTTCCCCGGATGCCACACTTTTTGTCATGTGCACCCGCCATTTTAGGTGCCTCGATCAGAACCACCCTCTGCACGCCACTGGCCCCCAGCATAGCCCTTCGCCCTCGCAAAGCCCGCACGCTGACAACCCCCACACTCGCATGCCTTGGGTCATAAACCCCCCTCAACGCAGCTCTGCCTCAGAACCCCATCCTGTTCCCAACGCGACACCTCCCCTCATTCCTTTCATGGTCCCAGGCCCTTTGATACAAACCCCCCTTTCCTGTGTGCCCGTTTGTCTTCCTCTTTTCCCAGGCCGACACCTAGCTCTGCCGATACCGTTTATTGCCCCTCCCCGTACAGTAGAAAGTTTCCCTCATCAAAGGACCCCCGAGTTGATCAAAGCCCCCACCCTATGAGATCCGATCAAACCCCCACATTCCGTGAATCGGCGGAATGTCCAGCTGCGCGATAATCATCACCTGTTATGACCGGGGTGGGGACTTCAACTGTAAATGTGTGTGGGAACGGGCCTGCAGGGGAGATTCAGAGGATGTCTTTTCATACTTCAAAGCATTACAAGACTGTGTTACCTGCAATAAAATTCATTTAAACTGTATAAGAGGCCAGGCCTCAGAGATGCGGTTAGAGCACCTCATGACGATACCTGCTGTCTGAACTGATGTGTTCTCCTCCGTAGAGAATAAACCTTGTTTCCTGCCTTCCCGTCTCCAGCGCCTGCCTCTTCATTGATTAATATTTTGTGGGTTAAAGAGGCGATACCGCCGGACAAATATTGATTGTCCATAGACCTTAGTTTTAACAATTGGCGCCCAACGTGGGGCCCATCAGTGACTCGTGGATCCAGTGGGAGAGGTCCTGACGACAGAGTGAACGACTGCAACGATCGGGAGAGCTCTTGCCCAATAGACCCTCGTCGGGCAGCCGATCATCCGAACTTCACTGGCTCCGAACAGACCTCTCTCGAGTGATCTACGGTCCTGACTGGGAACCATCAGGAGTGCCGCGAGGAATACGAGAAAAGGAGGACGATCGGGCGCTGGATTCGGAAGATAAGAAACTGTCCATACGGTCCGGGTAAGGTCGTGTAGACACGACGAATTGCGAAATAGTTGTTTAATTGTTCAGAAAATACTAGTATTACTCTTTGTTGACCTATTTGGAAATTCACTGTCTGCAAACGGAGAAACAGTAGGCTCTTTCTCTTTGCAAACAGTGAAGGATAAGTAACGCAGCCAGCGTGCCTATCTTTCTCCCCCACTGATTGATTATTTATTCACAAATTGTTTTCGGGAGATTCCCTCTCCCACACTGATTAACTGTTTTTTGACCCCGAGCTACTGTTCGCGGATTGTTTTCTGGAGATTCTCTGTCTACAAACAGGAAAGAACAGGTTCCCCTTTGCAGATAGTGAAAGGGTAGAGGACGCAGACCTTTGCGGATCTACTTATTCTCCCCACTGGTCGTTTATTTATTGTTTTGATATTGGTTCATGAGGTATTCACTGCCTGCAAACAACGTAGAATAGAAATATTCTGTCTAGTCTTTGCACGCAGTGATAAGATAGGCAGTGCTGACTTTTTGTCCTCTTCGCGAGCCGTCATGTCTGTCTTCTCCCCACTGGTTGATAGCTGGTTCAGCTCGGACCGTTTATTAGAGGTGGATCATCTAGCTCCGCTGGAAGGCACCCCTAATAAGGACATGTTCATAAACTATGGATTAGTTACCATAGCCTATAGTAAACTGTGGCACAGGTATACCAAAGAAAATCAAGAGAAACAGTGGCCACTGATAGGATCCTTCGATCTTGATAAAATAGAAACGTTAGAAATAGCCCTTCGTAATAATAAGACAACGCCTATTATGCTCGATAGTCTCGGTATGTGGCGCAAAGAAGCGATGCAACGAAAGAAAAGAGACGAGGACAGAGTAGGTAAAGGAATATATCGACAGGACAACCCCAGGACACAACGACCCGAAAGTAATCCCCCGACACTGCGCACAGGGCGACCAGACTTAGGGCATAACCAATGTGCTTTTTGTAAATATCCCGGGCACTGGAAAGCCCAATGTCCGACTCTACTGAACGAGAGTAGGAGCAGAGGGCCGACAAGAATAACAGGCCGGCAGAAAGGGAAAAGGCGCGAGACAAAGATGAATCAGACTGACATGGACAGGCCAGATAGAACCACCACGTTCGATTATGCCCGATGGCACAGATTTCGCCAGGCCGATTTCAGCGACATGTTCGAGTCCTCATAGATCAAACAAAGCTAAGACGGGAAACCCAGTCTAGCTCTAAATTAACCACGACAAACCCCGAATATGCAAAAAGAATAATGTACACACGTGATCAAGCATTCTTACGTTTAGCCAATCAGGGAAAAGTTTAGGGTATTTCGAGGTAAGGGTTACACAAGTATCCTCCGCCGAGAGGACTAGGGATATTGCCAATGTTCGAAAACCTACTACCTCCTTTTTCCGCGTCCTTATAGGCATATAACTAAAAGCTGCCCCATTGCTCTCCAATTGACACCAACGGTTTGTCTCAGCCTGGAAACGTACTTGCTAAAGTGACTCGAAAGAAAACCTCTGTGAACATTAGCCCGACTAGGTTAGTTCATGACCAGTTGCCAAAGGCGTAAGTACGTACAATCAAAGCCACCAGAAAAAGGCAGCCAACGAATAAAAAGATAAGAAACAGGTAAAAAGAACTCAGAACAATAAGTATGCGCAGCATACAGAAAAGATAATTATGGCCAATAACTGTTTTATGTTTGTCTTGGGTCTTTGTATATAATACTTGTACTGTCTCCCCGTCTGAGTTTGTGTGTACGTGATGCATGAATCTACGTCATCCCTCTGCCTGTGTTTCCGTGTTACTTAACTTCTGTTAACAGAAGCTTTAGCATGAAACAACCTGGAAAGAAAGGAATGGGAAAACGAAATCAGTAGGCCACTGATGAACATGAACTTTTATTTAACATAACGAGCAAGAAACAATAACAATACGTAATATTAACACCTATTAAATGCCCTAACAACAGGAAACGTTAGAAACAAGAACGGTAAACTGTAGAAAATGAAAGTCAGCAGAACATCCGCCCCCCCCCACTCTGGAAACTTCCAAGGTGGGGCAGGGTTGCGGCTACGCCCAGCCGGCAGCAACCCATATAAGGCGGGTCCTGCTGCCAACAGTCGGCCAGGAAATCGTAACATAGGGTGGAGCCGTAGAAGAGACAGGTGGCACGTGACAGTTGCAGATAGTCCCGCCACATGCTCTCCCGGTCCAGCCACCAATGGCCGGGGACTGGGGCCAACTGGATCCGGCTGCAGCCGATGAGCCAAGGAACCCGTTCATGGGGCCAGAGCAAGGGGCGTCCGGCCGACATCCACCGGAAGCCCGGCCCAGAGACGGACGAGACACTTCTTTCTTTTCTCCTCCGTAATGGCAGCAGCAACACGCCAGGCGCCACTTCTTTCTTGAATAATGGCTGCGACAACTCTGGGGGGATGTCTTGTACATACCTCCGCGAAAATTAGTCCAGGTCGGGCTGGGAGGGAGAGGCGACGCGGACGAGCCTCTCCCACCTCCACAGGTAGGAGGCTTCCCAGCCCCAGTCCGGCCATCACCAATACCTCTGCAGAAATTTGTCCAGGTTGGGCTGGGAGGGAGAGGCGACGCGGACGAGCCTCTCCCACCTCCACGGGTAGGAGGCTTCCCAGCCCCCGGCCCGGCACCGAAATCCTCCAGCCGGGCGGCGCCGATACTAGCGCAGCACCGAACATGCAACGGTGCCCATACTTGCGCAGCACCGAACACACAACGGCTGCGCCAATACTTGCACAGCACCGAACATGCACCGCAGGTGGCCATACTTCTGCAGCACTGGACGTGGGACTTGAGGAACACGGGATGTGGAGTGGGCATCATGCATGCCCATGAAAGAGAGCAGCGTGGGGTGCACAGGGAGAGGGAGACGGCGCGAACGAGTCCCCCTCGCCCCCCAGGTGGGGGCGCCACAGCTGCACCCTAGCCGAATGTCCTGCTCCTACGACACAGAGTTCCTTTTCTTTCACTCCAAAAGGTCTCCTCCACTCTTGCAGGCTCGACGAAGGGCGGCTGCTGCAGGGCCACAAAATGGCGTCTGGGCCCCCTGGAAGGCGGGTCTAGGCCGCTAGAGTAACTTTGACCAGCAATGTAACTCGGACGCTTGTCCACCGGGGCACGAGCCCCCACCTCCGACAGCATCCCCACAGCCTTGAAGATTCTACAAAAATCCCAGGAGCCCTCGGCCCCTGCCGGCTCCCGGCGAGGAACGACTGCCTTGGTCGCTAACGAAAATAACCACGACATAGCCACCCCTTCTGTTAGCACGAGTGTTTGAACTGCCGAAGAGGACTCTGGTCCAACCGCCGGTTATGGGAAACATTTTTGTCTCTGATGCTACTTCCGGACTAACCCGGCCCCGCCCAAAATGGCGCCGGAATCAATGAGAACTTGCGAACGCCTCGTGGTGTTTTTTTAGCTAAAAAGACTCGATGTTCTGAAATATGTATATGATCCTTTGTACACTTGACGAAAAAGAGGGAGGGTTCACTCGACGAACATGTAAAAGGGTTCCGTGAAAAATGTTTTTTTCAAATGTACAATTTATTATGATGTTTATTGTAGCCGATACATAACCTCGCTTACGACACACACCCACGGTATACATATAGGAAATTTGATTGCAACTAGTCCAACTGTACTGCCAACTATGGAATGAATGCCCCTTGATCCCTCAACTATCGATAGACGTTTTTAGTTCCCTGCAAATGAATGAATAAACCTTTTTAACATGTTTTAATCCTACAAAACAGCCCCCCCCTACTGTACGCACTTTAGCCATTGCCTTGTCCGGCCAACCGAGATCGCACTGTCATATCAACATGCTGAACGATTGTGCAAATAAAGGTTTTTCAAACTATGAAATGGGTATTGCATGCTTTTTGTAAAATGTGGGATCAGCGGGAGAGAGTTTTTGTGCACCCTGCTTTGTTCTCTTTTTAAGGTTATTAGAAGATGGTTGCTCAGCTCCAGAGGGAGGATCGAATCTAAGACACGATACTCTGCCTCCAAGTATGCAACTGGCTCTGGAACTAACGCATGGAGAAGGACCTCGACTTCTGAGGACGGGTAACGTGAAGCGGTGTGAATGATAGGACGTTATGAAGGTATGACACTCAAAGGTACTAGGGAACAGAGTTGGCCGAAGAGCTGGTATGCCTTAGACCATCACAGCATTGGAAAGGATTTAAGGACCCCGATAGCTAGATACATCTACAAACTAGATACCTCGCTCTAAGCGCTTCCGATTTTCTTTAACGTTTCCCTATACACGGCCTATGATGTCACTTTCGGACCGTCTCCCTCACGAACTACCTATCGCTCGCCATTCTTGCCACACTACCCCGCCCCTCCCCCGATTTCGGAAACCAAGACCCCAGGGATTATATCCCGAGGAGATAAGACGAGTATGTGGTAAGTAAAGGATTTTCGTGCCCGTACATTTTGATATGCTCGAATGCTGTCCCCCCCCCCCCTCCCATCCCCTCTTTTCCTCCCTCTGCAGGTTACATTGGAATCACGACTTAGGTATGGTGAAAATCTGAAGCCTCGCCATGTCTGATACATGAAGCGGACCAACGCTGCAAGGTGGCACCTAAGCACACCCACCAACTGCTCTTGTAACGAAAGAGCTAATAAGTAGTATAATATGATAAAACACGGTCACCCCTAATCCGTGTTGCGTGAATGGGCACGTGTCACGTATGTCTGAAAACACGGTCACCCCTAATCCTTGCTGTGCGAATGGACACGTGTCATGTATGTCTGAAACTATGGGAACATGTTTTTGTACGACTGAGGCGCTGACTTGACTGGTCGGCGGACCAAGAGTGCGAGAAGTGCGATACAATGGTGTCTTTTACTCAATGCATGCCCCCTCTACCCTGCCTAATGCTCGTCCATCCCAAACTGCATGCTTTCGAAATTCTAACACGGACCCGTAATGTCTTATGTTGTGTAATGCGCTGAATAGACACGGCCACCCCCCATGTCGCACGTGTACTATTTAGCCTATTGTTGCACATCTCTCTCTCTCTCTCTCTCTCTCTCTCTCTCTCTCTCTCTCTCTCTCTCTCTCTCTCTCTCTCTCTCTCTCTCTCTCTCCCTCTTTCCCACACTCTCACTCTCCCTAACGACTGACTCCAAATTGGCAAACCACCACCCAATTGGCTCCAAATACCACAAGTATTTGCACAAATTTGTCTTAGATAAATTCACTTTGATGCCATGTTACTACCTCTCCTTTCTACTAAATATTGATGAAACCTAAAAATTGACCGAAAGGACAGGTAAGACGACTGAGGTTCCCCCATCTGGCCCATATTAAGGGAACTACGTGTCAGTGGCTACTATGATAAAAATGCCTCAGGTAACACGACCTTCCCCGTCCTGAACTATCTCAATGCCCAAACAAATAAAAGGGAATCAAATAGTTATCGCAAGCCCTCCCCCGTTTTCCTTTTATGAAGTAGTCAGGTTGTAAGAGACTATGTAGGAATTAGAATGATGTTCTGCAAAGGTTAAGATTAGACCGAAATGAAGGAATTGTTACGATGAACCCTGGTGAAGGAAAATGTTTAGCTAAAGGGTAGGATGCCTTGGTAGAAACGAAAAATGTTTAGCCTATACTCGTTCCTCAAAAAGATACCTATCAGACCATGGTAACAGCACGTTGCACTTTTTGAAAAATATAAAGCCCTGGAGAACGGTATAGCTTCGTAAGGCTCGTGCTAGGGAAATGGGTCTCTACCAGAAGAACTGACATAACTGTAATAAGCAAAAGGCAATGAATAGGAACCAGATCTCATACCACAACGATGAATGTAACACCGAAAGAAATAGTTACGAAGGAAAGTTATAGGAAACCCAACAAGCCCATCATCAATTATTTATATGATGGTTGTGAACCCCAATGTAACGGATGTTTCTTATTTGCTTGGAGCTGGGAGAGAAATAGACTTATGTGATTACCTTCCTCTGCCAATTCTCTAAAGACTGTCTTTTCAAACTCATTTAAGGGTATCGCTGTCGGAGGAAAGAGAGACCGGATGTGGGAGCACGTGGCCTGACTACAGATCGTGAAACATCTGCGACATTGGCCAAGGCGAGACCGCGACAGAAAGGAGTTGCAGGACGAGGCACTGTTTCCGACAAAATGAGAGGAAAGGGCTGACCTGATGCCCCTGCTCAATGTTCAACGTGTCCCGAAAAGTCCCCGCTCTCTGAATTCGGTCCTGAGCCCGCCTACCTGAAATTTTCCGCCCCCCCCAGGTCTGTTCCCGATTTGGCCCTGCTCCATCCCCCCTTTTTCTCCGACCTACCCTATGGACTACTTACACACGCTCTTTTTCCACCTGAACTTTTTGACAATCGACTCCAAAGGACACAGGGCGAAAAGGACCTTTCTGACCAGGAAAGCGAGGAAAAGGTCATGCCCTGCAACGCGGAGCTCAGAAGAGAGCTGGACTCATCGCTCCACCGTGACAACAGAAGACGACAAAGAATGCTGAGAACTCACTAATAACGGTCCATGACAATAGGACCTCCCCTTCAACAATGGCGCCTCTGATTATTGTTTTTACTACGTCTCATTTCTCTCCCAGCCACCATTGTATTGATTATGCTCCAACTAAAAATGAACAGAACTTATATATGTAATAACCTATCAGTTCACATTCCGAATGACTACAAGTATCTATGAAATGTACTCAATGCTCACACTACAGAATCGTTTTGTCCGATATTGCATTACTATGACCTTCCTGCAAATGAGTTTATCGATAGACCCGCCTCCTAAGACGAAATATTTTAAATGTAATGTTTATAGCTTCTTCACCTGGGTTCCCATTTCTTTACTTATGACCACCACAGTAGACATGGATAGGAAATAGGCCAGCAAGATGTCTTGGATATGTTAAAGGGAGGACTGTGGAAAATTTGTACGGTTTGGTAAACATTATCTGCGCCATCTTGCCTTTTTCCCCGGATGCCACACTTTTTGTCATGTGCACCCGCCTTTTTAGGTGCCTCGATCAGAACCACCCTCTGCACGCCACTGGCCCCCAGCATAGCCCTTCGCCCTCGCAAAGCCCGCACGCTGACAACCCCCACACTCGCATGCCTTGGGTCATAAACCCCCCTCAACGCAGCTCTGCCTCAGAACCCCATCCTGTTCCCAACGCGACACCTCCCCTCATTCCTTTCATGGTCCCAGGCCCTTTGATACAAACCCCCCTTTCCTGTGTGCCCGTTTGTCTTCCTCTTTTCCCAGGCCGACACCTAGCTCTGCCGATACCGTTTATTGCCCCTCCCCGTACAGTAGAAAGTTTCCCTCATCAAAGGACCCCCGAGTTGATCAAAGCCCCCACCCTATGAGATCCGATCAAACCCCCACATTCCGTGAATCGGCGGAATGTCCAGCTGCGCGATAATCATCACCTGTTATGACCGGGGTGGGGACTTCAACTGTAAATGTGTGTGGGAACGGGCCTGCAGGGGAGATTCAGAGGATGTCTTTTCATATTTCAAAGCATTACAAGACTGTGTTACCTGCAATAAAATTCATTTAAACTGTATAAGAGGCCAGGCCTCAGAGATGCGGTTAGAGCACCTCATGACGATACCTGCTGTCTGAACTGATGTGTTCTCCTCCGGAGAGAATAAACCTTGTTTCCTGCCTTCCCGTCTCCAGCGCCTGCCTCTTCATTGATTAATATTTTGTGGGTTAAAGAGGCGATACCGCCGGGCAAATATTGATTGTCCATAGACCTTAGTTTTAACAACAGCAGATAGTTGCGTTGGTCGGTCTGTTGGAGGGTTGGCCCGCAGCCAGCAGGAGATCTCTTCTTCTTTATCCCCTGTCGTGCTGGTCAGGCTGGTCCTTCCTGGTGGATCGGAGGTTGTACCTATGGTCCGCCTCAGGAGAGGTGCAGTGGACATGTGACCCGCAATATTCATGGGTCGTCCAAACAATATCTCATGCGCGCTCAACTTAGTTATCCTGTCAGGTGTACTTCTCATTGCTAGCAGGGCTATTGCCAGTGCATCCACCCATGACAGTTCTGTGGAAGCGCAGATTTTCCCTATTTTATTCTTCAAAACCCCATTCTTTCTTTCCACTGCACCTGCTGCTGGTGGGTGATAGGCACAATGTAATTTTTGCGTGACCCCAAGTCCTTTGCAAAGACCCCTTATCACCTGAGAAATGAACGCAGGCCCATTGTCTGAGGCCAGAAGGATTGGGATCCCAAATCTGGGGATCAGGTCTTTCAGGAGACATTTAGCAACTGTTAATGCATCGCAGTTCTTTGTGGGGTATGCCTCTGTCCACTTACAAAACATACAGACGATGACCAAAACATGCCTGTACGGTCCATGAGGTGGAGGGAAGTGACCAGGTGCAGTATGGGTACTCTTACCAGTGTTATACTGTGCACAGATAGTGCACTGTCTGCAAAGTCTCTCAGCTGCTTGACAAAATTTGCTATGATACCAGCATTGTGAAAACAGCCTAATAATTCCATCTCTCCCAACATGTGAGGGGCCGTGGAAGAGACGTGCCATTGAAGGAAGCATTGAAGAAGGCAGGCATATCTTCCCATTAGACCCAGTCCATAATCCTTCCTCTGTTTTCACACATCCTCCTTTTGCCCACCCGGTCATCTCCTCAATGTCAACTTGTTTCTGGATGTGGATTGGGTCAAAATGCAATGAGTCTTGTTTAGCGTCCACCATTTTATTGCTGCTCTCTATCTGTACCATTGTTAGCTTGCAGCCTGTCAGTGCTATCCTCTTTGCTTCTCCATCAATGAATGCATTGCCCCTTGACACATAGTCTCTAGATGATGTGTGTGCAGCACATTTTATGATGGCTACTTTGGATGGGAGCAGCATCGCCTGGAGGAGGTCGCAGATCAACTGCGCATGCTGTATCTGTTGCCCTGCTGATGTGAGGAACCCCCTCATGGACCACAATTGGCCGAAGTCGTGCACCACACCGAATGCATACCGGCTGTCGGTATATATGTTTACCTTTCTACCCTCAGCCAGGATGCATGCCCTTGTCAATGCCACGAGTTCAGCCGCTTGTGCACTCCTGGCAGCTGTCAGCCTCCCCCCCTCCAGTAGTTTGTTGGCGGTACCCACCGCATAAGATGTCTGTAGCTCCCCTCTTTCATCTCTTAGGCATGACCCATCTACAAACAGGTCCCCTTGAGCATCTGATAACAGGGTGTCCGGTAGGTCTGGGCGTACCTTAGTATGCCTGTCTATAGCTAGGGAGCAGTCATGAAAGGCATCATCTGAGCAAAAATCCTCCAAAGCATGCTCTGTTGGTAAGAGGCATGCAGGGTTAAAGGTGGTGCATCTCTTGATGGCAATGTGTGGTGCCAACAGTACTAGCTCGTATCTAGTGAGGCGTGCATTTGTCAAGTGCTGTGTCCTGGTGGAGGTAAGCAGAACATCCACAGCATGGGGAACGTGTAAAACAAGGGTATGGGCCAATACAATGTTCTCTGACTGTTCCACCGCCAGTGCTGCAGCAGCCACCGCTCTGAGACACGGTGGTAACCCAGAAGCTACTGGGTCTAGCGTGGCTGAGTAGTAAGCTACAGGACGGTAGTAGGAACCATGTTTTTGGGTTAACACCCCTAATGAGCACTCTCCCTTCTCATGGCAGAACAAATGAAATTCCTTGCTGTAATCTGGTAAGCCAAGTGCTGGGGCCCCACCCAATTCACTTTTCAGTGTTGTGAATGTTAAATCACAGTCTGGGGACCATGGCACCTCATCAGGAATCTCTTTGTGTGTCAATGCTTGCAGTGGTTTAGCAATCAGGGAAAAGTTTGGTATCCAGTGCCTACAATATCCCGCCACCCCCAGAAATGCCCTGACCTCTTTCTGTGTGCGTGGACGGGGAAAACCAGTGATGGTGGAAATTCTATCAGGCAACAGTTTTCTCGCTCCCTCCGACAATTCATGCCCAAGGTACTTCACTGCAGTGAGGCAGAACTGTAATTTCTTCGGAGACACCTTGTATCCTTTCAGTGCCAAATGGCAGAGGACTGCAATAGTGTCCTCCTCACAGGCCTCCTGTGATGGGGAGGCCAAAAGTAAATCATCAATGTATTGGATGAGAGTGGAGCCTCCCTTAAGTACCAGGGAGTCTAAGTCTGTTTTCAGTGCATTTGTGAAAATGGAGGGAGACTCTGTGTACCCTTGTACTAACCTACACCAAGTGTATCTCCTGGAACGAAATACAAAGCTGAATAGGTACTGACTGTCTTGATGCAGTGGTAATGTAAAGAATGCGGAACTAAGATCCATCACTGTAAAGTGTGTAGCTGCTACAGGGATATTAGATAATATTGTTGCAGGATTTGGAACCACTGGGAATGAGGGCTCCACTATTTTGTTCAATTCTCTCAGGTCCTGAGTAAAACGGTACACAGGGGCCCCATCTGGGCCCTTGGATGCTTTTTTATAGGAAGTATAGGAGTGTTGCATGGACTGGAGCGTATTTCTCTGATTATACCCTGCTTTAGGAGATCTTTTATAACAGGTGCTATCCCTTCCTCTCCTTCTTTGGAAATCTTGTACTGTGGTACTCTAGGGAGGCGGGATCCGGGTTTCAATTTAATTCGTACTGGTGGGTAATCTAGCACTTGTCCCACATCATTAGCACTTGTGGCCCACACCTTAGGTGGCACAGTGTCACGTAACCTAGAGGGTAAAGCAACATTGGGGCATGTCATGTAAGCCTGTAACATCAGACCATTTGGGCGACTCTCCAGAAAAACCCCTGTTGGTGAACAGTGTATTGTGCATTGGAGTTTGCAGAGCAGGTCCCTACCTAGTAAATTAACCGGACAGAATCTGCTAAAGATGAATTGATGGATAACAGTTATGCTGCCCACCATTAATTTTAGTGGTTGAGTCAAATACTCATCTATTGGTTGTCCTGTCATTCCGACTGCAGTGATTAATGTCCCAGAAAGTGGTGCCATAGACATCTCAGATGCATTAAGCATTGATCTTTGAGCTCCTGTATCAATCAAAAATGGTATAATCTGTCCCATTATTGATCCCTCTACATATGGGCCTGATTGGTCCACTGCAATTGCTGGAGCTATTAGGCAGTCTTCCACTTTCAGGCACCCCTAGTATGAACTCCTTGGTCGTGGTGGTGGTGGGAAATCAGTGTCTCTCTGTGCCCACCCATCCGCCCCTGTCCAGTCTTGGTGACCTTGGGGATCTGATTGCACCTGTCTGTACTGGTCATTGTCCCTCATCTGTCTGTACTGATCATTGTCTCTATGTTCTTGGTGCTGGGGGTTTTGCTGAAAACCCTTCTTACCTTGCCTCCTGTTCTGTGAGGCTGTGTCATCCCCGTATCTTCTTTTAAGCAGTGGGCAATCAGATCTCCAATGACTAGGGTCTTTGCAGTTGAAACACGATGTACCTGGTGGGGGTACGGATTTCGAACTTTTATTAAAGTTACGTCCACCCCCTCTCCCTCTTATTCCATCTCTCCCCCTCCCTTGTTGCCCTGTGTAGAATCTTTCCTGTGCTACCATCAATCTAACTTTCTCCTTTTTCAGTTTTTCAGCTTCTATCAACTGTGCATTCGCCTGATAATCAGAACAATATCTAGCAGCAGACAAAAAATGTTCAAGTGGCTCTTGTTGCCAGCAAACAAATGATTGCTGTAAATGAGTTTTTATTGGTGGGCTCAACCCCTGAACAAATGTTGTTACAAACGCTGGCATTGCATCTCCCATGGGGTTCTTTAACCCACTATTCTGCTGATATACCTGTAACAGACGGTCAAAGAATGTATTTACACTCTGTTTGGTATTGGTAATTTTATTCCTATCTATTTTATTCTCCGGCACTTTTTCCTTTAAGTAATTAATTACTTTATCATATTTGTCTTGTACTTCATCACCTGGAGCTCCGCCTTTTTTTCTCTGTGGCTCTGCTTTTGGCCAGTCCACCTTTCCCTTGCACTCCTCCCACAAATCTTTCGGTACTATGATGTTAAATAGGGTATCAAAGTCACGCCACAAAAGACCCCCTAATTTAGACATCTTATCTATTTCTGTGTACCACCTCCTTGGCTCCTCCCTTAGCTTCGGAAATTCACGTGTGAAAATCATGAGATCTTGCCTGGACCATGGCACAAATACATATCCATTATCCCTACTACCTGGCAGTGGGGGTATCTCCCATAAAGGCATAATTAGTGCTGGTGGTGCCTGTGGGTGTAGTGACTTAACCACTTCCAACACCGCAAATGTGTGCACTAGCTGTTTCCACTGTCGCAGTTTAGTAATGGCATACTGTAACCTGTCCTTCAGTTCTGCTTCTGGCCATGCTTGCAGATCTTCATCTATAAAGCTGAACTTAGAAACGTCCCATTCATATTGCGGAGGCAGAGATGGGGGTTCTTCCGTGGTACTTAACCCACCTGCTTTCGCCTGTTGTATGTATGTGTTATGTGCCTCTGCACCGTCTTCTAAGAGCTTTGCACGTGCTATGGATAATGTTTTTTCTAGATACGCTCTCCCTTTTTCCGTCACAAACTTCGCTACTGTTAATTTCTCATCAATCATTTGGCGCAGCCCTTCCTCACACTTTTCCGTATCAGTTCTAAGCAGCATTGTTTTTTTTTATGGCTGAGGAACTCTGCCGAGACAAAGTGGAGTCAGGGCGGGGCAGAGTAGAGTCTAGAGGCAAGCTCGTCCGTCTCTGAACATTTACCTGCTTGTCAACCTCACTAACTGCCCTTGCCAAAATCGGGATATCGTGGTTAGTCTTTAATACATATGTGCATATGTTCCATATTAAGAGATGCCATTTAGAAGTGCTGAAACTGTCATCTAGGGATCTATCACAAAAACACTGCATCCAGGGACTGTTGAGCAAGTTAGGAGGTAAAATATTAGCCTGCGAGCATCGAGCCAATAATAGGTCTTTCCTTTTTGACTGTGTATCGGCGACTGCAGCTGCTTCCTGTCTCACTTGTTGGAGCACAGCCATGTCTTGGACCTCTTCCAAATCTACACGTTTAGAGGTTTCATCGAGAAGGCGACGCGTTAAAGAAACAGCCTCTTTCTTCTGCTCTTCGCTAAGTAGCGCAGTGGGTTGGGCTGTTGCAGCGGAGATACCCAATCTACCCATCAAAACGTCTTCTGAAAGATGGTCTTCTAATCCCGCATTTTGCTCTAACTCTACTGCAAGGCTTGGGTACACTCCCACTACCTCTAATTGCGTCTGCCTCCAATCCTCATTAATCTGTTTGGTGGCAATATCATGCAACATTTTATTTCTAACCTGTATCAGTTCTCTATGCACTTTGAATTTTACATCATTAGTAGTACGTAAATCTCTTACAAACTCCTGCCAAATATAATACGTCTCCCATTCAGCAGGTCGAATTTTCTTACCCTTTAACCTCAACATCCGCTTCAAATATGCAAGTTTATTCATATCATATGTACCTCGACATGGAAACTGTAAGTCTGGCTTATTAGCAGTCAAGTCATGCCATTTTTTAATAAACAAAATGGAACTCAGTCCTAAGCGTAAAGCCACCACATGTGCAGGTGAATCTTTCGGTGGGGCTGGCTGGCAACTATCCAAACTATATTTAGTTAAAGGGTTTCCCTATGTATTGTGGACGCAGCGCAAGGTCTGGCCCGTGAACAATTTTATAACCACAATGAAAACAATGCAATCATACCAGACAGATGATGGGGAAAGGTTTCGCGCTGTACAATTGACACACACAAAATGTCTACAAACAGTTGCACCTCATTTCAGCCAGTTTTGTCAGCTATACAATTCTTCACAGAGGAAGCCAAAGGAAGCCATTCGCCATGTACACAGACAAGTCAGCCAATGCCAGTCCACCACAACCTTCACTGAGTATTGAAAAAAGCATATCAAGTCTTAAGTGCTATGGTATCTGGCGTCCCATTGACTGAAGAGGAGAAGAGACAGAAAGGGTGATGAAAAAAGAATAGCTACTCTCTACCCCCTTGCAATCCTCCTGGATCCCAATAAACTGGGAGGAGGGGGCGGCTAGACAGAGAGTATTTGAGAGCACTCAGAACATATGCGAGTTTTCATGCATATGTCAACCAATCAAAGAAGATAGAGCTGGTGGACCCCCTTCCGTTGTACTAATATTCACAAGGAACAGATAAACAAATAAACAGGAAAACAGATAAACGACCTAGGATCCTCCCTCACCGCAGCGCCGCAAAATGTGCATGTGTGTTGAGTGGGTGGAAGACCTTTAGAGCCCTGAAGGTGGGTGGGTACCGGATAGTTAATTTTTATGCCACCTGATAATAACTGAGCAGGCAAGCGGTTAATACATTGCCATGCAATTTATTTTTACACTGAGGCAGCCAGCCAGTACATGTGGTTAAGTCGGAGTGTCAGAAACTAGCCACAGTCATGTCAGTCATTAAGCATAGTGCATCAGAACCCTAAATAAGGCACATATCAATACATACGAAAAAACGCAATGACTTCCAAAGGCATAGAGCAACGATAATCAAGGATATCACGATAATCAAACCACGACAATCAAGGATATCCCCCGTATGTGCCGAAGGGACCACCCCAAGGCACAGACTCAACTCCAGCGCACCCGGTCCCAGCCCACCAGGCCGTGGAACAACGCCAGGCCACACCACAAATCCGGGGAGCAAACGGCCACGACCCACCAAGGGAGCAATCACAGGAAACCCACGAGAAGAAGGGCCAACCCCAGCTCAACCAACATCAGAGGACAAAAACCACAAAGAAACACTCACCTCCAGCACATGAAGTCCGTCAAACCCACTGACCTCTGCTCCAAACAATCAATGGCAGCTGTCCACCCCCAAACTGGACTCTCACTGGTAAGACAGGAATCTGCAGTAGTTCGCCTTCCCTCGGACCGCGACCAGCCAACACGTGCGGGAGTGCCAGGGAGTCACTGCATGCAAGGAACTCTGTGAGGTACACCGTCGCACTGGGGGTGGAGAGCGACCGGAGCCAAATACTAGGATGCAAGGAAAAAAACAGCAAATAACAAAGGAGCCCAGAGACACGAAGGAACCCCTAGGTCCAGAACCGGCCGAGAGGGGAATCAGAGAAAGAACTACAACCTAAACCAGAGCATCAGGGACACAGTCATCAACAGAATGGTGACAACACAGAAAATAAACAATAAGAGCCACCAGAAATAGGCAGAGAAAGCCACAAATCAACATCGTCCCAATCCAAGACATATCACAGGAACTAGCCACACAAACAGGGCAGACTCAAGAGAAAATACCACAGAAACTGAGCTGAGAAAAAAGAATCAGAGGAACAGAGCAGGAACCAGAAATCATGAGAAACAAGGTAGCTCACGAGCAGGCCGGCCACCGGCCTCCAATGGAGCGAAGCAGAGAGACGGACAGAAAAAAATCAAAGTCATCGAACCTCAAAACTCCAGGCTCCAAAGGAAACCCGCGGCCCAGCCGCCGAGACCAGCGATGTCACCACGAAGTCCGGGGCTGCAATTCTCCACCAAAAGTAGAAGCAAGTCTGAAATACAAGGGATAATTAATGATAGGAAAGATAGACACAACCACAGAATTTTGTCAGCTCAGAATATGGTATATTTATTAACGACAACAAATGACAATTTTAACGTGCAACACGGTGACAGTCAGCATAGAAGCTAGAATGTCCAAAGATTTATTGAGTTGGTACACTTTATAGACTCAAACCACAAGACCACCCATATGACACGTAGCAAGAAGTGTTATACGTAGTTTACAGTGCACCATGAATCCCACAGCCAATGGAAAAGATCTGTAACAAGACATCTCCTTGTAAGGTGTGATATATTTGATGCACACATACTGTAGCTAACCATGTGATCAGAATGGGCAGTTTTGGGGACAGTCAATCAAAATGTGAGCTGCCATGGCCTAGTATATTTCCATACAAACTGCGACAGAAGCAAGGCGATGAGTAATATTGCGAAATATGTTATTGTCTAATGAAATGTATTGTGCAAGCAGTGTGTCACACACCTCGTCTGGGCTTAGAGAAATGCAAGCACTGCACTTCTCAGACGGTGAAAGGGCAAAACCTCCCAAGATGGAGGTTTTTTAGATGTAGGCTAAGTTAATAGGGCCTGAAGCTTTTACATTTGGTATCAAAGAAAAGATGAATTCAACACTAATACTATACATCCACCACTATTTCACTAAAGGACAGTGTAAGGACTAGACTCTAGCAATAGCAGTAACTAACTTCAGTTCTCTAAAGTAAACTCTAACATCAATAATCACCAGCCCAAGCCAGCGCACAGTTACAAACCAGTAAGAGAAGTGGTGAGCGAGCAGCACCTGTGTCATACGGTAACAGAAGATTTTGAGACGGAATTGATCTGCAATGTAACTAAGCGCACAAGTAATCGTGTTACTTATTCGTCCAAGAATTATACACAATACTTATACTACTATATATACATATATTAATATTACTAGCTACTCACCAAGCCCCACGACCTCGACACCTAGCAGGTCCAACAGGTCCTGCTCCCTGTCCAGAATGTCTGCCCACCGGTGGGCCAGCTGCTGGTGGGTGCGCCGGATATCCGTGCGGCGGAAGACTGCCCGGCGCACATTCGCCCACCGGCGGTGACGCTCCTCTGGGAGGTAGCCAGAGCCTGGCCTGCCGCCTGCTGCCAAGGTCAAGGGGAGGTGGCGCTGGATAAAAAGAACAAGGGCGGCCACCTCCGCCTCCCCGAAAAGATTCCGGGCCTTCACCCCTGAAGGTCGCATTCTGCCGGAAGGCAGCCGGCTCTTGGGCGCAGGCGCCTTGCCCTTCGAGACGGTTCTGCTGCTCCCCTTTGCCATGGTTCTGGGGTGGAGGTGGAAAAGAAAAGTTAGAACAAAAAGAAAAAAAGTTAGGGGGAAGAAGTAGGAGTAAAATAAAAAAGTAGAAAAGTTTAAAAAAAGGTGAAAAAGTAGAAATAAAATGCAAAATATAAACTTAGGGACAGAGAGAGATAGATGATAAGTAAAAAAAGTAAGAAAAACTGTGAAAATAGGTAAAGATTGCACAGATATAAGGTGGATAGAAAACTAGGCCCAGAACCAAAGCATAGAGTGTGAAAAACAAGATGGCCGTGCCCATCGCGACCACGTGGGTAAGTTCGCGCGCGATTTCACGCGAACACGCACTTTGTCAGCGTGAACAAGTAGTTGTGTTCCCGAACAAGACATGCACCGCGCAAACACGTTATACGCGACCCGGAAGAGGAAATAGGGGACGCGAGCGGGCGGTACAATTGAAAAAACAAGATGGCCGCACCCATAGCCCACCACATGGGTAAGGTTGCACGCTACAATCCCCCGAACACGCAGACAGCGCCCCGAACACGCACAATGCGCTTCCGAGCAAGAAAAACGGCTCGCGAACGGGAAAAGCAAGCTACTACGCACGCTCGCGAAGCTCGCGTAGTGCGAGAACGTCTTCGCTTAGCTTCGCGTAGCGCAACTACGCGTTCCTCGCCCAGGGTTAGTTAAGACGGCGGGGGGAGGCCAGACAGAGGCCCAGAGGTAGGGCGGCCCCGTCTGGCAGCAGGCTGCTCCAATGTTTGTTTGGCCTGAGAGAGAGTCCCCGTGGGCCCCAGAGTCTCATGCGCAGATCGAAACGCATTGTCGGAGCCTGGGCGGTCCCGCAAGAGAGTGGGCCACCCCAACTATGGGGGCATGGGTTTAATGTTATGTTATCCGGGATTTCTAAAGCGCACGGTCACTCCAAAGAGTGTCCCGGCGCTACAAACGGGCGGAAGGTGTAACAGGACCGTGACAATGGGCTAACAAAAACAACTATTGTAATAAAAGAAAAGTTTTCAGTGATTTCCTGAAAGGAAGAAGATCATGTATCTGTCTCAACTCCAAAGGGAGACTGTTCCATATCTTTGCTGCCTAAAATTGAAATGACCGTCCACCAATTCTGGCAAAAGAAAAGTTGGGCTGCAAGCTAAGTGCAATGTTGCAGATCTAAGAGTGCGACGTGAATGGTAGAATTGTACTCTCTTCCTGAGATGCGGGCCCTCAGCCCGTGGAGAGACTTAAAGGTCAGGACCATTGACTTAAATATGATCCTTTTCAGGATTGGGAGCCAATGCAGAGATGACTAGACACATGCATTCTGGGCCCGAGCAAGAAAATGGCCCTGGCCGCCGAATTCTGCACCACCTGCAGGCGTGTCAGTAAATAGTCCGGCATTCCCAGGTAAAGACTATTGACATAGTCCAAGCTAGAAAGAACGAATGCCTGGACTACAATTTTTCTATGCATTATGGTGAGGAGGGGCAGAAGTTGTCTAAGCATTTTCAGCACTCCAAATCAAGAACCTGTGACCGATTGTACTTGGGAGTTCATGGATAGGTTGTCGTCCATTATTACTCCCAAATTTTTAACTGACTTTACCGAGGCTAGGGAGGGGGACATATCCTGTGGCCACCAATTTCGCCATATGGTATCAGGGGGAAGATCGAAAAGGACAATTTCAGACTTGTCGGGATTACATTTTAGCTGGTGAAGTTGAAACCAAGAAAATACATCGGCCTCTAGGGGGCCTCTAGGGGGGGTCCCGAGGGCACAGAGGTGCCGGCCTATGTGGGAGATTATTGTCTAATGCGTTTAGACTTATGAGGTTATTGCATAATATGTTTATGCCAGTGAGATTATTTCATAATGTGAGTTGTGCTTAGGAGGTTAGGGTCTAATGCGTTTAGACTCATGAGAGGATTGCATATTGTGTTTATGCTGGTTAGGTTGGCGCAGAATGTAATTCGTGCCTAATGTGATACTGTTCATAATGTGGTCTATGTTACAGGCTGATGCCGAGTACAGTGATTAACAGTGATTACTAGTTGTATGTTTATGATATGTCTTATCTTTACAAAGTCAGGTTTTTGATGGTTCTGGCAGTGGTCCTGTGGGCCCTGTCAGGTGTATATAATCCCTTGTAATTATGACCTAGTGCCAGGTGGCAAAATGTATATTATGTGATTAGTATTCAAATGTGTTATGAGAATACAAAGGCTATTTTAGATATATCCTTGCGTGGTGTGTCTGGGACGTTGTTGCTGGTTGCATGCGCAAATGATTTACACATGACCTCCGGGATAAGCCCGACTGCTCGTGCCAAGCTACCAAGGATGTGAGTAGGGGTTATCTTTGCCGTGTAACTCTCTTGCCCTGGCTAGAGTGGTGGTCTCTTCCTGGCTTTGGCGCAATCCTTAGCCAACCAGAGATCCCATTTCTAACAGTCAATATATCCCCGAGGCCACTGGTCAGGCAAACAATGTCCAAAAGCACTCTAATGAATGCATAGTCTGAAACAATGCCATGGATAAGGTCACAGGCCTGGAGGCTTGGGACTAGTGTGCCTGCAAAAAGAAAGAAGTTAATCCTTGAATCTGAGGTGTGTGGTGAGATTAAAAAGTCTAGTTGTGATCTCTTTGATGTAGAAGTCTCCAGGGATCCAAAAGGGACTGATCACTAAGTAGGTCCAGGGGATGGTTATATGGCCAAATGTTGCACTAACATAACAGCCTTACTCGCTCAACTCATTTGAAATGATGCTGGCAAACAGACTTTTGTTTAGGTATATAGCAGTGCTCCCACAGTGTACCACATGTATATAGCACAGTCCCTCCACTGTTGGGATTCAGTTTTCGACAGATATGTTTCCTGAAGCAACACTATGTCCAGGTACTGAGCATTCAGTAAGGATAACACTTTCTTGCATTTTGAGTAGTTGCAAGAAAGGAGTTGTTGCGGCCCTGAGTATTGAGGTTGGGTACAGAAGTTAACATGGCTTTGTCAGAAGCAGCCAAACATGAGGGTGGTCTGAGTACAGGGTTGTACCTAAAGGCTGGTCTGGAACCAAGAAGGGAGTAAAGGAAATAGAAGACAGTAATATGGTGAATGCATTCAGGCAAACAAGTTGGGGAGTAGTAGCCATGCCTGTCCTGAAAAAGTATGATATTGGCTGCCTAGCTGCACCCAAACAATCAAGGGGCAGCACTGGTGGTAACTCTCTTTGGTTTCAACGGTGATTGAGATTTATCCCTGTTGCCAGGGGAATGGCCACAACAACTCTGGCGTTTGGAGATGCTGCCACATTGGTGAGTTGGTGATATTGATTTCCAGATCGATGGTCTTGTGAGGCCCCAAGCATTGGTGGGGTGCTAGCACTGGACATGTCATGGGGTGCAGTGTTGTGTTAATGCATTCCATGTTTGGAATGCATCTGCATCATTGTGGGAATGTTTATACATCACGGGGAGAATGTTGGCTGGAGGATTCTTGGATGAGCAGTTGGAGATGCCACTGCATGATTAAATGTGATGCCATGCAGAGTTGATAATAAAGTACTATTTGGATTATACTCTTTGGGGTCAGAGTATACTTTACATGCTGGCGACGAGGGACAACTCTGCTGAACCAATGCGAGGAATTTGAAGAAGAGAATACAATGGAAGAACATTTAAAGTAAAGAAGTAAAAGGAATAAGAGAAATGAACAAGTAATAAGGTGAGCGGTGACTGTGAACTTTATCGATGCGTGAAGAACAAATCAAAGTTGAAGAGTGAAATCATATTTTGAAAGAAAAAAAGAATTAACTTACTGCGAGGAAACTAGCCCGAGCAGTGATGCGCGAGGCAGTGGCTGTGATGTCTTGACTGGAGCTGAAGCATTAGATTGAGAGGCAGAAGTGAGTAGAAAGCAAGGAAGTACTTACACGTCTCTGGAACTCAACGTATAACGCGGTGAAGTCATACGCAGGCAGCCATTTTAAGAGGAGAAATTGAATTGTTATGGCAACCGGCAAATCGCATCGTGAACAGAAGGCTCGGCAGCGGGAGTAGTTGAAGCGTGTTACTTTTAGCGCTTCACTTGATTTAAGGCAACGGTGAGTGCGGCATATTCCAAGGGTGTCTGCTGAAGTAAACGAGCCTATCGGCGGCATATTTTCTTGGTGAGTGTAACTGCGATAGGTGAAGGAAGCGCGTTAGTAACAACGTTTCAGTTAATTGAGCACAGTGGTGTGCAACAACAGAAAAACAGGAGGCGCGTTCAGATTCGCATTTTGAGGATTATTTATCTTGTGCGTGTGAAAAGATAACAAGGCACATATGTAATGAATGTTGCATATCGGTGATATTCACACCTGGTGAAAAGTAAAACAATTTTTTCTGTGTTAAAGGATTAACGAGGAAAGACAATTGTTATTAACACACAGAAGAGTTTTAGGAGGCTCAACATTTGTAAAGTTTATAATTATAAAGGTCAGAGAAGAATAAAAAAGAGAGAAATGTGTGCAGCACAAACCTTCGTATTAACACCGCCAATACCATTTTTACCAGAACCAGGAGAACCACACATCAAGTGGTAGGAGTGGAAAGCTTATTTACTTAGTTATATGGTCACCATAAACAATGATAACATGACACCAGAGATTAAGAAAGGCATAATATTGCATTCACTTGGACCGGAAGGCATTAGGCAATATCATCAAATGCAAAAGAAAGAAAGATGGGATGATGAAGTGGATGTATATGCAAACGCATTAGAAGACTTGGAAAAGTACTATGCACCAACTGTTTGTATTGCCATTGATAGATATACATTTTTCAGGAGGAAACAAGACCAAAATGAAAAAATTGATGATTATTTAGGTGCGCTAAGACAATTTCTGAACGTTGTCGTTTTGGGACGTTAGAGGAAGAATTGATTAGAGATCAAATTATTATGTTGACAAATAATATGAGAGTACTAGAAAGATTGTGGACGATGGGTGACGGTACATTAAATACATTAAATACTACTTGCAGTAGTGAGGAAAGCAGAATTATCGGTGAGGTGTGCTAAAGCAGCATTAGACGAGGAAAAAAGGAAAAGAGAAGGAGGAAGTTTGTGTTGTGAGGAAAGGGGGGAAACCAAATGTTAAAAGTTTTTAGAAAGACAAACTTAAAGAAGTTAAAATTGAAAAGAAATATAATAATCCTGTAAGAAAAGAAGGTCAAGGAAGTTTGGCTTGTTACAGATGTGGAATCTATAGTCATTTAGCCAATATCAAACTAAGCAGAGCAAGGGATCAAACATGTGCTGTTTGTGGTTTGATAGGGCACTTTGCAAGGGCATGTAATAGGAAAGAAAAAACAACGAGAGTTAAGTATGTCACTGGAAAAGAAAAGGGTAGTGACACTGAGGAAGGGTCATCACAGGAAGATGATTAGATATTTGTGATTGAAGATACTATTCTTGATGTTAGGAGTAAGGGAAAATGTAAACCATCGTGTGAAGTAGTAGTGGCAGGGGTGAAGGTGGTGTTAGTAGCAGACTCAGGTTCGCCATACACTATTGTAAATTTGGATATGTGGAAAGACAAGTTTATAAAAGAAATTGGAGAAGATATTAATGCTTGTGATGTAAATCCCACGAGTTTTACTGGAGAGAGTATATCTATGCTAAGGTGAAGAGATTTTACATTTGAGTACAAAGGGAAGAGAGCAGAAGGGAGGATGTATGTTGCGGAATATGGCTCTAGTGTTCTGGGCTATGAAGACCAAGGAAGTTTTAAAACAATTTTAAATAGAAGGAACAGGTTCTTGTACTTAATGATGATGATGTTCTAAGTAAGAAAATAAGAAAAATAAGTGAACATTTTAAGGATGTTTTTTTTTAATTTTTATTTAGGAAGTTTTGTATAGCGCTAGCCAGACCGCAAGGTATCGGAGCACTTCACAATAATTACAAGGCGGTGCAAAGAAAGCAAACAGAGAGAACGCTATACCAGTGAATTTTAGGGTCAGGAATGTTCCTTTTGTGGTAAGAAGTGAATTAGAAAAGGAGTTATTGAGGTTGGAAACAGCAGGAGTGATTGAATGGATTGAGTCATCAGAATGGATTGAGTCGTCAGAATGGATGTCTCCGATTGTTGTGGCAAGGAAACCGAATGGAAAGATCAGGTTGTGTGTGGATTTGAGGGGTGTGAACAAGGAAATTCAAATGGATAAATATCCTTTACCAAAGATTAACGAGTTATTGTCTAGAACAAAAGGGATGAAATGGTTTTCTACTGTGGATTTGTCATCCGCATATCACCAGATACAATTGCATAAAGAAAGTAGCAAGATAACATCATTTATAACTCCATTTGGGTGTTTCCAGTATGTCCGCATGCCGTTTGGACTAGCCTCCGCGGTAGTGGTTTCCCAAAGATTGATGAGCGAGATACTTAAAGATATTCATGGAGTATTATTTTTCGAGGACAATATTCCTATAATGGGTGAAGATAGAGAAATACATGATAAAAGAGTGGAAGATGTATTTAATGTTTTGAGGAAAAGAGGGGTAACAGCGGAATATGAAAAAATGAAAACTTGCTAAAGATAGAGTTGCATATTTAGGACACAGTAAAGGAAAGGGTGGAATTTCACCGAAGAAGGAATTGGTTGAAGCTGTGAAAGATGCACCAGAACCAAAAAATAAGGAGGAACTTTGTTAGTTTCTAGGACTTGCGGAGTATTACTCCAAATTTTTAAGAAATTTTGCAGAAAAATCTTATGATTTAAGAGAACTACTAAAACAAAGAAGCAAATTTGTGTGGAACAGTGCGGGCAGAGAAAATGTTGAGACCTTGAAAAAGGATATTTGTAACGCTACACCCATAAAAGGATTTGACTCAGAGTTAAGGAGTGTTTTGACAGTTGATATGAGTGGAAAAGGGTTGGGTGCAGTTTTAACACAATGTGAAGAAGGAAATAAGGAAGTGGTAATAGGTTTTGCATCAAGGAGTTTAACACCAACAGAAGAATTATATTCTGTTATAGAAAGAGACATCCTTGGTTGTGTATGGGGGATGGAGCATTTTAGGGTGTTTTTGTGGGGAAATGAATTTGATGTAAGGACAGACCACAAACCCTTGGTAAATTTGTTAACTACTGGTGGAATGCTGAAAGCGTCAGCTAGGACAGCGAGACTGTCTATAAGATTACAGGATTTTAATTATAGGATAAAGTATGTTCCTGGTGTGGAGAATAAGATTGCAGATTGTTTAAGTAGGATTCCCTTACCCATTAAGAAAGTACCTAAGAGTGTTTGGGATGATTATCAAGTTGCAATAGTTGAAGAAGATACTTTGAAATCTATTGTATTGACAGGAAAGACTGGATTTCTGAATATGAAAAGGATGATTTGTTAAAGGAAGTGAAAGAAAGAATTTTAAAAGGTCGGGGAGAAAAGAAACCGGATATTGTGGAAGAAAGGAGTTTTTGGGAAGTAAGAGGCTGGATTTGTTAACAGAGGAGGAAAGATCGTACCACCTAAGGGGTTGAGAAAAAGAATAATTGGGTTATGTCACGAAGAACATTTTTGCAATGTAAGAACAAAGAAAAGAGTAAAAGGTTCATATTGGTGGCCAGGAATAGACATTGAGGTTAGAGAGTATTGTAAGAGGATTTGAAGAATGTGCAGATTCTGATAAAAGTTTAAAAACTTTGAAACCACAGTTAATACCAATTGAGTATCCTGAAAGGTGTGGGATTTGTGGGCAATAGATTTTGTGGGTCCAGTGAAAACTAGGAATGGGGAGAATAAGTATATTATTGTCTTGATAGATTTTTTTTAGCAAATGGGTCGAACTGGAGGTTGTCGAAAGAGCTGATGCCGATACTGTGGAAGCATGTTTAAATGATATCTTCTTAAAAGAAGGGTTACCAAAAAGAATAATAACTGATAATGGCACTCATTTTACAGCCCAGAAAGTAGAGGATTTTCTAAAAAGAAATGGTATCTTTCATGCTAAAACATCTGTATACCATCCTTTGGGTAATGGTGCCGTGGAATGATTTAATCGAGTTATCAAAGGCACTATTCAAATTGCATGTGAAAATAGAAAGAATTGTGAGGTCGAGATACAAAAAAATGTGTTAATGAGTGGAAGAGAACCATTCACTAAAGATAATATAGGGTGGATAGATAGCACAAGACACATTGATTGGTCACCAGAAATAGTAAAGGAAAACATTATTAAAGCACAACAAGTATATAGGAAGAATTATGATACCAAGAATGGAAGATTTAAATGTTGGAGATTGGGTGAAAACTAGGAAATGTGGAAAAGTAGCTAAAGGGGAAAGTGTATTTTCAAAACCGTTAAAAGTAGTGGAGTGTTTAAAGAATTCTGCAAGACTAAGTGACAATCGGGTTTGGCATGTGAGTGCCAAATGCAGAAATCCTGAAAAAGGAGAAAAGGGGGATGTTGGGGGAATTACTAAGGATGTTCCTACTGACATGTTTGGAAATTGGTTGTGGGAGGATGCGATTGAAGATGGTTTTGTGTTAGAACAAACCGAGCAACAACAGCATGATATTGATACAGTTCCCGGATTAGAAGAACACACTGGCTCCGAGGGAGCAGAAGAACAGAGTGATACAGAGCCAAGAATAGTAGGAAGAATGGGAAGAGTCATTCATACTCCTCAGAAGCTCAAGGATTTTGTTTTATCATATTCGTAGGAATGTATGTTGTATATAGTTGTTTTTTTTAGTTTTGTATATAGGAGGGGGATGTGTTGTGTTGATGCATTCCATTTTGGAATGCATATGCATCATTGTGGGAATGTTTATACATCATGGGGAGAATGTAGGGTGGAGGACTCTTGGATGAGCAGTTGGAGATGCCGCTGCATGATTAAATGTCATGCCATGCAGAGTTGTTAATAAAGTACTATTTGGATTATACTCTTTGCAGTCAGAGTATATTTTACATGCCTAAAAGGGAATTCCCATTGTATCCATCAAGGGGTCCACAACTGTGTCTAGGCACTATCCCAGAAGGATGTGATCAGAATATTCATGGGTGATGCTGTTGATCATGAGTATAACTGCTGGGTCAAGTAGGTCATTTGGCTTCAAATTGGAATGTCCAGCTGGGCATAGCGATAGGAACTGCTTACACAGAAGAGAGTTTTGGGGCCATTAGGGATTAAAACTGAACATTGTCTTGTCTGCAGAACATTTGAAGACTGGAACTTGGTAATAGTGCAGGTGACTGGTTTTAATTGGGTAGCGCTGAGCTGGAGTGGGTACTCATATCGTCTTCAGGCGTTGCACACTCTAAAACTCCAGGGGAGAGTCAAAGCAAGTATTCAGGAGGATTGGCAACCTGGCAGCAAGACATTTCCAGAAGAAGCAGATGTTGCCATGCTGGCTTCGCTTTTCCAGGTTCATCATCCTTCATTAATGGTTCCAAAGTTCTGAACTCAGGTGTGGGGCATGATCCATTTTCTGCTTCAATTCTGCTACCCTCTCATCGGTGTGAGAAATTTGGGATTGGAAAGAGTTAAAATCAGTGTGAAGACTTTTAATGAGTCCATGGCGTCTGTTGATATGGTCTGCTCCACTGTCATTTCAGCCAACTTGATGGACCTTAGCTCCGCAAGAATTGCATTCAAAATAGTTGATTCCATTGTGGGTGAAAGATCTGGCACTGAAAGTGGGTGTTGGCCTGCTACTGTCTGCAAGAAAAGATGTGTGAAGAGTTTTAGTAGTGATTTTCATCATAGTCTTAAGTGATACACAGAGGGTAGCAGAGAGTTGGGATCAGCTCTGCAGGTCAAATAACAGGCTGCAGGTCTTAGGGTTCTGAAGAGTGCTGGAGTAGGTCTAAATGGTAAGACAGTAGCAGCAGATGTGTCTGTCCCAATTCACGATGGCCACCTGGGAAAATAAAAGGGGGTTTCCCCAATGTAGTGATCAGGTGAGGCAGGAATGGACAGTGGACTGCACCAAGGGAGGCTTGAAATCTATAGTCTTGTTAAGTCCAAGGGCTGAAACCAAGGGCCGGAGGATCATCTTAAACAGAGCTGATGATTAAGACAACCCTCTCAAACCAATATGGCCAACAAAGTTTTGACGTGACTCTGGAAGAAGATGAAGAAACCATGTTATGTTATCTTATGTTATGAGAATTTGTAACGCGCACAGCTGCTCCAGCGAAGGAGCGTCCTGGCGCTTGACAAGGTAGCTAACACAACACAACTAGGAAGGCAACAGACTAGGAAGCAAACAGGCTCAAAGAAATAAAAAAGTCTTGATGGCCCTACGGAATAAAAAGAGATTATCAAGCGCACGTATCTTTAAAGGAAGAGAGTTCCACAGGGCCGCAGCCCAAACTCGAAATGAGCGGCCTCCAGCTCGGCTAAGCTTAAACCGAGGGACCACTGCTAGATCCTGACCTAAAGATCTCAAAGGGCGAACAGGGACATACGGCGTCAAAAGATTCATGAGAATCGGGGCAGAAGAGCCCTTAAGAATTTTGTAGGACAGGCAAAGCACTTCAAATTGAATCCTCTGCTTGACTGGAAGCCAGTGGAGGGAACGCAAAGTGTTGGCAGCGGAACAGAACCTAGGCAGACCCACCACAGCTCTGGCTGCCGCGTTCTGAACACGTTGCAAACGTGCAATTTCGGCCTGGTTCACCCCTACCAAGAGGGAACTGGCGTAGTCAAGCCGAGAGACCACCGTCGCCTGCAGCACCAGCTGCCTGGTCGAGGCGTCAAAGAATTTCAGGGCTGGTCTTAATCCTCACAGAATGCCAAAACAGCAGGCGGCAGTTCTCTTAGTATGGGAGACAAAGCTAAGGGCCAGGGGGGCAGTCAAGCGGCTTGCTGAGGAGGTCTCCTTTCCGTCTGCAGCACCAGAGGGCCCCTGCCGATTGGGAGGGGCAGCCACGTGTGTGGCAGCACAATGTGACTCAGCAGATGCTGCATCAAGCACAAACAGCCTGGAGAAAAATGTCTTTTGGCACTGGCAGCAGGATGGAAGCCCATTACCAAGCAGCAGGTGGTGGCAGGGGACCAGAGTTTCCCTGAAAACTGCCCGGTGTGCCAAAGGATAGGCGAAAGCAGGTCGGGTGTTGTTAACTACCATCTTGTTTGAGGCTTAGCTTTGCCCCATTAGAGGAAGTTCTGTCACACATGTGGTTCCTAAAAATTGATTCCAAAACAAATGGTATATCTACAGGACTCACAAAAGGAATGCCCCCAATCACTGTGTGGAAGAAATAAAATAAAAATCAATCTGGAACAATCCTGGCATCAAGTACAGTCCTGAACAAAACTTTACTAGTAGGAATACTGGTAGTTGATCCCGCCTTAATTGTTAGCTCCTCCTATGCCTTGTCAGTTGGCTCCAGTACTGCAAAGAGAATGTATCCGAAGAGCTGGCCTCGGTGCCATCATTAAGTTCAATTTTGATTTCCGATTACTGTCCACCTTTAGTTGATGTACTAAGGACCCGATCTGCAAAGAGACAAGTCCCAATGTTGCCAATGACTTTTGTGATCTGTATTTAATTTTGTGCTGAGACTTTTGAACTAAAAATGTTCTTTTGAGAAATGTCCAGTCACAGATAGTAGTAGAATGACCTGCTTAGTGAATATGAATTAGGCAGGTTGCTGCTTGCAACCCACTTCAATTGGCTGCAAACACAGGGATAATAGCCTACAAGGAACAGTGGAGCATAATGCTGCTAAACAAGAAACCTTTTTAAGCAGCTCACATTCTCAGGAGGAACTGGTGCTGCTTTAAAGAAAAATATTTTCATCTTTGGACAGAGGACTAGGGTGGTTGACACCTTTCACAGAGGTTGAATGGTGCACATCAGCGAATCAGTTTCCTTCTCCTTTTAGTGTCATTAATGATCAATGGCTCGCAACTGCAAACCATTGAGGCATACAATACCCAATCGCAGTCTGATTGTGTAAAATTAGGTTAGTGTTCGAAGAGGATGAAATCCCTTCTCAAGTAACAATCAACATCCTTGTAAGGGTGAATCACAAAAATAACTAAATTAACCTGTATTAAACCCTCTGGTAGCTTGGAACAAAAGCAGTCAGGATTGACTTAGAGACAATCTGTAAAGTATTTATGCAGCACACAACCAGTAACAACATAGAAAAAAATACCACACTAATTTAGAAAAATAGAGAACATTTTCTAGGAATATAATAATATTTAAATGACAAACATCATATCAGTAGAACAGGAGATATGCAATTTTAAAGTATAGCGCCTAAAAGCACAAAGCACCACTTATGGTCATCTGGTCATGCTAGACCGTGGGAAAGTCACATGTTCCGGCTGACTACAATGGAGTGCGAGTCGAATACAGATACCAGGTTAGTCCTGCTGAAAAAGTTATCTTCTCAGAAACCAGTATGAAGAGTCTAGCACCACGCTGGAGAAGGCCACGAGGAGAGTGTTGTGGATTGTCATCTCTGTATTGCAAAGAGTAGGCTTGGCATCATGACTTTCATCGCTGTAGTGTGAATATCCATTCAAGCATCATGGTCGGTCATTTTTGGTGCTTCACATTTGTGGTCACTCCTTGCTGTCTGAGCTGTAGAGCAAATTTTAAATCCAGCATTGTAGGTTGTTGCTGGAGATCTCTGTAGCGAGAAGACTAGAGTTTACAGAGGCTTGGTGTTGGCTGTCATTTTGGGTGGCAGAGTCTTGGTGTAAATGGGCCTGTACATGCGAATCCGACCGCTTGCAGTTGGAAAAGTCCAAAACTTCAGTTTCTCCTTTTCTCCCAGAGAAGAGCACTCTGATGTCAACCAAAAATCCAGGACCTGGGGATTTAACTCCTGGGGCTCATGTACTCACTCCAGCAGAGGTGCACAGTTCTCATGCAAGTCCAGTTGCGTGCCCTGGCATGCCCAATCGCTGCAGGCCACCTGGACAATTACAGGGAAACCTCTGGATCTTGTTGTGTCCTGTCATGCAGAACAGGAGGAAAGCCAACCAACCCTTGAAGTCACTCGGGTCTTCCAAAAAACAAGGAGTTGGTCTTCTCTCCTTCAAGCAGCATGGCAGTCGTCTGAGTACAAGGCAGTATTTCTGAATTCTTCCACAGGTCCAGGAGTGTACTGAAGAGAGGCTCTGAGGATCCAATAGTATTTACCTGGTGAAATGGAAGAAATGTTTAAGCTATCCCATCATCTGGTTTTGGAAGTGTTCCAGTCCTCCTTTCCTGCCCAGGAGCCAAGAGGGCTAAGACGACAAAGGGCTGGTGTCGAAGTCATTGTGAGTATGCAGAACGTGGAAATGTAATTAGGGCAGGGAACAGCTCTGCTTCGATCATCCTGACAGGATTGCCCATCCTACCAACATCTAGTCCCCCTTCGTCTAACTGCCTGGTAGGAATACACAAAGGCCAACAGCCATTCTGATCACATTCATGTGACCCAACTCACAGGCTGCTAGAACCAAATGACTAGGGCAAAGAATGTCCAACTTTCTAAATGTAGCATTTTCTGAATTGTGGCTTAAAATCCCACTTTACAATTAAAGAGGTTGTTTGCAATTCTTTTGAAACCAAAAATGTTATTTCTAATTGTTCCCAAACAAAAGATAACATATTACAGTAGTGAAAAACAAATTGAAGAGTTTTTCACTACCAGGACATGTAAGCCATTAAAGTACATGTCCACCTTATTACATAAATGGCACCCTGCCCTATGGGCTGTTTAAATGACTTCCTTATGGGTGACTTAGATGCATTAAAAAGGAAGGTTTAGTGTGGCAAAGTGTTTATTTTGCTAAGTTGATTTTAGCAGTTTAAAAATGCTCAGAGGCTGCAATGGTAGATTTGTAGAAGTCCAACCATCGGCAAGAAACTTTTTACGCTTTCAGTCAGTCATGGTTTTCTTGTTGAGATTTAGTTTCTGAAATGGAAGACCTTTTCCTTCAGCGGGGAAAAGGCAGCAGGCTGCATATGAAGAGGGTTCCATGAGAGGCCAGATACCTTCTTGTTGAAGTCCCACTGAATCTGATTTGCTGCTTTAGAGAAACTTCAAGTGGGATCAACCTTTCCCCTTTTTTCAGCTCTTCACTTAAAGGTGCCAGGTTTCAGGGGAGGCTCCTAGGACTTAAAGGGCCTGATCTAGCAAGTGCCATGAGAAGGGTCCAATGCAGGTCCAATTGTAACTGGGCAACTGGGAAACCAGGAAAACGTTTTTTAAGCTGTTTGGGTACTTTTAACCACAGAATAGGTTAGCCCACTGACCTTTGAAGTTCACTTCTTTGTCCTAGGTACAAGTGGAAGGCAGTTACAGTCCTTAAGGTCTCCTCTAAGGCCCACCATCTTCTCATCTAACCCAGGTCCAGAACGTGTTCTGATTATGATTCCTTGAGGTGCACATTTTTGTTTGGCACTAGCCTGTGGGTAGGGGTTGCTTTTGACACTTCCCTAATCAACGGGGTAAATGTTCCCTGGGGTAACCCTACTCATTTTTCAGCAGTTCCTGTTTGCCCTTGAGCAAGCAATGCCACTTTGTACTTTACTCCTAAAATCCAAAAAGATTAAATCCAGAGCTCTTGTGTCCAGCAAGAGGTGTGGTCTGGTAAATGAGTAATTCCCTCTCCTGAGTTCATGCCCAACTGTTATTAGTTTCCAGTCCAGGGAGGACCTGGCCTGGCATTTCGGTCTAGTCTGTTCCCATGGGGCACAGGGTCAAGACTGATTTGCATATGGCTGGGTCCAAACTGGGGTGGCGTAGTGGGCAAAAGAATGATGGATTTAACCCAGATGTTTTGAGTGGGGGAAAATGTTTGCATTGTCAGCATTCCATCCATCATTTGTTTGTTGTAACACAACTGGTATTAGTGGCAGCTTCCCACCCACTGGGTTTGGAGCATGCCTGGCTAGTATGGGCATGAGGGGTAAATGCTTGTTAGCTCTGGGTCTCATTTTACATTTGTCTGTGAAAGGGCATACCTCATCTAACCCTTTGCAAGTTAATGAAATTCTTGGGTTCACTTCAAGGGAAAGAAAAACATTTTCCCACATCCAGGCAACCGTAATACCTCATATCCAGAGAGTTACTAACCTGCTGGTCAGCTGTTCCAGGCTAATGCTAATTGGTGTAACCAGGGCTAAAGCAGCAAAAGTGTACCAATGGATTGATTTTTTAAAATTATTATGAAAACATATTCAAATAGCTTTTTGCTGTTTCCTGTCAAATGCTACACATTAAAGCTTATAATATATACTGTCATATGTTCCAGGATCCAACTACAGCCATGCCAGTGAAATAGATTTTGGGATCACTCATTGGAGGAGCATGTCAACTTTAATTTCACACAAGTTCTACTTTTTTAAATATCGGGCACTCTACTTTTTGGGCACCAAGGTATACTTAACAATGATTTATGAATATTTAAAAGCAGCGTTTCTCGCCTTCCAAAAATGGTTATTTTGACAGGTTTGACAGCACGTGTTTGGGTTTCTGCAGTCAGGCAACTCATGACATGCCTGAAGTCAGGTGTTACATGCCCATTCTGCATATTCCACAATATGTGCTGCAGTCCACGGGTGGCATTAACTTCCAAGCAATGGACATATTTTCTACACCATATACTCTGGAGTTATAGGTAAATTAAATATAACAAACAGTGATAAGTAATTTTCACCTTATTTAAAAATAGAACACAATCACTTTTCTCCTGTTTGGTATGAGTGAAGTGCATTCAACACAACAGACATGGGAACAATTGTGGGGAAATCTCACCAATAATAGCCATTTACTATAAATATGCTGTGTAAGAACTATCTTTCTGAAGCAGTGTAAATACTTTGGAAACGTGGCATTCTAAATTAATGTTTATTGTGGGGTGTTTTTACGCAGCTTTCAGTGGATATTTGGAGAACACTGTCGAAAGCCAATTATCAAATTCATTCTTAAGCTATGGGAAGTGGAAGAGTATGAAATATTTAACATTTTGCAATTAAATAGACCATTTAAGGTTGCACTGTAGTCTTTGTGTTTCTGTTACTCAAGATTTATATATATATTTATGAACAATATTAGTACCAAAAAATAAAATTGGTCTGTCTTTTAGTTGGTTTTGAGAAGTTAAAGGTTAATGTGTGGATGAACACCTCTTTGAAGTGTTTACAGCGCCGTGATAAAGAGTCAACATCACTTGAACCTTTGGTTAAAATTGAACAAGAGCGTGCACTGTTTTCATTCCCTTTCCATAAATTGGAACTTTGAGGTGGTCTTGTTGAGTATAAGGTTGCGAAGGGCATACGCTTCGACATTATTTCTTTTTGTAAATTTTTTTCAAGGATGAAAGTAGTTTATTTTTTAGAGGAATTGCAAACGTGTATTTTATTGAAAAGTGTATTTTGTTATTTAAAATAACAGACGCATTTTGAAGCATTACAAAAGAAGTGAAAAATACATTTAAATGGTAACTAAAGAATAAACCTTCAAAGAGATGGGCATAAGCGATTATTTTGCATATCAAATAATATTATTTATACATTGCGTTATAGTGCTGTAGTTGTGTAGATTCAAATATATATTTCGGATTATCTGTGATCCCAAGTTGCATTGTTCTTTCTGCTGCTATTTTTCAGTATTTTTGGATTTGATGCGTCATTATTCACAAGCAGATTAGGCTTTATAATAAATGTTCATTTAATTAACGGTTAGGAGTTCAAGTTGCTGAAAGAAGAGTATATTAAGTTCACACAGCAATACCAATAATACTAATATTATTACTACTACTACTATTAAATAACAACTACATTATTAATAATAATGACGTCACTTTTACTATTCTTATTATTCTTATTCGTATTCGTATTGTTATTATTATTATTATTATTTGTACTGTTTATTTCAAATGTTGTAATTCCTATTAACAGCTTTCAGACCTGGAATAGGACTCTAGAGAATCATGATTTCATGTTGTTCATATTATTTAATCATAACAGAGCAAGGGGTTCTGTTCAACTGATTCTCATTATTTAACTCAAGGTGAATCTGTAGTGAGCCAGCCTGCCTCGCGCCCATACTGTGAGCAATGCGCGAGGCACTGGTCTCGTGCTGGCTGCCTACGTAATGTGGGTGACAGTTGGTGGCTCAAGCGCCGGCTAGTTTACTGCCATTTTGTACTGTTATGTCGTGCTGGCGGGAGCCTTAATAAAAGAGACTTATCTACTTACATTCCTTCCTGTGAGTTATTACAACTCATTTCTGGCGACTTGGAACTAAGGCTTCCGCAACGGACCCACTGATTTATCTCAAGCAGCAAACAGTTTACCTCGCATGGTGGCGAAATTGACTGAAGTTGGACGCTATCGCTGTGTTTCCTGCGCAGTGTGGGAGTATCATAATTAAGAAATCGGCACTACTTATGGACGACGCTGGACCTGCCTCTCCTTCCCTCTGTCTGAGGCGACTGCGCACTTTCACGTAAGTCGAGCCTGACGAAGTCGACGCCTACCACATTAGTTCCCCGGCAGAAGGCTTCCTCTTATTCTTCTTAAAGGGGAAGTAACCATTTCATCGTGAGCATATGCTCTATGGGGAAAAACGTTTAAAACCTGTGTTCTGCAGCACAAACAAGTGCACAAGTGAACTTTAGAGAAAATATTGACGTGGTTTTTACTACTCATTTGAGGAAACTGAATTCAAAAGCACAGCATATATACATATAAAGAGGGAAATATAACAAGAGAATTCAAAGTGAACTCACACTCAAGCTTTAAACCTATTACACTTGAGGAAAAATACCAACATTGACAGGCCCAGGATATTGGATTTTGCTTCTGTGTATGTTAAATCACAGTTGTTTTTTTTTTTCTGACAGTAGTTTACCTGCTGGGTGTCAATAAAGTAAACTGCAGTGGCATATGTGATACTACTTGCTCTCTTCACTAAATAGTAAATGATGCAGTCAATTCACCCTCCGCCTCCTTTTTTGGATACGCCAGGGGAACCGCCTGTGGCATGGAGAAAATGGTTTGATGCTTTCGAGAACTATTTGGGTGCCATTGGAGCACACAGGTTTAGAGCAGAAAGGAAAAGATTTTTACTTCTTCACTCTTTGGGTTTTGAAGGTAGAGAAACTCTCAAACACTTACCTGATGTTATTGATGAAGGCGGTGAAGAAACTGATGAGTATCAAAACACTGTTAGAAAACTTAAGTTAAGGTATGACAAGTAACCCAGTGTCGTGGTCTTAAGACATAAATTCTTTAAGAGAGCACAAAAAACAGAGGAAGATGTCGACACGTATGTTACTGCCTTGAGAAAAATGGTAGCAGAATGCGAATTCGAAAATTTCAGTGAACAACTAGTGCGTGATCAATTCATTAGTAAATGCCTGGATAAATCCATCAGACAGAAGCTGTTATCCTTGGAAAATCCAACCTTAGATGAATCCATCCGCATAGCTAAAAGTATTGAAACATCACAATCCTCTATCAGAGAACTTGAAAGTAAAAATGTTGAATTGGTGACCCCTGTTCGCTTTAAAAATGTTGTGAGGAAAAAAGATTTTCAACAGAATAATTTTTTCAAAAGAACTGATATCTGCTTCAGGTGCGGTTATCCTTCACATGCTAAAAGTGGAAGACCATGTCCTGCGAGGAATGCCACCTGTCGAAAATGTGGGAAATTGGGGCATTTTGACAAAGTTTGCCAGACAAACAAGAAAAGTCCTAACCAAGTTGCATGTATTAAGGACTCAAGTGACAGTGACAGTGATGACGCCCTCTGTGAACTTAAAGACATGGTTCTGGTGGTAAAAGAAGGAGACATAATAACAGGGAATCCTGATGACTGTGTTGATCCTTATGCTATCATTGGTGTTGGTGATAAAAATCTGAGACTTCTAGTGGATTCAGGTGCCAGGATAACAATGATCAGTGAACCTTTATTAAAAAAAAAATGGGGAAATAGACCTTTGCAACCACCAGATCGCGAACCAGTATCCTATGAAGGGAAGAGCATTGAACTTCTAGGGTATTTTGAAGATGTCTTGGTGTTCAAGAACAGGCACATATATGGGAAAATATATGTGGCCGTCAATGGGTTGGACATTCTTGGATGGTTCCATCAAGGTTTGTTCAGTATGATGCTACGTCCTGGAGCAAAGGAACAAATTTTAGTTATTTGTGACCAAACACATGTGGAAGAACTTCTCAATAAATTCCCTAAAGTATTTTCTGGTGAACTTGGAAAGATCAAAGGGTTCAAGCACAAGATAAAGATAAAGAATGATGCAGTGCCTGTCAAGCACAACATAAGGAGTATACCTTTCAGCATCCGCAATGATCTAGAAAAAGAACTCTTGTCTATGCATAAAAGAGGAGTAATTGAACCAATTGAATCCTCGGATTGGTCTTCGGCCTTGGTCGTGGCAAGAAAAAAAAACAATGATCTCAGAATCTGCATTGATCTGCTCAGTTTAAACAAAGTGATTTGGGTGGACTCACACCCATTACCCAACATCACGGAAATGCTAGGTGTAGTTGCAGGGGCTAAGGTTTTCACCAAACTTGACTTGGCCTCTGCATACCACCAAATCGAACTTGACAAGGATTCACGCCACTTCACTGCGTTCAACACACCATCTGGATTGTATCAATTCTGCCGTATGCCTTTTGGCCTTGCGTCGGCAGCCTCTGTCTTTCAGAGAGTCATGGTCAACCTGCTCAAAGGAATCAAAAATGTTGCCATATTTCAAGATGACGTCCCATATATGCTAAGGATCAGCAGGAACATGACCAGGTATTGTCCAAAATCTTGTCAATTTTCCAAGAGCATGGAGTTGTACTAAAGAGAGATAAGTGCGTATTCTCTAAAGACAGTGTGGAATATCTGGGTCACACCATTTCAAGCGAAGGTGTCACACCAAAACCGAGTTTGGTTCAAGCAATAGTAGACGCATCAGCTCCAAAAGACAAAGCAGGAGTAAAATCTCTTTTAGGCATAACGGAGTTCTATTCACGATTTATCCAAGACTATGCCACCAACATTCGCCCTATTTCAAAGTTGTTACAAGACAAAAGTGAATTCGTGTGGGATGAAGAGTGTAATAAGGCGTTTGAGTGGATCAAGGATAAATTGTGCACTGTCAGTGCTTTGAAACCTTATGTACAGGATGTCCCCTGCACTTTGACTGTTGATGCCAGTAACCATGGATTGGGAGCCGTATTGACACAAGATGTTTGTCAAAATGAACATACTGTTGGATTTGCATCCAGAGTACTTAGAGAGGCGGAAACGCATTACTCCGTGATTGAGAAAGAGCTCCTGGCATGTTGGTGGGGCATTGAGAAGTTCAAAAATTATCTGTGGGGGCGCAAATTCACTCTTCAAACAGACCATAAACCTTTAGTGTCAATTCTTGGTAACACAAAAGGACGTAGTGCTACTCCCCGCATTGCACGCCTTGCATCTAAGTTATTGCAATACAATTTTGATGTTGTCCACATTGCTGGTGGGAAAAATGTGAGAGCAGACGCTTTGTCACGCCTACCTTCCTCCACGAGCAAGACCTCACTGAGTAATGATGACTGTTGTTATGATGATGATGAAGACTGTATTATTGCCAGTGTTGAATTGTTACATGTATGTTCTGTGGGGCAAGAAGGTTGGAGGGAAGCTCTAGAAAGTGATCAAGTTCTTGAAGAAGTAAAAAAGCATATTGTCCGAGGATGGCCGAGGGAAAGGAATGTAGGTATAGATTTACAACCCTATGTGAAAGTGAGCGATGAACTCTCTATTGAAGATGGTCTAGTTTTTAGGACAGAGAAATTGGTACCTCCCGAGAAAATTAGAGCCACACTTTTAGCCAAGGCCCATGAAGGGCATCTTGGAGCCACACTCACTAAACATAGAGTAAGAGAGTACTTCTGGTGGCCACAGATGGATAAAGATATTGATGCCATGGTGCAAGAATGCACTATCTGTTCTTCCAGTGACAAAAGTTTTCGCACAGCCAGTCCTCCGCTCACGCCTATATCTCTTCCAGGTGCACCGTGGGAGAAACTTGGCATCGATGTGCTAGGACCCTTCCATAGTTTACCCCATCAGTGTAAATTTGCCATTGTGATGATGGATTATTACACAAAATGGCCAGAAGCTAAATTTGTATCCAAAGTTGACTCTAAAGAGATCATTGACTTCATGAAAGAAATTTTCATGAGAGAAGGGTTTCCCCTTTCCATCATATCCGACAATGGGGTGCAGTTTGTGTCCACTGAAGTGGAAGAGTTCCTTAAAGAGTCTTCCATCACTCATTACAAAAGTTCCCTTTACCACCCACAAACCAATGGTTTGGTGGAAAGACTCAACAGAGTTATTGGTGATTGTGTCAAATGGGCTATTGTACACAACAAAGATGTTCCCCAGAGTGTGAGAGCCATGCTATGGTTCTACAGGACCACCCCACATTCATCTACAGGAGTGTCTCCCTTTGAATTACTAAGGGGCAGGAAGCCATGCACTGAATTTAGGCCTGCATGGATGTCCAAATGGTTCAAATCCCATTCTTCTCCCCACGAAATTGATGAGCAAGTCAGGAAAAAGAATGAAAAAGTACAGTCCAAACAGAAACAATACTTTGATGAAAGGAAACGGGTGAAAAGCAGAGCATTTGCTGTGGGGGACTGTATAAGGATAAAGAAACAAGGGTTTGTAAAGAAAGGTGATGCAAAGTTCGGTGATATTGTTATAGTTGACAAAGTCTGTGGTAGTGCTGTTCGGGTCAATGGACAGCACTGGTGGAATGTCAACAAGGTGGTAAAAGTTAAAAGTTTTGATGTCAATCTGTTGAACTCTAATGATGCTAAAAATGTTCCATGTGACAATTTCCCATGTGATACCAGTGTACAGCCATCAGCTCCTCAGTCCTCTGTGATGAGGAGGAGCACCAGAGCCATCAGGGTTCCTATTAGATTCCGTTGATGATTCTCTCTCTTCCTTTTGTTTTCCTTTTGTTTTTCTCTCCACTTCAATTTCTTTTCTTCTCCTTTTAGGAAAAGGAGATATGTAGTGAGCCAGCCTGCCTCGCGCCCATACTGTGAGCAATGCGCGAGGCACTGGTCTCGTGCTGGCTGCCTACGTAATGTGGGTGACAGTTGGTGGCTCAAGCGCCGGCTAGTTTACTGCCATTTTGTACTGTTATGTCGTGCTGGCGGGAGCCTTAATAAAAGAGACTTATCTACTTACATTCCTTCCTGTGAGTTATTACAGAATCCTTGTCAATATTGCTTTTTAGGTCAAGCCTATCATTGCAGCCCATGCGGTGCTCGCTTTGCGAGGCATACAGCATTTAGTATAGTGTGGAAGCTTTGTGGAAGTTCGGCCCACTCTCCGCTCATCTTTATCATTGGCCTAGGTCCTAAATGCAGCCTTCCGATTGGTTTTAGGCTTGTTAGTCCCTCCTCATGTCAGCCATGTCCTCATTTGATCACACAAGACTTGATTTGACTCAACCGCAAGCCAGCCAGGCTATGGCCCTCCGTTCAGTAGGACTGGAGACCCGCAAGTTAGACTTGGAACTCTTCTTGCTGTTACCGGGGTCAATGAGGGGGTAAGGGGCCTGCTCACATGCTACCTGGACTGCTGCCAGTGGCTGCTGAGAAAAGGGCATGTTGGGGACCTCATTAAGGTGAAGAAAGCAAGCAAATATTGAGGTGATCCCCAGGCATAATCACCTCTCGACACCTCTGCACATGCTGTTTGATCTTGGACAGCCCGACTCTTGTCTAGGGTGAGGACTACAGAGGAGTTTCTTGGCACTTGTGCTCATGTCTGCTCTCTTTTGGTTTGCTCAGCACCTCAACACGGACAAAGTCTTTGGCGGCAGTGATTCAGCAGCGTGTAAGGCTTAATTCGAATTTAGAGTCAATGGGAAGCATTCTGCGCCGTGTTCAGGAACCATTGCAGCAAGGTGCAGTTGCCTGAGTGGGCCTGCGATTATTAAGTACTTCTGATATGATGCCTATGTTTATCACGGCGTGCCTGCCCTGACTTTCTCTATGTTTGAAGGAAAATCAATAAAAACTTCTTTAAAAAGCATTTTCAATGCAACAGGTCTCGCATTAGTGCAACTTTTAGCTATTGGCATTGCAAATGATGTTTCATAAAAAATTTCACTTTGCAAGCAAAGGGTGAATTACCACAGGCTGTTACTAGGTGTCCCTGTGGAGTTGTAAAGGGGACTGTATTAGCCAGGTAACATACTGGACCCATAATGCAATTACAAATAGACAAATTTCATCTGAGCATACATTTCCATTTGCTTTTTATTGGAAGTGAGAATTTTACTAACTTGCAGTTTTAAAACTCAAGCTAACATATATATCACTTCCATGCTCAGCTGCAATCTTTCTCTTTATAATTGCATTAAGGGTACAGTATCTTATGTGGCTAATAGAGGTCCCTTTACAACTCCACAGGGACACCTAGTAACAACCTGTGGTACTGCATCTTTTCCTTGCTTCGTGGGATATCTTTTAGTATTGATGGTACTGTTGGGATATTTTTTAACCCAAAAAATAAAATAACTAACATTGGGGCATATTATCAAGGGATTTATCTTTTTTGGCTTTAAAAGCCAAGATAGCGGAAATAAAATTATCTCCCTATCAGCAACAGGGTGCTAACACGCAAATTCGCATGTTAGCACCCTTTTCCTCTACGCTTCCCCTTGAATCTCTAATGAGATGCAAAGGGGGCGTTCCAGAGAAAAATAATAGGAGAAATGTTGTTAAGCGACCTTTCTCCTATTATCAAGGAGTTCGCTAACCCTGTTAGTGATAAAAAAAGCAGCGCTAACCGCGGTTAGCACTGCTTTTTTTACACCTGGTATTTTCCTGACTTAGCCATGATATCCTATTGAAGGTGGATATCATGGCTAAGTTTGTGAGCCCCTATTATCAAGCTAACGCCAAACTTCGAGAGATTATCGTTGGTTTTCCAGCGATAATCTCTCATTTGGCAGTTAGCGCGAGGATTTTTATCACTTCTGAGATAAACCTTGCTAATAGCAAGTTATCTCTGCGATAATTTCCGGCGATGCTTAGCGTTAAAAAATGTTTTGCTAAGCATCGTTAGCGATAAATATTGCTAATCGTTGGTGATATGCCCCATTAGCATTTACAACGCCAATAGCTTAAAGTTTATTAATACAAGGCCTATTGCATTGCAAATGCTTGCTCTTCGAGGTACAACTGAGGTCAGAATTGACTGTTTTAATTTTCCAATACACATGCAGCGTTTCTTTGAATATATTTACTGATTTAAAATAATCGTGCTCTCTCCTTTCCTTTATAACAATTATTTAATTTTTTCACCTTTATCCATTCTTTAACTTTTCGCTTTTTTTTTTTGTATTATTTCCTTAACCTTTTCTGCTTTTTTCCACTGTTCTTCAACCTTTTTTTTCTTTTGCCATCTATTTCTTTTTACGTTCTCTTTCTTTCCATTTCACTTTCGCTTGCATTTCCAGGTATCTTTGTCTCTATTTCTGCTATCTCTTCATTATTATTTATCCAATACCTATTTATTTATCTAAACTTTCAAACTCTGATATTTCAAAAGGCTAGCTGGTGGTTATACAAAACAGCAGCGGTGCCCCCTATAACACTGACAACCAGCAATGTTTCTCTGGTCTCGAAGTGAACAAAATAATTCAACACTTAGCTAATTACATACTAATGGACATTCCAGAACATGACAATGTGAGAAATGTTACATACTACAGCCGCAACACACATTGGATAAAACCCTAATATGGCGATTCTAAGATAATTTAACCCTACCTTGATTGCACCACAGCGTTGCATCACATATTTTTAGCGTGTTTCTTATTATGGCATTTATTTGTAGTGTAAAAGAACAAACCAAAAAGAAAAATAGTGATTTAATTTTAAAGTACTGATTTCTCCAAATGTGATGACTTTTTAAGAACTAATCCAATTGCCTACCTTTGTTTCTTGCCATGAACCATGTCACCTAGAGACGGGTTTACAGATGATTCAAACTGGAAAAATAATTAACTGCATACATGAACGATTTTTTATCTGTTAGTCCGTCTTTTGTTATAACATGTAACAAAGATCTATTGTACTTTTAAAAGCTATACATGAACATGTTGAAAGATAACTTTGTCAATACATAATCAGAACATCAAAAAAGAGCGAGGCAGCCCCTTTCTGGCTCACTTTTTACTTTCTACTGAAGAAGGACAATGATGCTAAAATACGTCTCCAGAGATGCAGAGCACTGGCTGTCCAAGGATGGTGAATACTGCAAAAACATTAAAGTGAGTCTTATGCACTGCATTTACCACAATGGACTCGGTGAGTTGGGCGGGGGGGGGGGGCTAGGGGGGAGAGTACTGTATGTCAAGCAGAGTGCTGCCTCTTCCATATTAAACAAAAAAAAATCATAACATCTTGCATCATTGAGAACATTAAATAGATCCTATTTTGTATGGGGAGACCAATAATAGCAGTGTTCATTTCACAAACTGAAAGCATATCTGACTTTGTGAATGTAACTTGTAGCAGGTAACATGAAACATAATTTTGTCGAATGGATTAATGGCTTAATTAAGTTTGTTTTCCTTTAGGGACCTCTACTATCGTATATAAAAACATCAACAAGTGTATTGGGGCTGACTAATTTAAGGTTTTCATGCACATGTAAAAATACAATTTGAAAGAAAGGTGGGGCATATTAACAAGGGCTTTATCTCTGCTTTTTTTGGCTTTAAAAGCCCAAGAAGCGGAGATAAAAATTTCGCCCTATCAACAACAGGGTGCTAACATGCAAAGTCGCATGTTAGCACCCTTTTTCACTGCGCTTCCCTTTGCATCTCTAATAGGAGAAATGTCGCTAAGCGACATTTCTCCTATTATCAAACTTCACGCTAACCCTGTTAGAGACAAAAAAAGCAGCACTAACCACGGTTAACGCTGCTTTTTTACATCTGCTAATTTCAGACCGAGCCATGTAATCCAATGGGAGGTGGATTACATGGCTAAGATCACCCTGCCCTATCAGCAAGGTTTCGCTGGTGTGGAAAATTAGTACGTTTTGGTGAACATTATCTGCGCCATCTTGCCTCTTCCCCTGATGCCACACTTTTGTCGTGCGCGCCCGCCATTTTAAGATGCCCCGATCAGAACAAACCCTTTTGCATGCCGCTGGCCCCTGACATAGCCCTTTGCCTTCACTAAGCCTGCACGCTGACCACCCCCTGCTTGCACCTGCCTTGAGTCATAAACCCCTCTTCGGCGCTGCTCTGCCCCAGGCCCTCATCCTGTTCCCAGCGCGACACCTCCCTGCTTTCCTTTCATGATCTCCGGCCCTTAGATGCAAACCCCCTTTTTCCCCGTGTGCCCGTTTTGTCCTCCCCGTTCCCAAGCCGACACCCAGCTCTGCCGATACCATCCTTGCCCCTCCCCGTACAATAGAAAGCTTCCCCCATCAAAGAATCCCCGGGTTGATCAAAGCCCCCCACCCCATGAGATCCGATCAAACTCCCCACATTCCGTGAATCGGCGGATTATCCAGCTGCGCGATGCTCATCACCTGTTGTGACTAGGGTGGGGACTTCAACTGTAAATGTGTGTGGGAACGGGCCCAAAGGGGAGTTCCGAGAATGTCTTTTCCGTACATCAAAGCTTTAACATGTATGTGTAATCTACAATAAAGTCATAAATGTGGGTATAAGAGGCCAGGCCTCAGAAAATACAGTTAGAGCACCTCAGAACGATACCTTCTGTCCGTTTCGTTGTGTTCTCCTCCGGAGAGAATAAAAAACCTTGTTTCCTGCTTTCCAGTCTCCAGCGCCTGCCTCTTCATTGATTTAAATAACTAGGGGGTCACAGAGGCAATACCGCCGGGCAAATATCGATTGTCCCCGACCCGATTGAACTTTTTACAATTGGCGTCCCAAGCGTGGGGCCCATCAGCGACTCGTGGATCCAGTGGGAGAGGTCCCGACGACAGAGTGAACGACTGCAACGATCGGGAGAGCTCTTGCCCAATAGACCCTCGTCTGGCAGCCGATCATCCGAACTTCACTAGTTCCGAACAGACCTCTCTCGAGTGATCTACGGTCCTGACTGGGAACCATCAGGAGTGCCGTGAGAAATACGAGAAAAAGAGGACGATCGGGCGCTGGATTCGGAAGACAAGAAACTGTCCACATGGTCCGGGTAAGGTCGTGTTGCCACGACAAGTTGCGAAAAAAAATTTGTTTTGATTGCTTGATTGTTCAAAATACTAGTATTGCTCTGTTTATTTTTATTTGGAGATTCACTGTCTGCAAACGGAGAAACAACAGGCTCTCTCTCCCTTTGCAAGCAGTGGAGGATAGGTAGGGTAGCAGCCGTGCTTGTTCTTTTTCTCCCCCACTCAATAATTGCTTGAAACTGAACTGTTGTTCACAAAACTATTGTTTCCTGGAGATTCCCTGTCTGCAAGCAGGGAAGAGACCACCCTTTTTGCAGATAGTGAAAAGGGTAGGTAACGCAGATCTTTGCGGACCTACTCATTCTCCCCATTGTTATTTATTGGTCGTTTGGTTTTATATTTTTTTTTGATCCATGAGGTATTCACTACCTGCAAACAACGTAGAATAGAAATATTCTGTCTAGTCTTTGCACCTAGTGATAAGATAGGCAGTGCTGACTTTTTAGTCCCTCGTTACGAGCCGTCATGTCTGTCTTCTCCCCACTGATAAATAGCCTGTTTAGCCCGGACCGGGTGTTAGAGGTGGACCATATAGCTCCACTAGAAGGCACCCCTAATAAGGACATGTTCATAAACTATGGGTTAGTCACCATAGCTTATAATAAATTATGGCACAGGTATACCGAAGATAGCCAAGACAAACAGTGGCCACTGGCAGGATCCTTTGACCTTGATAAAATAGAAACGTTAGAAATAGCCCTTCGAAATAATAAGACGACGCCAATTATGCTCGATAGTCTCGGTATGTGGCGCAGAGAGGCTACGAAACGACAGAGAAAAGACGAGGATAAACCAAGTAGGGAAATATACCGACAGGACAACCCCAGGACACCGCTACCCACAACTTATCCCCCGACACTATGCAAAGGACGACCAGACTTAGGGTCAGACCAATGCGCTTTTTGTAGGTATGTCGGACACTGGAAAGCCCAATGCCCGACTCTACTGAGCGTGAGTAAAGGCAAAGGGCCGACAAGAACGACAGACCGACAGTACGAGAAAAGGCGCGAGACAGAGAAGAACCCGACTTACATAGACAGACCAGACAGAACCACCACGTTTGATTATGCCCGATGGCACAGATTTCGCCAGGAAAATCTCAGCGGCATGCTCAAGTTCTCCTAGGTCGGGCAATGTCAAGACGGGAACCCAGCCTCGTTTAAAATTCACAGACGGAAAGAGATAATTATGACCAATAACTGTTTTTATATTTGTCTTGGGTCTTTGTATGTCGTACTTGTACTGTCCCCCGTCTGAGTTTGTGTGTATGTAATGTACAAATCTGCGTCATCCCTCTACACGTGTTTCCGTGTTACTCGACCTCTGTTAGCAGAAACTTAGCATAAAAGCAACCTGGAAAGAAAGAAATGGTAAAACAAAATCCGTAGACCATTAATAAACTTGAACTTTTAATTTAACACAACAAACAAGGAATAATAACGATAAACTGTAGAAAATGAAAGTCAAACAGAACATTCGCCCCCCCCATTCTGGAACCTTCCAAAGTAGGGCAGGGTTACGGCTACGCCCAACCAACGGCAACCCATATAAGGCGAGCCCCGCCGCCAACTCTTGGTCAGGAAATCTTAACGTATGGGGGAGCCGGAGGAGAGGCAGGAGCCCGCAGCCTGGGCATTTGCAGGTAGTCCCGCCACATGTCTCCTTGGCCGGCCGCAACGGGCCTGGAAAGTCTAAGGTAGTCCCGCCACATGTCCAGAGGAGAACGAGGCACCTCTTCCTTTTCTCTTCCGTCACAGCCGCAGCAGTCCTGGACGGCGGGATGTCCTGCACGTACCTCCACAACAATTTGTCCAAGTTGGGCTGGGAGGGAGAGGCGACGCGGACGAGCCTCTCCCACCTCCACCGGTAGGAGGTTTCCCAGCCCCCAGCCCGACGCCGAACATCCCCAGTCAGGCGATGGTGCCCATACTTCCACAGCACCGAACACACCATGGTGGCACCCCAGTACTTGCGCAGCACCGAACGTACAATGGTGGCACCCCAGTATTTGTGCAGCACCGAACGTACAATGGTGGCACTTGGGGAACACCGGATGTGGAGAGGCCTTCATGCGGGGCGATGAAAAGGAGCGGCATGGAGTGCACCGGGAGAAGGAGACGATGTGAACGAGTCTCCCTCGCCCCCCCCAGGTGGGGGCATCACAGCTGCACCCCAGCTGAACGTCCCGCTCTCACAAAACAGGGACCTCTTCCTTTCACTCCGAAGGGTCTCTTCCATTCTTGCAAACTCGACGAGAGTGGCCCCTGTAGGGCCTCAAAATGGCGTCTGGATCCGCTGGAAGGCGGGCCCCGGCCACTAGAGTAACTTTGGCCAGCCATACAACTCGAACATTTGTCCCATGGAGCACGAGCCCCCATCTCCGACAGCATCTCCGCAGCCTTGAAGATCATACAAAGGTCCCCGGCGGAACCTTCGGCCTTTGCAGGTTTCCGGTAAGGGACGGCTGCCTTGATCGCCAACGAAACAAACATGACATTGCCACACCTTCTGTTAGCGTGAATTCTAGAACTGCCGAAAAGGACTCTGGTCCAAACTGCCAGTAATGGAAACATTTCCCCCTGATGCTGCTTCCGGACTGTGCCGGCCCCGCCCAAAATGGCGCTGGTATCAATCGGAACTTACGAACACCTCGTGGTGTTCCTTCGCACTAATATAAACTTGATGTTCTGAGATTTTATATGATCCTTTGTACACTTGGCTAGAAAAGACGAAGAGAACTCACTCGACGAATAGTGTGAAAAGATCCCCGTTACAAATGTTGATTACGAATGTACAATGTATTATATTTTTATAACTGATGTAAACCCCATTTACGACGCACACGTACGGTATGCATATAGGAAATCTGATTACAACTGTTATGATTATGCTTCTAAATTATGAAAATATATGCCCCCGAACCCCCAGCCAATTAATAGACGTTTTAGTCTCTTACAAATGAATGAGTAAAACTTTCCGATGTTTTTATTGCTGCAAACGACACCCCCCACTGTACGCACTTTAGCCATTGCCACGACCGACCAAATACGACCGCACCCTCATAATCCATATGCTGAAATGATTTTGCAAAATAAAGTCTTTGAAACTATGGACGGGTATTGCATGCTTTATTTTAAAACAATATGGGATGGGTGGGAAAGTTCTTTTCTGTGCACCCTACTCTGCTCTCTCTTTAAGGTTAAAGGAAGATGGTTACCCAGCCCTGGAGGACGGATCGGATCAACAACACGACACTCCGCCTTCAAAGTACGCAACTGGCTCGTGAACTCTCGCGTAGAGGAAGACCTTGACTTCCAAGGATGGGTAAAACGAACGGTGTAAATGAGGGAATGTAAAAGGAGGGTGAAATGAAATAATGTAAGTGTTAGACAGTACAACGTTCCAAAGTATCAGGGAACGGAGCTGACCCAAGAACCGAAGAACCTTAGAACGCCACAGCGTTGAAAGAGGTTTAAGGACCCCGATAGTAAGATACATCCTTTGACTAGATACCTCGCACTAGGCACCTCTGGTTTCCTTTTTATGTTTCCCCGCACACGCCCTACTTGAACGCACTACCCCCCCTCGACTCCGGAAACCATATCCCCGGGGACCCTGCCCCAAGGAGGAAAGACGAGTAAGAGGTAAGTAAAGGACTTATGAATCCATGTATTTGAATGCGCGCGAATGCTGTCTCCCCCACCCCCCCCCCCTTTTTCCTCCTTCTGCAGGTTACATCAGAGATTACAGCTGAGGTGTGGCGAAGATCTGAGACCTTGCCATGTCTAAATACACGAAACGGACTAGCGCCGCAAGGTGGTGTCTAAGCACGCCTGCAAGCTACTCACGTATCGAACAAACCCGAAAAATTAGCACAACCTGATAAAAAGTGATCACCCTTAAACCAGACCGGACGAATGAACCCATGTCACGTATGATGCGAAACTGTGAGGGAATGTGTGTGTGTGTGACTGAGGCGTTGACCCAACTGGTCAAAGGACCGAGAATGCGAGAAAGTGCGACAAAATGGTACCTCCTTTTTTTTCTTCTTCTTTCCTTTTCTCAAAGCACGTCCCCTCTACCCTGTCTAATGCTCAAACTGCATGATTACAAGATTCTAACGCGGACTCGTGAATACCCTTTACTGTGTAATGCACTAAATAGCCTTTCTTGAATGCACTGCCACCCTCTCTGTTGCACGTGTACTATTTAGCCTGCCGTTGCACTCTCTCTCTCTCTCTCTCTCTCTCTCTCTCTCTCTCTCTCTCTCTCTCTCTCTCTCTCTCTCTCTCACTCTCTCTCTCTCTCTCTCTATTTTTGCACTACCACTCTTCCGAGTGGTTAGCCCCGAAATTGGCAGATTGCCACCCCTAGCACACCACCTAATTGGCTTCAAATACCGTCAGTATTTGCACAAACGCTTGTCTTTAATACAATCACCCTGAGGCCGCGTCATTACCTCTCCTTTTCCGCTAGAAGTTAATGAACCCAGGTTGGGCCGTAAGGGAAAGGACAGGTAAGACGACAGAGGTTCCCTAATCTGACCCGAAATAAGGGAACTACATGTCAACAGCTCCTATAGTATAAAACAAGGACCTCAGAATACGCGACCCTCCCCTCCCCGAATTGTCGCAATACCCAAACCAGAAAAACGATCACCCCCGTTACCTCCCCTGTCTATGTCCCTGGTTGTTTCCCATAAAACCCCTGTCCTTCCTAGTTAAGTAACCGGGCTGTAAAAGGTTACGTAGGACCCAGAATGATGTTTTACAAGGTTAACAGACTAGACCAAGGTAAAGAAATCATCAAAATGAACCCCGCAGTAGTTGAAAAACAGGATGCACCGATAGAAAGGAAATGTTTAGCCATGTTCGTCTCTCAGCAAAATACCTGTGTAGTATCATGTTGACGACTCACTGTACCCTTTTGTAAATGTAAAACTCTAGAGAACGGCATATCTGTGCCAGATTTGTCTCCCGAAGGTGGGTTACCATCAGATGAACTGTCATGCCTGTAATAAATAATTATGAAGGAAAGTCATAGTAAATCCAACAGGTCCGCCACCGGTCATTCATATGCCAGTTGTGAACATTAAATATAACGGACATTTTCATTCTTTGCCTGGAGCTGGGAGAGAAATAGACTTTTTGATTATCTTCATCTGCAAATTTTCTAAAGACTGTCTTTTCAAACTTGTTTAAGGGTACTGCTATTGGAGGAGAGAAGGACCGGATGTGGGAGCACGAGGCCCGACTGCAGACTAAGGAACACCTGGGACATTAGCCAAGGCGAGACCACGACTGAAAAGAGCTGCAGGACGAGGCACTGTTTTCGACAGCATGAAAAGAAAGGGTCGACCTGATGCCCCTGCTCGACGTCCAGTGCCTGTCGACAAGTCCCCGCTCTCTGAATTCCGTCACACGCCCGCCTATTTGAAGTCTCTCGTTCCCCTAGTTTGTTCCCAATTTGGCCTTGCTCCATCCCCCTTTTTCCTCTGACCTACCCTATGGACTGTTTTGAACGCTCTTCTTCCATCGGAACTTTCTGACAATCACCTCAAAGGACACAGGGCGAAAAGGACCTTTCCGACCAGAAACGCGAGGAAAGGGTCGTGCCCTGCAACGCAGAACTTAGAACAGAGCTGGACTTGTAGCTCCACCGCCGGTGCTCAACAGCGCCAACGAAAGACCACAAAGAACAATGAGAACTCATAAAACTTCGAACATTTGACATCCTCAATCACTGTTTTTTTTTGCCTCATTTCTCTCCCAGCCGCCATTGTATTGATCCCGCTCCAATCCGAATCTGAAATATGTATTAACCTGCCAGTTCACGTTATGATATGTACTTGCTGCTCGCCGTTTTTGTATTTCATTCCTATGACTTTCCTGCTGAACAAATTTATCAAAGTTTATCAAATAGGTGCACCTCCTAAAAACTAGAAACCTCAAAATGTATTGTTTACAACTCTTTTTCATCTAGGGTTCCTACCGTTTTCTTTCTCATGCTCACTACAGTAGAACCGAATAGAAAATGAACCAGCAAGATGTCTTGAATATGTTAAAGGGAGGACTGTGGAAAATTAGTACGTTTTGGTGAACATTATCTGCGCCATCTTGCCTCTTCCCCTGATGCCACACTTTTGTCGTGCGCGCCCGCCATTTTAAGATGCCCCGATCAGAACAAACCCTTTTGCATGCCGCTGGCCCCTGACATAGCCCTTTGCCTTCACTAAGCCTGCACGCTGACCACCCCCTGCTTGCACCTGCCTTGAGTCATAAACCCCTCTTCGGCGCTGCTCTGCCCCAGGCCCTCATCCTGTTCCCAGCGCGACACCTCCCTGCTTTCCTTTCATGATCTCCGGCCCTTAGATGCAAACCCCCTTTTTCCCCGTGTGCCCGTTTTGTCCTCCCCGTTCCCAAGCCGACACCCAGCTCTGCCGATACCATCCTTGCCCCTCCCCGTACAATAGAAAGCTTCCCCCATCAAAGAATCCCCGGGTTGATCAAAGCCCCCCACCCCATGAGATCCGATCAAACTCCCCACATTCCGTGAATCGGCGGATTATCCAGCTGCGCGATGCTCATCACCTGTTGTGACTAGGGTGGGGACTTCAACTGTAAATGTGTGTGGGAACGGGCCCAAAGGGGAGTTCCGAGAATGTCTTTTCCGTACATCAAAGCTTTAACATGTATGTGTAATCTACAATAAAGTCATAAATGTGGGTATAAGAGGCCAGGCCTCAGAAAATACAGTTAGAGCACCTCAGAACGATACCTTCTGTCCGTTTCGTTGTGTTCTCCTCCGGAGAGAATAAAAAACCTTGTTTCCTGCTTTCCAGTCTCCAGCGCCTGCCTCTTCATTGATTTAAATAACTAGGGGGTCACAGAGGCAATACCGCCGGGCAAATATCGATTGTCCCCGACCCGATTGAACTTTTTACACTGGTTGCAGTGTGATTATCGCTGGATTTCCAGCGATAATCACACTGTTTACCAGTTAACGCATGGATTCCTATCGCTTGGGAGATAATCGTTACTGATAGCATGCTATCTCCGCGATGGAATCCAGCGTTAGCCTGCGATAATTATCGATGCACTAAAAGCGCATAGCGATAATTAGCCCAGGACATTGCTAATATGCCCCGGTGTCTCTAAACTATTTAGAGGTTTTATCTAGAATGGAACATATCTTTGCATTTTCATTTAAAACCAAGCCATCAGGGAGTTCAAAATGTTCAAAACGTGTGCTGAATAAGCACCTCAAACATTTGCTTTAATAATAAACATACGGGGGGTATAGGATGTTAGCTTACATCCTAGTAACCCAAATAAAAAAATGCAATTGTACAAAAATGTATACCCCCTCATAAAGATTGAATAGAATGTTACGCAGTCATATTCAAGCGTCTCTCGCACTGGGTTCAAAGGGCATGCATATTTACAGACATGAACAATGTTTGTACAGTATTGAAACCATCACTCTCCAGTGTAGGTGAAACGGTTTGGGCGTTCTCAGAACGCATACCGTTTATCTTAGAGGGTTGAGACTATGTAATAACTGCTAAGCACTTCCTGTGTCTTGGAACAGGATTTTTCCCCTATTCTTTAAATGGTCGTTAAGGCTACATTTATAGACACAGATTTACTTAGGTTTCATGCAAGCCAACACTCTGTTGCTTGAAAGGGAGACAGCAAAAATGAACCATATTTACAAAGGTGCAATGCATTCCTGCTGTCGCCAACGCAGGCACACTTGTGCCGTGGTGCAAGGATGCCAGTAATACAGGTTGGATTGTTTACTTCCTGCAAAAAACAGTACTTTGAGGCATTTTCTTCTTTTTTATATGTGCTTCAGAATGGGGAATTGGGGGAATGTGTCGCATTTTTATGCATTTGCAGGATTACAAGTCTTTGTAAATCTGGGATTGCCCCAAATCCATGGATGGAGGTATGAGAATGTCCATGTTCCACCGTTGAAACGCCTTCCTAAAGCTGTATTGCATAACAATGTATTTACTAAACCACGGGCGTGGCTTAGTAAATCCCAGTTCAAGCAAGGACAACACAAGTCCTTTGTAAATCTGGGCCATAGCTCATTCTGAACAAAGTAGTTGAGATAGCTCTATCATTTACCTCTCAAATTTGTGCAGCTTTTTTGTGGTCGATATTTCAGGATGTGCTCTCAATTATGCCAACATCTACTTTAAGTGTCAGAGTCCCGATTTGTTGTAACCCAAGATGAAAATATTTAGTCATTTAAAGCCCTATTTATAAGCCAATAAAGACTGTGCTAAACATATATTTTTCAGGCGTGTCCTATGATTGTTCTTTGTACGCAGCCAAGTATTTATTTGAATGCATGACCATCAGCTGCTGCACTTATCTCTTAGGCATAAACAGTTTTCCAGCAGGCAGTCTGGCCGGAGAGATGTCAGAGTCTACCAAAATCTACATCACAGAGCCGCAAGGTGGTGCTGGGGGGCAAAAAGGGCGGGTTAGTGGGAGGGTGGGCGTAAAATGCCCCAGGTCTGATGTGATATTCAGAATGCTTCGATGGGCTAGCATAGCTCTAACCGCTGCACTCCTCATTTCTGTGTTGCATTTAGTGTAATGATCTTAATGGACTCTAGTGGATGTGGAATTGTAATACAAGATATTTCACAATGTTACCACATCTTAATAGAAGGCATGAGAACCCAAATCTTTATTGTGGCCTATTGTTTAGGAGTACCAAATTCCCAGGGTGGTCTTTTCTAACTGGATGATGCCAGATACTTCACTGACACAGAATTGAAGTACTTGTGTTTACTTTCTTCATTTTGTAAAGCACTACACACTACAGGTTGTTAGAATCTAAACAATATAGAGCTGTTTGTATTGTTGCAATATCTAAAAAATTCTCGTTTATAATTCATGAATTGGTGAAAAGCTTGGTCAGAACTACTCAACTGCAGGTCACACTAAGATGTCAGCACAGAGAGATTAGCTAATTAAAGAGCCCAACAATATTGGAGAGCTGTGAATGATCATGCCAGATGTTGGATGGATGTGTGTTTTTTATCTCTTGAAATTAATGGGCTATGTGATTGTTGACTTGAGTCCACTAGGTTGCCTCTATCAACTACTCTCAATTGATTACTTAGAAAAGTGCAAAAAAACAAGCCATTCATGTAAATGGCTTTGTGATGTTTTCTAATATTTAGTTTGACTAATATGTGATTATATAAGGAATATTCATATATTGTGTTGATGTCTGTGTTACCTGTCAATCTGAAGTTTTTATTTTGCTTCCTAATTGAGAATGTGATTGTTGAGATGGTTATGTGCCCTGTAAGAAAACAAGTGTGTGCCCCTGTCCTGAGTGACCCAACTGCACGTTACATTGATATACTGTATTTTTTGGTCCACCTGGCCTAGTAATCTGGCAGAGGCACCAAGAAATAGGCCTGCCATGATGATTCCAAGGCCCAGACCCTGTTCTGTGAATGAGATGTACGCACCAAGCATGTCCTCTTTTATTGGCATGGAGCTACTGTACTTATCCTGGTTTGTTTACATGAAATGCCGGGGGCAGCAGGGACATTTTGTATTGATTTATTTGTGTTTTTTTTAGTGCCAACCCGACCCAGCTGTGTATCAGAGCACTTTACAGTATTTAAAGAAAGTGCATGTATAAGAAGAAGTTTAATATGGTAGGGTTGATTTGAACATGGTGGAAAAACAGCTCAGTGGTATGATTTAGCCATGACACATGACCGTATTTTGAAAGTTTGGAGGAATTGAGTAGCAAGTAAGTATTTGAGTTCTTTACTGAATGTGGCATGAGAAGGGTGGGTTCAAATATCCTTGTAATTTAATAAATATGTGCTGCCTTTGTTTTATTTTGGAGGAGCATGGTTCCTACTAGTTTACTAACATAAAGGTCTACTTTGGTGTGAAAATAGAGCCTTGCTTTGACACCCAGAGTGTGTGGGTATAAGATACAGATGACGCAGAATGCAGCACATATAAAAAATAAAAAAACGAGGAGAAATAAAAGCATTTCTTCTAGTGCACCATTCTAATGCCTGCTCTTGCATGGCATTAGTTTTTGGCGCTGCCATAGATTTATACCTCCATATAAATCTGGGGCAGCATCATAAAGCAATGGGTGTTGCGGTAGAACGACCAAAGCAATACCCGTTGCATGCACTTCAGAGGACTGTGGCGGAAAGAGGCATATTTACAAGGTGGCATTATGCCACTCTAAATGGCTTTGCGCCAACTTGAAAGTATAAAAAATGGTTCTACGCCACCAGAGCATAAAATAAATGGTGCTCTGTTGGCGATAGGGGCTTGTAAATATGCCCCTTGGTGTTGTGGTGAGACTATGGTTGCTGGGACTGGCAGGATCCATTTTAGATTGCCCGTTTTGACATGGACTAAGATGTAGGATAGAATACAGATTTTATTCTAGGACAGAATACAGCTTCATCACATTCCTGAAGCTGGAGAAAGGTGACCCGGACACTGGCATGTGAAAGGATGAAGACAACACTACCCTTAGAAATTGTATGAGGCGCTGTTAGCAGTGGATTGCTTATTAGTTCTTTCTGAGAACTGCCATTGGTGGATTGTATGGGAGTGTTGGTGAGTCAACAGATTCTGTTGGTAAGAATGCACAATTTTATTGGCAGGTCCTACTCTTTTCCCTTTACTTAATTGCTACTGACAGCCAGATGCAGAATATTCATTTATCATTTTGTACATGTTTGGGTACTCCTCCTGGGAGGCAGCATCATTTCACCTGCTATGAGAGCCATCCCTTTGTACAAAGGATGTGTCTGCACTGTACACCTAAAATAAAAGGGAGCCACGCCAACAAGTTCCAGTACTTTAGACAGTGGGTTAATATCCCCTGTCTGAAAATGAGGATAATGCCACTTTGTTATAAGTTCTTCTTGATGCACAGCACTCAAATCAAGAAGTTCTTTAATCAAGGCCTGCTCTCTGCTTCACAGCCTGCCTCCCAGAAGATGAGGGAGCATTATCTGAGGTCTCTTCAACTATTTGGAGAAGCCGTGGACCTGAATAGCACCTAGAAACCTGCCGGTCAGAGAGGAAAATGGAGTATCTGGCCCTGGAGGAGGAGAGACTATCTAAGAATGGAAGGCCAACCTTCTCCTTGGCATGTATATTAGCTAAATGAGTTGACTTGTACCAGAAGTGTAACTGGTTCTGAGCTGAGCTCTGAGTTTTCAAGCAGCTTTCCTGCATGGTTCATCCAGAAAGCCGCATAAATCACCAGCAAATCTGGATTGACAAAATGACATCCAGCATTCCTGCAGCGTCCTGAGGAGCCAGTTCTTCTAGTGCCTCGGTGTGCTTTATGAACTACAAAGGCTGTAGTAGAAGATCCCGACAACATGAGATCACAGCTACTGAAATGCATAGCAACTGCTATGGCCTGCTGTTCTCATTGGGTTCAGTGGCGAGATCCAAGAGATGGGGCTGACATGAAAATCCATGCTTGCTAATAAGTGATATTGACTATGCAAATGTGAAGGGCTCACCACAACAACATCTGTGATGAGCGACATCCAAGGATAGGTAATATGAGGTTCTGTTTAAAGGCTGAGAGATTGTGTTCTGTGCAAAACAAAAATAGATATGCACATTTGAAGTAACAACTGCCAGTGTGAACACTTTAGTAAGATGCAGTCTGAACTTACCTGCTACAGGATAATGAACACACTGATAGCTCGTTTCAGCCAAACAGTGAAACAGCGAACCCACATTTGTTCTCAATCTCATTTCTAAGCTTTCCTTTGCAGCTAAACATGACTTGTTTTAGAAACTGTAGCAACTCTACTAAAAGGTTCTAGTAGTGCAGGAACTGTAGCAATTGTGCTAGTGTAGACATTTTTGTATTGGTCTACAGCCCCACTGATATGACCGTAGAACCCTGTAGCTGAATTCCCATTAATTTGTGTATTTGTTCTGTTGTGCTATTTGTATTTCTTTCTTTATTGGATGAGCCCTGCACTGGACAGTAAGTTTGTGTGTCTGTTGTTTGACTGTATGAGAACTGAATCTCCACCCCCACACCACATCCCTTAGAAGTCTATGATCCTCTCCCCTGCTATCTTGAGAGCCAAGAGCAGAAAGCATGTACTTGGCGCAGTTGGGATAGTCATAGTTGGACAGGCTCTTGGACACCAGAGAAAAGAAACCACAACAATCATGGTTGTGTACAAGTAACCCCTGCCTGCCCTTTAAAAACCCTCCCCGTCAAACCCTAGATAGTGTCTGGAAGTGGCGTTGACAATCATCTTGTTATTTCACCTGCAAGGGACGGTAGTGCTCATACATATTTATTGATTATAAATGGGGCACACATTTTTTTTAAAGAAGTACCACTTTGTCATTCTGATCTGGGTTTCTTCTATTATGCCTTTAACAACCATTGCGATTTAGAAAGTATGAACTCTGTTGCAGCATTGCAACTCAACAATCCATGCAGGAAGTCTGTAATGGAAAGTCAGCAGCGTGGTGCATGTTGATCAATTAGTTTGACATCTATTTTGTGCATGTCTGTCCTGTGCTGCACACAATTATAGATTTGAGCTGTGCATCTGTTTTTGAAGCAGGCCCAATTCACAATGGTTTAGCTGTGAATTCCATTTTTAGCATTTACGGTTTACTCCTTAATTCCCAGAGTAAATCTAGAGTCCATTGTGAGTCTGGATTTCAAGAGTAAGCCTGGAATTCAGAAGTTAAACCAGGATAGCTACAAAAGTAAGGGGCATATTATCAAGGACGGGCGATACATTATCGCCGCTTTTATCGGCAGGAAACTGCAGACAAAGCGGCGATAATGGGCTTGATAATATGCTCTATGAATTCCTATCGAAGCCCATATTAGATGTGAAGACATCTAACATGGGCTTCGATAGGAATTCATAGAGCATATTATCCAGCCCATTATTGCCGCTTTATCACCAGTTTCCTGCCGATAAAAGCGGCGATAATGTATGTAGTCCACAGAGTTTTTAAATCAATGAAACCCAAGAATTTACATTTAAATGTTGAGGATAACTTGATTTCAACAAAACGTACATTTTAAATGGCTTGCAACAAGCCATAAATGTTAAAATAGCTGACACAAACTAACCTTTCTCAGCAGTCCATTAATACCGCAAAGCATGTAGAAGGATGGAACAGCTGACAATAACACTGCAGCCAGGATTCTCAGTACAGACAATTTGCACTCTGTACCGCTATTGATATTTCAGTCAAAAAAGCAAGTATTGAACGTGGTCTATTGCACTCATGCTAATGATTTTCTTAACTGCATTCAGTGTAAGAAGAGTCATGTTCACAAGACTACTTGAGATGTAAGCTATTTGTATAGCCTTTGTTCTCTTACACGTTGATATGCGCTTCAACAGAATAGCTTTTACTGTGCGTTAACTGTTTAACAAATTGATTCTTGTTAAGAACGAAATGAGGCAACCAGGATGTGTGCTGAATGACAGGCATACCTGGCTGTCCATTTGACTTCTAGTCTGTTTTAATGATTAATCTGAGCTGGGATCATAATACTAACTTTGAATGTCTGAGGATCAAAACCTGGAACATTGAATGCCGTGTTTCACCATGAGAAACAATAAAAAATTAGAAATATTATTTTTCACTTTTTATCATCGTCATGATAGAATCACATAATTTTTGGGGTGTAAATAAAAACCGTTGCAAAAACTAAATCAATATGACACATTAATGCAACCGCATAAAAGGACCCACCCCTTAAAAGCGAGTGACTCCTGGCATTCAAACAAAAATCACACCACATAATAAGTAATTAAGCAAGGTGGGCACCAATATTGAAACATACAGTCAAAAGCAAATAATTCAGTGTAATGATAAAGAAGCCTAAGTCTAGTTCTCAACCTCAACATTCGTGATCTTAATTTCACGGCCACGATCCATAATTAATTAAAAGCTTCATTCTTTCAGGAACTATTAAACATTCATCTCCCGCCTGCTTTAACAAATTCTATTAGGTACATGCATCAATGTTGGCTTTTGCGATTTCTTAATTGCGATTATTAAGGAATCGCGATTAAGGAATCGCAAAAGCCTATGCATGTAGAAATCGCTTAAAAAATTGAGATTTCTAAACATTCCTTAATTGCGAATCACAAATTGTGACTCGCAATAAAGGAATACCTTCCTTCCTAGAGGCCCATAGGAATGAATGGGAAGACATTTTCAATTTGCAATTATCAATTAGAGAATCGCAAATTGAGAATGCAATTTCAAGGGTGCCAGGGTGTCAATGAGTACATCTTGCACACACACATGCCCCAAGGCAAATGGAACTTTGAAAAATGCACTTTAGTGCGTTTTTCAATGTTTTTGAAATTACCATGAAGTTCAACTTCATGGTAATTTGCGCCCTCTAGTAGCAAAATCCCTACTTGAAAGTGGTTCTTGCATTGCATTTAAGGAATCGCAAAATGTGATTCCTTTACTGCAATCGCAATTTGAGAACTCGGAATTAATTGCGAATTCTCAAATTGCGAGAGCCTTGACCCTTGATGCATCACAAAAGCTAATTTTGCGATCGTAAACGGCCGATTTTTGCAAATCGCACTGTTTGTGATCACAAAAGGCTTTGATGCATGTGCCTGTATATCCTTCCAGGCCAGTTGTTAATCCTTACTGCTAAAGTAAGTGACGGCTGCAAGTTTTTTCAAAAGCCCTCCACTCTGAGAGATGGAAGTAGCCAATGCCATCTTCTCTTCGATAGGAATGAGCTTACACAAATAATATTGTCTAAAGAATCCTTGTTCTAGCTGCATAACCTCCATTTTTTGGAGTGAAGTCTGACGATCAGCCATGAAATCTTAAGGGTCAAGGGACAAGGTGATAAAACCTAATACAACCAATTGTTTGTCAAGTTTTCTTCACTAGCGCTTCAGTTGGGTCCACCTGCAGCAGTCCTCTAGAAAATATGTCAGAATAGGCGAGAGGAGTTTGCCTAATGGCTAGGGCGGTCGACCTTGAATCTGGGGAACTGGGTTTGAGTCTCGGCAATGAAGCTGAACATCCTGTGATTTTGGGAAAATCACTTAATCTCCCTGTGCCTAACAAAAAGGAATGTGTCCTCATGTAATGCAACTGGTGCTATGTAAAGCGCTCTGATACCCGATTCGTGTCAAGTTCGTGCTATATAAAAGTCTGTAAAAATATATATATGCTTGGTGTATTTTTAGTTTGTTATTCTCCTATGGTTCCCATGTGACACTTGAAGGACAGGGATTTTGCCTTCAATTTTAACATTCATTTAAAATGCAAATAAGGAATATTAGGTTTATGACTTTAAGTTCCACCAGTATATCTTCCTACAGTGCAGAATTAGGCATTCATATAATTGAGGGGCAGATTTCAGACTTTTGAAGGATTCGGGCAACAGTTTCTAAGAAAGCAACAGTGTTTATTAACTCTGTCTCCATTAAAAAGCACTTCTTAAAATGTAAAACTCGAAGCACACCTAGATCTAGACAGTGGATGATGGGAGAGGTTAAAGGTGGTTCTATGTAGATTGTTTTGAGTCAAGTCCAGCCCCTCTAAATATCTGCCCAGAAAGGTTTCCAAAAGCCATAAACCAAGGCATGTAGGAATTTTGTATATAACCAATCGAATAACTTTAACTGATTGGATGGCTACATTGAACCACGGTATTTCTGAACAACATGGTAATGTGGTGGCACTTCTCTTTGAGACTGCAAAGTAGATTACATTTCTATAATGTTCCTAAAACTATGTTCTGATGTAGGTATACAGCTTGGTATGGCATTATTTAGCAATTATATGCCTGTTTTTGCTGATGAGGGCCAAGTGCTAATCAGAGTTTTTTCTTAACCCCCCATTGACATACCTTGAAGATAAATGAATTCTCAAAAAGCATGTATGTGACGTTAATTATAGAAAGCCTGTACTTACATATAAGTACCTCATTTCATTATATTTGCATTCTTGATATTAGGCCGTTGATAATTTGCCCACACAATTTGTGTACAGAATATTGTCAAAGAATACCACAGTCAGTATCCTCACTCTTACAAACTACGGTCATTGATTGAAAGTAAAACAGCCATATGATAATGGCAAACTGTGAAGGTTATTTTAATTCATAGTTATTGACCAAAGGAGGGCCAGAATTTGTGAACATGTTCGGGGAGCATTGTGCAATGCAAGATTCATCAGCATAATATATTGCATCCAGTATATAACACCCTACAAAACATCAACCCAAGTATGCATGATAGGTGGTACTCGTGCAGAGTCAGGTGGCATACATATATTATGCGCTTGTTGTGCTCTGTAACTTACCAATTTTGGAGAGAGAGGGAGTGACTTCCATGCTCCACAAACAAGCTATAGGGTTGTGCCATGTGGCAAACTTAGCCCTCTCTGCAGACACACTCCTAAAAACGTTGCCTTCACCCTTTCTATTTTTCTTAATTCATTTTTGCTGGACTGAGGACTTGTGCTCATTACCTAAAATATGATAAAATTGTCTTATTTAATTTTCTTATAGGTCCCTAGTAAAGTGATATACCATATACCCAGGGCCTGTAAATTAAATGCTAATAGTGGGCCTCCAGCACTTATTGTGGCACCCACAAGGTCTGCCACTACAGCTTGTATGCTGTGTTAAACTGTCAATTCGACTTGGCAAAATAACCCACTTGTCAAGCCTTAAACTATCCTTTTATTGAATATAAGTCATCCCAACGGTAGGCCCTATGCAGATCATAGAGCAGGGTGGTTTGTAATAAAAGGTTGGGCATGTACTTTTAACACCTTCGGTGCTCATGACGAGCTCAGCTCGTCATGAGGCACAGTGGCGTCATGACCGCCACAGCGCTCCCACGCTGGGATAATTCCCCTGCTGTTCTGAGCATTCTAAGAAACGGGCGCAATCATGACGAGCTCCTCATGAGCACAGCACCACCATGCAGCATAACGAGCTGAGCTTGTCATGAGCACCTCACCGCCGCATGCGGTCCCCCTCCCCCCTGCACCGCGGGGGAATTAGCCCTGCGGCGAAGGGGTTAAGTTTTATATTGTATAGTAGTGAAAAGCTCACATATTCGTTTTTCACTACTGGGAGACTCACTACTTCCATAGGACATCATTGGGTTACCTAATTACATTTAATAAGTGCAAATTTGTATTGGGAACAGGTAGGAACGTCCTATTTTGTGTATTAACATTTTTAATTTTAAACCCTCTTTAATGTTACAACCAAATTTTAAATTCTAGGACAAGTAAATAAATTATCTCGACCTGTGGATTTATTTCCAAAGATTTGTTTTTTCATGTAATTGTTTTTGTAATATATACTTAAACATGCCCATTAGACCACATTCAGATAAACATATTATTACACTCTAAGATACCATACATTGCTTTAACAAAAGGTCTACCATTTATTAATAAACACACCAAAAAAAAAATTTCTGCCTGGATGACCAGTCTTATAAATTACAAAAAAGCAGAGGTTCACCATCGCTACAATTATTTATGCACCGGCCCTGTTGCTATTGGTGTCTAGATACATTTGTTACAATAGACCTTATCGATATTGACGTTTTTTCTCAGATGTCTGTGGTACGGTTTTTGTCCAAATATGACACTCCTCAAGTATGTCTGTTGTCTTAAAAAGCTTCTATTTCTTTCTGGTTCTCCTCAGGACCTTTACTTGCTAAATGCAGTGAAATAATAAATGCATACATTTTAATACACTTCTCTCTATTATTCAGTTTTTGCTATTTTAACTTCAAACACTTTGCTTTGCTAGGTTACCTCATTCTCTTTGGATTAGGAGGCATTGTTAGTGGAGCAAAGCTGTTTATACTGAGCTCACATTTTTCTGATGCTCTTATTGTAACAGGAAAATTGTATAAACCTTTTTTATTATTTCTTCAGGCTCACATATTCAGTATATTCCTGTGTTTGAAAGGTGTTTTCCATACAAATACAAGTATAGATTTTATTGAAGCTTGCCGTTTGCCACTCATTATCTAGCAAAGCATTACGGTTAATAATTTGAAAACATAACTCAGCAGAGCTGTTGTTCAGAGCTGGAACTGCTTCTTTATCATCGTGCATACATTCTTCTTGAAGTAGTGTGTGTCATGTGCTTGTAGTTCAATTCATACTTTAAAAAAATAATTCATCTCCAGTTTCATTATTTACTAGACTTAATACTTTTTATCATATAGTGTTGACCGAATTTAGAAGCAAATTACCTGTTTTTAATTTTGTTTATAGCCAGGACACATTTAGAAAATATCCAGGGGCAGATTTACAAACCCCTTGCGCCACTTTTGCGTCACTTTTAACATGGGAAAAGTGACACAAAAGTGGCGCATGGGGCTTGTAAATCTGCCCCCCCGGTGTTTAGACATGAATGGGTGCTCTTGTTTAGCCAACATTTCTTGTCTTTCATAATTTCTGTAGCTGCACAGATGGATTAGTCATTATAATAACACTCATGTTTGTTTAACAAGTATGTATCAAACTTCCGGAATGTCGATTTAGATTTTAAACCGACCTGACATTGTTTCTTTTTAAGGTGAGCGTTCTGAAACCAAACTCGTTTTTCATGCTATCTATTAATTACCCAAGCTTTAGATTCTTTTAATAAACTGCATTGCTCATATTGTTATCCTTCTGCAATGCCAAGAGTGGATTTGGAGGCTTTTAGACTTCCTTATTTTGTCAGGATGCCATTGCTCCCTGGTATCTGCTTGTTTCAGTCTCATACGTTTCTCATTGCAAAGGCTTTCAAAACTTATTCAGGCCTGAGTAGTAAATCACACATTGTGCCTCACTATTGAATGCTGGTAGTTGTAGTGCAAGGACCTTTCCATTATGTTTTCCATTGACTTATTTATTTTATCTGATGCTTCTAAATTAGAGTCTTATTATATTCCAACATCGGTTGGCATTTACCATACTGGCTTTAGGTAGTAGATTTACTCCTATTTATTTATTTTACATTTTTTTAATTTATCTTAGAAGATTTATATAGCGCTAACCTGACCGGAGAGTATTGGAGCGCTTCATATCAGTTACAGAGCAGAACAAAACATAGCAAAACATAATACAGTAAAGCAAGAAGATCCGAATAAGAATATTAATAATGTCAAAGATTAAGGGTTCCTTTTCGGGGTCTTGTTGACACAGCGTCGGAGAGGAGTGAGTTGTCTACTTCAGCACTCCGACTGCTCCTATCTGATCCCTAGGGATCGATTGAGGAATAAGATTTTGAGCTGAGTTTTGAATTAAGTGAAGGAGGCAATAGTTCTGATGTGGGGGGGAATAGAGTTCCAGATTTTGGGCGCATTTCCGGCGAAGGACCTGGCCGCGTTTTTTTGTTTTCAAGATTGCAGCGGGATGAGTAGTAGGGTGTTAGAGCTACTGAGGTTCCTGTTCTGACCTGCTTTTTTGAGTTTGGCAGCCAGATATTTGGGTTTGCGGGTGTGTAGGGCTTTGTGAGTGAGGCAGGCTGTTCTGAAGTTGGCCCGCATTTCTATCGGTAGGCACTTGAGTTCTTTGAGTGTAAGTGAGATGTGATCAAATTTCTTTAATCGTGTGACCATTCTGGCAGCCGCGTTGAGAGTTGATTTCAGAGAAGCAAGATGAGTTTGAGCTATTCCCGCGAGGACTGCATTTCCATTGTCCAATCTTGGCAGCACCAATGATTGGGTGGCTTGTTTGAGATCTTTGGGCGGAATGAAAGGTTTTAATTTGTTCAGTAGCTTCAGGTTGAGGAAGGCGCTATTAGCCGAGATCTTAATGTGTTTGTCCATGTCCAGTTTTGAGTCTAGCGTGATGCCTAATGATTTAACAGAGTCAGCCAGGGTGAGGTTCCCATTGAGCGCATCAATAGCTTTTAACCATTCAACCATTCAACCATTTGTGGGTTCTCTTCTTTGTTTGATAGGAGGAGTAGTTCAATTTTGTCCGGATTCAGTTTTAAGTGGTTACTTGACAGCCAAAGTTGCACTTTCCTCAGTATGTCGTTGAGTCTTTGAATGTCTTTAACAGAGGAGATTCCCAGGTAAATTTGAGTTTCATCAGCATATAGGTGGAAGGGAATGTTAGCTTTTCTGAGTAAGTTGGTGAGGGGTTCCATGTAAATGTTGAAGAGTTGAGGGGAGAGTATTGACCCTTGGGGGACTCCCCTATTCTTATTCATTTATTGTCCAGGTATCAATCTGTCACAAGCTTAGATTTAGAACAGTTCTATAAAAAAGAATGTCAGTGCTTGCATGCGCTCTTTTTCAGATTTCTGTAGTTTCATAAACTATAATAGCAATTGGGAACCTCTACTTTTTTGTACATTATAAGACTTGTCATCCAAGCACTATTTCAAATTTATTTTTGTGTTTATGCAATCACAGTATAAGTATTCTTAAAGCAATGTATACTAATGTCGAGTGTAATAAAACATTGGAATTTTGAGTCCTCCATTGAAGACAATGGAGTGCTCCAGGCTTCCAATGGCTGGTAGAAGCCCAGAGAGCAAAATACCAAACTTTTTTTCATTTCACAGCTGTTGATGTGAATTAAGGCCTCACAGAGCCCTAGGCAATTTAAACCCCCTTAGGCTCAGAGAGGATTTTCTTTTTTACAAATTTAAACATTCTGCCCTCTAGGGGTGTAATGTTCTATTAGCCATAGAGCCCTCCGTAGCGGGCTCTACCGGCCATTAAAGGCTCGCTCCCTTGTTAAAGGCACTCACCTTCAGCTCGGGCCTTTAATAGCCAGTAGAGCCCACTACCTTGCCCTCCAAGGCTATGATACTATGCTTACCTGAATGCTGTCTAACGGACATGTTTAAGTGTATGTTTTAAAAAAATTGCTTGAAAAATCAAATAATTGGAAATAAATCCACAGGTCAAGACAATTCATTTACATGTCCTTGAATTTAGATTCGTTTTTTAATAATTCCACCTTGGTTACTTGATTATATATTCTTTTAGAAAGTTATAATTTTCCTGTCCTAACTATTTGGTGCCTGCAGCCTGTTCCTGGGTAAGATGACTGGGTGTAGTTGGCAGTTGGACTTTGTATATTCTTCCTGGACAGCCACTCAATTGAGGGAATAGGTGTGCCTGGATGGGCCATCACTGGCAGGATGGAGAGGCAGAGATGGGCACAGCCCCACTTGAAAATCTAAAGGCTGTGCCTTGCCTCCACACAAATGAATTCTCCCAAGCCCATTGTGCCTGCAGCCAGGCTGAAGCCAGGGCAGGAAGAAAAGAAATTCCAAGCACTTTTCAAAGGGAAAGTCTAGAAACTTCTCCTACTTAAAGAAGGCATCAGGATTAAAAATAGAAACTATGTAAAAAATAGAGGGGGCCAGGAGCAATTTTAGGTCCAGCATAGAGCTCCTTACACCATCTAAAGATTAAACAAGAGTATGCATTGCCTTGTGACGATAGGGACAATGCAGTGCCCAGCAACAGTCTGTTAAAGGGGGGATGCACTCCAAAAGGAGCAAGGGCCCTCAAACACCCAAATAAGTGTCAAGCTTCATCACTGACTTAGCTCCTCGGCCGGCCAGTGCTACAATGCCCTATGGGCACCCACTAGGCACTTTGCCTGAGATCTTTTAGGAAACAGCCAATTGATGAAGAGAAGGTGTATGGGAAGGTACGATAGATTGGTAAGATAGACGGGAGAGCAACAAATGTATTCAAATAGGCTAAGTGGTGCTCAAAGAGAAGACATTTTAATTAATGAGTTCACTTACCTTTTAAGTCTGGCTTGAGAGTGCAGCTTTCTACAAATGCTATTGTTACCAAGACTTCAAAATAACTAGAGAGTTGCGTTTAGGTCCACTTAGAGGAGTAGCTCCTTTTTATGTCTTGTTATTGGTTGTTTGATTCATCAATCGACCCCCCACGGAGTGCTGCTCACATGGTAATACATTCAGTACTACTTCGCATCTCTAAAGTGCACTCAGTAATCACACATTAAATTCTTTATTTCATAGATGCTTTGTATACAACAGGCATTTTTAACCCCTTTAGTGCAGGTGTTTGCCCGTGGCCTACAGTCCCATCACCTCCACAGCGTGTCTTTTGGCCATTAGCTGACACTGGGTATGCACATAAATGCCCCTTTAGTGCAGGGCACCAGAGGGATTCTTTATTATTGTTTAAACTCTGACTGCTTGGGAAGAGCCTCCTGAGCAGTCTTTTTCTTTTTTTGAATGTAATGACAATAAGCACGTAGGGTTTGCTGATGTCATTATATGAAATTGAAAGTAAAACAAGCCTGTGGGCTTGTTTTACTTTTACTGCATCTGTGCTTGGGGGGCACATTTCAACCCTCAAGCACTGAATGGAGTGGGAGAGATGAGAGGATGTAGCCTTATGGCTAGAGTGGTCGAGGTCGACCTCGAAGTTGCGGAACCGTGTTCGAGTCTCGGCAACAACTATCAACATCTTATGATTGTAGGCAAATCACTTAATCCCCCTTGCCTGACAAAAAATGAATGTGTCCATCTGGAACAAAACTGGTGCTTATGTAAAGTGCTCTGATACCTAAAATCTTCTGGTCTAGTTTGCGCTATGTAAAACTCTTAAATCAAATCAAAATCAAAATTGTTGGGAAGGGAAGAATCTCCCCTTTGCAATTTTATCTCTCTATAGTGCATCTCTGCTTGGGGCTCATCAGATGGGGGGGAATTTCCAAGGAGGGACCCACTCACTAGCACCAGGGATTTTGAGGGAGCTGCCCATTGGGCAAGGGCTTGAGCTCCCTCCACCTCCTATAGATCATTCTTTCTGCCTCCCGATGGGGTGGGTGGATGGGGTATTTGCAGAAATCCCACTAGAATCCAGGGAGGGTGTCTTAAATAATTATGGGTGTGAGAGCTGCCCTTTATGTGTATAGCCATGCCTGCACTCCCACCCTCACCCCAAAAAACGATTGTGTCAGTCTGTCTGATCCCCCTGGAGGGCAGACTGGGATGATTACCCACAATATACTCCCCAGGGGGCAAAGAACCTACTAGACACTATGGGTATGGCCACCCCAACAAGAGTGAGATAGTCATTCTGCCCCCTGGTGGGTGGATGGGGTATTACACCTGATATGCCCACTGGGGTCTAGAAAATCTGCTAGATACCAGGGTCTATTTTTAAAAGAAATATTGGGGTGGGGGTTGTCCACTATAGTCCATGAACATGCTCCTACCCCCAAATACTATGGTAACAGTATTTCTGCACCCCCTCCGGAGGGCATATGCAGGTGATTACCACCAATATGTCCCGGGGAGGCATAAAGCCCTCTAGATGCCAGGGATTTTTTTTAAATACAGTGGGTGGGGCTGGCCACAATGGTCATTGCCATACCCTAACCCCCAACAAGATAAAGATTGTCTTTCTGCTGCCTAGAGGCGGATGGGGAAATTACCATGATCTTCCCCTCGGGGGAAGAAAGCCCACTAGACACCAGGATGTGTTTTTAATTTAGGGTTGGGGACTGCCACCATGGGAATGGCCATGCCCCTACCCCAAAATGAGAGAGCTAGTCTTTCTGCCCCCCCAGGGGTTAATGGGGGACATTACACCTGATCTGCCCCCAGATGGCAGAAAGGTCACTAGACACCTGGATCCATTTTTCTATAGATAAATATGAGGTGGGGGCTACCCACTTTTGGCAAGGCCATGCACCCACACCAATATAAAATACAGTAGCAGTCTTTCATCTCCCCAGAGTCCAGCTGGGGGGATTACATAAACCCTATGAGGGTAGAAAGACCCTAGACACCAGGGAATGTTTATTTATTTTGTCTATAATGTAGGGGTTGAGTCTGCCCACCATAGGCATGTCCATTCTCCCACCCCAAAAAGAAGTCAGAGAGCCTTTCTACCCCAATCAGGGTGGATTGGGGGCAATTACCCCAATGTATACTCCCACGGGGCAGAAAGCACACTAGACACCAAGGAATAAGTTTAAGCAGTATTTATTTATAAGTGGGTTGTCCCCACTGGGCATGAGCCCATGATCTCTGCCAATTTGTGGCCCAATAGAATTTCTACCCCCTTTGGAATGGAATGGAGTTTTATAAAGCGCGGACAGTTACCCTAAGGCATCCAGGCGCTGATAGAGGAACTTCTGCTGGGGTGGATCGCTGGTAGATAATTTTATTTAGATATTTATTGTTTGAAGAGGAAGGTTTTCAGTTGTTTACGAAAGGTGAGCAGGTTCAGGTTGGATCTTAGATGGAAGGAGAGAGAGTTCCATAGCTTGGATGCGTTATAGGAGAAGCAGCGACCTCCTGCTCTAGCTCTTCGTATCTGTGGAACAGCAGTTAAAAAGGCTTTCGATGAGCGGAGTTCTTTTTTGGGATGGTAGGGGTGATCAAGGAATGATTGATCGGCAGCCCCGATTTCCAGAAGGCTTGGTGGGTGATGCACATTGCCTTGAATTTTATCCTCTCTCTAACAGGGACCAATGCAGGGATTTCATGCCCGACCCTATAGAGTATCTACGATGAATTCCAAGGAGGGTGCGTGCAGCGCAGTTCTGGATCCGCTGAAGTTTGTTTAAGCAGTATTCTGGGGATCCCAGGTATAGAGCGTTGCTGTAGTCTATACGAGACTGAATTAGGCCCTGGATGACTACCTGTTTTGCTTCAAAAGGGAGAGGTGGTAGGATTTTTTTTAGCTGCCTAATTAGGCCGAAGCAGGTTGCTGACACTTTGTGACTTGTGTATTAAAAGTCAGGGCCTTGTCCAGCCATACTCCATGACTCTTTATGTTGTCTTTGGGTGCGGGAGGATTGCCTAGACTAGGGGGCCACAGAAGCTCTAGAGTGGAAGGGGCCTGAGGGCCGAGGAGCATCAGCTCCGTCTTGTCCCCGTTGAGCTTTAAGCATGAGCTTGTCATCCAGCTCTTTACCTGCTCCAAACAGGGATTCAGGTTGGTTTGTGATTGCTGGCTGTCCTTGTGTGCAAGGGAGACCACTAGCTGAGTGTCGTCCGCATAGGTGACGATGGTAATGCCGTGCGGACGAACAATCTCTGGCAGTGGTCTCATGTATGCATTGAAAAGCGTGGGGCTAAGTGAGGAACCCTGTGGCACCCCACACCCCAGAGGCTTACTTGCGGAGACTGAGGCTCCTTCAAAGATGCTGAAAGATCGGTCTTTTAAAAAGGATTTAAGCCAGGCTAGGGCTTCTCCCGATATTCCCAGACTTAGTAGACGGTGGAGGAGGATTTGATGGTTCACCGTGTCAAATGCGGCGCTCAGATCAAGGAGGATCACTGCCACTGCTCCTCCCTGATCTAAGATCCGCCTTGCCTCCTCTGTAACCGCTACCAGGGCCGTCTTCGTACCATGCTTGGGTCGGAAGCCTGTTTGTGTAGTGTCCAGCAGTTGGTTACTCTCAAAAAATTTGGTTAGACAGGTATTAACATGCTTTTCAAGGAGTTTGTTTGCCCAGGGAATTAGTGAAATGGGTCTATAATTATTGAGGTTGCAAGGGTCGAGGTTAGGTTTTTTTAGGAGTGCACGTACCCTCGCATGTTTCCATGTAAGTGGGACTGTGCTGGTTGTTATCGAGGAGTTCAGCAGTTCAAGTAAAGTGGGGTGAATTGCCTGTCCAACTGAGATCAGTGAGTTTGGTGGGGCAGGATCACAGGGTGAGCCGGATTTTGTTTGGTGCATTAATGAGTCTAGTGTGACTGAATCTAGTTGTGGGAGGTGGGCTAAGGTGTTGCGGAGGGATGCCTCTGTTTCTGCTGCGGATGAGCAGCTTTTGGAAGAGGGTTCTGCTCCCGTGTTCAGGAAGGATGTGTAGATTTTATTTATTTTGAGAAAAAAGAACTCAGCTAGATCGTCACATCGTGGGGGTTCGATGGGGTTGGCGATTGAGGGTGGGGGGAGCGTAGTGAGGCTTTTTACCGTTCAGTACATTTCTTTGGGCTTGCACTTGGCTGCCATAATTTTAGCCTCATAGAAGGCTGATTGAGTCAGCTTTATTGCTGACCTATAGGCTCGGATGGCTTCTCTGTATATAATTTTATCCGTGGCCATGTAGTTCAGACGCCAATTCCTTTCTAGCCTTTTACAGGTACGTTTTTTCTCTCGGAGCTCTTCCGAGTAACAAGGGGCTGTTTTATGGTGTCTTTTTGATCTGGTGATGCCAAGGGGTGGTATGGAGTCTAGCGAGCTCGTGATCCAACTATTGTACTCGATGTTGCCTTTTAAGGGGTCACTGTTGAGTACCGGTTTAGTTGTGGTGAGGTTGCTAGCCCATTTATCCAGACAGAGTTTAGACCAATTCCTTGATCTAGAGGGGAAGTGGGGGGACAGGATGCACTTGCGTGTGGTCCAGGTGAGTGGGATGAGGAAGTTATCAGTCCATGGGAGGCGAGTGAGGTCGCCAACTGTTAGTTGGGGGCAATTGCTGAACACAGGATCTAATAAGTGGCCTAGTATATGGGTGTGGGAGGGAACGAGCTGTTCTAGTTTGATTGCCCCTAGACTAGCTATTAGTTCATTGGAGACATTGGGGGCAGAAAGCCAACTGAACAACAGAAATTTCAAAAAGGTGCCAAAACAAACAAATTGAGTATGTGGTCTACCCTGGCATTGAGCCACATCACCTCCCCAGAAGGGGCAATGGTGTCTCTCTCTGTCCCCCTGGGGGCAGATAGAAGGTTTTCCCAACTGCAGAGATTTCCCCTAGTAGGTCCCTGGATGGGTATACGGTCCACCTGAAACCAGAGATTCTGCTTTTGTGGCACAACAGGTGGTGAAGGTGTTGCACTCTGGCATTGGCCACACCCCACCCCCCAAAATGGAACAAGCCAGCCTTTTTGTGCTTCCCCAGGAAGACAGGGGTTTTCTCTCATTTGACCCCTGGGGGCCAGAAAGCCTACTGTATGGCGGGAATCTATTTTTTTGATAAAAGAAGAGGTGGGTCTGGCACAGGCTAACATTCTCACTATTCTCACCCGTAATGCCTCAACAGTCCTTCTGCTCCCCTGCAGGCTAAGAAATCCCATCCCAATGGCAGATGAGAGGACATTTGATACATTTGGGTGTGGTTTATATACATGAGCCAGGAGAGTATGACCAACTCCCATTATCATTCCACTTGCAATGGTGATTTGGGGCTGTCCTCGGCCACCACCTATGTAAGCCTATGAACCACAGATAATTTTTAAAAACTAGACAACCAGGCGATTCCAGTGTGGTGGGCCTTTTGTGGATCCCATATGTTAAGTTTCCCAACTTATATCAATATCAATAAAAATGGTGACACTTGTGTCGGTTGAATAAGTTCCCACAACAGGAACAAACAATCTGAGGACTCCCATTGACCTTGGTTTGATCTGTTCCTTTTGTGGGCACTAGTCTCAGCCACACAAGTGGCACAGCGTTTTTATAGGTGCAAGTGGGGTAACTCTTGGCAGTAGTTGTTTTGTGGATTCCTGCCAATTGCAGAAGCTTCCATCACAGAAATATAAAGAAAATGTGTGATTTCAGGCATATATCCAGGGGCAGATTTACAAACCCCTTGCGCCACTTTTGCTTCACTTTTAACATGGGAAAAGTAACGCAAAAATGGTGCAAGGGGCTTGTAAATCTGCCCCCTAGTGTTTAGACATGAATGGGTGCTCTTGTTTAGTCAACATTTCGTGTCTTTCATAATTTCTGTAGCTGCACAGATGGATTAGTCATTATAAAAACACTCATGTTTGTTTAACAAGTATGTATCAAACTTCCAGAATGTCAATTTAGATTTAAAAACGACCTGACTTTGTTCTATTTTTAAGGTGAGCTTCTGAAACCAAATTCGTTTTTCATGCTATCTATTAATTACCCACGCTTTAGATTCTTTTAATAAACTGCATTGCTCATATTGTTATCCTTCTGCAATGCCAAGAGTGGATTTGGAGGCTTTTAGACTTACTGATTTTGTCAGGATTCCATTGCTCCCTGGTATCTGCCTGTTTCAGTCTCATACGCTTCTCATTGCAAAGGCTTTCAAAACGTATTCAGGCCTGAGTAGTAAATCACACATAGTGCCTCACTATTGAATGCTGGTAGTTGTAGTGCAAGGACCTTTCCATTATGTTTTCCATTAACTTATTTATTGTATCTGATGCTTCTAAATTAGAGTCTTATTATATTCCAACATCGGTTGGCATTTACCATACTGGCTTTAGGTAGTAGATTTACTCCTATTTATTTATTTTAAATTTTTTTAATTTATCTTAGAAGATTTATATAGCGCTAACCTGACCGGAGAGTATTGGAGCGCTTCATATCAGTTACAGAGCAGAACAAAACAGAGCAAAACATAATACAATAAAGCAAGAAGATCCGAATAAGAATATTAATAATGTCAAAGATTAAGGGTCCCTTTTCAGGGTCTTGTTGACACAGCGTCGGAGAGGAGTGAGGTGTCTACTTCAGCACTCCGACTGCTCCTATCTGATCCCTAGGGATCGATTGAGGAATAAGATTTTGAGCTGACTTTTGCATTAAGTGAAGGAGGCAATAGTTCTGTTGTGGGGGGGAATAGAGTTCCAGATTTTGGGCGCATTCCGGCGAAGGACCTGGCCGCGTTTTTTTGTTTTCAAGATTGCAGCAGGATGAGTAGTAGGGTGTTAGAGCTACTGAGGTTCCTGTTCTGACCTGCTTTTTTGAGTTTGGCAGCAAGATATTTGGGTTTGCGGGTGTGTAGGGCTTTGTGAGTGAGGCAGGCTGTTCTGAAGTTCGCCCACATTTCGATCAGTAGGCACTTGAGTTCTTTTAGTGTAAGTGAGATGTGATCAAATTTCTTTAATCCTGTGACCATTTTGGCAGCCGCGTTGAGAGTTGATTTCAGAGAAGCAAGATGAGTTTTAGCTATTCCCGCGAGGACTGCATTTCCATTGTCCAATCTTGGCAGCACCAATGATTGGGTGGCTTGTTTGAGATATTTGGGCGGAATGAAAGGTTTTAATTTGTTCAGTAGCTTCAGGTTGAGGAAGGCGCTCTTAGCCGAGATCTTAATGTGTTTGGCCATGTCCAGTTTTGAGTCTAGCGTGATGCCTAATGATTTAACAGAGTCGGCCAGGGTGAGGTTCCCATTGAGCGTATCAATAGCTTTTAACCATTCAACCATTCAACCATTTGTGGGTTCTCTTCTTTGTTTGATAGGAGGAGTAGTTCAATTTTGTCGGATTCAGTTTTAAGTGGATACTTGACAGCCAAAGTTGCACTTTCCTTAGTATGTCGTTGAGTCTTTGAATGTCTTTAACAGAGGAGATTCCCAGGTAAATTTGAGTTTCATCAGCATATAGGTGGAAGGGAATGTCAGCTTTTCTGAGTAAGTTGGTGAGGGGTTCCATGTAAATGTTGAAGAATCGAGGGGAGAGTATTGACCCTTGGGGGACTCCCCTATTCTTATTCATTTATTGTCCAGGTATCAATCTGTCACAAGCTTAGATTTAGAACAGTTCTATAAAAAAGAATGTCAGTGCTTGCATGCGCTCCTTTTCAGATTTCTGTAGTTTCATAAATTATAATAGCCATTGGGAACCTCTACTTTTTTGTACATTATAAGACTGGTCATCCGAGCACAATTTAAAATTTATTTTTGTGTTTATGCAATCACAGTATAAGTATTCTTAAAGCAATGAATACTAATGTCGAGTGTAATAAAACATTGGAATTTTGAGTCCTCCATTGAAGACAATGGAGTGCTCCAGGCTTCCAATGGCTGGTAGAAGCCCAGAGAGCAACATTCCAAAGTTTTTTTCATTTCATAGCTGTTGATGTGAATTAAGGCCTCACAGAGCCCTAGGCAATTTAAACCCCCTTAGGCTCAGAGAGGATTTTCTTTTTTTACAAATTTAAGCATTCTGCCCTCTAGGGGAGTAATGTTCTATTAGCCATAGAGCCCTCCGTAGCGGGCTCTACCGGCCATTAAAGGCTTGCTCCCTTGTTAAAGGCACTCGCCTTCAGCTCGGGCCTTTAATGGCCGGTAGAGCCCACTACCTTGCCCTCCAAGGCTATGATACTATGCTTACCTGAATGCTGTCTAACGGATATGTTTAAGTGTATGTTTTTAAAAAATTGCTTGAAAAATCAAATAATTGGAAAAAAAAGACAGGTCAAGACAATTCATTCATATGCCCTTGAATTTAGATTAGTTTTTTAATAATTCCACCTTGGTTACTGGATTATATATTCTTTTAGAAAGTTATAATTTTCCTGTCCTAACTATTTGGTGCCTGCAGCCTGTTCCTGGGTAAGATGACTGGGTATAGTTGTCAGGTGGACTTTGTATATTCTTCCTGGACAGCCACTCAATTGAGGGAATAGGAGTGCCTGGATGGGCCATCACTGGCAGGATGGAGAGGCAGAGATGGGCACAGCCCCGCTTGAAAATCTAAAGGCTGTGCCTTTGCTCCACACAAATGAATTCTCCCAAGCCCATTGTGCCTGCAGCCAGGCTGAAGCCAGGGCAGGAAGAAAGGAAATTCCAAGCATTTTTCAAAGGGAAAGTCTAGAAACATCTCCTACTTAAAGAAGACATCAGGATTAAAAATAGAAACTAGGTAAAAAATAGAGGGGGCCAGGAGCAATTTTAGGTCCAGCATAGAGCTCCTTACAACATCTAAAGATTAAACAAGAGTATGCATTGCCTTGTGACGATAGGGACAATGCAGTGTCCAGCAACAGTTTGTTAAAGGGGGGATGCACTCCAAAAGGAGCAAGGGCCCTCACACACCCAAATAAGTGCCAGGCTTCATCACTGACTAAGCTCCTCGGCCGGCCAGTGCTACAATGCCCTATGGGCACCCACTAGGCACTTTGCCTGAGATCTTTTAGAAAACAGCCAATTGATGAAGAGAAGGTGTATTGGAAGGTACGATAGATTGGTAAGATAGACGGGAGAGCAACAAATGTATTCAAATAGGCTAAGTGGTGCTCAAAGAGAAGACATTTTAATGAATGAGTTCACTTACCTTTTAAGTCTGGCTTGAGAGTGCAGCTTTCTACAAATACTATTGTTACCAAGACTTCAAAATAACGAGAGAGTGCTTTTAGGTCCGCTTAGAGGAGTAGCTCCTTTTTATGTCTTGTTATTGGTTGTTTGATTCATCAATTGACCCCCTCACGGAGTGCTGCTCACATGGTAATACATTCAGTACTACTTTGCATCTCTAAAGTGCACTCAGTAATCACACATTAACTCCTTCGACGCTCATGACGAGCCCAGCTCGTCATGGAGTTTCCATTGATTTCAATGGAAATTACATTGAAGATCCAAAATAGCCTTAGCATCCAAGTGGTTAAATTCTTTATTTCATAGATGCTTTGTATACAACAGGCATTTTTAACCCCTTTAGTGCAGGTGTTTGCCCGTGGCCTACAGCCCCACCACCTCCACAGCGTGTCATTTGGCCATTAGCCGACACTGGGTATGCACATAAAGGCCCCTTTAGTGCAGGGCACCAGAGTTATTCTTTATTATTGTTTAAACTCTGACTGCTTGGGAAGAGCCTCCTGAGCAGTTGTTTTCTTTTTTTGAGTGTAATGACGATAAGCACGTAGGGTGCGCTGATGTCATTACATGAAATTGAAAGTAAAACAAGCCTGTGGGCTTGTTTTACTTTTACTGCATCTGTGCTTAGGGGGCAAATTTCAACCCTCAAGCACAGAATGGAGTGGGAGAGATGAGAGGATGTAGCCTTACGGCTAGAGTGGTCGAGGTCGACCTCGAAGTTGCGGAACCGTGTTCGAGTCTCGGCAACAACTATCAACATCGTATGATTCTAGGCAAATCACTTAATTCCCCCCTTGCCTAACAAAAAAAATTAATGTGTCCATCTGTAACAAAACTGGTGCTCATGTAAAGTGCTCTGATGCCTAAAATCTTCGGGTCTAGTTTGCGCTATGTAAAACTCTTAAATCAAATCAAAATCAAAATCGTTGGAAAGAGAAGAATCTCCCCTTTGCAATTTTATTTCTCTCTAGTGCATCTCTGCTTGGGGCTCATCAGAGGGGAGCAATTTCCAAGGAGGGACCCACCCACTAGCACCAGGGATTTTGGGGGAGCTGCCCATTGGGCAAGGGCTTGTGCTCCCTCCACCTCCTATAGATCATTCTTTCTGCCTCCCAATGGGGTGGGTGGATGGGGTATTTGCAGAAATCCTACTAGAATCCAGGGAGGGTGTCTTAAATAATTATGGGTGTGAGAGCTGCCCTTTATGTGTATGGCCATGCCTGCACTCCCACCCTCACCCCAAAAAACGATTGTGTCAGTCTTTCTGATAACCCCTGGAAGGCAGACTGGGATGATTACCCACAATATACTCCCCAGGGGGCAATGAACCTACTAGACACTATGGGTATGGCCACCCCAACACGAGTGAGATAGTCATTCTGCCCCCTTGTGGGTGGATGGGGGTATTACACCTGATATGCCCACTGGGGTCTAGAAAATCTGCTAGATACCAGGGTCTATTTTTAAAAGAAATATCGGGGTGGGGGTTGTCCACTATGGTCATGACCATGCTCCTACCCCCAAATACTATGGTAACAGTATTTCTGCACCCCCCCCGGAGGGCATATGCAGGTGATTACCACCAATATGTCCCGGGGAGGCAGAAAGCCCACTAGATGCCAGGGATTTTTAAATACAGTGGTTGGGGCTGGCCACAATGGTCATTGCCATACCCTAACCCCCAACAAGATAAAGATTGTCTTTCTGCCGCTTAGAGGCGGAAGGGGAAATTACCATGATCTTCCCCTCGGGGGAAGAAAGCCCAATAGACACCAGGATGTGTTTTTAATTTAGGGTTGGGGACTGCCACCATGGGAATGGCCATGCCCCTACCCCAAAAAGAGAGAGCTAGTCTTTCTGCCCCCCCAGGGGTTAATGGGGGACATTACACCTGATCTGCCCCCAGATGGCAGAAAGCTCACTAGACATCTGGATCAATTTTTCTATAAATAAATATGAGGTGGGGGCTACCCATTTTTGGCAAGGCCATGCACCCACACCAATATAAAATACAGTAGCAGTCTTTCATTTCCCCAGAGTCCAGCTGGGGGGATTACATCAACCCTATGAGGGTAGAAAGACCCCTAGACACCAGGGAATGTTTATTTATTTTGTCTATAATGTAGGGGTTGGGTCTGCCCACCATAGGCATGTCCATTCTCCCACCCCAAAAAGAAGTCAGAGAGCCTTTCTACCACAATCAGGGTGGATTGGTTGGCAATTACCCCAATGTATACTCCACAGGGCAGAAAGCACACTAGACACCAAGGAATACATGTAAGCAGTATTTATTTATAAGTGGGTTGTCCCCACTGGGCATGGGCCCATGATCTCTGCCAATATGTGGCCCAATAGAATTTCTACCCCCTTTGGGGGGGGCAGAAAGCCAACTGAACAACAGGAATTTCAAAAAGGTTGAGTATGTGGTCTACCCTGGCATTGAGCCACATCACCTCCCCAGAAGGGGCAATGGTGTGTCTCTGTCCCGCCGGGGGCAGATAGAAGGTTTTTCCAACTGCAGAGATTTCCCCTAATAGGTCCCTGGATGGGTATATGGTCCACCTGACACCAGGGATTCTGCCTTTGTGGCACAACAGGTGGTGAAGGTGTTGCACTCTGGCATTGGCCACACCCCACCCCCCAAAATGGAACAAGCCAGCCTTTTGTGCTTCCCCAGGGAGACAGGGGGTTTTCTCTCATTTGACCCCTGGGGGCCAGAAAGCCTACTGTATGGTGGGAATCTATTTTTTTGATAAAAGAATGAGGTGGGTCTGGCACATGCTAACATTCTCACTACTCTCACCCTTAAAGCCTCAACAGTCCTTCTGCTCCCCTGCAGGCTAAGAAATCCCATCCCAATGGCAGATGAGAGGAATTTTGATACATTTAGGTGTGGTTTATATACATGAGCCAGGAGAGTATGACCAACTCCCATTATCATTCTACTTGTAATGGTGATTTGGGGCTGTGCTCGGCCACCACCGATGTAAGCCTATGAACCACAGATAATTTTTAAAAACTAGACAACCAGGCGATTCCAGTGTGGTGGGCCTTTTGTGGATCCCATATGTTAAGTTTCACAACTTATATCAATATCAATAAAAATGCTGACACTTGCGTCGGTTGGATAAGTTCCCACAACAGGAACAGACAATCCGAGGACTCCCATTGACCTTGGTTTGATCTGTTCCTTTTGTGGGCACTAGTCTCAGCCACACAAGTGGTACAGCGTTTTTATAGGTGCAAGTGGGGTAACTCTTGGCAGTAGTTGTTTTGTGGATTCCTGCGAATTGCAAAAGCTTCCATCACAGAAATATAAAGAAAATGTATGATTTCAGGCATAGTTTGAGGTTTGCAGAGAATTGTGGGTAAGAAACCCTCATGGGATCCATGCAAGGCACAAAACACTGGAATCCCCTTGTTGTCTTGTTTTTAAAAATTTCTGTATTTCATAGGTTTTCATGGGTGGCATCACAACAAGGCCCAAAATCCTGCAGCAACCCTGATTGCTTATCCATCAAGGTAGTGCTTTAGGGACTTTTTGTGAGGTGGTCTCGCGTCCCACGCACACATTTGGGGTACTGTTTGTATCGGCGGAAACGTGAGAACTCAGAATGGTAGCAAATATGTAACAACTCACAGATTCCAGAACTTTTTGTCACAGAAATGAGATGAAAATGTGCATTTTTAAACAAAGATTGACAAGTCTAAACTAGCAACTCCTTCTGGTAGCCATGCTAACATAGCAACTCAAGCATTCTGCGACTCCTTAGCCCTCAACTTTCAGACTAAAAAAGATCAAATCTACTCTAACTTTAATGCCTCCTTTGCTGCCACGAGATAGTCTGACTCTCACATTGAGTTGATACTTCTTTTAGGGAATTTGTGCCAGTCTTTTACGAAGTGATGGATGATTTGGTGTGTGCTACAAAATCCAGTTCACCGTTTGATCCATGTCCCCCTACGGCCCTGAAACTGATCCCGGATCTCATTGGTACAAATCTGACCAACATTTTTAACTCCATGTTCATCTCAGGCACCTATCCCTTGCAATAGAAAAAGGCCTCTATTCTTCCGCTACTAAAGAAGCCCAATGTGGGCCCAATGGTAACTAATAACTGTCGACCTATCACACTGGCTGAAAAAGTTATAAATGACCAATTGACCAAATACATCTATGATAATAAGCTGCTGGATGAAACCCAATTCGGTTTTAGAAAAGACCGTAGTACGGAGACAGCGCTTATCAAAGCCACCGATGAGATTTGCCTTGTTTTAGACAGAGGAGGAGCAGCTGCCCTTGTTCTACTAGATCTATCAGCAGCCTTTGATACGGTTGATCATGGGCTCCTGATCAATGGTATCTTCTCTTTAGGTATTAGGAACAAGGCCAAATTGTTATTGACGTCTTTTTTGTTCAAATGCACTCAACTAGTTAGCTTGGGCGATTTTGATTCCCCTGTCTTTTCACTCCCTTGCAGAGTCCCGCAGGGCTCTTCCATCAGTCCCACGTTATTTAACATTAAGTTACTGATCTGGCATGGTTAATCAAATTGTTTGGCCTAGCGATTACTTCTTATGCTGACGACAGCCAAATAGTGCTCTCCATTCACAAGAATGGGGTAACGTTTTGGTTAGCTTTCATGATGGCATGCTGGCCATCAGCGGTCGGATGTCCAGACACTGCCTCAAACTAAATTCCTCCAAAACTGAGTTTAAGGTCTTTGGAAATCTATCTCCGTCTCCTCAGCGGTGGCTAGATAAACTGGGACTGCCCCCTTTCCCAGTTACTAAGGCCAAGAATTTGGGTGTTGTTCTAGATGGTAATCTGTCTTTTAAAAGTCATGTCAATTCTGTGGTTTCCTCTTGCTTTTATACTCTCAGAATGGTGAAGAAACTGTTCCCTTTCATTCCAGTTGAAGCCAGGAGAATGATGATATATGAACAGCAGATTTGAGGTCGGCAATTTCAAGGAAGGGTTTCAGCTTTCTCAAGTAGCTCAGATGGAACCTGGCAGTTTTGGCCATCAAATTGATATGTTCACGCATATTCAGGTTGCTGTCCAAGATTATCCCGAGTGATTTGGCAGATTTGGCAGAGTCCACTACTGTCGGTGTGCAGATGAGTGCTGTGACTGAGTTAATCCATTTCAGGATGTCCTTGAATTTTTTTGAGGGGGTTGATGAGAAGGAACTCTGTTTTTTGGGCATTCAGTTTGAGTTGGTTGTTGGCAAGCCATTGAACAGTCAGTTTCAGGGCATCATTCAGATAGGCAATCTCCTCAAGAGAAGAGATTTTGATTTATATCTGATTAGCATCAGCATACATGTGGGAGGATATGTTAGCCCTGCAAAGAATTTCAACTAATTGTTCAAGATAGAATTTGAAGAGGGTAGGTGACAGAGTAGAGCATTGTGGGACACCAATGGAAATTGTGGATGGAGCAGATGGGTTGCTGTAAACAAAAGAATCTCTGTGTCCGGTTCTGGAGGAAGGAACCAAACCATTTGATGACAGTACCTCCTAGACCCATCCTATGTTCGAGGCGTTCAAGAAGTTTCTCATGGTTGACTGTGTTGAATGCGGAGGAAAGATCCAGAAGGATCAAGAGACAGGTTTTGTTTTGGCCAAGGCCTAGCATGGCATTGTTAATGATGTAAAGAATGGTAGTTTCAGTGCTGTGCCCTGGCCTTAACCCAGATTGGAAATCATCAAGCAAATTGAAATTAGCGATGTGCTGGCTCAGTTGTAGTTGCACACATTTGTCCAGTACTTTCGCAAGAAGAGGTATATTCGAAATTGGTCTGAAGCTGTCTGGAATGTTTGGATTCAGAGTGTTTTTTTTTAGGATGAGGATGACTTGCCCAGTTTTCAGAGAGTCAGGTATGGATCCTTGAAGAAGGGAAGTGTTGATAATTGTGGTCCAGATAGGAACGATGAGTAGGGAGGTCGCTGCCAAGCAGTTGGTGGGAAGAGAGTATTCGGTTTTAAGGAGGATAGAATTTTCGAGATGAAATGGTCATCATAAAGTTCGAAGTTAGACCAGTGAGCTTTCTTTTTGGGTGTTGCTAGGAGAGGATGGGAGGAAAGATGGGACTCAGTAGGAGGAGGGGAGAATGAGGTAGCATTAAGTTCGATTTATAGCAAGTTTATTTTGGTTATGAAGAAGGAGGAGAACTCATCGCAGGTAAATAGGGATTTAGTAGTTTCTTTGGATGACTTCGCTAGCTTGTTAGATTGGAGTTTGACTAGTTCGAAGAGCCTGCGGGGTCTGTTCTTGGCATTTTCCAGTTCTGACCTGAAGGACTCTATTTGGATGTCTTGTTGTAGGTATTTCTGGCCTGGCGTAGAAGATTAAGTTGGGAGGCTGAGGGATGCTGTCTCCAGTTCTTTTCTTTGAGTTGGAGAGCTCTCCTTTTGCTATTAAGGGGCCCGCACAACCAGGGGTTTTTGTCTTTCGTTAGAGACCTTTGGAGCTTTACCGGGGCTAGATCATCCAAAATGTTGGTCATAGTCGAGTTGTAGTGCTCTGTGAAGTTGTTGTTCTTGCATGGGGATGGTAGAAGATGTGCAAATTGCATAACTGAGTAGAGTTGTTACTAATGGAGAGAGCAAGATATTTGCAGGAGTCCGTGGGTTCTGCATGGCGTTCCGTGATACAGAGGTTTGAGCGGAGGATGCATGCAAGGCCTCCCCCTTTTTTACTTGACTATCCAGTATAATGATGTTAGAGATGGGTGGGACCAATAAATCAAGGTAAAGCGATGAGGATTCATTGAGCCATGACCCGGTAAGTATACCTACATCTGTATTATGACTTAGGATGAGGGCGGCAATGTCAGAGGCGTGTCTCGCAGCTGAACTGCAGTTAAGAAGGAGGCCAGGGAGCGGAGTGTCAGTACCAATGTAGTAAGGGGGGACGATAAGGGGATGTGTGTTAAGTTGTAGCTGTCTACTCCTCTATTACAGAGGGATGAGGATCTACTGGTGTTGATTGTGATAGTAGGGATCAGGCAAATGATTTCCTTGTCAGGAGGAAGGGGGACGCCATTGGAGGTCATGTAGGATGAGAGGAGAGCTTGAGTCTCCTCCTCCGAGAGGTAATGAGTTAGTTTGCGAGGATAGATTAGGGAGGGAGTAGGTCATTCTTGTAGCGAGTAGTTAGATTCTCGAGGTCAAGGTTCTTAGTGTCTCTGAGCTAGTGTTTAGGTTGCCCAAGTCTTTTCATGTGGTAGTCCGGTATTATGAAGGTGATGGTGTGGTGGTCTGACCAATCGCAAGGCTCTATAGTATTCAGCCTGACCAGTGATGCCTTAGCAATTATCCAGTCCAAGGTGGCTCCTTGTGAGTGGGTGAGCAGGGTGCATGCCTGGGTGAGTGATTGGTCAGCGAGGAAGACTTTGACAGTGCTGACCTGGGAGTCATAGGGGTCGTTCCAGTGCAGATTAAAGTCACCAAGGAAAATGTCATTGGAGTGGGGGAGACCTTAGCGGTAATGATTTCATTGAGAAGATCAATGAATGTGTTGTTCTTGCCTGTGGGGTGGTTGAAGATGTGCAAATTGCATAACTGAGTAGAGTTGTTACTAATGGAGAGAGCAAGATATTTGCAGGAGTCCGTGGGTTCTGCATGGCGTTCCGTGATACAGAGGTTTGAGCGGTGGATGCATGCAAGGCCTCCCCCTTTTTTACTTGACTATCCAGAATAATTATGTTATAGCTGGGTGGGACCAATAAATTAAGGTAAGGCGATGAGGATTCATCGAGCCATGACCCGGTAAGTATACCTACATCTGTATTATGACTTAGGATGAGGGCGGCAATGTCAGAGGCGTGTCTCGAAGCTGATTTGCAGTTAAGAAGGAGGCCAGAGGAGTGTCAGTACCAATGTAGTAAGGGGGGGACGATAAGGGGATGTGTGTTAAGTTGTAGCTATCTACTCCTCTATTACAGAGGGATGAGGATCTACTGGTGTTGATTGTGATAGTAGGGATCGGGCAAACGATTTCCTTGTCAGGAGGAAGGGGGACGCCGGTGGAGGTCATGTAGGATAAGAGGAGAGCTTGAGTCTCCCCCTCCAAGAGGTAATGAGTAAGTTTGCGAGGGCGTCTGCAGGCCAGCGGCATGGTTTGGTGGGTACGGTGAGCAGGGGAAGGGTTGAGTTAATGGTGGGCTTGAAGGAGGCGATAGAGTGTTCAATGAGGAGAAGGATGTTCTTCAAATCAAGTAGGGATTTCTGGATTCTCTGGACTATGAAGTATGCTCTGGTGTTTAGGGGTTCACAATCGAAGAGAGTAAGTTGTTTTAACATAACATACCATAACATTTGAAAGGGCTTCTGGGTAAAATTACCTAGTGAGAGCCATGCAAGTGAGCCCACCCTGGATTTCCCTAGATATCTAGTTTTCAAAAATGTGCAACTTTGCTAAGCTTCCCCAAGTGACAGTGGCCCAGGGCCCAAAATCTAAAGCTACTCACTTTGCAAAGTAAGGGACAGTTTTTTGTGGAAAAATGTTATGTATCCATGTTGCGTTTTGGACCATTAACTGTTACGGGCACTAGGTCTACCCACACAAAACTTGGGGGAATGCTGGGTGAAAGAAAGTGTGTGGCTCCCTGCAGATTCCAGAACTTACCATCACAGAAAAATGAGGAAAATGAGGAAAATGTGTTTTTATTAGTCAAAGTTTGAGGGTTGCATGGGATACTGGGAAAACAAAAAATTGGTTAGAACCATGCATGTCACCCCACCCTGGATTCCCCCAGACGGCTAGTTTTCAAACAATGTACAAGTTTTCTTGATTTCCGTAGGTGCCAGCTGAGGTAATGCCCAAAATCCACAGCTACAAACTTTCCAAAAAAAAGAGTCAGTTTTGAGTGGAAAGGGTAATGTTGCATATTTGACCTCTATCTGTTGTGGGCAATAGGCCTACTCACACATGTGAGGTATAACTTTTATTGGGACACTTGGAATAATGCTGCGTCGAAGGAAGTTAGGGGCTCTTCACAGATTCCAGAACTTTGCATCACTGAAAATGAGGAATGTGCTTTTTGTCAAAGTTTGACATTTGCAAGATATTCTGGGTAACAAAAAGCTGGTTAGCGCCACACGTCATCCCACCCTGGATTCCCCCAGGTGTCTAGTTTAAAACAATGTCAAATCTGCTACATTTCTCTATGTGTCAGCTAAGCTAGGGGTCAAAATCTACAGCTATGCACTATAAGAAAGGGGTCAGTTTTGCATGGGAAAATCTGATGTATCCATGTCACGTTTTGGGGTGTTTCCTGTTTCAGGCGCTAGGGTTACTGTCATGACCCCCTATGTGCCTTCTGTGTAGTGGGCCTAGCACACAGGGCTTATATTTTATTACCCCTGTGACATTTAATGGCATGTTAAGATACCATGACTAATGCTCCCCAAAGCCTCTGAATCCATTGGGCTTGAGTCCCTGTAAGATTTCTGCAGAGCACATGAACCAATAGAGTGCCATGCACCTGCTGTTACTAGGGCCTTGGTGTGGTTTTCCATTGAGTCTCTGCAAGCTTCCCTCAGACACAAGTGAACCAATCGAGTATCCTGCACCTGCTGTTACTAAGGGCCTTGGTGTAGTTTTCCATTATGCACATTCGAGAAAAAACAATAACTTTTTTCCTGGTTAATTGGTTCCAACCATCAAGTTGTAGCTGCCCTTCCTTTAAGGTCAAAGCGAGTGCACTAACACGTGTGTCCTTTAAGGGTCATTGAGAACGTTCCAGACTGAAGTGCTCCATGTGCGACATATGAACTAGCTACATCCATTGTGCATTCGAGAGGATAAATAAATCACGACTAACCCGAGTCGTGGCTTGGCCTCGCTCCCTGTGAAAAAAATGTCACCCTTACGAATCACCTGAAGAATCCAGCCAAAACCAAGAAGTGTTCTACTCTCCTTCAAGTCCAAGTTAAACAGGTGTTTCCCGTGGCTCTATCTTCATTGTCGCTTCCTTCATATCTTCCTCCTGCACAAGTACTCCTGTTTCCCTGCAACTCCCTGAGTCCAAGTGGAAGAACAAGAATAAGTAGTTATATCAGGGTAGTGTCGAATAATCCTTCTATAGTAGTACAAGCCCAAGTATCAGCATCTTCAAAGACTATAGACTTTTCCTCCATGCCCTCTTTGTGATTTTCTCAAGCACTTACTCTGTGTTCATGCCCCGGACCCTTCGTTGCAACCTTGGCTCTAATTGTGCAAGAACTAAAAACTTCAGCTCTGTATTTCTTTGATGAACAGTAGTGCCAAGAGAAAGCACTTCAGAGCATTTGATATATGTATGAACTTTGTATCAAGATCTGTATTCCGAGTTTATCCCTGGGATGACAATAATTTCAACCTTTATTCTCAATTCTTTAGTCCCACACTCAAATCTGTGATTTTGGTTATTGTAATCTAATGCCATGCTGTTGATGAAACATGTAAGTGTATGTCACTAAAGCCAATTCATGATGATTGGATATAGAGGCCTGTTAGAGCTCCAGTGCACAGAAGGTCCAAGGAGCGACAAATCTTGTTGCGCAGTATTACACAGCCACTAGGCAAATCCAGAACCGCAAGTCTCTCTTTTATTATTTTATCCCAACCCCCCTTGCCCAAAGGGCAGTACTTAGTTTAGGGAGTTTGTGTTCCTTGAACGTACTTGGCCATGAGGGGGAAAGGTGGTCCAGCATCTGCTCTAATTTTGTCCTCACAGTTGGAACCAGGGGAGTGCTTAACAGAAGGCCAAGCCATGAATGTTTCCACTATATAGATTATATGGATGACCAGATACACATTCAGGAACTGGCCCAGAACCTGTCCTAAGACACCCTGAGTGTTTTAAATCTAGCAAGGGTTTTACCGGAAGTACAGCATGAAGTTCAGTCCTTGGAAGTGGAAAATCGGTCTCTTTAGGATAGCTGGTACAAGTCACCCTTGCCACTCTCCATGATTATCTGAAGGGGGATCTGGGGCAGTTCCTAAGGGGACACATCCCATTCTGCAACCTTCAAACTTTGAAGATTTGGGAAATCAAACAAGCGCTTCTACTATCTGATATGCGTATTCCAATTCATTTCACAGTTCCTACTCCAGGCCAAGTGCCTTTGGCCCCACCAAAACTATTTTTGGGAATAGTCACACATTTTATGCATTCTGAAGTCAGTGCCAGTTGTAGTTTCTTTGTAAACCCACAGCCTTTCTCTCTGATGCAACTAGGATTGGCTTTATCATATCCTATCTCAGGGGGCAGCGGCTAATTGGGTTATTCAACACATTGAAAATATTGAACCAATTTAACAATATTTTGTAATGTTTAAAGAGAATCATGTCACAAGTGTAACTCTTATGTAATCGTCCGTTTCAATTGCAAGTATTAAAAACATTGACATTAGATTTATGATTATAAATCAATATATACATAGTGTGCTCACATAAATACAATGACTGGTTCTCAATAACTTGTGTTCTCCCAAAAGCGACGTTGTTCCCTCTAAATGCGTTGATGTAAGCGCAAAATGCGTTTAGAAAAAGCCTCTTTTCGACGGCTTAAGCCTCCCTTAGATTAACTACATTTTAAAGTTATCTAATGTCAATGTTTTTAATACTTGCAGTGAACCCCTGAGGAAGGGCCAAAAAGCGCCCAAAATGCATTGAGTAATCCGTTTTTACTACTATGGATGATTTATGTATTCATCTTACTGTTGAAAAAGGCCTGGATGGGCATATCAGCATTAATTGAAACGGACGATTACATAAGAGTTACACTTGTGACATGAGAAATAAAGTGAAGAACTTGCAAAAGAATGTTGGAGTACTTGGATTTAATTGACTGAAATTTGGTTGATATTGAAAGTATCCGGGTGATGATACCCTGCAACTGCTGTGCGCCCAGCCTTGGAGCGTAATTTCGGTCCACTTCACTATTGCTTACTTGTTCGTGGTTTCTGGGCAGATCACGTGGCTGAGCTGCACTCGAATGAAATAAATGTTGGACAAAAGTCATAAACGGAAGAACAGGTGTGCACTTGTTAACTTTACAAATATATTTCTCTTTGCTAAACACACTTTTGCCCATGCCAGCCATAATGAGTTGTTAAGTCTACGTCAGGGCATTAAGGATCACCTTATCTACATTACTAGCTTTGATAAAATAAACAAGTTTTGGACACCTAGTGGTCAGAAGAATAAAGAACCTCCCTCTTTGTAGAGGGTTATGTGATGACTTACTAGATTCCCTGGGGTAAGGAGACAGAATATCGAAGGTAAACAATTTGACCTACCATAATATCGAGTTAAAAATATTGTGGTATGGAAATAACGAGTGCAAGAATATTGTTGTCAAGAATATCGATTTGGAGGTAATTTTCAATTAAAAAAAAAATTAGAAGTCCTTAATATTGTTTGCAAAAATACATTTGTGTAAAATATAGATTTTTTAATAAGTGTTATGTATTTTGGTATATATTTGATATGTCTGTGATGTAGCATTGTTTATGTTTTTAAATATATGTCACACATTTTTAGCAGTTATTACTTTTATTTTAATTAAGCTTTGTGTTTTCTAGTTCCGTAGCAGGTTACAGGTTTACAGGGAAATAGAGTGGGAAGTAATTTAATTATAATAAATTCATGAATATTTTTAATGTATTAACATTTATTTAGTTGAGATTGTATAATGTTAATTGTGTTTTAAATTTTTTTGGGGCAAATATTAGGTGCGGTTGTGAATTTTTACCCCTCTGCTATCCAACACGTTTCCTACAGTTGCACAGACTGGCGTAGGAATAGTAAATCCGAACCCTCCGCTATCCAACAATTTCCCTACATTTGCACTCACTGCAGTGGTCATAGTAATTTTTATCCCTCTGCTATCCACCACTTGCCCTACTGTTGCACTCATTGGAGTGGGAATAGTAATTTTTACCCCTCCGCTATTTAACACTCTCCCTACTGTTGCAGTGACTGTAGTGGGAAATTTAAGTTTAAAGATTTTTAAAGATTTTAATGTTTTAATAATTAGATGTTTTTTAATTCGATTTCTAGTTATATAAATATATATATATATATATATATTCACTGAAAAAACCATAGGTTATAGACCATATATAGTTAGGAATTAGCATTTACAAAACCTTGAAAATTCACTGAAAAAACCATAGGTTATAGACCATATATAGTTAGGAATTAGCATTTACAAAACCTTATTTTACTCACACAAAACCATTGAAATTCGCATATATAGTTAGTTGTACTAACTATATATCGCGCACCCGCAATCCACTGCTGATCATGTCACATATTACATCATTCATGACATGGTCAGTGACATCACTGATGACATTACTGATGACATCTCAAATGACATCACTCATGACATCACTGATGACATCTCAAATGACATCACTGATGACATCACTGATAACATGACTGATCACATCACTGATGACATCATTCATGTGATAATACGATGAACCTCTTCAGACTCTAATATAACCTATGTTTTTTTCAGTGAATTTTCAAGGTTTTGTAAATGCTAATTCCTAACTATATATGGTCTATAACCTATGGTTTTTTCAGTGAATTTCATAGGTTTTTTAATAGCAAATATCTATATGTATCCCGGGGCACGTACCGGTGAACGTACGGGGGAGCGTCCCGTGAGCACTTTACCCGCGAACGAAAACAACATCATGACGTTTCGCGTAGTCGCGTGATGCGCCGCGTAAACGTGACGCATCGCGTAACCGCGTGATGCGTTTCTTCGGCGTGCTCCGTAAACGTACCCGGAAGCGCTCCGTGGCTCCGTGGCGCGACCCGGAGCGCGCAACGTAAGCGCTCCTGTGCGCGTAGCGTAAGCACGTCGGGACATGTGACCTGAAAATAACACTTTTCATTGGTTCTCAACTTTTTTTTTCTACAAATGATGAAAGCCCCCTCCTTTTTTCCTCATTCTTACTTTTTTCTTTGAGAAAGCAAGAGCTATTTGTGAGACATGGCTTCAGTAGTAGCTGCAGCTAGTGCACCCTCACCACCACCACCACCACCCAGAAAGGAAGGTCCACCACCCCAGATCCTTCCAGGAGTTGAAGAAGAGGAGGAAGAAGATGATGAGGACCAACAAACCATAACATACTTGCCTGAAGAACCAAGACAAAGCCATGTCAAAGTTCATTATATATGGCAGTATTTTTCCATCCCTGCTGGGCAAAAAAAAGTGAATGCCCCGAAGGTGACATGCTTAATTTGCAACGAGGTCATGTCCAGGGGCAACCCAAATAAAAAATATTAATTTGGGAACTACACAATGATCCGCCACATGCAGAGGTGGCACCCTAACAATCTGGCACAAGCTGAGGTATGGGATCTGGCTCAGAAAAAAAGAGACCATCAGGCCAGCACCTCCTTAGGTGAATCTTCATTTGCAGCACCAGAAGGGCGCGAAACAGTACCAAATATACAAAAAAAATTTGGTGTAATAAAAATGGTCTGCATTTTTTGCGGAAAGACCCTAAGCATTCACCTTATTAATGCTTCCATCGACAACCACAACTGCAGCAAGAGAAGAAAGCAGTAGTTTTTTTTGGTTTTTTTTTGCTCCTCTCGAGCCACTGTTAATTCCCAGTTTTTTGTTTCTTGTTTTTTGTTGAGCCCTTTATAATGGCTGTTTTTCGTTGTTTCCCCCCCAAAAAAACAAAAAAAACATAAAATTGTTCAAAAAATACAAAAAAAACAAAAAATGTTCAGAAAAATTAAAAAAAATATAAAACAACAAAAACATAAAAAAAGTTCTTTTCAGAACTACCTCCCATTTTTAAAAAATTACTAAAATTTTTAGCACTCTTGACTTAATTTTTCTCATTGGTGCACTTCCCGGTACGCGCACCGGTACGCGAACCGGAAGCGAACCAAAAAAAATATTTAAATAAAAAAGAAGAGTTAGTATAAGGGAAGGAAACAGAGAGTAATGTTAAAAGAAAGACAGCTAGAGGGAGTAACAGAGAGAAACTGTTTAATAGATCTATTTACCGAAGAAAAGATGGAAGAGGGTATAATTGTGAAAAACAAAATAGATAAGGAAGTGAAAGAAAAAAAGGAGAGTAGAAGAATAATAAACAAGAGTTTCTTAGAGAATGTGAGTGAATGTTCAAAATAAGAAGAAAAATAGTAAAGGATGTGGAATGAGAGGTGGGGATAGAACCGGACTAAAGTAACAATCCTGAGGGAAAGTGTTAAGAAAACAGTGAGCAAAAGTAAATAGGAATAAAACAAGATGTATGATAGTGACTAAGGTTAAAACATGTGGAATACCAGAGAGAAAAAACAGAAAGCAGAAAAGAAGAAGTGACAGAAAAGGAATGATTGAAACAGCAAAGAAATGTAAATAACATAGGGGCATATTATCAACACAGGCGATAACATTTTCGCTGCTTTTATCAGTTTTCTGCCAATAAAAGCAGCAATAATTTTATTGCCTGTGTTGATAATATGCCCCTTAGTGTGCTTGAACTACAGGGAGAAAGCATAATGAACAAGTAGTGAAAGAGTGATCAGTCAGAGACAGTGAGAGTAATAGAACAGGAGTGAGGAACTATGAGAACAGAGGGACTGAGAAAAGGAGTGGAAGGAGTAGAGTAAGTAAGTAATAGAGAAAGGAATGAGGGAAATAGCAAAGGCAGGAAACTGAGGGTTAAAGAAATGAAGCAGTGGAACTAATAGAAGTTAAATGTGATAGAAATGTAACGAAAAGAGTACAAAACATTTACCTTATAATTGTCGTTAACTTAGTCACTTGTTATTTTTATACTTTCAATCTGTGAAAGAAAGAACAAAAATTTGAAAAATATTAAAACATGTATTTAAAAATTAGAATAGACAAGGGAAAAGATTGACAATCATCCAATTTTACAAAGAAATAAAGTTAGAGATAAACATGCAGAAAAAAAGAGAAAGAAACGGTGATAGACAGTCAGACACAAAAAGAAATTGAAATAGACTAAATTACTAAGAGAAAAAAAAAGAAGATACTTTCAGGGACAGAAAAGAAGGATAGAAGAGAAAACTAAATTGAAGTTGTGTAAGCTACTAAAAGAAAGTGAGTAAGGTAAACTATATAAGGAAAGGGTGAATAAGGAAAAGAGAGTGAGGGAGAGAGGAGACAGAGGAAGTGAAGGAAAGAGTGTCAGATACAGACTGAGTGAGGCATCTACACAATGTGATTCATAATGTTAGGAAACACAGGTAATGTAATTGAAAAACGTTCAATTTTTTTTGCTCATTCCACAATCACATCACCTGTGTTTCCTTTGCTTAGGTATCTCATTGTGCAGATGTAGTCTAGCATATGAAAGCCTACGCAGAAGGTGAGCACTGCATGCAACAACTTTGCCACTTACAGAAGCCTCTGCTTCTCCATGCCCCTTACACAGTCCTTAATATATATATTTTAAACTGACGGTATCTTGTTGCAGATGAAGTGAGGCTTATCTTGCAACATGGTGCATCTTTTGCACTGCTGCTGTGTCACAAAAGTGACGCAACGGCGGCGCAAAAGAGGCGCACGGCCATCATAAAACTGCCCCTAACATTTTAAATGATTGTTTCAGGATGCCGATAAGGTGTGGCCTATCCAGAGATTTGTTTGAGGTGAGGCCTACTCAGAGTTACAGATTAAATTTAGGCTTGTTGAAGAGTACAGAGGAGATAATACATGTGCAGGCCTACCAACGAAGTGAGTCATGTCCACTGCACTCTTGAACAAAGGCCAGACCTCCTCTGTCTCCCTGGACAGGCCTAAACCTCATCTGCACAATGTGATTCGTAATGTTAGGAAACACAGGTGATATAATTGAAAAACGTGCAAATAGTTTTTGCTCATTTAACAATCACATCACCTGTATTTCCTCAGCTTAGGTATCTCATTGTACAGATGTAGTCTAGCATATCCAAGAGTACGCAGAAGGTGAGGACTGTATGCAACAGAGCAATGTACATTACTCACCTCCCTTGACACTTACAGAAGCCTCAGTTTCTCCATTCCTCCTACACAGTTCTAAATGTATATCATAAATACAAAAAGTACAGAATTAATTATACATGTTAAATGGTTTATTTTTGCTGTTCTCAGAATATATCAAATTTCACTAAAAACAGTGACTTGAAGGTATTCATCATATAACAGCGGGGAAAAAAAACCACAATCAAAATGATTGTGTTTAAAAAACCCATATAACATAACCAATCAGAAATCAGAACTCCTCAAAAGTAACTTACTTTCCATGACGTCGAAGGATGTCCTATGAACAGCTTATACTCTGTTGTGCTGTTATTATTTTCAGCCCGCCACTTTCTGAAAGAAAAGCTCCATCGTTTTGACAAATATGTTACATACAATAAATGACTTCTCGCTCTCTACCTCACTTCTCCTCAAGGCCAAATCGTGTAAGAGCCATTTATAACTCTTGGAATTCTTCTAAGCAAATCCCGTCATTTTCTTTTTCCGCAACTTTCAGAAAGAAAACGTTCAAGATCACTTTCACAATCCTGTACTAGTAATATCTCACCCTTCTTGCTCACTCATGTTCCACATTTCCTATGACACTGATACTGCTTACTATGAAGCAGACTTACACTACCTCTATGACTACTACAATTATTTAATTCTCTACATCACTTTTAATCACAAAGCAATTTAAAACAGTACATAAAATTATATCAACACCTAGAATCATTATAGGCCAGTTACCTACCCTAAATTCTTTCTTCTGAAAACAGAAAGTAAGAATATTTTTAAATAAAAAGGCAACATTGTTTCATAGTGAAATGTGAATAATTTCCGGATCATCAGCTTTTTTTACATTTTGAATAAGATGTGTAATAAGTGGATGTTGTCAAAGGACCATCATGTCATATAATAGCTGCAGTTAGAAATGTTCTTCCTAAAATCAACGACTGTGTAGCCACAGCATTTGTAATTAAAGTTGAAAACTTATTTTCATCAGGTTTATATAGTTGGAATTTTTAAATGACAATATAACCAAAAGGTTGTTCAAAAAATGTGTACACCATTGCAGACTTACATTACCTCTACTCCATGTTTTGATTGGCTGCTTGAATTAGCTTATTAAAAGAAACAGTTTTTCTGAACTCATTCAAAGTGCAGTTATTTTTCCATGACGTCAAGTGTTATGGTAAGAACACCGTTTGCTTTGGGAAATACTCTGTTGTCCTTTAACTAATCCGTGCCCACCACTTTCTGTAAGAAAACCTTCTTTTTTTTCCGGAACTACTTAAAACTCACAAATAACTTTTGACTCTGTACTACACTTATCCTCAAGGCCAAATAGTGTAGGAGCCATTAGAACCTCTTGAAATTCCTCAGAGCAAATCCCGAGATTCTTTCCCTAAAATTTTGGTTGTAAAAACACCAGGTAAGAATTTTTAAGGTCATAAGGCAATTTTTTTTTTAAAGTTAAAACAGAATCATTGCAGAATGACCAGCCGTTTCTAGACTTCAAATAAGCTGTGTAATGTCCTGAGGTTTTTTAATAGCAAATATCTATATGTATCCCGGGGCACGTACCGGTGAACGTACGGGGGAGCGTCCCGTGAGCACTTTACCCGCGAACGAAAACAACATTATGACGTTTCGCGTAGTCGCGTGATGCGCCGCGTAAACGTGACGCATCGCGTAACCGCGTGATGCGTTTCTTCGGCGTGCTCCGTAAACGTACCCGGAAGCGCTCCGTGGCTCCGTGGCGCGACCCGGAGCGCGCAACGTAAGCGCTCCTGTGCGCGTAGCGTAAGCACGTCGGGACATGTGACCTGAAAATAACACTTTTCATTGGTTCTCAACTTTTTTTTTCTACAAATGATGAAAGCCCCCTCCTTTTTTCCTCATTCTTACTTTTTTCTTTGAGAAAGCAAGAGCTATTTGTGGGACATGGCTTCAGTAGTAGCTGCAGCTAGTGCACCCTCACCACCACCACCACCACCCAGAAAGGAAGGTCCACCACCCCAGATCCTTCCAGGAGTTGAAGAAGAGGAGGAAGAAGATGATGAGGACCAACAAACCATAACATACTTGCCTGAAGAACCAAGACAAAGCCATGTCAAAGTTCATTATATATGGCAGTATTTTTCCATCCCTGCTGGGCAAAAAAAAGTGAATGCCCCGAAGGTGACATGCTTAATTTGCAACGAGGTCATGTCCAGGGGCAACCCAAATAAAAAATATTAATTTGGGAACTACACAATGATCCGCCACATGCAGAGGTGGCACCCTAACAATCTGGCACAAGCTGAGGTATGGGATCTGGCTCAGAAAAAAAGAGACCATCAGGCCAGCACCTCCTTAGGTGAATCTTCATTTGCAGCACCAGAAGGGCGCGAAACAGTACCAAATATACAAAAAAAATTTGGTGTAATAAAAATGGTCTGCATTTTTTGCGGAAAGACCCTAAGCATTCACCTTATTAATGCTTCCATCGACAACCACAACTGCAGCAAGAGAAGAAAGCAGTAGTTTTTTTTGGTTTTTTTTTGCTCCTCTCGAGCCACTGTTAATTCCCAGTTTTTTGTTTCTTGTTTTTTGTTGAGCCCTTTATAATGGCTGTTTTTCGTTGTTTCCCACCCAAAAAAACAAAAAAAACATAAAATTGTTCAAAAAATACAAAAAAAACAAAAAATGTTCAGAAAAATTAAAAAAAATATAAAACAACAAAAACATAAAAAAAGTTCTTTTCAGAACTACCTCCCATTTTTAAAAAATTACTAAAATTTTTAGCACTCTTGACTTAATTTTTCTCATTGGTGCACTTCCCGGTACGCGCACCGGTACGCGAACCGGAAGCGAACCAAAAAAAATATTTAAATAAAAAAGAAGAGTTAGTATAAGGGAAGGAAACAGAGAGTAATGTTAAAAGAAAGACAGCTAGAGGGAGTAACAGAGAGAAACTGTTTAATAGATCTATTTACTGAAGAAAAGATGGAAGAGGGTATAATTGTGAAAAACAAAATAGATAAGGAAGTGAAAGAAAAAAAGGAGAGTAGAAGAATAATAAACAAGAGTTTCTTAGAGAATGTGAGTGAATGTTCAAAATAAGAAGAAAAATAGTAAAGGATGTGGAATGAGAGGTGGGGATAGAACCGGACTAAAAGAACAATCCTGAGGGAAAGTGTTAAGAAAACAGTGAGCAAAAGTAAATAGGAATAAAACAAGATGTATGATAGTGACTAAGGTTAAAACATGTGGAATACCAGAGAGAAAAAACAGAAAGCAGAAAAGAAGAAGTGACAGAAAAGGAATGATTGAAACAGCAAAGAAATGTAAATAACATAGGGGCATATTATCAACACAGGCGATAACATTTTCGCTGCTTTTATCAGTTTTCTGCCAATAAAAGCAGCAATAATTTTATTGCCTGTGTTGATAATATGCCCCTTAGTGTGCTTGAACTACAGGGAGAAAGCATAATGAACAAGTAGTGAAAGAGTGATCAGTCAGAGACAGTGAGAGTAATAGAACAGGAGTGAGGAACTATGAGAACAGAGGGACTGAGAAAAGGAGTGGAAGGAGTAGAGTAAGTAAGTAATAGAGAAAGGAATGAGGGAAATAGCAAAGGCAGGAAACTGAGGGTTAAAGAAATGAAGCAGTGGAACTAATAGAAGTTAAATGTGATAGAAATGTAACGAAAAGAGTACAAAACATTTACCTTATAATTGTCGTTAACTTAGTCACTTGTTATTTTTATACTTTCAATCTGTGAAAGAAAGAACAAAAATTTGAAAAATATTAAAACATGTATTTAAAAATTAGAATAGACAAGGGAAAAGATTGACAATCATCCAATTTTACAAAGAAATAAAGTTAGAGATAAACATGCAGAAAAAAAGAGAAAGAAACGGTGATAGACAGTCAGACACAAAAAGAAATTGAAATAGACTAAATTACTAAGAGAAAAAAAAAGAAGATACTTTCAGGGACAGAAAAGAAGGATAGAAGAGAAAACTAAATTGAAGTTGTGTAAGCTACTAAAAGAAAGTGAGTAAGGTAAACTATATAAGGAAAGGGTGAATAAGGAAAAGAGAGTGAGGGAGAGAGGAGACAGAGGAAGTGAAGGAAAGAGTGTCAGATACAGACTGAGTGAGGCATCTACACAATGTGATTCATAATGTTAGGAAACACAGGTAATGTAATTGAAAAACGTTCAATTTTTTTTGCTCATTCCACAATCACATCACCTGTGTTTCCTTTGCTTAGGTATCTCATTGTGCAGATGTAGTCTAGCATATGAAAGCCTACGCAGAAGGTGAGCACTGCATGCAACAACTTTGCCACTTACAGAAGCTTCTGCTTCTCCATGCCCCCTACACAGTCCTTAATATATATATTTTAAACTGACGGTATCTTGTTGCAGATGAAGTGAGGCTTATCTTGCAACATGGTGCATCTTTTGCACTGCTGCTGTGTCACAAAAGTGACGCAACGGCGGCGCAAAAGAGGCGCACGGCCATCATAAAACTGCCCCTAACATTTTAAATGATTGTTTCAGGATGCCGATAAGGTGTGGCCTATCCAGAGATTTGTTTGAGGTGAGGCCTACTCAGAGTTACAGATTAAATTTAGGCTTGTTGAAGCGTACAGAGGAGATAATACATGTGCAGGCCTACCAACGAAGTGAGTCATGTCCACTGCACTCTTGAACAAAGGCCAGACCTCCTCTGTCTCCCTGGACAGGCCTAAACCTCATCTGCACAATGTGATTCGTAATGTTAGGAAACACAGGTGATATAATTGAAAAACGTGCAAATAGTTTTTGCTCATTGAACAATCACATCACCTGTATTTCCTCAGCTTAGGTATCTCATTGTACAGATGTAGTCTAGCATATCCAAGAGTACGCAGAAGGTGAGGACTGTATGCAACAGAGCAATGTACATTACTCACCTCCCTTGACACTTACAGAAGCCTCAGTTTCTCCATTCCTCCTACACAGTTCTAAATGTATATCATAAATACAAAAAGTACAGAATTAATTATACATGTTAAATGGTTTATTTTTGCTGTTCTCAGAATATATCAAATTTCACTAAAAACAGTGACTTGAAGGTATTCATCATATAACAGCGGGGAAAAAAAACCACAATCAAAATGATTGTGTTTAAAAAACCCATATAACATAACCAATCAGAAATCAGAACTCCTCAAAAGTAACTTACTTTCCATGACGTCGAAGGATGTCCTATGAACAGCTTATACTCTGTTGTGCTGTTATTATTTTCAGCCCGCCACTTTCTGAAAGAAAAGCTCCATCGTTTTGACAAATATGTTACATACAATAAATGACTTCTCGCTCTCTACCTCACTTCTCCTCAAGGCCAAATCGTGTAAGAGCCATTTATAACTCTTGGAATTCTTCTAAGCAAATGCCGTCATTTTCTTTTTCCGCAACTTTCAGAAAGAAAACGTTCAAGAGCACTTTACCCGCGAACGAAAACAACATTATGACGTTTCGCGTAGTCGCGTGATGCGCCGCGTAAACGTGACGCATCGCGTAACCGCGTGATGCGTTTCTTCGGCGTGCTCCGTAAACGTACCCGGAAGCGCTCCGTGGCTCCGTGGCGCGACCCGGAGCGCGCAACGTAAGCGCTCCTGTGCGCGTAGCGTAAGCACGTCGGGACATGTGACCTGAAAATAACACTTTTCATTGGTTCTCAACTTTTTTTTTCTACAAATGATGAAAGCCCCCTCCTTTTTTCCTCATTCTTACTTTTTTCTTTGAGAAAGCAAGAGCTATTTGTGGGACATGGCTTCAGTAGTAGCTGCAGCTAGTGCACCCTCACCACCACCACCACCACCCAGAAAGGAAGGTCCACCACCCCAGATCCTTCCAGGAGTTGAAGAAGAGGAGGAAGAAGATGATGAGGACCAACAAACCATAACATACTTGCCTGAAGAACCAAGACAAAGCCATGTCAAAGTTCATTATATATGGCAGTATTTTTCCATCCCTGCTGGGCAAAAAAAAGTGAATGCCCCGAAGGTGACATGCTTAATTTGCAACGAGGTCATGTCCAGGGGCAACCCAAATAAAAAATATTAATTTGGGAACTACACAATGATCCGCCACATGCAGAGGTGGCACCCTAACAATCTGGCACAAGCTGAGGTATGGGATCTGGCTCAGAAAAAAAGAGACCATCAGGCCAGCACCTCCTTAGGTGAATCTTCATTTGCAGCACCAGAAGGGCGCGAAACAGTACCAAATATACAAAAAAAATTTGGTGTAATAAAAATGGTCTGCATTTTTTGCGGAAAGACCCTAAGCATTCACCTTATTAATGCTTCCATCGACAACCACAACTGCAGCAAGAGAAGAAAGCAGTAGTTTTTTTTGGTTTTTTTTTGCTCCTCTCGAGCCACTGTTAATTCCCAGTTTTTTGTTTCTTGTTTTTTGTTGAGCCCTTTATAATGGCTGTTTTTCGTTGTTTCCCACCCAAAAAAACAAAAAAAACATAAAATTGTTCAAAAAATACAAAAAAAACAAAAAATGTTCAGAAAAATTAAAAAAAATATAAAACAACAAAAACATAAAAAAAGTTCTTTTCAGAACTACCTCCCATTTTTAAAAAATTACTAAAATTTTTAGCACTCTTGACTTAATTTTTCTCATTGGTGCACTTCCCGGTACGCGCACCGGTACGCGAACCGGAAGCGAACCAAAAAAAATATTTAAATAAAAAAGAAGAGTTAGTATAAGGGAAGGAAACAGAGAGTAATGTTAAAAGAAAGACAGCTAGAGGGAGTAACAGAGAGAAACTGTTTAATAGATCTATTTACTGAAGAAAAGATGGAAGAGGGTATAATTGTGAAAAACAAAATAGATAAGGAAGTGAAAGAAAAAAAGGAGAGTAGAAGAATAATAAACAAGAGTTTCTTAGAGAATGTGAGTGAATGTTCAAAATAAGAAGAAAAATAGTAAAGGATGTGGAATGAGAGGTGGGGATAGAACCGGACTAAAAGAACAATCCTGAGGGAAAGTGTTAAGAAAACAGTGAGCAAAAGTAAATAGGAATAAAACAAGATGTATGATAGTGACTAAGGTTAAAACATGTGGAATACCAGAGAGAAAAAACAGAAAGCAGAAAAGAAGAAGTGACAGAAAAGGAATGATTGAAACAGCAAAGAAATGTAAATAACATAGGGGCATATTATCAACACAGGCGATAACATTTTCGCTGCTTTTATCAGTTTTCTGCCAATAAAAGCAGCAATAATTTTATTGCCTGTGTTGATAATATGCCCCTTAGTGTGCTTGAACTACAGGGAGAAAGCATAATGAACAAGTAGTGAAAGAGTGATCAGTCAGAGACAGTGAGAGTAATAGAACAGGAGTGAGGAACTATGAGAACAGAGGGACTGAGAAAAGGAGTGGAAGGAGTAGAGTAAGTAAGTAATAGAGAAAGGAATGAGGGAAATAGCAAAGGCAGGAAACTGAGGGTTAAAGAAATGAAGCAGTGGAACTAATAGAAGTTAAATGTGATAGAAATGTAACGAAAAGAGTACAAAACATTTACCTTATAATTGTCGTTAACTTAGTCACTTGTTATTTTTATACTTTCAATCTGTGAAAGAAAGAACAAAAATTTGAAAAATATTAAAACATGTATTTAAAAATTAGAATAGACAAGGGAAAAGATTGACAATCATCCAATTTTACAAAGAAATAAAGTTAGAGATAAACATGCAGAAAAAAAGAGAAAGAAACGGTGATAGACAGTCAGACACAAAAAGAAATTGAAATAGACTAAATTACTAAGAGAAAAAAAAAGAAGATACTTTCAGGGACAGAAAAGAAGGATAGAAGAGAAAACTAAATTGAAGTTGTGTAAGCTACTAAAAGAAAGTGAGTAAGGTAAACTATATAAGGAAAGGGTGAATAAGGAAAAGAGAGTGAGGGAGAGAGGAGACAGAGGAAGTGAAGGAAAGAGTGTCAGATACAGACTGAGTGAGGCATCTACACAATGTGATTCATAATGTTAGGAAACACAGGTAATGTAATTGAAAAACGTTGAATTTTTTTTGCTCATTCCACAATCACATCACCTGTGTTTCCTTTGCTTAGGTATCTCATTGTGCAGATGTAGTCTAGCATATGAAAGCCTACGCAGAAGGTGAGCACTGCATGCAACAACTTTGCCACTTACAGAAGCTTCTGCTTCTCCATGCCCCCTACACAGTCCTTAATATATATATTTTAAACTGACGGTATCTTGTTGCAGATGAAGTGAGGCTTATCTTGCAACATGGTGCATCTTTTGCACTGCTGCTGTGTCACAAAAGTGACGCAACGGCGGCGCAAAAGAGGCGCACGGCCATCATAAAACTGCCCCTAACATTTTAAATGATTGTTTCAGGATGCCGATAAGGTGTGGCCTATCCAGAGATTTGTTTGAGGTGAGGCCTACTCAGAGTTACAGATTAAATTTAGGCTTGTTGAAGCGTACAGAGGAGATAATACATGTGCAGGCCTACCAACGAAGTGAGTCATGTCCACTGCACTCTTGAACAAAGGCCAGACCTCCTCTGTCTCCCTGGACAGGCCTAAACCTCATCTGCACAATGTGATTCGTAATGTTAGGAAACACAGGTGATATAATTGAAAAACGTGCAAATAGTTTTTGCTCATTGAACAATCACATCACCTGTATTTCCTCAGCTTAGGTATCTCATTGTACAGATGTAGTCTAGCATATCCAAGAGTACGCAGAAGGTGAGGACTGTATGCAACAGAGCAATGTACATTACTCACCTCCCTTGACACTTACAGAAGCCTCAGTTTCTCCATTCCTCCTACACAGTTCTAAATGTATATCATAAATACAAAAAGTACAGAATTAATTATACATGTTAAATGGTTTATTTTTGCTGTTCTCAGAATATATCAAATTTCACTAAAAACAGTGACTTGAAGGTATTCATCATATAACAGCGGGGAAAAAAAACCACAATCAAAATGATTGTGTTTAAAAAACCCATATAACATAACCAATCAGAAATCAGAACTCCTCAAAAGTAACTTACTTTCCATGACGTCGAAGGATGTCCTATGAACAGCTTATACTCTGTTGTGCTGTTATTATTTTCAGCCCGCCACTTTCTGAAAGAAAAGCTCCATCGTTTTGACAAATATGTTACATACAATAAATGACTTCTCGCTCTCTACCTCACTTCTCCTCAAGGCCAAATCGTGTAAGAGCCATTTATAACTCTTGGAATTCTTCTAAGCAAATGCCGTCATTTTCTTTTTCCGCAACTTTCAGAAAGAAAACGTTCAAGATCACTTTCACAATCCTGTACTAGTAATATCTCACCCTTCTTGCTCACTCATGTTCCACATTTCCTATGACACTGATACGGCTTACTATGAAGCAGACTTACACTACCTCTATGACTACTACAATTATTTAATTCTCTACATCACTTTTAATCACAAAGCAATTTAAAACAGTACATAAAATTATATCAACACCTAGAATCATTATAGGCCAGTTACCTACCCTAAATTCTTTCTTCTGAAAACAGAAAGTAAGAATATTTTTAAATAAAAAGGCAACATTGTTTCATAGTGAAATGTGAATAATTTCCGGATCATCAGCTTTTTTTACATTTTGAATAAGATGTGTAATAAGTGGATGTTGTCAAAGGACCATCATGTCATATAATAGCTGCAGTTAGAAATGTTCTTCCTAAAATCAACGACTGTGTAGCCACAGCATTTGTAATTAAAGTTGAAAACTTATTTTCATCAGGTTTATATAGTTGGAATTTTTAAATGACATTATAACCAAAAGGTTGTTCAAAAAATGTGTACACCATTGCAGACTTACATTACCTCTACTCCATGTTTTGATTGGCTGCTTGAATTAGCTTATTAAAAGAAACAGTTTTTCTGAACTCATTCAAAGTGCAGTTATTTTTCCATGACGTCAAGTGTTATGGTAAGAACACCGTTTGCTTTGGGAAATACTCTGTTGTCCTTTAACTAATCCGTGCCCACCACTTTCTGTAAGAAAACCTTCTTTTTTTCCCGGAACTACTTAAAACTCACAAATAACTTTTGACTCTGTACTACACTTATCCTCAAGGCCAAATAGTGTAGGAGCCATTAGAACCTCTTGAAATTCCTCAGAGCAAATCCTGAGATTCTTTCCCTAAAATTTTGGTTGTAAAAACACCAGGTAAGAATTTTTAAGGTCATAAGGCAATTTTTTTTTTAAAGTTAAAACAGAATCATTGCAGAATGACCAGCCGTTTCTAGACTTCAAATAAGCTGTGTAATGTCCTGAGGTTTTTTAATAGCAAATATCTATATGTATCCCGGGGCACGTACCGGTGAACGTACGGGGGAGCGTCCCGTGAGCACTTTACCCGCGAACGAAAACAACATCATGACGTTTCGCGTAGTCGCGTGATGCGCCGCGTAAACGTGACGCATCGCGTAACCGCGTGATGCGTTTCTTCGGCGTGCTCCGTAAACGTACCCGGAAGCGCTCCGTGGCTCCGTGGCGCGACCCGGAGCGCGCAACGTAAGCGCTCCTGTGCGCGTAGCGTAAGCACGTCGGGACATGTGACCTGAAAATAACACTTTTCATTGGTTCTCAACTTTTTTTTTCTACAAATGATGAAAGCCCCCTCCTTTTTTCCTCATTCTTACTTTTTTCTTTGAGAAAGCAAGAGCTATTTGTGAGACATGGCTTCAGTAGTAGCTGCAGCTAGTGCACCCTCACCACCACCACCCAGAAAGGAAGGTCCACCACCCCAGATCCTTCCAGGAGTTGAAGAAGAGGAGGAAGAAGATGATGAGGACCAACAAACCATAACATACTTGCCTGAAGAACCAAGACAAAGCCATGTCAAAGTTCATTATATATGGCAGTATTTTTCCATCCCTGCTGGGCAAAAAAAAGTGAATGCCCCGAAGGTGACATGCTTAATTTGCAACGAGGTCATGTCCAGGGGCAACCCAAATAAAAAATATTAATTTGGGAACTACACAATGATCCGCCACATGCAGAGGTGGCACCCTAACAATCTGGCACAAGCTGAGGTATGGGATCTGGCTCAGAAAAAAAGAGACCATCAGGCCAGCACCTCCTTAGGTGAATCTTCATTTGCAGCACCAGAAGGGCGCGAAACAGTACCAAATATACAAAAAAAATTTGGTGTAATAAAAATGTTCTGCATGTTTTGCGGAAAGACCCTAAGCATTCACCTTATTAATGCTTCCATCGACAACCACAACTGCAGCAAGAGAAGAAAGCAGTAGTTTTTTTTGTTTTTTTTTTGCTCCTCTCGAGCCACTGTTAATTCCCAGTTTTTTGTTTCTTGTTTTTTGTTGAGCCCTTTATAATGGCTGTTTTTCGTTGTTTCCCCCCCAAAAAAACAAAAAAAACATAAAATTGTTCAAAAATACAAAAAAAACAAAAAATGTTCAGAAAAATTAAAAAAAATATAAAACAACAAAAACATAAAAAAAGTTCTTTTCAGAACTACCTCCCATTTTTAAAAAATTACTAACATTTTTAGCACTCTTGACTTAATTTTTCTCATTGGTGCACTTCCCGGTACGCGCACCGGTACGCGAACCGGAAGCGAACCAAAAAAAATATTTAAATAAAAAAGAAGAGTTAGTATAAGGGAAGGAAACAGAGAGTAATGTTAAAAGAAAGACAGCTAGAGGGAGTAACAGAGAGAAACTGTTTAATAGATCTATTTACCGAAGAAAAGATGGAAGAGGGTATAATTGTGAAAAACAAAATAGATAAGGAAGTGAAAGAAAAAAAGGAGAGTAGAAGAATAATAAACAAGAGTTTCTTAGAGAATGTGAGTGAATGTTCAAAATAAGAAGAAAAATAGTAAAGGATGTGGAATGAGAGGTGGGGATAGAACCGGACTAAAAGAACAATCCTGAGGGAAAGTGTTAAGAAAACAGTGAGCAAAAGTAAATAGGAATAAAACAAGATGTATGATAGTGACTAAGGTTAAAACATGTGGAATACCAGAGAGAAAAAACAGAAAGCAGAAAAGAAGAAGTGACAGAAAAGGAATGATTGAAACAGCAAAGAAATGTAAATAACATAGGGGCATATTATCAACACAGGCGATAACATTTTCGCTGCTTTTATCAGTTTTCTGCCAATAAAAGCAGCAATAATTTTATTGCCTGTGTTGATAATATGCCCCTTAGTGTGCTTGAACTACAGGGAGAAAGCATAATGAACAAGTAGTGAAAGAGTGATCAGTCAGAGACAGTGAGAGTAATAGAACAGGAGTGAGGAACTATGAGAACAGAGGGACTGAGAAAAGGAGTGGAAGGAGTAGAGTAAGTAAGTAATAGAGAAAGGAATGAGGGAAATAGCAAAGGCAGGAAACTGAGGGTTAAAGAAATGAAGCAGTGGAACTAATAGAAGTTAAATGTGATAGAAATGTAACGAAAAGAGTACAAAACATTTACCTTATAATTGTCGTTAACTTAGTCACTTGTTATTTTTATACTTTCAATCTGTGAAAGAAAGAACAAAAATTTGAAAAATATTAAAACATGTATTTAAAAATTAGAATAGACAAGGGAAAAGATTGACAATCATGCAATTTTACAAAGAAATAAAGTTAGAGATAAACATGCAGAAAAAAAGAGAAAGAAACGGTGATAGACAGTCAGACACAAAAAGAAATTGAAATAGACTAAATTACTAAGAGAAAAAAAAAGAAGATACTTTCAGGGACAGAAAAGAAGGATAGAAGAGAAAACTAAATTGAAGTTGTGTAAGCTACTAAAAGAAAGTGAGTAAGGTAAACTATATAAGGAAAGGGTGAATAAGGAAAAGAGAGTGAGGGAGAGAGGAGACAGAGGAAGTGAAGGAAAGAGTGTCAGATACAGACTGAGTGAGGCATCTACACAATGTGATTCATAATGTTAGGAAACACAGGTAATGTAATTGAAAAACGTTCAATTTTTTTTGCTCATTCCACAATCACATCACCTGTGTTTCCTTTGCTTAGGTATCTCATTGTGCAGATGTAGTCTAGCATATGAAAGCCTACGCAGAAGGTGAGCACTGCATGCAACAACGTTGCCACTTACAGAAGCCTCTGCTTCTCCATGCCCCCTACACAGTCCTTAATATATATATTTTAAACTGACGGTATCTTGTTGCAGATGAAGTGAGGCTTATCTTGCAACATGGTGCATCTTTTGCACTGCTGCTGTGTCACAAAAGTGACGCAACGGCGGCGCAAAAGAGGCGCACGGCCATCATAAAACTGCCCCTAACATTTTAAATGATTGTTTCAGGATGCCGATAAGGTGTGGCCTATCCAGAGATTTGTTTGAGGTGAGGCCTACTCAGAGTTACAGATTAAATTTAGGCTTGTTGAAGAGTACAGAGGAGATAATACATGTGCAGGCCTACCAACGAAGTGAGTCATGTCCACTGCACTCTTGAACAAAGGCCAGACCTCCTCTGTCTCCCTGGACAGGCCTAAACCTCATCTGCACAATGTGATTCGTAATGTTAGGAAACACAGGTGATATAATTGAAAAACGTGCAAATAGTTTTTGCTCATTTAACAATCACATCACCTGTATTTCCTCAGCTTAGGTATCTCATTGTACAGATGTAGTCTAGCATATCCAAGAGTACGCAGAAGGTGAGGACTGTATGCAACAGAGCAATGTACATTACTCACCTCCCTTGACACTTACAGAAGCCTCAGTTTCTCCATTCCTCCTACACAGTTCTAAATGTATATCATAAATACAAAAAGTGCAGAATTAATTATACATGTTAAATGGTTTATTTTTGCTGTTCTCAGAATATATCAAATTTCACTAAAAACAGTGACTTGAAGGTATTCATCATATAACAGCGGGGAAAAAAAACCACAATCAAAATGATTGTGTTTAAAAAAAAACATATAACATAACCAATCAGAAATCAGAACTCCTCAAAAGTAACTTACTTTCCATGACGTCGAAGGATGTCCTATGAACAGCTTATACTCTGTTGTGCTGTTATTATTTTCAGCCCGCCACTTTCTGAAAGAAAAGCTCCATCGTTTTGACAAATATGTTACATACAATAAATGACTTCTCGCTCTCTACCTCACTTCTCCTCAAGGCCAAATCGTGTAAGAGCCATTTATAACTCTTGGAATTCTTCTAAGCAAATCCCGTCATTTTTTTTTTCCGCAACTTTCAGAAAGAAAACGTTCAAGATCACTTTCACAATCCTGTACTAGTAATATGTCACCCTTCTTGCTCACTCATGTTCCACATTTCCTATGACACTGATACTGCTTACTATGAAGCAGACTTACACTACCTCTATGACTACTACAATTATTTAATTCTCTACATCACTTTTAATCACAAAGCAATTTAAAACAGTACATAAAATTATATCAACACCTAGAATCATTATAGGCCAGTTACCTACCCTAAATTCTTTCTTCTGAAAACAGAAAGTAAGAATATTTTTAAATAAAAAGGCAACATTGTTTCATAGTGAAATGTGAATAATTTCCGGATCATCAGCTTTTTTTACATTTTGAATAAGATGTGTAATAAGTGGATGTTGTCAAAGGACCATCATGTCATATAATAGCTGCAGTTAGAAATGTTCTTCCTAAAATCAACGACTGTGTAGCCACAGCATTTGTAATTAAAGTTGAAAACTTATTTTCATCAGGTTTATATAGTTGGAATTTTTAAATGACATTATAACCAAAAGGTTGTTCAAAAAATGTGTACACCATTGCAGACTTACATTACCTCTACTCCATGTTTTGATTGGCTGCTTGAATTAGCTTATTAAAAGAAACAGTTTTTCTGAACTCATTCAAAGTGCAGTTATTTTTCCATGACGTCAAGTGTTATGGTAAGAACACCGTTTGCTTTGGGAAATACTCTGTTGTCCTTTAACTAATCCGTGCCCACCACTTTCTGTAAGAAAACCTTCTTTTTTTTCCGGAACTACTTAAAACTCACAAATAACTTTTGACTCTGTACTACACTTATCCTCAAGGCCAAATAGTGTAGGAGCCATTAGAACCTCTTGAAATTCCTCAGAGCAAATCCCGAGATTCTTTCCCTAAAATTTTGGTTGTAAAAACACCAGGTAAGAATTTTTAAGGTCATAAGGCAATTTTTTTTTTAAAGTTAAAACAGAATCATTGCAGAATGACCAGCCGTTTCTAGACTTCAAATAAGCTGTGTAATGTCCTGATGTTGTTGAAGGACCGTCATGATATATAATTGCTGCAGTTACAAAAGTCCTTCCTGATATTGACAACTGCGAAGCCATAACATTTTTAATTAAAGTTGTCAATTTTGTTCCATCAGGCCTACATCGTTGGAACATTAAATTGACATACTGGCCATATGTGCGTATAAATAATGTGGCCAACATTTCAGACTTACATTGGCTACACTCCATGTTGTGATCGGCTGCTTTTACTAGCTTATTAAAGGACACTGATTTACTGTCTGGCAAAGTTAAATATATAAATCTTTCTGAGTCTACACTAGTAGTACTTGATACCCTACAGTTCTCGCAGTCATGCTGCCATTGATAAGAAAGGCCAAACAGGTGATCTACATCTACACCTTCATCTTGCAATACATCAAGCATATACATTAAAAACTCCTGACAATCTTGCTGAATATTTTGAGAGAATTGCCATTTGTCTAACAGATTTCGAATTTCAGACACACTTTCTATTTTTGTTCTATCAGTGCTACATTTCTCTAACACAGAATTCAACAAACTGCAAAATCTTTGATCCGAATTGAGCACAATCTCTACTTTTAAAGTTTCTAGATAAAGGCAACATTAACCACAACATTAGCATAGCAGTTGACACCAGAACTATTTTCAAATTGAAAACCAACAACATCTTCAACAGAATCAATTTTTTTTCTGCTTATAATTTTGGGTTCATCGACTTTTCGTCTTTTTGCTACAACCTCCCTACTATTGGTCAAATTTCTTCGTTTCCGGCCTACCACACGTTTCTCAAACAAAGGATATTGAGGCAAATGTGGAGCATACTCTCTTCTTAACCTATTGTATTCCTTAACACAATCTAGATCCGCACAAATGTTTGTGACATCACACTCAATCAAGTACAATCCCGATAAAGTTCTGACTCGTGACAATGCCACATATGCCATACCTTCCTTGAACACAGAACTGCCAATATTCACCAATGCACTGTCTACACTTAAACCTTGCGATTTATGGATTGTCGCCGCATATACCAAGCAAACAGGAAACTGCTTACGGCGAACATATAAATCTTTTACAAGCAAAAACCTAGCAGAGCAACGACCAATTAGCTGTACTTCCTCAATGACATCAAATTTAATTTTTAAAAATTCAATTCCATCTCTATTTCTGTATTTCTCAAAATCAACAACATTACCCATTGATCCATTTACCAGACCTCTTTCAACATGTAAATTCCTTCTTAAAATTATACGGCAATTTAAGCACACTTTCAGAGTCTTTTCAAAACCAGCAGTTTTAGATATAGTCTTCTCTAATGAATCCAATTTTGATTTCAAATTCTCAGACAAAATAATTGTTGCTCCCATATGCTCTATTCTGTCAATAGCTTCCAGTTTCACAATCTCTTGGTTTTCTAAATTCAACATTTTGTTGTTGAAGATGGCACATTCTGCAAGAGTTGGCATCAAACATATTCCAGATTTCTTCTCAGTAATTTTCCGAAAAATATTCTCAGGCACAACGGCTTCTTCTGGATACAAATTTGATAGTAATCGTGCATGTAAAGCTTCTTTCCCATGCTCGGTCACTTTTCCGATTCTAACATCTTGTAGAATATTCTTATAATCTTCATACATTGAAGTTTAACCATATATTAACGTTGCCAATGCTCCCTAGGCACTTCCTGGTATCTTCATGCGTGAGCATTTTGAACACAGGTTGTCCTTTCACTGGTGTCAGCTGCAGAAGATCACCGAAAACTATAATGTGTTTGCCACCAAATAACACATCATACTCTGTTTTGAGAACTTCTTGCATTCTCAAATGCACAAAGGCAAGAATGACATTGGAAACCATGCTTACTTCGTCAATGATAAGAAGTTTCATTTTCCTCAAGACTCTTGAAACTTCACAACAAGCATCTCCAGATAACTTGTGGTATTGTAATTTGTTATCATGCTCCACTGGCAGCATCAGTAGACGATGCAAAGTAATACCTTTAATGTTATGTGCTGCCAGTCCAGTTGGAGCGGTGACAACACAAGACAGCGATGACTCAGTCCTTTTCTGCAAATAACATGAAATTGCTTTAATGAGGAAACTTTTTCCAGTTCCCGCTTCTCCACTCACGTACAGTCGGACAGGCTTCAACGACATACATGAGCACTCTTTCTTCTCATGACTTAATCCATGATCTATTTGGTTGGTAACTTCATCATATATTTTCCTCTGCTCAACGTTGAGTTGTCTTTCCAAGTCTTCTAAGTTAACCGCACCCTCCTGAGCATGTGCCATGGCTCTTTCCACTTCAATCATGGCAGTGGCAGCTTCATTTTTGATAACTGGTCCTCCTAGTGGATCCTGACTCAATGAAACAGAACTCTGACTGTCCTGAGAACTGTCTCTAGCAATCTCGGCTGCAATCGTTGCTTCCTGCTCGATTTCCGCATTCAACATTTCTAGATAGTTGGGAAAAACAGGACATTCTATGGTCTCCTTGGCGGCATTGAAAGAATCTTCGTAACAGACGAAATCTCCAAGCAGTTCCTCTTCTGCACGCCAAGGCTTGAAAAGTTGCAAAAGTGCTAAATAGAAAAACTCTTTTCTTTCAGGAGATTCGCCACTCAATTTTCGATGGTTTACCAAGTGGCATTTTCTTTGCTTGACCAGACATCCCTCACTTCCAATTACAGCATACACTCCTTTATCAATATCTTCTTTGATGTTCCTCTTGAATATGTAATTTTGTAGAACCTCATACAGACAAACATTCTCGAGGTGACTGCTTCTATTTGGATAATATGTATCCAACATGTTGGTCTTCAAAATATCTGTACTGTTTGGCTCCTTTTCCGCCAAATACTCAATTTCCCGTACAGGTTTCAGAACTCGATTACGCGTTGCAGCAAGACCAAGACTCGCCCAAATGATACTCCTGGATTTGGCATAGAGACTTGCTGAAGACAACCGGTCAGAACATTCGTAAGCTACGATTTCTCGATGCGACAACATCTTCAGACTGAAACTGTACAACTTCTTACTGAGGCTCTTTTCGTGGGAAATGTCCTCCCACATATCCTTCAATTCTGTCTTTTCTTTTTTGGTGATGTAAGATGTCACATACCGAGCCACAGCCATACAGTTATCAGCCACAAACTGTATATCCATGTTAGCATTCCACATGGACAAAATCACTGGGTTGTAGTTGTTGATGTACTTGGACTCTTCAAATTGTAGGTATTTTTGGGTGATTTCTTCATCACATTATGTCGCAGCGAAGACATCAAACTGTTCACTCTTCCTTTAGAAATCACCGGTCGTGGAAAGGCGAAACGACATTTTGTGTAGAACTTGTCCTTGTTTCTGAATTTACGACGACAGTACTTTCCACAACGATGGCTTTGGAAGCGTAAAACTTGTTCTCTTAGGCTTTTGTCTTCCTTTGCCTTTGGAACAGCACATGTAGAATACTGTTCTATGAAACTCATCACTAAGTCATCCGGATCTGTTCCAAATTTGGGTGCATCTTTGATCCACAGCAGCATATGTATATGAGGAGCACCTCTTGCTTGGTACTCCTTTCTCCAGAAGAAATCCAACACCTCTCCAAGAGGTGGATTTTTCTTGTTCATGATGAAAGACATCATAGCTTCAAATCTATGATTGAAGTACCTGCATACATTCACTGGATCCAAAGAGCACAGTTCTCCGGGTGTCTTGAATTCGATATTTTCAATGTTTCCATTTGCCTCTCGTAGAAATTCAAGTAAGTCTTCCCAGCCATACTCGGCACAGCTGAGAGTGAGGAACCATGTGGGAGTTCCTAAGTTCCTCAGCATACATTTTAAATCACCATGACGACGGTACCAGTACTCATTAGCACCACGCTGACACGCCATGAGATTAATCAGGTGAGAATCCAAAATACTGTCTTGCACATTGACTTTATCCATAAAGTCCCTTGCCGAGATATTTTGCATCTGTACACCACTTTTCAAGATGTGGTTCACTGCATATGACAGTCCAGACAGATCGCTTTCAAACAGTAGAAAAAACAAATAGGGAATGCATTGACGAAAGCTAGGATCTTCTGCATACAATCGTAAAGTCCGGTATTCAGAAGCAGGAATTTGATCAGGTCGCTCATCATATCTTCCTCCTTGACCTGTTGGAAATAGCTGTGGGAAACACCGAGCTTCCAAACTTTCCTCCCAAACACTAATGGGACTTCCTTTGGCTTGTTTCATTTGAAACAACTCAATAGCATTCCCCATGACTTCCTTGGAATGCAAAGGATGAACACTATAATGTTCATATATTTCTTCATTTTTAGAGGCTTCTACTTTCTCAATTTGACCAGCACACAAATCGCTATCCTCTTCTTCACTTACTTCCTCTTCTGCAACATATACATTCTTGTAGTACTTATTGTTTTTCTTCAAATACAATGTTGCCTTTTTGACTTTCCTAACATCCACTAAATCTTGCCCGATTTTCTTGCTCTTTGTCGGAACCCCAATAACTAAGATAACCAGAGGTTCCTCTTCCACTTTCTCTACTCCAATTGTATTAATGTTTTTCTTCAAATCTAGAGGCAAATAAACAACTCTTCCCTTTAATCCTCTCTGTAAATCTGATGGAGGCAATTTCCCTGTCTTTGGCTCCATTCGTACAATAGCCTGAAAAGGATGGACACTTTGAATCAAAATAGATTCATAAGTATTTAAATCCTTCAATTCAGAAGGAATCTCAACCAATTCCAGATTATTACGAACCGCTCTAGCAGGCATCTGGTTTTGATTTAATTTGTTACAACAATAAGTACACACACGTTGATCCAATCCCAAATCAAAACAATTTTCTACCATCAAGTATGTTGTGAAATCCTTCCATTCACTATTATTTTCCCTTTCACTTTTTGCATATAAATCCACTAACTTAGTCTGATTCTTATAATAAGTGCGTCGACAACACACACAAGTGAAATTAGGCCTCTCACTTGATTTCACCTGAAACGTGGCAATTTCCTTCTGAAAATTATCTGTACTGGAAACCTGTACACTATCTTCCACATTACCCTCTTCTTCTGGGTCAATTTCAACATTCTCCTCTTTACTTCCAAAGTAACAAAACTCAATTTCTTCACCAATATTCTTCACATCTACTTCAGAACCATGCAAAAGAGCAGTGCATAATTGTTTAAGCATAATTGCTGGACTCTTAGCATAATACAACATTCTAACTAATTTCCTCACTTTATTATGATGCACTGCTAGCATCCCGAAATGATGAAAAACACTCTGGCATACTCTCCTGGAAAGACAAGCCAGTGAATGACCATGCAAACCTGTCACTTCTCTCACTCTGCAAGGATCTAATTCTTGCAACAACTTCATTTTCTGTTTTAAAGTTTTCTTATTAAATGTCCGTACAAAATCACAAAGCAAATTGATGGAATCCTGTCGCACACTGCAAATACTATTACACTTCCAGGTGTACACTGGTCCCTTAGGACGTCTTCCTAAAACCTCATTACCTAACACCTCTTCTGCCTCTGTTGACACAAGTTTTTCTTTTTCAACCGGACAACCATCTTTCACCTCATATGCTCGACCACTGGTGTCAACTGCATGCACCAAATCATTATCCTGGAAATAACTCTCCTCATTACAAAATGCCTCACAACTTGAACTATGCATCCATTCTCCTGAAAAAACTTCACAAAAATTACTACGATTAACTGTTCTCTTCCATCTACTATTTGTTTTGAAATCATAAATTACCTTGTTTAGTTTACTAATTCTATTGATTATCAAAATAAATAACTTTCGCTTAATTTCGAATGCCTGATCAATAATTTTCTCAATGTTTCTCTTTCTCTTACAAAAAAACACTTTTTGTTGACGTTTCTTAACATTTTTTATCAAATTGCCAATTATCCTGTTGCGAAACATTCGGCTACGAATGTCCCTAAACTGATTTTTCCTTCTACTACCATGCACAGAGTTATCTCCTGCTCTAGCAGTAACATTTTTGATTGGCCTTTCCTTTCCGTTTAAATTGGCTCTCTTTTTCTGGACTAAAACATGTTCTGTACTGATATTTTTTTTTCTGCAAATGTTTCTTATGAATGATTTCGTTGTCTTACCCGGAGGTTTCTTGGTGACTTGACGGCTTTTTATTGTAGAGGACTGCTGCAAGCATGTAGTAAGCTGCTGTCTTTGGCGTTTTGTAGCCTTTCGGCTTCTTTGCTTCGATGGCATACTGTAGTTTTGAAATGATCTGCAGTTGAATCTGTGGTAAAATATAATACATTTTTTTATTAACCACTATTACCAAACAGTAAATCAATAACAGTCGTCAAAAAATTAACACACTACTTGTCAATTTTACATACAATAATTTTTAGTGCATTGGCAAATTTAGTACTCACAAATAGTAGCAAAGAAATAGAATGCTTCTACATTTGACCTTTGCTCTTTTATATGTGAATCTGAACTAATTTTTATCAGCATATTTCCCTATTTTATTAAAGACACTTCACACAAGCTGTTTTTGAAGATGTGTTTAATTTTAAATGAAACGGTTAACATGGTTACTTTTCATTTCCAGTAACTTTTAAAAATAACTGTTTATAGTTCCATAGGCTCGAGCAGGTCAGCTTCCCACCCTATGTCATACAATTCTGACAAATTGGCATCCTCATCATGTTCTTCATCATCCTCAGGATTTAAATCATCCAAGGGATCTACTTCCACTGATGTTTCAATCACAATTTCAATGATAATATCGAGATCAACAGATTGCTCATTATCACTCATGCTTGATGTTGTTGTTATCTTTAAAGAAAGAGAACAACAATGAGATGTTGCAGAGTAAGAGACAAATCTCAGAGACTATAATTGTAAAATTGTTTAACAAGAGTAACATTTTGCAGATATTATTTAACCATGTCCAGCGATGCTGAGGAGGTGAGGCCTATGTCCAATTTTTCAGTGAACAGTACTCATCTGTTCTTAACCTTGGATAAGCCTCACCAACACTGTGTCCCCTGCTAATACTTAAATTTAAAGGAGCAGATTTATGTTAACTGGCGCATCCCCAGGGATGCACCAGTTAACGTGCGCCACTGCTCTGCCACCCATGATGTGCCGCATTTACAATGCAGAGCACCATTGAGCAAAAACAGCACAGATGCGTCACGCATCTGTTCCACAAAAACGGCGCATTGCAGGAATCACGTCGTAAGCGCGACATATCTACTGCAATGCACAGGGGCAAGCCACACATTGCATGGTGCATCACTCCTTATGCCTGTTTCAAACAGGCGTAAGGATTTGATTCAGCAATGCCATAAATGTGACTCAGTGAAATCTTCTTAATTTTACTGTGTTAGTTTTACAGGGCTTTCATGCAAATGACTGCCCACCCTACAACAAAACGCTCACATGAAATCTGACGCAGGTTTCATGTGGCACAGGACTTTACAGCATGACACATCTGCCTAGATGCATCAAGTTGTAAATATGTCGCAACATAGCAAATCTTTTGCACCGCCGCTGCGTCACAAAAGTGAAGCACAGCGGCGCAAAAGAGGCACACGGCTATCATAAATCTGTCCCTAACATTTTAAATGATTGATTCAGGATGACGATAAGGTGTGGCCTATCCAGAGGTTTGTTTGAGGTGAGGCCTACTCAGGGTTGCAGATGAAATTTAGGCTTGTTGAAGAGTACAGAGGAGATAAGACATGTGCAGGCCTACCAATGAAGTGAATCATGTCCACTGCACTCTTGAACAAAGGTCAGACCTCTTCTGTGTCCGTGGACAGGCCTAAACCTCATCTGCACAATGTGATTCGTAATGTTAGGAAACACAGGTGATGTAATTGAAAAATGTGGAATTTCTTTTCCTCATTTCACAATCACATCACCTGTGTTTCCTTTGCTTAGGTATCTCATTGTGCAGATGGAGTCTAGCATATCAAAGAGTACGCAGAAGTTGAGCACTGTATGCAACAATTTTGACATTTACAGAAGATTCAGCTTCTCCATGCCCCCTACACAGTCCTAAATGTTTACAGTTTAAACTGACGGTATCTTGTTGGAGATGAAGTGAGGCCTATCTTGCAACATGGTGCATCTTTTGCATCACTGCTGCATCACAAAAGTGACGCAACAGCGGCGCAAAAGAGGCGCACGGCCATCATAAATCTGCCCCTAACATTTTAAATGATTGATTCAGGTTGACGATAAGGTGTGGATATCCAGAGGTTTGTTTGAGGTGAGGCCTACTCAGGGTTGCAGATGAAATTTAGGCTTGTTGAAGAGTACAGAGGAGATAATACATGTGCAGGCCTACCAATGAAGTGAGTCATGTCCACTTCACTCTTGAACAAAGGCCAGACATCTTCTGTGTCCCTGGACAGGCCTAAACCTCAACTGCACAATGTGATTCATAATGTTAGGAAACACAGGTGATGTAATTGAAAAATGTGGAATTTCTTTTCCTCATTTCACAATCACATCACCTGTGTTTCCTTTGCTTAGGTATCTCATTGTGCAGATGGAAACTAACATATCAAAGACTACGCAGAAGTTGAGCACTGTATGCAACAATTTTGACATTTACAGAAGATTCAGCTTCTCCATGCCCCCTACACAGTCCTAAATGTTTACAGTTTAAACTGACGGTATCTTGTTGGAGAAGAAGTGAGGCCTGTTTTGCAACATGGTGCATCTTTTGCATCACTGCTGCATCACAAAAGTGATGCAACAGCGGCACAAAAGAGGCGCACGGCCATCATAAATCTGCCCCTAACATTTTAAATGATTGATTCAGGATGACGATAAGGTGTGGCCTATCCAGAGGTTTGTTTGAGGTGAGGCCTACTCAGGGTTGCAGATGAAATTTAGGCTTGTTGAAGAGTACAGAGGAGATAATACATGTGCAGGCCTACCAATGAAGTGAGTCATGTCCACTGCACTCTTGAACAAAGGCCAGACCTCCTCTATCTCCCTGGACAGGCCTAAACCTCATCTGCACAATGTGATTCGTAATGTTAGGAAACACAGGTGATGTAATTGAAAAACGTGCAAATGTTTATGCTCAATTCACAATCACATCACCTGTGTTTCCTCAGCTTAGTTATCTCATTGAGCAGATTTAGTCTAGCATATCCAAGAGTACGCAGAAGATGAGGACTGTATGCAACAGAGCAATGTACATTACTTACCTCCTTTGACACTTACAGAAGCCTCAGTTTAATATTTCTCAGTTCAATATTTATTTAAAGAAGCAGACACCAATATGACCTTCTCATAATTGTGAAAAGCGTTTAAAAAAAAAAAAAACGATTTTCTGGTCATAATTTGAAAACACAACACAGGTCCTATGTAGAAGCACACCCTATCAGTACTTAAATTAGCCAAGCACCCATGTAAAGCAGTTATACAACTACATTCAAGGGGAAGTGACTTAAAATGCCCTAACACACATGAAAGCGTATTTTGAAGGCCCTTGCACCATTTTTCCATCACTTTTAACATGGCTATGTAACTCAAAGAAACAAAATCTAAATTTGCCAAGCACACATGGGGGCATATTTACAAGGACCTTGCACCCCGGGGAAATGACTTAAATGAAAATGGGTAAAATAACATCAAAGGGACTCAAAGGCCTTGTAAATATGCCCCAAGCAGCCTATGAAACTTTAGCAGTACATATCAAGAAACTTAAATGACTTCAATAAACGTTTTTAAACACATCAAGTAAAGCAGTTATTCAACTACATTCAAGGGGAAGTGACTTAAAATGCCCTAACACGCATGAAAGCGTATTTTGAAGGCCCTTGCACCATTTTTCCATCACTTTTAACATGGCTATGTAACTCAAAGAAACAAAATCTAAATTTGCCAAGCACACATGGGGGCGTATTTACAAGGACCTTGCACCACGGGGAAATGACTTAAATTAAAATGGGGAAAATAACATCAAAGGGACTCAAAGGCCTTGTAAATATGCCCCAAGCAGCCTATGAAACTCTAGCAGTACATATCAAGAAACTTAAATGACTTCAATAAACGTTTTTAAACACATCAAGTAAAGCAGTTATTCAACTACATTCAAGGGGAAGTGACTTAAAATGCCCTAACACACATAAAAGCGTATTTTGAAGGCCCTTGCACCATTTTCCATCACTTTTAACATGGCTATGTAACTCAAAGAAACAAAATCTAAATTTGCCAAGCACACATGGGGGCGTATTTACAAGGACCTTGCACCACGGGGAAATGACTTAAATTAAAATGGGGAAAATAACATCAAAGGGACTCAAAGGCCTTGTAAATATGCCCCAAGCAGCCTATGAAACTCTAGCAGTACATATCAATAAACTTAAATTACTTCAATAAACGTTTTTAAACACATCAAGTAAAGCAGTTATTCAACTACATTCAAGGGGAAGTGACTTAAAATGCCCTAACACACATAAAAGCGTATTTTGAAGGCCCTTGCACCATTTTCCATCACTTTTAACATGGCTATGTAACTCAAAGAAACAAAATCTAAATTTGCCAAGCACACATGGGGGCGTATTTACAAGGACCTTGCACCACGGGGAAATGACTTAAATTAAAATGGGGAAAATAACATCAAAGGGACTCAAAGGCCTTGTAAATATGCCCCAAGCAGCCTATGAAACTCTAGCAGTACATATCAATAAACTTAAATTACTTCAATAAACGTTTTTAAACACATCAAGTAAAGCAGTTATTCAACTACATTCATGGGGAAGTGACTTAAAATGCCCTAACACACATGAAAGCGTATTTTGAAGGCCCTTGCACCATTTTTGCATCACTTTTAACATGGCTATGTAACTCAAAGAAACAAAATCTAAATTTGCCAAGCACACATGGGGGCGTATTTACAAGGACCTTGCACCACGGGGAAATGTCTTAAATTAAAATGGGAAAAATAACATCAAAGGGACTCAAAGAACTTGTAAATATGCCCCAAAGCAACCTATGAAACAAAGCAACATTTTAAATACACAACTTTCTTCATAATTTTCTCCCTAAAGCATACTATTCTCTATCTAAATTAAATGAATCTTTTCTCACCTTAGCAAATACTTTTTGAATTTCAAAACAGTCTCAGACACACACCAATTTGTCTTCAGCAGAGCAAAAGGTATGCACTCCAGAGGCTGCAACCAACAATGGCTCAGAAATGCTGTAATTCATCACACATATCTCTCATGTCACCCAATCAAACATCTTCCCTCACTTTTTTCAAATCAACACCCTTCCCCCTTCTGCCCTTTCTGGCTTTTTTCCATAGCAACCACCTCCTGAAAGACCTCTCATGTTTGCAAGTTCACACAACAATGTTTCAATTGAACTCTGAACTCTCAGTACACCTGTGTATCCAGTGCAATCTTTCATAAAATGATTTTTTCTTGACCATTCAAATTACATCTTTCAAAGAACTCATCCATGCACCCTAACTTTCTGTTTTCAGCAATCAAAATCCACCAATCACTGCTACTGATTAATTACCACAGAAACTCCACAGTTTTTTTCATTATATACTCCTACTGTTCCAACTGCCATTTCATTCCCACACTTCATCTGACTGCAGCAGAACCTCCTCTCACCATGTTTTCTGTCTGGATTATTGGACATAGTTACATCCACTGGGCTCAAAGGTATGCTGATACCAGAAATTTACACAACCTCAATTTACAAAATGTGGAAATCAACTGGATTGGCCACAGAGGATTAAGATGTCACCAATTGATACCATTGGTGAAAACCTTTTTGCATTTGCCAAAACCTGACCTGTTAATTGTGCACTGTGGAGGAAATGACTTGGGCACTTTGACTGGGGTAGGTCTGGAAATGCTTTTAAAAGACACCTTTCACCAATTGATGGCACTTTTTCCCCAAACTGCCTTGGTATATTCAAATATATGCCAAAGACAGAAATGGAGGTGGTCCAACCAATTTTGTCCACAAATTGAGAAATCGAGGAAGCATGTAAATAAGTCTGTTTCAGCTTACATGAGAGACCATGGAATGGGCTCCATCTACAACAATAACTTGCGTTACTACATGCAAGATATCTACAGAGCAGATGGAGTTCAATTCTCAGATGAAGAGAACAGAATTTTCATCCTGAATTTAAGACTGTGCATTGGTACCTACTTGTAGGTACCTAAATCAGCCACAGGACCCAAAAGCTCTTTTCAGAGCTACCCTACATCTGATCACTCACAATTATTATTTTACTCTAACTTTTTACACTAATTTTCACCAAAGTACGCTCCCCGGAGCGCTACCCGGTACGCGCACCGAACGCTAACCGTGCGAAAATTTGAAAAAACGTGTTTTTTTTCCGCACATATGGGCCTCCTCAGCCACCCTCAGAAAACCTAGGGGGTCAGGATACGTCTACCATGCCCCCTTCTACCCATTCTCAACATTATTTGCCCTCCATCTTGTATCTCAATTCTACCGAAACACAAAATGGAGGACTCCCGTAACGCTGCCGGTTCGCATACCGGGGTGTGCACCGGGAAGCGCTCTCTCAAAAAAGGTGTGAAAGTAATATACAGAAAAACCACTGGAGGCACTTTCACCAAATATAGATTAGCTCATACTACATACCAATCCCTACCATTTTCACAAATTTGGTTGGAATTCCATTTAGCCATTTAGCCTGTAGACCTCTCTAAATACCCTGAGGTAAATTACTTCACAAAACACATCTGAATTGTTGGAATTGACAACCAATTAAAATGTTACTTTCATTTTCTACTTTTTTTACCTGACATTTGATTGGTTATGTACCTGAATATATATAAAGAAAGAGAGAGAAACACAGCCATTTTGACTACTACTTCCTGAAGTACATTGCAAGAGCATTTTCACTGACAACTTAAACTTGTTTTTAAAAGGTAAGATGTTATTTTGTAAATTTGAAAGGAGAACTATGTCATGCACTTTAAATTAATTTGGGAAAACATTTTTAGGTAGTTATATACTGTCCCTCTGTAAGAGTTAGACATGGAGAAAGGCTTGTTTATTATAATTGTGGATTGATTTAGGTTTCTGTGGTATAATTATGAATTTACTTAGGCTTCTTCACAGGCACTTTTTAATAGTACTACTTCACGCCTGAAACCATACAGTGCCCATAGATTACTTCTCTGTTATAAACTCACAAGTACCTGTCTGAACTTAAACCCAACAGTGCCCTATCTCTACTGATATATTTATTTTTTATGCAAATTACAGCAAGAAAATGGAAGGAGAGCAGAATATTTCCTTCAAAATTGTTCTGGAGAACAACACAGAAAATGATATTGAGGACAATGATGACTCAGATTTCATGGATGAATCACGGGACCATGAATTAGTTCAATGTGTAGATGCAGTACATTCGCTGATTGAAAATGAGGACATTTCCAACAATGTGTTGTTAAATGTTCTGTTAAATTTGGAAAAAGAATCACAAAAATAAATTTATATTTAATTAAAAAAAGCAACAAAAAAAAAACAACAAAATGAACAATCAATAAACATACAATATTTAAAAAGTCTATCATTCTTTTTTCCTTATAGTACGCTCCCCAGACCGCTTCCCGGTGCGCGTACCGGGCGCTCCCCACGCAAAAAAAACGAAACCTTTTTTTTTTTTTTCCCCGCGGGGCTTTAAAGCCTCCACATCAAACCTAGGGGGTCAGGGAGGATCTGCTATGCCCCCTTATGGTCATTTACCCCTTTGTTTTGGCCTCCTCTTGTCTCTCGATCCATTCCATGGTCTCTCATGTAAGCTGAAACAGATTTGTTTACATGCTTCCTCGACTTCTCAATTTGTGGACAAAATTGGTTTGACCACCTCCATTTCTGTCTTTGGCATATATTTGAATATACCAAGGCAGTCTGAGGAAAAAGTGCCATTAATTGCTCAAAGGTGTCCTTTAAAAGCATTTCCAGACCTACACCAGTCAAAGTGCCCAAGTCATTACCTCCACAGTGCACAATTAACAGGTCAGGTTTTGGCAAATGCATAAAGGTTTTCACCAATGGTATCAATTGGTGACATTTTAATCCTCTGTGGCCAAACCACTTAATTTCCACATCTTGTAAATTGAGGTTAGGTAAATTCCTGCTTTCAACGTACCTTTGAGCCCAGTGAATATAACTATGACCAACAATCCAGACAGAAAACATGGTGAGAGAAGGTTCTCCTGCAGTCAGATGAAGTGTGGCAATGAAATGGCAGTTGAAAAAATGAGAGTTTGAAATGAAAAAAACTGTGGAGTTTCTGTGTTCATGAAGTAGTAACAGTGATTGGTGGATTTTGATTGATGAAAACAGAAAGTTAGGGTGTACAGATGTGTTGTTTGAAAGATGTATTTTGAGTGGTCAATGAAAAATCATTAAATGAAAGAAAGCACTGGATATGCAGGTGCACTGAGAGTTCAGAGTTCAATTGCAACATTGTTGTGTGAACTTGCAAACACCAGAGTTTTTCCAAGAGGTGGTTGCTATGGAAAATAGGCAGAAAGGGCAGAGGGGGAAGGGTTTTCATTTGAAAAAAAGTGAGGGAAGAGTTTTGATTGGGTGACATGAGAAATATGTGTGAAGAATTACAGCATTTCTGTGCTTTTGATAGCTGCAGACTCTGGAGTGCATACCTTTTGCTCTGCTGAAGACAAATTGGTGTGTTTCTTAGACTGTTTTCAAACTGAAAGTATTTGCTAAGGTGAGAAAATATTTCTTTACTTTAGATAGAGAATAGTGTGCTTTAAGGAGAAAATTATGATTTATGTGGCGCAAATTGCTTGTAAATATGCTCTCACATGTGCATGGAAAATTTTGATTTTGAATGTTTGTGTTACATAGCCATGTTAAAAGTGACGCAACCATGCTGGAAAGCCAATCAAAAAATGATTTCATGTGTTTTAATGACATTTTAAGTCATTTTCTGATGTGCAGTGTTTAGAAATTATGATTTTAAAATCGTTTTTGGGGAAAAGGAATTGTTTATAAAATCATGACAAGGACATAATGGTGTATGGTTCTTTATAAGGCAATTGACTGTCCCTGATGTTATTTTTCTCATTTTAGTGTAAGACCTTTCTCTGTGGCGCAAATTGCTTGTAAATATGCTCTCACATGTGCATGGAAAATTTAGATTTTGAATGTTTGTGTTAAATAGCCATGTTAAAAGTGACTAAACCATGCTGGGAAGGCAATCAAAAAACGCTTTCATGTGTTTTAATGACATTTTAAGTCATTTTCTCATGTGCAGTGTTTTGAAATTATGATTTGAAAATCGTTTTTGGGAAAAAGGAATTGTTTTTAAATTCATGAGAAGGACATAATGGTGTATGGTTCTTTATAAGGCAATTGACTGTCCCTGATGTTATTTTTCCCATTTTAATGTAAGACCTTTCTTTGTGGCGCAAATTGCTTGTAAATATGCTCCCACCTGTGCATGGAAAATTTTGATTTTGAATGTTTGTGTTACATAGCCATGTTAAAAGTGACCCTACCATGCAGGAAAGCCAATCAAAAAACGCTTTTATGTGTCTTAAGGACAATTTAAGTAATTTTCCCATGTGTAGTGTTTTGAAGTTATGATTTGAAAATCGTTGTTGAGGTAAAGGAATGTTGTTAAAATTTATGTGCGCCATATGCCCCCAAATTTCTTTTTCAGGGTTGCAGCAGGGTGTTCTTGAGACACCCCTGCACCTTTGGAATAAATTCCTAATTTGTGATGAGCAAATTGTTAATCGCAAATTGCACCTTCATTTATATGAGCCTCCTAGCCCATGGAAATGAATGGGTAATTTGCAATTAGCAATTTTCTCAAAGCAAATTTGGAATGGTAAAGAATCGCTATTTATTCCTTAAAATTCGCTTTTTTGGAAATGCAAAATAGTTATATGATACATATGGCGGTTGATGTCTAACAAGATAAGAAGTTTACGGATACATTTATGATGACTGGTGCAATGAAGTAGAAATCACTTACTTCATTGGTAGGCCTTTACAATAAATTATCTCCTCTGTATTCTTCATCAAGCGTAACTTTAATCTGCAATCCTGAGTAGGCCTCACCTTAAACAAACCTCTGGATAGGCCACATCTTATTGTCATCCTGAATTAATCATTTAAAATGCTAGGGACAGATTTATGATAGGTGTATACCTCTTTTGTGCCACTTAGAAAACATTGTCCATGGGGAAATGACTTAAAATGTCCTTAAGACACATGAATGTGTTATTTTAAAACGTTTGCAATTTTTTTGGGTCACTTTCAACATGGCTATGTGTCTGAAACAGTCAAAATCTAAATTTGCAATGCACAGGTGGGAGCATATTTACAAGGAATGTGCTTCATGGGGAAAGGTCTTATAATGTAATATGGGAAAAATGACATTAGAGATACTGAAATGCCTTATAGAGAAGCATACACCATTATGTCCTTGTCATAAATTTGCAAACCATTACTTTTCCCCAAAAACGATTTTCAAATTATATTTTGAAAACACTGCACATGTGGAAATTACTTAAAATGTCAATAATTCAAAATTTGTGATTCCTTAAATGCAATGTATCAAAAAAAAATATGTAAAAAATGATATTAAGGATTTGGAAACTACCACCAACTTCTAGTTTGTGGTAATTTGCGAATTCTTTTCAAAAAGCATTTTTTTCAAAAAAAAAAAAAGGTCCCATATGACGCCCATACATGCCATTAGGGCATGTAGGTGTGCCATGTGCTCCCAAATTTCTTTTTCAGGGGTGCAGCAGGGTGTTCTTGAGATACCCCTGCACGCTTGAAAAAAATCCTATTTTGTGATGAGCTAATTGCTAATCACAAATTGCAACATTAATTCCTATGAGCCTCCTAGCCTATGGAAATGAATGGGTAATTTGCAATTAGCAATTTGCTCATTGCAAATTAGGAATAGTAAAGAATTGCTATTTATTCCTTAAAATTTGCTATTTAGGAAATGCAAAATAGTTTGATGGTACATATGGTGGTTCATCTGTAACAAGATAAGAAGCTTAGGGATACATTTATGATGACTGGCGCAATAAAGTGCACATTACTTACTTCATTGGTAGTCCTTTATATGTATTATCTCCTCTGTATTCTTCATCAAGCGTAACTTTAATCTGCAATCCTGAGTAGGCCTCTCCTTAAACAAACCTCTGGATAGGACACACTTTATTGTCATCCTGGATTAATCATTTAAAATGCTAGGGATAGATTTATGATAGGTGTATGCCTTTTTTCTGCCACTGTGCGTCACTTTTATGATGCAGCGGTGGTGCATAATATTTGCTATGAGGTGACAACATTAAAAATTGATGCATTTAGGCAGATATGTCATAGTGTAAAAAAAAACGTACCACATAAAACCCAATCAGCAGTAATGCAAAAGATGCACCATGTCGCAAGACAGGCCTCACTTGGGGCCATATGTATCAAGCTAATTAGCATTTGCAAAGATCAAAATTCTATGAATTTCGGCCTTTGCGAATGTTAATTAGACAAATGGTATGTATCAAACAACTTTGATGCAAAATAAGGAGTAGCAAAATTTGCTATTCCTTATTTTGCGATTGCACTGAAGCATTTGTAAATTTTGTGACTACTTAAATGCAATGTATCAAACAAAAACTATGTAAAAAATGACATTAAGGATTTGGAAACTATTGTGGTAAATTAGTGGTAATTTGTGAATTCTTTTCAAAAAGCTTTTTTTCAAAAAAAGAAAAGGTGCCATATGACGCCAACACATGCCCTTAAGGCATGTATGTGTGCCATATGCCCCTAAATTTGTTTTTCAGGGGTGCAGCAGGTGTTCTTGAGACACCCCTGCACCCTTGGAAAAATTCCTACTTTGTGATGAGCAAATTGCTAATCGCAAATTAAACCTTCATTCATATTAGCCTCCTAGGCCATGGAAATGAATGGGTAACTTGCAATTAGCAATTTGCTCATCGCAAATTAGGAATGGTAAAGAATCGCTATTTATTCCTTAAAATTCGCTATTTAGAAAATGTAAAATATTTTGATGATACATATGGCAGTTCATCTGTAACAAGATAAGAAGCTTAGGGATAGATTTATGATGAGTGGCGCATCACCAGGGATGTGACAGTCATCCTGCGCCACTGTTCCGCCACCCATGTTGTGCTGCATTTACAATGCGGCGCAGCATGGGGCAAAAACGGCACAGATGCGTGACGCATCTGTGCCGTAAAGGTGGCGCATTGCTGGAGTTGTATCGTAAGTGCGATGCAGCTCCAGCAAGGCTCAGGGGTGCCCCATCTCTACAATGCTGCGTCAAGACCTATGCCAGCTTCAAGCAGGCGCAGGGTTTTGAAGCAGCTTTCTCCTATCTGATTGTAAATGCGGCACACCATGGGTGGTAAAGCAGTGGTGCACATTAACTGGTGCATGCCTGGGGATGTGCCATTTAATATAAATCTGCACTTTAACATTTGAGTATGTGCAGGGGACACAGAGTCGTTGAGGCTTATCCAAGGTTAAGAACAGATGAGTCCTGTTCAGTGAAAAATTAGACATAGGCTTCACCTGCTCAGCATCGCTGGACATGGCTAAATAACGTTTGCAATTTTTTTGGGTCACTTTCAACATGGCTATGTGTCTGAAACAGTCAAAATCTAAATTTGCAATGCACTGGTGGGAGCATATTTACAAGGAATGTGCTTCATGGGGAAAGGTCTTATAATGTAATATGGGAAAAATGACATTAGAGATACTGAAATGCCTTATAGAGAAGCATACACCATTATGTCCTTGTCATAAATTTGCAAACCATTACTTTTCCCCAAAAACGATTTTCAAATTATATTTAGAAAACAGTGCACATGTGGAAATTACTTAAAATGTCAATAATTCAAAAATTGTGATTCCTTAAATGCAATGTATGTTACTCTTGTTAAATAATTTTACTATTATAATCTGTGAGATTTGTCTCTTACTCTGCAACATCTCATTGTTGTTATCTTTCTTTAAAGATAAAGACAACCTCAACATGAGCGACAATCTGCAATCAGTTGATTTTGACCTCATCATTGAACTTGTAATTGAAACATCAGTGGATGTTGATCCATTGGATGATTTAAATCCTGAGGATGAAGAAGAGCGTGATGAGGATGCAGATTTGTCCGAATTATATGATATAGGATGGGAAGCTGACCTGCTTGAGCCTTTGGAATTATAAACATTTATTTTTAAAATTTATAATCAATAAAAAGTAAAAAGGTAAACCGTTTAATTTAAAAATAAAGACACCTTCAAAAACAGGTTATGTGTAGTGTCTTCAATAAAATATTAAAATATGCTCATAAAATTAGATCAGATTCACATATAAAATAGCATAGGTAACATAAATATAAATGTCATTTCTTTTCTGGTATTTCTGTATTGTAAAAATGGCAATGACTAAAAAATCTTCAAATTAAAATGTCAAGTAGTGTGTTATGTTTTTGATCACTATTACTGATTTACTGTTTGATAATAATGTTTATTAACATTTTTTATTATATTTTTCCTCAGATTCAACTGCAGATCATTTCAAGATTTCAATATGCCTACAATACTAAGACAGATAAAGGCTGCAAAACGTCAAAGACAGCAGGAGAAAAAAAAAACGCAGCAGTCCTCTAACAAAAAGATTTCTCAAGCCACGAAGAAAGCACCGGGTAAGAGCTCTAAATATTTCATAAGAAATATTTGTAATAAAAAAAATATTACTACAGAAAATGTTTCAATCCATAACACGAGAAGTAAATCAAATGGAAAGAAAAGGACAAATGAAAATGTTACTGCTAGAGCAAGAGATAAATCTGTGCATGATAGTAGAAGGAAACAACAGTTTAGGGAGATTCGTAAACGAATGTTCCGTAACAGGATAATTGGCAATTTGTTAAAAAATATTAAGAAAGGTCAACAGAAACTAGTTTTTTATAAGAGAAAAAAAAAGTTGAGAAAGTTATTGATCAGGCATTTGAAATTAAACGTAAGTTATTTATTTTGATAATCAATAGAATTAGGAAGCTAAACAAGGCAATTTTTGATTTCAAAAGAAATAGTAGATGGAAGAGAATAGTTAATCGTAGTAATTTTTGTGAAGTTTTTTCTGGAGAATGGATACATAGTTCAAGCTGTGAGGCATTTTTTAATGAAGAGAGTTATTTCCAGGATAATGATTTGGTGCATGCAGTTGACATCAGTGGTCGTGCTTATGAAGTGAAAGATGGTTGTCCAGTTGAAAAAGAAAAACTTGTGACAACAGAGGCAGAAGAGTTGTTAGGTAATGAGGTTTTAGGAAGACGTGCTAAGGGTCCTGTGTACACCTGGAAGTGTAGTAGTATTTGCAGTGTGCGACAGGATTCCATCAATTTGCTTTGTGATTTTGTACGGTCATTTAACAAAAAAAGTTTGAAGCAGAAAATGAGGTTGTTGCAAGAATTAGATCCTTGCAGAGTAAGAGAAGTGACAGGTTTGCATGGTCATTCACTGGCTTGTCTATCCAGGAGAGTATGCCAGAGTGTTTTTCATCATTTCAGGATGCTAGCAGTGCATCATAACAAAGTGAGGAAGTTAGTTAGACTGTTGTATTATGCTAAGAGTCCAGCAATTATGCTGAAACAATTATGCGCTGCTCTTTTGCATGGTTCTGAAATAGATGTGAAGAATATATGTGAAGAAATTGAGTTTTGTTACTTTGGAAGTAAAGAGGAGAATGTTGAAATTGAGCAAGAAGTAGAGGGTCATTTGGAAGATAGTGTACATGTTTCCAGTACAGATAATTTCCGGAGGGAAATTGCGACGTTTGACATGAAATCAAGTGAGAGGCCTAATTTCACTTGTGTGTGTTGTAGACGCACTTATTATAAGAATCAGACTAAGTTAGTGGATTTATATGCAAAAAGTGAAAGGGAAAATAATAGTGAATGGAAGGATTTTGCAACATACTTGATGGTAGAAAATTGTTTTGATTTGGGATTGGATCAACGTGTGTGTACTTATTGTTGTAACAAATTAAAACAAAACCAGATGCCTGCTAGAGCAGTTCATAATAATCTGGAATTGGTTGAGATTCCTTCTGAATTGAAGGACTTAAATACTTATGAATCTATTTTGATTCAAAGTATCCATCCCTTTCAGGCTATTGTAAGAATGGAGCCAAAGACAGGGAAATTGCCTCCATCAGATTTACAGAGAGGATTAAAGGGAAGAGTTGTTTATTTGCCTCTAGATTTCAAGAAAAACATTAACACAATTGGAGTAGAAAAAGTGGAAGAGGAACCTCTGGTTATCTTAGTTAATGGGGTTCCGACAAAGAATAAGAAAATATGGCAAGATTTAGTAGATGTTAGGAAAGTTAAAAAGGCAACATTGTATTTGAAAAAAAATAATAAATACTATAAGAATGTATATGTTGCAGAAGAGGAAGTAAGTGAGGAAGAGGATAGCGATTTGTGTGCTGGTCAAATTGAGAAAGTAGAACCCTCTACTAGTGAGGAAATATATGAACATTATAGTGTTCATCCTTTGCATTCGAAGGAAGTCATGGGGAATGCTATTGAGTTGTTTCAAATGAAACAAGCCAAAGGGAGTCCCATTAGTGTTTGGGAGGAAAGTTTGGAAGCTCGGTGTTTCCCACAGCTTTTTCCAACAGGTCAGGGAGGAAGATATGATGAGCGACCTCATCAAATTCCTGCTTCTGAATACCGGACTTTGCGATTGTATGCAGGAGATGCTAGGTTTCGACAATGCATTCCTTATTTGTTTCATCTCCTGTTTGAAAGCGATCTGTCTGGACTGTCATATGCAGTGAACCACATCTTGAAAAGTGGTATACACATGCAAAACATCTCGGCAAGTGATTTTATGGATAAAGTGAATGTCCAAGATAGTATTTTGGATTCTCACCTGATTAATCTCATGGCGTGTCAGCGTGGTACTAATGAGTACTGGTACCGTCGTCATGGTGATTTAAAATGTATGCTGAGGAACTTAGGTACTCCCACATGGTTCCTCACTCTGAGTTGTGCCGAGTATGGCTGGGAAGACTTACTTCAATTTCTACGAGAGGCAAATGCTAACGTAGAAAACATCGAATTCAAGACACCCGGAGAACTGTGCTCTTTGGATCCAGTCAATGTATGTAGGTACTTCAATCATAGATTTGAAGCTATGATGTCTTTCATCATGAATAAGAAGAATCCACCTCTTGGAGAGGTGTTGGATTTCTTCTGGAGAAAGGAGTACCAAGCAAGAGGTGCTCCTCATATACATATGTTGCTGTGGATCAAGGATGCACCTAAATTTGGAACGGATCCAGAAGACTCAGTGATGAGTTTCATCCAACAGTATTCTACGTGTGCTGTTCCAAACGCAAAGGAGAAGAAAAGCCTAAGAGAAAAAGTTCTGCGTTTCCAAAGCCATCGATGTGGAAAGTACTGCCGTCGTAAATTCCGAAACAAAGACAAGTTCTACACCAAATGTCGTTTCGGCTTTCCACGACCGGTGATTTCTAAAGGAAGAGTAAACAGTTTGATGTCTTCGCTGCGACATAATGTGATGAAGAAATCACCTAAAAACACTTACAATTTGAAGAGGAACGAAGAGTCCAAGTACATCAACGACTACAACCCGGTGATTTTGTCCATGTGGAATGCTAACATGGATATACAGTTTGTGGCTGATAACTGTATGGCTGTGGCTCGGTATGTGACGTCTTACATCACCAAAAAAGAGAAGACAGAATTGAAGGATATGTGGGAGGACATTTCCCATGAAAAGAGCCTCAGCAAGAAGTTGTACAGTTTCAGTCTGAAGATGTTGTCGCATCGAGAAATCGGAGCGTACGAATGTTCTGACCGGTTGTCTTCAGCAAGTCTCTATGCCAAGTCCAGGAGTATCGTTTGGGCGAGTCTTGGTCTTGCTGCAACGCGTAATCGAGTTCTCAAACCTGTGCGGGAAATTGAGTATTTGGCGGAAAAGGAGCCAAACAGTACCGACATTTTGAAGACAAACATGTTGGATACATATTATCCAAATCGAAGCAGTCACCTAGAGAATGTTTGTCTGTATGAGGTTCTGCAAAATTACATGTTCAAGAGGAACATCAAAGAAGATACTGAGAAAGGAGTGTATGCTGTAATAGGAAGTGAGGGATGTCTGGTCAAGCAAAGAAAATGCCACTTGATAAACCATCGAAAATTGAGTGGCGAATCTCCTGAAAAAAAGGAGTTTTTCTATTTAGCACTTTTGCAACTTTTCAAGCCTTGGCGTGCAGAAGAGGAACTGCTTGGAGATTTCCTCTGTTACGAAGACTCTTTCAATGCCGCCAAGGAGACCATAGAATGTCCTGCTTTTCCCAAATATGTAGAAATGTTGAATGCGGAAATTGAGCAGGAAGCAACGATTGCAGCCGAGATTGCCAGAGACAGTTCTCAGGACAGTCAGAGTTCTGCTTCATTGAGTCAGGATCCACTAGGAGGACCTCTTATTGAAAATGAAGCTGCCACTGCTATGAATGAAGTGGAAAGAGCCATGGCACATGCTCAAGAGGATGCGGTTAACTTAGAAGAGTTGGAAAGGCAACTCAACGTTGAGCAGAGGAAAATATATGACGAAGTTACCATGCAAATTGATCATGGATTAAGTCATGATAAGAAAGAGTGCTCATGTACGTCGTTGAAGCCTGTCCGACTGTACGTGAGTGGAGAAGCGGGAACTGGAAAAAGTTTCCTCATTAAAGCAATTTCATGCTATTTGCAGGAAAGGACAGAGTCATCGCTGTCTTGTGTTGTCACTGCTCCAACTGGACTGGCAGCACATAATATTAAAGGGATTACTTTACATCGTTTACTGATGCTGCCAGTGGAGCATGACAACAAATTAGAATATCACAAGCTATCTGGAGATGCTTGTTTTGAAGTTTCAAGAATCTTGAGGAAAATGAAACTTCTTATCATTGACGAAGTAAGCATGGTTTCCAATGTCATGCTTGCCTTTGTGCATTTGAGGATGCAAGAAGTTCTCAAAACAGAGTATGATGTGTTATTTGGTGGCAAACACATCATTGTTTTCGGAGATCTTCTGCAGCTGACACCAGTGAAAGGGCAACCTGTGTTCAAAATGCTCACGCATGAAGATACCAGGAAGTGCCTAGGCAGCTTTGGCAACGTCAATATATGGTTAAACTTCAATTATGCTGAACTGCATGAAAATATGCGTCAGGCGAAGGATGAAGTTTACAAGACTATTCTACAAGATGTTAGAATTGGAAAAGTGACCGAGCATGGGAAAGAAGCTTTACATGCACGATTACTGTCAAATTTGTATCCAGAACAAGATGTTGTGCCTGAGAATATTTTTCAGAAAATTACTGATAAGAAATCTGGAATATGTTTGATGCCAACTCTTGCAGAATGTGCCAAATTCAACAACAAAATGTTGAATTTAGAAAAGCAAGAGATTGTGAAACTGGAAGCTATTGACAGAGTAGAGCATATGGGATCAACAATTATTTTGTCTGAGAATCTGAAAACAAAATTGGATTCATTAGAGAAGACTATATCTAAAACTGCAGGTTTTGAAAAGACTCTGAATGTGTGCTTGAACTGCCGTATAATTTTAAGAAGGAATTTACATGTTGAAAGAGGTCTGGTAAATGGGTCAATGGGTAATGTTGTTGATTTTGTAAAATACAGAAATAGAGATGGAATTGAATTTTTAAAAATTAAATTTGATGGCATTGAGGAAGTACAGCTAATTGGTCATTGCTCTGCTAGATTTTTGCTTGTGAAAGACTTATATGTTCGCCGTAAGCAGTTTCCTGTTTGCTTGGCATATGCGGTGACAATCCATAAATCGCAAGGTTTAAGTGTAGACTGTGCATTGGTGAATATTGGCAGTTCTGTGTTCAAGGAGGGTATGGCATACGTGGCATTGTCACGAGTTAGAACTTTATCGGGATTGTACTTGATTGAGTGTGATGTCACAAACATTTGTGCGGATCTAGATTGTGTTAAGGAATACAATAGGTTAAGAAGAGAGTATGCGCCACATTTGCCTCAGTATCCTTTGTTTGAGAAACGTGTGGTAGGCCGGAAAAGAAGAAATGTGACCAATACTGGGGAGGTTGTAGCAAAAAGACGAAAAGTCGATGAACCTAAAATTACAAGCAGAAACAAAGAGGATTCTGTTGAAGATGTTGTTGGTTTTCAGTTTGAAAACAGTTCTGGTGTCAACTGCTATGCTAATGTAGTAATTAATGTTTTGTTTTCTCTAAAAAATGTAAAAGAAGAGATTGTGGTCAATTCTGATCAAAGATTTTGCAGTTTGTTAAATTCTGTGTTAGAGAAATGTACCACTGATAGAAGAAACATAGAAAGTGTGTCTGAAATTAGAAATCTGTTAGATAGATGTTCAGGCCAAACACAATTCTCTCAAAATATTCAGCAAGATTGTCAGGAGTTTTTAATGTATATGCTTGATGTATTACATGCTGAAGGTGTAGATGTAGATCAGCTGTTTGGGCTTTCTTATCAATGGCAGCATGACTGCGAGAACTGTATGGTATCAAGTACTACTAGTGTAGACTCAGAAAGATTTATATATTTAACTTTGCCAGACAGTAAATCAGTCTCCTTTAATAAGCTAGTAAAAGCTGCTAATCACAACATGGAGTGTAGCCAATGTAAATCTGAAATGATGTCCACTTTATTTATACGAACATATGGCCAGTACGTCATTTTAATGTTCCAACGATGTAGGCCTGATGGAACAAAATTGACAACTTTAATAAAAAATTTTGTAGCTTCGCAATTGTCAATATCAGGAAGGACTTTTGTAACTACAGCAATTATATATCATGACGGCCCTTCAATATCATCAGGACATTACACAGCTTATTTAAAGTCTAGAAATGGCTGGTCATTCTGCAATGATTCTGTTTTAATTTTCAAAAAAAAATTGCCGTATGACCTTAAAAACTCTTACCTGGTGTTTTTAAAACCAAAATTTTAGGGAAATAATCTCAGGATGTGCTCTGTGGAATTTCAAGAAGTTCTAATGGCTCCTACACAATTTGACCTTGAGGATGAGTGTAGTTCAGAGACATAACTTCTAATCATAGGATTGGACATCATGGAGATATATGTGCACTTTGAATGAGTTCAGAAAAACTGTTTCTTTTCATAAGCTAATTGAAGCAGCCAATCAAAACATGGAGTAGAGGGAATGTAAGTCTGCAATGCTGTCTACTGTTTTACATTGCTTTGTGATTAAAAGTGATGTAGAGAATTAAATAATTGTACTACTCATAGAGGTAGTGTAAGTCTGCTTCATATTAAGCAGTATCAGTGTCATAGGAAATGTAGAACATGACTGAGCAAGAAGGGGAAGATATTACTATTCCAGGATTGTGAAAATGATCTTCAACATTTTAATTGTGAAAGTTGCGGAAATGCCAAATGATGGGATTGGCTTACAAGAAATCCAAGAGTTATAAATATCTCTGACTAGATTTGGCCTTGTGGAAAAAAGTGGTACAGAGCAAGAAGTCATTTATTGCATGTAACGTGTTTTAAAAAACGATGGAGGTTTTCTTTCAGAAAGTGGCGGGCTGAAAGTAATAACAGCACAAAAGAGTGTAAGCTGTTCATAGGACATCCTTGGACGTCATGGAAAGTAAGTTAACTTTAAGGAGTTCTGAATTTTAATTTCTGATGTTGTATGGGTTTTTTAAACACAATCATTTTGATTGTGTTTTTTTTTCCCCGCTGTTACATGATGAATACCTTCAAGTCACTGTTTTTAGTGAATTTTGATACATTCTGAGAACAGCAAAAATAAACCATTTAACATGTATAATTAATTCTGTACTGTTTGCATTTATGATGTATATGTAGAACTGTGTAGGAGGCATGGAGAAGGTGAGTTTTCTGTAAGTGTTAAATTTATTGCATGCAGTGCTGCACTTCTACGTATTCTTTCATATGCTGGACTACATCTGCACAATGAGATACCTAAGCAAAGGAAACACAAGTGATGTGATTGTGAAATGAGCAAAATAAATTGCACATATTTCAATTACATCACCTGTGTTTCCTATCATTACGAATCACATTGTGCAGATCAAGTTTAGGTCTGTCCAGGGAAACATAGGAGGTTTCTACTTTGTTGAAGAGTGCAGTGGACATGACTCACTTCATTGGTAGACTTTCACAGATATTATCTCCTCTGTACACTTCAACAAGTGTAAATCTCATCTTGAACTCTGAGTAGGCCTCACCTCAAACAAATCTCTGGATAGGAGACATGTTATTGGCATCCTGAAGCGACACTTTTCTGAAACAAGAGCAATGCAAAAGATGCACCATGTTTTAAGATAGGCCTCACTTCATCTGCATCAAGATACTGTTAGTTTAAAATGTATATCTTTAGGATTGTGTAGAGGACCTGGAGAAGCAGAAGCTTCTGTCAGTGTCAAAGTTGTTGAAAAACTATTTGTCCTTCAATATTTTCCCTTGTCTTTTGTAATTTTTAAATACATGTTTTAATATTTTTCAAATGTTGGTTCTCTCTTTCACAGATTGAAAGTATAAAAATAAAATGTGATTAATTTAACGGCAATTACAAGGTAAATAGTTGTACTCTTTTCGTTACATTTCTATCACATTCACCTACTATTAGATCCACTGCTTCACTTCTTTAATCCTCAGTTTCCTGCCTTTGCTACTTTCCTCATTCCTTTCTCTATTACCTACTTACTCAACTCCTTCCACTCTTTTTCTCAGTCCCTCTGTTCTCATAGTTCCTCAGTCTTGTTCACTCACTCCATCTCTATTACTCTTAGTGTCTGTGAATTACTTTCCCAACTTTTTTTTTTGGACCGCTTCCCGGGAAGTTGCCCGGTTCGCAAACCAGCAGCGTTATGGGAGTCCACCATTTTGTGTTTCGGTCGAATCAAGATACAAGATGGAGGGCAAATAATGTTCAGAATGGGTAGAAGGGGGCACGGTAGATGTATCTTGACCCCCTTGGTTTTCTGAGGGTGGCTGAGGAGGACCATAGTTCTTCACTCTTGTTCACTCTCTCTGTTTCTATTAATGTCACTGTTTATGACTGATCAAAAAATTTTTTTTTAAAAAAGAACAGTAACTATAAGGGAAGGAAACAGACAGTTATGTCAAAAGAAAGACAGCTATAGGGAGTAAACTAAGGATACTGTTACCTACAATCCACTGCTGTTGATGTTACTGACCATGTCATGAATGATGTAATATGTGACATCATAAGCAGTGGATTGTAGGTAACAGTATCTCTTGTTTACTCCCTAACGCTGTCTTTCTTTTCACATAACTGTCTGTTTGCTTACCTTATACTTACTGTTCTTTTTTTTAAAAAATATTTTTTTTGGTTAGCTGCCGGTACGCGTACCGGGTAGCGCCCCGGGGAGCGAACTAAGAGAAATAGAGGTTGGCAGAGTGCCAAATATTCTACCAATTTTTTTATAATGGGGAGGTAGTTCTGAAAAGAACTTTTTTTTTAATGTTTTTGTTGTTTTATAATTTTTTTTGTATTTTTTGAACATTTTTTTACTTTTTTTGTATTTTCTGAACGTTTTTAAAATTTTTTGGGTTTTTTTTGGGGGGGGGGAAACAAAAACGATCCATTATAAAGGGCTCAACAGGAGCAAAAAAAAAAAAAAGAATTTATTTTTTGGGACGTTTCGTACAAACATTAACATGATTTTGAATTGCTCGCAAAATCAAAGTGATGCTACTTTCTCTGTAGCAGATGAAATCGCCACATTCCACGCACACTTGCTTTACGTGCCCAAACAACATTTGGATGTTTGCAATCATCTCCCTCGCCTCTGGTCCCGACACCTCTGGAACCACCGATCTTCTTGCCATTGGGAGGGGATTTTGTTGTTCGTCACGTAGCTGGGCAGCACTATAATTATTTGGGTGCCACCTACTCATATGCCGATGCATAGTATGTTTGCCATAACTGTATTTTTTATCAGTGCCCCTTGACAATCTATCACCGCATATACGGCAAAACACGTAGCGTGCATTCACTTTTTTTTGCCCCTCAGGAATTCTGTAGAATTGCCAGATGTAATTCTCCTTTCGATTGTACCTCCTGGGCTCCTCTGGCAAAAACCTTGGCTCTTCCTCCTCTTCCTCCTCTTCCTGTTCTTCCTCTTCTTGCAAAATTACTTCTGCAGGTGGTCCTCTCTTTCTTGGATTTGGTGGAGGTGGTGGGTTAGCACCAGCTGAAGCTACTAATGAAGCCATCTCAAAGTCTCAATAAAGGGTCTTTCTCTCACCAAGATGAAAGTCAGAGTGAGGAAAGAAGGAGGGTTTTTCATCATTTGGGAAAAACAAAAGTTCTAAACCAATGAAAAGTGTTCATTTTAGATCACATGACCTAGTATTACATCATTAGGAAACCAAAAGTGAAATGAACCAATGAAAAGTGTTATTACCGAGTCACATGACCTGCTGTGTTTACGTTACGCGGTCGGCGCCGCGCCGCGGATCGCTTCCGGTTCGCGTACCGCTGCGCTTCCGGGTACGCGAACGTAGCACGTCATATGACGTATTACGCGAGAACGCGAAACGTCATGCTGACGCGACGCGTCACGATGTTGTTTTGTAACGCGAGAGGTGCGCAAAAGGAACGTTTACCGGTTCGCGTACCGGGTCGCGGCTCCGAATTGAGCTAACGGGAAGCTAACCGGTACGCGTACTGGGAGCGAAACAAAAAAAAAATTTAAATTTTTTTTTATTAAAAACATGTAAAAAATATTTTTCTTTTTAAAGAATAATACATTGTAAAGGTTTTGATATTAGCTATTAAAAAACCAATGAAATTCACTGAAAAAACCATAGGTTATAGACCATATATAGTTAGGAATTAGCATTTACAAAACCTTAAAAATTCACTGAAAAAACCATAGGTTATAGACCATATATAGTTAGGGAATAGCATTTAAAAAACCTTATTTTACTCACACAAAACCATTGAAATTCCATATATAGTTAGTTGTACTAACTATATATCACGCACCCGCAATCCACTGCTGATGATGTCACATATTACATCATTCATGACATGGTCAGTGACATCACTGATGACATCACTGATGACATCTCAAATGACATCACTGATGACATCACTGATGACATCTCAAATGACATCACTGATGACATCACTGATGACATCTCAAATGACATTACTGATGACATCACTGATAAAATCATTCATGTGATAATACGATGAACCTCTTCAGACTCTAATATAACCTTAGATACACTCAGTGTAAACACAGACTCACAGATTGTCACTCATCCATGAAGTTACACACACACCTAGACAGTCATGCAAACAATCAATCACACCTCCATTTCCTTAACTATACAGTTAAACACACCTTACTTATTCAAACATATACTAAAACATATTTACTCACTTATACAATCCTGGATACAAGTTCACAATGATCCATACAGCCACTCACACATTCACTGGCTCTTATGCACAGTTATTTATATATGTCAACTCTCACATGTACTATATTTTACATATGTACTTAATTTGACATGTAGCACTGAGATATCTATTCACTCACCAATACAGTCATGCACACAGTCAACCGCCCATACAGCTGTTTCCACATGCACTTTTGAACCCATACATCTAGTGAATCAACTGCTCACACATCTAAGCACAGAGTCATACACCTCCCAGCCACCCACACACACACTCAGTCTCCCATACAAATACTTGGGCAACCAATCAATAACCCATATAGTTACTCATATAGCTACTGATCAACACATGCAGCAGTTTACAGAACAACAGACATAATGATGCACAAATTAAGACAGTTTAGTCACTAACCCATGCACTCAGTGAGACACATTTAATCACTCACTCATACAGTCAGTCATGCACCTACTAAATCCTTCATCCAGACACTTATACATCCACTCATTCTTCAATATGTAAGACATATTTTAACTTTACAGAAACATACAGTAACTGGATGTTGTCATCAGTGATGTCATTTGAGATGTCATCAGTGATGTCATCAGTGATGTCATTTGAGATGTCATCAGTGATGTCATCAGTGATGTCATTTGAGATGTCATCAGTGATGTCATCAGTGATGTCACTGACCATGTCATGAATGATGTAATATGTGACATCATCAGCAGTGGATTGCGGGTGCGTGATATATAGTTAGTACAACTAACTATATATGGAATTTCAATGGTTTTATGTGAGTAAAATAAGGTTTTTTAAATGCTATTCCCTAACTATATATGGTCTATAACCTATGGTTTTTTCAGTGAATTTTTAAGGTTTTGTAAATGCTAATTCCTAACTATATATGGTCTATAACCTATGGTTTTTTCAGTGAATATATATATATATATATATCTATATATATACTCCAGCCTGTCTCTCGATGCACTTTCCGTGCGGACAAGAACGGGACACCAAATGACGCCACAGCCAGACTGGAAAAGTTTTCACAGGTGATATGCTTTCATTCGTGCATACAGGGTGCAAAGCCTTGTCAAACGCGTTTCGGGCACCGGCTGTGCCCTTGCTCACTGACAATTCGCCATGGTTTCTCCACCAGTATAAATACCACAGTGTAAAAAATGCGCGCCAACCTTCCAGTTTAACAATAAACATAGGCAAAGGACTTGTGCCATTAAAAGCTTCACTGGTTACAGGAAAATGGTTCCCCCATATTGGAACGGTGCATTTAGATATAGCCCAAGATGAACATAACATGTTAGCATCAACATAGGTATACCTAAATAAACGTAAAACAATCTTGGATCATAAAAAACGTTTAAAATTGCATTATAAATATAGCATTGGTTAGGTTGTCAATGTCATGTAAAAAAATGTAAAAAAGTCTACCAGATGGTGAGAATAAAATCATGAAAATCTTTGGAAACAAGGCTTCGTAATCCGTTCAATGGCATACATTTTGGTCCCATTAAAAATATGTAAAAAAACAATCAACACTGTGCAAATATGCTGTGATGACATACCGATATGCATCAAGATTGCAATGTTCACAGTAATGACATTTAGTTTAGACAAATGCCACATTACACCAATAAAGTGCTAATGTGCTGAATGTATAAATGTAATTGTAAACATACGACCTGTGCAAACTTGTCCATGCAAACTAGATAAAGGTGCACAGTGCAAAATGCAAACGGAATATATGTACAATATGGGACTTTTTAGAACGGTGCAAAGATGCAATAATACTGCAGACCACGATTTCATGTTGATTCTCATATAATCATCCGGTGTAGGGCTAATTTAAATATGCATAAAGTTATTATAGTGCACAAATGCATTTAGAACCAATGAAGTCTAAACATATAACGCGAGTGTTAGCATAGTTGACACGTCGTATCTATATGTGTCTCTGATCACGGTGGAGAACACAATATTTAAGAAGCTTGCAAAGAAGGGGACACTCCTTATCAGGTGATCTAATAAGAAGTAAAAAGTGCATAAAGTGATGTGTAAACAGTAATTTGCTAATGTAAAAACCTTAAAATTGTGTGATAGGTCATCTTAGTTTATGAGGTTCTCAGCTTGCCCTTTGAAGGCCGGGACTGGGTACTAATGATGAATGTACGTAAGCTGAGTCAGTCAGATACCTTCCTAAATATGAACTCCAAACCTGGAGTCCATTGGCCCAAATTGCTGATTAGAGAAAATTACGGAGATCCTCCCCCATGTTGAGGCCCCCAGGAGTCTTACTATTGAGTTTGATAATATATCTAGACTCTAACTGGCGTAGTCTCTTGTCTATGTCGCCTCTCCTTTTCCCCTGTTCCACTGCATCAATAACAAAGTATTGTATATTTGTTAAATCTTTGTTATGGGTAGTGGCAAAGTGTCTAGCTACAGGATATGTTAAATCCATATTGGCAATTGCTCTTATGTGCTGCAGAATGCGGACGTGGGCTGGTTGTTTCGTACTGCCCACGTACATTAAGTTACAATTGCACTGCAGCACATAAACTGCGTTCTCTGTGCGACACGTAAAATGGGCCCTGAGGGGAACCGGAGTGTCATCAAATGGGGTGGTGTAGGTGGTAGTGTTGACCCCAAATGTGCAGGCCCGACAGGAACTGCATTTAAAAAAACAATTTTTAGGGGACAGCCAGTTCTTTCCTTTGGTAGTTTTCGGGCTGCTTGTGACCAATTCATTGCGCATAGAGAATGCGCGTCTGAAAGTAATGGTGGGGGCTTTGGGCATGATCTCCTTCAAAACTGAATCAGTCATAATAATGGGCCATTCGCGTGTGACTATTTGGCTTATTTGTTTAGCTTGCCTGCTGAAACCAGTGATAAGTCTGATTTGATTATTACCCATATCATCTGGTTCAATAACTTAGTTTTTTCTGTTGGGATCGAGGAGGTCTAGACGGTTCAGAGTGATGGCTTTTCTCATAGCAGTATCTAACATAGGTGGTGAATAACCTCTGGCTATGAGTCTGAACTTGGCCTCTTTTTGCTGTTGGTCTCTGAGCATAGGTGAATCACAAGTACGATGAATTCGCAAAAATTCACCATACGGTATACTGGCGATGGTATGTTTTGGGTGGAAGCTCCCAGCATGGAGGATCGTGTTTCCTGATGTGCTCTTTCTAAAAATACTGGTTGTTATTTTATTCTTTTCAATTGCCACATGCACATCAAGGAAATCTGCCTCTGTCCTACTCATGCTGGCTGTGAACTTGAGATTAAGCTGGTTGTCATTGATGTTATTGACAAAGTTCACTGCTTCTTGTGTTGATCCCTGCCATATAATAAATACATCGTCAATATACCTCCAATACTTTAGGATATGATTTGAGCAGATTGTGGCAACATGGGCCCTGAGGACATGTTCCTCCCACCAGCCCAGGTGGAGCCCCGCGTAGCTGGTGGAGAAACATGCCCCATTGCCATCCTCTGAGCTGTTTGAACAAGGAGTTGTTAAACAAAAAGATGTTGTTGTTCAAACATTTGTCAATCACCTTAAGTATCATGCAATTGTGTTCGTACATTTCAATGGGCCTTTTACTTAGATAAAATTTTACTGCTCTGAGTCCATCAGCATGGTCAATGCTCGTATAGAGCGTTGCAATGTCCATAGTTATGAACAACAGTTCATCAGACCACTCACATTGGTTCAGCAAAAAAAGGAATTCCGTGGTGTCTTTAATATAGGCAGGTGATGTTGTCACAAACTCCTGGAGATAGTGGTCAATGTACTTGGAGGTGTTTTCAAACATGCTGTTTATGGAAGACACAATAGGTCGCCCCGGTGCAGGTAACACCTTCTTGTGGACCTTGGGGATGAAGTAGATATTTGGTATGGTTGGATGTTCTTTCCACAAAAACTTATGTTCATCCTTAGTGATGAGGCCCTCGCGTTTCCATTGATTGAGCTCATTTTTGTATTGGCCATAAATGTTATTCACAGACTTCATGTCCATTCTAGTGTAACATTCTTTGTCATCGAGATGTCTTTATGCTTCCTCCATATATTCCACCTTGCCCCATAAAACGATATTACCTCCTTTGTCGGATTGATTCACGACAACGGTGCTGTTATGTTTCAGTTTTTGCATGAGGTTTGTGTACTCTTTTGTTTTTGTCCTAGGTGGTTGACGCTTTTTGGCAGTTTTAATTTGAAGCAATTTTATTTCCTCCGTCAAGCGATCAGCATAAATATCAATGGCATCCCGCGGCATATTTGGAATGAAGGTTGATGGTGCTTTAAATGGGCTATTGGAAGCTTGGCCAATTTCAATGTCTTCCTTGTTTGCCACTTCCTGAGTACTCGCAGATTCGTTCTCATTTCCTTGCAATGCTTGCGTGGTGCGCATCAGTGGGATGTCTCTGACTAATAATCCACTGCATTCTGTGGCTTTGGTTGTGTGCAGCTTTTTCTTTGCTTCCAAGTTCATTTTTATAGAATAGTATTTTTTTAGTTTGATTTTTCTGATGAACTTGAAAATGTCCACGCGCGTGTTGCAATAATTGAAATTACTCTCCGGGCAGTATGAGAGACCTAGGGAAAGCAATTGTTTTTCTGCCACACTTAAATTAATTTTGGTAAGGTTCACAATGGTGTTTTCATCTGAGATAAGCGTTGGGTAGCAGATAGTTGACGGAGCCTCCTCCCACGCCCAGGCCGCCGCGTTGTCAATATTACTCCCAAGTCGCCTTGTGCATTAGAGGAGCTCACACGATGTTGGGCTATCCAGCCTATTTTCGATGCAGCCAGTCTTTTCAGGTACGCGTGATATTCTACTGCCTACGCGTTTCGGGGCCTCACGCCCCTTCTTCTTGGGCAAGAAAACGACACACCTAGAGCCAGTACACGTTTGTTTCCAGTTTTTATTCAGCATGCCCTCCCTCTGTGGGCGTGTGTTTTCTTCCAGACGAAAATAGGCTGGATAGCCCAACATCGTGTGAGCTAATCCCAGCTGTTTGAAGCCGAAGGAACTGAACGGATCAGAACTGTCATCGGCACGATGCGGTTATATGCAAATTGAGCCGGAATTGAAGGTCGCGGCTCACTCAGAGTACAGATTGAAGATTAATCATACACCAGAACTTACTCAAAGTAAAATGAACTTACCAGTACACAGGACTGCATGTCCCAAAATTCATCTGGGGAAGTGGAAGAAAACACACGCCCACAGAGGGAGGGCATGCTGAATAAAAACCGGAAACAAACGTGTACTGGCTCTAGGTGTGTCGTTTTCTTTCCCAAGAAGAAGGGGCGTGAGGCCCCGAAACGCGTAGGCAGTAGAATATCACGCGTACCTGAAAAGACTGGCTGCATCGAAAATAGGCTGGATAGCCCAACATCGTGTGAGCTCCTCTAATGCACAAGGCGACTTGGGAGTAATGTATATATATATATATGTATATATATATTCACTGAAAAAACCATAGGTTTCACACCAGTTATAGTTAGCTGGAAATTTTACTGGTATAAAACCAATGAAATTCCCACATTATAGTTAGTTGGACTCACTATAACTTGCGCGTGCAATGCACTGCTGATGACATCACATATTACATCACTCATGACATGGTCAGTGACATCACTCATGACATCACTGATGACACCATCCTTGTGACAGAGTGACAGACCTCCTTTCACTGTAATGTAACCCTTGAAACACATATTCAAAAATAGAAACTAAAATTTACAAAAAAATGGAGATACCCATACCAGTTACAACAACCAATTCAGTAATTCCACCATCTATATTCACATCCACTCATTCACCAGCAGTTCTATGTAGTCATTCATACATATACTCACTCATCATATGTAGTGATACACCTATACATCCTGTTACACACTGACAGTCATCCAAAAGATACTCTCACACATACTCACACATGCAAATAAACTATTGAACATCCATTTATTTGCATATACAGCTATACACACACTACCACCTTACTTCTATGGAAACTTACACATACTTACTCTCTTAAACAATCACTTATAGAAACACATACTTATTTAAACAGGAACTCTTACAATCCCTTACTCTCACATATACTCACTTATATACATCAAAGTTCACATATACTACATTAAAACATATGTAGTTACTGATAAAGACACTAGTGAGACAGTCATTCACTCACTAACATACACATATACACACTCATCCACCCATACAGTCCTGCACATGTGCTGCATCCAAAACACATACAAACAGAGAGTCAGTCATTCATGCATCTATGTGCTAAGTAATACCCCCACCAAACCATACAAACACTTATACTGATACTAAGAAAAACATCTAATAACCCATATACCTACACATGTAGCTACTCACTAACCCATGCAGCCACTTATACACAAAGTGAAACATTAATACATATATTTAAATATTTAAACATTACTCACTAATATTTATTTTTCAGAAAGACACACATTCACTGGATGGTGTCATCAGTGATGTCATGAGTGATGTCACTGACCATGTCATGAGTGATGTAATATGTGACGTCATCAGCAGTGCATTGCACGCGCAAGTTATAGTGAGTCCAACTAACTATAACGTGGGAATTTCATTGGTTTTATACCAGTAAAATTTCCAGCTAACTATAACTGGTGTGAAACCTATGGTTTTTTCAGTGAATTTAATAGGTTTTTTAAATGCTAATTCCTAACTATAACTGGTGTGAAACGTATGGTTTTTTCAGTGAATTTCATCGGTTTTTTAATAGCAAATCTCTATAGGTATGAAATAATATTTATTATAATGAATTTTATATTGTATAAATATGTAATTTAAAAAAAAAATTCTTTTTTATATTTTTTGCCTGGTGCGCTCCCGGGGCGCGTACCGGTGAACGCACGGATAAGCGCAATGTTACGGCGCGCCAAGTGGCACGTACCGGGGAGCGTCCCGTTAGCGCTATTCCGGCGAACGAAAACAACATCGTGACGTTTCGCGTAGCCGCGTGATGCGTCATATGACGCACTGCGTAAGCGCACCCGTAAGCACGCGATCGCATACGACCGCGCAACGTAAGCACCCCGACGCGCTTACGTTACATGCCCCGGGACGCGCCCCAGGGCGCGTAGCGTAAGCGCGTCAAGCCATGTGACTTTAAAATAACACTTTTCATTGGTTCAGAACATTTTTTTTTCAAAATATTGAGAAACCCACCCATTTCTCTCACTATTGCTTTGTACTTGGAGAGAGCAAGAGGTGTTCTTTGCATTATCTGCTTCTCAAAGTTTTCTGATCTACAGCAATGGCTGCAAGGGAGTCATCCAGCAGTGATTCTGATGGTTTTTTGCGTGAGGACCCTCCTCACCACAAAACAAAGGACCACTTCATTTGGAAATTTTATGACATCCCTGAAGGAAAAAAAAAGGGTAATGCTGCTAAGGTAACCTGCAAGATATGTGGCAGTATTTTATCCAGAGGCAATCCTAATAAAAAATATAGCTTTGGAAATGCCAATTTAATTAGGCATGTCCAGAGAAGACACCCAAAAAACTATGCCAGGGAGAGTGTGAGGGACCTGGCACAGAAATTACCAAGAGATGGCAGCAGCACCTCCACTGGTGGAGCAACACCTTCAGGAACACCACGTGGAAGAATGGTCCCTAACTTGCAGCCGGTGTTTGCAGGCATAAAATTTCTATGCGTGGACTGTGATGAACTGCTCTGTTATGGGGAGCAGAGCATTAAACTCATTGCTATAAAGAGACAGGAACACCGCTGCCCTCCCCGTCCCTAATTTTTCACAATTTTTTGCTCCTGTTGAGCAGTTTCGGAATCCCTGTTTTTGTTTTTCCCCTGAAAAAAATCCCCCAAAAATATTAAATCGTTTAAAAAAAGTATACAAAAATATAAAAAAACAAAAATTAAAAAAAAGTTCTTTTCAGAACTACCTCCAATTTATAAAAAAATGCTACATTTTTTAAAAACTCTGTCATTCTTTTTTCTCCATAGTATGCTCCCCGGTACGCTCCCCGGTGCGCGTACCGGGCGCTCCCCCCGTGAAAATCGTTTTTGTTTTTTTTTTGTCCCGCGGTCCCTTTTATGGCCCCCACATCAAACCTAGGGGGTCAGGGGGGGTGTACCCTGCCCCCTTTTGGTCATTTCCCCCTTTTGTTTTTAGCTACCTCTTGTGTCTCGGTCCTACCGAGACACACGATGGCGGCCGCTCCGGACTGTTTCAAATGTTTACAGACACCCGAGAGCCAATCAGCTTCTCATGCGTAAGTCGCGTGGCGCGCCCGGAGCGCTCCCAGGTGCGCGTACCGGGGCGCGGCTCTAGATATATACATTTTTTTGAACCTAAATTACTCAAAATCCTCTGGAGCACATATCTTGAGACATAGCAAAGGCACATCGGGCTACCAGTCCCTACAATTTTGCCAAGTTTGGTGAAAATCCATTCAGCCGTTCGAGCTAAAAGTGCGACCGACCGCCCTATGGAAATTAACATGGGGAAAACACGTTTTGGGACCCCCCTTTTTATCTTGGCCCCCACTTGACAAATCCCCCCCAAACTTTCACAGAAGGAGTGGAGCGCCGCGAGGCAAAGTTGCTGAAAAATTCAGGCCAATTCCTCAACCGGCGCCAGAGTTATTCCAAATAGAATGTTGCGATTTCCCTATGGAAATCAATCCTAACTATAACTACCTACTGGCGACCGTAACACAAGTTGTTGTTGTATATTGAACCCATTCCATAGTCTCTCATGTAAGCAGAAACAGATTTATTCACATGGTTCCGTGCTTTCTCAAATTGTGGACAAAATTGGTTGGACCAGTTCTATTTCTGTCTTTGGCATATATTGGAATATACCATGGTAGTTTGTGGAAAAAGTGTCATCAATTGCCCAAATGTGTCCTTTAAAACCATCTCCAGACCTACCCCAGTCAAAGTGCCTAGGTCATTTCCACCACAGTGCAAAATTATGAGGTCAGGGTGCGGCAGACGGTAAAAGGTTTTCACCAATGGTATCAATTGATGACATCTCAATCCTCTTTGGCCAATCCATTTTATGTGCACATTTGGTAAATCAAGGTTGTGAAAATTTCTGGTAGCTGCATACCTTTGAGCCCAGTGAATGTAGCTATGTCCAATAATCCAGACAGAGTGCATGGTGAGAGGAGGTTCTGGTGCAGTCAGATGAAGTGTAGGAATGAAATGGCAGTTGGAACAGTAGGAGTTTGCAAAAAAAAACTGTGGAGTTTTAGTGCTCTTGAATCACAAGCAATGATTGGTGGATTCAGATAGTTGAAAACTGAAAGTTAGGGTGCATGGTTCTGTTGTGTGTAAGAAGTAATTTGAATGGTTAAAAAAAAGTCATTTAAAGAAAGATTGCAGTAGATAAGCTGGTGTATTGAGAGGTCAAACATCCTTGCTCATTTGATTTGCAACATTGTAGAATAAACTTTTAACCCTGGGAGGTCAGTGAGGAGGGAGTTGCTATGGTAACAGGTAGAAAGGGCTGAGGGGGGGGGAAGGGTGTTGTCTGTGCCATTAATGGTTGCAGTGCCTGGAGAACATACCTTTTGCTCTGCTAAAGAAATATTGGTGTGTGTATCTGACACTGTTCTGAATCTCCCAAAGCATTTGTAAAGGTGAGTTATGATTCATTTAGATAGAGAGTTCAGATTAAGAAGCACATTGATTTTCTTTGCTGTTGGTTTGTGTGATGCTTTTTGAAAATGCATGGTTTCTATATTTGTAAAATAGAGGATTTGTATTTTGTGAAATAGTGATGTTTCAGTAGTGAAGTTGAATGGTTGTACATAGGACTTGCACTCTGTATCTAAAATGTTATTTTAAAAATCAATATTAGGGTAAATGAATGGGTTTCAGTAGTGAAAATGAATGCTTGTACATAGGACCTGTGTTGTGTTCCTAAAATGGTAATTGAAAAACGATTTTAGTGCGAATCAATGGGTTTGAGTAGTGAAAATGAATGCTTGTATATACGATCTGTGCAGTGTTTCTAAAATGTTAATTTAAAAACGATTTTAGTGCAAAACAATGGGTTTTAGTAGTGAAAATGAATGCTTATAAATAGGATCTGTCATCTGTTCATAAAATGTTAAATAAAAAACGATTTTAGGGCAAATTAATGGCTTTCAGTAGTGAAAATGAATGCTTGTACATAGGAACTGTGTTCTGTTCCTAAAATGGTAATTGAAAAACGATTTTAGTGCAAATCAATGGGTTTGAGTAGTGAAAATGAATGCTTGTATATAGGTTCTGTGCAGTGTTTCTAAAATGTTAATTGAAAAACGATTTTAGTGCAAAACAATGGGTTTTAGTAGTGAAAATGAAGGCTTATAAATAGGATCTGTCCTCTGTTCATAAAATATTAAATAAAAAACGATCTTAGGGCAAATTAATGGCTTTCAGTAGTGAAAATGAATGCTTGTACATAGGATCTGTGTTCTGTTCCTAAAATGGTAATTGAAAAACGATTTTAGTGCAAATCAATGGGTTTGAGTAGTGAAAATGAATGCATGTATATAGGATCTGTGCAGTGTTTCTAAAATGTTAATTGAAAAACGATTTTAGTGCAAATAAATGGGTTTTAGTAGTGAAAATGAATGCTTGTACATAGACCTGTGTTCTGTTCCTAAAATGGTAATTGAAAAACGATTTTAGTGCAAATCCATGGCTTTAACATTTTTAAGAAGGAATAAATAGTGTGTGCATAATTATATAAAAATATTTGAATCTTTTACAAACATGTTACCTGTTTTACATCAGATTGGGAAGCAGACTGAGTTTCTTTGCTGTTGGTTTGTTTCATTTTTTGGGTAATGCTTGGTAGGAATGTTTGCAAGAGATAGGAAATGTATTTTGTAAAATAGTGAGTTTTCAGTACTGAAATGGAATGCTTGTACTCCAGCAATGCATCCTTTCACATGGGGAAAGCTCCATGTGAAAGCGTTTGCCTCAGTCTTATGTCTGCTGTGAGGCAGGCGCAAGATTTTGACGTAACAGTGTCTTAAAAGAGACGCAGTGAAATCTCATAGATTTCACTGCGTCACTATTACGAGGTTTTCTGCGGAGAAATGACCCCTCTGTGTACATTACACCTGACAGAGGTATAATGTGGCGCAGAGGTTTAAAAAATGACGCATCTACCTACATGCGTCACTTTTTAAATATGGCGCAACAAGGCACATGTTTTATGCCGCCGATACATCACAAAAAGTGATGCATCAGCAGTGCAAAACTGACGCAGGGCCTCATAAATGAGGTTCATCTTTTTTTGCACACTACTCCAGTTTAGTCTTGTCCACTGCACTCTTGGACACAAGCCTCCCCTTTTGTGCTCCCCTGGACAGGCTTCATCTCATCTGCACTCCTGCTTAGGTGTCAGAATCCTTTGCCTCACTCTTATGCCTGCTGTGAGGCAGGTGCAAGATTTTGACGTAACAGTGTCCTAAAAGTGATGCAGTGAAATCTCATAGATTTCACTGCGTCAGTATTACGAGGATTTGTGCGGAGAAATGATCCCTCTGTGTACATTACACCTGACAGAGGTATAATGTGGCGCAGAGGTTTAAAAAATCACGCATCTACCTACATGCGTCACTTTTTAAATATGGCGCAACAAGGAACATGTTTTATGCGCCAATGCGTCACAAAAACTGACGCATCAGTAGGCCAAAACTGACGCAGGGCTTTATAAATGAGGCTCATCTTTTTTTTGCACACTACTCCAGTTTAGTCCTGTCCACTGCACTCTTGGACACAAGCCTCACCTTTTGTGCTCCCCTGGACAGGCTTCATCTCATCTGCACTCCTGCTTAGGTGTCAGAATCCTTTCACATGGGGGAAAGCCCCATGTGAATTCGTTTGCCTCAGTCTTATGCCTGCTGTGAGGCAGGTGCAAGATTTTGATGTAACAGTGTCCTAAAAGTGACGCAGTGAAATCTCATAGATTTCACTGTGTCACTATTACGAGGCTTTTTGCGGAGAAATGACCCCTCTGTGTACATTACACCTGACAGAGGTATAATGTGGCCCAGAGGTTTAAAAAATGACACATCTACCTACATGCGTCACTTTTTAAATATGGCGCAACAAGGCACATGTTTTATGCGCCAATGCGTCACAAAAAGTGATGCATCAGTAGCGCAAAACTGACGCAGGGCTTTATAAATGAGGCTCACCTTTTTTTTGCACACTACTCCAGTTTAGTCCTGTCCACAGCACTCTTGGACACAAGCCTCACCTTTTGTGCTCCCCTGGACAGGCTTCATCTCATCTGCACTCCTGCTTAGGTGTCAGAATCCTTTCACATGGGGGAAAGCCCCATGTGAATTTGTTTGCCTCAGTCTTATGCCTGCTGTGAGGCAGGTGCAAGATTTTGATGTAACAGTGTCCTAAACGTGACGCAGTGAAATCTCATAGATTTCACTGTGTCACTATTACGAGGATTTTTGCGGAGAAATGACCCCTCTGTGTACATTACACCTGACAGAGGTATAATGTGACGCAGAGGTTTAAAAAATGACACATCTACCTACATGCGTCACTTTTTAAATATGGCGCAACAAGGCACATGTTTTATGCGCCAATGCGTCACAAAAAGTGACGCATCAGTAGCGCAAAACTGACGCAGGGCTTTATAAATGAGGCTCATCTTTTTTTTGCACACTACTCCAGTTTAGTCCTGTCCACAGCACTCTTGGACACAAGCCTCACCTTTTGTGCTCCCCTGGACAGGCTTCATCTCATCTGCACTCCTGCTTAGGTGTCAGAATCCTTTCACATGGGGGAAAGCCCCATGTGAATTCGTTTGCCTCAGTCTTATGCCTGCTGTGAGGCAGGTGCAAGATTTTGATGTAACAGTGTCCTAAAAGTGACGCAGTGAAATCTCATAGATTTCACTGTGTCACTATTACGAGGCTTTTTGCGGAGAAATGACCCCTCTGTGTACATTACACATGACAGAGGTATAATGTGGCGCAGAGGTTTAAAAAATGACACAGCTACCTACATGCGTCACTTTTTAAATATGGCGCAACAAGGCACATGTTTTATGCGCCAATGCGTCACAAAAAATGACGCATCAGTAGCGCAAAACTGACGCAGGGCTTTATAAATGAGGCTCATCTTTTTTTTGCACACTACTCCAGTTTAGTCCTGTCCACTGCACTCTTGGACACAAGCCTCACCTTTTGTGCTCCCCTGGACAGGCTTCATCTCATCTGCACTCCTGCTTAGGTGTCAGAATCCTTTCACATGGGGGAAAGCCCCATGTGAATTCGTTTGCCTCAGTCTTATGCCTGCTGTGAGGCAGGTGCAAGATTTTGATGTAACAGTGTCCTAAACGTGACGCAGTGAAATCTCATAGATTTCACTGTGTCACTATTACGAGGCTTTTTGCGGAGAAATGACCCCTCTGTGTACATTACACCTGACAGAGGTATAATGTGACGCAGAGGTTTAAAAAATGACACATCTACCTACATGCGTCACTTTTTAAATATGGCGCAACAAGGCACATGTTTTATGCGCCAATGCGTCACAAAAAGTGACGCATCAGTAGCGCAAAACTGACGCAGGGCTTTATAAATGAGGCTCATCTTTTTTTTGCACACTACTCCAGTTTAGTCCTGTCCACAGCACTCTTGGACACAAGCCTCACCTTTTGTGCTCCCCTGGACAGGCTTCATCTCATCTGCACTCCTGCTTAGGTGTCAGAATCCTTTCACATGGGGGAAAGCCCCATGTGAATTCGTTTGCCTCAGTCTTATGCCTGCTGTGAGGCAGGTGCAAGATTTTGATGTAACAGTGTCCTAAAAGTGACGCAGTGAAATCTCATAGATTTCACTGTGTCACTATTACGAGGCTTTTTGCGGAGAAATGACCCCTCTGTGTACATTACACATGACAGAAGTATAATGTGGCGCAGAGGTTTAAAAAATGACACAGCTACCTACATGCGTCACTTTTTAAATATGGCGCAACAAGGCACATGTTTTATGCGCCAATGCGTCACAAAAAATGACGCATCAGTAGCGCAAAACTGACGCAGGGCTTTATAAATGAGGCTCATCTTTTTTTTGCACACTACTCCAGTTTAGTCCTGTCCACTGCACTCTTGGACACAAGCCTCACCTTTTGTGCTCCCCTGGACAGGCTTCATCTCATCTGCACTCCTGCTTAGGTGTCAGAATCCTTTCACATCGGGAAAGCCCCATGTGAATTCGTTTGCCTCAGTCTTATGCCTGCTGTGAGGCAGGTGCAAGATTTTGATGTAACAGTGTCCTAAAAGTGACGCAGTGAAATCTCATAGATTTCACTGTGTCACTATTACGAGGCTTTTTGCGGAGAAATGACCCCTCTGTGTACATTACACCTGACAGAGGTATAATGTGGCGCAGAGGTTTAAAAAATGACACATCTACCTACATGCGTCACTTTTTAAATATGGCGCAACAAGGCACATGTTTTATGCGCCAATGCGTCACAAAAAGTGACGCATCAGTAGCGCAAAACTGACGCAGGGCTTTATAAATGAGGCTCACCTTTTTTTTGCACACTACTCCAGTTTAGTCCTGTCCACAGCACTCTTGGACACAAGCCTCACCTTTTGTGCTCCCCTGGACAGGCTTCATCTCATCTGCACTCCTGCTTAGGTGTCAGAATCCTTTCACATGGGGGAAAGCCCCATGTGAATTCGTTTGCCTCAGTCTTATGCCTGCTGTGAGGCAGGTGCAAGATTTTGATGTAACAGTGTCCTAAACGTGACGCAGTGAAATCTCATAGATTTCACTGTGTCACTATTACGAGGCTTTTTGCGGAGAAATGACCCCTCTGTGTACATTACACCTGACAGAGGTATAATGTGACGCAGAGGTTTAAAAAATGACACATCTACCTACATGCGTCACTTTTTAAATATGGCGCAACAAGGCACATGTTTTATGCGCCAATGCGTCACAAAAAGTGACGCATCAGTAGCGCAAAACTGACGCAGGGCTTTATAAATGAGGCTCATCTTTTTTTTGCACACTACTCCAGTTTAGTCCTGTCCACAGCACTCTTGGACACAAGCCTCACCTTTTGTGCTCCCCTGGACAGGCTTCATCTCATCTGCACTCCTGCTTAGGTGTCAGAATCCTTTCACATGGGGGAAAGCCCCATGTGAATTCGTTTGCCTCAGTCTTATGCCTGCTGTGAGGCAGGTGCAAGATTTTGATGTAACAGTGTCCTAAAAGTGACGCAGTGAAATCTCATAGATTTCACTGTGTCACTATTACGAGGCTTTTTGCGGAGAAATGACCCCTCTGTGTACATTACACATGACAGAGGTATAATGTGGCGCAGAGGTTTAAAAAATGACACAGCTACCTACATGCGTCACTTTTTAAATATGGCGCAACAAGGCACATGTTTTATGCGCCAATGCGTCACAAAAAGTGACGCATCAGTAGCGCAAAACTGACGCAGGGCTTTATAAATGAGGCTCATCTTTTTTTTGCACACTACTCCAGTTTAGTCCTGTCCATTGCACTCTTGGACACAAGCCTCACCTTTTGTGCTCCCCTGGACAGGCTTCATCTCATCTGCACTCCTGCTTAGGTGTCAGAATCCTTTCACATCGGGAAAGCCCCATGTGAATTCGTTTGCCTCAGTCTTATGCCTGCTGTGAGGCAGGTGCAAGATTTTGATGTAACAGTGTCCTAAAAGTGACGCAGTGAAATCTCATAGATTTCACTGTGTCACTATTACGAGGCTTTTTGCGGAGAAATGACCCCTCTGTGTACATTACACCTGACAGAGGTATAATGTGGCGCAGAGGTTTAAAAAATTACGCATCTACCTACATGCGTCACTTTTTAAATATGGCGCAACAAGGCACATGTTTTATGCGCCAATGCGTCACAAAAAGTGACGCATCAGTAGCGCAAAACTGACGCAGGGCTTTATAAATGAGGCTCATCTTTTTTTGCACACTACTCCAGTTTAGTCCTGTCCACTGCACTCTTGGACACAAGCCTCACGTTTTGTGCTCCCCTGGACAGGCTTCATCACATGAGCATTCCTGCTTAGGCCTTATAATCTTTTTTTAGAATAACATTTAAAAAACAGAGAAAAGGTCATATATATAAGCTTTTCATTACACTACTAAAATATTTTTGGTGCAAATTAATGAGTTTTACATTTTTGAGAAAGAATAAATAGTAGGACCTGCACTGTGTTTCTAAAATGTTTTTGAAAAATCGATTTTGGGACAAATCAATGAATTCTACATTTTTGAGAAAGAATAAATAGTGTGTGCATGATTACATAAAAAAAATTGAACTTTTCACAACCATGTCACCTGTGTTACCTCAGATTAGGAAGCACACTGAGCTTCTTTGCTGTTGGTTTGTGTTATTTTTTTGGTAATGCTTGGTAGGATTGTTTGCAAGAGAGAGGAAATGTATTTTGTAAAATAGTGAGTTTTTAGTACTGAAATGGAATGCTTGTACTCCAGCAATGCATCCTTTCACATGGGGAAAGCTGCATGTGAAAGCGTTTGCCTCAGTCTTATATCTGCTGTAAGGCAGGCGCAAGATTTTGACGTAAAGGTGTCCTAAAAGTGACGCAGTGAAATCTCATACATTTCACTGTGTCACTATTACGAGGCTTTTTGCGGAGAAATGACCCTTCTGTGTACATTACACCTGAAAGAGGTATAATGTGGCGCAGAGGTTTAAAAAGTGACGCATCTACCTACATGCGTCACTTTTTAAATATGGCGCAACAAGGCACATGTTTTATGCCGCCGATGCATCACAAAAAGTGACGCATCAGTAGCGCAAAACTGACACAGGGCTTTATAAATGAGGCTCATCTTTTTTTTGCACACTACTCCAGTTTAGTCCTGTCCACTGCACTCCTGGACACAAGCGTCACCTTTTGTGCTCACATGGACAGGTTTCATCACATCTGCACTCCTGCTTAGGCCTCATAATCTTTTTTTAGAATAACATTTGAAAAACAGAGAAAAAGGTCATATGTATAAGCTTTTCATTGCACTACTGAAACATTTTTGGGGCAAAATCATGTCTTTTACATTTTTGTGAAAGAATAAATAGTGGGTGCATGATTACATAATTTTTTTTGACCTTTTCACAATCATATCACCTGTGTTACCTCAGATTAGGAAGTAGATTGTACAGATGAGGTGAGGCATGTCCAGAGGGACAGAAGAGGTGAGGCCTGTGTTCAAGACTGTAGTGGGAGAGAGGCTTTTCTTGGAGAGCATAAGTGGTGAGACCTGTGTCTAAGAGTGCAGTGGACTAGGCTTCATGAAGCCTATCCCCCACTGCACTCTTAGACACAGGTCTCAAGTTCTTTGCACCCGTGGACAGATCTCTCTTCTACTACACTCTTCAATAGAGGCCATACTTCTTGTGCACCCCTAGACAATCCTTACCTCATCTGGAACCCTGAATAGACTTCAACTAATTGGCATGCTTAGACAGGCCTCAGCTTATTTACACCCTTGGACATGCATTACCTCATATGCACCTACTTACTATCAATTATACTCAATACATTGAGGCCTTTTTAGAGGACAGAGATGAGGTAAGGCTTGTCCAAGGGTAAGAGGAGGTTAGTCCTCTCCATTGTAGTCATGGACACTGATTGCTTGTACATAGGACCTGCACTGTGTGTCTAAAATGTTATTTAAAAAACGATTTTGGTGAAAAAAAAGACTTTTAGTTTTTTGAGAAGGAATAAATAGTGTCTGCATTATTAAATACATATATTTCATCTTTTCACAATAATGTCACGTGTGTTACCTTAGATTAGGAAGTAGATTGTGTAGATGAGGTGAGGCATGTTCAGAGGAACAGACGAGGTGAGGCCTGAGTTCAAGACTGTAGTGGGAGAGAGGCCTTTCCTGGAGAACATAGGTGGTGAAGCCTGTGTGTAAGAGTGCAGTGGAATAGACTTCATGAAGCTTATCTCCTACTGCACTCTTAGACACAGGTCTCACTTTCTTTGTACTTGTGTACATACCTCTCTTCCACTACACTCTTCAATACAGGTCTCACCTCTTCTGCACCCTTGGAGAATCCTCACTTGATCTGTAACCCTGAATAGACCGTTTGCTTTTTGTCATTGCTTTGTTGTTTGATAATAGTGGTCTATAATGTGCTATATATTTTTTAACACAGATTGAAATCAAGATTTCAAGAGTAAGGAAAGATGCCCTAAAGGCAAAGAAGAAGGAAGAATGAAATACGGTTCCAAACAAAAACAGCAACGGAATTACAGACTCTTCAACAACAAATACTTCAAAAAACAGGAACAAAGCTCCTGGTAAGACCACTAAGTCTTTCTTACGGAACATATGTAGATCAAGTAAAAATGTTGGACAGCATGTAGAAAAAGAGAATGAGAGAGTAAATTTGAAAAGGAAGGAGAGAACCTCAAAGAATCCTACAACTGGAGCCGGAGAGAATAATATGTATAGGAATAGAAGGCAGAATCAGTTTAGAGACATTCGTAAACGAATGTTTCGCAATAGGGTGGTTTTAAATTTGTTAAAAAACATTAGGAAAGGTAAACAGAGAGCTGCTTTTTTATAAGAAAAAGAAAGTAGATCAGTCTTTTGAAGTTAAGAAAAAATTATTTATTTTAATAATCAATAGAATTAGGACACTTAACAAGACAATTGATGTTTTCAAATCAAACAGTAGATGGAAAAGAGTAATTAATCGGACTAATTTTTGTAAAGTTTTTTAAGGAGAATGGATGCACAGTTCAAGTTGTGAGCCATTTTTTAATGAGGAGAGTTACTTCCAGGAGAATGATTTAGTGCATGCAGTTGACACCAGTGGTCGAGCGTATGAAGTGAAAGACGGTTGTCCGATTGAAAAAGAGAAACTTGTGCCTAGAGAACCAGAAGAGGTGCTAACTGATGAAGTTTTAGGGAGAAGCACTAAGGGTCCAGTGTACACTTGGAAGTGTAGTCGTATTTGTAGTGTGCGACAGGAATCAATTGATTTGTTTTGTAATTTCTTACGTACATATAGTAAGAAAAGTCTAAAACAGAAAGTGAAGATGTTGCAAGACTTAGATCCTTGCAGAGTGAGAGAAAACACAGGTTTGCAAGGGCATTCACTGGCTTGTCTTTCTAGAAAAGTTTGTCAGAGTGTTTTTCATCATTTTAGGATGTTAGCAGTGCATCATACCAAAATTAGGAAATTAGTGAGAATGTTGTATTATGCAAAAAGTCCAGCACTTAAGCTCAAACAATTAAACAGTGCTCTTTTGCATGGAACTGAATTAGATGTGAAGAAGATTTGTGAAGAAATTGAGATTTGTTATTTTGGTGAAAAAGAGGACAGTGTAGAAATTGACACAGCAATTCAAGGTAATGTGGAAGAGAATGTACAGATTTCAAGTACAGAAAAGTTTGAGCAGGAAATTACCAGGTTTAAGGTGAAATCAAGTGAAAGGCCGAATTTTATTTGTGTGTGTTGTCGACGAAGTCATTATAAACATCAAACTAGATTAGTTGATTTATACGTAAAAAGTGAAAAGATGAATAATTATGAGTGGAAGGATTTTGCAACTTATTTGTGGGTGGAGAATTGTTTTGATTTGAGTTGTGATCAGCGTATTGGTAAATATTGTTATGATACATTAAATCAAAACAGAATGCCTGCCAGAGCTGTTCATAATAATCTGGAGTTGGTAGACATTCCCCGTGAATTGATGGATTTAAATACATATGAGTCTATTTTGATTCAATGTGTCCATCCTTTTCAGGCAATTGTTCGCATGGAGCCTAAGATAGGGAAATTGCCTCCTACAGATTTGCAGAGAGGATTAAAGGGAAGAGTTGTTTATTTGCCTCTAGATTTCAAAAAAAATATTGATACAATTGGTATAGAAAAAGTAGAAGAGGAACCTTTAGTTATTCTAGTTAATGGGGTTCCGACAAAGAGTAAGAAAATCTGGCAAGATTTAGTGGATGTTAGGAAAGTCAAAAAGGCAACGTTGTATTTAGTCAAATACAATGAGTATTACAAAGATGTATGTGTTGCAGCAGAGGAAACAGCTGCAGATGAAGACAGTGATTGTTCAGGCGGCCAAATTGAAAAAGTTGATGTGTCTAGAAGTGAAGAAATATATGAACATTATACTGTTCATCCTTTGCATTCCAAAGAAGTAATGGGGAATGCAATTGAATTGTTTCAAATGAAAGCAGCAAAAGGAAGTCCCATTAGTGTATGGGAAGAAAGTTTGGAAGCTTGTTGTTTTCCACAGCTATTTCCAACAGGTGGAGGTGGACGATATGACGATCGACCACTTCAAATTCCTGCATCTGAATATCGAACTGTAAGATTATATGCTGAAGATCCAAGGTTTCGTCAATGCATTCCCTATTTGTTTCATTTACTGTATGAAAGTGACTTGTCTGGGCTTTCTTATGCAGTAAACCATATACTGAAAAGTGGAGCACATCTGCAAAATGTTTTGGCGAGGGACTTTATGGAGAAAGTGAATCTGCAAGATAATATTTTGGAATCTCATTTAATCAATCTCATGGCATGTCAGCGTGGTACAAACGAGTATTGGTACCGTCGTCATGGGGAATTGAAATGTATGCTAAGAAACTTAGGAACTCCTACATGGTTCCTCACTCTTAGCTGTGCCGAGTATGCATGGGACGACTTACTTGAATTTCTACGCGAGGCAAATGCAAATATACAAAATATAGAACTCAAAACACCTGGAGAACTGTGTTCTTTGGATCCAGTTAATGTATGCAGATATTTCAATCATAGATTTGAAGCTATGATGTCTTTGATGACCAACAAAAAAAATCCTCCCCTTGGAGAGGTTTTGGATTTTTTTGGGAGAAAGGAGTATCAAGCGAGAGGTGCTCCTCACATACATATGTTGTTGTGGATTAAAGATGCACCCAAATTTGGAACAGATTCGGATGAGACAGTGATGAGCTTCATTGAAGAGTATTCAACATGTGCTGTTCCGAAAACTACCGAAGAAAACAGTTTAAGGCAACAAGTTTTACGCTTTCAATCCCATCGTTGTGGAAAGTACTGTCGTCGAAACTTCAGAAACAGGGATAAGTTCTACACAAAATGTCGTTTCAGCTTTCCACGACCAGTGATTTCTAAAGGAAAAGTAAATAATTTGATGTCTTCTCTACGACATACTGTGACGAGGAAGTCACCAAAAAATACATACAATTTAAAAAGAAACGAAGAGTCCAAGTACATCAACGACTACAACCCAGTGATTTTGTCCATGTGGAATGCTAACATGGATATTCAATTCATTGCTGACAACTCTATTGCTGTGGCTCGATATGTGACGTCTTACATCACAAAAAAAGAAAAGACAGAACTGAAGGAAATGTGGGAGGACATTTCACATGAAAAGAGTTTAAGCAAGAAATTATACAGTTACAGTCTGAAGATGTTGTCGCATCGAGAAATTGGAGCATATGAATGTTCTGATCGATTGTCATCAGCAAGTCTCTATGCCAAATCTAGAACCATCATTTGGGTGAGTCTAGGTCTTGCTGCAACATGAAATCGAGTTTTGAAATCTGTACAAGAGATAGAGTATTTGGCGGAGAAAGAACCAGAAAGTACAAATATTTTGAAGACAAACATGTTGGATACATACTATCCAAATAGAAGTCCTCACCTTGAGAACGCTTGTCTCTATGAAGTTCTTCAAAGCTATATTTATAAGAGGAACATCAGAGAAGATATCAATAATGGAATATATGCTGTCATTGGATGTGAAGGATGTCTAGTGAAACAGAAAAAAGGCCATTTGATTAATCATCGAAAATTGAGTTGTGAAAATCCAGACAAAAGGGAATTTTACTATTTAGCTCTTTTGCAACTCTTTAAGCCATGGCGTACAGAAGAGGAACTACTTGGAGATTTTCTCTGTTACGAAGATTCTTTTAATGCAACCAAGGATACCATAGAATGTCCTGTTTTTCCAAATTATCTGCAAATGTTGAACGAAGAAATAGAGCAAGAAGCCACAATTGCTGCAGAGATTGCTAGAGACAGTTCTCAAGACAGTCAGAGTTCTGCTTCATTGAGTCAGGATCCACTTGGAGGACCAATTATTCAAAATGAAGCTGCCACTGCCATGGATGAGGTGGAAAGAGCTATGGAACAAGCTCAAGATGATGTAGTTAACTTAGAAGATTTGGTGAAACAACTAAACCTTGAGCAGAAACAGATATATGACGAAGTCACAGATCAGATTGAACATGGATTCACTCATGAGAAAAAAGAGTGCTCATGTACATCATTTAAACCAGTCCAACTGTACGTAAGTGGAGGAGCGGGAACTGGAAAAAGTTTTCTGATTAAAGCAATTGCAACTTATCTGCAGAAAAGGACTGAATCACCGCTATCTTGTGTTGTTACTGCTCCAAATGGGCTGGCAGCACATAACATTAAAGGGATTACTTTACATCGTTTACTGATGCTGCCAGTGGAGCATGATAACAAATTGCAATATCACAAGCTATCTGGAGATGCGCGTTCCGAAGTTTCGAGAGTCCAGAAGAAAATGAAACTTCTTATCATTGATGAAGTAAGCATGGTGTCAAATATAATGCTTGCTTTTGTGCATTTGAGAATGCAAGAAACAGACTATGATGTCTTATTTGGAGGAAAACATATTATTGTTTTTGGAGATCTACTGCAGTTGACTCCAGTGAAAGGACAACCTGTGTTCAAAATTCTCACGCATGAAGATACCAGGAAGTGCCTAGGAAGCATTGGAAACGTTAATATATGGTTAAACTTCAAATATGCAGAGCTGCTTCAAAATATGCCACTGGATTCAAGATAGCCTGGCTGATGAGGATTATGAATCCGAAACGGGTCCCAGGATGCTTGTTTCCGGTCCAGGGAAGACATGGCTTGGTAGTTCCGGCTGGACTGTTCCCATAAGGCACAGGGTCAGACTGATTTGCATATAGCCATGTCTGAACTGGGGTGGCTGAGTGAACTAAAGAATGGTGATGGATTAAACCCAGATCAGTTGACTGGGGGTGAGTGTTTGATTTGTTCAAACACTCCATCCATCATCCCCTTTTGTATCGCTTTGGTCGCCCTAAGTGTGGCAGGGTATACTCAGACGTGAGTCCCTTGTTCACTTGGCCACTGGATTCAAGATAGCCTGGCTGATGAGGATTATGAATCCGAAACCGGTCCCAGGATGCTTGTTTCCGGTTCAGGGAAGACATGGCTTGGTAGTTCGGGCTGGACTGTTCCCATAAGGCACAGGGTCAGACTGATTTGCATATAGACATGTCTGAACTGGGGTGGCTGAGTGAACTAAAGAATGGTGATGGATTAAACCCAGATCAGTTGACTGGGGGTGAGTGTTTGATTTGTTCAAACGCTCCGTCCATCATCCCCTTTTGTATGGCTTTGCTTCAAAATATGCGGCAGGCAAAGGATGAAGATTATAAAAATATTCTACAAGATGTAAGAATCGGAAAAGTAAGTCAGCAAGGGAAAGAAGCTTTACATGGACGATTAATTTCAAATTTGTACCCAAATGAAAACATTCTTCCAGAGTATATTTTTAAGAAAATAAACGAGAAGAAATCTGGCATATGTTTGATGCCAACTCTGAAAGAATGTTCAATGTTCAACAACAAAATGTTAAAGTTAGAAAATGAAGAGATAGTGAAACTGGAAGCTATAGATAAAATTGAACATATGGGAGCAACAATTATTTTGTCTGAAAATTTGAAATCAAACTTGGATTCATTAGAGAGGACTACATCTAAAACTGCTGGTTTTGAAAAGACTCTGAATGTGTGTTTAAATTGTCGTATCATTTTGAGAAGGAATTTAAATGTTGAAAAAAGGTCTGGTAAATGGAGAAATGGGTCATGTTGTTGGTTTTGTGAATTACAAAAATAGAGATGGAATTGAATTTTTAAAAATTAAGTTTGATGGCATTGAGGAAATGAAACAAATTTGTCGTTGTTCAGCTAGATTTTTGCTTGTGAAAGACTTATATGTTCGCCGAAAACAGTTTCCTATTTGTTTGGCATATGCTGTGACAATTCATAAATCTCAAGGTTTAAGTGTAGATAGCGCTTTGGTGAACATTGGAAGTGATGTGTTTAAAGAGGGTATGGCATAAGTGGCATTATCACGAGTCAGAACTTTATCAGTATTGCACTTGATTGAGTGTGATGAAACAAAGATTTGTGCTGATCTAGATTGTGTTAAAGAATACAATAGGTTAAGAAGAGAGTATGCTCCACATTTGCCTCAATATCCTCTGTTTGAAAAACGTGTGGTAGGCCGAAAAAGAAGAAATGAGAATAATTGCAGTGAGGTAGTAGCAAAAAGACAAAAAGTAGATGAAACTGTAATTGTAAGGAGAAAGAAAAAAGATTCTGTTGAAGATGTTGTTGGATTTCAGTTTGAAAACAGTTCTGGTGTCAACTGCTATGCTAATGCAGTGGTTAATGTTGTTTTTTTTCTTCAAAATATACAAGAACAGATTGTTGAAAATCGGGATCAAAGATTCTGTTGTTTGTTGAATTCCGTGTTTGAGAAATGTAGCAGTAATAGAGCAAAAATAGAAAGTGTTTCAGAAATTCGAAATCTTCTAGACATATGTTCTGATCAAAATCTATTTTCACAGAATATTCAGCAGGATTGTCAGGAATTTTTAATGTATATGTTTGATGTATTGGAAGATGAAGGTGTAGATCTAAAAAATCTTTTTAGCCTTTCTTATCAATGGCAGCATGACTGCGACAACTGTACTTTATCAAGTGCTACTAGAATAGACACTGAAAGATTTATATATTTGACTTTACCAGACTGCAAATCAATGCCTTTTAATAATCTAGTTAAAGCAGCGGATCACAATATGGTGTGTACCCAATCTAAGTCTACAATGCTGTCCACTTTATTTCTACAAAATTATGGTCAGTATGTCATTTTAATGTTCCAACGATGTAGACCTGATGGAACTAAATTGACAACTTCTATTAAAAATTTCGTTTGTTCTCAGTTATCAATATCAGGAAGAACCTTTGCAACTCTAGCTATTATTTTTCATGACGGTCCTTCTACAACATCAGGGCATTACACATGCTATTTAAAAAGTTGTAAAGGTTGGACCCACTGTAACGACATTCATTTGACTTTCAAACAACGTTTGCCTTTTGGCTTAAAAAATTCATACCTAGTGTTTTTACAACCAAAATTTAAGTAAAGGTAATTGGCCTTTGAAGACGGGAGCAGTTAATAAAGGTTATTTTGCTGTTTAAAAATATATTCTGAGTAAAAGTGATCCAGGTAATATAAAAAATTGACTTGTCACATAGGTACTGTAAGTGGATCTCATAGTAAGTGATATTAGTATTATAGAAAATGATGAACATGAGTGAGTCAGAGATGGTTTTACAAATACTTAAATATTGTGAAAATGTTGTATGAGCCTTTCTTTCAGAACGTCGGAAAAAAGGTAATTTCAGAGTTTCTTAGACTTAATTTGAAAATATACTCATACATCTGACACTATTTGGCCAAAAGGAAAGGTACAGGAATGAGTAAAGAGTCATGACTGAAAAAAAGGAGTATATGAAAATAATGAAAATATTTCAGATGTTCTTGGAGCTTTTCTTCTAGAAAGTCGATGAAATGGATTTTTTAGTGAACAGCAGAGTATTTTGCAACGAGAAAAGGACCTCCATGATATACTATTTGGCCTCAAGGAAAAGTAAGTCAATCAAAGATTAGTGTACATTTGTCATTTGTCAGTATCTAAGTTTTTTTTAAAAACACAATCTTTTAGATTGTGTTTTTTTTTCCCGATGTCATATGATGAGTAATTTGAACTCACTGTTTTAAGTGAAATTCAATATATTCTGAGAACAGCAAAAATAAACTATGTAACATGTTGTACACGTTATTCTATACTTTGGATTGTGTAAATTAAATTGTATTCCCATTCTCTGCCACTCACTTTCCTTTTTCCTCTCTCTTTCAGCTCTCTTTACTCACTCACACTGCCTTTCTCTCACTCTGTTTCACACCCATTCATTTACTCCACTTCTTTCACAACCCCTCATTCTCATTTCAGCTGTCTGCATCCCCTCTGTCCCTTGCACCACTTTTCAGCTTTCAGTCTCTCTGCTTTACTTCCCTTTTCCGTCTTTTCCTCCTTTGCTCTTTTACTAATTCCTCTTTACTCACTGAGTAGTATTGTCGCACTCTATCACTATAACTCACCCACTCTCCCTCGCTTATCTTTGTTTGCTCCTTTATTTTGACCTCTTTTCTCTATTTTTCGTTCACTACCTCTATGTCCTCAGTGCCTCACTCTCCTTGTGTTATGTTCACTTGTGTTTATCTACCTTCTATCATTTCTTTTACAACAACTTCACTGCTCCTCTCTCATCGTTCTTCATCCCATTTCTTTTACTCTGGTTCCATTACTATCCCTCATTTCCTTTCTTTCAATGTCTTTCTCTTTACTTTCATCACCAAAATATTTTCTCTCAGTACCACTCTTTTAGTCCTCTTCTCCTCTCTTTCCTTTTTTTGCTCCTTACTCATTTCCTTTTGTCACTCATTGTACTCCACCTCACTCAGTTTTTCTCTTAGTGTGTCTGTCTACTAACTTCCTGACTCCATGTCCCTCAATCGTTGTATATTATCCTCTCTCCCTACATCCCTTCACTCTGACTGTTGTTCACTTACTCTCAGTTATATTCTATTTCTCAATCTTCTAAATGCATCCTTAATAAGACTCTTTTCCGTCTCTGTTATTATCTTTTTACTTACTACTGTTTCCTGACTTAGTTATGCTAACTCACATTGTTTTAGTGTCTTTCTTACCTTCAGTTCATTTTTCTGTTCTTCTCTTCCTCTGTGTCAGTGAATCTACATGCCATACTCTTAGTAATTTGCTCTCATTCTATTTCTTTTTTTCTCTTTTTATCCTTCTACCTTACTTTATTTCCCTTTCTGTGTCCTTCACTCTTACTTTATTTCTAAATACACTGTTATGATTTGTAACCTCTTCATTTGTATATTTTAATTTAAAATACCCATTTTACTAATTATAACTTATTTTTTCTTCTCTCTTTCACAGATACAAAGTGTAGTAAAAAAATTTAATTAAAGTTACATTTATTATATGGTGAGTATGACTATAAAAATGTATTTTGTCATCACCTTTGCTTTAAGCTCACTAATATTTTCTCAAACAACCTCACTCCTGTGTCTTTATTCTGCTTCCCTCACTTATTCTTACTCTCCATGTTTACTCCAATTTCCCTATTTCCCCTCTCATATTCAACTTCTTTCAATCCCTATTCTTTACTTCACTTACCCTCTGTTCCCTTCCTTCGCTTCTTCACTCATTCTGTTTTTCTTAATTATTTACCTTACTCCTACACACACACCTCATCCCCCTCTCAATACATACACACACCTCTAACATACACCCCACACACACACCACACACACACCTCATACACACAAAAAATCCCCCCACACACACTCTTCACATACACACACACATTCCATACACACACATACATCGCACACATATACACCCCACACCCATACACTCCTCACACATACTTCACATACCCTCACCTCCACCTCCTCCTCCACCCACACCAAAACACCGCACACAGCCACACCCACAGACACACCTTACACACCCACACCCCGACCTACACCCACTGACTCCCTATAAGTCACACACACTTCATTACTTATCTTTCTTTGCTGTTTCACTCAAACCCATTCAGGCACTGTTTTCTTTACTCTCTTTGTCCTTTCTCTTTGTCACTCCCCATGTCTTATCCTAATTCAATTTTTCACCCTCTTTCACCCCTATTTACTTACACTAACTTGTCTTTTCTTACCCTCACTCACTGTTCTTCATTTATCCCGGTTACGCCACTACACTTCATTCTCAATTTTTTAATGTCCTTTCTTTTTCTTTCAACACCCACTCACATTCTCCCACTATCTCTACTTTAGTCTTCTTCCTCTCTCTTCCCTTCTTTCGCTCCTTTAGTCATTTTACTATTCTCACTTTCACCCTATTACACCTTCTCTGTTTTTTACTATGTAATAAACAATCTCTCTGTGTTCATCCTGTAGCTCTCTTTCTCTTAACATTACTCTCTTCGTGTTCTTCCTTCATGCTAACTCCTTCATAAAAAAAAAAAAATAATCAATTTTTTTGTGGGGCGCGCCCCGGTACGCGTACCCTAAGAAAAAAAAATTGACAGAGATTCATTAAAAATATAGGTTTATTTTTATAAATGAAAGGTAGTTCTAAAAATAACTGGTTTTTTTCTTCTTTTTGTTGTTTTATATTTTTTTATGTTTTTTTTAACATTTTGTACTTTTTTTGGCTTTTCAAAACAGTTTTATATTTTTTTTGTATTTTTTATGGGGAGAAACAAAAAACAGGGAATTGTAAATGGCTCAACAGGAGCAAAAAACAAAAAACGGAAAAAATTACTGTTGTTTGGGGCATTTGTGATTGTCACCAGCAAGGACGACGAGCTTCATGCTCTATTCACCATAGGCGATGAGCTTGCCACATGCAATACATGTGATTCTAAAATCAGCAAATCGTGGTTGTATACAAGGCATCATCTCCGTTGTTTCCGGTCCCGATGGAGTGGGTTGTGTTCTTTTGGAGGTGGTCCTTGAAGACTGGGGGAGGTTACTGGCCAGTTCCCTGAGCTCTGCACGAGAATAGTTATTTGGATGCTTCCGGATCATATGTCGAATCATGGTATTATTACCAAAGGAATATTTTTTGTTTGGGTTGCCACTTGAGAGTTGTTCGCCACAGATTAGGCAAGTTACCTTGGCCGCATTCACTTTTTTCTTGCTCTCTGGGATTGAAAAAAACTCCCATACAATGTGTGACCTGGGCTTGTATGGGGTATTTTGTTCAGGCAGCCATGTTCTCCCCTCCTCCTCTTCCTCTTCCTCCTCCTCCTCTTCTTGACCACCAATGTACTGTTGTGGTGGTCCTCTTGGTGGTGGTGGTGGTGGTGGTGGTGCAGATGCTCCAGCTGTTGCAGCTACAGTAGCCATTTGAAAGTACAAAATAGTTCTCTCTCTATTGCTGAAACAGGTCTTCCTCAGTCAAAGGACAAAGTCAGAATAAGGAAAGAAGGTGGGGTCTTTCATCATTTGCAAAAAACAAAGTGTCCTGAACCAATGAGAAGTGTTATTTTCAGGTCATATGACCCGGTCTTTACTCATTTGGAAACCAAAACTGTTCTGCACCAATAGAAAGTGTTATTTTCAGGTCACATGACCCGACGGGCTTACGCTACGCGCCCCGGGGCGCACCCGTAGTCGCACCCCGGGGCGCGCCCACGGGCACGTAGTGTAAGCGCGTCAAGACGTTGCGCGATCGTATGCGCTCGCGTGCTTCCGGGTGCGCTTACACTGTGCGTCATATGACGCATCACGCGTCTACCCCAAACGTCACGATGTTGTTTTCGTTCACGAAAATAGCGCTAACGGGACACTCCCCGGTACGCGCCCCGGGGCGCACCGCAACATTGCGCTGACAAAAAAAATTAAAAAAAATTATTACTTTTCATACCTATAGAGATTTGCTATTAAAAAACCTATAAAATTCACTGCAAAAACCATAGGTTTCACACCAGTTATAGTTAGGAATTAGCATTTAAAACACCTATTAAATTCATGAGTGATGTCACTGCACATGTCATGAGTGATGTAATATGTGACGTCATCAGCAGTGCATTGCACGCACAAGTTATAGTGAGTCCAACTAACTATAACGTGGGAATTTCATTGGTTTTATAACTATAACTGGTGTGAAACCTATGGTTTTTTTCAGTGAATATATATATATATAAATATATATTACCTACTGGCGGTAGCCAGTAGGTATATATATAGTTAGGACCTAGGTACCATAGGAAATCCACAACATTCTTTTGGGAATAACTTTGGTGTCGATTGAGGGAATTGCGTGCAATTTTCCAAAATTTTGGCCAGCTCAGTTCTGCTCCTTCCCTGAAAGTTTTGCGGGGATTCGTCAAGCGGGGGCTGAGAAAAAAGGGGGGTCCCAAAACGTGTTTTCCCCATGTTAATTTCTATAGGACGTTCAGACACGGCTACAGCCCGAACCGCTGAATGGAATTACACCAAACTTTGCAAAATTGTGGGGACTGGTACGTAGAAGTGCCTTTTCTATATTTGGTGAAAAGTGCTCCAGTGGTTTTTATGAAAATTAACTTCAAAAACACATATATATCTATATGCGCGCTTCGAGCGCTTACCGGTACGCGTACCGGGGAGCGCACCCGGCGCGCCACGGAAGATCGCGAGCGGAAAGCTGATTGGCTCTCGGGTGTCTGTCAACATTCCAAACGGTCCGGAGAGTCGCCATCTTGTGTCTCGGTAGAAAAGAGACACAAGAGGTGAAAAACAAAAGAGGAAAACTCTAAAAAGGGGGCAGGGTAGAGACCCCCTGACCACCTAGGTTTTAGCAGGAGGGCCTAGGAGGACCCCGAAGCGCAAAAAAACTATTATTTCTTTTTGTTGAAAATTTCGCGGAGTACGCTTTGGGTGCGATGCCATGTACGCTTACAGGTACGCGTACCCTGAGCGTACCAAGGGGAAAAAAATATATTTTTGGGCCTGGGGGGTCCTTGTGGGACCCCCTGAGCAGGCCTAGGGAGTCAGGGGGCTTCTACCCTGCCCCCTTTGTGTGTTTTGCACCTTTGTTTCACTGCTTTCTTGTGCCTTGGTTCTACCGAGGCACAAGATGGCTGCCAACACTTCCTGGTTTGGAGTGTTGACAGACAGTGGCAGCCAATCAGCATGCCTTTCACAGGAAAGCAGCATGCTCATTGGCTGTCAATACTTCTAACCAGGAAGTGTTGGCATTCATCTTGTGCTAGGTAGACCGAGGCACAAAAGAAGCAGAAAAACGTGTAGAATGCAAAAAGGGGGCAGGGTAGAAACAACCTGACCCCCTAGGGCTGCTCAGGTGGTCCCACAAGGATATTAACATATTTAAACGTTATCCGCTAATAGAATTAGCAGTTAAAAAAACCTTGCGAATTCACTGAAAAAACCATAGGTTTCAGGCCTTATATAGTTAGGAATTAGCATTAAAAAAACTTGCAAATTCACTGAAAAAACCATAGGTTTCAGGCCTTATATAGTTAGGAATTAGCATTTAAAAAACCTGTGAAATTCACTCAAAAACTATAAGTTTTAGGGGTGTTATAGTTAGCTGGACTTTTCACTCATAAAAAACCATTGAAATTGCTCCTTTATAGTTAGTTGAACTAACTATATTTCGCGCACCCGCAATCCACTGCTGATGATGTACACATATTACATCATTCATGACATGGTCAGTGACATCACTGATGACATCTTATATATATTATATATATAGCAATTTGCATTGAAGAATGAGTGGATATATAAATATAAATATCTGGATGGAGGATTTAGTAGCAGTGTGATTGACTGTTTACTTGACTAATTTAAAGTGTCTCTCTAAATATATTGGATAGTGACTAAACTGTGTGAACATCTGTATCACTTTGTCAGTTGTTGTAAAACTACTTCTCCAGTTGGTTACTAGCTATTTGAAAGTCTATATTAGTTATTGATTAGTTAACTAAGTATTTTTATGGGAGAGTGAATGTGTGTGTGGTTCGGTGGGAAGTGTGTGACTGCCCAAAGATGTGTGAATTGTTGATTTAGTAGGTATATGATGTTAAGACTACATGTTATAACAGTTGTTTGGGTGAGTGAATATCTTTATAGGTGTGGTGATGAGCAAATATCTCTCTTAATGGTACATGTCCAACAAAGTAGAAAAATAAAAGGCAATATATGTGTCAGTTGTTGTTTATAAATAAGTATACGTAAGACTCACTGATTATATACGTGACTGTATAGATAACTGTATACTTGTCATAGTGATTTTATAACACACTAAGTATAATTTACTATCTATATGACTAGATAAAGTGGTGTTTGTATAAGTGTATAGCTAAGTAAATGTAAGTATGATCCATTGTTTGCATAAGTGAATAGAATGACTTTTAGGAAACTTGTATCGGTGTGTCAATGGATTTAAATATGGTACTCTGTATTTTACAGTGAGTGACGAAAGGTTATACTAGTGTATGATGAGGTGTATCCTCACGTGGATGATGTCATCAGTGATGTCCTTTGAGATGTCATCAGTGATGTCACTGACCATGTCATGAATGATGTAATATGTGACATCATCAGCAGTGGATTGCGGGCGCGCGAGATATAGTTAGTACAACTAACTATATCGGAGGAATTTCAATGGTTTTGTATGAGTGAAACTGGTGCTTCTAAATTACGCCTACCCCGGTGTACCTAACCTAAGTCTAGTACAGGGGAAGAAGTAAGTGAGGTGTAGCTTAAGTTTAGTATCTCTTGCGAAGAATCTATTCCAAGAATTCTCTAAGGGTTTAATCAGCTCCGTACCTTGGTTGGAGAATGACGGAGGTCTTGTATCTCTCTCTCAGGACTCGATTTCCCAGCAGCAAGGGTAGCCTGGAAACACTGGAGCTGGATTTCTCGGCAGGAGAAAAGACAGCGTCTCTCAGTGCGTCAGCTGGAGGGTCGGCTTCCTTCGGCACTTGCTGCTGCAGGGCACGTCGGGCAAGTAAATAGTCGAACTGCTCCAAAGCACCGTGTGTTTGGGCAAATGTAGGCATATTTATACCTTGAAGGTGCTGAGTTTGACGTATGATTCGACATAATAACGTCATCAAAGACTCAGTTCTTCGAAAACTCAATGTTTCCTAGATAAATTAGTATTCAGGCAAGGGGAAGTCCCTAGCTGTTGAAGGCGGGTTTTTCTAAGAAATCGTTGTTGATTCTTGGAACTTAGTGGAAGTAGCCATGCCGAAATTGGGCTGCATAGGCTCTGTCTAAATATGGTAATGATTTCTATGCCTATATAAGGATCGGGTAATTTATACCTATATATGGGCATTAATCGGGAAAATTACACTAGGGTCCTAGATTCCTACACAACGATATTAAGTTCAATAAAACTAGAGCTATAAGCACTGAACATATCTAAAGCAAGTGTTAACAATCCTACACAAAAATACAAATTGCATTTGAAAGGTTTGTTCACATAAAATGAGTATAAACTGTATGAAAAAAATAGGTCTCAAACGATATGAAGCATAGTAGGAGAGCATACATTCTAACATTTATGAAAGACTAAATTACATTCATGAAATGTATCTTTACGGTACAGAAAAAAAAATTCGAGACTATCCCAGAGCATAATATTTAAACTGTTTCGTTTTTTAGGACAAGGCCAATTATTGCCATTAGGAAGTTTTCAAAAGAAATCTTGTTCTCTAATAATAGTTCTACTTTAAGCAGATTACTGTGCCAACAAGTTCTATTTTGGAAAAAGTTCAAATTTGTTAGACGGTTTGTTTTGTAAAAACGAAGGCCGAATTTCAGAGTTCAGGGAACGCTGTGTGAATTTAATCAAAAGTTATTCTCGGTGTCAGGAGAAAACATCAGATCGTCTAGGCTGGCAAAGAAACCGTCTACCAAAGTAGGAGAAAATAGAACCACTTCAGTTAGCAGGTTAAATGTGCATAGATGAGGATCATCGCCGTCAGCGTTTGATGCATTAGCAATGTCCGCAGTAGGTAGTACCTGTATGCTTGTAGTGTCACGTATCTCATCCTCAGTTAGACTTGCCGGTGAGACCTCGCTGAATGCCGACATCAGAATGGGTAGCCGTTCGGGGCAACACGATGCATGAGTCGTTACCGGACCTAGCAAAGCGTCAACATCCGATGGAAGGACCGATGGAAGTGTAAGACAAATGTCCAACATGTATTCCTCTCCTCAAAGCAGGCATTGTAGAACAGGTAAGATGCAATCTTTCCAGATTGGTCTGAACGAAAGGAACCAAGTTGTGTTCAGATCTCTTAAATGAGCCAAGCCAACAATCTGTGTAATTATCTCACGATACCTCATGGCAAGGAGGTCTTGTTCCAAGGTAGTCTGGGTATTGCCGGTGACTGGACTTGCCATATCGGAGCAGAAGGACTAAAAATAGAATTCCTGCTACGAGTCCCAAGATGAGAGGCAGGCCGCCGAACACAGAGTGCACGAAATTTGGAAAAATGACAAGGACTGCTTCAAATGGTGCTAACAGTCCCGAAAAAGGCGTCTTAAATACATGTGTGATGCCACTGGTATCAGACATATTTAAGATTTGACTTAACATTTCTGCAAAATGTACTGGGCAGTTTGTTAGTAATGATGCATGTATCTCTGCAGAAGTCCTTGCAACTTGCAGATCATACGTTTCTCTAGACGAGGTCATTGGCATATTTTTTCCTAAAAGAATGAGTTTCATTCTGCTTAAAGTATAAATTCGTATAGAAGAGATATTCAATGAAGGCCATAACGCTGTCTCCCTTTCAGTCTCACTTTTTGCATACAACAAGTGACCCTGGATGACACACTAACGAGATTCGCTTTTCCTGGCAACATGCCACAACAGCTGTGATCATTGAGCATAACGTTGCTGCCATTGGATAGCTGCCTGAAAATTGTTTCTATCACTGTGGATGGTGAGCCGCGCAGGTGGCAAGAGAGGTTATTTGCAGAACCATCGCAGGCTCCGTGTAAATTAATACCTTGGCACAAAAGTGTACCACTTAGTGAGTTCTTACAATTTTTACCACTAAGGAATACCTCATGTCCCCCATTCCAACATTTGTGTGTGTATGGTAAACTCCAGGTCGACTTAATATATTCTTTATCCAACCTTTCATACAGGCCCGCTGGTATATGCTGTAGACAATACTGAAATTGGAAAATCGTCACTGGTATCGTGATGGTGCCATGTATTATCCATTCAATGACAGGCTTCTCAGAAACTGTCAATGGCAATCTTTCCAGTTTCTCAATGCTCCTCTTTGTGCCAGAGAGATTTGTTTATCTGTAAGGTTAAATACAGTAAATAATGACGTGGTGTTGATTAGACGCCATGGCACGTAGCCTGAACTGAGATTTTGTAACGTCCAGCCTAGCAGCATTATAGAACGTAATTGAGACTGGTCATGTTGTAACATTAGCAAGTCTTGCTCTATCATGTCAAATGCAGATGATACGATCCGGTCCAAAGAATAAATTCTGGAGGACAGAGTTGTTAACCCATTGTCCACTACAGTGAGGCTTTTCTCTAAATTAATACGATCAATCTCTCGTATTCTTTCTGCAGTTTCCATTTGCGTTACTGTCCATGCTTCATTGTAAGCAGCGTATATACCGCGTATGTGAAACGTTTTTGCTGTGGTTTGCGAGGCCCCATTAAGAAATCTCGCAAATCATTGCCTTCTTTAAGTAAAGATAATTGTTGTTTAATGTCTGGAAGTGTAGGTCTCTGTACCAACTCAAGGCATAGCTTTCCTACACTGTAAGTAGTTACTATCCCTGGATGCTGTCTCTGGGAATATCTTGGATCTGGCCTAGTCACTGTGAACCCCTGTGTTTTGTTCAGGAATCTCTCTTGACAGTTATTTGTGTCTGTGTGCCAGATTAACCATTTGGTCCAATCAGGATTAGTTCTGTTTTGTTTAAAAATATAGGGTACGTCTAGCTCTTCATCTGTAATGCTATTACTGTAAGATGTGGGTTTAGGTATAGACAGTTTGTTTAATTCTTTTATCTTAGCCAGGCCCAGACAAGACATTTGTTGAACAGTGTCATTTAAAAATACTATTTGTTCTTGGATGATGCAGGCTCTGAATAAGGCTTCTAAACCTTGCACCTGCCAATCTTTTGTGCCCCAGACAGTTTTCGTCTCAATGTTGTCTTTCCAAAAGTCAAAACCTAATGTAGACAGCTGAGCATAAAAGTTTGCAGAATATATATGTTTAGTATTGGTCAACATTGTTTTCATTCCTGTCTTATTTATATTTTGAAAATAAAACGTTTCTGGATTTGTAACATTAAACCCTGAGAAGTACGGAAATTTTCCATGAAATGTTTCGAGCTGCCTTTTGGCGGTGTTGGACAATGTTCCCATTGATTGTAATTAAACACATGTCTAGGGCTTGCAGATTTATGCAAATAATAGTGACTATAATGAATAAAACAATACATTTGTTCATAATCTGATGAACCTTCTAGGTATTCATGTTCTGTAAATTTAGCTGACATTTCTAAATCTGTCATCATGTTGGTAACAGTTTCAAAGTCCCAATCATTAGAAAATGTGCTTGGTGTGACAAAGTCACTTAAAGAAACCTTAAACTGGTGTAGAATCTTCAGCAGTTCCACCGGGCCATAGATGTCATAACCAGTTCTGTCCCATGCTATACCACCAGGTATAGGAATGGCTGTGATGTTTACTAATAACAGGTCTCTTTTTTCACGATGAGATGATTTGTGAGGTTTTAGGACCAAGTTGATTTTCTTACTTGCTGTGTCCATTGTCTGTATTTTCCTTATATCATCCTTTCCAAACCTAACACCAGTATGAGCCGAAGCAGGAGGAAAAGTACAACTAACCCAATCCAAAATTCAACCCATGGAGAAACCAGATATGTTTTTTCAAGTTGATGAAAGAGTTCTGTAATTCTTTCTTTGAAAGTTTATTTGCTGGCATATTTTCAGGTTCACTGGGATCCTCAGAAAATGTATCAAAGTTGATGAAATAGCCAGAGGCAGTTCTGTCAATTGTTGGAATTGCGTCCGGATTACTTGAAATCTCTGGAGCTTTTTCTTCTTTTGCCATGTTGGTATAGTCAGATGCTATATCCTTATAGACAGGTGTTTCTTGACAAACTGTTATTTGGGTATCCAGAGGCACAAGTTCCATGGATGTGTTGCATAGTCCTTCTTTTCTTACTGCAGGTTTATTAAAGGTGATAAATCTTTCAGTTTAAACCTCTTGGATTATAGCAAGATTTGGTGGTCTGCTACTTCTTTGGCGTCCGCTGGGCATACTACTTATTATCGGCCACATGTATTGGTTTGACCAGGTCGATGCACACAACTCTGTTCTCCCTTTTAGCAGCAAGGGGCGGTAGTAATACTGATCTTGTTCCGTGGATAGCTAAGACAGGTACTGCTTTTCTGTAAGAAGGCCCAAATTCCTTCTTTACCTCGATCTTCTCCCTGACTAGATCCCCAAACACTGGCATCCAGACAGGTCTTGCTAGGACAGGTGGTTTTTCTTCAGTGGTCGTTTGCTTCTGTATTGTGTTACTCAGACTTCTTCTTGTTTCATTTAAGTCCTGTAAAACAGCCAAACGATCTTTGACAAGGTTTTTTGTTCCACCACTGAAGTTTGACAATCAAGGTCTTCGATTATCATTCTAGTACCAAACAGTAGTTCATATGGAGTGATTCCACCCAGAGAATTTCGTGGCAGATTGTTAAGACTATGTTGGAGACTTATTAGATGTTTGACCCACCCATCACCCGAATCTATTACCTTAGCTGTTATGGATTGCTTTATGTCACGTTTTTTTCTTTCCACTACCGCATTACCCTCAGGATGGAAGGGACTAGAATACCGCAATGCAACACCCAAGCTAGCCATGGCCTCTTTGTAAGCTCGAGAGCTAAACGCAGGACCCTGGTCAGAATGTAGCATGCCGATTGCGTATGTACCGATAAAGGCTTGCAAATCCTTTATAACAGTTCTGGCATCAGCCGAGCGCTGGGGCCACTTCCAAATAAATCTTGTCCTAGTAGTTGTGGGACCGCATTTGTCCATGGTGACGTCTGTGTGTAGAAAGTCTAATGCTGTCTAACAATGGTGTCTGAACTGGGCTGGCTACACTGTGGACAGCTATCTGGTGGTGTTCAAAACTGTGATATCCGTGACAGGTATCGCAGTTGATTCCAAATTCGTAAACCAGGACACTCATTCCTGGCCACCAGTACATCGATTCTAGTTCTATTAAAGATTCTAAGATCCCTCGATGTCTCAGACCCTCTCCCAAATGTGCTTCATGTACCAAAGCAGCTCTCCGGTTCCTATTTGGAATTACTCTGTCCCCCACTCCAGGGATTCGAGCAAAAGGAACGGAGTTTGTATCAATTATGTATGTATACGTGAGCGGATAGTTTCGAGGTAACGCTGCACTGCTGCCTTCCATTGAGGCTTTGATTGCTAGCATTGTTTCCCCGTCTATTACTTTTTTTGAGTGAGCGAATGTAGCTGCGGAAGCCGTTTGTACAGCTGCCTTCGTGGCTTCATCAGCCAATGAATTCCCTGCAACGTGAACGCCATCACGCTGATGACTCAGTGTATGTATCACTTGAGTCTTTTGTAGTTCTTTCTGTAATAGAACTAATTGTTCCCAAAGTATTATATGCTTAATTGGGCCACCTTTTGCATTTTTTAAACCGTTTCGAACCTAGTTCTGCAAGTGCTCGTTGTAAGATTCAACGCAGAAGTACGAATCGCACACTATGAGTGTGAGGAATTCGCGATCGGTATTTTCAAGCGCCGTCTTGAAAGCCTGTAGTTCAGCTCGCTGAGCTGTACAGTCTCCGAGTGATTGAGTTTTAGTGACCATAGGGCTAAATTTACCTTCGTGCCAGCGACCTTTAACAATCGCGCACGCTGCACTATAGGCTTGTTTGCCGCCAATTGCGGGTTGTGCTGATCTGTCTTTATAGAGTATACATCCGTAATGTTCCAGAGGCAGAATCTCGGTCGGCAAAGGACATTCGTGTTCGTATTGTAGGGATTCTTGTGTCTTCAAGTAGGGGTCAAAAAAGTATTCAACGTCTGTTGCAGCAAGAGAATTAACCGATTGTATCCATCGCGGTTGTAAAGCCTTAGCATTGGGAATGCTTGCTTTCGTCACTGCCCCTAAGGCAGGTACAGGTGTAATGATCATTATGCGTTTACCCTGTGCGAGAGCTCTCTCTTTTGCTACTGCAGTTTGAACCGCTGTCAGAACTTTTTCTGTAGAAGTGAATTTTATTTCTGCTTGTGTGTACAAGTGTGATTTGTATGCTATTTGTACCTTTTCCCCTTCATGAAAGGACAGGTATGTGAATCCGCATCTCCCTGGGATGATTCAGATCACAATATTGCGCGCGTGTTTCTCACTGTGTTTTTGCTAACATGTCTGTTTGCACTGAACGCAAGTTCGTAGAGAGGTTTAACCCTTTCTGCGTAATTTAGAACGTAAGTTCTTCCAAAATTCAGGAAACCTAGAATTGACTGTAAGTTTTTCAGCATCTTTGGAGGTTGGAGCAGCGCAAATTTCTCTAGAAAGTTTGCTGCCAGGCTTTTGCCTTCACTTGATAACTCGTATCCTAAGAATCGGACGTTGAGGTGGGCAATTCGTGATTTCTTAAAATTGAATTTATGCCTATCAAGAAGACGACCCATCACTTCTCAGATCCTAGCTCCCGCCAGGGGGCCTACCTGATGGTGAGACTCAACTAAGATGATCCGACTTTGCCAGGGCAGCCTCAGTGGGCCTTGCTTCCAGTCTTCTTTGCCACAGCAACCTGTAGACTTACAGGAAGAGAAAAAGAGAAAAGTTTAAGCTAAGTGCAACTTGCATGAAATAATGTGCATGCATTACTAGGCCTGTCAAGGTGATTGAGTTTGATGGATGGAGATCAGTGGTTGGGAGTGAGCAAATATATTGTACAGGAGAACATTGGTTTGTGAACTTTAAATCTTGTTTGAAGTATTGAGCCATGTTGACTACAAGGAAGCTTGTGCAAGAGCATAATCCGATTTGATCATTAGCCCCAACCTGTAGCGAGACTAATATTGGACAAAAAGGCTTGAGGAGTTCCCTCAACCCTCCTCTCAGAAACCACAGATCATAGCACATACATTAGATGGTTGCATTCTTGATCCTGGCTCCATATTGCAAGCCATTTCCTGAAGATGAATCTAGGCGGCAAATCAAGAGGGAAAAAACAACCCAGACTGCAGATTGCCAGTAGGCTGTCTCCACACCCCCATATCCCTGGGTGCACTTCCAGGGTAGCAGTATATCTGTTCCCCTTGGAGAATGCTAAGGGGAGTGGACGGACTGTCTTTAACTATTGTTCCTGCTTCGCTGGATCACCAGATTAGTGCAAGTTTGTATGCACTGGCTTCTAACAATAGGCCAGTATGAGCACGCAAGAGTAATCAGGAATACTTAAAAATATTATACCAAAGATTTCTGAACATGCAACATGCTAACTCCCTAGTATGCTAACTCTGAAAAGAATATTTGCAATCACACTAAAACACCCCAGGAAACACCAGTACCACATAAAAATATAAAGATATAGATGTACTCCAGCACTTTATTTTTGCCAATAACAAAGAAACAATTTGCTATATAACAAACTCAGTAATGATAACAAATTATAATGTATGCTAGTTACAATTTACTAACTTTAACTCATTGTAATACAAGGATGATAGATGCCACTTTTAAGTCATACACTCCACCATTCAGTCAAATATATGTTCAGTTTCAAAACACAAACATCACATGAGTATATGCACTGTTACCGGACAAGCAAAGTGCACTTACAATGACATGTTAACACATAAAAACAACAACCCTAAAACAATAACCACAAAAATCAACATAGTTTTTGAGCAGGGTATTATTTTGATCATACTTAAAATCTGCCCACATACTGTAATTCAGGGTTTCTATATATTTCTTTACACAGAGCATGTGGAGGCATGTGCAAAAATCCACCTTGAGCATAGAATATGCCAGTAACCTCGAATATGCACACAACATAAAAAATCCACTTACTTTGCCATACACACGTAGCAGAATTCACTAAACATTATGATATGCTAAGAACATCTACCTATTCCCAACAACATGAAAAAAACTTGCTTCATTAATGGATTCTTTTGAGGCTAATTGGGTTAGTTTCTGGCACAGATCAGACCACAGATGCCAACCCAAGTATCACATTCCATAGTGGAATGCCCATCACAGCACCATGTCTTAAGGAGCAGCACCAAATAATGCTGTGGAAGGGTGGTACAATTCACCTATTGTTGCTGAATTGCTTTGCTGTACAGTGCCAATGTGTGTGGTCTGACCCATAAAACATGTCACAATTATATAATCCCTGATTTTTCCATCTAAATGTCCTGCGAGGTCATAGTATATATGGGTCGAAATGACACCCATGGCATGGAAAGCTAAATGTCACCCAAATACTGCATTTCTTAGTGTGCAATTCTCTAGTATGACATGCAAGAACAAAGTTTGAGGCCCTCCCTGTGAAGTCCGGCAACAGCAGCTTGAACACTGCTACAGAGACCTGTAGAAATGATCATTTTGATAGGTAGGGCCATCTGATTTCAAATAACAAATTAGTGACCCCCATGCACACCTGTCTCCTTCACAAGGTAAGGGGCCTAATATTTAAGAGTGGAAGATGAGTGACATTAGAAGTGGCATGTTCCACCAGTGACTAGGTCCAGAATAACACTTTTACTCGTCAGGCTGCAATGGGCACTTAGGCAAAGACAAGGTTTGAATTATGCAATGCAATCTATAACTTTTGACCTGTTCTAGCTACAGACTCAATTCAAAGACTTCATTTCATATTTAATAACTATCCAACCTGATGGTGATGTCATATTCTTAATAAATATATGGCAAATGTAACAATTAGAAAGTTACTTTTACCCTTACTGGAGGCTAATTTGTAACATCTCCCCAGTCACTGTCTAGCCTGTACCTAGCCTGAATGAGGTGTGAAAAAGGTGTCAAAACTGCTCTGACAACAGGTACAATGGCCATAGGGGGTGGGCACAGGAACTTAATTAACTTCAAAATGTCTGGCCTGTCATAAATAGGTTAGGCCCAGTCTTTGTCCCCATGGCCTAGCTGGCACCCAATCCATTAGGAAATAGTGGTATCCTAGAACTGGTTTTAAGTGGTTACAGAGGTGGGTACTTTCCATTACCCTGGCCACACCCCTGGGTACTCACACAGGCTCAGCATAAGAGGAAAGGGGTGTCCTCATCTGGAATTTTGAGAGTGGTGAACACTATGCTATTGTTTGCAGTAGGGACTGCTCAAACGTTGATAGGTAGGTAACCCTAGAAACCTTTTCCCAGGGCTTTGGAAAGGACCAGGATTAACCCCTACCTTCTTGTTATGCATAAAAGCAGCACCCCAAGGCACCATCCAAATAATACTTTCTGGACCAGCAAAAGATCATAAGAAGAGCTGGGCCTGTTATTTGAGACCCATGAGGACATCTGAAGGGTTGGACTCCAAGGGTCAGTTGGCTGACTTCCTGTGTAGTTACAGTGACACAACAACCTGCAAGATACCTGCTTCCTGAGATGCCCAACTGACCAGTAGCAATTGGACTTGGACTGGACACACTCTGAGTTTCTAAGTTCCTCCCTTCAGCATCTGGGGCCTTAGAAGTATACTCCTGTAGTTCTTTGGGGACAAGGAAAAAAATTAGATACTTTGAAAACTTTTCCCACAAAGCTTTATCGGACCCACTGGAATCAGTATCTTACTGGCAGTTCCATGGAGTCAGATTGAATTCAGATTCATCAAGCTCAAAGGTCCTCACATTTATGAAAAATGACATTCTGCGTTGGGACTTAAAACATTTTTAAGGAGAAATTTCTAAAGCTCTAGAGCCCAGTGGGATCAATCTACTTCAGTGAATATTTGATTTCTAAAGCACAAACGTAGCCCAAGGGCAACAATGCGCTACAGGAGGGACTGTCATACAGAATTAAGATAACCATGTCAAACTGACATTTCTGTAAAGAGCCAGATCTTCAAAGCCTTGCGGAAGAGATAGTGTGATACTTGTCCAGGGAGATCCTCTCGGAACAGTCAGCAGATTTTTACTAGCAGATCTAAGCTGCTTAGTAGGGACATAGCATTGGAACAGCCCTTTAATGGAATAAGGGCCTAGGCCACAGAAAGCATTATGTTTAAGACATATGGTCGTAAACAGAATTCTTTGAGCAAGAGGAAGCCAATGCAGCTTGATGAGAGAAGCCCGGACTGAGTGGTATTTCGGAAGATCCATCACCAGCCTGGCTGCTGCATTCTGCACCAGCTGCAATCTGTGAACCAGTCCCTTGTTAAAAGCCCAAATAGAGAATATTACAATGGTCCAGTCTGGACATCACTAAGGCAATAACTGCCTGCTTTCATGAGGCAAACGAAAGGAACTAGGAAATTTTACTGTGAATCCTAATGATCCCAAAGCAGGTGGACACTGTTCTGCTAATCTACAGGCTCAAAGAAAGAGAGTTGACCACTATAACCCCTAAATTGTTACCATGGGATACAGGGCAAGGACAGCAACCAAGCGTGTCTGGCCACCAGTCATTGGACCAGATGTTCTTGTGTTTCCATATAAAAGGGCCTATGTTTTTTCCCTGTTAAGTTTGAGATAGTTCTCAACCATCCAAGAGGAGACTGCCTGCATACAGTTTTTGAAGTTTGTGGCAGATTCCCTAATGCTGTGTGTAATAGAAACCATAATTTGCATGTCGTCAGCTTAGGACAACACCTCGAATCCAAAGGATCTTACAAACGTGAATATTAAAAAGGGCTGGGCTTAAAGAGGAGCCTTGCGGAACTCCACATAACAGAGGATTAGGAGCTGAGTAGAATTGACCTATTTTCACTATCTGTGCCCGATCACTGAGGAAGGAGGTAAGTAGCTTGAGGGTCCTGCCCCGATCCCTATTTCCTTGAGCTGTTCCACCAGTCTCAAAGGAGACAAGGTATCAAAGGCTGCGGTAAGATCAGTCATCCAGCCTTTGGTTCCACAGTGGGGGCTGGAGTTCGAGGTGCAACCCAATCAGGGCACATTTCTCTTCGCTAAAAGTGAGAATATTCCATTCTGTTTTGGGAGTTTTGGGAGATGTCATAGGTTTTGGTAAAAATGTGACAAAGTCCCTTTTTGAAGTGGAGCTTAGATAAAAAAGTTTTAACTTGTTTACTTTTAGGCCTGGACCAATAACCTCGGGGTATGCGAAACCCAGGCTAATTTGTGGTCAGCAACAAATCACCCTTAGGTCACTAGGTTACCATTTACTACCATTAGCACATTGCGCTTTTTAGTGCAATTTTCACTTTAATCTTTAAAATAAATCATAACTCTAATTCCACTATTGAATTTGTGACTGTCAGATATAATTTTTTTTTTAAATGTGCTCCTATTTTCATAAACTTAGTGTTTTTTTGTGTGTCTTTGCCGTTGTTACTCTTTTGTTACGTCTAAATGTTTAACACATTTTCTCTAACTTAAGCATATCTGCTCTGTGTCATAACTACCAATGAGTGGGCTCAGATTAAAATTAATGAAACCTTTGACTGTATATAACAGGTTAGTGTCCTTGTTACTTGTGGTGGGCTAATCATCCAACCCAATTAGTACTTTTTTACATCTACCAATTCCTGGAAATACTTAAAAAAGAACAAGGCTTGCAGGACCTAAGAATGGAACATTCCCTGACTCAACGTAAACCAAAACTTTTGAAAAACAAACAAATATATGAACTTCTAACATTAAAGGTAAGACACTTTATTAACATCCCAGGCCTACCATATCTAGAAACAAGAACCCTACTTTAAAAACTTACACACAAAAATTGAACTCCTTACATCACAAATTCTCATGATTTATCAATATTTGTGTTTACATTTTATTAAAACTAATGTAACACACAATAAATATTTCAAAGACAAAAATTCAGATTGATAATTAACATTTATTAAATACTTAAAAAAATTAAATGTGCAATGCAAAATAACCAAAATTATTTTAACAATTTTCTACATCCTATAAAAATATGGTAACACCATAAAATCATATGGATATATACAATAAGTAAAATAACATAAGTTGTAAAAAAACATTGCACTCTTGATACCATAAATACTAATAAAAAATATCACTGATAATCTAATCGCTGAAATCTTTCAGGGGGACGCCCAACAACACTTTGCTGACTGCTACTTTGCCACGTCAAGTCGCCCATTTGTTCTGCTGCAGCCGCAGTGTGACTGGGGACCACACAGGGCTGAACTACAAGCCCCAGGGTTGTCAGTAACACTGCGGCAGCAGCCACGCACCGCTCCAGCACCCTCCTGGCGCATAAATCACCGGCAGGGCTCCTGCAGCGCGGGACGCCCCACAACACTTTGCTGTCTTCTACTTTGCTACGCCACCTCACCCGTTTGTTCTGCTGCAGCCGCACTGTGAGTTGGGACCACACAGGGCTGTACTACAAGCCTTAGGGGGCTCAGCAATACCACAACAGGAGCCATGCACCGCTTCAGCGCCTCCCGGTGCATAAATCACTGGCAGGGATCCCGTGGTGTGGGATGCCCACGGGCAGCGCCCGGGCAAAGCCGGGGCCAAGGGCGGGCCCGTCTGAGCGCAAAGGAGACCGGGCCGGGCCACCCCATTGACAGTCTACTTCTTGCAAGCTGATCTTCTGACTGTTAGTATTATTATTGAATTTGTTTTGCATTGTCGCATAAATAAGGCCAATGAGTAGAAACAAGTGAAGAGGTGGAGGGGGGACTGGTGTAGTGGCACTTTGGACGCGTTTTTGTCATGGGCTGAATCCGTATTAATTCACGAGATTCAGCTAATGGAAAGAAGACTCTCTTTAGAGCCTCAATTGAGCCCAAAACCTACAGAGGTCCCTCCTAATGAATACCCCCTGCCCGATTGTTTAGCTAGTACTCCATCTACCAGTATTCCATCTACTATATCTAACCCCATTGTTAATAAAATAACCCTTCAGTTAAGGAGCTCAGCAGCGGCCAGCGCGGAACAAAATATGAAGAAAAGGAAAGCACGCACTCTCCCTAAAACAATACAACAGGCCGCGAAAATAGTGAAAAGGAAGCCCGTGCCCTGTGGACACGAGGTGGGGGGTCACAAGAAGTGATGAACTTAGGTACCCAGGGAATAAGTAGACCTACTTACGAAAGTAGCGCTAATGAAACTGAGTTTCGAACAGAGTTGAGGCAAAATTAATGGCTATTAGCCAGATCCGCTAATGGTAAAACCGGCCAATATAGATTGTAGACTGGCAAAAATGGAGCAACAAATATTTAGCTCATTTGGTCAGTCAGGCAAGCAAGGACAAGGACGAGTGGGTATGGTTGAGTCCAGAGGAGATAGGTCCGATGACTTCAGACCATCAACAAGCGATGTTACTGTTGCTCCTTGCGTTGAGGAAAGGGTGCCCGCGCCCAACCATTTAGAAAACCCCTTGTCAAATACAAACATAATCACTAGGGAGCACTCAGTTGGATTGCGGACCCCTGTACAAATGTGGGGAGGGGATGTGAAAGCATGTATGTCCTGGCATCTCCCTCCTGAAGCAACCCCCTATACAGTGGTACTAGCTAACGTCCCCCTGCTCCCCTCTAACACACATGAGCACTCGTCATCGATCAAGAATAAAGCTTTACATTTGTTAAATGCTAGGTTGGGGATAGGAAATGCACTATTTAGTGAATTTAAAATGGTGCGAAGAATTCCCTAGGTTGGTCACTCTCCTAAGACTCTCCCAGGAGACTGTGTGGTCCTGAGTTTTAGGTCTCCGTGTCTAGTTGACGAAATTGTGGATAGGCTTGGAACTAGCCACTTAGCTAAAGATGATATTAGCGTACTTCCCCTGGGCTTTTTCTATCAACCACGTGGTAACCATACCAGAGGCAGGGGAGTTTTGAGGGATGCCCCCTGTAAGCAAGGTCCCTTTAACTATGCGGTTCCAACATTTAACAGGACATTGATTGAATTAGAGGCAAAGTACATGCTAATAGTCATCTAGTGTCCAAAAATAACCATATATTAGCCACTCATAACAACGATGCGCCCTCATCAACTCTATTAAATGAGCAAAGGTTGGATAGTCTATTGGGCAATACATCTAATGCGTGTGGTGAGGGGGATTATGGTTCTCTACAATTGAGCAAAACAGGTGAGGGGGTACCAGGGACTGTTTATGCAGACCATTCAGGGCCCGAGTTGTGTAATATTAATAAGTCTCACACGGGCCCTGAATTGAAATTAGTCTCTTGGAACGTAGCTGGGCTATGTTTCAAAACAACTTCAGTGGACCGGGCTACTTTCGTCGAAGGCCGCGATATTGATGGAGCAAGGTCTCACACGTAAAGTGACATACTCGTACTCAACCCTCTCGATAATAATATTAATATACTAACTAACATGTTTTGTCTTATTAATATTGCATGATACAACATATTAAGCATCTAGGGGAAGCTTGCAAATGTGCTTTAACTATAATCCGCTTGCACTAAAATGGCTGCTGCTACGCAGATTTTTCTACTGCGCTTGCGTCTGTCATGCTCACGTGACATGCTTGGTGGCAAAACGTTTGCTTCTGCGCAATAGAACTAAAATGGCTGTTATGTGTCCCAACGTGCAAGAAGCCTACATTGCTGCTTTGCTAAGCTGTTTGTTTTCGCTTAATATTTAATGCAATAGTATAAAATAAAATAATGGGAATAGAGTAGAAAGAAGTGGTATACAGTGCAATAATTTATTCTGTGTTTCTAAAACTGTTTCTTTTCTATTTTTACATGTTACAAAATTACGGGCCTAAATGGGGAAACATCCCTTTAACACGCAACTTTTACCATGCAGTGCTTTTACATCGCAACTTTTACAACGCAAACCATTACAACGCATTGCGCTGGGGGGCGCTCTAGGATAGGGAATAGATTTAATTTACTATTCAACACCTTCCCTACTATCCACGGGGACTGGAGTTGGAATAGTAAATTAAACTATTCACTATCCAGCACCCCAAAGCGCTATGCGTTGTAATGGTATGCGTTGTAGAAACTGCGATGTAAAAGCATGCGTTGTAATGTCATACACCCGCCTAAATGCTTTGCTGAACTCCATCTATGGAGAAACTGCGCCTGCGTGACAAGTCTTGAAGCCACAGAAGCTGTAGCCTTGAAGCAAAGCCACGACGGAAATGGAAGGCGGAGAAGAGTGAACTCCTTGCCTTTCCAGAGGAAGGTAAATTGATTAAATATTTTAAAATGATTATTGATACATTGCACTACCGGGCAGAATAAAGAACATGGGTAGATAAAGTTATGGGAGGAAACAACTTCAATACATGATTGACAAGTTGCTTCTAGAAAAATATGGTGTGATGGCTACTCCTCGTTCTTTGTCCAATAAAATTGTGGGATTCACACATTTGCAACATTTGGAGGTGGTACACTGACCTGAAAATAGTATAACTCGGGTAGGTTTAGCTAGTTAGATTGTCCGACTTGTCCGAATAGCTGACCTGTCACTGACCCAACGAACTCAATAGGTGATCAGGAACAGAGTTGCTGGCAGAGCATTCTGTTAGAAGATTCGATAGCCCAATCGGGGTTCTGGGAAGGAGATCGATGACCCAATTCGACTGTTAGCTGCAGAGAGGGTTCACAATGCTGGCGTTTTGAACTTTAAATGTGGTGCTGGTCTGAGCCTTATGGCTTACACCTGTTCCTTCCTGCTGGCACTTACACTTTGGGATTCTTATTCTTTGACTCAGCCTATGACCAGGGTTGGTCATGACACCGTTCTAGGTAACTATAAAGTGTGGGTTTGTCATTGTACAGTTTTCCCTTTTCCCTTAACCACCCTCTGTTTAAATGCGTAACGACATTTTCTCTCCAAATCATTTTGAAATGTTTATGTTTTAAAATCTGCATTAGTCTAAACAAAATAAGAAATACATTTGATTTTTATGTTTTATAAGTTTTCAAAGATCTTACTTAGATAAAGATTTTAAACCTTTCCGAGTTTGTGGTCATTTATGAAATGCAAAATGTTATTATTGCTACCTATTTTTTCTCTAACTCCCTTGATCCTTTAGGACTATAGGTATCGGTGACTTGGATTGGTAAGATGAATGGTAAAAAATCAAAATGGTAAAAAAGCCCAATAGATTGAGTGTAGGTTTACCTGTTTAATGTATATATAAATATATGGGCCCAGGTGAGTATGTTGAGCAGGTGAGCCGCGCTCTATCAATATAATGACCTTCAAGGAAACTTGGGCCCTGAATCATGTCTATCGCCAGGGTTTCATAAACTTTTCTAAATTGGCCCAAGGAGGCCCGAGGGGAAGACCAGTGGGGGGTCTGACAACCTGAGTAAGACAGTCTGCCTGTTATAGGGTGGACAAACTGTTTATCGATTATAGGGATATATTAGTTATTAGACTAAAGATGCTAGAAGCTCCAGACTTGCTGCTTATTAATGTTTATGCTAGGGGTATGCAAGGTGGGAAGGCCTCCCCCACTGTAGCTCTCCTAGATACATTTTTAAACGATTATAAAGGTGTTAGGAATTTGATAAGAGCAGGAGATTTTAATTGCTCCTTTGAGCCCCTCGATGATAATGATTTTCACCTCTCTCATGAGGAGGATGCCCAGTGGAATATACCACATCTGGTCATCCCACCTATTAAAAAATGGACCGGGCAGCCCTCCAGTTAAAGGTGTTTTGCTTGGAACAGGAGGTAAGGGTTGTAAATGGAAGATCTCCTTCAGATAGGCGGGGTTCAGATACTTTTAACAATGAGCTGCGTAGCAGTTGTATTGACTTCATTTTTCTCAATAAGGAATTTTGGCCTTTCTTGCTAGACCCACTGGTTCTCTCTATGCAACTTAAAGGCATTCCTATTATTGAAGAGCAAGCTCCGGGACCAGCTTGTGTAGAAGTTCTCAGGACAAATGATGCTAGGGGGGTCAAATGGGCAAAAGTCATCAATAACGTAGAGCATCTACAACAGATGAGGGAGCTACTGATGAGTGCACTAGATACTCTCCAAAATTGTGTATCTCAAGAGGAAGTGATTTCTAAGATTGTACGGGTCCACAGTGATTTGTTTAGTAAGCTTAAAGGCTTTTTTATTACCAAGGGCAAACGATCGAAGTGCCGATCAGGCACTAAGGCTGTCATTTGATACGGCATGCATATCGTGCCCTAGCTAGGGCCATAAGATCTAAAAACCGGGCAGATATAAGGAAGGCTAGGGAATTGAAAGCAAAAAGGGAATGGGATGACCAATATTGGGCAGAGCTGCTTGAGGCCTGCTCAGGAAGAAACATGGTTGCCTTCTGGCATCTGGTGAAATGGGGTAGGGTAGAAACGAACCAGGTGCCTGAAAATCAAGTACCCCCGGCACACTGGGTATCACATTTTAAGACTCAGTTTGCCATTACAAATACTCCCCAGCAAACTTTTGAATTGCCATCCTCTGAATCCTTTCTGTATTTTACTAAAAAAAGAGGTGGAAACAGCATTAAAGGCAGTCCCAAGAGGCAAGGCGCCCGGGCCGGATAGTATTCCAGCGGACCTGTTTCTTCACGATATAGATATTTAGGCATCTTACATTCAGCTCCTCATGAAAGCTATTGCTAGTGGAGCGACTATGCCCGATACCTGGTCAGGAGCGGAAATCATTCTGATTTTTAAGAAAGGTGACCGCTCCAATAAGGGTAATTATAGGCCCATCAGCCTCATTGACTGTATACAGAAAGTTTTAGCTAGAATGGTACTGAGCCAAATCCAGGCCTGGATGGAGGAATCTGATATCTTGTCCCCGCTCAAGGCTGGCTTCCGCCCATGTACCAGCACCATTGATCAGGTTTCTAGATTTATTTTGGTGTACTGGCGCATGGTAATTTTAGGTGGAGGCACAATTTATGCCACATTTGTCGACCATAAGTTGGCTTTTGACCTTGTTCCCCGTGCCAAAATGTGGAGAATTTTTTTAGAATAAGGTATGCCATTAGATATCTTGGCTTTTTTTGTTACATTACTGTGGCGGGGTATCAGTATCAGACGGCAGACCAAATCGTTTTAAAGAAGGCTTTATTTTTCCGAAGACCTTTTTACGTCTAGTTGTGAGTCTTTCTCTAAATATGGCTGCGGGATCCATCTTGCTCTGTCTGTTGGGCGACTCTGAAAAGAGTGGGTCAAGTTCGGTGTTTATCTTGTCACCAGGTCTTTCCCAGCCTCTGGTCACCTCGTCGCAGGGTAACCGCAACCCAAAACAAGAAGGCAAGGAAAAAAATGGAACCAGGGCTACTGTCCTACTATCTGTTTTCTAAACCAAGGTCCAAGGAGTGAGGAAAAACTACAACTCCCAAAGTGCACTGTGCCAAACACTCAGGGAACGTGAAGGTCAGTGCTTGTGAGGTTGAGGGAGAAGTAAGGTGTTAGGGAGGTATATACAGTGATAGCGTATATACAAAATCGGTCTTCAATGCAGGCAGGGACACGCGTTCACACCGGGCGCTCCTTGCTGCCTATCCAGCCCGCCACCTTGCCCCGTACCTGTTCCAGCCACTCTGCTCCCCTGGGAACGTGGCAGGGCGACTCGTGGAGTCGTTGGCCTCCGGGCGTTTCAGCACTGGAAGCCGGTCCAGGTTTCGCCTCCTCGCTCTTTCCTTCGTCTCTCTGCCTTCGTTCAATCGCTCTCGCTCTCAAAATTGCCACCGCTTCGTCCTCCTCGAGATTCGCTTTTTTTTCCCTCTTCCGCGGTTCCTCGTCTTGTAATTGGAAGTATGATCTTACGTCAAAAGGGGGCGGAGTCTCGTCACACGTGAAGCTCCAGTTAAAGGGGCCCCCTCTTTGTTTCTCCTCGTTGTCTAGGGAAGCTTGATTTTCGGGATGCCAGGAGTCTTGCTGGTGATTAAAGGCAGAGTAGAAATGAGGTAAGGTTTTCTGGAACAGACCCAGGACTTTACTTATTTGGGGGTAACAATTGGCAATAAACTTAGCTGGAAGCCCCAGATTAATCTGTTGACTCTTAGGCACACTCAGCTGTCAGGTGCCCTGGTAAAGGAGCAGCAATTCTCATACACCAAACTGGTTGCTCCTGTTTTAAAATATATAATGTAAAAATGAGTCACTCAGTCTTGTATGGGGCTGAATTGTGGGGATTTGAGAATTTGGACCTCCTTATAACGGGCCAAAATAAATGTATGAGGGCCTTGACTGACCTCCCCCAGTCAATGCCGCTATTGCCCCTATTTTTAGATCTTGGCTGTTACTCCATCAATGACATGGCGCAATTTAGACCAATAGCCTACTGGAGAAGACTATGGGTTACCCCAGAACTTTCCCAGTACACACAGGCACTTTTTGAAGTCAAGGAGGCTGATAGCATGCACAAAATCTCATGGGTGAGACGAGTTAAAGTCACCTTGTTGGAGATGGGAATAAGTAAACTCTGGACAAACCCGATGGAAAACTAATTTACTCCCAAGTGCAAATACAAGGCTGCCTATTTGAATATGATTAAGACTAAGCACTTTTCTGCCATAACAAGATCATCCCTATCTAGAGATTTTCTAGAACATAAGTATGAAGCAAAGTATGAAAAGTACTGGGATTTTTTATTACCTCTAAAAAAGATAGGAAGCTGTACCACCAATTTAGGGTGGGATCGCCACCCACAAATTTGTTCACCAGCAAATGGATTGTCTCGGACCCCAGCCACTGCCTGTTTTGCCCCACACAGAAGGAATGATTGGCACACATTCTATTTGCATGCCCGGCTTCCAATGCCCGAAGGCTGAGATGGTTAAAGCCTATTTGTGTAAATCTAGGGACAAGGCTGGGCAGCGAAGCCTTTAGGATTCTTAAAACCTCCATGAATTAATCAATTGTCATTGATGTTGCCAAATTGGATGTGGGCTATACATGCTATGGAAAGGAGGGTATCTTAACTCCCCCCATTCCGTGTATAATGGAGGGGGTGATCAATTAAATGTGTGGTGCCGTAACGATTATAGTGTATTGCACTGGTAGCTTTGAATTTTATGACTGTTGTTTTAAATATGATGGATAACCCTATTTAAAGTTTCCTAATGAAATGCATTTTTTATTCTTTTAAGCACACTTCTGTGGCAAGTTATCCTTTGTACTTCACGCTCTAATGATTTTTCCTTTGCTAAGCACCTATGACTATGAAGAAAATCATAGTAATTTTTAATGTTTAATATCAATGTATTGTGTCCTTTCTTTTAAATACTTGCAAAGAAAAACAACATACAACTCAGAAAACATGCCTTTCATTATTTTGTTTAAATCAGTTCAGGTATTCTCAAGAATTGTGCATTTTAACAGGTGACCGGGGTAAAAAAGTTAGGTATATCTGACAAATTAGGCCTGTTTGGCTAGCCACAACCTGAACAAGACTTTATCAGCTAGATTCATCAATGTCCCAATCTGCGATTCCTTAATTGTGGGAAAAAGCGAATCGCAAATAAGGAATCGCAGATTGGCATTCATAAAAAATTGCGAGAAAAATAAGCAAATCGTAATCGGCCGCAATCGCCGATTGCGATTTGCCAAGAAACGCTAAATATTCGCATAACCGGCCGAAATCCGTTTAGAAATTGCGATATCGCAAATTGCGATCTCGCTAAATGCGAGATCGCAAAAACGGGAAGTCGCATCTTGAGCCCAGTGATGACATCACAACCAGGAAGTAGGCAGGTTCCACCCTCATTCAGCAGTGAGAGCCTGTACAGGGAGCATCACATTCATAAGTCCCCTCCAGTGTACCTACAGGAGTTGTGCAGGATACACCCCAGTGTCAAGCATGACTGAGGAAGCTGTAGCTGGATCTGCTAGTGGGCGCAAAAAAAGATCAAATTTTCAGAGCAGGAGCTTGAGTTCCTGATAGAAGGAGTCTGCAAGGACTACAATCGCCTGTTTGCAAAGATTCCAGGAGGGTGGCCGAGGCGGACAGAAGGCGGCTATGGTTGCGCATCCGCGCAAAAGTTAACTCTGTGGGGGTGACTAAGTGCTCGGTGGACGAACTCAAAAACAGTGGTATGACCTCAGAGGGAGGTCAAAGGAGAGGATAGCGGAGAGGCTGGGGGAGCGTGTGGCGACAGGTGGAGGGGATCCCACTGTCCCACCGAATACACCACTGGAGGACCGAGTGGAGGACACAATTAATCCACAGGCATGCGTGGGTGTGACACAGCTTGACTCCTCCCGACCCACACAGGACACACCAGGTAAGTGCCACGCGACTGCGACCCCCTGTCCCCTAACAATGTCCAATACTCCAGAGCCTCCCATATCAAAGCCCAGTCATGCAGCCAAAGCACACCACTAAAGCCCTAATGCATTGTGGGACATGTAGTCTGACCACATTTACCATCTTGCCCCATTAAGCCGCACATGTTTAGTGAGAGTCAATCCTGCAGCCAGTCAGGGAATGGTAGTCTGCATGCATGTAGGAAGTCTAAATGGGTACGAAACATGTCACTTATCAACATCCACTTTACATCACAGGTGGCGCAGATGTCCCAAGCACTGACAGCGATGGCCTGGTCATGGACATCACGGAGGACACAGAGGGAGACGCAAATCTCTCCCCACAGCCCGGACCATCTGTGCAAGCTCCCGCACCAGCGCTCATCACACCACCTGCCCCTCTGGCCAGCGCCACCCCTGTGCCAGCACGCCCTGCAGTAGCACTGCCTGTCACACAGTCCCCAGTGGGACAACTTACACCAGCTCCAGTTCGCCAACCAACCCGCCGCCCTGCGGCTGTGAGGAGCCAGTCCAGCGGACTGGTGAGGGGTCAGCGCTCCAACATATCCTGTGCTGGTAGGGGGCTAAATCTGCAAGCAGGTGGCCTATCCATCGAGCGCAGGATGCTGCATGTGCATCAGACACAGGCACGTCATCTTGGGGCCATCCACCTGCCACTGGACAAGACTGCCCGAAATGTTGCATTGATGTCTGCGCGGATGACAGCTGCCATGGAGGCCAACACACAGGCCATTAACAGGCAGCGGGAACTCAATCACCGCAGATACCGCCAACTGCTAACCCGCCTGTCGGCGTACACGCGCTCGAACTACATCATCGGCAACGCTACCTCGCAGCTCTCGCGACGCTCCTTGGCAATGCAGGTCCAAATGGTCCAGTGCTGCCAGGACGTTGCGACAGCTCTGGAGCATGTGGCTACTGCAGTCCAGGCCATGCAGGCTGCCAACCATGGCCGGGGGGGTGGGGAGGACGACACAAGTGAGGCTACATCCAGCCATAGTGGCCAGTCCATCCCTCCGGTGGTAGCACCCCGCTGCAGCAGCAGGCCCTCTGCTGCCTCACGTCCTAATCAGGAGGACGATGGGGAAAGGAGGCTGGGAGCATCTGCCCGGAGGCGCCATTGAACATTGACATTGACTTGAGGGGCCATGCTGCTGGTACAAGTGATGGAGCAAGGATTCGCATATTACGGGACTTGCTTGAATTCATGAACCTCGAGTAATATGTAACAAAGTAATCCAACCTGTTTTGTCTTACTAATTTCCTTTTATTATGACATTGGGAACGTCCTAGAGACGCTTGCCTATGTGTTTACTAACTCAATAACGCTTGTCCCTAAAATGGCCGCTGCTTGGCGGGTTTTCTTCTGCGCATGCGTTAGTCACACTCACGTGACGTGACGTATTTGCAGTTCTGGTGGGAACCTTTGCACCTGCGCAATTGCATTAAGATGGCCGCTTGGTGTCCTCACATGGTGAAGCTTGCGCTGATGTTTTCGTGTTGTAGTTTATTTGCACTAAACCTTAATGCCAATAGTTTATATAAAGTAAGGGGTATAGAGTAGCTATTCATGGTATACAGTGTAATCATTTATTTCTGTGTTTTAATTTGTTTTCACTTACTTTTCATGTACCGCGATTTTGAGGGTCTGAGAGACACTCGTGAATCCATCTTGAACAGCCTTTCTGCACATGACAGTCTTCTGCCGGTGGCATTGAATCCCTGCCAACCAAAGGTCCTAGCCAAGATGTGCCTGGGAAGATGCACCTTCACCCAGCAGAAGAAGCTAAAATGTCCTGCAAAAGTTACATTTGTAAAGTTTTTATTGTATTCCGTAGAGTATGTCATGGGAACCCCAACATCAATAGGCGGTCCCGGAATATGTTAATATAGGCTTGTAGAATTGAAATGTGATTGGTGTGTTGACCTATCCTACTTGGGGACCAATCGAAATTGGGGATTCTGACACTTGCAACATTTGGGGGGTGGTACACTGACCCGAAAACAGTATAACTAGCCTAGGTTTAGCTAGAGAAATTGTCGGACTTGTCCGAATAGCTGACCTGTCACTGACCCAACGCACTCTTTAGGTGACTTGATACAGAGGGCTACGGAGCACTCTGTCCGAAAATTCCATAGACTCAAGGGTTTTGTTGAGAAACCTTAAGTGCTGGCGGAGCACTTTGCTGGGAAGTTCGATAACCCAATCGGGGTTCTGACTGATAGCTGCAGAGAGGGTGGAGCGCAGGCGTTTCTTCCAAACTGCGGGTGCTGGTCTTGCCTTGGTGGTCCTGTCCTGATCCTAATCTGGGTTTCCTGTCCTGTCCTGGGGTGTCCATTCTGCACCTGCTGTCCTACTGATGACGGGTTTCCTTTGGGGTCCCTCTTGTTCTTAACTGACCTGTGGCCAGGGTTGGTCTTCACACCATTGTAGGTAAATATAGTGCTGAAACTCTATACTGCACCTTTCTATTTTTCTGTCTTTTGCTTCAATAAAGACATATCTTTGCATATATTGATTTTCCATGCTTTTACGCAAACCACTGAATGAAAAGCTCATACGTTATTGTTGTTATCTAGCATGTTCCTATTTTTCCCTTTTTCCTTAAGTACATTTTCTCAATACCATTCATGAAATATGGATTTGTCTGATTTTTACCTTTAGGCTGACTCAATGATGGTTCTGAAATTCTAATATGTTCCACTTTTTCCCCTCCCATAGGTATATGTTATTTTAGAGCTCTAGTAATTCAAATTCAAAGATTCTTTCATATTTCCATTTATCCCAGGTATAGATTTTTCACTTGTGACATTATAGTGTGTTCTAAAATCTTTCCCATATTTAGTATTTTCCCTGTTAAAGACTAGCTCTGAGATTTCCGATTAAGCAGTTTCCCTGTTCTTAATTTATCCCTAGACTCATAAATGATCAGCTTGATAGATTTCCTTTATGGATATGTACTCTTCATTATCTTGGTTATTGATTGTTTACTTGTTATAAATCTCATGCTTTCCGAATCTGAAATCTAGATAAAATCTTTGAAACTTCCCCGGAGTCTGTGGTCTTTATGAAATACAGAAGGATATAAAGCTGGTATTGTGTTGTTTGCCTTTTCTTCACAGCTAGCTCCCTGATTCATCGTGGTCTTTAGGTACCCGTGACGGTGGATTGGTAAGTCGGGTACAATAGAAATATATAGGAAGGAACTGGGTTACTGGTAGTAGAGTGTATGGTCGCCCGATTAATAAATGATAGTGTATTGAAATATATGGGCCCGATACGTGTATGGTAAATTTGTTGGTTGGGTGACCTGCGCGCTCTATCACAAGCATGCCCTCCTGAAGGACAGGCATATGACGCAATATGTCAGTGATGTACAAGTTAGCTGAATGCCAAGTTTATTGTGATTTAACAAATACTATTGGTTTGACTACCTTAATCTGACTCATGTCATTCTTAATTTCCTCATGCATGAGTCAAGTAATGGGTGTGGGGAGTGGGTGCATTGTGCAGCACACATAGTAAAATGACAATGCCTCTCAGGATTATTGTTGTGCAGGAAGGTACCCCTTCCTGCACAAAAATGTTTTTGTCTACAACACAGGCACCCTTGCAACATGGTACAAGAGTGCTTGTGCTGGCGCTTGGCTTCCAAAACAGCACAAGGGAAGAGGACAGGATTACACCATATTGGATAAATACAACGCATTCCTGTCCTTTCCTTGTGACGCAGGTCAGCACAGCAAGGTGACTTGTTGTGCTGCCCTGTGCTACAATTTTTAAAAATAGGCTCCTTAGATTCTGTATACATTACTAAATGCATCAATTGTTTGAGCGAGGATGCATTTAAATAAAACAGCATAAACAACAGCCATTCACACTCTTTTGTCTCTGGTAAATGTTTCCTTGGACTGGCACATTTCTTTGTAATTGCAATTATGTGAATTGGCATAATGCTGTTATTTTAGGAATTTCCCGTAACAAGGATAATGCAAAATTCTCAAAAATACACAAATTATGACAGCTAATTAAAATTTTGCCCAGGCCTAATTTTGAAGTCTGGTAGCTTGGCACAAAAGCAAATTGCAAACCAGATTATAAATGCAATCCTGATCCTACCTGTTTTTGAATGTGAATTATTCAGACCTCTTCTTGGAAAAGATTAATGTAGGCTTTTCTTTCTCTTAAGGGAAAAGGCTGATTGAAGTTCGATTTGTAGATTTTATTTTTCATACTATTTTTCTCGCTATATCGCGTTGTAAATGTTCTTTTCTCAGATTACGATTAAACCTTGGGATTCTTATGTAAACAAACCTGAAAAGAATTTTTTTTTATATGTGTATATAAGTATTGTATTATATTATATATTGCTTTGACAAACCAAATATATGTTGGAAATTGGGTTAGTGGTTTGGGAAAGTGGGACCCTCCTCAAGGAGCAACCACAATTCCGCTCAGAGTGAAACAGAGCAAAGCCGAAATTAACCAGTCCTTAACCTTGGGCAGTTTGGCACAAAAACAGGCAGGCTTAACTTAGAGGCAACGTGTAGGTTATTTATGCAGCACACAAATGGTAATATTAATGAAAATACAAAACAAGAAAAACCTCACACAAATTTAGAAAAATAGAGTGAGTTTTAGTAAATTATTTGAAACCAAAATAACAAATTCTAAGAAGTAGAGCTGGAGTTATGAATTTTGCCTTTTTTTGTAAAATCTAGCACATAAAAGTGCCAACCGCAGGTATCTAGTCGTGCAAGGCAGGGGTCTAAGTAAAAAAAATTGGCTGACCCTGTTGGAGTGCGGTTCAGATTCAATAATGGGATTGAGCCCTGTCAGTGATTATCTTCGCATTTGGAATAAATTCAACAGAAATTTTCTGAGAAGAAAAAGTTCTGCAGGCAATATTCTACAGCTTGATGAGGCAGGAGGCTGTAGCTGAAGGCAATTTTACAGGCTTGGATACTCCTTTGACTAAGGACTGCTGAACATGATTTGCTGCTGCAGAGAAGAAAACAGCAAGAGCAGCTACCAAATCATGGATGGATCTTGTGTGGATAGATGAACAGATTGGTCCTGATATCCTCCTGGTTCTCAGAGGAGGTTTTAGCTAACAATGTCCTTAGTTTTGGATTTTGGGTATCTGGGCACCTTTAGCACCACAATCAAGGGTCCAGTTTTAGTGGGACACCATTTAGGGGGATCAGGACTCACTCAGGCTGGTTCCTGGTGTGAGTTAAAACTTGGCGGAGTCTTTTATGTTCCTGTGGTTCTGAACAGAAGGCCAGCACCATCCTCAGGAGTCCCTCTGATAGCACTGGGCTCAGGTGAAGATCCAGGCTCATACAGCTGCTCTTGCCTCTGAGGGTTCAAGGCAAGCTCCAGGCGGCACACCAGTCCTTACAGGTACAACAAAGCAGTCTTGCAGAGTGCACAGCAGGTCACAGTAGCAGGCAGTCCTCTGATAGTCATTCCGAAGGGCCGGGAAAGAACTGAAGAGTGGGCGTAAGGGCCCTATTTTTATACCGAATTCTGTCTTTAACGTTTTCTACTTTGAAGTCCATGGAATTTCCGGACTCCACTGTCCTGGCTCCAAGCTGGCTACAATGACAATGCGGTGGTGATAAGTCCTTTGTGTGAAGGTAGAGCACAGCTTATTGAGTTGCAAGTTCTGCTGTGCTCAGCCTCACCCCCATCCTGCCAGCAGATGGCCCATTCAGACACACCAATTACTCCTATTTTGTGAGTCATTCACACCCAGTCATGTGACCCAAGAGATGTTGCCTTCACAAAATGTCTATGGGCATGAAAATGCCAACTTTCTAACAGTGGCATTTTCAAAATTGTAAATTAAAATCCAACCTTACTAATAAAGATGATTTTTCATTGCAATTTCATAGAATCCAAACATGAAATTGTTATACTTTGTTAATCACAATGTGGCACATGATTAAATGTAATAAGGAAACCTGATATTACCCTCTGGGACCGGCAGGCCTCACAGTAGAGAAAAATAATTTAGGAGTTGTTCACTTCTACGACATGTAAAACTTAAAAGTACATGTTCATCCGTTTAATTACAATATACCCTGCGCTACTGGCTATCTGGGGCCCACCTTAGTGATGACTTATATGCAATAAAAGGGGAGATGAAGGCATGGCAAGAGAGTTATATTGCCAATTCATATTGGCTGTTTAAATCTGCATTCAGGCTGCTATGGCTGACCTGGGATATGTTTTACGATGTTAATTAAGTGGGTGGCACAATAAATGCTGCAGGTCCACTAATAGCATTTAATTTACAGGCCCTGGGTATATGAAATACATCACTGCAAGGACAAGGAACTTATTAGTAAATAAATTGGCCAATCACGTGTAAGACAATTGAACAATGTTTAGGGAAGTGAGCACAAACATTTTAGCACTTTAGTACTGGTTAGGAGTGGTAAAGTGTAGTGTAGTTCCTATATTCCCAATAGGCTCTGCGCATTGGAATAATATATTCAGCAGCGTAGACGTAGGACTGAGGTCGACTAGGTCTCTACTGACTATATTAGACTTAAGGTTTGCCAGCTAGCTCAGAGGTCACTAGAAACCTTCTCGAATAAACGAGGAGGAGTTTAACCTCCCTGGATAGACAAGAAGGGATTAGCTTCCGACAACCATATAACATGACAACTTTGCTCCCTCAGAATAAGAGTGTATTTCTAGAGTCGTGTGAAAACAATAGACAGCTATTTCACTCAGTCAAGTGTGCATACTTAGTTTCACCAGAGTGCAGAGAAAAGAGAGACGGGCGTTTTCAATAAAAGGTGTAATTTATTGAGCAGTCTTCTTCCTCATACAAGAGAAATGAATTGCCACAATTGCAATACTCATAGTAAAGTAAAGTGCGTACACTAAAAGGAGGATTATAAAATAATACTGTAAAAGCATTGATATGGTTTCTTAGCCATAAGATACTTTAAAATAGATAGAATATATACATACTTATATACATTGACTAACGTACTCAACTGGTGCTTCTAAATACGCCTACCCCGGTGTACCTGACCTAAGCCTAATACTTGGGAAGGAGTAAGTAAGTAGCAGTTTAAGTTAAGTTTGTTTTGCCAAGAATCTGACTCAAGAATTCTCATCTAAGGTTTTAGTCAGCTCCGTACCTGGGTAATAGAAAGCAGGAGGTCTTGTATCTCTCTCTCAGTACTCGATATCCCAGTAACCCGCGAAGGTATCTGGAAATACCGGAGCTGGATTTCTCGGCAGGAGAAAAGACAGCATCTCTCTCAGTGCGTCAAAAGAGGTGGGGCAGCGTCCATGGGCTCTCGCATCAGCTGGGCTCTCAGGCAAGTAGATAGCTGCTCTGCTCCAAAACCACCACCGTGTCTTTGCTTAAGGCAACGTTGGTATATTTATACCTGAAAGGTGCCGGGTTTGACGTAAGGTTGGACATAAGACGTCAATAAAGATGTCACTAAGAACTGGCCGTTCTTACAATGCTTTACAGGAGTTCTAGGATGAAATCAAAACAAAAGCAAGGGGGATTTCCCAGGTTGCTGGAGGTTTGGATTGTTTAGAGAACTCGTTGTGCTTTCTAGCTGGCCGGGGAAGTAGCCTTGCTTAATGTGACAGCATGTGCTACGACTGAATATGGATATGATTATTATGCCGTTATAGGGATAATATTGATTATAACCGAACAAGGGCATAAAATAGTAATATCGATTTAGGCTCCTGGATAAAAACACAATACCCACTCCCCGATCTAATGTCCATCATTAATTACTAAAACTAAGCAATAGTAAACATTTATAGGTGCATGTGTATTCCAACCCACCCCAAAATAAATTTTTTACATTTGAAATGGTGTATGCTAAATACATGAAAATGATATTGGTACTGTACGCTTTTCAAGCAGTGTAATCATTCAGTTAAAACGATGCATATATATGATTAGCTGAACGATTTGCGAAATTTACACATGAAATGGCTCTTAATACAGAAAAAAAGTCGAGACCATTCCATCACATATAACTACAGTCGCTGTAAAATGTGCTAGAGGCTGAGGTAATATATTGTCTCTAGAGTTCCTAAAAATAGAAGCTCTGTTCTTTAAGAATAGTTCTACTTTAAGCAGAGTACAAGTACCAGAAAAAAGGTAAATATTTTGGAATCGAAGAAAAAATAATTTTGCTTTCAAAGGGGAAAAAAGATAGTTCCAAATATTTTCAGTAGCTTTTGTTTATCAAAGCTGAAGGCCGAATTCAGAGTTCAGGGAACGCTGTGTGCTCGTTTGCTTAAAAGTTATTCTTTTTGTTCAGGGGAGAACATCATTTCAGACAGACTCGCAAAAAAAGTGGTCTACCGCTTCAGGTGAAAGTTCGACCAAGTTGGATAAATGCCGCAACCGTGCAGTCGTGAAAATGATTGCTATCATCGATGTCAGGATCAGCAATGCTCACAGAAGGTCGTACCTGGGTGATGTTGCTCTCATCTCGTACTTCACTACCCTAATCGTAGTGGTGAAGTCTCAATGAATGCCGTCATTAGAATGGGTAGCCGCTGGGGACAACACGATGCATGAGCCGTTACAGGACTTAGCAAAGTATCTGTATCCAATGGTACTGCTGATGGTAGTGTAAGACAGACGTCCAACACGCATTCTTCTCCGCATAGCATACATCGAAGCACAGGTAAGATGCAATTCTGCCAGATGGGTCTGAATGAAAGAAACCAGGTCATATTAAGATCTCTTAGCCGGGCTAATCCAAGGACTTTAGTTATGCGGTCCCGATAGCGTATTGCTAGGATCGTTTCTTCCATCATTGCTGGAGTCTTGTCTGCGACTTGGCTTGCCATATCGGAGCAGAAGTATCAAAAATAAAATTCCTGTTACGAGACCCAATAAAAGTGGTAGGCCGTCAAAGACAGAATGGACAAAATTAGGAAAAATGCCCAGAACTGTTTTGAAGGGTGTTAACAGTCCAGAAAAAATTGTCTTAAATACATGTGAGATAATACTGGTATCAGACATATTTAGAATTTGGCTTAGCATTTCTGCGAAATGCACTGGGCAATTTGATGACAAAAGGGTATGTATCTCCGCCGTTGTCCTTGCAACTTGCAGATCATACGTTTCTTTTGATGACGTCAAGGGCACAGTTGTCTGTAAAAGAACAGACTTCATTCTGCTTAAAGTATCAATTCGAATAGAAGAGATATTCAAAAAAGGCCAAATTTTTGCCTCCGTTTCTGGAGTGCTGTTTGGATACAATACTTGCATACAACAAGTGACCATGGAACTAACGCTGACAAGATAAGCTTTTCCTGGCACCATGCCACAACAGCTGTGGTCCACTATTAGAATATAACGTTAGAAAGCCGTCTAAAGAATGGCTCTATTTGTGTTGCAGGTGTGCCATGCTGGTGACATGAAAGGTTATTTGAATTCCCCTCACAGGCCCCATGCAGGTTAATACCATGACACAGAAGTATACCGCTTAGTGATTGTTTACAATTGTTACCACTAAGAAATACATTCTGTTTCTTTTCACTATAACATGTGTGTGTGTAAGGCAATTTCCATGATGACTTAATGTACCCTTTACCCAACCTTTCCTACTGGCCTGCTGGTATATACTCTTGACAGTATTTAAATTGGAAAGTTGTTATCGGAATTGTTATTATTCCATGTATTATCCATTCAATGACAGGTCTTTCTGACATTGTCAACGGTAATCTCTCAAGTTTTTCAATGCTCAGAATTGTATACTCTGCTCCTTTTTGTGCCAAACTGATTTGTGTATCAGTAAGGTTAAAGATAGAGAATAATGACGTTGTGTTGATTAAACGCCAGGGCACGTAGCCTGAACGCAAATTTTGCAACGTCCAGCCAAGCTGTACAATAGAACTTAATTGGGACTGACCGTGTTGTAACATTAGTAAGTCTTGCTCTATTATATCAATAGCAGATGATACAATACTGTCCAGTGAATATATTCTGGAGGACAGAGTCATTAACCCATTGTCCACAACAGAAAGTGATTTTTCCAAATTAATACGGTCAATTTCCTGTATTTTTTCTGCTGTTTCAATTTGCGTTTCTTTCCAAGCTTCATTGTAAGCTGCGTATATACCGGCCGCTATGAAACGTTTTTGACGCTGTTTGCGTGGTCCCATTATGAAATCACGCAAGTCAGCACCGTCTTTAAGTAAAGTGTTGCTTTATTTCTGTCAGTGTGGATTTCTGTAGCGATTCGAGGCAGAGTTTTCCTACACTGTATGTTGTAACTATCCCTGGATGTTGTCTCTGGGAGTATCTAGGGTCTGGCCTGGTCATTTTGAACCCCTGTATTTTGTTCAGGAATCTATCTTGACAGTTATTTGTGTCTGTGTGCCAGATCAACCATTTTTTCCAATCAGGATGTGTTTGGGATACGTCCATCTCAACATCTGTATTGCTATTACTGTCAGGTGTTGGCTTTGGAATAGACGGTTTGTTTAAGTCTTTAATTTTGGCTAGGCCAAGACAGGTTGTCTGTTGAATTGTGTCATTCAAGAATATAATTTGTTCTGGGATCATGCAGGCTCGAAATAATGCTTCTAGACCTTGGACCTGCCAATCTTTGGTACCCCAGATGGTTTTTGTTTCAATGTTGTTTTTCCAGAAATCAAAACCAAATGTAATAATTTTTTCATAAAATGTTTCTGAATAAATCAATTTAGTATTTGTCAGCATCGTTTTCATTCCTGTCTTATTTAACATTTTGAAATAAAACGTTTCTGCACCACTTGTGTTAAACCCTGAAAAATATGGAAATTTCTCATAAAATGTTTTCGAACTACCTTTTGGTGGAGTTGCACAATGTTCCCATTGATTATAACTAAAAACATTTCTAGGTTGAGCAGATTCATGCAAATAGTGATGTGCAAAGTGGTTATAACAATACATTTCTTCATAATTAGATGAACCTTGTAAGTAATCATGTTCTGTAAATTTTGCTGACATTACTAAATCTGACATCATATCATTAATACTTTTAAAGTCCCAATCATTAGAGAATTGTTAGACCTGTCTGGATTTTTTGCGTAGTCCCTCCTCATTATTATTTATTTTGTCCCCTTTTTGCCCTCATCCCCTTAATAATTTTTGTGTCTACTACTTTTTATAGGTGTTGGTCAAGGGGATAGGTATTCTTTTTCCCCTCATAATCTTTTACCTCAGGCCCAGAGGCCTGTTCTGACAGGGACAGTTGGAACCACAAAATGGTGGCTACCAACTGCCCTAACTGCCAAGCCCAGGACTTACCCATAGACCAGTATAGGGCATTCCAGAACCTTCTGGTCCATTCTGGACCACTGAGGGGCAGCCTATAAAAGGCGGAATGCGGGGCAGCCATTTTGTCTACCTGTGAGAGTAAGCTGGAGGAGAGGCTGTAACTAAGGGTGGGAAGAGGCTAGACATAGGGTTGACCTCCTGGACTGGGAAGCTGCCTTACTGATCCACCCCACAACTCCCCTTTTGGTTACTTGTCCTAACCCCGCTGTTAAGGGATACTGGAGACCCTGGGCGCCTAGCTTGCCCCTTGTCTAAATTATACAGGGGAAATCTACAGGAGAAGGAGACTGCAGCATTGAAGAGTGTAGTCCTCTGCCCAGCATAAAAATCCCATTGAGACTGTTGCAGCAAGAATCCCAAGCAGAGTGGGGCTAATCCTTGAGCCCCATATTCTCAGCTCGTCAAATACGTTCTGCCTGACTGCTGGTGTCTCAACCCTACCGTGACCCCCTTCCTACCTGATGCATTGAGGGCTGAGAGAGCGGAGGCAGCAAGAAAACGAGCTGTACTGGCTCTGGACCGGCGTGAGAGTGCTGGGAAAGCGGAGGCCGGTGGGCAACGAGCCGTTCTATCCCTGATTGGTGTGAGGCGAGCGGCGTCGATTTGGACCTGCAACTGCAAGCCCTGAGGTGAGGAGCGGAGAAGAAGGGCAGCGCAGTGCGATCAGCGCGGTCTCTGTCAGGGAGACACTCGCTTTCCGCGCATGCCCCGTTGAGCCGCCGGGCTCCGTGAGGCGGAGCCGGATCAGAGGAGGCGGGAGCGGAAGCTGAGGAGAGAGGCGGTAACAGGGTGAGCGCTTCGCGCATGTCCCGGAGGATAGCGCGTCCCCTACCAGTGTGAGGAAGAACGGAGGAGGAGCGCCGGGAGTCCCACGGCGGCGGAGGCAAACGAGAGCTTCTCTCCCCTGCTCGAGCGCCACACAGTGAGGCTGGCGTGAGCGGGAGGGGAGGCCTGTGAAGCCCAAAAGCGGCTAAGGAGATCCGGCGAGAATTGCTTCTTTGGTCTTTGGCGGATCAGAGGAGAGCTGAGGGGCCCCAGAGGCTGGTGTATCTCGCCAGCGTGTGGCTCCCTTTTGTCCTGCCCACTATTGTTCCCTCACCCTCTGGCGCAGCAAGACTACCACCATTTGGTCTTACACAAGTAAGGAGGTGTTCTGCAGGGGGAGAGTGACGCTAGAGCTTCACAGAGAATAACTCAGTCACTGGTCATTTCCACAGCTGTGTAGCATAAAGTGGGGAGGAACTTGAGGAAACCCTCAGTGACTGTGTGCTAGGAACAGGAGGTTACTGGTACTGTGGGAGACATGTTTAGTGCACTGCATAGTAACTATATCCAATTACTTTTGGAGTCTGATTAAATGTACTATTGATATTGTTTATTGATTTAAGTTAACAAATCTGAGAGTATTATTACTGATTTAATGACAAATGTACTGTATTGTTGAAACTAGCTGGTGAATTGCTTAGCAGTTTAAAAGTACTTGCTAATTCCAAGACAACCTGAAGTGTATTAAGTGGTGTATTCTGAAAGCAAAAGAACAAAGATATTATTTTTATAAAGCAGTACTTATTTTCCTATACTTTGGTGTAGCGTTGTTTTTGTGTGTTATTGCGTGGATTTACTATTGGGTGGTCTGCAACCTTCACACTGTGCCTCTAGAATTGCTTGTCTTACCCCTAGGCCAGGCTACCCTAGGTGACCTGGCATCTCAGGTTCTAACATTTGGTGCCTAGCGGTGGGATACTGACTTGGTTGCAGCTACTCATTAGTAATTCAACGCAATACACTGACCTACACCAGGAGTTTTCTCCTTGCGGCCCTCCTAATTTGAATTTTGTTTTTTCTAAATTTATTTCTGGTGGTGGGTGGAGGTTAACCTCAGGTCACTTCTTGGGTTTCTCCTGTGTATTGATTTTATTCCATAGGGAAAGATGGAATTGAATTTTAAAGAGCTAGAAGCCAATACTGTGGCCCAACTCAGAGAATGGTGTCAACAACAAGGGGTATTCTTTAATAAAGGTGCCAAGAAAGGCGAGTTGCTGACAAGCATAAGGGCATGGGTGGAAGCTCATTTAAGGGAGGAACCAGAAACTGAAGAGGGTGACGGGGACACTGTCCTTGAGACTGCAATGTTGAACCAAGCTGGAAGGGGGAATCTGCTGACAGGTCCCAGGATACCTTCGAGGGCGAGCAGCAGCGTCTCAGACAGGGGTTTAACTGACGCCAAGCTAGAAGATAGGAGGGAGGAGAGGAGAATGAAGTTGGAATTAGCTAGGATGGAGATGGAAAGGGAGGAAAGGAGGTTAGCCCATGAGCGAACCATCAAAGAGATGGACCTACAAGCCTTAATACAAAGGCCTCCCAATCCAGATAATGGTGGCAGCGAAAATAAAGTGAACACCAGGGAACCCAGACCCTATTTACCCAAAGATGTCATCGCTAGTTACACCCCAGGCGATGACATTGCCAAATGGTTAGCCGCCTACGAAGTTTCTCTAAGGGCTCACGGGATCTTAGAAACTCACTGGGGAGGTGGGCTGTATAAATACATGCCACCTGCTGGCAGAGACACCTTGTTGGCTCTGGAGCAGGATGAGCAAACCCACTACCCTACAATGAAGGTGGCACTGGTGAAGAAGTTTGGACTTACCCCTGAGAGATACAGACAGAAATTCAGGGGAAGTCACAAACTGAGTACCCAGAAGTGGGTAGACTTTTTAGACTACGCCAAGAAAGCTTTGGAGGGTTGGGTCAAGGGCAGCGAGGTGAAAGATTATGAGGGGCTGTACAATCTATTTTTGAAAGAACACCTCCTCGAGAAATGTTTTCCCGAGTTGAGCCAACACCTGGTGGACAGCAAGCTGACCGATCCCCGGAAGCTTGCAGAGGAGGCGGACACTTGGGCAAGTACCCGGGTGTCCTCAAAGGGGACTGGAGGGGATTCTCAAAAAGCCGGACAGGGCGCCCCCCAGAAGAAGGAGGGGGGAGATAAAAAGAAGGAGTTCTCCAAAGGTCCCCAAAATAATTTCCAAGGTAAGGGAGCAGGTTTCACCCCTAGGGCAAACCCGCCCAGAAACCCTAATCCTGGCCAAAGCCAGCAGCCAAGGGTTCTCCACTGTTTTGAATGTGGTGGTGTTGGACATTATAAGGGAGATGTCAGATGCCCAAAGAGACCACCCCCTCCCACTGGAGGAAAGTCACCGGGAGTAGCTAGTGTAGCGCTCGGGGAGGAGTTGCCCTTAGATAAGGGGGGTGAGTGGGCGGGTGTCACCTTAGTGTCCCTGGGAGAGCGGGAGATGGTTCCAAAGATCCAGGTGCCCCCAAATACTACAAAGTATGGGCAATGGGTTACCATCAATGGCCAAAGAGGGGAGGCTCTGAGAGATACAGGAGCCAGTATGACTATGGTGAGAAGTCAACTGGTGTCTCCAGAGCAGGTTGTTCCTAATGTACTCCACCCCGCCGCGATGGCTGACGGCAGAATGGGCCACTATCCAGTGGCTGAGGTTCCCTTTGAGTGGGAGGGGGTTGCAGGTTCACTTCGAGTTGCCGTAAGCCCTGCCGTGCCAGTTGATTGTCTGTTGGGGAATGACATGGAGCACAACACTTGGAGAGAGGTGGAATACCGGACGCATTCTGCGATGCTGGGTACACCTGACTGGGCCTGTGTAAGCACACGGTCTGCGACTGCCCGGAGAGGGAGTTCGCCTGGGTTGGAGCCTGGAACAATGGCCCAACCCGCTGCCAAAAAGGGACAGACTCGGAGACAGGGACAGCCTGCTTCGGCTTCCACGCCCCATGTGACAGATCGGCCACCTGCGGTGGTAGGCCAGGAGTCCATGGAGGGGGGAGTAGACTCTCTGGAGGATTTACCCATCCCTGCTGAATGGCATGTGGAGGGAGGACCTACCAGAGAGGAATTCTGTAAGGGGCAGAGGGAGTGCCCTACCCTTGAGGGACTGAGGCGTCAGGCTGAAGCCCAGGCAGCAGGTGACGCTACGGGACACCACCATATTTACTGGGAGGATGGACTCCTCTACAGTGAACCCAAGGTACCCCTACCTGGCTCATCAAGGGCCTTGGTGGTCCCGCAGCAATATCGAGCCTTTCTGCTGGAATTGGCTCATGCGATACCACTGGCAGGACACTTAGGCCAGGACAAGACCTTTGCACGGCTTGTCCTCCACTTCTACTGGCCTCAGATGAAAGTGGCGTCCAACACATACTGCAGGACATGTGTATCCTGCCAGGCCAGTGGGAAAACAGGGGTGAAGCTAAAGGCTCCCCTGGAACCACTTCCTGTCGTTAGCACCCCCTTTGAAAGGGTGGGCATCGACATTGTAGGGCCATTGGATCCACCAACAACAGCTGGTCACAGGTTTATCCTGGTTCTGGTGGATCATGCCACACGGTACCCAGAGGCCATCCCTCTGAGGACTGTTACTGCACCTGTGGTGGCTAGGGCCCTGATGGGAATCTTTACCCGTGTAGGATTCCCCAAGGAGGTTGTGTCCGACAGGGGGACTAACTTCCTGTCAGCTTACATGCGGACAATGTGGAAGGAGTGTGGAGTGACCTACCGGTTCACCACTCCTTATCACCCCCAGTCCAATGGACTGGTTGAGAGGTTTAATAAGACCCTGAAGGGCATGATAAGAAGTCTGCCGGAGAGCTTACGGAGGAAGTGGGACGTCCTCCTGCCTTGCTTGCTGTTCTCTTACAGAGAGGTGCCGCAGAAGGAAGTGGGCTTCAGCCCTTTTGAATTGTTGTATGGGCACCCTGTGCGTGGGCCTCTCAGCCTGGTGAAGGATGGATGGGAGAAGTCTCTCAGAAAACCTCCTCAGGATGTGGTGAGCTACATGTTGGCCTTCAGAAGCCAGATGGCCAAGTTGTGGAAGCAGGCTTCTGACAACTTGGAGGCCAGTCAGGCAGTCATGAAGGAATGGTATGACCAAAATGCTCACCCGGTGGAGTTGGAGCCTGGCCAGAAAGTATGGGTGATGGAACCTGGAGAGCTAAGTGCCCTTCAAGATCGTTGGACAGGCCCATTTGAGGTGTTGGAGAAGAAGGGTAAGGCCACTTACTTGGTGGATCTTAAGACCCCGCGACAGCCCCTACGGGTGCTGCATGCCAATCGCCTCAAACCCCACCATGAGAGGCCAGAGGTCATCCTGATGTTGGTGACTGATGGTGCTGAGGAAGCAGAAAGCGAGCCTCTCCCAGATCTCTTTTCATGCCAAGAGAAGGATGGGTCGGTGGAGGGAGTGATTCTCTCCCCATCCCTAACTCCTGAGCAACGAGAGGATTGCCGCCAGGTATTGGAGCAGTACTCTTCGCTGTTCTCCCTTGTCCCGGGAAGAACCCACCTGTGTACCCATGATGTGGACACAGGAGATAGCCCCCCAGTGAAGTCCAAGACCTACAGGCTGTCGGACAAGGTGAAGGCTAGCATCCATGGCGAGGTTGCCAAGATGCTGGAGCTAGGAGTGATAGAACCTTCCAACAGCCCTTGGTCCAGTCCGGTGGTGCTAGTGCCAAAAGCCGCCCCACCGGGCACCACACCAGAACTGAGGTTTTGTGTGGATTACCGAGGACTGAACTCAGTTACAAAGACTGATGCTCATCCAATCCCTAGGGCGGATGAGTTAATTGACCGGCTAGGAGCTGCCCAATACCTAAGTACCTTTGACCTCACTTCAGGGTACTGGCAGATCTCTTTGACAGATGGAGCAAAGGAAAGGTCAGCCTTCTCCACGCCTGAGGGACACTTCCAGTTCTGTGTGATGCCCTTTGGGCTCAAGAACGCCCCTGCCACATTTCAGCGGCTGGTGAACCAGGTCCTCTCTGGAATGGAGAGTTTCTCTGCTGCCTACCTGGATGACATTGCTGTCTTCAGTAGCAGTTGGGAGGACCATTTGCAACATTTGCAAGCAGTTCTCCAGGCCCTGAAAAAGGCTGGATTGACAATCAAGGCCAGCAAATGCCAGATTGGGCAGGGGTCGGTCGTGTACCTTGGACACTTGGTGGGTAGGGGGTCAGTGCAGCCCCTGCAGGCAAAGATTGAGGCAATCATGGCCTGGGAACCCCCCAAGACACAGACTGAGGTCCGAGCTTTCCTGGGCCTCACAGGTTACTACCGTCGCTTTGTGAAGGGGTATGGCACTATTGTAGCGCCCCTCACAGAGCTCACCTCCAGGAAACAACCTCGACGGGTAGTTTGGACAAAGGCTTGTCAGCAAGCCTTTGAAAAGTTGAAGCAGGCCATGTGTGTAGCACCGGTCCTGAAGGCTCCCGATTTCTCCAAGGAGTTCATTGTCCAAACAGATGCATCAGAACATGGCATTGGGGCAGTGTTATTGCAACTAAATGAAGAGGGCCTGGATCAGCCTGTAGTCTTCTTATCCAGGAGACTGCTTCCCCGGGAACAGAAGTGGAGTGCAATTGAGAGGGAAGCTTTTGCGGTGGTGTGGGCTCTGAAGAAGCTGCGGCCATACCTCTTTGGCTCGCACTTCCTGGTTCAGACTGACCACCGCCCCCTTCGTTGGCTGATGCAAATGAAGGGGGAAAATCCCAAGCTGTTGAGGTGGTCCATCTCCCTACAGGGAATGGACTTCCGGGTGGAACATCGGCCTGGAGTGGACCACGCCAATGCAGACGGTCTCTCCAGGTATTTCCGCCTTAGTGATGAGGACTCCCAAGGGGTTGGGTAGTTCTCCCCACTTTCAGCTGGGGGGGACGCGTGTTAGACCTGTCTGGATTTTTTGCGTAGTCCCTCCTCATTATTATTTATTTTGTCCCCTTTTTGCCCTCATCCCCTTAATAATTTTTATGTCTACTACTTTTTATAGGTGTTGGTCAAGGGGATAGGTATTCTTTTTCCCCTCATAATCTTTTACCTCAGGCCCAGAGGCCTGTTCTGACAGGGACAGTTGGAACCACAAAATGGTGGCTACCAACTGCCCTAACTGCCAAGCCCAGGACTTACCCATAGACCAGTATAGGGCATTCCAGAACCTTCTGGTCCATTCTGGACCACTGAGGGGCAGCCTATAAAAGGCAGAATGCGGGGCAGCCATTTTGTCTACCTGTGAGAGTCAGCTGGAGGAGAGGCTGTAACTCAGGGTGGGAAGAGGCTAGACATAGGGTTGACCTCCTGGACTGGGAAGCTGCCTTACTGATCCACCCCACAACTCCCCTTTTGGTTACTTGTCCTAACCCCGCTGTTAAGGGATACTGGAGACCCTGGGCGCCTAGCTTGCCCCTTGTCTAAATTATACAGGGGAAATCTACAGGAGAAGAAGACTGCAGCATTGAAGAGTGTAGTCCTCTGCCCAGCATAAAAATCCCATTGAGACTGTTGCAGCAAGAATCCCAAGCAGAGTGGGCTAATCATTGAGCCCCCTATTCTCAGCTCGTCAAATACGTTCTGCCTGACTGCTGGTGTCTCAACCCTACCGTGACCCCCTTCCTACCTGATGCATTGAGGGCTGAGAGAGCGGAGGCAGCAAGAAAACGAGCTGTACTGGCTCTGGACCGGCGTGAGAGTGCTGGGAAAGCGGAGGCCGGTGGGCAACGAGCCGTTCTATCCCTGATTGGTGTGAGGCGAGCGGCGTCGATTTGGACCTGCAACTGCAAGCCCTGAGGTGAGGAGCGGAGAAGAAGGGCAGCGCAGTGCGATCAGCGCGGTCTCTGTCAGGGAGACACTCGCTTTCCGCGCATGCCCCGTTGAGCCGCCGAGCTCCATGAGGCGAGCCGGATCAGAGGAGGCGGGAGCGGAAGCTGAGGAGAGAGGCGGTAACAGGGTGAGCGCTTCGCGCATGTCCCGGAGGATAGCGCGTCCCCTACCAGTGTGAGGAAGAACGGAGGAGGAGCGCCGGGAGTCCCACGGCGGCGGAGGCAAACGAGAGCTTCTCTCCCCTGCTCGAGCGCCACACAGTGAGGCTGGCGTGAGCGGGAGGGGAGGCCTGTGAAGCCCAAAAGCGGCTAAGGAGATCCGGCGAGAATTGCTTCTTTGGTCTTTGGCGGATCAGAGGAGAGCTGAGGGGCCCCAGAGGCTGGTGTATCTCGCCAGCGTGTGGCTCCCTTTTGTCCTGCCCAGTATTGTTCCCTCACCCTCTGGCGCAGCAAGACTACCACCATTTGGTCTGACACAAGTAAGGAGGTGTTCTGCAGGGGGAGAGTGACGCTAGAGCTTCACAGAGAATAACTCAGTCACTGGTCATTTCCACAGCTGTGTAGCATAAAGTGGGGAGGAACTTGAGGAAACCCTCAGTGACTGTGTGCTAGGAACAGGAGGTTACTGGTACTGTGGGAGACATGTTTAGTGCACTGCATAGTAACTATATCCAATTACTTTTGGAGTCTGATTAAATGTACTATTGATATTGTTTATTGTTTAACAAATCTGAGAGTATTATTACTGATTTAATGACAAATGTACTGTATTGTTGAAACTAGCTGGTGAATTGCTTAGCAGTTTAAAAGTACTTGCTAATTCCAAGACAACCTGAAGTGTATTAAGTGGTGTATTCTGAAAGCAAAAGAACAAAGATATTATTTTTATAAAGCAGTACTTATTTTCCTATACTTTGGTGTAGCGTTGTTTTTGTGTGTTATTGCGTGGATTTACTATTGGGTGGTCTGCAACCTTCACACTGTGCCTCTAGAATTGCTTGTCTTACCCCTAGGCCAGGCTACCCTAGGTGACCTGGCATCTCAGGTTCTAACAAGAATGCACTCTGTTTTACAAAGTCACTTAATGAAACCTTAAACTGGTGTGGATATTTCAATAGTTCGACCGGGCCATATATTTCGTAATCTGTTTTGTCCCATGCTACCCCACCGGGTATTGGATTGGTTGTGACATTCACTGATGATAGTTCTCTTTTCTCGATGTGAGATGACTTGTGTGGCTTTAGGACCAAGTTGATGTTCTGACTTGCTGTGTCCATTGTACTGTATTTTCTCTCAATAAATCTTCCTAAACAAAGAACCATGATGAGCCAAAGCAGGAGGAAAAGTACACCTAACACAATCCAAAATTCAATCCATGGAGAAATCAGATAGGTTTCTTTGAGTTGATGTAGAAGTTCAGTTACTTTGTCTTTAAAAGTTTTTGTTGTTGGCTGTTCTTCAGACTCGCTTGGATCCTCAGAAAAGTCATCGAAATTGATGAAGTAGCCTGATGCAGTTCTGTCAATTTTTGGAATTGCTTCCGGATTTTCAGTTGCTTTTGCATTTTTTGTTTCATTGGCATAGTCTGAGGCTACATCGTTGTAGGCAGGTGTTTCTTGACGAACTGTTGCAATTTGGGTTTCAAGAGGCACAAGTTCCATGGCATTGTTGCATAGTCCTTTTTTATTCACTGTAGGTGTATCAAATGTGATGAGTCTCTCAGTTTGAACCTCTTGTATTGTAGCAAGTATAGGTGTTCTGCTACTTCTTGGGTTTCCACTGGGCCTACTACTTATTATTGGCCACATGATTGTGGTTTTACCAGGCCGATGGATACAACTCGGTTCTCCTTTTTACCAGCAAGGGGCGGTAGTACAACTGATCTTGTTCCGCTGACAGCTAAGACAGGTACTGCTTTTCTGTAAGAAGGCCCAAATTCCTTCTTCACCGCGATCTTTTCTCTGACCAGATGCCCGATTTTTGGAATCCAGACAGGCCTTGCTGGGACAGGTGGTTTATCTTCAGTGGCTGTTGGCTGCTGTTATAGCTTTACGTTACTCTGGCCTTTTCTTGTTTCATTTAATTCCTGTAAAATAGCCAAATGATCTTTGATATCAAAGCATTTTTCTTCTACCACTGAAGTCTGACTATCTAAGTCCTGAATATGCATTCTAGTCCTGATCAATAGTTCGTACGGGCTGAAACCTTTCAGAGAATTTCTTGGCAGATTATTAAGACTACGTTGGACACTTGTTAAATGTTGGACCCACCCATCACCCGAACCTAATACCCTCGCCGTTATAGATTGCTTTATGTCTCGGTTTTTTCTTTCCACAATCCCATTTCCCTCAGGATGGAAGGGACAAGAATACCGCAATGCAATGCCCATGCTGGTCATGGCCTCCTTATAAGCTCGAGAGCTGAAAGCAGGACCCTGGTCAGAATGTAGCATGCCAATTGCGTATGTGCCGATATAGACTCGCAAATCTTTTATAACAGTCCTGGCGTCAGCCGAGCGCTGGGGCCACATTTTAAGTGAATTTAGTCTTAAATAATAAACAGTGGGACGCATTTTTCCTGTTTGATTATGCGTATAGATCGCCTTATGCTCTCTAATTGGGGTCCTGGCACTACTCAGGCCGGTTCGCCACTGCCATCTCTGTTGCAGTTTTGACAGCTCATTACAAATTTGTAATGTTGCAGGCTCATCCCCGGCCACCAGTATTCTGATTGTAATTCTTTCAGAGATTCCTTGATCTCTCGGTGCCCTAGACCTTCACCCATGTGTGCGTCTGCTATTAACAAGACTCTCCTGTTCGTGTTTGGAATTACTCTATCCCCCACTCCAGGGATTCGAGCAAAAGGAACGGAGTTTGCATCTATTATGTATGTATAATTGAGTGGATAGTTCACGGGTAGTGCTGCACAGCCGCCTTTTGAAGACGTTTTTACCGCCAGCATGGTTTCCCCGTCTATGTATTTATCTGAATGCTTTTTTGTGGCTACGGAAGCCGGTTGAGTTGCTTCCACTGTGGCTTTATGAGCCAATGAATTCCCTGCAGCGTGAACGCCATCACGCTGATGACTCAGTGTATGTATCATGTGAGTCTTTTGTAGTTCTTTTCGTAAAAGAACTATTTGTTCCCAAAGCGTTTTTTGCTTGATGTGGCACCTGTATCATCTTTGTAACCGTTTTGAACCCAGTTCTGCAAGTCATTATTGTAAGACTTGACGCAGGAATGCGAATCGCACACTATTAGTGTCGGGAATTCGCGATCGGCAATATCGAGCACCATTTTTAAAGCTATTAATTCAGTTTGTTGACATGAATTGTCTTTTACAGATTGAGACCTTGTTACCAGTGGTCTCAATTTACCTTCGTGCCACCGGCATTTAACAACCTCGCACGTAGCATTGTAAGCTTGTTTTCCCCAAACTGAGGGTTCTGTATATCCGTCTGTATATATTACACAGGCGTACTGTTGTAGGGGCAGAATTTCGATTGGCGGAGGACATTCTTTTTCATACGTTAGATCTTTCAGTTTTTTCATGTTCGGGTCAAAATAGTATTTCACTTTTTCTGTAGCAAGAGAATTTTCCCATTGTATTCATTTTGGATCTAATGCCACGGTAGTTAAATTGCGTGGGCTTGTTAATGACTCAAAGGCTGATTCTGCTGTTAAAACAGTTATCCTTTTGCCTTCGGCTTGGGCTTTTTCTTTTGCTACAGCTGTTTTAACCGCATTTACAATATTTTCCGCAAGACTGAATGATTTTTCAGCTTGTGTGTACAAATGTGATTTGTAAGCTATTGGTACCTTTTCTCCCTCATTAGAGGTCAGGTACGTGAATCCGCATCTTCCTGGGATGACTCGGATTACAAGGTTGCGTGTGTTATCGCGAGTTTGCAATTTTGTTTTAGCTAACATGTCTGTTTGCAATGATCTCAAAATTTCTGTGTGTTTTTGAGTCCAATTGATTGGTTTAAAATCTGGTTTTATTAATTCATAGAGAGTTTTAACCCTCTCTGCGTAATTTAGAATGTAAGTTCTTCCGAAATTCAGGAAACCTAGTATTGATTGTAAGTTCTTCAGTGTTTTTGGTGCTTGGAGTATTGCGCATTTCTCTAAGAAATTGTCCGCTAGGCTTTTGCCTTCACTTGATAATTCATATCCTAAAAACAGGACAGTTAGATGGGCAATTCGTGACTTTTTAAAGTTGAATTTGTAACCCTCTGCTGCGAACCCAAGTATTATGGTGTTCATTCTTTTCAAGTGAGTATCCAAGTCATCATCTGTCAGATAGATGTCATCGACATATGTCATATCATAATCTTTTATTCGATTGCCACATATTATTGCAACCATAAAAAGTACAGAGAAAAAGCATTACAATTACACATGTTTAAAAGACGTATAAGGAGTTAATCAATCGTATTAAAATAAAAATAAAAACATAAGCTAAAATGTAGGTTACTCATAGTTACGTCGATATTTGATGCAGGATTTAAAAAAATTAGCTACATACTTTGCTGTAGTGGGAGAATTCAGACATTGCAAGTTTGAAAAAGCAAGACGAAAGGTTCTTAAGCCGCTTGATCTTAGTAAGGGCATAATCCAGACCTTCCTTGGGAAAACATAAAATTTGCAGAAAAATAAAATATGTATTGTTGATTGGGGGGAAACATCATCACAGGGACAAGGAATAATAACAGGGGACCAGTTTTGGACGTTTGGAAAAGTCACAAGCCGGAAAAAGGAATTAAAACGAAATCTTGTAAGAAGGTACTTTTCATAATTATTCAGAGGGAAGGTCAGATATGGTTGTATGCCCAAATGAGTCTGTACGGCAATAACTTGTGAGTTTGTAGGTTTTATCAGTTCTGCTGCACTTTGAAGGGCTCTAAAATGGGACAAACACAGCTTTTTAAGATCTTTTCTTGAGATATCACTCATGCTCATTGGATCGTTGAAGAAGTTGGTGCGATCCATATCCCGGCAAAGGTTCCTGATATGTTCTAGCCAAGGTATTTTTTCCCAGTTGACAAGGGCTGTACAGTCTGAGATTATAGAACGCATTAAGTGGCACTCCTCTTTTGTCCAGATACGGTGCCACAGAAGCATAGGTTGGCAGCGGATGGTGTCTGTGATAAAATCCATGCCTAATTCGGTTAACGAGGCATAGGTTAGGGCACTTTTGGGTAGGGCCAACAGATATTTAGCAAACTCGTTCTCGATCGTTTGGAGTGAATTTATTGGACCGTAGCCCCATACCCCTGCACCATACGTTGCCACACTGTGACATTTGGCATAATATATTGCGAGAAGTTCAGGGGGTGCAGGTTTCCCCAGTTTCCTTGAAAAGGAAACTAGGGCTGCCTTCGCTCTCATGAAAAGCAGTTTTTTGCTTGTCACGGCCTGCCGCCAACTCAGGGAATCGTCCACCGGGATGCCCAGGTAGGGATAGACACGAGTTCTTTCAAGTTTGACTTTATCAACGAAGATGGATTTAGGGTTTATTACTTTTGGGCCAAGGTGCATGACGAATGTCTTTTTTATATTGACGTTGAGGCCAAGGGAATCCATATAAGAACAATATTTGTTAAGCTGTGCTTGTAATTGAATCAGCGTCCTGGCAAAAATGACTGAATCGTCGGCATATAGCAACGTAGGTATAGGGCGATGTTTGATTTGTGGAAGATCCTGGCTCCCTTCTAACATGGCTGCCTCCAAGCCATTTGTGTACAGATTGAACAAGAAGGGAGCCAGTACACAGCCCTGTCTGACTCCTTTTGTAATTTTGAACGAGGGGGTAAGTTCTCCGCTGGTTCCATATCTGACTTTTGCAGTTGCGTCAGAGTAAAGTTCGCGCAAGAAGGCTATCAGAGGAGGATCAACGCCCATTACCTCGAGGAGGGCCCAGAGTTTCGAATGCTGTACGCAGTCAAATGCCGCACTGAGGTCGACATATACTAGAAATAAATGGCCTTTTTTTGCATTCACATACTTCCCTATCAAGAGAGCAAGGTTCAGGACCTGTTCTACAGTCCCAAGACCCTCCTGGAACCCATATTGGAGGTCGGTCAAGGTGTTGTTGGTATGTGCCCACTCTTGAAGACGCTCCAGCAGCAAACGTCCCGCTACCTTACCCAAAGAGTCCAGGAGGGAAATGGGTCTGTAGCAGACCGGATCGTTCCTGTCACCTTTTTTGAAGATGGGAAGGAGGATGGATGTAGACCAGGAGTCAATAAGGCCCAAGGTTGTTGTCGCGGTCAGAACCTGAGTGAGTAGCGGGGACCATAGCTCGATGTTGTGAGTGGAAATGTCCACCGGCACCCCGTCTGGACCGGGGGCCTTACCTGGTTTCGACATTTTTAGGGCCCTGATCACCTCTCCATATTCAAAGCGGATGTTTAATGGAAAGATATTTGAGTTCATTGTAGAAACGGTGATAGGGCTTTCCTCGATAGGATTAGTTATGGGTTCTCCAAAAATTCTAGAAAAGTGAGAAACCCATTCTTCTGCTGTTATTGCAACGTCGAGATGTTGAGTAGACGATGAATTTGACAAAAAGGGAGATTTTACCACACGCCAAAAGTGACCACTGTCCCTTGATCGACAGCTAAGGTGAAGTTGTGACCACAGATTGGCTTTGATGTCTTTCGGTCGCTTGACCCTTTCGGCCTTATAGAGTTTTCTTAGTCTTGCTATCTCTAGGCGGTCCCTCGGGATAGTCTGGAGAGCTACCTTAAGGTTTGAAAGAGCTTTCCGACACCCGGAGTTAAACCAGCCCTCTGCCGATGGTTTCCGGGCGGTGGTACGCGTTAGTTCCTCTTTAATCGTTCCCAGAATCCTGCCGAAGCTGGCCAACACCGTTTGAGGGGATGAGCAGGGATCTAGGCAGTCGTTGACAGAGCCGATAGCTTTTTTAAGAACTTTCTGAGTTACTGAATCGGGATCTATTTTGGCCCATTTCACTGTAAACCCGTTCAGTTTGTCCATGCTTAATGATTCCTGCGTTAGCAGGCTTCTGGCATTTGTGTGAAGTGACACTGTTTGTAGTTGCAATGTAATTCTATTTGGGTAGTGATCGCTGGAGCTATCTGTACCTGTAGAAAATTTTGCCAATTGGCCCTTTAAGTTCTGTGAGCAAAGGATGAAGTCGATAGTGCTAGACAGACCCCTACCGTGAAATGTTGTGAAGAAGTCGACTTGGGGGTGAACCAGCTGATTCGCGTATTCTAATTCCAGCGTGGCAAGACTCTCGTTCAGAGAGTTCCCATTGGAGCTATGAACAAAATGGGCCAGGGGGAAATCGAACTCAGGCCACAGTTTCCATTTCTATGGTTAGGGCAGAGTGGAATATTGAAATCGTCTCCCCATATGATGTAAAGAGGGAGAGACTATAGTTTATTCAGCTGTGACTTTAGGCAGATGGTAATTTCGTTCATTGTCTGCTCACAGTCAGTGGGTGCGAGATTGTTGTATAGGTTTACCAAAAGGAAAATAAATCTGTGTTCAATGTGAATACTTAGAATTTGGTAACACGTTTCTTCTTTTAAGGTAGTAATTTGTGTAGGGGGTAAGGTGTTAGTTACATAAACAGTTAAACCACCCTTAGGTCTTCCGAGCAAACCCTGTGTTGCTGCAACAAAGAAAGTTTTAAAGCCCACTAGATGGACGGGGACCGTTAGCCAGAGACAGAGGATGTGGTTCTGATTAGTCATATCCGCCCAAGATTGTAAGCTGGTCTTGGAACGAAGGCCAGCAATATTCCAATATAGGACGGATAGGGACAAATGGTTGGATGGAGGGGAGTCACCTACTTGATTTTCTAAGGGGACTATGGTTACATTATCGGTCGTGGTTAGTTGGGTAGGGCATGTCCGGGTCTCTATAAGTGGAAGAGACTTGGAGCCCTCGTTCAAGAGAGGAATTTGACCAAAAGAGGTTTCAGGGTCCGTCACAGCGGGACCTATACGGGCAGCGGGACAAAATACAGGTAGTGGGAGTTGGGCACTGATAGTATTTGGGAATGGCAAGATTGTATATGGTGGTAAATTTGCCGACACTTTCATTGTAGGCAGTGGAGGGGTAGATGACCTCCGAAGCTGAGTCTTGCACTTTGGGCAGGTTGACGGTCAATCGACCATTTCTAGACAGTCGTACCTATTTTGTGATGTATTCCTATAGGTTCTGTATAGATCCCCCTATTCCTGACCCTATTCTGGTTAACAAATTAACTAGCAGCCATCCCATGATGCAGAAACCGTTATCTGATTAAGCCAGACCACGGCACAGGAGCGCGTTATCTGATTAGGTCATAACGCTTGCCATATAATTAGGCAAGCAATATTCCTCCAGCCCCTGATAAGGCATACGGAGTTCTCAAAACAAATCAAACCTATGACAACCTGGGAAAATCCCTGCGGCCATTGTTTTGATTTCTCAAAGAACTTCAGTAAAAGAATGTGCTAACGACCAGCTCGTATGACATCCTTATTGACGTATCTATGTCCATCCTTACGTCAATCTCGGCACCTTACATGTATAAATATTACCGACATTGCCTTAAGCAAACACACGCGGTGGTGACGAGATCGGAGCAGCGAGACTTGCCGAAGCCCAGCAGAGAGCGAAGCCCACTGGCGCTGCCCCGCCTTCCTGACGCGCTGAGAACGAGACGCTGCCTTTCTCCTGCCGAGAAATCCAGCTCCGGCGCTTCCGAGCAGCCCTTGCAGGCAGCTTGGAATATCGAGACCACAGACGAGAGATACCATCCCTCAACCATCCTAGATCTCAGGTACAGAACTGAATAACCCCTTGCAGAGAATTCTTGAGTCAGTCACTTGGCAAAACAAACTTAACTCAAACTGCTACTTTCTACTCCAGCCCACGTATTAGGCTTAGGTCAGGTACACCGGGGTAGGCGTGGTGAGAAGCACCAGTTGAGTACGATTAGTTAAATGTATATATGTATGTATATATTCTATCCATTTTAAATAGCATATGGTTTAGAAACCATATCAATGCTTTTACAGTATTATTTCATAATTCTGCTTTTATTGTATGCACTTTACTTAACCATAAGTATTGCAATAATATCGATTCATTTCTCTTGTACGAGAAAAGAGACTGATCAATAAATAACATCTTTTATTGAACACGCCCGTCTCTTCCTTTTCTCTACAATCTGGTGAAACTAAGAATGCACGTACTGACTGAGTAAAATAAGTTGTTTTTTGTTTTCACACGACTCTAGAGATATACTCTTGATTAGGGGAGAGCAAAGTTGTCATGTTCTATGGTTGTCAGAAACTAAATCCCTTCTTGTCTATCCAGGGAGGTTCAACTCCTCCTTGCCTATTCGAGAAAGTTTCTAGTGAACTCTGAGCTAGCTGGCAAACCCAAAACTTTAAGTCTAATATCGACAGTAGAAGACCTAGTTAACGTCTGGTCTAGGTCTATACTATTGGAGGTATTATTCCAATGCGCAGAGCCTATTGGGATAATAGGAACTACACTACATTGCGCCCAACGTGTTTGGAAAGGTGATAAAACTAACGCAAGACTTTAGAGTAACTCAGTCGTGCTCTTTCACTCAGACCCTTTTTTCCCATAATACTCCAAAGACGTCTGGAGTGGGTGAGAGGTAAAATCCGCCAAACCTCGCAGGAGGGAACTCCTATGTATGGTTCTTGGTTCAATCAACGTTGAAGGATCCACTGTTCCAAAATATTGTGCATCTAATCTTTGTTTCCATAAGGAACCTGATCTGCAAACAAACAGAATAACCTTCCTGACAGTAAAATGTCAGAAAGTGATGATGAAAGAGAGAGAGTTAGATTAGCAGCTGAACTAATAGAAGCTGATAATACTATGCAAGAAGCAGACCCGGATATAAAACTCATCCCGGTCAACATAAGAAGATCTATAACGTTAAAACTTATAGACGATGGACTGACACCAAGAGGTGGTACAGTCATATTCGTAATTGAAGCACACGAATATCGGCAGACAGAGGTATTCTATTCATGGATAAACTTTCCAGCAGCAAATGCTGTAACAAAGGAGTTCCACTATTATAAAATAGAGGAAGCTCCTAATGAGTACACTCCTTTCGAGGAAGTGGAAGTACCACTCAAATTCCAAGAGCACCTGCTCTTGTTTAATGGCGCCCTAAAACATAATAATCACATCACCAGGCTCGGTCCACTAGGTAGACCAGGAGCAACGTGGCCGGTCCTAGCCGGATACACACCACATCCAGACATCGAAAGAATGTCTGCAGCAGATGTTTTAGTACAACTAAAACAATTAATTAAAATATATAGACAATTAGTCCAATATGTAATGCGGACTTCAACTATCCAACCAGTAATTAAAACTCCACAGCTGACCCCTCATCAGGGGAACACAAATAAAATTACACCACAGAACATACAGTCCTGCCTAGGTAAAGTACCAGCTAAACGGGAACAAATACCATTCTGGTTAGCACAAAAAATCACCCAAATAGAGGCGGTATTTCCAGATACCACCCCGGTAGAAAAACACAGGATTCTGACTATCTGTCTTCCAATGGGAATCGCACCACACGTGGAGGACTGTGACACTTGGGGTACAGTCTTTGCTTCCATTTACACAAAAACACATGGAGTTCCATCCATGCCAGATGTGCTAAAACAAATTCAAGACGAATACAGTCCAGAACCCGCTTTAACTCTCGGTATGAAATTACTAAAAGACTTCAAGCAGGTCTCGGCAATATTACTAGCCAACATAAAAGGAGAAGCAGCGAATGTGGCGATCCGCCAGAGGTTAAAAGAGACAGATATAGCAGACCAACCAGCTGAAATTGCCAGAATTATAGAAAAATCCTATGAAGAACTAGGTAGAGATAGTTTGGGTGAAATACCAGTGAAGCCCCAACTAATTGAAAGTCCTGAAAAAATATTTATTAAAAATAACCTAAACAGTCAAAAGAAGACCTGGGATGGAAACAAACAATCCAATCCAAAAGAAAAGAGGTCCAGAATTCCAGTCCAGAGGAAGGTCTCCTCGGCGGGGAGAAAGATCTCCGGACCAAGGACCCAAGTCTCCCCAAAGGGAGCCCTCTGTGAAAAGATACAACCTTAGAAATAGGGATAACATAAAGAAACCTGATAGATATCAAGATTTTGATACACGTCCCTCTCAATCTTTTCAGACTTCCTCGCAGAAATCGGAAAGAAGAGGACGATCGGAACCCAGGGAAGGGCACGTCAAGTCCAAAGACAAGGAACCTGCTCATCCAAATAAAAAATTACAGTTTCCAAAGAAGAAGGTAGCCAGTATTAAAGTATTCAACAATGCCGAGAATACTGAGGACACAGCTGAAAAACGGAGAGTGGGCTCAGACAATGCTAGACAGCGCAGCAGAAGTGAGCATAGCACGCAAAGTCCTTATGAATCATCTGGAGACAGTGGACACGAATGAATACATTCAAGTGGAAACTGCAGACACCAGAGTTAGCAAACCTCACAAAATATATGAAATAACTTTACGTATAGAAGGGGATAAGACTAGAAAAATAAGGGGCCTTTTTTGGGATAATCTCTCCAAGGGCTATGACATCCTTCTAGCTGAAAAAGATTGGCCACCAGAGTTTGTCAGGGAGTGCCCACATGGCGAAGAAATAATTATGCCTGCCTTCTCAAATCATATTCCAATTCATAAAAAATATACACTTGCAAGAAAGTGGGCAGTAGCTCAAGCTCCTGCTTTATATAAAAATCATGTGGGATGGGATGAGGAATCTCCTCCACACAAAATCCAGTTAAAATCACAACCTACTTCACAAAGGCAGTATCCAATCAAGCAAGAAGCTAAAAAACAGGTAAAAGAAATTCTAGATCAACTAGAATACCAGGGGGTGATTGAAACTTGCACCTCACAAATGAACAACCCTTTGTTTCCTGTCTCCAAACCAGACAATTCATATCGTCTAGTTTTGGATTACAGACACCTTAACTCATGTTGCAAAACTTTTGCAGTACAAAACTCACATAGTGCTGCACTAATGAATAACATAGTGCGCAAAAAATATAAAACAACATTAGACATCTCTATTGGATTCTTTTGTCAAAATATAGCACCAGAGAGCAGATACTTATCAGCGTTCTCAATAAATGGCGCTCAAAAAGAATTCTGTCGGTTACCCCAGGGGTACAAGAACAGCCCAGGATTATTCTCAGCGAGAGTAACAGAGTTACTACAAACATATGATGACGAAGCATTATCTTATGTCGATGACATATACCTAACAGATGATGACTTGGATACTCACTTGAAGAGAGTGAACACCATAATACTTGGGTTCGCAGCAGAGGGTTACAGATTCAACTTTAAAAAATCTAGAATTGCCCATCTAACAGTCCTGTTCTTAGGATATGAATTATCAAGTGAAGGCAAAAGCCTGGCTGACAATTTCCTAGAGAAATGTGCCGTACTCCAAGCACCTAGAACACTAAAAAACCTACAGTCAATTCTAGGTTTCCTAAATTTCGGAAGAACATACATTGCAAATTACGCAGAAAGGGTCAAACCCCTTTATGATCTAATAAAACCAGATTTAAAAAAAAAATAATTGGACTCAAAAACACACAGAAATTCTGAGATCCTTACAAACAGATATGTTAATTAAAACAAAATTAGAAACACGTGATAACACACGCAACCTTGTGATTCGAGTCATCCCAGGAAGATGCGGATTCACATACCTGACCTCTAACGAGGGAGAAAAGGTACCAATTGCATTCAAATCACACTTGTACACAGAAGCTGAAAAGAAATTCAGCATTAAAGAAAACATTGTTCATGCAGTTCAAACCGCAATAGCTAGAGAAAAAGATAAAGCTGACGGTAGACACATCACAGTCAGAACAGCAGAATCAGCCTTTGAGGCATTAACAACCCCGTGTAATTTACCAACAACAGCATTGAATCCGGAATGGATACAATGGGTGAATTCCATTACAATGGACAAAGTAAAATACTACTTTGATCCAGAACTAGAGGAACTAAAATATCTAGAATATGAAAGAATATTCCCTTTGCCAATCGACATTCTGCCATTACGACAGTACGCTTGTGTAATCTATACAGACGGACATGCTCAACCATCCGTTTGGGGAGAACAAGCATACAACCCCACATGTGAGATTACAAAAGAAGTGTGGCGCGGAGGTATACTAAGACCTCTATTAACAAAAACACACTCAGTAGAAACTAATTCAGAACAACAGACTGAAATAATAGCATTGAAAATGGCGCTAGATAATGCAGATCGTGAATTCCCGACACTCATAGTGTCCGATTCGTATTACTGCGTCAAATCATATAACAGCGATTTACAGAAATGGATTCAAAACGGTTACAAAGATGACACAGGTGCAACAATAAAGCAAAAACTGCTTTGGGAACAAATAGTTCTGTTAAAAAAAGAACTACCAAAGACTCACGTGATACACTCACTGAGTCATCAGCGTGATGGCGTTCACGTTGCAGGGAATTCATTGGCTGAGAAAGCCACAGCGGTAGCAACTGAATCGGCTTCCGTAGCTAGAAAAAAGCGTGCAGTAAAATACATTGACGGTGAAACAATGCTGGCGGTGAAAACATCATCAAAAGGCGACTGCTCAGCGTTACCGATCAGTTACCCACTCAAATATACATACATAATCGATGCGAACTCTGTTCCTTTTGCTCGAATCCCTGGAGTGGGGGATAGAGTAATTCCAAACATGGACAGGAGAGGCTTGTTAATAGCAGACGCACATATGGGCGAGGGTCTCAGACACCTCAAACTAAAAGATTCTCTGGAAGAATTACAATCAGTGTACTGGTGGCCAGGCATGAGCCTGCATCATACCATTTTTGTAAAAAACTGCCCAAACTGTAACAGAAATCGCAGTGGTGAAAGAAACGGTATATTACCTTGGAGTTTCACACCAGAAAGGATCAACAATAAAAAATAAATCCCAATATGAAAAATGCGTCGTATTAACATACAGAGACTAGTTTTCACTTATAATGTAGACCCCAACTTTCGGCTGACGCCAGAACTGTTATATCAAGATTTGCAAGTCTATAATGGCATATACGCTAGAAGCATGCTACGTACTGACCAATATCTTTCCATTTGCCTCTTGGGTATGTGAGGAGTGCTTGGCCAGAATGAGCATTGCATTTGCGGAAATCTTCTCACTTCCTTCCTGAGGGATACGGGATGGTGTAAAGAAAAAACCAAAGGCAGAGAGCGATCTATAACAGCAAAGGTATTAGGTTCGGGAGCTGGGTGGGTCAAACATCTAATAAGTGTCCAACGTAGTCTAAACAACTTGCCAAGAAATTCTCTGAAGGGATTCAGTCCGTACGAATTATTGTTTGGGACTAGGATGTTAGTCTTAGATCTTGACAGTCAGACTTCAGTGGTGAAAGAAAAAAGCTTTGATATCAAAGATCGTTTGGCTATTTTGCAGGACTTAAACGAAACAAGAAAAGACCTGAGCAACATAAAGTTGAAACAACAGCCAATAACCACTGAAGAAACACCGCCTGTCCCAGCAAGACCTGTCTGGATTCCAAAAATCGGGGATCTAGTCAGAGAAAAGATCGCGGTAAAGAAGGAATTTGGGCCTTCTTACAGAAAAGCAGTTCCTGTCTTGTCCATCAACGGGACAAGATCAGTTGTACTACCGCCGCTTGCTGGTAAAAAGGAGAACCGAGTTGTATCCATCGACCTGGTAAAACCACAATCATGTGGCCGATAACAAACAGTAGGCCAAGTGGACTCCCGATAAGTAGTAGAACACCGAGGTTTGCTACAAGTACAGAGGTGCTAACTAAAAGGCTAATCACATTCGAAACGCCTACAGAACAACAACAAGGACTATGCAACAATGCAATGGAACTCACACCTCTGAAAACCCAAATAAAAACGTTTAGTAGAGACACACCAACCTACAATGAAGTAACAAATGAATATGCAAGAAACAGTAATCCTGAAACAATTGGAACAATTGATAGAACAGCATCCGGCTACTTCATAAACTTCAATGATTCCTCTGAAGACCTCAGTGAATCAAAGACACAGCCATCAACAAAAACCCTTAAAGACAAAGCTAAGGAGCTTTTAAAACAGCTGAAAGAAACCTATCTGATTTCTCCATGGATTGAATTTTGGGTGTCCTTTGGTGTATTTATCCTCATACTTTGGCTCATCATGGTACTATGCTTAGGACGCTTCATTGAGGGAAAATATGCAAAAATGGACACAGCAAGCCAGAAAATCAACTTGATCCTCAAGCCACACATGTCTTCACACGTCGAGAAAAGAGAACTTTCTTCAGTCAACTTCACAGCCAATCCTATACCGGGTGGGGTAGCATGGGACAATACTGACTATGAAATTTATGGTCCGGTTGAAATCCTCAAATATCCACACCAAATCAAGATCTCGTTGAGTGACTTTGTAAAACCAAACTCATTTACTGATGATTGGGACTTTGAAATTATTACTGACATGATTTCTGACCTAGTGATGTCTGCTAAATTTACCAAACATGATTATTTGCAGGGTTCGTCTAATTATGATAGTATGTACTGCTACAACCATTATGGTAACCATTTTCTACATAGATCTGCACAACCTAGAAATGTTTTAAATTATAATCAATGGGAACATTGTGCAACCCCTCCAAAAGGAAGCTCAAGAACTGTTTATGACAAATATTCATATTTTTCAGGGTTCAATACAAGTAAAGCTGAAACATTTTATTTTAAATTGTCAAATAAGACAGGAACAAAAACCATGCTTACAAACACAAAATTGATATATTCGGACTCATTTTTTGAACAGATGAATACATTTGGTTTTGATTATTGGGACAAAAATGTGGAAGTTAAAAGTGTTTGGGGTACAAGAGAATGGCAAGTTCAGGGTGTAGAATCATTGTTTAGAGCCTGCATGATCCCAGAACAAATTATATTCTTGAATGACACTATTCAACAAACTACCTGTCTTGGATTAGCCAAAATCAAAGACTTAAATAAACCGTCTATTCCAAAACCAACAATGAACAGCAATAACTCTGCAGATGAAGAGATAGACGTAAACTATGTATTAAACCAAAACAGAACAAATCCTGATTGGAAACAATGGTTAATCTGGCCCACAGATACTAATAACTGTCAAGACAGATTCCTGAACAAAACACAGGGGTTCACATTGACCAGGCCAGACCCTAGATATTCCCAAAGACAACACCCAGGGATAATCACCACCTACAGTGTGGGCAAACTCTGCCTTCAATGGCTACAAACTTCCACACTGACAGAAATTAAGCAACACCTAACTTTACTTACTGATGGTGCTGACTTGCGTGATTTCATTATGGGACCGCGCAAACAGCGTCAAAAACGCTTCATAGCAGCCTCTATATATGCAGCTTACAACGAGGCCTGGAAGATAACTCAAATTGAGACAGCAGAAAGTATACGGGAAATTGACCGTATTAATTTGGAAAAATCGCTTTCTGTAGTGGACAATGGGTTAATGACTCTGTCCTCCAGAATTTTTTCATTGGACAGTATTGTGTCTTCAGCAATCGACATAATATCGCAAGACTTACTGTTGTTACAACACGGTCAGTCGCAATTGCGATCTATTATACAGCTTGGATGGACGTTACAAAATCTGCGTTCAGGCTATGTGCCTTGGCGTTTAATCAACACAACGTCACTATTCAATATCTTTAACCTTACTGATAAACAAATCAGTATGGCACAAAAGGGTGCTGATTATACAATCCTGAGCATTGAGAAACTCGAGAGATTACCATTGACAATGTCAGAACGACCTGTCATTGAATGGATAATACATGGGATAATTAATATTCCGATATCTACTTTCAGGTTTCAATACTGCCAAAAATATATACAGGCTGGCATGTACGAAAAATTGGGAAAAGGGTACATTAAATCAACATGGAACTTGCCCTATTCACATGCATGTGTCAGTAATAAAGGACAGAAAGTGTTCCTTAGTGGCAATAATTGTGCAATGTCACTAAGCGGTACACTTCTGTGTAATGGAATTAGTTTGCATGGAGCCTGTGAAGGGAACTCAAATAACCTTTCATGTCACCAGCTAGGCACACCTGCAACACAGATAGAACCATTCTTTAAAAGACTCTATAACAGGAGTTACATCCTAATTGTGGATCGCAGATGTTGTAGTCTACTGCCCGGGGTTCCTTATCTCGTAAGTACGAATGCAAAGGTCATGTGCTGTGGACGCTTATTGTTCCCCAGCTCCTTTCCAGACAGGGAGGCAAGGACATGGCCTAACTTGAAAATTACTTCTATTCGAATTGATACTTTAAGCAGAATGAAAACAGTGCTTCTTCAGACGCCGACCAGGCTCACGTCATCAAAAGAAACGTATGATCTCCTAGTCGCAAGGACGACTGCAGAGATTCATTCATTGTTATCAACTAATTCCCCCATACATTTCGCAGAAATCCTGAATGAAATCTTAAATATTTCTGATACCAGTGGAGTCTCAAATGTATTTAAGACATTATTTTCAGGAGCATTAACACCATTCAAAGCCATACTGGGTATTTTTCCAGACCTCGTCCATTCGATTTTTGGAGGAGTTCCCCTCATTTTGGGACTAATTGCAGGAATCCTATTCTTAGTCCTTATATTTCGTTATGGCAAACCATGTCACAGACAAAACACCTGCGACAAGGGAAGAAACAATCCGAGCCATTGGATACCGGGACCGGATATCAAAAATCCTGGGACTAACCCGGCTTAAAGACCTGAACATGACTTGGTTTCTTTCATTTCGGCCGATATGGCAAAGATGTGTTTTACCTGTATTAAGGTGCATGCTGTGCGGAGAAGAATGCGTGTTGGACACCTGTCTGACGCTACAATCGGATGCGCCAATGGATGCAGAAACATTGTTGGGTCCGGTAACGGCTCATGCATTGTGCTGCCCTCAACGGCTGCCAATCCTGATGACGGCATTCATGGAAACTTCACCACTACGATTAAGGGGTAGTGAAGATCAAGATGAAAGCAGCATTGATCAGGTACAACCTTCTGTCAGCAATACTACTCAAAACATCAATGGGGACAATCATGCACATGAATGCATGGTTACATCTTTTTCCGAGTTAGTGGAACTCTCACAGGAAGCTGTTGACAGCTTTTTCAGCAGTCTCAATGATATGATGTTCTCACCAGAGCAGAAATAACGACTCTTGATCAAGATAGCACATGGCGTTCCCGACACCTTGAATTTGGCCTTCAACTTTAATAATAAAGTAGCAAGATCAACTTTTCCTCCAGTCCACGGACAGCAATTTTTTTAGCAGCCCCAAAATATTTTTATAATTTTTTCGGGACACTTATCTTCTGCTTAAAGTAAGAACTGTTCTTAGAGAACTAATTTCTGTTTTTAGAAACTTCATAGACATTAGCTGCCCGCTGGTATGTTCATAAATATTTTTGAACTGTGATGAAGTGGTCTCGAACTTTTCTTCTGTATTAAGAGCCATTTCATGTGTAATTCTCATATTCGATTACTAATAATGTATACATATGCGTGATTAATTTAGCATTATTCTACTGCTTGAGTGCATATAGTACATGTGACTATTTTTTTTTCCCGTATACTACATAATTTCGAAATGCATTATGTGTATTTTGGGGTGGTAAGGTATACACGATACTCTACAGTATGTTTTACTATGCCTAGATTCGTAAATATGGCCATAGTTAGCGTGGAGTGGGTGTGATGTATTCCTATAGGTTCTGTATAGATCCCCCTATTCCTGACCCTATTCTGGTTAACAAATTAACTAGCAGCCATCCCATGATGCAGAAACCGTTATCTGATTAAGCCAGACCACGGCACAGGAGCGCGTTATCTGATTAGGTCATAACGCTTGCCATCTAATTAGGCAAGCAATATTCCTCCAGCCCCTGATAAGGCATACGGAGTTCTCAAAACAAATCAAACCTATGACAACCTGGGAAAATCCCTGCGGCCATTGTTTTGATTTCTCAAAGAACTTCAGTAAAAGAATGTGCTAACGACCAGCTCGTATGACATCCTTATTGACGTATCTATGTCCATCCTTACGTCAATTCGGCACCTTACAGGTATAAATATTACCGACATTGCCTTAAGCAAACACACGCGGTGGTGACGAGATCGGAGCAGCGAGACTTGCCGAAGCCCAGCAGAAAGCAAAGCCCACTGGCGCTGCCCCGCCTTCCTGACGCGCTGAGAACGAGACGCTGCCTTTCTCCTGCCGAGAAATCCAGCTCCGGCGCTTCCGAGCAGCCCTTGCAGGCAGCTTGGAATATCGAGACCACAGACGAGAGATACCATCCCTCAACCATCCTAGATCTCAGGTACAGAACTGAATAACCCCTTGCAGAGAATTCTTGAGTCAGTCACTTGGCAAAACAAACTTAACTCAAACTGCTACTTTCTACTCCAGCCCACGTATTAGGCTTAGGTCAGGTACACCGGGGTAGGCGTGGTTAGAAGCACCAGTTGAGTACGATTAGTTAAATGTATATATGTATGTATAGATTCTATCCATTTTAAATAGCATATGGCTTAGAAACCATATCAATGCTTTTACAGTATTATTTCATAAGTCTGCTTTTATTGTATGCACTTTACTTAACCATAAGTATTGCAATAATATTGATTCATTTCTCTTGTACGAGAAAAGAGACTGATCAATAAATAACATCTTTTATTGAACACACCCGTCTCTTCCTTTTCTCTACAATCTGGTGAAACTAAGAATGCACGTACTGACTGAGTAAAATAAGTTGTCTTTTGTTTTCACACGACTCTAGAGATATACTCTTGATTAGGGGAGAGCAAAGTTGTCATGTTCTATGGTTGTCAGAAACTAAATCCCTTCTTGCCTATTCGAGAAAGTTTCTAGTGAACTCTGAGCTAGCTGGCAAACCCAAAACTTTAAGTCTAATATCGACAGTAGAAGACCTAGTTAACGTCTGGTCTAGGTCTATACTATTGGAGGTATTATTCCAATGCGCAGAGCCTATTGGGATAATAGGAACTACACTACAATTTCTTGTAGGGAGACCTTGCCAACCTGCCAGAAGAACCTGTTCTCTGTTGGAAAGCCATGGCCGGGATTGCCATTCTCTGCAAATATTTCTCTGGGTAAGCCAGGGACCCTCGTAGTCCCAGGGACTCTCCAGTGAATGCTCCCAGTTAGAAGCCATTGGGTTTTGATTGTTATATTGGTTGATATGTTTCGGGGAGTAAAAAAAGGAAAGACGATAAGCGTCGATTCCCCCGCTCTTGGCTAGAGCTGGCCATGAGCAGATATGGTCAACAGTAATCGGGTCTTCGCAGTTAACTATTATGCAATCTCCCTGTATGCTCTTCGGTTCTGTACCTATCCACGATACTCTACGCACTGTGGATATTCTGCTAGTATAGGCAGATTGTGAAGGCCTGTTGATATTAAGCCACCGTAGAACCTTGTTTTGAAGGGACCAGGATGGTTCCTTCGTGGTATCCGGGAGTTCTGGGACCCCTGTGAGAATGACGGTAAAGGGGGACGCTTCTCGTGGAAGGTGAAACGGGCGTCTGGACATATACCCCCTTTTCCGGTCACTTAATACATTTAACGTGGCGGGCCGGGGGTTTAAAGATGGAATTGGTCTCTGAGATTGTGGCTGTACAGGACCTTTATCAGGAATTGGCTGGATTGTTACAGATTGGGGGGAACTGGTTGGGGTAGAGAGTTAGTCGGGGTTATAACATTTAGCACACTACCGGAATTAGGATTGAGGGGGGTGGAGGTGTTAGGCTTCTTGGCATTTGATTGTGTAATTTGAGGTGTTAGGGTGTTTAAGGTTTTAGATTCGCAGACATTTTTCGAACCGCCTTGAGCACTGGAGCTTATAGAGATTGCCTTGCTAGCCCCTATATTAGGTTGGTTCATGCTATGATGGCTGGATGGTTTTTGAGTCAACTTCGCCAGTTGTTTTTCGATAGCCATAATACTACGTTCTAGGGGTTGAAGATGGTGTTTTAGGATTTCCCTAAAGCTTGCCAGGAGTTGTGTATTTGTACTGCAGAGACGACATGGTTCCCCAGCGTTATCTCCAGTCATATGGGGTAAATTTATATGTTGATCTGGAGCGTTTGATAAACCCTGCATATTTGAAGAGTTGGGTCTTTCTGGGTTAATGGGCGGAGCCTTGGTTTTTTTTGGTTTGCCTTTTTTCTGCTTAGGGACGGCACCCTCCATTAGCCCCGTGTGCTGAGAACCTGTACTTGGTTCCTGGGACTGTAGTAGCTGAAGGTCGGGTGTGATTTCTAGATTCCCTAGGGTATCTGTGTCTAGTGAGAGATTCGAGACAGAAAGATCTATTGATTTTGGGATTGAGTGGATCTCTGCTGAGACAGATGGCTGTAGTTGCAGTGATTGTAATAATACTGGTGAATGTGTTAACACAGGTATATCTGGTGGCTGATTGAGGGGAGATTGGGCTAGAGCTATGGGTCCCAATGACGACCTCCTAGCAATAGCGAGGTCGTATGAAACCCTTCGCTCTAGAAGAGATATACTTTGATTGATAACCTCATTAGTCCGTGTAATGAAACGATCAATAGGGCCAGTAGGTAGAACATTGGCCTTGGCTGTCTTGCTTCTAGTCTCTTGGGTCATGGTGGTTGTATCTAGGGCTCTGCTTAGAGGAGTACACAGGTTCTACCGGCAACAGTGACAGTTGATAAATTGGGGTACCTGGACCGTCGAGGTGTATGTTGCTTGAAGAAGAAACCACGGGGAGTGGCCCAGCCCAGTCTAGTCCGGTCTAGAACGGGCTAAAACAGGCCCGCCCTTGGCCCGGGCTTTGCCCGGCGCACTCCCGCACGCTCCCGCGACGCGGGTGATGACGGCGATTTAAAGCGCCTCCTGGCGCGTGCCTGCCGTGTCCGCCACTAAGCCCTCTGGGAAAAGTAGTCCCCCGCTCGGCGGCCGCTTGGTTGGAATCGCGGCGGCGGGGGGACTACAGGGCAAAACAAAGTTGTGGGCAAAGTCTTGGCAGGAGTCAACAAGTGGTTTTACAGCGGAGCGCCCGCTCCAACGCTGTGGAAGTAGAGAGGCAGAACACCCGCTCCACCGGCGAAGACGGCGATTTAAAGTGCCTCCTGGCGCGTGCCTGCCGTGTCCGCCACTAAGCCCTCTGGGAAAGGTAGTCCCCCGCTCGGCGGCCGCTTGGTTGGAATCGCGGCGGCGGGGGGACTACAGGGCAGGACTAGCATCAGCAAAACAAAGTGTGGGCAAAGTCTTGGCAGGAGTCAACGAGTGGTTTTACAGCGGAGCGCCCGCTCCAACGCTGTGGAAGTAGAGAGGCAGAACACCCGCTCCACCGGCCGAAGACGGCGATTTAATGCGCCTCCTGGCGCGTGCCTGCCTTGTCCGCCACTAAGCCCTCTGGGAAAGGTAGTCCCCCGCTCGGCGGCCGCTTGGTTGGAATCGCGGCGGCGGGGGGACTACAGGGCAGGACTAGCGTCAGCAAAACAAAGTTGTGGGCAAAGTCTTGGCAGGAGTCAACGAGTGGTTTTACAGCGGAGCGCCCGCTCCAACGCTGTGGAAGTAGAGAGGCAGAACACCCGCTCCACCGGTGAAGACGGCGATTTAAAGCGCCTCCTGGCGCGTGCCTGCCGTGTCCGCCACTAAGCCCTCTGGGAAAGGTATTCCCCCGCTCGGCGGCCGCTTGGTTGGAATCGCGGCGGCGGGGGGACTACAGGGCAGGACTGGCATCAGCAAAACAAAGTTGTGGGCAAAGTCTTGGCAGGAGTCAACGAGTGGTTTTACAGCGGAGCGCCCGCTCCAACGCTGTGGAAGTAGAGAGGCAGAATCGACATATGATAATGCCTCATCATCATATTTTTGTAGTAACTCTGTTACTCTTGCTGAGAATAATCCTGGGCTATTCTTGAATCCCTGTGGGAGTCGACAGAAATTAACTACAACCCCATTATTGAGAAAGCGGTCAAATACCTGTTTTCAGGTGCAATGTTTTGACAAAAGAATCCATTAGAGATGTCTAATGTTGTTTTCTATTTTTTGCGCCCAATATTATTCATTAGTGCTGCACTGTGTTAGTTTTGTACTGCAAATGTTTTGCAACATGAGTTAAGGTGTCTGTAGTCCAAAACTAGACGATATGAATCATCTGGCTTGGAGACAGGAAACAAAGGATTGTTCATTTGAGAGGTGCATGTTTCAATCACCCCCTGGTATTCAAGTTGATCTAAGATCTCCCTGACTTGCTTTTTAGCTTCTTGTTTAATGGGGTACTGCCTTTGTGCAGTTGGTTGACATTTTAACTGGATTTTGTGAGGAGGAGAGTCCTCATCCCATCCTACATAATTTTTGTATAATGCAGGAGCTTGGGCTACTGCCCATTTTCTTGCATATGTATATTTTCTATGAATTGGAATATGATTTGAGAAGGCAGGCATAAACATTTCTTCGCCATGAGGGCACTCCCTGACAAACTCTGGTGGCCAGTATTTCTCAGCTAAAAGGATGTCATAGCCTTTGGTAAGGTTATCCCAAAATAGACCTCTTACTTTCTTAGTCTTATCTCCCTCTATACGTAATGTTATTTTGTATATTTTATGAGGCTTGCTAACTCTGGTATCTGCAGTTTGCAACTGAATGTATTCATTCGTGTCCACTGTCTCCAGATGATTCATCAGGATCTTGTGAGCTATGGTCACTTCTGCTGCGCTGTTTAGCATTGTCTGGGCAGATTCTCTGTTTTTCAGTTGTGTCCTCAGTATCCTCGGCATGTTTGATTATTTTAATACTGGCTACCTTCTTTCTTGGAAATTGTAATTTTTTACTTTGATGAGCAGGTTCTTTGTCTTTGGAATTGACGTGCTCTTCCCTGTGTTCTGACCGTCCTCTTCTTTCCGATTTCTGCAAGGAAGTCTGAATGATCGAGAGGGACGTGTATCAATATCTTGATATCTATCAGGTTTCTTTAGATTATCCCTATTTCTAAGGTTGTATCTTTTCTCAGAGGGCTCCCTCTGGGGAGACTTGTGTCCTTGGTCCGGAGATCTTTCTCTCCGCCGAGGAGACCTTCCTCTGGACTGGAAACTTTTTTCTTTGGGAGTGGATTGTTTATTTCCATCCCAGCTCTTTTTTGGAGTGTTTATATTATTTTTATTAAATATTTGTTCAGGATTTTCAATTAGTTGGGGTTTTACTGGTTTCCCACCCAAACTATCTCTACCTAGTTCTTCATAGGATTTTTCTATGATTCTGGCAAGTTCAATTGGTTGGTCTGCTATATCTGTTTCATTCAATTTCTGGCGGATCACCACAGATGCTGCTTCTCCTTTTATGTTGGCTAATAATACAGCCGAACCCTGCTTGAAGTCTTTCGGTAATTTCATACCCAGAGTTAAAGCAGGTTCTGGACCGTATTCATTTTGAATCTGTCTTAGTACATCTGGTATTACCGCCATGGACGGAACACCATGTGTTTTTGTGTAAATGGAAGCAAAGACTGTGCCCCAAGTGTCACAGTCCTCCACATGTGGTGCGATCCCCATAGAGAGACAGATAGTCAGAATTCTGTGTTTCTCAGTAGGAGTAGTATCCGAAAATACTGCCTCTATTTGAGTGATTTTTTTGTGCTAACCAGAATGGAATTTGTTCCCGTTTTGAGGGTACTTTACGCAGACATGATTGTATGTTCTGTGGTGTAATTTTGTTTGTGTTCCCCTGATGAGGGGTCAGCTGTGGAATGTTAATAGCTGGTTGGACTGTTGAAGTCCGCATTACATATTAGACTAATTGTCTATGTATTTTAATCAGTTGTTTTAGCTGTGCTAAAAGTACTGTACTGACATTTTTTCGATGTCGGGATGTGGTGTGTAGCTGGCTAGAACCGGCCACGTTGCTCCTGGTCTACCTAGTGGACCGAGCCTGGTGATGTGATTATTATGTTTTAGGGCGCCTTTAAACCAGAGCAGGTGCTCTTGGTATTTTAGTGGGATTTCCACCTCCTCGAAAGGGGTGTATTCATCTGGAGGTTCCTCTATTTTGTAATAGTGGAAGTCGCGTGTGACAGCGTTTGCTGCTGGAAAGTTTATCCATGAATAGAATACCTCTGTCTGCGATATTCATGAGCCTCAATTACGAATACGACTATTCCACCTCTTGGTGTTAGTCCATTTTCTATAAGCTTAAGAGTTATAGTTCTTCTTATGTTGACCGGAATGAGTATAGCATTCGGGTCATTCTGTTGGAGAGTTTTGTCTTCCAACAACAGTTGAGACGCTGTAGCATCTCTTTCTTCGTCTCCGTCAGGCATTTTTCTGACAGAAGGTTTTTTAGTTGCAGATCAGGTTTCAAGGAAACAAAGATTAGGTGCACAATATTTTGGAACACTGTATCCTTCAACGTTGACTATACCAAAAACTATACATAGAAATCTCTTTCTACTAAGTTCCGGCGGATTTTAACCTTTTACCCACTCCAGACGTCTTTTGGAGTATTTACGGGAAAAAGGGTCTGTGTGAAAAAGCACGACTGAGCTACTCTAACGTCTTGCGTTAGATTTATTGCCTTACCAAACGTTGGGCGCCATGTGGTGTAGTTCCTATATTCCCAATAGGCTCTGCGCATTGGAATAATATATTCAGCAGCGTAGACGTAGGACTGAGGTCGACTAGGTCTCTACTGACTATATTAGACTTAAGGTTTGCCAGCTAGCTCAGAGGTCACTAGAAACGTTCTCGAATAAACGAGGAGGAGTTTAACCTCCCTGGATAGACAAGAAGGGATTAGCTTCCGACAACCATATAACATGACAACTTTGCTCCCTCAGAATAAGAGTGTATCTCTAGAGTCGTGTGAAAACAATAGACAGCTATTTCACTCAGTCAAGTGTGCATGCTTAGTTTCATCAGAGTGCAGAGAAAAGAGAGACGGGCGTTTTCAATAAAAGGTGTAATTTATTGAGCAGTCTTCTTCCTCATACAAGAGAAATGAATTGCCACAATTGCAATACTCATAGTAAAGTAAAGTGCGTACAGTAAAAGGAGGATTATAAAATAATACTGTAAAAGAATTGATATGGTTTCTTAGCCATAAGATACTTTAAAATAGATAGAATAAATACATACTTATATACATTGACTAACGTACTCAACTGGTGCTTCTAAATACGCCTACCCTGGTGTACCTGACCTAAGCCTAATACTTGGGAAGGAGTAAGTAAGTAGCAGTTTAAGTTAAGTTTGTTTTGCCAAGAATCTGACTCAAGAATTCTCTTCTAAGGTTTTAGTCAGCTCCGTATCTGGGTAATAGAAAGCAGGAGGTCTTGTATTTCTCTCTCAGGACTCGATATCCCAGTAACCCGCGAAGGTGTCTGGAAACACCAGGGCTGGATTTCTCGGCAGGAGAAAAGACAGCGTCTCTCTCAGTGCGTCAAAAGAGGAGGGGCAGCGTCCGTGGGCTCTCGCATCAGCTGGGCTCTCGGGCAAGTAGATAGCTGCTCTGCTCCAAAACCACCACCATGTCTTTGCTTAAGGCAACGTTGGTATATTTATACCTGAAAGCTGCCGGGTTTGACGTAAGGTTGAACATAAGACGTCAATAAAGATGTCACTAAGAACTGGCCGTTCTTACAGTGCTTTACAGGAGTTCTAGGATGAAATCAAAACAAAAGCAAGGGGGATTTCCCAGGTTGCTGGAGGTTTGGATTGTTTAGAGAACTCGTTGTGCTTTCTAGGGGGCCGGGGAAGTAGCCTTGCTTAATGTGACAGCATGTGCTACGACTGAATATGGATATGATTATTATGCCGTTATAGGGATATTATTGATCATAACCGAACAAGGGCATAAAATAGTAATATCGATTTAGGCTCCTGGATAAAAACACAATAAAAGTGCACAGAGTCCCAAGGCCAACAAAAACGATTTGAGTAAAAAAATAAGAGTAAAGGCAATGTGTTTAGGGTTACCCTGCACAGAGGTTCCGAGTCCAACACCACCGCACTTCTAGTAAGTTGTGACCCATTTGAGCCAGAAACAATCATTTATTCTCTAATTCAATTTACCTGTTGTTCAATGGCTCCTACAAACTAATAAATATAAAATTAAAACTCTTTAAACATCATATACCTGTTGGTATCACCCCTTCAATGCTAAGCATATCCAGCAAGCCCTGTTTCAAGTCCAGAACATCAGCCCAGTGGTGCATCACCGGCCACTGGGTGCCTGAGATCTCGATGTGTTTAGGCATGCTGCACCACACCTGCCCCTGTGCGGCTTCAGCTCAGCAAGGCTGTAGCCATTTCCTGACCTGCCACCAACATAAGGGGTAGATGGAGGTGCACCAAAGAAATTGGTACCCAAACCTTAGAAAAAATGTTGCATCTTTAGGAGCATGTTTCCAAGGACACGCTACCTGTCTTTGCCATGATTGGGGAGTGCTGGAGGTGGCAAAAAACAAAACACAATGTAGCAGAAGGAAAAAAAATAGAAAAAAAACCAAGGACAATATATATAAAGTGAAAATATAATGGAAAAAATCATCGGAGAAGTAAGCAAGAAAAGGTTCGGTCTGGATTAGGATTGATAGGGAAAATTAGAGAATGAGTAGTAAGGGGCAGGCTAGAGTTAAGAGTAAAATGGCTGGTCAAGGGCATCTCAGGTCTTCCCTTTCAATGTTTTTTTGTGAATTGCATCCACACGCATTTCTGTGCAAGAGGTGCTGGAAGTACATTTTTCATAATAACACTCAATTTTGCATAGGTTTACGGGTAATTATCGCATTTTTCACTTTTTCATTAAGGAATTTATGCAAGTTGCACCAAGGCTGAGTTAGAATGTACAAATACTAATGTGAGGGTGACACGGTGAACTCCTGGTGCACATTTCACGAAGGCAACCCATTAGCTACCTATCTCCATGACCAGATAAGCCCAATTTTAGGACTAATTTTAATAATGAATGGCTGGGTTACTGACCAGTTATTGTGCACATGATATTGCGCTTTCAACACACATACCTCGCAAATATGTTTTATTTCTTCACAAAATTGGGTATCTGGGCCATTCATCTTATCTCTTTAATACCATTCATGGCAACTGGCATAACATCTAATAATGTGTTTTTTAGATGCAGTAAAACAAAAGCAATACAGATAAGGGACTGCTCAGGGCAAGGACATATATCAATTCACCACCTAATGCTTTTTTTAAAAACATTATCAGTGTTTCTATCTAATTGTTGAATCTGGTCACGCCTAATTTCACTTCTGATGAGCTATGAACTATTTGTGTAAAGTTCAAGTTGGCACTGTCGACCTTCAGAGATTCATCCTAATACATTCTGATTAATAGCACGTCCACTGAATGGATGATTAAGAAAGTTAAACAATTAACATAATTCTGCAACACTCATGTCAAGCCTCATTAAAAGATGAACATTAATGTTTGTCAAGTTATTCTAGTTTATAGCAATATTATGCCTCTTCCTGGCTTTTCAATGGGCTGTGACGTCAAGGAATTGCATGGATTCGTTGAGGCTATGTTAACACGGCAGAAGAGATTTTCAGAGAGATGAAAAAGAGAAGGATGAAATCAGCCTGTGACTCATGATATCCTTCAGAGTCATTAAAAGATGTCATAATGCATCTCAAAACCCCAACTGACATCATCAAATAAAGCCACGTTGCCTAATCTCGATGAATGTTAAATATGCAGGGCTAGAAAAGGAGAACTGCTTTTTTTCTCTAACTGCTCTAACGTTAATCCAACAAATAGCGCCTGAGTCTGCAGGGCCACATGACTTCTACATTGGTATCTTTTTGTTTTTCGTTTTTTATTTCCAAAAACCTATTTTCAACAAGCATAAATGGCTAATTTTTTATCTTGCACACCTTGATCTAACATTATTCACGTATTCTGTAAAGTGTACTGACATCACCCCACAGATTTATTTATTTATTCAATGTATTTAACTCATTTGTATTACACAGCGAATCATCCCCTGAGGGATCTCTCGGCGCTTGAGAGAGGGACACCAAATAGGCAGTAGAGTCTAAAAGAGCCGTGTTTTGAGTAGATTCTTGTACCTTGCAAAAGTAGGGCAATCACGGATCTCCTCCGGGAGCCTATTCCAATGCTGAGGGGCAAGATAAGAAAAAGCCCGTCCACCTAGCTTGGCCTTTCTAATCCTCTGAGTATAGAGTGGAGATCGATTGCTTGATCCTAACCGCCGCGTTGGTCGGGACCTTTCAAGTTTTTTTTTCCAAGATAGGCAGGGCCATTCCCCTGTACGTACTTAAAGACTGTATATAAAAATGTAAAGATGGCCGGCTTTCTTTTTTTTAAACATATTTTTATTAAAGATAATCATCAGTCACGGTACAGGGATTGTTGATCATTACAGTCATAGTACAACGATGCGCGTTACTTAATAGGCAATATTGTTATCTGTAAAGTGTAAAGTGATGTGCAGTTTAAAAATCTTCGTTTCAACAACATACAATAATCTTAGCCTCCTCTTCTCACCACTCTCCGAGTGGTATTTGGCCTGGTCTCTATGTATCCATTCCGTAACACAATATCCCGATCAGTTGAACGATACTTATAAAACACATTTCTATCAATTAAATGTTGTGGACATAAAGATTCCAAATAAAACCACTAATAATATACCCACCCACCTCCCATCTCCGTAGACTGAGCAAAAATACAAACATTTAGTCAGTCCAACCCAGTATACCCCAAAAAACCCATAACAATTCAACAGTGCATACCTGGATAGCATCCTTCCTTAAGATGGCACGCTTCCGAATGGGGAGCCAGTGCAATTGATGTAGGAGAGGAGCAGATGCCATACGTGCTGGCTTATTCAGTGCTGGGCGGCTGCCATGTTTTGGACCACCTGCAATTTTGATGCCAGATCTTCCCTTACTCCCACAAGCAGAGAGTTGCCATAGTCAGATGAGGTTCACCTACTATTATATCACCATTAGCAGGATCCCAGCCCTCAGCCCACCCTGCAGAGACAATTCCTAGTCAATGAATGTGCGGAGGAATCACCACCTCACAAGACTCTAACACAAAGATCCATTAATATGGGGATGCAGAAACCTATGAGTTCAATTCCCCTTCAATGATGGGAATTCGGGGAGCAACAAATGCAGGACATGTGAGCCCTGACAAAGTCTCTTCATTGACCAGATGGGGTAAAAGTTCACTATTTGAGTCTAATAAGCACTGTATAATCATGATATGATTTGCGTTTAACAATGTGGTTGTGTCAGCAGAGGAACCTTTTTCCAGTGCAGACCTTCATTTGACAAAGGACACAAGAGTCTTCTTTTCCACTATCCCCTCCACTGTACCCCCCATTAGTCCCCAAGAAATCATATAGCCTAATATTTATGACAGGTCCATTTACAACTTTTCAACCCTAGTTAATGATGTGGACAATTTGTTAGGATTATGGATAGGATGAGGATTGCATTTAATTGAGCTGTTTTAGGTAGGGCAGAACATAAGGATTGCATTTCTCTGGTGTGATTTTTGGGTAAGAAATGTTGTAGGTGAATAGGACTTAAATATCATTGGTATGTTGCTGGTGTTAGGGAGTATAAGAAGGGTGTTGTATTACACTCCAACAGCGGTTTGACTGACTATTATGGGCCTGAGTTAGAGTTTGCCAGATACAAGACATCTACCGAAAAGAACACCCTACTTTGCATGCATAGATATCAATATACCCAAAATGAGGAATATGGAACGTCTGCTGTCATTCTGCAGAAGTCCCCCATCGGCCAAACTCTACTTGTGTATTGACTATTTACTATTTACATTACTGATGGTTAAGCAGTCTGGTTATCGTCATTATTATTGTTCCTGTTGCAGTTATCTTCCTCTTCATCATCCTTCAGTAGTAATCTTTACTGAATGGTGATGCTGTGTAGTATTCAAAAAATGACTACAACTCTACATATTTTTTCTGATACATATGCAGTTAAAAGAAAAGCTGTGTGGTTGCACACACTAAAATTAAGCGTCAATTTCAAAATTTAAAAGTGAAGTAAACTTAAATTCAAACTCCTGCATCAGGATGTAAATACATAATCTTACTTTAGTGTTTTTCGTACAATAATGCACACTATTATAGGTCTAAATCAAAAAAATTGTGTTTTGCTTTAATGAGTTCATATGGTCATTTAGAATATTATTCATGATGTTTTCGACTAATTCCAAATTCCATAAAGTTCAGTTCAGTTCAGATAAACTTTATTTCGGCTGAGAGCCATAAAAGCACAAACAAAAAATATCTCAAACAACACCATACTACATTTTCACAAAAATGTAAAAATAGTTGTATATACATTTTTTGGGGAGACTGCAGAGAAGTAAGCAAAATAAGGGGATGTGGGATTTGTACGAATGCTAAGGGGAAGGTATCATAATACAGAGGAACAAGGGTTTTCCTCAAAGACAAGGCAGATATGCACATATTAATATGTATAAGAATGTTCCAATAAATAAAGATAAAAATCCAGTAAAAACAATTAAAACGATAAAAATAGCAGAGTAGCAGTTCCAGATTTACACAAGGAATACAAATAGATTTTCTCCTTTTTAAGGGTAGCAACATAGACAATTTATTGCCACTCTAGGCTAATTACAGAGCTCTGGCTCTTAATAATAGCTCTACGCATATGCCACATTGCAAGCAAGAATCTAGAGGTTACAAAGACAAATAATGGGCCGGTCTCCTATTTTAGTAACCTGTAAACATCTGTATAATCTCTTATCCCCAAATTTTTACCTAGCTGGAACACCCATTTGGCCCTTGGTCTACTGTAAGCCGGGCAGAAGAGAAGAACATGAAGGTCTGTCTCTTCGGTCGACTTACACCCTGGGCAGTCCAACTTGATGCCTCCTTCCAGTTGTTTGTAAAAGCTCTAAGGGGAAGCACCGCATGTCTAAATTGTAGGAATTGTTTCTTAGCAAGGAGTGGTTGGATGTTGTTTAACTCAGGTTCTAACTTGTACTGCGATTTTACATCCAAAAAGCTAAAAGTCAAGGAGCTAGTATTCGTACTCTGAAGGAGTTGAGATAGATTATTTTCTTTTATGATGTGTTTCAAGGGTTTTTTTGAAGTAAGAGAGCAAGTCTCCTCGGGAGGGGACCACAGGGTTGGCAGCCCCAGCCCCAGTAAATGGCACCTAGAACTGATATGAGATAACCAGGGTAAGTTCCCTGCTCCCAGAAGAGAAAGTACTTCCTTCAGTTCCTCCCTGTAATTTGAGAGCTCAGGCATGCTCCATAAGCGATGCCAAAATAAAAGTGGGCGGGAAGCAATTCATTCACTTATCAGGCCAATCAAAAGGTCCATCCTCAAGGGTATTAGAGGAGTACTCTTTGGTAGATTCAAAAGTTGTATAAGGAAAGAATTGCCTGTTGTTGCGATGACGTTCGGATGGCAGGGCCCCAAAGTTCGACACCATAGAGGGAGGCTCCCCTGGCCTGTACTTGATATATTTCAGCTGGTGGGCCTACAATTTTTTGGGAGCAACTTTTATAAACTTTGAGAAAGCCCCCAATGGCTTGCGTGAGTTTCAAGTTTGCTTTCTTTACTTGAGTTCTCCAATTCATCTTATCATTAAGGGTGAGACCCAAGTAATCCAAGGTAGAAACCCTTTCTAAGGACTTTCCATTCATTTGTGGCTGTGGGCAGTTTGTAGTTTTTGCATTGAAAACCATATATTTTGTTTTTTGGATATTAATTTCCAAGTCCCTATTCTTACAAAATTTGCAAAACTCGTTTAAGACCCGCAGCATGCCCATTGGTGACTTAGACAATAGCAGCATATTGTCCGCCAACATAAGCGTGGGAATTTTGTGATTAGCCAACCTTGGTGAATCTATGTCTTTTATTACCAGCAGATATCTATTAAACCATTTAAAAAGAGGGAAAACAGGGTGGGTGTGAGCACACAACCCTGCCTCACCCCATTCCAAAGGGAGCTGTCAAATCCCCTTTTTTACTCTATCTAATTTTTGCATACGTATCCTTGTGAAACCGTATCAATAAGTGGCATAAATACATCGGAACACCTATATCCCGAAGGATGTTCCAAAGCTGGTCACGTTGCACCATATAGAATGCGGATTTAAGATCCACAAAGGTTAGGTAGAGGCTGCCACCGTCCAGGATCACTGTTTTTCAATGGATCAGTTGGAGTCTAAATAACTGATCGATTGTTGAGATTTTACTTCTAAATCCTGCTTGGAGTGGAGTTAGAAAATTATATTCATCAATCCATGACTGCAACCAACCCAAAAGAACGTGGGCAAATAGCTTTTGCGTCACGTCGATTAAGCTTATTGGGCGATAGTTGGCAGGGTTCATTGGAGAACCTTTCTTGTAAATAGGGATGAAGTTGGGGGGAGTTCCATACCTTGGAAAATGGCATTAAATAACTGTCTTAGATAGGGGACCCACACAGAGTCTTCATCCTTAAATAGGTCCCCAGGTATTTTATCCAGTCCAGGCGCTTTGCCAGGAAGCATTTTGTCCAGGGCTGCAGTAACTTTTTTTACAGAACAAGAGGGAGAATGAAAAACAAAAGGAATATTATACTCTATATGGTGCCTGGCAAGTGCATCTCCCTCCTCAGACTTGGAGTAAGTGCAACCTCCAGACTTCCTCCCACAGGTTCAGTTCTATTGCCGATTTGCCTTCAGACTTCCTAGTCCTCACTAGGTCCCAAAAGCCCCTCGTATCTCGATTCTCCAGGGCCGATTTAATTGCATCCCTCTGCTACAGTTTTTTTGTAAATTGCCCTGATTTCTTTAGAACGAAAGATATCCTTATCTTTGACCGCTGTCAGCGGGGCACTTTTAGCATCCCTGCATGTTTTGTTATACCAGGAATCATTGTTACTAGCACGGGAAATGTGTTTAGAATCGGTGTTATAAAAAAACACTGCGATTTTAGCAAACATTTCCTGATGATATTTGGCTAAATCCTGGAAACAGCCGAGGCTGGAGTCGTTTGTTTGTATTTGAGAAGCCAGTTCCAGATGGGGAATAATTTGTTCATAAAGAGTAGCCTTTTTGTCATTTGATTGAGTAAATGATTCCCAACAAACTCTTCTGCCTCCTCCTATTGCTACCAAATTTAAATTTACAAAGGTAGATTGACTTTGGTCTCGCTCCAGTTTCTGCAGTTTAATTTGTAGGACCAGTGGATTGCGGTTGCTTTCACAGCGAGGGTTTACTACAAAATCAAATACTCTGTGCCATAACTCCAAATCTACCAGTATGTAATCTATAATGGATGTTTGACCTAGCTTACTGAAAGTAGAGGTGCCCAGGCTGTCAGATGGAAAGCGACCATTACATGCCCTAAGCAGATGTATAAGGATAAGGGAATTCATTTGTAGAACTAACGGGTACCAACCACTGGCCATGTAGGTGTTACAATCAGGTATTGACCATGCAGAGTCCTCCTCACTAGTGATGGGGATATTTAAGCCAGTCAAGGGTTCGAAGTGGCAATAAAAATCCCCCCAAATATTGTGTCCGAGGTCTCTGGCAATGTGTATATAAGAGTTGCCAAACTGTCTAGAACCTGCGAAGTCAAACCCTGTTTCACATCACGTGAGTAGATGTTTATGAGAGCAATTTTCTTATTATTAAAAAATATCAAAAGAATACACTGAATGGCAGGGGACAATGTTTCTATCACTTTAATTTTACAGCCCAAGTGTATACCAACCCAATTGCATAAGCCACCCGAAGGTCTCCCCCTGGGCCCTTGTACATCTGGAATGGAGTATGCAACATACCCCACTCTGTGAGAGATCCCTTGACCATGTTTCCTGGAACAAGCAGATCTCATGGGTGTCTATATAGGTGCACCAGTCTGGAAGGTCCAGTTTTGAACTTTTTGGCCTGCTACGTTCCAAGATATGATCTTGGTGCTCTGTAGAGAAGTCACACGCTGCTGTGTGACTAGGTGGCAACCAAAGTTATTCGGGGGGGCCCACCCTGCTGTACGTTCATAGGAGTAATCAATGGCTGTTCTCCTGTGTAGGTCATACAGGATTACTTTGTAGAAAGTTAGGTATACTCCGATCTCCAGCCAAGTAAATCGTCCTGAGAGAAAGTGCTGAGGCTTGGTTGCCAGGGTTTTGAACTTCTGGATAACGAAGACCAGTAAAAAAAATTGAAACCGAGCTCAAGTTTTCGTACCTGGGGGCTTGTCAGTCGACCAGGTCTAGGGTACTAAAGTGATTGTTTACGGGGATATTGTAGTACTCCTGATTACCCCAGTCTTGGACTGAATGTGGCGGGGCAATATTCTGGGCACGTTTTTCCCATTTTTTGTACACACTGTCCATTCAATCCAAAAGAGGGCTGGGAGGATAACAATAGCCCAAAGGAAGTTCTTGGATGCCTCCAGTTGCTGTTGTTCGTCCCCATTTGAGAATAAGTTGGACCGCCCTTTTGTCTCTGAAATTTATCAGCACACAATCCCCTAAAATGTCTTTTTGTCTCTGCCGAAGCCAACTAACCGTGCCGGCAATTAAATTTCGGTATGTACTAATAAAGGAAGTGGTCTATATTTATTCAACCAGTATTTTGATTTATTTTTTAATTCCAGGAATGCTTTACCCCGACCTGGCTACAAAGTTGGAACTGCAGCTAGTATTACCACATAAGGTGTTGATTCTGGAGGTAAATCAATACGTGGGCGGGGGGAATTTGTCAAACTTATTTTAGGAAATGTAGTGTCCCTTACGGAATTTAAGACTGGTTGTGGCGCCTGATGAACATCAACTATAGCTATACTGGGTGCCTCAGTGCTAGAAATGTGATCCTTAAGAGATGGTACATGAGCCCTATGGTGAGCACTACTCGGGAGATGATTTTCATATTTTCATAGGTATAGCAATTGGTCGGAATGGGCAGATTCTGATTGTGACCAGGGATTAGGCCTATAGGGGAGTCATTGTGCTCACCAGGGTACAGGGAAGCCTGAATTCCTTGGGGGGTGGCAGCCCTGTTTGTGGACTTAGGGGTATCAGTTGTATTTAACGCTGCATCAATTTTAGACCCCCTTGCATCCAGAGATGTTTTTAGTGTAACAATACTTTTCAATACATCCCTCAATTCAGATTTAAGGAGCTTTTCCCAAAAAGTTTTAAGCTCTAGTTTCAGCGTGTGAGCGCTGCCCAGAGGGTCAGAGGTGTTATTTTCACAAGCGTCCAAAGGGCTACTCCCTGCATTTGTAGTGGACACACTATCTACAGAGTCCCCAACACAAGGTCCCCCCCTAACTGTAGACTTCTTCTGGGAGACTCCTTTCCTTTTCCCTCTACCTCCCTTGTCCACCCTATTGGCTCTCATTGTGGGTACATTTACTTGTGCCGGGGTAGATCTGGGGAATTGGAGAGTACTTGTTGCTTTGATACCTCAGGGGTGTCCAGCTCCACCAAATGGGACGTACTAGGCATTTTTGGGGTAAGAGACAAACGCCTGTCTGTGTGTTCGATTTTACAGGAAACCTGTTTCAACATTTTATCGATTGCAGTTGGCTGGGGGGCAGGGGTTTGATTAGGGGGTTTCTGTCTTGTATTGGTCAGTTATATTATAGATAGCTGTGGAGCGACAGTAAGAACCCCTATGATTTAGCCAAACCGCAGGCACAGGAAAAATATATGATCTCAAGTCCCTGAAATCTTGAAATGTTTCGCAAAGAAAGAAGTCCTTAAGATGGTACGCACTGTTCACGCAAAAGGGGGGTGGCCCAGCCCAGTCTCATACAGGCCTGGACAGGCACAGACGGGGCGGAAGCCCTACTCTGCTTATCAAGTGCCTCCTGGTGCTTACTGCTGACGTCGATGGTGAGCGCCACTGAGGGAGTGCTGGGACTTCGAGTCCTTCGTCCCGCACTAAAGATGGTGGACGAGCGGGAGCAAGAGCAACAGGGACCCACTGGTAGGCGTTGGCGTTGCGGTCTCCAAGACCGATTAGTGGCGTGGCTTGTAGTGTCCTCAATTAGGCGGTGCCCACAGATCTCCAGCCCCACTCCGCTTATCAAGCACCTCCTGGACTTCGAGGCCTTCGCACTAGAGATGGTGAATGAGCGGGAGCAAGAGCAACAGGTACCCACAGGTAGGCGTCGGCGTTGCGGTCTCCAAGACCAATTAGTGGGGTGGCTTGCAGGGTCCTCAATTAGGCGGTGCCTAACGCATAAATGCTCCAAACTGATATCAACTTTGCTTTAAGGGAAACCCACATTCCCTTCTTCATGAATGTCATGAAGCAATCACTCCAATTTGTACAACTAAATAACAATTAGAATTATTACTAGAAATGCTGACTCCTTTCAATATGTATCATTTTTAAACTAAACTAAACGGACACACATTTCCCAAAAAATGTCCAACATATTTGGTATTGGACCAAAGTGTTGAGTGCCGTATCTTAATTTAAAACATTGTGGATATGGGCCTGAAACATTACCAGTATGTACATGCAGAGTAACATTACTCAGTTAAAGAATTTAAGGAAACTTTTTAGTCATTTAGTTGACAGAAACAGGTGAAAAACATATGCCTCTATACATTGTAATTATGAAACCTCTCACTGTTTCCGTTCCTTCTTTTATTAATCAAATATTGTTTAGTTGTCTATGCATACATTGTAATTGTATTGTTTCAGACTTACCTGCTCGTTCAGTATATATCATTGTACCTACTGGGCAACCAACTCTCATAGAACAACAATTCTACTTGTGTGTGGCGGACAGCTACGTGACCTGAAAAGTTCTATCAAGAGGAGAGCACTTAAAACCAATTTAGGAAGTATCTGATGGCATGTTGTAGATTGCAATATAGAAAGACCATTATTCGCAGAAGTCTCTTATTGGTGTTAATCAATAAACCACTGTGGGGCATATGTACAAGCCCTTATCGCCACGGGAACGTCACTTTTTGTGATGTTCCCGTGGCGATAGGGGCCTTGCCTTATGTACAAGGCAGCGTTAAGCCACTTAATGTGGCTTAACCCTGCCTTATACATAAGGCACCATTTCACGCTATATTTAGCATGAAAGGGGCATGCAGTGGGTGTTGTGGTGGGCGTTCCATCGCAACACCCATTGTATTTGACGCTGCCCCCTTTGTACAAGGGTGGTGTACATAGGAGGCAGCGCCAAAATTAAGACCAGGAAAACACAGGTCTTAAGGTGGTGAAATGAGGAGAAATGCATTATTTCTCCTAGTTTTTGCTTTTTCCATGTGCACTGCCATGTGCAGCACACATGGAAAAAGCAAAATGCCATGGTTTGTTTATGTACAGGAAGGTGTCCCTTCCTGTACATAAACAAACCTTAAAAAAATGCCATTTTGTAACTTTCATGTGTGCTGCTTCATGCAGCACACATGGAAGTTACAAAATGGCATTTTAGGATTGTTTATGTGCAGGAAGGGACACCTTCCTACTCATAACCAATCCTCCCTGGCACACAGACACCTTTGCACTCTGGTGCAAAGTGGCCTGCGTTGACTCTAAGTCTTAATACTTAGATATTATATAATTAAGGAGGACATGAGCAACACATACCTGTTTTCGCACACCTACATTGTGCAGAACCTAGATGTGAGCTAGAAAGTGAGTTTATGGTATGAACCATGTAGAAGAACCTGCTTCATCTCTCTATCCTTCCACTTTTCCCCCCGGGCCTGTTCTGATCTTAGGGAAGAATATATATATCTTACTTACCTGCGGTTGCCAGTATGCAGTTATAGTTAGGACATATTTTCCATAGGAAATCTGCGACATTCTATTTGGAATAACTTTGGTGCCGGTTGACGAATGTTTGCAAATGTTTGAAAACTAATGGCCAGGTCCGGTGCGCTCTTATCCTGAAAGTCTTGCAGTGATTCGTGAAGCGGGAGCCGAGACAAAAGGGGTTCCCAAAACATGTTTTCCCCATGCAATTTTCCATAGGAATCATTCATCGCGGCTACAGCCCGAACTGCTGCACGGAATTATGACAAATTTGGCAAAGAGGTAGTCCTTGGTTCAAACTCGTGCCTTTTGGTTAAATGGTGTAAATATGTTCCGTAGTTATTTAGATATTAAAGGAAAAAAATACATATATATCTGGCAGAGCCTAACGACACATCTCATCGTGAGATCTGATTGGCTGTCAGCACTTCATCCAAGAAGTGTTGGCAGCCACCTTGGAACCAATATACATGATAGCACCTCATTAAAAAGCATTGCAGTTAATAGAAGGGTTTAACACTTTAGTTTCATTATAAATCATGTGTTGATGGTACAATACTAATTTTAGGAATTGTGGTGTGTTCTAAGGTGATTTTACCATGTGAAAAAGCCTTCTGCTGGGATATCATGAATCGTGTTTGAAAGAAAACTATTTTCTTATGCTTTTCCCACAGCGGTTTGGAAGGTGATATATTGGCTAAACTGAGAGCATATTTTCTGTGTATTCACAATATCTTTCTCAGTCATGGGAGAATGAAGTCTGACATTCTCAATACAACATGTACATCCAACAAGGGCAGAGACTGTCAGTTGATTCCTTTGTGTTCTACTGCAGCTTCCCAGAGTGTTCTAAAGAACAACTAGAGTGCTAACAGCCTGACTTATGACAGAAGTATAGCACACCTGAAGCCGTCTTGATTGGAATGAAGTGGTAAATCTTGAACACAATGAGTGGGTTCATTTTGCCATAGAAAGTATGATTAGTGCTGCAGAAAGAAAAATGAGGGCACATTTTGAGTGACTTCTCAAATCCTCTTCTATTTCATTAGAAACAATTCTGACATGCAGACTGAAACATGTGCTTTCAATACCAGCAGCAGACTTCCCTACAGTGATCTAATGAGCAACTAGAGTGTAAAACACTTAAAGTATTTCCTACAGAGGAGACAGTAGGAAATGAGGAAATTAGGAAACTTCATAACAAATAAGTCTCCCAAGATGACCGCCAGAGACAAAAGAGCCCAATAGTAACACAAATATCACCCAGATGTAGCCCAAGTATAGCCCAAAGACAGAACGTCCCAGATTGTTCTAAAGAACAACTAGAGGGCTAACAGTCTTACTTATGACAAAAGTATGGAACACCTGAAGCCATCTTGATTAGAATAAAGTGGTAACACTTAAAACATTTAATTTAAAAAGGAACAAAATAAGGGGGTTTATTTTGTCATAGAAATTATGGTTAGTGCTGTAGAAAGAAAAATTAGGAAATGTTTAAGTGAGATCTCTAATATCTTCCTGTTATATTTCAACAGGAGCAGCCTGTCAGTTGATGCCTTTGGGTTCTACTGCAGCCTCCAAGAGTGTTCTAAAGAACAACTAGAGTGCTAATAGTCTTAATAATGACAACAGTATGGCACACCTGAAGCCAGCTTGATTGGAATACACTGGTAACACTTAAAACATTTAATTTAAAAAGGAACAAAATTAGGAGGTACATTTTGTCATAGAAATTATGGTTAGAGTTTTAGAAAGAAAGAGATCTTAAATCCTCTTCAACTTGAAAATTCTGACATGCAGACTGAACAATCACTTTCAATACCAGCAGTAGACTTCCAGTTAACTCCGTGGTGAGCACTACCCCCTACACTATGCAAATAACACTGCACTACAATAGAACCTAACACACTACCCCCAGCACGACCCCCTACACTACACAAACACCACGGCAATACCCTAAACCCTAAAACACTACCCCCTACAGTACACAAACACCACAGTGCTTCCCTGAACCCTAAAACACTACCCTCAGCATGACCCCCTACACTACCCAACACACCACTGCACTACCCTAAACAGTAAAACACTACCCCAGCACGACCCCCTACACTACCCAAACAAATCTGCGCTACCCTAAACCCTAATACACTACCCCAGCACGACCCCTACACTACCCAAACACCACTGTGCTACACTAAACCATAAAACACTACCCCCTACACTACACAAACACCACTGCACTACCCTTAACCCTAAAACACTACCCCGAGCACTACCCCCTACACTACCCAAACACCACTGTGCTACACTAAACCATAAAACACTACCCCCTACACTACACAAACACCACTGCACTACCATTACCCTAAAACACTACCCCCAGCACGACCCCCTACACTACACAAACATCACTGCACTACCGTAAACCCTAAAACACTACCCCTACACTACACAAACACCACTGCACTACCCTAAACCCTAAAACACTACCCCCAGCATGACCCCCTACACTTCAGAAACACCACTATACACAACTAGAGTCCTAATAGTCTTAGTAATGACAACAGTATGGCACACCTGAAGCCAGCTTGATTGGAATACACTGGTAACACTTAAAACATTTAATTTAAAAAGGAACAAAATTAGGAGGTACATTTTGTCATAGAAATTATGGTTAGAGTTGTAGAAAGAAAAAGATCTCAAATCCTCTTCTATTTAACTTGAAAATTCTGACATGCAGACTGAACAATCACTTTCAATACCAGCAGTAGACTTCCAGTTAACTCCATGGTGAGCACTACCCCCTACACTACCCAAATAACACTGCACTACACTAGAACCTAACAGACTACCCCCTGCACGACCCCCTACACTACACAAACACCACTGCACTACCCTAAACCCTAAAACACTACACCCTACAGTACACAAACACCACAGTGCTTCCCTAAACCCTAAAACACTACCCTCAGCATGACCCCCTACACTACCCAACACACCACTGCACTACCCTAAACAGTAAAACACTACCCCAGCACGACCCCCTACACTACCCTAAGAAATCTGCACTACCCTAAACCCTAATACACTACCCCAGCACGACCCCTACACTACCTAAACACCACTACACTACTCTTAACCCTAAAACACTACCCCAGCACGACCCCCTACACTACCCGAACACCACTGTGCTACACTAAACCATAAAACACTACCCCCTACACTACACAAACACCACTGCACTACCCTTAACCCTAATACGCTACCCCCAGCACGACCCCCTACACTACCCAAACACCACTGTGCTACACTAAACCATAAAACACTACCCCCTACACTACACAAACACCACTGCACTACCATTAACCTTAAAACACTACCCCCAGCACGACCCCCTACACCACACAAACACCACTGCACTACCGTAAACCCTAAAACACTACCCCTACACTACACAAACACCACTGCACTACCCTAAACCCTAAAACACTACCCCCAGCATGACCCACTACACTTCAGAAACACCACTATACTACCCTAAACCCTAAAACACTACCCCAACACTACACAAACACCACTGCACTACCCTAAACCCTAAAGCTACCCCCCGCACGACCCCCTCCACTACCCAAACACCACTGCACTACCCTAAACCCTAAAACACTACGCCAGCACAACCCCTACACTACACAAACACCACTGCAGTACCCTAAACTCGAAATCTACTCCCATCACGCCCATTACATTACACAAACACCACTGCACTTCCCTAAACCCTAAAACCCTACCCCAGCACGACTCCCTACACTACCCAAACTCGACTGAACTACCCAAAACCCTAAAACACTACCCCCAGCACAACCCCTACACTCCATAAACATCACTGCACAGCCCTAAACCTTAAAACACTACCCCTACACTAAACAAACACCACTGCACTACCCTAAACCCTAAAACACTACACCCAGACAATGCCCTACACTACACAAACACCACTGCGCTACACTAAACCCTAAATTACTAACCCCAGCACTACCCCGTACACTACACAAACACCAGTGCACTACCCTAAACCTTAAATCTTACCCCAACGCTACCCCCTACACTGCCTAAACACCACGGTACTACCCTAATCCCTAAAACAATACCACCAGCATGACCCCCTACACTACCCAAACACCACTGCGCTATCCTAAACCCTAAAACAATACACCCTGCACGACTCACTACATTACCCAAACACCACGGCGCTACCCTAAACCCTAAAACACTACCCCCGGCATGACCCCCTATAATACCCAAACACCACTGCACTACCCTAAACCCTAAAACACTTCCCCAGGCACGAACCCACAAACACTACACAAACACCACTGCACTACCTTAAACCCTAAATCTACCCCAGCAAGACCCCCTACACTACTCAAACACCACTGCACTACCCTACAGCCTAAAGCTACCCCCAGCACGACCCCTTACTCTACCCAAACACCACTGCACTACCCTAAACCCTAAAACACTACCCCAACACAACCCCTACACTACACAAACACCACTGCACTACCCTAAACTCTAAATCAACCCCTAGCACGACCCCATACATCAACACAAACACCACTGCACTACCCTAAACTCTAAATCTACCCCCAGCACGACCCCCTCACTACACAAAACACCACTGAACTACCTTAAACCCTAAATCTACCCCCAATACGACCCCCTGCACTACACAAACACTGCTGCACTACCGTAAACCCTAAAACACTACCCAGCACGACCCCTACACTACACAAACACCACTGCATGACCCTAAAACACTACCCCCAGCACAACCCCCTACACTACCCAAACAGCACTGCACTTCCCTAAACCCTAAAACACTACCCCCAGCACGACCCCCTACACTACCCAAACACCACTGCGCTACCCTAAACCCTAAAACACTACCCCAGCATGACCCCTACACTACCCAAACACCACTAAACTTCCTAAAACCCTAAAACACTACCCTCAGCACGAAACCCTACACTACATAACCACATCACTGTACAGCCCTAAACGCTAAAACTTTACCTACTACACTAAACAAACACCACTGCACTGCCCTAAACCCTAAAACACTACCCCCTACATTACACAAACACCACTGTGCTTCCCTAAACCCTAAAATACTACCACCAGCATGACCCCTATACTACCCAACACACCACTGCACTACCCTAAACAGTAAAACACTACCCCAGCACGACCCCCTGCACTACATAAACACATCTGCACTACCCTAAACCCTAATACACTACCCCAGCATGACCCCCTACACTACCCAAACATCACTGCACTACCCTAAACCCTAAATCTACCATCAGCACAACACCCTACACTACACAAACACCTCTGCGCTACCCTCAACCCTAAAACACTACACCCAGCATGACCCACTACACTACACAAACACCACTGCACTACTCTAAACCCTAAAACACTACCCCTACACTACACAAACACCACTGCACTACCCTAAACCCTAAAACACTACCCCCAGCATGACCCCCTCCACTTCACAAACACCACTGTACTACCCTAAACCCTAAATCTACCCCAGCACAACCCCCTACACTACCCAAAGACCACTGCACTGCCCTTAACCATAACACACGACCCCATTACAACCCCTACACTACACAAACACCACTGCACTACCCTAAACTCTAAATCTACCCCCAGCATTAGAGCATTTTCCAAAATAACTCACTACGAGGACGAAATTACAAGCAGTTTTCACAGGAAGGCACCCTGCATGGAGAGAGTCACCCACTTAAGCCGCAAAGCGGATGTCAAACGCTACATCTGTAAACCTAAGGGTTCACCTAGATAGAGAATTTTCTTTAACAATGCACTACGAAGACAATATTACTAGACGTTTTCTCGGTCAGACGCACTGCAAGGCACCCCGTGTGGAAAGAGCACGCCGTTAAATAGTTAGAGAATAGTCGCACTACACACCACCGCACCATGAGGATTGGCAACAATCACTGGAGTATCTGTGTGACAATATTATGCTGATTTATTTATGCATCCTCGTGTATTGAACATATATTTTGATGTATAGATGAATGTTTCCCTGATGAATGCTGAGATCAGCCGAAAATCCATTGGATGATGTACTAATATGCATTTAAGGATTTACAAGAAAGAGTGAATTACAACTCAACAACATGTTAAAAAATTAATGAACAAAAATAATAATCTAACAGAAAATCGACCAAGAATTGTTATTAACTGGAAAAGCCCTAAGTGGTAAAAAGCAGTGACCTAGGGGACGTTCCCCAATTTCTAGGGCACACATTTCCTTTGCAAATAATTTAGTGTCAACATTCAATAATGATAACGGCCTTTATGATGAACATTCATTAGGAGACTTACCCGGCTTTAAGAGGGTAACTAGCAGGGCCTCATGAATAGATGGGGAATTACACTACTCTCTTCCATCTTCTCAAACAGTGTGACCAGGTGAGGAACTATAAGCTCTCTAAACTCCTTATAGAAAGCGACTGTTAAGCCGCTCTGTCCCGGGGCGCTCCCGGAGCGCATGGATTTTAAAGCATCATGCCCTGGGATTTTAAAGCATCCCAGGGCTCCAAAGGCCTCTTAAGGTACTCTCTGTGCTCATCATCTAGACATGGAAGCTTGATATGCTCTAAGTAATCCAGAATTGCAGCTTCCTCACCTGCAATACAGATCCGTATAATAATGACTAAATCTGTTCTCAATGGAGTCAGGATCCCGTAGTATCTTACCTTCTGCGGTACGAAGTTCCGCAACACTAGCTGCTTCACAGCTATTTCTCAACATAGGCTAGCTGCTAATGTAGCACCCAAGTGCTCCCCCTCCCCATATGTTTTAGCTATTGCATATTTCTCTAAAAACTTGACCTCTCTGTCTGGTGGCATCATGATATTCTTCCAGAGTTTTCTTAATCTCCTCCATGACCTGATCACTCCCACCCTGCAGGGCCTCATGTTCCAAAGCTGTCAATTGTTTTTCAAGCTATTCTAATTGCCCTTTGATTAAACATAAAACCCCCGAGTGCTTGGCCATATCTGTCCCTCTAATGTAGACCTTAAAAGTCTCCCATATCGTAGTAAACTGGGTTACGGAGCCAATATTTGTTGTACAGAAGGTTTCAATATCCTCTGTCATTTCAGATTTAAATACTTTATCAAGGAGTGCATAGGGCGAGAATCTCCAGGTGAATGGGGCAGGTCTTTTCAATGACCTTTCAGAATCATACTCTGTAGATGAGTATTCTGAATACGAGCATGGGTGTATCTTGCACTGGCAGATCGCTGCACCCAAGGAGCCAGAGGTTAATTAATAATCAATCCTGGTTTGCAGATCATGTGGAGCTGAATAATGCGTGAAACCTCCCACCCCGGGGGATCTCGAGCACCATACAACGACCATGCCCAATTCTGCAACAGTTTCCCCTATGGCCTTGGCAGCTAATGACTGACACCTGGCAGGGCCCCTAGAACTATCCTGCACTGGATCAAGAACACACTTAAAATCACTGCCCCACACCTGAGGGATCAATGCAAAGCAAAGCAAGCGCACAAGGAGCCCTGGTAGAACTGCAGTCAATCATAATTAGGACCGTAAACATTAACAATAATACATTCCAAACCCTTCCCATTACATTTGGAGATGGCATATCTGCCATCTTTATCTGTATCAACAGCCTCCAGGGAGATGCAAGTGTTAGGGTTTACCCAGGAGATCCCCCCCCCCCAGGCTTGAGTGGAGAAACCTGCGTCATGAATAATTTCATGCAACTGTATACTTGTTAGAATCTTGCTGTCCGAGGAATAAATGTATCTCGTTCAAGAGAGCTATGATAATGTTATGTATAGCGAGTAAACCAATTACTTGCCTGGCTTTCCATGAAGTCGTTTAGGCCCATTATTTTCCAGGTCAATAGCCAAAGCCTATCCCCCAGCATCTAAATAAGAGTTCATATCCCCGGGCTCTTTCTTACACCCGGGCACTGCTGTTAGCATTGATGTACACCTGCACACATTGTGACCATGACCAAACATTACAATAAAACCACCCATATAGAAGTTCCCCCCCACCACCCACGCCATGCAAACCCCAACACAGCATAGTCGAGAACCCCCCACTCCCCTCCCTTTCATACATAGAACATACATACAAGAACTAAACTGCCCAAATGCCATAACGTGAGTAACACGCTGGGGAGATGTTGCCGTAGCGCCTCCCAGATGCTCTAGGTCGGAAAGATATAGAAAGGCCATCAGCGCTAAACAAATGTAACACCCGAAAGTAGAGAACACCATGGAAAATTGAACCAGACCCGAAACCCCTCCCCAGACACCACCCATGCCCAACCAACAATGTCTTAAACTTAAGGCAGAGGAATACTCATCAATCACCCGATTTCAATAGGGTCATTAGCAGCTATCAAATGCAGTGCTTTGTATTGGAATGGAGTGATCCAATACACTCCCAGGGGTCAGAGACAATTTCCAACCAAGTGGCATCCAGTAGGTTAGGAAGTCACCACACCTCCTATTCGAGAAGTCTCATCGGCCACCACGTGCGGCACCGCATCAGTCCTGCTCATCCATACCGCTGCCAGCATCCCCAGAGGCTTCCTCTGCATTGCCCTTCCTTTTGTCCAGTTTAACATAGTTCTTGAGAGCTGCCTGCAGGGATTTAGGATCCAGAAAAATTCTCAATTTGCCATTCAGGTTCACCCTTAGCCTAGCTGGATATAGCGTAGCATATTCAAGGTTGTAATCACGGAGATTGTGCATCAAATGGGCAAACTGGCGCCTCGTTTCCTGCTCTTTCTGAGTAAAGTCCGGGAACAAAGAAATCGTGGAGACCTCAGACCGCAGGTCTCCCTTCTCCCTGGCCCTCCCCAGTGCAGCATCTCTGTCTCTATGATTCAATAATTTCACAATGATTGGGTGAGGGGGGCCCCCGGAGGTGGACTAGGGCCCAGAGATTGATGAGCTTGCTCAACTACTAACATAGGGGAGAAGGCGTCATGTCCCATCAGTGTAACCAGCAATTTCTCCACAAACATTTCCATGATTCCCTGTAGAGGTAGATTCTGGTAGATCTATAATGCGGATATTACTCCTTCTGGATCTCACTTGTAAGTCTTTGGCTCTGTCTTGTAGGACAGCGACAAGCTTCTCCATCTTTTTCTGTGCCACATCGGTTTCCATGTGGGGATCCCCTACCTCCGTCATGCGGCGTTCCGCCATGCTTATCAAGCCGCTCCGACATGCGGTCCATACGAAAACCCAAGGAATCGATTTTGCTGTGAATTGTGGATAGGCTTTTCTGCATCGCAGATAGGATTTGATGTATGACTGCAGGGGAGTCCTATGTCTTATTGGTCTGGTTATCCGGTGATGATGCCTCCTCTGTTTCTCTATTCCTTGACTTGTGCTGCTCAAACTGGAGCTTAGTTTGGGTCTTTTCAGCCGTGCCCATGGCTTTTGAGGGGGTGGGGCCACCTGCGAACGAGTCCGGCCGGTGCATCCACACCCCCAGCGAGTACCAGAGACAGGTAAAGCTATCTGTGGAAGATCTGCCGGCACCACCAGGGGATATGCGATTGAATTAATCGGGGGTCACCTTCCCCAGTAGCAATTCAGCATTTTGCCCGGAGCACTAGGGACCGCCAGACTTCGCCCCGCCTTCCCAGCCTCGATGAAGTCTGCAGAGCCTAGAATCAGCAGGCCGCTTACCCCTCCATCGTCTCTGAGCTCAACCAGGTGGGATATAGTGGCTTGGAAGGCAAAGGTCGATATCGCTTCAGCTCCCCTCCACAGCGCGGGCCCTGGAGCTTTATAAAATTGTATCTGGGTGTGGGATTCATTCAGGATTGTTGGGATGGTTCCCGAAGTGCAACCAGGTCACGGTCTTCTTGCGCATAGGCAAGCTCTGCCCCCATATATCAGTTACTTGTAAAGTATATTTAGTTTTGTTTTTTACATTTAATTGATAATTTATAATTTCGCATAGGGGTGTTGGGTTTGTATTGAAATAGGGTGGGAATAGGGTGGGAAGTGAAAACATTTAAGTTAGAAATTATTGTTTTCTTTTCAAAAGATTTATGTTAATTACATATTTAATTGGGGATTCATTAGGAAAAATGTATTATTTTGAATTGATTGGTATTTTGATTATTTAGATGTATTTTTTATTTCTAATGTCTATCAAATGTTTGTATTGTTTAATTACAATATTTTAGTTCTGGTGTGTTGGGTTTTTAGAGGACTGGTGTGGAAATGTATTTAAATAGGATTTTTTTACTAGTTAGTTTGCATGGTATGTAATTGACACTTAATTGTGTCAATTTTCAATTTCATAATTGATTGTAATACTTTTGAGTGGGTTAGTGAATTTTTTTTAGGAATACGGAAGGAAGTGTTTTCATTTTATATTATGTTTTAAATTACTTTTATAGAGGCCAGTTTTCTTCTTCATGGCTAAGAAAGTCCCTGCCTAACTAGTGCATACATCTGAATTTAATTAAATGAAGCATACAGCGCTCATCTGTTAAATATATCATGGGTATCCATGAATGAAAGAAAAGCTTTTTTGGTATACTCTTAGGTATTTTTATTGTTTACAACTGGACCCCTGCATTTGTCCGGTAAAAGAATAACTAAGAACTTCCTCTATTTGCCATTGGCCTTCTTTGGTGTGGGGGATGCCGAAGATGAAGCTTGCCAGAATAAGTTGTGGATGAGGCGACCTCTCAAATATCTATTTTGATTGTTCCAAGGGATGTCTCCTGTGACCTGCTTGTGAGTTTCACTACTGATTAATCTTCACTTAAGCAATTAAATCCAAACCCTCGATTGTCCAAATCTTCTCCTACTGCTGCTTACATTGGAATGGAAACATTTAATCTAACCCCTCCAAAGTCTAGCACTTTCCATGCTTTTGCTTAAACTGGAGTGGAAATAGTAAATCTAACCCCTTCAGATTCCAACACGTTTCCTACTTTTGCTTACTCTGGAGTTAGATTAGTTTATCTCCTTTGAAGCCCAACAATTTAGCAAATTTTGTTTATTTTCGAATGTTTAACGCCTTGGCTGCTGTCGTAGGTATTGTAATCAAAGATGCAGGGTAGTCATAGTCTATTAGTCCATTAAGTATATTTATTTATAAGTATAGAAAGATGGTAAGTCTAATCAATACATCTGTATTAGCTTATATGAACACTTAAGTATATGCCTAGGTATTTGCTATTTGCCCCACCAGGAGCAAGGTCCTCTCTGCTCAGCCCATCTCACCAACTGATCTTGCCACATACAAAACCACCCTAACATTCTATATGACATCATAGCAGGCTGAGCAGGCAATGCAGAGAGACACCATAGAGGGATTGCATCCAGTAGAGTAAGACTACAACACATCTCCCCCATTATAATAATGGAAAACAAAGAGAGAGAGTGTGAAACTGTAGGACACATGTGAAGCATAAGAAGGAATAACAGTTAAACGTAAGGTAATAATATAGTGGAACAAAATAGTGTAGTGGAACAACAAAAGAGAGGAAAAATGCTTGAATTAAAATATACCATACAACTCATCCTTCTCCTTTGATAACGCACATACACTCATCCTTCCTCCTTACTCAACAATGCATTGAGATGGCAAAATGCACAAGACAGAAAGGAGGATGCACTACTAAAACAAATAGAACACTCTATTCTCAGATAAGATAAGGAAAAACAAGGAATGCTAGACAAAAGATACAATCAAAAAACTAAAAACAACGGCGTTTTTAAAAGGCAACACACCACATGTTGTAAATAAACGCCATATGACAGGTCCAACACCCATAGAAAGGTAACAGTAAAACAAAAACTGTTAAATTTTGGGTACTAAAATTCACAGCAAACGTGACACGGTTATCCTAAAACATAACAAACATGTCATGCCAACTATAATTGGAAAAATAACAACTCAAACAAACATACTCCGAGCTATATCAGCCCAAAGGTAACCCACCCTGGGTACTCCTTCACCCGAAGGACAACAAAATAAGGGAAAAGAAACAATTCCAAGTTATTCTAAATTTTGGGGATTTTAACACCCAAAGGAAACAAAATTTTTGAAAATCGCCATGCCCATGGCAAACATCAGATAGATTTCTTTCAACCTAGAGCAAACATATTTAGGGAAAACTGAACCCTAGGAAAACAAATTGTGGATACAAAAGACCCACGACATGCTAAAATAAGGAAAACTTTAAATTTTGTGATACACATGTTCTACTGGATGAGGAACACTCCACTAAAGTCAAAAGATACAGCACAAACACTTAACATCCATAACTCCAGGAAGCAAAAACAAACTACATTTGACCAGCAAATTAAGAATGTCTCATGTTCCATTGAGCTGTCAACAAAAAGGAATGTTGTGAATACGGGAAGATTCGCGACTTCCTCCACGAAAACAACAACATTACTATCAACGTCACAACAAACATATATCTGCAACATGACTCCATCCAGATATTAAAATTACATGGTAAATAGAACATAACAAATTAAAACAATAAACGTGGTCACCGTAGTCTAAGATGAGCGATACCTCACCCGAAAGTCCAGTCCAATGAAGATAAGTGATACCTCACCCGAAAGTCCAGTCAGCAAAACAGAAAATCAAATCCATGGAAGTCTAATTCACTATTCATTTATCTAAAATTAAAATGTTGCAGGTAAAATCCAGCGTAGGTAGAGAATTGCGCCACAAGCAGCATCATCAACACGGGAAGTGTAGAATCATCATGAAATCCTCATTAGCGCTTGTAAATCTGGATTTGCGCATGTAAAACAAGTTTGCCACAACTATAATAGAGTTAGCCTTCACGTAAATGAGATGCGCTTGCGATGTATCTGCTAGTCAAGCTTGGATGTGAAACGTCGTGAACTGAGGATGACAAAAGGAATCCATCCCAACGTCCCAAAATGGCCGCCATAGCGTCGTTGAGCGTCGCTTTCTATAGGAAATGGGTCTCGTTTTTACCCATGAATCCCCATCACTAACACTCTGATGAACCGCAAAGACGTCATCAGATGGATTCTAACAGGGGAAGGAGGAGAAGCTCCGCTGACCAACCGTCACCGACTCGAGAGAAGGTGAGTTGGTGGACTTGAAAGAAACGCTGGCCCAATATTACGATACAAAGTCTATTCCAATGTCAGGACGCCACAATCACTGACGCGTATACGTTTGCAAGGTGTAAAATCTCTCTACCGGCAATGAAAGTCAAGAAACCCAAATCTTTGTGGAGGCATATTAAGTCAGCTCACATAGCGCTACGCTCCCACAGCGCTTCAGCTCATACAGCGCTACGCTCCCACAGCGCTTCTGCTCACACAGCGCTACTCTTCCACAGCGCTTCATGTCATACGGCGCTGCTGTATACTTAGAATTAATCACTTCATGCGCCGTTTTAATTTGCTGCGTGTTTTTTCCAAGTCAGTAAACATCAGTTTACCTTCCAAAAGGGTAAACATTTGCTGCAGTTAAGACTTCCCAAATAAAAACGATGTTGCGCTTACCCTGTCTGCTTTGAAGATCACTGGCACTTCCACGTTGGGCCGACCGGTCTTTGGTCACTGGTGGGGCATGTGGAGAGCCAGTTTGCTTCTACTTTGCGCGTTACTTCTTTTCTTATGTTTCTATATTTTTGTTGTTTCAGTTTCTTTTTCCTGTGATTCTCCAGTTCCATATGTTCAAGTTCAATCAATGTAGATCACGTAGGTTCTCCTCGTCGTCGCCAGTATTGTAATCAAAGATGCAGGGTAGTCATAGTCTATTAGTCCATTAAGTATATTTATTTATAAGTATAGAAAGATGGTAAGTCTAATCAATACATCTGTATTAGCTTATATGAACACTTAAGTATATGCCTAGGTATTTGCTATTTGCCCCACCAGGAGCAAGGTCCTCTCTGCTCAGCCCATCTCACCAACTGATCTTGCCACATACAAAACCACCCTAACATTCTATATGACATCATAGCAGGCTGAGCAGGCAATGCAGAGAGACACCATAGAGGGATTGCATCCAGTAGAGTAAGACTACAACAGTAGGCCAACGGTCGTCACGTGCACTACCCATTTTTTGAACGTTCAGCACTGGAGCTGAATGTTCGACGCAGGCAAGGTGTTAATATCTTGTATTTTTATCTAATGTTCACATTACTTTAAGAAAATGCATTTTTATTTAAATGTAACTTTTGAATATATTTTTTTAATTCACTGTGATTTAGGGAACAGATAACATATTTGAGAATGTTCAATTTTCAATTATTAGTAATATTAGTAATGTGCAAATCTCGCAAAGGTCAAAAATATTTTGTCAGCAGTATGGACGATTGCTGGTAAGGGAACTATCTGATCTGTCTGCGAATTATCAGAGTACAGGGTTTTAAAATAGTTAACCCAAATAGTTTTGCCTCATTGGAGTACAGCCTCATTACCCCACCACTAATCAAGGCCTATAATTTTATGAATCTTTACCTTTACGGGCATCTTTTAGGTGTTGCCATATTTTCCTTCCAAACACTCCTGTCCTGGCACTGGGTTTGCTTGTAAGAGTGCTTATTGTACCCAGGTCTTTGAGCGTAATGCCTTTATCAGTTCAGAACTAGTCTTCCTGCAAGTAACTCTTATTGTACCAGCTTTTTCGATTTTACAGGAGCGGTTATGAAGTGCTGCCTAATGGCCTGAAAGAAATCTACATGGATGCTGGCAACCTCAGACCAATTCTCTTCACTCACCAGTGGCTGATTGTGCCTCTGTGGATTTCCAGTGAGGGTGTTGATTCGTAGAGCTACATAGGGCCACTATAGCGATGCCTACTGTTAGTAAGGAAAACCTCTTGTGTATGACATTTTAGGCATGGTTCAATTGATCGATTTTCATACATTGGTTTTAGGGAGAGGCATAGTGGACTGTGATCACTCTCTGGAGTCTCCCTAACTTCTATAAAGACTATAGTGTGCCACAACCTGAAGTCAACTAGTATGTAGTCGATATGGCTAGTGCACTTATGTCTCTGATAGGTGGCAGCCCCATGCCTGTCACTATTTGTTCTGCCATTGGTAGCTCTTAGACCCAATTTAGTGAAAGTACCTGCACTTGTAAAGCCACCCTCACCACTTCTTGACTAGAGCAAACTCCAGCCCCGGGATGGCCCATATTTGTCTTCCTCGTCATTCCTAGATAAAGAGATGGTGGCTTCTTATCCAGACTAACCTCTAAAGACTGTAATAGTGAGTGAGAGACTCCCATTACACCTCTTGTATAGACATTATAGATGTTCACTGGAGCATGTGCGCTATATCCTACTCTAATACCTTTAATATCATGACTAATTACAGGCAGGAAAATAATATTACATTTGAGTGTGATCTTAGCCTAAATCAATAGACCTACTGATGACCTCTCTTTTAAACTAGGAGTAGTAAGGTTACAGTAACTTATGCAACCAACCCAATGAATCAGCTCTGTGCACATAGTTTCCTGAAAAAGGCAAAATGGAAGTTGCTTAAAACGTCATTCCACTCACTCAGTAAGGAGACTGGCCACATTTCAATAGACCCATTATTATTATTGTAATGTTGTTGAACTATATTTGTTTATTGTTAATGAATATGTATAGGCATATTTTGTATTTATTTATTTTTAATTTGGTTGTGTAAATGTTTTGTATAAGTTTGTTAATTTTTACTTTAATTTTTTATTAGTTTGCTCATATTTTTAATGTAATATGTATTTTAAAAGTTGTGTAATTATTGTTTTTAGTTTTTTAAAGGATATATATACATACATGTGTTCTGGGTGCAATTCTTTTGAATATGCATATATACCACTGCATGACAATCAGATTTCCATGGGACTTGCGGTTAAAAAAAAGTGAAAGAATCTAAAATATTTATGTGTATAACACTGATTTTGAATTATGTGATTTTAATTTTGCATTATGCACTTTATTGTGTATTCAAAAGATATTAAACACATTGAATTATATGCATATATGCATAGATTGAAAGATTTAAAGATGGGACCTTGTAGATGAGACTTCCATGATCACAATTCAAGTCAGTACTACAGTCACATGCCAGCCTGAAGCGCGCCTGGAGACGTAGCATGCTATTTTTTCTTGCAAATAAAATGTGTAGTATTGTCAGCATTTGGGCTTCAGCATTTTCTTTTTGTCTGGCATATATATATAAATAATAGTCTAGTTGCCCTTCAAAAAGATGAAACTATTGTTATCAAACCCGCAGATGAGGGAGGAAACATAGTAATCATGAACAGGTCAGATTATGTGAAGGAAGGTTTGAGACAACTCAAAACACAACTTACTATAGAAAAAGTAGATAGAGAATTTCTAAAAAGCATCCAAACCACGTACACAGAGAAGATACTGAACCGGCATGAGAAACAACTCCGAAATTGGGATGAAAAACACACCTACCATCTCCACATTAAGGGGTCGATTAGGATGGCGGACAGAAGAGCCACCGCGGCCCGTGAGTAGGCGGAAAAAGCCTTTTCCGTGTCCGCCTGCCGCGGATACTCCGTCCGCCATATCAGGATAGGAAAACGTGTCAAATTTCCGTCCGCGACGGAAAAGCACGCTCCGCCGGCCAACTACACACGACCACGCGGCGGACGGAACACATCCGGACGCTCCGCTGTACGCACTGACGTCTAAGACCGTCCCCCAAATCAAGATGGCGGAAAACACACATAAAACCGCAGCGGAAAAACAACCTGTCTGAACACGGCGGAATCCCCACAGCGAACATAGGTGACACAGCCGAGATACCCACCGCAAGCTGACCACCACCATGGACCCGGCGCTACACGCTTTCCCGATGCTCTTCGCGATCCACCACGTCCTAGTCATGGCCTACTATGGACGACGACGCAGGTAAGGCACAAACCATTGGCTGTCTGGAGGGGAATACCAGCAAGGGACGTGACGTAGGGAGGGGGAGTGTCATGTTACCGAAACCACTGATGAGAAGCATATACGAATACACATTTGTAGTACGCAAGCAGGAATGACAACGACAGACCACGAGACTTGATAGACTACCTTTATTGTCCAAAATAGGGGTCAAATCACAGTGTATGCGTGAGCATGGGCAAAGTGGGCACCAGAGCAGGTACAACATAGCAGGTAACGAGAGGGCAGCATGCAGTATCAGAGCATCAACAGGGCATTGTGCAGTACAGAGCAGGTACATCAGAGCAGGTAACGAGAGGGCAGCATGCAGTATCAGAGCCTCAACAGGGCATTGTGCAGTACAGAGCAGGTACATCAGAGCAGGTAACGAGAGGGCAGCATGCAGTATCAGAGCCTCAACAGGGCATTGTGCAGTACAGAGCAGGTACATCAGAGCAGGTAACGAGAGGGCAGTATGCAGTGTCAGAGCATCAACAGGGCATTGTGCAGTACAGAGCAGGTACATCAGAGCAGGTAACGAGAGGGCAGCATGCAGTATCAGAGCATCAACAGGGCATTGTGCAGTACAGAGCAGGTACATCAGAGCAGGTAACGAGAGGGCAGTATGCAGTATCAGAGCATCAACAGGGCATTGTGCAGTACAGAGCAGGTACATCAGAGCAGGTAACGAGAGGGCAGTATGCAGTATCAGAGCATCAACAGGGCATTGTGCAGTACAGAGCAGGTACATCAGAGCAGGTAACGAGAGGGCAGTATGCAGTATCAGAGCATCAACAGGGCATTGTGCAGTACAGAGCAGGTACATCAGAGCAGGTAACGAGAGGGCAGTATGCAGTATCAGAGCATCAACAGGGCATTGTGCAGTACAGAGCAGGTACATCAGAGGAGGTAACGAGAGGGCAGCATGCAGTATCAGAGCATCAACAGGGCATTGTGCAGTACAGAGCAGGTACATCAGAGCAGGTAACGAGAGGGCAGTATGCAGTATCAGAGCATCAACAGGGCATTGTGCAGTACAGAGCAGGTACATCAGAGCAGGTAACGAGAGGGCAGTATGCAGTATCAGAGCATCAACAGGGCATTGTGCAGTACAGAGCAGGTACATCAGAGCAGGTAACGAGAGGGCAGTATGCAGTATCAGAGCATCAACAGGGCATTGTGCAGTACAGAGCAGGTACATCAGAGCAGGTAACGAGAGGGCAGCATGCAGTATCAGAGCATCAACAGGGCATTGTGCAGTACAGAGCAGGCCCATCAGAGGCAGCACGTGAGAGGGGCTAAGTGCATCAACAGTCCATTGCACAGAGCAGGTCCATCAGAGGCAGCACGTGAGAGGGGCAAAGTGCATCAACAGTCCATTGCACAGAACAGGCCCATCAGAGGCAGCACGTGAGAGGGGCAAAGTGCATCAACAGTCCATTGCACAGAACAGGCCCATCAGAGGCAGCACGTGAGAGGGGCAAAGTGCATCAACAGTCCATTGCACAGAACAGGCCCATCAGAGGCAGCACGTGAGAGGGGCAAAGTGCATCAACAGTCCATTGCACAGAACAGGCCCATCAGAGGCAGCACGTGAGAGGGGCAAAGTGCATCAACAGTCCATTGCACAGAACAGGCCCATCAGAGGCAGCACGTGAGAGGGGCAAAGTGCATCAACAGTCCATTGCACAGAACAGGCCCATCAGAGGCAGCACGTGAGAGGGGCAGTATGCAGTATCAGAGCATCAACAGGGCATTGTGCAGTACAGAGCAGGTACATCACAGCAGGTAACGAGAGGGCAGTATGCAGTATCAGAGCATCAACAGGGCATTGTGCAGTACAGAGCAGGTACATCAGAGGCTGCACAACTACGTGTCCCTACCAACCCGTCACAGGGACCACAAGAGTGCCACGCAGTTCTCAATGGACACACCATGTGAAGTAACATTTGAGTGAAGTGTACAGCACCTCACATCACAGAATCAGGGGGACTGCGTGAACTACCTGCCTCGGACACACTGGCAGCACCAGCAACAGGAGTGTGAGACACAGCCACAGCCCGAGTGACACACACATGGGCCACGGACCCAGACGCACTGGCAGCACCAGCAACAGGAGTGTGAGACACAGCCACAGCCCGAGTGACACACACATGGGCCACGGACCCAGACACACTGGCAGCACCAGCAACAGGAGTGTGAGACACAGCCACAGCCCGAGTGACACACACATGGGCCACGGACCCAGACACACTGGCAGCATCAGCAACAGGAGTGTGAGACCCAGCCACAGATGTAGTCACTGACACGTGAGCCACTGACCCAGACAGACTGCCAGCACCAGAAACAGGAGTGTGCAACACAGCCACAGATCTCCTAACTGACACGTGAGCCATAGACCCACATACCCTGCCAGGATCTGCAACAGGAGAGGGCACAACTGACACTGTGCCACCATCTGATACATGAGAGTCAACTGCACCAGCGCCACTGGGACAACTGAAATGATGAGCCACAGGGCTGTATGGGCCAGGAGGCAGGGTGGGCCTGGGAGCTGGGGATAGCTCACCTAGAGCCAAATCGGGGTTGGCAGGTGTCAATGGTGTGTGTTTGCGTTTCTTAGGGAGGTGTGAGTGCACCCTGGACAGGACAGGACTGCCAAGTGGTGGGGACTCCAAAGAATCACCACCCAGCATAGGTGGAGCAACTGCTGCCGGGGATCTAGTTTCGGGGGACGTGCTGGAGCCTGCTTGTCGTTTGCTCTGTGCCTGCCGCCTGGACTCGGAATGATGTGTAATGGGGGATGCAACAACAGGGGACACCCTCCTCTGCTTCTGACTGGCCTGGATGGGAGTGGAGGTATGGGGGGACTCCGCCGCGGAGACATCAGTTTGGCGTTTAGTAGAAAACATCAGCCTCAGTGCAGCCAGGGGTGAAGTATGCCTGTCCTTGATAGCGCCATTGTCCATGCTAGATGCCTTGTCCGTAGGATGTGCCTTATCCTTAGGTGGAGTGTTGTCTCTGGATGTAGCCTGTGCCCTGCTCGCCGCCCTGTTCCTGCCAGCAGACTTGTCGTCTGTGGTGCACCTGTCTCCAGCAGACACCTGCTCTCTGTGTGTGTCCCTGCCCTTGGGAGTGGTCCTATCCACTGCTGTGGGCCTGCTCCTGGGAGTCTCCCTGCTCTTAGTAGGTGCCTTAGTCTTCTCACTGTCCTTGGGAGTGTCCCTTACCTCTGCTGTGGGCCTGCTCTTGGGAGTCTCCCTGCTCTTAGTAGGTGCCTTAGTCTTCTCACTGTCCTTGGGAGTGTCCCTTACCTCTGCTGTGGGCCTGCTCTTGAGAGTCTCCCTGCTCTCAGTAGGTGCCTTAGTCTTCTCACTGTCCTTGGGAGTGTCCCTTACCTCTGCTGTGGGCCTGCTCTTGGGAGTCTCCCTGCTCTTAGTAGGTGCCTTAGTCTTCTCACTGTCCTTGGGAGTGTCCCTTACCTCTGCTGTGGGCCTGCTCTTGGGAGTCTCCCTGCTCTTAGTAGGTGCCTTAGTCCTCTCACTGTCCTTGGGAGTGTCCCTTACCTCTGCTGTGGGCCTGCTCTTGGGAGTCTCCCTGCTCTTAGTAGGTGCCTTAGTCTTCTCACTGTCCTTGGGAGTGTCCCTTACCTCTGCTGTGGGCCTGCCCTTGGGAGTCTCCCTGCTCCTAGTAGGTGCCTTTGTCTTCTGACTGGCCTTGTCCAAGGAACAGTCCATGGACATGTGAGTATCCCTTGCCTTGGGAGTACCTTTCGTGTTGAATGCCTGTGTAGCTCCGGAAGGCATGTCCCCCAACAACACTTGTGGATCCTGTGTGTGTACTCCAGTGCATCTGACGTCGTCTACGTGAACAGATTTAGCTGATCTAGGGGATGGGGTCTGTGCCCTGCGTGCCCTGACGTGCTGTCTGACGCTGCTTCTAGTGCAATAACCTGTATTTGAGTCCTGCTCTGAATAATCACTACCCCCTGAGACATCCAGCGGTGTAGATGGGGAAACAGAAGTAGCACCCTGTTCATTCGACTGTACTATTGCAGACGACACACTGCTTGCCAATGACTGCACTGTCCTGTGTAGACCTGCAAGATCGCCATGCATCCCTTCCATGAATGCCACCACCTGCCCCAACTTCCTATCATGGTCCTGGAAAGCATTTGTCATATTGGTCTGCCCCACACACAGCTGTCGCAGCAGATCAACGGCCTCAGCACACAGTGCATTTTGGCTCACCGTGGCAGGGGCAGCGGTGCCTGCACCGAACGCCACTCTGCTCCCCCTACTCCTCCGGCCACGAACACTACATGGTGCAGTTGGCGGAAGTGTGGGCCCTGTGTGCTGTCTTCCGACAGAAGGTGATGAGTGCCCACTCCCAGTCTGTGACAACAGTGCAGGCTCACCAAGAGTGTCCGACGAGGAGGACGATGGTGTCTCCACATGCGAGTCCTCAGGGACGGTCCTGTCCCCCTCTCCGGCGCTGGCCTCCTCCGTGTCAGTCTGCGTGTGTGCGAAGTCTGAGCCGGACTCATTTCCTCGGCTACTCTCCACCGTCTGTGGCTGAGTGTCCTCTGTCAAAGCCGAAATGCACAGAAAAGATGTGTGAGTCATGGGCACACTCACGTACAGAAGGAACAGGATAGCCAAATCACATAGCAGACAAAGGTTTAGGAGCCCTCATCCTGCACATGGCCCACCCCTACCAGTCATCCTCACATTTTCTGCCATGGGGCCATGGACCACTAGGGGATGTGCTTTAACACTCAACGACTAAGCAAGTGGCGTGTCAACATGGCGGACCTGGATGTCAAATGAGTACCACCCAATGGGACCAAAATGGCATCACAGGCATACATACGCAACACGGAACTCAATAGTGTGTCTGTGCACCAATACATGCATAGCACTCACAAGTTTCCTACACAGACAGTATGCTCACCGCTAGTTTGCTGTTGATCGGCACTCAGACGTTCGGCCAGGTCAGGATGCGTCACTGCAATGATACGGTGCATGAGAGGGGTCATGGAGCGTCGGGCCAGACGGGGCGTCCTTGGAATCAGGCCCAGTGTTACTTCCGCTACATTCTTGCTCAGCCTGGAAATGTCGTCCCAGCGTTTGTGGCAGTGTGTATGTCATCTGTTGCACACCCCCAATGCCCGTACTTCCCGTGCTATGGTCCTCCACAGGTCCTTGCGAAGGTGCAGCTTGACCTACCATGATGGGAGACAAAAGGGTTTAAGTCAGTGGACAGGTGGCCTGTCACACACATAGGGGCAAGACGTTACTGTCAGCAGCCATGCACAATCAGGAACATATGTCTAGCCCACACTACACAGCTAAGATAGAAATAGGCCTGATCATTTGGCCCCCTCATGCACACCAACATGTCCCACACTGCACTTACCACCCGTCCCGGTGCGCCGTAGAGGCGTCCATAGTTGCGGAGTACACCGTCCACGAGGACATCAAGCTCCGCGGCGGTGAAGGGTCGAGACCGGATCTCTTTGCGGAGTATGGCACTAGAGCAGCAGTCGGTGGTCAGCTCAGCAGCAGCAGCAGCAGGTCGAGGTGATGGTCACAGGCAGCAGTCGGTGGTCAGCTCAGCAGCAGCAGCAGCAGGTCGAGGTGATGGTCACAGGCAGCAGTCGGTGGTCAGCTCAGCAGCAGCAGCAGCAGGTCGAGGTGATGGTCACAGGCAGCAGTCGGTGGTCAGCTCAGCAGCAGCAGCAGCAGGTCGAGGTGATGGTCACAGGCAGCACTGGTCCCCAGGGTAGGAAGTTTCATTTTGGCCAAGACACATATATAAGGCCCTCAGCACGTGTCAGTGGCATACGTCGCCAGCAATTGGTCAGCCCTGGAAGCGTGATCGTGAAATGGGCCAATGACTGGCCCTGTTGTTGCGGTGCACAGCTTCCGCTACTTGCGATTGGCCGTATGCGGCCAGCGTCCCTCTTCCCATTGGCTGCATGTGCAGGGACCGTCACGGGCACACATCGGCAACCGCACGTGCAAGCCTCAGGCACGGATGCTTCAGTTGCAACATTGTACTATCACTGGTGCCTCCATGGCGGTGCACGTACACAGCGGGGGAGGTGCAGGCCTATACACCCTGCAGATGTACTCAATGGACATGCCAGTTCATGACCCCCCTTACAGTCACCTTGCATCATCCACCGTACACCGGCCGGAGCGGCCAGGCCATGAACAACCGCCGTGCCCGGCCATGAACAACCGCCGTGCCCGGCCATGAACAACCGCCGTGCCCGGCCATGAACACAACCGCCATGGCCGGGCACGGCGGTTGTTCATGGCCGGGACCGGCGGTTGTTCATGGCCGGGACCGGCGGTTGTTCATGGCCGGGACCGGCGGTTGTTCATGGCCGGGACCGGCGGTTGTTCATGGCCGGGACCGGCGGTTGTTCATGGCCGGCCACGGCGGTTGTTCATGGCCGGGCACGGCGGTTGTTCATGGCCGGGACCGGCGGTTGTTCATGGCCGGGACCGGCGGTTGTTCATGGCCGGGACCGGCGGTTGTTCATGGCCGGGCACGGCGGTTGTTCATGGCCCGGCCGCTCCGGCCGGTGTACGGTGGATGATGCAAGGTGACTGTAAGGGGGGTCATGAACTGGCATGTCCATTGAGTACATCTGCAGGGTGTATAGGCCTGCACCTCCCCCGCTGTGTACGTGCACCGCCATGGAGGCGCCAGTGATAGTACATTGTTGCAACTGAAGCATCCGTGCCTGAGGCTTGCACGTGCGGTTGCCGATGTGTGCCCGTGACGGTCCCTGCACATGCAGCCAATGGGAAGAGGGACGCAGGCCGCATATGGCCTTTGGGAAGTAGCGGAAGTTGAGCACCGCCATGGCGGCGCCAAATATGTGATCTTGTCAGACGCTGCACCGTGATGTGTTGTGTGCAGTTGCGTCATGAGGGATGTGAGCGTGATTGTGAAAGGTCATATGTCATACAATATAGCATGTGTGTCCATACAATGGCCATCGGTCGGCACACAATGGGCAACAGATGTGCATTTGTACGTGTTGACGTCGGGTTTGACCCTACAGACGTTGTTACATCTTCACAACTACACAGTACATCACGGCTGTGTGGCCAATTAATGCATCTGTTGTCAGTTTCTTGTTGTGTCGAGGTGACTACAGTGGTGGTGGTACACATGCATTCCGTGTATGTGATTTCTACGTTGTGTCACCATGCATGTCATTACCGTATGCACATCATTATTGGTGGTGGCATTTGTGCTTGATGACATGGCGTGTGTAAACTTATCGTTTGTGTGCATGCAGTTGCATGAGTGTCTGTGATGTGTCTACGATACATTAGGGTGAAGACTGAAGTTTTGTCAGTAAGGTACACATGTGATGGAGTTGTACACGTATGCGTCGTTTGTTAGTTGGCCAAAGTAACATCTCTCTCCCACACAGGAGGGCTCCAAATGTGCTTCGGCCATACACTGTGCTGGAGGATATGGTAGACGAGGAGGTGATTCGGAAATTCAGGCTGGATCGACGTCGGTTGCTGGAGCTTGTGGCTCAATTGTCTCCTCATCTGCAGCCACGTAGAACGTATCCTGGCTCGTTTACACCCACTGCAAAGGTCATGGCGGTACTACATTTCTTCGCTACTGGCACATTTCAGTATACAGTTGGAGGTGCCGGGGGGATGTCACAGGCCATGTTCAGCACGGTTCTTCGGGATGTGTTAACAGCTATGATGCTGTACAAGGATGAGTACATACATTTCCCACGTCCGGAAGAGTTGCCAGCTGTCAAAGCTGGTTTCTATGCACTGGGCCACATACCTCACGTTGTGGGCTCAATTGATGGCACGCACATCGCGCTCATTCCACCACGGGCACGCGAACAAGTGTTCAGGAATCGCAAACACTTTCATTCGCTGAACGTGCAGGTGGTGTGCCTGGCGAGCAACATCATCTCCCATGTGTGTGCAAGATTTCCTGGATCCGCACATGACGCCCACATCATGCGGACCAGCAATGTCCCACGACTCATGGCAAATCTGCCACCCGGTCAAGCGTGGCTTGTTGGTGAGTGTGCAGTGGGGACTCTTGTGATCTCTGTGTTGCATGGGGTACCCACCATATCTTGTTCTGATGTTTGTCTCTGTCATCCCCCTACATAGGCGACTCGGCTTACCCAAACCGGCCCTGGCTCCTCAGTCCCCTACGTAATCCGAGGACGGCGGGTGCAATGCGGTACAATGAGGCACATGGAAGGACACGGAGAGTCATCGAACGTACCTTTGGACTGCTCAAGTCTAGGTTTCGGTGCCTCGATAAGACCGGAGGGGCCCTGCCTTACTCACCAGGAAAAGTATGCAAGATCGTGATTGCCTGCTGCATGCTCCACAACCTGGCAGTACGCAATGACATTGAACTGCTGTTGGACCCTGAAGACGAAGGAGTTCCTCGGCCTCCCATCCCACCCATGTCGACTGATGAGGATAGTGGTGAGGAGGAAGGTGTGGACCAGAGGCGCCAGCTCATAGATCGCTACTTCCCTTGAATGTGAGTATCTACCTCTAGTGGCGGTTGACAATGCCTCATGTATGTTTGCTGGTGTTGTGTGGATATGGGGTTAATCAGCTGGGTGTGGTTTGTGATGGTTGCACATGTGTGTCTTCATGTCTTTGGACATAGGAGTGTCCATGATGTGTGTGCTCCCATCCCATGCTTGTGTGATGGTTGTCGTTTGTGTAATGTTGCTGTGCATTGTGTTGTGATGTGTGTGAATCTCTTTACTGACGTGTGTTTGCTGTCTCTGGTTTTCTCTAGGTCACTCCCGCAGCGCCATGATCAAGTGCGACTATGATCCCTGTACCTGTTTACGTCTGTATCTGATGGCAATCATGTGAATAAACATGGAGGCAAAACATCATTGTGTGAGTAAATGCAATTTATTGACAGGTTGTGCTTTTGTGCTGGTGAATATTTACAAGTAAGTGGGGGGGAGGGAGTTGGAGTTGAAGGTAATGGCAGATGAAATGTCCGTGCTGACACCACATTGGGGGGTGTCAGGCTAGTCCAGCAGACCAGTGGCAATGATTGTCTATGTGGGACAGGATGCTTGGCAGGGTGAATGTCTGGCACAGGCAGTGGCATTGTCATGGTCGTCCCCTCTTGGAGCGTGTGCCTGGCGCTCCAACACTGCTCTCAGCCACTTCCTGCCTCGGCCGCCCCCTCCGTCTCGGAGGTGGTACAGAGTCAGCTGGGAGGGCAGGTTGGTGATGGGCCACATCCGTCGCCAGGGGCTCAGGTGGTGGTGGCGGCGGTGGAGGCGGAGGCGGAGGTGGCGGGGGAGGCGGAGGTGACGGGGGAGGCGGAGGTGACGGTGGCAGTGGCGCTGACACACTTGGTGGAGGGGGGGGGGGTTGTTCCGGGCAACCCATTCCCTCCACATCGTTGCCTGCTGGCCCATGATCAGCAACATCTGGCCAAGGATGCCAGAGATTTCGCGCAGGATGTTGGTGTTGTCCACTGAGTCCTGGTGAACACGATCAGCGTTTGCCTGGGACCGGTCGTATGAGGCCTGGCACCTGGCAAGAGCTTGTAGGGACTGTGCCACTGGCTCGGGTAGCTGTCCTTCCTCTGCACGGCGGTGTGTGGCTCGCCTGATTGGCTGTTGTCCCGTTGCCTGTGTTTGTGGCCCACTCACCCTGCTTGTGTGTGGGGCCGTTGGACCAGTGTTGCGCGCTGGGTTATGCTGGGTGGCGCCGGCAGGAGTCGTGGTGCTGGTGGTAGTGGTGGTACTGGTGGTACTGGTGGTACTGGTGGTGGTGGGGACTGTGCAGATCACAGAGACAGGTGCCGCTGGAGTCACACATGCGACGTTGGTCGGTCCCGGGAGTCCCTGTGAGCCAGATGGCCCTGGCTGCGTGCTTGGTCCCGCTCCATCCTCCGCCCCGGAGCTGCCTGTGTCCTCGTCAGCAGAGAGTCCTGTAGGTGTGGGAGGCGAGGCTGGCGGCCGGGTACTGCTTTCCCCAGTCAGTTGACAATCACCTGAGGGACAAGATCGAGCTGGTCAGTAATGTGGACAGTACATGGTTACATTGATTTGTAGACATTTCTGTTTCCTGTCGCACACACCCCACCCTCCACCACCACCACCACCACCACCCTCCCCGTGAACATGGGGGCCTGTTGGGAGTTGTAGTTTGGGCCTCTCACACACCCCACCCTCCACCACCACCACCACCACCACCCTCCCCGTGAACATGGGGGCCTGTTGGGAGTTGTAGTTTGGGCCTCTCACACACCCCACCCTCCACCACCACCACCACCACCACCCTCCCCGTGAACATGGGGGCCTGTTGGGAGTTGTAGTTTGGGCCTCTCACACACCCCACCCTCCACCACCACCACCACCACCCTCCCCGTGAACATGGGGGCCTGTTGGGAGCCATGGACATGTTAGTGTGTTGGTGTCCAACGTGCATGTGTTGGGGCGTGGGGGATGTTTCTTCTCAGTTGTGTGAGCCTGACCATGTCGTGCTGATCGTGGTGCTTGGTTTGTACTCACCAGTCTCTTCTCCTTCGTCAAGGCCGTCTAGGCTCTCTGGGTGTAGTATCACCAGCACCTTCTCCTCCCAATCGGTATAGGGTATGGGCTCCGGGGGTGTGCCACCGCCAGTAAGATTGGCTCTGGCGTGGTTTTTCGCTCGGATGCCCTTGACCCTGGTCTTCAGGTCATGCCACCGCCTCTGAATGTCATGCTTCGTCCTCGGCACAGTCCCCGACGCATTCACCCGAGTGACGATCCTGTCCCACATGTGGTTCTTTTGCGCCACGGTCGTCTGCTGGACTTGGGCCCCGAAGATGTTGGGCTCCACATGGATTATTTCATCTACCATTACCCGCAACTCTGTCTCCGTGAATTTCGTTTTTTTTTTGGGTGCCATGGTGTGTGGTGCTCAGTGTGTGAGTTGAGTGAGTTGGGAGGTGCAGGTGTGTGGTGTGTGATGTGTAGGATTTGTGTGGTGGGTGTTTGTGTGGTGGGTGTGGTAGGGTGGTGGGTGGGTGTCTTCTATGTGATTTTATGTGAGTTAGCAGTGTCCCGAATGGCCCTCTTGCTGGCAGCAATGCTGTGATGCAAAGGATTGTGGTTGTGTGTGGGTGTCTTTTTGTAGTCGTGTCTCAATGGTTGTTGCGAGTCAGGTGGTAGGTGGGCGTGTTGACTTGTGTGCATTATTGGATAATTGGGACGTGTCATGCTGGCTTGTGCTTGGTGGGGGGGGGGCCTTGTCAATGTTCGTATGTTTGCTTAGGACTTGCGGTGCACTTTCTGACATTTGTTAGGCGCTAGGGATGTTGTGCGTGTTGGCCTTCCGCAGTGATGCTGTGGTTCTCGTAGCATTGTTTTCGCCGCGGACGTGGATGGCTGTGAGTTCCGTGGTACGGGCGGATTTATCCTAATTGCGGCCACGGAGTATTCTCAGGTATGGCGGTACATGTTTTATTTTCCGCGGTCATTTCCGTCCACGGCAGTGGTTGTTCATTGGACTCCGTCCGCCGCGGACGGACTTGGTTGTGTTCCGTCCACCGCGGACGGTGTTGGTTGTGATCCGTCCGCCGCGGTCGGAGTTTCGTGACATGAATATCCTAATCCCAACCGCGGTTTCTCCGCGGCGCAGCCGGGAGTAAAATTTCCCCCACCATGGCGGACAGTACCCATTTCCGTCCGCCATCCTAATCGGCCCCTATATCTGTTACCTAAGGTAACATAACATAACATGTGTATTTTTAAAGCGCACGTTCACCTGGAGGTATCTTGGCACTGAATAACAGATGTTTATTGTTACCCAACCCAATGGTACTCATTTTATCGACCTCGGCTGGATGAAAGGCTGAGTGGACCCGCCAGGATTTTAACCTGTGACCCTGAGGTCGAACACAGGTCGAACACAGGCTCCTGAGGTGGATGCATTGTCCACTGAGCCACCAGACCCGGTACACAAGGATCACAAAAAAACACCAGATTGTCCCATTGTTTTCTCTAAAAATAGCTTTTTGGAGAATACTTCGATTTTTGTTGACCATTTCCTAGCACCTTTTGTACAGAATCTTCACTCATATATAAAGGATAAAAAATACGAAATCTCTGTTGAAAGGAGGAGTGCTGGCTAGTCTGTTTGGACGTTGAGAGTCTGTATACCAGCATTAGATATGATGGTGGAGTGAATGTGGGAAAATACTTTCTAAGAAATAGGAGTGTCACTGTCCTTCACCACACACATATGTTATTGGAAAGGATCACCATATGTTTGATGCTAAATATTTTTCAGTTTGAGAATACTCTATATAAACAAAAACAAGGCAGTGTGATGGGCACTTGCTTCGCAACCAGCTACGCCAATCTGGCAGTGGGCTGTGGGAGGAGCAGGTGCTCTGTGGCAATAAATGGAGTGAATAAATAAATAATGTCAGTGATATGGAGGAAGTGGTGCATCATAAAACTCATTACATGCAAGACTGAATTTGTAGTAAATGTCATCACATGCCCATGTGCCAAAAGGTACATAGGCTCAACCACTTCCCCTGTACAAAAAAGATTATTAGAGCATTGGCGAGCAATCACCTCCACAGACATGAGCTACAAAATAGTGAGCCACTTCCGAGTTTGCCATGATGGAGACTGGACAAAGGCCAAGATTTTTGGCATTGACCCTACCCAGAAACCTTAGCGGGGGGCACAGGATAGCTGCGTTACACAGATTACAATCGATATTAATCATGCAGGCCAGTTGCCTGATCCCACATAGATGAACAATGATGAGGAACTACATGCACATTTTTAGAGAGCAGGTCAGAATTCCCGTAATATGTGCATTTTCCTTTTTAGCAACTCTCTGGTCATTTGGTTTAAATGTCTGTTCTTCCTTTCTGCTTTGGTACGTTTGCGAATCAATTGGACAGATTATATGTGCTATCTGACTGTGTATAATTCGCTCCATGGTATAATATTATTCACATCATTTATTGTATTCTACTTTTGCAGATAGAGAGAAGCACACTTCATTGCATCAAGAGAAATGGGCACATAGGGAGTAAATACTCATAAGGAACACTCTCTACTTTGGAAACCTCTTCTTCTTCTATTGCTTGTATCCGTACTTTAGAATTTATTGACACCTTTTTAAGCACCATGTGGTACATTGCAGTTGAATACTAAGTGGTTTTCCAGCTCTTCCATATACCCCAAATGAACATGATACATTCCTCTTCCTCCTTCTTTTGCTTGGGGTACAGTAAATCATTTCTCAATTTGAGTTCTACTCTTGACACTGCTTCCTTGATTGTCCTTTTACTGTAACCTCTTTCCCTGAACCTTTGAAGGAGGAAGATGAATGTATCAGGTTCATTACTACATTCTCGGGACAGGCTAATGAAGTGCGACAGATTTTTAAGAAACACTGGCACATACTACTGACTGACGACCATTTGAGAAAGAACTTAGGGAGTAATCCACAAATAACTTTCAGGAAAGGAAGGACGCTGCGGGATGAATTTAGTCATTATCATGTTATGACACAAGCGATAAGGGAAACCTCTGAATCCTCTGGCTTCAAATGTTGCAGAAGATGCAAAGCATGTAGGGGGAGTAGGGACTGTGATAGACTACAGATACCTAACTCCAACAGAGAGTTTGTGATCAAGAAAAATCTCACCTGCAACACAACATGCAGCATTTATGTTTTGATATGCCCATGTGACAAGTGGTACGTGGGCAGTACCAAACATGAAGCGAAGAAACGGGTGTTAGAGCACCTACGGGCAATTAGGAATAAAAATAAACAGTACCCCATAGCCCGACACTTCGCAGAGAATCATTTCAATGATGAAACCTTGTTACGAATGGTGGTAATTGACACTGTAAACCTTGGAGTAAGAGGTGGTAATCACGTGTTATCGCTGATTAGCTGGAATCATGCTATATCATTGATTTGGAAAGTCTTGTGCCAAAAGGCTTGAATGTAAGCAAAGAACTGGCAATTCTTTTATATGAATAGAATATGCATATATCTGTATCCAGTTAGTTGATCTGTATTTTAAATCGTGTTTTTATTCCAAATTTAGGGCTCTTTATTTTTTGCAACTTGCGGAACATTGATGGAACATTGAAACACACTCACTTAAAGATGATTGGCACGGACATATGCAGTTATGAACTATTAATATGGTACATTGACATGTAGAGTGTGCAGGAGCAGATAACATTGATGTGATATACAGGGCATCATATACATACAAGATCTACTTTGCCCACTTGGGCGATACTTGGATGTTTGGAACTACAGAGATAAAATGGTGTGCAATGATCGTCTTGGGTGCAACAGCCAGTCTCAATAAAGTTATACATTGAGACATGTTATATCAAGGCTGTGTACTCGAACATGCAATGGTGCCAATACCTGAATTGCCATGGAATGAAATTGGGGCATTTAACCGCAATATCAGAAATGTATTTGCCCATAATGTCCGGCAATGTCGTTTTTGCATTGGTTGACAAATGTAAATAATATTTATCAAATATGATTCATAATGTGTGTAAATAGTACATGATCAAATAATGAGTAATGAACTGTGTATTTTTACCATATATTTAGATTACGTAGATCGAAGAGTGATTCTACAATGTACTTTTGCACATTTAAAGATGGCCGCTACAAGTTGCTTTTGAATCACATGGGGGTGAGCGTCTCATCACGTAATGTTTGGAGTGTATTTAAACATGGCGTTTACATGAATTTGCAAGCGTGATCAAGGTTTAATACCGAAACGCGTCATTTTTGTCTTGCCTAAATAAATTACTTGCACGCAGCTCTAAAGTGCATCAAGACAAAGAGACTATTTTAAGACTTGGGCAAACGCACCCACTGAGGTAGCAATAGATGCATACTACATCGCCCAGAATGCCGTGAGGCCACACCCATTGGGACAGGTGCGAGCAATTTGTACTGTATGCAGTCTAAATGACGTTTTGCCTTTGTCTTCTTAAGCCACTGAGGATAGGATTAGTCCCTGAAACGCATCTGGCAAGAATAAAGATGTTGTTTTCCTGAAGCATTTCTGCTTGCAAGCTGTCATTTGAATCTACATGAGCCTAATTTATCTCCGTGTGGCTTTCTTCCGAATGGGTTCCTGTGAGCGATGGATATATATATCCATACATATATATATCCATACATATATATATCCATATATATATATATTTATAAATATATATATATATATATATATTACCTACTGGCGGTCGCCAGTAGGTATATATAGTTAGGATTTTTTCCCTATGGGATTTTTGAAAATTCTATGTCTAATAACTTTGGCGTTTGTGGACGGAATTGGCTGAAATTTTCTGGAAAATGGAACATTTTGTTTCTGAGCAGCCCTTGGAAATTTGGGGGGGGGTTCGTCAAGGGGGGGCCGAGAAAAAAGGGGGGTCCCAAAACGTGTTTTTAACATTGAGTTTTCCATAGGGCGGTTGGCCTCACTTTTAGCCCGAACGGCTGAATGGATTTGCATGAAACTTGGCAAAATTGTAGGGACTGGTAGCCCGATGTGCCTTTTCTAGGTCTCAATATATGTGCTCCAGTGGATTTTGAGAAATTAACGTTTAAAAAAAGATATATATCTGTAAGCGCGCTCTGGGCAGCGCTCCGGTCCGCGGACCTTAAGCGTACCGGAACTTCGTGTAGCTAAGCTGATTGGCTCTCCGGTGTCTGTCAACATTCTAAACAGTCCGGAGCGGCCGCCATCTTGTCTCTCGGTAGGATTGAGAGACAAGAGGAGGCCAAAACAAAGGCGAAAATGACCATAAGGGGGCATACTAGATCCTCCCTGACCCCCTAGGTTTAATGTGGAGGTTTTAAAAGGGCCCCGCGGGGCAAAAAAAACAAAAAAAATTTTTTGTTTTTTTTGCGTGGGGAGCGCCCGGTCCGCGAACCGGGAAGCGTTCTGGGCAGCGTACTGCAATGAAAAATGAATGATAGACTTTTCAAATGCTGTATGTTAATTGATTGTTGTTTTTGTTGATTATTTTTTATTTTCTTTATTTTTTAAGCATTTCTTTTTTTATTGTGATTGTGTTTCATAATTTATTAAACTTTCTAACATTTCATTGTCAGAAATTTCATAATTATCATGGAATATACATTGTAGTCTCTGAGGGTGTAAAATGTCCTCATTTTCAAGGAGGTTATCTACTGCTTGTACACATTGCAGTAGTTCATTGTCCCAAGTTTCATCGAAAAATTCAATATCATTTTCATCATTGATTTCTTGGCTGCTCTCTTGCAGGACAATTTGAAATTCAACTTTCTGTTCGCCTTCCATTTTGCCTGAAATGTAGATTAAAAAAATATATATTAGTAGAGATAGGGCACTGTTGGGATTAATTTTGGGCAGTGTATAGTATCAGAGTGGAAGTAGGAATATAAAAAAGTGTATGTGATTTAACGTAAGTAAATTCATAATTATACAAGAGAAGCCTAACTCCATCCATAACTATAACAGAGAAGTCTATCTAAATCTATAACTACTACAGAGGGATAGTATATAACTATCAGAAAAAGTTTACCATATTAACTTATAGTGCACAATATACTTCAGTTTTAAAAATAAAAACTTACCTTTAGATAGAAGTTGAAGGAATTAGTGAAAATCCTATTGAAATGTACACCAAGAAGTAGTAGTCAAAATGGCTGTGTTTTCTTCTCTTCCTTTATATATATTCAGGTATATAACCAATCAAATGTCAGGTAAAAAAAGTAGAAAATGAAAGTAACATTTTAATTGGTTGTCAATTCCAACACTTCAGATGTGTTTTGTGAAGTAATTTACCTCACGGTATTTAGAGAGGTCTACAGGCTAAATGGCTAAATGGAATTCCAATCAAATTTGTGAAAATGGTAGGGATTGGTATGTAGTATGAGCTAGTCTATATTTGGTGAAATTGTCTCCAGTGGCTTTTCTGTGAACTACTTTCCCACCTTTTTTGATGGTGCGCTTCCCAGGGAGCGACCCGGTACGTGAACCGTTGAGCGCCCCGGTTCGCGAACCTTAAGCGTAACGGGAGTCCACCATTTTGTGTTTCGGTCGAATTAAGATACAAGATGGAGGGCAAATAATGTTCAGAATGGGTAGAAGGGGGCACGGTAGATTTATCTTGACCCCCTAGGTTTTGTGAGGGTGGCTGAGGAGGCCCATATGTGCGAAAAAAAACATTTTTTTTAAAAATTTCGCGAGGTTAGCTCCCGGTTCGCGTACCGGGTAGCGCCCCAGGGAGCGTACTTTGTTGAAAATTAGTGAAAAATGTTAGAGTAAAATAATAATTGTGAGTGATCAGATGTAGGGTAGCTCTGAGAAGAGCTTTTGGGTTTATGGTACATTTAGGTACTTATAAGTAGGTACCAATGCACATTCTTAAATTCAGAGTGAAAATTCTGTTGCCCTCATCTGAGAAGTGAACTCCATCTCCTCTGTAGATATCTTGCATGTAGTAACGCAAGTTATTGTTGTACAGGGAGCCCATTCCATGGTCTCTCATGTAAGCTGAAACAGATTTGTTTACATGCTTCCTCGACTTCTCAATTTGTGGACAAAATTGGTTTGACCACCTCCATTTCTGTCTTTGGCATATATTTGAATATACCAAGGCAGTCTGAGGAAAAAGTGCCATTAATTGCTCAAAGGTGTCCTTTAAAAGCATTTCCAGACCTACACCAGTCAAAGTGCCCAAGTCATTACCTCCACAGTGCACAATTAACAGGTCAGGTTTGGGCAAATGCATAAAGGTTTTCACCAATGGTATCAATTGGTGACATTTTAATCCTCTGTGGCCAAACCACTTAATTTCCACATCTTGTAAATTGAGGTTAGGTAAATTCCTGTTTTCAGTGTACCTTTGAGCCCAGTGAATATAACTATGTCCAACAATCCAGACAGAAAACATGGTGAGAGAAGGTTCTCCTGCAGTCAGATGAAGTGTGGCAATGAAATGGCAGTTGAAAAAATGAGAGTTTAAAATGAAAAAAACTGTGGAGTTTCTGTGTTCATGAAGCAGTAACAGTGATTGGTGGATTTTGATTGCTGAAAACAGAAAGTTAGGGTGCACGGATGAGTTATTTGAAAGATGTATTTTGAATGGTCAATAAAAAATCATTAAATGAAAGAATGCACTGGATATGCAGGTGCACTGAGAGTTCAGAGTTCAATTGCAACATTGTTGTGTGAACTTGCAAACACCAGAAGTCTTCCAAGAGGTGGTTGCTATGCAGAAAAGGCATGAAATGGCAGAGGGGGGAAGGGTTTTCATTTGAAAAAAAGTGAGGGAAGAGTTTTGATTGGGTGACATGAGAGATATGTGTGAAGAATTACAGCATTTCTGTGCTTTTGATAGCTGCAGACTCTGGAGTGCATACCTTTTGCTCTGCTGAAGACAAATTGGTGTGTTTCTGAGACTGTTTTCAAACTCAAAGTATTTGCTAAGGTGAGAAAATATTTCTTTAATTTAGATAGAGAATAGTGTGCTTTAAGGAGAAAATTATGAATTATGTGGCGCAAATTGCTTGTAAATATGCTCCCACCTGTGCAAGGAAAATTTAGATTTTTAATGTTTGTGTTACATAGCCATGTTAAAAGTGATACAAACATGCTGCAAAGGCAATTAAAAAACGCTTTTATGTGTCTTAAGGACATTTTAAGTAATTTTCCCATGTGCAGTGTTTTGAAATTATGATTTGAAAATCGTTTTTGGGGAAAAGGAATTGTTTTTAAATTTATGACAAGGACATAATGGTGTATGCTTCTTTATAAGGCAATTGACTGTCCTGATGTTATTTTTCCCATTTTAATGTAAGACCTTTCTCTGTGGCGCAAATTGCTTGTAAATATGCTCCCACCTGTGCATGGCAAATTTAGATTTTAAATGTTTGTTTTACATAGCCATGTTAAAAGTAACCCAACCATGCTGGAAAGGCAATAAAAAAACACTTTCATGTGTCTTAAGGACATTTTAAGTAATTTCCCTGTGGGCAGTGTTTTCAAAATATGAATTGAAAATCGTTTTTGAGGTAAAGGAATGTTGTTAAAATTTATGTGCGCCATATGCCCCCAAATTTCTTTTTCAGGGGTGCGGCAGGGTGTTATTGAGACACCCCTACACCTTTGGAAAAATTCCTAATTTGCGATGAGCTAATTGCTAATTGCAAATTGCACCTTCTTTCATATGGGTATCCTGGCGCATGGAAATGAATGGGTAATTTGCAATTAGCAATTTGCTCATCGCAAATTTGGAATGGTAAAGAATCGCTATTTATTCCTTAAAATTCGCTATTTTGGAAATGCAAAATAGTTATATGATACATATGGCGGTTGATGTCTAACAAGATAAGAAGCTTAGGGATAGATTTATGATGACTGGCGCAATGAAGTGGACATCACTTACTTCATTGGTAGAGCTTTACATGTATTATGTCCTCTGTATTCTTCATCAAGCGTAACTTTAATCTGCAATCCTGAGTAGGCCTCACCTTAAACAAACCTCTGGATAGGCCACATCTTATCGTTATCCTGAATTAATCATTTAAAATGCTAGGGACATATTTATGATAGGTGTATGCCTCTTTTGCGCCACTTACAAAACACTGTCCATGGGGAAATGACTTAAAATGTCCTTAAGACACATGAATGTGTTTTTTTAAAGCGTTTGCAATTTTTTTGGGTCACTTTTAACATGGCTATGTGACTCAAACAGTCAAAATCTAAATTCACCATGCACAGGTGGGAGCATATTTACAAGGAATGTGCTCCATGGGGAAAGGTCTTATAATGTAATATGGGAAAAATGACATCAGAGACACTGAAATGCCTTATAGAGAAGCATACACCATTATGTCCTTGTCATAAATTTGCAAACCATTACTTTTCCCCCAAAACGATTTTCAAATCATAATTTGAAAACACTGCACATGTGGAAATGACTTAAAATGTCCTTAATTCAAAATTTGCTATTCCTTATTTTGCGATTGCACTGAAGGATTTGCAAATTTTGCGATTCCTTAAATGCAATGTATCAAACAAAAAATATGTAAAAAATGACATTAAGGATTTGGAAACTACCACCAACTTCTAGTTGGTGGTAATTTGCGAATTCTTTTCAAAAAGCATTTTTTTCCAAAAAACAAAAGGTGCCATATGACGCCCATACATGCCCTTAGGGCATGTATGTGCGCCATATGCCCCCAAATTTCTTTTTCAGGGGTGCAGCAGGGTGTTCTTGAGATACCCCTGCACCCTTGAAAAAATTCCTATTTTGTGATGAGCTAATTGCTAATCGCAAATTGCACCTTCATTCCTATGAGCCTCCTAGCCCATGGAAATGAATGGGTAATTTGCAATTAGCAAATTGCTCATTGCAAATTAGGAATGGTAAAGAATTGCTATTTATTCCTTAAAATTCGCTATTTAGGAAATGCAAAATAGTTTGATGGTACATATGGTGGTTCATCTGTAACAAGATAAGAAGCTTAGGGATACATTTATGATGACTGGCGAAATAAAGTGCAAATCACTTACTTCATTGGTAGGCCTTTACATGTATTATCTCTTCTGTATTCTTCATCAAGCATAACTTTAATCTGCAATCCTGAGTAGGGCTCACCTTAAACAAACCTTTGGATAGGCCACACCTTATTGTCATCCTGGATTAATCATTTAAAATGCTAGGGACAGATTTATGATAGGTGTATGCCTCTTTTGTGCCACTGTGCGTCACTTTTATGATGCAGCGGCGGTGCTAATTTGCAATTAGCAATTTGCTCATTGCAAATTAGGAATGGTAAAGAATTGCTATTTATTCTTTAAAATTTGCTATTTAGGAAATGCAAAATAGTTTGATGGTACATATGGTGGTTCATCTGTAACAAGATAAGAAGCTTAGGGATACATTTATGATGACTGGCGCAATAAAGTGCACATTACTTACTTTATTGGTAGGCCTTTACATGTATTATCTCCTCTGTATTCTTCATCAAGCGTAACTTTAATCTGCAATCCTGAGTAGGCCTCACCTTAAACAAACCTCTGGATAGGCCACACCTTATCGTCATCCTGGATTAATCATTTAAAATGCTAGGGACAGATTTATGATAGGTGTATGCTTCTTTTGTGCCACTGTGCGTCACTTTTATGATGCAGCAGCGGTGCAAAAGATTTGCTATGAGGCGACAAAATTACAAATTGATGCATTTAGGCAGATATGTCATGGTGTAAAAAAAACGTACCACATGAAACCGATGCAGCAGTGATGCAAAAGATGCACCATGTCGCAAGACAGGCCTCACTTGGGGCCATATGTATCAAGCTAATTAGCATTCGCAAAGATCAAAATTCTACGAATTTCGGCCTTTGCGAATGTTAATTAGACAAATGGTATGTATCAAACAAGTTTGATGCAAAATAAGGAGTAGCAAAATTTGCTATTCCTTATTTTGCAATTGCACTGAAGGATTTGCAAAATTTGTGATTACTTAAATGCAATGTATCAAACAAAAAATATGTAAAAAAATGACATTAAGGATTTGGAAACTACCACCAACTTCTAGTTGGTGGTAATTTGTGAATTCTTTTCAAAAAGCTTTTTTTCCAAAAAACAAAAGGTCCCATATGACGCCCATGTATGTGCGCCATATGCCCCCAAATTTCTTTTTCAGGGGGTGCAGCAGGGTGTTCTTGAGGCACCCTTGGAAAAATTCCTAATTTGCGATGAGCAAATTGCTAATCGCAAATTGCAGCTTCATTCCTATGGGCCTCTTGCTGCATGGAAATGAATGGGTAATTTGTAATTAGCAAATAGGTCATCGCAAACTAGGAATGGTAATGAATCGCTATTTATTCCTTAAAGTTCGCTATTTAGGAAATGGAAAAAACTTTGATGATACATATGGCGGTTCATCTCCAACAAGATAAGAAGCTTAGGGATAGATTTATGATGACTGGTGCATCACCAGGGATGTGTCAGTCATCCTGCGCCGCTGTTCTGCCACCCATGGTGTGCTGCATTTACAATGCGGGGCGTCATGGGGCAAAAATGGCACAGATGCGTGACGTATCTGTGCTGTAAAGGTAGTGATTGCTGGAGTTGTATCGCAAGTGCGATGCAGCTCAAGCAAGGCTCAGGGGTGCCCCATCTCCACAATGTTGCGTCAAGACCTATGCCTGCTTAAAGCAGGCGCAGGGTTTTGACGAAGCTTTCTCCAATCTAATTGTAAATACGGCACAACATGGGTGGCAGAGTAGTGGTGCACGTTAACTGGTGCATGCCTGGGGATGTGCCATTTAACATAAATCTGCCCCTTTACATTTAAGTATGTGCAGGACACACAGAGTCGGTGAGGCTTATCCAAGGTTAAGAAGAGATGAGTCCTGTTCACTGAAAATTTAGACATAGTCTTCACCTGCTCAGCATTGCTGGACATGGCTAAATAATAGCTGCAAAATATTACTCTTGTTAAACAATTTTACTATTATAATCTCTGAGATTTGTCTCTTACTCTGCAACATCTCATTGTTGTTATCTTTCTTTAAAGATAAAGACAACATCAACATGAGCGACAATCTGCAATCAGTTGATTTTGACCTCATCATTGAACTTGTAATTGAAACATCAGTGGATGTTGATCCTTTGGATGATTTAAATCCTGAGGATGAAGAAGAGCGTGATGAGGATGCAGATTTGTCCGAATTATATGACATAGGGTGGGAAGCTGACCTGCTTGAGCCTATGGAAATATAAACATTTATTTTTAAAATTTATAATTAATAAAAAGTAAAAATGTAAACCGTTTAATTTAAAAATAAAGACACCTTCAAAAACAGGTTATGTGTAGTGTCTTCAATAAAATATTAAAATATGCTCATAAAATTAGATCAGATTCACATATAAAATAGCACAGGTAACATAAATATAAATGTCATTTCTTTTCTGCTATTTCTGTATTGTAAATTTGCCAACGACTAAAAAATCTTCTAATTAAAATGTCAAGTAGTGTGTTAAGTTTTTGATCACTGTTATTGATTTACTGTTTGGTAATAATGGTTAATAACATTTTTTATTATATTTTACCACAGATTCAACTGCAGATCATTTCAAGATTTCACCATGCCAACAATAGAAAGACAGAGAAAGGCTGCAAAACGTCAAAGACAGCAGGTGAAAGAAAATAAGCAGCAGTCCTCTAACAAAAAGATTTGTCAAGTCACGAAGAAAGCACTGGGTAAGAGCACAAAATATTTCATAAGAAATATGTGTAGTAAAAAAAATATTACTACAGAAAATGTTTCAGTCCATAAAACGAGAAGGAATTCAAATGGAAAGGAAAGGCCAATCAAAAATGTTACTGCTAGAGCAAGAGATAACTCTGTGCATGATAGTAGAAGGAAACAACAGTTTAGGGAGATTCGTAAACGAATGTTCCGCAACAGGATAATTGGCAATTTGTTAAAAAATATTAAGAAAGGTCAACAGAAACTGGTTTTTTATAAGAGAAAAAAAAAAGTTGAGAAAGTTATTGATCAGGCATTTGAAATTAAACGTAAGTTATTTATTTTGATAATCAATAGAATTAGGAAGCTAAACAAGGCAATTTATGATTTCAAAAGAAATAGTAGATGGAAGAGAATAGTTAATCGTAGTAATTTTTGTGAAGTTTTTTCTGGAGAATGGATGCATAGTTCAAGCTGTGAGGCATTTTTTAATGAGGAGAGTTATTTCCAGGATAATGATTTGGTGCATGCAGTTGACACCAGTGGTCGTGCTTATGAAGTGAAAGATGGTTGTCCAGTTGAAAAAGAAAAACTTGTGACAACAGAGACAGAAGAGGTGTTAGGTAATGAGGTTTTAGGAAGACGTGCTAAGGGTCCTGTCTACACCTGGAAGTGTAGTAGTATTTGTAGTGTGCGACAGGATTCCATCAATTTGCTTTGTGATTTTGTACGGTCATTTAATAAGAAAAGTTTGAAGCAGAAAATAAGGTTGTTGCAAGAATTAGATCCTTGCAGAGTGAGAGAAGTGACAGGTTTGCATGGTCATTCACTGGCTTGTCTTTCCAGGAGAGTATGCCAGAGTGTTTTTCATCATTTCAGGATGCTAGCAGTGCATCATAATAAAGTGAGGAAATTAGTTAGAATGTTGTATTATGCTAAGAGTCCAGCAATTATGCTTAAACAATTATGCGCTGCTCTTTTGCATGGTTCTGAAGTAGATGTGAAGAATATTTGTGAAGAAATTGAGTTTTGTTACTTTGGAAGTAAAGAGGAGAATGTTGAAATTGACCAAGAAGAAGAGGGTAATGTGGAAGATAGTGTACAGGTTTCCAGTACAGATAATTTCCAGAGGGAAATTGCCACGTTTGAGGTGAAATCAAGTGAGAGGCCAAATTTCACTTGTGTGTGTTGTCGAAGCACTTATTATAAGAATCAGACTAAGTTAGTGGATTTATATGCAAAAAGTGAAAGGGAAAATAATAGTGAATGGAAGGATTTCGCAACATACTTGATGGTAGAAAATTGTTTTGATTTGGGATTGGATAAACGTGTGTGTACTTATTGTTGTTGCAAATTAAATCAAAACCAGATGCCTGCTAGAGCAGTTCATAATAATCTGGAATTGGTTGAGATTCCTTCTGAATTGAAGGATTTAAATACTTATGAATCTATTTTGATTCAAAGTATCCATCCCTTTCAGGCTATTGTAAGAATGGAGCCAAAGACAGGGAAATTGCCTCCATCAGATTTACAGAGAGGATTAAAGGGAAGAGTTGTTTATTTGCCTCTAGATTTGAAGAAAAACATTAACACAATTGGAGTAGAAAAAGTGGAAGAGGAACCTCTGGTTATCTTAGTTAATGGGGTTCCGACAAAGAATAAGAAAATATGGCAAGATTTAGTAGATGTTAGGAAAGTTAAAAAGGCAACATTGTATTTGAAAAAAAATAATAAATACTATAAGAATGTATATGTTGCAGAAGAGGAAGTAAGTGAGGAAGAGGATAGCGATTTGTGTGCTGGTCAAATTGAGAAAGTAGAACCCTCTACTAGTGAAGAAATATATGAACATTATAGTGTTCATCCTTTGCATTCCAAGGAAGTCATGGGGAATGCTATTGAGTTGTTTCAAATGAAACAAGCCAAAGGGAGTCCCATTAGTGTTTGGGAGGAAAGTTTGGAAGCTCGGTGTTTCCCACAGCTTTTTCCAACAGGTCAGGGAGGAAGATATGATGAGCGACCTCATCAAATTCCTGCTTCTGAATACCGGACTTTGCGATTGTATGCAGGAGATGCTAGGTTTCGACAATGCATTCCTTATTTGTTTCATCTCCTGTTTGAAAGCGATCTGTCTGGACTGTCATATGCAGTGAACCACATCTTGAAAAGTGGTATACACATGCAAAACATCTCGGCAAGTAACTTTATGGATAAAGTCAATGTCCAAGACAGTATTTTGGATTCTCACCTGATTAATCTCATGGCGTGTCAGCGTGGTACTAATGAGTACTGGTACCGTCGTCATGGTGATTTAAAATGTATGCTGAGGAACTTAGGTACTCCCACATGGTTCCTCACTCTGAGCTGTGCCGAGTATGGCTGGGAAGACTTACTTGAATTTCTACGAGAGGCAAATGCTAACGTAGATAACATCGAATTCAAGACACCCGGAGAACTGTGCTCTTTGGATCCAGTCAATGTATGTAGGTACTTCAATCATAGATTTGAAGCTATGATGTCTTTCATCATGAATAAGAAGAATCCACCTCTTGGAGAGGTGTTGGATTTCTTCTGGAGAAAGGAGTACCAAGCAAGAGGTGCTCCTCATATACATATGTTGCTGTGGATCAAGGATGCACCTAAATTTGGAACGGATCCAGAAGACTCAGTGATGAGTTTCATCCAACAGTATTCTACGTGTGCTGTTCCAAACGCAAAGGAGAAGAAAAGCCTAAGAGAAAAAGTTCTGCGTTTTCAAAGCCATCGATGTGGAAAGTACTGCCGTCGTAAATTCCGAAACAAGGACAAGTTCTACACCAAATGTCGTTTCGGCTTTCCACGACCGGTGATTTCTAAAGGAAGAGTAAACAGTTTGATGTCTTCGCTGCGACACAATGTCATGAAGAAATCACCTAAAAACACATACAATTTGAAGAGGAACGAAGAGTCCAAGTACATCAATGACTACAACCCGGTGATTTTGTCCATGTGGAATGCTAACATGGATATACAGTTTGTGGCTGATAATTGTATGGCTGTGGCTCGGTATGTGACGTCTTACATCACCAAAAAAGAGAAGACAGAATTGAAGGATATGTGGGAGGACATTTCCCATGAAAAGAGCCTCAGCAAGAAGTTGTACAGTTTCAGTCTGAAGATGTTGTCGCATCGAGAAATCGGAGCGTACGAATGTTCTGACCGGTTGTCTTCAGCAAGTCTCTATGCCAAGTCCAGGAGTATCGTTTGGGCGAGTCTTGGTCTTGCTGCAACGCGTAATCGAGTTCTCAAACCTGTCCGGGAAATTGAGTATTTGGCAGAAAAGGAGCCAAACAGTACCGACATTTTGAAGACCAACATGTTGGATACATATTATCCAAATCGAAGCATTCACCTTGAGAAAGTTTGTCTGTATGAGGTTCTTCAAAATTACATATTCAAGAGGAACATCAAAGAAGATACTGAGAAAGGAGTGTATGCTGTAATAGGAAGTGAGGGATGTCTGGTCAAGCAAAGAAAATGCCACTTGGTAAACCATCGAAAATTGAGTGGCGAATCTCCTGAAAAAAAGGAGTTTTTCTATTTAGCACTTTTGCAACTTTTCAAGCCTTGGCGTGCAGAAGAGGAACTGCTTGGAGATTTTCTCTGTTACGAAGACTCTTTCAATGCCGCCAAGGAGACCATAGAATGTCCTGCTTTTCCCAAATATGTAGAAATGTTGAATGCGGAAATTGAGCAGGAAGCAACGATTGCAGCCGAGATTGCCAGAGACAGTTCTCAGGACAGTCAGAGTTCTGCTTCATTGAGTCAGGATCCACTAGGAGGACCTGTTATCGAATGAAGTGGAAAGAGCCATGGCACATGCTCAGGAGGATGCGGTTAACTTAGAAGAGTTGGAAAGACAACTCAACGTTGAGCAGAGGAAAATATATGACGAAGTTACCATGCAAATTGATCATGGATTAAGTCATGATAAGAAAGAGTGCTCATGTACGTCGTTGAAGCCTGTCCGACTGTACGTGAGTGGAGAAGCGGGAACTGGAAAAAGTTTCCTCATTAAAGCATTTTCATGCTATTTGCAGGAAAGGACAGAGTCATCGCTGTCTTGTGTTGTCACTGCTCCAACTGGACTGGCAGCACATAATATTAAAGGGATTACTTTACATCGTTTACTGATGCTGCCAGTGGAGCATGACAACAAATTACAATATCACAAGCTATCTGGAGATGCTTGTTTTGAAGTTTCAAGAATCTTGAGAAAAATGAAACTTCTTATCATTGACGAAGTAAGCATGGTTTCCACTGTCATGCTTGCCTTTGTGCATTTGAGAATGCAAGAAGTTCTCAAAACAGAGTATGATGTGTTATTTGGTGGCAAACACATCATTGTTTTTGGAGATCTTCTGCAGCTGACACCAGTGAAAGGGCAACCTGTGTTCAAAATGCTCACGCATGAAGATACCAGGAAGTGCCTAGGCAGCATTGGCAACGTCAATATATGGTTAAACTTCAATTATGCTGAACTGCATGAAAATATGCGTCAGGCGAAGGATGAAGTTTACAAGACTATTCTACAAGATGTTAGAATTGGAAAAGTGACCGAGCATGGGAAAGAAGCTTTACATGCACGATTACTGTCAAATTTATATCCAGAACAAGATGTTGTGCCTGAGAATATTTTTCAGAAAATTACTGAGAAGAAATCTGGAATATGTTTGATGCCAACTCTTGCAGAATGTGCCAAATTTAACAACAAAATGTTGCATTTAGAAAAGCAAGAGATTGTGAAACTGGAAGCTATTGACAGAGTAGAGCATATGGGATCAACAATTATTTTGTCTGAGAATCTGAAAACAAAATTGGATTCATTAGAGAAGAGTATATCTAAAACTGCAGGTTTTGAAAAGACTCTGAATGTGTGCTTGAACTGCCGTATAATTTTAAGAAGGAGTTTACATGTTGAAAGAGGTCTGGTAAATGGATCAATGGGTAATGTTGTTGATTTTGTGAAATACAGAAATAGAGATGGAATTGAATTTTTAAAAATTAAATTTGATGGCATTGAGGAAGTACAGCTAATTGCTCGTTGTTCTGCTAGATTTTTGCTTGTAAAAGACTTATATGTTCGCCGTAAGCAGTTTCCTGTTTGCTTGGCATATGCGGTGACAATCCATAAATCGCAAGGTTTAAGTGTAGACAGTGCATTGGTGAATATTGGCAGTTCTGTGTTCAAGGAGGGTATGGCATATGTGGCATTGTCACGAGTTAGAACTTTATCGGGATTGTACTTGATTGAGTGTGATGTCACAAACATTTGTGCTGATCTAGATTGTGTTAAGGAATACAATAGGTTAAGAAGAGAGTATGCGCCACATTTGCCTCAGTATCCTTTGTTTGAGAAACGTGTGGTAGGCCGGAAACGAAGAAATGTGACCAATACTGGGGAGGTTGTAGCAAAAAGACGAAAAGTCGATGAACCTAAAATTACAAGCAGAAACAAAAAGGATTCTGTTGAAGATGTTGTTGGTTTTCAATTTGAAAACAGTTCTGGTGTCAACTGCTATGCTAATGTAGTGGTTAATGTTTTGTTTTCTCTAGAAAATGTAAAAGAAGAGATTGTGGTCAATTCTGATCAAAGATTTTGCAGTTTGTTAAATTCTGTGTTAGAGAAATGTAGCACTGATAGAAGAAACATAGAAAGTGTGTCTGAAATTCGAAATCTGTTAGACAGATGTTCAGGCCAAACACAATTCTCTCAAAATATTCAGCAAGATTGTCAGGAGTTTTTAATGTATATGCTTGATGTATTACATGCTGAAGGTGTAGATGTAGATCAGCTGTTTGGGCTTTCTTATCAATGGCAGCATGACTGCGAGAACTGTATGGTATCAAGTACTACTAGTGTAGACTCAGAAAGATTTATATATTTAACTTTGCCAGACAGTGAATCAGTCTCCTTTAATAAGCTAGTAAAAGCAGCTGATCACAACATGGAGTGTAGCCAATGTAAATCTGAAATGATGTCCACATTATTTATACGAACATATGGCCAGATTGTCATTTTAATGTTCCAACGATGTAGGCCTGATGGAACAAAATTGACAACTTTAATTAAAAATGTTGTAGCTTCGCAGTTGTCAATATCAGGAAGGACTTTTGTAACTGCAGCAATTATATATCATGACGGCCCTTCAATAACATCAGGACATTACACAGCTTATTTAAAGTCTAGAAATGGCTGGTCATTCTGCAATGATTCTGTTTTAATTTTCAAAAAAAAATTGCCGTATGACCTTAAAAACTCTTACCTGGTGTTTTTAAAACCAAAATTTTAGGGAAATAATCTCGGGATGTGCTCTGTGGAATTTCAAGAAGTTCTAATGGCTCCTACACAATTTGGCCTTGAGGATAAGTGTAGTTCAGAGACATAACTTCTAACCATAGGACTGGACGTCATGGAGAAATACGTGCACTTTGAATGAGTTCAGAAAAACTGTTTCTTTTTATAAGCTAATTGAAGCAGCCAATCAAAACATGGAGTAGAGGGAATGTAAGTCTGCAATGCTGTCTACTGTTTTACATTGCTTTGTGATTAAAAGTGATGTAGAGAATTAAATAATTGTAGTAGTCATAGAGGTAGTGTAAGTCTGCTTCATAGTAAGCAGTATCAGTGTCATAGGAAATGTAGAACATGACTGAGCAAGAAGGGGAAGATATTACTATTCCAGGATTGTGAAAATGATCTTCAACATTTTAATTCTGAAAGTTGCGGAAATGCCAAATGACGGGATTGGCTTACAAGAAATCCAAGAGTTATAAATGGCTCTGACCAGATTTGGCCTTGTGGAAACTTGTGGTAGAGAGCAAGAAGTCATTTATTGCATGTAACGTGTTTTTAAAAACGATGGAGATTTTCTTTCAGAAAGTGGCGGGCTGAAAGTAATAACAGCACAAAAGAGTGTAAGCTGTTCATAGGACATCCTTGGACGTCATGGAAAGTAAGTTAACTTTAAGGAGTTCTGAATTTTGATTTCTTATGTTGTATGGGTTTTTTAAACACAATCATTTTGATTGTGTTTTTTTTTCCCCGCTGTTATATGATGAATACCTTCAAGTCACTGTTTTTAGTGAATTTTGATACATTCTGAGAACAGCAAAAATAAACCATTTAACATGTATAATTAATTCTGTACTGTTTGCATTTATGATGTATATGTAGAACTGTGTAGGAGGCATGGAGAAGGTGAGGCTTCTGTAAGTGTCAAAGTTGTTGCATGCAGTGCTGCACTTCTGCGTATTCTTTCATATGCTAGACTACATCTGCACAATGAGATACCTAAGCAAAGGAAACACAAGTGATGTGATTGTGAAATGAGCAAAATAAATTGCACGTATTTCAATTACATCACCTGTGTTTCCTATCATTACGAATCACATTGTGCAGATCAAGTTTAGGTCTGTCCAGGGAAACATAGGAGGTTTGGACTTTGTTGAAGAGTGCAGTGGACATGACTCACTTCATTGGTAGACCTTCACATGTATTATCTCCTCTGTACTCTTCAACAAGTGTAAATCTCATCTGCAACCCTGAGTAGGCCTCACCTCAAACAAACCTCTGGATAGTAGACATCTTATTGGCATCCTGAAGCAATTATTTAAAATTTTAGTGTCTTGCGACACTTTTCTGAAACAACAGCAATGCAAAAGATGCACCATGTTTTAAGATAGGCCTCACTTCATCTGCATCAAGATACTGTTAGTTTAAAATGTATATCTTTAGGACTGTGTAGGGGGCCTGGAGAAGCAGAAGCTTCTGTAAGTGTCAAAGTTGTTGAAAAACTGTTTGTCCTTCAATCTTTTCCCTTGTCTTTTCTAATTTTTAAATACATGTTTTAATATTTTTCAAATGTTTGTTCTCTCTTTCACAGATTGAAAGTATAAAAACAAAAAGTGAGTAATTTAACGACAATTATAAGGTAAATATTTTGTACTCTTTTCGTTACATTTCTATCACATTTAACTACTATTAGTTCCACTGCTTCATTTCTTTAACCCTCAGTTTCCTGCCTTTGCTACTTCCCTCATTCCTTTCTCTATTACCTACTTACTCAACTCCTTCCACTCTTTTTCTCAGTCCCTCTCTTCTCATAGTTCCTCACTCTTGTTCACTCACTCCGTCTCTATTACTCTTAGTGTCTTTGACTGATCACTCTATCACTACTTGTTCATAATGCTTTCTCTGTGTAGTTGAAGCGCACTAAGGGGAATATTATGAACACAGCCAATAAAATTATTGCTCTTTTTATTGGCAGAAAACTGGTGCAAAAGTGGTTTTAGCGGCAGTTTTCTGCCACAAAAGCAGCTTTAGCGACACATTTCTGCCAATAAAAGCTGCAAAACTTTTATTGCCTATGTTGATGATATGGCTCTATGTTACTTACATTTCTTTGCTGTTTCAATTAATCTTTTTCTGTTATTTTTTGTTTTCTGTTTTCTATTTTTTCTCTCTGTTATTACTCATGTTTTAATCTTATTTTGAACATTCACTCACATTCTCCAAGAAACTCTTCTTTGTTAATGTTATACTCTCTTTTTTTTCTTTCACTTCGTTATCTATTTTGTTTTTCACAATTATACCCTCTTCTGTCTTTTCTTTGGTAAATAGATCTATTAAACAGTATCTCTTCTTTACTCCCTATAGATGTCTTTCTTTTAACATCACTCTCTGTTTACTTTCCTTATACTTACACTTTTTTTTTTTTTTTTTTTTTTTTTGGTTAGCTCCCGGTCCACGTACCGGGAAGCTAACCCGGGAGCGAACCAAAAGAAATAGAGCTTGCCAGAGTGCTAAACATTCTAGCAATTTTTTTTGAAAGGGAAGGTAGTTCTGAAAAGAACTTTTTTTTATATTTTTGTTGTTTTATATATTTTTTTTATTTTTTGAACATTTTTTGTTTTTTTTGTATTTTTTGAACGATTTTATATTTTTTTGTTTTTTTTTGGGGGGGGGGAAACAACAAAAAACAGGCGTTGAAAAGGGCTTAACAGGAGCAAAAAAAAATTACAGGGGGCGGTTAGGGCAATCATGGTGTTCATACGCCAGGTTGAGTGCATTGATGCTCATGTTGCCACAAGCTAATAATGCACGACAGTGCATACATAAGTGAATCATGTGCCCAAAATTTTCTTGAATATTTGGCACAGTTTCCCGTGCCTCTTCTGGTGTTAGAGAAATCGGTATTGTTGGTCTGGCCACAGGAGTTGGTCTTGGATTGTCCTGCATATCCCTTATTTCCGCCCGGCTGTAATTTAGTGGATGCTTCCTTGTCATGTGCCTGTGCATTGTGTGATTTCCATAGCTATATTTTTTGTCCGTCCCTCTGGACAATTGTTCTTTGCATATGCGGCAGGTGACATACCTCGCATTGACTTTTTTTTGGCCAGGAGGGATCGAATAAAACTGCCAGATGAAACTGGCTTTCTTTCTGGAAACCCGGGGCAACTCTTCTAAGAACTGTGGTTCTTCTCCCTCCTCATCCATTTCTTCATCTTCCTCCTCAGTGTTGGTAATGACCTGGGGAGGTGGTCCTCTCTTCCCATGAGGAGGTGGAGGTGGTGGTGGGGGTGCACCAGCTGAAGCAACCAATGAAGCCATTTTCCAACAAGCAAAATAGGTCTTCCTCTCACAATGATGAAAGTCAGAGTGAGGAAAGAAGGAGGGGTTTTCATCATTTGGGAAAAACAATACTTCTCAACCAATGAAAAGTGTTATTTTTAGGTCACCTGACCTAGCCTTACATCATTATGAAACCAAAAGTGAAATGAACCAATGAAAAGTTTTATTAACAAGTCACATGACCTCTCACGCTCATGTTACGCGCTGCGGAACGCGCCCCGGTTAGCTTCCGGGTCGCTGAGCTTCGCGCCTCGGTCCGCGCCCCGGGACACTTCCGGGTGCGCTAACGCGGTACGTCACAAGACGCATTACGCGGCAACGCGATACGTCGCGCTTTCGCGACACGCCCCGGTTAGCTTCCGGGTCGCTGAGCTTCGCGCCTCGGTCCGCGCCCCGGGGAACTTCCGGGTGCGCTAACGCAGTACGTCATAAGACGCATTACGCGGCAACGCGATACCGTCACTAAGTTGATTTTTTACCGGTTCGCGGACCGGGTCGCGGCATCAAATTGAGCTAACGGGAAGCTTCCCGGTTCGCGGACCGGGAGCGAAACAAAAAAAATATTTAAAAAAAATTATTAATAAACATATAAAATATATTTTTGGATTTAAATAAGAATACATTTTACAGCTATAGATATTTGCTATTAAAAAACCATTGAAATTCACTGAAAAAACCATAGGTTATAAACCATATATAGTTAGGAATTAGCATTTACAAAACCTTGAAAATTCACTGAAAAAACCATAGGTTATAGACCATATATAGTTAGGAATTAGCATTTAAAAAACCTTATTTTACTCACACAAAACCAATGAAATTCCATATATAGTTAGTTGTACTAACTATATATCACGCACCCGCAATCCACTGCTGATAATGTCACATATTACATCATTCATGACATGGTCAGTGACATCACTGATGACATCACTGATGACATCTCAAATGACATCACTGATGACATCACTGATGACATCTCAAATGACATCACTGATGACATCATTGATGACATCATACAGTGACTGTATTTTTCTGTAAAGTTAAAATATGTCTTACATATTTAAGAATGAGTGGATGTATAAGTGTCTGGATGAAGGATTTAGTAGGTGCATGACTGACTGTATGAGTGAGTGGTTAAATGTGTCTCACTGAGTGCATGGGTTAGTGACTAAACTGTCTTAATTTGTGCATCATTATGTCTGTTGTTCTGTAAACTGCTGCATGTGTTGATCAGTAGCTATATGAGTAACTATATGGGTTATTGATTGGTTGCCCAAGCATTTGTATGGGAGACTGAGTGTGTGTGTGGGTGGCTGGGAGGTGTATGACTCTGTGCATAGATGTATGGGTTCAAAAGTGCATGTGGAAACAGCTGTATGGGCGGTTGACTGTGTGCATGACTGTATTGGTGAGTGAATGGATATCTCAGTGCTACATGTCAAAGTAAGTACATATGTAAAATACAGTACATGTGAGAGTTGACATATATAAATAACTGTGCATAAGAGCCAGTGAATGTGTGAGTGGCTGTATGGATCATTGTGCTCTTGTATCCAGGATTGTATAAGTGAGTAAATATGTTTTAGTATATGTTTGAATAAGTAAGATGTGTATAACTGTATAGTTGTGAAAATGGAGGTGTGATTGATTCTTTGCATGACTGACTAGGTGTGTAAGTAACTCCATGGATGAGTGACAGTCTGTGAGTGTCTGTTTACACTGAGTGTATCTAAGGTTATATTAGAGTCTGAAGAGGTTCATCGTATTATCACATGAATGATGTCATCAGTGATGTCATCAGTGATGTCATTTGAGATGTCATCAGTGATGTCATCAGTGATGTCATTTGAGATGTCATCAGTGATGTCATCAGTGATGTCACTGACCATGTCATGAATGATGTAATATGTGACATTATCAGCAGTGGATTGCGGGTGCGTGATATATAGTTAGTACAACTAACTATATATGGTCTATAACCTATGGTTTTTTCAGTGAATATATATATATATATATTCACTGAAAAACCATAGGTTATAAACCATATATAGTTAGGAATTAGCATTTACAAAACCTTGAAAATTCACTGAAAAAACCATAGGTTATAGACCATATATAGTTAGGAATTAGCATTTAAAAAACCTTATTTTACTCACACAAAACCAATGAAATTCCATATATAGTTAGTTGTACTAACTATATATCACGCACCCGCAATCCACTGCTGATGATGTCACATATTACATCATTCATGACATGGTCAGTGACATCACTGATGACATCACTGATGACATCTCAAATGACATCACTGATGACATCACTGATGACATCTCAAATGACATCACTGATGACATCACTGATGACATCATACAGTGACTGTATTTTTCTGTAAAGTTAAAATATGTCTTACATATTTAAGAATGAGTGGATGTATAAGTGTCTGGATGAAGGATTTAGTAGGTGCATGACTGACTGTATGAGTGAGTGGTTAAATGTGTCTCACTGAGTGCATGGGTTAGTGACTAAACTGTCTTAATTTGTGCATCATTATGTCTGTTGTTCTGTAAACTGCTGCATGTGTTGATCAGTAGCTATATGATTAACTATATGGGTTATTGATTGATTGTCCAAGTATTTGTATGGGAGACTGAGAGTGTGTGTGGGTGGCTGGGAGGTGTATGACTCTGTGCATAGATGTATGGGTTCAAAAGTGCATGTGGAAACAGCTGTATGGGCGGTTGACTGTGTGCATGACTGTATTGGTGAGTGAATGGATATCTCAGTGCTACATGTCAAAGTAAGTACATATGTAAAATACAGTACATGTGAGAGTTGACATATATAAATAACTGTGCATAAGAGCCAGTGAATGTGTGAGTGGCTGTATGGATCATTGTGCTCTTGTATCCAGGATTGTATAAGTGAGTAAATATGTTTTAGTATATGTTTGAATAGGTAAGATGTGTATAACTGTATAGTTGTGAAAATGGAGGTGTGATTGATTCTTTGCATGACTGACTAGGTGTGTAAGTAACTCCATGGATGAGTGACAGTCTGTGAGTGTCTGTTTACACTGAGTGTATCTAAGGTTATATTAGAGTCTGAAGAGGTTCATCGTATTATCACATGAATGATGTCATCAGTGATGTGATCAGTAATGTCAAATGAGATGTCATCAGTGATGTCATCAGTGATGTCATTTGAGATGTCATCAGTGATGTCATCAGTGATGTCATTTGAGATGTCATCAGTGATGTCATCAGTGATGTCATTTGAGATGTCATCAGTGATGTCATCAGTGATGTCACTGACCATGTCATGAATGATGTAATATGTGACATCATCAGCAGTGGATTGCGGGTGCGTGATATATAGTTAGTACAACTAACTATATATGGAATTTCATTGGTTTTGTGTGAGTAAAATAAGGTTTTTTAAATGCTAATTCCTAACTATATATGGTCTATAACCTATGGTTTTTTCAGTGAATTTTCAAGGTTTTGTAAATGCTAATTCCTAACTATATATGGTTTATAACCTATGGTTTTTTCAGTGAATTTCAATGGTTTTTTAATAGCAAATATCTATAGCTGTAAAATGTATTCTTATTTAAATCCAAAAATATATTTTATATGTTTATTAATAATTTTTTTTAAATATTTTTTTTGTTTCGCTCCCGGTCCGCGAACCGGGAAGCTTCCCGTTAGCTCAATTTGATGCCGCGACCCGGTCCGCGAACCGGTAAAAAATCAACTTAGTGACGGTATCGCGTTGCCGCGTAATGCGTCTTATGACGTACTGCGTTAGCGCACCCGGAAGTGCCCCGGGGCGCGGACCGAGGCGCGAAGCTCAGCGACCCGGAAGCTAACCGGGGCGCGTCGCGAAAGCGCGACGTATCGCGTTGCCGCGTAATGCGTCTTGTGACGTACCGCGTTAGCGCACCCGGAAGTGTCCCGGGGCGCGGACCGAGGCGCGAAGCTCAGCGACCCGGAAGCTAACCGGGGCGCGTTCCGCAGCGCGTAACATGAGCGTGAGAGGTCATGTGACTTGTTAATAAAACTTTTCATTGGTTCATTTCACTTTTGGTTTCATAATGATGTAAGGCTAGGTCAGGTGACCTAAAAATAACACTTTTCATTGGTTGAGAAGTATTGTTTTTCCCAAATGATGAAAACCCCTCCTTCTTTCCTCACTCTGACTTTCATCATTGTGAGAGGAAGACCTATTTTGCTTGTTGGAAAATGGCTTCATTGGTTGCTTCAGCTGGTGCACCCCCACCACCACCTCCACCTCCTCATGGGAAGAGAGGACCACCTCCCCAGGTCATTACCAACACTGAGGAGGAAGATGAAGAAATGGATGAGGAGGGAGAAGAACCACAGTTCTTAGAAGAGTTGCCCCGGGTTTCCAGAAAGAAAGCCAGTTTCATCTGGCAGTTTTATTCGATCCCTCCTGGCCAAAAAAAAGTCAATGCGAGGTATGTCACCTGCCGCATATGCAAAGAACAATTGTCCAGAGGGACGGACAAAAAATATAGCTATGGAAATCACACAATGCACAGGCACATGACAAGGAAGCATCCACTAAATTACAGCCGGGCGGAAATAAGGGATATGCAGGACAATCCAAGACCAACTCCTGTGGCCAGACCAACAATACCGATTTCTCTAACACCAGAAGAGGCACGGGAAACTGTGCCAAATATTCAAGAAAATTTTGGGCACATGATTCACTTATGTATGCACTGTCGTGCATTATTAGCTTGTGGCAACATGAGCATCAATGCACTCAACCTGGCGTATGAACACCATGATTGCCCTAACCGCCCCCAGTAATTTTTTTTTGCTCCTGTTGAGCCCTTTTCAACGCCTGTTTTTTGTTGTTTCCCCCCCCCAAAAAAACCCCCAAAAAATATAAAATCGTTCAAAAAATAAAAAAAAAACAAAAAATGTTCAAAAAATAAAAAAAAAATATAAAACAACAAAAATATTAAAAAAAAAGTTCTTTTCAGAACTACCTTCCCTTTCAAAAAAAATTGCTAGAATGTTTAGCAGTCTGGCAAGCTCTATTTCTTTTGGTTCGCTCCCGGGTTAGCTTCCCGGTACGCGGACCGGGAGCTAACCAAAAAAAAAAAAAAAAAAAAAAAGTGTAAGTATAAGGAAAGTAAACAGAGAGTGATGTTAAAAGAAAGACAGCTATAGGGAGTAAAGAAGAGATACTGTTTAATAGATCTATTTACCGAAGAAAAGACAGAAGAGGGTATAATTGTGAAAAACAAAATAGATAACGAAGTGAAAGAAAAAAAAAGAGAGTATAACATTAACAAAGAAGAGTTTCTTGGAGAATGTGAGTGAATGTTCAAAATAAGATTAAAACATGAGGAATAACAGAGAGAAAAAATAGAAAACAAAAAACAAAAAATAACAGAAAAAGATTAATTGAAACAGCAAAGAAATGTAAGTAACATAGAGCCATATCATCAACATAGGCAATAAAAGTTTTGCAGCTTTTATTGGCAGAAATGTGTCGCTAAAGCTGCTTTTGTGGCAGAAAACTGCCGCTAAAACCACTTTTGCACCAGTTTTCTGCCAATAAAAAGAGCAATAATTTTATTGGCTGTGTTCATAATATTCCCCTTAGTGTGCTTCAACTACACAGAGAAAGCATTATGAACAAGTAGTGATAGAGTGATCAGTCAAAGACACTAAGAGTAATAGAGACGGAGTGAGTGAACAAGAGTGAGGAACTATGAGAAGAGAGGGACTGAGAAAAAGAGTGGAAGGAGTTGAGTAAGTAGGTAATAGAGAAAGGAATGAGGGAAGTAGCAAAGGCAGGAAACTGAGGGTTAAAGAAATGAAGCAGTGGAACTAATAGTAGTTAAATGTGATAGAAATGTAACGAAAAGAGTACAAAATATTTACCTTATAATTGTCGTTAAATTACTCACTTTTTGTTTTTATACTTTCAATCTGTGAAAGAGAGAACAAACATTTGAAAAATATTAAAACATGTATTTAAAAATTAGAAAAGACAAGGGAAAAGATTGAAGGACAAACAGTTTTTCAACAACTTTGACACTTACAGAAGCTTCTGCTTCTCCAGGCCCCCTACACAGTCCTAAAGATATACATTTTAAACTAACAGTATCTTGATGCAGATGAAGTGAGGCCTATCTTAAAACATGGTGCATCTTTTGCATTGCTGTTGTTTCAGAAAAGTGTCGCAAGACACTAAAATTTTAAATAATTGCTTCAGGATGCCAATAAGATGTCTACTATCCAGAGGTTTGTTTGAGGTGAGGCCTACTCAGGGTTGCAGATGAGATTTACACTTGTTGAAGAGTACAGAGGAGATAATACATGTGAAGGTCTACCAATGAAGTGAGTCATGTCCACTGCACTCTTCAACAAAGTCCAAACCTCCTATGTTTCCCTGGACAGACCTAAACTTGATCTGCACAATGTGATTCGTAATGATAGGAAACACAGGTGATGTAATTGAAATACGTGCAATTTATTTTGCTCATTTCACAATCACATCACTTGTGTTTCCCTTGCTTAGGTATCTCATTGTGCAGATGTAGTCTAGCATATGAAAGAATACGCAGAAGTGCAGCACTGCATGCAACAACTTTGACACTTAAAGAAGCCTCACCTTCTCCATGCCTCCTACACAGTTCTACATATACATCATAAATGCAAACAGTACAGAATTAATTATACATGTTAAATGGTTTATTTTTGCTGTTCTCAGAATGTATCAAAATTCACTAAAAACAGTGACTTGAAGGTATTCATCATATAACAGCGGGGAAAAAAAACCACAATCAAAATGATTGTGTTTAAAAAACCCATACAACATAAGAAATCAAAATTCAGAACTCCTTAAAGTTAACTTACTTTCCATGACGTCCAAGGATGTCCTATGAACAGCTTAAACTCTTTTGTGCTGTTATTACTTTCAGCCCGCCACTTTCTGAAAGAAAATCTCCATCGTTTTTAAAAACACGTTACATGCAATAAATGACTTCTTGCTCTCTACCACAAGTTTCCACAAGGCCAAATCTGGTCAGAGCCATTTATAACTCTTGGATTTCTTGTAAGCCAATCCCGTCATTTGGCATTTCCGCAACTTTCAGAATTAAAATGTTGAAGATCATTTTCACAATCCTGGAATAGTAATATCTTCCCCTTCTTGCTCAGTCATGTTCTACATTTCCTATGACACTGATACTGCTTACTATGAAGCAGACTTACACTACCTCTATGACTACTACAATTATTTAATTCTCTACATCACTTTTAATCACAAAGCAATGTAAAACAGTAGACAGCATTGCAGACTTACATTCCCTCTACTCCATGTTTTGATTGGCTGCTTCAATTAGCTTATAAAAAGAAACAGTTTTTCTGAACTCATTCAAAGTGCACGTATTTCTCCATGACGTCCAGTCCTATGGTTAGAAGTTATGTCTCTGAACTACACTTATCCTCAAGGCCAAATTGTGTAGGAGCCATTAGAACTTCTTGAAATTCCACAGAGCACATCCCGAGATTATTTCCCTAAAATTTTGGTTTTAAAAACACCAGGTAAGAGTTTTTAAGGTCATACGGCAATTTTTTTTTGAAAATTAAAACAGAATCATTGCAGAATGACCAGCCATTTCTAGACTTTAAATAAGCTGTGTAATGTCCTGATGTTATTGAAGGGCCGTCATGATATATAATTGCTGCAGTTACAAAAGTCCTTCCTGATATTGACAACTGCGAAGCTACAAAATTTTTAATTAAAGTTGTTCATTTTGTTCCATCAGGCCTACATCGTTGGAACATTAAAATGACATACTGGCCATATGTTCGTATAAATAATGTGGACATCATTTCAGATTTACATTGGCTACACTCCATGTTGTGATCAGCTGCTTTTACTAGCTTATTAAAGGAGACTGATTTACTGTCTGGCAAAGTTAAATATATAAATCTTTCTGAGTCTACACTAGTAGTACTTGATACCATACAGTTCTCGCAGTCATGCTGCCATTGATAAGAAAGCCCAAACAGCTGATCTACATCTACACCTTCAGCATGTAATACATCAAGCATATACATTAAAAACTCCTGACAATCTTGCTGAATATTTTGAGAGAATTGTGTTTGGCCTGAACATCTGTCTAACAGATTTCGAATTTCAGACACACTTTCTATGTTTCTTCTATCAGTGCTACATTTCTCTAACACAGAATTTAACAAACTGCAAAATCTTTGATCAGAATTGACCACAATCTCTTCTTTTACATTTTCTAGAGAAAACAAAACATTAACCACTACATTAGCATAGCAGTTGACACCAGAACTGTTTTCAAATTGAAAACCAACAACATCTTCAACAGAATCCTTTTTGTTTCTGCTTGTAATTTTAGGTTCATCGACTTTTCGTCTTTTTGCTACAACCTCCCCAGTATTGGTCACATTTCTTCGTTTCCGGCCTACCACACGTTTCTCAAACAAAGGATACTGAGGCAAATGTGGCGCATACTCTCTTCTTAACCTATTGTATTCCTTAACACAATCTAGATCAGCACAAATGTTTGTGACATCACACTCAATCAAGTACAATCCCGATAAAGTTCTAACTCGTGACAATGCCACATATGCCATACCCTCCTTGAACACAGAACTGCCAATATTCACCATTGCACTGTCTACACTTAAACCTTGCGATTTATGGATTGTCACCGCATATGCCAAGCAAACAGGAAACTGCTTACGGCGAACATATAAGTCTTTTACAAGCAAAAATCTAGCAGAACAACGAGCAATTAGCTGTACTTCCTCAATGCCATCAAATTTAATTTTTAAAAATTCAATTCCATCTCTATTTCTGTATTTCACAAAATCAACAACATTACCCATTGATCCATTTACCAGACCTCTTTCAACATGTAAATTCCTTCTTAAAATTATACGGCAGTTCAAGCACACATTCAGAGTCTTTTCAAAACCTGCAGTTTTAGATATACTCTTCTCTAATGAATCCAATTTTGTTTTCAGATTCTCAGACAAAATAATTGTTGATCCCATATGCTCTACTCTGTCATTAGCTTCCAGTTTCACAATCTCTTGCTTTTCTAAATGCAACATTTTGTTGTTAAATTTGGCACATTCTGCAAGAGTTGGCATCAAACATATTCCAGATTTCTTCTCAGTAATTTTCTGAAAAATATTCTCAGGCACAACATCTTGTTCTGGATATAAATTTGACAGTAATCGTGCATGTAAAGCTTCTTTCCCATGCTCGGTCACTTTTCCAATTCTAACATCTTGTAGAATAGTCTTGTAAACTTCATCCTTCGCCTGACGCATATTTTCATGCAGTTCAGCATAATTGAAGTTTAACCATATATTGACGTTGCCAATGCTGCCTAGGCACTTCCTGGTATCTTCATGCGTGAGCATTTTGAACACAGGTTGCCCTTTCACTGGTGTCAGCTGCAGAAGATCTCCAAAAACAATGATGTGTTTGCCACCAAATAACACATCATACTCTGTTTTGAGAACTTCTTGCATTCTCAAATGCACAAAGGCAAGCATGACATTGGAAACCATGCTTACTTCGTCAATGATAAGAAGTTTCATTTTTCTCAAGATTCTTGAAACTTCAAAACAAGCATCTCCAGATAGCTTGTGATATTGTAATTTGTTGTCATGCTCCACTGGCAGCATCAGTAAACGATGTAAAGTAATCCCTTTAATATTATGTGCTGCCAGTCCAGTTGGAGCAGTGACAACACAAGACAGCGATGACTCTGTCCTTTCCTGCAAATAGCATGAAATTGCTTTAATGAGGAAACTTTTTCCAGTTCCCGCTTCTCCACTCACGTACAGTCGGACAGGCTTCAACGACGTACATGAGCACTCTTTCTTATCATGACTTAATCCATGATCAATTTGCATGGTAACTTCGTCATATATTTTCCTCTGCTCAACGTTGAGTTGTCTTTCCAACTCTTCTAAGTTAACCGCATCCTCCTGAGCATGTGCCATGGCTCTTTCCACTTCATTCGATAACAGGTCCTCCTAGTGGATCCTGACTCAATGAAGCAGAACTCTGACTGTCCTGAGAACTGTCTCTGGCAATCTCGGCTGCAATCGTTGCTTCCTGCTCAATTTCCGCATTCAACATTTCTACATATTTGGGAAAAGCAGGACATTCTATGGTCTCCTTGGCGGCATTGAAAGAGTCTTCATAACAGAGAAAATCTCCAAGCAGTTCCTCTTCTGCACGCCAAGGCTTGAAAAGTTGCAAAAGTGCTAAATAGAAAAACTCCTTTTTTTCAGGAGATTCGCCACTCAATTTTCGATGGTTTACCAAGTGGCATTTTCTTTGCTTGACCAGACATCCCTCACTTCCTATTACAGCATACACTCCTTTCTCAGTATCTTCTTTGATGTTCCTCTTGAATATGTAATTTTGAAGAACCTCATACAGACAAACATTCTCAAGGTGAATGCTTCGATTTGGATAATATGTATCCAACATGTTGGTCTTCAAAATGTCGGTACTGTTTGGCTCCTTTTCCGCCAAATACTCAATTTCCCGGACAGGTTTGAGAACTCGATTACGCGTTGCAGCAAGACCAAGACTCGCCCAAACGATACTCCTGGACTTGGCATAGAGACTTGCTGAAGACAACCGGTCAGAACATTCGTACGCTCCGATTTCTCGATGCGACAACATCTTCAGACTGAAACTGTACAACTTCTTGCTGAGGCTCTTTTCATGGGAAATGTCCTCCCACATATCCTTCAATTCTGTCTTCTCTTTTTTGGTGATGTAAGACGTCACATACCGAGCCACAGCCATACAATTATCAGCCACAAACTGTATATCCATGTTAGCATTCCACATGGACAAAATCACCGGGTTGTAGTCATTGATGTACTTGGACTCTTCGTTCCTCTTCAAATTGTATGTGTTTTTAGGTGATTTCTTCATGACATTGTGTCGCAGCGAAGACATCAAACTGTTTACTCTTCCTTTAGAAATTACCGGTCGTGGAAAGCCGAAACGACATTTGGTGTAGAACTTGTCCTTGTTTCGGAATTTACGACGGCAGTACTTTCCACATCGATGGCTTTGAAAACGCAGAACTTTTTCTCTTAGGCTTTTCTTCTCCTTTGCGTTTGGAACAGCACACGTAGAATACTGTTGGATGAAACTCATCACTGAGTCTTCTGGATCCATTCCAAATTTAGGTGCATCCTTGATCCACAGCAACATATGTATATGAGGAGCACCTCTTGCTTGGTACTCCTTTCTCCAGAAGAAATCCAACACCTCTCCAAGAGGTGGATTCTTCTTATTCATGATGAAAGACATCATAGCTTCAAATCTATGATTGAAGTACCTACATACATTGACTGGATCCAAAGAGCACAGTTCTCCGGGTGTCTTGAATTCGATGTTATCTACGTTAGCATTTGCCTCTCGTAGAAATTCAAGTAAGTCTTCCCAGCCATACTCGGCACAGCTCAGAGTGAGGAACCATGTGGGAGTACCTAAGTTCCTCAGCATACATTTTAAATCACCATGACGACGGTACCAGTACTCATTAGTACCACGCTGACACGCCATGAGATTAATCAGGTGAGAATCCAAAATACTGTCTTGGACATTGACTTTATCCATAAAGTCACTTGCCGAGATGTTTTGCATGTGTATACCACTTTTCAAGATGTGGTTCACTGCATATGACAGTCCAGACAGATCGCTTTCAAACAGGAGATGAAACAAATAAGGAATGCATTGTCGAAACCTAGCATCTCCTGCATACAATCGCAAAGTCCGGTATTCAGAAGCAGGAATTTGATGAGGTCGCTCATCATATCTTCCTCCCTGACCTGTTGGAAAAAGCTGTGGGAAACACCGAGCTTCCAAACTTTCCTCCCAAACACTAATGGGACTCCCTTTGGCTTGTTTCATTTGAAAAGCATTCCCCATGACTTCCTTGGAATGCAAAGGATGAACACTATAATGTTCATATATTTCTTCACTAGTAGAGGGTTCTACTTTCTCAATTTGACCAGCACACAAATCGCTATCCTCTTCCTCACTTACTTCCTCTTCTGCAACATATACATTCTTATAGTATTTATTATTTTTTTTCAAATACAATGTTGCCTTTTTAACTTTCCTAACATCTACTAAATCTTGCCATATTTTCTTATTCTTTGTCGGAACCCCATTAACTAAGATAACCAGAGGTTCCTCTTCCACTTTTTCTACTCCAATTGTGTTAATGTTTTTCTTGAAATCTAGAGGCAAATAAACAACTCTTCCCTTTAATCCTCTCTGTAAATCTGATGGAGGCAATTTCCCTGTCTTTGGCTCCATTCTTACAATAGCCTGAAAGGGATGGATACTTTGAATCAAAATAGATTCATAAGTATTTAAATCCTTCAATTCAGAAGGAATCTCAACCAATTCCAGATTATTATGAACTGCTCTAGCAGGCATCTGGTTTTGATTTAATTTGCAACAACAATAAGTACACACACGTTGATCCAATCCCAAATCAAAACAATTTTCTACCATCAAGTATGTTGCGAAATCCTTCCATTCACTATTATTTTCCCTTTCACTTTTTGCATATAAATCTACTAACTTAGTCTGATTCTTATAATAAGTGCGTCGACAACACACACAAGTGAAATTTGGCCTCTCACTTGATTTCACCTCAAACGTGGCAATTTCCCTCTGGAAATTATCTGTACTGGAAACCTGTACACTATCTTCCACATTACCCTCTTCTTCTTGGTCAATTTCAACATTCTCCTCTTTACTTCCAAAGTAACAAAACTCAATTTCTTCACAAATATTCTTCACATCTACTTCAGAACCATGCAAAAGAGCAGCGCATAATTGTTTAAGCATAATTGCTGGACTCTTAGCATAATACAACATTCTAACTAATTTCCTCACTTTATTATGATGCACTGCTAGCATCCTGAAATGATGAAAAACACTCTGGCATACTCTCCTGGAAAGACAAGCCAGTGAATGACCATGCAAACCTGTCACTTCTCTCACTCTGCAAGGATCTAATTCTTGCAACAACCTTATTTTCTGCTTCAAACTTTTCTTATTAAATGACCGTACAAAATCACAAAGCAAATTGATGGAATCCTGTCGCACACTACAAATACTACTACACTTCCAGGTGTAGACAGGACCCTTAGCACGTCTTCCTAAAACCTCATTACCTAACACCTCTTCTGTCTCTGTTGTCACAAGTTTTTCTTTTTCAACTGGACAACCATCTTTCACTTCATAAGCACGACCACTGGTGTCAACTGCATGCACCAAATCATTATCCTGGAAATAACTCTCCTCATTAAAAAATGCCTCACAGCTTGAACTATGCATCCATTCTCCAGAAAAAACTTTACAAAAATTACTACGATTAACTATTCTCTTCCATCTACTATTTCTTTTGAAATCATAAATTGCCTTGTTTAGCTTCCTAATTCTATTGATTATCAAAATAAATAACTTACGTTTAATTTCAAATGCCTGATCAATAACTTTGTCAACTTTTTTTTTTCTCTTATAAAAAACCAGTTTCTGTTGACCTTTCTTAATATTTTTTAACAAATTGCCAATTATCCTGTTGCGGAACATTCGTTTACGAATCTCCCTAAACTGTTGTTTCCTTCTACTATCATGCACAGAGTTATCTCTTGCTCTAGCAGTAACATTTTTGATTGACCTTTCCTTTCCATTTGAATTCCTTCTCGTTTTATGGACTGAAACATTTTCTGTAGTAATATTTTTTTTACTACACATATTTCTTATGAAATATTTTGTGCTCTTACCCGGTGCTTTCTTCGTGACTTGACAAATCTTTTTGTTAGAGGACTGCTGCTTATTTTCTTTCACCTGCTGTCTTTGACGTTTTGCAGCCTTTCTCTGTCTTTCTATTGTTGGCATGGTGAAATCTTGAAATGATCTGCAGTTGAATCTGTGGTAAAATATAATAAAAAATGTTATTAACCATTATTACCAAACAGTAAATCAATAACAGTGATCAAAAACTTAACACACTACTTGACATTTTAATTAGAAGATTTTTTAGTCGTTGGCAAATTTACAATACAGAAATAGCAGAAAAGAAATGACATTTATATTTATGTTACCTGTGCTATTTTATATGTGAATCTGATCTAATTTTATGAGCATATTTTAATATTTTATTGAAGACACTACACATAACCTGTTTTTGAAGGTGTCTTTATTTTTAAATTAAACGGTTTACATTTTTACTTTTTATTAATTATACATTTTAAAAATAAATGTTTATATTTCCATAGGCTCAAGCAGGTCAGCTTCCCACCCTATGTCATATAATTCGGACAAATCTGCATCCTCATCACGCTCTTCTTCATCCTCAGGATTTAAATCATCCAAAGGATCAACATCCACTGATGTTTCAATTACAAGTTCAATGATGAGGTCAAAATCAACTGATTGCAGATTGTCGCTCATGTTGATGTTGTCTTTATCTTTAAAGAAAGATAACAACAATGAGATGTTGCAGAGTAAGAGACAAATCTCAGAGATTATAATAGTAAAATTGTTTAACAAGAGTAATATTTTGCAGCTATTATTTAGCCATGTCCAGCAATGCTGAGCAGGTGAAGACTATGTCTAAATTTTCAGTGAACAGGACTCATCTCTTCTTAACCTTGGATAAGCCTCACCGACTCTGTGTGTCCTGCACATACTTAAATGTAAAGGGGCAGATTTATGTTAAATGGCACATCCCCAGGCATGCACCAGTTAACGTGCACCACTACTCTGCCACCCATGTTGTGCCGTATTTACAATTAGATAGGAGAAAGCTTCGTCAAAACCCTGCGCCTGCTTTAAGCAGGCATAGGTCTTGACGCAACATTGTGGAGATGGGGCACCCCTGAGCCTTGCTTGAGCTGCATCGCACTTGCGATACAACTCCAGCAATCACTACCTTTACAGCACAGATACGTCACGCATCTGTGCCATTTTTGCCCCATGATGCCCCGCATTGTAAATGCAGCACACCATGGGTGGCGGAACAGCGGCGCAGGATGACTGACACATCCCTGGTGATGCACCAGTCATCATAAATCTATCCCTAAGCTTCTTATCTTGTTGGAGATGAACCGCCATATGTATCATCAAAGTTTTTTCCATTTCCTAAATAGCGAACTTTAAGGAATAAATAGCGATTCATTACCATTCCTAGTTTGCGATGACCTATTTGCTAATTACAAATTACCCATTCATTTCCATGCAGCAGGAGGCCCATAGGAATGAAGCTGCAATTAGCGATTAGCAATTTGCTCATCGCAAATTAGGAATTTTTCCAAGGGTGCAGGGGTGTCTCAAGAACACCCTGCTGCACCCCCTGAAAAAGAAATTTGGGGGCATATGGCGCACATACATGCCCTAAGGGCATGTATGGGCGTCATATGGGACCTTTTGTTTTTTGGAAAAAAAGCTTTTTGAAAAGAATTCACAAATTACCACCAACTAGAAGTTGGTGGTAGTTTCCAAATCCTTAATGTCATTTTTTTACATATTTTTTGTTTGATACATTGCATTTAAGTAATCACAAAATTTGCAAATCCTTCAGTGCAATTGCAAAATAAGGAATAGCAAATTTTGCTACTCCTTATTTTGCATCAAACTTGTTTGATACATACCATTTGTCTAATTAACATTCGCAAAGGCCGAAATTCGTAGAATTTTGATCTTTGCGAATGCTAATTAGCTTGATACATATGGCCCCAAGTGAGGCCTGTCTTGCGACATGGTGCATCTTTTGCATCACTGCTGCATCGGTTTCATGTGGTACGTTTTTTTTACACCATGACATATCTGCCTAAATGCATCAATTTGTAATTTTGTCGCCTCATAGCAAATCTTTTGCACCGCTGCTGCATCATAAAAGTGACGCACAGTGGCACAAAAGAAGCATACACCTATCATAAATCTGTCCCTAGCATTTTAAATCATTAATCCAGGATGACGATAAGGTGTGGCCTATCCAGAGGTTTGTTTAAGGTGAGGCCTACTCAGGATTGCAGATTAAAGTTACGCTTGATGAAGAATACAGAGGAGATAATACATGTAAAGGCCTACCAATGAAGTAAGTAATGTGCACTTTATTGCGCCAGTCATCATAAATGTATCCCTAAGCTTCTTATCTTGTTACAGATGAACCACCATATGTACCATCAAACTATTTTGCATTTCCTAAATAGCAAATTTTAAGGAATAAATAGCAATTCTTTACCATTCCTAATTTGCAATGAGCAAATTGCTAATTGCAAATTAGCACCGCCGCTGCATCATAAAAGTGACGCACAGTGGCACAAAAGAGGCATACACCTATCATAAATCTGTCCCTAGCATTTTAAATGATTAATCCAGGATGACAATAAGGTGTGGCCTATCCAAAGGTTTGTTTAAGGTGAGCCCTACTCAGGATTGCAGATTAAAGTTACGCTTGATGAAGAATACAGAAGAGATAATACATGTAAAGGCCTACCAATGAAGTAAGTGATTTGCACTTTATTTCGCCAGTCATCATAAATGTATCCCTAAGCTTCTTATCTTGTTACAGATGAACCACCATATGTACCATCAAACTATTTTGCATTTCCTAAATAGCGAATTTTAAGGAATAAATAGCAATTCTTTACCATTCCTAATTTGCAATGAGCAATTTGCTAATTGCAAATTACCCATTCATTTCCATGGGCTAGGAGGCTCATAGGAATGAAGGTGCAATTTGCGATTAGCAATTAGCTCATCACAAAATAGGAATTTTTTCAAGGGTGCAGGGGTATCTCAAGAACACCCTGCTGCACCCCTGAAAAAGAAATTTGGGGGCATATGGCGCACATACATGCCCTAAGGGCATGTATGGGCGTCATATGGCACCTTTTGTTTTTTGGAAAAAAATGCTTTTTGAAAAGAATTCGCAAATTACCACCAACTAGAAGTTGGTGGTAGTTTCCAAATCCTTAATGTCATTTTTTACATATTTTTTGTTTGATACATTGCATTTAAGGAATCGCAAAATTTGCAAATCCTTCAGTGCAATCGCAAAATAAGGAATAGCAAATTTTGAATTAAGGACATTTTAAGTCATTTCCACATGTGCAGTGTTTTCAAATTATGATTTGAAAATCGTTTTTGGGGAAAAGTAATGGTTTGCAAATTTATGACAAGGACATAATGGTGTATGCTTCTCTATAATGCATTTCAGTGTCTCTGATGGCATTTTTCCCATATTACATTATAAGACCTTTCCCCATGGAGCACATTCCTTGTAAATATGCTCCCACCTGTGCATGGTGAATTTAGATTTTGACTGTTTGAGTCACATAGCCATGTTAAAAGTGACCCAAAAAAATTGCAAACGCTTTAAAAAAACACATTCATGTGTCTTAAGGACATTTTAAGTCATTTCCCCATGGACAGTGTTTTGTAAGTGGCGCAAAAGAGGCATACACCTATCATAAATATGTCCCTAGCATTTTAAATGATTAATTCAGGATGACGATAAGATGTGGCCTATCCAGAGGTTTGTTTAAGGTGAGGTCTACTCAGGATTGCAGATTAAAGTTACGCTTGATGAAGAATACAGAGGACATAATACATGTAAAGCTCTACCAATGAAGTAAGTGATGTCCACTTCATTGCGCCAGTCATCATAAATCTATCCCTAAGCTTCTTATCTTGTTAGACATCAACCGCCATATGTATCATATAACTATTTTGCATTTCCAAAATAGCGAATTTTAAGGAATAAATAGCGATTCTTTACCATTCCAAATTTGCGATGAGCAAATTGCTAATTGCAAATTACCCATTCATTTCCATGCGCCAGGATGCCCATATGAAAGAAGGTGCAATTTGCAATTAGCAATTAGCTCATCGCAAATTAGGAATTTTTCTCCAAAGGTGTAGGGGTGTCTCAATAACACCCTGCCGCACCCCTGAAAAAGAAATTTGGGGGCATATGGCGCACATAAATTTTAACAACATTCCTTTACCTCAAAAACGATTTTCAATTCATAATTTGAAAACACTGCCCACAGGGAAATTACTTAAAATGTCCTTAAGACACATGAAAGTGTTTTTTTATTGCCTTTCCAGCATGGTTGGGTCACTTTTAACATGGCTATGTAACACAAACATTTAAAATCTAAATTTGCCATGCACAGGTGGGAGCATATTTACAAGCAATTTGCGCCACAGAGAAAGGTCTTACATTAAAATGGGAAAAATAACATCAGGGACAGTCAATTGCCTTATAAAGAAGCATACACCATTATGTCCTTGTCATAAATTTAAAAACAATTCCTTTTCCCCAAAAACGATTTTCAAATCATAATTTCAAAACACTGCACATGGGAAAATTACTTAAAATGTCCTTAAGACACATAAAAGCGTTTTTTAATTGCCTTTGCAGCATGTTTGTATCACTTTTAACATGGCTATGTGACACAAACATTAAAAATCTAAATTTTCCTTGCACAGGTGGGAGCATATTTACAAGCAATTTGCGCCACATAATTCATAATTTTCTCCTTAAAGCACACTATTCTCTATCTAAATTAAAGAAATATTTTCTCACCTTAGCAAATACTTTGAGTTTGAAAACAGTCTCAGAAACACACCAATTTGTCTTCAGCAGAGCAAAAGGTATGCACTCCAGAGTCTGCAGCTATCAAAAGCACAGAAATGCTGTAATTCTTCACACATATCTCTCATGTCACCCAATCAAAACTCTTCCCTCACTTTTTTTCAAATGAAAACCCTTCCCCCCTCTGCCATTTCATGCCTTTTCTGCATAGCAACCACCTCTTGGAAGACTTCTGGTGTTTGCAAGTTCACACAACAATGTTGCAATTGAACTCTGAACTCTCAGTGCACCTGCATATCCAGTGCATTCTTTCATTTAATGATTTTTTATTGACCATTCAAAATACATCTTTCAAATAACTCATCCGTGCACCCTAACTTTCTGTTTTCAGCCATCAAAATCCACCAATCACTGTTACTGCTTCATGAACACAGAAACTCCACAGTTTTTTTCATTTTAAACTCTCATTTTTTCAACTGCCATTTCATTGCCACACTTCATCTGACTGCAGGAGAACCTTCTCTCACCATGTTTTCTGTCTGGATTGTTGGACATAGTTATATTCACTGGGCTCAAAGGTACACTGAAAACAGGAATTTACCTAACCTCAATTTACAAGATGTGGAAATTAAGTGGTTTGGCCACAGAGGATTAAAATGTCACCAATTGATACCATTGGTGAAAACCTTTATGCATTTGCCCAAACCTGACCTGTTAATTGTGCACTGTGGAGGTAATGACTTGGGCACTTTGACTGGTGTAGGTCTGGAAATGCTTTTAAAGGACACCTTTGAGCAATTAATGGCACTTTTTCCTCAGACTGCCTTGGTATATTCAAATATATGCCAAAGACAGAAATGGAGGTGGTCAAACCAATTTTGTCCACAAATTGAGAAGTCGAGGAAGCATGTAAACAAATCTGTTTCAGCTTACATGAGAGACCATGGAATGGGCTCCCTGTACAACAATAACTTGCGTTACTACATGCAAGATATCTACAGAGGAGATGGAGTTCACTTCTCAGATGAGGCAACAGAATTTTCACTCTGAATTTAAGAATGTGCATTGGTACCTACTTATAAGTACCTAAATGTACCATAAACCCAAAAGCTCTTCTCAGAGCTACCCTACATCTGATCACTCACAATTATTATTTTACTCTAACATTTTTCACTAATTTTCAACAAAGTACGCTCCCTGGGGCGCTACCCGGTACGCGAACCGGGAGCTAACCTCGCGAAATTTAAAAAAAAAATGTTTTTTTTTCGCACATATGGGCCTCCTCAGCCACCCTCACAAAACCTAGGGGGTCAAGATAAGTCTACCGTGCCCCCTTCTACCCATTCTGAACATTATTTGCCCTCCATCTTGTATCTTAATTCGACCGAAACACAAAATGGTGGACTCCCGTTACGCTTAAGGTTCGCGAACCGGGGCGCTCAACGGTTCGCGTACCGGGTCGCTCCCTGGGAAGCGCACCATCAAAAAAGGTGGGAAAGTAGTTCACAGAAAAGCCACTGGAGACAATTTCACCAAATATAGACTAGCTCATACTACATACCAATCCCTACCATTTTCACAAATTTGATTGGAATTCCATTTAGCCATTTAGCCTGTAGACCTCTCTAAATACCGTGAGGTAAATTACTTCACAAAACACATCTGAAGTGTTGGAATTGACAACCAATTAAAATGTTACTTTCATTTTCTACTTTTTTTACCTGACATTTGATTGGTTATATACCTGAATATATATAAAGGAAGAGAAGAAAACACAGCCATTTTGACTACTACTTCTTGGTGTACATTTCAATAGGATTTTCACTAATTCCTTCAACTTCTATCTAAAGGTAAGTTTTTATTTTTAAAACTGAAGTATATTGTGCACTATAAGTTAATATGGTAAACTTTTTCTGATAGTTATATACTATCCCTCTGTAGTAGTTATAGATTTAGATAGACTTCTCTGTTATAGTTATGGATGGAGTTAGGCTTCTCTTGTATAATTATGAATTTACTTACGTTAAATCACATACACTTTTTTATATTCCTACTTCCACTCTGATACTATACACTGCCCAAAATTAATCCCAACAGTGCCCTATCTCTACTAATATATATTTTTTTAATCTAAATTTCAGGCAAAATGGAAGGCGAACAGAAAGTTGAATTTCAAATTGTCCTGCAAGAGAGCAGCCAAGAAATCAATGATGAAAATGATATTGAATTTTTCGATGAAACTTTAGACAAAGAACTACTGCAATGTGTACAAGCAGTAGATAACCTCCTTGAAAATGAGGACATTTTACACCCTCAGAGACTACAATGTATATTCAATGATAATTATGAAATTTCTGACAATGAAATGTTAGAAAGTTTAATAAATTATGAAACACAATCACAATAAAAAAAATGCTTAAAAAATAAAGAAAATAAAAAATAAGCAACAAAAACAACAATCAATTAACATACAGCATTTGAAAAGTCTATCATTCATTTTTCATTGCAGTACGCTGCCCAGAACGCTTCCCGGTTCGCGGACCGGGCGCTCCCCACGCAAAAAAAAACAAAAAAATTGTTTTGTTTTTTTTGCCCCGCGGGGCCCTTTTAAAACCTCCACATTAAACCTAGGGGGTCAGGGAGGATCTAGTATGCCCCCTTATGGTCATTTTCGCCTTTGTTTTGGCCTCCTCTTGTCTCTCAATCCTACCGAGAGACAAGATGGCGGCCGCTCCAGACTGTTTAGAATGTTGACAGACACCGGAGAGCCAATCAGCTTAGCTACGCGAAGTTCCGGTACGCTTAAGGTCCGCGGACCGGAGCGCTGCCCAGAGCGCGCTTACAGATATATATCTTTTTTTAAACGTTAATTTCTCAAAATCCACTGGAGCACATATATTGAGACCTAGAAAAGGCACATCGGGCTACCAGTCCCTACAATTTTGCCAAGTTTCATGCAAATCCATTCAGCCGTTCGGGCTAAAAGTGAGGCCAACCGCCCTATGGAAAACTCAATGTTAAAAACACGTTTTGGGACCCCCCTTTTTTCTCGGCCCCCCCTTGACGAAACCCCCCCAAATTTCCAAGGGCTGCTCAGAAACAAAATGTTCCATTTTCCAGAAAATTTCAGCCAATTCTGTCCACAAACGCCAAAGTTATTAGACATAGAATTTTCAAAAATCCCATAGGGAAAAAATCCTAACTATATATACCTACTGGCGACCGCCAGTAGGTAATATATATATATATATATATATATGAGAGGAGGCGAGGGAATCTAAGGAATTCATATATATATATATATATGTATATATATATATATTCACTGAAAAAACCATAGGTTATACACCATATATAGTTAGGAATTAGCATTTAAAAAACCTTATTTTACTCACACAAAACCATTGAAATTCCATATATAGTTAGTTGTACTAACTATATATCGCGCACCCGCAATCCACTGCTGATGATGTCACATATTACATCATTCATGACATGGTCAGTGACATCACTGATGACATCACTGATGACATCTCAAATGACATCACTGATGACATCACTGATGACATCTCAAATGACATCACTGATGACATCACTGATGACATCTCAAATGACATCACTGATGACATCACTGATGACATCTCAAATGACATCACTGATGACATCACTGATGACATCTCATTTGACATTACTGATGACATCACTGATGACATCATTCATGTGATAATACGATGAAGCTCTTCAGACTCTAATATAACCTTAGATACAGTAAGTGTAAACAGACACTCACAGACTGTCACTCATCCATAGAGTTACACACACACCTAGTCAGTCATGCAAAGAATCAATCACACATCCATTTTCTCAACTATACAGTTATACACACCTTACTTATTCAAAGATATACTAACACATATTTACTCTCTTATACAATCCCTGATACAAGTTCACAATGATCCATACAGCCACTCACACATTCACTGGCTCTTATGCACAGTTATTTATATATGTCAACTCTCACATGTACTGTGTTTTACATATGTACTTACTTTTACATGTAGCACTGAGATATCCATTCACTCACCCATACACTCATGCACACAGTCAACCGCCCATACAGCTGTTTCCACATGCACTTTTGAACCCATACATCTAGTGAATCAACTGCTCACACATCTATGCACAGAGTCATACACCTCCCAGCCACCCATACACACTCTCAGTCTCCCATACAAATACGTAGGCAACCAATCAATAACGCATATAGTTAATCATATAGCTAATGATCAACACATGCAGCAGTTTATAGAACAACAAACATAATGATGCACAAATTGAGACAGTTTAGTCACTAACCCATGCACTCAGTGAGACACATTTAACCACTCACTCATACAGTCAGTCATGCACCTAATAAATCCTTCATCCAGACATTTATACATCCACTAATTCTTAAATATGTAAGACATATTTTAACTTTACAGAATTATACAGTCACTGGATGACGTCATCAGTGATGTCATCAATGATGTCATTTGAGATGTCATCAGTGATGTCATCAGTGATGTCATTTGAGATGTCATCAGTGATGTCATCAGTGATGTCATTTGAGATGTCATCAGTGATGTCATCAGTGATGTCATTTGAGATGTCATCAGTGATGTCATCAGTGATGTCACTGACCATGTCATGAATGATGTAATATGTGACATCATCAGCAGTGGATTGCGGGTGCGCGATATATAGTTAGTACAACTAACTATATATGGAATTTCAATGGTTTTGTGTGAGTAAAATAAGGTTTTTTAAATGCTAATTCCTAACTATATATGGTGTATAACCTATGGTTTTTTCAGTGAATTTTCAAGGTTTTGTAAATGCTAATTCCTAACTATATATGGTCTATAACCTATGGTTTTTTCAGTGAATTTCATTGGTTTTTTAAAAGCTAATATCTACAGAAGTAAAATGTATTCTTCTTTAAATCCAAAAATATATTTTATATGTTTATTAATCATTTTTTTTAAATATTTTTTTTGTTTCGCTCCCGGTCCGCTAACCGGGAAGCTTCCCGTTAGCTCAATTCGATTCCGCGATCCGGTCCGCGAACCGGTAACAAATCAACATAGTGACGGTATTGCGTTGCCGCGTAATGCGTCTTATGACGTACTGCGTTAGCGCACCCGGAAGTGCCCCGGGGCGCGGACCGAGGCGCGAAACGCAACTCCCCGGAAGCGATCCGCGGCGCGAAAGCGCGACGTATCGCGTTGCCGCGAAATGCGTCTTGTGACGTATCGCGTTAGCGCACCCGGAAGTGTCCCGGGGCGCGGACCGAGGCGCGAAGCGCAGCGAACCGGAAGCTAACCGGGGAGCGTTCCGCAGCGCGTAACATGAAAGTTAGAGGTCATGTGACTTGTTAATAAAGCTTTTCATTGGTTCATTTCACTTTTAGTTTCATAATTATGGAAGGCTAGGTCAGGTGACCTAAAAATAACACTTTTCATTGGTTGAGAAGTATTGTTTTTTCCAAATGATGAAAACCACTCCTTCTTTCCTCACTCTGACTTTCATTATTGTGAGAGGAAGACCTATTTTGCTTCTTGGAAGACCTATTTTGATTGTATGAAAATGGCTTCACTGATTGCTTCAGCTGGTGCACCCCCACCACCACCTCCACCTCCTCATGGGATGAGAGGACCACCTCCCCAGGTGGTTACCAACACTGAGGAGGAAGATGAAGAGATGGATGAGGAGGGAGAACAACCACAATTTCTTGAAGAGTTGCCCCGGGTTTCAAGAAAGAAACCCAGTTTCATCTGGCAGTTTTTTTCCATCCCTCGTGGCCAAAAAAAGGTCAATGCCAGGTACGCAACATGCCTCATATGCAAGGAACAATTGTCCACAGGGACGGACAAAAAATACAGCTACGGTAATCATACCATGCATAGGCACATGACGAGGAAACATCCCTTAAATTACAGCCGGGCGGAATTAAGGGATATGATGGACAATCCTCGACCAACTCCTGTGACGAGACCAGCAACATCGGTTTCTTTATCACCAGAGGAGGCACGGGAAACTGTGCCAAATATCCAACCCAATTTTGGGAACATGATACACTTATGTATGCGCTGTCGTGCATTATTAGCTTGTGGCAACATGAGCATCAATGCACTGAACCTGGCGTATGAACACCATGATTGCCCTAACCGCCCCCAGTAATTTTTTTTTGCTCCTGTTGAGCCCTTTTCAACGCCTGTTTTTTGTTGTTTCCCCCCCCAAAAAAAACCAAAAAAAAAATATAAAATCGTTCAAAAAATACAAAAAAAACAAAAAATGTTCAAAAAATACAAAAAAAATATAAAACAACAAAAATATTAAAAAAAAAGTTCTTTTCAGAACTACCTTCCCTTTCCAAAAAAATTGCTACAATGTTTAACACTCTGGCAAGCTCTCTTTCTTTTGGTTCGCTCCCGGGTTAGCTTCCCGGTACGCGGACCGGGAGCTAACCAAAAAATTAAAAAAAAAAAAAAAAAAAGAGTAAGTATAAGGAAAGTAAACAGAGAGTGATGTTTCAAGAAAGACAGCTATAGGGAGTAAAGAAGAGATACTGTTTAATAGATCTATTTACCAAAGAACAGACAGAAGAGGGTATAATTGTGAAAAACAAAATAGATAACGAAGTGAAAGAAAAACAAGCATTGGCATAGCCAATAGGTATCGACTTTGGGACCTTCTAAGTATTTAGTTATGCAGCATAATATCCTTGGTGCAGCAACATCAACTGTTGCATGGCTAAACACGTATAAGGTCCCAAAGGCGAGACCTATTGTCTATGCCAATGCTTGTTTCTTAAGTAGAATTGCAATACGTATGGCTCTTCCATGTAAAAAAATCTTATCTTGTGCTCTAAAGATTGCTAAAGTTTCGACAGAGAACAGGCTAGATTGTAAGTAGGGTAAATTGCGCTTGGTGATCTGTTTGAGGGAGCGTCTGCTTTGCCTGGTGTCTTTTGGAGAGCAATTTTGATTGTTATACTGGACAATATAGCCCTAATGTAAATAACATAGGGGCATATTATCAACATAGGCAATAAAAGTTTTGCAGCTTTTATCGGCAGAAATGTGTCGCTAAAGCTGCTTTTGCGGCAGAAAACTGCCGCTAAAGCCGCTTTTGCACCAGTTTTCTGCCAATAAAAAGAGCAATAATTTTATTGGCTGCATTCATAATATGCCCCTTAGTGTGCTTCAACTACACAGAGAAAGCATTATGAACAAATAGTGATACAGTGATCAGTCAAAGACACTAAGAGTAATAGAGACGGAGTGAGTGAACAAGAGTGAGGAACTATGAGAAGAGAGGGACTGAGAAAAAGAGTGGAAGGAGTTGAGTAAGTAGGTAATAGAGAAAGGAATGAGGGAAGTAGCAAAGGCAGGAAACTGAGGATTAAAGAAATGAAGCAGTGGAACTAATAGTAGTTCAATGTGATAGAAATGTAACGAAAAGAGTACAAAATACTTACCTTATAATTGTCGTTAAATTCCTCACTTTTTATTTTTATACTTTCAATCTGTGAAAGAGAGAACAAACATTTGAAAAATATAAAAACATGTATTAAAAAATTACAAAAGACAAGGGCAAAGATTGAAGGACAAACAGTTTTTCAATAACTTTGACACTTACAGAAGCTACACAGTCCTAAAGATATACATTTTAAACTAACACTATCTTGATGCAGATGAAGTGAGGCCTATCTTAAAACATGGTGCATCTTTTGCATTGCTGTTGTCTCAGAAAAGTGTCGCAAGACACTAAAATTTAAAATAATTGCTTTAGGATGCCAATAAGATGTCTACTATCCAGAGTTTTGTTTCAGGTGAGGCCTACTCAGGGTTGCAGATGCAATTTCGAGTTGTTGAAGAGAATAGAGGACATAATACATGTGAAGGTCTACCAATGAAGTGAGTCATGTCCACTGCAATCTTCAACAAAGTCCAAACCTCCTATGTTTCCCTGGACAGACCTAAACTTGATCTGCACAATGTGATTCGTAATGATAGGAAACACACATGATGTAATTGAAATACATGCAATTTATTTTGCTCATTTCACAATCACATCACTTGTGTTTCCTTTGCTTAGGTATCTCATTGTGCAGATGTAGTCTAGCATATCAAAGAATACGCAGAAGTGCAGCACTGCATGCAACAACTTTGACACTTACAGAAGCCTCACCTTCTCCATGCCTCCTACACAGTTCTACATATACATCATAAATGCAAACAGTACAGAATTAATTATACATGTTAAATGGTTTATTTTTGCTGTTCTCAGAATGTATCAAAATTCACTAAAAACAGTGACTTGAAGGTATTCATCATGTAACAGCGGGGAAAAAAAACACAATCAAAATGATTGTGTTTAAAAAACCCATACAACATCAGAAATCAAAAATCAGAACTCCTTAAAGTTAACTTACTTTCCATGACGTCCAAGGATGTCCTATGAATAGCTTACACTCTTTTGTGCTGTTATTACTTTCAGCCCGCCACTTTCTGAAAGAAAATCTCCATCGTTTTTAAAAACATGTTACATACAATAAATGACTTCTTGCTCTCTACCACAAGATTCCACAAGGCCAAATCTTGTCAGAGCCATGTATAACTCTTGGATTTCTTGTTAGCCAATCCCATCATTTGGCATTCCCGCAACTTTCAGAATTAAAATGTTGAAGATCATTTTCACAATCCTGGAATAGTAATATCTTCCCCTTCTTGCTCAGTCATGTTCTACATTTCCTATGACACTGATACTGCTTAATATGAAGCAGACTTACACTACCTCTATGACTACAACAATTATTTAATTCTCTACATCACTTTTAATCACAAAGCAATGTAAAACAGTAGACAGCATTGCAGACTTACATTCCCTCTACTCCATGTTTTGATTGGCTGCTTCAATTAGCTTATAAAAAGAAACAGTTTTTCTGAACTCATTCAAAGTGCACATATATCTCCATGATGTCCAGGCCTATGATTAGAAGTTGTGTCTCTGAACTACACTTATCCTCAAGGCCAAATTGTGTAGGAGCCATTAGAACTTCTTGAAATTCCACAGAGCACATCCCGAGATTATTTCCCTAAAATTTTGGTTTTAAAAACACCAGGTAAGAGTTTTTAAGGTCATACGGCAATTTTTTTTTGAAAATTAAAACAGAATCATTGCAGAATGACCAGCCATTTCTAGACTTTAAATAAGCTGTGTAATGTCCTGATGATATTGAAGGGCCGTCATGATATATAATTGCTGTAGTTACAAAAGTCCTTCCTGATATTGACAACTGCGAAGCTACAAATTTTTTTATTAAAGTTGTCAATTTTGTTCCATCAGGCCTACATCGTTGGAACATTAAAATGACGTACTGGCCATATGTTCGTATAAATAATGTGGACATCATTTCAGATTTACATTGGCTACACTCCATGTTGTGATTAGCAGCTTTTACTAGCTTATTAAAGGAGACTGATTTACTGTCTGGCAAAGTTAAATATATAAATCTTTCTGAGTCTACACTAGTAGTACTTGATATCATACAGTTCTCGCAGTCATGCTGCCATTGATAAGAAAGCCCAAACAGCTGATCTACATCTACACCTTCAGCATGTAATACATCAAGCATATACATTAAAAACTCCTGACAATCTTGCTGAATATTTTGAGAGAATTGTGTTTGGCCTGAACATCTGTCTAACAGATTTCGAATTTCAGACACACTTTCTATGTTTCTTCTATCAGTGGTACATTTCTCTAACACAGAATTTAACAAACCGCAAAATCTTTGATCAGAATTGACCACAATCTCTTCTTTTACATTTTTTAGAGAAAACAAAACATTAATTACTACATTAGCATAGCAGTTGACACCAGAACTGTTTTCAAACTGAAAACCAACAACATCTTCAACAGAATCCTTTTTGTTTCTGCTTGTAATTTTAGGTTCATTCACTTTTTGTCTTTTTGCTATAACCTCCCCAGTATTGTTCTCATTTCTTCGTTTCCGGCCTACCAGACGTTTCTCAAACAAAGGAAACTGAGGCAAATGTGGCGCATACTCTCTTCTTAACCTATTGTATTCCTTAACACAATCTATATCTGCACAAATGTTTGTGACATCACACTCAATCAAGTACAATCCCGATAAAGTTCTAACTCGTGACAATGCCACATATGCCATACCCTCCTTGAACACAGAACTGCCAATATTCACCAATGCACTGTCTACACTTAAACCTTGCGATTTATGGATTGTCACCGCATATGCCAAGCAAACTGGAAACTGCTTACGGCGAACATATAAGTCTTTTACAAGCAAAAATCTAGCAGAACAACGAGCAATTAGCTGTACTTCCTCAATGCCATCAAATTTAATTTTTAAAAATTCAATTCCATCTCTATTTCTGTATTTCACAAAATCAACAACATTACCCATTGATCCATTTACCAGACCTCTTTCAACATGTAAATTCCTTCTTAAAATTATACGGCAGTTCAAGCACACATTCAGAGTCTTTTCAAAACCTGCAGTTTTAGATATACTCTTCTCTAATGAATCCAATTTTGTTTTCAGATTCTCAGACAAAATAATTGTTGATCCCATATGCTCTACTCTATCAATAGCTTCCAGTTTCACAATCTCTTCCTTTTCTAAATGCAACATTTTGTTGTTAAATTTGGCACATTCTGCAAGAGTTGGCATCAAACATATTCCAGATTTCTTTTCAGTAATTTTCTGAAAAATATTCTCAGGCACAACATCTTGTTCTGGATATAAATTTGACAGTAATCGTGCATGTAAAGCTTCTTTCCCATGCTCGGTCACTTTTCCAATTCTAACATCTTGTAGAATAGTCTTGTAAACTTCATCCTTCGCCTGACGCATATTTTCATGCAGTTCAGCATAATTGAAGTTTAACCATATATTGACGTTGCCAATGCTGCCTAGGCACTTCCTGGTATCTTCATGCGTGAACATTTTGAACACAGGTTGCCCTTTCACTGGTGTCAGCTGCAAAAGATCTCCGAAAACAATGATGTGTTTGCCACCAAATAACACATCATACTCTGTTTTGAGAACTTCTTGCATCCTCAAATGCACAAAGGCAAGCATGACATTGGAAACCATGCTTACTTCGTCAATGATAAGAAGTTTCATTTTCCTCAAGATTCTTGAAACTTCAAAACAAGCATCTCCAGATAGCTTGTGATATTCTAATTTGTTGTCATGCTCCACTGGCAGCATCAGTAAACGATGTAAAGTAATCCCTTTAATATTATGTGCTGCCAGTCCAGTTGGAGCAGTGACAACACAAGACAGCGATGACTCTGTCTTTTCCTGCAAATAGCATGAAATTGCTTTAATGAGGAAACTTTTTCCAGTTCCCGCTTCTCCACTCACGTACAGTCGGACAGGCTTCAACGACGTACATGAGCACTCTTTCTTATCATGACTTAATCCATGATCAATTTGCATGGTAACTTCGTCATATATTTTCCTCTGCTCAACGTTGAGTTGCCTTTCCAACTCTTCTAAGTTAACCGCATCCTCTTGAGCATGTGCCATGGCTCTTTCCACTTCATTCATAGCAGTGGCAGCTTCATTTTCGATAAGAGGTCCTCCTAGTGGATCCTGACTCAATGAAGCAGAACTCTGACTGTCCTGAGAACTGTCTCTGGCAATCTCGGCTGCAATCGTTGCTTCCTGCTCAATTTCCGCATTCAACATTTCTACATATTTGGGAAAAGCAGGACATTCTATGGTCTCCTTGGCGGCATTGAAAGAGTCTTCGTAACAGAGGAAATCTCCAAGCAGTTCCTCTTCTGCACGCCAAGGCTTGAAAAGTTGCAAAAGTGCTAAATAGAAAAACTCCTTTTTTTCAGGAGATTCGCCACTCAATTTTCGATGGTTTATCAAGTGGCATTTTCTTTGCTTGACCAGACATCCCTCACTTCCTATTACAGCATACACTCCTTTCTCAGTATCTTCTTTGATGTTCCTCTTGAATATGTAATTTTGCAGAACCTCATACAGACAAACATTCTCGAGGTGACTGCTTCGATTTGGATAATATGTATCCAACATGTTTGTCTTCAAAATGTCGGTACTGTTTGGCTCCTTTTCCGCCAAATACTCAATTTCCCGCACAGGTTTGAGAACTCTATTACGCGTTGCAGCAAGACCAAGACTCGCCCAAACGATACTCCTGGACTTGGCATAGAGACTTGCTGAAGACAACCGGTCAGAACATTCGTACGCTCCGATTTCTCGATGCGACAACATCTTCAGACTGAAACTGTACAACTTCTTGCTGAGGCTCTTTTCATGGGAAATGTCCTCCCACATATCCTTCAATTCTGTCTTCTCTTTTTTGGTGATGTAAGACGTCACATACCGAGCCACAGCCATACAGTTATCAGCCACAAACTGTATATCCATGTTAGCATTCCACATGGACAAAATCACCGGGTTGTAGTCGTTGATGTACTTGGACTCTTCGTTCCTCTTCAAATTTTATGTGTTTTTAGGTGATTTCTTCATCACATTGTGTCGCAGCGAAGACATCAAACTGTTTACTCTTCCTTTAGAAATCACCGGTCGTGGAAAGCCGAAACGACATTTGGTGTAGAACTTGTCTTTGTTTCGGAATTTACGTCGGCAGTACTTTCCACATCGATGGCTTTGGAAACGCAGAACTTTTTCTCTTAGGCTTTTCTTCTCCTTTGCGTTTGGAACAGCACACGTAGAATACTGTTGGATGAAACTCATCACTGAGTCTTCTGGATCCGTTCCAAATTTAGGTGCATCCTTGATCCACAGCAACATATGTATATGAGGAGCACCTCTTGCTTGGTACTCCTTTCTCCAGAAGAAATCCAACACCTCTCCAAGAGGTGGATTCTTCTTATTCATGATGAAAGACATCATAGCTTCAAATCTATGATTGAAGTACCTACATACATTGACTGGATCCAAAGAGCACAGTTCTCCGGGTGTCTTGAATTCGATGTTATCTACGTTAGCATTTGCCTCTCGTAGAAATTCAAGTAAGTCTTCCCAGCCATACTCGGCACAGCTCAGAGTGAGGAACCATGTGGGAGTACCTAAGTTCCTCAGCATACATTTTAAATCACCATGACGACGGTACCAGTACTCATTAGTACCACGCTGACACGCCATGAGATTAATCAGGTGAGAATCCAAAATACTATCTTGGACATTGACTTTATCCATAAAGTCACTTGCCGAGATGTTTTGCATGTGTATACCACTTTTCAAGATGTGGTTCACTGCATATGACAGTCCAGACAGATCGCTTTCAAACAGGAGATGAAACAAATAGGGAATGCATTGTCGAAACCTAGCATCTCCTGCATACAATCGCAAAGTCCGGTATTCAGAAGCAGGAATTTGATGAGGTCGCTCATCATATCTTCCTCCCTGACCTGTTGGAAAAAGCTGTGGGAAACACCGAGCTTCCAAACTTTCCTCCCAAACACTAATGGGGCTCCCTTTGGCTTGTTTCATTTGAAACAACTCAATAGCATTCCCCATGACTTCCTTGGAATGCAAAGGATGAACACTATAATGTTCATATATTTCTTCACTAGTAGAGGTTTCTACTTTCTCAATTTGACCAGCACACAAATCGCTATCCTCTTCCTCACTTACTTCCTCTTCTGCAACATATACATTCTTATAGTATTTATTATTTTTTTCAAATACAATGTTGCCTTTTTAACTTTCCTAACATCTACTAAATCTTGCCATATTTTCTTATTCTTTGTCGGAACCCCATTAACTAAGATAACCAGAGGTTCCTCTTCCACTTTTTCTACTCCAATTGTGTTAATGTTTTTCTTGAAATCTAGAGGCAAATAAACAACTCTTCCCTTTAATCCTCTCTGTAAATCTGATGGAGGCAATTTCCCTGTCTTTGGCTCCATTCTTACAATAGCCTGAAAGGGATGGATACTTTGAATCAAAATAGATTCATAAGTATTTAAGTCCTTCAATTCAGAAGGAATCTCAACCAATTCCAGATTATTATGAACTGCTCTAGCAGGCATCTGGTTTTGTTTTAATTTGTTACAACAATAAGTACACACACGTTGATCCAATCCCAAATCAAAACAATTTTCTACCATCAAGTATGTTGAAAAATCCTTCCATTCACTATTATTTTCCCTTTCACTTTTTGCATATAAATCCACTAACTTAGTCTGATTCTTATAATAAGTGCGTCGACAACACACACAAGTGAAATTAGGCCTCTCACTTGATTTCACCTCAAACGTCGCAATTGCCCTCTGGAAATTATCTGTACTGGAAACCTGTACACTATCTTCCACATGACCCTCTACTTCTTGCTCAATTTCAACATTCTCCTCTTTACTTCCAAAGTAACAAAACTCAATTTCTTCACACATATTCTTCACATCTATTTCAGAACCATGCAAAAGAGCAGCGCATAATTGTTTCAGCATAATTGCTGGACTCTTAGCATAATACAACATTCTAACTAATTTCCTCACTTTGTTATGATGCACTGCTAGCATCCTGAAATGATGAAAAACACTCTGGCATACTCTCCTGGAAAGACAAGCCAGTGAATGACCATGCAAACCTGTCACTTCTCTTACTCTGCAAGGATCTAATTCTTGCAACAACATCATTTTCTGCTTCAAACTTTTTTTGTTAAATGACCGTACAAAATCACAAAGCAAATTGATGGAATCCTGTCGCACACTGCAAATACTACTACACTTCCAGGTGTACACAGGACCCTTAGCACGTCTTCCTAAAACCTCATTACCTAACACCTCTTCTGCCTCTGTTGTCACAAGTTTTTCTTTTTCAACTGGACAACCATCTTTCACTTCATAAGCACGACCACTGGTGTCAACTGCATGCACCAAATCATTATCCTGGAAATAACTCTCCTCATTAAAAAATGCCTCAGAGCTTGAACTATGCATCCATTCTCCAGAAAAAACTTCACAAAAATTACTACGATTAACTATTCTCTTCCATCTACTATTTCTTTTGAAATCAAAAATTGCCTTGTTTAGCTTCCTAATTCTATTGATTGTCAAAATAAATAACTTACGTTTAATTTCAAATGCCTGATCAATAACTTTCTCAACTATTTTTTTTCTCTTATAAAAAACTAGTTTCTGTTGACCTTTCTTAATATTTTTTAACAAATTGCCAATTATCCTGTTGCGGAACATTCGTTTACGAATCTCCCTAAACTGTTGTTTCCTTCTACTATCATGCACAGATTTATCTCTTGCTCTAGCAGTAACATTTTTCATTGTCCTTTTCTTTCCATTTGATTTCCTTCTCGTGTTATGGACTGAAACATTTTCTGTAGTAATATTTTTTTTATGACAAATATTTCTTATGAAATATTTAGAGCTCTTACCCGGTGCTTTCTTCGTGGCTTGAGAAATCTTTTTGTTAGAGGACTGCTGGGTTTTTGTTTTCACCTGCTGTCTTTGACGTTTTGCAGCCTTAATCTGTCTTTGTATTGTAGGCATGGTAAAATCTTGAAATGATCTGCAGTTGAATCTGAGGAAAAATATAATAAAAAATGTTAATAAACATTATTACCAAACAGTAAATCAGTAACAGTGATCAAAAACTTAACACTCTACTTGACATTTTAATTTGAAGATTTTTTAGTCATTGGCAATCTTACAATACAAAAATACCAGAAAAGAATCTATGCTATTTTATATGTGAATCTGATCTAATTTTATGAACATATTTTAATATTTTATTGAAGACACTACACATAACCTGTTTTTGAAGGTGTCTTTATTTTTAAATTAAACGGTTTACCTTTTTACTTTTTATTAATTATAAATTTTAAAAATAAATGTTTATATTTCCAAAGGCTCAAGCAGGTCAGCTTCCCATCCTATATCATATAGTTCGGACAAATCTGCATCCTCATCACGCTCTTCTTCATCCTCAGGATTTAAATCATCCAAAGGATCAACATCCACTGATGTTTCAATTACAAGTTCAATGATGAGGTCAAAATCAACTGATTGCAGATTGTCGCTCATGTTGAGGTTGTCTTTATCTTTAAAGAAAGATAACAACAATGAGATGTTGCAGAGTAAGAGACAAATCTCAGAGATTATATTAGTAAAATTGTTTAACAAGATTAACATTTAGCAGCTATTATTTAGCCATGTCCAGCAATGCTGAGCAGGTGAAGCCTATGTCTAATTATTCACTGAACAGGACTCATCTCTTCTTAACCTTGGATAAGCCTCACTGACTCTGTGTCCCCTGCACATACTTAAATGTAAAGGGGCAGATTTATATTAAATGGCACATCCCCAGGCATGCACCAGTTAACGTGCACCACTGCTCTGCCACCCATGGTGTGCCGCATTTACAATCAGATAGGAGAAAGCTGCGTCAAAACCCTGCGCCTGCTTGAAGCTGGCATAGGTCTTGACGCAGCATTGTGGAGATGCGGCACCCCTGAGCCTTGCTGGAGCTGCATCGCACTTGCAATACAACTCCAGCAATGCGCCACCTTTACGGCACATATGCGTCACGCATCTGTGCCATTTTTGCCCCATGCTGCGCCGCATTGTAAATGCAGCACACCATGGGTGGCGGAACAGCGGCGCAGGATGACTGTCACATCCCTGGTGATGCGCCAGTCATCATAAATGTATCCCTAAGCTTCTTATCTTGTTAGAGATGAACTGCCATATGTATCATCAACATATTTTACATTTCCTAAATAGCGAATTTTAAGGAATAAATAGCGATTCTTTACCATTCCTAATTTGCGATGAGCAAATTGCTAATTGCAAGTTACCCATTCATTTCCATGGGCTAGGAGGCTCATAGGAATGAAGGTTTAATTTGCGATTACCATTTTGCTCATCACAAATTAGGAATTTTTCCAAGGGTGAAGGGGTGTCTCAAGAACACCCTGCTGCACCCCTGAAAAAGAAAATTGGGGGCATATGGCACACATACATGCCCTAAGGGCATGTGTTGGCGTCATATAGCACCTTTTGTTTTTTTGAAAAAAAGCTTTTTGAAAAGAATTCACAAATTACCACCAATTTACCACAATAGTTTCCAAATCCTTAATGTCATTTTTTACATATTTTTTGTTTGATACATTGCATTTAAGGAATCACAAAATTTGCAAATCCTTCAGTGCAATTGCAAAATAAGGAATAGCAAATTTTGCTACTCCTTATTTTGCATCAAACTTGTTTGATACATACCATTTGTCTAATTAACATTAACAAAGGCTGAAATTCGTAGAATTTTGATCTTTGCAAATGCTAATTACCTTCATACATATGGCCCCAAGTGAGGCCTGTCTTGCGGCATGGTGCATCTTTTGCATCACTGCTGCTTGGGTTTTATGTGGTACGTTTTTTTTACACCATGACATATCTGCCTAAATGCATCAATTTGTAATGTTGTCGCCTCATAGCAAATCTTTTGCACCACCGCTGCATCATAAAAGTGACGCACAGTGGCACAAAAGAGGCATACACCTATCATAAATCTGTCCCTACCATTTTAAATGATTAATCCAGGATGACAATAAAGTGTGTCCTATCCAGAGGTTTGTTTAAGGTGAGGCCTACTCAGGATTGCAGATTAAAGTTACGCTTGATGAAGAATACAGAGGAGATAATACATGTAAAGGCCTACCAATGAAGTAAGTAATGTGCACTTTATTGCGCTAGTCATCATAAATGTATCCCTAAGCTTCTTATCTTGTTACAGATGAACCACCATATGTACCATCAAACTATTTTGCATTTCCTAAATAGCAAATTTTAAGGAATAAATAGCAATTCTTTACTATTCCTAATTTGCAATGAGCAAATTGCTAATTGCAAATTAACCATTCATTTCCATGGGCTAGGAGGCTCATAGGAATGAAGGTTGCAATTTGTGATTAGCAATTAGCTCATCACAAAATAGGATTTTTTTCAAGCGTGCAGGGGTATCTCAAGAACACCCTGCTGCACCCCTGAAAAAGAAATTTGGGGTCATATGGCGCACATAAATTTTAACAACATTCCTTTACCTCAACAACGATTTTCAAATCATAACTTCAAAACACTACACATGGGAAAATTACTTAAATTGTCCTTAAGACACATAAAAGCGTTTTTTGATTGGCTTTCCTGCATGGTAGGGTCACTTTTAACATGGCTATGTAACACAAACATTCAAAATCTAAATTTTCCATGCACATGTGGGAGCATATTTACAAGCAATTTGCGCCACAGAGAAAGGTCTTACACTAAAATGAGAAAAATAACATCAGGGACAGTCAATTGCCTTATAAAGAAGCATACACCATTATGTCCTTGTCATGATTTTAAAAACAATTCCTTTTCCCCAAAAACGTTTTTCAAATCATAATTTCTAAACACTGCACATGGGAAAATGACTTAAAATGTCATTAAAACACATGAAAGCGTTTTTTGATTGCCTTTCGAGCATGGTTGGGTCACTTTTAACATGGCTATGTAACACAAAAATTCAAAATCAAAATTTTCCATGCACACGTGGAAGCATATTTACAAGCAATTTGCGCCACAGAGAAAGGTCTTACACTAAAATGAGAAAAATAACATCAGGGACAGTCAATTGCCTTATAAAGAAGCATACACCATTATGTCCTTGTCATGATTTTAAAAACAATTCCTTTTCCCCAAAAACGATTTTCAAATCATAATTTCTAAAAACTGCACATGGGAAAATGACTTAAAATGTCCTTAAGACACATAAATGCGTTTTTTGATTGGCTTCCCTGCATGGTAGGGTCACTTTTAACATGGCTATGTAACACAAACATTCAAACTCTAAATTTTCCATGCACATGTGGGAGCATATTTACAAGCAATTTGCGCCACAGAGAAAGGTCTTACACTAAAATGAGAAAAATAACATCAAGGACAGTCAATAGCCTTATAAAGAAGTATACACCATTATCTCCTTGTCATGATTTTAAAAACAATTCCTTTTCCCCAAAAACGATTTTCAAATCATAATTTCTAAACACTGCACATGGGAAAATGACTTAAAATGTCAATAAAACACATGAAAGCATTTTTTGATTGCCTTTCCAGCATGGTTGGGTCACTTTTAACATGGCTATGTAACACAAACATTCAAAATCAAAATTTTCCATACACATGTGAGAGCATATTTACAAGCAATTTGCGCCACATAAATCATAATTTTCTCCTTAAAACACACTATTCTCTATCTAAAGTAAAGAAATATTTTCTCACCTTAGCAAATACTTTGAGTTTGAAAACAGTCTCAGAAACACACCAATTTGTCTGCAGCAGAGCAAAAGGTATGCACTCCAGAGTCTGCAGCTATGAAAAGCACAGAAATGCTGTAATTCTTCACACATATCTCTCATGTCACCCAATCAAAAGTCTTCCCTCACTTTTTTCAAATGAAAACCCATCCCCCCTCTGCCCTTTCTGCTTTATCTGCATGGCAACCACCTCCTGGAAGAACTCTGTTGTTTGCAAGTTCACACAAAAATGTTGCAATTGAACTCTGAACTCTCAGTGCACCTGCATATCCAGTGCATTCTTTCATTTAATGACTTTTTATTGACCACTCAAAATACATCTTTCAAAGAACACATCCGTGCACCCTAACTTTTTGTTTTCAGCAATCAAAATCCACCAATCACTGTTACTGCTTCATGAACACAGAAACTCCACAGTTTTTTTCATTTCAAACTCTCATTTTTTCAACTGCCATTTCATTGCCACACTTCATCTGACTGCAAGAGAACCTTCTCTCACCATGTTTTCTGTCTGGATTGTTGGTCATAGTTATATTCACTGGGCTCAAAGGTACGTTGAAAGCAGGAATTTACCTAACCTCAATTTACAAGATGTGGAAATTAAGTGGTTTGGCCACAGAGGATTAAAATGTCACCAATTGATACCATTGGTGAAAACCTTTATGCATTTGCCCAAACCTGACCTGTTAATTGTGCACTGTGGAGGTAATGACTTGGGCACTTTGACTGGGGTAGGTCTGGAAATGCTTTTAAAGGACACCTTTGAGCAATTGATGGCACTTTTTCCTCAGACTGCCTTGGTATATTCAAATATATGCCAAAGACAGAAATGGAGGTGGTCAAACCAATTTTGTCCACAAATTGAGAAATCGAGGAAGCATGTAAACAAATCTGTTTCAGCTTACATGAGAGACCATGGAATGGGCTCCCTGTACAACAATAACTTGCGTTACTACATGCAAGATATCTACAGAGGAGATGGAGTTCACTTCTCAGATGAGGGCAACAGAATTTTCACTCTGAATTTAAGAATGTGCATTGGTACCTACTTATAAGTACCTAAATGTACCATAAACCCAAAAGCTCTTCTCAGAGCTACCCTACATCTGATCACTCACAATTATTATTTAACTCTAACATTTTTCACTAATTTTCAACAAAATACGCTACCGGGGCCGCTACCCGGTACGCGAACCGGGAGCTAACCTCGCGAATTTTTTTTTGAAAATGTTTTTTTTTCGCACATATAAGCCTCCTCAGCCACCCTCAGAAAACCTAGGGGGTCAAGATAACTCTACCGTGCCCCCTTCTACCCATTCTGAACATTATTTGCCCTCCATCTTGTATCTTAATTCGACCGAAACACAAAATGGTGGACTCCTGGAACGCTTAAGGTCCGCGAACCGGGGCGCTCAACGGTTCGCGTACCGGGTCGCTCCCTGGGAAGCGCACCATCAAAAAAGGTGGGAAAGTAGTTCACACAAAAGCCACTTGAGACAATTTCACCAAATATAGATTAGCTCATACTACATACCAATCCCTACCATTTTCACAAATTTGATTGGAATTCCATTTAGCCATTTAGCCTGTAGACCTCTCTAAATACCGTGAGGTAAATTACTTCACAAAACACATCTGAAGTGTTGGAATTGACAACCAATTAAAATGTTACTTTCATTTTCTACTTTTTTTACCTGACATTTGATTGGTTATGTACCCGAATATATATAAAGGAAGAGAAGGAAACACAGCCATTTTGACTACTACTTCCTGGTGTACATTTCAATAGGATTTTCATTAATAACTTCAACTTCTTTTTAAAGGTAAGTTGTTATTTTTAAAACTGAAGTATATTGTGCACTTTAAGTTAATATGGCAAACTTTTTCTGTTAGTTATATACTATCCCTCTGTAGTACTTATAAATTTAGATACAATTTTTTATATTCCTACTTCCACTCTGATACTATACACTGCCCAAAGATAAATTCACTGTTAAAAACTGCCTATCTAAAATTAATCCCAACAGTGCCCTACCTCTACTAATATATATTTTTTTATGCAAATTTCAGGGAAAATGGAAAGCGAACAAAAAATTTCATTTGAAATTGTCCTTCCAGAGTCCAACACAGAAATCATTGATCCAAATGAGATTGAATTTATGGATGAAACTTGGGACCAAGAACTACTGCAATGTGTACAAGCAGTAGATAACCTCCTTGCAAATGAGGACATTTTACAACCTCAGAGACTACAATGTATATTCCATGATAATTTTGAAATTTCTGACAATGAAATGTTAGAAAGTTTAATAAATTATGAAACACAATAAAAAATGCTTAAAAAATTAAAAAAAATAAAAAATAATCAACAAAACCAACAATCAATTAACATACAGCATTTGAAAAGTCTATCATTCATTTTTCATTGCAGTACGCTGCCCAGAACGCTTCCCGGTTCGCGTACCGGGCGCTACCCACGCAAAAAAACAAAAATTTTTTTTTTTTTTTTGCCCCGCGGGGCCCTTTTAAAGCCTCCACATCAAACCTAAGGGGTCAGGGAGGATCTACTATGCCCCCTTATGGTTATTTCCCCCTTTGTTTTGGCCTCCTCTTGTCTCTCAATCCTACCGAGAGACAAGATGGCGGCCGCTCCGGACTGTTTGGAATGTTTACAGACGCCGGATAACCAATCAGCTTCGCTACGCGAAGTTTTGGTACGCGCCCCGGTCCGCGAACCGGGAGCTGCCCAGTCCGCTGTTACAGATATATATCTTTTTTTAAATGTTAATTTCTCAAAATCCACTGGAGCACATATATTGAGACCTACAAAAGGCACATCGGGCTACCAGTCTCTACAATTTTGCCAAGTTTCGTGCAAATCCATTCAGCCGTTCGGGCTAAAAGTGCGACAGACCGCCCTATGGAAAACTCAATGTTAAAAACACGTTTTGGGACCCCCCTTTTTTCTCGGCCCCCCCTGGACGAACCCCCCCCAAATTTCCAGGGGCTGCTCAGAAACAAAATGTTCCATTTTCCAGAAAATTTCAGCCAATTCCGTCCACAAACGCCAAAGTTATTAGACATAGAATTTTCAAAAAACCCATAGGGAAAAAATCCTAACTATATATACCTACTGGCGACCGCCAGTAGGTAATATACATATATATATTACCTACTGGCGGTCGCCAGTAGGTATATATAGTTAGGATTTTTTCTCTATGGGTTTTTTGAAAATTCTATGTCTAATTCCCTTTGGGAATTTTCAAAAAACCCATAGGGAAAAAATCCTAACTATATATACCTACTGGCGACCGCCAGTAGGTAATATACATATATATATTACCTACTGGCGGTCGCCAGTAGGTATATATAGTTAGGATTTTTTCTCTATGGGTTTTTTGAAAATTCTATGTCTAATAACTTTGGCGTTTGTGGACGGAATCGGCTGAAATTTTCAGGAAAATGGCACATTTTGTTTCTGAGCAGCCCTTGAAAATTTGGGGGGGGTTCGTCCAGTGGGGGCCGAGAAAAAAGGGGGGTCCCAAAACGTGTTTTTAACATTGAGTTTTCCATAGGGCGGTTGGCCTCACTTTTAGCCCGAACGGCTGAATGGATTTGCACGTAACTTGGCAAAATTGTAGGGACTGGTAGCCCGATGTGCCTTTTGTAGGTCTCAATATATGTGCTCCAGTGGATTTTGAGAAATTAACGTTTAAAAAAAGATATATATCTGTAACAGCGGACCGGTTAGCGCTCTGGTTCGCGGACTTTTCGCGCAACGGAGCTTTGTGAAGCGAAGCTGATTGGTTCTCCGGCGTCTGTCAACATTCCAAACAGTCCGTAGCGGCCGCCATCTTGTCTCTCGGTAGGATCGAGAGACAAGAGGAGGTCAAAACAAAGGGGGAAATAACTATAAGGGGGCATAGTAGATCCTCGCTGACCCCCTAGGTTTGATGTGGAGGTTTTAAAAGGGCCCCGCGGGGCAAAAAAAAAACAAAATAATAATAATCGAACGGCTGAATGGATTTGCACGAAACTTGGCAAAATATTAGGGACTGGTAGCCCGATGTGCCTTTGCTAGGTCTCAATATATGTGCTCCAGTGGATTTTGAGAAATTAACGTTGAAAAAAAGATATATATCTGTAACAGCGCTCCGCTTCGCGTACTTTTCGCGTTACGGAGCTTTGCGAAGCTGATTGGTTCTCCGGCGTCTGTCAACATTCCAAACAGTCCGTAGCGGCCGCCATCTTGTCCCTCGGTAGGATTGAGAGACAAGAGGAGGCCAAAGCGAAGGGGGAAATGACCATAAGGGGGCATAGTAGATCATTCCTGACCTCTTAGGTTTGATGTACCATTTTGCCAAGTTTGGTGTAATTCCGTTCAGCCATTCAGGCTGTAGACGTATGTAAATGTCCTATGGAAAATTGCATGGGGAAAACACATTTGAAAGTGTTGAAATTTAGAACCAATTAAAATGTTACTTTGGTTTTGTATTTGTGTGTGATGAAAGTTAATTGGTTATGTATATATGTCAAATGAGAGGAAACCACAGCCATTTTGTGATACTACTGTCTGAGGTACATTTGTGAGGAATTTTTGGTGGTGAATTTCTGGTGTTTGATTTACACAGTACTAACACTTCTGCTACTTTTAAAAAGGTGAGTTGTTAATTTGTAAGGGGAACTATGTTGTACACTTGAAGATAATTTGAAAAATGTTTTCTGTTATTTATTTGCAGTCCTTCTGTTATACTAAATACTTGATGAAGTTAGTTTTATATTATGTATTACTAAAAACGATAAATGAAAGTGATTATTTTTTTCTGCAATTTACAGCAAGCAATTTCAAAATAAAATGGCTCACAATGAAGAGACCGTGGCAATTTCTTTTGAATTGTCCACTACATTGATTGAAATTGAGAGCACCAATAATGAAATATTGTCACAAGGAGGACATGACTTGTATGATTCCATTAGATTGATTGAAATGGACAGCACCAAGAATGAAATATTGTCACAAGGAGATGACTTGAATGATTCCACTACATTGATTGAAATTGAGAGCACCAATAATGAAATATTGTCACAAGGAGGAGATGGCTTGTATGATTCCATTAGATTGATTGAAATGGACAGCACCAATAATGAAATATTGTCACAAGGAGGAGATGACTTGAATGATTCCACTACATTGATTGAAATTGAGAGCACCAATAATGAAATATTGTCACGAGGAGATGACTTGAATGATTCCACTACATTGATTGAAATGGACAGCACCAATAATGAAATATTGTCAGAAGGAGGAGATGACTTGAATGATTTTTTTGATCAATCTCTTGATGGCGAATTTATCGAGTGTTTGGAGACCATAGAGTTACAAGAATCATCATTGCAGACTTTTAATGAGGAGATTCCAGATGAGATGATTGAAGAGGAAATTACTGATGAGGACATGTTACTAGTTGTTTCAAATTTAGAAAATTCTGAAGAATAAATTTATATTTAGAAATCAAAAATTGTTTGAGACATTATTTATTTTTATTTTTAATTTATGAGGTTGTAGCGAAGTGATTGTAGTATAAAATGAGACTTATAGTATAGAGTGCAACATTTTTATGTTACATGGTAAGTTTACTCATATTTACTTCCCTTCTGCCACTATATTATCTCCAATGTGTATTTGACATGTCTTCTTCATCTCCGGCCTCCTTTCTCTCACTGTGTGTCTCCGATGCATCTTATCGCTGGTATTTTGTGTAATTACAGAAGAGAGTAAAATAAAATAGTTCGGAACGTGAAAAGGGGGCAAAGTAGAGTACTCCTCACCCCCTAGGCCTTTTTAGGCGGTCCCAAAAGGATCAGTTTCTGCTTTCCTGAGAGATTATGGTATGAGTTCCATATACCACAATAACTTGCATTACAACATGCAAGATATCTATCTCCTATTACCAACTTTTGGAGATATTCGCGCTAAGCGCGAATATCTCCAAAAAGTAACACCTGCCCTGAGCAGTTCTTAGCCATGTTATCCAATGGGAGGTGGATAACATGGCTAAGAGTATTAGCTCGGTAATGCATGAATATCGCTGACTTTTTAGCGATATTCATGCATTGCGGCCGTTTATTATCGCATTTGCGATAAACCTTGATAATAGTAAGGTTTATCTTCGATAATTTCTGACGATGCTTAGTGGTAAAAAATTGGTTGGTAAGCATCGTTAGCGATAAATATCGCTTAACTTTGGTAATATGCCCCAACGTCTGTTAACGTTCGATTCGAAGGAAATGAGGAAGTGTTGAAAAACATTGTCTGCGCCATCTTGCCTTTTTTGAAATGCCACACTTTTGTCGTGCACGGCAGCCATTTTAGATGTTTTGACCAGACCCACTCTCTGCACGCTGTCGATTCGTAGCATGGCTCCTCACCCTCGTAAGCATCTCCCCCAGGCACTGGTCACCACCGCTCTCTGTCTTATGCATGGGCAATAAACCTTCCCCCATCTGCGCTGCTCTTCCCTGAGAATCACACTCTGTGCCCGCCCGACACCTCCCTTTCGCCCTATTCACTACCGCACCCTCTGACACTCCTCTTCCTCTGTGTCCGAATGTCCAGGCCGGTCCTAGGCTATCAGCTAGCCCTGCAGATGTAGTTTATGGCCCCAGCTGTAAAGAATCACCCCTCTTCAAAGGAGTTATAGTAGATCAAGGCCCACACCCGATGTGATCCGTCACAGCACACGCGTTCCTACTATCTGAAAACCATCCTGTATTGTGATTGGGGAGGGGACCGAGCCTGAAGCGGAAGATTCCAGGAATGACTCTTTGTACATCAAAGTTTTTACAATTATGTGTCACATTAAAAATATATAGCACTCCAACAAAGTAGTAGGAATATAAAACTTTAATAACATATAAATATATACAACAAAACAAAAACAGTAAAAACATTTAAACAACGAAGAGACCGTGGCAATTTCTTTTTAATTATCCAATAGATTTATTGAAATTGACAGCACCAATAATGAAATATTCTTGTCAGTAGCGGTCTGTTGTGCGAATAGTTCCAAGGCAGCAGAACGCGCTGAAATCTAGATGGCACGAAAGTGATGTCTAGTAAGTTGCCGCCCAGCAAAAAACGGCGTGGGGCGCCGCGGGGGTGAGTGAGTCCAGTAGGCACCACAGCTATTCTTACCGGCATTGCAGAATTACTGCTGGGGACAATGCCTGTGCTGTAGCAGGGTCACAGCAGAAACAAAAAGGATTCTGTTGAAGATGTTGTTGGTTTTCAATTTGAAAACAGTTCTGGTGTCAACTGCTATGCTAATGTAGTGGTTAATGTTTTGTTTTCTCTAGAAAATGTAAAAGAGGGGGAGGCAGTCCAAAGTTCCGTTAAAAGGGCAAAGGAAAGGATCGGTGGTTTGAACTATCAGTCAAAAAGGGGAGGGGGTGCAATAATTTTTCCTACCGGGTCACACTGTGCTTTCACCGGAAGTAAGGTCTGCAGGATTGTAGTAATTCAAAGTGAGGCTGGCGCCAGCATGGGAGCGCCGACGTCCCGCGGATACAGTTTCGTCACTCCACGGGCGATCATGGCAGTCATTCCCCATCGGGGGTCGGAGACTCCCGCGGCTCCTCTAGAATCTTCAAGGTCGTGGAGGACTACGGTGGTGGAGTCAACCAGTGACCGGGCCATTTCTTTATGTTGGGCCCGCTCTTGCCAGGTCGACCGCCATTTTGAGAGTTCGGCAGCTACCGGCGATCGCGGGGTCACATGAGCGGACGGGCTCCACCCTGCCGGGCGAGACGTTGCAGCATGGCCACAGTGGAAGAACCGTTATCTAGGTCGTTCCGAAACTGTGCAGCACTGTAGTTGTTAGGATGCCACCGCCTGGAGCGCTGAGGGTGCAGCTGGGAAGCCTCCACCTGGGGAGGCGGGAGAGGCCTGTTCGCACCGTCTCTCCCTCCCAGTGCACCCCACGGCGTCTCGCTTGAGATTTGTTATGGCCGGACCAGGCGATGAGGACGAGGGGGGGGTCGGAGGCATGTGCAAGACATCCCCCTCCAGTGTTGTCGCAGCCATTATAAAAGAAAGAAGTGTCCCGTCCGTCTTCGGGCCGGGCTTCCGGTGGATGTCGGCCGGACGCCCCTGGCTCTGGCCCCATGAACGGGTTTCTTGGTTTATCGGCTGCAGCCGGATCCCGTCGGCCTCGGCCCCCCGACCGTTGGTGGTCGGACCGGAAGAGCATGTGGCGGGACTACCTGCAACTCTCAAGGGCCACCGCGGCCGGACTGGGAGAGAGAGGGGAGGGTCGAGGAGACATTCCCCCCCCCTGCAACTGTTCAGCGTTGTAAAGGCAATCCCCTGGCCGGGTCCCGCTGGTCTCGGCCTCTCCTCCGGCTACACCCTACGTTAGGATCTCCTGGCCGAGGCGTGGCAGCAGGACCTGCCTTATATGGGCTGCTCCCGGCTGGGCGTAGCCGGAACCCTGCCCCACCTTGGAAGTTTCCAGAGTGGGGGTGGATGTTCTACTGACTTGCATTTTCCCTAGTCTATCGATTTTTTTGGCGTGGCAGGCGGTGGGACAGCGAGGGGTGATTTGGTTTCTCTTACTGTTTTTCTGGTCTCTCACCACTGGCATATTTTAACGTTTTCTTGTTTCTAGGACATTAATAGGTTTTATCATTACGTTATGTTATCGTTTCTTTGTTCGTTGTTTAATAAAAGTTCATGTTCATCAGTGGCCTACTGATTTTCGTTTTCCTATTTTTTTCTTTCCAGGTTGTTTCATGGTAAAGTTTCTGTTAACAGGATACAGTGATCACTTCGTTATTATTGCATATGTCCTTTTCACTAGGGGTGCTCTCTGGTCGGGCCAGATGACGTATCTCTAGTAAATGGTCCGGGTGAAAAAGGTGCATCAATCAGTGGGGAGTAGATAGGCATGACAGATTACAACGGGGGAGAACGGTCCGCATTACGTACCCTTTCACTACTTGCAAAGATTTTCCTACGTTTATTTGCAAACAGGGAATACCTCCAAAAAGAACTAATTCCCAAACAGTCAATGTTCGGACAATCAATCAATCAATGAGGAATGAAATAGGTACGACGTGTTAAAGGCTTGCGTTACCTACCCTTCACTATCTGCAAAGGGAGATAGAATATTCCTATTCTTCCTCGTTTGCAGGTAGAGAAGATCGTTAAGAGAATTAACTTCGAACAATTCAATGCTCGATTGAAACAATCAACAAGGGGTACTGTGAACACAAATGAACGCCGCTTATATACATACGCATTGCTATTTTCAACAGGTTGTTCCTAATGTTTCTATTTTAGCGAGGTCAAAAGAGATCCCATTAGTGGCCTACTGATTTTGCTCGATTCCTTTTGTTTTTTTACACGATTTTTCGCTATCTGCAAAGACTAAACAGAGTATTGCGACTCTGTGCTTGTTTGTAAATAGAGAATGAACCAAAGAGAACAATCAATCAAATGGAGAGAGAAGCAGGCACGACGGATTACAAAGGGGGAAAGGGCTGCGTTAACTACCCTTCACTATCTGCAAAGAGAGAGTACTCCTAATAGAAATGAGGGGTGGGGGGCAGCAATCAAAGCAGATCAGTGTGCATAAACACGAAAAAAAAAATTCTTACCACGTACTTGACATTCGACAGCTTATGATATTTGCTATTAAAAAACCATTGAAATTCACTGAAAAAACCATAGGTTATAGACCATATATAGTTAGGAATTAGCATTTACAAAACCTTGAAAATTCACTGAAAAAACCATAGGTTATAGACCATATATAGTTAGGAATTAGCATTTAAAAAACCTTATTTTACTCACACAAAACCATTGAAATTCCATATATAGTTAGTTGCACTAACTATATATTGCGCACCCGCAATCCACTGCTGATGATGTCACATATTACATCATTCATGACATGGTCAGTGACATCACTGATGACATCACTGATGACATCTCAAATGACATCACTGATGACATCACTGATGACAACATCCAGTGACTATGTTTCTGTAAAGTTAAAATATGTCTTACATATTGAAGAATGAGTGGATGTATAAGTGTCTGGACGAAGGATTTAGTAGGTGCATGACTGAATGTATGAGTGAGTGATTAAATGTGTCTCACTGAGTGCATGGGTTAGTGACTAAACTGTCTTAATTTGTGCATCATTATGTCTGTTGTTCTGTAAACTGCTGCATGTGTTGATCAGTAGCTATATGAGTAACTATATGGGTTATTGATTGATTGCCCAAGTATTTGCATGGGAGACTGAGTGTGTGTGTGGCTGGATGGGAGGTGTGTGACTCTGTACAGATCAATGTGTACTTGTATCAATGATTGTATAAGAGAGTAAGTATGTGTTAGTATATGGTTGAAAACGTAAGGTGCTCTATGTTTAACTGTATAGAGTAGAAAATGGAAGTGTGATTGATTCTTTACAGGACTGACTAGGTGTGTGAGTAACTCCATGGATGAGTGGCAGAGTGTGAGTGTCTGTATAGGTGTATGAGTGCATATGATTGTGTTGTAAACATGAGTGATTGTATGTATGAATGATTGTATGGGTGAATGAGTGAATGTGTGTGTAGACGTAGGAATCAGTGAGTACGTATGTAGTAACTAGTATTGGTGTGTCAATGGTTTCAAAAATTATACTCTGTTTTTAACACTGGGTGAAACAGAGGTTATATTAAAATGTGAGGAGATGCATTGTATTGTCACATGAATGATATCATCAGTGATGTGATCATTGATGTCAAGTGAGATGTCATCAGTGATGTCATTTGAGATGTCATCAGTGATGTCATCAGTGATGTCACTGACCATGTCATGAATGATGTAATATGTGACATCATCAGCAGTGGATTGCGGGTGCGCAATATATAGTTAGTGCAACTAACTATATATGGAATTTCAATGGTTTTGTGTGAGTAAAATAAGGTTTTTTAAATGCTAATTCCTAACTATATATGGTCTATAACCTATGGTTTTTTCAGTGAATATATATATATATATATGTATATATTACCTACTGGCGGTCGCCAGTAGGTATATATAGTTAGGATTTTTTCTCTATGGGATTTTTGAAAATTCTATGTCTAATAACTTTGGCGTTTGTGGGCGGTCGCCAGTAGGTATATATAGTTAGGATTTTTTCTCTATGGGATTTTTGAAAATTATATGTCTAATAACTTTGGCGTTTGTGGACGGAATTGGCTGAAATTTTCAGGAAAATGGCACATATTGTTTCTGAGCAGCCCTTGAAAATTTGGGGGGGGTTCGTCAAGGGGGGGCCGAGAAAAAAGGGGGGTCCCAAAACGTGTTTTTAACATTGAGTTTTCCATAGGGCGGTTGGCCTCACTTTTAGCCCGAACGGCTGAATGGATTTGCACGAAACTTGGCAAAATTGTAGGGACTGGTAGCCCGATGTGCCTTTGCTAGGTCTCAATATATGTGCTCCAGTGGATTTTGAGAAATTAACGTTCAAAAAAAGATATATATCTGTAACAGCGGACCGGGCAGCGCTCCGGTTCGCGGACTTTTCGCGGTACGGAGCTTTGTGAAGCGAAGCTGATTGGTTCTCCGGCGTCTGTGAACATTCCAAACAGTCCGTAGCGGCCGCCATCTTGTCTCTCGGTAGGATCGAGAGACAAGAGGAGGCCAAAGCGAAGGGGCAAATGACCATAAGGGGGCATAGTAGATCCTCGCTGACCCCCTAGGTTTGATGTGGAGGTTTTAAAAGGGTCCCGCGTGGCAAAAACAAATAATAATAATAATAATCGAACGGCTGAATGGATTTGCACGAAACTTGGTAAAATATTAGGGACTGGTAGCCCGATGTGCCTTTGCTAGGTCTCAATATATGTGCTCCAGTGGATTTTGAGAAATTAATGTTCAAAAAAAGATATATATCTGTAACAGCGCTCCGCTTCGCGTAACGGAGGTTTGCGAAGCTGATTGGTTCTCCGGCGTCTGTAAACATTGCAAACAGTCCGTAGCGGCCGCCATCTTGTCTCTCGGTAGGATCGAGAGACAAGAGGAGGCCAAAGCGAAGGGGCAAATGACCATAAGGGGGCATAGTAGATCCTCATTGACCTCTTAGGTTGGATGTGGAGGTTTTAAAAGGGCCCCGCGGGGCAAAAAAATAAATAATAATAATAATCGAATGGCTGAATGGATTTGCACGAAACTTGGGAAAATTGTAGGGACTGGTAGCTCGATGTGCCTTTGCTAGGTCTCAATATATGTGCTTCAGTGGATTTTGAGAAATTAACGTTCAAAAACAAGATATATATCTGTAACAGCGCTCCGCTTCGCGGAGATAAAATTATATCTGTATTACCTAGCTGTTGCTAACACCAGTTAGCGACGGCTAGTAGGAGATAGCGACCATCTTGGGCCCCACTTTGCATGTGAGTGATATTTATCACTAATGACATGCAAAGTGGGCATGCCAAGATGTTAGCGACTGGAAACAGTCGCTAACATCGCTATCTCCTATTATCAACTTTTGGAAATATTCGCGATAAGCGCCAATATCTCCAAAAGCTAGCACCTGCCCTGAGCAGTTCTTAGCCATGTTATCCAATGGGAGGTGGATAACATGGCTAAGAGCATTAGCTCGGTAATGCATGAATATCGCTGAGTTTTCAGCGATATTAATGCATTGCGGTCGTTTTTTATCGTATTTGCGATAAACCTTGATAATAGCAAGGTTTATCTGCGATAATTTCTGACGATGCTTAGCGGTAAAAAAATCGTTGCTAAGCATCGTTAGGGATAAATATCGCTTAACTTTGGTAATATGCCCCAACGTCTGTTAACGTTCGATTCGAAGGAAATCAGGAAGTGTTGAAAAACATTGTCTGCGCCATCTTGTCTTTTTTCAAATGCCACACTTTTGTCGTGCACGGCAGTCATTTTAGATGCCTTGACCAGACCCACTCTGTGCACGCTGTCGATCCTTAGCATGGCTCCCCACCCTCGCAAGCATCTCCCCCAGGCAGTGGTCACCCCCGCTCTCTGTCTTATGCATGGGTAATAAACCTCCCCCATCTGCGCTGCTCTTCCCTGAGAATCACACCCTGTGCCCGCCCGACACCTCCCTTTCGCCCTATTCACTACCGCACCCTCTGACACTCCTTTTCCTCTGTGTCCGATTGTCCAGGCCGGTCCTAGGGTATCAGCTAGCCCTGCAGATGTAGTTTATGGCCCCAGCTGTAAAGAATCACCCCTCTTCAAAGGAGTTATAGTAGATCAAGGCCCACACTCGATGAGATCCGTCACAGCAGACGCGTTCCTATTATCTGAAAACCATCCTGTATTGTGATTGGGGAGGGGACCGAGCCTGAAGCGGAAGATTCCAGGGATGACTCTTTGTACATCAAAGTTTTTACAATTATGTGTCACATTAAAAATATATAGCACTCCGACAAAGTAGTAAGATTATAAAACTTTAATAACTTATAAATATATACAAGAAAACAAAAACAGTAATAACATATAAACATTTTTAGGGAAAAACAACGAAGTAGCGGTCGGCTGTGCGAATAGTCCCAACGCAGCACAACGTCCAGATTTCTGGCGTGGGGCGTCGCGGGGGGTGGGTCATCAGTAGCAAACTGTTGTGCGAATAGTTCCAAGGCAGCAGAATGATGGCACCAAGGTGATGTCCAGTAAGTTGCCGCACTGGTTTTGGTATCCTACAATGCTGCTCCGAATAACGGCGTGGGGCGCCCCGGGGGAGGCGGCGTGAACGGGCCTCTCCAGGTGGAGTCTCATCTGTTGTAGTGGGGCGCCCCTTTACCGTTTCAGTTGCCATTCCGTCCGTTTTTGGTCCACTGTGTCAAAAGCCGCAATTCAGCTGAGTTGCGCCCACTCTTGCGGTGCAGCGATAGGCGGCTGTCACAGGACTCTCAAAATGGCGGCAGGCTGTTTCCTTATTGGGCCTGGTCCACTGAAATGGCCCTGGGACACCTTGGAAATCGGACGCTTGTCTGCTAGGTCTTGGACCCCATTCTCGAAAGCGTCCCCTCCGCCTTGAGGATTCATCAAAAGTTTTGGGGGCCCCCGACTCCTGTAGGCTTCTGGTGGGGAGCGGCTGCCATGATTGCTCGCGGAATGACCACGACGGAGCTACGAGATGGTGGTGCTCTCATGCTGACGCCAGCTTCAGTCTGAAACATCCAGAAACAAGGTGGGGCTTTCATCGTTTGGGAAAAAAAAAAGTTTTCATCCAATGAAAAGTGTTGTTTTTAGGTCATATGATCAAGCCTTCCATCATTAGGAAACCAAAAGTAAAATGAACCAATGAAAAGTTTTATAAACAAGTCACATGACCTGTTATGCGGCATAGGGTATAAAATGCGGAGAAAATACGTTGGCACGTGAGGCGGCGTCAGTAGCGGACCGATGTGCGAATAGGCCGAAGGCAACACAACGCGCCAAGATCCGGATGGCACCGAGGTGGTGCCCAGCAAGTTGCAGCACTGGTGTGGCCATCCTACAATGCTGAAAGTCGGCGTGGGGCGCCCCGTTGGCCTGTGAGTTTGCGTCAGTAGCGGACCGATGTGCGAATAGGCCGAAGGCAGCACAACGCGGCAAGATCCGGATGGCACCGAGGTGGTGTCTAGTAAGTTGCCGCACTGGTGTGGCCATCCTACAATGTTGAAAGTCGGCGTGGGGCGCCCCGTTGGCCTGTGAGATGGCGTCAGTAGCGGACCGATGTGCGAATGGGGCCAAAGGCAGCGCAACAATATTTTTGGAATAGAAGACACCACAAGGCGCTGAGATGCCAAGATCCGGATGGCACCGAGGTGGTGTCTAGCAAGTTGTGGCACTGGTGTGGCCATCCTACAATGGTAAAAGTCGGCGTGGGGCGCCCTGTTGGCCTGTGAGATGGTGTCAGTAGCAGACTGATGTGCGAATGGGGCCAAAGGCAGCGCAACAATATTTTCTGACTGACACCACAAGGCGCTGAGATGCCAAGATCCGGATGGCACAGAGGTGATGTCTAGGAAGTTGCTGTACTGGTGTGGCCATCCTACAATGGTAAAAGTCGGCGTGGGGCGCCCTGTAGGCCTGTGAGATGGTGTCAGTTGCGGACCGATGTGCGAATGGGGCCAAAGGCAGCGCAACAATATTTTCTGTATGGAAGATACCACTAGGCGTTGAGATGCCAAGATCCGGATGGCACCGAGGTGATGTCTAGCAAGTTGCTGTACTGGTGTGGTCATCCTACAATGCTGAAACTCGGCGTGGGGCGCCCCATTAGCCTGTAAGATGGCGTCAGTAGCGGACCGATGTGTGAATAGGCCGGAACCAGCACAAGGCGCCAAGATCCGGATGTCACCGTGGTGGTTTCATAGTTGAGAGGCACTTCATCTGCAGTGGGGCGCCGAGATCCGGATGGCACCGAGGTGATGTCTAGCAAGTTGCTGTACTGGTGTGGTCATCCTACAATGCTGAAACTCGGCGTGGGGCGCCCCATTAGTCTGTGAGATGGCGTCAGTAGCGGACCGATGTGCGAATAGGCCGAAGGCAGCACAACGCACCAAGATCCGGATGTCACCGTGGTGGTTTCATAGTTGAGAGGCACTTCATCTGCAGTGGGGCGCCGAGATCCGGATGGCACCGAGGTGATGTCTAGCAAGTTGCTGTACTGGTGTGGTCATCCTACAATGATGAAACTCGGCGTGGGGCGCCCCATTAGCCTGTGAGATGGCGTCAGTAGCGGACCGATGTGCGAATAGGCCGAAGGCAGCACAACGCACCAAGATCCGGATGTCACCGTGGTGGTTTCATAGTTGAGAGGCACTTCATCTGCAGTGGGGCGCCGAGATCCGGATGGCACCGAGGTGATGTCTAGCAAGTTGCTGTACTGGTGTGGTCATCCTACAATGCTGAAACTCGGCGTGGGGCGCCCCATTAGCCTGTGAAATGGCGTCAGTAGCGGACCGATGTGCGAATGGGGCCAAAGGCAGCGCAACAATTTTTTTGGAATAGAAGAGACCACAAGGCGCTGAGATTCGGTTAGCACCGAGGTGGTGTCTAGCAAGCTATGCAGCTGAGTTGCGTGCGCACTTGCGGCGAATAGGTCGAAGGCAGCATAACAATGTTTTCTGAATAGAAGACACCACAAGGCGTTGAGATTCGGTTACCACCGAGGTGATGTCTAGCAAGTTGCCGCACTGGTGTGGCCATCCTACAATACTGCTCCGAATAACGGCGTGGGGTGCCCGAAGGGGGGGGGGGCGGCGTGAACGGGCCTTCCTAGGTGGAGGCTCGTCTGCTGTAGTGGGGCGCCCCTTTACCGTTTCAGTTGCCATTCAGCTGAGTTTCGGCTGCTCTTGATGCTACAGCGACAGGCGGCTGCAACAGGACTCTCAAAATGGCGGCCTGTTCTTTGGATTTGGGCCTGGTCCACTAAAATGGCCCTGGGACACCTTAGAACTCGGACGCTCGATTTTTTTTTCCTTTCCTGTACATGCAAAAAAAGGTAAATGCCCGGTACGTTACACGCTTCATCTGCCACGATGAACTCTCCAGAGGAACCGAAAAAATATATAGTTATGGTAACTATACCATGCATCGTCATATGGAGAGGTGGCACCAATTAATTATAGTGCTGCATAAAAAAGAGATTTGGAGGAGAACCCCTGACCTGCTAGTACATTCATCAAAGAAGTGGCACTGACAGCATCAGAGGCAAGGGAAACGGTCCCAAATATTTAGAAGAACTTTGGAAAGATTAAAATGACATGTTTAGATTGTGGCAAATTAATTTCATGTGGACAGATGAGTGTTGCTCTAATAAATACAGCATATGAACATCATCATAGTCGATGGTTGGTAGAGACATTTTGACTATATCCTGGACCTGCCCGTCCTCGCCCAAAATGGCGCCGGAATAAATGGGACTCGTAACTCCTTGTTGTGTACTGGTTGCAGAACCTTGAAATCACGAGATACGTATGCAGTTTTGAAGCACATGGCGGGCGGGGACGAGAATTGATTGAATATTTCGACATCCCTATTGATATTAAGTTCTGATGTGTTATTGATTACTGTACTATTGAAAGTTCGAATTAACGTCACCCATGGTACTTGCCCGCAAATGTATATCTAGATAATTTTATTGTAACTGGCCCTGTCGTATTTTAATTATAAAATGTACGTCCACCGATTCCGTAACTGTTAGACACCTTAGTTCTTGCAACCTAATGGCCCGCCCGTTACGTTCCTCTACAGTGTAAATGTCTACTCATCATATACAATTACAGTTTGCTCCGTGGCCGGCCCACGTGGTTATAGGCTCGTATTTGTATAATGAAATTTTCACAATAAAGGTTTTTAAAAGAAAACATGGTAGTAGTATATACATTGGTAAAGTTTTTAATAATAGTCACTGTTTTAGAATCATTAAAAGGCAAGTGAAATAAAGCAGACCAATTACATGAAGGGTAAAAGGTATAATACGAAGGAACGCAGTAAAGATAAATGGTCAAGGGCTGTTGTGTTTTCTATTCCTGCAACATAAAGTGATCGATAAGAATCTCATATTCAGGCGTATCGGCGACTAAGACAGCAGGTCGACCCTCTTTTGCTCAACGGCTCCGTCATGGGACGAAGAAACGCTCTTTTTCTCGAAAAAAGAATATATTTTACTTGCAGGACAGTTGTAAATTTTCCGGGAAAGTACATTAGCCTGGAACATTATAACATATATTTAAGAAAAAATAATGTTCGGAAGTAATAAAAAGCGTAATTTTTAGGTCATATGACCAAGCCTTTCATCATTAGAATAAGAAAAGTAAAATGAACCAATGAAAAGTTTTATTAACAAGTCACATGACTTGTTATGCTTACGTTACACGCTGCGCGCCCCGGATGACTTACGGATGCGCTAACGCGGCGCGTCATATGACGCATTACGCGACAACGCAGGTCCAGAATATAGTCAAAATGTCTCCACCAACCAGCGGTCGGAACACAACCCCTTTCAGCAGGCTAAATAGTTCTGTTAAATGACAACAGAAGGGACAGGCAACAAGAACCATTAGTCAAAGAGGGGAGGGCTAGTTCTTCTCTACCGGGTTACATTGGGGCACTACCGGAACTGATCGAATTGGTAGTCTACAGTGTTTCTGGATGTTTCAGACTGAAGCTGGGGTTAGCATGAGAGCAGCACCATTTCGTAGCTCCGTCGTGGCCATTCCGCAACCAATCATGGCAGCCGCTCTTTATCGTTATTTTGGGCGGGGTGGGTGGCGGAGCCGAGCTGTTTTGCAGCCATCATTGTGTGGAGTTCAGTTCATTTCACTAGTTTTGTATTTGTCATGAGGGGTTGTTCCTAATGTTTCTATTTTAGCGAGGTCAAAAAGAGATCCCATTAGTGGCCTACTGATTTTGCTCGATTCCTTTTCTTTTTTTTTTACACGATTTTTCGTTATCTGCAAAGACTAAACAGAGTATTGCGACTCTGTGTTTGTTTGTAAATAGAGAATGAACCAAAGAGAACCAATTCTAAAACAGTAAATACTTGGATAACAATCAATCAAATGGAGAGAGAAGCAGGCACGACGTATTACAACGGGGACAAAGGCCTGCGTTAACTACCCTTCACTATGTGCAAAGAGAGAGTACTCCTAATAGAAATGAGGGGGGGGCACCATTCAAAGCAGATCAGTGTGCATAAACACGAAAATGTTTTCACTTACCACGTATTTGACATTCGACAGCTTATGATATTTGCTATTAAAAAACTATTGAAATTCACTGAAAAAACCATAGGTTATAGACCATATATAGTTAGGAATTAGCATTTACAAAACCTTGAAAATTCACTGAAAAAACCATAGGTTATTGGCCATATATAGTTAGGAATTAGCATTTAAAAAACCTTATTTTACTCACACAAAACCATTGAAATTCCATATATAGTTAGTTGCACTAACTATATATCGCGCACCCGCAATCCACTGCTGATGATGTCACATATTACATCATTCATGACATGGTCAGTGACATCACTGATGACATCACTGATGACATCTCAAATGACATCACTGATGACATCACTGATGACATCTCATTTGACATCAATGACCACATCACTGATGATATCATTCATGTGACAATACAATGCATCTCCTCACATTTTAATATAATCTCTGTTTCACCCAGTGTTAAATACAGAGTATAATTTTTGAAACCATGACACACCAATACTAGTTACTACATATGTACTCACTGATTCCTACGTCTACACACACATTCACTCATTCACCCATACAATCATTCATACATACAATCACTCATCTTTACAACACTATCATATGCACTCATACACCTATACAGACACTCACACTCTGCCACTCATCCATGGAGTTACTCACACACCTAGTCAGTCCTGTAAAGAATCAATCACACTTCCATTTTCTTGTCTATACAGTTAAACATAGAGCACCTTACATTTTCAAACATATACTAACACATACTTACCTTGTTATACAATCATTGATATAAGTACACATTGATCTGCACAGAGTCACACACCTCCCAGCCAGCCACACACACACTCAGTCTCCCATACAAATACTTGGACAATCAATCAGTAACCCATATAGTTAATCATATAGCTACTGATCAACACATGCAGCAGTTTACAGAACAACAGACATAATGATGCACAAATTAAGACACTTTAGTCACTAACCCATGCACTCAGTGAGACACATTTAATCACTCACTCATACATTCAGTCATGCACCTACTAAATCCTTTGTCCAGACACTTATACTTCCACTCATTCTTCAATATGTAAGACACATTTTAACTTTACAGAAACATACAGTCACTGGATGTTGTCATCAGTGATGTCATCAGTGATGTCATTTGAGATGTCATCAGTGATGTCATCAGTGATGTCACTGACCATGTCATGAATGATGTAATATGTGACATCATCAGCAGTGGATTGCGGGTGCGCGATATATAGTTAGTGCAACTAACTATATATGGAATTTCAATGGTTTTGTGTGAGTAAAATAAGGTTTTTTAAATGCTAATTCCTAACTATATATGGTCTATAACCTATGGTTTTTTCAGTGAATATATATATATATACATATATATATATATATATAAAGGAGAGTAGGCGAGGAAATCTAAGTAATATATATATAGCAAGCCATACAGAGATAAATTATCAATCAATCAATCAATCAATCCATTTATAATGTGCGCTGCATACCTGTGAGGGTCTCAAAGCGCTGCGGGGGAGGGTGGCCGCAACTGATCGAAGAGCCAGGTCTTGAGGAGTTTTCTGAAGGCCAGCAGGTCCTGAGTCTGTTGTAGGCTGGTGGGGAGAGCATTCCAGGTCTTGGCGGCGAGGTAGGAGAAGGATCTGCCACCGGCGGTGGTTCTCCGGATGCGAGGAACTGTGGCGAGGGCGAGGTTGGCTGAGCGGAGGTTTCGGGTGGAGGTGTGGAAGCTGAGGCGGTTGTTTAGGTATGTAGGTACAGTGTTGTATAGGGCTTTGTGTGCATGGATGAGGAGTTTGAAGGTGATCCTCTTGTTGACGGGGAGCCAGTGCAGGCCTCCCAGGTGGGGTGTGATGTGGCTGCATCAGGGGACGTTAAGGATCAATCGTGCCGAGGCGTTCTGGATTCGTTGTAGTCGTTTCAAGAGCTTTGTTGTTGTTCCTGAGTAAATGGCGTTCCCGTAGTCGAGTCTGCTGGTGATGAGAGCCTGGGTGACGATTTTCACGTGTCGAGAGGGATCCATTTGAAGAACCTGCGGAGCATGCGGAGGGAGTTGAAGCAGGATGCGGAGACGACTTTGACTTGCCTGGTCATGGAGAATGTGGAGTCGAGGAAGACCCCCAGGTTGCGTGCGTGGTCTGTGGGTTCCGGGGCTGCGCCTAGCGATGTGGGCCACCAGGAGTCGTCGCAGGCTGCTGGGGTGGGTCCGAGAATGAGGACCTCTGTCTTGTCTGAGTTCAGCTTCAGTCTGCTGTCCTTCTTTCAGTTGGCTATGGCCTTCATTCCTCTGTGGATGTTGGCTTTGGTGGTGTGGGGGTCTTCGGTGGGAGATATGATCAGCTGGTTGTCCTTGGCATGGGAGATGATGTTGAGGTTATGTTGTCGTGCGACATGGGCGAGCGGGTTGAGGGAGGATCCCTGTGGGATCCCGCAGATGATCTTGGTGGATTTGAAGCGGAAGGGTGGGAGGCGGACGCTCTTGGTTCTGCCGGAGAGGAAGGATGTGGTCCAGGCCAGGGCTTTCTCTTGAATTCCAGCGTCATGGAGGCATGCTGATAGGGTGCGGTGGCAGACTGTGTCAAAGGCTGCTGATAGGTCCAGAAGGATGAGGGCCGCTGTTTCTCCTTTGTCCATCAGGATCCTGATGTCGTCAGTGGCGGTGATAAGGGCGTTCTTGGTGCTGTGGTTGCTGCGAAAACCGGATTGGGAGGGGTCCAGGATGTTGTTGTCTTCGAGGTAGCGGGTTAGCTGTTTTTTTGACGATCTTCTCTGTCACTTTTTCCGGGAACGGGAGCAGGGAGATGGGCCGGAAGTTCTTGAGGTCCTTGAGGTCTGCCTTGGGCTCCTTCAGAAGGGCGTTGATCTCGGCGTGCTTCCAGCTTTCCGGGAAGGTTGCCGTCTCAAAGGAACTGTTGATTGGTTTTCGGAGGTGGGGCGCAATGGTTGTGCTGGCTTGGAGTGGATGGAGCTCATGGTTTTGATGGTGTCTTCGTCGCTGATGTTGGACCAGGCGGTCTGGTGGCTGGTGCTGTGATGTATTCCTATAGGTTCTGTATTGATCCCCCTATTCCTGACCCTATTCTGGTTAACAAATTAACTAGCAGCCATCCCATGATGCAGAAACCGTTATCTGATTAAGCCAGACCACGGCACAGGAGCGCGTTATCTGATTAGGTCATAACGCTTGCCATCTAATTAGGCAAGCAATATTCCTCCAGCCCCTGATAAGGCATACGGAGTTCTCAAAGCAAATCAAACCTATGACAACCTGGGAAAATCCCTGCGGCCATTGTTTTGATTTCTCAAAGAACTTCAGTAAAAGAATGTGCTAACGACCAGCTCGTATGACATCCTTATTGACGTATCTATGTCCATCCTTACGTCAATCTCGGCACCTTACAGGTATAAATATTACCGACATTGCCTTAAGCAAACACACGCGGTGGTGACGAGATCGGAGCAGCGAGACTTGCCGAAGCCCAGCAGAGAGCGAAGCCCACTGGTGCTGCCCCGCCTTCCTGACGCGCTGAGAACGAGACGCTGCCTTTCTCCTGCCGAGAAATCCAGCTCCGGCGCTTCCGAGCAGCCCTTGCAGGCAGCTTGGAATATCGAGACCACAGACGAGAGATACCATCCCTCAACCATCCTAGATCTCAGGTACAGAACTGAATAACCCCTTGCAGAGAATTCTTGAGTCAGTCACTTGGCAAAACAAACCTAACTCAAACTGCTACTTTCTACTCCAGCCCACGTATTAGGCTTAGGTCAGGTACACCGGGGTAGGCATGGTTAGAAGCACCAGTTGAGTACGATTAGTCAAATGTATATGTGTATGTATATATTTTATCCATTTTAAATAGCAAATGGCTTAGAAACCATATCAATGCTTTTACAGTATTATTTCATAATTCTGCTTTTATTGTATGCACTTTACTTAACCATAAGTATTGCGATAATATCGATCCATTTCTCTTGTACGAGAAAAGAGACTGATCAATAAACAACACCTTTTATTGAACACGCCCGTCTCTTCCTTTTCTCTACAAACTGGTGAAACTAAGAATGCACGTACTGACTGAGTAAAATAAGTTGTCTTTTGTTGTCACACGACTCTAGAGTTACACTCTGGATTAGGGGAGAGCAAAGTTGTCATGTTCTATGGTTGTCAGAAACTAAATCCCTTCTTGTCTATCCAGGGAGGTTCAACTCCTCCTTGCCTATTCGAGAAAGTTTCTAGTGAACTCTGAGCTAGCTGGCAAACCCAAAACTTTAAGTCTAATATCGACAGTAGAAGACCTAGTTAACGTCTGGTCTAGGTCTATACTATTGGAGGTATTATTCCAATGCGCAGAGCCTATTGGGATAATAGGAACTACACTACAGTGCGGGTGGTGGTCGCAGGGGTGGTGGACTCGGTGGTGGGTGCGGGGGGTCGGAGTTGAAGCTGTCATGGATGTCAGTGATCTTGCGGTGAAAGAAGGTGGCCAGGGAGTCGCACAGGTCTTGTGATGGTGTGATTTCGATGGTGTTGGAGTTAGGGTTGGAGAGTTCTTTCACGATGCTGAAGAGCTCTTTGGTGTTGTGTGCGTTGTTGTCTAGGCGGTCCTCTTGGCAGTCCTCTTGGCGGTCGTCTTGGCGGCCCTGATGAGCTGGTAGTGTCTGCGTGGGATGTCAGGTGTTCAGTCGTGCATCCATTTCTTCTCCAGCTTCCGACAGGTGTGCTTGGAGATCCGGAGGTTTTCGGTGAACTAGGCGGCTTTCTTGTTGGTGTGGTTGGTTGTGGAGGTCTTGAGAGGGGCGAGGGTGTTGGTGCAGTCGTTGATCCACTGTTTGAGGTTGGCCGCGGCGGTGTCTGGGTCGGTGGGGTCGGTGGCTGGTCTCAGGGCGAGGGTGGTAGTCAGTTGGTCCTTAGTGACCTTGCCCCAGCAGCGGCGTGGCAGCTGTTGGGTGCGGTGGTGTGTGGTGGGTTTCCTGAAGGTGAAGTGGTCTGTGGTCGGTCCAGTGGGGTTCGGTGATGTGGTTGAAGGAGACGTGGGGGCTGGTGGAGAAGATGGGGTCCAGAGTGTGTCCCGCGGCGTGGGTGGGTGTCGTCACGAGCTGTTTGAGTGCGAGGTTGGCGAGGTTGTCGATCAGGGCGGTGGCGTTGTTGTTGTTCTCGAGGTGGAAGTTCAGGTCCTCGAGGAAGATGTAGTCCATGGAGGCGGGGGTGTGGGTGCTGAAGAGGTCGGCGATTGTGTCGCTGAACTGTGGTCGTGGTCCGGGAGGTCTGTAGACGAGTGTTCCCCTGAGGGTGGTGTTGGGGTCGGTGTGGATCTGGAAGTGCATGTGCTCGGCAGAGGTGAGGGCGTCGTCGGTGTTGGTCGAGATTCTGATGGTGTCTTTATGAATGATGGCGATTCCCCCTCCCACTCCGTTGGTGCGGTCTCTGCGGGAGATCTTGTAGCCCTGTGGGATGGCTATGGTGATGTCTGGTGCTGAGGTGACGTTCAGCCAGGTCTCCGTCAGGATTGGCGACGTCGGGGGCGGTAGAGTCTAGGAGGTCCCAGAGTTCGATGGTGTGTTCACGAGCGGAGCGAGTGATAAGGTGGATGCAGCGGAGGTGGTTGGGTTCTCTGGTTGGTGGTTTGGTGGGCTGGTTGCTGGTGAATCTGCAGTTCCAGCAGGCGAAGGGCCCTTGGGTGTGCTTCTGGGTGGCCCGGTAGCAGGGGTGGTCTTGTTCGTTGTTGAGTGCGTGGAGGGTGCTGGAGTCGTAGTGCAGTCTGGCATTGCGGGGGGCATGGAGTCCAAAGGTTCTGGTGCTGGGGGCGGTCCAGGCACAGACTGGCGCATACGGGCTTGCCTTTGGCGCACCTTCGGTGCACCAGCGACACGCCCGCTGCGCGCGTCCGCTGTGCGGCCTCCATAAGAGGCGAAGTGGGAGGGAGGGGCAGCTGGGAGGTGGGAGCGGGGTGGCCAATGGGTGAGGGCAGGGGATACAGAAAGGAAAAAGGGGGTGGGGCCGTGGGGGAGCAGCAGCCGGAAGCGGGGAGTGGGGGGGACACAGAGGGCAGGTTCGCAAAAGGAGTGCCTAAAAAATACAGTAAACAATAACAAGCTACAGGGAAAAAAGCACAGCAAAAGAAAAGGTAGGCAGTGCCAGGGGCACACCAGCGGCGAACCTCGGCAGCACTAGGGCACTCAGGGGAGTCGTGCATGGTGGGGAGTGACCTGGAGTCATGTCACACTCACTTTTGCCACTTGGCCTCCTTAAGAGGCCAAGTGGGAGGGAGGGGCAGCTGGGAGGCGGGAGCGGAGCGGCCAATGGGCGAGGGCAGGGGATACAGAAAGGAAAAAGGGGGAGGGCCGCGGGGGAGCAGAGGTGGGAAGCGGGAGTGGGGGGGGCACAGAGGGCAGGGGCGCAAAAGGAGCACCTAAACAATACGGTAAACAATAACAAGCTACAGTGACAAAAGCACAGCAAAATAAAAGGTAGGCAGTGCCATGGGCACACCAGTGGAAAACCTCGGCAGCACTCGTGCACTCAGGGGAGGCGTGCGGCATGGGGAGTGACCTGGGGTCAGGTCACACTCACCTTCGCCGCTTGGCCTCCATAAGAGGCAAGTGGGAGGGAGGGGCAGCTGGGAGGCGGGAGCGGGGCGGCCAATGGGCGAGGGCAGGGGATACTGAAAGGAAAAAGGGGGCAGGCCGTGGGGGATCAGCGGCGGGAAGCAGGGAGCGGGGGGGCACAGAGGACAGGGGCGCAATAGGAGCACCTAAAAAATACAGTAAACAATAACGAGCTACAGGGACAAAAGCACAGCAAAAGAAAAGGTAGGCAGTGCCAGGGGCACACCAGCGGTGAACCTCGGCAGCACTTGGGCAGTCAGGGGAGTCGTGCGGCGCGGGGAGTGACCTGGGGTCAAGTCACACTCACCTTCGCCGCGCGGCCTCCATAAGAGGCCAAGTGGGAGGGAGGGGCAGCTGGGAGGCGGGAGCGGGTCAGACAATGGGCGAAGGCAGGGGATACAGAAAGGAAAAAGGGGGTGAGACCACGGGGGAGCAGCAGCGGGAAGAGGGGCCGGGGGGGCACAGAGGTCAGGGGAGTCATGCGGTTTGGGGAGTGACCTAGGCTCATGTAGATTCAAATGACAGTTTGCAAGCAGAAAAGCATCAGGAAAACAACATCTTTATTCTTGCCAGACGCGTTTCAGGAACTAATCCTTTGCTCAGTAGATTAAGAAGACGAAGGGAAAAACGTCATTTAGACTGCATACGGTTCAAATTGCTCGCACCTGTCCCAATGAGTTTGGCCTCACAGCATTCTGGGCGATGTAAAGCGGGGCAGGAGACTTCATGCATTTTAATGCATCAAGACAAAGAGACTATTTTAAGACTTGGGCAAACACACCCACTGGGGTAGCAATAGATGCATACCACATCGCGCAGAATGCCGTGAGGCCATGCCCATTGGGACAGGTGCGAGCAATTTGAACTGTATGCAGTCTAAATGCCGTTTTTCCCTTCGTCTTCTTAAGCCACTGAGGAAAGGATTAGTTCCTGAAACGCGTCTGGCAAGAATAAAGATGTTGTTTTCCTGAAGCATTTCTGCTTGCAAGCTGTCATTTGAATCTACATGAGCCTAATTTATCTCCGTGTGGCTTTCTTCCGAATGGGTTCCTGTGAGCGATGGCAACATATATATATATGTATATATATATATATATATATTCACTGAAAAAACCATAGGTTTAACACACGTTATAGTTAGGAATTAGCATTTAAAAAACCTTAGAAATTCACTGAAAAAAACCATAGGTTTTACACCAGTTATAGTTAGCTGGACATTTTACTCATACAAAACCATTGAAATTCCCCCGTTATAGTTAGTTGTACTCACTATAACTCACGCGCCCGCAATCCACTGCTGATGATGTCACATATTACATCATTCATGACATGGTCAGTGACATCACTAATGACATCTCAAATTACATCACTGATAACATCATCCATGTGACAATGAAATACACCACATCACACACTAATATAATATTTTTTCACTCACTGTAAAATAGAAAGTGCCATATTTCAAACTATTGACACATCAATAGTAATTTCTAAACACCCACTCAGTGATTCATAAACTATATACACATCTAATCACTTACCTATAGATTCAGTGTTATATGTAGAGAATAATTAACAGAACACTATCAAATATACTTATACGCCTATTTCAACATTACACACCAGCACACATAGTGTTCACTTATAAAGTCATCTTATTTACTTATGCAAACAATGGATCATACTTACATTTACTCACCTACACACTTATACAAACACCACTTCATCTATTCATCTATTCACTTAGTGTGTTATAAAATGACTATTAAAAATATACAGTTATCCATACAGTGACTCATACAATCACTAAGTCTTAGGCTCACTTAATTAGATATAACTGTAACATATACTGCTTTTTTCAAATTTAATGGAGATATACTATTGAGAGACATATTTCATCACCACTACACCCATAAACATATACACTCACTGAAACAAGTGTTATATCATGTAGTCCTAACCTCATTTACCTACTGAATGAATTATTCACACATTTTTGGGCAATTACACACCCCCCACCAAACCACATAGACATTAATTTAGCCATACAAAAACTCAGTTAAGAAACCAATAACAAATATAGTCTTTAATATACCAATTAAGACAAAGCAATAAAGACTTTCACACAGTTTAATAACTACACATTATATATAGTGAGACTCTACAAATTAGTCAAGGAAACAATCAATGACATTGTTACTAAATCCACCATTCATATATTTATATTTATATATCCACTCATTCTTCAATGCAAAGTAGTGTATTTATAATACATATTTAAATATCAAAGCAAACCACATTCACTGGATGATGTCATCAGTGATGTGATCAGTGATGTCATTTGAGCTGTCATCAGTGATGAGTAATAGTGAGTACAACTTACTATAACGGGGGAATTTCAATGGTTTTGTATGAGTAAAATGTCCAGCTAACTGGCACTGGTGTAAAACCTATTGTTTTTTCAGTGAATTTCTAAGGTTTTTTAAATGCTAATTCCTAATTATAACATGTGTCAAACCTATGGTTTTTTCAGTGAATTTCAAAGGTTTTTTGAATGCTAGTTATTAACTATAACGTGTCTTAAACCTATTGTTTTTTCAGTGAATTTCAAAGGTTTTTTAAATGCTAATTTCTAACTATGACGTGTGTGAAACGTATGTTTTTTTCAGTGAATTTACAAGGTTTTTTTAATGCTAATTCTTAACTATGACGTATGTGAAAGCTAGGATTTTCTAGTGAATTTCCAAGGTTTTAAAAATGCTAATTTCTGTATCAACAAACTGCCTTTGTATATTGTAATACATTGACTGTATCCTGTAATATGCAACAGCACATCTAGTTTTTATGATTTGCATAAAGTTGAACAGTATACTCTACATCTTCAATCCATATATAAACAGTCAAATTGTTTTTTAGTTGTTTTTTTCAAACATGCGTGCACCCTGCTTGCACCTCACAATTTATTTTTAAAAAAAGGGTTTTTTTGCCCATTGGGGTCCTTCAGGGACCCCCTGACAAGGCCTAGGGGGTCAGGGAGTCTCTAACCTGCCTAATTTTCACGTTCTCCACTATTGTTTTTGAGTGACTTCTGCCTCGAGGGTGCGTGCACCGTGCGCGCACCTTGCGATTTTTTTGAAAAAAAAATTAAAAAAGATTTGCCCGTCGTGGTTCTTCAGGGACCCCCTGAGAAGGCCTAGGGGGTCAGGGAGTCTCTTCCTTGCCTCCTTTTCACGTTTTGAAACTTTTATGGAAATCGGGTAAAACGCCGTTATTATGCGACGGTGGCGCACCGTGCGCGCACGTCAAGTAATGTGACTCGAAAACAACACTTCTGATTGGTTTATAGTAGTTTCTGTTCCAGAATCTTCAAAAACCCCACCTACTTTCCTCACTATCTGTTTCAATCACTTGGGAGAAGGACCTTTCAGCTTTCTTCAAGGATTGTTCCAGAGATTTGAAAAGATGGCAGGAAGAATGGATTCCTCTCATGATTCAGATATCCAGGACCATCAAACACCTGCAAAGAAGACCAAACAATCATTCATTTGTCAATTTTTTACATATCCTCAGGGGCAGAAAAAAGTAAATGCCCCAAAGGTGACATGCACCATTTGTGGATGTGTCCTCCCGCGGGGAAACCCTCAAAAGAAGTATTCCTTTTCCATTCATACTATGATAAGGCACGTGAGGAATGTGCACCTTAAGAGCCCTCTCATCTCAACTACCACCTGTTGTCTGTTCTTGAACAAAAACACAAAAAAATATAAAACTTTCAAAAAAGAACAAAAATATAAAAGAACAAAACAAAAAAAAAGTTATTTTCAGAACTAACTTCACTTTTCCAAGAAGAGCTGTATTTCTTATACACTGTGTCAGTCTTTTTTTGAATGAATGAGTAGGGTATAAATGAATGACTGAAATGACTGCGTGAAGGGGAGGAAGGGACTGAGAGAATGAGTGAGGAAAGGGGATTAAAAGAGTGACTGAAATAAGGGGACGAAGGGTAGGGGAGTGAAGTAAGGTGAGTGAAAGAGTAAGGGAATGGCAGTAAGGAAAGGAAAGTGAGGGAGGGGGAGTGAGACAAGGGGAGCAGGGGAAAGACACAGGGAAGGGGAGTAAGAGACGGAGCGGGAGAAGTAGACCAGGGTAAAGGGAGTAAAGGTAAGAGAAGTGGAGTGATGGTGAGAGAGGGGTATAAGGATGAGAAAAGGGGGTAAGTGAAAGTGAGAGGTGGAGAGTGAGGGAGAGAGAAGTGGAGTGAGGGGATGGAGGGAGTTAGGAAAGCAGAGTGAGGGAACGGGAGTCAGGATTTCAATGAGGAAAGGAGAGTGAGGGTAAGAGTCTAGAAAAGAGAAGGGGTGTGAGATACAGACAGAAGGAAGTGTAGTGGGGTAAGGAGAGTGACGGTGAGTGAAGGGCAGTGACAGTTAGAGAAGGGGTATGAGGAAGAAGGAAGGAGAATGAGGGAGGAGAAATAAAATTAAGAGAGAAGGAAAGTGAGTGAGAGAGAGTGGGGGAATGGTAGAAAAACAGAAGAAAGAAGATTAAGAAAACAGAAAGGATAAGAAAGGAAGGGTGAGGGAGAAAAACAGAGGGAGAGAGTGAGAGAGAAAGAGAAGGAGAGCAAGTGACTGACAGGAAATGAAGTGGTTAGACTGAGTGAAACAGAGGGAGAGAGGGAGAGAGAAATGGAGTGAAAGGAGTGAGAGACTAAAGCAATGCGACTTAGTAAAAGACATTGAGGAAAGGGGAATAAGGGAAGGGGATTGCCGGATGGAGTGAGCGAAAGAGAGTGAGTGGTAGTGAGGGAATGAGAGCAGGAGAAAGGGAATGAGAGTGATGCAGAGAGAGGAAAACATGAAATGGGGAAGAGGACTCAGATTGAGTGAAGGGCAGTGACAGTGAGGGAAGGGATATAAGTGTGAGGGGAGGGGAGTGATTGAAAAAGAAGCATATTAAGAGAAAGGCAAAAGATGTAAGTGAGAGACAAGTATTTATGGAAAGAGAGAAAAGAAAAGGAAAAATAGTGAAGAGAGAAGAAGACAGTGAAAGAGACAAACAGAAGGAGACTGAGGGAGTGGGATGGAATAAAACAGTTATAGTGACTGAGACAGAGGAAGAGATTTAGAGACGGATGAAAGAAAGGGGAGTGAGAGAGGGAATAAAAGGAGGGGAGTGAGCGAAACGGAATGAGGGAGTGAGAGAAGTGGAGTGACTGAAGGTGAGAGAGGGATGATGTTATGGAAAGAGAGTAAGGGGGAGTGAGAGGAGACTGAGCGATACAGCAACACAAGGGTAGTGATGGAGGAATATAGGAAAGAGAAGTGATAGACAGCCAGGGGAAAGAGGGAGTTAGACAAGGTGAGTGAGGGTGAAGGAAGAGTACTGTTGGTGAGAGAAGGAGTGTAAAGGTGAATGTAGGGCAGTAATGAGAACGAGAAAAGGTGAGTAAGATGAGTAAAGGAAGGTGCGTAAGAGAGAGATTAAAGAATGGGAAAGAGAGAAACAAAAGTAAGAGAATGATGAGAAAGTATTTTTGTTTGTCATACTTACCTTATAAATAATGACAATGTAATAGTAAGTTTTTTTAATATATAGTATCTGCAGAAGACAAGAAAAAATTTAGTTATAATATATAATTCATAATACAAAAGAAACTAGGATTGAAGAAAACAGAAACAGAAACAAAGGAAGGGTGAGGGAGAAAGACAGAGGGAGAGAGTGAGAGAAAAAGAGAGGGAGAGCGAGTGACTGACAGGAAATGAAGTGGTTAGACTGAGTGAGACAGAGAAAGAGAGGGAGAGAGAAATGGAGTGAAAGGAGTGAGAAACTAAAGGAATGAGAGTTAGCAAACAGACATTGAGGAAAGGGGAATAAGGGAAGGGGATTGACGGATGGAGTGAGCGAAAGAGAGTGAGAGAAGTGGAATGAGTGAAAGAGAGTAAGGGATGATATGAAGGAAAGAGAGTAAGGCGAGAATGAGAAGAGACTGAGCGATACAGCAACACAAGGGTAGTGATGAAGGAAGATAGGAAAGAGAAGTGAGAGACAGCCAGTGAAAAGATGGAGTTAGACAAGGTAAGTGAGGATGAAGGAAGAGTACTGTTGGTGAAAAAAGGAGTGTAAAGGTGAATGAAAGGCAGTAATGACAACGAGAAAAGGTGAGTAAGATGAGTAAAGGAAGGTGAGTAAGAGAGAGATTAAAGAATGGGAAAGAGAGAAAGAAAAGTAAGAGAATGATGAGAAAGTATTTTTTGTTTGTCATACTTACCTTATAAATAATGACAATTTAATAGTACGTTTTTTTTAATATACTATCTGCGGAAGACAAGAAAAAATTGAGTTATAATATATAATTCATAATACAAAAGAAAGTAGGATTGAAGAAAACAGAAACAGAAACAAAGGAAGGGTGAGGGAGAAAGACAGCGGGAGAGAGTGAGAGAAAAAGAGAGGGAGAGCGAGTGACTGACAGGAAATGAAGTGGTTAGACTGAGTGAGACAGAGGAAGAGAGGGAGAGAGAAATGGAGTGAAAGGAGTGAGAAACTAAAGGAATGAGAGTTAGCAAAAGACATTGAGGAAAGGGGAATAAGGGAAGGGGATTGACGGATGGAGTGAGCAAAAGAGAGTGAGAGAAGTGGAATGAGTGAAAGAGAGTAAGGGATGATATGAAGGAAAGAGAGTAAGGGGAGAGTGAGAAGAGACTGAGCGATACAGCAACACAAGGGTAGTGATGAAGGAAGATAGGAAAGAGAAGTGAGAGACAGGCAGTGGAAAGAGGGAGTTAGACAAGGTGAGTGAGGATGAAGGAAGAGTACTGTTGGTGAAAAAATGAGTGTAAAGGTGAATGAAAGGCAGTAATGACAATGAGTAAAGGTGAGTAAGATGAGTAAAGGAAGGTGAGTTTGAGAGAGATTAAAGAATGGGAAAGAGAGAAAGGAAAGTAAGAGAGTAAAGAAAAAGTATTTTTTGTTTCTCATACTTACCTTATAAATAATGACAACTTTATAGCATATTTAAAAAAATATATAGTATCTGTGGAAGAAAAGAAAAAATTGACTTATAATATATATTTCATAATAGAAAAGAAAGTAGGAGTGAAGGAAACAGAAAGGGAAAGAGAGGAAGGGTGAGGGAGAGAGAGAGAGAGTGAGAGAGAAACAGAGAGCGAGCAAGTGACTGACAGGAAATGAAGTGGTTAGACTGAGTGAGACAAAGAGAGAGAGAGAGAGAGAGAGAGAAATGGAGGGGAAGAAGTGAGAGACTAAAGGAATGAGAGTTAGCAAAAGAGTTTGAGGAAAGGGGTATAAGGGAAGGGGATTGACAGATGGAGTGAGCGAAAGCAAATGAGGGGGAGTGAGGGAATGGGATCAGGAGAAAGAGAATGAGAGTGATGTAGAGAGAGAGGAGAACATGAAGTGGTGGAAGAGGACTCAGATTGAGTGAAGGGTAGTGACAGTGACGGAAGGGATATAAGGGTGAGGGAAGGGGAGTGATGGAAGAAGAAGCATATTAAGAGAAATGAAAAAGAAGTAAGTGAGAGAGAAAGATTTATGGAAAGAGAGAGGAAAGAAAAGGAAAACTGGTGGAGGGAGAGGGAGACAGTGAAAGAGACAAACAGAGGGAGAGTGAGGGACTGTGAGGGAATAAGTCAATTATAGTGACTGAGACAGAGGAAGAGACTTAGAGACGGATGGAGGAAAGGGGAGTGAGGGAGGGAATAAAGGAAGGGGAGTGAGCGAAAGGGAGTGAAAGAAGTGGAGTAAAAGACACTGATTTGCAGTCTGGTAACGTCAAATATATAAATCTTTCAGTGTCTATTTTAGTACTACTTGAAAACGAACAATTGTCACAGTCATGTTGCCATTTATAAGAAAGGCCAAAAAGATTTTCAATATCTATACCTTCATCTTGCAATACAACAAGCATATACAGTAGAAATTCCTGACAATCTTGCTGAATATTCTGTGAAAATTGATTTAGACCAGAACATATGTCTAAAACATTTCGAATATCAGAAACACTTTCTATTTTTGTTTTATCACTGCTACATTTCTCAAAGACAGAATTCAACAAACAACAAAATCTTTGATTCCGATGTTCAACAATCTGTTGTTCATAAAGTTTGAAGAAAAAAAACAACATTAACCACTACATTAGCATAGCAGTTGACACCAGAACTGTTTTCAAACTGAAATACAACAACCTCTTCAATACTATCCTTTTTCTTTTTGCTTACAATTACTGGTTCATCTACTTTTTTTTCTTTTCTCTACAACCTCGCTACAATTTTTCTCATATCTTCTTTTTCGACCTACCACACGCTTTTCAAATAAAGGATATTGAGGTAAATTTGGAGCATATTCTCTTCTTAACCTATTATACTCTTTCACAAATTTAGATCTGCACTAATCTTTGTCTCTTCAAAATCAATCAAGTATAATCCAGATAAAGTTCTGACTCAAGATAAAGCAACATATGCCATACCCTCCTTGAACACAGTACTTCCAATATTCACCAAAGCACTATCTACATTTAAACCTTGAGATTTATGAATAGTCACCGCATATGCCAAACAAACAGGAAACTGTTTTCGACGGAAATATAAATCTTTTACAAGTAAAAATCGAGTCGAACAACGACTCAATTGTTGTACTTCTTCAATTTCATCAAATTTGATTTTCAAAAATTCAATGTCATCTCTATTTGGATAATTTACAAAATCAACAACATGACCCATTGCTCCATTTACTAAACCTCTTTCCACATGTAAATTACGTCGTAAAATTATCCGACAATTTAAACATGCATATAGATTCTTTTCTAAACTAGCCGTTTTAGATATTGATTTGTCTAAAGAATCCAATTTTGACTTCAACTTTTCTGACAAAATAATAGTAACTCCTTCATGCTCTATTCTATCAATAGCTTCCAGTTTTATAATTTCTTGATTTTCTAATTTTAACATTTTTTCATTGAAGATTGAACATTCTTGCAGAGTTGGCATCAAGCATATCACTGATTTATTTTGTGCAATTTTTCTATATATATTCTCCGCACCAACATTTTCATTTGGAAACAAATTTTGTAAAGCTTCTTCGCCATGTTCACTCACTTTTCCAATTCTCATATCTTGAAGAATACTTTTATAATTAGCATCCTTTGCTTGTCGCATATTTTGAATGAGTTCTGAATATTCGAAATATGATCAAATATTTACATTTCCAATGCTTCCCAGGCACTTCCTGGTATCTTCATGTGTAACGGTTTTAAACACTGTTTGTCCTTTCACAGGAGTTAGCTGTATTAGATCTCCAAAAACGATGACGTGTTTGCCTCCAAATAACACATCATACTCTGTTTTAAAAATGTGTTGCATTCTTAAATGCACAAAAGCAAGCAATAAAGTTGATACCATGCTTACCTCATCAATAATGAGAAGTTTCATTTTTTTCAGGACTCTGGAAACTTCACAACAAGCTTCTCCAGATAGCTTGTGGTATTCTAATTTATTTTCGTGCTCTACTGGCAGCATCAATAAACAATGTAAAGTAATCCCTTTAATGTTATGTGCCGCCAACCCAGTTGGAGCAGTAACAACACAAGAGAGTGACGACTCAGTTCTTTTTTGTAGATAAGTTGCAATTGCTTTAATTAGAATTTTTTTTCCAGTTCCTGTTTCTCCACTCACGTACAGTCAGAACGGTTTAAATGACGTACATGAGCACTCTTTTTTCTCATGGATAATTGGTCCTCCTAGTGGATCCTGACTCAACGAAGCAGAACTTTGACTGTTTTTAGAACTGTCTTTAGCAATCTCTGCTGCAATTGTAGCATCTTGCTGTATTTCCTCGTTCAACATTTGTAGATAATTAGTAAAAACAGGATATTTTATAGTATTTTTGGCTGCGTTGAATGAATCTTCTGTTTTGAGAGCGATTGCTGAGAACAGCCCAATCAGACAATGGGTACAGGCTAAGGGCGGTGTGAAATCAATGGCGATGAGACTGTCTGGTAATAGCCCCAATGATCAAAACACTATTTCTAAAGACTTAAAACAGATTACTGCGCCACTCAGCCCTACTCAGTCTATTATCTTTAATGGGGCAAAGGCAAAGGCAAAGGCGAAGACTGATAGTCTTGATAAATCGGGCTCGAATAGGGAACCTGCAAAGTTAGTTGGGGAGAGTCTATCGGACCAGCAAAATCTTTCTGTGCCCACTACGATACTTACGGTAGACAATTCCGTTTCTCTGTCAATTAGCTGCAGCAGCAATACCAGTAGTGGCAGCATAACTCAAGATTTGCCTAACACCTCAATAGTGTCTATAGGCGAGGCAGTAATTACTCCGATAGAAGAGATTATACAAGAGATACAATCGGAAAATATCGCTTCTCCTCTACCTTGCAGGTCAACAGAATGGATTCACCAAGGGGAGGTGTCTGCTTCTTTTCAGACAATTTTACATCTCCTAAATGAACAGAAACGAGAAGCTAAAAGTCACTATCAGCAAATGAGGGAAGACAATAACAGAACTCAAACCTCTTTGCAAGAGATGGTGTGCAAACTGGGGGCAGTGTCTCAGGATATAGAGGAACTGCAGCAGAGAGTGGTGGTGACTGAGGAGAGATCACAGTGTTCCGAAGTAGCAGTGAATAAACATGCCTCTCAACTACTCCAGATGCAAGCTAAGCTGGAAGACCTAGAAAATAGACAAAGGAGACAGAATCTCCGCGTTTTTGGTATTGCTGAAGGAGCGGAGGGGGCGGACCCGAGAGCATATATCACTCAATTATTTCAAAAGGCCTTTCCAGACCTCTCAGACTGGGACTGGGACTCTCAGATCCAGCGGGCTCATCGATTACCCCTAGTTCAAAAAGATAAGAGTGGCAAATTCCCACGACCAATCTTGATTCACATAGGTAACTATCTGCTCCGACAAGCGATTTCTTCAAAAGCACGGCCTAACACTCCAGTCACCATTGATTCTATTATTTTTTTTGTGAGATCGGATTTAAGCAAACTTTCGCTAGAAAGACAATGGAAATTGAAGCAATTCATCGATCCGATTAAAGAACTCGGATACCAAGTTTACTTGCAGGAACCTGCAAAGCTGAAAGTGATTAAAAACGGCCGATCTTATTTCTTTTTGGAAGTAAACGAGGTCGAAAGTGCTATTGCTTCCTGGCGACTGGGGAAATGATTAAGTTAATGATTAAGGTAGTGACTAATGCTCAGCGTATACGGCTTTGTGGATCCTTCAGACTTTTTTTTTTTGTTTTTGGTATATTTTTGCTAGCTTTAAAAGTTTTCGTGGTATTCAAGCGTTTGCCCCTAGGAATGAGCATTGGGTAGCACGGGGTTTTTTTTCTATTGTGTTGTTATGATTAGTATTGAATGCCTGGATCCTACTAGCGTTCTATCCGCTCACTGACTGCCAGGGGAACAGCAGTCAATCGAATGGGGGGACCAGAAGGTAGCTACTGGGTGGGAAATGGGGGAGGGGAAAATGTAAAAAAATGCATCATGAGTATAAATATATCTGTGTCTTATTGGCTAAGAGAAACTTATTTGGTTTGCAAAATGTTCTGTTTTGTTCTTTGGGGAGAAGTCATGTCAGAATATTTATTAATATCAATTAAATGTATCAATTAAAACTTCTAGTTTGGAATGTGGCTGGCTTAAACAGCCGGACTAAGAGGAGACTAGTATATGAAGAACTTAGGATGCATAACCCTCAGATAGTAGTTATAACTGAGACTCATATTGCATACAAGGATAGACGTCTATTGAATCAATTAGGCTACGACCTCCTGGTTAGCACGGAGTTTAATGCTTCAATCCGAGGAGTGGCCATACTGAAGCATAAACAGCTTAAAATAGAAGCCAACAGAAAAATGACGGATAAAGCGGGCAGGTGGGCCATTGTACAAGTGACTTTGGAAGGCCTCCAATACACAATTTGTGGGGTTTATGCCTCAAATCAGGACGAACCTAGAGTAATTGATCAGGTTAATATGGAGTTACTTACTTGGGAGGGGGAGCAAATAGTGTTGGGGGATTTTAATTGTGTTATGGATTACAACTTGGACACAACTAGAAAGGGTGCGTTTCAGAGGATGCGCAAGACGAGGGCTGCCATCATAGATCTGGCTAACATACATGCAATCAAAGATGCTTGGAGGTATTTATATCCTCAATTAGCAGGCTATACTTATTATTCATCTGCCCATAAACTCTGCTCACGCATCGATATGGTCTTTGCCTCTATATTGTCAACTAGTACAATGTCAATATGCCCTAGGGTAACATCGGACCATAACCCGCTCTCATTCATAATAGAAATTGATACGGACAGGCATCCACCTAGGCCCTTCTCCTTTCCCAGATATCTACTATCTGATACTAAGTTTGTGAGTCTGTTGAAAGGACATATAAAAGATTTTATTGACATCAACGGGTTTTCTACATCTCCCTTGATGGTGTGGGACGCATGCAAGGCCAGCATCCGCGGGTTTACACAACAGTTTGTCTGGCAGCAAAATAAAGCCGGTAGGATTCAAAATAAAAAATTACTAGATGGTATATCTAATATCGAAGAGAAGCTATCTAAGATGTTAGCTACTACTACAAGGGCAAAAGAGATCGAAGATTTAAATATAAAATTGATGGAATCAAGATTAGCATTGAAAAATATCTTTAGGGAGAAAAGCATTTCAAAATTAGCTAAATACAGGCTGAACCAATATGAAAGTGGGGAGAGGATAGGAAAAATTCTGGCATATAAAGTGGCAGAAGACCGAGCCCAAATGCTGATTAAGGAAATAAAAGATGACAACGGACAACTACATCAAGATTCTAAATCAATATTACTCCAGTTTGCCACCTTCTATCAAAAATTATACACGCCTGAAACAACCCCAACAGGAGATAAGATAAAAGCCTATTTGACAGAAAATGCTGTACAGAATATAGAGGATGAGCAAGCTGATCACTTAGAAGCAGATATAACAGCAGGAGAAATTCAGGCAGCTATTAACTGCCTAGCACTGGGAAAAGCTGTAGGCAAAGATTCAATTCCTCTGGAACTTTATAAAAAATGCATGGAAGAATTAATTCCTCTCCTGATAATGGTTATCAAAGCTATTGGCAAAGGAGAACGAGCTCCAAAATCCTGGAACCGCACTCAAATTATATTTTTTCTTAAAAAGGGGAAACCCCCACTAGAGAGAGGGTCCTATAGACCAATTTCATTAATTAATGCCGATGCAAAGATATTTGCAAAAATTCTAGCAACAAGGCTTGCGTTATTAATGTCACAGATGGTCTCCCCATTTCAACACGGGTTTATCCCTAAACGGGATACCACCGCTCACATTAATACTGCTATAGCTGCATTCGATGTTGCTAGGACGTGTACCACCCCACTCGGTATGATCCTTTGAGATGCGGAAAAGGCATTCGATCGCGTGGGGTGGGACTTCCTCTGGGCAGCTTTGGTTGCATTCGGCATTAAAGGTCAGTATTTGAAATGGGTTAAATCCCTGTATGATCAACCAAGGGGTAAAGTATGCTACTCAGGACTATGCTCACCTCTCTTTCCAATCGAACGTGGTACACGACAAGGGTGTCCTCTTTCTCCTTTGCTATTTGCTTTAGCAATAGAACCCTTTCTGATTGCATTGCATAAGCAAGAGATGATTGTACCGTTTAAAAATAGCCTTAAAACACTAAAAATAACTGCTTATGCAGATGATGTACCGTTTTTTTCCACAAATATCCCTGATGCGATAACAGGTATAGGTATCGAATCAGATAAATATGGTATGGTATCAGGGTATAGGTTAAATACCAGCAAAACGCAAATAATTACAAACTCTACTCTACTCACACCAATGGATGGAGTGTGTAATGTGGCAACATACCTCGGGGTAAAAATCTCTTCTAATCTTGATTCAATAATTGCACTTAACTATGAACCCTTATTAAAAGAAACTTCTCTTCTTCTTAAGAAATGGCATAAACTTCCAATGGGGATCTTGGGGCGAATCAACTTAATTAAAATGAAGATCCTGCCTAGATTTCTATATCTTTTTCGGTCTATACCTTTAAGAGTGTGTAATACTTATTTTAGCAGATTGGAGGGTATCATCAGCAGCTTCATATGGGGGTATAAGAAAGCACGACGGGCGTTATCTCTGCTAAAACTCCCCTATGACCAAGGCGGACTTGGGTTACCAGACTTTAAGTTATACTATTGGGCTGCTTTTTTAACTCGCTTTCGCAGCCTACTTATCCCCGACAAACGTCTTTATTTTCATAAATATATATTAGGGGGGGAGGCTATTATGTTCTTGTACAGGCTCAATGACCCCAATTACTTTAAACGAGTACGGTTCAAGACAATTTGAGACACAGTAAATATCTGGCGATCTGTCCTTAATAGGAATAATATCTCCCTATTTCATGCTAAAACACCAATCTGGCATAATCCAGGGTTACCAGGTGTTTTTCACGACTCAGCTAGTAGTATGTTTTCGGATAATGGCATAAACAATTTGGGAGACTTACATGATCATACTGGATTTTCTACTTTTGAAAAGCTAAAGACGATGTATAACTTACCAGAAAGGGCTTGGTTTAAATACAATCAGATCAAGGATTACATTACCCGTAGAACAGGCCTTGATAGTATATCTGAATCCGAAATCTGGAGTTGTATGTATAGGGATTCTGACAAGGCACTGATCAGCTGTGGTTATAAGATATTTTCTATCTCACACAAGGATGATATCAGTAAAGTGGCAGAAAAATGGAGCACAAAGCTAGATGTGAATGTAACACCAGATATGATAACCTCTTCACTAAACAGCCTAAATAATGCAGTTCAATCATCAAGTCTGAAACTACAGCTGTTCAGAACTTTGTTTCATCTGTACTACTCTCCAGATAGGATTCTAAAATGGGCTTGTAATAATGAATTGAATGAATCGAACGATCGCACAAAATGCCCTAAATGTGCACTCAAGGGGGCAAACATTGTTCATATGTTTTTTTCATGCCCAGAGCTTTCCATTTTCTGGAAGGATGTAGTCGGTGTTATTTCGGCCAAAATGGCTAGGCCAATTGTACTCACGCAACTGGATATTATGATTGGGGTTGTTGGGGTAAATAACAGACTTCGGGACTTGATGAACATACTTTTTACATGTGCCAGATTAACTATTGCCAGGGCTTGGATACAAAGCCATCCCCCCACGGTCATGGAATGGTGGCTTTTGGTTAAAGACATTTATAATATGGAAAACTCTTTGGCGATAACTAAGGGACAGAGGCAAAAACAGAAGGTACAAGAAATCTGGGGAGTAATCATGTCTTAATGACCAAACAGCAAAATTGATTTTTAGTATTGTTTTTGATCGAGGCCTCATCTCATATGATTTGTCTGATATTGTGTATATATGTATTTGATGTTACTCATGATGCTAATAAAAAAAAAAAAAGAATCTTCATAACTGAGAAAATCTCCAAGTAGTTCCTCTTCTGTACGCCATGGCCTAAAGAGTTGCAAAAGAGCTAAATAGTAAAATTTTCTTTTGCCAGGAGTTTCGCAACTCAGTTTTCGATGATTAATCAAATGTCCTTTTCTTTGTTTCACCAGACATCCTTCAGATCTAATCACAGCATATACACCTTTATTGATATCTTCTGTAATATTCCGTTTAAAAGTATAGGTTTGATGTACTTCATAGAGACAAACATTCTCAAGATGATTACTTCTATTTGGATAGTATGTATCCAACATATTTGTCTTCAAAATATCTGTACTGTTTGGTTCTTTCTCTGCTAAATACTCAATTTCTTGTACAGATTTCAAAACTCGGTTTCGTGTTTTTGCAAGACCTAAACTCACCCAAATAATTGTTCTAGATTTGGCATATAGACTTGCAGATGATAAGCGATCTGAACATTTATATGCTCCAATTTCTCGATGAGACAACATCTTTAAAATGTAGCTGTACAATTTCTTACTTAGGCTCTTTTCATGAGAAATGTCCTCCCACATTTCCTTTAGTTCTGTCTTTTCAGATTTCGTAATGTAAGATGTTACATATCGTGCCACAGCAATGGAGTTGTCTGCAACATATTGAATATCCATGTTTGCAATCCACATGGACAAAATGACTGGGTTATAGTCATTTATGTATTTTGACTCTTCATTTCTTCTTAAGTTATAGGTATTTTTCGTTGATTTTCTTGTGACAGTATGTCACAAAGATGACATAAAATTGTTCACTGTTCCTTTTGGTATTACTGGTCGTGGAAATCCAAAACTACATTTTGTGTAGAACTTGTCCTTTGATTTGTATTTTCGACGACAGTATTTTCCACAACGATGGGTTTGAAACCGTAAATTCTTTTGTTCTGTACTTTTGGGTACAGCACATGTAGAATATTGTTCAATAAAACTCATCACTGTGTCATCCGAATCTGTTCCAAATTTGGGGGCATCTTTGATCCATAGCAGCATATGTATGTGAGGAGCAACTTTTGCCTGATACTCCTTTCTCCAAAATAAATCCAGGACCTCTCCAAGAGGAGGATTTTTTTTGTTTGTGATGAAAGACATCATAGCTTCAAATCTATGATTAAAATACCTGCATGCATTAACTGGATCCAAAGAACACAGTTCTCCAGGTGTCTTGTATTCTATATTTTCTATGTTACCATTTCCCTCTCGAAGAAATTGAAGTAAATCATCCCAAGAATACTCTGCACAGCTTAGAGTAAGGAACCATGTAGGTGTTCCCAATTTTCTTAGCATACATTTCAATTCCCCATGACGACGGTACCAATACTCATTAGAACCACGCTGACATGCCATGAGATTAATTAACTGAGATTCCAAAACAGTATCTTTCTGTTGGATTTTATCCATAAAGTCCCTTGCTGAAACATTTTACAGATGTACTCCACTTTTTAGTATATGGTTCACTGCATAGGAAAGGACAGACAAGTCACTCTCAAACAAAAGATGAAACAAATAAGGAATACATTGGCGAAACCATGGATCTTTTGCATATAATCTTGATGTCCTGTATTGAGATGCAGGAATCTACACAGGTCGGTCATCATATCGTCCACCTTGACCTGTTGGAAATAACTGAGGAAAACAATGAGCTTCTAAGCTTTCTTCCCATACACTAATGGGACTTCCTTTTTCTTCTTTCATTTGGAATAACTCAATAGCATTCCCCATCACTTCTTTTGAATGCAGAGGATGAACACTATAATGTTCATAAATGTGTTCACTTCTGGACACATCCACTTTTTCAATTTGCCCAGCTGACAAATCACTCTCCTCTTCTACAGTTGTTTCCTCTTCTCCTACATTTACCATTTTTGTAGTATTGATTGTGTTTATCAAATGCAACGTTGCCTTTTTCACTTTCATAACATCCACTAATTCTTGCCAGATTTTCTTACTCTTTGTAGGAACGCCATTAACTAGAATAACTAGGGGTTACTCTTCCACTTTTTCTACACCAATTGTTTCAATATTTTTCTTTAAATCTAGAGGCAAATAGACAACTCTTCCCTTTAATCCTCTCTGTAAATCTGAAGGAGGCAATTTCCCTGTCTTAGGCTCCATGCGAACAATAGCCTGAAAAGGATGCACACATTGAATCAGAATAGACTCATAGGTATTTAAATCCATCAGTTCAGAAGGAATATTTACCAACTCAAGATTATTATGTACAGCTCTAGCAGGCATTTTGTTATCATTTAATTTATTATAACAATATTTACAAATACGTTGATCAGAACCCAAATCAAAACAATTCTCTACCAACAAATAAGTTGCAAAATCCTTCCACTCATTATTATTTTCCTTTTCACTTTTTACATATAAATCAACTAACCTAGTCTGATTCTAATACTGAGTTCGTCGACAACACACACAAGAAAAGTTTGGCCTTTCACCTGAAATAACCTTAAACCTTGTAATTTCTTCGTCAAAATTTTCTGTACTAAAATTCTGTACATTTTCTTCCACATTTCCTTCTATTACTGTATCCATTTCTGCACTGTCCTCTTTTCAACCAGAGTAACTAACCTCAATTTCTTCACAAATGTTCTTTACATCTAATACAGATCCATGCAAAAGAGCACTGTTTAACTGTTTTAGCTTAAGTGCTGGACTTTTTGCAAAATACAACCTTCTCACTAATTTCCTCACTTCAGTATGATGCACTGTTAACATCCTAAAATGGTGAAAAACACTAGTTACAGATGAAATTGTTTTCCTTTGCACATTATCAAATTTTTTTCTACATTGGGTTAATTTCCTTATAAAATCCTTTGTTGTCTTACCAGGAGCATTCTTCTTCTTCTCCGTACATTGTTGTTTAGATAAATCTTGTAATTGTGTTTTCTTGGAAAAGTAAGCCTGTTTATATGTCTTTCTTTTTGCGTTCTTTGTAGGCATGTTGGTTTTTCTTTCTGTAGATAATTTCAATCTTTTGTGAAGAAAAAAGAACATGTTATAGACCACTAGTAACATACTACTTAACAATTACAACCACTAAATGATATAAACACTTCATAAGTAAGTTGTTTGGCACAGCAACTGTGTCTGAGCAGAGTAGGAAATCATGCAGTGAGTGCTGTTTCAGAGTTTATGGCAGTGCAGTGGTGTTGCAACATTATAGGGTAATTTGCTGAGATTGGTGTTTCAGGGTTCAGAACAGTGCAGTGCTGTTCAGACAGTGTAAGAGTTTGTGGTGAGATTGATATTTTTGAGTTTAGAGCAATACAGTTGTGTGTAGGCAGTGTATGGTATCATACAAGGGCTACGAGTAAAAACCACTGGATGTCCTAAAGCCTAACTCATTCCATGAGTACATATATTCCCATGTCTTAAAACAGATACACCGAGCAAGTGATTCTGTCACAATCTTTAAAAAAAGACACTGACTCGCATTGTGAATGAAAACAGATAGAAATATGCCTTGCAATTCACTGAAATGATTACTACATGTTACAGAGAAAATAAGTATGCCATTTCTACAGCACAGCCAGAATCTTCAGTACACAGCATGGAGACTATTTGCGAATTAAGAAGCCTGACAAATGTACTGCATAGCAGTTTCTAGCACTACATATCCTAAAGCCTGACTCACTTCATCAGAATATGTATTCCCATATTTTTGAACACATCAACTAAGCAAATTATTACAATTGTATAAAAAGACTCTCTCGAATCATTTTTAATTCAAAATCATAAATTTATTCTTCAAACATTTCATACTGTAGCAAAACATCCAACATGATTTCATCTGAGATTTCGGTTCCATTGTCCTCAACTTCAAAATTTCCAACTTGAAACTCAATCTCTTCTACTGCTTCCATCAACTCAATGTCCAAACTTTGATAAAAAAAATCACTGCTTAAATATCCTTCTCCATTATCTTGTTGATCAATGTCATCCTCAAAAGGTACATTTAAGTCTTCTATGACATCAGTGGCAATTTCAAAATTGACTTGAATGTTGTCCTGATTTTGATCCATTATATCAAGTTTAATGTTGCTGGACCTTGCAAAAAAATATAAACATTACATTATATCATTTTCACTAATAGATAATACAAAACTAGCTTTATCAACTTCAAGTACATGTATTCCCATATTTTTAAACACATCAACTAAGCAAATTATTCTGCCACATTCTTCTGAAATGAAAACTGACTGACACTGTGATCTTAAACACATAACACTATCCCTTCAAATTCAGTAAAACATTTACTACAGTAAAAGGGGGTCTTGCTGGGAGTATTTTTTTTAGAGTTTACAGCACTGCAGTAGTGTTGAAAGAGTTTAGAATATTTTTCTAGGGATGGAGTTTCAGGATATTGGACAAGGAAGTGATGTTCAAGCAGTGTACAGAGTCAAGGTGGGACTGAGAATGTACTAATGAAAATTCACTTAAATGATTACTACATGCTACAGAGACAGTTGCTTCTGCATTTCAACAGCTCAACCAGTATCTAAATTGCACAGCATGAACAGAATTTGGAAATTAAGAGGCCTGACACACATACTGCATAGAACTTTCTACAACTTCATCTCCTAATTCATGACTCACTTCATGTTTTAGGTGAGTTAGCACACAGAGGGAGAGAAAGTACAAACAGAGACAAAATGATACAGGCAGAGGGTGCAAGACTACACTCAGTGAGAGGAACGATTTAACATGATAATACACACTAGCAGCCATATCATAATAGGCCTCTGCAAATGTACATGAAAGGGTGCAGGCAGAGGGTGCAGGCAGAGGGAGAGGGATGGTATAGACAGAAAATGAGATAATGCAGGCAGAGACTTAATTGGTAGAGGCAGAGGATAGATGGTGGAGGGCTGCAGGCGAGGAACTGTTGGTGCAGTCAGAGAAAAAATGGTACAGAGAGACAGTGAGATGGTTCAAGCAGAGACACAGATAGTACAAGCAAACACAGACATGGTACACTCAGAGGATAAAATGGTACAACAGAGAAGAAATACTGGAAACAGTGACACAAATGTTACATGCAGAAGCAAATTGGAGTACACAATGGTGGAGATAGTGAAGAAAGAGATAAAATGATACAAGCAGAGTGTGCAAGACTACAGGCAGAGAAGGAAAAGATTTAACATGGTACTGCTGTGTAATACACACCAGCAGACATATCATAATAGGCCTCTGCAGAAGCACATAAGAGACTGCTGGCAGAGAGTAAAGGCAGAGGGAAAAGGGTGGTGCAGACACAAAATGAGATAATGCAGGCAGAGACTAAACTGGTACAAGCAGAAGATAGATGGAGCAGGGCTGCAGGTAGAGGGACAGATGGTGCAGTCAGAGAAAAGATGATGCAGAGAGAGGGTAAGATGGTTCAAGCAGAGACACAGATAGTGCAAGCAGACACAAACATGGTACACACTGAGGATAAAATGGTACAACACAGAAGAAATGCTGGAAACAGTGAGACAAATGCTACATGCAGAGGCAAATTGGAGTACAAAGAGGGGGAGATAGTGAAGACAAAGATAAAATGGTACAAGCAGAGGGTGCAAAACTACAGTCAGAGAAAGAAAAGATTTAACATGATAGCGCTGTCTAACACACACCAGCAGCCATATCATAATAGGTCTCTGCAGATAAACATGAGAGGGTGCAGACAGAGGGTGGAAGCAAAGGGAGAGGATTGGTGCAGACAGGAAATGAGATAATTCAGGCAGAGACTAAACTGGTAGAGGCAGAGGATAGATCGTGCAGGGCTGCAGGTAGAGGGACAGATGGTGCAGTCAGAGATAAGATGGTGAAGAGAGAGGGTGAGATGTTTCAAGCAGAGACACGTATAGTGCAAGCAGAAACAGACATGGTACACACAGGGGATAAAATGGTACAACACAGAAGAAATGCTGGAAACAGTGAGACAAATGCTACATGCAGAGGCAAATTGGAGCACACAGAGAGGGAGATAGTGAAGACAGAGATAAAATGGTACAGGCAGAGGGTGCGAGACTACAGGCAGAGAAGGAAAAGATTTAACATGGTACTGCTGTGTAATACACACCAGCAGCCATATCATAATAGGCCTCTGCAGATGCACATGAGAGACTGCAGGCAGAGGGTACAAGCAGAGGGAAAGGGCTGGTACAGACACAAAATGAGATAATGCAGGCAGAGACTAAACTGGTACAAGCAGAAGGTAGATGGTGCAGGGCTGCAGGTAGAGGGACAGATGGTGCAGTTAAAGAAAAGATGATACAGAGAGAGGGTGAGATGGTTCAAGCAGAAACACAGATAGTGCAAGCAGACATAGACATGGTACACACAGAGGATAAAATGGTACAACAGAGAAGAAATACTGGAAAAAGTGACACAAATGCTACATGCAGAGGCAAATTGGAGTACACAGAAGGGGAGATAGTGAAGACAGAGATAAAATGGTACAAGCAGATGGTGCAAAACTACAGTCAGAGAAAGAAAAGATTCAACATGATAGCGCTATCTAATACACACCGGCAACCATATCATAATAGCCCTCTGCAGATAAACATGAGAGGGTGCAGGCAGAAGGTGTAGGCAGAGGGAGAGGGATAGTGCAGCCAGAAAATACATTTTCAAATTACAGCACTATCTCTATACCAGCATTTAATCAAAACATGAGACACAATATCAAAATAAAGAGTACCCTATAAACAGAGAGATACAAACTGTGAGGAGACACAGATGACATTATAGAAAAAGGTGCAAATATAATGCTTTAATTTACACAGACACTCAGTGTGATCCTAGTCAAAAATGTTAAAACCATACATTTTACCAAAAGACATATCCCACAGTAAATCATTTAAAGGACAGAACACAGCCCATGTAAATGAGCACGACATTACAGTGTAGAAACCAGACTCATTTCCAACATACATTTCCAATATGCACCATCAGTTTTTTGACAGCATTACATCCAAACATGAGACACAATGCAAAAAGAAAGAGACCCAATATGCTTGTTAATCTGCCCAATAGTGTATATAGTACTCTATCTATATTAAGTGGGTCATTGCTAAGAGGAGGTCTAATAAAACAGAGAGTATTATGAAGAAAGCAGAGGAGAGAGTACAAAAAGAAAGGGAAATATTAGGGGTCAGTAAAGACAACCACAACAGAGAGAACACAAGAAACAGTTAAAAAAATAGCACTCTCAACAAAGACAAGAAAAAATAAGGAAAGAGTGGACATTTCAGAAAACAAAGATCAGTATAAGCAGAGAGAGGTAGACTTTGAGGACAGACAGGGGAAATTGTAGAAAAAGATCAAAATGTAATTCTTTCATGTAGACAGACACTCGGTGTGATCCTGGACCAAAAATGTAAAACCATACATTACAACCAAAAACAATACATGATGCAGAGCTGCAGGCAGTTGCTGCAGACAGAGAGCAGATAAAACAGAGATAGGGTAATATGGTTCACACAGAAAGACAAATGGTGCACACAGATACAGAGGTAATGCACACAAAGGGATAACATGGTACAGCAAGAAAGAAATGCTGCAAACAGAGAAATAAATATTACATGCAGAGGGGAGATGAAACACACAGAGAGTGAGATAATACATACAGAAAAAAATGGTAAGAGGGTGAAAAGCTACAGGCAGAAAGAAAAAAGTGAATTATTATGCCAGAATCTTCTAAATGAATACTGACTCACACTGTGATCTTAGACACATAACAGAAATCCTTGCAATTCAGTCAAATGATTACTACAGTGAAGGGGGGGTCTTGCTAATAGTTTTGTATAAAGAAAGCAAGGGTGAGGGAGGGAGAAAGAGGGAGTAAATCAGATGGAGAGAGGGAGTTACAAAAGAGGACTAAAGGAAAGGGATAATGACAGTGAGGAAAGAGATATGAGGGTAAGGAAAGGAGAGTGAGAGAAAAAAAGCATATTAAGAAAAAGGATAAAGAAGTAAGTGAAACAGAAGGATTTATAGAAAAAGAGAGGAAGGAAAAGGAACAGTGGTGGATAGAAAGGAAGACAGTGAGAGAGAGTGAAACAGAGGTAAAGTGAGTAACTTCCACATTACAACACATTTTTATTATTAACTTACAATGCACAACATATATCCCCTTACAAATTAATACCTTACCTTTAAAAATGCTTTTGAAGATTTAGAACAGTGTCAATCACACACCACATTTTCTTAAGCAGAATCTCTGAAATGTACCTCAGACACTGCAACCACAAAATGGTTGCCTCTCATTATAAACAAATATCCCTGTACATAACCAATTACATTTCTTCCCACACAAATTCAAAACCAAACTAACATTTTAAGTGGTTGTACATTTCAACACTATCAACCCCTCTGCCTGTAATTGTTACTTTTCCCCTTTTGCCTTCTGTCACCATATTGTTCGTTTGTATTTGGTCTCATCTGTAATCCCCTCGCCCCCCTTGCCTTCAGTGCCTTCCCGCCTCGCCCTCGCTTTCCTGCCACTGCTCCCTGCGGCCCCGCCCCCCGCCGCTCCCATTCGCCACCCCGCTCCTGCCTCCCAGCTGCTCCTCCCTCCCTCTGCCCCTCATATGGAGGCCGAATGCGCAGCGGACGCGCGCAGCGGACGCGCGCAGCGGGAGCGCCGATTGTGCGCCGAAGGCGCGCCAAAGGCAAGCCCGTCTGCGCCCTTCCACGTCTGGACCACGCCCAGCGTCAGAACACCTGGCCACCGCAGATGCCAGCCCATCTGCCGCACCTACACCGCCGCCACACTCAACGCACTCAACACTGGCCGGATCCCCGGCTGCTACCGAGCCACCCCAAGACGCACCCACGGACCCTTCGCCTGCCAATCCTGCACATTCTCGTGCATCCGGACCTGCACCGCACCCGCCAAGCCGAGCACCAGCAGCAACCACCTGAAGTGCATCCTGCTCAACGCCCGCTCCGTCCACAGACACGCCTTGGAACTCTGGAACCTGCTCGACACCACATCTCCATACGTCGCCTTCCTCACGGAAACATGGATACACACCGACCCCAAGACCACACTCAGAGGCACCCTCATCTACAGACCCCCAGGACCTCGCACACAATTCAGCGAAGACATCGCAGACTTCATCAGCCCGCACGCCCTCGCCTCCTCTGACTACATCCTCCTAGGGGACCTCAACTTCCACCTGGAGAACAACAACGACAACAACACCACCACCCTGCTGGACAACCTCGCCAACCTCGGACTCAAGCAACTGGTGAACACCCCCACCCACTACGCCGGACACACGCTGGACCCAATCTTCTCCTCCAGCAAGTACATCTTCTTCAGCCACTCCACCGGACTCCACTGGACAGACCACAGCTGCGTCCACTTCAGCTTCAGAAGAATCACGACTCACCACCACCCGCAACAGGCTCCCCGCAGGAACTGGAACAAGATCACCACCGACCAGCTCACCACATCTCTGAACCAGAACCCTACCGCCAGTTCAACGGACCCCGACCAAGCAGCCAACAACCTCGCACAGTGGATCGCCAACTGCGCTGACGACCTCGCACCCCTGAAAAACAATCCCAGCAGGCCCGGCAGCAAGAAAGCCTCCTGGTTCAACGACGACCTCAAGAAATCCAAGAAGAACTGCCGTACCCTCGAAAAAGCCTGGCGCAAAGATCCGACTACAGACAACATGACCGCCCTCAAGCACGCCTCCCACAAACACCACCAGCTGATCCACACCACCAAGAAGACAGCATTCAAGCAACGACTAGACCACAACGCACACAACAGCAAGGAACTCTTCAGCATCGTCAAAGAGCTCTCCAACCCCAGCGCAGGAAATAACGCCATCACTCCCTCACAAGCCCTCTGCGACTCTCTAGCCTCATTCTTCCACAGCAAGATCACCGACATACACAACAGCTTCGGAGCACAGACCACGCACCCAACCACTGAACCGACGCCCCCCACCAGCACCCTCCGCGCCTGGACCCCGGTCAGCACCGAAGACACAATCCACACAATGAACACCATTCACTCCGGATCACCAACCGACCCATGCCCCCACCACATTTTCAACAAGACCGACTCCGTCATCGCACCCCAACTCCAGGACATCATCAACTGCTCCTTCGACACCGCCACCTTCCCAGAGAGCTGGAAGCATGCCGAACTCAGCGCCCTCCTGAAGAAACCATCAGCAGACCCCACCGACCTCAAGAACTACCGCCCCATCTCGCTCCTCCCTTTTCCTGCCAAAGTCATCGAGAAAACCGTCTACAGTCAGCTTGCCGCCTTCCTCGAGACGAACGGATCCCTCGACCACTCGCAGTCCGGCTTCTGAGCCAACCACAGCACTGAGACCGCCCTCATCGCAGCCACTGACGACATCCGAGCACTGCTGGACAGCGGGGAAACAGCGGCCCTCATCCTCCTGGACCTCTCCACAGCGTTCAACACTGTCTGCCACCGTACCCTAGTACAGCGCCTCAGCAACATTGGAATCCAAGAGAAGGCACTAGAGTGGATCATCTCGTTCCTCGCTGGAAGAACCCAGAGAGTCCGCCGCCCCCCGTTCAGATCCGAGGCCACTGAAGTCATCTGCGGCGTACCACAAGGATCATCACTCAGCCCCACCCTCTTCAACGTGTACATGAGCCCCCTCGCAGCCATCGCACGCCAACACAACCTCAACATCATCTCCTACGCTGACGACACCCAGCTGATCCTCTCCCTCACCAACGATCCCGCCACCGCTAGAACCAACCTACACGAAGGGATGAAAGACGTAGCCGAGTGGATGATGAACAGCCGCCTGAAACTGAACTCAGACTAGACGGAAGTCCTCATCCTTGGATCTTCACCCTCGGCCTGGGATGACTCCTGGTGGCCCGCTGCCCTGGGCAGCGCACCCAAACCAACGGACCACACACGCAACCTAGGCTTCATACTGGACTCCTCCCTCTCGATGACCAGACAAGTCAACGCCGTCTCATCTTCATGGTTCATCATCCTACGCATGCTCCGAAAGATCTTCTGATGGATCCCCACCGACACCAGGAAGACGGTAACCCAGGCACTCGTCACCAGCCGACTGGACTACGGAAACACCCTCTACGCCGGAACCACAGCCAAACTACAGAAAAGACTCCAACGCATCCAGAACGCCTCCGCATGACTCATCCTGCACATCCCCCGACACAGCCACATCTCCGGACACCTGAGAGACCTGCACTGGCTCCCCGTCAGCAAGAGAATCACGTTCCGACTCCTCACCCACGCACACAAGGCCCTCCACGACCTGGGCCCCAGATACCTCAACAACCGCCTGACCTTCTACACTCCCACCCGTCAACTACGATCGACCAGCCACGCCCTCGCCGACGTCCCACGCATCCAAAGAGCCACCATGGGAGGAAGATCCTTCTCCTACCTGGCAGCCAAAACTTGGAACTCCCTCCCCATCCACCTCTGCCTGACCCAAGACCACCTTTCCTTCAGGAAGCAACTCAAGACCTGGCTGTTTGAGCAGTAGCATACCCCCTCCCCCAAACGTCTTGAGACCCTCCGGGTGAGTAGCGCGCTATACAAATGCTTGATTGATTGATTGATTGACCTTCCCCCACTGCTCTCTCTGCCTGTTACCATGGTAACTCTCCATAGAACAGCTAACTGAACTCAAAAGGTGAAAAGTTCATCTCTCAATGTTGCAAACCAAAGCAGCAAGTGTGTTTGAATTCTCAATATTCCAGCTTATCATGTGCACTGTTCTTTTCAATGACTTTTTCTAAACCAATAGTATTATTCCTTTTAAAAACCAGTAGTATGCGCCCTTGTTTTCAATGTTAAATTATCAGAAACCACCAATCATTTCTTTGTTTTTCAAGTGCACTGAATCTCACCCACATTTTTTTCTAAACTCCAAGTTTTCAAACGGCCATTTCATTTCCAGAGACCATCTGAGTACAACCAGATCTGCCTTCAAGATGCTTAGAGTGTGGATTGTAGGACACAGTTTTATATTCTGGAGTAAAAGTGATGCAGTAAATAGATGCTTTCTCAACCTTGATTTACCAAATGTGGATATTATGTGGATTGGCCAGAGAGGATTGAGATGTCACCAATTGAAGCCATTGGTAAAATCCTTGGTTGTATGACGATCCATCGGCCGCAACGTCCTCGCGGCCGTTCGCATCGCGGGCAATACGTCATAAATTCAATTACATTGGCCATTTAGGCATCGGACGTCGTTTCGATGCAAATGCGGCCACAGCCTAGGATCGCATGTCACATCGGCGACATTACATCACACGACATGACAACGCAATGTTTCACACAGCCAATGGGTTGCTGGGGGGCTGGGGGGTATAAATTGTATATATTTTGTTGCACACCGTGTCTGCAGCCATTTGTGCCTGTGTCGTTGTGTGGACAGCTTTGCAATCGGTAAGTCTCCAGTAGCCTGGTGTTTTATATCTTGCGACTTCTTTTTTAGTGCCCTTGTGCCCTATGTTTCCCTAGTGCCATACCTGCGCATAAATAATCAGATTTCTTGTTTTCTGTGCCCCTCTGCCCTATGTTTCCCTAGTTTTTGTGTGCCCTTCTGCCTAATGTTTCCCTCGTTTTTAGTGCACTTGTGCCCTATCTTTCCCTTGTTTGTCGTGCACCTCTGCCCTATGTTTCCCTCGTTTTTGTGTGCCCTATTGCCCAATGTTTCTCTCATTTTCAGTGCACTTGAGCCCTATCTTTCCCTCATTTTTCGTGCCCCTCTTACCTATGTTTCCCTCTGTCCTTCAGGAATTTCATCATCGACTGGGGATCAACCTGGAGTTTTGTTATACACTTGTCAATGTATGCACATGATATACTGCTTGTGGTATGAGATCCTGGAGCAAACTTAAATCCAATTATTAGATTATGTAATATGGACGCTGGTCTAAACTCCAGATAAACTGGTCAAAATAGCTTCTGGTTCCCCTAATTTCTGCCGCAACAGAGCCTTTACTAGACTATCCATTACAATGGCAGACGAAACCCATCTGATACCTGGGAATACGCTACCATACTAGATTTACAAACCATCTTGTAAGAAAACTATGGGAAGTATAAGGAGAGTACACGAGTGGATTAAACTCCCGCTGTCATTAGAGGGCAGAATAGCACGGATGAAGATTGTGATATTGCCGAAACCACTATATCAGTTCCAAAATATTCCCATTCCATTACACAAGACATTTTTTACTCAACTCAATTAAGATTCAATTGGCAACGCCGCGCAAACAGCCTAGAATAAGCTGGAACAAACTCCTGCTCTCATATGAGGCGTGTTTTGCAGCGCCCAAGTGTACTACTTATCGGCACAGACACAATTTATCCATCACTGGATGCACAATAATAGACATGCACCAAAAGTTGCCCTTGAGAAGGGCTTTGCACACCCATTCCCAATACAGAATGCCCCCCTACTCACTTAACCTGACCTTCTAAAGAGATCCATACAGTGAACGTGCTACATGAGCATTGTTTCAGCTGGCGTCCGTGTGGCGTTCCGATACTATACTCACCCTTAATACCCATAAAACATTTTCCGCTGCAGATATATTGTGTGCCCACAGTAATGGCACAACTACACTAATGGATGCCATTACTTATGGAAAGATATACCATGCAACACGCCAACTCTGCCCAGCATTTCATAAGAAGCTAACAGAGTGGCATGTGATTTCCATCTGCTTTCCTCTCCTTAACTAAATAAAAGTATCACCAGACTAAATAATAGTTACAGGGTTGAGAGGTACACGAATTGTAGTCAGTAGTCCTTAGAATATACATTGATAATACGATGTGGAAATACTGTTGCCAATACGCCAAGGAGGTTTCCCCTAATGGTAAATATAGACTGATACATTACAAACTTTTGCATAGAATCTATCCAACTCCAATAAGCATAGCGAGGAGCGCTCCTATGCGCGACACCATGTTATAAAACTGTGGTGCCCAAGGAGCAGAGTTTATACGGTGTATGGAATGGCTTTGACCTAGCATGGGTGCCTTCAGCTGACATCAAAATGTACTGTATAATAGTGTTGGACTGCCCTATTTCATGTATTTCTTTCTTTTTTCTTTGTAACTTTTTTATTAAATAAAACAAAAGGAAACAACACATCAAACATACAATCAAGGCAATACAGCAATAATACAGCCATCAGGCCTGCACTCGAGGAGGACGGAAGATATATGACAACAGGAGAAAAGATTTTTTGAATACAGATGAGGGGAGGGTGTCAAAGGCGGAATTGCATATGAACAGCACAATATACCACAGCTAGAAGGAATGTCGGTCAGGGCGAATGTATTTATTTCTTAAATGCGAATTTATATAGCGCAAACATTACCTGAAGGTGTCAGGGCGCTTTACAAAAGAACCAGTTGCAGTACAAAAGGACTTGGGATTACCTGAGTTACTTTGTGAAACGGCATGTGAGCACCCACCCATCCATCCATTCATCCACCAATATCCATCCATTCATCCATCCTTCATGCACGCATCCACCCAGCCATAAACCCACCCATCCCCTAGCAACCACCCATCCATACATTCATCCACCATCATCCATCCATTCAGCAACATCCACCATCACCCATCCATTCACCCACCATTATCTATCCATTCATCCATCCCACCCATCCACCCATCCCCTAGCAGCCATCCATCCATACATTCATCCACCATCACCCATCCATTCAGCAACATCCACCATCACCCATCCATTCACCCATCCATGCTTGCAGTATGCTATCCATCCACCCATCCCTAATGTGCTTCATTTATTAAACATTTTTGTACACATTTCCCATTTTGTCATGTTTTTCAACATTTGCGCCCATAATTTCCGCACATATTAATGTGACTCAATTCCACCCATAATAATGTTTAGTGTACTATTTCCGCCCATACTAATGTGCCTCATTTATTAAACTTATTTTTACAGATTTCCCAATTTGTCATGTTTTTCAACATTTGCGCCCATAATTTCCGCACTTATTAAGGTGACTCAATTAGTAAAGATTTGTTAAAACATTTCCACATTTGTCATGCTTGTAAACATTTGCGCCCTACATTTGCCATGTTTCTAAACATTTGCGCTCTTCCATACATTCATCCCCCATCACCCATCCACCGCAAACTTCGCATCGCACCGCTAACATCGCATGCGTTGTAGTTGCATGCGATGTTAATGACATTGCGCCGCCGTTGCATGTGATGTGAACAACAATGCAACTCCGATGCTGTGGGTGCTTCTCAAAATCCTTTTTGCATCTCCCACACCCTGACCTCATAATTGTGCACTGTAGTGGAAATGACCTGTGCACTTTGACTGGGGTAGGTCCGGAAATGCTTTTAAAGGACACCTTTGGGCAATTGATGTCACTTTTTCCACAAACTGCCTTTGTATATTCTAATATATGCCAAAGGCAAAAATGGAACTGGTCCAACCAAAATTGTCCGCAGATTGAGAAAGCAAGGAAACATGTGAATAAGTCTGTTTCTGCTTTCCTCAGAAACTATGGTATGGGTTCTATATACCACAACAACTTGCGTTACAGCATGCAAGGCATCTATAGGAGAGATGGTGTACATTTCACAGATGAGGGGAACAGAGTCTTCCTTTTAAACTTTAGACTCTGCATCTGTACCTACTTGTAGGTACAAAAAACACTCAATGAACACAACAGCTCTTTTTAGAGCCAACCAACATCTAAACACTCAAACTTATTATTTAACTGTCTTTTTTTGTTGTTTTTTTCCACAGTGCGCGCACCGTGCGATTTAAAAAGAAATTGCCCTTTGGGGTCCTTCAGGGACCCCCTGAGAAGGCCTAGGGGGTCAGGGAGACTCTACCCTTCCCCCTTTTCACGTTTTCCACTTTTGTTTTTCACTCTCTTCTGAAACTACACAAAATGGCGGCAGAAGGGTTCGCACACCGTGCGCGCACCTCACAACATTTTCTTTTTTAAAGAAAAGGGTTATTTTGCCCTTTGGGGTCCTTCAGGGACCCCCTGACAAGGCCTAGGGGGTCAGGGAGTCTCTAACCTGCCTCATTTTCATGTTCTCGACTTTTATTTTTCACGTTCTCCACTATTGTTTTTGAGTGACTTCTGCATCGAGGGTGCGTGCACCTTGTGATTTTGTTGAAAAAAATAAAATGTTTTTTTGCCCGTTGGGGTTCTACAGGGACCCCCTGAGAAGGCCTAGAGGTCAGGGAGACTCTACCCTGCCCCCTTTTCATGTTCTCGACTTTTGTTTTTCACTCTCTCCTGCCTCATACACAAAATGGCGGCTAAAGGGTGCAAGCACCGTGCACACACCTCGCGATTTTAAAAAAAACAATAAATGGTTTTTTTGCCCTTCGTGGTCCTTTAGGGACCCCCTGAGAAGGCCTAGAGGGTCAGGGAGACTCTACCCTATCCCCTTTTCATGTTCTACACTTTTAATCTTCACTCTGTTTTGCCTCAGGAGGTGCCAGCACCGAGCGCGCACCTCGCAATTTAAAAAAAAAATATATTTTTTTTGGGGGCCTTCGGGGTCCTACAGGGACCCCCTGAGAAAGCTAAGGGGGGTCTGGGACTCTCTACCCTGCCCCCTTTTCATGTTCTTCACCTTTATTTTGCCCTCTTTGCTGCCTCGCACTGACAAAATGGCGGCCAACACTTCCTGGTTTCCACCGATTCGAATGTTGACAGACATCTAACACCAAATCAGAATTCCGCTCGCGCACAATGGTGCGCGCTTATAGATATATACATTTTTTCAAATTCGATTTTCCAAACAACTACTGGAGGGATTTACACCATTTAAACAAGAGGGCGATCTGCGAATCAGACTCTAACATTTTGCCACATTTCTTGTAATTCCGTTCAGCCGTTCGGGCTGTAGCCGTGTCTAATCGTCCTATGGAAAATAACATGGGGAAAACACGTTTTGGGACCCCCCTTTTTTCTCAGCCCCCACTTGACGAATCACCACAAAACTTTCAGGGAAGGAGCAGAGAAATTCACGAAGATTCATCCACCGGCGCCAAAGTTATTCCCAATAGAATGTTGCGGATTTCCTATGGAAACTAGGTCCTAACTATAACTACCTATTGGCGACCGCCGGTAGGTAATATATATATATATATTCACTGAAAAAACCATAGGTTTCACACCAGTTATAGTTAGCTGGAAATTGTACTCGCATAAAACCATTGACATTCCCACGTTATAGTTAGTTGGACTCACTATAACTTGCGCGTGCAATGCACTGCTGATGACGTCACATATTACATCACTCATGACATGGTCAGTGACATCACTGATGACATCACTGATGACATCTCAAATGACATCACTGATGACATCACTGATGACATCTCAAATGACATAACTGTTGACATTATCCATGTGAATGTGTGTTCCTGTAAATTAAAAATGAGTTTAGCATATTGTAGAATGAGTGTATGTATGAGTGTTTGGATAATGGATTTAGTAGGTGTGTGACTGACTGTATGAGTGGGAGATTAAATGTGTCTTACTGAATGCATGGGTTAGTGACTAAACTGTTAGAATATGTGCATCATTATGTCTGTTGTTGTGTAAGGTGCTGCATGTATTGATTAGTAGCTATATGACTGGCTATATGGGTTAATGATTGGTAACCCAAGTATTTGTATGTGAGGGTGAGTGTGAGTGGAGGTGGCTGGGAAGTGTGTGACTCTGTGCATAGATGTGTGAGCAGTTGATTCACTTGGTGTATGGGTTCAAGAGTGCATTAGGAAACAGCTGTATAGGTGGTTTACTGTGTGCATGGGTGTGTTGGTGACTGAATGGATATCTCAGTGCTACATGTCCAAGTAAGTACATATGTAAAACACAGTGCATGTGAGAGTTGTCAAATATAAATGACTATATATAACAGCCTGTGATTGCATAAGTGACTGTATCTATCAATATGTACTTGTATCAGTGATTGTAAAGACAGTAAGTATGTGCTAGTCTATGTTTAAATAAGTAAGGTTTTGTGTCTATAGCTGTATAGTTGTGGAAATGGGAGTTTGATTGATTCTTTACATGACTGACTAGGTGTGTGAGCAACTCCATGGATGAGTGGCAGTGTGTGAGTCTCTGTATAGGTGTATGAGTGCATATGTTAGTCTTGTATTGAGGAGTGACTGTATGTATGAAAGATTGTATGGGTGAATGAGTGGATGTGTGTGTAGACCTAGAAATCAGTGAGTGCGTATGTGGTAAGTAGTATTACTGTGTCAATGGTTTCAGGAATGGTAGTTTGTATTTAACACTGGATGCATCATAGGTTAGATTAGAGTGTGAGGAGGTGTATTGTATTATCACATGGATGATGTCATCAGTGATGTCATCAGTGATGTCATTTGAGATGTCATCAGTGATGTCATCAGTGATGTCATTTGAGATGTCATCAGTGATGTCATCAGTGATGTCACTGACCATGTCATGAGTGATGTAATATGTGACATCATCAGCAGTGCATTGCACGCGTAAGTTATAGTGAGTCCAACCAATGCCAATGGTTTTATGCAAGTAAAATGTCCAGCTAACTATAACTGGTGTGAAACCTATGGTTTTTTCAGTGAATTTAATAGGTTTTTTAAACGCTAATTCCTAACTATAACTGGTGTGAAACCTATGGTTTTTTCAGTGAATTTCATAGGTTTTTTAAATGCTAATTCCTAACTATAACTGGTGTGAAACCTATGGTTTTTTCAGTGAATTTCATAGGTTTTGTAAATGCTAATTCCTAACTATATATAGGGCCTCAAACCTATGTTTTTTTCAGTGAATTTCAAATGTTTTTAAGCAAATCACTGTATGTATGAGATATAATATTTTTTATAATGAATTTTATATTGTATATTTATGTAATACTATTTTTTTATGTATATTTTTCACTTTTTTTTGTTTCATTTTTTTGCCTTGGTGCGCTCCCGATGCGCGTACCGGTGAGCGCACCGGTAAGCGCTATTGCCGCGAACGAAAACATCATCGTGACGTATCGCGTAGTCGTGTGATGCGTCTTATGACGCACGGCGTAAGCGCACCCGGAAGCGCCCGACCGCATACGATCGCGCAACGTAAGCGCCCCCGGGCGCGTAGCGTAAGCGCGTCGGGTCATGTGACCTGAAAATAACACTTTTCATTGGTTCAGAACACTTTTGGTTTCCAAATTATGAAAGCCTGGGTCATGTGACCTGAAAATAACACGTTTCATTGGTTCAGAACAGTTTTGTTTTCCAAATGATGAAAGCCCCCACCTTTTTTCTTCATTCTCACTTTGTTCTTTGAGTGAGGAAGATCAGTTTCCATTCATTGAAAAATGGCTACAGTAGCAGCAGCAGCTGGAGCATCAGCACCACCACCACCACCACCACCACCACCACCACAAGGACCACCACAACACCACATTGGTGGTGAAGAAGAAGAGGAGGAGGAGGAAGAGGAGGAGGAGAGAAGGCACTTCCTACCTGAAGACAATCCCCCTTTTAAACCAAGAGAGCACATTGTGTGGGAGTTTTTTTTAATTCCCAAGAGGCCAGAAGAAAGTCAATGCGGCAAAAGTGACTTGTCTGATCTGTGGCACTGAACTTTCCAGGGGGAAACCTGCAAAAAAATATTCTTTTGGTAATTACACCATGATTCGCCACATGCAGCGCAGGCATCCTAACAACTATTCTGCGGCAGAGGTGAGAGAACTGTCCAGAAACCTTCCCCAATCTTCCAGAACCTCAACAAGCAAAGAACCCACTCCATCGGGTCCAGAGACGAGGGAGATGTCCCTAACATCCAAACCAAGTTTGGTGGATACAAAATCGTTTGCATATTTTGTGGAAAAACATTTACCTATGGTGAGCAAAGTATTACACTCATCAACCATGCTGGTGATAACCACAAGTGCCCAGCGAAACCTTAATTTTTTCCTGATTTTTTTTTGCTCCATTTGAGCCGTTTACAATTCCCTGTTTTTTGTTTCTCCCCATAAAAAATACAAAAAAATATAAAATTGTTCATAAAAGCCCAAAAAAGTAAAAAATGTTCAAAAAAACAATAAAAAAATATAAAACAACAAAAAGAATAAAAAAAACTGTTCTTTTTAGAACAACCTCCAATTTAAAAAAAAAACTACATTTTTAAAAAACTCTGTCATTCTTTTTTCTCCAGGGTACGCGCACCGGTACGCGTACCGGGGCGCGCACCCCAAAAAAAAATAAAGGAGTGAGCATGAGGGAAGGACACAGAGAATGTGATGTTAAGAGAAAGAGAGCTAGAGGGAGCAACACAGAGGGACTGCGTATTACATAGTAAGACAGAGAGAAGGTGTAATAGGGTGTAAGTGAGAAAAGGAAAATGAATAAGGGAGCGAAAGAAGGGAAGAGAGAGGAAGAAGACTAAAGTAGAGGTACTGGGAGAATTTGAGTGGGTGTTGAAACTAAAGGGAAGGACAGTAAAGGATGGGGAATGAGGGGTAGTGACGGAACCGGAGTAAAGGAACAGCAGTGAGGGAGGGTGAGAAAAGAGCAGTGAGTGTAAGTAAAGCGGGGTGAAAGAGGGTGGATAAAAGTGAATATATGTAAGACATAGGGAGTGACAGAGAGAAAGGAAAGAGAGAGTAAAGGAAGGAGTGACTGAAAGGGACTGAGTGAAGCAGCAAAGAAAGGTAAGTGAGGGAGTGTGGGTGAGTTGTAGGGAGTGAGCATGACGAAAGAGTAGTGACAGAGTGAGGAGACAGTGAGGGTAAGAGAGACAGAGTGAGGGAACGGGAGTGAGGAACTGTGATGAGAGACGGACTGAGAGACGGAGTGAGAGGAGTGGAGTAAGTGAGTAAGGGAAAGGGAATGAGTGAGGGAGCGAAGGAAGGGAACAGAGGGTAAGGGAAGTAAAGCAGGGGGACTGAAAGAAGTTGAATGTGGTAGGAGAGTGAAGGAAAGAGGAGTAAACATGTAGGATAAGAATAAGTGAGGGAAGCAGTGTAAGGAAACAGGAGTGAGGGAGGGTGAGAGAATAGTAGTGAGGTTAAAGCAAAGGGTGATGACAAACTACATTTTTTTAGTCACACTTACCATATAATTAATGTAAATTTAATTACATGTTTTTACTACACTTTGTATCTGTGAATGAGAGAAGAAAAAATAAGTTATAATTAGTAAAATATATATTTTGAAATAGAAGAGACAGGTCAAGAGTTTAAAAAACATAAAAGTGTACTAAGAAATAAAGTAAGAGTGAAGGACACAGAAAGGGAAATAAACTAATGTAGAAGGACAAAAAGAGGGAAAAAGAAATAGAAGGAGAGCAAATTACTAAGAGTAAGGCAGATACATACAGTGACAGAGAGGAAGAGAAGAAGAGAGAAATGAACTGAAGGTAAGAAAGATACTAAAAGAATATGAGTTAGCAAAACTAAATCAGGAAAGAGGAGTAAGTAAAAAAGGAATGACTGAGAGGGAAAGGAGTCTGATTGAGGATGCATTTACAAGAATGAGGAATGGAAGATGACTGAGAGAGAGTGAAGGGGAGTCACAGAGTGAAGGGATGAGGGGAGAGAGGATAATATAGAAGGATTGAGGGAAAAGGAGTGAGGAAGTTAGTAGACAGAGGGACTAAGGGAAGGACTGAGTGAAGTGGAGTGGAGTACAATGAGTGAGGAAAGGAAAATGAGTAAGGGAGCAAAAGAAGGAAAGATAGGGGAAGAGGACTAAAGCAGTGGTACTGAGAGAATGTGATTCGGTGATGAAAGTAAAGAGAAGGACACTGAAAGATAGGAAATGAGAGGTAGTAATGGAACCAGACTAAAAGAAATGGGGTGAAGAACGATGAGAGAGGAGCAGTGAAGTTGTTGTAAGAGAAATGATAGAAGGTAGATAAACACAAGTGAGCATATCACAAGGAGAGTGAGGGACTGAGGACATAGAGGTAGTGAACGGAAAATAGAGAGAAGAGGTCAAAAGAAAGGAGCAAAGAAAGATAAGTGAGGGAGAGTGGGTGAGTTATAGTGACAGAGTGCGACAAAAGAGGTGAGTGAGTAAAGAGGAATTACTAAAAGAGCAAAGGAGGAAAAGACGGAAAAAGGAAGTAAAGCAGAGAGACTGAAAGCTGAAAAGTGGTGCAAGGGAGAGAGGGGATGCAAATAGTTGAAATGGAAATGAGGGGTTGTGAAAGAAGTGGAGTAAACGAATGGTGAAACAGAGTGAGAGAAAGGCAGTGTGAGTAAGTAAAGAGAGCTGAAAGAGAGTGGAAAAAGGATAGTGAGTGTAAGACAATGGGAATACAATATAAATTACACAATACAAACTATAGAACAATTTGTACAACATGTTAGATAGTTTATTTTTGCTGTTCTCAGAACATATTGAATTTCACTAAAAACAGTGAGTTCAAACTATTCATCATATAACAGCGGGGAAAAAAAACACAATCTAAAAGATTGTGTTTAAAAAAAACATATAAACTTACAAATCACATATGTACACTAATCTTTGATTCGTTTTGGAAAAAAGAAATTGGCACCGGGTTATGTGCATATATTTACATAACACTGGTGAACGCTAAAAATAATAAAGTCAATGCCTAATAAAATTTGGTATGTATATTATCCGTTTTGGTGCGGGCTGACACACACATTCTTCGTAGCCCTCGTCAGCCTGGTCCACAGGTATTGAATCATGTCGGCAGATTCAGAAAACATGACAGAATCATAAATCAGTTAGAATCGGATTGAGAATTCCTGGACAAAGAAATTATTCAAGGCTCTTCTTAGCCTGGCTAAAAGTATCAACTTGCATATACAGAATTCCTGAGGAAGGCTAACAGCCGAAACGCGTTGAAGGGGAATTATTTCTGTATTAGTTGGAACAATTTATTTTCTGTTAGTTTTGAACTGTATAGCACCAATTTGTATTATACACATGTAAAAAAAAATAAAATCATATATTTAGTTATTGAGTGTTTCAAATATCTGAATCAAGTTTATAATCATAATAAAATAAAAAGAAAAATATTCACATACCAAATTTTATTAGGCATTGACTTTATTATTTTTAGCGTTCACCAGTGTGATGTAAATATATGCACATAACCCGGTGCCAATTTCTTTTTTCCAAAACGAGTTTAATTTCCTTGCTAGGGTTTATCCTTTTAGGCAGGGGCCCCCTTTTCTTTTCACACACACTAATCTTTGATTTACTTTCTCTTCCTTTAGGCCAAATAGTACATCACGAAGGTCCTTTTCGTTGGAAAGTACTCTGCTGTTCTCTAAAACTTCCATTTCATCGACTTTCTATAAGAAAAGCTCCAAGAACATCTGAAATATTTCTCAATGTTTTCATTTCCTCCTTAAGACCACATAGTGTCAGATGTATCAGTATGTTTTCAAATTACTCAAAACAAACTCTGAAATTACCATTTTCCCGACGTTCTGAAAGAAAAGCTCATAGAACATTTTCACAATGTTTAAATATTCATATTTCCATCTCTGGCTCACTCATATTCAACATTTCCTATAATACCGATATCACTTACTATGAGATCCACTTACAGTACCTATATGACAACTCAATTTTTTATATTATCTTGATCACTTTTACTCTGACTATAATTTTAAACAGTAAACTAACTTTTATTAACTGATCCCGTCTTCATAGGCCAATTACCTTTACTTAAATTTTGGTTCTAAAAACACTAGGTATGAATTTTTTAAGTCAAAAGGAAAACGTTGTTTGAAAGTCAAATGAGTATCATTACACAGCTGCCACCCTTTTGACATTCTAAATAGCATGTGTAATGCCCTGGTGTTGTTGAAGGACCATCATGATAAATAATAGCTACAGTTGCAAAGGTTCTTCCTGCAATTGATAACTGAGAAGCCACGAAATTTTTAATAGAAGTTGTCAATTTAGTTCCATCGGGTCTATATCGTTGGAACATTAAAATAACATACTGACCATAAGATTGTATAAATAATGTGGACAGCATTGCACACTTACATTGGGTACACACCATATTGTGATCAGCTGCTTTAACTAGATTGTTAAAAGACACTGATTTGCAGTCCGGTAAAGTCAAATATGTAAATCTTTCAGTGTCTATTCTAGTACTACTTGATAAACTACAATTGTCACAGTCATGCTGCCATTGATAAGAAAGGCCAAAAAGATTTTCTACATCTACACCTTCATCTTCCAATACACCAAACATATATATTAAAAATTCCTTACAATCCTGCTGAATATTCTGTGAAAGTTGATTTTGACCAGAACATATGTCTAAAAGATTTCGAATTTCTGAAACTCTTTCTATTTTTGCTCTATCACTGCTACATTTCTCAAACACAGAATTCAATAAACAGCAGAATGTTTGATCCCGATTTTCAACAATCTGTTCTTGTAGATTTTGAAGAAAAAAAACAACATTAACCACTACATTAGCATAGCAGTTGACACCAGTACTGTTTTCAAACTGAAATCCAACAACATCTTCAACAGAATCCTTTTTCTTTCTGCTTACAATTACAGTTTCATCTACTTTTTGTCTTTTTGCTACTACCCCACTGCAATTATTCTCATTTCTTCTTTTTCGGCCTACCACACGTTTTTCAAACAGAGGATATTGAGGCAAATGTGGAGCATACTCTCTCCTTAACCTATTGTATTCTTTAACACAATCTAGATCTGCACAAATCTTTGTTTCATCACACTCAACCAAGTACAATCCTGATAAAGTTCTGACTCGTGATAATGCCACATATGCCATACCCTCTTTAAACACAGAACTTCCAATGTTCACCAAAGCACTATCTACACTTAAACCTTGAGATTTATGAATTGTCACCGCATATGCCTAACAAACAGGAAACTGTTTTCGGCGAACATATAAGTCTTTTACAAGCAAAAATCTAGCAGAACAACAACTGATTTGTTGTACTTCCTCAATGCCATCAAATTTAATTTTTAAAAATTCAATTCCATCTCTATTTCTGTAATTCAGAAATTCAACAACATGACCCATTGATCCATTTACCAGACCTCTATCAACATTTAAATTCCTTCTCAAAATGATACGACAATTTAAACACACATTCAGAGTATTTTCAAAACCAGCAGTTTTAGATATACTCTTCTGTAATGAATCCAATTTTGATTTCAAATTTTCTGACAAAATAATTGTTGCTCCCATTTGCTCTATTTTATCTATAGCTTCCAGTTTTACAATCTCTTCATTTTCTAACTTTAACATTTTGTTGTTGAAGATGGAACATTCTTGCAGAGTTGGCATCAAACATATCCCAGATTTGTTCTCAGTAATTTTCTTAAAAATATTCTCTGGAAGAATGTTTTCATTTGGATACAAATTTGAAATTAATTGTGCATGTAATGCTTCTTTCCCATGCTCACTTACTTTTCCGATTCTTACATCTTGTAGAATATTTTTATAATCTTCATCCTTTGCCTGTCGCATATTTTGAAGTAGTTCTGCATATTTGAAATGTAACCATATATTAACGTTTCTAATGCTTCCTAGGCACTTCCTGGTATCTTCATGCGTGAGCATTTTAAACACTGGTTGTCCTTTCACTGGAGTCAACTGCAGTAGATCTCCAAAAACAATAATGTGTTTCCCTCCAAATAACACATCATACTCTGTTCTAAGGATTTCTTGCATTCTCAAATGCACAAAAGCGAGCATTAGATTTGAGACCATGCTTACTTCATTAATGATAAGAAGTTTCATTTTCTTCAGGACTCTGGAAACTTCCGAACAAGCATCTCCAGATAGCTTGTGGTATTGCAATTTATTATCATGCTCAACTGGTAGCATCAGTAAACGATGTAAAGTAATCCCTTTATTGTTATATGCTGCCAGCCCAGTTGGAGCGGTAACAACACAAGACAGCGGTGATTCAGTCCTTTTATGCAGATAAGTTGCAATTGCTTTAATCAGAAAACTTTTTCCAGTTCCGGCTTCTCCACTCACGTACAGTCGAACAGGCTTAAATGATGTACATGAGCACTCTTTTTTCTCATGACTGAATCCATGTTCAACCTGTTCTGTGACTTCGTCATATATCTGTTTCTGCTCAACGTTTAGTTGTTTCACCAAATCTTCTAAATTAACTACATCCTCTTGAGCTTGTTCCATAGCTCTTTCCACCTCATCCATGGCAGCGGCAGCTTCATTTTGGATAATTGGTCCTCCTAGTGGATCCTGACTCAATGAAGTAGAACTCTGACTGTCTTGAGAACTGTCTCTAGCAATCTCTACAGCAATTGTGGCTTCTTGCTCTATTTCTTCGTTCAACATTTGCAGATAATTTGGAAAAACAGGACATTCTATGGTATCCTTAGTTGCATTAAAAGAATCTTCGTAACAGAGAAAATCTCCAAGTAGTTCCTCTTCTGTACGCCATGGCTTAAAGTGTTGCAAAAGAGCTAAATAGTAAAATTCCCTTTTGTCTGGAGATTCGCAACTCAATTTTCGATGATTAATCAAATGGCCTTTTCTCTGCTTCACTAGACATCCGTAACACCCAATGACAGCATATATTCCATTATTGATATCTTCTGTGATGTTCCTCTTATAACTATAGTTTTGCAGAACTTCATACAAACAACTGTTCTCAAGATGACTACTTCTATTTGGATAGCATGTATCCAACATGTTTGTCTTCAAAATATCTGTACTGTTCTTTCTCCGCCAAATACTAAATTCTTTGTACAGATTTCAAAACTCGGTTTCGTGTTGCAGCAAGACCTAGACTCGCCCAAATGATTGTTCGAGATTTGGCATAGAGACTTGCTGATGATAACCGATCAGAACATTCATATGCTCCAATTTCTCGATGCGACAACATCTTCAGACTGAAACTGTATAATTTTTTACTTATACTCTTTTCATGTGAAATGTCCTCCCACATTTCCTTCAGTTCTGTCTTTTATTTTTTGTGATGTAAGACGTCACATATCGAGCCACAGCAATAGAGTTGTCAGCAACGAACTGAATATCCATGTTAGCATTCCACATGGACAAAATCACTGGGTTGTAGTCGTTGATGTACTTGGACTCTTCGTTTCTTTTTAAATTGTATGTATTTTTTGGTGATTTCCTCGTCACAGTATTCACATCAAATTATTTACTCTTCCTTTAGAAATCACTGGTCGTGGAAACCCAAATCGACATTTTGTGTAGAACTTGTCCTTGTTTCTAAATTTTCGACGACAGTACTTTCCACAACGATGGGATTGAAAGCGTAAAACTTGTTGCCTTAAACTGTTTTCTTCGGTAGTTTTCGGAACAGCACATGTTGAATACTCTTCAATGAAGCTCATCACTGTCTCATCCGAATCTGTTCCAAATTTGGGTGCATCTTTAATCCACAACAACATATGTATGTGAGGAGCACCTCTCGCTTGATACTCCTTTCTCCAAAAGAAATCCAAAACCTCTCCAAGGGGAGGATTTTTTTTGTTGGTAATAAAAGACATCATAGCTTCAAATCAGCATACATTCACTGGATCCAAAGAACACATTTCTCCAGGTGTTTTGAATTCTATATTTTGTATGTTTGCGTTTGCCTCTTGTAGAAATTGAAGTAAGTCTGTCGTATTTTGGCAGCTCCTGAGTTAGCATTTAGCACAGCTACACGATCTATTCTCTTAACTTGACTAAAATATACGGGGGCCATTTTGAATCCTTTGGCTTCCATTTGTATGAACACGCTGCCTCGTGGTCAGCATGCCCTTTCGTCCTTTCTCGATACCTATGGTCGTCTACCTTGCCCAGCAACAGGCTATTTTTAGTACTGGTCAAGCGCACATGCGCATTATACATCAATTGGTCATCCTTTAGGAATGTTATCCCAAACTGACCAGTACTACTGGACTCCTCCCACATGTTGGCTGTGTTCCAAAAATTACCTTATATGTACCTAAAATGTGTAAACTTGTAAACGCCTACCTTTTTATTGCTATTAAACTGTATAAAAGAGGTCGCGCACCAATGTTCGGTGTGCTACTTCTTGCATTGCCGAAGGGTGCTGTAGGAATGTACCACCACCCCATGGGGTCTTAATAAACTTGTCTTTTGCATTTTCCAGTGTCCGTGCCAACTTCTATACTAAGGTGTTCGAGAGTTTAGCAGAGTATGTAGGCCTGATTGAACCCAACACCACAATTGGCGACCACGAAGGGACTCATCGGCGACTCGGATGCCCGAAGGAGAGGTCGTGACGAAGGATTGGAAACTCGCCATGGAAGCGATCGCTGCCTTTGAGTGACCCGAGTCTTGGCACCCACGGTGTTTCTTCCTTCCTTCTGATCCGACCTTCCAGGTGGCGCCGGTCCTCGACTGAGATTCTGATCTTGGATTGTCGTGTAGTGCCGTTTGGCTGAATCGACTAAAGAACTTGGCAGTTGGACCTTGGACGTTTGAAGATACTTGGTAAGCTTATGATTGGTAAGGTAGTCTACTGACACTTACTGTGGCTTTTTGACTTTGAATTTGAATTTGTTTGAGTTAGCTAACGTTTGGACCTATGAATTTGGGTATATGTGGAGTGCACCTCACATAGGCAGGCATGTAGGGATATTTCTCTGATTTTGCTTTTGTTTGAGCGGCACACCGTGTATAAAGCATATTAAGTGCCATTTTATGTAGTATCACGTTTTCGTGATATTTTTGACATGCCTGTTCTCAGCACACTCCGAGAAATGTGCTGCCTTGGAAATGGTACTAGTTATCGATTAAATAAATCACAGCCGGCTCCCCCAGAGGGGACTCCAAATCGAGAGATGTATGTTAAATTTGGTATTCCGCCAATAATGTATAGTTCATTGTGGCATAAGTATACCAAAGCCGATCGTGAATTGCAATGGCCACTACATGGGTCAATCGATTTACGAAAGGTGCAATATGTAGAGCAGTGTTTGTTTCAGCATAGGTCTAGACAGGATATGTTTGATTGTGTGCGTATGTGGGAGAAAGAGGTGCGTGAACGACTGAAGCATGAGGAAGCCTTGGCGGAGAAGGTGCAGCGAAAGGCTGCGCGTGACAAAGCTTTACAGCTACAGGAAAAGGAGTTACAGGAACAGAAAGAGAGGGAGACTCGAGAACGTAATTTACAGCTTAATGGGCAATTCCCTATCCGACGTCCTCTTTATCCGGTCCTTACTAATGAAATAGATGATTTTTCGTTATTAGATCGTTGCCCGCCTCCGTATGTTGCACCTACGGCTCCGAACGAGGAATCGGATGAGGGAGATCAGAATACACAGCGTACTAGGTTATCTTCGGATCGAACTACGGAATTACGTTCGCTTGCACGAAAACTAAATGTTAATACTATAACTGTTTCTGAGATTAGTAAGCATATGGAACAGTGGTCTGATAAGGAGCGATTGTATTTTTTAGATCATTTTGGAGATGAGGTTGTTGACCGATTTAGAAAGTATTCTTCTGAGTTAGAACCTAAGGATATCTCGAAGGGTCGTGATAACTTTCGTAAAGGTCTCTTTATTCTTTCAGATGCGGATGAGTTTTTCAAGCGTTTGGTTCAGCTACGGAATGAGGCGTCGCGGCTGCGGGAGTTGGAAAAGACATCGGGTTCACCTACGTCTGGATCGACGGAGATATCCAAAGAATGCTCTATCTTTGGAACAGATAAGAACGCCGCGATTAATGTTAGACCTATGCGAGAAGCTGCACCTTTGTATGTCCCTCATAAAGGGGATGGCACAGATGACGATAAAACGTCCAAAGACGCGAAGGGTTATTTTATATATAATTGGGTTTATACGCCTTGGAATAGAGCAGATGTTATGGCGCTTAAGAATGCTCTGCCTGATCCCCGTAAAAATCCAGCGGCTTTCTATGAAAGTGTTGAAAGTGCAATTTCTTCGTGTATTATGACACTAGTTGATATTGATCTGTTTTTTGGGCTGATATTTCCCCCTGATTTGTGGAGAGCGATTCGTAAGTTTGATGACCAAACGGTTCTTGGGGCAAGTTGGAAGGACATAGCTCAAGCTGATTTAGACAGGGAACCAGCATGTAACCCTTGCCAATTAATATTAGAACTCCCAGGGGCTATACTAAACAAATTAAAAACGCTTGTTCCCGCTAAGAAAATTGATTGGACCATGTTAGCCTCTTGTAAACAGAAAACGGATGAATCGGTCTCTGATTTCTTTTCTCGCTTTGAGGAAGCGTTCCATGATTACAGTGGCCAATCATTAACAGAAGATACAGGCAGGCATTTATTTGTTGATAAGTATGTGGCTAATCTCCTACCGGAGATTGCAAAACGATTAAAGGCGAGTGAAAGTTCATGGACCACTGCAACCCCTGCTTCTTTATTGACTATGGCTCAATACTATGAACGACAGGAATTGGAGGCAAAGGAAAGTAGTGATAAGAAAGTGAAGGATTTGAAGACGAAGGTAATGTTGGCTCAGGTCCAGGCTACGAGGGGGAATGATAGGGGTAGACGAGGATCGTATAATAATGCGCCTCCTCCCCGTTCCGACATCTTTGAGGATCAGTGTGCATACTGCAAACAGTTTGGACACTGGATTTCAGACTGTCTGGTGCTGAGAGAACAGCGTAATCAGCGTGGTCGAGGAAGTGGAAGGTCTAGAAATAATTATGGAGGATCGAGGGGTGGAGCGAATGATCGCGGAAGGAATGAAGCGAGGGGTCGTGGACAGACAGATTATAATACGTTTGATCGACGAAATCAATACCAGATAAATGAGGGTGACTCGCCTGAGTCACGCGACGAGCGTCATGCATAGGATTGCGTAGGATGGGGTGTGGAATCGGTTGAGGTACCAGTTGATCAAAGAGGTCCATATATAGAAGCACATGTCTTGGGTTCTACTGATCAGTTTCTGGTAGATACAGGAGCTACTCGTAGCGCTTTGTCCAAACACTTGGTTCCAAGGGCTCCCCTGTCTGGCGAGGTAATTACAGCTATAGGGTTCGATGGAACGCCTACTTCTAGCCCACTGTCTCAACCTGTTACATTTTATGTTGATAAATTTGCTGCCCCATGTCCATTTTTGCTGTCTCCAAACACACCAGATAACATTATGGGGCTCGATATGTTAAAACATTTTCGAGCTACTATTCGTTGTGCTCCAGAAGGAGTACGGGTCGTGTTAAATGAAAATTATCCAGAAATTGAGCGAGTGTGTCTTCTCCAAGAATCTGAAGTATTAGCCTCCCTGCCAAAGACGTTGTGGGCCACTTCTGATACTGACGTAGGGCAGATGATTATTCCTCCAGTGCACATTACCGTAAAGGAGGGAGTATCTCTGCCATGTGTCCCACAATACAAAATATCTAGAGAGGGCGAAATTGCATTGATCCACATTGTGAATGATTTGATTACGGCAGGGGTGGTTGAGGAAGTTCCCTATAATGTTTGTAACAGCCCAATTCTTCCGATTCTTAAGAGAGATACAGATACTAAGGTTTATCGTTTTATCATTGATTTGAGGGAAATTAACAAGATAGTAGTGCCTCAGTACCCGGTGGTGTCTGACATCACCACGTTGCTTACGTTGGTTCCACCGACGGCAACTACCTTTACAGTCATCGATTTAAAAAATGCATTTTTCTCGATTCCTGTACATCCTGACAGTCGATATCTTTTCGGTTTTACATTAAATAACAAATCGTTGAGATTCTGTCGAGTTCCTCAAGGTTATACAGAAAGTCCTAGCATTTATAGTCAGGCCTTAAAAAGACAGCTTGATTCTTTGAATTACAGGCTGGGGTGGCTCTTATTCAGTATGTGGATGACATTTTACTTGCAGCAGACACACAGGAACAATGTGAGGAGAGTACTTTTTCTTTGCTTTCCTTCCTTGCTGAACTTAATCATAAGGTTTCGAAGAAAAAGTTACAATACTGTAGACCTAAGGTGACCTACCTCGGTCATCTTTTGTCGAAGGAGGGCCGTGCATTAACACCAGACCGAATTCAAGCAGTTTTAGACACACCGGTCCCCCGTACTCAGAAAGATGTTCGTGCCTTCATAGGTCTGACGTCTTTTTGCAGGCAATGGATATTGGGATTTTCTCACATTGTTAAACCATTGCTAGCATTGTTGTCCAAAGATACACCGATTCCTATTAAATGGACAGATGAATGTCAGAATGCTTTTGAACAATTGAGACAAGCTCTTTGTTCTGCACCTGTGTTAGGTACACCTGATTATAGGAAGATATTTACATTGTACGTACACGAGAATGATGGGTGCGCGTTGTAAGTGTTAGTGCAGACACACGGAGATAAGCAGAGACCCTGTGCATACTTCTCGGCGGTACTCAACCCTGTGGCTCGAGGATTGACTGGATGTTTTCGAGCAGTTGCAGTGACAGCAGTAGCTATACGGCAAAGTGAGGGGATAGTTTTGTCACACAAATTGTTGGTGTTAGTCCCCAATGCGGTAGATGCTTTGTTGAATCAAACGAAAACACAGCATCTAACCAGCGCCCGCCTAACAGGATATGAGCTAACCCTGTTGGCGCCGCATATCACACTAAAGAGATGTGCTACACTGAACCCCGCTACTTTATTGCCGTATCCCGTTGCTGAGACCCAGAAGGAAGAACAACATGACTGTGTTTTTCTGACTGAGGAACAGACAAAGGGTCGTATCGATTTACGGGATACACCATTTCCAGATGTAGATGGGGAACTGTGGGTTGATGGATCATGTGTGAAATTACCAGATGGAACAACTTCTGCAGCCTATGCGATCACGACACTTAAAACAGTGGTAGAAACAGCACGAATACCCCAGAAATCGGCCCAAGCAGCAGAATTGATAGCCTTAACGAAAGCATGTGAGTTAAGTGCTGGACTATGTGTGAACATCTACACGGATAGTCGCTACGCTTTTGGAGTAGTGCATGATTTTGGCCTACTCTGGAAGGAACGAGGGTTCTTGACTTCACATGGAGTGCATATCATGCATGGAGAATTGGTACGTGATCTCCTGAATGCACTATTATGTCCAAAGAAGGTAGCGATAGTCAAATGCAGTGCACACAAAAAGGTGACGGATAAAATAGGACAAGGAAATGCTTTTGCAGATCGCATTGCGAGAGAGACTGCTATGCTACAAAATAACTCTCCCATGTACGTGGTGAAATCACAAGCTGAGCGATGGCACGATGCTAGAGAAGAAATATTAGACATACAGAGATCAGCATCTGAAGCAGAACTTGTGAGATGGGCCACTGAAGGAGTACTGGATGATGAGGGTTGTTGGCGTAGTAAAGATATGGAAAAATGGAAATTACCTACGGCCTATTTACAAACAATGGTTCAAATGATACATGGGCTGGCACATGTTGGAGCTCTTGCAATTACTAACTTGCTTACACGGGTTTGGGAAAATCCTGAGATTGCTAGTATGGCCAAGAGAGTGGTTCAGACCTGTCTGATATGTTTACAGCACAATCCTGGACAAGGGACTTATACTCCCAAAGGAGGGTTTGTTCCACCTACTGCACCATTCGAAGTACTGCAAATGGATTACATTCAGCTGGAGCGCTGTAATAACCTCAAGTATGTCTTAGTGGTGGTGTGTGCCTTCAGCAAATGGATTGAGGCTTACCCCACGAAAGATAATACAGCATTGACAACAGCTAAGGTGTTACTCAAAGAGTACTTCCCGCGCTATGGTGTTTGTAAATTTATGTGGAATGATAATGTTCCTCATTTCATCGGGAAAGTAGTGGAGTACGTCCTGAAAGGATTGGGAATCAAGCAAAGATTCCACGCTGTCTTTCACTCACAATCAGCAGGTTTGGTAGAAAGGTATAATGCAACTCTGAAGCTGAAGCTAGCAAAGATCGTGGCATCCACATCTTTGAAATGGCCGGACGCTCTGCCTTTGGCATTGCTGTCTATTCGATCAGTGCCACATTCCCGATCTGGGCTCACACCCTATGAAGTGGTGTTTGGAAGACCGATGAACATTTGGGGAGTTCCTAAGCCTCGTTTGATACATGATGTGCCTTGTATAATGATGAACGATTATTTGGCACGATTAACAAATGATTTACTTTCTATTCATCAACAGGTTCGAGAAGCGCTTCCCGATAACTCCACTGGAGAGGCTCACGATCTCCGTCCTGGTGACCATGTCATGATTACGGTATTTGAGAGAACCAGCAGCCTGGAACCGAGGGGGCGTGGCCCAGAACAAGTGCTGCTAGCAACACGGACGGCTGTGCGCGTCACGAACAAGAAGCGGTGGATACATTCGACGCACTGCCGACGTGTCTCTCCGGATTTGGTGAGCCCTGTGGTGTTATCTGACTACAGAGATATTCTGGATGCAGAAAAGAGCCCAGCTGTTAACGAACTGGAGGGAACCTTCCCGGACCACACTGTTTCTGATGGAGTGAAGTACAATCTACGTCCTAGGAAATAATTTTTCTAGCATTTTTGAAACTGGTTAGTTACCGTTCTGAGGTTTGTGAAACGGAAGCCGGGAATATCAAGGGGGGGGGATCAGTTCTGTCCAGAGTAGCGACACCCGTCTTGAATCTCGGAGAAAAAACCAACGGCAGCCTCAGTCCAGAACTACCTTTTTATTTTTTAGTTTTGCTTCTGAAGAAATTTGTTTCGTGAACTATGGCACCTCCTCCGACACGAAATGGGAGAATTCTTGGTGCTGTGCTGTTTGTTTTGACTATAGTGGTAATAGCAGTAATAGCTTGGACTATAGAACAATTGTTTCCTGTGCGAGAACATTTACTGCCTACCACTCCAAGCCCATTTGAGCATTTCCATTTTACTTTGCCTTATCATGAAGAGAGACATAGACAGACTTATTTGAATAACAGTTTCATTCAGATTTTGCATCACACTCATAACATGACCAACATGTCCAATTGTTGGGTATGTGGAATGTTGCCTGGACATCAGAAGAGGGGAGGAACTCCACTTATTCCTCTCCCGTTTTCTCATAATGGTTCCTGCAATGCTTGGTACACTCTTCTTTTCACTTTACGATGGCCAACGAAAGGTGGACTACTTTTTCGGTTAAATAAAATATGCTTCAATGACAAAGATGGCTATCCACAAGCTGAAGGAACTAAATTTGAATGGGAAGAATACCGTCCGGACAATGTATCTATACCTCGTATTTTTACAAATCAAAGATTCATAAATGTATCGACCTCTCATGTGATAACTGTTATTGATACGAAAGCAGATCTTTGTATTCGAAATAAAGGTACAATCCCTGTAGGCCGAAGCGAATGTAATATCACACTTACATTTGATACACCAAATGGAATTGCATTCGTAGCATCACGTAATACATATTTTATTTGTGGAAATAAGGGATATCATCGTCTTCCAATTGGATGGTTAGGAGCTTGTTATATATCTTTTGTATTACCGCCTGTGTTTATTGCTCCACCTATGTATCATAATGATTATGTATTGTATCATGATTTTGTACTAAATAGGGTTAAAAGAACATTAGATATTGATGGAGTAGACCAAACCGATACCTCTTTACAGCAATATGTAGATTTCAATTTAGGGTTATTTTCATTTGTAGGAGCTGCATTAAACAGTAGAAAGATAAGACGACTTACACGTGTTGTGGAAGCAGTTGCTAATGAAACTGCCTCTGCTTTGGGAAACATAACTGAAGAGTTGCAGATTACTAGAATTGTAACGCTCCAGAATAGGATGGTTCTAGACGTGACACTAGCTGATCGTGGAGGAGCATGCCGCATTATCGGTAGTAGTTGCTGTGTGTACGTGCCAGATAATTCACCTTCTGTATATGATGCTATAACCAAACTACATAAAATAGCTGCTGAGATTCACCCAGAGAATGGAACATGGACCTTTTCTAGTTGGTTCTGGACTCTACTTAGTACATGGGGTTGGAAGTTATTAACTATTCTATGTATTATTATCGGAGTACTATTTTCCCTGTGTCTATGTATTCAATGTGGTCCTACCTTATGCTCTGTATGTATCACAGCTTGTATTCCATCCAAACGAGCTAATATTAAGCAAGAGAAACGAATTAATGATGAAATGATGAAGATAATGGCCATCAACATTGATGATGAAAACCCTGATTACTTTCGTTATGAGGTAGCTTTTGCTAAACGCTAAAAGGGCCGTCTGTCGTATTTTGGCAGCTCCTGAGTTAGCATTTAGCACAGCTACACGATCTATTCTCTTAACTTGACTAAAATATACGGGGGCCATTTTGAATTCTTTGGCTTCCATTTGTATGAACACGCTGCCTCGTGGTCAGCATGCCCTTTCGTCCTTTCTCGATACCTATGGTCGTCTACCTTGCCCAGCAACAGGCTATTTTTAGTACTGGTCAAGCGCACATGCGCATTATACATCAATTGGTCATCCTTTAGGAATGTTATCCCAAACTGACCAGTACTACTGGACTCCTCCCACATGTCGGCTGTGTTCCAAAAATGACCTTATATGTACCTAAAATGTGTAAACTTGTAAACGCCTACCTTTTTATTGCTATTAAAATGTATAAAAGAGGTCGCGCACCAAAGTTCGGTGTGCTACTTCTTGCATTGCCGAAGGGTGCTGTAGGAATGTACCACCACCCCATGGGGTCTTAATAAACTTGTCTTTTGCATTTTCCAGTGTCCGTGCCAACTTCTATACTAAGGTGTTCGAGAGTTTAGCAGAGTATGTAGGCCTGATTGAACCCAACACCACAAGTCGTCCCATGCATACTCAGCACAGCTAAGAGTGAGGAACCATGTACGAGTTCCAAAGTTTCTTTTTTTTTTTTTTTACACATCTTTTTATTAAATTCAAAAGAACAAAAAACAAGAAAAGAAAAAACAGAAAACAAGGCAATACATCACAGTTGTGTCATGTCGGCACTGGGGGGGGATACATAGCCAAATCAGATGTCAGAAGTATGTGATGAAGAGGGGAGGTGGGAGGAGACCAGGAAGAAGCAAGATATCTAAATGCCCGTGGAGGAAACATCAGGTTGGGAGGATGACAGGTCAGTATCCAATTCCGAAGGGGGAGGAGTACAGATGCCACCACGGTACGCATTCCATTGATTCCAAATTTTCCCCCATTTGCGGGGCGTTCCACGGGAAACATACACAGTCTTTTCCCGAAACATGCACGAGTCCATGTTTTGTTGCCACACCAGAACTGTCGGTGGCCTCTGGGCACCCCACAACTGAGCAATGTCTCTCTTAGCAATCATATTACCCAAGGTCACCCATCGAAGCTGCGCCAGGTCATAATCATTTGGCTCCCAGACATTCAACAGACACCGCCGCGCCTCAGGCATTGACTGCACACCCGTGACCTCACTCATAACTTCATGCACGCGGGTCCAATAGCGCATCACCGCAGGGCATTCCCAAATAATATGGAGAAACGTACCCTACCAGACCACAACCACGCCTGCACAGTCCATCCACAGAGAACCCCATTCGCACCAAACGGGGACCAGTCACGTAGACCCTATGGAGAATTTTGAGCTGGACAAACCGGAGGCGCGCCGGGATAGCCACTTCCTTCGGGGAGGAGATCGCAGCCTGCCAATCCTCGTCGTCGAGTTCCAGACCGTCACTAGTCCACATCCCTCGAAGGGTACTCAGTAGGTCGGTTCTGGCATTGATCAACTTTTTATAAATGAGTGAGATCGTGCCGTCAGGGACATGTCCGTCCAGCACCCGATCTTCGAGCGGGGACGCCTCCGGAATATCCGAGCCCAGGGGAAACACAGACGAAACCGCGTGTCGGATCTGCACATAGCGGAAGGATTCTCTATCATTCAAGTCATACTCAACTTTCAGCTCTTCAAACGTCTTGACCCTACCCTTGATCCACACATCATTCACCCTGCTGATACCGATGACATCCCACTTATCGAAACCCTTCGACTTCCAGAGGGAGCCAAGTTTTTCCGATGCATAGAGCGGGGTAGCCCGGGTCAGCCTATCGGCCCAGCCCAGGGCCGCTGTGGCGCGATGCCACACCTGCACCGCTGTCCTAGTGGGGCCCGTGAGAGATCCGCCTGCAGATGTCGCATACAGAGCCCTGTTGTAATCTCCACCAGGCAGCAGCCATCCATCCATCTCAAACGCCGGGTTTGGTAAAAGACCATAAGTGCAGTGATTGATGGCCCCCAGCTGAGAGGCCCAATAATAGCGGTGAATGTCCGGGAGCGCGATACCCCTGTCGTACCACGGGAGCGTCAGTTTCGCAAGAGCAATACGGGGACGGCCCCCCCATACCAATTGTGTCTGTAGACTTTCAATCTCCCGGAAGTAGCGGGTGGGCACAATATCAAGTGTATTTTGCAACGCATAAAGGAACCGAGGGAGCGACATCATCTTAAATAACGCCGCCCGTCCCAGAGGAGAGAGAGGGAGCCTGCCCCACGCAGTCACATCGGCACGGAGGCGCTGGAGAGGGGGCAACAAATTGCGTTCATAACGAAGCACAGGGTCCAAGGTGATAAAGATCCCCAAGTACTTGAATCCCTCCCGCACCACCGAAATAGGACATCCACGTGGCGGGAGAGGGGCCTCGCCGCATAGAACATAGATGCAAGACTTCGACCAGTTGATGACCAGACCGGAGTTTTTACGGAAAGAAGTCAGAACGTCAAAAAGGACGATCAACGATTTCCGAGGCGACGTAAGATATAGGAGTATATCATCTGCATATAAGGATATCCGGTCTTCAAACTCCGGAGTCCATCTAATGCCCTTCAAGGACGGTTCCCATCTCAGCCATGCCGCCAAAGGCTCCAAAGCAAGGGCAAACAAGAGAGGGGATAAAGGACAGCCCTGGCGCGTTCCCCTACCAAGTGCAAAGCCCACTTGGGCTAAGGGGTCGGTGTAAAGCAATTTCACCCAGGCGATGAAGGTGGGGCCAAAGCCAAATTTAGAGAGAACCGCCCATAAATATGGCCACTCCAGCGTATCGAACGCCATGGTGGCGTCCAAAGACTCCAAGATGGCCGGTTCGCGCAGAGTCGCCGCTCGCGCGAGGACTCCATGCAGGCGCCGGAGATTAAGTGCCGTGTTACGATGGGGTATGAAGCTGGATTGGTCCGGATGAACCAGGTCGCCTATGACAGTGACCAAGCGGTTGGCAAGCACTTTGGCCAGAATCTTCGGTTTGGCGTTAATCAATGATATGGGCAGAAAGGAGGCGCAGCGGTCACGTGGCTTGCCATCCTTGTGGATCACCACTATGGAAGCCAGTCTTTGTTTGGAAGGGAGGGAGCCTGCCTCCAGTGATTCCAAAAACATCGTCGGCAGATACGGTGCTATCACATCCGGACAGAGCTTGTAAAGCTCTACAGGGAGCCCATTAGGGCCCGAAGCCTTCCCCGAGCGAACGAGCGGATGGCCGTAACAACCTCATCAACTGTAGGCGTAGCCTTTAGGAGATCCCTTTCAGGGTCGGACAAACGGGGCAGCGAGAAATCTCGCAGGAGCAAGTGGGAGTCCTGTTCCGGTCTATCAGATACGGGGGAATATACTTCCCGGAAGTAGTCAGCGAAACACTCAACAATACCAGCAGGGTCGGTGATACTCACGTCATTCACATCTACAATCACAGGGACAATCCGACACGCACGTTCCCTCTTATCCAGCCAAGCAAGAAATTTCCCCGCCTTATCCCCCACATCATACAGTCGTCCCTGTTGCTCCCTGCTCATCTCCTTCACCGCATCAGTCACCAGCGCTCTATACTCAAGTTGTTTCAGACCCAAAAGGTGCTGCATCTCCGGGGTGACCTCGGAATCTAATTCCCCTTCAAGAACAGTGATGTCATTTTCAACACGAACAACCTCCTCCCGCCTACATCTCTTGACATTGCCAATCAAGGAAAGGGCCTGGCCCCGAAGAACAGTTTTGTAAGCTTCCCACAACATGACAGAGGAGGTCACAGAACCCACATTTTCAGCAAAGTAGTGGTCATTCGTTTTAATCAGTTCCGCCCTAACCTTGGGGTCGCGAAGATACCAGGAGTGTATCGGGGCCACCCTACCCTCCGACCCCAAGTGAGCGTCCACCTCCAACCACAGCGGGGAATGATCCGAGATACCCCTAGCTAGATGTTTCACCTCCCTTATGGAGGAGGCCTGGGAGGAGGGCATCAGCACATAATCCAGTCTCGAAAGACTGCCATGGGCACCAGAATGGAAAGTATACTGCAATTGCCCAGGATGAAACAGGCGCCAGCAGTCAGTGAGACCTAAAGCCTCCAGGAAATCCCCCAACCAGGATTGTGACTTCACAATGTCTCGGGGAGGGTAGCGATCACACATCCCCGAAACTACAGAGTTGAAATCCCCGCCCACTACAAGCAGACCCTCTGGGAATCCCAAAACCACTCTTCCCAGATCCGCATAAGTAGTAGTCTGAAGACCCGGTGGCACGTAGACGGAAAGCAGGGCGACCACCTTTCCCTTCCAGCGCCCCACAATGGCGGCGTATCGTCCCCTGTCATCAAGGATAATGTCGTCAACAGCGAGAGGGAGGGAGTTCCGAACCAGAATGCCCAACCCCCTGGAGCCAGAAGTGAAACCTGAGTGTGCGACGAGACAATAGCCACGACTATTCATTGCATGGCACGTATTGCCAAGCAAATGCGTCTCCTGAAGCAAGACCACATCAGGGGACAACCGTCGCAAGAGCTGCAACACCACACCCCGTTTGATCCTATCCCCCAACCCGTTCACATTCCAACACAGTACCTTAAGTCCCCTAACCCCCATCCCAGAGATCAACCCCATCCCCACCCCACACCGGGTGCGACACTGTACAACAGGAGATCATCAATAATATGCCTTGAAAAAAACAATGAAATGAAAACTGCAACCCCCCACTCCCCCAAACAACCCCGTACATCATACCCCCCACCCCGCACCCCTGCGGAAGACTCAGAAGCCACCCCAACTTGCAGTGTGCCTGTCGCCCTAACATACAACTTGTCTACGAAAAGAACCCCAGAGGAGGAAGACTCCCCCACCCCCCCGCCCACACCCCAATAAGACAGCATGATAGCAAGCAATAGAGGCAAGCACCAAACCACAGCCGAAAGTCAACACAATGAACCGGGAGCTGGTTCCGCCCCCTATTCCTGCTCCACCGGGCCTCCCTCCGCACCACCGGAGTGTCCAGAGTGTTCAGAACGATCCGGTCCCGGGGGCAGCGTGTCCAGCCAGTCACTTGCCGCCCCTGGATGATCAAAGAAAAATGTTTGTTCGTTGTAAACCACACGTAACCGGGCCGGGAAAAGCATGGCATATTTCATGTCTCTAGCCCTCAGTCTCTTCTTCACCCCCAGGAATCCAAGGCGCTGTTTCTGAACCTGCTGGGTAAAGTCCGGGTAGAAGCTGACTGCAGTGTTCTCATAAGCCGTTGGACCAGATAGGCGTGACGCCTGCAGGATCGCATCCCTGTCCCGAAAGTTAAAGATCCGAGCAATGATGGGACGTGGAGTGGCTCCCTGCTTAGGCAGACCACCCGGGATCCTGTGTGCACGTTCAACAGCAAAAAACTTGCTGAGGCCCTTGGGTGCTAGATGGTTCAGGACCAGATCCTCCACCAGCAGGTCCACCGAGGATGCTTCCGAAGTTTCCGGGACACCAACCAGACGGACGTTGTTGCGCCGTGCCCGGCCCTCAAAGTCGTCCAGGCGTCGAGTGAGATAGTCACAGGCGGCTCGCAAGTCACTGACCTCTGCCTGTAAATCGGAGACGTCAGTAACAAGACTAGATGTCTTTAGATCGAGGGACTTGACCTTTTCATTGGTTTTCGCTAGGTCAGCCCTGATCAAGGTAACATCGATAGCGACCGTATCCAACTTGTGGGCCAGGGCCTCATATTGTTGACCGAGCGTGGCCTTCATCCCGGCAATGGCGCCCATGACGTCCCTCAATGACAGTTCTTCATCCATCGGGGAGTCGTCTCCCACCGTGGCCGGGGATTTAGTCGATCCACCCGGAGAGCCCTTGACGAGGGTGTATCTGTCCATGACATTTGATTGCACGGAGCCCCCTCGCGTCGCCGGTCTGGTCTTGCGTTTCTCTTCCTCAGGCCTGGCGGCCATCTTAGTTCATGCGCCCCGAAGGGTAGTCTGAGACCTAGTAAAAATGGCTAATGTCGATGCGCCCGGAATAATATAGAAATGAAGATGCAAACCAGTCACCAAGTGATAAATGGCAGGGGGCCAAGTCACCAGTCAGCAAATAGCGGTGAGGTTGAAAGCAGCAAGCCAGGGCGATCGAAACAAAGTCAAGTAGGTCTAAGCGGGAGAAACGAAACTAAAAGTAGACAACCGGGTGAAGGAGGCTCGCATAATCCGTTGTTGTTCAATTACTGTCCGGCTGGCAGAGAAACCGAACCCGGGGGCAGTACCATGGAGCAGGCCAAAAAAGTTCAAAAGTCCATATCTTCAGCTCCCGATGTCCAAATCAAAATCCGAAAATGGATAAACGATCAGCAGGGCCGTGCCATTAATAACCCGTCGACCAAATCAGGATAGGGTTCAGGATAGTCAGTGGAGGTGGCGAAGGTCCGGGAGCCCTAGGCTCACGCGACCATCTTGGGTGCGCGCTAAGCTCCTCCCCCGTTCCAAAGTTTCTTAGCATACATTTCAATTCCCCATGACGACGGAACCAATACTCGTTTGTATCACGTTGACATGCCATGAGATTGATTAGCTGAGATTCCAAAATACTGTCTTGCAGAATGACTTTCTCCATAAAGTCACTCGCCGAAACATTTTGCAGATGTGGTCCACTTTTCAGTATATGGTTCCCTGCATAAGAAAGCCCAGACAAGTCACTTTCATACAGTAGATGAAACAAATACGGAATGCATTGACAAAACCTTGGATCTTCAGCATATAATCTTAAAGTCCGGTATTCAGATGCAGGAATTTGAAGTGGTCGATCGTCATATCGTCCACCTTGACCTGTTGGAAATAACTGTGGAAAACAACGAGCTTCCAAACTTTCTTCCCATACGCTAATGGGACTTCCTTTTGCTGCTTTCATTTGAAACAAGTCAATTGCATTCCCCATTACTTCTTTGGAATGCAAAGGATTAACAGTATAATGTTCATATATTTCTTCACTTCTAGACACATCAACTTTTTCAATTTGGCCGGCTGAACAATCACTGTCTTCTTCTGCAACTGTTTCCTCTGCTCCAACACATACATGTTTGTAGTACTCATTGTTTTTGACCAAATACAACGTTGCCTTTTTGACTTTCCTAACATCCACTAAATCTTGCCAGATTTTCTTACTCTTTGTCGGAACCCCATTAACTAGAATAACCAGAGGTTCCTCTTCCACTTTTTCTACACCAATTGTATCAATATTTTTCTTGAAATCTAGAGGCAAATAAACAACTCTTCCCTTTAATCCTCTCTGTAAATCTGAAGGAGGCAATTTCCCTATCTTAGGCTCCATGCGAACAATAGCCTGAAAAGGATGCACACGTTGAATCAGAATAGACTCATAGGTATTTAAATCCATCAATTCAGAAGGAATGTCTACCAACTCCAGATTATTATGACCAGCTCTAGCAGGCATTCTGTTTTCATTTAATTTATTATAACAATATTTACAAATACGTTGATTGGAAACCAAATCAAAACAATTTTCTACCAACAAATAAGTTGCCAAATCCTTCCACTCATTATTATTTACCTTTTCGCTTTTAACATATAAATCAACTAATCTAGTCTGATGCTTATAATGAGTTCGTTGACAACACACACAACTAAAATTTGGCCTTTCACTTGATTTCACCTTAAACTTGGAAATTTCCTGGTCAAACTTTTCTGTACTTGAAATCTGTATATTGTCTTCCACATTACCTTCTATTACGGTGTCAATTGCTACACTGTCCTCTTTTTCACAAAGTAACTTAACTCAACTTCTTCACAAATGCTCTTCACATCTAATTCAGTTCCATGCAAAAGAGCACTTTTTAACTCTTTAAGCTTAAGTGCTGGACTTTTTGCATAATACAACATTCTCACTAATTTCCTCATTTTAGTATGATGCACTGCTAACATCCTAAAATGATGAAAAACACTCTGACATACTTTTCTAGAAAGACAAGCCAGTGAATGCCCATGCAAACCTGTGTTTTCTCTCACTCTGCAAGGATCTAAGACTTGCAACATCTTCATTTTCTGTTTTAGACTTTTCTTACTATATGTCCGTAAGAAATTACGAAGCAAAACAATTGAATCCTGTCGCACACTACAATTACCACTACACTTCCAAGTGTACACAGGACCCTTAGTACGTCTCCCTAAAACTTCATCAGCTAACACCTCCTCTGCATCTCTAGACACAAGTTCTCTTTTTCAATCGGACAACCGTCTTTCACCTCATATGCTCGACCACTGGTGTCAACTGCATGCACCAAAACATTCTCCTGGAAGTAACTCTCCTCATTAAGAAATGGCTCACAACTTGAACTATGCATCCATTCTCCAGAAAAAACTTTACAAAAATTAGTCCGATGAATTATTCTTTTGCATCTACTGTTTGATTTGAAAACATCAATTGCCTTGTTAAGTATCCTAATTCTATTGAATACTAAAATAAATAATGTTTTCTTAACTTCAAAAGCCTGATCAACAATCTTCTCTACACTTTTCTTTTTCTTGTAGAAAGCAGCTCTCTGTTTACCTTTCCTAATATATTTTAACGAATTTAAAACTACCCTATTGCAAAACGTTTGTCTACGAATGTCCCTAAATTGGTTTTGCCTTCCATTCCTATACATACTGTTATCTCCTGCTCCAGTATTAACATTTTTGGGGGGCCTCTCCTTCTTTTTCAAATTTGCTCTCTCCTTCTGTATATTCACATTTCCATTAACATTTTTTTTTATCTACATATGTTCCGAAAAAAGACTTAGTTGTCTTACCAGGAGCTTTTTTGGTGTTTTATGAAGTATTTGTTATAGGGGTGTGCTTTAATTCCGTTGCTGTTTTTGATTTTTTCCGCTTGGCATCTTTCCTTCTCCTCTGCCTTGAGGGCATATTTCCTTACTATTGAAATCTTGATTTCAATCTGTGGTAAACAAAAAAATCACACTTTATAGACCACTATTACCAAACAACAAAGCAATGACAATAAGCAAACGATATAAACACTAGTTTACAACATATCTAAGTTTATACCACAGCAACTATGTAACTAGGAGTAAGACAGAGAAAAAGAGCTAGAGGGAGTAACACAAAGACACAGAGAGAGTCAGACAAAGAAACAGGTACAGGGAGTAAAACATAGAGAAGGAGTAAGACAGAGAGAGTGTATATTATGTTGTAAGACAGAGAAAGGATGTAATAGGGAGAGGGAGTAAGTCAAAGAAAGTGAAAAAGGGAGTAAGTCAGAAAAAGGGTGTAACAGGGTGGAAGACAGGGAAAGGGTGTAAGAGGATGTAAGACAGAGAGAGGGTGTTAGAAGGGGGGAGGATGTAAAAGAAACTAAAACAGAGAGAGGCTGTAAAAGGGAGAGAGAGAGTAAATTTGAGAGAGGGTGTAAGAGGAAGTAAATCAGAGAGAGGATGTAACAAGGAGTAAGTTAGACAGAGGGTGTAATAGGAAGAGAGGAAGAAAATACAAAAGTCAGAAAGAGGGAGAAAGGGTGTAAAACAGACAAAAGGTGTAATAGGGAGTAAGTCTGGGAGAGAATGTTACAAAGAGAAAAGTTGTAAGACGGAGTACATCAGTAAGAAGATGTAAGAGAAAGTATGACTTACAAATTGCTGTAAAAAAGAGAGAGAGGGAATAAATTAGAGACAGGGTGTAAGAGAAAGTAAGTCAAGGAGAGAGTGTAACACAGAGTCAGGATGTAAAAAAGAATACGTCAGAGAGAGGGTGTTAGAAGGGGACAGGTGGAAAAATAGAGTAAGTCAGGAAGAGAATATAATAGAGACTAATACATTGTTGATAATGCTTGGTAAAGAAATGTTGGTGCATAAATGAATTGTATTTTCTAAATGAGTAAGGTTTCAGTAGTGTAATGAAATGCTTATACATATAACCTGTGCTCTGTTTTGTAAATGTTATTTAAAAAAAAAATTCGGGCACATGAATTGGTTTTACATTATTGACAAGGATTAGTTAGTATCTGCATGATTAAAAAAAAATATTAGTACATTTCACAATCATGTCACCTGTGTTTCCTCAGATTAGTAAACAGATTGTGCAGATGAGGTAAGGCATGTCCAGGGGTGCAGAGGAGGTAAGTCTGTGTCCAAGAGTGCTGTGGACAGGACTCACGTCCTCTGACCCCTAGACAAGCCTTACCAACTCCGTGTCCCCTGGCCAGGCCTCAATCTATTGGGTAAAATAGATAGTAACAGGATGCGAATGAGGTGAGACCTGACCAGGAGTACAGATGAGGTCAGGTCTGTCCTGGGGAGCAGAGGTGTTGAGGCCTGTGTCTAAGAGGGCAGTGGAATGGACTTCATGAAGCCTCTCCCCCACTGCACTCTTAGACACATGCCTCACCTCCTTTACACCCCTGGACAGGCCTCTCTCCCACTACACTCCTGAACACAGGTCTCATCTCCTCTGCACCCGTGGACAAGCCTCACCTCATCTGCAACCCTGAACAGGCCTCACCTCATCTGCACCCCTGGACAGGCCTTACCTCATTTACACCCCTGGACAGGCCTCACCTCATCTGCACCCTGTTACCATCTATTATACCCAATAGATTGAGGCCTGTCCAGGGGGCACGGAGGAGGTGAGGCTTGTCCAAGTGTCACAGGAGGTGAGTCCTCTCCACTGCACTCTTGGATACAGGCCTCACCTCCTCTGCACCCCTGGACATGCCTCACCTCATCTGCACAATCTACTTCCTAATCTGAGGAAACACAGGTGACATGATTGTGAAAGGTTCAAATATATTTATTTAATCATGCAGACACTATTTATTCCTTCTCAAAAATGTAAAAGCCATTCATTTGCCCCAAAATCGTTTTTAAATAACATTTTAGAAGCAGACCGCAGGTCCTATGTACTAGCATTCAATTTCACTACTGAAACCTTACTATTTCACAAAATACAATTCCTCTATCTTGCAAATGTTGATACCAAGCATTATCAAAAAACATGACACAAACCAACAAGAAAGAAGCTCAATCTGCTTCCTAATCTGAGGTAACACAGATGACATGATTGTGAAAGGGTCAAATATATTTATTTAATCATGCAGACACTATTTATTCCTTCTCAAAAATATAAAAGCCATTGATTTGGCCCAAAATCGTTTTTTAAATAACATTTTAGAAACAGAGCGCAGGTCCTATGTACAAGCATTCAATTTCATATCCCCCAATTTCATTATTGAACAGCGATTATAAGATTTTTGCGTCCATCTTATCATCTAGAGTGGGTTCAGTAGTGGGGGAAATCATACATCAGGACCAGAAGGGTTTAATTAAAGGTCGTCAGCTATCCGATCTAACGTACGACCTAGTTGGGGCAATAGATATCGCCTCATCCTTTTCCCTCCCGTTGGCAACACTCACATTAGATGCGGCTAAAGCCTTTGATAGGGTGAATTGGCCCTATCTTAGTGACGTATTGAAGAAGTTTAACTTTGTGGAGAAATTTTGTCGCACTGTAGCACTTATGTACAACTCACCATCTGCACGGCTCTTAATAAATGGTACATTGTCTGACTCATTTAAAATCACGAGAGGCACTAGACAGGGCTGCCCGCTTTCCCCCCTCCTCTTCAATCTGTACATTGAACCTTTTGCGGAAGTCCTAAGACGGGATGCACTTATTCCGTCTTTCAGATTTGGGGAGTGGGAAAGGGGGGTAGCTCTCTATGCAGACGACATTTTAATTTTAACTTCATACCCGGAGACTACACTCCCAGAGGTAATAAAGAGAGCCGAAGAGTTTGGCCGCATTTCGGGATATGAGATCAACCCAAACAAAACTGACATCATGGCTTGCAATATCCCCGATTTACAGCGTAATGTAAACAACTCAAGTCATAAGCTTTTATTCGATTTGAGAAATACAAATCATACAAGCAAACTGCTAAAAACAATTCATTGCATGTATAATAATTCTAAAAATGACTCAAAAAATACTCAGGAGTAACACATATAGGGACCTATACTGACAAACACTGGACAACAGTATATAATAAAAGATGTAAAACATAGCTAAAAAGCTTATAAAAAAGTCATGTAAGTACAGACAGGAATAAATATATTTATCGCACCAAGTGCTTTTCCTGGCAGCTGTACCTTAGAGCTAAAAATCAAATATGGCTCAGACAGATACGGGATAAATCTAAGAAAACGACCAAACGTTTGCATACTATGGGCATAATACGACATAAACAAGAACATTAGTGTACAGACAGGAATATGTAAAATTATAGCAACACTATGCTCTTCCTGGCAGCTGTACATTTCAGGATAAAAGTAGCAACAAAAAAACAAATATCCACATTCTCTAGAGAAGATAATAATACTAGAGCACTCTTTGTAGATCGGATATTATGTTTTAAAAAGATGGGTTTTAGATACTTTACCCTTAAAAAGTGGTAACATTTACAAAAAAGTAAAAAATGACAGCAACTCTGACGTGAAGTGTTGTCGCACGGGCAGGGAGTTTCTGATCTTATTTTCTGGTTTGGAAAAGCAACAAGATGGTGTACAATGCCCAATCTAACTCGAGTTAGCACGAATTGATGGGAGGAATGAGACACATTCGCAAGATAGGTTTGAAGCCCCGGGGATAAGTTCAGTTCCTTGTAGAACCTCACGGTGGCTAACTTGCCATACACCTTATCTCGCTCGATCTTTTTAAAGTTAATAAATGTTTGTTTGATTTCCCTTTTGGGGATTGCTACTGCCAGTTCAGGGTCTAAGAGAACATCGATTTCGAATAGGGTTTTATACCAGAAATGAATGTATTTCAACCACTGTATTCGTGATGAGTAATCCAGTCCTATACAATCAAGTATAATTTCTTGAGTGAATCTTGTCTATGGCTTAGCCCAAATAGAACGCCACAATAAGAGTGGCCGAACGGCTGCTAAGTCAGAGATATACACGATCCCTACCTCATCATGTATTAGTTGTACACAGGCAGAAGGAGGGGCACATAACAGTCTCTTTAAAAACTTGTTTTCGTCTTTTTGGAGCGAAGGGCCTTCAATATGACCCCACACGCCCGCCCCATACAATGCTGAAGAAACACAACGAATGTTATATATATTAATCATATCTGGGATACTTCTCGAGCCAAGCTTGGATGCAAAACGGAATATACCATTGGTGGACCGCAGCATCTTCAGTCTAATATTATCAAACTCGGATGACCATGACCCGTCATTAGTATATGTAATTCCCAAATAACAAAAAGATTTAACATGTGTCATTTTATTGCTATCCAAATAAAAGTTATGCTTCGGTTTGTTTACAGCCTGCCCGCACGACATTACATAGGTCTTGGATTTATTCACACGGAGCCTCCTGTTTTGAATAAACAGCATGAAGCTATCAATTAGTCGCTGTAACCCAAGCTGAGTGCGGGATAGGAGAACAGCGTCATCCGCATATAATAAGATTGGGACAGGTTTACCTCCTATCAGGGGAGCATCTGCTGGAATATCGGCCAGGATGCGATCAATACAATTAATGAAAAGGGAAAATAAAAGAGGAGCCAATACGCATCCTTGGCGAATTCCCCTGGAAACTTTGAGGAACGGTGTACATTCGCCTAGGGTACCATAGCGGACCTTACAGGAAAGTTTCTCGTAGAGCCTGGCCAAAAAATGAACGATTTCCTTCGGTGCCCCTGACTCTAACAAAACCTCCCAAAGAATGGCGTGATCAACTAAATCAAACGCGCTGCTCAGGTCAGCAAAACATAAAAAAAGGTTACCCTTTTTAACTACGGTATATTTATTAAAAATGAGGTTCAAATTTACGCATTGCTCCAAAGTGCCCATGCCTTTCCTGAAGCCATATTGCACTTTTGTTAAAATATTCGAATCTGTTGCCCAAGTTTCGAGCCTTTTGAGCAGAATTCTGCTCATGACCTTTACCGAGGCGTCCAGCAAAGAAATAGGACGATAATTGGAAGCCTCAGATTTGCTGCCTTTTTTAAATAAGGGGATGATAACTGATTGGCCCCAGGAGGGGGGGATGTTACCTTCAGATGCACAGTTAAAGGTCCTTACCAAGATAGGAGCCCACAAGTTCGGTCAGCTTTTAATAGATCAATAGGGACCCCATCAGGGCCCGGGGCTTTCCCCCCCTTGCTATTAGAGAGCCCTTCATGACCCTCCTCTAGGGTTATTCCCAGGGGTAGAGGTATCCAGGATGAGGCCTCGGTGGCTAATACAACTAAGGGTGTCCCTTCTGGATTAAAAATACTAGTAAAATGAATAATCCATTCATTACATGCAACGTAGGAAGTTAATACCGGGATACCATCAGTATTTAAAAATGGACTGTTAATTGTTTCCCAGTAATGTTTACAGTTTTTAGTCTCAGCTGCTTCCTTTAATTTATCCCAAGCTTCACTTTGTAAAACCTTTTTCCTATTAAAAACTGCTGTTTTATAGTTATTCCTTAATTGTTTTATTCCATTACTGTCTCGGGGTTTGGCACATAATGCCTTCTTCAATTGCTGTAGGGCGATGGTACACGGTTTGTCAAACCATCCGCACTTTATAGCTCTATTAGAGGGGGATGTCTTAGTAAAAATACCATCTATATTGGTATTAATAATAATAAACTGTGACAGTAGGAAATCAGGATTAATAACATTTTTTAAACAATAACTGATTTCCGTTTTACAACTAATTATGACCTCCCTCTATTTGGCCATAGAATTTGTTCCGGACCATCTGATCCCCACACCATTTGGTCTAATGGGTACTAAATCAGTGGAACAAGTTTCTCCAATCGCTGGAGTAGCAACTCGTCCCGGGAGGGTAACACAGATGCTGTTGTGGTCACTTAAACTTTCCTCTCTAATACACAAGTTTATGAAGTCTCCTGTGCTGGAGAACAAAATATGGTCTATGAAGGACCCAGCATCCCTCCCTGTAAAGGTAGGACATGTAGCATTCAAACTGTTTTTATTACAGCTTAACAGGTGTAGGTCGAATTTAATTAACAGTTTGTTTAAGGTTGAGCCATAATGGCAATGTGGGAAGTGAAGAAAGTCCTCACTCTCTCCCGCATTCCCCCAGTGTTTAGCTATCTCCATTCCAAAGCCACAGGGGTTCCCTTTTGATAGATGGCTTGGCTGGAGGTTGAAATCCCCAGCCCATAGAACGTCTGCCCTTCTGTTGGAGAGGGCCAAAACCCTTATAATTTCCTTTTCCAAGGGGAATAATATGTTCCCTCTGGAGGCATCAAATATGTTGTTATAAAAGTTTACCAGAACCAAATCATTTCCCTTACTACATTCAACCCTCACTACCTGGCTGTGAATTCCCACAGTCGTGCTGCTTCTGACCATACAATTATGTAGTTTATTGGACAGAAGTAACAAAAGGCCCCCCTTGGCCCTGCCTGAACTCGATTTAGTGGCTTTCAGGCAGTGGGAAGAGTAACCTTCTATATCTATTTGCTCTTGGCACCAAGTTTCTTGGAGGAGGATTATATCAAATCCTTCCCCTATAAACTTGGGCCAGAAGGGGGTGTCTAACTTCGCTGCAATACCAGCAATATTCCAAGAAATGAGGGTAAGGCCGGTAGACTCGGTGGAACCAAAGACAGCTTGTTCCGACTGGATGACGCAGGGTATAGTTGGATTAGCCTCCTTGAGACTCTCACCTATAATAATTCTAGGGACATCAAGGGACACACATGCTTCAATACTAGTGCATGAAACACCTTTGCATAATTGCCCAACTGCAGGACTACAGATAGGGGTTTGGATATTACTCGAATTAGTTTTAGGGGGGGGAAATTCTGTAAGGCTACCTTTCCGTACAAAATCCTCCCGTATGACCACTTGTTCAACGGGGGGTACATAACCCAAAGGGGGTACTGCTAGATCACTTTCGTGAACAAAGTGCACACGTGCAACAGACCCTGACTGGCTAATGGCAGACCGGCTTGGTGATGGTAGGACAGAAAGTCAATCAACCATCTCAAGACAATCGAATCTGTTGTTAGTGCGGATACCTTGCCACCCGTCACCCATACGATGACCGTTATTGGGATACCAGGGGCGGGGTACCCATTCCCTACTCCTGCTCTTTTGGGTCAGCCAAGGACCTCCATAGTTCCACGATTGTTCTGGAGGTAGAACCCAATTCGAAGGTGGTATTGGGGGGTGATAGTTATATACGGGGGGGTAGAAAAAGGAGAGTCGGTGGGTATCGATTCCCCCTTTCTTCTCTAAATCGCGCCACGAGCAGATATAATTCACTGTGGATGCGTCTTCACAAGTAACAATGACGCAATCCCCCTGCATAGTCTTGGTACTCTCCCCCACCCATGGTACTCTACGAACGGATGATATTCTGCTGGTGTTTGAGGGCTGTAATGGCCTATTAATACTGAGCCATCGGAGGATTTTATTCCGGAGGGACCAGGGTGGTTCATCAGTTCCTACTGTTAGTTCAGGTACTCCCGTTAGAATTACCGTAAATGGGGAGACCTCAGGTGACAGATGAACTGGACGTTTAAATCTAGGCCCCCTCTTGCCCTCTGAATGATTAGGTTTTTGGGGCACCAATGGTTTGATTTGGGATGGCTGCGAAGACCCCTTGGACACAATAGGATTGGCAGTTGTAGGTGGAACTATAGGGGGAGGAAGAGAAGGTTTATGCTGGTTAGATAAGTGTAACTGAGATGTGGGATTGACTATTGTCTTAGAATTTACACAATTATTTACCGCTTGTAGTAGGGGGGTTAATGGCTCTTTTGTTATTGCCTGTACTGTGGACACAACAGGCGGTCTGACTGGGTTAGCTGGCGTGATCCCAGTACTGTCCACTGCCAAGGCCACCCCGGGATTAACAATTCCCGCCTTAGACTGATTGGGTAATTTGGCAAGGAGTGTAGCAAGTTGCTTTTCAATTACCATGATACTCCGTTCCAGGGGTTGAAGATGGTATTTTAATAATTCCCTGAATTTATCGAAAAGTTGTGGAGTATCGCAATCAATCAAAATAGGGCCACCCTCTTGAACGTTGTCCATTATAGGACGTTGTAAATTAGATGGAACAGGTGGTACAGAATTATTACTGGAGGGAGCTTTATTAAATGATGGTACGGTAGAACCTTTATTTTTATTGGTGTTATGATGGTCTTTAGGGTTGTTCCCCCTTTTATAAACATCTGGCTGTTTCGGAACAGCACCTTCTCTGGCCCCCTTGAGCTGGGATTCTTGTGCAGGATCTTCGGACAGAATCTGCTCAAGGTCTGGGGTATTCTCAAGGTTCCCAGTCGATTCCAATTCCAATGACAGATTGGTAGCTGATAAATCAACAGCACTTGGGATGGAATGAACTTGGGCTGTTGTACCAGGCTGTAATAGAATTGGGATAGGAGAAGCTGATAGGAGTGGGGTTAAGGCCGTTGCTATGAGGCCCATTGACGATCTCCGGGCGATCGCAAGGTCCAGTGACACCCTACGTTCTAGCAGGGAGATATTTTGGTTAATAGCCTCATTAGTTTTTGTGATAAACAAGTCAATGGGACCTGTAATCGAAGCAGTTTGTAAGGCAATTTTCCTTTCTGGAACCCCTGGTCATAGTTGTAGTATTTTGTGGTCTGGTTCCCAGGTATTCAAGAATGTATAATCAGTACCTTTCTGGGATGAAGACAGCGTGTAGTACGTAAGAGCCAAGGGGGGTGTCCCAGCCCAGCCTGGATCTGTCTGGAACAGGCTGAAACGGGCCCGCCCTTGGCCCGGGCTTCGCCCGGCGTCCCGCTCACATCCCGCGAGGGAGGCTATGCGTGACTTTTATGCGCCTCCTGGCGCTTCTGGATGGTACTGTCGCAGGGCCTGTTGGGGGATGTAGTTCCCCAGCCCCCGCTCTCCTCTCGGAGGCAGTCTCCCTGAACCAGCGGGAGTCGTGCAGCGGGAGGCGGGGCTGCGCTTATGGCGGTTTGGCTGAGACAGAAGTTGGCGGTAGGCAGTTTGGTCAGCCAGCAGCTCGTGAGACTTTTAGCAAAAAAAGGTTTCCCCCGCTCAGCAGGCTATGCGCGACTTTTATGCGCCTCCTGGCGCTTCTGGATGGACTGTCGCAGGGCCTGTTAGGGGATGTAGTTCCCCAGCCCCCGCTCTCCTCTCGGCGGCAGTCTCCCTGAACCAGCGGGAGTCGTGCAGTGGGAGGCGGGGCTGCGCTTGTGGCGATTTGGCTGAGACAGAAGTTGGCGGTAGGCAGTTTGGTCAGCCAGCAGCTCATGATACTTTTAGCAAAAAAAGGTTTCCCCCCGCTCAGCAGGCTATGCGCGACTTTTATGCGCCTCCTGGTGCTTCTGGATGGTACTGTCGCAGGGCCTGTTGGGGGATGTAGTTCCCCAGCCCCCGCTCTCCTCTCGGCGGCAGTCTCCCTGAACCAGCGGGAGTCGTGCAGCGGGAGGCGGGGCTGCGCTTGTGGCGGTTTGGCTGAGACAGAAGTTGGCGGTAGGCAGTTTGGTCAGCCAGCAGCTCGTGAGACTTTTAGCAAAAAAAGGTTTCCCCTCAACTCAATGCGATACCTGGGTATTCGGGTAGTACACGACGTCGGCAAATTTGCCCAAGTTAATCTTGAGAGAGTGTTCAACGAGAGTAGGAAACTGTTAAAATCATGGTCCAATCTTCCACTGACTATCCTCGGTAGAATAAGTCTGATGAAGATGTCTATCCTTCCTAAATTTACTTTTATTTTTAACACCATCACTCTCGCATTCGACAATGCAGTCTTGGAGAAGTGTCAGAGAGAGCTTAATTCCTTTGTCTGGAGCTATAAATCGGCGAGAGTGGCATGGAAGAAACTGAGGAGGAGGAGGGAAAAGGGGTGATGGTGTTTGCCTGACTTGCAGTATTATGCTTGGGCCTTTCAGCTGTCTCACTCAAGAATGCTTTTAAAAGTCCCATCTAATACATCTATTGGTCTCATGTTTAATGCCATGCTGACTGGAGCCGGTTTACCAACTAACGGCTACATGTTTAACACGTTGAATGCTATGGGAATTCCCCTGCTGTGCTGGGATTCCTGAATCTTCATGCTTTCATGACGAGCTGGGCTCGTCATCAGCGTGCGAGGACGCTACTTCATGACGAGCCCAGCTCGTCATGAGCGTGGAAGGGGTTAAATATGGGGATCAGAAGTACTTTAAAAAAGTAAACTTAAAAATTCTTATGTCCCACGCGAAGACCTGGTCACACATAAGGAGAAAACTAGGTCTGCCATACTATTCAAATTTTGCACCCATTTGGAAATCTCCAGGGTTGCCGCTTTGCCTGGAAGACAGGCTCGCAATCCCGTTGAGAGAAGGAGGAATATTAACATGGGGAGACTTGTTGGTAGGCGAATCATTGAGGCCCTGGGAGGAGTTACGGGAACAACTGGGCTCAGAGTTTTCGAGGTTCAAGTTCATACAATTAGACAGTTGGATTAAAGCACTGGCTAGGTCAGGGGCAACACTTGGTAAGTGCAGCATCACTGAAGAAAAATTGGTAGTACGACCAGGAGGGGGCAAAGAAGTTTCGCAGTGGTACTGGAGCTTGCTAGAAGAGATAGACGGAGAATTTACTCTCCCGGAACAATTATGGGGTACAGAACTCGGGGCCCAGAGTATCGAAATCTGGCAGAAATCCTGTACCTTGTTATACAACTGTGTTAAACCTGCATGGCTTAGGCGTAACCATTTCTTTACGATACATCGAGCCTACTTCACCCCTCTAAAACTGTCTAAATTCATCCCAGGGAAGAAATGCAATAAATGTAACTATATTATGGCTTCGGACATTCATATGTTTAAAGAATGCCCTAGCATACTACAGTTCTGGAATGAAGTAAAAGTAACCTTGGACTCTATTCTCAACATCTCGGTCTCTATCACACTCTCCCTGATTATATTCAGATGGGACAACAGCATAAAGGGTCATGCAAGGACATTTCTGTTTTATGCAATATTGCTTGCAAGAAGAGAGATATGCAAGGTTTGGATTGAAAACTCGGCACCAACACATGCAAATTGGCTGTCATCTCTGTATGCAACTTCTAAAACAGACATGTCGAGATCATGCGGTCCACGCAATCGGGCTTTTTGGAACTTTTTGGTTCAGTGGAGAGTAACCGTTTTTTTTTTTCCCCCGGTCCAATGATTATGCCTTAAAAACTCCATGAACTAGGCCCCCCCATTCGGATTCAAAGCTAGTTCAACTGGTTTTAACACCAAGTTTGGAGTCATCCCCCTTTTCCTCTTCGGGCCATCTCCTGCCCATTCTCACTAATCGCGTTCCTAGGTGCAGTGACAATCTTGCACTTTGATTTAATACGCGCATGGCAGTTGGAGGCTGATTAAGAGGAGGGCCAGGCAAATGAGGAATACAAAAAAGAAAGAAAAAAAAAAGAAACAGTGTGCAGAACCTATGTACAAGCAATCATTTTCACTAGTGAAACATTACTATTTTACAAAATACAATTCCTCTATCTTGCAAATGTTCATACCAAGCTTTATCAAAAAACATGACACAAACCAACAAGAAAGAAGCTCAATCTGCTTCCTAATCTGAGGTAACACAGGTAACATGATTGTGAAAGGTTCAAATATATTTATTTAATCATGCAGACACTATTTATTCCTTCTCAAAAATGTAAAAGCCATTCATTTGCCCCAAAATCGTTTTTTTTAATAACATTTTAGAAGCAGACCGCAGGTCCTATGTACTAGCATTCAATTTCACTACTGAAACCTTACTATTTCACAAAATACAATTCCTCTATCTTGCAAATGTTGATACCAAGCATCATCAAAAAACATGACACAAACCAACAAGAAAGAAGCTCAATCTGCTTCCCAATCTGAGGTAACACAGATGACATGATTGTGAAAGGGTCAAATATATTTATTTAATCATGCAAACACTATTTATTCCTTCTCAAAAACATAAAAGCCATTGATTTGCCCCAAAATCGTTTTTTAAATAACATTTTAGAAACAGAGCGCAGGTCCTATGTACAAGCATTCAATTTCACTACTGAAACCTCACTATTTCACAAAATACAAATCCTCTATCTTGCAAATGTTCATACCAAGCATTCAATCAATCAATCAATCAATCAATCAAGACATTTATAGAGCGCACTACTCACCCGTAGGGTCTCAAGGCGCTAGGAGGGGGGGGGTGCTGTTACTGCTCGAACAGCCAGGTCTTGAGCTTCTTCCTGAAGGAGAGGTGGTCTTGGGTCAGGCGCAGGTCGGTCGGGAGGGAGTTCCAGGTCTTGGCGGCCAGGTAGGAGAAGGACCTTCCTCCTGTTGTCGCTCTTCGGATGCGGGGGACGGCGGCGAGGGCGTGGCTGGTTGATCTGAGGTTGCGCTTGGGGGCGTAGAAGTTGATTCGGTTGTTGAGGTAGATCGGGCCTTGGTCGTGTAGGGCTTTGTGTGCGTGGGTGAGCATTATCAAAAAACATGACACAAACCAACAAGAAAGAAGCTCAATGTGCTTCCTAATCTGAGATAACACAGGTGACATCATTGTGAAAGGTTCAAATATATTTCTTTAATCATGTAGACACTATTTATTCCTTCTCAAAAATGTAAACTCCATTCATTTTCCCCAAAATCGTTTTTCACATCACATTTAATGTGAGAAGTGTGGCTCACTGGTTAGAGGAGGCAGACCTGGAAGCAGAGGTCAGCCAGGGACCAGGGTTCAATTCCCAGCTCGGCGGGGTCTTGAGTCCTTAAATGTCCATGGACTCGACAATTCTCGCTCCGGTGCCTACTCGATTCACGGGTTCACACTCTGCGACTCTGGGCAATAGCTTGCTTAATCTCCACTACGGCCCCTCGCGGCGGGATGCCCTGCTTTCACCTTGCGGATACCCTGCCGGGGTTATCTCACAGGGGAATACCAGGACGGGTTCCCTAATCAAGCGCTTAGAAACCGCTTGGTAATTTGCGCTATATAAATTCCTGTACATTTACATTTACATTTAAGAAACACAGCACAGATCCTATGTACAAGCATTCCATGTCACTACTGAAACTTCACAATTTTACAAAATACATTTCCTCTATGCAGCAAAAACTTTTTACCAAGCATTATCAAAAAACATGACACAAAGCAACATTAAAAAAACACATTTTGCTTCCAAATCTTCTCCATGGAGTATACAAGTCTCTATCTATATTAAATGAATCATTACTCACCTTTACAAATGCTTTGGGAGATTGAGAACACTGTCAGACAGACACACCAATAGTTCTTTAGCAGAGCAAAAGGTATGCACTCCAGGCACTGCAACCATGAATGGCACAGAAAACCTCTAATTCTACACACATATCCCTCATGTTAACCAAATGAAACTCTTCCCTCTCTATTTTCAAACCAACACCCTTCACCCCCTCAGCCCTTTCTACCTGTTACCATAGCAACTCCCTCCTCACTGAGCTCTCAAGGTTAAAAGTTTATTCTACAATGTTGCAAATGAACTCAGCAAGGATGTTTGACCTCTCAATACACCAGCTTATCCGGTGCAATGTTTCTTTAAATGACTTTTTCTTAACCATACAAATTACTTATTTCACAGAACAGAACCATGCACCCTAACTTTCAGTTTTCAACTATCTGAATCCACCAATCATTGCTTGTGATTCAAGAGCACTGAAACTCCACAGTTTTTCTTTACAAACTCCTACTGTTCCAACTGCCTTTTCATTCCCACACTTCATCTGACTGCACCAGAACCTCCTCTCACCATGTATTCTGTCTGGATTATTGGACATAGCTACATCCACTGGGCTTAAAGGTATGCAGCTATCAGAAATGTTCACAACCTTGATTTACCAAATGTAGACATCAAGTGGATTGGCCAAAGAGGATTGAGGTGTCATCAATTGATACCATTGGTGAAAACCTTTTACCATCTGCCACACCCTGACCTCATAATTTTGCACTGTGGTGGAAATGACCTAGGCACTTTGACTGGGGTAGGTCTGGAAATGCTTTTAAAGGACACCTTTGGGCAATTGATGACACTTTTTCCACAAACTGCCTTGGTATATTCCAATAAATGCCAAAGACAGAAATGGAAGTGGTCCAACCAATTTTGTCCACAATTTGAGAAAGCACAGAAACATGTGAAGAAATCTGTTTCTGCTTACATGAGAGACTATGGAATGGGTTCAATATACAACAATAACTTGCGTTACAACATGCAAGATATCTACAGAGGAGATGGTGTGCACTTCTCAGATGAGGGGAATAGAATACTGTGCATTGGAACCTACTTGTAGGTACCTAAATCAGCCACAGAACCCAAAAGCTCTCTTCAGGGATACCCTACCTCTGATCACTCAAAATGATTACTTTACTATAACTTTTTTCACTGTTTTTCACAAAAGTACGCTTCCCGGTACGCTTTCCAGTGCGCACCCCGGTACGCTTCCCGGTGCGCGTACCGGGCGCTCACCCCGCGAAAATTTAAAAGTGTCTACCGTGTCCCCTTTTACCCATTCCCAACATTGTTTATCCTCCATCTTGTGTCTCAATTCTTCCGAAACACAAGATGGAGGACTCCCGTAGCGCTGCCGGTGCGCGTACCGGGGCGCGCACCGGTAAGCGATCCCCAAAATTTTTTTAAAGTTAATTTACATAAAAACCACTGGAGAGACTTTCAACAAATATAGAATAGGCCATACTACATACCAGTCCCTACCATTTTCCCAAATTTGGTGGAATTCCATTGAGCCATTTGGGCTGTAGCCCTGTCTAAATATCCTGAGGTAAATGACATGACAAAAACACATATGAAAGTGTTAGAATTTACAACCAAATAAAATGTTACTTTCGTTTTGTATTTTTGTATGCTGACATTTGATTGGTTATGTACATGAATATATATGAAAAATGAGCGCGAAACACGGCCATTATGACTAGTATTACCTGAGGGACATTTCTAATGGATTTTCACAGAAACTTCAACTGCTTTCTGAAAGGCAAGTTGTTAATTTGTAAGGGGAACTATGTTGTGCACTTTAAGTTAATTTAGAAAACTGTTTCTGTTAGTTATTTACTGTCCCTCTGTTATAGTTATAGATTGAGATAGGCTTCTTTGTTATAGTTATGGATTGGGTTAGGCTTCTCTGGTATAATTATGAATTTACATAGGCTTCATCACATGCACTTTTTTATATTTCTACTTCCTGCCTGATACCATACACTACCCAAAGATAACTTCACTGTTAAAAACTCAGAAGTACCTCTCGCAAACTTAAACCCAACAGTGCCCTAACTCTACTGATATAGTTATTTTTATGCAATTTACAGCAAGAAAATGGAAGGTAAACAAGAAAACATCAATATTTCTTTCGAAATTACCGATGAGGAGATTCTTCAAGAAGATTTTGTTGGCGAGGATTTTATGGATGAGTCTCTGGACCAATAATTTATTGACTGTTTACAAAATATTGAATCATGCAATTTTGAGGAGATTCCAGATCATCTGATGCTGGAAGTGATATTAAACTATGAAAATTCTAAACAATTAATTTTTATTTAATAATCAAAAATTGTTTGAGACATTATTCATTTTTATATGTAATTCATGAAGTAGTACCAAAATGATTATAATATAACGTGAGACTTACAGTATACTGTGCAATTTTAAAACATCATAAGGGAGCAGGGTAGACTACCCATGATCCCCTAGGCCTTCTCAGGGAGTGCTTAAAGGATCTGTTTCTGCTTTCCTGACAGACTATGGTATGGATTCCATATACCACAATAACTTCTGTAACAACATGCAAGATATCTACAGAAAAGACGGTGTACATTGAATTTACGACTCTGCATTGGTACCTACATGTTGGTACTTAAATCACCCACACAACACAACAACTCTATTCAGAGCTATCCTACCTCTAAGCACTTTAAATTATTATTTTACTGTTTCACTTGGTTTTCCCCATGGTACGCTCCCCGGTACGCTCCCCGGTACGCTCCTTGGTGCGCGTACCGGGCGCTCCCCCCGCAACATTTTTTTTTTGCCCAGCGGGCCTTTTTTATGGCCCCCACATCAAACCTAGGGGGTCAGGGGGGTCTACCCTGCCCCTTTTGGTCATTTTCCCCTTTGTTTTTGCCACCTCTTGTGTCTCGATCCTACCGAGACACAAGATGGTGGCCGCTCCGGACTGTTTGGAATGTTCACAGACACCCGAGAGCCAATCAGCTTTCCGCTCGCGAACTCGCGTTGCGCGCTGGTACGCGCCCCGGTGCGCGTACCGGGGCGCGCTTATAGATATATATATTTTTTTTAACCTAAATTACTCAAAATCCACTGGAACTGGAGCACATATCTTGAGACATAGCAAAGGCACATCGGGCTACCAGTCCCTACAATTTTGCCAAGTTTGGTGGGAATCCATTCAGCCGTTCGGGCTAAAAGTGAGTCCAACCGCCTTATGGAAATTAACATGGAGAAAACATGTTTTGCGACCCCCCTTTTATCTCGGCCCCCGCTTGACGAATCCACCGCAAACTTTCAGGGAAGGAGCAGAGCGGAGCGGGCCATCTTCTCTGAGAAATTTGCGAAAATTCGTCCACCGGCGCCAAAGTTATTCCCAATAGAATGTTGCGGATTTCCTATGGAAACTAGGTCCTAACTATAACTTACCTACTGGCGACCGCCAGTAGGTAATATATATATATATATATATATATGTGTATATAAATGTGTATATATATATATATATATATATATATATATAAATTACCTACTGGCGGTCGCCAGTAGGTATATATAGTTAGGATTTTTTCTCTATGGGTTTTTTGAAAATTCTATGTCTAATAACTTTGGCGTTTGTGGACGGAATTGGCTGAAATTTTCAGGAAAATGGCACATTTTGTTTCTGAGCAGCCCCTGAAAATTTTGGGGGGGTTCGTCAAGGGGGGGCCGAGAAAAAAGGGGGGTCCCAAAACGCGTTTTTCCCATGTTAATTTCCATAGGGCGGTTGGCCTCACTTTTAGCCCGAACGGCTGAATGGATTTGCACGAAACTTGGCAAAATTGTAGGGACTGGTAGCCCGATGTGCCTTTTGTAGGTCTCAATATATGTGCTGCAGTGGATTTTGAGAAATTAACGTTTAAAAAAAGATATATATCTGTAACAGCGGACTGGGCAGCGGCCCAGGACGCGGACTTTTCGCGCAACGGAGCTTTGTGAAGCGAAGCTGATTGGTTCTCCGGCGTCTGTCAACATTCCAAACAGTCCGTAGCGGCCGCCATCTTGTCTCTCGGTAGGATCAAGAGACAAGAGGAGGTCAAAACAAAGGGGGAAATAACTATAAGGGGGCATAGTAGATCCTCGCTGACCCCCTAGGTTTGATGTGGAGGTTTTAAAAGGGCCCCGCGGGGCAAAAAAATAATAATAATAATAATCGAACGGCTGAATGGATTTGCACGAAACTTGGCAAAATATTAGGGACTGGTAGCCCGATGTGCCTTTGCTAGGTCTCAATATATGTGCTCCAGTGGATTTTGAGAAATTAACGTTCAAAAAAAGATATATATCTGTAACAGCGCTCCGCTTCGCGTAACGGAGGTTTGCGAAGCTGATTGGTCATTCTGTCACTGGGCTATAGTTGGGCTACATCTGGCTGATATTTGGGCTACATTTGTTTTTTTGTGTGTCTGGCGGCCATCTTTGGGCTACATTGGGCTACATTGGGCTTCATTGGGCTACATTCGGCTAATTAGCAAATAGCTCATCGCAAACTAGGAATGGTAAAGAATCGCTATTTATTCCTTAAAGTTCGCTATTTAGGAAATGCAAAAAACTTTGATGATACATATGGCGGTTCATCTCTAACAAGATAAGAAGCATAGGGATACATTTATGATGACTGGCGCATCACCAGGGATGTGTTAGTCATTCTGTGCTGCTGTTCCGTCACCTATGGTGTGCTGCATTTACAATGCGGCGCATCATGGGGCAAAAACAGCACAGATGCGTGATGTATCTGTGCCGTAAAGGTGGCGCATTGCTGGAGTTGTATCGCAAGTGTGATGAAGCTCCAGCAAGGGTCGGGGTGCCCCTGTCGCAGGGTTTCTGTTCTCACACAGAACTGTGGGCAGAGGATTGGAACCTCGGCGAATGCATTGCTGGAGTTGTATCGCAAGTGTGATGAAGCTCCAGCAAGGGTCGGGGGTGCCCCTGTCGCAGGGTTTCTGTTCTCACACAGAACTGTGGACAGAGGATTGGAACCTCGGCGAATTAGGGTGTCCCAAAACTCACGTTAGTAATCAAAAACTCCTTAGCAAGCTAGGTACAGTGTCACATTGGATATAACAAACTCTCAATGTTTAGACAATCCAGAATATGAACTTATAGTACCTCAGGATACGTGGAACTCATGAACAGTCGGTCGTTATAGATTTCTTAGAAACCAGAACATGGAGTTAAGAAGAACAGATGTGTATTTGAAATGTTTATTTACTAATGCCGTCTTCTCAGGCGTAGTACCTTAGATAATAAAAGTACACATATTATCAGTAGCAAAATTACCAGCATAGTTACTAGTACATAAAAAGCGAATGGTGACAGTATGTTAACATGCTGTAAATGAATAAGAGTTAGCAACACTTATAAGCAGCCGCGGGCCGTGGAGGAAGTTACGGTGGGGCAGGGAGGCGGGGAGGGGGAGGGGCAAGGTAGAGAGGGCTCCACCCTGCTTCTCCCCCTCCCCGCCTCCCTGCCCCATCGTAACTCCCTCCACGGCCCGCGGCTGCTTATATCTCACCCTCCCTAATACACATATTATATTATTTGCTAAGAAGGTCTCTTTGTGTTGGTTTAGGGCGTGCCCATACTTTAGTGTCTTAGATTTGAAGGAATCACATCAGCATACACCAGCTCTCTCTTCATGTGAACCGCATCAACTGTTGTGTATGTGTGTTCGGCAAAGCAATATAAAACCCGCCTCATGCCCAGAATTGGCAGAAGTTGCACTTATGTTATGAGTATGAAGTCGTGGAGATCAGACCTCATAACAATTCTGTATCGTGTTGTTCTTGAAACTTTAGCACTCGCTGTACAGATATAGTTTAACAAGTAAAGCAGATAGTAGACCAATAACATATTATTCTCATGTAAACCACGATGAACTACTAGGTGGAAAGCTAAAGCAACAACTAAGTGTCTTGTGCAGAAGTTGCAAAAAAGGAAAAATGGCGTTTAAACCGGTAATGAGCCCATGCTAACTTAACACGGTGTAAAGATATCCAGGACCTAGATGACACCTCCCCATGATCCGGAAACGAACTGAATAAGATAATAGAAGTGCCATCTCATGAGAGCAGATTGCAAGTTTATATGTGAACGGTCCGCAAGGTAAAGCATTAAAAACTAGGAAAATTTAATGCTAAAGAAAAATAAAACAGCCAAGTACTTTATCGAGTCTTAAGCCAATAGGCAAGGTAAATAATAAAAACTTGACAAATAAGTCAATGAATTGTCAATGAAATGCTAGTACTCAGCATATCAAACATGAAAAAGGTCTATGACATAACTGTGTATGCAAAATAAGCTGCAACAGCCTCCAATAGGAAGTCACCGTCTTCATCCGAAAACAGTTCAGCCATCCAATTTAAAAGCGGAAAAGAACATACGTGCTCTCCCAGCACCGGATCCTCTATCACCATCAGAGGACAGCTCGGTGGGTTTTCAAGAAAGCTCTGTTCCAAGAAAGACTGTGCTGCCGCCAGTAAATTCCAGGGACCAAGTAGTCCATGCATCAATGCCACAGCCATAATCCTTTCGCCAGGACAAACCAACTCGTGAGTAATGATAGGAGTCATCAGCTGATTAAAGTCGACGTCAGGAGAAACCGGTCCGCAGAGACACAAATCAATGGCCCAATCGAAATCACAGGTCAGGCAGTGAAATACAGGCTGGACACAGGTGAAGTAGGAGAATCGAAAAGATAATCCATATGCCGTGCTTAATATCGCCAACGGCATTGTGCCATAATATTCTAGCATGCGATTGCGGAACAGTGTCAGCAGCTGCAGGGTGTGAGGTTGCATAGGAGGGACATCCATATTTAAAAATGTAAAAAAGCACAAGAGCGTCCGCTGGTAATGCAAGTAAAAATGCCAATCCACGAACCAGAGTGGAGAAAATGGAATGAAAGGAAGCAGGGATGACTCCAAAGATTTTCTCAAATGAAGTCACGAGACCACTGGTAACAACTTTAAAAAAGTGCGCCAGGGACTTTGTGGAGGATGCGTTAAAGATAGTCGGAAACATGTTGCTGAAATTGAAAGGCAAATCTTAATTGAAAAGGGTGTGCACCTCTGTACGGGTCTTCGCTATGTGAAGTACGAAAGTTTCACGGGCCGAACTCAAGGCCACCTCTCTCTGAGACAAAAGAGCTCTTATTCTTGCCATGCCGTTGAAACGTGTCCCAAGGTTGGTATTTGTTTCTATTTTAGCGAGGTCAAAAAGAGATCCCATTAGTGGCCTACTGATTTTACCCGATTCCTTTTCTTTTTTTTTTACACGATTTTTCGTTATCTGCAAAGACAAAACAGAGTATTGCGACTCTGTGTTTGTTTGTAAATAGAGAATGAACCAAAGAGAACTAATTCTAAAACAGTAAATACTTGGATAACAATCAATCAAATGGAGAGAGAAGCAGGCACGACGGATTACAACGGGGGCAAAGGCCTGCGTTAACTACCTTTCACTATCTGCAAAGAGAGAGTACTCGTAATAGAAATGAGGGGGGGGGGCACCATTCAAAGCAGATCAGTGTGCATAAACACGAAAATGTTTTCACTTACCACGTACTTGACATTCGACAGCTTATGATATTTGCTATTAAAAAACATTGAAATTCACTGAAAAAACCATAGGTTATAGACCATATATAGTTAGGAATTAGCATTTACAAAACCTTGAAAATTCACTGAAAAAACCATAGGTTATAGACCATATATAGTTAGGAATTAGCATTTAAAAAACCTTATTTTACTCACACAAAACCATTGAAATTCCATATATAGTTAGTTGCACTAACTATATATTGCGCACCCGCAATCCACTGCTGATGATGTCACATATTACATCATTCATGACATGGTCAGTGACATCACTGATGACATCACTGATGACATCTCAAATGACATCACTGATGACATCACTGATGACATCTCATTTGACATCAATGACCACATCACTGATGATATCATTCATGTGACAATACAATGCATCTCCTCACATTTTAATATAACCTCTGTTTCACCCAGTGTTAAAAACAGAGTATAATTTTTGAAACCATTGACACACCAATACTAGTTACTACATACGTACTCACTGATTCCTACGTCTACACACACATTCACTCATTCACCCATACAATCATTCATACATAGAATCACTCATGTTTAGAACACTATCATATGCACTCATACACCTATACAGACACTCACACTCTGCCACTCATCCATGGAGTTACTCACACACCTAGTCAGTCCTGTAAAGAATCAATCACACTTCCATTTTCTACTCTATACAGTTAAACATAGAGCACCTTACGTTTTCAACCATATACTAACACATACTTACTCTCTTATACAATCATTGATACAAGTACACATTGATCTGTACAGAGTCACACACCTCCCAGCCAGCCACACACACACTCAGTCTCCCATGCAAATACTTGGGCAATCAATCAATAACCCATATAGTTACTCATATAGCTACTGATCAACACATGCAGCAGTTTACAGAACAACAGACATAATGATGCACAAATTAAGACAGTTTAGTCACTAACCCATGCACTCAGTGAGACACATTTAATCACTCACTCATACATTCAGTCATGCACCTACTAAATCCTTCGTCCAGACACTTATACATCCACTCATTCTTCAATATGTAAGACATATTTTAACTTTACAGAAACATAGTCACTGGATGTTGTCATCAGTGATGTCATCAGTGATGTCATTTGAGATGTCATCAGTGATGTCATCAGTGATGTCACTGACCATGTCATGAATGATGTAATATGTGACATCATCAGCAGTGGATTGCGGGTGCGCAATATATAGTTAGTGCAACTAACTATATATGGAATTTCAATGGTTTTGTGTGAGTAAAATAAGGTTTTTTAAATGCTAATTCCTAACTATATATGGTCTATAACCTATGGTTTTTTCAGTGAATATATATATATAAATCGTTTTTTAGCCCATAACGGACGTTGGAGTGGCGTGGCTTTCTTTTCCTTCACTGCTGTAGCGGCTGCTGCGCGCTGGTTTGGTGAGAGAGCTGCACTCGTGCATATATATATATATATGTACATAAATGTGTGTGTGTATATATTACCTACTGGCGGTCGCCAGTAGGTATATATAGTTAGGATGTTTTCTCTATGGGATTTTTGAAAATTCTATGTCTAATACCTTTGGCGTTTGTGGACGGAATTGGCTGAAATTTTCAGGAAAATTGAACATTTTGTTTCTGAGCAGCCATTGAAAATTTGGGGGGGGGTTCGTCAAGGGGGGGCCGAGAAAAAAGGGGGGTCCCAAAACGCGTTTTTCCCATGTTAATTTCTATAGGGCGGTTGGCCTCACTTTTAGCCCGAACGGCTGAATGGATTTGCACGAAACTTGGCAAAATTGTAGGGACTGTTAGCCCGATGTGCCTTTGCTAGGTCTCAATATATGTGCTCCAGTGGATTTTGAGAAATTAACGTTCAAAAAAGATATATATCTGTGACAGCGTCCCGGGTAGCGCTCCGGTTCGCGTACTTGACGCGTAACGGAACTTCGCGAAGCGAAGCTGATTGGCTCTCCGGTGTCTGTCAACATTCTAAACAGTCCGGAGCGGCCGCCATCTTGTCTCTCGGTAGGATCGAGAGACAAGAGGAGGCCAAAAAAAGGGGGAAATGACCATAAGGGGGCATAGTAGATCCTCCCTGACCCCCTAGGTTTGATGTGGAGGCTTTAAAAGGGCCCCGCGGGGCAAAAAAAAAATTTTTTTTTAAATCATTTTTTTTCGTGGGGTGCGCCCGGTACGCGTAACGGAAAGCGGACTGGGGAGCGTACTACAAGGAAACAAGAATGATTGACTTTTAACTTATTGTATGTTTATAGACTTTTTTTGTTTTTTTTTGTTTTTTCTGCTGAGTGACGTCTCGGCCTATCTCCACGGGATGCAGTCCCTACCATCGCGGCGTTTAAGCCCAGGGGGACCGGTAGTGTGGGAGAGATAACGTCTGTTAACGTTCGATTCGAAGGAAATCAGGAAGTGTTGATAAACATTGTCTGCGTCATCTTGCCTTTTTTCAAACGCCACACTTTTGTCGTGCACAGCAGCCATTTTAGATGCCTCGACCAGACCCACTCTCTGCACGCTGTCGATCCTTAGCATGGCTCCCCACCCTCGCAAGCATCTCCCCCAGGCACTGGTCACCCCCGCTCTCTGTCTTATGCATGGGCAATAAACCTCCCCCCATCTGCGCTGCTCTTCCTTGAGAATCACACCCTGTGCCAGCCCGACACCTCCCTTTCGCCCTATTCACTACCGCACCCTCTGACACTCCTCTTCCTCTGTGTCCGATTGTCCAGGCCGGTCCCAGGCTATCACCTAGCCCTGCAGATGTAGTTTATGGCCCCAGCTGTAAAGAATCACCCCTCTTCAAAGGAGTTACAGTAGATCAAGGCCCCCACCCGATGAGATCCGTCACACCACACGCGTTCCTACTATCTGAAAACCATCCTGTATTGTGATTGGGGAGGGGACCGAGCCTGAAGCGGAAGATTCCAGGGATGCCTCTTTGTACATCAAAGTTTTTACAATTATGTGTCACATTAAAAATATATAGCACTCCAACAAAGTAGTAGGATTATAAAACTTTAATAACTTATAAATATATACAACGCAACAAAAACAGTAAATACATTTAAACATTTTTTTGTAAAAAGAAGCAACAATGGTCAGTAGCTGTGTTTTGTGCGAATAGTCCCAAGGCAGCACAACGTGCTGAGTTCTGGACGGCACCCAGGTGATGTTACCTGGGTGCCGCACTGGTTTTTGGTATCCTACAATGCAGCTCCGAAAAACGGCGTGGGGCGTCCCGGGGGTGCGGGGGGAGGCCTCGTCAGTAGCGGTCTGTTGTGCGAATAGTCCCAAGGCAGCAGAACGCGCTGAGATGTGGATGGCACCTGTCCAGTAAGTTGCCGCACTGGTTTTGGTATCCTACAATGCTGCTCCGAATAACGGCGTGGGGCGCCCCGGGGGGGGGGGTGAGGCGGCGTGAACGGGCCTCCCCAGGTGGAGGCTCGTCTGCTGTAGTGGGGCGCCCCTTTACCGTTTCAGTTGCCATTCCGCCCGCTTTTGGTACACTGTGCCAAAATCCGCCATTCAGCTGAGTTGCGCCCACTCTTGCGGTGCAGCGATAGGCGGCTGCCACAGGACTCTCAAAATGGCGGCAGGCTCTTTCCTTTTTGGGCCTGGTCCACTGAAATGGCCCTGCGACAACTTGGAACTCGGACGCTTGTCTGCTAGGTCTTGGACCCCATTCTCGAAAGCGTCCCCTCAGCCTTGAAGATTCTACAAAAGTCTTGGGGGCCCCCGACTCCTGCAGGCTTCCGGTGGGGAGCGGCTGCCATGATTGCTCGCGGAATGACCACGACGGAGCCACGAGATGGTGGTGCTTTCATGCTGACGCCAGCTTCAGTCTGAAACATCCAGAAACAAGGTGGGGCTTTCATCGTTTGGGAAAAAAAAATGTTTTAATCCAATGAAAAGTGTTATTTTTAGGTCATATGATCAAGCCTTCCATCATTAGGAAACCAAAAGTAAAATGAACCAATGAAAAGTTTTATAAACAAGTCACATGACCTGTTATGCGGCATAGGGCTATAAAAAGCGTAGAAAATCCGTTGGCACGTGAGGCGGCGTCAGTAGCGGATCGATGTGCGAATAGGCCGAAGGCAGCACAACGCGCCAAGATCCGGATGGCACCGAGGTGGTGTCCAGCAAGTTGCCGCACTGGTGTGGCCATCCTACAATGCTGCGCCAAAAGTTGGCGTGGGGCACCCCGTTGGCCTGTGAGTTCGCGTCAGTCAGTGGGGGCTGTTTGAGGATCTGACTGCATTGGAAAGCAATGTGATGCTGTGCGTCGCCCCCAAGATGGAGGTTCATCGGCAGCAGTGGGGCGCCCCTTGGTGTTTCACTCGCTATGCAGCTGAGTTGCGTGCGCACTTGCGGCGAATAGGCCGAAGGCAGCACAACGCGCCGAGATCTGGATGGCACTGAGGTGGTGTCCAGCAAGTTGCCGCACTGGTGTGGCCATCCTACAATGCTGCGCCTAAAGTCGGCGTGGGGCGCCCCGTTGGCCTGTGAGTTCGCGTCAGTCAGTGGGGGCTGTTTAAGGATCTGACTGCATTGGAAAGCAATGTGATGCTGTGCGTCGCCCCCAAGATGGAGGTTCCTCGGCTGCAGTGGGGCGCCCCTTGGTGTTTCACTCGCTATGCAGCTGAGCTGCGTGCGCACTTGCGGCGAATAGGCCGAAGGCAGCACAACGCGCCGAGATCTGGTTGGCACCGAGGTGGTGTCCAGCAAGTTGCCGCACTGGTGTGGCCATCCTACAATGCTGCGCCGAAAGTCGGCGTGGGGTGCCCCGTTGGCCTGTGAGGTGGCTGTAGTAGCGGACCGATGTGTGAATAGGCCGGAACCAGCACAAGGCGCCAAGATCCGGATGGCACCGAGGTGGTGTCATAGTTGAGAGTTCTGAGCAGCGCTTGTAACACTGTCTGAAGCTTATTTGCACCTGCTGCAGCTTCACTATTGCCCTGGTGTGGCCTAAGATCGCCCATGACATAGGCGGCCGCCTCCCGGGGTCCGGCGGAACTTTTTTCCTTTTCCTTTGTGCATCTTGTCCCACAATCCGTTTGACCTGAAGACATGACCAGGTCCCTGAATGTGTGCAGGGGGACGCTATTGATTGAATCAAAATGGCGGCTTCACACAAAGCTGACTCAAGCGTTGCAGCTGATGCTATACAGACAAAAACTGGTTTTCAGTTTGTACATTCTTCAGGATTTTTCCATCCAAGGCTGGTTGAGAGTTTGTAGAACAATGGCTTCAGATTTTCAACATACTACTCTTCAACATTCTTCCTAAATGTAACAATGTGAGACTCACTAGGAGAACGGTGTAGTGAGGGCCACAAACGGCTGTTTATCTTTCCTTTCAAAATGCTGCCAACAATATTTTCGGAATGGAAGACACCACAAGGCGCTGAGATTCGGTTGGCACCGAGGTGGTGTCCAGCAAGTTGCCGCACTGGTGTGGCCATCCTACAATGCTGCGCCGAAAGTCGGCGTGGGGTGCCAGAAGGGGGGGGGAGGCGGCGCAAACGAGCCTCTCCCGCTTCTTCATGTGGAGGCACTTCATCTGCAATTACAGCATACACTCCTTTATCAATATCTTCTTTGATGTTCCTCTTGAATATGTAATTTTGTAGAACCTCATACAGACAAACATTCTCGAGGTGACTGCTTCTATTTGGATAATATGTATCCCACATGTTGGCAACTCCTTGATGTGTACTGGTTGCTCAGCCTTGATATCACGAGATATGTATGCAGTTTTGGAGCACATGGCGGGCGGGGACGGGTACTGATTGAACATTTGGACTTCAATATTGATATTAAGTTCTGATGTATTATTGATTACTGTACTATTAAAAATTCGAATTAACGTTACTCATGGTACTTGCCCGGAAATGTATATCTAGATAATTTCATTGTAACTGGTCCTGTCGTACTTTGATTATAAAATTAACGTCCACCGATTCCGCAACTGTTAGACACCTTAATTCCTGCAACCTAATGGCCCGCCCGTTACGTTTTTCTACAGTGTAAATGTCCCCTCATCATATACGATTCCAGTTTGCTCCGTGGCCGGCCCACGTGGTTATAGGCCCGTATTTGTATACTGACATTTTCACAATAAAGGTTTTTAAAAGAAAACATGGTAGTAGTATTTACATTGGTAAAGTTTTTAATAATAGTCACTGTTTTCGAATCAGTAAAAGGCAAGTGAAATAAAGCAGTCCAATTACATGAAGGGTAAAAGGTATAATACGCAGGAACGCAGTAAAGATAAATGGTCAAGGGCTGTTGTGTTTTCTACTCCTGCAACATAAAGTGATCGATAAGAATCTGATATTCAGGCGTATCGGCGACTAAGACAGCAGGCCGAGCCTCTTTTGCTCAACGGCTCCGTCAAGGGACGAAGAAACGCCCTTTTTCTCGAAAAAGGAATATATTTTACTTGCAGGACAGTTGTAAATTTTCCGGGAAAGTACATTAGCCTGGAACATTATAACATATATGTTTAAGAAAAAATAATGTTCGAAAGTAATAAAAAGTGTAATTTTTAGGTCATATGACCAAGCCTTTCATCATTAGAATAAGAAAAGTAAAATGAACCAATGAAAAGTTTTATTAACAAGTCACATGACCTGTTATGCTTACGTTACGCGCTGCGCGCCGCGCACCGGATCGCTTCCGGGAAGCTGCGCTTCGCGCACCGGAGCACTTCCGGATGCGCTGACGCGGCGCGTCATATGACGCATTACGCGACAACGCAGGTCCAGAATATAGTCAAAATGTCTCCACCAACCAGCGGTCGGAACACAACCCCTTTCAGCAGGCTAAATAGTTCTGTTAAATGACAACAGAAGGGACAGGCAACAAGAACCATCAGTCAAAGAGGGGAGGGCAAGTTCTTCTCTACCGGGTCACGTTGGGGCGCTACCGGAACTGATCGAATTGGTAGTCTACAGTGTTTCTGGATGTTTCAGACTGAAACTGGCGTCAGCATGAGAGCACCACCATCTCGTAGCTCCGTCGTGGCCATTCCACGAGCAATCATGGCAGCCGCTCCCCACCAGAAGCCTGCGGGAGTCGGGGGCCCCCAAGACTTTTGTAGAATCTGCAAGGCTGAGGGGACGCTTTCGAGAATGGAGACCAAGCCCTAGCAGATAAGCGTCCGAGTTCCAAGGTGTCGCAGGGCCATTTTAGTGGACCACGCCCAAATCTGAAGAGCCGGCCGCCATTTTGAGAGTCCTGTGGCAGCCGCCTATCGCTGCACCGCAAGAGCGGGAGCAACTCAACTACATGGTGAGCGAGACGCTGTAGTCGCAAGAGCGGGCGGTAAACAGCTGAATAGCGGAAGAGGCACAGTGTAGCAAAAGCGGGCGGAATGGCAACTGAAACGGTAAAGGGGCGCCCCACTACAGCGTGTCTTTAGGTCTAACGGATTGTGGGACAAGGTCAAGAATGGAAGAGTCACCAAAAGGCAAAAAGTTCCGCTTGACCCCGGGAGCCGGCCACCTATGTCAGGGGCGATCTCAGGCCACATCAGGGCAACACGACTTGGGGAGGGGGCCGGAGCCAAGCGCCCCCTCCGAGTCCGCGCCATCACACCGTCCCTCGGGGGCCTCCGTCAAGCGGTTCAGGGAGGCACCGCATCACATTGTTTTCAAATGCAGTCACGTCCTCAAACAGCCCCCACTTACATTGAGAATAGTGAAGCTGTAGCAGGTGCAAATAAGCTTCAGACAGTCTAACAAGCACTCCTCAAAACTTTGAACTATCAGAGTGCATGAGTTTCATGCTCGATCGATTGAGCTAGCCGGATCGGGCAACAAAAAGTATAAAATAGTTATGTAAATAGTTATTTAATAAAATGTTTTACCCTGTTACTTTGCTGGTGTGTTGTATATATTTGTAATATTTGCATAGAGTTTATCGTTATTTTGGGCGGGGTGGGTGGCGGAGCCGAGCTGTCTTGCAGCTATCATGGTGTGGAGCTCAGTTCATCTCACTAGTTTCGTATTTCTCATGAGGGGTTGTTCCTAATGTTTCTATTTTAGCGAGGTCAAAAAGAGATCCCATTAGTGGCCTACTGATTTTGCTCGATTCCTTTAGTTTTTTTACACGATTTTTCACTATCTGCAAAGACTAAACAGAGTATTGCGACTCTGTGCTTGTTTGTAAATAGAGAATGAACCAAAGAGAACCAATTCTATCAGATCAGTGTGTATAAACACGAAAATGTTTTTACTTACCACGTACTTGACATTCGACAGCTTATGATATTTGCTAATAAAAAACCATTGAAATTCACTGAAAAAACCATAGGTTAGAGACCATATATAGTTAGGATTTAGCATTTACAAAACCTTGAAAATTCACTGAAAAAACCATAGGTTATAGACCATATATAGTTAGGGATTAGCATTTACAAAACCTTATTTTACTCGCACAAAACCATTGAAATTCGCATATATAGTTAGTTGCGCTAACTATATATCGCGCACCCGCAATCCACTGCTGATGATGTCACATATTACATCATTCATGACATGGTCAGTGACATCACTGATGACATCACTGATGACATCTCAAATGACATCACTGATGACATCACTGATGACATCTCAAATGACATCACTGATAACATCTCAAATGACATCACTGATGACATCTCAAATGACATCACTGATGAAATCTCATTTGGCATCAATGGTCACATCACTGATGATATCATTCATGTGACAATACAATGCATCTCCTCACACTTTAATATAACCTCTGTTACACCCAGTGTTAAATACAGAATATAATTTTTTAAACCATTGACACACCAATACTAGTTACTACATACGCACTCACTGATTCCTACGTCTACACACACATTCACTCATTCACCCATACAATCATTCATACATACAATCACTCATCTTTACAACACTATCATATGCACTCATACACCTATACAGACACTCACACTCTGCCACTCATCCATGGAGTTACTCACACACCTAGTCAGTCCTGTAAAGAATCAATCACACTTCCATTTTCTAATCTATACAGTTAAACATAGAGTACCTTACATTTTCAAACATATACTAACACATACTTACTCTCTTATACAATCATTGATACAAGAACACATTGATCTGCACAGAGTCACACATCTCCCAGCCAGCCACACACACACTCAGTCTCCCATACAAATACTTGGACAATCAATCAATAACCCATACAGTTACTCATATAGCTACTGATCAACACATACAGAACAACAGACATAATGATGCACAAATTAAGACAGTTTAGTCACTAACCCATGCATTCAGTGAGACACATTTAATCACTCACTCATACAGTCAGTCACGCACCTACTAAATCCTTCATCCAGACACTTCTACATCTACTCATTCTTCAATATGTAAAACATATTTAAACTTTACAGAAACACACAGTCGCTGGATGATGTCATCAGTGATGTCATCAGTGATGTCATTTGAGATGTCATCAGTGATGTCATCAGTGATGTCATTTGAGATGTCATCAGTGATGTCATCAGTGATGTCACTGACCATGTCATGAATGATGTAATATGTGACATCATCAGCAGTGGATTGCGGGTGCGCGATATATAGTTAGCGCAACTAACTATATATGCGAATTTCAATGGTTTTGTGCGAGTAAAATAAGGTTTTGTAAATGCTAATCCCTAACTATATATGGTCTATAACCTATGGTTTTTTCAGTGAATTTTCAAGGTTTTGTAAATGCTAATTCCTAACTATATATGGTCTCTAACCTATGGTTTTTTCAGTGAATATATATATATATATTACCTACTGGCGGTCGCCAGTAGGTATATATAGTTAGGATTTTTTCTCTATGGGTTTTTTGAAAATTCTATGTCTAATAACTTTGGCGTTTGTGGACGGAATTGGCTGAAATTTTCAGGAAAATGGCACATTTTGTTTCTGAGCAGCCCTTGAAAATTTGGGGGGGGTTTGTCCAGTGGGGGCCGAGAAAAAAGGGGGGTCCCAAAACGTGTTTTTAACATTGAGTTTTCCATAGGGCGGTTGGCCTCACTTTTAGCCCGAACGGCTGAATGGATTTGCACGAAACTTGGCAAAATTGTAGGGACTGGTAGCCCGATGTGCCTTTTGTAGGTCTCAATATATGTGCTCCAGTGGATTTTGAGAAATTAACGTTTAAAAAAAGATATATATCTGTAAGCGCGGACCAGGCAGCGCTCTGGTTCGCGGACTTTTCGCGCAACGGAGCTTTGTGAAGCGAAGCTGATTGGTTCTCCGGCGTCTGTCAACATTCCAAACAGTCCGTAGCGGCCGCCATCTTGTCTCTCGGTAGGATCGAGAGACAAGAGGAGGTCAAAACAAAGGGGGAAATAACTATAAGGGGGCATAGTAGATCCTCGCTGACCCCCTAGGTTTGATGTGGAGGTTTTAAAAGGGCCCCGCGGGGCAAAAAAAAATAATAAAAATAATAATTGAACGGCTGAATGGATTTGCACGAAACTTGGCAAAATATTAGGGACTGGTAGCCCGATGTGCCTTTGCTAGGTCTCAATATATGTGCTCCAGTGGATTTTGAGAAATTAACGTTCAAAAAAAGATATATATCTGTAACAGCGCTCCGCTTCGCGTAACGGAGGTTTGCGAAGCTGATTGGTCATTCTGTCACTGGGCTATAGTTGGGCTACATCTGGCTGATATTTGGGCTACATTTGTTTTTTTGTGTGTCTGGCGGCCATCTTTGGGCTACATTGGGCTACATTGGGCTTCATTGGGCTACATTCGGCTAATTAGCAAATAGCTCATCGCAAACTAGGAATGGTAAAGAATCGCTATTTATTCCTTAAAGTTCGCTATTTAGGAAATGCAAATAACTTTGATGATACATATGGCGGTTCATCTCTAACAAGATAAGAAGCATAGGGATACATTTATGATGACTGGCGCATCACCAGGGATGTGTTAGTCATTCTGTGCCGCTGTTCCGTCACCTATGGTGTGCTGCATTTACAATGCGGCGCATCATGGGGCAAAAACAGCACAGATGCGTGATGTATCTGTGCCGTAAAGGTGGCGCATTGCTGGAGTTGTATCGCAAGTGTGATGAAGCTCCAGCAAGGGTCGGGGGTGCCCCTGTCGCAGGGTTTCTGTTCTCACACAGAACTGTGGACAGAGGATTGGAACCTCGGCGAATTAGGGTGTCCCAAAACTCACGTTAGTAATCAAAAACTATTTAGCAAGCTAGGTACAGTGTCACATTGGATATAACAAACTCTCAATGTTTAGACAATCCAGAATATGAACTTATAGTACCTCAGGATACGTGGAACTCATGAACAGTCGGTCGTTATAGATTTCTTAGAAACCAGAACATGGAGTTAAGAAGAACAGATGTGTATTTGAAATGTTTATTTACTAATGCCGTCTTCTCAGGCGTAGTACCTTAGATAATAAAAGTACACATATTATCAGTAGCAAAATTACCAGCATAGTTACTAGTACATAAAAAGTGAATGGTGATAGTATGTTAACATGCTGTAAATGAATAAGAGTTAGCAACACTTATAAGCAGCCGCGGGCCGTGGAGGGAGTTACGGTGAGGCAGGGAGGCGGGGAGGGGGAGAAGCAGGGTGGAGAATACAAGTACACATATTATCAGTAGCAAAATTACCAGCATAGTTACTAGTACATAAAAAGCGAATGGTGACAGTATGTTAACATGCTGTAAATGAATAAGAGTTAGCAACACTTATAAGCAGCCGCGGGCCGTGGAGGGAGTTACGGTGGGGCAGGGAGGCGGGGAGGGGGAGGGGCAAGGTAGAGAGGGCTCCACCCTGCTTCTCCCCCTCCCCGCCTCCCTGCCCCATCGTAACTCCCTCCACGGCCCGCGGCTGCTTATATCTCACCCTCCCTAATACACATATTATATTATTTGCTAAGAAGGTCTCTTTGTGTTGGTTTAGGGCGTGCCCATACTTTAGTGTCTTAGATTTGAAGGAATCACATCAGCATACACCAGCTCTCTCTTCATGTGAACCGCATCAACTGTTGTGTATGTGTGTTCGGCAAAGCAATATAAAACCCGCCTCATGCCCAGAATTGGCAGAAGTTGCACTTATGTTATGAGTATGAAGTCGTGGAGATCAGACCTCATAACAATTCTGTATCGTGTTGTTCTTGAAACTTTAGCACTCGCTGTACAGATATAGTTTAACAAGTAAAGCAGATAGTAGACCAATAACATATTATTCTCATGTAAACCACGATGAACTACTAGGTGGAAAGCTAAAGCAACAACTAAGTGTCGTGTGCAGAAGTTGCAAAAAAGGAAAAATGGCGTTTAAACCGGTAATGAGCCCATGCTAACTTAACACGGTGTAAAGATATCCAGGACCTAGATGACACCTCCTCATGATCCGGAAACGAACTGAATAAGATAATAGAAGTGCCATCTCATGAGAGCAGATTGCAAGTTTATATGTGGACGGTCCGCAAGGTAAAGCATTAAAAACTAGGAAAATTCAATGCTAAAGAAAAATAAAACAGCCAAGTACTTTATCGAGTCTTAAGCCAATAGGCAAGGTAAATAATAAAAACTTGACAAATAAGTCAATGAATTGTCAATGAAATGCTAGTACTCAGCATATCAAACATGAAAAAGGTCTATGACATAACTGTGTATGCAAAATAAGCTGCAACAGCCTCCAATAGGAAGTCACCGTCTTCATCCGAAAACAGTTCAGCCATCCAATTTAAAAGCGGAAAAGAACATACGTGCTCTCCCAGCACCGGATCCTCTATCACCATCAGAGGACAGCTCGGTGGGTTTTCAAGAAAGCTCTGTTCCAAGAAAGACTGTGCTGCCGCCAGTAAATTCCAGGGACCAAGTAGTCCATGCATCAATGCCACAGCCATAATCCTTTCGCCAGGACAAACCAACTCGTGAGTAATGATAGGAGTCATCAGCTGATTAAAGTCGACGTCAGGAGAAACCGGTCCGCAGAGACACAAATCAATGGCCCAATCGAAATCACAGGTCAGGCAGTGAAATACAGGCTGGACACAGGTGAAGTAGGAGAACCGAAAAGATAATCCATATGCCGTGCTTAATATCGCCAACGGCATTGTGCCATAATATTCTAGCATGCGATTGCGGAACAGTGTCAGCAGCTGCAGGGTCGGAGGTTGCATAGTAGGGACATCCATATTTAAAAATGTAAAAAAGCACAAGAGCGTCCGCTGGTAATGCAAGTAAAAATGCCAATCCACGAACCAGAGTGCAGAAAATACAATGAAAGGAAGCAGGGATGACTCCAAAGATTTTCTCAAATGAAGTCACGAGACCACTGGTAACAACTTTAAAAAAGTGTGCCAGGGATTTTGTGGAGGATGCGTTAAAGATAGTCGGAAACATGTTGCTGAAATTGAAAGGCAAACCTGTGTACGGGTGTTCGCTATGTGAAGTACGAAAGTTTCACGGGCCGAACTCAAGGCCACCTCTCTCTGAGACAAAAGAGCTCTTATTCTTGCCATGCCGTTGAAACGTGTCCCAAGGTTGGTATTTGTGGCCAGATTGAAAACTCCCTATGTTCATGTGTGGGAGGAAATAGAACATTTCTGCAGCAAATAACCCGTTCACTTACTGTTACGATAAAAGGAATACTTTTAATTAACTCAGAACAATCTTCATTATTGAGCATCAAATAACTACCATTTTCCAACAACTTGAACGTGGGGATGATAGCAGGAACTGGCGTGCCTTGCAACACGCAAGCCATATTTGGTCGGTGTTTGTTGCATGAATCGTGTAACTGTATGTGCCTACACATTAGTGAATGATCTGGCGTCTCAGTGCATTCCTCTCCATTCAGATAAACTTCTTGATCATCTTTGAAACATCTGTATGTGTATGGAAGCGACCAGACCTCATGAACAAAAGCACTACCTAAAGGTTCATAACGACCTATTGGTATATATTTCATACAATTTGAAAACTTATATAAAGCAAAAGGCAGCGTTATTAAACCGTGGATAAGGCATGTTGCCAAAAAACCCGCAATCCTCTGCTGATGATGTCACTGAGCATGTCATGAATGATGTAATATGTGACATCATCAGCAGTGGATTATGGGTAATGGTATCTCTAGTTTACTCCCCTATAGCTGTCTTTCTTTTAACATAAGTGTGTGTTTCCTTCCCTTATACTTACTGTTTTTGGTTCGCTTCCAGTTCGCGTACCAGCGAGCGAACTAGGAAGCGAACTAAGAGAAATAGAGGTTGGCACAGTTCCAAATATTGTACCAATTTTTTAATAACGGGGAGGTAGTTCTGAAAAGAACTTTTTTTTTTATTTTTCTGAACATTTTTTTACTGTTTTTGAATTTTTCGGAACAGTTTTATATTTTTTGGGGTTTTTCTTGGAGGGGGCAATGAAAACGATTCATTGTAAAGGGCTCAACAGGAGCAACAAAACAAAAAAAAGAAGTATTTATTATTTTGGGCGTTTCGGACAAACTTGCATATGATAGTCAATAGCTCTGTTGATCAGAGTGATGCTTTTTTCTCCGTAGGAAATGAATCCATCGCAAAATGCGCAGGTGTGTTTTACATCACCAAATCTCATTTGTATATTTGGCACCATCTCCCTGCCCTCTGGTCCCGTTACTTCCGGTACAACAGATCTTCTGGCCATAATAGGGAGATTATCTAGGTCGTTCCGAAACTGTGCAGCACTGTAGTTGTTAGGATGCCACCTAGTCATATGGCGATGCATTGTGTAGTTTCCGAAACTGTATTTTTTGTCGGTCCCTCTGGACAGTCTATCTTGACATATAAGGCAAGTTACGTATCTTGCATTTACTTTTTTCTGACCTTTGGGAATTTTAAAAAATTGCCAAATGAAGTTTTCTTTCCGGTGAGACGTCTTGGGCTGCTCAGGCAAAAACTGCCTCTCTTCGTGCTCGTCCTCCTGTTCCTCTTCTTCTTCTTCTTGTTGAATTACAACTTGAGCAGGTGGTCCACTCTTCCTTGGATGTGGTGGAGGTGGTGGGGAAGCACCAGCTGAAGCTACTAAAGAAGCCATTGCTCAGTGATCACAAAGGGTCTTTCTCTCACAATGATGAAAGTCAGAGTGAGGAAAGAAGGAGGGATTTTCATCATTTGGGAAAAACAAGAGTTCTCAACCAATCAAAAGTGTTCATTTTAGATTATATGACCTAGTCTTACATCATTAGGAAACCAAAAGTGAAATGAACCAATGAAAAGTGTTATTACCAAGTCACATGACTTGCTGTGTTTACGTTAAGCGCTTTGCAGGGCCTCCCGGTTTGCTTCCAGAAACCTGCGCTTTGCGACTCGCTTCGCGTACCAGTTCGCTAACGTAGCACGTCATATGACGTATCACGCGACAACGTGAAACGTCATGCGGACGGGAGGCGTCACGATGTTGTTTTCTAACGCGGCACTTGCGGTAAAGAAACGTTTACCGGCTCGCGGTCTATTTCGCGGCATCAAGGTCAGCTAACGGGAAGCTTCCCGATTCGCGAAGCGGGAACGAAGAAAAAAAATTATTTAAAAAAAAAATTATTCATAAACATATAAAATATATTTTTGGATTTAAAGAAGAATACATTTTACAGCTACAGATATTAGCTGTTAAAAAACCAATGAAATTCACAGAAAAAACCATAGGTTATAGACCATATATAGTTAGGAATTAGCATTTACAAAACCTTGAAAATTCACTGAAAAAACCATAGGTTATAGACCATATATAGTTAGGAATTAGCATTTAGAAAACCTTATTTTACTCACACAAAACCATTGAAATTCCATATATAGTTAGTTGCACTAACTATATATCGCGCACCCGCAATCCACTGCTGATGATGTCACATATTACATCATTCATGACATGGTCAGTGACATCACTGATGACATCACTGATGACATCTCAAATGACATCACTGATGACAACATCCAGTGACTGTATGTTTCTGTAAAGTTAAAATATGTCTTAGATATTGAAGAATGAGTGGATGTATAAGTGTCTGGATGAAGGATTTAGTAGGTGCGTGACTGACTGTATGAGTGAGTGATTAAATGTGTCTCACTGAATGCATGGGTTAGTGGCTAAACTGTCTTAATTTGTGCATCATTATGTCTGTTGTGATGTAAACTGCTGCATGTGTTGATCATTAGCTATACGAGAGGCTATATGTGTTATTAATTGGTTGCCCAAGTATTTCTATGGGAGATTGAGTTTGTGTGGGGGTGGCTGGGAGGTGTGTGACTCTGTGCATAGATGTGTGAGCAGTTGATTCACTAGGTGTATGAGTTCAAGAGTGCATGTGGAAAAAGCTACATGGGCGGTTGACTGTGTGCATGAGTGTATTGATGAGTGAATGGATATCTCAATGCTACATGTCATAGTAAGTACATATGTAAAAACACAGTACATGTGAGAGTTGGCATATATAAATAACTGTGCATGAGAGCCACTGAATGTGTGAGTGGCTGTATGGATCATTGTGAACTTGTATCAGGGATTGTATAAGAGAGTAAATATGTGTTAGTATATGTTTGAATAAGTAAGGTGTGTATAACTGTATAGTTGAGGAAATGGAGGTGAGATTGTTTCTTTGCATGACTGACTAGGTGTGTGAGTAACTCCATGGATGAGTGACAGTGTGTGAGTGTCTGTATACACTGAGTGTATCTAAGGTTATATTAGAGTCTGAAGAGGTTTATCGTATTAGCACAAGAATGATGTCAAATGAGATGTCATCAGTGATGTCATCAGTGATGTCATTTGAGATGTCATCAGTGATGTCATCAGTGATGTCACTGACCATGTCATGAATGATGTAATATGTGACATCATCAGCAGTGGATTGCGGGTGCGCGATATATAGTTAGTGCAACTAACTATATATGGAATTTCAATGGTTTTGTGTGAGTAAAATAAGGTTTTCTAAATGCTAATTCCTAACTATATATGGTCTATAACCTATGGTTTTTTCAGTGAATATATATATATATATAAAGATTACCTACTGGCGGTCGCCAGTAGGTATATATAGTTAGGATTTTTTCCCTATGGGATTTTTGAAAATTCTATGTCTAATAACTTTGGCGTTTGTGGACGGAATTGGCTGAAATTTTCTGGAAAATGGAACATTTTGTTTCTGAGCAGCCCCTGAAAATTTGGGGGGGGTCCCAAAACGTGTTTTTAACATTGAGTTTTCCATAGGGCGGTTGGCCTCACTTTTAGCCCGAACGGCTGAATGGATTTGCACGAAACTTGGCAAAATTGTAGGGACTGGTAGCCCGATGTGCCTTTTGTAGGTCTCAATATATGTGCTTCAGTGGATTTTGAGAAATTAACGTTTAAAAAAAGATATATATCTGTAACAGCGGACCGGGCAGCGCTCCAGTTCGCGTACTTTTCGCGTAACGGAACTTCGCGTAGCGAAGCTGATTGGCTCTCCGGTGTCTGTCAACATTCTAAACAGTCCGGAGCGGCCGCCATCTTGTCTCTCGGTAGGATTGAGAGACAAGAGGAGGCCAAAACAAAGGTGGAAATAACCATAAGGGGGCATAGTAGATCCTCCCTGATCCCCTAGGTTTAATGTGGAGGCTTTAAAAGGGCACCGCGGGGCAAAAAAAAATATATATATATTTTTTTTCGTGGTTAGCGCCCGGTCCGCGAACCGGGAAGCGTTCTGGGCAGCGTACTGCAATGAAAAATGAATGAGAGACTTTTCAAATGCAGTATGTTAATTGATTGTTGGTTTTGTTGATTATTTTTTATTTTTTTTATTTTTTAAGCAATTATTTATTATTGTGATTGTGTTTGAAAATGTAATAACATTTCTAACATTTAACTAGTTTATGAATTACATATAAAAATGATTAAAGACTCAAACAATTTTTTAATATTACATACAATTTTATTTTTCGGATTGTTTTTCAAAATTTAATAGAACGTCTAGCATTTGACTGTCCGATATGTCCTCTTGTTGAGTGAACATAAGTTCCCACATTTGACCGTCATCATAATGAAGTAAATGATCCACAGATTCTACACATTGAACTAATTCATGGTCCCGTGATTCATCCATGAAATCTGAGTCATCATTGTCCTCAATATCTTTTTCTGTGTTGTTCTCCAGAACAATTTCGAAGGAAACATTCTGCTCACCTTCCATTTTATTGCTGTAATTTGCATAAAAAATAAATATATCAGTAGAGATAGGGCACTGTTGGGTTTAAGTTCAGACAGGTACTTGTGAGTTTATAACAGAGAAGTAATCTATGGGCACTGTATGGTTTCAGGCGTGAAGTAGTACTATTAAAAAGTGCCTGTGAAGAAGCCTAAGTAAATTCATAATTATACCACAGAAACCTAAATCAATCCATAATTAAAATAAAGAAGCCTTTCTCAATGTCTAACTCTTACAGAGGGATAGTATATAACTATCTGAAAATGTTTTCAAATTTATAAAATAATATCTCACCTTCTAAAAACAAGTTTAAGTTGTGAGTGAAAATGATCTTGCAATGTAGTTCAGGAAGTAGTAGTCAAAATGGCTGTGTTTCTCTCTCTTCCTTTATATATATTCAGGTACATAACCAATGAAATGTCAGGTAAAAAAAGTAGAAAATGAAAGTAACATTTTCATTGGTTGTCAATTCCAACACTTCAGATGTGTTTTGTGAAGTAATTTACCTCAGGGTATTTAGAGAGGTCTACAGGCTAAATGACTAAATGGAATTCCAATCAAATTTGTGAAAATGGTAGGGATTGGTATGTAGTATGAGCTAATCTATATTTGGTGAAATTGTCTCCAGTGGCTTTTCTGTGAACTACTTTCCCACCTTTTTTGATGGTGCGCTTCCCAGGGAGCGACCCGGTACGCGAACCGTTGAGCGCCTCGGTTCGCGGACCTTAAGCGTTCCGGGAGTCCACCATTTTGTGTTTCGGTCGAATTAAGATACAAGATGGAGGGTAAATAATGTTCAGAATGGGTAGAAGGGGGCACGGTAGAGTTATCTTGACCCCCTAGGTTTTGTGAGGGTGGCTGAGGAGGCTTATATGTGCGAAAAAAAACATTTTTTTTAAAAATTTCGCGAGGTTAGCTCCCGGTTCGCGTACCGGGTAGCGCCCCAGGGAGCGTACTTTGTTGAAAATTAGTGAAAAATGTTAGAGTAAAATAATAATTGTGAGTGATTACATGTAGGGTAGCTCTGAGAAGAGCTTTTGGGTTTATGGTACATTTAGGTACTTATAAGTAGGTACCAATGCACATTCTTAAATTCAGAGTGAAAATTCTGTTGCCCTCATCTGAGAAGTGAACTCCATCTCCTCTGTAGATATCTTGCATGTAGTAACGCAAGTTATTGTTGTACAGGGAGCCCATTCCATGGTCTCTCATGTAAGCTGAAACAGATTTATTTACATGCTTCCTCGACTTCTCAATTTGTGGACAAAATTGCTTGGACCACCTCCATTTCTGTCTTTGGCATATATTTGAATATACCAAGGCAGTCTGAGGAAAAAGTGCCATTAATTGCTCAAAGGTGTCCTTTAAAAGCATTTCCAGACCTACACCAGTCAAAGTGCCCAAGTCATTACCTCCACAGTGCACAATTAACAGGTCAGGTTTGGGCAAATGCATAAAGGTTTTCACCAATGGTATCAATTGGTGACATTTTAATCCTCTGTGGCCAAACCACTTAATTTCCACATCTTGTAAATTGAGGTTAGGTAAATTCCTGTTTTCAACGTACCTTTGAGCCCAGTGAATATAACTATGTCCAACAATCCAGACAGAAAACATGGTGAGAGAAGGTTCTCCTGCAGTCAGATGAAGTGTGGCAATGAAATGGCAGTTGAAAAAATGAGAGTGTAAAATGAAAAAAAACTGTGGAGTTTCTGTGTTCATGAAGCAGTAACAGTGATTGGTGGATTTTGATTGCTGAAAACAGAAAGTTAGGGTGCACAGATGTGTTCTTTGAAAGATGTATTTTGAGTGGTCAATAAAAAATCATTAAATGAAAGAATGCACTGGATATGCAGGTGCACTGAGAGTTCAGAGTTCAATTGCAACATTGTTGTGTGAACTTGCAAACAACAGAGGTCTTCCAAGAGGTGGTTGCCATGCAGATAAGGCAGAAATGGCAGAGGGGGGATGGGTTTTCATTTGAAAAAAAGTGAGGGAAGACTTTTGATTGGGTGACATGAGAGATATGTGTGAAGAATTACAGCATTTCTGTGCTTTTGATAGCTGCAGACTCTGGAGTGCATACCTTTTGCTCTGCTGAAGACAAATTGGTGTGTTTCTGAGACTGTTTTCAAACTCAAAGTATTTGCTAAGGTGAGAAAATATTTCTTTAATTTAGATAGAGAATAGTGTGCTTTAAGGAGAAAATTATGAATTATGTGGCGCAAATTGCTTGTAAATATGCTCCCACCAGTTCATGGAAAATTTAGATTTTGAATGTTTGTGTTACATAGCCATGTTAAAAGTGATACAAACATGCTGCAAAGGCAATCAAAAAACGCTTTCATGTGTCTTAAGGACATTTTAAGTCATTTTCCCATGTGCAGTGTTTTGAAATTATGATTTGAAAATCGTTTTTGGGGAAAAGGAATTGTTTTTAAATTTATGACAAGGACATAATGGTGTATGCTTCTTTATAAGGCAATTGACTGTCCCTGTTTTTATTTTTCCCATTTTAATGTAAGACCTTTCTCTGTGGCGCAAATTGCTTGTAAATATGCTCCCACCTGTGCATGGTAAATTTAGATTTTAAATGTTTGTGTTACATAGCCATGTTAAAAGTGACCCAACCATGCTGGAAAGGTAATCAAAAAACGCTTTCATGTGTCTTAAGGACATTTTAAGTCATTTTCCCATGTGCAGTGTTTTGAAATTATGATTTGAAAATCGTTTTTGGGGAAAATGAATTGTTTTTAAATTTATGAGAAGGACATAATGGTGTATGCTTCTTTATAAGGCAATTGACTGTCCCTGATGGTATTATTCCCATTTTAATGTAAGACCTTTCTCTGTGGCGCAAATTGCTTGTAAATATGCTCCCACCTGTGCATGGTAAATTTAGATTTTGAATGTTTGTGTTACATAGCCATGTTAAAAGTGATACAAACATGCTGCAAAGGCAATCAAAAAACGCTTTTATGTGTCTTAAGGACATTTTAAGTAATTTTCCCATGTGCAGTGTTTTGAAATTATGATTTGAAAATCGTTTTTGAGGTAAAGGAATGTTGTTAAAATTTATGTGCGCCATATGCCCCCAAATTTCTTTTTCAGCGGTGCAGCAGGGTGTTATTGAGACACCCCTGCACCTTTGGAAAAATTCCTATTTTGTGATGAGCTAATTGCTAATCACAAATTGCAACCTTCATTCCTATGAGCGTCCTAGCCCATGGAAATGAATGGGTAATTTGCAATTAGCAATTTGCTCATCGCAAATTTGGAATGGTAAAGAATCGCTATTTATTCCTTAAAATTCGCTATTTTGGAAATGCAAAATAGTTATATGATACTTATGGCGGTTGATGTCTAACAAGATAAGAAGCTTAGGGATACATTTATGATGACTGGCGCAATGAAGTGGACATCACTTACTTCATTGGTAGAGCTTTACATGTATTATCTCCTCTGTATTCTTCATCAAGCGTAACTTTAATCTGCAATCCTGAGTAGGCCTCACCTTAAACAAACCTCTGGATAGGCCACATCTTATTGTCATCCTGAATTAATCATTTAAAATGCTAGGGACAGATTTATGATAGGTGTATGCCTCTTTTGCGCCACTTAGAAAACACTGTCCATGGGGAAATGACTTAAAATGTCCTTAAGACACATGAATGTGTTTTTTTAAAACGTTTGCAATTTTTTTGGGTCACTTTTAACATGGCTATGTGACTCAAACAGTCAAAATCTAAATTCGCCATGCACAGGTGGGAGCATATTTACAAGGAATGTGCTCCATGGGGAAAGGTCTTATAATGTAATATGGGAAAAATGACATCAGAGACACTGAAATGCCTTATAGAGAAGCATACACCATTATGTCCTTGTCATAAATTTGCAAACCATTACTTTTCCCCAAAAACGATTTTCAAATCATAATTTGAAAACACTGCACATGTGGAAATGACTTAAAATGTCCTTAATTCAAAATTTGCTATTCCTTATTTTGCAATTGCACTGAAGGATTTGCAAATTTTGCGATTCCTTAAATGCAATGTATCAAACAAAAAATATGTAAAAAATGATATTAAGGATTTGGAAACTACCACCAACTTCTAGTTTGTGGTAATTTGCGAATTCTTTTCAAAAAGCATTTTTTTCTAAAAAACAAAAGGTCCCATATGACGCCCACACATGCCCTTAGGGCATGTATGTGTGCCATATGCCCCCAAATTTCTTTTTCAGGGGTGCAGCAGGGTGTTCTTGAGATACCCCTGCACGCTTGAAAAAATTCCTATTTTGTGATGAGCTAATTGCTAATCGCAAATTGCAACCTTCATTCCTATGAGCCTCCTAGGCCATGGAAATGAATGGGTAATTTGCAATTAGCAATTTGCTCATTGCAAATTAGGAATGGTAAAGAATTGCTATTTATTCCTTAAAATTTGCTATTTAGGAAATGCAAAATAGTTTGATGGTACATATGGTGGTTCATCTGTAACAAGATAAGAAGCTTAGGGATACATTTATGATGACTGGCGCAATAAAGTGGACATTACTTACTTCATTGGTAGGCCTTTACATGTATTATCTCCTCTGTATTCTTCATCAAGCGTAACTTTAATCTGCAATCCTGAGTAGGCCTCAACTTAAACAAACCTTTGGATAGGCCACACCTTATTGTCATCCTGGATTAATCATTTAAAATGCTAGGGACAGATTTATGATAGGTGTATGCCTCTTTTGTGTCACTGTGCGTCACTTTTATGATGCAGCGGCGGTGCTAATTTGCAATTACCAATTTGCTCATTGCAAATTAGGAATGGTAAAGAATTGCTATTTATTCCTTAAAATTTGCTATTTAGGAAATGCAAAATAGTTTGATGGTACATATGGTGGTTCATCTGTAACAAGATAAGAAGCTTAGGGATACATTTATGATGACTGGCGCAATAAAGTGGACATTACTTACTTCATTGGTAGGCCTTTACATGTATTATCTCCTCTGTATTCTTCATCAAGCGTAACTTTAATCTGCAATCCTGAGTAGGCCTCACCTTAAACAAACCTCTGGATAGGCCACACCTTATCGTCAGCCTGGATTAATCATTTAAAATGCTAGGGACAGATTTATGATAGGTGTATGCCTCTTTTGTGCCACTGTGCGTCACTTTTATGATGCAGCGGCGGTGCAAAAGATTTGCTATGAGGCGACAAAATTACAAATTGATGCATTTAGGCAGATGTGTCATGGTGTAAAAAAAACGTACCACATGAAACCAATGCAGCAGTGATGCAAAAGATGTACCATGTCGCAAGACAGGCCTAACTTGGGGCCATATGTATCAAGCTAATTAGCATTCGCAAAGATCAAAATTCTACGAATTTCGGCCTTTGCAAATGTAAATTAGACAAATGGTATGTATCAAACAAGTTTGATGCAAAATAAGGAGTAGCAAAATTTGCTATTCCTTATTTTGCAATTGCACTGAAGGATTTGCAAATTTTGTGACTACTTAAATGCAATGTATCAAACAAAAAATATGTAAAAATGACATTAAGGATTTGGAAACTATTGTGGTAAATTGGTGGTAATTTGTGAATTCTTTTCAAAAAGCTTTTTTTTAAAAAAACAAAAGGTCCCATATGACGCCAACACATGCCCTTAGGGCATGTATGTGTGCCATATGCCCCCACATTTCTTTTTCAGGGGTGCAGCAGGGTGTTCTTGAGACACCCCTGCACCCTTGGAAAAATTCCTAATTTGTGATGAGCAAATTGCTAATCGCAAATTAAACCTTCATTCCTATGAGCCTCCTAGCCCATGGAAATGAATGGGTAACTTGCAATTAGCAATTTGCTCATCGCAAATTAGGAATGGTAAAGAATCGCTATTTATTCCTTAAAATTCGCTATTTAGGAAATGCAAAATATGTTGATGATACATATGGCAGTTCATCTCTAACAAGATAAGAAGCTTAGGGATAGATTTATGATGACTGGCGCATCACTAGGGATGTGCCAGTCATCCTGCGCCGCTGTTCCGCCACCCATGGTGTGCTGCATTTACAATGCGGCGCAGCATGGGGCAAAAATGGCACAGATGCGTGACGTATCTGTGCTGTAAAGGTAGTGATTGCTGGAGTTGTATCGCAAGTGCGATGCAGCTCAAGCAAGGCTCAGGGGTGCCCCATCTCCACAATGTTGCGTCAAGACCTATGCCTGCTTCAAGCAGGCGCAGGGTTTTGACGCAGGTTTCTCCTATCTGATTGTAAATGCGGCACACCATGGGTGGCAGAGCAGTGGTGCACGTTAACTGGTGCATGCCTGGGGATGTGCCATTTAACATAAATCTGCCCCTTTACATTTAAGTATGTGCAGGGGACACAGAGTCGGTGAGGCTTATCCAAGGTTAAGAAGAGATGAGTCCTGTTCAGTGAAAAATTAGACATAGGCTTCACCTGTTCAGCATCGCTGGATATGGCTAAATAATAGCTGCAAAATGTTACTCTTGTTAAACAATTTTACTATTAAAATCTCTGAGATTTGTCTCTTACTCTGCAACATCTCATTGTTGTTATCTTTCTTTAAAGATAAAGACAACCTCAACATGAGCGACAATCTGCAATCAGTTGATTTTGACCTCATCATTGAACTTGTAATTGAAACATCAGTGGATGTTGATCCCTTGGATGATTTAAATCCTGAGGATGAAGAAGAGCGTGATGAGGATGCAGATTTGTCCGAATTATATGACATAGGATGGGAAGCTGACCTGCTTGAGCCTATGGAAATATAAACATTTATTTTTAAAATTTATAATTAATAAAAAGTAAAAAGGTAAACCGTTTAATTTAAAAATAAAGACACCTTCAAAAGCAGGTTATGTGTAGTGTCTTCAATAAAATATTAAAATATGCTCATAAAATTAGATCAGATTCACATATAAAATAGCATAGGTAACATAAATATAAATGTCATTTCTTTTCTGGTATTTCTGTATTGTAAATTTGCAAGGACTAAAAAATCTTCTATTTAAAATGTCAAGTAGTGTGTTAAGTTTTTGATCACTGTTATTGTTTTACTGTTTGGTAATACTGGTTAATAACATTTTTTATTATATTTTACCACAGATTCAACTGCAGATCATTTCAAGATTTGACCATGCCTACAATAGAAAGACAGAGAAAGGCTGCAAAACGTCAAAGACAGCAGGTGAAAAAAAATGAGCAGCAGTCCTCTAACAAAAAGATTTGTCAAGTCACGAAGAAAGCACCGGGTAAGACCACAAAATATTTCATAAGAAATATGTGTAGTAAAAAAAATATTACTACAGAAAATGTTTCAGTCCATAAAACGAGAAGGAATTCAAATGGAAAGGAAAGGCCAATGAAAAATGTTACTGCTAGAGCTAGAGATAACTCTGTGCATGATAGTAGAAGGAAACAACAGTTTAGGGAGATTCGTAAACGAATGTTCCGCAACAGGATAATTGGCAATTTGTTAAAAAATATTAAGAAAGGTCAACAGAAACTGGTTTTTTATAAGAGAAAAAAAAAATTGAGAAAGTTATTGATCAGGCATTTGAAATTAAACGTAAGTTATTTATTTTGATAATCAATAGAATTAGGAAGCTAAACAAGGCAATTTATGATTTCAAAAGAAATAGTAGATGGAAGAGAATAGTTAATCGTAGTAATTTTTGTGAAGTTTTTTCTGGAGAATGGATGCATAGTTCAAGCTGTGAGGCATTTTTTAATGAGGAGAGTTATTTCCAGGATAATGATTTGGTGCATGCAGTTGACACCAGTGGTCGTGCTTATGAAGTGAAAGATGGTTGTCCAGTTGAAAAAGAAAAACTTGTGACAACAGAGGCAGAAGAGGTGTTAGGTAATGAGGTTTTAGGAAGACGTGCTAAGGGTCCTGTGTACACCTGGAAGTGTAGTAGTATTTGCAGTGTGCGACAGGATTCCATCAATTTGCTTTGTGATTTTGTACGGTCATTTAATAAGAAAAGTTTGAAGCAGAAAATAAGGTTGTTGCAAGAATTAGATCCTTGCAGAGTAAGAGAAGTGACAGGTTTGCATGGTCATTCACTGGCTTGTCTTTCCAGGAGAGTATGCCAGAGTGTTTTTCATCATTTCAGGATGCTAGCAGTGCATCATAATAAAGTGAGGAAATTAGTTAGAATGTTGTATTATGCTAAGAGTCCAGCAATTATGCTTAAACAATTATGCGCTGCTCTTTTGCATGGTTCTGAAATAGATGTGAAGAATATATGTGAAGAAATTGAGTTTTGTTACTTTGGAAGTAAAGAGGAGAATGTTGAAATTGAGCAAGAAGAAGAGGGTCATGTGGAAGATAGTGTACAGGTTTCCAGTACAGATAATTTCCAGAGGGAAATTGCGACGTTTGAGGTGAAATCAAGTGAGAGGCCTAATTTCACTTGTGTGTGTTGTCGACGCACTTATTATAAGAATCAGACTAAGTTAGTGGATTTATATGCAAAAAGTGAAAGGGAAAATAATAGTGAATGGAAGGATTTCACAACATACTTGATGGTAGAAAATTGTTTTGATTTGGGATTGGATCAACGTGTGTGTACTTATTGTTGTTGCAAATTGAATCAAAACCAGATGCCTGCTAGAGCAGTTCATAATAATCTGGAATTGGTTGAGATTCCTTCTGAATTGAAGGATTTAAATACTTATGAATCTATTTTGATTCAAAGTATCCATCCCTTTCAGGCTATTGTAAGAATGGAGCCAAAGACAGGGAAATTGCCTCCATCAGATTTACAGAGAGGATTAAAGGGAAGAGTTGTTTATTTGCCTCTAGATTTGAAGAAAAACATTAACACAATTGGAGTAGAAAAAGTGGAAGAGGAACCTCTGGTTATCTTAGTTAATGGGGTTCCGACAAAGAATAAGAAAATATGGCAAGATTTAGTAGATGTTAGGAAAGTTAAAAAGGCAACATTGTATTTGAAAAAAAATAATAAATACTATAAGAATGTATATGTTGCAGAAGAGGAAGTAAGTGAGGAAGAGGATAGCGATTTGTGTGCTGGTCAAATTGAGAAAGTAGAACCCTCTACTAGTGAAGAAATATGTGAAATTATAGTGTTCATCCTTTGCATTCCAAGGAAGTCATGGGGAATGCTATTGAGTTGTTTCAAATGAAACAAGCCAAAGGGAGTCCCATTAGTGTTTGGGAGGAAAGTTTGGAAGCTCGGTGTTTCCCACAGCTTTTTCCAACAGGTCAGGGAGGAAGATATGATGAGCGACCTCATCAAATTCCTGCTTCTGAATACCGGACTTTGCGATTGTATGCAGGAGATGCTAGGTTTCGACTATGCATTCCTTATTTGTTTCATCTCCTGTTTGAAAGCGATCTGTCTGGACTGTCATATGCAGTGAACCACATCTTGAAAAGTGGTATACACATGCAAAACATCTCGGCAAGTGACTTTATGGATAAAGTCAATGTCCAAGACAGTATTTTGGATTCTCACCTGATTAATCTCATGGCGTGTCAGCGTGGTACTAATGAGTACTGGTACCGTCGTCATGGTGATTTAAAATGTATGTTGAGGAACTTAGGTACTCCCACATGGTTCCTCACTCTGAGCTGTGCCGAGTATGGCTGGGAAGACTTACTTGAATTTCTACGAGAGGCAAATGCTAACGTAGATAACATCGAATTCAAGACACCCGGAGAACTGTGCTCTTTGGATCCAGTCAATGTATGTAGGTACTTCAATCATAGATTTGAAGCTATGATGTCTTTCATCATGAATAAGAAGAATCCACCTCTTGGAGAGGTGTTGGATTTCTTCTGGAGAAAGGAGTACCAAGCAAGAGGTGCTCCTCATATACATATGTTGCTGTGGATCAAGGATGCACCTAAATTTGGAACGGATCCAGAAGACTCAGTGATGAGTTTCATCCAACAGTATTCTACGTGTGCTGTTCCAAACGCAAAGGAGAAGAAAAGCCTAAGAGAAAAAGTTCTGCGTTTCCAAAGCCATCGATGTGGAAAGTACTGCCGTCGTAAATTCCGAAACAAGGACAAGTTCTACACTAAATGTCGTTTCGGCTTTCCACGACCGGTGATTTCTAAAGGAAGAGTAAACAGTTTGATGTCTTCGCTGCGACACAATGTCATGAAGAAATCACCTAAAAACACTTACAATTTGAAGAGGAACGAAGAGTCCAAGTACATCAACGACTACAACCCGGTGATTTTGTCCATGTGAAATGCTAACATGGATATACAGTTTGTGGCTGATAACTGTATGGCTGTGGCTCGGTATGTGACGTCTTACATCACCAAAAAAGAGAAGACAGAATTGAAGGATATGTGGGAGGACATTTCCCATGAAAAGAGCCTCAGCAAGAAGTTGTACAGTTTCAGTCTGAAGATGTTGTCGCATCGAGAAATCGGAGCGTACGAATGTTCTGACCGGTTGTCTTCAGCAAGTCTCTATGCCAAGTCCAGGAGTATCGTTTGGGCGAGTCTTGGTCTTGCAGCAACGCGTAATCGAGTTCTCAAACCTGTGCGGGAAATTGAGTATTTGGCGGAAAAGGAGCCAAACAGTACCGACATTTTGAAGACAAACATGTTGGATACATATTATCCAAATCGAAGCAGTCACCTCGAGAATGCTTGTCTGTATGAGGTTCTGCAAAATTACATATTCAAGAGGAACATCAAAGAAGATACTGAGAAAGGAGTGTATGCTGTAATAGGAAGTGAGGGATGTCTGGTCAAGCAAAGAAAATGCCACTTGGTAAACCATCGAAAATTGAGTGGCGAATCTCCTGAAAAAAAGGAGTTTTTCTATTTAGCACTTTTGCAACTTTTCAAGCCTTGGCGTGCAGAAGAGGAACTGCTTGGAGATTTCCTCTGTTACGAAGACTCTTTCAATGCCGCCAAGGAGACCATAGAATGTCCTGCTTTTCCCAAATATGTAGAAATGTTGAATGCGGAAATTGAGCAGGAAGCAACGATTGCAGCCGAGATTGCCAGAGACAGTTCTCAGGACAGTCAGAGTTCTGCTTCATTGAGTCAGGATCCACTAGGAGGACCTGTTATTGAAAATGAAGCTGCCACTGCTATGAATGAAGTGGAAAGAGCCATGGCACATGCTCAAGAGGATGCGGTTAACTTAGAAGAGTTGGAAAGACAACTCAACGTTGAGCAGAGGAAAATATATGACGAAGTTACCATGCAAATTGATCATGGATTAAGTCATGATAAGAAAGAGTGCTCATGTACGTCGTTGAAGCCTGTCCGACTGTACGTGAGTGGAGAAGCGGGAACTGGAAAAAGTTTCCTCATTAAAGCAATTTCATGCTATTTGCAGGAAAGGACAGAGTCATCGCTGTCTTGTGTTGTCACTGCTCCAACTGGACTGGCAGCACATAATATTAAAGGGATTACTTTACATCGTTTACTGATGCTGCCAGTGGAGCATGACAACAAATTACAATATCACAAGCTATCTGGAGATGCTTGTTTTGAAGTTTCAAGAATCTTGAGGAAAATGAAACTTCTTATCATTGACGAAGTAAGCATGGTTTCCAATGTCATGCTTGCCTTTGTGCATTTGAGGATGCAAGAAGTTCTCAAAACAGAGTATGATGTGTTATTTGGTGGCAAACACATCATTGTTTTCGGAGATCTTCTGCAGCTGACACCAGTGAAAGGGCAACCTGTGTTCAAAATGCTCACGCATGAAGATACCAGGAAGTGCCTAGGCAGCATTGGCAACGTCAATATATGGTTAAACTTCAATTATGATGAACTGCATGAAAATATGCGTCAGGCAAAGGATGAAGTTTACAAGACTATTCTACAAGATGTTAGAATTGGAAAAGTGACCGAGCATGGGAAAGAAGCTTTACATGCACGATTACTGTCAAATTTATATCCAGAACAAGATGTTGTGCCTGAGAATATTTTTCAGAAAATTACTGAGAAGAAATCTGGAATATGTTTGATGCCAACTCTTGCAGAATGTGCCAAATTTAACAACAAAATGTTGCATTTAGAAAAGCAAGAGATTGTGAAACTGGAAGCTATTGATAGAGTAGAGCATATGGGATCAACAATTATTTTGTCTGAGAATCTGAAAACAAAATTGGATTCATTAGAGAAGAGTATATCTAAAACTGCAGGTTTTGAAAAGACTCTGAATGTGTGCTTGAACTGCCGTATAATTTTAAGAAGGAATTTACATGTTGAAAGAGGTCTGGTAAATGGATCAATGGGTAATGTTGTTGATTTTGTGAAATACAGAAATAGAGATGGAATTGAATTTTTAAAAATTAAATTTGATGGCATTGAGGAAGTACAGCTAATTGGTCGTTGTTCTGCTAGATTTTTGCTTGTAAAAGACTTATATGTTCGCCGTAAGCAGTTTCCTGTTTGCTTGGCATATGCGGTGACAATCCATAAATCGCAAGGTTTAAGTGTAGACAGTGCATTGGTGAATATTGGCAGTTCTGTGTTCAAGGAGGGTATGGCATATGTGGCATTGTCACGAGTTAGAACTTTATCGGGATTGTACTTGATTGAGTGTGATGTCACAAACATTTGTGCGGATCTAGATTGTGTTAAGGAATACAATAGGTTAAGAAGAGAGTATGCGCCACATTTGCCTCAGTATCCTTTGTTTGAGAAACGTGTGGTAGGCCGGAAACGAAGAAATGAGAACAATACTGGGGAGGTTGTAGCAAAAGACAAAAAGTCAATGAACCTAAAATTACAAGCAGAAACAAAAAGGATTCTGTTGAAGATGTTGTTGGTTTTCAGTTTGAAAACAGTTCTGGTGTCAACTGCTATGCTAATGTAGTGGTTAATGTTTTGTTTTCTCTAAAAAATGTAAAAGAAGAGATTGTGGTCAATTCTGATCAAAGATTTTGCAGTTTGTTAAATTCTGTGTTAGAGAAATGTAGCACTGATAGAAGAAACATAGAAAGTGTGTCTGAAATTCGAAATCTGTTAGACAGATGTTCAGGCCAAACACAATTCTCTCAAAATATTCAGCAAGATTGTCAGGAGTTTTTAATGTATATGCTTGATGTATTGCATGCTGAAGGTGTAGATGTAGATCACCTGTTTGGGCTTTCTTATCAATGGCAGCATGACTGCGAGAACTGTATGGTATCAAGTACTACTAGTGTAGACTCAGAAAGATTTATATATTTAACTTTGCCAGACTGTAAATCAGTCTCCTTTAATAAGCTAGTAAAAGCAGCTGATCACAACATGGAGTGTAGCCAATGTAAATCTGAAATGATGTCCACATTATTTATACGAACATATGGCCAGTATGTCATTTTAATGTTCCAACGATGTAGGCCTGATGGAACAAAATTGACAACTTTAATTAAAAATTTTGTAGCTTCGCAGTTGTCAATATCAGGAAGGACTTTTGTAACTGCAGCACTTATATATCATGACGGCCCTTCAATAACATCAGGACATTACACAGCTTATTTAAAGTCTAGAAATGGCTGGTCATTCTGCAATGATTCTGTTTTAATTTTCAAAAAAAAATTGCCGTATGACCTTAAAAACTCTTACCTGGTGTTTTTAAAACCAAAATTTTAGGGAAATAATCTCGGGATGTGCTCTGTGGAATTTCAAGAAGTTCTAATGGCTCCTACACAATTTGGCCTTGAGGATAAGTGTAGTTCAGAGACATAACTTCTAACCATAGGACTGGACGTCATGAAGAAATACGTGCACTTTCAATGAGTTCAGAAAAACTGTTTCTTTTTATAAGCTAATTGAAGCAGCCAATCAAAACATGGAGTAGAGGGAATGTAAGTCTGCAATGCTGTCTACTGTTTTACATTGCTTTGTGATTAAAAGTGATGTAGAGAATTAAATAATTGTAGTAGTCATAGAGGTAGTGTAAGTCTGCTTCATAGTAAGCAGTATCAGTGTCATAGGAAATGTAGAACATGACTGAGCAAGAAGGGGAAGATATTACTATTCCAGGATTGTGAAAATGATCTTCAACATTTTAATTCTGAAAGTTGCGGAAATGCCAAATGACGGGATTGGCTTACAAGAAATCCAAGAGTTATAAATGGCTCTGACCAGATTTGGCCTTGTGGAAAATTGTGGTAGAGAGCAAGAAGTCATTTATTGCATGTAACGTGTTTTTAAAAACTATGGAGATTTTCTTTCAGAAAGTGGCGGGCTGAAAGTAATAACAGCACAAAAGAGTGTAAGCTGTTCATAGGACATCCTTGGACGTCATGGAAAGTAAGTTAACTTTAAGGAGTTCTGAATTTTGATTTCTGATGTTGTATGGGTTTTTTAAACACAATCATTTTGATTGTGTTTTTTTTTCCCCGCTGTTACATGATGAATACCTTCAAGTCACTGTTTTTAGTGAAATTTGATACATTCTGAGAACAGCAAAAATAAACCATTTAACATGTATAATTAATTCTGTACTGTTTGCATTTATGATGTACATGTAGAACTGTGTAGGAGGCATGGAGAAGGTGAGGCTTCTGTAAGTGTCAAAGGTGTTGCATACAGTGCTGCACTTCTGCGTATTCTTTCATATGCTAGACTACATCTGCACAATGAGATACCTAAGCAAAGGAAACACAAGTGATGTGATTGTGAAATGAGCAAAATAAATTGCACGTATTTCAATTACATCACCTGTGTTTCCTATCATTACGAATCACATTGTGCAGATCAAGTTTAGGTCTGTCCAGGGAAACATAGGAGGTTTGTACTTTGTTGAAGAGTGCAGTGGACATGACTCACTTCATTGGTAGACTTTCACAGATATTATCTCCTCTGTACACTTCAACAAGTGTAAATCTCATCTTGAACTCTGAGTAGGCCTCACCTCAAACAAACCTCTGGATAGGAGACATGTTATTGGCATCCTGAAGCGACACTTTTCTGAAACAAGAGCAATGCAAAAGATGCACCATGTTTTAAGATAGGCCTCACTTCATCTGCATCAAGATACTGTTAGTTTAAAATGTATATCTTTAGGACTGTGTAAGGGGCCTGGAGAAGCAGAAGCTTCTGTCAGTGTCAAAGTTGTTGAAAAACTATTTGTCCTTCAATCTTTTCCCTTGTCTTTTGTAATTTTTAAATACATGTTTTAATATTTTTCAAATGTTGGTTCTCTCTTTCACAGATTGAAAGTATAAAAACAAAAAGTGAGTAATTTAACGGCAATTATAAGGTAAATATTTTGTACTCTTTTCGTTACATTTCTATCACATTCACCTACTATTAGTTCCACTGCTTCATTTCTTTAACCCTCAGTTTCCTGCCTTTGCTACTTTCCTCATTCCTTTCTCTATTACCTACTTACTCAACTCCTTCCACTCTTTTTCTCAGTCCCTCTCTTCTCATAGTTCCTCAGTCTTGTTCACTCACTCCGTCTCTATTACTCTTAGTGTCTGTGAATTACTTTCCCACCTTTTTTTTGGACCGCTTCCCGGGAAGCGGCCCGGTTCGCAAACCAGCAGCGTTACGGGAGTCCACCATTTTGTGTTTCGGTCGAATCAAGATACAAGATGGAGGGCAAATAATGTTCAGAATGGGTAGAAGGGGGCACGGTAGATGTATCTTGACCCCCTTGGTTTTCTGAGGGTGGCTGAGGAGGACCATAGTTCTTCACTCTTGTTCACTCTCTCTGTTTCTATTAATGTCACTGTTTCTGACTGATCAAAACATTTTTTTTTAAAAAAAGAACAGTAACTATAAGGGAAGGAAACAGACAGTTATGTTAAAAGAAAGACAGCTATAGGGAGTAAACTAAGGATACTGTTACCCGCAATCCACTGCTGATGATGTTACTGACCACGTCATGAATGATGTAATATGTGACATCATCAGCAGTGGATTGTGGGTAACAGTATCTCTTGTTTACTCCCTAGAGCTGTCTTTCTTTTCACATAACTGTCTGTTTCCTTCCCTTATACTTACTGTTCTTTTTTAAAAAAATAATTTTTTTGGTTAGCTTCCGGTTCGCGTACCGGGTAGCGCTCCGGGGAGCGAACTAAAAGAAATAGAGGTTGGCAGAGTTCCAAATATTCTACCAATTTTTTTCTAACGGGGAGGTAGTTCTGAAAAGAACTTTTTTTAAAAATTTTTTGTTGTTTTATATTTTTTTTAGTATTTTTTGAACATGTTTTTTACTTTTTTTGTATTTTCTGAACGTTTTTATATTTTTTTTGGTTTTTTTTGGGGGGGGGAAACGAAAACGATCCATTGTAAAGGGCTCAACAGGAGCAACAAAAAAAAAAGAATTTATTTTTTGGGGCGTTTCGGGCAAACATGATTTTCAATAGCTCTCATAATCAAAATGATGCTACTTTCCCTGTAGCAAATGAATTGGTTGCAGTGCACGCACACTTGCTTCACTTCCCCAAACAACATTTGAATGTTTGGGATCATCTCCCTCGCCTCTGGTCCCGACACTTCTGGAACAACCGATCTTCTTGCCATCGCAGGGGGATTTTGTTGCTCATCACGTAGCTGGGCAGCACTATAATTATTAGGATGCCACCTACTCATATGCCGACGCATAGTGTAATTGCCGTAACTGTACTTTTTTTCAGTCCCCCTTGACAGTCTATCACCGCATATACGGCAAAACACGTAGCGTGCATTTACTTTTTTTTGCCCCTCAGGAAATTTAAAGAATTGCCAAATGTAGTTCTCTTTTCGATTAAACGTCCTGGGCTCCTCTGGCAAAAACCTTGGCTCTTCCTCCTCTTCCTCCTCTTCCTGTTCTTCCTCTTCTTGTTGTAAAATTACTTCAGCAGGTGGTCCTCTCTTCTTTGGATTTGGTGGAGGTGGTGGGTTAGAACCAGCTGAAGCTACTAATGAAGCCATGTCACAATGTAAATAAAGGGTCTTTCTCTCACCAAGATGAAAGTCAGAGTGAGGAAAGAAGGAGGGGTTTTCATCATTTGGGAGAAGCAAAAGTTCTAAACCAATGAAAAGTGTTAATTTTAGATCACATGACCTAGTATTACATCATTAGGAAACCAAAAGTGAAATGAACCAATGAAAAGTGTTATTACCGAGTCACATGACCTGCTGTGTTTACGTTACGCGGTCCGCGCCGCGCCGCGGATCGCTTCCGGTTCGCGTACCGCTGCGCTTCCGGGTACGCTAACGTAGCACGTCATATGACGTATCACGCGAAAACGCGAAACGTCATGCTGACGCGACGCGTCACGATGTTGTTTCTAACGCGACAGTTGCGCAAACGGAACGTTTACCGGTTCGCGGACCGGGTCGCGGCTCCGAATTGAGCTAACGGGAAGCTAACCGGTTCGCGTACCGGGAGCGAAACAATAAAAATAATTAAAAAAAAATTGTATTAAAAACATGTAAAAAATATTTTTCGATTTAAAGAAGAATACATTGTAAAGGATTTGATATTTGCTATTAAAAAACCATTGAAATTCACTGAAAAAACCATAGGTTATAGACCATATATAGTTAGGAATTAGCATTTACAAAACCTTGAAAATGTCATGTCATCAGTAATGTCAAATGAGATGTCATCAGTGATGTCATCAGTCATGTCATTGAGATGTCATCAGTGATGTCATCAGTGATGTCATTTGAGATGTCATCAGTGATGTCATCAGTGATGTCACTGACCATGTCATGAATGATGTAATATGTGACATGATCAGCAGTGGATTGCGGGTGCGCGATATATAGTTAGTACAACTAACTATATATGGAATTTCAATGGTTTTGTGTGAGTAAAATAAGGTTTTGTAAATGCTAATTACTAACTATATATGGTCTATAACCTATGGTTTTTTCAGTGAATTTTCAAGGTTTTGTAAATGCTAATTCCTAACTATATATGGTCTATAACCTATGGTTTTTTCAGTGAATATATATATATATACATAAAAGCTCACGCGCTGCTACTGCGACGCAATCCAGGCCACACCAGCAATTCTCTTCAGGTTGCATTTTATTAAAATGAATATTTCAGGCATAACGCGTTTCGAGTCCCATGACTCTTTGTCAAATGCCAATTACTTCTACACTTGTGGGCTCGTTACAGGTTTAAAAAATTTAGCTTCATAAACACTGAAAAGGGACCAAGTCCAAAATTCTTCCATCTTTAAGGGGACAGTTCAATCACCACTCTTTGATGTTTTAAACAATTATATCTCATCCCAACTGCAAGGGTAAGTACCAACAAATGTCTTTGGTTAACAGTAACACCAAAATAGTTTGTTTTCAAGGTTCCCCTTTGATGTAATGTCTTGTGGGTTTCTCCTTCAATTATATGGGACTACAGTTCCCAGAGTGCTCTTTACCTGTCCCCCGTTTCCTTTACCTGGATTTCAGTGTCGATATTGGTAAAACCTCACTTTTCACCGCGTGTGCCGAGTGCGAATCACGCATTTACAGGGAAAGTTCCATACCTCGGCCACAGTGTGCAGGTACAGCTTTACGACCACTGATGCAGCTTTCATCTTTCCTGGAACATAGAGGTTGCCGTGCTTCAGACAGTTCCTCCGCATACCCTAGCTGCTGCAAAATTCCATTCCCCTAATCGAGGAGGGCCTCACTTGTGGCCTCCTCCATCCAATTTGTCTCCTGTAATTCTCGCAACCGGGGGGCACTCTTTAAATAAGCTCCACGCTTCTGTCGATTCATTCTGACATGAGAGCACCTCTCCCTCTCGGATTGTGGGCCCGGTTCTGAAGTGTGTCAGACACTTCTGTAAGATCCATAAAAGCTCACGCGCTGCTACTGCGACGCAATCCAGGCCACACCAGCAATTCTCTTCAGGTTGCATTTTATTAAAATGAATATTTCAGGCATAACGCTTTTCGAGTCCCATGACTCTTTGTCAAATGCCAGTTACTTCTACACCAGTGGGCTCGTTACAGGTTTAAAAAACGTAGCTTCATAAACACTGAAAAGGGACCAAGTCCAAAATCCTTCCATCTTTAAGGGGACAGTTCAATCACCACTCTTTGATGTTTTAAACAATTATATCTCATCCCAACTGCAAGGGTAAGTACCAAGAAATGTCTTTGGTTAACAGTAACTCCAAAATAGTTTGTTTTCAAGGTTCCCCTTTGCTGTAATGTCTCGTGGGTTTCTCCTTCAATTATATGGGACTACAGTTCCCAGAGTGCTCTTTACCTGTCCCCCGTTTCCTTTACCTGGATTTCAGTGTCGATATTGGTAAAACCTCACTTTTCACAGCGTGTGCCGAGTGCAAATCATGCATTTACAGGGAAAGTTCCATACCTCGGCCACAGTGTGCAGGTACAGCTTTACGACCACTGATGCAGCTTTCATCTTTCTTGGAACATTGAGGTTGCCGTGCTTCAGACAGTTCCTCCGCATACCCTAGCTGCTGCAAAATTCCATTCCCCTAATCAAGGATGGCCTCACTTGTGGCCTCCTCCATCCAATTTGTCTCCTGTAATTCTCGCAACCGGGGGCACTCTTTAAATAAGCTCCACGCTTCTGTCGATTCGTTCTGACATGAGAGCACCTCTCCCTCTTGGATCGTGGGCCCGGTTCTGAAGTGTGTCAGACACTTCTGTAAGATCCATAAAAGCTCACACGCTGCTACTGCGACGCAATCCAGGCCACACCAGCAATTCTCTTCAGGTTGCATTTTATTAAAATGAATATTTCAGGCATAACACGTTTCGAGTCCCATGACTCTTTGTCAAATGCCAGTTACTTCTACACCAGTGGGCTTGTTACAGGTTTAAAAAACGTAGCTTCATAAACACTGAAAAGGGACCAAGTCCAAAATTCTTCCATCTTTAAGGGGACAGTTCAATCACCACTCTTTGATGTTTTAAACAATTATATCTCATCCCAACTGCAAGGGTAAGTACCAACAAATGTCTTTGGTTAACAGTAACTCCAAAATAGTTTGTTTTCAAGGTTCCCCTTTGCTGTAATGTCTCGTGGGTTTCTCCTTCAATTATATGGGACTACAGTTCCCAGAGTGCTCTTTACCTGTCCCCCGTTTCCTTTACCTGGATTTCAGTGTCGATATTGGTAAAACCTCACTTTTCACAGCGTGTGCAAGTGCGAATCATGCATTTACAGGGAAAGTTCCATACCTCGGCCACAGTGTGCAGGTACAGCTTTACGACCACTGATGCAGCTTTCATCTTTCTTGGAACATAGAGGTTGCCGTGCTGCAGACAGTTCCTCCGCATACCCTAGCTGCTGCAAAATTCCATTCCCCTAATCGAGGATGGCCTCACTTGTGGCCTCCTCCATCCAATTTGTCTCCTGTAATTCTCGCAACCGGGGGGCACTCTTTAAATAAGCTCCACGCTTCTGTCGATTCGTTCTGACATGAGAGCACCTCTCCCTCTTGAATCGTGGGCCCGGTTCTGAAGTGTGTCAGACACTTCTGTAAGATCCATAAAAGCTCACGCGCTGCTACTGCGACGCAATCCAGGCCACACCAGCAATTCTCTTCAGGTTGCATTTTATTAAAATGAATATTTCAGGCAAAACACGTTTCGAGTCCCATGACTCTTTGTCAAATGCCAGTTACTTCTACACCAGTGGGCTTGTTACAGGTTTAAAAAACGTAGCTTCATAAACACTGAAAAGGGACCAAGTCCAAAATTCTTCCATCTTTAAGGGGACAGTTCAATCACCACGCTTTGATGTTTTAAACAATTATATCTCATCCCAACTGCAAGGGTAAGTACCAACAAATGTCTTTGGTTAACAGTAACTCCAAAATAGTTTGTTTTCAAGGTTCCCCTTTGCTGTAATGTCTCGTGGGTTTCTCCTTCAATATATATATATATATATACATATATATAACCTACTGGCGGTCGTCAGTAGGTAGATATAGTTAGGACATATATTAGGACCTATATTTCAGAGAAAATCTGCAACATTCTATTTGGAATAACTTTGGCGGCGATTAAAGAATCTTCGCGAAATTTTCAAAGTTGGTGGAGCACCTATCCTTTCCATGTTCATCGCGGCTACAGCCTGAACGGCTGAACGGAATTACACCAAATTTGGCAAATTGAAGTCCTCGGTTCAGACTCTTTTGCCTTTTGCTTATATGGTGTAAATATGTTCAGTAGTTCCTGAGAAAATTATAATTAAAAGTACATATATATCTATGGCCTCGTTGGATGCGCGCATCTTGAGCGGACTATAAGCGCACCGGCCCGATCATGCGCTGAATGCTGATTGGTTGTCAAGTGGTTGTCAACATTTGAAACCAGGATGTGTTGGCAGCGATTTTGTGCCTCGGTAGAAGCGAGGATCTAGAAATTAAAGTGTTCAAAATGTATAACGCGGGCAGGTAGGAAATATTTTGTCCCTCTAGACATGCTGAGGGGGTCTCACAAGGACCGCTAGGGCCCCAAAAATTATAATTTTTTTTTAAACAGATTAATGTGTGCTGGGTGCAGCGATCCTCCATAACAAAAATAAAAACGAAGCACGGGCTCCTGTGTTTGCTTAACAATTAGCTATCTGGGAAGGACAAATCCCGTGGTCTAAAATATTGCATTTGACGCGGGGGCAGAGAAAAAAGGGGGTCCCAAAATGTGTTTTCCCCATGCAATTTTTCACAGGAACTGTTCATTGCGGCTACAGCCCGAACGGCTGAACGGAATTACTCCAACTTTGGCAAAGAGGTAGTCCTCGGTTTAGACTCTTGCCTTTTGCTTAAATGGTGTAAATTAGCTCAGTAGTTTCTGAGGAAATTACAAGTAAAAGTACATATATATCTATGGCATTGGTGGATGCTCATCTTGCACGGACTATAAGCGCACCGTCCCGATCATGTGCTGAATGCCAATAGGCTGTCAAGTGGTTGTCAACATTCAAAACCAGGCAGCCATTTTGTGCGTCAGTAGAAGCGAGGTTGAAGAAGTCAGTGGAAAATATAATAAAACTAATAGCCGGGGCTCGCTGGGGCCTCCGCAGTCCCGGGGCTTCAGTTATGTTTAGAAGGGGGTACAGTAGGCTGTGGAAATTATATAGGCAAAACAACAATGTGGCGTATTGCGGCTTTTCTATAATATAATGTGGAATAATGTTTATTTATTAGGCAGTGTTCACTTTTGTTACCGATAGAGTCACTTTGTTACAGTAAATGTACTAATATGTATGAGGGCGTGTTCTGTATATGTGCGTGGAACAAAATTAACGTTGAATTGGCTGAGGTGTTCCAGAAAAAGCTTAATGTTTATTGGGTGCGAACTATCAAAAGTAGAAGTGTTTTCTGCAATTCACTTCTGCTCCGGAGAGTAGCAAGGACACCTAATTCGCTTACATGTTCTAAGGAGGACCTTTCTGAGCTTTATGTAGGTTGGTTGTGAACTATTGAAAGTAGAAGTGTTGCCAGCCATTCACTTCCTCTCCTCTGAGTAGGCAGGACATCTGATTGACTGATGTGCTCTAAGGAGGAGCTTCTACAGCTTAATGTTGATTGGTTGCGAACTATTGAAAGTAGAACTGTTGGCAGACATTCACTTCCACTCTGCCGAGTAGGAGGGACATCTGATTTGCTGACGTGTTCCAAGGTGGACTTTCCCATGCTTAATGCTGATTGGCTGCAAACTGTTGAAAGTAGAAGTGTTGTCAGCGGGACCTTACGAAGCTTAATGTTCATTGGCTGTGAAGTATTAAAAGTAGAAGTGTTGGCAGTCATTCCTTCTTCCTCTGCAGAACAACATGGACATTTTATTGGCTAAAGTGTTTCGAGCACAAGTTTGCTCCTTATTGGGTGGGAACGGTTCACTGTTGTCAGTCAATTTGTGACGCACTTCCAAAGGAGTATAGGAAAAGAAAGTAGTAGAGTGGAGGGTAGGAACACTATTAACTCTGTACAGTGGTCACAAGGTGGTGGACAGGGATCGTGAAGGTAACAATTGTTTTTATATGTTTTAAGGGCCATTTATATAATTGCTGCGGGTGTACAAATCACGGCAGAAAAATGACAGTGTATTGCAGTTTTTTTTTATCAAGTTTGTGAGTGGGATACATTCCAGGAGCACTATTTACTTATAATGTGGTGTTTACTTTTCTGATGGGGAGGTGTGGTTGTGCAGCAAAAATTTCAGTCTAGGTTTAAAACAGTTTTTATTTAGCAATCACAAATAAACTTTCTTCAGAAACTGACGCTGTATATATGAAAGGGGTGTCAAATAAAAATGGAATTTCATAAAATATCAGTTAAGCGTGGCCATACCCTCCTTTTTTCTGCTATAGTTTGTAAAAGTGTAGCCCCATGTTCTTGATAATGTAAGAGGGCATCAGTTACTTTTAGATAAAGTAGAATAGAAATGCTACAGCAAACAAACACTCCCGCCCTACATTATCTGAGGTCAGGAGAACAAGTAAAAAACTGTTAAATCCAAGCGACTTCATATTACATAGAAATGTATGAATTATTATTTTTCAAATGTGTATTTTGTAGAATTCAGGAACGTTCTGTCGTAGTGCTTAGAGGTCGCACACTGTTCCTCTAACAAATCACATACTCACTTAAGAATATATAGGATTGTACTATTATAATATACAGTACTGGTCCTATATATTCTATAGCGAGAAGGTGAATAGGAACCACAACTGAGAAGGCTAAAAATTAGAAAATAACATTCAGAAATGTAGGGTTTATCAAATATTTAAAGTAACAAAGTATGTATGAAAGCTATATTTTTTTATTCTGCAATTTCGTAAATCATGCTCACTGAAAAATATATCTGATCAAATACGTTCTAATGTTTCGTAAGCTGTATTACAGATGGCGCTGAAAAATCTCCTATTTCTCTTCTGTAACAATAGGACAATCTATTACAATATAACAATTGATACCATTGTTACAGTAAAAAGAAAAGGAAAAAGTAATCTGTAGAACAGAAGATCCATAACGAAAGACTTTCAAAATGTAATTATTTTCTGAGCTTCTTTTCTCTGGGACGTCGAAAAGTTTGATCTTTGTGGCGACGGGTCATAAACTCCTCTGAGATCATTATGAGTGTGAAAATTATACTATACATATTCACAGTATATGATCAAAAGGGGGAACAGACTAAAAACCAGAAGCTGGTGACGTTGCTTATATATCTTTACTCTTTGTGCCGACGGGTCATGAACTGAGATCAGCATAACTATTATATTATCGCACTACTTGCCAGGTATTCTGTACATGGATTATTTCCCAAAATCCCTTTCTTAAATTTACGAGTACCATCTCTGAGACTAACAATCCTTTTCTTGATCTGAGAATCTGGCTCGATGAGAATGGATTAAGTACCAACCTCCACCGTAAGAACTCAGACAGGAACAGCCTCCTGTTTATAAAAGTCATCACCCTAAAGCCCTGAGGGACAACCTACCATTTGGGCAGTTCCTCAGGGTTCGAAGGAATTGCTCCACTATGGCAGACTATAAAAAGGAGGCCAAACTACTCCAACACAAACTACAGGACAGGGGTTACCCTACTAGACAGATCCGCAACTCCTACAAAAGGGCACTGAATAACCCTTGTGAGGTCCTACTGGATGTGAGGACTAAAGAACCATCAGACACTATCACCTGTGTAACCTCATTTACAAGAAACTCCACCTATATAAAAAAGACCTTTAACAAATATTGGGGCATCATTAACTCCGGCGATCTGAGCATCCCACGCCCTAGATTTGCGTTTAAACGCACGGCCAATCTAAAGATGAACTAATACACACACGGCCGAAGGAAAGGGATGGCAGTACCCAGAGGACCCTCTGGGACCTCCTACCGGTGGTGGGCCACTATCCATGTGGCAGCTGTGCAGTCTGTCAACATCTAGTTCTTGTAAAGAGGTCGCACTAACAGATACATTTATTTGGCACCTCAAACGCCATACTAACTGCAACACACCAAAATGTATCTATCTGCTGACTTGCCCTTGTGAAAAAAGATACGTGGGTATGACAATGAGACAGGTCAAGCTCCGTATCAAGGAGCACAAAAGTAACATCAGGTGCCTCAAGACACACACTAGACTCTATGAACACTACAAAGATAAGACTCACACAGCGGACAGCATCAGGCGGCTTATCCTTGAAGCACATCAGGACATAACCCAGCATGCGCTCTTTAGAATTGAGTAGATGGGTACATCGCTTGAACAAAAACAACATTGGTCTGAATGATTCTGTTCCCCGGGCAACCCTATCTAGATGACCATCACACCGTCCATGGTCTTGACCTCACCTGACCATCTATGTATCACATCTCCAGAGATCAGGGTCGGGTCAGAATTACCTAGAACACTTGGACACCAACATAAAACATGCCCTTGAGAACTTCTTCGACCATTATTAACATTTAAATATATGATTCCTATGGGCTTAACTATGGAGCGTGTGGAGCCCGCAGCCTGGACTATTCCACCTAGACTTTTTACATCGTGGGAAAGCGTTTTTCATTGGTGTGGCTGGTTTGTAATCCGACACATAACCGACGCACGAGCTACCATTACTACCCAGGCCTACCACTTTTGTTAGGTTTAGTTATATTCGCTGCCACTTTTAACTTACCATCCCACCTACACAGATTGCGCACAGCCGGCGCCTTCTGTCTTGATTTTTCTATAAAACATGCATCATTGGCCACCTATCCTGACTCACTGCAAGATGGCCGCCACACTCGACTATTTCTAGCAGCGCTGGTATAGTAACATTAGATATCTCCTGGTGATTCCTTTCGCGCATGCGCGATTCCTCATTCGACCCCGTCACGTGATGAGGGTTGTGGGTGATGGCTTCCGCCAGGTTAAATCAGAGGCATTCGAACTGCCTCCCTGCTCCGGTCGTTCTTCATCCACCGTTCGACTCCATGTGGGTAGGTGTTGAAGGCTGAGTCCGCCCGACGGACAGGTAAGCACTCTGGACGATACCTTTGCTCCACGTAGGGGCATGTGCCATTGAGGTACTTCTGGGTTGCCTTCTGGAATGGCCAGTGTTTGCCGACCATCGTCACGGCTGTCAGTGTTGCTTCACGGCTGAGCAATGCTGCCGATGTTTGGTGTGCCACTCTCTGCATGTGAATGCGCCACGGGAGGCTTAAGTGAATTACAGCCCCCTGCGTGTTCGGATGCTTTCATGGCATTTTCCCATTAGATCGGTGGCATATGCATTAGCGGTACACCTACTGCCACTTATATGCACACTTGAGACTTGGATGGCGGCGATTTTCTGGTTCCATCTATCCGTGATTGCGTGTCTTTTAGTGCTTGGGTGCCACTGCTACTATGCTGCACTAGAAATTTAGGCTTCAACTTCTTCCATTTTTTGTCCCAATTCTTTCCAGGGTGCCTGCTCTTAGGTGCAAGTACATGGGAACGGACCGTTGAAGCACATTAGCAACTACATTAGGGTGAGCAACAGAGTTTTCATTTTTATCTGTGTTCTGACAGCTAACCTTGTCTGATGTGGTTTAGAGTTACATTTGGCGTCTTCGCCTTTTTAATTACATTGTCTATCCCCTTTTTATAATCAACCCTACTCGGCCACGATATGGACCCCCTTAGCCATATTGGGTTGTGTGCACCTTGTATTTAACCAAGTGTTTATGACCTAGAATTAAGCATATATTGAGCAGTATTTCTATTCCTCATGCTCTCTGTCACTGTATTTTAGGTCGGACAGTAGAGAGCAGGACCAGGCGGCCTGCACATGCACTCACCTCCTGAGGCAGGTTGTATATACCCCCTATGTGTGTAGTACAGTTTTTCACTTAATAGGTCCTGAAGAATTGCAACGAATGCAAGAAACATGTTGACCTCCGGGTAGTAGATACACTACTGGACCATTGCTTCAGTGTGTATTTCTCCCTCACTAATTTTAATAAGGTAGTTAACCACATTACCTAACCTTTTTTAATACTTTTCACACACATCACTTGACTACACCACTTCTATCACCCTCATACCCACATGCAACAACTTGCAGGAACAAAAGATCTCCGCTAAAGAGCCCCTTCGTGGGTGCCCGTCAGACATTGCAGCGCCAGTCCGACGAGGAGCAAAACCCATATGATGAAGCATGACACCTAGCTTGCTGGGTGTGTGAGGGTTTTAGTTCCGAAAGGGGAATTCCCCTTCTGTTCTGTCTTTCGCTTGGTTTTCTTTTCCTTTCCTTTCTTCTCTCTCCCAAACTCCCCGGGGAACTGTGTACTTCTCGTTATCTCATGTCTTGTCAGGGCATGTACACCGGACCCCATTAAAAAAAGCCCTGTTTGGTTCCCCCCTTTTTGCTGTCAATATTATAATATACATATTAACAGAATATGATCCCTAGGGGAAATCACACTAACAACTGGAAGGTGGTGACGTTGATTGTAAATGTTTAGGGTTTGCACCGACAGGTCACCAACACCTCTGAAGCGAAGTGCAGTGTCAATATTATACTAATTGCACAATAGGTGTGGTTTATATAGTTTTTGATTGTTTAGTAGTCTATGGAAGGAAGATGCGGCTCTGCCTATTCAGATGTCACGTTTTAATGTTTACACATGCTCACGTTTTAACTGTTTTACTTGTGCACGTGTTGGGAAAAATTACAAACTGTGAAGCTGTAAAGGTTTCGATTTCCATAGTAACACATATAAGATCCTTATTATCTGCATATGTTGGAGAGTTTAAAAAGTGTTACCCGGTAAACTGTGTCCTTTGCATTCTCATGATTAAAAACATCTAAATAGAAGACATAAAAAAATATTGTTTACAATAGAAGAAAAAAAAACTTGCCAATATTTGTCATCACTATGCTGTTAAATTAAATAAATGCCAGCATTTGTAAACCATAAAGCTACCCCCGGAAATGTGTGCCAGCGCTTGGGGCGTTGGGAAGATTAAGCAAGGTGTTACCTACAGTGAGATAGTGGTGGGCTAAGATGCTGATGGACTTTGGAATCGAACTGTGAACTCTGCTGTTCGAAGTCAGGTATTATTGGTGCTGGGTCATACTTTTACCGCACTTATATGTTAATTACTGCTAATTGCATTGACAACATTTTTTAATTATAAGTAGGGCTACTTGTTTTATGTTTTTACTGATTTTTACAGAATAATACAGACAGAAAAGTATTTATTTCCCTCTCTGTATTTATTTTAAAGTGTGGATAAATACGGAAATTTGGTTATTTTTTGAGTGATTGTAAATGCTGTCAATGATGAGTACTAGGCCAATAGGTCTGTCGTTCTAAAAGTAAAAGGGTAAAAACAATGAAAGACTTTTAGTAAAGAGCCTTAAAGAGCAACATATATGCTTGCATAAGAAAACTTGCACATTTGAATATAAAGTTGTGTATAGTTTATCCTCTAAAAGTATTTACATGAGTAAAAACGGTCAGTCTTTCAGCCATGAGTGTATAATTATCAGTAAAGTAAATGTTGAAATATACTAATTTCAGATTCATTTTTTTAGAAAACCCGAAATATATATGGGTAAACACAGATACAATTATTTAAAAAAAATATGGATAAATACAGATGGAAATTTCCCAAAAATAAATACCATAAAACCAGGAGGTATAATTATAAGTTATAAAACACTACTGTTAAGTTTGTTCTTACTATAAAAAGTATACACGTGTTTTTAAAATTTACTTAAAAAACACTATAGGTCATAGGGATATCATCGTTAGATATTGACATTTAAAAAACCTTTGAAATTCACTAAAAAAACATAGGTTTCAGGCAGGTTATAGTTAGGAATTATCCTTTAAAAAACCTTAGAAATTCACTGAAAAAACCATAGATTTCAGGGATGTTATAGTAAGCTGGACATTTCACTCATACAAAACCATTGAAATTCCTCCAACTGTAACTCTGGTGCCCGGAATCCACTGGTGATGATGTCACATATGACATCATTCATGACATGGTCAGTGACATCCCTGATGACATCACTGATGACATCTCAAAAGACATCACTGATGACATCACCGATGCCATCATCCATGTGACAATCAGATACACCTCATCATACACTAGTATAACCTTTCATCACCCACTGTAAAATACAGAGTACCATATTTGAATCCATTGACACAGCAATACAAGTATCTAAAAACATCCCATACCCGGGAGCCACGGGGGTTTGTCTCCAACAGACTCTGCAGTGGGGCATCAATGCAGGATTTAGGGAGACACCCGTCGGCCGGAGCTCATCCAGAGCTCTAAACAGACAAACAGAAAAAAACGCACGAAGAATGGAAATTCCTGGGCACTGCATCTCCCACAATGCAAAGCGTGGACTCATACAGAGCGGCCCATCAGAGGGCGCGCTAATCAGCATAAATAAGGAGACGGTCCCAGGGATGTGCTTGCAACTACCACGCCCCTGAAGAGGAACCAATCCGAAACGCGTCGGGCAATGTGGTATTGACTGTGAAAGGGGAGCTGGCTGGCGTCTCTCATACCGTTTATTGGGGCAAGCTTGGAGCCCCGCATTGGAGTCTGAGTGCATTTCAAGCAACTGGAACCCAAGCATGAGCATCGATTTTTGGCGGGGTCCGTACCGCCGAAATGCACCATCCCATACCCGGGAGCCACGGGGGTTTGTCTCCAACAGACTCTGCAGTGGGGCATCAATGCAGGATTTAGGGAGACACCCGTCGGCCGGAGCTCATCCAGAGCTCTAAACAGACCAACAAAAAAAAACGCACGAAGAATGGAAATTCCTGGGCACTGCATCTCCCACAATGCAAAGCGTGGACTCATACAGAGCGGCCCATCAGAGGGCGCGCTAATCAGCATAAATAAGGAGACGGTCCCAGGGATGTGCTTGCAACTACCACGCCCCTGAAGAGGAACCAATCCGAAACGCGTCGGGCAATGTGGTATTGACTGTGAAAGGGGAGCTGGCTGGCGTCTCTCATACCGTTTATTGGGGCAAGCTTGGAGCCCCGCATTGGAGTCTGAGTGCATTTCAAGCAACTGGAACCCAAGCATGAGCATCGATATATATATATATATATAGGAAGCCACAATCCTGAAGCGCTGAACACCAACAGCAACGGACACAGCCAGGTACAGACCACAAACCAAGGTTTCACAACAAAATAATGTGCTTTATTCCATCAATGGGGATGGCGGCATGACGCGTTTCGTCCGGGAAACCCGGACTTGATCACATATATATATATATATGCCACAGATCTCCTTCCGTCGAAAGAAGAGTAGAAGCCACACAAGGGGGAGAAATACAAGGGAGCCGCTTTATTGGTGTCACAGCAACAGGCAAATGCATTTCGGCCGCCAGGCCTTCTTCAGTGCCCAAACGCTGCTGTAAATGGGCAAAACTCCAGCCTAGAACTGCTATAAACATCCTGTCCAGTCCTGATAGGCTAACATCACGTCCCTCCCACTCCAGCCGGAGTGGACAGCCCAACCTGCAGTCCGCGGCAATACAAACGGACTGCATGTCCCAGAATGCAAAGTTCCAGCAACGGGGGTTTACGGGGAAAAAAATGCGCCACACTGAAGATGAAAACTGGAAGGTAAGTTCTAGTGCAGAGCGTGCCTTATAATAAGCTAAATTGCATAATATATATATATATATTCACTGAAAAAAACCATAGGTTTCACACCAGTTATAGTTAGGAATTAGCATTTAAAAAACCTAATAAATTCACTGAAAAAAACATAGGTTTCACACCAGTTATAGTTAGCTGAAAGTTTTACTCGCATAAAACCATTGAAATTCCCACGTTATAGTTAGTTGGATTCACTAAAACTTGCGCGTGCAATGCACTGCTGATGACGTCACATATTACATCACTCATGACATGGTCAGTGACATCACTCATGACATCACTGATGACACCATCCTTGTGACAGAGTGACAGACCTCCTTTCACTGTAATGTAACCCTTGAAACACATATTGAAAAATAGAAACTAAAATTTTATATGCCAAACAAATAGGAAACTGTTTTCGCCGAACATATAAGTCTTTCACGAGCAAAAATCTAGCTGAACAACGACAAATTTGTTCTATTTCATCAATGCCATCAAATTTAATTTTTAAAATTTCAATTCCATCTCTATTTTTGTAATTCACAAAACCAACAACATGACCCATTGCTCCATTTACCAGACCTCTTTCGACATTTAAATTCCTTCTCAAAATGATACGACAATTTAAACACACATTCAGAGTCTTTTCAAAACCAGCAGTTTTAGATATAGTCTTCTCTAATGAATCCAATTTTGATTTCAAATTTTCAGACAAAATAATTGTTACTCCCCTATTCTCTATTTTATCTGTAGCTTCCAGTTTCACTATCTCTTCATTTTCTAACTGTAACATTTTGTTGTTGAACATGGAACATTCTTTCAGAGTTGGCATCAAACATATGCCAGATTTCTTCTCGTTAATTTTCTTAAAAATATTCTCTGGAAGAATGTTTTCATTTGGGTACAAATTTGAAATTAATCGTCCATGTAAAGCTTCTTTCCCTTGCTGACTTACTTTTCCGATTCTTACATCTTGTAAAATATTTTTATAATCTTCATCCTTTGCCTGCCGCATATTTTGAAGCAGTTCTGCATATTTGAAGTTTAACCATATATTAACGTTTCCAATACTTCCTAAGCACTTCCTGGTATCTTCATGCGTGAGCATTTTGAACACAGGTTGTCCTTTCACTGGAGTCAACTGCAGTAGATCTCCAAAAACAATAATGTGTTTTCCTCCAAATAAGACATCATAGTCTGTTCTAAGAATTTCTTGCATTCTCAATTGCACAAAAGCAAGCATTATATTTGACACCATGCTTACTTCATCAATGATGAGAAGTTTCATTTTCTTCAGGACTCTCGAAACTTCGGAACACGCATCTCCAGATAGCTTGTGGTAGGGAGAGGTGTGGCGCCGCGGCCAGGGCGACTGACGCTGGAATCTGGGGACCACGGTTCGATCCCCGGCTCCGGCGGCAGGTTAGCCCAGCACCATGTGACTCTGGGCAATAGCTTGCTTAATCTTCCCGACGGCCCCCAGCGCCTAGAGACCCTTACGGGTGATTGTGCGCTTTACAAATGTGGACTTTTTTACTCCAATTTGTTATCATGCTCCACTGGCAGCATCAGTAAACGATGTAAAGTAATCCCTTTAATGTTATGTGCAGCCAGCCCAGTTGGAGCGGTAACAACACAAGACAGCGGTGATTCAGTCCTTTTCTGCAGATAAGTTGCAATTGCTTTAATCAGAAAACTTTTTCCAGTTCCCGCTTCTCCACTCACGTACAGTTGGACAGGCTTAAATGATGTACATGAGCACTCTTTCTTCTCATGACTGAATCCATGTTCAATCTGTTCTGTGACTTTGTCATATATCTGCTTCTGCTCAAGGTTTAGTTGTTTCACCAAATCTTCTAAGTTAACTACATCATCTTGAGCTTGTTCCATAGCTCTTTCCACCTCATCCATGGCAGTGGCAGCTTCATTTTGTATAATTGGTCTTCCAAGTGGACCCTGACTCAATGAAGCAGAACTCTGACTGTCTTGAGAACTGTCTCTAGCAATCTATGCAGCAATTGTGGCTTCTTGCTCTATTTCTTCGTTCAACATTTGCAGATAATTTGGAAAAACAGGGCATTCTATGGTATCCTTGATTGCATTAAAAGAATCTTCGTAACACAGAAAATCTCCAAGTAGTTCCTCTTCTGTACGCCATGGCTTAAAGAGTTGCAAAAGAGCTAAATAGTAAAATTCCCTTTTCTCTGGATTTTCGCAACTCAATTTTCGATGATTAATCAAATGGCCTTTCTTCTGTCTCACTAGACATCCTTCACACCCAATGATAGCATATATTCCATTGTTGATATCTTCTCTGATGGTTCTCTTATAAATATAGTTTTGCAGAACTTCATACAAACAACTATTCTCAAGATGACTACTTCTATTTGGATAGTATGTATCCAACATGTTTGTCTTCAAAATATCTGTACTTCTGGTTCTTTCTCCCCAAATACTCTATTTCTTGTACAGATTTCAAAACTCGGTTTCGTGTTGCAGCAAGACCTAGACTCACCCAAATGATGGTTCTAGATTTGGAATAGAGACTTGCTGACGTAAATCGATCAGAACATTCATATGCTCCAATTTCTCGATGCGACAACATCTTCAGACTGTAACTGTATAATTTCTTGCTCCGACTCTTTTCATGTGAAATGTCCTCCCACATTTCCTTCAGTTCCGTCTTTTCTTTTTTGGTGATGTAAGACGTCACATATCGAGCCACAGCAATAGAGTTGTCAGCAACGAACTGAATATCCATGTTAGCATTCCCCATGGACAAAATCACTGGGTTGTAGTCGTTGATGTACTTGGACTCTTTGTTTCTTTTTAAATTGTATGTCTTTTTTGGTGAGTTCCTCGTCACAGTATGTCGCAGAGAAGACATCAAATTATTTACTCTTCCTTTAGAAATCACTGGTCGAGGAAAGCCGAAACGACATTTTGTGTAGAACTTGTCCTTGTTTCTGAATTTTCGATGACAGTACTTTCCACAACGATGGGATTGAAAGCGTAAAACTTGTTGCCTTACACTGTTTTCTTCTGTAGTTTTCGGAACTGCACATGTTGAATACTCTTCAATGAAACACATCACTGTTTCATCCGAATCTGTTCCAAATTTGGGTGCATCTTTAATCCACAACAACATATTTATGTGAGGAGCACCTCTCGCTTGATACTCCTTTCTCCAAAAGAAATCCAAAACCTCTCCAAGGGGAGGATTTTTTTTGTTGGTAATAAAAGACATCATAGCTTCAAATCTATGATTGAAATATCTGCATACATTCACTGGATCCAAAGAACACAACTCTCCAGGTGGTTTGAATTCTATATTTTGTATATTTGCATTTGCCTCTTCTAGAAATTGAAGTAAGTCGTCCCATGCAAAGAGTGAGGAACCATGTAGGAGTTCCTAAGTTTCTTAGCATACATTTCAATTCCCCATGACGACGGTACCAATACTCATTTGTACCACGCTGACATGCCATGAGATTGATTAGATGAGATTCCAAAATATTATCTTGCAGGTTGACTTTCTCCATAAAGTCCCTCGCCGAAACATTTTGCAGATGTGCTCCACTCTTCAGTATATGGTTTACTGCATAAGAAAGCCCAGACAAGTCACTTTCATACAGTAGATGAAATAAATAGGGAATGCATTGACGAAACCTTGGATCTTCAGCATATAATCTTACAGTTCGATATTCAGATGCAGGAATTTGAAGTGGACGATCGTCATATCGTCGACCTGTTGGAAATAGCTGTGGAAAACAACGAGCTTCCAAACTTTCTTCCCATACACTAATGGGACTTCCTTTTGCTGCTTTCATTTGAAACAATTCAATTGCATTCCCCATTACTTCTTTGGAATACAAAGGATGAACAGTATAATGTTCATATATTTCTTCACTTCTAGACACATCAACTTTTTCAATTTGGCCGCCTGAACAATCACTGTCTTCATCTGCAGCTGTTTCCCCTGCTGCAACACATACATCTTTGTAATACTCATTGTTTTTGACTAAATACAACGTTGCCTTTTTGACTTTCCTAACATCCACTAAATCTTATTATTATTATTATTATTATTATTATTATTATTATTATTATTATTATTATTATTATTATTATTATTATTATTAATATTATTATTAACAAGCTTCAGAGAATCCAGAACACTGCTGCCCGGATTCTCACAAATACCCCTGCCAGAGCTTCGGCTAAACCTGCCCTAAAACTTCTCCACTGGCTTCCCATAAGGGAGCGGGTCAAATTCAAGGCCCTATGCCTAGCCCACAAACTGCTACAAAATCAAGGCCCCCCTGTTCTCAGGAAATTCATCATACCCTATAAATCCACAAGATCCCTCCGCTCGGACACGGAAAACTTCATCTCTACCCCTAGATTCAAGAAAGCCCGCACAGGTGGAAGACGTTTTTCAGTCCATACTGCACGTCTCTGGAACTCACTCCCCCGCGACCTGCGACTCGAACCACAATACCTTCACTTCAGGAAGCGGCTCAAGACTCACCTTTTTCCCCAATGAATCATGCTCGTCCGTAACCCTGATCTTCTGTCCCCCTTCCCTCTTCTTCTCTCCCTTGTTCCATTGAACTGAAGAGATAGGATTTGTTAGTGCTGGGATACCTCAGGGTCACTACGCGCTCTATAAAAATAAATAATAATAATAATAATAATAATAATAATTAAATTTAGCATAACAATATTTACAAATATGCTGATCAGAACTCAAATCAAAACAATTCTCCACCCATAAATAAGTTGCAAAATCCTTCCACTCATAATTATTCATCTTTTCACTTTTTATGTATAAATCAACTAATCTAGTTTGATGCTTACAATGACTTCGTCGACAACACACACAAGTAAAATTCAGCCTTTCACTTGATTTCACCTTAAACCTGGTAATTTCCTGCTCAAACTTTTCTGTACTTGAAATCTGTACATTGTCTTCCACATTACCTTGAATTGCTGTGTCAATTTCTACACTATCCTCTTTTTCACCAAAATAACAAATCTCAATTTCTTCACAAATATTCTTCACATCTAATTCAGTTCCATACAAAAGAGCACTGTTTAATTGTTAAAGCTTAAGTGCTGGACTTTTTGCATAATACAACATTCTCACTAATTTCCTCATTTTGGTATGATGCACTGCTTACATCCTAAAATGATGAAAAACACTCTGACATACTTTCCTAGAAAGACAAGCCAGTGAATGCCCTTGCAAACCTGTGTTTTCTCTCACTCTGCAAGGATCTAAGTCTTGCAACAACTTCACGTTCTGCTTTAGACTTTTCTTACTATATGTACGTAAGAAATTACAAAACAAATCAATTGATTCCTGTCGCACACTACAAATACGATCAAAACGCATTGAGGCACTTTCTTTGACCAGGATTCCAGCGGCATCTTCACTTTCCCGCCCACATCTCGCCGCACCCGCTTCGCGGGTGCCGCATCGCCGTGTGAGGCACAGGGGGCAATTTTGGAAGACCTATCGCTGCAGGGCGGTACCGGGTGAGAGGTGCTAGCGGGGCTGCGAGCGTGCAGGGACTCCAGGAACCAGGAGTCCCTGCGAGACCGACCTCCAGCTTCCGGTCCGCTCTCCCTGCTGGCCCACCCCCCGCCCTGCTGAGGATTTAAAAACGTCCCTTGCCACTTTCTCTGTGGGACACGATCAAAACGCATTGAGGCACTTTCTTTGACCAGGATTCCAGCGGCATCTTCACTTTCCCGCCCACATCTCGCCGCACCCGCTTCGCGGGTGCCGCATCGCCGTGTGAGGCACAGGGGGCAATTTTGGAAGACCTATCGCTGCAGGGCGGTACCGGGTGAGAGGTGCTAGCGGGGCTGCAAGCGTGCAGGAACTCCAGGAACCAGGAGTCCCTGCGAGACCGACCTCCAGCTTCCGGTCCGCTCTCCCTGCTGGCCCGCCCCCCCGACCTTTACGCCCCTATATCTTTCCACTTACCTCCCGCAGCGCGGGACGCAGCTCGGGGCGAAGACCGGGCAAAGAGCGGGCCGTTTGAGGCCGTTCGAGGTCTAAGAGGTCTGGCCCGTTCTCCTTCGCCCTAGCTTTGTCATCTAACTCGTATTGTTCTATCCCACTGTTTATGTTGATTGTTAATATCTTCACATATGTTTACACGAGCTAGCCGCAGCAGGGCGGCTAAGGGGGGGTTGGTACACAATGGTCCCATGGATGATTTTATCACACGCACAAATATTGCCATAGACCAAGAGATTACTAAACTTCAATCCCGAGTTTCCCTTGACTTGGCGGCTGCTAGGAAATTGTCGCTAGATTTTGCTAACTCTAAGAAATCTTCCTTGGGGCATATAGCATTAGCCATCACTCCGAAGCGTCTGAACGACCAACACTGTGTAACAAAGCTGGCGGATGTTCATGACACTCCGGTTTTGCCTATCTCTCCATCACCCTTGTGTCCCCTACCCTTGTCCGTAAGCCCATCTCCACCCGTGGTTAGTCCGCAACATTATCTCACCCCCATTCCTCCTTCCCCAGATATTTCCGATGTGTCTTCCAGCGATGGCACATTCAATAGTATCAAGGGTAATTTGCACAAAAGGAAGCGTACCCCTAGGTCGGATTTCCCGCGTAAGAAGACCAAAATTGTTGGGGCTCACTTATCCAATGTTGCCAACATCTCTGTGAATGGTGGTTTAGGAGGGAATGTCTCCCCGTTACAGGCTTCTCTGTGTATTGATAGCGATGGCACAGTACCCGCAGTCACTAAAGGTAACACACCCAAAGAGAAAGCGGTTCTCTTCCTAAATGACCAGGAGGGGAGGGAAGGGGAATTTATAGGAGTAGTTTGGGAAACCCTAAAAAGACTCCTCTCTCCCCTGGATTTAAGACTCTCCCGAATCGAGAACCATCTATTAGAGATGGAAAAAAGTATTATAGCCTTGGCTACTCTGGGCTTACGAGGTCTTGAAAACCAAGGACTGATAGAGAATAATTTAGTTTCACAGACTTCAATCCCTTCCCCTGCAGCCCCGCAGAGTTTAAATGCTCACCCCACTGTGCTATGCCCTACACAGCCTATCCCCAAACCTCGCACTAAGGGAGTCGAAAATAAAAACCCTGCTCCTTTGTCTGGGGCCAATAATCCTAAAGCACCCACCCCACATACACACACTCGTACCAATGTGGCTGCTCCTAGGAGGCAGAATGCTAGCAGTGCCTCCCACCATCCTACTCAGGGCACACAGCACAATACTACCCTCCGTCCCACTTTGGGCTCACATAACAAGAGTAATTTCCGAGGGGGGTACATTGATCTCCCTCCCGAGGCCAATGACTACGTGGTGGTATTGACGGGAGTACCGGAGGCAGCGAATGGCCATCATGAAAACCATTGGTCCTTAAAGAACAAGGTCATGCATTGGCTTGATACGCACAGACCGATTCCTATTGGCCGGACAAGTAGAGTCACAATGGTGCGTAGAGTTCCCTGGGTGGGTGCCTCACGGAAATCTATACCCAGCGACTGCATAGTCGTGACGTTTGAAGATTCATATACGGCTAATTATATCTGTTCATGGGGTGCTGAGGTTGAGGGTTTATCCATTGCTCCGAGGCCACTGTCCTTCTTTTACCCACCTCGAGATGTTCACCCTTACGGGGGCCATCGGCCTATGGTTCACTATCAGCCCAGAAGGGGGTATTATACTAAAGAGCACAACCCAAATAGAAGCTGGTTCGGGATAACAACCTCAAACAGGTATAACTGTCTCGAGGATGTGGATTGACTGCCCAAGCCCCCTGTTCTGGCATTACCTTCTACGATTTCTGCATCCCAGGTGGAATTTGGCTCCCTTCCCTCACTGACTACCCTTTTGGGGACTAGCCCTGCGCCTCCTACCCAACTTAGGGCACAGGCTCTGTCAGCACAGGATGCGTTGTTTTCCCTTATCACCAATTGTGCCAATACAATTGTGTGTGAGACAGTTGCTGTACCGACGTCTCTCTCAATTCCTTTCCAGTTGTCCTTGCCTGTCGGTTCTAACATTGACCCCCTTGTCCTTGCCCCATCGACCGGCCAGAGATCCATAGATAATTCCTTGCTGAAGATCTTAAGTTGGAATGTGGCAGGGCTCACTCGAAATATCGATAAGCCAGACTGGAACTCCTTTGTTGACCCTTTTGGGATCTGCCTCCTACAAGAAACTTGGTGCTTGGAGCCCCTCCACAGGGTAGGTTTTACAACCTACTCCGTGCCAGCATCCAAACCACAGGGCAGCAAAGGCCGCCCATCGGGTGGTCTTCTTATTTGGGTCAGTATTGCATTGGGATTATCCATAAGGCACATAAGCATCCTATCTCCTGACCTCTTGAGACTCACTATACAGTGTCCTGGGGGTAGGAAGCTAGAAATGCTTAACCTTTACTTAAGGGGGGCCGGGGGGGAACTCATTGCTATCCTCAACTGGAGTAGAAGAGGAGCTCAGAGCCTGTAAAACTGATTCTCTTGTTGTCCTGGCTGGAGATTTTAATTGTTGTTTTGAACCGCTAGCCAGCGAGGACATCCTGGACATCTGGGAAGATGACGCTAAGAGAGGTATTCCCCTGCTTGCTCTAGATCCGATTAAAAAATGGACCCAGAATGTCATTGATCTCAACTCACTCTGTTTAGAACACGATCTTAGAGCCACTAATGGTCGATCGAAATCTGATTCTAGGGGAGCGCACACCTATAACAGGGTGGGTCACACCTCTAGAATTGATTATATACTGATAAACCATAATTTATGGCAGTGATATGGAAGTCCTACAATCATCCGATAGCGACCATAATCCCTTGGCCCTGACCCTTATCCTCCCGTGGGAAGATGGGAATCCAACTTCGTCTCGATACATCTGGAAATCTTCCCTCGAAGTTGTTCCATCTAACTGCGGTAGGCGTCTAAAATGGGCCAAAGTTGTTGTGGACGAGGGGAGAATGGCTCAAGTTGAGACCATAATGTCAAATGTAAAGCAGCACCTAGGTACATTGGACTCTACCAACGATGTCCTTAAGGCATTCACAGAAGCTGTCACAGCCCTGAGTAATTTGTTTATAGTCCCACAGGGTAGGGCTAGGGCTTTTTGGAAAACGGCAACCAAGGGTAGAGACAGTTGGTACTCCTCTGCTTGCCGAGCTGCTAAAAGTGAACTTATCCGGGCGGTTGGAATTAAAGACCCAGCTCAAATCAGACTCGCTAGGAAAAGTTACAATAAAATTCAAGCTGTGGCAAGGGAAGCACATGAAACTAAGTTTTGGAGAGACCTAATGGACGCTAGCTCCAAAAAGGACACGAAGGGTTTCTGGGATTTGCTCAGAGGTAGGGATAGGCCTGTCGACTCACAACTGACTTGTAACATCACTGGGGAGGCCTGGTTTGCACATTTTTCTAAGCTTTACTCCATTCCATCCGGGGTACCAGGACAGAACAGGGGTCTCAGGCATAGAGAGTTGGCCGCTAATACAAACAATGACCACACTTTTGCAGCCAAGGAAGTGGAAGGAGCAATTAGGTGCCTTATTGCCAATAAGGCTGCAGGTCCAGATGGCGTCCCGGGTGATTTGCTACGGGTCAACACAGAGGTGTGGGGCAAACTCATTGCTCTACTATTGAATGAGGCCATGTCTGGTGGATGCCTCCCGGACTCTTGGATGGGTGCAGAAGTCGTCCCGATTTTTAAGAAAGGCTGTAGGGATGACCCTGCTAATTATCGTCCCATTAGCCTGCTTGATTCCACCCAGAAGGTAGCAGGCAAAGTAGTTCTGGGAAGGATTCTGCAGTGGGCCGAAGAAAAGCAGGTTCTGTCTGACTTCCAGGCCGGTTTTAGATCAGGAACTGGCACTATTGAACAGACATTCCGATTTCTAATGCTCTATTGGAAAGTGGTTGTACTGGGCAAAGGCAGTCTGTATCTCGCTTTTATAGACCTGCAGACTGCCTTTGACCTAGTCCCACGTGACCAATTGTGGGATGTCCTAGAGGGTCTGGGTATTCCCTCGTATTTGCTGGCTTTGCTTATCAAGTTCCATGAAAGCAACTTTGCACAAATCAGATGGGGCGAACAGGGCCAAAAAACATCTCGCATCTCTGTAGATAGGGGTGTCCGCCAGGGGTGTGTGCTAGCCCCCACTCTGTTTTCACTATACCTAAACGGAGTGGTGGAGCATCTGCTTAAACATCCATCAGACGCACCCTCCCTGGCGGGCAGGAAGATACCAACCCTCCTATTTGCAGATGATACCCTGCTGATTTCGAAAACTCCGGCAGGCCTCCAAACGTTGCTTTCTAGGTTCCAGGAATTTTTTAACTCTAGGGGTTTAGTCATCAACATGAGCAAAACCAAATTCCTGGTCCTGAACCCCCCTAGGAAGTCAGTTCATCTCCCAACCCTAGACTCAGTCCCACTCGAAAGGGTAAGGGAATTTGACTACCTAGGCATCCGACTCTGCGATTCTATGAGTTGGAAGGCTCACCACCAAAAAATCATTCTGACTCATAGAAGGGTTACAGGGGCATTGCTAAAAGAACATCGTGCTTCACCCCTTAAACCCATTGGAGTGATATTAGATATCTACAGGGCAAAGGTGGTTAGCGCGGCGCTGTATGGGGCAGAACTGTGGGGCACGCAGAAAGTTGATGTCTTGACCCACCTCGAGAACAAATTTCTCAAAGATCTAATGAGGCTACCTCACAGCACTCCCACTCTCCCTCTTTTACTTGATACAGGTACACGCCCCATAGCTGAGCAAGCAAAGCTACGTCCTCTCTTACTGTGGGCTCGAATATGGAATGTACCAGAACTCTCAAGCTATGCAGAAGCCCTGCGTGAACTCCTCTTAACCCCGGGCTGGCATAAGGTCGGTTGGCTCATGGAAGTAAAGCGGCTCCTTTGTGAACTGGGCCTGGGAGACACCTGGGCCAACAGAACATCTCCTCCCAAACAGTTGTTAAAGAAAATATTCTGGTCCTGGGTGGCAAATGAGAGAGTGAGTAATTCCAAATTATGCAGATCTGCCGCAGAGTTCTTGCTAATTAAAGATCTCCCCTTCAGAGAACCTTACCTGGACTTGATCTCCAACCCGATGGATAGGTCATTGTATTTTAAATTTAGGGTGGGAGTTCTGCCTTTAGGTCAGTGGACAGCAACCTGGAAACCACCTTGGCAAACCATACCGTTCTGTCCTTTTTGTGTTAACAGGGTTGAGTCTATTGCCCATCTTATGTTTGAGTGCCCAGCGTATGTAACACCTCGCCGTAGATGGCTGAAACCTCTTTGTGTGAGTCTGGGCATTCGATCACACTTGGAGGCCCTACAGATCCTAAGATCGAATACCTGTCCTCTATTTGCATGCAGCTTGGCAACATTTCTGGGCTGGGTATGGAGGATAAGATCTGTGAGGAAATTGCTCCTACAGTAAAGTTATCCCCAATGACTCATCTTGTTAACCATTGATGCTTTGTTACCCTCCCTCATCTTTCTACAGATGACTGTTATTAAGGTTCATTGTACAAAGTGTCTAGAGGCTCGAATTGCTAATTGTTTTATATTTTTATCTGATTTTGTATTGTAATGCTTTTATGAAATGATAAATATTTCGAAATAAAGCTATTCAAACAAACAAATACGACTACACTTCCAAGTGTACACTGGACCCTTAGTACGTCTCCCTAAAACTTCATCAGTTAACACCTCTTCTGGTTCTCTAGGCACAAGTTTATCTTTTTCAATCGGACAACCGTCTTTCACCTCATAAGCTTGACCACTGGTGTCAACTGCATGCACTAAATCATTCTCCTGGAAGTAACTCTCGTCATTAAAAAATGGCTCACAACTTGAACTGTGCATCCATTCTCCTGAAAAAACTTTACAAAAATTAGTCCGATTAATTACTGTTTTCCATCTACTGTTTGATTTGAAAACATCAATTTTCTAGTTAAGTTTCCTAATTCTATTGATTATTAAAATAAATAATTTTTCTTAACTTCAAAAGCCTGATCAACAATCTTCTCTACACTTTTCTTTTTCTTATAAAAAGCAGCTCTCTGTTTACCTTTCCTAATGTTTTTTTTTAACAAATTTAAAACCACCCTATTGCGAAACATTCATTTACGAATGTCTCTAAACTGATTCTGCCTTCTATTCCTATACATATTATTCTCTCCTGCTCCAGTTGTAAGATGTTTTGAGGGTCTCTCCTTCCTTTTCAAATTTACTCTCTCATTCTCTTTTTCTACATGCTGTCCAACATTTTTTTTTGCTCTACATATGTTCTGTAAGAAAGACTTAGTTGTCTTACCTGGAGCTTTGTTCCTGTTTTTTGAAGTATTTGTTGTGGAAGAGTGCTGTAATTCCGTTGCAGTTTTTGTTTTTTTGCGGTTATCATGTTTTCTTCTCCTTTGCCTTGAGGGCATCTTTCCTTACTCTTGAAATCTTGATTTCAATCTATGTTAAAGAAAAAAATAGCACATTATAGACCACTATTACCAAACAACAAAGCAATGGCAAAAAGCAAACGGTCTATTCAGGGTTACAGATCAGGTGAGGATTCTCCAGGGGTGCAGAAGAGGTGAGGCCTGTATTGAAGAGTGTAGTGGATAAGAGCTCTGTCCACAGGTACAAAGAAGATGAAGACCTGTGTCTAAGAGTGCAGTAGGGGATAGGCTTCATGAAGTGTAGTCCACTGCACTCTTACACACAGGCTTCACCACCTATGCTTCCCAGGAAAGGCCTCTCTCCCACTACAGTCTTGAACATAGGCCTCACCTCCTCTGTCCCTCTGGACATGCCTCACCTCATCTGCACAATCTACTTCCTAATCTGAAGTAACAAAGGTGACATTATTGTGAAAGGATGAAATATGTGTATTTAATCATGCAGACACTATTTATTCCTTCTTAAAAATCTAAAACTCATTCATTTGCACCAAAATCGTTTTTTAAATAACATTTTAGACACACACTGCAGGTCCTATGTACAAGCATTCAGTGTCCATGAGTACAGTGGAGAGGACTGACCTCCTCTGACCCTTTGGCAAGCCTTACCTCATCTGTGTCCTCTGGACAGGCCTCAATGTATTGAGTATAAATGATGGTAACTGGGTGCAGATGAGGTGACGCATGTCCAAGGGTGTAAATAAGCTGAGTGTTGTCTAAGGATACAGATTAGTTGAATTCTATTCAGGGTTACAGATACGGTGAGGATTGTCTAGGGGTGCAAGAGAGGTGAGATCTGTATTGAAGAGTGTAGTGGAAGAGAGGTCTGTCCACAGGTACAAAGAAGGTGAGACCTGTGTTTAAGAGTGCAGTGGGGGATAGGCTTCATAAAGCCTAGTCCACTGCACTCTTAAACACAGGCCTCACCACCTATACTCCCCAGGAAAGGCCTCTCTCCCACTACAGTCTTGAACACAAACCTCACCTCCTCTGTCCCTCTGGACATGCCTCACCCCAACTGCACAATCTACTTCCTAATCTGAGGTAACACAGGTGACATTATTGTGAAAGGTTGAAATATATTTATTTAATCATGCAGACACTATTTATTCCTTCTCAAAAATCTAAAAGTCATTCATTTCCCCCAAAATCGTCTTTGACATCACATTTAAGAAACACAGCACAGGTCCTATGTACAAGCATTCCATTTCATTACTGAAACCTCACTATTTTTCAAAATACAATTCCTCTATGCAAACAACCTCAATATGCTTCCTACAGTTTTGCACTGCGGATGCGTCACTTTTTGTGACGCAACGGCGGCATAAAACATGTACCTTTTTGCGCCATATTTAAAAAGTGACGCATGTAGGTAGATGCGTCACTTTTTAAACCTCTGTGCCACATTATGCTCAAAAATGTAAAAGCCATTCATTTTCCCCAAAATCGTTTTTGACATCACATTTAGGAAACACAGCACAGGTCCTATGTACAAGCATTCCATGTCATTACTGAAACCTCACTATTTTTCAAAATACAATTCCTCTATGCAAACAAACTCAATATGCTTCCTACAGTTTTGCACTGCTGATGCGTCACTTTTTGTGACGCATCGGCGGCATAAAACATGTACCTTTTTGCGCCATATTTAAAAAGTGACGCATGTAGGTAGATGCGTCACTTTTTAAACCTCTGCGCCACATTATATTCAAAAATGTAAAAGCCATTCATTTTCCCCAAAATCGTTTTTGACATCACATTTAGGAAACACAGCACAGGTCCTATGTACAAGCATTCCATGTCATTATTGAAACCTCACTATTTTACAAAATACAATTCCTCTATGCAAACAAACTCAATATGCTTCCTACACTGAGTTAACACAGGTAACATCATTGTAAAGAGTCAAATGTATTTCTTTAAACATGCACACATTCTTTATTCCTTTTAAAAAATGTAAAAGCCATTCATTTTTCCCAAAATCGTTTTTGACATCACATTTAAGAAACACAGCACAGGTCCTATGTACAAGCATTCCATGTCACTACTAAAACTTCACAATTTTACAAAATACAATTCCTCTATGCAGTAAAAACTTTTTACCAAGCATTATCAAAAAGCATGACACAAAGCAACATTAAAAAAACACAATTTGCTTCCAAATCTTCTCCATAGAGTATACAAGTCTCTATGTATATTACATGAATCATAACTCACCTTTACAAATGCTTTAGGAGATTCAGAACAGTGTCAGATACACACACCAATATTTCTTTAGCAGAGCAAAAGGTATGTTCTCCAGGCACTGCAAACCTTAATGGCACAGAAAACCTCTAATTCTACACACATATTGCTCATGGTAACCAATCAAAACTCTTCCCTCTGTATTTTCAAACCAACACCCTTCCCCCCCCTCAGCCCTTTCTACCTGTTACCATAGCAACTCCCTCCTCACTGAGCTCTCAGGTTTAAAAGTTTATTCTACAATGTTGCAAATCACCTCAGCAAGGATGTCTGACCTGCGAATACACCAGCTTATCTGGTGCAATGTTTCTTTAAATGACTTTTTTTAACCATTCAAATTACTTCTTACACAGAACACAACCATGCACCCTAACTTTCAGTTTTCAACTATCTCAATCTACCAATCATTGCTTGTGATTCAAGAGCACTGAAAGTCTACAGTTTTTTTTTGCAAACTCCTATTGTTCCAACTGCCATTTCTTTCCCACACTTCATCTGACTGCACCAGAATCTCCTCTCACCATGTATTCTGTCTGGATTATTGGACATAGCTATATCCACTGGGCTCAAAGGTATGCAGCTACCAGAAATTTTCACAACCTTGATTTACAAAATGTGAACATTAAATGGATTGGCCAGAGAGGATTGAGATGTCACCAATTGATTCCATTGGTGAAAACCTTTTTGCATTTGCCACACCCTAACCTCATAATTCTGCACTGTGGTGGAAATGACTTAGGCACTTTGACTGGGGTAGGTCTGGAAATGCTTTTAAAGGACACCTTTGAACAATTGATGGCACTTTTTCCTCAAACTGCCTTGGTATTTTCCAATATATGCCAAAGACAGAAATGGAACTGGTCCAACCAATTTTGTCCACAATTTGAGAAAGCACGGAAACATGTGAATAAATCTGTTTCTGCTTACATGAGAGACTATGGAATGGGTTCAAAATACAACAACAACTTGCGTTACAACATGCAAGATATCTACAGAGGAGATGGTGTGCACTTCTCAGATGAGGGGAATAGAATATTCCTCCTGAATTTAAGACTGTGCATTGGTACCTACTTGTAGGTACCTAAATCAGCCACAGAACCCAAAAGCTCTTTTCAGAGCTACCCTACCTCTGATCACTCAAAATGATTATCTTTTTCTAACTTTTTTCACTATTCTTCACCAAAGTACGCTCCCCGGTACGCTTCCCGGTGGGCGTACCGGGCGCTCCACCCGCGAAAATTTAAAAATATTTTTTTTTGGGGTCTATATGGGCCTCCTAACACCCCCTCAGAAAACCTAGGGGGTCAGGGAGTGCCTACCGTGCCCCCTTATACCCTTTTCCAACGTTGTTTGTCCTCCATTTTCTGTCTCAAATCTACCGAAACACAAAATGGAGGACTCCCGTAGCGCTGTCGGTAGGCGTAGCGGGGCGCGCACCGGGAAGGGCTCCCAAAAAATGTGAAAAGTTAATTTACATTAAAACCACTGGAGACACTTTCACCACATATACAATAGCTCATACTACATACCAATCCCTACCATTTTCCCAAATTTGGTGGAATTCCATTGAGCCATTTAGCCTGTAGACCTCTCTAAATATCCTGAGGTAAATTACTTCACAAAAACACATCTGAAGTATTAGAATTGACAACCAATTAAAAAGTTACTTTGATTTTCTACTATTATTTCATGACATTTGATTGGTTATGTACCTGAATATATATAAAGAAAGAGAGAGAAACACAGCCATTTTGACTACTACTTCCTGAAGTACATTTCAAGAGCATTTTCACTGACAACTTCAACTTCTTTTTGAAAGGTAAGTTGTTATTTTGAAAACTGAAGTATGTTGTGCACTTTAAGTTAATTTGGAAAACTTTTTCTGATAATTATATACTATCCCTCTGTAATAGTTATAGATTGAAATAGACTTCTCTGTTATAGTTATGGATGGATTTAGGCGTGTCTTGTATAATTATGAATTTACTTAGGCTTCATCACATACACTTTTTTATATTTCTACTTCCAGTCTGATACCATACACTGCCCAAAGATAAATTCACTGTTAAAAAATCCTAACTACCTGTCTGAACTTAAACCCAACAGTGCCCTATCTCTACTGATACATTTATTTTTTATGCAAATTTCAGCACGAAAATGGAAGGACAACAAAATATTTCCTTTGAAATTGTCCTAGAGAGCAACAATGAAGAAATTATAGAACCCAATGATAACTTGGAATTCATGGATGAATCAAGGGACTATGAACTACTACAATGTGTAGAATCAGTGGATTTGCTCATTCAAAATGAGGACATTTCTGACAGTCAAATGATAGAAGTTATGTTTAATTTGGAAAAAGAATCTGAAAAATAAATTTATATTTAATAATTCTAAAATTGTTTGAGACATTATTCATTTTTATATGTAATTCTTAAACTAGTACCAAATTGATTATAATGTAAAGTCAGACTTATAGTATACTGTGAAACTTTTTTGTTACATAGTAATTTTGCTCATAGATACTTCCTTTCTCCCACTATATTATCTCCAATGTGTATTTGACATCTGTTTTTCATCTCCTGCCTCCATGTTCTTTCTTCTTTCCTGACAGACTATGATATGGATTCCATATAGCACAACTTCTGTAACAACATGCAAGATATCTACATCGGAAATGGTGTACATTAAATTTAAGACATGTTGGTACTTAAAACACCCAAACAACACAACAACTCTATTCAGAGCTACCCTACCTCTAAGCACTTTAAATTATTATTTTAGTGTTTCACTGAGTTTTCCCCATGTGTGGGGCGGGGAGGTGTGTGTGGGGGATGTGTGGGGTGTGTCTGTGAGGTGTGTGTGTGTGGGTGTGTCTGAGGGGGGATGAGGTGTATAGGTGTGTGTAGGTGTGTGGGGTATGTGGGTGTGGGTGGGGATGTGGGTGTGTAAGGTGTGTGTGTGGGTGTGGGTGTGTGGGGTGTTTGGGTGTAGGTGGGGGTGTGGGTGTGTGAGGTGTGTGTGGGTGTGGGAGGTATATGTGTAGGATGTGTGTGTATGTGTGGGATGGGTGGGTGTGTCTGTGAGGTGTGTGTGTGTGTGTGTGTTTGGGGGGAGGTATGCGTGTGGGATGTGTGAGGTGTGTCTGTGAGGTATCTGTGTGTGCGTGTGTGTGTGTTGGGGGTGAGGTGTGTGTGTGTGTGTGTGGGATGTGTAAGGTGTCGGTGTGGGTGTGGGGTGTTTGGGTGTGGGTGGAGGTGTGCGTGTGTGAGGTGTGTGTGGGGAGTGTGTGGGTGTGGGGGTGTAGGGTTGTGTGCGTGTGGGTGTGTGTGGGACGTACTTGTAGGTACCTAAAACAGCCACAGAACCCAAAAGCTCTTTTCAGAGCTACCCTACCTCTGATCACTCAAAATGATTATTTTATTATTTAATATTATGATTATATAATTTTTTTCACTATTTTTCCCCATGGTACGCTCCCCGGTACGCTCCCCGGTGTGCGTACCGGGCGCTCCCCCTGCGAAAAAAGAAAAAAGACCCTTTAATGGCCCCCACATCAAACCTAGGGGGTCATGGGGGGTCTACCCTGCCCCCTTTTGGTCATTTCCCCCTTTGATTTTTGCCACCTCTTGTGTCTCAATCCTACCGAGACACAAGATGGCGGCCGCTGCGGACTGTTTCGAATGTTTACAGACACCCGAGAACCAATCAGCTTCCCGTGCGCAAGTCGCGTGGCGCGCCCGGAGCGCTCCCCGGTGCGCGTACCGGGGCGCGGCCATAGATATATACATTTTTTTTAACCTAAATTACTCAAAATCCTCTGGAGCACATATCTTGAGACATAGCAAAGGCACATCGGGCTACCAGTCCCTACAATTTTGCCAAATTTGGTGAAAATCCATTCAGCCGTTCGAGCTAAAAGTGCGACAGACCGCCCTATGGAAATTAACATGGGGAAAACACGTTTTGGGACCCCCTTTTATCTCGGCCCCCGCTTGATGAATCCCCCCCAAACTTCTCAGGGAAGGAGCGGAGAGCCGCGAGACAAAGTTGCTGAAAAATTCAGGCAGATTCCTCAACCGGCGCCAAAGTTTTTCCCAATAGAATGTTGCAATTTCCCTATGGAAATCAATCCTAACTATAACTACCTACTGGCGACCGCCAGTAGGTAATATATATATATATATATACATATATATATATATATATTTTTCCAATCCTGGTTCCAAAGTATCAAAACAGGCACAACTCCGTGGGATGAATTCAAAGAGTATATTTTATTCCAAACGACCAGACTCCTTTCAGCGGACAAGTTCGCCTTGTTCACTACATCTGATTTCACCTAGGTGAATGAGCATTTATATAGCAGTGCATGTGACACACGAAAAGAGACCAGGTGAGTTGCCATGGCAACGAGTGGGGGGGTGATGGAAATAGAAAAGTTTGTGACTGTAAATGTGCAAGTCATCATCATTACATTTCCTTCATATTAATGAAAACAAAAATTTAAAATACTTCTGAGTGCGTTTGGAGACATACATTTGTCTGTACTGTTTATGTAAATCAATTTAGGAAAATATTCTCTCCCTCCCTCTTACTTTGTACATCGTAATGCTGCATTTGTTAGGAGCAGTGGACATAGACAAAACATCCCAGGTCTAGTGGCATAAAGGAAATTTCATGCGCGCGCTTTCTGTAACAGCGGATGGATGAGGTGAGTCATAGGCATGTTTGTTTGGTGTGCCGTTTGTGTAAAAGACCTCGCTGATGCTGAGTTACTCTCATAAGCCCTCGTGGTACGCTTCATTGATATCACGTGTTTGGGTATTATTGTCGCAAGTGCTGTATTTTGGCGCTGCATGTTGCTTCCTCATTCTCGGTAAATGCCGAGTTTAGTCAAATTAATGACACAGGTCTATATATATATATATAAAACCCTCCAAGCTTCAGACATCACTACATTGAGATCGATGTATGCATTGGCCCAAAACAATGATAAAACCACTTATACCACACAAGAAGATCTGCATGAGTTGGTTATTCAAAGCAATTGTGCTGCTGGTAGTGCTTTCCGCCCTCTTTCAACATTTATTCCCCTTATGCCAAAAGATTCTATAGACACTTTTAGTGACTGTGTAATTAAAGACCTAAAAAACCAAAATCACAGTGATTTGTGCAAACAATATCAAAGGAGATATTCAGAAATACAGTACTTCAAACTGATGCTCAAACTCAAGAATAATGGGAATGTAATTATAAATAAGGCGGAAAAAGGAGGAAACATAGAGGCCTATTAGGAAGGCGGACGGGCCTGTGTCCGTCCGCCACCCCTGAGGTGGAGGGACCATCCGCAGGGGCAGCGGCGGTCCCTCCATTGCAATTAGGATGTGGCCGCCACCCTGGCTTGAAGCAGCACCCGCCGCAAGGTTAAAAATGCATGATTTGCATTTACATGCACAACGCGGCATGCACCGCGCGGTGCCTGCCGCTTTGTGCATGTAAATGCAGGGGGGTACCATATGTAACCCCCATGTGCACCCCCCCCCCCTTCACCCTGGGGGCCCGCAAGGGACCTCCCGAAGCAAAGTTCCACATGCTTTTCCACGGCGGAAAAGCCGCCGCGGAAAAGCATGTTTCACCACACATCCTAATTTGGCAGATGGTGTCTTGCAGACACCGCCACCAAATAGCGCTCATCATCCAGCGGATCAGCGGCGGACGGACTTGCCATCCGCCGCTGTTCCCAACGCCATCCCACCGCCATCCTAATCTGGTGGTGGGTGTTTTCTGTCACCGCGGCGGTGAATCCGCATCCTCCGGGCCGGCGGTGGTTTCCACCGGCCCGGAGGATGCGGATTCACCGCCATCATAATCGACCCCATAGTGTTGTGGCCCAGAGATTCATATATGAAGGAACCAGAACAACATCTAAATGATACATCATGCTATAGAAAGGCTTCATTTCAGTATTTTAAACTAATTAAAGATCTAGTGTTCAAGGAACTAGCCCAGTGGAAAGGAGAAGGGCTGTTAAGTAAAAATGAGTATAACTTTCTCAAATATGATAATCCCATTACACCGACCTTATACATCATTCCTAAGGTCCACAAAAAAGTCACTCCAATACCTGGAAGACCTATTATTTTTGCTCAGAAAAGCCTTCTCGAAGCAATGTCCAAGTATGTAGATTTTTATTTACATGACTTTGTGGAAAACCTTCCCTCTTTCATTAAAGACACTGGGCACTTCCTTTCAAAACTACTGTCAGTTACCTGGAATCAGGGCTACCATTTTATAGTCATGGATATATGTTCCCTGTATACTAGTATATATCATACCAATGGTTTGGAAGCCGTAAAATATTTTTTAGGTAAAAGGAACAAACAACTCTTCCAACACAATGCTATGTTATTGAAAATTATTGAACTGTGTTTATTGAATAATTACTTTTTGTTTAACAAAGAGGTCCACCATCAGTTGTGCGGTGTGGCCATGGGGTCATGCTTCTCTACCAGCTATGCGTGCTTGCACATAGGTTGGTGGGAGGAGCATGTCCTCAGGCACACTCACAAGGAACTGTTTGACATCCATGTACTATAATGGTAGCATTTCATAAATGATGTCTGTGTGATTTAGCAGGGATCAAGGGAGTTAGCACAGGATTGTGTCAATGCTGTCAACAACAATGATTTAAATCTGGAATTTACAGGCCACATAAGTAACCAGCGATTACAGTTTCTTGATGTGGAGATATATATTGACAATAATGTCATACAGATGAAAAGTCACAGAAAAAGCACAACAGCAAACTCAATATTACATGCCAGTAGCTCCCACACCAGACATCTCATAAAGAGTATCCCGCATGGAGAATTCTTAAGAATTAAAAGAATCTGCAGTTCAGAAACAGACCTTACCCAATGCCAAGCACAAGCATTACAGAGATTTCTAAACACGGGGATATAAAATGAAAGGCTTGAACACAGCATTACTTAGGGCTAACAGCACCAACAGAGAGACATGTTTACTTAATGCTGTCCAAGAAACAACTCCCAATAGAATTGAGACGAATGTCAACCCACATAAAAACAGTGACACAGTTAGATTAATAATCACCTATAGTCGGCAGGAAAAACAAGTAAGGAGCATTATCTATAAAAACTGGCCGATAGTAAGAACAAACATAACTCTATCACTAATCTTGCCAGAATTGCCCTTGATTACTTTCTGAAGGTGCACCCTCAAGGAGGGCTTCACTAGTTAAAACAATCCATGAGGTACTTGCTCCCAGCAACTGGCTATCTAAAAGGACCGTTTTTTCCAAGTGTAGCTCATGCCAAGCGTGAACATTTGGGGTCAATAAACAGGAATACACTGATGCATTTGAACATACTCCTTCCAAGATCAATGGGATGTTCACTTGCAGAACATATTTTGCGGTGTATATACTTGAATGTTCCTGTCATTTACAATACATGGGCAGTACTAAGCTGCAGGTGTTCAATCGCATTTTGCAACACTTACACGCAATAGTCAATCCTGACCCCAGCTACCCTGTTGCACGACATTTTAAGCTTTTTCACAACAACAACCTGAATGATTTGAGCTATTTTGTAATTGATGCAGTACCAAGGTCGATAAGGGGAGGCAATAGTGAAAAGAAATTGCTTCAGTTAGAAACACAGTAAATCTTACAACTTGACACAAAGATTCCAAATGGTCTCAATACGTGAGAGGATCTGCACAATTTCTTGTAATCTAATGTACTCATGGCTCTGCATGTGTTTGCCTCTGTATACGAATTGTGGTGATTTGTACATCTCAGTTTTTTATCCGGTTGATTTTAGCACTATTTTAGCCCAGTTTTTACCTGGTTTTACCTGATTTGTAATCGGTTTTACATGGTTTTACCTGGCTTTTTAATTGGTTATAGAAAACTGTATATGCTTCCCCAATTATCTATTTACTGTATCAATATCTGCATTAGTTAGCAGTAAGGTCTAACATTTGCTTATTTGCACTGTCTACTTGCACAAGCACTGTCAAGCACTCCATTTCAATAATAATATTTTGGAGTGCTGTCTTGAATTTCTTATCTGAGATGTCCCCCCGCAAAGTGCTGGTCGCTTTAAATAAGACTGTTAAAAAAACTGGGGCATCCACGATTTCAATACGTGATACCTTGTGCCGGCTCGAAGTTGCAACTAACACGCCATAAAGTTCAAATACGCGTGCTCCGGTGTAATTAAGATAGATAAGTCCATCTCTAGTTCTACACTCGTATGAATCCAGAGATGTCCCTCCAGTTCGAGGACGTTTTCACCGACACGCAACATAATCTGAACAAACTGCCTAAGGGCCACTAAGAGGCCTCGAATATCAATACTATACAGTCCTGAAGATGGTCTCACTAATGCAAAAATAGAAACTAAAACGTCGACTTATACACTTTTTTCTTTGATATTGACTTGTGGTTTATTTTAAGAAAAAGTGTTGCAATTGTTACAGTGAAGGTTTTCAAGTCCATAATAATTACCTTCTTGTTTCGTTGGATGTATTGTATACAAGTACCCTGAAAAATGTTAATAAAAAATTTAATACTTTCATATATACACCCGCTTTTGCCTGTTCTATACACCTTTTTGAGATTTACTCCATATGATTGTTCGCTCTTGAACTGAGTTGTACCCGTTTACAAGAAATTGTCTAAAAGAATTGACGAGCTAAAAGAAATCAATTAGCAAGAAATTAATTAGCAAGCATATCTTCCATCTTGCTCCCACATGTTATATTAAAATAAACTAATCATCCAATTGAATAAATCCCTTGAAGGCACATTTACCCATCCCTCAAGGGCAGTTTGGGTTGCCCATTTCTCTCACCATACTTGCACATCAAGCTGATATAATTCTTGAATCTGCACTCCATTTATCCGCTAGCTGTGAATTCATTTTGTTGCTGTATACAAAGGGATTCATTTATGTCCGTTCTTTGCACTATGTTCTATTTATATTTGCACAAGCACTTTTACATACGGAATATATGTTTACAGGCATAGCACGACTATCCATGTATTTGTATTACATTTTCTGCTATGATGAATTAAATAGCTGTTTTAACTTATAATATAAGCACTTTTTCAAGCACCAGCCCTTTAACTATTATGCACAATTTTCTTCCCCGTATACGAAAACTGCTAAACTACGGATAACTGTTTTCAAATTAAATACAGTTTTTCTGTGTTGTTATTATGCTTTGATAGTGCACTACCGCATTTAGCCACTAGGCTTTTGTATAAAACAATAATGTTTTGCATGTTAAATTTCTGCTGGTAGCAGCTGAATCCATCTATATATATTCAGTTGATTATCAATGTAACATACAAATAGTATTTTGTTTAGCTTTATCCTGTCAGAGGGAGGGTCTAAGTCACTTTGTCACTATATAACACTGCTACAGGTTCAAGCATGTCATGTGATGAAGACCGGGGAGACCTGGTTGCAACGCGTCATGCTGTGAATTTTCCGCAATAAAGCACTTCTATATCCATTCACGCTGTGGTCCGTACCTGATTACAGTTGGACTGGATTTAATCATCAGGATTGTGGTTCTTCATATATATATATATATATATATATATATATATATATATATATATATATATATATATATATATATATATATATATATATATATATATATATATATATATATATATATATATATATATATATATATATATATATATATATATATATATTATTAATTGAAAAAACATAGGTTTCAGGGCTGTTATAGTTAGCTGGACATTTCACTCGTACAAAACCATAGAAACTCCTCTGTTATAGTTAGTTCTGCTAACTATAACTCACGCGCCCACAATCCACTGCTGATAATGTCACATATTACATCTTTCATGACATGATCAGTGACATCACTGATGACATCACTGATGACATCTCAAATGACATCACTGATGACATCATCCAGAGAATGTGGTTTGGTTCGTTATTTAAATATGTACTATATATATAGCAATCTGCATTGAAGAATGAGTGGATTTATAAATAACTGGATGGAGGATTTAGTAGCAGTGTGATTGACTGTTTACTTGACTAATTTATAGTGTCTCACTAAATATGTTGGATAGTGACTAAATTGTCAATATCTGTATCACAGTTGTTGTGTAAACTGCTGCACCAGTTGGTTACTAGCTATGTGAAAGTCTATATTAGTCACTGATTAGTTAACCGAGTATTTGTATGGGAGAGTGAATGTGTGTGTGGTTCGGTGCGGTGTGTGACTGCCCAAAGATGTGTGAATAGCTGAATCAGTAGGTATATGAGGTTAAGACTGCATTGCTTGGGTGAGTGAATATCTTTATGGGTGTGGTGATGAGCAAATATATATATCTCTCAATGGTACATGTCCAACAAACTAGAAAAATAAAAGGCAGTGTATGTGACAGTTGTTTATAAATAAGTATACATACGACTCAGAGATTGTATGAGTGACTGTATGGATAACTGTATAATTGTAATAGTGATTTTATAACCTACTAATTATGAGTTACTATCTACATGAATAAATGAAGTGGTGTTTGTATAAGTGCGTAGCTGAATAAATATAAGTATGATCCATTGTTTGCATCAGTGAGTAGGATGACTGCATAAGTGAATAGCATGTGTGCTGGTGCGTAATGTCGAAATAGGTGTATAAGTATATTTGGTAGTGTTCTATTGATCATTGAAATCATGTATGAGTGAATCTATAGGTAAGTGATTAGATGTGTGTGTAGATCTAGGAATCACTGAGTGGGGTTTTAGAAACTTGTATTGGTGTGTCAATGGATTCAAACATGGTTCTCTGTATTTTACGGTGAGTGATGAAAGACTAAACTAGTGTATGAGGAGGTGTATCTGAATTTGACGTGGATAATGTCATCAGTGATGTCATCAGTGATGTCATTTGAGATGTCATCAGTGATGGCATCAGTGATGTCACTAACCATGTCATGAATGATGTAATATGTAACATCATCAGCAGTGGATTGTGGGCACGCAAATTATAGTTAGCAGAACTAACTATACCGGAGGAATTTTAATGGTTTTGTACGAGTGAAATGTCCAGCTAACTATAACAGCCCTCAAACCTCTGTTTTTTTCAGTGAATTTCTAATGTTTCTTAAATACTAATGCTCAACTATAACATGTATGAAACCTATGGTTTTTCAGTGAATTTCAAAGGTTTTTTTAATGATATTCTTTTAATGAAATAATAGGTATATGCATTTTTTATACTGATTTCCTACAAATGTTTAACTGTTTATATTTACACATTTTATTTTTTGAATTACGTTATATATTGTTAATAAAAATGGTTTTTAAAATATTGAAACTGAAATATTGTTTTGTTTTCGCGCAGTGAATGGATTAGTACATGGTGCTGAATGGGTCACTAGAGGAGTGCAAGAGGAGTGACAGGGTGTTTTCTGGTAGTGTATGGATACTGACTGGGGAATTGAAGGTGTAAAAGACAAGTGTGTAGGTGGTTAGAGGACTGCATGCAGAGTGGATAGGTGTTTGAAGGAGTCCATGTGTTAAGGCCTGGGTCACTGGATGAGTACAAGGGTACTGACTGAATGATTAGAGTACTGCAAGGAGAGTGCCTGGGTGAATTTATAAGTATTTGGGTTTTGGTGCAGTGAATGGATTAGTACATGGTACTTAATGGGTCACTAGAGGAGTGCAAGGTGACAGGGTGTTTGCTTGAGTGTATGGATACTGACTAGGGAATTGAAGGTGTGAAAGACAAGTGTGTAGGTGGCTAGAGGACTGCATGCATGTGGATAGGGGTTTGAAGCGGTCCGTGTGCTAAGGCCTGGCTCGCTGCATGAGTACTTGGATACTGACTGAATGATTAGAGTACTGCAAGGAGACTACCTGGGTGAATTTATAAGGGGTTGGCTTTTGGTGCAGTGAATGCATTACTACATGGTGCTGAATGGGTCACTGGAGAAGTGCAAGGGGAGCGACACAGTGTTTGCTGCCTGGGGAATTGAAGGTGTGAAAGACAAGTGTGTAGGCCATAGACAGCTGTGTTTGGAAATTAAATAGATCATAAAAGAACCAATTCAATTCACTGAAAAAAACACAGTTAAAAGCTTAGTTATGGGTCTGGCTCAAACCAAAGAAATCCAACAGTTATTGTTACGCGAGCGCACATAACACACACCATAACCCGCGGGATCTGCCACGCTATGTGAACTCATAACTGTAACTGGTGAAGTTCCGTCATTTTATGCATCTGAGCAAGAACCATAACTCGTTTTTTAACTGTGGGTTTTTAGTGATTATATACACATATATGTATGTGCAGTCGGATGGAGAATGTTTGTGCATTAAGTTGTTGGTGAGAAGTGAGATAAAAAGAATGTCAATGGGGCTGAGTCACACAAGATGTCCCCCTGCCCACCCACAATGAAAATGTATGGAACAGTAATGAGCCAATTTCTAAATACAAAATATCCTGTTTGGACTGGAGTCCAGAAGCTCATGTGAACTTCATCTCAATTAATTTAAGATGAATGGTTGCTCCTGTTCTTCTGATTTGATGACAGTTCAGACTGCATTATATTGGATTTGTAGATTAGTGCAGCTAAAATACTTGAATATCTGGTGTGCTGAATGGATATTATCCTCTTGCAAAATAATCTCAAAAGCAGTGACCATCAGAGACTTCCAAAGAAATGAAATCGTGCCCCAGTGCAGAGAAAGAGGATCTTGTTAATTGTCTTAATAATGTATATTTAAGCCATTTACACAGTCTTTTGGTGGTAAGGTGGGAGCTGCAGAAGGAATCACTCTTCCTGTTAGTCGGCATGTGCAAACAAGAGGCTATGTGACATTATATTGCTTGCAGAGATTATCAAATTAGTTTATCTAGCTCATTCTTTATGTGTGATGTCCAGTCACTGAGATCGCTTCCCACAAGTGAATCACTGGAAAAAATGCCATGCTACAGAAAATAAGATTGATATATACTTCCCATAAAGTGGACTTTTTTCAAAGCCTCCTCCTGCTCCTCAGGCTGACGCCACCTCAGAAGCTGTTGCAGGAAGGCTGCACTCCACACATCATGCAGAGAGTCACTGGAATCTCAGTTTCCATAAAATTCATGACTGCTGGGGGAAAGGGTGTGGGCATCTGAATCAGTCTACGGCGCCTGCATATGTAGACCAGGGTAACTGAAGATTACTCACCTGTGCACTCTGCCTCCTCTCCAACTGAGATGTGTGTGCTTTCGGTGCACCAGCTTTGGACTCAGAGTGCAGACAGAGGAGATGCGTGATCCCTGCGTCTGCAGGGCACCAGGCATTAAACACACTGATGCCAACAACTGATTTAAAGAGTTGCCGCTGGACAGGCAGCTCAACAGCTGCAGTGCCAGGGAGTGGTTCCAACTTAGATGGACAGAGGTGCGAGCATGTGGCTGAAAGCATGCACATAGCAGGCCTCAGCAACCTCCCTGCTCATGACAAAAGCTGGGGCAGTGGGACATGATTCATGAATCCACTCTGTGTCTGTCTTCATGACTCAGCCATGTGCAAAACCGTTTGTACTGGCAGCTTTGTTACAGATATCAGCATGCACTCCCTATTACCAAGTAGCAGTGCAATATAAGGGGCTTATTTGCAAGAGGGCTGCGCCATTGGAATGTCAATTTTTATTTGATGCTCTGGTGACAAAAGCCTCTCAATCACATCTATGAGGCGACGCAAGGCCACGCTACATGACTTTAAATGGCCTCATAGATATAGAGTAAGAGAAGACAACGCAAAGCACTGTGTTCCCTTACTCTGTGTTAAGGTGGTGTTCCATAAGCGTTGAGGTTCGTGCTCCCACCCCTCACCCACGGATTTTGATGCTGCCCTATATTTATAAAACCGCTTAAACTTGGGGCTGCACCAAAACATTGCCCCTTCCCAGAGCAGGCATAATGAGGACAATTATTTTTGTATTTGTCCTCGTTTTTTCCTTTTTCCATGTGGGCTGCACTCTTGCAGCAACACATAGAACAAGGAAAACACCTCCATGGATTTTTTTTGCCCAGGAAGATGCCCCTTTCTGCACAAAAACAATCCTGCCTACAACACAGACCCCCTTGCACCGTGCTTGCATTGGTGCTAGGCGCCAATCTTTGCGCAGGAATTCACAGTATCTCGTAAATACGGTGCTTTCCTGCACTTTCAAATTTGCATAGGTCAGTAAATCAACAACACTTACAGTGCTGCCCTATGCCCATTTTTAGGTCTCGCTAGTCAGCGCACATGCGCTGTCTCTCCGAGACCTGAAGTAATCTGTATCAGGGGGTGCAACTCCCCCTTTTGCCGGGAATTTCTCCTTCCACTTGCCATTAGATAACACTGGCATTGCTTTAGTGTTTATCATTGGATGTCGATTCCATGCGTCACTTCAGTTTATCCCAGAAGCAGCACCGCCTAACTACAATTTTCATCCGCTGTGGTTAAAGTGTGTCCGAGGGCAACTTTCTTTGTAATGCCCCACTTGTATACTTTATCAGCGTGGCGGTCGTGAAGAGCGCTGCGCTGTTAATTATACATAATCAGCATGAACGCCGCGCCATTAATGGTTTCAATGTCAGCAGGCACGAGATGCTCCTCCACAATGCTTATTTCACAATCTTGGCGCAAACAATGGCGGTGTGCCTGGATGCTGTTTGTTGCGATCGCATTTTGACTGGTCTGCTCTGATATGCTGTGATAATAAAGACATAAGAACACGGGCATACGCTTCGGGGGTTCCCACTGTCTGTAGTATGTAAAATGTTGGCATGCGTGTCATACACATGTGTTGACATGCCCAGGTTGCAGTTCTCACTGGCGCTAATTGCGCGTGTACGCTCGTCATTCATTCCTGAGGAGGGCTCTCTGGGCAGATTTCACGTGTATGCTCTTTGCCTCACAGATGCTATCATGGACTTCGATGCTGATATCTAACTGACGGTAACGTCCCTATCACACGCAGAGCCTAGCAGGCGCCAAACCCCCCTCTGGGTGCCTAATTAACTCATTCCCAGGCTGTTCATCAATAAAGGGCCCCACCCGGCCCCTGCTTCCAGATCTTCACCCAGCACACACTTCCTGCACATGGATGGTGGTACCCAAGCCTCTGGGAATGAGAGCCTTAACCTTGCAAAGGCATATCGTCTTGGAGACAAGATGCGGTCCTCCTGAGGAGACTTTATTCATTTTAATTAGTAGTTATTTTGTCTTAGATTTGATGGAAACCAACAATCGAATTTCAGAAAGAAAGGTATATGAAAAGTGATCAAGGGTACAATGGGGGTGTGGTCAGCTCGTGTGGGGGTGGAGTCAAAAGTGTGGATTGAACAAAACAAAGTCTAACAATTTTCGTTGGCCTTTCACCTACAGATGCAGTAATCAGTAGGAAATACTTTTTTCTGGTGGAAAACCTTGGCTTGTTTCAATGTAATCACTTCAGATCTCTGTGAGTGTAACCAATGGTCCCCTAATTTCATTCCTGGTCGGTGCACTGGGGAAAAAGTGAGTTGTATGTATAGTGCTAAGAGGTCTAAGCCTATGAGAAAGCACAGTGAATAAGTAAGATGTTAGATTAACAGTGTAATACACGCAATATAAGATAGGCGGCACACAGTGTAAATGTGCCATCACTAGATGTGCAAATATATTTTGATTAATTGTTTGCAGTGATTTCAAAAATTGTCTTTTTAGGGCAATGCAGATTGTACCCAATGCAAACCTTTTTATAAGCTGTCATCAAAATTATACATTTCGGATTCTGTTAACTCAAGGCTATGCGGACTCCCAAGCAGCCTTTAGATTTTCAGATGAACCAGGTTCCCACATTTACATTATTTCAGGAAGCAAGACACCCCGGAGAGATGCCTTGCTTCTTCTTTACTTGCCTCTCGCTTCTCTCACTTTATAGTAGATAAATCCCTTCTTCTCCCCTTTCAACCTGAAGGAACTCAACCATCCAGAACGGTTGTTTTCTAAATAAAAAAGGTGGGAACTGTTTTGAACAAGTTATAAATCTTGGGAGCAATGTTTCCTTGTTCCCCTGCCCACTTCGATCTCTGGTGCAGACAAGGTCCCAAGCGTTAAGAGTGCCTCCAAAGATATTACAGGAGTTACATGCATGCTGAATACAAAGAATAAGAATGGCGGAGAGTTGCATAGAATTATTAGGACCACACATTACTGGAGGTGGGGTTTAGCACCAGGTCAGCAAAGAGTATCAATAAACTCCACTACAAGAGCTGGTGCATCTCCATTTAGGTAAACTTGAGGCAGGTTAATGGGGTTCCTGCTGTGAGAGATCAAGTGCCACTTCACTAGACTGCATGACGAGAGCTGGCGTAAGTACACGTCAGGCCTCCTTTGGGACACCCTAACCTTTGAAAGGCTGCCTGTCCTATGCTGACTGATCAGCTACATGAAATCCAGTAGGGTCAATGCAAGGGGTTTGCCGCCTCTTTGCTCGTGCAAAGGACATCTACCAACGAGTTACTGGCAGCTCCCTTGGTGACTGCCTAGTCTTGCTCTAGGGTGGACCCTGGTGACCAGGATGCTCCTACTGCACTTTTTGTTGATGATGTCGTAACAAGCAGGCCCAGGTGGTGCGCACAGTTGTCTCTGATCTCATTATGTGATACCCCATTTAGAGTGTTGAGATTGGCACTGCATCTTCCCCACAGTTGGATCTGGATAACATGTTGGACTTTGCTCTTGCGGTGCTAGTTTGCTGCGAGCATCACTACTACTCTTTTTCGAGGTCCTTGAGGCCAGTCAGGCTGCTCAATTAGTACCCTCCTTTTAGGTCACTCTGAGTGAGTGATCACCCGAAGCCCTCCGTGAGCGGCCCTGGGGGTTTGAATTTCCATCCTCCCATTGAGGAGCCCCATCACACTGTTCTTCGCTTGTGTCCACAAGCGGTGGGTGTCCTGAGTGTTGTATTCACTGGTGCTCCCTATGAGGGAGCTTTACACTCTTCCCCAGTTATGCTCCTCTCCGTATCACTCCATGGTGTGTTTCCTCTCCCATCAACCATGGGGACGTAGAGCCTTTTCCACCTTGGCTCCCAAACTGTGGAACTCCCTCCCCTTTGAGCTTACCAGTCAATCCTCCTTAGCAATATTTAAAAAACTTCTTAAGACCTGGCTTTTTTCTCAAGCATATTAGATTCTTGCTCTCCCAATGGCCTTTTGGTCTGGTTACTTGGAGTCTGGAATTTTCTTGTCTGTACGTATTGCGCCTTAATGCCCCTTGGGGCTAAGTTGTATTGCGCGGTATAAAAATGCCATTCATTCATTCATTCATTCAACCCCTATTCCTGGATACAAAGAGGTGATATTCCCCTTACGTCACTCGCTGTGCGTATCCACTCACAGCCACAGATAGGGTCTTCATCGCTTAATTGTTTTTGTTCGGCTGTAGGCTGCATCTCTGATTTACTTTTTTGGCAGAGTTGCTTTGTGTGCTGCAAGGTGTGCTGTCTTCATCACCCTAGCAGGCTGCGGCTAAACTTACAGCCTGAGGTTAACGCTCACCTCCCCCCAACTCCAGTCCTCCCCCCTGCCCCTCCCCCTCCTTGTCCCCCTCCTTCCTCAAGCACATTAATTAATGGCTGCAGGGCCGAGGTAATTTAATTGCTCTTCTGAATACAGTAGATTTTCTGAGGAACTGAAACAGGTTTTACGTGGCTGCTGCCTACTGTTTAATAAAACCAATCTACTTGTAGCTCAACTGGTCTTTCATTGACTTTCAGCTAATTTATTCAACAATGCCTTTTCAAGTTAGCAGATCAGGCCATGGTGTGCACAGTAAGAGCTGCTTTACCAGTCTTCCCTGCAATGATTTGCAGAACCACGAAAAAGTTCAAAATATCATTGAAGTCAATCGAAAGGAGTATAGTACTTAAACACATCCACACTTCCAACTCACTGTGTCTTCCCAATGGCTCTATCAAGGTTTAAAAAAACAGATGACAAAGTCTTAGCAATGGCACCAACAAGGTTGTAAACAAGCATTTGCAATGTAAATAGGTCTCGCATTTGCGAGTTTAAGCTATTGGCATTGTAAACGACAATGTCTTTTATGTTTTAAAAACCAAAACATAAATGAAAGGCATTGTCATTTACAATGTCAATAGCTCAAACTCGCGTAATTGCGAGACCTATTCATTGCAAATGCTTGTTCTTAAATGAGGCCCTAGATATGTACTAAGGATTAGATCATGGTGGCGCAGATCTAGACACGCGCTAATGAGTATTGAGCGCTACAGAACAAATGATTGTTGCACTTGTGTCCATGCAGCCAAGATATCTAAATTATGGTGCAAATCTTAAAATATTAGAATGCAAAGTGGATCACACATTCAGATTTAAGTGATGGTTCAAATATAAACGCACACTCCACACACTCGGGATTACTGAGTGATGAGGCAAGTCTAGCCATGCACTCAGGATACACCAAGACTACTGAGTGACGAGGCAGATCTGAACATTCATAGCGGTAGCAATACATGACCTATGCATGGCAGCGGCCACGTCTGTTAATGCTTGCACTGGCAAAATATCCTATTTTTGGCAGTTTTATAACATCATGACTACTGCTCTATGAGGCCTGTACCTGTAAAATCGGTCTACCTTTTCAGTTCATCAATGCACTCACATACTCATTCATCCATCATGCACTTACACATTCATTCAGGCATTCATCCATGCTGAACTCACTAATCCGTGCAGCCTTTGACTCGTGCGAGATTCTCCCATTACCTCTTCACATGGCCACACACAGAAACTCCCCAAGCAATGAAGAATCCATTTCACTTATAAAATAGTTGATAAAATGACTGTGCCAATGTTTGTTTTTCAGTGCCTGGGAGACATTCTGTGTTTCCCTTTTTTTCTAGTGACATGTATTAGTTAACTGTCTGTGACTTGCACCAAACAGCATAAGAAGGTGTTCTTCCCCTCCCCCATTTACCGCACACATTCGCACACGCACGCGAACACACACACACACAGACAGACACCCACCTGCCCACTCAGGCACAAGCTATCGTTCCGGAACAAGCTCTTGGAAAATGTCATCCTTGAGCGCAGTGGTGGCAGGATCCACTGCTATTGTCACAGCAGTCCTCGTCGTTTTACTCAGAAGCTTTCAGACTAGAGTAGGCAAGCCAAGTAGCAATGAGAGCCGAGCCAAAGGGATTGACTTGTCGGTATAGGCCATTGCACTAACAAAGCTAAGAAAGCCTTTGGCATTTAAATCAGGCAGCAGTCATGTAAAAACATGATAAAATTTCTTCAAAATTAAAAAAGTGACCCTGTAAAATATAACATTTGCGTGGGATCACATAAATTGGGCCAGTAGCGAAGCCGGGATTGATCCCACTAGTTTCTTGTTTCAATTTGTGCAAATCGAAATGGGTGTCATCTTTAATTCCCTATTTACATCAAAGATGAATGCCTTGTCTTACACTTTGGTCACATGAGGTTAGGGAGCAGGTGGCAGAAGCGCAAAAAGGCTCGGATCGTTTGTTTCAGGCTCCAGTGTGCAGGAGAACATCGAGCTGAGACCGCCAGGCACCTGTCTCGAGCATTGAGTAGCTTGCTCACCTCTAAATGCTTTCTATTCCAAATAAATGTTTGGGGGTATATTTACGTCTTCTGGCGCATCTCTGCAAATCAGCAGGGATGCCCCAGAACCGATGCATCATGCAATTCCCTTCTTGCGCCACCACAGATGCGCCGCATTTACAATGCGGCGCACCATGGTGCAAGGATTTTTAGTATTCATGAGGACAAACCGTGCAATAATCAGACATCCGAGGCACCCTGCGCTTTACAAATGGAACTTTCTTATTGTTCCTTTGAGGTCTGCGCCCCCTCCTTAATAGGGGATCTAAGAGAAAGCGAGAGCGTTCAATGGGCACAAGGGGGCGCCAGGAGGTTCCTAACTATCCCAGCAGGACAGCAATGTAGCGACAGGAAAGTTGGGGGCTTTGATCAACCCCCGCTCACGGTGACAGATGCCGCCGCCCCATTTCCTTTCAGCGCCTTGAGCGAGAGCGTGAGACACAAGGCGCTACAGCGAGAGGGAGGAGCTCTCTCAGCGCCTACAAGCCCTGACAGGAAAGTCCTCGGTGCCTCATCCGTGGATAATGAAGTCAGAGCGTCGTTGCTTCGTTGTTGCTTCATGAATAACCTTCATGAATCTTGCAGTACATCTCCTGTCATCTGATCAGCGAGCCGTACCAGAAATAAGCATTGGCTCTGTTAGTGAACGCAAGCTTTGGGGTCCGCTGGTGCACTTCGAGTGGCGCGCACGACTGAGAGAGACAGTCAATAGCGGAAGTGTCACACTAGCTTGTGTTGTGACAGTGTCCAGTGTGCTTTCATACCTCAGGACTCACTCCCCGCCCTCGGAAACTCTGATCCGGGATAAGTCAGGAGCAGCTCAAGTGCAGAGGCTGCAGATAAAGACCGCAGTGATGTCACAAAAAAATGCGGTCATTTAACATTTGACTTGGTAACATCAGAAGAAGAGACAATAGTGAAGTTAAAAAAAATGTATATATTAACAACACCCACCTCACTAAAATAGATAAACTGAAATCACACAACTGCATGTGAGATATATGTGTGTCGAAATATGGAAAATGTACTGCGACAATGTGGATTAAAATATTGGGGGTTGTGTGACCTCACCGAGTGATGGCACAACTCTTTTTTAAAATCTTCAGACAAAATTTGTGCTGAGTCTGCGAATCTCACCGATTTAAATAAAAAATGTTTTTTTTGGCCCTGGGGGTCCTTGTGGAACCCCCTAAGCAGGCCTAGGGGGTCAGGGTGTTCTACCCTGCCCCCTTTTTGCGTTTTGAAAGTTTTTCTCTCTGCTTTCTTGTGCCTCGGTTATACGGAGGCACAAGACGGCTTCCAACACTTCCTGGTTTGAAGTGTTGTCAGCCAATTAGCATAAAGCTCGAGCTCAGGAGGATCCGCGACCCTGGATATATATATGTGTCTTTACTTTTAAATTTCTCAGCATCTACTGAATGGATTTACACCATTTAACAAAAAGGCACCTTTCTGAACCAAGGGATACCTCTTTGCAAAATTTGATGTAATTCCGTTCAGCAGTTCGGGCTGTAGCTGAGATTAAAGGTTTCTATTTAAAATTGCATGGGGAAAACTCATTTTGGGACCCCCCTTTTTTATCGGCCCTTGCTTGGCGAATCTCCCTGAAACTTTCAAGATAGGAGCGGACAGGCGCTGGCCAGCAGTTTTGAAAAATTCCCCAAGATTCGTCAACTGATGCCAAAGTTATTGGGAATAGAATGTTGCGGATTTCGTATTGAAAATAGGTCCTAACTATACCTACTAGGTAATATGTATGTATATATACATTCACTGAAAAAACCATAGGTTATAGACCATATATAGTTAGGAATTAGCATTTATAAAACCTTATTTTACTCACACAAAACCATTGAAATTCGCATATATAGTTAGTTGCACTAACTATATATTTCGCGCACCCGCAATCCACTGCTGATGACGTCACATATTACATCATTCATGACATGGTCAGTGACATCACTGATGACATCACTGAAAACAACATCCAGTGATTTTATGTTTCTGTAAAGTTTAAATATGTCTTACATATTGACGAATGAGTGGATGTAGAAGTGTCTGGATGAAGGATTTAGTAGGTGCATGACTGACTGTATGAGTGAGTGATTAAATATGTCTCACTGAGTGCATGGGTTACTGACTAAACTGTCTTAATTTGTGCATCATTATGTCTGTTGTTCTGTAAACTGCTGCATGTGTTGATCAGTAGCTATATGAGTAATTATATGAGTTATTGATTAGTTGCCCAAGTATTTGTATGGGAGACTGAGTGTGTGTGTGGGTGGTTGAGAGGTGTATGGGTTCAAAAGTGCATGTGAGAACAGCTGTATGGGCGGTTGACTGTGTGCATGAGTGTATTGGTGAGTGAATGGATATCTCAGTGCTACATGTCAAAGTAAAGACATATGTAAAACACAGTATATGTGAGAGTCGACATATATAAATAACTGTGCATAAGAGCCAGTGAATATGTGAGTGGCTGTATGGATCATTATGAAATTGTATCAGGGATTGTATAAGAGAGTAAATATGTGTTAGTATCTGTTTGAATAAGTAAGGTGTGTATAACTGTATAGTTGAGGAAATGGATTCTTTGCATGACTGACTAGGTGTGTGAGTAACTCCATGGATGAGTGACAGTCTGTGAGTGTCTGTTTACACTGAGTGTATATAAGGTTATATTAGAGTCTGAAGAAGTTCATCGTATTATCACATGAATGATGTCATCAGTGATGTGATCAGTCATGTCAAATGAGATGTCATCAGTGATGTCATCAGTGATGTCATTTGAGATGTCATCAGTGATGTCATCAGTGATGTCACTGACCATGTCATGAACGATGTAATATGTGACGTCATCAGCAGTGGATTGCGGGTGCGCGAAATATATAGTTAGTGCAACTAACTATATATGCGAATTTCAATGGTTTTGTGTGAGTAAAATAAGGTTTTATAAATGCTAATTCCTAACTACATATGGTCTATAATCTATGGTTTTTTCAGTGAATTTTCAAGGTTTTGTAAATGCTAATTCCTAACTATATATGGTCTATAACCTATGGTTTTTTCAGTGAATTTCAATGGTTTTTTAATAGCAAATATTAAAAGCTGTTAAATGTATTCTTCTTTTAAAAGAAAAATATATTTTATATGTATTTAATATAATTTTTTTATGTATATATATATTTTTTTTTGTTTCGCTACCGGTCCGCGCACCGGGTAGCTTCCCGTTAGCTCATTTCTATGCCGCGACCCGGTCCGCGTACCGGGAAACGTACCGTTTGCACAACTGCCGCGTTCGAGAACAACATTGCGATGCGTCGCGTAAGCGCGACGTATCGCGTTGCCGCGTAATGCGTCTTATGGCGCGCCGCGTTCGCGCACTCGGAAGTGCTCCGGTGCGCGAACGAGGCCCGAAGCGCAGCAGACCGGAAGCGCTCCGGGCGCGGAGCGGGACGCGTAAATAACACTTTTCATTGGTTTAGAATTTTTTTTTCCCAAATGATGAAAACCCCTCCTTCTTTCCTCACTCTGACTTTCATCTTTGTGAGAGGAAGACCTGTTTCTCCTTGTTGAAATAATGGCATCTGTAGTAGCTGCAGCTGGTGGACCCCCACCCCCACCACAACCACCTAGGAAGGAAGGACCACCTGCGCAGTTCCTTCCAAACCCAGAGGAAGAGGAAGAAGAAGCGGAAGAGGAAGTAGAGCGGAGGCACTTCTTGCCTGAAGAGCCCCGGAAATCCCACCACAAAGACAGTTTTATTTGGCAATTTTATTCATACCCTGAAGGCCAAAAAAAGGTCAATGCCCGACATGTGACATGCCTCATTTGTAAAGATGTTTTGTCTAGAGGTACAGATAAAAAGTATAGTTATGGTAACTATACTATACACCGCCATATGCAAAGGTGGCATCCACTCAATTACAGCGTTGTAGAGATGCGTCACCTCCGAGATAACCCACCAACTCCTGTGGCCAGTACATCGGCACAGGTATCTCTATCGGGACCAGAGGCGAGGGAGACGGTCCCAAATATCCAACAGAATTTTGTGCACATGAAGATAGTGTGCCTTTATTGTGGTGACCTACTTTCATGTGCGAATATGAGTATCAATTTGATAAATAGAGCATTTGAAAACCACAAGTGCTCAAAACGCCCCAAGAAATAAAACATTTTTTTGCTCCTGTTGAGCCCTTTCTAATGCCTGTTTTTCGTTGTTCCCCCCCCAAAAATCCCCCAAAAACATAAAATTGTTCAAAAAATACAACAAAAAAAAATGTTCAGAAAAATAAAAAAAATATAAAACAACAAAAACATTAAAAAAAGTTCTTTTCAGAACTACCTCCCATTTTTAAAAAATTACTAAAATTTTTAGCACTCTTGACTTCATTTCTCTCAAGGGTGCGCTTCCCGGTACGCGCACCGGTGAGCGCCCCGTTAGCACAACAAAAAAAAAAAGAAAAAAAAAACAAGAGAAGGAGAGCATAAGAGAAAGAGAAAGAGAGAGTAATGTTATGAGACAGACAGCAAGAGAGAGCAACACAGATGTACTGTGTAATACATAGTAAAACAGTGTAAAAGATATTACAACGTGTAGGAGAGAAAATGTAAAAAATACAAGGCTGTGAAACAAAGAAAGAGAGAAGAAGAACACTAAAGCAGAGGCACATGAAGAATGTGAGTGGCTGTAAAGAGTAAAAGGAAAGAGAAAAATGATGTACAAATAAAAGGTAATAACGGAACCAGATTTAAATAACACTGGTAAGGGAGAGAGAGAAAAAAGTAGTGTGCATAACTAAAGAGGGATGAAATAAGATGGATAACATCGAATAAAGTTAAAACATGTGGATTGACAGAGAGAAAAAACTAAAAGAAGAAAAGAAGAAGTAACAGAAAGGGAATAATTGAAGCAGCAAAGAAATGTAAATAACGTAGTGTGCTTGAACTTCAGGGAGAAAGCATAATGAACAAGTAGTGAAAGAGTGAAGAGACAGAGACAATTACAGTAAGATAGACGGACTGAGTGAACGGGAATGAAGAACTGTGAGAACAGAGGTACTGAGAAAAGGAGTGGAAGGAGTGCAGTAAGTAAATCACCCACACAACACAACAGCTACCCTACCTCAAAGCACTCTAAAATATTATTTTGCTGTTTCTCTTTGTTTTCCCCTTGTTACGCTCCCCGGTGCGCTACCCATAGTAAAAGTAAAGAGGGGTGATAGAGGGAGAAATATTGAATTAGGATAACACATGGTGAGTGACAAAGAGAGAGGACAAAGAGAGTAAAGGGAACAGTACCTGAATGGGCTTGAGTACAACAGCAAAAAAAGATAAGTAATGCAGTGTGTGTGACTTACAGGGAGTTAGTGGGTGTAGGTAAAAGTGTGGGTGTGTAAGGTGTGTCTGTGGGTGTGGTTGTGTGGAGTGTTTTGGTGTGGGTAGAGATGAGGGTGTGTGAAATATGTGTGAGAAGTGTATGAGTGTGGGGTGTATATGTGTTCGATGTATGTGTGTGTATGGAATGTGTGTGTGTTTTTGAGGAGTGTGTGTGGGAGGTTTTTTTTGTGTGTATGATGTGTAGGTGTGGTGTGTGTGTGGGGTGTATGTTACAGGTGTGTGTATGTGTTGGGAGGGGGATGAGGTATATGTGTAGGAGTAAGGTAAATAATTAAGAAAAAGAGAATGAGTAAATAAGCAAAGGAAGGGAACAGAGGGTAAGTGAAGTAAAGAATAGGGATCAAAAGAAGTTGAATATGAGAGGGTAAATAATGAAAGGGGAGTAAACATGGAGAATAAAAATAAGTGAGAGAAGCAGAGTAAAAACACAGGAGTAAGGTAGATTGAGAAAATGTTAGTGACCTTAAAGCAAAGGGTGATAACAAACTACATTTTTTTAGTCATACTTACCATATAATAAATGTAACTATAATTTGTTTTACTACAGTTGGTATCTGTGAAAGAGAGAAAAAATATAAAAGTTATAATTAGTAAAATATGTATTTTAAATTAAAAGATACAAATGAAGAGCTAAAAACATCATAACACTCTATTTAGAAATAAAGTGAGAGTGAAGAACACAGAAAGGGAAATAAACTAAGGTAGAAGGACAAAAAAGGGAAAAAGAACTAGAAGGAGAGCAAATTACAATGAGTAAGGCATATAGATTTACTAAGAAAAAGAGAGAGAAGTACAGAGAAATGAACTGAAGGTAAGAAAGATACTAAAACAATGTGAGTTAGCAAAACTAAATCAGGAAACACAAGTAAGTAAAAAGATAATGACTGAGACAGAAAACAGTCTAATTAATGATGCATTTAGAAGAATGAGGAATAGAAGATAACTGAGAGTAAGTGAAGAACAGTCATAGAGTGAAAGGATGAAGGGAGACAGAATAATATACAACAATTTAAGGAAATGGACTGAGGAAGTTATAAGGTAGACACACTAAGAGAAAAACAGAGTGAGGTGGAGTACAATGAGTGAGAAAAGAAAAAAAGTAAGTGAGCAAAAAAAAGGAAAGAGAGAACACGACTAAAACAGTGCTACTGAGAAAAAATAAGTTGGTGATGAAAGTAAAGAGAAGGACATTGAAAGAAAGGAAATGATGGATAGTAACGGAACCAGAGTAAAAGAAATAGGATGAAGAACGACGAGAGAGGAGCAGTGAAGTTGTTGTAAAAGAAGTGATAGAAGGTAGATAAACACAAGTGAAAATAACACAAGTAGAGTGAGGCACTGAGCACAGAGAAGTAGTGAACGAAAAATAGAGAGAAGAGGTCAAAAGTAAGAAGCAAACAAAGATAAGCGAGGGAGAGTGGATGTCAGAGAATGGGAATACAATTTAATTTACACAATCCAAAGTATAGAATAATTTCTACAACATGTTACATAGTTTATTTTTGCTGTTCTCAGAATATATTGAATTTCACTTAAAGCAGTGAGTTCAAATTACTCATCATATGACAGCGGGAAAAAAAACCACAATCTAAAAGATTGTGTTTTAAAAAAAAACTTACATACTGACAAACGACAAATGTACGCTAATCTTTGATTGACTTACTTTTCCTTGAGGCCAAATAGTATATCATGGAGGTCCTTTTCTCGTTACATAGTATTTTGCTGTTCACTTAGAAATCCATTTCATCGACTTTCTACAAGAAAAGCTCCAAGAACATCTGAAATATTTTCAAAATTTGAATATACTCCTTTTTTTCAGTCATGACTCTTTACTCATTCTTGCACCTTTCCATTTGGCCAAATAGTGTCAGATGTATGAGTATATATGAGTACGGCTCCCGTCTTCATAGGCCAATTACCTTTACCTAAACTTTGGCTGTTCAAACACTAGATATGAATTTATAAAGCCAAAAGGCAAACGGTGTTTGAAAGTCAAATGATTGTCGTTACATTGGGTCCAACCTTTAGAAGTTTTTAAATAGCATGTGTAATGCCCTGATGTTGTAGAAGGACCGTCATGAAAAATAATAGCTACAGTTGCAAAGGTTCTTCCTGATATCAATAACTGAGAAGCCACGAAATTTTTAATAGAAGTTGTCAATTTAGTTCCATCAGGTCTACATCGTTTGAACATTAAAATAACATAGTGACCATAATTTTGTAGAAATAATGTGGACAGCATTGCAGACTTACATTGGGTACACACCATATTGTGATCTGCTGCTTTAACTACATTATTGAAAGACTCTGATTTGCAGTCTGGTAAAGTTAAATATATAAATCTTTCAGAGTCCATTCTAGTAGTACTTGATGAAGCACAGTTATCACAGTCAAGTTGCCATTGATAAGAAAGGCCAAATAGATTTTTTATATCTACACCTTCATCTTGTAATACATCAAACATATACATTAAAAATTCCTGACAATCCTGCTGAATATTCTGTGAAAATTGATTTTGACCTGAACATATATCTAGAAGATTTCTAATTTCTGAAACACTTTCTATTTTAGCTCTATCACTACTACATTTCTCTAACACAGAATTCAATAAACAGCACAATGTTTGTTCCCGATTTTCAACAATCTGTCTTTGTAAATTTTGTAGAAAAAAAACAACATTAACTACTACATTAGCATAGCAGTTGACACCAGAACTGTTTTCAAACTGAAATCCAACAACATCTTCAACAGAATCCTTTTTGTTTCTCTTTACAATTACACTTTGATCTACTTTTTGCTGATACCTCACTGCAATTACTCTCATTTCTTCTTTTTCGGCCTACCACACGTTTTTCAATCAGAGGATATTGAGGCAAATGTGGAGCATACTCTCTTCTTAACCTATTGTATTCTTTTACACAATCTAAATCTGCACAAATCTTTGTTTCATTACACTCAATCAAGTACAATCCTGCTAAAGTTCTGACTCGTGATAATGCCACATATGCCATACCCTCTTTAAACACAGTACTTCCAATGTTCACCAAAGCGCTATCTACACTTAAACCTTGAGACTTATGAATTGTCACCGCATATGCCAAACAAATAGGAAACTGTTTTCAGCGAACATATAAGTCTTTCACGAGCAAAAATCTAGCTGAACAACGACAAATTTGTTCTATTTCATCAATGTCATCAAAAATTTAATTTTTAAAATTTCAATTCCATCTCTATTTTTGTAATTCATAAAACCAACAACATAACCCATTGCTCCATTTACTAGACCTCTTTCAACATTTAAATTCCTTCTTAAAATGACACGACAATTCAAACACACATTCAGAGTCTTTTCAAAACCAGCAGTTTTAGATATAGTCTTCTCTAATGAATCCAATTTTGATTTCAAATTTTCAGACAAAATAATTGTTGCTCCCATATGCTCTATTTTATCAATAGCTTCCAGTTTCACTATCTCTTCATTTTCTAACTGTAACATTTTGTTGTTGAACATGGAACATTCTTTTAGAGTTGGCAACAAACATATGCCAGATTTCTTCTCGTTAATTTTCTTAAATATGTTCTCTGGAAGAATGTTTTCATTTGGGTACAAAATTGAAATTAATCGTGCATGTAAAGCTTCTTTCCCTTGCTGACTTACTTTTCCGATCCTTACATCTTGTAGAATATTTTTATAATCTTCATCATTTGCCTGCCGCATATTTTGAAGCAGTTCTGCATATTTAAAGTTTAACCATATATTAACGTTTCCGATGCTCCCTAAGCACTTCCTGGTATCTTCATGTGTGAGCATTTTGAACACAGGTTGTCCTTTCACTGGAGTCAACTGCAGAAGATCTCCAAAAACAATAATATGTTTTCCACCAAATAAGACATCATAGTCTGTTCTAAGAATTTCTTGCATTCTCAAATGCACAAAAGCAAGCATGATATTTGACACCATGCTTACTTCATCAATGATAAGAAGTTTCATTTTCTTCAGGACTCTCGAAACTTCGGAACACGCATCTCCTGATAGCTTTTGATACTCCAATTTGTTATCATGCTCCACTGGCAGCATCAGTAAACGATGTAAAGTAATCCCTTTAATGTTATGTGCTGCCAGCCCAGTTGGAGCAGTAACAACACAAGACAGCGGTGATTCAGTCCTTTTCTGCAGATAAGTTGCAATGGCTTTAATCAGAAAACTTTTTCCAGTTCCCACTTCTCCACTCACGTACAGTTGGACAGGCTTAAATGATGTACATGAGCACTCTTTTTTCTCATGACTGAATCCATGTTCAATCTGTTCTGTGACTTTGTCATATATCTGTTTCTGCTCAAGGTTTAGTTGTTTCACCAAATCTTCTAAGTTAACTTCATCATCTTGACCTTTGTTCCATAGCTCTTTCCACCTCATCCATGGCAGTAGCAGCTTCATTTTGGATAATTGGTCCTCCTAGTGGATCCTGACTCAATGAAGCAGAACTCTGACTGCCTTGAGAACTGTCTCTCGCAATCTCTGCAGCAATTGTCGCTTCTTGCTCTATTTCTTCATTCAACATTTGCAGATAATTTGGAAAAACAGGACATTCTATGGTATTCTTGTTTGCATTAAAGGAGTCTTCATAACAGAGAAAATCTCCAAGAAGTTCCTCTTCTTTACGCCATGGTTTAAACAGTTGCAAAAGAGCCAAATAATAAAATTCTCTTTTATCTGGATTATCACAACTCAATTTGCGATGATTAATCAAATGACCTTTTTTCTGTTTCACTAGATATCCTTCACATCAAATGACTCCATATATTCCATTATTGATATCTTCTCTGCTATTCCTCTTATAAATATATCTCTGCAGAACTTCATAGAGACAAGTGTTCTCAAGGTGATGACTTCTATTTGGATAGTATGTATCCAACATGTTTGTCTTCAAAATATCTGTACTTTCTGGTTCTTTCTCCGCCAAATCCTCTATCTCTTGTACAGATTTCAAAAATTGATTTCGTGTTGCAGCAAGACCTAGACTCACCCAAATGATGGTTCTAGATGTGGCATAAAGACTTGCTAACGACAATCGATCAGAACATTCATACGCTCCAATTTCTCGATGCGACAACATCTTCAGACTGTAACTGTATAACTTCTTGCTTAGACTCTGTTCATGTGAAATGTCCTCCCACATTTCCTTTAGTTCTGTCTTTTCTTTTTTTGTGATGTAAGACGTCACATATCGAGCCACAGCAATAGAGTTGTCAGCAACGAATATCCATGTTAGCATTCCACATGGACAAAATCCCTGGGTTGTAGTCGTTGATGTACTTGGACTCTTCGTCTCTTTTTAAATTGTACGTATTTTTTGGTGATTTCCTCGTCACAGTATGTCGCAGAGAAGACATCAAATTATTTACTCTTCCTTTAGAAATCACTGGTCGTGGAAAGCTGAAACGACATTTTGTGTAGAACTTGTCCTTGTTTCTGAATTTTCGACGACAGTACTTTCCCCAACGTTGGGATTGAAAGCGTAAAACTTGTTGCCTTAAACTGTTTTCTTCCGTATTTTTCGGAACAGCACATGTTGAATACTCTTCAATGAAACTCATCACTGTCTCATCCGAATCTGTTCCAAATTTGGGTGCATCTTTAATCCACAACAACATATGTATGTGAGGAGCACCTCTAGCTTGATACTCCTTTCTCCAAAAGAAATCCAAAACCTCTCCAAGGGGAGGATTTTTTTGTTGGTAATAAAAGACATCATAGCTTCAAATCTATGATTAAAATATCTGCATACATTCACTGGATCCAAAGAGCACAGTTCTCCAGGTGTTTTGAATGCTATATTTTGTATATTAGCATTGGCCTCTCGTAGAAATTGAAGTAAGTCCTCCCATGCATACTCGGCACAGCTAAGAGTGAGGAACCATGTAGGAGTTCCTAAGTTTCTTAGCATACATTTCAATTCCCGATGGCGACGGTACCAATACTCATTTGTACCACGCTGACATGCCATGAGATTGATTAGTTGAGATTCTAAAATATTATCTTGCAGATACACTTTCTCCATAAAGTCCCTCGCCGAAACATTTTGTAGATGTGCTCCACTTTTCAGAATACGGTTTACTGCATAGGAAAGCCCAGACAAGTCACTTTCATACAGTAGGTGAAACAAATAGGGAATGCATTGACGAAACCTTGGATCTTCAGCATATAATCTTACAGTTCGATATTCAGATGCAGGAATTTGAAGTGGTCGATCGTCATATCGTCCACCTCGACCTGTTGGAAATAGCTGTGGAAAACAACGAGCTTCCAAACTTTCTTCCCATACACTAATGGGACTTCCTTTTGCTGTTTTCATTTGAAACAAGTCAATTGCATTCCCCATTACTTCTTTGGAATGTAAAGGATGAACAGTATAATGTTCATATATTTCTTCACTTCTAGACACATCAACTTTTTCAATTTGGCCGCCTGAACAATCACTGTCTTCATCTGTAGCTGTTTCCTCTGCTGCAACACATACATCTTTGTAGTACTCATTGTTTTTGACTAAATACAACGTTGCCTTTTTGACTTTCCTAACATCCACTAAATCTTGCCAGATTTTTTTACTCTTTGTTGGAACCCCATCAACTAGAATAACTAAAGGTTCCTCTTCTATTTTTTCTATACCAATTGTATCAATATTTGTTTTCAAATCTAGGGGCAAATAAACAACTCTTCCCTTTAATCCTCTCTGCAAATCTGTAGGAGGCAATTTCCCTATCTTAGGCTCCATGCGAACAATTGCCTGAAAAGGATGGACACATTGAATCAAAATAGACTCATATGTATTTAAATCTATCAATTCACGGGGAATGTCTATTAACTCCAGATTATTATGAACAGCTCTATCAGGCATTCTGTTTTGATTTAATTTGTCATAACAATATTTACAAATACGCTGATCAGAACTCAAATCAAAAGAATTCTCCACCCACAAATAAGTTGCTAAATCTTTCCAGTCATAATTATCCATCTATTCACTTTTTGCATATAAATCAACTAACCTAGTCTGAATCTTATAATGAGTCTGTCGACAACACACACAAGTAAAATTCAGCCTTTCACTTGATTTCACCTTAAACCTGGTAATTTACTTCTCAAACTTTTCTGTATTTAAAATCTGTACATTGTATTCCACATTACCTTGAATTGCTGTCTCAATTTCTACACTGTCCTCTTGCTCACGAAAATAACAAATCTCAATTTCTTCACAAATCTTCTTCACATCTAATTCTGTTCCATGCAAAAGAGCACTGTTTAATTGTTTAAGCTTAAGTGCTGGACTTTTTGCATAATGCAACATTCTCACTAATTTCCTCATTTTGGTATGATGCACTGCTAACATCCTAAAATGATGAAAAACACTCTGACAGACTTTTCTAGAAAGACAAGCCAGTGAATGGCCTTGCAAACCTGTGATTCCTCTCACTCTGCAAGGATCTAAGTCTTGCAACAACTTCATTTTCTGCTTTAGACTTTTCTTACTATATGTACGTAAGAAATTACAAAACAAATCAATTGATTCCTGTCGCACACTACAAATACTACTACACTACCAAGTGTACACTGGACCCTTAGTACGTCTCCCTAAAACTCCATCAGATAACACCTCTTCTGGTTCTGTAGGCACAAGTTTCTCTTTTTCAATCGGACAACCGTCTTTCAGTTCATACGCTCGACCACTTGTGTCAACTGCATGCACTAAATCATTCTCCTGGAAGTAACTCTCCTCATTAAAAAATGGCTCACAACTTGAACTGTGCATCCATTCTCCAGAAAAAACTTTACAAAAATTAGTCCGATTAATTACTCTTTTCCATCTACTGTTTGATTTGAAAAAATCAATTGTCTTGTTAAGTGTCCTAATTCTATTGATTATTAAAATAAATATTTTTTTCTTAACTTCAAAAGCCTGATCAACAATCTTCTCTACACTTTTCTTTTTCTTATAAAAAGCAGCTCTCTGTTTACCTTTCCTAATGTTTTTTAACAAATTTAAAACCACCCTATTGCGAAACATTCGTCTACGAATGTCTCTAAACTGATTCTGCCTTCTATTCCTATACATATTATTGTCTCCTGCTCCAGTTTTAGGATTCTTTGAAGTTCTCTCCTTCCTTTTCAATTTTACTCTCTCATTTTCTTTTTCTACATGGTGTCCATTATTTTTTCTGAATGTACATATGTTGCGTAAAAAAGACTTAGTTGTCTTACCAGGAGCTTTGTTCCTGTTTTTTGAAGTATCTGTTGTGGAAGAATGCTGTATTTCCGTTGCTGTTTTTGATTTTTCCCGGTTACGTTGTTTCTTTGTCCTTTCCTTTGTGGGCATCTTTGCTTTTTCTTCAAATAACGATTTCAATCTGTGTTAAAGAAAAACAGTAGCACATTATAGACCACTATTACCAAACAACAAAGCAATGACAAAAAGCAAACGATCAATACAGGGTTTCAGATCAGGTGAGGATTCTCCAGTGGTGCACAAAAGGTGAGGACTGTATTGAAAAATATAGTGGAAGATAGCTCTGTCCACAACTACAAAGAAGATCAGACCTATGTCTAACTCCACTGCACTCTTATACACAGGCTTCACCACCTATGCTTCCCAAGAAAATATTGAGTTATATAGTTATATAAAATTGTATTTTATAAAAAATATGTGAAGCTCCATGAGAAAGCGAATGCCTCAGTCTTATTCCTGTTGTGAGGCACGTGCAAGATGTTGCCTCAGTCTTATCCCTGCTGTGAGGCAGATGATTGTAAATAGGATCTGTGCTGTGTTTCCTAAATGTGATGTCAAAAACAATTTTGGAGAAAATGATTGGTTTTTACATTTTTGATTATAATGTGGCGCAGAGGTTTAAAAAGTGACGCATCTACCTACATGCATCAATTTTTAAATATGGAGCAAAAAGGTACTTGTTTGGGTTTTCCTGGGGAGCGTAGTTGGTGAAGCTTGTGTCTAAGAGTGCAGTGGACTAGGCTTCATGAAGCATATACCTGTCTGCATTCTTAGACGCAGGTGTCAATTTGACTCTTTACAGTGATGTTAGCTGTGTTTTAAATCAGTGTAGGAATCATATTGAGTTTGTTTGCATAGAGGACTTGTATTTTGTAAAATTGTGAAGCTCCATGAGAAATCGTTTGCCTCAGTCTTATTCCTGTTGTGATTATTATTATTATTATTATGCAATTTGTATCGCGCAAACTAAACCCGAAGGTATCAAGGCGCCTATCAAAACAGATCAAAAAGTATGCCGAGCACCACTACAGGTATGCGCGTGTAAAGAGGTGGGTCTTTAAAGCAGATCTAAAAGCTTGTAGAGTGGGGCGGGACCTTACTTCCAGAGGGAGAGCATTCCACCATTTAGGGGCCAGGTTAGAAAAGGCCCTGCCTCCCCATCTTGTCTTCCTGACACGAGACACAGAGAGAAGAAGTTTGTATGAGGAACGAAGATTCCTGCCGGGGTTGTACTGAGACAGGATAGACCCAATGCCTGTAGGGCTGGTTTTAGCTAAGGCTTTGTACACCATACACATGGATTTAAAAAGGATACGATCCCCGACGGGAAGCCAGTGGAGCTGCATCAGTGGCAGAGGCACGTTTGGGTAAGTCGAGAACAAATCTCGCGGCCGCGTTCTGGACCACCTGTAAGCGCTGTAGCTGACTCTTATTCAGTCCTGCATACAGCGCATTGCAATAGTCCAGACGGGAGCCCAGAAGTGCGACGGCAAGTTGCTTTCTTGCCTGGAGGGACAGATAGTGCCTGATTTTTCTTAGTATATGGATGATCCCCCAACAGGTCGATACAGTCCTGTTGACCTGTTGGCACATACTAAGGATGGGATCGATCATAACCCCCAGATTTTTTGCTAAGGAGGTAGGATCGGGACAGACGCCCAGTGAGTTCGGCCACCACTCAGCAGACCAAATCTCTTCCTTTCCTCCAAATACCATCACCTCCGTCTTCTCCCCATTCAGTTTCAATGAATTGTGAATCATCCATTGGCCGACTGCCTCCATACAAGATCTAAAATTGGCGGCAGTCGACGTGACTGACTGGGAGAGAGAGACGAGGATCTGGGTGTCGTCCGCATAGGAAACTACCTCCATCCCGAAAAATCTAATAAGTCTGGCAAGGGGGGTCACATAAATGTTAAAAAGGGTAGGGCTAAGCGCTGACCCTTGAGGGACCCCACATTGCACAGACAGGGATGGAGATAGGAACGATCCCAGCATCACCCTTTGCTCTCTATGGCCGAGAAAAGAGGAAAGGAGTCCCAGGGCCGACCCGCGAACCCCGATCTCCCTCAGCCGAGATGTTAGCACCGAGGGGGATAGGGTGTCGAAGACAGCCGTGAGATCTAAAAGGATCAGGAGGGAGGTCTGTCCCTCATCAACCCTAGTGCGGATGTTATCGAGCACTATGGTGAGGGCAGAATCGGTGCTATGTTCCCTCCTGAATCCATGCTGGGAAAGATCCAAACAGCCCGAGCTCTCCACGAATGCAGCCAGATGTTTATTGAGATGGGCTTCTAAAATCTTCGCGGGAGCAGTGAGATGGGGCGAAAGTTTTTTAATACCCCAGGGTCAAGAGAGGGCTTCTTGAGCAGAGGTTTTACTACAGCATTTTTCCCCTGCTGGGGAAAAATGCCCTCCTTCATCGCCCTGTTCATGATGTCAACCAGTGGGGGAAGGAGGGAATCTCTGCACTGTTTGAGGATCTTTAGCGGACAGACATCGAGCGGAGAGCCAGATTTAGTTTTGTTGAGCAGGATCTCAAGATCCTGACAAGAGAGAGGAGGAAAGGATTCCAGATACTGAAGTCGAGATGATTCAGCATCATCAGGCTCAAAAAGAGCGGGCACCGAAGGCACAGCGGTAGAGGATCTTTGAGCCTCCAGGGCAGTGTAAATGTCCGCAATTTTGGACTGAAAAAAGGCAGCTATCTTGTTGCACAGTTCCTGAGAGGCAACCACAGGGTCTGGGATCTGGAGGGAGGTAAGGAAGTCAGCGATCCTGAAAAGCTCTCTAGGAGATGAAAGTGAGGAAGTGAGGGCCGTAAAGTATTCTTGCTTGGTCTTAATCACTTCCAATTTGTAATTTTTAAGCAGGACCTTATGAGCTTCTCTATCCTTGGGGGCCCAGCTAGAGTGCCATAGGCGTTCCTGTCTCCTTACTTCCTGTCTATGAAGCCTTAGTTGTTCTGAGAACCAGGGAGCTGAGGGTCTTTTCCTGGCTGAATAGCAAGACCTAGCTCATCCAGGGCCTCCGAGATGGTATTTTCATATTTAAGGACCGCTGAGGAAACGTCCGTCTCCGGAGTAGTGGACAAGCTGGATGTCCACGGATGAAAAGAATCTTCCCTGATGTTTTTGAAGTTCCTTCGCGCTTCCATAGTACTCGGGACCCTTCTGACAGAGTCCCGATTCAGATTGATCATGTTAAAGGGAACGGCCAAATGGTCCGACCAAGAAAGATGGAAAGGGTTGGTGACTGTCAGCCTTTGATCATTCAAAAAAATTCCATCGAGCGTGTGCCCCGCTCGGTGGGTGGGAGCCTTCACCAGTTGGGTGAGTCCACAGGCTGACATTACTTCCAATAAGGAAATGGTGTCATGAGCCTCAAGTAACTCTAGGTGAAAATTGAAGTCGCCTAGAATAGTGAGATTTTGTCGGCCGAAATAGGGTTCCAGAACCTGCATCAATTTCAGCCCAAAACCTGCTCTAGGGCCGGGGGGACGGTAGACCAGGATCCCATTAAACGCAGGGTTGGAGGAGTCAGACAGGGAAAAATATAAAACTTGGAACACATCCCTAGGGTCAGAGAGAGGTATAGTGTGGCAGTGGAATCTGTCCTGATACAGAATAGCCAGGCCACCACCAACACGGCCTATTCTGTCCTGTCGAGTTAAGCAGTAGCCCTCAGGGACCGCTTCGACAAGATCAGGGCCTGAAGAGTCTTTAGCCCAAGTCTCAGTGATGAAAACCCAGGATGGTTTCCTATCTAAAACGAGCTCCTTAAAAACAATGTTGTTCTTAATGAGCGAGCGAGCGTTAAGGAGAAGGCAATTTTCGCTCAGCCCTTTAAGTGCCGGAGAAGGGCAAGACTCCGGGAAAGCGGGAGGGAAAGAGAATTTAGGATCCTCCGCATTTATCTGAAAGCAAGCACAACCAAGAAATGTTGGAAAGTCTTCAGGTCTGTACCGATGGAAGCATGGGGCAGGTGTGGGTCTAAGCCGTAGTACTTCTTGTAGAGAGTATTTCAATGCATAGGAGCCTACCTTATTCTGACCAGTGGTCCAGCCGCCCAGCCCGTCCTCAGCGCGGACGGGCGCAGACGGGCTGGACTCTGGCGTGACTCCGGCGTGGCTGCGGCGATCACTTGTGAGACAAGTGCAAGATTTTGCCTCAAAACACCTGTGTCTAAGATTGCAGCAGAGATAGGCTTCATAAAGCCTAATCCACTGCACTCTTAGACACAAGCCTCAACACCTATGATCCCCAGGAAAGCCCAAACAAGTACCTTTTTTTGCCCCATATTTAAAAAATGATGCATGTAGGTAGATGCGTCACTTTTTAAACCTCTGTGCCACATTATATTCAAAAATGTAAAAACCATTTATTTTCCCCAAAATCGTTTTTGACATTACATTTAGGAAACACAGCACAGATCCTATTTACAATCATCTGCCTCACAGCAGGGATAAGACTGAGGCAAAATCTTGCACCTGCCTCACAACAGGAATAAGAGTGAGGCAAACGCTTTCTCATGGAGCTTCACAATTTTACAAAATACAATTCCTCTATGCAAACAAACTCAATAAGCTTCCTACACTGTTTTAAAACACAGCTAACATCATTGTAAAGAGTCAAATTGACACCTGTGTCTAAGAATGAAGACAGGGATATGCTTCATGAAGCCTAGTCCACTGCACACTTAGATACAATCCTCACCACCTAGGCTCCCCAGGAAAGCCCAAACATGTACCTTTTTTCCCCATATTATAAAAGTGGCGCATGTATGCGTAATTTTTTAAACCTTTGCGCCACATTATACTCAAAAATGTAAAATACATTTATTTTCCCCAAAATCGTTTTTGACATCACATTTAGGAAACACAGCACAGATCATATTTACAACCATCTGCCTCACAGCAGGGATAAGACTGAGGCAAAATCTTGCACATGAAGCTTCACAATTTTTCAAAATACAATTCCTCTATGCAAACAAACTCAATATGCTTCCTACACTGAGTTAACACAGCTAACATCATTCTAAAGAGTCAAATGTATTTCTATTAAACATGCACACATTCTTTATTCCTTTTAAAAAATGTAAAAACTATTTTTATGCTTCATGAAGCCTAGTCCACTGCAATTTAACACACAAGCCTCACTACCTACGCTCCCCAGGAAAGCCCAAACATGTACCTTTTTGCACCATATTTAAAAAGTGAGACATGTAATTAGATGCGTCACGTATTAAACCTCTGCACCACAATATACTCAAATATGTAAAAAACATTCATTTCCCCAAAATCGTTTTTGACATCACATTTAGGAAACACAGCACAGATCCTATGTACAACCATCTGCCTCACAGCAGGGATAAGACTAAGGCAAAAGCTTTCACATGAAGCTTCACAATTTTACAAATTACAATTCCTCTATGCAAACAAACTCAATATGCTTCCTACACTGAGTTAACACATGTAACATCATTGTAAAGAGTCAAATTCACACCTGTGTCTAACAGTGCAGTCAGGGATAGGCTTCATGAAGTCTAGTCCACTGCACTCTTAGACACAAGCCTCACCACCTACGCTCCCCAGGAAAGCCCAAACATGTACTTTTTTGCACCATATTTAAAAAGAGACTCATGTAATTAGATGCGTCACGTTTTAAACCTCTGTGTCACAATATACTCAAATATGTAAAACATTCATTTCCACAAAATCGATTTTGAAATCACATTTAGGAAACACAGCACAGATCCTATGTACAACCATCTGCCTCGCAGCAGGGATAAGACTAAGGCAAAAGCTTTCACATGAAGCTTCACAATTTTACAAAATACAATTCCTCTATGCAAACAAACTCAATATGCTTCCTACACTGAGTTAACACATGTAACATCATTGTAAAGAGTCAAATTCACACCTGTGTCTAACAGTGCAGTCAGGGATAGGCTTCATGAAGCCTAGTCCACTGCACTCTTAGACACAAGCCTCACCACCTACGCTCCCCAAGAAAGCCCAAACATGTACCTTTTTGCACCATATTTAAAAAGAGACACATGTAATTAGATGCGTCACTTTTTAAACCTCTGTGCCACAAAATACTCAAATATGTAAAAAACATTCATTTCCCCAAAATCGTTTTTAACATCACATTTAGGAAACACAGCACAGATCCTATGTATGGGGTTTCCTGTTTGCTCGTGACTGTGCCAATCTCTGCTGCTGCATTCCATAGGACTTTCTTTGTCCCACACAGCCCTCCGCGGACCCGCCCGCCAGTCTCCCGTTGCTCTCCCGCTTTTGCCAACTTCAGCGGGAGCCGCCGAGCGGAGACAGGCGAGGGCAGAACTACAACACCCAGAAGCCTCCTGGGGTCTGCGTATGAAGGGAGCGCCAGGAGGCGCATAAAAACGGCGTAACCACAGTCTCGCGGGACGCGAGCGGGACGCCCGGAGCGAAGCCCGGGCAAAGGGCAGGCCCTCTGTGGCCCTCAGGGGACCTAAGGGAACGGGACGGGCCACTACCCTTTCGTCTTGCATAGCAAAGAATCACCATCCTCAAGACTGCTAGGATTCACGTCTACTTGCAGCTTACCAAAGTATCCTCCTTGTACTTACTGTCGCCTGCTCTGAACCAGGACTATTGGGGAAGCTAAGCAGGAAGGTAACAAGACTATTTGGTGAATCCAACTGACTATATTATCTACAGAGGGAGTAAGCAAATTTTAACTAGTATTCAAATGTCGAAGGCTAAAAATGTTATTGCTCCAGGTAACACCATGGATAATTACTTGGTGCAAGTTGTGGAGAAAATGAATCATGATCGGAGGTCATCATTGGGTCTTGGTACTCCACCGATGTTGTCCCAAAATGAGATCTTAAATATGGATCCATTCTGCCAGGGTGCCTCAAATAACTCATCTCCAGCCTCTCATGGGCTGGATATGGGGTTATCACAAAATGTCACGGCCACGGTACATTCAACTATTAATGCTGAAGTGATAACTGAGGATCTAGACCTAGACTTAGATGTCTCCCTGCACGATCCAGACCCAGACGTGGAGATAGTAGATCCCACCTCTCTCTCACCCCCTGCTCCTGTTCCTGCCCCAAGAGTAACAAAAGCGATTACCAAGATCTCGACAAAAAGGGAAGGGTTAAGGTCTAGCAGGAAAAAGACCAGCTACTCCGCTCAACATGAAAACTTTAGATGGGAATGCGGGTAGAGGAGAATTGAATAAAAGCTGGGATGATGATGGTATATTAAAAAAACTTATGGGCATGCTGGACATTAAGTTAAATCAGCTAGTAAAACCCATATTGTCAAAAATTGATCATCTCACAGCTAAAATAAATAAAATGGAGGACTATATAAAAGCAACTAATAATAAAATAGAGGAATTGCCGACTATCCTTGTAGACAAACTGGCTGAAAACACCCGACCAGAAGGCTCATCTCAAGGCGTAATAGAGCTATTACAGAACGAGCAGGTTCGATCTGAGCGTGTCCCAGATCAAGTTAATCTTGCTACTACTGCACCTATACCGCCTGAAGGGAATTGTATATTACAGGGGTCCCACACAGAAAATAACCCTATGGAGTTAATTGTTGAAGCCTCACCTCTCATCCTGGTACTTGCCAATGTTCCCCCTTTAAATATTGGCCAGATAGAACACCCTGAATCTTTACTAAATAAAGCACTCCAATGGCTAAATAACAATATGCATATGTGTCCCGGGGGTAAACATAAGTTGGCAGAAGATCTACTAACCGCAAGACGGGTAAAATGGATAGGGAGCAGTATTAAAAAATTCTCTGGGGATTGTGTGGTCCTGAGTCTTAAAGGCCCCGAAGTTTTACCTGAAATTTTGAATAATCTACTTCCTCCTCAACGCAGAACAGCGGAGTTAATTCCACTCACCCTGGACTTTTTTTATAAGAGGAAAGGCCTAGTGTCAAACTCGAGCATCCTGAGAACCAAATGGTCTACAGTGGCCAGTAGACGCGCAAGGGAGGGTCCATCTAATGTCGGGGGGCTAAATCTAGATAATAGATTCACAGCATTGTCTAATCTAAACGAGTGTGATTGACTCCCAATAGATAAAGGATTATCAGTGAAACTTGAGGTGAGTCATTCCACATGTCAACTAGACAAACTAATGGACCATCACAAAAAAATTTTGGATCCCGATGATAAGGTCCCCCTAAGTCCAAATAGCAATGTACCTATATTAGGACCAGAGGATTCTATTAATATCAGACTAGCAGCGGGGGATGACTTAAGCCCTGAGCAGGGGGGAATGCCAAGTGTGAATGCCAGGAGAAATATGGGGGTGCCATGTACATTAGGCCAAACCCCAGGAGAACGACCATTAACTTTTATATCTTGGAATGTAGCAGGTATAGCTAGTAAGTTAGATAACCCAGAATGGCTTGATTATATTGATAGGCATGATATAATCATGATGCAAGAAACCTGGTCAGTCAACCCAGTTTTTCGAATGGGGTATCTACATTTTTTCAAACCGGCATCTAGAGGTGGAAAAGGACGTCCCTCTGGAGGATTGTTGATATGGGTTCGCCAAGCATTGACTTGCACTATATCACAAAGGCAAATAACATCTAACGACATTCTAGCACTAAACATCAGATGGCCAAATGGACAAGAAGTAGCTTTGTATAACATCTACGCTAGGGGGGTTGGTGCAGGTGTTCCATCTGATGTCTTTTCCATCCTAGATCAAGATGTTGAAACTCTTCTCCCTAATTATCATATCATAGTGGGTGGCGATTTTAATTCAAATTTTGAATCCCTAGGAGAAGAGGATAGGAATCTAACGGAAGAGGAGGATAGTAGATGGGGAATACCGCAACTGGAGATCCCTCCCATAAAAAGATGGAGTGCTACGGCCATTAGAATAAAGAGCCTCTGCCTCTCCAGAGGTCTGAGAGCCACGAATGGGAGAACACAATCCGACTTAAATGGGAATTTCACCTTTGATAATGGTCGTGCTACAAGCAGGATCGACTATTTCTTAATTGATGTAAGAGTATGGTCCAAACTATTAGGCATGGCAGTTGTATCACGATTAGAGAGTTATCACCACCCCCTGTACATGACATTTTATCCTTATCAAGAGTCTAGAGTACTCTCAAATAAAAAGCTGATGGTAACACGAGACGTTGTGTGCTCAAACAATCAAAGACATTTGAAATGGGAAATGCTGTTAGGAGATGCAAGAAAATTAGAACATCTGAAAAAACAGGTAAAAGAGGAAGTGACCAATATCAAAGCGTATTCTGGAAATCTTAATTTCCAGGAATATATGATGGAGGCTCATAAAAATCTATTTTATAAACTGCAAAGTTTTTTTATCAAAACAGTAGACCCAACAGCAGCCAAAAAACATCAAGCCGTTAAAGGCTGGTATGACAAAAGCTGTAGATTGGCAAGGCAAAACTTAAGTCAAGAATTAAAAATTGGAAACCCAACAACTGTTAAAAGGGCAAGGGATTTTTATAGGTTGACACAAAAGCAATCGAAGAGACGCTGGGATGAAGAGGGCTGGAGTGAATTAAAGCAGGCATGTACCAACAAAGATTCCAAGCGGTTTTGGGCCCTGGTTAAATGGAATAGGGGTGGGCTAGCTGCCCAACCACAAAACCATGTCCCAAAAGATGGCTGGAATGACTTTTTCCAGCCCCAGTATGCCAGATGTCCGATATATGCATCCATATCTCCCCCCCAAGCTGTCTTTTACAGTGATCAGATATTCACGGAAAAAGATGTTAGTTTGGCACTGGACTGTGTGTCGGGTGGAAAGGCGCCGGGTATGGATGGCATCCCAGCAGACGTTTTTCTATCTGACCGGATCTCTTGGTGCACATATTTTAAAATGTTGTCAAATGCAATAGCTATGGGTGGAGAAGTCCCAGACTCATGGAAGGGGGCTGAAATTATCCCTATATATAAAAAGGGGGACAAAACCCAGGCAAAAAACTACAGACCCATTAGTCTAATTGACACAGCGCAGAAAATAATGGGTCGATTAGTCCAGAATAAACTGCAGCAGTGGATCAAAGACCGAAATATATTGTCGCCATATCAAGCGGGATTCCGCCCCTTGACTAGCAGTGTTGACCAAGTTTTTTATTTTTTAGCCATTTATTGGAGAAATGTCACGCTGCGAAATGGCACATTGTACGCAGTTTTTGTGGATTTGAAAGCTGCGTTTGACCTGGTCCCGAGAGAGAAATTGTGGGAAACCCTGGTTGAGGTGGGACTAAGCCCCGAACTCCTTACCTTGCTGGTGCGCCTTCACGAAAATAATTTTGCAAAAATAAGGTGGGGCAAACAGGGGGAAGTGACGGTCCCTTTCCCAGTAGAACGAGGGGTGAGGCAAGGGTGCGTCCTGGCTCCTACGCTTTTTTCAATCTATATAAATGGAATTGTGGAGCATTTAAATAAATGTCCAAATGATGCTCCAATCATGGCAGGTGTACACGTCCCCGTACTAATGTTCGCGGACGATACGCTTTTATTATCGCGTACGCCCAGTGGACTGCAGAAAGTGGTTGATGCCTTTGGGGTTTTTTGTGATAGTCGGGGCCTGGAATTTAATACCAGCAAAACCAAATTTATGTGTCTAAGTTCCCAAACAGGTTTTAAGGGGGTGACAAAATATAAGGGTGAACCACTGGAAAAAGTAGATGCCTTTACTTATCTAGGAATCACCCTACAACATGATATGAAATGGAAATCACACATCAATATGGCATCTCTAAAATTTAGCCAGCTAGCGGGTGCAGTTACCATTAAACATAATACATCTCTGACAAGACCTATAAATTGTGCACTTGAAGTTTATAGTATGAAAGTAGTAAGCGCATGTTTATACGGGTCTGAGCTCTGGGGTTTTTCAAACCTAGGAGATTTAGGGCGGGCGGAAAATAGATTTCTGCGAGGGCTTGTTAGGGCCCCACAAAGTACCCCTATAATCCCACTTAAGATGGACCTAGGTAGGAAAAATATTGAAGATATTGCCCGCCTACGTCCTTTGTTGTATTGGAGGCGGCTAATGGTAACCCCAGAGGTAAGTCATTATGCATCGGCTCTTTTTGATGTTGTGAATTTTGATCGTTTCCACTGCATTGCTAGGTTAAAGGAACTCCGGACAACATTGGTGAAATTGGGCCTGGACCATCTGTGGGGTAATAAGGATGTTGCCCTATTTCCTTCAAAAAAACAACTGAAGGATATCTACTGGGAGTCAGTATACGCAACACTGTATCGTAAAGGTCTACAATCTTTCCTGTCATCACGTTTTTTGGACACTAAACAACTACCATTATATGAAAAATATTGGGATATAGTTGAACGTCCATTTGACAGGAAACTATATTTCCAATTTTGCGTGTGAACACTTCCAGTGAATGCTTTTACACAACTCTGGTCCCTATCACAGGACGCTCATTGTGACCATTGTAAAAACCAAACAGAGGACATTGCACACCTGTTCTTTTCCTGCCCCTTGTATGCTATTCCCCGTCGAAAGTGGCTAAAACCAATTTGTAAGAACATGGGCACCCGCTGTTGCTCACAGGCCTTAAGAATTTTAACATCTGATTCTTCAACACCATTGGTAATAGCCGTAGCAAAATTCCTTGCTTGGGCGTGGGCAATAAAATCACGTGCTCTAAAGTCCATTGATTAATATGAATTATTAATTGTTTGCATAAATCTGCTTGTCTCTTTTTACCATTTTAAATGAATTTTTATAAAATTGTATGTATACATCTTTTAGAATCAATAGCATTTCGACTGTCGCTGTTTAATATGTTTTTAATGAATTATTCTTATGCTTAGTATTTATTGTATGATGGTTAGGTGGTATGCTTTTATGACTAAAAGTCGAATAAAGCTTTGAAATTGAATTCTATGTACAACCATCTGCCTCACAGCAGGGATAACACTAAGGCAAAAGCTTTCACATGAAGCTTCACAATTTTACAAATTACAATTCCTCTATGCAAACAAACTCAATATGTTTCCTACACTGAGTTAACACAGGTAACATCATTGTAAAGAGTCAAATGTATTTCTATTAAACATGCACACATTCTTTATTCCTTTTAAAAAAGGTAAAAACTATTTTTTCCCCCAAAAATTGTCTTTTACATCACATTTACAAAACACAGCACAAGTCCTACGTAGAAGCATTCCATGTCACGACTAAAAATTCACAATTTTACAAAATACAATTACTCTATGCAGTAAAAACTTTTTACCAAGCATTATCAAAAAGCATGACACAAAGCAACATGTAAAGACCACAATTTTCTTCCGATTTCTTCTCCATAGAGTATACAAGTCTCTATGTATATTAAATGAATCATAACTCACCTTTACAAATGCTTTAGGAGATTCACAACAGTGTCAGATACACACACCAATATTTCTTTAGCAGAGCAAAAGGTATGTTCTCCAGGCACTGCAAACCATAAAGGCACAGAAAACCTCCAATTCTACACAGATATCCCTTTTTGTTAACCAATTAAAACTCTTCCCTCTCTATTTTCAAACCAACACCCTTCCCCCCTCTGCCCTTTCTACCTGTTACCATAGCAACTCCCTCCTCACTGAGCTCCAAGGGTTAAAAGGTTATTCTACAATGTTGCAAATCACCTCTGCAAGGATGTTTGACCTGCAAATACACCAGCGTATCTGGTGTAAGGTTTCTTTAAATAACTTTTTTTTAACCATTCAAATTACTTCTTACACAGAACACAACCATGCACCCTAACTTTCAGTTTTCACCTATCTCATTCTACCAATCATTGCTTGGGTATTCAAGAGCACTGAAACTCCACAGTTTTTTTTGTTGCAAACTCCTATTATTCCAACTGCCATTTCTTTTCCACACTTCATCTAACTGCACCAGAATCTCCTCTGACCATGTATTCTGTCTGGATTATTGGACATAGCTATATCCACTGGGCTCAAAGGTATGCTAGTACCAGAAATTTACACAACCTTGATTTATCAAACGTGAACATAAAATGGATTGGCCACAGAGGATTAAAATGTCATCAATTGATTCCATTGGTGAAAACCTTTTTGCATTTGCCACACCCTGACCTGTTAATTGTGCACTGTGGAGGAAATTACTTGGGCACTTTCACTGGGGTAGGTCTGGAAATGCTTTTAAAGGACACCTTTGAACAATTGATGGCACTTTTTCCACAAACTGCCTTGGTATATTCCAATATATGCCAAAGGCAGAAATGGAAGTGGTCCAACCAATTTTGTCCACAATTTGAAAAAGCACGGAAACATGTGAATAAATCTGTTTCTGCTTACATGAGAGACTATGGAATGGGTTTAATATACAACAACAACTTGCGTTACAACATGCAAGATATTTACAGAGAAGATGGTGTGCACTTCTCAGATGAAGGGAATAAAATATTCCTCCTGAATTTAAGACTGTGCATTGGTACCTACTTGTAGGTACCTAAATCAGCCACAGAACCCAAAAGCCCTTTTCAGGGCTACCCTATCTCTGATCACTCCAAATGATTATCTTTTTCTAACTTTTTTCACTATTTTTCACTATAGTACGCTCCCCGGTACGCTTCCCGGTGCGCGTACCGGGCGCTCCCCCCGCAAAAAATAAAACCTTTTTTTTTCTTGTTTGCCTATTTCGGCCTCCTAAGACCCCCTCAGAAAACCTAGAGGGTCAAGCAGTGCCTACGATGCCCCCTTATACCCATTCCCAACGTTGTTTGTCCTCCATTTTCTGTCTGAAATCTACCGAAACACAAAATGGAGGACTCCTGTAGCGCTGCCGGTACGCGTACCGGGGCGCGCACCGGTGAGCACTCCCAAAAATTTTTAAAAGTTCATTTACATAAAAACCTCTGTAGAAAAGTTCACCAAATATAGAATAGGCAATACTGCATACCAGTCCCTACCATTTTCCCAAATTTGGTGGAATTCCATTCAGCCATTTGGCCTGTAGCCCTGTCTAAATATCCTGAGGTAAATTACATAACAAAAACACATCTGAAGTGTTAGAATTGACAACCAATTAAAATGTTACTTTCATTTTCTATTTTTTTTTCCCGACATTTGATTGGTTATGTACATGAATATAAATGAAAAATGAGAGGGAAACACGGCCATTTTGACTACAACTACCTGAGGTACATCTTGAAAGGATTTTCGCATTTTTTCTTCTCCACCTCTCTCTAAAGTAAGTTGATAATTTGTAAGGGGCACTTTAAGATAATTTGTAAAAACGTTTTCTGATAATTATTTACTGTCCCTCTGCTATACTTGTAGATAGAGATAGGCTCCTCTGTTATATTTATTGATTGACTTAGGCTTCTCTGCTATAAATATGAATTTACTTACGCTTCTTCACAGGCACTTTTTTTATTTCTACTTCCTGCCTGTTACCATACACTACCCAAAGTTAACTTAACTGTTAAAAAAACAGAACTACCTGTCTGAACTTAAACACAACACTGCCCTAAATCTACTGATATAGTTATTTTTTATGCAATTTACAGCAAAAAAATGGAAGGGAAGCAAGAAAATATCAATATTTCCTTCGAGATTACATCTGAGGAGATTCTAAATGAAGATTTTTTGGATGAAGATTTTATGGATCAGTCTTTGGATGAACAATTTATTGAATGTTTACAAGACATAGAAACATGCATGTTTGAGGAGATTCCAGATGATGTAATGCTGGAAGTTTTATTGAACTATGAAAATTCTGACCAATACATTTTTATTTAATATTTAAAAATTGTTTGAGACATTATTCATTTTTATATCTAATTCATAATGTACTACCAAAATAATTATGTTTATATTATAGTATAAAGTGAAACTTACAATATACTGTGCAACTTTAAAACATCATAAGGGAGCAGGGTAGACTACCCATGATCCCGTATGTCTTCTCAGGGAGTACTTAAAGGATCTGTTTCTACTTTCCTGACAGACTATGGTATGGATTCCATATACCACAATAACTTCTGTAACAACATGCAAATTATCTACAGAGGAGACGGTGTACATTGACTTTAAGACTCAGCATTGGTACCTACATGTTGGTACTTAAAACACACAAACAACACAACAACTCTATTCAGAGATACCCTACCTCTAAGCACTTTAAATTATGATTTTAGTGTTTCACTTAGTTTTTCCCATGTGTAGACGTGGGGGAGGTGTGTGTGGGGGATGTGCGGGGGGTGTCTGTGAGGTGTGTATGTGTGTGTCTGTGTGTCTAGGGGGGATGAGGTGTATAGGTGTGTGGGGTATATGGATGTGGGTGGGGATATTTGTATGTAAGGTGTGTGTGTGGGTGTGGGTGTGTGGGGTGTTTGAGTGTAGGTGGGAGTGTGGGTGTGTGAGGTGTGTGTGGGGTGTGTGTGGGTGTGGGAGGTATGTGTTTAGGATGTGTATGTATGTATGAGATGTGTGTTTGAGTGTAGGTGGGAGTGTGGGTGTGTGAGGTGTGTGTGGGGTGTGTGTGGGTGTGGGAGGTATGTGTTTAGGATGTGTATGTATGTATGAGATGTGTGAATGTGTCTGTGAGTTGTCGCTGTGTGTGTTGGGGGGGAGATGTGTGTGTGGGATGTGTGGGGTGCGTCTGTGAGATATGTGTGTGTATGTGCATGTGTGTGTGTGTGTGGTGGAAGGGGGCTGAGGTGTGTGTTTGAGTGTGGGTGTGTGGGATGTGGGTGTGGCTGTGGATGTGTAAGGTGTCGATGTGGGGGTGTGGGGTGTTTGACTGTGGGTGGAAGTGTGCATGTGTGAAGTGTGTGTGGGGAGTGTGTGGGTGTGTGGCTGTGGGGTTGTGTGCATGTGGGTGTGTGTGGGACACACTTGTAGGTACCTAAAACAGCCGCAGAACCCAAAAGCTCTTTGCAGAGCTACCCTACCTGTAATCACTCAAAATGATTATTTTACACTATTATTTTCACTATTTTTCACCTAAATACGCTCCCTGGTATGGTCCCCGGTGCGCGTACCGGGCGCTCCCCCCGCGAAAATCGGAAAAAGGGGGGGTGTACCCTGCCCCCTTTTGCTCATTTCCCCCTTTGATTTTTGCCACCTCTTGTATCTCAATCCTACCGAGACACAAGATGGCGGCCGCTGCGGACTGTTTCGAATGTTTACAGACACCCGAGAACCAATCAGCTTGCCGTGCGCAAGTCGCGTGGCGCGCCCGGAGCGTTCCCCGGTACGCGTACCGGGGCGCGCTTACAGATATATACTTTTTTAAACCTAAATTACTCAAAATCCACTGGAGCACATATCTTGAGACATAGCAAAGGCACATCGGGCTACTAGTCCCTACAATTTTGCCAAGTTTGGTGCAAATCCATTCAGCCGTTCGAGCTAAAACTGCGACAGACCGCCCTATGGAAATTAACATGGGGAAGACACGTTTTGGGACCCCCCTTTTATCTCAGCCCCCGCTTGACGAATCCCCCCCCAAACTTTCAGTGAAGGAGCGGAGAGCCGCGAGGCAAAGTTGCTGAAAAATTCAGCCTGATTGCCTAACCGGCGCTAAAGTTATTCCAAATAGAATGTTGCGATTTCCCTGTGGAAATTGATCCTAACTCTATATACCTACTGGCGACCGCCAGAAGGTAATATATATATATATATATATATATTTCAAACCAAATGTTTTCCGGTGCGCCGCAGCTCGCCACAGCATGCCCCAGGAACACAAATGCACGGACCAAAGGTTTGCGGTGCTCAAATGTTTATTCGCTTGTCGGCTTCATAAAGTTTCGGCACACAGGTGCCTTGCTCACATGTATATATATATAAATTGGGGAAAAATAAACTGCGGAGCAGATATATGTATATATCTTTACATGTTTAGATTTCTGTGATGCAGATATCGTGGATGCTGTTAATGTGCTTACAGTGCTCTCAGTTGGAATTAGTAAATCATCACACAAAAAGGTTGTAGTGGAACAGGCAAGAATAGTAGGAACCGTAAATACCCCAGGCAATTCACATCATACACTCGCATCAATACCTCGGTTGCTTGGCAACACGTGCGAGGACAGGACACTTGAGAACATATTAGTGCACAAAAGTGACAATATTATTTCGAGATAGGTGAAAGACAGCTTTTTTCATCAGTTGCCCTCCTCTGTTGTATACATCTAAAAAGATAACGCTTTTAGAAAACATAAGTGATGCTTTTGATTCATTGTAAGACTTGTTTAAATGCCAGTGATGGACGACTAACAACATAGTAAATGTCACATCCATGAGATGATATTTAATATTGAAAAACACCAAATTTGAATCACACAGGATGATAATTTTAACACGAACATGATGCATTAACACTTTATTTGACAATACTGGTATTTCCAGCCGTCGAGACATAATTTAAATTCATTTTTTCGAGTTTAGATATTCCATGAATACTAATACAGGAAGGCAATCATTAAAATTAAGCACATGCTGTTTCAATCAACATATAGCTTTGTTAATTACCATCTTTTTCTTTTTGTCCATCTGTTTTTAGGGTTTTACAGAACCTGCTCCAGATGTTCGTGAAAAAATAATAATTTAGTTGCCGTGTAAATATAACATTTTTAAAGTCTGTGCTTATGGAACAGCTTTCGGAGGGAGGCTGCTGTTTGTATCTTTAGTGGCTTAAGTATAGAACCGGTAAAGGCCCCATTAGACGCCACTTCTGACAGTAGATCTTTTTGGTGGGTTTAATTGCTCTCTGTGGGATAAGACCCTCGAGAAGCAGCAGAACGTTTATAATAGAATCTCAAGAGATTGCACTCTTACATGCATTACAAACCAATTCATGTCCACACACTCTTAAAGTACAGAAATGCATGCAACTATCAAATACTAGGTAAACATGGCTCATTCATCATCGCTGACAGGTGTAACTGGTTTGTACAAGTAAACATGTTTAGTTCGTCAAGATTTCTTGCAACTTAAACCTTAGTGTCAATCTGCAGAGCACATTAAACCTGTTAAGGAATGAAAATAAGAGCACTTGTCTCAATTATTATGCGCTGGCTATCGCGTGAAAAGTGAGCCCGCATCCAAGTGAAGAGACGTCACCTGGGGAATACATGAGTTCACAGGAACGTTTCATCGTGCAGTTTGCTGTAAAATGACTGCAGAGAAATGTGCGTGTGGAAAACTATTTTGTAGATAATTCTGTGTATCTGTTTGATATTCAACAATGCAGTTTAATTATGTGTGATTGGAAACACAATAGACTTTATGGATACAATGTCAAAGGCATTAGCCCATAAAATGCCCAAAATCTCTTACGGAATGTGGGCATATGCAAAAGAAACAACTGATGGACGGAATGCTGGACAATGCAAACATTCACCCCGAGTCACAAAGATCTGGGCATAATCCATCATACTTTTGCTCACAACACCACCCCAGTTTGGACCCAGCAATATGCAAATCAGTCTTGACCCTGTTCCTTTTGGAAACAATGTAGCATGAACTGCCAAGCCAGGTCCTCCCTGGACCGAAAACAAGCATCTTGGGACCGCTTTCAGGGCATCACCCTTCATCAGCCAGGCTAGCTTGAATCCAGTGGTGTGGTGAGCACGGGACCCATGTCTGGGCATACCCTTCCCACTTAGGGTGACATCTGCAAATACTGATAGACGGAATGCTGGACAATGCAAACATTCACCCCCAGTCACAAAGATCTGGGTTTAATCCATCATTCTTTTGCTCACCACACCAACCCAGTTGGGACCCAGCCATATGCAAATTAGTCTTGACCCTGTCCTTGTGGGAACAGTCCAGCCCGAACTGCCAAGCCAGGTCCTCCCTGGTCCGGAAACAAGCATCCTGGGACCACTGGCTGACGTTGGTAAATGTGGCTTAACTTTGGATGGATATAATTCATCGTTTCATGTTGTGCTGTAGCAATCACGATGGGTGCACAGAAAGGCAGGGCAAAGAAAGCCTGCTTTCTTTCTTTGAAGCGGGGTCATAGCCGCAAACATCCACCAGAGGGAGCCTGGCGTAAGTGGGACTACATTTCCCAGAGGCTTCGTGAGTGAATACCCGGAAGTCCCATGCCTACAAAGCCCTTCCGAGGCCACGGAACGGGGCTTGTCAATCCGGATTTTCCAGAGTTCGTATGCGGAAGCCGTTGTGTATTTCTTCGAGCATTACCAGGTATTTCCTCGGCGGGGATCGGAGAAGTTGCGCTGAAGTGCTGCCTGATCCTCCGTCCCTGCAGCTACTTCCTTGGCGGCGTTCAAGGAGCCACATTTGGAGGTTCTGGAGACCTCTCCCAGTTTATTTCTAGTTACCGCAATACTGTAAGGCGGGTGGTTCCGAGACTCTGTGACGTTTGTGAGAACCGCGCAGGAGCGCGTTTGCTGTTCTCCGTCACGCGAGTGTTTTTGGGGCTGTATTATTTTGCATTATACTCTATACTTAAACCGGATACTTTTCTTGGAAATAAAAGTACCGGTGCACGCTGCAAAGTAGACCTTCTTGGAGCTCAGCAAACACGGAAGGGCGTGTTCTTTGCCTTACCTTGCTGATTTTGCTTTTCCTGATTTCCCTTGCTGATTTTGCTTATTTCTTTGCATTACCTTGCTGATTTTGTTTTCATTGTTTTACCTTGCTGATTTCGCTATTTGCCATTGCGCTGGTGCGCAAAATGGATGGCATGGTTCCATGACAAGAATTGTGAAAACTGATGAGCAAGTTGGCTTCTGATTCAGCCACTAAGAGAGTTACTTTCCTGCTTTCATGAAACTGCCAAAACATGTTAGTATGTAATGAATGATTGTCTATTTATCCTGCTAATGTTTGCTTAAGGGTTTTCTAACCAAAGACTTGTTGTCATTCTTATCTGCAGTACCCCTGGGGTTAGACGACTCTTAGCGTTCTGTGAGGGTCCATGCTGATGACAACCAAACCCATCAAAAGGAGAAGTCTCTCTTTGGCAGACTTTATTATTTTATCCACTTCCCTTTTCCCTGGGGGGCATAGATACATAGCGGTGTTTACCTCACTCTGTGTGCTGTGCGTCCTGGAGAAGAAGGGGGGATTACTTCTATTCATCGTTCCTGCTGACATCTCTCAGAGGTTAGTGGTTCCATGTAAGTGGCCATTGACATCGTGACATGTGCTCACTGATAGAGGAGAGATGTTTAATGAGATGCTATTTCAACATGACCTTGGCTTTGCCAACTTCCTCTGATCCCCCTCAGTGAATTCGAACATACTTTTATAGGCAGAGGATCAGAATCTACAATTGATTTTATAATTGCTCCTGGTCACCATGCAAAATACATTACTAATTACAGGCTACATGATGACGCAATGAGTGATCATCTACAATTACGTGTTGGTATCACTCTTCCAACAGTCTTAGAGAGACTCTACAATGATCAAATAGCTTGGATACGGAATATCGCACTGCGCAGCTTGAACGGTTATACCTTGCATTGGTCTAGCTGAGATCCATTTGAATTAAACAAGCAAATTGTAACTAAGGCCTATAATCCAATCTTTACATCCCTGGATGAATCTACCACACATGGAAACATCTTGATAGCATTTGCCCAGATTACAACGACAATTAACGTCCTACTTAGAGTGGAAAGTAGGAAAACTGGAATGAATAGTAAGGGGTGGTTTGATTCAAATTGCACTAAAGCTTACACAAAGTTAAAAGTGGCATTACACAAAATAGTGAGAGATAGTAAAGAAATTAGAGAGTGCAGGAAGATTTATAATCAAGCTAGGAAAACACGAAGTAAGGAGCTAAAAGAAAAAGCATGGGCTACCCTCCATGAAGCTTTTATGACTAAAGATAGCGCTGCTTCTTCTCAAATGCTATAAACAACAAGAGGATGTAGAAAATGCAATAGATTGTTCAAGACAGGAGGGGGGACCCTTTCTCCTTCTCTCCTATCGATTTGCAATTGACACACAACGAAGTAATTGGCGCTATAAATGCAAGCAAAAGCGGAAAGGCCCAGGCCAATATCGGGTGCCAATTGACCTTTTCAAATTAAATCCTTCCTTATGAACACCGTTGATTACACAGGTCTTTCAAGCCTGTTGTGTAAAAGGTTTTATTAATTCTTGGTCGTAGTCGATAATCATGGCAATATTTAAAAATGGGGAATGGGGGAATCCTGCCTGTTACCGCCTGATATCTTTACTAGATTCTCTAATGAAGGTAGCAAGTAGGATTGTTTTAGAGCGGTTACAAATATGTGTCAGGTTCCTCTTTATGTAAAGAGGAGACTCCTCAGAATCCAGGTGCAGCAATAAAGGGCCCACCTCCTGACATTCCCAACTCTGGATATGAACACAGATTATTTGGGCGATCAGGCGAAGGAAAGGAAAGGGAAGGGACAACAGGGAAAGGAACCTGTAACAACAAAGAATAAGAGAATAAAACAACAAGCAGTAATAACTCTAATCTCATATATTCTCACTAGGATTTCTTTATACCTTGTTTTATGGACAGTCATTCAGTAATTCCTAGGCAACTGATGGTTTCCCATAAATCCTGAATTACCTATATAACACAGAATAGACATACATAAAGGTACTCTCTGGTTAACACAATTCCTATCAGAAGACAATTCAACAAACACTCCACATACATACCAGCATCAGTAATGTCTGTATATGGAAGAGAGAAAAACCGTAAATGGGCTATACCGGATAGCGTAGCCCACATTGATACACAAGGTTATTACTGAAAAGAAAAGCCAAGAACAACAATCCAGACACTGTAATGTATGGTAGCTAACCACTGCATTCGACTCTGGTACTTAATTACTTGTCCTCCGCTGAATGAAACTTAAAGAAAGGCAAGAAAACGAAAACACAACCCCGAAAATGGTAATGCGTGGTTAGATCCATCACTGCATCCCGTTCGGTTTGCCGATTCCAAGGTCGGGATAAATACCAGCAAGTCACTCCTGTGAACTGTTAGACTGTAATGCGTGGTTAGAAACACCACAGCATTCAGCTCCGAAAACAATGTCCAGAAGCTCCGGAATCCTCTGAGCTCGTAAGTAAGCAAACACAGATGGGTTTGCTCACGGGAAAGCCTCTCCGTGACAATCCAGAGACCTCACTGTGTCCGATGGGAGACAAACAGTGGCAATTCACGAGCCGCTTCCTCCGCCCTCACTCTCCAGCCGAACACATCCGTGTTCCACTCACAGGGCGCCAGCTCTCAAACAATACATGCCGTCAGGCCAGTTTGGACCAGCGTTAAGGAAATTACAGAACTCTCTCTCAGCCGAGAGAGAAACAGGAAACAGAATTACTCACACAGGCCGATGTTCATCCCTCCTATAAATAGCCCCTCCTAAGCTGAGCATCATGGGACTTTTAGTATTATATCCCAATAAGGTAGGCGCAGTATGGTCAATTCCTGACAATATGGGCTGAAGAAAATAACATTTTAAGTGATGTCCAGTATGGTTTCAGGCAGGGGCTAGGAACTAATGAGCGGGTCCTTAATCTTAATATCCTGATTGAAAAATATACACAGGCAAAGGCAGGGAAATTCTATCTGGCCTTTGTAGATTTGACAGCAGCTTTTGACTGCGTCATACATATTAAACTGTGGAATATTTTAAGAGAGTTAAAGGTTGATCCAGTTTTGGTTCAATTCTTGGGACAATTATATTCTGGGGCAACCGCTAAAGTCCGTTATGGAACTAAAGGGGATTGCACTGCGTCCTTTAATTTGGAGAGGGGGGTCAGACAGGGATGTGTCCTTGCACCTTTCCTGTTTACTCTTTATACTAATGCTTCTGAACAGGAATTGGTGAGTAAGATAAAGGACCCACCATACATTTACAAACGCCCGATTGTCTCCCTTCTCTACGCGGACAATGCAGTGCTTATGGCCCGCACTCAATTGGGCCTACAAAAGTCACTTGCCTACTATACCTGCTTTATGGATACAGTGGGTGTTAGATCTGGGGGTCTCTAGTTGGCAATGGTTATCACCTCTGTCCAAATAGGGACCCTTACTTCTAAGTCAGGACAAGGGGATTACTCTCCTTAATAACCCCTGCTCACCCCCTTGGTAGCTTGGCACGAGCAGACAGGCTTATCTCAGAGGCAGTGTGTTAAGCATTTGTGAATATACACAGTAATACAGTGATAACACTACAGATGGACACAACACAGGTTTTATAAAAATAGGTATTCTTTATATAGACTTAAACACAAGACCACAAACGACAAAAATCCGCAATAATGTACTAAAGGTTACTTAAAAGATGATAAAAAAGTCTCTTAATTCAAGTTGATGGTAAATGCGACAAAGTTCTCAACATAGATCTTGGATGTGGCAGGCAAAGTGAACAAAAGGCTCGCAAAAGGGGAGATGCGTCGGTTCCGTGACCCGGGGGAACGGTTGCGTCCTTCCTCAATGCTTGCGCAGAGTAGGGGACTCGTCGTGAGCCTTACCGGTGCAGAGGTGATGCGTAGATTCTCGGCCTGTTGCGGTGCGCAAGATGGTGCCTTGATGCGATGCGATGCCGATGCGATGATCCAGTTGCGATGCGAGAAGATGGCGCCGTTGATGAGGCGATGCGATGACGATGCGATGACGCCCTGGCAGCCTTGCGACGACTCTGTACTTTGGAGCCGCGACAGGCCCTGCGATGCACTTCTCCGGCAATGCGATGACAGCTCTCTCGATGCGTCGCGCTTCTCCGGCGATGCGACAGCAGACAGCTTCGATGAACACACGCTTCCATGGAGATGCGACGAACTCTCGCTTCTCCGGCGTTGCGATGATTTCAGCTGCGGCGGTGACACGCTTCTTCTCGATGCGCCGCGCTTCCAGCTCCCAGCGACACGCAAGTGACTGGAGTCAGAATTCCCAGCAAGGAAATTCTGGAGGGAGCTGGAGATGAAGTCTTTTGGTTCTGAGACTTCAGCAGGAGGCAAGTACAGTTCAAGCCCTTGGAGAATATTCTGTAGATGAAAGTCCTTACAAAGTTCCTTCTCCTTTCCCTTGGCAATGAAGCAACCACTGCAGGCCAACCCAGCAAACAGCACACTGGCAGAGGGGCAGTCCAAACTCCTGCAGCTTCCTTGGTTCTTCTCCTTGGCAGAAAGGTTTCTTGTTCCAGAAGTGATCTAAAGTCTGTGGGACTGGGTCTCAATATTTATACAAAGAAATCCTTTGTTCTCTGAAGGCAGAGAGCCCTCTGCCTAGTTTAAACCAGTTCCTGAGCACTGTGTTTACATGATTCTTCTCTTCCTTTCACTGTGCAGGGCAGAAACATCAGACGCCCCACAGGAGGTGGAGCCAGCACAGGGGAGGGAAGATGCAGCTCTGGAGTACTCTGTTGACAAGATTCCCCTTCTCCTTTCACTGTGCAGGGCAGAGACATCAGACAAGCCACATGGGGTGGAGCCAGCATTGTGGAGGGAAGGCCCAGCCCTATTCAGGTCCCAGGTGCACTCTCCCCCTCCCATCTGGAAGTAAATCTCCCTATTCACCACTGGGCTGTCCCAGACTGTTTCTTGGAATTTCCCCAGCCCTGTCATACACAAACCTAGACAAGGAATACACAAGTCAGCAGAGGCGGACTCAAATGGTTAGGCAAGCAAATACCTAATTTCTAAAAGTGGTATTTGCAAACACAGAATATTAAAATAAACTTTACTAAGAGATGTATGTTATTATTTTGAGTTCAGGCATACTAAACTCGAATTTCTACCATGTTCCCTGAGTCAGTTAGGATTGTAGGGATGTAACAATCTTCCCTGCCCATTCTAGTCTATGAGAACAGGTAGCCTTCAATAGTGAAAAATGATAATGGCTGTTATTCACTACTAGAACATGCTACACACATCAGAGCATGTCCTACCTTATACTCACAATGCACCCTGCACTGGGGTCTACCATAGGGATGTCTAATATGAAGCAAATCGAAGGTTTAGGGACTGGCAAGTGGGTGCACTTGGCCAAGTCGACATGGTAGTCACAGACTACACACAGGCCTTGAAATGGCAGGCCTGAGACACACTTTACAAGCTGCTTCTGTGGGTGGCATAACCAGTGCTGGAAGCCCACCAGCAGCATTTGCTCTACAAGCCCTGGGCACACATGTGCACTGTACTAGGGGCTGACAGTAGATCAAATAGGCCATTCATGGAATCCAATCGGTATATCAATTTAACATAGGGAGCACTTGCACTGTGGCACTGATTAGCAGTGGCACAGGGCCCAAACATACAACCAGCAAAAATATGTCAAAACAGAGGAGGCAATCCTTCAAAAATGGAAGGGAGACTCACGCCAATGATGTCAGGTCTAACAGTGGGTCTAAAATGAAATTCCAAGAATACGTTTGTCATGTCCTGTGGGAGGGGGAAGCAGAAATGTATGGCACTACCACTTGGGGAAAACAGGATAGAAACAACAAAAATGTTTACTTACTTAGGTGTTTTATGTAGCCAGGCGGTTAAGAATAGGAGTCTCAAAGAAAATGGGTAAACGGCCCCCAGGGATCCTTCTGAAAATGTATCAGGCGAAATGTGTGAGTATAGCCATTTATTTGGCTGTACCTGCTAGTTCCCCTGTTTTTAATTTGCATAGTGAGTTGGGTATTCCTCGCATTGCTGGTGTTGTTAAAGTACAACCAGTGCTACTTTGGCATAGAATTTGGACCACAAGCAGCACAGGTCTAAACCAGGAAATATTTAAAGATGCAATGCAATTGGACCATGCTACTAAGATTAATTGGTTGATGTATATAACAAATGTCATGTAAGATCTAGGGCACCCAGATTATTATAATTTCCCAGAGACACTGAAAACAATTTCTAGAAAAGAGTTCAAAACAAAATGCAGGTCCCACTTATGGACTATTAGACTCACACATGAAATGAATAAACCCTCAGTAATCCAGTATCAATTCACTTTGATAACATATGATATCCAACCATTTCTTCTATGCTGTTTGGGGGGATATGACAGATACGTTTTAACCTGTTTTAGATTTGGGATTTTTTACAGGATAATCAGCTATCTAGAGATAAATAACTGGTCTAAAGAATTATGCTGCTGTCCTTGTGATGACTTGTCTCCACAAACAAGTGTACATGTGATCCTCTTTTGTAAATGTTATGTTAAAGAGAGATCAAGATGGATCTGGCCCTTACTAAGGTGGAGGGGGTGGGGACAATGCTGACCTGCTTTTTTATATTTACAATCACTGGATAGTATTTACTGTATTGGAGCTATGACGAGTTTCGTAAAAAGTATATTGAGAGTGAGGAAAACCGTTGACATTTAACCCCAATAGAAAGTATGCCTGGTTTTATTCTGTTGAAATGCTTTGTCTTTATTGTATAGTTTTTAAAATGTTTTTTTAATTTTCATCACACATATATGGTTTATGTGTATTTGTAAATAGATGAAATATAGAATTATCGTACACGTGCATTTTTAAATCAAAGGTATACCTACGATGTTTTAATTCGTGTATGATGCTTTTTTGATTTTATAGTACTGAAATCGAATAAAGCTTATTCTGATTCTGATTACTTCTATCTTACTTCATATTTTTTCTATGCTTCCTGTTTTTATTCCTTCTTATTATTTCAAAGAGATAGGCTCTCTACTTCCAAATTACTTTGGAATGGGAAAAAATCTAGACTGTCTTTATCATTTCTTCGGAAAACAAAATCCAACAGCGGTGTCAATTTTCCGGATTTTCTGAACTATTATAAATCTTTTATCCTTTGTCAAGCCTCGAAATGGCTGCTCTCGGGTTCCTCTCCCTAACACCTTTATGGCTTTCTATTGAACGTTCTTTGCTTCTACCTTTCTCTCCGAAGGAAATTTTGGCTTTTTCAGCCAAAACTCCTCAGACTTCTCTTCCTTTATTTAAACATACATTTTCCTTATTAAAACCGCTTACCCAACCAGTGATTAATTCAAAATTATCCTTTTTATCTTCCCCTTTATGGCACAATCATCTTATTACTATTAAAAATAGATCTCTCTTTTGGAAATCCTTGACATTGTGGGAAATAGTTTGGGTCAAATACCTATTTGATGGTGTGTGTCCCAGTTCATTTCCTCAATTTCAATCCACTTTTATTTGCCCTTGTTCCTTTTGGCACAAATTTTCTTCTCTTATGGCGGTCATTTTTGACATATATTATTCTCTTCCCTCTATCCCTTGATCCTCAGAAGAGGATTCTCTTCTTAAGATTCTTGTTACCCTTCCCTAGGCCTATCTCATATTTAGGCACATTCTTCTCCCCACTCCTTCCCACCCTAAGAGTAAAGTTGAACTCTCCTGGGAATCTGATCTGGGCTGTGATTGGAGCATCACTTTTTGGGACAAATTCTGGAGACGATTCCTAAAAATGTCTAGATCCACCTCTCTTACTCAGTCTATGTTTATCTTATATCACAGACTATATTTTACCCCTTCTACTATTGCAAATTTCTCTCCCACATGGAACACTAGGAAGAAATTCCAGTTAAAGATTATGTCCGGTTAAGAGGCTATAAAAAAACAAAATTCAATTAAACGGCTGGGGGGGTGACCATAATAGGAACAACCACAACAGGTGTGTAGCTTTCAATAGGGCTTCAGGAGTAGTGAATGAGATGGACACAAAGCTCTGCAAACATGACCGCTTTGTGATACCAAAGCACAGGTATGGGTGCCAATTTTTTTTTGTTGCATTAGGCTCAGTGCCATTGGAGCAGAGGGGACTCCATTAGACCTACTAATTCAGAAGCTACATCTGAGACCTGCAAGTAATTGTCCCTCAGTCAGCTACAGCCCTAAAGAAGTCTTTAAAAAAGGGCCGGACAGGACTTTTATTCCACCGCCCATTTCTCCCATGGGCGGAAGCCCTTAAAGGTCGCTTTTGAAAACCCAGGGCCACTCCTCTCACCTCTGTCCCTTTCACCAGCTTTCCCATGTTTCCTACATTACAAGTGGTGGCTTCAGGAGAGAGAGAAAGAGAAGGAGCGGAGGTCGAGAGAAAACGATCAGTGAGGGAGAAGAGATTGGAGAAAAGGAGAGAGAAAAAAAGGATGGCTGAAAACAGACAGATTGCGTGGGGATCCGAAGGGACCAGGGCTGGTTTGAGGATTCATTCCAGTGCTAAATTTGGTCCCCAATCCGTCCCTGCAAAATTAGGTTACTTACATATGATAGGAGTAATCATCATTTTGCTGGAATCAAGACATCCCCACCATGAAAGAAATAAAGGGTTCCAAGAAGAAAGTAATGTATCAATACGGGATAGAGCATTTGTCATATTAAGACTGACTGAGGAAGATATAGAATTAGAGAACCATATTCCTAAATATTTGAGAAACCAGTGGAAGGAAAAGAGGGGTGTGTACAAAACTTTGTGAGGGGGAGAATCTCATTTTTTTTTGCATTAATCTTATAGCCCGAAAGTAAGGAGAACGAGGACATTTCTTGTACTAGAGAAGGAATATATATGGCAGGGTTGGAAATAAAAAGTAAAATGTCATCAGCATATGCCAAATGTTTTAAATGGTGATCTCCATAAGAAAAAACAGAAATGGAATCGCTATTGCGGATCAAAGACAAAAAGGGCTCAAGAGCTAAAATGAAAAAAAGAGGGGAGTGGGGACAACCTTGACGGACTCCACGCTGTATAGAAAAAGAAAAGGATGTGAAACTATTCTCTAGAACCAAAGCTCTAGGGGAAGAGTATAACAAGGAGATAAGAGATATTATTTTTGGGCCAAAACCGTGCCAATTAAGAGTTTGAAATAAAAAGGACCATTCTACCATGTCAAATTATTTTTCAGCATCAACGGATAAAGGTGCCAGGGGGGTGGAAAGAGAGGGGATTTTGTTTAAAACAGTAAGAAAAAGGCGAGAATTATCTAAGGTAAGTCTTCCTTTAACAAAACCACAATGTTCTTTACTGACCAGGTAGGGCAAAAGGGGTTACAACTTCATAGCAATTAATTTAGCAAATACTTTATAATCAACATTGACGGGGGATATGGGACGAAATAAAACTCGACCGTAAATCCATATGGTACAGGAGATTTACCTTTCTTTAGAACTGATAAGGCAGAAGAAAGTTCGTCAAGAGAAAGATCCGATTCAAGGGGAGAGATATTAAGAGAATCATTAGAAGGAGAGGGAATAGTAGCGAGATATGATTGAATGGAAGAAATAGAAGGAGGGGATTCCGGGGTATACAGGTCTTTATAGAGCAACATAAATTCATCAAGGACTTTCGCATCTTTATGAAGAAGTTTCCCATCTGAAGCAAATATGGAATCAATTAGAGAGCGATCTTTCCAAAATTTAAGATAATTGGCTAGTAATTTACCCATTTTATTATGGCAGCCATAATAGCGAGCACTACTACGCAGACGTATAGAAGAAGCATTATTGGTAGTAGTTTTATTAAATTGAACTTTAGCACAAACAAGTGCTTGAATAACAGATTCTGATGGAGAAGTATAAGATTTGTGTTCCTGGGATTTGATATTTGCAAGTAAAGATTTGTGTTGCCGGAGGAAGTGTTTTTTTGGGGGGGAAAGAAAGTCAATAATAAAGCCTCGAGCAATAGCTTTAACGGAGTCCAAAATTATATAGGGAGGATTGGGATTGCCGTTTAGTATTAAAAAAAAATCAGCGAAAGAATTAAATGCAGAGGAAAAGAGAGGATCTAGCAAAAGGGAATTATTAAACTGCCAATAGGAAGACCTAGGGTGTGGAGGGAGCAAATCAAAATCAGTGACACTTGAAGCATGATCAGAAATAACAACAGGTTCAATTAAAGAGGAATAAAGATTTTGAGAGAGATTGGGAAAGGAAGATATAAACTAGGCGGGAAAAAGAGTTGTGAGTAGGAGAGAAAAAGGAAAAGTCAATGGTGTCAGAATGAGAAAGCTTCCATACATCAACTAGATGAGCTTGTGAGACAGAGTGGAGAAATTGCTTGTGGGATTTATGAGGGGTAAAACGTACCTGTGATTTTCGGTCAAAAAGGGGTCAACGACTTGGTTGTAATCGCCTCCATGAATAAGGAAATCATCTCTAAATTGCATACATTTGTGTGTAATAGAAGGCCAAAAAGAAGAATCCGGTTGAGTAGGGTCATAAACATTAAATATGGTCAAAGAAATATTGTTAATAAGCAACTTGGCTAAAATCCATTGTCATTCTGTGTCAATTTCTTGGGAGACAATTTTACATTTCATTTTTTTATGACACAAAATGATAACACCATTTTTCTTAGATGCAATTGACCCATGACAGAACCATCCCAACCCTTTTTTAATTTTAAGGCTTAGGATTCTGAGAGATGAGTCTCTTGTAGAAAAATCAACACAGGATTGTAAGAGGCAAGATGAGAAAGTATTCTCTGTCGTTTAATTTGGTAATGAAACCTTTCACATTCCAAGAAATAACTATGAATGAAAAACGATCAACAAAATGTATAGAACAGTACGTTCAACAGTAAGATAATCATTGAAAAAATAAAATAGAAAAAATTAAAGCAAAATAGTAAGGAGAAAGAGTACATTTGAATGATGGTGTAGGAAGGAAAGTCACAGGGAGAAAAAGGAAAGAAACCAAGGAAGATGCCAGGCAACAAGAGAAAGAGAAGAATATGAAGAGACAATATTGAAGAGACACCAAAAGAAAAATGGAATGAAAAGAAAAGGGAAAAAAGCTAAGAGTAAAAAGAGACAGTACATGTAAAAAAGACGACTGTAATACATACCTGTACAGGGGAACAGAAGGAAAAGGTGAGAGACGGCAACGGACAACAGGGACGGCACAACCAACAGAGGCAAACCTATTCTGGGGTGGGAGGGAAGGCTGGAACAGTAAGGAGGCGAAAGGACCAGTGATAAGAATCAAAAGGTTAAATAAAGAATGCGATAATAAGCAAAGAATCCAAAACAATAAACAGAGTCAAGTAGTCATGGGAGGACCAGCGATCTCCATCGAAGATGACGAATGAGAATGGATAAATCTCCTGAGATCAGCAGGGTCCTCAAATGTAGGAAAATATTCCTGAAGGTGACTTTGAATAAGCATGGATGAAATAGGCCATAACGAGCACCCAAATACCGAAGAGCGGGGCAAAGATCCAGGAATTCTTTGCTTTTTTTGGCGGTAGATGAGGAGACATCCTGAGAGATAAAGAGTCTGCTGCCCCACCAGTTCAATTGCTTCATGGCTTTAGGAGCGTAGAGAACCTGTATAAGATCAGTGAATTGGAGAAATAGGAGAATCACTCCGCGAGGTTTGGATGGAGCAGAAGTAGAAGAGAGACGTGGACCCAGTCTATCAGCTCTTTGAATATTCAATTTGGTAGTAGCAGGAAAATTAAAGAGTTGTGGAAGAAAGGAGGTGAAGAACATCACCCTCAAGACGTTCAGGAAGACCATATAGACAAAGATTTGTTGCATCGATTTTTATTTTCAATCAATCAATCAATCAATACCATTTATAGAGCACGCTACTCACCCGCGGGGGTCTCAAGGCGCTGGGAGGGGGAGGGGGGCCACTACTGTTCGAAGAGCCAGGTCTTGAGGTGCTTCCTGAAGGAGAGATGGTCCTGGGTTAATTGTAGGTGGGTGGGGAGGGTTTTCCATGTCTTGGCCGCCAGGTCGTTGAAGGATCTTCCTCCAGTGGTGGTTCTGCGGATCCGTGGGATGGTGGCGAGGGCGAGGCTGGCGGAGCGGAGCTGGCGGGTAGGTTTGTAGAACGTGAGGCGGTTGTTGAGGTATTCAGGGCCCATGTCGTGGAGAGCCTTGTGTGCGTGGTTGAGGAGTCTGAATGTGATCCTCTTGCTGATGGGGAGCCAGTGCAGGTCCCTCAGGTGGGCGGAGATGTGGCTGGGTCGGGAGATGTCCAGGACGAGTCGTGCGGATGCGTTCTGTGTGCGCTGGAGTCTTTTCTGGAGTTTGGCAGTGGTCCCGGCGTAGAGGGCGTTCCCATAGTCCAGACGGCTAGTTACGAGGGCCTGGGTGACCGTCTTCCTGGTTTCAGTGGGGGACCCAGTGGAAGATCTTACGGAGCATGCGGAGGGTGTTGAAGCAGGATGAAGTAACGGCGTTGACTTGCCTGGTCATTGTGAGGGAGGAGTCAAGGATGAAACCCAGGTTGCGTGCGTGGTCTGTGGGCTTGGGGGGGTGCCCAGAGCAGGGGGCCACCATGAGTCGTCCCAGGCGGAGATGGATGGGCCGAGGATGAGGACTTCCGTCTTGTCTGAGTTCAGTTTCAGACGGATGAGCTTCATCCATTCCGTGACGTCTTTCATTCGGTCCTGGAAGCTGGCTTTGGCGGTGACGAGAAATGCGCATTCTCGGGTGCCCGTGCATGCGCATTACTATCCAAGACGGTGGCGCGAATCGCGCGATGACGAGAGGGAGCCCCGGGGACGCGGCGGACAAGGTAAGTGGTTTTTAATCATTTCTAAAATTTAATTTAAGTATTTAGGGAGGGCGGGAGGGAGGCGGGTGGCAGGCAACTACGCTGCACCCGCGGGCTGGGCATAGTGTTGCCTGCTACACCTACTTCGCAAATAACGAAGTAGGCAACACTACGCCTACTACGCCCAGGGTTATTTATGATGTAACTGTAAACTGAATCAATGCCATACCCACAGCACTGGCAACATGTCTTTAAAAAAAAGGGATAATGGGAATTTGGGTGACAGCTGACCCCAGGGAGATCTACTCCCCTGGGTTTTTGGGAGTGGGTGCAGTCAAAACTAATTGCCCTTCCCACTTGCTGGAGCCCAATGTAGTCTAAAAAGGTTATATATGGGGCTTGTTTTGGGCTCCTTTCCACCATTTTAGGTTTCAGTAGCCTGGCAGCTGGTGGCAGAGGCCCCTTTTAGTATTTTTTCTTTAAAAGGATTAAATATAAGGTAGTGCACGAAATGGCATCCAGTGCCGAAAATGTTGCGGAGGTTATGCCCTTGTTGCATGACGCAGGTCACAAGGATCTGGTGGTGGTGTGGAGTGAAATGACCAGCTCAGTGTGACCAATGCAGTGGGCCTCTGACAGCATGACCACAGCCGTCATCACCTGTTTGCTTTCCCACAAGCTGCTGTTGGAATCTACTAAGGTGAGAAGCGAGGCTGCTCCATGCCACAGTGGGCAACCTTGTGCAGTGATCAGGGAGGTGAGTCTTTACCTGCGTGGACACAGAACAGGTGATCCCTGCTCCGACACCCCAGAGGCATCCATTGGTGCTGCGTAGGGGGATGTTAAGCTGGGGCGAGCAGGCAGTTACGAGGGAGGCGTCTGCACTGAGTGAAATGATGCCTAATTTTGAGGACTATGGGGCAGCCCGTCTGTGTCCAAGACCCATGTATGGGACCATAAAAGAACAGCTGTGGGGTGGGCAGGAGGCTTGTGCAGTTCCTCTCAGCAATTAAGCAGGAGGCATTGGATGGGCCTCTCACTATGCATGAGCTGGGAAGGGGGCGGGAGGCTGTTGCAGCATCTCCAACTGGGCCAAAATTAATTGCTAGGAGTGTAGGCAGTGAGGGTGGGAGCACCTGTACACTTTTCCGGGGGCTCAGCGCTATTGGGGCCCCACCAGCCAAGTACAGGTGTTGAGGGTGAAGGGGGAGTTCACAGGACCATAGGATGGCCCCGGCTGGGGTGGTGGAACTGGCTACAGAAAGTTCCACAGATACTACAAGAATGTTGGATGGAGGGTGGCACCTAGGGGGCTGGGGCTGCTAAGGTCATTCACTTGCCCGCAGTGGGGCACAGTAGGCTGGGCCAGAGAGGGGTGGGGGACACAGGGGTCAGCCACTGCATTGGTGATGTCCATGCTAGATTGAATTGGAGAGGAGGAAGGGGCAGAGTGCAATGACCAGGGAGGCCAGTTTAGGAGAAGGGGCTTCTGGTGAGGAGGTGAGGGCTAGGGTGGAGTACTCCCCAGGTGGTGGGGATGGGAGAGTTGGGCAGGGCCAGTGGTGTTGGGTACCTGAGATACACGTAGGGGGGTAGGAGGAATAGGGGTGCCAGCACACCAGTTCCGACCTCTTGTTTGCAGGTGGAGGAGCATTGCTATTTTACAGACATAGAAGAGCTTGGCGTGATGCACAGGCACCAAGGTGAAGAAATGGCTGATCCCTGAGTGGTTTGCCAGATGTTTGGGAAGAACCTGAGGAGGCATGGATTGGGACACTGGTGGGGGCAATGCTAATGCATCCTTGTCTAGTGTGCTACTGAGAGGAGAGGCCAGGCACAGTGCATCATCTGGAACATGGATGACATTGGCGAGGCAGCCAGCACATGCACAGGCACTATCCTTGGAGTCAGGTAAGGCTGATGAGGTGGGCATGAGCCCAGTGCTAGAATCCATGGATGTGGAAGCGGGATGTGGCAATGGAGAGATCTGCTGCAAAGAGGTAAGTACATGGCTGATGTTGATGTGTATACAGACGCAGCAGCTGGCAGATCTACAGAAGAGACAGGAGCGGGTACGGTAGTGCTTGGTGAAGGCCGGGCTCAGGCCGGGGTGAATATAAAGGACGCTAGTGCCACAGGTACAGGCAGGGGAAGAAGGTGGCAAGAAGGACAGGCTGGACAGCAAGGAACTGAAAGTGAAGCAACTGCCAAATATGGGGATGATGAAGCTGTTGGGGGCACACATAATATTGGTAATGAAAGAGAACATTTTGAAGGTGGAGTATGTGGAGATGTATAGGTTCCGCCTTAGGGAACTGTGCTCCAAGGAATCGTCAGAGGAGGAGGAGTACAAGTTAGCCAAGAGGCAGAGGGTCCCCCTGACAATTGAGAATTGGATGGCAGCATTTTTAATTTATGCCAGTGTATACTGTAAGAAGTTTCCCCACCCACTGTGTTGCCCTGTTCAAATAAAAGGATGTCATACCCAAGGCCCATCCGACTTTTGGGGGATATGCCAGGGCTCAATATGATGGGGAATTCATGGCAAGATTGGATTGAGACCTGAGAGTAAGTGGGGGGGACTGGATGAAGATCTATGGCAGCATTCCATTGTTCTGCTAAGTTCGGGAAGACAATTTTCATGGCCAGCTGCCTGGTGATAGTTTACAAACTTTTTCAAGGTCATGCCAACTGGAAGGATGGGACAAATAACCAAAGGACAGTGAGTTTCAGGGGATACATGTTGAGACTAAAAGAAAGGAATGTGTAATCACAATTACTGCAAATTTTGGCATATGTGCTCCAAATGCATGGGCATTCTTGTACTTATCAGTGCTTTGCAAACACAGTTGGGTACAAAGGATAGAGTACAGGTCAGGGGCAGCATTATGTGGGTGGTCAGGGACAACACTAGCAAGCCACAGCATTTCATAAACAAATGGATGAGATGAGGGACCTGGAGCGGAAGACTCATACTCCAGTTAAACTGGACAGGCTGAAATACTGGCTGGGGTTCTTTGATTGGCCAGATGAGGCAGGGGTCTTGAGGGATGATTTATTTTTTATTTTATTTTTTTAATTAATTTTCAACAAGAAACAGAGAAATATATGAGGACATCCTGTCAGCCTTGCAAGGTGACAAAATATAATCATTGGAATAGAAAACAAACTATACACAGAAGATCACAGAGTTTGCGGCTAACATACATCAGTTTGGCTACAGACCATGCACGCAGGTAGCATGTGTAGGATATCGTTTATACATTGTACATTGCAACCTACTACAATCCTGTCTACTCCCTCCTCGTAGCATTGCTGGGAGAGTGGCCTCTAGGTCTACAGAGTTTTCCCCTGACTCTGTCTCTGCAGCAGACTGATCCCATAGATATGCTAGTAGGGGGCAGAGAGAAGGTGAAGGTGAGAGAAGTGAAGCTCCTTCTTGGTCACCTCAATTTTGCCTGTAGGGCGGTCAGGGCAGGGAGGACATTCTTTAGTAGACTAGATTTGCCAATTGCAAGGAGATCACTGCTGCACTATCATGCACGCATATTGGCTAGGGGCAAAGAGTATTTTAGAATGTGGAGATTTTTCTTGGCTTCCTTCAATGGCCTGGCAGGATGATCTTGACTGGGATGTGTAGATATTCTCAGACATGACTTGAGGTCTGAGTTTCAGTGTGTTCTGGCAGTGTTAGAGGAGGGGCCTGCTCAGTGGAAGAAGCATTGCATTCCTGGAACTCTTCCCACTAGTGGTAGTGATTACACTGGGGGATCAGAGTTGGCGCACAAGAGGTTGCTGTTCAGGGTGGACAACATGGCTGTCAAGCAGGTCTTGAACAGAGAGTCAACAAGAGATGAGCTGGTGCTAAAATTGTTGCATGTTTTTGAGCTGGGTTGTCTTAGACATGATATCTCATTATTGGCACTGTATGTGCAAGGGGTGTAGAATTAAATTGCAGAGGTTTTTTCTAGTTTTCAGTGGGAGTGATTATGTGGGCTGGCTAAGGAAGCAGGCAGATGAAAGATACTTATTCCACAGGAGCTATGGTCTGTAGACAATACAGGTGTAGTCGGTGGTTGGGTCCCTAGCTGACTCGACTAGGTGAGCTTGTGTTCAGATTGGTCTAACGTTTTGTCATCAGGGGGCACAGCACAGGGAGGCACGGAAGTAAAGGGTAGAAGATGTGGTGCAATTTATCTTGGATGTCATGGAAAAGGGCTTGTTGTGTGTGACAATTGTAGGGAAGCTAGGGAGTATTGTCTTCATGGGCAAATTGCTGTTGGGAAAAGGATGCTCGAGGGCTGGGCAAGGAAGCCTAGGGCCATATGTATCATTGAAATTCGCATTCGCAAAAGCCGAAATTCGCAGAATTTCGGCCTTTGCGAATACGAATTCTCAATATGGTATGTATTAAACAAATGTGGTTCAAAATAAGGAATTGCACAATTTGCTATTCCTTATTTTGCGATTGCATTCAAGGAAAGCGCAAAATTTGCGATTCCTTAAATGCAGTGTATGATGCAAAAAATATTGCTAATTGTCCCTAAGGAATCGCGAATTACCACCAACTTCAAGTTGGTGGTAAGTTGCGAATTCCTTTTAAAAAGCGTTTTATTTAAAAACAAAAGGTGCCATGTGACGCTCATCATTTTCAGGGGTGCAGCAGGGTGTCCTTTGGACACCCCTGCACCCTTGACAATATTCTCAATTTGCTAATTGCTAATCGCACATTTGCCCTTCATTCCGGAAATTATTCCTTAATTGCGATTAGCAATTTGCTAACAGCAATTAAGGAATTTTAAGAAATCGCTAAAAAGAAGCTGATTTCTACATAAATACCATTTTGCGATTCCTAAATAGCGATTCCTTAAAAATCGCTATTTAGGAATCGTGAAACGGAGTGTTGATACATATGGCCCTTAGTCACTTGGGGAGACCTCAGAGGCCCTTATTTTACACTCTGCTCTGCCTGGTACTATGGCACTTGCTGTTGGTGTCCCTTCCTGCACATAAACAATCTTAAATGGCAATTTATAACTTCTATGTGTGCTGCTATGTGCAGCACACATTGAAGTTGACACTCGTCATTTTTAAAATGATTATTTATGTGCTGGAAGGGACACCTTCCTGCACATATACAATCATGCGTGACATTTTGCTGTTTCTATGTGTGCCTCACAATTGAGCGATGGTCAGCGTCAAAATCAATGGGTGTTGCAGCGGAATTGCCCACCTCATTCAAGCTAAGTGTAGCGTGAAAGGGTGCCTTATTTAAAAGGCAGCTTTAAGCCAAGTTAACTGGCTTAACACTGCTTTGTAAATAAGGGAAAGCCCGTATCGCCACAGGGACATCAAAAAGGGATGTTCCTGTGGCTATAGTTGCTTGTAAATATGCCCCTCCTGTAAGTTTTTCAGGAAGGTGCTAATGATATTGGGGCCCCCTGGCTGAATATGGGATGCATTTGTTCCTGATTGGCGCCACCACTGGGGCTGACAATTGCGGCTCAGAACAGGAGGACATCATTTGGCTGGGGTGCTGGTCTTCAGATTGCTTTCAGAGTTATGTGCGTACCTCGTGGGAGGGCAGTGCATCAGGGCTTTCTGTGTGAATATTTTCTGATGTTTTTGTTAGTGGAAGGATAAGTAGGACATTCCTTCGTCAAATGGGCAGAGCGTCAGACAGCTCCGAGGCACAATGGGACCAACTTGGGATTCAACAAGCATTAATTTGTCATGACCTGCCAGGGAAAGCGGGGCATTAGATGGCACAAGTTCATCAGGTGTTTAAGTGGTTTGCTGGTGGTATTTATTTATTTATTTATTTATTTTTACGATTTATAAAGCGCAGCTTATACCCGTGGGTGTCTTGGTGTCGTGGAAGATGCTTGGATGCGTTGATGCTCCATTTGGTAGAAAATTATCTTGTACTGGAGAAGCGTGTAGTTTTGATGAGGGCCTTGGTTTTGGCTGCATTAGCCACTCGGATATTCAGTATGAAGACCTTGAGGTTCTTCAGAGCATTGGCATTGATATTCCTCAGTTACGGATGATGTTTTACCTCTTGGAGTTGCAAGAGGTTGTGGCGCAGGTGCTGAATATCTGTAAATAAGCATGGAGCCCTGGGGTGGTCAGCCACAGAGTTGTGGGGGAAGAAAAAGCCTGTAAGCAGAACCTTTCTGCGTGCCAGTGGCCTGGAAAGTTTTCCAGGAGGTTACAGAAGCTGGAGTGCTGTTGCCATTGGTAAAACACGAGGAAAGGGAGGGTTGACAGGGAGTTCAAGATTACGTAAGTTAAGTTTAGTTAATGCAGTCTTAGGCTGGAGGGGTAAGTTAAAGTTGAATATTGAAATGCAATTCAATAGTAATGAGGTACTTGCAGGGTGGGGTATTGTGGGTGGGACAGCAGGGGTGGGGGTAGGACATTGGTTAGTTAATTGGATTTTTATTGGTAGGTTTGTATGGCAGTATCCCGAGGAAGAAGCTGTTAATGAGCACCTGTTTCAATAAAAAGCAGGGAGCCTTGTTAGTTTTTTTTCTCCTACCCACCCATCCCCTTTTTCATAGCAATTTACGGGTTGTTAAGGCATTTTGTTTTTTTCACAGGTCTCATTATTGGGACAGGTGCATGGGGGAAGACATGATTGTAAATGTTGTCACTTGAAGATGGTGCGTTACAGAAGCTGGAGTGGCATTGCAATTGGTGAAAATGAGTAAAGGGTAGTTAGGCAGGAAGTTCAAGGTAAATTAGTTAAGTTGCTTAGAGTTTAATATTAGTAGTCTGTAGGGGTAAACTAAAGTTGAAAATGTTGAAATGCGCTTCAGTAGTACTGAGATACTTGCGGGTGGGGTATTGTGGGTGGGACAGTAGGGGATGGGGTAGGATATTGGTTACTTAGTTGGACTTTTAGTGACGTGGTAGTTTTGTAAAGCCGTTGTGCCAGGAATAAGCTGTGAATGTGCACCTGTTTGAAGAAGGTGGCGTTTTCTACACATGACAGGACAGTCAGTGATTTGTCTTTGCAACTATCTCCCAATATGAGTTCAGTGGCGCAGGTATAGGACTCAGTCTTATTTGCTACTTATGATTTTCATAAGACTTTTTGCATCAGAATGTTGTAGCTAACGACTATGAAGAGTCACCATCCTTTTGATAAGCACAGAAATATCAACATCTTGGAGAGAGAGGTAAAGCAACAACTCCAACAATATGTGTAAATAAATTACCTTCTCTAGAACCATTGATCAGGATTATACCCCTCAAGGGATAGAGAAACTGCATCAACTTGCCTGAGGACAAGGACAATAAAACTGACATTTCCGCTGCTTACAACACTGTTGATACCACAATCCTATTTCAGAAGCCTGGATAGTGGGATAACATTTCCCGTCCTGAATTTTAGGAGGTCCTTTCAATTCTCACCTGCCATGGTCAGAAAGTCAGGATCATATCATCGGACTCATATGCACACACACTAGAGCTCATGTTGTAGCTCAAATGTCATCCTTTTGATAGTTTATCTTCTTTGACTCAGATCAACCTTGTCTCTGTCCTTTAATCAGAACCAGGTGACATTCCAAATGTGTGATAATGACACACAAACCCACTTCTAATGGGACAATGGACCAGAGATGCCAACCACCATGATTACATGCCTTAACCAGATATTCTACTTCCAGAAGGAGTGCTTCCTGTGCATGATTGGCACCAGTTCTGAGATCGTAGAAACCTCTACTTCACCAAATGTGAAGAACCTGGGGATTTTCTTTAATACTGGCTAGCTCCCTATACCAAAGCTTTAATAATGTGTTATGTGCCTTGAGTTAGGCCCATGTAACATAATTGCACATTTTCTTACGTTGTCCTCTTTTTGTGACCTTTTGTACATATTCATGTGCATGACATTGTTGGATTAGTTTCTCAGAAATTACTTTTGTTTACACATCTGGCTTTGCATAACACTATCACAATGCCTCGAACACTAAGTACAAAGCATTTTCATACGATGTATGAATGTAGTTCTATCATTATCCACCTGGTGGCAATGATATCTACATATCCACAACATTGCTAATCTAAATGTACATCACAAGGATGCTTTTTATTATAAATAATAAGCATCTCAGAGGATTAGCAGAGGAGGCACTTCAGCTGACACCAAGTGTCCCTGCATGCTGTGACTTCACCAAGCAGCAGTCTGATATCTCCATGAGGGGTGTCCAGTTTGGGACCAGGATTGGGTGCCACATTCTCTCCCGCCAGGTAATGGGGTAAGATCATCCTGTGGGGGAATTCTTGGCTGTACACTTACACATAGACATACACAGTTTAGGGATTGAGTGTGCCTGATGACTACCATGTAATATATGCCTACATATATACCCTGTTTTAGCACCATGGTTTAACTAGTTCTGCTATTCACTCTTTTAGTGCTTGTAATCACTTCTATCTGCTTCTGTCTACTGATTTTTGTAGCATATATATTCCTTACAAGAATAACGTTGGTTCAATTAATATATTGAAAATGTCCCACTGGGTATTCTCTGTATTTCTCTCAGAGAAGAACTAAGCACGAGTGACTGAGTGGAAAGACTTTAGATCTGTTACCATGATCCCGAGTGGTCAGGGTTGTCATGTTCAGTGGTTGCCAGAAACCATTCACTCCCTATTTGGTTTAGGGGGGCTGGAGATAGTACTGTGAGCTAGCATGTCTTTAGGCCAACATATCCTACGGGGTGCATGGAATTAGTCTAGGCAACTCACCCAAAGTTTATCTTGTCCAACAAAAGCGCAGATCCTATGGATTATTGGTAACTACACAATAAAAGGGGGAAAACAACCAGCTCTCTTCTTCGGAAAATACACACACTTCTCCGTGGCCAAAGCTTCATTGTTGAAATATAATCATCTCCAGCCTCCCAACATATGTCTGTTCCAGACTCCAAAGTGTATAGAGCAAGTCAGCCAGAGTGGGTTGTAAGCAAGTAAGCATGGCCACTTTAAATTCACCCCTAAAGCTTTCCACTCACTCTATGCTAATACGCGCATCAAATTCAAGGTCTTGTGCACCATCTATAAAGCATACTGTGACAAAGACAAAGCAAATCTCCAGAAACGTATTCCTCACTATGTCCAATTAGAGCCCTTCAGTCAATGTATGCCCATTGAACCACACAAGAATAATTAAACAGGATGAAACAGAGGGACATATTTACAAGCCACTATCGCTAACACAGCGTCACTTTTTTGGATGTTGTGAGGGCGATAGGGGCTTCACCTTATTTGCAAGGCAGCTTTAAATCACTTAATGTGGCTTAATGCTGTCCTGTGAATAAGGCACCTTTTCACTCTATACTTGGCATGAAAGGGAGGGCAATGGGTGTTGCCTCTGCTAAGTAGAGACCCCGTTTTTAACATGTAGCAAGCCCAACAAGATGATGGACAGAGCACTGGAACTTTTCAACTACTCACCACCTGCCAAGAGATATGGTATTAATCCATCTCTCTTTTATTCACTATGCCACCCCAATTTGGACCCAGACTGGAAGCTCACATGGGGAACAGGTTCAAGACTGATTTGCATGTGGCTGGGTTTAAACTGGAATGGCATGGGGAGCAAATAAAACAATGGATTTACATTCAAATATATGTACTGGGTTGAATTTTTGACATTGTTCAGAATTCTGTCCATCAATTGGTATTTTTGCATTTGCAACTATATTGTAGGTATTATGTTTTCATTTTAGTGAAAGTTGCAGGGGTCATCAAGCACCCTAGCTATATTTGTCTCTTATCTGTTTATTTAGCCTATACTGACGTGTACATCTGCTGACAGATCTCAATGTATCTATCAAAGTTTTTAAGATGGGCTTGGGTGATTAGAACTAAAAGACTAAAAGAAATTGTTTAATATTATTTTTATACCTTGATGTAATTAGTTTTTAACTCATTTGTAGGTAACATCGTTGAACAAATATGTGTATCATTTTTAGAAAAAAATGATGAATTAAGCTTTAGTGGTCAATCTGGTTGTTAAATCAATTATGTCAAAGTGTTTTAATTGAATTATATTTATTTATGCTTTTATGATGTTTTTTATCGAAATAAAGCCTATTCATTCATTCATTCAGATCTCAATGTACAATAGCCTTGACTCAACAGAGGTGGTGGCATGATCATTTGGTTCTGCAAGTCAGATATCTGATTTTGAATAAGCAGTTGGGAAGGCAGCCCTCTAGGCATGCAGGAAGGATTACCCATCCACTCCATTCAGGACCAGTGCTTGTGGCAATGGTAGTCTCAAAGGTGTTCCGATTGTGGAGCCGTCTCTATGTGTTTTAAGGTTGTTGGCCATGTTTGTGCCTGTGCCCCTGCCATACAAAAACAATGTCATTTTCAAGTGATGTCTTCCTAGTCTTCCTAGGTTGTGTTACAGTGCGTTCATGTCCAAGAGGGGTTTCAGCAATTTTCTTGTGAAGTAATTTCCTGTTCCTCTCATATATAAGGGAGTGTTGATATAAGAAGAATGTTTCAAAATGTTCTTTGTTCTTTTATATTTCATTGTATTCATAGCCTGACTTAGACACTTTTTGTTCTTATTTGTTTACTCCTTTTTTCTGACAATGTTTTCCCTTTTGGATTTATCAGCATGGAAGACTATGCTGAACTCTTCCTCTACTCTTCCTCTACTCCATTTTTAGGGGATATTCACAGGAGCTTATCTACGATTTATCCTCACTTAACTCATCAAAAGTGGAGATAGATTTTACACCCCCTATTCACAAGCTGGTGCAGACTGCAGAAATCGCCTGTATTCCCGCGATAACTGCTCCAAAATATATCTCCACGGTGGACACCACCAACTAACCATAATGAGATGCAGAGTAGGTGTTCTCATGCAAAAACACACGAAAAAACTACAACACCACTTTCACAATGAAGTGCCAGATCTGAGAAGCGCCACAAAAACATCCAATGAGCTGCAATAGCACCCGGGATTTAACACCTACCTTTTGCTGGTGCTGAGCAGGACTACTACCCACAGCATGAAAGGGAGCTCAGCCAAGAGCTACACCTGAAGACCCACAGATGCCATGGAGACAGTGATAATGCAGCTCCAATACCCAAGAGGGCCACAACATCCCCCGCCACCACCCCCAACCCCACCGGACATACACATACCATGCATGATATAAAAGCCAAAAAAAACGCATAATGACGCACATTGCCAAAATAAATACACACATGTGTGGTCAAAAGACTGAGAAACAGTCACACAGCACTGAAGTAACAACCAAAACGTTATTGAAACACAACACAAAACACCAATGCGGAAGAATCCTGTCGGGTCCATCAGGGACAATCTCGAAGTCACAGCCTGGAAAATAAAGCACAAAATTAGGATGTGTGTCATATGCACATCAAATGAGCGGCACACAGAGAAACAGAGAAGGAAAGTGAGCCAGAGAGAGAAAGAGAGAGAAGGAAAGGAACGGAGAGAGAGAAAGAGGGAGAGAGAGGGGAGGGAGAGGGAGTTTGTGAGAGAGAAGGAAAGGAAGGGAGAGGTAGAGAGACACATCTGCCCCTGCGCACACAGGCCCCACTGTTCACCTGTTGCCACCGGTGAGTCCATCAGTAGGCACACCACCACTGTGCAAGCTCCAGGCCCCAGTCCCGCCACCATGGCATGGTCCACATCATGCGGGCCCGCCCCACGGCCCAGCAGGTTCCACACATGATGCTGAGTCCTGAGTCATCAATGGCGGAGACCACATCAATGCACATGTCATCATCGCAGGCTGCACACCCACTCAGCTATTTCGGTTGCCACTAACCCTGTGCAACGCTAGTCAGCACCACATGGTGGCAACCCCGTGACGGCCGCAAGGCTTCAGGTGCCACTAACCCTGTGCAACGCCAGTTAGCACCACATGGTGGTAAGCCCGTGACAGCTGTAAGGCTTCGGGTGCCACTAACCCTGTGCACAACTCATGGGTCCTTTATGATTGAGCACTGTGGAGCATCCGTCATCCAGGCACCACCGGCAGAGGGGAATGTGACGTTGTCGGACCCTTATATTTGTGGCTTCACATGGCCTGTGATGCTTGTGCCATATGGGTGTGGTGTGTGTGCAAACCTGCCCTCAGGGAGTGGCCGTGACATGCTGACAACTAGACCAGTGACCTGCACACCACCAGCGAGTAACCCTGCAACAGGTAGCTATTTGGCCCCCCCTTGGTGTGTAAGCAGACTGGTCTGACCTGGCGTATGCCATACCAGTGCTGGGCTTGCAAGAATGACTTGGGCTCTGGGCGCGGTGCAGTCCATGTCCAGACAAGGAAGTGACTAATGCATGTGTCCCTGTTGTAGTGTCCAAGGCACTTGGAACACAATAGGCAATGTAGCACACAATGACTGGCATCCCACTAGATGAGCATCATTGACGTAAGGGAAATCACTGTCCCTACATTCATCCACACATTCATATATGAATGATGAAAGGCATGACACAACAGTGCGTTACTGGATGTGTATTTCTCATCCAGTGGGGTTTTGCAGCTGGATTAGTACAGGGCCATGCCAAGCACATCATATAATATGAACCAGTGGAGGGCCAGCCAGAGTTCATCTGGGCATATTAGGTACTGAGGAAGAGAAAGCTGGTCCCTGTGTCATTGGTCATCAAGCTGGATATGGCAGTCCATGTTGTGGTCCAAGGTGAGTGCAGCGGAGATACACATACCATGCATGATATAAGAGCCACAAAAAACGCATAATGACGCACAAAATAAATACACACATGTGTGGCCAGAAGACTGAGAAACAGTCACAAAGCACTGAAGTAACAACCAAAACGTTATTGAAACACAACACAAAACACCAATGCGGAAGAATCCTGTCGGGTCCATCAGGGACAATCTCGAAGTCACAGCCTGGAAAATAAAGCACAAAATTAGGATGTGTGTCATATGCACATCAAAGGAGCGGCACACAGAGAAACAGAGAAGGAAAGTGAGCCAGAGAGAGAAAGAGAGAGAAGGAAAGGAACGGAGAGTGAGAAAGAGGGAGAGAGAGGGGAGGAAGAGGGAGTATGTGAGAGAGAAGGAAAGGAAGGGAGAGGTAGAGAGACACCTCTGCCCCTGCGCACACAGGCCCCACTGTTCACCTGTTGCCACCGGTGAGTCCATCAGTAGGCACACCACCACCGTGCAAGCTCCAGGCCCCAGTCCCGCCACCATGGCATGGTCCACATCATGCGGGCCCGCCCCACGGCCCAGCAGGTTCCACACATGATGCTGAGTCCTGAGTCATCAATGGCAGAGACCACATCAATGCACATGTCATCATCGCAGGCTGCACACCCACTCAGCTATTTCGGTTGCCACTAACCCTGTGCAACGCGGATGTATGACGTTATAACGCATACTTTTACAACGCCTACCTTTACCACGCAATTTTTACAACGCAGGATCCATTACAACGAAGTACCATTACAACGCATGTATTTACAACGAATATACTTTTACAACGCATACCATTACAACGTAAGTATTGGTAAGTATATACATTTTTTTTAAATGTAAATTAATTAAAATTGTTATAATTTAATTTAAATTAATTTAATTTAATTTAATGTCATTAATTTAATTTAATGTAATTTAATTTAATTAATTTAATTTAATGGAATTTAATTTTAATTTTTCCTAATTTTTATCCTGTACCCCTGTACCCCAAAAACCCAAAACTGACCCTAAACCCTAAAAATACCCCTTTACCCAAAAACCCAAAACTGACCCTGAACCCTAAAAATACCCCTTTACCCAAAAACTAAAAACTGACCCTGAACCCTAAAAATACCCCTTTAACCAAAAACCCAAAACTGACCCTGAACCCTAAAAATACCCCTTTACCCAAAAACCCAAAACTGACCCTGAACCCTAAAAATACCCCTTTACCCAAAAACCCAAAACTGACCCTAAACCCTAAAAATACCCCTTTACCCAAAAACTAAAAACTGACCCTGAACCCTAAAAATACCCCTTTACCCAAAAACTAAAAACTGACCCTGAACCCTAAAAATACCCTTTTACCCAAAAACCCAAAACTGACCCTGAACTCTAAAAATACCCCTTTACCCAAAAACCCAAAACTGACCCTGAACCCTAAAAATACACCTTTACCCAAAAACCCAAAACTGACCCTGAACCCTAAAAATACCCCTTTACCCAAAAACCCAAAACTGACCCTGAACCCTAAAAAATACCCCTTTACCCAAAAACCCAAACCTTGCCCTGAACCCTAAAAATACCCCTTTACACAAAAACCCCAAACTGACCCTGAACCCTAAAAATACCCCTTTACCCAAAAACCCAAAACTGACCCTGAACCCTAAAAATACCCCTTTACCCAAAAACCCAAACCTATAATATTTTTAATAAAATTATATACTTACCAATACTTACGTTGTAATAGTATGCGTTGTAAAGGTATCTGCGTTGTAAATACAAACGTTGTAATGGTACTTCGTTGTAATGGATCCTGCGTTGTAAAAATTGCATGGTAAAGGTAGGTCGTTGTAAAAGTTGCGTGGTAATGGTTGTATACCGTGCAACGCCAGTCAGCACCACATGGTGGCAACCGCGTGACGGCCGCAAGGCTTCAGGTGCCACTAACCCTGTGCAACGCCAGTTAGCACCACATGGTGGTAAGCCCGTGACAGCTGTAAGGCTTCGGGTGCCACTAACCCTGTGCACAACTCATGGGTCCTTTATGATTGAGCACCGTGGAGCATCCGTCACCCAGTCACCACCTGCAGAGGGGAATGTGACGTTGTCGGACCCTTATATTTGTGGCTTCACATGGCCTGTGATGCTTGTGCCATATGGGTGTGGTGTGTGTGCAAACCTGCCCTCAGGGAATGGCCGTGAAATGCTGACAACTAGACCAGTGACCTGCACACCACCAGCGAGTAACCCTGCAACAGGTAGCTATGTGCCCCCCCCCCCCCCTTGGTGTGTAAGCGGACTGGTCTGACCTGGCGTATGCCATACCAGTGCTGGGCTTGCAAGAATGACTTGGGCTCTGGGCGCGGTGCAGTCCATGTCCAGACAAGGGAGTGACTAATGCATGTGTCCCTGTTGTACTGTCCAAGGCACTTGGAACACAATAGGCAATGTAGCACACAATGACTGGCATCCCACTAGATGAGCATCATTGACGTAAGGGAAATTACTGTCCCTACATTCATCCACACATTCATATATGAATGATGAAAGGCATGACACAACAGTGCGTTACTGGATATGTATTTCACATCCAGTGGGGTTTTGCAGCTGGATTAGTACAGGGCCATGCCAAGCATATCATATATTATGGACCAGGGGAGGGCCAGCCAGAGTTCATCTGGGGATATTAGGTCGCTGTGTCATTGGTCATCAAGCTGGATATGGCAGTCCATGGTGTGGTCCAAGGTGAGTGCAGCGGAGTGTATCCGGGGTCAGTGGAAGGTCATGAGGCCATGTGCAGTACCAAGAAGAAACAGGCCAGGTAGTGGAAACGAAAGCTATTGCCTCCTTCTGACAACAATCCCATCCACGTCCTTATCCTCGGATAAGTGCTCTGCCCCACCTGTGCATGTTGCAGTACCGGCTGCAGCACTGTGTGCCACTGACACATCAGGTGCCAGAGTGGATACACCTGCTGCACTGTGAGGAACTGACAAACCAGGGGGGGGAGATGTGGATGGTGTGGGCCGCAGCATTCATCAGCGCCAGGCCTTGTGGCAGCAATGCCAAGATGAGGATCTGCAGGGCATGGTATAACTCAGCTACATTTCGCTGATGTGCAGCAGAGGCTGCCATCCTTTCCGCCTCCACCTGCACCATGTCCGCCATGAGACTCCACATGTGTGCCAGCTCACAACTGGAATCACTGGAGCCAGTCTGAGTGGGCAGGTGTTCTTCTCTTGCGTCATGACTCCAGCGATGTCAGTCAGGGCTCGTTTGAGACCATGGAGCAGGCAGTGGGTGTCAGTTAGGGGCTGGAGCTGGTCCCTGATGGGACCTATACACCCATGGATGGCGTCCAGTTTGGTAGCCATGAGGCTAAACCCCACCCACACCTGCTCAGCTGTCTCCCTCTGATCCTCCAGCATACTGCGTTGGAAGGCCATGGATTGTTCCTGGGGGTCTTGGGAGACGGCGGCTGTGAGTGCCTCCTGCTGGGTGGTTTGGGTAGAGGGTAGGGTCTCCTCGATGCAGCTGGGCTGCCTGATCCTGGAGGTGAGTTGCAGATGATGTCCATGATGTGTTGCAGGGCTTGGGTGTCGATGCTTGGGGTGCCCTCCTCGTCATCAGTGAAGAGTGGCTGGGACTGCTGTGCAGGAGGTTTTGACGGTGCAGGCAGTCGAGTTGCAGTGCAAAGTGGTCGATTTGTGGTCATGAGGAGTCCAAAACTTATGTATCTTTACCTTTTATTCATGAGTTAAGACTGATGCCATCAGTCCAAGGAGCAGGAGCTAGGTGGCACCTCTTGATGATCTGGACTCTTTCCAGCATAGGCCAGCAGCAGAACTCAGTCATGCCCAGCCAGGTCCAGTTGGCATTTGTCAGCCAGGGAGTAGCAAGGCGGCCTCTGGAAGCTTGATGGGTCCCTGTAGCCCACACAGGAGGTCAGTCATATGACCCTTGAAGTCACTGTAGCGACCGGAAACAATACAAGCAGCAGGACAGTGCTTCCAGCAGCAGAACAGTCCTTCTTATGAATCTTCCCCAGGTCCATATGTGCGCTTACGAGAGGTTATGGAGGTCCCACTTTTATACCTGGTGCTAGCCTTTTTATGTGGGAATCCTCTGACATACATATACTGGTTATGGTCAGTTCTTCCTTTTCCCCTTCTCCAAGGTCTCTAGGTGACAAGGACAAGGGAATGGCAGGCGTCAGGTTCCTTTGGGTTTGCTGTAGACAGGGCCCCTTGAAGTGTAATAAGAGTAGGGTACAGCTCCTCCAAAACCATTCTGTCAGAAAGAACGTCACCCTGCACACCTAAGACTCTTTTGTCTCAATGTCTGGAAGTAATACATAAGGCACCGCTGGAGAGTCATTTACAGTTATGCAGCCCTGGACACAGGCAGAAAAGGCACAATTGGCAGAATGTAGGCAGACAAATGGCAACTTTCTGTAATTGGTGTTTTCAGAATAGCAACTTAATATCAAACTTAACCATTGGAGAGTATTTTATTTTACAATTCAATTGAGGGTAAAGAGCATTTCTCTATCTTGTCTGAAACTGAAGTTAGCACTTCAAGTGTGTGAGGTAACAAAGTATTGGTCTATGTGAGAGATAGACGTACAACAGTTTTTCCCTCCCAGAACTTACTAAATATGTAAAACCTTGTCTCTTTTCCGTCATAAATAGTTATTTTGAAGAGTTCATCTACAGGTTTAAAAGCAGCAGGAGTCGGCCTACAGTGGAAGGCATTAACCCATGTTTTCTTTGTCAGCCTGGTGGGTGGCACAACATGTGTTTCAGTCCACTGAATACTTTTCCATGCTATTGGTGTTTTTGATGTACCTAATCCTATGGCTTTACTGAGAAGTTGAACATATGTTTTTTAGGACTTTGCCAATGTTGCCATGTGTTGAGGGGCAAGGCAAAAAAAATACTTGGGCTTGGAGAGATTTTCTCCAGTGTGGAGAAGAAAAAATGGCTTGACAGTTCAAAAAGAGTCACTTTGTCATGTAACCCAATTCATAGATTGAAAGAAAATGACTGATTTCAGATATTTGTGTCAAGGAATACCTCATCTCCATCATGATGTTGGATGCTAGAAATGGGGTCTCTTGTTGGCAGAGGTAGGTACCTCTGTCCAATTAGGGACCCTTGTTTGTAGTCACGGTAAGGGGGATACACACTCTAGATAACCCCTGCTCACCCTCTTGGTAGCTTGGAACAAGCAGACATACTTATTCCAAAGGCCCTGTGTAAATTTGTTGTACTCAAAAATCACAGAAATACTTTGATAACACCAGAAATGGACACCACACCAGTTGCGAAATATATGGTATCTTTATCTGAACTCAACACATAGCCATAACGTCAAACATCCAACATACATGTACTAAGAATATGACTTTAAAAGGTTTCTAGCAACTTGGTCCAAAGGAAACTATGAGTGCATGATTTTACACAAAGTACCTGTAGATGCATCGAAAGTCACAAGGCCAAACAGCTGCAGAGAAGGGAAACATAAAAAAAACAAAGGTGTGTGTCAGTTCCTGAGTCCTTGGAGAGGCAATGCAACAGTTCTGCTGCATGCAGGAGAAGTGATGCGTCAAATCAATACTGTAGGGTGAAGCGATGCATCGATTCCAAGATGGCACTGGTCTGTGGGTGACCCGTTGGGAAAACTTGCCGCACAGGTGCGATGCATGGAAATACAAAATACGTTGGTGATCAATGCAGCAGCAGCAAGCGGATCTGCATAATTTGTTTCAGCCAGTTCTTGCAGTTGCGGGCAGGCACTGCGCCATCTCTGCAGTGGCATGGCGGTGGTGCGTGGAGATTCTGCCTGCACGGCGGTGCTGCATCATAAAAACAGCCTCAAGAAGGGCAATGCATTAATTTTCTTAGTTTCTTCCAGCTCCCAACAACAGTAACAACCTCCAGAGGCAAAACTGGAGCAGGCACCTCATGCCAGGTCAGTCCTCTCAGCAGTAGAGTTTAGGGGAGCTAGGGGTGAAGTCTTTGTGTTCCTGAGACTTCAGAGATTCTTCTTCAAGCATGTTTTCTTAGCAAAGTTCCAGTATTTGTCCTTTCCTTGGCAGAAACAGCAACTACAGGCCAACCCACATAGAACACAGCAAAGGGGCAGAAATCCTCCTCACAAATTTTCCAGCTCTTCTCCTTGGCAAAGGTTCCTCTTAAATCCAGAAATGATCTAAAGTTCTGGGGTTTAAGGTCCAATACCCCATTACCACATTTTGTCTTTGTTCTTCTTTGTGCAAGGGTCTCTGAGCCGAGTCCAAACCAGTTCTGTCCTCACTGGTGCAGTATGACCACAGGGGATGAAGACAGCATTGTGTACGGGAGACTGGCCCTATTCGGGTACAAACAACACTCCTCCCACTACTCTAAATGCAGCCAAGTCATATTCAGCTCAGCACTGAGTCATCCAGGAAGGAACAGGCTCACCTCAACCCCCCCCGTGGCTGTCTACAGTGAATGCACATTCCCATCCCCTGTCACTCAAAAACCAGACAGTCAATCTACAAACAGGCAGAGGCACACAGAATGGTAAAACAAGAAAATGCCCACTTTCTAAAAGTGCATTTTCCAAAACACAACTTTAAAACTATCTTTACTAAAAGATGTGTTATTAAATGCTGAGTTCAGAGAGCCTAAACTTTATTTCTCTATCTTGTCCCAATGGGAGGTTATACATGTAAGATGTCAGAAAGCCTCCCCCATGCTATCCTACGAGACAGATAGCCTTTCAATAATGAAAAACGCAATTGGTAGTATTTCAGTATTAGGACATGCGACACTCACCAGTACATGTCCTACATTTTACATACACTCCATCCTGCCCTGGGGGGTAGCTTGGGCCTACCTGAGGGGTACCTTACATCTAAGGAAAGGGAAGGTTAGGGCCTGGCAAGTGGGGGCACTTGTCAGGTCGACATGGCAGTTTAAAACTGTGCACTGACACTTCAGTTGCAGGTCTGAGCTACCTTTTTTAGGGCTACTCATGTGGGTGGCACAATCAGTGCTGCAGGTCAACTAGTATCTTTGATTTACAGGCCCTAACACGCTCAGTGCAATTTACTAGGGACTTATCAGTAAATCAAAAGTGCCAATCAGGGAGAACCAATTGCAATTTCAATTTACACAGGGAGCACTTGCATTTTGACACTGATCAGCAGTGGGAAAGTGCCCAAAGCATCTAAGCCAGCAAAAATAAACTCCAGCACAGCATACAAAACACAGGAGGTAGAGGCAAAAAGTGAGGAGAAACCACGCCAAGGATGCCAAGCCTAACAGTGGCTATATCAGTATTCCACGTTAATCTATAGGAACCTTCCTCATTTCATCCTATGCCCCCACCTGTCAACCTGTGCCTTTGCCATGAAATTAGCCTTCATGGCTCAATTTGGTAGGTGATTTGCATGGACAAATTCAGCGTACACAAGTAAATAGATTTCCTCAAAAGAAATGTTTTTGATTGGCAAAATATGGTTTATAACTTGAAAAACATTTAAGGGCAATTGATGAGTTAGTGGTAAAGACATACCCACCATATAATTTCGGCTGTCCCTAACATAACTGCTAAAAGTAAAATAGTCTGATGTCCTCTATGCTATATACACAAGTGGCAAGAAGGATGTCCAATTCGTTAATTTTTAAAATACTTTACATATGGATTATTCTAAAAATGATGACTATTAATACAGTATAAACCCAAGCCTGTGTAGTAGAGGGTATTATATTAACTATTGTACTACATATTAGTGTCAGTTTCAGTCAGAGAAAGACTCAATACAATGTAATGATAGTTTACAAGTCAAAGGTCACACAGTACTTAGCTTATTGGAAGTGTTTGTGAATGGCAAATACAAAATAAAATGTTCCAATACTAAAAGCCCTTCTTTTACACAATACTATTTGTTAGACCTGTCAGCCTTAGGTTGGTCTTCCCCCAAAGTGTTTGCCTGCGTGCCTCCAATTTTGCTGATTTCGTTTACCATTCCTAAACATGGTTTAATTGATGTATACCCAATTGGCATATTTAATGTACCTATTAGTCCCTAGTAAAGTATACTACATGTGCACAGGGCTTGTAAATTAAATGCTACTAGTTGGCCTGCGGCACTGACTGTGCCATCTACGTAAATCACCCTTTAAAATCTGCCTCAGGCCTGCCACTGTCAACTCCTGTTTTACTTCATATAATTTACCCCTAAGGTGAGCCCAGGTAGCCCATATAGTAGGGTGCTGTGTAATCAAAAGGTAAGGCATGTACTTTTACATTTTACATGTCCTGATACTGAAAAACTCTCACATACAGTATTCACTATTGTGAGGTCTACCTCTCACCTATGTTAACATTGGTGATTCCTTATTACATCTAATATGTTGTAATTGCCAATTGGAAGGAGGTAGAGCTGTCATGTGTAATACCTATGGAAATGTAATGATAAATCCTCCTCAATGGCAAAGTCCAATGTATCATTTATCAAACCAACATACTCACACTGAAGCACATCTATGCAAAAAACACCAACAACCAAGAGCAAACACACATACTCACCAGAATAGCGAACACTAGACATACAACAATCATTCAAACATACACAACAAATACCAGAGCCACATGCAATTGGGTCTGGTGCGCCCCCACGCCTCAGACAGTAGTAAAAAATCTAGAGGTTTGCATTGAGCAGGCATTGAACAAGAAAGAACACGCAACTAATGCTGTCTGCTCCTACTTTCATGTGCTTAGTCTGCTGAGACAAGTTTTCCCTTTCCTCCCAGACTCTGCACGAAAAACTCTTATCCAGGCTCTCGTATTGAGCAGACTGGACTAAGGCAATGCCTCGCTGGACCATCTACAGTTAGTCCAGAATACAGTGGTGCATTTGGTAGTAAATGCCCCTTACAGAACGGCCTCCCTTCTGCTTCTTTAACAGCTAAATTGGCTGCCCGTGCAGAAACGTATAAGGTTTAAGGTTTGCTGCAGTGCCCAAATGTAATCGCTACACTCCTTCCAGGGATCTCAGCACTGGCTCCAAATCTCTTCTGGTGGTTCCTCGGGTCAAGAAGTCAAGGACTGATGCATCTTGCTTCCCTTTACTTGAATCAGCTTCCCACTTCGCTGAGGCAATGCACAGACCACCATCAGTTCAGAAAGTCTTTGAAAACTGCTCTGTTTTAGAATCACGGCTGCGCCAGTCTTCTCATGTATGTCCGCAGTGCAGAGATAACCCTTCAAGGGTGATTCAGGCGCTATATAAACCAAAAAAATAAATAAATTGCCAAAACAAACAGACACAAGCACATCACCCACTCTAGCTCCCTCTACCTCAAAAAGTGAGTAACCCTGGGCTTAAAACTTCACTATGCTGACCTTTAATCCTCCTTCTGAGTAACCCTGGGCTTAAAACTTCACTATGCTGACGGAGCATGCAAAGTTTGTACTAATTTGCACTTTGCAAATTCCACGTAGTACAGTACCCAAACTGTGCTTCATCACGTAGCTTAGCAGCCAAATGAACAATAGCCACAGATGCTTTGAAAAAGCAATTTCACATGCTTAACAGTATATAACAAATTCACAAAAATGAACTTTTACAATGAAAATGTTAGGTAATGAGAGAGCTGATGATTTTGGGGTCCCCCCTAACCTAGGGGGAGCACCAAGCAGATGCCTTGAACACAAAGAGCATAAACAAAAAGCACATTATGTTGAACTTCAGTGGTTATCCCGTCATTTTAGGACCACCCCAAGCACAGTTATTGGCAAAAAACAATCCTAACCAAAGGCCCTGCAAAGCATTATGGGACAAGATTAGCAGTGGCAGTGAATATTATAGTATCCAATATCAAAATATTTCTACAAAGTTCCACTGGTCGTCCCTAGATGTCCCTCATAAGTCAAATGCAAAGCATTGACATTATTCTTACATCAAGCTGCAGTTCCACTGGTCGTCCCTAGATGTCCCTCACAAGTCAAATGCAAAACCATTGAAACCCTTTCATCAAGCATATGCATTTGACTCGTGAGGGATATCTAGTAACGACCAGTGGAACTGCAGCTCTTTGTAGAATTCTTTTGATATTGTATACTATTTAATATTCACTGCTCACTGCTAATCTCATCCCATTATGCTTTGCAGGGCCTTTGGTTGGAAATGGTTTTTTGCCAATAACTGTGTTTGGGTTTGTCCTAAGAGGATGGGACCACAACTAAATCGTTCAATAAGATGTGCTTTTTTGTTTTCAAGGCATCTGGTTGGTACTCCCCCTAGGTTAGGGAGGATCTCAAAATCATCACATCTCCCACTGCTTGTAAATTTTTCAGTTTCACCATTGTGAAAGTACTATATGCACTTTAGCATATAAAGATAAACTAGCTTATTTTATCATATCTGGTCATGTACAGGAAGCATTTGTAATTAGTTTGTAATTTTAGCACAGTACAGACAAGTATGCAGTGTATTCAGCTATGCTAAACAGACTACGTGTACTACGCAAAGTTCAAAGTATACTATGTGAAGCTACGTGTAGTGCTACTACGCCTATCTGTCCTTGACCCCTCCCAAGAAAAAGCCTTGAGGTGCCTGATCTGTGCCCAATAGAGGCCCCTTCATGAGGAGTTTCCCCTTTGACTCTGTTTAGGAGGCAAGTTATGGGCAACAAAGCCACCAGACGTTGTTGTTGAAAAATGTTTTTTTCTTTTCTTAAATTGAAAAAATGCTTCATGAGAGAGTTGTCTCAATTATAATTTAAGAAAATGTAGTTTCACAAAGTCTGTCCTAACATTATTATTCAATTACAGTTCATTGAGTATTAAAAATATTTTTTTTCTTTTTTTTTCTTGTCCTCATTTGCCACCTAGGTTCTAAATGAGCAATCTATAGGTTTACAAGCATTGTGCTGCCTCAGTTATTTCAACTGGTGGGGACAGTAATGGAACATAGACCTCATCCCTCAGCAACAGAGCTTCAACCACAATGGTCAATGGAATAAAACCATATGGGGGTCACTGGAGTACAACCAAGATACTGATGAGAGCATATAGACACGGCTATGCCCAACAGTGGGATTATTGGCATAATCATTGGACCTGGGGGAAAAAACTAAACAAAAAAAACAGATACTCAATAGTCCCAATTCAGCAGGTGCCAGAAAGATGTTTTATCTGGATTCCCAGCTCTAGCCAAGTCCAACTTAGAGACCTGCAAGACCGATGCATACCAGTCATTAATAGAGGGAGGTATGGAGTCTTTCCATTTCCTGCATATCTCCCTCCTAGCGAGCAGAATAGAATAAAAGATTAACTTCCTCGCCGAAGAGGGAACCCCTTCCAAAAGTCCAAAAATTACTGAAGAGAGGTTCAAGACAATATTGGAGCCAACTGATACTGAAAGAGTCTTACTTAAGGCATCCCAAAATCGGGACAAGTGAGGGCACTCGAAAAACATGTGAGTGTCTGAAGCGGCCTCCAGCCCGCATCTCGCGCAGGCCACCGTGTTTCCATGGGTGAATTTAGAAAGCCGAAGTGGTGAGTAATGAGCTCGGTGAATGGTAAAAAGATGGTTCCTACGTAACCAAGCAGGTTTCACGATGTCCCACATCATTCTACATGAGGAACTCCAAAGATCTTGCAAATTGGAGTTGGTGACAAGCAAAGACCAAAGCTTATCTGGCAATAAGAATACTCCATCCATTTCCTCCAAGATTAAATTATACCAGGATGAAATCTCCTTTTTTGCGGGAAGTCAGCTAAGAGAGTTATAAGATAGCTATACGCACCCAAGGGAAATTTGCCTCCTCGCGGAAGTTGAACGGAGTATGCACGAGACCAGCTGGAAATTTGCAAATATTTAAGCCTGGAAAAATTCGGGCCGATTTTATTACTTAAGCACTCCCAAGGAAGCAGGTCCCCCATCGACGAATTGGTCTCCCCACTCCTTCAACCCAGCTTCTCTTATTGGTGCAGCAAGTGCATCCACCAACCAGGCCGGGCTGTCTGGAAGATCCCACAGAGGTGTCCTACTTCCATAATACCCTATTTTAATAGCCTTAGATATCTGGGCCCAAATTCTTGCCATACCTCGTAAGATTTTCAGTTTAATTTTTTTTTTAAACTTGGGATCTCCAAATTAAAAGAGAAAACCTGACTGGCTCACACCTTCTGCCTTCAACAACATTGAGTAAATAGACCCCACTCCATAGTCAACCTGGTTATTTAATAACATCCTGGAATGCGTTAGCTGAAAAGCCCAGGCATAAGCCTGAAGGTCCGGGGCAGCGAGCCCCCCTTCTACCTGCGCCTCCTGATTTTTTTCCAGGAAATTCTTGGAAGGGGTTTGTTCCAAATGAAGGTATTAATTTCGGACTGAAGTTTTTTAATAAGACAAGGATCAAAAAATAAGGGGATAGTATTAAACATGAAAGAAATCTTAGGCAAGATGGACATTTTGACATGGTTGACCCTTCCCAATAGGGAAAGCGGAAGATGAGCCCAAGTTTGAAGCAGCTTACGACATTCTTTTGCCACCTTCGATAAATTGTTGGTTGCGATCTGATCAATATCCCCTACAATATCCAGGCCTAGATACCGCAACCCCTTTCCCGGCCGGATGCCGGAACTAAAAGAGCTCTGGTCAATATTCCAGGTCATCATCTCGGTCTTTAACGTGTTCACTTCATAACCGGACACCTCCCCAAATTCCGAGGCCAATTTAAATATTGCAGGAAGGGCCGTACATACTTCAGATGTAAAAATGAGAATATCATCGGCATAAAGGGCCACCTTTCTCTCCCAGCCCCTATATGCGAACACCTTCATCTTAAAACTGTCCCTCAAACTCTAGGCTAATGGTTCAGCATATAGATCGAACAGGAGTGGTGAGAGCGGGCAGCCCTGCCGCGTTCCCCTCGAGATGTTAAAAGGATCTGATAATACATCATTGACCAGAACGCAGGCACTAGGATTCTGGTAGAGAAGACTAATTGCCTGGCGAAATATCTCTCCTACGTTGAACTTTGCCAAGGCCTCCGACAGATACAACCAGTTGACCCTGTCGAAGGCCTTGGTGGCATCCAACGTTAGGACCGCCAAGGGAAGAGATTGTAAAACAGCTAAATCTATAGCTCCGATTAAGTCAAAAGTTAATTCATAAAGCTGCCGGCCCTTAACAAACCCTTTCTGGTCAGTGTGTAAAATAGTGGGAGCAACTAGGACCAGTCTCTTTGCCAGAATTGAGGAGGATAGCTTGTAATCCCCGTTTAGGATCGAAATTGGTCTGTACGAGCCACATGCAGTGGACGGCTTCCCTGGTTTTAAGAATACGGTTATGGAAGCATTGTCCCATGACACTGGAGGACCCACCCCTTCCAATAAAATCTGATTAAACAAAATTACCAAAAAAGGGACAAGTTCCTGCTCCAGAGCTCTATTATTTTCAGCAGGAAGGCCATCCGGCCCTGACACCTTCCCCTTCTTGGCATTCTGAATGGCTTCCCTCACTTCATGTTCCGAAATTCTTCTTTCTAACATTTCACTCTGATCAACAGAAAGACTTGGGAGGGTGATTTTACTGAGCCAATCTTTAATGATGTCAGGTTCCAGCCTCTTGTCCTCATGATAGATAGATTGATAAAAATCTCTAAAAACTGAGCTGATATCGACGTCTAGGGACAGAGGGATATCATTAACCTCAATCAGGTCAATGTTGTTACGGGCCTGATCCGTTTTTGCTTTCCATGCAAGCAACTTTCCAGCTCCCTCCCCATACTGGAAGTGTGCAATTTTGCTGGCCTCCCACCTTTCTTGTACTCGTTGATCGAGAATGGAAGCTAATTGGCCCTTTAAAGAAAGAAGTCTATCTCGCAGAGGTGTTAGAACGACGTCTGCAGAAGCAGAGTTAGTGTCGATATCAAGCTGGGTCTTAGCTATATTTGCTCCACAGAAGCCACAGCCTCTCTATACTCTCTCCTTCTATAGGCCACTTTACCTGTAATAAGGCCTCTCAAAAAGGCCTTTAGAGAGTCCCACACCATTCCGATGCCGGATGAGCCTTGATTTACCTCTAAAAAAAGTGCCGGATCAGCAGAACACCTGTGGCGTTGGAAGAAACATGAACGCAACCCTCACCACTACCAGGTTCACCAGGCTCCCCGACGCTCTTTCCAAAGCCAGAAATGCTGCCGAAGGACCCTGTCATGGAAAACGAAGACAGACCTCGGTCCGGATGAATCCGATGCCTGTGAAGAGTTTTTACCGAGCGAAACGCCCGACAGTCTTTCTTGCTTTTTCCTATGTTGTAACGTCTAATTTTGAAGACATATTTAAGTTTTGAAGGCGGCAGAGAAATACAACTGTGCTAAACGGAACTCATCAGGGCTCAGGCGGAGCAAAACGGGAGCCTGACTCACGGAGCGCCACGGCGGATCAGCCGTCTGCCGCCATGTTCTCCGAGTATTAAACATTTTAATGATGAAAATGTGAAATGCACATGTTACTTACATTTATAACAGAAAATGTAAAAAAAAAATTAAATAACATATTTGTAAAGTCCCAACATTTAAAAAACAAATGTAATGGACATTTAACTTTTTGTGCACGCATTCATCATGATAATTCATCATGATAATGGACACTTACACCAAAAACAATTGACATTTTCATTTTTAAGTATTAATACGTGTTTTTATTTTAATTGAAAAAATAAAAACACATAGCCATTACAACTTAAAACAAAAAAACTTGCAATTTAATCAAATACAGAAAATGCAATATACAAGGGTAAATGTTACATAAATAAATAAAAAATATGATTTGTGTTCAGAACTACCATTGATTTTACATTCTTTTGTAAAACAGATTGACCTTGTTTAGTGCAATTACTGAATTATTTTACCATTAAATTATTCAAAAAATGTGTAATGCATATATTTATATTTGATATCTTACAAAATATATTTAACAGGGTTGGATGAACACATTATGACTCTTGATGTTTGTCAAATTTTGTGTAAGTGTCCATTATCATGATGCTTTCAGGTGTGTGTGTATGTGTGTGTGTGTGGTGTGCATACAATTATTGATTACAAATGTCATGAAATGTACCAGATTCATCTTAATTATACTCAAATAATGCAAAATAAATATGGAAATATACAACTAAGATAAATAGTAAATAGTAATTAAATATGGATAAAAAGAAACAGAAATGTAAAAAAAAAAGTTATGTACCATAACCATACTGTTAGAAATTGGTTCATTGAGGTGGGCCCGAGTCGCTCTCAAGCAAGTGTACCCATAAGGGTGAACATCTAAAGATGCTAGAATAACCTGTGATTAACCCTCTAGTAGCTAGGGACAAATAAAGTCAGGATTTATTTTGTGTTAATGCTTTATTAAAATGTTTGCATATAATTTCATCATGAAGACAGTGACTTAAATCATATTTTACAAAACATAAATAAATAGGTTAAGAAAAATAGATAAAATGTAAGTTTCTTAATGGTTGACAAGAATATATAAATATATAAATAAGTAATTTGGTAATGAACCCATAAGCAAAAGGAAGGGAAAAGAACAGAGAAAAGAACGAGGGAATGGGGAATGAAACAAGAAAGTCTAAGAGCTAATAACAGTAACATCAGAACTGACCTGCAATAGAGTTAAAAAACAGTAGATTATAATTGGAAAATACATCTAATAGAAAATGTTTCTAATAAATCATTTTAGAACATTGAAATATGGAAAAACCATAAGATGAAATGTAAGTTTCTTAATGGTTGACAAGAATATATAAATATATAAATACGTAATTTGGTAATGAACCCAAAAGGAAAAGGAAGGGAAAAGAATGGAGAAAAGAAAGAGGGAATGGGGAATGATACAAGAAAGTCTGAGAGCTAATAACAGTAACATCAGAAATGACCTGCAATAGAGTTAAAAAACAGTATATTATAATTGAGAAATACATCTAATGGAAAATGTTTCTAATAAATCATTTTAGAACATTGAAATATGGAAAAACCAAAAGACAAACATAATTAAAAAGTAAGCACTGGATGTGTCTTATGCATGCTAATATATTAAGTGATAATCTGGGTGAATGCAGAATGTATGAACTAACCTAAAGGAAGTGGGGGGAAAGGTTAGGCTTCGTAGGAAAGAAACATAAAGTATGATAAATCTCTCTCTGAGACAGTATTACTCAATCTCTATGTAAGGTATGAGATAGAAACAGCATTAAGTATTACAACCCCCTTGGTATAATGTTACGGATCAAGGGGGATAGGGTAAAAGGAAAGATTAATATGAAAAGGGTAATGATATAAAAATAGAAAGTAATAAAAATATAGAGGAACTACAAGATAAATTATTGAAAACATTGCCAGTCTAACCATATGGAAATGGAAAAGGATAAAGGTGAATCTATACAAATACACACAAATACTTATATATGTAAACATATACATATACACTCATAAAGGCAATCTCCAGAAGTGAGGGAAGATAATAATTAGATATGTTGTATGTTAGGAAGTATCCACTAATATTCAATACTATCACTTAATGAATTTAGGTTATTCCCTGCAGGAATTAATGATTATCATTGCCTGGACCTAGAAAAGGTGATCATACTTGAAGAAACGAATCATTCTGGTCCTGTGTATTGTATATGATACGTTCATATGAAGCTCTATTAATCATGGCTACCATCCAAGTTTCCTGCAACGGTGGATTAGGTGATTTCCATTGCTGCAATATACAAATTTGTGCTGTGGCTAACGCTGTGTGCAAAAGTCGATGTTGAGGCTTAGAGAATGTTTGTGATTGACGTGTATCATGTAAAAGAATAGTGGCAGGTGTAAGCAGAAGTTTCAAAGGCATTGTAGAATGTAAAGTTTCACCCACATAATCTCAGAAAGATTGTATCAACTGATATTCACAAATGATATGGGATATGTCACAAGCAATACTATCAAATTTCCAGCAATTAGCATGGGAACTCTCAAGCCAGCTATAGGTGGTTTTGTTGGTGACCAATGCCAATCATGGAGGATTTTGAACAGACAACATTTCAACCTTGCTTCATTTGTACCCTTATTTAAACCATCTAGGATCTCTGTCCACTCATCATCCTTATATGAAATTAATAATTTGGCTTGCCATCTAGTATGCAACTCCTGCGAAAGAGGTTGTGAAAAAGGTAGGATGTAAGTGTTTGGTATAAACCAGACATAACCCCTTTATGCTTCCCCCAGGTATGGAGATTTGTTACTCCAGGTGAAGACTGTAGCATCCAGGGTTGTGGTCCTAAGCTCCTCTGTAAGAAGGATTGTCGAAGCTGCATATATTTCCCAGATTGCATGTTAGACAAATCAAATTCCTCATGTAGTTGTGTAAATGTCTTGAGATCACCATCAGAGAGGAGTTGAATACCTGCTGCCTTCCAGTGGGCCCACAATATGGTTTGACCATTAATGCGTATACTAGTATTGTACCATAATGTGGCCTTGCTATGGATTCAGGGTGTGAACCCAATAATCAGTGGGCTCATTGCCAAGACCCACGCATGGCTGATAAGATCAGATTCATGGAGTCATTATGATGAGAGCCTGTCCCATATAAAATGGAAAGGCCTGTTTCTTTTGATGAAAGATGTCTTTCTATATGCACCGATTGCGGCACCTCAGAAGCTTTTGAAATCATGTAAGTCATTTTGGATAACGCAAGTGCAAGGGCATAGTGTTCTACTGAAGGTAAGCTCTGTCCTCCATAAGAACGGTGAGCCTGTAATTTCAGTGCTGATAGACTAGGTTTAGCTGATATCCTTACAAAGGATTTTATTGGAGAATCTATTCAATGTATTGTGGTTTGAGGGATCCGAACGGGGAGCATACCAAGAACGTTTATAAAGTGTGGGAGAGAAACCATTTTAATGGCTTGTACCCTGCGCCACATTGGGAGTCCTAGATTTTCCATTTTTCAAAATTACGCTGCATCTGGATAATGAGTGGATTTATGTTATCCATAATCATCCCTTCCAGACCTTTTTTCACCAATATACCTAAATATTTGAGGCGCGAGAGTTGCCAGAGGAAGGGAAATCCTTTTATGGCCGCTTTTGTAGTCCCATCTGAAATGAGTAGTGCTTCACTTTTGTCCCAATTAATTTTGTATTGTTTTTAATAAGGAGCTATAGAGGGAAACACATGCCAGATCACCCTCCAATCCACATCTATTCATACATCAAAGATCTGGCATTCACAGGCACTTTCTCTGTTATTTATTTTCTATTGGATTAAAGTGAGGAAGATATTTTTATCTTTGCCCACAGCCAGCTATTCAATAGCACAATATGGCCAAATCCTCTGTGCCTACTAATTTTAAAACAGTTAGAAAGACAGAAAACAAAATGGAAAGGAAGTGTTCAGTCAATTCACTCATAACATCACATACCCCTGCTATTTTAAGTGTATGTGCGCTACAAAAATATTTGTAGAAAAGAGAAAGTATCTCACATGCACACCACCAGAGGAGCTACTGGTACGTCCTCACAAGCTTGCCCACGTTTATATCATCATCAATAACTTTCTCAAATGAAAACAAATGTAGTGTGTCCAGTGAAGGAAAGAAGTGAAAAAGAAAGAATCAAGACCCCGTGAAAAAAATGAGACTCAAGAAGTCTCCATTAAAATTTGGCTAGGCACAGTGACAAACTTGTCACTTTATTTCCGGAACTGTGAGCCTGAACAAGGTTAAAAACACAGCATGTTGTGGGCCACTTCAAGGACGGCCTACATATTTCATTGCCAAATATATATTAGTGGCAATTTCGTCAGGGCAACCAAGGTCAACAATCAACTCCCTGGACATCTAACAACAAAAAGAGTGACTAAGTGTAAGTAGGATGTCATCCGCCTACAAATAGATTTTCAATTCTCCTGTCGGAAGAGGACTCCCCGTAACATTGGTAGCTTGGCGTATTGTGGCTGCCAAAAGCTCCATAGCTAGAAGGAAAAGGAGTGGAGAGAGGGGACATCCTTGACGAGTGCCTCTGCAGATTGGATATGGTTCTGACATAAAACCGTCTCAGTTTACCTGTGCAGTAGGATTATCATATAACAGGCGTATTATGACTATGAATTGGTCACCCAATCCGAATTATACCTTTATTAGAATGGAGACCAAAGGAGGCCTCATATTCTGCTTCCTGAAACGCAGACTGCAGAGAATTAATCGCCTCCGATCCTGTCCATTGATAACATTCTGGAGGGAAAGCATCTTCACCCGGTCCCTTATGGTAGGGTAAATTAGCTATTGCATGTGAGATCTCTTCCTTGGTAATCTCTCCCTCTAGTAATTCTCTGCCTTCATCCGATAGACAGGGTGAAGTTGCCTGTGTAAGGAAGGTGTCTAATTTATCAACTTCACCTTCAGCTTCATTTTCAGCAGTGTAGAGAGATTTATAGAACAGAGCAAATTCATTAACAATGTCCTGAGGTCTAGTTAATGTAGTACCTCCTGCTGATTTTATAGCTGGTATAGCCATGCCAGCTTCTCTTTGTCGTGGTTACGCTGCTAATAGTCTTCCTGCTTTTTTTCCCCTGTTCATAATGTCTCCCTAATATTCTGTGTAAGGCATATTCTGCCTTTGAGGTAAAAAGATTATTTAGGGCCATGCCTGCTTGTTCCAAGGATTTACGATGCGAAAGTAAAGGATTATCTGTGTATAGACGAGTATAGGATGCAATATCTTGTTCCAGTTCTTTCTGTTGCGCAGCAGTTTGTCTGTTAGCTTGTGCTGCATCTCTCATGAGCTGGCCGCGTATAGTAGCTTTTGCTGCAGCCCATAGAGTTCTGCCCGAATTAACAGATCCTCGGTTGAAAGAGATGTAATCTTGAAGATGAGATTGTAATAGAGCTTCTATAATGCTAGATGTTGATACGCCAGGGCTTGCGTCCCAGTCTGGTCAATCTAATTTCCAGTGAAATTAGGACTGGAGAATGAACAGAAAGTGCTGCCTCTTAGATTTGGGACTCTTGTGTCAGTTGAACCACGTTTTGAGAGACTAAAATGTCATCAAGACGAGAAAGTGTACCATGAGTAAGTGAAGTAAAGGTGAATTATATATCTGCCGGATGAGAAAGACGCCAGTGGTCTACCAAACCATTGTCTTCCAATATATCATTCATCAAAGTTCTGTCTGCCAGATTAAACTTATCAAAAGGGCCTGTTTTGTCCAGAACTGGGTTACGTTCTAAATTCAATCTCCGCCGATAAGGAATTGTGAAGCGCCTATTTCTATTAGAAGGCGGTTCAACTGGAGATAGAATGACTTTTTCACTCCAGTTGGAGCATAAACTGAACCAAGGCAAATATGGGTTTCAGCAATTCGTAGTTTGGTAAAGACATATCACCCGTCCTGATCTGTCCAAGTTTTTAACACTGTCACCTTAGGGATAAGGATTGCAACTCCACATTTACAAGTAGGATCTCTATGCTGTTTTTCCAATTCTTTATTATCTAGGTGGGTTTCTTGAAAGTGAGCTATATCCACCTGTTTTGTAAATAAGAGAGTATTGTTTTCCTTTTCATGTAGTGTATTAGTCCATGAACATTCCATGTTACTACATGAAGGGCAAGTGAGATAATCATGCCAAACAGAGAAAGGGAAATAACCAGTGAAAGGGGATAGGAGTACACTGCCATCACATCTCAGCGTCATTAACTCTAGGCATCTTGGTTGATGTAGTACATTGTTTTTCGCTCAGTACAAAGTTCGAAATGATAATTGACTAATGCCATATTTTTAGTAGCGTTTCCCTAGACACGTGTTTCTGGATTCCTCTATCATCAGTAGGGAAAAATTAGTAGGTTGCTGGACATGCTGCCACTTAATTTTCACAGGCACAATTCACAGTTGTAAAGGCTCCCTTGAGCCGCTTGAGCTGACGAGCTTGGTAGCATCTGCTTACCCTGAGTGGAATTGTGCCTGTGAAAATTAAGTGGCAGCATGTCCAGCAACCAATTTACTTTTTCCCTACTTATGACGGAGGAATCCAGTAACACATGTCTATCAGAAATATGGCATTAGCCAATTATTATTTCGAACTTTGTACTGAATGAAAAACAATGTACTTCATCAACCAAGATACCTAGAGGTACTGATGCTGTGACTTGATGGCAGCGTTCTCCTATCCCCTTTCACCAAAGGGAAATAACCAGTAGCAAGTGATTACAATAAATGTCAGAGTCTGTTACAATATGTTAAAAGAATTTCTGAGGGTTTGTAAAAAGGGAAAAGAGAAATATGAGAAAGAGAAGAGAAAGAAGGAGCAAGGAGGGAGTGGATAGTAAGGAAAACCCCGGTCCGTAACAGAAGTTAGATGAATAATGGGTTAACATCAATGGTAATGATAATTGTTAACTGAAGAGGGCGTAGGTGTATGGAGCTGGGTCTGTACCAGCAAGAAGGTTGGTACACAATGTAAATTGTTAAATGGAGAAAGGAAAATGTTGTGAATAAAGGAGAAGGACATAGAGCGGTAATAGGGAGGATGGAGTGGCAATTATTAGATGGCATAGGGGATCTCAAACTTTTAACTGCGGACCCAGACACTTTGGAGCATCGCTATGAGGAAGGGCTCCATCAGGGAAAGTGGGACAATGAGTAACAGATATAAAGCCAAAAGGGCAATTATATAGCATGGCAAATAGTGTTTATTGTTATTGAGACAAATGTATCATTATGTTGTAATACCAAAACATATTACTGAACCATTGAAATAAAAGTATTTGAATGTATGTAAACAATACAATCAAGATAAAAAGTGATTGGATTGTCAGCAATAATATGAATTACCTCATGTCAATCTGTGGCAACAACGATCATAATATCTATTAATAAATATGAAGGACATCTATCATGTATCTTGCTGGTGAAATAAACAAAATGATAAACCTGTTTGTGAAGGTTAATGCAATTAATATAATAAATATAATAAGAACAGATCAACGTTTATAATACTCAGCTATCCAGTGACTGGACATCTTCGTTCTTCTTGATATTTTGAGTACATTGAGTTCGTTCATTTGCCTCAAAGGAAATAATTGTGAACACAGCTTTGACTTTGACCAAGATTGTAAAAGAGTTCTAATTCATCCACATTCTGCTTCCAAAGTAGATTTTAAGGGGGAGCGAGATTTATCCCTATGTTGCTCCTTAGTAAATGTAGATACAGTTTGTAGGGCTGAAGTCTTGTCCTCATGTTTTCGAATAGTTCTTGTGAGATCTCTGCCTCGCTGTCTAGTACAGTTAATATTCTGTCACACGTTGCCCAATGCTTGCATAGAGGAGCTGGTTTGTGTTAATTCACGGGTAGAGTGCTGAGTTTCCATATCTTGCGGCCTCCAATGGTCTATAAATAGAAGGAGGTCTTAAGGATCATAGAAATCTTCGGAGATTCCATCTTTGGTGATGCGTAAGCGGGCAGGATCAAAAAGACCATACTGAGGGCCAGATGTAGGTAGCCAAATACCGGTCAGTAACGGCCGAAATTCAGTAATTTCGGCCGTTACTGACCGGTATTTGGAAAACGAGATGTAGGAGTCAAAATACTACCGAATCAGTAAATAAGAGTCGGTATTCTACCGATTCGGTATTGTCCGAATCCTTATTTACCAAATTCTTAATTACCAAATTGGTAAATAAGAAATGGTAAAAAATGACTATCAAGATGTAGGAAACCTAAAAAATCCAGAATTTCATGAAATTCGGTATTTAAGAGTCGGTAAATACCATGGATTGAAAGCAGGTGGTAATCAGGTGCAGGTTATAAAATAAGGACCCAAAATGCAACAGTGCTACCAGAATGGCGGCATTCTATGTCATAGCAAGGCGGCTACGGCTACAGGCAGCAGGAGAGAGTGAATGGAGAAGGGAGGAGTAAGTCTACAGGCAGAGGATAACGCTCTTCCAACTGACTGAGCCAGAGATACTGCAAAGGTACAGGCTACACCCCCAAATCATCCTGGACTTGATTAGGGACTTCACCCACTCCTGGATCACCCAACACCAAGGGCGTACGCCATGCCACCCCATGTACAGGTGCTGTGTAGCCTCTGGGAGTTACCAGAGTGTGATTGCTGCAGTAGGTGGTGTGTCCCAGAGCTGCCTGTCCCGTTTTTTCAGGAAGTTCCTTGAGGCCATGATGCAGAGAATGCATCATTATATTAGGTTCCCTGACACACGTGCGGAACTTGCAAAAACCAAAACAGATTTCTATCAACTCTCACACTTCCCTCACGTCATAGGCTGTATAGATGTGACCCACATCCCACTCTGCCCACCTGCAGCCATAGAACACATTTGCAGGAAGCGGAAGTCAACGCACTCAGTCAATGTGCAGGCGATGTGCAATGCTGGCAACATTATAACAGACATTGTGGCCAAATTCCCAGGGAGTACCCACGACTCGTACATCTTCCAGAACAGTGGGATATACACACGCCTTGTTGCTGGTGAATTTTGGGATGGACACCTACTAGGTAAATAACTGTGACACACCCCGATAGTGAATGCACATGAATCAATCATGAGTATGTAACTAATGGCACTCTCTTTTCCATCTGCACACCTTTGTTCTCACCCCCTACATGTATCCATTTACCAGGAGTGAGAGGCGTTACAATGTGGCACACAGAGCAACATGCAGCATTGTATAACACATATTTGGACTACTAAAAAGCAGGTTCCGCTGCCCCCATAAGAGTGGAGGTGCACAGCAGTGCACTCCAATTATCAGCTGCAAAATAATAGCGACCTGTGCCATGCTGCACAATCATGCCACCAAGGAAGGCACACAGGTGGAAATCACACATCATGAGGATATTGATGATGGAACAGAACAGGCAGAGCACTATGCAGCAGGAGCAGCACCATCAACAGATGGGAGACTGAGACGGGCAGAGATCAGACGCAGCTATTTCTAAGTAAGTAAGGAGACACAGTCAGGCTTAGTATTTGAAGTACATAGTTTAATAGTCACTACTGCACTTTACTGATACCACACCATTGTACTACAATGTCTGTATTCCACACTGGGTGGTCACAGTTTACCTCACCGTGACCTGTCCTGTGGGTTGAGGGCAACATTAATGTTTGCGCCCACGCACTACAGTGCCGGATGCACGAGGCTGGGTGGCAACGGTTGCAGTGGTGCCTGGGTCTGTAGATTGAATCCTGCTGCTCCTTTGAATGTCAGGAACAGGAGTGCTAGAGCCACTCCTGCTGGTGGATTCTTCTGTGTCCTCCCAACACCTGTGACTCCAGCAGTGGCTGCCTGGTGTGTGAGCAAAAGCTCCATGGCAGAGGTGACTCTCCCCATCCCCCTCGACAAATCCGTGCAGCAGTGCACAATGTCATCCTGCATGGCGACAGAGCGCCGGCATAGCAGGAAGGTTGCTGTAGCAATGTGTTCATGGCTTTGGTCTGTTGCTGCATGCACTGATGATCCCTGCGCCTCTCGGAGTGGTCACTATCTAGTTTTTGGCAGAGAGCACTCATGCACTGTGTCATGTCCCTCATACCCTTTGCCATTGACTGTATGCACTCTGTCATGCAGCCAATCCCCTGGTCTATGTTGGACATCCTGCTATTTAAAGTGCGCACCTGTCTATGAACTACTAAAATGCCCTTTGCTTGCAGGCGCTGGACTTTAACCATGGTGGCCTCAAGACCACAGAAGACCCCCTCTCCATGATGGCCTTCGCCTCTCTCCCGTACCCTTCGGCCTCGGACACCGGCACACACAGCTGCAGATGAAGTCTGCTGCCCAGCGTTGTCAGCCAGAGGTGGATTTGTTAGTGTTAGACCCTCAACAACTTCCTCATCTGACATCTCCAGAATCCTGAGAGGGGGCACATCATGCCTCCTTGGCTTTCCCAGCACAGATGACTCTGAGGTTGGTGTGGGGGAATGTGCCGGCGGTTCCAAATGTTGTGACCCGAACAGCAAAGGTGACAGAGGCTGTGGTGTGGTGGGTCGCTCCGGTGTAGTGGCTGCCTGCGCTATGGGTGTGCTTTGCAGAACAGTGCTTTGATCTGCTCTTTCGGGTATTTTCTGACTCCTCTCCGTTGCCGGTGCCCTCTCCTCCCTTTCCTGCGCTGTACTGCGCAATGACTCTCCTGTGGTCAGATATGGATATTGGGTCAGTGGTGTTGTTCACCTGTGTGTCTTTATTAAATCACATTCCTATCACACAATTGCCTAGTCCTCAACAGCTTATGGATGTAGTGTGTGGCATGCCTTGCTGATTTCTGTGTTGACTGCATTGATGTATTATCTTATGACTACGTCTCCCATGATGCATTGCTGGAAATAGCTAAAACCAGTTCTGGAGTTTGATGCAGACACCCACATTGGGGAAGCGGGTCAGGGAAAAGGGTGGTGCTTCATGGATCTTACTTTGTTTTTTAGCAGCTCTGGCTGAGCTGTCAGCATCCCCAATCCCATGGATACTATCTGGCTCCAGGGTGGATTCCACCAGGTGCTCCAGGTCTGTCAGTCTTGGTGCTCTGTTCCTCCCTCCCCATGTGGCTCCAGCTTCTTTCCTCTGTGCTGCAATTTATTTTTTGTAATGATCCGCAGATCATACCATCTTTTCTTCATGTCATCAATGTCCCTATGTATGTACCCAATGGCATTGACCTTAGACTGAATCTCCAGCTAGGTGTTCCTTTTGACTGACTCAGCAACATGCAGAGACTGCTTGCCAAAGAGCTGGGAGTGGTGTTTGATGACCTCCTCATCTACACCTGCAGTTCTGCTGGGCTGAATTTCATTTTCCTCTTGCACTCAGCTCCATCCTTCTGGCCATCCTGGGACTCCATTCTGCAGCTCAGCTATGCTCAGGGCAGAGTGCTCCTCTGTGTTTCCTCCAGCTCTCCAAACAGTTCAGTTGCTCTGCACCTGCATGGGTGTGGCAACTTCCAGGTACTGGGGAGGGGTAGTTGCATCTGATTGGTGGGTTCCTCTGTTGCTTTGTTGTAGGGTGTGGTGGGTGTTCCTGATTGGTTGAGAGGCTCAATTGTTTTTTTGGGGGATTTTCTGAATCGGTATTTTCCGAATCGGTATTTACCGAATCGGTATATACCAATTCGGTAAATACCTATTAGGAATATCACATTCATTCCTATGGGCCTGGAGGACCACAGGGTTGAATGGGTATTACCGAATCGGTATTTTCCGAATCGGTATTTACCGATTCGGTAAATACCGATGTGAAAATCCAAATGTTACCGAATCGGTAATTTTTACAGATTTTTTTCCTACATCCCGTTTTCCGATTCTGAAATACCGAATCAGTATGACCTACATCTGGCCCTTAATGTCCATTTGGTGTAATTGAGGCCTCAATGAGAGGAATGGCTTGCGGCGATCATTAGTCTCTCTAGAAAAGTCAGCTGCAATGTGAATTTTATGTCCATCATCTGTGAATGGACCATGCGTGTGTGCAGAAATTAATAATTGTCTTGTCTGCTCATGTCTTAAAAAGCAAGCAATAAGGGGACGTGGGTATTCTGTAGATTCTTTGCACAGTGGACTAAAGCGATGTGCACGCTGTGTCTGCAGTGGAGGATCAAAAGCAATGGCCACGAAATTTGTAAGAATATTTCAGAGGAATATTCTAGTGTTTGGACCTTCTATTTTTTCCTGGAAACTGAAAAAGCAAACATTATCCCTCCTACTTCGATATTCCAAGTCAATCAGCTTACTACGAAGAAATAGTAGCTCTTGGTCTCTGCTTTGTATTGATTCTATGCCAAAAGAACAATTAATGGACAGAATGCAGAACAATGTCATGCATTCACCCCTGTAAAGAGATCAGGGCCTATATCCATCGTTTTGTTTGCTCACCATGCCATTCCAGTTTAGTATGATCCCAGTATGCCATCATCTCCTTGTGTTTGCTTTGTATCGATTCTAGGCGTGTTTCCATGACTGTTAACCTCTGGTCAAGCCCTTCTGTTTTTGCATGAAACCCTGCAATGTCTACTCATATTGATTTGGCTTCTGCTGCTACAGAGGATATATTTGAATCCATTCCTTCTAGTTGTCGACTGACAGCAGAAATTTCTTGAAGCATGCAGTCCATAGTTTTTCCTTGCGTGGTTGAGTTTATCTGTAGTGAGCCTTCTGCAGTAGAAGGAGTACTTTTTGCAGACATGTTTTGTGAATGTTTAAGTACATCCGCAAAAAGGTGTTGCTTAGAAGGTTTACTTCCATGCATGGCAGTAGACATATTGACTTTTGTTTTTTAAAAGTCACAGGACAATGCTCAGTTCTAGGTTGAATATTGCTCTTTTAATCTACTTGTCAGGCTCTAAGTAACGATTTTGAAAATGTGTAGATGCGACGACAAGTGTTTTGTGGTAGTTGACTTTGAGGAGACTTGAGGATGACTCTAATGATTCAGACAATATTTGTGTGTGTAAACAGAAAAACCTCCTGAGTGTTTCAATAAAGTGGTTGAATTTGAGAGCTAAAATGTATAACGGTGTGTGAGCCACATACTTCAACCATGACACAATGTGCATCATTCATTGAATCCAACCGAAGCTGCAAGCTTTATCAACAAGAGTGAAGTTTAAATTTAGTCACTTCACCAAAGACTCAAGCCCGTCTGAGTGGAAGAGGATGGTGACCTTGGGCGTCAATCAGAAAACGCAGTGAAAGTGTGCTGCTTCAAGTCTTCCAAGGATGAGACCAAAAATATGTGTTGTCTCCTCAGAAGCAAGTCGATCAAGGGATCAAAATATCAGTTTAAACAGCAGTCATAGCACTCACCCGCTTCAAAGCTGCTGATGCTCTATAATATTCAGGCTTCATGGAACCATCAAGAAGCAGCGCTGTCGTCGACTACCAACGTCATCCAGTGCACCAGCCCTACTGTGTCACAGAGAAGCCGGGGACTTAATTAGAAACAATGGAAAATTCAGGGCTGGAACCTCCGGAACTCCACAGTTGAGGCTGAAGGCATATTCTCAGGCCCAGTGTCTCTCACAATGTGCAGCTCCCGTTGTTCATGAACCTCACTGTCCACACTCAGAAAAAACAGCCCATCCACTTCCTGTGTTCCTCATAACACCTGAGACACCGGAATTATGCTTCGGGTCACGCATAAAGTAGCCCCGTCTTGGTCGGAAGCCCCCTCTCAGCAGAGCTTGCAAGTTTAGTGGCCATCCTTGTCTGCGGCCTGACCACGCCCCCAATAAAGTCAGGACTTACTTAGAGTCAATGTGAAAAGTATTTATACATTATGCAAACAGTAATAGAGTGAAAACACAACAAAAGACAAATCCTACACCCATTGAGAACAATAGAGTACATTTTGATAAATTATTTGATACCACAACAACAAAAATCCAATATGGAGAACCCGAGATATGCACTTTAAAGATTTTGGTAAAAATAGTGCATAAAAGTACAAAGCGCCAATTGTGATTATTTGGTCATGCCAAACTAAGGCACAACTTCAGGCTAATTGTGATGGTGCGTGGGCTGGATACAGGGACCAAGATAGGCCTGCTAAGAATTACAGCTTATGTCCTTGATGTGGGGCATTGTGCCTCACATCGATGGCCCCAAGGAGTGCTACAGGGTCCTGCGTTGAGCTACATCATGCAGCATCTATTATAAGGAGGAGCTCTAAAGGTTGCAATGCAAGGTCTACGTTGAGTTGTGTTGCACTGTGTTGATTCCGATGAGGAACTGCAAGGGATGCGTTGGGTTGCGTCATGTTGCATCAATTCTATTGGGGACCACATTTGGGCTGATAGAGCAACTTTATCCCCAATTCCAAGGGTCCAGGACCAGAGAGCCACTACTTGGAAGGTAGGACTTGCAGCTGACCGAGGTCAGGTGCTGGCTTAAAGGTGATTGGAGTCTTTTCTGTCCCTGAGGATCTTAACATGTGGCCAGATAACTAGCCTAGGAGTCACTCTGGTGGTCCTGGGTTCAAAGTGCATGTCCAGTGCTTCTTACTCAAACAGCAGGGGGTGCACATTGGGGAATACCTATGGTACCCCTCTACATTTACATTGACACCATGGCAGGCACCGCGTGGTGCAATGCAAAAAATGCGGAATGCGCCCGCCAGTGTGGCGGGCAGATCCTAATTGCACATGCGGGACCACTGCAACCATAGCGGGCGGTCCCATTCCCTGGGGCGATGGCGGGCGGACAAAGTCTGCCCGCCATCTTAATGGACCCCTTAATTTCTATCTTTTGCATGAGCAAATGACACATAAAGAACAGTTGTATTGTTTTTTAACCATAAAATCCTACAACCCTAATGCTAAATGTCAAATTATATCAGTGCATTTCATGGGAAAGTTTGTGATGGGTCACAAGTTTTGTGGCAAAACACTGTCTTACAATTTTTAAACTTGTAACTAAGTAATCAGTATTGCTTTATGTAACGCTTGGGTGTGCTTTATCTCAGTGAGCTTTCATTCACTAAAATACGATGTTTACAGCAGCACAAATAAAACTAGTAGACCTTTCTATGTTGTATTTTGCCATGTGTACTACAGAACAATTTTAGTCAGATTGGCAAGCACCCTTTGGGACTCTGGTAAGCTAGGAAATAGCTCTGGGTTCGGTGCTGTTTAGTCTGTTGTGTTGGCTGCTTTATTCTTACTCACTCGTCTAGGCTGCATTGAGGACTACCTGGTGGGGATCACGAGAGTCGTCATACTCGCTCAAAGACTGTTTTAAATATGCAAACATCAACAGCCGCCCAGTGAGAGCAGATGTGGCATCACTGGTTACAGGTAGATATATAGCAGATTTGCAGAGCCTCTGCAATGGCCATGTCGTGTTCCGTAACAACAGCCTTTCAATATTCACAAGATTTGAAAATAAAAAAAGATTGCATCTCTGCACGTGAAATAAAAATGATTTCACCAACTCAAGTTACTGGATCTAAAGCATCTAAAAATACTGTAGTATACTATAGTATAGTATGCTTTTGCAGTAAATAAAATGCGTTGCTTGATCTGTTACTAGCTGCTTACAAGACATACTTAAAATAACTGTAGTTGTTCTCCTGCATCAGCAAGATAGGTTTCAGCAACCAACGGAAGCTGGTGTAATGCCTTCTCCATGAAGGTGCACTCCGACATCTGCAAGCGCTTATGGGGTATTTGGTTCAGAGACATAGAGGAGAGAAGGCAATAACAAAGAACAACTCATGATAAATTATTATATAAATATGTTGCAGGAGTAAAAATCAAAAAGAGGCAAGACTTTATAAAGAATAATTCCACCAAAGCGGATGTTAACGTTATTACTGCTACAGGAACCTGATAAGAGAATTAGACGAGGAATAAGCATTAGTAAATGTAAGAAAATATTTTACAGCCAATGGAAATGGAAGAAAAGTATGTGGCAAGCACAGTACCAATGAGAAGCCAGGAAAGAGAGGAGAGGGGTTGTAAGTCACTTTTAGGTTTATATTAAAACAATAGATTTCTCAAGCACCGTGCAGGCAAAACCTAAAAACCATTGAACTAAACTGAAAAAACCAAAGGATACAGGGATGTTATAGTTAGGAATTAGCATTTCAAAAACCTTACAAATTCACTGGAAGAACCAAAGGTTACAGGGACGTTATCGTTAGGTAATGGATTTTTTTTAAAACTAGAAATTCACTAAAATAACAAAGTTTACACAGACGTTATAGTTAGGCTCAGGTTTCACTCATACAAAACCAGTGAAATTCTGCAGTTATAGTTAGCCGAGCTATCTATAACTTGCACCCCCACAATGCACTGCTTATGACCTCACATATTACATCGCTCATGACATTGACAGTGACATCACTTATGATATCACTGACGACATCTCAAATAACATCACTGATTGACATCACTGATTACATCATCCATAGAACCACTCATACACCCAATCATGCCTCAATACAACCTCCAACACACCCACTCACACACCCACACAACTACTCACATACCCATTCACAGATCCAAACATGTACTCATATAACCACTCACTCATCCATAGAGCAACTCAGACACCCACTCACTCACTCATACAGGCACTCACACAATCACTCATGGGGACAGGGAAGAGGATCTTAGCTATTTTGTCCTGGATATGGTCTCTAGTAGAACTAGGCATGGGAATAGAAAACGCTGCCTAAGACAACTTGAATCCAGGCAAATCCTCATGCTGAGCATTAAAATTCCAGTGGGTTTGAATATTGAAGAGGACTTCTTCATACATTTTCTGAGTTGAACAACTGACTGTGATATGTTATAATTACCTCAGCTGCGTTCCAAGTTAAATGGAATGTAGATATTTCTTTTTCAAATCATCCCAGTATATAAAGTCAATGTGAATGCATTAACTAGTAAATTGGGTTTTAATTTTAGTTTTCACAGGGGTCACCATATGATTTTAGGATTTTGTTTTGCTGTATTTGAAATCTAATGAATTACGGGTTTCCAGTGTGTTAGGCCTTCCTTGTGTGTGTGGCCCAATTTTGAGCTGAGGCAATGGTGCCATGGTTTAAGTTATATCGGTTGTGTGCTAACCATGTGGTCTTAGGGTTTTGGCCCGCTGGGGTCCAATTCCAGAATAAAGAGTAGGCTGTTGACAGCATGTTCTACTCCAGTGGAGCAGAAAGTTTTCAATTTGTTTGTAATTCATTTTCTAAAAGTGCCCTTGATATATTGAAACATGAAGTTGTAGGATTTTATCCAAAATACATTTTGTACGCAGCATATATGCACACTTCCTGTGTTTTCATAGCCTATTTGCACACAGCTGTTTTGCACATTGTCATGAATAACACATACTTTTGCCGATTTAGTCTTACATAATTTTGTGAAGGAGTTTAAGGAAGAATGTTACACTGCAGACCACTAGACATTATGTAAATGTGGCACTTTAGATTTCCTTACATGTACTTATAACTGAAGTGTTTCTACAATTAAGGTGAAATTGTGATACATTTAGACAAGAGATGCAATGGACTTCATGAAGAAAGCAAGTCTTTCCATGATTTTTCTGTATTTTGATTTGCGCATGTCATACAAAGAAATGATGAAAAAATGCTGTATGAAAAGTAGGGGTGGGAGTCAAATTCCGTTCCGCTTGCGGAAATTGCGATAATTTGACATTTTCACGATCCGCGGAGAGCGCGAAAATGCCAAACTTTCCGCGATCCGCAGCGTACCGGAGATTTTTTTCATACTCGCGCTTTGAAAATACATTCTCGCGTGCACGATCGCCTTACCGGGATCCCCACATTCACCGACAAGTTTCCCCGATCCACCGCATGCTCTACGAGATGTTGGTAGTCATTTGGGCTATCTCGCAATCACGTAATTCATCTTGCAATCATGCACCGCAAGAGTATGAGATCTCGAACACGTCATTCTCCACCACTTGCAAGAGCGTGAGGACACTAACACATCATATCAAAAGCGACAGGGAGCGAACATGTCATTTTGGATGCGCCATCGACATCCGGCGGAAATAAGGTGTAGCTCGAGAACTCGAACATGTAAAATTTTCAATCTGGAGAAGAATATCATGTCTAGCAGCATAAAACCTTCTGTAAATTATGATTTGGATGAAAAAAAACCTCCTCAGATTGACATTTGGCTGTCCTTTTTTGTGCAAGGAGTCCTTTTTTAAAATGGGGGGAGAGGGAGGAAGTGCCACAGAATCTCCAACTTCCTGTTCCTGTGCTGCAGGCTCCTCCTAGGGCTTTGTCCATCTCCTGCTCATTCTGCCTTTGGATTTTGAGCTGGAAAGTTCACTATTTTTGTCTTCTGCATCATTATTATTGGATTTGAGGATTTTTTATTTGGATATTTTACAAGTAAGTGGCTGTTGTGTCTGTTTGATTGAGAGTATTGCAGTTGTTGCACTTGCAACTACAATTTAATTTTGGTACTTATCATTCCTTTTTTTTAAATCGTTGTGGGTAGTAGTAGTCAGTAGGCCCAGAGCTAGTCATGGGTGGGTGCATGATGAAGCAACTGTTCCTTTGGTGTGTTTTGAATGTACTTCATTTTCAAGCATAATTTAGGGCATGGATGGAATTGGATTGAGTTGGGAAATGTGTATTTTTGGGGTGGGGTTTCTGTTGTTGGACCTGACCATGTGGTGGGTGGCCATTTTGAAGCCTAGGCCTGCAAGCTTGTCTGGCCTTGTCTGCCAACAGGCCTGCTTTCAACCAGTAGGCTCAGAGCAGGTAACCACAGGTGCATTAAACAAGTGTTTCTGTGTGTTGTGTGGTCTGTTGTATTTAGACATAATTTACGGCATGGATGGCATTGGATTGAGTTGGGAAATGTGTTTTTTAGGGGTGAAGTTTCTGATGTTGGGAGTTTTAAAGACATGCCGTTGTGTGTGTCTGTGTTTGTTGGTGTGCATTGCATGCACGCTGCAGGCCTTTTTTTGGCCTGTGTATTTTTGTTTTTGCATTTTATTGCATTAAAAAGACAGAGCAGTGTGCCTTAGAATACATCCTTTGCCTGGCTTTTATAGGCCTGTTGTCAGTTCATGGTGTTTCCCAGGCCTCCTGCTTGTTGCTTGTGATTTGTGAGTGTCCATGTGGCTGGTGGCCTTTTTTTGTGATGTGCTTTTGCCATATAGGCCTGCATGGTTTTCATATTGGCTTACGCCTTCCATCAATCCATCCCCTTTGCCAGCTGCAGCTCCATGAATGATGTGATGCTCAAATAATTTAATGCCAAACAGGGTCCACCCCACTTCCTTTACATTTGTATTTGGTGGTTCTTATTCTCTGTAGTGTTTACACAGTAGTATAACATAGCCCTTGTTGACAAAGTCTCAGAAATGGCTAGACTATATCTTCTTTTGTTTGTTTGTTTGTACTAGTACAGTAGTAACTGAACCACAACACCAAATGCAACAATTCACTGTTGTTCTTCTCCTGGCTTATTTGCTTTTAGGTGCACATAATGCCAGAGGAGGAGGTGTCCTCATCATCACCCGTTGTACTGCCAGCCAAACAAAAGTCCTGCTGCGCAGCACATCGACATGTGACCACAACTTGTACACCAGCGTCCTGCCTCACATCTGTATAAGATGGCCCCAAAGAAAGGTACCAGGTCCAGTACCAAGAAAGTTGCCGGTGAGAAGAAGGAACAGAAAAAGGAAGTGCCACTAACCACGACTGGTGTGCCAGCCAATGTTTTTTTTGGGACCAAAAGAATTACGCAGGCAGCAGCGTTTGTCTGGGAACAAGGCTGGGAGCAGCACCTCTGCACCCGCTGTTCAATGCCACCAACCTAGGCCCAAGCCCTTGGGTGTTGCAGAGGTAGCCAATATACCAACGAGCAGCGATGTTGAAATGTCATTATCGCAAAGTAGTACACAATCAACGCAGGTGGAAACTCAGCAGATAAGTGTGCAGCAGCAGCCGCAACAACAACAGCGGTACAAAAGGGGGTTGTGATGGACGGAGCATCTGAATCAAACACTCACACCCAGTCAAAAGATCTGGGTTTAATCCATCATCGTTCTTTAGCCCACTCTGCCACCCCAGTTCAGACATGGCTATATGCAAATCAGTCTGACCCTGTGCCTCATGGGAACAGTCCAGCCCGAACTGCCAAGCCATGTCTTCCCTGGACCGGAAACAAGCTTCCGAGGATCGGTTTCTGGCATTCCAGCCATCTTCAGCCCGGCTTGCTTGAATCCAGTGGGAAAGTGAGCAAGGGACTCACGTCTGAGCATGCCCTGCCACACTTATGGCGGCCAAAAGCGGTACAAAAGGGAGTGGTGATGGACGGAGCATCTGAATCAATCAAACACTCACACCCAGTCAAAAGATCTGGGTTAATCCATCACCATTCTTTAGCCCACTCTGCCACCCCAGTTCAGACGTGGCTATATGCAAATCAGTCTGACCTTGTGCCTCATGGGAACAGTCCAGCCCAAACTGCCAAGCCATGTCTTCCCTGGACCGGAAACAAGCTTCCGAGGACCGGTTTCTGGCATTCCAGCCGTCTTCAGCCCGGCTTGCTTGAATCCAGTGGCAAAGTGAGCAAGGGACTCACGTCTGAGCATACCCTGCCACACTTATGGCGGCCAAAAGCGGTACAAAATGGGGTGGTGATGGACGGAGCATCTGAATCAATAAAACACTCACACCCAGTCAAAAGATCTGGGTTTAATCCATCACCGTTCTTTAGCCCACTCTGCCACCCCAGTTCAGACATGGCTATATGCAAATCAGCCTGACCTTGTGCCTCATGGGAACAGTCCAGCCCGAACTGCCAAGCCATGTCTTCCCTGGACCGGAAACAAGCTTCCGAGGACCGGTTTCTGGCATTCCAGCCGTCTTCAGCCAGGCTTGCTTGAATCCAGTGGCAAAGTGAGCAAGGGACTCACGTCTGAGCATACCCTGCCAAACTTATGGCGGCCAAAAGCGGTAAAAAAGGGGGTGGTGATAGACGGAGCATCTGAATCAATCAAACACTCACACCCAGTCAAAAGATCTGGGTTTAATCCATCACCGTTCTTTAGCCCACTCTGCCACCCCAGTTCAGACATGGCTATATGCAAATCAGTCTGACCCTGTGCCTCATGGGAACAGTCCAGCCCGAACTGCCAAGCCATGTCTTCCCTGGACCGGAAACAAGCTTCCGAGGACCGGTTTCTGGCATTCCAGCCGTCTTCAGCCCGGCTTGCTTGAATGCAGTGGCAAAGTGAGCAAGGGACTCACGTCTGAGCATACCCTGCCACACTTATGGTGGCCAAAAGCGGAACAAAAGGGGGTGGTGATGGACGGAGCATCTGAATCAATCAAACACTCACACCCAGTCAAAAGATCTGGGTTTAATCCATCACTGTTCTTTAGCCCACTCTGCCACCCCAGTTCAGACATGGCTATATGCAAATCAGTCTGACCCTGTGCCTCATGGGAACAGTCCAGTCTGCACTGCCAAGCCATGTCTTCCCTGGACCGGAAACAAGTTTCCGAGGACCGGTTTCTGGCATTCCAGCCGTCTTCAGCCCGGCTTGCTTGAATCCAGTGGCAGAGTGAGCAAGGGACTCACGTCTGAGCATATCCTGCCACACTTATGGCGGCCAAAAGCGGTGCAAAAGGGACTGGACTGTTCCCATGAGGCACAGGGTCAGAGCTGATTTGCATATAGCCATTGTCTAACCCAGGGTGGTGTAGAGTGCAACAAAATCGATGGATTTATGCCCAGATCCTTGTACTGGGGTGAATGTATGACATTGTTCTACATTCTGTCCATCAACTGTGTTTTTTGCAATTTTCACCCCGAGTGGGCTGGGTATGCTCAGACGTGAGTCCCAGGCTCTCCACACCACTGGAGTCAAGCTATCCAGGCTGATGAAGGCTGATAGCCAGAAACCGGTCCTTGGATGCTTGATTCCGGTCTGGGAAAGACATGGCTTGGTAGTTCGGACTGGACTGTACCCATGAGGCACAGGGTCAGAGCTGATTTGCATATAGCCAGTGTCTAACCAAGGGTGGTGTGGAGTGCAAAAAAATGTTGGATTTAGGCCATGATCCTTGTACTGGGGTGAATGTATGACATTGTTCTACATTCTGTCCATCAACTGTGTTTTTTGCAATTTTCACCCCGAGTGGGCTGGGTATGCTCAGACGTGAGTCCCATGCTCTCCACACCACTGGAGTCAAACTATCCAGGCTGATGAAGGCTGATAGCCAGAAACCGGTCCTTGGATGCTTGATTCCGGTCTGGAAAAGATATGGCTTGGTAGTTCGGACTGGACTGTTCCCATGAGGCACTGGGTCAGAGCTGATTTGCATATAGCCAGTGTCTAACCCAGGGTGGTGTGGAGTGCAAAAAAACAATGGATTTTGGCCCAGATCCTTATACTGGGGTGAATGTATGACATTGTTCTACATTCTGTCCATCAACTGTGTTTTTTGCAATTTTCACCCCGAGTGGGCTGGGTATGCTCAGACGTGAGTCCCAGGCTCTCCACACCACTGGAGTCAAGCTATCCAGGCTGATAGCCAGAAACCGGTCCTTGGATGCTTGATTCCGGTCTGGGAAAGACATTTCTTGGTAGTTCGGACTGGACTGTTCCCATGAGGCACAGGGTCAGAGCTGATTTGCATATAGCCATTGTCTAACCCAGGGGGGTGTGGAGTGCAAACAAACGATGGATTTAGGCCAAGATCCTTGTACTGGGGTGAATGTCTGACATTGTTTTACATTCTGTCCAACAAATGTGTTTTTTGCAATTTTCTCCCCGAGTGGGCTGGGTATGCTCAGACGTGAGTCCCAGGCTCTCCACACCACTGGAGTCAAGCTATCCAGGCTGATGAAGGCTGATAGCCAGAAACCGGTCCTTGGATGCTTGATTCCGGTCTGGGAAAGACATGGCTTGGTAGTTCGGACTGGACTCTTCCCATGAGGCACAGGGTCAGAGCTGATTTGCATATAGCCAGTGTCTAACCCAGGGTGGTGTGGAGTGCAAATAAACGATGGATTTAGGCCCAGATCCTTGTACTGGGGTGAATTTATGACATTGTTCTACATTCTGTCCATCAACTGTGTTTTTTGCAATTTTCACCCCGAGAGGGCTGGGTATGCTCAGACGTGAGTCCCAGGCTCTCCACACCACTGGAGTCAAGCTATCCAGGCTGATGAAGGCTGATAGCCAGAAACCGGTCCTTGGATGCTTGATTCCGGTCTGGGGTGTACTGGGGTGAATGTATGACATTGTTCTACATTCTGTCCATTAACTGTGTTTTTTGAAATTTTCACCCCGAGTGGGCTGGGTATGCTCAGACGTGAGTCCCAGGCTCTCCACACCACTGGAGTCAAGCTATCCAGGCTGATGAAGGCTGATAGCCAGAAACCGGTCCTTGGATGCTTGATTCCGGCCTGGGAAAGACATGGCTTGGTAGTTCGGACTGGACTGTTCCCATGAGGCACAGGGTCAGAGCTGATTTGCATATAGCCAGCGTCTAACCCAGGGTGGTGTGGAGTGCAAACAAACGATGGATTTAGGCCCAGATCCTTGTACTGGGGTGAATGTATGACATTGTTCTACATTCTGTCCATCAACTGTGTTTTTTGCAAGCAACAACAACAGCACCAGCCACAAGAACAGCAGCAGCCGCAAGAGCAGCCGCAGCCGGAAGAACAGCCCACAATAGTAGTTGTTGCTCCTGAAGTAGGGGCATTTGAGGAAATCAAGCTTCCTGCAGACAAAGTGGAGAAAATCACTGTTTCGGAAGATCTATTGTCTTCCAGACAACCAGCAAGTAAAATGAGGCTTAGTCCATCATCTTCTTCTTCAAGCCACACTTCTGATGATCGTGATGCCACTTGGCAGCCACCATTCTCAGTCTGAGAGTGATGCACGCCACAAGACAATGCTGCTGAAAAGGAAGGTTCCAGAAAAACTTGGAGTTATGGAGGTAGATGTACAAGAGGGGGATGATGTTGATAAAGAAGAGCCAGTTATCACGCACATCACTCCCGCCACAAAGGAGATGGAGACCAACATTATCATCCTATCTAGAAAGGCTGCTGCTGAGCGGAAGGTAGCACCGATACCACCAACACAGGTTACACCACCAAGACCTCCAGCTTCTATATTTTCAAAGGCCTGGCAGGGACCTACATCCGGATCAACCATCTCAGTTGGAAGTGGTAGTAGAAGTCACAGTGTAGCTGCACAGAGTCACATTCCAAGCACACCCTCCAGTTCAACTGGTACTGGAAGTAGCACATCCAGCAGCGCCAGAACGTTCTCCTCCCAGTTTGGAAAATCTTTTCGGTTAGCACTGAGGAGGAGAACGTTGCTATATACTCAATTTGTTGCACAGGTGTTCGGCGGGGTAAGCTTGGTACAAACTATGGTACTGGAGGCCAAACAAGTCATCTCAAAATTAAGGGTGGGCGAAATTGGCGAAATATTAGTTTGCGGATTTCAAGAACTTGGTACAATAAATCCGTAATATTCGCAATTTCGTTTCGTCAGATTTCCAATTATTAAAACAGAAACCTCATATATTCAAGATAAAATAACAAGTATTTATACATGCTAAAATGCATATAGTCATTTCACAAAAGTGAAATTAAGATTCTAGCAAGCAGTGAGAGAGTTGATGATTTTGAGATCCTCCCTAACCTAGGGGAGAACCAAGAAAAGATGCCTTCAAAACAAAGAGCACATCTTGCTGAACGATTCGAATCGGTGGTGGTCCCATCCTCTTAGGACTACCACAAGCACAGTTATGGGCACAAATACAGTCCCAATTAAAAGCCCCTGCAAAGCATTATGGGACGAGATTAGCAGTGGGAAGAGAATAATATAGTATCCAAATAATTCTACAAAGAGCTGCAGTTCACCTCGTCATCCCCAGATGTCCCTGATGAGGCAAATGCAATAGCATTTAAAATATTATAAATCAAGCTTCAGTTCACCTCGTCGTCCCTAGATGTCCCTGATGAGGCAAATGCAATAGCATTTAAAATATTATACATCAAGATGCAGTTCACCTCGTCGTCCCTAGATGTCCCTGATGAGGCAAATGCAATTGCATTTAAAATATTATACATCAAGATGCAGTTCACCTCGTCGTCCCTAGATGTCCCTGATGAGGCAAATGCAATAGCATTTAAAATAATATACATCAAGCTGCAGTTCACCTCGTCGTCCCAAGATGTCCCTGATGAGTAAAATTCAAAAACATTGAAACCCTTTCATGAATGCTAATAATGATGCTAATCTTATCCATAATGCTTTGTAGGGGCTTTTAGTTGTATTTTTGCCCATAACTGTGCTTGGGGTGGTTCTAAGAGAATGGGACCACCACTGAATTGTTCAGAATGATATGCTCTTTGTGCTCAGGGGATCTGTTTGGTCCTCCCCCTAGGTTAGAGGGAACCCCAAAATCATCACCTCTCTCATTGTCTGATGTTTATCATTTCCATAGTTCATTTTTGTGAATTGGTTATATGCTTTTAAGCATGTAAAGTTGGTTTATCAAAGCATTTGTGGATGCAGTTTAATAACTGATTCTGCTATGCGAAACGGATTATTTGGAACGGAATTATTGCTCATGCTTACTCAAAATACACCACACTATCGTGTGGCAAAATCACCTACTTCACTTACAACAAAGTAACAAAAATCAACCCATTGTACAGTACTGTACTTAAGGCCATGGAGCTTGGCTCCTATTTCTGGGTTCCGTGTTTGGCGCACTGCATAAACATTATTGTTCAAGACTTTCTGAAAAAATAACCCATAGTCAGCAACTTACTGACCACCTGCCGAAGAATATGCAATCATTTGAGCCATTCTTTTAAAGCCCGGAAGCAGCTGAGGATCATTCAACGTGACTATAAAATGCCAGTCAAAGCACTCATCCAGGAGGTGGCCACACGTTGGAACTCAACGTATTACATGCTTGATTGTCTGTTTGAGCAGTACAGGCCACTCAATGAATATGTCATGCGAAGAGGGGATGCTACCGTGAAAGGCATGACCCTTCAGATGGACCAATGGTGCCTAGTTAAATGCCTGACTGACATGCTTCGTCCTTTTGAAGTCTTCACACGTGAAGTCAGCAAGGAGGACTGTACTATGGGCCAAGCTATTATAGCAAATGCTAGAGCATCAGCTTAAGACGGTGTCTGAATCATACAAAGGTGTAGAGGAAAAAAAAGAAGCCTATGAGTTGGTGTAGAGCTTAGCCTGTCGCTTAGCTGACAATACAAGGGTGCAAAATAAGATTTTGTCACAAGAACATTAAATTGCTGCCACAATTCTGGAATGGATCCATGAACAAAATTGGCACTGAAGACATTAATTCCTTTTTCAGAGATGGATGTTGCCTGCTACAAAACTTGGATAGCTGAGGCAGCGAGTAAGTTGGAAAATGAACGGCTGCTAATTAAATTTAAATGCCCGCTAGGTCAACCCACAACAAGTGCTGCAGCAGGGCATCCGGCATCAAGTGCATCTACCGAGGCTGAGGGCAGTGTGTTTGGCTCAGAACACTGACCATCACTATCGACAACAGCAATAACTGGATCATTCTGCCCGGTAGAATCTTTACAGGATTGGTATTTACATTTAGGCATTGGTAAATGCAGTGCTCTATGCAGAGAGAAAAGACCTGGAATAAGGTTTAGCACCCCTGAAAATTGAGCGGCTGGTCCAGGCCTATCTGGACGACCTAACAGAGGTGTAGATTGATCAAAACCCATTGTGGTATTGGTATGGGAAAAGGGCACAATGGCCACTGCTCAGCAGGCTGGCGATAAGCTATCTGGCTTGCCCTGTCGCAAGTGTCTCTTCCGAACATGTTTTCAGTGCAGCTGGTTCCATTGTAACAGTGAGAAGGACCAGTCTCTCGCCCAAAAATGTGGAGAGGTTAACAATGATCAAAATGAATCAGCACTTCATACCACCGAATTACACAATACATGAATCAAGGGAGGAAGATGAGGACAGCAGCTCAGGTGACGGAAGTAGTGTGTTACATGATGATTACCTACTTCTGGTTGAAGCTCCAGAGTTTGAGGACGAGCTATACTTCCCTGACAATTAGGCTTGCACTTACTGTCTTCCTCCCTTATTTTCCTTTATTTGTGTGTCTGTCTTTCCGGTTACAAACTTTGAATCACAACAAATCAATAACCACGTCTTCTACTCTTTTTATTTCAGTATACGAGTTTCAGCTGTCTGCATTTCATAGTACAGTCCTCTGAATCCAGCTCCTCCGCTCAATCCTCCTGAATCTCCCTAAATCCCAAGACAGATGATGATTGGATAATGCAAAATAGAAGAAAAAATAAAAATGTTCCTAGTCCCTCCAAAAGAAGTGGAACATGATGACTACTATAGCTATCCTCCTTTCTGAGCCAAGAGAGACTGCCCATTAACTGAAAATGAGATGGAACAGGTAATGAATGATGCCATGCATTGGATGCTGACTGAGTGATTTTGTTGTTGTTTGTTGTGCATGAAGTTATTTCATTGTGCACTATTTGTAATAAAGCGATACAAAAGGGGATGATGGATGGAGCATTTGAGCAAATCAAACACTCACCCCCAGTCAACTGATCTGGGTTTAATCCATCACCATTCTTTAGCTCACTCGGCCACCCCAGTTCAGACATGGCCATATGCAAATCAGTCTGACCCTGTGCCTCATGGGAACAGTCCAGCACGAACTGACAAGCCATGTCTTCCCTGGACCGGAAACAAGCATCCTGGGACCGGTTTCGGATTCATAATCCTCATCAGCCAGGCTATCTTGAATCCAGTGGCCAAGTGAGCAAGGGACTCACGTCTGAGCATACCCTGCCACACTTAGGGCGCACAAAAGCGATACAAAAGGGGATGTTGGATGGAGCATTTGAGCAAATCAAACACTCACCCCAGTCAACTGATCTGGGGTTAATCCATCACCATTCTTTAGCTCACTCGGCCACCCCAGTTCGGACATGGCCATATGCAAATCAGTCTGATCCTGTGCCTCATGGGAACAGTCCAGCCCGAACTGACAAGCCATGTCTTCCCTGGACCGGAAACAAGCATCCTGGGACCGGTTTCGGATTCATAATCCTCATCAGCCAGGCTATCTGGAATCCAGTGGCCAAGTGAGCAAGGGACTCACGTCTGAGCATACCCTGCCACACTTAGGGCGAACAAAGCGATACAAAAGGGGATGATGGACGGAGCGTTTGAGCAAATCAAACACTCACCCCCAGTCAACTGATCTGGGTTTAATCCATCACCATTCTTTAGCTCACTCGGCCACCCCAGTTCAGACATGGCCATATGCAAATCAGTCTGACCCTGTGCCTCATGGGAACAGTCCAGCCCGAACTGACAAGCCATGTCTTCCCTGTACCAGAAACAAGCATCCTGGGACCGGTTTCGGATTCATAATCCTCATCAGCCAGGCTATCTTGAATCCAGTGGCCAAGTGAGCAATAATCATCATTCTACACACTAAACCTAACTGAAGGCAATTTTCCCCTTCTTGCAACTATTTTTAATACGAAATGTGTACTTCTACTGCAGCTTGATACATTGCTTTTGATTGAATACAGGAAGGGGACTCAATCTGTACACTGCACACTGAGTATGACAACAGCACCGTCCATGATGATGATGGTGGGAGAGACAGCCCCTTATCTTAAGATGAGAAGGAACAGGTAATGAAAATGAATGGCATGCATTGGACACCTGACTCTGAGTGATTGGTGTTTGTGTTTTTGTTGTTTGTTGTGCATGAAGTGAAGTCAAAGTGCACTAGTCTTAGTGTACACAGTAAAGAGTGACTCAAGTCAACAATATTTCTACTCTTGTTGTTAAATATTAATAACAACATTGTACTTATACTGCAAGCTGATCTTCACAGTCAGTCAGTACAAATATCGGAGCTGATTGATGGAATAATAACAAGTCAGGACGTTTTATGAGTTGCATAAAAGATAAACAAGTCAACAACAACCACAGAAGACCTAAATGTCTGTGTAGAAGTGGAGTCCAGTGTAGCGGTGGTTTGACCTCGGTGCATAAATTTAGTGACTTAAATAGTAAAATGCTATGTTGCTGGATATGTTCTTTGTCCAACTCTTTAAAAAAATTTACTCTAAAAGGAGAATGTGCTAAGCGACGTATCGGCACTGTGGGCCTGCTCTGTCCTGGTTCTGTTGTAGGTCAATGCTGAAAACAGACTAGAGTACAGATGATGCATACATGCCGCGTCGGAAAGTGTTCTTGTTGTACTACACCATAACTTGAGCATTTTTTTTCAACTTTGTTTCTCAAATATATCCCTTTTGTTTTTCCATCTACAATTACAGGTGGGGCCTTACCCTGTGCTATACTTGAGAAAACAATGCACACTTACCGTACCAATGAATCTACATATGCCAGGCAGGCAGTGGCGACAACCAAGATTGATGGACGAGAGGACCAAGAGGAATGCTGACATGCAAATCCACATTTTTGACCCGGATAACACAGTAACAGTATCAATTTTCATCATCTTTTAAATAATTTGATTCATTTTTTTGTCTACAATCTTTACAACAGTGGGTTCTTCTTGTTGTCATTATTATCATTACGTTTGTTTCCTGTTTATGATTCATCCCTACCAATATTTACAAATGTTATTTGCTATCTGTAAAAACAAGCCCGGAACAACTGAACAAAAACTGTATGTAATCCGGGTCTCCTTATCAATCATCATCATGCATGCATTTCCTTTTTCTCCCTTAACATATTTATATGGATGTGGTTGTCTACAGAGTTTGTCGTCTGTTGTTTGTCCATGCGTACTGTTTTTCATTTTTAAACCTTTCCCCAAACCCCCCCCTACCCATCCATTCAAAAAACCCTAACCCTCTTCCCCCGGGCTGTGTGACTTATTGAGGTGTGAGTAAATTAAATGTACACCAATAATTTATCACACACTTGCTGGGGCGGATGTGGCGAAAGCAATAGTACTTCAATTTCAAGGCAGAGCGAGGATCTTCTTTTGCTTTCCCACCCATGAGCAGTATATTTTAGAGGTGATTTTTATTTACCAAAGGAACATATACATCCGCATTAATTGCCGGCATTAATTGAATTTTTTGTCATCCTCATACACAGCACTAACTGTTACACTTGTGTCGAGTGTACTGTAGGCCTAGTCAAATGACTCAACACAACTATAGTTTGTAACTCTGTTTAGTAGGCTATCCCCACCACCATTATGTTTTGTTGTAAAATATTTTTGCATGATATTGTTTTGCGGTAAGGTCTGTACTGTACCTCATTCTACTACTCCTCGAACAGTCTCTCTCAGGCGACTGACTGACTCATTTTCTTTTTTTGCAAATGCTGCTGCCCTATCAGTGTCTACCACTACTACCACCACCACAATCATGGCATGTTAGGAAAGGAAACCATCATCACCATGCAGCCATCGCTGTGCCTAAGTTTAACATCAAGCAAAGGTAAGAGAAGCTTGGGGGAGGCATAATTAATAATGGCCATGTTTTCAATCAATTCACACACCCCTTTGAGTCCAGGTAAAGAATGCATAGACTAGAAGAGAGAGACTGACAGTACTAGTAGGATAACTCACTCAGTAAGGGGTGGCGCATCTATCTGTTTGTGTCTTACAAAGTCAGACAATTATTTAAATCAAACACTGGCTATGGGTGGCCCTGTAATGTCCCCCAATGGCAATGGCTATCGGTGGCCCTGCAAGGTACCCCAACGAATGTCCGTAAAGAAAAAGTCCAACCAAATGTCCAATTGTCCAAAACCCCAACGCCCAATCCGCACCCACCAAAACAAATAAAAAAGGGGCAACAAACAGGGTCTCCTAAGTTCGACGGGATTGTCTTTGGAGGACTCACACTGCCTCCTCAAGTAGGGCGATGAGGCGCTTTAGAGCGCGGCAGTAGCAACCACAGTGGGGGGACACCAGTGATGGAAAGGTGACGGTGGGCAGCTACCAGACGGTGGTGCCGTACCACTGGAGGGCGGTGGCTGGGGCCCGGGGCATTGGAGGAGGCTTCAGCTGCTGCCGCCTACTCCTCCTCCTTTTCCAGGACCACCAGCCGACGATATTCCAATTGTATGGCCTCCAGCTTCAGGCACCGTGCCTTGGCAGCCAACTCCTTCCGATCGATTTCCCCGTGAAAGGGGTAGCTTTATATCAAAAAGAAAAAACAAGACTATTGTAAAATATGCTCTTATAAAAACAGTAAAACAAGTTAATTATACACATAGTGGCATGGTAGCCCTATAAAGCACAGTACATAACATTTATGGTATGTATCTATCCTCCCACTTGCTTGGGATTTTTTCAGGCATTCAACCAACAATGCATCTGATTCCTATCAGCCACCTTTGCAATGTGCATGCTTGCATCACACGCATCCTTCTCTCTATCAGTCATAAATATTAAATCTCGCCCGTCCTTCTTTCTACCACCCGTCTTTCCCTTTTTAGTTCAACACCAGGTGATCTGATCTGACTTATAGTCTTCTCAATAAAACTTTCAATGCGGAGTTGAAATCAGATAGAAGAGGCCATTGGTTACTCAATACTTCCGCCCCTAATGCCTTTACTAATGCCAATTAAAGGGTGTCTTCACTCTTCAAATGTTCACAACAACTCAACAGTACAGTATACATACAGTACACCCTTGCAGTGAGTGTAATGTCAAAAGTTAAGGTTTATGAATCTAACTTACCACCGCCCGCCACTGGTGCTGGCTCACCCCCTGCAGCTCCATCCGCACCTGCTGCATCCTCGCCAGCCGAGTCGCCTTCACTGGTGGTCGGTAGTGCGCCTGGAAAAAAACATTACATATTTTTTAGGTGCCATACACCTCCCCCTATTGGTTGGTCAGTAGCAAGATTGAAAAATGAGTTAATAGTAATACATACATATACAACATACATCACTAGTACAAATCAGGTAGTAGTAGAGTAGACACTAGTAGTTATATGGTCCCTAGGGTTATTCTAGTCTTTGCTTAGTTATCCCGAGCCATGCAACCATTTCTTCCATGTCTTTCATTTTTGCACACGTGACGTTACCTCGCAACTTGTTGTATAAGACACCTTTGAGCCCAGATGACCTCAAACTGCTACTGTCTAAGCGCTGCGTACCAGGTCAACCAAAACATTAACAAGCCACATTATGGAGTTCTGGTGTTAGTCCATATTGATTATCCATAAAAATGCTACACTTTTTGGCACGGCTAAGAAATGCTTGCAATATAGTAACGCACACCATTTTTCTCATTACAGACAGAAGATTCCCTTCTATGAAACAGAGCTTATGATGTAACAACTACCAGTCCTAGGTTCTTCTAAGGTGAGGGGTCCCCAGAATTCGCTCAGAGATCTTCATTTATTATTTTATATAAACTATATTCATACCAAGGGGATGGTGGTGCTTCCACCACTGTTCAATTATCATGATTTCCCATTTTTTTCTATGCACCTGTACTTGTTGGAAGTAACTGTAACTAAGTGTAACAATGTTTATTGTTTTAATGGTATGCATTTTCATGCTGATGCTGCATGATAGAACAACGTACAGAGCTTTTCAATTGAAAATAAAACGTTTGAACTTACATAGACTCAGTGGTATTTGGTGTGGACTTACACAAGTGAGCGAGCAAAAGGAAGGGTGTGCATGTGCATTGCTTCCACTACTGAGAGGTCGGGTGTGTTATGTTCTGGGTTGTCTACTTGTTGGGTATCTTGGGGGGGTTTGGAGAGGTAACAGTTATGACTAGATACTACTAACTAGTCGAGCATGGGATTGTGGTGGGTTCTGAACTTCTGATTGAGGTGCAAAGAAGGTCCAACCTACCATCACCAACATCCTAGTTTCTTGTGCAAAGTTCTGTATGTGCAAAATCCCTACAACAGTAGTAGTGTGTCCTATCCTATCAAAATAGTAAAATCTGGTTGTGCATTTGTTGGTGGGAATTGTCGTAAAGCCTCACGATTAACAAAGACTCAAGATCAATAAGAATAGAAGTAGTACAAGAGGACAACCCAAAGGACTGGACTCAATGGCTAGAGCTACTGGGGAATCTGAGTTTTATTTAAAACCTTTTAAATGAAGAGTGGCCAACTGAGCAAGCTTAGCTACAGACAGACTAAGAGTAGTAGTACAGAGAGTCATCATAGCAGAGGCAGTTAGAGGCAGAGATAACAAGAATTTAGAAACAGCTAGTCCAGATCGAAGGATAATTGTTGGTAAAAAATAGCATTAGTAAACAGAAACAATAGTTCGGAAAAAATATGGTGCAGTAAAAGTTCGGGAATAAGAATTATTAATATTAAAAACAAGAAGACTTACTAGGGCCAGCAGAAGAGCCCTTGTCGTTGTCCTCCAGTTGCTGTTCTGCTGCTCCCGCCGACTGCAACCCTGTCTACCTGCCCCTGGGTGCTGAACATGAAAGATATAAGACGCACCAGCTATCGAGATTCTGCCGTGAGGTGCACGGCCAATGCTTATTGCTCACCTGTTGCCTGATTGGGAGGGCATTTGCTCCTGCCCCTTTATTCCAACCGCGTTACAGAATAGGGGTTCACCAAACGGTACTGGGACCTGGGTAATTAATGGTACATATAAAGGGGTCCCAGTTGCGAAATTTGTCAGTACATAGATAAATTACAATATCAAAATAATTGAAGATGCATTACATGAGTGATGTTGTTTATTCACATCCTCAGTCATAAACACATTATGAATTTTTTTAGAGAAAGCATTTATATGCCCAAAGGGAGGCGTGGGTGATAGGAAAAGGGCGGTAAGTGCTTGGTGAGGGTTCAAAGTGATAGGTAAAGTTCACAGAAAACACATGTGGTCACTTCAGTGCATTTTCAAGGTTGACATCACATGGGCAAACAATTATTGCCATAGAATAATTTTTAACATATATGTTACAGTCCTATCACAACAGTACACAACAGTCAAGAATGTTCTGTTTATGTTAAGGTAGGTCAGGAGTAAGGTAAGTCGATGTTTCGACCCCTGGCTGTGTAGGTTCACTTACTGTGGGGTCTTCATCAGGACGGGTGAGGTGGGGGATTCAAAGAAACCGGAGAGGGCACCTATAATAAAATATCTACGTTGAGCTGAGCGAAAAACTACTATGAATAAAAGCCGAAATAAATCAAGAACAAATATTTACCAAAAAAACACTGTCATACGTGTGGCATGATTTGAAGGAAGGAAAGGAAATGGACGGGCCCTTGGGCTCCTGACATCACAAGAGCGACAACCTAATGAAATAAGGTACATATGTTAGATGGGCTTTCATCTTAAAAGTCCCATCTATGATATCGCCACAGATGTTGATGCATGCACATATGAACATCAGTGTTACCCAGCCGGGTTAACAAATAGAATTCACTATCATATGAACAGAGGACTACATCGTGTTGGAGGCATCCAGAAAATTGTAAAATAGTGATGATACAGCCATCATCATTGTGAATTGAGATGGACACAAGCCGAAGTCAGCACATATAGACAAAGTTAAACACCGGCCCCGTGATGCAGCATACAGCAACTGTGACGTGACCAGCTATCTTGCAAAAGGGGGTACCACCGCATAACACTGCCCGCTGGCCTTTCCTTTATGACGTTTGAGCAGTGTGAGATATAAACACTTATTAGCTGAAATCTGCTAAGCACTCAGCAGATTGAGCATCATAAGGCAATAGCGGCACCTCCAGAATTATGTGGAAAATGGCAAAGAATCGTATGTGGTTCTATTTTAGAGCCACTCTGCAGATATATCGACGTCTTCCTCAAACCCATTGCTGAAGGGACGACATCATATCTACGTGACACAATGCAAACAATCAGGTTGGTGAACGGGATGGATTTTGATAATGAAGTACAACGGTTAGTGACCTGTGACATAGTCTGGCTGTACACCAGCATTCCACAGACAGAAGCTTTGAACGTCATCAAAGAAGTACTGGATAGACGTCCGGCACCCATGGCTGTACCAACGGATTTCATTGTGGCGCTCCTGACCATTGCCATGACAAAGAACTTCTTTATATTACAGGGTGAATTTTTACCTACAGTCCAAGGGCGTCGCGATGGGGACAGCCATCGCGCCGGACCTGGCCATTATTTACATGGATGATTATGAACAGAAATATGTGTTGAGTCATCTAAACCCCTACCAAGACAACGTTACCATTTGGCAACATTACATCGACGATGTGTTGATGATATGGACAGGTACAAAGGACAATCTCGATTCATTTCACCACTGGCTGAAACTACAGAGTCAGGACATCCAATTCAAACTTGAATCAAATAGCGAGAAAGTGGATTTTTTTGATATCACCATCTTCCATGAAGACGATAAGCTCTCAACCACTCTTTACCTCAAACCAGCAGAACGGAACTCGCTATTACTCTACAATAGCCACCACCCACGAGGCTTAAGGGATAACCTACCCGTGGGACAATTTTTCAGAATACGGCGCAATTGCACCTGTAGAGATGACTACTTTAGGGAATGAGAAGACCTGAGTTCGAGACTACTGGACAGAGGGTACCCACGACGACTCGTGAAGAGAGCACAGAAACGCGCATGGTATAGCCCTCGGGAAGAACTCCTCACGGCACACGAAAGTAATGACAGAACAATGGAGCGGATGATCTGTGTCACGACATATAGCACACAAAGTAATGCTATACGCAAAATGATCAACAAACATTCGGCATTGATTGCCGAGGACATTGGCCAGCCGGAACTACCCATGCACTCTTTTAAGAAATCTAAAAGTATAAGAGACCATGTAGTCTCTTCCTTCCTTGAAACTCCAGGACAACCTACTCTACAGGCTATGCTGAATTTACCTGTGACCAGGGGACACTATAAATGTGGGAATTGTAAGGCCTGCCTCACATGCAATCAAACCAAACAGTTTATTTACAGACACCATATTGTAGACTTTAAAACTTTCACTAATTGCAATACTAACTGCGTTATCTACTGCATCGTCTGTCCGTGTGGCTTAGCTTACATAGGCCAAAGTCAACAAAAGATTAAAGCACGTATTTTGCAACACCAGAGCAGAATACGGGTGTGTAGTCCAAGGAGCACCCCTAGTAGAACACTGGCAGAGCGCCTGTCATGCAATAGATGACCTGAAGTGGTTGGTCCTAGAAAGAGTATCCCTGGGCCCCAGGGGTGGGAACATGGGTTCAATCCTAAATCTATGTGAAAGCAAATGGATGAGTCGCATTGACACCATTGCTAATGGACTTAACGAACAGGATGCTAGTTATGCACAACTAGCATGCCTTCATTGAAATATGTAGATTAAGATATTATTTTGCCTTCTTTAAGTACTGGCATTTGCTCTCCCTCTCTCTCTCCTACACACATGTGATTAACAGATGAACCTATAAACCCAACTGGAAGGATGTCTGCCCTATGTACTTATTACTTGTTTTTGTAACTGTGTGTATTAATTGTTTTTTGAAACTGTTTTACAATTTGTCCAGGACCGTAATGCACTTTTATTAACATGTGCACTGTAATATACTCGCCATTTCATCCTGATTGATACAACTAATATCACCGTTTTTAAGCCACAATAACCAGTCCCTTACCACTAATCAGCAACTAGTAGCGTTTACTGTTTTACAAACACTCTTGGTTTTATTATTGGGACCAGGGTGGCCCCATCCTGAGGCTCTTCGAAGTCTTTTCTTTATGGTCTTCCTACTGTATCAACGTCACCATAGCAACGTGACCCACAGGCATCTAGCTGCTGCCTTCCCACGCGCCGATGACGCGATCGGTTTCCTATTTTAGAGGCAGGTATCCGCCCCACCATTACTCGCATTGATCGGAGTACATGTGACAGTGCCGGTCTACACTTCCGCGGTAAGTCGAACACGGACGTTTTCTTGCTGGTGTATTAGTATAAGAAATTGAGTGTTATCTGTCGAGGTAACGATACCTTTCCCTCCATATAGATTAAAACACGGAGTGGACACGGCTACTTGTGATTGACAGCTCGCTTTACATTAGGTTCCCATTGGCGTAATAACGATAAGGTATTTATTTTAATTTCCAACGTGATTCCTAAATGAGGCGTGTGTAATACTAACGTTGGCTCAATATCGGTTTATTTGATTATTGACAACAAGTACACCTTATATGAGCCTTTGCAGTTAATTGCCTGTAATATGCCAAACTAAGTCATTTTCATGGCCTTTAACCCCACCAAGACACTGCAATGTAGAGAACAGTGCTAGTGTCTGTCTCCAAAATCTGAAACGTTCATGAAATCGTATATATGTGTAATGAATTGTCTGAATGTACACAGTGTTGTCTTGTCGCTCCCTTTAATAATGTACAAGGCCCGGTTTATCTCTGGTTTCTCTCTAATCTGGACCGTAATACATTTTTACCAGTAGGCATAGACTGTCAAGACTTTATGCAGGAGAGGCGCTGCTATTAGGGGTGCACGGTTTTGGGAGGCAGTCATGATGCGTTCTGCTGAGATGCAACCGAGTCTGGGGCACGCATATAGTCAGGGCAACTGGAACTATACGATTCTTTGCCATTTTCCACATAATTCTGGATGTGCCGCTATTGCCTTATGATGCTCAATCTGGTGAGTGCTTAGCAGATTTCAGCCAATAAGTGTTTATATCTCACACGGCTCAAACGTTATAAAGGAAAGGCCAGCGGGCAGTGTTATGCGGTGGTACCCCCTTTTGCAAAATAGCTGGTCACGTCGCAGTTGCTGTATGCTGCATCACGGGGCCGGTGTTTAACTTTGTCTATATGTGCTGACTTTGGCTTGTGTCCATCTTAATTCACAATGATGATGGCTGTATCATCACCATTTTATAATTTTCTGGATGCCTCCAACACGATGTAGTCCTCTGTTCCTATGATAGTACATGCTATTTTTTAACCCGGCTGGGTAACACAGATGTTTATATGTGCATGCATCAACATCTGTGGTGATATCATAGATGGGACTTTTAAGATGAAAGCCCATCTAACATATGTACCTTATTTCATTAGGTTGTCGCTCTTGTGATGTCAGGAGCCCAAGGGCCCGTCCATTTCCTTTCCTTCCTTCAAATCATGCCACACGTATGACAGTGGTTTTTTGGTAAATATTTGTTCTTGATTTATCTCACCTTTTATTCATAGTAGTTTTTCGCTCAGCTCACGTAGATTTTTTATTATAGGTGCCCTCTCCGGTTCCTTTGAATCCCCCATCTCACCCGTCCTGATGAAGACCCCACAGTAAGGTGCAAGTGAACCTACACCGCCAGGGGTCGAAACGTCGACTTACCTTACTCCTGACCTTCCTTAACATAAACAGAACATTCTTGACTGTTGTGTACTATTGTCATAGGACTGTAACATAGATGTTAAAAATTATTCTATGGCAATAATTGTGTGCCCATGTGATGTCAACCTTGAAAATGCACTGAAGTGACCACATGTGTTTTCTGTGAACTTTACCTATCACTTTGAACCCTCACCAAGCACTTACCCCCCTTTTCCTATCACCCACGCCTCCCTTTGGGCATTTAAATGCTTTCTCTAAAAAAAAAATCATAATATGTTTATGACTGAGGATGTGAATAAACAACATCACTCATGTAATGCATCTTCAATTATTTTGATTTTGTAATTTATCTATGTACTGACAAATTTCGCACCTGGGACCCCTTTATATGTACCCTTATTCCAGTCAGCATTGCTGCCATGAGGGGAACGGCCACCGACCATCAGAGCCTGGAGATGACTGGACTTTCTTCTGGCTATCGTTGATTGCAGATTTGCTCAGGAGAGCCAAGGTTATTTTCTTTTTAAACTGAAGAGACTAGTGTGTTAAAAGTGACTATGGGGAAGCGTGTGGGACAACAGCGGTATTTAGACCTGCCGCAACGAGTATTAATAGCATGCTGGAAAGAGCTGTCAGTATTGTTAGCAATGCAATCGAACTCACTGAGAGGCGTCTCTCACTTGGCTTAGGGATACCTCCTCAACCTTCGGTTTCGACTGTGGAAACTAGTAATCTAATTGTGTGTGACTCTGACGTCCCAACATCTGCTTGTCTGGAGTTCAGTGGTGTCACTACAACTAACCCCCCCAAACTAGATATTTCAACAACCACCGTTCCATCTATAGGGGAAAAATGCAAGAGGAAGCCAGTAAAGACAGTAAGCGTTAAGAGGAAACAACCAATTTGTTCATGCTCCGGCCGCACAACATTGAACTCTTGGATCCGCTCATCCTCTAATCCGACAATAGTCGAGGCTCAGGTGCATTCTTCAATCACTGACCCCCTTCATCAATCTATTGGAACTCAGACTGAGACTGATCAGTTTTTTACTTTTAGCAATGGCAGCTGTAGTAATGAAGTGGGCATGAGTTATATTATTGATACCATCACTGATCGTGTTAAGTGTGTTATTCACAGTTTCCTTTCCTCTCTGAAGGATTGTATGTCTACTGTTTCTTCCGTTCCGCCTGCGCCCCAACTCACAGTCCTCAAGACTGATCCCCGAGTTGACCCTAAAGTGTCTGAGCCTATTAGCATAAGCAAGCAAATGCAAAATCTGCCCCCTAATAACTTCTGTATTCTTCGACAGACCACAAATGATTAACCTAATTTGAATTCAGGCGCCAATGATTGTGCTACGTGCAACAAAATCCGCACGTTATTTGAAACTGGGGGCACTATGGGGCAATTAGGATTACAGTGCGGGATGATAGAAACAGAACTACTGATGGAAACTCGATATGGTATCCATTAGTAATCCTTCTGCTGCTTCACATCATAGCAATGGTATGGATAATACATCACAAGAGGGTGTTAGCGACACTATTTTTTTGTTTTATTCTGGGGGTAACAAGGAGCTGTTAAATCTACCTCCAGAGGCATGTCCATATGTTGTAGTTTTAGCAGGTGCTCTCCCTTTAAGAACCGGTCAGGCAGAATCCTGGGAGCAATTACGTTGTAAGTGTGTGGACTGGCTGTCCAAAAACAAAAGATTCAGGCCATCTTTAATCGAGAACATCATAATGGTACGAAGAGTGGGATGGCTGGGTACATCCCCAAAATCCATCAAGGGGGATTGTATAGTCATCAATTTTCGCAGGCCGTCAGTGGCAAAAACAATATTATCGCCACAGATGGAGCAGGCTGACCTCAGTACTAGTATATGGGCGTTACCATTAGGCTATTTTTATAAACCTTCACTTGAGGCATCCCGCTCCAACACGCCTTATCTTCTCCCAACACTTAACAGATTCACACCCCTATCAGGTTTGGATTGTCAAGATTGACTGTTCATTCCACCAACGAATCAAGTAGTAACTGGGGCAGCAGAATTAGTATTGATTCGAACATGTCCTCAGCCTTGTAAATCTGATATAATGACCACAAGGAATGTAGACTCGACACTCAAAATAATGAGTTGGAATGTTGCTGGTCTGGCATCTAAATTAAACTTACCGGACTGGCAGGAGTTAATACGTAGCCAAGATATGGTAATGCTCCAAAAAACCTGGGCAACCCGGGAGTTGTTTATTGAGGGGTTTGAATGTTTTAATACCCTATCCTCCATTCCCAAATCAGGCAGGCCTGCTGGCGGCCTCTCTACCTGGATCAATATCAGGGCAGGTGACCGTGCCAGAACCCTGCGTAGCAATAGCGATAATTTTCAGGCTACCATTTATACTCGGGGGCCTCACTTTATCTGATTAACTTTTATAATGATGATTTTAAAACTGTTTCCAATATGAACTTTTCCGAGTTGTTTAATTTTATTTCAAAACTACATACTGATAATTGCGATGCCATAGTTAAGGGTATATGTTTAGGTGGTGACTTTAATGTTAAAATTCCAAAGGATATCTATTCAGCCATCCAATCTACTACTACGGGTCTGATGAGCCAAAGAGGCAAGCAGCCAGTGAACCTCCTAAGTTCGAATAACTTTTTAAATGTTATGGAGATTGCAGCCGTGCCCTGTAGGGATGGTTGTATAGACCTACTTATAGAGGTCGGGGTTCAGCCTCCACCATCGGTTATATTTTTATAACTGCTTGCTTAGAAAATCATGTGTTAAGGACAGAAGTAATTCAAACAGGTCGGGGGGACCATAACCCGATTAACATGACCCTAAGCTTTACACACATTCCAAAGCACGGCGCAAGTGATCTAACGCCTATAACCGATAATCTTAGAGTGGTGTGGCGTGGCATAGATAATAATGCAGTATTGGAAAGGATGGTAAGATCTTACCCTGATTTGAATAACACTTGCCTGACATTTAGAGAGTGTAACTCAGAGGTAGTCGGTGCCTTTTCAGAGCATTGTACTGGCATCAAAAACCTACTGTCCAAGCCCAACAAGAAAATTAATTCTGACCCAGGTTGGTTTAACGCTGATTGCTCTGCAACTAATAGAGCACTCTGGAAGGCGCTTGTAAGCAAACCTAGAGATAGCTCCCTTGTGTTATCGCTTAGGAGGTGCTATAAAAGAGCAATCACAAACAGGAAGGAGGCGTTCATTAAAGACCACTGGGACAATCTTGTTCGGGCAAACGTGCTAAAAAATGGTAAGAATTTTTGGAAGACCGTTAAAGCCATGAGATCTCTGGGAAACCCAGTGTCATCAATCAGTTGCAACATCTCTGGCGAGTCTTGGGAGGCGCTCTTCAGTAAGATCTATGCTGCCCTGGATCTCTGTGAATTTACTGAGGAGTATACTTGTATCACCGGGATTCAGACTGAATTATCTGAAGTTAAGGAGGCCATCGCTCAGATTCTGGGATGTAAAGCTCCCGGGCCAGACGGTCTCCCCATCGACCTCATTAAAAGTCACCCTGAGTTTTGGGCGCCATTACTTATAAATGTTTTTAATAACCTAACTAACTCCCCTATCCCCCAAACTTGGTCCTCCAGTATCATAGTTCCAATTTTGATGAAGGGGGACCGGTCAAACCCGAGCTGCTACAGGCCGATCTCCCTGATTGATAATACTCTGAAAATTTTGGGGAGGGTATTATATAATAGGATCAAGTCATGGGCCGAAGACTGCCAGGTTTTACACTCATGTCAGTTGGGCTTTAGGAGTAAGGTTGGCACCGTGGAACAATGTCTCAACCTCAACTTGATCATTAGAAAATACAACATAGCTAAGAAAACACCTGTGTACCTGGCATTCATGGATCTCACGTCGGCTTTCGACTTTGTTAACAGATCCCGGCTGTGGTCAACTCTTTTAAACTATGGATTGGATGAGTCACTGGTCTCCTTTTTAGCATATCTGCATAAATATCTACATGCCAGGGTACGCATTAGTAGTGACGTGAGATCTCCAAAGCTATTGAAGTTGGTAGGGGGGGTCAGGCAGGGTTGCGTCCTGGCCCCCCTCCTATTCATTTTATATATTAATGATCTAAACAAATCTTTGGTGACCCTAACGCAAGACGTCCCACTCATCAATGGTAACAAAATCCCTGCATTGTTATATGCTGACGATGCAGTACTGATGGGGCGCACCCCTAAAGCTTTACGCGCTTTAGTTTATGGTTTTGTAGAGTTCATGGCAGCTTTAGATTTATGCACTAATTAAAAAAAATCCTTTTTGATGGCGTGCGGGTCTAAGAAGCATTTTAACTCTTCGATTGTTTTAAATTCAAATCAATTATTGAGCACTCGCACTTTCCCATACCTTGGTTTGGTATTCGCATCAAATGGATTGTGGAATGATCATGTGGACCACTGCAGAAGGAAGTTTACTAACTCCATTAATACTATACTTGGGCTTCCCAAGCCAAGGAATATAGAGGTGGTGCCCTCCATTGTTAAGATCTATAGACTTCAATGTATACCAGTTGCAACCTATGTTGCAGAAGTCTGGGGGAACACGACTAGCATCTCCATCCAGGGTGAAGAGAATAGATTTTGTCACAAAATTCTGGGCGCACCTATCTCCTCATCTAAGTACGCTAGACATAGTGAACTTAACCTACCGTACATAAAAGATTATGTTAAGGCTCTCCCGACCTTGTTTTGGTTGAGAGTTTGGAAAAACCCTGCAGCACTGCTGACAAGAGAGATAATTTTAGATTGTTTGAAATGTGAAAATGGGTTGGACACACCCTGGTTCGCAGCAGTTCACAAATGTTTAAGTGTGAACATGGAATGTCTATTTTTAAACCCCTCAGACCTTAGCTCTAGTAACAATAAATCTCTTGACCCTCTATGCATCATATATAAAAAACAAGATTAGCCACTAAATGTAAAAAAACTTCAGTGGCTAGATATATGCAAATTGAGAACGCGACCCCAGCGGTATCTAGATATTTGTTAAAACCAATTGGCCGCTGGGAAAGGGGCTTATTCTTTCGGCTAAGGACTGATACAATGAAATATCTGTTGTCATTTTCTATGGGTTGTATTGCCAACCTCGATCTTCTACCTTGTCCTTGTAATAACGTACACAAACAATCAATGTTACATTTTCTATTTTTCTGCTCTTATTATTCACTTCCCACCAAAAGGATCCTGATCCCTTATTTTAAATCCCTACATGTAACTGATTATAAGGCAGCGTATGGGATGGTGCTAGCTCTAAATGATGATGAACTAACCTTTCGGGTTGGATCTTTTTTTAAATCGGCGGTGCGTGCCCGTAACTCTATGCATCCCTGCTAAATCAAATGTATTTTATCTCATGCTTCTGTGCCAAATGCTTTTTGTCTGATAGTATAATTATGAACTATGTATTGTCACTGGAGGCCCATATTCATTCGAATGAATGTTTTTTATCTGTACTTTTATGGATATGCTGTTTTTTATCCGAATAAAGTTCATATTGGTTGATGGATTGATTGAAAGATATAAGAAAGAGACAAACATTGAGGATTGGTGTGAAACAAATAACATATTTTTAAAGGATGGTCAAAAAAACATTTATGTAAACAACAATTGCAATAAATAAATTGACCAATCTCATCTGGTCAACAAGTAGTATCGGGTGATTCGCGGATCGACTACTTACAATTTATCAACACTAATCCAGTCTTCCATTCTGATTCCAGAATACTAACTAAGCCTAAGTAGTACGTACTACCTGACCTAGCCCACCTATTCCAGGCGTGCCAATTGTACATTAAGTATGCATTTCCACTTCTTTTAGTCCTCAACAATGCATAAATGGTCAAATGGAGGACAAATGTCTACATTTTTGTATACACCAAATTTTTGGTTGATTGATTGATGCTGATGTTTTGCTAGTGCTAAGCCTATTACCACTCATTGAACAAACTAGAAAAGGTTCTACTAAAGACTGGGGTACTAGCAGCACGTGATGTAACAGAGGGGGTATCACGCATACCACTAAAAAATTACAAACTCTTATAAAGTAACTAAACCTAAGTATCAATCCGCCCCATCTCTTAGTGACAGGACAAAGTAAGGACTAGAGTCACTATAGCTTTACGTAACTTAATTTCTCTAAAATAACAATCACAGAAGACTTTTAAACGTAATTTACCTGTAATGTAAGCAGCAGCATTCTAGCTGGTTACAAAAAAAAAAGATAATCACAATATATAACGCAGAGCAGAAGAACAGACACAAGTAGTAATAATTAAATAGTTACTCACCAAGACCCGGGACCTGCACTCTTAGCAGGTCCTGTTCCCGGTCCAGGATATTGGACCACCGGTGTGTCAACTGGTTCTGGGTGCGCCGGACCCCAGAGCAGCAAAATACTGCCCGGCTGCCAGGATTAAGGGGAAATGGCGCTGCTCAAAGAAAACCAGTGCAGCCAACTCCACCTCCCCAAATAAGGCCCTTGCCTGCACCCCTTGTGGGCACCGCCTCCTGCAAGGAAGGCGGTCGCGCTCTGGCTCCTGCGTCGAGCCCTTTGCCCTTTCGACATGGTTCTGGGGTAGACGGGGCGGGAAAGAAAAAGGAAAAAAAGGAAAAAAGGAAGTAAAAGAAATTAAAAGAGCAGGCAATAGAAAGAGAGTGAAAAAGTAGGTAAAAACACACAAAAAGTAGACAAAAACCAAAAATATAGAAGCAGGAAAATAGTCACAGAGATATTAAATAAAAAAGATCAAAAGTTTATAGAAACAAATGATTGAAAAGATAGAGGGATGATTCAAAAGCAGGCCCCAGAGCCATAGCAATAGAGTTAAAAACAAGTTTGCACAATATTTTCCACCCGAGCACGCAAAAAGCATTGGGAACACGTAAAAGCGTTCCCAAACAGGAAATATGTATCGCGAGCGGGCGTGAACATGCATTGCACGACCCGAAACAGGAAATAAGCATTGCTAGCGGGCAGGCCAAGTGAAAACAAGATGGCCACACCCATAGGGGACCGCATGGGCAAGTTGGCTAGACATTTCCTACGCGATCATGCAGAAAATATGGCAAACAGGCGGAAAAAAAACTTCTGCGTCTTCGCGATATTTCCGCGGACATTTTCGGCATTTTCACGATAGTTTACGAAAGTCAATTTCGCAAATTCCGGACATTCCTAATGAAAAGAGCAAAATGGAGAATGTTCTTTGCTGTAAGAAAGGCCGCTTGGATGGCTGAAACGTATTACATTTTAGCTTGTTGTTGCCACAATAAACAATGTATCATGAACCTGAGTGTGCTGGAGCTTGTTTTGAATGTATGGGATGGCCATTTAATGGAATATATATATATATATATATATATATATTTATATTACCTACTGGCGGTCGCCAGTAGGTGGTTATAGTTAGGATTGTTTTCCATAGGAAATCCGCAACATTCTATTGAGAATAACTTTGGCGCCGGTGGACGAATCTTCGCGAATTTCTCAAAGAAGATGGCCCGCTCCGCTCTGCTCCTTCCCTGAAAGTTTGGGGGGGGATTCGTGAAGTGGGGACCGAGATATTTGGGGGGTCCCAAAACATGTTTTCCCCATGTTAATTTCCGTAGGGCGGTTGGACTTACTTTTAGCCCGAACGGCTGAATGGATTCCCACCAAACTTGGCAAAATTGTAGGGACTGGTAGCCCGATGTGCCTTTGCCATGTCTGAAGATATGTGCTCCAGTGGATTTTGGGTAATTTAGGTTAAAAAAAATATATATATCTATAAGCGCGCCCCGGTACGCGCACCGGGGCGCGTACCAGCGCGTAATGCGAGTTCGCGAGCGGAAAGCTGATTGGCTTTTGGGTGTCTGTCAACATTCCAAACAGTCCGGAGCGGCCGCCATCTTGTGTCTCGGTAGGATCGAGACACAAGAGGTGGCAAAAACAAAGGGGAAAATGACCAAAGGGGGGCAGGGTAGACCCCCCCCCTGACCCCATAGGTTTGATGTGGGGGCCATAAAAGGGCTTCGCGGGGAAAAATTATTATTATTTTTTTTATTTTCGCGGGGGGAGCGCCCGGTACGTTTACCGGGGAGCGTACCATGGGGACAACCAAGTGAAAGAGTAAAATAATAATTTAAAGTGCTTCGAGGTATGGTAGCTCTGAATAGAGTTGTTGTGTTGTGTGGGTGATATAAGTACCAACATGTAGGTACCAATGCAGAGTCTTAAATTCAATGTACACCTTCTTTTCTGTAGATATCTTGCATGTTGTTACAGAAGTTATTGTGGTATATGGAATCCATACCATAGTCTGTCAGGAAAGCAGAAACAGATCCTTTAAGGACTCCCTTAGAATGCCTAGGGGATTATGGGTAGTCTACCCTGCTCCCTTATGATGTTTTAAAATTGCACAGTATACTGTAAGTCTCACTTTATATTATAATCATTTTGGTACTACTTCATGAATTTACATATAAAAATGAATAATGTCTCAAAAATTTTTAATTATTAAATACAAATGTATTGGTTAGAATTTTCATAGTTTAATAAAACTTCCAGCATCAGATGATCTGGAATCTCCTCAAAATTGCATGATTCAATTTCTTGTAAATAGTCAATACATTGTTGGTCCAGAGACTCATCCATAAAATCCTCGTCAATATAATCTTCAAGAACAATCTCTTCATCAGTAATTTTGAAAGAAATATTGTTGATTTCTTGTTCTCCTTCCATTTTCTTGCTGCAAATTGCATAAAAAATAACTATATCAGTAGGGTTAGGGCACTGTTGGTACTTCTGAGTTTTTAACAGTGAAGTAATCTTTGGGCAGTGTATGGTATCAGGAAGGAAGTAGAAATATTAAAAAGTGTATGTGAGGAAGCCTAAGTAAATTCATAATTATACCAGAGAAGCCTAACTTAATCTATAACTATAATAGAGAAGCCTATCTTAATCTATAACTATGACAGAGGGACAGTAAATAACTATCAGAAAGCGTTTTTACAAATTAACTTAAAGTGCCCCTTACAAATTAACAACTTACCTTATATAAAGGTGATGAAGATAAATGAGAAAATCCTTTAAAGATGTACCTCAGGTAGTTGTAGTCAAAATGGCCGTGTTTCCCTCTCATTTTTCATTTATATTCATGTACATAACCAATCAAATCTCAGGAAATAAAAGTAGAAAATGAAAGTAACATTTTAATTGGTTGTAAATTCTACCACTTCATATGTGTTTTTGTCATGTAATTTACCTCAGGATATTTAGACAGGGCTACAGCCCAAATGGCTCAATGGTATTCCATCAAATTTGGGAAAATGGTAGGGACTGGTATGTAGTAGGACCTATTCTATATTTGGTGAAAGTCTCTTCAGTGGTTTTCATGTAAATTATTTTTTTTATTTTTTTGGGAGCGCTTACCGGTGCGCGCCCCGTACGCGTACCGGCAGCGCAACGGGAGTCCTCCATCTTGTGTTTCGGTAGATTTGAGACAGAAGATGGAGGACAAACAACGTTGGGAATGGGTAAAAGGGGCACGGTAGATACCCCCTGACCCCCTAGGTTTTCTGAGGGGGGATTAGGAGGCCCATATAGGCCAAAAACAAAAAAATAAAAAATAATTGTTCGCGGGGGAGCGCCCGGTACTCGTACCGGGGAGCGTACCGGGGAGATTACTTTGGTGAAAAACAGTGAAAAAAGTTAGAGTAAAGTGATCATTTTAAGTGATGAGACGTAGGGTAGCCCTGAAAAGAGCTTTTGGGTTCTGTGGCTGATTTAGGTACCTACAAGTAGGTTCCAATGCACAGTCTTAAATTCAGGAGGAATATTCTATTCCCCTCATCTGAGAAGTGCACACCATCTCCTCTGTAGAAATCTTGCATGTTATTACGCAAGTTATTGTTGTATATTGAACCCATTCCATAGTCTCTCATGTAAGCAGAAACAGATTTATTCACATGTTTCCGTGCTTTCTCAAATTGTGGACAAAATTGGTTGGACCACTTCCATTTCTGTCTTTGGCATATATTGGAATATACCAAGGCAGTTTGTGGAAAAAGTGTCATCAATTGCCCAAAGGTGTCCTTTAAAAGCATTTCCAGACCTGCCCCAGTCAAAGTGCCTAGGTAATTTCCACCACAGTGCAACATTATGAGGTCAGGGTGTGGCAGATGGTAAAAGGTTTTCACCAATGGTATCAATTGATGACATCTCAATCCTCTTTGGCCAATCCACTTGATGTCCACATTTGGTAAATCAAGGTTGTGAAAATTTCTGATAGCTGCATACCTTTGAGCCCAGTGGATGTAGCTATGTCCAATAATCCAGACCGAATACATGGTGAGAGGAGGTTCTGGTGCAGTCAGATGAAGTGTGGGAATGAAATGGCAGTTGGAACAGTAGGAGTTTGCAAAAAGAAACTGTGGAGTTTCAGTGCTCTTGAATCACAAGCAATGATTGGTGGATTCAGATAGTTGAAAACTGAAAGTTAGGGTGCATGGTTCTGTTCTGTGAAAGAAGTAATTTTAATGGTTCAGAAAAAGTCATTTAAAGAAACATAGCACCGGATAAGCTGGTGCATTGAGATGTCAAACATCCTTGCTGAGTTCATTTGCAACATTGTAGAATAAACTTTTAAACCTGAGAGGTCAGTGAGGAGGGAGTTGCTATGGTAACAGGTAGAAAGAGCTGAGGGGGGGAAGGGTGTTGGTTTGAAAATAGAGAGGGAAGAGTTTTGATTGGTTATTATGAGGGATTTGTGTGTAGAATTAGAGATTTTCTGTGCCATTCATGGTTGCAGTGCCTGGAGTACATACCTTTTGCTCTGTTAAAGAAATATTGGTGTGTGTGTCTGACACTGTTCTCAATCTACCAAAGCATTTGTAAAGGCGAGTAATGATTCATTTAATATAGATAGTGTAGTGTAGTTCCTATTATCCCAATAGGCTCTGCGCATTGGAATAATACCTCCAATAGTATAGACCTAGACCAGATGTTAACTAGGTCTTCTACTGTCGATATTAGACTTAAAGTTTTGGGTTTGCCAGCTAGCTCAGAGTTCACTAGATACTTTCTCGAATAGACAAGGAGGAGTTGAACCTCCCTGGACAGACAAGAAGGGATTTAGTTTCTGACAACCATAGAACATGACAACTTTGCTCTCCCCTAATCAAGAGTGTATCTCCAGAGTCGTGTGAAAACAAAAGACAACTTATTTTACTCAGTCAGTACGTGCATTCTTAGTCTCACCAGATTGTAGAGAAAATGAAGAGACGGGCGTGTTCAATAAAAGATGTTATTTATTGATCAGTCTCTTTTCTCATACAAGAGAAATGGATCGATATTATCGCAATACTTATGGTTAAGTAAAGTGCATACAATAAAAGCAGAAGTATAAAATAATACTGTAAAAACATTTATATGGTTTCTAAGCCATAAGGTGGTTTAAAATGGATAAAATGGATACATATACATATACATTTGACTAATCGTACTCAACTGGTGTTTCTAACTACGCCTACCCCAGTGTACCTGACCTAAGCCTAATACGTGGGCGGGAATAGAAAGTAGCAGTTTAAGTTAAGTTTGTTTTGCCAAGTGACTGACTCAAGAATTCTCTGCAAGGGGTTATTCAGTTCTGTACCTGGAATCTAGCATGAATGAGGGATGGTATCTCTCGTCTCTGGTCTCGATATTCCAGGCTGCCTGCGAGGGCTACCCGGAAGCGCCGGAGCTGGAATTCTCGGCAGGAGAAAGCAGCGTCTCGTTCTCAGCGCGTCAGGAAGGCGGGGCTGCGCCAGCGGGGTCTGCTCTGCTCTGGGCTTCGGCAAGTCTGGCTACTCCGATCTCGTCACCACCGCGTGTGTTTGCTTAAGGCAATACCGGTAATATTTATACCTGTAAGGTGCCGAGATTGACGTAAGGATGGACATAGATACTTCAATAAGGATGTCATACGACTTGGTCGTTAGCACATTCTTTTGCTGAAGTTCTCGATGAAATCAAAACAATGGCTGCAGGGTTTTTCCCAGGTTGTCATAGGTTTGATTTGTTTTGAGAACTCCGTATGCCTTATCGGGGGCTGGAGGAATATCGCTTGTCTAATTAGATGGCAAGCGTTATGACCTAATCAGATAACACGTTCCTGTGCCGTAGTGTGGCTTAATCAGATAACGGTTTCTGCATCATGGGATGGCTGCTAGTTAACTTGTTAACCAGAACAGGGTCAGGAATAGGGGGATCGATACAGAACCTATAAGAATACATCACAATAGAAACTTGTATACTCTATGGAGAAGATTTGGGAGCAAAATGTGGTTTTTTAATGTGACTTTCTTCATGTTTTTTGAACATGCTTGATAAAAAGTTGTTGCTGGAAAGAGGAATTGTATTTTGTAAAAATATGAAGTTTCAGTAGTGACCTGGAATGCTTGTACATAGGATCTGCGCACTGTTTCTTAAATGTTATTTAAAAAACGATTTTGGGGCAAATGAATGGCTTTTACATTTTTGAGAAGGAATAAATAGTGTCTGCATGATTAAATAAATATATTTGAACCTTTAACAATCATGTCACCTGTGTTACCTCAGATTAGGAAGCACGTTGAGCTTCTATGCTGTTGGTTTGTGTCATGTTTTTTGATAATGCTTGGTATCAACATTTGCAAGATAGAGGATTTGTATTTTGTGAAATAGTGAAGTTTCAGTAGTGACCTGGAATGCTTGTACATATGACCTGTGCTTTGTTTCTAAAATGTTATTTAAAAAAACGATTTTGGGGCAAATGAATGGCTTTTACATTTTTGAGAAGGAATAAATAGTGTCTGCATGATTAAATAAATATATTTGAACCATTCACAATCATGTCCCCTGTGTTACCTCAGATTAGGAAGCACGTTGAGCTTCTTTGCTGTTGGTTTGTGTCATGTTTTTTGATAATGCTTGGTATCAACATTTGCAAGATAGAGGATTTGTATTTTGTTAAATAGTGAGGTTTCAGTAGTGAAATTGAATGCTTGTACATAGGACCTGCGCTCTTTTTCTAAAATGTTATTCAAAAAACGATTTTGGGGCAGATGAATGGCTTTCACATTTTTGAGAAGGAATAAATAGTGTCTGCAAGATTAAATAGATATATTTGAACCTTTCATAATCATGTCACCTGTGTTTTCTAAGATTAGGAAGTAGATTGTGCAGATGAGGTGAGGCATGTGCAGGGGTGCAAAGGAGATGAGGCCTGTGTCCATGAGTGCAGTGTAGAGGACTCACGTCCTCTGACTCTTGGACAAGACTCATCTCCTCTGTGCCCCTTGGGCAGGCCTCAATGTATATAATTGATGGTAACAGGGTGCAGATGAGGTGAGGCGTGTCCAGGGGTGTAGATGAGCTGAGGCCTGTCTAGGGGTGCAGATGAGGGGAGGTTTGTTCAGGGTTGCAGATGAGTTGAGGATTGTCCAGGGGTGCAGAGGAGGTGAGGCCTGTGTTCAAGAGTGTAGTGGGATAGAAGCCTGTCCAGGGGTGCAAAGGAGGTAAGGCCTGTGTCTAAGAGTGCAGTGGGGGAGAGGCTTCATGAAGTCCATTCCACTGCCCTCTTAGACACAGGCCTCAACACCTCTGCTCCCTAGGACAGGCCTCACCTCATCTGCACTCCTGCTTAGGCCTCACCTTATCTGCATCTTGTTACCATCAATTATACCCAATACATTGAGGCCTGTCCAGGGTGCACGGAGGAGGTGAGGATTGTTCAAGGGTCAGAGGAGGTGAGTCCTGTCCAATGCACTCTTCGACACAGGCCTTACCTCCTCTGCACCCCTGGACAGGCCTCACCTCATGTGCACAATGTACATACTAATCTGAGAAAACACAGGTGACATGATTGTGAAAGGTTCAAATATATCTATTTAATCTTGCAGACACTATTTATTCCTTCTCAAAAATGTAAAAGCAATTCATTTGCCCCAAAATCGTTTTTCCAATAACATTCAAGATACAGAGCGCTCGTCCGATGTACAAACATTCGATTTGTAAGCATATTGTGCAGATAAGGTGAGGCTTGTCCAGGGGTGCAGAGGAGGTAAGTCCTGTCCACAGCACCGTTGGACACAGGACTTATCTCCTCTGCACCCTTGGACAGGCCTCACCTCATATGCACAATCTGCTTACTAATCTGAGGAACCACAGGTGACATGATTGTGAAATGTGCTAATATATTTTTTTAATCATGCAGATACTATCTAATCCTTGTCAATAATGTAAAACCAATTCATGTGCCCGAAATCTTTTTTTAAATAACATTTACAAATTAGAGCACAGGTCATATGTATAAGCATTACACTACTGAACTCTCACTCATTTACAAAATACAATTCCTTTATGCACCAACATTTCTTTACCAAGCATTATCAACAATGTATTACCGTATTTTCCGGCGTATAAGACGACCCGGCGTATAAGACGACCCCCTACTTTGCTTGATAAAATGTAGGTTTCGTGCTATACTCGCCGTATAAGACTACCCCCACTTCCAGCGCAGTCCAAGGCAGTCCTGCATAGTTGGCTCGTACTTTGTACGCTTTTGTAACCTGCACACTTATCACTTTTTTCTCCAGGAATGTACTGATTGCTACCTCATGTATTTTGGTTGCTCACTATTGTCACTTTTGATCCATGTAACTTAACGTTTGCTTTTGTAATTTGTTCATTTGTAATTGTTCCTCTTGTATCAATACTGTTCCTACTGTAAAGCGCTCTGACACCTTCGGGTAAAGTCCGCGCTATGTAAAAAACGCCTGAAAACATACCTTTAAATTTTGTACCCGGCGTATAAGACGACCCCCGACTTTCCAGAACATTTTAAGGGGTTAAAAAGTTGTCTTATACGCCGGAAAATACGGTAGTCTCTATTATATTGTCTTCCTGACTTACTCTATTTTTCCACCTGTCCCCTTGTAACACCCTCTCTCTGACTTATTCCTTTTACATCCTGACTCTGTGTTACACTCTCTTACACTCTCTCTTTGACTTACACCTTGTCTCTAATTTACTCACTCTCTCTCTTTTTTACAGCAATTTGTAAGTCATACTTTCTCTTACAACCTCTTCCTGATTTACTCCGTCTTACAACCTTTCTCTTTGTAACATTCTCTCCCAGACTTACTCCCTATTACACCTTTTGTCTGTTTTACACCCTCTCTCCCTCTTTATGACTTTTTTATTCTCTTCCTCTCTTTGTGTTACACCCTCTGTCTGATTTACTCCTTGTTACATCCTCTCTCTGATTTACTTCCTTTTACACCCTCTCTCAAAGTTACTATCTCTCTCTCCCTTTTACAGCCTCTCTGTGTTGTAGTCTCTTTTACATCCTCTCCCGTTCTAATACCCTCTCTCTGTCTTACATCCTCTTACACCCTTTCCCTATCTTCCACCCTGTTACATCCTTTTTTTGACTTACTCCCTTTCTCCCTTTCTTTGACTTACTCCATCTCCCTATTACATCCTTTCTCTGTCTTACAACATATTATACACTCTCTCTGTCTTACTCCTTCTCTATGTTTTACTCCCTCTACTTGTTTCTTTGTCTGACTCTCTCTGTCTCTTTGTGTACTCCCTCTAGCTCTTTTTCTCTGTCTTACTCCTAGTTACATAGGTGCTGTGGTATAAACTTAGATATGTTGTAAACTAGTGTTTATATCATTTGGTTATTGTCATTGCTTTGTTGTTTGGTAATAGTGGTGTATAATGTGTTTTATGTTTTTTTGTTTACCAGAGATTGAACACAAGATTTCAATAGTAAGGAAATATGCCGTCAAGGCAGAGGAGAAGGAAAGATGCCAAGCGGAAAAAATCAAAAACAGCAACGGAATTAAAGCAGTCGTCTACAACAAATACTTCAAAAAACAGGAAAAAAGCTCCTGGTAAGACAACTAAGTCTTTCTTTCGTAACATATGTAGATAAAAAAAAATGTTGATGAGGATCAGAATATACAGAAGGAGAGTGCAAATTTGAAAAGGAAGGAGAGGCCCCCCAAAAATGTTACTACTGGAGCAGGAGAGAATAATATGTATAGGAATAGAAGGCGAAACCAATTTAGGGACATTCGTAAACGAATGTTTCGCAATAGGGTGGTTTTAAATTTGTTAAAAAATATTAAAAAAGGTAAACAGAGAGCTGCTTTTTATAAGAAAAAGAAAAGTGTAGAGAAGATTGTTGATCAGGCTTTTGAACTTAAGAAAAAATTATTTATTTTAGTAATCAATAGAATTAGGACACTTAACAAGACAATTGATGTTTTCAAATCAAAGAGTAGATGCAAAAGAGTAATTAATCGGACTAATTTTTGTAAAGTTTTTTCTGGAGAATGCATGCATAGTTCAAGTTGTGAGCCATTTTTTAATGAGGAGAGTTACTTCCAGGAGAATGATTTGGTGCATGCAGTTGACACCAGTGGTCGAGCATATGAGGTGAAAGACGGTTGTCCGATTGAAAAAGAGAAACTTGTGTCTAGAAATGCAGAAGATGTGTTAACTGATGAAGTTTTAGGGAGACGTACTAAGGGTCCAGTGTACACTTGGAAGTGTAGTAGTATTTGTAGTGTGCGACAGGAATCAATCGATTTGCTTCGTAATTTCTTACGTACATATAGTAAGAAAAGTCTAAAACAGAAAATGAAGATGTTGCAAGACTTAGATCCTTGCAGAGTGAGAGAAAACACAGGTTTGTAAGGGCATTCACTGGCTTGTCTTTCTAGAAAAGTATGTCAGAGTGTTTTTCATCATTTTAGGATGTTAGCAGTGCATCATAACAAAATGAGGAAATTAGTGAGAATGTTGTATTATGCAAAAAGTCCAGCACTTAAGCTTAAACAGTTAAACAGTGCTCTTTTGCATGGAACTGAATTAGATGTGAAGAAGATTTGTGAAGATATTGAGATGTGTTACTTTGGTGAAAAAGAGGACAGTGTAGAAATTGACACAGTAATAGAAGGTAATGTGGAAGACAATGTACACATTTCAAGTACAGAAAGGTTTGACCTGGAAATCACCAAGTTTAAGGTAAAATCAAGTGAAAGGCCTAGTTTTACTTGTGTGTGTTGTCGACGAACTCATTATAAGATTCAGACTAGGTTAGTTGATTTATATGCAGAAAGGGAAATGGAAAATAATACTGAATGGAAGAATTTTGCAACTTTTTTGTTGGTGGAGAATTCTTTTGATTTGCCTTCTGATCAGCGTATTTGTAAATATTGTTATAATAAATTAAATGAAAACAGAATGCCTGCTAGAGCTGTTCACAATAATCTTGAGTTGGTAGACATTCCTCCTGAATTGATGGATTTAAATACATATGATTCTATTCTGATTCAATGTGTCCATCCTTTTCAGGCTATTGTTCGCATGGAACCTAAGATAGGGAAATTGCCTCCTTCGGATTTACAGAGAGGATTAAAGGGAAGAGTTGTTTATTTGCCTCTAGATTTCAAGAAAAATATTGATACAATTGGTGTAGAGAAAGTGGAAGAGGAACCTCTGGTTGTTCTAGTTAATGGGGTTCCGACAAAGAGTAAGAAAATCTGGCAAGATTTAGTGGATGTTAGGAAAGTCAAAAAGGCAACGTTGTGTTTGGTCAAAAACAAAGAGTACTACAAAGATGTATGTGTTGGAGCAGACGAAACAGCTGCAGAAGAAGACAGTGATTGTTCAGGTGGCCAAATTGAAAAAGTTGAAGTGTCTAGAAGTGAAGAAATATATGAACATTATACTGTTCATCCTTTGCATTCCAAAGAAGTAATGGGGAATGCAATTGACTTGTTTCAAATGAAAGCAGCAAAAGGAAGTCCCATTAGTGTATGGGAAGAAAGTTTGGAAGCTCGTTGTTTTCCACAGCTATTTCCAAGAGGTCGAGAAGGACGATATGACGATCGACCACTTCAAATTCCAGCATCTGAATACCAGACTTTAAGATTATACGCTGAAGATCCAAGGTTTCGTCAATGCATCCCATATTTGTTTCATCTACTGTATGAAAGTGACTTGTCTGGGCTTTCTTATGCAGTAAACCATATACTGAAAAGTGGAGCACATCTGCAAAATATTTCGGCGAGGGACTTAATGGAGAAAGTCAATCTGCAAGTCAATATTTCGGAATCTCATCTAATCAATCTCATGGCATGTCAGCGTGGTACAAACGAGTAGTGGTACCGTCGTCATGGAGAATTGAAATGTATGCTAAGAAACTTAGGAACTCCTACATGGTTCCTCACTCTTAGCTGTGCTGAGTATGCATGGGACGACTTACTTCAATTTCTAAGAGAGGCAAATGCAAACATTCAAAATATAGAATTCAAAACACCTGGAGAACTGTGTTCTTTGGATCCAGTGAATGTATGCAGATATTTCAATCATAGATTTGAAGCTATGATGTCTTTAATTACCAACAAAAAAAATCCTCCCCTTGGGGAGGTTTTGGATTTCTTTTGGAGAAAGGAGTATCATGCGAGAGGTGCTCCTCACATACATATGTTGAATGGATTAAAGATGCACCCAAATTTGGAACAGATTCGGATGACACAGTGATGAGTTTCATTGAAGAGTATTCAACATGTGCTGTTCCGAAAACTACAGAAGAAAACAGTTTAAGGCAACAAGTTTTACGCTTTCAATCAGATCGTTGTGGAAAGTACTGTCGTCGAAAATTCAGAAACAAGGACAAGTTCTATATAAAATGTCATTTCGCATTTCCACGACCAGTGATTTCTAAAGGAAGAGTAAATAATTTGATGTCTTCTCTGCGACATACTGTTACGAGGAAATCACCAAAAAATACATACAATTTCAAAAGAAACGAAGAGTCCAAGTACATCAACGACTACAACCCAGTGATTTTGTCCATGTGGAATGCTAACATGGATATTCAGTTCGTTGCTGACAACTCTATTGCTGTGGCTCGATATGTGACGTCTTACATCACAAAAAAAGAAAAGACAGAACTGAAGGAAATGTGGGAGGACATTTCACATGAAAAGAGTATAAGTAAAAAATTATACAGTTTCAGTTTGAAGATGTTGTCGCATCGAGAAATCGGAGCATATGAATGTTCTGATCGGTTATCATCAGCAAGTCTCTACGCCAAGTATAGAACAATTATTTGGGTGAGTCTAGGTCTTGCTGCAACACGAAACCGAGTTTTGAAATCTGTACAAGAAATTGAGTATTTGGTGGAGAAAGAACCAAACAGTACAGATATTTTGAAGACAAACATGTTGGATACATACTATCCAAATAAAAGTAGTCATCTTGAGAACAGTTGTTTGTATGAAGTTCTTCAAAACTATATTTATAAGAGGACCATCAGAGAAGATATCAATAATGGAATATATGCTATCATTGGGTGTGAAGGATGTCTAGTGAAGCAGAGAAAAGGCCATTTGATTAATCATCGAAAATTGAGTTGAAAAAATCCAGAGAAAAGGGAATTTTACTATTTAGCTCTTTTGCAACTCTTTAAGCCATGGCGTACAGAAGAGGAACTACTTGGAGATTTTCGCTTATACGAAGATTGTTTTAATGCAACCAAGGATACCATAGAATGTCCTGATTTTCCAAACTATCTGCAAATGTTGAACAAAGAAATAGAGCAAGAAGCCACAATTTTCTATAGAGATTGCTTGAGACAGTTCTCAAGACAGTCAGAGTTCTGCTTCATTGAGTCAGGATCCACTAGGAGGACCAATTATCCAAAATGAAGCTGCCACTGCCATGGATGAGGTGGAAAGAGCCATGGAACAAGCTCAAGATGATGTAGTTAACTTAGAAGATTTGGTGAAACAACGAAACCTTGAGCAGAAACAGATATATGACGAAGTCACAGAACAGGTTGAACATGGATTCAGTCATGAGAAAAAAGAGTGCTCATGTACATCATTTAAGCCTGTGCGACTGTACGTGCGTGGAGAAGCGGGAACTGGAAAAAGTTTTCTGATTAAAGCAATTGCAACTTATCTGCAGAAAAGGACTGAATCACCGCTGTCTTGTGTTGTTACCGCTCCAACTGGGCTGGCAGCACATAACATTAAAGGGATTACTTTACATCGTTTACTGATGCTACCAGTTGAGCATGATAACAAATTACAATACCACAAGCTATCAGGAGATGCTTGTTCTGAAGTTTCCAGAGTCCTGAAGAAAATGAAACTTCTTATCATTAATGAGGTAAGCATGGTCTCAAATCTAATGCTTGCTTTTGTGCATTTGAGAATGCAAGAAATTCTTAGAACAGACTATGATGTCTTATTCGGAGGAAAACACATTATTGTTTTTGGAGATCTACTGCAGTTGACTCCAGTGAAAGGACAACCAGTGTTTAAAATGCTCACGCATGAAGATACCAGGAAGTGCCTAGGAAGCATTGGAAACGTTAATATATGGTTACATTTCAAATATGCAGAACTGCTTCAAAATATGCGACAGGCAAAGGATGAAGATTATACAAATATTCTACAAGATGTAAGAATCGGAAAAGTAAGTGAGCATGGGAAAGAAGCATTACATGCATGATTAATTTCAAATTTGTATCCAAGTGAAAACATTCTTCCAGAGAATATTTTTAAGAAAATTACTGAGAACAAATCTGGGATATGTTTGATGCCAACTCTGCAAGAATGTTCCATCTTCAACCACAAAATGTTAAAGTTAGAAAATGAAGAGATTGTGAAACTGGAAGCTTTAGATAAAATAGAGCATATGGGAGCAACAATTATTTTGTCTGAAAATTTGAAATCAAAATTGGATTCATTAGAGAAGAGTATATCTAAAACTGCTGCTTTTGAAAAGACTCTGAATGTGTATTTAAATTGTCATATCATTTTGAGAAGGAATTTAAATGTTGAAAAAGGTCTGGTAAATGGAGCAATGGGTCATGTTGTTGATTTTGTGAATTACAAAAATAGAGATGGAATTGAAATTTTAAAAATAAATTTGATGGCATTGACGAAATAGAACAAATTTGTCATTGTTCAGCTAGATTTTTGCTTGTGAAAGACTTATATGTTCGCCAAAAACAGTTTCCTGTTTGTTTGGCATATGCGGTGACAATTCATAAATCTCAAGGTTTAAGTGTAGATAGTGCTTTGGTGAACATTGGAAGTTCTGTGTTTAAAGAGGGGATGGCATATGTGGCATTATCACGAGTCAGAACCTTGGCAGGATTGTATTTGATTGAGTGTGATGAAACAAAGATTTGTGCTGATCTAGATTGTGTTAAAGAATACAATAGGTTAAGAAGAGAGTATGCTCCACATTTGCCTCAATATCCTCTGTTTGAAAAACTTGTGGTAGGCCGAAAAAGAAGAAATGAGAATAATTGCAGTGAGGTAGTAGCAAAAAGACAAAAAGTAGATGAAAATGTAATTGTAAGCAGAAAGAAAAAGGATTGTGTTGAAGATGTTGTTGGATTTCAGTTTGAAAACATTTCTGGTGTCAACTGCTATGCTAATGTAGTGGTTAATGTTGTTTTCTTTCTTCAAAATTTACAAGAACAGATTGTTGAAAATCAGGATCAAACATTTTGCTGTTTATTGAATTCTGTGTTTGAGAAATGTAGCATTGATAGAGGAAAAATAGAAAGTGTTTCAGAATCTTCTAGGCATATGTTTTGGTCAAAATAAATTTTCACAGAATATTCAGCAGGATTGTCAGGAATTTTTAATGTATATGTTTGATGTATTGGAAGATGAAGGTGTAGATATAAAAAATCTTTATAGCCTTTCTTATCAATGGCAGCATGACTGTGACAACTGTACTTTATCAAGTAGTACTACAATAGACACCGAAAGATTTATATATTTGACTTTACCAGACTGCAAATCAGTGCCTTTTAATAATCTAGTTAAAGCAGCGGATCACAATATGGTGTGTACCCAATGTAAGTCTGCAATGCTGTCCACATTATTTATACAAAATTATGGTCAGTATGTCATTTTAATGTTCCAACGATGTAGACCTGATGGAACTAAATTGACAACTTCTATTAAAAATTTCGTGGCTTCTCAGTTATCAATTTCAGGAAGAACATTTGCAACTGTAGCTATTATTTATCATGACGGTCCTTCAACAACATCAGGGCATTACACATGCTATTTAAAATGTCGAAAAGGTTGGACTAACTGTAATGATACTCATTTGACTTTCAAACAACGTTTGCCTTTTGACTTAAAAAATTCATACCTAGTGTTTTTACAACCAAAATTTAAGTAAAGGTAATTGGCTTATGAAGACGGGAGCAGTTAATAAAAGTTAGTCTGCTGTTTAAAATTATATTGTGAGTAAAAGTGAAGAAGATAATATAAAAATTATAGTTCTCATATAGGTATGGTAAGTGGATCGCATACTAAATGATATCAGTATTATAGGAAATGTTCAACATGAGAGAGCCAGATATGGAATTATGAATATTTAAATATTGTGAAAATGTTGTTTGAGCCTTTCTTTCAGAACGTCCGGAAAACGGTAATTTTAGAGTTTGTTTTAAGTAATTTGAAAATATACTGCTACATCTGACACTATTTGGCCTTAAAGAAAGGTGAAGGAATGAGCAAAGAGTCATGACTGAACACAAGGAGTATATGAAAACATTGAAACATATTTCAGATGTTCTTGGAGCTTTTCTTCTAGAGAGTCGATGAAATTGAATTTTTAGAGAACAGCAGAGTACCTTACAACGAAAAGGACCTGCATGATGTACTATTTGGCCTAAAGGAAAAGTAAGTGAATCAAAGATTAGTGTACATATGTGATTTGTAAGTTTATATGTTTTTTTTAAACACAATCTTTTTGATTGTGTTTTTTTTCTTGCTGTTATATGATGAATAGTTTGAACTCACTCTTTTTAGTGAAATTCAATATGTTCTGAGAACAGCAAAAATAAACTATCTAACATGTTGTACAAATTATTCTATAGTTTGTATTGTGTAATTTATATTGTATTCCCATTATCTAACACTCATTTTCCTTTTTTCTCTCTCTTTCAGCTCTCTTTACTCACTCACACTGCCTTTCTCTCATTCTGTTTCACACCCATTTGTTTACTCAACTTCTTTCACACCCCCTCATTTCCAATTCAACTGCCTGCATCCCCTCTCTCCCTTGCATCACTTTTCAGCTTTCAGTCTCTCTGTTTTACTTCCCTTTTCCGTCTTTTCCTCTTTTGCTCTTTTAGTAATTCCTCTTTACTCACTCAACAGTATTGTCACACTCTGTCACTATAACTCACCCACTCTCCCTCGCTTATCTTTGTTTGCTCCTTTTTTTGTCCTCTTCTCTCTATTTTCCGTTCACTACCTCTATGTCCTCAGTCCCTCACTCTCCTTGTGTTATGTTCACTTGTGTTTATCTACCTTCTATCATTTCTCTTAGAACAACTTCACTGCTCCTCTCTCATCGTTCTTCACCCCATTTCTTTTAGTCCGGTTCCATTACTACCCCTCATTTCCTATCTTTCAATGTTCTTCTCTTTACTTTCATCACTGAATCACTTTCTCTCAGTACCACTGCTTTAGTCCTCTTTTCCTCTCTTTCTTTCTTTTGCTCCCTTACTCATTTTCCTTTCTTCACTCATTGTACTCCACTTCACTCAGTCCTTCCCTTAGTCTCTCTGTGTACAAAATTCCTCACTCCTTTTCCCTCAATCCTTCTATATTATCCTCTCTCCCTTCATCCCTTCACTCTATGACTCTGCTTCACTTACTCTCTGTTATCTTCCATTCCTCATTCTTCTAAATGCATCCTTAATTAGACTCCTTTCCCTCTCAGTCATTGTCTTTTTTACCTACTCCTGTTTCCTGATTTAGTTTTGCTAACTCACATTCTTTTAGTATATTTCTTACCTTCAGTTCATTTCTCTCTTCTTATCTTCCTCTCTGTTAGTGAATCTATATGCCTTACTCTTAGTAATTTGCTCTCCTTCTATTTCTTTTACCCTCTTTTTGTCCTTTACGTCACTTTATTTCCCTTTCTGTGTCTTTCACTCGTACTTTATTTCTTAATACACTGTTATGATTTTTAACCTCTTCATTTGTATCTTTTATTTTAAAATATATATTTTACTAATTATAACTTATATTTTCTTCTCTCTTTCACAGATACAAAGTGTAGTAAAAAAATGTAATTAAAGTTACATTAATTATATAGTAAGTGTGACTAAAAAAATGTAGTTTGTCATCACCCTTTCCTTTAACCTCACTATTATTCTCTCACCCTACCTCACTCCTGTTTCCTTACTCTGCTTCCCTCACTTATTCTTATCCTCCATGTTTACTCCCCTTTCCCTAACTCCCCTCCCACATTCAACTTCTTTCAGTCCCCCTGCTTTACTTCCCTTACCCTCTGTTCCCTTCCTTTGCTCCCTCACTCATTCCCTTTCCCTTAATCATTTACTTCACTCCTGTCACTCCTTCTCTCAGTCCATCTGTCCTCACAGTTCCTCACTTCCGTTCCCTCACTCTGTCTCTCTTATTGTCACTGTCTCTCTCCCCTCATTCTGTCAATACTCTTTCGTCATGCTCACTCCCTACAACTCACCCACACTCCCTCACTTACCTTTGTTTGCTGCTTCACTCACTCCCTTTCAGTCACGCCTTCCTTTACTCTCTCTCTCTCCTTTCTGTCTGTCACTCCCCATGTCTTACCCTTATTCACTTTTATCCACCCTCTTTCACCCCTCTTTACTTAGAGTCACTGCTCTTTTCTAATCCTCCCTCACTGTTTTACTATCTAATACACAGTCCCTTTGTGTTGTTTCCTCTAGCTCTCTTTCTCTTAACATCACTCTCTCTGTCCCTTTCCCTCATGCTCACTCTTTCATTCTTTTTTTTTCCTTTTTTATTTGGTACGCTCCCCGGTACGCGTACCGGGGAGCATACCGTTACGCGTACCCTGGAGAAAAAAGAATGACAGAGTTTTTTTTTTTTTTTTTTTTATAAATTAGAGGTAGTTCTAAAAAGAACTGTTTTTATTATTCTTTTTGTTGTTTTATTTTTTTATTTTTATTTTTTTACATTTTTTACTTTTTTTGGCTTTTCTGAACAGTTTTATATTTTTTTTGTATTTTTTATGGGGAGAAACAAAAAACAGGGAATTGAAAACGGCTCAACTGGAGCACAAAAAAAATCAGGAAAAATTATGGTTTCCTCGGGCATTTGTGGTTATCCATAGCAACATTGATTAGTGTAATGCTTTGCTGACCATAACTAATTGTTTTGTTACAATATATACAAACAATTTTGTATCCCCCAAACTTTGTTTGTATATTTGGAATCACCTCACTTGCCTCTGGACCCGATGGAGTGGGTTCTTTTGATGTTGAGGGTCTGGATGATGATTGGGGTAGGTTTCTGCAGAGGTCCCTTACCTCTGCTGCAGAATAGTTGTTAGGGTGCAAATGCATCATGTGCCGAATCATAATATGATTCCCAAAGGAATATTTTTTTTTTAGGGTTCCCCCTGGATAGCACTGCACCACAGATGAGACAAGTCACCTTCGCAGCGCTGACTTTTTTTAAACCAATTGGGATTTTGTAAAACTCCCATACGAAGTGCTCCTTTGGGTGATATGGGGGATTATCTTCAGGCAGAAACTGCCTTCTCACTTCCTCCTCTTCATCCTCCTCCTCCTCTTCTTCTTGACCACCAATGTGATCTTCTGGTGGTCCTTTTGAAAACAAAACTGTTCTGAACCAATGAAAAGTGTTATTTTCAAGTCACATGATCCGGGCTTTCATCATTTGGAAACCAAAACTTATCTGAACCAATGAAAAGTGTTATTTTCAGATCACATGACCCGACGCGCTAACGCTACGCGCCCCGGTGCGCGCCCGTAGTCGCGCCCCGGGGCGCGCCCGGCGGCGCTTACGTTGCGCGATCGTATGCGCTCGGGTGCTTCCGGGTGCGCTTACGCGGCTACGCGATACATCACAATGTTGTTTTCGTTCGCGGCAATAGCGCTAACGGGACGCTCACCAGTACGCGCCCCGGGGCGCGCCGTAACATTGCGCTCACCGGTGAGCGCATCGGTACGTGCCCAGGGAGTGCTCCGGGCACAAAAAAATAAATAAACATAAAAAAAATAGTATTACATAATTATAAAATATAAAATTCATTATAAAAAATATTACATTTCATACCTACAGAGATTTGCTATTAAAAAACCTATGAAATTCACTGAAAAAACCATAGGTTTCACATCAGTTATAGTTAGGAATTAGCATTTAAAAAACCTATGAAATTCACTGAAAAAACCATAGGTTTGACACCAGTTATAGTTAGCTGGAAATTTTACTCGCATAAAACCAATGAAATTCCCACGTTATAGTTAGTTGGACTCACTATAACTTGCACGTGCAATGCACTGCTGATGACGTCACATATTACATCACTCATGACATGGTCAGTGACATCACTCATGACATCACTGATGACACCTGCAAACACAACAGTGATGGACAGAATGTGGATCAATGTCACACATTCACCCCAGTCCAAAGATCTGGGCCCAAATCCATCGTTTTTCCACTCCACACCACCCTGGGTTAGACAATGGCGATATGCAAATCAGCGCTGACCCTGTGCCCCATGGGAACAGTCCAGTCCGAACTACAAAAGCCATGTCCTTCCCAGAATGGAAACAAGCATCCGAGGACCGGCCCGGTTTCGAGGTAACACCTCTCGTCAGCCCGGCTAGCTTGATTCCAGTGGTGTGGAGTGCCTGGGACTCACGTCTGAGCATCACACTTAGAGCGGTAATTGCAAACACAACAGTGATGGACAGAATGTGGATCAATGTCACACATTCACCCCAGTCCAAAGATCTGGGCCCAAATCCATCGTTTTTCCACTCCACACTGATGACACCATCCTTGTGACAGAATGACAGACCTCTTTTCACTGTAATGTAACCCTTGAAACACATTCAAAAATAGAAACTAAAATTTTCAAAAAAATGGAGATACCCATACCAGTTACAACAACCAATTCAATAATTCCACCATCTATATACACATCCACACATTGACCAACAGTTCTATATAGTCACTCATACATATACTCACTCATCATATGTAGTGATACACCTATACATCCTATTACACACCGACAGTCATCCAAAAGATACTCTTACACATACTCACACATGCAAATAAACTATTGAACATCCATTTATTTGCATATACAGCTATACACACACAACCACCTTACTTCTAAGGAAACTTACACATACTTACTCTCTTAAACAATCACTTATAGAAACACATACTTATTTAAACAGGAACTCTTACAATCTCTTACTCTCACATATACTCACTTATATACATCAATATTCACATATATTAGATTAAAACATATGTAGTTACTGATAACGACACTAGTGAGACAGTCATTCAGTCACTAACACACACATATATACACTCATCCACCCATACAGTCCTGCACATATGCTGTCTTCAAAACACATACAAACAGAGAGTCAGTCACTCATGCATCTATGTGCTAAGTAATACCCCCACCAAACCATACAAACACTCATACTGATACTAAGAAAAACATCTAATAACCCACATACCTACACATGTAGCTACTCACCAACTCATGCAGCCACTTATACACAAAGTGAAACACTAATCCATATATTTAAATATTTAAACATTACTCACTAATATATGTATTCACTAAGATACACTTAATAAGCGAATTAACCAATCAATTTTTTTTAAAATAAAACATCCATGTAAACACTTATTTAAACATTTATTCTTCCATCAACTTTTACATATACATATATAACACATAATTATTTTTTTTAAATACTCACATTCACTGGATGGTGTCATCAGTGATGTCATGAGTGATGTCACTGACCATGTCATGAGTGATGTAATATGTGACGTCATCAGCAGTGCATTGCACGCGCAAGTTATAGTGAGTCCAACTAACTATAACGTGGGAATTTCATTGGTTTTATGCGAGTAAAATTTCCAGCTAACTATAACTGGTGTCAAACCTATGGTTTTTTCAGTGAATATATATATATATATATATATATATATATTCCAACCAAACCAGATCTTTATAAAAAATCGGACACCGACACAGGAGCACAGTTATCTATCCAGTTTGAGGGTTTACTTTAAAACAGCATGACGCAATTCGGCACCTGCCTTGTTCACATGGGCAGCCATTAAAAATAAACAGTTTTTATACCAGAGAAAACATCATCACATGCTCACTAGTTTCAATGGATATAGTAGACAGACTATACATGTTGTGCTTCAATTATAACATCCAGAATAAAGTTTTTTCATATTCACTCTATCCGAATTAAAAATGGCAATCACAGTTTACATGTTTCAAAGCACCATTTTAAACACTTAATGCAACTTACTTACATTTAAACTAATTGATGCATTTATTTCTATAAGTTCCACATCTTCCCTTAATGCATTACTTCATACACAACTAAAAGTGCCAAAGTGCTCTTTCTTATAATTAAGCCTTTGTGCAATTGTTCCTTTTCAATTATTTCTGAAAGGTTGGTTAGTCTTTAATGTAATTCTGGCGCAGAGTTGATTTGCGTCCAAATCTTCACTAGACAAGGATAAAGGGCAAGTGCCCTTTCTCGGAAGCCGATTCTTTGGTAGCTTCTATTACATCATATTCTACCCATCTTTCTGTCAAGAAATGTGTAGCACAGTACATTAATGATAGTGCTCATCAAATGTTATTATATAAGTATATAATACACATTTTATTTCACATATTTGACACTTTAAAATATATACATTATTAAAAGGAAACATATAAATAATCTGTGAAAGATACGCAAATAGTCAATTGTTCCTTTTAAAGTGCAAGAGCGTATACAAAATTTTTCTTGATAGTGCAATGTGCTGCAGTACTTAGGATGTTCAATTTTATGTGCAAATATCGCATTTTTCAAAATAAAGTGCAAGTGCTTCCAAATTTATAAAAATGCAATATACCTCACTAAAAGAATTTATAGCATTCATATTAGTTCATATAATTCAATTGATCCTTAGCTTTTAACACTTGTATTCAAGGTAATTAGTCATACACATATTCATGAATCAATTCAATTCCGATCAACCTTTTCTTCATAATATTTCCATTGTTAGTTTAATTTTCTCTGGTATTTCATCTATCTAAAACAAATTAAAAAACCTTTGGAATGGATTTTACTTCTTATACTAAGTGCACGGGCAGATCCTCTTCCATGTTTAATCCATGGGGGCTTTTTATATTAAACAGGAGTATATACTTAGATTCAAGTTTTCTTAATTTTCCTTCATGGTCGCCACCTCTCGGATCTTTCGAGACTTGATCTATTGCAAAATACACCAAGTCATTGCATTTCCCTTTATGCACTTCATTAATATGCCTCGCAACTACATCGTTTTTGTCCTTATTCTTTATAGCTCTTAAGTGCTGCAAAATGCGGACATGGACCATATGGATTGTGCTCCCTATATACATTTTTGGGTACAAGCACCTAAGAACATAGACAACAAAGTCACTTTTACAATTTAAGGGCTGTCTTATTTGCCATGGACTGTTCAACAGGGGGGACATTACTTGCTGTTCATTTATCCCATGTTGACACGCCTTACATTTGTAACATTTATGGAAGCCAGGACTGACCTTCAACCATCCACATAGCTTTTTCACTTCCGGATTTTTTTAAATAAATCATCCCTCATTGACTTTGCTCTGTTGTACGTTATCATAGGTCTTTTAGAAATTTGCCCTTGTAATACTGGATCCTGCTCCACAAGATACCAATGTCTACAAAGACTCTCTCTTACGTTCGCTTGGTACGCATTGTATCCTGTAATCATCCTTATCTGAACTTTCACATTTTTTTGTTTAGCCGCAATCTTTTCTTTATCTGGTTTCAGTAAATCACTTCTCTGAATACCACTGGCTTTAACTTTTGCCTAGTTAAATATCTCCTTCCTGTATCCTCTTTGCAGAAATATCTCTGTTAAAGCTTTTTGAGCCTCATTCAGAGAAGTCTTGTCACTACAGTTTCTCTTCATCCTTAAATTTTCTGCATAGGGGGCACTCATTTTTAATCTAGGAGGATGAAAGCTTGTCGCGTGCAGAATGGTATTGCCCGCTGTTGGCTTTCTGTAGGTGCCTGTTTGAATTGTTCCAGCAGAAATATAAACTTCTAGGTCAAGATAGGTGACACTCATTTCACTAATATTCTCAGTGAATTTCAAATTTAAATTGTTCATGTTGATGTTGTTAATGAATGTCTGGGCTGTCTCTTTCGATCCATTCCATACAATAAATAGATCATCAATAAACCTGATCCATTTTATAACATGATTTGTCCAATCCCTGTCATGTTCGACTTTGAGCATCTGCTCCTCCCACCAGCTCATATGCAAATTTGCATAGCTGGGGGCGAAAATAGCAGTTAATTGTTACATTTTAAGCTAGAAATTCACCAGTTAAAGTGACTATACCCCACGCACCTGCTATGCACAGTGCTGTTATCAATGGTCTCATTTCAGAAGCCACTTTGATGTAAACAATGATGTTGTAGAATATGTTGTGAGTGATGGGTCTGAGTTATGGTTACAGTTTGGAATCTGCCCGCACTCTCCCAGGCACATAACAACACAGTGTCCTGGGTGATGGGGTAGCTGGGATGCTGGCAGGATTCAGACCCAAGGTTATGTGGTCTCCGGGACCACTTTATGGCCTGGGAAGGGGACCATATATCCCCTCATCAAAAACATATATTTCAATGGGCTCCAGGGATGGGTAGCCAGGAAGAATCAATGGCCCACATTTCCCCACCCCTTTAAAAAATACAGTGTACTGCAGCCCAAGGGGATGGGGTCTCTGGGCCAATTCAATGGCTTGCAGAGGAGGTTAGATACTTAGTGATATCGAAATCACCTGATTCAACTGTGAAATCAGTCAATCAATCAGTCATTTGTTAAGTGCACTACATACCCGCGAGGGTCTTAAGGCGCTGGGGGGGAGTGGAGGCTGCTACTGATCGAACAGCCAGGTCTTTAGTATCCTCCTGAAGGTCAACAGGTCTTGGGTCTGTCATAGGCTCAGTAGGAGGGTGTTTCATGTCTTGGCGGCGAGGTGGGAGAAGGCTCTCCAGCCGGTGATTGTTCTTAGGGTGCGTGGGACGGTGGCAAGTGAGAGGTCGGCGTAGCGTAACTGGCGGTTGGGGGTGTAGAAGGAGAGCCGTCTGTTGAGGTAGGATGGGCCGGTCTTGTGGACTGCCTTGTGTGCGTGGATGAGGAGCTTGAAGGATATCCTCTTGTTGATGGGGAACCAGTGTAGATTTATCAGGTGGGGGTGATGTGGCCGTGTCGTGGTACATCGAGAATCAGTCGTGCTGAGGCGTTTTGGATGCGTTGTAGTCGATTGATAAGCTTGGTCAGGGCTCCCGCATAGAGGGCATTTCCGTAGTCGAGTCTGCTGCTTACGAGGGCCTGGGGTACTGTCTTTCTTGTATCTGTCGGGATCCATCTGTAGATCTTGCCAAGCATGCAGAGGGTGTTGAAGCAGGAGGAGGAGACGGCGTTGACTTGCTTGGTCATTGAGGGCGTTGAGTCGAGGATGATTCCCAGGTTGCGTGCGTAGTCGGTGGGGGTCGGGGCTGCCCCCAGTACCTTTGACCACCAGGAGTCGTCCCAGGCTGACGGGTTGGAGCCGAGGATGAGGACCTCCATCTTGTCTGAGTTCAGCTTCAGACGGCTGATCTTCATCCAGTCGGCAACGGCCTTCATTGCTTCATGGAGGTTGGCTTTGGCAGTGATGGTGTCCTTGGTGAGGGAGACGATCAGTTGAGTGTCGTCGGCGTAGTAGATTATGTTGAGGTCGTGCTGTTGGGCAACGTGTGCGAGCGGGGCCATGTAAATGTTGAACAGTGTCGGGCTGAGGGAGGATCCTTGAGGAAAGTGCTTAAACAATTCATTGTTCTGAAGAGAATATATGAGGAATCTAAGAAGAATAACAAAAGAATGTCTACAAATAAAGTAAGTGATTATTCACAATATGCGCATAGTCATATTAATCAGGTCAATCAGGTCCTCTTATGGATAAACCTTAATTTGATTAATATAATTGCAAATATTATATGATTATGCTCCATCTTGGCCACAGACTAATCCTACACACATGGAATCTTATGTTTCAATGTAACAACAGATAATCTGAAAAAATAAATATTATAATAATATTAGTGCATGCCTGGTATCAGGTTGCTTCAAATATCGATATACGCTAATTGTATGTATTTAGATCTTCTTTCAGGTTTTACTTTAGACAAAATCAAAAATATTGTGCATTTTAAGAATTATACAATTTTTGATAATTCCCTCTCTGACCTAAAGTAACTCTCTGTAAAATGTCTCCAAAGTGTCTCTTGTTGCTCTAACATACTTTCACAGTTACCCCCTATTCTATTGTTCTTAAAATTTTGGATACCATAGAAGGCAACATACTTCAGATCAGAGTATGGTTATTCTCTTATAAAGGATTCACTGTTGGTGGGACCCGTTAATAGTTGTTAACCCTGACGGGAGCTCACATACTTAATAAATGTAGCTTCTGGTACATTAAAGAAACCAATACTTTGGACAGAGTCAATGGTTTCACCTGGCTTAGCGTAATATATTACCCGAGATAGGACTGGAGTTGGCACCCCCCGTTGGGAGCAGGGTTTGACAGGGGAAGTCCATTTTCAGATTTGGGAATGAGGGAGGGAGCTGCCGGTTGTGGGTGTCGAGCAGCATTTTAGAACAATTTATGTCCGGAGGCTGGGCTAGTAATTGTACTTCACATTGACATTACAAGAGATTTTACTTCTCATTATTGGATTTCACTAACTAACAGATTACTGTACTCTGTATGAATACTGCAGATATTACCAAACCTACTGTGTGATGATTATGTTTTCACAAAATGACAAAAAAATCTTGTTCACAAAAAAAAAAGTGAATTACCGTTCACCATTGTGTATCGGGGCTAATGAGCAGGCCTTAAATTTAAGCTTAATAATGGGGAAATATATACAAGCAAAGGCTGGCAATTTATACGTGGCTTTTGTAGACCTTACGGCCACTTTCGACTGTGTTATTCATACTAAACTGTGGCAAATTCTGACGGACTTGAAGGTCGATCCAGCCCTGGTACAATTTTTAAGAGAGCTATATGCGGGGGCTAGTGCCAAAGTGCGGTATGGGCTAAATGGAGAATACACAGCATCATTCCGCGTGAAGAGGGGAGTGAGTCAAGGCTGCGTTGTGGCCCCGTTCCTATTCTCTCTATATACCAATGCTTTTGAGGAGGAGCTGGTGGCTGGGGCACGAGATCCCCCTCGAATTGACAACAAGCCAATAGTATCTCTTCTCTACTCAGACAATGCGGTGCTAATGGCCAGAACTCAAGTGGGTCTACAGCGAGCTCTCGCAACGTACATTAGCTTTATGGACAGTCGGGGATTAAAATGAAATGTTAAAAAGACATTTGTAATGTCTTGTGGAAAGGGAAAAAGCAAATGCAGTAGTCTGACGGTCGGGAAAGACAGGATAGATTCTAACAGTACATTCACCTATCTGGGCATTGTATTTGAGTATACCTGTTCATGGGGAGCGGTGATTAAGAGTCGGTGTCTCCTTTTTAGGAGGTCAGTGACGGCAGTGATCAACTTTGCAAACAAACTGGGTAGAAGACCCCCGGAGATTCTCCTCAAAATCTATCAAGTGAAGTGCATGAGTATTGCAATGTTTGGGTCACGAATCTTGGGTTTCAACGATGGTTCCCCAATTCAAGTCATTGAAAATACTTTTTTAAGATTTATTTAAGCGGTTCCACAGAGCTCCCTGGTTTTTAACTGCCACATTGAATTGTGGATTTCATATATTTCAGATTCGATTCATTTACAAGCCCTTTTATTATGGCATTGAGTCTGGACATCCACCAGCACAGGACTGAACAGAGATATTATTAGGGATAATATGAAATTGGATAATGTCTCTAGGATAGACTGGTTAAATTACATTAGGAATTTTTTATTAGATATCAATCGCTATGATTTTTATACCTCTCCTGAAACTATGATTGTATTTCAAGGAAAGGCTTTAAATATTATGTATGATACATTTAGACTCCTTGATAGCTGTACTGGAAATGAATAAATGTACAGTGTTTTAGCACCAATTGACACGAGTAACTTACAATATACAACCAAACCTGGTTTGGTGCACAGGGGGGTTTGACAGATATGTCCTTACAAAGTTTAGGTTTGACTGTTTCCACCATTTGGTCAGCTTTCCTGAAGTTAATGACTGGTCGAAAAATGTATGTATTTTTCCGTGTGATAATATTTCAACACAATCAACTATCCATGTGATTCTTTTTTTGTAAATTATATTTTTATGAAAGATCTAGATGGATTAAGCCATTTTTAAAACAAGGGGGATGGAGACAGTGCCCTCCAGCTTTTTTATATTCACAATTACTGGTAAATGTGTACTGTATGTCCATCATGACTGGCTTTTTGAAGAGTATTATAATGAAAAGAAAGAGTTTAATCCTGGAACAATGTGTTTTATTATGTTTTGATTTTTAGACATATTGACGAAAATTTGATGGAAATGTCTCAAAATAGAACCAGTCTATGTAATTTTGATTTATGAATCCTCTATTTTAATGAATACATAAACTGTGACTTTTATGATTTTAACATGTTTTGAAATCGGATAAAGTATATTCTGATTCTGAATTCACATAATAAATCTGAGACATTTTTCAAGGAGGAGGAGCATGAAAATTTAATTTTGTGCGACATTTAAGTAGCAAAAAATATGTTCCAGTTGAGATTCCTGCATTGGCTTCCAACCTTGCAATTCCAAAGACTATTTGAAGTTTGAAAATAGGCTTAGGCCCTCATTGTGATTTTGCCACAGTAGGGCGGAGTATGCCCAAGGGATGGTAAATACCATTACCCCCAAGGTGAAGTATTTACTACATGAGGTAAATAGCTCATATTGTGAGTTTTTAACCCCTTAGCTGCGGTAGCTATTCCGCCGCAGCGCTAAGGGGGAGGCGGGCCGCGCGGCGCTCCCGTACTCATGACAGAACCGCTGCGTCACGGCCCTCAGGTGAGCTGTGCTTGTGATGGAACGGTTCCGTCACGGCCCCGCTCGCTCTTTAGAACATCAGCGTAGATGCGGAATTTGCGCCACCCAGGCGCGGCGAGCAGGTCGTGACGGAACCGTTCCATCACCAGCACAGCCCACACGAGGCTCGTGACGGAACGGTTCCGTCACGAGCACACAAAGGGTTACAAGGAAAATGGGGCATGATATGAGGCATCGTTTTGTAACTCACCAAATTGTGTATGTTTTCTCTATTTGAGGTCCTTTCCCCGCAAAAAAGTTTGGTAGGTTGTTTTGATACTCCGCTCAAAGAGCTAAAGGTAAAGCAAGCTGACACAAACAGACTTTGCTGAATTTTACCCTGCCTCTTTGGTCCAGAGACCTCAAAGTCTAAGTACACAGACAAATCACATCATACATGGAAATAAACAGTTCTTTGACTGAATCACATCACCAAACTAAAGGGTCGAAAATAAAAATATATATATTATTATTAAGAGAAATCTTATAATGACCATATTCAGTTGCCTTGTACCTGTTTCTAGTCCTCTGGGATCTGGTCAAACATTGTTTTTGTGATCTAGAGAGCAATGCTTGACAGTGTACTTTCATCTTTTGTGACATATGTCTTTTTCGAGGTTCGATATTGCGAACTTCTAGAGTAATGTTGAGTCATCAGCGATGTGAAATGTCTGCTCTTTTGTGAAACTGCTTTATGTTTTTCATTTATTTACTGCAAAACCAATCATCTAATTAATTATGTAGGATTTATATGCAGATGAATAGTCGAGTTTATTCATTGTTTTTGATTGCCTTAATACACACTAAAAACACAACAGCTTTAGAAGTCATTGAAAATCCTGTAGAATTTTTTTATTTTGCTCTATTGCCAATGCTCTGAGAACAAGAAACACCACGTTAGCCAGACACATACAGAGGGTTTCCGTAAAAGACAGAGGGTCATCATGTGGTCTTCCCTTGAGATAACATTTTTCAGGTTCACGTTTTTTGGTTGCTAGATCTCCAGTCCACATAGGTCTCCTTCTCTGAAACAGAACAGCTCTGGGCCAGGCAGTAGATAAACACACGCTTTTGATTGTCCCTTGAGATTGGATGCTTCTCTTTTAAGCAGCCAGATGTTATGTGGGAATTGTCTGTGCTGTAGGACTGCATGGAACAGTGCCACTTTATGAATCGAACGCAGCTGCTGCATGCTGTTGGAAGCCTGATTCTTGTTCAGGCTGAGCGACATTCAGTTGAAAATAGCAAATTATGTACATCTCACCATGGTGGACCCTACAGGCAAGGTGCTACGTTTTTACTAATTAGTCGGTCAATGCGCAGTCAAACCCTGTGTGAGAATATCGGAGAAGTATATCAAAACGTTTTAGCATCTACTAAATTAACCACAGCATTTTTTAATGCTGTTTTTATATATCACGAGGTAGCCTACAGTGCTATACATGAGCATCACATTACATTTCACATTTATTCTGTTCAAACACGGGGAATTTAAATATATTGGCCAGAATTACATGATGTTATGCCGAGGGCGGATCCCCCATGCCAACAACTGCTTATATGGTAGCTAGGGTTATTCTTCTTTATTTTTATTTATGAAGTTTTATATAGCACGAACATGACCATTAGTGGCATCAGAGCGCTGTACAGCATAACAATAGCAAATACAGGAAGGCACAGGATAATAGCACAAACAGAAACAGTAGCGACTGATAAGACAAAAGTAAAGGTGTACAAGGAAACAGTGGAATCAAAGTGTTACGGATAATCGCATCAGATAGGAAGGAGACAACTCAGTAATCTAATTTAATTTTTTATTTTTTTTAAATGATTAAATGAGGGGTTGGTCCTGATCTCCAGAGGAAAAGAGTTAAACATTTTTGGGGCAATTCCGGAGAAAGTTATTCTTTAACTTTTCTTGTTGTAATATTTTTGGGGTTTCAGTAGTAGGGAGCTAGTACTACGAGACAAACTGTTCCCTTCCGATAACACCAGTTTCTGAGCCAGGTAGTGAGGAGTGTTGTGGTAGATGGCTGTGAATGTCATGCAGGCTATTTTGAGAATGATCCTCGATTCATAAGGTAGCCAGTTCAGGAAATGGGGGACGGGGGAGAAGTGATCCTTGTTTTTTGTGCCTGTGATGAGCTGTGCAGTCGCATTGAGGGTAGCTCTCAGAGGGGCTAGTGTACGCCCATGAGGGTAGTATTCCCATAGTCAAGTTTGGAAATCACAAGCGCTTGACCTGCTATTTTGAGATCTGAGTTGGGCAATAAGGACTTTAGTTTCCTTAAGACATGGAGTTGGTAACTGGCCCCTCTAGTTGTAGCGCTGAGGTGATTCGGCATGGAGATTTTTTGTACGATGTTATTCCTAGGGATTTAGCTGAATCAATGATATATGGTATACAGTTTAAGGTGGTGGAAAATGGGAGCTAGTCTTTGACGTTAGAAGTGGAGTTGGATGGAGATATTAGTAGGAATTCGATATTGAGGGAAATAAGTTTGAGGTGATTAAGAGTCAGCTAGTGTTGAGTTTTGGTAAGGATGTTATTGAGGGTGTTCATGTCCCGATTGATAAGGATTGAGATCTGTTTTGCAGGAATAAGCGGAGCCATTTTAAGACAGTACCAGAGAGACCCATCTTATGTTCGAAGAGGTTCAGGAGAACCTCAATTTTGACCTTGTCAAACGCTGATGATAGGCCAAGTAGTATTAGGAGACAGGATTCATTTTGATCAAGTAAGCATAGAGCATCATTGACAATATGGACCTTGGCAGATTCAGTACTGAGACCTGGTCTGAAACCAGATTGGCAGTGGTCGAGGAGTTATTGATGAGCAGTGTGATTGCGGAGCTGCTGATGAACACATTTTTCCAGGGGCTTGACCAAGATTGGGATGCTGGAAATTGGGTGGTAGTTGTTGCGATCTGAGAGTTCATCGTTGAGCTTTTTCAAAATAGGTGTGACTTGACCACTCTTTAGACAGTCCGGGATAGTGCCTAGTGTCAATCAATCAGTCATTCAGGGTAATGTGAAGCGCGTTCCTCACCTGTGAGGGTCTCAAGGTGCTGGGGGGGGTCAGCAGCTCCGTTTAGCCAATGAGCCAGGTCTTGAGTGTCTTCCTGAAGGTGTTCAAGGAGGTGGCGCATCTGATGTCGATCGGGAGCTCATTCCAGGTCTTATCACGATGTGGGAGAAGGCTCTACCCCTTGATTTGGCTCTGTGGATGCGTCGGTTTCGGCGAGGTTGGCAGATCGTATTTTATTTATTTATAAAATTTCTATGTTTCTTTAGGGTACATGGAAGGTGATTCGGTCATTGAGGCATTGGGGTCTGGTGTTGTGTAGACATTTGTAGGCGTGCGGGAGTACCTTGAACAAGATTCTCTTCTTGACGGGGAGCCAGTGGAGATTCCGTAGATATTGGCTGATGTCTTTGGGTCGAGGGATCCCCACAATGAGTCTGGCGGCGGTGTTCTGTATCGTTTGGAGCTTGCAGATCAGGGCCTTGTTTATGCCGACTCAGAGGGCGTTTCCCTAGTCTAGTCTGCTGGGAATGAGTGCGTAGGTAACTGTCTTCCTTGCTTTGGTGGGGATCCATTTGAAAGTCTTACGGAGGATGCAGAGGGTGTTGAAGCAGCTTGAGGTCACGGTGTTGACCTGTCGGTTCATGGAGAGGGAGGAGTCGAGAATGATGCCGAGATTTCTGGGAAGGTCCATGGGGGTTGGGGGGCTGCCAAGAGCGATGGGCCACCAGGTGTTGTTCTACGCCGATGAGGTGGTTCTGAGGATGAGGACTTCTGTCGTCTTCGAGTTGAGCTTTAGGCAGCTGTTGCTCATCCAGGCTGTGACGTTCTACATTTCTTCCTGGAAGTTGAGTCTGGTGGTGGCAGGGTCCTTGGTGAGGGAGAGAATGAGCTGGGTGTCGTTGGCATAGGATACTATGCTGAGTCCATGCTGTCGGATGATGACGACGAGGAGGGACATGTAGATGTTAAATAGGGTTGGGCTGAGCGATGATCCCTGGGGCACACCGCAGTTGATTTCCGTGGGTTTGGAGAGGAAGGGTGGCAGTTTAATTCTTTGGCTTCTGTCGGTGAGGAACAAACTGATCCAGTCGTGGGCAGTTCCTTGTATGCCAGCGTCGTGAAGTCTGTTGGTAAGTGTGAAGTGGGAGACAGTGTTGAAAGCTGCTGATAGATCGAGTAGGATCAGGGCGGCGGTGTGGCCTTGGTTGAGGAGGATACCGATGTCTTCCTTGGCGGCGAGTAGGGTGGTCTTGGTGCTGTGATTGCTGGGGAATCTGGATTGTGAAGGGTTTGGGATGGCATTGTCCTCAATTAATCTTGTCAATTTTGTGTTGACAGTTTTCTCCGCGACTTTCACAGTGAAGAGGAGGAGCGAGATGGGGCGGTAGTTTTTGAGGTCCGTTGTATCTGCCGAAGCCTTCTTGAGCAGGGGCCTGACTTCTTTGTGTTTACAGTCATGGAGGAAGATGCCAGTCTCAAAGGTGGTGTTGATGGTGCGTTGTACTTCTGGTGCTATGGTGGTGGCCGCTCTGTGGGTAGATGTGTGGTGGCAGAGGTCTGTGAGGGCCTCAGAGTGGATGACTTTCATTGTCGAGGTGGTGTCTTCGGTGGTGACCGGTGACCAGGAGGAAAGAGTGCGCTGGATGGCATTGCCGGTTTGCGGGCTGGTTGTGGAGTCAGGTCTGTCTTTGTTGAAGTTGTCGTACAGGTTTTTGATCTTCAGTTGGAAGTAGGAGTAGAGCTTGTCATGGCGGTCCTGGGAAGAGATGATGTCCGTTGCTTGGCTGGGGGGTTTGGTGAATTCCTGGATGATGCTGAATAGATCCTTGGAGTTGCTGGAGTTGGCAAAGATGTAGTTGTGGAAGAAGGTCCTTTTAGGTGGTTCTGATGTGTTGGTGGTATTCCATCATGGCTTTCTTGTAGGCGTTGTAGTTTTCAGGTGTCTTGTTTTTTTTCCAGTTCTACTCCAGGCGTCTGCATGTGCACCTGGCTTCTTGTAGGTCTGTGGTGAACCAGGCGGTTCTACTGGGGTGTTGTCTGTCGGAGTTGCGTAGAGGGGCGAGTTTGTCTGCGCCGTTAGCGATTCCCTGGCCGCGAGTCCAGTCGTGTCCTTGTAAAGTTTGTCCTTAATGTGAGGAAGACATTGTCAAAGAATTCTAGGTTGCGATTAGACGATTGAATGAGCACAATTCTATTATCGCATATGGAGATTTGTGCTTCAGCATTGTACATGGTGGAAGGCAACATGTTGACTTTATGCCCGTAAGCGTATTCTTGGTCGAGGTAGGTTCGAGTATTATTATTATTATTACTCAAAATTTCTAGAGTGCGTAGCTAACCAGAGGCATACCTGCGCTGGTGGAATAGAAGTAAAATGGAGGGAGGGTCTACAGACTAATGTTTTGGAATACCGCAAGTAGTGCATTTCTACACTGATTGCAATGATTGCTGAAGAAGATAAGCCCATTAATTAACGCACCCTTCTTAATGCAAAAGTAGTGATTTAGACTAAGAGTTTCTGGATGTGAAGAAAGTTGTGTGCTTTAAAGTTTTAGTCGCATACTTGGATAGATTGGGTGTAGTTGATATTATTTGAGTTGTGAACAGCAGGGAATAGTGAGTGGTTCAACTTGTCGAATGGGGTGGCCCCATGATGCACAACAGGAATAAAGAGGAACAAGAGATAGAGTGGGTGAGTATGGGAGCAAATCCACAGGTGTCACTACAAGATGGCTGCAAAGAAGGAGGTGCAGTGTGTCACCTACTGCATGGTCTGTAGCAGCCCTATTTCAGTTGTAGTGCTGGTGTTGTTTAGGATAGTCATATTTGACTGTCTAATATATTGGAAAGTGAGGGAGAAGGCAGAGATGTAGAGAGACAGCTAAAACAAAGGAGCAATACAGTGAATTATTGGTGGATCCAGCTAAAACAAAGGAGCAAAATATTGGAGCATCCTCAGTACCACAAAGCCACAACTAATGAATAGCTTTTGATGATCCAGGAGTGAGTAAAGTGTCAGAGACAAGCAAGGGAAGGCTGAAAAAGGCAAACAGAGCGAAGGATCCTGGGGATGGGAGAGGTTGGAGCCACCCATCAGTCAGTCTTCAACATCTCCCAAAGACTGTCAATATGAGGGGAAGCAGGCGTGTTTCATAAAGTAAGCGACACTGGCAGCACAAAAATATTGGTTAGGCTACATCTGCTCCCATTTTTAAAACTGGCGATCAGATTAGGATGAACCACCAGAGAAATCCCATAGCGGGGGATGGATTCCACGAAACTCCGCTGGGACTGTCCCGAGCAGGTGAAATTCCATCAGCTATGGTCAGATTTGCTGCAGAATGACCCAAGACCACCACATGACCAGCGGGTTGACTGCACTTGAAATTAGAATAGAATTGCGGTGACAGCGGAACTATCAGTTGTTTCAGACCGCCGCAATCACAACAATTTATGAATGGGAGAGCCGGCGGAAGGGCTGTTGTATTCCGACCACTGTGGTTGCTCTGGAATATTAATGGCGGTCGAAAGCAAACAAACAACAAAACCACCAAGTGTGGCTATTGATCTGGCTCAGCCTAAAAAAATCACCTAGCACACCCCCAATGACATATCCCCATGGCAAGTAAAACATACAAATCCCAGCTCAACCCACACAACACTCCTGACATCAATTCTCCATTTTGACCCACCCATATAGCTGAGTATAAAACCAGCCCCTTCCCTAACTGGAATCCTTTGCACAACTCCACTACTGAAGGGCCCAACCCCACAGCACAAAGGAGAGGCAAATTAGCATGCATCACACCATCACAACCACACACACACACTACACACATCCCCACACAACCTTCACAACTGCACTTTTCCCACATTTGCACATTACACACCATGTCACAAAAGAAGATGCCCAAATTCACTGACAATGAGTTGTCAGTGATGGTAGATTAGGTAATCAGAGTAGAACCACATTTTTTTGGAAGCATGGTCCAGCAGACACCATTAGCCACAAAAAATCAAATGTGGGAAAGGATAGTCAACAAAGTCAATGCAGTAGGGACTACCCCGCGCACCCAGAAGGAGATCAGAAAGAGGTGGAATGACTTCAAGACCAGGGTGAAAGAGCTTGCCAACAAGAACCATGAGCTGGCTAAGAGGACTGGGAGTGGCCCTCCCATTCCACCACAAACATTCACCAAATGGGAGGAGAAGGTGCTTGCCACACTGCATCCAGAGAGTCTCACAGGAATACCTGGAGGCTTGGTAAGTAACAACAAATGTCTACTATTACACTGCTATGTACAATTCCTAGGCCCAAATGCACTCATGTGCAACACACTCTTCCCATCACATTTCTCTCAGATCTAACATTTACTCCCTCTGAATCACCCCAAAGGTAGCTAGCAACATTCCCAGTGGGTCATGTGTACAGGCAGCCAGCACTACAACTCCCACCAGGCACCCTTGTCCCACAACTGAGCAGGATGAGCACCCCCCCACCCACAACCATGTGGCAGCTATTGCATTGCTCTCTTCAAACTCACAGCTACGTAGCCATCTTAACAGGGAGGGGTGTTTGTGGGTGGGAAGCAAGCACTCCAACTCCTACCAGGCACCCTTGTCCCACAGCTCAGCAAGATGGAGCACTCCCCCGCCCAAACCATGTGGCAGCTATTGCATTGCTCTCTTCAAACTCACAGGTATGTCGCCATCTTAACACAGAGGGTTTTTTGTAGGTGGGGTAGCCAGCACTACATCTCCTACCAGGCCCCTTGTCCCACAGCTGACCAGGATGGAACACTCCTCCCACCCACAATCATGTGGCAGCCATTTCATTACCACCTCAGACTTACAGGTAGGTAGGCTTCTCATGCTCTCTTGTCACACAGCTGATCAGGATGGAACACCCCCCACACCCACAATCACATGCCAACCATTGCATTGCTCACCTTCACCTAATAGATAGGTAGCCATCTTAATAGTGAGGGGTATTTGTGGGTGGGAAGCCAGCACTCCAACTCCAACCAGGCCCCCTTGTCATACAGCTGAGCAGGATGGAGTCCTCCCCCTATCCACAACCATGTGGCAGCTATTGCATTGCTCTCTTCAAACTCACAGGTCAGTAGCCATCTTAACAGGGAGGGGTATTTGCGGGTGGGAAGGCAGCACTACAACTCCCACCAGGCCCCCTTGTCCCACAGCTCAGCAGAAAGGTACACCACTCCAACTCATAACCATGTGGCAGCAATTTCCCTCCACCGTGTCACAGAACAGGTAGGTAGACAGTGCATACACCCTGCCATTTCTCTCAAAAAGCATGGAACCGTATGACCACACCAGCCCTCACATGTCATCTAAATTGGCATAGATCCAAAAGCCACATCCAGTGTACAGACAACTAAGCATATGTAACTGTCACTGAAATAAACTGTGACTCACCAAGTCCCATGTGGAAGAAATTTAGGGCCCAATCATGCACAGCACTGAATGCTATGTGTAAGTGCCATGGTGTCAGAGCATGAAGCCCCATATGAACACAAAACATGCATGGTCAATTTGAAAAACAAAGTAAAGTACAAGATATGAAAAGGTATGCATAACATTACAATGGCTAGTTCTTGCTCAGATGAAACGTCTTCCATGCGGAGCAAACCAAAAAGACACATTACCTAAACTTGATGTGCCGGAAGTCGTTAGATGACGACATGTCCTTGTAATCACACAATCTGTAAGTGGGACATGGTTTCTCTTTACATGTCACACCATGGACAAGTAATGTATGTACCTCCACATCATGTCATGATGGTCAGTACCTTGCAGCCATATAGAGTGATTTCAATGTAAACTGTGTGGTGTATCACATGTAACATCCAAACATCTAACACCTAGATTGTGAAGTGCACTTCAATGACCATTACACCTCTGTTCAACAGGATCTCCACAAGCACATGCTGCAGAAGAGAACACCAAAATGTAGATCCAGTCTAACTCTGATACATGAACCCTCGGAGGCAGACTCCCTACTTTCCTCGGATGAGGAGCAAGAACCTGGCCCATCAAGACTGAAAGTGCGCGCCACGTCACAGGCTCCCATTGTCCCACCACCACAGCAGCAACAACAGCATTGACCCCTGCTGCAATGACCTGTGCGGCCTGAACCACACCACTACCACTTCTGCCTCTAACACTGGGGGTGTGTCGAGTGCCAACGCCACAGGTCCGGGCCAGCAGGGCAGGTGGGAGGGCAACTAGGGGGCGACTTCGAGAGGACACTGGGACCGAAGCCTTTGGGGCATATGAGCAGACCCAGGGACAAATAGGCCAGGTTTTGGAAGAAGTGATAGAGCTCCACCTACTGCTGAGGTCCATGGACACGTGCATGGACCAAATTGTGGACCACATGGGCCAGCTTGTGGGTGTTCTGAGGGACAGATAAGTGGCCCAAAGGACAGCTCAACCCCCCCTCCAGTGGCCTACAGGATGATAATTCCACCACCTCAGCAGCGACCACAGAGAGGGGTGCGCTGCAACAAACTGACTCCTGAGACACCGCTGAGTCCGCACAAGGAGCACAAGGAGCCATCTTAGAAACATCAGGGGAGGATCACGTGGTAAAGTACCATCCAAACGCTAGTCACCAAACCAGCCAATATGGCATCTCTGTTCACCTTGACATTGACTTTGTTGACTCTCCTTACCCACACCGCCATGTTGATGGTAGGTGTCTGTTGGACTGTGTGACTACATCAATGTGGTGACTACTCTATTGTCTCATTTACCATCACTGACAACTCATAAGTTCATTTAGCCCCATTTTGTAAATCATCACATTTTTGTCTCAAATACCCATTGTAAGTAAATACTCTTTACACACCTATGTCTTTGTGTCAGCTCCATGTTTATCACAGTATGTACAATGTCTACTCAGATTCCATGTACCACAAGCTCCGATTGTGACGAGGCATTGAGAGGGTGAAGGGACCTAGAAAGACACAAGAGAATGACATTTACTTGTCAGGTGATGGCATCACACCTAGTACACACCAGTAGCTATCAAGGTACACAAACTAGCACACATTAGAATGAGCAACAATATCAACATAGCCATCATGTAGCTGGTCATAACTACCCTGAGCCACACACAGCAGCCATTAGCGCAGAGCCAACAACAACCAGTAGTCAAAACGCTCTTCTAGGCCTTGTCAGTACCATCAAACACAGCAGACAATGCCACTGTTTTACAATGTCACTCACACTCAAGGGAAATAGTTGTTGATGAGCTGTTGAAGCAGGTCAACACCTTCCTCCTCTCCACTATCGTCATCCTTGGACATGTGTGGTCGTCCAGGAGCAGGAGGATTCTCTCTTTGCGCAAGGCCAGGTTGTGGAGCACGAAGCATGCAACTACGATCTGACACACCTTTTAGGGGGGAGAGTAGAGTAGTACACCTCCGCTCTTGTCCAGATACCGGAATCTAGACTTAAGAAGTGCAAAAGTATGCTCCACCACACAACGTGCCCTCCCATGTGCATCATTGTAGCGGACTTCACCCAGGGTCCTGGGATTCCTCAGAGGGCTCAGCAACCAAGGCCGGTTGGGATACGCAGAGCCACCGAGGTGTGAGATACACAGATCAATTTTGTTATATAACAGTAGCTGAGGACAGCATGTCATACACACAGCACACTACTTGACTCTACGTACTCACCAACAATCCACGCACACTCTGGATCCAGATTTGCCATTAGCTGTGGTATGATACTGTTATGTAGTATGTAGGAGTCATGTGCTGATCCTGGAAATCTGGCACAGACATGTCTGCTTGGCATACTACTTGCACATTAATGGAATGGAAATGCTTCCAGTTCCTGTATATGTGCTCACGTGCCTATGGTGGAACCAGGCCAACATGTGTGCAGTCAAAGGCGCCAACAACATTAGGGATGTGGGAAAGGTCATAAAAATCACCCTTCACAGCTGCCAATTCATGTCTCCTGGGAAAATGGATGTAGCGCTCCTTCAATGTCATTGTTGTGGACAGGACATCATGTAGCACCATGGTGAATATTGGTTGAGACATCCCATATGTACTGGCCACCGTGTACTGGAACAAACAAGTTGCAAAGAAATGCAGGGCTGCCATCACCCTGACTGTTGGTGTCAAAGAAGTTGAATAGGTTCTATGAGGCCTCAGATGGGGCTCCAACTGACCAAATAGGTCTTGAAGGGTAAGTCGATTCGAACGGAATTTCCGTAAGATGTCCTCATACTCCATGTCTGCCAGCAATGTGAACAGACAATGCACATTTGGTTGTCTCCTACATAAAATAAAAGTTAACACATGTCAATTAAATTCCCCTATGATATTTGTCCAACATCTTATGTCTTGATGAACACATTGGCAACAATGACTGGACTGAAACAATAGATTAAAGCACAAGTCACATGCAGAGACAACTTGATCTCAAATAGTTGTACATGTGTTCAGTATGTACATACTGAGTACCCCAAAACAGATTCTGACTATGTGAATGGAAAATGGTATATTCCGAAATCTTATGTCACCACTCCTGAGAGTAGTTGACACAGCACATGTTTGAAACAGCAACACTGCTGGCTTCTACGTAGCTGCTGTACCTGCCACACCTTCTAGTGTAAGTCGAAACAGAGCACACATGTTCAACACAATGAGCAGAGTGTGTGTATGGGATCAACTATCAAAATGATTTCAGCAATCAACACAGTTAAATAGGCACGCTATGTAGTCAGTCCAGCATTACTGTGGGTTGATTACCCATCTCACCCATTGACATGTTCACAAATTTGAGAGTCCATTACACAACAGATCTGTGTACATGCACACAAATATCATATGAGACATGTGAGGTAGTACATGCCAATGCATGTTATCCTGTGCACTGACATGGCATGTGTAGTCATCAGTGAGTTCAGTGTCACACTAGCTTTGAATTTACCAATCAGGTGGCATGATTTGTTGTAAGTGTCTAGTGTTCAATGATGAGAAGTGGCCATTGTCTTTGCTACAGCATGATGTGTCCATAGGTGCCATATGCGTGCACCACCACCGCAATCACAGTCATTGGCACCAATGGAAAAATGCCATTTCGCAGTTGCGAACGCCTTGCCCCGCGGTGTGACACCGTCAATGCCCATGCCATTGCAGCCAATGTGAACCACGATTGCGGAACTGAATTACACATATAAAGCCCGCCGTTGGCGTGCTCTGCTACCCCAGGCCCAGTCATTGGGTACTATCAAAAGATGCACGATTGCGGTAGCAACAGCCTGGGCCCCGCGGTGTGACACCACCAGTGCCCATGCTATTGCAGCCAATGGGAACCGCGATCACAGTACTGAATTACACATTGGAAACCAGCTGTTTGCGAGCTGCACTACTGCGGGCCCGGTCATTGGATACAAATGAGAGATGCAAGATTGCGGTAGCGAACGTCTGGCCCCCGCGGTATGACACCACCATTGCCCAAGTCATTGCAGCCAATGGGAACTGCGATCACGGTAGTCAATTACACAATTGAAAATCGGGGTAGGCGTGCGCCGCCACCGCGGGCCCTGTCATTGGTCAACTTTGACAAAAGCTGACCAGAAGCACCAATTGCAGCAGCTGAGTGCCACTGAAACAACCCCAGGGGGCTATATATATATATATATATCTGCGAGAGAGCCACAAGTTTCCACTGCATCCAGATGCTGCTGCCTGCTATTTTTCATCCCCAACTGCTGCTGATCCTGTCTCCTGGACCCAGTGATGGCGAGAACTGATAACATCACGGCCCGTCCCTTCACCATAGAGGAGCTGGAGTTCCTGGTGGATGAAGTGCTTTCACAGTATGGAAGGCTATATGGTGCTCCAGATGTACTGGTAAGTGTTTCAGAGTGCTCACAGTGCTCACATGATATTTCTCTGCAGTAGTATGTGCCTGTGTGTGCAAATTAATGTGCACACATCCTCATTTTTGATGTACCATGCTCCATACCTGGCCCAGTAAATATTGCACTTGACAATTTGTGGAGGATGGCAACATGGACATTTCTACAGCCCTTCTCCATCAAGTAAAATACAAAAGTAGGTGTGAGACTGGGTAATGTAAATGAGCGATACACTGCCTGGCATGCTGCCTTCATGTCTATGGGATGTTTAGCTTTTTTCCACAGAACCATGGCTGCATTGAAGGGTGGGAGGGACATGCAGTGTTTTTGCAGCCATACTGTCACACCGCTGGTTTGCAGTTGGAGTCTGAAAAAATATTGCCTGGGATATGTGATGACATAGTCCACAAGGTTTTCGCCTGCTCCTTTGTGACATTGCACAGGTATGTGTTCGATAGGTTAATGAAGAATGGGTGTACAGTTTTCATATTGCCCCCATGGATATGTGTGCATTTAGCACAAGAGTAAAATGCCTGAGTGTAAAACTTTTGGTTGTAATTCACCTATGACCCATCACATAAATGTAATTTGGAGATATCAGCCTTCCATTGTTTTCATTACGTGTACTGACTCGCATGTGTAGGCACTGTTTGCCCTCTCATATTGTACATGCATGTGAATGTTCTGATGGCCCACGTTTAGCCTCAGTGTGAGTCCCCCTGACCTGCACAAAAACTGCCCAATTTGACAAGGACACATCAGTAAATGGACAGAGTGAAACATATGTGTTGTCTACCACCCTATTTCGCAATGAGCTATCTTAGGCATGATGATTGCACAAGACAAGAATACACCTTGTGAGAAGAGTATGAGAATGTAAGATCATGGCTCTAAATGTGACCTCCAATACACAGGTAGGATATCACTGGCCAAGGACATTGAGGGATGTGTAGTGTTTAACACAGTGAGTCTGCCCCAGCACATCATTTCTAATGTTCTGTATGTCTTGCTCACTCACATACTCCATCACAGATGAAGGTCTTCTTCACATTGGTTTATGTGCTGGCACTATGTATGTATATGAGAAGGCCATGTACTGTGTCCATCTTCATACATGTATACATTTCAATGAAAGTATGTGATGCAAGTATACTACGTGTCATACTGTTTCTCTTCTGTACCCTCTCCCCCCTTCCTATTCGCCGCCCCGCTCCCACCTCCCAGCTGCTCCTCCCTCCCACTTGGCCATTTATGGCGGAGACCGAGCGGTGGTGAGCTGTGACCTCTGAGTCTGTTCACAGGCCGGTCGCTCCACGCACCGCATGGCTCCCCGTGAGTGTGCCCAGGTTCTTACCGCTGCTGCCGCGAGTTCGCCTCTGACCCTGTTGCTGAGTATTCTGTGGTTTTTGTAATTTGTGCCCTGTGACTGTAATTGTGCCTTTGGTATTGTAATTGCATTTTGCTTCCTCGCCTCCCTTTTCCGCCACCGTTTCTCCCGCTCTGTGCACCCCCTGCTCCCCGCCGCTGCTCCCCTGCGGCCCCGCCCCTTTTCTCTTCTGTACCCTTCCTATTCGCCGCCCCGCTCCCGCCTCCCAGCTGCTCCTCCCTCCCACTTGGCCATTTATGGCAGAGACCGCGCGAACATGCAGCGGTCACGCGCAGCAGGCGTGCCAAAGGCAAGCCCGTCTACGCCTGTCCACGCCTGGACCGCGCCCAGTGCCATGACCCCCGGACCTCGCCGGACCCAGACCAACCGACTGAGATACGACAACGCCACCCTCAACGCACTCAACACCGAGCGACCACCCGCCTACTATCAAGCCAACCCCATGCGCACCCACGGACCCTTCACCTGTCAAGCCTGCAAATCACCTGCCTCCAAAACCGCTCCACGCCCACCAAACCCAGCAGCAACAACCATCTCAAGTGCATCCTCCTCAACACCCGCTCCATACACAAGCACGCCATCGACCTCTGTGACCTCCTCAAAACAACAGCACCAGATGTCGCCATCCTCACGGAAACCTGGATGAACGCCTCCTCAGCCCCTGACATCGCCATAGCCATCCCGGACAGCTACAAAATCACCCGGAGGGACCGCACCAACAAACCAGGAGGAGGGATCGCCATCATATACAGGAACACCATCAGCGTCATGACCAACACCGAAGACACCATCCCCTCCACCGAACACCTACACTTCCAGATCCGTACCAACCCCCAGACCACCCTCAGAGGAACACTCATCTACAGACCCCCGGGTCCACGCGCACAATTCAGCGAAACCATCGCCGACCTCATCAGCCCGCACGCCCTAGCCTAACCAGACTACATCCTCTTAGGAGACCTACACTTTCACCTAGAAAACAATAACAACAGTGCCACCGCAACACTGCTCGACAACCTCGCCAGCCTCGGACTCAAGCAAATAGTGAACTCCCCCACTCACCTCGCTGGCCACACCCTCAACGCCATCTTTTCAGCCAGCAACCACATCGCCTTCAACCACGCCACAGGACTGCATTGGACCGACCACAGCTGCATACACTTCACATTCAAGAGGACCGCACACACCAACACACGCTTCGGATCCCCCGCAGATGCTGGAGCAAAATCACCATGGACCAGCTCACCACATCACTAAGCCAGAACCCACCTGCAGACACCAACTTACCCAACGCCAACACCGCAGCGCTCAACCTCGCACACTGGATCACCACCTGTGCCGACGTCCTCGCTCCCATAAAAAACACCCACAACAAGGCCACCACCAGAAAACCCTCATGGTTCACAGACGCCCTCAAAGCCGCAAAGAACTCCTGCCGAACTGGCGAAAAGACCTGGCGCAAAGAACGGACAACGGAAAACATGGCTGCCCTCAAAACCGCCACCCGCGAATACCATCAGCAGATCCGGAACACCAAGAGGACATCGCTCAAGGAAAGACTAGACAACAACACCCACAACAGCAAGGAACTCTTCAACATCGTCAAAGAGTTCTCAAACCCTGACGCCAGCAACAACAACGTCACCCCTACGCAAGACCTCTGAAACTCCCTCGCCACGTTCTTTCACCGCAAGATTGCAGACATACACGACAGCTTCGGACCCCAACCCCCACCTCCGGATGCCAGCCCAATGACCCCCTCTCACCTCTCACCAATGACCACCATCAACTCCTGGACCCCCATCAGCAGTGAAGACACCATCCACGTCATGAACACCATTCACTCCGACTACCCCTCCGACCCATGCCCCCATCACATCTTCAACAAGGCCGACACCATCATCACACCCCACCTCCGGAACATCATAAAGAGCTCCTTCACGTCAGTCACCTTCCCGGAGAGCTGGAAGCACGCTGAGATCAACTCCCTCCTGAAAAAACCCACCGCAGACCCCAGGGATCTCAAGAACTTCCGACCGATCTCACTTCTCCCCTTCCCGGCTAAAGTCATCGAGAAGACCGTCAACAAACAGCTGACCGCCTGCCTCAAGGACAACAACTCGCTCGACCCTTCACAGTCCAGATTTCAAGCAAATCACAGCACCGAGACCGCCCTCATCGCAGCCACAGATGCCATCAGAACCTTGATGGACAATGGGGAAACAGCCGCCCTCATCCTCCTGGATCTCTCAGCAGCCTTTGACACCACACCGTATGTCACCGCACCCTAGCACACCACCTCAACAACACGAGCATCCAGGGAAAGGCCCTGGATGGATCACCTCGTTCCTCACTGGCAGAACCCAGAAAGTCCGGCTCCCCCCTTTCCGCTCCCCGGTAACCAAAGCGTTCCTCACTGGCAGAACCCAGAAAGTCCGCCTCCCCCCTTTCCGCTCCCCGGTAACCGAAATCATCTGCGGCGTACCCCAAGGATCCTCACTCAGCCCTACATTCTTCAATATCTACATGAGCCCCCTTACAACCATCGCACGAAAACACAACATCAACATCATCTCCTACGCCGACGACACCCAGCTGATACTCTCCCTCACCAAGGACCCAGCCACCACCAAATCAAACTTCCAGGAAGGAATGAAAGAAGTAGCAGACTGGATGAAGCACAGCCGGCTCAAACTCAACTTGGACAAGATGGAAGTCCTCATCCTCGGACAATCCCCCTTGGCATGGGACAAAACCTGGTGGCCCTCGGCGCTGGGCACCGCACCGACACCCACGGACCACACACGCAACCTGGGCTTCATCCTGAACTCCTCGCTCACAATGAACAAACAAGTCAACGCCGTCTCATCCTCATTCTTCAACACCCTGCGCATGCTCCGGAAGATCTTCCGATGGATCCCCGCCGACACCAGAAGAACAGTCACCCAGGCCCTCGTCACCGGCCGACTGGACTACGGGAACGCCCTTTACTCTGGAACAACCACCAAACTCCAGAACCATCTCCAGCGCATACAAAATGCCTCCGCGCGACTCATCCTCAACATTCCATGCCGCAGCCACATCTCAACCCACCTGAGAAACCTTCACTGGCTCGCCGTCAACAAAAGAATCACGTTCAGACTGCTCACCCACGCACACAAAGCACTCCATAACATGGCCCCGGAATACCTCAACAGCCGACTCACGTTCTACACCCCAACCCGGCAGCTCCGCTCCACCAACCTCGCCCTCGCCATCATCCCACGGATCCGCAGGGCCACCACCGGAGGAAGATCATTCTCCTACCTGGCAGCATAGACCTGGAACTCCCTCCCCACTCATCTACGACGGGAAACAACCTTTACAACGCAATGTTTACAATGCACTACCATTACAACAAAACTTTTACAACGCAACATCCATTACATAGCATGCCATTACAACGCAACCATTACAACACATGACACTACAACACATACCATTACCATCCAACACTTACCCTACTGTTCCACCCCCTGGAGTTAGAATAGTAATTTCTACCCATACACTATCCAACACTTACCCTACTGTTGCACCCCCTGGAGTTAGAATAGTAATTTTTACCTCTACATTATCCAATACTTACCATACATACAGTGTAATGTTATGCATTGTAATGGTATGCGTTGTAAAGGTAGTATGCGTTGTAATGGAATGCGTTGTAAAGGTCGTTTTTAAAAATTCGTTGTAATGGCATGCGTTGTAATGGATGTTGCGTTGTAAAAAATGCATTGTAAAGGTGTGCATTGTAAAAGTATGCATTATAACGTCATACAACCTCTACGACTGACCCAGGACCACCTCAGCTTCAGGAAGCACCTCAAGACCTGCCTCTTCGAGCAGTAGCAGCACCCCGCCCCCCAGCACCTTGAGACCCTAACAGGTGTGTAGCGCACTCTATAAATATCCTGATTGATTGATTGAAGGAGATCTGAGTTTCAGAAACGTTTTGTAGTACAAACAGAGAGGGCTTTTTGGGGACAGATGCCAAGCAGCAACCCGTCAATGTTGACGCCTTCATGGGTACAAACTGCAGTCTTGCGCCACTGAAGAAATCTGATTTCCAATAAAGAGACCAAGTCAGAATGTTAAAATCTTATCCCGACCTTACGCTGAGCAGCATCTAATTGATGTCAATGGGTTCCTTTGCACAAATTCTAGACTTCACTCAGAGCTTTTCCGCCTTTGTCGACAACTGTACCAGGACCCCATTCTTCAGCATCCCACCATCATCAAGTCCCGCTTCAGGTCTAACTTTCACCTTGCTCCACCAACGACTTGTCAACAACCACTTTTTCCCCAAAAAGTTTCTAGGACAGAAGTTAATTTTTCAACTGTGAGGAAACCCAGTCCCTATATCTGACTCGGGCTCCATCAAGGTCAGCCCATGCTTTCAACTTTGACCCGGTCTTGTGTGGCTAATTGACAATTGATTGGCACTTTGTGCTTTTGGTGGTATTTTAAATCAGAACTTAAAAAATCATAACTCCTTCTCTACTTATTGGATTTTGTTGTTTTTGTGTCATTTAATTTAAAGAAATAAAATCCACTCTATTTTTCGAATTTGGGTTGGAGGTTTTCTTGAGTTAAGTTGTGACTGTTTGAGTACTGTGTAAATATTTTACACATTGATACTTCGTCAGCCTGATTGCTTTGTTCCAAGGTACTAGAGGGTTAATCGCAGGTTTATTTAGTGACTTTGACTGTGGTGGTTCACTCAGACAAGGATTGCGATTAGTATTTGAGGTGGGCTCCCAACACCCCTCAACTAATACTAAACCTCCTTACAGTGACGATGAAAGGATACCTATCAAAATATGTGTTTATATCCAATCCCAAACTTTCACACCATTTCCCAAGGCTATTCACAATCTTAGACATAGGCATCTCCAGTGGCCCTCCACCAATAAAGGAAGGTTCGGTGGCACTGCATCAATAAAGGTAAGTCCTGTTGTGAACACTTAAAGAGAAGAGAATGTAGGATGTCAGGGACACGTTGTTGTTAACAAATTCCTTTCCTTCGCGATGTATTTACATTGCCGACAGGTGATTGATTGCATTATTGCATATCACCTGTTGTTTGTGCTCTGATCAGTCAGTGTGAATGTTGGTGCAAAATATACGTAATCTGACCCTTGGATTCTAACCACTGCTTCCACACTGAACATGTGTGGTCCTAGGCAAATAAACATCTAGTTTTGTAAGCACACCTACAGAGTGATGAGAGCAGCGTTTGGCTTATGGCTTTTTCCTTTTTTAAAAGCCACGCTGCACAGCATTGGGAATGCTGTAAAGGATGGCTAGCATTTGGAAAAGTCAAATGGTCCCAAATGTGAGATTTATTGGCTTTTCCATCGTTTGCTTTCTCTGAAAATTGTCTGATGTTAGGGACTAACAGGCACATGCATCAAAGCCTTTTGCGATCGCAAACGGTGCGAATCGCAAAAATCTGCCGTTTTCGATCGCAAAATTAGCTTTTGCGATGCATCAAAGGTCAAGGCCCTCGCAATTAATTGTGAGTTCTCAAATTGCGATTGCATTTAAGGAATCGCATTTACGATTCCTTAAATGCAATGCATTAAAGTTAAAAAATCTGTGATTTCGCAAATAGGGGGAGCAAATTACCATGAAGTTGAACTTCATGGTAATTTGCAAAAACTTTGAAAAATGCACTTTTATGCATTTTTTCAAAGTTTCATATTGCGCACACACATGCCATTAGGCATGTGTGTGCGCAACATATGTGCACAGATCAATTTCAGGGGTGCAACAGGTGTCCTTTTGACACCCTGGCACCCTTGAAATTGCATTCTCAATTTGCGATTCTTTAATTGAGAATCGCAAATTGAGAATGTCTTCCCATTCATTCCTAAGGACCTCTAGGCTCATAGGAATGAATGGGGAGGTACTCCTTAACTGCGATTCGCAGTTTGCGAGTCGCAATTAAAGAATGTTTAGAAATCTCTAATTTTTAAGCGATCTCTACATGCATAGGCTTTTGCGATTCCTTAATTGCGATTCGTTAAAAATTGCAATTAAGGAATCGCAAAAGCCAACATTGATGCATGTGCCTGATAGGGTGGTTGCAATTGACATCATAGGTGCTTGACAGACAGGTCGTTTTAACATCGCAGTCGTATTCCCAAATAAAACACTTGCAATATTAAATGCAATGTGAGGCAGAACCATAAATACAAACCGCAATACGTAGGGAGCAGCATATTTGTTTAAAACACTCGCCTGAAAGCACATAAATGACAGACCACTTAAAACATTACTTGGTATATATTCAAAGTTCAGAGGCAGAAATTTATGATCGACAGAGCTAAAAGCTCAAAATAAATCAAGAGGGTTTCCGCAAGAAGGCTTTTGCTTGACTTCTTTTCAGTGACTTCATTATAAGTTGACAATGTGTTGACATTTACACTTTTAAGTGAATGTCAATGAATTTCAAAAACAGTTTGGACTTTAAAAATATTACAAAATTAGTGGTTTCGAACATGCTGTATAACATACATGGTTCCATCCATGCCAATGAGATGTCAATGGTAAATGTCAGTCAAATACGAATTGTTTTGTGCTTATTGCTTACAGTGGAATCCACGCTCTTGAAAATTTACTAATGAGGTTTTATGACAACATTAACATTCATGAACTGCAATAAATATAAAGTATGTTACACATTGAGATAATGTTTATAAAGTTAGTTTTTGTATCCAAGTCACTTGACAATGTTTTCCAGCAAAGATGCTAGTAATTGTAGTGGACTGCACCCTTAAATTACATTGCAAAGTCGACCATTTCAACTAGGTTGCCTATTATATTCAACTGAGTACTAAGGTGTAAATGTAGAAATAGATAGGGAACAGGTATGTCAAGGAGAAGTTCAAGGAGGGACAACGCGAGGGCTGCACACATACATATCAACATGCAATCAGAGGTTTATTTTAGTCCCAGTTCACAAACTGTGCACCCTTTAGTACTCAAGTAGTGCTAATGATAAAACAGGTGCAAAACACATCACAATGAAGGTCGACCTCCAAAGACTTTCACAAGTTTCTCCCATTCTTAATTGAGCAGCTGCGGTCAAGCTCGCGGCTCACGACTCCCGCCCCCCCCGGCCAACTTTGGCTTTAGTTTCCAAAGTTTCTTCAGCAGGGGTCCAGCGGGTCCCAGCGAGGCGTGGTTCAGCCCAGGTCACGGGCCGCATCCTGTCGCATTTTACCGCGGTCGGGTGGCCAGGTGTAGCCGTGAGAGCCTAATTCCTCGGCACCCCCTCCCCATCGCTCAAGTCAAGTCGGCCCAATTATCTCTGGGGATTTCTTGGCAACAGCCCGCAAGAGGAGAAGTGTAAAACAAAAGTGTTGCAGCTCCTCTGGGTGACCACCCAAGGCAGGACAGGAGGCAAGGCAGGACGGAGTGCCATAACTTACCCCAGCCACCCTGTTCCAAGATGCAGGTGAGCACTTGTGTGTGAAATATGAGTGCTTGAGGATGCGCAGAGCAGTACCTATTCGTGCCGTGAGGGGAACGGCTGTAATCTCGCTAGCAGCTCAACTTTTGGGCCTTTTCCATCGCCTTGAGGGGGAACGGCTGGCTCAACCCCCTCCTTGCCGCACTGACATAGGCTCCAAGTGTGAGGTGAATGACAGCCTACGTTAACCAGGAGGCTTTGGGCGGCGCTTGTGGAGGGCATCACTAGAAGGCGCCAGAGGCCTTCTAATCCAGCGTGAACCCCACACACTGCGGGACGCGCAAGGGCGGCGACAAGGGTAGGCCCGTCATCGCCAGGAAGAGGCAGTGCAGGACCCCCCCTCCTTAACAACTAGGACCAGAGTGGATCTTGGGACCAGGGGAAAGGTATTGAGCCCGACTATTTTGTGCCTACCCTGACTTGTGAGTAGTTTGAGGCCCAGAACACTTCATTTGACTCATTCCAGACCCTGGTGATTACTACTCCTTCTCGAAATTTGCACTTTAATAACATTTATGTTGCTAAATACCCTTGGATTGATTATCATTTTATGCTAACTTTTTATGGATTTTAATTGTTGACTCTTTTTTACATAGTGTGTTCGTTATTGTAGGACCACGAAAAATTCTGTGATATAATTGAATTGCCCAGCCCTCACTACCTCATTTGAGGCCGATCCACCCTGCTTTTTGTCTCTAGTGGGTCGCTTAGATTATTAAGCCTGTCTTAGTTAAGTCTGTACTGTATAGCACGTGCCACTTTAAACAAAGTAAACCTACATTGCCCTTTATTGTTAGCGGCGAGGCACTTGTCACTTTAACCAAGGTCAACCCATCATTGCATTCTATTGATGGCGTGAGGCACGCGTCACTTTAATCAAGATCAACCCATACATTGCACTTTATTGCTAGCAGTGAGGCACGCGTCACTTTAATCAAGGCCAACCCATATTGCATTTTATTGATAGCAGTAAGGCCCCATTACTGGAGCTTTACTTACTTGTAACATTAAGGCAAGGATGAAGCCCGCCAAGCCGTATATCAATAAATCTGGTACTACGATTGATACATATCTGGTTAAAGCAGTTAACGTCCTCTCAGAAGAAATAGACTGTACTGAGAGACGTCTGTCTATGGGTTCTAGTCATATGATGGGAGATCAGGGGTCCGAGGCCAGGGCCTTTACAAGCCCTTCAAGTGAGATCCTATTTGATAAGTCGACTAATCTCCCATTGCTAGCCGAGGAGACATCCTCCAGCGATAATAGAGCAGAAGGCATTAATGGAGATTATACCCGATTATCTTCGACTCCTACTTTGATTACCCCTGGAAGCCCCCGCCCCAGAAAAAGATTAGGGGATGCAGAAAGAATCACATAGAACAAGAGAACGCCAATCCCAACCCTAAGACAAAAAAAGATAAAAAGAATACTCACACAGGGAAACCAGGTCCATCTGCTAAATTAGACCTCTCACAGCACGGCCTAACTTTAGCGGCTATCTCTGAGAAGGTGATAGAGCTCTTAAGGCCGCTTTACGACAAGTTAGATACTTTGGCGAGAGAAATCCATAAGATTAGCGGATCACTGGCCAACGTCAATGATAACGTTTCAAAATGAGGTGATTAGAACTGTTCAGAAAGTTGCTGTTGTAGGCCCCACAAACCAGATTACTATTTTGGATAGCGAATATACCAATACCGCTAAGGAAGGGAACAATACTGTAGAGGTGGTAAATAAGGAAAAAGATGCCAAGTTAGGTAAATCTTCTAATAAAAGCTATAGATCTGTTCCAACCCAGAAGGTAAGCGTAGAGAATAAGCCGGGTAATTCTATTAGATCTGATCCCGCAAAGTCCGATAATTGTGATTGTATTGTTAGGCGCCTTGATACCTGCGGGTTATTGTTTTGCGCATTATAAATTGTTTTCATCATCATCTTCATCATCATAGTCTAAAAGCCACAGTTTATGAGGATAGAAAAACTGTCACGTTTATAAATCTACCCCCTGAATGTAGTGCCAATGTTGCAATATTGGCTAACGTACCCAGACTTCGACCTGGTCAGGTAGAGGACCATAGTTCACTTATGAACAAAGTGGTGTTCTGGTTGACCAATAAATGTGACTATCCAATGTAAGGGGTAAGTCAGATTGGGTGGGTTTGATTGGGCCCCATAAATTTTTTTTTGCAGGGGATTGTATTATCATCAATTTTCGGTCCCCAAGCTGGGCAAACAATACACTTAAAAATGCACCACCACCCTCCCCCCGGGAATTTAATACTACCCTTCTCCCTCTAGGGTATTTTTATAGACATTTGATGGCAATGCATGGAAATGGTAGCTGGCTTAGAAATGGACCATTGTTAGCCCCCTCCCCGTTCTTTACTCTACCTAATTTTTCTATTCCAGTTGCCAACAGACATCAGGCCTTGAGCAAACTTGACATTAATGATTGACGTGCGGGGTCCATCCAGTCTAGGCAGACAGTACAGGAAAGACATGTATTAGAAGACCCCAAAATGGGAACTAAGTTCAATGGTAACCTATCTGATAAGACCAACCAACGTAAGAAACAGCAGGGTGGGTTGCTACCTACAATTGACTTATGGAAACCAATCACTTATAGTGATTTAGACCATGTTCTAGTAGAACCACCTCTTACTAGTGACTTGGGGGGCCATGAAGTACCCTTTCAGGAAGCCTATGAGGTAATACGTGTAATGGGTATCAAGTGACCACCTGGAATAGCTCCGGTTTTGAAAGCAAAATAGGCACACCTTCTTGGTCTGATTTTCTAACAGCCCAACATGACATTCCACCTGGAGATCAACAATGACAACAACACCACCACCCTGCTAGATAACCTCGCCAACCTCGGACTCAAGCAACTGGTGAACACCCCCACCCACTACGCCGGCCACACGCTCGACCCTATCTTCTCTGCCAGCAGCCACTTTGCCTTCAACCACTCCACCGAACTACAATGGACTGACCACAGCTGTATCCTCTTCACCTTCAAGAAGACCACATGCCACCACCGCACACAACATATCCCCCGTAGATGCTGGAGCAAAGTCACCGCAGACCAGATAACCACATCACTGAGCCAGAACCCACCAATCAACACTACTGACACCACTGATGCAGCCCGCCACCTCACACAGTGGATCGTCAACTGCACCGATGCCCTGGCACCACTGAAGAACCCTCCAGGCAAGCCCGGCAACAGGAAAACAACATGGTTCACCGACGACCTCAAAGAATCGAAGAAATCCTGCCGAACCCTCGAGAAAACCTGGTGCCACGAACGGACGACAGAAAACATGACAGCCCTCAAGTAGGCCACCCGCAATCACCAGCAGCTGATCCGCACCACCAAAAAGACATCGTTCAAAGAACGGCTAGACAACAACACACACAACAGCAAGGAACTCTTCAGCATCATAAAAGAGCTCTCCAATCCCATCGCCAACAGCTACGACATCACACCGTTACAAGACCTCTGCAACTCCCTCGCCAAGTTCTTTCACTGTAAGATTGCCAATACCCACAACAGCTTCGGCGCCCAGTCTCCGCCCCCAGCCACCGAACCAATGCCCCCCACAGCCACCCTCAGCGCTTGGACTCCCATTAGCACCGAAGATACCGCCCACGCTATGAACACCATCCACTCCGGCTCTCCTTCAGACCCAGGCCCTCACCACATCTTCAACAAAGCCGACACCATCATCGCTCCCCACCTACGGAACGTCATAAACAACTCCCACACGTCTGCCACCTTCCCAGAGAGCTGGAAGCACGCAGAGATCAACGCCCTACTGAAGAAACCCACAGCGTACCCTAAAGACCTAAAAACGTCTGCCCCATCTCTCTTCTTCCCTTCCTGGCAAAAGTGATTGTGAACATCATCAATAAACAGCTGACCGCATTCCTCAAGGCCAATGGATCCCTTGACCCATCCCAGTCCGGATTTCGAGCCAACCACAGCACCGAGACCGCCCTCATCGCAGCCACTGATGACATCAGGACCCTACTTGACAATGGGGAAACTACCGCCCTCATCCTCCTAGACCTCTCAGTCGCCTTTGATACAATCTGCCATCGCATCCTAATAACCCGCCTCCACAACGCCAGGATCCAAGGTAAAGCCCTGGACTGGATCACCTCATTCCTCTCCGACAGAACCCAGAGAGTCCGCCTCCCTCCCTACCGCTCCGAGGCCACCAAGATCATCTGCGGCGTACCCCAAGGCTCATTGCCCAGCCCAACCCTCTTCAATATCTAGATGAGCCCCCTCGCCACCATAGCACGCAAACACAACCTCAACATCATCTCATATGCCGACGACACCCAGCTGACACTCTCCCTCACCAAAGACCCAGCCACCACCAAACTCAACCTCCAGGAAGGAATGTAAAAACATCGCTGAATGGATGAAACACAGCCGCCTGAAACTGAACTCAGACAAGACGGTGGTCCTCATCCTCGGACCATCCCCATCCACTTGGGACGACTCCTGGTGGCCCACAGAACTGGGCACCGCACCGACACCCACTAACCACGCACACAACCTGGGATTCATCCTGGACTCCTCTCTCACGATGACCAAGCAAGTCAATGCCATCTCATCATCATGCTTCAACACCCTGCGCATGCTCCATAAGATCTTCCGGTGGATCTCTACTGGAACTAGAAAGACGGTCACCCAGGCCCTCGTCACCAGCTGACTAGACTACGGGAATACCCTATACGCAGGAACCACAGCCAAACTTCAGAAAAGACTCCAATGCATACAGAACGCATCCGCACAAGTCATCCTCGACATCCCCCGCCACAGCCACATATCAGCCCACCTGAGAGACCTGCACTGGCTCCCCGTCAACAAAAGGATCACGTTCAGGTTCCTCACCCATGTACACAAAGCGCTCCACGACATAGGTCCAGAATACCTCAACAACTGCCTCACATTCTACACTCCAACACGCAAACTCTGCTCCGCCACCCTCGCCCTCGCCACTGTCCCACGGATTCGCAGAACCACCGCCAGAGGAAGATCATTCTCCTACCTGGCGGCCAAGACGTGAAACTCCCTCCCCGCCCACCTACGACTGACCCAGGACCACCTCACATTCAGGAAACACCTCAAGACCTGGCTCTTCGAGCAGCAGCGGCACTCCCCCCCTCCCCCAGTCCCTTGAGACCCTCATGGGTGAGTAGCGCGCTTTACAAATGTACTGATTGATTGATTGATTATGTCGTTGAAGTTGCCTCCTATCACATGAAGGGAGACTGGGGCCTCTAGCAGGATGTCTGTCACTTTGTCAGTGTACCTGCTTGTAATCTGGGTGGAGCATAAACACAGACAAGGGTTAGCTTGGACTGGTCCCATTGGCGTCACACTCCTATGTAGCCACCAAATGTGTCAACACCATGTACACCCCTCTCCCATAGAATCAATGCTTGGTTTCCAGCTGGTGGGTTCCTGGTGGATTACTGTTCCACATGAGGACTGTGGGGGCCTGGTGGTCTACGGGGGCTAGCAATGGTACGTTGTAATCTGCGAGTGTGTCCTTGTTGTGTGTATCGAGCTCAAAAGACCCTCTTTCAGTCTTCAATCAAAGCCAGTGCAGCTAACCTGAAGCTGTGAAACAGAAATCCCTTTCCCCTTTGAACCAACCCCTTACCCCACTCCCCACAGCCTTCTCACAGCACATAAGCTCATGGCCAGAGAAATATTGTGGGGCTGAGACAGAATATCTAGTCATAAATATCGAGTTGCACAAATATCGTGGCATAAATGTAGTGGGTCAGAAATATTGGTAGCAAGAATATCGTGGTCAAGCATATCGATTAAAGGTAAGTAATATCGATTTTAAAAAGTAACAAAGTTTTATTATCGTTTGCAAAAATATAGTTGTTAAAATATTGCTTTTTATTATGTTTTAGTGTATATTTTATATGTATGTAATGTGTGATTTTTTGTGGAAGAATTGTTTGTATTTTTAATATATGTGTTAAATGCTTAGTAGTTATTTTTTATTTTATATATATTTTGCGCTTTTAGTTCTGTAGTGGGTTTTGAGTTTATATGGGAATAGGGTGGGAAGTAATTTAATTATATCAAATGTATTTTTTTTTTTTTTTTAATTTTGTGTTTTTAGTTCTGTAGCGGGTTGTGGGTTTATAGGGGAACAGGGTGGGGAGTAATTTATTTATATTACATTTTTGATTCATTTTTATTCATTAACATTTATTAATTTAATTTACTAGTATTTGTACAATTTAGATGTTATAATGTTGAATGTGTATAGTAAATTATTATTAATTAATTATTAATTGGTTGTTAAGTAATTTTAATGTATTAATTGGTAATTAATTATGATAATTGTGTATTTCATTTTAGGTGTGTGCTGTTGTGTTTATAGGTGTAAAGGGTGGGAAGTAATGTATTTTTAATTTATGAATGAATAATTTAAAAATAATTAATTTATAATTAATTTTGATACTTGTGTAATTAATTTCAGGTGTGTGTTCAGGTTTTCATTGATGTAAAGGGTGGGAAGGGTGGGAAGTAATTTATTTTGATTTGATGAATTATTAATTGGTTGTTAATTATAATTAATGAATTGCTAATTAATTATGGCAATTGTGTGATTCATTTTAGCTGTCTGTTATGGTGTTTATAGGACTAAAGGGCTTAAGTAATTTGTGTTTAATTAATTAACATACAGTTTTTAATTAATGTTAATTACTTGATATTTATTTGGGATAATTGTTTACTTTTTATGTGTTGTTTTTACTTTTAAAGGGTTAAAGGGTGGGTATTAAATTACATGAAATTATTTAATTATTAGTTTTTAATAGTAATAGTTTTACATTTTGAAATATACGTTTTAATTGTTTTTTATTATTTTATAGTTTCATTTAGGTTGTGTTTATTAGGTTTTTTTAAATTAATATTATGTTTTGATTGATCATTAATTATGTGAATAAATGTAATTAAAAATGTTGAAGTGTTTTGTTATTGGTGTGGTGTTATAGGGTAAGAAATAAAATAAATACATGTATATAATATTTTTTGTTTTTTGTTCTATGTTATTCATATTTAATATGTGTCCTTTTTATATGTTTAATATTTCTAATATTTATTTTTGAAATATTGTTTATCGTTATTATTTTATTTTATTATTAATTTCTTTGGTTAAGTGTTTGAGTGTGAAAAGTAATTTTTTTTCTCCACTATTCAACACTTTCCTTACTGATGGAATCTATTTGAGTAGGAATAGTATTTTTTACCACTCCTCTATCCAGCACTTTCCCTACTATTGCACTCACTGGAGTGGGAATAGTAATTTTGACCTCTCCTCTATCCAATACTTATTCTACTGTTGCACTCAATGGAGTGGGAATAGTAATTTTTACCCTACGAAATCCAACTCTTTTTCTACAGTTGCTCTTACTGGATATGGAAAGGTAATTCTCACATCTCCGCTATCCAACACTTTCCTTACTGTTGCACTCAATGGAGTGGGAATAGTAATTTTCACCCCTCCGCTATCCAACACTTTCCCTACTGTAGCTTTCAATTGAGTGGTAATAGTAATTTTTGCCCCTCCGGTATCCAGCACTTTCCCTACTGTTGCTCTAACGGGGTTTGGAATAGTAATTTTTACCTCTCCGCTATCCAGCACTTTCCCTACTGTTGCACTCACTGGAGTGGGAATAGTAATTTTTACCTCTCCGCTATCCAACAATTATTCTACTGTTGCACTCAGTGGAGTGGGAATAGTAATTTTTACCCCTCTGCTATCCAGCAATTTTCCTACTGTTGCTGTTACCGAGTGGGAATAGTCATTTTTACCCCCTCCACTATCCAACACTTTCCCTACTGTTGCTCTTACTGGAGTGGGAATAGTATTTTTCACCCCTCCTCTATTCAACACTTTCCCTACTGTTGTACCCACTGGAGTGGTAATAGTAAAAGTAATAATTTTGCTATCTCTCTACCATTGCACTGATTGTATTGGTCAATTTAAGTTTACATTTTTTATAGTTTAATGTTTTAATTTTTAAAGATAATATTGTATTCATTATTTTAAAGTAAATATACATACATATATATATATATAAATATATATATATATATATTCCCTGAAAAAAACACAGGTTTCAGGGACAGTACAGTTAGCTGGACATTTCACTCGTACAAAACAATAGAAATTCCGACTTTATAGTTTGTTCAGCTAACTTTAACTCTCCCCGCAATGCACTGTTGATGATGAGAGAAAGTATGCATTAGTATCTGTATGAATAAGTGAGGTGGTGTGTGTATATATGTATAGGTGAGTAAATGGAATTGCAATTGATTCTTTGCATGACTAACTAGGTGTGTGAGTAACTCCATGGATGAGTGAAGGTGTGTGAGTTTCTGTATAGGTGTATGAGTGCCTATGATAGTATTGTATTGATGAGTGACTGCATGTATGAGTGGTTGTATGGGTGAATGAGTGAATGTGTGTGTAGACCTAGGAATCAGTGAGTGCATATGTAGTAACTTGTACTGGTGTGTTGATGGTTTAGAAAATGGTAGTTTGTATTTTACAGTGGGTGTATCAAAGGTTATATTAGAGTGTGAGGAGGTGCATCATATGTTCACATGGATGATGTCATCAGTGATGTCATTTGAGATGTCATCAGTGATGTCATCAGTGATGTCACTGACCATGTTGTGAATGATGTAATATTTGACGTCATCAGCAGTGGTAGTTATAGTGAGCTGAACTAACTATAACAGTGGAATTTCTACAGTTTTGTATGAGTGAAATGGTATACTGTCCCTGAAAGCTATGTTTTTTTCTGTGAATTTCTAATGTTTTTTAAATGCTAATTTCTAACTATAACGTGCTTGAAACCTATGGTTTTTCAGTGAATTTCAAAGGTTTTTTGAATGCTAATTTGTAAGAATAATATTTATAAACCTATCTTTTTTTTACTGATAGTTTGCAACTGTATTATCCTATAAATAGTTTTTTCTTATTGTTTTCCTTTTATTTTAAATATGTAATGTCTTATGTCTTTTAAAATATTTATATATATATATATATATATATTCACTGAAAAAACCATAGGTTTCACACCAGTTATAGTTAGCTAAACATTTTACTCATACAAAACCATTGAAATTCCCACGTTATAGTTAGTTGGACTCACTATAACTCGCGCGCCTGCAATCCACTGCTGATGATGTCACATATGACATCATTCATGAGATGGTCAGTGACATCACTGATGACATAACTGATGACATCTCAAATGACATCACTGATGACATCACTGATGACATCTCAAATGACATCACTGATGACATCATCCAGTGAATGTGTTTTCTTGTAAAGTTAAAATGTGTTTAACATATTGAAGAATTAGTGTATGTATGAGTGTCTGGATAATGGATTTAGTAGGTGCGTGGCTGACTGTATGAGTGGGAGATTAAATGTGTCTTACTGAATGCATGGGTTAGTGACTAAACTGTTTGAATGTGTGCATCATTATGTCTGTTGTTGTGTAAGCTGCTGCATGTATTGATTAGTAGCTATATGACTGGCTATATGGGCTATTGATTGGTAACCCAAGTATTTGTATGTGAGGGTGAGTGTGTGTGGAGTGGCTGGGAGGTGTGTGACTGTGCATAGATGTGTGAGCAGTTGATTCACTTGGTGTATGGCTTCAAGAGTGTATGTGGAAAGAGCTTCATAGGTGGTTTACTGTGTGCATGGGTGTGTTGGTGAGTGAATGGATATCTCAGTGCTATATGTCCAAGTAAGTACATATGTAAAACACAGTGCATGTGAGAGTAGGCATATATAAGTGACTATATATGACAGCCTGTGATTGCATAAGTGAATGTATCTATCAATGTGTACTTGTATCAGTGATTGTAAAAGAGAGTAAGTATGTGTTAGTCTATGTGTAAATAAGTAAGGTTTTGTTTGTATAACTGTATAGATGAGGAAATGCGAGTGTGATTGATTCTTTACATGACTGACTAGGTGTGTGAGTAACTTATTTATTTATTTATTTATTTTTTACATTTGTATGGCGCTACAGCTACCCAAAAAGGGTTTCCCGGCGCCTGTGACATTTGATTATATAGAAGGAAAGTTGCCAAATTGTGGTATTAGTGCAGTTGCTTCTGGAACAGCCAGGTTTTTACGTATTTCCGGAATTTCGTATAGCTTTCTTCTTTCCGGATCTGAGGGGGAAGTGAGTTCCATAGAGTGGGCCCTCTCACAGAAAAAGAACGCCCTCCCGTTCTTTGCAGTTTAAATCTCGGAACAGCGAAATTTGCTGCTGTTTGGGATCGGAGATTTCTTGTTGGGAGATAGGGAGAGGCCAAGGCTTGTAGGTAGCCGGGTGCAGTTCTGGTTTTAATTTTAAACATATATTTCAGGGTTTTGAAGCTGATCCGATGTTCTATCCTGAGCCAGTGTAAATCATTCAGATGTTTTGATATTCTCTCAAACTTTGGGATCCTACACAGGAGTCGTGCAGCCGCGTTTTGGATCATTTGGAGTCGTTTAATCACTGCTAGATTTGAGCTCAAGTAAAGAATGTTACCGTAGTCAATGCGTGATGTTATTAGTGCATTGACTACGGTTTTTTGGGTGTTTTGGGGCAACATCCAAATAATTTTCTTTAACCATTTTATTATGGTGGAACAGAGGCCAGCGACTTTATTTGCCTGCTGTTTCATCGACAAAGTATTGTCAATAATGACTCCTAGATTTCTCACTTGTGTGGCTGGGATGGGAAGATTACCCATCTCTGGTGGCCAGTGTAAGGGGCACCAGAGCTCTTTATTTCTTCCTAGAAGGAGGACCTCCGTTTTATCCCCGTTTAGCTTCAACTGGTTGGTCGTCATCCAGTTGAAGATTTCCTGAAGACCGTTTTTCAGAACAGATGGGGTTGAGGGGTTTGATTCAGATAGGGAAAAAATGATCTGCGAATCGTCAGCGTATGACATTAAAGTGAGGCCTACGCTGTCGGCTACATTGGCCAGTGGTCTCAGGTATAAATTAAAAAACAGCGGGCTCAAGATGGAGCCCTGTGGAACTCCATAGGGGGTGAGGAACGTGTCTGAGCATGCAATGCTGGATTTGATCTGGAAAGATCTATTGGTTAGAAAAGACTGTATCCACTGAAGGGCCTCATTTCGGATGCCAATTCTCTCTAGTGTAGTCAGGAGAATTTTATGTGAAATGGTATCAAACGCCGCACTCAAATCTAAAAGAATGAGTGCGACAGTTTGACCCTCATCCAGGAGCTTTCGAATTTTTTCCGTCACACCCAGTAAAGCGGTCTCCGTTGAGTGTCCTGTACGGAAACCTGATTGCGATGGGTGAAGGAGGTTGTTATTCTGCGTGAAGGAAGTGAGGGCGGCATGGATATGTCTTTCCATCAGTTTAGAAAAAGCGGGGAGTAATGATATGGGCCGATAATTTGATAGGACCGTGGGGTCGGCTGAAGGTTTTTTCAGTAATGGGGTCACGATGGCGTGTTTCCAGCTTGACGGGACAGTGGAAGTTAGAAGGGAAGTATTTAGCATGTTTGCTATAGTAATTAAGGGGGCGTTGTCAAGTTGTTTCAGAAAACGGACTGGGAGAGGATCTCAGGGAGAGCCTGATGAAATGGACTTCAAGGACATTTTTAGGGAGTCCAGAGTTATGGGGGGCCATTTCTCAAGAGAGTTTGTTTTCTCCGGGGTCTTTAGGATATACTGCTCTGAAACATTATCCTGGGGTCTAGCAGTGAAATTTGTGACAATGATTTCTATTTTGTCATTGAAGAATGTCGCCAGGTCTTGACATTGTTTTTTTGTTAACGGGTGAGCAGTAGCCGTTGTTTGGGCACCTGCTAGATCCTTTACTATACTAAATAGGGTCTTTGTTTTGTTTGTGGCATTGTTGACGGTATTTGCCACATAAAGGGCTCGGGCTCTCCTACAGGAGGTATGATACGCATTTCTTGCATTGTTGTATATTATTTTATTTTCATGTTTGTAGTCTTTGCGCCATTTCCTTTCTAAAACTTTGCATTTGGATTTTTCAGTTTTGAGTAGTTCATTAAACCAAGGGGCAGGGGGGCGGTGGAAATTTCTTTTTGCCTCCGTTAAAGGAAGGCATTGGTTTGCTGCTGTTTCTAGCCACTGATTGGTAGTTATCGCAATATTTTCCATATTTTGGTCATAGGAGGGGGTGCTAATTGTAAGTGCGTTGTTCAGTCTATTCATATCTAATAATTTCCAATTTCTCATGGATTGCGCAGGCCAGGTACGATTCCTGGGAGGAAATGGTCTAGCTAGGCTAAAACTAACGAGGTGATGATCTGACCAGCATAAGGGGCTGGTTTGGGTCCATTTTAGGTCAGGGGTATTAGAAAAAATAGGGTCCAATAGGTGACCTGCCCTGTGTGTAGAACCAACATTGAGAAGAGTTAGATTTAAAGCAGTGAAATCTTCTATAAGATTACAACAAGCCACATTTGTTTGGTCCTCAAGGTGCAGATTTAGGTCCCCTAGAAGTGTAAAGTTTTTAGAATTTAACAACAATGGGGCAATGTAGTTTGCTAAGTTGGCTGTCCAGGAGTTTGAGTTCCCGGGTGGTCTGTATATTAGAAGACCGGACAGAGTAAAATTTGGGTTGAGGGTAATTTGGAAAGAGGCGGCTTCACAGTCTGGGATATTGGCTGGGAGCAAGTTGCAAGTAAATTCTTTAAGATATATAATTGCAATTCCTCCACCCACTTGGCCTTGTCTATCTTGTCTTGTGATAGCATAGTTATCAGGGAGAGCCATAGCTACATCCGGTCCGGAGCTTTCGTGTAGCCAAGTTTCGGTTAGAAAGAGGGCACTTGGGGCATCATCTAATAAAAGGGTTAGGATTTCCAATTTGTGCTGAGGTAGGGATCTGCAATTAACACTAAAAAAGGAGTAGTTGAAGTTAGTGCGTTTCGGGCGTTTAGTTGTAATTTGGGAGGTTGGTATAGGGTCCGAATAGGGTTGGATATTAGTGAGTGCTAAGTTGCAGTTGTTACAATATGTGTCCCCTAATGGCGAAAGGCCAATGCAGTTATGATGTAAATTAGGGCGCAGCACTTTTAATTGCATGGAGGTCATACCTGCAACGCGGGGGATGTAGGATGTCCTGCCCCATGCCCCGTCCTGTCCCGGACGGGCCCAGACGGGCATGTCTTAGGCTAGTCTTTGGCGCGGTGTTTGGCGCGGGTGCTGCGCGTATTCGCTGCGCGTCATACAGTGGGACTGATTTTTGTAGAGGACGTGCTTTAGTTCAGCTCCGCCTCTCCAAAGTTAGTTTGCCCAATCAGTGCCTGCCCCAGCCAGTAGGCAGGAAGAAGGTACCGCCCTGTGCCTTTCCCACAACAAGCCTAGCGTTTGCTGAGGATCGGGGCTACAGGGGACATACGTTTTACCAAGTAAGTTACACAAATTAGATCACACCGTGCTGTTTTTAAAATCAACTCGGCGCAGTGAGGAAATAAAAAGTGTGGCGCTCGAACAGCGTTCGTTTTCAGCGCTTTTGGTCACAGTTTTAAAAGTGCAAATACAGCGGCGTTACTAGCATTCAGTCACGCAGCTAAATTATGGCAGTAATTTTCAGTATCTTTCAGCACAGCATAGCCTTCTTTCGTCCATGGATGAGTGGCAGTGTGTGAGTCTCTGTATATGTGTATGAGTGCATATGATACTGTTGTATTGATGAGTGACTGTATGTATGAGTGATTGTAAGGGTGAATGAGTGGATGTGTGTGTAGACCTAGAAATCAGTGAGTGCGTATGTGGTAACTGATATTGCTGTGTCAATGGTTTCAGGAATGGTTGTTTGTATTTAACACTGGCTGTATCAAAGGTTAGATTAGAGTGTGAGGAGGTGTATTGTATTATCACATGGATGATGTCATCGGTGATGTCATTTGAGATGTCATCAGTGATGTCATTTGAGATGTCATCAGTGATGTCACTAACCATGTCATGAATGATGTAATATGTGACATCATCAGCAGTGGATTGCGGGCGCGCGAGTTATAGTGAGTCCAACTAACTATAACGTGGGAATTTCAATGGTTTTGTATGAGTAAAATGTTTAGCTAACTTTAACTGGTGTGAAACTTATGGTTTTTTCAGTGAATTTCAAAGGTTTTTTAAATGCTAATTCCTAAATATAACAAATGTGAAACCTATGTTTTTTTCAGTGAATTTCAAAGGTTTTTTAAATGCTAATTCCTAACTATAATGATTGTGAAACCTATGTTTTTTTTCTGTGAATTTCAAAGGTTTTTTAAAAGCTAATTCCTTTGTATATTGAGTTTGTAACCTACAATTTTTAAACTGTTTATTTTTTTATTAGCTGTTTTTTATAACTGTTAATAATAATTTATTTTTTTTCAAAAATAATTTTTTCAATGCATTTTTCACGTTTTTTTAATCATTTTGACTTGGAGCGCTCAGGGTGCGCGCACCGGTAAGCTCACCTGAGAGCGCAGCAAGAGCACTATTTCCGCGTGCGTAATAAAAATATGTATTTAAACTAAATAATAATGCAAGACATTCAGTACCATACTTATAAAAGTAGTATTTTTGATTTTAAATATCCGTATTTGAACTTTAAATGCATTTCCGAAAAGCTAAAAAAACGTCATTTAGGCGCGCCGCGTAAGCGCCCCCGGAAGCGCCTATGTTCGTGCTGCGTAAGCACCCCCGAAAGCGCTCCGGTGCACGCAGCGTAAGCGCGTCAAGGCATGTGACCTTAAAATAACTCTTTTCATTGGTTGTTAACAGTTTTTTTTACAACTAATGAAAACCCCACCCATTTCCTTCACTTCTTCTTTCACTTTGGAGACAGCAAGACCTGTTCTTTTCTGTTCTTCCATTTAGTGAAAGGAATGGTTGCCAGACAACCCAGCAGCAGTGATGATTCAGATGACTTCATCCAGGAAGAGCCTCCTCAGCCCAAGGTGAAGGAGCACTTTATCTGGAATTTTTTTTCGTAGACTTCAAATAAATCAGACTGGAGATACAAAAATAGGAGAAACAGAAAAGGATGTAGTCACTATAGCAGCCCCATCTGGGGTGGAGGAGACGACAGAAGAGATATCATTAGGGCTGATTTATAAGACCATGATGCAGCATAGGCACGAAACTCGTGAAGATAGTCTGAGAGTGCAGAATTCATGCAAGAAGCTCCAGAATTCAGTCAGGCGCCTCGTCAAGTCATATTCAGAGTTTGTTGAGAGAGCTAATGAAGCCGAGGCACGCATATCTACCCTTGAGGATGAAATTGTTCAACATAAGAAATTAATGGAACTACAACTTGCACACAAGGAGGATATTAACTGGAAACTGATTGACCTAGAAAATCGGTCACGTAGAAATATTTTAAGGTTTTTGCAGATTCCGGAGGGCAAGGAGGGGTCAGATCCTAGAGGATTTATAATTGAATTGTTAAAAAAAGCCTTTTCAGAATCTACTAGGTGGGACAGGGAGGTGGAGCGGGCACACCGGTTTCCATTTAATATTAGAGCTAATCAACGGGACCAGAAACCTAGAGCTATATTAGTAGCATTTAATAGCTTCTTGGCCCGTGAGGAAATCTTTATGAAAGCACAGGCAGATAAAAAGAGAAGTGGGCTTGGTTGTGATTTTTTTGTCCACCCCGATCTTTGTAAGCAGTCAGTTGATTCACGATGGCAGCTCCGACAAATTATACCAGATTTTCAAGCCAAGGGTGCACAGGCGTTCTTGCTGTTTCCAGCTAAGATGAAAGTTATTTTTAAGGAGCGCACCCATTACTTTATGACTGCTAAAGAATTTTTTGGCAAAATGTAACTAATATAGATTCTTAAACCTGTAGGTCCTTTGTTTATGTTCAGGTATTCTCTTGCCTGTGCTCTGCTTCTCCTTGAGTAGCAGTGGATACTTTTTTTTTTGGTTTCTTAATTTTTGAAGTAAAATGCCCCGTGGGGAAAAGCAGGAGGTTGGGGGTAGGCTTGCATCTAAAGGACCATGAGTCCTAAAGCCTCTATAAAGGGTTGGGGGGGTGTTAGCTGGGTAGGGGGAGTGGTGTACAGGGGGTTAGGCACAGGAAGGGTAGGGGTTGGGGTAAGCACGAGGGGGGGGGGTGGGAAAAAGGGGAAAAAATGTTCACAGTAAATTGCGCAAAAACTGTTTATTAATTATCATCAGATTGAATTGGGACCCACTTGAACCTTTTTCTGAATTTAGTAAAAAGATGATATCAGAAGAAGTTTCTGTATTTCTATTTCTGCTTTTTTCATTTTTGGTCATAAGTAAAAAATGGCAACAAAAGGGTTAAGGATTTGTTCCCTAAACGTTTCTGGTTTGAATAATGTTACAAAGAGACAGAAGGTTGCAACGGAGCTTAGATATATATCACCACGTCTACTTTGTGTACAGGAAACTCATATCCCATGGTCGAAACGGGAGTTGTTAAAAGAACTTGGTTTTTCGCTAGTGGTTGCAACAGGGCAATCTAGTATGATAAGGGGAGTGGCCATTCTTACTAAAGGAAATCATGTTAAAATTGGGCGGAAATTAGTGGATAAGAAAGGACGATGGGGAATTGTAGAATGCAGCTTCGAGGGGAAAACTTTTACGCTATGGACGGTCTATGGAGCCAATTTAGACGATCCTGAACCTCTAATTGAGGTAAATAGGGAATTGGCAACTTGGCCCCAGCCGGTGGTGGTTTGCGGAGATTTGAATATCAACCTGACCAATAGTGCATTACAGGAAGGGGTGGCTACATACAGGGGATGTAAGCCAAAAGTATATAAAGCTTTGCATTATTTGGTTCAGGATCATGGGCTGTTGGATGTGTGGGATAATTTAAGGGTACAAGACTGTGGGTATACATTTTATTCTTACCCTCACAAGAAATTGGTCAGACTGGACTATTTTTTTACCCCAGCTTCATTATTGGAAGGTGTAACAGTCAGTGTTTATCCTAGAATCACTTCAGACCATGCACCCATTGTATTAGAGATACAGGGGGGTTTTATTAAATCAAAATGCTTACACTTTACATTTGATAGGAAGTTGGGATTAAATAATGATTTTGAAGCCCATATGGGAAGGTGGATTCAGTTTTTTTTACAGGAAAATAAGGGGACGGCTATCCCAGGCATTGTCTGGGATACTTTTAAAGCCGGCTTTCGTGGTGAATGTATGAGTTTCACGTTTTGGCAGCAAAAGAAAGCTAGACAAGAGCTAGGTATCTTATATAAGCGCTCAGTACAGGCTGAAACTTTACTAACAAATGGGGTAGTTAACGGTTTGATTGATTTAAGCAACCTTGAGGACAAAGTAGCAAAATGCAGAGCTAAAGTGGTGGGCTACTGGAGTGTAGAGAATAGAAGGAAGTTTTTAACATCAAGGATGGAAAAACACGAGTATTCTGAAACTATTGGTAAATGAATGGCGGTACAGCTTCGGATGAAGGAGTCGGCCAGAAATATCGTGGCAATGAGGGATGATATGGGTGTGTCTCACTCGGACCCTCATGAAATCCTTCGGATTTTTCAGCAGTTTTATATTGAATTATATGCAGGGACCGACTGTGATGGGTTGGATTGGCTAGAAATGTTTGAAGGGGGGTTAATAAAGCTGGATTCTATAGTGGTGCAGAGTCTGGAAGCTCCAATTACAGAGGAGGAGCTGGAAAGGGCCGTAAAGGGCCTACGTATTGGTAAGGCTGCTGGCCCTGACAGAATACCTAGTGAGGTTTATAGACAATTTTACAATATTACTAAAAATGAGCTGCTACTGGTAATACAGATGGCCCAGCAGGGAGATCCTCCTAGATCTTGGTCAGACGCTACCATAGCAGTTTTTTGTAAGAAGGGGAAACAGCCGGATCTAGTAGGATCCTATAGACCAATATCTTTATTAAATGCTGACAATAAAATGTATTCGAAAATACTAGCCAACCGACTGTCTGACTGTATGGTCTCCTTAGTCTCACATCAACAGCATGGTTTTATACCAAAAAGAGGGACGGTAGAGCACGTGAACAAAGTCATTACATTAATTGATATTGCTGCTGTGGAAAAAAATGTTCTTGCGCTTATCTTACTAGACGCTGAAAAAGCGTTCGACCGGGTGCAATGGGGGTATATGTGGAAACTAATGCAGAAAATGGGGTTTGGACCTAAACACATTGTTGCAATTCAGTCTTCATATCAAACACCTTCGGCCAGGATCTCTGCTATGGGCCTACTTTCAGATTCTGTGAATATTACACGTGGTACACGTCAGGGGTGCCCGTGCTCCCCTCTTTTGTTTGCTTTGTACATTAATTCTTTTTTGGAACAATTAACTGGCAAAATCCTGATCCCGCCATATCAAGTGTCTGAGTATTATTTTTCTGTGTTTGCCTATGCGGACGATATTGCAGTGACAACGGTTAACCCTGGGACCACCATCAAAGAAATTGAGAGGTTGGCGAAGGAGTTTGGGCGAGTAGCAGGATATAAACTAAATGTGTTAAAAACACAGATCTTGTTATCGGAGTCTGTAGTATGGCAAGACAGTAGAGTGGTGAAGGAGGCTACCTATCTAGGTATTCAACTGCGGTCTAATATGACAGAATTAGTTGAGGTCAATTGGATCACTTTGATGACTAAAATCAGGAACTCCTTGGATAGATGGGAACGACTATATTTAACTATTATCGAGCGGTCGAATGTTATAAAAATGAATGTGCTACCAAAAGTTTTATATCTATTTAGGTCAATACCCTTAGAAATTGCAAAAGAAAAGATACAGGTTCTACAGTCAAGATGTGGTAAATTTATTTGGAGTCCAGGGAGACCTAGACGGGCAATGAAGTTTATGAGTTTACCAATTGCTAGGGGAGGGATGGGGGTGCCAGATTTTTTTTGTATTATGTAACTTGTTTTTTACTGAAGATGAGGTTTCTGATAACTGGGGAGACTGAGCAGGACAAGGCTTCTGCCCCAACTATTTTTGAAATGCAGTTAGGGTCTGTAGCAAAACAATCATTATTTAAGGAGATCGATGGGAGTTATTACAAGCGGACTCATTTTAAGGTAGTGTTGGGCGCGTTCAAGGTATGGAAGTGGGTCTCTAAGACAATTGCGATAGGGAAAATATCTTATTATACACCCTTGAACACTTACAGACTTTTACCTGGTATATTTTCTGATGACATGGCAACAAGATGGCAGCGGAAAGGGGTTAGATGGCTCGGAGACATGTATAAGGATGAAGGGATTTGTAAATCTTTTGATGAGCTAAAAGACCAGTTTTTTTTCCTAGAAATTTTTTCTTTACATTTTTGCAAATACGAGATTACCTATCTCATCGAAAAGCTGTGCTTCAGCCAAATAAAGTTGTGGAGGGAATTAGGAGGCTAGTAAAAATTGGAACGCTTTACCAATTGCTACTTAGTGATCGGAGTGATGATTTAGAAAAAGTAAGGATAAAATGGGTGGGCGCATTAGAAGATCAAGAATTAGATATAGATGACCTACTATTAGTATCCAAGGAGGCACTAATGTCGGCAAATTTAAAAGCCCAATTTTTTAAGACTTTGTTTGATCTATACTACACCCCAGTTCGAATGGCAAAATGGGGTGGAGGGAATGACTGAAAGTGTTTTCGGTGTAGTGCGTATGATGCGGAAAGTGTTCATATCTTTTATAGCTGTGCCAAACTCCAATGTTTTATTACTGATCTTGAAAAGTTCTTATCCCTTGTAATTGGAATGCCTTTAGTTATCACTCCGGCTATGTTGTTACTGGGGAAAATACCAAAGGACAGAGTAGCTGAGCCTTTATATCAACATCGGTATTTTATTTTCTTAGCAATGACATTAGCACGTTTATGCATAGCCACTGAGTGGCTTCAGGAACAACCACCTGTTTTTCATCAATGGCGTGCTAAAATGCTTAGTATGTACAATTTGGAGTGGAGACTCTTTTCTATCAAGGGTGTTAGGAAAAAAAGATTGGGCATAAAAATATGGAGTGTGTTCCGAGATTACTATGAGGATTAAGAATGGAAGATGCAATGTTTATGGATTTTGATGGAAATACAGAAATTGGTCTGCCTTTTTTTTATGTATTGGTAATGTATTTGTATTTTGTACCTGTTCATTCTTTGATTTGCAATTTTGCTGTGAACACTTAAATAAAATAAAAAATAAAAATAAAAAACAAATTGAAACTATATGGAATTACTATTATATATTTTGCACAGACTTATTAGCTCTTGGATAACTACAGCATTTATGCAGTTATAAAATTGAAGTACTGTTTCTATGTCTATGAATGAGGCATAGGGGGAAAGGGGGAAGAACTTATTGCACTGGCACTTTAAAAGGGAGGTGACCCCAAACACATGTCATGTGATCAAGGCCCTACGCGGGCTGAAACGCGTCGTGGCGGTGGTGTTGTTGGGCTTAACGAAATAAATAATTGCACCATCTATTTAGGTTTGCCTCGTCTAATTTTCCTACCTTGGAGTGTGGTCGGTGGACGAATTCTGTATATATATATATATATAAAAACATAGGTTTCAGGGGTGTTATATTTAGCTGGACATTTCACTCATATAAACCCATTGGAATTCCGGCGTTATGATTAGTTGTACTAACTAACTTGCGCGCCCGCAATCCACTGCTGATGAAGTCATATATTACATCATTTATGACATGGTCAGTGACATCACTTATGACATCACTGTTAACATCTCAAATGACATCACTGATGACATCACTGATGACATCATCCAGTGAAAGGTGTTTGGTTTGTTATTTAAATATGTATTATATATATATATATATAGCAATCTGCCTTGAAGACTGAGTGGATGTACAAGTGTGTGAATGGAGGATTTAGTACCAATGTTATTGACTGTCTAAGTGAGGAATTTTAAGTGTCTCACTAAATATGTGAGATAATGATTAAACAGTATGAATGCCTGTATCACTCTATCTCTTGTTGTGTAAACTACTACATAAGTTGGTTACTACCTATGTGAAAGTCTATATTAGTTATTAATTAGTTAACTGAGTATTTGTATGGGATAGTACATTAAAGTGTGTGTGGTTGGGTGGGATGTGTGAGATTGTGGAAAGATGTGTAACTAGTTGATTTAATAAGTAAATGAGGTTAAGACTGTATGTGGAAACAGTTGTTTGGGTGAGTGAATCTCTTTATGGGTGTGGTGATGAGTAAATATTTTTCTCAATGATATATGTCCAACAAACTAAAAATATAAAAGTCAGTGTATGTGACAGTTATTGTATATAAATAAGTATACATAATACTCAGTGATTGTACGAGTGATGTATGGATAACTGTATACTTGTAATACTGATTTTATAACACAATAAGTATGAGTTACTATCTATATGAATAAATAAAGTGGTGTTTGTATAAGTGTATAGCTAAGTAAATGTAAGTATGATCTATTGTTTGCATAAATGAGTAGGATGTCTGCATAAAGGAATAGGATATGTGCTGGTATGTAATGTTGATGTAGGTATATATGAATATTTAATAGTGTTCTATTGATCCTTGTTAGCATGTATAAGTGAATCTATAGGTACGTGTTTAGATGTGTGTGTAGATGTAGGAATCAGTGAGTGGGTTTTTAGAAACTTGTACTGGTGTGTCAATGTTTCAAATATGATACTTCATATTTTATAATGTGTGTTTAAAGATTATGCTACTGTATGATCAGGTGTATCAGCTTGTCACATGGATGATGTTATCAGTGATGTCATTTGAGATGTCATCAGTGATATCACTGACCATGTCATGAATGATGTAATATGTGGCATCATCAGCAGTGGATTACGGGTGTGCGAGTTGGAATTTCAATGGTTTTATACAAGTGAAATGTCCAGCTAACTAGAACACCCCTGAAACCCTATGTTTTTTTCAGTGAATTTCTAAATTTTTAAAATGCTAATTCCTAACTATAACTTATCTGAAACCTATGGTTGTTTTCAGTAAATTTCACAGGTTTTTTAATTGTTAATTCCTAACTATAACATGTATGAAACCTATAGTTTTTTCAGTGAATTTCAAAGGTTTTCTAAATGCTAATTTGTAAATATTGTTTTTAATATATTTTCTAACTAAATTTTATAATCTTTTTATTTTTAGATGTTATTTTTTAAATTACATTACACTTTAATTATTTTTTTTACATAAAAATATATTTTTTTCATTATTATATATTGTTCATAATATACTTAAATTATTTTTATTTATTTTGTCTTTTTTTAATGGAGTTGCGCACTGTTATCCTATTGGTAGAAATTCACTTAGCAGGTACATAGTGTTATCGTTACCTTTTCTTACTCAGTGGTGGATCCTGGATACAGCACTGCTGCATCTCCTCTAAACAGTTGAAAGAATGTGAATTACCAAAGACGCGCAGAAGCCCACGTCTTTTTTTGTTTTTAAAGTATCGCTAGATTGCGCAGATTATACACGCACCCCACGATTTTTCCCAAATAAATAGGGATTCCGCAGACCTTGCGGGACGCCCTGAGGAGACCTAGAGGATCAGGGTGTGTCTAACCTCCCCCTTTTCACATTTTAAACACACATTTAACACGCTTCTTCAGCCTCCCGTGTACCGAGACATAAAATGGCTGCCAACAGTTTCTAGTTTCAAATGTTGACAACCACTTGACAGCCAATTAGACTTAAGCGCGTGATCGGAAGGGTGCGCTTATGGTAGGAAGACAATAAGCGGAGTATACATATTCAATGTTCTTATGGTAAATGGGCCATGTGGCCACCCTTCCGTGCCCAATTCCGGGGCATGGCTAATTATATATTATTATTTTATGGAGGAGGGCTGCAAAGCCCCCCTCCTGAAGCCACTTCAAGACAACGCGGACATCCGGACTTCATCTATGTATGTACCCCGTAGGAGTTGCCTTCACTTTGCACATGCATGTTTATGGTAGCGCATGCGTGTTAATGTTACACATGTGCACAATACGTCCCACCATCTGGCTATGTACCCCTAACGTATTTCATTTTATTTGCGCATGCTCAATTACAACATGCCCAATCACAGCTCTCACACCCAGTGACATTATGCTCAACCAATCATCCTTCTGCAAAGCATTTATAAGCTGCCAACCTTCTTGAACTTTTCCTATTCCTCAGTCACAGCCATTGAGAGTGTTCGTATCCACTTCTTCGTTTATGAGCACTTTTTTAAGAGTAATTAAAATAATTAATCTGAACAATCTTTAAATACCGTGTAAATGCAAAGTCATGTTCGATTTGGCAATGCTGTTTTTAAGCACGCTTTCCTGCTTTTTTATATTGTGACAGTTGACTTCGTAACTTTTGTTTCTGTGCAAATCACTTAATCCTGGGGTGTTTGTTTAATTTGCCAAGCACAACTTGGCCGCTCCTACAGCAGTGTGCTACGTGCTGTTCAAGTGAATGCGATGTAGTTTTTCTCGTGTAAGTAGTGTTGTCTGCTGAGCGTGCGTTTGAGCTTAGATCTGTTGCTCGCAAAGCCATTCAAAGTGTTGCCCCTGCTTTTGAACTTTTGAATGACATAAAACATTGGCAGGAAAGGGAGCAAATATATTTTACTGAGGTATTTGCCGCAGAGGTCCGTGAGCGGTTTAGGAAACATTCTGAGGAATTAGAGCCCGTTGATGTAGCAAATGACTGTAAGCGAAGGCGTGATGGCCTTTTTGTCTTTTCTCAGGTAGCTGACTCAATCAGACGTTTGGTTAAACTGCGTGCTGAAGCAGTCCATGTGCGACAAGAGAAAAAGACAGCAGAGGCAGCAACACAAACATCTCAGATCAGCGTGACACAGGCTTCTGCTTGTGGAACAGATAAGACTATGATAGTTCATGCGAAACCTATGCGGGAAGCCGCACCTTTGTATGTTTCTCCTAGAGGTGAGGGAACAAGTGATAATAAGGATTCCGGAGATGCAAAGGGTTATTTAATTTATTATTGGGTTTATACTCCTTGGAATAGAGCCAATGTAATGGCTCTAAAAAATGCATTGCCTGATCTGCGGAAAAATCCAGCCGCTTTTTATGAGGTAGTTGAGGGAGCCGTTAGCTCTTGTACTATGACACTGCCTGATATTGACATGTTTTTCGGATTGATATTACCCCCTGATATGTGGAGAACTGTTCGTAAAGTTGATGATCGTGTGACTTTTGGGGCGTTATGGAAAGAATTGGAACAAATGGATGTAGAAAGGGAACCCCCACAGAAGCCATGTCAGTTAATTTTAGATCTTCCCGCAGCTATACTAGTTAAGTTAAAAACGATTATTCCCCCTAAAAAGATAGATTGGACTGTGTTAGCATCTTGCAAGCAAAAAGCAGATGAATCAGTTTCTGACATCTTTACACGCTTTGAGGAAGTATTCCACGATTTTAGTGGCCAGTCTTTGACAGATAGGTAATTGCAAACACAACAGTGATGGACAGAATGTGGATCAATGTCACACATTCACCCCAGTCCAAAGATCTGGGCCCAAATCCATCGTTTTTCCACTCCACACCACCCTGGGTTAGACAATGGCGATATGCAAATCAGCGCTGACCCTGTGCCCCATGGGAACAGTCCAGTCCGAACTACAAAAGCCATGTCCTTCCCAGAACGGAAACAAGCATCCGAGGACCGGCCCGGTTTCGAGGTAACACCTCTCATCAGCCCGGCTAGCTTGATTCCAGTGGTGTGGAGTGCCTGGGACTCACGTCTGAGCATCCCCAGTACACTTAGAGCGGTAATTGCAAACACAACAGTGATGGACAGAATGTGGATCAATGTCACACATTCACCCCAGTCCAAAGATCTGGGCCCAAATCCATTGTTTTTCCACTCCAAACCACCCTGGGTTAGACAATGGCGATATGCAAATCAGCGCTGACCCTGTGCCCCATGGGAACAGTCCAGTCCGAACTACAAAAGCCATGTCCTTCCCAGAACGGAAACAAGCATCCGAGGACCGGCCCGGTTTCGAGGTAACACCTCTCATCAGCCCGGCTAGCTTGATTCCAGTGGTGTGGAGTGCCTGGGACTCACGTCTGAGCATCCCCAGTACACTTAGAGCGGTAATTGCAAACACAACAGTGATGGACAGAATGTGGATCAATGTCACACATTCACCCCAGTCCAAAGATCTGGGCCCAAATCCATCGTTTTTCCACTCCACACCACCCTGGGTTAGACAATGGCGATATGCAAATCAGCGCTGACCCTGTGCCCCATGGGAACAGTCCAGTCCGAACTACAAAAGCCATGTCCTTCCCAGAACGGAAACAAGCATCCGAGGACCGGCCCGGTTTCGAGGTAACACCTCTAATCAGCCCGGCTAGCTTGATTCCAGTGGTGTGGAGTGCCTGGGACTCACGTCTGAGCATCCCCAGTACACTTAGAGTGGTAATTGAAAACACAACAGTGATGGACAGAATGTGGATCAATGTCACACATTCACCCCAGTCCAAAGATCTGGGCCCAAATCCATCGTTTTTCCACTCCACACCACCCTGGGTTAGACAATGGCGATATGCAAATCAGCGCTGACCCTGTGCCCCATGGGAACAGTCCAGTCCGAACTACAAAAGCCATGTCCTTCCCAGAACGGAAACAAGCATCCGAGGACCGGCCCGGTTTCGAGGTAACACCTCTCATCAGCCCGGCTAGCTTGATTCCAGTGGTGTGGAGTGCCTGGGACTCACGTCTGAGCATCCCCAGTACACTTAGAGCGGTAATTGCAAACACAACAGTGATGGACAGAATGTGGATCAATGTCACACATTCACCCAAGTCCAAAGATCTGGGCCCAAATCCATTGTTTTTCCACTCCAAACCACCCTGGGTTAGACAATGGCGATATGCAAATCAGCGCTGACCCTGTGCCCCATGGGAACAGTCCAGTCCGAACTACAAAAGCCATGTCCTTCCCAGAACGGAAACAAGCATCCGAGGACCGGCCCGGTTTCGAGGTAACACCTCTCATCAGCCCGGCTAGCTTGATTCCAGTGGTGTGGAGTGCCTGGGACTCACGTCTGAGCATCCCCAGTACACTTAGAGCGGTAATTGCAAACACAACAGTGATGGACAGAATGTGGATCAATGTCACACATTCACCCCAGTCCAAAGATCTGGGCCCAAATCCATCGTTTTTCCACTCCACACCACCCTGGGTTAGACAATGGCGATATGCAAATCAGCGCTGACCCTGTGCCCCATGGGAACAGTCCAGTCCGAACTACAAAAGCCATGTCCTTCCCAGAACGGAAACAAGCATCTGAGGACCGGCCCGGTTTCGAGGTAACACCTCTCATCAGCCCGGCTAGCTTGATTCCAGTGGTGTGGAGTGCCTGGGACTCACGTCTGAGCATCCCCAGTACACTTAGAGCGGTAATTGCAAACACAACAGTGATGGACAGAATGTGGATCAATGTCACACATTCACCCCAGTCCAAAGATCTGGGCCCAAATCCATCGTTTTTCCACTCCACACCACCCTGGGTTAGACAATGGCGATATGCAAATCAGCGCTGACCCTGTGCCCCATGGGAACAGTCCAGTCCGAACTACAAAAGCCATGTCCTTCCCAGAACGTAAACAAGCATCCGAGGACCGGCCCGGTTTCGAGGTAACACCTCTCATCAGCCCGGCTAGCTTGATTCCAGTGGTGTGGAGTGCCTGGGACTCACGTCTGAGCATCCCCAGTACACTTAGAGCGGTAATTGCAAACACAACAGTGATGGACAGAATGTGGATCAATGTCACACATTCACCCCAGTCCAAAGATCTGGGCCCAAATCCATCGTTTTTACACTTAGAGCGGTAATTGCAAACACAACAGTGATGGACAGAATGTGGATCAATGTCACACATTCACCCCAGTCCAAAGATCTGGGCCCAAATCCATCGTTTTTCCACTCCACACCACCCTGGGTTAGACAATGGCGATATGCAAATCAGCGCTGACCCTGTGCCCCATGGGAACAGTCCAGTCCGAACTACAAAAGCCATGTCCTACCCAGAACGGAAACAAGCATCCGAGGACCGGCCCGGTTTCGAGGTAACACCTCTCATCAGCCCGGCTAGCTTGATTCCAGTGGTGTGGAGTGCCTGGGACTCACGTCTGAGCATCCCCAGTACACTTAGAGCGGTAATTGCAAACACAACAGTGATGGACAGAATGTGGATCAATGTCACACATTCACTCCAGTCCAAAGATCTGGGCCCAAATCCATCGTTTTTCCACTCCACACCACCCTGGGTTAGACAATGGCGATATGCAAATCAGCGCTGACCCTGTGCCCCATGGGAACAGTCCAGTCCGAACTACAAAAGCCATGTCCTTCCCAGAACGGAAACAAGCATCCGAGGACCGGCCCGGTTTCGAGGTAACACCTCTCATCAGCCCGGCTAGCTTGATTCCAGTGGTGTGGAGTGCCTGGGACTCACGTCTGAGCATCCCCAGTACACTTAGAGCGGTAATTGCAAACACAACAGTGATGGACAGAATGTGCATCAATGTCACACATTCACCCCAGTCCAAAGATCTGGGCCCAAATCCATCGTTTTTCCACTCCACACCACCCTGGGTTAGACAATGGCGATATGCAAATCAGCGCTGACCCTGTGCCCCATGGGAACAGTCCAGTCCGAACTACAAAAGCCATGTCCTTCCCAGAACGGAAACAAGCATCCGAGGACCGGCCCGGTTTCGAGGTAACACCTCTCATCAGCCCGGCTAGCTTGATTCCAGTGGTGTGGAGTGCCTGGGACTCACGTCTGGGGTTCCAATAAACAGAACTGATTTCAATGAGGGTTGTTTTGATCAAATCAAGTAACAACCGGTTGACTTGTAACACCGAGCAATTTTATTTGTTGCAAACGGTCATAATTTTAAATTTGAACACATTGTTTGTTGTGCGTGGAAAATACAAAAATGAACAATGAGAATACGTTTTATATACAATATATACAGACATGGATTTGGGCCCAGATCTTTGGACTGGGGTGAATGTGTGACATTGATCCACATTCTGTCCATCACTGTTGTGTTTGCAATTACCGCTCTAAGTGTACTGGGGATGCTCAGACGTGAGTCCCAGGCACTCCACAGCATTGGAGTCAAGCTAGCCGGGCTGATGAGAGGTGTTACCTCGAAACCGGGCCGGTCTTTGGATGCTTGTTTCCGTTCTGGGAAGGACATGGCTTTTGTAGTTCGGACTGGACTGTTCCCATGGGGCACAGGGTCAGTGCTGATTTGCATATCGCCATTGTCTAACCCAGGGTGGTGTGGAGTGGAAAAATGATGGATTTGGGCCCAGATCTTTGGACTGGGGTGAATGTGTGACATTGATCCACATTCTGTCCATCACTGTTGTGTTTGCAGTCATTGACAGATGACACAGGCAGGCATCTGTTTGTCGATAAATATGTTGCCAACCTGTTGCCAGGAATAGCTAGTCACCTAAAGGCCAGTGAGAGTTCATGGACTACCTCTTCTCCGTTTTCTCTTTTGACTATGGCTCAGTATTACGAGCGACAGGAATTAGAAGCGAAGGGTAATGAGGATAAGAAGACTAAAGAGTTAAAAACTAAGGTTATGTTGGCTCAGGCGTATGGTCCGCCTTCTAGAAGTAATGATAGAGGTGGCCGTGGGTCTCATGGTTCGTCTTTTCCTCCTAATACTCGTTCGACTTTGTCTTCTGACTAGTGTGCTTACCGCAGGAAACTTGGGCATTGGGCTGCTGATTGTCCGGCATTGCTTACTCAGCAGTATTACGGGGACAAATGAGAAGTTCAGGGCCTAGAGGAAGCACAGATGATCGTGCTAGGTTTGATGCTAGTACACCTTGACAGGATGGGTTTAATACTTTTAATGGATGGAATCAATATCAAATGTCTGATTATTTGCCGTCTGGTTTGAAAGATTTGGCTTATGCATAGGACTGCCTAGGATGGGGTAAGGAATCAGTTGAAGTTCCAGTAGATCAGAAAGGTCCCTATGTTACAGCACAAGTTTTGCGTTCTACTGATCAGTTTCTGGTTGATACAGGAGCTACTCGTAGCGCCTTATCTAAACAACTGGTTCCAAGGGCTCCCCTGTCTGGCTTAACTATTACATCGATAGGTTTCGATGGAACACCTTCCCTTAGCCCACAGTCACAACCACTTGCATTTCATGTTGACAAATTTACTGCTCCATGTCCATTTTTGCTATTTCCGAACACACCTGGCAATATTGTGGGTCTTGATATGCTCAAATATTTCAGGGCTGTGATACGATGTTCTCCAGAAGGAGTACGTGTTATTTTGAATGACAACTACCCCGTGATTGAGAGATCTTGTCTTGTTAAAGAGGACATTGCATTAGCTACACTCCCTAGTACTTTATGGGTTACTTCAGACACCGATGTAGGGAAAATGGTTATTCCACCAGTACATATTAGTGTCAAGGAGTGTGCTTCATTGCCACGCTTGCCTCAATACAGAATTTCTCAAGAAGGCGAAGAAGCACTTATACGCATTGAACAGGATTTGATTAAGGTGGGGGTTGTGGAAGAAGTTCCTTATAATGTTTGCAATAGTCCTATTCTTCCCATTTTGAAAAAAGACACTGACACTCGGATTTACAGATTCATTATTGATTTACGAGAAGTCAACAAGATTGTAGTACCGCAATATCTTGTGGTTTCTGATATAATGACACTGCTTACCATAGTTCCTCCAACTGTATTTTCTGTAATAGATTTGAAGAATGCTTTCTCCTCGATTCCCATTCATCCTGATAACTAATATTTGTTCGGTTTCACTTTGAAGAATAGATGGTACAGAGTTTGTAGAATTCCTCAAGGGTACACTGAGAGTCCGAGCATTTACAGTCAAGCACTGAAACGACAACTTGATTCTTTTACTTTGCCTGAAGGAGTGGATCCCATACAGTATGTCAATGACATCTTGTTGGCTACCGATACGCCTGAACAGTGTGAAAAATGTGCTTTGTCTCTGATTTCTTTTCTTGCTTCACACCACCATAAAGTGTCATGGAAGAAATTGCAATATTGTAAACCGAAGGTAACCTACTTAGGTCACCTTCTGTCTAAGGAGGGACGTGCACTTACACCAGATCGCATTCAAGCAATTTTAGACACACCAGTACCTTCTACTCAGAAAGATGTCAGTGTATTCATTGGTTTGGCTTTGTTCTGCAGGCAATGGATATTGGGTTTTTCACACATTGTTAAACCCTTGTTAGCGCTTTTGACTAAAGACACTCCAATGCCCCTTCCATGGACCACTGAATGCCACAATGCTTTTCATTACTTGCGTCAAGCTCTTTGCTCTGCACCAGTGTTAGGCGTTCCAGATTACACTAATGCTTTTACACTCTATGTACACGAGAAAAATGGGTGTGCATTGTCAGTTTTAGTGCAGCCACAAGGTGACAAGCAGCGTCCCTGTGCATATTTTTCAGCGGTTCTTGATCCTGTTGCTCGTGCATTACCTGGGTGCTTCCATTCAGTTGCAGCAGCAGCTGTGTCCATACGTGAGAGTGAAGGAAAAGTTTTGTTACTTAAATTGTTGGTGCTAGTACCCCATGCGGTTGATGCCCTTTTGAATCAGACTAAAATGCAACACTTAACTAGTGCTTGTTTAACAGGATATGAATTGACATTGTTAGCCACTCACATTACCTTGAAGAGGTGTATGACTCTGAACACAGCTACTTTGTTACCATATCCAGCGACTCAGACTCAGTCACTGAAGTCTCATGATTGTATATTCCTTACTGAGGAACAGACAAAGGGTCGCGTTGATTTGCAAGATATGCCCCTTTCAGGTGTAGATGGGGAACTATGGGTTGATGGGTCTTGTTTGAAGTTACCAGATGGCACGACTTCAGCTGCGTATGCAATTACGACACTACAGACAGTAGTGGAGACAGCTCGTATACCACAGAAGTCGGCTCAAGCAGCTGAGCTAATATCGTTGACACGAGCGAGTAAATTTAGCACTGACTTGCGTGTGAATATCTATACAGACAGCCTCTATGCTTTTGGAGTGGCCCATGATTTTGGTCTACTTTGGAAGGAAAGAGGCTGTCTTACGTACCACGGGATGCAGATAATGCACGGAGAACTAGTTCATAATCTTCTGACTGTACTGACATATCCCAAAAAAATAGCTATTGTGAAATGTAGCAAACACAAGCAAGTGTCTCATAAGACAGGGCAAGGCCATGCCTTTGCAGATCGCATAGCTCGTGAGACTGCAATGCAACGAAGCACTACATCTATGTACGTAGTGAAGTCACAAGCTGAACGTTGGCATGATGCTAGATAAGAAGTGCTAGACATACAGAGATCTGCCTCTGTGGAAGAACTTGAACAATACTCTAAAGAAGGAATGTTAGACGATGAAGTCTGTTGGTGCAAAAAAAGAGATAAATACGTGGAAATTGCCTGCTGCTTATTTACAGCCTATGGTTCAAATGACATATGGGCCAGCACATGTTGGAGCGATAACTAAATTGCTTACGCAAGTTTGAGAGCATCCAGAGATTGCTGGTACAGCTAAAAGGATAGTACAATCATGTTTGATCTGTTGGCAGTACAATCCTGGAAAAGGGAGACAAACTCCTACATGATGGTTTGCTACACCAACTGCACCTTTTGTAGTTTTGCAACTTGAACGTTGCAATACCTTGAAGTATGTTCTAGTGGTGGTATGTGCCTTCAATTCTTCCCCAGATTTGGTGTTTGTAAACTTTTATGGTGTGACAACGGACCTCATTTTATTGGGCAAGTTTTTGAGAGTGTCCTGAAAGGATTAGGGTGCAAACAGAAATTCCATGCAGTTTTCCACCCACAATCAGCAGGATTGGTGGAGAGGTATGACACTACGTTGAAATTGAAGTTAGCGAAAATACTTGCTTCCACGTTCTTGAAATGGCCAGATGCACTACCCTTGGCATTATTGTCCATAAGATCAGTGCCACATTCACAATCTGGGCTTACTCCATATGAAGTGGTATTTGGAAGACCGATTAACAATTGGGGAGTTCCTAAGCAACGCCCCAAACATGATGTAACTTGTGTTCTGATGAGCGACTACTTAGCACAGTGGACTGATATTTTGATTTCTATTCATCAACAGGTTTGAGAAGCTCTTTCTGACAGATCTGTTGGTGAGGCCCACGAACTCCGACCTGGTGACCACTTGAGGGTCAAGGCCTTCGAGAGGTCGAGCAGTTTGAAGCCGAGGTGGCGAGGACTGGAGCAAGTGTTCCTAATGATGAGGACAGCAGTTCAAGTGACAGAAATTATTGGGTCCATAGCACTCACTGTAAACGAGTGTTGCCTACCCTGGTGGAACCTGCTGTGCTGACTGACCATCAAGGGATTCTGGAAACGTAGAAGGGCCACGCTATCTCACCTGATGAATCTGAGGGAGCCTTCCAGGACCACACGATCCCTGTAGTATCGCGATACTAACTGAGACCAAGGAAATAATCTGCCTTGTTGAAAAAGACTGGTGGAGCTGCCGTTGTTGGTTGGTGAAACGGAGCGCCAATATGGCAAGGGGGGGGCATCAGTCCTGCATAGTGACACCCGTCTTGACCTTTGGTGGGGAAATCAATGGCTGCCCAGGTCTTTAGAGCTCGAACGATTGCCTTCAACAACGGACAAATCATGTCTGCAGCGAGATCAACTGTTGCTGTTGCTAAAATGTATAACAAAAGGATCATTTGTGCTGTAAGGTTTGTTGTTGCTTTGGTGGCTATAGCAGTAATTACTTGGTTTGTAGAGAAAGTGGCTCCTGCTCGACAATTGCTGATCGCCACTACTCCAGTACCAGTTGAGCATCATTACTTTACGCTTCCTTACCATGAGCAAAAGCATCGACAATCCTACCTAAACAATACGTTTATTCAGATGTTGCATCACACTCACAATGCCACAAATACTACCTACTGTTGGGTGTGTGGGATGATACCTGCTCACCATAAGAAAGGAGGAACACCTTTTATTCCTCTTCCTTTCTCTCATAATGGTTCTTGCCAAGCTTGGTTTGTGCTATTAATTGCTTCCGGAAAGGTGGCAGTTGGGGGCAAGGCAAGATGCGTCTGCTAGTCGGACGTTCGTGTGAGAGGGTCCGTTCTGGACAACCCGGTGATATCGCTTACCTGGGCTCCTGCAAACTTCTGGTCACGTCTCTGTGGATCCTTCGTGGGGCTGATCGTTTGGAGACCCCTCAATGTTAACTGGGGGCCGTAATCAGCGAGTATTCGCGGATTGTTGATGGCGTCGCTCCCTTGGATCTCCAGCGGCAGGAGACACCGCGGAGCAGCAGTGGACGGAGCAGCGTTGTATGGTCGCTCTGGGGCTACGGTGTTACTTTGCAGCAGTGGGGCGTGAAACATCGAGGACAAACACAAGAAATGAAAGAAAGCTGCTGTGCGTGGTGATATGCCTCACGGACATTCAGTTGCAAGGCAGGCATGTAAAGTATGACATTCTGAGCAGTAAGACATTTTGGGATGTTATAGATTGATTTACTATTTTTTTTCTCTACTATTCGACATTTTGTTTAGATACTGCTCTTTCACTGCGAGAATCTGGTTTTTTTGGGCGCTTGTTTACAGTGGGAAGAGCTGGAAAGCTTAGCTTGCTATTTTTGTTTAATTAAGGAGCCCCTTTAGTAAACGCAAATCAGTTTACTAAGCAACTATCGCCTTGAACGCTTCTACATTACTCTCATATCTCGACTACCTGGATATGAGTCCAAAAACAGCCCGTGGTGGGAAAACCAGAGCGGTTGGAGAGAGTCAGGTTGGGACCCGTGCTGCGCTTGCTGCAAAGTTAACGCAAACTGGTAGCAGCAAAGAGGACACAAGGCTAGACGACAACAGTAAGGAACCTGAGATTGACAAACTGGCTACACCCAGGATTCCACAAATGTTTCAAACTCCTTTAGGGAAAAGGGGTATGACTTCCATAACGATACCTGCTGATCTTGATCCCACCGATACTGATGGGGATTCTACGCTGGTGGAAGCCCTGGAGCAGCTGGTCGTTTCTCCCGTTTTAATACAGCACTCCCCAATAGTACCAATAGTAACAGTACAAACTCTCGCTGGGCTTACTGATGAGCATGTCGTGCAGGAACGCAGTGTAGCTACTGCGACATCTGTTGCTGGGGAAGAAGCTACTGACCCTGTGAGCAGCAAGGATAGCGAATTCTATTCCCTCTCTGAGCAATCTGATGGAACAGACCTCGATGAGGATCTGGAAGACGAGGAAGATTTCTCAATCCATGAGGAGACTACAGAGGAGACTGCACCAACTGGAAGGGTCTCCAAGCAAAGTGCGCAGAGTGAGAGCAATCGGAGTGAGCTAGCTGGTGGGAATGCTCCTATTCGACAACAGAGTGCCCCTCCAAGTCATGTATGGGCTATGTCTGAGCCTGATCTTATGCTTGGGCATTTGGACATGTCTGAGCAGGCTAGTGGAGGTTTGGGAGCCACCAGTCAAGTCTCGCTTGAGGAGATCTTAAAGCCATTTCGGAACATCAACTAGAGGCCAGGGCGGAACATCCAAAAACTCATACTGCATGTCGGAAATTACAGAATAATGTTCGACGTCTGGCAAAATCTTGTAATGATTTTACAGATAGAATGATAGAGGCTGACAGTCGCATCTCTACACTAGAAGATCAAGTGGCAACTCACAAGGTTAAAATTGCTGATATTAAGGCACATAAAGACGATGTGCATAGCAAGCTAGCCGATATGGAGAATCGACTGCGCCGCAATAACCTGCGCATTCTGGGGGTCCCTGAGGGGAGTGAGGGACAGGACACTCGTAAATTTGTAGTTGAGCTTTTTGAAGAAGCCTTTGTGGAGGTTAAAGATTGGAACTGGGCCCAGGAAATCCAACGGGCGCACCGATTTCCATTTCGTCCGCGACCAGCTAGACCCGGGCAAGCACATCAACATCCACGTGCTATATTGATTTCGTTAAATAATTTTCTGGCAAGACAAACATTGTATGACTTGGCGAGACCGGGTAAAAATTATCCGATTATTGCCATTCTACGGTAGAAAATCGATGGCGACTACGTCAACCTATCGCCCCATTTCAATCGAATGGTCTACATGCTTTTCTTCTACAGCCTGCTACCTTAAAAACTGTGTGTAAGGGAAAGAATCGTTTTTTTACCTCTGAGACCTCAGCTAAGGAATACCTTAATTCTCTGGGTTGACAGGATGATAGGATGATGAAACCATGTATGACGATACACAAGATGACTATTTATGCATATTTATTTAGGAATGTGCATATAGCGTAACTTTATGATTATGGTCTGTTTTCTCTCTTTTCTTTTTTTTATCTCTAGAAGCTACATGAAGCTATACGGATTAGATACGGGATTGTCCAAATACAGAGGGTCTCTCACACTCATCTCAGGGCGATTGGCCCTATTGCCTTAGTTGTTTGGGAGGGTCACTTGGGTGGAGGGTGGGGATGTATGGGATGGGGGGTTCCTGGGGAGGGTTCACAGGGTGTAGGGGGGCTAGCTTTTGGGGTAAGGGTGTAAAGGGCTTAAAGGGAAAAACGCCAGTTCAAAGCATACGTTGTTATATTGTTGGAGCAAGCTTATTCTTTATGTTATGTATTAAGGGCTTTGTCAACTCAAGGCTTAGCTTGGGGTAAATGGCTAGTAATAGTTTACGCATATGTTCGTTTAATGTGTGTGGATTGAACAATGCTGTTAAGCGTAAACGCGTGATGCGGGAAGTGCAATTAATCAACCCTGATATTATATGCCTTCTGAAAACCCATGTGTCATGGGGCAATCGGAAGATATTAAGTGAATTGAGCTATACATTATTTGTCGCATCACGGCAGACTACTATGAATCGTGGGGTTGCTATTTTGGGACGGCAAACGATAGCCCCTACGGAGAAAACTAAAGCTGATAGTCTAGGGCGTTGGGCAATTGTGGAGTGTATCGTTGGGGGGGCCACTGTTACAATATGTTCAGTATATGGCTCGAACATGGACGAAACTCAGACTCTTGAACTCTTGAATGTTGAACTGGCATTGTGGGGTAACTCCTTATTATTACTGGGGGACTTTAACATACATGGGGAGTATTTTACTTGGGATTCACAGTTTACTAGTTATGTTGGCCGTAAGCCGCATGTTGTTAGAGCACTCTGGCAATTATTACTCCAGCATGGTTTAGTGGATGGTTGGCCAGCGGTTAACCCAGGGGACCCTGGGTATACTTTTTTCTCTTCCTCGCATAAAAAACTGTTTTGCCCTGATTATATTTTTTTCACCTAGGTCTTTCATGAGTGGTGCTCGTATGCAGGTAATGCCACGAATTACATCGGATCATGGCCCTGTCGTTTTAGATTTGCCTCCTCTTAAGATACAGCGGGTACAGCAATCATTTTTTTTAATAAGAAATTACTCAAGTTTGGGCTCAGCAATTTCTTGATTGTAGTAGAGGTACTGCCTCCCAGACGATGGTAAGGGACAGCTTTAAGGCGGGCTGTGGGGTGAAACATAATCTGACACAGACAAAAGGTTGTAGGTCTTAAGGCAAAGATTAATGGTGCCTGGAGCCGTGATATAGCATGCCAATATCAAGCTCATCAAGCAGAGGGATATGTGTATGGTGAGGCTGTTGGAAGATGTCTAGCCCAAAGACTTCGTGGGCGACAGACACTACAATGTACAGCGGCTTTAGAGAACCATCAGGATGACTTGGTTGAGTCGATGGATGGTATACTGCAGGTTTTTCAACAGTATTATACTGAGTTGTATACCCAAGAACATCTTCCTCACGATCAGATTTAGCAGTTTGTAGCTATATTTGATCTATCTACAGTGGAGCCTACTATTAGAGAGGAGCTAGAAACACCAATAACGATGTTAGAGCTCGAGACGGCACTTAAGGACCTTGCGCTTGGGAAAGCTGCCGGTCCGGATAAATCGCCTCTTCAGATATATCGCTTGTTATTTTCTATTATTAAAGGCGATATGCTGGCTACGTTGATCGCTGCTCAAACTGGCAAATCCCCTTCATCGTGGGATGATGCGAGTATAGTGGTCTTCATAAAGAAAGACAAGCCCTCACATCTTCCGGGGTATTACAGACCCATTTCTCTAATTAATGTCGATGCTAAGATTTATTCCAAAATTCTTGCTGGCCGTCTAATTCAAGCCGTACCATCATTGGTGTCTCATTATCAGCATGGTTTTCTTCCAGGCAGAAGCACAGTTAATCATTTATATTGTATGATTGCTGTTTTGGATTATGCATCTGCGCTTCATAAAAATGTTGGTTTGGTGTTTTTAGATGCTGAAAAAGCATTTGACCGTGTGGCGTGGGCATTTTTATGGGCTATTATGGGTAAAATGGGGTTTGGACCTCAATTTCTATCTGCTCTACAAACTATGTAAAACGGGCTAAGATCTGTCTGATGGGGCAGTAGTCATCATTCATCAATATTACTCGGGGTACGCGACAGGGATGCCCATTCTCGCCATTATTGTTTGCTATTTATATCGAACCACTGTTGCAGATGCTAGCAGCCTCTCGGCGTATACAATCAATGGCTGTGGGTGATAGCTATGTACATGTGTTAGCTTATGCTGACGACATTGCGGTCATTACATCCGATCCCGAACAGACCTTATCTGAAATTGAAAATATAACACAAGATTTTGGTAGAGTGTCTGGGTATAAACTGAACATTACTAAAACCCAAGTTGTATGTACAGCTGGGCTATGCCTTAACGATGCACGTGTTACCCAGGAGGCTAAATATTTAGGTTTCAAAATTAGGTTGTCGCTCAGAGAGTTACTTACGGTTAATTGGACTGATATATCACAATCAGTCAAACATGAGTTGGAAAAGCTCGAATGTCTTCATTTATCATTAGTGGGGCGACGTAATGTCTTAAAGATGTCTATTTTGCCTAAGGTACTTTATTATTTCCATACTGTGCTGCTGGAGCTGCCACGAGTACAATAGATGAAGTTGCAGTCTATTGCTGATCGATTTTTATGGGGTTGGAAATCTCCTCATCGGGCGTCTAAATTTATGACATTCCCGCCTTTAAGAGGTGGATAGGGTGTTACAAATTTTGCTTTTTACTATCTAGCTTGCCTTCTCCAGAATATTAAAATTATGGTGACTGGGGAGAAACCCCCGAAATTTGAAAGCCCTAATATTTATTCGATGTTATTGGGCAGCCAATCTCGACAAATGCTGCTGCATTTTCTTGAACCAAGTTATTACAAAAGAACTAGGTTCAAGGTTATATTAACAGCATTCAAAGGCTGGCGGTGGGTACGTAAAATTATTTCTCTTAAACGTATTAATTTTTATACCCCTTGTGACTCAATAGAACTACTCCCTCCTTTATTTTGGGACAGTAAGATGCGGACATGGGCGGGTAAGGGCATTGTTTGTTTAGGCAGTATGTTTGATGCTGGCACTATGCTACATTTGAAGATTTAAAAACAAAATATGCAGTTCCTCAGCATGATTTTTTCAAATATTTACTGCTACGGGACTTTATCTTTAAACATCCAAATATAGTATCTTTAGGCACTAACGATCTTCTTGAAATTTTGAATAAACCTGTCAGGATTGGGACTCTATATAATAGCCTGCTGAGCGACACAGCGTGATGATATTGAGGCACAAGAGCGGAAGAGGAGCACTAGACTTGGTATTTCTGAATTACTTGTTCAAGAATCAATCAATATGGCTGCTAAAATTATGTTGACCGCTAATTTACGTTCTCAACATTATAAAACTGTATTTAATTTATACCACACAGCCGTCAAGATGATGAAGTGGGGTAATATCCATAATGGAAAATGCTATAGGTGTCAAGCTGATAATGAGGACATTCTCCATATATTTTTTGACTGTATTGTATTGAATTCTTTTTTGGTATCTATTGCCCAATTTCTGTCAAATATTTCCAACTTTGAAGTGGCGATATCTAGAGAGATGATGATATTTGGGGTATGTAAAGATATGGATACTCAGCCATTGTATTATTCAAATCGATATTTCCTTTTTATGGCTATGTCAGTGCTCCGCTTATGTATTGCCTCTATGAGGTTGAAGCCCGAAAAACCCTCATATGAGATGTGGCGGGCAAAGTTCTATAATTTGTTTTATTTAGAATACAATTTGTATCGTATTAAATCCTTGAGAAAAAAACAACATGGTATTAAAATCTGGTAGCCTATGATTGACCATCTGGGAAGCCTAGAATAGCTGCTCGATTTAATGTTCAATTATTCTTGGTTTGCTCTTTGATATACAAGCTTGCTCATATTGTTACTTATTGTATCCTTAAACATGCTAGCCAATGGATTGATTTTTACCAATGATTGCATTTGTTTTATCTATGCTTTACTGAGTGACAATACATTTTTTTTTTTAAATAAAAAAATGGAAAGGTGGCAGTTGGAAGGATTAATTATCATCTCAATAAAATCTGTTATCCAGATGAAGATGGTAATCCGCGAGCTGAAGGAACTAAATGGGAATGGGAGGAGTATCGACCTGAGAATATTTCTACACCATATGTTTTCCCAAATATGAGAACTATTAAGAACAATGGACCTTTTGTGATTTCTGTAACCAGAGCTAAAGCAGTCTTATGTATAGGAAGTGTTGGAAGAATTCCAGTGGGGAGAAGTGAGTGTACTGCAGTTTTGACTATTAAATGTGACAATAACAGCAGCTTCATATCCTCACATAATACATACTGTGTCTGCGGTAACAAGGGATATTACCAACTAACTGTTGGATGGTCAGGAGTATGCAATGTGTTCTTTTTGTTGCTCCCTGTGTTTCTGGCACCTGCATCGTATCACAGAGACTTTAAGCTATATAATGATATCTCTAAGAACAGATATAAGAGGACAATAAGTACTGTACTGATGAGGTAGACCAGAGTGATACCAACTTGCAACAATACGTTGATTTCAATTTGGGCTTGTTCTTCTTTGTGGTTGCTGCATTAAACAGTAGAAAGATAAGACGATTGACTTGTGTTGTAGAAGCTGTTACAAAATCGGACAGCTATGGCACTTGGGAACATTATGGAAGAGCTGCAAGTTGCGAGGATTGTAGCACTCCAAAATCGTATGGATCTGTTTGTAATTCTAGCTGATCGAGGTGGTGCATGTCGCATCATCGGCAGCAGCTGTTGTGTTTACATTCTGGACCACTCACCTTCAGTGTTTGATGCAATCTCTAAACTGCATAAGATCGCTGCTGAAATTCATCCAGAGACTGGCACCTGGACTTTTACTAGGTGGGTTTGGGCACTTTATGCCACTTGGGGCTGGAAGCTACTGACCATCCTATGTATAATACTCATTATACTATTTACATGTTGTGTATGTATACAATGTGGCCCAATGCCCTGCTCCGTTTGTATTTCTGGCCATTTAGAAAAATGGGGTTGACCCAATCTGGTCGGAGACCTGGGTATTAAGCAATATGAAAAAACAAGGGTCCTAGACCTCAATTAAGAAATGCATAAATCAATACTTAGTTCATTAGTCAAGTAATTTCAGAGCATAAAAACAATCACCAGCTCATAGTAATAAATACCATACAAAAAACAAAACAAAGAGCAGCAGACTGAAATATTACCAAGCAATTTTAATTCATTGCTTTATCCAATAGTTTCTTATTCAAAAAAGGAAAAATATCAACTCATTATTGCCATGGATCACAACGATACAATAAATATATTCATAGGTGGGTGTGCCCCCAAAGGGAACGTGCATAGATAGAAGTGATAATGAAAAATATATGTGTTTAAGAGAAAGAGAGGAATCAGAAAATAGTGACAAAATAATTACAGTTGTTTGAAGACAATAGGCCGACCGGTTACAAATCACAGTCCAAAATGTTCACCCGGCCTAAGTATAATTCATATATATAGTTTATAGGTACACCAATCGGATATAAATTCCAAAATAGGCACGACAGTTGAAAAACAGTCAAGGTCCAGGGTGAGATCAAGGGGTGAGAGTCGACGTTTCTTGTGGCCCAATGGGTAATTTGCACCTCGGCCGTGCGAGTCTTCGTCAGGACAAAAAGGAAGAAAGGGGCAGTTTCACCAAGGCTAGATAATCTTGGTATCCCTAAAACAATTAAGGAACAAATCAGTCGTTGCACTAACACAAAATTACTCACATTGTCCATAGGGGACAGTGCTTACCCGCATGGGAGAACCGTAGGGATATCAACCGTGTGCGGGCTCTCTCACACCGGGAAGGGTATACAATTTCTCCTAAAAAGCAAAATTAAAAACTCTATTAGGACCACCTACAGGGATCTACTATTAGTAGGATAGAGTAATTAATCCCTACATACTTTCAAGAGTCAAGGTTTTTCATGGGGCCAACTGGTGAATCTACAGGTTATTCGGTGTCTGGGACTATTCCACACAGGGTTCAAAGATTAATGTGAACCCATGGCGGTAGGGCACATCAACATATCTGCAAAGGCAGAGGCATGGATTAGAGAGGTATTGTATTGTGCATGCCAAAACAACCGTATACTCGATTGTATAAGGGCCAGACATTAATTTATACATATACCTTATAGTAGAAGTTGTTCGGGCGTTCAAAGGCTTTTCACCATGTCGCTGCGGTTCAGTTAAAAAAAGGGGCAGAATCCTAAGTTGCATTCCTTCAAGGAGGGGATGCCTATCAGATCACGCAAACGTATTAAACAGATTGGAAATAAGTTAAGTAAAGTGCAGCGTGCCCTACCTTTAACACGTAATCACTGCCCACACCACGTTGTCGGCACTGTAAAACGATCTGTTACCACGGAAGTGCCTGCAATATAGTGATGGCCGTGAGTACACCAAATTGTGGCACTCGAAGAGCGCCTTAGAAAAACAAACGAGACACGGGCAACGTACGTCACTCCTACCTTTTACCCGCCGTCTCTGTACTCAGCAGAATCCCGGTAAACGCGTCTGATTGTACAACACTGGGAATGCATTTCCTGCAAAGACGCAGAACATCATCATAGAGGTAGTAGAAAAACTCCACCAAAATGTGGCAGTGGTGGTAATATATTCACCACACAGGATAATTTATCTCAAAACGGCAAAGATGTCTAATTGCAATATAATTTTTGGAGCTATAACGTGGGATATTCAAAAGAAATGTATATTGCTATAAAATTTATAATAAAACAATGGGCGAAATAACGCCGAAGTTAGTTATGGACTCTCACATGGTCAGAACAATGATTTGTCCACGCTATAGTACAGGAAGTGTACACAATCAATTGCATCAAGATCTCCTCTACCCCCCTTATTTAATGCACTGAATCGCTTCATCACAATGTATGTACAGAGGTGCATATACCGGTATCATTGTACAATTCATCCTGGAACAGGGCACATCATAAACAATTAACAATATGACAAAAAAAATATATATACATATATACAATTTCATTACATAGAAGAAATCTGAATAAATTGAAAAACTTCTAGTACTTCAATGAAAGGTTTGGAATGAAGGAACAAAGTAACACATGATTAAGGTTACAGTATAGTATAGAAACAAGTACACTATTATCATTACAGATCTAACAAAAAGACTTGTCTCCTAATCTCCTACTGTTCATTTGAGCCTTTCAGTACAGTATTGAGAGAATATATCCATCTACATTCCCTCCGACTTAAGATGCTACTCAAATCCCCGCCTCGGGGGTTGGGGATTACTTTTTCAATAACCCATCATTTTAAAGAGTCAGCTGCATGTTCAAATTTCAAAAAATGGTCCACCAGACGGGTCCCCTGTACTTTAAACGCCTTTTGTTTGCACATAATACTTGCCAAGGAAAACAAAGAAATTCTTCGTCGTGGCAATTGTCAATAATTGTATTATAAACTCAGTCGGTACTCAGTGTGGAGCTGGTCTTTGGTCAAGGACATTCCTGATACAGATTAGAGCAGCGTTTTGGGGAATATTAGTATAAAGGGCCGTAATGTTCATTGTGGCCAAAATGCAAGTGTTTGGATCATGTATTTCTGCCTGTACACCTGCCAAGCGAAATGTTGCATTAATGAAAGCACAATGTTTATTTATTAAGAGGTCACTGAAACGATGAACATCAATGTACAGGATATGAACCTAAATTACCCCAAATGAACGAATGTCTTCAGCTAATGCTAAAAGGGTTGTCTGTTGTAATTTGGCAGCGATTGGGGTTAGCATTTCGCTGAAGCCATCTTGTATTTGGCAGCCATCTTTTTTGCCATGTGCTCACCATGTGCTCTGTTCTACCTTGCTGTCGTTTGCTCTTGTACTCTGCTTAAAGACAGACTATATTTAGGCTCCGTCACTCTGCACATGCGCAGAAGAGACTGTGACTGTCCATGCACCTGTCCTTAATGTGTAACTGTCAGGATATGTTTACTAGAGTTGGCAATTGCTAGCTCCTCCCACTTGTTGACTGTGCATTTCTGTATGACCTTTTATGTATGTAACCCTTCTCTTCTGTACTTGTACTGCCTTCTTTTGAGCCTCTGTGTGGGTATAAAAGGAACATGCTCCTTCTGTTCAGTGTGCTACTTCATACACTACCGAAGGGTGTTCCGTGAATAGGTTCCACCTCATTAGGTTTATTAATAAATGCTTTGTTATATATTCCAGTTTCTGTGCCAACTTCTTTCCTATTGGTCGGAGGACTTGTGGAGAGAAGGGCGTACCCCTAGCACTGGTAGGCCTGGCTGAGACCCACCCCGACAGGGGCAGGGTAGAAACACCCTGACCCCCTAGGCCTGTTCAGGCGGGTGCCACAAGGACCCTCAAGGCCCATAAATTATAATTTTTAAGAAATCAGCAAAATCCAAGCAGGATGCTATGATCCTGCCGATCACAAAAAAAATGAAGGATGGGCTCCTGCGCTTCTATGCTAATCAGCCCCCGGGGACCCAAATCCCGAGGGTATTATCCAAAACGAGTGTGGGGGGCCCAATCCCCACACACTGCCTGGGGACCGCCACCTCCAGGGCAAAGTTTGAATAATTGCAGGGGGGCACATGGCCCCCCCTGAGCCCTGGGGACCGCCACCCCCCGGGGCCTGACTTAAATTTTGATTGTGGCGTCACACTGCCGCACCGCAGCCCTGGGGACCGCCACCCCCAAGGCTTTATTTTAAAAATGTTCGTACACCTCATGCCATAGAGACTGCCACCTCCCCAGGCACTAAATATTTAAAGTGGGGGGTCCCTGAGCCCTGGGGAACACCTCCCCCCGGGGTTTTGCAAATGGTGGGATGGGGGCCATGCAGCCCCCCTCCTGGAGCTATTGATGGCCCTGGGGACCGCCAGCTCCAAGGGCCGGCTCCTACAGTCTCCTGGAGTGCCCACCCCCAGGACACTGTAGTTTGCTATGTCAGGGCGGGAGCCTCATGGCTTCCACCCTGCCATAGCAAACTGCTTTGCTATAGGAAACCTGCTCTCCGTTCCAAATAGCAAAGCAGATTGCTTTTCCGCAGGGGGAGCAGCATGTTAGCTGCTTCCCATGTGGAAAAGCAATGCTGGCTCCCGCAGGATGCGGAGAGCAGACTGAGCCTGTGGGAGGATTGGGGACCCCCCGCGGTCCCCAACGAAGAGGTCCTGCCCCGGGGGATGGGGGACACGCGCCCCCTCTTCAAATGTAATTAACCGCACCGCTGCGGCACATTTTCCCGCTGTGCGCTGAAGTTTTTAAAAACCCGCGGTTCATGACGAGCTCAGCTCGTCATGAGCTTACGAGAGGTGTACCTCATGACGAGCTGAGCTCGTCATCAGCGTCGATGTGGTTAAATAATAAAAACACAAAAAAAGGTTGGCCCTGGGGGATGTGGTCCCCGGGGCAAAAATTACCTTAGGAGGGGGGCAAGGCAGCCCCCCTCCTAGATGTAAAATGTTTTTAAAAAGGGCGATGCCCCGGGGATGGGGTCCCCGGGGCCGAGTATAGCCTCTGGAGGGGGGCCACGCGGCCAAAATATAAGGAAAAGAAAGGGGGCCACACAGCCTCCCTTCTTAAACCTAAAAAAGAAGAAAAAGACCGGCATTGCGCCGGAGGCCATGCCCCCTACCAGCATCACTCTGCAAAAGTGCCCCCTGGCGCATTTGCAGAAGGGGAAAGAATTCCACCTTCAATATTGGGGGCCCCTGGGGGCCAACTAGCCCATCAGGAACCTCCAGTATGTGCCGGGGTGGCTGCGTTGCATAGAGGTGTTCAGAGGCTACGCCCCTTCTTACACCTCTCTGCAACGCAGCTCTGTGGCACTTATTGGAGGTACCAAGTGGGCTACTTTTACCTTAGGAACCCTTAGGATTGAAGGGGACTTAATCTCTCAACTTAGAACGGCCACATGGCGTATTTACACAGTGGTGAAGGGTGAAGGGAGGGAACGGGGCCTGAGGTGATGTGTGAAAACACGCCCTGTTGCGCATTTTAAGTTGGGGAATTAATTCCACTTCAATCATGAGTGACCATGGGGGCCAACTAGCCCACCAGGTGCTTCCAGGAAGCACCACTGCACTGTATTGCCGAGAGGTGGTGCACACCGTGCCCCTTTTTACATCGCTCTGTTACGGAGCTCCATGGCACTTACTCGATATACCTAGTGGGCTAGTTGGACTCTAGGGACCCTCAGGATTGAAGGGGAATTATTTCCACAACTTAAAACGCGCTGGAGGGCGTGTTTACACAGTGGTGAAGGGAGGGGATGGTGAAATCAGCCGAGCTATGAATTCTAATTTACTCACATGTTATCAGGAAAGACCTCAGTGTTGCATCTTTGAGCCCAGTACTGATCCTGAAAAGTAATTTTAACCTTACATACCAGTAACTTGAATTACCTTCCATAGGATATCATTGCCTGTTTTTGCTGAAAAAGTTTGTGTCGATTTCTGAAACTTACAAATATTCCTCTAAAATACGCTGAACTACAAATTCTGATTTACTCACCTGTTATCAGGAGAGACCTCCGTGCTGCATCTTTGACCCCAGTACTGATCCTGAAAAGTAATTCTAACCATACTTACCAGTACCTTGAATTTCCTACCATAGGATATCATTGCTTGTTTTTTGCTAAAATAGCTTCTAAGTGTTGATTTTTGAAACTTACAAATATTCCTCTAAAATCAACCGAACTATGAATTCTGATTTACACACCTGTTATCAGGAGAGACCTCAGTGCTGCATCTTTGAGCCCAGTATTGATCCTGAAAAGTAATTCTAACCACACTTACTAGTAACTTGAATTTCCTTCCATAGGCTAACATTGACTGGTTTCACTTGGAAATCTTTCAAGTGTGGAGTTTTGGAACTTTAAAATATTCAGCTAAAATCAACCGAACAACGAATTCCAATTTACTCACCTGTTATCAGGAGAGAACCCAGTGCTGCATCTTTTAGCACAGCACTGACCATGAAAGGTAATTCTAACCGTAATTCCAGTAACTTGAATTTCCTTAATAGGAATCCATTGTCTGGTTTTCACCAGAAAAGTTTCTAAGTGTCTATTTTCACAAATTACAAATATTCCTTAAAAATCACCTGTATGACTTAAACGGATTCTTTCAACTGTTTATAGTATATACACCAGTGCTGGATTCAGGAGGCACCACTGAGTAAGAAAAATGAAAACACTACTTACCTGCTAAGTAAATTTCCTTCCATAGGCTAACATTGACTGGTTTTACTTCGAAATTCTTCTAAGTGTGGAATTTTGGAACTTAAAAATATTCCTATTCAATGATCCGAACAAAGAATTCTGATTTAATCACCTGTTATCAGGAGAGAACCCAGTGCTGCATCTTTTAGCCCAGCACTGATCCTGAAAAGTCATTCTAACTTGTATTTCCTTCCATAGGGATCCATTGTCTGGTTTTCACAAGAAAAGTTTCTAAGTGTCTATTTTCACAAACTGCAAATAGTCCTTAAAAATGGCTTGTCTGATTTAAAGGCATTCTTTCAACTGTTTACAGGAGATGCACCAGTGCTGGATCCAGGATCCACCACTGAGTAAGAAAAAGTAACGATAACACTACTTACCTGCTAAGTGAATTTGCTCCTATAGGATAACATTGGTGATTCTATGTGAAAATATTTCTGTCAACTTTTAAAATACAATAATATTCCTTAAAAATAACCCATGTAACTAAAACGCTTTTACTCAACTGTTTCCAGGAGATGTCCCAGGACTGAACCTAGGATCCAGTCCTGTGGTTAGAAAAGTACTCCATTAAGTAACTAATTGCATTTTACTAGAAATTCACATTGAGGTCAATGTTGTATTGTGTTTGAAATGGTGTTGCCCATTGCAACAACTGTACTTAAAAGTCTATTGCCTATTTGTAAAGTATTTAAACTAAAGTAATTCATTCTGAGAAAGTATATTTTGTAATGTAATCTATAATGTAATTTAAAAAATACATCTAAAAATAAATAGTTTAAAAAAATGTAGTAAATCAGTATAAAAAAAATAAATATAACAATTAATACATTTAAAAATTGGCATTGAAAAAACCCTTGAAATTCACTGAAAAAAACCATAGGTTTCAGACATGTTATAGTTAGGAATTAGCATTTAAAAAACCTTAGAAAATCACTGAAAATAAATAGGTTTCAGGGGTGTTATAGTTAGCTGGACATTTCACTCGTACAAAACCATTGAAATTCTTCCGTTATAGTTAGTTGTAATGACTATAACTCACGCGCCCCCAATCCACTGCTGATGATGTCACATATTACATCATTCATGACATGGTCAGTGACATCAATGATGACATCACTGATGATATCTCAAATGACATCACTGATGACATCACTGATGACATCATCCACGTGACAATCTGATACACCTCATCATACACTAGTATAACCTTTCAACATTCATTATAAAATATGGAGTACCACATTTGAATCCATTGACACACCAATAAAAGTTTCTAAAAACCCACTCAGTGATTCCTACATCTACACTCACATCTAAACAATTACCTATAGATTCACTCATACATGCTGACAAAGATCAATAGAACACTATCAAATATACTTATACACCTACATCAACTTTACACACCAGCATACATCCTATTCACGTATACAGTCATCCTGCTTACTTATACAAACAATTGATCATACTTACATTTACTCAGCTCCATATTTATACAAATAATAATAATAATACACATTTGTAAAGTGCACAATCACCTGTAAGGGTCTCTAGGCGCTGGGGGCCGTCGGGAAGATTAAGCGAGCTATTGCCCAGAGTCACATGGTGCCGGGCAAATCTGCCGCCGGTGCCGGGGAATCGAACCGTAATCCCCAGATTCCGGAGTCAGTCACCCGAGCCACGGCGCTACAACTACAAGTTGGTTGTAAATATCAAAAACCTTTGAAAAAGCAAATTTGTGCTTTTCCAAAAGTGCCATGTGGCAGACATACATGCCCTTAGGGCATGTATGTGTGCCACATGTGCACCCATGCACTATTCAGGGGCACAACAGGGTGTCACTGTGACACCCTGCCACCCTTGTAAGTCGTCCCCTATTACCGATTCGGTATTTACCGAATTGGTAATTCTCATTCATTCCTATGTGCCTCCAGCCCCATAGGAATGAATGGGAATTACCGAATCGGTAAATACTGAATCAGTAATTACCGAATTTTACCGAATCGGTAAAATTTACTGAATTTTTTCCTACATAGCATTTACCGATTCTAAAATACTGAATCGGTAAAATTCAGTATTTTAGAATTGGTAAATGTAGATTACCTACATATGGCCCTATATTTTTTACATTGATATTTTGGATTCAATATTTTGTACTTAGCTGTTTAGGTATAGAAGTCGATATTTTTGTATTCTATCTATTTTTTCAATATTTAGAACATCGATATTCCATCAATGAACCAAATATTGTGTGTAAGAGGAGAATGAGAGGTCTGCCACCCACCTCCCTAGTTACTAAATGTTAAGTTATGCACTCAAACACTCACTACAAGAAACCAGATTTAAACAACAAAATCAGATCCTCAACGGACCTCGCACCTATGAAGTTACCATGGATCCGACAGCATGTGTCTGGGGCATTGAGTTTGTGGATGCAGCTCCTACAGCTAGAGAAATAAAGTCAGTTCATACATTCTTTTGGTCTACATCCTGTGGTTTCTCATGTGGCAATGGTTGGCCAGTCTCTGTAGCGTGCTTTAGTGCTAGGAATTCAGTGGGCAATGGGTTCTGACATTTGTCTTCGGAGGACATTCCCTGACCCTCTGAGTCCATGTAGAAATCTCACAGGTTAGAGTCACCTGTCGCCTTGGACCTCTCCATTGCTGGATTCCCACCTGGTTCCATGATGCTCCCTCTGCCCTTCACAATGCATAAGGGGGCCTGCTGACAAAGCGCTTCAGGTGATTTTTCACTTCCCATTTCCTGCGTGGTATATATTTGGATCCGGTCTCAGCTCACCCTAATAATTGTCTCTCTGAGCTTGCCACCCTGGGGTGCGGGGGTGTTAGGAAGGGATTCTCTTCCCCCCAGGTCCACGACGTCTGGTGATTGGAAGAAGTGCGTCTTGCCCAGATATATGACTTCAAGTTTTGCTGGAAACAGGAGCATGTATTGTATTTGGTGTGCCCTAAGCTTTGGTTGACTGAGTCAAAAAATCTTGTCTGACATTGTACTTTACGACTATAGTCTGAGAAGAACATAATTTTAGAATTGTCATGCCTGCTTTCACCCAAGTGTCTTGCCTCCTGTAGGATATTGTCCCTGTCCAGAAAGTTGAAGAACCCTACTATAATTGGTCTGGGGGCACATCGAGTGGTGCTGTGGCGCTTGGTAGCTAATTAACGATGTCGGGCAGCAGTACAAATGTTAAAGTTGTAATAAGAGAAGAACTATAAGGGCCACCAAAGTTAAATGAATGGAGTGAGGATTTGAAGAAGGGAAAATCCCTCTGCAACTTCCTCCTTTCCTTTTTGGAGACCCTTTTGATTGATATGGAGAAGTGAGCTCTTTCCGGAAGTTGAGGCTAGGCGAGTGGGAGAAGCTGTGTGGGGTTGTATGCGTGGTGGTGAAGCAGGGCTGGGTAGCGTGAGTGTGAGCCCCCGGAGCCCTGAGCAATGGCTGAAGGGGTTCTTGCGAAGGTGCCGGTGCCGGACCGAGGTCCTCCAGCGTGACCCAGTGAAGCGCACATTATTAAACAAACTGTACACCAGCGGAGCCGAGGCGAGCCACGGGAGCAGCTGGTAAGCCATGAGCCATGAGGGCTGGAGAATCACCGGTGGGCTGAGGTGAGCAGCGCAAGCCTCCAACACCCTCTGTGCCCACAACGCCTCTAATTCCCACAACGCCAGGCTTCAGGGAGGTTAGATGAGGCCTGAGGCAGCGTTGGTGTGCTGGTGCGCATTGTGCATCTGTGGGCGGAAGTCATTGTCCGACCTGCTGTTGCGTTTCTTTCTTTTAAAAAAAACCCCACCCGGTTCTGCAAGGCTGCAAGGCCGTGGCTACACCCCTGAAAACCTCAGGAGACCGCAGGACCTACAGGGGGGGCATTGTCATTGACAGAACAAGAGCACTTGGGAAAAAAAGTGTGAGCAGAGCGAAAGCAGTAGTGGGAGAACTGCTGGCTCGCTGACAGGCTGACACACTGTAACACAGATGCCGAGGAGTTAAGCAGTTGTTCTGACACCTAGCCTTGCAGACACTAAGCAAAGATTGTAAACTGCGCTATAATTGCGATTGCGACTGCGACTGCGGGACTTGCGGGGGTGTGAGAGTGCTCTTTCTGGGATTGCTACAGGATAACCAGCGGATAATAGGAGCTGTAGGGGCGTGTTCTTGGTCTTATCAATTTGTATAAATTCCTTCATTGGTTTTTCCATCCTATTTTTATAGTAGGAGCTCCATGGCCAATAGAAGTAAAGGTTGACATAAGGGAAAAAAATGAGGATCTAATCAATGAATATACACTGAGCACTAAATCAGGAAACCAACAAAAATGCACCACTAGTATAATTAATTCCGTATGCAGGCCAACTATGCAAATTAATGCTTGCAGGGGGAAAAAAGATAGTAAACAGAGTTCGGAAAGCCAGGAACAGGCAACCATAAATCAACCAAAAACACCAGTTACTATTAATAAAATTCTAGGAAGCAATGACCAACCGGTATTTACAAATGAATTTCCTAGTACTAATAATAGTATGGCTACGCGGCAACAACAAATAAAGAAAGTGGACATGATGACACCAATATTTCAATGTGTGCTAAGGAAACAGACATGGGCAACAAAACAAAGATTAAAGAAAACCAAGACTTAGATCAATATGGGATATGTTTTATCAAACATCAATATTAACTCTTGAAGCTCTAACAGTACAATCAAATAAAATGGATACTCAAATTGATATACTCAGAGTTATGGCAAATGCAGTCACTGGGATTGAGCCTAAATTGGCCGAATTGAATAATCTCATAATTGTACATGTGCTCCCTTAATTAACAAATTGGTAACTATTTTGGACGTGGTGAATACAATTCTAGAGGATGTCAAAGATATAGTCTGCAAACAAAAAGGAATATCGTAAGGAGAATTGGGGTTATTAAGAAAAAAAATGTATCTGCTTTTGCAGAGGAACAACAAATGGAGCAATCGGGTGAAAAAAAAAGATACCAAGGTCTCTACTATACCAAGCACGGCAATAATACAGAGTATAAAACAAGATATAAACAAGAAAAAAGGTATTAAAATACTGTCTGATTCTTCACATGACCTGAAGAAAGGTTGAGAAAATGACGAGGACTCAATAGCCTTTGAAATAACAAAAAGACAAAGAATAAACTACGGAAAGCCAGGAATAGCGCAAAAAAGGACAGTGCAGCAAAAACAGATATTATGGATACACCATTAAAAAAGAAAAGTGCAGTAAAAATAGACATTAAATTGGACACATCCTCTAATCCAGTTGAAGTAGGAGGAAAACTAAGGAAAAAATCATTAGGAAACCAAGACGGTAATGTAACTGGGATGAAATCTGCAAAAACCTTGGAAAAAAAGAAAAATATTATGATATCTTTAAAGATTCTGGGAACCATCTTGGCGAACAACATTTTGTGGCAACAAAGCCAATTAGACTAGCAATTAGAACCAACCAAAGGCCTTGTTCTCCAGAATTTGAAGTAAATAGGGACCAAGAAAAAGAAGCACTACACAAACTCAATGGAAATGGTTGTGATATTCAAAATGAACAAACAAAAAATATGACCCAAGTCATGAGGTCCCTAAATCTTCTTGAACCTAAATCTGTATTGCACAATCAGAATGATGAGCAAAACTATATGGGTCAACTGATCCAGAAGACAATATATCAAGACCAAAAAACCGTACGAAGTATAGGTGGGAACACGAACCAACAAAAAGATAATCGAGCAAGGAATGAACTGTGGGTTGATAAAACAACGAATAATTGTTTTGAAGTTAAAGAAATGATAGAGGAAATGAGACATGAAAAACATGGGATTATTATATTATTATTATTACATTTAAGTTTATAAAGCGCTAAGCTACCCGTAGGTTTCCCGGCGCTAAAAAAACAAACAAAAAGAGAGGGGGGAGTCAGGAGGAAAGATATTACATGTTGAATAACCAAGTTTTTACCTGTCTGCGAAATTTAAGGTAATTGGGTTCAGTTTGTAACTGAAGGGGGAGAGAATTCCAGAGAGAAGGGGCCAGTCGGGCGAAAGATCGGCCACCCATTCTGTCTTTCCTGACTCTGGGAACTGAAAATAGGTGTTGGTTAGATGAACGTAGAGTGCGGGGGGGCAGTGGTGCTATACCAAGGATATAAGATATGGTGGGGCCAAGCCAGTATTTATTTTGTGCATGATGCAGAGGGCCTTGAATTTTGTGCAGTTTTCAATGCGAAGCCAGTGCAGGGTGCGTAGGGAATTAGAAGTAGGGGAAGTATTAGGTAATTTGCAGAGCAGTCGCGCTGCCATATTCTGGACTGTCTGCAGTTTACGGGTCACCTCTTTACAGGCTCCCAGGAGAAGGATGTTACTGTAGTCTAGTCTAGAGGTGACTAGAGCCTGGACAACCTGGGATAACCTAGTGATTGAAAGAAGTGGCCAAAATCAGCAAATTACATATAAGGAACAGAGCAGAATTGCGGAACAAAAAAGAGAAGTAGGCCTCTTAAAAATATCTGCTCAAATTATTTTCACACCATTATATGAATCACGGGGCTGAAACCCTCTGGGACCCCTACCTCCTGAAGACGCTGTGGGCCTCTTTCTCTTCCGTGGCTGGGTCTGTATTTGTCCCCCTCTTGCCGCCGCTTTTGCCATCCTCGCGGCTGCCGAGCAGAGGGGGGCATTGGACGAACAACTACATTTCCCGCCTGCCCTAGCGGCGGGAATCCCGGACTCAGAGCGCGCCAGGCGGCGCTGAAAAGAGGCGTCACCCCAGTGGAGCGGGTGATGCTGCTGCCCTCTACGGCCCTCAGAGGCCTGAGGAGACTGGGCTGGGCCAGACCCCTTGACTGTCGTCTATCTAACGAGTGAGTAGTGCATCCTCTTACATTACTATGGCTACTATCGCATCTAGTCCTGTTACTTCAGGTCCTGATAAAATTGGGGGGGTGTCAAATCGAACTCTGGACAATTATTTTTTTTAAAGCTGTGTCCGAGGGATCCAAAGATCATCTCCTAGATGAGCGACGGGCGGACCGCCGTCGTTCTATTGAACGCATCAAGAATAGGACTCTTTCCGAGCCCATCCTTGCTGTCACCCCAGATAGCGAGCACATTAGTACCATCTTGGAGGATATATCGCCTCCTTCCAGTGTGCCCGCATTACTGAGGGAATGTTTAGCACCTGCCACTGGTCCTACACTCACTCAATTAGAAACCCCCATTGGCACTCATGACTCTTCCAGTATATCAAACTTGTCCAAAGTCATGATCTCACCCACAGCTAGGCCGGGGAAAATAGTAAGAGGCAAAAGTACGATGGCCTTGCAACATAAAATCCATGGTCCTCCACCAACTAAGAAGAGACGGAAGAGGATGGACCCTTCTAAGCCAAAATTGAGTCATACTGAGTTCGGGAGGAAGTCCAAAACTACTACTAACGAGGCAACGGGAGTATTAGCTGTCAAAGAACCATTAAGAACTGCACTAGTGCCTTCTACATCTGTACTACTATCTCCCCATCATGCTTCGGAGCTTGACAACGACCATGCTATAATGGTTGAAGGGACCCAATCAGACCCCTCTAAAACTCTATTGGATAACATTGAACTCATTGTGAGGATTTACATGTTGGCTATAGCCGAAAGGTTAAAGGGAGTAGAACTGAGGCGGGGGAAAATAGAGGAGGATTTGGTAATATATGGGAACTCTATCAGGTCAACAGGGCCAAGAACATCATCAAAGCCTCCCATAGCCTCTACCATGGCCCATATCTCTGCAACAGATGCAGTGGCAGTAACTTCCTCAACCTCTGCTATACATAACAATTTGAAAACAGCTACTTTGGATGGGTCTAACCACCAGCCTATAAGAGTATCATCTGCAAGCAAAAACCCTTCTAATCTTAATCCAAAACAACCCAAAATAACAGTGGCAAGATCAAATATAATACCCAACAGTACCTCAGACATTACAGCCAATACTCGAGCAAGGGAAACAAGCATCCCTCCAAATAGACCTACAAGATCGGAGGAGAATGAATTTACCCATGTGAGAGTGGGCCAGGGAAGGAGACCACCCATCGAACTCCCGCCAGAAGCGGTACCATATGTGGTGGTACTTACTGGTGTTCCTGAACTGCCAAGTACCACACGGGAAGGTTTCTTCCAACTAAAAAATAAAATAATGCATTGGTTGTCAATATATAGACCTAAAGCAAGCCATTTAAATGGCGAAATAGTCCATGTCCGACGCCTGCCATGGTTGGGTGGAAGAACTAAGGACATAGGGGGAGATATCGTAGTTGTACATTTTAGGGATAAAAAAGCTGTACAGTACATTTTGAACTGGCCTTATGGCAATGAAAATAACAGTATTGTACCATGCCCTTTGACATACTTTTACCCAAGATCTACGGTATTCCCTCCCCAATATGCAACCAACAAAGCCTTTTCTGTTAACCATTTTTCTAACATGGAAATTGCTATGAATCCCGCCTATATGTACCAATCAGCTCCAACTCCTGTGACTCCGGGGTGGAATACCATACCCCCAAGTACCAATATTAGGGAACACAGCAAAATGGCACATTTGATGCCATTTACACCCTTAGAGTTATCAAACAGGTTTGATGTATTTAGTGGTTTGGAGAAGTGTGATTGAAGTTTAAAGAACAGGGGGGATGTGGAGGGGGATACCAACTACATGTGTACTGTAGGGCCAAAGGATGAAGAAGGGTCCAGACTTGCAAAAGTAGATCACCATACTATTCTAACTGGAAACAAGTCTATTAGCAGCGCGTCCTTACCTATATCCCCAGTGCCCTTCGAGACAATTGAGGGACCTCCCCCGTTTTCTCTCGTTTCGTGGAATATAGCAGGGGTGCGTGCTAAACTATGTGACCCAGACTGGAATAATTATATGAATACCTTCGATATCTGTGTTTTGCAAGAAACTTGGGCCACGGTGCAGATGCACAGGGCTGGCTATAAATCTTACCAAGTAGAGGCTGTGCCTTCACGTAGAGGCCGTGCTTCTGGAGGTCTTTTAATATGGATCAGTGTATCCATTAATATTGGCGTAAAGAACCTTAATATAGATTCTCCAGATATCCTCGGTCTGGAAATAACCACAGTGGATAACAGGGTAATTTATCTTTTCAATGTGTACAACAGTCCTTATCCATCTCATAAGGAGTCACCATGTATCGGGAAGTTGGAGGCTTTCATGGATACATTAAAACCAGACGCTAGTGTAATCCTATGTGGTGACATGAATTGTAATTTTGAACCAATTGTAGGTATAGCACAATTGTTTAAAGATGAGGATGTTGCTAACGGGATACCTGCCCTGACTGAAGATAGAATGGTTGCTGGCACTACATTAGCTCTCCAGATCACAAGATTGTTTACAGCCCATGGTCTGAGGGCATGCAATGGGCGTATGCCATCTGATAGCCCGAGAGCACCCACTTTTAAGAGGCAAGAGTACGAAAGCAAGTTAGATTATGTCATTGTCTCATTCGATCTTTGGCCATTTACAATCGATCTAAGGGTCAAGGAGAGATTTGACAGTGATCATTATCCATTAGAAACTGTTTTTCTCCAAAGTCTGATAAAGGGCCCGGGCGATATTGAGGGAAGTCATAGTTTGGCACCACTACCTATTTCAGATAATATTGTCCTCAGCAACAATCGTAGGGCTGTTAAATGGGCATACATATTGGAAAGAGAGGATCTACTGGCTAACATGTACTGTACCTTCGTAAATACATTTGAATCATATTGTTTACACAGATGTGACTCCAATGAATTTATTAAGCTGCATAAATCCCTTTTTAGTAAACTATTAGAACTTCCTACAAAAAAAACTAAAAAAGGGACGGGTATGGTAAAGGCAAAACCGGTAGGAAAGCCCTGGTACAACAAGGATTGTCGTCTTGCTAAAACTGCTCTGATTGATGCCGTTAAACGGAAAGGTCCAATAGAAATTAGAGATAAAAGGAAGACATATAATAAAACATTATTAAAAGCAAAATCCTCCTGGGATGAGGCACTATGGCTTAGTATGTTGGCAGCAGCTAAAATCAAGGACCAAAGAAACTTCTGGGAACTAGTGGCCAAGGGGAATAATCGCGAAAAAGGCTCTAGAGAGGTTTTCCTAAATGAGGATACGTGGGTCAAACACTTCACAACGTTGTATGCAGCCAAAACCTCTACTGAAGTTTTGATAGAAGAATCTATGGTTGTATCGTTAGAGAAGTCCTACCCGTTGGTAGTTTTTGACCTACAGGAAACAGAGATAGCAATTGCTACGGTAAAACAAGGGAAGGCGCCCGGGTAAGATAAAATCCCAGGTGATCTTTATCTCTATAATGTTGATGTTTGGGCACCTTACCTTAATCATCTATTTAACATCATTGCGGCCGGTGATCAAATTCCGGACACATGGAATGGCGCAGAAATTATCACCATTTTTAAAAAGGGGGATCATGGCGATCCAGCCAACTATCGCCCCATTAGCCTTTTAGATATAACACAAAAAATATATGCCAGGCACATTTTAAATCGAATAAACACGTGGTTGGAGGACGAGTTAGTTCTATCTAAATATCAGGCAGGGTTTAGAGAAAAAACTGGAACTATTGACCAGGTATTAAGGTTATGCTGCTTGTATTGGAAGTATGTCATCATTCGCAAAGGTCACTTGTATGTGACCTTTGTAGACCTGCGAGCAGCATTTGATCTAATCCCGCGAGAACTACTCTGGAAAACTCTGGAAATGCAGGGGCTCCCAGGTGAATTGCTAAAACTTGTGATGGGGCTGCACCAGGAGAACTATGTCAAAGTTAGGTGGGGTCCAAATGGGGAACTTACAGACCCGATCCCCATTAAAAGGGGAGTACGCCAGGGATGCGTACTTGCTCCCACACTTTTCTCCCTTTATGTTAACGATATTGCAGCCTATATGGAGAACTGTGATAACGATTCGCCCCGATTGGGGGGGGAACGAGTAGCGTCCCTCCTCTTCGCGGACGATACGATTCTCATTTCACAAACACCTCGGGGTCTCCAGACCTTACTAGATAGGTTCCAGCAATACTGCACTTTAAAGGGATTAGAAATCAATGTAAAAAAAAACAAATACATGGCACTAAACCCGCACAAAAGTTTTTTAAAAAATATATTGTTAAACGGCCATAAATTAGACTACGAACATAGTTTTACCTACCTGGGGGTCCTGCTAGATTCGTCAATGGGATGGAGCCCACAGTTGGAAAAATCAAATCTGGTGTTTAAGCAAAACTGCTTTCCAATATTACAAAGATACAATAAAAGCGTGAATAAGGCAGTCACCCCAGCACTAGAGATTTTTAGATATAAGGCTCAATCAGCTGCCCTGTATGGGGCAGAAATATGGGGTCCAGTATGTAGAAAGACCTTTGAAGTACAGGAGAATAAGTTTATCAGGGGATTACTAAAAATTCCGAATAACACTCCACTGATACCTTTGTTTCTTGACTTAGATATCAAGCATACTGACCATCATGCAATATTGAGACCATTATTGCTTTGGGTACGATTATGGATAACCCCCGAACTGATTGATTATAAACATGGCTTGAAAGAAGTCCTGGACCTAGATAGTGGCAGCAAAATTTTCTGGTTTAAACATGTTAAAGCTTGGTTAACTAAGCTTGGATTAATACACTATTGGAATGAGCCGGAAAGTTTAACCTCTGCCTCTAAGATAATAGTTAAATTGTCTTTCTGGTCCCATGTGAGCCATGACTCGGTGTACACAAGAACACATGGTCCTCTTACTGAAAAATTTCTAATGGCAAAAAGTGAGGCTCTTTTTGAATCATTTCTTGACGAGATCCAGCCACCTTTGGCCAAATCATTGTATTTAAAATTTAGATATGGGACTCTGAGGACAAAGACTACTGAGAAAAGCTGGGGGAAGATAAATAATGACTATTGCACCTTGTGTACTAATAACCAAAGGGAGGATGTTTTCCACATATTGTTTTTTTGTCCCAGTTATGGCAACGCAAGGAAAAAATGGATAGCTCCGTTGTGTTATAACATTGGCTGCACTTCCCATAAGGATGCTGGCAGAATCCTAAGCACGGACACTAGTCAAGTAATTGTGTTCGGAATTAGCAAATTCCTACTGGCTGTAAATTTTATTAGACAGAAAGTATCTCTTTCTTTTTTTTTAAAAAAACATTGGCTGTTATATACTCAATTTAAAGTTTTCTTAATGTGAATCTAATTTTTTTTAAATATATTTATTCAAATTTCTGTGATAATTCATATCCATAACAGTGTGTCCTAAACACGATGAAATGTACAATTGCTAATGAGGTGACCTATTATGATGAAATGTAACACTGATTATTGCTTTTTTGATGCGTCGTTTGTATTTTACTGATTATCTTTTATGTTGTTAAACAACGAAATAAAGATTAAAGAAAGAAAGAAAGAATCACGGGGCAAACAGGACATTTTGAATAGAGGAAATATCCTTTGGCTATTGAAAACAGTAAGAACATTAGAAAAAGTAACATCTGAAGATATTGAATGTGTACGTTTTTTACTTAATCCTGAAGCAAACATCCCCTAGCGCTCTTAACAGTGGCCTCTGTGTCTACATCGGATTTAATCATGCAAGAGCAAGGAACCTTTAAAAACTGGGGGATACTAATTAGTCAACCTACTCCAAAGGTCTATCCAACACCTTTTAAAAAAAAATAAAGTCCGACAAAAAAGACGAAAGCCGTAAAAAAATTATTGTTTTTTCCATATTAAAAAGTCCCCTTGGAAAAACATGTCTTGAAGAAAAAAACTCTTCTTAAAAAAAACAAAAGTAGAAAGCATAAATGGAATAAATGAAAAATAGATTTTGACAGGTTTCTATGGTGACGAAGAACATTGACAAAACTCAACACAGGCAGTATTAGTAGAGCAGACTAGGGACAATTTTATAATAAGAATGTGCTCATGGAATATAAATGGGATATGCAAAAAACTAAAAGATGCCAAAATAGATGCATTACCAAGTTCCAGTCATGTTATGCAGTTGCAGGAAACATGGGCAATGGACCCATTTATGTTACATCAATATAAAGGATATTTTGAACCTGCAATATTCATATTGACTGATTTGAATGTAAATCATGAGCACATAGTTAGAAATAATTCTAATCTTCTTGCTGTAAAGTTGTGATAGATATCTGGCAAAAGTAGGATTAAAAAAAACAAAATTTTGATTAACATATATATCCCACCAAAACAGAACTCTAGGAAAGAAATGTGTGCTGCACTAAATAGTTTTCTTCTGGAGCAAATCTTGGAAGAGCCTTTGGCAGATTATATCGTATCAGGTGATTTTAATATAAATTTGTTAATATATTTTTTACGGGGCGACTTTGTCCAGTCCCAAAACCAACAATGGGAAATCCCTGAACAAACAACCGAACCTAGAACAAATATCAATCAAAATAGAATGGGGCGAAACTTTTTGATGGACATGAAGGCATTAGGGCTAAGAATATTGAACAGTAGATTGCCAATGGACATACCACCTGCTTGGACATTTCATTCGCAGAATGGTAATTCACAAATTGATTACACAATGGCTTCATTATATATCTTTAATAAAGTGATTTCCTACCATCTGAATAAAGTGCCGGATAGTGACCACAGTCAACAATTAAGGAAGATAAAACTATCCTGTCCAAAACCTCAAAAGTATTTGACAAGGCCAGACCTGTACCATCAACTATAGGAAACTTATATGGAAACCAAATAATGCGGATGATATAAAGGAAAAAACACAAAATCTAGTTAAAGTAAGTTTTAAAGAAACTACAATGACACCAGTAATTGAGCAATGGGAACATTTTACACAGAAAATAGTGAAGTCTAATGAAAAAACTGTATGTGTAAAAACAAAACAAGTGACCCGGACTGAAACAAGAGAAATTAACATCATTCTCCTGTATACTGTGAGAAAAATTAGACGCATCCGCAACAGACTTAGGAAACAGTTAACCAAGTTTCCGTTAAATGAAGATATACAGGTACAATTAAGAAATACTAATTATAACCTGAGGAAATTGATTTGGAATGAACAAAATAAAGTTAGACAAGAATTGTGGACAAAAACTTTCCACGTAAGTACTCAAATAAACTCAAGGGAATTCTGGAGACTGATCAACGGTCTAGCGCGACCTAATAAATCTGCCCTAACTGAAGACGAATGGTCCACGTTTCTTATAAAACACCTAAACCCAGAGATGGATAAATTTGACCTAGACTGTGATCATGAAATTAATATATAGCTCAATCAGAAGAGGCCAAGCTGATAAAGAAACAAAAAGATGGGGCATCTGGCCCCAATGGTATTCCGGTTGGGTTATACAAAGCAGATCCAGACTTTTGGTCCGCATATCTAACTGATGTCTTTAATGAAGTGGTTCAGAGTGGATTAATTCCAAAATCGTGGAGAGGTTCACTAATATTTCCTAGCTTTAAGAAAGGTAATTGGTAATTGCGGGAAAAATACCTTTTAATTACCCTTCAATATACTGTTGCAAAACTGTTTGCTGGGATTCTGTTCATGATTTTAACAGATTGGGCAAAGGAAAAGCAGGTACTGCCCCCGAATCAAACAGGCTTCATTAAAGGTCTGGGAACCTCCACAAATATATTAATATAATCCGTACTAATAGATGAGGCAATCTTAGCAAAACAACCTTCATATTTTTGTTTTGTGGATTTTAAATCTGCTCTTGTAGACAAAACTTGAAAAACAAGGAATCCCTGATATATTGTTAAAAATGATTAAGCTTCTACACTCTGATATCGGGAGCAGGGTGAGGATTGCCGACGGACGCACACTAACAAAAGAAATCCCCACTTCTAGGGGACTAAAACAAGGGTGCGTCCTGGCCCTCCTACTTTTCAATTTATGTTTAGCTGACCTTTCTACGGCTTTGAATGAAATTAATGCACATCCACCAAATTTAGCAGACAAACAAATATCCAACTTGTTGTATGCAGATAGTGTTATACTCTTAAGTCACACTAAAATTGGATTGCAACGATTAATCGACTGTATCTTACATTTTCCAAAGAAAAATGGTATGGTAATAAATGATGCTAAGACAAAGGTAATGGTTATTACTAAAAACATGCGACTTAAATATAAATATAAATGGTTTTTGGAAGACAACGAATTGGAACACGTTTTTTCCTATAAGTATCTTGGTGTTATTTTTAATTACAATGGAAACTTCTTACCACAAAAAATTGATATTACAAGGAAAGTAAATACCCTGGTTGCGGCACTTAGAACTATTCAGAAAGCTATAAGTGACTTGTCTTATCGCCCCTTTACAAAAGTAATCGCTGCAAAACTACTACCAACTTTAACGTATGTAGTAAGGCAATGAACGGAAAAGATGTGGAGATCATTAATAGTGCTGTTGCAAAAACCTACAAAATGTTATTCTCCCTGCCGAAGAATGCCTCACAAGCACAGGTGAGGTTGGAATTTGGGTTAAATAATCAGCAATATGCAAGGATAGGAGTAAGCACTTAAAGTTTGGAATACAATAAAAAATTATCAAGATAACCAAATGTCTCTGCTGTTGTGGCAAGAAGCAAAAGATAACAGAAATGTACACTTTGGTCCTATCTAAACAAAGCGATAGAAGAATATGGCATAACATCGATTTGGAACAATACAATCGCGCAGGAATGCTTAAAAAAACAATCAATAAACTTACCAACCACCTAACCTTGAAAAAAGAAAAAGATATGCTTGTAAAAAGGAATCATGCATGGCCAATTTTAAATGGATTCAAGGGAAAAAAGGTTCAAAAATATCTTGAAACATCATGGTCTAAGAAAACACATCTTTATCAATGCTAACATTTGGTTGTCTGCCAAGATTATGTCACTTACCTCCATGGAAGAGAACAGAGGAGGAAAAACTATGCAGGCTATAAAAATCGGGCCAAGAGAACATTATACATTTATTGTGTCTTTGCCCGGAGTTGGAATATGAAAGTAAATCCACTCTTAAGAAACTATTCAATATTCATGGTGTAAGGACATGGGTGAATGTATGACATTGTTCTACATTCTGTCCATCAACTGTGTTTTTTGCAATTTTCACCCCGAGTGGGCTGGGTATGCTCAGATGTGAGTCCCAGGCTCTCCACACCACTGGAGTCAAGCTATCCAGGCTGAATGAAGGCTGATAGCCAGAAACCGGTCCTTGGATGCTTGATTCCGGTCTGGGAAAGACATGGCTTGGTAGTTCGGACTGGACTGTTCCCATGAGGCACAGGGTCAGAGCTGATTCGCATATAGCCAGTGTCTAACCCAGGGTGGTGTGGAGTGCAAAAAAACGATGGATTTAGGCCCAGATCCTTGTACTGGGGTGAATGTATGACATTGTTCTACATTCTGTCCATCAACTGTGTTTTTTTTAGGACATGTAGGCAAGCCCTGATAGCATGTTTACATTCTGATGACTTACTAATGAATTCTACATTTGTGAAATGTATATGTGCTGTTGGAAAAAAGCTGGAAGTTTTTATCTGATTTATTAACGGATTGTACTAATATATATTATATATATAATCAAGTTTTTGTAAATATAAACCTTATATGATTGATTGTTTTATAACTTTTTTAACTTTGATGATATTTTAGCAATTTATAAAAGATTTTAATTACTCAAAGAAAATAAATAAACTTGATGCGCTCTTTATTTAAGAAGCAGGTGGAGAATATGTCAGGTAGGATAATACTTTTCAGCCATGTGGTAAGGAACCCGATGTGTTGGTCCTTTCATCATCCTCCGGTATTCCCTCATAGCATAGGTTATTGCTACGTACCCTGTATTCAGCATCTTTAAAGTGCCGAAGGAATCCACTGGTGGTGCTATGCAGCTATAAAAACCCCCGCTGGAGATCTTTTACTGCCTCCTACACTTCTTCAACATGATTTTCTGTCTCCATTACTCTTTCAGAGACATTCCACATGTCGTACTGCAGCAATGTAACATTTAGGCGCACCTCCCCATTTCTATCTTCCAACAATGCCCTGGAGGATTGCATCACTGTAGCAATGTGGCAGTGTCTGGCAGGGACGGTACAGCCTCCGGTGGGATGGCCACCCTGGTATATTGGTCAATTTTCCCCTGCCTGGGGGGTTTAGGCTCCTTGTCTTTCATCATCATGGTAGGTGGGTGAGGACTATAGTGAGGGCCAGTGTTAAGAACTGCAGGGTTCTTGGTCGCTCACCAGGCGCTGGGTCTGGACAATTCCAGATGGACACTCACTAAGGTCTGCCGAGCAATTGCTAGGGCATTGCAGTGTGCTTTCGAATTGAAACCCCTGAAAGGGTGCCGTCTGCTAGCCCACCGCACCAGCCAATCAGCCGCCCAGGCCCCGGGCCCTCCATGTACATGCAGCATCCCTCGTCTTGCCTCCCACGTGACCAGCCTTCAGAGTGATGCACTTCCTGTATCGTTCCAGGCAATGGGGTGTCAGGGGATTGAGTGTCTCTGCTTTGTTTTGAGGCTCAACTAAGGCTGGGCAGCTGCAGAAAAAGGCAAAAGAAATGCCAAAAGAGGCATGAGTGGTGCAGAAAGAGGCAAGAGAGGTACAGAAAGAGGCAAGAAAGTTACAGTAAGAGGGAAGAGAGGTGCAGAAAGAGGCAAGAGATATGCAGAAAGAGGCAAGAGAGGTGCAGAAAGATGCAAGAGAGGTGCTGATAGCAGAGAGTGAGCTGTGGAAAGAGGTATGAGAGGTTCATAAAGAGGCAAGAGACGTGCAGTGGTAGGCACAACAGGTGCAGAAAGAGGTAAAAGGTGTAGAAAGAGGCAAGAAAGGTACAGAACGAAGAAGAAAGGAACAGAAAGAGGCAATTGAGGTGCAGAAAGAGGCAAAAGAAAAGCAGAAAGAGGCAATGAGAGGTGCACAAAGAGGAAAGGGAGGTGCAGAAAGAAGACGAAAGGTGAAGAAAGAGAAAAGAGAGGTGCAGAAAGAGACAAGAGAGGTGCAGAAAGAAGAGGGTGAGTTGCTGAAAGAGGCAAAAGAGATACAGAAAAAGGCAAGAGAGGTAAAGACCGAGAGGCAAGATAGGTGAAGAAAGAGGCAAGAGAGTTGCAGAAAGAGGAAAGAAATGTACAGAAAGAGGGAAGAGGTGCAGAAAGAGGCAAAAGATGTGCCGAAAGAGGCGAGAGAAGTGAACAAAGAGGCAAGAGAGGTGCTGATATGAGAGAATGAGCTGCAGAGAGGGAAGAGAGGTTCAGAATGAGGCAAGAGACATGTAGAAAGAGGCAAGAGAGGTGCAGAAAGAGGTAAGAGGTATAGAAAGAGGCAATAGAGGTACAAAAAGAAGAAGAAAGGTACAGAAAGAGGCAAGTGAGGTACAGAAAGAGGCACGAGTAGAGCAGAAGGAGGCATGAGAGGTGCAGAAAGAGGTAAGAGAAGAGCAGAAAGAGGACTAAAGGTATAGAAAGAGGCAAGAGAGATGCAGAAACAGTAAGAAATCCATAGAAAGAAGCAAGAGAAGTGCAGAAAGAGTCAAGAGATGTACAGAAAGAGGCAGGAGAGGCACAGAAAGATGAGAGTGAGCTACAGAAAAAGGGAAGAGAGGTGCAGAAAGAGGCAAGCGAGGTCTAGAAAGAGGCAAGAGAGGTGTAGAAAGAGAGTAAGCTGCAGAAAGAAGCGAGAGAAGTACAGAAAGAGAGAATAGAGTTACAGAACGAGGCAAGAGAAGTCCATAATGAGGCAAGAGAGGTACATAAAGAGTAGGTGCAGAAAGAGGAAGATTGGTACAGAAAGAGGCAAGTGAAGTGCAGAAAGAGGCAAGAGAAGAACAGATAAAGGGAAGAGAGGTGCAGAAAGAGGCAAAAGCGGTACAGAAAGAGACAAGAGAAGTGCAGAAAGAGACAAGAGAAGTGCAGAAAGAGACAAGAGAAGTGCAGAAAGAGAACGAAAGGTGCAGAAATAGGCAATAGCAAGAGAAATGTAGAAAAAGGAAGAAAGGAGCAGAGAGAAGCTGGAGAAGCACAGAAAGGAGCAAGAGCTTTACAGAAAGAGAGATGTAGAAAGAGTCAAGAGAAGTGCAGATAGAGAATGAACAGTGCAGAAAGAGCACAATAGCAATAGAAATTCAGAAAAAGGAAGAAAGGCACAGAAGGAAGAAAAAGTAAGGAAAATAAAGGGGTAAGAGGGATGCAGGAAAAAAAGTGTAAGGTGTAGAACGAGGAAAGAGAGGTACAGAAAGAGGCAAAAAAGTACAGAAAGAATGTGAGAATGACTGTTAGGTGCTTTACACGGGTGCGGGTTGGACTTGCCTAAGGGAGGGTAGTGTGGAGGGAAGTAATAGGGCAGGGGGCACAGGAACACTTGATAGGTCCCTCTATAGGTAGATTGGGATGCAGGATACTGATGATACTGCCCCACCTACATGCCGAACTATGTGTGCAGTTTTTCTTGTTTAAGTTGTTTATATGCAAACCACGTCAAAAAACTGAAAAAGCAAACTGTATTTTTCACGATATGTGTATATTCCCTTTCATCATGTCACTTGACTTGCTGGATTTTCACTTGGAACTCGAGGGGCCGTTACACCTGTTGTCACTCTCCGTTTCTTGTGTTCTTCAAAGGTACCCTGCGAATGTATGTGACCATGTGACTGATGGAGATAATTGTATTATTTGTGTTTTGCAACAAAAATAAAATAAAAAAAAAAAAAGTACAGAAATAGGAAACAGAAGTGCAGAAAAAAAGACAGGTGCAGAAAGAGGCCAAAGAGGTGCAGAAAGAGACAAGAGAGGTGCAGAAAGTAGAGAGGTACAGAAAGATGTAAGAGAGGTGCATAATGAGGCAGAGAGGTGCAGAAAGAAAAGAGTGAGCTGCAGAAAAAGGCAATAGAAATGCCAAAAGAGACAGGAGTGGTGCACAAGAGGCAGGAGAGGTACAGAAAGAGGCAAGAAAGGTACAGAAGGAGGGAAGAGAGGTGCAAAAAGAGGCAAGAGAGGTGCAGAAAGAGGCAAGAGAGGTGCTGATAGCAGAGAGTGAGCTGCAGAAAGAGGTAAGAGAGGTTCATAAAGAGGTAAGAGACGAGCAGAAAGAGGCAAGAGAGGTGCAGAAAGAGGTAAGAGAAAATCAGAAAGAGGCAATGAAAGGTGCACAAAGAGGCAAGGGAGGTGCAGCAAGAAGACAAACGGTGAAGAAAGAGGCAGAAGATGTGCAGAAAGAGGCAAGAGAGTTGCAGAAAAAAGAGAGTAAGCTGCTGAAAGAGGCAATAGAGATACAGAAAAATGCAAGAGAGGTAAAGAAAGAGGCAAGAGAGGTGAAGAGAAAGGCAAGAGAGGTGAAGAAAGAGGCAATGAGAGGAGCATACAGATGCAAGGGAGGTGCAGAAAGAAGACAAAAGGTGAAGAAAGAGGCAAGAGATGTGCAGAAAGAGGGAAGAGAGGTGCAGACAGAAGAGAGTGAGCTGCTGAAAGAGGCAAGAGAGATACAAAAAAGTCAAGGGAGGTAAAGAAAGAGGCAAGAGAGGTGAAGAAAGAGGCAAGAGAGGTAAAGAATGATGCAAGAGAGGTACAGAAAGAGGCAAGAGGGGTGCACAAAGAGGCAAGAGATGTGCACAAAGAAGACGAAAAGTGAAGAAAGAGGCAATAAAGGTACAGAAAGAACACAAAAGGCACAGAAAGAGGGAAGTGAGGTACAGAAAGAGGCAAGAGAAGAGCAGAAAGAGGCAAGAGAGGTGCACAAAGAGGCATGTGAGGTGCAGAAAGAAGATGAAAGGTGAAGAAAGGCATGAGAGGTGCAGAAAGAAGAGAGTGAGCTACTGAAAGAGACAAGAGAGATTCAGAAAGAGGCAAGAGAAGTGCACAAAGAGGCAAGAGAGGTGCTGATATGAGAGATTGAGCTGCAGAAAGACGGAAGGAAGGTTCAGAAAAAGGCAAGGGATATGCAGAAAGAGGCAAGAGAGGTGCAGAAAGAGGTAAGAGGTATAAAAAGAGGCAATAGAGGTACAACAAGAAGAAGAAAGGTATAGAAAGAGGCAAGTGAGCTGCAGAAAGAGGAAAGAGAGGAGCAGAAGGAGGCAAAAAAGTGCATAAAGAGGCAAGAGGGGTGCAATAAGAGGCAGGAGAGGTGCATAAAGATGAGAGTGAGCTGCAGAAAAAGGGAAGAGAGGTGCATCCAGAAAGAGGCAAAAGGGGTGATAAAAGAGGCAAGAAAGGTACCAAAATAGGAAGCAAGTGAAGTGCAGAAGAGGCAAGAGAAGAACAGAAAGAGGCAAGAGAGGTGCAGAAAGAGGCAAGTGTGGTGCAGAAAGTAGAGAGGTGCAGAAAGAGGTAAGAGTGGTACAGAAACAGGCAAGGGAGGTATAGAGAGAGGTAAGAGTGGGTCAGATAGAGGCAAGAGAGGTACAGAAAGATGAAAGTGTGCTCCAAAGAGATAGAAAAGAGGTGCAGAAAGAGACAAGAGAGGTGTAGAAAGAAGAGAGAAAGCTGCAGAAAGAGGCAAGAGAGGTGCAGAAAGATACAAGAGTTTCAGAAAGAGGAAAAAGAGGTGCAGAATGAGGTGGGAGGTGTATAAAGAGGCAGGAGAGGTGCATAAAGAAGAAGAAAGGCACAGAAAGAGGTAAGTGAGGTGCATAAAGAGGTACGAGAAGAGCAGAAAGAGGCAAGAGAGGTGCAGAAAGCGGCAAGAGAGGTAAAGAAAGACAAAGAAAGGTACAGAAAGAGGCAAGAGAGGTATAGATAAAGGCATTAGAGGTACAGAAAAAAGAGAGCGAGCTGCAGAAAAAGGCAATAGAAATGCCAAAAGAGGCATGAGTGGTGCAGAAATGGAAAGAAAGATACAGAAAGAGGCACTAGCAAGAGAAATGTAGAAAAAGAAAGAAAGGAGCAGAATAAAGCGAGAGAAGCACAGAAAGAAGTAAGAGTTGAGGACAGAAGAATGAGAGGTGCATAAAGAAGAGAGTGAAGTGCAGAAAGAAGCAAGAAAGATACAGAAAAAAGCAAGAGACGTGCAGAAAAAAAAGAGTGAGGTGCATAACAAATGAAGAGAGGTATAGAAAGAGGCAAGAGAAGTAGAGAAAGATACAACAAAAGTGCAGAAAGAGGCAAGAGAGGTGCAGAAAGAAGAAAGGTGCAGAAGAGACAAGAGAGTTGCAGAAACATGTTAGAGTTGAATAGAAAGGTAAGAGCGGTTAAAACATTGGCAAGGGAGGTACGAAAATAGGCAAGAGAGTTGCAGAAAGAGGCAAAAGAGTTGCAGAAAGAGGCAAGGAAGGTACAGAAAGAGGAAAGAGAGGTGTATAAAGAGGCAAGAGATGTGCAGAAAGAGGCAAGAGAGGTGCACAAATAGGCAGGGGATGTGCTAATAGGAGAGAGTGAGCTACAAATAGAGTGAAGAGAGGTTTAAAAAGAGGCAAGAGACATGCAGGAAGAGGCAAGAGAGGTGCAGAAAGAGGGAAGATATGTGCAGAAAGAAGCAAGAGAAGTGCAGAAAGAGGCAAGTGAAGAACAGAACGAGGTAATAGAGATGGAGAATGAGGCAAGAGAGGTGCGGAAAGAAAAGTGCAGAAAGAGGCAAGAGAGGTACAGAAAGAGGCAATAGTAAGAGAAAAGTAGAAAAAGGAAGAAAGGAGCAGAAAGATGCCAGAGAAGCACAGAAAGAAGCAAGAGAGTTGCAGAAAGAAGCAAGAGAGTTGTAGACATAGTCAAGAGAAGTACAGAAAGAGAAAGAACTGTGCATAAATAGGGAATAGCAAGAGAAATTCAGAAAAAGGAAGAAACACACAGAAAGAAAGAAACAAGAGAATTGCAGAAAGATGAAAGTAAGTTGCAGAAAGAAGCAAGAGAGTTGCAGAAAGAAATGAGCGAGGTGCAGAACGAGGGAAGAGAGGTACAGAAAGAGGCAAGAGAAGTACAAAAAGAGGCAACAGAAGTGCAGAAAGAAGATATGTACAGAAAGAGGCAAGAGAGTTTCAGAAAGAGGCAGGATTTGAGTAGAAAGGCAAGAGTTGTGGAGACATTGTCAGGGGAGGTACAGAAAGAGGCAAGAGAGGTACAGGAAGAGTCATGAGAGCTCCAGAAAGTGGAGAGGTGCAGAAAGAGGTAAAAGTGGTTCATAAACAGGCAAGAGAGGTGTAGATAGAGGTAAGAGTGGGTCAGAAACAGGCAAGAGAGGTGCATAAAGATGCAAGAGAGGTGCATAAAGAGGCAAGAGAGGTGCGGAAAGAGGAAGAAAGGTGCACAAAGAGGCAGGTGAAGTGCAGAAAGAGGCAAGAGAAGGCAAGAGAAGAACAGAAAGAGGTAATAGAGATGGAGAAAGATGCAAGAGATGTGCAGAAAGAAAGGTGCAGCAAGAGACAAGAGAGGCACAGAAAGAGGCAATAGTGTGTCAGAAAGAGGCAAGAGAGGTGCAAAAGAGGCAAGAGAGGTGCAGAGAGAGGTAAGAGTGGGTCAGAAACAGGCAAGAGATGTACATAAAAAGAAATACAGGTGCAGAAAGAGGCAATAGCAAGAGAAATTCAGAAAAAGGAAGAAAGGAACAGAAAGAAGCAAGAGAATTGCAGAAAGATGCAAGAAAGGTGCAGAAAGAAGCAAGAGAGGTGCAGAGAGAAATGAGTGAGCTGCAGTACGGGGGAAGAGAGGTACAGCAAGAGGCAACAGAGTTGCAGAAAGAGGCAAGAGAGGCGCAGAAAGTAGAGAGGTACAGAAAGAGGTAAGAGAGGTGCAGAAACAGGCAAGAGAGATGCAGAAAGTAGATAGGTGCAGAAAGAGGTAAGAGAGGTGCAGAGACGGGCAAGAGAGATGTAGAGATAGGTAAGAAGCGGTCAGAAACAGGCAAGAAAGGTGCATAAAGATGCAAGAGAGGTGCATAAAGAGGCAAGAGAGGTGCGGAAAGAACAATGTGTGCTGCCGAAAGATAGAAAAGATGTGCAGTAAGAGGCAAGAGAGGTGCAGAAAGAAGAGAGTAAGCTGCAGAAAGAGGCAAGAAAGGTACAGAAAGATGAACGAGAGGTGCAGAGAAAGGCAAGAGAGGAGGAGAAAGAGATGAGAGGTATAGAAAGAGGCAAAGGGGGTGCAGAAAGAAGAAGAAAGGCACAGAAAGAGGCAAGTGAGGTGCAGAAAAGGGCAAGAGAAGAGCAGAAAGAGGCAAGAGAGGTACATAAAGAGGCAAAAGAGATACAGCAAGAAGAAGAAAAGTGCAGAAAGAAGTAATAGAGGTGTCGAAAGAGGCAAGGGAGGTGCAGAAAGTAGAGAGTGAGCTGCAGAAAGAGGCAAAAGAAGTGCAGAAAGAGGAAAGAGGGGTGCAGAAAGAGGTATGAAAGGAACAAAAAGAGGCAAGAAAGGTACATAAAGTTGGAAAAGAGGTGCAGAAAGAGGCAAGAGAGGTACATAAAGAGGCAAGAGAGGTACAGCAAGAAGAAGAAAAGTGCAGAAAGAAGTAATAGAGGTGTCGAAAGAGGCAAGGGAGGTGCAGAAAGAAGAGAGTGAGCTGCAGAAAGAGGCAAAAGAACTGCAGAAAGAGGAAAGAGGGGTGCAGAAAGAGGTATGAAAGGAACAAAAAGAGGCAAGAAAGGTACATAAAGTTGGAAAAGAGGTGCAGAAAGAGGCAAGAGAGGTACAGTAAGAAGAAAGGTGCAGAAACAGGCATGAGAGGTACAGAATAAGGCAAGAGAAGTACAGAAAGAGAAAGAAAGGTGCAGAAAGAGGCAAAAGGCAGAGGAGTGTAGAAATATGAAGAAAGGAGCAGAAAGAAGCAAGAGAGGCGCAGAAAGAAGCAAGAGAGTTGCAGAAAGAAGCATAAGAGGTGAATAAAGAAGGGAGTGAGGTGCAGAAAGAGGCAAGGGAGGTGTAGAATGAGTCAAGAGAAGTGCAGAAAGAGAGAGAACGGTGCAGGAAGAGGCAATAGCAAGAGAAATTCAGAAAAAGGAAGAAAGGCACAGAAAGAAGCAAGAGAATCGCAGAAAGAAACAAGAAAGATGCAGAAAGAAGCAAGAAAGGCGCAGAAAGAAAAGAGTGAGGTGCAGAATGAAGGAGTAGAGGTACAGAAAGAGACAAGAGAAGTACAGAAAGAGGCAACAGAAGTGCAGAGAAAGGCAAGAGAGGAGGAGAAAGAGATGAGAGGTATAGAAAGAGGCAAAAGAGGTGCAGAAAGAAGAAGAAAGGCACAGAATAGCTTGTTTAGATACCTGATTTGGGAGATTTTATCTTTTTTTCAGAAACTATTATCTATGTCCCAGGTATTACCACTTCATCAATTACCGCTGCTTCTTATTTTACTCTGGTAGACCATGCCAACATTTTTCCTGCCATCTGGCTTTCTTCGTAGACTGTCTCCTGGTATGCTCTTGAACTACTTATTTCCTCCATAATAAGAAACTCCCTCAATTCCTGTCTGGCCTTGGTTAGTTCCTTTCCCGCTTGATGTCCCCCCCAGAGGAGCCTCTTTTTCTTACTAAGGCACATTTACTGCTTTCTGAAGTTCTTTTATTCAAGTTTTATGCTCTCTGGCTTGTTCCACCATAAAGGCAATTTTTTGTCCTCGTACTCAGGCATTGAAGGCCCCCAAACTGAGAAAGGCCTTGCGGTGCCCCTATTGATCTAAAAAACTCCCTAATCCATTCTTGCATTCTGATAATCTACTGTTAATTGGTTAAGAAAAGTCTATCCATCTGCCACCTGGATTTTTCTCTTCCACCCAACACTAGATTTGTTTTTATTTTTACCAGAGAATGGTCTGAGAAAGAATTGGCCAAAATCTCAGTATTCAAACAGCTCAGGGAGCGTGACACCAGAAAGAAATCAACAGCTCAGGGAGCGTGACACCAGAAAGAAATCAATCAGTGAAGTGGACCTAAATTGGTAGGAATAATAAGTAAACTGTTTAGCTGCAGCATGAGCCCTTCACCACGGATCAACCAGTTGATGATCCTGTTTCATAACATCAATAATGTTTTGGGTCCCAGGCTTCATCTGCTTTTTTGCTTTATTTGATGTATCCAATTGCAGATCTTGTATAAATTTTAAATCACCCCCTAAAATTATTGAGCCCACCGCTGTTCTAGCTTTACATTAATGCTTTTAAGAGCTACAAAGTCATCTGTAACTGGTGCATAATAATTCACAAAATTCAGCATATTGCCGATCACCTTTGCAGCAATACAAATCCATCTGCCATATGGATCTCTTTGAATTTGAATGATGTCCCAGTTTATCTCTCGTCCGAAATAAATAGCAACCCTCCTTATTGCTGCCTGGGCTAAAGCAAAATACGCCTTTGAGAAAGCTTTGGGGATAAGTAATCGTGTCTCATTAGTTTTAAGATGAGTTTCCTTTAAAAAAAGATTGGGGGTGAAAATGCCGCCAAACATCTTATCAAACCACCATACTTTCGCTTACTCGAAATGCCGTTAACATTGATCAACATAATATACACATTATAATCCATTACTAATAGTACTACTTGCATCCAAAACATCGGTAATCATACCTTCCCTTCTAATATGATACTTTAAATAATTCTGATCATTTTCCGCACCGCCACCCTCCCTCAGTGCCCTAATCCAGACCCAACCCCTCCCCAGAACCCTATGACCATTCCCACTACTGGCAGATGGGGAATTGCCTGCCTTACCTCCTGCCTGCCCAATAAAAGGGCCCGCTATATAGAGTGCCATGATGTTGCACCCAGGTGTGATACACCGCCCTGTCCCAACACAAAGAAAAAAGGAAAAGAGAGAAAAAACAAAAGCAAAAAACACAAATGTCCTTCATATCAAACAGTCCAATCCCTTTACTTATCCTTCGTGATTTGCTGCAGAAGTTCCTAAGCTTCATCTAGGCTTGAGAACATGTAGAACTTGCCTTGGACCAAAACTCAAAGTTTTGACTTTTGAGCAATTGCCGATTGAGCTCCTTGCACTTTAAACAAATAGAGGAGCTTTACAAACTCCTTCCTTCCGACGTGCTGCCACTGCACTCATATCTGAAAATATGTCACAGTTAGGAACCTCTCGCAATGAAAATTGCTTCTTCTGTATTGCCCTAGTCAGGATCTGCTCCTTCAGTCGATAATCTGCAAAATCCACTAGAATAGTTCTGGACAATTTAAAATTATGGAAAGGCTGCGCTGGGACTCTATTGGCGCAAGTGATCGTGAGATCCCCTGAAAAATCCGGAAGGACATTCTCCTTTATAAAGGACTCAACCCATTGTACTGGTTGAGACCCTTCACACCCCTCAGGAACCCCCAACCAGCCGCAGATTAGAACCCCGGTAATGATTCGCTAATTCTTCTAGCATGTTCTTCTGTTTTTTATCTGTTAGGACCTGCTGCTGAATTGAGGTCATCTGATCTTCCAAGTGAGAAATCCTAGATTCAGCCTCCTGCAATCTGGATGGCAAAGCTCCCACTACCTCATACAATTTTAGACAGGCGTGCATGAAGTGCTGCAATTTCTGCTGCTTGTGTGGCCTTGATTACCCTAATCTCACCAAGAATTAGATTAAGCATGCTTTTTATATCGCACTGAAAACTAGACCTGGTCCCGGTTATATGCTCCGTGGTAACTTCCAAGGTGACTTCAGCAGCTTTAAAAAATAATGATGCTGGAGGTGAGGGATTCACCAAAGGATGAAAAAGCAAAGGAAGTTTCCTGAGCAATCTTTTAAGGACAGGATTGAGACTGAGTAACCTGTAGATCTTTAGCACCATGAATATCCTTCTTAGGAGCCTGTTGCGGCAAAGGGCTAAGATCATGAGAGCTCCATTCTCATATGCTGACAACACACAACTGCTTTTCCCTTTTACAACTCTAACTACAGAGGTTAAACGATCTTTCTCTGAAGGGATGAAAGCAGTGTCGTGCTGGATGTCATCAAATTTCCACCAGTGTAATGTGACTAAAACAGAACTTATGCTTTTCAGTGAGGCAAAGTTACTATGGGCCCCAGATTGGTGGCCCACCGAGTTAGGCCCATTACCTGAGCCAAAACTTGTGATCAAAAACCTTGGTGTACGGTTGGAGCAGGAGTTAACATTTAAACAACAGGGAAATCACATAGTTAGGACCTGCTTTCACATGATTGGCGTTCTTCGCAAGGTATTTCCTCTTCTGCCTGACTCCACCAAAAAGACCATGGTGCAGGCGTTGGTATTAAGTCGTATTGACTACTGCAATGGCCTTTTAGCATCTGCTAACGAAGGAATACTAGACAGACTTCAAATAGTGCAGAACACTGCTGCCAGATTTGATTTAAATGCTCCCTCTGGAACTCCTTCCAAGCCCCTTCTGGCCAAGCTCCACTGGCTGTCTATCCGTCAGAGGATTACATTCAAGGTCTGTTGTATTGTCCATAAAGGAATCCATGGTTTAGGGCCCTCCTATTTAGCAGAAAAATGTGTTTCGTATGCTCCTATGAGGTGTCTTCGTTCTAGCAATCAGCTGCTCCTGAAGGTGCCTAGGATAAAAAAGACAAGACAGGGAGGCAAGGCGCTGCCTGTCATTGGTCCTACGCTCTGGAATGATCTTCCTCTTTCCCTCAGACAATGTGTGAACCATTCCAGCTTTAGAAGTAAATTGAAAACTTCTTTGTTCCAGTGCTGATTTGAAATTTCTTGTTCTTTTATTTCCTTGGACACTACTGACCCTCTGTGATTCCTATCTGTCTTTGATACTCTCGTTTTTCTCTTTATGCTCTTTTGCCTTGGTCATTGGTATGCATAGTTATCGTTTAGGAAGGCTCCAACAGCGCAGAGATACTCCCTTGTGGAGTCAATTCTAGCACTTTACAAACCCGCTAATAATAATAATAATAAAGGGAGTGGAAACTGTAAAAGAGATTGAGATGCCGTATCTTTCTGAAACATCAGATATTCTTTAACTTTGCCCAGAGGTAGACTAGAAGGATTTTCTCGCATACTCTCCCGATTTTCCATCCGAGGATTATTATCCTGACTTTCTACCATCATAGCTGGGCCAGATAGTTCATTACCTCCTTCAGTTTCTTCTGGAGTTAAATGTATTAATCTCCGGCAGGCATTATTCTACCTCACTTGACAAGTGCCCCCTCGCCCCCCCTCACCATGATCAAAGACTTCATCCTCAGAGCTTGAGGGACTAGCTGTGGGGTGGAGCCTCGGTGGGCTTTCTGCACCCGCTCATGCTCTGCCTTTGCTGTAAAGGAAGTTATTTTCATCTGTATAGTACAAGTTTTTGTCTTGGGGGCATGCTTGTATCTGGCTGAGTCGGTGTACTAGGATTCTTAGTATGTCTTAGCATTAGGCTGAATTTCGTTTTTTTATTTATGCCTCTGGGATGCCATGTCACAAAGGGAAAAAAACCCTGACTGCTCAAAACTTGATTCCCCCCCGTTTTTGCTTCTCACCTTGCTGTTCAGCCAGCCGCGGCCAGCGAGGAACACTCCTCTTCTTTAAAAAAAAACAGATTCACACCGGCAGCTGTTGTAAACCACTCCGAGACTTTGATTCCTTTGCTGGAGCCTCAGAGGGGAGACGCCCGGTCAGCCAACCATCCAGAGCAAGTCGGACCCTCCTCGACTGAGCTGCCCGCCCCCTGCACTGCCCAGGCCTCTCAGCACTGGTAGCCAAGCCTGGTGAGCGAAGCATCCACAGCGGGGGGCCAATACCAAAGTCGGGACCGGAGCAGTGCGCCCCCCTCCTTGCAGCCTGCAACTGCTGAGGCACCCAAGGCACTGGCAGTGAAAAAGCCGTGGCTGCAGAGAGATCCGCTTCTCTCCGTCCCTCACGTTGCCATCAATCCTCTCCAACGGTCAGAGCTTCCAGGTACGGGGTGGGGCGATGATCACCTGAGCTACGTGCAGGTGGGATCTTCGATAGCCCACTCCCTTCTACCAGAAAGGAGTAACCATTAATTGCTCAATATATCCCAGAAAAAGAACGATTATTCCCCTGGGGCAGCCCCAATTCTAAGCATCTTGAACAGTGCCATAGATTCCACTGCTAAACAAAGATTTAAACAGGAGGATTAGAGGTCATGTGTTCTTTATGTGACACCGAGAAGTAAGCATGGACTTTATTAAAAATGAAAAAAGTGGGTGGCTGCTACCAGGGTGCCCAGGCTTTTCATTTTATTAAGTACGAGGATGATAAAGATGGACATAAATCTAACGCCCCTTCCTCTTTTCCCTTAAATATGCGTGATTTCAATTGTGGTTTTTCCCTTCCTTTCTATTGCATCAGAGCCCATGAAGGGCATTGGTTACCTTTTTCTTTCCCACCCAGTCCTGAAATGCATGTTACGTGAGAAATGGCATTAGAAAGAGGTCAAGCATGCGGCAGTGTCTTTTCACTGTACATAGCTGTGTAATGAAAACTGACGTGTTTCAATTTCTCCTATAGTACTTGCACGTGTGTATTTGCTATAAACTACCTGTTATAATCCAGAGGCAGTATTCAGTGGGTAAAAATTACTCTCACTAATTGTCTTTATTTCAGAAAACTATAGAAAGCTACTCATTTGTTAAATACAATGAGTGCAACCAGAATAATTTTACAATTACTGAACCAAAAATCACTTTTGTAATGATGGCTTCGTTTAAGCAAATTCAAATTACTTGTAAATGGTAAGCTGGGGGTATATTCGTCCCTCATCTGTTTTAGAAGCCGTCAGACACCAATTTAAACTATTTTCAAGCTCTCTTCGTGGCTTAGACCATTAGCATTTTAATTACTATAATTAAGTCACATGTTTGTGCTGGGAAATGTCAATATGAAGGCTTGACTGCCCTATGTATACTTCATTTTACGTATTCAAGGTGTCCCAGAAGTATTATTAAAGCTTCACATTTCAAGAAATCGCTATTAGATTTTGCTCAAGGTTTACACCTGTTGTAAAGCACTGATACTTTCACACGCATTTACAGTGAAAATGCATAAAAAATGTTATGATGCCTGTGTGCCTGCGTACAAGGGCAAGTGCTTTCTTTGCATAAGTGATACTTTACGGAAAATTGTTTTATTACATATTGTTTTATCTTTTTTCTATAAACCTATTGTACTATGCTTTTAGACTAATTGTCCAATATGATGATGCCATCAATGCGTGTTTTAAATTATTTCAGTAGGAATCGACTGCAAGCTATTGCAAGCCCAGGTTGGGTCAGATGTCTTGTGAAAATATTCATTACTTCATTGGGGCAAGACAAAACATACAACCGCCTGGTGACTCACTTTTACTGGCCGAAAATGAGAAATGACGTCTCCACCCACTGCCGGTCCTGCCCGACCTGCCAGGCCAGCGGGAAGAGCGGCCGCAAACTCAAGGCACCTCTGCAACCATTCCCCGTTGTGACCACCCCGTTCGAAAGGGTGGGAATAGACATTGTGGGGCCCCTGGACCCCCGAACAGCACAAGGGCATCGATTCATCCTGGTCCTGGTGGACCACGCCACCCGCTATCCTGAGGCGGTTCCCCTTCGAACTGTAACAGCACCAGTGGTAGGTCGAGCCTTAATGGGGGTCTTCTCTCGAGTGGGCTTCCCCAGGGAAGTCGTCAGCGACAGGGGCACGAACTTTATTTCAAAATATATGAAATCCCTATGGCAACAGTGCGGAGTCACCTACCAATTCACAACCCCCTATCACCCGCAAGGAAACGGACTGGTCGAGCGATTCAACCGCACTCTCAAGGGGATGATCATGGGGCTGGAAGAACCCCTACGCCGCCAGTGGGACGTGCTACTACCGTGCCTCCTCTTCGCCTACCGAGAAGTCCCCCAGAAGTCCCTCGGCTTCAGCCCTTTCGAACTCCTGTACGGACACCCTGTTCGTGGGCCTCTCAGCCTAGTTAAAGAAGAGTGGGAAATGGCCCCCCTGAAGACCCCTCCAGACGTCTACAAGTACCTCCTGACCCTCCGTAATCAGACCGGGCGATTCAGAGAGCTCGCCAAAGCCAATCTTGAAGCCAGTCAGGAGGACATGAAGAAGTGGTACGATCAACATGCCTCCTCCATCGAATTCGAGCCTGGCCAGCAGGTATGGGTGATGTCCCCCATCGAACCTTGTGCCTTACAGGACAAATGGACGGGGCCCTTCAAGGTGATCGAGCGTAAGAGCCCCGTCACCTACCTCATCGACATGGAATCCCCCCGGAACCCCCTCCGGGTCCTCCACGCCAACAGACTCAAACCCCACTTCGTGCGCTCGGAGCTCAGCCTGCTGATGGCTACAGACAGTGGGGCGGAAGAGGACTCCGAGCCCCTCCCTGACCTACTGGGGGCCGGGGAAAAAGATGGTTCAGTGGACGGGGTCCAACTCTCCGAGGCTCTGACCCCGGAGCAGCGCCAAGACTGTCGGGCCCTCCTGCTGCAATTTGCAAACCTATTCTCCCTCACACCCGGGGTCACCCCCTGGTGTCTGCACGACGTGGACACTGGCGACAGTCCTCCTATCCGACACCGGCCGTACCGAGTACCAGATCGGGTACGCACCTGCATCCAAGAAGAAGTCTCCAAGATGCTCGCACTCGGAGTCATCGAACCCTCGGACAGCCCCTGGGCCAGCCCGGTTGTACTGGTCCCCAAAGCTGCGGCCCCGGGCACCACACCCGAGCTCCGGTTCTGCGTCGACTATCGGGGTCTGAACGCTGTCACCCGAACCGACGCTCACCCCATCCCCCGAGCCGACGAACTAGTTGACCGCATGGGGGCGGCCCGCTACCTAAGCATCTTCGACCTGACGGCGGGCTACTGGCAGATCGGCCTCACCCCCAGGGCACAAGAACGATCCGCTTTCTCCACCCCGGATGGACACTACCATTTCAGAGTGATGCCATTCGGCATGAAAAACGCTCCAGCCACGTTTCAACGACTTGTGAACCAGGTATTGGCGGGCCTCGAAGAGTTCAGCGCCGCATACCTGGACGACATCGCGGTGTATAGCCGCCACTGGTCAGACCACCTCCGCCACCTTCGAGGGGTCCTGCAGGCCCTCCAACGGGCCGGCCTCACAATCAAGGCCAGCAAGTGCCAAATCGGCCAGGGGTCCGTGACACACCTCGGACACCAAGTGGGGAGCGGTCTGGTGGCCCCCCTCCAGCTCAAGATCGCTGCCATCCAGTCCTGGCGCCCCCCCGTAACCCAAACCGAGGTCCGAGCCTTCTTGGGGCTCACCGGATACTATCGGCGGTTCGTAAAGGACTATGGCAGCATTGTGGGGCCCCTCACGGAACTCACATCCAAGACCAACCCAAAAACAGTCAACTGGACTCCCGACTGTCAAGCGGCCTTCGAGAGGCTGAAGGCCGCCATGTGCACCGCTCCTGTGCTCCAGGCCCCCGACTACAGCCGTGAGTTCATCGTCCAGACTGATGCCTCAGACCATGGCATCGGGGCCGTCCTCTCCCAACTGAACCCCGAGGGAGTCGACCAACCAGTGGCCTTCATCAGCAGACGCCTCCTGCCCCGAGAACAGCGCTGGAGCACCATTGAGCGAGAGGCCTTCGCAGTAGTATGGGCCCTCAAGAAGCTCCGGCCTTACCTCTTCGGAACCCACTTCCGGGTACAAACGGATCATCGGCCCCTGCAATGGCTAATGCAAATGCGGGGGGAGAACCCCAAACTATTGCGATGGTCCATCTCCCTGCAGGGGATGGACTTCACTGTGGAGCATCGCCCTGGCCAAGACCACGCCAACGCGGATGGCCTGTCCCGCTTTTTCCGCCTCGACGAGGAGAGTCCCCAAGAGGATGGGTGACTCTCCCCGCCTTCAGCTGGGGGGGACGCATGTTGGACAGGCCCCACGAAGGGCTCGCTCCCTCCCCGCATGACAGGGCCCAGACACCGGCTCTCCGGGGGCTACCCGCAGAAGCAACCCGCAACCCGTCCCCTCTGGGACGCATGCTCCCGGATATCTCTGTGTCACGGGCCCGGGCCCCCGGCAGCCCCATTGCCCGGCCCAGCCGCCATCTTGGACACTGCACCACGCGGCCGCGTGGCCTCAGCTCGACCCCAACCCTGGGCCAGGCCAGGCCCCGCCATCCCGGCACCACCATCCATCCAGGAGGTGAACGGACCACTTGGCAGGCTAATGGGAGAAAGAAGTGTCGATGGCTCTCCCCCGCCAGGTGCCGATCGCCCCCAGCCTCCCCGGGTGCTGGCTCCACCCCCCTGCTGGGTGTCTGGACTCCCTCATCCCGGACCTCCCGACCTCCCAGTGCGAGGGTCCGGACATCAAAGGGCGCCAGACCTATAACCGAGGAGCCCCAGAGCAGGAAGGCAGTTGTATCCTGGAGTCGAGAGACACCGAGAAGAACTCATCCTTGACGGACTGCTGGCGCTGCCGCAGCCCTGCCTTGTGAACTATCGTCCTGCCTGCTGGCGCTGCCGCGGCCTTCTGCAACCTTCATCCTCGTGGGACCTGCTGGCGCTGCCGCGGCCCGTTGTAACTTCCATCTTCGTTGGGACCTGCTGGCGCTGCCGCGGCCCGTTGCCACCTACGATCTCTTCGGGACCTGCTGGCGCTGCCGCGGTCCGACCCGTCCGACCGCCGAGCTCGAGGATTGTGAGCTACCGCCGTTTCACCTCAGTACCCGTAGGTACCAAGACTGTCCCGCTACCCCCTTTCCCTACTAGAGACTAGAATTGAGAGGATCATCGTGTCCTGATCTCCTTGTATCGTACTACCTTACTTCAAGAACTGCCTATAAAAGGTGTTACTCTGATCTTCGTGTGGTGTCCATCTGTGGGGGGGGGGAAGTTACTTGTCTGTACGATCGCTGGAGACGGCCCTCACCGGAGGCCTCTCCCCTTGTGCTCGGCCGACCCTCGAGATCCCCGTCTAACAGCTTCGTTTAAGCAAATTCAAATTACTTGTAAATGGTAAGCTGGGGGTATATTCGTCCCTCATCTGTTTTAGAAGCCGTCAGACACCAATTTAAACTATTTTCAAGCTCTCTTCGTGGCTTAGACCATTAGCATTTTAATTACTATAATTAAGTCACATGTTTGTGCTGGGAAATGTCAATATGAAGGCTTGACTGCCCTATGTATACTTCATTTTACGTATTCAAGGTGTCCCAGAAGTATTATTAAAGCTTCACATTTCAAGAAATCGCTATTAGATTTTGCTCAAGGTTTACACCTGTTGTAAAGCACTGATACTTTCACACGCATTTACAGTGAAAATGCATAAAAAATGTTATGATGCCTGTGTGCCTGCGTACAAGGGCAAGTGCTTTCTTTGCATAAGTGATACTTTACGGAAAATTGTTTTATTACATATTGTTTTATCTTTTTTCTATAAACCTATTGTACTATGCTTTTAGAATAATTGTCCAATATGATGATGCCATCAATGCGTGTTTTAAATTATTTCAGTAGGAATCGACTGCAAGCTATTGCAAGCCCAGGTTGAGTCAGAGGTCTTGTGAAAATATTCATTACTTCATTACTTGATTTCCTTTTCTCATGGTGGTGATGTAAGTTATTATAGTGGTTTTGAGCATGTATGATCTCTGGGTGGTTCAGAACTGCGCAGTCTTAAAGCTGTACAAATGAAAGCCTTTCCTGCAGAGGATACTGCAGTAAATGAGGAAATGTGGTAGCTTGATAACAAAAGCTCTCTGAAGATGGTCACCCCAGAAAAAAGTGCACTAGTGTATTCCAAATATCACTCAAGTATGCTTCAAATATAGCCTAAGGGAGAAGTGTGTAAAATGTTTAGGTAACCTGTGCAATAAATAATGAAATGATAATCAAATGACCAACTGGTTAAAAAAGATTAAAATACCAACTAGCTTACTTGAAAACTCATTAAATGTGTGTTCTCATTTAGCTTTCCAGAGCACTAACCATACTTTCAATTTGAAAAAAGATGCTCCTATTTTGTTCATTTCTAAAGAAAATGCTTTAGGTTTTATTTTTGTCATAAATACATGAAGTAAGTGTTCTAGGTGTTTATAAGAACACGATATGGTGGGAGGATGCAGGAGCATGGACTCTTGGAATCAAGCTGTTGAATTGATGGATTGTAGTCACGAGGTAAACCAAAGTAGAGGTTTATTGGTAAGTTACAGGATGATGGTTACAAGTAGATTAGTCCAGAAGATAGAAAGTTCCAGGCTGGTTCATGGCCCCACCAGGAGCTGCATCTTTGCTGCTCAGCCCACTCTCTCTGTCATTCCTCCAGTCCACCAGGCACACCAACATTCCACACATATACTCATGCATACTGGCTGAGCAGCAGTAAATCTAAGTACAACACATGCCAACCTTTTAGGACATATAAGGGCAGGAGGAATGGGGTCATGTTGCAGACTCAGACAATAAAAGACAGGATGTAGGTGGCAGGGGGGCAAAAGCTGATCACAGAGGACAGGCAGGAGGGCATTGGCAGCACAATGGAGCATGCAGTGCACGAGGGGGACAGAGGCAGCAAGCGGACAACCCAGGCCCAGGCGGCAGTGGTAGTAGCATGCACACGGACAAGGATCATGCAGCACTTGCAGAATGGGAAATGAAGGCACAGCGGCCAAAGTAGAGCAGGATTAAGGGGCAGGAGCAGTATGATGGACAATAGAGATCAGGAGGGAGGGTTAGGGCCATGCACATAGACTATGGAGGACAGGAGGGAGGGAATATAGGCATGGAGTCGGACAATGGAGTGCAAGGAGAAGGTGACGGGGGGCGCGATCTGACCACACCGGGCAGGTGAGAAGGGCAGTGTGAGCACCACAGATCATGCAGGGTAGATGAGAAAAGCAGAAGCACAACAACAGACTATGGAGGCCACGAGGGAGGGGAAAGGTTCACACGGAGAAGACAGAGGGAAGGCTAAGGGCAGCACATTTACTACCTATGACAACAAGGTTCACTATGCGAACAAATAGAATTGGATACCTGTTTAGGTGTGATATTTTATTTCTCTAAGAGAAAGGATATGTGCAGTAAGTAATGCATGTGAACGGTTAAAAATTGCATATGACACACAAGTGATATCATTTGCTGTATTGTAAACACCAGAGTGGGCAGCAATCAAATTGTAAGCAATCAGGCTTCAAATGCCACGCTATGGAATCACAGATATATTAGGCGAGGGAAATAACCCATGTTACTAGGCAATAGTTAATAATATGCAGGAATATATGTTTCTACAAATTAATTATCAGATATTTTCCATTATTTTAAAAACTGTTTCACCCAAACATTTGAGCTGGTAAGTTGTTTCTTTGAAAAACATTTAAGCAGTGGGGTCACCCAGACTCTTGTAATTGTTGTTGCTACCTTTCTGAGAGAAAAATACCAGCCACGTATTGTTGTTTAAGTGTCAGCAAAAGTCTGGACATAAAAAAATCATGCATTCATTTGTAACACTACTTTTTTCTCTTTGCTTACTGTAACTGTTAGTCAGAGATTGTTAACACAGCACTTAATACATTTAAAAGTGCTATATATTGTATACAGATACGGGCTACAAATCCAGTCATTAGGAGATGTTGCTTATTTTTGTACCGTCAAGGACCTTTAAATATCGGTGGTGCCAGTAGAATACCGATCAGGTAGTAATCCTACATGTAATTCTAATGGGCACTAAAAACTATTACTGTCTACACCTGTATTACTGGAGCACTCAGAATGAGGCCTAAAGTGGTGATCATTAAACTATGGATTGGTAAACGGGTAGTTGCACTAGATGAAAATGGTGCAACTGACCATTAAATATTTATTGTTTTATACCCATATTACAAATTGCCTGAACCATGCACTGTTTGCTGAAAGAAAATAGCTACAAGAATGGCAGAAGAATACTGGCTGCTTTGTTGGCTCCTTTGCACAGAGGAGGCAATTAATTTGTATTGCTTGAAAAAATACCCAGATGATGTATGCATGTAGGATAGCAACATACAATGCCATCTCAGGTGTCCCTAACTTTATTATGTTATTTTTATATGAGAAGCTTGATATGTTTTCAACTTCTTGAGCAACAGAGTAATAATGAGTGATAAATAATTGTGTAAAATCAGATTTTAAATTACAGTTTTAAAAATACCACTTTTAGATGCTGCTTTTACCTGAAACTTAAAATTTGCATATTTCCATTTTTGCTGTTTTGATGTTTGTTGCTATGGTATCTTTTTTTCAAGTTGTTTGGGATTTCTTCCTATGCTGTTTTTTGAATGTATTATTGTTTATGAGTTGCATGCATTCTTTACACATTGCCTCTAAGTTAAGCCTCACTGCTTTGTGGCAAGCTTGCAGAGCATTAAGCTCAGGTTAATTAAGTGCCTTGTGTTGTTTACTTAAGGATTGTGGTTGTTGGTGGAGTAGGGCTTCTGCTGCACCAACCAATACCGCAATTCTATACAAATGGGCTTTTAAAACATGTTAGAAAGGGTGGAATCATGTTTTTATTAGCTGGCACCCAACTTGTGATAGAAGAAATAATTGTAATTTGTATCTGCACTCTAGGTTTCTAATAGAACAGACAGTGCCTTAATTAACAAAAACAGCCATTAGGGGCTTGTCACTGTAATGACATGGTGACTTTAAATTTCTACATGTCCTATTTTGAAATACTAAGCACCAAATGTTATCATAAAATAGGTGCAACAATCCACAGGTCCCATGAAGTTTTCCATGTCATTAGTGTAGTTTTTATACTATAAACTATGGCCCTACAGGTAAGTTAACTATGACAATCAGGGACTAGCCAATTGCTACATTCTTTAGCAGTCATATCACATATATTGGGCACTGAGAATCTAAAAACTTGCCCTCGGGTATGGTGGAATTTGGTGACTCCACGTTACTTTTGTAATGCGGAGTCACATCCAAATTCTGCAAATCTCCATGTGGCAGAGTTTTTTCCCACTGGGACCCAGAAATTCATTAGCAAATTATATTTTTCATCGCCTAGAACCCTTTTCCATCATGGGCAGTCGCAAGTGATTGTGGTCAGTGGGCTGATTCTGGAGTAGATTTGTGTGAGGTTGTGTAGCTTTTCTACTTGAGCAACAGCTAAATCAACTTGGATGGCTGCTGCTGTTGTGCATTGCATTGTGCCTTTCACACTGATTTTTCAGCACTGCTCGCTCTACTACCGCTAACTTGCAATACAAGCAGCGTGACCTGCTTATTTCTACATGCTTGTAGAGTTCCGCTGAATCTCGCAAAAAACACTCAGCCACCCCAACTAAAAATCAGCAGTAATATTCCGCAAGGGACATTTTCTCACACATTATACAAATCCTTTGAAGTATGAAAAAGGTTGCATATTTAAAATGAATACGTTTTTGAAACTGTTATCCCTTTGTATAGATATTGAAGAAGATGGCCATAATGAGCCCCATTATATGAAGCATAGGTATCCATGATATGGATGTGTGTTTTAATGAGCTTAAACATTATCCATCCAGAGTTCAGTAAAGCTTGATGTCAATCGAGGCAATGAATCATTTAAAAATAATGACTATTAAGACACAATGTTTTGTGGTTAGTTTTTTTAAATTGTGAAGGGTTTATATGCATGATTTATGTGCTGAAAAGTATAATAGGGATCATTCTACAAATTGTATTTTATTTATCACTTTTTACTATCTGTTAAACCTGGCATCGTGGTGGTTTTCCCCCTTGCTTTTTTCCTTCAGGGCTACTGTTTTGCTGCTATTAGGAATCGCGCACTCTAGTACTGGTAACTACTGCTAAAGTGCTTGTGTTCTCTCCTTAAAACCTGGTAAGATTGACTTATACCCAATTAGCATATTTATTTGCCTCTAAGTCCCTAGGAATGTGGCACTATCTGTGCCCAAGGCCTGTAATTTAAATGTCACTAGTGGGCCTGCAGCACTGATTGTGCGACCCAACCAAGTAGCAGTGTATACCTGTCTCAGACCTATTATTGTAGATTGTGTGTGCAGTTTTATACTGTCATTTTGATGTGGCAAAATAAACCTTTTGCCAGGACAAAACATTCCTTTTTAAAACATACAAGTGACCCCTAGAGAAGGCCTTGGACAGCCCGAGGGCAGGATGTAGCATATAATAAAAAGGTTGGACATGTGCTTTAATATTTTGCATTTCCTGGCAGTGAAAATTCAAATATTTATTTTTCACGGTTGCAAGGGCTACCTCTCCCGTAGGATAACATTGGAGTTACCTTTTTTGTGTAATAAGCTGTAATTTCTAAATGGGAACAGATAACTAGTTCATTATTGGTGTCTTTGGAATTGGAATGAAAAATTCTAACTTGTGGTGAAGTCATTTTTTAAATTTCAATTTTGAAAATGCCAATTTTATGTGCTGTTGTTACCTAAAATTTTAAATTGCATATTTCCATTTCTACTGATTGGATGTTTGTTGTTCTGTTATCAAGTGATTTATTAAAAGTTACTCTATGTTTCTAAATTGGTTTGGGGATTTTCTTGAATCATGTTTTTACTTTTTAACTGTTTGTGTGTTGCATAAATAAGGTACATATTGCCTCCACGTTAAGCCTCCCTGCTTTATGCCAAACTACAAGAGCGTTAAGCCCAGGTTAATTTATTTACTTTTTTTGTCCACATAAGAATGATGGTTGTTGCCTGATTAGGACTTCCACCCCCAAACCAATAACCCAATTTCTTACAATTGGCAATTGGGCTTTTATTAATTGTTAAAAGGGGTGGAAGTATTAATTATTGTAAGCTTACCACAAACTAGAGATAGCGGAATTAATATTTATATCTGTACTCTAGGTTTCTAATAGAACAGCCAGTGCCTCACATACCGGAAATAGCTTTTGGGAGCTTGTCATTGTAGGGACATGTTGACTTTAAATTTCTTAATTCTCCAATTTCAAATACCATACACCACACAATGGCATAAATAATGTGCTGCAATCCACAATGACAATTAACTTTCCATCCCATGGGCGCAGTGTCGATATTCTATACCATGACCTCACAGGAGAGGTAAATACAGCAATCAGGGATAAGCCAATTGCTACTCTTTTTAATGGTCATATCACATACATAGGGTTCTGAGAATCTAAAAACTTTAGGTGGGCGTAATGTTTCATTCTGCCTGTGAAGTTGGCAGAATATGGTGACTCCATGTTACTCTTGTAACTCAGAAAGCCAATTCCGCCAATCACTGAGTGGCAGACTTGTTTCCCACAATGCTCCAGAAATGCAAGAGCAAGCAAGATTTGGCTTCCCCGAGCACAATTTTCTAAAGATCGCAGTCAAGAGGGCTGCTTTTCAAGCAGATTTGCCTGAGCTCCAGTAGATTTTCCACTCAAGTGGCAGCTTACTCAACCCGGCATGACAGCTGCTCTTGCACACTGCATGGTGCCGTTTACACAGATCTTTTCAGTGCTGCTCACTCTAGTAATGCTAAATTGCAGCATGAGCAGTGGGCATATTTCCACCCGCTGGTGGAACTCTGGGAAATTTCGCACATTTTTTATGTAACTCCTTGAAATACCTCAGAGTAATACCACACCAACTAAAAAGTAGCAATAAAATTCAGCAAACATAGATGGTGACCATGCAAAAAATATCGATATTTTTAAAATCAATAAGTTCGTGAATCAGTTTTTCCTATAAAGTGATATTGAATGAGATGGGCATAATGAGCCCCATTATGGGAAGCATGGTTGTGCATAATATAAATATGGGGATTCTAAGGAGCCTGAGAGTCATGTATTTAGTGTTCAATATAGCTTGATTTAAATCTAGGCAATGAATCATTTAAATATAATGACTAATGAGATACTTTACTGTATGGATAATTTTTCTAAATTGTGAAGGGCTGTGTAATCAAGATACATTTCCCCAATAATTGTTTAATTATCACTTTTTATTATCTGTTAAACCTGGCATCTTGGTGCCTTACCCCCTAATTTTGTGCCTTACCCCCTAATTTGTTGCCATCCTGTTCTGATTACTTAATTTTTGCTGCCCTTAGGACACTTTACCACAGCTAACCAGTACTAGCATGCTAGTGTTCTCTCTTCAAAACATGATAAGATTGGCCAATTGACAAATTTAATTTGCCTGTAAGTCCCTAGTATGGTACGTTAAATGCTACCAGTCGGCCTGAAGCACAGATTTGCTGTCATATATCTCAGTTAGGCGGAAACTTTGCCATTTTACATGTACACAGGACTTTCCTAAAGCTGCCTTCACTTTTTATATCACCTTCTGACACACATTTTCATCCGTGACACTGTGGGTTAGTTTCCTAGAAACACTGACCTAGCTTACACGAGTCAACTATGCAAGAACATTATTGTATTGCCTTTGCACTATGTACAAATAAATAAATGTAAAATGCCTTATTGTAATTAAAAATCCTAACTTGTGGTAAAGTTGGACTTTAATTTACAATTTTGAAAATGCCACTTTTAGAAAGTTGGCATTTCCCTGCTATCAAGTGCCTACAATCTGTCTCTGGGTCACCGGACTGGGTGTAGTCGACAGTTGGACCTAAGTGTGACTGAATGGGCCATCACTGGCAGGATAAAAGGAAGGAGCAGATCCAGTCCAAATTACACTTGAATAGGCTGTATCCTAACTCGACATGTAGGGCTGCATAGCCCTTGTAGTTAGTCTGGAGCCAGGGCCAGAAGGCAGGGGCACTGTGCACTTCAAAGACCTGCATGTAGAAGCTTCTTCACACTTCAAAGGCACAACTGGATATAAATATTAGATCTCAGGCACCAATTCTTTAGTGGATACCCTGCCAGGAAAATGGAGTATTGTGCTGCTAGAAGGACTGCCCTTCTTTTGGACTTCTGCTCTGAAAGGCTGCTGCCTGGCTGTGCTGACCTGCTGAATGCTGCCCTCTTGCCTAGGTGAGAAGGACTGGACCTGAATCACTTGAACTCAGAACCCAAGAGCCATTTAGCTGGCCTCCTGATCTGAACCCTCAGCTACACACAGGTTTCCAACATCCTTGCTGTGGCACCTGTACTCAGTCATCTGTGAGTCTACCCTGGGAAGTGGTGCAACCCCAGTCCAGGACCTTTGGAAGCTGGCTTAAGGTCCTCTTCCAGCCTCTGTGGATCCAGCAGGCTGACAACTTTCCTACACTGCATGACACAAACCTAAGCAGAACAGATGCACTACGGCTGCTGCATGGATTGGGCCCTCCACAAAGATTTGCATCACCTTTGCAGCCCCATCGGAATCACCCGCAATGCAATGCATCCTCTGCACAGGCCCTCACATCCCTCATTAATGGCAGCCTTGATATCAATGATGGACTCTGAATTGCAGCACCTCGGAACCAAAGTAGTGCCCCAATTGCCCCCCACATCCATGGCACCAGACTTCACATCTTAAGCACTGTCAACAGGATCCTCAACAGCAACGCAGACTCACCACATCTCAGAACCGCCACATCCCTTCAGCTGCACAATGCATCTTCGCCATAGTTTCTCACAGTGCTAAGCAAACCAGTATTCAAGGTACTCTGTTCAGTGGGTCCAACTGGATCCCTGTAGCCGGTCCACACTTCATCACAGTTGGCCCAAACTTGTTACAATGTCCGGGTCCAACGTGACTAGATAGCAACAGTTGGCACTTTGTCCGTTATGGCACTTTGTCCTTTTTGACATTATTTTAACTAAAATCTTTAAAAATACATATCTCCTTAATGCTTAATGCTTAATGCTTAATTTTTTTGGGGGGTGTTTTGATCTTGTTCGAGGTCTGTTTTGTGTGCTGTTTTCACTTCATTCCTGTTTGAAGTGTTGCACAAATACTTAACGCTCTGCTTCTTAGTTAAGCCTGACTTCTCTGTACCAAGGTACCAGAGGGTTGAGCACATGTTTATGTAGGCTTGGCTTGCGCCTCACACTTACAAGGATTGTGCCAACCATTTGACCAAGGCTCACACCCCAGTCAACCAACAACCTACAACTACAAAAGCTTCAAAGGAGCATCCCCTGTAATAGGCAGACATAATTCACACCTATGCCTGCCCTTTCCATTGTCCAGGTAGTCAAAATGGATCTACTCCCAGTGGGGTAAAACCTGATTCAAAACCCATTTGCAGGAGTAGTTTCTTATCTCCAAAGACGCACATCAAGGATTTATCCAGAGCTCTGCCCAGGGGACTCTCTGCTATGTTGGTATCTGACATGAGTGAACAGTGGAATTTTTAGTGGCAGCCTCCCCAGGGAGGGATGTAAAAGTGGGTAGGGCTGCCCATGGGAACATTTTCCCATATTGGTCAGGGAGTCTCATCCACCCACAAATGAGTGCCAGGTATAAATGTGGCACCACTGGGTGCTTCCTTTAGAACACATTTGGACCTGTGGAAGGCATAAGAAGGACAGCACCTGCTGTTGAACATGAGAGAGACTCCAATTGCTGAACAAGCTCCCTTTTGCACCTGCGACAGAGAACTGGCCTTTAAGGGTTACTTGGTTGAACTCCCGTTAAGCTACATGGCCACAAAACGTGCAGGAAGTTTACTTTTTCAAAGTACCCAGCTGACTATTTCCAACAGGATTTTCTGGTAATTTCTGGGGGAGTGAGCCCTAACACCTAAGTGGCAAGCACAAGGTCCTAGACCTTTTGCTGGTGGTAGAGTGTGTTCACTGACCATAAAATATATAAACCTAGACCAAAACTTTTTCAGAACTTTTCCTCCAGAGAACCAGCGGCAACAGGGACTGACTCTGAAGTCCCAACTGCCAATGTTAATTCACCAGTCAAATTCAACTCGCTGCTTCCCCCTGCTTAAAGGGTTTTGACTTCCAGAATCTTTTCTTAGGCCAGATGTATAGGCTCTTCACCAAGGCTGATGATGAACGTTATCTGACCAATGATGTTAGCTTCCTCAATATAGATTCTAAACTTCAACCACTCAGAGCTTTTCAGCTGTTATTGCCAATTAAGCCAAGTTTGCTGCTGGAGCCGAGACTCACCCCAGGGACCTGAACTATACTAAGCCACTTTCATCAAACCCTCCATCAGATATACCCGGCAGGCTAGCCTACTGCTGACCTGTCTATGAGGACTTTTCTCTAGAAAATCACGTAATTCAGAAAGTAAACTTTCCACCTGGAAATAACTGTCCCTTACACCCAGCTGGCCTCATAGTCAGCATTAACTTTTGACTTCGACACAGTCTAGTGTGACCAGATTACCATCATATCTCCTGTTCCCTACATCCGAATATGTAGGATTTGTTTGGTGTCCATTTGTTCATTACATCACACTAAATTGTTACAAACTAAAGTAGTATTTTTATTGGCTGTGTTTACTACTTTTTAACTGCTTTCTACTGATATGTGCTGTACCTACTCCTATAAAGTGCAGAGCCTATCCCTTCCCACTACAGTGGAGGATTTTTGGTGTGAGCCTCAGGTCCTTCAGGAAACTTAACGTGGTCAACACTGACATCAGGAAAGTTCTGAGCAGATTTATTCTGGAATCTTTACCCAGGAAGGTCTTGTTGGTCTTTGGCTGCTGTTCAAAATCAACCTTGAGAAGTTGTTTTACATTGCCTCCTAAAACATTTGTGAAAGTCAAAATCGTTTTAACAGGTGAAACAGGTGAGTAGAATCTAACTGGCAATTTGACGTCTGCCCTACTGCTTTTCCGTCACACCCAGTGTCCACTGGAACACTGGATGAAAAACATCTGATAAACAATTTAGCATGAGCAAAGTCCAGGGCCTTGTAGGCACCATTTGTGGAATCTTTACCATGGAAAGCCTTTTTGGCGGTGGGGTCATTAGCATGCCCATTCTCTGCAGCCCCCACCACTACATTTAAAAAAGCAACAAATCCCTGGTGCTAGGACTATTGCCCCCACAGAACGACTGTGGCTAATATTTATGGGGTGTGGGGGCATTTGCATGCCCTACCCCTAAGTATAAAAAAAACAATCCCTGGTGCCTAGTGGGCTTTCTGCCCGAGGCGCATATCAAGAGCTGTTGCCCCCATCTTCCTCCTAGGGGGGCAAAAAGACTAGAAATGTTGCTGTGGTCTGAGCAGGGGTATGCCCATTTTGAGTAGCACACACACCTATATACATGAAAAAAAATCCCTGGTGCCTAGTGTGCTTTACGCCCAAAGGGGGCAGATAGGAAGCTATGCCCTGATCTGCCTCCCAGAAGAGGCAGAAAGGCAGTGGATTTTTCTTTCGGGGCATGGGGGCATTGGCATGGCCATGTTGGGCAGCCCCCACTACTATATACATATAAAAAAAATCCCTGGTGCCTAGGGTGCTTTCTGCCCCTATATGCCTCCTGGGGAGGCAGAAAGACTCTGGAATTAGTCAGGATGGGGCATTGGCATGTCTATCTCGGGCAACCCCCAACCCCAAAATGTACTAAAAAAACCCTAGTGGCTAGTGCGCTTTCTGCCCCCCAGGAGGGGCAGATTGGGGGCTATTGCCTCCATCTGCCTCCTGAGGGGGCAGCCGTCCCTCTCCCTGGTGCCTGATGGGTGGATCCCTGCAGTCATCCACTATGGAGGAGATTCATTGGAAAGGGGAGATTCTCCAGTTTTTAATGATATTTCTCCCATCTGAAACTGACTTTCAGTTTCTCCAAAATGAAGTCTGTGCGCCGTGCGGGGAAATGATCAGAACACCCTTGGAAGCTCAGGAACCGCTTCCCCAGAACCTGAGGGTATTTTGACAAAAAGGAAATCCCTTTGGGGCCCGTACCAGAGAGATTTCCTGTGCCATGTGCGTGGAGAGCCGGGAACTGAAGAGGTTTAAGTAATTTTATTATATATGTAAAATAGTTAATAAATGATTTTACAATGTTTTCGGAACCTCGACCCTGTAGCACACCGTGTAGTAACTTCCTTATGGATGAGTAATAGATTTAATATTGTGGAATACACATTTAAAGGTTGGTAATATTGAATTATAGGGAACAGGTTTACTAGCCAAGCACTACAACTTCAATAATTATTACTAGAATTATTTTAAAACTGTTTTAATAGTTATTGCAGAGCGGTGACACCGTTGCGAACCTTGGCGTCCCGTATTTCCAGGTACACAGTGTGTCCATGACTCCTGCGTAATTTTTACAAGTATTTCATATGCAACCGTACAAGTTAAATGTGTTTTACAGATGTGTTGTGAAAGTCTCAAAATAGCACTTTTATAGAAGAAACATACTTTTACAAGTATTTAATAAACTTAACAGGTGCACGATGGAAACATTATGTGCCATAAAAATGAGATTTGATTGGTTCAAAAAGCTTTCTATCCTTAAATAAGGAAGATACAACCCCTTTTATCTGCATTTGGGTGTGTCACTACAGCTTCACACCTTCAGTATTTTAAGTCACTATTTTGAGTTTCTGTTGGTGTTTTCAATTGCTTTTTCAAAAAGAAGATTGCATCTGGAGGAGGAGAGAATACAGAGGAGTTTGAAATCATGGAAGAGCAAGACATGCCTTTAAAAAAACTAAAGGAGGGTATAGTCTGGACTTGTTTTTACTACCCCTGAAGGGGAAACAAAGTTAATGCCATGAAAGTCACCTGTTCGCTTTGTGGGAAAATACTTTCCAGAGGGTGGGAGCAAAAATACGCCTGTATTCAAACCATCCATCCCACCTGACAAGCAAGAGGTCAGTGTGCTAAAGAACAAGCTCAACTTGGTGAATTAGGAGAAGAAGGTACTTCATCTGGCAGAGTTCACCACAACCAGTGACAAAGAGTTGGCTGATGCAGGGATGCATTGCTGCAAATGCCAAATAATCTTGTGTGTTGGATAGCAGTCTCTCAGCTGTTAGATCACTGATCAAGAACTACAAGTGTTAGTTTTATTTTGGACTTCAATGTCTTCCGCAGTGTGAAGAAACATTTTCTAAAAGTTTTTTTTCTCAAAAAGTTTTTAAAAAAAAGAGATACAAAAAAGGTTCTTCTGGAACCGCCTATTCAGGTTAAAAATAGAAATTATTTTTGTTATATGTATGTCAGTAGTGGTAAAATATGCTTTGTCCTATGTTTTCATATGTAATGAATTTGTTTGCATGGGTAGTGCCTGGGTGATTGGATGAGTAAATGGGTGAATGAGTGCACGAATAGTGGCTCTGTGATTAGGTAAGTGTACAGATATTGCCGGAGTGATTGGATGAGTGCATGGGTAGTACCTGGGTGGCTGGATGAGTGCAGGGGTAGTGATTGGGTGATTACACTAGTGCATAAGTAGTGCTTGAGTGAACGGATGAGTGCAAATTGAGTCACTGGTTGATTGGATGTGTGCATAGGTAGTGCCTATGTGAAAGGATGGGTGTATGGCTAGCCCCTGAGTGAATGGATGAGTGCAAGGGAATTGCCTGAGTGAATGGATGAGTGCATGGGTAGTGCCTTCTAAATGGATGAGGGCAATGATAGTGCATGAGTAAATTGCATGAGTACATGGGTAGTGTCTGTGTGATTGTATGGGGGTATAGGTAGGGCCTGAGTGAATGTTTCACTCATGAGTAGTGCCTGAGTAAATAGATGAGTGTATGGATAGTGGCTGTGTGATTGGATGAGTGAATGGGTAGTGCCTGAGTAAATGGATGAGTACAAGGATAGTGTCTGGGTGATTGGATAAGTGTGAATACTGTGTGAGTGAATGGATGAGATTATGGGTAGTACTTGAGGGAATGTATGAGCCCATGAGTAGTGCGTAAGTGAGTAGATGAGTGCAGTGGTACTGACTGGGTTATTGGATGAATGCATTGATAGTGCCTCAGTGAATGAATTAGTTCATGAGTAGTTCCTGCCTGACTGGGTGAATGGAGTGGTAGTGCATCAGTGAATGGATGAGTGCATGGGTACTGCCTGAATGATTGGATGAGTGTATTAGTAGTGCCTCAGTGAATAGATCACTACATGAGTAATGCCTGAGTGAATAGATGAGTGTCAGTATAGCACATGGGTGATTGAATGTGAGCACGGGTACTGCCTGGGAGAATGGATGAGGGCATGGATAGTGTCTGAGTAGGTGGATGAGTGCATAGGTACTGCATGAGTGAATGGTAGAGTCCAAGGGTACTGTCTGGGTGATTAGATGAGTGCATGGGTTTCTGCATGGATTTGTGCCTGAATGAGTGGATTAGTGCATTGCTAGTGCCTGGGTGATTGGATGAGTGCATGAGTAGCATGTAAGTGAATGGATTGCTGTTTGGGTAGTTCCTGAGTGAATGCATGATGGTAAGGTTAGTATCTGAGTGAAAGGATGAGTGCATGGGTTGTGCCTGCATGAATGAATGAGAGAATGGGTAGGGACAGAGTGAATGGATGAGTGTATGTGTAAAACCTTATTTAAAGAATGAGTGGAAGGGTAGTGCCTGAGTGAATGGGTGAGGGCATGGGTACTGCCTGTCTGATTGGGTGAGTGCATGGATAGTGCCTGGGTGACTGGATGAGTGCATCGGTAGTGCCTGGGTGATTGGGTTAGTGCATGGGTGATTGCATGAGTACATGGGTAGTTCCTGGGTAAATGGATGACTGATTGGGTAGTGTGTGACTGAATTGATAACTGCACTGGTAGTGCATGAATGAATAGATGAGTACTGGGTGATTGTATGGGTGCACAGGTAGTACCCGGGTAATTGGATGAGTTCATGGGTGGTATCTGAGTAGATATATCGCTCATGAGTGCAGTCTCAGTGAACAAATGAGCGTGCAGGTAGTGACTGTGTGATTGGATGAGTCTCTGAGTACAACGTGTGTGAATGCACGAGTGCATGGCTAGTGCCTGATTGGATAGATGAGTACATAGGTATTAGCTGGCTGAATTGATGAGTGCAATGGTAGTGCATAAGTGAATGGATGAGAACATGGGTAGTGCCTGGATGATTGCATGGGTGCGAAGGTAGTACCTGCATCATTAGTCAGTGCATGAGTTGTATCTGAGTAAATATATCACTCATGAGTCTTTCCTGGTAGAATAGATGAGTGAATGGGTATTGACAGCTTGAGTACATGATGAGTGATGGTTACTTTCTAAGTGAATGCATGAGTGTAAGGGAAGTGACTGAGTAAATGGAAGAGTGCAAGGCGAGAGCCTGGATGAATGGATAACTGCAGTGGTAGTCAATGAGTGAATGGATGAATATGTATGAGTGGTTCCTGAGTGATTGTATGAGTCCATGGATAGTGCTTTGATGATTGGATAAATACATGACTACTGTGTGTATGATTCTAGGTGTGCATTCCTACTGCCAGTGTGATTGGAGGAGTGTATAGGTAGTGTCTGGATGAATGGATGAGAACATGGCTTGTACTAGATAAGTAGATTGTATTGTTCTTAGATTAGGCCCATTGGCTCCACGATATATGTTAAACTCCATGTCTAAATGTTAACATTCGTCAGACTTTTAAAATGTCAAATTTTCAAATGTAACAAAATGCACTTTCAGTTTCAAGCATAAATATCACTATCTATGTACTACTTTAAGTACACCTTTGTGGAGAGTAATATGGGCTAGGATAGAGGTAAATACAGTTATCAACATGTTTTAAAAATCTAATTTCTATACTAGTTTCTTCAAGCAGAAGCAGCTTGCAATCAAAGGCATAATTAAAAATAAAAGTCCAATTATTATTATACCACTTTTATTGGTGTCAGCAATTTCTCAGAAAGTGAGTGTGTTACTGAGAAAAGTAGTAGATTATTCTTGTAAGAAATAATTGACATATTGATACATCTTAAACAATTGTCCAGTTTATCATGAATATTATATTATGTATTCTTACCTTTGAAGTAATTTAGGGGCATATTAGCAAGAACCTCATTAAAATTATCGCAGTTTTTAGCAGCAGGAAACTGCCGCTAAAACCGCAATAATGGGCTTGCTAATATGCATTATAGAATTCAAATAGAAGCCCAGGTTAGATGTGCAGGACATCTAACCTGGGCTTCTATTGGAATTCTATAACACATATTAGCAAGCCTATTATTGCCGTTTTAGCGACAGTTTCTTCCCGCTAAAACAGTGATAATTTTAACGGGGTTCTTGCTAACATGCCCCTAAGATACATCATTCAGTAACTCTGTTTTTAGAGTAGTATTGTCCTAAACAGTACTAAAACTGTTTTCAATGTTGAACAGTACCTGTTATTAAGAAGAAAAAGAAAAACTATTTACTGTTCTCAGATTGCACATAACTTCACCATACACAGTGACTTTAATGTGGCATTATTAGCGGCCAAAAACAATCATCAGCATAGTGCATCATTATCAATATGTGTAACTATGCGTTTTACTAACTACATTTTGGTAATCACTTCTTTCATCTTCATTAACTCTGTTATTTATAACAAATATAGTTTTAAAAATGTTCAATTTCATTTACACCTGGTACGGTATTGACAACAAATATATATAGTATTATCTTTTTAAACACATTTTTAAAAATGTTATATCTATTAGTCAAAATAAATATCAAAACATTAATTATAAACACTAATAAATTGCAGTGCTTCCTGTTTTCTGTTGACATCTTCCCCAATAGGCCGAATGATGTTCTTAAAACTTTGGCTGGAGAAATAACATATCAGAATTTAACTGCAATTTAGCCTTGAATTCCAGGCGGGCATCATTGCAATGTGTCCATCCATTGTTACCCTTTAAAACAACAGTATTGTGTCCAGATGTTGTAGTTTGTCCTTCATAAAAAATAACAGCCACTGTTGTAAAGTTCTTCCTGAAATAGATATATGACTTCCTTTAACATTTTTAATTTTTATTTCCAATTCTCTTCCATTTGCACTACAACGTTGTAACATTAAAATAACATATTTTCCAATTTTTTCTATATGTATAGTTGACATCTCTGATCTACAATGTGAATATTTCATATCCTGATTTCCTGTTTTAATCAATTTGTTAAAAGGTACTGATTTTGCAGTCTGGTTTTGTTAAGTATAGGAATTGTTCTCTACATATTTGAGTGAGAGAAGTAAATAAGCAATCTTCACACTTATGGTCCCATTTATAACAAATAAGTCATCAATGTTTATTCCTTCATCTTCTAATACTCCAAACATGAGCATTATAGATTATTGTGCATCTTCTTTTATGCTGAGAGCTGATGTCAGTGATCTGGTACATATATCCAAAAGTTGTTCAATACCAGAAGCAGTATGTATTTTACTTCTGTCATTTAGCAACTGTTGAAATACATAATGTAGTGCAGAACAGAATATTTTTTCACAGTTTTCCATGATTTCATGTTGAATATGTGGTAAAGGAAACATTACGTTCAAATTCACATTAGCATAAGAGTTGATACTTGGATTGTTTTCCAATGGTCCTCTATAATGTCATCATTACTTTCTACTTGTTTTGTATTTATACCTTCGACTTTTCTTCAATTGTTTTCTTATTTTCAACTTCAGTTGAATTATTTGATATCTTTCCATTTGGGACTCGCTATACGCTTTTTATATATTGGATATTCACCTAAATGTGGAACATAAAGTCTTTTTAAACAATTGTACTCTCTTACACAATTTGCATCAGCACTAAGCTTGAGCTGAAAATCCGTTCCGCTAGCGGAATTTGCAAATTTTTGGCAATTTGGCGTTCCGCGAATCGCGCAAATTTGTCAACAAATTCACAATTTGCAAGCTGGCAGGTTTTTTTGCTTGGTCGCGCTTCAAAAATACAATATCACCCGTGCGGCGTTGATTCTGAGTTCGCCGAGTTGTTTTTCCTCCCGGTTTGCGTGCGCTGCGCCATTTTGGATCTAGCTCGTGATTGCGCGAGACTTTTCGACCACGAGTACCTCATAGCGGTCCACCATCTAGCACTGCGAGAGTTTGAGAATGTGACTACGTCATAAGGTTCCGCAATCACGCATCGCGGGAGTAAACAATTGCGAACAAGTAGATGCGACATGCAGCTGACTTCCGGCAGGAGATTTGAATAGCTTGCTTTTCCGAACCTGCAAAGATTGCAGTTCTGCGCAAGAAATCTACCGCAGGCAGCATAAACCTTCTGAAAATGATGATTTGGATCAGAATAACTCCTCAGATTGACATTTGGCGGCACTTTTTTGTGCAAGGAGTCCATTTTTGGGGGGGTGGGAGGAAGGAAGTGCCCCAGAGTCTCCAACTTCCTGTTCCTGTCCAGCAGGCTCCTCCCAGTGCTTTGTCCATGTCCTGGTCACTTTTCATTTGGATCTTGAGCTGGAAGGATTATTCTTTGTGGCTGCTGCTGGATATTTGTATTTGAGGACTTTTTGTTTGGATCACTTTTGGATTACTTTTGGATTTGAGATTTTACAAGTAAGTTGGTGTTGTTTGTTTGGGGCATTGCAGTTGCTGCAACTCCAATATTTAAACTTTTTCACAATTTAAAAAAAATATATATTGTGGATAGGCACAGTATCCAGTAGGCCCAGGGTTTGTCATGGATGCATGATACAACTGTTTCTGTAAGTTTTGTTGAACTTAAATATCATTTATGCCATGGAATTGAATAGCTCACTGTTATATGTGGATTTTTATTTTTTTATTTTGGGGTGCGTGTAAAGCCACACTTGCCAGTAGGCCCAGAGGTAGTCACTCAGTGGTGCATGGACCAAGTCTTTCTGTGGGGTCTCTTGAATTTAAACATCATTTAGGGCATGGATGGTATTGGATTGTGGTGATATTTGTGTGTTTTTTGATTTCTTGGGGTGTTGTTGGAGCCTGGCCATGTGGGTGGGGGGCATTTTGAGGCCTGGTACAGGCAGGGCCTGTCCATGTGGATGGGGGTCAAGGGGCCATTTTGAAGCCCGGCAGTGTGCTTTGTGCCATAGGCCTGCACCCAGTCTGCCTTGCTTTCACCCATTATGCCCAGGGGTACTCAGTGGTGCATGAACCAAGTCTTTCTGTGGGGTCTCTTGAATTTAAACATCATTTAGGGCATGGATGACATTGGATTGTGGTGATATTTGTATGTTTTCTTTTATTTTTTGGGGTGTTGTTGGGGCCTGGCCATGTGGGTGCGGTCATTTTGAGGCCTGGTACAGACATGGCCTGGCCGTGTGGATGGGAGTCAAGGGACCATTTTGAAGCCAGGCAGTGTGCTTTGTGCCATAGACCTGCACCCAGTCTGCCTTGCTTTCACCCATTATGCCCAGGGGTACTCAGTGGTGCATGGACCAAGTCTTTCTGTGGGGTCTCTTGAATTTAAACATCATTTAGGGCATGGATGGCATTGGATTGTGGTGATTCGTGTGTGTTTTTCGATTTTTTGGGGTGTTGTTGGGGCTGGCCATGTGGGTGGGGGCCATTTTGAGGCCTGGTACAGGCAAGGCCTGGCCATGTGGGTGGGGGTCAAGGGGCCATTTTGAAGCCAGGCAGTGTGCTTTGTGCCATTGACCTGCACCCAGTCTGCCTTGCTTTCACCCATTATGCCCAGGGGTACTCAGTGGTGCATGGAGCAAGTCTTTCTGTGGGGTCTCTTGAATTTAAACATCATTTAGGGCATGGATGGCATTGGATTGTGGTGATTTTTGTGTGTTTGTTTTTCATTTTTTGGGGTGTTGTTGGGGCCTGGCCATGTGGGTGCAGGCCATTTTGAGGCCTGGTACAAGCAGGGCCTGGCCATGTGGGTGGGGATCAAGGGGTCATTTTTAAGCCAGACAGTGTGCTTTGTGCCATAGGCCTGCACCCAGTCTACATCCATTATGCCCAGGGGTACTCAGTGATGCATGAAACATACAATTCTCTCTGTGTGGTCTCTCATCTATTAATGTAAACATCCATTTTTGATTAGAAATAATTGAAATTTTTATTTTTGGTCTTTCTGTTTTTGGGAGTGTTGCAGTAATAATAAATGCCTATTTTCAAATATTAATTGAAGCACGACATATGCAACATTTTTTTAACTGATGTTCCTATGGCTTCCTTTGCTTTTAGGTGCACAAAGAAGAGAACCATGTAGCATCCTCATCGTTCATCATCAGTGCCAGGAAGAAGTCCTGCTACGGGGTGTGCAGCACAACGTCACGTGACGTTACGTGTGGCCACAGACAACTCTGCAACTCGTGCAACTGCGGCCTGCTGTTCTGACATCTGAAGAAAATGGGCCCAAAGAAAGGTGGCCATAGCTCCTCTACCAAGAAAGTTGCCAGTGCCACTGCCAGTTTGAAGGAGCAGAAGAAGCAAGTGGCGCCACTTACCAAGGAGACTGGGGTGCCCACAGATACTTTTTTGGGGAAAAAAAAACTACGCCTGCAGCAGCGGTGTCCGCCGGGGACCAAGCTGGGAGCAGCACCTCAGCTTCATTGGTCTCAGTTCCACCACGCCAAGTTAGGCTCAAGGCCATGAGTGCTGCAGAGGCAGCCACTTTAATTTCTCAATCACCATCGACCAGTGATGTTGGCGTTGACTCATCGCAAGTAAGTAGCATTCAATCAACGCAGGGTGTAACTCATCTGACAAGTGTTCAACCGCAGCCACAACGACAACCACAGGTGCAACAAGCAGAGGTGCAAGGAGAGGCGCAAGGAGAGGCGCAAGGAGAGGCGCAAGGAGAGGCGCATGGAGAGGCGCAAGTAGAGGTGCATGGAGAGGCACAACTGCCCACAATGCTTTTTCCTCCAGAAGTATGGGCACATCAGGAAATCGAGATTCAAGTGTAGGTATGATCCAGGCAGGCCACTCCTCCTGATGAACCATTGTCTTCCAGATCCCCAGCAAGAAAAAGGTCAAGGAGGGCTCGTACAAGTTCTTCAAGCCCCCTTCCTTCTGATGATCTAGATCAAGATTGGAACCCACCATCTGAGAGGGAGGCACGCCATGAGCCCACAAAGGTAGCTAAGCCTAAAAGGAAGGTTCCCACAAGGCTTCCACTTATGGGTGATGACGACAAACAAGAAGTAGAAGTGGTGTATTCTTCTGCTGATGAACAGTCTGACGATGACAATGACCCTGTCATCACAGGCATCACTCCAGCCCCAGTGGGTATGCAGCAGACAGACATTTTTACCCTATCCCGAATTGCTGCTGAGCGGGATGTGGGCGGCGTGGCACTGGTATCACCACCAATACAGGTAACCACTACACCAACACGACCTACAGCTGCCATATTTTCTCTTCAGAAGGGCCGGCAGGGACCTCCATCCAGCTCAACCTCCGTTACCTCAAGTAGTGGTGCTGTAACTGTAAGTGCACAACAGGGTCAAACGTGGCCATGCCCATCCTCCACTTCATCTGGCATTGAAAGTAGCACCTCCACCACCACTACCAGAAATCTCACCACCCCAGTTTGGGACTACTTTAGTATTAGCAAAAAGGCGGTACACCTAGTTGTTTGTTTGATTTGTAAAACTGTAGTTAGTCGGGGTAAGCTTAGTACCAACTATGGTACCGGAGGCCAGAGAGGTCATCTCCAAAAACACCACACTTTCCAGTGGGAGGTGCACCTAAGTAACATCCAGGAAGCCAAAAGTACAACAAATCCAAATATATCCATTGATATTGCATCTGATGATGACGAGGGGCTGATCGTGCAGGGGGGAGGTGAAGAAGCGACAGACTTTTTTTCTGGTACACACTGTACCCTTGGCAGCAGCACTGCAGTGGTAGCGCCCACACCCTCTACCCCAGCAACATCTATGAGGCACACTAAGAGTCTGGGAGAGACACCAATGCGAAAAAGTACATCAATGAGCCTAACTGGGTTGAAGTGTTTGGATCATCAACATCACGTATGAAAACGGTGCAGACCACCATTAAAAGCATGTTTTGGTCAGAGGCGCCATTTGAACGCAACCACCCAACGGCTCGTGTTTATGATGCAATGCTGGCTAAAATGTTAGTGCTGGACCTTCTCCCTTTTTTTTTCTAGAATTTGTGGCAACAGTCTGCCCTAAATGGGAGGTTCCTAGCCGGTCCTATTTTGCCAGAGTTGCGGTTCCAGCACTACATCAAGATGTGCTGGAGGTGATTGGGGCAGCTTTGCTGAAGAGTGCTGTTCACACTATCCACCTTACAACAGACATGTGGACCAGTTGCCAAGTACTTGATTACATGTGCATCACTGCACACTGGGTCTCTTTTGCAGGGGTTAGAGACAAGTTATATGCAGGTGTTGATAGTGACACAGTTTTTCAAGCTAGTCGGAAACATGCAACAGTAGCCATGTTTGCCATGGAGAAATCTCATACTACAGTAAACATTTTGGAGGAGTTTAACAGTAAGGTCTTTGACTGGCTGCAAGAAAGCGTATGATTGGTTATGTTTACACGGATAATGGCAGTAATATAGTCAGGGCCGTGAATGATGGTGGCTATTTCAGAGTGCCGTGTTTGGCGCACAGTATTAACATTGTTGTTTGAGCTTTCTTGAAAAAAGAAAACAAAGCAAGTTACTGACCACATGCCAAAGAATCTGCACACATTTCAGCCATTCTTTTACGGCCCAGAAGCAGCTGAGGAACATGCAACGTGACCGTAGACTGCCAGTCAGAGGACTCATCCAGGAGGTGGTAACACGTTGGAACTCAACCATCTTCATGCTTAAGCTTCTGTCTGAGCAGTGCTTGGTAATTCAATGAGTATGTCTTTGCACTGGGTTCTACTATGAAAGACATGAGGCTAAAGTTCGAGGAATGGGACCTAGTTAAAAGCCTGCCAGATATGCTTCGGACTTTTGAGGTCTTCACACGTGAAGTCAGAAGGGAGGACTGTACTTTGGGCAAAGCTATCCCATTGTTGCGCATGCTAGAGCACCATCTAAAGGCGGTGTCTTCAACGTTCAAAGGTTATACTGACAAGCAAGACGCATATCAGTTGGCTGTGAGCTTATTAACCCGCCTAGTTGACAATGAAAGGCTTAAAAAAATACATACATAACAACATTACATTTGTGGCACTATTCTGGATCCACGGTACAAAAAGGCAGTGGCCAGCAAAGCATTCATTCCTTTTAATGAAGCAGTTGTTTCAAGGTACAAACATTGGCTAGCTCTGTCAGCTACTCGGTTAGAAAAAGAGCGGCAGGAATTTGAAGGAACCGGCAGAAGTACTACTGAATCAGCAGGCCATACGGCATCAAGGTCCACTTCTGTGGCAAAAGGCAGTCACTTTCCCTCACAACCGTTACTGACTCCAGCAACCGTATCATCATCCTCACCTGCACCGGGCCCAGCCATAATATTGTCGGAAGCAAATTGGCTAACTCATCAAGGGTTTGCTCGTTCCAGTGTTGATGCAAAGGCCATGTATGGTACGCAAAGTGGAGCACCCCGGGAGAACCTTGAGTGGATGGTGCAGGCCTAACTGGATGACCCAACAGATGTCTTTTTTAATCAGAACTCATTGCTGTATTGGTATGGGAAAAGGGGTCAATAGCCACTGATCACCAACCTGGCTATAAATTATTTGTCTTGCCCACTCGTAAGTGTGTCTTCTGAACGTGTTTTCAGTGCTGCTGGTGCCATTGTCTCTTCAAAAAGGACCCCCCTCTCACCCAAAAATGTGGAGAGGTTAACAATGATCAAGATGAATCAGCACTTCATACCACCAGATTACAAAATCTGCACGCAGGAAGAAGAGGTCATCGACTTAGGTGACGGAAGTTCTTCTCTGTTAGCTGACCTACTCCCGTCTCAATTTACAGAGTTTGAGGATGAGCTCTTGTTCCCTGACACCCAGGCCTGAAAGTGACTACCTTTTTTTTTTTCATCCTGACTCCTTATTCACTTTTACTCCTGTGTGCCTTTCTTTGTTTTGCAACTTTTACCACAACAAAACTCTAATCACAACAAATCCATCAGCAGCACTGTCTTTGTCTTATTTCCTTATTGAAGGTGCCGCTGTCTGCAATCCTGAAGTTCACAAGTTCACAACTCAGTCATGCTCCTCTATCCTCCTCCTCCAGACTCCCCCTATCCATTTCCCTCAAGGCAGATGGCTGGATTACGCAGAATGAAGAAACTGTCGCTTCGTAGATGAGTCCCCTCAAAAGAAGTGGGACTGGAATTACTGACTATATGCTGATTGCTGACAGTTACTTCTGAAATTGACACGAGAGGCTGCCCTGTGGGCCTCCACTTTAAGAACAAGTTGCGGTCAAAAAGTGGAACAGGTAATGCATAATGAGATGGCATGCAGTGGACAGCACTGGCTGTCTGGCTCTGATAAAAGCAATTGCTGTTTGTTTGTTGTGCATGAAATGAATCATCATATGTCTTCTGTTATTATTTAATCTTTCACACACTAAAGGTAACTCAAGTCTACTCTGTTTTTTTTACCTTGTTTAATTCCAATTCTACTTCTACTGCAGGGGCCACTACGTTGCATTTTTTAATATGCAAAATGTCCTTGGACTCACTGTGTGTGTAGACTGCGACTGCATGAATAACATTGAGTTTGCCAATACACCATGATGATGATGAGTCTTGATGATCAAAGTTACATAATATCTTTTTTCTTTACAGTCACTCACTGGGATGGATGGATCATCATCGTCGGTTTACGGAAGAACTATGGCCATTTCGTGATTGGCAAACAGGTAAACCAGTCAACAACCACTACAGCAGAACTACATGTCTGCCTAGTCGTGGTATGGAGTGGTCGAGCCAGTGTAGTGTTGGTATGCCAGAGTCCAGACAGCGGTTCATGTAAAATTGCGGCTATGTGGCTTGCTGCATACAATTAGATATGCTTTGTCTGTCTGTGTCAAAGAGGTATGCTACATCAGGTTGCTTCACTCAGTGGTGCCTGCCTTGACTGCCTGCATGGCCCTGGCCTGCTGTGTGCTAAATACTATCCTTGAAAAGGAGACTCAGAGTACGCACTTTAGAAATTATGCTCGTATGTAATACTGTCGCCTCTGAAACTAAAAGTGTTATTTTTGCACTACACACCGTACCTTATATTTTTTTCTCCGTGGTGTTTTAATATCACTTCCTGTTTTTCCATCAACAATTACAGGCCGGTTTTTACCCTGTGCAATGGGAAAAACGATTAACTAAGGCTTACCATTAGCGATCCGCTATTCCGCATCCGCCAGGTAGGCAGTGGACAGTGTGTCTGGTCAACAAGATTGATCGATGGAGCGCCAGATGGAATGGAGGAGTACCACGAAGAAGAGGAATGTCTAGATGCATGCAACTTCCCAAATTGAACAGGACAACCACAAAATACAGTTACAGTATCCTCTTCACTTCTCCTTATCTTTTAAATAATGTTATTGCTGTGAACTTCTATGAGTGTGACTCTGTGCGTTTGTTTGCCCCATGATTCAAATTCATCCCTCCAGCTATTTGATAAGTTTCTTTGCTATTTTTAAAACTAATTTAATGTACTACTAAGTGTTTATTCTCTCTGAGGGCTGATAGGCAAGTGAAATTGCGTAATTACTGCAGCCCTGTACTGTCACATTGTTTCTTCATAGTTAGTAAGTTGTAGTAAGTACTACTTTTCAGTAACCTAACCATCCATTTAGCAAACAACTTCATGCATGCAGTAGTGCATGCACTTCCTCCATGTCCCTTAAAAGATTTATGGATATCTTCGTATCCAAAGATTTGTTTTTCTTCATTTGTTGTTTGTCCATGCTGTGCTTTTTTTTCCTCTCTCCACAAAACGTTCCCAAAAAACCCCATTCCCATCCAATTTTCAAACCCTAACCCTCTTCCCCCAGGCTGTGTGGTTTATATTGAGGTGTGACTAAATGACAACAATAATTCAACACACTTGCTGGGGAGGATAAGGTCAAAGCAACAGAAAATAAATTTCAAGGATGGTGAAGGAATCTGAGGATATGTTCTTACTGTGTACTGTACTATCTATCGTACTGTTCTAATGCTACGCTCAGGCCATTCAATGTTTCATTTCCTTATTTTTATATGCTGCTACTGCCAGTGTGTACCACTACGACTTCCACCACCACAACGATGACATTTCATCTGTCCAGGATTCCAGGGCCAACCTTAATCGCCATTTGCCATGCACCCAGCCCTGTGCCTAACCCTATTCTCAAACACGAATCACAGGTAAGATAAGCATTTTGGGGGAGGAAGAATAATGGAGTAGGAGGTGAGGAGAGACTGACGGTAGTACTAGTAAAGTAGTAGGACAGTTGAATTCACTAACTCTGTCAGTGGCACTTTTCTACAAATGTAGGCGATTAGACAATTTGAATCAACCAGCCAGTTAAGTTTCAGGAAAACAAATGTACAATTGAGTTAAACCCCCCCTGCCTCCCCCACAAAACATTAAAAATGCGTACGCTATGTTTAAGTTGAAAATAAATAATTATTTACACCCGAACAAAAATAAACTATCCCACAAGTCCCGACTCACCCCCTCCCTAACCCCAACCAATGTCCATGAAATGTCCCGAAGAAAAGTTACAAAACCCCAACGCTCAATTCCCACCCCCCCAAAAGTCTTTAAAAAAGGTGCAAGGAACAGTCTCTCCTCTACTTCTGCCGGCGGTGTCCTTTGGCCAGGTGGCCATGATGCTCTCTGAGGTCCTTGAGCAGGGTTTTCAACCTCGCCACCTCCTGCTCAAGGTTGGACACCCTGAGGGTCAAGCGGTGCAGACTAGCCTTGCATCTGCTGTGGGGGGTAGCTGACGTTTTTGCTGCTTGGCGGTGGCGGGTGGCTGCGGGACCACAGCTCCATACCGCTGAAGGCTTGCACTGACTGGATGACCCAGGGTGGGCAGAGGAGGATGCAGCTGTTGTGGATGTTGATGTCGACTGCGACTGCGTGTCCTCTTCCTCCTGGGCAACCGATATTCAGCGACAATTGCCTCCAGTTTCCGTTGCCGGGCCTTTCAAGCCAACTACTTCCGTGTTAGTTTGGAAGGAGCATCTATATGAAGAAAGAAAAACATACTGTAACCAATGCTCTTTAAGATTAACACAAAATAATTAAGCAAAAAGTTGTGTCACAGTAGCACTAGCAACTTGGAAGCACAGTCCATAACATTTGTTACACGTATCTATCTAACCTCCCACTTCGTCGCCCTCTGCTCTAACATTAGTGGGAGTTTCAGGAATTCTACTACCACTACATGGACTCACTACATTAGACTCAGACAGTACACCAATCTTCTTCTTCTCTCTTGTTTAGCGAAATTGGTACGTAAACTTGTGGAAGCCGGCATAATGCCAGTGCAGTCAACTTGCACCCGAAAAAAACAGACGCAAGCCATGATGATACAGACTTGCGTTACTGTTACCAGTCCACTACATGCAGGTGGTGAAGCTCTTACTTTTCTATTACGGGTGGCAGTGACCATACTCTGTTACAAGGGCTACTGCTTACTTAATTTAACTTTCACCCTGCCCTGCCCCTGACTACTACAAAAGGAAAATGAAGAAGATAATATGATCAGCTATCCCTTCACAGGATATTTGCTTACATATGGGATGACATTTAGGTGCTTTGTTTTTTATTGAGTGAACACAGATAGGCCACACATGAATGACAGAGTTGTAAAAATATTATTAACAGAGGTAGTGAGTGAGTGGTCACCGTAATCTCCGGATATATGCTGTGCTTGCAAACTACTGTTACTAGTCATGGTAGTATTCTGAAAAATTACAACATGTACTTTCCTCGGCTTTGCTACTCTGCCACAGACGTGCAGTGTTACATGCTCTTCAAAGTAACACTCTTCATCCAGTGACCGTCTACTCTGTCTACATACACCTATGCTAACTATGAGGAAGATACCATCCCGGCAGGCAGGCATCCATCCATTCAAAGTAAATGTCAATCATTCTTTCTAATGTCTGACTCTCAACTGGACAAACCTTACTTTTTCTCACCGAAAAACAACCTTTTGCTTTTTTTTGTAAAACGCCAGCCATGCATCCGTGCTTGACTTGCATTTGACTTTGAACCAAAGGATATATTGCGCACACATACAGTTTCTGTTTCACCCACCCAGGCAGTCCTCTTTTCTTTCTCCTTCCACCCATCCTTGCTTCAGCCTTCAACCGGCCATGCATCAGACCATGCATCAGATTCCCAGCCACCTCGGGCAGCATTCAAAAACAAGTATCATTCTTTGCCAGTTATTAATTTTCACTTGCACGTCCTTCCCTACACCCTTCTTTCCCTTTTTGTTCAACCCATCCATCAAGTTCATCTCTGATCTTACTTGGCTTCTCAATAAAACTTTCACAGCTGAGTTGAAGTCAAATGGTTACTCGTCAACTCCCGCCGCTATTGCTAATGAGAAGTCAAGGGTGACTGTCTTCGACCTGGTTGACAAAAACTTAGTTCTAAATTGGTAAGTCTTCTTAACAGTAAAGTAAACTTGTACTGTACAACATATACACCCCTGCAGGGAGCCCACTCTGCAATCTCAATAAGTAAGGAATATAATAGCTTACCAATGCCCGCCACTACCATGGCATCCCCCACAGCAGTTCCTGCTGGCTATGGCACCGCATAAGACCCTGGAGTGCCCATCTCCGCGCTGGCCCCAGCACTGGTGGTTGGCTGTGCTGATGGTGTTACGCCTAGAAAAACATTTAAGAGTTTTAGATGCCATATACACCACTCCCTATTTTGTCTAGGAATGAAAAAAGTTACTAGTATTACATAAACAAATTTAATAATTTGTGACTCTCTAGTCTAAACTAAAAATTTCCCTTTTTTTCAGGGAAGGGTGTTTTTTATTTATGCTTAGCCATAACATGTGATGCTACACTTTTTTGACACAACTGATGAATGCTTGCTTTTTAACACGCACCATTTTTCTCATTACAGACAGAAGCTTCCCTTCTACGAACAAGAGCAAGATCATCATCATTTCTTAGTCGGAGTCATCAACTATTCATCCCCAACAAGACTTTAAGTTCCAACCAGGTGAGGGCTCTCCCACAATTAATGTGTTAAATCAGTCACTTTTCAGTCATTCTCCGTTTGTTATATGACATTGATTTTAATAAATGTTTTTATATAATGCACAATTTACATTTTTACAGAGCACACACAGAGCTACTTGTTTTACTTTTAATAAAGCTTTAAAACTTACATAGACTCTGTGGTTTTTGGTCATGAGTGAGTGAGCAAAAGGGTTTGCAATTTGCAAGCATGAGTCCGTGACTCTGAGAGGTCGGGACTCTGACTCCATAGTCTTATGTTCTCTGGGTTGTGTAATCATTGGGGATCATCGCTGTATTCTGGAGCAAAATAATGACTCTCCGACGCACTAGCTAAGGAGGTTGGGGGTTCAGCTTCTGGTATGACTGAGGTATGTGGAAAGTCTAACTGCGCCTATTATAATTTATAACCAATACCCTATTTCTTGTCCATAGTTCTGTATGTGCAGAATAGTCCCTGCAACAGTAGTAGTACATCCAATCAAAAAGTAAACTAGTATCTTATTCTTGGTGGGCATTGACATTTTATTGTTGGGAATTGTCAAAGCATAAACATTAAGAAGACTTCAATAGACATTATGGACAACCCAGACGACTGCACTCAGTGCCTAGAGCTATTGCTGAATAGGAGTTTTGTTTAACACCTTTTGCCAACTGTGTAAGCTTAGCTAGCTACACAGACAGATTAATAATAATCTAATAGTAGCACAGGGAGTCATAGTAGAGGCAGGATAAGAATTTAGAAACAGTCTCCAAGAAGATCAAAGACTATTTAGGAAAAAATAGAATTATGAGGAACGTTTGGAATAAATAGGTGCTGTAAAAGATAGGGAAGTATAATTAATAACATTAACAGGAAAACTTACTGGGGCCAGCAGAGGAGCCCTCGGCGGACCTATCCTGGCCTTCCTGTTGTTGTTCCTTCTCCGCCGGTGCTGCGACCTCCTCCTCTGTCCTCTTGCCCCTGGGAGAAGCTCATGTACAACATGAAAGAAAGACACAAACATGAATGATTGTTGTCAACCAAATCAAACATTTAAAAAAAACAATAACAAATTATTTCGGGAAAATAGACAACAATTGCACTAAATGTATTGACCTATCTGATGTGGTCTACTCGGATAATAGTACTGATGGATTCGCGGACCGTCTACTTGGAAAATTATGTAACTCACTAAACTAACTACAAAAAGGTTCTGCTAGGACTGGCAGGCAGCATTCCGCAACACGCGAAGTGACAGACACAGTCCGTCATGATTGCAGACCACTAAAAAGTTTCCTACTAAATAACCAGTCATAATATACTCAAACTATCAATCCACCACCACTATCTCTTGGCAGGAGTACAAAGGAAGGACTGGACTTGAGTCTCTCGTGTCTAGCATTACGCAGTTCTGTAAAGTTCTCACTCATACATAATCACTCAGGCCAAATGAGCACAAAATTGAAAACAAGTAAGCATAGTAGCACCGCAAGTGAGCAGGCGATCACAGAAGCTTTTGCAACATCATTTACATGCAATGTAATTAGCAGCATTGTTGCTCTTCAGAAAAAACAAATTGCAATATCACACAGAGCAGTAGAAAACAAAGTAGAGATTAAATACTAGCTACTACTACTCACCAAGACCCGGGATCTTGACTGCAAGCAGGTCAAGCAGGTCTTGCTCCCAGTCCAGGATGTCGGACCACCGGTGCGTCGCCTGGTTGTAGGTGTGCCGGACCCCAGACTCCCGATACATGGCCCGGCACACGTTCCCCCATAGCTGGTGACGCTCCCGGAGCCATTACCTGGCACTGGGCCTGCCGCCTGCCGCGACTGTCTTGCGGAGGTGGCGCTGGACGAAGAAAACCAGTGCGGCCACCCCCACCTCCAGTGCGGGACCCTTCCCCTTCATGTTCTTCCCGACTCTCTTTGCCATGGTCCTGGGCAGGAAAGGAAAATAAATTAGGAAAGAAAAAATAGGGAAAAGTAAATAAAAGAAAAGAGTTTAAAAAAGTAGTTTTAAGTAACCAAAAGTAGAAAAAAACACAAAATATAGATGTACACAAATAAAGAGATAGGTAATGAGTAAAAAAAGGTAAAACAAAGTTCAAAGAAACAAAAGATTGCAAAGATTAAGGAAGGATTGAAAAAGCATACCCAGAACCATAGCAATGAATGAAAAACAAGATGGCCTCGCCCATTGTGACCACGTGGGTAATTTTGCGCGATATTTCCCCCGCAAGCACGCTAAAACGGATGCAAACACGTAATTGCGCCCTGCAGATAGGAAATGCCCAACGCGAGCATGCAACTTGTGTCTGGAAACAGAAACACACAGCGCAAACACTGAAAACAAGATGGCCACGCCCATGTACGACCGCATTGGTAACTTCGCGGTTGTTGCACTGAAAAAAGAAACAAACACGCAACGCGCCGTGCGAACACGCAAAAAAAACCAATTCCGCCAATTTGCACAAATTAGCAGATTTTGCGGACTGCAAATTTGCTTTGGTGTGAATTCGCGCACTGCGAATTCACAAATTTCACCCATACTTAATCAGCACTAAACTTTTTTTCATCAAAATCTATCAAATACAAACCAGACAATTTTCTTACTCATGACAATGCAAAGTATGTCATTCCCTCTATGAACATATTACTGTCAATACTTGCAAAAGCTCTGTCTATACTTAACCCCATTGTGAATAAGTACTGCATATGCTAGAGACAGAGGAAACTGTTGTCTTCAAACATACAAATCCTTTACAAGCAAATATCGTGCAACACAATGCCCAATCTGTTTTACTTCAATAATCTGGTCAAATAGTTCATAATCAACAATTCTATTCCACCTCTATTTTGAAAATTTATAACATCAACAACTTTTCCTAATGCTCCATTTACTAATCCTTTTTCTACATTCAAACAATGCTGCAAAATTACTTGTCAACTTTTGCATACATGTAAATTATTTTCTAATCCTGCAGTTTTAGATACAGTCTTTTCTAAAGAATCCAGTTCAGCCTGTAGTTTGACAGTAAGAATAATTGTTACTCCCTGGTGTTCAGTTTTGTCAATAGCTTTAATTTACAGATTTTTGTTTTTTTTCCAGTTTGAGCAGTTGTTTGTTAAATATAGAACACTCTTGCTGTGTAGGCATTAGGCAAACTATAGATTTGTTTTCTAGAATCATACTGTAAATTACTACTGCCACTGGTTTTTCAGATGTAAACAAGTTCCTTAGTTGCTGACTTTCAAAAGCATGTTCACAATGTTCCGTCAAAATACCGATTCTTATCTCTTTAAGAATATTTTCATAATCTTCATCTCCTGCTTGTTGCATATTCTTAACAAGTTCTTTATATTCAAAGTTTAAACAAATATCTCAATTCCCAATACTTCCCAAAGATTACCTTGTGTCATCATTGAGAAGTGTTTTAAAAACAGGTTGACCTTTAACGGGAGTGAGTTGAGGTAGGTCTGCAAATGTTTTCCTCCAAACAGAACATCGTAATTTGTTTTTAAAATATGTTGCATTTGCAAGTGTACAAATGCAAGCATTAAGTTTGAGGCCATGCTCCCATCATTAATGATTATGGGGCAGATGTATCAAGATTCAATTTTGCGATTTCTAAATAGCGATTTTTAATGAATCGCTATTTAGAAATCGCAAAATGGAATGTATGTAGAAAATCGCTATTTTTTTTCACGATTAAGGAATAATTTCCCATGCCAGGAGGCCCTTAGGAATGATTGTGAAATAATTCTCAATTTGCGATTCGGAATTTGCTAATCGCAAATTGAGAATAATTTCAAGGGTGCAGGGGTGTCTCAAAGACACCCTGCTGGACCCCTGAAATCTACATGTGTGTGCATATGGTGCATATACATGACCTATGGGCATGTATGTGCGTCACATGCCACCCTCACAAATGCCAAATAGGGCATTTTTAAAAGAAATCACAAATTACCACCAACTACAAGTTGGTGGTAATTTGCGATTTCTTAACCTAAATTCGCAATTCCAAAATGCTACATACATAGCATTTAAGGAATCGCAAAATTGCGATTCCTTAAATGCTTAAGCAAAATAAGGAATCGCAATTTTTTGTGATTCCTTATTTTGCGATTTTTTGTTAAATGTCAAAACATGCAAAAAGACCGTTTGCGAATTCCGCCCTTTGCGAATCGCAAACGGTTTGATACATCTGCCCCTAAATGTTTTAGGTTCTTCAGGACTCTCGAGACTTCATAACAAGCTTCTCCTGATAGCACAGGTAGCATTAGTAATCAATGTAAAGTAATACCTTTAATGTAGTGTGCTGCTAATCCAGTTGGAGCTGTTACAACACAAGAAAAATGTGATTCTGTAGTTTTGTGTAGATAGCTGGTCAAAACATTTTCATGTTCGAGCTTGACCACTAATGTACAATAGAACAGGTTTAAATGATGAACGTTGGCATTCTTTTTTTCATTGACAAAACCATGTTCTACCTGTTGTTTGACTTGTAAAAATATTTCTTTTTGTTCAATATTTAGTTGTTCCTCTAACATTTCAAGCTGATTAATATCCTGCTGTGCTTCAGTCATTGGACCTGAACTTTGACTGTTTTGTGAACTTTTTCTAGCTATTTCAGTTGCAATAGTTTCTTCTTTTTCAATCCCATCATTTAAGATTTGTAAGTAAGTTGGACAAATCATATGTTGTACAATATTTTGCCTTACATTTATATATCCATCTGCAGTATTTCCCACATCTATGACTTTGAAACCATGAATCTTGTTGTGTATAGCTTATTTTTCTTCCTTCTCTTGGAATAGCACATGCAACATACTGTTGGATAAAAGACAGAACAGCTTCATCACTATCTGTGCAAAATGTTGGTACATTCTTTATTCAAAATAGCACCTCAGGCTTGGTACTCTTTTTGCCAAAAGATTCAGTTATCTCTCCAAGCAGTAGCCTCCTTTTTAATTACAAATGAATGATATCATAGCTTGAAACCTGTGGTTAGAATATCTGCAGACATTTACGGGGTCCAAACAACAGAGTTCCCCAGCTGTCTTCAGTTCCATGTTTTTTACAGTTGAATTTGCTTCTCGTAAGAATTCAAGTAAATCATCCCACCATTCATATTCAGCACAGCTAAGTGTTAGAAACCATGTAGGCATACCTAGGTTTCTTATCATGCATTTAAGATCTCTTTCTTCAACTTTGTCCTTGAAGTCTTTTACAGAAACATGATGAAGATGAACTCCTGTTTCTAATATATGGTTTACTGCATATAAATTGCAGAAAATCACTCTCAAAAAGAAGATAAAATATATTTGGAATGCACTGCCTAAATCTTTGATCTTCACAATACAATCTTCTTGATCAGTACTCTGAAGCTGGAATCCATACAGCTTGCTCATCAGATTGTCCACCTTCTCCAGTTGGAAATAGCTGTGGAAATAAATGAGCTTCTAAACTTTTTTCCCATACACTCATGGGAGATCCCTTTGCTTCATTCATTTGAAATAATTCGATACTGTTTCCTATGATTTCTTTGAATGTATTGCATAATGATCATAAACCTCTTTCCTCTGGATTCCTCATTGGTCAGTGCATGAGTGGTATCTGAGTAAATATATCACTCATGAATAGTGCCTGGGTGAATAGATGAGTGAACGGGTATGACAGTCTGAGTACATGATGAGTACATGATTACTTCCTGAGTGAATGCATGAGTGTAAGAGAAGTGACTGAGTAATTGGATAAGTGCAAGGCTTGAGCCTGGCTGAATGGATAACTGCAGTGGTAGTTAATGAGTGAATGGATGAATATATGAGTGGTTGTATGAGTCCATGAATAATGCTTTGATGATTGGATAACTACAGGACTACTGTGTGTGTGATTCTAGGTGTGCATTGCTACTGCCACTGTGATTGGAGGAGTGTATATGTAGTGTCTGAACGAATGGATGAGAACATGGCTTGTGCTAGATAAATAGATTGTATAGTTCTTAAATTAGGCTCATTGGCTCTATGATATATGTTAAACTGCATGTCTAAATGTTAACGTACGTCAGACTTGGAAACTGTCAAATTTTCAAATGTAACAAAATGCACTTTCAGTTTCAAGCATATAAATCAGTATCTATGTACTACTTTAAGTATACCTTTGTGGAGAGTAATATGGGCTAGGATAGAGGTAAATACAGTTTTCAACATGTTTTAAAAATCACATTTCTATACTAGTTTCTTGAAGCAGAAGCCGCTTGCAGTCAAAGGCGTAATTCAAAAATAAAAGTCCAATTACTAATTAACCACTTTTATTGGTGTTAGCAATTTCTCAGAAATTGAGGGTGTTACTGCTATAAGTAGTAGATTATTCTTGTTAGACATAATTGACATATTCGTACATCTTAAACAATTGTCCAGTTGATCATGAGTATTATATTATGTATTTTTACCTTCAAAGTAATTTAGATACATCATTCAGTAAATCTGTTTTAGAGTAGTATTGTCCTAAACAGTATTAAAACTGTTTTAAATGTTGAACAGTACCTGTTATTAAGAAGAAAAGGAAAAACTATTACATAACCATACTATATTAGATACATGATGATATATTTTTTTGGAATCATAACATTCTTTTATAATTAGAGAACATTTTCATTTTCCCTTTTTTTACTGTTCTCAGATTGCACATAACATTACCATACACAGTGACTTGAATGTAGCATTATTAGCAGGGAAACACAATCAAATTGCTTGTACACAACAAATTAGCATTATGCATCATTATCAATATGTGTATCTATGAGTTTTACTAACTACATTTTGTTAATCACTTCTTTCATCTTCATTAACTCTGTTATTTATTATAAATATAATTTAAAACATTTTTAATTTCATTTACACCTAGCACAGTATTGACAACAAATATATATATTATTTCCTTTTTACACATTTTTAAAAATGTTATATCTATTAGTTAAAATAATCATCAAAACATTAAGTATAAACACTAATAGATTGCAGTGCTTTCTGTTTTCTGTTGACATCGTCCCCATTGGGCCGAATGATGTTCTTAAAACTTTGACCGGAGAAATAACATATAAGAATTTAACGACAATCTCGCCTTGAATTCCAGGCGGGCATCATTGCAAAGTGACCATCCATTGTTACCCTTTAAATAAACAGTACAGTGTCCAGATGTTGCAGTTGGTCCTTCATGAAAAGTAACAGCCACTGTTGTATAAGTTCTTCCTCAAATAGATATTTCACTTCCTTTAAATATGTAATTTTTGTTTCCAATTCTCTTCCATTTGCTCTATAACGTTGTAACATTAAAATTACATATTTTCCAAATCAATTTTTATGTATAGTTGGGATCTCTGATCTACAATGTGAATATGTCATATCCTGATATACTGGTTTTATCAATTTGTGAAAAGGTACTTATTTTGCAGTCTCGTTTTGTTAAGTATAGGAATTGTTCTCTACACATTTGAGTGCTAGAAGTATTTAAGCAATCTTCACACTTATGGTCCCATTTATAACAAATAAGTCATCAATGTTTATTCCTTCATCTTCTAATACTCCAAACATGAGCAATATAGGTTACTGTACTTCTTCTTGTATGCTGAGAGTAGATGTCAATGATCCGGTACATATATCCAAAAGATGTTCAATACCAGAAGCAGTATGTATTTTACTTCTGTCATTTAGCAACTGTTGAAATAAATGATGTAGTGCAGAACAGAATATTTCTTCACAGTTTTCCATGATTTCATGAAATACTACGTTCAAATTCACATTAGCATAACAGTTGATACCTGGATTTGTTTCGAACTGGTACCTTATAATGTCATCATTACTTTCCACTTGTTTTGTATTTAGGCCTTCACCTTTCTCTTCAATTGCTGTCTTATTTACAACTTCAAGTGAATGAATAATATCTTTCCATTTGGGACTCACTATACGTTTTTCATATATTGGATATTCACCTAAATGTGGAACATTACGTCTTCTTAATCGATTGTACTCTTTTACACAATTTGCATCAGCACTAACCTTTTTTTCATCAAAATCTATCAAATACAAACCAGACAATGTTCTTATTCATGACAATGCAAAGTATGCCATTCCCTCTATGAACAGAGTACTGCCAATACTTGCAAAAGCTCTTTCTATACTTCAACCCATTGTGAATAGGTACTGCATATGCTAGAGACAGAGGAAACTGTTGTCTTCGAACATACAAGTTCTTTACAAGCAAATATCGTGCAACACAATGCCCAATCTGTCTTACTACAATAATCTGGTCAAATTTTACAATAAAAAATTCTATTTCACCTCTATTGTGAAAATGTATGAATTTAACAACTTTTCCTATTGCTCCATTTGCTAATCATTTTTCTACATTCAAAGTACGCTGACAAATTACTCAACAACGTTTGCATACATGTAAATTATTTTCCAATACTGCAGTTTCAGATACAGTCTTTTCTAAAGAATCCCGTTCAGCCTGTAATTTGTAAGTAAGAATAATTGTTACTCCCTGGTGTTCAATTTTGTCAATAGCTTTAATTTACAGAATTTGTTGTTTTTCCAGTTTGAGTAGTTGTTTGTTAAATGTAGAACACTCTTGCAGTGTAGGCATTAGGCAAACCATAGATGTGTTTTCTACATTCATACTGTACATTACTACTGCCACTGGTTTTTCAGATGTAAACAACTTCCTAGGTAGCTGACTTTCAAAACCATGTTTATAATGTTCCGTCAACATACCAATTCTTATCTCTTGAAGAATATTTCCATAATCTTCATCTCCTGCTTGTCGCATATTCTTAATAAGTTCTTTATATTCAAAGTTTAACCAAATATTTACATTCTCAATACTTCCCAAAGATTTCCTTGTGTCATCATGGAGAAGTGTTTTAAAAACAGGTTGACCTTTAACGGGAGTGTGTTGCAGTAGGTCTCCAAATATTTTCCTCTAAACAGAACATCAAAGTCTGTTTTTGAACATATGTTGCATTCGTAATTTGCATTAAGTTTGAGACCATGCTCACCTCAATAATGATTACATATTTTAGTTTCTTCAGTACTCTTGACACTTCCTAACAAGCTTCTCCTGATAGTATTTGATATTCCAATATATTATCATGTTCAACAGGTAGCAGAAGTAATCAATGTAAAGTAATACCTTTAATGTATTGAGTTGCTAATCCAGTTGGAGCTGTTACAATACAAGAAAATGTGATTCTATAGTTTTGTGTAGATAACTGGTCAAAACTTTCAACTTTTTCCTGTTCGAGCTTGACCATTCATGTACAATAGAATAGGTTCAAATGATGAACATTGGCATTCTTTTTTTCATTGAGGAAACCATGTTCTACCTGTTCTTTGACTTGTAACTATATTTCTATTTGTTTAATATTTAGTTGTTCCTCTAACATTTCAAACTGAATATTATCCTGATGTGCTTCAATCATTGGACCTGAACTTTGACTGTTTTGTGAACTTTTTCTAGCTTTTTAGTTGCAATTGTTTCTTCTTGTTCAATCTCATCATTTAACATTTGTAAGTAAGTTGGACAAATCATACACCGAATGCTGTCTTTAGTTGCATTAAAAGAATCTTCATAGCAGTTACAATCGCCAAGTATTTCTGTTTCTCTACACCAAGGCTTGAACAGTTGCAGAATTGCTAAATTGAAACATTCTCTCTTATCTGCGGTTTCACAACTCAGTTTTCTGTGGTTAGTAAGAATCCCTTTGACATGTTTTACATCCAATTACTGCCTATTTTTCTATTTTTAAATTTTCTCTAACAATATTTTTAAACCTATAACGTTGAAGTATTTCATACAGACATAAGTTTTAAAGATGTGGACTCCTTTTAGCATAGTATGTATCCAACATATTAGTTTTGCCAATATAATTGCTTTCTGGCTCATACTGTGCTAAGTATTGAGTTTCTTGAAAAGGTTTTAAAACTCTTTTTCTTGTAGAGGCTAAGCATAGACTTATTCAAATGATCCCTCTTGACTTTGAATGCAAACTGGCTGAGCTCAATCGATCCAAACATTCGTAAGATCCTATCTCTTTGTGGGACAGCATCTTCAGACTGAAGCTGTACAGTTTCTTGCTGAGACTCTTTTCTGCAGAAATGTCTTCCCACATTTCTTTCATCTCTGACTTTTTGAATTTTCTAATATATGATGTGACGTATCGAGCAACAGCAATTGAATTGTCTGCAGCAAAATGAATATCCATGTTTGCATTCCACATTTTTACATTGACTGGATTATAGTCATTAATGTACTTGGAAGCTTCTGTTATTCTTAAGTTGTTTGTATTCTTGGGAGATTTTTGAGTTATTGTATGTCATACTGCTGAGAAAAAAAGGTTTACTCTTCCGTTAGAAATCATAGGTCACGGGAATCCAAAACGATATGTTGTATAATATTTTGCCTCATATTTAAATATCCGTCTGCAGCATTTCCCACATCTATGACTTTGAAACCATAAATCTTGTTGTCTATAGCTTATTTTTCTTCCTTCTCTTGGAATAGCACATGTAACATACTGTTGGATAAAAGACAGAACAGCTTCATCACTATCTGTGCAAAATGTTGGTACATTCTTCATTTAAAATAGCATGTGTGTATGAGGAGCACCTCAGGCTTGGTACTCTTTTCACCAAAAGAAATCAGTTATCTCTCCAAGCAGTAGAACACTTTTATTACAGATAAATTATATCATAGCTTGAACCTATGGTTAAAATATCTGCAGACATTTACAGGATCCAAACAACAAAGTTCTCCAGCTGTCTTCAGTTCAATGTTTTTTACATTTCAATTTGCTTATCGTATGAATTCAAGTAAATCATCCCACCATCCATATTCAGCACAGCTAAGTGTTAGAAACCATGTTGGCATACCTAGGTTTCTTAACATGCATTTAAATTCACCATGACTGTGATTCCAATGTTCATTAGTGCCACGTTTGCACGCCATCGAATTGATTAACTGAGATTCAAAATTTTCATCTCTTTCTTCAACTTTGTCCTTGGAGTCTTTAACGGAAACATGATGAAGATGAAGTCCTGTTTTTAATATATGGTTTACTGCATATAAATTGCAGACAAATCACTCTCAAAAAGAAGATAAAATATATTTCGGATCCACTGCCGAAATCTTCAAACTTCACAATACAATCTTGTTGATCAGTATTCTGAAGCTGGAAGTCTTGTAGCTTGCTCATCAAATTGTCCACATTCTTCAGTGGGAAATAGCTGTGGAAAGAAATGAGCTTCTAAACTTTTTTCCCATGCAGCTCCATTTGCTTCTTTCATTTGAAATAATTAAATACTGTGTCCCATGATTTCTTTCGAATGCAGAGGACCTATTGCATAATGATCATAAATCTCTTTCCTCCTGGATTCGTACAATTTTTCAATGTGTTCAGTTGAGGTTAGTGTTTCATCTTGTAAGTATGTTACTTGTTCATTAACATTTACATTATTATATTAAATATTATTATGTACCAAGTATAATGTAGCATTTTGAAGTTTATTATAATCTGCAAACTCTTGCAAGATCTTTTTACTCTTTTTTTTGGTACACCATTTACTAGAACAACTACTTGCTCATTTTCCTCTCTCTCTACATCAACAGTTTCAACATTTTTCTTAAGATCTAACGGTAGGTACACAACTCTTCGTTTGAGACCTTTTTGTAAATCTGTTGGTAGCAACTTACCTGTCTTAGGCTCCATATGAATTATGGCCTGGAATTGGTGTACAGATTGGATAAGAATAGACTCCTCAGCATTTAAATCTGGTAGCTCCTGTGGAATAGGTACCAACTTTAAGTTGTTTGGCACTGCTCTAGCTGGCGTTTGGTTTTCTTCTAATTTGTTGTTACAGTACTTACATATAACTTGATCACTGGACAACTCAAATTATCCTTCTACAAAGAAACAAAGAGCAAATTGCTTCCACTTAATATTGTTTTCTTTTTCACTTTTTACATATAAATCAACATTCCTAGTTTGACTTCTATAGTGAGTAGGACTACAACAAACATAGGGGCCCATTAGGATGGCGGGCACATTGCCCCCGCCAGCCTGGCAGGGACAATTCACCAGCCATCCGCACTGAAATGACCCCCCGCCACATTAGGATGGCTGGGGGGACCATGGCGGATGGAAAGACTGTCCCCTGCTTTTCCGCTCCGGTCGCCTTGCAGCCGGGATGAAAAAGGTTGAATATAGTGGCGGTGTCTGTTAGACACCGCCAGCCATACATCGCTGCCACAGAAAGGCATGCATGTCTTCACTTAGGGGGCACCTTGCGGGCCCCCGGAGTGAAGGAGAGGAGGGGAATGCATACGGGGCTACCTGTTGTACCCCCCTACATTTGCATTACCAAAGCAGCAGACACCGCACGGTGCCTGCTGCCTTGTTAATGCAAATGTATTCGTGCATTGTTAGCATGGTGGCGGGCGGTGCTCTCAGCAAAATGCTAAAAATGCAGGATGTGCCCGTGACAGTGGCGGGTGCATCCTAATACCCCCACGGGATCCCCGCCCTTAAGGCGGGTGGTCCCAATGACCGATAGGATGGCGGGCGGACTAAGTCCGCCCGTCATTCTAATAGGCCCCTAAGTTTGGTTATTCACAGTAATTTCTTCTGCAAAATCATCAATACTAATCTTTTTCTCCTGTTCCTCAACACGTACAAGTATCAAACTCTCAGTTTCTTTACACTCCTCTACAGAACCCAAAAACAAAACTGCACATCATCACAAATTCTGTACATCTCATACAGAACCGTGCAAAAGAGCTGCATTGATTTAATTTAAAAATGAATACAGGAGTTTTTACATAGTAAAGTCTCCTTATTAACTTCCACATTTCAGAGTGGTGTACACCTAACATTCTTAATTGATGAAAGGAACGTTGGCACACTTTTCTTGAAAGACAAGTCAGAGAACGACCTTGCAACTTTGAATATGTTCTTATTTTACATGGATCTAGTCCTTGGGGCATCTTAATCTTCTGTTCAACACTTCTATTTGCATATTCCCGTAAAACAATATCATGATATGTCAATAGATTTCTTTAGAATACTGCTAATACTGCTACAATCCCAATTATATAAAAGAGCTTATATATGCCTCCCATGAACTTTTTCAGCTATTACTTCTTCTACATTCCTGGAAACCATTTTTTCCTTTGGAATGGGAGAGCCAGCTTCCACCTCATAACATCGACCACTAATATCAACTGCATTTACTAACGTGTTCTCTTGAAAATAGCTTTCTTCATTAAAGAAAGGCTCAGTACTAGAAGGACCCTTCAATTCACCAATAAAAGTTTTACAAAAGTTACTCCTATTAACCAGTCTTTTTCTTTTTTCCTTCATAAACACCATTGTTATATCCAACGTTCTCATTCTCTTTATTATTAAGATCAATACCTTTCATCACAACTCAAAAGCTCTAGCTACTACACTTTCAATCTGTTGCTTTTTCTTATACGCTACTGATCAATTTTGAATTAATCTCCTTTGAAACATTCTACTTATATCCTTCTACTCTTTCTGTCTTTTTGTCAGATGTGTTATTTTTCTATAATATGAAGTTCTTTCAACATGACTGGTTCTCTTTTGTTTCCAACGTGTTGTTAACCTCTTCTTTTCATCATTTTCCACAGTTTTCAATCTTCGTAATAGTGTTTTAAGAAAGTGTTTAGTTGTCTTACCAGATTTTTTTCCCTGTATAATATTGTGTGCATCATCCAATTTCTTGTTTTCACTCTTCTTTAAGTAGTCTGGTTTTTATGTTCTCTTCTATTTTCATGTTTCTTGCCATCTTCAATTACTCATTTTAAATTAATTACATATTACTATTTATAATAATCGATATGCAGGTACTTTCAACTGCATTGTCATTGTCTCCATTACAAATAAATATGTTGGCTATCTTCGTATGCATATTAGGAAAGATGTAAATGGTTGAAACTCTGACAGAAAACTTTTTATAAAGTACTGTAGCCTTTCATTTTCTACATTTGTGTACTAGAATATGTATGTGTTAAATTTTGCTCATTATACAGGGCAGACACATTTTTAACTCTGTATTCTTGTGCCTATGTGATACCTACCTAGGTAAAGGATCTTGGCTTTGATGACTGAATGCTATAGTAGGACTGACAACATTTGTTTAGCTGTGTGATAACCTACATAGTTTTTGAGTTAGGGTCATCAGCTGCACAACACACATCAGAATACATGTAGAAGTAGAGACATGCCTCAGACATGATAGCAAGCAGATATTCAAAATTCACAGAGTAGGCTTTCTGTTTAGAGCTGACACCTCAATATATACAACCTACTTCAAGTGTACCTTTAAAGAGACTCATATGGACTCATATGGACTAGGAGTCCAGTACCGCTGATGCTGCTGCCGCCCACCCGCTTCTTTGGGGACTACATCTCCACCTACCAAAGCGCTAGGAGGCACCTATGAGATTTCCTGTACCGGGAGGCACTTAAAATCAGTCCTGGACTCCCGCAGAGTCCAATACCACTGTTGCTGCTGCCGCCCGCCCGCTTCTTTGGGGCCTGCACCCCCCACCTACCAAAGCACCAGGAGACACCAATGAGATTTCTCGCACCGGGAGGCCCTTAAAATCAGTCCTGGGCTCCCGCAGTGCCGGAGTTCAATAGCACTGTTGCTGCTGCTGCCCACCCACTTTTTTGGGGACTACAGGAGGCGCCAACGTGATTTCCTGCCTAGAAACTAGGCATCCATTATTTCACATCTAGCTTCCGCAATAGGGGCTTTAACTCAAGACATTCAAAATGCAGAGGACCATCTGGGCTTGGGAACTGATCAACCAGGGATGACTGTTCCCCTAGTTACTCCCCCCGGTATGTAACCCTTAATGAGACTCTAGCCATCCCTAGTATGCAGGGAGTTATGAGAGAGGGCCCTTTGATTTCTGGCAGGGGGCCTCAGTCTGCAGATGGAGAGACTATGGGAAAGGATGCACCCACACAGAAGCCTCTACCCTCAGTAAAAAAAAGGGGAAAAGGAGAGTCACTAAACCTGGCCTGGTTCCAGCTGAACACACCATAAAGTATGATGGTAGATCAGATCGAAGCCTTGATTCACTCAACCACACAGCTGTTAGACAAGCCATAGAGGACCTACTTAATTCGCACCTGGAGCTACTTTTTACTACTGCTATCAAAGACATTTCCAATTTTTTTTTAAAATATTGGTACACGGAGTAGTGGGGGAATTAGAAATTTCCTGCGCCGGGAAGCACTTAAAATCAGTCCTGGGCTCCCGCAGTGCCGGAGTTCAATAGCACTGTTGCTGCTGCTGCCCACCCACTTTTTTGGGGACTCCATCCCCCACCTACCAAAGTGCCAGGAGGAGCCAACGTGATTTCCTGCCTAGAAACTATGCATCCATTATTTCAAATCTAACTTCCGCAATAGGGGCTTTAACTCAAGACATTCAAAATGCTGAGGACCATATGGGCTTGGGAACTGATCAATCAGGGTTGAGTGTTCCCCTAGTTATTCCCCCCCCGGTATTTAACCCTTAATGAGACTCTAGCCATCCCTAGTATGCAGGGAGTTCTGAGAGAGGGCCCTTTGATTTCTGGCAGACGGCCTCAGTCTGCAGATGGAGAGACTATGGGAAAGGATGCAACCCCGCAGAAGCCTCTACCCTCAGTAAAAAAAGGGGAAAAGGAGAGTCACTAAACCTGGCCTGGTTCCAGCTGAACACACCATAAATTAAGATGGTAGATCAGATCGAAGCCTTGATTCACTCATCCACACAGCTGTTAGACAAGCCATGGAGGACGTACTTAATTCGCACCTGGAGCAACTTTTTTCTACTGCGATCAAAGACATTTCCAATCTTTTTTAAAATATTGGTACACAGAGTAGTGGGGGAATTAGAGCATCGAGAGACTCAGTTAATGGACTTGAATAATAAAGGTGTGTTGAATGATAGATGTGTTTTATTTATTCCTCAAACCCAGACTGCAGACAAAAAGGAAGGGGGGGGCTTCAAGCCACAAAATTGGACCCCGGCACAGACTAGCCTAGGTGACATAGATGGCGCCAAGCCAGTAGCGACTTTGGGGTGTTATTAAGTGGGCAAGCACTGCAAACATGTTGAGATAATCCCAGTCGCTAATCAACAATTTGTAGGACAGGTTAAGACCCCCATAAACAGATCGGATAATAGGGTTATAAATAGTTGCAGACTTAATGTGCCACCAGATGCTACTCCATTAGTTACAATTCTTACAGGTGTTTCTCCGCTTAAAGAGAATTGTTTGGAATCCACCCAGGAACTCTTACTTAAAACCAAATGTTGGTGAAAACAGCATTCAAGTAATGGGGGGCAGGCTTCCTCTCACATCATAATGGCGAGATGAGTCGGCTGGGTTGGCTATAGGTAGGCTGTGGGGTTTTAGGTTTAAACCTATAATAACTGATAAAACCCCACTGAAAGAAAAATAGCCCTCCCCGGTGAAAACATATAAACACTGAAAAAACACCTGCACAACCACAAACTAAATGCCATTCAAAGAAAGGAAAAAGAAAGTAAAAGTGAAAGAGTCATTTTGTTCTTACTGAAGGGGTCAATAAAATGTAACTTTGTTATACAAGCTAGCAGTAAGAAAGACTGGCTAACATTATTCTGCTTGAGTTTTGTTCTTTAGGGATGCCACTAAAATATTGTTTCTTCTTCCTTTTACTTTTTTCAGTTTTATGGCCTTTTGTCTAAATATGCAGGGTTTAGTTTCACGTTTTAGGTTTAGTTTAATTATTTTATAAACTGTAGAGAATCAGGACATATCAAACTCACATTTGATATTTTGGCTGCATTTGATTCTTTCACTGATAGGTAAAATGGCTAGTTTCATAAAAATCTTTCCTAATATGTGTCATCACATTTGCCCACAGAGAATGGGCAAAAACCCTTAATACATCAGACCATAGTTTCTAGTGGGTCAGTATTGATAGTAGGTGAATTGCCAACACCTCAGGCTTTAATACATTAAATCTAAGGTATAGTGACAAGTATATATATCAGCAAGCATCTGGGATAGTGGTGAAAACGTGACACCAGACTTTTGGAAAACATGGAACGCAGTGTCACTTGGTATGCTCTGCAAAAAAGGTTCTTTCCAAGTTCAACAAAGATTGGAGTGATATTGTTTGTATTTGTAGTGATTCAGCTACGTATATACAAAATTTGTGTGATGACCTGTTAAAATTGATACCCGAGCTGTAGTGATTCCCTGTAGGAGATCCTTGCCACTTGTTAGATGGTATGCTGAAAGCATCTTTACAATCTTCAGAGTTAATGAGGGATGCTATTGACTTTTTAGTCCATTCTGGTGCACTGCTTTCTTATGCCCAGGAACTAAAACGCAAATATTTATCATTTTGTGCTTTCTGTAGCATCAAAGAAAGAGTTATCCAAACTGTGCCCCTTAGCTGACGGTTCTCAGCCCAAGGGGCTATGAATGCTGAGAGGGCCGTCTCACAGAAGTTTACATGGGAAGGAAAGCGTGAGTGCACATGACCAAAGACTCACTGAAGAAGTATTGTATGGTGTACTACAATAAGATTAATTTGCAAAAATCTCCTTGGACCTCATATACACTATACGTACACTGTCTATATACCATGTTCTTTCAGTGCAGAAAGCAAGCAATGATAAAAGCAAAACGTTCCATAAACACCGGAAAAACACTTTTTCTGTTGTTTTTAGTGGCGTGAAAATGTGTAACCACTGATAACAACTGTTTTTTAAGATATTGAAAACACTGAAAAAACCCCACCAGAATTTACCAAAAATAGAAACTGAAAACAGGACAGCCTAGCTATAGGCCAAGACAGGCAGAGGGAGAGTGTATTGTCATATATTTTGACCAGGTAGGAATAGCGGGGAAGCTCTTTCAGGAGGGCATCAATGAGGGCCCGGGGGCATTAGGGTCTCACCCCTGGAGTTCTTTTAACCACCAACTGAGGACTCCAGTTACCCTGTAGGAGTGAGCAGTGGTATTGTGTACCTGCAAATAGTAGGGAATGCTCATTGCCCAGATCAAGTTCTAGGGATGTCCAACATTTTAACATTCACCCATATAGGGCCGCCGACCCCACCCACACTGCCAATAAAGCCTTTAGGGGAGGATAGAAGGGAAAGCAGTCTAGTGTCTGCAAATAGATTACTACAAATTAAGCCACCTGGACAAAAACGATTGACTGGAGCCTCCTCTCCTACAGCAGAATCATAGCACTGATAGAACAAGGGGTCTTGGGACTAGTGAGGGTAACAACTTAAACTGTAAGATTATTAGCTGGAATATAGCAGGGCTAAGAAGAAAAAGAGATGATCTCAGGTGGATTGATCTTTTAAGAGATTATGATATTGTGGGCTTACAAAAGACAAGGGATAGGGAAAATTATTTTTGGCTGGATGGGTCCTATGGTGAGCTCGCATAACCCTCTCCAGCAGGTAGACCAAAGGGATGTTTTTTAGCATTAATGTCACTCAAATTGCTAGGAACCCATTGTATTGTGAATGCTGGATCTTGTAATTGCCTAGCGATAGAAATTACCTCTACTAATTCAACAAAATTGTCGATTGTCTTCTTTTGTAACTCTTCTGAGAGTAATTTTTTAAATGAACAGTTATGTAATTTGAAATGTTTTTTAGAGGCCTATGGAATGAAGCAAACCACTTCTTTTTCTATTTTAATCTTGGGCGATTTTAATATTCATTTATGTATTATGAAGTGTTATATTGCAGGTTTCCTAGGGCCGGCAAATTCTTTTAATTCCCATATTGAGTATACACCGCAAGGGGAATGTCTGGAGGATCTTTTGGCTGCAGTAGACCTCATCCAACCCAGCACAAATACTAGTGAGGTGAGGATTCCTACTTTTAAGGCAAGATGACAGGACTTTATAATAGATTATATATTTATCGCCGCTGTACTTTCATCTCAGATGGTTTCTTATAACTCACAGTGGTCTCATTCTAGTGACCACAATCCCGTCCATCTTGTGCTAGGCGGGGGTACTGGCTTAAAGGGCAAACAATGAAAACCATATATTGACTCCTGATTAAAACCTTTTGACCAGGGATGTAGGTTATAATGGACTAAAGTAATTCCAAACCTTTTCCTCGAGGACCTTTGGCTGAGTGCTGAAGAGAACGTCGGTACCTGTCTTGACCCAACAAAATTGGGGGCTGAGGTACTCCCAGCATACGCAGGAATCTGTGTCCAGGTAACCAAAGGCCTCACCCTGCCTAGTAGAAGACGCAAAGAAACAGTTGAGAGATGGTTTGACACAATTTGTTCTGAAGCACTTTGAAAGCTTGTTACTGCCTTGAAACAGGTCCCACGAGATAAAACTTACATAGCCACTCTAAGAAAGTCATATAAGTGTGCTTTAAATACTCGTACAAATGAAATAAAAGAGGAAGGATAGAATGGCATACTAACAGTAAAGGTCCTTAAGGATAGCTCCAGATGTTGGGCTATAGTAAATAAACCCATCTTTTCTGGAGCCGACAACTCTCCCCTAGAATGTAATATCACAGAAGCACAATGGAACTCCTATTTTAAATCCATATATTAGGGCCGAGCTGCACTGGGATCCCCTGCTCCCCTAGACCATGAATTGAGCTCCTTTGTATTGCTTTTTAATGAAGGAGAAGTTGAGCTAGCAATCAAGCAAATGACTAGCAATAAGGCCCCAGGCCTGGATGGTGTCCCGGCTGATTTGTACAAACAGAATCCTATCTTTTGGGCAAAAGTTTTAACTAAAGTTTTTAATGTGGCTAGTCAGCAGGTATTTCCGATGTCTTTGTCCCACTCCACCACTATTCTGGTTTCAAAAATGGCCAGAGAGGTGACCCAAGCTGCTATAGGCCTAAATCCCTTATTGACTCAGTGCTAAATGTGCCAGGGAGAGTGATTTCAAGCAAATGTTTGGATTGGCTAAATGACAGGGCTGTATAAACAAATCTCCAATATAGTTTTGGAAAAGGTAGGAGCACACTAGACCAGTGTTTACATTTGCAGTTATTAGCTAGGAAATGCACAGTGGCCAAGGCTGGGACATTACAGTTGGCTTTTATGGATCTATCCTTGGCATTCAATCTAGTAAATAGATCGAAGCAATGACCAATACTGATTGAAATGGGTGTGGATCACTGCTTAGTTTATTTCTTGACTGACCTACCCAGGGATCTTTTTGTGAGTGTGAGAGTTAGACAAGATGGCAAATGCACAAAGCACTTTAGCATTGGTAGAGGTGTCAGACCAGGCTGCATTTCAGCTCCCCTGCTTTTCACCCTATATAGAAAGAATCTAGGCACCTCCCTATTCTCTGCCAGCCCAGTTGGGGACAGGGCTATCCCCGCCCTCCTTTACACAGATGATGCAGTATTGTTGGCTCGCACAGCTGTAGGGCTCCATAGGCTTCTGGAGGCCTTAATGCAATCTTTGAATTTAATTGTAAACATAGCCAAATCACACACAATGATTATGGGCCAGAGACCAAAAAAGGCTTAAAACCTTTTATTGTGAAGGCACAGAGCCGTCTAGGGTGACCTCTTTTACCTACTTGGGGGTATTTTTTGATGAGAGCGGTATGTGGGTACTGCAACAGAAAGCAAGGAAATATGCAAGATCTACAGCAGCCGTCCATGGTTTTGCATACCCACTTGTGACCAAGCCAATGGAAGCCATGCCTAATATTAACAGGTCTAAATGCATTGCCATTGAGAGGTGTGGGTCTGCAATATGGGGATACCAATAGGTGGAGGGGCTTCAGATAGTTGAATATACATTTTTAAGGTCTCTGTTGTTGGTCCCTCAATCTACCCCCACCTATGTCATACACCAATAATCACTAAAAACAAACAGGTCCCCAAAATCTGGCTAATTATTGTGGTGTATATAATAAACAAAAGTGCTTGCAACCGTTTAAAGCTTGAAACAAAAGAACCACTTGTGCCACAGATATCAGTATACAATCATAAAAATACTAAAAAAAACTATTTATAAAAGTACATGATTTATTAAGTGCAAAACATTATTTTGTACAATTTTTTTTTAAAACAACATCATTATCTTGATCATATTAAAAAGGAAAACAAGTTGTCGACGCAGCGTTTCGGTTTGTAAAATTTACACCTTCTTCAGGACAGTTTTTCTCCAATGAATTATATTGTACCCAAGACACCTCGGTATCTTGACGCTCACACTTCCAGTTTTGAGGTCGTGGAGTCTATTTCATCAATTATGCATGATCAATATCCTTATTAAAAAATTCCTCGTGGTATTCAAATTTGTGTAGTGTATATATGTACACTGGCGCCACCGTTGTCTGTATTTGATAGACGGTACGTTAAAATGTCATTTCTAACGGCTGGGGTTTCATACGTGATTGCATAAGATCATATCCCGATATTCTAGGTGATGTCTTTTAGTAGTGGCGTTTCAATTTACCATCTAAAAGTGAGAAAGAGGGCATGGCCAAGATGGCGGAGTGAGCGGACGTGTATCGCCACTGCTCCTGCCAACGGCCTTGTTTCAGCACCGGTTCCGACGCCTCCGTGCCCGCAGTGTGGGGCTCTGGACTGTCGGAACCGACTACTCAGCAGGGCGGACCCGGAGTTCTTGGCGGAAGCGCAGCACGCAACGGTGTGGGTCGCCTACGGGCCCGAAGGCGCGAGGCGCCCATCCCCCCTCTGATCCGAAGACGAGGCCGACCTCGGTGGAAGACGCGACCGAGCGGGGAGCCCCCTGCCTTGGTGATTCGGTGCAGCCTGAGGCGCGCAACAGCAGCAATCGCTAAGGGGCGGAACTGAGGCTCGCGGCAACTGCGGAGGCGTTCGGACAGACGGCGGCGCTGGGCTGTCGGCCCGGTAGGCGGCGGAGCTGTGAAGAGAAGCCGCGGGGCCCGGAGGTCGGAAGAGGCGTGCAGCAGGAAAGGCGGCCGGAGGCGAGATCCAAGCCCGGGTGCCGCGAGCGGTGAGGCGGTGAGTCCCGAGCCACAGCAGCGAATGGGGACCAAAGGGCAGAGGGACCCCCTCGTTGGGCATACCGGCCCGGGGGTAGCTGGGGCGCCCAGATAGAGACATCCCTGACCAAAGCCCAGCTGTCTGTGTGGGGCCTTCAGCGGTCGGCAGCGAGTGGGGGCACAAAGCTGGTTTCACCAGGGGCATATTAACTCTCTTCCCGACGGGAGCCTGCCACCCCAGCATGGCAGCAGGAAGTGTCTCAGGCATCCAAAATAAGAGTGCTATAGCGTGAAGGGGTTTCCCACGGACGCTAGGAGAAGTAACGGCTGGGAACATAAGGGAAGGTGAGACTCATCTATGCGGAACAGAGGGAGTGGTCCAAAGCAGGGCCTGAGTGAGCGCGAAACTGCGAGCGACCGCGCACAGAGCGAGCCAAAAAGGGAGGCTCGTGCTAGGGGGACCGGAAGGAGCACGCCGGCCCCGTGGAGACCCAGCACCAGTCCGGCACCACGGTGAAGGACATAACATACCGGGATAGCAAACGGAGACCGGAACGCCTGGTGGTACGAGCGCCAGAGAAGCGGGATGTCGACGGCCAGGCCTCCTCGAGGCAAATCGGTGAAAGAACTGTTCGCTAAAACACAGACCCCCCCCACAGAAGGACGCAGTAGCCCCGACACCGAAGAAGATGGATCAGGCCTCCGACAGCGGGACGGAACCCATCATGAAGGCCTTTCTCGAGTCCCTCTTTGCGTCCCTGCGGGATGATATCCAGACATTTAAGACTGAGTTCACCAGCAAAATCCGGGAGGTACGGCGCGAGATGGATGGCATAGGGGAAAGGGTGGCAGACCTAGAAACCAAAAGTGACGACAGGGACACGGAACTCGCGGCCCAGCAGCAGGAGATCATCCAGCTACACGACCAGCAGATGGACCTACAGCTCCACCTGGAAGATTTAGAAAATCGCTCTAGACGCCATAACATTCGCATTCGCAACGTGGCTACGTCCGATGCCACCCAAGATGCGTTTTGCTACGCTAGAGAGCTTTTCAACCACGTGCTGGGGCGGCCATTGGACTCTCCTCTACAGCTAGATAGAGCTCACAGGGCTGGACCACCCCGCGTGGCGACGGCCCCCCCTCCGGACATTTTGGTATGCGTTCAAGACTATCGTACCAAAGAGGAGATACTACAGAAAGCACGCCAGAAACACCCAATAGCATTCCAAGGCACATCCCCACTGCTATTCCAGGATCTGGCAGCGCTCACGCTACACAAGCGCCGGCTCTTCAAACCAGTCACGACTCATCTGCAGCAGAACAACATTCCATACAGCTGGGGTCACCCCTTCCGCCTCATTTTCAGACTGGAGAATAAACAATACCAGCTCCGTTTGGTAGCGGAGGCCTACACGCTGTTAGGGATAGAGAAGCCCGAGGACGGCGCCGAGGCCCAGGGATCCGCGCCAGAGACAGGTGAGTGAAAACCACAGTGGAGCCAACAGCGGAGACGGAAACGAGTTAAGAAGTCACCGGCGACGGAGATTGCAGCAGGACAGCGCACCGCAGTGGATGCAGTGGCCACGGATAACGGCACCGGTTCCACAGGATGAGAGACTCGATGATGCCTATTGACCCGGATGTCCGTTTTGGCCACATAGCCGTTGGCGGGAGTGCGCTCCCGAACAGACTAGTAAGACTACCTTACAATTACCTTTTTTCCTTTTCATCCTTGGATGAGAGACAATGACAATTTGCAGTTGTTGGGGGTGGGGGAGTTGGGGTTGGGGAGGGAAACTGGTCCATGGTTCGAATACTGGTAGAGATTCGGCAGTGTCTCTGGCTTCAAAGTCAATATGACCAAGTCGGTGGCCCTCGATTTATCCCTGAATCCCACTACACGCACTCACCTTCAGGCACTGTTCCCCATACTGTGGACGACGGACACGGTCCCATACTTGGGGATTCAATTGGCACCCTCTCTTCAGACCTCGGTAGACCTCAACTACACTAAGCTGCGACAGAAAATCAGAAACGAGTTGGGCCAATGGAAATATTATCCACTGTCTTGGCTGGGTAGAGTGGTGGCTGTTAAGATGACGATTCTTCCTCAAGTCTTATACCTCTTCCGAATGATCCCTCTTGCACCACCTCGAGGCTGGATAAAACAGACGCAGTCAGACTTGTCACAATTCATATGGAACGGGCGGAAACCCCACCTGAAGCGCCAGATCGCCATGCTGGCACCGGAACAAGGCGGAATCGGGATACCAGACTTAGAGACGTATTTTCAAGCATCCCAGCTCCGTTTTCTAGTGGAATGGGTCAGATGGGAATCTGGGAAACACTGGTTGTTTCAGGACCAGGCTGTTGCGGGACGCACTCTGCAGGAAATCCCCTTTATGAGACGAGAACACAGGCCTCCCAATCTCTACGCATCCCTCATCACGCAGGTACCCCTGGAGATTTGGGACCGAGTGGGGGTTAGTGAGGAACTCACCACCCACCCTTCCCCCCTTACGCCCATCATAGGGAATCTGGAATTCTACCCGGGGATGGATTAGAAGTGTTTTGCGCGCTGGAGGCCTGCCGGTTGTCGGGCTCTCCATCACGTCTACGACTCAGAAGGGGGGATTCCCTTCCAGCAATTTCGGCGGGAATTTGGCCTACCAGAGACGGAAAAGCTCCGTTACTTCCAGGTTAGGCATTGGGCGCTCAACACCACAGTAAGGTCGGAAGCGGACAGACACCTGACCAAATTCGAACACTGGCTGATCTCCCGCACCAACGACAAACAACTGATCTCAGACCTCTACAAGATGCTCATGCAGAAACACAAACACACGTATAATGCAGGCAGGGTGCGCTGGGAGCGGGAGCTGGGGAGAAACCTGACACACAAGGAGTGGGAGGTAGTCTACTATAGAGCGCGACACTCTGCCTACCACATGGGACTTACAGATACACTCACGAAAATCGCGTCCTACTGGTATTACACCCCGAACGCCTGTACGAAATGGATAGCAAACAAGATCCTCGGTGCTGGCGCGGCTGCGGTCGGATTGGCACGTTAGTGCATGTACTTTGGGACTGCCCACTTTTACAGGAATACTGGAGCCAGATATTAGGGGAGGTAGACAAACACTTTGAAACAGACATCCCACGCTTCCCCGCTTATGTGCTCCTGGGGTTGCCTAATGCACTGAACTATCCACTGAGATCACGGAGAGGACGACTGATAGCGATCGCACTGGGGTCAGCGGTGCAGAACATAGTGGCGCACTGGCGATCTAAACATGTCCCCACATATCTGGATGGTTCTGGGCATGGAGAAACTGTCATTATCTAGGGCGGGGGAGGGAGCGCGTTATGCGGAATTGTGGAAGCCATTCTTGTCCTTGCTGGCGTCTGAGTTCACGGAGGTGACCTGTCCTAAGTACATTCGGCTGTTGTGACTGGCAGACACCGGAACAGAGCCAAAATCACAGTGACCTGCCAGTGAAGTTTTTGTAGGCCCTATACAGAGGCACAAGCGGACCATGGACCACAGGGAGGGGGGGTGGAAGGAGTTTGGGGAGGGGGTGAAGATGGGAGGGAGGACAGGGGATCGGGGCATGGGAGAAGTTGAGACTGTCTACGATAGGGGCCTTTCTTCTTTTCCCTTTCTGTTCTGTTATCGTTTGGTTATTGAACTCTTAGGATGGGGGTCTTCAGTTGGCTGATAAGCCGTAGAAGCACATGACAGCGTTTGAAGAGGGAATGCTGGACATTCCGCAGCAGTAACGTAGATGTCAGGGCTACAGGCCTTTCAGCGGAAGGGGGGGGTAGCAAGACCTCAGGGAAGCGCTCCATCCACATTATGTTTATGACGCGGCCGGCCCTGATTGGGTTGTAGGCGGCTTGCTGTGTATAAGTCTGCTTGCTCATAAGGTGATCAGGTTTTGTGTCTTCCTCAACACTGCTTGGCGGGTCTGTTCCTAGACGGATCTGCCACTTTTAAGTGTCAATTTTGTATTGCCACCTGTTGTACCCTCAATAAACATATGTAATAATAAAAGCGAGAAAGCAGCCTCCCTGCTCCGAGTGTCCAGGTTTCATCAATGTTAATTCACCAATAATCAGGCATTGGCTATGTCTCTGACCTAATAGTGTTGGATCAGTGGTATGTTGGCTAACGATCTGTACTAATCCAGAATTGGCGATGAACCAAGAGCTTGCCAGGGACTGTGTCTCTATGGAGAGGGCAAGCAGTATTCTGTGGTTACAATTTGTCAAGTCAATCTTAAACAAACTAGAGTGCCCCAAACTGTTTGATTCCCTGGATAAAACAAGGAGAGAGGGCCTGGTATGGGATAAAACTCATGTTTTAAACTTGTCATTTTTAGAGAGAGAGGCGACTAAGATAATGAAACCTACTGTGAAAGCATACCTCCTGCTAAAATCTTCCACACAGACAGAACCGTATTTGACATTTGTTACCAGGCCTTTCCATCAATTTCTTTTAATTACATTTCATTTTAATCTTATTCACTGTTTACTAGCAGACTTGCAGGGTTGGAGTCGGGTGAACGACTTAGGCCCATGTACATATGATAATTTCTCGACCCAGGATACCATGCCTTTTATAATGCTTTCTGATCATTTTAGCGTTATGCGTAGACAGTTTTTAATCCTTAATTTAAAGGGAAAAGGCTTTATGCAAGTTAGACCTGCGTTATTATATTTGCAGATACTGAATGATCCGTAGGAGACTTTTGATATTGCGAGTTTCTTAGTGGCTGCTGTGAGGCATAGGAAAAGACGATACTCTATGACATGTAACCCGGTCGTTCCTACATGACCAAATGACTTATGTTTTACTGTTTGCTCTTCCATTTGAGAAGTCTCAGCTAAATAAGATGTATCCTGGATTGTCTGCTGCTATATATGAATTATTGGTACTTTGTTTTATTTGTATATCTAAGAACTTTGGTGATGAAATGTTTTATGTCGCCCAAGCTTACTCATGAACTCTATTTTAATCGTATTATTGTTGTGATAAATGTTGAGCGTTGTGTATTTTTCTAGTTTTTATTAACCGAATAAAGTGGTTTTGATTGATTGATTAATTGACTAGGAAATAGATTAATACATCCACCAACATGTTTTAAACCAACGGACTTATTCAGCTACAGGCATGTTGATAGTTGCCACACATTCCTTCAAAATGCTTTCAGTATGGATTGTAGGACACTGCTGTATTTTCCGGGCAAACGGTAGGTATGCAGAAGACTGAGGCATTATGCATAATGTGAATATTAACAGAAAGGATTAAAGTGGCACCAATTGCTGAATTTGGTTAAAACATTTTTGCATTCCAACCCCCTGACATCATCATTGCGCACTGTGGAGGCAATGACCTAGGCACACTGACTGGGGTAGGATTGGAAATCCTAATAAAGGATACCACATTTCACTTTTCAATAATATATTTTAATCTGTATATTTTAATGTAATTTCGAACTCTGTCACTCTCACTAGCTCCATAATACCTCTGGAATTGTATAATATTGAATTATTTATTTAAGGTCGATCCGTGACTCCACCACAACATTGCAATGAGGGGTGGCCGTGCTGAGAGCTACATTAGGGTCTGGATTCCTACCATGTGAGAAATAAAACATATATAATTCTCTAGGCCGATTTGAGCCCAAGGGACCTCATCCACTAATTTCTGGCAAATTTAAAAAAGTTTGTATTAAGGGAGGGTGGCCGAGCGGCTCCCCCACCTCCAGGCCATTTTCATCTCAGGGACGCCATCACCTGGGGCATAGCTTACTCCTTTGGGACTATGGTTGGAGCCTCAAAGTCCCGAAGCTCCCAGTGGGCACCCTCCTCCTGCGTGAGCCAGCACTGCTTTCTCCTCCCAGGAGATGCTGACATGCAGCTTCTTTGGGGTAAAAAGCAAAGTATTCCACTTCGAGCAAGCGAGAACAAAATGCTCTCACTTGTTCAAATTGGAGCACTTGTTTGCTATAGAATGGCGGGAGCAATACTCCTGCCATCCCAGAGCAAACTGCAATGTCACTTAGGTGAGCCCCCCGGAAATTGCTGGAGCTGACCATGGGGGTGGTGGACTCCACGGCCACATGCCCCCCTCCTATTTGCAAAATAACCTTGGGGACCACCCCTCATACGTTATTTTTAGGTAAAGCCCTCGAGAGGAGGCAGTCCCCTGGGCTACGTGGGGGGAATGGAGCCCCCATGCATCATTATAAACATAGCCCCCCGGAGGTGGCAGTTCTCTGGGCTGTGGCTTGGCCCATGTGGCCCCCTGCATTCTACATAATTAGCTCCAGGGAGGTGGTGATCGCCGGGGCTGAGGGTGCCCACGCTGGCCCCTGTATCACTATTTTTTATTGCATGCAGTACAAGGCACACTCGGGTATTAACGTAAGTGAAGCACGGGACCCCTTGCTTTATTTTTAAAAAGAAGTTCTGCTGGGTTTGTGGATCTTTTGCGACTCTGGCCACATTTTTTAAAACTTTTTTGGGGGCCGTGGGAGTCCCTATGTGACCCCTGAATAGGCACAGGGGAGTCAGGGGTTTCTACTGTACCTTTTTTCATGTTGTTTTCATGTTTGTCTCCTGGTTTGAAGTGTTGACAGCCAATCAGATTGCAAGCTCGAGAATGGGATGGTTTGTTGATCCACAGTGGTCACAATTGTATATCTGACGAATCTTAAAATTTCTCAAAAACTACTGAAAGAATTCATACCATTTAACAAAAAGAGTGCTTTCTGGACCAACAGCTACCTTTTGCCAAATTTTGTGTAATTTCATTCAGCAGTTTGGCCTGTAGTAGTGTCTAAAATTTTCTAAGGAAATTAACATGGAAAAAAAAGTGTTTTGGGACCCCCCGTTTTCTCGGCCCCCGCTTGATGAATCACCACAAAACTTTCAACACAGTGGATGAAATGAGTGGCATATTAGTTCGAAAAATTTCGCTAAAATTCGTCAGATATTGACAAATCAAAAAAAGTTCTTCTTATGGATACTAGGTCCTAACTTTAACTTCCTACTGGCGCTCGCCTGTAGGTAATATATTTATATATGATATATATTTTATACATAAAACAAACATCGCTCCTTCCAGAAGCATGTACCCATGGGACGTGGTGCCAACGTCAGCGGAGCACGCCAACACAAAGTTTCTGTATGCGAGGAATTTGGTATTACGCACTAGGACCAGATAAAGATAATTGCAGGAACTGATTTTTTACATTACATGTTTTGGCTGCCGCGCAGCCTTGATCAAATGTTATCTCCAGTCGCATCACAGAAGAAGGAAGTACTGTGCATCCATCAGATTTCGATTCTCCTGAATCAGTTGCATCTTTTACTAAGAACGTACTGTGTCTCTACCCGATATCAGATTCATTCTCCCCCAATATTATAATCATATTCTTGCTCTACCTCCTGCATTTAATATTGGAGGGGTTTTCTCCCACCCCTGATAATTTTTCTTCCCAGGTTTAATACGAGTTTCTTTATTGATTACCTTTCCAAGGATTGTGTGTAACGTATTTTATTGTCCTTGGTTACCACCTCTTCTTGTCCAACATTTTTTCTTGAATCTGATTCACTCTTTTGAAACCATCTTTTGATATGGGACTAAAATTTAAGTACCAGGGTTTACCCATTTGAATTTAACCCCTCAAATCAGTTCTTGGATGCTACTGTGAGCCCCCTTTTCCTCAATCATTATTCTGTGCATTTACCCAGATTTATGACAGGTGTCATTGACTTCTGGATATAGACAGCGCCCTGATGAAGGTTGTGGTTCACCCCTCATATCACATTGTGACTACCAAAACGCATGTCAGCGCTCCTCTGTCTATATATATTGTACTGTCTTTATTAGAATGATTCTGTTTTGAATATATTTTTGGGTAAATATCTCTATTGTATTAAATGAGATTCTTTATGATTTTTCATGTTTATGATTGTATTTGATCTGCGCTTGGTGTGAAGTATGATTGTGTGTGAGTGTTTACCTTTTCATATGTCATTGTGGTTTTTTTGTGTTTTTGATGTATGTAACTTATTGTTTCATGTTTGTCTCACCGTGGAGCTCACAAAATCTGTGTATATAAATGTACATATTAATGTCATGAGATTTTTTTGTATATATCAAATAAAACATTTTATATGGACAATGAATGAATCACAACATTAACTGATCTGACTTATGGTGTTTGTAGTATTATAGATGCACTGCTTTTGTTGCCCCTTCTTTTTGTTAAAGTATCCTTCCTTGGATTCTTCTCCATAAATTTTTTTCTCAGGGAGCCTCTTTTTTCATTGTCAAGGCTGTGGGGCAGCCAAAACGCGTACTGTTAAAATAAACAGATTACTGCAATTATCTTTATCTGGTCCTGAGAGTGTGTAATACTGAATTCCTCGTGTACTCAATATATACATATATATATATATACATACATAACGGGTGTAGTTCTGATGTATTGAGACTAATTTTTGGGGGTGATTTATATTTACTTTAGTAATGTAAAATAATTATATTGTTAAAATATTTTTATGTTTCTAATGTTTAGTTTAATATTTTCTTTAACATATAACATTGGTTTTGTAATTTTCATTTATTTATTTTGGCGACAATGTAGTTGATATTGTGTTAGCAGATATTTTTTACTATTTATAAGTTTACTTAAATTTTGCAATATTTTAGTTATTGTTATTAGTGAAAATCTATATTTTTATATGTGATATTTAGGCTCTCTATATTTGTGTTTTTATTAGTTAAGTATAGGAAGGGAATCTTTTTGTGAACAATATTAATTTTCTGATATTTTCGGAATCAATATTGTGTGCATCAATTTTATGTCATTGAACCCCAGCAGCATCCGATCAAGATATACAGATTCCTGGGCACAAACTCCAAATTTCTCCCACTGGAAGCCTTTCCCACCTTCCTTGACACATTCACTGAGACCTCATCCTTCATCAACTCATCATTGACACACCCCTTTTTAGATCAAACCTCCTGCCAGGCTCTGCTGAGTATTCTACCTTCCTAGAAATGTTCTACTTCAAAAGGTAACTTTGTCACTGTGATCAACCTGGGCCACTTATCTGACACCTTTCTCTTCAGCCTTAAACATTAGCTTTCTCCCATGCTCATGCGACCAACTGCATGCAGTTTGCACTTTGTGCTTATTGCCTCTAAAATGTATTTTAAACTGTACAAATTCATATCTATAGCTCCCCTTACTGGATTATTGTTGTTTGTCATTTTGTTAACTAAAATATTCTTTCTTCACGCATTTCCTCATGTTATTAATTTAATCTTGTCTGTTCTGTTCCATAGCTATCAGGGATTGACATCTTGTTCAATTAATTGAAACCTTTACTGGATCTAACAGCAATATTGTCAGAATTACTTGTGGTGAACTATCATTTATCACAATTAATAATTCACTTTATCACAGCAAGGAACTCTGTCTTGGGGAAGGGAGGCATAGATCATGTTAGTGATTCCTCAAGATAGGGGGGTACATAGTTTGGCAGGACTTGAAAATGTAACATTTGCAGTGTGAAATTGTGCCTTTATGTACTTCAAAGGCACCTATGACTTAAAGAAAGAATTGTGAAGAAGAAGTTGAAACAAGTTTGATTGAGATTATCTTGGAAATACACAGGAGGGTATCCAGAGAGTTAATTATTTTCTTGTTAACAATTTTGTGCAAAAGAAAACCCTTATGTAAATGAATGGAAATGTTCATTTTTAACCTCTCTATTGTTTACACACACTTTTGGTAGGTTACTTAAATTTGTACAATTGTGGATGTAATTTCTATGACATCCTGATCAATTGTCAGATTAGATGTTTTAGTTGGAATTTTACTTTAACATTTTGCACAGAATTTATAGCACTGTTTATCTGATTGAATCTTCCCCCATCTCCTCCAGTAGCATCCTGTTGTAGCACTGGGGTATAGGATGTGGAAGCGTAGAATAAGAAGAAGTAAGTAATTTCTGGAACCTGTCTCTTAGGTTTGGGAACAATTGGTAGTTTGGCCGACAGGCCAGAAAACCACTCAGGAGATTGAGGCCCCTTCTCCGCTAACTTGGCTTGTGATTCATCACCCTGCCAATTAGGGATTTTGCTCAATTAAAGGGCGAAAAGACTTGGTCTTATTTATTTATTTTTTGAAGCAAGCTCCAATGGTGTATAGTTTATGAGTATCAAAGAAGTGATTATTCATTGAGCATGACCTTATTGCACATCAGGGACATTTGCACTTTTTTCATGTTCATGCATGCTGTGGCTTGCATAGTGATAGTAAATATGAAACATATGACTTGAAAAACCCACCTTAAATATGGTATGGCTTTAGATGTACTGTAGCCACTGTCACTGTGTTGGAAAGGATGATGGCTAACAATTTCTTACAGTAGAGGCAGTTGAGACTGCTCTTTTGAAGAGCAAGTGCTCCCCCCTCCTTGAGATGGTCTGGTGGTGCATAACATTCACTGATTTACACTGGTGGTTCACCTTACCGCAAACATTAAATGAGCCCGGTGGTCTTTTACCTTTAAGACCATGATACCTGATGTAGAAGCTATAGTATTTCATATTAGTCCAGTGAAGGCTTCTTGTGGAATACAGCACACTGCATAATTGTTGTCAGGAAGAATCAGTATAAAGATTCATCTGGGGCAAACAGAAACGCTGCAAATCTCCTAACTACTCTAGAAACTACATCATTACTTTTTCTACAGCCTGTGGTATCAGCAAACACTGACTTATGTTTAACCACTGACATTATTCACCCATGAAAACCTGCTGCCTAGATTCCATATGATAGCTATCCAGGGAGACATGACAGGAAATTGCAAACAGCGAACAACTGCACTGAGTCATAAATGTCAGCAATATCTACCAACAGCAAATATTTAATAATTAACAATGAAAAGTTAGACAAACATAATGCCCACATCATATTTGGTGATCTCTTTCCGCTGATATTAATATATTTGGTAAAGTGTGAAGAAGGCTGTTCTCCTTCTCTACTCAGAGTCTTGTGAGCTAGGTAGGCAACACACCATGTTTCCTCATAGGCCAATGTTCATCCTTGAGCCAAAGCTCAGCAGCCAATAGGAAAGTTGTAACAAGAAAAAGATTGATAGAAAACTCCTTCCCTGGAATGGAGCTCTTTATCTTCATGAGGGCAATGACCTAAGCCAGCCAGAGTCTAAAAGCATATAGCACCAATTCTAAGCAACTTGAACAATGCCATAGATTCCACTACTAAACAAAGATTCAAACAGGAGGATTTGAGGTCATGTGTTCTTTATGTGACACTAAGGAGTAAGCTTGGACTTAATTAAAAATGGAAAAAGTGGGTGACTGTTACTAGGGTGCTAATGAGTTTCAGTTTATTAAGTACGAGGATGATGAAGATGGACATAAATCTAACACCCCTTCCCTTTTTCCCTTAAATACGTGTGATTTCAATCATGGTTCCTTCTCTTCCCTTCTATGGCATCAGAGCAAATGAAGTGCATTGGTTCACCTTTTTCTCTCCCACCCAATTTTGAAATGCATGATTAGTGGGAAAGGGCATTAAGAAAGAGTTCAAGCAAGTGGCAGTGTCTTGTCACCGTATGTAGCTGAGAATGGACGTGTTTCAAACTCTCCTATAGTACTTGTATGTGTGTATTTGCTATTAACTTCCTATTATAATCCAGAGGCAGTATTCAATGGGTAAACATGATTCTCACTAACTTTCCTTTATTTCAGAAATATATAGAAAGCAACTCATTTTTTATATTGAGTGCAACCAGAATAATATGACATTAACTAGACCAAAAATGACCCTTATAATGACGGGTTTGTTTAAGCACATTCAAATTACCTATTAATGGTAAGTCAGGATTAAATGCATCTCTCAACTCTTTTAGAAGCAGTCAGACACCAATTTAAACCATTTGCAAGTCTTCTTAGTGACTTAAGCCATTAGCATTTGTATTACTATAAGTAAGCTCATACATTTGTGCTGTGAAATGTCAATACAGAGGCTTGACTACCCTATGTAGAGTTCATTTTATGTATTCGGGTGTCCCAGAAGTATTGTTAAACTTTCACATTTCAGAAATTGTTATTAAAGTTTTCTCCAGGTTTACACCTGTCGTAAACCACTGATCCTATCATATACAATCGCAGTGAATATGCATAACAAATCTTAGGAGGACTTGTTATGCATTTTCACATAGGAGGACTGATGACTGGGGGGGAACATGGCGGCAGCTAGCAAGCTGCCGTAGCGTCCCGGCTCTGGGCTCTCGTGATGCTTGTTTTTCTTTCTGATGTTAGTGATGCCAGAAGATCGTAATTCTTTTGTGGTGAATCTCTACGACGGAGAGACCTAAAATATGCGGGTTTCAAAGCAAACATTTTTTCCAAAACGGAGTGAACCCCCACATCGGTGCCACAGTGAGGTAGTGAGTCAGTGCTTTCGTATTGGCGTTTTTGGCGTGTACAAGCTTCCCCTGTCCCGCCCTTCAGCTCTTTTCTCTCACCTCTCATGTGTTTTGCGGCAGCTGTGTTTTTTTCACCGGGGCTTCTGCGCTTGGAGTCGGCCACCCTGGAGCTCCGTAGAGGGCGTAGGCTCTGGAGTCTTCTCCGGATTACTCGGGACAGCAGTGCGAGTGCTTCCAGGTTCCCCGGGGGCTCCGCTGGCAGTACGGAGGTTGGAGCTGCGGACACGAGTCTGCTGGAGGAGCAGAGTCGGGAGAGCAGTGAGTCGCCAGCTGTAGTGTTTGATGTGGTCGACCCCACACCAGGTTCTTTTTTTTTTTCAGGGGGGTCGGAGTCGTTAGTTGTTGCTTTGCCTACCCCAGGGCGAAAAAAGGGCAGGCGGGGTCCTAAGGCACAGAATAGCAGGGGAGAGTGTGGTGGAGAGGGGTGCCTCCTACTTGATACAACTGGTGGTGCAACTAGAGGAGCAAAGACTCAGTCTCAAGGGCTGAGTGATAGTCATTGTTCTACAAGCAGCGCTAGCAAGAAAGTTTCCATGTATTCATTCTTGTGCGCAGAGGTGAAGGCTAAACGCGCCAGAGGGGTTAAATCAGCCAAATCTGCCAAATTAGCTGGTTCAAAAGTAACTCCCTCTCTGAGATCCTACTTTAAAGTTGTGCCACAAGTCTTAGATTTAGCGAAGGAAATTGCTGCATGTAAAGCACCTTTCGTTTAATCTCCCTCCCTTCTCCCCTTTCTCCCCCTTTTCCTCTGTCTACCTGCACTATGAATCAGCTGATAACCTCACCAGGTGGGGTTCTGAGCTGTGGGGTCCTGGGGCAGAGGCTGTTACTAGCGAGGTGGGAGATGGAGGTATTTCGGATGGGCCTACCTCGAATCTGACATTAGAGGTAATGGAGCAGGGAGTCGCTCTGCAGGAAGGCACGGCTGAAGGGACAAATATCTCCCTGGTTGAGCCTGGTGGGGGGTCGACAGGGTCTGCGGCCGCTTCTGCTTCCCTGGAATCTATGTTTGCATCTCTCTCGATGGACATGAAAAGGGGTTTTGAAAATTCAACCGCTAATCAGGTAGAAATTAGAAATTTCTGCGAATCTTTTGAAAATAAAATTGACGGACTTAATGGTAGGACAGTCGTGCTAGAGGATACAGTGGTGGGCCTCTCTCTTCAACTCGATAAGGCCAAGACTGATGTCATTAATTTAAAAAAGAGGACCTCGCTATCTCTGAAAGAATGGAAGTTTTGGAAAATAATGCGCGTCGCAATAACCTCCGAATTCTGAATATCCCGGAGGGGAACGAGGGCACTGATATCAAGCAATATGTGGTTATGCTCTTAAGGGACTCTTCTGGGGCTCGAACAGTCAGTGGATGATATAGCTACCGATATTCAAAGAATCCACAGGGATCCTTTTAGAAAGAACCCACAAAGGACAAAACCCAGGAAAATTCTAGTCAACTTCCTTACCTACTCTATTAAAGCGTTTATCCTTAATCAAGCCCTAAAACAAAAATCTTTGAGTGGCAAAGGGTTTACCTTTCAGATAAGGTCAAATCTATTCAGAGTAACCCTGGATAAACAATGGGAGTTGGGGTGGAAGCTAGACGCCTTTAGGAAGCTAGGGGCGGTTGTACATCTTAAGTTCCCAGCTGCAGTACAAATAATGTATAATAACAAGATGTACAACATTAGATCTGTAGTAGCTGCAGACGAATTGTTGCTAGACTGGGGTAAAAAGTGTGGTCCTTCAGGGTAGCTTGAGCCAACTTGGGTCATCCAGTGGGCCCACTGAATACTCACTGAGTACTCAATTTAAATTCATTCAGTTACCCTCTGGTAAGATACTTTTGGCTAGCCCTAGCTTGTACGTCCACTCCTAATCATGTAGTATGGTGTTATTTTTAAAAAAGAGGGGATAACTAAATAAAAAAAAAAGTGAGATAGGTAAAAAAAAAATATTGTATAAAATATAAAATATATAAAATATTTATGCATGTTTGGTGCCCATTATATGTCACCTTGGATTTGATTATTTTTGGCACGTTTGGCATCTCAGTTGCTTTACTTGTGAATAATTAAGTGTCACGGGAGTCCGGTTGGACGCTATCTCTGGACTTGGTTCCGGATAGATAGGGCAAGGGAGCCCCATGGGGAGGGGTGGGTTAGTGTTGGGCACGGGTTAGGTGGGTGGGTGCTCTTAGGTATAAAATCTAAAAATTTCCTCATTTTCTTCCCTGTAATTGTTTTTTTCGATGGAGTGACCTGTGTTGTAAACATGGTATTTTTTTGTTGGGTCCAGTGGTGCTTTTGTTGGAATTGGTCATACGAAGGGTTGAAGCAACCTCTCCATGAATAGTCTGCAGGTTCTCTCCTGGCACGTCATTGGTCTTCGCACCAGACCTAGAAGGGACGGGATTCTCCAGTATCTTTGTGATTCTGGTGCGGAGGTCATTGTTTTCCAGGAGACGCATTTGATAGAATCAGAGATGTGTCCTCTGGTTAAAAATAATAGATGGATAGACCTTTGTATTCCAACTACTCAGACTATAAACATTACGGGAGTCTCGATAGGTACGTGGGTTATTGTTACAGTGAATATTGCAGGCGTATCAGTTACATTTGTGGGATATTATGGTCCTAATCTGGACGATCCCTCTGCCCTTAAATCCATCTTTTCTCATCAATTAATGTATTCAGGATTCATTATTTTGGCTGGAGATTTTAACATCGTATTAGATCCCCTCCTCGATAAATCGCCAAATAGTCGGGCCTCAATTCCTTCTAAAACTAGGGCTTTCCTACTGGAAAATATGAAACAGTATGGTTTGTTAGATATATGGAGAATGAGGTCTGGACAACAATTGGGTGTTTCATTTCGCAATCATAAATATCACCACCAATCAAGAATTGATTTTATTCTGATCAGCCAAACTCTTAAGAGTGCAGTAAAAAGCATTTCCTACCTTCCTTTACATCTATCTGACCAGTTGGCCGTACATATGGTAATGGAAGGCCTAACCAAAGTTTCCCCGAGAATCTGGTTGTTTGACAACTCCCTTCTCTTAGAACACGAGGAGATCTCCTTTTTGATGAAAGAATCTGAATGCTTTATGAAGGTGAACCTTGGTTCAGCCCCATCAGGCTGTGTTTGGGACGCCTAAAAAGCCTTTTTAAGGGGACAAATACCTAGCAGGGCTACCCACAAGAGGAAATTATTTAGAGAAGAGGTAGCTTCTAAAGAGGCTGAAATCACCAATTTACAAGCGGAGTTAGATTTACACTCAGATGCCTCAGCCACCACTTTACAGGAATTACAGGGTAAGCTAATGCAAATAAAAGGTCACTTAGATTCGATGCTGAATGCACGTATTTTACGAAGGTGGGAAGCAAGTAAAATTGCTCACTTTCATTATGGAGAGGGAGCAGGTAGACTCTTGTCTTGGAGATCTAAGACTGATCAGTTTCGAAATAACATCAGTTCAATTACCCAGGACAATTTGGTTTGTACATCGGACGAAGATATTCGTAGGACTTTTAGGCTTTTCTTTCAAGACATCTATAAGGAGGATAAACTTATCGAGGCAGGAAGCATCGAAGACTGGTTGAAGGAGATACAACTCCCTTCGTTGACCCTGGAGCAAAGTGCCTCTTTAGACCACGCTATTACGTAGGACGAGGTTAAAGCGGCCATCAGGGGCAGTAAAAAGGGAAAGGTGGCAGGTCCAGATGGCCTTCCCGCCGAGATTCATAGGGCATTGGAAGCAGCAATTGCTCCTTTTTTAACGACCCTATTTAACCAGATTCTTCAGGATGGGATGTCTCCCCCAGTCTCATGGGATAACGCATCCATAACCTTGATTTTAAAGCCTGGTAAGCCGGCATCAAACTGTGGGTCCTATAGGCCGATCTCCATTCTTAACGTGGACTATAAAATCTTTGCTTCCATTATAGCTAATAGACTGGAATCTGTAGCAGGCGACATCTTGCACCAAGACCAGAGGGGTTTTGTTAAGGGCCGACAACTTTTTGAGTTCATCTATGACTTGATAGGAGCTATTGATGTGGCCTCCTCTTATTCTCTCCCATTAGCTGTTCTCACGCTCGACGCTACTAATGCCTTCGACAGGGTGAACTGGTCATGCCTGTCGGGGGTCTTAGGCAAATTTAACATCGTAGACCAATTTCGTTGAGCTGTGAGTTTGCTATATCGTAACCCTTCAGCTTGTCTCCTGGTGAATGGTGCATTGTCTGACCCGTTTACCATCACAAAAGAAACACGTCAGGGCTGCCCTCTCTCCCCTCTCCTATTCGATTTACATATCAAACCTTTTGCTCAGAAGTTGAGGGATGATTTTAACATCAAGCCCTTCAGATATGGGGAGTGGGAGAAGAAGGTGGCCCTGTACGCGGATGATATCCTTATTTTTTCCTTGGAACTGTCTACAGCCCTTCCATTGGTAGTTAAACTAGCTCAGGATTTTGGACGAATCTCTGGTTATGAGATCAACGCTTCCAAAACAGAGATTATGGTTTGGAACAATGAGGAGTTAGAGGAGGGGGAGCAGTCTAGCCTAAAAATGAGGTATCTAGGTATCACTATTGTCCCAGATGTCAATAAAATCATTGAAACTAATTTCTCGATAGTAGCAAAAGAGTGTGGGCAACTTATGAGGTCATGGTCTTCATTACCCTTATCCATTTTGGGAAGAGTGAACCTTTTAAAGATGTCCATTTTACCCAAGGTCACTTTTTTGTTTAATACTATTCCTTTATATTTTGAACGCTCACTTTTATTAAAGCTGCAGAGCGATATCAACTCATTCATCTGGGCACAGCATATACCCAGGATTGCCTGGAAAAAACGTAGGCGCCAAAGGGAAAAGGGCGGTCTAGCAGCCCCTGATTTACAACTATATGCATGGGCATTTCAATTTACTCATTCTCGTATGCTATTGAAGATGCCAACCAATATCGGGATAGGCTGCATGTTTTGTGCTATGCTTAAGAGGGGCAAGTGTCTCACGGGAGAGATTTCTGTTTAAATATGGGAACCCCAAATAAAAAATTTAAAAAAAATGTAAAAGTGTTACAAGGTACGTCCAAAACATGGTTTAACTTGCGTAGGTCTGTCTTGCTGGGGTATGTCTCTAGTAATGCACCCCTGTGGCATTCACTGGGAGGACCGAGTTGGCTCAAGGATAGCCTTGCCTTACCTATGGGAGAGGCAGGGGTGGAAGTATGGGTGGATTTGTTTGTAGAAGGGGTTCTCTTACCATGGGAATCTCTTAGAGATAAAATTGCCTCAGACCTTTCGAGGTTTAAATACCTTCAGATAGCTAGCTGGGCTCAGTCACAGTCTGTAACTCGAAGTAGATTCCCAGTTGGTGGAGGTAACTTTCTTGAGCATCAAATTGTAAATAAAATTCCAGCTAAAAAAGAAATCTCCTTTTGGTACCACACAATTTTAGAGGAAATGGATGGTGAAATCCAATTGCCCGATAAGCTTTGGGGGAGCTCCTTTTTGGCCCAAGACATGGCTACCCTTTGGCTTAACTCTTTCAAGACATTATGGGACATTGTTAAACCGGCATGGCTCCGAAGTAATCATCTTTTTACATTGCATCAGGCCTGCTACTCACCGCAGAGGCTTTCAAAATTTTCAAAAGACTCTATAGTATCTTGTAAGTGGTGTGGAGTAATAGCTGCATGGGACCTGCACATGTTTTTTTTATTGTTCAATTTTATCTTCTTTTTGGGACGCTATAAGCAGTTCATTGTCCACTTCCCTTGATCAGCAAATCATAATAAATCCTGCATCTGTAATTTTTGATCTGGTAGATGGAGTCACAGGCCTAAACATCTTCTTTTCTACACAATACATTTGGCCAAAAGAGAAATCTGCAAAAAGTGGAAGGACTCTACACCACCTTCTCTACATGAGCGGCAGGCATCAGTACTGCAGGTTTCTAGGCTTGACCTAGCTAGATCGGGTAATCAAAACAAGAGAGCCTTCTGGCAACTGTTGAAATGGGGTGAACAGTGAGATTGTGGACGGGGTTTCCCCCCTCTCCGTCCAATAATTATTTTGCCTTTGCTTCCTCTTTTTTGCTTATCGAGTTATATCAGGTTGCGTCCTGATTGATGGCCCATAAGTTTTGTAATGCAGCTTTCTTGTGGTCTCTGTACGAGGGTCTTTGTGGGTTTGACATTACTATTGACGTAGCCTAATGGTTTCATGGCTCTGTCACCCAGTTTACTGGGATGGTGTGTCACTCTCCTTAGACTTTAATGGTACGACCAGGGTAGTAAATGAGGACAAAAAAAAATAAAAATCTTAGGAGGACTGTGTGCCTTAGTATAAGGGCAAGTGATTCCCTTGCAAACTGGTTTTCTTGTTGCTGGCCTGGTGGGGGGCTTCAAGCCCCAGAACACAATGCTACCAGAAAGGAGGGGCTGCCTACGTGCTCTTAAGCACAATTGTTTACCCGCGATGCAGGATACGCGCAGATCATGCCCAGCCGAAGCCCAGGCCAAGGGCGGGCCTGTCCTTGCCCATCATTGACAGGAAGAGGCAGGGCAGAGACAGCCCTCTTTGTTTTTGTTTTCACTAAACTTTAGGACAGACTGATACCAAGTCAAGAAACTGTGAGTTGTCAAAAGTACTCTTTGTATTCTTTGTGATTGGGATGCCCGTTTTATTTTGTTTGTGCCTTGTTCATCTGGCCTTCCATTGTTGAAGTTAAGTCCCACAGACTCCTAGCCGTTTTCTGTTTCTATATGACATTGTTTTGAATATCTGTGCTTAGAATTTGTTACCAGCTCAAGAGCCAGTGCTTCTGACCAATGAGGGGGTGTTTTGGGCCTAGTGGGTTCCTGGTGAAATTGTGAATGTTGACTGTTGGGCCTGCAGATTGGAAGTGTGGCTGCAAGTAATCACAGTGACCCTGCACATAATTATTTCATCATCCTATCCTACATGTAAATTTGCACCCAAATCTAAGTATGAGGAAAAGAAAGTCAACTGACTACGGGAGTGGAGATGCTTGGTCCAAAAATAATAAAGCCAAACAGGTTCATAAATCAGCAGGAAGCTACTGTGTCCTAGATTGAATTGACGATCTTTTAGTTGAATGTGAGGAAATCCTTGTTCCGGGAGCCCCGCTGGACCTAACTTAACCTATTGCCCCACCAAAAACCAAAATCGATCACCCAATCAATTCAAGCCCAAAGCTGAAAAAACGCATTCCCCAAATGTTCATTAAACCCATCACACGTAACACAAATAAACAGTTATGCACCTCAGCCCTATACTATAGATGAGGTTGAATCAAGGATCCTTGACCCTCTATCTACTGACCCAGCCCCAGGCACCGTAGACACCGAACTCATCCAAACTTACCGATTTTCACTACTTTTGAATCTAATTTGTATGCAAATTGGTGGAACAGAGTTGGAGAAGGGCGTGGGTGCTATTGGATTTGGGGTAGTAGAGGAGATGGTGGTAGTGCTGGACTAGGGGATGAGGTCTCCTCAGATTGGCTAGCTGGAAACAACTTTGCCGCCTCTAGAATTGTAACAGATCTGAGGTCAGAAGTCAACTCGCTGAAATCTGTTGTTCAAGATTTGACTAAGTAAGTTAAATTCCTTCTAGCCCGAGGTTACTCTGAAGTTCAACCTCAGAAGCATATTCCTACCCAGCAAACAAATTTGACACTGCTTATTAATAATCCACATCATCTCATGGTAGAACCACAGCAGCACTCTACATGTCCTACCACCAAGTGTACCTCTGTGCTACCTGTCACTCATCTAGTTCCTGGGGGGATGCAAAATGTATGGACACAAGTTTATAAAGGCAGACGTGCTCATCAGGGCATTGTTCCTACCCCGGACCACCCTTTGCAATTCTCTAGTACCGACAACACCTTAAACAACTTTATTGATTGGGGCAAACAACCCTGGTTGCCTCCTAAGTGTATTAATATGACTAACCAGCCCAAAGTTTCCTCCAATGTTAAACATGAAGGTGAACACTCCCTAACCAATAAAGCTATCCATTGCATTTGTCATGTAAGGAGTTGTTCCTCAGTTATACTGGAGGACATCTTGTGACCCAAAAGGCTAACCCACCCTACCACCCAGACAGACTGTATAGAATTGCTTTTTGCCAAATGGAGTTGCGCCCCCTACTCCTACTGGCATCCACCTTAACCCCTCCCACGCTCATGACGAGCTCAGCTCGTCATGAGCCACGGTTCTCGTGTGCTCATGACAAGCTGAGTTTGTCATGACCGTTAGAACGCTCAGACGCGGGGCTAATTCCCCTGCTGTGCTGGGCGATCTAAGGAACGTGCATGGTCATGACAAGCTCAGCTCGTCATGAGCACACGAGAAACGTGGATCATGACGAGCTGAGCTCGTCATGAGCACCGGGGCGCTTTGTGCGCCCACCCTCCCTTCAGCACAGCGGGGGAATCGGCTCCGCAGCCAAGGGGTTAAATATCAACCCTCTCAACTTAAATTGCTGCCTATTGTCCAACATTCACATGCTCACCTAGGCTGAGATTCTATCCCAGCAACAAACATTTGACTCGATCATCAAGTAAATTCTGTATGCACCAAAACATATATGGCGAGCTCCCACAGCACTCAAATAGTTGCGATTTCCAAAAGCTACCACACATATATCTTCTGGCAAGTCCCCCAACCTAATGTCCTTAGGAACCAAAAGGAGTTGTTGTCAACTGATAAAAATGCCTAGCAGAGGGGGGTTGCTTCCACCATTAATCTGGACTGAAGTACAAGCAAGGGCCACCACTAACTTCACGCAATTGACCCCATCAATGAGTAAGCTTATTCCAGTAGTCTTGTCTCATGGAACGTGGCAGGGGTGAGGTAAAAAATGTCCATTATGCACTGAATCCACTTTCCCTGTATATATACCAGATTACCCCATGTTCTATCGCCCAGCATGCTCCAATAACCTGGGCCTCCCATACGGGGGTTTGCTGATTTGGGTGAAAATTGCACTCCAATGTACGACAAGGGAGCTCACATCTAACAGCACTGACACACACGAGGAACAAGAGCATGTAGGAGGTCGACCACTTTAAGACTTGAAAGAACTACTGGACAACAGGGCCATATAGCCCCTGTTGGTTGCAGCTGGTGACTTTAAAGTCACTTTTGATACCCTAGAGAAGGAGGACATATGTGAGAGTAGGGAAGGCTTATTCCCCATCTTGACCTACCCCGATTAAAAATGGTTGCAAGTAGCACTACAGCCTAATACAAATACTCTTGAGTTTGGCCTTAGGGCAGCAAACAGCCTTACAAAGTCAGATAAAACAGGGGCCAACACATAGAATAGAACTACCAACATAAGTCGTATATACTATTTCCTGCTGGACTTGAAATTGTGGCCTAGAGAAGTCAATAAGTCTGTGGGCCATACCACAGACAGCAACCACAACCCCTTGGAACAGTACATGACATCCCTTTAGAACATCCCCTTGAGTTCCTCTAACGTCACCCTCATGACTAGAGAGGTTCACCCAACAAATGATAATAGGCATCTAAAATGGTCCCTGATAACCTTGGATGTAAATAAACTTGAAATAATTAAGTTCAATCTTTTGGTAAGCACTGAAGAGCTACATAGACTGGCTCAACTCCAGGGAGGGCTGGATGAGATCCCAGCTTGCCATGGCCATTTATTTGAACAATTGTCTACTGGCTTTTGAGAACCATGCACCACAAGGCAATGGAAAGAAGATTAGGTTGCAGTTTGTCTGGTTCAACAAGGAGTGTAGGAGCCTCCAGCATCAACTAGCCCACTTCATTAGGGCAAATAATGTGAAGAAAATACGGGAAGTTAGGAGATCCTACAAGTTAACCCAGGTAAGAGCAAAAAGGGAATGGGACAAAAATAGATGGGAGTAAATCAGAGAGGCCTACGCCAGAAAAGGTTCCCAGCAATTCTCGCATTTAGTAACCGGAAGGGATACTAATAGCCCTCCGCCGCCGACTTATGATATTTCAATAGCAGCTTAGTTTGATCACTTCTCATCACTTTATTCTGGATCCTGTGTCGCAGACACTGAAGACCTCACCCGTGGATATGCTCATCCTTTTACCATTGATTTCTTCTCCAAAGAAGAAATCATGTCTGCTCTCAACTCCATTGAAAAGGCCAAAGTCCCTGGCCTGGATGGCATCCTGGTTGACGTCTTTGTAAATGATCCCGTGAACTGGACAACCTACACCTTGGCCCTAGCTAATGTGATTGCAGCATAGCTCCAAATACCATCCTCATAGAAGGGGGAGGAGTTAATTCCAGTATAGAAGAAGGGCGACAGATCTACACCTTCCAACTACAGGCCTATTAGTCTCTTTGCGTACAAAAGGTACTCGCTCGCTCACTCCTTTGTTAGACACAGGCCAGGATTAGCGACCACTATGTCTTGTACTCATGTCAAGCTGGGCCCAGACAGAAAATAAGCACCATCGATCAGGTGGTTTGATTTCTTCTATTGACCTGGAAGACGGTGGTTATTGGCCAGGGACGTCTTTATGTAGCTTTTATTGATCTATGGTCTGCTTTCGCCCTTGTAATCCACCTCCATGAGGGTAACTATGCAAGGTGTCACTGAGGCAATCAAGGACAGGACACTGATTCGATCAAAGTCAACATGGGGGTCTAACAGGGCTGCATACAGCACCTTTCTGAGGTCCCTGCAGATGCCCCCACCCTAGGAGGCTAGAAAGTGGTAACCCTGTTACTCGCTGACAACACGTGTTTAGTCTCTAAAAACCCCTACAGGGCTACAATTTATTTTAGACCACTTCAAGGCCTTCAGTGATTCCCAAGGCCTAGAGGTTAATACCTGGAAGACAAAGCTTTTAATACTGAACCCTCATAAAACATACAAAGGGAAGCTAACACTGGGTGGGGTTCTGTTAGAGAGAGTGAGTACCGTTGATTATCTGGGATCACTCTCTCGGACAACATGTCCTGCAACCCCAAGTATGGAAGTGTATTCTCCATCATAGACAGATAACTGGGGCTTTGATCAAAGAACACAGGACCTCCCATAGCAAACCATTAGCAGCCCCTGTATATGACTGTAAGGCGGTAGGTTCAGCATTGTATGGTCCGGAATTGTGGGGATTCAAAATGATGGACAGCCTCCTGACAACTGAGAACAAATTCCTGAGAGCCTTGGTTTCACTCCCGCAGAGCACCCCTCTTAAACCACTAAGGCTGGATATGGGATGAACTACCATTATAGAGAGGGCCAAGTTATGCCCCCTTTTATTTTGGCTTTGCTTAAATTCCAACCCTAGCTGCTTCCTTATGCTGCTGCCCTCTTTGAAGTGAAGGCACTTGATCGTTATAAGAAAATTACCAGGATTTGCGAGGTGAAATCTTTGCTCGCCGCAATAGGACTAGAGGGGCTGTGAGAAGCTAAGGACCCAGCACGGCTGCCTAGCAAGGAAATGCTTAAGAAACAATATTGCACTTAGGTGGCTTAGTCCTCTCTATCGAATCTGTCCAGCCGTCACCTAATCATGGAGTTTATGGAGTTTAAACTGTCCAGCTCATACAAACAATAACTGGAGGCTATAATGATTTCTCAGGATAAGAAGCTTTACTTGCAATTTAGATTTGGCTCACTTCCTGTGAACTCACTCACAGCTTACTGGTGTCAGCTATCTATTCTATCACAGTGTTGTCCAGGCTGTCTCTTTGTTTGGCTACATATTTTTTGCCTTCCCACTACATCAGCTGCCAGGAGGCAAATGTCTTGTTCACATTTGCAAACGCTTTGGCATTCCCTGCCATCGCGAGGCACTGCATTTTTTAAAATCTGATTTTAGCTCACTGATAGTCTGTGCAATAGCACAGTTTCTCAGTAATATGTGAGCAATTCGAAGGTCTGTGTTGGAACTGTAACATCATCATACTTGTAAATATGTAGCACTGTGAAGTACTTTTATGGCGTTTTAACTATCTATGTAACTTCTGTGTAACTGTGTAATTGGTGATTTTAATTGGTCCCATTTTTAGCTTCTGTCTCACTTTATTCTCTTATCTAACTTTTAAGTAATGGAGTAATACTTTTAGTTGATTACCAATGTATCTTTGTATTACCAATGTATCTTTGTATGTATCAAAAATCTTTGTATGAATTTTATGCACTTTTATGGTCTTAGGACCGAAATAAAGTTTATTATGATCATGACAATTCCTTTGTATAATTGATAATTTACGTAAAATTGTTACATTATTTATTGTTTTGTCTTTTTTTATTAAACCTATCTTATTATGTTATTATACTTATTTACCAATATGATGATGTCATCAATGCTTGTTTTAATGTGTTTCAGTAGGAACCAACTGCAAGCTAATGCAAGCCTAGCTTGGGTCAGTAGGTTTAGTGGTTCTAACTGTGCATGGTCTCTGGGTGGTTCTTAAAGCTGTAAAACGTAAACCGTTTCCTACAGAGGATACTGCAGTAAATGAAGAATGTGGTAGCTTGATAAAAAGAGCTCTCTGAAGATGGTCGCCTCAGAAAAAAAGAACACTAGTGTATTCCAAATATCACTCAAATGTGCCCTAAATATAGCCTAACATGTGTAAAATATTAAGGTAACTTGCAAAATAAATAATCAAATGACCAACTGGATAAAAGAGATTAAAACAGAAACTACCTTAAAAGCCCTTTGTTGCTATTTGAAAACTCAGAAAATATGTGTTCTCGTTTAGCTTTCAAGAGCACTAACCATACTTTCAATTAGAAAAAAAGACTAACCTATTTTGGTAGTTTCTAAAGGAAATGCTTTAGGTTTTTCATCAAGATGAAGTGAAGAGTGCCACACTTTTGTCATGAATATAGAATGTCAGTGCTCCAGACAAACAGGTACTCAAGATCTATGGGTCTTCCTAAAACCTGATAATAATGGTAAAGGTGGAAAAAAGTTAGAAAACGAAATCCATTAAATTGATCTCAACTCTTATTCACTATGGCAAAATGCGCAGGTCTAAGGAGAATCGGCAGAAAGGACCTTAAAGAAGTAGGGTTCGTTACAAGCAGTACAGGGGGTGATGTGACTAAAGTCCTCTTTTATTCTGCCTGGGTGAAAGAGGCGGTGGAAAAAGCTAAAAACGAGCAACAAAAGGAGGGGATTAGATTGGTAAGAAAGGAGGAAATACAGGGACAGTACTTCCTTACGAACCATGCTAGTTTAGGGTTAAGACAGATAAGGCTAATCAACTCGATTTTGAATAACAAGGAGGATATGGCATTACTGTAACTGATAGTGGATTTGCAGGGTATGAAGAAGATGTATTTGCTGGAAATAGGCATAAAGCCCTAGCATCCACAGAATTTATGGAGTATGATGGAGAGGGATTTCTTAGTGAAATAGACTAGCAGCATGGGTCGGCACACAGTCTTTCAATCCTATCATGGAATATAAATGGCTACAAGGAAATATTGGCACAGATCGAGTTCGATAAAATTATAAAGCTTAACGATATCTTGTGCCTACAGGAGACATGTCTGTGTGACGATACCCTAGAATCCTTAGCTACAGAATGATTCGCCCAACACTCCAAAGCAGCAAAGAAAAATAATCTGGGGAGGCCATCAGGGGGTCAACTGCTGGTCTCCTTACAGATAGTTAGGAAAACTGAAAGGTTAAATTTACTTTGTGAGTGGGCGTTGGGCTGCAGAATTCTACTGCAGAAGGTAGACCCCCGCTATGAGGGAATATGCATCATAAATGTGTATGTACAGAAGGGAAAGGATCATGAATAAAAGGGGAACTTGGGAAAATTAAAAGAAGATTTAGAGTCCATTAGCGTTAAACAAGAGTAGGACATAGTATTGGTGGTAGGTGATTTTAATCATAGACTAAATCCCCGAAAGGTAGATAGTTGGAATAAAGAATTCTTAGAATCCCACCATATTGAAGTAGCAATCTTTCCAAGGGGGGAGATGTCACAGCAGGACAAGACGTTCACTCAGCAAATGGGGTCTCAGGGCATGGTATGTTGCAAATGGGAGATTCCAGCCAGAACGGCCAGCGGGACGGACCTTTGTAAGAGGCCAGTAACTTTGTCCAATAGATTATGTGTTTTGCCAGGCTTGGTGTTTTCATTTAATTAAAAATTTGAGGTGAGGCAAACGACAGGCAGTGACCACTTCCCCTTGAGGGTAGAATTACACATACTGGAATGTGAAAGTAGAGAGAGGGCTCTACAGATCCACGTGGACTATCCAAAACGGCTTGCAACCTGTATATCTGCTGAACATATAGAAAAGTTAAAGTTAATCCAGCAGTCGATCCCAACTGAACAATTCAACCTAAGGTAGGAATTCCTTGGTTCGAATTAACCATAGGTAAGCTGGCGCACTCCCTAAAGAAGGTATTCAAGACAAAAAAGATAGGATTGGGTAGCCACGCTGTTAATAAAAATAGGAAGCCCTGTTTTGACGAAGAGTGCAGGGTAGCCAAGGCACAGAAAAGACAGAAGGAGAGAAGACTAAGGGCCATGTTTGAGGTGGACCTATATCAGGCACTTCAGCAACTAAGGTTAAAATATAAAACATTAACTCGAAACAAAAAAAGGATGTATAAAGATAAGTGTTGGGCAAATATGCTGGTGGTAATTGAAACTAAAGATATGAGAGGGTTTTGGAAATTAGTACACGAAAGTATGGGTAGGAAAACTTGGGAGAAATCTATGGAAAATGGCAGACACAAGTACAGCCAAGAACCCAAGATTGGCCACAGGTAGGGTATGATATAAAGGAATACTTTACCCCAAGATATATAACTGAAATTATAGCTAGTCTGAATCTTACCCGTGCTGAAGGCCCAGATATTCTCCCGGCAGTGATAATTAAAACGAGACCGGAATGGTGGGCGGAGCTATTTGCTAAGATGTTCCTAGTTATCTTGGAAACAGGAATTGTACATGAAAGCTGGAAGGGTGCAATTATAAGGCCAATACATAAAAAAGGTGATCACAAAATTCCAAAAAATTATAGGCTGATAAACCTCTTAGATATAGGGGGAAAAGTCTTTTCAAAAAGTATAATGTATGCCTTAAAAGACTGTGCAGAAGAAAATCAGATTATCCCCTCGGAACAGGGAGAGTTTAAAGCTGGCCATTCCACAATTGATCATTGTTTTGCCCTTTGGGCTATAACACGGAAGTCGATGGAAACGTGGGGAAGGTTATTTTGTTGTCATCGAACTTTGAATTGGTACACTGGTAGTTGCACTAGACTGAAATGGTAAAACATACCATTACATTTTTATTTTGTATGCCCATATTGTAATTGCCTGACCCCTGCACTGTTTGCTGAAAGAATATAGCTAAAAGAATGACAGAAAAATTCTGAATGCTTTGTTGGCTCCTTTGCCCTGGGGAGGTAATTCATTTGTATTGCTTAAAAAAACACCTGGATGTTGTATGCACGTAGGATAGTAAAAGTGGATGACATCTCATGTGTCCCTAACTTTATTATGTTATTTTAATATTAGATGCTTGATATATTTTCAACTTCTTGAGCAACAGAGTATTAATAAGTGATAAAGAATTGTAGTGAAGTCGGATTTTAAATTACAGTTTTGTAAATTCCACTTCTGGGTGCTGCTTTTACCTGAAACTTTAAATCTGCATATTTCCAGTTATACTGTTTGGATGTTTGTTGCTCTACTAATAATGTATTTATTAAAATGTACTATTTTTTTTTAATTGTTTTGCAATTTTTCCTATGTCATTTTATCACTTTATTTGTATGTGTTGCATACATACTTACACGTTTCCTCTAAGTTAAGCCTCACTGCCTTGTGGTAAACTACCAGAGTGGTAAGCTCAGGTTAATTTAGTGACTTTTGTTGTTCACTTAAGGATTATCGTTATTATTTGAGTAGGGCTTCCACTGCCCCAACCAATAACCCAATTTCATACAAATGGGCTTTTAAAAAATGTTAAAAAGGGCGGAAAATGTTTTTTTTTAACTAGGCCTAACTAGAGATAGCAGAATTAATATTTGTATCTGTACTCCAGGTTTCTAATAGAACAGTGATTGCCTTACCTAATTAAAGAAGCCTTTGGGGTTTGTCACTGTAGGGACATATTGACTTTAGATTTCTACATGTCCTATTTTTAAATACTATGCACCATCTTATACCGTAAAATAAATGCAGCAATCCACAGGTTCCATGTAATTTTCCATGACATGGGTGTAGTTTTTATACTATAAACTATGGCCATACAGGAGAGTTAAATAAGCTAATTGCTTCAACCTTTAGCGGTCATATTACATATATTGGGCACTGAGAGTCAAAAAGCTTGGAATGGGCAGAATTTGGCGACTCCACATTACTCTTGTAATGCTGAGCTGCAGCCAAATCCCGCAAATCTCCATGTGGCAGAGTTGTTTTCCATCAGGAACCAGAATGCAATAAAATCTCACTCAACAGAGAAGTACGAAAAACAATGTCCTATCCCTTAGGTTCCAAGATAGGCTGGAGCTACAAATCATGTAGTTATCCACATGGGAAAGGTAAATCTCATATCTACTATGACCCAGGAAAAAACAAAGGGAAGACAGCAAATGTCTTAATACTGCCCTCACACACTTTGCAGTTTCATGCTTCATCATAGGGCCGAATCATACATCTAGGTGCAGACCAACACTCTGGATGGAGCGCAATTTTTTTTTGACGAAGAACAGTGGTGAGGGTAGACAAGGAAAGGAAAACGTGATAGAACACACATAAGACACGTACAGAAACGTGATACAACTCAAGGCAAACAAAGGGGAGGTCTAGTCCCCTGTAAAACGGGACCAAACAGTGCAGTATATCTACTTAAAACAACCTACGGGTAAACATAAATTCTTTTATTCTGTCTGTGAACCCCTGGTAGAATTAAAAATACACTTAGGGGTATAAAGGGGAGGTAACGGCCCCTATAGCCCCACTGCAAATATCAACATGTTGCTGCCAATGTTATGCATCCACAAGGGTCGCGCTGGTATTCATCAGGGTGTTGGTCCCTAGTTGATGGTCTTCACCCACCTCGGGTGTTTTACCTTAATATATGGTCTGTAGGTAATATCCAATTCTTCTATACTCTGCAGGATTTCTGAGAGGAAAAAATTCCTATAAAAATGGAAAAAAGGGAGGAAAAGAAAACACAAAAACCACTCTGGTTTATGTACCCCTATGTCTTTGTGTTCCTCCTATCTAAGATCAGACATTTATCTTCAACCCACCAGTCTCTCAGTTAAAAAGGCCCAAAACAACAGAGCGAATGAGCCTCTATCCAACCCACCTGGGGCAGCCACACTCCGATTATTTCCTCATCATACATACTATACACTTGACCCCAGTGTATGTCATAAATCTCTCAAGTGTTCGTGATGTATTCATTCTATACTCGCATGAGTTCACAAGAATTTCTCTGAACCCGGGATTTAAGTGAGATTGTGCTCTCCCCGTCACACTGTGGAATACAAAACACACATAATGGTTGTGTAAGCATAATGATAAATACCATATCTTTTACCAAACGCCTTCCGTTTGTTGTATCTCTAAGTGTAAATACTTCACTGCCCAGTCTCAAAAGATGTTATGCCTAGCCACCTCCTGATTGCTCCCTGCGTTATATTCCTCCCCAAAGTCCATGATTGTTTTCAGACTAAGAGGGGGTGGAACAGTGATTCTACCACATACACAAAAACTGGGAGCAGCCCGTCTCTCAACCAGTTTCCCCGTACTAAGAATGTCAAAACCTATGCCTTCACAAAGCGCTCTGTTAACTCACTAGTCAGAAGAGACACACAGAATGTTTTCCTCACGTCAGTCCACTGCCAATAATGACTGACTGTCATTATCGCTATTATATAGTGCCGAGCCCCAGTCACGTGGTCGCAACACCCGGGCCCAGCCAAACCACAGAAAATGAAAGAGGACTCTGTTAGGTAGAATATGTATGCCGTCACACAACCATTACATCTCAAATAATTTACAGTCACTACATTCCTTTCAGGGTAAATAGCTACTGAGTTGCTCACTTGCTTTTTTGTGTTTTCAAACATTTCAATGCCTCTTTATCTCTGTATTTTTTGATCCAAAACTTACAGTTCAAATTCTACCCTTTACGCTGATCCACATGCGGGAAGCCTGATTCATATTCACCCCTGTATTTACGTATCTTGCTCCTGACTGTCATACACTGTTAAGGACAGTATAAGCACACTTATAAATGGATTCCAAGGGGTAATACTGCAGAGCTTAAATCCTTATTCCCTGCTATGTAGAACATCCATTTATATCAATAGGAAAAAGGCACAGTGATAAAAGTAAGAGCAAATAATAATATCTAACTAGATTTATTGTGAGAGGTAACAAACTTTGTCTCACGTGTTGTTCACTACATAAAAACCACAAGTGCTCGCCTTTCTTAGAATCTCAAGGATTAGTTATCTTCTTGTCATGGCATGTAGTTGAAACCACGGAATACAGTCATTGAGTCCATTAGAATTACTCTTGAGCCTCTCAACCCAACGCTGTTCCCTCATTAAAAGGAAATTCGCAATGTTACTGGTGTCAGGTGGTATGAAAGGTTTGTCAATTACTGTCCATCTCAGCTCTAATTCGCTGTGTCAACATTCATGAAAGTGGGACGTCATTTTGGTGTTCGTTTTTCCACAGCGTATCGTGCTCATGTATTCAAGTATGAGGGACTTAACTCTCCCAGTTGTCATACCAACATACTGCATGCTACACGGACATTTAAGTAAATAAATAACATTCTCCCTGTTGCACGTAGTGTATCTTCTCAGTTCCCCTGGGCAACTAAGACAAATGTCCACACTTTTCCCATTAATGGAAAGTGGACACACCGTACAGTAGCCACACAAATAATGACCTGTTACTGGTGGTAGGGTAAGGTTTACGTCCACATTATTGGGGGCATTCATCGATGTCCTTGGGCGAGTATTGACAATCATGTCTTTAATATTAGCACTTTTCTTAAATGAGAAAAGTGGCATCGGTTGGTCCAGTCCATTCGAGTTCAGAATCCTCCAGTTCTTTTGTATACTTTTTTTCACATGGTTGGATGCTGTTTTAAATGTGGTAACACAAATGCTGCTGTCAACCATCTCTTTCTCATTGGTTTCCAACAGGGTCTCCCTGTCACAATTTCTTGGTCGTTTGCGGGCTCTTTTGATTACTTGGTCAGGATAATCTCTGTCTCTCAGTTTTTTGCTCTAGTAGTCTGCTTCCTTCTTATAATCCAAAACTAATGTGCAGTTCCTGCATAATCACAGAAACTGCCCATTGGGCAGGTTCACCCTAAGAGAGCGGGGATGAAAGCTATGAAACAATAATAGATTGTTCCTATCTGTAGGCTTGTGAAAGACACTACTGATCAGAGCTCCACCTTCAGCTTTGATATTCAAATTCAAGAAAGCCAATGACTCATTTGTCACTGTGGCCGTAAAAAATAGGAAGGGGTTTCTTTCGTTCAACCAGGTTAAAAAAGACTGAACGGAATCTCTATTACTTCTCCAAATGATGAAAACATCATCTATATATTGGCGCCAGACCCTTACCTGTTTAGAAAAAGCGTTGGCGGATGAAAAGATGCTTTCCTCTTCAAACTGTGAGACATAGACAGGCCAAACTGGGGGCACAAGAGCTCCCCATACAGGTACCATGGGTCTGTAAATAAAACTGATCTTCAAATTTGAAAAAAAAATTGTGAGTGCCAATTCTAAGAGACAAAGAATAAAAGCATGAGGTGTCTGGAAATTCCAATGTTCTGAGAATAAAATATTCTCAATCACCCTCAAAGTTTCTCGTTGGGGTATATTTGTGTACAGTGACTTTATGTCGAGCCCAACCATAAAGTCACTGTGTTGATCAAATTCTAGATCCTTTATAAGGTTCAGTACTTCTCGCGTGTCTTTAAGATACACTTGGATGACTTTGAATTCATACAAGACCTTAGCCCCGCAACAATACTTTAACCTGGGCTATTCAAAAGCAGTGAAATTAAAATTCCTAAAGTCACAACTCGGAGTGATGCCGTGCACACAGCATCTTCCACCATGGAAAAGGGTGCAGACTTTCACAGTATGCAGTCTGTGTAAAAACGGCCAGGGGGACATCATCTACACCATCTGTTCTTGCACGAAGATGCTTCAAGAATGGAGGCAGCTGCTAAAAATTCCCTTTAATCAAAGTCAAATATTTTACATATGGTTTTATTTTTTCATGTATTGCAATGGTTTTAAGTAACTCTGCAAAATAAAAATGAAAAACTGAAACTGAAATACTTAGTTTTTACTGCACCTAGGAGGCTGCATGCTTTACTTCGGCTAACCAGTACTACCGTGCTAGTGTTCTCTGCTTAAAAATTGGTAAGATTGGCTTATACCCAATTGGCACATTTAATTTGCCTGTAAGTCACTAGTAATGTGGCACTCCCTGTGCCCAAGGACTGTAAACTAAATGCCACTAGTGGGCCTGCAGCACTGATTATGCTGTCATGTGTCTCAATTAGGCTTAGAAGGAAATGTTGCCATTTTACATGTACACATGGCATTTCTAAAGTTGGCATCACTCTTCAAATGGACTATTGACACACATTTGCCTATGTGACATTTTGGCTTCCTTTCCTAGAAACACCAACTTTGCATACATCAGTCAGCTTAGCAAGAACATTATAGTAATGCCTTGACACTATGTACAACAAGGCCTTCACGTACATTGTGCAAATGTGTTAGTTCTGTTTGTCCATTTGGTGACATAGCTATCTGTAGCACAAAAACAATGACAGCCTGACATTGAGAGGTCTCTACATGCTGATACTTTTGCCCAGTAGCTGACTAACATTTCTGTGAGGGGTGTCCAGCTCATGACCAAGACGGGGTCCTACCTACTTACCAACCAGGTAACAGGGTTGGATCATTCAGTAAGAGGATTCTTGTCAGCCCAAACAGGCATACCCTAGACACATAGGTCAGGGTTATAATAGTATGAGTATGTTATATTGTTATATTACTTTATATGCATGCATATATATGTTGTTTCAGCACAGTGGTGGAACTTTTTGCTTTGTTCATTGTCCTGATACTTCTTATAACTTACATCTGCCTCTGTCTATTGATTATTGCAGCAAATATATTCTATACAAGAATCACGTTGGTTTAATAAACATTAAAAACATCCCTCTGTGTATTCTTTGTATATTTCTCTGAGCAAAAAAGAACACAAGTGTATGAGCAGAAGGTTTCAGATCTGTCACCATGATTCTTGAGCGAACAGGCTTGTTATGTTCAGTGTTTGCCAGAACTGTTCACTTCCAGACTAGGTCTAGGAGGGTTTATGATGGCACTGTGTGATAGCTAGTCTAAGGGAAAACACTCATGCTGGAGTGCATGTAATCAGTCTGGACTCATCCCAACTTTGATGTCATCCACAAACATGCAGTTCCTACTGATTAGTGGAAACTTCACAACAGTGCGACCCAATCAAGTATCTCTTTAAGCCTGTCTCAGGCCTGCCATTGCAACCTTTGTGTGCGGTTTTATACGGGCACAATTAATGTTTTGCTAGGCGAAAACCTTTCTTTGCAATGCATATAAGTCACCCCTAGAGAAGGCCCCGGAAAAAGCCCAGAGAGCAGGAAGCAGTGTAATTAAAGTGTTGGATATGTTAAGTTTTTCATATCCTTGTAAGAGAAAAGCTCTAACATTTTTCACTACTGCAAAGTCTACCCCTACCATAGAATAACGTTGTAAGTTCCTTATTACATGTAACACACTGATTGTTGAATGGGAACAGATAACCAGTTAATGTTTTGTGGCTTTAGAGTTGTGATAAAAATACTAATGCGTGGTAAACTCGGATTTTAAATTACAATTTTGAAAATACCACTTTTACATAGTTTGCATTTCCTTGCCTAAGCTGTTAAGTACCTACAGCCTGTCTCTGGTCACATGACTGAATGTAGTCGACAGTTGGGCTTAGGTGTTACTGAATTTTTCAGCACTGGCAGGATGAAAGGAAGGAGCTGGACCCACCCCCACTTACACTTGAATAGGCTGTGTCCTGACTCGACAGAAAGGGCTGCATATCCCCTGTACAACTGGATATATATATATTGGACCTCAGACACCAATTCTTCAATATACTTCTAGACCTGTGAATAACCTGCCAGGAAGAAGGACTGCTGTGCTGCTACAAGGACTGCCATTCTTCTGCTTTTGCTTTGAAAAACTGCTGCCCGGTTGTGCTGACCTGCTGAATGATGCCCTCTTGTATAGGTGAGAAGAACTGGTCTTAAATTGCTTGATATGAGAATCCAGAGTAAGTTCAAGAGCTACTTAGCTGGCCTCCCGATCTGAAGCCTCAAGGACACACAGGTTTCCAACATCCTTGCTGTAGCACCTGAACTCTGTCATCTGTGAGTCTACCTCGGTAAGTGGTGCCACCCCAGTCCAGGACCTTTTGAAGTTAGCTTAAGGTGCTCTGCCAGCCTCTGGGTATACAGCAGGGTGTCAAATCTCCTCCACTGTGTGGCGCAAACCTAAGCAGAAACAACGTACTACTGCTGCTGCATTGAATGAGCTCTCTGCAAAGATTTGCATTGTCTTCACAGCCCAATTGGAATCACCCACTATGCAATGCATCCTCTACATAGGCCCTCACATCCCTCATTATTGGCAGCCTTGATGACAATGATGGACTACACATCACAGCCTTGCAGCACCTCGGAACCAATGCCTTCCCTCGAATGCATGCCACATCCATGGCACCAGACTTTACATCTCAAGCCCTGTCATCAGAATTCTTGACAACATCGCAGCCTCATTGCATCTCAAAACCGCCACCAGGATTTAAGGTACTCTATTAAGTGGGCCTAACTGAATCCCTGTATCTGGCCCACACTTCATCACGGTTGGCCTGAACATGTGACTTTGTCCCAGTGCCACTTGACCAGATTGTAACAGTTGGCACTTTGTCCTTTTTGGCACTATTTTCACTGAAATCTTTCAAATTAAATATCTCCATTCTACTGATTTTTTTTTTGCCATTTTGATCTTATTTTATTTATTAAAGAAAGTTCTATTTTTCTAATTTGGTATGAGGTCCGTTTTGTGTGGTGTTTGCACTTCATTCCTGTTTGAATATAAACCTGACTTATCTGTGCAACCAGAAGGATGAACACAGGATTATTTAGGCTTTGCTTGTGCCTCACTCCGACAAGGATTGTGCATGCTGTTTGACAAGGCTCACAACTCAGTCAACCAACAACCCAAATTCTTACACTCTCTTTGTATTATTTATGAATATGAGTGCAAATTTGAATAATACTTAAAACATTTGTTTTTATAGCTGTACGAAATCCAACTTAATGCCAGTGTCACATTTTTTTCAAAAGATGTCAGAAATCCTTACATAAGAAAGTCACTGTTTTCCGTCAAAAAGCCTCTGGTACCCATTTCAGAATTGTTCTCCAATTGTCACCTGGCATCCCGATTGCCTCCAGAAAGGAGGAGTAAATGTCTCAGGAAAGGGAACATAAGGGCCTCAGGTGGCTGCCAGGGTGTGCCCACCAACTGCAAAAGCTTCAAAGGGGCATCCCTGTAACAGGCAGATGTAACTCACCCCTATGCCTGCCCTTTTCATTGTTGAGGTAGTCATAATTGCTCCACTCCCAGTGGGATAAAACCTGATTCAAAACCTGTTTGCTGGGGTAATTTCTTATTTCCGAAGACACACATGAAGGATGTATCCAGTGTTCTGCCCGGGCGGGGTAGGAACGTTTCTGCTATGTGGCAATATGACATAAGCATAAGAGTGAACAGTGGAATGTTTAGGGGCAGCCCACCAAGAAGGGATGTGAAAGTGGGTAGGGCTCACGTTGGGAACTTTTTCCGGTATTGGTTAGGGGATCTCACCCACCCACAAACTAGTTTCAGGCATATATGTGGCACCTCTGGGTACTTCCTTCAGAACACATCTGGACCTGTGGAAGACAGAAGATGGACAGCACCTGGTATTGAACATGAGAGAGACTCCAAAGGCTGAACCTGCTCCCACTTGTACACATGACAGAGAACTGGACTCTGAAGGTCAGTTGGTTTAACTCATGTTAAGCTACAGGGCCACAAAAAATGCAGGAATCCAACTGACTATTTCCAAAGGGATTTGCTGGTGGCTTCGGGGAGAGGGAGTCCTAACCCTTAAGTGGCACGCACAAGATCCTGGAGCCTTTTCTGGTGGTAGAGTGTGCTCACTGGACCATAAAATCTACAAACCTAGACACTTGAAACCTTTTCAGAATGTTTCCTCTTATTAACCAGTGGGACCGGAACTGACTCTGAAGTCCCACCTGTAAATGTCAATTCACCAGTTGGATTCACCTCACTGTTTTCCCCTACTAAAAGGATTTTGACTCCCAGAAACCTTTCTTAGGCCGAATGTATATGCTCTTCACCGAGGCTGATGATGAACTGCATCTGAACACTGATGTTAGCTTCCAGAATATAGATTCTAGACTTCAACAACTCAGAGCTTTTCAGCTACTAATCAATCTATGTCTAGTTTGCTGCTGAAGCCAAGGCTTACCCAGGGACCTAAGCTGCACCAAGCCTTTTTCATCGAACCCTCTGTCAGATATAGCCGTCAGGCTAGCCTACCACTGACCCGTTGATGAGGACTTTTCTTTAAAAAATTCACGTAAGCCATAAAGTAAACTTTCCACCAGGAAAAAACAGGTCCCTGCATCAAGGTTGCCTCATAGTCATACTTATATCCAATCTAGTGTGACCAGATTACCATCATATCTCTGGTTTTCTACATTCGTTTATGTTGGATTTATTTTTCATGTCCATTTATTTATTACATAACACTCAATTTGTATAATCTGAAGTAGTATTTTTAATGTGTCATGTTTACTACTTTTTTTGCTACTGATAAGGGCTTTACCCACTCCTATAAAGTGCTGAGCCTATCCCTCCTCACTACAGTGAATGGTCTTTGGTGTGAGCCTCGGATCCGGCAGGAAACTTGGCGTGGTCAACATCGACAGCAGGAAAGCTCTGAGTGGGGGGAAGTCTGGAATCTGTACCCAGGAAGGTATTATTGGTGGTTGGCTGTTGTTCAAAATCTGTTTTACATTGTCTCTTAAAACCTTTGGTGAAAGTCGAAATTGTTTCAGCGGGCAAAACCGGCAATTTGAAGTCTCCCTACTGCTTTTCCATTTGTCCCAGTATCCACTTGTTCTCTGAAGGAAAAATGTCTGTTAAACAATTTGGCATGAGCCAAGAGTCCAGGGCCCTATAAGCACCATGGGTGGGGCCTTTACCACACACAAGCTAGTCCAAGTCATGTGATATCACTGGATACCTCCATCAAGAACACATCTGGAAACGTTAAAGAAAAAATGAATCTGTACCTGCTGTTGAACAAGTAAGCGACTCCAATTGCTGAAACTGCTTCCACTTATACCCATGTCAGAGAAGAGTAATCCAAGGGTCAGTTAGCCAACCTCCTGTTAAACTACGGGGACACAAAAACTGCAAGAAGCCTATTTTTTCCAAGAACCCAGCTGACTAGTTCCAAATGGACCTGCCCTGATCTGCTGGTGGCTTCTAGCCCTAACACCTAAGTGATATCTGGAAGGTCCTGAGCCTTGGCTGTTGTTGCAGTGTGCTCCTCTGGCCCTAACATCTACACAACTGAACATTTAAAAACTCTTTCAGAACTTTTCTTCCATGGAATCAGCTGAGTATAGGACCTACTCCCAAGCTGCAGCTGCCAATGTAGAATTGCTGTCCATATTCAACTCACTGGTTTCCCCTGTTTCGGAGGTTGAAAGCATAGGATCTATGCCCGGTCAGAATTTGCGTAGTCATGCTCCTCGGAACTCTGGGAGGTGTAAAAAAACTCTGCACCGCTACTTGAAGTTTCCCAAGTGGGTGGAGTTGCTTGCCGAGCCCTTTTGTGTGATATTCTGTGTCATACGCAAAACGAAGTACGTTCTCATATCAGAAAACACACACTAATGGCACCACACGGTTGATAGCTTCCTTCTTCCGGCAGTTGTTGAAGTAGTCGCGCCCTGAGTCCTTCATCATTCTCCTGACTCCGAGTAATGAGAGAGAACAACCTGTAGTCCAGGGCAATGCTGTTGATGAACAAAGCAACATTTTATACATTTTTTTGTGTAGACTAGATTTGTGTTTGTCAGCTTAATGGACTGATCGGGTCTTTGAGTGTGAACCAGAAAACAAAGCAGTGTGGACCAGGCAAACAAATATCGTTAAGTGTCAATGGGGGGGAAGAAAAAATCACCTTCAAGAAAAGAATGATCACCTGTTAGCTTAATAATTATAGTCAAACACCCACTCTCACTGTGTGCCACCACATGAACCATCTAAACTCACCAACAAACAACAGTCACTCATAAATCCCTCATTCATGCATTTACCTTTTCAAATTAAAGCACTGTAGTACATTGCTGATCCTTTTTGATTCATGAAATACACAATGGGCAGTCTTGTGAATTAAATATTGTGGGGCAGTCCTGCTAGGACATTAAAGAAAGGATAGACATGGGATGGAGGCAGGCATTGCCTCTCAAATGTCCTTGAATGGAATGAAGGGAGGCTTCCTAACTGCACACTGGTCCAACCCTGATCCGGCCATACATGTGTCTAAAATGGTGGGGCTCCATTAGTCAGTCAGACACTAACATACAAACAAAATATTGTAATGTATGTAATGTAGCTATATATTTGTTTTTTGTTCTACTTTGAAATACAATGCACTCTGCTTTGAGGATGCTTAGGCCTACTTTATAGTGATATTACTATTTAAAAGGAATGTTTTGACCTGGCTAAAGGTTGATATGAACAGGTCAAAATGGGGATTTCAAAACTGCTCTGCTACGCTTCTGTGCTAGGTCAAGAGTCATGTTTTACACAGTAACTTTAACCAATTTATAAAATTTAGCAGGTTTAGAGCACATGCACTGGGGCTTTGATAACAGGCTCCCAGTGCCCGGCATCCCAAAAACAACAGTATTAGTTTAAAAAGAATGTGGGTGATCATGTAAAAAGATGTATTTGTAATAGTGGCCTAATGAGAGTTGTGAGGTGTATTGATTCTATTGACTCATTTGTCCAGTAATAATGTGTTGTTGTATTTTTTCTGTCTTTAAAATGTGTTACTGACATTAAAATAGGTATGATATCTGTAAAGTACTAATTATAAAGAACTAATTACAAATGATATTCTCCTCTTCTTTTCTAAATTTCTGGTATTTGATAGCCCTATTATTAGAATGTTTCTCATTGCTCACAGTAACCTCATCTCCATTGTCAGAATAGGGATCCCTGATTGGCTGAGGTATGCACTCAGGCCAGGCAGGAACCACCACTCAAGTCAGATTAAACTAGATACAAACTAAAAGATAACCTGTGCTCACCCTCTTGTAGCTTGGCACTGAACAGGCAGGCATATCTAAAGAGGCAATGCGTAAAGTATTTGTGCAACACACTCACAGTAACACAATGAATATACCACAAAAAGACTCCACACAGGTTTAAAAAAATAGATTATTATATTATGAGCACATACAACACCAGAACGACAATAAATCCAATGTATACAAGTTAAGATATGGGATTTTAAAGGAATAAATGCAGTAAAGCACATAGAAGCAAGCAGCACTAAAACGGTTACTTTAGGTCGCGCTGCACACAGGAAAAGCCGAAGTTCGATCTTACCACGGTGGAGCGCCAACTCGCTACCGGATCCATGCAGGCCCCGGTGAACAAAGTACCTTTCCTCGTCACAAACAGCGATATGAGTTAAAGTTTTCCACACAGTGAATGTGATACGTCAGTTCCGAAGATGGGTGCCGTAGTCAAGAGGCGTCGAGTGATGTGCCAGCTTTTGCCACATAGTCGAGGAGATGAGTGCATCTCACCAAGCTTTAGTGGGTGATATACGCTATCTGAAGCGTCAAACTCTGGAGGCAAAGCACTGTTTCTGATGTGATGCTCCAATTTTATTCCCGCAACCAGGTTAATGTGCTGGTTTTGCAGCACTCAGACAGGAGATGCATTGAAATTCATTCTGAAAGTATCTTGTGCACTTCCAGTGAACAAGGCCCAGGAAGAGGGGTAGTACTTTGATATCCCTGAATCTCAAGCAACAAGAGGCAAGCTGACAAGCCCTTGGAGATCACTAGGAGTGAAGGTAGAGTCCAGCTGTCCTTCAACATAGTCAGAGAGCAGCAGGCAGCAGGGTGACAAACAGAAAAGCAGATCTTCCAGATCAGCAGTCCAGTTGAGTCCTTTAAGCAGCACAGCAGTTCTTCTGGCAGAGCTTCAGTTACAAGTCCAGTAGTGTTTGATTTTAGGGGGTCAGAGATCCAATACTTATACCCAATGTTGCCTTTGATGTGGAGGTGGTGGCCAATTTATCTGTGAAGGTTAATCAGTCATTTATGTGGCGTAGGAAACAAGCTATTAAATTAAGTCTTGACTGCTCCCTTCCAACCTGCCGTAGCAAGGCTATCAGAATGCAAATGTATGTAAATGGGTACTCAGACACATCTATCCTACCTGTATTGTGGTTGTCTAGAGGGAATGCACAAAGTGTAGGTCTCACCCACCCCAGATATGTGTTGCACACAGAGATGTAAGTGCAGAGAAATGTCAACTTTCTAAAAGTTCTCCTAATCAAGGGGGGGGGGGAAGGAATCCGTGATCCATTCAATTCCCTATATTCAAGTATAATCTAATCAAAAGAGAAGGATCACTTGTCCTGCATAACTCTGGGTATGCGGAAACGGTTCTTTCAAGTCCCAATAAAAAACCCTCATTCACGTGTTGAATGTTGGTAACGTTAAGCGGTATATCTTTGTTCTCCGCTTTCCCTCACACGTGTTTGCACAATCATCGGGTTTAGTGGGTTTAGTGGTTATGCAACCTCCACCAGGAGGAAATACCCTTTTGTTAATACAGTAGTGACCAGTAATGGTGCTCGTGAAATAGTGAAGGTAAATTAAAAGTCTCTAGGTTCCAGACACTGTTATTTATTCATTCTGGTTTCGAGAGGCAAAAAAATTGATGTAGGTGACTTGGAGTTATTATGACTCAATCACACTAGGAAAACGGTGTAGGTCAACACGTGAATGAGGGTTTTTTATTGGGACTTGAAAGAACCGTTTCCGCATACCCAGAGTTATGCAGGACAACTTTCTAAAAGTGGCATGTCTAAAACTTTAATGTTAAATTCAACTTCACAAGTAAGGAGAAATTATCATTACCATTCCAAACATGTGCAACATGAAAAACCTACTCCTCTCAGGAAATACAGCTCGAAAGTGTGTTAAGGAATTTCCAATGCTAGCCTATGGGAGGGGTATGCCTCACAGGAGTGGAAAATAAATTTGAGTGTTTGACACTACAAGGACATTTCAACTTAAATACATATGTCTCACTTTTTCTTACAGGGCACCCGGCCCTTAGGGTTACATAAAGCCTACCTTAGGGTTGGCCTATATTGAATAAAAGGGGTGGAGGTTAAAGCTTGGCAAGTAGTTTTAAATGCCAAGTCAAAGTGACAGTATACTGCACACACAGGCTCTGCAATGGCGAGCCTGAGAAAGGTTTGAAAAGCTTCTTATATGGGTGCCACAATAATTGCTGCAGGCCCACTAGTAGCATTTGAGTTACAGGCCCTGGGTATATGGTATACCATATTACAATAGGAATTACTGGTAAATCAACAATCACAATCAAGCATAAAGCAATGTCACCATGTTTAGGGGAGAAGCGCATGCACTTTAGCACTGATTGGCAGTGGTAAAGTGCCCAGAGTCCCAAAGCCAACAAAAAGAAGTCAGCCAAATAGGAGGTGGAAGGCAAAAGCTTTAGGGTGATCCTTCAGAGAGGGCCATTTCTTAACATCGATTTTCAGCATTTTCTTTCGTGGTTTACTGCAACACTTCCCAAAATAAGATGGTTGTATCCGTCCAACAACCAGAGGTGCTTTGGTCATTCACCTAGTCACTGACATTTGAACTTGAGAGTTGAAGAATGTCTTTCCCTTGTGGCTGGAATCAGAAAGTCTAGTGTGGCCCAGGGAATGAATAGTTACAGTTTCTATAAAAAACATTTGTCATGTCCAAGTCAAAAGAAAAAGTGGGAAAGCTGCCCTTTGTTCTGACATCTATTCCTGTTTCCCTGCCAGATGGATAATCCCTGTTAAGCCACCACTTGCTGACAACAACATTGCCATTCAGACCCAGAGGCTAAGCCATTGTACTCTAGGATTAGCGTTGTCAACAGCTAACTAATGGAGTTTAATTGGTCTCTTGAGGCAAATCATTTCTAAATAGGGTTTCTCTCAAGAAGCACATAGTGTACATTCTTATTGTAAGTTTTCACTAAAGTTATCTAAATTCTTTACAATTGAAGTAGATTTTTGAGATTAGGAGAAAATTAAATTATAATCATCACTCTAGCATTTGTTTAGGTGGAGATAAAAGATAATGATTTTATTTGTAGCTAGCCTGTTTCTGAAAAATGATACTCAATATTGAAAACAGATTTGGGGTAATTCTATGTGAGGACTTTCTACACCCACTATGTAAAATGCTATTACTTACAAGCCCTGTAGGCTCAAAAGTAAGCCTGGGCGACGAACTCTGCTCTGCATAGTGGAGTGGAGTTTTGTCCTCGCTCACGCTCATCAACATCAAGTTGGAGAGTGCATGCGAGGGAAATCAACCTCCCGGAGAGATTACTCAACGCGGGTGGTCGGATTTCTCAATCTGAGTGGTTGTGTATGCTCACGACCACTCGCCTTGAGAAACCGTCCATTCGCTGGAGCAGCTGAAAGGAAGCAGCTCCTGCTTTCTCTGTGCGTTGTGCCGTTTGCGATAATATTAACAAGTGGACAAACACCCAGCGCTGAAAATTACTGTGAACAGCATTTTTCTAACTCACTCCGCCGTATCGAACAGAATGAGTGATAGAGCAAACTTCCATGGGATATTGCATGGAATTTCCTGCACCATTGAAAATGATGGGTCAATTCTGATTTCTTAACTATAATAAGAAGGATAACAAGGATTGACAGCACTGAAGAATGTACCTCAGTCAATACATTTCAACCTTAAGCCAGTTTTTCAAGTGGCACACAATAAGCCTACTTTCCCCTGTCTCTCTGCGATGTGACGTGGGGGGGAATAAACATGCCTGCACTGCATAGTGCCTGCTATGCAGTGTATAGATGTTCACAAACATCCATTTTACAATGGAAGGTTGAGCTGTGGGCCTTTTCCGCCTATGCATCCATTGGAGAATGGATGTTTGCGACCGGTGTATTGGTAATCATGAGGTTGGAACTGCTGACCTAAGGTTGGGTGGTTCCAAACTGCAACGGTGTTGTCTGCCCAACATCGTTGTCAGGCCCTTAATGTCTACAACAGCATGGTTGTTAACAACACTTAGTCTTGGATGAATGTGCCACACATTAGAAATCTATAAACATTTACATACAAAATTGGGCCTTATTCCAGTATTAATGAAAAAGCAGTATAGCACAACCCTGGGAATGTCAGGTACCATTGTTTTTACATTTTCTGCAGGTTAGTTTCAGGGTAGGCTTAACTTCACCACATACGTCCTCCATACTTATTAGGAAGTTTTTTTTAAGAGCAACATTTCATAAAGGCTCTTCCTTCAACCAGTAGTACGATGTTGGTAAGGTCCTAGACCATGTTCCAATGTGCTCACTTTCAACAATTGAAGGTGACCTTTTTCTATTACCGTTGAACCTGGCGATTTTAATTTAAACACAGTAATCTTAACATTCTGGCAAACAATTTTTCTAAAACCATACTGAATGTCATCCAATCACTAACCCAGGGAGGTGGTGTGATGGAGAGACTAAAGTCAGTATTAAGGACCAGTCTTCATTAGAGATCATTCTGCACTCAAGCTAGGTATGCTACAAATGTATCTTTATCTAGTAAAATGCCAATTAACTAGGTTCAAAAAAGTGTATAACAAATAAATGTATATTTGAATCACTCACTTATACAGTCAGTCATGCACCTACTAAATAATCCCTTAAGGCACTTGTAAATCCACTCATTCTTCAATACACCTTGGTATAGATATATATGCAAAATATTTCAACTTTACCGAAAAACACATTTACTGGATGATGTCATCAGTGATGTAATTTGAGATGTCATCAGTGATGTCATCAATGATGTCACTGACCATGTCACGAGTGATGTAATATGTGACATCATCAGTAGTGCATTGCGGGCGTACGAGTTATAGTTAGCGCAACTAACTATAACTGGCAAATTTCTCTGGTTTTATATGAGTTAAATATCCAACTAACTATAACGTCCCTGAAACCTGTTTTTTCAGTAAATTTCAAAGGTTTTTTAATGTTAATTTCATGTTTTAATATTTATAAAACCTATATTTTTTCTAATTGTTTTTTAATATTTGGCAACTCTATTATCCTTTTTTTAACTTTAAAAATGATGTAATGTTTTTTATCTTCCCCCCAAAATGTGTATTGTTTTGAGAAAACTACAGTCCCGTACCGGTAGTCTACCAAGCTCGATCAGCACGCAAATCCTATCCACCTCATTTAAATGATGAGCATTTCGTATCCGACGAGTTTGTGACATCTCGTCCCGTGTAACAACATGTACGCATGAGGTTGCGCCAGCTGCTACTGTGGTACTGTCATGTATGTATGGGGTAGCACCCACTGCGCGTTCCAAATGCGACAAATGCACACTGCCACGCCCTGTTTTAGGCCATGGACGTACGATTTCAAGCAGCATACGCCATCCCCTCATTTTTTTGGTCTCAAAACTATATCCAAATAATTTTAAAGTGTATATGAGAGCAAGCAATAATTAAAAATATTTAAACAGTGATATATTTCTAACTGTAATAAACTTATATTATAGTAAATATATTTTCTCAAAATCACATCGGGTGCGATCTCATTGCGCACTAGCTGCGCGATTGCCATGTCACCATAAAAAAACCATTTCATTAGTTCATAACATTTCCCATTGTAACAGTTCGAAAAAGCCACCCATTGTAGTCAATATCTGTACTGCATTTCATGAAGCACACCTCTTCTGCTTAGAGAGCTTTGTTCTAAACTTTTTGCAATGTACAAAACATGCAACCATCATTTTCATTAATATTCCTGCTCTGTAAAGTAGCCTTCCACCTGTGATAGCCATACACCTAAAATTTACGTTACCGAAATGTTCTCCTATACTAGAGGTAACATGGTTACATACACTGTCCACAGCACAACCTAATATAGTACGGCCCAGAGACAGTATCATGCATACATAATGAACACAGATAGATATGCAAGTGGGTACGGGCATGTGCGCTCGACTCCTTTTTATTACCAGGGTCACATATCCAGTGACGTCTGTGCTGGATGCGTGTGTGGTGAGTGTAAACCAGCCCTCAGGGAATAATTGCTGTTAGCATCAACTACAACAGTAATCACTGCATCACACGCAGAGATTCAATATTCAAAGAATCAATAATTTGTGCTGCAGTAAGGTAGGGACACTACATGTGAAATAATATAGAAATAATTCTATTGTAAAAGAACCACTACTTGTGGTATACTGACACACAATTAATAGATCTAAAATAATATACAAAAGATTATATCATAAACACTCCCTCAGTTCTAGTGCACTCACATAGCCACATAAAAAGCATTCATCATGTGCATAGCCAGCAATAATGTGTGCTGTAGGCAGGCCGTACTAGGAGCAATATCTGTTGCCATCAACACTGCATCATCTGCAATAGCAACTCAATCTGAATTGTGAACACTGCTGTCTGCAGTGTTGGCCTCAGAGAGTGGTCAGCAACGACCCACACGTACATAGGGTGACCTGAGCTGCCCATTTTGTCATAAGCAAAGCAACAAAAAAGCATGTCCGGAGCTTGCAATGATACATATGCATGGTGCAGCCAGTATGCACTAGGGCAATGTCTTGTCCTACAGGACTACCTCATCTACAATAGCAACTCGGTCTCAATTATGAACACTGCTATCTGCAGTTTAGGCCAGAGAGAGCAGTCAGCAAGGCCCCACAGCCACATGGCATTTACTTGAGCTCTACAATTTCCAATACACAAAGCAAAGAAAATGTGTGCAGAGCCTGCAATGATGCATATGAGTGGTGCAGACAGTACACACTGGAGCAATGTCTTTTCCTACAGGACTACCTCATCTACAATAGCAATTCGATCTCAATTATTAACACTGCTATCTGCAGTGTAGGCCAGAGAGAGCAGTCAGCAAGGCCCCACAGCCACATGGCATTGACTTGAGCTCTACAGTTTGCAATACGCAAAGCAAAAAAAAACATGTCAAAGCCAGCAATGATGTGTATGAGTGGTGCAGACAGAGCACACTGGAGCAATGTTTTTTCCTACAGGACTGCATCATCTACAATACCAACTAAATTGCAAATGTGAATACTGAATTCTACAGTACAGGCCAGAGAGAGAGCGTTCAGCAAGGGCCCACAGCCACGTGGCATTGACTTGAGCTCTACAGTTTGCAATACACGAAGCAAAAAAAAACATGTGTAGAGCCTGCAAAGATGCGTATAAGTGGTGCAGACCGAGCAAACTACAGCAATCTCTTCTCTTACAGGACTACATCATCTACAATAGCGACTCAATCTGAATTGTGAACACTACTGTCTGCATTGTTTATTCAAGGCTGTACTCACATACACAACATCAATAGTGTTTCCCAGTCCCTCTTTACAAAATACAACAACATAAATTACATAGTACTCTACAATAAATAAATCAAAACAATTCAAATTGGGATTTCGTCTGTCCACGGTTTACTCTATTCACTGTGCCTTTCGACTTGCAAGATAAATTTGGTCATTGTACTAAACCTATAACTCATCTAAATAAAATCTTTAACCAAGTATACTATACCCTTATAGCCCGCCGTAGCAGGCTATACCGGCTTTTAAATGCCCTCTCCAGCATTAAAGGCCCAAGCTGAAGGCAAGGGCCTTTAACAAGGCAGAGAAACTTTAATAGCCACTATAGCCCAGCTACAAAGAGCTATAAGGGTATTTGAACATTCTGACACTGAAGGATACAATCTTCTAACAAATAAAGCAAAGCCTTAAGAGAGCACAAGGGGATTGAAATCCCTTTAGCCTCCCTGAAGCATTTGTTCACAGCCAGAGCTGTGAACAAAAAAACTTTGCAATGTTGCAGCTCCAGGCTTATACAAGACATTATAAGAACGTAGCTGCTCCATTGTTTTCAATGGAGCTCCCAACATTCCAATGTTCTAATAAAACAATATTGTGTATGTTTTAATAGACGTTATAATTACTTAACTACTGGATTCTGTAATTAAACAATCACCACTCAATCTAAATTGTGAACCATGCGAACCACAGTCTAGAACAGATGCACTGGTCATTAACACCTCACAGCCACATACCGTTTGATTCAAAAGCACGGAGTTGGTTGCTCCTGATCACAGAGGGTACACACAAATCATCACAAACTTTAACCTATGACATCCTCAATCATACAATCAAGACCCTATTTCAATGTTCGCACCTGCTGTACCACAGTATACTCCACCGACTACTGTCAACCAAGCCCAATAATCATGTCCAGCAGTTAGCTATGGAAGCACATAGTGTGATGCACCTCAACACAGGAACTTCTGGGAAAAGCAAGCAGCAGGTAATATCAGACATTGCCCATTGTGGAATCAAGACACCGTTCCACTGTTGGGACCTAGAGTTGGTTGCAGCTGGTCGAAGGGAGTACCTCCATCTCCACTTTCAGATATAGTTCTAACATCGTCCATTGTGGGATCAAGACATCGTTCCACTGTTGGGACCTAGAGTTGGTTGCAGCTGGTCGAAGGGAGTACCTCCATCTCCACTCTCAGATACAGTTCTAACATCATCCATTGTGGGATCAGGATACTGTTCCACTGTTGGGAACTAGAGTTGCTTGCACCTCATCGGAGGGGGTACACAGAAATCATCACAAACTTTAACTTATGACATCCTCAATCATAGAATCAAGACCCAGTTTGTACCGTGGTGTATTCCAGCAATAGCAGACAACTAAGCCCAATAACCATGTGTAGCAGTTAACTACTGAAGCACAGGGTCTGATGCACCTCAACAGAGGGAGTTCTGTGAAAAACCAGCAACAGGTAATATCAGACATCGTCCATTGTGTGATCAACACACCGTTCCACTGTTGGGACCTAGCATTTCTTACACCTAGTCGAAGGGAGTACCTTCATCTCCAGTCTCCGATGCACTTCTAACATCATCCATTGTGGGATTAAGACACCGTTCCACTGTTGGGACCTACAGCTGGTTGCACCTGGTCAAAGGGACTACCTCCATCTCCTCTCTCAGATACAGTTCTAACATCGTCCATTATGGGATCAAGACACTGTTACACTATTAGGACCTAGACTTTCTTACACCTAGTCGAAGAGATTACCTTCATATCCAGTTTCAGATGCAGTTCTAACATCATCCATTGTGGGTTTAAGACACCGGTCCACTGTTGGGATCTACAGCTGGTTGCACCTGGTCTAAGGGACTACCTCCATCTACACTCACAGATACAGTTCTAACATCGTCCATTATGGGATGAAGACACTGTTCCACTGTTGGGACCTAGAGTTGGTTGCAGCTGGTCAAAGGGTGTACCTCCATCTCCACTCTCATATACAGTTCTAACATCATCCATTGTGGGATCAAGACACAGTTCCGCTGTTGGGACCTAGAGTTGCTTGTACCTCATTGGACAGGGTACACAGAAATCATCACAAAATTTAACTTCTGACATCCTCATTCGTATAATTAAGAACCCGTTTCCTTGTTCGGACCTGCTGTACCACGGTGTAGTCCAGCGACTGCAGCCAACCAAGCCCAATGATCATATGCAACAGTTAACTACAGAATCACAGAGTCTGATTCACCCAAACGGAGGGAGCTCTGTGAAAAGCAACCACCAGGAAATATCGGATATCGTCTATTGTGGGATCAACACACCGTTCCACTGTTCGGACGTAGAGTTGGTTGCACTTGTCGAAGGGAGTACCTTTATCTCCACTCTCTGATACAGTTCTATTATCGCCCACTATGGTCTCAAAAACACGGTTCCACTTTTGGTACCTGTCGGTCTACTGTGTTATTAGTATATATAGCACTCCATGCTCCTGGGCCTCAGGCTGGGAGCTGTGTGCCTCTGTTGTTGTAGCCAGCATTAATCTCAGGAGCCTTCCGAGCTCGCAGACCTCGGCCCAGGACCTTCTGCCGGGCACGTGGTGGGCCCTCTTTCACATTCGGCGGATTAGAAAGGTGAACTGTAGAGCATATATGCATTGCAGCGGCCATACGCTTCTAGATACCAGCACGCTAAAAGCATCATTCACGCAGCCACCTTCGCTCACGGCTTCAGCCTCTTGGCGGTGTAAGCTGCGCAGACCTGGCAGACACATTTGCGAATCCGGAGGAGAACAACACCCAGAGAAACGTGCCTCTTCTTCAAATCCCTACGCTAGCCTTGCATACGCCGAGCCTTGCCCACTACCCTAAACATTTAGGGGTGGGGGAGGCATGTACGTGCTACCTTTCCATAATCTTCCCTACTGACTGTACTATTATGGTTGCGTCCACTATCCACTTCACTCAATAGACCATCAATATATGTTGACATGTACATGTGTGTCCTCTGCATACTCAACTGTGTGCGGCAATCCCCTCAAGACTTTACATTATATACTTTTATAATCGATAATTACTTACCACCTTCACACATAAGTTGCTCCCATCTCTCCCTGCCTTCTGCATTGTGAGGCAGAGGTGCCATGCCATGCTTAGTTTGTGTACATGACTAGCCAGGTTTACTACAGTACGTAGTGTTGTTGTGTCGGTTAGGTGCACATGTTGTTTTCAATGTGATTATATATCGTAGCACGTTTATTCACAAGCAGTGGTTTCTCCCATTTACATATCACTGTCTTAAAGAGCATACAGAAAGATTTCTCACAGGTGAAAAGTGCAACCACAATGACAGTCATTCATCACTATCCAAGAATGTCCAACTACACGGTGCTTCTAAGCTTACAGCACCCAACTTTGCATCCTTTCTTAAAAGCACGCCAACTCCCACAATCCGACTAACATTTACACAGCTTTCTAATGACAGTTATCTGCTTCTCAGTAACAAGCAGTCCTGCAGAATGTGAGCTGGCACACCGCATGTCATTACTGTTTCAAACAGAGTAACTTCCTGTGGTAATGTCTATTCCCACCCACACAAAGTAACTCCCAATTTGGCCTTCAAATCTCAGTTTGAAAACAGATTTCAAGAAACAAACCAAACTAAAAACGCTTTTGTTCAGAACTATAGTCTCCCTCACTTCTACAAAAGAAATTTATCGACTACAGATACCTCAAACTTAAAATAAAATACACTCCCTTTTAAATACGAACCGCCCATTACACTTTGTGAATTGTTATACAATTTACAACAGATGTCACACTCAAGGTCTGGCACACTTTTTTAACATGCTCTCCTACAGCCTTCTAAAACGCTTTCAAACTGTTCTTCCTTTAATAGCAGACTACATTCATTCGATCATCTCTGGAATAGTGCCCACAATTCTCGCTCTCTTTGTGGCCATCATACTACTAACACTACTTTTAGAAATGGCTACGCTTTCTGAACTATGTCCGGCAGAATATGCTACTAGACCAAGCTATATCAATACTGTAAAAAAAAGGAAAAACTTTCAATACTGTAAAAAAAAGGAAAAACTTTTCTGCTACCTGCCTCTATCTATTATCGGAGCTAGCTACAACATAACATTTATCTACACTGATGCAATATGTGTACAACCATTGTTTAATTGCAAAACTTGCTCATTTGACTGGCAAATGGATGTATGCCTTGCCAACATCCCAACAATCGCTCCCGATATCCAGCAGGTAATGCATTATCTTGTAAACCATGAACGGGATTCTTCTGGCAGTGGAGCAATGTGGAACGCAATACAAAAATGAATCGCAGCGGATTAGGATTTTTGCCCAGCCGCGAAAGATCTCCTGCAGCGTGCGACCTTTCACAACATCGCAGATTGCCTGCCAATTCAAATTGCTGCTCCAACATTCGAGAAGCATTACTGTCCCTTGGAAGATATGAATTGGATCGCTTCGTTTTTCTCAGACGATGGCAACAATTGCCTCTTGGAACATTACGCATCTCAAGCCGCTGAAGATCTTCTGGACTGGAACCTCCGAGACTTGTAAGAAACTCACGTTATTCTTAAATTGATTTTTTACTTTTTCCTTTAAATTTTTTATTATACACTGCAATCCTACTACTTTCATATAACAGCTTTCTAAGAATACTCAGACATTTGAACTCTATCTTCTTTATTGCCACTTACGTCTCCTCTTTAACCAGGGGTCAGTGATGTTTGGCCTATGCAAATACGCTATTTACTTCCTAAATTAGCCTAAACCCGACACCCATTTTGAAACCACGTCTATTCCTTGTGCACATGCCTCTCTGCCTCCCTGTAATTCCCAAAGCCCTTTCACACAAATTTACTCAAAGTCAACTTCCGCTTAGAACCTCACAATGAAAGTGAAAAAAAGATGACTTTGTTTAGCAACTGGTTAGCACAGTGTAGTAATCGTAAACTACCTTTTTTTTCATTATGCACTTTATTCATCCATGTGTAATAGCTATTGTGTAGGTCACATAGAACTCTAACATATAATGTGCAATTCACTGGAGCTTCGATTTGACTACAGCAGAAGCGTTTGGAGTTTGTCTCAGCTCGATGCCTTAGCTCTCTACACAAGATTGGTTTTTTGGAACAGCTGAAGACAATAATGTATAGTTTCACTACAAAGGTACCGAATGTGCTTCTTCGAAGCGCATTGTTTGTACTCATCCTCAAAGTTCTAATGGGGGTAGAACTTGTACCAATTCTGACACGCACCACATTGAACCTTGCTGACTATTGTACTGTTGATAATTTTGTGTTGCAAAAAAGCACTGCCAAGGTACCTAAAAAGTTTGCAATTTCCTTTTTATTTCTTTTTTTCTTAAACAATACATGTGGTAATCGTATTCTACCTTTATTTTCCTTATAGAATGTAGAGTCATTCAAGTGCAATAGCTATTGTTTATGTCACATCCAACTGCAACATGTAATAAACAATTCACTGATGCAGGAGCTTACGTTTGAATACAACAGAAGTTCTTCAACTTTGCATCAGCTGGATGCCCTAGCTCATCAGTGGGTCCAATTATGGCACTTAAATAAAGAAACTTTCTATATAATTTCCAAACTTCATGCCTTTATTACACCAACCCACTTTCTTAGACACACCTCATTTCACAATTTTTCTTCTGTGGCATTGCAACATTCTACATAATATTTTTCACAATTATTTCTTTATTCCTGCTTCCTAAAACACTTCATTCAAGTCTACAGACCGGTAGGGGTGACTCGTACGCTTCCCACTCCCTGTATAGTATAAACGCATACTAACACTACTTACACAGGTATGCTACAGCGGCCAGTATCCTACAGCACCCACAGCACATCACTTTACAACAATAAACTCACGAATTACACTCACAGTTACCGACTCTTGAGACTGGTTATGTTATGTTATGTTATGTTATGCGTTTTTATTAGGCGCACAGGTGCTCCAGCCAAGGAGCGTCCTGGCGCCTGACAAGACAGCTGCACAACACAACGAAACAATAATCAGACAAAATTAAACTAAGGGAATAAAAAAGTTTTCACCGCACGGCGAAAGGAAAGCAGATCCCCAAGGGCACGAATCGCCGGGGGAAGGGAGTTCCAGAGCACCGCTGCCCGAACTCTAAAGGAGCGCCCGCCAGCTCTGCTCCGCTTAAAGCGCGGGACCACAGCCAATTCTAGATCAGCAGATCTTAAAGCACGGGCTGGAATGTAGTGGGCCAAGAGTGTCAACAGAATCACAGCTGGGGACCCCTTCAGAATCTTATAGGCGACGCATAAGACCTTAAACTGGATCCGCTGGGCCACCGGGAGCCAGTGCAATGAGCGCAGAGTACTGGAAGTGGGGCAAGATCTAGGTAATCCTACCACCGATCTTGCAGCGGCGTTCTGGATCCGTTGCAGACGTCCAATCTCAGCCTGGTTCAGACCTACCAACAGGGAGCTCGCATATTCCAGCCTAGAGATGACGGTAGCTTGGATCATGAGCTGCCTAGTGGAGGCGTCAAAGAACTTGAGCACTGGACGTAGCCCGCGCAGGATACCAAAGCAGCAGGCCGCCGTACGCTTGGTATGGCAAGCGAACGAAAGGGACGGGTCCAACCAGACCCCGAGGTTTTTAAGCTCGGCAACTGGGATGGGAACCGGACCCAGATCCCCTGACCACCATCTCTCTCCCCAGAGTTCCGGTTGTTTGCCAAAAATCATGACCTCGGTCTTGCTAGCGTTCAACTGGAGACAGTTGGACATCGTCCAGCCAGCGACCGCCCGCAGTCCTTGTTGGAATCTGGGGGCATCAACATCGGCATCCCCGCTGATCGTGACCGCTAGCTGGGTGTCATCGACGTATGACACCATTGTCATACCCCATTGCCTGACAACCTCAGCTAGCGGCCTTACGTAGAGATTGAACAATGTAGGACTCAGCGAGGAGCCTTGAGGAACCCCCAGGTCCAAAAGATGGTATTTGGACTGGTACGGCGGGATGGTCACGCTAAAGGCCCGATTGGCTAGAAAAGACCAGAACCACTGGAGGGCGATGCCGGTGACACCGACTTCCTCTCAGCGACGCAGAAGGATCGGGTGCGATACGGTGTCAAAAGCGGCGCTCAGATCTAATAGCACCAGCGCCGCCGTTTGACCCGCATCGAGCACGGAGCGAAGATGCTCCACCATATACAGCAGAGCCGTCTCCGTGCTGTGACCAGCCCTGAATCCATTCTGCGTCACATCGAGGATGTCAGCATGACGTAGGTGTTCCGAGAGGACCGCGTTGACATGCGCCTCAGTCACCTTAGCAGGCCATGGTAAGAGTGAGATTGGCCGATAACTCTCGGGCTTGCTGCCATCCAGATTAGGTTTCTTAAGGATAGGGCGAACCACAGCTTGTTTCCACTTTAGTGGGACTACGCCGGAAGAAAGTGACGTGTTAATCAGAGAACATAGCGGCGAGGTGTTGTGTACCGCTAGGTCTTTAAACACCGCTGAGCAAAGCGGATCCACAGGGGACCCCGACTTCACTTGGTGAGCCAATTTGTCGAGGCTGGTACCTGTGAGTACTTTGCTTCCCACTCCCGCTATACTCTAAATGTATACTAACACCACCTGCACACATATGCTACAATAGGAAGTATGCTAAACCGCCCAGAGCACATCAGTTTACAGCACTCAGCTCACAGTATAGGCGCGCAGTATCATCCCCGAGGTTAACAGTACCTCACCTCTGCACCATCTCACTCTAGACAAAACAGCACTTTCACACCAGTAACGATAAATACTTTGGTTCTGGCAGTATGCAACAGACCGTTCATCTCACAGTTTAGGCATACGCTTTCATCCCAAGGTGTACTGGCACCTCACCTCACCACCATCTCGCAGTAGGCAAAACAGCACTTTCACACCGGTAGGAGTAACTACTTCACTTCGGCCAGTATGCTACAGCGCCCACAGCACATCAGTTTACAGCACTCAGTTTAGAAAAACTATTTCCCATAGGAAACTCTTTAGACAAGGCTACAGCCCGAACTGCTGAACGGATTTACACCAAATTTGGCAAAAAGGTAGCCCTTGTTTGAGAAAGAACTCTTTTTGTTAAATGGTGTAAATCCATTCAGTAGTTGCTGAGAAAATCAAAAAATAAAGGTTTTGATATCTAGAGGCGTGTTGGTGGATCCGCAGACCCTCCCGACCACAAGCTTTATTCTAATTAGCTGTCAACACTCCAAACCAGGAAGTGTTGGCAGCGATCTTGTGACTGGGTAGAACTGAGTCACAAGAAAAGAGAAAAACAACCCAGAAAAACAAGAAAAGGGGGCAGGGTAAGTATGGGCGAAATTTGCGTGAAAGCGAAGCCGCGGTCCGCAAAATCCGCAAATTTGTGCGAATTTACGGATTATTTATTTTAGCGTGTTCGCGGGGCACTTTGCGTGTTCGCAGGTTTTTTTTCAGTGTGTTGTCCGCAAAGTTACCCATGCGGTCGTACATGGGCGCGGCCATCTTGTTTTCAGTGTTCGCGTTGCGTATTTCCGTTTCCGGGTGCTCGTTGCATGCTCGCGTTGGGCATTTCCTACCTGCGGGGCGCAATTACGTGTTCATGTGCGTTTTTGCGTGCTCGCGGGGAAATAACGTGCAAACTTACCCACATGGTCGCAATGGGCGCGGCCATCTTGTTTTTCATTCATTGCTATGGTTCTAGGCATGCTTTTTCAATCCTCCCCTAACCTTTGCAATCCTTTGTTTCTTTGAACGTTTTTTTTATTTTTTTTACTCATTATCTATCCCTCTATTTTTCTACATCTATATTTTGTGTTTTTTTCAAGTTTTCGTTACTTTAAAAACAACTTTTTTCCCTCTATTCTTTAATATTTTTTATTTAACTTTCCTGTCCAGGACCATGGCAAAGGGAGCCAGGAAGAACCAGAAGGGGAAGGGTCCCGCACCCCGTACCCGACTCCCATGTGGGCGCTTAAGGGGGGAGGCAGTAATAGCCCGGGAGATTTTCAGCGCTGTGGAGGTGACCGCACTGGTTTTCTTCGTCCAGCGCCACCTCCCCAAGACCGTAGCGGCAGGCCCGGTGCCGGGTACGGCCTCCGGGAGCGTCACAAGCTATGGGGGAAGGTGTGCCGGGCCATGTATCGGGAGTCTGGGGTCTGGCGCACCTACAACCAGGTGACACACCGGTGGTCAGACGTCCTGGACCGGGAACACGACCTGCTTGAGTTGCTAGGCGTTAAGATCCCTGGGCTTGGTGAGTAGTAGTAGCTATTTAATCACTACTCTGTTTTCTCCTGCTCTATGTTATCATATTGCAAATGTTTGTTTTTTCCGAAGAACAAGAATGATGCCGATTACATTGCAGGTAATTTATGTTTGAAAATCTTCTGTGATTGCAGGTGCGCGCCTGCTCAGTGGCAGTGCTACTATGCTTACTTGTTTTCAATTTTGTGCTCATTTGTCCTCAGTGATTATGTATTGTTGCAGGGTTTCTGTACTCACACAGAACTGTGCACAGAGGAGTGGAACCTCGGCAAATTAGGATGTCCCAAAACTTACCTTAGCAACCAACTCACCCCTTACCTAGCTAGCTACAGTGTCTCATTGGACATATCAAACACCCAATGTTTAGACAAACCAGAACATGAACTTACAGTACCTCAGGGTACGTGGGACTCATGAACACTCTTTCGTTATATTATCATTACAAACCAGAACATGGAGTAAAGAAGACACATGTGCATTTGAAATGTTTATTTACTAATGCCGTCTTCTCAGGCGCAGTATCTTTGATAATACAAGTATACTTATTATCAGTAGCAAAATTATCAGCATAGTTACTAAGACATAAAAAGCGAATGGTGACAGCATGTTAACATGCTGTAATGAATAAGAGTTAACAACACTTATATCTCACCCTCCCTATCACATATATTATATTATTATCTAAGAAGGTCTCTTTGGGTTGTTTTAGGGCGGGCCCATACCTTAGTGTCCTAGCATGAAGGAATCACATCAGCATACACCAGCTCTCTCTGCATGTGCACCGCATCAAGTGTGTTAACAATTCTCGTGCAAAGCAATATCAATCCCGCCTCAAGCCCAAGTTGGCAAAGGCTGCACTTGTGTTATGACTATGAAGGCGTGGAGATCAGACCTCATAACAATTCCATATCGTGTTGCTCCTGAAACTTCAGCACTCTCCGTGCAGACATGTTTTATTAAACAAAGCAGATATCAGAGCAATAACATATTATTCTCACATTCACCACGGCAAACTACTAGGTTGAAAGCTAAGTCAACAAATGAGGGTCGTGTGCAGAAGTTGCAAGAAAGGAAAAATGGCGTTTAAATCTGAAATGTACCTATGCTAACTTAACACGAAATATGGATATATAGGAGCTATACAACACCCCCCCATGATCCGAGAACGGACTAAATAAGGTAACAGAAGTGCCATCACATGAGAGCAGAATCCATTTATAAACGAGCATGAATAAAAATTCAATTATAAAAACTAATGCTAAAAAATAGCCCACAAATATAATGCGGCTCAAGCCAATAGGCAAGCCAAAATAAAATGTCTTGACCAAAAGTCAATAAAATCAAGGAAATGCTATCAATCAGCATGCCAATCTGAGGCAGTGTCTATGATAAGACCGTATATGAAAAGTAAGCTGCAACAGCCTCAAGGAGGAAGTCACTGTCCTCATCCGAAAACAGTTCAGCCATCCAGTTTAAAAGATGAAAGGAACATACGTGATCTTCCAGCACCGGATCCTCTATAACCATCAGAGGACAGCTCGGTGGGTTTTCAAGAAAACTTTGTTCCAAGAAATTTCGCGCTGCCGACAACACATCCCAGGGACCCATTAGTCCATGTGCCACCGCCAAGGCCATAATTCTTTCGTCAGAACAAACCAACTCGTGAGCAATGATAGGACTCATCAGTTGATCAAAATCGACGTCAGAAGATGCTGGTCCGCAGAGACACAAATCAATGGCCCAAAGGAAATCACAGGTCAGGCAGCGAAATACAGGCTGGACACAGGTGAAATAGGAGAACCGAAAAGATAATCCAAACGCCGTGCTTAGAGCCGCCAACGGCAGTGTGCCATAATAATCAAGCATGCGGTTGCGAAACCGCGTCAGTAGTAGCTGTGCGTGGTCTTGCACAGGAAGGGCATCCATATTTAAAAAGGCAGAAAACCACCAATGCGCCTGCCGCTAAAGCAAGTAAAAACGGGAACCCTCCAAATAAGGATGAAAAAATAGAATGGAAGAAAGCAGGGATGACTCCAAAAATCTTCTCAAAGGAAGTCACGAGACCACCGCTAACAACTTTAAAAAAATGTGCTAGGCCCGTTGTGGAGGATGCGTTAAAGATAGAACGGACCATAGCTCCGAAATGCAAGGGCAAATCAGTGTTTAAAAGAGCCTGAACCTCCGTGCGGGTGTTAGCAATGTGAAGCACGAAAGTCTCACGGGCCGAGCTCAAGGCCACCTCTTTCTGGGACAATAGAGCTCTTATTCTAGCCATGCCGCTGAATTCTGCTCCCAAGGTCGGTATCTGTGGCCAAATGGAAGACTCCCTATGTTCACGTGTGGGAGGATAAAGAACATTTCTGCAGCAAATAACTCGCTCACTAACTGTTACTATGAAAGCTATACCTTTAATTAAACCACAACAGTTTTCATTATTGAGCATTAAATAACTACCATTCTCTAACAATTTAAACGTGGGGATGATAGCAGGAACTGGCGTGCCCTGTAAAACGCAAGCCATATTCGGTCTGTCCTTGTTACACGAACCGTGCAACTGTATGTGTCTACACATTAAAGAATGATCTGGCGTCTCAGTACACTCATCCCCTGTTAGATAAACCTCTTGTTCATCCTTGAAACATCTGTATGTATATGGGAGTGACCAGACCTCATGAAGAAAACCGCTACCCAAGGGTTCAAAACGACCTATTGGCACATATTTCATACAATTTGAAAACTTATATAAAGCAAAAGGCAGCGTTATTAAACCGTGGATAAGCCACGTAGCAGCAGTGGTCTCTGCCACAGAGAAAGGTAAAGATTCCAATCTTTCAATATGGAGCATAGAAAAGGAAGCATCACGCATTGAAAGCAAGCGTTGTTTGTCTGTCAAATTAAACGGGGCAAATAAAGAGGAAACGTTCATGTATCCCCAGGGAACTTTACCCATTTTTAGAGTCTGTAGTGTCCATGCAAACTGCATGATTGAACGTAATTGATTTTGACCATGGTATAACACAGACACTTCATCATGCACAATATCAACAACAGACGACACAATATTATCTAATGTGTAAATTCTAGAGGAAAGCACGTTAATGCTATTGTCAACAACTGCAAGAACTTTCTCAAGATTTGCCTGATCAATAGCCCTAAGGCGTGAAGCAGCCTCAATTTGTGAGAGTTTCCAAATTTCATTGTAAACACCATATAACCAGCGTTTCGACCTGCCACTAGCTGGGCCCTTAATGAAATCATTCAAATCCACGTCTGCATTCAGTTTGGAAAGGTGATACGTAACCGCAGGTAAAGTTGAATGTTTCAGCCATGATTGACACAACTTGCCCACAGAGTAAGAGGTGACAGTATGACTCAAATCAAAACGGGGATCAGATCTAACAGCCCTAAAACCGTCAGTCATATTTAAAAATCTCTTTTGGCAAGAATCAGCACTACGGTGCCAAAGCAGCCAACCCTTGGGGTTCATACTGGAAATGTTAAAGGAGGAATTCAGAAGCAGAGCCTGTATTTCTCTAATGGACAATTTAGTAAAATTACTCCAATTCTCATATTCCTCCAACTCCGGGAAAGACGGGGTGTTTAACCTTTTAGATGTAGCCAATCCAAAGCACGTGGTCTGGGAAATGGTTTCATTTAAAAACCACATATGATTTGGGATGAGACATGCACGGTGCAAAGCCTCAGTGCCTTGTACCTGCCAGGCCCTTGAGCCCCAAACTGATTTAAGGTCTATGGTATCCTTCCATAACTCATACCCTCCAGTAACTAATTTATCCAGGAAGGCCTTTGAATATAACAATTTTGTATTTGTAAGTCGAACCTTGGACAGTGGTTGTTTGTTAAATTTAAAATAAAAGGACTCGGGATTGGACTGATTAAAGTCAGTGAAATAAGTATACTTTTTAAGAAACGTCTCTGAACTCCCTTGTGTTGGTGCTGGGCAATGTTCCCACTGAGTAAAATTAACCGCATCCCTTCGGGAAGATGTCTTGTGTAAGAAGTGATTGCCATAATGTTGGTAACAGAACAATTCACCATAATTAGCAGATTCTAAATATAAATCCTCAGCATCAAAAGCAGCATAATATTTCAAATCAGAAAACAAACTTTCCACAGCATTAACATCCCAATCATCAGAACGAATGTTTTGTTTCACCACATCCCCCATATTAACTCTTAGTACATTAGGGACATTAACGACTTCCGTTGGACCATGAATCTGAAAACGAACTGCATCCCACGCGATTCCATCCAGAACAGGCCACGCTGTGATGTTAACCAAAGTCAAGTCTCTTTTTAATCTGTGTGTAGAATGTGAAGAGGAAAGTGGGGCCAAAGTTCCATTCAAATGAGTAATGCAAGTTCTCTCCTCGACATAGTGTCCATTCATAATCCGAAAAAAATAAAACACAAAACCAATTGACATAAAAAGGTAAACTGAAAAAAGGACCAGCCAAATGTATATCCAAGGAGGTATCAAAAAATGTTTTTTAAACAGGCTAGCATATAATGCAATTTTAGAGGGTTTTTTCGAGGCAAGGGAAGCAGAGTCAAATGAAAATCTGGATTCCGTGGCTAAACGAGCTTGCAGGTCAGGCATGGACAAATCAGTGGGGTATGTATAGTCTGTCTCATCAAGATTAGTTCCTGGTAAATTATTCAATAATGGACTGGAAACAGCAGGTAATTCGATGGCCACCTCAGGTTCATTAATAGAAGCAGTGTGCATAACTGAATTTCTCACAATGGAAGGACATGAAACAGCCGGTGTCATGCTAAGAAGAATCGGCCACTCTGTGTATCTTGACATTGTCAATAGAAATAAACCTGTTTTCCTTACGACCTGGAAGTGGTGGTAAAATGACTGTTCTTGTGCCCTTCACTCCAAGCACTGGGACCGGAGCTCGATAGGAGGGACCAAACTCTTTCTTGTTGTCGATCTTCTCTCGAACCAGTTCTCCAACTTGGGGTAGCCAGCCAACTACCGGGATCTGCAACGCATCATCCGATGTGGAGGGCAAATGTTCCTTTGCAAGAGTGTCTCTCGTCTTCTGTAGATTCTGTAAAACATTGCAATGTTCATCTGCGTCAAAGGCAGTGGCGCGAACCACCGAGTCTAGACCGTCAAGGTCAGGGACGAACATCTTGATGCCAAAGAGCATTTCGTATGGGGTCCGCCCACCCAGAGACCTTCTAGGGAGATTATTAAGAGCACGCTGCACGCCATAGAGGTGAGCCAGCCAGTTTCTGCCAGTGCCTATAACTCGGGCTGTCAAAGATTGCTTTAAATCACGGTTCATTCGTTCAACTACACTATTACCCTCGGGTCTGTAGGGTGACGAAAACTTGACTTGGACCCCCATCGAAGTCATGGCATCCTTATACGCCTTAGAGGCGAAAGCCGGACCCTGATCCGAATGGAAGGTACCACAGGCAAAAATCCCTATAAAGATACGCAAATCTCTGATGACAGTCCGGGAATCAGCGCTGCGATGTGGCCATAACCACACAAAGCGTGTGCACGAGTCAACTGCTACTAAGATGTATTTATACGCAGTATCAGATGAAAATGGACCGCAGTGATCTAAATAAACACAGCCTAGTGGTTTATTAGAAATGTACAACTGAGTCTGAGGCGGACGCGTAGCAGTTGAAGGTTTAATCTGCTGGCATATGTCACAAAGAAGGACATAATCACGCGTCTGTTTGTACAGTCCCCGCCACCAGAAACGTTGTTGCAATTGCGTTACAGTGGCTGAGACGCCCGCATGCGCAGACGCCACACCTTCATGAGCCGCTGTAATCAAGTCTGTTCTGCGATCCGAGTTGGGAATCAGCCGTTCCCCAACATCAGGAATTGTCACAAAAGGAACCTTTTCGGGACTTAAGTGGTATTTATACTTCGAAGGGAATCCCGAAGGATGTTTACTTCCCTTCTCAGAGGCAGCAACCGCTGCCAAGATGTCGCTATCAATCTTGGTTTTAGACCTAGTAACTGCTGCAACTAAGTATGTAGATACTGCTGATTTCGCTGCTTCATCAGCAAGCGAGTTGCCAAGAGCGTGTACTCCCACGCGCTGATGACCGAGAGTATGAATCACATAAACGAGTGGCAACATAGCTTTAAGCTCTGCCACTCGAACCCAGATCATTTTATGTTTTATTGTGCTACCCTTGGAATCACAAAAGTCATTTTGAATCCAAAAGAACAAGTTTTCATTGTAAGACTGGACACAGTAGTAAGAATCACTTACAATTAGAGTAGTAACACTTGGATCTGCGTACTCCAAAGCTAGCAATAGAGCACGAAGCTCCGCCAATTGTGCAGTGCAATCGCCCAGGGGCAACGTGTGTACCTCCCTGGAAATGAACTCGTCATTCAACATAGCACCGACCACAATGGCGCATGCGGAAACGTAGGCATGTTTAGAGCCATGCGCAACCTGCGCCGACCCATCAGTGTAAATGATGCAATGGAAGTCCTCCAAAGGTCGCATCGCCAGAGGAGCAGGATGAACGAATTCATACTGCAAGTACTCCTGTGACCGTAAGGAGGCGTCAAAAATAAACATGACATCTGCGGATGACAATGACGCAGCCCACTGAATCCACCGAGGGTGCAAAGCCTTTGAATTCGGTACACTGGCTTTCGTGACTGCCTCCAAATGAGGACAGGGTGTTACCACTAGCATGCGTTTCCCCTGTGACAGAGCACGCTCCTTTAGAATTGCCATCTGTACAGCAGTTAAAACCTTTTCTATGGTGGGAAACCGCATCTCAGCCGAGGTGTACAAGTGTGACTTGTAAGCAATAGGTACTGTGTCACCTTCATTAAAAGTGAGGTAGGTGAAACCCACCGTCCCAGGAATAATTCTTATTACCAGGTTGGTGTGGTTATCACGAGTCAGTAAATATTTAGAAGCGAGCAGATCAGCCTGCAAGGATCGCAAAATGGCTGAATGCTCAGGCAGCCAGCATGATTTTGAGAAAGTTGGTTGTATCAAAGCATACAAAGGCTTGATACGCTGGGCATATTCAGGAATGTAAGTTCTGCCGAAATTCAAAAAGCCCAGTAAGGATTGTAATTTTTTCAGAGTTGTCGGTGAGCGCAATTGTGCGCACTTCTCCAAGAAGTGAGGAGCCAAACCTCTACCTTCATTGTTGAGCTCATAGCCCAAAAACAACACTGTGTGTTCAGCAATGTGCGATTTTGCAAAGTTGAATTTGTAACCCATGTCCGCGAAGTTGCAAACAAGAGAATTTACACGACACAGATGCTCCCAAATATCGTCGTCTGTGAGATATATGTCATCCACATACGAAAAAGCATCAGGGTCGAGTGCCTCCAGAATAGAGACAATTCGAGCGGTAAATACACCAGGACTATTCTTGTAGCCCATTGGAAGACGCCGGAAATGCTTTTGGACTCCAGCGCTTGTAAAACTGGTCCATTGGGAGCTAAAGCTGTCCAATCGGTGGGCATAAAAACCATTGGATATGTCAAGCGTTGTCTTGAAACGCTTACGCACGAGACTATCCACTAGGGCAGAGCCGTGGGTATTCTGTACTGCACAGTTACGGCAATGCGAGTTCAAATGCCGGTAATCCAAAACCAAACGATATGACCCGTCAGGTTTATTCACAGTAAAAAGGGGATTATTCATCGGTGACATACACGTTTCAATAACTCCCTGATATTCCAATTGTTCAAGGATTTCCGCGACGGAAGATTTTGCTTCACGCCGGATGGGATATTGAGGTTGAGGCTGCGGCTGAGACCGCAATGGTATTTCGTGGCAAGGCGACAATTTATCCCAACCACATTGGTTACGGTACAGAGCCGGCGCGAGAGCCCGAGCCCACTCTTCTGCAAAATGCTGCGCATGCTCTTTCGAGACAGTGTTCGCGAAACTGGGTAGGATTACCTCCTCCCCTCGCGGCGCCGCGAGCACAAAAGGTGGGGGCCAGTCAGCCTCCGAAAGTAAAATATCATATGTAGAAGACAGATTCTCCCAAAATACACCCTTAACGGTACGCTGTATGTCACCTTCAATTAACAGGACAATTTCATATAGTCTTTCAGGGGGAGCAAGTCTCGTATCCGCTGTTTCTATCACAACGTAGACATCAGTCGCTGTCACCCTCAGTAGTGGACGCAGCGCCTCCCTGACTATGGTTATCTCCGCCGCGCTGTCCAGCAAGGTCAGAGCCCACGTCAGATTCCGAAGCCGCGTTCTCACTATCTGTGGCATATCGATGCGCTGTTAAGGCTGCGACTTTCTTTTTCGCAAACTGCGGACGCCGAGGCGTAGAATCCTCCTGCTTCACTGCGCCGTCCGTCTGGCGGGACTGACCACGTCCTTGTTGGCCACCACGTCCACGTCCACCCCCTCCTCCTCCACCGGTTTTCTGTGCCGATGTGTCCTGAAAGGAACGAGGAGAGCGTTGATCAGAACCCTGAAAACGATCAGGTGATTTAATCATCGCGCGGTCGCGCAAATCATAAACTTTTTCGGGTGGTGCAGGAGCTAGTATTGCAGGAAAAGGACCCTGAGTCTGCGTTGTCTGCTTCCCCTGTGTCTGTTTTTTAGGCCAATTTTGTTTCTTGGACTTGGGCTGGGCATCTGTCACTGCAGATTGTCCCAGTGGTTGTTTTTTCTCCTTCACTGGAAAATATTTCAGACCTCTACTTGTGCGGCCAATCGTTTTATAAGCGGCCACCACAATCTTTGCCAACTGGCGGGGTTTGTCGGCATCGGGCAGAGCAGCCAAAGCATTCGACACCTGAAAGTTAACTGCATCTCCTTTAACATTGGAGAGAATGAGATCACTTACAATCTCAAATGAACCACACAGGCGCATACCCAATTCAACCGCAGCCTCTGGACCGTGATCATTCTGAACACGTCGAACGATTTCAGGCAGGGCAGTCATAGACGGGGTGCCGAAGCACCTTGTATAAACTGCCGCAAATGTTTTTCCCCAGCTGTCACAGTCAGCAAGTTCAGGAGTAATATCCTTCGGGAGAGTAATCGTCAACATTCTATGTTTATCAGCAGGAGTGGAATTCGGAAAAACCGCTTCCAGTTGATCAAACTTCTCTGCTAGCCAGAATGGGAAGTCATCGTTGTCAACAGGACGCGCACCAAAAACCGAATTTACCATAACAGGATTGAGACGCATTCCGCCTCGTTCCATGGGAGCGATCACACCCACCTGGGGACCACCAGGAAGATGTCGACCGATGTATTGCACTAAAGCACGAATCACGGAAATGGAAACTACATGCAGCCTGCGAATTTCTATCAGGGTACAAGCCCCGTGATTCGGGTGCGGGGTAAAGCCACCCAGCGCAGGCCAATTAGTACCTGGAATCGAGAGTGGACCTAACCTCGCACGGGACAAAGAGTGGGGGAGGGCGCCATCAAACCAAACCCGATGCTGCCAATGATCAATAGGTATTTCCAAAGCCCTGTATGGCGTATACTCAGCCGGGACATCCGAGGCGGTGTAGGAGTGGTACAAACCAGAATTAGCGTCCACAGCCGGAAACGTAACCCAAGAGTAAAACAACTCGTAAGGAAACGCCGGATCTGCACTTACCACGAATATCACAGCCATCCCATCTACTGGGACTTGGTACGTCTGAAGATGGTTGCGTACCGCTACGCGACTATGCTGCGCAATAGCCACCGCCGCCGCCATTACAGAATTGGAAACAAGAAAACACAAAGAATACTTTGTAGCACAACTGGGTAGTAATTCAAAGAAACCGTTTGAGTAAGAATCAAGCTTGAATAAAGACCTATTTCAAAAAATAGGTAGGTTTCACCAACAACCCGTTTTCCGGAAACGGATGTGAAGGGGTTAAGGCATGAATGATAAACTACTCGAGTGTCATGATATAAGACCACCGAAACCGTTGGGCGCCATGTTGCAGGGTTTCTGTACTCACACAGAACTGTGCACAGAGGAGTGGAACCTCGGCAAATTAGGATGTCCCAAAACTTACCTTAGCAACCAACTCACCCCTTACCTAGCTAGCTACAGTGTCTCATTGGACATATCAAACACCCAATGTTTAGACAAACCAGAACATGAACTTACAGTACCTCAGGGTACGTGGGACTCATGAACACTCTTTCGTTATATTATCATTACAAACCAGAACATGGAGTAAAGAAGACACATGTGCATTTGAAATGTTTATTTACTAATGCCGTCTTCTCAGGCGCAGTATCTTTGATAATACAAGTATACTTATTATCAGTAGCAAAATTATCAGCATAGTTACTAAGACATAAAAAGCGAATGGTGACAGCATGTTAACATGCTGTAATGAATAAGAGTTAACAACACTTATATCTCACCCTCCCTATCACATATATTATATTATTATCTAAGAAGGTCTCTTTGGGTTGTTTTAGGGCGGGCCCATACCTTAGTGTCCTAGCATGAAGGAATCACATCAGCATACACCAGCTCTCTCTGCATGTGCACCGCATCAAGTGTGTTAACAATTCTCGTGCAAAGCAATATCAATCCCGCCTCAAGCCCAAGTTGGCAAAGGCTGCACTTGTGTTATGACTATGAAGGCGTGGAGATCAGACCTCATAACAATTCCATATCGTGTTGCTCCTGAAACTTCAGCACTCTCCGTGCAGACATGTTTTATTAAACAAAGCAGATATCAGAGCAATAACATATTATTCTCACATTCACCACGGCAAACTACTAGGTTGAAAGCTAAGTCAACAAATGAGGGTCGTGTGCAGAAGTTGCAAGAAAGGAAAAATGGCGTTTAAATCTGAAATGTACCTATGCTAACTTAACACGAAATATGGATATATAGGAGCTATACAACAGTATGAGTGTACTTTACAGAACTTTGTAATGCTAGACACTAGAGATTACATTGCAGGTACATTTTGTTTCAAAAGCTTCTGTGATTGCAGGTGCTCGCCTGCTCACTGGCGGTGCTACTATGCTTACTTGTTTTCAATTTTGTGCTCATTTGGCCTGGGTGATGATTATGTATCAGTGTACTTTACAGAACTGCGTAATGCTAGACATTAGAGACTCAAGTCCTGTCCTTCCTTTGTACTCCACTAAGAAGAGATAGTGGTGGTGATCATGACGGACTGTGTCTGTCACTAAGCGTGCTGCAGAGTGCTGCCTGCCAGTCCTAGTAGAACCTTTTTGTAGTTGGTTTAGTGAGTTACATAACTTTCCAAGTAGACGGTCCGCAAATCCAGCAATACTATATCCTAGTAGACCACATCAGATAGGTCAATAAATTTAGTGCAATTGATGTCTATTTCCTCGAAATAATTTGTTATTGTTTTTTTTACATGTTTGATTTGGTTGACAACAATCATCCATGTTTGTGTCTTTCTTTCATGTTGTACATCAGCTTCCCCCAGGGGCAAGAGGACACAGGAGGAGATAGCATGAATCGTTGACGACTCCGTACAACATGGTAGGATGATGATCTTTCTCTTGTTCTTAGAAGGGAAGCTTCTGTCTGTAATGAGATAAATGGTGCGTGTTAAAAAGCAAGCATTGATCAGTTGTGCCAAAAAGTGTAGCATCACATGTAGCATCACATGTTATGGCTAAGCATAAATAAAAAACACCCTTCACTGAAGAAAGGGAAATTTGTAGTTTAGACTAGAATCACAAATTAGTAAATTTGTTTATGTAGTACTAGTAAATTTTTTTAATTCCTAGATAAAATTGGGAGTGGTGTATATGGCATCTAAAAATATGAAATGTATTTTCTAGGCGGAGCATCGGCACAGCCAGGCACCAGTGCCGGGGCCACCGTGGAGGTGGGCTCTCCAGGGTCGGATGCGGTGAAAGAGCCATCATGAACTGCTGTGGGGGATGCCACGGGAGTGGCGGGCAGTGGTAAGCAAAGCTATTATATTCCGTTACTTATTGAGATTGCAGACTGCAGAGTGGGCTCTCTGCAGGCGTGTATATGTTGCACAGTACAAGTATACTTTACTGTTAAGAAGACTTACAAATTAAGAACTAAGTTTTTGTCAACCAGGTAGAAGACATTTACCCTTGACTTCTCTTTAGCAACAGCATTAGCAGCCGGAGTTGATGAGTAACCAATTGCCTCCTCTAAATTTGACATCAACTCAACTGTGAAAGTTTTATCGAGAAGCCAAGTCAGATCAGAGATGAACTTGATGGATGGGATGAACGAAAAGGGAAAGAAGGGTGTAAGGAAGGACAAGCGAGTTAAAAGTAATAACTGGCAAAGAATGATACGTGTTTTTGAATGCTTCCCAAGGTGGCTGGGAATATGATGCATGGCCGGTTGAAGGCTGAAGCAAGGATGGGTGGAAGGAGAAAGGAAAGAGGACTGCCTGTGTGGGTGGAACAGAAACTGTATGTGTGCGCAATATATCCTTTGTTTCAAATCCAAATGCGAGTCAAGCATGGATGCATGGCTGGCGGTTTCCAAAATAAAATAAAAATTGTCATTTTTCTCTGAGAAAAAGTAAGGTTTGTCCAGTTGAGAAATTAAGAAGAATGATTGACATTTACTTTAAATGGATGGATGCCTGGATCATGGTACTCGGGTGCCATTTGACTGCGCTGGCGTTATGCCGGCTTCCACAAGTTTACGTAACAATTTTGCTAAACAAGAGAGAAGAAGAAGAAGACTGGTGTACTGTCTGAGTCTAATGTAGTGAGTCCATATAGTGCTAGTAGAATTCCTGAAACTCCCACTAATGTTAGAGCAGAGGCCGACGAAGTGGGAGGTTAGATAGATACAGGCCACAAATGTTATGTACTGTGCTTGCAAGTTGCTAGTGCTACTGTGACACAACTTTCTGCTGAATTATTTTGTGTTAATCTTAAAGAGCATTGGTTACAGTATATTTCTCTTTCTTCATATAGATGCTCCTTCCAAACTAACACGGAAGGAGCTGGCTAGACTGGCACGGCAACCGAAGCTGGAGGCGATTGTTGCTGAATATCAGTGGCTGGTGGTCCAGGAGGAGGAGGACACGCAGTCTCAGTCGATATCTATAATATCCACGACAGCTGCATCCTCCTCCGCTCACCCTGGGTCATCCAGTCAGCGCAAGCCTTCAGAGGTACGGAGCAGTGGTACCGCAGCCACCCGCCACCGCCAAGCAGCAAAAAAATTTGCTGCCCTCCACAGCAGGTGCAAGGCTCGTCTGCACCGCTTGACCCTCAGGGTCTCCAACCTTGAGTCGGAGGTGGAGAGACTGAAAACCCTGCTCAAGGACCTCCGCAGGGAGCATCGGGACCAACTGGCCAAAGGACACCGCTGGCGGCAGTAGAGGAGGAGAGACTGTCCCTTGCCCCTTTTTTAAAGACTTTTGGGGGGGTGGGAATTGGGTGTTGGGGTTTTGCAACTTTTCTTCGGGACATTTCATGGACATTGGTTGGGGTTAGGGAGGGGGGTCAGGTCTTGTGGTTTAGTTTATTTTTGTTAGGTTGTAAATAATTATTTATTTTCAACTTAAACATAGCATACATGTTTTTACTGTTTTGTGGGGGAGGCAGGGGGGTGGTGAACTCAACTGTACGTTTGTTTTCCTGAAACTTAACTGGCTGGTTGATTCAAATTGTCTAATCGCCCACATTTTTAGAAAAGTGCCACTGACAGAGTTAGTGAATTCAATTGTCCTACTACTTTACTAGTACTACCGTCAGTCTCTCCTCTCCTCCTACTCCATTATTCTTCCTCCCCCAAAATACTTATCTTACCTGTGATTCGTGTTTGAGAATAAGACTAGGCACAGGGCTGGGTGCATGGCAAATGGCGATTGAGGTTGAATCCTGGACAGAAGAAATGCCATTGTTGTGGTGGTGGTAGTAGTGGTACACTACACACTGGCAGTAGCAGCATATGAAAAAAAAGGAAATGAAATATTGAGTGGCCCGAGCGTAGCATTAGAACAGTACGATAGATAGTACAGTACACAGTAAGAACATATCCTCGGATTCCTTCACCATCCTTGAAATTTATTTTCTGTTGCTTTGACCTTATCCTCCTCAGCAAGTCTGTGGAATTATTGTTATCATTTAGTCACACCTCAATGAAAACCACACAGCCCGGGGGAAGAGGGTTAGTGTTTGAAAATTGGATGGGAATGGGTGTTTTTGGGAAAGTTTTGTGGAGAGAGGAAAAAAAAACACAGCATGGACAAACAACAAATGAAGAAAACAAAATCTTTGGATACAAAGATATCCATAAATCTTTTAAGGGACATAAAGGAAGTGCATGCACTACTGCATGCATGAAGTTGTTTGCTAAATGGATGGTTAGGTTACTGAAAAGTAGTATTACAACTTACTAACTATGAAGAAACAATGTGACAGTAGAGGGCTTCAGTAATTACGCAATTTCACTTGCCTGTCTGCCCTCAGAGAGAAAAAAACACTTAGTAGGACATTAAATTAGTTTTAAAAATAGCAAAGAAAAACTTATCAAATAGCTGGAGGGATGAATTTGAAGCAGAGAGCAAACAAACGCACAGAGTCACACTCATAGAAGTTCACAACAATAACATTATTTAAACGATAAGGAGAAGTGAAGAGGATACTGTAACTGTATGTTGTAGTTGTCCTGTTCAATTTGGGAAGTTGAATGCATCCAGCCATTCCTCTTCTTCGCGGTACTCCTCCATTCTATCTGACACTCCGTCGATCAATCTTGGTGACTAGACACACTGTCCACTGCCTGCCTGGCGGATGCGGAATAGCGGATCGCTAATGGTAAGCCTGAGTTAATCATTTTTACCATCGCACAGGGTAAAAGCCGGCCTGTAATTGTTGATGGAAAAACAGGAAGTGAAATTAAAACACCACAGAGAAAAAAAATATAAGGTACGTGTGTAGTGCAAAAATAACACTTTTAGTTTCAGAGGCGACAGTATTACATACAAGCACCATTTCTAAAGTGCGTACTCTGAGTCTCCTTTTCAAGGATAGTAATTAGCACGGAGCAGGCCAGGACCATGCAGACGGTCAAGGCAGGCACCACTGAGTGAAGCAAACTGATGTAGCATACCTTTTTGACACAGACAGACAAAGCATATCTAATTGTATGCAGCAAGCCACATAGCCGCAATTTTACATGACTTGCTGTCTAGACTCTGGCATAACAACACTGCACTGGCTCGATCACTCCATACCACGACTAGACAGACATGTAGTTCTTCTGTAGTTGTTGTTGACTGGTTTACCTGTTTGCCACTCACGAAATGGCCGTAGTTCTTCCGTAAACCGGCGATGATGATCCATCCATCCCAGTGAGTGACTGTAAAGAAAAAAGATATTATGTAACTTTGATCATCAAGACTCATCATCATCATGGTATATTGGCAAACTCAATGTTGTCCATACAGTCGCAGTCTACACACACAGTGAGTCCAAGGACATTTTGCATATTAAAAAATGCAACGTAGTGGCCCCTGCAGTAGAAGAATTTGAATTAAACAAGGTAAAAAACCACAGTAGACAAGTTACATTTAGTGTGTAAAAGATAAAATAGTAACAGAAGACATATAATGATTCATTTCATGCACAACAAACAAACAGCAACTGCTTTTATCAGAGCCAGACAGCCAGTGATGTCCACTGCAGTGCATGCCATCCTATTATTCATTAGATGTTCCACTTTTTGTCCACATCTTGTTGTTCTTAGAGTGGAGGCCCACAGGGCATTCTCTCGTGTGTGTCAATTTCAGAAGTAACTGTCAGCAATCAGCATATAGTCAGTAATTCCAGTCCCACTTCTTTTGAGGGGACTCGTCTACGAAGCAACAGTTTTTTCATTCTGCGTAATCCAGCCATCTGCCTGGAGGGAAATGGATAGGGGGAGTCTGGAGGAGGCGGATAGAGGAGCATGACTGAGTTGTGATCTTGTGAACTTCAGGATTGCAGACAGCGGCACTTTCAATAAGGAAATAAGACAAAGACAGTGCTGCTGATGGATTTGTTATGATTAAGTTTTGTTGTGGTAAAAGTTACAAAACAAAGAAAGACACACAGGAGTAAAAGTGAATAAGGAGTCAGGACGGAAAAAAAAGGAAGTCCGTGTCAGGCCTAGATGTCAGGGAAGTAGAGCTCATCCTCAAACTCTGTGCATTGAGACTGGAGTAGGTCAGCTAACAGAGAAGAACTTCCGTCACCTAAGTCGGTGTCCTCTTCTTCCTGCGTGGATTCACGTATTTTGTAATCTGGTGGTATCAAGTGCTGATTCATCTTGATCACTGTTAACCTCTCCACATTTTTGGGCGAGAGGCGGGTCCTTTTTGAAGTTCAATGGCACCAGCAGCACTGAAAACACGTTCAGAAGACACGCTTGCGAGTGGGCAAGACAAATAATTTAGAGCCAGGTTGGTGATCAGAGGCCATTGACCCCTTTTCCCATACCAATACAGCAATGGGTTCTGATTAAAGAAGACATCTGTTGGGTCATCCAGACAGACCTGCACTATCCACACAAGGTTCTCCAGGGGTGCTCCGCTTTGCGTACCATCTGTAGCCTTTGCATCAACGCTGGAATGAGCAAACCATTGATGAGTTAGCCAATCCGCTTCCAACAATATTATGGCTGGGCCTGGTGCAGGTGAGGATGATGATACGGTTGCTGGTGTCGGTAACGGCTGTGACAGAAAGTGACTGCCTTCGGCCTGAGAAGTGGACCTTGACGCCGGATGGCCTGCTGATTCAGTAATACTTCTGCCGGTTCCATCAATTTCCTGCCGCTCTTTTTCGAACAGAGTGGCTGACAGAGCTAGCCAATGTTTGTACTTTGAAACATCTGCTTCATTAAAAGGAATGAATGCTTTGCTGGCCACTGCCTTTTTGTACCGTGGATCCAGAATAGTGACACAAATGTAATGTTCTGTATGTTGTTTTTTTAAGCCTTTTATTGTCAAATACGTGGTTTAATAAGCTCACAGCCAACTGATATGCGTCTTGCTTGTCAGTATCACCTTTGAACGTTGAAGACACCGCCTTCAGTTGGTGCTCTAGCATGCACAACAATGGGATAGCCTTTCCCAATGTACAGTCCTCCCTGCTGACTTCACGCATGAAGACCTCAAAAGGACGAAGCATGTCTGTCAGGCTTTTAACTAGGTCCCATTCCTCCAACTCTAGCCTCATGTCTTTCATAGTAGAACCCAGTGCAAAGACATACTCATTGATTACCAAGCACTGCTCAGACAGACGCTCAAGCATGTAGAAGGTTGAGTTCCAACGTGTTATCACCTCCTGGATGAGTCCTCTGACTGGCAGTCTAAGTTCACATTGCATGTTCCTCAGATGCTTCCGAGTCTTAAAAGAATGGCTGAAATGTGTGCAGATTCTTTGGCACGTGGTCAGTAACCTGCTGACTTTGTTTTCTTTTTTCAAGAAATCTTGAACAACTAGGTTAATACAGTGCCCCAAACACGGTACTCTGAAATAGCCACCATCACCCATGGCCCTAACTATATTACTGCCATTATCCGTGGAAACATAGCCAATCGTGCGGTTTCTTGGATGCAGCCATTGAAAGACCATACTGTTAAACTCCTCCAAAATGTGTAATGCAGTATGAGATTTCTCCATGGCAAACATGGTTACTGTTGCATGTTTCCGAGTAGCTTGAAAAATTGTGTCTGTGTCAACACCGGCAGATAGCTTCTCTCTAACCCCTGCATAAGAGACCCAGTGTGCAGTGATGCACATGTAATCAAGGGCTTGGCAACTGGTCCACATGTCTGTTGTCAGTTGGATAGTGTGAACAGCACTCTTCTGCAAAGCTGCCCCAATCACCTCCAGCACATCTGATGTAGTGCTGGAACAGCAACTCTGGCAAAATAGGACCGGCTACGAACCTTCCATTTAGGGCAGACTGTTGCCACAAATTGTAGAAAACCCACCCTTCCACGAAAGAAAAAGGGAGAAGGTCCAACGCTAACATTTTAGCCAGCATTGCATTATAAAGACGTGCCATTGGGTGGTTGCATTCAAATGGCGCCTCCGACCAAAACATGCTTTTAATGGTGGTCTGCACCATTTTCATACGTGATGATGATGATCCAGACTTCTTCAACCCAGTTAGGCTCATTGATGTAGTTGTTTTTCGCATTGGTGTCTCTCCCAGACTCTTAGTGTGCCTCATAGATGCTGCTAGGGTAGAGGGTGTGGGCGCTACCACTGCAGTGCTGCTGCCAGGGGTACTGTGTGTACCAGAAAAAATGTCTGTCGCTTCTTCACCTCCTCCCTGCATGATCAGCCCCTCGTCATCATCAGATGCAATGTCAATGGATACATTTGGATTTCTTGTACTTTTGCTTCCCGGATCTTACTTAGGTGCGCCTCCCAAGGGATAGTGTGGTGTTTTTGGAGATGACCTCTCCGGCCTCCGGTACCATAGTTGGTACCAAGCTTACCCCGACTAACTACAGTTTTAAAAATTTAACAAATGACTAGGTTTTCCACCTTTTTGCTAACATTAAAGAAGTCCCCTGTGGAGTTGAGCTTTCTGGTGGTGGTGGTGGAGGTGCTACTTTCAGTTTCAATGTCAGATGAAGTGGAGGATGGGCGTGGCCGAATTTGACCCTGTTGTGCACGTACAGTTACAGCACCACTACTTAAGGTAATGGCGGTCTAGCTGGATGGAGGTCCCTGCCGGCCCGTCTGAAGAGAAAATATGGCAGCTGTAGGTCGTGTTGGTGTAGTGGTTACCTGTGTTGGTGGTGGTACCAGTGCCACGCCGCCCACATCCCGCTCAGCAGCAATTCGGGATAGGGTAAAAATGTCTGTCTGCTGCATGCCCGCTGGGGCTGGAGTGACGAATGTGATGATTGGGTCATCATCGTCTGACTGTTCATCAACAGCAGAGTACACCACTTCTACTTCTTGTTCGTCGTCATCACCCATAAGTGGAAGCCTTGAGGGAACCTTCCTTTCAGGCTTAGCTACCCTTGTGGGCTCATGGCGTGCCTCCCTCTTAGATGGTGGGTTCCAATCTTGATCTAGATCATCAGAAGATAGGGGGCTTGAAGAACTTGTACTAGCCCTCCTTGACCTTTTTCTTGCTAGGGATCTGGAAGACAATGGTTCATCAGGAGAAGTGGCTTGCTCGGATGATACCTCTACTTCAATCTCGATTTCCTGATGTGCCTCTACTTCTGGAGGAACAAGCATTGTGGGCAGTTGTGCCTCTCCATGCGCCTCTACTTGCGCCTCTCCTTGCGCCTCTCCTTGCGCCTCTCCTTGCGCCTCTCCTTACACCTCGCCTTGTGCCTCTCCTTGCACCTCTCCTTGTTGCATCTGTGGTTGTTGCGGCTATGGTTGAACACTCGTCAGATGAGTTACACCCTGCGTTGATTGGATGCTACTTTCTTGCGATGAGTCAACGCCAGCATCACTGGTCGATGGTGATTGAGAAATTAAAGTGGCTGCCTCTGCGGCACTCATGGCCTTGGGCCTAACTTGGTGTGGTGGCACTGAGACCAATGAAGCTGAGGTGCTGCTCCCAGCTTGGTCCCTGGAGGACACCGCTGCTGCAGGCGTAGTTTTTTTTTCCCCCAAAAAAGTGTCTGTGGGCACACGAGTCTACTTGGTAAGTGGCGCCACTTGATTTTTCTGCTCCTTCTTACTGGCAGTGGCACTGGCAACTTTCTTGGTAGAGGAGCTACGGCCACCTTTCTTTGGGCCCATCTTCTTCAGATGTCAGAACAGCAGGCCGCATTTGCATGAGTTGCAGAGTTGTCTGTGGCCACACGTGACGTCAGGTGATGTTGTGCTGCACACACCGCAGCAGGACTTCTTCCTGGCACTGATGATGAACGATGACTGATTTGTGGTTCTCTTGTGCACCTAATAGCAAAGGAAGCCAGAGGAACATCAGTTAAATAAATGTTGCATATGTCGTGCTTCAATTAATATTTGCAACTAGGCATTTATTTTTACAACATACCCAAAAACAGAAAGACCCAAAATAAAAATTGCAATTCTAATCAAAAATGAATGTTTACATTAATAGAAGAGAGACCACACAGAGAGAGTTGTTTCATGCACCACTGAGTACCCCTGGGCATAATGAATGAAAGCAAGGCAAACTGGGTGCAGGCCTGAGCACACTGCCTGGCTCCAAAATGGCTCCTTGACCCCCACCCACATGTCCTGGCCATGCCTGTACCAGGCCTCAAAATGCCCCCCACCCACATGGGCAGGCCCCAACAACACCCCAAAAAATCGAAAAACACACACAAATTACCACAGTCCAATGCCATCCAATCCTAAATGATGCTTAAATTCAAGAGACCCCACAGAAAGACTTGGTCCATGCACCACTGAGTAGCCCTGGGCATAATGGGTGAAAGCAAGGCAGACTGGGTGCAGGCCTTTGGCACAAAGCACACTGCCTGGCTTCAAAATGGCCCCTTGACCCCCAACCACATCACCAGGCCCTGCCTGTACCAGGCCTCAAAATGGCCCCCACCCACATGGGCAGGCCCCAACAACACCCCACAAATATTGAAAAACACACAAAAATCACCGGAATCCATTGCCATCCATGCCCTAAAGGATGTTCTAATTCAAGACACCACCACAGAAAGACTTGGTCCATGCACCACTGACTACCCCTGGGAATATAATGGGTGAAAGCAAGGCAGACCGGGTGCAGGCCTATTGCACAAAGAACACTGCCTGGCTTCAAAGTGGCCCCTTGACCCCCACCCACATGGCCAGGCCCTGCGTGTACCAGGCCTCGAAATGGCCCCCACCCACATGGCCAGGCCCCAACAACACCCCAAATAGCTCGAAAAACACATGAAAATCACCACAATCCAATGCCATCCATGCCCTAAATGATGTTTAAATTCAAGAGACTCCACAGAAAGACTTGGTCCATGCACCACTGAGTATCCCTGGGCATAATGGGTGAAAGCAAGGCAGACTGGGTGCAGGTCTATGGCACAAAGCACACTGCCTGGCTTCAAAATATCCCCTTGACCCCCACCCACATGTCCAGGCCCTGCCTGGACCAGGCTCTGCCTGGACCAGGCTTCAAAATGGCCCCCACCCAAATGGCCAGGCCCCAACAACACCCCAAAAAAATTGGAAACCACGTAAAAATAACCACAATCCAATGCAATCCATGCCCTAAATGATGTTTAAATTCAAGAGACCCCACAGAAAGACTTGGTCCATGCACCACTGAGTGACTACCCCTGGGCCTACTGGCTAGTGTGGCTTTACATGCACCCCAAAATAAAAAAATAAAAATCCACATATAACAGTGAGCTATTCAATTCCATGACATAAATGATATTTAAGTTCAACAAAACTCACAGAAACAGTTGTATCATGCACCCATGACTAATCCTGGGTCTACTGGATACTGTACCTATCCGTAATATATTTTTTTGTGAAAAAGTTTGAAAATTGTAGTCGCAGCAACTGCAATGCCCCAAACAAACAACACCAACTTACTTGTAAAATCTCAAATCCAAAAGTAATCCAAAAGTGATCGAAATAAAAAGTCCTCAAGTACAAATATCCAGCAGCATCCACAAAGAGTAATCCTTCCAGCTTCAGATCCAAATGAAAAGTGACCAGGACATGGACAAAGCACTGGGATGAGATTGTTAGACAGGAACAGGAAGTTGGAGACTCTGGGGCACTTCCTTCCTCCCACCCCCCCAAAAATGGACTCCTTGCACAAAAAAGTGCAGCCAAATGTCAATCTGAGGAGTTATTCTGATCCAAATCATCATTTTCAGAAGGTTTATGCTGCCTGCGGTAGATTTCTTGTGCAGAATTGCAATTTTTGCAAGTTCGGGAAAGCGAGCTGTTCAAATCTCCCGCCGGAAGTCAGCTGCGCGTCGCATCTACGTGTTCGCAATTGTTTACTCCCGCGATGCATGATCGCGGGCCCTTATGATGTGATCGCGTTCTCAAACTCTCGCAGTGCAAGATGGCGGGCCGCGATGACGTACTCGTGGTCGAAAAGTCTTGCGCGATCATGCAGCAAGATCCTAAATGGAGCAGCGCACGCAAACCGGGAGGAAAAACAACTCAGCGAACTCAGAATCACGGTAAGTCAACGCCGCACGCACAATATTGTATTATTGAAGCGCGACCAAGAAAAAAAATCCGCCAGCTTGCGAATTGCGAATTTTTTGACAAATTTGCACGATTCGTGGAACGCGAAATTGCCAAAAATTCGCAAATTCCGCGAACGGAATGGATTTTCAGTCCACGCTTAGGGCAGGGTAGATACATCCTGACCCCCTAGGCCTGCTTAGGGTGTAATCAGTGATGTCATCAGTGATGTCACTTACCATGTCATGAGTCATGTAATATGTGACGTCATCAGCAGTGCATTATAGTTAGCTCTACTAACTATAACGGCCACATTTCTCTGGTTTTGTATGAGTAAAATGTCCAACTAACTATAACGTCCCTGAAACCTATTGTTTTTTCAGTGAATTTCCAAAGTTCTTTAAATGCTAATTTCTAGCAATAACATACCTGAAACCTATGGTAGTTTCAGTGAATTTCTAAGGTTTTTTAAATGCTAATTTCTAACTATAACGTCCCTGAAACCTATGTTTTTTTGTGAATTTCAAAGGTTTTTAAAATGCTAATTTCTAATTATAATGTTCATTAAACCTATGTTTTTTCAATAATTTAGATTTGTTTGTGATATTTTGTAACTTTAATATCCTAAAAATAGTTTTTGTAATTTTTTGTGTTTGTTATTAAAATTATATAATCTCTTCTTTTTTATTAAATACTAAAGTATATTTTTCTTTTTGAGAAAAAAGTGGAGTCGCGCACCCATAGTGTACCTATTTTGATGGGTGTACAGATTCAAACCGCCATATTGGGAAGTCATGAAGGATGCGTGTTTCAGCCAGCCCACTCCACTTACGCTTACAAAGAAGGAACAATAACGCTACATGTCCCAGGTCTTCCCGGTGGTGATCTGCGTATCACAGGTCTAATTGTCAGCATGCCACAGCCACTCCCTCACGGCTGGTTTATACCCATACCATACCAATGCAGCACAGGCGTCACAGGACATGTGACCCTGCCAATAAAAAGGGCCGGCGCAAGTGCTGGAGGCCATTTCCATTCTCTCCCATGACTTGAAGTACACACAGTTGGTGGCAGCCGAGGAACTTTCCCCGACACGGGCCTCCCACCACTTGGCGATGACTTGAGTTCCACTGAGTTAGTGACACCAGAGCTGAGCAGGTATGCAGCCTGCGATGATACGTAGGCCTCGATGCACCATCCTGACAATTAAGGCCCGATTTGAATTGTGAGCTCAGCTGGACCGCATGTACGCCACACAAATATGAGCATTGGTATGTTCTCGATAGCAAGACCCAGAATAAATTGTGCAAACTTCTGTCTGCCAAGGACACGGGCCCCAGCCTTGGAACTCGCTGCAGCACATGGTGTGCCCTCTTGGACACACACCAGTGGCGAAAGATGAGCAGAGAGACTTGTTTGTGCAGCGGCGGGCAGTCACCTCTGGGCGGTGGGAGTGGATGGGGTGCAGCAGCCTGGGTGCTCAGGGGCGGGCAGACACCTCTGGGCAGTGGTAGTGGATGATGTGCAGCAGCTTGGGTGCGGAGGGGCAGGTAGACACCTCTGGGTGGCTGAAGTGAATGGGGTGCAGCAGCCTGGGTGTGCAGGGGCGGGCAGACACCTCTGGGCAGCGGACGTGGATGGGGTGTAGCAGCCTGGGTACACAGGGTTGGGACAGCGATGAAGGCGTGCGCAGTGATGTACTCTGCCATTACTGATTCTATACCATGTTTCATATGAGTGAGCTTGAGGGCTGCAGTATGACCCGGCACATGGCTGGAGACACACCGGTGGTGGAAAGGTGAGCTGTGAGGGTTTTGTCCGCAGTGTCGGCACTCACTCGACCTCTCCATCTCTTCCTTTCTCTCTCTCACACTCTTTTTCTCTTTCTCTCTTCCTCTGTCTCTCACTCTCTCTCTCTTTCTCTCTCTCTCTTCCTCTCTCTCTTGCCCTTTCGCTCTTCTCTTTCTCTTCTTCGCCTACTCTGCATCTCATTAGCGATATTTGCCTTGGTCATCCGTGACAATTTTTTTTCTTCAGGCTGCTATTGCTGGTAAACTGGTGATCTGGGCTGTTGTACCAATTTGTGAATGGTGCATTAAAGCTATCACCATTTTAGCTGTGAGGAAGTGCCATTAACTCAGCGATGTGTCTTCGAGAATATGCCCCTCTGTGTTTTAAAAGCCTGAGAAGTACTTGAGTGCCGTGCTGAGAGCCGCGCACCCAGCGCATTCACACTAGGGGGCGTGCTGAGAGCCACGCACCCTTCGTAGTCACACTGGGGGGGCCAAGCTGAGAGTCATGCAACCTTTGTGTTCACACTAGGGTGCCGCGCTGAAAGCAGCGCTAGGATCGTGACTCCAAACTTTTTGGAAAAAGAGTAAACTTTCATTAATTTACATTTGCCTCGGGGACCCCACCCCCTGAGGCATGCCCACATCTACATATTCTGTTTTTTTTTTTAAAGGGGATGGGGCTGCGTGGTCCCCCTCCCAGGCCATTTCTGGCCCCAGGGACCCCATCCCCCCAGGGCCTGGCCTCTCTGTTGGGGATTGTAGGATGAGCCCTAATGCATCCACGGTCCTGCGGTTCCCCGCCTTCTGCAGGAGCCGGCATTGCTTTTTGGCAACGGGAGCTGCTAACATGCAGCTTCCCTTGCTCAAAAGCAATTCTCCTTTCCTTTAATGAAGCGAAAGGAGTTTCTCCTCCTCTTGCTTCAACAAAGCAAACCAGGGCTTGCTATCACAGGGTGGAAGCCATGCTCCCGCCCTGTCATAGCAAATGGCAATGTCCCGGGGTGGACAACCCAGAACATTGCGGGAGCTGGGCCTGGGGGATGGCAGTCGCCAGGGCAATCAAGTGCTCCAGGAGGGGGACCGGACGGCCACCTCCCTCTATTTTCGAAACCCTGGGGTGGTGGTGGTCCCCGGGGCTACGGGAGGGCTGGGTGCCCTCCTGCACCTACTTTAAATAGACCAGAGGAGGTGGTCGTATAATTATATGATTTCCCACGGGACCTGGCCCACCTGGGGGCTCATTTAAAGGAATAGAGACCTCGCTTCATTTTTAAAATTCTTTCATCTTGATTCGCGCACCCAGAACGCATTCAGACAGTTTTAAAAAAAAAAAAAATTGGGGGGTACTTGTGACATCCCCTGAGCAGGCCTAGTGGGTCAGGGTCTTTCTACCCTGCCCCATTTTCTTCATTTTTCACTTTCTTTTACTGTTTTCCTGTGACTCAGTTCTACCGAGTCACAAAAAGGCTGCCAACACATCCTGGTTTGGAGTGTTGTCAGCCAATTAGAATGAATCTTGTGGTCGGGAGGGGTCGCGAACCCACCGCGGCCATAGATCATCGATATTTTTTTATTTATATTTTCTCAGCAACTACTAAACGGATTTACAGCCTTTTGAAAAAGGTCGCTTTCTGAACCAAAAACAACCTTTTTGCTAACTTTGGTGTAATTCCGTTCAGCAATTCGGGTTGTAGCCTTGGCTAAAGTGTCCTATGGGAAATTGATTTTTTTTTTCCAATTTATCAGCAACTACTGAACGAATTTACACCATTTAAAAAAAGGTCGCTTTCTGAACCAAGCTCTAACTTTTTGCCACATTTTCTGTAATTCCGTTCAGCAGTTCGGGTTGTACCCTTGGCTAAAGTTTCCTAAGGGAATTAACATGGAGAAAACAATTTTTGGGACCCCCTTTTTACTCAGCCCCCGCATGACGAATCACCCCCAAACTTTCAGAATAGCAGCTGACTTGCATAGACCTTTTTTGGGGGAACTTCGCGAAGATTTGTCAAATGACGCCAAAAGTTATTAGCAAATCGAAAAATGCTATTCCAATGGAAATTAGCCTAATTTAATTAGGTTGTAACTATAACTACCTACTGGCGACCGACAGTAGGTAATATATATATATATATATATATATATATATAAACAACAAAAGGTTACCCTTGAAGAAGAGCCACCAGGCAAGTTACTCGTAGCACTTTTCTTTAATGATATGCAGCAGAGCATGAACAAGGGCGCGCTTTAAAAGTCAATGGCAACCACTGCCAAACGCGTTTCAGGCTTCCCTTTCTTCAGTGGCAGTCGGTGCAGGCAAGACATCCAGGTGAAACGTGCTGCTAATTATACACATTGAACCTCCCCAGTGGGCGTGGCCGTTGCTACAGCATTCTGGTTCATGTAGTAGCACAAAACGTATTTCCCTCATTGGGTTTCACCCAGAGTCTGCATCCAAAAGTTATTAAATCCCAAGTGGGTAAAAGACACAGTCTTGTTAAAGCGCTGATTTTCTCATGCACATCAAAAGGCTTTTTATGCCTCCCGCTTACATGTTGACCTCTCACCCGAAGTCACCGCGGGTCCACCGTGGCAGAGGGGCTTCTTCCGCGACTGGGTTAGCCGCAAATCCATAAACAACAAAAGGTTACCCTTGAAGAAGAGCCACCAGGCAAGTTACTCGTAGCACTTTTCTTTAATGATATGCAGCAGAGCATGAACAAGGGCGCGCTTTAAAAGTCAATGGCAACCACTGCCAAAGGCGTTTCAGGCTTCCCTTTCTTCAGTGGCAGTCGGTGCAGGCAAGACATCCAGGTGAAACGTGCTGCTAATTATACACATTGAACCTCCCCAGTGGGCGTGGCCGTTGCTACAGCATTCTGGTTCATGTAGTAGCACAAAACGTATTTCCCTCATTGGGTTTCACCCAGAGTCTGCATTCAAAAGTTATTAAATCCCAAGTGGGTAAAAGACACAGTCTTGTTAAAGCGCTGCTTTTCTCATGCACATCAAAAGGCTTTTATGCCTCCCGCTTACACGGTGACCTCTCACCCAAAGTCACCGCGGGTCCACCGTGGCAGAGGGGCTTCTTCCGTGACTGGGTTAGCCGCAAATCCATAAACAACAAAAGGTTACCCTTGAAGAGGAGCCACCAGGCAAGTTACTCGTAGCACTTTTCTTTAATGATATGCAGCAGAGCATGAACAAGGGCGCGCTTTAAAAGTCAATGGCAACCACTGCCAAACGCGTTTCAGGCTTCCCTTTCTTCAGTGGCAGTCGGTGCAGGCAAGACATCCAGGTGAAACGTGCTGCTAATTATACACATTGAACCTCCCCAGTGGGCGTGGCCATTGCTACAGCATTCTGGTTCATGTAGTAGCACAAAACGTATTTCCCTCATTGGGTTTCACCCAGAGTCTGCATTCAAAAGTTATTAAATCCCAAGTGGTTAAAAGACACAGTCTTGTTAAAGCGCTGCTTTTCTCATGCACATCAAAAGGCTTTTATGCCTCCCGCTTACACGGTGACCTCTCACCCGAAGTCCCCGCGGGTCCACCATGGCAGAGGGGCTTCTTCCGCGACTGGGTTAGCCGCAAATCCATAAACAACAAAAGGTTACCCTTGAAGAAGAGCCACCAGGCAAGTTACTCGTAGCACTTTTCTTTAATGATTTGCAGCAGAGCATGAACAAGGGCGCGCTTTAAAAGTCAATGGCAACCACTGCCAAACGCGTTTCAGGCTTCCCTTTCTTCAGTGGCAGTCGGTGCAGGCAAGACATCCAGGTGAAACGTGCTGCTAATTATACACATTGAACCTCCCCAGTGGGCGTGGCCGTTGCTACAGCATTCTGGTTCATGTAGTAGCACAAAACGTATTTCCCTCATTGGGTTTCACCCAGAGTCTGCATTCAAAAGTTATTAAATCCCAAGTGGGTAAAAGACACAGTCTTGTTAAAGCGCTGCTTTTCTCATGCACATCAAAAGGCTTTTATGCCTCCCGCTTACACGGTGACCTCTCACCCGAAGTCACCGCGGGTCCGCCGTGGCAGAGGGGCTTCTTCCACGACTGGGTTAGCCGCAAATCCATAAACAACAAAAGGTTACCCTTGAAGAAGAGCCACCAGGCAAGTTACTCGTTGCACTTTTCTTTAATGATATGCAGCAGAGCATGAACAAGGGCGCGCTTTAAAAGTCAATGGCAACCACTGCCAAACGCGTTTCAGGCTTCCCTTTCTTCAGTGGCAGTCGGTGCAGGCAAGACATCCAGGTGAAACGTGCTGCTAATTATACACATTGAACCTCCCCAGTGGGCGTGGCCGTTGCTACAGCATTCTGGTTCATGTAGTAGCACAAAACGTATTTCCCTCATTGGGTTTCACCCAGAGTCTGCATTCAAAAGTTATTAAATCCCAAGTGGGTAAAAGACACAGTCTTGTTAAAGCGCTGCTTTTCTCATGCACATCAAAAGGCTTTTATGCCTCCCGCTTACACGGTGACCTCTCACCCGAAGTCACCGCGGGTCCACCGTGGCAGAGGGGCTTCTTCTGCGACTGGGTTAGCCGCAAATCCATAAACAACAAAAGGTTACCCTTGAAGAAGAGCCACCAGGCAAGTTACTCGTTGCACTTTTCTTTAATGATATGCAGCAGAGCATGAACAAGGGCGCGCTTTAAAAGTCAATGGCAACCACTGCCAAACGCGTTTCAGGCTTCCCTTTCTTCAGTGGCAGTCGGTGCAGGCAAGACATCCAGGTGAAACGTGCTGCTAATTATACACATTGAACCTCCCCAGTGGGCGTGGCCGTTGCTACAGCATTCTGGTTCATGTAGTAGCACAAAACGTATATCCCTCATTGGGTTTCACCCAGAGTCTGCAATCAAAAGTTATTAAATCCCAAGTGGGTAAAAGACACAGTCTTGTTAAAGCGCTGCTTTTCTCATGCACATCAAAAGGCTTTTATGCCTCCCGCTTACACGGTGACCTCTCACCCGAAGTCACCGCGGGTCCACCGTGGCAGAGGGGCTTCTTCCGCGACTGGGTTAGCCGCAAATCCATAAACAACAAAAGGTTACCCTTGAAGAAGAGCCACCAGGCAAGTTACTCGTAGCACTTTTCTTTAATGATATGCAGCAGAGCATGAACAAGGGTGCGCTTTAAAAGTCAATTGCAACCACTGCCAAACGCGTTTCAGGCTTCCCTTTCTTCAGTGGCAGTCGGTGCAGGCAAGACATCCAGGTGAAACGTGCTGCTAATTATACACATTGAACCTCCCCAGTGGGCGTGGCCGTTGCTACAGCATTCTGGTTCATGTAGTAGCACAAAACGTATTTCCCTCATTGGGTTTCACCCAGAGTCTGCATTCAAAAGTTATTAAATCCCAAGTGGGTAAAAGACACAGTCTTGTTAAAGCGCTGCTTTTCTCATGCACATCAAAAGGCTTTTATGCCTCCCGCTTACACGGTGACCTCTCACCCGAAGTCACCGCGGGTCCACCGTGGCAGAGGGGCTTCTTCCGCGACTGGGTTAGCCGCAAATCCATAAAGAACAAAAGGTTACCCTTGAAGAAGAGCCACCAGGCAAGTTACTCGTAGCACTTTTCTTTAATGATATGCAGCAGAGCATGAACAAGGGCGCTCTTTAAAAGTCAATGGCAACCACTGCCAAACGCGTTTCAGGCTTCCCTTTCTTAAGTGGCAGTCGGTGCAGGCAAGACATCCAGGTGAAACGTGCTGCTAATTATACACATTGAACCTCCCCAGTGGGCGTGGCCGTTGCTACAGCATTCTGGTTCATGTAGTAGCACAAAACGTATTTCCCTCATTGGGTTTCACCCAGAGTCTGCATTCAAAAGTTATTAAATCCCAAGTGGGTAAAAGACAGTCTTGTTAAAGCGCTGCTTTTCTCATGCACATCAAAAGGCTTTTATGCCTCCCGCTTACACGGTGACTGCACTACATCACCCACAAGGCCATGCGAATGACCACGCCCACAAGGACAGGTGCTGGAAATTATAAACTGTGCAGTTCTACTTGCGCTTGCAGCCTCTCATAACTACATGCCACTGAAGAAAGGTCTTAACCTGAAACGCGTCTGGCATTTTATTCTGAAAAGCTGTCCCTCATTATTTCCTGCCGGCAGGCGACCAAAATAAAGAGAGCTGATTTACCTTCGTGTGGCACGTATCTTCAAAGGGTTTCCTGTTTGTGTTTGACATTAAAGGCGGCTGTTACCCGGTCGCGAAGAGAAGCCCACCGCTGTTGCGGGTCAGCTGCGGCACCACGCGGGTGCTGTAGCATTTGTGAACGAAGGAGAGCTGGAGTCTATTTGCAGGGAAGGAGCCAGCTCGCAAGCTACAATTTGGCAGTCTTAAAGCTGGGCAGGCACTATTTTGGACAATGCAAGATTTATCCAGTTCACTCAGAGACTTCGAGAAGCGAACCCACTGGGGCAATACTAGAACTGCACTACATCACCCACAAGGCCATGCGAATGACCACGCCCACAAGGACAGGTGCTGGAAATTATAAACTGTGCAGTTCTACTTGCGCTTGCAGCCTCTCATAACTACATGCCACTGAAGAAAGGTCTTAACCTGAAACGCGTCTGGCATTTTATTCTGAAAAGCTGTCCCTCATTATTTCCTGCCGGCAGGCGACCAAAATAAAGAGAGCTGATTTACCTTCGTGTGGCACGTATCTTCAAAGGGTTTCCTATTTGTATTTGACATTAAAGGCGGCTGTTACCCGGTCGCGAAGAGAAGCCCACCGCTGTTGCGGGTCAGCTGCGGCACCACGCGGGTGCTGTAGCATTTGTGAACGAAGGAGAGCTGGAGCCTTTTTGCAGGGAAGGAGCCAGCTCGCAAGCTACAATTTGGCAGTCTTAAAGCTGGGCAGGCACTATTTTGGACAATGCAAGATTTATCCAGTTCACTCAGAGACTGAACTCACTGGGGCAATACTAGAACTGCACTACATCACCCACAAGGCCATGCGAATGACCACGCCCACAAGGACAGGTGCTGGAAATTATAAACTGTGCAGTTCTACTTGCACTTGCAGCCTCTCATAACTACATGCCACTGAAGAAAGTTTGTCTTAACCTGAAACGCGTCTGGCATTTTATTCTGAAAAGCTGTCCCTCATTATTTCCTGCCGGCAGGCGACCAAAATAAAGAGAGCTGATTTACCTTCGTGTGGCACGTATCTTCAAAGGGTTTCCTGTTTGTGTTTGACATTAAAGGCGGCTGTTACCCGGTCGCGAAGAGAAGCCCACCGCTGTTGCGGGTCAGCTGCGGCACCACGCGGGTGCTGTAGCATTTGTGAACGAAGGAGAGCTGGAGCCTTTTTGCAGGGAAGGAGCCAGCTCGCAAGCTACAATTTGGCAGTCTTAAAGCTGGGCAGGCACTATTTTGGACAATGCAAGATTTATCCAGTTCACTCAGAGACTTCGAGAAGCGAACCCACTGGGGCAATACTAGAACTGCACTACATCACCCACAAGGCCATGCGAATGACCACGCCCACAAGGACAGGTGCTGGAAATTATAAACTGTGCAGTTCTACTTGCGCTTGCAGCCTCTCATAACTACATGCCACTGAAGAAAGGTCTTAACCTGAAACGCGTCTGGCATTTTATTCTGAAAAGCTGTCCCTCATTATTTCCTGCCGGCAGGCGACCAAAATAAAGAGAGCTGATTTACCTTCGTGTGGCACGTATCTTCAAAGGGTTTCCTGTTTGTGTTTGACATATATATATATATATGCAGCAATGCAGCAATAACTTAAAGTCTAATAAAACATTCCATTATAAAATAAACCACTTAAATTCTTTAAAAATCTTCAAACTTATATTTCCCACTCCAGTGAGTGCAACAGTAGGGGAAGTGTTAGATAGCAGAGGGGTAAAAATGAGTAATTCAACTCCAGTAATTGCAACAGTAGGGAAAGAGTTGGATAGAAGAGGGGTATAAATTACTATTACCACTCCAGTGAGTGCAACTGTAGGTAAATTGTTGGATAGCGGAGGGGTACAAATTACTGTTCCCACTCCAGTGAGTGCAACAGTAGGAAAAGTGTTGGATAGCGGAGGGCTAGAAGTTACTATTCCCACTCCAGTGAGTGCAAAAGCGGAGGAAAGCGGAGGGGTAAAAATTATTATTCCCACTCCAGTGAGTGCAACAGTAGGGAAAGTGTTGGATAGCGGGGGTAAAAATTACTATTCTAGCTCCACTGAGTGCAACAGCAGGGAAAGTGTTGGACAGAGGAGGGGTAAAAATTACTACTCCCACTCCAGTGAGTGCAACAGTAGGGAAAGTGTTGGGTAGCAAATTAGTAAAAATTACCATTCCAACTCCAATGAGTGCAACAGTAGGCAACGTTTTCGATAGCAGAGGGGTAAAAATTACTATTCCCACTGCAGTGAGTGCAACAGTAGGGAAAGTGTTTTATAGCAAAGGGGTAAAATGTACTATTGCCAATCCAGTGAGTGCAACAGTAGGTAAAGTGTTGGATAGCGGAGGGCTACAAATTACTATTCCCACTCCAGTGAGTGCAACAGCAGGGAAAGTGTGGGATAGCGGAGGGGTAAAACTTACTATTCCCACTCCAGTGAGTGCAACAGTAGGGAAAGTGTTGGATAGCGAGGGGTAAAAAATACTATTCCAACTCCACTAAGTGCAACAGCAGGGAAAGTGTTGGACAGCGGAGGGGTAAAAATTACTATTCCCACTCCAATGAGTGCAACAGTAGAGAAAGTGTTACATAGCGAAGCCGTAACAATTGCCTTTCCAACTCCAGGAGTGCAACATTAGGGAAAGTTTCGATAGCAGAGGGGCAAAAATTACTATTTCCACTGCAGTGTGAGCAACAGTAGAGAAAGTGTTGGATAGCAAAGGGGTAAAATGTACTATTGGCACTCCAGTGGGTGCAACAGTAGGGAAAGTTTTAGATAGCAGAGGGGTAAAAATTACTATTCCCAGTCCAGTGAGTGCAACAGTAGGAAAAGTGTTGGATAGCAGAGGGGTAAAAATTACTATTCCCACTCCAGTGAGTACAACAGTAGGAAAAGTGTTGGATTTCAGACGAGTAACACTTAGGGGCCGATTCCGATTTCGGCCGGAAGGCCTCCAAACCATGTTCGGAGCCCTTCCGACTGAATCGGTCAGTGCCGGCCAGATTCCTTCCCGACCGAGCCATTCCGATGTGCTCGGTCGGAAAGGAATCCGACTCGGATTCCCGGATAGCAGATGACAGGCTTGGAGAGCCTGTCCGCAGTCCAGAAATCCTCCAGTACTCCCCTGGTCGCCTCTGTGCGACCGTTGGTGTATGATGGCAGCTTTTGACTGCCTTTTTGTGCTGGTCTGTCCGCACAAAAAGGCAGTCGAAAGCTGTCTCTGGAGGCACCCAGCAGGGCCCCCATGGGTGTGAGGCCGCCGGATTGCAGCCTGGCCCCTCCGTTGATCCCTGCACCCGGTGACAGGCACCTTGGGGTGCCGGCCACACTGTGCAGGAATGAACTGCACCCCTGCTTTCTACATTGCAAGCATGCTTTCCGCTCGGAAATCATGCTTGCATTGTAAGGTATACGAATGCGACCAAACCCTCTTCGGTCGCATCGTACTAGCAGGGCTGTAACTGACGACAGCAGGTCGGTCGGTTACAGCTCCTGCGACATCGGAATAGGCCCCTTAATATTCTCACTTCAGTCAGTTCAAAATTAAAAACTAACAACATTTTACCAACAAAAAATTTAAGAAACAAAATTAATTTAAAAATATATAAATATGTTAAAATTTCAAATACAAATATATCTAATATTAAAAAAGTTAACACATATCATAATTTTAAATACATATAACAAATACCTACAAATATTATATTAAATGAAATCAAATACAATTTCCAAAAATATAAATATTTGTAATTAAAAATTATTTAGAAACAAAAACATTAATTATTATATAACTTTACTTTTTTATTTCCTACCCTATAATACCACACAATTTACAACACACAGCTAAATAACAAAAACGTACTTCCTCAAATAACATAATTAATTCCAAGAAATATTATTAATTTAAATAAAATTGTAAAAATGATTTAACTTCCCTCATTTTATTCCTATAATCCTGCCACTCCACAGTTAAAATTAAACTTTAAAAAAAATATTTACACATTTAAAACTTATTTTCAATAAAAAAACTAATAGCATTTAAGAACTAATTATAAAGTAATTAAAATTAATTTAATCCCCACACTGTACCCCATAACAATAAAACCCCCACAAAAAAATAAACAAATCCCCAAATTAAATATAAATGAATTAATATTATTGGTCAACTAATTTTAAATTAATTAAACAAAAATTATTTCCCTCCCTTTACCACTATAAACCCCACAACCCACACCTAAAATGAATTACACAAATTATATATTTAATTTTCAATTAATTAATTAGTATTAATTAACAAATAATTATTAATTAATTAAAAATAAATTACTTCCCACCCTTTACCCCATATACTCCACAACACACACCTAAAGAAAATCATACAATGACCATAATAAATTATCAATTAATTAGTTAAGATAAATTAACAACTAATTATTAATTAATTCAACATAAACTACTTCCCACCCTTTACCTCTATAAACCCCACCACCCGCACCTAAACTAAATTACACAATTTATGTAATCAATTTTCTATCAATTATTTAATATTTATTAAGAACTAATTATTAATTAATTAAAAATAAATTACCTTCCACACTTTACACCACAAACCTCACAACCCACACCTGAAAAAATCACACAATTATCATAATTCGTTAATATAACTTAACAACTGATTAATAATTAATTAATTAAACATAATTTACATTCCACACATTACCCCTATAAACCCCACAACCCGCACCTAAAATTAACAACTCAATTTCCATGATTAATTTATATCACTTAATTAATATAAATTAACAACTAATTATTAATTAATCAAAAATGAATTATTTCCCAACCTTTACCCCTATAAACCCCACATCTAACTTTTTCCACAATTACTATAGTTAATTTTCAATTAATCAATAATATTAATTAACAACCAATACAAATAAATTACTTCCCACAATTAACGCTATAAAATCTACATAAAAAAATAAAAAATAATCATTAATTTAAAATAATTACATTTCTTACCACCCTATTCCCCAATAAACCCACAACCCTCTACGGAATAAAAAATGGCAACATTTAAAATGTCAATCAAACAACAGGAGAGTAAGGGTATTAGTGTTCACTCTCTTACCCCTAATATTAGTATTAATAAACAACAAAAGAGTGAAACAACGCTAAGACACCTCAAAAGATCATATGAGGGACAGACTAAAAATTGGTGAAGAAAACACACAAAATAGTTGTTTTAAGAACCCTCACTCACCTAGTGGTGACATGCTTCATCATCGGGTTCCCGACTGGAAGGACCTAGCGTCCTTCCAGTATGCTACAACGCCTGATTACAGCGGAGGTGGTTCTTGTGTGTGTTCTTGGTGAAGATAATCCAATTGTGCTAAGTGAGTACAAAAAAAGGGGGGATTAAAAAATGCATAGTTGTGACTGTCAACTATTTTAATAATAGTCAACCAGCACTAGTTAAAAACAGGTGGTGAGTGGACTCATAGGATTGGACTCATTAATTGGAGACCCCTAGTCCTCAATAGATTTAATCAAATTTGGTCGACATGTTTCTGCTTAGAGAGCCCGAGTCGCTCAGCATTCTTCAGGACCAGTAGTGTGATCCTTCGGCGGTATGCACGCGCTAAGGTGCACCCGACCGTGAGGATATCAGTGTGAAAATAATAAAATTATTACATATACTCACGGCTATCGCCGTTTAGGCACACTCAGCTATTTGCTGGGGCAAATGCAAGAGGCGTTTATCACCGTACTGCATGGGCGGACACGGCAAGGGGTTGTCTTCACGCCGCGTTATTGTTACGCTGACGGCTCCCCGCAGGCTACCTAGCCTGTCACCACCGCGGCCCGAATGCACATTTAAAATGTAAAACATAAAAATGACTTATACAAAACAAATATATCACATACATTTAAAAGAAAAACTAAAATACATAACACTAATTTAGAAATCAATATTTTAAACATCTATATTTTTGAAAACAATATTTCTCACCTTAAATTCGATATTGTTGATCACGATATTCTTACTGTCCATATTTCTGAATCACAATGGGTCGATTCCGAACCGGGAAAATATTCTGCCGTACCACTCGCATCCGTATCCGATTCCGTACGAATGGGAACTTTACGTCCGACCTGCGAATTCCGATCCGTTCCCGTCTATTTCCGTACGATTATCAACGAACCGTCCGAATCACAGTCGATGATCCGTACAAACATGCATCGGGAATCCTACCGTACGATTCGTAACCAGCCCGTACAAACACACAAGTACGATCCTGTACGAGAAGCCTGACAGCGAATCGTATGAAACTAAGTTATCGCACTTGAATAATGATTCGTACAGCAATATGCGGCTCGCATCTAGCAGCGTCAAGACATACCACACGCGTACCCCTCGCTCACGCACAAGTACGACACGCACACCCCCCAACAAGCCCACGCGAACACCCCCACCCGCCAACGGCCCGTACCAGTCACTCGCATGCACAAGTACGACACGCACACACCCCCAACAAGCCTACGCGAACACCCCCACCCGCCAACGGCCCGTACCAGTCACTGGCACGCACAAGTACGACACGCACACCCCCCAACAAGCCCACGCGAACACCCCCACCCGCCAACGGCCCGTACCAGTCACTCGCACGCCCAAGTATGACACGCACACACCCCCACCCCCATCCACCAACGGCCCGTACCAGTCACTCGCACGCACAAGTACGACACGCACACACCCCCAACAAGCCTACGCGAACACCCCCACCTGCCAACGGCCCGTACCAGTCAATCGCATGCACAAGTACGACACGCACACAACCCCACGCGAACACCCCCACCCGCCAACGGCCCTTACCAGTCACTCGCACGCACAAGTACGACACGCACACACCCCCAACAAGCCTACGCGAACACCCCCACCCGCCAACGGCCCGTACCAGTAAATCGCACGCACAAGTACGACACACACACACCCCCACGCGAACACCCCCACCCGCCAACGGCCCGTACCAGTCACTCGCACGCACAAGTACGACACGCACACCCCCCCAACAAGCCTACGCGAACACCCCCACCCGCCAACGGCCCATACCAGTCAATCGCACGCACAAGTACGACACGCACACACCCCCACGCGAACACCCCCACCCGCCAACGGCCCGTACCAGTCACTCGCACGCACAAGTACGACACGCACACACCCCCAACATGCCTACGCGAACACCCCCACCCGCCAACGGCCCGTACCAGTCACTCGCACGCACAAGTACGACATGCACACACCCCCAACAAGCCTACGCGAACACCCCCACCCGCCAACGGCCCGTACCAGTCACTCGCATGCACAAGTACGACACGCACCCCCCCCCACGTGAACACCCCCACCCGCCAACGGCCCGTACCAGTCACTCGCACGCACAAGTACGACACCCACACACCCCCAACAAGCCTACGCGAACACCCCCACCCGCCAACGGCCCGTACCAGTCACTCGCACGCACAAGTATGACACGCACACACCCCCACGTGAACAACCCCACCCGCCAACGGCCCTTACCAGTCACTCGCACGCACAAGTACGACACGCACACACCCCCAACAAGCCTACGCAAACACCCCCACCCGCCAACGGCCCGTACCAGTCACTCGCACGCACAAGTACGACACGCACACACCCCCAACAAGCCTACGCGAACACCCCCACCCGCCAACGGCCCATACCAGTCAATCGCACGCACAAGTACGACACGCACACACCCCCACGCGAACACCCCCACCCGCCAACGGCCCGTACCAGTCACTCGCACGCACAAGTACGACACGCACACACCCCCAACAAGCCTATGCGAACACCCCCTCCCGCCAACGGCCCGTACCAGTCAATCGCACGCACAAGTACGACACGCACACCCCCCCACGCGAACACCCCCACCCGCCAACGGCCCGTACCAGTCACTCGCACGCACAAGTACGACACGCACACACCCCCACGCGAACACCCCCACCCGCCAACGGCCCGTACCAGTCACTCGCACACACAAGTACGACACGCACACACCCCCAACAAGCCCACGCGAACACCCCCACCCGCCAACGGCCGTACCAGTCACTCGCACGCCCAAGTACGACACGCACACATAACGCCAACACCCAAACCAGCACAAGGACTTTGCAAACAAGTGGCACAACAACACTGAACATGTCTCCTGTGTACAGACCATAGAGAATCAATGTCCTGGTCACAGCCAAACAGAGGTCAACACTAACACCCACCCCATATAACACACACACACAACCAATTCAAATTAAGCCACACCCACTATTTGACCAATAAAAGGCTCCACACATACAACCCATCATCCTTTGCAACATACCCATTCAGAAACAGAGAGCACACCAACTATAGCAGCCACATACCTTCACACATACACCCTATCACATCTACACCCACACCACCCCTTCACAATCACAACCACACACCCTCATCCATACACACCATCACCCCCTCAATCACATACACCCCACACCATGACCACACCCAAGAATCCAAAGTTCACTAACCCGGAGATGGAGATACTTACAGATGAAGTTATCAGAGTCGAGCCACAACTGTTTGGCGCATTGGTCAGACAGACCAGCATGGCAGAAAAAACACGCCTGTGGGAGAGGATCGTAGACCGGGTCAATGCTGTTGCACCCATCCGGCGCACCAAGGGGGAATGCCAGGCCAGGTGGTATGATCTGCGGAGGATGGTCAAGAAGAAAATGGACCAGGACTACGCCTCTACACACCACACTGGAGGTGGTGGTCCCCGCAGACCTCCTGTATACCAGCCCTGGGAGGAGAAAGTCATGGCCCTGCTGCCACCGGCGGGAGTACATGGAATATTAGGAGCCGTTGAGTCTGGTGAGTGTACAAAAAATAAATGTTACATTGGTGGACTTACAACAGTGCCCAGCAGCATGGGGTGGGTGGCCATGAGTCCCAGCAGGACACAACTAAAAGTGGTTTGTTGCAAGTAGGACCCACAAAGGGTGGAAGGTGGAGGGTAGGAGGCTGCTCTCATCCCATATGCCCCAGGGCCTCACCCAGGCACCATGCCCAATGTACAGGGATAGGGAAATATCACACAAGATAGTAGACCACAGCTCCTAAACAATATCATGTTGTGGACACACCTTCCAGAGATACAATATTTTGTGACACAGTAAGGCAGTGTAGCAAGTGAACAAGCACAAACAACCTGCCTCCAACCCTGTCTCCCCCTCCCACTGTCGTCCTCTCCCTCTGTCACCCTCTCCCTTTGTCGCCCTCTCCCACTGTCGCCCTCCCTCCCACTGTCACACTCTCCCACTGTCACACTCTCCCACTGTCGCCCTCTCCCACTGTCGCCCTCTCCCACTGTCGCCCTCCCTCCCACTGTCACACTCTCCCACTGTCACACTCTCCCACTGTCGCCCTCTCCCTCTGTCGCCCTCTCCCTCTGTCGCCCTCTCCCACTGTCGCCCTCTCCCTCTGTCGCCCTCTCCCACTGTCGCCCTCCCTCCCACTGTCACACTCTCCCACTGTCACTCTCTCCCACTGTCACACTCTCCCACTGTCGCCCTCTCCCTCTGTCGCCCTCTCCCTCTGTCGCCCTCTCCCTCTGTCGCCCTCTCCCACTGTCGCCCTCTCCCTCTGTCACACTCTCCCACTGTCGCCCTCTCCCTCTGTCGCCCTCTCCCACTGTCGCCCTCTCCCACTGTCATCCTCCCTCCCACTGTCACACTCTCCCACTGTCACACTCTCCCTCTGTCGCCCTCTCCCTCTGTCACACTCTCCCACTGTCGCCCTCTCCCTCTGTCGCCCTCTCCCACTGTCGCCCTCTCCCTCTGTCGCCCTCTCCCACTGTCGCCCTCTCCCACTGGCGCCTTCTCCCTCTGTCGCCCTCTCCCACTGTCGCCCTCTCCCTCTGTCGCCCTCTCCCTCTGTTACAATCTCCCACTGTCGCCCTCCCTCCCACTGTCACCTCACCGCATCTCCATGGGCACACACACAGTTGCACCCAAGCACTGCACAGGCCTTACAAACACCATAGAGCAGAATGTGTAGGGATGTCTCCTAATTACCAGCAGTCATCCACTAAGTGCCTGCAACACACACACCATTTCCAGCCAACACTGTACTGTGTCAGGACACACATATCGTAAACCTCTGTAGTACACAATGGCCACAGGTGTAGGCAGCACAAGTCCCTCCTGTGATCACTGCAAACACAAACACCAGGACAAGGTCACACACCCTGTGGATGAAGACAAAACCACCAATATGCCAGCATGCAACATCAGGGGGCAGCCAAATCATGAACGATGGACGCTTGCAAATCACACACAAACTACTACCATGGCCTATCCTTCACCCGCCTTACAGAAACTCATCCCCTGGGGACAGGCTTTGGAGTGCACTTGTCATGTACCACAACAAAACACTCACTCATATGAAAACGCATACTACTCATACATGCGCATTGCAGATGCTCAAGTCCATTGTGGCGCTCAAACAATGCACGTGCCCCATCTCATGAACATTGTGGATGCACTGAAGTACCAACATGGACATGGGTATTGACAAGGTAATGCGTCTTACAGAAGTGCCAAGTTCTAAATCCATGATCTATAAGTGTGTGTACAGGTCCAGGGGTGTTGGCATTGTTTGGCCATCACGGTACAGCAAAAGACATCCAAAGTAGTAGATGTCATGCAAATTAATGATGCTCTGTCTCTAACATGAACATGCTATATCTAAACTCTGTGCATGCTTGACGCAGACATAAGGATTTATACCGTATCCTGGATGTTGCCTGAACATGACCACTGCCTTACATGTGTTGTGCCGCCAATACAAGACACAGCAATGGCTGTGTCAGTTATTGTCAAGATAATGGAATAATGAAAATACCCCAGAGTACATGTCAAATTACTACCACTACATACACAACAGAACAATGTCAACAATGTGAAGCTTGTCGAACTGTGATGCTCATAATGGATAACTAAACAAGATGTCACTTGATAGTGCCTTAACAGTGTCTGTCTCTCCCACACACAGGGGAACGTGTGCCCCCCCCAACCAGGGGGGAGAAGGATCCCAGTCCCAGGCTCAGCAGGACCCAGACCCCACCGACTGCGACGCCACTCAACGCACTGTGGATGACCCCAACCAACCTGGCTCCTCTGGATCCCAAACGCCTGCAGCAACTGTACCAGCTACATCTCAGCCAACCACCGGACCCATTCCCACCACATCCCAGCAGACAGGTCACAGCCCTGCCCATGATCCACAATCGAGCCAGTCTGAAAATGAGGGACACCCTTTGTCGGGCGCCCCTGAGGTTGCAGACGACCTCCACCCTGGCAGCACTCGGGGGCCCGTCGATTGGATGTGCCCACAAGCGCAGGCCGTATTTGTGTGGGTCAGGGTGGTGGGAGTGGGGGAAGGCGGAGGCGAGATTCTGGCCAGTCAGCTGCAGCATCCAGTATGCCTGAACTCGCTAACATCCTGGAGGCATACCGGCGGGACACCAGCGAGATAGGCCAGCTTGCGGAGACCCTCAACCAGGTGAAAGAACAGCAGGCAGAGCAAATAGCCAGGCAAGACCTACATTATGGACGGGTGGAGGCAAGTCTGGCTCAGCTCTTGACGGTGCATCGGGAAATGAGCCAATCGCTACGTCAGATAGCTGCCAACATGCAGCACCCTCCCTGTGTCACAAGGCCAGCAACATCACGGCAAAGTGTGACACCAGCCGCAGGGAGGGAGGAGGAGGAGGAGGAGGTACTCTCTGACGTAGCATCCCATGCATCGTCCAGGCCTGCACCTGAGGGTCCCCCCAAGGAAGGTGGGTCGTCCACGGCTAAGACGTTGAGGGGCAGTGGGCCATGCATATCTCCCAGGACACTGGACCTGGCATATTGCCCCTGGGTGCAACAGCATCCCCTATGAGACTCTCCCACATGGACATGCTAGTCACAGTCTGCCCAATGATGACAAGCACTGTGGCCTGGACTCTGTTGACTGAAACTGTAAGGCATCTCATCTCCGGCAGTGAACTTTGGATTCCACCCCTTTCTGTACAGCACTTATTCACGTTCCCTGCACAAGATCTCCCAATAAATATACTAATCCTCCTACGCATGTGGTGAGTTATCTTTGAACCACAGCATAAATTGATATGTGTGTGCAAATGTATGAAATGCAAGGGTATCCGACAAACAGCAGCCAACCACACACTTGGATCAGAATCTGAGTGTGGACACACATTGAGGGAAAATCCTAACAACTAGATACATGGATGGAAAGACACACCTGTGTGGGATAGTAAATGCTGGAGGGGGGTTTGGAGCCCAAAACTGCTATCACTGGCAGGCCCAGGAGAGTCACTTTGAGGTGTACAGATCAGTGTGACAAAAGTAGTTGGCCACGTAGGGAGTACCTACAACTTTGTCCCCAGGTATGTGAACTATCGTCTGCATGATGCAGTACTGTGGATGTGATGAATGGCGCAGAGGACAAGGTTGGCAGGACAGACTGTGGGCAATGGGCTGTAGCACTCTACACAAGCACACCTGAATAGGTGACCTACCCCTATGTAGCTACAAGTACTATACTACTGTAATGGGAGCAACGCATACAGAACAACTACCCACATCTGACAAATACCTACACCAGAATGGGGAAATCACACCACACCCAAGAGACGTGGTCATGGTTTGTCTCCCCTGTGGCTACTTGACTGACAGTGACAGCTATATTTTTGCTGCTGTGGCGTTGACAAGGTAACACTTTACAATATTGTGCCTATGGAAGGTGTGTGTGTGCTGTACACGACACATGACCTGGTGGTACATAGACCCAATGTAATGTGAATCTGCCATAGTCGTGCCAGTATGTGTTGCACACACAGTCATAGCAGCTGCAATGGCTGAGTTAGAAGCATTGTGATAGCAGGAGGGTGAATGTCTGGGGTAGTCTGTGTATAGGGTGGCAGGAGCATGCTCTATAAATGGATGGAAGGAGGGTCATCCTGTAGGTCTCTGTGTCCCTGGATAATGTGTGCGGCATGGTGGCTGTATATGCAGCAGCAGCAATGAGTGAAGACATGCTGGCAGGAGGGGTGTGACAACTTGCAAAACAAGCACAAACCACAAGGGCATTTGCAAGCCACAAAGTGACATGTGTATGTGAAGGCAGGAGTGTCTGCCTCACTCAGGGTCACAGCAAATAAAATGGCACAGTAATCACCAAAGATCACAGCCACTGGATCAGGGCCCTTACGGACAAGTGGGGCACAAGACACACAGCGTCAGCAGGTGTACACTACAGCTAGTGTGTTCAAAGCCAAAAAGCAACTACAAAGCCATCTACCTCACACACAACATAGTATTCTAGCCTCCCCCACACCATGCGTGTGGTCACTTTACAGGTAAACACATAACAAGCATAAGCTAACTTCATGCTAAATAGTATACATGCACATTAGAAGGACATGTGCGTTGACATCAAGGCGGCACATTTATCTGTAGAAGTCAGACGTCATGCACAACATGATTATTTACATTGGGAGCCCATAGAGCATTATCAAACATACATGAGCATTGGCAAGAACTCCAAATAACACTATTAATGATGTCACCTGTAATGCAGCAGTACTATTGGCTACAAGCCTGTCAAGGACTGGCCGTACCTTACATCATCAGTGTGGTGTGATGCTCAAAGGGTTCCACCTCCAAATAGCCCCTTGGTCTGAGTACAAACGACAGACACAAAAGGGTGATCAGGCGAGGGAAGGAGAGGATGGGAACTGCTGGGAGGGAGACCTGAAACAGAGGTAAATACCCATTAGGAGTACATTCTCATGTCACTGACACTACAAAAACATCATTAGCTACACTGTACCAGTCACACCTGTGAAGTTTACTGACTGTAGACAATTTTAGTTGAGTAATCATGGTATCACATGAGATCCGATGCTATGACACAGACACATAAAACCTAGGACAGTCTGTCATCCATTCGAGTCATGTGTTAAGCTCTCAAGTGAGCTACCATGCAATGAGATCTATGTTGTTACAAATCATTCACTGGCTCAGATGAGGTTGACCTTACAAACTCATGGAAACATATGGCAATGCTACTTACGCTAACTGTAATGTCTGCATGTGATTATGGGTACCCATAAGGTGTGGCGCCGCGGCCAGGGCGACTGACGCTGGAATCTGGGGACCACGGTTCGATCCCCGGCTCCGGCGGCAGGTTAGCCCAGCACCATGTGACTCTGGGCAATAGCTCGCTTAATCTTCCCGACGGCCCCCAGCGCCTAGAGACCCTTACCGGTGATTGTGCGCTTTACAAATGTGGACTTTACTTTACTTTATAAGGGCCATGTACCCCAACTTGACTTGACCCACAACAGCTGTAAATATCACATAGGATGACGAAGCTAATGATCTACATGCAATGAAGGCACTCAGTAGCCAGTCTTTTGATCTGTCAAGTGTGCATTACTATGCTAAACATGATATGCAGGTTTAAAAGATTTAAAGTGCAAGTGATGTTGATCCAAGCCACATAATGAGACCCTAGCATTGCCCAGTAATGCTGCACGGGACTAGAGATTCATGGGAATGACCGCACTCTACTGGTGCTACACAATAAATCACATATGCATCACCCAAACATTGTCATTTCCCATGCTAAACATTAATGGCATCATGTGAATCAAAACAGAACTGCTACTCACTGTGAAGGCTGGTGTAGCTGTATTTTCGAGCTGCACTGCGGTAACGACATGACAGTGACATGATATAATGCAACAAGGGGCAATGCATCCATGTAAACAGAATGACAGGACAGTTATCTCAACATGTGGAACATAGACTGTGCCACACCTACACCACATCGTTTGATGGTAAACAAACGGAACTGGCCCACAAGCTGGAGGAGAGGATCCAGTCACATTCTAATGCACACAGTGAGGCTGCCATCCCCCACAGAGTCCGTGGTTGTGACCTCTGACACAATGTAAAGCCATGGTATATGCAATGTAGCAGTGTCAATGTCTACACACATGGATGATTTCACCAGAGTCTCTAACTACAACAGATGACAGTCAGATGGGGTAACTATCCTGTCATGGGAGTGGGCATACATGTAAAAAGTAACATTTTGCAGTTGCATGTATCCATGGTCTCACTACATGCACATGAACATGTACCACACGTTTCAAAACATACCAACGCTAAACAGCCTCATTTCAGTCCTTACCCAAATTGACTTCTCCACATGTCCATGCATGCTCCGTTGATTTGGCAGACGTTGCAATCATGATGAGCAATAGCAGGATGACCACGATGACCCCAACGGACAACAGGCAGGGCAAGCTGTGGGTGAGAGTGGCACACAAGGGGTCAAGTTCTGTTTCATGTCATTTTGACGATGTCCTGTTTATTATCCAGATGTTGTAGTACACCTGTACATTCAAAATGCACACATAGCACGTATGTGTGTTGTATGACATCTGCACCTGTGTGACACTGCACACCAAACATCCAAGTGAGCTTGCATACAGTCTGTTGCATACACAGCATGCTACCCATGCAACTCTATTGTAGATGTTTCAGATTACAGCTGCTATGACTCACCATCATGAAAAGAAGTTGCGGATGAGGTGACTCCGGATATCATCTTCACCCTCCTCATCGCTGGCATCCTGGGCAAGGCCTTCATCCTCAACGGGCGGATGTTCCAGCTCATCAGGATCAAGGTAGAGTGGCACGGCCTTCTCCACTGCCATGTTGTGTAGCATGCAGCACACGGTGAAGATGTCACATACATTGCGTGGGCTGTATTGGAGGGCTCCGCCTGTCTTGTCCAGGCACCTGAACCGGCTCTTCAGGAGTCCAAAAGTTCACTCGATCACCCGCCTGGTCTTCCCATGAGCATTGTTGTACCGCTGGTCTGCATCTGTCCTGGGGTTGCGTAGTGGAGTCATTAGCCACGGCATGTTTGGATATCCAGCGTCTCCTGCAAATTGACATCATGGAAATGAGTGTGTAATATGATGCAGATCATGAAGTTGTGACATACTGACATACATAGCTGACAGGGTATACTCACCAACAAGACATGCCCGGTGGTTGTGCAGCTGCAGCATCATCTGAGGTACCCTGCTACGCCTCATGATGAAAGCATCGTGGCACGATCCTGGAAAACGTGCACAAACATGTGAGATAATCATGTTGGCAAGACACACCACCAGGGCATTTATCGAGTGGTAGTGTTTCCTGTTGCGATACGCTTGCTCCTGAGCCTGTGGTGGCACTAGAGTAACATGTGTACCTTCAATTGCACCAATTACATGTGGCATGCGGCCCAGGGCATAGAATTCCCCCTTGACATCTGTCAACTCTTCTGGAGTAGGGAATGTAATGAATTCATCACCCAATACCCGGCTAAACATATAGTCTGAGACATCCCTCCCACATCAGCTATGGTGAATTGGAACGTACCTGTGGCAAAGAAATGGAGGGCTGCCATCACCTTTACCTTGGGTGTCAGCGCAGTTGGATACCTGTGGCGTGGTTGTAGGTGAGCCTCCATGCTGTCCGGCAGGTCCTTGATCATCTGTCGGTTGAAGCGATACCGACGGATGTAATTGCGCTCCCTCATGGCTTCCAAGTCAGGCAACGGCCTTTCCAGAGGGGGTGCCCTGCAATACACAATTTATAGAAAATGTCTTCAACGGTTTGACTAAGACAATAACAATGTACATGGCACAAGCAACACTGCTTCAAATAATCTAGACAATTTGGAGTGTGGCGTGGGATACACACTAATGTAACATGTGCCAGCTCCCAGCCACTCCTCCGTGAAAAGTAAAAGACCTGTGGTGTGTGGAATGGATATGACATGCATACAAACGATCTGATGGAAAGGTCTTAGTGGGCATGACAATGTATCATGTCAGTGACACACGTCATGTGAATGTGAGTAGCAGCTTGCCTGCACATCCAGACAGCTGACAGCAATACACACACACACCACATGTGCCATCATTTGGACAGTTCTGACTTAGTAATGTTGCGGTGTTTACATTCCCAAAGTATTACATGACCATCATCATACATCATAAATCTTTGATTTGTGACAAATGGTATGTGCTGCCATCACACATATGAGTGGGTTTTTAACACACGGGGCATGGTGTGTGTACATTACAAACCAGGTCATCACGCCAAGGACATAACATAGATGCTCCTACAGCACATGTACTGAACTGTATGGACGAGTTACTTACGTTTTGTAACAAGATATCAGTAAGGAACAGTAGGTATTCGCATAATCCCGACTTTGTATACATGACAAGCTTTTGACAAATATGCCTCCCTGGATGCCATCAATCTGCCCAGTGAGTCGGGGCTATCCAGGCCACATTGGAAAAAAGACAGTGTGGGTGATTGGCATCCTACAAGGGTGTGGCCAAGTATTGCCCGTACCTACAACGCACACTCTGCCAGCAGTTACACAACCATGTCCCACAGAGAGAGTGGGTACCAGACAAAGAGGCATGTGTTGTAGGAAGAGCCCACTCCCAGACTCAGGGAGGATGAAGACATGTTTCCGTAGTGCTCATACCTCTTGGATGCCCTCTACAGCGGAGCTAACGGGAATGTGGTCTGTGATTTGGGGGCCTGGATGCCCATGCTCTCTGGGGTGGGGTGGGAGGACAGGGAACATGGTCAGTCCGGGGAGGGGAGTGGGCGTCTGACAACGTGCCTATCTACAGCCAAACATGCAGCGTACCTGTACATGCTGGCCAATATAGATACAGTACATTCCTGAAGATAGGCCTGCAGAGGCACAGCGGAGCGTGAGCGGAGTTGAAGGACCTAAGTGAGGAGGTTGGTCCTCACGGCGGCAACGGGGAGATGAAGGGGCAAGGCTCGGGCCACCCATGTAAACACTACACTGTACGTTGCCCACTCATCCACAAACACGTTTGGAGTAGAGACATCACCAGTGTCAGGCCAGGTGTCCAGACCACTCGCATCCCCCAGTCCACCTGTCCTATCGTCTTGGGACTGACACTCACGTGCCACTGGGTCTTCATGACCCTACAAATACCCATTAACACCCATTGTAATGAGCTGTGGCAGGCTCATTGAAGTTTTACTCCCCATGCAGCTTTTATAGCGGTGTTCAGCCGCACAGTCTCCACGCTGGAGCCGTACACTGTGTGGTATTGGGGACAGCACCACCCAAGAACGGCACCAAGGCTGACACCTGGGGGACTGTTGCCAGTGAGGTTGTGAGGTGAACCAGCGAGGACCAGGGTGACCATTCACATCCTGTCTGTCCCAGCGGTTCCGGGACGTATGCGCCGCCTGCGTCAGGGACAAAGCAAGTGATGGCATCAGGGGCAATTCACCAGACGCGCTCGTGCCCCCAGACGGGTCCGCTGGGCCAGGAGCCGACGCGGAGGCCGTTGTTGGGTTGAGGGACATCATGGACATGAGGAAGTGCACTGACTCCTCCTGCTTCACATGCAGGGCAGGGCCCGGAGGTCGTGGTGCAGGCTACGACGGCAGCTAATCTGACAGAGCCGCATGGCCGGTGTCACCCGGATCACATGCAGCATTGCACGTGCATTGTGGGGATTTGGAAGTGCGATGACATATCTTTGACTCATTTGGGATACGTGACGACTCAGCTCTGGAGGACTGATGTGTAATTCAGGGGCTCTGATGTCTCAACACCCACACCCAGGCACTCGTCCTACGTCCAGACCATGAGCTATATTGGTGCAGGGCCAACTGCTGGAGTCTGAGCGGCTTGTGGGTCCAATCACACCTGGATTCATAGGTGTGTTCCCAGCAGTTTGAGCAGCTCTTGTTGTTGTGCTTGACGTGAAAACAGTGGAGACACCAACGGTGAGGGTCAGTCACCAATATGAGTCGTTGGCATTCCTAACAGGCTTAGAAACGGACATCCATACTGGCACCGTCCGGAGTCAGACAATCCAAGTGAAATGGTCTGAAGTGAACGTACTATGATTTTACTTGAAAAATGACTAAGCTTACACTCATACAGGACCAGCGCTTGTGTTGTGAAATAAAGTTCCTGACGTGTGCACGCAGAGGTGACGTCTGAGTACTCAGACAATGTCATCACGGCACACACAACGCCAACATCACATGCTGGGCCGCAGGCCATGGCTACCGACACACAAGTGTAGTGCTGAGCGGTAATTGCCATATCCAGGATGACTCTTGGGGATATTCAAAGGTGAGTAATATGATACTGACCTGTAAATGTCATATGCTAACATCATGCACAATGTCGCACATGGCACACACATGACGTGGTCACACAGGGTCATGCTGAGCGGCTATTAGACTTCTGTGACAGTGGGCATGTTGCTGTCATCATGTGCCAGTTCCCTGTACTGAATGGTGTGGCATTCCAGTGTTGATGTGCATCACAATATGTTGCAGACTTTACTCCGGTGTGAAGTGTTGAATGCATGTGATGCACATGTGAAATATGGTTGATGACATGTCTCGCCAGCTCTTCACACATCAACTGAGTCACAAAGTCACAGTCCCTGTGCTTCTTCTATGTCTGCCACACCTTGGGCATGCTGATGTATGGATGCCATGCTGATGTATGCATCCACATCCTAGACATGAGTGTAGACTACATCCCTGCTATGTGATTTCCTGGACTCACTCTCCCAATGGTGACATGGGGTAGGACAGGGATGCAGCCTACACAATCGTACACTCGAGCATGTCTGACGCACTGTATCCCAATGGTACGTGCGTGTGTACGCCTCGTTTCCCTATTGCATTTCAGCCATACGCGAGCCAAGCGTACCCCAATGGTACGTGCGTGTGTAGGCCTCGTTTCCCTATTGCATTTCAGCCATACGCGAGCCAAGCGTACCCCAATGGTACGTGCGTGTGTAGGCCTCGTTTCCCTATTGCATTTCAGCCATACGCGAGCCAAGCGTACCCCAATGGTACGTGCGTGTGTATGCCTCGTTTCCCTATTGCATTTCAGCCATACGCGAGCCAAGCGTACCCCAATGGTACGTGTATGTGTACGCCTCGTTTCCCTATTGCATTTCAGCCATACGCGAGCCAAGCGTACCCCAATGGTAAGTGCGTGTGTATGCCTCGTTTCCCTATTGCATTTCAGCCATATGCGAGCCAAGCGTACCCCAATGGTACGTGCGTGTGTACGCCTCGTTTCCCTATTGCATTTCAGCCATACGCGAGCCAAGCGTACCCCAATGGTACGTGCGTGTGTAGGCCTTGTTTCCCTATTGCATTTCAGCCATACGTGAGCCAAGCGTACCCCAATGGTACGTGCGTGTGTACGCCTCGTTTCCCTATTGCATTTCAGCCATACGCGAGCCAAGCGTACCCCAATGGTACGTGCGTGTGTAGGCCTCGTTTCCCTATTGCATTTCAGCCATACGCGAGCCAAGCGTACCCCAATGGTACGTGCGTGTGTACGCCTCGTTTCCCTATTGCATTTCAGCCATACGCGAGCCAAGCGTACCCCAATGGTACGTGCGTGTGTACGCCTCGTAACACCATTGGATGGGTTGCATACGCAACGGCAATGTCACCGTACTTGTGTGGGAATTTGAATAAATACATAGCCAACATCTAGGGGAACAGTGTACTGATCAAAATGCAACCAGGTTGTCATGGATACAGAGTTTTTTGAGGCTCCTACAGGTGTTGTAGGAAATTCAGTTGGGCAAAAGTATACCATTTTGCAAATGTTGTTGTTCAGCTCAGGCTCAGTTTTCAAACCATGCATATGTGTGTCATGGCCTTATGTGTGATGTGATTGGATGGAACATAGGATGCTAACTATGGTGGCCTATCACACACTACTCCTTGGACTCACAGACCCTCTGCAGCACAGATATAAGGCAGCATGTGGCTGTGTGAGGGCACTTGCCTGCACAACATTGGTGTGGTAACCACAGCTGCTGTCTCTGAATCCTCTGGACCCTGATTTGCTGAGCATGGAGAGGGCACCTGCATTCACTGATGCTGAGAACAAGGCCCTGCTGGATGCCCTCCTGCCAAACTATAGCAAGCTGTATGGGAGACCAGGGGATCAGGTGAGTGATGTGTGCAATACCTTGGAGTGTGCACCTGTTGTGTGTGTGACATAATGGCCACTGTGTATGTATGGTGTTTAGATGCAATGTTGTTGGGAGTGAATGCCAGGGTGTACAGTGTTGTGTCAAGAGGGTTATTTCTTGTAGTGGGGTGTGTGACAGCGTGTCAGGGGCTGCAGTGCATCCAGATGTAGCATACATTGCTCTGTGAGTGCCATGCTCTAAGAGTGTTTAGCGCACGTCATGTCATCTGTAGCCTTTCAATGGCATGTACTGCAGCAGTGTTTGCTCACAGGCTACATACTCCTGGACAATGATGCAAATGTGTGGAGGCTACGATGCCCTGTCGTCATAAAGTATTTTGTGCACATATGTGTGTCTTTTGGACATGGACCAGGTGTACTGATGCTCTTTTACTTTACATTTGTGACCGGTATCTACCTATGAGAAGGGTGAAATCTGGCTGGACATCGCCAGGGCTGTCAGGAGTGAGGGGGGGCCTTGCAGGAGGCTCAGAAACATCAAGAAGAGGTGACAGGACATCCGGTGCTGGACCCGCCGCATCGCCAGAGTCCAGCTGCATCTGGAAGCTCCACGCGGGCATGGCGGCACCCGCCACCTCACCCCCCTACATGCTCCGGGTCCTGGAAGTGGTGTTCCCAGACCTCCATAGGCAGTTGCAGGAGGGACAGCAGCAAGTAGGGGGTAGGTAAATGTCTGTTTGTTGTCATGTGTGTCACATGCTCCCTGCAGTGCTCCAAGGCATGGTAACACTCCCATAGTTTGAGTGGTGTGGTCAGACAGGCACTCCATGCATTGGCATTAGAATGTCCCAGTTTCTGCAGCAGCTTCTTTAAACTTTTAGCCGTACTCCACATTTGCCCGGCGCTTTGGCTGATGTTTGTTTTTCACATGTACTCCTATGGTGCAATGTCTCCGTATGCATCTTCCTTTGCACATCATCATGTTGGAGGTGGGTCTGTGACACCTGTTGGTACATTACATGTAGCACCACATGTGCACTGTGTCTGCCATTCTTAATACTTTGGCACGTATCCTGAGTGTCAACATGTGTTTTCTGCACGAGTCAGCCTCAGTGGCCTTTGTCCATGGTACTCTTTCGATTTGTCATGTGTTGGATACAGGTGCACAATGTACATGTGCAATATTTTGGGCTCATGCATAGTCACACTGGGCAGTGCGTGTGTGCATATTCACCAAATACTTAGATTGTTGTTTCTAACTAATAATGATGGTCAGCCACACAATGTGGCTTTGGGTGTCAACAGCTGTGATGCCAGTGTGAGGTGATGTAACACTTGATTCATGTCCCAGGATGGCATCAGATTTCAGTTCAGGCAGGACTTGTTGCTTGTATCCTACTATACATTGAGCGTTGTGTCTCTCACAATTGGCCACAACTAGACTTTGCATTGTGCAGAGTTCTGTGTCATGTGACTCATAATGCATGCCATGTTTAGAAATGAGGCAAAATGTATTGTAGCTTATATGTCTGATGTGTACAGGTGACTGATATGTTTTTGTTGTTCTCCTTGCCCACAGCAGCAGCATCTGAATCTGAAGGAGACACAGGCGCGGACCAGGCAGAGGGACCCAGCGACAGTGCCACATGCTATGAGGAGTCAGAGGGAGGCAGTGGCACGGAGGGTGAGGAGAGTCTGCAGGCCGGACGACATGTGACTGACACATCTTACCATGCCGACAACTCCGAGTCAGACTCTCAGGAGGAGGGGGAATATGCAGCAATGGTCACATCTTCTTTGTCTGCCCTCCCCTCCTCCAGTACCATCTCCACCCTCCCAGTCGTTAGTGTCCCTAGGGTCCGTGCTGGACCCCGTGTCTCCTTTGTTCCCTGCACCGCAGCCCCTGCCCCTGTGTCCCCTGCTGCCCTCAGTGCTGAGACTGTGGACCTACTCCGGCAGATTGCAGTAGGTCAGACATCCATGCTGACTGTCCTCCATGGACATACACAACTGCTTACACAGGTGGTGTCGTTCATGGAGGGCATGTCATCGGCCATGTCTGATCTATGTCGGAGTGTGGCTGCCATGGAGTCAACACTGACGGCAGCTCTGTACACCCAGCAGCATCTGTCCCCCCCATCCTTCAGACCCATCCACCTCTGCCTCTCACATACCTACACAGCATACTCGCACACGCCACAGGTCAGACACACCCAGCTCACACACACAGCATAAGAAGCTCAAAGCTCCACGCACCCATTCTCAAGGGGAAGTAGGCACACACCCAGGGAGAGGGGAGACACCTCACACACGCATCCACACACCCAGTAGAACTGACTCACAGCCCTGTACCTCCACCCCCAATGTGTCCCTGAGTTCAGGTGGTAGTTTTTCTGCACTGGCTGCGGTGTGCAGCCAGGTTTTTGAATCTACTTTTGGCGATGCCCCAACCAGTGTGGATGAATCCACTCCACCTGCACCCACTCCACCTGTCCTTCCCTCTCCTGTCCATGCGGTGCCGGAGGATTCCACAGATGGTGCCCCCATAGTTACCACAGCGGATTAAACGCCATGTGCAGGCAAGTTTGGGTGTGTGCACACCCATGGAGGCACAGACTGTTGCAGAGACATCTTTGGACTGGCCATTGGCCTTTAATGAGCGAGGACTCTTATTTGCTTTTATATTTGGAACCAGCTGAATACAGCTATTATTTTCCTTTTCTGAGTTTGTGTGAAAAAGTCTGTGACTGCTGTGTGCCTGGGAGGTGGTATGATGTTAAAATATAGTTATGTTGACATGTGTCAATCTCCTGGTGGTAATGTGGTTAAGAATGTTAGGTTTTTGTTGTAATGGCTGGCCACTGTTGGGCAGTGGGGGGTGTTATACACACACACTCTGATGCTGGGCACTGGTGGGCACTGGTGGGGGTCTCAGCCACACACACACTATGATTCTGGGCACTGGTGGGCACTGGTGGGGGTCTCAGCCACACACACACTCTGATGCTGGGCACTGGTGGGCAGTGGTGGGGGTCTTAGCCACACACACACTCTGATGCTGGGCACTGGTGGGCACTGGTGGGGGTCTCAGCCACACACACACTCTGATGCTGGGCACTGGTGGGCACTGGTGGGCAGTGGTGGGGGTCTTAGCCACACACACACTCTGATGCTGGGCACTGGTGGGCACTGGTGGGGGTCTCAGCCACACACACACTCTGATGCTGGGCACTGGTGGGCACTGGTGGGCAGTGGTGGGGGTCTTAGCCACACACACACTCTGATGCTGGGCACTGGTGGGCACTGGTGGGGGTCTCAGCCACATACACACTCTGATGCTGGGCACTGGTGGGCACTGGTGGGGGTCTTAGCCACACACACACTCTGATGCTGGGCACTGGTGGGCACTGGTGGGCAGTGGTGGGGGTCTCAGCCACACACACACTCTGATGCTGGGCACTGGTGGGCACTGGTGGGCAGTGGTGGGGGTCTTAGCCACACACACACTCTGATGCTGGGCACTGGTGGGCACTGGTGGGGGTCTCAGCCATACACACACTCTGATACTGGGCACTGGTGGGCACTGGTGGGCAGTGGTGGGGGTCTTAGCCACGCACACACTCAGATGCTGGGCACTGGTGGGCACTGGTGGGCACTGGTGGGGGTCTCAGCCACACACACACTCTGATGCTGGGCACTGGTGGGCACTGGTGGGCAGTGGTGGGGGTCTTAGCCACACGCACACTCTGATGCTGGGCACTGGTGGGCACTGGTGGGGGTCTCAGCCACACACACACTCTGATGCTGGGCACTGGTGGGCACTGGTGGGCAGTGGTGGGGGTCTTAGCCACACACACACTCTGATGCTGGGCACTGGTGGGCACTGGTGGGGGTCTCAGCCACACACACACTCTGATGCTGGGCACTGGTGGGGGTCTTAGCCACACACACACTCTGATGCTGGGCACTGGTGGGCAGTGGTGGGGGTCTTAACCACACACACACTCTGATGCTGGGCACTGGTGGGCACTGGTGGGGGTCTCAGCCACACACACACTCTGATGCTGGTCACTGGTGGGCAGTGGTGGGGGTCTTAGCCACACACACACACTCTGATGCTGGGCACTGGTAGGCACTGGTGGGCACTGGTGGGGGTCTCAGCCACACACACACTCTGATGCTGGGCACTGGTGGGGGTCTTAGCCTCACACACACTCTGAATCTGGGCACTGGTGGGCACTGGTGGGGGTCTTAGCCACACACACACTCTGATGCTGGGCACTGGTGTTGTGCGGTGACGTACCGTACCCCGAGGTCGTTGACGTACCGTACCCCAGCTGGATGGCGTACATGCTGCACGTATGACAGTGGTGAAGTGCGGTGACGTACTTCGTTGACGTAGGTGCGGCACGCCTCCGTATTGCACTGGTGTTGTGCGGTGATGTACCGTACCCCGAGGTCGTTGACGTACCGTACCCCAGCTGGATGGCGTACATGCTGCACGTATGACACTGGTGAAGTGCGGTGACGTACTTCGATGACGTAGGTGCGGCACGCCTCCGTATTGCACTGGTGTTGTGCGGTGACGTACCGTACCCCGAGGTCGTTGACGTACCGTACCCCAGCTGGATGGCGTACATGCTGCACGTATGACACTGGTGAAGTGCGGTGACGTACTTCGATGACGTAGGTGCGGCACGCCTCCGTATTGCACTGGTGTTGTGCGGTGACGTACCGTACCCCGAGGTCGTTGACGTACCGTACCCCAGCTGGATGGCGTACATGGTGCACGTATGAGACTGGTGAAGTGGGGTGACGTACTTCGATGACGTAGGTGCGGCACGCCTCTGTATTGCACTGATGTTGTGCGGTGACGTACCGTACCCCGAGGTCGTTGACATACCGTACCCCAGCTGGATGGCGTACATGCTGCACGTATGACACTGGTGAAGTGCGGTGACGTACTTCGATGACGTAGGTGCGGCACGTCTCCGTATTGCACTGGTGTTGTGCGGTGACGTACCGTACCCCGAGGTCATTGACGTACCGTACCCCAGCTGGATGGCGTACATGCTGCACGTATGACACTGGTGAAGTGCGATGACGTACTTCGATGACGTAGGTGCGGCACGCTTCCGTATTGCACTGGTGTTGTGCGGTGACGTACCGTACCCCGAGGTCGTTGACGTACCGTACCCCAGCTGGATGGCATACATGCTGCACGTATTACACTGATGAAGTGCGGGAGTGTGTGGACCAACGTACCCAGAGATGACAGTCGTGCAATGGAGATGTGCGCGTGTGGCAACACGTACAGGTATGTTGGATTTTGTTGTACTCACCTTCTGCGCCGTCGTCGGTTTCTAAGTACGAGGTGGTGGCCGTACATGATAGGGATGAGACGGACGATGGCGTTCATGTCCTGCTTGTCGCGTACCGGGGTGCCGTTCGTGCCGGAGTGTGGTTTTACGGTAGTTTAGAGCTCTCGTAGACAAAGAGCCGTACGGAGTGTGTTCTACACGGATCGTACTTCCTGGTTCGGGAGACGCGCTCTTTTTACGTTCGGACGTTGCGTCGAGCGTCAGCCGAATGCAATTCGTATGGACTTTCGATTCGTACGGCGTTTTTTACGAGTCGTACGGAGTGACGCTTTAGATTGTGATCGTACTTGCTGATTTGTACGGGGACGCCTACGGGTACGACTCAAACGGGGAAAAACGCTCCGAACCGCTATTCGGAGCGCTTTTTCCCGGATCGGAATCGACCCCTATATGTCCAACTTGATATTTGTGTAAGTTGACATTTCCAACTCAATATTCTTTCTCAGAACCACTGTAAAATAATACTTTAGCATTGACAGGCCTGCTGTTTATGTTGTTCTGTTTTCCTCAAGATGTTTTTTCTATAGTGCCGCAGATGCTGCAACTTTCCAGAAGCCTTCTCTTCAGGGCCGGACTGGGAACCAAAATTGGCCCTGGCAAAGTGCTCAGCCGGCCCCCCCTCTACCCTGGGGGTGCGATCGCACTCTTTGCCAGGGCCGGTTTTCGGCCCGATTTTGTTACAGGGCCGTTTTTGCAGCTATGCTGCAAAAAACGGCCCTGTAACAAAAACGGCCCCCTGGGGCCCAAAACCGGCCCTCACCCATGCGGCGGACCTGGGGATTGCCCGGTGCCTGCAACGGCCAGTCCGGGCCTGCTTCTCTTAGCTAGGGAATAGATATTTGTTTTGCATTAACCAACTGATAGTGATGTTCTCACCAGTAGGAGGGGAGTCAACAGAAAGGTTGATTCATGGGAAGAACTGTCTGAACTGCAAAAATGTGGGCGAAGTATCTTTAAGAGGACATATGTTTATGGACTATTGTGCAGACATAAGAAATTACGGATTTACCTATTCCCTTAGTATACTAAAATCCTATTGAATGCTACAAAAAACTAAAATTAACATGATACCACCTAGAATATTGTGGACCCGATTCACAAAAGTAATCTGAGACAAAATCCTAACTTTACGACTATTGGTGTTCACAAAAGGCATTTAGGAGTAGTATAGTTAGGATTCCTAACTTTACTACTCCTAGAATGAGAAAAATCCTAACTTTACGACTTATAGTATTTTTAAAAGGCATTTAGGTGTGGTAAAGTTAGGAATCCTAACTTTACTACTCCTAAATGCCTTTTGTGAATACGGAAAGTCATAAAGTTAGGATTTTGTCTCAAATTACTTTTGTGAATCGGGCCCTCTGTCTTTATATTAGTGCATGCTCCTAGACTACATAGGGGGCTTCTCTCACTCACTTTTGCTGAATATGCATCTCTGATCTTCTTGAAATTATACTTCTCTTCATCGGAGGTTGCTTAGATACATATCTGATGCCTTGATATTTGTTTCTCTCATCAGAACTCTTTATTTACTATCTGAACTGACACCTTATTCTACTTTCTGTCCAATTTTACATTTGGTTAAGGAAGTTCCTTTATGAAACACACTTGTTGTATTATTACAATATTCACTGTAATTTAACAAGTATTGCATTCTTCCCTACATTGAAATATTGATTATTGGATCATATTAATTTCTAATGCTGATGTTTAAAAGACTAAGGAGGTTATTATGAGTATGGCAGTTCTCCTGTTAGATCACCACCGCTGCACTCACAGGAGGATCGTCAAGCCTATGGTGCAACTGCCCCTTGAATTCCGAGTTGAAACCAGGGCAGATGGGCAGTGTCACAGTGGCTGTCTGTTAAGCTCATAGGCGAGCCTAAATTGCAGATCACCACTGTGAATGTGCCTACAGCATGTTCCTGCACTGTGTGGCATGCACCATGTCATTCATGCCACACAGTGCAGGAACATAGGGGCATTTATAGGGGAGCACAATATGTGCCCCTCCTGCACACACCCCATAGGCAAAATCACTCAGGGGCCCTGATAGGGCCCCCTTACTTGCATGTCTGCCACCCTTTTCATGGCTGGCTCACCACCATGTAATGGACGGTGAAATGCAATTAAGATTATGCTCGGCAGTGCCGGCATCGTCACTTCCATTATATTCCTGTCCCTTCACACACTACCACTACAACGAGATCCTGGTTCACAGAAGAGGTGCCTGTCCTGTGGCTGTCTGAACACCACACTGAGAATATGGTGGGTAGACCTGCTTTGGTGGCGGTGGTCAGACCACCACTGCAAGTACAGTGGTCCTAGGACCTCCGTACTTATAATGAGCCCCTAATTCTTATTGAATAACATAATGAAAAACGTAGGAAATTGAAACATAAAACCCTTTAACTCACGTAAATCACTTTATTGAATGTACTGAAAATCTTTAATGATTTTACTTATGCTTTGATGTAGTAGATGGCTCTTTTTCACTTCTCATTGCCTAAGAAAGAACGTCCATAAGACAAATGGAGGGGGATGTTTTATGATTACACTGGAAGATTAAGGTATAGAAAACCTGTGCTGTCACTAGTCTTCATAAGTGATCATTCTGCACTCAATCTTAACATTTTATTTGATCTCCTCTCTAAAACCATAGTGATTATATTTATTTATTTGTTTGTTTTAAAAGGCACAAGCTTGTGATGAAAGCCACTTTATTGCCCTGCAGGTAATCTTCCTTGGATCTTAGTCATTCTCAAACAAGATGCTATGTTTCAAGAAAAGGGGGGGGTTCCAGCCAATCTTTATCTGCAGCCTTCTTTTTATGAGGAAACCCGTCTTTCTCTGGATGTGTGTGGTGGTGGGTGCATAGTTAGCTGTAAATATAGTAGGGAGGGGGTTGTGAGCATATGTTCCTCCTTTTCAAAGGTATGTATTCCGGTCAATAGGGTAATTCCTTATTTGAATGCAATACAATACAAGTAGATTTGAGTGAGAATAGTTCTTTTTATTCACCACTTGATTAAATCCATTTCACTCATTATACATTTTTCATAGAAAACGTTGTTAAGAGAAGAGAACAGCTGACATGTGTTTCGCCCTGTGTGGCAGGTAGAGCCAGGGCATTCTCAAGGCTAGTCATATTGTTCCAGCAAACATTGTTTCAATGTTTAATTTGTAAATTTCCAAGATTGTAAATGGAACACTGCAAAAAAGAGAGAGTGTGATTATCCTCTTTCTTTGACTGTGCCTTTACGCGAGGTGCCTTGAGACTAGACCTGCAGGTCTCGTCTCAAGGCACCTCGCGTAAAGACACAGTCAAAGGAAGAGGATATTCGCACTCTCTCTGATTTGGATGATATAAAAACAATGTTCCGTTTACAATCTTGGAAATGTACAAATTAAACGTTGAAACAATATAATAATAAAAAGAACTATTCTCACTCAAATCTATTTGTATTGTATTGCATTCAATTATTATTATTATTATTATTATTGTGCCTTTTATAAAGCGCACAGCTACCCCAACGGGGTGTCCCGGTGCTGATTGAAGGTGAACAGTCTCGGTGGGCGGGGAATTATGAGCAGAACAGAAAAGTTTTCAAGGATTTTCGGAATTCATGTTCCGAGTTACTTCTACGAAGATCCAGGGGCAGTTTATTCCATCTATGAGCGGCTCCTAGCTCGAAGGTTTTGCCTCCCGCTCGGGTTTTTTTTAATCTTGGGGTGGTCAGCAGAAGTTTGGTGTTGGATCGAATGGCTCTCGATTTAGAGTAGGGCCGGAGAGTCGAACGTAGATGGGCCGATCCTAAGACCTTAGTAGTGCGATAGGCAAGTGTCATCGCCTTGAACTCTATACGTTTGTTCATGGGCAGTCAGTGCAATTTCCTCAAGTATGGGGAAATATGCTGTCTTCGGGTGAGGCCACCAATTAATCGTGCAGCAGCATTTTGGACCATTTGAAGTTTCTGACAGAGGCTTTTGGTAAGACCTAGATACATACCATTCGCATAATCAAGATGGGAGATAATGAGGGCGTGGACAATGGTTTTCCTGTTAGCACACGGTAGGTAGTTAATTAATTTTTTAAAGGTTCTTATCTTGGAAAAACAGGCAGCTGAGACTATCTGGATCTGATTTCCAAAAGATAGTTTATCATCCCAGCGAACTCCTAAGTTTCTGACAGAGTCCTTTGGGGTGGGGGCTTGGCTCAGATCTTCCGGCCACCACAGGTTCGAGCTAAGTGGAGATGGCTGATTGAAAAAGAGCACCTCCGTTTTACCTGCATTTAATCTTAAAAAGTTAAGGTCCATCCATTTTGCGATGTCTCTCAGGCTGGTTTTGAGGGGGTCGCATGCACTGGAAGATGGATCTTTAAACGTAAAGAGCAGCTGAATGTCGTCCGCATAGGACGTCGTTTTTATGCCTGTGCAAGAGATTAGTTCTGCCAATGGGGAGAAGTAAACATTAAATAGGAGAGGGCTTAGAGACGAGCCCTGGGGGACCCCCCATTTCAGTGGCCTAGTGTTGAAGTATAGGGAGGGGTGTGGACCTGTTGAGTTCGATTAGACAGGAACGAGCCGATCCACTTAAGGACCTTGCCCTGAATTCCAATGGCCCTCAGTCTATTCAGCAGTAAAGAATGAGAGACGGTGTCGAATGCTGCTGATAAATCCAGCAGCACCAACACCGCCCTCGATCCCTGGTCTAAGGTCCAGCGCACAGAATCAGCCATCTCGATGAGGGCCGACTCTGTACTGTAGCCCTTGCGGAAACCATGTTGGGAATCCTGGTAGAGACCATTGGTCTCGATGTAGCCGGCAAGTTGCTGATGGGCAAGCCTTTCTAAAATTTTGGCCGGGGCTGGGAGGAGGGATATCGGTCTGTAATTGGCCGGATCCTCTGGATCTGCATTGACCTTTTTTAAAATAGGGACCAGGAACGCATGTTTCCAAGCCTCCGGGTAAATCCCGGAGCTTAAAGAGGAGTTCCAAATGCAATTGAGGAAGGGGTTGAGAAAGGAGGCTAGTGCTTTATAGTGTTTAGCAGGCCACGGGTCCCCTGGGGAGCCCGACCTGCATCTGAGTAGCTCTTGAAGGGAGGACTCAATTGAGATTTCAGCAAATTCTGTGAGAGCAGGGCCCACAGAGTGGAGCGCTGCCTGTGTCACGGGGAGGTCAGCCTCATCTCTAGTCGGAAAAGATGCATGGATCCGAGCAATCTTATTCTCAAAGAACTCTGAAAGAAGAGTACAGAGTTCCTCAGAAGCAGGTTGCTTACGGATCAGAGCTTGAGGATCAGTAAATGATCTTACTATCGAGAAAATTTCTCTAGGGGCATTACTAGCTCTATCAATCTTCTCGGCTAAGAAGATTCTTTTGTGCTTTATGATCTGTTTCCCATAATCCTTGAGGGCTTTACGATAATTAGATTTATTGTCACTGGAGTAATCCAATCTCCAACGCCTCTCCAGCACCTTACAAGCAGACTTTAATTGGCGTAATTCATCCGAAAACCAAGGGGCAGCTGGGGAGGATCTGAATGTCTTAATCGGCCTAAGGGTTGCCAAGGAGTTGATGGCCTTACAAACCAATTCGTTAAAATTAAAAATACGTGAATCCACGTCCCCGGCCGGGGGAGGGCGGTCATATTTAAGATGGACTTCAAGAGCAGATGATGTAATTTTGCTCCAGTTTCTGCCAAATTCCCTAGGGGTGAAAGGGGGTCTGTCCCTGCGAGTCATAAGGGTGGAGAATGCAATTAAAAAATGGTCTGACCATATGACTGGGATAGGGTCTTCAATTCTCATACATGTGAGATTGGAACAGATTAGGACCAGTGTGTGTCCGGCACTGTGGGTAGGATGTGTCACTAACTGGGACATACCGCAGGCGGACAGGGTAGATAAAAAATTGAAGCTCATAGAGCAGGACGGGTCTTCTACATGCAGATTACAGTCGCCAAGGATGGTGTAATTGGCATAGCGGGTACAGGCTAGAGTGATGTATTCTAACAATGCCTGAAGATGAATAGGGCTGGAATTAGGCGTGCGGTACAACAGCAGGCCCGCAAAAGAGACAGACGCTGAAAGGTTGATACAGAAGGGGAGCCCCTCAATACAGTCAATTGGGTAAAAATGGGGGGAGGTGATGGTCCATTTATTTTTATGAATAATTGCCACTCCACCACCCCTTCTCCCGCTATGGCGATTAGTGCAAATAATACTGAAGCCATCCGGGACCGCCAGAGAGATCGCTGGGTTACATTCCTCGTTTAGCCAAGTTTCGGTTAAAAACAAAAAGTCCCAATCTTTATCTAAAAGGGATTGCTGTATGTCGAGGGATTGTTTAACCATTGACCTGTAATTTATCAAGGGGCCTTAATAGGTATTGTCAGGGTAAGGCCACGTGAAAGAGGCAAGGCAAGGGACTTATTGGGCTCCCGTAGATTCATAGAAGAGAACACACAGTGCCTACAGGTTATGTGTGATCCTTGGGGATTGGCGGGATCAGCTCGGGTGTGAGAGCAGCCCATAGGGAGAAGGGCAAGAATTTGCCACCGGGAAAAAGTAAGTATGGTCTGGCTAGTGCAGCGGGCAGCGTGCCCGGCCCCGGCCGCGTTCTGGTTGCGGATGGGTGCAGACGGGCTTCCCTTTGGCGTGCCTGCTGCGCGCATCCGCTGCGCGGCCGGGTAGGTGGGACCATTTTATGCTCTGGAGGGCAGGGGAGGTAAACAACTAGACCTCCACCCCCAGCCTACCTCCGATATGGCCGCTGTGCTTCCTCTTCAGCGCCTAGTCGGCTGAGGGGAAGAAGACCTGGAGAAGTGTGGCTCACTGGTTAGAGGAGGCAGACCCTGATGCAGAGGTCAGACCCGGGACCAGGGTTCAATTCCTGACGCGGCAGGGTCTTGAGCTCAAAATGTCCACAGACTCGATAGTTCTCACCTTGGTGCCTACTCGAATCATGGGTTCACACTCTGCAACTCTGGGCAATAGCTTGCTTAATCTCCACTACGGCCCCACTGCGATGGGATGCCTGGTCTTCACCTTGGGGATGCCCAGTAGGGGTTATCTCGCAGGGAAAGCCAGGACGGGTTCCCAAAGCAAGCGCTAAGAGACCTGTCGGTGATTTGGCGCTATATAAATCGAAATTAACATAACATAACATAACATAACAATCAAGTAAGCAACAAATTGTAGGCAGGCAATGCTAAAAGATTAAAACAATGTGCAAAGTGGAAGGCAATATTTTAAAAAATCGGGTTCCTACGTCTCCGGCTTTCCACCTCAGAGACTAGCATCACGGGACAATCTGCGCACGAAAAGCAGATTGCGTCTTTTATGCTATGGAGGGCGGGGGAGGTAAACAACTAGACCTCCACCCCCAGCCTACCTCCAATATGGCCGCTGGCTTCCTCTTCAGCGCCTAGTCGGCTGAGGGGAAGAAGACCTCCAATCAAGTAAGCGTCAAATTATAGGCAGGCAATGCTAAAAGATTAAAACAATGTGCAAAGTGGCAAGCAATATTTAAAAAAATCGGGTTCCTACGTCTCCGGCTTTCCGCCTCAGAGACTAGTATCACGGGACAATCAAATAAGGAATTACCCTATTGACCGGAATATATACCTTTGAAAAGGAGGGACATATGCTCACAACCCCTTCCCTACGTATTCTTTCGAGGCTGAAAAGGTCCAGAGCCTTGAATAAAGTTCCTCCAGAGCTCTAGGGATTCATATCCGGATTCTCGATCTCTGGACCGTTCTCTTTTACCCTCCTGTAAATATGGTGCCTGTGCTTCAGACGCTGACCTCTTCATCAAATTTAGATGCATTGGTGTAAGCATATGGTTAATCAGTAAGGGTAAGTAGGTAACTACCACTGGTAATAAAGCAACAATCACAATTTAGGGTCCAGTCAAGGTCTCAATAAATTATTCCTTTGCTCAACCCTTGGTAGCTGGCTATGAGCAGGGAGGATACACTTAAGAGACAGGTGTGTAAACCATTCAAAACGCCAATAAATGAAATAAGTAATACACAACACACAATAACAATCTAATACTAATATATACATAAAAAGGAAATATGTTTATGATTAAAATGACACCAACATGACAAACATCCAATGTAGGGAACTGGAGATAGGAATTCGTTTTGAGAATAAACATGTTTTAGTGCCTAAATAAAGTAAAAACTACAGGCATATTATCAAGGACCGGTGTTAAAATTATCGCTGTTTTATCAGCAGGAAACTGTCGATAAAACAGCGCTAATGGTCTTGATAATACGCCCTTGTTAATTCCCATAGAAACCCATGTTATGGTGTTAACAAGGGCTTCTATGGGAATTAACAAGGCCGTATTATCAAGCCCATTATCGCCGTTTTTTCGGCAGTTTCCTGCCGATAAAACAGCGATAATTTTAACACCGGTCCTTGATAATATGCCCCACATTACTCAAAAGTAAGTTACTTCGTCTAATTTTTGTTTCTCCTCCCAGCACCTATTCTTCTTCCCTCATGGCCATTGCGTAGTTTTGACATCACAGAGTTCTCGTTTCGTCAGAAATATGCGAAGCACGTTGGATCCCTATCTATGGTCACAATATATCTGGGATGTTTGCACATCTTAGATACTCCCACTCTCAATACATTTCTACGCACTTGTTTGCCTAAAGTAGAATTCTGCATGTGACGCAATATTAAACATTGGCGCAGAAGCTATAAGAGGGGTTATTAGCTCGACATTTTTAGATATGCTGCATTGCAATATTAGCTACAGTTTAATTTAGAAATGATTAAACCAATTTATCTTAACCTTATCGAAATTGTTCAGTTTGGCATCCCCACCAGAGTGTTTTAACTTTCACATGACAGCTGTATTTGTTCAGAGAATCTCTAGAAGTGTGATTTAAAGCGGAAGCAGTAAAATACTGGCACGTTTTATCAACCTTAAATTGCAATTTTAATTCACAACTGCTAGTATGCCTATGAGTTCATATGTTTCATCTTTGCTATAACTGCTGAGCCAGTGTGGTGCGACTTTTTGAAGCGAGTGCTCCTTTGAACTATTCCAGATTGTCTCCGCATAAAATGTACTTTCGCAAATAAAAAAGGGATGCTTGATTCACTTCCTCAGGGCAGTGCAAATCGAGTTCAAATGCATTGATTTTACTAACTGTCTTTAATAACTCTCTATAAATTCTTTTCATCTATTTCTGAGGCCCTCCAGCCAACCCACGAATGGGCATATCGTTGCATTAAGTAAGATAAATATGTTTATTTACCGTAGCATGAGCATAACCTTCAGCAGTGACAGTATGCAGCTGTTCTATCACCTTATAGTTGTTTAATATGTTATTCTTATGCATAAGATGACTCAGAGAGATTGCATAATACATGTGTGTAGTAAATTCACACACACTTCCCTATGGGAATCATTGACATTTTTTCTGAATATGGGTCTACCAAACAGTTCCTACTTTTTGAACAAAATGTTACACCATTTTGACAAGGGTGGTTAATGTACTGTTCACGACATGATCACACCATCATCTTCGCAAAGGAAGAGACTGATTTCCATTAATTCATCAGGAAAAACAAAGTAAATATTTTAGGAATCATTTAAAGCTTTGCAGACGGTCCCCAGATCTCCTGCATACTGGAGGAAAACAGCCCTCCAGATATAACCACCAGGCAGACATGTGTTCATGTACCTTCACTGAAGCCATCGATGTTGCTCCACTATTATTAAGTAAAAACGGATGGTTTACTAAAAGGCATTTATTACCAAAAAGGTCCCTATCGCTTGTCAAGTTAATTCATGTTCACGCCAGGTAACAGTAGTTTCAAATGAAAGCGAGAATTTAGAGAAATCAGAAAGTGGACATGTTTGCCCGTGCGCCAAAAAGTAAGGAGACAGAAAAGACAACATAACAATCAGAAAAAAATCCAATTTCTAGAATGTCTCAAAGGCAATTATGCAAAGTGAATGGTCACTGAAGATTTTAAAGATGTCCACACTGCTAGGTATTGTTCAAGTAATTAGGGTCGTATAGAAAAGTAAGATCCTAATGTGCAGTGCCTTATACGAGAGAACAAGCCCCTACTTTGAACATGTTTGTCTGGGCTTGGTCACCATGATGTGTGTGCATCTATGGCAAACATAGGTTAAAAGAGAGTTGTCATAGTGTGTGATAAGGTAGAGTATAAGAATATGTTTTTGAAATGTATAAAAGTCGCATTACATAAGTACCCCTTATATAAAGCTCAAAAAAATGTGTAAATGTTGAAAGTTCGAAAAATTCCATTGTCATTAGTGATGGGGAAACGTGATGACACAATTCACAGAACAGTCAAAAATGTTTGGTAGTATAAATTTGTTGAAGAAACCAACGTGACTGTGAATCATCTAATGTATTCAGGCATAGAAAACCTAGATTAAATCCCACTAGAAGATTCACTTTAGACATTGGTAGCAATGATGCGGGATTAATGCCAGGTTCAGGTCAGAGAATCTTTTGGGCAAACAACAGACCAATATGTAACAATGGGTTACACATTTTAATAATGAAGGGGCATATTATCAAGGACGGCGTTAAAATTATCGCAGAAAACTGCCTCTAAAGCGGCGATAATGGGCTTGATAATATGCCCTGGAGAATTCCAATAGCAGCCCCATGTTCACGCCAGAACATGGACTTCTATTGGAATTCCCAAGGGCATATTATCAAGGCCATTATCGCTGCTTTAGTAGCAGTTTTCCGCCGCTAAACCAGCGATAATTTGTAATGCTGTTCTTGATAATATGTCCCTCAGTGTCTACATGTATATGTGTCTGAGTTTTGTGGCACAACTTACAATATTTTATTACTTTTGGCATCACTACCAACTTTGTCCAGCGTAAAGACAGTGTGAGTGTTAGATATAGATAATACATATAGTGGTATATTGACAAGAACATGTGATAACTACCGCAAGAGTAGCGTAATGCAACTTTCAACATCGCAGCCCATCGCGGGAAAATAGCCCAGTGTCAACATGGAATTCACAACAAGGCGGTAGCATGCGATAGACACCAGACAACGCAGCAAAAGTCCACGGGAAATTCAATACCACGCAGATAACAATGCAAGACGCAAACACCAAAAAATGCAATGAGGCCAACCGCGGTACAAAAATTAGCAAAAACCGACGACAGGCCTGCAAATCCCACGTGTCTGGCGGGACAATGCACCATAAAACCCGGTAAAAATACACCAGAGACAAGCTGAAGCACGTGGCAACATGGATGCACCCTGACCCAGCGCAGAGCCCACCTCAAACCCCACAACCCCCACAGACTACCAGCAAGGAACAACGGAGTCGGGGAAGGCCAAGGAGAAGAGGGAGAGGAAGGTAGGGTGCAGACCGCAGGAAAACAAGACCAACTTCACTAAGGTGACAGAACACTACCAGCAACTGACCCATAAGCAAAGGCTCCAGAACCCCCCAAACAGACACAATGTACACAGCCATACAGTCTGCATGCAAACTAGCACAATGTGCCAACATATATGCAAACCCAAAGGCAACATGCACCTCCCCTTCACATCGCAGAGGTGCACACACCACCTGCAGCAGAGCACATAAAACCACTCATCAGTGATGCCGGAGAGGGCCACTACACTGTCGACACCGATGCCCCACAACAGCCCTTGGATATCCCACGCAAAACCCCCAGGACCAGGACAGCCAAGCAACTCAGTGGAGACCACCGAACCTGCAACAGACCACACAGCAGGAAGCACCCGCAGGGACAGCTGGCTCTCGACACTTCACCCACCCACACATGGCACCCCAATGGCATGTATCAGCATGCCAAAAGGAGGTGGCCCAACAAGTGTGGGTGGAGGCTGAGCCCATGGAACATGAACCAGGACACATACGTAGGGTCTATCACCCTACAGGGCCCACCCACACCCCACTAAGGAGACCCACGCTGCCATAGAGACACATGCAGATGCACATGCACAGCACAGAACCTCGCCGAGGGGCGTGGAATTAGCAGTCACACACCCATGTTGGCTGTGCGTGGGTGACAACAAAGTTACATGTCCAAGCTCCAACCCTCTGCCTCAGGTGACATGTCTGCATCCGTGGTACGCCGCACAATGTAAAGTCGTAGGGCCCAGGGACCACATGCATACTACAAGACTACAGGGACACAAGCAGAGACCATGTTGAACTGGCTACGGACACATGCGCCCGGCCCCTTTATTGGCAGGGCCTCATGTACAGTGACGCCTGTGCTGGATGTGTTTGGGGTGAGTGTAAGCCAGCCTGCACGGAATGTCTGGTGTTGACAACCACTTGGACATTGGACACCAGTGCAACACAAACAGAAAACACATGCAATACAGTCAACTGATGAGCAACATGGGGTGAGCTGGATAAAGTCCTGAAGACAGCCAACATGCAAACAGGAGTGTCCCTGAGTCGCAGTGCACTGGGCTGTGGACACTAGAGATGAGGGCGCTCATGTGCAGAAAAATTTTCGGGTTCTCTCCCTTTGATATATTCCTGATGCAGATGCAGTGGGGTATGTCAGACCTGCATCATCTTCACCATGAATGTCACAGGGCCCCCACAGTGTCTGAGGTGACATACCTGCACAACCGATCCACAGCACAAAACAGCATCAGCTACAGACAATGACCTGTAGTGCACTGAGTCGCTGGCAACTGGAGTGCTGAGCAGGGTAACAGGCCGATGATGGCATCTACAACAGGCCTGAGCAACCACAAAGTCTGTCTGGACCACCGCTTCAACTCTGGCAGATGGAGTTTCGAGATGGTCCTTGCGGTGGTGGCGTGTGCCTCCTGCGGTGATGCGTCATCCGAGCCGGTCTGGACTCGCTTTGGTGTGTGAGCCCTGGTGGGACGTATTTGGGCCCGGAGGCTGCGTACAGCGCAAAGCAAGAGTCATGGCATTGATGAGCCCAAGGCCCATGCCTCAGAGTCCAGCCTAAGGCACCGGAGAAGAGGTACTGGACTTGACCAGCGTAGAATTAGTTGCCCCAGATGCACTGCGGCCGGCACAGGCACCCAGCCACTGGACTTGTGGTGCAGTCAGATGGGCCATGTGACCTGGGAGGGTAACCATCATTGTCCAAGGTGTATGTTTCGGAGTGTTTCCTGGGACAGTGGAAGGTGTCCTCCAGGGCAAGACACCGAAAGGTTTGATTTTATCAGTAAGCAGCAAATGGAGGAGTGGAATGCGACAGCCCATTGCCACCACCAAGTCTGTATCAACTACATGGGGTGAAAAATGCCCCCTAGTCCATAGGCTCAGATGCTACCGCTGTCCGACCAGAGAGTGTCCATGAATGTCAGGGGACAGACTTAGCAGCACCGGGGCTGAGTGAGGATGCAGACTGCGATGAAGCCGGCACTCTGATATGGACTGTGCCATTGCAAAATCATGACACTGTGACCTACTGGACCACAGTGTAGGCCATAGGAGGTGGTCAACACTGGCCCACAGCCAGTTGTCTTCAGCTCAGGATGCACAGCGCTAGTGACACCAGGGCAGTTGTCTGTAGTGTGCAAACACCTCCCTAACGATGATGCTTTCCTCTCCGCCATGTAGCAAGGCAACATCCTCTTAGGCCTTTCCTTGTGTGCATTGATGTGGCATCTGCCCTTGCACAATCGATGTTCAGTTCCAAATCTATGGCCTACTCAAGCACAGCCTAGGCCGAGAGAAGTGTAGGCCGGAGTCAGCGGACAGCACGGGTCATTCACCGGATGTCGCCGGCATAGGCATAGGTTGGCGGCCCCACCGCCCTGCGTAGTTCAGGTTCACCTCCGTGACTGTGACCCGGCTTTTGTCTACACTGAGCTGCATCTTCCTCTTACTCCTCTCTGTGCGTCCACTGGTGTGGACTCATCCATTTGTGATTTGCGACTAGGTGCTGGATGTGAGACCTACTGGTATGCAAGGTTGTCCCGGTCCCTCATCCATGGTTCGCCGGATCGCGTTGGACAGTGTTTGTGGCAGTACGGCTCGCCGGATGGCGTTGGACCCGGTTTGTGGCAGCACATTTTGCAGGATGGCGTTGGATAGGGGTTGTGGCAGGATGTGTCGTAAAATGCGCATATGGAAGTATGCCCCATGGATCGAAGGGAGTCTGGTGCTGTGGCCGCAGTCCCAGATTTGGGGTTACTGCCATTCAGGAGCCAAGACACAGTCTCAAATATTGGACCCACTGTGCAACAGAGGTCGGCGGTAGAATATGTTAATGAGTAAGGAGTAATGTGGGCCAGCGTCGGGGGACAGCGGTGGCCTGAAAGGCTGGCCGGGTCGCGGGCCTCTGCTTGGAGCTTACACTGGCAGATGGTGGGACCTCCATGACACACCAGTGTCAGATGCTAATCAGTGTGGCCTGGCTGCGTAGGGTTGGCCCTGATGTGTTGTTTGTCCAGCGGGCCAGGGTATGGCAGGCGCACAGGATCTCAGGCAACACTGCTAATGAGGACGGTATCGCCTCAGGGCAGGGTGGGAGGCGCCGCCCTGGCAGAGACGTTGGGCTTTCTGAAAGAGGACTACGCCCAGGGCTACGTGCTTTTTATTCACACCCCTACGCTGGCCTGGTGTATGCCGGCCCATCCCACTCTGTTCACGCTTATGGGTGGGGCGTAACAGGCAACCTTTCTGCAAGGCCCCCCATTGGCTGAGGTGACATGGTTGCGTCCACTGTCCACTACTCTCCATTCACCAGAGGCGTATGTTGCTGTGGATATGGGTGTGTTCTGCATACTGCAGTTTGTTCTGCAATTCGCCGCCACTCTTGGCATTGTGTACTTTCCCAATCATGATTCTACTGCATCCTTCACATATGCCTGGTTGCCAACTCTCCCAACATTTGTGTATGGTGTGCCTGAGGTGCCATGCCGTAGATTGGTAATGTTCATGGCTTGCCCAGGTTACCATTGTGAGTTGTTCTATCGTGTCTGGTGGGTGGGCATGTTGTTTTGCATCTTGGTTGTGGACTTGTGACGTGTGCATTGACAGAGATGTGGATTGCATGGTTGTGGAGTTGAGGTGAGTGGGGTATTAATTGGGAAGTTGCCAAGGGGCTGTGCATTTCCCTTGGTGCCATCCTGTGATGGCTAGTTGCTGTTGGACTGTTGGAGGGTAAGGGATCATCCACACTGGCTGTGTATTTGAAGGTGACATTGGTGAAGGTCCCAGAGTGTTTGGATGTTGCCTGCACATTGATGTGTGACGTGTGTTTCCTGTTGCACTGATTGTGTGCTGTGTCACCAGGGGGCACAGGTGGGACATGTGTGCAGTGGATTGCCCCCTACATGTGCATGCATACGGCTATGGTGTATGGTCCTTGATTGGTCTCCAGTGGTTCTTGCGCATTGTGTTGGCCGTACGGGGACTGGGGTGCCAGGATGATGGTGATGTCCAGGACAGGCGTGGGGGTCTTAGATGTGGCTGGCTGTGAGACTTCATTGACTCTGGCGGGTGTTGTTTGGGGTGTGCCAGGGGCCAACAGGTGGTGCATGGCCAGCAGCCTGGTGTGGGGTGGGATGTTGGTTGTTTGCTGTGTTGGTGGCGTAGGCCTGTTAGGCGATGATGGCCATGATGCGTGGGATGGTTGTCCCTTTCAGCCAGTAGTGGACAGTGACATTGTCAGATGTAGTGCCTTTGAGGCAGGTGCGTTCCCTGGGGGGCCGCTGTGATTGTCTGCGCTGCCCCTGTATTGGCCCGGGGTGGGGGTTGTGCCAGGTGGGTGTTGTGGCCCTCTTGGGTGTCCATGCTGCATGCTCAGTTGCTCCATGGCATCTGTTGCCCTTCCGATGACGCCCTGGGCAGGGCTCCCTATTGTGGTGCAGGCTGCCATCAGATGTTACACCAGGTCAGAGCAGGTGTAAAATTCCTGGCTGGTCGTTGTGAATGTTGAGGTGTGGTATTGTTGCAGCGTTTGTCATGGGAACGCCTACTCTGCATCTCATTAGCGATAGTTGCAGGGGTCCTCTGTGGGAAGTTTTTTGCTGCTGCTATCGAGGGAAAAGTGGTGATGTGGGCTGTTTGTACCAGCTTGTGAATGGTGGGGTAAATGTATTACGACTTTGGCTGAAATAAATTGCAGTTTATTCCACAATGGCTCCTTGTGAATATGCCCCATAGAGTTCCTGGGGATTCATCAGGCCAGGCTTTGGTAAATAAGAGGATGTCCAACGGGAGCAGGGTCAGTCACTACTGTATTGTCAATAAAGTTATAATTCCAGTCTTGCCTTTAAAAGCCCAGATCACTAAAGGGGTGAATTGTGAAGGTTACTTGTGTCTTTCGAGCAATAGTATCAAATGATGAGAATAAACGACTCTGCTTTGATGGATGCCAAGTTAGCAACTGTTCAGGTGCGATCTAATGTTATATTTGGCGGACATTTCACTTTTTGCTTTTTATGGAACAAAAGAGACTTGTTGTGTCTAGTGTGGTTATATCTCCATCGGTACTAGGTAGAACCCAGAATTATCTAGCTATAATCTCCGGAATTATATGCACAATTAAAAAAAAAGCCTGATTGAAAGAAAGGTAGATATTTTCACACTGTGTTCCCTATTTGAAATTGAACCCCCATAACAGAGTCTTCAGTTATTGCATGCACAGCTTGCAAACTACCTGTAACACTACGGAATATGGACATTGAAAGCATGAGGTGAATGAGCGAATAGCCATCTAAAGGTCACACAAGGTAATTCATTTTATGTAGAAATTCCAAGATTAACAGACATAACTATTTATTTTTAAAGCATTTAATACTACTTGTCTTCCTTTGTGAACTTCGGTAACTGAGACTGGTCACAATATTTCAGTCAAGTGTAAAGAGAGATAGGTCCTCCATGAAATTTTGTAAAATGAATTAAGGTTGTTTGCTCAGATGCAAAGCTTAAACAGGACCCGCATAGCTCCCCTGTGTAATTGTGTTTGGTAATCTTAGCTTCTTTATAAGAGATTAGACAGAGAAAATGGGAATGGGATCTAAGGGTGAAGGAAGTGAGACAAAAATTAATGAAGGCATTTTATAAGAGTCCGACACAGAGGAAAGATAGTTTTGGATAGATAGATAACAAATTCAAAAAGTAGAAGAAACCAGCAAATGTTTGGAAACAGTTTGACATTCACTATTAGGCATATTTTTAATATGTCTGTTATATTTTTGAGAATTGAAGGGCACAACTTGACAGAGTCTGAGCAAGGGTAGTGTTAGACTTGTCAGTCTTAGGGTTGTCGTGCCCAAAACATTTTGCCTAATTCCTCCTTTTTTTCTGATCTTGTTTTTTGTTGGCCTTAGGACTCTGTGTACCTTACCACTGCTAATCAGTGTTGAAGTGTCTGCGCTCACTCCTTTAAATATGGTGAGTTTTACTTACATCCGAAATTTATTTTACTTATACATCCCTAGGGAAGTGCTACTACATGTACTGAAGGCCTGTAAATTAAATGCTATTATTGGACCTGAAGCACAATGGTGCCACCCACTTAAGTACCCCTTTTAAACATGCTTCAGGCCTGCCATTGCAGCCTGTATGTGCATTTGTAAGTGGCCATTTTGACCTGGCAAAATGTACCTTTTGCCAGGTCTAAACATTCCTTTTGGATACACATAGGCTTTAGATAGCCTAAATAGCCCATAGGGAATGGTGCAGTGTCTTCAAAAGTTGGACATGTAACTTTAACTTTTACACAACCTGGTAGTGAAAAACTCTTAAAGCTATTTTTCACTACTGCAAGGCCTACCTCTCCCATAGGATAACATTGGGTTACCTTATTACATTTAATAAGTGAAACTTTAAATTGGGAGCAAGTAGAAAATGTTAGTTTGGTGCCAAAATAAATGTAATTTAAAACAGCCTTTAATGGTAAAGTTGGAGTTTGAGTCCAAATTCTGAAAAGGCCTCTGTTAGAAAGTAGTAATTTTCTTGTCCTAAACATTTGCTACCTGCAGCCTGTATGCTGGGTCACTTGACTAGGTGTAGCATGCAGTTGGTCTTTGTGATTTGTTCCCAGACAGTGAGACAAAGAGGGGAAAGGTGTTGGCAGGATTTGCAATCTCTGACCTGGTGAGAGGGAGGAGCTGTCACCTACCACACTTACACATCACAAAGGCTCTGAATACCATGCTCACAAAGGATCTTCAGACAAGCTGGGCTGAGGCAGAAATGAAAGAAATTCCAAACACCTCTGGGGGAGCAGATGCTACAGCAGCAAGAACGACCTGCGGTGACCACCAACACGAACCTCCAGCAACAACCATCCTTGACGCCCAACAGGATCTTCGTGCTACAGTGATGAGCCTCCATGACACAAGGCCTGCTTTTCATACTATTTATTTATTTAGATTTATATAGCGCCTTATCACCCAGAGGTCTGTAAGCGCTTGTCCAGAAGTACCTACTGAAAATTCACAGGGCCAGAGCACATTAGGACGAGCCCCAATCCTCCCGGAAGAGCACAGTTTTGAGCATCTTCCTGAAAGGCAGGAGGCTTGGTTCCTTGCGCAGGTGTATTGGCAAGTTGTTCCAGGCCACTGGGATCGCATTGGAGAAAGCACGCCCTCCCATAGTTAATAGTCTGAAATGGGGAGGACCAGGAGGCTGGCGTCTGTTGAGCCGAGTGCCCTACTGGGGACATATGGCACCAAACGCGCTTTGATATATCTTGGCGCATTTCCATATAGGGCTTTATGTGTAATACAAAGGCCCTTAAACATTATTCTTTGCCTGATTGGCAACCAGTGGAGCTTGTGCAATAAAAGTGTAACGTGTGTCCGCCTCGGCTTTTTAAAAACCAGTCTGGCTGCATCATTCATGACTGTTTGCAGCCTAGTCAGCTGTTGTTGGGGAAGGCCAGCATACAGCGAGTTACCATAATCTAAGCGCGACAAGATCATGGCTGATACTGCGCGTCTAAGGGTTGCAGGGGTCAAAAGTTGAGAAATTCTCCGAAGTTGTCTCAAAAGGCCTACTCAAGTTCCGACGACTGAAGATACTTGTTTTATCATAGTCAGTTTGCCATCTTTGTGGATACCCAGACTTTTCACGGCTACTGCTGGTTCTGGAAAAGGTCCTCCACATTGAAGGTCCTACTACATCGGCATCCATCTGCAATGCTCTCCCACCTTCTGGAGGCCCCCTCCATCACAAACAGAACTCTTAATGCTGGACTTTGAAAAAAAGCTCTCTCAGTTGGACTAACTTGGTCCCTGTATCTGTCTCTCTCTCCATTGCACTTAGCAGGAACTTGTGGCTTTCTCCCGGGTTTGCACACCCAGCTGACTGCAAGTGGCACTTTGTGCTTTTATGCACTATTTTCACTTAAATAATTAAAACAGCGTAAATCTAGTTCTACTGATTGGATTTTTCTAATTTTGGTCCAAATAATTTAATATATTTTACTCTATTTTTCCAAATTGGTGTAGGATTTTTCTGGTGTTGTTTTTTCAATGTATTATTGTTTGGAGTGCTGCAGACATATTTTACACATCGCCTCTAAGCTTAACCTGACTGCTTTTGTGCCAAAATACCAGAGGGCTTAGCACAGTTTAATTTAGGGTTACTTGTGACTTTACCATTACAGGAAGAGTGGTTTTTGCTTCGGTAGGGTTTCACCCCCTCTCACCAGTAACCCAGTTTCCTACAGGTAGTGACTATATATGGAACTGTTGTTGAGGCACTGGCTAAACACAAAACAAAATGAATATCTATGTTACAATTGAACAACAAATACTCCAATATGCTATGAGGTTTCCTCTCACACACCATATGGCGCTGGTGCTTGGGCAGCTGCTGAAGGGAAGGTGACAAGTGATGTATGTGATCAGGAAAGGGTCTGAAAGACAGTGCAAGTGAAGGCCAAGAACAAGACCTTGCATCTAGAAAATGCAGACACAGTACCAGCAGGTGGGATGCATTAAGTTATCAGGAGTCCCAGATGGAACTGAAATAGAGAGCACGATTTTTCTATTTACTTTGTATGTGTTGGACAGCTTCTGGGTAATTGGGGGCCGTTAATATGCAGAGAGTGTATTAGTAATATGTACAGCCAAGCAGTAAGCATTCGAACACTCTTTATTTAGTGTTGTATGCCTCTTCTGAGCCACCAATAATACTTGCACTTGCATTGGGAAGTCTCTGGCACTTTTAACTACTCGCCTACCATCTGAAACTACGGTAAAAGAGGAGATAAGCACTGAGGGGGAGGAAATTGCCTGGACAAGTCAGCAATTTGATAATTGGCAGGTTGTTTTTATAATTAGCCCTTTGCACATAGAGCAACTACACACCTAAGGCCACAAATCTCATTAGACATGTCTAGATGTGTCTGTGCTTTCATAATGGTCCCTCTGCATTTCATGGTGGTAGCACAGAAAAAAAACGTCAGGAAAAAGCTATTTCCCCTCAAGTTCAAATGGGTTGAAACGAACATTACTTTATAGTTACTAATTGGTCTAATTCAATATTCACATTATAATATTTATGACACATAATGCAATTTTGAACAAACTAAAAGGTACAGAAAGGTATAAGCATCCATTCAGATCATGTATGATCTACTTCCAAATTAAGGAGTTCGGTGAGGACATCAATAATAATGTTCGTTCTTGGAGTCTTAGATACAAACACTCCATTATATTTCGACATTATCTGGTTTTCCTGACGTTTTGAGGACCCAACTGTTTTTAAATCTCTCAATACCCTCTGCACTTCTGACCTGATCTATCAAGATGATGTAAACCTTTAACGTTTCAGCAAGGTTTAGATGAATAATTATACACATTACATTCCATCACACCTTTTCCAAAGCAGTGCATATACCTCAAAGGCGCAAATCTTTCAGCTTTCCATGTGGGCATCCTTTTGGAATGAGGATGACTCCAACTGTCCTATGCGAGAGCTGTTAAGAGAGGTGTGTGCAGTTCAAAGCAGACAAAATTGGTTTGGCTTACATTATTGCACAGAAGCAATACATATTTCGGAGAGGCTGATAAGTGATGCATTCCCACATAACTACTTATTAGAATTTACAGTTATTCACCTTGTAAATATATGAATGCAAAGAGTCAGGATTTCATAAGCCTAGGGAGTACAAGATGATTAAGATACAGAGCTTGTCTTACTCGATGGTGACCGGTTTGCAGATTCTTGAACAGTGTGATGGTCAGGTTGATGGTCTTGGTTGGCAATCGGTACAACGTTTCTGTTTAAGGATAAACGTTCCAATCCCTTCATGAGAGGTGATAATTTATTTGAAAGTGCAACCAAAATGAGTATGATGTCTGGTGCAATGTGAACATGGATCAGTGGGTCGAAAAGCTTTCTGTCAGATGTATTTGAAATTCTCTATACTTTCTGAAGTACTAGAAGTGGTGGTACAAGGAGTAATTCATTGGCTTAGTCAAGATAGAAAAAGTACTAAGGTGTTAATGATTTACACTATTTTGAGGGAAGCAGAATTATAAGTGGATTTTCCAAAGGCATCTCACTATATATAAGCCTTGTTTGAAGACTTGATTTACTTGATATAAGTTGTGGGTTAATAATTTGGGAAGTGGGAACACTTGCTACTTAATAAACACAATCGGGTGAAGCCAAAATACAGACCTTAGAGAATCTCTGCTCAAATCCTGTAGCAATGACGCAAGCCTCATGCAAGTCCCCAGATCAACGTGTGTCATGTTCAAGCAGCAACAATTTTAAAGTCAACAAAATAACACAATGTAATTAAAAAACAATTGATGAAATTAGGGAAAAATCTGATAAGCAACAAGACACCAAAATGATTACAGTCACATGAGAGGAACAGTAGGTATGACTATATTAACTTTTATGGCGAAAGGCACCTACTAAAAGTAAAGAACCATTGAAAATAATATTTTGCGGTTGAATGCACATAGGCACAATTTCACAATGATCACAGAGTTGCAGAGGTCATTTACACCAAGCAGATTGTCTCGCGCAGAAGTGGGTGAGGGTGCTTTGAGGTTAAACACGTCACTGCTGAGCTCCGGTTGAAGCGGCTGATTTTGGCAGCAAAAAGTATGAGCAAGACAAACCTGAATCCTAATTGCCACTGAGATTGCTTCATCGCTGGGCTAGATTTGCCACTTTTTTGTTCTCTAAATTCTTCAGCAAGTTACATTGGAGAAAGTGGATTATTAGTTGGGGTGGATAGTGTCCACCACAAGTAATAATGTCACTGTTCTTGTTAGGTCCAGTAAAAGTTTCAGTTACTTAATCCTCAGCTGAACCCCTGGCACCTATGGCACAGCAACGATTAAATTAAGAAAATATTTAAAGCAAATAAAACTTCCAAAACAGTTAAAAAGTTGAGAAACAACACAAAAAAAATCTCACTTCAATTTATGCGAGTAGAGAATATTTAAATGCAGATGCGGCTCCTCGAGGGAGTGCTGCGGGCGGTAGTGCGGGGCAGGGGCAGGGGCAGGTCAGGGGGTAGTAAACTCCGGCATAGCACCGAACAGAGGTAAGTAAAGAAATAAATATTTAAAACAAATTATATTGCGAGCGTTGTACAATGTAATTCATTTTATTTATTTACTTACCTTCGTTCGGCCAAATACCGGAGTTTACTACCCCACACCTCCCCTGCCCCACACCACCACCTGCAGGAATCCCTCGAGTAGCCGTTACTGTTTAAATGAACAAAATGGATATAAAATAAACAAATATATACAGATATACAGATATAGGCGTTTTAGCGTTTCAACGAAAATAGTTCCACAAAGCACAAAGCGCCAACCGCAGGCAGGGATAAGGGTAAGGTCTGATGCCAACTGCGATGGTGCATGGGTTGGATATGAGGCCCAGGTAAGTCCCAGTCAAAGAGTTACGTACTGTATTTATTGGGAGAAAAGGTGATAATCAGCAAGTCTTTGGTTGGGCAAGTTGCACACTGAATCCGAGTCAGGGTTTCATGATGGCAGGTTGCTGTAAAGCTTGGTCCGGATGTAGTTATTGACGAAGATGGGAAAGCTCAGAGCGGGCAGAGTCCAGTGTCGGTATTCAGGGAGGTCTTAACATCAATTGACTTTTGCTAACCTTCATTCTTAGTTAAGCCTTCTATATTCGGACCCAGAAACTTTTCTGGAATCCACTTCTTCTTCAGTGGGGCAGATCAGCAACTTGAATCTGATGGTGATTCAACATCGATGGCTTTGGCTCAAAGGCTGTCCTGATCTCTCATCGGTTCTTTAGAAGAAATGTTGTCAAACAAATTTCTAAGTCCTGGTTTTTGCAGTTTAGATAGGAGGAGCACACTCTATCACGAGCCAAGAGGTTCATAACTTCAGGAACAGCACATGGGTGTCAGGACTTACTCCAACGGAAGCCACCAGCAGAATAAGGCAGGTCAGTTTGAACTAGTAAGCTGGGCGCCAAAGATAAGTGGGCCTCTTGCAGCTTTTGTGTCCTTGTAGCTTAACAGACGGCTAGCCAACTTGTGGAGCGGATTAATAATAACCCATTGGTGCAGGGTCACCACTTCACCACAGGTTCTTAACAAGTAAGGAGGAATCAACACTGGAGCGAAATACAAACCATAGGTCATTTATTAGCATTCATGAATGGGGGCCTCATCCGACAAGCACCATAGAGATTTATTTTACAACAGAAGTATATAAGGGTTAAAAAACAACGTCTATACCTCACCTTTGTCGACTTATCGTCGGCCTTCGATTGTGTGTCCCATAATAAGTTGTGGGAAATAATGGCTGAACTGGGGGTAGATAATACTATTATATGCTTTCTGAGAGATTTATATTCTGGGGCCACTGCAACGGTCCGGTACGGGAAGGAGGGTGAATGTAGTAGACACTTTGGGATTGGTCGTGGTGTACGCCAAGGGTGCGTTTTAGCGCCTTTTTGTTTTTAGTATATATAAATGGTCTGGAGCTTCGCCTCGTGCAGGAGGGCAGGGATATGCCTATGGTGGGAAGGAGACCTGTCCCTGCACTACTGTATGCGGACGACGCAGTCTTGATGGCACGCACCCTAATGGCACTCCAAACTTTGGTTACATCTTTTAATAGTTTCATGCTTAGCTTGGACCTGAAAATTAATTGCTCCAAGAAATTTTCTATGTACTGTGGGACAAGAGCAAGCAGGCATTTGAAGCCTATTTTTATAAATTCCAATCCCTTAGAAAAGACCTCTACTTTCCCGTATCTGGGCATCTTGTTTCATGAAAGTGGCTCATGGACCAGTGCAATTAATGCAAGAACCCTGTTGTTTTCTAAAACTGTTATGGCCCTAAAGTGTTTTATAAAAAAGTTGGGGAAAAAACCTATAAGGGAAATTTTAACCATCTACAATGCCACTTGTATAGCGGTAGCTATATAAGGTTCTGGATTATGGGGTTATTCTAATGTCAGCACGATTCAAACCGTGGAAAATAGGTTTTTACGGCACATCTTGTCCATTCCAGAAAGCATTGCAACTTTTATATGCCATGCTGAATTGGGTTTGGTGTACATAACTGACATAATTAAGATCCAGCCGATTCTCCTTTGGCACAGGGTTTGGACAAGTGATGAATGTGTGGTCAACCGGGCTATCTTAAAGGATGTTCTAGTACTTGATAACATTAATAATTTTAAATGGATATGTTATGTTAGAAATTTTCTTGAAGAACTGGGCTGTGTTCAATATTTTGAGGACCCATCATCTATGGTACACATTTCAAGAAGTGGACTAAAAAACTTGTGTATCGACCACCTCATGGAAAAAAGACGGTTAGAGGAGGTGAAAAAAAAGACTGTCTTTGCCCACCAGGCGATCATAATTGGAGAAAAACTACAGCCATATTTATCTCTATACATGTCCAACCATGAACATTTCCTTTTAACCCGGTTTAGACTCAACATTGTTTTTAGGTTACTATCTTTCCCTGAGATGAATTGTTGGCTGAAAGATTTGTGTCCCTGCCCATGTGATGATGTGTCCCCGCAATCCGACATTCACATTTTATTTTTTTGTAAATTTTATATTTATTATCGTAGAAAACTTAACACCCCAATTCTTAAAGATTTAAATGTATATAGATGCCGCCTTGCGTTTTTAGAGTTTCAAAAAATGGAAACTGTTTTTATGGTAGCGTCACTCTCCGAATTTCTTAAATTGTTTTTTAACTGTCGTAAAACCCTTTGTATTAATTAATTCTTATGATGTATTTATGTCTTTTAATATGTCTTTTTGCTGTGATTTTAAATAATGGTCACCCTACCCATTGTAAATAGTATTTTACATGCTACTTTCATGGTTATTCTCTGTTTTCTAACCGAATAAAGTACTTTTGAACCTTGAACCTAGAGATACTCAAGGAGAGAGCGCACAGAATGATGGTTACATGGGTTTTTATAGCAAGGATCACAAGCAAGGGATGCCCAGAGCCAAATAGAGCTTTGGGAAGAACACACAAATGAAACAATCAGTAAGAATCAACAGCCTTGGTGCCTTGTGTAACTGTCGCATCCTGAAGCTGCACAACAAGATAGGCTATCTGTGTAAACTTTATCTAAGGCTTTACCATTGTTTAAAAAACCCAGTGCAAATGCCAGCTGTTCTTTTGCACTGAGTCTGCATGTATACACAGCCTACAGTGCCCCAATCTATATTCTTTACCAATGTTTGTGCAGGTGCGGTGTCAAAGAGAGAGCCAGGCTGAAAGCAGGGCAGGGGTGAAAAATGGATGAAGCACAGCTTGATAAAAAAACGAGAGAATCAGATTTTACATTTCAACAAACTTACCTTCCTAGTCCACTTTTTGGTCTTGCAGACTCCACTTCTTGATCCTGGGTATAAGTGGGAGCAGCTACAGCCTTTAGTGTTCACTGCATATGACACAGCAGCAGGAGTAATCCATTCTATGGCTTTCACAGGTCCAGCAGCATTCTCAGGAGGGCACTGGGGCTGCAACATGTATGCCCTGTGCCAGGCAGAGGGTGGGGAAAGCCTCTAGTTACTCACTAATCAATGAGGTAAATGTTTCCAGGGCTGACCCTACCCACGTTTGCAAGACTTTCTATATGTTGTATTGTAAAGTATCCCAGAGTGTCTCTCTTGACCTAAGACCAAATGGCAGAAATTTAGTTAGAGAGGGGCACTATGGGATTGGTTGTAGTAAGACACACATGAACTCGTACCAAAGTGTTATGGTTACCCTGGGAACTTTTCACTATTGTTTAGGAAGGGTCCAGGAGTCACCCCCACTCACTGGCTCCTGACAGGAATAAATGTGGCATTCCTGGGCACCTTTTTCAGAATACTACTGGACCTGTGGGAGACAGAAGATGGACTGCACCTGCTGTTGAGACCTATGAGGAGTCAATGAAGTGGACTTCAAGGTACATTAAGTGACCTCCTGTTAAGCTAGAGGGACACAAAAGTTGCAAGAATCCGACTTTCCTGCAAGACCACAGCTCATCAGTTTCAACCAGACATGTCCTGGGCCTTGTTGGTGGCTTCCATTTGAGTGACTCCTGACCGCCACATGCTGTTCCTGAGGACTTGGATTACTCCTACCTAAACCTAGTAGCATGTAACTTAGGACATTTGTTTTACTATAGTTTACCCTGGAGAACCATTGTGAGACCGGGACAAACCTGCCAGCCAATCCGCTGGGGGTACGTCACTTATAGCCATGAATTTCTCAATTGTTTTACACAGCAGCATATCTGATTCAGCTGGCCAAATGCCACCAACATCCAATGACATTGAACCCACTTTGGATACAGCCTGCAACCTCACTCAGCTGATGAAATCTGACTTCTAGAAAAAAGTGTGAAAGTATTGAGCTTCACTGGGCCTGATGCTGAGCAGCATCTGAACAATGCTTACAGCTTACTGGGCTTTCTGGGCATGATTGATTTCTAGGCTTTTTGTGATGTAGCTTTTCCCAACTTTGTTTAATGCTTTACCAAGACCTCGTCCTTTGCCAACCTAACATTGACAAGCTCATCTTCAGGTCCAGCCTGCAATCATGCCTTGCTGAGGACTTTACCATCTTTCTATATGTAGAGGTAAATTTCAGACCCGGACCACTCCAGCCTGTGTATTTGACCTGCATTCCATTGCGGTCAGCCTCAAACCTCAGCCTTATCCCATTGTAACCTGCTTTCTTGCCACAAGTGATACTTTGTGTATTTTGGTGCTGTTATATTTAAACATTCATTCCTCTGGTTCCTCTAATTGGTTTTCTGTTGTTTTGATGTAATTTTGCTCAACAACATATTCCCTATATTTATAAATTGGAGTGGGACATTTATTGTGCAATGTTTTTTACCTGATAATTGTATTGGTACTTCTGAATGCTTTACACATGGTCTTAAGTTAAGCTTGACTGCTTTGTTCCATAGCTACCAATGGTTGAGATCAGATTGAAATTATTGAAACCTTTTTTCTTCCAACTCCAACTTCTTTTCCTGGACTCTTTTGACTACTTATTTCTTCTACTTGTCCTATTGGCTTTTTGATCAATCTTACTCTCAATCTTCCACCTGGCCAGTAGTCTGCTTTTCTCACGTACTTCTTCTTTGGTTCAGAATTATTTGATTCTGACTTCCAAGTCCTTTTCTTTCTGTTTTCACTTCCACCTTCCATGTCACTTTCTTCAGTTTCGTAGTCTGAAATTTCAATTGACTCAGGAACTTCTCTATTCGGCAATTTCACTCCTTCAGGAACTTCACTTTGTCTTCCATCACTGGTACTCGGTAATTCGTTCTCCTCCTCTTCCTTAATTACCTCTAACTTCCCAGATTTCGGATTTTTGTTCCTTACTTCAGAGTTTGTTCTCTGCCTTTCGATACTCTCCTGGTCTGAAACTTCTTTTGGTTCAGCTTCTTTGTCTTCAATAGAGACAACCGAATCCTCAGTTATCTTTCCTTTTAACAGATTCTCTTCACCTTCAGAATCTATTTCAATTATTTCCAAGTCTTTTCTTGTCAGATTTCCATTCACTGGCACAGTTTCCAGATGTCGACTTTCTTGTCGATCTTCAGAATCTGGAATTACTTCACCTTCTGTTTCGCCTTCTGCTTCAGAATCAGAATCATCTGTGGTATCACTTTCAACGTCAGAACTCTCAGGAGTTGGTATTGGAATAGTATGACTAGGATGAATCCAGCGCTTCAATCCTCTGCACTTTACAGCATTAGTAGTGACCAAGATTATCTGCCTAGGTTTCTGCCATCTAGGAGCTAGACAATTCCTTCTCCGATGTACTTTCGTTCTGACCCAATCGCCAGGTCTCAGATCATGAGTCAAAACTTTTTCATTTGATTGAGCTTCAGTTCCCACCTGATTAGACACAGAAGTTACCATATCAGATAACCTTTTACAGTAATCCAAAATTGCACTGTCATTTATGCTCAACAGTTTACCTACAGGTACAAAAGCTTGCCTCATAACTCTTCCCATTAAAATTTCATGAGGACTCAAACCTGTCTTTTTATCTGGTGTACTTCTTAATGACATCAAAACAAGTGGAAGAGCATCAGTCCACTTAACACCTGTTTCAAGACACATTTTTCCAATTCTGTTTTTGATTGTTCCATTTATTTGTTCTACTACACCTGATGCCTCTGGTCTGTATGCACAGTGTATTTTCTGCTCAATGCTCAAAGCTTCACAAATTAACTTCATCAGTTTGTTATCAAAATGGCTTCCTCCATCACTCTCAATAGTGACTGGAAAACCGTACCTTGGGATGATTTCTCTGAGCAATAGTTTTGCTACTGTAATTGAATCACAATGTCGTGTAGGGAAAGCCTTTACCCATCTTGAGAATAAGCATACAATTACAAGTACATATTTCAAACAGTTGTGTAAGGGCATTTCAATAAAATCCATCTGTAACCTGGTAAAGGGACCACCCTCTCGACCAATTATTCCTGTCCCCACCACTGATTTTCTGTTTGGATTCATTTGTTGGCATGACAAACACCTTTGACAAAAAGATTCAGCAATAGTTCTAAACTTGGTATTGAACCATGTTTCTCTGAAAAGTCTGACCATAGAATCTCTTCCTAGATGTGCAGGACCATGATATAATCTGGCCATGTCAGCAATCAAGCAATTTGGTAAGACTACTCTGCCATCTTTGTAAACCCACACTCCATCTTCTTCACGTGGTCTACAATCTGATCTTAACCATAGGTCTTTTTCTTCATCATCTGCTTCGTTTTGTAAATCTCTAATCTCATTCCATGTTTCTACAACAGTTGTTAGCATTAATGAATTTGAATCAGTTTCTTTACTCCTCTCCCGATTGTATGAATAATTTTTCCTTGCGCAGTACTTTGCTGTTTCGTCTGCGAAGGCATTTCCCTTGGAAATATAATCAGTTCCTCTAGTGTGCGCTGCACACTTGACAATTGCAATTTCTTTTGGCAATTGTATTGCTTCAATTAATCTTCTAATGAAAACTGCATTTTTAATTGGTGATCCTGTTGATGTCATGTATCCTCTCTGTGACCAGAGTTGTCCATAATCATGCACAACTCCGTACCCATACTGACTATCAGTAATGATGGTAACTCTTATATCCTTTGATATTTCCCATGCACGAATTAAAGCAATCAATTCAGCCACTTGTGCTGAACGAACTCCTTCAAGACATGATGCTTCTTCGACATCTACAACTGTACAAACTGAGTATGAAGCTTTCAAGACACCTCCTTCGGATCTTAAGCATGAGCCATCTACAAAGTAGACAAAATCCGATTCAGACAAAGGTCTGTCTTTGATGTCTTTTCTTGGTTTAGTGCAGAATTCCATGACATCTAAACATTCATGTTCTGTTTCAATGTCATCAACAATTTCAGAATCAGGCAGTAATGTAGAAGGATTCAGATTCAAACATCTTGAAATCGAAACATTATCTGCTCCCAGTATGATTTTCTCATACTTTGTCAATCTGCTACTTGTTAAATGTTGAGTCTTACCTCTTGTCAGTAATATTTCAACTGAATGAGGCACAAAAACTTTCACAGGAAATCCCATAATGATTCCTTCACTTTGTTCGAGGCTGATACTTGTAGCTGCAACTGCTTTCAAACAACCTGGTAATGCTTTTGCAATTGGATCAAGAACTGCAGAGAAGTATGCAATAGGTTTCTTTAAATTTCCATGTCTCTGAATTAATACAGATAATGCACATCCTTCTCTCTCACTGCAATACAGTTCAAAATCTTTCTCATAATTTGGCATGCCTAAAGCAGGAGCTTGGCATAAGCTCTTTTTCAGGTTCTCAAAAGATTCCATCTCAGCATCATTGAGAATAATTGGATCTTTTACATCTGACTTTGTCAATCTTTGTAGTGGTTTTGCAATTACTGAAAATCCACTTATCCATTGTCGACAGTAACCTACCATTCCCAGGAACATTCTGACCTGTCTTTGTGTTCTTGGCGGTAACATTGCTTGAATCATTTTTATTCTCTCTATTGTTACTTGTCTTTTTCCTTTTGCAATTCTGTGACCAAGATATTTCACTTCTTGTTTGCAAAACTGTAGTTTTGCTGGGGACACTTTATGTCCTTCTTCTGTAAGGCGATTTAACAGAATTATTGTGTCTGTTATACAATTTTCTCTTGTCTTTGCAGCTATTAACAAATCATCAATATACTGCACCAACGTAGACCTACCTGGTAAGTCTAAATCTTCTAATGATCTTTTTAACAATTCATTAAAGATTGAAGGACTTTCTGTATAGCCCTGAGGGATTCTTGTCCATCCAAGGGTCTTACCTTGGAATCTGAAAGCAAAGATTTCATAACTGTCTGGATGTAAGGGAACAGTAAAGAATGCATTGCAAAGGTCAATGACTGTATACCATTCAGCATCATGTGGAATCTGAAATAGAATTACTGCTGGATTTGGAACCACAGGACAACATGGAACGACAATTTGATTAACCTTTCTCAAATCTTGTACGATCCTAAATGTTCCGTTAGACTTTTTAACTCCCATAATTGGTGAATTACAAGAGCTACTCTTCATTTCCTTTAATACACCTTGCTTGATTAATTTTTCAATTATAGGTGTAATACCTTCAATTGTTTCTGTTTTCATTTTATACTGTGGAGTGTTTGGAAATTCTATTCCCTGTTTCAATGCAATTTTCACAGGATCTACATTTTTCATTAGACCCATCTCATTCCCAGTAAAATCCCATATTTCAGATTTCACTGTTTCTTTTAGCTCTTCAGGTAAATCCTTTTCTTCAAATGCAGGAAACAATTTTGTTTCTTCTGCTTCTATCATCATCATTGTCATCCTATATAAACCATCTTCCTCCATTGTTTGTAACTCAACTCCATCAGGAGAACAATATATTCTGCAATTCATTTTACATAGGATGTCTCTGCCTAATAGATTTACTGGACTACTATTACAAACCACAAATCTGTGTTTGTCTCTGTAATTTCCAATTTCAACTGGTACTGGATCAGTTAAATCTGTTTTAATTTGCTGATTACTTACTCCGACAACTTGGATGGTATCCCCAGAGAGAGGTAGGTTTTCAATTTCCACTGATCTAACAGTAGAACGGGTAGCACCAGTGTCCACTAGAAAAGTGATGTCTACATCATTAACTTTCCCGTTTACATAAGGACCAGACTGGTCAACCTCAAGAGTGGCTCCAACAACACACTCTTCCTCCTCTCTCGGGCACCGTCAGCAATAATCATCAGAATCACTGTCTTGACTTTCTGCTAATAAAAATTGTTGTGAAGCATTTTGCATTTGAACCCTTTGCTGCTTTTGCTGTTTTTGTGGTTTTATTACCTGTTCACTTCCCTGAAATCCCACGTTTGGATTATATTTTTGAACTCCCCCACAATTCGGAAAAGGTGGTTGTGGCAATTGGTCTTGACGATTATTCACCTGTTGTTGTTGCTGTTGTTGTAACTGTCGCTGAATATTAAACTCGTTTAACCCCTGTTGCATCTGTAGCTGTTGCTGCAGGTTAACACCATTCTGCATCTGTGGATTCAATAAGGGATTCTTTAAGTTTTTAGGAGGATGAGGACACTCGTCCCTCCAATGTCCAATTTCGCCACAATTAAAACAAGGTAATCTTTGTTTCAGCTCTTCTATCTTTGGGCTAAATTTCTTTTGGAAATTATTACCTTTAAACTTTCCTTGTATCTGGTTTGTATTTCCAGTTTGAACAAAATTAGTGTTCTTATTACCCATGCTGGCAATCTGTTGCTCAGCCACCTTTACCTGAGCCCACATGGCTTTTTCCTTCAGCTTCTTCTGTCTTACTTCTATTTCATCGCTACAATATTTTGCTTTTCTTAGAATATCATCTACAGATAGTGATTGCCATCCGACAATACTAGTTCTGATCATTTCTCCAATTTCAGGTTTTAATCCATAAACAAATCTATAGATAAAATGACTCATGTCTTTTTCATCTAATTTTTCATAACCACTGTATTGTTTAAAGATTAACAGTAGTCTTTCATAAAAGGAATGAACTGATTCTTTCGTTTCCTGCTCTGTTCTTTCTATTTTAACCCAATCAACTTCTTTGGGTGGAATTTTGTTTTTCATCCAAACAATTACTTTCTCATAAAAATCCATTACAAGTGGATTTGGAGCACCTGTTTCTTTAATTCGCTCAGGCTCTGCTTTTGGCCAACTAATAGATATTTTACATTCTGTCCAAAGATCAGATGGAACTACAATGTCAAAAAATCCATCTAAATCAATCCACAGTACTTTTGACACTTTGATAAATCTATCAACTTGCCTGTACCACTCAACTGGTTTTTCCCTCAATTTTGGAAAGTCATTTGTAAATAACAGAATGTCCTGTCTCGACCACGGGACATGAACATATCCTCCACCTGCAACTTCTCTCATTGGAAATTGTTTTGACAATTTATCCAATCTTTCATCTTCCTTCTTTTTCGTCCATTTTACTCTCCATTTATTCAGTTCTCCTAGCTTTTTGATATATACAATCAAATCTTTAATGTGAACTATTCTTCCCATTGAGTTCAAACTCTCAATGTCACTTTCTGAAAAGTCTAATCTGTAATGCTTTGCAAAATTCTTTTGTTTACTCACATCAATTTCAAGTTCTGCAGCTAGATCCTCTAATTGATCATATTTATTTTTCGTTTTCCACTGAATGCTTTTGCAAATGAATAGTAGCTCATCATCTCGATAGTAATTTAAACTATCTGGGCCAATTGTTCCAATTATTAATTCTTCGATATTCGCTTTTAATTTGGCTACATCAAGTTTTGGTGTGGTTACCCTGACTTCAGGACTCCCTATATCTGATACAGCACCCATTGGTGTTTTTGGAGATAAATCCTCATTAAAGGTTAAATCAGGCATTCTCGATTTAGAAGTGTTTATTTCAGATAAATCTGAATAAAATCTTTCAGCAGTCTTTTGAATTTCTGTATTTAAAGGAATAGTTAATCCAGTTTTGTTTGTTTCTCTTGGTTCAAATACGGGCTGAACAGGACCAATTGTTACTGGAACTGTGACAGCTTCCATGCCTTTTGTCATTCTTTTAATTAATTCTTCTTTAGATTTTAAATATTCATTATAATCAACATCTTCAACATTTCTTGTTTCTCTTGCATAATCTTTTGGAGGTTCCCTTGCTCTTGGAGTCATTGTAAAATGTCTACCTTCATTTCGAGCATTCTCGAATTCTGGTCTTCTAGGAGTTTCATTGATTTCACAATTATTTGGATAAAGTTTAGGAGCTTCACTAATTGGAGGTGCACTCGGTGAAGTTTCAGTAGAAACCACCGGAGTAGACCATGATCTAGGAGGTCTCAAAGGCTGATTAGGCTGATTCTTTCTAGCAGTTGTATATATTTCTTCCATAACTGCATCCTCAGATTCACTTTCCATAGATTTCCCTGTAGGAGTACCCATTACCATCTCATGAATTAAATACAATCCTTCACTCATGTTTCCCTGTCTCCACATTCTCAATCTATCTTCATGAGTTTCTCTTTTCCAAGATGGATTTTTAGAAGGTCTTTTAATTCCACTAGCTTCTCTTTGTAACTGATACATCTCATCTTCCCACTCAACTAAAGCTTCAAATTGAGTTGGTCTCGGTTTTGGAACAAGAGCATTCATTTTCTCTCGTAAGTTTCTTAAAACTCTTACATTAAATGAACCATCATCAGGCCAAGCTAAAACACCGTCGTTTTTAGTATAGCGTTTCCAACTGTCGAACCATAGGACAGTATGATATCCGTATTCACTTTCCATGTACGCTGCAGGTGTTTTATACTTATGAAGTAGTTTACCACCTCGCGTTTCGATTTTCTTGTCAGGTGAAAATAAATTTTTGAATTTCTGAAATAATGTTGTCTTTTTCTCAACATGTTTAAAATGATAACTCATTTTTAAAAGTTACATTTAATTCACAAAATCGTTCGTAAAATATTTCCGGGATGTTCCGTACAACAACCAATCCGTGCGCGAAACACACTAACAAGCCAATGACAGTTGAGCTACGTCACTTTTCTGCTCAACCAATAAATGTAGAGTTTTTCCGAAGGACCAATCAGCTCACAGGCCGTCAGAGACTCAAGAGCCAATCAGAATACAGCTTGTGACGTAGGTCACCCAATCCCAGCGCGGCTCTGTGACGTACACAGCAGCTGCGGTTTCTCGCTTCTCACTCCTGGCGCTTACCCCTCCTTCACAAAATCTTTTCACAGCGCCATTTTAAGGACACTTTTCAGTGTAAATTAATTCTTAACAATGACTATAAGGACAACATCTGTTCGTTTCACTAATTAGGATAGTTTACATACATTCAAGTATCCACACTTCGGAATAGACGGCGCTATTCACACTAAGGATAATATTCAATTGTCAGTAGAGTAACCTTACCCCACCCTTCTAACACGTATAATTATGAACTCGCTTTGCTCTGAACCCACCGCGAAGTGAAAGTTCTAAGAGTTCCACTTGAACATAAAATACAATTCAAACTCGCACTTTCATACGGAAAATTCCCTAATTTCAAACACACATGAAATCCGTACAGGACTCTCACCTGTTTATAGAAATCATGCACCGTTAGCAAAATAACGACGTTATCCGTACAGGGCTCTCACCTGTTTATAGATATGAAACATGTACCCGTACAGGACTCTAACCTGTTTATAGATAATCATGCACCGACGTTAATTTTACCCTTCACTCAAGCTCGGATATAACTAATACTCTCATCACAGTGAGTTTTATGGAAGGCGCTTTGTCCCTATTCTCATGCTGCTTTGATTTCTTAGAAAACCCTCACTATACAAGATTCAGACCTAGCCCTAAAACTGTGCTGCTCGGCGACAACACTATGGTACACGGCGATACCTCTTGTGATACTCGGCGATATCACTACAAACGGAACAGATGGCTTGCGTGACTAATTTCTCGCCACACAATCTATACCGGTATAGCTTACAGATAGGCACTAAAAACAAACTTAACATGTGTTAAAACATCGATCCTATTTCCATACCATAATGTAACCCTTAGCAACTAACATATTACCTTGGTTACCTCTTAGCAACCATCCTCTGCTACCAGAGAATTGATCCAGCGGGCTATAGAAAATATATCATAAACTACGCTACCCAACTTCATAACCTATAAACAAAATTCTAAACTAAATATGGACCCATTTATGAACCTGATATATTTTGGGCCTACTGAATCAGGTGGTCAGAATAAACCTATATACACATTATCTACAAACTATATACATATTTATACATTTGCAGAAAGAATATTGTCATTAGAATAAAACCCAACCATTTAAATGACCACCATAGGCGACGTGATCTAGCTAATAGTAACCTACACTTCTGAATAACCAAGACCAGCTTGTTTGTCAAAAGTAAGATTTTATTTACTAAATTATGGTATATAAGTTGAAAGTTTTATAAATGAATTTTATTAGCATTAAAGCAAGCATGATTGTAATGAAATATGAGAAAAATACAATTTAAGCAAGTGAATCAAATTTAAAGAAAATATATAAAGTTAAGCATTTCTAAAACCTAATTCCCTAACTAAGCTAAATAGATAGAAATTAAAGTAAAGTTGCTTTGAGGATTCTTACGTGCTCCACGCAAAGTCCAGCAGCACATCACCCTCATCGGAAAGTCAGAAAGCAGCAGCCAGCCCAACCCTAAGGGCATGACTTTTTATACCTTTCTACGCTAACTAAACTAGCAAAGGAAAGTTTTCAGAAATCCTCGACGTCCCATTGGCTGAGAGTGACAAGTGACATGTCACCCGTTTCTCAAAAAGTTCCATGAAATCATGTCTCATAAAGACCATTGTCTCTTCCACGTGAAGCCAGAAGCTTCCTGCGTTTGCAACTATGTATTAAGTCATCCTCGCAGCTTCCATAGACTTTCATTACACTTCCGCGGATGCCAAGTTAAGGACTGACAAAATGTTCACTTTCGACCTTGGCCATGTCCGACAGAATGATGTCAGCTCATCAGTTTTTGCTTTGTGAATGCAGCTTCAATAAACGTTTTAATTCAGAATGGGCGTCTCGTGACTTTCTGCAGAATTATATGTCAGCTCTTTTTCTGCGGTTTAAATGACTAGGCCCAAAAGCAGGCAACTTATGTTTTCTAGTATAAAACAAACACAAGAAAAGTATTAATGTAAGAAATAAAGTAGATTCTGTATCCACTCCATGGTTTACTAATTAATTAACCCACCCGATTAATCAAAATGTTACCTAGCCATTGCAAACAAATAAAGCAGCGTTTATATTCACCAGTCTCCGTTTCTTCATGAGACCCATATGCACCTAGAATAGTAGAAATGACATCACACAGACAAGGAAAAGCAAAACAAGCACATGCTTCTTTTAAGTTTGCAGCAGTTAGTAATGACAAAAACGAAAACAATAAATTATTTTATTATTTTGTACGAACAAAAAGATGCAACATTTATGCACGTTTATGAGCACACATGTTAGTCCCCCCACGTGTAAAGTTTAATCTAAGTTGTATTAGCACGACATATCACAAATCATTAATAATTTTATTCATGTTATGGAAATGTGACTTTGCGAGTTTAAACAAAATTTTGTTTTCTATCGAAGTGATATCGAGAAAAGGGAAGAGAATAATAAGGCCAAACCAGAAATACAAGTCTCCTGAGTGGACTTACTTAGTAATTCCACCTGTAATTGACATATATGATAGTAGTGAAGAAGAAAACGAAATCCAAGAAATTAGTGACAATGATTAAAGTACAGAATTATTAAATTGGCAAAAGGCTGAAGAAATCTTGTTAGTTGACACAAGGTCGAAGAAAAACTGTTTAGTTGAAGAAAACTTATGAGTGACATAAGGTCGAAGAAATCTTGTTTAGGGTTATAAAAGAAAAATATATTTTAAAAGGGGGGTGTATATAAATTTTAAAATTTATTTTTATTTTTGAGGCTAAAACTAACCTAAAAATGCCTTATGTTAAGGAGAGCACTTCAAAGTGTTCTGTTTTTAAAAGATGCTGTAAGATGACTCTGGTGTGTCTGCTCATTTTAGTTCTGCTCTGGTTGGTACTAGCTGTGATTATCCCTTTAGAAATGAATAGAGAATTACACAAAGTTAACATAACAAGCAAAGCTCTGGTTAGCCAAACTAAACATAGTGCGTCTGCAAAAGTTATTGATCATCAGCCTAACATTCATCAAGATAAATCAATAGGTGATTTTTCAAGTAATACATTCACAAAGCTATTGAGTGAATATGTAAAGGTAATGGATGCAAAAGACTGCTATGTCTGTGTTAAGTTACCTGCTTCTGTTTCTGAGGGAGTAACATATAATATGCTTCCTCTCACTTATGCTGTAACATGTAGTGTATTAACTAGTTTATTTTATCAAACTGGTCGTTTAGAATATTACTATTCAAATTATGATGAAATTTTTGCTAATGTTAAGATTGACAATGCTTTAAATAAGCATAAGAAAGCAAAACAAATGAGAGAATATTTCCTTGTTACTAACGAACTCACTTAAGAGTATGCTTATAAGAATAATCTAACATGTAAATTAAGTGCTGAAGGAAAGAAATTTTTGAATATGGTTGAAGAGAGAAGAGCAATTTATAAGAGAAATGAATTAGTCAAGCAGACTAAGTCAGCCTTCTGGCAAAAAGAGGATGAGAAATTAAATGGCAAAATGCTTGAAAATATTGCAATTCACATAGACAAACCAGTTAGTGGAAAGCTTTGCATTAGAAGAGATAATACACTTTTTGATAATTATTTTGTAGGTGCAAGTAACTGTGAAGATACTTATCAGATCATGGGAGGTTGGGGATTTAAAGGTGGAAAAGATCCCATCTTTCCTGGGATTTATTTTGTTTGTGGTGACAAAGCCTACTACAACCTTCCAGACCATTGGTATGGAACTTGTTATGTGGGAATTGTTTTTCCTAAAGTGTTTCATGTTGACAGAGATTCAGAAGGATTGTTTAAAATTCATAATTATGTAAATAGAGCTAAAAGAGAAACTTTTACCGAAGTTCTGGGAGATATTTTTCAAGCTGTAATACCTTTTGTTGGTATAACCCTAAATGCAGGGAGAATCAGAAAATTGTCCACTATAGTTGATAGATTATCAACTGACACTGCTGATGGATTTCAATTAGTGAATGTTGAAGTTATTGCAATTAGATCCATGGTAATTCAAGATCGTCTTGCTTTAGACATACTCCTAGCAAAAGAGGGAGGAGTCTGTGGCATTTTACATGTCCAACATTGCTGTACATATATACCTGATGAAAGTAAGAATATTGAAATGTATATTAAGAATATTACACAAATGCATTCAGAGATAATTCCTTTAGAAGAAGAAGATTTTACTGGGAAACTTTCAAAAAGGTTTCAAGCAATTAAAAACTGGTTTCATAATATCGGAAGTTCAATTCTTGGCAAGATTCTGGCACCTTTGATTATAATAGTATTCATTTTTATTTTGACCAAATTAGGTTGTTTGTTACATAAAAGAAAGAAACAGTTGAGAGAAAAGAAAAGAATCTATAAACTCAGAAAAGAAGAAGAAAGGGAGATCGAATTACAGGAGTTACATAGAGAGCGTCATGTTAATTGCAAAGATTATGCTGAAACAGACTTTTAGGTTTACTGATACAAATGAATTTGAATCGATTTCTTAAAAATTTAATTTACCAAAATTTTGAGTGCTGGTGTGGTGATTTGTTAATCACCAGATGAGGGAGTTGATGGAGCGAGATAGAAAACAAAATTTTGTTTAAACTCGCAAAGTCACATTTCCATAACATGAATAAAATTATTAATGATTTGTGATATGTCGTGCTAATACAACTTAGATTAAACTTTACACGTGGGGGGACTAACATGTGTGCTCATAAACGTGCATAAATGTTGCATCTTTTTGTTCGTACAAAATAATAAAATAATTTATTGTTTTCGTTTTTGTCATTACTAACTGCTGCAAACTTAAAAGAAGCATGTGCTTGTTTTGCTTTTCCTTGTCTGTGTGATGTCATTTCTACTATTCTAGGTGCATATGGGTCTCATGAAGAAACGGAGACTGGTGAATATAAACGCTGCTTTATTTGTTTGCAATGGCTAGGTAACATTTTGATTAATCGGGTGGGTTAATTAATTAGTAAACCATGGAGTGGATACAGAATCTACTTTATTTCTTACATTAATACTTTTCTTGTGTTTGTTTTATACTAGAAAACATAAGTTGCCTGCTTTTGGGCCTAGTCATTTAAACCGCAGAAAAAGAGCTGACATATAATTCTGCAGAAAGTCACGAGACGCCCATTCTGAATTAAAACGTTTATTGAAGCTGCATTCACAAAGCAAAAACTGATGAGCTGACATCATTCTGTCGGACATGGCCAAGGTCGAAAGTGAACATTTTGTCAGTCCTTAACTTGGCATCCGCGGAAGTGTAATGAAAGTCTATGGAAGCTGCGAGGATGACTTAATACATAGTTGCAAACGCAGGAAGCTTCTGGCTTCACGTGGAAGAGACAATGGTCTTTATGAGACATGATTTCATGGAACTTTTTGAGAAACGGGTGACATGTCACTTGTCACTCTCAGCCAATGGGACGTCGAGGATTTCTGAAAACTTTCCTTTGCTAGTTTAGTTAGCGTAGAAAGGTATAAAAAGTCATGCCCTTAGGGTTGGGCTGGCTGCTGCTTTCTGACTTTCCGATGAGGGTGATGTGCTGCTGGACTTTGCGTGGAGCACGTAAGAATCCTCAAAGCAACTTTACTTTAATTTCTATCTATTTAGCTTAGTTAGGGAATTAGGTTTTAGAAATGCTTAACTTTATATATTTTCTTTAAATTTGATTCACTTGCTTAAATTGTATTTTTCTCATATTTCATTACAATCATGCTTGCTTTAATGCTAATAAAATTCATTTATAAAACTTTCAACTTATATACCATAATTTAGTAAATAAAATCTTACTTTTGACAAACAAGCTGGTCTTGGTTATTCAGAAGTGTAGGTTACTATTAGCTAGATCACGTCGCCTATGGTGGTCATTTAAATGGTTGGGTTTTATTCTAATGACAATATTCTTTCTGCAAATGTATAAATATGTATATAGTTTGTAGATAATGTGTATATAGGTTTATTCTGACCACCTGATTCAGTAGGCCCAAAATATATCAGGTTCATAAATGGGTCCATATTTAGTTTAGAATTTTGTTTATAGGTTATGAAGTTGGGTAGCGTAGTTTATGATATATTTTCTATAGCCCGCTGGATCAGACCTAACAAGAATAATGACATTATTATGACTTTTGGGACACTACCATCCACCCCAGCTAATAATCCAGTTTCTCACAGGGAACACAGTGCTGCACGTGTAAAAGGCTCTTGGACTGTGGGTGGAGTTGTTAACCTGTGGAATAATAAAAGTGATTGATACATATAGCCATATAGATGAACAAAACGTTGTTAGATAGCCAATAGATCACTCCCTGCAGTTAGGTATATCCACTCTTATGATCTGTAACCTTGTGGACCAGATCACTGCTTCCCTTATGTCAATTCTCCTCTTTCTTGAACACATACTCACCGTTTTCTATTCCTTATTATCATTCTTGCATCTCAAAACTTGTAACCTATGCTATCTGCCATTTGTTATGCTATAAGGATTTGTATCCCATACCATCACCCTGGAGGGTATCACGGTGCTGAAGTGGAGGTGGGTCAAGTATGGCCTAGTGCAGGATAGTGGAGCTGTTCAAAGAGCCAAGTCTTTAGCTTCTTGCATAATTCAAGAATTGAGGAAGCACCTCTGATGTGCAATAGCAGGTCATTCCAGTCATTAGGAGTGATGTATGATAAGGCCCAACCTTTGGCACTAGATCAGCGTATTCATGGAATGTAAGCGATAAAGAGATTGGCCTAGCAGAGGCATCTGTGACTTTGTGGAAAGAGAATCAGGTCAATTTTAGCCATGTTATAGGGCGTTGAAGTTGTGCGTGAGGATGCTGGTTTGTGAATTGGGAGCTTACCTATCACTTTCTTCAGATTTCTGAAAAATTCAACCAAACTAACACATAATGACAATGTCCTGGCTACATTTGAAGCTACTCGAAATACACCAATATACCATATGTGATTGGTCTTAATGTACTGAACTCTTAACGAAAGATCTATTAAAAGTTATCAATCTAAGTGCTTGTCAACTTAGTAATATTTCTTTGAATCCAGTAAATTTACTTTCAATGTTAAACACTAACTGCAGGCACAAGGCACTTCTATGGGCACTTGGATGGCTCCATCCCACTCAAACATCTTCATAGGCAATCTAGAAGACAATGATAATGCTGTATCTAGCTTCAAATTACTAAGATAAATTGTTAACATGATTACAGTATGGAATGCAGCAAGTACAATTAATAAAAAACAAAGCAACAATGTTGTCAATCAGTACCCTCATCTCAGACAGTGTGAGTACGCCTCATTTCCATTCACTCATATCTTATACAAATTACTCTAATAAAACCATTTGATCAGGTTCAAATATGGCATAACAATTGGAGTGATCCACTTGGAAGGATCTCTGCACCCCCACTATTCATGAGAGTTTCAGAGTGGAATTATTGTAATGTGATAGGTGAGGTAATTTAATTGTTATTTGAATATTGGCACACACCACATGCTGTACACTTCATGGAATTATTTTGCAGCACATTCCTAGCTATCTTAGAAGATACTGAGTTAATTGTGCAAATTGCTGGAGTAAGTATGGGTGACAAAGTGTGAAGAAGTTGAATCAAGCGGGCTTTAAGAGATTGGGAAGAAGTGTACTTGTATTGCATACAAATCTATCAGGGAATTATTTTGTGGACTTTCTATTAATGTTTTAAACATATGCAAAAAGTGTATGTGATGCCTTGTGTTATATACCCAACTTTACACTGCATGAAAAACAACTGACTGGCCACAAAACCAAGAATCCAAATAGACCTAAATCAGTGTAATTCTGAAGATGTTTTTTCTCTCTCTGATTGAAGAGGAAATAGTGGCATTAAATAATCCACTTCTAGATGAGGACATTTCCCATATATAGAACAAGGCAATAAAACAAAACATGTTTGAGAATAAAGCTATCCAAGCTACTAAGAAATAGGTGTACCAGGAAAACTGAAAGGTTCTCGCTGATTATTTTTTAAACAAAGGGTACAAGAAATCCTGAAAAGCTTGCGCAAAGCCCCCTGAAGGAAAGCAAAAGTGTTGCATATGAATCCGGGTGGAAACTACATTTTGTGGCACTTATTTCTTAATGAACATACCGTTGTCAAGCTAAAAGTCCAGAAGATGGCAAGATGGGGAAAAACGATTTTATAAAAACAAATGTCTCACATGGCTGCATTCTGATTTAAGAACAGGTAGTATTAGGTCACCGGACATTAATGTACCTGTAGGAAAAACTTGCCCAAGTGGTGCACGGAAAAAAAAAAGATTACATACTTATACAATGGGGGGTTGTTTGTCTCCCAAGGTTTTTGATGCTATAAAATATTTTACGTTGTTAAAATCAGCCCTGAAGATTGTACTTGAGGATTTAGCAGACTAATAATTATATGTTGTGATTCTGTGTTAATTTGTACACCTTGTACGAATGGTAGGAGTAAGGCAGACCTTCCTCTTTTCAATTTCCTTATGTAGTCCAGTTAACTGATGAGAGCCTACTGCCTTTGTAACGAAGGGAATAGTGATGGTGCTTCACTTGTGCTAGCTAAAAAGCTGGATTTAGACCTGAATAAGCTACAAAACAAGAAATGTTAAGGCATGCAGATGAAAGTTCTTGCGTATCTACCTGTTCAGCAATCTATTTATAATTGGAATTCCAATCTAATTTTATCAATTCTCTCTTGAAAATGCTCTAAGAAAACTTGGCTAAGGCTGGTTTTTATTTTTTGTAGACAACTATAATATTTTAAGTGCAAATAAAAAGTCACTGCATTTTCAGTTTACTTCTTAGTAAAATAAATTGAGCATGTCCCACCTCATTCAAAGAGTACTTTGTGGTAGAATTCTCATGTATTGGAACAAATTGGCAACCCTTTATCACAGAAAAAGTTGATTTGATTCAAACTTTTCTTAAAAAGTATCAAATCCAGAACAGAAATTAATAGGCCAGGATGTAAGATAGAATTGTTCCAGTTTCAGAATGTAACATATTTTGTGATAAGTTCCTACACAAAAAGATGTAATCTGTTTAGCATTAGGTAGCATGCACTAGATAATGATTTTTTGTAGATTATAAAATCTCCACAAGTCCGCAAAACTCTTATGTTAACATATATTTTAAAATCATTTTGGGCAGTTCATTGGGAGAAAATCTGTGTTCAGAATTTCTGTGAATAAAATCATCTATTGGCTGCTTCAAGTCTGACCCAAGAATGAATTTATCATTGATAAAAATGCATTCATTTACATACAGGGCTAAGTAGTAAATTTGATATCAAAATGGGTAAGATCATCAAGATTTAGTATACATCTAGGGACACTATAAACATTGATAAAAATGCATTCATTTACATACAGGGCTAAGTAGTAAATTTGATATCAAAATGGGTAGGATCATCAAGATTTAGAATACATCTAGGGACACTATTATTTGTAAACATGCCAATTTGCCTCTTGTATCAGACTATTGTGAAATTATGTGTTCAACCAAGGTTTTACGGCAACAAATATTTGTACCATTTTCCCATTAGCAAAAGACGAGCAAAAAGGCTATCCTTCAAATTACGTCTGAATGTATTGCTTTTGGAATGTGTCAAATGAAATTACTGTAAAAGAGAAGCACTGGTCTTTTCTCCTTTAATAGGATATCTACAGCTGTTCATTTAAAACAACATAATTCTCAAAGTCTACAATAGTATAGTAAGCATTCCTATGCTGTGCAATATACATTGTTGTAAACCAACAAAATTATAAAATGTAAGGAAAAATTACAAGTGTGCTTACTAAAAAAATAGAAAAATACAGTACTAGTGGAAGTGTGGATTCCAAACCGAAGGCCAGCATTGATCACCCTTGACCATTCCCAATGACAATAACATATCAAGCACTTAACAATGTCATGGAAATTATCAGAAGTACTTGAAGCAGCTAAATATGATAGAAGTGAAATTAATGAGAAACAAGACATGTACATATTGTAGATATATTGAACACTCATAAACTTTTGAAAAACACTCACAGTCTTTGAATGATGTCATCACTCATGTCATCAGTAATGTCATTTGAGATGTTATGAGTGATGTTATCAGTGATGTCACTGACCATGTCATGAATGATGTAATATATGAGGTCAAAAGCAGTGAATTGCAGAGTTGCAAGTTATAGTTACCTCAGCGAACTATAACAGCTGCTATTTTCTGGTTTTGTACGAGTGACATGTCAGGCTAATTACGACATCCCTCTAACCTTTGTTTTTTTTCGTGAATATCTAAGGTTTCTTACATGCTAATTTCTAAGTATAATGTTCCTGAAACCTGAGTTTTTTCAGTGAAATTCTATGGTTGTTTAAATACTGATTTCTAACTATAACGTCCCTAAAACCTGTGTTTTTTTCAGTGAGTCATGTTTGCCGAGTGGTGGGGACAGGGCTCTGGGTATCCAATCAGCTCTCATGAATTCCGTTGTGTAGGACTTACAGGAAGTAACAGGAGGGCTTTTTCGCTCCCAAGGTCCCTCTTGAGTAAAGTAGACTTCATCACCCAACCCCTACTGTGCCAGGAGGTGCGTTTGCAGAGTGGGGGAGAAAGAGGGCGTGGCCTGTGAAGACCTCTTAGCATTCCTGCTGTGTGGGGGCCAAGTACCCCTTCTATTACCTCCAGTAAGTCCCACACAGAAGAATTGTTGAGTTCTGATAGCAGGCCACGCCTTCTTTGTCCACCACTCAGCAAACGTGCTTCCTGGTGTGCTCTTGGTTGGGGGATCAAGTCTCCTTCGCTGCTAGGTGTCCTTAGGGGCCAACTAGCCTACCTGTTACCTCCAATAAGCATTAAACAGTGGGATTGATGAGATGTAGTCGCAGGCCGCCCCTCCTTTCTCCTCCACTCTATAAATGCACCTCCTGGCACACCCTTTACGTTGGGGGATGGAGTCACCTTGCCTCTTGAGTATCCTTGGGGGCCAACTAGGCCTGATATAACCTCCAGAATGCCCCACACAGCTGGATTTCTGCAAGGTAGTCTGAGGCAAAGCCCCCCTTTCTTAACCACTCTGCAAACGCGCCTGAGGGCACAAGGGGGCCTCATCCCCCCAAAAGCAGTGTGCCAAGAGGCATGTTGGCAGAGTGTTGTAAAAGGGGGCATGGTATTCACCCACCTCTCAGCAAGTCCACTGGTCGGCCCCTAAGGACCCTCAGCAGTGATGGGAACTTCCTCCCCCAACCAAGAGCGCACCAGGAGTTGTGTTTGCAGAGTAGTGGAGAAATAGGGTAGAGCCTCCGGTGAGTTTCGGGTTCTTATATATATTATTATTATTATTATTATTATTATTTTTTTAAAGCTTTATTTTGTTTTATGACAGAAAACAAAAGAAAAAGTGCGACAATCCCGCACATCTTCCCACGCAGGGGGCAATCATAGAGGCAGAGAGCAAGAATGGTGAAAACTAAAGAGCGACCACAATTCAGCTCGGAAGGGCAGTCCAATGAAGTAATAGGACAGTCCAGGCAGTGGATATAGCTAAACCAGAGTTCAAGAGTCTCGGTGGGGTGGGAAGCTCTGCAAGGTAGAAATAGCGATACAGATACACATTGCACCCCCAGTGGTGGTGACAACGTTCACTCAGGCACTCTCCTGAACTCAACATTCAGATCTGAAACAGAGAGAGCCCGCACCGTGGATGGGCAAACTGCAGACGGTAAACCCCTGGAAAGGCAGCGGACCAAAGGGCCCCAGCGGAACATAAAGTTTTTGAAGTTGCCCAGAAAGATGTCCGCTACCCGTTCCATGCTCAGCAGTTTCCACAACCTCGCATGCCACAGAGAGATCGCTGGAGCCTCCGGTTTCTTCCAGGCAGCAGCGAGGGTGAGTTTCGCAGCTCCGATACACAGCCACAAGATCTTTTTGTCCGCACGGGTCTGGTATTAGAGCTCCGGATCCCAAAAACCCAGCAGTACATGGGCCATGGAGTCAGCTACAGGGTATCCAAGAATATCTTTGATATGGGATAGGATATCTTCCCAGTATGGCCGGATGATCAGACAATCCCACCAGATGTGGAGGAAATCCCCGAGCAAACCACAGCCCCTCCAGCATCTGTCAGAGGAGGACGGAAAGATGCGATGCAGCTTGGCAGGGTACAAGTACCAGCCCATAAGAGTCTTAAGATGGGCCTCCCTTAATTCTACCGAGTGATTATGCATAGTGATGTCCCGCCACAGGCGCGACCACTCCTCGTCTGAAATATCGCGCCCGAGGAGTTCCTCCCAAAGACCCTTATAACGGGGATGGGGTGACACAGTGGAGATAAGCAGAAGGTTATAAAGAAAGGAAATAACTCCCTTCATGGTGGCGGTCCGCAAGATGAAGGCCTCAAAAGGAGTGGGAGCCCTCGTGGCCACTTCGCTGACCACAGGTGACATGGCCCAGTGGAGCAGTTGGACGTGGTGGAATCGCTCGGACAGTGGGATTCCGTAGTCCCGCATACAGTTGTCAAAGGTAAGCGGAGTACAGCCATGAAACAAGTGCTTGAGAGCACGACAACCCCCTTCCCTCCAGACATCGAAGGGGCCCTCCTGCAGCGCCGGCTGAAAGGCCGGGTTAAAGTGTATTGGTGTAAAAGGAGATGGGAACGTAGTCCAGCGTTCATCACCAGATACTGTGTCCCAGACCTTCAGGGTAGTGCCGGTGGGGGTACTGATGTATGCGTTCTTGGGCCTATCCCCTTTGGGTTTCCACACCAAGTCCCAGATCGATCTCCCCGCTACACTTCTGTCCATATGCAGCCAGTGTTTCTCCAAGAATTGTTGGGTCCACTCCACCAAGACCCGTAACTGCGCGGCTTTGTAGTATAAATGCATATCGGGGAGGTCCACACCCCCTCCCCCCACTTCCCCCCGCGGCCGACGGAGAGTAGCAAAGGAAAACCGCGCCCGTCCTCCCTGCCAGATGAAACGAAGCACCTGGGTTTTGAGGCGCCGGAAGAAGTCAATCTCCAATGGTATAGGGAGCGCCTGGAAGAGATATAAGAGCTTGGGGAGAAGAACCATTTTAAGCGCGTGAATTCTACCCAGCCACGATATGTACTTCGGCTTCCAGCGCTCCAGGTCCGCCCGAGTCTTTGCCAGCAACGGGGGGAAGTTCGCGGAGTACAATTTCCCTATCGAGGGAGTCAGCCGGATCCCCAAATATAAGATGGAATTGGAGGCCCACGGCAGCGGCGTGAGCGGCCGCACTCGGTCCACCTCCGCTGAAGAAAGCGTAAGGTTGAGAACATAAGATTTATCGTAATTTACCTTGAAGTCAGTCACCTCTTCAAAGCGCAATAGTACCTGCTGGACGCGTGGGAGAGAATGAGCTGGATCCATAACAGATAGGAGAATGTCATCAGCAAATAGGGTAATCTTGTGCTGCTCTCCCGTAAAAGGGAGACCACGTATCTCCTCGTGCTCCCGCTCCACTAGCGCCAATGGCTCAATACTCAGGGCGAAGAGCAGTGGGGAGAGGGGGCAGCCCTGTCTGGTGCCTCGGGAGTGCGAAAAAAATGCTGTCAGGTGGCCGTTTACCGCCTCTCTAGAGCGGGGGCTTCTGTAATTCGCTCTCACCATCGATAGGAACTTAGCTGAGAAGCCGAAGGCGGCCAAGGTGTGAAACAGAAAGCCCCAATCCACCCGATCAAAGGCCTTTTCAGCATCAAGGCCCACCAGGACCGCCGGGATTCGGAATCTGTTAGCCTTCACTATCAAATGGATGATTCTCCTTGTATTATCATGGGTCTGGCGCCCCTTAATGAATCCAGACTGGTCCGGATGGATGAGCGCCGGCATTAGGTCTTGGAGCCTACCTGCAATGATAGAGGAGTATAACTTGGCGTCAATATTGAGGAGGGCTATCGGTCGATATGAGGAGCATTTGGACGGGTCCTTCCCCGATTTGGGGATAATCGAGATCACGGCCTCGGACATTGAGCCCGACGTTTCCCCGGCCTCTGCCATGTCATTAAAAAGGGAGACCAGAAAATCGCTCACCTCTGTCGCGAATGTCTGGTAGAAAAGAGCGGTATAGCCATCTGGCCCAGGCGCCTTGTGGGGCTTCAGAGCTTTAATGGTGTCCAGCACTTCTGCTCTGGTGAATGGGGCAGCGAGTAACCCATTCCACTCCTCGGAGACCCGGGGCAGAGGAAGACCGCCTAGGTAGTTCCGTAGGTCCTCAGGGTCAAATGCCTCCCCAGCATAGAGCTCGACATAGAAGCGTCCAAAGAGATCTGCTTTGATCTCGTCGCGATGCTGCAGAGTCCCCGCCGCATCTTGGATACCCCCTATCTAGTCCCTTTCCCTCTTGTCCCTGAGCTGGCGAGTCAGGTATCTCCCCACCTTGTTTCCCAGGGAGTAGGAGAGGTGCCGAAGCTTCAGCAGGGTAAACTCCGCTCTGTTGTTGTAATGGGCCCTAAGCTTCCCCCTAACCGCCGTCAATGGGCGAAGGGTCAATCTGGAAGGGTTCAGTTTATGCGCTTGCTCAAGAGCAGCAAGTTCCTCCTCTAGCTCCTCACGCTCCTTCCGCCGCAATTTGTTAAGGTTAGCATTGAGGGCCAAGCAGGTGCCTCTCAGTGGTGGTGAACACCGATGTATCGGACACGGGATTGAGAGCGAAAAATTCCCGGATGGCCTTACGCAGCTCCGTACATGAGGGTTCGTCCCGGACAAGTGAGGCCGGGAAGTACCACTTGCGCTGCCCGCCACTCCTCGCCGACCAGTGTAGACAGAGCACGAGCAGGCTATGATCCGAAACAGAGAGCGGGAATATACTGGCGTCGCGGAGATCTCCTCTAAGGGCCTGACTCAAAAAAATGTGGTCCAAGCGTGAATAGGAGTCATGGACATGGGAGAAGAAGGTGTAGTCCCGAGAACGGGGATGGAGAGAGCGCCATCCATCCACCAGACCCAAGCCACCCATCAGCCGCTGCGTCTCAGTGGAGAACAAGCCAATAACGGATCTCTGATGATGAGAGCTATCCATGTCCCAATGCCATACTAGATTAAAGTCCCCCAGCAAAAACAGGACTCCCTCAACAAAGTCATCCACTTTTCGCAGCAGGTCCTGGAGAAAGCTATTTTGGCCTGCATTCGGAGCATACACCACCACAAAGGTGCACAGTTTACCATGCAGCAGACCCTTGACCATCAGCCAACGACCCTCCTTAACGGTGCGCACCCCCATAGGCTGAAATTGAAGGGCAGAACGGAAGAGAAGGGACACCCCCCTATGCTTCGTGGAGGCAGATGATCTATAAATAAGGGGGAAGTGTTTGTGTTTGAGGTGAAGCTCATCCTTGCGCGACAAGTAAGTCTCCTGGAGGCCCACCACATCTAGATGGTGATCATTCACATACTTCCAAACTTTCTGGCACTTTTGCGGGGAATTTAAGCCTTTCACATTCCATGTTCCTATACAGAGTGGCATTACAAAGTAGAGACCCCTTCCCCCGCTTCTTGCATATAGTCAAGAAACCTATCCGTCTCTCCCATCCGAAGCCACCAAGGGTCAAATCGTGCTGGCGCACTACAACAAGTACCCGCACAGGGAGCACAGTCCGGGAGAATGTACGTCACCCAACGCCTCGCTAACTCTCCTCCCCGTCCCCCAGCCACACATCTCCCCCGACCCAATCTGGATTATCCACAAGTTCCACCCCGCCTCCCCGCCCCCAAGCACAGTGGGAGTCCCACCCAGCAGTTCCATCAATACAGCGCAGTCAGAATGGCAAACACACAGATCTCAAGAGACCAATTCCAATCGGTCAGAAGGCAGACATTCAACAGTCCACAAGCCAAAAGCTGTACCGAACCATACATCCTGGTCACCACCACCACCCCCCCAATTCCCAATCCTCCCAACTCCCTTATCAGATCCCCCAGAAACCCTCCCCCTCCCAAGACTTTTGAGTTCCACCTCCAAACTAGTAGAACAGTAAAAAGCAACCAAGAGAAAGAAAACCACAAGAAAAAACAGTGACCCTGAAGGTCCTAGTATGTGGACGTCCACAGGTGGGACCAGGGCACCATTGAGTGTGCCCCGCAGGGTCAGGTCTGGGGTTTCTTCCCAAAAGTACAAAATTACCCACAGTACCTGAAGAAGAGGTGTCCCTCCGGCGCCAACAAACCGTCTTCTCAGGGTTCAGGCCTCCCCGGAGCTGACTTGCGATGACGCCAACATCACCGTTGCCACAGAGGCAACCACTACACCTCTCTCCTGCAGGCTAATCGTAGGATCAGGCCTCCTCGAAGCAGCCTCCCGGCCCACTCTCTGCCAGGACGGGGAGCGCCATCTTCGCCTCGTCGGGGATCCCCCCATCCGGGGATGGGGCAGCGTCATCTAGGCCCAGGAGGTCCCTGGCAGCCTGCAGGGATCTGACCTGAACCAACCTGTTCTGCCATCTGAAGATAAGGCGAAAGGGATGACCCCAGGAGTAGTCACATTTTGGGCACGCAAGAAGGTGGTCACAGGTCGAAATTCACACCTCTTCTGGAGCGTCGAAGCCGCCAGGTCCTGAAACAGCTGGGGATGATGGCCCCAGAATTGCACGGAGGGGGTTCCTCAAGCCTTTCGAAGTATGCGTTCCTTCAATTGGAAGTCGTGGATGCAAACCAAGATATCGGGGGTGGGGCCCCCGCCTCTCGGCAGACCGACTCTGTGAACCCTGTCTATACGGATCTCGCTTATGTCCTCCTCACCCAGGATCTGCAGGAAGAGGGCCTCCACATAGACTCGCAAGTCTCCAGCTTCCCCGTCCCAAGGCACGGCCCGGATGCGGATGTTGTTCCTGCGGGACCTGTTCTCCAAGTCTTCCGCGTGGGCTTGGAGATCTAAATTCTGCTCAGTGAGCCGGATCACATCCTGTTGGGGTTGGTGCACCTCTTCTGCCATACCCAGGTCGTGGTCCCCCAAAGTGGCCACTCGTTCTCCGATGCTATCCACGTACTTCCTCACCTCACGAAGGTCTGAAGCAAGCTGGGAGCGGAGTTCAGAAATGTCCTCCCTAATGGCAGAGAAAAGTTCCAGCATGAGAGCCTTAGTGGTGGGCGCCTCATCGTCTTTCAGTTTAGGCGAGACGCTGAGACCGGGGGATGCCGTCTGTTGGGTCCCCTTTGGCGGGGCCTCTTTGCCCGGTTTCTCCTTGCGGGGTTTGGCAGACATCGCGCCACCTCCAATCGCACCCCCTCCTGATGGAGCGTTAGAGACGGGTCTTCACCGTCGGCGCGGGTCGCCAAAGGTCGTTCTGGTGCTCCGCCGCTGTCACAGTGTTTTATAAGATCCAGCGCCGGTGCAGTGCAGACTACTACAGGCGGCGTGGCCAGGCAGTGCCACTCGTGACCAGCGTGTATGTTCAGCGGTTGGCGCCGGGTACAAGGGGCCCCAATATGCCGCGAGTGTCGTGTCCCGGACCAGACGCTTCTCGCACTCTCACCCCTCACCTGGGCCCGGAGCTGGACGTAGTGTCGTGAAAGTGATCCTCTCCACCCTCCACTCCTTCAAGGGGCACTAGCGACCCGTTACTGCTGGTTTCTACTCGGGCCGAACAGCCCCTGTGTACTCTCGCAGCACTGTAGGCACGTTAAGGACCCCCGGACAGGGATCGGCCCATTCGATGGACACCCCAGTGGGCCTGTTCCATGGGCGTCAGCCGCCACCAGCTCCGGTTCCCAGGAATGGGCGGTCAGACCTGGGCCAAAAGCTCCTGCCTCTTGTAGTGCGCCTCGCCGCCGTCCCCTCACCCCAGACGGCGCCAGCACTCCGCTCCGCACTCCGCCGGGGGTCGCGTTCACACACCCCTCAATACGGGACTCTTCTCGTCCTCAGTAAAGACAGAGCGCAGGTCGATCCGACCAGCACACCCCTCCAGAGGCCCCTGGCAAAGAGGACCGCCGACACCCCCCCACGCTTCACCCCTTGCTTCCAGTCGGAGGGCTCCACGACTAGTAACCCGCCAGTCCAACAGCTCTCCTCCGCAGAATCAGGCACTGGCTCCGCCCCGACAATGGCCCAACAGCTCACCCCGCAAGAGACAGAGAAAGTCTGGGGACCCTGCCACCTGGGACTGCAATGAATTAGGGTCTCCCCCAGAACCGGGCAGCCAACCCAGGCCCACTCGCAACAAGAGGTCGCTGTCCTCCCAAGCACTCAGAAATCGGACGCAATGCGGGTGAGAGAAGCGCTGCAGGGCCTCCGTCCAGCCCCGAGTAGGCCGCCGATCCCCAGCCTCTCCCACCAGACTCCTCCGCGTCCCACGCCGCGGCCCGGGCTCTCCCTCAGTCGCTCCCGGGGCAAGGAATGACGTCACTCGACAGGCCGAGGGGTCGCAGTGCAGCGGGGCAGCCGCTCCGCCGGAAGGCCCAGGGACCACGCCTCCTCGCCGCACCCCGAGATCTGCTGGTCCGCACTCGGCCACGATGACCCAGGGCCACTCAGCTCAATCCAGTCCGGGGATTCCTAGGCCTCACCACCTCGCAGGTCCCGCGGTCCGACCGTAGCAGCCGATTCAGCAGTCCCGCTGGGCAGATCACCGCTCCGGACCTCGCTACACCGTCTCAGGGCACTCCGCTACAGGTGAGGTGGCGAATTCGATCAAATCACTGGCTGTAAACAAGGCTAAGCAGATGTTGGCGCCGGAGGGACTCAGCAACAGGTCCTACTCTGTCACCATCTTGACCACGCCCTATATATATTTTTTTGTTTAGGAAAGGGGGCTGTGTGACCTCCTTCCCTTGGTGTTTTTGGGCCCTGGGGACCCCAGTCCCCAGGGCCTTACCCAATTTTTTATTAAAAATGGAGGGGGCCACCTTGACCCCCCCTCCCGCGGCTGATATATGCCAAGGGGACACCATGCCCGGGGGTGGGCCGTTCTTTGCATTTTCTTTAAAGAAGCTGATTTAAGGGAGATGCGGTCCCCGGGGCTGCATGGGGGTATGAGCCCCTATGTCTTGTTTTTTTTTAAATAGAGCCACGCAGAGGTGGCGGTCCCTGGGTTAGTGGGGCCTGCGTGCCCCCCCAGCTTTATTGAATATAGCCCCAGGGAGGTGGCAGTCCCCAGGGCTGCGGGGGGCGGTATGGCCCTCCATTTATTTAATGTAGCCCCAGGGAGTTGGCAGTCCCCCACATACATTTAGATAATTGCCCGCGGGACCAGGTCTACACAGGGGCTTAAAGAAAACAAAGCGCAGAAGCCCGCATTTTGTTTTATTTTCAATATTTGATGGGATTTGCAGACCCTACCTACTCCCAATGATTTTTTTTATGCTTTTCCGGGCCCTGGGGGTCCTTGTGGGTCCCCCTGAAAAGGCCTAGTGGGTGAGGGTGTTTCTAACCAGTCCCCTTTTCTTAGTTTCTTCAATTCTTTTACCTTTTTCCTTGTGACTAGGTTCAACCGAGCCACAAGATGGCTGGCAACACTTCCTAGATTGAAGTCTTGGCAGCCAATCAGATCTCAGGAACGAGATCCGGAGGGTTCGCGGATCCTTAAAGACCGTATTTGTATATCTGAGAAATGTTATATTTCTCAAGATCTACTGAATGGATTTACACCATTTAACAAAAAGTGTGCTTCCTGAACCAAGAGCAAATTTTTTGTCAAGTTTGGTGTAATTCTGTTCAGCAGTTTGGGCTGATGCCCTGTCTAAAGTTTCCTATGAAAATTAACATGGAGAAAAATAGTTTTGGGACCCCCCTCTTTCTCGGCTACCGCTTTACTGGTCACCCTGAAACTTTTAACAAAAAAGCTGAAGTGAGTGGGCATTAGTTTTAAAAATTTCACTAATATTGGACACACAGCGCCAAAGATATTGGCAAAGGAACATCTGCTTTTTGGATAGAAAAAGGTCCTAACTAGAACTACTTACTGGTATACTGAAGAAACCAAAGGTTAAAGTAACATTATAGTTAGGTATCATAAAATAATTTTTTTTGTTTAAAAAAAAAAAAACCTTAGAAATTCACGGAGAAGCTCAAAGGTTAAAGTAGTGTTATAGTTATGTGAAGATATTAGTGACCACATCAATGTAATGAACAAAGAAAATACAGAAATTCACCAGTTATAGCAAGAACAGCTAACTATTGTAGTGTAGTTCCTATTATCCCAATAGGCTCTGCGCATTGGAATAATATCTTTAATAGTATAGACCTAGGGCAGAGGTTAACTAGGTCTTCTACCGACGATATTAGACTTAAAGGTTTGTGTTTGCCAGCTAGCTCAGAGTTCACTAGAAACTTTCTCGAATAGACAAGGAGGATTTTAACCTCCCTGGATAGACAAGAAGGGATTTAGTTTCTGACAACCATAGAACATGACAACTTTGCTCTCCCCTAATCAAGAGTGTATCTCTAGAGTCGTGTGAAAACAATAGACAACTTATTTTACTCAGTCAGTACGTGCATTCTTAGTTTCACCAGTTTGTAGAGAAATAAGAGATGGGCGTGGTTCAATAAAAGATGTTATTTATTGATCAGTCTCTTTTCTCATACAAGAGAAATGAATCGCTATTATTGCAATACTTGTAGTTAAGTAAAGTGCATACAGTAGAGACAGAATTATAAAATAATACTGTAAAAGCATTGATATGGTTTCTGAGCCATATGATACTTTAAAATGGATAAAATAGATACATACATATATACATTTGACTAATCGTACTCAACTGGTGCTTCTAACCACGCCTACCCCAATGTACCTGACCTAAGCCTAATACGTGGGCGGGAGTAGATAAGTAGCAGTTTAAGTTAAGTTTGTTTTGCCAAGGGACTGATTCGAGAATTCTCTGCAAGGGGTTATTCAGTTCTGTACCTGAGATCTAGAATGATGGAGGGCTGGTATCTCTTATCCCAGGTCTTGATATTCCAGCTTCCTGCGAGGGCTGCATGGAAGCGCCGGAGCTGGATTTCTCGGCAGGAGAAAGACAGCGTCTCGTTCTCAGCGCGTCAGGAAGGCGGGGCAGCGTCTGTGGGCTTCGCTCTCTGCTGGGCTCCTCAGCACATCTCGCTGCTCCGATCTCGTCACCACCGCATGTGTTTGCTTAAGGCAATGTCGGTAATATTTATACCTGAAAGGTGCCGAGATTGACGTAAGGATGGACATATATACGTCAATAAGGATGTCATATGAACGGGCTCGTTTGCACATTCTTTTGCTGAAGTTCTCGGTGCAATCAAAACAATGGTTATGGGAATTTCCCAGGTCGCTGTAGGTTTGATTTGTTTTGAGAACTCCGTATGCCTTATCAGGGGCTGGAGGAATATCGCTTGTCTAATTAGATGGCATGCGTTATGACCTAATCAGATAACGCGCTTCTGTGCCGTGGTGTGGCTTAATCAGATAACGGTTCTTGCACCGTTGGATGGCTGCTAGTTAATTATTAACCAAACCAGGGTCAGGAATAGGGGAATCGATACAGTACCTATAGGAATACATCACACCCACTCCACGTAGACTATGTCCATATTTACAAATCTAGGCATAGTGAAACCAGTAGCGTTTGTGTATACCGTACCACCCCAAAATACAATCATATGTATTCAGAAAATTGGAATTATAAAATATATGAAACACAATCACATGTACTATATGCACAAGCAGTCTAATAATGCTAAACATATAATGCATATTTTTAAATTCAGCATGAATAAATGCGAAAACCACACATGAAATGGCTCTTAATACAGAAAAAAGAATGCGAGACCATTTCATCACAATCATAAAGTTATGTATAATAGTGCTAGAGGATAGCGAATGTCTTGTGACTACCTAAAATAGAAATTTAGTTCTCTAAGAATAATGTCTACTTTAAGCAGAAGATAAGTGTCCCAAAAATCGTAAATATTTTGGAATTGGGGAAAAAGTTCTCGCAGTCTGAAAAAAATGATGAGAACATTTTTCATATCGCTTTTCTTTAAAAAGTTGAAGGCCAAATTCAGGATGTGAGGAACTCCGAGTGCTAGTTTGCTCAAAGTTATTCCTGCTGCTCTGGTGAAAACATCATATCATTTAGACTGTTGAAAAAACTGTCAACAGCTTCTTGCGTAAGTTCCACTAATTCGGAAAAAGTTGTTACCATGCATTCATGAGCCTGAGCATGATTGCCTCCATTGATGTTTTGATCAGCATAGCTCACTGAAGGTCGTACCTGATTGATGCTGCTTTCATCTTGTACTTCACTACCCCTCAATCGTAGTGGTGAAGACGAATGCCGTCATCAGGATTGGTAGCCGCTGGGGACAGCACAATGCATGAGCCGTTACCGGACCCAACAAGGTATCTGCGTCCATTGGCACATCCGATTGTAGTGCCAGACAGGTGTCCAACACGCATTCTTCGCCGCATAGCAAGCATCTTAATACAGGCATAACACAACTTTGCCACATTGGTCTAAATGAAAGAAACCAGGTCATGTTCAGGTCTCTAAGCCGGGATAGTCCAAGGATTTTAGTTACCCGGTCCCGGTAGCCAATGGCTAGGATCATTTCTTCCCTTGTCGCAGGTATTTTGTCTGTGACATGGTTTGCCATAGTGAAATAACGGGATCAAAAATAGAATACCCGCTACTAGTCCTAAAAGGAGAGGAAGTCCGCCAAAAATGGAATGGACAAAGTCTGGAAAAATACCCAGGATGGCTTTGAATGGAGTTAAAGCACCCGAAAACACTGCTTTAAATACACTGGAGATACCAGTGGTATCAGAAATATTTAAGATTTCGTTTAGTATTTCTGCAAAATGATGGGGGAATTAGTTGATAATAATGAATGAATCTCTTCTGTTGTCCTTGCAACTTGGAGATCATACGTTTCTTTTGATGACGTGAGCCTTGTCGGCGTCTATAGGAGCACAGTCTTCATTCTGCTTAAAGTATCTATTCGAATAGAAGCAATTTTCAAATCGGGCCATAACCTTGCCTCCCTGTCTGGAGAATCGCTGGGGAACAATACATGTTCACAGCACATGACCTTCCTAGTCACAGTTATGAGATAAGGTTTTCCAGGCAGCAAACTACAACATCTGCGATCTACTATTAGAATGTAACTCCCGTTCGAGAGTCTCCTAAAGAATGGTTCTATTCGTGTTGCAGGTGTGCCTAGCTGGTAACATGAAAGGTTATTTGAAGTCCCTTCACAGGCTCCGTGCAAACTAATACCCTGACACAGAAGTGTACCACTTAGTGATCTTGCACAATTATCGCCACTGAGAAACACTTTCTGGCCTTTATTACTTACACATTCGTGTGTATAGGGCAAGTTCCATATTGACTTAATGTATCCTTTACCCAACCTTTCATACTGGCCTGCCTGTATATATTTTTGGCAGAATTGAAACTGGAAAGTAGTTATCGGAATATTTATTATCCCATGTATTACCCATTCAATGACAGGTTGTTCTGACATTGTCAATGGTAATCTCTCAAGTTTTTCAATGCTCAGAATTGTATAGTCAGCACCCTTCTGTGCCAAACTGATTTGTTTATCAGTGAGGTTAAAGATATTAAATAATGACGTTGTGTTGATTAAACGCCAGGGCACATAGCCAGAACGCAGATTTTGTAACGTCCAGCCAAGCTGTACAATAGAACGCAATTGGGACTGACCGTGTTGTAACATCAGTAAGTCTTGCGATATTATATCGATTGCTGAAGACACAATGCTGTCCAGAGAATATATTCTGGAGGACAGAGTCATTAACCCATTGTCCACCACAGAAAGTGATTTTTCCAAATTAATACGGTCAATTTCCCGTATTTTTTCTGCTGTCTCAATTTGAGTTACTTTCCAAACTTCGTTATAAGCTGCATATATAGAGGCCGCTATAAAACGTTTTTGACGCTGTTTGCGTGGTCCCAATATGAAATCACGCAAGTCAGCACCTTCTGTAAGTAAAGTTAGGTGTTGCTTAATTTCAGCCAGTGTGGACGTTTGTAGCCATTGAAGGCAGAGCTTGCCCACGCTGTAGGTGGTTACTATCCCTGGATGTTTTCTTTGGGAATATCTAGGGTCTGGCCTAGTCAATGTGAACCCCTGTATTTTGTTCAGGAATCTGTCTTGACAGTTATTTGTATCTGTGGGCCAGATCAACCATTTATTCCATTCAGGATCTGTTCTGTTTTGGTTTAAAATATGGTTTACGTCTATCTCAACATCTTTAGAGCTATTACTGTTCACTGTTGGCTTTGGAATAGACGGTTTGTTCAAATCTTTGATTTTGGCTAAGCCAAGACAGGTAGTTTGTTGAATAGTGTCGTTCAAAAATATAATTTGTTCTGGGATCATGCAGGCTCTAAACAATGATTCTATACCTTGTACTTGCCAATCTCTTGTACCCCAGACAGTTTTTGCTTCAATATTATTGTTCCAGAAATCAAACCCAAATGTATTCATTTGTTCAAAGAATGAATCGGAATATATCTATTTTGTGTTTGTAAGCATGGTCTTCATACCTGTCTTATTTGACAATTTGAAATAAAATGTGTCTGCATTACTTATGTTAAACCCTGAAAAGTATGAATATTTATCATAAAATGTTTTCGAGCTATCTTTTGGAGGAGTAGCACAATGTTCCCATTGGTTATAATTCAAAACATTTCTAGGTTGTGCAGATTTATGTAGATAATGGTTACCATAGTGGTTATAGCAGAACATCTGATCATAATTAGACGAACCCTGCAAATAATCATGTTCTGTGAATTTAGCAGACATCACAAGATCAGACATCATATCATTAATACTTTCAAAGTCCCAATCATCAGCAAATGAGCTCGGTTTTACAAAGTCACTCAATGAGATCTTGAATTGGTGTGGATACTTCAGGATTTCAACCGGACCATAGATTTCATAATCAGTTTTGTCCCATGCTACACCGCCTGGTATAGGATTGGCTGTGAAGTTCACTGAAGAAAGTTCTCTTTTCTCGATGTGTGAAGATGTGTGTGGTTTAAGGACCAAGTTGATTTTCTGGCTTGCTGTGTCCATTTTAGCATATTTTCCTTCAATGAAATGTCCCAAGCATAGTACTAAGATGAGCAAAAGAATAAGGATAAATGCACCGAAGACCACCCAAAATTCAATCCATGGAGAAATCAGATAGGTTTCTTTCAGCTGTTGAAAAAGTTCTTTAGCTTTGTTTTTAAAAGTTTTTGCTGATGGCTGTTTCTTTGCTTCACTCAGGTCTTCAGATGAATCATCGAAGTTGATGAAGTAGCCGGATGCTGTTCTGTCAATTGTTCCAATTGCTTTTGGATTTTGCTTTGTTTCATTAGCAAAGTCTGCAGTTACATCATCATAGGTTGTTGTTTCTTGATGAAAAGTTTTAATTTGGGTTTTAAGAGGTTCAAGTTCCATTGCTTTGTTGCATAGTCCTTGTAGATTCACTGTAGATTTTCCAAAGGTGATCAGTCTTTCAGTTTGAGCCGCTGTACTCGTAGCAAACATTGGTGTTCTGCTACTTCTTGGGAGTCCTCTTGGCCTACTGTTTGTTATCGGCCACATGATTGTGGTTTAACCAGGTCGATGGATACAACTCGGTTCTCCTTTTTACCAGCAAGGGGCGGTAGTACTACTGATCTTGTCCCGTTGATAGACAAGACAGGAACTGCTTTTCTGTAAGAAGGCCCAAATTCCTTCTTTACCGCGATCTTTTCTCTGACTAGATCCCCGACTTTTGGAATCCAGACAGGCCTTGCTGGGACAGGTGGTTTCTCTTCAGTGGTTGTTGGCTGTTGTTTCAGCTTTATGTTGCTCAGGTCTTTTCTTGTTTCATTTAAGTCCTGTAAAATAGCCAAACGATCTTTGATATCAAAGCTTTTGTCTTTAACCACTGAAGTCTGACTATCAAGATCTTGGATCATCATTCTAGTCCCGAACAATAGTTCGTACGGACTGAACCCTTTCAGAGAATTCCTTGGCAGGTTATTTAGACTACGTTGGACACTTATTAAATGTTTGACCCACCCAGCTCCCGAACCTAATACCTTTTCCGTTATAGATTGCTTTATGTCTTGGTTTTTTCTTTACACCATCCCGTATCCCTCAGGAAGGAAGTGAGAAGAGTCCCGCTATGCAATGCTCATTTGGCCATGCTTCCCCATAAGCTTGAGGGCTAAAAGGAATACATTAGTCAAAACGTAGCATGCTCCTAGCGTATATGCCATTATAGACTTGCAAATCCTTTTATAACAGTCCAGACGTCAGCCGAGCGCTGGGGTCTACATTATAAGTGAAAATTAGTCTTTTTATGTTAAAATAGCGCTTTTTTCATGATGGGTGCTTTCTTATTGTTGTTGTTTATCTGGAGTGAAATGCCATGGCAATAGTCCTCCCCGCTCGCCACTGCAATCTCTATTGCAGTCTGGGCAGTTTTTTACAAAAATGTGATGATGCAGGCTCATGCCTGACCACCAGTACACTGATTGTAATTCTTCCAGAGAATCTTTTTGCTTAAGGTGTCTGAGACCCTAACCCATATGTGCGTCTGCTATTAACAAGCCTCTCCTGTCCGTGTTTGGAATTACTCTATCCCCCACTCCAGGGATTCGAGCAAAAGGGACTGAGTTTGCATCGATTATGTATGTATAATTGAGTGGATAATTGATCGGTAACGCTGAGCAGTCGCCTTTTGATGACGTTTTCACCACCAGCACAGTTTCACCGTCAATGTGTTTTACTGTACGCTTTTTTGTAGCTACGGAAGCCGGTTTAGTTGCTCCCGCTGTGGCTGTCTCAGCCAATGAATTCCCTGCAACGTGAACGCCATCACGCTGATGACTCAGTGAATGTATCACGTGAGTTTTTGGTAGTTCTTTCTTTAAAAGAACGAATTGTTCCCAAAGTGCTTTCTGCTTTATTGTGGCACCTGTGTCATCTTTGTAACCGTTTTGAATCCATTTCTTCAAATCGTTATTGTATGTTTTGACGCAGTAATACGAATCGCACACAATAAGTGTCGGGAATTTGCGATCGGCATTATCTAGCGCCATTTTTAATGAAATTATTTCCGTTTGTTGTTCTGAATTATTTTCCACTGAGTGTGTTTTTGTAAGTAGAGGTCTTAATTTACCTCCGATGCACACTTCTTTTACAATTTCGCATGTGGCGTTGTAAGCCAGCTCTCCCCAAACTGAGGGTTGAGCATACCCGTCTGTATATATTACACAGGCGTACTGTCGTAAAGGCAGAATGTCGATTGACAGAGGGTATTCTCTTTCATATTCTAGATATTTTAATTCTTCCATTTCTGGGTCAAAATAGTATTTTACTTTGTCTGTAGCAACAGAATTTACCCATTGTATCCATTCTGGATTCAGTGCAGTTGTCGGTAAATTACATGGTGTTGTTAATGCCTCAAAAGCTGATTCTGCTGTTCTGACTGTAACCTGTCTACCGTCTGCTTGGTATTTTGCTTCTACTACAGCTGTTTGAACCGCATGAACAATATTTTCTTTAATGCTGAACCTTTTTTCAGCTTCTGTGTACAAATGTGATTTGTATGCTATTGGTACCTTCTCTCCCTCATTAGAGGTCAGGTATGTGAATCCGCATCTTCCTGGGATGACTCGAATCACAAGGTTGCGTGTGTTGTCACGTGTTTGTAGTTTTGTTTTAACTAACATATCTGTTTGTAACAATCTCAAAATTTCTGTGCGTTTTTGAGTCCAATTGATTCTTTTAAAATCTGGTTTTATTAGATCATAGAGAGGTTTAATTCTCTCTGCATAATTTATAATGTAAGTTCTTCCGAAGTTTAGGAAGCCTAGAATTGATTGTAAGTTTTTCAGTGTTCTAGGTGCTTGGATTACAGCACATTTCTCTAGGAAATTGTCAGCCAGGCTTTTGCCTTCATTTGATAGTTCATATCCTAAAAACAGGACTGTTAGATGGGCAATTCTTGACCTTTTAAAGTTGAATTTGTAACCCTCTGCTGCGAACCCAAGTATTATGGTGTTCACTCTCTTCAAGTGAGTATCCAAGTCATCATCTGTTAGATAGATGTCGTCGACATAAGATAATGCCTCGTCATCATATGTTTGTAGTAATTCTGTTACTCTTGCTGAGAATAATCCTGGGCTGTTCTTGAACCCCTGGGGCAAACGACAGAAATTCTTTTGCGTGCCATTTATTGAGAACACCGTCAAATATCTGCTCTCTGGTGCTATATTTTGACAAAAGAATCCATTAGAAATGTCTAATGTGGTTTTGTATTTTTTGCGCACTATGTTATTCATTAGTGCAGCACTATGCGAGTTTTGTACTGCAAATGTTTTGCAACATGAGTTAAGGTGTCTGTAGTCCAAAACAAGACGATATGAATTGTCTGGCTTGGCGACAGTAAACAAAGGATTATTCATTTGTGAGGTGCAAGTTTCAATCACCCCCTGGTATTCAAGTTGATCTAGGATCTCTTTTACCTGTTTTTTAGCTTCTTGCTTAATCGGGTACTGCCTCTGTGCAGTAGGTTGTGATTTTAACTGGATTTTGTGAGGAGGAGAGTCCTTATCCCATCCCACATGATTTTTATATAAGGCAGGGGCTTGAGCTACTGCCCACTTTCTTGCAAGTGTATATTTTTTATGAATTGGAATATGGTTTGAGAAGGCAGGCATAATTATTTCTTCGCCATGTGGGCACTCCCTGACAAACTCTGGAGGCCAGTCTCGTTCAGCTAGAAGGATGTCATAGCCCTTGGACAGATTATCCCAAAATAGTCCCCTTATTTTTCTAGTCTTATCCCCTTCTATACGCAATGTTATTTCATATATTTTATGAGGTTTGCTAACTCTGGTATCTGCAGTTTCCACCTGAATGTATTCATTCGTGTCCACTGTCTCCAGATGATTCATGAGGACTTTGCGAGCTATGCTCACTTCTGCTGCGCTGTCTAGCATTGTCTGAGCCCATTCTCCGTTTTTCAGCTGTGTCCTCAGTATTCTCGGCATTGTTGATTACTTTAATACTGGCTACCTTCTTTTTTGGAAATTGTAATTTTTTATTCAGATGAGCAGGTTCTCTGTCTTTGGACTTGACGTGCTCTTCCCTTTGTTCTGATCGTCCTCTTCTTTCCGATTTCTGCGAGGAAGTCTGAAAAGATTGAGAGGGACGTGTATCAATATCTTGATATCTATCAGGTTTCTTTATATTATCCCTATTTCTAAGGTTGTATTTTTTCACAGAGGGCTCCCTTTGGGGAGACTTGCGTCCTTGGTAAGGAGATCTTTCTCTCCGCCGAGGAGAACTTCCTCTGGACTGGAATCTTTTTTCTTTAGGATTGGATTGTTTATTTCCATCCCAGCTCTTTTTTTGAGTGTTTAAATTATTTTTTATAAATACCTTTTCAGGACTTTCAACTAGTTGGGGTTTCACTGGTATTCCATAGGATTTTTCTATGATTCTGGCAATTTCAGATGGTTGGGCTGCTATATTTGTCTCTTTTAACCTCTGGCGAATCGCCACATTTGCTGCTTCTCCCTTTATGTTGGCTAATAATATTGCAGAGACCCGCTTGAAGTCTTTCAGTAATTTCATACCGAGAGTTAAAGCGGGTTCTGGACCGTATTCATCTTGAATCTGTTTTAGCACATCTGGTATTACTGACATGGATGGTACACCATGTGTTTTTGTGTAAATGGAAGCAAAGACTGTTCCCCAAGTGTCACAGTCCTCCACATGTGGTGCGATTCCCATTGGAAGACAGATAGTCAGAATCCTATGTTTCTCAACAGGGGTGGTATCTGGAAACACTGCCTTTATTTGAGTTATTTTTTGTGCTAGCCAGAAAGGAATTTGTTCCCGTTTTGCGGGTACCTTACCTAGACAGGACTGTATGTTCTGTGCTGTAATTTTATTTGTGTTCCCCTGATGACTGGTCAACTGTGGAATTCGAATTGCTGGTTGGATAGTTGAAGTCCGCATTACATATTGGACTAATTGTCTATATATTTTTATTAATTGTTTTAGCTGTGCTAAAAGTTCTGGTGCAGGCATTTCTTCAATGTCTGGATGTGGTGTGTATCCGGCTAGGACCGGCCACGTTGCTCCTGGTCTACCTAGTGGACCGAGCCTGGTGATGTGATTATTATGTTTTAGGGCGCCATTAAACAAGAGCAGGTGCTCTTGGAATTTGAGTGGTATTTCCACCTCCTCGAAAGGAGTGTACTCATTAGGAGGTTCCTCTATTTTGTAATAGTGGAAATCCTTTGTTACAGCGTTTGCTGCTGGAAAGTTTATCCATGAATAGAATACCTCTGTCTGCCGATATTCGTGTGCCTCAATTACGAATATGACTGTACCACCTCTTGGTGTCAGTCCATTTTCTATAAGCTTTAGGGTTATAGATTTTCTTATGTTGACCGGGATGAGTATTATATCCGGGTCATTTTGCTGCAGAGTATTATCTGCTTCTAGGAGTTCAGCTGCTAGTCTAACTGTCTCCCTTTCTTCTTCAGTTTCTGACATACTATTGTCAAGAAGGTTATTCTGTTTGTTTGCAGATCAGGTTTCTATGGAAACAAAGATTAGATGCACAATATTTGGGAACAGTGTATCCTTCAACGTTGAGTAAACCATGAACCATACATAGGAGTCTCCTCCTGCAAGGTTTGGCGGATATGACCTTTCACCCACTCCAGACGTCTTTGGAGTATTATAGGAAAAAAGGGGTTCTGTGTGAAAAAGCACGACTGAGTTACTCTAATGTCTTGCGTTAGTTTTATCGCCTATCCAAACGGTTGGGCGCCATGTAGTGTAGTTCCTATTATCCCAATAGGCTCTGCGCATTGGAATAATATCTTCAATAGTATAGACCTAGGGCAGAGGTTAACTAGGTCTTCTACCGACGATATTAGACTTAAAGGTTTGTGTTTGCCAGCTAGCTCAGAGTTCACTAGAAACTTTCTCAAATAGACAAGGAGGATTTTAACCTCCCTGGATAGACAAGAAGGGATTTAGTTTCTGACAGCCATAGAACATGACAACTTTGCTCTCCCCTAATCAAGAGTGTATCTCTAGAGTCGTGTGAAAACAATAGACAACTTATTTTACTCAGTCAGTACGTGCATTCTTAGTTTCACCAGTTTGTAGAGAAATACGAGATGGGCGTGGTTCAATAAAAGATGTTATTTATTGATCAGTCTCTTTTCTCATACAAGAGAAATGAATCGCTATTATTGCAATACTTGTAGTTAAGTAAAGTGCATACAGTAGAGACAGAATTATAAAATAATACTGTAAAAGTATTGATATGGTTTCTGAGCCATATGATACTTTAAAATGGATAAAATAGATACATACATATATACATTTGACTAATCGTACTCAACTGGTGCTTCTAACCACGCCTACCCCAATGTACCTGACCTAAGCCTAATACGTGGGCGGGAGTAGATAAGTAGCAGTTTAAGTTAAGTTTGTTTTGCCAAGGGACTGATTCGAGAATTCTCTGCAAGGGGTTATTCAGTTCTGTACCTGAGATCTAGAATGATGGAGGGCTGGTATCTCTTATCCCAGGTCTTGATATTCCAGCTGCCTGCGAGGGCTGCATGGAAGCGCCGGAGCTGGATTTCTCGGCAGGTGAAAGACAGCGTCTCGTTCTCAGCGCGTCAGGAAGGCGGGGCAGCGTCTGTGGGCTTCGCTCTCTGCTGGGCTCCGCAGCACGTCTCGCTGCTCCGATCTCGTCACCACCGCATGTGTTTGCTTAAGGCAATGTCGGTAATATTTATACCTGAAAGGTGCCGAGATTGACGTAAGGATGGACATATATACGTCAATAAGGATGTCATATGAACGGGCTCGTTCGCACATTCTTTTGCTGAAGTTCTCGGTGAAATCAAAACAATGGTTATGGGAATTTCCCAGGTCGCTGTAGGTTTGATTTGTTTTGAGAACTCCGTATGCCTTATCAGGGGCTGGAGGAATATCGCTTGTCTAATTAGATGGCATGCGTTATGACCTAATCAGATAACGCGCTTCTGTGCCGTGGTGTGGCTTAATCAGATAACGGTTCTTGCACCGTTGGATGGCTGCTAGTTAATTATTAACCAAACCAGGGTCAGGAATAGGGGAATCGATACAGTACCTATAGGAATACATCACACTATAACTTTCGCCACCTCCATGCACTGCTGATAACCTCACCTATGACATCACTCATTACATGTTCTATGGGATATTTGATGGCCTCACTGAATATATCATCCAAGCTTCATTCATAAACATTACTCTTTACATTAGTTTGGCATTAGAGGCCTGAAAGTAAGTAGAAAAAAGCTGGAAATACTATGAAGCATTTTTAATGGCATCACATAACCAACTCCCTGAGGTTTAGCTAGCGTGTGTTATGTTCGACATTGACAACCTTGAGCCTTTTAAAGGCCCTCAAGATCCCATTACCCACGACCCATACTTTTTTCAAAGTAGAGGGGGCTGCACAGCCCCCTTTTTGGCCCAGGGACGACATCCCCCTGTGGCTCTAAATAATTAAAGCTGGGTGCCATGAGCTGACCCAGGACACCAACAATCCACAATGGTGGGGGCTGTAGGGGAGTCCAAGGGCACCAGACATCTCCCTACTTGCTTGAGAGCCGGTATTAATCCCATCCAATGGGAGCAGCTATTTCTGCTCAATCTCTAGATTTGTTTCCCTGCCACATCGGTTCGGGCAGGGAAACAGACCCCAAGTCTGCTACCAGTGGCGGGAGCATTTTCACAGCTCTCGACTACTGGGAGCCGGCATTGTGTTTGCACCCGCATGGCAGGAGATTAAAAATGCTCCTCCCAAGCTGGAGCAAACACAGGTTTCTGTGACCTCACCTGTATGGTCAGAGAAACCATGGTGTCACAGGGTAACCTCCCTGGGGCATAGCAAGTGAGTCAATCCTGGGAAATGGGGTCCCCAAGACCAATAACGTGGTGGGGGCTACATGGCTCCCTCCCTTTAAAAAAGGGAGTCGGCACCAGGGAATTGGGTCACTGGGGCCTTTAGAGGCTTGAGGAGGGGGCTGCATGGCTCCCTCTCCTTTTCGAGATATTTCAGCCCCAGGGGTTGGCTCTCTGGGGCCTGTGATGGCTCAGAGAGGAGGTCTGCATAACCCTCTCCCTTTAATTAAAGAAAGTGACCATGTTTTTTAATCCAGTTAAAGTTCAGCGGAATTGCAGCGGAAAGTGCTAATTTCTTTTTTTATTTTTGCCCTGGGGAGTCCCTCTGAGTCCCTTCCATGAAGCCTAGAGGGGGCGAGTAGCCCTCCCCAGACCCCTTATATAATTATTTTCTTATGAGTTTAGGACAGGAGCCTAGAGGCCTGACTTAGATCTTGGTAGACAGGTTACTCTATCACAATGGTGACGCATAGCCTGTTCTCAGAAATATAAATCCAATAGGATATAATGGGATTTATATTTCGGTGGACAGATTATCAGCCAAGATCTAAATCTAGCCATAATTCCTCGAATCCTTATAACGGTCTTGTTGCGTGCAGCCAGGTGGAGCACTTGCTTCCATTGGAGTTTGACTCCTGCAGGAGCCAGATGGCAGAAATGAAATAAAACCCCGTGGACCAATAAGAATGCCCTATTTTTCGATTTAGCGCTCACGCAAGAGTCTTTCGAGACACTTGCGGACCCAAATGTCCAGATATCTATATTTTTGTGTTCCCCAAAACTTTTGAATGGATTCAAATCCAATCACAAAAAAGTACAAACTGCATATCATGATCTACCTTCCTTTACCATTTGGTGTAACTCTGTTCAACAGTATTTGCTGTGGCCGTATCGAAAGAAGTCTGTTCAAAAAGCATTATGATTTTGTGTTTGAGGCCCCCTTTTTTCTCAGCCACACTTGGCTGATCACCCCAAAACTTTCCATGATCAACTCACCTTTTTGGTAACTTCCGTAGAGATTCATCAAATTGGGCCAAAGCTATTAGCAGCACAAAAAATGTGTTTTCTATGGAACAGCTGGCCTAAATATAACTACCCAGTGGCTGTTACATTGTTGTAGCTGGAGAACTGGGGCCAGACATCATCCTTCAGAGGCCCGTGTTGTGACAGGAGAAGGAGTAAGCACTGACAGCACACTAAAAGTTTCAACGCAGCGTGGTACGCATGCAGGTTGCACCTAAGCACTTGCAAAGAGCGAAGACCAGGCCAAGACGGGCTCATCTTGGCTCATCGTAGCTTGTCAATTGCAACTGATAACTCTGTGCCCTTCCTTCACACAAAGGACTTGTCAACACTGCATTGTTCAGGTAACTAGCGTGGAGTCAGGACAGGGGAGGCAGGGAGCTTCAAGTATTACAAAGGCAATTCTCTAGGATCTTCTCCTACTTTAAAGTGGGCACCAGGTATATATAGTGGACCTCAGACCCAAATCTTCATTACACACCTGGACCTGTGGATACTACAGAAGAAAGACTGCCCTGCCCATTTGCTGCCAGAAGGACTGCCACTCTGCTGCCCTGCATGCTAAGAAGGAAGACTTGACCTGCACCTTTCATCCTGGGCTGAAATGACTCAAAGGGTCAGCCAGTTGACCTCCTGTTCTGAGCTACAGGAATGAAATAGACTCCAGAGGTACCCTGCAACTGCCCAGGTTGCAACATCTGCGATCTACTATTAGAATGTAACTCCCGTTCGAGAGTCTCCTAAAGAATGGTTCTATTCGTGTTGCAGGTGTGCCTAGCTGGTAACATGAAAGGTTCTTGCTTAATCGGGTACTGCCTCTGTGCAGTAGGTTGTGATTTTAACTGGATTTTGTGAGGAGGAGAGTCCTCATCCCATCCCACATGATTTTTATATAAGGCAGGGGCTTGAGCTACTGCCCACTTTCTTGCAAGTGTATATTTTTTATGAATTGGAATATGGTTTGAGAAGGCAGGCATAATTATTTCTTCGCCATGGGGGCACTCCCTGACAAACTCTGGAGGCCAGTCTCGTTCAGCTCGAAGGATGTCATAGCCCTTGGACAGATTATCCCAAAATAGTCCCCTTATTTTTCTAGTCTTATCCCCTTCTATACGCAATGTTATTTCATATATTTTATGAGGTTTGCTAACTCTGGTATCTGCAGTTTCCACCTGAATGTATTCATTCGTGTCCACTGTCTCCAGATGATTCATGAGGACTTTGCGAGCTATGCTCACTTCTGCTGCGCTGTCTAGCATTGTCTGAGCCCATTCTCCGTTTTTCAGCTCTGTCCTCAGTATTCTCGGCATTGTTGATTACTTTAATACTGGCTACCTTCTTTTTTGGAAATTGTAATTTTTTATTCAGATGAGCAGGTTCTCTGTCTTTGGACTTGACGTGCTCTTCCCTTTGTTCTGATCGTCCTCTTCTTTCCGATTTCTGCGAGGACGTCTGAAAAGATTGAGAGGGACGTGTATCAATATCTTGATAACTATCAGGTTTCTTTATATTATCCCTATTTCTAAGGTTGTATTTTTTCACAGAGGGCTCCCTTTGGGGAGACTTGCGTCCTTGGTCGGGAGATCTTTCTCTCCGCTGAGGAGAACTTCCTCTGGACTGGAATCTTTTTTCTTTAGGATTGGATTGTTTATTTCCATCCCAGCTCTTTTTTTGAGTGTTTAAATTATTTTTTATAAATACCTTTTCAGGACTTTCAACTAGTTGGGGTTTCACTGGTATTCCACCCAAACTATCTCTTCCTAGTTCTTCATAGGATTTTTCTATGATTCTGGCAATTTCAGATGGTTGGTCTGCTATATTTGTCTCTTTTAACCTCTGGCGAATCGCCACATTTGCTGCTTCTCCCTTTATGTTGGCTAATAATATTGCAGAGACCTGCTTGAAGTCTTTCAGTAATTTCATACCGAGAGTTAAAGCGGGTTCTGGACCGTATTCATCTTGAATCTGTTTTAGCACATCTGGTATTACTGACATGGATGGTACACCATGTGTTTTTGTGTAAATGGAAGCAAAGACTGTTCCCCAAGTGTCACAGTCCTCCACATGTGGTGCGATTCCCATTGGAAGACAGATAGTCAGAATCCTATGTTTCTCAACAGGGGTGGTATCTGGAAACACTGCCTCTATTTGAGTTATTTTTTGTGCTAGCCAGAAAGGAATTTGTTCCCGTTTTGCGGGTACCTTACCTAGACAGGACTGTATGTTCTGTGGTGTAATTTTATTTGGGTTCCCCTGATGACTGGTCAACTGTGGAATTTTAATTGCTGGTTGGATAGTTGAAGTCCGCATTACATATTGGACTAATTGTCTATGTATTTTTATTAATTGTTTTAGCTGTGCTAAAAGTTCTGGTGCAGGCATTTCTTCAATGTCTGGATGTGGTGTGTATCCGGCTAGGACCGGCCACGTTGCTCCTGGTCTACCTAGTGGACCAAGCCTGGTGATGTGATTATTATGTTTTAGGGCGCCATTAAACAAGAGCAGGTGCTCTTGGAATTTGAGTGGTATTTCCACCTCCTCGAAAGGAGTGTACTCATTAGGAGGTTCCTCTATTTTGTAATAGTGGAAATCCTTTGTTACAGCGTTTGCTGCTGGAAAGTTTATCCATGAATAGAATACCTCTGTCTGCCGATATTCGTGTGCCTCAATTACGAATATGACTGTACCACCTATTGGTGTCAGTCCATTTTCTATAAGCTTTAGGGTTATAGATTTTCTTATGTTGACCGGGATGAGTATTATATCCGGGTCATTTTGCTGCAGAGTATTATCTGCTTCTAGGAGTTCAGCTGCTAGTCTAACTGTCTCCCTTTCTTCTTCAGTTTCTGACATACTATTGTCAACAAGGTTATTCTGTTTGTTTGCAGATCAGGTTTCTATGGAAACAAAGATTAGATGCACAATATTTGGGAACAGTGTATCCTTCAACGTTGAGTAAACCATGAACCATACATAGGAGTCTCCTCCTGCAAGGTTTGGCGGATATGACCTTTCACCCACTCCAGACGTCTTTGGAGTATTATGGGAAAAAAGGGGTTCTGTGTGAAAAAGCACGACTGAGTTACTCTAATGTCTTGCGTTAGTTTTATCGCCTATCCAAACGGTTGGGCGCCATGTAGTGTAGTTCCTATTATCCCAATAGGCTCTGCGCATTGGAATAATATCTTCAATAGTATAGACCTAGGGCAGAGGTTAACTAGGTCTTCTACCGACGATATTAGACTTAAAGGTTTGTGTTTGCCAGCTAGCTCAGAGTTCACTAGAAACTTTCTCGAATAGACAAGGAGGATTTTAACCTCCCTCGAAAGACAAGAAGGGATTTAGTTTCTGACAACCATAGAACATGACAACTTTGCTCTCCCCTAATCAAGAGTGTATCTCTAGAGTCGTGTGAAAACAATAGACAACTTATTTTACTCAGTCAGTACGTGCATTCTTAGTTTCACCAGTTTGTAGAGAAATAAGAGATGGGCGTGGTTCAATAAAAGATGTTATTTATTGATCAGTCTCTTTTCTCATACAAGAGAAATGAATCGCTATTATTGCAATACTTGTAGTTAAGTAAAGTGCATACAGTAGAGACAGAATTATAAAATAATACTGTAAAAGCATTGATATGGTTTCTGAGCCATATGATACTTTAAAATGGATAAAATAGATACATACATATATACATTTGACTAATCGTACTCAACTGGTGCTTCTAACCACGCCTACCCCAATGTACCTGACCTAAGCCTAATACGTGGGCGGGAGTAGATAAGTAGCAGTTTAAGTTAAGTTTGTTTTGCCAAGGGACTGATTCGAGAATTCTCTGCAAGGGGTTATTCAGTTCTGTACCTGAGATCTAGAATGATGGAGGGCTGGTATCTCTTATCCCAGGTCTTGATATTCCAGCTGCCTGCGAGGGCTGCATGGAAGCGCCGGAGCTGGATTTCTCGGCAGGTGAAAGACAGCGTCTCGTTCTCAGCGCGTCAGGAAGGCGGGGCAGCGTCTGTGGGCTTCGCTCTCTGCTGGGCTCCTCAGCACGTCTCGCTGCTCCGATCTCGTCACCACCGCATGTGTTTGCTTAAGGCAATGTCGGTAATATTTATACCTGAAAGGTGCCGAGATTGACGTAAGGATGGACATATATACGTCAATAAGGATGTCATATGAACGGGCTCGTTCGCACATTCTTTTGCTGAAGTTCTCGGTGAAATCAAAACAATGGTTATGGGAATTTCCCAGGTCGCTGTAGGTTTGATTTGTTTTGAGAACTCCGTATGCCTTATCAGGGGCTGGAGGAATATCGCTTGTCTAATTAGATGGCATGCGTTATGACCTAATCAGATAACGCGCTTCTGTGCCGTGGTGTGGCTTAATCAGATAACGGTTCTTGCACCATTGGATGGCTGCTAGTTAATTATTAACCAAACCAGGGTCAGGAATAGGGGAATCGATACAGTACCTATAGGAATACATCACACTATAACTTTCGCCACCTCCATGCACTGCTGATAACCTCACCTATGACATCACTCATTACATGTTCTATGGGATATTTGATGGCCTCACTGAATATATCATCCAAGCTTCATTCATAAACATTACTCTTTACATTAGTTTTGCATTAGAGGCCTGAAAGTAAGTAGAAAAAAGCTGGAAATACTATGAAGCATTTTTAATGGCATCACATAACCAACTCCCTGAGGTTTAGCTAGCGTGTGTTATGTTCGACATTGACAACCTTGAGCCTTTTAAAGGCCCTCAAGATCCCATCACCCACGACCCATACTTTTTTCAAAGTAGAGGGGGCTGCACAGCCCCCTTTTTGGCCCAGGGACGACATCCCCCTGTGGCTCTAAATAATTAAAGCTGGGTGCCATGAGCTGACCCAGGACACCAACAATCCACAATGGTGGGGGCTGTAGGGGAGTCCAAGGGCACCAGACATCTCCCTACTTGCTTGAGAGCCGGCATTAATCCCATCCAATGGGAGCAGCTATTTCTGCTCAATCTCTAGATCTGTTTCCCTGCCACATCGGTTCGGGCAGGGAAACAGACCCCAAGTCTGCTACCAGTGGCGGGAGCATTTTCACAGCTCTCGACTACTGGGAGCCGGCATTGTGTTTGCACCCGCATGGCAGGAGATTAAAAATGCTCCTCCCAAGCTGGAGCAAACACAGGTTTCTGTGACCTCACCTGTATGGTCAGAGAAACCATGGTGTCACAGGGTAACCTCCCTGGGGCATAGCAAGTGAGTCAATCCTGGGAAATGGGGTCCCCAAGACCAATAACGTGGTGGGGGCTACATGGCTCCCTCCCTTTAAAAAAGGGAGTCGGCACCAGGGAATTGGGTCACTGGGGCCTTTAGAGGCTTGAGGAGGGGGCTGCATGGCTCCCTCTCCTTTTCGAGATATTTCAGCCCCAGGGGTTGGCTCTCTGGGGCCTGTGATGGCTCAGAGAGGAGGTCTGCATAACCCTCTCCCTTTAATTAAAGAAAGTGACCATGTTTTTTAATCCAGTTAAAGTTCAGCGGAATTGCAGCGGAAAGTGCTAATTTCTTTTTTTATTTTTGCCCTGGGGAGTCCCTCTGAGTCCCTTCCATGAAGCCTAGAGGGGGCGAGTAGCCCTCCCCAGACCCATTATATAATTATTTTCTTATGAGTTTAGGACAGGAGCCTAGAGGCCTGACTTAGATCTTGGTAGACAGGTTACTCTATCACAATGATGACGCATAGCCTGTTCTCAGAAATATAAATCCAATAGGATATAATGGGATTTATATTTCGGTGGACAAATTATCAGCCAAGATCTAAATCTAGCCATAATTCCTCGAATCCTTATAACGGTCTTGTTGCGTGCAGCCAGGTGGAGCACTTGCTTCCATTGGAGTTTGACTCCTGCAGGAGCCGGATGGCACAAATGAAATAAAACCCCGTGGACCAATAAGAATGCCCTATTTTTCAATTTAGCGCTCACGCAAGAGTCTTTCGAGACACTTGCGGACCCAACTGTCCAGATATCTATATTTTTGTGTTCCCCAAAACTTTTGAATGGATTCAAATCCAATCACAAAAAAGTACAAACTGCATATCATGATCTACCTTCCTTTACCATTTGGTGTAACTCTGTTCAACAGTATTTGCTGTGGCCGTATCGAAAGAAGTCTGTTCAAAAAGCATTATGATTTTGTGTTTGAGGCCCCCTTTTTTCTCAGCCACACTTGGCTGATCACCCCAAAACTTTCCATGATCAACTCACCTTTTTGGTAACTTCCGTAGAGATTCATCAAATTGGGCCAAAGCTATTAGCAGCACAAAAAATGTGTTTTCTATGGAACAGCTGGCCTAAATATAACTACCCAGTGGCTGTTACATTGTTGTAGCTGGAGAACTGGGGCCAGACATCATCCTTCAGAGGCCCGTGTTGTGACAGGAGAAGGAGTAAGCACTGACAGCACACTAAATGTTTCAACGCAGCGTGGTACGCATGCAGGTTGCACCTAAGCACTTGCAAAGAGCGAAGACCAGGCCAAGACGGGCTCATCTTGGCTCATCGTAGCTTGTCAATTGCAACTGATAACTCTGTGCCCTTCCTTCACACAAAGGACTTGTCAACACTGCATTGTTCAGGTAACTAGCGTGGAGTCAGGACAGGGGAGGCAGGGAGCTTCAAGTATTACAAAGGCAATTCTCTAGGATCTTCTCCTACTTTAAAGTGGGCACCAGGTATATATAGTGGACCTCAGACCCAAATCTTCATTACACACCTGGACCTGTGGATACTACAGAAGAAAGACTGCTCTGCCCATTTGCTGCCAGAAGGACTGCCACTCTGCTGCCCTGCTACTCTGCTGTTCTGCTGCCCTGCATGCTAAGAAGGAAGACTTGACCTGCACCTTTCATCCTGGGCTGAAATGACTCAAAGGGTCAGCCAGTTGACCTCCTGTTCTGAGCTACAGGAATGAAATAGACTCCAGAGGTACCCTGCAACTGCCCAGGTTGCAACATCTGCGATCTACTATTAGAATGTAACTCCCGTTCGAGAGTCTCCTAAAGAATGGTTCTATTCGTGTTGCAGGTGTGCCTAGCTGGTAACATGAAAGGTTCTTGCTTAATCGGGTACTGCCTCTGTGCAGTAGGTTGTGATTTTAACTGGATTTTGTGAGGAGGAGAGTCCTCATCCCATCCCACATGATTTTTATATAAGGCAGGGGCTTGAGCTACTGCCCACTTTCTTGCAAGTGTATATTTTTTATGAATTGGAATATGGTTTGAGAAGGCAGGCATAATTATTTCTTCGCCATGTGGGCACTCCCTGACAAACTCTGGAGGCCAGTCTCGTTCAGCTAGAAGGATGTCATAGCCCTTGGACAGATTATCCCAAAATAGTCCCCTTATTTTTCTAGTCTTATCCCCTTCTATACGCAATGTTATTTCATATATTTTATGAGGTTTGCTAACTCTGGTATCTGCAGTTTCCACCTGATTGTATTCATTCGTGTCCACTGTCTCCAGATGATTCATGAGGACTTTGCGAGCTATGCTCACTTCTGCTGCGCTGTCTAGCATTGTCTGAGCCCATTCTCCGTTTTTCAGCTGTGTCCTCAGTATTCTCGGCATTGTTGATTACTTTAATACTGGCTACCTTCTTTTTTGGAAATTGTAATTTTTTATTCAGATGAGCAGGTTCTCTGTCTTTGGACTTGACGTGCTCTTCCCTTTGTTCTGATCGTCCTCTTCTTTCCGATTTCTGAGAGGAAGTCTGAAAAGATTGAGAGGGACGTGTATCAATATCTTGATAACTATCAGGTTTCTTTATATTATCCCTATTTCTAAGGTTGTATTTTTTCACAGAGGGCTCCCTTTGGGGAGACTTGCGTCCTTGGTCGGGAGATCTTTCTCTCCGCCGAGGAGAACTTCCTCTGGACTGGAATCTTTTTTCTTTAGGATTGGATTGTTTATTTCCATCCCAGCTCTTTTTTTGAGTGTTTAAATTATTTTTTATAAATACCTTTTCAGGACTTTCAACTAGTTGGGGTTTCACTGGTATTCCATAGGATTTTTCTATGATTCTGGCAATTTCAGATGGTTGGGCTGCTATATTTGTCTCTTTTAACCTCTGGCGAATCGCCACATTTGCTGCTTCTCCCTTTATGTTGGCTAATAATATTGCAGAGACCCGCTTGAAGTCTTTCAGTAATTTCATACCGAGAGTTAAAGCGGGTTCTGGACCGTATTCATCTTGAATCTGTTTTAGCACATCTGGTATTACTGACATGGATGGTACACCATGTGTTTTTGTGTAAATGGAAGCAAAGACTGTTCCCCAAGTGTCACAGTCCTCCACATGTGGTGCGATTCCCATTGGAAGACAGATAGTCAGAATCCTATGTTTCTCAACAGGGGTGGTATCTGGAAACACTGCCTTTATTTGAGTTATTTTTTGTGCTAGCCAGAAAGGAATTTGTTCCCGTTTTGCGGGTACCTTACCTAGACAGGACTGTATGTTCTGTGCTGTAATTTTATTTGTGTTCCCCTGATGACTGGTCAACTGTGGAATTCGAATTGCTGGTTGGATAGTTGAAGTCCGCATTACATATTGGACTAATTGTCTATATATTTTTATTAATTGTTTTAGCTGTGCTAAAAGTTCTGGTGCAGGCATTTCTTCAATGTCTGGATGTGGTGTGTATCCGGCTAGGACCGGCCACGTTGCTCCTGGTCTACCTAGTGGACCGAGCCTGGTGATGTGATTATTATGTTTTAGGGCGCCATTAAACAAGAGCAGGTGCTCTTGGAATTTGAGTGGTATTTCCACCTCCTCGAAAGGAGTGTACTCATTAGGAGGTTCCTCTATTTTGTAATAGTGGAAATCCTTTGTTACAGCGTTTGCTGCTGGAAAGTTTATCCATGAATAGAATACCTCTGTCTGCCGATATTCGTGTGCCTCAATTACGAATATGACTGTACCACCTCTTGGTGTCAGTCCATTTTCTATAAGCTTTAGGGTTATAGATTTTCTTATGTTGACCGGGATGAGTATTATATCCGGGTCATTTTGCTGCAGAGTATTATCTGCTTCTAGGAGTTCAGCTGCTAGTCTAACTGTCTCCCTTTCTTCTTCAGTTTCTGACATACTATTGTCAAGAAGGTTATTCTGTTTGTTTGCAGATCAGGTTTCTATGGAAACAAAGATTAGATGCACAATATTTGGGAACAGTGTATCCTTCAACGTTGAGTAAACCATGAACCATACATAGGAGTCTCCTCCTGCGAGGTTTGGCGGATATGACCTTTCACCCACTCCAGACGTCTTTGGAGTATTATGGGAAAAAAGGGGTTCTGTGTGAAAAAGCACGACTGAGTTACTCTAATGTCTTGCGTTAGTTTTATCGCCTATCCAAACGGTTGGGCGCCATGTAGTGTAGTTCCTATTATCCCAATAGGCTCTGCGCATTGGAATAATATCTTCAATAGTATAGACCTAGGGCAGAGGTTAACTAGGTCTTCTACCGACGATATTAGACTTAAAGGTTTGTGTTTGCCAGCTAGCTCAGAGTTCACTAGAAACTTTCTCGAATAGACAAGGAGGATTTTAACCTCCCTGGATAGACAAGAAGGGATTTAGTTTCTGACAACCATAGAACATGACAACTTTGCTCTCCCCTAATCAAGAGTGTATCTCTAGAGTCGTGTGAAAACAATAGACAACTTATTTTACTCAGTCAGTACGTGCATTCTTAGTTTCACCAGTTTGTAGAGAAATAAGAGATGGGCGTGGTTCAATAAAAGATGTTATTTATTGATCAGTCTCTTTTCTCATTCAAGAGAAATGAATCGCTATTATTGCAATACTTGTAGTTAAGTAAAGTGCATACAGTAGAGACAGAATTATAAAATAATACTGTAAAAGCATTGATATGGTTTCTGAGCCATATGATACTTTAAAATGGATAAAATAGATACATACATATATACATTTGACTAATCGTACTCAACTGGTGCTTCTAACCACGCCTACCCCAATGTACCTGACCTAAGCCTAATACGTGGGCGGGAGTAGATAAGTAGCAGTTTAAGTTAAGTTTGTTTTGCCAAGGGACTGATTCGAGAATTCTCTGCAAGGGGTTATTCAGTTCTGTACCTGAGATCTAGAATGATGGAGGGCTGGTATCTCTTATCCCAGGTCTTGATATTCCAGCTGCCTGCGAGGGCTGCATGGAAGCGCCGGAGCTGGATTTCTCGGCAGGAGAAAGACAGCGTCTCGTTCTCAGCGCGTCAGGAAGGCGGGGCAGCGTCTGTGGGCTTCGCTCTCTGCTGGGCTCCTCAGCACGTCTCGCTGCTCCGATCTCGTCACCACCGCATGTGTTTGCTTAAGGCAATGTCGGTAATATTTATACCTGAAAGGTGCCGAGATTGACGTAAGGATGGACATATGTACGTCAATAAGTATGTCATATGAACGGGCTCGTTCGCACATTCTTTTGCTGAAGTTCTCGGTGAAATCAAAACAATGGTTATGGGAATTTCCCAGGTCGCTGTAGGTTTGATTTGTTTTGAGAACTCCGTATGCCTTATCAGGGGCTGGAGGAATATCGCTTGTCTAATTAGATGGCATGCGTTATGACCTAATCAGATAACGCGCTTCTGTGCCGTGGTGTGGCTTAATCAGATAACGGTTCTTGCACCGTTGGATGGCTGCTAGTTAATTATTAACCAAACCAGGGTCAGGAATAGGGGAATCGATACAGTACCTATAGGAATACATCACACTATAACTTTCGCCACCTCCATGCACTGCTGATAACCTCACCTATGACATCACTCATTACATGTTCTATGGGATATTTGATGGCCTCACTGAATATATCATCCAAGCTCCATTCATAAACATTACTCTTTACATTAGTTTGGCATTAGAGGCCTGAAAGTAAGTAGAAAAAATCTGGAAATACTATGAAGCATTTTTAATGGCATCACATAACCAACTCCCTGAGGTTTAGCTAGCGTGTGTTATGTTCGACATTGACAACCTTGAGCCTTTTAAAGGCCCTCAAGATCCCATCACCCACGACCCATACTTTTTTCAAAGTAGAGGGGGCTGCACAGCCCCCTTTTTGGCCCAGGGACGACATCCCCCTGTGGCTCTAAATAATTAAAGCTGGGTGCCATGAGCTGACCCAGGACACCAACAATCCACAATGGTGGGGGCTGTAGGGGAGTCCAAGGGCAACAGACATCTCCCTACTTGCTTTGAGAGCCGGCATTAATCCCATCCAATGGGAGCAGCTATTTATGCTCAATCTCTAGATCTGTTTCCCTGCCACATCGGTTCGGGCAGGGAAACAGACTCCAATTCTGCTACCAGTGGCGGGAGCATTTTCACAGCTCTCGACTACTGGGAGCCGGCATTGTGTTTGCACCCGCATGGCAGGAGATTAAAAATGCTCCTCCCAAGCTGGAGCAAACACAGGTTTCTGTGACCTCACCTGTATGGTCAGAGAAACCATGGTGTCACAGGGTAACCTCCCTGGGGCATTGCAAGTGAGTCAATCCTGGGAAATGGGGTCCCCAAGACCAATAACGTGGTGGGGGCTACATGGCTCCCTCCCTTTAAAAAAGGGAGTCGGCACCAGGGAATTGGGTCACTGGGGCCTTTAGAGGCTTGAGGAGGGGGCTGCATGGCTCCCTCTCCTTTTTGAGATATTTCAGCCCCAGGGGTTGGCTCTCTGGGGACTGTGATGGCTCAGAGAGGAGGTCTGCATACCCTCTCCCTTTAATTAAAGAAAGTGACCATGTTTTTTAATCCAGTTAAAGTTCAGCGGAATTGCAGCGGAAAGTGCTAATTTCTTTTTTTTTATTTTTGCCCTGGGGAGTCCCTCTGAGTCCCTTCCATGAAGCCTAGAGGGGGCGAGTAGCCCTCCCCAGACCCCTTATATAATTATTTTCTTATGAGTTTAGGACAGGAGCCTAGAGGCCTGACTTAGATCTTGGTAGACAGGTTACTCTATCACAATGGTGGCGCATAGCCTGTTCTCAGAAATATAAATCCAATAGGATATAATGGGATTTATATTTCGGTGGACAGATTATCAGCCAAGATCTAAATCTAGCCATAATTCCTCGAATCCTTATAACGGTCTTGTTGCGTGCAGCCAGGTGGAGCACTTGCTTCCATTGGAGTTTGACTCCTGCAGGAGCCAGATGGCACAAATGAAATAAAACCCAGTGGACCAATAAGAATGCCCTATTTTTCAATTTAGCGCTCACGCAAGAGTCTTTCGAGACACTTGCGGACCCAACTGTCCAGATATCTATATTTTTGTGTTCCCCAAAACTTTTGAATGGATTCAAATCCAATCACAAAAAAGTACAAACTGCATATCATGATCTACCTTCCTTTACAATTTGGTGTAACTCTGTTCAACAGTATTTGCTGTGGCCGTATCGAAAGAAGTCTGTTCAAAAAGCATTATGATTTTGTGTTTGAGGCCCCCTTTTTTCTCAGCCACACTTGGCTGATCACCCCAAAACTTTCCATGATCAACTCACCTTTTTGGTAACTTCCGTAGAGATTCATCAAATTGGGCCAAAACTATTAGCAGCACAAAAAATGTGTTTTCTATGGAACAGCTGGCCTAAATATAACTACCCAGTGGCTGTTACATTGTTGTAGCTGGAGAGCTGGGGCCAGACTTCATCCTTCAGAGGCCCGTGTTGTGACAGGAGAAGGAGTAAGCACTGACAGCACACTAAAAGTTTCAACGCAGCGTGGTACGCATGCAGGTTGCACCTAAGCACTTGCAAAGAGCGAAGACCAGGCCAAGACGGGCTCATCTTGGCTCATCGTAGCTTGTCAATTGCAACTGATAACTCTGTGCCCTTCCTTCACACAAAGGACTTGTCAACACTGCATTGTTCAGGTAACTAGCGTGGAGTCAGGACAGGGGAGGCAGGGAGCTTCAAGTATTACAAAGGCAATTCTCTAGGATCTTCTCCTACTTTAAAGTGGGCACCAGGTATATATAGTGGACCTCAGACCCAAATCTTCATTACACACCTGGACCTGTGGATACTACAGAAGAAAGACTGCTCTGCCCATTTGCTGCCAGAAGGACTGCCACTCTGCTGCCCTGCTACTCTGCTGTTCTGCTGCCCTGCATGCTAAGAAGGAAGACTTGACCTGCACCTTTCATCCTGGGCTGAAATGACTCAAAGGGTCAGCCAGTTGACCTCCTGTTCTGAGCTACAGGAATGAAATAGACTCCAGAGGTACCCTGCAACTGCCCAGGTGACCTGTTTGAGCCCTGCTGGCCTTTGCTGGAGTGAGTGCCTGAAACCAAAGAGGTTCCTCTCAGCTCCTGGACCCTGTGGCCTCAATTGAGCTCTCCTGATGTTTTGGGCTTTTTGCAAACTGGATCGTTCACACCAAGATCATACTGTCCAAGGAGCCTCTAATGCGAAGTTTGGGTGAACCCGACTCCTCACTCCACAGCAACTGTCAAGTAGGCCCAGTAGCGCAAGATCCAAACTTTGCGCTACAGCATCGACAGCTCTCGTGAGTGCCAATGAGATGCTACAATAATTTCCGTATGCTAGGCCGAAAGGATCTTTACACGGCAGCAATGGCTGTCCATGACATCCGGCCTTTTCTTCATACTACATCGACAATCATCCGCAACGTTCTTCCTGCGGCCCCTTCCAGCATGAACGCTATTCTTTGCTCTCGACTCTGACGGTAACCTTTTCAACAGGGCCGACCAGGTCCCTATATCAGGCCTGCGCTCCATTGTATGTGGTAAATAAATAAATAATACCCTATTTTTGACTAGACATATATCATAACAGATAGCTCAATAAATAAGAGTCAAGATTCGAGGTAGTAGGAGTTTTGCAGGTTTAATACAGCATAAGGACAGGAACAGGACAACCTGCATAGGAATAGGATGACAGGGCCCAGCAGCTGCTGGGGCTGGATCTGGGATGAGCGCGCTAACTTTTAATAACAATGCACGAGCATATATACATAGCGCAAACACATAGCATTACATTGCAGTAGGCGTAGCAGTGGGTGGAGCAGAAGGCGTGACGCGTAGCAGTCGCGAAAGATAAGAGTAAAAAGAGGTGTAACTGGGCGTATACATAGACATGTGGTGCAGACGTAACAGGATATGTCATGAATGGGGCGGAAACATAGGAGGGGGCTACCTAAGGAGCCGGGACCTCTAACCTAATGGTGCGCGCAAACTGGCAATGACGTGTTACGAGGAGAAGCTGGGGGCTATGAACTCTGTGCTAGGAGCAGAGACTAAAGTCTGGAGGGTCGGAGCGACATGTACCTAAACCCTATCTGGTATCTAATGTTTAGGGAACATGTTGATATAAACTAGAAGTCATGAGGGGAAAAGCTAACTGACTCTAAGACTGGACCATGCATTATTCTACATGTAGTGCGTGATGAAGAATATTAAATGACCATTAAATACAGTATTTCTCTTAATATGGGGCCGCATAGGCTAGACAATGACGGAAACTATTGATGCAGTTCAGTAGCTTAGGAATGCAGAGAAGGAGGACTGAACTGATAACTGGAACTATAACATACTTTTGGCAGACTCAGAGGCAGAGCCGGGCTGCACCGGGCACTGCGAGGCAGGAAGTAAGTGAAGGGTCGAGGATACAGGTGGGGGCTGTATCGCTCCTCAGCGAGGCTTTCAGGAGACAGGAGCTGAATCTGTGGTCAGGGCCCTTTTGAGGCCTGGAAACGGGGACTTTATAATGGAATAACGTGCACACTGGGAAACGTGGCAACGTAGCTTTACATAGGCCTGATATCCGTAGTATTCACGAGGACTGGAAAATGGCATACCAGAGGTGGACACAACTATAATTGCGTCTTGAATCGGACATGGGGAATAACATATGCATATTGGTCATGCACACATAACATATGATGGATGACACGTAGTGACACAGAACATGGCAAAATTTACTTTTCCACATTCCCTCCTTGTCACTACGTTTCCATCAGGAAACATCAATATTCATGATACCATCTATCATTTCATACAGTACCATTTGCTCATCTCGAATTGTCTTGGAACGAGATTTAGAACGGGGCTTGGGACTAGGAATACAAGAGGTAGCACACATGCTGCAAATCGCAGGGCCACATTGTATACAGAGACAGCAGCTGAATATGATTGCTACTGCGATACCTAGAAGGGACAGGACTTTCCATCCCCAGGCGGAAATTATATTCCAGAACCAACCGGACCATGTCCAGGTGCCTGGATCCTGGTGTAATAGATGGGCAATTTTATGGAGTCTGGTTATAGCTGAATAAACAGACGGCGCGTTATTTGGAATGAAAATGCAACAACTGGATCCGAGGACTCTACAGGCCCCGCCCCTATCGGCCAGTATGACGTCAAGGACGAGACGATTCTGGAGCACAACAATTCTCATAAAGGATTGCTCTTCGGTTAAGTTACCTAGAGCGGAGGCAGTCTCATCTACTACTGCTTCAAGGGTTCTTGTTAACCTACGGATTAGCTTACTATTTACAACTGTACCTAAATAAGGGAACACACCTTTATCAATATCAATGAATTGCTCTGCAGCAGTTTCAGTATAATCGACAATCGGGAGGTTTCTCTTGTGTCTGGTATGTACTAGGTAGGAATTCCTATGGTAGTCAGGTGGGGCTAGAAAAACAGGTGGCAGTAGGAAGGCAATGTAACAGGTTCCCTCCCAATCGAGGGGCAGACGAACATATGCGGTCTGACCACAAACAAAATAAGAATGACGTGAAGCTTTGAAAATAGATTTCCCACTGTCACTATACTGGATAATAGTAGTACAATCACTATGTCCTACGTGTACAGAACCATGATTTCGGACACATAATTCGCCTTTGACTGGTAGTACTGAAATAGCAGGTGAGTCTGGAGTAGTATCAGACTGAACATTCAGGACCATGAAATTCGACGAATAGTTACCTAAATTATACACTTCATTTTCTAAATCTAAACCTGTTCTGTGGGGGAAACCTTGCTTGTCTGGAAAACATGTACTGTTAAGAAAAGACATATCTGTTGAGGATGACGTTAACGTGGACCATGCTCCACACGAACCATTGTGTGAGAATGGGTAAGGAAAAAGTGGCAGAACTCCCTTCGGTGTCTGAAAAGGGGGGAGTCGACCACACACCCAACAATTAGTGGCATTGCTGGTCTGGTGTGAATAATGTAACATACGGATAAATGTGTTATTACGCATAGCGAGGCGGTATGAATATTCGTGAGGGGGCAGATCACTAAACGTGTGCTCTACTGTAGCATGAGCAGACATATTTACATGAGGAACTGAAAAACACAGATAGAAAGCATAGCTGGTGCAGGAAATCATTATGCTGATGAATAATATGAAACTCAGAAAAACGATACATGTGATTGAGCTTTGACTGACTCTCTCACTATGGGGGTCTATTTTATACATGTCAGAAACAGTCTAACCGTTTCACCTAGGGGAGGACTTATACAATCAAACTGGCTGACTTATTTTACTAGACCGTAGTTTTTGCTTATACTCCTGCTGCGGAGTTTTCTCTACCAAGGGAGGGGTTGTATCAATGTCATTTGCGGGACAGTCCTTAGGAACAATATTCTGGCAATCCTTCGAATCCTGGGAAATGTTCTTAAAGACGGGTTTCAGTCCTTTAAAAAGTTTAACATGAGAAAGGTGCACCCAGCCCTTGCGTCCTTCCAACTTCACGGCTGTACGGGTGGTGAGGAGGACCTGACGGGGCTCCTTCCAGCGTGGCTCCAGCGGACTTGATCTGTCAAAGTTCCGGACGAGCACCATCGAACCTGGAACGATTTCATGCGGTGCCACCTCGGTATTGTCTGGAAATGTGGCGGCAACCTGTGAACGACATGAGTTGAGGGCAGACATCAAGGAAGCTAGGTAATCTGTCAGCATATTACATGAAACATCAGTAATACTTCGGGGTCTAGGAGTACCCCACATGTTAGGGGGGCGGCCGAAAATGACCTCATACGGGGACAGACCTGATCTGGAATGTGCGACCATACGCATGTAAAACAGAGCGACTGGCAAAGCTACTAACCAGTCCACACCCTTGTCTTTACAGACTTTTGCTATACGGATTTTCAGAGTCTGATTATGTCTTTCGACTAGTCCAGCTGCTTCTGGATGGCGTACACAATGGAACTTCCACTGGTACCCTAACAAAAGGGAAACATGTTTCATGAGTTCGGATGAGAATGGCTGGCCGTTATCAGAATATACGACTCTAGGGAGTCCATATCTAGGGAAGAATTCACGAACCAACTGCTTGGCAGTGGTCGCGGCTGTGTAATCTGGGACTGGATATGCTTCTGTCCACCTGGACAAAGCGCATACAACTACAAGGACATACTTGAAACCTCGACATCGCTCCATTTGAATATAATCCATCTGGAGGACCTCAAAAGGGTGGTCAGGGGGCTGGAAACCACCTTGTTCCACCGGGACACTTTTACCTGGATTAAACTGACAACATATCATACAAGTACGGACTTTCTGCTTGGCTGCAGCTCGTAAATGCTTGTTGAACCAAATGTTCTGGATACTGTCTAACATAGCTTTTTCTCCTAAATGTGCTGGACTATGTGCGGTATGGATAATGACTTGAACCATAGAATCGGGGAGAAACCATGTGGCTCTACCCTTCGTTAACCATCCTTGATCTGTCTGGACCCCTCTTTGTACAGACCATTTCTTGATTTCATCGGGAGTAGCATGTGACTGTATATCTATGACATCTTGAGTAGGGTCCTTAACTGTCATGCATGTGGTCAGATCTGGAATATGTGTCTGATTAACTGGGATGTCTGGAGTCTGTGCTGTAAGCTTGGCTGTGCGGTCTGCTAAATCATTACCTTGGGAAATAATGTCAGTAACTTTCGTATGTGCTTTGCACTTCATGATAGAAATAGATGTCGGTAAATGTATGGCATCTAACAGGGCTTGAATAAGGAGACCATGCTGAATCTTGGTTCCATGAGAAGTCATGAAACCTCTCTCCTGCCAGAGCACTCCAAAGTCGTGTACAACTCCAAATGCGTAACGTGAATCTGTGTAAACATTAACCTTCAGGTTCTTGGCATGTATACAGGCTTGTGTCAGAGCAACTAGCTCTGCTGCTTGAGCGGACAGAGTATCAATACGGTGTGTTTCAATAACTTCAGTGTCAGTAGTTACTGCATACGCGGCTACTAGTTCTCCTGTACTAGTTCTCATACATGAACCATCCACATAAAGTGTCAGGTCAGGGTCTGGTAACGGAATATCTGTCAGGTCTTGTCTTGGCTTTGTCGTAATGTTAACTACTTCCACGCAATCATGTGTGGCAGAATTTGAATTAACTGATGGTAACAGTGTAGCAGGGTTCAGAACGTTGCAGCGTCTGATTTCTATGTGTGGCTGAAACAGTGTCAATTCATAACCTGTTAAACGTGCAATTGTCAAGTGCTGAGTTTGTGTTCGGTTTAAAAGAACTTCCACGGAGTGTGGGACTTGTACTGTCAAGGAGTGTCCTAAAACTATGGAATCACTTTGTCTGATAGCTAGTGCTGTGGCTGCAACTGACTTGAGGCACGCAGGCAACGCCTGGGCGACTGGATCTAATGTGCTCGAAAAATAAGCACAGGGCTTGTATTGACCTGCTTGATCTTGTGTGAGAACAGATAATGCTGTACCTTCGCATTCTGTAACGAAAAGTATAAAAGGCTTACTGTAGTTCGGTGTAGCTAGAACTGGAGCTTGGCATAGGGCTTTCTTTAACTCGTTGAAACTAAGTGTATGTTCAGATGTCCAAGGGAGGACAGTCGATACGGCTGCCTCCTGTGTCGTTAACTGTATCAGTGGCTTGGCTAGAAATGCATACTGGGGAATCCATTGTCTACAATAAGAAGTAAGGCCGATAAAGGCACGTACCTCCTTCTGGGTTCTGGGCTGGGGAAGACTCGCTATTAGCTGGATACGGTCTGGTGTCAACTGCCTACCCCTCTTGGACAGTAAGTGTCCTAAGTAGACCACTTGCTGGACACAGAATTGAAGCTTCGAAGGGGACACCTTGTGCCCCATCTCGGCTAGGAAATACAGAACCGTCAGTGACGCTCGCTCGCAGTCACGTTCAGAACGAGCTGTGATCAGTAGATCATCGACATACTGGAGCAGGGCAGTGTCAGTTGGCATGTGAATGTTGTCTAGTTGTCTCTTGAGTGCTTGACTGTAAATACTAGGACTTTCTGTGAAACCTTGAGGAGCGCGTGTAAACATATAGCTCCTTCCATTTAAACAAAATCCGAAAAGAAACTGGCTGTCTGGATGAATAGGAACACTGAAAAATGCATTCTTGAGGTCAATAACAGTGAAAAACATGGCTTCGGAATCAATGGCTGTTAACAGGGAAGAAATATCTGGGACCACTGGGTACTGAGGAATAATACATTTGTTAAGTTCCCGTAAATCAATCACTAATCGATATACTGGGGGTGCATTTGGGTCAGTACGTTTCATGACTGGAATGATCGGAGAATTGCATACATTGGAGTCAGTTTCTACAACTACTCCTTGAGCCATGAGCTCGTCAATGATTTTGGATAAGGCTGCTACAGCCTCGGGTGGCAACCTATACTGCCTGATTCGTGGTAACACTACACCTGGTTTGAGAGTCACACGATAGGGTGTGATTTGCATGTAACCTACATCAGTTGGACCTTGCGCCCATAAATGCTGCGGAACTTTAGACAATCTGGAATCAAAATCTCGTAATACATAGTGACCCTTAAAGTCACGTAGGAACAGACGTATTCCCTCCGGGGAACAACATATAACTGCACCTAATTCCTTCAGTGTCTTAATGCCTAATAGATTTTCTGGACATGACTTAGTAAGTAACAGATCAGTAGTGCGGGACAATGGACCTACTTCTAGAGTGACTGGCTTTGAAATCTCATTAACGATAGGCTTTCCTGAAAATCCAAGGGAAACATTTCTTGAGCCTGAGAGCGGAGCCCCTGGAACTTCGGCGTGACTAATTGTGGTCCTACTTGCCCCTGTATCAATCAAAAACTTTCTGTCTTTCCCTAATATTTGACTGTGAACATAGGGACCTTCTTGATCTACAGGTATCTCGATGAGAGGCAAGCCTACCTCCCTCTCTAGGCTGTTTCATGAATATGGCTGGTACTCTGGATACTCAGACTGTGCATACTGGTACATCTGCGATGTAACATGCTGTGTTGCAGCAATAGGCTGCGGTGCTGTAACTGTCTGTTGTGCATTCTGTGGCTGAGGAATCTGTGAAACTTGTTCCTGTCTAGGCGGACGTTGTCTTTCTTTAGTCTTACCAGTAGCTATGTTATGTTTCAGAACTGCACACTCGTTTATAAAATGACCTGGCTGTTTACAATAATTGCAGTTCCCTTTAACGGGAGCTGCAGGATGACTGGCTTGATTCGGACCCCTCTTCTGACTGTCTTGAGGAACAGATTGTGCAACTAGTACTTTCATTTTCGTGTCTTTCATACGTTTTCTCTCGTGTTCTTGCTCTTCCCTGATTCTATTCTGGTGATACTGGAGCATCTGGAGCATCTGGGACGGAGTATTTGCTTGCCAGGTGCTTTCGACTTTCAAAACTCGGTTTTTAATTGGTGGACTTGAATTCTCGACTAATTTGGTAACGAAAAGGTGAGGGTATGACTCACTACTTGTCTTGAGACCACTATTAATACTAAAGCACTTTTCAAACCTCGAATAAAAATCACTAATATCTTCATCTTGTTTCTGTTTACAGGCTGAGATTGCATCCCAGTCTTCTTTTCTCGTTGTTAATAATCTGGGTAAAACTTGAATCAATAATTCTGGTAATTCTTTACATTTCTCTCCAAGACCAGTACCTGGTACACGTATCTTATCTTCTGCTTCTAGGACTGCCCAATCTATCTTTTTCTCTCCCACCTCCCATTCTTTTTCCTTTAGCTTTTCATACACCCCTGCGGGTAGCAGAACCTTTAACATTTTAATGATATCTGGGTAAGTGTATTCTCCCATACGGAGCATGTCTTTTAATTCTCTATGGAACCCTGCTGGATCTTTATCATGACAGGGAATTAATTTCTTCATCTCGAGAAGTTCCATCTTTGTTATCGGAGTATATACAAACACTCGTTGCATTTCGCCACCCGTTCCTCTGACTGGGTGGACTTCTCGTAACGGATTCTGTCTGTCTATGTAGAATGATTTACTTTCTGGGGGTGAGACATGAACAAAATGCGGGTTCAAGAATGTTCTATATTTGTGGCGCTGTTCTAGAATGACACTAATTAAATCGGTACCTAGACCTCTCCATCTGTACTGGAGTAACTCGTTCAGGATATCATGTAACGGGCCTGGATCAGAATGTTGACCCTCATACAGAGTAATGAGGTGCTGGATCATATACATACCCACCAGTCGCTGCTCGGCTGGGGGCATTTTCAGGAACATTTGTGCCACTATTTCGTCCGGAAAAGTGGTAGAATCAGTAATCCATCGGACTGCTGATCGGACTAGCTCCTGTTCATGCATGGTACTTAACTCACTATAACCGATTCGTGATTTCAGAATGTGATCGGTAGCTTGAAATACTTGTTCTAGGGAACCTTGTTCTGGTGCTGAATGATGGAAAGTAGACTTGGGTTCTAGACGTAAATGGCGATCTGGAAATCTAGATTTTCCTACATACGCTATTCTGGCAGTATTCTCATCGTCTTCCTCTTCAGGATCAGAGGTACTTTCTTTCTCGCTTACTTGTGCTGCTTTACGCTGTTCGTGTATCTTTATTATTTCTCTACGGATTTTCTTGTACATACTCTCCATGGCACCAATGGTATTGTGCTTTCCTTCGGCTATATTATCACTCCATTTTGTCAGAGTTTTCATTTCTTCCGGGTCTTTAGACGGGTAATCTTGTTCTCTTATTAGACAGTTAATTAAGAACTTTAATATCATGCGCTGAATCTCGGCTTTCCTTTGAGACATGGCATCACTAATACTTTGTGGGTCATCCCCTGTACGGATGAAACGATATATCCTGTCTAGATCTTCTTTCATATTTGGCAGGGTGACTAGATACTCGGTCACTCTCCTTACGCGTACGGAATATAAAACCATATTAAACTCGCCTGGAACTGGGTCATAGACACATTCGCCAAGGGTTTGCCTGATTTCTGCGACAGACTTATTACTCTTGGGAGTACGCTGTGATGCTTGAGCATGTAATTCGAGTGCTGATAAACGTTTGTATGGCGGCGGGGTTTGAGGAAGACCTCCTCCTGCGGCCCCTAAACTAGAATCATCAACTGATGCTTTTCGTCCTGGCAGGGTCGGTAATTGTAACGTGGGCTGGACTTGTATGGCGGGCTGACCCAGGGGGGCTGTTAAGGGCACCCCGGTATCTGGAGAAGCAGGAATTACCTGATTTACAGGGACTGGCGGAGTGCGAACAGGATTTGCATATTCGGGGACTGTGTCGTCCAGATAGGACGAAATAAAAATATCAGCTGCGGTCGGTTTGTGACGTAGCTTGGTCGGAACTAACGGTGGCGGGAAATTACTGGATGCCTCTGGGGTCGCTTTTGGCAAGCCCTCAGCAAGAAGAGGATACATACCCTTAATGAGGGCATTCCTCTGTCTGTCTGATTGCTCAGTTCTAACTCGTTCACCTATCTCGATTAATTCTCTTTCTTGGGCTCGTTCTTGGGATTCTCTACTTAGTTCTGACTTTCTGATTTCTTTTTCGGTTCTCTTATGAGCTTCTTTGCGCCATAACTCGATGGCATCTTTCTGTGATTGTCTGGCTTTCTTTTTCCATAATGCTTCTTCTACTCGCATGATGCACTCGGTATCCCATGTACCCGATACGGGCCATCTATACTTTTCTTCTAACTGTTTGGTATACTCTACCCATAAATCTAGATACAATATGGCACTTATGCCATGCTTCTGATACATAAAATGACCTGGACTGTCCCTGGGCGGGACAGGAACTGCTGCTTCCAGCAGACCCTTTCTAGTCTTTAACTGACATAACTTGGAAAATATAGGCATGACTGAACTATAATCTGGACATAATACAATACACAATAAACACGAAAATCACGTCGCACTCATACCACAACATTAAAATACATGAAGAACATTATGAATAACAGTTCGAACAGAATACCACCTGAAAATACTTGAAATTTCTCGAGAACAGAACTGACTAGAACAGAAACGAGATGCACTGCTGAAACAGTACGAAACTTACCGGTCTCTTAAAGAGACACGTCAGGACCCGCATCCACCGAAGTGGACACTTTGTTTGTGGGACTGTGTACCACCAACCCACAGACCAGAGTCAATTAAATTGACCCTGTCTAGATACCACCCCAGTAACGGTACTCACCGGGCAGCAAGAACGGAAGGCCTCGGACTGGACTGGACTGCTACGACAACGAACTTCGGACTTCGGACTTCAGTCACGGGTGGACCTCCGGATACCTCGGACCTTGGACTCTTGGCTTGGGCTCTGGTCGGGACTCGCCGCGTTCCTCCACCGTCTCGTCTGGATGCTGGACCGCCTCCTCCGTCTCCTCCGTGGGCCTGAGGGATACTTGAGCAGAAATATCTGCCACTGCGCAGAAGAGTTCCGTCACGACTGCAGAGGGTCAGGGGGTCGGCGTGGCTTCACCGACGCGTGGGGAAAGGGCAGGTCCCTATTCGGGCGCCATTATGTGGTAAATAAATAAATAATACCCTATTTTTGACTAGACATATATCATAACAGATAGCTCAATAAATAAGAGTCAAGATTCGAGGTAGTAGGAGTTTTGCAGGTTTAATACAGCATAAGGACAGGAACAGGACAACCTGCATAGGAATAGGATGACAGGGCCCAGCAGCTGCTGGGGCTGGATCTGGGATGAGCGCGCTAACTTTTAATAACAATGCACGAGCATATATACATAGCGCAAACACATAGCATTACATTGCAGTAGGCGTAGCAGTGGGTGGAGCAGAAGGCGTGACGCGTAGCAGTCGCGAAAGATAAGAGTAAAAAGAGGTGTAACTGGGCGTATACATAGACATGTGGTGCAGACGTAACAGGATATGTCATGAATGGGGCGGAAACATAGGAGGGGGCTACCTAAGGAGCCGGGACCTCTAACCTAATGGTGCGCGCAAACTGGCAATGACGTGTTACGAGGAGAAGCTGGGGGCTATGAACTCTGTGCTAGGAGCAGAGACTAAAGTCTGGAGGGTCGGAGCGACATGTACCTAAACCCTATCTGGTATCTAATGTTTAGGGAACATGTTGATATAAACTAGAAGTCATGAGGGGAAAAGCTAACTGACTCTAAGACTGGACCATGCATTATTCTACATGTAGTGCGTGATGAAGAATATTAAATGACCATTAAATACAGTATTTCTCTTAATATGGGGCCGCATAGGCTAGACAATGACGGAAACTATTGATGCAGTTCAGTAGCTTAGGAATGCAGAGAAGGAGGACTGAACTGATAACTGGAACTATAACATACTTTTGGCAGACTCAGAGGCAGAGCCGGGCTGCACCGGGCACTGCGAGGCAGGAAGTAAGTGAAGGGTCGAGGATACAGGTGGGGGCTGTATCGCTCCTCAGCGAGGCTTTCAGGAGACAGGAGCTGAATCTGTGGTCAGGGCCCTTTTGAGGCCTGGAAACGGGGACTTTATAATGGAATAACGTGCACACTGGGAAACGTGGCAACGTAGCTTTACATAGGCCTGATATCCGTAGTATTCACGAGGACTGGAAAATGGCATACCAGAGGTGGACACAACTATAATTGCGTCTTGAATCGGACATGGGGAATAACATATGCATATTGGTCATGCACACATAACATATGATGGATGACACGTAGTGACACAGAACATGGCAAAATTTACTTTTCCACATGTAGGTGACCTGAACTTGTGACTTTCACCCGGGCTTGCAGGATCTGATAACCGCCAGTGGTACTTGGCGCTTTTAGGTGCTTAATTTACCTGAAATCTTAACAGTTGAATATCTCTCAATGTGTTGTTTTTGGGAAGGTGCCAAATAATTTATTACACTTTACTCTATTTTTATAAATTGGTGTGAGATTTTTTTTCTGAGCTGTGTTTCCACTTTATTACTGGTTGAAGTGCTGCAGAATCACTTTACACTTTGCCTCTGAGTTAAGCCTGACTGCTTTTGTGCCAAGCTACCAGAGGGTTCAGCTCAGATTAATTTGGAGGTCGCTTGTGTTTGACCCTGAAAGATATTGTAATGTCTGCTCTATTAGGGTTTCACCCCCCAGAACCAGGAACCCCATTACTAACATCTCCCCTTACAATTAACTGTGAATGGGCAGGCCTCACCCTTGCCCCTTTGAATTAAATTGAAACCATGTCCATTCCCACATGTTCTTCCTGTGCTAACAGGTGTCACATGCCTCACACCTAGCCCATCCTACCCAATAGGCCATAGCCACTGTCCTGCTGTGGGGGGCAGTTTTACCACCTCATTAAGGTCAAGCAATGACAGGGGCAGCTGGCCTCTAGAAGCTTCAGGCAAGGAAAAGGCAACATTCTAAAAGTAAAATTTCCTAAATATTTATCAAATATCTAACTTCACAATTGAATTGGATTTTAATAAATATTAAAGTGGTTGAACCTTTTCTCTAACTTGTCTGAACCCCAATATAGAAAAGGCAATAGATTAATCTGCACTTTAATTTTCCTCAAAGAAGAGCAAGAGCCTTGCACAGTGAAAATAGCTTTTGGTGGCTTGTCACCGTAGGGACATGCCAACATGAAATGAAATGAAATTAAATCAATGGTAATTTTTCAATAGGCCTACTGCCACTCCTAACGGACTCTCCTGGTGCTGTAATTAACAAGAGATCAGCTATGTAGAGCAAAAACCTGAATGAGGGCTAAGCAACAAGCATCTGATATTCCAAAAATCCACGTCTTTAACAATATCCTGAGCGGCCCCTCCTGTTCAATTACTCTAAGTTCCCTAGGCATACTATTCCAGACCTTTGCTCCCAGAACAGTGGCTGATCTTCCGCCTCTGGTAGCTAATTTGAATGGCGGAACCTTGAGCAAGCTTGCGGTGGTGGACCTCAATGTTCTTACAGTAGTGTGAGGCATAAATATTACTGAAAGATATCTTGGGCCCAGATGACGATGGGCTCTAAATTCACCGACGGGGCTTTTTATTCGGGTGACCCACTAGGCTCACTGCTACTGAGACATTACCCACAAATCATGGCCCTCTCCCACGGCAGACCCGAGGAAGCCCATGAAGCCCGAAATTTGAGCGCTTCTAGTTTTTTTCTGGAATCAAGGAGAAGAACACCTTTTTACAAATCACAAATTTGTGATTTTGACACCACGAAGTCAAGGGCTGGGTACACCTTAGGGTGTGTACACCACCCAGACTTCTGCACACTGGTCCTGATGAAAACCTCATAATCACACATAGGTTGAAACATGTAGACCATCTTTTTCATCTTAGCAAATTTTTTTCATCTTAGCACACGACTTGACTCACACCAACCGCCTACCTAACCAGGCAAGGGTGTCCCACAATATATTTTAACCATTGCCCAGTCACTCCGGAATAAAGTCCCTGAGTGAGTAGCATTGGACAACTTTTAACACACTTATTTTAAAGCTAATGCACATATAATAATCAAAAATACCAGCTCCACTGTAGTCAGGTGTCGCAGCACACCCAGATGGCACTTGGCTGTCTGGGTGGGACCCCGATGATGAAGCATGTCACCAACTAGGTTGGTGAGTGAGGGGTCTTCTAAGGACTAAGGTTGTCCAGATTTTGGGGTACAATAGATGCACCTTATAAAACAGAGGTTGTAAAGAACCTCAAGGGGACACTCCTCTATTTGTTGTGATGGGCTCTAAATGTCATCAGTAGGAGTTTAAACAGGATTCTTTTATGGACTGGGAGCCCATGGAGAGGCTTCAATGCAGCCGAGGCCGACACCCTACGCAGCAATCCTAGAACCAGTCTGGCTGCCGCGTGCTGGACCACCTGTAGTCTCCTCAGGATAGTTTTGTTAATTCCTGCAAGAAGACTATTGCAGTAGTCCAGACGCAATAGTATGAGAGCCACTGCCACTGTCTTCTTGGCGGCCAGAGGAATCAGATTAAAAAACGTTCTCAATGTTTTTATAAGCCCAAAACAGGTACCGGTCATTTTCAGAACATGAGGATTAAATGACAGGCCAGAGTCAAACCACACGCCTAAATTCTTTGCAACTATCACCGTCGATGGAGGCGCTGTGGTGTTATCTGGCCACTAGTCCTTTGGTTGAAAAAGATTGTTTTTACCAATGGGTAGGATTTCTGTTTTATCAGTGTTACAGCATAGATGATTATCCCTCATCCATTTTATTACTGCTGTAAAAGAGGATTTAAAGTTTTCTTCCACATCGGTAGAATTCTTGCCTAAAGACAGGATCATATGGGTATCGTCGGCGTATGACGTGATTTCGATCCCATAGTTCGAAATCAGTGAGATAAGTGGGGCCATATATATGTTAAACAACAGAGGACTTAAGGAAGTCCCCTGAAGCACCCCAGTGGAGATAGCTTATACTGGTGACAAGAAGGGTCCCAGCGAGATCACCTGCTTCCTATTTGACGGGAAAGATGTAATCCATGCCAATGCGGAATCTGATATATCGCAAGATCTCAGACTGGCTAGCAGGATCTTATATGAAATAGAATCAAACGCTGCTGACAAGTCTAAAAGGATTAAGAGTGCCTTCTTACCATCATCAATTACAAATTTGATGGTGTCTGATATTTCAAGTAGCGCCGACTCAGTCAAATGTTTTGGACGATAACTGGATTGTCTTGGATGAAAAATCTGTGCTGTCTCTGAATAACTAGAGAGTTCCTTGTAAACTATTTTCTCTGTTAGTTTACCTAGAATAGGTAAGAGAGATATGGGGCTATAATTAGTGAGATTTGAGGGACCAATGTTCAATTTATTCTTCAGAGGTTTTACTGTAGCATTTGTCCATTGATCTGGCACAGTCCCCGTGGCAAGTGATGATTTCACAATATCATTGATCACCGGATTGACATTACATTTCTACATGTCCTCCTTCAAAATACTAGGCATCATACTTTTTTGGGCTAAAAGTCTACATAAGGTCGGCCTAATAGTATTTGAAAGGAAGGATTTCAGATGTCAAAAGTGTTATTTTAACAGGCCAGACTGTGGGATTAATTTGCAGTAGTCAGGTTACATTGGTCTGAGACCTTGTATTTGGGGCAATTATAGTGGACAGCACAATAAGTGTTGTAGTCTTCAGTTGACATTTAACTTTCTATTCCACGGGTGTTCCTACACCTTATAGGAAGGCCTTATGGGAGAGTGAAATATGTCAATCAGGTATTGACCACTGTTCAAATGTTTTAGGGGTAAAAGCACTTAAACTGGGTACTGGAAAGCTGCATCACAGTGTCTAAACAAACAGCAATAAAATTCAGCAAAACAATGGGGGTGGGCATACAAAAAGGGTCATTTTCTAACAAGTGCTAGTGTCACAAATCAGAATGCACAATCAAGATTGCATAGAGTTCCATATTTGTTTGAAAAATGAGGACGTGTCTCCATTTGTAAAAAATGCAATCTTATATAAGTAAACTAATCTGCTTGGAATGCTAATTTAAAAAAAAACACAGACACACTATTGCTACTAATTGCAAAATAGTATACCACATAAATGCAAAGTGGGGTGCCTGTTCAAAAGTCATGGCATATTCCTATTAAGGTGCATGTATTGGAATGAAACAGATCCTATACTGGGTATAGAATGGATAAAATCCAGAAGGCGTTCCTGTTTCTTTTTTTTTTTTAAAGGACAGGATAGGTTCTATGATCGTAACAGGGACCTCCATCTAGAGTGTTGAGTTTTGGTTGTGTCACACATGAAAGCCCTTGGCTCACTCCCAAATGCATGTCAGTGTCTGCCTGGCCCAAAACTAACCAATGCAGCTGTGGCCACAAAGGCTGCTTTGTCTCACAGGGTGCCCGCGTGGATAAACGGCCCGAGGGTCATCACAAGGTCAGGGGTACACAGAGGCTACAACTACTCTGGAAATCTGGTGCCTGTGTATCCAGTCACATAACAGCCAGGTCTCTAAGATAATGAGCAGTATATTTGTTCTTGGAAGGTAGTGACAACATCCATTCCATGTCAAGAGAATCTGTGTGCGTGTTCAACTTTTTCTGGCCCGTCCTCTGCTTTTACACTTGTCACATCTGGGGACATTCATCAACAGTCTCTGTGGCACTGCTTATCAGAGATGCGCCGTGCACGTAAAATGTATCCCACCTCTCCATAGGTCAGGCTACATGTCGATAAACCAGGCTACGGATCGACTGGCCGGCAGGTGGTATGGGCAAGCGTGATATTCCCCACTGTGGGTCCTTAACTTGTTTAAGACGTTTAGATTTCTTGATTTGTTTGATATTTATGAAATTGCGTTCCTTGTTTACGTCTTAAATGCTTGTGAGATACATTTTCTATAATGTATTTACTAACCATTACTTGTTCTCATTTTCTACCTCTGTACATTCTAGTAATATTGCACAAAGATGCTGTTTGAGAGGCAGCTCCAGATCTCAGCATGGGCAGTGGTTGCCGAGGCAGATTTCTAATCAGTAGAGGTTAAAATCCAAATAAAGTCCTAATAAGCCCCGGTAGGAGCCACGATCCTGTATTTTACTTTTCTCAGAGGTGTCCTCTTTACTAGCTCTTTGCTGGAAGCCTAAACACCACATGGAATGCTAGTGATTGGGAAAGATTTAGCTGACTTGGTGTATGTTCCCGGGTTGGGAATGTGTGCTATTAGCAACACTTTAAGCCTAGCAGGAACTAAAAGGAAACAAATGTTAAATACCTGAGACATGTTGCCATTTACTACAGTATTGTCTTTTTACGATTCCTGAAAGCATGAGCCCGCGGGTATTGCATTTATAGTTCAAGCACTTGGCAACAGGAACATGATTCAACTCATGTCTTTAATTCAAAGTTGCTTTCAAGCATGTGCTCATTGGTTGATTTGATGTAATAACACTTGTCAAGCTTATGGACAAAAATGGCCCGAAGTCCTCGTTCACAAAGTCACAAGTCACAAATTCACACTGCGATGCACAATCCTGGTTATTCATACCCCGCCCAGTTGAGGTGCAGCCCTATGGTATCATCTCCACTCCCAGGCCCCTATTGCACTTTACAACCTTTACAGGAATGCCCCAGGTCATTCTGTCCGCCCTAAGAGGCAAGTGCGGATGTGCAGCCTGGACATGGCAAATCCCATGGCAAATCTTCAGTTAGCTGGGCCAGGACATTTCCCCATGCAGGCGATGACACCAGGGGAGGGGTTGACTCCCCTCATTGCGATCTCATGTTAAGTGGAGATTAAAGGATCCGCCTTATGTTAGTTACTTATCCAAAAACCATAATCTTCTAACTACCATCTAGGAGGAGATACATGTGTCTTCTGTTATTAGTGGTGCCGTGGGGCAATGGGGTATATCACACATGTGGGGGGTTAAGCCCATGGTTCTACCCAATCCTTCTGTTCCCAGCCATAACCCATCACCTAACCCTTGGCCTAGTGGGTAAGGGAGCATTTCCCATATGGCATCCTCTTCAGCAGCCGTCAGACCAGACATCACCTTCAACCATGTCTCCCCAATGCAGTGTTCCAATCATCAGTTGGGGCAACATCTGTGCTTCTACACACATCTTGAGGTCCCTCTGCCCGTTACTTGGTGGCTGAGGGGTGTTACCATTCATCCATCACCTCTGACCACAGATCCACTATAGGTCTCCTGTGAACCACCCGAGCCCCTCCCCTCTGGAAGGCTCCCTCCTTCGCTTGGACCCACAACATCTTCTTCCTAATCCAGGTATCCACCCTAGGCCCCACTACTGACTTCCAAGCCATAGATATTTGTATCTTTGCCAATATTAGCACTAGGTCAAGGAACCTGTTCTTAGGCTTGGGTCTAAGAAAGAACACTAAAAAGCATACCACTATGTCATTGTCTAATGTGCGTTTCAGGGTTGCATTAAGATTTGATAGGACAGTCTGCCAGTATACCTGCAGCTGGGCACACCCCCATGTCATATGCTGGAAATCTGCATCGCACAAGGTGGGCAAGGCCTAAGTTCGCCACCCGTAGATTGCCCTGATTCTGCATGACATTAATTATGTCCTCTGCATGTAGTTGTACTGGATGTACCTAAGGCGGGTGTTGCGTGACACATTCTGTGGATATGCCAGCAGTCAAACTATAGGAAGCTGTCTCTCTATATAGTGTATGAGGATGAAGTACACTGTGCAGAGAGCCCAAGCAGAGGTAAAAGCAGATCATTCTAATGCTAATTTTTACAGTAGTGCGGGCGAGGAGTTAGGCCTATCAGAGGGCAGGGCAAAGCATTTGATAAACTCACAGAGGCAATATATGAGAAAAACACTAAGAATACATCCAAGACCAATTTATAAAAACAAGAACACAGTTCTAAGGTAAGTACTTTCGGAAATATTATTTTTCAAATGTTCAGAAAATATATCACTTTTGTGTACAATTACGCACCAAAGAAAACAATCGGAAAAAAAGTTTTAAAATACATATAAGTTCAGGCAATTCTTTCATGAAGTTCACTTTCTCGTTTTAGGTCAATGTCGGGACCAAGTCCAAAGTTGCAGCAGGAGACGTTCGGGAGCATCCCGGATCGGTCAGGAGCAGTTTGCTGAGAACCTTGGATGCTGGGGTGCAAAGATAAAGGGGGCAACTTGAAAACACACTGCACAAGCGGACTTACAGGTAAGTCCTGTGGGTCTCCTAGGAGGAGGTTGCAAGGGCCTGGAGACCATGCCAGCATAGCTAGTTTGTCATTGCCCGGGCCAGTGGGACAGGGTGCAGAGAGAAGAGGTCCGATGGGCATTGTGCATCCTGAGCTCCTTGCGGTCAGGTGCAGGCAACTTGGAGAGGTAATCCAAGGCAGCTGGGCCACTCAGAATGTGAGAATCAGGTGCCTGAATGTAAGCTTGTTTCTGTTGCTCCGGTAGTCCTGGGTGGACCCTCCTACTTGGTTCTTACGATTGGGGTTCCAGTACTCAGGTAGTGGGATGCCGTGGCTCTGGTAGGTCTTGGTGGAGAGGCAGATCTGACAAAGCATGGGCGTAGTTTGCATAGCAGCAGTACACATAGCTTCATGTAGTATACTTTGAACTTCAAGTAGTACATGTAGTGTGCGTAGTATAGCTGTGTACTTGTCTGCTCTGGGAAAAAATTGCAAATGGCATCCTGCACAATGCCAGTTATGATAAAATAAGTACCTCCATCTTTATAGGCTAAAGCGCATATAGTACTTTCACACAAGTGAGACTGAAAAATTAGCAAGCAGTGAGAGAGGGGATGATTTTGGGATCCTCCCTAACCTAGGGGGCGTACCAAACAGATGCCTTGAAAACAGAAATGCACATCTTATTGAATAATTTGGTGGTGGTCTCATCCTCTTTGGACCAACCCAAGCACCGTTAGTGGCAAAAAAACATTCCCAAGCAAAGGCCCTGCAAAGCATTATGGGATGAGATTAGCAGTGGGCAGTGAATATTATATAGTATCCAATATCAAAATAATTCTACAAAGAGCTGCAGTTCAACTGGTGGTTACTAGATGTCCCTCGCAAGTCAAATGCAAATGCTTGATGAAAGAGTTTCAATGGTTTTGCATTTGACTTGTGAGGGACATCTAGTAACAACTAGTGGAACTGCAGCTTGATGTAAGAGTAATTTAAATGCCTTGCATTTGACTCGTGAGGGACATCTAGTAACAACTAGGTGAACTGCAGCTCTTTATGGAATTATTTTGATATTGGATACTATAATATTAACTGCCCACTGCTAATCTCGTCCCATAATGCTTTGCATGGCCTTTGGTTGCGTTTGTTTTTTTAACTGTGCTTGGGGTGGTCCTAAGAGGATGGGACCACCACTGAAGTTCAACAAAATGTGCTTTTTGTTTATGCTCTTTGTGTTCAAGGCATCTGCTTGGTCCTCCCCCTAGGTTAGGGGGGATCCCAAAATCATCAGCTCTCTCATTGCCTAATATTTTAATTGTAAAAGTTCACTCTGGTGAATTGGTTAGATGCTTTTAAGCATGTAAAATTGCTTTTTCAAAGCATCTGAGGATGTTGTTGATTTAGATGCTACGCTATGTGATTAAGCACAGTTTTGGTGCTGTACTATGTGCAATTTGCAAAGTGCGAATCAGTACAAACTTTGCATGCTCCATTAGCGTAGCATAGTATTATGCCCAGGGTTAGATCTGATCCTCCAGAGCTGTTGTACTTCTTTTTATGTTGGTGCTACATCAAGCTCATTGGGGAGCTTCAAGTCAACACCCTAGACTTTAGGGGATCGGTGCCTGTGGTGTGCAGGGGAATGACACCTTCACTCCAAGGGAGCTTCTTGACAGTTTCTTGAAGACTGGAGGTGCTCTGGGGTTCTTGGATTCCTTTCAGGTTTCAGGAAAATACAGCAGCAGCAGCAGTTGTCAAGTTAGGAGCAGCAGGCAGATTTTGGCACCGTTTTCCTCTGCAGCAGTGCTTTAGATCTTATGCAGCGGATTGTCTTTGTCCTGGTCTTCTCTTGTCTGTTGAGTTTAATGTTTAGGTCTTGGGGGGCCACTTAAATACTTAATTTAGGGGCATTACAAGGGGAGACAGGGAGTAGACAATTGGCTAGGGTGTCTACATCCTTTAGTGACCCCTTCCAATGGTATGGGGCACTATCCTAGCCCTCTTTGGAGGTTTCTCCACCATTCCAAGATGGTGGATATTCAGGAGAGGGGTTCATATTTCCTGCCCCACCGTATGGGTGTTTAAGGCTAAGTTGGGACCCTGTTCCTCATCTAAATAATGTTCCCATCTTTCCTCCTGGCAAAAGTGAAGCACAAAAGTGGACTTGGACTCCCCCACTATCTAGAGGTACTTGGGTTGGATTTCAAAAGCGACATTGCCTTTGAGGCTTCCTGCCCAGGAAAGCCATCCTGTCCTGGGAGAGGTGTGAAGCACCTTCGCACGAGGCAGACTTTGTCTCTGTCTTCTGAGGGCACCGGTTCTCACCCATGAGGTCAGAAACCTGTCTGGTGGAGGCAGGCTGATGAAAAACAGCCAGGAACCATACCACTTCTTGCTAGGCTTTCATAGGTCTCTCTAAAATGATTTATTAGTACAAGGTGATTGGTACCAAACATCTTAGAAATCCATGAAGCCATCATGGATCTAGGAAACTTGCGTTTACATGTATCCAAGCCCTGTTCACTTACACCATCTCAGAATGGATTGGACATTGTAGGGGCATATCTGCTCATGCAGGTATGCATATACCCACACATAGGATATAGGGCACTCTTTCTTAGGGCTAAAGGTCTGCAGTAGGGGTGACTTACCTATATCCTATGCAGTGCTTGGGAGGCATGGCACAAAGGGCTATGTGCTATGTCAATTCTTCCTATTTGTCTGCACAAAGACACACAGTCTGCTATGGCAGAGTGCATAGACTTGTGAGGGGTCCTTGGGGTGGCACAACCAGTGCTGCAGCCCCTGAGGTCCCTCTTCAGTGCCCATGTCCTTGGTACCAGGGGTACGGCTTACTAGGAACTTAACGGGTAGCTTAAGTTGTGGCATTCATGATACAGAGTTCTGAGAAAGAGATCTTACACTGGTAACCTGGTTAGCACGGATCCAGTTCACATACTGTTTGAAATCACATCAAGCATCAGGCAAAAACTGCTGGCTAACCATGCAAGAGACACTTTCCTACACCCTCTCATTCAGTGTCTGGTATATCTCGGCCCTGCTCAGTGGTACAATGCCCATTGATGGTTTCCAAGAGCTTTCTAGCCATAACATTCAGTGCCTTGTAGAACCATGTAATCAAGTGCCTCCCTGTCCACATCGTCCGTAGTAGTTGGAGGACTAAGTAGGTCATGGGTTCTAGGTCTCCCTACCACCATAGTTCACTGAATATACGTGATAGTGCCTTGTACAAGAAGAATTGGCCTGTGAGTAAGTCCATTTGCTCCATCAAGTCTGGCAGTGGGATTGGGGTGCCAATTTATCGCTCACTGTTACTATCCCTGCGTCTGTTCAGGAGCTCATCTGCCCTGAATTAAGTTAGCAGATCCCCATGTGGCAGCCCTGCCAGTGGTAGCTCTTATGCGTAAAGCACCGCACCGCCCACTTGCTTCAGACTTTTTTTTTTTTATAAAAACAACGGGGTTGACACTGTGTCCCTCAGAACCTGGCTAATAGGTAATTAAGAAAAAATTGGTCTGTCGGGTTCAAACAACAGTAATTTATCCAAACAGTTTTCTTATACACTGCTACTAATAGAACCAACAAACCACCTCTGAAATATTGAGACAATTCCTTACAATGAATGAAAAAGGAAATCTTGCATATTACTTTGTAATCTCTTTATACAATTTTCTGAATCAAAAAATAATTTCTGTACATTATATACAATAACTGTCAATATATCAAATATAGTGCAAGAAGTTGTGACATTAGTGAATAGTGAACCTGTGATAAACAAAATACATCCAAATTTAATGAACTCAAAATGTAGAAAAACTATACACGTATGTACAGAGTATTACTTCATAAAGGCCATCAACTAGTACAATCTGGGAACCCTATGATTTCTTCCAAGTTCGTTGGGGCTCCAAGTTTATGTGGCCTGTGAATAGATGTCGACGTTTCGACCCTTAAAGCGCCAATGTTTGCAGTCGCAGCGGATCTTTATCAAGACAAATATGCGCGGCACGACAGTCTACAAAGTAAGTGAGAAGGAATAGTCAGAGGGGGTTCTTTTTAATAAAAACTGGTTCTATTAGTGTCAGGTGCAGTCAAGGTACTCACCCTACCATCCAGGTGCATTAGTCAGGTGGAAACAAAAAATAGCAAAATCTTTTCCAGACAGCTATGGAATCGATGTACGGATTATCATGTGAATAAAGATGTTCTTCTTCATAGCTGTCCATATAGATGTTCGCCAGGCTGGGTGCATATGTGGCTCCCATTGCTACTGTCTTGCACTGGAAGAAAAATTGCTGTTGGAATACTCATAATCACCCTGCGGATAGCTTAAAATGGAGAATATTGGAAAAAGTTACAGTCAACCCGAGGGGTGGATCATTGTCATTGGTTCTAAATAAAAAAGAATGCAAATGGATACATTCTTAGGATTCTGTCACATGTGGCCTTAATGAACATGAAGAAATTGCGAAACAAATGGGCCTGCTGTAAATAGAGACATACCTATATACCCGTAATGAAACTGTAAAACACACTACATAGTGGGTAGGATCCTTTTAGAACAGGGTCCCCACATGAATAAGTTATCCAATACATACATTTCACTCAGGTATCCAATGAGATCTATCAACAAAAAGAAATACAGAGTTCCCCGGTTGCAGTCAGCTAAAGGACTGTCATTGGTCTCTCTCTTGTCGGGTCAAACAGTGAAAAGGTGAGTGTAGTGAACCCTCTCTTGGAATTTTAGGGGTACCTCACACAAGTCGCCGGTTGGACTACACTTGTAATCCCACCCGGTGATCGTTCAGCGTCATCATCGGTACCCTGCCCCTGCGCCAGGCTGGCAGTGCAATGCCTGTCGGGCAACAATACTTGTTGCTCTTTGGCGGGGATCTTCTATTCCTTCGCCAAAGGGTGTGTGGATGTAAGGGGACCATGCAAGGAGGTAATATGTGAGTGTGCAAAAGTGAGCGTGGGTGAAATAAAAGGAGTCAGTGGAGTCCAAAAATTGGGATTTTAATGATATGGCTCACTGCTCTATTAAAAATACAAGGGGTATAGAGGCAGAACTATCAAGGTAGTAAGCCTCATTCAACCCTTGGTGAGTGGATGGTCAACATGTTTCTTGCTTATAGGGCAATTCGTCAGGACCAAGGAGTGCTCATATGATTTGCAAGGGCTCCCCCGTGATCAGGGGGCCCAGTATACGACCTGGTAGGTGTCGTATGGCAGTCCTTTCCTCAGGACCCTTCCCAGGACTAAATGGGAGAGAGAAGAGAGAAGTGTACTGTTAAGGAGAGACCAGAGAGACATCATGGACAAACGTGGAAACATTCGCGTTTTGTGACTGTCATAATGTACAGTGGGTGAGCATGCCTTTGGTTTGCTCAAGGAAGATCGCATGCTTAGTGGTATCCAACAAAGTTGGTTGGAAGTTTGTCATGCAGTAAAAAACCTGTGAAAATCAAGGGCTATTACTGTGCTATCAGCATGCGCGATAGCTAGTGGAAATTGAGACAACATTTGTGGGGAGAAAAACAGACTTCAAACATGTCTTTGTGAAGTTTCAGAAAAGAACACTAGATGGAGTCAGTGTATGGGTAACTAACCCTTGGATTAAACCGTAACACCAGCCGCAATAATACAGTGATGGTAAAATTTAGGACAACCTTACCCGTTTGTTACACTACGGAGGCTTCCTCGAGCTGACCGGGTGGGGCCAGGACTTGGTGGAGACCACCTGTTAGGAGGAAGTATCCCCGCCATGTTATCGATTGGCGGTCAATGCGTCTCCCCATTCAACTGCTTAAAGCTTGGTCCCGCCGTGGCGCTCAGAGAGAGGCGCACGCGGGGGCGCAGAATGGAGCATATGTGCCTTACCTCGGAGTTCCTGGCGTAGGGCGTCTAGTCACCTACCCTTCCCACTGCGGACGTTGCCGCAGATCAGCCGGTAAAGCTTGGCGTCCCGGGCGCACTACTTATGACCCGTGTGTGTGGCCAGTTTAGTGGGCGTGGCCCCGGCGTGTTACCAGGCAACGAGTGGTAAATAATGGACACAGAAGATTCACTCGCTCCGTGTGTTGCCGGTGGTTAACAACGAAGACGGCTTCGCGTGCTAACGAGGAGGGAGGGAAACGTGAGTGCCATCTTGAGAGGGAGGTGGAAATAGGCAGCTTAATGGTTATGGGCTGGGTTCGGCATAGTAAGGACAAAACAGTCCATTGGTCAGCTATCTAGTGAGCATTGTCCAGGGCACCGCATCGTTGAGCCCGTTTTCATCTGTGTGTAGACGGTGTACCCATCTCTGCTCCAGTCTGAAGAGGGATTGCTGATTCATACCAGGTTGGCATTCTAGAACTGTCCACTTTATGTCCTCAGTGGTATGTTTGTGTTCCTTGCAATGTTCATACAGCCCGGTGTGTGTTTTGGAGCATCGAATATTACTGTTGTGCTCCATTATCCGTTGTTTCACCGGGCGCATTGTCATCCCGATATAGAGCAATCTGCAGGGGCACACCAAGATGTATATACATCTCGAGCTGTTACAATTGGTGTGTTTGTGAAAGGCCCAGGTGAAATCTCCTGGGAGTTCGATTGTTCTGCCTTGGATGGTTTGGGGGCATACCACACAGGAACCACATTTGTAGTGTCCAGTGACAGGGGGAAGATCCCAGAGGGTCCTGACTGGTCGAGTTTGTAATTTCTTAGGGCGAGTGTGGATCAATGTGTCCTTGAGGTTGGCAGTCCTTTTGAAAGCGAACCGTGGTCGTGCCAATTCCATCCCAGTGGAGTTCAAGATACCCCAATGTGTCATCACGGCTTTCTTGATAAATGATGAATGCCTGGTGTAGGAGGTGACACAGGTGATGATGTCATCTGGTTCTTTAGGGTGGACCTCTAGAAGGGCATCTCTATTGTTGTTCAATGCTCGTTTGTACGAATTCTTTAACAACCGGGTGGGATACCCTCTGTCCTGGAGTTTATGCTGTAGGGTCCGGGCCTCTTGTCTGAAGTCTTGGACAGAGCTACAATTCCTCCGAATTCTAAGGAATTGCCCAAAGGGTAAATTATCTCGCAGGGCTTTAGTATGGTGGCTTTGGTAGAGAAGCAAGCTATTTCTGTCAGTATCTTTCTTGTATAGCGTGGTGGTTATTGCTTCGGGTCCCAGATTGATGGTGAGATCGAGGAATGGTATGGACGTCTCCGAGATGGTTCCAGTAAATTTAAGGAAGGGGTCTTGTAAGTTAATCCAGTCACAAAAGGCTTCACAGCTGGGACGGTCCCCTTTCCAAAGAATCAAGATGTCGTCGATAAAGCGACGCCAGAGAGTTAAGTTCTCTCGGTAGGGGTTTTGCTCCGGAGGGTAGATGTACCTCTTCTCGAACGAAGCCATATAAATGCAGGCCAAGCTCGGCGCGAAGGTAGAACCCATCGAAGTCCCCCGCACTTGATGGTATAACTGGGATTCATACCTGAAGAAGTTCTCGGTCAGGGCGATGTGGGCCAGTTCCATAATGAATGTTATTGGTGTTGGGGATAACCATTCCTCTTCTCGCATCAGCGAATCCACTGCTTCCAGGGTTGCTTGTTGCGGGATATTAGTATAAAGTGCCTCCACATCGAGGGTAAGAAGCAAGTCAGTGTCCTCTCTGCCATCTATGTCTGATGTGGGCTTAGAAAGTGCATGAATACATAATACTGCGATGTTGCCAAAGTATCTCAATGCCGTTACTGTCATGGTATGTTAAAATTGTAGTTGAAATGCATCGTGTTACTGTCGTGACATGTCAAAATTGTATTTGTAAAGCAAGGCCGTATATGTTATCATTAGAAAAAGCCAGGCGATACGATTGTTATTTTATATATATTATGTGCAACGGTGATTATATATTTAAATTTAACCTTGATCAGATACGGACCTACACTGGGCTTTGAATACCTGAGGTCATGATTCTTCCACAAGCTTATAGGGAGGGACATTCGACAGACCCATAATCGTGTAGGTAAAAAACAAGCACCTCTGTCCTTATCATTACACAATTGACAACATAGACGTTAGTTTTCAACATGCCGATATACATACAAGCGGGACATGTGGTAGGCACTGACTTACCAGGCCCGACGCATTTCCAGATCAACTACATCTGTATTTTTTAGTGATTCCACACGTTAAGAACGAAGTTGTTGTTACCGGGGTAACTACGCAACAACACATGACGCCAGGACGCACATACGCCACTACGTTTATACGCAGTTTCCGGGCTACGACGGTAAGCTGATTGTTAGCAGACGTTCCGCGAGCCGAGAAGCAGGTCAATTAGAGCGTTTTCCGCAAGCATTTTCATGGTAAGGCTTGACTCCTGATACAGGCTTATTGAACTAACAGGCTTTTTGAACTAACGATGGTCAGTACACTTGCATGCTCTCACTGTGACTTATTTTCTATAAGTATTTACTGGCATAAATAATCTAACTAGGCATCAACCTAACGAGATGCCTATGAGTCAGTTGGCGGTAACACTCCACAATTAACGATATAGAACCTACATGCAATACGAGACCGTTGTAAATAAAAACTAGCCTCGACACCCTCGCACTCAAGCGCGCTTATAAAATGAGATGCCGATTGGTGCCTTAGTCCAAATGGGAAACTGAACAAAAGAAGGTTATGGTTCTGTCACTGACCAGCTTGGACCTAAACAATCTTGCAAAACAGAACAAGCTAGCTAGTCAGGTATATTTTTTAATTATTTAGGAAACACCCAGCCTGTCTGTACTGCGTGGACCACAAGTCTGCTTACACAGAGATTTTTTATATTATTCTATTTTATTCAAAAATCGTTAGTTCATCTGTATGTCTCAAAGGAACACCTTTGTCAAAACAATCAAGTTAACATTCAGACAAAAAAATTGCGCAATATATACAAGAGTGGAAATAATTCACAATACATACTCAAATTTGCAAACACCAAAAAGAATATGCTCTATACAAATGAATTGAAACATGAAAACATTTAACAAAACACCAGTCCTTTGAATAATGAACCAATGGACAGGCGGACACATAAATTGAATACAACTGCCTGCCTGTCTCAATACACCTGTAATTAAGTCTTTTTCATATGATTGAACAGCTAGGGAGAGTGGCAGTGATATTAGTAATTCCCTAGCTGCACCCTTATTCCTTATCACAGGCTGGGGGTCAACGCGTTTCGAACCACTGGTAAGTTGAGGGTTCTCCTCAGGACGTGGACTGGATGAATCCTTATCTGTAAAACATGGGATTCGGTATAAATATTGTGTTGCGGTAACATGATGGTACTCTCTCTGACTCACTGGGGATCATACAAAATAATGGTACCTGCAGAAATTGCGCGGGAACTGCAGGGGTGTAAGATGGCTTCACGCAGTATGGAATTCCTGCAACAAATACAATGATAATGGAGGTGGTAAGGGCTGCTGCGCCTGGCTTAGTAGATCAAGATAAACACGTAAATTGAGTGCATCCGTTCCTACCTGGACTTGAAAAGAGTCGGCAAGGTTCGAAGACATGTTGGTAGGAACGCTCACGGGTAAGTCGGGAGAGGGGCTGCTGACCTTTGATTCAGAACTAAGTGAAACAAAATAAGTGGAGGTTTTTAGCAATCGTTCGAAGCCTGTAACTAGCGTAGAATGACTGTAGTTTGCAACGAGATTGGGAACGGATACTCACTCAGACACGAACTGGAATGAATCTGTTCAGCGGTCTCCGGCGTGTGGCGAGGGGCGCCTCGGACCAGGTGAAGTGTCTATTTAAACACAAGCGGGCTGAGTTTCCTGAAACTGTAGAAAGGGACAATGGACCAGTCCGGGGGAATAGGCGCCGATACTGGTACTTGTAGTCCGTTGCCGGCGTGACCGTGATTTGAGTCTTTAAATGCCGGAGTGGCATGAAGTGCAGTCTTCTCGATTAACACTCTACCCAAATGTTACACGAGAAACAGATGCTCGGAATGGTACATTGAGGCGGGACACAAGGAGCTTTGAAGCAGCTTGAACTTGGAACATGAAATCGGGCCAGACTGGGGAAAATTTTTTTTTTTTTGTGGTATTTGTGGCTCAGTATGTAGCACTTAGACGGACCCTATACTGAACATTATGTGAATTGGAATGTACAGAAGTGGCTAAGCAGAGCCACATTAAGGGTGTTTTTGATCGCCACAGCAGCACACCATTAATTCGGGCAAGAACAGATCGCGTGAATGTAAGAAAAAAGTGCTGCCAGATTGACCATTTAGAGATAGATAAATCTGCGGCACGGACCAAGCAGTTAGGAATAAGCACAGACAAACCATTGACTTAGGGACCACATGGTACGGAATGGTGGCAGGAAGAGGTGGATTACAAGTTGCCCAGTTCAGACAGTTCATTCAAGCCAGAGTTTGCTGTGTCGAATTTAAGAATCAGATAGGCTTCTTTCTGGGATAGACGTGTGTCTGGATCTCCACTCCCGCCTTTGATAACTGCCAGCACAGTCCATCTGATGTCATTCACAGAGTGCTTGTGTTGTAGATAATGGGACACCAACGGTGCTGTCAAGGTCTTGTTGTTGATACGGGATCGATGCTGAATGATCCTCTGTCGGACCTCCTGTGTGGTTTTACCAATGTACACCTTATTGCAGGGACACTGAATGGCGTATATTGTGTTTTTTGTTTTACAGTTCGTATGTTCATCATGGCGCCAGAATTTTGAGCCATCTGTGAAGAGGGTGCCCTCCATTGTAAGATTGCAAACCGTACAAGTGCCACATTTACGGTGTCCTTTGACTGGACTGGCACCGAAGATGGTACTTTGATTGTCCATTTTAGCAGGTGGACGTGTAGATGTTATCAACTGACCGATACTACGGTTCTTTTTCAAAGCAAAGATTGGTGGACCAACATCGGGCAAAATTTCTTCCACGAGGTGCCAGCTCTTCCTGATGATTTTCTGGAGAGGATGGGTATGTGGACCAAAGGTTGAGACACAAACCAGTCGTTGGGTTAGTGATCTGGATCTTTTTTCCAAGAGATGCTCCCTAGGGGTCCATCTTGCTCTTTTCATAGAGTGCTTCAACAACTTCCGAGGGTATCCTCTTTCCTGCAGTTTGGCGGTCAACGCATGGCCGTGAACATCAAAGTCCTGCACTCTCGAACAATTGCGCCTCACCCTCAGGAACTGCCCATAAGGGAGATTATTCCTGAGACTCCTTGGGTGATAGCTCCTATAATGCAGTCCATTGTTTTTGTCAGTCTTCTTTTGGCAGAGGGAGCAAGACAAACCGTCAGATGTTGCTGTTATTTCCACATCCAATAATGGCAGAGATCTAGAGTCATAGCACAGGCTAAACTTGATGTCAGGGCTTCTATTGTTTAACCACACATGGAACTCCTCTAGCAATTGTGGTGTCCCATTCCAGACGCACCACACATCGTCTATATATCGGAGCCACTGCTCGATATGATCTCGGTATGGATTATTGTTGTACACAAACTTTTCTTCATATTGGCCCATATATAGACTAGCCATTTCAGGTGCGAAAGGGCAGCCCATCGCTGAGCCCTTAATTTGCAGGAACATGTCATCCTCAAAGGTGAAGAAGTTTTTTTTGAGCGCCAATGATGCAAAGGAAATGATGAGATCAGTTGGAACCCTGTGCGGATGGGGTCTGGTTTCCAGGTACATCTCGATAACATCGAGGCCATTTTGCTGAGGGATTTGCGTGTACAAAGGGGACACGTCCATTGTGGCCAATAGTTGGATCGAAGGGTCGAACTTGAGGCCTTCCACTTTATTGATGAAGTCCATAGTGTCCCTCAGGTAGGATGGGACCTGGACAATGAGAGGTTTTAAGAAAATGTCAACAAATTGGGAAATAGGCTCAAGGATTGAGTCACAACCGGACACAATGGGTCGTCCAGGTGGTCTGTTGATGTCCTTGTGGACTTTAGGCAGAAAGTACAGGTGGGGAGTACGTGGATGTTTTTTCACAAGGTATTCCGAACAGGAATCCTCAAAACAGGAATACCCCAAAGAGGCCTTTTTTAGGACAGGGCCAACAGCAGAAGTGGACGAAATTCAAACCCCAGTGGGAGATGACAACACGGAAACAACATTACAAGTCGTAAGTTCATCCTCCATCATCAACCTTTCCAATAAAATATTATCTCAAGCAGAAAAAGAAGTGTTGGAACTAAGTCTCTCTTTTGTTCCTGGAACGGCCATTGACTTCACTTGGATCAAACTGGAAGTCATGGAGTTTTTTAGAAAGGTCCGTCTCCGATGGTTCTTCAGGGAATCGCCCAATCAAGTGCAGACCGAGGCCTCTGGCCTAAGGAACAAGTCCACGTTCTGTCCTCCTAATCACAACATCTCAAAGAACATCATTGCATTCGAAAATTCTGTGATGTTTTCTCTCAATGTCCTGGAAAAGAAGCGCCGTTTGTACCGGGCAATTCGACCAAAGAACAAAAAGCAGCTATTCAGGAACTAAAGAATCAACAGGATGCTATTATAAGACATGCAGATAAGGGAGGTGCAGTGGTCTTATGGTCCAAAGACCTATACAGCACAGAAGGACGAAGCCATGTCTATAATCAGGATTGGTACCGCCGCATCATACAAGATCCCACACCACAGATAATGGGGGAAATATCAGCACTGGTGAACGACGCCAGAGGCATGGGAATACTGGGACCCAAGGAGTCAGAATACCTTGTGAAAAAACATCCACGGACTCCCCACCTGTACTTTCTGCCTGAAGTCCACAAGGACATCAACAGACCACCTGGACGACCCATTGTGTCCGGTTGTGACTCAATCCTTGAGCCTATTTCCCAATTTGTTGACATTTTCTTAAAACCTCTCATTGTCCAGGTCCCATCCTACCTGAGGGACACTATGGACTTAATCAATAAAGTGGAAGGCCTCAAGTTCGACCCTTTGATCCAACTATTGGCCACAATGGACGTGTCCTCTTTGTACACACAAATCCCTCAGCAAGATGGCCTCGATGTTATCGAGATGTACCTGGAAACCAGACCCCGTCTGCACAGGGTTCCAACTGATCTCATCATTTCCTTTGCATCATTGGTGCTCAAAAAAAACTTCTTCACCTTTGAGGATGAGATGTTCCTGCAAATTAAGGGCTCAGCGATGGGCTGCCCTTTCGCACCTGAAATGGCTATTCTATATATGGGCCAATATGAAGAAAAGTTTGTGTACAACAATAATCCATACCGAGATCATATCGAGCAGTGGCTCCGATATATAGACGATGTGTGGTGCGTCTGGAATGGGACACCACAATTGCTAGAGGAGTTCCATGTGTGGTTAAACAATAGAAGCCCTGACATCAAGTTTAGCCTGTGCTATGACTCTAGATCTCTGCCATTCTTGGATGTGGAAATCACAGCAACATCTGACGGTTTGTCTTGCTCCCTCTACCAAAAGAAGACTGACAAAAACAATGCACTGCATTATAGGAGCTATCACCCAAGGAGTCTCAGGAATAATCTCCCTTATGGGCAGTTCCTGAGGGTGAGGCGGAATTGTTCGAGAGTGCAGGACTTTGATGTTCACGGCCATGCATTGACCGCCAAACTGCAGGAAAGAGGATACCCCCGGAAGTTGTTGAAGCATTCTATGAAAAGAGCAAGATTGACCCCTAGGGAGCATCTCTTAGAAAAAAGATCCAGATCACCGACCCAACGAATGGTTTGTGTCTCAACCTTCGGTCCACATACCCATCCTCTCCAGTAAATCATCAGGAAGAGCTGGCACCTCGTGGAAGAAATTTTGCCCGATGTTGGTCCACCACTCTTCGCTTTGAAAAAGAACCGTAGTATCGGTCATTTGATAACATCTACACGTCCACCTGCTAAAAAGGACAATCAAAGTACCATCTTTGGTGCCAGTCCAGTCAAAGGACACCGTAAATGTGGCACTTGTACGGTTTGCAATCTCACAATGGAGGGCACCCTCTTCACAGATGGCTCGAAATTCTGGCGTCATGATGAACATACGAACTGCAAAACAAAAAACACGAAATACGCCATTCAGTGTCCCTGCAATAAGGTGTACATTGGTAAAACCACACAGGAGGTCCGACAGAGGATCATTCAGCATCAATCCCGTATCAACAACAAGACCTTGACAGCGCCGTTGGTGTCCCATTATCTACAATACAAGCACTCTCTCTGTGAATGACATCAGATGGACTGTGCTGGCAGTTATCAAAGGCGGGAGTGGAGATCCAGACACACGTCTATCCCAGAAAGAAGCCTATCTGATTCTTAAATTCGACACAGCAAACTCTGGCTTGAATGAACTGTCTGAACTGGGCAACTTGTAATCCACCTCTTCCTGCCACCATTCCGTACCATGTGGTCCCTAAGTCAATGGTTTGTCTGTCCTTATTTCTAACTGCTTGGTCCGTGCCGCAGATTTATCTATCTCTAAATTGTCAATCTGGCAGCACTTTTTTCTTTCATTCACGCAATCTGTTCTTGCACGAATTTATGGTGTGCTGCTGTGGCGATCAAAAACACCCTTAATGTGGCTCTGCTTAGCCACTTCTGTACATTCCAATTCACATAATGTTCAGTATAGGGTCCGTCTAAATGCTACATACTGAGCCACAAATACCACAAAAAAAAAAATGTTTTCCCCAGTCTGGCCCGATTTCATGTTCCAAGTTCAAGCTGCTTCAAAGCTCCTTGTGTCCCGCCTCAATGTACCATTCCGAGCATCTGTTTCTCGTGTCACATTAGGGTAGTGTGTTAATCGAGAAGACTGCACTTCATGCCATTCCGGCAGCGGACTACAAGTACCAGTTCCGTTGTCCCTTTCTACAGTTTCAGGAAACACAGCCCGCTTGTGTTTAAATAGACACTTCACCTGGTCCGAGGCGCCGCTCGCCACACGCCGGAGAACGCTGAACAGATTCATTCCAGTTCATGTCTGAGTGAGTATCCGTTCCCAATCTCGTTGCAAACTACAGTCGTTCTACGCTAGTTACAGGCTTCGAACGATTGCTAAAAACCTCCACTTATTTTGTTTCACTTAGTTCCGAATCAAAGGTCAGCAGCCCCTCTCCCGACTTATCCGTGAGCGTTCCTACCAACATGTCTTCGAACATTGCCGACTCTTTTCAAGTCCAGGTAGGAACGGATGCACTCAATTTACGTGTTTACCTTGATCTACTAAGCCAGGCGCAGCAGCCCTTACCACCTCCATTATCATTGTATTTGTTGCAGGAATTGCATACTGCGTGAAGCCATCTTACACCCCTGCAGTTCCCGCGCGATTTCTGCAGGTACCATTATTTTGTATGATCCCCAGTGAGTCAGAGAGAGTACCATCATGTTACCGCAACACAATATTTACACCGAATCCCATGTTTTACAGATAAGGATTCACCCAGTCCACGTCCTGAGTAGAACCCTCAACTTACCAGTGGTTCGAAATGCGTTGACCCCCAGCCTGTGATAAGGAAGAAGGGTGCAGCTAGGGAATTACTAATATCACTGCCACTCTCCCTAGCTGTTCAATCATATGAAAAAGACTTAATCACAGGTGTATTGAGACAGGCAGGCAGTTGTATTCAATTTATGTGTCCGCCTGTCCATTGGTTCATTATTCAAAGGACTGGTGTTTTGTTAAATGTTTTCATGTTTCAATTCATTTGTATAGAGCATATTCTTTTTGGTGTTTGTAAATTTGAGTATGTTTTGTGAATTATTTCCACTCTTGTATATATTGCGCACATTTTTTGTCTGAATGTTAACTTGATTGTTTTGACAAAGGTGTTCTTTGAGACATACAGATGAACTAACAATTTTTGAATAAAATAGAATAATATAAAAAATCTCTGTGTAAGCAGACTTGTGGTCCACGCAGTACAGACAGGCTGGGTGTTTCCTAAATAATTTAAAAATATACCTGACTAGCTAGCTTGTTCTGTTTTGCGAGATTAGTCCAAATGGGAGGCATAAAAACCTTGATATCGGCGTATGTGTACACCAACTGACGCTGATGTATTAGTTTAATAACATAACTGCACAAATTTAACGTTATATGCACTGAGTAAATTTGTGTGCGACTTTAGGGATTTGTACATTGTTTTCCCTCCTCTTTTCAGACGAAAGGACGATTTTGCTATTTTTTGTTTCCACGTGACTAATACACCTGGATGGAAGGGTGAGTACCTTGATTGCACCCGACACTAATAGAACCAGTTTTTATTAAAATGAACCCCCTCTGACTATTCCTTCTCACTTACTTTGTAGACTGTCGTGCCGCGCATATTTGTCTTGATAAAGACCCGCTGCGACTGCAAACATTGGCGCTTTAAGGGTCGAAACGTCAACATCTATTCACAGGCCACATAAACTTGGAGCCCCAACGAACTTGAAAGACATCATAGGGTTCCCAGATTGTACTAGTTGATGGCCTCTATGAAATAATATTCTGTACATACGTGTCTAGTTTTTCTACATTTTGAGTTCATTAAATTTGGATGTATTTTGTTTATCACAGGTTCACTATTCACTAATGTCACAACTTCTTGCACTATATTTGATATATTGACAGTTATTGTATATAATGTACAGAAATGATTTTTTGACTCAGAAATTTGTATAAAGAGATTACAAAGTAATATGCAAGATTTCCTTTTTCATTCATTGTAAGGAATTGTCTCAATATTTCAGAGGTGGTTTGTTGGTTCTATTAGGAGCAGTGTATAAGAAAACTGTTTGGATAAATTACTGTTGTTTGAACACGACAGAACCAATTTTTTCTTAATTCACTTGCTTCAGACAGCGATGCCAGCAATTCATTGCCATTGCTTGGCGGAGTTCCGTCCATGGGATCCTCAATGCAGACACTTTTGCGAGCAATTTCCCTATGTTAGCTTCAGAGCCGATCAGGCCTAATTCCTGTACCCTGGCCTTATCCAGCTATTGTGTGACCCACTGTAGGTGCTCCACCATTGGGTACAGTTCGAAATCAGGAACACCCAGTCTCTTCCTCAAAGGTGTGCAGAGAAGGGTTGCAAGTGAGACTCCCTGACAGCCTCCATCCAAGATCATGTCCCGCAGGAGCAAGTCCAGCTGATGGAACCCCAGCACTGGATCCCTCACTGGCAGGTTTGTAAAAGAGCAGAGCAACCACGGGAGCATAACCTTTTTGGAGAGCGCTATGTGCGTCATTAGGGGTAGTGGGAGCAATCAACAGAAGGGCATGCAGGATATGTGGTATTGCATTGCCCTACCCAGACTTCCCTCCCACAAATCGTCGATTTCATGAAAGATTTGAAAATATTTGAATGTAAGTGACTCCCAAAGGATGTAAAATGGACAGCCAGTTGGCCGGGGTGCATCCCAGACCACCAGAAAGACACACGTCTTGACCTCGTTGACCCAGAGGACCGAAGAAATTCTTCACGGAGCCCCAAAGAGTTGGCTATGTCCTCATCCCCATTCTTCAGGTAGACCAGCAGTTCATCTGCATAGAGGGAGATGATTTGTTCTGTCCTCTCCACTGTGAGCCCTTACCCTTGCACACTGTTCGGAAGAGCTTTGGCAAGTGTTCAATAACTATGGCAAAGAGGAGAGGCACCAGCGGGCGCCCCTGCCTTGTGCCTCTGAAGATTTCATACGCTTCGGAAATATTGAGACCTGTTTTCACCCTTGCTGTGGGCTTTGTGTACAACAGATGCATCCATCTGACCCATTCACGCCCACCCCCAAACGGAGCATGGCTGCCTCAAGGAAGTCCCACCTCTTGGTCTCAAAGGTCTTCTACAGGTCCACTGACATGATTCATGGCATTGGGGTAGTAGGACCAGTCTCGGCTGTAGATTATGTTATACAGCCTGCAAAGTGTGAGTGAGCTATTACAGGCAGATATTTACCTATTCTGATCGATGTGTATCATTTCCTTCATATATGGCTGCATCCAGGAAGACAGCACCTTGCTCAGTATCTTAAAGTCGGTGTTGCGAAAGGATAGGGGTTGAAAGTCCGATTTCCCTGGCTCTGGAAAACTGGACTTAGGTAACGGTACAACCAGAGCCTCACTGGTCGAGTCTGGCAACCCACCCAGCATGAGTGCCTCCTTGTACAGTGCCTCCAGTCTCAGAGTCAAGCATAGAAACAAAATAATGTGAAGGAACAAATAAATAATGTATTATTTCTAGAGGGAAAAACAAATTATTCTCTACCTGATGAGTACTTAATCCCTAAACCGTCTTTCTTATTTATAGCTCAGATACCAACTCCAGGTGTACTATAAAACAAATAATTTCTCTTATTTTTAAATTGTATAGAAAATACGTAAACATATGCACAAATGTATACATACATATACATTTACAACTCCTTCCAACCCATTCTTACTAAATACGGTTGCTAATCGCATAACAGATTTCTTCCAAAGGCAATGAAGAAAAAGAGGTAGTCCAATACATCCTAGAAGGGGTAAATCAATCCTCCACATAATACAAGAAGTGTGTTTTCAATTTTCTTATATGTCTAACTTAGTCAATCTAAGTCTGTTGGACTCCTCCATGCTGTAGGGTCCAGTCTCAGAATCAGCACAACACCATATGTCGTATAAAACTTTAGGGGGAGCCTGTCCGGTCCCGGGGACTTGCCTGTAGCCATGTTCTTGATAGTGTTTTTTATTTCCTGGACAGTATTGGGACCCCCCAGAGTATCCTTTGGGAGGTTACAGAGCTCAGGTCAGCCCAAGAGGGCATCAGGTACCCCTGGGATGTCTGCCATCAGCGGTCTGTAGAGGGATACATAGTAGTCCTGAACTCCGAGCTTATTTCTCTGGGAGAGTAGAGTGTATTCACCCTTGGGGACAGCAAATGGGTACCTGGGCAGATTAGCGCCAAGCCAAGAGTCTCTCTTGAATCCCTTCCTCTTCACCAGGACAATTAATGTACTCTTTGTAATTATGGCATCTAAGGTGTTCCAGGGCAACATTTTATTGCTTCCTGGTTACTAACAATTGAGGAAGAGTATCGAGGTCAGGGCCCAACTCATTGTCCAAACTATGGAGTGTGTCATCGAGGCATGTAAGTTCGAGGTCTAGCTCCCTCCGGTACCCCACTGCCTGGCCTATACCATACCCCTGCACTACTGCCTTGAAGGGCTCCAATTTTACCAGGACATTCAAGACCGTCCCAGAATTCTTGGTGAAATTTTGCACTATCGGGTTTTGTAGTGTATCCTGAGAGACAACATCTGTGAGGGATGCCATGTGCAATCACAATGTTGGGATTGTGGAGTGCTAGTCTACCATTTGGAATGACAGTAAGAGTGGGCTATGGTCTGATATACAGCCTAGGTATTCAGTGTGTGTCAGCACAGTCCCCTCAAGCAGATGTATTGGTCCAGTCTAGTGTGCACTGTATACATGCTGGAGTAGTACTAGTAGTCCCTATCTAAGTTGTGTTGCATGCACTAGATATCTCCCATGTCTCAGTGTACCATCCACTCCCTCATGCCCTCCACCACCCTATGGACTAGAGCCCCAGGCAGTGGGTGGTTCTATTGATCCAGCGTGGTGCTAAGTACACAATTGAAGTCACCTGCGAGGAGCAGGGCTCCCCCTGCCAAGTGGCCCAGCTACATCAAGAGGGAGCTCAGGAATGGCATGTGATCCTGGTTCAGTGCATACATTCTCATCAGGACCACCTGCCTGCTATACAACCAGTCCTCTACCAGGATGTGCCTATACTCCTTGTCAAGTTTGACCACTGTGTCCTCAAATGGGATGCCTACCTTTACCCATACTAGTGTCCCTCGTGCAAACACCAAGAATGTGATGGCATGCATCTGCCCCAACCAGTGGAGCTGTAGTCATTATGCCTCCACTCTTGCGAGGTGCGTTTCTTGTAGCAGGGCTACATGAACCCCTGGCCTCTTTCGGTACATGTGTATTTTAAGGAGCTTGGCCACCACCCTTTCCTTCTACTAATCCATACTATAAATGTAAAAGTGTATGTTAAGGTTCTCATGGTGGCGGTTGCGTTGCTGCCTGGGTCTCCCCGCAGCTAGCCCCCCACCACCTTTTCTCCTGCATCCTACCCCAGAGACAATGAACATTAAGAACGAAAACATATGTCCCATCTTTCTGGCCCTAGAGCAGCCCAGCAATGGCTGTCCACCCAAACAATGGCTGGCCACTGAAACAATGTAGATCAGAAGTGCAACGATAACATTTGTCCTCCATTCCAACTCCTCTGGAAGGGCGGTCAGGGTAGGGTCAAAATCAAACCAAGTTCATTGCTCCTGTCTTACTGCACCAGCCTCCATGTTGACATGATCGTGCCCACTACAAACTCTGAATACGTCACAGGCGAAGGCAAACACCCTCCTCCGCAGCGACCTCCCTTCATTCAGTTCCTGGGCTGCACCTGCAGTTCCCCTATAGGATCTAGTCTGCTGCCTTGTATGTTCGGTGGGATGCCATCAGCCTGCTCCATCCCTTTAGACTCCAGGTCCCCAGTTTGACATCCCAAAGCAGAGCCTTCCTAGGTATCATTTGCCCTGGCATCAGTTGCCTAGGCATCAGTGATCTCCTTTGTCACCTGCAGGGCGGCTGCCTTATGCTTGTGATCTTTGCCAACATTCCATGACCAGTGGCCCCCTGAGAGTGGCACCTGTGCCTTTGCTGCACCCCTCAGTATGTTGGGTCTAATGGCAGAGTCCTCTCTCTCCCCCAGCGCACCTCTAGCCAAGATCATGCTTCCTCTGGCTCCTGGCAAAAGTGGGAGTTGTTGTCAAGCATGATCTTCAGCCTTGCTGGGAAAATGAAGGTATACCAAAGAAGACCTTCCTCACACAGTGCCCTTTTGACCTCCAAGAGTGAAGCACCTTTGGCCTGGAAAGCCACTGTGAAGTCCAGGAACAAGGCCACCTGTCCACTGCCCACTGTCAATGGGCCTCCCTCAAGTGCACATGGCAAAAGGGTGTCTCTGTCTTTGTAGTGGCAACCACTGGTCTAGGTGGGGGCCCTTGGCCATTGCCCAGGCTGGGCAAGGACCCTGTTTGACTTCTCAAACCCAACCCTCGGGGACACCAACCACTCACACATTGCTGTGCCAATTGCACCCTTCTGCATCTTCCACCCTGTATTCAAGTTTGCGTACTTGGTCCGTCAAGTCCTTTAAGTGTGCATTGATGGCCCTCTGTGCTGGTTCAGATAGGTTTGCTTCCTTGACTTTATTGGACAATTTATGATGGTTTGCAATTGGACCGGTTCAGCTGAGACTGAGCCAATTTCCCGCTGAAGCATGGTGTTTGCGTTTGTAATGGTGTTAAGGATATTGTCCAATGTAAGTAGAAGGGGTTGAGGCAGTGGGAGCAAACTCATCCCCTCTTCTGCGGGGACTATCTGTGCCACCCGTGCTTTGAGAGGGGGCCACTTGGTCCTGGCTCTCAGTTTGCCCATCTCTGAACCCAGCCATGAAGGCAGGTCCTGTGTCCGACACCCAGTAGGTCTCCATCCGGGATCACTGTCCAGGCTGCTGCAGACCGCTGTGTTCCATACTTCTTCCAGGGCCTCACACAACAATGAGCCCTGCTATTGGCTTGTCCAGTGGCCTCTGGTTCTGAGCAACTCTTCCCCCGGGCCTGACCTTTGGCAGTCATGCTTGTGTTGTGGCCAAAGTGGCTACACCACTTTCTGGAGGTCAGACTGGTCCCCTTAACACGGAGTGGTCTTCCTTAGTCAAACTGACCGCTATTGGTTTCCTCGGCTGGACCTTCACGTCAGTCCCCTTGTGCAGAAAAATTATGGTCTCTGTCTAGGCGACTGTACGTTTCTAGTCAGGTGTTCTGGTACACCCCAGTGAGCACACTCGGCTCCACGAGGTTGTACGACTCTTCGCCTGTGTGCTGACTGATGCCTCCAGCAATTTCCTGCTCATCCACCACAGCAGAGCGCTGTACACAGTGCAGGCCCCCACACTGTAGACTCTTCTGGGACTTCACATGCTGCTGGGCCTCGTGCCAATCCCATAGCCTTTGTTGTGTGCCATCCTGTGGTAATTACACCGCTCAGCTGCAAATCAGGCCGCTATGTGCATTCTCAGGAGGAATTTTTAGGGCCCTCCATGCTCCTCGTTGGTTACGTGCAAGGCTAGTCTTCACGACTCCATCTCAATCCTCGCTACCATGGAAGTGGTGAAGAGGTCTGCTTTTGTGCCTAACCCGCTGTACATCGGGGCCAACCACTGCCCTCACGTGCTTTCTGCTCACGTCTTGTCACTGTGTGTTGCTCTCCATCCAAACCTCAAATCTGTGGAATCCTGCATGCCAAGAGACACCACCGGGCCCCATGATGCCACCGTCTTCAGAATCAGAAGACCTCCTGGGTGAGTGCACTGCTTCCCCTCCTCAACAGTTGCAGTCAACACCACTGTCCACATTCTCAGGAGGGCCACAAGGGCCTTTGGGCACTTCAAGAGCTGTTTGCCAGGTTGGCCGTAGTTGGCCTGTCTCCATCCCATGTCTGTCCACCAGGGCTCAGCCTCCTCTGGGTGTGACACCCTACCAATCCATTACTCAATGGTGGCCTGAACTGTCTGGGGTTGTATGTGTGTTGATGTTGTCATCAGGATTTAATTAAGCCAGTGCGGAGCGCTCCAATAAAATGTCCGTCAAGCTGGTCAGCCGAACAATGCCCCCTCTAGCAGAAAGCTAGATATGGGTCAAGAAAATGTGCTTTTGTGATTTGGTGTATATCTGCCCAGGAGTTTGTGAGAAATTAAGAGCTAACATGTATGTCTATATAGAGATGCAACGTGTCTGCAGATACAAGAGACTGAACAATGAAATACAATATATATCTAAATAAAAATTAACAACACAAACCTTACAAAACTCTAAAGCTATAGTTACAACTTGTGCCCTGCCTGAAACATCCTATAACTCATGCACCATCAAACAGTGTTGTGAACTCGTTAGCCACACTACATTATTATAGCTTGCGCTTTCTCCATGCACATCTCATACCCTTTCATATTACATCACATATAAAATAAATGATAGCATTCCTAAAAAGACCTATAGTTGGTGGCCGCAGGAGTAACTAGGGTGCCCCCTGTAAATCCATGCACTGGGAGAAGGGTTTTAACCTGTTTGCTGCTTCTGTCGGCCAACGGCTGTCGACAGCACTATCACGGCAGTGCTGCTCATGTCCATTGGCCGACGCGGCCCCGCCCACTTAATGGAACGTTCCGCACTGATACGGAACGTTTGAAGCAGCAAACGTGTTAAACACAAACACATTTCTCTATAGGAGACTATCGGTCCTGAGTCTGAGATGGTGTCGGTAAGAGGCAACTCCAACTGGCATTGTAATAAGCCACATTGTGTATGGTGTTGCTTGAGGTATAGGAAGTTTTGGACGGGGCACAAGTTATAACTCTAAGTGAAACCTGTAAGGATAGAATTTGTAATGGTTGTGTTGGTTTTACTTTTCAACCTTTATTTTTCAATTTCAAACAGTTGGATACATTGTGCAATGATGGAATAGCAACGTTCAGGTAGAACATACTAATGCGACAATTTCTTTCAGAAATCAATGTTTCTAACTTCCAACCAGGAGCAGCCACCACAACGCGTCAGCCAATCTTTACCGTACCGTATTGCGATCACATATGTGAACCTCCATTGTTAGACCTGGCACCATTGGCGTGGGTCTCCCTTCCATTTTTTTGCTGTTGCCTCCTCTGTTTTTGCTATTTTTGTTGCTGGTCTAGATGCTTTGGGCACTTTGCCACTGCTATTCAGTGCCAAAGTGCAAGTGCTCCCTGTTGTAAATTGTTGTAATGGATTAGTGATTCCATGATTAGCTTATTTGATTTACTTGTCAGACCCTAGTACAGTGCACCATGTGTGCCCAGGGCCTATAATTCAAATGCTGCTGGTGGGCTTGCCGCACTGGTTGTGCTACCCACTGAATCAGCTTGTAAAATGTGGCTCAGGCCTGTCATTGCACAGCCTATGTGCAGTCTGCGACTGCAATGTCGACTTGGCAAGTGCAGCCACTTGCCAGTCCCTAAACCTTCCCTTTTCTATGTGTTAGTCACACCTAAGGCAGGCCCAAGGTACCCCCAGGGGCAGGGTGCATTGTATGTGAAAGGTAGGACATGCCCTGATGCTTGTGGCATGTACTGATAGCGAATTACAGCCAATTGTGTTTTTCACTATTGCAAGGTTACCTGTCCCCATAGGCCAGAATGAGCAGTTTGATTATAAAAACTTATAATCCTAACTGACCCAGGGAACTAGGTAGAAATTCAAGTTTATTATGCCTGAACTTGTGTTTGAAAATATCACTTTTATGAAGTAGGTATTTTCTTTCCTAACCATCCAGCATGCCTCTGCTAGGTTTGTGTATTCAATGTCTGGTCTGTGAGTGACATGGGGCTGGAGAGGGTCTTGACTCCAGCAATCTGATGGGTCAGGGCTGGGCTGAATAGGACCTGCATTGAATAGAGTGTGGGGGGAGTAGATTTCCTTTCACTGACCTGAGCCCTCATAGAATAGAGAGTAGGGGGAGGAGATTTTCTTTTAGCTACCTGGGCCAGGTCTGCTTTAAACAATGCTGTCTCCACTTCCTGCCAGGAAGCTGCACAGAACTGGTTTTGGCTGAGCACAGGCACCCTCTGCCTTCAGAGGACAAATGATTTACAGGTATAAATATTGGGGCCCAGACACTAGAACTTTAGATCACTCCTGGGATTCAAGACAAACCTTTGCCAAGGAGAAGAACCATGGAAGGTGAAGGAGGAGACTTCCCCTGGGCTGTTTGCTATTTCTGGGGTTGGCCTGCAGGGGTTACTTTATTTGCCAAGGAAAGGGGAAGAAAACTTTTGTGAACTTTTCATCATCTTGAAGAAGATTTAAAGTCTCAGGGATACTAGTCTTCACCACCAGCTCCCCTGAATTCCCTTGCTGGGAATTCTACCTGCAGAGAGGTGCTTACTATTGTTTGGGCCCTCTGAGAAGCCTGCGTGTCGCTGGGAGCGGGAAGCGCGACACAATGCGGAGAAGCATGTCGCCGCCGCAGCAGTTGCCGACGCATCGCCGAAGAAGCGTGCTACGGCCCGGGTGCTCACTGTGGCATCACCAACGAAGTATGTTGCATCACAGGAGAAGTGGGTCGCCCATGCCGAGGTCACGTCGCATCACCAGAGAAGTGTGTCGCTGGGCCTGTCGCGGCTCAGAAGATACAGAGTTTGCCGCACGGAAGTCAGACGTGCACGCATCACATCCAAAGTTGTCGCATCGAATCAAAGACGCCGTTTTGTCGCATCGCACCGGATCGTCACACCGAGGCACCATTTTGACTCATCATGACCGGACCGCAGTAAGAAACAACGCATCAACTCCCCACGCAATAAGGAAGCGATGCATCCCCTCCCCTGCGCAGCAGTAAGTAATCGACGCATCCACTCCCCTGAGTGTAAGGAACGGCGCATCAACTTCCCTGTGACCCTTTTGTTTGCATTGCGTGATGCATCTAGGGTACTTTGAGAGTAAAGTATTGCATTTACCATCTACATTGAACTAAGCTATTTTCTACCATTTTAAAAACGTATTTTTGATTACAGTATTGTGGATTATTGTCGTTTGTTCTTGTGTTAAGTCTAGTAAAGATTACTTATTTTTCTGAACTGGTGTGGTGTCCATTTGTAGTGTTTTCACTGTACTACTGTTTGTGTATACAAATGCTTTACACACTGCCTCTGAGATAAGCCTGCCTGCTCGTGCCAAGCTACCACGGGGGTGAGCAGGTGTTATTTAGGAGTGCAGCCCCCTAACCCTGACTCGAAGCAAAGGTCCTTATTTGGTCAAAGGTACCTACCTCTGCCAACTAGAGACTTTGGGGGAATGCTGTCCCAACCAAGTAATGGAACCCTTTGGTGAGTGAGCTCCAAGGCAAAATGCAAACATCTATAGGCCATCTTCCTCTTCTTCGGCTTTTAATGTGGTCCAATAAGCAGTGGGGTGTCACTAATGCGGATATGTGTAATCCTACGCAACTCTGACACCACTTGCGTCCAGTAACTCCGCCTTGCAGGGCATCACCATGTTAAATGTATAAAACCTGCACTATGTGCCCTACATCATGGACAATCTTTGGCTCTGAGGCGATTTATACTATGTCATGTTTTTGGAGTCAAAGTGGTCCTACGAAGGAAATTAAAGTGAATCAATTTCTACCGGGCATTACATGACACTGTACGTGTAAGCCTAGCTACGTTCGTCCATTCGCTATCCATTAGTGGGGTCTCAAGATCTGTATTCTACACTGCCCGTGCTTTAAGTTGGCTGCATTGCAGCGCTGCAGCGCTGCATTGCATCGATGCAATGCAGCGCGCGCAATGTAATTCGTTTTATTTATTTATTTACTTACTTTCCAATGTCAAACTAAGGAGAACGAGAAAGAATTGGCATTATGTGAGATAAACAGTAAGGAAAATGAATATGAGAACATCACTACTGTATACATTGCAATTGCACTTTGGGGATATTACTTAATATCTTATATGTCCAGGACAGTTGCACTTTAATCCAATTTGATATGAGGAGAACACGCATTTGCACTTTAAAATATAATTTTATGCAAACTATGCCATAAATGCAAATGAACTTTATTATGGAGCTAAATTTGCACATATTGCATTTGCACTTTATAAATAAAAGCTTGGTCTATATAGAAGACCAATGATGTTTTTAATAATAAATTGACAAGCAATTGCCCTTTACTAAATGGACACGTGCTACAATTAAAGGTATCATATACTGGCATGATTAGAAAGCATATCCATTACTCAACTACCTACATGATAAAGTGTTGTGCGTATTTACTCCTCCTTCTTTCATCTTTTTATTTCTGTGCATAGTTTGATCAATTCTGTGTATATGCGGAATACTTTATTTTGATAAAAGATCAAATGATTCATTGCATTGTGAACTAACGCGACTGAGAATTTCTCCTCTTATTCATCTTTTTCTCACCCCAGTCTACTACCTGTACTTATTCTTTCATCTTTGTTCATCCCTCCGTAGTAATTTACTACGACGAAAGGTCAAATATAAGAGCTTATGCATACGCATTGGAAATCGAGTACTTTACTATAACTTTCATAAAGAACATCATTGATTCACTGGTTAATGAAAATGTAGTGAATACAAATATTTACAAATATTATTAATAATAGAAGAGGATAAATAAATCATGTAATTTCTGCGATTTCAAAAGATTGGATTCAAATAGTCATCTATATAGAAACATTATGAGAAGTTGTAAAATGTACTTTACACAATGTAATGAAAAGAAATTGATTACTGTTGATGGCGGATGACATTTGACAACATTGTAGAATGAAACACACAGTCTAGTTGTTTTTAAAAAAAAGTGATGATGGACTACAGTTAAGTGAAACTTTAAATTGACTATCTAAACGACGGGACTCTATGGTGCTGTGGAAGGTGATGGAGCGGTCATTTCTTAAGGTAATTTCTCAAAGCAAAACCCTCATGCTACCTCTAATTTACTGCTGAAAAGGTAAAGGGCCCTTCACACCATGAATTACCTTCAGGAGACTTTAAATAAACCTGAACAGTCAAAAATGCAATTATTACTCAAGCCAAAAAAGAGTGTTGTTGAGTATTTTAAAGGGTTTTGTTTTCTAGTCAAAAGTGAATTTTTCTCTGACCCTTTATTCATTAGTAAAATATCAATCAGGTTACAGAATTTGGAAAACAGGAAAAATAGCATTAATACTGAACACATTACATTCTGCATATAAGCATTACATGTAGAAAAGAAAATGTGGCGCAAAATATCAGTCAAAATTCTTAAAGAGTTTCTCAGAAAAATAGTCTTGCAAAGCTAATCAATAATTAAATAGTTTGCAAAAAATCTCCCATTAAGAGAAATAAATGCATAAGTCAAATAAATCTTCTCAGACCTAATTAATTAGTCAAAGCATAAACTTAAAGTTTAGCATCTAAATCTAAAAATCCTTTCTATCTGTTGCTGCTCTATGCATCTCTGTGTCTAAAAAGCAAATAAGGAGTGAGACAGCCCGCCCTTCACAGGCCTCAAAGGAATGTGGCCTGCAGTGCCAAAATATGACGTGCAAGGACTTTGGAAAAAAAATCACCAGGGAACCCCCCACCTGACTCTCCTCGGACGCCCAAGGCTGCACCTGTGACGATCTCGTACCTAATCCATGTGAATGAAGCAAATCCTAAGCCAAAATGAGCAAGAAGCCAGCCAGAGAGCAAAAAGCCAGCTGAGCTAAAAAGCCAACCATACCTCCAAAGAGGTCATTATTTATACTCTAATTCTTGGCAGACTACACAAAAAATGTGGCATCTTCAGAAAAACTTGTACATGATTGGTCAGCCACAATGGCATGAGTTCTCACTACCCTGACTCATTCTAAAATCCTGACTATACCAATTTTACCAAAAGAAGCATACATGAGTAAATACATTTATATTGTTTTTAAAAGATTACCTAGGAAAAATGTTTCATTCTAATTCTCTTCCTTACTTTCACACCGCAGTAGGACGGATATTTTAACTAACTGGTACATTGGCACAATCACAAGAATGCACAAAGTTCAATATGGCCTTGACTTCTTCCGCAGTTTGAGTCAAGCTTGTGTCTGCGCATGCTCTCTTCTCTTTTAACCCCTCCCCTGCTGGTGACGGAACCACTCCGTCATCAGCTGCGGTCGTGCTGTGCTGATGACGGAGCGGTTCCGTCACGGCCCGCTCGGAGCGCCTGCGCGGCGCGGATTCCGCGCCTGCGCTGAGCGTTCCATTGAGCGGGAGGGGCCGTGACGGAACTGCTCCGTCATAAGCACAGTGCAACCGCGGCTGGTGATGGAGCGGTTCCGTCACCAGCATGCGGCCGCCGCGCGGCCGCCCCACCACCTTAGCACTGCGGCGGAATAGCCGCCGCAGTGAAGGGGTTAATGCAAGCCATAGCCTTGCTGGATTCACAGGCAGCCATTTCATGGTAGGCCCAAAAATAAAACAGACACAAAAGAGAATATTAATTTGATGCAAATCAGCCATTATGTTTCCCTCCCTCATACGAATACCCCTTATAAATGTTTACCTAGCCAAACTATTAGTGTAAAGCAGCTTTTCTATTATTTATGACAACATGCAAAATAAATGTGCAATGTGCAACAAAGCATTTTCATGCTTTAGTGTAAATTTTAAAAGCACACACAGTTAATACAGCACACACAGCACACACAGTTAATAGAGCGCACACAGCAACATGTTTTAATGTTTTAGATAGCTTTTCATGCAATATGCATTTAGCCCCATGTGTAGTGTTTGATGCATTATTAATTCACACACATTATAAAAAGAGGTGTTTTTAACTGAAAATGTTTATCAAAATATGCAACAAGTCAAAGACTTTTAAGACAGGAATAGTGAATTTAGATTGCAAGGAGTGAGCTGGGAAGAGAGAAACACATTCTATTAATCTTCAAAGCTAAAAAGGCCACTTTTCTCTACACTGCAAAAACACGTTAATTCAGCAAAAGGATTTCAGACTGACTTAGGCCTTAGTCTGTCTGAAGCACAAAAATAAAAAATGCCTCACTGCAGATGAAATCTGCTCCATAAAAAGGCAAGGAAATGCATTGACTGTCCTTGTTGTAGATTCTCAGTCCGTGAGAAGTTCAAGTAAAGAAATTCACTTGCTGCAAGTGGTGCCGAGTGATTCTACCATGAAGGGAGGATTTTAAAGTAGACTAGTCATTGGTTAACTCCAATCATAGCTGCCAAGGTTTCAGATTTTCATGTGTGACATTTTCATAATTTTGGTCTATTTAGGAGTGACATTTCAACAACTATGAGTGACACTTTCTCACGAGCAAAATCAAGCAATAAAGATGAGGGACACATATCAAATATCAGAAATTACACGAATTTGAGCAATGATACGGCCAAAGAAGATTTTAAAACTGCTGCAAAGCACCAGTAATCAAATGGCAGTAACATGTACTTGTGTAGCGAGGTCAGGATGTCAAAGACAGGCATCAGTCTTGCTGCAATTTTACTCAGCAAGCGCCTGGCGGGAGGCAGCAGCACTTACTGGGGCCTCGTTTGTTGGAAAAGGTACCAGAATGTTCAAAATAACAGTTTAGTAGGTATGTGTAAATAGAGAAGCAGTACCAGAGTTGCTCGCGCTACAGAGGGCCCCCAAAATTGATCTGCTCAACTGATTTAAGCAACCAGCTCAGAGTCCCACCAAACTGTTGCTTTCGTTTTGCAGTTAAGTCGGTATTTTACAACTCCATGCGGCGTTCGAGCTGTCATTCGCGCCTCCACCTACCCGACCAAATAGATGGCAAGTAAATGCCAGAAAGGAATACAACACAGATATCTGCTTAAGGCCGACACTGTGGTAATGTAGTCATGAGTAAGGGTGGGCGTAGTTCACGAAGTAGCGCTACGCGAAGCTACGCGAAGTGCACTTCGCACTACGCGAACTTCTCGTAGAACTTCGCGAGCTGCGTAGTAGCATGCTCGCACTGTGCAAGATGCATTTTCAATGATTGCACAGTGCGGACAAGCATCCGGCACTGTGCAAGCATTGAAAACGGCATCTTGCCCAGTGCGAGCTGTAGTTTTCTGCTGCTCGAGTAGATTATTACTCGAGCGGCAGCTTTCTCAACGCGAACAGGTAGTTTCTCATTGAGAGCGGTCGCGAGCATGCGCAACCACTCACAATGAGAAACCTGACCTCCTCGCGTTGAGAATCTCGCCGAGATGTCATTTTGCTTGCTCGCGGTCGCGAACATGACGTTCAGGACCGCGAACAAGCAAAAAATGACCGCTGCACTACGCTACGCTACACTACGCATGTTCGCACTGTGCTACGTGCAGCTCGCGTAGTGCGAAGTTGCAAAAACTTCGCAAACTCCGCGAGCATAGCGTAGTGCTTCGCCCAGGGTTAGTCATGAGTGTATAGTGGGGCTGTGCTCGCTTTGCAAGTGGCAGTCACTTCTTTTTCTCCCCCCTTTTGTGTTTCTTATGGCTGGACGGGATGGTGTGTGACCCCGCAGAACGGCTGTTTATAAAGTAATTGCAGCTAGCTGTGACAGGTGCATAAGATTAATATACACTGGGTGAGGGGCAAGGCAGCACTGGAGTGAAGCAAAGTGGCGTTAAGTATCGCCACCCTGTGGGCAAAAGTCCCCCTCAACTAAAAAAACTTGACCTATAGTCTAGACTGATTTAAGTAGACAGCTGCTCGCTGATGTAAGGAAGGGTAATTATTTCAGTTTACCTGATAGCGGTGGGCGGTCCAGTCTGCAGGAAGCACTGTCTCTCTGAGCGCGGTGGGTCCGGCGGGCGCTTGAGCGCCCGATCATGATGCCTCTTATGTTGATGCCACGTGGCCATGATGTTCATGCTGACCAGGCGGAGTAAAAGATTAGAGTCACCTCAGGTGGTTGTCGATGATGTGCCGTCCCGCCGGAGCCGGTCCAAGACCAACGCCGGGTTCATTTATATACTATAATAAATGATTGCCTCTGGCTGCGCAGGCGGCAGCGCACTCTGACTTTATCAGACTCACTGAGAGGAACCTGCGACTGCATGTCACACTCCCCCACAGTGCCACAGCCTGAAACGCAGCATTGGGACAACGACTCTGACGGCAGGCCCCGCCCGGGGGTCTAGTATTGTCCAGTCAAAGTCAGTGACTCAGTGTGTGTGACAGCCGCGGGAGCTGCCCAGTGGGCTGGAATTTCAATGCAGGACGGCAGCAGGGTAGAGATTGTAACATTGTAGCAGAGCAAGCTGCGTGTAACATGATCTTAAACTGTTTCTGAGCCTTCTGGCAGCCGCAAGTGAAGTCTGCTACGGTCTGGGCACATGGCACACAGATGTCAAAGGCGCAGGAGTGTGCGCTATCTCCAGGCTGGCCGTAGGCAGCCAGTTTCAGCGCTGTCAGCAGAGTGACGATCAGTGGCGAAATGTGTGATAATGCATTTCAGTGCAGTGATGCGGGACCACCACACTGAAATGTGTTAGTGTCACGCCTGATGCGTGTCCAATCAATCTGCCAAAGGAAAACCAGCACTTGAAAAGTTGAATTGTAATGACGATGTATTAATACGTAAGTGGTATTACCATTCATCAAATATAGTAGGACCAATGCGTTTTGGCTGGCCTTTTCCACCATGGTCGCAATTTTGTCAAAACAGACATTTTAAAGACAAACGTAACTGACATAGAAGACATACACCCACAGTGATAAGGGTGTGACTACCATACGTTGAACATAGCGGTCATAGTTTTGTTTTGTTATGCAACATGATCTTATCTATTCTTTGTATGTTTAACAAAGTGATTATTTTTGTAATTTAAAGTAAGTTTGTGATCATGAACATAATTATCTGATCATTGTCATCATGAGAAAAACTATCTACACTTTGTATTTAATTTTCAGATATTTAATCCACTAAATAGTGGATTACATGTGGTTTAATTTTGAGACTATTGTTGGATTGATAATGTATTGATGGAATATTTAAATAATGACATTTATTGATGGGTATTATCGATGTAAATGATGAACTTCCTTCTAAAATATGGCAACATATGGGCAAGCTCTGAATCTATGCCCCTGCAGGCAGCCAGCCCCATGCTGTGGTTGCCTGTGTACAACCGCCCACAGCCATCTAAAGCCACATTCTGCATGGCGGAAGGCCTTGTGTGGCATTGGGTTAGCCGCAACTGCATCTAGCCCTTTAGCACAGCCTCCTTCCCCAAGCCACTTTAGGCCTCAGGAACCCCTTCCCCATTGGCAGTTCTTTTAGGGAAGGGGGGAAGTGCAACCCTTCACGAGCACTTTTGGGCCTTGGAACCCAATCCCCTGAGGCCAAAAGCAGTTTGTAAAGGAGATAAGAGCGCGTGCGTCCACTCCCCAAGCCACAAGGGCCCTCAAGGAACTACAGATTGCGCTTTCACCATGCAATGCTACTTACCCCACATATTACATCACTCATAACATCTTCCATAACTTAAATGAGAATATCGCCTCAGCATTTACAATTAATTTATTGATGAGAAAACAGTGAATGGCAGGAAGGCAAATTATAGTTACCTTTGGGCATGAGTTCTAGTTACCAGAAATAACTATAATGTAGTTATATGTAAACTATATGTATAATATAACCACTTTTTCAAAATATAATTTGTTCGATAATGTTAACTATATGTAAAATATAAATAACCCCAAGACTACCCATATCCCAAAAAAATCCTATACTGCAGCAAACTCTCTCTGATAGGCAAGGTTGCCCAAGATTTTATTGTTCCTTTGATCCCATTCTTAGAAAAACCACAGAAAGAAACCTTGTTGGTCTGCACCAATGCATGTAATTGAACATTTCAACCCCTCTCTAATTAAAATTGCGACTCCTTTGTGCACCATGGCTGCATCCAATTTATCTCTAATGATTTCTACGTCGATTGAGTTAAATGTGTTTCCTGAAGTCAAATATTGTATGGACAATGATCCCTGAGCCATGATACTGCTGATTTTCGTTTAGGATAATTAATCAGGTCTTCAGCCCATTTCCATCGTAAGACAAAATGTTCAATTTTGTATTCGATCTGGTGATAAAGCAGCTAAGCTCCAGTTGCTCTTGAATTATACTTTGTTGATATGCTCACAATAAGTAATGTTGCTTAAATGACTATACTTAATTTAAAGGCTATGAATATCAGTTCTGAAAAGTTTGCTTCGGTATCATCATTCACCAGGGGGCATGTCAAGGATGACCCCTGAAAGCCAAGGAAACATAACACTGGAATTCAAAATAATTACAGCTCTCAACAGTGGGTTTCTGACTAATACATGCGAAACAAATCTACTCCTATATAATACTGAGATTAAAACACTTCTGGAGGTTCTCTAGGCTGTAGTAATGCTTATAATGTTATTTTTAGAAGTGCTTCTTTAGCAATGATAGAACTGTTGTAGGTCATGCATAGAATGTGTGTATGTCACTATGCTTGTGTGTGGAGTGCTGGTCAGTCTGGAGTTCGTTTACAAGCTGGCAGCACCAAAAATAATATATGTAAATATCAATGTATATCTGTTTTATCTTATTGAGGAAAGATACAAAAATTATTGCAGGCAGCACCTTACTTGAATTTGATATTGTCAAAATAAATAATACTGATAAACGTTTATAAATACCAGAAAACAGCAATTGCCAGAGTCCAGAATCAAATCGGTGTGAAACGCGATGAAAATGAAGAAAAATCGGCATAAAACCAATCTAAAATGGCCGCCGACGTGACCTTACGTGGGGTCGTACCCACAATTCAATGCGCGAGTACCCACAATTCCATGCGCATGTAGTAGTGATGAGCAGTGCACTGACGCGCGATGACAAAGGAAGGTTCTGCAAGATGCCGCGACGTTCAAACTCACTGGAGCGGGAGCTAACACGCTGTAGCGGTTTGTGAAACGGTGGCGTTTGAAAGATGCAGAGTGGGTAGGAAGCTAAAATAAAGTGGTTTTCTTCATTTTTTTTTTTTGAAAAGATAAATGAAAGTCTCACCGCACTAAGGCACAGCTGTTTTGAAGAGAAACGAATAGTTTTCTTTGAAACGAAGAGTTTTCTTGAATCCAGGATAACAAATGTAGAGTTGTATGAAGCAGGATATCAATTTCATTAGAAAATTGCCAGTTTCCCTCGTCGCCAAATTTGTAGTGAATGAATACCCACCAAGTTTGGTGATAAATCTTCTTTATTCCTCAAGATATGCAGTACAGATAAAAAGGTGCTGCCAGCTTGTAAACGAACTCCAGACTGACCAGCACTCCACACACAAGCATAGTGACATACACACATTCTATGCATGACCTACAACAGTTCTATCATTGCTAAAGAAGCACTTCTAAAAATAACATTATAAGCATTACTACACATCCTCCTCCTAAAATAATAAAAAAACAAAATCAACTTAAAGAATTATTTACAGACAAAATCATTTAAAAATCTTGGAGTAACAACACTTCTACCACTTCTGGTAAGAACAAGAGGTTGCAAACTCTCAGCGACAGGAGGATTGTGATCACATTGAATTAGAGAAGAAGATGGCACAGAACTAGGCTCTTTACCAACGTTCTGAGGTTCTTCGACCAAAGACTCAGATCCAGGAAATGGAGTTGAAGACTGACTAACAATATTGTCACCGTCAGAGGGAGTTGAAGACTGACTAACAATATTGTCTCCGTCAGAAGAATCTGTGCTGGAATCCAAGGACACAACTGGAGTCAACCACCAAAAGTCACCACACACATCCCCCTTCTTGTTTTTACAAGGATCAGACCCTCTGGCAAAAGCAATCTTACTCATGTGATGAATGGAACCATCATCTAACAAGACGGTATTACGCATTACTTTAGTGATTGTCTTGGGATCAGAAAATCTAGGTTGTAACTTCCCAATTTTCTTGGAAGATTTAACTCTAACCAATTGGCCAACTTCAACGTGAGTATCTTTAGTACCATGTTTTCTATCATAATACAATTTGCTTTTATCCTGAGATTTGCAAATATTCTCTGTGACCTTGTCAGAATTCCAAGCATACTCTTTGCTTCTCCCCATCCACACAGGATTTAATTTGGAATACGGAAATCTGCCTCTCATTAAACCAAATGGACTTTCACCACACGTTTCATGAATAGTGATTCTATAAGACCATAACATTTTGTCAAGTTCGCCATACCAATTTTTTCTGTTCTTGTTGGCTAATTGCAAGGTTCCTTTAATAACCCTGTTGACCCTTTCTACAACAGAATTGCCTTGGGGATGATAAACAGCAGAAAATCTTTGCTTGATACCAGATGATTCCATAAATACCCTCATGGTATCAGATTTGAACTGAACGCCGTTGTCAGTTAGAATAGAAGCAGGAAGACCTTCTCTGATAAAACACTCATCCAAAAATGATATAACAGTTTCAGTGTTGACTCTGTTAACTACTTTCAATTCGATCCATCTGGAGAATAGATCTACTAAGACTAAGATGAACTTGATAGAATCATCTTGCCACACAATAGGTCCCATAATATCTAATGCTAATTCCTCCCAGGGTAATTTGGGACACCTAAGTGAGGACATTGGGGGATTAAGCGTTTTTTGACTTTTGTCAGAACACTCACATTGCACACAGTCTCGAACAGACCTTTCGATCTCCAAGTCAATGCCTGGCCACCAGTACAAGGCTTTTATAATTCTTTTTGTTCTGGATATTCCAGGATGTCCCTCATGGCCCAAAGAGATAATTTTTTGGCGTACTCCTAACGGTGGTATGAGTTTGTCACCACGACATAAGAAATCACCGTCAAGACTGAGTTCATCTTTGACCTCCCAGAATGGCTTCAATTGACTGTCAGTTTTAGTTAAGACAACCCAACCTTGGTTGACTTTTATTTTAACTGTTTCAAGAACATTATCCTTGCCAGAAGCTGAATTCCACTCATCCTTTGATAAGCCATGAGGATCAGAAAAAATTCCAGCAACACAACAATCATTCCAAGAGTTCAAATCAATTTCCTTCATTGGTAAGGGTAATCTACTTAAGAAGTCAGCGACCACATTCTTTGCACCAGGTACATACTGAATAGTGTAAATGAAATCTTGGAGTCTCATGGATAAACGAGCAATCCTGGCTGAAGCTCTGGACAAACCTTCCGTAGTGAGGAGCTTGGTCAGAGGTTTATGGTCTGAACGTAAAATAAACTGTTTACCCCAAATAAATTTACGAAAGTGCTCCATTGCCCATACCACAGCAAGCGTCTCACGCTCGATCACAGAGTACTTTTCCTCACAAGGTGACAATGATCGTGAAGCGAAGGCTATGACAATTTCATCACCTTGTTGAGAAATCTGTGAGAGAACACTCCCCAAACCAACTCCACTAGCGTCAGTGGTCAAATAAGTTTTGGCGCACGGGTCAAAACCTTGTAGCATAGGCGCATTCACTATGGCATATTTGATTTCTTTAAATGCAGCACTACATTTCTCATCCCAAACAAAAGGTGATTTGTTCTTCATGAGAACACGCATGTGAAATGTTTTCTGTGAAAACTGATTAACAAATTTAGAGTAAAATTCAGCTAAACCAAGAAATGATCTGAGTTCATCCTTGGACTTAGGTTCAGGTGAATTCACTATTGCTTCAACTAATTTTGTTTTAGGTCTTATCCCTTCATCACAAATTTCATGACCTAAATACGTAACAGAGCTCTTTGAAAACTTGCACTTGCTGAGCTCCCCAACCAAACCATTATCAGCTAAAACCTTAAGAACTTTTCTCAGGAGATTGTCATGGTGATCTTTATCCTTTCCCATAATTAAAATATCATCCTGGAAAAAGATTACCCCTTTGATGTTTCCAAAAAGGTTGGTCATTAGCCTCTGAAATACTGCCGCAGCAGAGGCTAAGCCAAACGGCATTCTTTTAAATCGAAAACATCCAAATGGAGTAGCAAATGATGTAAGATGTCTACTTTCTGGATCAAGAACAACCTGATGATAAGCTGCTGATAGGTCCAAAGTGGAAAAAACTTTTGCATCTTTGGTTAAGGACAACATTTCATCAATGCGTGGAAGTGGATATTGATCAACCAAAATTTGACTGTTCAAATATCTCAAATCCACACATAAACGGGCCTTGCCATTGGCCTTGCGTGCGACGACCAATGGCGAAACCCATTCAGCTGCTTCAACAGTCTCAATAATATTAGCATTTAACAATTTATCAAGTTCAGATTTAACCTCATCCCTAATGATGAGAGGAATATTCCTGGCTTTGTGAATTTTAGAAATAGCATTGTCTTTAAGTCTGATTTGATGTGTAAAACCTTTCAGCTTGCCAATAGTGCCAGTAAATACAGAAGGAAACTCATCAATCACCCATTTCTTGGTGTCTTCACTTATGCAGGAAACCAACACTTGTTCCTTGCTATTGGGATCCAAAATTATGTGTAGACTTTTTTGATCCCTCCAACCCAACACTGAAGGACCATCCTTCGACACATACAACTTGCAAGTGGCATGCATACCTTTAAACTTGAAAATTAGTAGTCTGAACCCTAAAATCTCTATTGTGTTGTCGGTATAACTAACAGGTGAGATATCAGAAGGTTCCAACCAACTTCCAATTTGGTTAACAAATTTCTGATCCCAAACATTCTTGTTCACAATAGTATAGGGTGACCCAGAATCTGCAGCAAGTTGCGTCATGACTCCACCTAATGAGACTTGGCATAAGGGTTTACTAGAATCAATATCAGAAATGTTCAATACTACCTTTTTTTTTTAACTGCATTTTGTACAAGTAGAACTTCTTCATCAGAAGATGAGGTACAATCCTGTGCTACCTCTTGAATGCAAGCAATCTTACCTTTTGAATTTTTAAAGACTTTTCTTTTACAGACCTTAGCAAAATGCCCCATAACCCCACTGTTCAGACATTTAGTGTTCTTAGCAGGACACTTAGGATAATGAGCAAGGTGAGAATGACTACCACATCTATAACACACAGGTTCAGAGGTTTTCTTATAGTCAAAATTTTCTTTTTTAGCATTAGTAGACCTGAAATCTTTGTTACTTCTAATAAAAGATTTCCCTTCAGAAATTTTGTTTACGATTTCAGTTTCCTTTTTCTCACTGGAAAGAGAAGCCTTTGCGCAACGTTCTGAGAGTTCAGCTTTTTTAACCATGGCGATAATTTCTTTCAAAGTTCCATCACCTTCAACCCATAGTTTATTCTGAATGGTTTTAGTTTTAGTGTACATGACAACTTGATCTCGAATAAGATCATCATGAAGTTGAGCAAATTTGCACTTAACAGCTAATTTTCTAAGTGCGGAAACGTAATCCTCAACTGATTCGGATTTATTTTGCTTGCGTTGAAAGAAGGAATGTCTGGTGACAGCAATGCAAACACAAGGAGAGAAATAATCATCGATATCCAAAAGTGCTGAATTGAAAACATCAATGTCACCAGCAGATCTATCAGTCTTGTCCAACTGATTGTAGATTCTTAATCCTTCAGGGCCAAGACCTAATAATAAAATCCTTTTTTTTCTTTCAGGAGTGAAAGGTCCACTAACATCTTCAAGATTTGCAACATAGTTCAAGAAATATTCTTTCCAATCTAACCAAGCAACAGGAGGATCACCAGGAACAACTAAAAATTCTCTTGGAGCATTTAGGTTCAGGCCATGTACAGGCTTTTCACCAGAAGAAATGGCACTGTTAGTGTCAGGCATAATGACACAAACCCAGAAAAAAATAATATATGTAAATATCAATGTATATCTGTTTTATCTTATTGAGGAAAGATACAAAAATTATTGCAGGCAGCACCTTACTTGAATTTGATATTGTCAAAATAAATAATACTGATAAACGTTTATAAATACCAGAAAACAGCAATTGCCAGAGTCCAGAATCAAATCGGTGTGAAACGCGATGAAAATGAAGAAAAATCGGCATAAAACCAATCTAAAATGGCCGCCGACGTGACCTTACGTGGGGTCGTACCCACAATTCAATGCGCGAGTACCCACAATTCCATGCGCATGTAGTAGTGATGAGCAGTGCACTGACGCGCGATGACAAAGGAAGGTTCTGCAAGATGCCGCGACGTTCAAACTCACTGGAGCGGGAGCTAACACGCTGTAGCGGTTTGTGAAACGGTGGCGTTTGAAAGATGCAGAGTGGGTAGGAAGCTAAAATAAAGTGGTTTTCTTCATTTTTTTTTTTGAAAAGATAAATGAAAGTCTCACCGCACTAAGGCACAGCTGTTTTGAAGAGAAACGAATAGTTTTCTTTGAAACGAAGAGTTTTCTTGAATCCAGGATAACAAATGTAGAGTTGTATGAAGCAGGATATCAATTTCATTAGAAAATTGCCAGTTTCCCTCGTCGCCAAATGCAGTTAAAAAAAAGGTAGTATTGAACATTTCTGATATTGATTCTAGTAAACCCTTATGCCAAGTCTCATTAGGTGGAGTCATGACGCAACTTGCTGCAGATTCTGGGTCACCCTATACTATTGTGAACAAGAATGTTTGGGATCAGAAATTTGTTAACCAAATTGGAAGTTGGTTGGAACCTTCTGATATCTCACCTGTTAGTTATACCGACAACACAATAGAGATTTTAGGGTTCAGACTACTAATTTTCAAGTTTAAAGGTATGCATGCCACTTGCAAGTTGTATGTGTCGAAGGATGGTCCTTCAGTGTTGGGTTGGAGGGATCAAAAAAGTCTACACATAATTTTGGATCCCAATAGCAAGGAACAAGTGTTGGTTTCCTGCATAAGTGAAGACACCAAGAAATGGGTGATTGATGAGTTTCCTTCTGTATTTACTGGCACTATTGGCAAGCTGAAAGGTTTTACACATCAAATCAGACTTAAAGACAATGCTATTTCTAAAATTCACAAAGCCAGGAATATTCCTCTCATCATTAGGGATGAGGTTAAATCTGAACTTGATAAATTGTTAAATGCTAATATTATTGAGACTGTTGAAGCAGCTGAATGGGTTTCGCCATTGGTCGTCGCACGCAAGGCCAATGGCAAGGCCCGTTTATGTGTGGATTTGAGATATTTGAACAGTCAAATTTTGGTTGATCAATATCCACTTCCACGCATTGATGAAATGTTGTCCTTAACCAAAGATGCAAAAGTTTTTTCCACTTTGGACCTATCAGCAGCTTATCATCAGGTTGTTCTTGATCCAGAAAGTAGACATCTTACATCATTTGCTACTCCATTTGGATGTTTTCGATTTAAAAGAATGCCGTTTGGCTTAGCCTCTGCTGCGGCAGTATTTCAGAGGCTAATGACCAACCTTTTTGGAAACATCAAAGGGGTAATCTTTTTCCAGGATGATATTTTAATTATGGGAAAGGATAAAGATCACCATGACAATCTCCTGAGAAAAGTTCTTAAGGTTTTAGCTGATAATGGTTTGGTTGGGGAGCTCAGCAAGTGCAAGTTTTCAAAGAGCTCTGTTACGTATTTAGGTCATGAAATTTGTGATGAAGGGATAAGACCTAAAACAAAATTAGTTGAAGCAATAGTGAATTCACCTGAACCTAAGTCCAAGGATGAACTCAGATCATTTCTTGGTTTAGCTGAATTTTACTCTAAATTTGTTAATCAGTTTTCACAGAAAACATTTCACATGCGTGTTCTCATGAAGAACAAATCACCTTTTGTTTGGGATGAGAAATGTAGTGCTGCATTTAAAGAAATCAAATATGCCATAGTGAATGCGCCTATGCTACAAGGTTTTGACCCGTGCGCCAAAACTTATTTGACCACTGACGCTAGTGGAGTTGGTTTGGGGAGTGTTCTCTCACAGATTTCTCAACAAGGTGATGAAATTGTCATAGCCTTCGCTTCACGATCATTGTCACCTTGTGAGGAAAAGTACTCTGTGATCGAGCGTGAGACGCTTGCTGTGGTATGGGCAATGGAGCACTTTCGTAAATTTATTTGGGGTAAACAGTTTATTTTACGTTCAGACCATAAACCTCTGACCAAGCTCCTCACTACGGAAGGTTTGTCCAGAGCTTCAGCCAGGATTGCTCGTTTATCCATGAGACTCCAAGATTTCATTTACACTATTCAGTATGTACCTGGTGCAAAGAATGTGGTCGCTGACTTCTTAAGTAGATTACCCTTACCAATGAAGGAAATTGATTTGAACTCTTGGAATGATTGTTGTGTTGCTGGAATTTTTTCTGATCCTCATGGCTTATCAAAGGATGAGTGGAATTCAGCTTCTGGCAAGGATAATGTTCTTGAAACAGTTAAAATAAAAGTCAACCAAGGTTGGGTTGTCTTAACTAAAACTGACAGTCAATTGAAGCCATTCTGGGAGGTCAAAGATGAACTCAGTCTTGACGGTGATTTCTTATGTCGTGGTGACAAACTCATACCACCGTTAGGAGTACGCCAAAAAATTATCTCTTTGGGCCATGAGGGACATCCTGGAATATCCAGAACAAAAAGAATTATAAAAGCCTTGTACTGGTGGCCAGGCATTGACTTGGAGATCGAAAGGTCTGTTCGAGACTGTGTGCAATGTGAGTGTTCTGACAAAAGTCAAAAAACGCTTAATCCCCCAATGTCCTCACTTAGGTGTCCCAAATTACCATGGGAGGAATTAGCATTAGATATTATGGGACCTATTGTGTGGCAAGATGATTCTATCAAGTTCATCTTAGTCTTAGTAGATCTATTCTCCAGATGGATCGAATTGAAAGTAGTTAACAGAGTCAACACTGAAACTGTTATATCATTTTTGGATGAGTGTTTTATCAGAGAAGGTCTTCCTGCTTCTATTCTAACTGACAACGGCGTTCAGTTCAAATCTGATACCATGAGGGTATTTATGGAATCATCTGGTATCAAGCAAAGATTTTCTGCTGTTTATCATCCCCAAGGCAATTCTGTTGTAGAAAGGGTCAACAGGGTTATTAAAGGAACCTTGCAATTAGCCAACAAGAACAGAAAAAATTGGTATGGCGAACTTGACAAAATGTTATGGTCTTATAGAATCACTATTCATGAAACGTGTGGTGAAAGTCCATTTGGTTTAATGAGAGGCAGATTTCCGTATTCCAAATTAAATCCTGTGTGGATGGGGAGAAGCAAAGAGTATGCTTGGAATTCTGACAAGGTCACAGAGAATATTTGCAAATCTCAGGATAAAAGCAAATTGTATTATGATAGAAAACATGGTACTAAAGATACTCACGTTGTAGTTGGCCAATTGGTTAGAGTTAAATCTTCCAAGAAAATTGGGAAGTTACAACCTAGATTTTCTGATCCCAAGACAATCACTAAAGTAATGCGTAATACCGTCTTGTTAGATGATGGTTCCATTCATCACATGAGTAAGATTGCTTTTGCCAGAGGGTCTGATCCTTGTAAAAACAAGAAGGGGGATGTGTGTGGTGACTTTTGGTGGTTGACTCCAGTTGTGTCCTTGGATTCCAGCACAGATTCTTCTGACGGAGACAATATTGTTAGTCAGTCTTCAACTCCCTCTGACGGTGACAATATTGTTAGTCAGTCTTCAACTCCATTTCCTGGATCTGAGTCTTTGGTCGAAGAACCTCAGAACGTTGGTAAAGAGCCTAGTTCTGTGCCATCTTCTTCTCTAATTCAATGTGATCACAATCCTCCTGTCGCTGAGAGTTTGCAACCTCTTGTTCTTACCAGAAGTGGTAGAAGTGTTGTTACTCCAAGATTTTTAAATGATTTTGTCTGTAAATAATTCTTTAAGTTGATTTTGTTTTTTTATTATTTTAGGAGGAGGATGTGTAGTAATGCTTATAATGTTATTTTTAGAAGTGCTTCTTTAGCAATGATAGAACTGTTGTAGGTCATGCATAGAATGTGTGTATGTCACTATGCTTGTGTGTGGAGTGCTGGTCAGTCTGGAGTTCGTTTACAAGCTGGCAGCACCTTTTTATCTGTACTGCATATCTTGAGGAATAAAGAAGATTTATCACCAAACTTGGTGGGTATTCATTCACTACATAGGCACATTACATTAAGGGTGGTAATTGGCATCTAGGTCTCAGAACATTTAGACAATCTATTATGATCATGGTAACCTCCTCCTGCAGAGGGCAGGCCCTAAGATGGAAAGGTGGAATCAGTTACCCCTCATTACTATTTAAAGATTTGCTAGGGTAAGAATGTCTATTTGGCCCCTGTTTCTGTGAATATTTGCTACCCTGGGGTTTTCAAGCTAGATACTTTACAAAGATAAATTGTGTCATTAGGAGATTCCTGTCATGAATAGGAAGTCTCAAAGTAGCTTTCAGAGACTACATTTAAGCTTCGCTGACAAGGTCATAGATCTTCCAGATAAGAGAGCTGTTTATGACGCAACTAATTCTCATCATCTCCCCACACAGCAATATTATGAGCATTCTCTAAGTTAGAATAATGTCAGAACAGAATAACACATTCTCACGTTTACTAAGGCAACACTGCAAACTCAAATTAGTTTGATACAAGAGCCTAATTATAATACTAAAATGATGCTGTACAAAGCCTGTAAAATATCTATGGACCACAAGGTGGCTCGGGGATTCTACTGAACTAGGCCTACCCTTAGAAGAAGGCGGGCTCAAAGGATAGGAAACAGTCAATTTCGGGCTAGTCAAACACTGTAAGTTTTTTTACCAAATTATTTCTTACAGGATGCTCCATCAGATATTGGGTGTATGGCAGAATAATTACTGTCTTTCCTAGCCAAAGTAATAAAATTAGCAGTCTTGGCTTTGAATTAGAGTTCGGAAGGTAAGTTACTCCATCACAAATGAGATGGGTGTACCATTCGCCTTATTACAAGTGCTTTATATCAAATGGAACTAGCAATAAAATGGATTGGATATCCGTTGTGTTTGTGATAAAGTGGTCAGTTCCCCAAACTCTAAGGGCTAGATGTACAACCCTGCCATTTTGCGAGTTGGAAATTGAGTTGTTTTGCAACTCGAAAAATGGAATGTACAAGAGTGTCTCAGACACTGTTTACAACTCCTAATGGAGTCGAAATCGACCTGCCTCATAAATACCTTTTTTAATGTACTCTGTTTTCCTCAACCCTTTCACTGCCAGGCCTCGCCCCACGTACTTAGCATTTGTATGGCGATTTGGGGTAGTTCACGCCAAGGCCCCTGTGGATTTTTGTACATGCCAAATTTGCGTCCTTTTCTTCCAACATCATGGGGATTTTAAAGGTATCCATGGTTTGTGGATATCCCAAGAGCGGACACGGAAATTAGCTAAAATACAACTAATTCGTTTTTTTAATGGGAAAAAGTGTGGCAGAAGAAAGCGTCTGGTTGTTTCCCCTGCAAAATGTATCAGGAAACGGTTTGTGGTGATGAAATCACCATCTTCAAAGATTTCAGGGACAGGCAGATGTTTGTTAAAAAACCAACATTGTTTTCACAGTTTTGGCATATTACTGCAACATAGCCTATGCTTCTTACTTTTTGTGCTTTCAACCTCCTTCCAGTTAGTGGTAGAAATGGGTATGAAATCAATAATGTATCCTGGAAAGATATGCATTTCTGAAAAGTAAACAAAATTCTAAATTCAGCAAGGGGTAATTTGTGTAGATACTGCAAGGTTTTTTAACAGAAACTGACAATTAAAAATAAGAAACATTTAAAATGAGTTGAAAAAAACAGCCATTTGTTCCCAACGTTTTTACCTGCAAGTTCTTCCAAAAATGCCAGATATTTTAAAGCAATATTCTGTTCGATCTGCTAGACACCACTGGTTGTGGCGATATATAGGAATTGTAGGTTCACCAAGAACCCGAGGAACCCAGAGCCAATAACTGAGCTGCATCTTGCAATGGTTTTTCATTGTGTACCGGGTATATAGCGAAACATTTGGTAAAATATAAAGATATTTGGTAAAACATAAAGGTATCAAGAACACCTATGTATTTACAAAATGGGAACAAAATATAGAGTTTAGAAGCAGTTGCTATTTGCACATTTCCAGAATTGTGGGTACCCCTACTAGCATGTGAATTATAGGAAATTTTTCAAAGTTACTTATTTTTTACACATTATCTTAAATTTGGAGGCAGAAATGCATTAAAAGTCAATAGGTAATGACAGTTGCTCTACAATTCTTTGTTTGTCTAAGTCTTCACTTGTGTGGATAGGCCTAGTGCCAGTGACAGGAAAAGGTCCGAAACGCAACATTGACACATCACATTTTTCTAGTGAAAACTGACCCATTTTCCCAATGTGCCTAGTGGTGGATTTTGGACCTTAGCTTAGTGGGCATCTGGGGAAACCTAGCAAACCTGTACATTTTTTAAAACCACGGGAATCTAGGATGGAGTAACTTGTGTGGCTCTCACTAGGTTCTGTTTCCCAGAATATCTTGCAAACCTCAAACATTGTAAAAAAAACAATTTTTCCTAACATTTCTGCGATGAAAAGTTCTGGAATATGCCTGGATCCACAAAGGCCACCCTCCCCGCATTCCCGAAAGTCTCCCAATAAAAATGACACCTCACTTGTGTAGGTAGGCCTAGTGCTCGCAACATGAAATGGGCCAAAACTCAATATGAACACACCACATTTTTACAGTGAAAACTGACCCTTTTTTTGCAAACCCTAGATTTTGAACCCTAGTTCTGCCGGCACAAAGGGAAACCTTGCAAACCTACACATTTTTTTAAACTAGACACACGAGGAAATCAAGGATGGGGTCACTTGTGTGGCTCTCACCAGGTTTTGTTACCCAGAACCCCATGCAAACCTCCAATGTTCTAAAAAAAACTAATTTCTCTGACATTTCTTTGATGTAAAGTTCAGGAATCAGCGTGGATCCACAAACTTCCACCCACCCTGCATTCCTCATTGTCTCCTGATATAAATGGTACCTCAGTTGTGTCGGTAGGCCAAATTCCCTTGACAGGACAAGGACTAAATCGCAATGTGGACACACCAAATTTTTACAGTGAATACGTACCCATTTTTTGCAAAGTGCCTAGCTGTGGATTTTGAACCCTAGCTTTTCCGCCACCTATGGAGACCTAGCAAACCTATACATTTTTGAAAACCAGACACAAAGGGGATCTAGGATGGGGAGAGTTTTGAGGCTCTCACCAGGTTCAGTCACCCAGAATTTCTTGCAAACCTCAAACATTGTAAAAAAACACATTTTCCTCACAATTTTGGGTAATTTTGACATCTCCACAATATGTTTTGGACCCTTGCCTGTCACAGGTACTTGGGCCACCCACACGAGTGAGGGGCCTTTTTTATTAGGAGGCCTGGGGAAACGCTGGGTGGTAGGATATTTCTGTCTGCCAGGTAATCCCACAACTTTCCCACACAGAAATTTGAGAAAAATGTGATTTTTACAGCTAAATTTGAGGTTTTCAGGGGATTTTGGGTAGAAACACATTGGCAGATCCACACAAGCAATACCTCCCTGGACTCCACAAGGTATTTAGGGTTCATACATGTGTGGGTTTGGTAGGTTTCCTCTAGATGGCCACTTAGCCCGGGGCCAAAAACCCAGGTGCCCCCTTGCAAAATCATGTCGTTTTTGTGACAGTAATTTTGAGGTCTCCACAATACGTTTGGGCACTTACCTGTTGCAGGTACTTGGCTCACCCACACGAGTAAGGTACCATTTTTATTGTGAGACCTGGGGGAACACTGGGTAGTAGGAAATTTGTGTCAGCCTGGTGATCCCACAACTTTACCACACAAATTTATAATACAGTGATTTTTTCAGCTACATTTGAGGTTTACAGGGGCTTCTGGGTAGGAAAATGTTGGGGGGTCCATGCACCCCATATCTCGCTGGACTCCCTAGCGTGCCTAGTTTTCAGAAATGAGAGGGTTTGGTAGGTTTCCTTATCTGAGCCCGGGACCAAAAACGCAGGTGACCAACTTGAAAAATCAGGTAGTTTTGTGATTGATAGGTCGGCACCTATGTTTTTGGGCCCAGGTTTGCAGACATCTAGGGGAACCTAAAAATCCCAGACATTTCTGAAAACTAGACACTCGTGGAAGTCCAGGGTGGAGTGGCTTGCATTGATCCCGCAACTTTTTCCTTCCAAGAATTCGCTGCTAACCTCAAATTCGGCTAAAATGTCACATTTTGCTCTAATATCTGTGTGGGAAAGTTGTGGGATCACCGCACAGCACACATTTCCTACCATTCAGCGTTTCCATCAGTCTCTCAATAAAAATGATACCATACTTGTGTGGATGGGCCAAGTGCCTATGACATTGAAGGGCCAAAAATGTGTAGAGATTGACGGGGGCCCAAAACGGGGCTAAAAGGGCTTTTTGTTTATACATTTTTAGGCTGACGCTACTTTGGGCACCCACAGAAGTGAGGTATAATTTTTCTCGAGTGCCCAAGGGGAATGCTGGGTAGTAGGAAATTTGTGCCTGCTCAGTGATCCTGCAACATATCCACACATAAATGTGAGGAAAATGTGGCTCTGTAAGTAAGTTTGAGGTTTGTGGGTGATTCTTCGTAAGAAAATAGTGGGAGATCCATGCAGGCAACACTGCCAGCTGTGAGTCAGTACACGCACACCACCATCCACACACGTCACCAGTAAAGCCCCATCCAAGCACACTTCCAGCCAAATGCTATCAATGCACACAGTCAGCCAACAATAGCCATTCACACTGCCAGCCAAGCTCCATCCCTGCACACCACCAGCCAAGCAAGGTCAGACTGGGATCATCCACCAACCCTTTCAGATTGCTGCTTGACCAGCCCTGGGAGGGTGGCGTGCTAGCAAAATGCACTGCTTCCGCTTTTGTTACTGGTGCCCGATATTGCAGCACTGCTGTAAAACCGTCCTGAGTGACAAAACTGCCCCCCACAGCCAGAAAACCATTCCTCACCCTCCGGCCCCCCTCATAAACATCCAGTGCCTGCTACGGGCAGTCTGGACCTGCAGCCAAGTCCTATCCATGCACACAGCCAGCCAAGCCCCAGTCCACCTAAACTCCACTCCATGCACACCACCAGGCACACACCAATCTACGCACATCGTCATCAGGCACAAATCCACCCACACCATTAGCCAAGTGCAGGTCCACACACACACAGTCATCAAAATGCCAGCCAAAGGTCAGTACATGCGGGCCACCAGCCAAATTCCAGTTTACACACACACAAACTCTCCATGGTTTCTAGTGGTTTTCTCCCCCTGCAGATGAGAATGAACAATCAGTGAAACAACCAAAATGTGTGCCTAAAAAACAGAGCGACCCTTGCCTATGAGGCCTCTCACTGGCATGCCCATAAACATATCCCTGGTGCCTAGTGGGCCTTCTGCCCCGCAGTGGCAGATAAGGGGCAATTTCCTCAATCTGCCATCTGGGGGGCAAAATGCCTTTTTTGATGGTGGGGGCACATTGGGCAGCTCCCACCTCTTTCTATGAAAAATAAAACACTCCCTGGTGCCTAGTGGGCTTTCTCCCCCCATGGGGGGCATATGAGTGGATACTGTCCCTTCTTCCTCCCAGGGGAATAAAAAGGTGGTGGAATAATGGGGGAGGGGCATTGACATGCTCATTTTTGGCAGTGCCTAGCCCTATGTATAAAAAAATGAATGCTTGGCATATAGTAGCTTTCAGCTCATTTTAGTTTTGATTTCTATGAAATGATGTCAGAGCGACATGTGCACTGATCGTCATTTCATAGAAACCAAAGCTACAACCTTTGGAGCTGGGGAAGCCCTTCCCCGAGCCTGTTGGGGGAAAAGGAAATCCCTCAGGTTCTTGCATCAGAGGGATTTCCGGTGCTTTGTGTGAGGACAGCCAGGAGCTGTCCTGCACACACGAGCACCATGGCGCAGGACGGCTCATGGCCGGAAGGGCTTAAAGAAAAATGGGAGGCATTTAAAAAAGAAAAATGAAACGTTTCTGTTCCATTTTTTAAGAGTAGGTCGTGGTCCGTGGGGCCACTGCCTGCTCTTAAGAAACATTTTCGCATCCATTCACAAAGGGGAAGAGGACCCCTTCTGTTTGCGAGTAGCTTACCACCTACTTGACATACGTGTTAAACTTGGCACACCCCTTCCAAATAGCGTCTTGCAAACGCTATTTTACAAGTCACTGACTCGCAAAATAGCTTTTGTACACAGAACCACTCATTTTGCGGTCACAAACAGTCCAATTTTCCACATGTGATCACAAAACACGCCATACATCTGGCCCTAAATTAATCAATCAGGAATTTTTGGAGCATGCTACGCACCTGTGAGAGTCTCAAGGCGCTGGGGGGAGGGGGATCGAGCAGCTCCGTGGTCATCCAAAGAGACAGGCCTTGAGATCCTTTCTGAATCGCTGCTGTGTTGGGCTTCGTCTGATGCGGAGGGATGTTCGTTCCAGGTCTTGGCAACGATGTAGGAGAAATATCTGCCATCCACTCTGGCACTTTGGATGAGGGCGTCCGTGGCTAGTGCTAGGTCGGCAGAGCGGAGGTTTCTTTTGGAGGAGTAGAAGGAGTCTTTTGTTGAGGTATTGGGGTCTGGTGTTATGGAGGGAATTGTAGGAGTGTGTGAGCAGATTAAAGTTTATTCTTTTTTTGACAGGGAGCCTGTGGAGGTTGCAGACATGTTGTGTGATGTGGTTATGTCATGGAATGTTGAGGAAGAGCCTGACTGCAGCATTCTGGACTGTCTGGAGTTTGCAGAGGCATGTTTTACTGATTCTGGCGTAGACAGCATTTCCGTAGTCCAGTCTGCTGGTGATGAGTGCATGGGTGAAGGTCTTACTGGAGTCAGAGGAATCTATTTGAAGATCTTGCAGAGTATGCAAAGGGTGTTGATGCATGTGGAGGACACAGTGTTGAGCTGGTGGTTCATGGTGAGTGAAGAGTCAAGTAGGATGCCAAGGTTGCGAGCGTGGTCTCTAGGGGTGGGTGGGTTTCCTAGTATGGTGGGCCACGTGGAGAGGGTGGATCCGAGGATGAGGACTTCTGTTTTCTCCGAATTGAGCTTCAGGCAGCTGCTGCTCATCCAGGATGTGACATCCTTCATCCCTTCTTGGAAACTGTTACTAGTGATGGCAGGTTCCTGGGTGAGGTAGAGGATGAGCTGGGTGTCATCGGCGTATAAGACTATGTTGAGTCCGTGTTTTCTGACAATGGTCGTGAGGGGGCCATGTAGACGTTGAAGAGCGTGGGACTGAGGATGGATCCTTGGGGATTTCGCATCTGATCTCTGTATGTTCAGAGACGAAGGGCGGGAGTCTTATTCTTTGTGTTCTGCCCGAGAAGAAAGATCAAATACAGTCTAAAGCAGTTTCCTGGATGCCGGCATCTTGGAGTCTGGTTTCTAGTATGCGGTGAGAGACGGTTTCAAAGGCTGCTGAGAGGTCTAGGAGGATGAGGGCTGCAGTGTGACCTTGGTGGAGGAGGGTGCAGATGTGGCCAGTGGCGGCTATGAGGATGGTCTTGGTGCTGTGGTTGCTGCGGAATGTGGATTGAGTGGATTTGAGGATGTTGTTGGCTTCTGTGAAGTGCGCTAGCTGGGTGTTAATGACTTTCTCAATGACTTTGGTGGTGAAGGAGAAAAGAGAGATTGGCCTGAATTTCTTGAGGTCTGCCGGGTCCGAGGAGGGCCTCTTGAGGAGGGGTTTGACTTCAGTGCATTTCCAGTCATTGGGGAAAGTGGCTGTATCCAAGGAGCGGTTCATAGTTCGTCGCAGTTCAGGAGCAATGGCAGTGGCAGCCCTGTTGAAGATTTGTGATGGGCCTGGGTCAGTGGGTGCTCTGGAGTGGATGTTTTTCATAGTCCTTGCAGTATCTTCTGTGGAGAGAGGGGTCCAGGATGGCACAGCTGGATGGCATAGCTGGGGGGGGTGTTGGGTCAGTGCCGTGGTCATGGTCCTTGACGTCATAGAGCGTCCTTATTTTGTGGTGGAAGAAGGACCTACATTTATTGCAGAGGTCTTGGGAAGGGGGGACGTCAGTAGTTTCACTGTTGGGTTCTGGTGAATTCTTGTATGATGGCGAAGAGTTCCTTGGATTGTGGGTGTTGGAGAGAATTCTATCTTGGATGAATTTTCTCCTAATTGATTTGATGAGTTGGTGATGTGCCATGGTTGTTGCTTTGTAGGTGGAGCGTACTTCTAGGGTTTTGCTGTTTCTCCATGTTCTCTCCAGTCATCTGCAAGAGAGCTTGTATTCATAGAGGTATGTGGTGAACTAAGTGGCTTTCACGTTGTGTCATCTGGAGAAGTTCTGGAGGGGCGGTGAGAGTGTTGGCGCAGCTAGTGACCCATTGGTGAGTGTTGTTTGCTGCTGTGTTGGCATCTGTCATGGTAGGGAGAGGAGAGCAGCTGAGGGCAGTGGTGAGGTGCTCTTTGGTAATTTTGTTCCAGTTTCTGTGCAGTGGGTTTCGAGAAGGAGAAATGGATGCAGTGGTTGTCTGTCCAGAGCGGTTGCATGGTGTGACTGAAGTGAATGTTGTTTCCTTCGGTGAAGATGGGGTCAAGAGTGTGTCCTGCCGTGCGAGTGGGGCTGGAGACAAGTTGCCTCAGGCCAATTTTGGGAGGGTTCTGTACGAGGGTGGTGTTGTGGGGTCACTGAGGTTGTCTACGTGGAAGTTCAGGTTTCCGAGCAGTATGTAGTCAGTGGAGGCGAGGGCGTGGGGAGCAATGTAGTCTGCAATGGCATTGGTGAACAGTGAGCTGGGACCGGGTGGTCTGTTCTAGGTTTGGGCTGGATCTGGAAGTGGATGTGTTCCAAGGGGGGCAAGTCATCATCCGAGTTGGTGGTTGTTAGTCTGAGGGAGATATTGTGGATGATGGCGAGGGCTCCTCCGAGGCAGTCTTTCCTCATACAGTTGCGATGTCAGGTGCAGAGCTGGCGTTGGTCCAGGTCTCTGTGAGGAAGGCAACATCAAGCAAGTGAGTGTTTTGATGAGGTCCTCAGCTTCTACTGCATGCCTGTGCAGGGAGAGCACATAGAGGAGGATACAGTTCAGGGGCTTGTGTATGTTGGCGTCTAGTGGTTTGGGGGTGGCTATCTGGGTCCAAGGTGGGTGAAGGTTTGGCGGCAGTGTTGGCAGGAGAACAGGCCTTGAGAGCTGCTCAGCATCGATAGCTGGCAGTTGATGTTGCATCCAGGCTTGAGTGTGTAGACAGTGCTGGGGTCCTAGTGGTGGGTGCTCGGGGGACCAGGGTCCCGGGCCGTGGATGGGTGCAGATGGGCTTGCCTTCGGCGTGCAGCAGCCACCATTAAGTAGGTGTCGGGGAGTTTGAGCAGCTGGGATGCGGGAGCGGGAACACATGGGGTGGTCCACGGGGGCCGCAGAGGCGGGGACAGGGAACGCTATACAGGAAAAACGTACAGTAAAAGACCTAAGATAAGGCAAAAAAGGCAGATCAGGCAACAGGAAACACAGGAGAGAGGGGCAAAACAGAAAGAAGAAGAGAGAAAAAACAGAAAGAGAAAGACACACACAGAGCTGGATAACAGAAGAACATGCTCTTCCACTACACCAGCAGGAATGAGGTGCAGGCAGGAGCTTGCGGGTGGAGGAGGGCCCCAAATACAGAAGGCTCTGGGGAATTGCGTTAATGGTGGAGCTGTGCGGGGGAGCAGTTACCCTGACCAGGAGGTCAGAGGTTTTGCTCTTTTTTCTTAAAATCTTTTCAGACAAAATCATTTCAATCTAAGGCCTTCCCCTGTTGCAGTAATCTTATATAGGGGTCGAATTACAAATATCTTTTTTCAGGGGGAACCCATTTTCAGCTGCAGCAGCCACTGTACAATTTTTATTCATACTCATTCACTCAAAGGCTTTTCTATGTGGGGACTGAATTATCACCATCTGCATTGTTCTAGATTTGTGAATTTATGAAGGCATATTTGAAAGGGTGCCGAGCAGGAATATCGACGTATAAATATCGAGGGACATAAATATCCCGGCGAAAAATATTATGGGGAAGAAATATCAAGAACAAAAATAAAACTGTTTATAACAGTATTACAGCAAACCATACCAATTTATACAAGAAAAATAAAAGGATGAAATTTCACACTTGTGCAATTCCATAAAGCAAACCAAAATAAAGACTGAACATGGTAAATATTTTATGTCAATTCTAATACACAGTATGAGGATTAGCCATGTTTATGGTGCAAATCTTAACAGCTTTATAGAAATCAACGGGAAGACCATCAGACCCAGGTGCCCTCCAGATTTCAGCTGCATTATTGCAGCCCGTATTTCAACGTTTTCAAGAGGCGCAGCCAAAAATTCTCTCTGGCTGTTTCCCAACCAGCTGAGACTTATGTCTTTAAGATATGCAGACAAGTCAGGTGGCTCAGCTCTGCGAGTACTGTATAAATTGGTATGGAACTCCATAAAGACATTGAGGATTTCTCTGTCTAGTTCTCTCCCTGCCCCCAATTTTCAAGATGTAATTAGAGAAGCATGGCTGTTGAATTTCCCTAGCTAGTGCTCGGCCGGGCTGCTCCCCCTCCCTATACCTACGAGCCGTGAAGTATTTCCCCCAGAATCGAGATTCCCACTCAGTAGTAGCCTTATAATCAGTGAGCGTTTCTCTGAATTTCACTTGTTGTGCCCTCGTAGTATTACACTATAAATTGCCTTCTATTGTCTTCAGTTCTCCTTCAAGCCTCCACAAATTATGACGAATGTCTCTCAACATGCCAAAGCTTTTGCCCTTGCAGGACCCTCCCATCGTCACTTTAAATGCTTTCCAGACTGTGCCTATATGTGTGACAGAGCCTACATTTCAAAAAAATAAATCTATGATTTCTTCACCAAGTTCAGCTCTAAAAGCATTATCCAGCAGGGCCTCAGGTATAAGTCTCCAGCATCTGGGGGTGGCCAGCGAGTTAGGAAGCAACAGCGTCATAATGACTGGGGCGTGCTTCAAAAAGATTGTGGCTAAAAGGTCCACCGTGTTTATCCAAGGGGTGACACCTCGGGGCATGACCCAATAATCCAAGCGAGCACATGCCCAGTGCACTGCTGTGTAGTGTGTATCCTCTCTCTCCTCAGTATGAACATGTCTCCATTCATCAGTAATCCTATGAGCAACAAACAAGTCACGTACTTCAACAATAGGTTTATGCTGTTCCTCTATCAAAGGTGCTGGTTGGAGTCACAAGTGACTTGGTCCCACTGTACCCTAGAAAGAACAAAGGTGGGTATCCATATGTTGGATCATAATGCCCTCACACACCCTTGCAGGTGTCATGCTTCATCATCTGGGCTGCTCCTCGTTGGGTCGGCGGTGCAATACCCAAAGGGCATCCTAAAAAGGGGCTCTTTGTTGGAGATCTTCTATCCAACTGCCGTGTGATGAAGTTCGGGTATGGGGCCTGGACTGTGTAGACGCAGTGTAGTGTTATAAATTAGGACTGGGAGTACCTAGAAGGACAAATTGTATTCTGGGGGTCTCCTGTCCTAATTAAAAATGGTGTACAAGGCACTCGCCCGAGGAATTTCCTCGCGTGCTGGTGTCCTTGTTAAAATGTGTGGGTCAACATGTTTCTCGCTATTGGTATAATAACCCTGCGATTATTCAGGACCTTCGAAAAAAAAGGCTATCTATAATTTATGGTAAGAGGCATACAGTATTGCACACTCGGGTAATGTCTTTACCCAAAATTACCTTTAACCTGCTTGGATCTACCCATTGAGGGAGAAAGAAAGCGTTAAAGGAGAGATATGTGACATTGTAATTCATCACATGTACCAACAGTGTCTCATAGTGACACCAGAGCATACCAATTCTAAACGTGACTGAACGCCAATGGTGTATAAAGGACAGTTTTACAATAGGTACAAATTAAAAACAGCTGTGGTGATTGTCCGCAGTGAGCCATAGTGACTATTGACCGTGTGGAAGAACAAGAAATTTAAAAGATTGGCAGAAGAAACATCTACAAGAAGGACTCACCCAATGGTTATGGTCCCCAGGCTTCAACAGTGCCCGATGGATCCACGCACAAGGCTTTGCTACTGTGTGTGAACTGGTGTTTGGGGAGATAAAAACATGATATGTACAAACATTGTAACTGGCACATTGTTTGAGCCGTGGCTTGACACCGTCAGGCTGTCATAACGATGGGATATAATAGTGTGGTGTTAAATTTACATTTTGTAATTTGGTAAAGAATAATACATTATATCAACTGTTAGTCTAACAGAATTTGTACAGCATTATGTTATGGACTCAAATTTACAACTAGTTATCATACTACCAGGCGATTAGTATCATGGGGCTGCTGTTTAAGAGGCTGGCTGTGGGTGCAACACATGATACCCATTACACTGTTACCACTATTGCCAGATGGAATTGTAGGCTAGCATGCGGAAGCCACGAAATAGCAAAGCGTGTGCTTAATTTAATTGGGCAGGAATTTCCTTATGGCGGCTCTTGGGAAGGGGACATATTGAGCTTCGGAAACAAGGGCGCACGAGGAGCTTCAACCATGGATGAAAAAGGCACCTAACATTCATCCCTGCAGGTGAGAGTGTCATCCCTGTATAGTAGAGGTCGCAAGGGCATGTCAACAGATATATACAATTTGCAGTGTTACAATTTTTGTGGGTGCGCATATCCCACATGAAGTCGTTATTCAGCGTGATGCTTTTATGGATGGAGGTGAACGCACATGCTGTGCATGAGCCACATGGATAGTGGCCTTTGACTGCTGGTAATTGCCACAATGTTGCCTGTTTGTTAATGGCCTTAGGTTTAGGTCTGGTGTTGATGAGCATATATTTTAGATTTCTCGAACGCTTAAATGCAAACCGTGGTTGCTCAAGTTGTAGTGACCCCGTGTTGAGTATATGCCAATGTTTCTTTAACACCTTAGTTAGTTGATTGGATATTGGTGTGTAAGTCGTCACACAGGTTAAGGTTTCTGTTTTGACTTTCTCTTTCACCTCTAGCAGACTTTCTCTATTGTTGTTGCGTGCTCTCTTTCTTGAGAGGGTGATGGTTCTCAGAGGATATTTCTGTCAGAGAGATTTTCTGCAAGGGCTGCTGATTCAGTCTTGTAGTCAGCAATTGAACTACAATTCCTCCGTATTTGGAGAAATTGCCCAAAGGGCAGATTCTCCTTCAGCGATTTAGGGGGGTGACTACTGAAGAGCAAAAGGCTGTTATGGTCTGTGCTCTTTTTATACATTTTTGATGTTAGGAGCCCACCTTCTAATTTGATTGTCAAATCCAAGAATGGTATTTCGGAAGGAGAGGCAGAGATAGTAAAGTTTAAGTAGGGGTTCAAGTCGTTCACCCACTTGAAGAAGATGTTGTAAGTTTCACTATTAGTTGGCAGGGTATGCTCAGACGTGAGTCCCTTGCTCACTTTGCCACTGGAGTCAAGCAAGTCTGGCCGAAGACGGCTGTAATGCCAGAAACCGGTCCTGGGTAGCTTGATTCCGGTCCAGGGAAGACATGGCTTGGCAGTTCGGGCTGGACTGTTCCCATGAGGCACAGGGTCAGACTGATTTGCATATGGCTATGTCTGAACTGGGGTGGCGGAGTGAGCTAAAGAACGGTGATGGATTAAACCCAGATCAGTTGACTGGGGGTGAGTGTTTGTATTGCCAACGCTCTGTCCATCATCACCTTTGGTTTTTCTTGGTTGGCCCTCAGTTGGCAGGATATGCTCAGACGTGAGTCCCTTGCTCACTTTGCGACTGGAGCCAAGCAAGCCCGGCCGAAGACGGCTGTAATGCCAGAAACCGGTCCTGGGAAGCTTGATTCCGGTCCAGGGAAGACATGGCTTGGCAGTTCAGGCTGGACTGTTCCCGTGAGGCACAGGGTCAGACTGATTTGCATATGGCCATGTCTGAACTGGGGTGGCGAAGTGAGCTAAAGAACGGTGATGGATTAAACCCAGATCAGTTGACTGGGGGTGAGTGTTTGTATTGTCAACGCTCCGTCCATCACCACCTTTGGTTTTTCTTGGTTGGCCCTTGTTGGCAGGGTATGCTCAGACGTGAGTCCCTTGCTCACTTTGCCACTGGAGTCAAGCAAGCCCGGCCGAAGACGGCTGTAATGCCAGAAAACGGTCCTGGGAAGCTTGATTCCGGTCCAGGGAAGACATGGCTTGGCAGTTCGGGCTGGACTGTTCCCATGAGGCACAGGGTCAGACTGATTTGCATATGGCCATGTCTGAACTGGGGTGGCGGAGTGAGCTAAAGAACGGTGATGGATTAAACCCAGATCAGTTGACTGGGGGTGATTGTTTGTATTGTCAAGGCTCCGTCCATCACCACCTTTGGTTTTTGTAAGTTTCACTATTCCCATGCCAAAAAAATCAAGATATTGTCAATAAAGCGTTTCCATAACCGGATGTTGTCACGGTATGGGTTCAATTCAAACAAGTCAGTCAGCAGGCCCTGTGTTTTTGTGTAATGATGGGGGAGCGGTTCAGATCTGTTGGCATCAGGCGTAATGTGGTATTAAAGTCACCCCCAACTGATGTTAGTGGAACCAGTCTGCAGTAGCCGCCCCAGAGTGTGGTGAAGTAATCCGGGTCATCCACGTTTGGGCTATAGCTACACACCAATGTGACGCTTTGGGTAGCCAATGTTCCCCAAACAATGCAGCTCCTGCCAATGGAGTTGTGATATGTACCGCCCAAGACAAAAGGAGTGTTATTTTTTACAAGGATCATTGTACCCCTGGAGTAGGTGGATTGTGATGAGGAGATACGGACTGTCGCCCATTTGTCAGTCGGGCACACGGCGTGGATCAAAATGCGTTTCCGGCAACATAGTAATATGAATATGCTGTCTATTGAGATATGTGAATATTTGCCTTTGCTTCTGGGGGCTACACAGACCCCTGACATTCCAGGTAAGAAAATTAAGTTTTAGACCTTCGCTTTGTGGGTCCATAATAGAATAGTTAGTTTTTTTTACAACATTCATGTTAAACTGTGAATCATGGACATGCGGCTAAGTGTTTGCTCGCACATCTACCTGTTGCAAAATAACAATGATGTAATCATTAAGTACCAAACCCCATACCACCCCCACCCACAACAGCACCCAAATTGTGCTGGCATTGAGACACTCACCCACAACCCTACAAAGATTAACTGTAATATCTAATATGCCTGTCTGTTGAAGCAGAGAATAATCAAAAATAAAAAACACGTGTTATGTATCACTTATCTGTCTCTTAACATCAGTTCAAACAGCAGTGCGACAGGGAAGAATATTCTGTTTCCTACAGCAGAAGCACATGATGTGATGCGAGGCACATTGGCAAGTGCCTCCAGGGCTTTAAAATGAAGCAGGAGATTCAGGCTTCTGCAGGGGATGCCGACCTGGACCTTGGTTCCGTGGACACCTAGGTTGGTGAGTGTTATATTAAGCTTTTTAGGAAGTCATCCACTTGTTGGAGATTCATGAAGAAGCATTGTTTGCCCTGGTACGTGATTCACAGATGCGCAGGGTACAGTAGCACATATTCTATTTGCGCTTTCCACTGTTTCTGTTGGACCTGTATGAATTTGCGCCTCGCCTCTTGAACTGTATCCGTGAAGTCTGGGTAAATGGTGAGTTCATTACCTTCATAGCAGAGCGTCCTTTTCTCTCAGGCCAACTTTACCGCTGTGTCCCGATCCCCGTAATTGAGGAGGCGGGCCACGATGGGACACAGAGTGCTTCCACGAGGGGGTTTTGGGCCCAGCAACCAATGTGCCCTCTCCACTATTAGTTGAGAGGAAAATACCTCAGCCCCATAAGTGTTGTGCAGCAGGCGCTTAACGAATTACTCCATGCATCCTGTCATCGTACTCTCAGGATTCCCAGTGACGCATATATTTTTCGGCGGCTGCACGCTTCTAAGTCCTCATTTTTGGTGGCTATTACTTTTAGCAGTAGCATCCTCGTTGTCCGAAATGCACCTCTCTGCCTCTTTAAGCTGCTCGTCGTTTTTGTCCACCTCCTGGACTATGAAATCCATTCAGGTATTCATAGTATCCATCTTGCATGAGATATCCGCAAGGCTCTGTTTCTTAGCCAGAAGCTGTTTGTTTACATTATCTTCTTGGGTGGGCAGCAACGCTTGTGGTTGCTCTTCACGGTACTGGTCTGCATCTTCCGAGCTGGACTGCATGTTAGTTTTCCTTGAGTCGAAGGTGAGCTTAGATTGTCGTCCCGCTGGTTTCCCCATCACGGGATATATGCGTTAGTCTAGTCTGTCGTGGAGAGCAGTGGCGTGGTGATTTATCGTGAGCAGGAAGGTAGCAGGCAGCTGTAGAAAAGGAAGATTAGAGCACTGGCTTCAGTAGTCCGCCACAAAAGGACTCGCAGTACCCCGGGATGGCCTATCGCATGAGCTAGTGACAGCAATATTCACTACTTCGCCTGGAGTGAACGGCCGCAAGAGCAAAAAAAAATATCTAGGCGCTATGCTTCTGTGCTCCTCTTGGGACACACAGAAACATAGGCGGCAGCTGGGAGATATGGTGGGCCTATGTGATGTAGGATGTAGACAATCCACTCAGTGTCGTAACTAGATGTGGCTTATGTGCGCACCGGGCCACCCAGGTGTCTTTGATGGGACACGAGCATAGCCGCAGTTGAGCATGGGTGCCCTCCACGCAGCGACTCCCAGTAGACAGCTGCATCAACAGGTCAGCGCAGCAATAGCAAGAGCGGCCACTTACTTGGGTGTATTTCAGTTAATGTCCTCACTGTGCATTGATGCCTCAAGGAATCTCGAGTCTCCCTGCCAAATGCCAGTAGCACGGCCGTTGTCCCACATGACCACTGCTCATCGGAGGAGGCGCCGAAGGGTAGATGTCTGGGCGGTGGGTCTCATCAAGCAGCGGAGGTCTCCTATCAACAGGGCACTCATCTGCCCACCGAAATCTGGACAAAGAGCACCAGTCACGTCTTCATGGGTGGGAATAGGCCATCTGGGTATTGCGCACCCGTATTTTCTGCGCAGGTCGGTCTGCGAGGAAGGCGTTGATCCGGTGGGCAGTGCTGTTACTTCAAGCGCTACAGACCGAAAGAGTCTTCAGATTTTTTTTCGTGGCTTAACGCCATTGAGGCATATAGTTCGCATTGATGTTTTGAGAATGAAAGCAGTGGTATGATAGCTGGTATGAGTGGTTGTGTGTGAGGTGGTCCAGGGGGGTGTAGCAAGAAATGTTTTCATATTTATACATTTTATAATGATCACGGTTTAAAAGAAATATATGTATCAATGAACATATGTATGGTAGGATTGAAGCCTTCATCTAAATACTTGATGAATTGATGTGTTGTGAAAAAAAAGAAAAAGACAAAAATATTTTTTATACAAATATAATGACAAACTTTTGATATAATTAAAAAGATATTTTGAGATAAACTGATTTGTTCAGGGGTGTACTTTTTGAAATGTATTTGTTAATGATGTGAATTTGTCATTGGGTAAAAGCACTACGGACTATGAGGGAAACACTGATACTACAGAGCTCGCCAGAACCACCTCCAGCGGCACAGACTCTCAGTTTCCCGCTCGGACGGAAGAGCAGAAAGGAGTTCAAACTGGAGGCATTTATAGCAGAGTTATTATTCATGAAGTGCGGATATTTGCAGAATATTGCCGCCAAGCAGCAAGAGCCTCACGGTGTGGCCTACCTAGTGCCCTCCACTTTCATTGTTCTCTATAGAGTCCAATACAGCAGGACCCATGTCAGGCAAAACCTGGAATGAAATGAAAGCTCAAAGATGTGTAATCTGAAAATTACCAATGTGATCTTCTCCCTAAATCCAGTCCTTAATTAGTGTGAGGAAACAGGGCTTTTTGGAGATGTCCCTCCACTTTTTTGCCCACATTAGGAATACTAGATGCTGGATTTCTGTCTCTGAGTGTTCTCTTGGCTCTGCTGGCCAGGTCCGTGGATAGTGCTCCATTGAAAAGTACATGGTAATTGGATGTAATTATAATGGGTACAAACAAATTACCTGTAAGTCCCTAATATATGGTTGGGCATGTACTTTTAGAAGACTAGTGAACTTCATGCACTTAAGGGTCCACTGTTTTGGGGCCAGCTGTCAAAAGTTGTTAAAGGCAGCCCTGTTTTGTAGGCTGCTTTTGACAAAATCCAAATCCATCATCTACTTTATTTTTACACATCCTGGGGTGGCATAGTGGGCAGAAGAACAATGGATTTAATGTTTGCATTGTCAGCATTCCATCCATCATTTGTTTGCTATAACACTTTTCGCCCTAAGAGGGATGGCTATGCCGAGACATGGGTCCCTTGCTTACAGTGCCACTGGATTCAAGCTAGCCTGGCTGAAGAAGGGTGACATACCCTGAAACTTGTCCCAGGGTGCTTGCTTTCAGTCGAGGAAGGACCTGGCCTGGCAGCTCGGTTTGGACTGTTCCCATGGAGCACATGGTCAAGACGGATTTGCATATGGCTGGGTCCAAACTGGGGTGGTGTAGTGGGCAAAGGAACGATGGATTTAACCCAGATCATTTGACTGCGGAAGAATGTTTGCATTGTCAGCATTTCGTCCATCATTTCTTTGCTGTAACACTTTTCGCCCTAAGTGGGATGGGTATGCCCAGATGTGGGTCCCTTGCTCACTGAGCCACTGGATTCAAGCTAACCTGGCTGAAGTAGTGTGACATACCCTGAAACCAGTCCCAGGAGGCTTGTTTTCGGTCCATGAAGGACCTGGCTTGGCAGTTCGGTTTGGACTGTTCCCATGGGGCACAGGGCCAAGACTGATTTGCATATGGTTGGGTCCAAACTAGGGTGGCGTAGTGGGTAAAAGAACAATGGATTTGACCCAGATATTTTGACTGGGGGAGAATGTTTGCATTGTCACCATTCTGTCCATCATTTGTTTGCTGTTTCACTTTACTAATAACAGCACAGGTTTTTGATGAAAAGTTATACAACAAAGAACAGCATCTAGAATATCACTTGATCAACATTGTGGCATGTCAATGAGTGACAAATGAACTTTGAAATACATACTCAGAAATGTAGGACCTCCTACTTGGATTATTAATTTACACTGTGCAGGGTACAGATCAGACGGTTTGAATCCATTTTTTCCCAGAGCAAATTCTAATATACCATACGGAATGGGCTTGTGGAGCGGAGTTCACCACCTTCTCCTAATTGTGACACAAGAGAAAAGGAAGAATTCTACTATTTAGCACTTATTCAACTTTTTAAACCATTGCGCATAGAAAAAGACATCATAGTCTTTTTCGAATCCTGTGAAGAGACATTTGATTTTTATAAAAAATGCCACTGCATGGCCTCAGTTTCAGACATATTTACAAATGTGGGAACAAAAATAAAGGAAGATGATATTATTTATGTAGAAATTAAACATCATACTGTATCAATAATAATACTCCTACTTGCAGGGCTGGTGACCCATTTGTAAAACCAATTATTGATAATGAAGCTGTGTTTGCCATGGACAAGGTGCAACATGCAATGGATGAAATTAAGAAGGATGTAGATAAGTTGGATAACTTAGGGCCTCAATAGGATGGCAGTGAGAATTACGTCCCACTGCCATCCCTACTGAAACAGGACTGCCAGACTAGCTGTCAGTGGTCCCGCGTCTGATATCACAATGCGACCACCTACAAAGCAGTTGCAACGTGTAACTCTTTTGTATTGCAGCATGTGCTGTAGGCTACAGCACATGTTGCAGTACAAAAGATATCCTCTGTACATATCCCTGCACTATGTGGCAGGCAGGCACCATGAGGTGCCTGCCACAATGGCTCAGGGATATGTAGTGGGACACCATATATGCCGCCAGGGTCTAGGTCGGTGGGCCAGGGGGAAGGGGGGCCCACTATGGCCCCTAATGTCCCTTTTTGCTTGTCTTTTCAAGGCAGGTAAGCCACTATGAAGGAACATCGAAATCCATATGGTGGCGTCTGGCAGGCACTGCCCCCATTGTAGGGATATCGGACCCTCCGACGGTCCGACAGGCTCCTTGAACCCCTTGGATCTGTGGCGGTCTTTCTCTCCGACTGCCAAACATCCGCCCACCATCATAATGTGGAGGGAGGTAATGCAGGGTCCGATGGTGGTGGGACTGCAACCGACAGGCTGACGATGGCAGCCCCACCGCCATCATAATGAGGCCCTTAGTACCTCTATTAAACAGTGAACAACTACAAATATGGACTCTCATGAAACAGTCAGTAGATCAAGGACCACAGCACAAAAATGGATTACGTGAATATAGTACCTACATTGCCATATATGTGTGGACAAGTTGGAACTGGAAGAAATGTTGTTATTATAATAATGACTAAATATGTGCATAAAGTTACTACATCAAATTTAGCTCATCTAGTTACTTCTCCTACTGGCTTAGCAGCACACAACATAAAAAGAATTAATTGACATCGTCTACTGTTACTACCTGTAGAGCATGATAACAATTTGGTGCACTTAAAATTTTATACAGATGCATGACAAGAACTTGCGAGAATCCTTAAAACATTTAATGTTTTAATCATAGATAAAGTCAGTATGGTGCCAAGTTTGTTGTTTGATTTTGTACATTTGTGTATTGAATAAGTACTCACAATGATCTTATGGTGTGCTCTTTGGAGGAAAACAGGTCATTGTTTTGGAGACTTATTACAGCTAACACCAGAAAAATGTAAACTGATGTTCAGGAAGCATTTGTAGGAGCAAACACCAAATTGTTTGAAATTTCACAGTGAATATGAGGCAAGCTAAAAATGAGGAACATGCTAAGATTTTGAAAGACATTCACCTTCGGATTGTGACAAAAGAAAATGTAATTTATTTCCTACCATTCACTTGCTCAAGTTATGCATTGTCTACTTCCTCAATTGCAAGTTGTGGTTTGTTTAATGCCAACTGTTGAAGAATGTGCTCATTAGAAATATGAGATGCTACATCTGTAAAAAGAAGAAATTGGACATCTTCCTTATAAAGTGGAGAATCACTGAATAAACATACCTATGAGCAAATCTTTAGCTTTAAAATTACAAAAGTTGTAAAAATCACTCTCACGTACAGTGGGATTGGAGAAGGATTTACAGCTATGTGATAAATCACTAACACCTGGGCCTTGATTCTTGCCGCAGCACCAGCAGAGAGAGGCACATGCCCGCCTGTACCCACTGATCCCCGCTGACTGTGCTTCTCCTGTGACGACCCAGGCTCTGGCGACGGGACGCTGGTAGTCGGCAATAACCTAAGAGCCAAATGGAGCAGAGTTCCGAAACGGGCACGCCACCCTGCCACGACAGAACAACCTCACGGACCAGCCGGACCAGCTGCGGTGAATGAATACCTCTGCGGTGCGGACGCTGAATCACAGGAGGTGTCCCCGACCTTGACCATGACCAACACCCACAGGGCCGTGCTGGTGCTGGTGCCCTGAGATAAGTGTGTTGCAGGACAGGGTGCACATATTCAACACACATAACAAGCCAGTGCGGTGAGTAAGACCACTTCTCAAATACCGGCAGCGGTCCTGTAGGTGCTGGGTCATAACAACTTAAACTCTGCCTAAATTCCAAGCCTCAGGAGACACGCCGTAGTAAGGATACTACACGCTCTTTCCCGCGGTCTTGGTCACCTTTCTGCTGTTCTCTTCCCCAGACCAGAGAGGGGAAACTACGTGTTCCTGAAATCCTGCCCTCTCCCTGGAGGGAGGAGCACATTACTTCACCTGCGGGGTCCGTTCTTGCCCGTCATCGCCCATAGGAGGCTGGGCTGGGCCACCCCCCTGATTTTTACGGGCTCAGAGGCACTGGTCATGTTTACTTGGAAAAGGTACTGTCATTGTTGTTAGCTCATATCTGGCAGGACTATCTGTGGACTGTTTGGGACTTTAAATTGGATTTACACCTCGTTCTATAACACCTTCTGATGTAGTAGTGCTCTGCTATTGTTGTGTATTGTCTCTACTTTGGCATCATTCTTGTTGACTAGCAGTAGTTACAATGGGGAAAAGGAAAGGGATGGAAGTGGGCTGGGAGGTGCTAGCAAGAAACGATTTAAGAAACGATCCCAGGTAACAGTACAAGAGACTGAGAGTGTAGATGGTGATGGGGGGACTGGAGAGTAAATTTTAGCCCGCATAGAAAATATTGTTACCGTTTGTGAAGTTCTGCTGACCTCACCTGCTCCAAGCCCCAACGTCTCGCTCATCAAAACTACCCAGACCAAACCTTCTAAGACCAAACCTTCGACCTCCAAGAGTTCAAGTGGGTTAACTGATAGTGGGTATGGGAATATTCCCAAATTATTTAAGCAAGCTGTTAGGAAAAATAAACTACCCACAGTTGTAGCGAAGACTAATAAAATTGCCTCTAGTATGCAAAACTCATCAAGTACCTCTTATTGCGAGGACATTGGATTGCCCTCCTCAGTGATGATCCATCCATAGCCAAAATGTACACAAACTTGGATAATTCACAGCTAGAGAGTAACGATCTAAGCTTAAAAACTAGACAGGGCGCAGGGGAAGGCAGCAGTGGTACCCTACCATCAATTCTTGATCTTATGAAGGAAATAGGAGTCTTAAAATGTAGTATTGAGGCACTAACCATGCCAGTTTACAAACTTTGTCGAAAATTAGATGAGAGCAAAGGTCCAGATTTACCAGTAGCCCATCCACCAACTGCTGTATGAACTCAGGCTGGTTCAAAAATGAGGGCCGAAACCTTCTCTGAAAAACAAGCTAACTCAAGTAACCTAAATACGTTGTCTCCAGACATAGATAACCAAAGGCCACACGGAAAAAGAGCAACCATTAGGGCCCCCTTGGACCATTATGGCCCAGCGGGTGTACACGGTAGGAGACGTGAGGGTCTGCCACTGGACTGGGCAGGCAAAGGACCACTGACAAGGCCAGCCACCCAGGCTCACAATAGCGTTTCTTAACATTACATATCACCACAGGCAATACATCATGTGGCAAACACCAGACCAGTAATACCAATTTTCATGACCAATCTTCCTAAAATAGATTCCACCTGCCTTAGATATGAGAATGGGGAAGCCCTCAAAAATAAAGCAACACATTGGCTGAGACATACTAGGGGGTGTAGAGCAATAATTAGAGAGGATAATATATATGCCAAAAGGTGTATCCAGGAACAGAGTCCAGTTGATGCCACCGTACTGACCCTAGCGACAAACCATCTTGTGCAAGATTTAATTGCCCTTGAAGCCAGATCTTCCTTATCTACTTTCACAAAAATTAGGTTAAGATTGACAATTCCCCCCGCACCTAGGCAACATAATACCTTGAACCAGGAATGTGTGGACACCCCTTCCTCATTACTTTCGCTGAATAATTGACTATCCACAGCTCTATCTAACAACCACAGGAGTATATCTAGTGCAGACTGTATAATTCCAACTGACTCCCTGGACTTATGCTATGATGTTCACCAGATTGGCCAAGAGTCCATGCCTTGCTCACTAGAGGTGACCCAAGACCCTGTCTTTATACTGGCTCTGAATGCAAGTCCTGAGGTCAAATAGTCACAGTGATTGACGGTGGAGATGTGCCCATTTTGAATGAACCATTTTTCCCCCAGGCCCTGCCCTCAAAAGGTAGTGGGGATATGATGAAAATTGCGTCCTGGAACAGGGCGGGTATAAGCAGGATGCTCACTCACCCACACTGGCTGGACCTTGTTACCCAGCAATAAATATGCTTGTTCCAGGAAACTTGGTGCCAGACACCAACTTATATAGCAGGGTTCAAGACTTTTTTCAAGCCGGCAATACCGTCTAAACAAGGCCGGGACTCAGGGTGACTGCTCACTTTAGTAAATCTTAGCATAAACTGTGAAGTAAAGGAGCTGGCCACTAACTGTCTAGCTATTCTGGGGATTAGGTTTACAGACAGTAAAGGCCAATCTGTTGACATCTACAATGTATATGCCAGGAGCACTAGAGGTGGCAGCTCGTCCACCCTTTCTATCCTGGATAACCTATTGGGAAGTAGGAATGTTAGCCACCCAATAATTATCGGTGGTGATCTTGATGTCACATTCGAGCCATTGAATTGGGTAGAGTCTATTGATGTGACTGAGGAGGACAAAGCCTGGATGGTGCCCCCTCTGGAACTATCTCCAATGAAAAAATGGTCACAAGCGGCTCTCGAAATGAATGTGATATCCCTAGAACATAGGGTAAGAGCAGCCAATGGCCGAACCAGCTCAGATAGAGGCAGTGGGATGACCTTCAAGGGATCAAATGGGTCAAGTATGATTGACTACATATTAGTGGATCTGACCCTGTGGCCCTTAGTAAGGGATATGTCTATAGCTCCGGCTTGCGATAGTGATCATAACGCCCTACTTTTAACTATTAGTCATCTCTGGGGAAAAATTGGAGAAGTTAACATTTTATCATTAAGTACAAGGGAGCTAATCCCTACAAATGATAAGCACCGGCTTAAATGGCCTGCGGTTCTGACTGACAAATCCAAGATCCATAAAATTAACAAAACTCTTGCCAAGCATTTAGGGATATTAGAAACCATAAACAGGGACTCGCCCTTACAGAGTAGTTGTAGTACTCTCCACAAGGATTTTTACGATCAATTGGCTTCTTTCTTTCTTGTCTCTACTAATAAGACCTGGCCCCCGCAGGGAATCATTATAGGAAATAACTCTTGGTTCAACAAAGAGTGCAGGGCTGCGAGAGGGAGGCTGACCATAGCGATCAAGTGCAGGGACCTGATTAGTATACGTAAAAACAGAAAGGAATATAGCCAGGCTCAAGGCAAAGCAAAAAAGGAATGGGATGAAAGAAGATGGGAAGACTTAGAGGAGGCTATTGGACACCAGGACACTAGACTATTTTGGTCTCTTGTGTCAAAACCTAGCTCTGTGCACTCACCTCCGCTGGTCGTCAACATCACTGCAATAGAATGGCGTAAACATTTTGGGGAGTTATATTCCTTCTGTAACTCCCCCATAGGATTTCAGATGCCCCTGGATATGGGTGTTCAAAGAAGTATCATCACATTCACTAGGGAAGAGATCACAAGTTCTTTAGATGCCATTATTTCTGCTAAAGCACCTGGCCCAATGGCATCCCTTGTGATCTTTTTCGTGCCGATTGGCCAATTTAAGTGGGCCAATGTTATAGCTGCTGGGGGAAGCATTCTGGATTCTTGAAGGGGGCCGAGGTGATACCAATTTTCAAATAAGGGGACAGATCTAAGCCCGCCAACTACTGCCCAATAAGCCTGATAGACTGTGCCCAAAAGGTCTTCTCCCGCTCACGTTCTAAGCCAAAATCCAGATTTGGATGGATGAGAATGATATTCTCTCTCCGTTACAGGTGGGCTTCCTGCGGAAGACTGGCACCGTCGATCAGGCATTCCGCCTTGTCCTGCTATATTGGAAGGTAGTAGTGCTGGGCAAAGGCAGTCTATATCTTGCCTTTATAGATCTCAAAACGGCGTTTGATCTAGTCCCCCGGGATCTACTCTGGCAGGTTCTTTTGAATATGGGTATGCCCCTGGAAATTTTAGAACTTCCGATTAGGTTACACAATGATAATTTTGCTTGTGGAAGGTGGAGAAAATAGGGGCAACTCACCGACCCGATTAAGATCCGGTGGGGGGTACGCCAAGGGTGCGTCTTGGCCCCCACCGTATTGTAGTGTAGTTCCTATATTCTCAATAGGCTCTGCGCATTGGAATCATATATCCTATAGATGTGACGTAGGACTTATGTCTACTAGGTCTCTATCAAAATATATTAGACTTAATTGTGGGTGCCAGCTAGCTCAGAGGTCACTAGAAACTTTCTTGAGTTCATAAGAAGGGATTTAGTTCCTGACAACCGCATAAACATGACAACTTTGTTTCCCCAAGATAAAGCTGATCTTCAGAGTCGTGGAAACAATAGATAGATATTTTACTCAGTCATTCATGCATGATTCATTTCACCGGAGTTTGCAGAGAAGTAGATAGACGGGCGTTTTCAATAAAAGGTATTTATTGAACAGTCTTCTTTCTCAAGCAGAAGAAATTAACTGCTACAATTGTAATACTGGTTGCAAAGTATAATACATACAGTAAAAAGAGTAGGATAAAATACTACTGTAACAGCATTGTATGGTTCCTAGACCGCAGATAAATACATACTTAAATAACACAAGCTAAAAAGTACTCAACTTGTCCGTCTAAAATACGCCTACCCCGTTGTACCTAACCTAAGCCTAGTACGAGGGAAGGAGTAAGTGAGGTGTAGCATAAATGTAGTATTCTTTGCCAAGAATCTATCCAAAATTTCTCTAAGGGTCTAATCAGCTCCGTACCTTGGTTTAGAATGAAGAAGGTCAGGCTGAGGACTCGATTTCCCAACAACCCACAAGGGTAGCTTGGAAACACTGGAGCTGGATTTCTCGGCAAGATAAAAGACAGCGTCTCTCTCAGTGCGTCTGCTGGAGGGTCGGCTTCCTTCGGCACTTGCTGTAGCAGGATGCATCGGGCAAGTAGATAGTCGAACTGCTCCAAACCACTGTGTGTTTGCTAAGGCAAGTGTGGGCATATTTATACCTTGAAGGTGCCGAGTTTGACGTAAAGGGGGACATAATAACGTCATCAAAGTGTCTTAGTTCTTTGAAAACTCCATGAGTTCTTGGATGAGTCAGTATTCAAGCAATAGGAAGTCCCTAATTGCTGAAGCCGAGTTTTCCAAGAAATCGTTGGGGATTTTCGAAACTAGTGGAAGTAGCCCTGCCGTATTTGGACTGCATTAGCTATGTCTAAATATGGTTATGATTTCTATGCCTATGTAAGGATATGGTGATTTATACCTATATAAGGGCATGAATTGGGAAAATTACAGTAGGGTCCTAAAATGCTTTACAACACTATTTTCCCTTTACCTAAACCAAATTGCCGATCTCCTCTGCTCTACTGAGGCTGATGCTCCCTCCTTGGCAAACCAGAAAATAGCTACACTACTGTTTGCCGATGTTACCCTTTTGGTATCTAAGACCCCTATGGGCCTTCAAAAGCTCCTGAACCAATTAAAGGCCTTCTGCGACATGAGGGGCTTGGTCATTAACACTATGCAAACTAAATTGATGATGATGAACCCCTGCAAGTCTTTTAAAAGAGATCTGCTTCTAGACAACGTCCCGCTAGAGAGGGTCAGCTCTTTTGAGTACTTGGGCATCAAACTGTCTGACAAAATGACTTGGAAGAACCACTTAGACAAAGTGTCCCTGAAATTTTCACAGCTAACTGGGGCTTTGTGGCGGGAGCTTTGTCTTTCATATACCAAGTCTGTCGCCCCAGACCTAAAACTATATATCTCTAAGGCAGTTAGTAGTGTGCTTTATGGGGCAGAACTCTGGGGATCAGTGGACTGCAGCTCGCTAGCGACAGTGGAAAATAAGTACCTTTGGAGTCTGGTATCACTTCCCCAAAGTACCCCCCTCCTCCCTTTGAAATTGGACTTGGGCATTAGATCAATTAATGACCAAGTGAGACTGCGGCCTTTGCTTTTTTGGTACAGGCTGGTCTCCACTCCCGACCTGGCCCTTTATGCGCTGCTTTTAACGAAGCTTTAGCATTGGATACAAATTAAAAAATTGGGTGGTTCAAATACATTAATAATACCCGGGCATCTATTGGTCTCCCAAAAGAGCTTGTGGGTTCCCCACCCTCATACTCCAAGGACCAATTCAAGTCATTATATTGGTCATGGGTTGAGCAGAACATTTACCTGAAAACACGCCAAGGTAGCTTAACTGATGCTTTTCTAGATATTAAATCTGGAAAACTGCTTGAGCGTTTTTTCAACATCTTTAAGGAGCCAGTAGACAGGAAACTGTATACTCAGATATGGCTGCCTACCCATTAATGCTCACACAAACTCCTGGTTGGCTGAAAATATCCAGTCCAAGGGCTGCCCATATTGCTCATATGCGCATGAATCCATAGTCCATGTTTTCTTTGCATGTCCATCGTACACCAGACCATGAAGGACATGGCTGGCACCAGTATGTAGACAATTCTAATAAAGCTCTTTGTATCTTAAAATCAGACACAAGACCACTCTATGTATGTGCAATCGCCAAATTCCTTGGCCGGTTCTGGCCAACCAGGCGTAGGCTTGTGACTGCATCCTTGAGTGGCACAGCCCAAATGAATGGGAGTTCTAGGAATTGAGAGTCTCCTATATTTTTATTTTTTATTTTGTATTATTCCTAAACATGGTTTTAATGTATTTTTAATGTGTTCAATATCTTGATTTTATAGTACAATGCGGTAAAGGGCTCTTAAAAGACTGGTTTATAGTAGAAGGGGTGTAGATTATATCAAATCGATAAATGGCAGTTACAAATGCACTTGCACTTTAGTTATATATCAAATACCCCTGATTAGGATGGCAAATAGTTAAATTCTGTCCTCGGTCAATCTTCCCTCATGTTTAAATATTGTAATATGAATTATTTGATCCTTTGGGACCGTTGCAAGGAATACTTCTTTAACTTTTATTTCGAACACCACTGACAAAAATGTACATGTTTGTATCTTTTATGGTATTATCAACCGAAATAAAGACTTTATGTTCTGTAATTTTAGTCACAATTTACATTGGGAACAAGGACTAGTAAATGAAGCGATGGGATTTGTAGTTAAATTTGTGACATCTGGAAAGAATGAAGAGATTAAATATATTATGGACAAATTTGACAACATTCTACTGCAAAAACAGATCTATTTTACTTGTCAAAGATTTATACGTTCATAGAGAATGGTTTCTTCTTTATTTGGCTTGCGCAGAAACAATACACAAATCACAAGGACTAAGCTTAGATTCTGCACTGATTTACATTCTCGCTACAATATTCAAAGAGGGAATTGCATGAGCTGCTCTATTCCATGTTAAAAAACTAACATAACTATATATGACTGATTTCAATGGGACAAGAATTAATGCAGAACGTAGCTGTGTCGGCGAATGCAGTCATTAGTGAAACAGATATGCTGCGCATCTTGGAGAATATCCCATTTAGACAAGAACCTAAACTTTACTAAGAACATTTGATTCAAGCTACAATTACAAAGTAAAATTGCCACAACTTAAAAAAAATTGGAAAACTAAACACAGAAATAACAGGACTTTACTTTGAAAATCAGAATGGCATAAAATGTTATTGCTGTATTCTTTTGTACCTGCCATTTGTTAAAGAAATAATAAACCACAATTACATCAATGTTTCTGCAACACCTTGATAGATCTTCATCAACTAGTTTTGGCTGACAACCAGATATGCCACTCTATAGGTGGCATTGGAGATATGGTAGATATGAGTAGAGGTGCTACCCCATTTTCTATCACTGAGCATCAAGTTGCTCAATAATACTTTTTGGCTGTTGTAGAAATAATGGCTAATGAGACTCATTCGAGTGCTGACCTGTTTGGTCTAAGTTACACTTGGGTACATTAATGCTTGCATTTCATTCATTCAAGTTCCACAATTCCACAATTTTCAAAGATTTTTTCTATTTTTACCAATACCTAATTGCAAATCAATAATTTTTTTTTTTTTTTACATATAACGCTGGGCAGCAAAACTAATGTCCAAACTATATGTACTGCTTCTCAGATTGGAATTTCAGGATGCACATATACTACTAGTGCTGTTATTTTTCATCATGGAGAGACTGCTGCCTTAGAACACCATCGACCTAAAGAACAACACAGGTTGGACAGAATGTGAATATAATAATCTTACTTTTAAATACAGAATGTCAAAACATTTACAGGAAAGTTACCTTTTTATTTAATATCTAATATTCTGAGTTACGATGTTACCATTGTTATGAAGCTACAAAGCTACTTTAGAATTTGTCTTACATAATTCAGTACATATTTACCGTTTTACAAAGCCACAGATGCAAATAAATTCTGTTTTCCAAAAGTAGGTATGTCCCTCTATTTCCTGCCACTGTACTCCATTATGTGCCACTCTACAACATTCCCATCCACTCCAATGCATGAGACGGCACTCACCTGTATGACCTGCCTTACCACTCTTGCACATGGCACTCTACTGTATGTAGTCCCACACCACTGTACCGCACTCCACTCTGAGTCTTTCTACTGTAAGACACTGTACAACACCTCAGTGTATTACAAAAGACTCCACTGTACGTCACTCCACTCTCCAACAGTGTACATACTGTATTAGTATTCCCAAACATACTGAACTCAATGACAAGTCAATCAACAACACCCAATTAACGAGACTCAAATGAAAAATATTTCACTGTACAGCACTCCACTGTATTGTACACTACACCATTCAACTCAAAACCATATATTTGACTTACCTTACACTTACCTTTTTTAATTATTTTTAAATCCCAAAATATTTTTCTGATACATAAAAAATATGGTTAATATTAACACAATGTCTTTATTATTGTAAATATTTGGGTAGTGCTTAGAATGACTTTCTCTTCCTTCTTTTTTCTTTTTTCTGGAAGCTTTGGGATCCATTACGAGGGCGGACGGACAAAGTCCGCCCGCCACCATAATGGAATGCAGGAACGTCCGAAAGGGGTGCGGCGGTCCCTCACCTGCAATTAGGATGCCGCTGCCACTGTTACAGTGGCATCCCCTATTCCAATGCTGGGAATGCACGTCATGCATTGGCATGCACAAGGTGAGAGGCACCGCAGGGTGCTTTCTACTTTGTCGATGCCAATGCAGGGGTACCCCCAACTTGCACTCCCCAGCTTCCTGGGGGCCCGCTACGGGCCCCCAAAGGCAAAAACCGCATTCTTCCCATGGCAGCAACGCCGCCATGGAAAGGCACATCTCCGCCTGCATGCTAATATGGATGGCGGTGTCTTGCAGACACCGTCACCATGTTAAACCCCTTTTCCGCCCGGTTGACTCTTCGACGGTCATCCCGTCCACCGCGACCCCCCTGCGGGTCATTCATGTGTGGATGGTGGGTGGATCGCCCCTGCCGAGCCTGCAGTGGCTACCTCTGGCCTGGTGGGGGCAATCCGCCCGCCATCCTAATGAGCCCCTTTGTCTTTTTTAAATCAATGTGACCAATAAAACAAAACAAGATGGAGATGATAGAGTAGGACAAAAAATGGAAGGGAAAAAGAAAATAAGAATGTTGGGGGAGACACTGGAGAGAGATGACAAGCTTCCAGTTAATATTAATGTCTTTCTCACCAGCAACAATTACAGTGTGACACAGTAAGCAGTAGGCGGCAGTCTTTGCATACTGGTCCACAATATCATGATACTGCTGCAATAAGTGGCACCATGCTGCCAGGAGCAGGTACTGAGGGGAGAACGGATGTAGTGAGTGGTGGTGGAGGTCCAGCCAATGCTGTAGAGGTTACAGGGGTTGCAGTGTTGGCAGCTGTGGACACTAAAGATGTTGATGCGACAGCCTTCTGCAACTCCTGCTCTCGCCTTCTTTCCTCCCATGTGTACCTTGTGGAGTAGATGGCCCCCAGGTGCTCCTGCATTTCTGTTGTGTCAAAAGAGCCTTTAGTGGGTCCCAATCAATAGCAAATCAGAACATTAACTATAACTCACGTCTTCTCCATGCACTGATTATACCCTTTCATATAACATCACTTATGGCATGATAATTATCGCTATGTTGGCTTAGCGGCAATAATTTTATCGCCGTGTTGCGGCGATTTTTATCGTTTAGGAGCCTTGCTATTATCAAGGTTTATCTCCTAAGCGATAAAAATCGACCGAAATGCATGAATATCGCTGTAAAGTCAGCGATATTCATGCATTACCGAGCTAATGCTCTTAGCCATGTTATCCACCTCCCATTGGATAACATGGCTAAGAACTGCTCGGGTCAGGTGTTAGCTTTTGGAGATATTCGCGCTTAGCGCGAATATCTCCAAAAGTTGGTAATAGGAGATAGCGATGTTAACGACTGTTTCCAGTCGCTAACATCTTGGCACGCCCACTTTGCATGTCATTAGTGATAAATATCTCTGACATGCAAAGCGGGGTCCAAGATGGTCACTATCTCCTACTAGCTGTCGCTAACTGGTGTTAGCGACAGCTAGGTAATATGGAGATAATTTTATCTCCGCTTTCTTGGCTTTTAAAGCCAAAAAAGCGGAGATAAATCCCTTGATAATATGCCCCAAAATTCCTAACAAAACTTATGACAGCTATAGTGAAATCATTTATGAGAACACTGCATGGTAGAGTGCTGAGTTGTAGTTAATGTTCTGAGGCTACTCATTTGATAACCCTGTGTTTGATGCTGGAATCTTTATAGTACTTTTGGGAAGGGGTAGAAGATATAAATCTTAGTTACAAATCTTTGAAATTTCAAAGATGTGCATAGTTTAAATTGGTTTTGTACAGTAATTATAACATATGTTCATCTATAAATAATTTTAACCTTTGTTTTGTTTATTGACATATACAAATACTATCACACAAACACACATACACACACAAACACAGAGGTATATAGTTCATTAGGTGGTTTTATTTCAAATCATTTATTGAAAATTTCATTTGTCAGGAATATATTCACACTGTTTCTGTAATGAACCACTCTGCCTTGATCTTTCCCAAAGCTACTTGTCCCACAAACTCTGAAACTTTTTCTGTTGTTAAATTTAATTTTATTTGATTTGTGCAATAAAAAGCGAAAACAACACACGTTTTGAAACTACATGTTCACGGCTTTATCTCTGCGGAGGGTAAGGCTGCAACTGTGTGGTAATTTGACTTTGGTGTCGTCACGGACAGACCCTCACTGCTAGCAAAGGATCTTTTAATCCCAGGCAAAGCCAGACTCAACTGAAGGGTACAGTTGTTAGTGGTCTAAAGGAATATATACTTACATTCCAGCTGAGTAGTCTTTAAGATGAAAACGTCCATATACGCTTTTAGAATTTTTAGAAATCAGTCATATTTAGTTACGCTTCAAAATTCGTTTCGATTTAATCGTTTGAAGTTAAATCTGAGAAGCAGTTCAGAGGGAAGATTCAGATACACAGATGTGCTGTTATTTGATTAAATCCGTTTATTCAAAACCAAAGAGAAAATAAGTGAGCATAAAACCAAATGTATTGCCCAAGGAGGCATTACAATTTATCTTAAACTGCATATTCTGTTTATGTCATTATATATTCACATTTTCCCTATTGTATCTCATGCCAGTGGTCATACTTATGATTGTAAATTGCTGGAATTTTACAAAGGTATGTTACCCTTTCGTCGTAAAGATTTGTGCAGTTTCTGAAATACTAGTGGCCTCATTTATGAGAAGTGGCACAATGCTGCGTGAAAGCAGTGATGCGTCACTTCTCAGTGCGCCCTCCTTGCGACATGATGGATGCGTCATATTTACTGTATGACGGATCATGTCGCAAGGAGTTACAGATACGTCAGTATTTGTGATGTATCTGTAAGGGCAATAGTGACGCATTGCTGGGCTGTGTCACAAAAGTGACGCAACTCCAGCAATGTGTCCTTTCACATGGGGCAAGCCCCATGTTAAATGGCCTTCTTCAGTCTTACACCTGCTGTGAGGCAGGCGTAAGATATTGACGCATTTGCAGCCTAGAATTGGCACAGTGAAATATCATAGATTTGACTGCGTCACTTCTCCAAAGGCGTACTTACATGGGAACGCCCACCATGCATACATTATACCTGACACAGGTATAATGTAGCGCAAGGGTTTACAAAGTGACCCATCTGCTTAGATGCGTCACTTTGTAAATAGGACACAACAGGAGGCATGTTTTACGCCACCGATGCGTCACAAAAAGTGACGCAACAGAAGCGCAAAACTATTGCACTGCCTCATAAATAAGGCCTTAGATATACATTTCTGTGATCAGCTCTTCTGCAAAGGGAGACTATATTCCCATCTATTTATATTGCCTGTTTCTTAATGTTCAATTATTTTTTTGTGTGTTTATATACCTGTTTATTAAATCGCCATTTTGCGATGAAATATTTTTATAATGCACTGAAGAAGTGTGTCCGACATCCCTAACCCCAACCCCTATGAAGAAACCTCGATCTAAGGTAATCAGTTGCTGCCTTTTTTGTAACTATTTTGTGCTCATCCCTTGGGGAGGAGAGTCTTCGAGGAGGAATCGTTTGCGCTTCTGACACACAAGTTTATTATAACAAGGTAATGCTATTACGTCATTAAAATGTTCTTTTAAAATAACAACATGATATCTTCCATAGTACATGCATTGAGAAGTCTTTCTTTGAGGAAAAGCTTGTCTTTTCTGTGTGGTCATAAACTAATCATGCAAATTCACAAGCAAACTGTGGCCTTTTCATTTGTTAACTGATGAGGTAACTAGGTAACTAGTTGTGGAAAAAAACACTTCCCGAACTTGACCTATGACTCTCTGATAATCTTTCTGAAAATGTAGAATGATCGATAATCACAAGCTACAAGGACCTCAATGGAATTCCCCTGTGACTTCAGTACTTTAAACCCATTCTGAATGCTCAAATCACTCTAAAGAGAATCATGATGCACTGAAGGTTTAGGTGAGATTTGAACCGTTTTCAAAATACTTTTACCTTTAGTTGTGCATTTTGCATGGCATCAGGAGATGGATGGATGGTTGACAATTTGAGAATGAAGAGTGAAAACGAACGTTACATTACAGTTCATATTTTATTTTACAATTAAGAATGCGGATACACTTTTTGGGAAATTCAGTTTATTGCTTTGTTGTGTTTTTCTATTTTTCCTTTCTTCACTAGTTAGTGCTTTCTTTGGGGCCTTTGTATTTTTTTGGTTTTTTTTAGCATTAGCTTTGTATCATTCTTTTTGCTGTACTTTTAGAACATGTTTTTTTTCCTCAGGTTACCGTGTCTGGCCTTTGAGGCAGCATTTGCTGTCTCATCATTCAGTCAGGTTTCCCAAAAATCATACATAATATACATACATAGAGGTGCTTTTGATCAGCACGCTTTAACCCTGGGATCGCAAAATTATCATTCACGATTTGTTTCTGCCCACTACTGCAAACAACATGGGGCAAAGAGTTAGCTAACTTTATCCATTGTTTCCCTTCCTTTTGAGTAGCTACACAAAGCCTGTGCAGATTGTCACTTACGCCTAAAAATAATTCCTTTCTCTTCTGTTACAAAGCTGATTCAAAGTGCGCTTTTTATTTATAAATATTAGCTATTTATGTTGCCTGTACTCCATCTTAAAGTGTATCCTATAAAGATGTTCATTGACATTGTAACATTGTACCTGTGATTTAATATCCTGTTCTGTTATAGATATTTCTAAAGCACAGCGGTTACCCGAGGGTGTTCTTTCGCTAGGTACTCTCCTTTGGAACTGTTTGCCTATTCTCACTTTCTGTCAAGGTAGCAGTTACACCACAATTTGTGTGTAATCTGCATACGAGGTGAGGCCTAAGCCAAAGGAGCTGATCAGGGGGCCAACGATGAAACATACACATTAAAAAGTGTAGGGCTCAGAGATGACCCCGGTGGAACTCCACAAGGCAGGGAAAAACGTTTGGAATAGTATTTGCCCAGAGACAAAATTTATAATCTGTCAGTTAGAAAGGACTTCAAAAGCTCCCACGCTTTAGCCTGGATTGAATGATCCATCAACACGTCAAGATGGACCGTATCAAAGGCCCCGGACAGATCCAGCATGATTAGGACTGCCTTGCCTCTCCGATCCAAGGCTTCCCTAATCTCTTTGGTGGCTTTTATGAGAGCAGACTCTGTTTTGTGTCCTTCTCTGAAGCCATATTGGGTGGGATTCAGAGCTTGAGTTTCGCGTAGAAAGGCACTGAGTTGCACATTCACTTTTTTCTCAACGAGTTTTGATGAGAGCGGAAGATGCAAAATCGGGCAACAATTGTGGAGATCCTTAGGATCCAGGCTGGGCTTCTTTAATAGTGGCAGTGTTGAGGCAACTTTCCAGAGTTTACTTTCAAACATTGCATTAAAAAGGGAGGTAAGTGACAGGGCAACCGGTCCTGTCGCCAATTTTACCACAGAGACTGGACAGGGATCGTAGAGAGAGCCTGATCTTGCTGCCAAGAGGAGCCTTTGAGTATCACTTGTGGATAACGGCACAAACTTGTCAGAGGTAGGGAGGGGAGCAACACCTGGCTTGTGTTACTCCATTAAAATGACCGTCCCTGCCACACTTGGGCAGTTAAACACAGAGAAGATAATCTCTCTCTTCAGAAAGAAGTTCGCAATATCTTCGCCTAATTCCTGGCTCGTCTGAATTCTAGCTGGGTACGGGGAAGAACACCTAACGTCAGGAGGTTGTCGGGCATCAGTAACTAGGACTCCTGCCTTCCTGAAGTTTATTGGTGCCATTCCAAAGTGGCAGGCCCAGAAGTCTAGATGGAAGGTTGAGAGGGGTAGGTGATCCTCAATAGGAGAACACGTGGGTCAGGGCCCAGCCAGAAGTGCTGGGTCCCCTAGGAGTCACCAGGGTTACATCACCTCGAACCTGAAGGGCAAGATAACTGTAAAGAGTGTCCTGGCCACTGGGTACCCCAGGGGTACCGCTCCAGGTGGGAGTTGGCAAGGAACAAGCACCTCATGAGGGCACCAGACTGCCAGGAAGTATCAGTGGAGTAGCTTAGTTGGCCCAGGGAGTTGAAACCCCCTGGGGTCAGAAAGGCATAGAACAGGAGGGTGTGCCTGCAGTAGTTGGCTCGCATCCGGGTTCGATCAACCTAAGCTGGGGAGTACATCAAGGTAGTTGATTGGCCTACCCTGGCTTTAATCTGGGAGGGGGTTGTGTTTGATTTGACCCTTTTTGGCTAAAGTCCCTTAAACTTTTTGCCTCCCTCCTAGACCTTTTTCCGACATAATGTTGCTGACTTAGATGGTTTGGGGATTTTGCCACTGCTGATCAGTGTCAAAGTGCAAGTGTTCCCAGTATAAAGTGTTATGGTAATTGGTTGTCCATAATTGGTATGTTTTTCTTACCAGTAAAGTCCCTAGTAAAATGCCCTATGTGTGCCATGGCTGGTAATACAAATGTGACTAGTGGACCTGCAGCACTAATTGTGCCAACCACACAAGTAGCCCTAAAAAGAGGTCTGAGGCCTGCCACTGCAGTGCCTGCGTGCAGTTTGTTAACTGATTTGTTGTCCTGACAAGTGCACCCACTTGCCTGGCCTTACCTTCCCTTTTTTATACCTCAGACACCTGTATAGTAGGCCTAGGCTACCCCCATCAGCAGGGTGCAGTGTATGTGAAAGGTAGGACATGTACTGAAGTGTGTACCATGTCTTGACAGTGAAATACTGCCAAATTCATTTTTCACTGTTGCAAGGCCATCTTGCCCATAGGACAGAATGGGGAATGCTGTGTCACGTTACCAGAACATCTTCCCATAGGCATAAGATGGAGAGATGGAGTTTAGTGTGCCTGTACTCAGAATTTAATAACACATCTTTTTGTGAAGATGGTTTTTAAATTTTGTGCTTTGAAGCCACATTTTTAGAAGTGGCTGGTTTCTTGTCTTAAACCATCCTGTGTGCCTCTGCCTGTTTGTGTATTGAACATCTGGTTTTGGATGTGACAGGGTCTGGGGAGTGTCCGGACACCAGAGAAGGGTAGGTGAGACAGCAACAGGCTGGCCTGCATTTGATGTGGAGGGGAGGGGTAGCCCCCCTGGATGTGAAGAGGGCTGTGTTGCTGCAACAAAAGGATGGCTCCACCTCCTGCTGAGCGTCTGGAGCCCAGACCCTTACTATCAAAGGAAGAGGGTGTGCACTGGCAGTAAGACACCCAGTTCTGGTTTGGACTGGGCTCAGAGCCCCCTGAACACAGGACTTCAAAGGCATTTAAAGGGGTATAAATGTGAGAGCTGAAACCCCTGAACTCAAGACTGAAATCCAGACTGAAAAAGGATTGAACCTACTTCCTGATCAAGAGTAACCTCTGCCAAAGAAGAACAGCTGAAGAGATTGAAGAGAAGGACTGCCCTTGATGTGTGTTCTGGGGCTGGCCTGCAATTGGCTGATTTGACTAAGGAGAGGACAAGGGACTTTGCTGTGTGCTGTGTCCCCCACTTGTGAGGACCTGTGTGCTGTGTCCCCCGCTTGTGAGGACTTTGCGGTGTGCTGTGTCCTGAAGTAGCATGTCCCCAAGGGCCCAAGGAGAGCTGGTCCCCTTTTGTGGAAACTCAGGAACATAAAAGTTTCCAACGTGTCTCAGCGACGCTTGGTGCGTGTTGCTTTTGCACGCCTGAGACTGCTGTGTGGTCTGTGGTACTGTTTACGATGTGCCCCATGATCACATTGCCCCCGCAGCGTGAAACATCGTCCACGCTGCTGCATTGCTGTTTGTGGCCGAGCCGTTGCCCTAACTGAGGCTGTGAGTAAGGATAACAGCTTCCGGCCCAAGCTGCAATGTTCTAAAGGATTTCTTGAACCTAAGAAAGCTGCAACGTGAAAGGGATCATGATCTGCCTTGTCAAGATTGTCAACGAAGGAGAAGGCAGCGCCGTAACCCGTCCGGCAACAGCGTTGCCTAACAACGCAGCTGCAACATCATCGGGCCGCCCAGCAGGATGTCCAACGAGCTGGGAGAGAGAGAGAGTGAAGCAGCACAGCACCCCAGGTAAGGCTTGGACTCCGGTCGGGAGCTGCAAGCGTGTGTAGCCTGGGAAGGCATGCAGGAGGAGTACAGGAGTGCAAAGAGTTCTCCCCGCTACACCGCGTTAGACGTGCTGAGTTCCCAAGCGGGCCGTGCCTGCCCAGCAGTACTGGGGCCCCCCTTTAAGTTTATGACCATTGTCTCTGGTGTTGGGGCCTAGTCGGGCCCGAGTTGACCACACAGATTGGCGTTCAGCATTATTCCATGCATTACGAATTGCAGAGTTCTTGCATTACGAACTGCCTGATTCTTGCATTACGAATCGCATTATTGTTGCATTACGAACTACCTGATTCTTGCTTTATGAATCGCATTATTCCTTGCATTACAAACTGCCTAATTCTTGGATTACAAATCACATTATTCTTGCATTACGATTTGCATTATTCTTGCATTACGAATGCATTAGTACATGCATTAAGGACTGTAATATTACCACATTACGAACTGCGTTACGGACTGCATAGCATTGCATTAGATCATTCTGAGCCGCTCATTAATACCGCAAGATCCTATAAGTGATTGCTGGCCTAATAACCGGCAAAGTGAAAGATTACGAATACGCACATGTAGTTTGGTCTCATCATATTCCTTTTGATAAAGATATGTTATTTTTATAAAAGCCAGTGCGGTGTCCATTTGTGGTGTTATCACTGTGTTACTGGGCGTGTGGTTGCAAATACTTCACACATTGCCTTGGAGATAAGCCTGGCTGCTCGTGCCAAGCTCCCGGGGGGTGAGCAAGGGTTATCTAAGAGAGTGTCCCTCCTTTCCCTGACTAGAAGCAAGGGTCCCTATTTAGACTAAGTTACCTACCTCAGCCAACTCGAGACCCCCAGTTCTAACAGGTGGTTAGAGAGGTTACCATCCAGGGTGTGCCCTGCCACATGGGTAGGGCCTATTACGCACTGCCTGAGGTCGCCACTATTCATCATATCATGAGGTTCGCTGTATCTGGTTCAGTAAGTGCCTCCAGATAGTAGTTGGAATCTCTCATAATGGTATAGGAGTCAGTGCAGAGCTCCTCTTCCAGCAAGCTTCCAATTGAGGTTATGAAAGGGCTCCTAGATCCTGGCGGTCTATATAATAGGATGTCTTGAAAGGTGTGATGATGGGTTAGGCTAAGGTTAAAAGACAGTTCCTCACAGGCTGAATTGGAGACTGAGTGAAAGAATGCCTTGATTGAATTGTGGTAAATTACTGCTAATCCCTCCCCTTTCCTGGTTGGCCTATTTAGAGTCTTAAAAACCCAAGTTGAGTGGCTTTCACTAGATCTGGGCCTGAGTCTTTGTCTGTCCATGCTTCTGTAATGAATGCCATCTTTGTATCCCCTCCTTCTATTAGTGTCGCACACTCAGAACTGTGCGTCACCAAGAATTTGGCATTAAGCAGTATGCATTTTAGCAACGGGTTTTGATGCTCAGCTGTAACTGTCCTTTTGTTATTTATGGACTTGATAGTCTGGTATGGGAAGGTCATGTTGCAGTTGGGACAGGCAACTAAAAGTGATGAAGGTCTTGTTTTGAAAGTTCAAGTTCAAGTTCAGTAATTTGTATAGCGCACTACTCACCCAGGGGTTCTCAAGGCGCTTAAGGGAGGGTGGGTGCATTACTTATCGAAAAGCCAGGTTTTTAGCTGCTTTCTGAAGGAGAGGTGGTTCTGTGTAAGGCGGAGGTGAGTGGGGAGAGAGTTCCAGGTTTTGGCCGCTAAGTAGGAGAAGGATCTTCCTCCCATGGTGGATCTATGGATGCGCGGAATTACGGCGAGGGCTTGATTGGACGATCATAGTTGGCGGGTGGGTGTGTAGAAGGACAGTCGTGTGTTGAGGCATTCGGGTCCTAGGTCGTAGAGGGCCTTGTGTGCGTGGGTGAGGAGGCGAAACGTTATTCTCTTGTTGACGGGGAGCCAGTGGAGGTCTTTCAGGTGACTGGAAATGTGAGCTTGACGGGGGATGTCCAGTATGAGTCTGGCTGAGGCGTTTTGTATGCGTTGGAGTTTTTTTTCTGTAGTTTGGCTGCGGTTCCGGCGTAAAGGGTATTTCCATCTTCCAGTCGGCTAGTAACCAGTGCGTGGGTGACTGTCTTTCTTGTTTCGGTGGGGATCCAACTGAAGATTATTTTGAGCATGCGTAGGATGTTGAAGCAAGAAGATGAGACGGCGTTGACTTGTCTGGTCATTGAGAGGGAGGAGTCTAGGATGAAGCCCAGGTTATGTGCGTGATCTGTAGGTAAGGGTGCTGTACCCAGGGCCGGTGGCCACCATGAGTCGTCCCAAGCAGAGGGGGATGATCCTAAGATGAGGACTTCTGTTTTGTCCGAGTTTAGTTTTAGACGGCTGTTCTTCATCCATTCGGCTACTTCTTTCATTCCTTTGTGTAGGTTGGTTTTGGCGGTGTTTGGGTCTTTGGTGAGGGAGAGGACCAGCTGGTTGTCGTCTGCGTAGGAGATGATGTTGAGGTTGTGTTGTCGCGCGATGGATGCGAGGGGACTCATGTAAACGTTGAAGAGGGTGGGACTGAGTGATGATCCTTGTGGTACGCCGCAGATGAATTTGGTGGCCTCTGATCTAAAAGGGGGGAGGCGGACTCTCTGGGTTCTTCCGGCGAGGAACGAGATGATCCAGTCCAAAGCTTTTCCTTGTATTCCGACGTTGCTGAGGCGTTGTATGAGGGTGCTATGGCAGACTGTGTCGAAGGCGGCGGAGAAGTCAAGTAGGATGAGGGCAACTGTTTCTCCGTTGTCCAGTAGCGTTCTGATGTCGTCTGTAGCAGCGATGAGGGCGGTTTCGGTGCTGTGTTTGGCTCGGAAGCCGGACTGTGAGGGGTCGAGGGAGTTGTTGGATTCAAGGAAGGCGGCGAGCTGATTATTGACGGCTTTCTCAATGACTTTAGCAGGGAATGGAAGGAGTGAGATGGGGCGGTAGTTCTTAAGTTCAGAGGGGTCTGCTGTGGGTTTCTTCAGAAGGGCGCTGAGTTCGGCATGTTTCCAGCTTTCCGGGAAGGTTGCGGAGTTGAAGGAACAGTTGATGACATCGCGGAGATGGGGTGCGATGATGGAGTCTGCTTTGTTGAAAATGTGGTGGGGGCATGGGTCGGTTGGTGAGCCTGAGTGGATGGAGTTCATCAGGCGGATGGTGTCTTCGGTAGTGATTGGGTTCCAGGCGCAGAGGTTGTGAGAGTGCTGTTTTGGTTCGGAGGAGGGTGGAGTGGACTGTTCTTCGGACTGGTTTTCAAAGCTGTTGTGTATGTCGGTGATTTTGTTGTGGAAGAAAGAGGATAAAGAGTCGCAGAGGTCTTGGGAGGGAGTGATGTCGTTTGTGCCGGCGGTGGGGTTGGTAAATTCATTGACGATGTTGAATAGTTCCTTGCTGTTGTGGGCGTTGTTGTCGAGTCGATCCTTGAATGCTGATTTCTTTGTGGATCGGATCAATTGGTGGTGTTTGCGGGTGGCGTCCTTGAAGGTGGTCATGTTATCAGTGGTTGAGTTTTTTCTCCAGGTTTTCTCGAGAGTACGACATAACTTCTTGGATTTCTTAAGATCATCGTTGAACCAGGGGGCCTTTTTGCTACCTTGTTTGATCTGGTGGTTTTTCAATGGTGCTAGTTCGTCAGAGCTGTGGGTGATCCATTGTGTGAGTTTGGTAGCAGCTTGGTTTGGGTCCGATGATATGGTAGGAGGGTTTTGGTTAAGCGATGTGAAGAGTTGGTCGGTGGTTATTTTGTTCCAGTTTCTTCGAGGAATAGGTTGTGGGGTGTTGTGGGACTTGGTCTTTTTGTAGCTGAAGTGAACGCAGCTGTGGTCCATCCAATGGAGAGCTGTGGTGTGATCGAAGGAGATGTGCTTGCTGGAGGTGAAGATGGGGTCGAGTGTGTGTTCGGCTAAGTGGGTGGGGGTGTCAACAAGTTGTTGGAGTCCGAGGTTGGCCAGGTTGTCCAGAAGGGTGGTGGTGTTACTGTCGTTATTCTTTTTCCAGGTGTAAGTTGAGGTCTCCCAGTAGAATGTAGTTCTCGGAGGCGAGGGCATGTGGGCTGATGAAGTCAGTGATGTCTTCGTTGAATTGCGTGCGTGTTCCTGGTGGTCTGTAGATGAGGGTGCCTCTAAGTGTGGTCCTGGGGTCAGTGTGGATCTGGAAGTGAAGGTGTTCGGCGGTCGCGAGGTTGTCGTTGGAGCTGGTCGTGATTCGGATGGTGTTCTTATGGACGATGGCGATGCCTCCTCCTGTTTGGTTGGTGCGGTCTTTTCGGATGATCTTGTAAGTGTCCGGGATGGCTATGGCGATGTCTGGCACTGATGAGGCGTTCATCCAGGTTTCTGTAAGGAAGGCGACGTCCGGCAAAGTGGTGTCGAGTAGGTTCCAGAGTTCAATGGCATGTTTGTGGACCGAGCGGGTGTTGAGTAGAATGCACTTCAGGTGGTTAGTGTTGGAGCTCTGTTTGGGGTCTGTGGATTTAGGGTGGGTCCTGATGCAGTCGAGTTTGCAGGAGTGGCAGGTGAAGGGTCCATGGGTGTGTCCAGGGGCGGCTTGGTAGCAGTCTTGGAGTCGGCCTGGATTGAGTGCTGAGAGGGATGTGGCATCGTACGTTATGCGGGTGGATTGGGGTTTGCGAAGAACAGGGGGTCTGGCGCTGGGCGCGGTCCAGGCGCGGACGGGCGTAGACGGGCTTACCTTTGGTGCGCCTTCGGCGCGCATTGGGCGCGCCCGCTGCGCGTTACCGCTGCGCGCAAAGGCATCTGTCATATGTGGATAGTGGAAGGGGAGGGGCGAGGGAGGAGCAGCTGGGAGGTGGGGTGGAGAGCCGGGGAGGGAGTCACAACAACAACAACAACCAAAACAAAATGGCAGTCAGCCAAAAGCGAAACAGGGTTGGGGCACAATATGTGGAAAACGCGATGAGAATGGCAGTGGAACCGGCACAAGACACAATCGGGCACAAAATCAAAATACAGGCAGCACAGTAGAGCAGAGCGTTGCAGGGCGCTTTGGAGGACTAGCGCTACGATAATATGCTAATTAGCGATCGCAAAATTGACAAGGCAGCGCAGCACAATTGAGCAGCTATTTAAAACATTATGTGGCGATCTAGCGCAACGAGGGTGATCAATAAATATTCAAAGAGTATTCAATGCAGGCAGTGGATGCTACGATACCAGTTTGGCATGTAGGGCAGGGAGCAGCGTGAGGAGCGACCGCTTCTGAAGAATCAGGACGGTCACAGCGTTTCAGCGGAAGCTGGATTACTACTACTTGCTGGAGCAGAATCATATGTGACACCTGTGGTGAGTACGAACGTCATGGCTGAATACCATGTACTCAAACGTGTCTGTCAGCAGTGATAAGGTAATGAGGTTGAGACAAGGACAAGAGGACTGCTGGAAAGTGAGACACAAACAACCAGTACACTTGCCAGTCGTGTTCAGCCCTGGAATAAATGTTCTGGGATACTTTAAAAGGGTGGGCTTACCTGGTATAAAATGGGCAGGGGTACTGGTCCTAAGCGCGAGACTAGCACCAGGGGCGCGCCTAGGCCTGCCAGTCTATATATAGAGTCAGGGAGAATGACTAGTCCGCTGATCGCAATACCCCCAAAATGACAGCCCCACAAAGATTAGTCCGGTCCCCTAGTGTTTGTTTTTTAAAACGAGTTAGCAGCACAGTTTCAATGAACAACAAAGAGGTATAATTAAAAAGTTTTAAAAGTGATTAGCATTAAGCTGCAGTAAATAATTTGAGTGTGCAAAGTACGCAATGTGCAGAGTTGTCTCCCGGCTCAAGCCTCAGGAGAAGTAACACTGTGCGCTTGCGCCAGCCTGTCTAAATATAGAGTCATGGAAAATTTCTAGGCCGCTGACCGCAATACCCCCAAAATGGTAGCCCTGCAAAGATTAGTGTGGTCCCCCTGCATATGTTAATTTTTTTAAACGAGTTAGCAGCACAGGTTTATTGAACAACAAAGAGGTATAATTTAAACATTTTAAAAGCGAATAGCATTAAAGTGCAGTAAATAATTTGATTGTGCAAAGTACACAATGCGCAGAGTTGTCTCCCGACTCAAGCCTCAGGAGAAGTAACATTGTGCACTTGCGCCACCCTGTCTAAATATAGAGTCAGGGAGAATTACTAGTCCGCTGAACGCAATTACTAGTCCGCTGACCGCAATACCCCCAAAATGGCGGCCCTGCAAAGATTAGTGTGGTCCCCCTGCATATGTTTGTTTTTTTAAACGAGTTACCAGCACAGATTTAATGAACAGAAGTATAATTAAAAAGTTTTAAAAGTGATTAGTATTAAGGTGCAGTCATAATTTGATTGTGCAAAGTACGCAATGTGCAGAGTTGTCTCCCGGCTCAAGCCTCAGGAGAAGTATGATCTTTTCTCCTTGACACATAATAATTATAATGATGATGATGATGATGATTCTGATGATAGTAATAATAATAATAATAGTAATAATAATAATAATAATATTAACAATAATAATAATAATAATAATAATGATGATGATGATGATAATAATAATAATTATTATTTTAATCATGAAAGAAACACATCAGTGAATGATTTTTAAATTAATATTTATATTGCAAGCATAAGCAGGCACTTTTTTTTTTGTCTCTTTGATTTTTTTTTTTTAGGCATATTTTTTCAATAAAATAAAATACAAAATAAAAATAACCATGCACACCAGTATGCCAAGGCCAGTACTTTTGGTATTGCCACTGCTTGTTTGGTATCCATCCTGCAGCTGCTTCAATGGTCAGCAGTCACTTGTTTGTTTTTTGCCGCATTGATTGTGAGCTTGTTAACACCCATTCTTTCTACTCATAATAAAAGAGAGGTTACTGGACTACTTGCTGGAGCAGAATCATATGTGACACCTGTGGTGAGTACGAACGTCATGGCTGAATACCATGAACTCAAACGTGTCTGCCAGCAGTGATAAGGTAATGAGGTTGAGACAAGGACAACAGGACTGCTGGAATTGCTAGGCAGGGTGAGCTGGCAAGGTACATTAGTACACCACGGAGTACTCCGGAACACTCCAGAAATTGTGGCTGTGGGACTCTTTTTATCGAGCTATATTCTGCTAGGCTCTGCTACCACGTAGTTGGTCAACGTTTAATGTAACATAGAGGTTAACAACTAGTAAAACACATATGAAGAACCATCACCTGAACTGGTACAGGTAATTATAACATTTGTCACCTCAAATAGGCCAATTCCGATAGAAATATATATGCAGAGATAATAAACATAAAAGCAATAATTCCTAAATCTCCTTCGCAAACATGGAAGGCAGGGCATATAGACAATTGTAACAATTCACAGAAAGTTCATCATATCATAATGTACAATGCATGATGTCATAATGTACCCTCTGTACAATGTATAAGTGCCCCTTTGCTAAGTAATAAGTGACTTGTTTCACTAATAGGATTAACCATGTTTCTCTTGATGCTATAGTGCATATCGAGTGAAATTAAGATATTTTAATGAACAGAAAAGTATTTACAATAGAAAACGATATGTTCTATCACTGCATCAATGTGTAATGTAATTTATAACCAACAATGCGATTTCTGAGATGGTTCCACGGGAGGACGGTAAGTACCTGTGGCACCTCAAGGAAAGCACAGGCAGGCACTGCTATTGTGTAGAAATGCCATGTCTCAAAGGACAAATGAGGAGATAACATCCAGTCATTGTATATGCCTCAAGTATAAGACAGATAGCTTGTAATTCACTTATGAATCCCCAATGGCACTACATCTTCCATGTTACTCTAGTGTAGCAAATAAAGTAAATGGTCCTATACGGTCCTATATGCGAAGATGAGGAATTAAAAAGGATTGAATCCCACAACTGCAACTAATGCTGACTAACTAAGAACTGAGATGGTTACAATTATGGAGGCTGTAAGCACCAATGCCCAATAGGGGATACAATGTAATTGGCAGAATGTAATCTACAAGATTTCTGTCAGTCACTTTTACGGCCTTTCTGCTCAAAACCCTGCGCCTGCTTGAAGCAGGCGTAAGGATTGACGCAGCATGTTAGGGATAGGGGGACCCCGAGCCTTGCTTGAGCTTGTAAATGCGACGCATCAGTGGTGGCACTCAGGTGGGCAGATGCGTCACAACTCTTCTGGCGCTTCCCTGCTGATTAGCAGAGATGCGCCAGAAGTAGTAAATCTGCCCCATACTGTTTACATAGATCAGCAATCCAGTCAGTTTCCTCAATTTTCTTATCAGTACCTATACTTTGTGTCTCCCTGCTGCATGAAAGAGCATTGTCTTTAAAATCAAGTTTATCGTGAGTTATATAAAACTCACATTTATTTTTTATTGAAAATATGTTTTTAAGTATAAGTATAATGTAAAAAATACAACATTCAGTGTGAATTAATTAAAACATATTTTTAAAAAATAGCATTATTGGTCAAACAAGGTTGCTTAATCGTAGATTCCGGCTTCAGAACTCTTTCAAAATAATAATCCCAGACTCTAAGCTGAAAAAACAAGCCCGTGCCCTTGTCCTTGTTGTTTCTCCAGTATAATGTATCCTTTGTTGGGCACTTTGTAAAACTTTACCATGTAGGTTAGCTCATGCTGTAGTGTTTTATACTTGCTGAGGACATATGCATCTGTATACAAATAAACAATATTGAATTTTCTCTGGTTGTTTTAAAATATGGATGTCTCTGATTGGAAAACATTGCAATCTTATGGTCATTAGTTTCATTTAATATGTGAATTATACTGATAATTATTATGTAAAACAATACAGTCTAAAACAATTTCAACAGATTGGAAACACTTTAAATATAAAAGATGAACCAGTGGAAACATAATTATTGTGTGTAGGGCCCAATTTAGAACTAGAATTTGAAGCAGCTGCGATAATATCATTTCCATCTAAACATTCACAATGCAGCTCATGAAAGTGAAGAATTCTAAAGCTTTCTCATTCAATAGCATTTCTCCGCGCACAGGCGCACTCTGTGACCTAGGTGGGCACCATGATTCTTAATTAAAAGCTCTGCTCTTCACAGACAGCTGTTATTAAAATAAGATATAGAGATTTGTAGGTTGTAATCATTCTCTGTCCTTGTCAAGCCTGATGTGTTTCACATTTACTGGATGTATTACTTTTCTGAGCAAGTCGGTTTTGGAACTCGGGTCATCCGATAGGGCTTTATGGCCCCGAAATTTAGGCCAAGAAAAAAACTAACAGTAGTTGTCTAAAGATGAGATGAAATGCAGGCTACAAAGAGCTACATTTCAAAAGGGTGTGTGAAATCAGATGAAAGGGTTGAAAGCGGTTAGAAAAGGAGTGGGAGGCCAAGGCCCGTATTACAGATAGAGCACACTCTCCATGTTTGCGCAACAGCCCATCTTAAAGCAGGTGCGCGGGTGCAAATATTGAAAGTGTGCCCTATCAGGAAGAATGTACTGCCTTCAGGGCAGCGGTGAACTTGCTCAGCCCCGAGAGCAGAGCATTCAAGAGAAATGCAGGGCAGCTGTTAAAAAGCTGCTACGTGTTTCTCCGTGGATGTAGCAACCCGCCTGCAATTTAAAAAGGGATTAAAGATCTCCTTGCCGGCAGGTGCAGTGAGTGACCGCACCTGCCTGCAAGGAGATGTCTGGGAGTGCCATGGAACCTCCTTTCATCCCTTGAGAGGGATGCATTTAGAAGACGCTCTGAGAGTGCACCAGCTTTTTGTGGCGCACTTTCAGTGTGCATTCTAAAGGTATTTTTGCCTCTACGCCCACATCAGTAATACAGCACATGCCCTACAGCAAAGACATTCCCTCATTTGCATGGGGTCATGCACCCATACAAATGAGGGAACACCCCCTAATGATAGCACTTGCTCTATACATGCTCAAGCGCTATCTGCATTACAAAAGGGGCAGCACCAGCATCTGTGGCCCAATATGCAATTTCAAAGTTCCCCGGGGGCCTGCAAAGTGGGTGCAAACGCCAGGTGCATCCCTGGGACATTGTGTAATATGGCCCAATTGTTTAGTCAGGAGAAATAAAAAAGAGTGACTTTGTTCACAGTTTTCAAGATATTGCAAGGACAGAGAAGTTAGGCAGAGGAGGACTACAGGGTATGGAGGGGTTTGTAAGAAACAAAACGATTCAGCAGAATAGTGGGCTCCTTGTCATTACTAGTCCTGTGACATGTGCAGAAGCACATTTTAAGGTTTTAATATCGTCCAGTCAAAAGGAGACAAAGGGTCCCAAATTGTAGTCAGAACTGACATGAATAGGGTGTGGTTACTTAAATTCTCAAGCCACTGGTTTAGGACCACAGGATAGTCTGCCTCAACACAAACATATCTTCAGACTTGTCTAATTTAAATGTAGGATATGTATCCCTCATCTAGTAAGTGACAGCCAAAATGCAATTTTGAAAGTTGACTGACTGTTCAATATTACCATCTAGTTTAAGTGAGAAACCTTGGCTTGGAACATAAGTCAAAGTATTTATTCAGGAATAAAACCAAGCAAGATTAACTTGCCTGAAAGCATTGAACAGTGGACTATTGAGTGTGTGTGTGTGTTTGTGTGTGGGTGCGTGCGTGTGTGTGTATGTGTGTGCCTCTGTGTCTATATATATATAAATTCTCTCTTTTTGAACCCATTAGATATAATGGCCTTAGCCAGTGCGCAATCCATCTTTATAGGTAGTATTGGAGTTAGCACAACTGGGTGCACTATTGTGGCACCTATGAGGTTTTATAACAGATTCTCTAGTAGGATATATGTTGTCCACTAGCCAATAAGTGACCATGTATATATTGTTGTATGATGAATTTTATAACAATTTTATACTGAGATATTTTCTGCCTATACGGTCATAAACTACCAATACCTTTCACCTATTTAATTATGTAGGCTGAAATGCAATATTTAGAAAGTTTTTAATATTTGTTATAATTGAATATTTCAATATTTTAAATATTTTTAATGTTTTGTATAATTTGGATGTTTATGATTACATGAATATTTATTGCGTATTTTGCACTCATGTACTACCAAATACCGGCTGTACATCATTGGGTTCACTATATATGCTCATAGTGTAACTTCTACGTCTATTATGCACTTTCCACGTATGCTAATTGCACTGTCCCTTTAAAACTGAAAAAATTACCTCTGAAACGTGTCATGTGATCAAGGCCTCGGAGGAGGCTGGAACGCGTTATGGCGGTGGTGTGGGCGATCTTTGAATAAACCCGTCATCTGCACTATCCTTGGGTCTGCCCTCTTGTCTCTGCATGCTATGGACGGGAAGTGTTGTTGATATATATAAATATATATATGCAAAAACGAAGCAAATAACTCTGGGTAGTTCTCAAGTTTAGGTGGAAAGCAGCGCCTGTATAGAGCTCTCTCAACACCAGCGACACTAGATCTACTCAGCTCAAATGTATGCTTTTCTATCAGGCTTTAAGGATAGGATTAGCACAGTGCCATCCACACTGGTGTTGAGACTGCTCTTTACAGGAGCTGCTTCCCACCTAAACTTGAGAACTACCCAGAGTTCTCTGCTTCTTTTTTTGCATAATTTATGCAGCACTCTATGCCTGCAAGGGTATTGTTTTGACTTATCTGGGTGCTCCCTTGTGTCTGGACAAAGCTATACCTCTCTGAAGAGCTCTAAAAAGAGCAAAACAATGTGTCAGGGGTTGCTTTTACTCATTTCACATTGGCTAGGTTTTTTTGTTGAGTCTCCGTGTTCTCTCAATTTGTTTGCTGTGGCACTTGGACTCCAATGTTGTTCATGTAGCAGCTGGGTAATTTGTTGTTTTCGTAGGTCTTGATTCTGGTGGTAGTGGTGCGCGTGACACAGTCTGTGAACCGTTTTTTCAAGAGCTTGGTGTTAATATCGAGGTTCTCAGTGTGGTTGGGTGGACAGTCCTGTAGGATCTTGGTCCAGTTTGCTTTGCACATTGTGCCCCAGGGTCTTGATGGTGCTTTGGGTTTATCTGTTGGACTGGTTTGGTGGGTAGATTTCATGAAATGATGTGGTGGTCAGACATGTGAGTGGAGTAGTGTACCTGTTGGTGATCCTGTTTTTGGAGGAGGAACGAGGGTAGAGAGTGTGGGTGTTGTTCCTTGGACAAGCTGGGTGAGTCTAAAGTCGCTTAGGCTGTCTATGAGGGTTGTGGGATTAGGGTCTGTGATTACTTTTTGGTGGAATGTGCCAAACCCCAAGGATGATATAGTTGATTGATCTGATGGAGAGGGGAGTGATGATGCTTGTGATGTGATTGCAGAATTCTGCTCAGTGGCACAGGGAACGGAAGGCCAGGGTTCTCTCAAGGGTGGCATTATAGTCCATTCACATTTTGAAGTGTATCCATTCTATGAGGTTTGTGTTTGAGTCTGTGGAGGTTTTTATGTAGATGATCGCGAGTCCTCTGCCTGTTTAGTGGATTCGGTCCTGGTGTATGATTTGATGAGCAGGCAGTATGGCTGCGTCAATGTCAGGGTTGGAGGGTGAGTTAAGCCATTTTTTGCTCAGGAAGAGAAAGACAAGTGTGTTGCTGGGGAGGAGGTCCAAGATTTTGGTTGGATGTTTTCTGATAGATCAGATGTTGAAGAGCATGGTGGATAGTGGGTGTGGGGTCGCAGGGTGCATCGGTTGTTTGGAGGTGGAGGTGTCATCGTCTGAGGTGTTGTAGGTCAAATTGTAATGGGTGCAGCAGACTTGCCCTAGAGTGGTGCTGGGGAATGAATGTTAGCAGTGTGTTTGCCTGTGTATGTTGTTGTGGTCGTTGAGGATGGTGGAGGAGTTGTGGCTGCATTTGTTGCCTTTAGTGGTGGAAGCGGCTGTGATGTGGTGTGGCGTTGGATGGTTGTGAGACCAGGGAGCTTGGCACTGGGCACATTCAAGGCGCGGACGGGTGGAGAAGGGCTTACCATTGGAGTGGCAGCAGCGTGCCTACAGCGCACATCCAGTGTGTGGTTGCACTACAGCCTGCATTAAGTAGGTCCTGAGGTCAGTTGGGCCACTGTTGACAAGGAAAACCTGGGTAGGAAAACATGGGCAGCGGTGGTGTCACTAGGTTAAACGAGAGCAACTGGATCAGGCTCATACAAGCAGGAACTGTAGCCCACAAGAGTAACATGCTCACTGTACCAAAATCTGCATGTACTAGGCAATACTAGGCATTCTTCCTATTATATTTCAGCAGGTTGGGATTTATCATAGGAGAAATGTGAGGGTGCAGTAATCATCACACAACACGTATTTCAAACCCCTCTGCAAACACAGGTTTGGACAGGGATTGTAATTAGGAGTGGGCGGAATATGTGTAGTCTTGCTATGCAAAGCTCTGCGAAATGGTAAAAAATCAAAGCGAGCACGCAGAGTTCTGCGAACATGCAGAATTGCTTGTCCTGCCAGTTCCTGATGCTTTTTTCCTGTTCGCGAACGCTGTTTGCATGCTCGGAGGCTTGCGAACACGTATTTTGAAAGCGCAAACAAGCAAAAGCAAAAAATTCCGCGGACTGATGAATTTTTGGCAATTCCGTTTCTCCGCAGAAAGAGAAATTACCCAAATTCCGCGAGCGGAACAGGATTTACCGCCCAGGCCTAATTGTAATTTAACACGGATCTCATAATAAAGGCCCAAATTTGGTAGGAACCTAAATCTTGGTCCAAAAAGCGTGCTTTCTGTGATTTGGTGTGAATCTGGTCAGTAGTGTTTGAGAAACTAAGGTACACAATTGTTAGAAATGGGGGTCTCTAGTTGGCAATGGTTTGCACCACTGTCCAAATAGGGACCCTTGCTTCTAGTCTGGGTAAGGGGGCTACACTCCTAAAATAAGCCCTGCTCAAACCTGTGGTGGTTTGGCACGAGCAGGAAGGCTTATCTCAGAGGCAGTGTGTAAAGCATTTGTGAACACATACAGTAATACAGTGAAACACTACAGATGGACACCACACATGTTTTATAAAAATAAGTATTCTTTATATAAACTTAACACAAGACCTAAACAACTAAAATACACAATACAGTATTAAGAAAATTACTTTTAAATGATAAAAATAGCTTAGTTCAAAGATGATGTTAAATGCGACATGGGGAGGCGATGCGTCGGATCCCCAATGATTGCGCAAAGTAGGTGATGCTTCTGTTCCTTACCTGAGAAGAAGTGATGTGTTCATCTTGTAGTGGGTCCCGTATGCGATGCGTCAAGATGGTGCCTTGATGTGATGCAATGTTTCAGTGCAATAAGTTGCCGTCTTTGATGCGATGCGACGATGTGAAGGCGATGCGTGCACGCCCGACGTCCGTGCTGCGACTCGGGAGCTTCAGAGCCCCGACAGGCCCTGCGATGCGCTTCTCCGGTGATGCGACGGCGACCCTTGCGGTGGAGACACACTTCCACGGTGATGCAACGACAAACAGCTGCGAAGGAGACATGCTACTCCGTTGATGCGGCGGCAACAGCTGCTACAGCGACACGCTTATTCTCGTTGCCTCACGCTTCCAGCTCCTAACAATATTGCAGGCTTCTGCAGACATAATTCCCAGCAAGGAAATTCAGGGGGCAGCTGGTAGTAAAGTCTTGTATCCCTGAGACTTCAGCAGGAGGCAAGCACAATTCAAGCCCTTGGAGATTCTTCTTCAAGATGATGAAAGTTCAATAAAAGTTCTTTCTCCTTACCTTGGCAAATAAGTAACCAATGCAGGCCATCCCCAGAAAATAGCACACTGGCACAAGGGCAGTCACCTCCTTCAGCTTCTTTTGGTTCCTCTCCTTGGCAAAGGTTCGTCTTGATTCCCAGAATCGATCTACAGTCTTGGGGTCTGGGCCCCAATATTTATACTACTAATTTCTTTGTTCTCTGAAGGGAGAGAGTGCCTGTACCTTGCCAAAATCAGTCCTGTCCTCACTGTTGCAGCTTCCTGGCAGGAGGTGGAGACAGCATTGTTGAAAGCAGACTTAGGTAGCTGAAATGAAATCTCCTCCCCCTACTATCTATTCTATGAGGGTCCAGGGGAGTGAAAGGAAATCTCCACCCACTACTCTCTATTCAGCCAAGGTCCTATTCAGCCCAGCCATGCATCATCAGACTGCTGGAGCACTAGCCCTCCTGTCATTCACAAACCAGACATGCAATACAACACCTAGCTGAGGTAGGCTGATGGTTAGGTAAGAAAATACCTACTTTCTAAAAGTGGTATTTTCAAACACAGAATGTAAAAATCACACACACTAAAAGATGTATTTTAACATTCTGAATTCAGGCATACTAAATTTGTTTTTCTACCATATTCCCTGGGTCAGTTAGGATGATAAGATGTTATAATCAAACTGCCCATTCTGGCCTATGAGGACAGGTAGCCTTGCAATAGTGAAAAACGAAATTGGCTGTAATTCACTATCAGGACATGCCACACAAACTAACATGTAGCAAATGGAAGGTTTAGGGACTGGTAAGTGGGTGCACTTACCAAGTCGACATAGCAGCACACAGGCTCTGCAATGGCAGACCTGAGACACACTTTACAAGCTGCTTCTGTGTGTGGCACAATCAGTGCTGCAAGCCCACTAGTAGCTTTTGATCTACAGGCCCTGGGCACACATGGTGCACTGTACTATGGTGTGACAAGTAAATCAAATAAGCCAATCATGGAGTCACTAATCCATTACAAAAATTTACAATAGGGAGCACTTGCATTGTGGCACTGAATAGCAGTGGCACAGTGCCCAAAGTCTGTAAACCAGCAAAAACATATCAAAAATAGAGGAGACAACTGCGAAAAATGAAAGGGAGACTCACACCAATGGTACCAGGTCTAACAACAATCATTTGCATATTTGGAATATTGGGTTTGAGGGACTCTCAGTAAGTATGGGCAAATTTTGCGAATTTGCGGTTTGCGAATTCGCAAAAAAATCCGCGAATTCAGATTTCCCCGCGAAATCGCTGATTTTTGGGCAATTGCACTATACTCAACTGGAGTACTTTCTACTGGCTAATCAGTAAGTGCTACCTTGATGGGAAAATGTATCGTGCTTTTCCTACACTACAGCTGCGTAAAGGCCCAGAAGAGTTGTTTCCGGTAACCCAGTGTGTCTGTAACTTTGCCACCGCGCCCATAGGCGCCAAGGTCCCTCGAGTGAGCTGTCCATCACAGTGGGGGAAAGGGCAGGAAGAGGTTGCTTAGCCTAGTGTGTGTGGGGCCAGGCTTCTGTGCGAGTTCACATGCCTCTTGTTTATAAAGGTCAGAGACTGATCAGTGCAGCAGATGAGGAGAAAGCAGTAAGTGCTACCTCGTTGTGTAAAGGAAATGTATCATGCTTTTCCTACACTACTGCTGCACAAAGGCCTAGAAGAGTTGTCTCCAGTGACCCCGTGTGTCTGTAACTTTGCCACCGCGCCCCTAGGCGCCGAGGTCCCTTGAATGAGCTGTCCATTACAGTGGGGAAAAGGGCGGGAAGAGGTTGCATAGCCTAGAGTGTGTGGGGCCGGGCTTCTGTGCGAGTTTACGTGGCTCTTGTTTAAAAAGGTCAGAGACCGATCAGCGCAGCAGATGAGGAGAAAGCAGTAAGTGCTACATCGTTGGGTAAATGAAATGTATCGTGCTTTTCCTACACTACAGCTGCATAAAGGCCCAGAAGAGTTGTCTCCAGTGACCCCGTGTGTCTGTAACTTTGCCACCGCACCCATAGGCGCCGAGGTCCCTCGAGTGAGCTGTCCATCACAGTGGGGGAGGGGGCGGGAAGAGGTTGCATAGCCTAGAGTGTGTGGGGCCGGGCCTCTGTGCGAGTTCACATGCCTCTTATTTATAAAGGTAAGAGACCAATCAGAGCAGCAGATGAGGAGAAAGCAGTAAGTGCTACCTCGTTGGGTAAATGTATTGTGCTTTTCCCACACTACAGCTGCGTAAAGGCCCAGTAGAGTTGTCTCCAGTGAGCCCGTGTGTCTGTAACTTTGTCACCGCGCCCATTGGCGCCGAGGTCCCTCGAGTGAGCTCTCCATCACAGTGGGGGAAAGGGCGGAAGGAGATTGCATAGCCTAGTGTGTGTGGGGCCGGGCTTCTGTGCGAGTTCACATGCCTCTTGTTTATAAAGGTCAGAGACTGATCAGCGCAGCAGATGAGGAGAAAGCAGCCTCCTGGTCACTGGAAGTACAGGGGGATTGCGCTCGAGAAACTCGTGGATGCCTAGACCTCCATCACGGATTACAGCTATTTGTAGACGGTAGATTTGGGGATGAATCACACCTGCCTAGCATCGACCGTGCTCACTAGATTCTTGGGCTGATTATAAATGCGTTACTGAATTTGAGCTTCAACTCGGGCACCTGCTTTATTTATATCTGTAAGTGCTTACTGCTGAGGTTTAATTTTTGTGACAGGAGCCTTGTTGCCTAATTGTAACTATTCTCTGACCCTGCTTCGAGGGTCAGAACAGGGTCAGAGAATAGTTGCAAGTAGGCAACGAGGCGCCGCTCAGGAAGCACTTACAGGGTTACAGCAGGTGCCCAAGTTGAAGTTAATTTCTTTGTAACCCTTTTGTAAATGGTTACAAAGAAATTAGCTTCAACTTGGGCACCCGCTGTAACCCTGTAAGTGCTTCCTGAACAAAATCCGTCCCGCTCGCGGATTCGCGGATTTTGCCGCAATTTTGCGAGATTTGCGGATCGCGAAATTGCAGAAAATCCGCAAATTCCGCGAGCGGAACAAATTTTTGGCCTATAATTAACTCTCAGGAGAGTCCTGAAAGCACCACTAGGAACAACAGGGCATGCTGATTGGCCAAGGGAGCTTTTTTCTTCTTGGGCCATCCCGCACCTGTGGGAGTCAGAGTTCTGTGGGACCAAGTGCTCGATTGACTGGCTGCAACATAAAATGAAATGTTTCAATGGCCATTCAATGGACTCAGGGGGCTTAATCCACTGTCCTATAAATGTACAAAATAATATAAGAGGGCAAGGTAGGGATACCCTACACTTCTAGCCCTTGTGAACGTGGTATCAGACGGACACCAAAACAAGTCATGTTTTTATAGCTACGATCTCATGGTACTCATGCAGGATCACTGCAAAAACAAAAGACAATGGCAGGCATCATACTTTATTTCTTTTAATTCCCCCCCACTGGGCCACATGCTGGGGGGAAACATAAATAATTATTTGCTTACAAGCATGAAGGGCCCTCCAAGCCAATTCTGACCAGGTGACCCCAATTCCCCTGGGGCCTCAACATTTTGGAAAAGGGAGTTGGGCTTGCAGCCACCGCTTACTGAACCTGCAAAGGCCCAAGGCACCCTAATCCCTTGGGCTAACATATACATTTAATTGGGAGGGGGAATGTGGTCCCCCTCCATGAGCCTAGACCCAATCCATGGGGGCAGAAATATTTTTTATAAGGGAGTGGAATGTGGCACCCCCTCACTGAGGCACAAAACGTTTGATCAACCAACAAAATGTTTGATCAACCTAGAGGCTGGTTGATCAATGTGTCATGGGGAGCACACCCCTGGGACACTGTTAAAACCTCTTTGCTCCCACCCATTTGAAGATGCAAAAAAGCTCCCGCTGGGTGGCAGCAGACATTTTTTTCCTGTCCTAGCTCTTGTGGGCAGAAAATCTGAGCTTGCACCCATGCTGCGGGAGCATAGAAAAAATACTGGCCAGGATGAGCGCATGCAGTGGAGCCGGCAGGACTGCAGGGGCCCTGGAGCTCCCGCACAGCTTCCAACATCATGTTTTATGTGTGCCCTGGGTTGGTACTTAGAAGGGGTACTGAAGAGGGGGCCCTATTCCTAAACAAAATAGAGAGGGGCATGTGTCCCGTCCCTATAAAAAAAAACTCATGGAAAGGGGTCCACAAATCCTGCAAAGGGTCAGGGAGGGTAGTATGCAGCCCCCTCCCTTTTAAAAATAATAGGCCATCGGGGATGGGGCCTTGGAACCTGTAAATGCTTGGTGAGGGGGGGACATATACCCCCTTCCCATATAAAAGAAAAATGCCCCAGAAGATGGGGTCCTCGGGCCAGTGAATTGTCAGACATGGTGGCCACATGCCCCCCACCCCTTAAAAATCAATATGTACCTGGGGATGGGCTCCTCGGGCCAGTAAATATTCCAGGAGGGGAGCCCACAAAATGCAACCATAAAAACAATGTTAAAAGAAAGACTCACAGATATGTTGATTTTATGTTTTTAATTAAAACTTTACTAACTATTTTTATAATAATAACTATTATTAAGCACTGTATTGGGTATTCCCAAACTCCGCTCCGTCCCAAACTCGGCCCCGCTAAAGGCCTGTCTCAATGCTGCAGCAAGACTTTTAACAGGCTCTAGGAAATTTGATCACATATCGCCACACCTGAAAGCACTCAACTGGTTACCCTACGAAGCCCGAATCCACCTAAAAATGACCTGCATCACACATAAGGCTCTACTCCATAACACCCCACAGTACCTAGCACAACAACTAAGCCTATCTGGAGGAAACAGACATTCAAGGAGTGCAAACAATTTACTTCTCAAACCCGCACGTTTCAAAAAGTCTAAAACCTCCAACAGAGCATTCTCTGGGGCAGCTCCCAGAATTTGGAACTCCCTTCCACCACACATCAGAAAAATCTCCTCTATCCCTCTCTTCAAACACGAAACACAATTATTCCTGATGAGCAATTTCCTACATTAACTGAAGACAACCACGTCAATAGAGCGACAATCCCCAAACTACTGTTATTCGTTGGTGTGCATTTTGTGTGACCTGCATTTATTTAAATGGTTTTGGACTCAGAACATTCTTCTCAACTTTCCTAAGAGAAATGATGACCCGCACGAACTTGAATGGTCTTCCTATGGGTGTTTCAGAACAAACTCTCTCAATGTTGTCACTCCCGGTTATCCGCAGACTATGTTTTTTCCCTGTAGAAAATGTGTTTCTAGAAAAAGTTTCCCTGTATGCATTTGTTCACTTTGAATGTTTCACCTATGTTTGATGTAAAGCGCTCTGATACCCTGTTTTGGGTCTGGTCCGCGCTCTATAAAACTTTATAAATAAATAAATAAAACATAATTGTGATTTTTCCTTATATATATTGATATGCTCACACATTGATGAAGCCTGGAGGCTCACTTTTTATATTTGAGTGGCGTAACTTGTTGACGCAAGATTTTAAAAATCATAACACACAACAGATTTTCTGATTAAAAAAACAAAAAGCTAAAAGGGTGCTTTGCACATGTTAGAGATAGTGGCTCATGAAACTGAAACAAGTGTAGTAGAAGCAACATAAAAGTGTGCTTTAAAATGTAAGATGCAGAAAAAAAACATACTTAGCAATACTAATACGTATAAATACTAATATGTATAAATGAGTTGCACCAATGAGAATTTTGTATGAACTTGTTGTTTATTAGCATTTACTGTGTTTCTAATGCCTTCTGTTAGAATGCATAACCTTGGTGTAAACAAGGTGAAGTAAATGAGAGTGGAAAATGTGCAGTTAAAAATACCACTATTTTAATCCCGCCCCTAGTTGGTAAGGTTAAAACTAGGGGTTATTACTAAAAACAAAGACCATAATGAGTCTGGTTGTCTCAGTAATGGATAGCCAACATGTTTGTAGCCATTCCCCTATTGGTTCTTCTTCAGGACTCCACAGGAACCAGCCCAGTATGTACCACTCCTAATAGTTACTCTAACAAGGACACACTTGTGCACACATAATGCGCATGCACCCTGTATACATACAATTTGTTAATGAAATATCCTGTATCTGTAATAACACAAAGGGAAATGCATTAAAAACTTACACCTGTATATTGTTGGGTGCCCAATAAATCTAACCAGTGATCACTCTTTTTAAAATGTAAAATTGTTGCCACACTCTGTGGCTTGTGCAAAAAACTCACTTGTGAGACAAAACACAACAAGACACAACACATTTAACATATAAGAAGTAGAACACTTCCTGACATACTTTAAAAATGCTTTACTATAGCATCATGGTCGAAAGCAGGGTCGAGGGGCCTGTTGTCAAACCCTTATGAAGAAGAAAGGCCATGCCGATGTTGCTATTTCAGAGAAAAAGCTTCTGCTGAGTTTCACTTGCCCAAGGTTGGGTCTTGTTTCACTAATGAATAGACTGTTCTCATTAGCCTATACCTTTCTAACTAGATCCAGGCCTTTTCCCACTTGTCTAGAGACAGGCCCACCTGGAGAAATATTGGACTTTGTAACTCTGTAAGATATGAGCACTGAGATTGTTTTTTTTCTCTCGTATTCCATTGCTTTGCAGCACCTGCCTCGAAAATTCCATTATGGGCGTGTTCTAGTCCAGTTACGAAATGTACATAACGTATCTTAATGCTTGTTGATTTCAGTCCCTCTGCAGCACTCCAAGAGACTATTAAGACTGGGCTCCACTCTGAGTGTACCTGAAAAAACAGATATTGCTTTGTATTCTCTGCTGTTTGACCAACTCTTCATTTGGTTTGTGAGGTTGAGAAGTGGGCATTAGTGACCCGATTGACCCAAATCGGGTCATTTTCTTCACAGTCTCAAGGGGCTCAATAGACTCAACAGACTCAACAGATGTAAGGACAGAGAGTTCATAATTGTAACGTATTGCAGTAAATGCAAATGCCCCAATCTTCAATGGCGCAACAGAATATTCAGTTACAAAGATACAATGTGAATCTGAATCAATAGATGGATAGAAATTCCTTGCAGAATCAAAATGCAGCAGAACAGTATTTGAACCAATTGGATGACAGTGCCCAGAACCCGTCCACATGACAGTGCCCCTGAGTGGTAGGTGGACTGCTTGTTTGGTGCAGCCTTAGAGGTAGACCAGAGTAGTCCCTATCTGGATGGAGAAGTGTATGGGAATTCTGTCTCAATCCGTGTTGACATTGATGCTACCTTCTCTACCGTAAGAACAGCAGAAGTTCCTAAAATACCCGACTCAGAAAAAGGTATCCAAGTTATACAAGTTAAAAATAAAAAGTTGTCTACTCCAATTTTAGAACCAGGTACAGTGGAAATTGAATCCTTAGAGGATCGACATTGATTTGTGGTGTTTGACACAGATCCAGTGAATTTCCTTGAATGTGATCTGCTATGGAAATTAATTGTTATTTTTATTGCACACCCAGAGAAACTGAATTTCTGGTAAGGATGTTGTTTTGAAACTTGCCCAGCAGAAATCAGATGTAGGGATGTGTCCTCATCTGATGAGTGTGGATGTGCCTGTTACATTGAGAGACACAGTGCTTTCTGAAGTCTGGGACTTTGCAGGTTAAGGTATCGGACTAATCTGAGGTGTTAACCCAGTCCAAATTACATTTAAACCTAATGCAGCATTCCCATGAATGCTATAATGCAATTTAGCTCCAGATACTATTGCCAGAATTACTCCTGTGATCGACTCAATGGTTGCACATGGGATCCTGAAGGAGATCATGGGAAGTCATGGTAACTTTCCCATTATGGACTTGCAGAAACCAAATGGCAAGTATTGTTTTGTGCAGGATTTGCAAAGGGTTAACTTTATTGTTGTTCCGCATTCTCCTGTGGAACAGAATCCAACAGTAATTGTATTTCATAGTCCATGCAAAGCTGAATGATCATCATTTATCGACGTGTGCCAGGCCTTTTTCTCAATTCCATTGCATGGGGGTACTCCATTTTTGTTTGTTTTGCATTTCGACAGTTGTGTTTTAGCATGGTGCCAAGTACCACAAGGGTATACAGAGAGCCCATCAATTTTTTATCAGATACTCAAATAGAATCTTAAGTCTCAGATATGTCCAAATCATTCATGATTAGTTCAGTATTTTGATGACTTATTGGTGGCACAACAAAGAAGGAGACTTGCAAAATTGACAATTGACAATATGGCTTTGTTGAACCATCTTGCATAAAAGGGACATAAAGTATCCCCGACCAAGATATAGTTTTGAAAAACTGCAGTCCTGTACTTATGACATCACATTGAAAAAGGAGCAAGGATTTGACACCATCAAATGGTCATATTTGTTTGCCGTGCTTCATAAGTTGGGGTTTGGATCTGACTTCATTGACTGGGTGCGGCTTCTTTATTGCCGGCCACTTGCGCAAGTCATTGTCAATAACAGGATGTCCGCAGTGTTCGCTCTCGGAAGGGGAACGAGGCAGGGCTGTCCCTTATCGCCGCTTCTCTTTGCATTGGCCCTAGAGCCCCTGGTATCTCGGGTCCATTTATATGCCAACGATATCTTGCTATTCCTGGCCTCCCTGGCAGCCTCCCTCAATGTTGTCTTGGACATATTTGGCGTGTTTGGTAGATTCTCAGGGTATACCATCAATTAGTCCAGGTCGTTGCTCTATGTCCTTAGTGGGACACAGGCCTCGCTCCCCCGGGCCTGCCGGTTTGCAACTGCAGGCAAAGGCTTCAAATACCTGGGAATCTGGGTCTCAAAATACCTCCTTGGATCCCAAGACAAGAATCTCCGACCGTCTCTTGGGCGTTTCAAGGCCGATGTTCTCCACTGGAAGTCGCTGCCGCTGATGCTCCTAGGGCGTGCATCCCTCGTCAAGATTATGTCCCTTCCCAGATTTTCATATGCATTACAAAACACCTCCCTTCTATTACCAGCGTCGTAATTTACAGACCTTGGTGGTGTGCGATCTCTTGTGGGAGGGTAGAGCACCATGCATTGCCACTCATAAACTTACACTTGGGTGGTTTGACAGGGGTATAGGACTCCCCGACATTAAACGATATTATTGGGCAGCGCACTCAGCGGCGATCAATCAGTGCACATATAGGTAGCATGATGACCTGGCTTTTCAAATTGACAAATGGCGCCTTCCGGGGGGCAGCTTCAGATGTGCGATTTATGCTCGACCCTTGTGGCCCGCTCCCAATGGCCCGACAGGACACTCTGTGGCTATAAGGAAGGCGGCCAACAGGAGCTTGGGCTGGGAGGGTAAAATTACTCAAGCTACGTTGCTATGGCACCGCGAAAAACTTGGTAGATTGATCCTGTCCAAGGGCTTTGACAAGTGGGACCTAATTGGCATATCTAAGGTTGGCGTCCGGAGATGTTGGGCCCTTAGCTCGTCTGCAGCAAGAATACGACCTAATCGTGTCCGAGTACTGTCAATATCTTCAGATTAGGCGTGCCCTGCTTGCGGCTCTCCCTAGAAGTAGTGATCTTCCCGGCTTCTCCCCGCTTAAGGATAGGCTACTCGGCGGTGATCAACAGGAGAAGGCCATCTCCCTTGTTTATAAAAAACTCATTAATAGCATGGTGGACCCCCTGACCAGCTTGTGGGCTTAGTGGGATCATGATGTCGCAGGTCTGGATGACGAGGGGTGGCGGGCGGCGTTGGCTTCCCCCCGTGAGGTGGCCATTTCCTCTCGACTTAGACTGGTCCAACTTAGGCTACTTCACAGATTCCACTTGTCGGAACTCCTGTTGCCTCCCATGGGTTATGTTTCGGAGGACATCTGTGAGAGGCAATGTTGGCAGGAAGGTTTGTTTATACATACTATCTGGGAATGTGAGTTAATCCAGGGGTACTGGGAACGTATGGTGGGCCGGATGAAGGAAGCACTGGGGCAACAAATTCATTGTAATATAAAGTTTGCACTGTTAAATATTTGGGACCCTACAGACTTGAACTCTACAGAACAAATGTGGGTGACGCATGGCTCATGGTTGCTAAACGTGACTTAGTAAGGCTTTGGAGGGCTCCAAACCCGCCAAAACTTGTGGACTAGTCTAATGATATGGATTGGTGCATGGTTACTGAGAAATCTATTTATAAATCCAGGGGATGCCCTAATAAATGGACTAGAGTATGGGGTCAGTGGAATTCTTATAGAGGGGAAATGTGTGCGCCACCTCGGACCAGAGAGGATGCCGGTGTGGGTCTGGAGGGTGTATAAAAGGACATTTGTCTAGCTGTTGTACTAGGTGCTCCGGGAGAGGTCAAAGCCTGACTTCTGTATGAACCGCCTTGATTGCAATTGTGTTGTTTATGTAACATGTCTTTTTCTTTGAATAATTTGTTTTTTTTTTAAGAAAAAGGAGCTAGGAAATTGTCGCAGGAGAGAATCTCAGTGATTCTTAACATGAATCCTACAGTTATCCAAAAGGAAGTCTGAATGTTCTTAGGAGTGATTCCAGACTGTTGATTCCAATTTTTTTTCAGCAAAACCTCTCCAGAGGTTGAAGCACAAAGATGTATCTGATCCTGTACCGTGGGATGACATTTGCATGACTGCCTGCACAGAGCTGTGAGAATGCCTTTACAGGGCACCAGCATTGGGAATGTGTGATTTGTGTTATTTTGCAGTGAAAGAGAAGGCTGCACGCTTTCAGTGTTGACACAAATGCATGGAAGCAATTGCAGAAGGAGCCCGTTGCTTGGATGTTTGAGATCGGTTGCATCTATGTATGAGTCTTGAGCAGTCTCAAAGTATTGTAACAGGTCATCCACTGACAGTATTTGTGCCCCATTCAGTGGAGCTACTGTTGACTTGTTCTTGAACACAGTACCTGACCAATAGCCGTTTGACCAAGTATAAAAAAATGTTGCTCAGTACAGAGAATGTTACTGTTAAAAGATGTACAGTGTTGAATCTGGCTACTTTGATGGCATTGCCTGGAAATGAGAACATGATTGATGATGTTGAGCATAATTGCTCAGATGTGACTGAGTTGCATACAAAGCCACATCCTGATATTTCTGATGAAGCATTACCTGAATCTGATAATGCGTTATTTGCTGAGGGTTCATGCTTGAGAGACAATGAAGGAAATCTAAAAGCTGCTTATGCTGAGTGTACAAATGGAGGAGTGTTGGAAGCTTCATGGTTGCAAGGAGTGTTTTCTGAGCAAGTTGTAGAGCTCATAGCTCTGGCACTAGCATTTACCATTTCAGAACAGCTCAAAGTTACAATTTATACACATATTATGACTTTAGAATCGTACATGACTATGGCAATTGTGGTCAAAGCGTGGGTTCATGATGTACTCTGGTTCTCCCACTAGAGTAGTGTTTATTTTCACCTAATATTAACAGAGGCAGAGAAGATTTCAGGTCTACAGAGAGACAGGAAACCTACTGCAGTGTAACAAATATGATATGAGCAGGGCAAGAATCTAGGAGAGATCCAGATGTAATAGAAGGAATGATTAAGAGTAAATCCCCAACCAGCAGAGGAGAAACTATTGTGTGCAAATTCCAAGGGTTACAGGTTTGCTCAAATGATGCTGCTGAAATGTTAAGAAAAGGGATAACAGCGAAGGAAGGCTAAGTTTATTAACTCATGTTATGAAAGAAATAGAGCACTGAGTTGCAGAGTTCAGCTATGGGGGAACACTACTCTAAAAACTGCAAAGTTTGATGTGATGTTCTATTCTTTTCCTCAAAGCAGAGAGGGTGGTAAGACACTTTCAGCTCTAACTTTTGCCCCCTCCCACAACGTATGTGTGTTGAGTGTTGTTGCAACATTACAAAAGGACTTTAGTGGGATAGCTGTCCTATTACAAGTGTGTACTTGCTCTGATTGAATAATAGTTTAAAGCATCTGATTGCTGCTAAATTACCTTCTCTTGAGCAACTCCTCTAGTCTAATCTAATCATTATATTAATGTGAAATTGGAAATTACATTTAAATAATGATAGGTTCTTCATAGTATCATGTAGAAGTACTGCTATATTGCATAAGGCACCTATTAATCAGAAATCGCTGTTAACATAAGAAACCCCACACCCAAGAAAGAGGCCTTTCTTCATTTAGGAGTTGGGGTTAATTAATCCGAAATGTTGATGTTAATAGTGATCATCCTCAATATTTTACTAGGAAGCAGATTGGTTACAAACATAACTGTATACTAGTTAGGCCAGTTGATTGGCAGGACTTAGGAAGTACAATGTTATGAAAGAATCAAAATATATGGGCAAAAGGGTATCTGGGCTCTTGGGTACATGTGTTAAAACACTGAGAATGGCAGCAGAAGAGCAAGCATCAAAAAGGTTTACATGTGTACACTGTTCAATGGAATCAGTATCACAGGATTGGAGGTCCCCTTGGCAAGGAGAGGGCAGCTAGCCAGTGAACCCCAGTCCAAAGATGCTAGTGGGTCTTAAATAGTAGTAGAATACCACCAGGGAGTAGACCAGTAGAAGACGGAGAGTTATTGAAGGCAAATCAGTCAGCTAGGCTGGAGGGCATGAGTTCCAAAAGGACGATAGACAGTGTTTCTTTCCAATATTTACAAGACCGCCACATTGTTTATTTTTGTGGTCTAGCCCTGGGACGCTTACGGGCAGCCATGCGCTTTAGAAATCTTTTTACAATTACAATTACAAATACAATTTTGCAGGTGTGAGACACCATTATTGCTATAACATAACGCATATCTCAGTCAATAATATTATTCAATAGTATGTCAAGATCCCTGACAATAGGAAAATTGGCAATTTCATAATTATTTTTAGATAGTGAATGAATATTACACAGTGTACATGAAAAGTGATTGCAGGTTGGAAAGTCCCTGTTAATCACCTAAACAAGTGAATTACGGGGAGAATCTTGCGACAGTGTGTTGCAGGGTGGACCATCTGCTAGCTTTCATACTTGAATGGGGATTGAGCATATAAATTGCTCTGGTATATATGTTGTGCATATGTAATCCAATTGACGGGTCAATTTAGCCAGTTCCAGGGCAGAATTTAGAGGATTTGCAGCTGACTGAATCATTGTGTGTGTCTGCTGCATGGCCACAATTTCATCAGGCTTAATAGCGCATAGCTGCCAAGGTTTCAGATTGCTATGTGTGACAATTTCATAATCTCAGTGTAATTATGAGTGACATTTCAACAACTATGAGTGACACTTTCTCGGTTGCTAAATCAAGCAATAAAGCATAGATATAAATATATAAATATCGCTAATTAGATCCATTTGAGCAACAGGAAATTCTAAGAAGCTCTACAAAGTGTTGTAAAGCAGCAACAATTGAAGGGTGCTAACATATTTTAGCACTTATCTTAAGCAGTACTTTAGCTTTGCTCCCAAATCAGTTAACTAGAGACTCCTGGTGGCCCCCAGCCCTGGGCACCGCACCCAAGCCAACCGACCACGCACGCAACCTGGGCTTCATCCTGGACTCCTCCCTCTCGATGACCAGACAAGTCAACGTCGTCTCCTCATCGTGCTTCAACACCCTGCGTATGCTTCGCAAGATCTTCCGCTGGATCCCGACCGAGACCAGGAAGACAGTCACCCAGGCACTCGTCACCAGCCGACTGGACTACGGAAACGCCCTCTACGCCGGAACCACAGCCAAGCTACAGAAAAGACTCCAGCGCATCCAGAACGCCTCCGCCCGACTCATCCTGGATGTCCCCCGACGCAGCCACATCTCCAGCCACCTGAGGAACCTGCACTGGTTTCCCGTCGACAAGAGGATCACTTTCTGGCTCCTCACCCACGCACACAAGTCTCTCCACAACCTGGGCCCCAAGTACCTCAACGACCGCATGACCTTCTACACGCCCACCCGCCAGCTACGGTCCACCAGCCTCGCCCTCGCAGCCGTACCACGTATCCGAAGAGCCACCACCGGAGAAAGATCCTTCTCTTACCTGGCTGCCAAGACATGGAACTCCCTCCCCATCCACCTCCGGCTGACCCAGGACCATCTCGCCTTCAGGAGACAACTCAAGACCTGGCTGTTCGAGCAGTAGCATACCCCTTCCCCTAAGCGCCTTGAGACCCTCCTGGGTGAGTAGTGCGCTATACAAATGGCTTGATTGATTGATTGATTGACTGTAGCTGACCTCTCTGCCCAGCCTGCAGAGGCACCATTTCAGTGTAGCCCGAGGACACAAGCAGTGAGCGACAGGTTAATGCTGACGCACGCTCAGCTTTACATTAAATATATTGAGAATGAGTACTATGAGTACTAAGTAAATGTGTGCCACGGCCACGATGATTCTCCGGCAGCCCGACCTACTGTCTGCTGAGCAGAGTATAGAGCTGAGGACTGTATAGAAGTGAGTGACTAATCACAATGCTTGTTTGAGTTGCTGCAACTGGACTTTTATTAGGTGCTTGTCCTTTCAGTGCAACTAAACTCTAGCGCAACTCAGAGAGCAATCAGAGGAGTTTCAAGACACAACATGAAGCAGCAACTGGCTGCAGTCTCGTGCCTCGCTGCACTCCTTGAGAAATCCCCTCAGCTCAGTGCCCCTCTCACCGCTGATATGCGAAGCCTGCAAAACCAAAGAGCCTAAGCGGCATGGGCCCTCGATGAAATAAACAACTCAGAGGAATGGCAGGCTATATCCTCAGCCTGCTCTGTGTGGCCCAGGCTCACCACCTCCAGCCGGTGGTAAAGTGGTTACCACCGTCATAATGCGTCAGCTGAGCGGAGCGCTGCTCAGTGATGCTCTAAAATTAAATATATTTAAAGTCCGATATTACAGTCTGACCTGAGTGTCAATGACGGAGAACAAGTTTCCAGCTGCTGTCCGGTCGCAGGAACTTATTTGCATGAAGAAAGCGGTCCCACGGTAACAGTGTGAGGAATGGTGAGGCTGTGCAAAACGAAACTTAAGCTTAAACTGCCGCCCGCTGATCGCGCCATGGCAATTCATGGACACAATGTTGCAGTCATGTGATGCCATCTCACGTGACTGCCGCTGTGGATCAGCACACTTCTGACTAGACAAGCCTGTAGGCTGAGCCGCCAGATGAGTGCTAATAGCAGCGCTCCCATCTCCTGCGCAAGCTGTTGTCAGCAACTTCACTAGGCTCTAATAATGCGTGACTTTGCATTGTCGTGCGGTGATGCGGATCACCACCCAAAAATGCGTTAGTCTAACGCTCGTTGTGTGATACTTGGCTGGGATGATAACGCCATTCTGCGAGGAATAGGCAGGTCCATTGTGATGAGAATTAGTGATTCCAATTGAAGCAATGGAAACAAATACATTGTGGGAGGGGGCAGAAGTTAGATCTCAAGGTCTCTTACCTCCATGTCTGCTACGAGGAAAAGAATAGAATGTTAAATCAAAAGTGGCGGAGAAACCAATAAATAAACAAGCAGTGGCAGAGTCAACAGGTTGGATTTTATCACTCTAATGCATTCAAACACAGGTACACACAAATGTAGCACATCAAAATTAGAAAATAAAGCCCAGGATTCAGACATAGGAGGCAGATAGATAGGAAGATTTGCACATTAAGGACAAACCTTTTGACTTTACGGAACATTTGTAATGTCACTGCTGTTGCAACCAAACCTTCCTCTTCACCCGGATTCTGTTCTTATAGTATTTTGATTGTGTTACTTTGTTTTTACAGTGTTTATAGTTGGTAAATAGATTTTTAGCAATGCGCATTACCCTATGTTGATAAGTAAACCACTTGTGCAGAACCTCATAATATGAATACCCATATTGCGTGTTTTGTAGTAAAGGGCCCACCTGGCATTACTCTTTAAGATGTTGATTTAGTCATATGTTGCTGTTCTTCAAAGTCTTTGTTTTTAAACTAAATTTTGATTATATATTTATGCCTTTTCTGTATGTTGAGAATTAAATTATGACGTGACAAAAAAAAATAAACAAAGGATCCCTCTGTTTAGCTTTGCTAGGTTCAGACCCAGAATGTTTTGTACCAGGATCAGTCCTTGAATGTTCAGTTCTGGAAAGATCCAGTACTTTGTCAAGAGGAGACTCACATTGCTATGGTTCAGTCAAACTATTCTTTGCCTTTTTCTGTCAATTTGTGACCTTGACAATGGCATTGCCTGAGATCTTCTCTACTTGATGCACAGAACGTAGGGTTTGTGTTCGGCCAGAAGTGGAGATAGATACGTGCAACAGTACAGAAAACAACTCAACACACAACACCGCAGGGCTTGAGGGAGGAGCACAACCCAGTCCAGCTACTATGATATACCATAGCACCACAATAAAACACAAGTATAGTACAACAAGTTAAGTCAAGTCAATCCACTTTATTCGATTGATTAAATCATAAAAGTACATTATACATTTTCAAAATTAGACTAATCCACATATAAAAACATTTTCAGAAATTCATAGTGCATTATTCCATATCCATAAAATAGTCTAAATAGGTCAAAACAACTAAAACCATGCTATCATAGGCCGAATAGTTATGCAATTGTTAATCTGACACATCTTTTCTATTTGATTCATATAGCGGCATAGTACAACAATCAGCAGACTGTTTACAACACTAAAGAACATGAAACATTGCACACCACTCAAGTAGAATGAAAACACAGCAAAACTCAGCACAACAACACAAAATAATTGACAAATCTTCAGAGCACTCTAGAACTACTAACGTATACTACAGCACAGTGAACAATGACGCGTGCAGGTATAATTCACTGCAGTGCAGTAGTGTACAGCACAAAGTGCAGGACAGCGAGCCACAAGAGCAATTAGCATAGAATACCAAAACACAGTAGAATGCAATGTGCCACACTATAGCAATGCACAAAACAATTAACTCATCATACTACACCACCTTAAGTACATCTCAGCAAGACACATCAAAACAGAACAACACATCAGCATTGCACACAACAAGGGAACCTCAGCACATCACAGTGCAACATTTCACAGTAACAGAGCCTGGTATGCCTCAATATTGCATACTACAGGACAACTATTAACATCACACTATACTTTATAGGATAATTCGGCACAGCAAACACCACCGCACATAGGGGCATATTCTCAAGGAGCTCTCGCCGAGTTAACCGCACTTTATCGCAGCTAAAGTCACAATAAAGTTCCTTAGGGGCGACACCGCCGGTGTGTGAGTAGCGTGCGACCCCACCCCCATTTGTAACTTTAAAGCTCCCGTGAGCAGTGGGCTGACGAGCCTGGGATCCCGCACCTACGCGCCTGAGTGGTACTATACCTGGCAGATATTGGCAGCCATCGGCAACCCCAGTACACGGCCTATCCCTGCTGACAAGGGGTGATACCCCGAAACACGTGTCCAGGGATGGCGAGGACATCGAAGATTGCAGAAGATCGAAAGATGATGCATCGCGAACACTTTACTACATTGACCAGAGTCCTTAGGGGCGACACCGCCGGTGTGTGAGTAGTGTGCGACCCCACCCCCATTTGTAACTTTAAAGCTCCCGTGAGCAGTGGGCTGACGAGCCTGGGATCCCGCACCTACGCGACTGAGTGGTACTATACCTGGCAGATATTGGCAGCCATCGGCAACCCCAGTACACGGCCTATCCCTGCTGATGAGGGGTGATACCCCGAAACACGTGTCCAGGGATGGCGAAGACAGCGAAGATAGCAGAAGATCGAAAGATGATGCATCGCAAACACTTTACTACATTGACCAGAGTCCTTAGGGGCGACACCGCCGGTGTGTGAGTAGTGTGCGACCCCACCCTCATTTGTAACTTTAAAGCTCCCGTGAGCAGTGGGCTGACGAGCCTGGGATCCCGCACCTACGTGCCTGAGTGGTACTATACCTGGCAGTTATTGGCAGCCATCGGCAACCCCAGTACACGGCCTATCCCTGCTGACGAGAGGTGATACCCCGAAACACGTGTCCAGGGATGGCGAAGACAGCAGAGATAGCAGAAGATCGAAAGATGATGCATCGCGAAAACTTTACTACATTGACCAGAGTCCTTAGGGGCGACACCGCCGGTGTGTGAGTAGTGTGCGACCCCACCCCCATTTGCATTTTTAAGGCTCCCGTGAGCAGTGGGCTGACGAGCCTGGGATCCCGCACCTACGCGCCTGAGTGGTACTATACCTGGCAGATATTGGCAGCCATCGGCAACCCCAGGACACGGCCTATCCCTGCTGACGAGGGGTGATACCCCGCAACACGTGTCCAGGGATGGCGAAGACAGCGAAGATAGCAGAAGATCGAAAGATGATGCATCGCGAACACTTTACTACATTGACCAGAGTCCTTAGGGGCGACACCGCCGGTGTGTGAGTAGTGTGCGACCCCACCCCCATTTGTAACTTTAAAGCTCCCGTGAGCAGTGGGCTGACGAGCCTGGGATCCCGCACCTACGCGCCTGAGTGGTACTATACCTGGCAGATATTGGCAGCCATCGGCAACCCCAGTACACGGCCTATCCCTGCCGACGATGGGTGATACCCCGAAACACGTGTCCAGGGATGGCGAAGACAGCGAAGATAGCAGAAGATCAAAAGATGATGCATCGCGAACACTTTACTACATTGACCAGAGTCCTTAGGGGCGACACCGCCGGTGTGTGAGTAGTGTGCGACCCCACCCCCATTTGTAACTTTAAAGCTCTCGTGAGCAGTGCGCTGACGAGCCTGGGATCCCGCACCTACGCGCCTGAGTGGTACTATACCTGGCAGATATTGGCAGCCATCGGCAACCCCAGTACACGGCCTATCCCTGCCGACGATGGGTGATACCCCGAAACACGTGTCCAGGGATGGCGAAGACAGCGAAGATAGCAGAAGATCAAAAGATGATGCATCGCGAACACTTTACTACATTGACCAGAGTCCTTAGGGGCGACACCGCCGGTGTGTGAGTAGTGTGCGACCCCACCCCCATTTGTAACTTTAAAGCTCCCGTGAGCAGTGGGCTGACGAGCCTGGGATCCCGCACCTACGCGCCTGAGTGGTACTATACCTGGCAGATATTGGCAGCCATCGGCAACCCCAGTACACGGCCTATCCCTGCTGACGAGGGGTGATACCCCGAAACACGTGTCCAGGGATGGTGAAGACAGCGAAGATAGCAGAAGATCGAAAGATGATGCATCGCGAACACTTTACTACATTGACCAGAGACCTTAGGGACGACACCGCCGGTGTGTGAGTAGTGTGCGACCCCACCCCCATTTGTAACTTTAAAGCTCCCGTGAGCAGTGGGCTGACGAGCCTGGGATCCCGCACCTACGCGCCTGAGTGTTACTATACCTGGCAGATATTGGCAGCCATCGGCAACCCCAGTACACGGCCTATCCCTGCTGACGAGGGGTGATACCCCAAAACACGTGTCCAGGGATGGCGAAGACAGCAAAGATAGCAGAAGATCGAAAGATGATGCATCGCGAACACTTTACTACATTGACCAGAGTCCTTAGGGGCGACAGAGCCGGTGTGTGAGTAGTGTGCGACCCCACCCCCATTTGTAACTTTAAAGCTCCCGTGAGCAGTGGGCTGACGAGCCTGGGATCCCACACCTACGCGCCTGAGTGGTACTATACCTGGCAGATATTGGCAGCCATCGACAACCCCAGTACACGGCCTATCCCTGCTGACGAGGGGTGATACCCCGAAACACGTGTCCAGGGATGGCGAAGACAGCGAAGATAGCAGAAGATCGAAAGATGATGCATCGCGAACACTTTACTACATTGACCAGAGTCCTTAGGGGCGACACCGCCGGTGTGTGAGTAGTGTGCGACCCCACCCCCATTTGTAACTTTAATGCTCCCGTGAGCAATGGGCTGACGAGCCTGGGATCCGGCACCTACGCGCCTGAGTGGTACTATACCTGGCATATATTGGCAGCCATCGGCAACCCCAGGACACGGCCTATCCCTGCTGACGAGGGGTGATACCCCGAAACACGTGTCCAGGGATGGCGAAGACAGCGAAGATAGCAGAAGATCGAAAGATGATGCATTGCGAACACTTTACTACATTGACCAGAGTCCTTAGGGGCGACACCGCCTGTGTGTGAGTAGTGTGCGACCCCACCCCCATTTGTAACTTTAAAGCTCCTGTGAGCAGTGGGCTGACGAGCCTGGGATCCCGCACCTACGCGCCTGAGTGGTACTATACCTGGCAGATATTGGCAGCCATCGGCAACCCCAGTACACGGCCTATCCCTGCTGACGAGGGGTGATACCCCAAAACACGTGTCCAGGGATGGCGAAGACAGCAAAGATAGCAGAAGATCGAAAGATGATGCATCGCGAACACTTTACTACATTGAACAGAGTCCTTAGGGGCGACAGAGCCGGTGTGTGAGTAGTGTGCGACCCCACCCCCATTTGTAACTTTAAAGCTCCCGTGAGCAGTGGGCTGACGAGCCTGGGATCCCACACCTACGCGCCTGAGTGGTACTATACCTGGCAGATATTGGCAGCCATCGACAACCCCAGTACACGGCCTATCCCTGCTGACGAGGGGTGATACCCCGAAACACGTGTCCAGGGATGGCGAAGACAGCGAAGATAGCAGAAGATCGAAAGATGATGCATCGCGAACACTTTACTACATTGACCAGAGTCCTTAGGGGCGACACCGCCGGTGTGTGAGTAGTGTGCGACCCCACCCCCATTTGTAACTTTAATGCTCCCGTGAGCAATGGGCTGACGAGCCTGGGATCCCGCACCTACGCGCCTGAGTGGTACTATACCTGGCATATATTGGCAGCCATCGGCAACCCCAGGACACGGCCTATCTCTGCTGACGAGGGGTGATACCCCGAAACACGTGTCCAGGGATGGCGAAGACAGCGAAGATAGCAGAAGATCGAAAGATGATGCATTGCGAACACTTTACTACATTGACCAGAGTCCTTAGGGGCGACACCGCCTGTGTGTGAGTAGTGTGCGACCCCACCCCCATTTGTAACTTTAAAGCTCCCGTGAGCAGTGGGCTGACGAGCCTGGGATCCCGCACCTACGCGCCTGAGTGGTACTATACCTGGCAGATATTGGCAGCCATCGGCAACCCCAGTACAGGCCTATCCCTGCTGACAAGGGGGTGATACCCCGAAACACGTGTCCAGGGATGGCGAAGACAGCGAAGATAGCAGAAGATCGAAAGATGATGCATCGCGAACACTTTACTACATTGACCAGAGTCCTTAGGGGCGACACCGCCGGTGTGTGAGTAGTGTGCGACCCCACCCCCATTTGTAACTTTAAAGCTCCCGTGAGCAGTGGGCTGACGAGCCTGGGATCCCGCACCTACGCGCCTGAGTGGTACTATACCTGGCAGATATTGGCAGCCATCGGCAACCCCAGTACACGGCCTATCCCTGCTGACGAGGGGTGATACCCCGAAACACGTGTCCAGGGATGGCGAAGACAGCGAAGATAGCAGAAGATCGAAAGATGATGCATCGCGAACACTTTACTACATTGACCAGAGTCCTTAGGGGCGACACCGCCGGTGTGTGAGTAGTGTGCGACCCCACCCCCATTTGTAACTTTAAAGCTCCCGTGAGCAGTGGGCTGACAAGCCTGGGATCCCGCACCTACGCGCCTGAGTGGTACTATACCTGGCAGATATTGGCAGCCATCGGCAACCCCAGTAAACGGCCTATCCCTGCTGACGAGGGGTGATACCCCGAAACACGTGTCCAGGGATGGCGAAGACAGCGAAGATAGCAGAAGATCGAAAGATGATGCATCGCGAACACTTTACTACATTGACCAGAGTCCTTAGGGGCGACACCGCCGGTGTGTGAGTAGTGTGCGACCCCACCCCCATTTGTAACTTTAATGCTCCCGTGAGCAATGGGCTGACGAGCCTGGGATCCCGCACCTACGCGCCTGAGTGGTACTATACCTGGCATATATTGGCAGCCATCGGCAACCCCAGGACACGGCCTATCCCTGCTGACGAGGGGTGATACCCCGAAACACGTGTCCAGGGATGGCGAAGACAGCGAAGATAGCAGAAGATCGAAAGATGATGCATTGCGAACACTTTACTACATTGACCAGAGTCCTTAGGGGCGACACCGCCTGTGTGTGAGTAGTGTGCGACCCCACCCCCATTTGTAACTTTAAAGCTCCCGTGAGCAGTGGGCTGACGAGCCTGGGATCCCGCACCTACGCGCCTGAGTGGTACTATACCTGGCAGATATTGGCAGCCATCGGCAACCCCAGTACACGGCCTATCCCTGCTGACGAGGGGTGATACCCCAAAACACGTGTCCAGGGATGGCGAAGACAGCAAAGATAGCAGAAGATCGAAAGATGATGCATCGCGAACACTTTACTACATTGACCAGAGTCCTTAGGGGCGACAGAGCCGGTGTGTGAGTAGTGTGCGACCCCACCCCCATTTGTAACTTTAAAGCTCCCGTGAGCAGTGGGCTGACGAGCCTGGGATCCCACACCTACGCGCCTGAGTGGTACTATACCTGGCAGATATTGGCAGCCATCGACAACCCCAGTACACGGCCTATCCCTGCTGACGAGGGGTGATATCCCGAAACACGTGTCCAGGGATGGCGAAGACAGCGAAGATAGCAGAAGATCGAAAGATGATGCATCGCGAACACTTTACTACATTGACCAGAGTCCTTAGGGGCGACACCGCCGGTGTGTGAGTAGTGTGCGACCCCACCCCCATTTGTAACTTTAATGCTCCCGTGAGCAATGGGCTGACGAGCCTGGGATCCCGCACCTACGCGCCTGAGTGGTACTATACCTGGCATATATTGGCAGCCATCGGCAACCCCAGGACACGGCCTATCCCTGCTGACGAGGGGTGATACCCCGAAACACGTGTCCAGGGATGGCGAAGACAGCGAAGATAGCAGAAGATCGAAAGATGATGCATTGCGAACACTTTACTACATTGACCAGAGTCCTTAGGGGCGACACCGCCTGTGTGTGAGTAGTGTGCGACCCCACCCCCATTTGTAACTTTAAAGCTCCCGTGAGCAGTGGGCTGACGAGCCTGGGATCCCGCACCTACGCGCCTGAGTGGTACTATACCTGGCAGATATTGGCAGCCATCGGCAACCCCAGTACAGGCCTATCCCTGCTGACAAGGGGGTGATACCCCGAAACACGTGTCCAGGGATGGCGAAGACAGCGAAGATAGCAGAAGATCGAAAGATGATGCATCGCGAACACTTTACTACATTGACCAGAGTCCTTAGGGGCGACACCGCCGGTGTGTGAGTAGTGTGCGACCCCACCCCCATTTGTAACTTTAAAGCTCCCGTGAGCAGTGGGCTGACGAGCCTGGGATCCCGCACCTACGCGCCTGAGTGGTACTATACCTGGCAGATATTGGCAGCCATCGGCAACCCCAGTACACGGCCTATCCCTGCTGACGAGGGGTGATACCCCGAAACACGTGTCCAGGGATGGCGAAGACAGCGAAGATAGCAGAAGATCGAAAGATGATGCATCGCGAACACTTTACTACATTGACCAGAGTCCTTAGGGGCGACACTGCCGGTGTGTGAGTAGTGTGCGACCCCACCCCCATTTGTAACTTTAAAGCTCCCGTGAGCAGTGGGCTGACAAGCCTGGGATCCCGCACCTACGCGCCTGAGTGGTACTATACCTGGCAGATATTGGCAGCCATCGGCAACCCCAGTAAACGGCCTATCCCTGCTGACGAGGGGTGATACCCCAAAACACGTGTCCAGGGATGGCGAAGACAGCGAAGATAGCAGAAGATTGAAAGATGATGCATCGCGAACACTTTACTACATTGACCAGAGTCCTTAGGGGCGACACCGCCGGTGTGTGAGTAGTGTGCGACCCCACCCCCATTTGTAACTTTAAAGCTCCCGTGAGCAGTGGGCTGACGAGCCTGGGATCCTGCACCTACGCGCCTGAGTGGTACTATACCTGGCAGATATTGGCAGCCATTGGCAACCCCAGTACACGGCCTATCCCTGCTGACGAGGGGTGATACCCCAAAACACGTGTCCAGGGATGGCAAAGACAGCGAAGGTAGCAGAAGATCGAAAGATGATGCATCGCGAACACTTTACTACATTGACCAGAGTCCTTAGGGGTGACACCGCCGGTGTGTGAGTAGTGTGCGACCCCACCCCCATTTGTAACTTTAAAGCTCCCGTGAGCAGTGGGCTGACGAGCCTGGGATCCCGCACCTACGCGCCTGAGTGGTACTATACATGGCAGATATTGGCAGCCATCGGCAACCCCAGTACACGGCCTATCCCTGCTGACGAGGGGTGATACCCCGAAACACGTGTCCAGGGATGGCGAAGACAGCGAAGATAGCAGAAGATCGAAAGATGATGCATCGCGAACACTTTACTACATTGACCAGAGTCCTTAGGGGCGACAGAGCCGGTGTGTGAGTAGTGTGCGACCCCACCCCCATTTGTAACTTTAAAGCTCCCGTGAGCAGTGGGCTGACAAGCCTGGGATCCCGCACCTACGCGCCTGAGTGGTACTATACCTGGCAGATATTGGCAGCCATCGGCAACCCCAGTACACAGCCTATCCCTGCTGACGAGGGGTGATACCCCGAAACACGTGTCCAGGGATGGCGAAGACAGCGAAAATAGCAGAAGATCGAAAGATGATGCATCGCAAACACTTTACTACATTGACCAGAGTCCTTAGGGGCGACACTGCCGGTGTGTGAGTAGTGTGAGACCCCACCCCCATTTGTAACTTTAAAGCTCCCGAGAGCAGTGGCTGACGAGCCTGGGATCCCGCACCTACTCGCCTGAGTGGTACTATACCTGGCAGATATTGGCAGCCATCGGCAACCCCAGTACACGGCCTATCCCTGGTGACGAGGGGTGATAACCCGAAACACGTGTCCAGGGATGGCGAAGACAGTGAAGATAGCAGAAGATCGAAAGATGATGCATCGCGAACACTTTACTACATTGACCAGAGTCCTTAGGGGCGACACCGCCGGTGTGTGAGTAGTGTGCGACCCCACCCCATTTGTAACTTTAAAGCTCCCGTGAGCAGTGGGCTGACGAGCCTGGGATCCCGCACCTATGCGCCTGAGTGGTACTATACCTGGCAGATATTGGCAGCCATCGGCAGCCCCAGTACACGGTCTATCCCTGCTGACGAGGGGTGATACCCCGAAACACGTGTCCAGGGATGGCGAAGACAGCGAAGATAGCAGAAGATCGAAAGATGATGCATCGTGAACACTTTACTACATTGACCAGAGTCCTTAGGGGCGACACCGCCGGTGTGTGAGTAGTGTGCGACCCCACCCCCATTTGTAACTTTAAAGCTCCCGTGAGCAGTGGGCTGACGAGCCTGGGATCCCGCACCTACGCGCCTGAGTGGTACTATACCTGGCAGATATTGGCAGCCATCGGCAACCCCAGTACACGGCCTATCCCTGCTGACGAGGGGTGATACCCCGAAACACGTGTCCAGGGATGGCAAAGACAGCGAAGATAGCAGAAGATCGAAAGATGATGCATCGTGAACACTTTACTACATTGACCAGAGTCCTTAGGGGCGACACCGCCGGTGTGTGAGTAGTGTGCGACCCCACCCCCATTTGTAACTTTAAAGCTCCCGTGAGCAGTGGGCTGACGAGCCTGGGATCCCGCACCTACGCGCCTGAGTGGTACTATACCTGGCAGATATTGGCAGCCATCGGCAACCCCAGTACACGGCCTATCCCTGCTGACGAGGGGTGGTACCCCGAAACACGTGTCCAGGGATGGCGAAGACAGTGAAGATAGCAGAAAATCGAAAGATGATGCATCGCAAACACTTTACTACATTGACCAGAGTCCTTAGGGGCGACACCGCCGGTGTGTGAGTAGTGTGCGACCCCACCCCCATTTGTAACTTTAAAGCTCCCGTGAGCAGTGGGCTGACAAGCCTGGGATCCCGCACCTACGCGCCTGAGTGGTACTATACCTGGCAGATATTGGCAGCCATCGGCAACCCCAGTACACGGCCTATCCCTGCTGACGAGGGGTGATACCTCGAAACACGTGTCCAGGGATGGTGAAGACAGCGAAGATAGCAGAAGATCGAAAGATGATGCATCGCGAACACTTTACTACCTTGACCAGAGTCCTTAGGGGCGACACCGCTGGTGTGTGAGTAGTGTGCGACCCCACCCCCATTTGTAACTTTAAAGCTCCCGTGAGCAGTGGGCTGACGAGCCTGGGATCCCGCACCTACGCGCCTGAGTGGTACTATACCTGGCAGATATTGGCAGCCATCGGCAACCCCAGTACACGGCCTATCCCTGCTGACGAGGGGTGATACCCCAAAACACGTGTCCAGGGATGGCGAAGACAGCGAACATAGCAGAAGATCGAAAGATGATGCATCGCGAACACTTTACTACATTGACCAGAGTCCTTAGGGGCGACACCGCCTGTGTGTGAGTAGTGTGCGACCCCACCCCCATTTGTAACTTTAAAGCTCCCGAGAGCAGTGGCTGACGAGCCTGGGATCCCGCACCTACTCGCCTGAGTGGTACTATACCTGGCAGATATTGGCAGCCATCGGCAACCCCAGTACACGGCCTATCCCTGGTGACGAGGGGTGATAACCCGAAACACGTGTCCAGAGATGGCGAAGACAGTGAAGATAGCAGAAGATCGAAAGATGATGCATCGCGAACACTTTACTACATTGACCAGAGTCCTTAGGGGCGACACCGCCTGTGTGTGAGTAGTGTGCGACCCCACCCCCATTTGTAACTTTAAAGCTCCCGTGAGCAGTGGGCTGACGAGCCTGGGATCCCGCACCTACGCGCCTGAGTGGTACTATACCTGGCAGATATTGGCAGCCATCGGCAACCCCAGTACAGGCCTATCCCTGCTGACAAGGGGGTGATACCCCGAAACACGTGTCCAGGGATGGCGAAGACAGCGAAGATAGCAGAAGATCGAAAGATGATGCATCGCGAACACTTTACTACATTGACCAGAGTCCTTAGGGGCGACACCGCCGGTGTGTGAGTAGTGTGCGACCCCACCCCCATTTGTAACTTTAAAGCTCCCGTGAGCAGTGGGCTGACGAGCCTGGGATCCCGCACCTACGCGCCTGAGTGGTACTATACCTGGCAGATATTGGCAGCCATCGGCAACCCCAGTACACGGCCTATCCCTGCTGACGAGGGGTGATACCCCGAAACACGTGTCCAGGGATGGCGAAGACAGCGAAGATAGCAGAAGATCGAAAGATGATGCATCGCGAACACTTTACTACATTGACCAGAGTCCTTAGGGGCGACACCGCCGGTGTGTGAGTAGTGTGCGACCCCACCCCCATTTGTAACTTTAAAGCTCCCGTGAGCAGTGGGCTGACAAGCCTGGGATCCCGCACCTACGCGCCTGAGTGGTACTATACCTGGCAGATATTGGCAGCCATCGGCAACCCCAGTAAACGGCCTATCCCTGCTGACGAGGGGTGATACCCCGAAACACGTGTCCAGGGATGGCGAAGACAGCGAAGATAGCAGAAGATCGAAAGATGATGCATCGCGAACACTTTACTACATTGACCAGAGTCCTTAGGGGCGACACCGCCGGTGTGTGAGTAGTGTGCGACCCCACCCCTATTTGTAACTTTAATGCTCCCGTGAGCAATGGGCTGACGAGCCTGGGATCCCGCACCTACGCGCCTGAGTGGTACTATACCTGGCATATATTGGCAGCCATCGGCAACCCCAGGACACGGCCTATCCCTGCTGACGAGGGGTGATACCCCGAAACACGTGTCCAGGGATGGCGAAGACAGCGAAGATAGCAGAAGATCGAAAGATGATGCATTGCGAACACTTTACTACATTGACCAGAGTCCTTAGGGGCGACACCGCCTGTGTGTGAGTAGTGTGCGACCCCACCCCCATTTGTAACTTTAAAGCTCCCGTGAGCAGTGGGCTGACGAGCCTGGGATCCCGCACCTACGCGCCTGAGTGGTACTATACCTGGCAGATATTGGCAGCCATCGGCAACCCCAGTACACGGCCTATCCCTGCTGACGAGGGGTGATACCCCAAAACACGTGTCCAGGGATGGCGAAGACAGCAAAGATAGCAGAAGATCGAAAGATGATGCATCGCGAACACTTTACTACATTGACCAGAGTCCTTAGGGGCGACAGAGCCGGTGTGTGAGTAGTGTGCGACCCCACCCCCATTTGTAACTTTAAAGCTCCCGTGAGCAGTGGGCTGACGAGCCTGGGATCCCACACCTACGCGCCTGAGTGGTACTATACCTGGCAGATATTGGCAGCCATCGACAACCCCAGTACACGGCCTATCCCTGCTGACGAGGGGTGATACCCCGAAACACGTGTCCAGGGATGGCGAAGACAGCGAAGATAGCAGAAGATCGAAAGATGATGCATCGCGAACACTTTACTACATTGACCAGAGTCCTTAGGGGCGACACCGCCGGTGTGTGAGTAGTGTGCGACCCCACCCCCATTTGTAACTTTAATGCTCCCGTGAGCAATGGGCTGACGAGCCTGGGATCCCGCACCTACGCGCCTGAGTGGTACTATACCTGGCATATATTGGCAGCCATCGGCAACCCCAGGACACGGCCTATCCCTGCTGACGAGGGGTGATACCCCGAAACACGTGTCCAGGGATGGCGAAGACAGCGAAGATAGCAGAAGATCGAAAGATGATGCATTGCGAACACTTTACTACATTGACCAGAGTCCTTAGGGGCGACACCGCCTGTGTGTGAGTAGTGTGCGACCCCACCCCCATTTGTAACTTTAAAGCTCCCGTGAGCAGTGGGCTGACGAGCCTGGGATCCCGCACCTACGCGCCTGAGTGGTACTATACCTGGCAGATATTGGCAGCCATCGGCAACCCCAGTACAGGCCTATCCCTGCTGACAAGGGGGTGATACCCCGAAACACGTGTCCAGGGATGGCGAAGACAGCGAAGATAGCAGAAGATCGAAAGATGATGCATCGCGAACACTTTACTACATTGACCAGAGTCCTTAGGGGCGACACCGCCGGTGTGTGAGTAGTGTGCGACCCCACCCCCATTTGTAACTTTAAAGCTCCCGTGAGCAGTGGGCTGACGAGCCTGGGATCCCGCACCTACGCGCCTGAGTGGTACTATACCTGGCAGATATTGGCAGCCATCGGCAACCCCAGTACACGGCCTATCCCTGCTGACGAGGGGTGATACCCCGAAACACGTGTCCAGGGATGGCGAAGACAGCGAAGATAGCAGAAGATCGAAAGATGATGCATCGCGAACACTTTACTACATTGACCAGAGTCCTTAGGGGCGACACCGCCGGTGTGTGAGTAGTGTGCGACCCCACCCCCATTTGTAACTTTAAAGCTCCCGTGAGCAGTGGGCTGACAAGCCTGGGATCCCGCACCCATGCGCCTGAGTGGTACTATACCTGGCAGATATTGGCAGCCATCGGCAACCCCAGTAAACGGCCTATCCCTGCTGATGAGGGGTGATACCCCAAAACACGTGTCCAGGGATGGCGAAGACAGCGAAGATAGCAGAAGATTGAAAGATGATGCATCGCGAACACTTTACTACATTGACCAGAGTCCTTAGGGGCGACACCGCCGGTGTGTGAGTAGTGTGCGACTCCACCCCCATTTGTAACTTTAAAGCTCCCGTGAGCAGTGGGCTGACGAGCCTGGGATCCTGCACCTACGCGCCTGAGTGGTACTATACCTGGCAGATATTGGCAGCCATCGGCAACCCCAGTACACGGCCTATCCCTGCTGACGAGGGGTGATACCCCAAAACACGTGTCCAGGGATGGCAAAGACAGCGAAGGTAGCAGAAGATCGAAAGATGATGCATCGCGAACACTTTACTACATTGACCAGAGTCCTTAGGGGTGACACTGCCGGTGTGTGAGTAGTGTGCGACCCCACCCCCATTTGTAACTTTAAAGCTCCCGTGAGCAGTGGGCTGACGAGCCTGGGATCCCGCACCTACGCGCCTGAGTGGTACTATACATGGCAGATATTGGCAGCCATCGGCAACCCCAGTACACGGCCTATCCCTGCTGACGAGGGGTGATACCCCGAAACACGTGTCCAGGGATGGCGAAGACAGCGAAGATAGCAGAAGATCGAAAGATGATGCATCGCGAACACTTTACTACATTGACCAGAGTCCTTAGGGGCGACAGAGCCGGTGTGTGAGTAGTGTGCGACCCCACCCCCATTTGTAACTTTAATGCTCCCGTGAGCAATGGGCTGACGAGCCTGGGATCCCGCACCTACGCGCCTGAGTGGTACTATACCTGGCATATATTGGCAGCCATCGGCAACCCCAGGACACGGCCTATCCCTGCTGACGAGGGGTGATACCCCGAAACACGTGTCCAGGGATGGCGAAGACAGCGAAGATAGCAGAAGATCGAAAGATGATGCATTGCGAACACTTTACTACATTGACCAGAGTCCTTAGGGGCGACACCGCCTGTGTGTGAGTAGTGTGCGACCCCACCCCCATTTGTAACTTTAAAGCTCCCGTGAGCAGTGGGCTGACGAGCCTGGGATCCCGCACCTACGCGCCTGAGTGGTACTATACCTGGCAGATATTGGCAGCCATCGGCAACCCCAGTACAGGCCTATCCCTGCTGACAAGGGGGTGATACCCCGAAACACGTGTCCAGGGATGGCGAAGACAGCGAAGATAGCAGAAGATCGAAAGATGATGCATCGCGAACACTTTACTACATTGACCAGAGTCCTTAGGGGCGACACCGCCGGTGTGTGAGTAGTGTGCGACCCCACCCCCATTTGTAACTTTAAAGCTCCCGTGAGCAGTGGGCTGACGAGCCTGGGATCCCGCACCTACGCGCCTGAGTGGTACTATACCTGGCAGATATTGGCAGCCATCGGCAACCCCAGTACACGGCCTATCCCTGCTGACGAGGGGTGATACCCCGAAACACGTGTCCAGGGATGGCGAAGACAGCGAAGATAGCAGAAGATCGAAAGATGATGCATCGCGAACACTTTACTACATTGACCAGAGTCCTTAGGGGCGACACCGCCGGTGTGTGAGTAGTGTGCGACCCCACCCCCATTTGTAACTTTAAAGCTCCCGTGAGCAGTGGGCTGACAAGCCTGGGATCCCGCACCCATGCGCCTGAGTGGTACTATACCTGGCAGATATTGGCAGCCATCGGCAACCCCAGTAAACGGCCTATCCCTGCTGATGAGGGGTGATACCCCAAAACACGTGTCCAGGGATGGCGAAGACAGCGAAGATAGCAGAAGATTGAAAGATGATGCATCGCGAACACTTTACTACATTGACCAGAGTCCTTAGGGGCGACACCGCCGGTGTGTGAGTAGTGTGCGACTCCACCCCCATTTGTAACTTTAAAGCTCCCGTGAGCAGTGGGCTGACGAGCCTGGGATCCTGCACCTACGCGCCTGAGTGGTACTATACCTGGCAGATATTGGCAGCCATCGGCAACCCCAGTACACGGCCTATCCCTGCTGACGAGGGGTGATACCCCAAAACACGTGTCCAGGGATGGCAAAGACAGCGAAGGTAGCAGAAGATCGAAAGATGATGCATCGCGAACACTTTACTACATTGACCAGAGTCCTTAGGGGTGACACCGCCGGTGTGTGAGTAGTGTGCGACCCCACCCCCATTTGTAACTTTAAAGCTCCCGTGAGCAGTGGGCTGACGAGCCTGGGATCCCGCACCTACGCGCCTGAGTGGTACTATACATGGCAGATATTGGCAGCCATCGGCAACCCCAGTACACGGCCTATCCCTGCTGACGAGGGGTGATACCCCGAAACACGTGTCCAGGGATGGCGAAGACAGCGAAGATAGCAGAAGATCGAAAGATGATGCATCGCGAACACTTTACTACATTGACCAGAGTCCTTAGGGGCGACAGAGCCGGTGTGTGAGTAGTGTGCGACCCCACCCCCATTTGTAACTTTAAAGCTCCCGTGAGCAGTGGGCTGACAAGCCTGGGATCCCGCACCTACGCGCCTGAGTGGTACTATACCTGGCAGATATTGGCAGCCATCGGCAACCCCAGTACACAGCCTATCCCTGCTGACGAGGGGTGATACCCCGAAACACGTGTCCAGGGATGGCGAAGACAGCGAAGATAGCAGAAGATCGAAAGATGATGCATCGCAAACACTTTACTACATTGACCAGAGTCCTTAGGGGCGACACTGCCGGTGTGTGAGTAGTGTGAGACCCCACCCCCATTTGTAACTTTAAAGCTCCCGAGAGCAGTGGCTGACGAGCCTGGGATCCCGCACCTACTCGCCTGAGTGGTACTATACCTGGCAGATATTGGCAGCCATCGGCAACCCCAGTACACGGCCTATCCCTGGTGACGAGGGGTGATAACCCGAAACACGTGTCCAGGGATGGCGAAGACAGTGAAGATAGCAGAAGATCGAAAGATGATGCATCGCGAACACTTTACTACATTGACCAGAGTCCTTAGGGGCGACACCGCCGGTGTGTGAGTAGTGTGCGACCCCACCCCATTTGTAACTTTAAAGCTCCCGTGAGCAGTGGGCTGACGAGCCTGGGATCCCGCACCTATGCGCCTGAGTGGTACTATACCTGGCAGATATTGGCAGCCATCGGCAGCCCCAGTACACGGTCTATCCCTGCTGACGAGGGGTGATACCCCGAAACACGTGTCCAGGGATGGCGAAGACAGCGAAGATAGCAGAAGATCGAAAGATGATGCATCGTGAACACTTTACTACATTGACCAGAGTCCTTAGGGGCGACACCGCCGGTGTGTGAGTAGTGTGCGACCCCACCCCCATTTGTAACTTTAAAGCTCCCGTGAGCAGTGGGCTGACGAGCCTGGGATCCCGCACCTACGCGCCTGAGTGGTACTATACCTGGCAGATATTGGCAGCCATCGGCAACCCCAGTACACGGCCTATCCCTGCTGACGAGGGGTGATACCCCGAAACACGTGTCCAGGGATGGCAAAGACAGCGAAGATAGCAGAAGATCGAAAGATGATGCATCGTGAACACTTTACTACATTGACCAGAGTCCTTAGGGGCGACACCGCCGGTGTGTGAGTAGTGTGCGACCCCACCCCCATTTGTAACTTTAAAGCTCCCGTGAGCAGTGGGCTGACGAGCCTGGGATCCCGCACCTACGCGCCTGAGTGGTACTATACCTGGCAGATATTGGCAGCCATCGGCAACCCCAGTACACGGCCTATCCCTGCTGACGAGGGGTGGTACCCCGAAACACGTGTCCAGGGATGGCGAAGACAGTGAAGATAGCAGAAAATCGAAAGATGATGCATCGCAAACACTTTACTACATTGACCAGAGTCCTTAGGGGCGACACCGCCGGTGTGTGAGTAGTGTGCGACCCCACCCCCATTTGTAACTTTAAAGCTCCCGTGAGCAGTGGGCTGACAAGCCTGGGATCCCGCACCTACGCGCCTGAGTGGTACTATACCTGGCAGATATTGGCAGCCATCGGCAACCCCAGTACACGGCCTATCCCTGCTGACGAGGGGTGATACCTCGAAACACGTGTCCAGGGATGGTGAAGACAGCGAAGATAGCAGAAGATCGAAAGATGATGCATCGCGAACACTTTACTACATTGACCAGAGTCCTTAGGGGCGACACCGCTGGTGTGTGAGTAGTGTGCGACCCCACCCCCATTTGTAACTTTAAAGCTCCCGTGAGCAGTGGGCTGACGAGCCTGGGATCCCGCACCTACGCGCCTGAGTGGTACTATACCTGGCAGATATTGGCAGCCATCGGCAACCCCAGTACACGGCCTATCCCTGCTGACGAGGGGTGATACCCCAAAACACGTGTCCAGGGATGGCGAAGACAGCGAACATAGCAGAAGATCGAAAGATGATGCATCGCGAACACTTTACTACATTGACCAGAGTCCTTAGGGGCGACACCGCCGGTGTGTGAGTAGTGTGCGACCCCACCCCCATTTGTAACTTTAAAGCTCCCGTGAGCAGTGGGCTGACGAGCCTGGGATCCCGCACCTACGTGCCTGAGTGGTACTATACCTGGCAGATATTGGCAGCCATCTGCAATCCCAGTACACGGCCTATCCCTGCTGACGAGGGGTGATACCCCGAAACACGTGTCCAGGGATGGCGAAGACAGCGAAGATAGCAGAAGATCGAAAGATGATGCATCGCAAACACTTTACTACATTGACCAGAGTCCTTAGGGGCGACACCGCCGGTGTGTGAGTAGTGTGCGACCCCACCCCCATTTGTAACAATAAAGTTATCACCCCATTAAAGAGCTGGTTCTAACAGCCCATAGCACCAGTTTACCTGCGATAGCAGCCGCAAAAAACATCGCCACAGACGACCCCGGCAACTATCGCTAATGAGATTCAGAGTAGGTGTTCCTGTGCCAATAGCCGCTACAACAACACTCAGCAACATTCTCAATGACCAGCCAGATCGGCGAAAAGACCACGGAACATGCAATAAAGCGCGTTAGCATCAGGAAACTAACACCTGTTCTGACCTGATGCAAAGTCGGACCACAGCCTGCACCACAAAAGGGAGGCCATCCCAGAGCCACACCTGAAGAAAAACAGATACCATAGAGCCACTTAACATGTGGGGCGGACACCCAAGAGGGCCACAACACCCACCGCCACCAACCCCAGTAACCCCTCACCCCCGGACCTCCACCGCCTCAACCCCCCAGACCAACACTGAGGCTGCGCAGACAAAGACAGCGACACTCAGAAAATGCACCAACCTCCCAGACCCAACACCAGAGAATGTCATTGCCCACAACATGCTCAAAGGAACAACCATCCTGCACATCCTGACCACCATTGTACACAGGCCTGCAGTAACAACACAGCAGACGCCCAACATCCCACCTCAGACAAAGCTTCTGGCTGTGATGAACCTGTTGGTCACTGGTACCCTCCGACCAACATCCGCACGAGTCGGAGGAGTCACACAGCCAGGCCAATCCAAGTCCCTCACAATGGTCATAGATGACCCCATCAGCTTTGTTCCCCACTAGCTATACTTCCTCCACACTGTGCAGGGACAACTGGAGACCAAGCAAGCCATCTACGCCATAGATGGATTCCCGCACGTGTTGGGGGCAATTGACTGCACACATGTCTTACTTGTGCCCCCTGCCGACACTGCACACAATAAGCGTGACAGAAAGCACAAGTATCCCACCAATGTGCAGGGACTAGTGGACCACAGGGGAATCTCTGCCAACGTCGACACCAACCGACCAGGCAGTGTGCATGATTCATAAAACTCCGACAGTCCATCATCAACCAGTGCTTCCAGGATGGCACCCACGGAAATGCACTGCTCATTGGCCAATACCAAATGAACACACCACACATCTCAACTCCACAATCATGCAACTCACAACACAGGAAATGCACACGTCATAAGCTCACAAGCAACATGCACACTCACCAGACACGACAGCACAACTCACTGTGGGCACGTGGCCCAGCCATGGACATTACCCATCAACGGCAATACACCACAGCCACACGTTGGCAGAATGTCAGAAGAGGTGGGGACCAGGCATGTGCGAAGGAGGCAAGTGACCCGTGAATAAGCATATACATAATGCCAAGTGTGGCGTGGATGTGATGGACAGACTGCAGTACGCAGACCACACACACATATCCATGTTGACACACACACTGCTGGTGTTTGGAGTGTAGTGGACAGTGGACGCAACCATGTCACCCCAGGCAGTGGGGAAGATCGCGGTACTTACGTCCCCCCCATAAGCGTGAGTGGGGGGTTGGCCCGGTGTATGGTAGACCAGCGTAAGTGTGTGGATAAAAGGCACGTAACTCTGGGCGTGATCCTCTTCCGGAATGCCCAGCGTCTCCAGGGCAACACCTCTCACCCTGCAACGAGGAGGATGCCATCATCTTGAGCTGTGTTGCCTGCGATCCTGTGCGCCAGCTGCACCCTGGGCGGCTGGTCCCCGAACCTGTCTTACCCCCCCACGCACGCAGGCCTCAATGCCCACCTGCCGACACCGGCGTGTGTCAAAGCAAACCCATTACGTGCCAATGCAAGCACCAAGTCCGAGGCCCGTGACCCTGGCAACATGCTATGACTGTCACGGCCCACGTGAGCAGGCATGCAGTACTCCTTTCTCATTTACGTACTCTACCGGCTGACACAGCAGACTAGTAGGTCACATATTTGGAACTGAGCCTTGATTACACCATGGCCGAGCAAATTAATTATGACTGAGTTTATGTCACTATACTCACTTCGACGTGGTGCCACCAGGTCTTAGTAGTATATCACAAACGCAAGATTCTGTGGGCCCACACATACTACTGCTCTCGGCCTATGCTGCGCTCGAGTAGGTCACACAATTGGAAATGAGCATCAATTTTTCTAAGGCAGAGTACATATCATTGCACAAAAGGGGAGGCATAAGAGGATGACGCGTTGCATTTGGGAGGAAAAAAGGATCATCATTGCGGAGGTGATCGAACACTACCGACAACTTCCCTGGTGTCACTAACTCTGTGCATCGTGAGCCTGCAACACGTGGCTGTGGGCCACTGCTGATCGCTGCCTCCAGCCTACACTGCATTCCAGTAGGTCACAAATTTGGGACTGAGTCTTGATTTAGCAATGGCGGAGTACATATCAGTGTACCTCCATCATCGCAGACTGCATCCTCTCTCAGCCCCGGTGCCACTAAGTCTGTTCCCTGACATTCCTGGACACTCTTTGGTCGTACATTGATGGTATCTTAGTGTATGGACTAGGGGATAGTTTTCATCCTCTGTACCTGATACCGAATTGGTGGTGGCAACGAGGCTGTCGCTTTCCACTCCCCCTTTTGCTGCTTCCAGGTAACATAAGACCTCTGCATCATGTCCTGGAGGACACCTTCCACTGTCCCCCGCAACTCTCCACCACATTCACCTTCGAAATCGACGAGGACCAGCTCAGTCTGCGTTGCCCTACCTCAGTGGACTGCAAATCACCGTCCCTTGGCGGGGTGCATTTACTGGGCGCTGTGCATCCCGCGTCACTAGCTCAGTGCTGGTCAAGTCAGGGACCCTTTGCTCTGCCATATTGGATGACCTCTGAGACGGGCTCTTGGGCTCTTCAATGCCATGTGTATGTGGCCCTGCGCTGTCTGCTGCCTCCGGCCTCAACTGCGGTCCACCAGGGCTCACACATCCAATAGAGTCCTGACCAGCCCGGATGTGGCATCACTGCAGGAGGCAAACGCCACCATCACCAGGACCACCTCCAACCGCCATCTGCCATGGTCGATACAGTGGTACTGGCAGACTGACGGAGTTGCTCACACCTGTCGTGGATGCCCTCATCTGCCTCATCCCCTGCTCGGAACTCCACGTGCCACTGACTCAGTGCACCACAACCCATGGACACTTCTGTTTGCATGTTGGGTGACCTCTGTACTTGCTCCGGCTCCCTCCATGTTGCTCAGCAGTTGACTTTGATATGCAGGTGTTTCAGTTTCCATTGCACTGGTGTCCACTGTTCAAGTTGTTGCCAGCATCAAGCACTCTGTGCAGGCTGGCTTACACTCACCTCACACACATCCAGCATAGGCGTCACTGTACATGTGACCCTGCTAATAAAGGAACCGGGCGCATGTGCCCATAGCCAATTCATCATAATGTCTGCGCATGTCCCTGTGGTCTTGTTAAATGCATGAGGGCCCTGGACCCTATGACATTACATTGTGCTGTGTACAGCGGGCACCAACATGTCACCGCAGGCAGCGGGTTGGTGCTTGGACATATATGTAGCTTTGTCGTCACTCACTCCATTCATAACGGGAGTGGACAGGGCTGTTGTACGCAGAGCCAATGTGGGTGTATGACTACTATTTGCGTGCCCCTGGGCATGGTTCTGTACTGTGAATGTGCATCTGCATGTGTCTCTATGGCAGTGTGGGTCTACTTTGTGGTGTGTAGGTGGTCCTTGAAGGATAATAGAAACCTACGTATGTGATCTAGTTTGCCTTCCATGGGTTTGGACCCCACCCGCACCTGTTCAGCCACCTCCGTTTGGCGTTCTGACACCTGTCATTGGGGTGCCATGTGTGGGACGGTGAAGTGTTGTGAGCCAGCCGAGCTTGCGGGTACTTCCTGTTGTGTGGTCTGTTGCAGGGTCTGTGTTCTCCTCTAAGTAGCTTGGTTGCCTGGGTCCTGGTGGTGGGTTGCTTGGGATGTCCATGGGCTGTTGTAGGGCATCAGTCTCGAAGGTGTGGTGGTCCTCTCCGGCATCAGAGATGTGTGGTCTTCTGTGCTCTGCTGGCGGTGTTGTGTGTCCTTCTGCAATGAGAAGGGGAGATGCCTGTTGACATTGTTTTGACATGTATGTTGGCGCATTGTTCTTGTTTACATGCAGAATGTATGACAATGTACATTGTGATGTTTGGGAGGTGCAGAATTTGGATGAGGGACTGTGTACATTGGAACTACATGACGGATGTGAAGTTGTACGCGTACATTTCCATTTCACAGTTTCCAGCACTATCAGATGCTGTAGGCCTGTTTCTGCACATGTGCATAGCCAGTTGTGTCCTCTGTTCTGTAAGGTCGGGTTTGCGCATTGTACTACATTGTCGACAATGTGGATCCGCTGTTCTTGCTATGTGTCTGTGCTGCTGTGTGCCACGGGGATCACGGACATGATCCAGAGTCATTGTGGTTGTGCAGTGTGCTACACATCATTGTGCATGTGTGCCATTGTGCCCATGCCTTGTCCCCCCAGTCCCTGGTCATTACTCACCCTGTTGATGTTGTGTCAGGTCCAGGGACGACATGGCTTGGCAGTTCGGGCTGGACTGTTCCCAGGAGGCACCGGGTCAGACTGATTTGCATATAGCCATGTCTGAACGGGGTGGCGGAGTGAGCTAAAGAATGGTGATGGATTAAACCCAGATCAGTTGACTGGGGGTGAGTGCTTGCAATGTTCAACACTCCGTCTATCATCCCCTTCGGTTTTGTTAATTTCGCCCTAAGTTGGCAGGGTATGCCCAGACGTGGGTCCCTTTGCTGACTTTGCCACTGGACTCAAGATAGCTTGGCTGATGAGGGTTTTAAAGCCGAAACCGTTCCCAGGATGCTTGTTTCTGATCCAGGTAAGACATGGCTCTGCAGTTCGGGCTGAACTGTTCTCATGAGGCACAGGGTCAGACTGATTTGCATATGACCATGTCTGAACTGGGGTGGTGGAGTGAGCTCAAGAATGATGATGGATTAAACCCAGATCAGTTGACTGGGAGTGAGTGCTTGCAATGTTCAGCACTCTGTCCATCATCCTCTTTGGTTTTGCTAAGTAAAAGAGTTCAGGCTCAATAAGGTAGAAGTGTTGGGCTCTCACTGTTTGACAGTGTCAGTGATGTTGCCATCGCATGGGCAGTGTCTCGACTGCTCGACAGACTGAGCTGCTGAGGCACTCGCACTGCAAAGGTCAGTTATTTTTTGTGTCAGGAAACGAGAGGCAAGATAGTCCATGTATGACAATAATGGAGGCAAAGGTGGCAGATCAACAGGCCTCGATCCTCTGAGTCAAAAAGAGGTTTAAAACCGAGAAATTAAGCAAGCTATACAAATATATCTAAAACTGAAAATTTTATGAAAGAAATATGCAGCTCAGATCTAGCTACTAAATAACAAAATGAATGGCCGTGCTTCTTAATAGGCCCAGAAGTCACTGCCATTTATGGAAGAAATTCAACAACCTAAGGATAGAAAAAAGTCTATTCCTGTCACAAGTTCAACTATTCAAAATAGGGAGCGCCACCTCCTAAATCTTTGGTGAAGGTGAAACAATAATCTCCCTACTCAGAGGGATGACAGTCCACCTACCAACAGTGAGGGAACAATATTATCTTTCTCACATTTAGCTCAGAGGAAGAAGCAAAGAATTGCAAATGTCTGCCCCTCAGCCACCACAAGAAGGCCAGCAGGAAATAGCTCTCTCAGGGGAGCCTCACCTTTTCTGGTTCAAGAAGACTCCCTAAGACTTCTTATCAAATGCCAGAAGCTCAACATGAGAAATCGATTGGAAGACAGATGCCCATACCGACTTACACAGCATGTAATGTGTGGCCAGTCCACATTGTCCCCGAAGTCAAATTACAAATGACGTCACGCTTACATGTAACATGCAGCAAGTCTGAATAGTTGTACAGCAATGACTGTGGGATGCTGAAGTCCTCTTTTAGAAGCCCCTGGATTTTACATGTTTATAACTCTTTCAAATAAGTCCAATGTCCACCTGCTTTCAGGTGAAAAAAATGAAAAAAATCATTATTTGAGGGAACATATTTACACTTTATAAAAGAGAAAAAACTATAAAAATACTTTTTCACTCTTAAATTAGTTACCCCCTGACATTGCCATGCGTGTTCTTCTCTCACAAAATCAGCTAAAATTAGCTTTGTCCTATAAGACCCTTTCAGTTTTTATTGCATCGCACAATCCATCTTATATGTGAATTTAATTTTTCTATTTAAAATAGAATTCAACAATTGGTCCGCTAATTATACTCCCAAAATATTTGCCTCAAATTGCTTTTCCAATGATTTTTGCCCAAGAAAGTGTTGTAGGTAAATTTCTCAAAATGAACCAGTTTAAAAAAAATGCTAATCATGATATCTACTAGCACAGCATAGTTTGTCCCCTGAATCCCCTTGTGAGATAGGGAGTTATTTTTTTAATAATATTTGCAAAGCTTACACTGCTGCTTCACACACTCTACTCTTTTTTGTTGGCATGTAACTATTATGTTTATGTAATATATATATAGCACAATTCTTCATGGGGAAAAAAGCTCAACTAAGTAATAGGGTAATCTTCCTTTTATTTGCAGATGCACAATGCCTGTGTTCATACACCAGCAAATTCAAAATATAAAATCTCTCTTAGATGAGACTGTTGGGCTCTAAAGGAAATGGGACTGCACTTAATCCGATGGCCAAAATCACAACACATTTGTGTTGTTTCCAATTATGAACATGTAATGATTTATATCATGCGCAGTAAAAAATGTAATTTTGATCACAGAGTTTAAAAAAGGAAAACGTATTTGTATAATTTTGCCCAGTACCGAGCATTGAGCACAGCTTGATCAATTGAAGAAAATTGATCTAAATAGTTCACACTTATTTTATCTGCTGTTATTTATTCATTATCTGTGTATATCGGTTTACCCATGTTTTTCCTTGGATAATTGCCTCATATATGTATCAACATGTTTTCGCCACTCATAATACTTTAATAGACGCCCTCGGGATAGAAGAAAATATATTATTCTAATTGGCTTCTTCAACACAAGGACCTGGTAACATCTTATCTATATTGTTTAACAGGGTGAGGAAACGTGTCACCTTCTCATTTGTGTGCGGATCAGGAGGGACGATCGTCATGCTACGTGCATGACTAATCTCCTCTTCAGAATATCTCGTTCATTTAGTTGATATATAAAGCACTACTCTATGAGGAATTCACCGATGTCATGTGTTCAGCACTTAACCTCTTGAAGACGAATGCCAATGGGCAAGAGACTTCACCTGACCTTTGATAAGCAAAAATTGCTTGCCATTTCGTAAAGTCCTCTCTGTAACAAACTTCCTTTCTGCCTGGTGAATTGTCAAATACAATCACTTTTCATCCCGGGCTGCCCGAAAAGCCATCTTAAAAAGATACAGCCTTTTCAAGTGTTTTATCCTATTTTTGCAATCTTTTACCCACCCTTTCATCTCTGCCAAATTGCAACATCAAGCACTAGCACTTTTTATAAGTGGACTACTTAGGAGCATGGAATCAATTTACCAAAATGCCAGTTGTAGCAGAAATTATATTGTTAGAAATGAGGGTCTCTAGTTGGCAGAGGTAGGTAACTTATTCCAAATAGGGCCCCTTGCTTCTAGTCAAGGTAAAAGGGGATACACACTTTAGATAACCCCTGCTCACCCCCTGGGTAACTTGGCAGGAGAAGACAGACTTATCCCAAAGGCAATGTGTAAAGTATTTGTATTCAAAACACACAGTAATACAGTGAATGGACACCACATCAATTTAGAAAAATAAAGTATCTTTATCTAAACTCAACAACCAAAACAACAAAAATTCAACATGCAGGCAATAAGATTATGGCTTTAAAATGGTTTCAAACAACTTGGCCCATTGAAAACTGTGGATGTGTGTTTTCTCTCCAAGTAACTGTTGTTGCGAAAAAATTCACAAGGTCAAACAGCTGCAGAGACAGGAAGCATTGAAAAACAAAGAGATGCGTCAGTTCCTGTGACCATGGGGCGGCAAAGCGACAGTTCTGCTGCACGCAGAAAAAGTGATGCGTCAAATCCGATCTGTGAGGGGAAGTGATGCATCGATTCCGAGATGGTTCTGGTCCAGGGGTGATGCATCAGGAAAACTTGCCGCACAGGTACGATGCATGAAAATCTGGGATGCGGCGGCAATCGATGCAGCGGCATTGAGCGGCACTGAATCAGTTACTTCAGCCACGATCCCTCGATGCAACCTGTCACTCCAAAACCAGACAGTCAATATACAAACAAGAAAAAAATGCCTACGTTCTAAAAGTTGCATTTTCAAACACACAATTGAAAAACCATCATTACTGAAAGCTATGTTATTAAATTCTGAGTTCAGAGAGCCTAAACTTTATTTCTCTATCTTGTCTCATTGAAAAGTTATAGATGTTACAAAGCATTTGCCATTCTACTCTATGGGGCAGGATAGCATTTCAATAGTGAAAAACAAAATTGGTAGTATTTCTTGTTTCATAGCTTTATTTCGACAAAAAATTGTCATAAAAGAGCACAACAATAAAACAGTTAAGATAATACAGTAAAATGTTTAGAAACAGGCAATAAAAAACCATTTCATAGCAATGTATATTTCCAATACAAACAACCCAATGACCCGCCTGGCCTACTAATTCTAATACCAGCCCCAGTAAAATCTATTGTATACCTTCTGTGTCATAGTTTATAGGTTAGCCACAAGTGCCCTTCTGAAGTTCCACATCGCTGCTAAAAACTTTGTAACAGCGAAGACCACCGGCGGAGAAAGGTCTGTCTTTAGGATTCTAAATGCCTGAAGGCAGTGGCTTGTCCCCAAGTTTTTACATATTGGGATAATCCACCTACGTCTCGGGTTTAAGTAAGCAGGACAAAAGAAAACAACATGGACCTCATTTTCTAAAACGGCAGTACACCCTGGGCAGTTCTTTGGCGATAGTGCACACCAATCAGACGTAAGAGATCTGATGGGTAGCGATCCGTGCCGCCATTGGAGAAAGAGCTTCCTCGAGGCAACAGGGCAAATATCATCCAGGACTTGCTCCAAAAAATAGGAGTCCTTGATCGATAAAAACCTAGCTGAGAGAGTGCCCAGTTGGGTGCTTGATGATAAATGAGCAATTCGGTTTTCCCGGAACAGCTGAACCAGTTGTTTTCGTGAAATACCAGCACAGTATGCTCCGGGTCTGACCACATTAGAGCATGTCCACGCTTCTCGAGTTCCTTCCTGACATAGTTTAACCAGGAAGGCCTACCCGCATTTGGCAAAACCCAGTACTTCAGTTAGCTCTTGCCTATATTCAAACAGCTCTGGGGTAGCCCAGAGTCTCCTCCAAAAAGTTAGAGGTCTAAGGGCCAGATTCTCCTCAATAGGTCTAATGCCAAGGTCCAATCTTAGCGGCACTAGTGGGGTACTCACGGGCAGGGCTGTCAGTTGCCTTAAGAATCTATTCTCAGCAACAGTAATTGCTGAGCTAGTCTTGTAACCTCACAGCTCGGCCCCATAGGACACTGCCCCACGCGCCCGCAGTTTGTAAATTTCTAGTGGGGGACCAATCGGTTTATACGATGATCTACTCAAAAGTTTCAGTATGCCCCCAGCTATCTGGGTCATCTTAAGATGCAGTTTCAATTGATGTTGGACCCAGGTGAAAGATTCATTGAGGGTAAGCCCGAGATAATCAAAGGTGTGGACCCTTTCTAATCTAACACCATCTATCATGGGGTTTTGGACGTGTTATTATGGGGGGGGTTAAAGGTCATATATTTGGTTTTTAAGGGGTTGATTTCCAGCCCCCGCTCTTTACAAAAGGAGACAAACCCAAGACACGTTGGATACCCATAGGGGTTTTAGATAGAAGCAACGTGTCATCTGCAAACATGATCGCTGCGATCCGGGACCCTGCAAGCTTTGGGGCGTCACTATCATGTACCGCGTCCAGATGTGCAATTACCCCATTGACATAGAGGCAGAACAGGGTGGGTGCCAAGACACGCCCCTGCCTAACCCCCCTGCCAACGGGGAATCGAGCTGTCAGTGAACCGCTGCTGCCACACCTGACCTGTGCATGGTCCCGGGCATGGAGTCGTATTAACATATTCAGGAGTGGAGATGGAATACCAAGCTCCCGGAGTACAGTCCACAACTTCTGGCGTGGGACCAGATCAAATGCCAAACGTAGGTCTACAAAGGTAGTATATAGTGACCCACTCCCGATCTTGACAGTTTTCCAATAAAGCAGGTGTAACCGGAAGATCTGATCCGTAGTAGAAACATTCTTCCTGAGCCCTGCCTGGAAAGGGCTCAGGATAGAATACGCCTCAATCCAGTCTAGGAGACGATTTAGGATCAGTCGTGTAAAGAGTTTTTGGGGCACATCGATGAGGCTGACAGGGAGCAGAGGTGAGCCCCTCTTGAAGATAGGCACAATCTCTGCCAATGCCAAGAGCTCGGTACCTCCATACCCCCCTCATATAGCTACCCCCCTCATATAGCATTAAAAATAGCCATCAGATAAGGGGCCCATACCGCCGGTTCATGCTTGAGAAGGTCGCCTGGTAATTTATCCAGTCCCGGAGCTTTACTTGAGGGAAGGTTCAGGATAGCTGTCTCCACCTCCCCCACAATGATGTGATGTGATATGGAATTTTTATAGCGCACTACCACTCCAGGGAGTATCTTGGCGCTGAGAATCCTGAATACCAGCAGATAACCACAGCTGGACTGCCCATTTTGTAATGGAGGGCTCATAATAAGGCTTTACAGCCTGTGTCTGACAGTGTGTAAATCCATGTTTTCAGTGTTTTTCTGAACCTATGCTCCGTGGTGGCTTCCCGAAGGCAGTGGGGTAATTTGTTCCATGCCTTAGCACCAATAACTGCTAAAGATTTTCCTTTTTTGGTTGTCAGCCTAAATCTAGGAACGGAGAGGAGATTGGCTGTAGAGGATCTAAGTTCTCACGTCGGATGGTATTGTGTAAAAAGCCTACGCAGGTACAATGGACCCTGATGATGAAAGGCTCTGTAGGTGATAATAAGGACCTTGAACAGGATACGCTTTTGTACTGGGAGCCAGTGAAGGGCATCTAATGCAGCAGAGGCCGAGATTTTCTGGGCCATCAGAGGACCAATCTGGCGGCTGCATGTTGGACCATCTGAAGTCTGTGCAGGGCAGATTTATTTAACCCTGCATACAGACTGTTGCAGTAATCTAGTCTGGATGTTATCAGCACCACTGCAACCGTCCGCCTGGCACTCAGGGGTAGCAAGTCGAAAAAATATCTGATGCCCCTAATGATGCTAAAACAAGCACCTGCTACTTTTTTTGCTTGTTGTGTAAAGGACAGGGTGTTATCAAATTTGATGCCCAGATTTCGTACTGCATTGATAGTCTTTGGTGGAGCCTCTATCTCCTGAGGCCACCAATCATGAGGAAAGAAGCAGTTATTAGGTCCAAAGGGCAGAATTTCTGTTTTCGCAGAGTTACACTTTAGGTGATTGTTCGTCATCCGCGTAAAGGTTGCCGATAGGCATTCCCTCAGGGTCATTTCCGCATTGGTTTGGTTCTTATCAAGAACCAATGCCAACTGGGTATCGTCGGCATATGCAATCGTACTGATACCGAAAGAGGAGATCAGTTTAATCAGGGGAACCATATACAGGTTGAACAATGTGGGGCTCAAACTAGAGCCCTGCGGAACCCCTGTTTTCAACACTTTCTCCTCGGAGCGGAAATTTCCCAACATAATAATCTGGCATCTATGTGCCAGATAATTTTTGAACCATTCGAAAACGGTTCCCGCTATGCCCGCATTTGCTAGGCGATGTAAAAGGATAGCATGGGACACCGTATCGAACGCTGCAGAAAGATCTAATAGGATCAGGACTGCCATCTTGCCCTGATCCAATGCAGCTCGAATGGTTTCAGTTGAGGACAACAGGGCAGATTCAGTTGAATGATGAGCTCCAAAACCTGCTTGACATAGGTGAAGAATTTCATTTTCCTCCAAAAAAGCCATAAATTGCTTATTAACATATGATTCCGTTAATTTGCATACAGCTGGGAGGAGTGAAAAGGGGCACAGGTTAGAAAGGGTCGCAGGATCCTGCAAAACCTTCTTCTGCAGTGGTCTGACTGCTGCCACTTTCCAGTGGGGGATTTCACCTGATTGGAGGGATGAGTTTATAATAGAATTAATTCCTGGATTAACTTCTTCTATTATTGCTTTAAGCAGCATAGGGGGACAGGAATCGAAGGGAGATCCTGACTTAATCGCATATATCCCCTGGTGTGTGTTTTCCAAACTGATTTGATTGAAGGTATCCCAGCAAAATTTGCCTAAATCTGTGCTGGTTTTATCCTCTAACTCCTCTTTCCCAGGCTGAGGGAAATCTTTCATAAGGGTATCTATTTTCTGTGCGAAATAGTTAGCTATCTCGTCACAGAGAGTCTGGGAGGGTGGGATCTCTTGTGTAAACGCTTTGGGCTTTCTAAAGCTGTTAACAATTTTAAATATTTCTTTCTGTTTATTACTAGAGGCTTCAATTAGTGAAGTCAAGTACTTAGCTTTTGCGCCTTTTATAGAGGCATGATAAAGCCTCCTTGCTCTCTTGTATGCCTCCTTTTCTTCAATCCCATAGTTACGTCGCCACCTTTGCTCTAGAATTCTGATTTTACCCAGCATTTCTTTTTGTTCACCTAAGAACCAAGGTGCAGATATCTTCCTTTTACTTGAGGCAGAGCTTCTGCCTGGGTTTTTGATCTGATTTCCGATCGTAGTCATCCAACTCTCAAATCTCTGATAATCTATCGTTGTGTTCCCTGTGAGAGTGGGTTTGCTCTCCTTCACCCATTCACCAAGATCAGGGTGCTCTATAATTTTTCCCCAGCAGGGTGAGGGTGTGCCCTTTTTTGGTGTCTCCTTTATCTTTATCTCATTTCCCTCAATCTTGAGGTTGATTTCAATGAAATAATGATCTGTCCAAGATTGCCGTACAAGGGATTCGACCGTCATTGCGTCCATATTGGAACCAATGCAGTCGAGAGTATGTCCAGCCTCGTGAGTCGTTTCTAGTATCTTCATTGTCAGCCCCAGAACATGCAGCGTTTCTTTAAAACTGGATGCATGAAGATCAATTAAGTCATCCAAATGAAAGTTAACGTCTCCTAATAGAGTAAAATTGGCGAACCTAAGAGTCAAATCACCAAGGACATCCCCTACGCTATCCAGGAACTGCCTGGGTTGGCCAGAGGGCGGTATAGCAATGCCCCTGCAAAAGTGAAGGTATCACACACTTGGATGCATAAACCAAGGCTTTCCGCTCCCCTGATGTCTGTGAGCTCCGTTGTTGAGCATTTTAGAGAGTCTACGTAGATAATAGCCAGCCCGCCGCCTCGCTGTTCTAATCGGTCTTGTCTACAGATAGAGAACCCAGGAGGTAAGGCATGAACAATATCAGGGTTAGACCATTCGCGTAGCCGGGTTTCAGTGATGAATAGGCAGTCTAACTGTTTTTCAATGATAAGATCGTATATATGAAGAGAATTTTTACACATTGACCGTGCATTTATCAGTCCGCCTTTTATGTGCTTTGGTTTTATATCCCCTTTAGGCGTATGGTAGGGTTCTAAAAATCGCCTACAACCATAACAACAGATTGGCCCCGTCCAGGTAACCACATTAAGTGCATGTTGGCATTTATTAGTGTTTTTATTTAAGGCTAATAATGCATCTCTAGGTAGAGTATTTACCTGAGCAGAGTGTCTGGCCCTTTGCCCATCCTCGGCGCGGACGAGCGCAGACGGGCAGGACTTAGGCTTGACTTCGGCGCGACTCCGGCTCGCCCGCTGACTGCGTCCACTGCGCGGAGGCATCGCCGTATGATTTTATACTGTAGCCTCGAGCGCTAGAGCGCTGGGGCTGGGTCTACACTTAATATGGCCACTAAATACCACCTCCCACTCAGCAACTAGTTCGGCTGTGTTCACAGTGAACTCATACTCTGTTATTCCTCTCTGGATGATAGGAGCTAGGCTCGACGAAATCAGTGCGCCCTCGGAGGCGTCCTCCCAGTAAAGAGTACGAAAGTGCTCTTCCCACACCTCGGCGGCTACGTTAGGGGCCACAGCCTCAACTTGTCTACCGACCCAGTATTTACAATTTGCCAAAATTTCCGGGCATCTCTTCCGGCCAGACTCGATGTTAAATTGGCCCAATAATCCACCTCCCATTCTGCTTTAGCATGATGGACTAGCTTCCTGTACGCAGCCCTTTTTTCTTTGATCACAGCACTATTATGGCTAAGTTTCAGTTCTTTAATGAGCTCTGATTTTGCCCTTCTACATGCTGGGTTAAACCAGGTGAGTTTTTTGCCTGTTATTTTTCCATTTCCCGCAGGGTTCAGGATCTCGGCTACACTTTTAGTCAATTCCTGATGAACAGCACCAAGTTTGGCAGATACTAAGGGCCCCATTAGGATGTCGGGCGGATTGCCTCCGCCAGGGTGGCGGTGGCCACCGCAACCCTGGCGGAGGCAATCCGCCCGACATCCTTCCCTGCATTCCCCCCCCACCATATTACGATGGCGGAGGGGACCGCAGCGGTGGGAAACACCGCCCGCCTGTTTTCCGCCCCGGTCGCCTGGCGGCCGGGGCGGATAAGTGATAACATGGTGGCGGTGTCTATCAGACACCGCCAGCCATATTAGAATAGGCATCTGACAATGCCTTTCCGTGGCGGCAATGCCGCCACGGAAAGGCAGGTGGACTTCACTCTGGGGGCCCCCTGCGGGCCCCCAGAGTGCAGCACAGTAGGGGGGTGCACACAGGGGGGTACCTATGGTACCCCCCTGCATTTGCATAATGAAAGCGGCAGGCACCGCGCGGTGCCTGCCGCTTTCGTCATGCAAATGCTGCAAAGCATTTTCAGCATTGTGGCGGGCGGTGCAGAGTGCACCGCCCGCCACAATGATGGGAATACAGGATGCGCCCGCCACTGTGGCGGGCGCATCCTAATGCTGCCAACGGGACCCCCGCCCTCATGGCGGCCGGTCCCTAGTACCGTGAGGATGGCGGGCGGGCAAAGTCCGCCCGCCATCCTAATGGGGCCCTAAGTCAGAAGTGAGGTCCGGGGTCAGGGCAATAACAGCTTCCAGTGCTGTGGCTACTTCTTCGTATATATCAGCCACGGTATGTTACCTTTACAACGCACAACAATTACAACTAAACTTTTACAACGCATATGTTTTTTCAACGCATATTATTACAACGCATGTTATTACAACGCAAGTACTTTTACAACGTAAGTACTTTTACAACGCAAGTATTATTTTTATATATATTTTAATTTAATTTTTTTTAAATTTAAATCATATTTGTGTATTAATAAATATAATATGTTAAATTTTATTTGATATATTAAAATTATTTTTTTTAATTTATTTATTAATTTATTTTGTATATAAATATATTAAAATAATTAATTTAAAAAAAAAATAAATACAAATAAATTCTATATTAATAAATGGATATATTACTTTTTTAATTGATAAATATATTACTTTGTGTTCTATGAAATAATACTGTAGTATTTAAAACAATATATAGATACTAATAAAATAAATATTTACATTTATTTATAAATATTATTTTATATTTATTATTAAAAAAATATAATAATCTAATAAATTTAAAAATTATTTTTAAAAAATACTATAATAATATAAGAATATACTATATTATTTTGTTATTAAATTATTATTTTTAAAATTATAAATATATTAGTTTGTGTATTAAGAAAAAATACTGTAGTATTAATCATAATATATATTTTATTAAAAAAAATTATTTATTTATTATGATTTTTATAATTTAAAGAAATTAAAAAAAAAATTAGGATAAACAGTTATTTAAAAAAATAAAATAATACTCTAATATTATTTTGAGTATCTAGTAATTTTTAGTATGATTATTAGTTAATGTAAATGTTAATAATAATTTAATAAAATATTAAATATAAACAAAAATTAATACTCTAGTAATTTTAGTTAATGTTATTGTTATAATACTTTATAATTATGATAAAATTATCAAATATATTGTAAGATAATTAATAATTGATTTTGATAAATTTAGCAATATTAAAAAATATTATTTTAAATTTATGTATTAAAAAAATAAATAAATACTCTAGTAATGTATGAAAAATATTTTGTATAAATATTGAATTATTATTTGAAAAATATTTCGTATTTTGATATTAAATTATAATTTTTTTAATTTATAAATTTAGAAAATTGCGTATTAATAAATAATACTGTAGTATTAATAATAATAATGTGATTCATTTTTAAAACAAATGTAATTAAAATATTTTTTAAATATTACTTAATATATTTAATTTAAAAATAAAATTAAGACTCTAGAAATTTTAATTATGATTATTATTAGTATATGAAAAAAAATTCTCACGCTTTTACATTGATTCCAATGGAAACAATTGTCCTTCATTTATGTCAATAGCTGGAGCACTACAGTCCGCGGAAACGATAAAGAAGGTCTCAAAGAAGAAGAAAGGGAATGAGTAGATAAGAAAAAGATAAAGGATGAAGGTAAGGAAGGAATATTATTATTTATAGAATATATACATATTATTAAAATAGTAGAATAACATAAATACATTTTTAAAAAACAGTCGACATTGTTTAATATTTGATATTTTTTTATTAAAAAAATATAGAAAAATTGCAAACAATTTTTAATATTTACTAATATTTTTCTGTAATTTTAATCATATCAGTAATGATTTTTACTAAATATAATGTAATTTTTTAATAACAGTATTTTATTAGTCCATTTTGTATCTTTGCAGCATTTTATGACGTATTCACGTAAACGTCATCGTAAGCGGCCATTTTGAAGAGCATCGATGGAGGAAGCAGCTGGAAGCTGATCTACGTCCAGGTAGGAAACATTTTTAACTTATAAGATACATGTTAAATTTAAAATAAATACATATATGTTAAAGAAAGGATAAGGAGTGGTTGCCGTTTATATTATTAATATAAAATTAGAAGTGCAACATGTTGACGATCGTGTAAATACTGTATGCCTATGTCGGATCACTAAAAAAGTTAAGTTTTGAATTGAAAGATATAAATATGTATTTCATATGCATTTCTTATTTCATTATAGATATAATTAAATAGGACATGCTTTTTCATGGAAATAGAATCGATATACATTCAACTATATTTTTGTAAACGTAAAGAAGAATGTTAATGGAAAATGCTTCTTAAAATTATTTCTGTTATTATTGGATAGGTAGACTGTCAGGAAATAATTTTGTTTCTTTGCATTTATTTAAAATAATTTCTATCTAAAGTTGGAATAGAAATTCAGAAATGATTAAGTGGATTTTTTTAATGTTTTTCGATTTGTTGGTCTGTCGGTAAATACATTTTTTTTGCTTTGTAATTATAAATAATATTGCAGCTGTTTTGGATGAGTTTTTTGGTTTGGATAATTTGTAAAAAATGTTTACAATAGAAGCCAAACTGTCTGTTAATTTGGAAAAATATCAAACTAGTTAGGGTTGCATAGCGAGAAAATGTTGATGTAGGAGATAGAAAAGTTTTTGGGATGTTCAAATGGTACTGGTATGTTTCAGATTTGAAAATGCAATAGAGTGTGCTATTATTTTTAGAATTGAAATTTTTTTGAACTAAGAATGAAAGTGCGTATTTTAAAAACAACACCTTTGCTTTTTTTGTATGCAAAAATTATTAAATGTACAAAATTATTTCGTATATTGAACCAATTTCATTTAGGAATTTTTGAAACAATTTTAAGAAGCATTGAAATCATTTTTATAGTTGAAGAAAAGTTCATAAGTTGGTAGAGAATGATACTCATTATTCAATTTTGAAAAAAATGCATTCAGTATAATATTACAAATGCAAAATATATAATAAAGTAAGCAGACCCGATCAAATTTTTGAGTTAATTTAGAAAAAAAAAGACAAATTTAGCTAATTGTAATCAGTGAGTTTTTTTAATTTAGGGCAAAGCAGGAAAGTAAGGTCAAATGTTTTTATTAGAAAGTTAGAATGTTAGCCACATTTTCGAGGTAGTCCAGAGCCACAGACAACGAAAACTGTTGTAATATACCCAATAGTCTTTCAGACATCTCTTTAGTTTTTTTACTAACTCGTGGGTTTAGACTACCACTTAATGCTTGAGAAAGTCTCATTTCTTGGAAACTTTGCTCCTTCTTCAAAGTTTCTAAAAAAGAGTAGAAATTAGGGTGATGTTTTCCAATAGTATGATTGAAGGAGTTATGCCATCCCTCAATGGCATTATTTGTTTTAGCTTCTCCCTCTAAACAGGTCAAGTAACAATTCCACCACTCCACATGGTAACGTGGCTTCCTCCTGCGACCTGATCTGCTTAGGTGTCCAATCCATGTGTCTTCAAAATAATTTAAGATGGGTGCCAATTTTTCTTCATTTTGAATGTAAAATTCAGATTCAGTAATGGCAGTGTAGTACTCATCTACACTATCGGGAGGAACAAAACAAAGTGCAGTTAATTTTTTTAATTCAACTTGGAGTTTGCTGTCTGTTGAGTATTCTGTAACTAGGGATGTTTTCTGTAATTTACGCCAGAATGCCTGGGAAAAATGGAAAAAACACCCCTGAATTTGGGTATCCATGTACATTTTATTGATCACATTGATCATGCTCAATTCAAAATCTATTATTATTTTCCTAGGACTTTTTGTTGTTTTATTTTTAATTACTGATAAAAACTCAGTGTATGTTGCAGAAGTTTTATCAGGCAGCAAACTGTATACTAAGGGTATTATATTATGATTAATTTTACCATGAATTGTGTAAATTTGGTAGAATGGATGGGGTGTACTTTTAAACGTCCCATCCATCATCCAAATTTCACTGTTTTCTATCCTTACAAGGTTGCGGGGAGTACTAAAAATTAAAATACGCTTTTGAGGGTTTTCATTGTCATGGAGAAGGAAGGGTTCATCAGTAAAGGAAACAGTAAGTTCATGTGGAATATCAATATCAGAAAAAGTATGAGGTGTCCTGGATTGATTGTTACTTGCCTGCTTTTGTCTTTGTGTAATTCGTTTCAAATTTGGAATTATAGGCATATTAGCAGCAACATGAGAGGGGACATGTTGTGCAACCACTCTTAAAATGGATCCTGTGGAATCATTGGACGTGCTTGCTAGTTCTTTCATCTCATTAATAGTTTCTCTTACATCAATCTCCATTGCAGAGGCAGAGTGGTTGTGATCAGTAGTTTTTACAACAATATCATCATGGGTAACTGCTCTGCCGCTGCAATGGGATGTGTAGTATTGAACACACCTCCAATGATTCCTAGGAAAACTTATCCTTTCTTTAGCATATATGTATCCACCATGGTTTAATAGTTTATTTCCCTTCCTGGATTTTATGTAGGAGGCTCTTTCATGAGTAGACATTACCTGTTGGAGGAAAAAAAATTTTTTCAATATTTTGTATGATTAAAAAAAATGCTAAAGATTTTAATTTTATGTTACTTTTATTGAAATCACAGTTTTGCAAACAATTGAAATGTTAATTTTCTGTCATTTAAAAAAAAAACTTTTAATACCCATACACCAACCAACACTTACCCTACTGTAACACCTTCCTAGAGTTAGATTACTAATTAATACTCCTACACCATTCTACACTTACCCTACTGTTGCACCTTCCTGGAGTTAGATTAGTAATTGACACCCCTACACCATCCTACACTTACCCTACTGTTGCACCTACCTGGAGTTAGATTAGTAAATGACACCCCTACACCATCCCACACTAACCCTACTATTGCACCTACCTGGAGTTAGATTAGTAATTTATACCCCTACACCATCCTACACTTACCCTACTGTTATACCTACCTGGAGTTAGATTAGTAAATGACACCCCTACACCATCCCACACTAACCCTACTGTTGCACCTACCTGGAGTTAGATTAGTAATTGATACCCCTACACTACCCCACACTTACCCTACTGTTGCACCTACCTGGAGTTAGATTAGTAATTGATACCCCTACACCATCCCACACTAACCCTACTATTGCACCTACCTGGAGTTAGATTAGTAATTGATACCCCTACACCATCCTACACTTACCCTACTGTTATACCTACCTGGAGTTAGATTAGTAAATGTCACCCCTACACCATCCCACACTAACCCTACTTTTGCACCTCCTTGGAATTACAATAGTAAATGCTACCCAAACATCATTGTACATTTTCTGTTGCCTTATCTGTTTTATATACCTTGTGGTTTTCTTTTTTTCTTTATGGCCTCGATTCTGGTTGTATTTTCGTCTCTTGGAGGCCTGTAGAGTTGTTGATGTGTTCAGATATTTGAGTGTCTGAATGATTTTTGAGAGTTTCTAAAAGAAATGTCAATAAAATGCAAAATGTTTATCAGGAACTTATAAATGTCAGTAAAATCTGGTGTAAAAATGTTTGAATTTACAGTGCCCTACACCATCCCACACTTACCCTACTGTTGCACCTACCTCGAGTTAGATTAGTAATTGATACCCCTACACCATCCTACACTTACCCTACTGTTGCACCTACCTGGAGTGAGATTAGTAATTGACTCCCCTACACCATCTCTCACTTACACTACTGTTGCACCTACCTGGAGTTAGATTAGTAAATGACACCCCTACACCATCCCACACTTACCCTACTGTTGAACCTACCTGGAGTGAGATTAGTAATTGACACCCCTACACCATCCCACAAGTACCCTACTGTTGCACCTACCTGGAGTTAGATTAGTAAATGACACACCTACACCATCCCACACTTACCCTACTGTTGCACCTACCTAAAGTTAGATTAGTAATTGACACCCCTACACCATCCTACACTTATCCTACTGTTGCACCTACCTGGAGTTAGATTAGTAATTGATCCCCCTACACCATCCTACACTTACCCTACTGTTGCACTTACCTGGAGTAAGATTAGTAATTGGCACCCCTACACCATCCTACAATTACCCTAATATTACACCTCCTTAGATTTACAATAGTAAATGCTATTCAAACACCATTGTACAATTTCTGTTGCCTTATGTGTTTTATATACCTCGTGGTTTTCTTTTTTTCTTTATGGCCTGGATTCTGGTTGTATTTTCGTCTCTTGGAGGCCTGTAGAGTTGTTGATGTTTTCAGATATTTGAGTGTCTGAATGATTTTTGAGAGTTTCTAAAAAATGAAAAAGGAAAAAGAAATGTAAATAAAATGCAAAATGTTTATCATGAACTTATAAATGTCAGTAAAATTTGGTGTAAAAATGTTTGAATAAACAGTGTACTACAGCATCCTACACTTACCCAACTGTTGCACCTACCTGGAGTTAGATTAGTAATTGACAACCCTACACCATCCCACACTTACCCTACTGTTGCACCTACCTGGAGTTATATTAGTAAATTACACCCCTACACCATCCCACACTAACCATACTGTTGCACCTACCTGGAGTTAGATTCGTAATTGATACCCCTACACCATCCTACACTTACCCTACTGTTATACCTACCTGGAATTAGATTAGTAAATGACACCCCTACACCATCCCACACTAACCCTACTTTTGCACCTACCTGGAGTTAGATTAGTAATTGATACCCCTACACTATCCCACACTTACCCTACTGTTGCACCTACCTGGAGTTAGATTAGTAATTGACACCCCCACACCATCCCACACTTACCCTACTGTTGCACCTACCTGGAGTTAGATTAGTAAATGACACCCCTACACCATCCCACACTTACCCTACTGTTGCACCTACCTGGAGTTAGATTAGTAAATGACACCCCTACACCATCCCACACTAACCCTACTTTTGCACCTACCTGGAGTTAGATTAGTAATTGATACCCCTACACTATCCCACACTTACCCTACTGTTGCACCTACCTGGAGTTAGATTAGTAATTGACACCCCTACACCATCCCACACTTACCCTACTGTTGCACCTACCTGGAGTTAGATTAGTAAATGACACCCCTACACCATCCCACACTTACCCTACTGTTGCACCTCCTTGGCATTACAATAGTAAATGCTACCCAAACATCATTGTACATTTTCTGTTGCCTTATCTGTTTTATATACCTTGTGGTTTTCTTTTTTTCTTTATGGCCTGGATTCTGGTTGTATTTTCGTCTCTTGGAGGCCTGTAGAGTTGTTGATGTGTTCAGATATTTGAGTGTCTGAATGATTTTTGAGAGTTTCTAAAAGAAATGTCAATAAAATGCAAAATGTTTATCAGGAACTTATGAATGTCAGTAAAATTTGGTGTAAAAATGTTTGAATTTACAGTGTCCTACACCATCCCACACTTACCCTACTGTTGCACCTACCTGGAGTTAGATTAGTAATTGATACCCCTACACCATCCTACACTTACCCTACTGTTGCACCTACCAGGAGTGAGATTAGTAATTGACACCCCTACACCATCTCTCACTTACACTACTGTTGCACCTACCTGGAGTTAGATTAGTAAATGACACCCCTACACCATCCCACACTTACCCTACTGTTGAACCTACCTGGAGTGAGATTAGTAATTGACAACCCTACACCATAACACAAGTACCCTACTGTTGCACCTACCTGGAGTTAGATTAGTAAATGACACCCCTACACCATCCCACACTAACCCTACTATTGCACCTACCTGGAGTTAGATTAGTAATTGGTACCCCTACACCATCCTACACTTACCCTACTGTTATACCTACCTGGAGTTAGATTAGTAAATGACACCCCTACACCATCCCACACTAACGCTACTGTTGCACCTACCTGGAGTTAGATTAGTAATTGATACCCCTACACTACCCCACACTTACCCTACTGTTGTACCTACCTGGAGTTAGATTAGTAATTGATACCCCTACACCATCCCACACTAACCCTACTATTGCACCTACCTGGAGTTAGATTAGTAATTGATACCCCTACACCATCCTACACTTACCCTACTGTTATACCTACCTGGAGTTAGATTAGTAAATGACACCCCTACACCATCCCACACTAACCCTACTTTTGCACCTACCTGGAGTTAGATTAGTAATTGATACCCCTACACTATCCCACACTTACCCTACTGTTGCACCTACCTGGAGTTAGATTAGTAATTGACACCCCTACACCATCCCACACTTACCCTACTGTTGCACCTACCTGGAGTTAGATTAGTAAATGACACCCCTACACCATCCCACACTTACCCTACTGTTGCACCTCCTTGGAATTACAATAGTAAATGCTACCCAAACATCATTGTACATTTTCTGTTGCCTTATCTGTTTTATATACCTTGTGGTTTTCTTTTTTTCTTTATGGCCTGGATTCTGGTTGTATTTTCGTCTCTTGGAGGCCTGTAGAGTTGTTGATGTGTTCAGATATTTGAGTGTCTGAATGATTTTTGAGAGTTTCTAAAAGAAATGTCAATAACATGCAAAATGTTTATCAGGAACTTATAAATGTCAGTAAAATTTGGTGTAAAAATGTTTGAATTTACAGTGTCCTACACCATCCCACACTTACCCTACTGTTGCACCTACCTGTAGTTAGATTAGTAATTGATACCCCTACACCATCCTACACTTACCCTACTGTTGCACCTACCAGGAGTGAGATTAGTAATTGACACCCCTACACAATCTCTCACTTACACTACTGTTGCACCTACCTGGAGTGAGATTAGTAATTGACACCCCTACACCCTCTCTCACTTACACTACTGTTGCACCTACCTGGAGTTAGATTAGTAAATGACACCCCTACACCATCCCACACTTACCCTACTGTTGAACCTACCTGGAGTGAGATTAGTAATTGACACCCCTACACCATCCCACAAGTACCCTACTGTTGCACCTACCTGGAGTTAGATTAGTAAATGACACACCTACACCATCCCACACTTACCTTACTGTTGCACCTACCTAAAGTTAGATTAGTAATTGACACCCCTACACCATCCTACACTTATCCTACTGTTGCACCTACCTGGAGTTAGATTAGTAATTGATCCCCCTACACCATCCTACACTTACCCTACTGTTGCACTTACCTGGAGTAAGATTAGTAATTGGCACCCCTACACCATCCTACAATTACCCTAATATTACACCTCCTTAGACTTACAATAGTAAATGCTATTCAAACACCATTGTACAATTTCTGTTGCCTTATGTGTTTTATATACCTCGTGGTTTTCTTTTTTTCTTTATGGCCTGGATTCTGGTTGTATTTTCGTCTCTTGGAGGCCTGTAGAGTTGTTGATGTTTTCAGATATTTGAGTGTCTGAATGATTTTTGAGAGTTTCTAAAAAATGAAAAAGGAAAAAGAAATGTAAATAAAATGCAAAATGTTTATCATGAACTTATAAATGTCAGTAAAATTTGGTGTAAAAATGTTTGAATAAACAGTGTACTACAGCATCCTACACTTACCCAACTGTTGCACCTACCTGGAGTTAGATTAGTAATTGACAACCCTACACCATCCCACACTTACCCTACTGTTGCACCTACCTGGAGTTATATTAGTAAATTACACCCCTACACCATCCCACACTAACCATACTGTTGCACCTACCTGGAGTTAGATTCGTAATTGATACCCCTACACCATCCTACACTTACCCTACTGTTATACCTACCTGGAATTAGATTAGTAAATGACACCCCTACACCATCCCACACTAACCCTACTTTTGCACCTACCTGGAGATAGATTAGTAATTGATACCCCTACACTATCCCACACTTACCCTACTGTTGCACCTACCTGGAGTTAGATTAGTAATTGACACCCCCACACCATCCCACACTTACCCTACTGTTGCACCTACCTGGAGTTAGATTAGTAAATGACACCCCTACACCATCCCACACTTACCCTACTGTTGCACCTACCTGGAGTTAGATTAGTAAATGACACCCCTACACCATCCCACACTAACCCTACTTTTGCACCTACCTGGAGTTAGATTAGTAATTGATACCCCTACACTATCCCACACTTACCCTACTGTTGCACCTACCTGGAGTTAGATTAGTAATTGACACCCCTACACCATCCCACACTTACCCTACTGTTGCACCTACCTGGAGTTAGATTAGTAAATGACACCCCTACACCATCCCACACTTACCCTACTGTTGCACCTCCTTGGAATTACAATAGTAAATGCTACCCAAACATCATTGTACATTTTTTGTTGCCTTATCTGTTTTATATACCTTGTGGTTTTCTTTTTTTCTTTATGGCCTTGATTCTGGTTGTATTTTCGTCTCTTGGAGGCCTGTAGAGTTGTTGATGTTTTCAGATATTTGAGTGTCTGAATGATTTTTGAGAGTTTCTAAAAGAAATGTCAATAAAATGCAAAACGTTTATCAGGAACTTATAAATGTCAGTAAAATTTGGTGTAAAAATGTTTGAATTTACAGTGTCCTACACCATCCCACACTTACCCTACTGTTGCACCTACCTGGAGTTAGATTAGTAATTGATACCCCTACACCATCCTACACTTACCCTACTGTTGCACCTACCAGGAGTGAGATTAGTAATTGACACCCCTACACCTTCTCTCACTTACACTACTGTTGCACCTACCTGGAGTTAGATTAGTAAATGATACCCCTACACCATCCCACACTTACCCTACTGTTGAACCTACCTGGAGTGAGATTAGTAATTGACAACCCTACACCATAACACAAGTACCCTACTATTGCACCTACCTGGAGTTAGATTAGTAATTGGTACCCCTACACCATCCTACACTTACCCTACTGTTATACCTACCTGGAGTTAGATTAGTAAATGACACCCCTACACCATCCCACACTAACCCTACTGTTGCACCTACCTGGAGTTAGATTAGTAATTGATACCCCTACACTACCCCACACTTACCCTACTGTTGCACCTACCTGGAGTTAGATTAGTAATTGATACCCCTACACCATCCCACACTAACCCTACTATTGCACCTACCTGGAGTTAGATTAGTAATTGATACCCCTACACCATCCTACACTTACCCTACTGTTATACCTACCTGGAGTTAAATTAGTAAATGACACCCCTACACCATCCCACACTAACCCTACTTTTGCACCTACCTGGAGTTAGATTAGTAATTGATACCCCTACACTATCCCACACTTACCCTACTGTTGCACCTACCTGGAGTTAGATTAGTAATTGACACCCCTACACCATCCCACACTTACCCTACTGTTGCACCTACCTGGAGTTAGATTAGTAAATGACACCCCTACACCATCCCACACTTACCCTACTGTTGCACCTCCTTGGAATTACAATAGTAAATGCTACCCAAACATCATTGTACATTTTCTGTTGCCTTATCTGTTTTATATACCTTGTGGTTTTCTTTTTTTCTTTATGGCCTGGATTCTGGTTGTATTTTCGTCTCTTGGAGGCCTGTAGAGTTGTTGATGTGTTCAGATATTTGAGTGTCTGAATGATTTTTGAGAGTTTCTAAAAGAAATGTCAATAAAATGCAAAATGTTTATCAGGAACTTATAAATGTCAGTAAAATTTGGTGTAAAAATGTTTGAATTTACAGTGTCCTACACCATCCCACACTTACCCTACTGTTGCACCTACCTGGAGTTAGATTAGTAATTGATACCCCTACACCATCCTACACTTACCCTACTGTTGCACCTACCAGGAGTGAGATTAGTAATTGACACCCCTACACCATCTCTCACTTACACTACTGTTGCACCTACCTGGAGTGAGATTAGTAATTGACACCCCTACACCATCTCTCACTTACACTACTGTTGCACCTACCTGGAGTTAGATTAGTAAATGACACCCCTACACCATCCCACACTTACCCTACTGTTGAACCTACCTGGAGTGAGATTAGTAATTGACACCCCTACACCATCCCACAAGTACCCTACTGTTGCACCTACCTGGAGTTAGATTAGTAAATGACACACCTACACCATCCCACACTTACCCTACTGTTGCACCTACCTAAAGTTAGATTAGTAATTGACACCCCTACACCATCCTACACTTGTCCTACTGTTGCACCTACCTGGAGTTAGATTAGTAATTGATCCCCCTACACCATCCTACACTTACCCTACTGTTGCACTTACCTGGAGTAAGATTAGTAATTGGCACCCCTACACCATCCTACAATTACCCTAATATTACACCTCCTTAGACTTACAATAGTAAATGCTATTCAAACACCATTGTACAATTTATGTTGCCTTATGTGTTTTATATACCTCGTGGTTTTCTTTTTTTCTTTATGGCCTGGATTCTGGTTGTATTTTCGTCTCTTGGAGGCCTGTAGAGTTGTTGATGTTTTCAGATATTTGAGTGTCTGAATGATTTTTGAGAGTTTCTAAAAAATGAAAAAGGAAAAAGAAATGTAAATAAAATGCAAAATGTTTATCATGAACTTATAAATGTCAGTAACATTTGGTGTAAAAATGTTTGAATAAACAGTGTACTACAGCATCCTACACTTACCCAACTGTTGCACCTACCTGGAGTTAGATTAGTAATTGACAACCCTACACCATCCCACACTTACAATACTGTTGCACCTACCTGGAGTTATATTAGTAAATTACACCCCTACACCATCCCACACTAACCATACTGTTGCACCTACCTGGAGTTAGATTAGTAATTGATACCCCTACACCATCCTACACTTACCCTACTGTTATACCTACCTGGAATTAGATTAGTAAATGACACCCCTACACCATCCCACACTAACCCTACTTTTGCACCTACCTGGAGTTAGATTAGTAATTGATACCCCTACACTATCCCACACTTACCCTACTGTTGCACCTACCTGGAGTTAGATTAGTAATTGACACCCCCACACCATCCCACACTTACCCTACTGTTGCACCTACCTGGAGTTAGATTAGTAAATGACACCCCTACACCATCCCACACTTACCCTACTGTTGCACCTACCTGGAGTTAGATTAGTAAATGACACCCCTACACCATCCCACACTAACCCTACTTTTGCACCTACCTGGAGTTAGATTAGTAATTGATACCCCTACACTATCCCACACTTACCCTACTGTTGCACCTACCTGGAGTTAGATTAGTAATTGACACCCCTACACCATCCCACACTTACCCTACTGTTGCACCTACCTGGAGTTAGATTAGTAAATGACAACCCTACACCATCCCACACTTACCCTACTGTTGCACCTCCTTGGAATTACAATAGTAAATGCTACCCAAACATCATTGTACATTTTCTGTTGCCTTATCTGTTTTATATACCTTGTGGTTTTCTTTTTTTCTTTATGGCCTGGATTCTGGTTGTATTTTCGTCTCTTGGAGGCCTGTAGAGTTGTTGATGTTTTCAGATATTTGAGTGTCTGAATGATTTTTGAGAGTTTCTAAAAGAAATGTCAATAAAATGCAAAATGTTTATCAGGAACTTATAAATGTCAGTAAAATTTGGTGTAAAAATGTTTGAATTTACAGTGTCCTACACCATCCCACACTTACCCTACTGTTGCACCTACCTGGAGTTAGATTAGTAATTGATACCCCTACACCATCCTACACTTACCCTACTGTTGCACCTACCAGGAGTGAGATTAGTAATTGACACCCCTACACCTTCTCTCACTTACACTACTGTTGCACCTACCTGGAGTTAGATTAGTAAATGACACCCCTACACCATCCCACACTTACCCTACTGTTGAACCTACCTGGAGTGAGATTAGTAATTGACACCCCTACACCATAACCCAAGTACCCTACTGTTGCACCTACCTGGAGTTAGATTAGTAAATGACACCCCTACACCATCCCACACTAACCCTACTATTGCACCTACCTGGAGTTAGATTAGTAATTGATACCCCTACACCATCCTACACTTACCCTACTGTTATACCTACCTGGAGTTAGATTAGTAAATGACACCCCTACACCATCCCACACTTACCCTACTGTTGCACCTACCTGGAGTTAGATTAGTGAATGACACCCCTACACCATCCCACACTTACCCTACTGTTGCACCTACCTGGAGTTAGATTAGTAAATGACACCCCTACACCATCCCACACTAACCCTACTATTGCATCTACCTGGAGTTAGATTAGTAATTGATACCCCTACACCATCCTACACTTACCCTACTGTTATACCTACCTGGAGTTAGATTAGTAAATGACACCCCTACACCATCCCACACTAACCCTACTTTTGCACCTACCTGGAGTTAGATTAATAATTGATACCGCTACACTATCCCACACTTACCCTACTGTTGCACCTACCTGGAGTTAGATTAGTAATTGACACCCCTACACCATCCCACACTTACCCTACTGTTGCACCTACCTGGAGTTAGATTAGTAAATGACACCCCTACACCATCCCACACTAACCCTACTATTGCACCTACCTGGAGTTAGATTAGTAATTGATACCCCTACACCATCCTACACTTACCCTACTGTTATACCTACCTGGAGTTAGATTAGTAAATGACACCCCTACACCATCCCACACTAACCCTACTTTTGCACCTACCTGGAGTTAGATTAGTAATTGATACCCCTACACTATCCCACACTTACCCTACTGTTGCACCTACCTGGAGTTAGATTAGTAATTGACACCCCTACACCATCCCACACTTACCCTACTGTTGCACCTACCGGGAGTTAGATTACTAAATGACAACCCTACACCATCCCAACTTACCCTACTGTTGCACCTCCTTGGAATTACAATAGTAAATGCTACCCAAACATCATTGTACATTTTCTGTTGCCTTATCTGTTTTATATACCTTGTGGTTTTCTTTTTTTCTTTATGGCCTGGATTCTGGTTGTATTTTCGTCTCTTGGAGGCCTGTAGAGTTGTTGATGTTTTCAGATATTTGAGTGTCTGAATGATTTTTGAGAGTTTCTAAAAGAAATGTCAATAAAATGCAAAATGTTTATCAGGAACTTATAAATGTCAGTAAAATTTGGTGTAAAAATGTTTGAATTTACAGTGTCCTACACCATCCCACACTTACCCTACTGTTGCACCTACCTGGAGTTAGATTAGTAATTGATACCCCTACACCATCCTACACTTACCCTACTGTTGCACCTACCAGGAGTGAGATTAGTAATTGACACCCCTATAATAATAATAACAATAATAGGGAATCTTGTAGAGCGCAATGGTGACGTACAACGGCGTGTCCCCGCGCTGAGATGCGAGCGTGTTCAGAGAGTGTGCTGAGGGGAAGGCCAGCTATCTGGCATAAAGAAATGTTTTCAGCTTGGCTCTGAAGATAGACTCTGCTGGTTCCAAACGCAGCGCTACCGGAAGTTTGTTCCAGCTGGATGCGGCAAGGTACCTGAAGGATCTGCCACCCATCCTTGCTCTGGACACCTTCGGAATGGTCAGGCGCCCTGAGCCAGAGGATCTAAGCGCACGGGAAGGCTCGTATTGTGTCAAGAGACCCTGAAGTGGGAGGGGTGCCCTGCCGTTAATGATCCGATGACAGGTGCAGAGGGCCTTGAATTCTACCCTGCTCCTGACCGGAAGCCAGTGCAAGGCCTGGAGCGCGGCTTTGGAGGTTGATCTTCTAGGTAGTCTGAGAACTAGCCGGGCAGCGGCGTTTTGCAAGACCTGTAGGCGGCTCAGATTCTTCTCGAGGGTTCCTAGATAGAGAAGGTTGCCATAGTCCATCTTGGACGTGACTAAAGCGTGCACTAGTGTTCGGCGGGCTTTGGTGGGAAGGAGCTCCAAAACCTTCCTGAGGGTCTTGAGGATCCCGAAACAGGTGCCGACCACCCGGTTGACCACCCGGTTGACCTGGGGGCCAAAGGTTACATTTTCTGTTGCCTTATCTGTTTTATATACCTTGTGGTTTTCTTTTTTTCTTTATGGCCTGGATTCTGGTTGTATTTTCGTCTCTTGGAGGCCTGTAGAGTTGTTGATGTTTTCAGATATTTGAGTGTCTGAATGATTTTTGAGAGTTTCTAAAAGAAATGTCAATAAAATGCAAAATGTTTATCAGGAACTTATAAATGTCAGTACAATTTGGTGTAAAAATGTTTGAATTTACAGTGTCCTACACCATCCCACACTTACCCTACTGTTGCACCTACCTGGAGTTAGATTAGTAAATGACACCCCTACACCATCCCACACTAACCCTACTATTGCACCTACCTGGAGTTAGATTAGTAATTGATACCCCTAACCCATCCTACACTTACCCTACTGTTATACCTACCTGGAGTTAGATTAGTAAATGACACCCCTACACCATCCCACACTAACCCTACTTTTGCACCTACCTGGAGTTAGATTAGTAATTGATACCCCTACACTATCCCACACTTACCCTACTGTTGCACCTACCTGGAGTTAGATTAGTAATTGACACCCCTACACCATCCCACACTTACCCTACTGTTGCACCTACCTGGAGTTAGATTACTAAATGACAACCCTACACCATCCCACACTTACCCTACTGTTGCACCTCCTTGGAATTACAATAGTAAATGCTACCCAAACATCATTGTACATTTTCTGTTGCCTTATCTGTTTTATATACCTTGTGGTTTTCTTTTTTCTTTATGGCCTGAATTTTGGTTGTATTTTCGTCTCTTGGAGGCCTGTAGAGTTGTTGATGTTTTCAGATATTTGAGTGTCTGAATGATTTTTGAGAGTTTCTAAAAGAAATGTCAATAAAATGCAAAATGTTTATCAGGAACTTATAAATGTCAGTAAAATTTGGTGTAAAAATGTTTGAATTTACAGTGTCCTACACCATCCCACACTTACCCTACTGTTGCACCTACCTGGAGTTAGATTAGTAATTGATACCCCTACACCATCCTACACTTACCCTACTGTTGCACCTACCAGGAGTGAGATTAGTAATTGACACCCCTACACCATCTCTCACTTACACTACTGTTGCACCTACCTGGAGTTAGATTAGTAAATGACACCCCTACACCATCCCACACTTACCCTACTGTTGCACCTACCTAAAGTTAGATTAGTAATTGACACCCCTACACCATCCTACACTTATCCTACTGTTGCACCTACCTGGAGTTAGATTAGTAATTGATCCCCCTACACCATCCTACACTTACCCTACTGTTGCACCTACCTGGAGTTAGATTAGTAATTGACACCCCTACACCATCCTACAATTACCCTAATATTACACCTCCTTAGACTTACAATAGTAAATGCTATTCAAACACCATTGTACAATTTCTGTTGCCTTATGTGTTTTATATACCTTGTGGTTTTCATTTTGTCTTTATGGCCTGGATTCTGGTTGTATTTTCGTCTCTTGGAGGCCTGTAGAGTTGTTGATGTTTTCAGATATTTGAGTGTCTGAATGATTTTTGAGAGTTTCTAAAAGAAATGTCAATAAAATGCAAAATGTTTATCAGGAACTTATAAATGTCAGTAAAATTTGGTGTAAAAATGTTTGAATTTACAGTGTCCTACACCATCCCACACTTACCCTACTGTTGCACCTACCTGGAGTTAGATTAGTAATTGATACCCCTACACCACCCTGCACTTACCCTACTGTTGCACCTACCAGGAGTGAGATTAGTAATTGACACCCCTACACCATCTTTCACTTACACTACTGTTGCACCTACCTGGAGTTAGATTAGTAAATGACACCCCTACACCATCCCACACTTACCCTACTGTTGCACCTACCTAAAGTTAGATTAGTAATTGACAACCCTACACCATCCTACACTTATCCTACTGTTGCACCTACCTGGAGTTAGATTAGTAATTGATACCCCTACACCATCCTACATTTACCCTACTGTTGCACCTACCTGGAGTTAGATTAGTAATTGACACCCCTACACCATCCTACAATTACCCTAATATTACACCTCCTTAGACTTACAATAGTAAATGCTATTCAAACACCATTGTACAATTTCTGTTGCCTTATGTGTTTTATATACCTTGTGGTTTTCTTTTTTTCTTTATGGCCTGGATTCTGGTTGTATTTTCGTCTCTTGGAGGCCTGTAGAGTTGTTGATGTTTTCAGATATTTGAGTGTCTGAATGATTTTTGAGAGTTTCTAAAAAATGAAAAAGGAAAAAGAAATGTAAATAAAATGCAAAATGTTTATCATGAACGTATAAATGTCAGTAAAATGTGGTGTAAAAATGTTTGAATAAACAGTGTACTACACCATCCCACACTTACCCTACTGTTGCACCTACCTGGAGTTAGATTAGTAATTGACACCCCTACACCATCCCACACTTACCCTACTGTTGCACCTACCTGGAGTTAGATTAGTAAATTACACCCCTACACCATCCCACACTAACCCTACTATTGCACCTACCTGGAGTTAGATTAGTAATTGACACCCCTACACCATCCCACACTTACCCTACTGTTGCACCTACCTGGAGTTAGATTAGTAAATGACACCCCTACACCATCCCACACTAACCCTACTATTGCACCTACCTGGAGTTAGATTAGTAATTAATACCCCTACACCATCCTACACTTACCCTACTGTTATACCTACCTGGAGTTAGATTAGTAAATGACACCCCTACACCACCCCACACTAACCCTACTTTTGCACCTACCTGGAGTTAGATTAGTAATTGAAACCCATACACTATCCCACACTTACCCTACTGTTGCACCTACCTGGAGTCAGATTAGTAATTGACACCCCTACACCATCCGACACTTACTCTACTGTTGCACCTACCTGGAGTTAGATTAGTAAATGACACCCCTACACCATCCCACACTTACCCTACTGTTGCACCTACCTGGAGTTAGATTAGTAATTGACACCCCTACACCATCCCACACTTACCCTACTGTTGCACCTACCTGGAGTTAGATTAGTAAATGACACCCCTACACCATCCCACACTAACCCTACTATTGCACCTACCTGGAGTTAGATTAGTAAATGACACCCCTACACCATCCCACATTTACCCTACTGTTGTAGTTACATTGACTTATACCCTACACCAAATATGTAATATATTTGCTGTTGTCGTTTTCGTAGTAGATTATAGTGCCTCGACTAATAATAAAAATATCACATTTAGTGATGTTAACGAATAATATAGGTATATATTTTATTGTAATAATAAATAATTAATATATACATTTAACTTTGTTTTTTATATGGATAGTTTTTTATTTATGGATATATATATTCATAAATACAATAAAATATGGAAATTATAATATTATATTTAAATACAAAAAATCTTTTTATTAGAGGAAACATTTTAATCGTTTGATGAAAATATTCTAGATATTATTTAATAACTTACTTGTTTTATGAGAAATATTCCTTCTAATATATAATCGGGTATTATCTTTGCTATCAGGTCAGAGGGTCAGCTGTTGGCGTCTGATCTCTCTGGGAGTTGTGAATCAACTGTTTTAAAAATGGTGTCTGGCTCGTATTTATATGTTTTTCAGTGTGTCATTGTTTGTTTAAAGAAATACAGCGTTGGCAATCTTTTTTTAGGGACGTTATATTTTTGAGGTAACTTATAATTTAAAATGTAAATAAAAGAGTAAATGATTTCGATGTTTCGTTCCGTTTTGGCATCCATTTTAGAAGTACTGTTGTGGTATCAATTTAATAGAAAGAGTTGTAGGACTTATGTTGGAAGAATACATGTTAAAATGGTGGACAGATCTATGTATTATCTTTTTCTTTACCTATCATTTGTTTTAATAATAATAATAATAATATGATTCGATTTTATTGTAGTGTTTTTTTCGTACAGTTTAAAAAATAATAAATAGTGACAAATATATGAGTATTAATTTTTAATACTCGGGTATTAATTTTAATACTCGAGTATTATTATTTTTTTAAAGTGTCGAATTTCTTCAAAATTACGTTCAGTTTTTCTCTACATTTTAAAACACTTCCCCACCCAAAACCCCTAGTTTCCCTGCATCCCGTCCCAGGGGTTATTTTACAAAAAAAATAAAATATATATAATTTATATTTTTGCGTTGTAAAGGTATGCGTTGTAAATAAATTCGGTGTTATTGCATATTACTATGAATAACACTATTTTGCGTTGTAATAGTAATCGTTGTAAAAACATGCGTTGTAATAGTATTTACGTTGTAAAAAATGCGTTGTAAAAGCATGCGTTGTAATAGTATGCGTTGTAACGTCATATATCCATCAGCCACTAACTCAGGGCGAGTTACTGCCCTGTCCCATCTGATTCTTCGTCTGTTGCTGGACGAAAGCGCCCGGTTTTCAGATCCTGTCCCTCCCTTGGGGCTGTCTTTAGAGCAACCAGGGCAGAGGAAATCTAAGATCAGAGGATTATGATCACTTTCGGCCCTGGCTACCACCTTGAAGTCAATGACTTTGTGCCATGCACAGGTTTCGACGAATATATAATCCAATCGAGCCTCATGGCCCAGTTTGTGGTAGTTTTTCACTATCAGGACCAGGCCTGGGTGTAGTTCAGGGTGTTTCGCTATGTGGAACTCCGCAAAGTTACAAGCAAAAAACTCTGCGGAGCTCCACAAGAGGAGGAGTGCAGTGCGATCACTGTTCGTGCTGGTTCTCCTACTGCTCAGGTAGAAATTCTACCCCAGCGGAAGCTCGCACTCGCAAACATATTGTTCATGAGCTGGGACAAAACTCTGCTGCCCTACGGGGAGTGCAGTTTTCTGCACTTTGCAAGCTCCGCGGAGTGAGGAGTGCAGAACTCCTCAAACAGAGCAGAGTTTCCCGCCCAGGTCACATGTCACACACACCAGTTCATGTCCTACCTTTCACATAAACTGCGCCTTGCCCATAGGGGTACCCTGGGCATACCTTAAGGGTGACGCACATCTAAGAAAAGGGAAGGTTGCCAAATGAAAATGGCAGTCACAACTGCACACAGTCACTGCAGTGACAGGTCTGGGTTACCTTTTCAGGGCTACTCATGTGGGTGGCACAATCTGTGCTGCAGGCCCACTAGTATCATTTAATTTACAGGCCCTAGCACACTCAGTACACTTTACTAGGGACTTACCAGTAAATCAAATATGCCAATCATGGATAACCAATCATTTTCATAATTTACACAGAGAGCTATGTACTTTAGCACTGATTAGCAGTGGTAAAGTGCCCGGAGTCCTCAGCTAACAACAACAGGTCAGAAAAACATAGGAGGGAGAAGCAAAACGTTTGGGCATAACCCTGCAAAAAGGGCCATGTCCAACAGATATCATATGACATTTTATCCAAAAGAGATCACAGGAAGCGATGTGAAATCGCCTTTGACATAGCTGCCTATTTCTCATATGAAGGTACTTATTATCTCTCTCTCTCGTGTTGATCTTTCTCTCCCTTCTATCAACTCCTTCATCTCAACTGTTTTCTCATCACTGCTCTCCTTATAATATATAGTTTTGCCCTCTCTCGTCCCTAACTGTCTCACTTGCTCTGCCTAGTTTTCAGCTGTCTTTCACCTGTCTCCCACCCCTCTTACTTGCTTGTCTATCTCTTTCTCACTGTCTGTCTCAATATCACCTCCATATCTCTGCACATCCTGTTGTTTCTTTTCTAACCTCTCTGTCTTATCACCACTTTCGTTCTCTGCTTCCCTTTCGATCTTAGATGTCTAGCATCACCTCTCTCTCTCTCTCTCTCTCTCTCTCTTTGCAATATTTTTCTCTATCTGTATCATAACTGTCATTCAGTCACCCCCCTTTCACATGCCCTCTCCTTTCTCTGCCTCTCGGCTGTCTCTTTGCCTCTTTGTCACCTGTGAATTGCCTATCGCCTATCACTATCACTTATCTCACTGTCTTTCACACTTGTCCATTTCTCCCACACTTGGACCTCTCGGATGTCTCTTTAATGCCTCTCTCGTTCTATCTTTCTCTCTCTCCCTCTTTCAAAAACGAACACACACACAAAGACAAAAGCACCTGCCTATGGGCCTGATTGCAAACTTTGCAGATGAGTTACTCCATCACACACATGACAGATATGCTGTCCGCCAAATTACAAGTTCCATCTTTAGGATATAATGGAATTGTAGTTTGGCAGACAGGATACCCGTCATGTCTGTGACAGAGTAACCCACCCGCCAAGTTTGTAATCAGGCCCTTTGTCTTCCTTTCATTATGGTCCCCGTCTAGATTTATTTTTCTATATTTTGTGCTCACATCACATGCTCAGGGGCTGAAGGAGACACTGAGACGCACAATGTAGCTGAGGGAAAAAGAATGTAAAGACAACATTTCATGGTGTATCATGGTGAATTTGTGCATGGATTCACAGCTGGAGGAGACACCGTTGTGTGCAATGTGTATGTTATGTTTTATGATGATTTGCGTCTCCTATGCATGGACTTCATTTAGGGATCACCAGAGGTCGCAACTGAACCCCATGTTTGCCTTCTGTGAACCCTGCCACTATCCTGCGACCCCTGGCCTCAGAGGTGGAAAGGGGGCATTGTCAGCAATATAAGTTAAACAAGGCTCTAATGTACCTTGTTTTCCTTATGTGTCCCTACACCCAGTGGCACAGGCGGGAGTGCCCTCTGCTGTCCAGCACGTTGTGGAGGTGGCTTCCCAAGTGCCCACATTCCTCCTCCATGTTTCTCCCACCAGCCTGGTGGCAGAAGGACCCACCCCCAAGTATTGAGGAAGGAGTCCTGGGGCACCCAAGGACTGAGACAAAAGCTTGTCTAAGAGGATGACTTTCAATAATTTGCAGCAAGTTATCTGTACTGCTACTTACAAAGCCCTGAACCAGAATCAGTTAGCCTACATATGATTTAGCATGTTCAAAGAGGATTTCCAGGTGCTATGCACGGGAACCACCCATCCCCATAAGCGAGATGGGCACTCAGAGTGACAGAGGCATGCACCACTCCTGTCCGCCCCTCAAGAGGACAGTGAGGGATCATATAAGTCTTCAAACCCTTGGCCAGGCCACACAAGGCCAGGACAAACAGGATAGCTGGCAACAAGTGAAGGTCACTCCACCTGCACAATAGCCAACCACCCCCGGGCTCATCCTCGGCTTAGGCGGAGGTCCGAGACAATGCTGGCTGGCTGGGGTTGGCTTTCCCCTTGCCTTGGTCAGAGGCACAGGAAGGAAAGAGCCAGGAAGATCTCCCTCCTGCACACCTTCACTGATAGGAGCTGGGGTTCCCTGACACCCCGGTGTAATTAGTAGCATGGAGGGGTCTCATTCATCATCGGAATTAATCATACAAATTGCTCATATCAGCTAAGAACAGTCATGAACCACGATCCACAGAATAGAGAAAGAGAAATCAATTTGTCAATCCTTTCCGTGTCCGGGCCCAGGGAGGTTTCATGTGTTGAGTCACATTAAGCTGCATGCTCCACTCCTGATGTTCACTTCCGTCAATTCATTTAAGTTTCAACTTTGCAACCATATACCACACCCCCGAACCCAAAGACTTCGGTTTCCCAGAATCTGCTTGGCGGGTCATGGGAACAATGCCGCCAAATAGCTCGTTCAAGACACACAGATGATGGACGGAATGCAGAGCAAATCAAACATTCACCCCTGTCAAGAGATCTGAGTTAAATCCATCAATTTTTTGCTCACCATGCCACCTCAGTTTGGACCCAGCGTATGCCAATCAGTCTTGACCATGTGCCTTATGGGAAATATCGGAAAAAAAAATTATTGATGTCAAAAATATATTTGTTGAAAATATTGTTTTTTATTTCAGTTAAAAAATAATGTTAAATAAAGTAAATAAAAGATATAATTGAAATAAACATAGTTAAAAATGTTTTGAAATGTTTAAAAAATAAAAGTGATATATATATTGTAAAAATAAATTAAACATATACATATTGTACATAAAATATACTCACTAATAATTTTTATAATTATTTCAATGACATATATTGTTTAAAATATTATATAAATTATAAATACATCTATAGACAAAACAATAATACAAACAACAATTAAATAAATATATGTAACAAATTTAATATATATATATATTTTTTTAATCATTTTAATATTAATTATATATTACATTAACTAAAATAATACAAAAAATATTAGATAGCGGACGTAATAACATTTCTATTCCAACTCCAAACAGTGTAAGAGTAGAGAAAATGTTGGATAATGTAGGGGTAAAAATTACTATTATCATTCCAGGGAGTGCAACAGTAGAAAAAGTGTTGGATAGCGTAGGGGTAAGATTACCATTCCCACTCCAGTGAGTGCAACAGTAGGGACAGTGTTGGATAGGGTAGGGGTTAAAATTACTATTCCTACTCCAGAGAGTGCAACTGTAGGGAAAGTGTAGGATAGCGAGGGGTGGAAATCACTTTTCCCACTCCAGTGAGTGCAACAGTAAGGAAAGTGTTGGATAGCGTATGGGGTTAAAATTACTATTCCCAATCCAAGGAGTGCAACAGTAGGAAAAGTGTTGGATAACGTAGGGGCATAAATTACTGTTCCTACTCCAGTGAGTGCAACAGTAGGTAAAGTGTTGGATAGCATATGGGCTAATATTACTATTCCCACTCCAGAGAGTGCAAAAGTAGGGAAAGTGTTGGATAGCATAGGGGTTAAAATTACTATTCCCACTCCAGGGAGGGCAACAGTAGGAAAAGTGTTGGATAGCGTAGGGTTAGAAATTACTATTCCCACTCCAGGGACTGTAACAGTAGGGAAAGTGTAGGATAGCGTAGGCGTTTAATTAACATACTTAATAATTAAATAATTTTTGTAAAATAAATAACATATTAAAAATAAATAAAGTCAAAAAAATAATATTTACTTAAATAACATTAAATTACTTCCCACCCTATTTCCCATAAACACAAAACCTGCTACACATAAAATAACAAATAATGTAATTGTCAATTAATCAATTAATACAAATTAATTACCATTCAATAATTAATTCACAATAAATTAATTAACAATAACAATAAATAAATACAATAACACAAAACATTAAGTATACTTAATATAATTATAAATGAATCAATTTATAAAAAGTAATTAACAATCATTAATTATCAATACATTTAAAATCAATGACAATAAATTAAAACAATTAATTATAATTAAATTACTTCCCACCCTATTCCCCTATAAACCCACAACCCGCTCTGATACTAAAATGCAAAATGTATTCTAAAAAATTACTAATTTCTAAACATTTAATACATATATTTAAAAATAATAAAAATGCATTACAATTTTTTTAAACATACATATAAAATACATACTAAAAAACATAACACTAATATAAATATTGATATTATTTACAACAATATTTTTGCTAATGATATTACTTACTTCGATATTACTAACTTCTATATTACTTACTTCGGTATAAAAAAACAATATTACTTGCCTTAAAGTCGATATTCTTGTCAACGATATTCTTGACATCGATATTCTATCCGTACAATATTAAAAACTCGATATTAGTGTAGGTTGATATTAAAAAATCTATATTTTGACTGCTCACCCTGTTGGAAAAGGAGTCAGAGGTGTGCACAGATCGCACACCCTTATGCCCCTGAGATCCCCTAAGCCATGTGTGCTGCACTACCACATTGCGGTAACTGGAATGCGATGACAGTTTGGAGGTAGAAGGGACTGACTGTACTGGGGAATTATATGAGGACAACACCTTGCTTCCCTTTGCTACATTGCAGAAACGGTATGACTTATCACACAGTGATTTTATGCACCATTCGGCCGTACTTTTCTTATAAGAACAACTGCTTTCCTCTATATTCTGCTGATGACTCTATTGTTATGTTTTGAAGAAAACAATAAAAAACATTGTTTTAAAAAAAAAATCAGGCAGGCTAGCTTTAATCCCGTGACTCAGTGTGCCTGGGACCCAAATTTGGGCACACACAGTACACTTAGGGCATGAAAGCAAAAGACACACAGATGATGGATGGAATGCAGAGCAAATAAAACATTCACCCCAGTCAAAAAATCTGGGTTTAATCCATCGTTATTTTGTTCACCATGCCACCCCAGTTTACACCCAGCCAAGCCGGGGTTCATGCTGGACAGAAAACAAACATCCAGGGACCAGTTTCAAGGTCTCACCCCTCATCAGCAAGGCTAGCTTGAATCCAGTGACACAGTAATCCCGGGACACACTTCTGTGCATACCCAGCCCACTTAGGACAAGAAAGCAAATGACAGACAGATGATGGATGGAATGCAGAGCAAATCAAACATTCACCCCAGTCAAGAGATCTGGGTTGAATCCATCATTCTATTGCTCACCATGCCCTCTCAGTTTGTACCCAGCCATATGCAATTCAGTCTTAACCCTGTGCCTCAGGGGAACAGTTCAGCCCAAGTGCAAACCAGGTCCTCCCTCCACTGGAAAAAAGCATCCTGGGACCAGTTTCAGGGTATCACCCCCCCATCAGCCAGGCTAGCTGGAATCCAGTGAAAAAATTAGTCCTTAACCATGTCTGAGCATACCCAGCGTACTTAGGGTGAGAAAGCAAAAGACGCACAGATGATGGATGGAATGCAAAGCAAATCAGACTTTCAAACTCAGTCAATAGATCTGAGATAAATCCATCGTTCTTTTGTTCAACATGCCACCCCAGTTTGTACCTAGGAATATGCAAATCAGTCTTGACCTTGTGCCTCATGGGTACAGTCCAGCCCGAACTGCCAAGCCAGTTCCTCTCTGTACCAGAAAGAAGCATCCGGATCAGTTTCAGGGCCTCACCCCTCAGTGACACTATGAGCCCGGGGCCCATACCTGGGCATACCTGGTGCACTCTGGGAGAGAAAGTAAAATTCACACCGATGATGGATGGAATGCAGAGCAAATCAAACATTCACTCCCAGTCAAGAAATTTGGGTTAGATCCATTGTTCTTTTGCTCACCATGCCACCAAAGTTTGTACCCAGCCATATGCAAATCAGTCTTGACACTGTGCCTCATGGGAAAAGTCCAGCCTGAATTGCCAAACCAGGACCTCCCTGGACCAGAAACCAGCATCGTTGGGATAGGTTTCAGGACATCACCGTGGCTAGCTTGAATCCAAAGACACCGTGAGCCTGGGGTCCACATCTGGGCATACCAGGCGCACTTAGGGCTAGAAAGCAAAAGACACACAGATGATGGATGGAATGCAGAGCAAATAATATCCAGTCAATAGTTCTGGGTTAAAATCCATTGTTCCTATGTTGACCATGCCACCCCAGTTTGGACCCAGCCATACGCAAATCAGTCTTGACCTTATGCCTCTTGAGAACAGTCCAGCCCGAACTGCCAAGCCAGGCCCTCCCTGTACCAGAAACAAGCATCCTGGGATCAGTTTCAGGACATCATCCCTCATCAGCCAGGCTAACTTGAATCCATTGACACATTGAGCCTGGGACCCACGTCTGAGCATACCCGGCACACTTAGGGAGAGAAAGCAAAAGACACATAGATGATGAACGGAATGCAAAGCAAATCAAACATTCACCCCCAGTTGAGAAGTATTAGTTAAATCCATTGTTCTTTTGTTCACAGTGTCACCCCAGTTATGAACCAGCCATATAAAAATCAGTCTTGACCCTGTGCCTCACGGGAACAGTCCAGACTGAACTGCTAAGCTAGGTTCTCCCTAGACTGGAAAAAGCATTCTGGTACCGGTTTTGAGAGATCACCCCTCCTAGCAAGGCTAGCTTGAATCCAGTAACACAGTAAGCCCGGGCCCATGTCTGTGCATACCCTGCGCACTTAGGGCGAGAAAGCAAAAGAAACACAGATTATGGACGGAATGCAGAGCAAATCAAACATTCACCCCCTGTCAAGAGATCTGGGTTAAATCCGTTGTTCTTTTGTTCACCATGCCATCCCAGTTTGGACACAGCCATGTGCAAATCAGCCTTGACAATGTGCCTCATGGGAACCTTCCAGCCCAAACTGCCAATTCAGGTCCTCCCTGGATTGGAAAAAAAGCATCATGGGGCCAGTATCAGGGTATCACCCCCCATCAGACAGGCTATCTTGAATCCAATGAAACAGTGAGTCCTTCACCATGTCTGAGCATACCCGGTGCATGTAGGACGAGAAAGCAAAAGACACACAGATGATGGATGGACTTCAGAGCAAATCAGACATTCAAATCCAGTCTATAGATCTGGGTTAAAGCCATTGTTCTTTTGCTGACCATGCCACCCCAGTTTGGACCCAGCCAATATGCAAATAAGGTTTGACCTTGTGCCTCATGGGAACAGTCCAGCCTGAACTGTCAATCCAGGTCCTCCCTGTACCAAAAACAAGAATTCTGAGATCAGTTTCAGGGCATCACCGCTTATTAGCCAGACTAGCTTGAATCCAGTGACACAGTGAGCCCGGGACCCACGTCTGGGCATACCCAGCGCACTTAGGAAGAGAAAGTAAAAGACACACAGATGATGAGCGGAATGCAAATCAAATCAAGCATTCACCCCCAGTTGACAGTTATGGGTTAAACCCATTGTTCGTTTGCTCACAGTGCCGCCCCATTTGGACCAAGCCATATGCAAATAGACTTGACCATGAACCTTATGAGAACAGTCCAGCCCGAACTGCCAAGCTGGGTACTCCCTGGACTGGAAACAAACATCGAGCGACCAATTTCGGGGCATCTCCCCATATCAGCCAGGCTAGCTTGAATCCAGTGACACAGTAAGCCCTGGACACACGTCTGTGCATACCCTGCGCACTTAAGGCAAGAAAGCAAAAGACACACAGATGATGGACGGAATGCTGAGCAAATCAAACATTCACTCCCAGTCAAGAGGTCTGGGTTGATCCATTGTTTTTTTGCTCAACATGCCACCCCAGTTTGGACCCAGCCATCTGCAAATCCGTCTTGACGCTGTGCCTCATGGGATCAATCCAGCCCGAACTGCCAATCCAGGTCCTCCCTGTACCAGAAACAAGCATCCTGGGATCAGGTTCAGGTCATCACCCCTCATAAGCCAGGCTATCTTGAATCCAGTGACACATTAAGCCCAGGACACATGTCTGGGCATTTTCCGGCACACTTAGGGAGAGAAAGCAAAAGACACACAGATGATGAACGAAATGCAAAGCAAGTCAAACATTCACCCCAGATGAGAGACATAGGTAAAATCCAATGTTGTTTTGCTCACAGTGCCACCCCTGTTTAGAACTAGCCATATGCAAATCAGTCTTGACTCTGTGCCTCACGGGAACAGTCCAGCCTGAAGTGCTAAGCCAGGTCCTCCCTAGACTGGAAACAAGCATCCTGGTACGGTCTCGGGACATCACCCCACCTCAGCTAGCTAGCTTGAATCCAGTGACACAGTAGCCCAGGACTCACCTCTGTGCACTTAGGGCAAGAAAGCAAAAGACACACAGATGATGAACGTAATGTCGAGCAAATAAATCATTCACCCCCAGTCAAAAGATCTGGGTTAGATCCATTGTTCTTTTGCTCACTTTGCTTCCCCAGTTTGGAGCCAGCCATATGTAAATCATTCTTGGCACTGTGCCTTATGGAAACAGTCCAGCCCGAACTGCCAAGCCAGGTCCTCCCTGGACCGGAAACAAGCATCCTGGGACTCAGTTTCAGGGCATCGCCCCATATCATAACAACACAGAGAAAATGGGGTCCAAGGGATATTTTAAGACCTGCCTTGGTTCATATCACCAACCATCGGATCATGACACAAAATGAGAACCAGAGGTCTAACAAAATAATGGATATATTAAACCAAAAAATGGGCACAACTGTTACCAAATCAGTTGAGGATACAGTATTCCTACAAAGCCTAAAAATAAGGAATGCAACAATGAACCAAGATCAAGAGTACACGTGGTTGCCAGTGAGACTCAGAGAGAAAAATTGGATTCCCATCAAATGCCTTGTGATGATCTATATTCTCATTTGGTCATCCAAAATTAATGGGGCGGTCTGTCTCTAGATCATTGAGACCATTCCTACACCCAATCTCTGAATCAAATCAGTGAGTCCAGCTCACAAACACTGCGCTGACCATGAGGTAGATAGAGTAATATGGGAATTGTGCAGTGCAAGAAAAGAAAGAACGTGGTGAGATAAAATAGAGTGACAAAGACAGAAGAAACAACATTTTAGTCAAGAAGCTGTCTTGAACTCTCATTAAAATCAAGAACAGTGCAAAACGGCAGTCTCACAACAAATATTTGACTGCCCAAAAGAGGGCCAACATTTTTCAGCCAGTAGGGAAACAAGCTCCCCAGGCTTTCTTCAGGGCCTCTGTTCTAACGATTTTCTACCGCTAGTGTAAATAATAAACCAACAAATAAATTGTTTAAATGAAAAAGGATATAAATGGATGATTCAGTCCATAATCATATTCCTCCGTGTCACAAACGGGTGCATCTCACATCTAGAAAAAGCAAACACAATAGTCTCAATCATGTATACACTGTGTGCATTCCAGTGTCTGTTAAACGAAAAATGAAAAGTAAACACTGACCCAGAATGACCGGGGACTAGACCTCACCTCTCCTGGACCCTGCTCAGGAAGATAGAGGCCCCGCTCTATGGAAAAGAAGTGTAAGAAGTCTTAAGCGAAGAGTCAGATCCATGAAAGCATATCTCTTCTGTAACTCAATCCACACCCATTTTAACCTTTTTTCCAAAGGAATTCATCTAATCTGATAAAACCAAGGCTCACCCATTTAGTCAAACGTCACCAAAGTAGCTGTGTTAATTCTCTTTAAAATCAACCCAACAGAACCATTCAGAGGCTCACTTCAACCCGATACTAAGGTGTTAGGGAGACTGCTCTTAAAATCGAACCCTTAACACTATTCAGAGGCTCACTTAACCTAGGTTCCACTGTGTGACTACTCATTGGATAAAAAGTCATATTTGTACATCGTTGTTATATGAGTAGGACTCTATGAGAGGAGGTTACATAAAGTAAAATAAAATCCCTCATGACACATAACAATAGGGTCTGCAACTGACTGACCTGTCCATCATTGCCTCTGTGTAGACGCCGAGTCAGAGGGGAGGCGTCTACTTCCTGGTATCTAGGAGTCTTGAGCAATGTGGAAGTCCAGGGGCGGAGTCTAGTTGGTATGCTCTACCTCTGCTATCCATTTTTCATGTATATTCGAAGTCTCTTAGTTAGCAATTGATGTATTGCCCGATCTAACGTGTATGCCACGAAGGAAGAAAACCCTTTTTAGAGAGGAGTGGCAAGTTAGATTCCTTCGTCGGTACCGCCATGTTGTTAAGTATCGCGGGAACAGAGAGAACTACAGGATGACGTCACTAGGACCCGATCCGTAGTTCATCCCGCCCGAGAGTCTGGAGCTGTACAAGAAAATTGAGTGCGCAGAGGCACTACTTACACGCTCAACCTATTTGGATGCACGGGATTGTGATTGTTATATTTACAAGAAACTGCAATAGGATTAGGTTATTCTACCAAGTGAATGTATGCAGTCCATTATCAGTTAGCATTAGGAAATCATACCAAGGGTCTAGTTGGCAATAACCCTTATAGGTGATGTTCAGTAGCTGAAATTTAAACCCACCCTTTAAAGATTTGTTATCATGATGAAGGGCGGTGTTCCTATATAGTATTACTCTCCCGAGGATAGGAGACCATTGTAGGGTTCCAAACCAAACACTGTCTAGGAGCTAGAATCAGAGGCTTGTCCATGGAATATCATCGTTTAGCCCCAGGGAATCGGTGGACAGTTTATAAATCCATCGTTGTTCTTTCCTAAATAAAAAATTAGATATATCTCCAATATGTGATGGTATGAAGGGTTTCTCTAGAACTGTCCATATGAATTCCTCTTCTGTGTGTTTTAATTCAACAAAGTGTCTGGTAAGTTTAGTGATAGTCTTTCTGCATCTGAATGCACTCTTGTCTTCGAGCATCCATCTCTGTTTGGTATAAAAATATGTTGGAGATGGAGGACCACGAGATGCCCCCCTCAGCGTTGGTATGGGTGGGAACCCCCCTCGGACAGTCAATAGAGTCATTGTATGAGCCATCCCTATTGACCCTATACAAATATATTAAGCCTGCTTGTTTAAAGAAAAATAATTTCTTTGTGATTAATAGACTCTATTATACCCCAGCGAAAATCGCAAAATTCGCCCCAGACCCAGCTCCCAAATGCCCTAGATGTGGAACACCTCTCGCAAATGACCTACACATTTTTTTTTGAGTGTCCATCTCTTGAAAAATTTTGGAATGAGGTGGGGGATAACATTCGAGATATTTTTAACATCAACATTGTGATTAACATGACATTAGTGTTTTTCGGGGATGACGGCGGCCTTAGTCAAACCCTCCCCCAGAAGGCCAGAGGGCTATTACTTTACTTGATCCTGCTGGCCAGAAGGGAGATGTGCAGGAAGTGGAGGGACCCCCTACCGCCGCAAAGAGAGGATTGGCTCAAGGCTGCATTTTCTATGGCTCGCTTAGACTATGATGGTGTGGAGGACAAGACATTGAACATCTGGCACCCCTTTGTGAACTGGGGTAAGAATTTAAGTCTAACTTAATATAAATGGTCCAATGATTACACCAGGGTCCCTTACAAATATGGGGACCGGTCGGACGACCCAAGCGAGTGCGGTAAGCCGTGGGGCCCACAGACTATGAAGGGGGCTTCATAAGTCCCGCAGAGGCTTGAAAGGTAAGATGAGGACAATAAAAAAAAAAAAAAACTCTTGTCTTCGAGCATCCGTAGGCGAACCTTACGTGTTGTCATTCCCACGTATCCAATATCACATGGACAAGTCAACAAATAGATCACCTGTGTGCTGTTTAAGCATGGGCAGAAAATTCGTTCCAATCGCGGAATTTGCAGATTTTCCGCAATTTTGCGATCCGCGAATCTCGCGAAATCACGGTAAAATCCGCGAATCAGCGGGGACGAATTTTCAGCCAAGCACTTACAGGGTTACAGCAGCAGGTGCAAAAGTTGAAGCTAATTTTTTGTAACCTTTTACAAAAGGGTTACAAAGAAATTAACTTCAACTTGGGCACCTGCTGCTGTAGGCCTGTAAGTGCTTCCTGGCGCCTCGTTGCCTATTTGCAACTACTCTCTGACCCTGCTCTGACCCTTGAAGCAGGGTCAGAGAATAGTTACAAGTAGGCAATGAGGCGCCTTTCACGAAAATTAAACCTCAACAGGAAGCACTGACAGATATAAAAACAAGCATTTGCAATGCAATAGGTCTCGCATTAGGAAAGCTTGAGCTATTGGTCTTGTAAATGACAACTGTTTTTTATTTATGTGTTGGTTTTGAAAATAGCTAAATTATTAGCTTTGTCATTTACAATGCCAACAGTTATAACTTTCGCAAATGTGACACCTATAGCATTTGTAATGCAACATGTTTTGTAGTTACGTGACTTAGCTGTATTGATATTACAAATTACAATGGCTTTTCATTTTTTTAAATAATTAATACTTCAATAAAAGTGTTCTTAATTTATAATGGCAATAGCTTAAACTTTTGTAAATAACTTTTGTGAAGATTATGTTCAATGTATTTTATTGTGACGAAAATCCAAGAACAGAAGAGAAATATTAACATCTTTTTGTGACATTTGTAATTAAGTTTGAAACATTGAGAGAACATATTTGAACCAGTTGTTGTTGAATGGTTGTGCAGATTGATGCTGGGGTGGCGCTGAGTGGTGCTGTGGGGTGCTGAGTGGTGCTGTGGTGATGCTGAGTGGTGCTGTGGTGGTGCTGAGTGATACTGATTCTGTGTCTGACCTACAGAGCTCTCGAGGATGGACCTAAAGGCGCTATCAGCTCCCTGCTTACCCGTTACCATCCTACAAGGTGTCTTCGCTCTTCGGGACTACTCCAGCTTGTTGTCCCTCGTTTCAAGCTTACCAGATGGGGAGCCAGGGCCTTCTCTGTCGCTGCCCCCCAGCTCTGGAACATCTTGCCTATGGAGATCAAGACCCTACCCTCTTTAGTGTTGTTTAAAAAGGCCTTGAAAACGTGGTGTTTTGCAAGAGCCTACACAGGCTGAACTGCAGGGTTTCTGCTATGAGCTGGCTCTGGAATTAGGCGCCTTGACGCCCATTGGGCTAAGTTTGCGCACGATAAGACCCCTTTATTATTATTATTATTATTATTATTATTATACTGGGATGGTGCTGAGTGATGCTGGGGTGGTGCTGAGTGGTGCTGTGGTGGTGCTGAGTGATGCTGTGGTGGTGCTGAGTGATGCTGTGGTGGTGCTGAGTGGTGCTGTGGTGGTGCTGAGTGATGCTGTGGTGGTGCCCGGTGATGCTGTGGTGGCGCTGAGTGGTGCTGTGGTGGTGCTGATTGGTGCTGTGGTGGTGCTGAGTGATGCTGTGGTGGTGCTGAGTGATGCTGTGGTGGTGAGGAGTGGTGCTGTGGTGGTGCTGAGTAATAATGTGGTGGTGCTGAGTGATGCTGTGGTGGCGCTGAGTGATGCTGTGGTGGCGCTGAGTGGTACTCTGGTGGTGCTGAGTGGTGCTGTGGTGGTGCTGAGTGATGCTGTGGTGGTGCTGAGTGGTGCTGTGGTGGTGCTGAGTGATGCTGTGGTGGTGCTGAGTGATGCTGTTGTGATGCTGAGTGGTGCTGTGGTGGTGCTGAGTGATAATGTGGTGGCGCTGAGTGATGCTGTGGTGGTGCTGAGTGATGCTGTGGTGGCACTGAGTGGTGCTATGGTGGTGCTGAGTGGTGCTGTGGTGGTGCTGAGTGATAATGTGGTGGTGCTGAGTGATGCTGGGGTAGCGCTGAGTCATGATGTGGTGATGCAGAGGGCAGAAAGGCACAAAAAGCAGTCTAACAAAGGGCAGAAGGGTAGAAAAACAAGGGAAAAACGAGTCTAACAGAGGGCAGAAGGGCACAAAAAACCAGTCTAACGGAGGACAGAAGGGCAGAAAAACAAGGGAAAAACGAGTCTAACAGAGGGCAGAAGGGCACAAAAAACGAGTCTAACGGGGCAGAAAGGCACAAAAACGAGTCTAACAGAGGGCAGAAGGGCACAAAAAATGAGTCTAACAGAGGGCAGAAGGGCACAAAAACAAGGGAATAACTGAGGGCAGAAGGGCACAAAAAACGAGTCTAACAGAGGGCAGAAGTGCAGAAAAACAAGGGAAAAATGAGTCTAACAGACGGCACAAGGGCACAAAAAACGAGTCTAACAGGGGGCAGAAGGGCAGAAAAACAAGGGAAAAACGAGTCTAACAGAGGGCAGAAGGGCAGAAAAACAAGGGAGAAACTAGTCTAACAGAGGGCAGAAGGGCACAAAAAACGAGTCTAACAGGGGGCAGAATGAATCCCGCCCTGCGTGTTTGTCCACGAAAATGCCACCTTTTTGTGCAATACCTCTACTCAACTGGAGTACTTTCTACTGTCTAATCAGTAAGTGTTCCCTCGTTGGCTAAATGTATAGGGGCAGATTTACAATAGGGGATGCGCCAGTTATTGTGCGCTGCATCTCCGCCACCCTTGGTGCACCGCATTTACAATGCGGCGCACCATGTGGCAAAAACGGCACAGATGCGTCACGCATCTGTGCCTTAAAAGCAGCGCATTGCTGGAGCTGCGTCTAGCTTGCGACACAGCTCCAGCAATGCTCTGGGGGGCCCTATCTCCCCAATGCTGCATCAAGCCTTGTGCCTGCTTTAAGCAGGCGCAGGGTTTTGACGCAGCATTTGCCTAAAATTCACTGAGTGAAATCTTGCAGAGGGTGACAGTGTTTTACCTGAGGGTGGCTGTGGTGAACCAGAGGTGCTGTGATGAACCAGAGGGTGGCAGTCGTGAACCAGAGGGTGGCAGTGGTGAACCAGAGGGTGACAGTGCTGAACCAGAGGGTGGCCTGGGTGAACCAGGGGGTGCTGTGATGAACCAGAGGGTGGCAGTGGTGAACCAGAGGGTGGCAGGGGTGAACCAGAGGATGGCAGTGGTGAACCAGAGGGTGGCAGTGCTGAACCAGAGAGTGGCAGTGCTGAACCAGAGGGTGGCTGTGGTGAACCAGAGGGTGGCAGTGGTGAACCAGAGGGTGGCAGGGGTGAACCAGAGGGTGGCAGTGGTGAACCAGAGGGTGGCAGTGATGTACCAGAGGGTGGCAGTGGTGAACCAGAGGGTGCTGTACCCATACACGACGGCATGGGTAACTTCGCCATGCAAGCGGCCCGCGAACACGCAACAAGCCCGGCGAACACGCAAAAAACCCAGCCAACACGCAAAAAACCCCGCGAACACGCAAAAAATAAAAAACCGCAAATTCACACAAATTTGCGGATTTTACGGATTGCAAATTCGATTTAGCGCAAATACCCGGACCGCAAATTAGCAAATTTCGCCCATACTTAGTGCTGTTACAATTCGTGAAATGTCGCATGGACGATCTGTCCAAATCTCAATATCTGTGGTGTTTCTTGTTTGAGGACACACCGAGCAGCATCCACAAGGATGATGTCCAGTTGCTGCTGGTAAGTCCCAGAGGGTGCCAATCTTGCGTTTAGGGGTTTCTTTCGGACGGGTATGTACCAAGCGATCTCGTATGTTGCTAGATCGCTTAAAAGCAAACAATGGGGGCTCAATTTTCTCATTGCCCGCATTAAAGATACGCCAATGGCGATTGACAATCCTCTGAATTTGATTGGACTTTGTACTGAAGGTACTCACAAAGGTAAGACGATTTAGTGCAGGTTTGTCTTGTGGTGGTTCCAATAGAGCTTCTCGATGATTATTCAGTGCTCGCTTGAGTGATCGTTTGATAATGCCTTTAGGGTAATTTCGGGTCTCCAATTGTCGGGATAAGCATAGTGAATGTTTAGAAAAAGTCTCTTTGGTGGAGCAGTTCCGCCGCTCACGGAGGAACTGCCCGTAAGGCAAGTTATCCCGTAAGGATTTTGGGTGCTGGCTTCTATACAACAACAGGGAATTCCTTGCCATGGGCTTTCGGAACAACTCACTCTCAAGTCCAGAGGGAGTGGCATAGATTGAAAGATCTAGAAAGGACAGACGTTCTTTACTCATCTCAACCGTGAAGCTTAAATACCGGTTCTGATTGTTAAGCCACTGGTGGAACAATAAAATGGAATCTTGGTCAACTCTCCATATTACTAGCACGTCATTTATGTAACGTTTCCACCATACGATAGATGAAAAAAAGGGATTGGTAGGTGTTAAGACGTGCTGCTGTTCAAAATTATGAACATAGAGATTAGCCAAATACGGAGCAAAAATACTTCCCATGCTAGTCCCTGACACTTGGAGGTAAGTTCTTTACTCGAACTTGAAGAAATTTTCTTTCATCGCAAGTCTAGCCAGGGTCATGATGAATTGGACCGGTGTTATGGAATCCAAAACTGCGTGCCCCAGGATGGACATGATGGTATCTAAAGTCTCATCCTGGGGTCTGGAAGTATAAAGGGACTCCACGTCAAAAGATACCAAAAAGTCAGAATCAGGATTGTACTCTATCTATGGTATCATCCGTAAGACATCTTTAGTGTCTTGCAGGTATGTTGGCATAGTGTGCACAATTGGTCGCAAGAAATGATCCACAAATTCCGAAAGGGGCTCAAGAAGTGAGCCCAGACCAGATAATATTGGTCTCCCTGGTGGTGGTCTTTGCGATTTATGCACTTTAGGTAGTGTATAAAAATAGGGTACAGTTGGATATTTCGTTTGTAAGAACAGGGCTTCATGGTTGTTAATCCACCCTTCGTTCAAGGCCTCCTCCACCAAGATCTTAATTTCTTGACTCAAACGTGCCGTGGGGTCTTCTGTTAAGGGTTTGTATGACGACCTGTCGCCAAGTTGTCGGAGACACTTAGATCTGTAGGCAGAAAAACAAGGGAAAAATGAGTCTAACAGACGGCACAAGGGCACAAAAAACGAGTCTAACAGGGGGCAGAAGGGCAGAAAAACAAGGGAAAAACGAGTCTAACAGAGTGCAGAAGGGCAGAAAAACAAGGGAGAAACTAGTCTAACAGAGGGCCGAAGGGCACAAAAAACGAGTCTAACAGGGGGCAGAATGAATCCCGCCCTGCGTGTTTGTCCACGAAAATGCCACCTTTTTTTGCAATACCTCTACTCAACTGGAGTACTTTCTACTGTCTAATCAGTAAGTGTTCCCTCGTTGGCTAAATGTATAGGGGCAGATTTACAATAGGGGATGCGCCAGTTATTGTGCGCTGCATCTCCGCCACCCTTGGTGCACCGCATTTACAATGCGGCGCACCATGTGGCAAAAACGGCACAGATGCGTCACGCATCTGTGCCTTAAAAGCAGCGCATTGCTGGAGCTGCGTCTCGCTTGCGACACAGCTCCAGCAATGCTCTGGGGGGCCCTATCTCCCCAATGCTGCATCAAGCCTTGTGCCTGCTTTAAGCAGGCGCAGGGTTTTGACGCAGCATTTGCCTAAAATTCACTGAGTGAAATCTTGCAGATTTCACTCAGCCACTTCTAGGAGGCGTTCCTGCACAGGAACGCCCTCCCCTGCGCTGGAACGCCTCCTGATGGCGCAGGGCTTTACAACGTGACGCATCTCTCAGATGCGTCACGTTGTTAATACCCAGCACCAAGGCGCATCTTTTGTGCTGCCGCTGCGTCACAAAAGGTCTCGGTGTCATGATTCCGTATGAAGCCGTATAAAGCCTCCATCGGGGGGGCTCCAATTTATCCTGGCGCTATTCGCCTTAAAAAACCCACCCCTTTCCCGTGCACCTGCACTCCATAAGAATGTATTATGAGGGTGATTGTGTTTGTGAATACTGAATATGAACATTGTGACACTGAATGCTTTTAAATGTGATGCCTTTGAGTATTTCTAACATCTAATGATAATTGCAATCGGTTTTGTTATGTCTTTTGATATCTGAATTCACCTTGCCCTTAGTGTTGTAAATATGCAAGCTTGCTTCGGAACAAAGGCAACCAAACTGTTCACTCGTGTGTGCCTCAGCCTAATCTGGCCGGGCGCACGCATACGTGGGGTGCGGCTGGGTGCAGTCAGGTATTTAAAACGCACCCAGCCTTCTGGAAAGTGCTTTGCCTTCTGCCTGCTCAAGAGAAAGGATCCACGCTTGAGAAGACGACAGCTTACCAGATTTATGACCCCAGAGCTTCAGTCTTCGAACTTCGACATCCTCTTGCAGATAAAAGCCCGGCATCTTCTTTTCTGCATTGGAAATCTGCAAAGACAAAAGATAAGTGAAATATCTTTCTAGTTAAAGGCGCCCTTCGCAAGAAAGGTTACCGGAACAATTTTTGGAACCAATTATTCAAGAGAAATCCTACAAGACTTTTTGGAAGCTAATTTAAGATTTGTTTTAGGTATTTAGAAATTAGAGTTTGTTAAAGAAAAGGTCAAAAGGTGATCTCTGCAATTTGGAAAGGCGTCATTTCTGAATGTTGTACTTGTTTCTTCTTGCTATGTAAAACCTTTATTTTTAGACTAAAGACACAGAGCTTAAAGACACAGATCTTAATCTAAGTAAGTGAAGAAGGGAGAAAGGCCTTTTGCTTCTTAAGGTTTAAGGGGGGTTTCACGACAAGAGGAAGGGTAGGAAAAGACTTTAACTATTCTTTTGTTTATTACAGAATTCTCTCCAAAAGCTCGAATGCACAACAAGACAAGACAGAGCAACTGAAATCACCTGACAAGACTGACCAACAAGACAAGAAAGACATACTGGACGAAAGACAGACAACAGCTGTTCGCAGGTAGGCGAGAGTTTGTACATCTAGAGAGAGAGTAGTAGGTACAGAAGTTGTGCTAATTCGCGAGATTAGAACAAGAGGTAAACCCGTGATTCTTGTTGTTTCGCAGGTCGACAGCAAGAACTCCTACGTCCAGTACCGGCCCTCCTCCCCTTAGTCTAGCTCATATCTTGTAGTGTCTAATACTTCCTCCAGGAAGGGGTTAGTCTCTAGGGAGGTTGGTCCCTTGCGTCCCTGCGAATTCACTACTCGTCTCATATCAAGACAAGGTAAGGGACGACGTATTTATTGTCTCGACAGAAGGCAGAGGGTGGCAGTGGTGAACCAGAGGGTGGCAGTGATGAACCAGAGGGTGACATTGATGAACCAGAGGGTGGCAGGGGTGAACCAGAGGGTGACAGTGCTGAACCAGAGGGTGGCAGTGCTGAACCAGAGGGTGGCAGGGGCGAACCAGAGGATGGCAGGGGATGAACCAGAGGGTGGCAGTGATTAACCAGATGGTGGCAGGGGTGAACCAGAGGGTGGCAGTGGTGAACCAGAGGGTGGCATGGGTGAACCAGAGGGTGGCAGTGGTGAACCAGAGAGTGGCAGTGGTGAACCAGAGGGTGGCAGTGCTGAACCAGACGGTGACAGTGGTTAACCTGAGGGTGGCAGTGGTGAACCAGAGGTGCTGTGATGTGGCAGTCGTGAACCAGAGGGTGGCAGTGGTGAACCAGAGGGTGACAGTGCTGAACCAGAGGGTGGCCTGGGTGAACCAGGGGGTGCTGTGATGAACCAGAGGGTGGCAGTGGTGAACCAGAGGGTGGCAGGGGTGAACCAGAGGATGGCAGTGGTGAACCAGAGGGTGGCAGTGCTGAACCAGAGAGTGGCAGTGCTGAACCAGAGGGTGGCTGTGGTGAACCAGAGGTCGGCAGGGGTGAACCAGAGGGTGGCAGGGGTGAACCAGAGGGTGGCAGTGGTGAACCAGAGGGTGGCAGTGATGTACCAGAGGGTGGCAGTGGTGAACCAGAGGGTGCTGTACCCATACACGACGGCATGGGTAACTTCGCCATGCAAGCGGCCCGCGAACATGCAAAAAGCCCCGCGAACACGCAAAAAACCCAGCCAACACGCAAAAAACCCCGCGAACACGCAAAAAACAAAAATCCGCAAATTCACACAAATTTGCGGATTTTACGGATTGCAAATTCGATTTAGCGCAAATACCCGGACCGCAAATTAGCAAATTTCGCCCATACTTAGTGCTGTTACAATTCGTGAAATGTCGCATGGGCGATCTGTCCGAATCTCAATATCTGTGGTGTTTCTTGTTTGAGGACACACCGAGCAGCAGCCACAAGGATGATGTCAAGTTGCTGCTGGTAAGTCCCAAAGGGTGCCAATCTTGCGTTTAGGGGTTTCTTTCGGACGGGTATGTACCAAGCGATCTCGTATGTTGCTAGATCGCTTAAAAGCAAACAATGGGGGCTCAATTTTCTCATTGCCCGCATTAAAGATACGCCAATGGCGATTGACAATCCTCTGAATTTGATTGGACTTTGTACTGAAGGTACTCACAAAGGTAAGACGATTTAGTGCAGGTTTGTCTTGTGGTGGTTCCAATAGAGCTTCTCGATGATTATTCAGTGCTCGCTTGAGTGATCAATTGATAATGCCTTTAGGGTAATTTCGGGTCTCCAATTGTCGGGATAAGCATAGTGAATGTTTAGAAAAAGTCTCTTTGGTGGAGCAGTTCCGCCGCTCACGGAGGAACTGCCTGTAAGGCAAGTTATCCCGTAAGGATTTTGGGTGCTGGCTTCCATACAACAACAGGGAATTCCTTGCCATGGGCATTGTCTGGTAGCAAGCCGACTGGAACAACCTTGGACTTTGCATCTTTGTGTAAGATACAAGTGCTGAGACATTTTTTCTTGTATTCCATTGCTTAGCAACACCTGCTTGGAAAATTCCACCATTGGCATGTTTTAGCCCAGTTACGAAATGTACATAATGTATCTCTATGCTTGTCGATTTCAGTCCCTTGGCAGCACTCCTAGCGACCGGGCTGACTGGGCTCTGCTCTGAATGTACATAATAAACAGTTATTGGTTTGTATTCTCTACTGTCTGACCGACTCTTCATTTGGTATGGAAGGCTTAAAGGTGGTTATTAGTTACTCGAGTGACCCTAAATGGGCCTCTTCCTTCAGTTGGCGCCCGAACAGGTACTCCTTCGGGTGACTGATCCATCCCTTTTCTGCAGACGTAGGGGAGGCCAAGAACATTGTCAGGTTGGACTGTTGGCACAGGGAACAGTGCACGAGGAGCTGCCCCTTCTGTCCTGCCGGCAGGTTCTTCGCCCAGTGGTCATCCCAATTGGAGTCCTGAACGACGAAACCCTTGGATCTGACCATTTGGTCTCAAGAGTTGGCAGTGGAGACTTGGTTTGTGTGTGCTACTGATATCAGGTAAGTTTGTTTTGGTTCTGTGTGGATATGGTGCCATTGTGGTATGAGTTTGGTACGGTCTGAGGACCGATTTGATAAAAGTATTTGAAATTACTTTGCTAGGTGAAAGGAACGAATTTGTTTTCCTTTTAATATGCCTAGTCTTAGTAATATCTTGTATTCATATTGTGGTTGTTTTTCTGCAGATGCTCAATTGGAAGAAGCTCAGCCGGCGCCTCCTGAAGGCAGCATTGATTTTGATGTGTATGTGAAGCATGGTCTAGGCCCTATTATATTTAGTACATCATGGCACAAATATACGAGGGATAATGCTGAGTTGCAGTGGCCGTTGACGGGCACTATTTATGAACAATATATTGGGGTTTTACAGGAGCAATCATTTAAGAAAAGAAGTAAGACAGTCCATGTTTGTTTCCCTCAATACTTGGCAGAAGGAGGCTAGACAGAGACAGTTAAAGATGGAAAGAGATACACAAAAGGGGAAAATGCAGTGAAGACAGGAGATTTTGGTTACATATAGATGTCTTATTTGACCAAAGAAGAAGATGATACCTTTGTAGAGGAGTTGCTAGATACTCAACCTCGCCCCCTTATGCCCCACAGAGGATATAGCCCGCTGTTTCCTTAAAGTCACAGCAGCCTGTTACGTCTGCTTTAGCTGTTCCTGTATCAACGGCTGTTGTTTTGGCAGCTTTGGCTACGGCACTTCCCGCTTCTTCTCTGCCCTCGCCATCTTTGGCAACTGTGACTCCAAATACATCTACTGTTTCGACTCCTGTATTCTCAGTTCTTTCTCCTCCGATGCAAGCGCCATCAACGATTGTACCTGTCACTTCTGTTGTTTCTCCTTCCATGGTTTTTCATCCTACCATACCTTTGAACGTTGAAATTTCAGTACGTGGATTCAAGGATAGATATTGGATGAAATTCAAGGAGCTAATAGGCCTGTTATTGTGATCTGGAGTTGGGGATGAAAAGAAACAGGTAATAGCTGACCAGGCTGCGTGGTGGGTTCGTAATGCAATTTATAGTGTGGAGGATGTTTGGGAAGTCATGCAAGATATTGAACCCTTTATAAAGCAACATGCCTTTAAGCATATGTCTGCTACATTAATTAGTCTTTGGCAACAACACATTGGGACTGAAGCGCCTCAATTTGTTTTTATATTAGAGATCATGTGTATGCTGATGACATGGAGCCAGGCCAAGTATTTGGGAATGTTACAACTCTAGTAGCGTACAGGGGTAGGCTATATGAGAGGAGCCCTACTCAGATCATTCAGTTTCCCATGTGGGAGGTCTATCCCATATATCACTCAGAAATACCTGAGATAACGGATCAGCTTTGGCACCTCCTGCTCCTGCTTTGCCTACGCCCTCTTTGGCAACTGTGACCCTCAGTACATCTACTGTTTCGACTCCTGTATCCTCAGTTCTTTCTCCTCTTATGCAAGTGCCATCAACGATTGTACCTGTCATTTCTGTTGTTTCTCCATCCATGGTTTTTCATTCTCTGATACCTTGAATGTTTAAACGATAGTACGTGTATTTGAGGATAGAGATTGGACGAAATTCAAGGAGTGAGTAGGCCCGTTAGTGTAATCTGGGGTGGGGGATGAAGAGAAACAGGTAATAGCTGACCAGGCTGCACGGTGGGCTTGTAATGCAATTTATAGTGTGGAGGATGTTTGGGAAGTCATGCAAGATATTGAACCCATTATACAGCAACATGCCCTTAAGCATATGTCTGCTACATTGATTAGTCTTTGGCAACAACATATTGGGACCGAACCGCCTCAAATTTTATTTGATATTAGCGGTTGTGTATATGCTGCTGACTTGGAGCCAGCTCAAGTATTTGGGAATATTACAACTCTAGTTGCTTACAGGGGTAGGCTACATGAGAGGAGCCCTACTCAGATCACTCAGTTTCCGATGCGGGAGGTCCATACCATATATCACCCAGAAATACCTGGGATAAAGGATCAGTATGGTAATGTTACTAGACTGGCTGTAGAGGCCCATTTTCAGGAACATTAGGTTTATACTCCATGCAAAAGGAGTGAGGTTTTAGCCCTTAAGGCTCATTTGCCTAATCCTAGAGCTTATTATAAAGAAGTAACAGAGGCTGCCTCTTCTACTATAATGACTCTTGCTGATATTGAAATGTTTTTTGGTCTTCTAGTTCTGGTTGATGTTTGGAGACAGGTTCATACTCAAGACCATATTGCAGAGTTGGATAGTACATTGGATGTGATTAAGGGATGGAATCAGGAAAGGAAGCCCGGTGATAAACCCAGAACCGAGAAACTTGCTTTGCCAGGTCGCATTATTACATATATGCATTCCCTTATTCCGACGAAGAAGGTAAGCTGGGGCAATTTGACAGCTTGTCAACAGAAGAAGGATGATAATCTGTCTGATTTCTTTACCAGGTTTGAAGATAGGTTTTTGGACTATAGTGGGCAGGATATGTCTATTGAGCGAGGAGTTCCTTTGTTTGTTGACAGATTTGTCTCCAATCTTCTTCCTGAAATTAGGACTTGTTTACAGGCATCTGAGAGTACGTGGCCCACCTCTTCCCCTTCTGTTCTTTTAAACACGGCTCAGTACTATGAATGAATATTGAGATCAGGAGGAGAAGGATAGGACTGATAAGAAACATAAGGATTTAAAGATGAAGGTGCTGTAGCAGCAAGCATTTAGGGGGAACAGTAGGGGACAGGGTGGTCCTTCTAGACAGCTTCCATGTACCAGCAAGCAGCCTTCAACTACACCTTTAGGGCAAAATCAGTGTGCGTATGGTAAGGAGGAGGGTCATTGGTGTAGCCCGTGCCCTGTACTTTTACAGAAAGTTGCAGCTCGTAGAGGGCGGGGTTCTGGTGGTAAAGTTCATGGGACAGAGAAAACTCAGACTGCTACGGTTTCACAGGGTTGTGCTGATAATAATTATTTTAATGACCCCGTGATGGCCAGTTTTATCATGATGATTACGATATAGATGAGGCGACAGGTATGTCCTATAGCTAGGACAGCCAGAGACAGGGAGAGGGACCAGTTCAGATACCTGTACATCAGCATTGTACTTATGTCACAGCTGATTGGCAAGGTTTGACTATGGAATTTTTGGTGGACACAGGTGCGACAAAGAGTTCTGTTTCTCGACATATGGTTCCTGGGACGGCCCTGTCTGGCCACAATAATGTTTCAGTAGGTTTTTCAGGGTATGAGTCAAGACCCCGGGGAGGGGAATATTGTAATTGAGCATTCCCCCGGAATCCCTGTTCGCTTGGTGCCAACTGTGCTGATAACAAGTGCGGAAGCAGGGAGGGGAGAATCAACACAAGATGTTACTCTGACAATGGGTGCGGATGGTGAAATTAAGGAAAATTTGCCACCCATGAACAGGACAACAAAAGGGGCTATTACGGGCCCTCTAGGGAAAAAGAGGGTCACCAAAAAAGTAAATAAACGTGACAAAGGCCCTAAAAAGTGTATTTTTACACAGGCGGAAGATGTGGACAAATACACTCAACTAACACTGCGGAAATTGGTGAAGGATATATTTAGCTCCCAGATGGAATCTATACTCACAAGCATTGTTAAAGACACATTGAACACTTGTGTTGAGGATATCCTGAAGAAATGTGAGCATATTGAGTTATTCTTAAGGGACTTGAAAATTCCACTGACACCCCTAATTTAATCACAATACCCCAGGCCCACACAGATCCTAGGTCTCATTCTGGCGAGGATTGCTCCGGTAGTCAATTTCAATTGCAATCCTTGGATAGGTCAAACCTAGCTCCCTAAATAGGACAGGGGTGATCCAGGGGAGCCAAGTTGGGAGGAGGAACTCTTGTCATGATGATCAGAGATCCTTAAGCTCTCCATCCAATGGCATGATTTCAGTTATTAGTGGGAACCAAGGCAAACAAGAGAGGAACTTTAGACCGATTAGCTGTAGACTTAACCTCCTTCCAGAAGCCACCCCTCTGGTAGCCGTTTTTTTAGGGGTGCCCCCACTTGGAGACCATGACTATGAATCCACCTCAGCTCTGTTATGGAAAACCAAATACTGGTGTGATCAACAATATAATGGCAATTTCAAGGTTTCATCTCATATCATAATGGTTAGACGTGTGGGGTGGGTTGGAAACTGTCCCAAACAGGCCGAAGGTTATTGTATCATTGTCAACTTCGATAAAAAGGATATAGCGGGCCGGCTGTTTTGGGACAGTTCTATGTTGGGGAAAGGGCTTCTTTTATCCCACCAGTAAGAGGTTTAAAGGAATCAGGTAGATTCCCAAGTGAGGCATGCCCAGTGTTGTATAACCAGAGTGCTGATCGTCTCTTACAAAATAAAGAACCACAGACTCGCTCAGATGGGCCTACTTGGAGACCGGTAACAGTCCCACATTTATTATCATGGCTAACTGTGTGAAATGAAGAAGGAGGTGGATTAGCCTTAAAAAACAGATTTTTCCCACTGTCCCTGTGAGATGCGAATGACTGACTGGAGGCGCCCCAGTCCCATTAGAGCTTCCACAGTGACAGTCAAAACGGCCAGGTCAAAGATGTAGATGTAGCACCCAAATGTAAGATTATTAGCTGGAATATAGTGAGCCTTAGAAGTAAAAAAGAGGATCCAATCTGGCTGGGTTTTTAAAACATTATGACGTAATTGGTCTCCAGGAGACGTGGGACAAGGCGGATAATTTTTGGATGGATGGGTGTAAATCGCACTGTTCCCCAGCACGCTCTGCTCCGGCAGGTAGAGCAAAGGGGGGACTCCTAATGCTTTTCTCACTAAATCTGAAAGGGACCCAAAAGAGGCTGGAAGTGGGCTTGTGGTAAATAAAATATTACCCTGGCTGAATTTCTAGGCATTAACAATTAGCATGCATCAAGTGAGAAGCAGAGTCCGTGGTATCTGAGTTAAAATGGGCTTTATTCCAACAACTCGAGTCAAAGGGAGAATATGTTCCATCACCTCTGAGGTTCAGGAAGAGTCTTCTAATCATTTAATAACAAAACATCATATATATACTTTTTACTCCTTGTACATAGGGAGCTCGAGGCAGAGCAAGACAGAAAATGAGATAAGAACATGTGGGTGTACACTTGATGAGTCATAGGTGTGTGATAGGTAGGTGTCATAGGTGGGTGGGTACTTAGAGGAGGAGTTGGCATGACCAGCTCGAACTGTGCCCTAATTGTGCAATTTGAGCATGACGTGCAGTTGACGTGTAACTGGGAGGAGGCTGACTTTCAACCTAGCAGAGAGATCTCTTATGTCAAGGCGACCAGCACATCTAGTACAACTGATATCTAGAGTCAGGGGATGTATTATCTGAAGAAAAGGTTGTTCGTCACTAAAAGACAGAGAGGGCATATTTATTCGTTCATTGCATGAGCTTTCTATGGGTGCAAGCACTGTAATTCACTTAAATGGAGACAGAATGGCTATCGGACGGGTCTGTTTACTTTTCCTCACCGGGCAGGGATGCCACTCTGTACAGCAGACGGATAACTGTTATTCATAATACTGTCTTGGCAGACTTCTTGCTGACGTGACTGCAGCTCAGTATGCCAAGAGTCATGTAAACATTAATTCAGAAAGTGGTTTCAGGCTCAACCAGTATGATATTTATTTAAAAGAGCACAATGCAAAATGCAAATACATGGGCCTTCATTTTAGCTTAACGTTTGGGAGACTTGATGACTTGACTTGCAGGACATGTTTGCAGAGGCCTAGTGATTCAGGCCACTACGGGAAATATGCATGGGTGACATGCACATGACATGTAACATAGGGTATATGTAGTGGACATATTTGGTCAGGCAAAATATCATTTTCCTCATTCCCTCCTTGTCACCTACATAACCCTTCAGGATACATCTATATTCATGAGACCGTATAGTTGATCATACAGCATCATTTCTTCATCTTTTATCCTTTGTTTACGTGGATGTGGAATACAGGCAGTAGCACACAAGCCGCAAATGGCCGGACCACACTGCAGACAGAGACAGCAACCAAATACCATAAGTAGGGCCATTCCTAGGAAGGACATAACTTTCCATCCCCATGCAGATATTACACCCCAGAACCAACTGGACCAAGTCCATGTGCCTGGATCTTGATGTATGGCATTAGCAATTTTGTGGAGTCTTGTTATTGCTTCGTACACAGATGGTGCATTATCTGGGATGAAAATGCAACAACTAGATCGGATGACTCTACAAGCTCCGCCCCTATCCGCCAAGATGACGTCTAGAACGAGGCGGTTTTGAAGAACGACAAGTCTAATAGCAGACTGTTCCTGGGTCAAGTTCGCCAGGGCAGATGCAGTTATATTTACAACTGTTTCAAGAGTCCTTGTTAACCTGCGTATCAGTTTACTGTTTTGGACGGGACCTATGAAGAAAAAGAATCCTCTGTTGAAATCTGTATATTGCTCCCAAGCTGTTTCAGTCTGATCGATCCCTGCAGAATCTGTCTCTCTCTTTTGTCTAACATGTCCTAGTCGTGAATCTCTGTGATAATTGGATGGGGCTAGAAAAACGGGTGGCAATAAGAATGCTATATAACAAGTCCCACCCCAGTCTAAGGGCAGATGTACATAGGCTGTCTGACCACAAATGAAATAGGTATGGCGTGATGTTTTGAAAGAAGAAAGTCCGTTATCATCAAACTCTACTACAGTGTTACACTTGCTGTGTCCCATATGTACTGAGCCTTTCTTACTAACACATAAATCACCTTTTGCTGGCAGGACTGATATAAACGGTGGACCTGTATTTTGCTTGGGCTGAACGTTTAACATTATAAAATTAACAGATGCATTTCCCTGTTCGTACTCTTCATTCTCTAAATCGGTTCCCTTTCTTTGGGGGAATCCGTCTTTGTCTGGCAAGCATGCTTCATTCATTACTTCATCCAGGTTTCCATATATCCAGCCACCTGGATAAGCTATGTACCTTCTATCTATTGATGTCATTAGAGCAAACCATGCTCCACACGAACCATTGTGTGAGAACGGTAAAGGGTAGAAGGGCAGAACTCCCTTCGTTTCTTGATAAGGAGGCAGTTGGCCACATACCCAGCAGTCAGTTGCATTGCTGGTCTGATGAGAATGGTGTAACATTCGAATAAATGTATTGTTACGTAGTGCAAGTCGATATGACAATTCATGGGGAGGCAGGTCACTAAATGTATGCTCTATGGTACTGTCAGCATGTTACTGTCAACATCAGTAATTTTCTTTGGCATAGGCGTACCTCACATATATCACCATTCTATCAGCAGCCTGTCAAAGTACATAGGTGAGCCTTGAAACTAAATGAATGCAAACTAAACTAATGTAGGGGACTCTTAGCAATGCACTAACATGGTAGTGTATTGTAGCTATCAAAAAGGGCCACGTTCATTAATTTACAAATAGCCACTTTCCTAAGTGAGTGGGATAACTGTCACACGCTATTCTAAAGGGCAGCTTGCATTGGGAAAAATATTCTGTAGAAACATTCCTATTAAAACAAAAAACACTGTTGCATTACACTAATTTAAAGCACATTCTCTAATGGGTCTGTTTCATATTTTCTTTCCAACCGTGAAAACATTGAAGCACTCTTTGTGCAAACCCTTATCTCGATTCGACTGGTCTATTTACAACTATACCGACCTCTGAGCCAAACACATTAAATCAAGCGTTCCAAGGCATTTACCATTCAATCTGCAAACTGAATACGCCCATTGGATAACATGGCAAATCGCACCTCCACACAAAACATGCTTTTTCCACCACTTCCACAGCTCAGATCCTTTTTAAATTTGTCATCACAGTAGTCCAAGCTATTCCCTAAATCCTCACCAAAAAGCAACCAAATCCCTCCACTGGAACGGGTACGAATTTCCGCTCAAAAACACGCCCCCCCCCGCAAACACCAAAAAAAAAACGCCAAAATTCCTCAACACCTTGTTAAAACAAATACTGCCTTCTCAATAAAAGATATTAACTCTTTGGCAGCCGAAGCACAATCATTCCCCAATGACTGCAGTACATGGGAAAGTCATGAACTCATCTCTCCACGTTATCACATAACACATACGCACATCTTCAAAACATTTTCTCTAAGCACTTGAAAGAGATCCAGCTCTCTCCTGACTAACGTAATGGCTAGGGACCTGATGATAACATGCTCTGCACAAGCCATAACTACATGGCGCTATTCACAAGCCATATTTACAAGAAACTCAACAAGTCACAAAAATGACTCGCTATTCACAAGGCATATTTACAAGGAGCTATACTTAGGAAAATTCATTAAACTACTCACAAGTCTTAATCTCAAGTCGCTATTTACAAGCAACTACAAGCCATTCACAAGGCGATACACACATGGATGTAACAAACTATTCACAAGTCTTAAGCACAAAGCGCAATTCACAAATAAACCAACTAGTTACTCACAAGGCACTTGCGCAGTCCAGAAGGGACTTGTCTAGATACAAGTAAATGAACTCTTCAGATGCTGTCGACTTATTTTACATACTCTAAAGGGTACAGGTGGTGGCGTTCTCTACCTACTGGGTCTTTCTGAGGTGGTCACTTGAACTAGTTCTTCTGACAGGGTGGGATAAATACCAGTAATGACGGAATTTCTTTCTCTAACAGTCTGTTCTGTCTTGACCTGTTCCCCCTTATCCCGTAGTTCTTTTTTCTTTGGCTTTTTCCTCTGCTAGTTTGTTTCTCTCTACTTTGTTGAATTCTTTCTCTGATCACCTATGTGACTCTTTGCGCCATAACTCAATGGCATCTTTCTGAGAGGGTCTTGACTTCTTTCTCCAAATGGCGTTTAGCCCATGCTTATTATACATAAAATGACCAGGTGTGTCTCTAGGCCGGATTTTAACTGTCTATTCTAGTAAACCTCTTCTGGTCCCTATCTGACGTAATTTTGAAAACAGAAACCAATACAATGGAAACACAATACACAAAAATAGACTGTAACAATCAACAATCATTCACACTAAACAATTTAAACACTGAAACAGATACAGATACAACCTAAACTGATACAGAGAGTTAAACATGTACTTGAAAAACAGTTTGTGCACTGAAAATACAGTACAACCATACCGGTCCCAAAAAATTGAGACACGTCTTTACCGGGCCCACGTTTAACTTAACCGTGGACCCGTCTTGACCGTTCCCACCTTTTACCGTGGGCCCGTCTTGACCGTTCTCATTTAAAATGAGCCCGTCTTGAAACTTGATACAATTCCCATAGTGGTACTCACCGGGAAAGCAGAACTTGAAACTTGAAGGCCTCGGAAACTTGACTTGACTACGCTTGCGCCTTGGAACAGGTGGACCTCTGGAGACCTTGGACCTTGCTCTCTCACGGGCTGGGCCTCTGGTTGAGACGATCCGCGATTCTCACCGCCTCACATGGATGCCTGGTCGCAGTCCGTCCTCCTCCGTGGGCCTAAGGGAGTGGCAGGAAGTCCTGCTGGTGCGCTTTGAAGTCCGTCACGGCTGTAGAAGGGGGCAAAGACTAGACCGACAACTCCGGCGAGTGGGGAAAGGGATATGTCCCTGTAAGGGTGCCAAATTATGTGGTAAATAAAATATTACCCTGGCTGAATTTCTAGGCATTAACAATTAGCATGCATCAAGTGAGAAGCAGAGTCCGTGGTATCTGAGTTAAAATGGGCTTTATTCCAATAACTCGAGTCAAAGGGAGAATATGTTCCATCACCTCTGAGGTTCAGGAAGAGTCTTCTAATCATTTAATAACAAAACATCATATATATACTTTTTACTCCTTGTACATAGGGAGCTCGAGGCAGAGCAAGACAGAAAATGAGATAAGAACATGTGGGTGTACACTTGATGAGTCATAGGTGTGTGATAGGTAGGTGTCATAGGTGGGTGGGTACTTAGAGGAGGAGTTGGCATGACCAGCTCGAACTGTGCCCTAATTGTGCAATTTGAGCATGACGTGCAGTTGACGTGTAACTGGGAGGAGGCTGACTTTCAACCTAGCAGAGAGATCTCTTATGTCAAGGCGACCAGCACATCTAGTACAACTGATATCTAGAGTCAGGGGATGTATTATCTGAAGAAAAGGTTGTTCGTCACTAAAAGACAGAGAGGGCATATTTATTCGTTCATTGCATGAGCTTTCTATGGGTGCAAGCACTGTAATTCACTTAAATGGAGACAGAATGGCTATCGGACGGGTCTGTTTACTTTTCCTCACCGGGCAGGGATGCCACTCTGTACAGCAGACGGATAACTGTTATTCATAATACTGTCTTGGCAGACTTCTTGCTGACGTGACTGCAGCTCAGTATGCCAAGAGTCATGTAAACATTAATTCAGAAAGTGGTTTCAGGCTCAACCAGTACGATATTTATTTAAAAGAGCACAATGCAAAATGCAAATACATGGGCCTTCATTTTAGCTTAACGTTTGGGAGACTTGATGACTTGACTTGCAGGACATGTTTGCAGAGGCCTAGTGATTCAGGCCACTACGGGAAATATGCATGGGTGACATGCACATGACATGTAACATAGGGTATATGTAGTGGACATATTTGGTCAGGCAAAATATCATTTTCCTCAGGCTCTCATAATTGCTTGACAATAGAATTGATAACCCCTAACTTCCCTAAAATATTATTTGTTAATTTTTATAATTCAACGGAAACTTATTTTATAAATCAACATCTATGTTATTTGAATTGTTTTTGGGAAGAGTATAGTATGAAGCAAACTACTTTTATCACAGTGTACTTATGGGCGATTTTAATATTCATATTTGTGACCTGAACTGTTATGTTGATGATCACCTAGGGCCAGCTTATTCTGTGACACCCCACTTTGAGCACACACAACAGGGGGAAGCCCTGGAGGATCTTTTGGATGGTGCAGATCTCTTTGAACCTAGTTTAAGTGATACGACTGATCGGATCACTACTTTTAAAGCTAGAGAGAAAGATACTGTTATTGACTATATATTTATCTCCCCCCCATGATAGCCCAGGTAGTGTTTTATAATGCCAGGATGTTGCATTTCAGTGACCACAATCCGGTAATACTTGTGCTGGGACCAACCGGACCTACTCCACTCCTGTATGTCCAAGGTGCACACATGGATGTGCAATTCAGCATTAAAACTGAACGGCTCGAAAACAGAGATGATGCTGCTTGGACACTCGGGGCCTTCTTTTCCACCAGGCAGTTGGCCGAATTGTCTTGGCGACCCTCCAATTCCAAAAAAGGAGATAAAAAGCCTTGGGGTGTGGCTGGAGCAAGACCTGTCTTTTAAGACCCATGCAAGAATAATCGCTGGAGTCTGTTTTGGTATGCTCCGGTCAGCCCGTAAGGTTTTACCTCTTCTTCCCCCGGCATCTAGGAAACTCCTCATCCAGGGATTAATTGTCTCAAGGCTGGATTACAGCAATGTGATTTTTGTGGGCGCACCGGAAGCAACACTCAATAAACTCCAACAAGTGCAGAACGCAGCAGCAAGGCTCCTGATGAACATCCCAAGGAGACAGTCTGCAAAGCAAGCATTAAGAGCGCTGCACTGGCTCCCGGTACGGGAGAGGATTACATTTAAATCTCTCTGTACGGCCCATAAAATCCTTCAGGGGAAGGGACCTCCTATCTTGGCTAATATGGTGCTTCCCTACAAGGCAACTAGAGCCCTGCGCTCTGACCATAAATCCCTGGTACAAGTGGTCAGAGTTAAAAGAGCCCGGACCGGTGGTAGGAGATTCTCTGTGAACGCAGCCAATTTATGGAATGCGCTACCTCTGAACTTGCGGACTGAGGCTTGCATTACTCGGTTCCGGAAGTTACTCAAGACTCACTTGTTCCCCGCCTAATGCTGTCTCCCTTGCTTTACCTCCCTGAGACATGAATGAGCGCTGGGATGCCTTAGGGTAACCACGCGCTATACAAGATTCCAAATAATAATAATAATAATAATAGGTAAAGATTGTGGTCTTTTGGGAAAAACTGGAAAGAAAAAGGGAGTTAGTAGCGTGATAACAAGTGATCAGGGGAGGAGGCTAAAATGGGCTAAGGTAATACGTGACCTTTTCTTCTCGAACCTCTGTGAGAAGGCCAAAGATAATATTTCAATATGTTTTGATAGCACCATCCCTGGGGTTGAGAACCTTAGAACATTCGAAGGGTTTTGTGGTCAGGTAGCATCTGATCTGACTATGACATTTAAACCCAGATTAACTATGGGTAAAAAGTGGTTTGATAGCAACTGTTCACTGGCCCATTGCAATTTGGTGCAAGCCCAGAAAAACATACCCAAGATAAGGAGCTGTTAAACATGGTGAGGAAACAGTATAAGATCGCTGTCTCTAAGCAGAAAAACGAGATTGAAGAGGAGGCTTGAAATGCCCAATGTTATATAACCAGAGTGGTGATCGTCCCTTACAAAATAACGAACGAGAGACTTGCTCAGATAGGCCTATTTGGAGACCAGTAACAGTCCCACAATTATTATCATTGCCGACTGTGCGAAATGATCGCTGTCTCTAAGTGGAAAAAAGAGAATAAAGAGGAGGTCAAGAATGCACTCTTATCTGCTGAAGTCCTTAAGGATAGCTCTTGATTCTGGGCCATTGTTAATAAACCCTTTTTTCCAGTATAGAGAATGGCTCTTTAGAATGCAACATTACAGAGGCCCAGTGGCTCTCCCATTTTGAAGCAATTTATGGATCTAATGTCACCAAAAACTCCTCCATCAGCCTGGAAGCTAATAGGGCTTTACCTCCCTGGGTCTTGAAGGAGGAGGATGTAGAAAGGGCGATAATACAGACTTCTAGTAACAAAGTGCCTGGCCCTGATTCTGTTCTCGCTGACCTGTATAAATGTAACCCAAAATTCTGGGCCAATATATTAACTAATGTTTTTAATGTTTCAAGTTCACAGGGATTTCCTGCTTCATGGTCTTTATCCACGATCATACCAGTTTGTAAAAAGGGTCAGAGAGGGGATCCACGGTGTTACAGACCGATATCTCTAATTGATTCTGCTGTTAAAATCCTAGGCAAAGTGATCCTAGCTAAAGTCTCGGATTGGGTGAACGATAACTAAGTAAGGGCGAATTTTGCGAATTCGCAATTCACGAATTTGCGTATTTGCGAATTCGCAATCCGCAAAATTCGCGAACTTTCGCAAATTTGCGGGTTTTTTTGTGTTCGCAAGGGTTTCTGCCAGTTCGCAAGGGTTTTTTACCAGTTCGCAAACGCGAAGTTACCTGTCGGGTCGCAACGGTCGCGACCATGTTGTTTCTACGTCTGGTTCATCACAGCACCCTCTGTTTCACCACTGCCACCCTCTGTTTCACCACTGCCACCCTCTGGTTCACCCATGCCGCCTCTGGTTCATCACTGCCACCCTCTAGTTCATCACTGTAGATTATGAGGGGAAAAGCACACCTGCCCTGCCTCAACTGACATGAATTAATTTGGGGCTGATTAATGTGTCACTGAATTTGAGCTGGCACCTGCTTCCTTAGCTGTAAGTGCTTCCTGATTAATGATGAGCTTGAACTTTTGCACCTGCTAAGTGCTTTCGGTTTTGCAAAATTCGTTAGCACACCTGCCCTGCCTCAACTGACATGAATGAATTTGGGGCTGATTATGTGTCACTGAATTTGAACTTCCAGTCTGGCACCTGCTTCCTTATCTGTAATTACTTTCTGCAGCAGTGTAATTTTTTTTAACAGGACCTTTGTGGCATACTTGTAGCTATTCTCTGAGCCTGCTGTGAGGGTCAGAGCAGGGTCATAGAATAGTTGCAAGTAGGCAACTGAACTCTGGGGGGGCCCCTCAGGAAGCACTACAGGAAATGGTTACTAATGATGAGCTTGAACTTTTGCACCAGCAGAGTGCTTTCAGTTTTGCAAAAATCATTTTTCTGCAATTTCGCACGATTCGCGGGGGAGATCGAATTCAGAAGCCGCGAATTCGTGCGAATATGCGATTTGTTTTTTGCGGCGTGTTAGTTCCCGTGTTTTGTTGCGTTTTCGCGAGCCGCTTGTAGCGCAACGAAGCGAAGTTACCCTAGCGGTCGTACATGGGCGCGGCCATCTTGTTTGCGTGAAGTATTTCAGTTTCCAGGCGCTATGTGTAATCTCGCAAGGTGTGCGGCTCGCTAGTACAAGTTCGCGTGTGATCGCATGGGAAATCTCGCGCGAACTTACCCACGCGTTCGTGAACGGGCGCGGTCATCTTGTTTTTCAATTATTGCTATGGTTCTGGGTATCCTTTCTGTATTCTCTCTCAATCTCTGCCATCCTTTGCTTGTTTGAAGTTTTTTTGATCTATTTTACTTATTATCTATCCCTCTATTTTTCTAGCTCTATATTTTTGTGTTTTCTGCTACTTTTGGTTAATTTTAAACTACTTTTTTAAACTCTTTTCTTCTTCCCTATTCTATTTCTTATTTATTATTTACCTTGCTTTCTGCCCAGACCATGGTAAAGGGAGCCGGAAAGCAGCCCGCGAAGGGGAAGGGTCCCGCACCCCGTGCCCGGCTCCTGTGCGGGCGTTTGAGGGAGGAGCTAGTGATGCCACGGGAGATCTTTAGCGCGGAGGAGGTGGCCGCACTGGTGTACTTTGTACAGCGCCGCCTCCCCAGGACCATCGCGACAGGCGGCAAGATCGCAAGCGGCTACGGGAGCACCGGAAGCGGTGGGAGAAGGTGTGCAGGGCCATGTATCAACACTCTCGGGTCCGGCGCACCTACAACCAGGCCACCCACTGTTGGACGGATCTCCTGGACCGGGATCGCGACTTGCTCGACCTGCTCGGCGTCGAGATCCCCGGGCTTGGTGAGTACTAGTAGCTATTTCATCACTACTCTGTTTTCTCCTGCTCTGTGTGTTATTATATTGCAAATTTTTGTTTTTTATCAAGAGCAATAATGCTGCCGATTACATTGTAGGTAAATTATATTTCAAAATCTTCTGTGCATTTCAGGTGCACTGCTCTCCTTCTCAGTAGCGTTGCTACTATGCTTATTTGTTTTCAATTTTGTGTTCATTTCATTGGCCTGAGAAATTATGTATGAGTGTAGTTTACAGAACTGCGTAATGCTATGCACTAAGGGGCAGATTTGCATTTACCGGCGCATCCCTGCAAAGTAGCAGGGATGCGCCAGTAATTGTGCGCCACACCACCACCACCCATGGTGCGCCGTATTTACAATGCGGCGCACCATGGGCCCAAAACATCACCGAAGCATTACGCATCTGTGCCGTGAAGGCGGCGCATTGTTGGAGTTGTGTCGCAACGATGGCGCAGCTCCAGCAATGCTCTGGGGTGCCCTATCTCCCCAATGCTGCGTCAAGCTGTATGTCTGCTTCAAGCAGGCGCAGGGTTTGAGTGACGCATCATTGTCCTAAAAGTGACTGATTGAAATCTTGTAGATTTCCCTCAGGCACTTTTAGGATGCGTTCATGCGCAGTAACGCCCTCCATTGCGCCGGAACGCCCCCTGATGGTGCAGGGCTTTACAACGTGATGCATCTCCCATATGCGTCATGTTGTTAATATACGCCGCACCATGGCGCCTCTTTTGTTCTGCCGCTGCATCACAAAAGTCACGCAACAACCGAGCAAAAGAGCCGCAAGGGTCTTGTAAATCTGCCCCTACAGACTCAAGTCCAGTCCTTCCTTTGTACACCTGGCAATAAGAAGAAATAGTGGTGGTGGATTGATAGTTTGAGTATTTTAATGACTGGTTAATGTAGTAGGAAACTTTTTAGTGTAGTCACTGATCTGCAATCACGATGGAGTTTGTATGTCACTTCGCGTGCTGTGGACTGCTGCCTGCCAGTCCTAGGCGAATCTTTTAAGTACTTTGTTTAGTGAGTTACATAACTTTCCAAGTCGACGGTCCGCAAATCAAGCAATACTAATATCGTAGTAGACCACATGAGATAGGTCAACATATCCCGTGGAATAGTTGTCTATTTGCTATTTCGCCAAAATATTTTGTTATTGTTCTTTTGAAATGTTTGATTTGGTTGACAACAATCATCCATGTTTTCGGTTCTTTCTTTCTTTCATGTTGTACATCAGCTCCCCCCAGGGGCAAGAGGACAGAGGAGGAGGTGGTTGCTGCTGCTGCTGTAGAAGGCCAGGATCGGTCAGGCGAGGGCTCCTTTGCTGGCCCCAGTACGTTTTCATTTTAATATAGAGTACCTATTTTTTCCTAGCGTTCCTCATTCGATTTTTTCTAAATCGTCTTTGATCTTCTTGTAGACTGTATCTAAATTCTTATCCTGCCTCTACTATGACTCCCTGTGGTATTACTAGATTATTCTTATTAGTCTGTCTGTGTAGCTAACTAAGATTGCACAGTTGGCAAAAGGTGTCAAACGAAACTCCCATTCTAGTCATCAATAGCTCTATGAACTGAGTGCAGTCCTCTCGGATTGTCCATAATGTCTTTTCAAGTCTTCAAAATGTTTATGCTTTGACAATTCCCAAACAATAAAATGCGAATGACCACCAAGAAAGAATAAGATAATACTCTACTTTTGGTTTGGATAGGAGGACAATCCATACTACTACTGTTGCAGGGACAAATCTGCACAAACAGAACTATGGACACTAAATAGTGCATTGTTTATCAATTATAATAGGCGCAGGTAGACTTTCCACATACCTCAGTGATAACAGACTTTGAAGAACCCCCAATCTCCTTACTGACTAGATAGTGTGGCAGAGTCATTTAGCTCCCGAATTCATTGATGATTGATCCCCAATGATGATTATCCAACGCAGGACAAGAGTACAGAGTCAGAGTCCAGAAGTGTCAGAGGCACGGACTCATGCTTGCAAATTGCAAAACCTTTTGCTCAGTCACTCTTGACCAAAAACAACAGAGTCTATTTAAGTTTTAAAGCTTTATTAAAAGTAAAAACATTTATTAAAAATCAAGTTTGTCATAAAACATAAATGGTTGATTAAAAATGGAAAAGTGCTTAGTGATTTATTTCACACATTTATTGTGGGCGAGCCGAGCCCTCACCTGGTTTGAACTTTAATTTTTCCTTTTGGTGCTGAATCGTTGGTCACTCCGTCCTAGTGATGATGATCTGATCTTGCTCTTGTTCTTAGAAGTGAAGCTTCTATCTGTTATGAGAAAAATGGTGCGTGTTAAAAAGCAAGCATTCATCAGTTGTGCCAAAAAGTGCAGCAAGACAAAACCCTTCCCTGGAAAAAGGGAAATTTTTACTTTAGAGTAAACAGTCACAAATTATTAGATTGGTTTCTGTATTCACATTTCTTCATTCCTAGTTAAAATACTAGTGAGTGGTGTATGTCTATGACATCTAACATTCTTAAATGTACTTTGTAGGTGGAACATCTGATGCCGGGGCCAGCGCGGAGGTGGAGGAGGACACTTCTGAGGAGGAGGCGGTGCAAGTGCCGGAGGAAACTGCTGTGAGGGTTGCCACGGTAGTGGCGGGCAGTGGTAAGCTCTTATATTCCTTACTTGAGATTGCAGACTGCAGAGTGTGCTCTCTGCACTGGTGTAGTATATATGTTGTACAGTTAAGTTACTATACTGTTAAGAAGCCTTTCAAATTTAGAACAAAGTTTTTATCAACCAGGTAGTAGCCTCCTCTAAATGTACTTCAACTCAGCGGTGAATTTTTTTTTGAGAATCCAAATCAGATCTGAGATGAACTTGATGGATGGGATGAACGAAAAGCGAAAGAATGGTGTAAGTAAGTGTGGAAGGACGAGCAAGTTAAAAGTAATGATGACTGACAAAGAAGAATGATACGTGTTTGATTGGTGCCGGAGGTGGCTGGGAAGGAATATGATGCATGGTTGGGTGAAGGATGAAGCAAGGATGGGTGGAAGGAGAACAGCCTTGGTGGGTGAAACAGAAACTGTATGTGTGCGCAATACATCCTTTGGTTGAAATTCAAATGCGAGTCAAGCACGGATGTATGGCTTATGGTTTCCCAAATAAAATGAAAAGGTTGTTTTCCCGTGAGAAAACGTAAGGTTTGTCCAGATGAGAGACATGAAGAAGAATGATTGACATATAGTTTGAATGGATGGATGCCTGGATCATGGTACTATCTGACTCTTAGATAGCATATGTGTATCTAGAGAGAGTAGACGGTCACTGAATGAACTAAGTGTTACTTTGAAGAGCATGTAACACCGCACCCGCACGTCCGTTCCAGTGTAGGAAACTCAAGGAAAAGAAGTTTTAATTTTATCCGAATACTACCATGAATAGTAGCAGTAGTTTGTATTGCAAGCACAGCATATATCCGGCTATTACGATGGCCACTCACTACCTCTGTTAATAAGTTTAGTAGAACTCGGTCATTCATGTGTGGATGTATCACTGTTCACTCAATAAAAAGCAAAGCACCTAAAGTCATCCCATATGTAAGCAAATACATACCATGTGCAGTGATAGATAATCAGATTATTTATCTTCTTCATTTTCCTTTTCTCGTATTCATTGTCACTGTAGGGTGAAAGTTAAATTAATTAAGCAGTAGCCCTTGTAACAGAGTATTCTCAGTGCCACCCGTAATAGAAAAGTAAGAGCATCACCACCTGCATGTACTGGACCAGTACAGTAACGCAAGTCTGTCTCACTCATCATGGCGGGCGTCTGTTTTTCTCGGGTGCAAGTTGACTGCGCTTTCATTTTGCCGGCTTGCAGAAGTTAACGTACCAATTTTGCTAAACAAGAGAGAAGAAGAAGAATAAGACTGGTGTACTGTCATAGTCGATTCTAATGGAGTGAGTCCATAGTGCTCGTAGAATTGATTCCTTAAACTCCCACTAATGTTAGAGCAAGGATGAAGAAGTGGGAGGTTAGATAGATACTGGCCACAATAGTTATGTACTGCGCTTGCAAGTTGCTAGTTCTACTGTGACACAACTTTCTGCTAAATCATTTGGTGTTAATCTTAAAGAGCATTGGTTACAGACTATGTCTTTCTTTCTTCATATAGATGCTCCTTCCAAACCAACACGGAAGGAGCTGGCTAAAAGGGCCCGGCAACGGAGGCTGGAGGCGACTGTCGCCGAATATCGGCGGCTGGTGGCCCAGGAGGAGGGGGACACGCAGTCGACCACAACATCGACCGGTACAGCTGCATCCTCCTCCTTGCTCCCTGGGTCGGGCAGTCAGGGCAGCAGGTCTCCAGCGGTACGGAGCCGGGGTACCGCAGCCACCCGCCACCGCCGAGCAGCAAAAAAATCAGCTGCCCCCCACAGCAGTACCAAAAAAAGGTTGCACCGCCTTTCACTCAGGGTGTCCTACCTCGAGCAGGAGCTGCTCTACACCAAAACCCTGCTCGAGACCCTCCGCAAGGAGCATGCCGACATGGCCCGAAAAGTCAACAGCAGCCAGCAGTAGGAGGAGACTGTCCCTTGCCCCTTTTTTAAAGACTTCTGGGGGGTGGGAATTGGGAGTTGGGTTTTCTACTTTTTTGGACTTAGTTTTCACGGACATTCATTGGGGTTCGGGAAGGGGGTGGGTTGGGTCTTGCGGGAGAATATTTATGTTAGGGATATAAATATACTTTAAACTTTATCTTAGCATACGTGTTTTTTATTGCTTTTGAGGCTGGTGGGTGGGGGTTTAACAGTAAGTTTGTTTTCCTGAAACTTAAGTGGCATCTTGATTCAAGTTGTGTAAGTAATTGCCCAAATGTTTTCAAAACTAAGTACCTCTCACAGAGTAAGTGAATTCAATAGTCCTAGGACCGTCAGTCTCTCGTCTCTCCTAATACTCCATTATACTACCTCCCCCCAAACACTTATCTTACCTGTAATTTATGTTTGGAAATAGGGCTAGGCATAGGGCTGGCTGCACGGAAAATGGCGATTAAGGTTGGCAATCCTGGGCGGATGAAATGTCATCATTACGTTGGTACTAGTGGTGTTACACAGTGGCAGTTGCAGCATCTGGAAAAAAAGAAAATGAAACCTTGTTTGTCCTTACCGTAGCATTAGAACGGTACAATAGAGAATATAGCAGGTGACACTACACTAGAACAGTGCCATAAAGTAGCCTAACTAATGGTAAAGTATTGGAAGTATAACTACTACTTGCGTTGAATTTCTTTGACATTGGCTACTACTACAAGAAATAGTACTGAAGGTGAAGAACCCAGCAGCGTAATCATTAGCCACGCCTAGGAGGAGGATGTTCTTGATGAGCAATCAAGTTGATGGCGCACACGAAAATCTGCTTTCATTTGCCAATAGTCATGGGTCTGTGTCAAGCTGAGTAAGAATATATCCTCGGATTCCTTCACCGTTCTGTTGCTATGACCTTATCCTCCCCAGCAAGTGTGTGGAATTATTGCTGTCATTTAGTCACACATCAATCAAAACCACACAGCCCGTGGGAAGAGGTTTAGGGTTTGGAAAATGGATGGGAAAATGGATGGGAATGGGGGTTTTTGGGAAAGTTTTGTTGAGAGAAGAAAAAAAAAGCACAGCATGGACAAGCAATAATTGAAGATAAACAAAGCTACCATACAGTACAGTACAAAGCTATCCATAAATCTTTTATGTGACATAAAGCAAGTGCATGCACTACTGCATGCATGGTTACTGAAAAGTATTCACTTGCCTATCTCTGCACTCAGAGAAACACTTCGTACATTAAATTAGGTTTGAAAAATAGCAGAAGTAAAACCTATACAATGGCTGTAGGGATGAATTTAGAAGCAGAGATCAAAGAAATGCAGAGTCACACTCATAGAAGTTCACAGCAATAACATTACTTAAAAGATAATTAGAAAAGAACGGATACTATATCTGTATGTTGTTGTAGTTGTCCTGTTGAATTTGGGAAGTTGCATGCATCCTACCATTCCTCTTATTAGCGGGACTCCTCCATTCCATCTGACGCTCCGTCCATCAATGTTGGTGACCAGAAGACACCTTGTCCACTGCCTGCCTGGCGGATGCTGAATTGTGAAACCTGACTTCATCCTTTTTTTCCCATTGCACAGGCTGAAACCCGGCCTGTAATTATTGATGGAAAAACAGGAAGTGATATTAGAACACCACTGACAAATAAATATAAGGTATGTACGCTGTGTAATGCAAAAAGTCACACTTTGAGTTTCCTAATAGACAGTACAATATTTTTGAAAGTGCGTACTCTGTCTGAGTCTCCTTTTGAAGGATAAATAAGTATGGGCGAATTAATTTAGCGGATTTTTCCCCTCAAGCTAGGTGTACTGTAAACTGTGTTTTAGAACAAAATTAGACCTTCCCAGCAGTGCTCCCAGACCCTTACTAAATCCAGTCGCAAAAATAGAGAAGACCCCCAATCAGATCTCAAAAAACGTGCGATACTGCTACCTGTCAGAGGCCTAGTAGAAAATGGTGACAAAACATACTTTGAAAGAAAAGTAGGCCCAAATCCCCCCTTACCCACCATGGATTGTATTCAAACCACTTGCAAGCAAGCAAAAGTATCCATACCCAGCATTGCTCCAAGACTCGCAAACCCCCCACAAACACCAGGAACCCCTACAAACAGCCCACCGAAAACGGTAGAGTGAGCGAAATCTCAGAAAATGCAAAAACTTTTTCTGCTCTGATTTTCTCCAAACCACTTTTAGACGGTATTACCCCTTCCAAGCAAGGCCCCCAGACATGTGAACCCGGGCAAAAACAAGTTTCACCCCCCCAAAAGGCCGAAAAGCAAAACCGGGAAAAGGCACACTTAGGAAACTTTGGGCCTACCTGGAATTCAGTCCAAATGTGCTCTGCAGCTAGGCCCGAACTCCCCTTTTCCACCATGAATTTCCTGTAAAACAGATGCAATCAACATTAGAATGTGCCAGCAGTGCTCACAGACCCGAAAACCCACCCCCAACAACCTAAAAGCCCCCCAAACAGCACCCCAAAGACAGGCAAGTGATCAAAAGCGCAAAAACTTTTTCTGCTCCGATTTTCTCCAAACCACTTTTAGCCAGTATTATACCTTCCAAGCAAGGCCCCCAGACCTGTGAACCCGGGCAAAAACAAGTTTCATCCCCCCAAAAAGCCGAAAACCAAAACCGGTAAAAGCCACACTTAGGAAACTTTGGGCCTACCTAGAATGCAGTCCAAATGAGCTCTGCAGCTAGGCCCTAACTCCCCTTTTCCACCACGGATTTTCTGAAAAACAAATGCAATCAACATTAGACTGTGGCAGCAGTGCTCCCAGACCCCAAATCCCACCCCCAAAAACCTGGAAGCCCCCCAAACAGCACCCCAAAGACAGGCAAGTGAGCAAAAACGCAATATACTTTTTCACCTCTGATTTTCTCCAAACCACTTTTATCCGGTATTAGACCTTCACAGCAATGCCCCAGACCCGTCAACTCACCCACAAAGAAGTAGAACACCCCCACAAGTGCAGAGTCTTTCTTCAATGGGCATAATCCAGCCATCTGCTTTGAGGGAAATAGGAGTCTGGAGGAGGAGTATAGAGGAGCATGTTCTTGTGAACTTGTAAACCTGAGGAATGCAGACTGCGGCACCTTCAAATCAATAAGCAAATAAGTGAAGACAGTTCTGCTGATGGGCTTGTTTTTGTGATTAGGTGATTAAAGTTTTTTTATATAGATTTTGCAAAACAAAGAAAGACAGACACACAGGAATAAAAGTGAATAAGGGCGAAAAAGAAAGTTAGTGATTCATTGACTCATTTTCATGGCTCGGTGTCAGGGAAGAAGACCTCGTCCTCAAACTCTGAGCATTCAGACGGGAGTAGGTCAGTTAACAGAGAAGAACTTCCCTCATCTTAGTTGGTGTCCTCCTCGTCTTCTTCCTGCGTGCATTCTCGTATTTTGTAATCTGGTGGTATGAAGTGCTGATTCATCTTGATCATTGTTAACCTCTCCACATTTTTGGGCTAGAGGCGGGTCCTTTTGGAAGTTACAATGCCACCAGCAGCACTGAAAACACGTTCAGAAGACAACCTTGCGAGTGGGCAAGACAAGTAATTTATAGCCAGGTTGGTGATCTCTGGCCACACATTTCTTTCCCATGCCAATACGCCAATGGGTCATGATGAACATAGACCTCTGTTGAGTCATTCAGATAGGCCTGCACCATCGACTCAGGTTTTTCCAGGGTTCCTCCACTTTGCCCACTTTTTTCTGGGACCTTTTGAGAAGCAAACCCAAGCTGAGTTAGCTAATCCTCTTCTTCACACAATATTACTGTTGTGTCTGGTGCAGATGATAAGGTTGCTGGTGTCGTTAACTAAGCAGGGCTGAAAATTCGTTCCGCTCGCGGAATTTGCGGATTTTCCGCGATTTCGTGATCCGCGAATCTCGCGAAATCACGGTAAAATCCGCGAATCAGCAGGACAAATTTTCAGCCAAGCACTTACAGGGTTACAGCAGCAGGTGCAAAAGTTGAAGCAAATTTTTTGTAACCTATTACAAAAGGGTTACAAAACAATTAACTTCAACTTGGGCACCTGCTGCTGTAAGCCTGTAAGTGCTTCCTGGCGCCTCGTTGCCTACTTGCAACTATTCTCTGACCCTCATCTGGCCTTTGAAGCAGGGTCAGAGAATAGTTACAAGTAGGCAATGAGGCGCCTGTCACGAAAATTAAACCTCAACAGGAAGCACTGACAGATATAAAAACAAGCATTTGCAATGCAATAGGTTTCGCATTAGGAAAGTTTGAGCTATTGGTCTTGTAAATGACAATTTTTTTTATTTATGTGTTGGTTTTGAAAATAGCTAAATTAATAGCTTTGTCATTTACAATGCCAATAGTTATAACTTTCGCAAATGTGACACCTATAGCATTTGTAATGCATACTCAAATAAAAGTGATTTTAATTTATAATGGCAATAGCGTAAACGTTTATAAATAACTTTTGTGAAGATTATGTTGAGTGTATTTTATTGTGACGAAAATCCAAGAACAGAAGTGAAATATTAACATCTTTCTGTGACATTTGTAATGAAGTTTGAAACATTGAGAGAACATATTTGAACAAGTTGTTGTTGAATGGTTGCGCAGATTAATGCTGGGGTGGCACTGAGTGGTGCTGTGGTGGTGCTGAGTGGTGCTGTGGTGATGCTGAGTGGTGCTGTGGTGGTGCTGAGTGATACTGGGATGTGCTGAGTGATGGTGGGGTGGTGCTGAGTAGTGCTGTGGTGGTGCTGAGTGATGCTGTGGTGGTGCTAAGTGATGCTGTGGTGGTGCTGAGTGGTGCTGTGGTGGTGCTGAGTGATACTGTGGTGGTGCTGAGTGATGCTGTGGTGGCGCTGAGTGGTGCTGTGGTGGTGCTGATTGGTGCTGTGGTGGTGCTGAGTGATGCTGTGGTGGTGCTGAGTGATGCTGTGGTGGTGCTGAGTGCTGCTGTGGTGGTGCTGAGTGATAATGTGGTGGTGCTGAGTGATGCTGTGATGGCGCTGAGTAATGCTGTTGTGGCGCTGAGTGGTGCTGTGGTGGTGCTGAGTGGTGCTGTGGTGGTGCTGAGTGATGCTGTGGCAGTGCTAAGTGATGCTGTGGTGGTGCTATGTGGTGCTGTGGTGGTGCTGAGTGATAATGTGGTGGTGCTAAGTGATGCTGTGGTGGTGCTGAGTGATGCTGTGGTGGCACTGAGTGGTGCTGTGGTGGTGCTGAGTGGTGCTGTGGTGGTGCTGAGTGATGCTGTGGTGGTGCTGAGTGATGCTGTGGTGGTGCTGAGTGGTGCTGTGGTGGTGCTGAGTGATAATGTGGTGGTGCTGAGTGATGCTGGGGTAGCGCTGAGTGATGATGTGGTGATGCAGAGGGCAGAAAGGCACAAACAGCTGTCTAACAAAGGGCAGAAGGGCAGAAAAACAAGGGAAAACGAGTCTAACAGAGGGCAGAAGGGCACAAAAAACCAGTCTAACAGAGGACAGAAGGGCAGAAAAACAAGGGAAAACGAGTCTAACAGAGGGCAGAAGGGCACAAAAACAAGGGAATAACAGAGGGCAGAAGAGCACAAAAAAAGAGTCTAACAGAGGGCAGAAGGGCAGAAAAACAAGGGAAAACCGAGTCTAACAGAGGGCAGAAGGGCACAAAAACAAGGGAAAAACGAGTCTAACAGAGGGCAGAAGGGCACAAAAAACGAGTCTAACAGGGGGCAGAATGAATCCCGCCCTGCGTGTTTGTCCACGAAGATGCTACCTTTTTGTGCAATACCTCTACTCAACTGGAGTACTTTCTACTGTCTAATCAGTAAGTGCTCCCTCGTTGGCTAAATGTATAGGGGCAGATTTACAATAACTGAACCAGAGGGTGACAGTGCTGAACCAGAGGGTGGCAGTGCTGAACCAGATGGTGGCAGGGGTGAACCAGAGGGTGGCAGTGGTGAACCAGAGGGTGGCATGGGTGAACCAGAGGGTGGCAGTGGTGAACCAGAGAGTGGCAGTGCTGAACCAGAGGGTGACAGGGTTGAAACAGAGGGTGCTGTGATGAACCAGAGGGTGGCAGTGGTGAACCAGAGGGTGGCAGGGGTGAACCAGAGGGTGGCAGTGATGAACCAGAGGGTGGCAATGCTGAACCAGAGGGTGACAGTGGTTAACCAGAGGGTGACAGTGGTGAACCAGAGGTGCTGTGATGAACCAGAGGGTGGCAGTCGTGAACCAGAGGGTGGCAGTGGTGAACCAGAGGGTGGCAGGGGTGAACCAGAGGGTGGCAGGGGTGAACCAGAGGAAGGCAGTGATGAACCAGAGGGTGGCAGTGGTGAACCAGAGGGTGCTGTGCCCATACACGACCGCATGGGTAACTTCGGCATGCAAGCGGCCCGCGAACACGCAAAAAGCCCCGGGAACACGCCAAAAACCCAGCAAACACGCAAAAAAAACAGAGAACACGCAAAAAACCAAAAATCTTTGAGGATTGCGAATTCAATTTCGCGCGAATTCGCAGAACGCGAATTCGCAAATTTCGATCTTACTTATCGTTAACGGGTGAGAGGGAAAATCACTCACTTCTGCCACAGCCACATATGCAATAGTGGATTATTTTGACTCCGATGATTTGCTGATGCTGATGTACTGCCTTTTCCTTCAATTTCCTACTGTTCTCTTTCAAACTGAGTGGCTGACACAGCTAGACAATGTTTGTACTTTGTAACATCTGCGTCATCAAAAGGAAAGAGTACTCTGCCTGCCACTGCCTTTTTGTACCGTGGATCCAGAATAGTAGCAGAAATGTAATGCTGTTCTGTGTGGATCTTTTGAAGACGCTCATCGCGAAGTAGGCGCTGTAATAACTTCTCCGCCAACTCAAATGCTTCTTGCTTTCCATCTTTTTGAAACGTAGAAGACACCGCCTTCAGTTTGTCCTCTAGCATGCGCAACAATGGGATAGCTTTTCCCAAATTACAGTCCTCCCTGCTGACTGCACGCGTGAAGACCTCAAAAGGACGAAGCATGTCTGCCAGGCTTTTAACTAGCTCCCATTGCTCCACCTGTATCCTCAGGTCTATCATAGGTGTACCCAGTTTAAAGAAATACCAATCGACTACCGCATACTGCTCATGCAGATGCTCAAGCATGTAGAAGGTTGAGTTCCAAAGTGTTACCACCTCCTGGATGAGTGCTTTCACTGGCACTTTACGTTCATGTTGCAGGCATCTCAGCTGCTTCTGGGACTTAAAAGAATGGTTGAAATGTGTGCACATTCTTCGGCAGGTGGTCAGCAACTCGTAGACTGGACTTTCTACATGCAAGAATTTTTTAACAACCAGGTTTATACAGTGCGCAAACACGGCACTCCGAAATAGTTACCCATATCCATGGCCTTAACTGCATTGGCGCCATTATCCGTGGAAACATAACAAATCATGCGTTTTCTTGGGGACAGCCATTGAAAGACCTTTGTGTTAAACTCATGCAAAATGTTTTCTCCTGTATGAGTTTTCTCCATGGCAAACATGGCTACTGTTGCATGTTTCCGAGCAGCTTTATAAACTTTGTCCGTGTCAACACCTGCGTTTAGCTTTGCTTTAACCCCTGAAAAAGAGACCCAGTGTGCAGTGATGCACATGTAATCAGTGGCTTGGCAACTGGTCACATGTCTGTTGTCAGATGTATAGTGTGAACAGCACTCTTCTGCAAAGCTGCCCCAATCACCTCCAGCACATCTTCATGTAGTGCTGGAACCGCAACTCTGGCAAGATAGAACCGGCTAGGAACCTTCCATTTAGGGCAGAGCGTTGGCACCATTTCAAGAAAACCCACCCCTTCCACAAAAGAAAAAGGGAGAAGGTCCAGCGCTAGCATTTTAGCCAGCTTAGTGTTATACAGACGCGCCGTTGGGTGGTTGCATTCAAATGGCGCATCTGAAAACAACATGCTTCTAATGGTGGGCTGGACCATTTTACGGGATGATGATGACTTTTTCGACCCAGTTACGCTTAGTGATGATGATGAACTTTTTCGCATTGGTGTCTCACTCTCTCCCACACTCTTAGTGTGGCTCATATATCTTGCAGGGGGTGTGCTGCTGACAGGGGTACTGGGTGTAACTGAAGAAATGTTTGAAGCTTCTTCCTCGTCATCATCAGATGAAACATCAACGGATACAATTTGTTGACTTACAATTCGGGCTGCCTTGATCTCCCTTAGGTGCGTGCGCATGACCTCTCTGGCCTCCGGTACCATAGTTGGTACCAAGCTTACCACAACTAACTCGAACCTTACAAATGGTACAAATGGCCATGTTTTCCCTTGTTGGGCTAACACTAAAGAAGTCCCAAACCGCGGACTTCAAATGTCTGTGGGGGGCAGAGGAGGCGATATTGGGAATGCTAATGCCAGATGAAGTGGAGGATGTGTGGTGCCGAAATTTAGTACGTTGTGCACTTACAGCACCACTAATTGAGGAAATGGAGGTCGAGGTGGATGGAGGTCCCTTCTGGCAAGAAAATATGGAAGCTGTAGGTGGTGGTGTACTAGTTAACTGCATTGGTGGTGGTCCCATTGACACGTCGCCAACATCACGCTCAGCAGCATTTCGGGATAGGGTATAAATGTCTGTTTGCTGCATGCCCGCTGAGGCTGGAGTGACGTCTATGATGACTGCGTCGTCGTCGTGAGAGTCTTCTTCAGCAGGAGTATACTCCACGTCTTGTTCAGCGTCATCATCACACTCCATAACTATGAGACTTTCGGGGACCTTCCTTTTACGCTTAGCTACCTTTGTCAGATCATGGTGTGCCTCACTCTCAGACAGGCCTGGTGGTTCCCAATTTTCATCCATATCATCAAAAGGAAGGGGGCTTGTAGAAGATGTAGACACCATCCTTGATCTTTTCCTTGCTGGGGATCTGGAAGACAATGAATCATCAGGATGAGTGGCTTCCTCATATGATACCTCGGCTTGAATGTCGATTTCCTGATGTGCCCCTACTTCGGGAGGAACAACTATTGTGGGCACTTGTGCCGCTCCATGCACCTCTGCTTGCGCCTCTCCTTGCGCCTGCCTCTCTTTCCACATGTGCTTGGGCTTGTACTTGCACATGTGGTTGTTGTTGCGGCTGTGGTTGTTGCACACTCGTCAGAAGAGTTACAACAACCTGTGTTGATTGAGGGATGCTGCTACTTTCTTGCGATGAGCCAACATCACTGGCCAATGGTGATTGAACAACTATACTGAATGCCTCTGCAGCACTCAAGGGCTTGGACCTAAGTTGGCGTGGTGGCGGTGGCACTGAGCCCAATGGAGCGGAGGTGCTGCTCCCAGCTTGGTCCCCAGCAGACCCCGCTGCTGCTGCAGGCGTACGTTTTTTTCCCAAAAAATGTGGCGGTCGTCACACCAGTCTCCTTGGGAAGTGGCGCCACTTGCTTCTTCTGCTCCTTACTGGCAACTTTCTTGCTAGAGGAGCTACGGGCAACTTTTTTTGGGGCCATCTTCTTCAGATGTCAGAACAGCAGGCCGCAGTTGCACAAGTTGCAGAGTTGTCTGTGGCCACACGTGATGTTGTGCTGCACACATCGCAGCAGGACTTCTTCCTGGCACTGATGAGGAATGATGAGGCTGATGATTCGTCTTTCTGCACCTAAAAGCAAACAAAGCCAGAGGAACATCAGTTAAATAAATGTTGCATATGTAGCGCTTCAATTAATAGTTTGCAAGTAAGCATTTTTATTATACCCACCCCCAAAATGGAAAGACCAATCAAATACACCACTGACAGAGTACCCCTGGGCATAAGGGATGAAAGCATGCAGACTGGGTGCAGGCCTATGACACAACAAAGCACACTGCCTGGCTTCAAAATGGCCCCTAAACCCCCACCCACATGGACCAGGCCTCAAAATGGCCCCCACCCACATGGCCATGCCCCATCAACACCCCAAAAAATCGAAAAACACACAAAAATCACCACAATCCAATGCCATCCATGCCCTCCATAATGTTTACATTAAAGAGACCCCACAGAAAGACTAGGCCCATGCACCACTGAGTACCCCTGGGCATAATGGATGAAAGCAAGGCACATTGGATGCAGGCCTATGGCACAAAGCACACTGCCTGGATTCAAAATGGCCCCCTGACCCCCACCACATGGCCAGGCCCTGCCTGGACCAGTCCTCAAAATGGCCCCCACCCACATGGCCATGCCCCATCAACACCGCAAAAAATCGAAAAACACACAAAAATCACCACAATCCAATGCCATCCATGCCCTCCATGATGTTTACATTCAAGACGTCCCACAGAAAGACTAGGCCCATGCACCACTGAGTACCCCTGGGCAAAAGGCCCCAACAACAGCCAAAAAATCAAAAAACACATAAAAATCACCACAATCCAAAGCCATCCATGCCCTCAATGATGTATACATGTAATGTAATGTAATGTAACTGTTTTTTTATATAGCGCGGATTACACTCCAAGGAGCATCTTAGCGCTCCAGAGTGTACAACAAAACAGGTGGCTATGTTCATGTGGCAGGTCGTAAAACAGGGGTGTTAAATCATATTTTTACATTGTGTGTCGGATAAGGTGTAGATCCAAGTTTTAAGGGTCTTTCTGAAAGTGGTTTCCATGGAGATTTGCCAGAAAGAGGATGGTAGTATATTCCAGGCTTTGGACCCCAAAACTGCCAGGGCTTTGCCTCCCCTAGTTTTCAGTCTAAACTTGGGGATGGTAAGGAGGTTATCACCTTGGGACCTCAGACATCGGGAGGGGACATACCGTTGGAACATGTTTTCAATATATTTGGGTCCTGTCCTGTTGAAAGCCCTAAAGGTGATTAGCAGAATTTTGAACAGCAACCTTTTATGTATTGGCAGCCAGTATAGGATGTTCATAGCTATCGTGGCTGAGGTCCTTCTTTTCCATCCCAACACTAATCTGGCCGCTGCATGCTGCACCATTAGTAGTTTGTGGCAAACTGTCCTATTTGTTCCTGCGTATACGCTGTTGCAGTAATCAATGCGTGAGGTAATGAGGGCTACTGCCACCATCTTCCTTGCTGCAAAAGGGACCAGGTCAAAAAATTTCCTGAGCCCTTTTATTATGCCAAAGCAGGTCCCCGCCACGGTTACTGCTTGTTGTTGGAAACTCAGGGAAGGATCAAATTTTATCCCTAGGTTTCGAACTGCGTTGGCTGTGTTAGGGGGGACAATAGCATCCTCTGGCCACCACAGTGTTAGATTAAATGAGTTTCCCTTTCCAAAAGGTAGGATCTCGGTCTTTCCCGAATTACATTTAAGGTGATTCGTGCTCATCCAGTGGAAAGTGGCTTTAAGACAGTTTTTAAGCCTGGTCTCTGCTTCACTGGTATCATCCTCCATCACTAGGATGAGTTGTGTGTCATCTGCGTATGAGATGGTGGCTATGCCAAAAGATGATATAAGGGTAATCTGAGGAGCCATATAAACAATAAAAAGTGGCAGGCTCAGACATGAGCCCTGAGGTACACCTGAGTTTAGTGGTATCTCTTCTGATCTGAACTGGCCCAGGATGACCACTTGTCGTCTGTTTGTTAGGAAACTTTTCAGCCAACTCAGTACCTTTCCGGTTATCCCTGCCGCGGCTAGTCGGTCTATCAGGATGGTATGAGACACCGTATTGAAAGCCGCGGACAGGTCTAGGAGTATAAGGACTGCTTTTTTGCCCTGGTCTAGCGCTGTTCTGACTGTTTCCAAGGAAAAGATTAGTGCTGATTCAGTTGAATACTGTGCTCTAAAGCCAGCTTGGTTGGGGTGCCAGATGTTATTGGCTTCTGAAAAGGCAGTTAGCTGTTGATTTACTTCCTTTTCTATAAGTTTACAGAAGGTAGGCAGCAGGGAGATTGGTCGCAGATTGGCTGGGACGGTGGGATGTGGTAAGGATTTTTTTGGTAGAGGTCTTACTGCTGCTAATTTCCATTCCTCGGGGACAACTGACAAGGAGCGTACCGCTGCTGGAGCGCTGCGTGCGCATTTACGCGCTATATAGCGATTTTTTAACAAAGCCTGTTTCTTATTTGCTTTACTATCTTTTATTATTCCCTGCTTTTATCCCCTTACTCACACCATAATCGGTTTGTCACCGCCGCTTGAGCGGGTCCGGTTCTTGGGGTGGGCTGCCGGTTTTGGGCGCCATCTTGGAGTGGGGTGAGTGGTGCTACAGTTACCATCAGCTGCCTGCGCTTTACTGCGCAATAGGCAGCGAGGAACGCCTACTTAAGGCGAGTCCTTAGTGTGGCTCGCTCTGACAAGGAGCGTACCGCTGCTGGAGCGCTGCGTGCGCATTTACGCGCTATATAGCGATTTTTTTAACAAAGCCTGTTTATTATTTGCTTTACTATCTTTTATTATTCCCTGCTTTTATCCCCTTACTCACACCATAATCGGTTTGTCACCGCCGCTTGAGCGGGTCCGGTTCTTGGGGTGGGCTGCCGGTTTTGGGTGCCATCTTGGAGTGGGGTGAGTGGTGCTACAGTTACCATCAGCTGCCTGCGCTTTACTGCGCATTAGGCAGCGAGGAACGCCTACTTAAAGCTCCTCCCCTAGCGTAGCGGGATCGCGTAGCGGGCGCGCCTCCGCGTGGCCGGAGTCGTGCCAGAGTCCTGCCCGTCTGCGCCCGTCCGCGCTAAGGACGTGCGGGACGTTGCGGATGCTGGGCTGTGACAAGTGGTCATCTTTTGTGTCGCAATGCTGACATACTCCATCGAGAGCTTATACTCCATCGGCCAGGTGAGTCACAGATGTAATCTATCGCTGGTCCATCCGCTTTGCGGTCCGTACCGCTGCCCATGTAATCGTTGGGCACTTGACTCTCCGAGGCCCATCCTCCGGAAGAACTGTTCAGATGTTCACCGCAGTAGGGGTTCTTTTACCTCTCTGCGGATTTTAAATCTGAATGTGAGATCGGCACTGAAACATCATCAGAATATCTACGATCTTATTGAGGATGAAGCTCCCGACATTTTCGCCATTACTGAAACCTGGCTACAGGAAGTGGATGCTGCTATTTTCAATCTTGCTTGCCCCCCTGGCTATTCTATGTTCACCTTGAATAGATCTTCCAGAGGTGGGGGTATAGCTCTTATAGTCAGGTCCAGTTTTTCCTGTGTGTGGAGTGCCCTGAACATCCCCGGGTGTGAAAGCGCTTCTTTTAAGGTCGCTGTGAGCCCTGAGTTTACACTGTCCGGGATGGTCGTATATCGCCCGCCTGGTAGTGAGGTGGCGTTTAGAAATGCTTTCCCCGACATTGTTGGCACTTTGGTCACCGACTGTGCCAACTTTTCCATCTTGGGTGATTTGAATTTGCATTTCGACGTCCCCTCAAACTTGACGGTACGCAGCATCTCTTCAGACCTAGAGGCCTTTCAACTTTCCCAGCTGGTCTCCCAGTCTACTCATATTGGGGGACACATTCTTGACCCCTTTTTCACCAACCTGCCGGAGATTAAAATTACATCCATTTCTCCGGTAGACTGGACTGACCACTTTTTGGTGTCCATTTTCTGTCCTATACTGGCTACTGCCTCCATTCCATCAGCGAGACAGGTACCCAGGAGGTTATGGAACAAACTCAGGCTAGAAGACCTCCATCGTCTTCTATCAGTAGAGCCGTTGGGTCCATTGAATGGCATAGAAGATGGATATGACCTCTTCTGCTCCTGGCTCACTAGGGCTCTGGACACTCTGATACCCATTGTATCGACTAAAATCAATACCAGAGAGTCGAGTCCCTGGTACGATGGTGCCTTACGCGCCTTGAAGGGAGCCTGTAGACGGGCGGAGAGGGCATGGCGGAAGACGTATGGGGCTGATTTAAAAGCTGCATACACCATGTCCGTCAAGCTCTATCATCGGGCTATTTGTCAAGCCCGAGCGGCATTTTATGCCGCCGAATTTCGAAACAGCACTAACCCGTCGAAGGCCATCTTCAAGGCCGTGAAAGATCTTATGGCGAAACGGACTGCCTCCACGACCGTGAGTTCCATCTCTCAATGTGAATCCCTGGCTTCCTATTTCTTGGGAAAAGTCCAAACAATTTATCAGACATTCCCTAGCATAGGGACTGGTCTGGGAAGTTCTAACGGGACACCTCATCAAATCACCCTGCTTTCATTCCCCACTCTCACCGTGGATGGATTTGACAAACTTGCGTTGCAAGTTAAATCTGGCTCTCCATCTGATCCAGTAAGATCTGATCTCTTTCGTGATCAGACCTTTATGGGGCGCACTGTTGTGCGTGCCCTTGTCAACCTCTCCCTTGAGACGGGTGTAGTTCCATCTAAGTGGAAGCAGGCAGTGGTGTCCCCAATCATCAAAAAGCCTTCCTTGGACCCATCTAAGCCTGAAAGTTATCGCCCTATCTCGCTACTACCCTGGCCGGCAAAGATTACAGAGGCCCACGTTAATCTGGCCCTGTCAGAACACCTATCCCGTACCAATGCCCTTGACCCCTCACAAAACGGCTTCCGTGCTGGACATTGAACATATCTTTGTTCAATTTCTGTACAGTATTCTGATTGTCTTTTATATGTACAATGTTTGAATATGTGTTATTGATAATATGAAAAACATTTATTTAAAAAAAGATATATATATTCTGATAAATAAATAATGTAATCTACATGTCTTGTGGGGCATATTATTCAGGATACTGTACCCAATGTATTACTATCCTGTGGGGTTCGTTTTTGTGTTTATTTTCCTTATGTTTTCCCTGGTTACTTCTCCATTAAAGTACTTTTTTTCAGGTTCCCTCTTCTGAATGTTACTGTATTCCAGGCTCAAGGACGCATTATCAATGACACATGCACCAGGACCCAGGACTCGGGCTCCAGGAGCCATGCATCTGGACCCAGGACCAAGGCCCTGGGAATCATGACCCGCCTCCCAGGTCTCATGACCTAGGTTCCAGGCCCAAAGACTCAGTACCCAGGACCCAAGACCTATGACGTAGTCTCCAGACCCAAGGACCCCGGCCCCTGAACCCTTGACCCAGGCACTGGGAGCCAGGACCAAGGCTCAAGGACTCTTGACCCAGAATCCATGCTTGGGCCCCAGGCACCAGGACCCAGGTCCCCAGCCCAGGACCCAAGCTCTGGAACTCTGGTCCCTTGAACCAGGCCTCAGGCCCCAGGCAGCAGGACTCAGACCCCAGTACCTAAGGTACAGGACCCAGGCCCAGGTTCCAGGACCCAGGCCCTGGAACTCAGGCCCCAGGATCCATGACTAAGGCCCAAGAACCCAGTACCCAGACCCCAGGACACATCCACCAGGAACCGGGTCCTAGACCCAGGACCCAAGCCCCAACAGCCGAGGTCCTGGAACCCAGGACCAAGACCCCAGGCTCAAGGACTCAGGATCCATCACCCAGGAACCAGAATGTTGGACCGAGGACCCAAGCCCAATGTCCCAGGTGACAGGATTCAGGACCAAGGCCCCAGGCCCAAGGACTCAAGACCCAGAACCTAGGTCTTTTGCCCCGCGACTCAGGCCCTGGGAACTAGACACCAGGTCGAAGGACCTAGGACTCAGGCCCCCGGATGCACGACCTAGGCCCCAGATGTCATAACCCAGGACCCTGTAACCATGACCCAAGCCCCAGGAACCAGGACCTGGGACCAAGGCCATGAGACACAGGTTCCAGGTCACAGTTTACAGGTCCTATACCCCATGCCCCAGGACCCAAGACCCATGTCCTGGGCAGCAGGACCTGGGACCAAGGCCACAGGACCAAGAGCCCATGACCCAGGACTCAGGCCCCAGTGCCCAGGACTCAGGCCCCAGACTCAGGACCAGGACCAGGACCCTGGAACCAGGACCCATGACTCACGATCCAGGACCAGGACCCAGGGTCCAGGACCCATGACCCAGCCCCAGGACCCAGAACCTGGGACCAAGGACCCAGGCCCAGGCATCAAGACCCAGGTTCCAGGACCCAGGACCTGAGAACAAGGGCCCTGTCCTCAGGAACCGGGTCCCATGACCCAGGGCCCAGGCCCCACCCCCAGGATTTAAACAAAAAGGTATCCCATCCCGTATTATGTCTAACATGCAGGGCACTCATTTCTTCAGGTGGACCTTCACCATACTAAGGGCAGGGAAGGAAAGGGTTCCTTTTCTTTAAATAACCCTCACACACTCTAATAGTGTCATGCTTCATCATCGGGTTCACCCTGACTCCCAAAGGTCAGGGTGAGCTCAACCATGTTCCAGGGAGCACTTGAAAGAAAAAGACCAGGGCCTTAAAGATTAAAAATCGTTCAGCTTATTCCAGGGTATCCCATTATTTATGGAGTAGTTCGGGATGGTAAAAATGAAAATGAATATGTCAAGTGTTAAGGATACAATGGTCCTATGAACCTAAACCAACATATTTCAGCCCTACTGTATGGCCTCAATGGTTCTGGGGCTTTCATGTGAGAGATTAATCTCACCTCCCTGGTATGTCATTTCAACGAGCTCTCTAATTCATACACACAACATGCAAGTACCTTACTACATCCAAGGGCTAAGTGTATACTTGCCCTTCATGTTGTTTTATTCTTTTTTCATAGGTGCAATTCGTCGTAGTTGGGCCTCTTTTTTGTCAAAGGATATCGCAACTGCGGCAGTCGCCCTGTAGTCACACTTATATAAAGGGTCCTACCGCTCCGGTAAACTTATTCTGCAACTCAACTCTCAGCCTTGTGATACCCCGGCCCTGGTACCCAAGCCCTATGACTCAGGCCCTGGGACCCAGGACCTAAGCCCCAGGTTCCAGGCCCCAGGAACCAGGATTCAGGACCCAGGTCTCAGGATTCAGGTCCCAGGACTCAGGACCCAGGACACAGGACTCAGGACACAGGATTTAGGACCCAGACCAAGGCCCCATGAACAGGTTCTGGACAGACTTATATAAAGAGTCCTACCTCTCCAGTAAACGTATTCTGTGCCCTGACTCTCAGCTTTGTGGAACCTAGGCCCTGGTACCCAAGCCCTATGACCCAGGCCCTGGTACCCAGGACCTAAGCTCCAGGTTCCAGGCCCCAGGAACCAGGAATCCGGACCCAGGTCCCAGGATTCAGGCCCCAGGACTCAGGACCCAGACTCAGGAACCAGCACACAGGACTCTGGACACAGACCAATGCCCCAGGAACAAGACTTGGACCCAAGTCCCAAGGCCTAGGCACAGGGACCCAGAACCCGGACCCAGGACCCTGGCCCCGGAAACCACCCTCATCACACAGGCCCGAGGCCCAGGCCCTCGGACCCAGGCATAAGGACCTAGATCCAAGGGTCCAGCTCCCAGGTCCCAGGACTCAGAACCCTAGACCCATGACTCAGGCCCCAGGTCCCAGGTCACTAGACCCAGGATCCAGACCCCAAGACCCAGGCACCAGGACCTAAGACCCTGACCCAGTCCAATGGACCCAGGCAACATGACCGAGGCTCCAGGACCCAGGCATCAGGTTTTGGGACCCAGTCCTTGGTATCCAGGCACCAGGAACTGGGACCCAGTCCCTGGATACCAGGCCCTACACCTGGGCTTCTGGACCAAGACTCCAGGAATCAGGACTCGGGAGCAAGGCCACAAGACCACCCAGGTCCAATGTCCCAGGCCCCAGGCCACATGACCCAGGCCCAGGGCAAAGGAACCAGGATCCAGGACCAAGGCCCCGAGCCCCAAGACCATGGACCCAGGCACAAGGACCCTGAAACAAGGCCCTGGGACCCAGGACCAAGGACCTAGATACCAGGACCCAGGACCAAGGACCCAGCCCCAAGCACCCAGGCCCCAGAACCAAGGACCCAGGCCTCAGTCCCAAGGATTCAGGACACAGGACACATAACCCATTACCCAGGCTCTAATACTCAGGACCAGGCCCCACACCCCAGGACCCAGGCCCAAGACCCAGGACCATGGTCCCAAGCCCCATAGCCCAGGCCCAAGATATCAGGACCCAGGCATCAAGTCCTGGGACCCAGGCACCTGCAACTGGGACCCATGCCCCTGGTCCTCGGCCCCAAAACCAAGCCCCCAGGCCCAAGAAACTAGGGCCTAGGACCCAGGAACCAGGACCTAGGACCTAGGCATCAGGACACGGTACCCTGGCCCTGGGACCCAGCACCACGACCCAGGCCCTGGAACCCAGGTCCCAGGCCCCAAGTCCAAGGACACAGGTCCAAGGACTCAGGATCAGGCCTCGGGATCCAGGTCCCAGGACTCAGGCAACAGGGGCCAGGACCAATGCCCCGGGGCCCAGGACCAAGGTTCCAGACCCCAGTGCCCAGGACCCAGGCATCATGTCCCATGTCCCAGGACCATCTTTTGGGTCCCAGAACCGAAGCCCCACAACCCAGGTCCTGCAACCCAGGCCTGAGGCCCTAGGACCTAGGCACCAGGACCTGATACCCAGGACCCAGGTTCAAGGGCCCTGGACCCAGGACGCAGTCTCCTGGACCTAGGACCCAGCACCCAGGACCCAGGCACCAGAACTCAAGGCTCTAGGTTCCTTTGCCCTGTGTCCCAAGCTCTGGGACCCAGGACCTAAGCCCCAGCTCCCTGGGCCCAGGCCCCCAGACCCAGGTCCCTGTATCCATGACTCAGTACCCAGGCCCCAGGACCCAGACACCTGGACCCGGGACCAAGGCCCTGGGACCCGGGTCCCAGGATCCAGGACTCAGAATCCAGCACACAGGCCAGGATTGCAGCATTAGGATCCAGGATCCAGGGCCAAGGTCCCATGACCCAGACCCCAGGCTGCAGGACCCAAGACCTATGACCGAGGCCCCAGACCACAGTTCCCTGGAAGGTGCACGTGTAGAAGGCCGCACATTCGGTCACTAACCTCCACGCATTGGGCCTGGTTGAGTGCTCTTTTCAAGTGGCTTTTCTCCACAGCAACAACAGCACCTTTTAAATGGTAAATCCCGAATGTGAACAAATAACAGGCCACCCTTTTCTTTAACTTCACATCTATAGCAGGATTCGCATTCCAGCACCCGGGCCTCTGCTTTCAGTGTAAGAAGGTAAACAGGTGCTTTTCTTGGAAGGAAGACGCATTTGAAGTGCTCAGAGTGCCTTGAAACTCGCTAGAGCCTGAGCAGTTTAGAGGTAAGGCCTGCATTCCATCATGGTGTGGTTGGCCTGCTGATAATGTTCTGTCATGGGGTGGCTTGTTTCTGATATCTGCAGTTCAAATTTAAGGGTTCACAAAGTGCCAATAGCAAGGTAAGGTGATCTTTGACAGCAGCAATGCGTTCTTTATGATGCCTAAAATATTAGTATATACTATTTAAATTCTATAAAATATAATATACAGTGTTGATGCTGGCTCAGACAACATAATTGTTTCAATACAATATTATTACTAATATTATTGATAGTGGAACTATTAATTACTAGTATTTAGAATGTGCACATCTTTATTAATTTAACATGGAATGCTGGACATAAACCCGGAACCAATGCAGAATTTGAATACACAGTCAGAACCCTGAGCTTAAAATTGTCAGGCAGAGAGAGGCAAGGTATCAAGAGATACAATGCATGGTTCCATTGTGACCTGTGAATGTGAGCTAGAACCAGACCACCAACCTCGTTAGCTAAGCAGGATACTTTTTAAAGAGATTTGTAATCAATAGAAGTTGAGCCTGTTACAAAGGAATGGGTGGAGAGTTCCACAAAATAGCACCTCTGCTTTCTACCTAAATAGATATTGAGGCCCTTTATGTGGCATAGCCATCACAGTACTCACTGTTGTTACCCAAGAGATGACTAGCCTATACATTCTGAGTCTTGCACCTTACCAATCATGAAGCAGGGATGGGAAATCGATTTGTACCTCAGTGACATTCCATTGTCTGCCGATTGAATAGCTAACCTATTCCTACCATCCACAAACTGCTGGCTTATCCAAACACTACAAACGATGTCACCCTTGTGCTGCCCTCTGGGCATTAGTTTAAACTCTCTTGCAACTGACACCCAGAGAGTCTACTTGAGAAGGACAACTCAACACGTTCCAATCTGGACAGCACACTTCAAAAAGTCTCTTGATATGGCAACAGTTCTTGAATAGGGAGATACCATGTAGAAGCTTTGGCACAGTATAGTGATTAATAAAAAGAGAATTATTTTAAGGCAGATAAGTGGCAATTGAAAGTGTTTCCCTATGTTAGCATAAGCACGTTGCAGACTGTCCCCAGCTTTCCGCACAATAATATACCAACGTGTCTTTCTTTGTACCACACTGTACTTTCACACAGAACCTGCTGTTGTTTTCGCGTTCAGTTCTTTCCTGGGATTTAGTCTGAACACTGTAGGCAAGATCAAACAGCAATGCCCCTTGTCATTCTGTTCTGGTCAGGCCCTAGCACCTAGACAAAACAGGCAAATGGAGCTGTTTTTAAGTAACATGTACTCTTGTCTTGTAGGTGTGCACTGATAGGTAACAATACACTTGGAGAGGGATCTTTCCAGGGAAGAGATCGTCACAGCCCCTGAGATGTAGAACTTTCATCGGTGTATGCTAAGGTGAGGTGTCTACTGCAAACACCCAGAGATCTTCTGATATAGAATAATGTTGCTTCCGTCGAAGGGGAGGGGGTCGGCTACCCTGTCTGATATATTGACAGCACCTTTCTAGATTTATGGACTACTTAATATGCTGACCATATTTGTGTTAGGCATTTTCTTACTTAATTTGGCACATATACTGCATGCTTGAGCACAATAGTTAAAATAAACATTTTAAGCTTTCCTTGTGTCTCTTTTAGAGCTTATTGTGGAAAGGTACAAGTGTGAAGGTGAAAGGGTATGTCCTGCAACCATGATTCCTGAGAGGGTCGGGAGTGTTACGTTCTGGGGTGTCTAATCACTTGTGCATCTGTGAGTGAGTGGGAGGACAAGTAAAACAGGTATACAACCTTTACAACGCAATTTTTACAACGCACTACCATTACAACAAAACTTTTACAACGCAAAATCCATTACAGCGCATGCATTTACAACACAGTCATTACAACGCATGACACTACAACGCACACCACTACAACGCATACCATTACAACTCAGTCATTACAACGCATACCATTACAACGCATAACTTACCATCCAACACTTACACTACTGTTGCACCCCCTGGAGTTAGAATAGTAATTTTAACCCCTACACTATCCAACACTTACCCTACTGTTGCACCCCCTGGAGTTAGAATAGTAATTTTAAACCCTACACTATCCAACACTTACCTTATATGCAATGTAGTGTAATGCGTTGTAATGGTATGCGTTGTAAATGTACTATGCGTTGTAGTGGAATGCGTTGTAAAGGTAGTTTTAAAGTATTCGTTGTAATGGTATGCGTTGTAATGGTGTGCGTTGTAATGGATGTTGCGATGTAAAAAATGCGTTGTAAAGGTAGGCGTTGTAAAAGTATGCGTTGTAACGTCATACATCCAGTAAAACACTATAACTAGTCGGTTGCGGGCTCATGGGTACTCAGGTAGTAGGATGACTCATTCCCTGCCTACTAAGTTTCTCTGATCGTAAGCATAGTTCTGTGACTCCGCAGAATACCTGCAACAGTAGTGGGTGGAAATTTGATATGTTCAGATTTGAAGGCCTTATAGTCTGCAGTGAGACTGTCTTTAGGTGCAAACCTGAGGTTCAGGTTCAGCTGTTTGCTGCGCTGCATTTGATCGCATTCATATATCTCACGCTGCAGTGGAGGCTGTGTCTAGGTGCTGATCTGACTGCCAATTTCTCACAGACACATTGAGCAACTGTATTTTTATTCTGCCAATGTAAAAGACCTGTCTGACCTGAGACTGTGTGTTTGCACATAGCTCAGAAAAGAATGCACAAAATGCTGCACTGTTGCACACCAAGAAAAATAATTAGAGGGAACATTGCCCAAGATCCATGAATCCAGACTCCTGGACTCAGGACCCAGGCACCAGGATCTGGGCCCAGAGTCCAGGTCCAAGGCCCTAGGCTCCAGGCCCAAGTCCCCAGGGCACAGACCCCAAGACTTTTGCCACCAAGACCCATGCCTCAGGACTCCGGATTCAGTACACTGGTACATGGGCCCAGACCCCAGGACACAGGACTCAGGACCCAGGCACCAGGACCCAGACCCTGGACCCAGGCCCCAGGACCCAAGACCCTGGCCCCAGGACCCAGAACCAAGGCTTCAATCATGCAGTAGTCTGCTGACGACAACAGTAGCCGTGCACTCAGAGGCTTCTTCCAGGGGCGATTTGCATCCTAGCGACTCATGTGGTGTAGTGATCCTACTCCAGCCATCTGGTCGCCCTACTGGATTGCTCTTGGTCTCATAAATGAATGCATTCTGGGAGGTCAGCGCTTGTCAGCATTGATTAGCTCTATGATATTAGCTTGAAACAATAGCCGAGGCTAGCTAAGCAGTCCATACATAATCAGCGCAATAGTGTCCACTCGATTGGAGCTTTGCGTCCCTGTATGCTCTCGGGGAAAGCAGGTAGAAAGGAAAGACCCATCAGGCCTGGAAAGCAGATGTTGGCCCAAGCCCTTGGGGGCCCCTTGAAGCTATCCCTGGCCCTGACAGGACCTGACTGAGAACAGCTGAACCGCAAGGTGGTCTGGAGTACTCTGTCCATAATAATTCAGAGGAAGGCTGCCCCCATTCTTGTAATCTGTGGGACAGAGGGGACCAATGGTGTAAATGCACCAAAACTCCTGGAGCCCTGCCTGGGCTTAAGGAAGCAAACAAGCCCTCATCTTGACTACCAGGGCAGCCTGAGCATCTGGTCGCCCCATTGTAAAGAATGGGTGCGATCAGATGGTCGGGCTCAGAGGACTAACATCTGGTCGGGCTGCTTCTTAATGAAAGGGTTTCTGCTTGTTCTTGGAGGGGATGGGAACCCTGAAGTCCAGGTGCTTATAGTCCCAGTTGGGCCTCAGGCACAGCCCTAATGGAGCTCTGACCCAGGACCTGCAGTCACCTTAATACGCAGGCGGGGGAGGCCTTCCCGGGCCTGATGGCTCCCTGTCCCAGGCCATTGGTGTTGAGGCAGGCCAGAGGATGGAAGACAGGGTAGGAGGACTTGGTCATGTAGGGGAAGACTCCCAAGGCAGCTGGTAGCCCATGCTGGGTGCTTTGCCACATAGTGGGCCCTTGGATTGAGCTCAGGTCAGGGGGCATCCACCTGAGAGTTTGCTGGGAGCCTTATCAGGGCTTCTAAATGGAGCCAAGAGGGGAAGCCTCACCGGGCCCAATAGACCCCTGACCCAAGCCCATTGTGGTACAGCACACTAGAGGACAGATCCCAGGAATGAGAGGGCCCACTTTGAGGCAGCCTGAGGCACAGTCAGAGTTTCTGGACCCTGCCACACAGGGTGAGGTTCTGTAGCGATCCGAACCCGTGTTTTCGGTATCGTAGTACTGACACGATTTTGGTACCAGTGAACCGTAAATGATCCATTGTGTATGTGGCAGTGTTTTCGCTGTGCTACTAGCACGGATACACTGAGAAATAGGGCATTCTGTTGAAAACACACGGCATCCATTTTAGATACGGCGTCCATTTTGTCTCTTGCCCTCACATAGTCAATGGACGAACGTTGACCCCAGCTGAATCACCTTCTTAGGGACACGTAGGCTTTAGTTCAGGAAGGCTGATGCTGCGTGACTTGGCAGAAGCTGACTCCCTTGCCTGAAGCCAGTCCTGTTATACTGGTTCTCGTGTTCGTTGGCCTGATCACGATTAGGAGGCCGAAGACAGTAGCCGTGCCCATTTTATGACCCACAAGCATCTCTTATCCTGCTTTTCTATCTTCTACACCTGGCTCTGCTCCTTTCCTTCTGGGCTTTTACTATGGGGAGGAAACATTTTTTACGATGAGGCGGATCGATCTATGAATAGAAAACTGACATGAAGACTTGATCGAATACTGGAAACTTGCAAATAATTATCGTTGGTATATGTTTATTGTTCTGTTTGGGATACCGGGCTAGGCATGGAAGATATTTTAACAATGTTGCCTAAAGTCATTTTCCATGTATATAAGGAGCGACCCACTTTGTACAATTCGAACAGTCTCCTAGAATCTGCCTTTGTGTGGTTCCTGTGACTACTGTATCCCTGCAGTAAATAAACCTTGGTCTCTGACGCGACCATCGAGAAGCCCGTGTCTCTGTTTATTTGTGCACCGAGACAGGAAGGAACTCAGGGGTCTTTTGGGTGTTGTTTCCCTGACACCTCTGGACTCTAGAAAGTCCAGAACCTCATGTGGCGCCCAACGTGGGGCGACGTCAACTGGTACTGGTCCAAAGCCTGAAGATTTCGAGGAGCTTCGTGTGAAGATTCCGGAGGGAGGTACCCCGCTTCATCGATCCCTGCATGTCGTAAAAGTGGCCCGACGATCTCTTCCACGAGGGTTCCCGGTCCCAGACGGCTACAGAGGACCGCTGCCCTGACTGTCACCCTGTCTTGGACCTCAGGTGCAGACCTTAGTACGGCGAGACGTAGACGGGTTCTCCTTGGTGACGTCTTCGACATTTCAGTTAAGTATTAAGTGGGTCGCACCCAGTTTGGTTGCTCTTGGTTGCTCTTGTTTGCTCTTGTAAGGATTTATCATTGGTTGCTGATCCTTTTGTTTTCTGGATACGCTTGTTTTGGATACTCTTGGTTGCTTTTGTATATTATCACTGGTTGCTTTTGTCAAAGATAATCTTTGGTTTTTGGTATTGGTTCATTTGGATGCTCTTGGTAGGCCTAAGTTCTTTGCACATTTGGTTAGAATTTTGTCCTTAGTTTGTAATGGCTAGTCGTAGTAATTGTTTCCTGTCCTGGTTAAGTTGCAACAGGGATTCCCGGTTGGAGGACTCGAATCCAGTTCCTCCGATTGGAACTCCAACGTATGAGCTCTACTGTAAACATGGTGTGGGTCCTATCACTTACAATGAAGTGTGGGTCCGATACACCAGGAAAGATGGTGTCCTTAGTTGGCCACCACATGGTAGCTTCGAAACTGAAATTCTGGATAACCTGGAAGTGAAATTATTTAAGAAGAAAGCCCGGCCGGCAATGTTTGATTCTTTTTGTTTTTGGCATAAGGAAGCCAGACAGAGAGAAATAAGAAAAATGAAAAAGGAACAGAAAGAGAAAGGTTTGACTTTAATGCGGTCTGCTAGGCAGTTGCATGTCAACGAGACTGAAAAGGCAATAGAGGTAGCAAATAGAGAGCATAATTTGGCGATTGACAAGTGCTACCCTGCCATCGTGTCCTGCTAAGCCAGCGGAGGACCCCGAAAAGGATCCCCTGTTGTCTTATCTTTTGAGATCACCTCCACCGTATGCACAGGGTGTTACGGCACCACAGTTGCCACCTGTTGTACAACCGGCTGTTGGTCAGCCTGGAATAGTTGTTCCTCCTCTTTTGATCCAAGCTCCTGTCCTTCCTGTGGTTAATGTTCCTCCAGCACCCCCTCTTCCTGGGTTGCCTATTCCGCATGTGCCTGTCGTTTCGCAAACTACTTTGCCCACTACTCCTACCCTTACAATTTCATCTGCTCCAGCTTCCTTGTCCCCGACCTCTGTAAACATTCTGACTCCGCTTTCTGTTCGTCGGAAAATAACTGACTCTGTAACTAATATTTTAACCCCTTTTTACAGGTCTTTAATTAAGACCCCCGTTTCTGACTCTACACAGAGACGTAGTCAGCTTCCTGGTCCCCAGGAACGAGAAATGTTAGATTCGACAGCTCTTAGGTGGGTTTCGAAAACTGTGAAATACGATGCACAAAGGGTGTTGGATGCGTTTATGCAATGGAATGAACCAACTCAGCGATACGTATTTGATGTGATGTGCTCCCTTTTGCGTGAGGAATGGGATGATGATTACTTGGATTCAGTTCCCGCTGATTTGATATATACTCAGCAAAGATTCGCTGCAGGAATGATAGTGGGTCCGGACGTAAAGGAAGCGATAGAACTGATTTTAGCATACAGGTCTGATTCTCCTCTTCGATCACCAAGGGACTCAGATGGTTCTCCGATTACTAGGAAGAAGCGAGGTCAGTATCCGATGAGGGAAGTCCCGCCGATATGGCGCGAAGCAGTTCAAGCTAATGTGAATCTTGGTATTCAAGCAGCTCCAGCACAGTTTCAGAGAGTGTGGATACACATTCCGTGGAAACGGGCTGAAGTTTTAGCAGTAAAACAGACATTGCCAGACCCGCGTAAGAATCCTGCTGGTTATTATAAAGAGTTGACCCAGACAGTTCAAGCTTGTGTCATGAATTTGGCAGACATTGAGATGCTTTTCGGCAATGTAGTGCCACAGCCTATTTGGGCCAAAATTCGCCATGAGGATCATCAAGTTGCCTTAGGAGGTGATTGGCCAGCTATTGTAGCGGCAGATGCACAACAAATTGGTGGTGCTAAACCTGAGCCCCTGATCGCTGCTTTGCCTGGCAGAATAATCAATCTGATGAAAACTCTGATGCCGGCGTTACGTGTCAACTGGGATAAATTATCAGCATGCAAGCAAAAGAAGGATGAAAGTGTCTCTGATTTCTTCACCAGATTTGAAGAGACTTTCGTAGACCACAGTGGTCAAGATATGAGTACTGAGGGAGGCCAGAGATTGTTTGTCGACAAGTTTGTGTTTAATTTATTGCCTGAATTAAGTAATAAGTTGAAGGATTCTGAGAGTGCATGGGCGGTATCGACGACAGCACAGATACTTGCAACTGCTCAGTATTACGAAAATAGAGAAAATGAAGAGAAGGAAAAGTCAGAGAAGAAGACGAAAGACTTGAAAATTAAAGTTCCTTTGCAACAGGCGTATCCGCCTCGCTCGAATCAGTCAGATTCACAGCAGCGACCCCAGTTTCAGCGACAGCCACAGTTCCAGCAAGGAATGTCCCAAAGGTTTGATTATGGTATTCCACGACAACAGTTCGCATGGAATCAGTGTGCCTATTGTAAAAAGGAGGGTCATTATAAGAATGAGTGTCCAGTTCTGCATCCACAAACTAGCGGTGTCCCCGCTCCGAGAGGCCGTGGTGGTTTCATGCAAGCTCCTAGAGGCAGAGGACGCGGTGCTGTGCCTCCACAGACTGATCGTTCCTCTAATTATTTTGATCAGCAGAATGTGCCATCGGGTAGATCTCAACAATACCATGTTGAAGATTATTATGAGGGTAATGGAGAAGTACAGCAAAGTGAGTACTAGGACAGCCATAGGCAAAGAGAGGGAGTAGTATCAGTTCCAGTCGATCAGAGTGGACCTTATGTCGCAGTAGCTACATCAGGTGTGATTGAACCGTTTCTGTTGGATACTGGTGCGGCAAAAAGTTCAATTATGCATGCGAAACTCCCTGGCGCACCTTTGTCTGGCTTAACCAACATTTCGGTAGGATTCTCAGGCGCCCCTGTTCACAACCTTGTTTCTGGTCCTTTGTCCATTTCTGTTGGACCATGTCATCTAGAAGCACCCCTTATTCTAACGACTGGTTGTAATGAGAATCTGCTTGGTCTAGATCTGTTAAAACGCCTGCATGCGACATTGTACTGCTCTCCTTCAGGAGTACAGCTCACGTTGGGTAAGAGAGTGATCTCTCCAATGTATTTGTCAATGGATAAGCTCCCACCGGAGCTGCGTTCTCTCCCTGATACTCTTTGGGCAACTGGTCCTAACGATGTAGGTCTTTTGGAAATTCCTCCTTATGTGGTGAGTTTGAAGGCGAATGTTAGATTTCAACGAATCCCACAGTATCGGATTTCAAATGAAGGTGAATGTGCGCTTTTACTGATCGTGCAGGACTTGATACAGAAAGATGTGATAGAAGAAACTAGAGGAAATGTATGCAACAGTCCTGTTTTGCCGATTTTAAAACGCACTGATCCTTCCAAACCTCCAGTCTACAGATTAGTGATTGACCTTAGAGAGGTTAATAAAATTGTGGTTCCGCAATTTCCTGTGGTCCCGGATATCACTGCATTACTGACATTAATTCCTGCTTCAGCTGCGTGGTTTTCAGTGATTGACTTGAAGAATGCCTTCTTCAGCATTCCGATAGCCGAAGACAGTAGGGATATTTTTGGTTTCTCCTTAGGTGGTCGTAGCTTCAGATTCAAACGCGCTCCACAAGGCTATTGTGAGAGCCCTTCGATTTACAGCCAAGCATTAAAAAGTCATTTAGATACTTTTGTACTTCCTCCTGGTGCTGCTCTTATCCAATATGTAGACGATCTCTTAGTGGCTGCTGATGACGAGGAAACGTGCAAAACAGCTACAATTTCTTTGCTGCATCATTTATCAGACTTACATCACAAGGTGTCACCTTCTAAACTTCAATATTGTTGCCAAGAAGTGACCTATTTAGGTCATCTTTTGTCAAAAGAGGGAAGAAGGTTGACCCCAGAGAGAATTAAAGCAATTTCGCAGATGACTGTACCAAGCACACAGAGAGAAGTGCGTGCGTTTTTGGGTATTACGTCATATTGCAGACAATGGATCCCAAATTCTTCTCTTATGGCAAAACCATTGGTGGCTCTGACTGGAAAAGGTGTTCCGAGTCCTTTGCCATGGTCTGATGAATGTCAGCAGAGCTTCTCTGATTTGCGTGATGCGTTGTGTTCAGCTCCTGTGTTGGGTACTCCTGACTACAGTAAGCCGTTTACACTATATGTCCACGAAAGAGAGGGTTGCACGTTGAGTGTTTTGACGCAACAATTCGGTGACAAGCAACGACCTTGTGCGTATTTCTCATCGACATTAGATCCGGTAGCCAGAGCATTGCCAAGTTGTTTGAGAGCTACAGCAGCAGCTGCAGTGTCCATTCGACAGTCTGCTGGATTGGTCATGAACAATATGTTAGTAGTCATGGTTCCACATGCCGTGGATACACTCATGAATCGAACGAAAACTCAGCACCTCACCAGTACTAGACTATCAGGCTATGAGCTGACGCTTTTGGCAAGTCACATTCAGATTAAGCGATGCAGCATATTGAATCCAGCAACACTGTTGCCGACTACTCAGGAGTCGAGTGATTTGGACCCCCATGATTGTTGCTTCAGAACTGAGGAAGAGACAAAAGGACGGATTGATTTAAAAGATACTCCATTACTAGATCCAGATGGTATTTTGTATGTGGACGGATCTTGTTTTAAACTCCAGAATGGTGATGTGACTAGTGCGTACGCAGTTACGACTTTGAGCATGATTGTTGAGACTGCAAGAGTGAGTCAGAATTCTGCCCAAGCTGCAGAATTAATTGCATTGACGAGAGCGTGTGTTTTAGCTGAGGGAAAGAGAGTGAATGTGTTTACTGATAGTCAATATGCCTTCGGCGTAGCACACAGTTTCGGTCGTTTGTGGAAGGAAAGAGGTTTCCTTACGTCCCATGGGACTAAGATCCAACATGGACAATTAGTCAATGACCTGTTGGAATCTCTGACCTTACCAAAGGAAGTTGCGATTGTGAAATGCAGTGCCCATCGAAAGGTTACGGATGACGTTGGTCGTGGGAATGCGTTCGCAGATGAGGTCGCTAAGGAGACGGCCAAGAATATGATGAGTCGAATGTATGTTGCAATGTCTGCAAGGTGGATTGCTGAATCAGGGATGTGCGAGAATACGATTGAAAGTGTAAAGGCAATCCAGAATGAAGCTACTGAAAGTGAGAGGAATGCATGGAAGGAGAAAATGGGTAAATTGGATTCGAATGGATGTTGGATTGATTTGTCAGAGCATCAGCGATGGATGTTGCCTGATGCGTATGTACTTGCGGTGGTTACGATGGCTCATGGAATAGCACACATCAGTACGAAAGGTATCAGTAAGATGTTAGCTCCCGTATGGAAGAATGATGGGATTGCTAAGTGTGCGGAGAGAGTGGTGAAAAATTGCATGGTATGCCTGATGCATAATCCTGGCAAGGGAACCCCAACCCCAGCTGGTCATTTTGCTCCCCCTTCTTGTCCCTTTGAAGTGATCCAGTTAGATTTTATCCACATGGACAGGTGTAACAACCTCAAATATGTCCTAGTGGTAGTCTGTGCATTTTCGAGATGGATTGAAGCTTATCCGTTAAAGGATAACACTGCCCTGTCCACTGCCAAAATCCTCCTCAAAGAATATTTCCCTAGGTACGGCATGCCACGGATTGTATGGTCGGACAATGGAAGTGAGTTCGTAGGGAAAGTTATGCAAAGTGTGTGTGCAGGTTTGGGAATTAAGCAAAAATTCCACAGTGCGAATCATCCACAGTCAGCAGGTTTGGTTGAGGGGTACAATGGTACCTTGAAGCTGAAACTTGCTAAAATCCAAGCTTCCACTGGTTTATCTTGGCCAGATGCACTGCCTTTGGCCTTACTGTCTACCAGAGCGACTGTACACTCTCGAGTAGGGCTTAGCCCATATGAGATTGTGTTTGGTCGCCCTGCTAATGTTTGGGGAGTTCCGAGGCCCAAGGAATTCAATCGGATCGAATATCCAATGTTGATTGATTACCTTTTTGACCTGACTGCTAAATTGAGTCTTATTCATCAACAGGTATTTGAAACCTTGCCTAAGCCGCCAGAGGGTCCAGGACACGCACTGAAACCCGGGGACTTTGTTCTCGTAAGGAATTTTGGACAAACCCGAAACCTTCAGCCAAGATTTGTTGGTCCTTTTCAAGTGCTCCTGGCCACAAAAACTGCTGTATGCCTAGCCGGCAGGAAAAATTGGGTGCACGCTACCCATACGAAGCGTGTGCCTCTCCCACTCCCCTATGACAGTTGGGTTAGACAGGGAATTGGTGTTTCCGAGACCGAACCTGTTCCTAGGCTTGTCCCTTTCAGCGATGCAGAGTATACAACGGACAGACAAACTGAAACACAGAACTCTGACACCGCACCAGGAACTGTTTCTTTGAACCCTGAACAGAGCACAGTACAAAGTGAACATTTGCCACCTGTGGATTTGAACATTGCTGCATCTTCAAATCCGTTGTTTCGAGATCAGACACAACCTGAAAAATTCCGTTACAACTTGCGTTCTCATTCTATGAACCAATAACATTGCATAAGTACTTGTCTATTTGAAAACTGATTGATCTTACCATATTCTTTTCAGTCAGGAAGTTTTGCTCATGAATTTTTTGTTTTTTTAACCTTGCCATCTGGGTTGCCGTAGGGTCGCAACGTGTGCCTAGTTTAACTTGCAGGGGACCAGACACAAGGTCGGTTTCTTCTGTTTATTTTGGGAACTCCCAGGGTAGACAGAGGCATTTTTTAACAGGTACAAATCATCCGATTGCGAACGGCTGTAGAAGATGGAGCTTCCTGAACTGCGACGAGTTCACGCTATCAATACTCGCAAGACAAAATTGTATAAAATTCTGCATAGCAAATGTTTCATAATGCAATGTGCTCTGACATTTTTGACTGTTTTAATAACTTTGGTGGGCGGAATTGTTTTCGGTATCCAGTTAATTTTTGCACCGGTTACATCTACAGTACCTCCCAATGTTTCTGTTTCTCCGACTATTGTTTCTCTTCATTCTTTTCACCCTTTTCCTGCACATGAGCAAGCTCGACGCTCTGAGTTTATAAATAACACTTTCATTCAGCTCTTGCACCAACACCAACTGGTAGTAAATACAACGAACTGCTGGGTGTGCGGTCTGATACCACATACCATGGACAAGGGTATCCCCTATCTGGTTCTGCCCTTTAGTTATAATGGATCATTTTGGGCATTTCAGACCATGTTCGTTTATGCTCTTGAGACCTATCCCCCGCGACCTCCGTGTTCCACTAGGTATAGCTTTGCTAATAGAGCCTTGGTAAGGGGAATTACTGACATGGTTAGTGATGTCAATGACACTCCGTTTATTCCCAAGGATGAATTGCGAGTTTATATGGGTTGGAATGCTACGGAGTATGGCATTAGTTTGGGTGAGAACAAGCGTAAGAGCTCGACTCCGATTTGGGTCGTACCCCACCAAGGTCAAGTCTGTTTGCAAGGGAATGGGAGGAACCCGAGAGCTCGGCTAGGGAAGAGTGACTGTACTGAAACGTACGTTTTTCCACCACAGTTTTCCCCTGCATTCTTAGCTGCTAAGGGTACCTATTTTGTCTGCCAAGACAGAGCATATACATGGCTGCCGGCTGACTTTTCAAGCTCCTGTTATATTGCCCGACTGTTACCTCCGACATACACTGCTGCACCGGATTATCACAAGACTAGAGTTGTGATAGGTGTCTTCGACAAAGAAGATACTGCTGGCCAAGAAGCAGGAGATTTTTTTAAGGGTTTCCTTCCGTTCTGGGGGGCCATGGCCAATAGTAGGAACTTGTGTCAACTAACACGGGTAGTTGAATCCACTATTACTGAAACTGCCGGTGCCCTTTGTGGTAAATAAATAAATACTACCTCTCTTTTTGACTAGACATATATCATAACAGATAGCTCAATAAATAAGAGTCAAGATTCGAGGTAGTAGGAGTTTTGCAGGTTTAATACAGCATAAGGACAGGAACAGGACAACCTGCATAGGAATAGGATGACAGGGCCCAGCAGCTGCTGGGGCTGGATCTGGGATGAGCGCGCTGACTTTTTAATAACAATACATGAGCATATATACATAACGCAAACACATAGCATTACATTGCAGTAGGCGTAGCAGTGGGTGGAGCAGAAGGCGTGACGCGTAGCAGTCGCGAAAGATAAGGGGGAAAAGAGGTGTAACAGGGCGTATACATAGACATGTGATGCAAACGTAACAGAATATGTCATGAATGGGGCGGAAACCATGGAGGGGGCTACCTAAGGAGCCGGGACCTCTAACCTGATGGTGCGCGCAGACTAGCAATGACGTATCACTAGGAGAAGCTGGGGGCTTTGAACTCTGTGCTAGGAGCAGAGACTGAAGTCTGGAGAGTCAGGGCGACATGTACCTAAACAGTATCTAGTATCTGGTGTTTAGAGAACATGTTGATATAAACTATAAGTCAGGAGGGGAAAGGCTAACTTGATTCTAAGACTGGACCATGCATTATTCTACATGTAGTGCGTGATGAAGAATATTAAATGACCATTAAATGCAGTATTTCTCTAACGTGGAGACGTGAAGGCTAGACAATGACGGAAACTATTGATGCAGTTCAGTAGCTTAGGAATGCAGAGAAGGAGGACTGAACTGATAACTGGAACTATAACATACTTTTGGCAGACTCAGAGGCTGAGCCAGGCTGGGCCGGGCACTGCGAGGCAGGAAGTAAGTGAAGGGTCGAGGATACAGGTGGGGGCTGTATCGCTCCTCTGCGAGGCTTCAGGAGACAGGAGCTGAATCTGATGTCCAGGCCCTTTTGAGGCCTAGAAACGGGGACTTTATAATAGAATAACGTGCACACTGAGAAACGTGGCAACGTAGCTTTACATAGGCCTGATATTCGTAGTATTCACGAGGACTGGAAACTGGCATACTAGAGGTGGACACAACTGTAATTGCGTCATTAATCGAACATGGGGAATACATATGCATATTTAATCATGCACACATAACATATGATGGATGACACGTAGGGACACAGAACATGGCAAAATTTACTTTTCCACATTCCCTCCTTGTCACTACGTTTCCATCAGGAAACATCAATTTTCATGATACCGTCTATCATTTCATACAGTATCATTTGCTCGTCTCGAATTATCCTGGAACGGGATTTAGAACGGGGCTTGGGACTAGGAATACAAGAGGTAGCACAAATGCCGCAAATCGCAGGGCCACATTGTATACAGAGGCAGCAGCTGAATATGATCGCTGCTGCAATACCTAGAAAGGACAATATTTTCCATCCCCATGTGGAAATTATATTCCAGAACCAACCGGACCATGTCCAGGTGCCTGGGTCTTGGTGTATCAGATGGGCAATTTTATGGAGTCTGGTTATAGCTGAATAAACAGACGGCGCGTTATTTGGAATGAAAATGCAGCAACTAGATCCGATGACTCTACAGGCCCCGCCCCTATCGGCCAGTATGACGTCAAGGACGAGACGATTCTGTAAAACGACAAATCTCATAGCAGATTGCTCTTCGGTTAAGTTACCTAGAGCAGAGGCAGTCTCATTTACTACAGCTTCAAGGGTTCTGGTTAACCTACGGATTAGCTTACTATTCTGGATAGGTCCTATAAAGAAAAAGAACCCTCTGTTGAAATCTGTATACTGTTCTAGAGCAGTTTCAGTATAATCGACAATTGGGGACTCCCTTCTATGTCTAATGTGTACTAGATGTGTATTTCTATGATAATCAGGTGGGGCTAGAAAAACAGGTGGCAGTAGGAAGGCAATGTAACAGGTTCCCTCCCAATCAAGGGGCAAACGAACATATGCGGTTTGACCACAAATAAAATAAGAATGACGTGAAGCTTTGAAAATAGATTTCCCACTGTCACTATACTTGACAATAGTAGTACAATCACTATGTCCTACATGTACGGAACCATAATTACGGACACATAATTCGCCTTTGACTGGTAGTACTGAAATAGCAGGTAAGTCTGGAGTAGTATCAGACTGAACATTCAGGACCATGAAATTCGACGAATAATTACCTAAATTATACACTTCATTTTCTAGATCTAAACCTGTTCTGTGGGGGAGACCTTGCTTGTCTGGAAAACATGTACTGTTAAGAAAAGACATATCTGTTGAGGATGACGTTAACGTGGACCATGCTCCACACGAACCATTATGTGAAAATGGATAAGGAAAAAGTGGCAGAACTCCCTTCGGTGTCTGGAAAGGGGGGAGTCGACCACACACCCAACAATTAGTGGCATTGCTGGTCTGGTGTGAGTAATGTAACATGCGGATAAATGAGTTATTTCGCATAGCGAGGCGGTAAGAGAGTTCATGAGGAGGCAGATCACTAAACGTGTGCTCTATTGTAGCATTAGCAGACTTATTTACATGAAGAACTGGGAAGTACAAGAAAAATGCATTACTGGTGCAGGAAATCATAAGGCTGAGAAACAATATGAAACATAGAAAAACGATACATCGGATTGAGTTTTGACTAACTCTCTCACTATGGGGGTCTATTTTATACATGTCAGAAACAGTCTAACCGTTTCACCTAGGGGAGGACTTAGACAATCAAACTGACTGACTTATTTTACTAGACCGGAGTTTTAGTTTATACTCCTGTTGTGGAGTTTTCTCTAACAGGGGAGGGGTTGTAGCAATGTCTTTTGCGGGACAGTCCTTGAGAACAATGCTTTGGCAATCCTTCAAATCCTGGGAAATGTTCTTTAAGACGGGTTTCAGTCCATTAAAAAGTTTAACATGAGAAAGGTGTACCCAGCCTTTGCGTCCTTCCAACTTCACGGCTGTACGGGTGGTGAGGAGGACCTGTCGGGGCTCTTTCCAACGAGGCTCCAGCGGACTTGATCTGTCAAAGTTGCGGACCATCACCATGGATCCTGGAACGATTTCATGCGGTGCCACCTCGGTATTGTCTGGAAATGCGGCAGCAACCTGTGAACGACATGAGTTGAGGGCAGACATCAAGGAAGCTAGGTAATCTGTCAGCATATTACTTGAAACATCGGTAATACTTCGGGGTCTAGGAGTACCCCACATGTTAGGGGGGCGGCCGAAAACGACCTCATACGGGGACAGACCTGATCTGGAATGTGCGACCATGCGCATATAAAACAAAGCGACTGGCAGAGCTACTAGCCAGTCCACACCTTTTTCTTTACACACTTTTGCAATACGGATTTTTAGAGTCTGATTATGTCTTTCTACGAGACCGGCTGCTTCAGGATGGCGTACACAATGGAACTTCCACTGGTACCCTAGCAAAAGGGAAACATGCTTCATGAGTTCAGATGAGAATGGCTGACCGTTGTCAGAATATACGACTCTAGGGAGTCCATAACGGGGGAAGAACTCACGAACCAACTGCTTGGCAGTGGTCGCGGCTGTGTAATCTGGAACTGGATATGCTTCTGTCCACCTGGACAAAGCGCATACAACTACAAGGACATACTTGAAACCTCGACATCGCTCCATCTGAATATAATCCATCTGGAGGACTTCAAAAGGGTGGTCAGGAGGCTGGAATCCACCTTGTTCCACCGGGACACTTTTACCTGGATTAAACTGACAACATATCATACAGGTACGGACTTTCTGCTTGGCTGCAGCTCGTAAATGCTTGTTGAACCAAATGTTCTGGATACTGTCTAACATAGCTTTTTCTCCTAAATGTGCTGGACTATGTGCGGTATTAATAATGACTTGAACCATAGAGTCGGGGAGAAACCATGTGGCTCTACCCTTCGTTAACCATCCTTGATCTGTCTGGACCCCTCCTTGTTCGGACCATTTCTTGATTTCTTCAGGAGTAGCATGGAACTGGATATCTATGACATCTTGTGTAGGGTCCTTAACTGTCATGCATGTAATCGGATCTGGAGTATGTGTCTGATTAACTGGAATGTCTAGAGTCTGTGCTGTAAGCTTGGCTGTGCGATCTGCTAGATCATTACCTTGGGAAATAATGTCAGTAACTTTCGTATGTGCTTTGCACTTCATGATAGCGATAGATGTCGGCAAGTGTATGGCATCTAACAGAGCTTGAATAAGGAGACCATGCTGAATCTTGGTTCCATGAGAAGTCATGAAACCTCTCTCCTGCCAGAGCACTCCGAAGTCGTGTACAACTCCAAATGCGTAACGTGAATCTGTGTAAACATTAACTTTCAAGTTCTTGGCGTGTATGCAGGCTTGTGTCAGAGCAACTAGCTCTGCTGCTTGAGCGGACAGGGTATCAATACGGTGTGTTTCAATAACTTCGGTGTCAGTAGTCACTGCATACGCGGCGACTAGTTCTCCTTTACTTGTTCTCATACATGAACCATCCACATAAAGTGTCAGGTCGGGATCTGGTAACGGAATATCTGTCAGATCTTGTCTTGGCTTTGTCGTAATGTTAACTACTTCCACACAGTCATGTGTGGCAGAATTTGAATTAACTGATGGTAACAGTGTAGCAGGATTTAAAATGTTGCAGCGTCTGATTTCTATGTGTGGCTGGAACAGTGTCAATTCATAACCTGTTAAACGTGCAATTGTCAAGTGCTGAGTTTGTGTTCGGTTTAAAAGAACTTCCACGGAATGTGGAACTTGTACTGTCAAGGAGTGTCCTAAGACTATGGAATCACTTTGTCTGATAGCTAGTGCTGTGGCTGCAACTGACTTGAGGCACGCAGGCAGAGCCTGGGCTACAGGATCTAATGTGCTCGAAAAATAAGCACATGGCTTGTATTGTCCTGCTTGATCTTGTGTGAGAACAGATAATGCTGTACCTTCGCGTTCAGTGACGAAAAGTGTAAAAGGCTTACTGTAGTTCGGTGTCGCTAGAACTGGAGCTTGGCATAGGGCTTTCTTTAACTCATTGAAACTAAGTGTATGTTCAGATGTCCAAGGGAGGACAGTCGATACGGCTGCCTCCTGTGTCGTTAACTGTATCAGTGGTTTGGCTAGAAATGCATACTGGGGAATCCATTGTCTGCAGTAAGAAGTGAGGCCGATAAAAGCACGTACCTCCTTCTGGGTCTTGGGCTGAGGAAGACTCGCTATTAACTGGATACGGTCTGGTGTCAACTGCCTACCCCTCTTGGACAGTAAGTGTCCTAAGTAGACCACTTGCTGGACACAGAATTGAAGCTTAGAAGGGGACACCTTGTGCCCCATCTCGGCCAGGAAATACAAAACTGTCAGGGATGCTCGCTCGCAAGCACGTTCGGAACGGGCTGTGATCAGTAGATCATCGACATACTGGAGCAGGGCAGTGTCAGTTGGCATGTGAATGTTGTCTAGTTGTCTCTTGAGTGCTTGACTGTAAATACTAGGACTTTCTGTGAAACCTTGAGGAGCTCGTGTAAACATATAGCTCCTTCCATTTAAACAAAATCCGAAAAGGAACTGGCTGTCTGGATGAATAGGGACACTGAAAAATGCGTTCTTGAGGTCTATGACAGTGAAGAACGTGGCTTCGGAATCAATGGCCGTTAATAGGGAAGAGATGTCTGGGACAACTGGGTACTGAGGAATAATACATTTATTAAGCTCTCGTAGGTCAATCACTAATCGATATACTGGGGGTGCATTTGGATCAGTACGTTTCATGACTGGAATGATCGGAGAATTACATACATTGGAGTCAGTTTCTACAACCACTCCTTGAGCCATGAGCTCGTCAATAATTTTGGATAAGGCTGCTACAGCCTCAGGTGGCAATCTGTACTGTCTGATTCGTGGTAACACTACACCTGGCTTGAGAGTCACACGATAGGGTGTGATTTGCATGTAACCTACATCAGTTGGACCTTGCGCCCATAAGTGCTGCGGAACATTAGACAGTCTTGAATCAAAATCTCGTAATACATAGTGACCCTTGAAGTCACGTAGGAACAATCGTATTCCCTCTGGGGAACAGCATATAACTGCACCTAACTCTTTCAGTGTCTTAATGCCTAATAGGTTTTCTGGACATGACTTAGTAAGTAACAGATCAGTAGTGCGGGACAATGGACCTACTTCTAGAGTAACTGGCTTTGAAATCTCATTTACGATAGGTTTTCCTGAAAATCCAAGGGAAACATTTCTTGAGCCTGAGAGCGGAGCCCCTGGAACTTCGGCGTGACTAATTGTGGTCCTACTTGCCCCTGTATCAATCAAAAACTTTCTGTCTTTCCCTAATACTTGACTGTGAACATAGGGACCTTCTTGATCTACAGGTATCTCGATGAGAGGCAAGCCTACCTCCCTCTCTAGGCTGTTTCATGAATACTGCTGGTACTCTGGATACTCAGACTGTGCATACTGGTACATCTGCGATGTAACGTGCTGTGTTGCAGCAATAGGCTGCGGTGCGGTAACTGTCTGTGGTGCATTCTGTGGCTGAGGAATCTGTGAAACTTGTTCTTGTCTAGGCGGACGTGGTCTTTCTTTAGTCTTACCAGTAGCTATGTTGTGTTTCAGAACTGCACACTCATTTATGAAATGACCTGGCTGTTTACAATAATTGCAGTTCCCTTTAACGGGAGCTGCAGGATGACTGGCTTGATTCGGACCCCTCTTCTGACTGTCTTGAGGAACAGATTGTGCAACTAGTACTTTCATTTTCGTGTCTTTCATACGTTTTCTCTCGTGTTCTTGCTCTTCCCTGATTCTGTTCTGGTGGTATTGAAGCATCTGCAACATCTGGGACGGGGTATTAGCTTGCCAGGTACTTTCGACTTTCAAAACTCGATTTTTAATTTGTGGGCTTGAATTCTCGACTAATTTAGTAACAAAAAGGTGAGGGTATGACTCACTACTCGTCTTGAGGCCACTGTTGATACTAAAACACTTTTCAAATCTAGAATAAAAATCACTAATATCCTCATCTTGCTTTTGTTTACAGGCTGAGATTGCATCCCAGTCTTCTTTTCTAGTTGACAATAATCTAGGTAAAACTTGTATTAATAATTCTGGTAATTCTTTACATTTATCTCCAAGACCGGTACCTGGTACTCGTGCCTTGTCTTCAGCTTCTAGGACTGCCCAATCGATCTTTTTCTCTCCCACCTCCCATTCTTTTTCCTTGAGCTTTTCATACACCCCTGCGGGCAGCAGAACCTTTAACAATTTAATTATATCTGGATATGTGTATTCTCCCATACGGAGCATGTCTTTTAATTCTCTATGGAACCCTGCTGGATCTTTGTCATGACAGGGAATTAATTTCTTCATCTCGAGGAGTTCCATTTTTGTAATCGGAGTGTAAACAAACACTCGCTGCATTTCGCCACCCGTTCCTTTAACTGGGTGGACTTCTCGTAACGGATTCTGTCTCTCCATGTAAAATGGTTTACTTTCTGGGGGTGAGGCATGAACAAAATGCGGGTTCAGAAACGTTCTATATTTGTGACGCTGTTCTAGAATGACACTAATTAAATCGGTACCTAGACCTTTCCATCTATACTGGAGTAACTCGTTCAGGATATCATGTAACGGACCTGGATCAGAGTGCTGACCCTCATACAAAGTAATGAGGTGCTGAATCATATACATACCCACCAGTCGTTGTTCGGCTGGGGGCATTTTCAGAAACATTTGTGCCACTATTTCGTCTGGAAAAGTGGTAGAATCAGTAATCCATCGGACTGCTGATCGGGCTAGTTTTTGTTCATGCATGGTACTTAACTCACTGTAACCGATTCGTGATTTCAGAATGTGATCGGTAGCTTGAAACACTTGTTCTAGAGAACCTTGTTCTGGTGCTGGAGAATGAAAAATAGACTTGTGTTCTAGGCGTAAATGGCGATCTGGAAATCTAGATTTTCCTACATACGCTATTCTGGCGGGATTCTCGTCCTCTACCTCTTCAGTATCAGAGTTACTTTCTTTCTCGCTTACTTGTGCTGCTTTACGCTGTTCGTGTAATTTTATTATTTCTCTACGGATTTTCTTGTACATACTCTCCATAGCACCGACGGTCTTGTGCTTACCCTCGGCTATATTATCACTCCACCTTGTTAGGGTTCTCATTTCGGCTTGATCTTTAGACGGATAATCTTGTTCTCTTATTAGACAATTGATCAGAAACTTTAATATCATGAGCTGGATCTCGGCTTTCCTTTGAGACATGGCCTCGCTAATACTTTCTGGATCATCCCCTGTACGGATGAAACGATATATTCTGTCTAGATCTTCTTTCATATTCGGTAAGGTGACTAGATACTCGGCCACCTTTCTTACGCGGAATGAATATAAAACCATATTATCCTCGCCTGGGACTGGATCATAGCCGCATTCGGCAAGGGATTTTCTTATTTCTGCTACAGTCTGATGTCTAGGCGTACGCTGTGACGCTTGTGCATGTAATTCGGCTGTCGTTAAACGCTTGTGTGGCGGCGGGGTTTGAGGAGTACCTCCCCCTGCGGCCCCTAAACTGGAGTCTAGGTCTACTGAGGCTCTTCGTCCTGGCAGAGTGGGAAATGGAAATGCAGGCTGGACTTGTATGGCGGGCTGGACCGGGGGTACCGTAACGGGTACTCCGGTGTCTGGAGGAGCGGGAAGTACCTGATTTACAGGGACTGGTGGAGCGCGAACAGGATTTGCATATTCTGGGACTGTGTCGTCCAAATAGGACGAAATAAAAATATCAGCTGCGGTCTGTTTGTGACGTAGCTTGGTCGGAACTAATGGTGGCGGAAAATTACTGGATGCCTCTGGGGTCGCTTTTGGCAAGCCCTCGGCAAGGAGAGGATACATACCCCTAATAAGGGCATGCCTCTGTCTGTCTGACTGTTCGGCTTTGACTTGTTCACCTATCTCGATTAGTTCTTTTTCTTGTGCTCGTTCTAAGGATTCTCTACTTAATTCTGACTTTCTGATTTCCTTTTCAGTTCTTTTATGAGATTCTTTGCGCCATAACTCGATGGCATCTTTCTGTGATTGTCTGGCTTTCTTTTTCCATAATGCTTCTTCTACTCGCATGATGCACTCGGCATCCCATGTACCCGATACGGGCCATCTATACTTTTCTTCTAACTGTTTGGTATACTCTACCCATAAATCTAGATACAATATGGCGCTTATGCCATGCTTCTGATACATAAAGTGACCTGGACTGTCCCTCGGCGGAACAGGAACTGCTTCTTCTAACAAACCCTTTCTAGTTTTTAGCTGACGTAATCTCGAAAAGAGAGACATTGTAAACTTGAATCGGAACACAATACAATACACGAGAAACAATAACAATTTGGAGAACAATTCAGGCATACCACGACATTGGAAATACATTGAACAACATCATAACATAACAGTTCGGACAGAATATTACCTGGAATACTGAGAACAGAAACACAAGAATTTCTCGAGAACGGAACAGACTAGAGTTACTGGATGCACTGCTGAAACAGTACGGAACATACCGGTCCCATAAAGGGAGGCATCAAGACCCGTATCCACCTAGGTGAACACTTCGTTTGTGAGTCTGTGTACCACCAACCCACGGACCAGAGTCAATTTAGATTGACCCTGTCTAGATACTACCCCAGTAATGGTACTCACCGGGCAGCAAGAACGGAAGGCCTCGGACTGGACTGGACTGCTACGACGACGGACGACGAACTTCGGACTTCAGTTACGGGTGGACCTCCGGATACCTCGGACCTTGAACTCTTGGCTTGGGCTCTGGTCGGGACTCGCCGCGTTCCTCCACCGTCTCGTTTGGATGCTGGACCGCCTCCTCCGTCTCCTCCGTGGGCCTGAGGGATACTTGAAGCAGAAATATCTGCCGGTGCACAGAAGAGTTCCGTCACGACTGCAGAGGGTCAGGGGGTCGGCGTGGCTTCACCGACGCGTGGGGAAAGGGCAAGTCCCTATTCGGGCGCCATTATGTGGTAAATAAATAAATAATACCTCTCTTTTTGACTAGACATATATCATAACAGATAGCTCAATAAATAAGAGTCAAGATTCGAGGTAGTAGGAGTTTTGCAGGTTTAATACAGCATAAGGACAGGAACAGGACAACCTGCATAGGAATAGGATGACAGGGCCCAGCAGCTGCTGGGGCTGGATCTGGGATGAGCGCGCTGACTTTTTAATAACAATACATGAGCATATATACATAACGCAAACACATAGCATTATATTGCAGTAGGCGTAGCAGTGGGTGGAGCAGAAGGCGTGACGCGTAGCAGTCGCGAAAGATAAGGGGGAAAAGAGGTGTAACAGGGCGTATACATAGACATGTGATGCAAACGTAACAGAATATGTCATGAATGGGGCGGAAACCATGGAGGGGGCTACCTAAGGAGCCGGGACCTCTAACCTGATGGTGCGCGCAGACTAGCAATGACGTATCACTAGGAGAAGCTGGGGGCTTTGAACTCTGTGCTAGGAGCAGAGACTGAAGTCTGGAGAGTCAGGGCGACATGTACCTAAACAGTATCTAGTATCTGGTGTTTAGAGAACATGTTGATATAAACTATAAGTCAGGAGGGGAAAGGCTAACTTGATTCTAAGACTGGACCATGCATTATTCTACATGTAGTGCGTGATGAAGAATATTAAATGACCATTAAATGCAGTATTTCTCTAACGTGGAGACGTGAAGGCTAGACAATGACGGAAACTATTGATGCAGTTCAGTAGCTTAGGAATGCAGAGAAGGAGGACTGAACTGATAACTGGAACTATAACATACTTTTGGCAGACTCAGAGGCTGAGCCAGGCTGGGCCGGGCACTGCGAGGCAGGAAGTAAGTGAAGGGTCGAGGATACAGGTGGGGGCTGTATCGCTCCTCAGCGAGGCTTCAGGAGACAGGAGCTGAATCTGATGTCCAGGCCCTTTTGAGGCCTAGAAACGGGGACTTTATAATAGAATAACGTGCACACTGAGAAACGTGGCAACGTAGCTTTACATAGGCCTGATATTCGTAGTATTCACGAGGACTGGAAACTGGCATACTAGAGGTGGACACAACTGTAATTGCGTCATTAATCGAACATGGGGAATACATATGCATATTTAATCATGCACACATAACATATGATGGATGACACGTAGGGACACAGAACATGGCAAAATTTACTTTTCCACACCTTAGTAACCTGACAGCTGAGCTCCAGCGGATCGCCTCATGACGTTGCAGAACCATATGGTTCTTGACGTAATACTTGCAGATCGAGGTGGAGTATGTAAGATGATCCAATCGAGTTGCTGTGTTTTTATTCCTAATAATGCTCCAACAGTGTACGAGGCCATTTCTTAGTTACACAAGATCGCTGACTCTATTCACGTAGATAAAGGTGATTGGTCGCTGATGGGATGGCTTTGGAATCTGTTATCTGCGTGGGGATGGAAGGTTCTGATGCTCATTGGTGTTGTGTTGGTGTTCCTATTCTCATGCTGTCTCGTTGTTCAGTGTGGTCCTGCCTTATGTGGCCACTGTGCCGCAACATGCGTAAGAAGGCCGCCTGTTTCCGGAGAGACGTTACGAGATAGAATGATGCTCCAGCACCATATCAGTGACTTAATGAATATAGAGATAGACTCTGACATAGAGTGAGTTATTGCCTATGTAAGGACAAAAGGACGGTCTGAGGTTCTGTAGCGATCCGAACCCGTGTTTTCGGTATCGTAGTACTGACACGATTTTGGTACCAGTGAACCGTAAATGATCCATTGTGTATGTGGCAGTGTTTTCGCTGTGCTGCTAGCACGGATACACTGAGAAATAGGGCATTCTGTTGAAAACACACGGCATCCATTTTAGATACGGCGTCCATTTTGTCTCTTGCCCTCACATAGTCAATGGACGAACGTTGACCCCAGCTGAATCACCTTGTTAGGGACACGTAGGCTTTGGTTCAGGAAGGCTGATGCTGCGTGACTTGGCAGAAGCTGCCTCCCTTGCCTGAAGCCAGTCCTGTTATACTGGTTCTCGTGTTCGTTGGCCTGATCACGATTAGGAGGCCGAAGACAGTAGCCGTGCCCGTTTTATGACCCACACGCATCTCTTTTCCTGCTTTTCTATCTTCTACACCTGGCTCTGCTCCTTTCCTTCTGGGCTTTTACTATGGGGAGGAAACATTTTTTACGATGAGGCGGATCGATCTATGAATAGAAAACTGACATGAAGACTTGATCGAATACTGGAAACTTGCAAATAATTATCGTTGGTATATGTTTATTGTTCTGTTTGGGATACCGGGCTAGGCATGGAAGATATTTTAACAATGTTACCTAAAGTCATTTTCCATGTATATAAGGAGCGACCCACTTTGTACAATTCGAACAGTCTCCTAGAATCTGCCTTTGTGTGGTTCCTGTGACTTCTGTATCCCTGCAGTAAATAAACCTTGGTCTCTGACGCCACCATCGAGAAGCCCGTGTCTCTGTTTATTTGTGCACCGACACAGGAAGGAACTCAGGGGTCTTTTGGGTGTTGTTTCCCTGACACCTCTGGACTCTAGAAAGTCCAGAACCTCAAAGGGAGGCTTCCCCAAGCCTGTGGGAAGCCGTCTCTAGTGTTTTGCCAGATGGCAGGCCCAAGGAGAGGACCCAGTACAGAGGGCTTCCACCGTAGGGCCCACCGGGACCTCTGTCAGAGCTTCTCAACCCAGCCAAGCAGGGGAAGCTTACTCATGGCTGGACAATTGGTAATAACACTTGTTCTACTATACTGCGTTCCCTTAGAATTTGGACCCCAGCTCAGCCAGCACGCAGGGAAACCTAGTCAACCTGTACATTGTTAAAAACTAGACACCTAGTGCTTTCCACAGTGGGCTGACATGTGCAGCTCTCACCACTTTTTATCCCAGGATCCCTTCCAAACATCAAACTATGCCTAAAACACGTTTTTCACCACATTTCTGTGATGGAAAGTTCAGGAATCTGCAGGGAGCCTCAGGCGGCAGGGAAAGCTCTTCCCCCACTACCAAAACTGAAACATAAAAAAGGAAATCCCTTTGCAGTAAATCGCAGAGGGATTTCCTGAATGTGTGCAGAGGAAGTAACGGTTGCATCCTCCGCACACGTACACCGCATAGAAGGAAAGCAGCTCCCACACTGCTGAAATGGATGGAATATCATGAGTAAAATTTGTGAAAACATTTATACTTGTCTCAAGTCGGAAAAAGTATCCTGAACAGCAAGGCAAACTTTCATGGGACTGTGCTTGATGTATTTTCATATAACAAAAGCTCATAAAAAATGTGTACATTAAATATATCAAAATGAAGAAAATCACAAAGCCAGTCCAAAAGCCAATAAATATAATATGCTATTATATGAGTAACAATCAAAAAAGGTGTTCCGATGTATGTGTCCCCACCAATCCAAAAATGGACAGAAGGCCAAGCAGCTCTTGTTTGCAACATTTGTGTTTTTGTACTTTTTTGTGTGAAGTACATCCTCACCTTATTTCGACACAAGGATGCACTACACACAAAAAAATAGATAGAATGCCAGATTGGTGTTACGTGTAAATTTGTTTAATTTTTGTACCCAATCAAAACTAAATTATATGGATTTTGCATACCTCTTCAAACACAAAGTCCATTTGTTACTGTAAAACCTGAATGTGCAGGACTTACTAAAAAAAGATGACATAGTCAGCACCATAATGACCACCTGCAGAAGAATCTGCACTAACTTCAGCCATTGTTTTAAGGCCTGGAAGCAGTGGAGGATCTTTCAGCTTGCTAATAGAGTACCTGGTAAAGCGCTCATATGGGATGAACTAAAACGTTGGAACTCAACCTATTACATGTTTTAACGTCTGTTTGAGCAGTAGAAAGCAATCAATGAGTATGTCATTTAAAAAAGAGGGCTCCATTTATCCTCTCCATTGGCTTGGTTTCAAGTGGCAGGCCTTAAGTCAAGTGCAGAGGTAAAGGCATAAGAGGTGGAGCAAGTGGAAGCACCAATGGCCATTTAGAGGATGCTCCAGGACTATGTTGATTAAAACCTATTGGTATATTGGTATGGAGAAATGTGCCAATGGCCACAGCTAAGCAGGCTGGCAATTAAGTATCTGGCGTGTCCATTAGCCATTGTTTCTGCTGAGCATATGTTCAGTGCATCTGGTGCAGTTGTCACAGTGAGAAGGATCATTCCTCACTTCAAAACCTAGAGAGATTGACCATTATCAAAATGAACAAACATTTGATACCACGCAATTATACTGTGCCTGAAATACAAGATGAGGAGAAGGATGAAGGTGATTGGTCAGACTCTAGAGTGTTAGAAGGCCCGCTTCTGGGCAAACCACTTGAGTTTGAAGATGAACTCGACTTCCCTGACTGTGCAGGCCACCATAGAACTTTTGACGTACTCATCATCTATCTGCTTACTGCTGTACCAAAAAATAAAATGGATATAAATAGAATATATTTTGTTCATGTCTTACTTATGCAGCCCCACCATTTTTAGGGACCTCTATGGCCGTTTTGGAATTGGGCCAGTGTGCAGTAAAGACGCCTCCCCATTCCCTTCAATGAAATTGGCAAAAATGCCTGTCTCTGCCCCATGCCTATCCTTTTTTTTATCCCCTAGCAGGGCTACCCCTTATTTCATATACAAGACTGCCAATGTGTTGCTTACTTCACAGAGGAGATACAATTGTGTACCACCATGCTTGGATTGGAACAGGAACTATTGCACCAATGAGTGATATATTATTAAGTGATTGTGAGTGATGATTGAAGATTCATGAGATGGCAGACAGTGAGAAATTGTATTCAACTAATTTGTAAACTTCATTTCTATGATATTCAATTTTTGGGGCCTGATTTTACTTGCAGTATCCACTCTTGTTTTGGTTCTTCAGGAACAAGACCAGTCAGTTAAGTTACCAAGCACAAGTCTACACAAAATATTCACATGTTCCTGCTCTTCTTGGTCATCAACAGCAGTGCACTATAAGCCTATCTCTCTCATTTGGGTCAGGATGGAATTGGACTTATTCATTATTCAGAATCAGGAGGAGGATGGAAGGACTCAGGGCGGGACTACCTTAGCAGGCAGAAGAAGGAAGTTATCGACTTCCAAGGGAAACAAACATGATGATGACTCTAAGAGGCCTATTCAGCTCTGTGGATTGGAGAGAGGTGCTTTTGGTTTGTGAAATGCTGCTGAGTGAGTGTGCTTGCTCAAATATGTAACAACTCTTATGTGGTGGTGATCGGGGGCTGTTGTGACTGTAGACAGACATGTGATGCCACATCATTATCACATGGTGCGTCCACTCGGCTAAATATTATGATGACATTTGTGAGATTGATCAGCCTGGTACATGCAGCTACTTCTCCATCATTGTTTGTAAATTGCTCTCAGTTAATCGCACATGAGTCATAAAAATGAATGGTTGCATCAGTCTATGCTCTTTCTCTGCCTCTGAGTGTTGTTATATTCCTCATGAAGCTTATTTCTGCCCTTATCCATGACTCTAGCATTTATTTTATCTTTTACAATCTGCAGGCCTGCTCCTCTCCTGCATGAAAAGTGAAAACTCCATAACACTCCTGCTTACCTTACCGGACTGGTTCAGCCAGGCAGCCAAGATGGACATTCCGAGAAGAATGCAGATCACATTCATATACAGCATCATTTTTCTTTTATCATAATGTTTAGACCTGTGTTGGTTCACTTCATAATTTGCATTTTTCCAAACTAAATGAAATATTATTGAGATATAACTTGGGTCTCTGTGGTTCAAGGACTATTTGCAATGCATTTAACTGAACAGTGTCATTCCTTCATTTCCTTCCCCAACATTTTTGATGATGTTGATGATGTTGATGATGTGCTGCTCATTGCCATGCTGAATATTGGTGTTATGCAGTGATAGTCTTTGTCACACCTATCCCCAACTCCGCTTTCCCATCCAGTCATCAAACCTCTAACCCTCTTCCCTCAGGATGTGTGATTTATTGAGGTGTGACTTCATTTTCACTATAAATCACATTTATGGATGTGATGAAAGCAACACCAACTTACTGTGAGATCTTCCATTAACAAAGCACTAGCCCACTAGCCCAGTCCGACTTACCCATCCATACATAAAAGGGTTCCATAGTTTAGATATATAACATCCTTCCTCAACATCATCATTCAGGCCTTGTTTTTGCATAAACGCATAACCTTGTCCACTCCCGACTCTTAGTCCACTTCTCCTGACTTGAGGATTTCATAAATATAGTTTTAATTAAATGCTATCTCCCCATTGCTCAGATGAAGTTATTATTTCTAGTTTTTGTTATAATATCAGGTGTCATGGTGGTATTCTGGTCTAAATCTTTGTAAAGTTATGATATAAATATATCCCAATAACTCAGTGATTTCCTTCAATCTAGTTGCCTATGATGGATAATCCTTTTGATTTATCCAACAGTTGGAGTTCACTTAGATGGGGGTGGGACATCACTTGTGATCACTTCCCCATGTGGCCATAGTGGCACTATGCAGCTGTGCGGCCGGTTTGGAGCAAAATGTTGCTCCTTCTATTTACCCATGCCCATGCAGACCACATGGTGCTGATTGTGCTGATTTTTCAGGACACACTACTTGCCCAAAAGAACAGCACAAACAGGCGACTGGGCATTCTTCTGCCCATTCATGGATTTTTGTGAAATCTTGCTTATTTTCTTTGGAACTCTGAGAAAATCTGCTGAGCAAAACTCAGCGAGTACTGCCCCAGCCTGCCTAATTGTAGAGTTCTCTGTGAATGACCTAGTGTTTCAAATTTCATACTTACATAGCTTTATGTTATGTTTATGTGGCTTTACCTTTATAAACCTTTCTCCAATTCTGTTAAATATTATTAACATGCATTGCTTAGTTAATTTGATGGTTTTATTTATTGATTACATAATTAAAATGAAATATATCTCCTTAATATAATTAAATATGTTTATAATTAATTATATTGTAATAAAAACCTCAAAGTATTTTCAGCACACAGGTGCCCTCCTTCAGGTAGGCACATTTCTCATAATCAACTACTTGAACAATTCTTTAAGCCACTTACCCTAATAATTCATTGAATAAGGAGAAAGCCATCATGAATTACCCATCCCAGGACCTTGAAAATTTGTTCAGCCAGTTAATAGAATATACATGGAAGACACTACACCAGGAAGCATTTAGAAGTGTTAGATAATTATGAATGCTATATAGAAAATCATTAGTCTTCTGCCCTAAGCAGAGGGATGTTTAGTTCTCCACTCTAAATTAGTGTCTCCTCCTACAATTCGATGAACATATTGGTATCAGGAAGAATGTTAGGTGATCTACTGTGTGATTGAGGTTTACTTCACCTGTATTCTTAGAGATGAGAAGCATAGATACTTGCCTGATGTGGAACACACTTTTCTGTGTGCAAGAGCTGTTTGTAAAGTTGGCGGCATATTGCAGTGTTTAGACAACCTGATTTTCGGACTTCTCGTGTGTACGTCTAACTAGTCTCACCCACTGTAAGATTCGGTAAACATTTTTTGAGTGTTAACTAGCAATACTAAGCTTCTTAAATAGGTTCTGCTGCTCTGCAGCTAGATTGAGAGGCTGTGATCAATGGCAGGTGAATACAGATGCACAGCTGGGAGCACGTGTGAGAGTGCTAAGTAAGGAAGACGATTGCCTGCCTCAGCTTAGTATATGTGCACAGATAGCCTCTCACGACCGGGAGCTAAATAACTTGATTATGGCCTGTGAGTGCCTTATAATTCAATTGAGCATTTAAAAATAAATATCCCAATTCATTTTTTCTAGAGTATGAGTCTCGAATCCTTTATTGCCAATCTGTGAGGAGTGGTACCAGGGAGTTTAATTCTCTAGGTCTGAAGAAACGCCAATAGGGGCACAGCTTAAAACATGTTGACCTTTTAGGAAACTCCTTCATAAACACCATTTCTTTCATCATAGTATATTCAACCAAAAGTGCTCCTGTGTATTCCGTAGGTTGTGGCACATCCCGCTACGCAGTGGAACGGGATGGACCCGATGATGAAGCATGCTACCAAGTGGTAACCCTTGTGGATGAGGGTTTTCAAAGAAAACATTTTTTTTCTTCAAGTAGAGGTTTAGTGCCCCTTTTAGCAAGGCTGGGTTCCCATTTTTTGGGCCTCCTGAAATCAACACTTTCTAGGCAGGGTGGGATAGAGATTCATATTAAAGAGTGGGTAATTTAGATCATCATTTGGCCACTTCTTGTTTTATCAAGAGCCAGTTCATAATGAATGTAATTGAAAAGAAATATTCAAATCTCCTTTTCCGTAGAGTTCTGGGATCCCACTACACATTCCTGATGACACTTGCACTGATCTAATATTCTGAGTTGCAATTAAATAGTTTTTTTGACATTTCTTTGCAGCTGCTCAAGTTGTGTTGCAGCAATTAACAAATAATACTGTGGTCATAACTTGTTAAAAAAATTGGCACTAAAAAGAATACACACATCCTTCTCCATTACACATCTACATTAGAGTATATTACATTTTGCTTTAGGTTTGCATGACAAACGTGACACAAACCTGCACAAAATGTTATGTTTTATTTTCTCATCAGCTACAAAGTAAAGAAAAGCAGTGGAAAGTGTTGCTTTGACTTACTTTGCCTCATAGGGGCATTCCCTGAGTGGTAATGGATGCTCCCGTGCAACCACCCATGGTTTTTCCCAAACATATGTTTATTGGCATTTTGTTAAGAAGACAATGTTTGCTTTACAACAACAGGGGTATCAGTATCACAAAGTACAATACATTATATACCGAGAAAGAGCGAGGCTGAAGACCCAGGCTCGGACACTCTATGCCACCCTGTAGAAAAAAACATCTATAGTGACCAGTACAGTTTCAGATAATTTATAGGCATAGTATGTGCTTTTCTCCAAAATGTGAGCTCATAGTCCATTGCGTCATGACAGGGTTACACTTCAACCTTCCAACCGGGAAGGTACCCCAAACAGGAAAGTAATTTCCAAAGCGATTAAAAACAAAAGTCCCCCTGAACCCTCCCCCTTCCAACAACAAGGTATGTGTTGTGACCCTACATATGAAGTCTGAGTTAAAAAATGGGCATAATTGTAGTATGTTAGAATTGAAAGAGATGCATATCCCTAACTGACGGCGGGCACACTGCCAGTGGCAGACCTCGCATAAGGTGGGCTACCAATGATCCCCACTTATATTCAAAGCTTTTATAGTCATTGCCGAATATGTCCGCCATTCTTAATAGACAGAGGAGTTTCCAAAGTTGTGTGTGCCACATTGAGAGGGTAGGAGCTGCCTACCTCTTCTGTGCTGCTGCGATTGTTATTTTCATTGCGCCCATACACGTCCACATGATAGTTTTGTCAGCCCTGGTCTGGTGTTCGAGGGGGGGATCACGAATACCCAGGAAGACCCCTTCCATGGTGGTCGGTATAGGATAACACAACTTGGTTTTGAGTTGTGCTAAGATTTCCTCCCAGAATGGACGTATGGTGCGGCAATCCCACCAGATGTGCTGGAAGTCCCCTAATAACCCACAACCCCTCCAGCATCTGTCTGACATGTTCAGAAAAAATTGCTTGAGTTTGGCAGGGTGTAGGTACCAGTCCATTAGAGTTTTTAAGTGTGCTTCCCTCAGCTCTAGGGAGTGATTGGATTTTGATATATTGGACCAGAGTGCCGTCCATTCCCTGTCGTGTATATCACACTGCAGCGCACCCTCCCACATGGACATGTATCTCGGTGGAGCCAAATGTGTGGTGGAGAGCAGATACTTGTAGAGAAAAGGAATTACCCCCTTCATTGAAGCCACTGTTATTACATATTTCTCAAAGCCTGTTTTCTCCCTTGTGGCATTTGTCATGTATGTGTGGGGTAAGTGCCCAATGTATAAGTTGAAGGTAGTGGAAGTGTTCTTCTGGGGTTAAGTGGAATTCCCTTCTGCAGCTATCAAAGGTGAGGATGTTGTGGTTATGGAATAAGTGATCAAGCATGAGGCAGCCTCCCTCTAACCAGGCATTGAAGGGGCCTTTGTGTAGGGCTGGCGGAAAGGCCGGGTTAAAGTGGATCGGAGTGTATGGGGAAGGGAATGTGGTCCAACCCTCACCTCCTGACTTTCATTACAGTGCAAGTGGGCGTGGTAATATACACTTTCGGGGGACACTCCTTCTTGGGTTTCCAGATTAGTTCCCACACCGTCCTCCCTGCCACTCCCCTGTCCATATGGAGCCAATGCTTTTCCAAATCCCTTTTAAATCACTCTGTCACTATCCGCAGTTGATCGGCTTTGTAATGTAAACCTATATCCGGTAACCCCACCCCTCCCTTCGCTCTGGGGCGCCGCAGTACGGAGAAAGACAATCGGGGTGCCCTCCTTGCCAAATGAACATGTGAGCAGAGATTTGAGTTTAGGAAGAAAGGTTGTTTCTAAGTCAATGGGCAGGGCCTGAAAATGATATAACAGTGTGGGCAGCAGCGTCATCTTGACAGCATTAATGTGGCCAAGCCAGGAAATGAATTGGGGCTTCCACCGCTTAAGGTCATTCTGAAATTGAAGGAGGACAACCCTTCTACTTGTGGTGTCAGCTGGACCCCCAGGTATTGGAGGGACTGGCTGGACTACTACAAGGAGGATTGGGATTGAATTGCGCGTGCCTCAGCGTCTGGGAGTGTAAGATTAAGTACATAGAATTTGTCAAGATTGACCTTGAAGCCGGCTACGTCTTCGAATTGGGCTAGTTCTAATTGCAGTGCAGGGAGTGACCGTGACGGGTCTGCGAGTGTCAAGAGCACATTGCCCGCAAAGAGCGTTATCTTATGAGTGTTCCCTCCGGAGGGTATCCCTTTAATCACCAAGTTATTTTGGATGGACATTGTGAATGGTTCAATATTCGGCGCAAATAACAGGGGTGACAAGGGACACCCCTGTCTGGTGCCTCTCGTAAGTGAGAATTGGGCCAATAGCACGCCATTGACCTGTACACGGGAGCGGGACTGTGTATAGTTAGCCTTAATCATGCAAATGAATTTGTCTGTGAAGCCAAAGGATGTAAGGATGCGGAAAAGGAATGCCCAGTCCACCCAATCAAAGGCCTTCTCGCCATCTAGACCCACCAGAACCGCCGGTATCTTTCATTTGGTGGCTTTTTCGATTAGATGGATTGTGTGTCTAATATTATCGTGAGTCTGCTGCCCTTTTATAAAGTCAAACTGATCAAGATGGATTAAATCTGGCATCAAGTCCTGTATTTTGGTCACAAGGATAGTAGAGTAAAGTTTCACATCTAAACTTAAGAGTGCTATTGGGCAGTCGGAGGCGCAGAGCTGCACATTTTTCCCGTGATTGGGAATGACCGTAATCACTGCCTTGGCCATCAAGGGGGTCCCGTCTTCTGTCTCTGCCATCTGGTTAAGAAGTTGCGTGAGGTGAGCTATGAGGTCAGGAGCAAAGGTTTTATAGAAGTGGGCTGTGAGGTCATCAGGCCCGGGGGCCTTGTGAAGTTTGAGAGCTGCGATAGTCGCACCCACCTATTCTGTAGTTATGGGGGCCATAAGTTTGTCATTCGTGGCTTGTGAGACTTGGGGGAACTGAAGAGCCCGGAGGTAGCTATCCTGCAAGTCTTCCTCTCTTGGTTCCTCTGTGTAGAGTGCCCTGTAAAATGATCCAAAGAGGTCAGCTTTATCCCTATCCGTGTGGACTATACCCTTATTCTTATTGTGTATGCCCCCAATATATTACTTCTCGTGTTTCTCTCTGAGTTGCCTGGCTAAGTGTTTGCCTATTTCGTTCCCCTGAGTAAAGGAAACAACATGGTGTCATTTTAAAAGCGTGTGATCTGCATTGTTGTTATAGCTTGCTTTCAGCTTACCACGCAGTGTTGTAAGGGGGCACAGGGTCGCCCTGGTGGGATTGTTCTTGTGTGCTTGCTCCACCGATTCCAACTCCATCTCGAGGCCTTCCCTCTCATGCACCCGCTGTTTATTCATGGTAGAATTAAGCTCTATGCACTTCCCCCGGATAACTTCCAAGTGTTACCTGGGGAGGTGTTTACTTTAGAGTGCTCTGTGATTGCTTCCCGCAGTTCAGTTCGCAGTACACTATCATGTGTGAGCAAGATCGGTAAGTACTATTTGGGAGTAGTAGTTGGGGGAGATCCGCACTACAAACAAATCGATAGCGGACAGTGGTCCGAGATAGAAAGGGGGAAAATCTTTGCCTCTCTAATAGTGCCCAGCAATCTTCGATTAATAAAGATAAAGTCCAATCTTGAGTAAGTATGGTGTACATGAGAGTAGAATGTGTGGTCTCTAGTCTGGGGATACAGGTTGCGCCAGGCATCTCGCAGACGGAAATCGTGCATTATTTGCTTTATATCTGCAGTGAAGGAGCCAGTTTCGGATGTGTGTGGGTGAGTGCAGTCTAAGTCAGGTTGCCAAGTGAGATTAATGTCCCCCATTAAAATCGTCGGCCCTTCCGCAAAGTGCTCTATTTTATCTAGTAGGGCTTTGAGAAAGTTTGTTTGGCCCGCATTAGGCGCATACGCTGTGATAAAAGTGCATAATGTGCCCCTTAGTGTGCCCTTAACCAGGACCATCCTATCCTCCCTATCTGATTGGATGTCCAGCGGCTGAAACTTTGTCGATGTATGAAATAGGAGAACCCAGGTGCTTAGTAAGTGCTGATGATCTATAAATAAGGGGGTACAGTTTGTGTTTAAGCCTCAATTTGTCAGCTCTCTGGAGGTGTGTCTCCTGGAGTGCAACTATGTCGAAGTGGTGATCTGTGAGGTACTTCCAAACTTTTTGCTGCTTCTGCAGGGAGTTAAAGCCCTTAACGTTCCACAAGTTTATAGTAATGTCCATCTTTCCAGGTGAAACCCTCCCCTCCTTCCCCTAGACCCATCACCCTTCACCCTTTCGGTAGAAAGTATGAGAAACCTATCCCCATGTGCTTGCCTCAATGAATATGCATCTGTCATAGCGCCCTTGTGTCGAGTATGTAAATAATGCCACAACCACCACCGCCTCCCAGAAATGTAAAAGAAAAAAGTAAATACCCAACCCCCAACAATACCAACATGAACATGTGTCGAGAGGATGAAGGATCCTCAACTGTAGATGGGATCACCTACTCAGATGAGTTGGTGGATGGAGTGACCACAATTCCCATCCACACCCGTCTCAGGGGGCACCCAAGTAGCTAAGATTACCGATTGCAGCAGTCTCAGCTCTTGAGCGTCGCACAGGTTCGCCCAATCCTGGGATCATCCAATGGATGTAAGCAATCAGAGTCCTCACGCTGCGCTGATATGCCTGACCAGGCGTAGTGTCAGGTTCCGTAACTCGTGTGGGGTTGCGACTGATAGAATCTTGACATAGTTCTCACTTGTGGTTCCCCCCTCAAGGATGTGGACTATTTCGCTGAGGATGAGCCATTTCGGCCAGATCCTTGTGAGTTGCCAGCCACATTTTCAGGATTAGCCATAGGGAGACCCAATAGGTCCGGACACTGCTTTTGGTCTGTTATGTGGTGCTGTCTGTTATTAAATTCAAAGCTCAGACCAAATCAATAAGTCCAGCGATATCTGATTTTAGCGTCCTGTAGCTTGGTTGTGATAGGTCAAAACTGCTGCTGCCTCTCTAATGTTGAGGGTGCCACATCCTGATAGATGCTGCAGGTATGCCCATGAAAGGAGACTGTGCTCTTTTTCCTAGCGGCTGATAAGACGGCCTCCTTCACCTTATAGGAGTGAAATTTTGCGAGCACATCTCTCGTGCGTGTCCGTTCTCGGGATGCTTGGGCTCTGGCCCTGTGCGCCCGCTCAAGCTTGATTTTAAGGGCTTGTGGACTGATGATTTCTGCAAAGAGGCCCTCTATGAAAGCTTCCAGATCGGGCCCTTCTGCCTCCTCCTCCAGGTCACAGACCCACAGTTTATCCCTTTGTGTCTTGTTTTCAAGGTCTTCCGCCTTCAGTTGGGTTTGGTGCAGTTGATCCTGTAGGGCGCGTACTGTGTCCTGCATGTTGGAGGTGTGTTTGTCCACCTCAAATTCCACCACTCTGACACCAACGGAGTCCACATCCCGTTTGAGGGTTGCCATTCACTCGTTGCGGTCACTTTTCAATTGGTCGATGGACTCCTTAATGTCTTGGCTGAGCTCCTTCCAGAGCTCCGCTTTAAAATCACGCTGGGGGGCCATGAGGTCCTCTTTGGTGAGGTGAATGCCATGCTGTCGGAAGTGCCTTCACGGTCCACTGGTAGGTGTTTATCCGCTGGAGAGAAGAAATGGGAGACTTTGGTCGTAGCATTGGTCACCGTTTTCTTAGGTGGCATAAAGGCGGGCCTAAAGATAACCCTGCTGCTGTTGCTCAAGTGTTCCGCCCCATCTCCTGCTAGTACCTTTGTAGGTGGCCTCTATATGATGCCGGCAGGCCCTCAGTACTTATCCGCTCTTCGCTCCCTAGCAGACCCCCAAGATCTCCGGGCACTCTTCTGCTCGTCGACGAGGGGTCCTGGTGCAGGCCTAGCTCATTGGAACATGCTGCTCAGACTCTCAGCACCAGGTGTATGGGCCTAATTCCTGTGCGTCAACCGTCCCCTCTGTCATAGGGTGTGATTATTGAGGGCCCCAACTTCACCGGATGGGCTGCCAGCAAACCGGGCTCTGCCACGTCTCTGCCGCGCTCCTGTTCGTTGATGTCTATGGCAAAGGCGCATGAGGATCAGAGGCCTCCTCCGGGGGCGACCCAGTCTCCACGAAAGCAGTTGACCACCACAATCTCATCAACAGGGGCAGGCAAGGCAATCCCCCAATGCTGAGCCAGTGATCTCGCTAGAACGCCAGAGCGGTGCGTGTATCTGAGATGAAAGTCTCAGGTAAACCTCTGTGCATGCTATGTGGAGTCCCCAGTGCGGTTTTTGCCCGCCATCTTGAAATCAGGAAGAGAATATTATGCCTTCTTGAGGGGGGAACCAGATTCTCGCCTTCCTTTGTTCCTGTGTAGGATCGCCCTTGCTTGTTCCTCTCTACCTGCGTGGCGCGGCAGTCGCAGCTTCTGAACAGGACTCCTCACGCACCCAGAAACTGCTTTAACGCCTCATTTCTCGGGTGGTCGGCTATGTTGCTCAATCTTCCTCCGCCCTGTGGGTCACCGCCGATTGCGCCTCCGCCCCCATGATGCGCTGTAAAGGGTGATGGGGGCTTGTCTCCGCGGGGGGGGGGTCCTGTCCAGCATTCACTGCAGCACGGATGGGCGCTTCTCCTGAAGGACGCCGATACAGCCCTCAAGATGGCGGACGCCGATGTGAGCAGGTTTAGGGGCGCTCCGATGCCACTTCACAACATCCCCGTTCCAGGCTCCATAACGTCGTTTTGGTGCTCCCCGCACACCCAAGTTGTAGAGCCAGCGCTCGTTCCTCACTGCATCGGCTCCGCTGCAGTAATTTTGCAGTAATCTCCCCGAGACACTGGCGTGGACCGGGAGCCGAGATGGATTCCGTCTATTCGGCCATCTTGTCCAGCCACGCCCCCCCACCCATGGTTATTGATACAAAACCCTATCTACTAACAATAGTTTACATGGTTTTCCACCTAAAAATAATGCCACTTGAGTGCATGTGTTAAAAAAGGAAAATTATTTTTTGTCTTAAATTTTCCCACGCATGTGTGTTACACTGTACAGCACATTTCTAGAGTGGGAATAGTTTTAAAATTATTCTAAGCATAATTTTTGTTCTGGAAGGATACCTTTACCATACAAAACCTATGCATGACTGTTAGACCTGGCACCTTGGCGTGGGTCTCCCTTCCACTTTTTGTTGCTGATGCCTCATGTGTTTTGTTGGTGTTAGCTGCTCGGAGCACTGTGCCACTGCCAATCAGTGCCACAGTGCAAGTGCTCCCTGGATAAAATGTATACATTGGTTAGATTCCATGATTGGCTTATTTGGTTTACTATCAGACCCTAGTACAGTGCACCAGGAGTGCCCAGGACTTGTAAATCCAAATGTTGCTGGTGGGCTTGCAGCACTGGTTGTGCCAACCACAGAAGCGGCCTGGTAAAATGTGTCTAAGGTCTGCCATTGCAGAGCCTGCGTGCAGTCTGGTACTGTCATGCTGACTGGGCTAGAGCACCCACTTGACAGTCCCTAAACCTTCCGTTAACTTCATATTAGTCACCCCTATGGTAGGCCCAAGGGCAGGGTGCATTGTAAGTATAAGGTAGGACAAGCCATGATGTGTGTGGCATGTCATAGTAGTGAATTACAGCCATTTTAGTTTCTCACTATTGCAAGGCTACCTGTTCACATAGGCCAGAATGGGCTGTTAGAGTTATTATATAATATAATCCTAACAGACACAGGGAACATGGTGGAAATTCGGGTTTAGTATGCCTGGACTCAGAATAATAAAATACATCTTTTAGTAAAGTTTATTTTAATATTCTGTGTTTGCAAATACCACTTTTAGAAAGTAGGTATTTGCTTGCCTAACCATTTCAGCCCGCCTCTGCTAGGATGTGTATCTGCTGTCTGGTTTCTGTGAGTGACAGGGCTGGGGAATACCAGAGGGCAGGGCTAGGTAGCCTGGTGGTGAATAGAGAGATTTACATCAAGATGGGTGGGAGGAGTGCACCTGGACTCTGAATAGGACTGTGCCCTTCCACCACAATACTGGCTCCACCCCCTGTGGAGTGTCTGATGTCTCTAGCCTGGTCCCTGAATGAAAAGTCAGAGTCAGATCCACAAAGTGCTCAAGAACTGGTTTTGGCCGGGCACAGGCCCCTCTACCCCAGAGGAACAAAGGAATTAGGGGTATAAGTATTGGGATCCTGCTCCCAAGAAATTAGATCCTGCTTGACAAGAAGAAACCTCTGCCTGAGGAGAAGGAACTGGGAAAGCTGTAAGGAGGAGTACTGTCCCTGACCTGGGGGTTTGGCCTGCAGTGGTTGCCTTGCTGCTGAAGGAGAGGAGGAAAATACTACAAAGACTTTGCTTCAACTTGTGCATAAAGATCTCCAAGGGCTTGTGAGTGAGCTTGCCCCATGAACGAAGTCCCAGGACCAGTGGACTTCATCCGCCTCGCAATCCGCCGCTAGAAATGCTGTTTTTAGCATTTGCGGAGGCCAGGAGCTGTGGGCGCCTCGTACAACCAAACCGTGTCCAGCAACGCATCGTACCCTGCCTGTCCGCCTCAATCAACGCGTCCTACGATATGTAGATCGCACCGTGACTGGCCGACCCCGCCGCGTACAAAGCGCTTTGCCACATCGAGTCATCCTGGTTGGTACGACTCGCACACTGCCGACGAAGTCCGAAGCTGCCGATCGCATCGGAAAGGGGAGTACGCTCCGCACGTCCACCTCGTACCGCAGCCAAGACTGAAGCCGTGGCTCCTACAGTCCGGCTGGTATGTCGCATCGTAAAGTGAACGTCTTGCATCCAGGACCGTCCGCCTCGCTCCACGCGGCCTCCCGCTCTACGCCTCACACTGACGACTACAACAAGCCAGGGTTCGCACCGTAAAAGGGACGACAACGCTACTGGATCACGTTCTGTTTACAGCGCATTGTCCGTGCTGGACACAACAACTAAGGTACTATGAACGACTCGCACCACAGTGGTGTACACATCGGACAGGAGTTTCCGCTACGCCCGTTTGACTCTGTTAGACATTGTTTCACATTTTTAAGGAACTGATTGCTAAAACAGTATTGTGGGCATTTTTATCGTTATGTTGGTCTTGTGCTAAGCCTATATATAAAGATTCACTATTTTTTATATAAATCTAGTGTGGTGTCCATTTGTGGTGTTGTCCCTGAGTTACTGGATGTGTTCACAAATGCTTAACCTATAACGCCTCTGAAAATAAGTCTTGTCTGCTCGCGCAAAGCTACCTAGAGGGTGAGCAGGGGTAATTTCAAGAGGGTGATCCCCTTATCTTGACTAGAGGAGAGGGTCCCTGCTTGTCACAGGTACTTACCTGTGCCAACCCGAGACCCCCAAATCTAACATTGACCCTTTCACAAACACCTTTTCACTGTGCTGCAAAGATATGCCCATGGCACTCGGCAGTCACATTCTGCACAAGTCCAATGGCATAGCTAGACCTTTTGCTAACTGTGGCGCAGCCCTGCCAAGTACCACGTATTAGGCATTTTTTAGACTAACGCATTTCAATGTGATGGCCTGCAACACCACCAGTCGCGGTGAGTAGTGAGAGTACCTGCCAGGCGGTGATATGGGGAGGGGGAGGGGCAGGGTGGGGGGTAGTAAACTATGGATTACGAAGTTTACAGGTAAGTAAACACATAAATAAATAAAACAAATGTTGTTGCGTACACTGCATTCCCAAATGCAATGCAGTGTATGCAACGGAATTCGTTTCATTTCTTTATATGTTTACTAGATGTCTTTAAATTTATTCGAAAACTAAAATTGATTCAATATTTCCAACTACACTCGTTTTCTAAAAATAAGACAACTATGGAATCTGGGAAGGACCTTTTGGTTAACCCTTTACAAACAAGGGATATTCCGAACATACAAGTCATGTACGATCTGGCTTATGAGGATGAGTCTCAGCAAACACCAACTGTTAGCCAAGTGATAAATGTTGCTAAAACCGCGCCAAGTCCCTTCCGCCCAAAATCCACCTTCCTGCCGCTAATGCCTGAGGATACTGTGGATATGTTCAGCGATCGCATCATTGTGGAATTGAAAAATCTAAATAGGAAACTACAGGGGCAAACGAGACAAATGAACTATAATAATGACCAATACCATATTCTCATCAAAAAATTACAGGAAAATCAGGAAATCATTGTCAAGAGTTCAGATAAAGGTGGGAACACCGTTTTATGGTCCAGGAAAGACTATTTAAACGAGGCAGATAGACGCCTTTCTGACTCAACCTGTTACATGAAAAGCACAAAGAATTTGATGAGACAGAAGGAAGAATTGACATGTAAAAAGATCCATAACTGGCAGCGAAAAGGTTTATTAACTAAGGATGAATCGAAATTTTTAAGTGTGACTGACCCCATCACACCGGTTCTTTATTTCCTGCCGAAAGTGCATAAATTGGTCACCCCTGTCCCTGGACGCCCTATTATATCAGCGATGGGCAGCATGAACGAAAACCTATCCAAATATGTGGATCACTTTCTCCAACCACACATGAAAGGTTTAAATTCATATTTAAAGGACACCACTGACCTTTTAACTAAAGTGAGAACTGTTGAATGGTGTGCAGATAATCTATTCATTGTAATGGACATTGAATCGCTGTATACCAGCATCCACCATAAACAGGGCATGAATGTCACTGCATTCTTTTTGGACAAAAGAGATGTGAGTCTGAGAGATCATAATTTAATGCTGTTGGAAATGATTAATATCTGTCTATGCACTAACTTTTTCCAATTCCAGAACACCATATATCAGCAGCTACGTGGGGTGGCGATGGGCTCGTGCTTCTTACCCAGCTATTCATGTTTACATGTGGGCTGGTGGAAGGAGCACGTGCTCGGAGTCACCCACCGCCAGTGGTCGGGTAACATCATCCACTACTGGCGGTACATTGACGATCTCTGCATTATCTGGAAGGGTACTAGTGAGGAAGCAACTGCTTTTGTTGATGCCATTAACGTGAATAACCTTAATTTAAAATTCACTGCATCCATCTCTGGTGACTCGGCTGAGTTCCTAGATGTACAATTGTATATTGAAGCATGTACTCTCCACACTAAAATGTTTAGAAAGTCAATTGGGGGTGGGGTCGCACACTACTCACTCACCAGCGGGATCGCCCCTCTTGAAGATACTTGAGAATTCGAAAGACAATGCATTGCAGAAAACGGTACTACAATTACCATGGTCCTTAGGGGTGATCCCGCAGGTGTATAAGCAGTGTGTGACCCCATTTTCCTTATGTTTATGATCCTTGGAGCCGTGGGCTGACGAGCTCGGGACCCCGCACCTGCGTGCCTTTGTGTGGTACTATACCTGGTGATATTTGGCAGCATGCAGCAACCCCTGAAGATGGCCTAATCCCTGTTGACGAGGGGTAAATACCCCGAAACACGTGTACAGGGATGGCGAAGACTTGAAGATACTCGAGAATTCGAAAGAAGATGCATCGCAGAAAACGGTACTACAATTACCATGGTCCTTAGGGGCGATCCCGCTGGTGTATAAGCAGTGTGCGACCCCATTTTCCTACTGTTTATGCTCCTTGGAGCCGTGGCCTGACGAGCTCGGGACCCCGCACCTGCGTGCCTTTGTGTGGTACTATACCTGGTGATATTTGGCAGCATGCAGCAACCCCTGAAGATGGCCTAATCCCTGCTGACGAGGGGTAAATACCCTGAAACACGTGTACAGGGATGGCGAAGACTTGAAGATACTCGAGAATTCGAAAGAAGATGCATCGCAGAATGAATGAATGAATTCGGATTTCTAAAGCGCGGGTAGCTGCCCTGAGGCGTCCAAGCGCTAAGAATATTGCTGAGGTTTAAGTTGGAGGGAAGGCAGATTCAGCTTCATTGATTATGCAGTAAACAGTAGCGTTTTCAGCTGTTTGCGGAAGGAGAGAATGTCAGGGTTTGATCTGAGATGCTGAGGCAAGGCGTTCCACTTTTTTGCGACATTGTAGGAGAAGGAACGGCCTCCGGACCTTGATTTCTTTATTTGTGGCACAGTGGCTAGATTAGCAGAGGTGGAACGCAGCTGTCTAGTGGGTAGGTAGGGTGTGATGAGAGGGAAATTGATAGCCGGGCCTCGAGACCAGAAAGTCTGGTGTGCGATGCAGAGTGATTTGAAATCTACTCTTTCCTTTACGGGGAGCCAGTGCAGTATCCTTAGTCCTGGTTTTACTGAGGATCTGCGGGGGATTTGTAAAAGTGTTCTGGCTGCGCAGTTCTGTATTAATTGTAGTTTGCGTAAAGTGAAGTCAGGAGCTCCGAGATACAATGCGTTTCCATAGTCCAGCCGCGATTGGATCAGGCCCAGGACTACGGTTTTTCTTGCTTCAAAGGGGAGTAGAGGCAGGATCTTCCTGATGACTCTCAAGATGCCGAAGCAAGTGGCAGAAAGTTTCGTTGCCTGTTGGTCAAAGGACAGGGACCTGTCGAGCCAGACACCAAGGCTCTTAATAGCGTCTTTGGGAGCTGGAGCCGGACCTAAGCTGGGGGGCCAGAGAGTGTCTATGGTGGATGGTAAAGTGTGACCCAGGAGCATGAGCTCTGTCTTGTCTCCATTAAGTTTGAGACAAGACTTGGTCATCCAGCTTTTGACCGTCTCCAGGCAACCTGCGAGATCTACATTCGCCGAGGGACCGCCTGCCTGTGCCAAGGAGACCACCAGCTGGGTATCGTCCGCGTAGGTAACGATCTTAATACCAAACGGGCGGACGATCTCAGCCAGCGGCCTCATGTAGACGTTAAATAACGTCGGGCTTAGGGATGATCCCTGCGGGACTCCGCACCCCAGAGGCTTGCTGGAGGAGGTGACATTGCCCTCGTACACCTGGAAGGATCTATCGCTCAGGTAGGATTTGAGCCACTCCAGAGCTCTGTCAGATATTCCGATGTCCAGGAGACGCTGCAAGAGGATACCGTGGTTAACGGTATCGAATGCGGCGCTTAGATCGAGGAGGATGATTGCCACCGATCCTCCCCGATCTACGATTCTCCTGGACTCCTCCGTGACTGCCAGCAGTGCCGTCTCGGTCCCATGCTTTGGGCGAAAGCCAGTCTGGGATGGATCCAGCAGTTGGTATTGTTCGAGAAAAGTTGTTACTATACTGTTTATGTGTTTCTCCAGGATTTTGGCTGCCCAAGGCAGCAGGGAGATCGGGCGGAAATTGTTGAAGTTCTTGGTGTCAAGGTTAGGTTTTTTTACCAGGGCCCTCACCATTCCACAGAGTCCACAGAGGGCAACTCAATTTTACATGCCCACAGTGCCCATCCTAACCATACCATTAAGAATATATCATATGGCGAATTCATTCGGATTCGCAGGATTTGCAGTGATGAGGCCACTTCTGATTTCTTCTTAAAGAATCTGTCCAGAGATTTTTACAGAGAGGATATAAAAGAAAGGTTCTGGACAAAGCCCTTTCTAGGGCTAAGATTAGGAACAGAGATGATCTCCTCAAACCTCGAGTTGAGGCGCCTGTGGACCCCTCTCCAATAAAATCTGTTCGCCTGATCACTACATTTTGTGTTCAGGCTAGTACCATTCGGCGAATTATATTCTCAGAATGGCCCATTGTCCTTACTGATAATATTTTAGGTCCGCTTTTGCCCAGTCAACCAGCCATCACTTTTCGATGGGCTCCCTCTATGAGAGATGCCCTGGATAGGTCCATGCCAGAGGTCCCGGCCAAAAAAACTTGGCTATCGAAAACAGGCTTCTTCAAGTGCACGTCATGTTGTGCCTGCACGTTTGCCAAAAACAGCACTTACTATAAGACTGCTTTCAGTGACAAGGAGATTCCCATTTGTGAATATCTCACTTGTAAATCTGAATATGTAATATACAAGCTGAAAAGCACTTGCAATTTATCATACATTGGCAGCACGAAGAACCCAGTTAGCCAACGTATTCTACAACATATCCGAGCTATTGTTAATTCGGACAGTAGCTACCCAGTGGCCAGGCATTTCAAATCAATTCACAATAACAAACTGAAAGATTTTGAATATACGGTCCTGGGTTCAGTCCCTAGCCCCGGACGGGGTGGAAATCGGGACAAACTGTTACGGCAAAAGGAAAGTCACTTCCTTTTGGCTTTAGATACTACGGCCCCGAACGGGCTGAATATCAATGAGGACCTTCATAATTTTTTGTGAGTCAGTGTTATTTCCTATCATTTGATTTCTTCACCATTTAAAATGTGAGTTTTCTATATGAGCTTTGGTATTACGATGTTGGTTTTATGCGTATTTACATACTTATTGTGAGATGAATTGATGTTGCCATACATTTGCAATTCTATGCCACAGTTTGAATTTATTAAGTATGCTTTATTCTTTATTATATATAATTTTTTTTGCACTGCACTTTTTCAAGACACTTAAGACTGTTTTATGGGTAATATACAATTAGAAATGTTTTCTGATGATGCCAGTTATTTGAATTTGAGCATTTGCTATTAATAGATATACTGTTCGTCAGCTTGAACTACACTGCTACAGGGATATGTACTAGGGCACTAGGCCTTTACTGTTTTGATGGTAAACTTTGATTAATTTTTCAAATGAAATGAATTTTGATGGCTATTTGGTATTTATACCCTATACACAGGCACTTGCCATAATTAATCAATCATAACTACATCATTATTTATTCAGTGACACGCTGTAGTTTGTGTTTCCCTATGAGAGGGTTATTTCTTTTGTAACCATACACAGTCGTTTTGTTATCTTCATGCACATTCTCAGCCTCTCGTTGTATTTTTTAAACTCGTTGGGCTTTTTAAACCATATAGCACTTTAAATTCACAATGCCTGCTGGGGCGCGTTATGTGAGCAAGCTCCCTTTGAGGAGTGAAACGCGTTATGGAGGACACTGGTCCGGCATTTTCACTTGCTAATAAACGGATGGAACTGTTCGCTAATGTGGCTTTGACTCTTCATTGAAGATTTTGGATTGGGTGCAGAGGTCCTTGCCTGGTGCATTCCGCCGTTTGACTGGCGGTCAGGATTTGCAGAGACATGTTTACCTACCTGTAAACCTCCGTAATCCATAGTTTAGTACCCCCCACCCTTCCCCTCCCCCTCCCCACATCACTGCCCGGCAGGTACTCCCACTACCGACTGTGGCTGATCACCGCACTGAAATGCATTGTCACACATAATAGACTGACTGCGCCTCAGGTGTCAAGCTGGTAGGGCTGCTATACTGACTAAAATAAGCTGGAGAGGCTGACAGCGAGCAATAGTGCATGACCTGCTTACGGCACTAGCCTTCTTGGGGGTTGGCTGAGTTAGAAGCTGATATTGCTACAATATATCAATAGAGATGTTATAATACTCCCCTGGGCATGGCATTACATTTTGAAGTCATGGGCGCCTGCCCGCGCACCGTTACATCCTGCTGCCAGCTCGGTCGGGCTGCAGTTAAGTCTGTGGGAGGCTGCCCTAGGGCGTAGGCTATGGCAAACTATAGCAGCGCTGCTTGCACCATCGCATGGTGGCAAATTAAAACCAGTCATGACCCAACCCCATGTGACCGCAGCGCATGTGGAGCCCACTGTGCAGCAGTGCCACCGGCTGCTGAGCCTGACATTAGGCAAGTTTGTCGAGGAAGTTACCAGTGTTCAAGCGGCCAGGCCAGGCTGCTGTGATGAGTTTGCAGTGCTGCAGTAAATACCACGGTTGGCCCCGTCCGGACATGCAGCTCTCAAGGGCTGTAAGTGGCCGTCGCTGCAAATTCATCTTCAAGCAAAGTAAAGTAAATATTTATTGCATGTGGTTAATTAAAACCTTTACAAAAAGAATTTCAAGAGAACGTATTCCATAAAATCGATAAAAATACATTGGCAATCTATGATGTCCCTTTAAAAATAACAAAGTCTATTTTTATATGGTTTTATTTTTTGTTGTCTAAATTCGAAGTCTTTTGTTGCCCTTTGGCTTTGGATTTTATCCCGTTGGACACCTCTTTTTCATTTTTCGACAATAGGAGGCTCGCTTTCTGGAATAATCTGGTGGCTCTGCAGGCTATCTGCAGCTGTTGACTGTTCAGTACTAACATGACTGCCGGCCGACATGTTCTAATTTGGAAAAGGCGAAATATTTGAAGGAGATAGTACCATCTCAAGTTACTCAAAGATGGACAAACGCACAAAATGTGATTCAGGGTTTCTTCAAAAAGACCACAAAGTCTGCACAATGACGTTGGCCATGTTTGCCTCCATGCCGGGATCTGGTCTTTTGAAGTATAGGTTCCCAGCCGTAATCGTAAAAGCATTTGTTGAGTAGACTGTGTTATATAGTTGAGTTGGTTGCGGAACGCATCTCTCATACGTGGCCAATACCATCCAGCAGTGTTTTTTCTTAGCGAGTGCGGCTTTGTCTACAATCCAAGATTTGAATTTTGCCGCACCGTTGGCTGCTTTTTTGAAGGCCACAGGGGTTTGATTGGTATTCCACGTTTCTTGCATATCGAGATTTTTCAATGCTTTTTCCAGTGTTATTTTTCCATTCCTTTTTCCTTTTTGTTTGATTATTTATTTCAGACCAACAGTGTCCCATCAGCGTATCCTCTTGGGCTGCTCTTAATTTCCAGCACGTTTTTAGCATGGCGGCTTGTCTGGCTTGATGCTGATTTAGTAACCCGAATTCAAGGCGTACCTGCGCCTGTGATGCGAACGTTGGAATCTGATCAATGTATTTGAACAGCGCTGACTGTTGGAGGTTCAAGAAGTTTGCATCTTTGCCTCTATATAAGTCAGAGCCATACGTGAGCGAGGGTAAAAAATTTGCAGCAATCACCTTCAGCAGGTATACATTGGATGGGCATTTTAAATTTGTTTTTAGTATGTTTAGGGCGAACCGCAATTTGTTTGCCTGGGCTTTTCTGTACAATGTATGTTCTCTTAATGACCATCTTAAATCGACCATTACTCCCAGGTACTTGTAAGAGGGGCTTTGCTCTCTGCTGTTTCCCGCAATGTGCCATCTGAATGTTTGCTGCCCTGGCTGTGACGCAAAACATACCACTTTCGTTTTTTTGTAGTTGAATTGCAACCCATGCATGCAGATATATTTGTGCAACCTTATTATGGCACGTTTAAGACCCAAGGGGGTCTGGCTGCAAAGGACGATGTCGTCGGCATACTGCATACTCCTTATTTTGTGTTGGGCTAACTTTGGTGGGTCCCTTTGTATCTCCAAAATGCTCTTGTCGAGGTCCCCGGTAAAGATGTTGAAAAGGGTAGGGGCCAATACACATCCCTGCTTGAGGCCAATTTGGGTGGGGATTTTTGATGTTGTTCTGTCCCCATTTCCTAGTTTTATCTTGACCCAAGTGGATGTGTATAGATTTATGATGGCCCGTAACAACTTGGTGGTGTGCCCCAATTAGCCATCTGATCCCATGGGATCTCCCTTGTTACTGTGTCAAACGCCGCTTTTAAATCGACAAAACAGGTGTACAGCTTTGTTGATTTGGCCTTTGCTCTATCTACAAGAAGGTTTAGCACTATCAGATTGCATGACGTGTTGGTGCCAGGCCTGAAACCCGTCTGGGTGATTGGAAGGATGTTGTTGAGGCTAACCCAGTCTTCCAATGCTTTCAGGAGGTGTGACGCATATGCTTTGGCCTCTACATCACTAAGCGCAATCAGTCTGTAGTTCGCTGGGTCTGTTCGAACGCCTGCTTTGAACATTGGGTGCAAAATACTCCCTCTCCATGAGGGGGGAATACTTCCTGATTGAAAGGCTTGATTGTACAGTGGGGTAAGGTATTCCGCCCAAAACCCTTGGTCGTATTTGAAGAGCCCATTGGGCAAGCCATTCGTACCTGGGGCGCCTTTTGACCTAAATTTTTTCAAGACCACTTGGACTTGGCGTTGAATGATCCAGTTTTCACCGAAGGTTTGGTCTTCTTCATGTTTTTCATTCAGCAGGTAAGTGAGATGATGTTGATTCCTTGCTTGCGAGTTGATCATTTGAGTTTGCTCTAGGTGGTGGATCCAATCTTCCTGTAGTATGTTTGCATTAAAGGTGTGGGCTGCTCCATTAGCTACTTTGTTGATTTCTGCCCAAAATTTCCTGTTGTTGTTGGATTTACTGGCTTCTAATAGTTGTTGCCAGATTTCAGTTTGGTGTTTTATCTTTGCTGACCAAACCTCTTTTTTGTATGTTTGCCTTAGGTTGTGGATTTGCCGCTTGGTGTTTTCGCCCCTTTTTGTGTCTTTCCCTTGAAATTTGCTGATTTCCTGATTAAAAATCATTTTTTTGCTCCCTATTGCACCCAGGTGCACTTGGTATGCCTTACAAGGTTTTCTTTTGTTGGTCTGATTTTGTTGGCCAAATGTGTCTGTTAGGCTTGCAGTCATTTTTTCCCAATTATCCTGGTATGCTAATGGGTTTTTCCGGTCATCTTCTGCCAAAGTGATTTTCACATGGATCATGATTTCTCCTACATTCTTTCCGTTCCATGCTTGTCGCTTGGGATTGTAAAGGGTCGGGGTTTCGGTCAAGTCATTACATGCTGGGGCCCTTGTGGGATGGACTCTGAGCTCTATTGCTTGCAGACTGTGATCACTCTCCAGTTTGTGGATTATTCTATAGGTGACGACTGTTTGGAATACTTCAACGTCCATCATAGTGTAATCCAGTATTGATTAAGCCTGTTTGACAATTCTGGTCGCGGATGCTGGCTGGTCTTGCAAGAATTGGCCATTCAGGGTAATCAGTCCAATTTCGGCTAACATTTGGGCGCACTGCTGGCCGTGCATGTCCTTTTTTCGATGATTTGTTATTATTGGAGGGATTTTTTTCCCATTCAACTTGTTTCGTTGGATGTCATATGCGTGGTCCCGTTGTAATAAGAACATGTTCAGATCACCTGAAACCACCAGACCCGCCTTTGGGTAAGTCGCTCACAAGGATTTGACGAGTGCTTTCAAAGTCAAAATTTTCTCTAGTTTCTTCTTGGGTGTCGCATGCATGTAGATGTTGCAGATGACCAATGACCGGAACTCTTGGGTGTCCTCTTGTCCTAAATTAGAGTCAGGCGGGAGCGTGATAATGATGCATTGGATACATGTTTGTCCTGTGTCGATTGACTTATACGACCATGGAATGCTGGTGTTCAAATAGATCGATAGGCCACCAGCTGCCCTGCCCGATAGGCCTCTTTTGATGGCATGTTGTTGAATTTCTTTGAAGCCGTTTATGTGGTCTGATGAAATTGACCAGGTCTCTTGGAGTAGTATAATGTCAAATTGTTTGAGGAATGCTATTAGTTCTACGTCATTTGTTTTACCTCCCAGTCCATTTATATTCCAAGAGCATACCTTCAGGTTCAGTTTTCATGCTTCCTCCATCTTGTAGTCCTGGGCTTGCGGTTGGAGGTAGGACTTTCCGTGCCTGGCTGGAAGCTCCTGACCAGCCTTGGTGGATGATCACTTGGTTGGTCCATCCTCCCTTACTACTATCCGTGCGGCCGACTGCACCCCGCAGTATTCCACTGTCGGACTGTGCTCTTGCCTCTGCCAGCGTAGATAACGGGCCCGGGTATCTTTTGATTTCGACCGGTCTTATCTCGATTCCCCATTTCGTGAACTCCTCTCTGTGTTGCCAAAATTCTTTGGCTTTCGAGTGACCCTTCCATGTTGCCACTGTCATCTCTCTTCCATTTGCGTTTGGAATTGTTTTAAATTCGATGCTTTCAATGTGGTTGGTGTTCAAATGTTTCAGTGTTTCAATTGAGTTAATAAGTTTTAAAATCGCGCTCCGGTTGAGAATGTCGTGCTTACCCCTGGAGCTATAGTGTGGAATAAGTTTGTGGGCAAGTACGCCAGCTGGATAAGATGCATCTGACTCCTCTTTTGGCGCCGCCTGCCTAATTCGGGTGGTTTTTAAATTATTAGCTCGGTAGCCCTGATGTAAAAGATTGAGCTGAGCTACTGGCTCATTCTCAAATGTTGGTTGAGGGAGGCTTGGGCGCTCTGGTCCTTCTATTAGAACTCTTTATTGCGGCACATTGGCCAACAAGTTTTCTTTTTGTGACGTGACCAACTTTGTGAAATAATGTGAAATCGTTTTTTGTTCTGTTTGAGTCTTCTGCGGATGTAGACCGGCCACCTGTTGCATTGTTGTCTTTTCTTGAACTGGATTGTGGGATTTATGGGTACTTTGGAGTTCGTTTAATATTGCTAGGTGTGACGAGGTTGGGGGGGAAGGGTGCAGACAGATTTCCCCTTTGACTTCCTGGGCCTGTATACTTGGCTCTTTGCCCTTCTTTCCATTCACTGTTGATTCTATTGTTAAATTTTGTTTTATGTTACTGGTCAGTGAGGGCTCTCGGTACTGGTGCCTATTGGGCAATGTAGTTACTTTTTTTCCTTGTTGCTTGTTTTGCCTAGCTTTCCTCAAGCGCTTACGTTCGTGTTTTGTTAAAGAGTTGGTTTGTTTTGGTTGCCCTTTTATTGTTGTCCCTGGGTCTTGACTATCTTGCTTGGCTGGATCGTCAGTGCCAATGGGTTGGAGTTCTATTTTTTTGGAAGTTACTGTCTCAGTGTTTGAGATGGTATCTGTGGTGCTTCCTCCAGTTGGGTCCTCAATTGTGTCCTTGCTGGTTGAAGTGTCCCCTCTAGTAATACATGTCAGGGGATTAGGGGCATTTCCCGCACCAGGATCTTCAACGGTTGTGTGATGCTTCTTTGTGTTGTTTCTAACCTCTGACAAAATGTCTGTTAATATGGTTGGCAGAGCTGCGAGATGGATCAATGTTTCCGAACACTGGCATTCGTGGAACATTGTGTGCGGGTCTTTCTGCACCCGTTCGATGAGGGAATTGACCTCAGTAATTTTTCTATCTATTCCTGCTACGTGAGATGCCAGGATTTGCAAAAGGTCGATCTGTAACGCTAATTTTTCTGAGTGTTGAAGTAAGGCTGTCGAGATAGTTTCCATGATGCCTATAAATGGGGTCCATAATGGAGCCTTTGCTGGTAGAAAAAGGTCGGGATGGTTGCCTTCGGCTTGGGGACTGTGTAAAACGCCTTCCGAACCTGTTCCTGGAGTTGATGTTTGTTTGTTCATTGATTTCTGGGACTCTGGGCCTTTTGGTGAAGTTGCTTTGATTGGTGAAAAGACGGCGTGATGGAGGTAAGCATCTCCTAATGGGCTTTTTGATGGTTTTCCTGAGGCCTCTTTGCAAGTTATTGAGCTGTTCTCGCTTGAGCGGTCGGGTGCTACCTGTGTTCCCAAACCTGCTGGAGATTTTGTTGTGTTATCGTTCTTAAGTGGCTCCTCGATACTTGTTGGGCTTTCATGTGCCCTGAGTCTTTCCGGGATTGTGTGCGCATTGCTGATCAACTGTTCGCCCTGTAGCCTTTCTGTGAGTTCTGTGACTGTTGTGCCCCTGTCCCACAAGTCACTGAATACTGTTCCTGTGGATGGTGAGTGGTCAGCCCCTGGATCGAGCCCCGCAATACAAAAGAATGGACCCTGATTTGGTGAGGCCGGCTTCGCTGACGCATTTGTTTTTTTTTCCTCTGGTGGGGCCGATGGTTCTGGGCGCATTTCCTTTTGGGCGCTGGGGTTATTTGCCGCTTCTCTGATGTTTATTTGCGCTTTAACTATTACTTTATCAGTCGTTCTTTTGGGGGTTATCCTGGGACTTTGGCTGGTGTCTTGTAAGGTGTTTCTCTGTGGCTGCAGGGCTTTCGTTGGCACACCCACTGACTGGGATATTCTTTCGTTTCTGACGGCGGACTTACATGTCTGCGCTTGCTGCAACAAAGGGGTCAAAGGCGTCAGAGGTGCCAAAGATGACGATGATAAAAACGGTGAGGAAGATGTGGGAGATATTAAAAAGTCTGTGATCTTGGCGTTTTTAAGACCTGGAATTGTCTTTTGTGTCTTGCCGATTGGGGTACTGACATTTGGGTCAAGCCCCTCTGCTATTTCTTCATCGAAGGGATTGATTGCACCTTCACTCATGTTTCTGCGTTGTTGTTCGCGTCTTTTGTGTTTGATTGGCTCTGTTCTAACTCTTCCCGATCTCATGATGGAGAATTGGTAAGAGTTGGTGCAAGTTGATGCGAGTGCGGGTGCAGGTGATTGATGCGCCTACGCCCCCTCTATTCCGCCTTTCTGCCTCTGCCTTGCCGCCTCGCCGCCTGGAGGTTAAGCTCTCTCCTGAGCTTTCCCCTGAGCTTTCCCCTGAATGTTGGCTTGTGTCCTTGTTCCACGCGGCTTCACCTAATGCAACTACGTACTGCGAGCTGCTTGCTGCTTGCTACAGGCTGCGGGCTCAGGCGTGAGAAGCCTTGCGTTGACAGTGGCGATACGTGAAGAAATCAATTATATTTTGTGAATTGTGGATTGTTGGTTTTTGTGAATTTTTGTGTGAGTGCTGGCCACTGACCAGACTCCGCCTTCGTCCAGCAATGCAGTCCTGTCCTGTCCTGTGCTTTGAACCTCTGAGGAGCGGCCTCGTCTCGCCGCTTTCTCCACCGCGTTCTCCACTTTCTCCACCTTTGCCGCCGCCACTTTCGCTGCGCTTACCTCATCAGTGAGACTCCGCGTTAGTGCCAGCTAGCCAGCGGGTGCCGCAGTTCCCGATGTAAGTGCGGCTTCTTGCGCCACACAACCGCCTTGAGGACTGTAACGCCGGCTCTGGTGCTACAACCCGGCGTGGGCGAAGCAAAGGCTCTGACTTGGCAGGGACCAGATTCAATCGGTCCGCAGGGCTGAGCGAGCTGAGCAGGCTGCACGGGGCAAGCTCCCCTTGCCACGACCTCCGCCTCACATCCACTTCAGCGGCAGCAACAGCGGCGGCGGCCGCGGCGCTGATGGCTTTCAGCTGTTTAATTCTGTTCGGTACTGGTTTGTGCTCTGACGTAGTCTGCTACTATCGCAGCTTAGGCTCCTTTGATTTGTGTTTGTGAGTCGGTGTCGGTGTGGTTCGTTGGAAAACGGGGGCTGCGGCAACGGGCAACGGGCTACGGGCAACGGGCTACGGTCAACGGGCTACGGGCTTCTTGTGGACCTTGTGTGGGCTTAAACGCACCACACAGCCACGCCACGCCACTCCACACAGCCCGCGACTGTTACACTGCTCCGCTGTACTCCTCTCTCCTCTCTCCTCTCTGCTGCTCGTAACGTGACTCCTCCTCCTTTCTCAGTCCTGAATCACTGTTGTGGGCTTACCCATCTTCAAGCAAGTATGCGCCTAGCCCTCTGGAGCTAGGGGCATACATTCAGGGCCGGCGCTAGGCATGGGCAGAGTGGGCGGCTGCCCAGGGCCTCGCGGCTGTCTAACTGTGATGGGGCCCCCTACCGAGCCCATCAACCTTTTGAAACTGTGCCATTGTAAGAGTGACAGGGGGGGAGCCGCCTCCCTTGGCGTTTGCTGTCATGGTGTAGTGTGCGAGGCCAACGGCGGGGGGCCCCCCTCACCCGGCTGCCATGGAATGAAAAAGCAATATGACACCCCATCCTTTCAGATGCTGCAGAGTGGGCAAGGCGGGTTTGTGTTTGTGGCCGTGATCAGCCTAATCGCTGCATCTCCATAACATCAGTTAGGCAGCTACTTGAACTGTGAGGTGTGAAGTGAGCCCTGCCCCTGCATGAATGAAACGCAGAGCATCCTGCAGGGCTCACAACACAAAAACACAGAGTGATCTCACATCACAAAAGACGCTGCTCCTTCCATGGAAGGGAGAAGACAGAAAATGGATAAAACGCTTATTATTCTTTTCTCTTTTTTGCAACTGGGTTTTTTTCTCAAACAAGCATGTTCATACAAAACAAACATAAAAGGAGTTAAACATAAATAATAAACTCCAGTTATAAGCGCTTGGTGTTCTTTATTTGCATGTAATTGATGTGAATTGAAGGAAGAATGAGCAATTTGGTCTTTAAAAGTTTAGTGGAGATGCTAACATTCAGTTAGGGGGAGGGATGGGGGATGATCCCACACTCATCCTTATCACCCCAAGGCGAGTGCAATGAACCCTCCAAGATACACCCAAGTAATATAACCCCTCAAGCCACTCACCATCCATTGCTTTACGCATCTGAAAAGTAACACAAGAGCAGTTGTGTAACACAAAATGATGGGGTCCCCGTTCTGCAGAATGTGATAATAGGCCCCAGAGTCTCCAAGATCTCACAGATATTCATTGGCCCTAGGCTGAATGGGAGCCCCCTGGTGAGATGGGTCCCTCAGAATTGTTGTGGGCCCATCTGTGCTGCAGGGGCCTCTATTGCGTCCTGGCACAAGAGGTGAAGCAAGGTAAGAGGCCGGAGAGAAGAGTTGTGAATAGCAAGGCATATAGGGGAGAGGTGGAAGCTTGAGAGGCAGAAACAGCGAATGGAGGGTCGAGGTGAGAGAGAGATAAAACATGAAGGGGGAGATTTTCAAACCTTTTGCGTTGGTTTTGCATCACAAGAGTGACGCTAACCAGCGCAATTTTCTTTTGCTGCTATTTTCTTTTCAGCGAAAACTTGTTTTGCGCTGGAAAGCACCCTTCAAGTAGTGCAAAGCAGCGCAAAGCACTGCTTTGCGTTACTTTGCGCCGAGGGAGTGGTACATGGGCGTTCCCATGTAACCACACATACCCTTTGACCCAAAGCCATATTTACAAAGATTTTTGAAGATGGTTTTGCGACAAAAGTTAACGCCCCTTCAAAGGAGGCGCTAACAAGAGAAATGCTTATATTTCTCCATGCTTTTACGACTTTGCATGCGCGCTACACTGCGCAGCACGTATGCAAAGTGGCAAAAGCTTTGTATCGTATCCAGCATAGTATTTTGCACAAGAAGGGTACCCTTCTGTACAAAACCTATGCTACACTCATGCACACACCCTAGCGCTTCAGCGCTAAGGTGTGTGCATGGCGCACAGTACTAAAACCAGTGACGGTGCAAATTAAATTCATCTGAGAGAGAGTGTAGTTATGGAGACTTGAGGGGCACTGTTAATGGGTGGTAGTGATGGAATCCGTGGCAGAGCAAGTTATTGGGGGCACTAACATTGTCGCACAGGGCTCCACCAGCGCTAATGCTGGCCACTTCTACTTCCTACAGTACTACCACCAAATCAAAAACGTTGATTTGACGACCCCTTGAATCTGTAGCATACCTTCAAGTCAATGTATTATTTAGCAGTGGTCTAGGTTGTTCTAAGTCTTTTTTCGTTTATGTACAATCTTTATTTGTTTGCAATGGTGTCATGTAATTTTGTACTATATGTGTTGTGTTTTTGCACTTAACATAATTCTGGCGAGTAAAGAGCACACACTCAAAAAAGATTGTCCTACGTCTCTTAGCATGGGAGTGTGGGATTCTGGTGAGAGGACTTACGTTAAAACAAATTACGAAGTATTAATGTCATCCTAAGGTAGCACAATAATGGCACAGAAAGATAAGGGAGCCTTTTGAAATGTGCAATTATATCCATGGTGTGAGAGGTTTTTTCTTGTGTAATTTTATATTTTGAATGATCGCGCCCCTCATTACTTCAACAGGATCTCTCCCCTTTATGAGGCAGAACTGGAAAGTGTATCATGCACTCATCTGGAAACAATCATTTAACGAGGAGTAAATAATATATATCTTTGTGAGACCTGCACCTATCTTTTCCATCTAATGAGACAAATGTAATCCATTTAACAGTTTTAAAACATATGGACTTATTTCATTTGTATATTTAGCTTTTTGTCCATGTTACTGATATCCACGTTAGGTCTCTTCAGTGATGCCAAATAAGATCAACAGTCCTGCGATGTCACTTTCTGAGATGTCACTTCTTGTGATGTTACCAATGGCGGGACCTCCACTAGGGCGGAGGAGCGTCGCCCCACTACTTTCTCGCAAAAGCAGAAACACAAAATGCTAAAATGACCGTTTTAAGTTTCTACTTCAAGCACTGCGAGGAAGCATAAGTGTTTGGTTGGGGGCGCGCGGGTCTGCTTTAGGGCAGGAGAGGAGTGCCTTGCCAACTGCTAAGGGCGCTGACGGTTCGACCTAACCAGTCATGCACACTCTGGCCTTTCTCTATGTAGACTGCAATGCCATTGCAACATTGGGATTGGCTTAGGGGAGGGGAGGGAGACTGCCTGCTTCCTGTTCCCCACCTCCCGAACTCCCGCGAGACCCTCCACACGCGAGTCATGCCGGCTGCGACTGGAAGTTACATGCAAATTAGAGGGGCCTCACATTTTCCCTTTCGCCCGGGGCCCAAGGAGTTCTAGGACCGGCCCTGCATACATTTAAATCATTCAGTTAAATTTGCGGTTATTGAAGCTCCAAATGTCGTGCCTCAGCTTGTGTTGCTTTCCTCCTTCCACGCATTCATGCCCACCTGCACTCGCAGCCACACACTTCACTTTAGACATCACGATACGTGTATTAAGCTGGCTGAGAATTGACTGCACTGCAGCTGGCCTAACTAAACACACTCACTGAACCGTCTTCTACTAAGGCCTCTTATTTTTCACATAATTAATTGCCCAACATGCATTCTACAGAACAACATTGCATTTAATTCACAGTCCGGACAGCCGCGGGCATGCAGTCTCCCTTTACTACAGGTCTTCACAACAGACGAGACCTTCACCTGCTGCAACCCCCCCATCCGCCACACACGTCCAGGTTAGGCTGAGTTATGGACCCTTTTGGGTAGTTGAAGCAAGAGAGTAATATAAAAACTCTGTTGCTAGGGCTTTCTGCTGCAGTAGACAGCAGCACAGTCGACCTCCCGCCTATTAATAATCACGCGGTGCATCAATGAGCACAGAGTGCAGCTTATTTTTAAAAAAAAAACATGCAATCGATTATGTCCGGTTTGTCATTTGTGACAGCCTTTTATCTACACAATTTGGTGTGCATCTTTTCTGGGTTTATCTCGTTGCTACTTGGGACATTAAGTCCAAGCTTCCTAATTCCTTTGGCTTGCACAGAGGATCAGATAAAAATGAAACGGGAAGAACTACAAGTCCCAGAAAGGCACTCCCTGGAAATCATAACACTTTCCTGTGCACAGGTATACACTATCACAGCCTCAAAGTAAGTTCTGTGCCATCAGCTGTTCCTAAGTGAGCAGAACCATGGGACATGCCAGGAGGCGTGAGATGGGCGCAGAAGTGCAAGGCCCCCAGGTAGCCTAGCCCCTGCTGGTAAAGAGAATTCCTGGGATGGAGAGGATCGCAGGCAGGTAAGGCCAAACAACAGCAGGCAGTCCGGAGGGTGAACAATAGGCAGTCCCTTAGACCTCCATTATACACTTTACAGTGTCACTCTGTAACCCCATGTCTATTCTGTGTGCCCGTGCACTGGCAGTGGGAGTCCTCTTTTGTACAGCAAGCAGGCCCAGGCCACCCCAAAACTTCCCACAGAACCCACAGGAGGGCCATGAGCCCCATTTAGCACCTTAACTTACAATACTTAGGGCCAGATGCATCAAGCTAAAAACCGGTCGCAAAAGGGCAGATTCTCAGAATCTGCCCCTTTGCAACCGGTATTTTTGCATTTGGGATGCATCATCCCAAATGCAAAATTCGCAAATAGAGAATTCGCTAAATTGCGATTGTTTGCATTTAAGGAATCTCAAATTGAGATTCCTTAAATGCAATGCATGAAAGTTTAAAAAAAAGCGAATTCGCTAATAGGGCACTCAAATTACCACAAAGTACAACTTCATGGTAATTTGCAAAAACGTTGAAAAATGCACTTTTGTGCATTTTTCAAAGTTTCATGTTGCGCACACACATGCCCTAAAGGCATGTGTGTGCACAACATATGTGCACAGATCAAATTCAGGGATGCAACAGGGTGTCCTTTGGACACCCCTGTACCCTTGAAATCGCAATCTCAATTTGCGAATCGCTAATTGCGATTCGCAAATTGAGATTGTCTTCCCATTCATTCCCATGGGCCCCTAGGCCCATAGGAATGAATGGGGAGGTATTCCTTAATTGCGACTCGCAATTGCGAGTCGCAATTAAGGAATTCTAAGAAATCGCTATTTTGGTAGTGATTTCTTGATGCATTCCATTTTGCTATTCATTGTTAGCGATTCCTTATTTTTCGCTAATAAGGAATCGCAAAATGGATGCTTGATGCATCTGGCCATTAGTCTATTGACATCCTTTATAACCTTTTTAAATGTCAGGTTTTAACCGCTGTTCCTTCTCTCTGCACACTGCTTCTCTGTTTAAACCCCAAGCCATCCATAATAGCCAGGCCTGCTCTGTACACTGTGACTTGCAAACCCCATCCTCCTGTAGTTTACACTGTAACTGGCCTCCTCAGTACGTGGTAGCTGGATCTCGGGGGTCCAACGATGCCTTTCCATTTTTGGTGATTGCGAGTTTCTTTTTGCTCAAATGGGTGTTTTCTGATATTTAAATGAGTTCCTTATCTTCATTGCTTGACTTCGCTCCACAGAGAGTGTCACTCATATTCGTTGAATGTCACTCATAATTACACTGAAATGATGAAAATGTCAAACAGAGCAATCTGAAACCTTGGAAGCTCTGGTGGCGGTCCCTGCATTTGCCGCCCAAGGAGGGAAGTAGGTAAGCCCAAAAAAGGCTGCAGTTAAGAGCGGGGGACTACCGCCCTCGAAACACGTGCTGCCCGCGGTGGACAGTAATCCCCCCCCTCTCTTGTTGCGCCACTGCACCAGTGTTAGGGAGAGAGCAGGACAGCGCCATAGATTAAAAGATATAAAACGTCCCTGCTCTCTTCCTGTCACAACGCAGTGCAGCAACTTTGGGTGCTGCCATGTGTTACAGTTTTGAAAATCTAGGCCTTTGATATTTTTTCTCGAATGCGCCTCATTCTTTCATTGGTCCACAAAATGCCATACATAATTATTCATGTAAATTTCATGTCGTGGTGTGTTGCAACCTTGTATTTTTAATTATGTTCTTTATGTGAATTGTCACATTTTTAATTCTTTTTACTGTTGGCACTTTGCTTATGTACGAATGTAATTTTTAAATATTGAATAAATTGTACAACTTTTTTAAATATCATTCCCATTTGTTTTTCAAATCTTTGTAAGTTTGTGATTTATTAGACTTGTGGTTATGTTACTAATGGGTGTGTGAGTCCGTACACTAGATACCTTTCCAAATTCCAGGGTAAAATAGGGACTCTTATTCACTGCTCCTTGTCCCGAATTGGATTTATAAGGAGACCTCCCTTCTTTCTTTACAATTGCAAATTCTAACCATCAAAACCGGACACTCGTCATCTCGTCCATAGTATCTCTGCAGAGGGCATGGCCAGCAATATACTGTTGGTTAATTACGAAGTCCAGTGTGTTTTCACTCACTAATCTCTTACAACAAACTATGGCAGATTGCATCATGGGTAGAGTCAAGCTGAGTTGAATAGCACAGTCGGTGAACTGCAGAGCTGTGCGTTCGGGGCCGACAGAGCGCAGCGCTCTGTTTATATTAAACCGCGCATATGCTTTAAGAAGTTGCTTTTCATATGGATACGCTGGAAAATACATTTACATCTAAACATAGGCTTTGAAGTTAAATCTGAGAAGTGTTTGAGTGAGAAGGCAAAGATAGGCAAATATGGGCTTCAGTGATAAGAACAGACGTTTCACAGTCAAAAGGAGGAATAAATATCGGCTTTGATGTCCAATTATGTTTTTCACCTTGCTTAAGCGTGTTGTATAATACACATTTGTATAGCTAAAAACCCCAAATACATATACAATTACGTTTTTAATATGTTTTTCTTTTAAATCTTTTTAAGTCTGTGGTAATGGATTTAAGTTAACACAACAAGTTGGATGTTTATTTTTTTGTAAAAGACAAAAAGCATTTGTAGAAGAGGTTTTAAGCATACTCAAAACCATATTTTTCTTTCATGTTGGTTTCGTTTGATTGCAATGGATTCATTTGTATAAGGTTTTGCAGGCCCACACTTCTGCTCAATCTGCCGCCATATATAAAATTAAAGGGTATTTCCTATAATATATAAAAGCTAACTTCCATTTTAGGCAACGCAAATATTGATCGAAAGCACGTTCATTTTAAGTAGAATTGTTTTTTAATTATGTTGTTTGAAGATTAAGACGTGATCACGTTGGACCTTTTAGGGGTATAAAATGTTCTTAGCGCTCAAAAAATTACAGTTATAGTGCAAATCATTGGTCTGTGTACTAGCCATATATAAACTGCCTCAAAGGCAGTGGCATGTATCCATTGTTCGCGCACCTTGGCATGGGTAATAACATGTGCTATTAGCACGTTAGTCTCCATTCCACAGTCAGGTGTACTTTTTCGCACCTGTATTTTGTGCTCCCTTCATGATCTTAGCCAAAGGTACACTCATTAAAGTTGAATTTATCGGAATAGTACATTTAATACCTGGCGATGCAATATACTTAACATTTGATGTCACTGCATATTTTACAAGAACCTGCGCTTTGCTATAGATAGGTGATGAACATTGATACAAAAATAAAATAACAAATCAATCAATCATATCTTTGTAAAGCACACTACTCACCCGTGAGGACTCAAGGCGCTGTGTGGGGAATGCTATTACTGCTCGAAAAGCAGTTTTCGGAAGGTTAGCAGGTCTTGGGTCTGCCGTAGGTGGATGGGGAGGGTGTTCCAGGTCTTGGAGGCGAGGTGGGTGAACGATCTGCCGCCGGAGGTTGCTCTTCAGAAGCGCGGGACTGTGGCGAGAGCGAGGTCGGCAGAGCGGAGCTGGAGGGCGGGGGTGTAGAAGCTGAGTCGTCTGTTGAGGTACGTTGGTCCTGTGTTGTGGAGTGCCTTGTGTGCGTGGGTGAGGAGCTTGAATTTTATCCTCTTGTCGACCGGGAGCCAGTGCAGGTCTCTCAGGTGGGGTGTGACGTGACTGCGGCGAGGGATGTCGAGGGTCAGGCATGCAGAGGCATTCTGGATACGTAGGAGCCATCTCAGGAGTTTGGCCGATGCTCCTGCGTAGAGGGCGTTTCCTTAGTCTAACCTTCTGCTGATGAAGACCTTTGTGACGTTCTTCTTGTTTCAGTGGGGATCCACTTGTAGATCCTGCGGAGAATGCGGAGGGTGTTGAAGCAGGAGGAAGAGACGGCATAGACCTGTCTAGTCATGGAGAGGGTGGAGTCGAGGATGACCCCAAGGTTGCATGTGTGGTCGGTGGTTATTGGGGCGGTTCCGAGTGCAGTCGGCCACCAGGAGTCGTCCCAGGCCGAAGGGGTGGATCCGAGGATGAGGACCTCCGTCTTGTCTGAGTTCAGCTTCAGTCAGCTGTTCCTCATCCATTCAGCGACACCTTCATTATTTTGTGAAGGTTGGTTTTGGCGGTGTGGGGGTCCTTGGTGCCGCGGGCGAGCGGTGCCATGTAGATGTTAAACAGAGTTGGGCTGAGGGATGAGCCCTGGGGTACGCCGCAGATGATCTCAGTGGCTTCAGAGCTGAAGAGGGGAAGGCAGACGCTCTGTGTCCTGCCGGAGGGGAAGGAGATGGTCCAGTCCAGGGCCTTCTCTTGTATCTTGGCGTTGTGGAGGCGTGTTCGTAGTGTGTTGTGGCAGATCGTGTCGAAGGCGGCTGACAGGTCCAAGAGGATGAGGGCCACCATTTCTCCATTGTCCAGCAGGGACTTGATGTAATCGGTGGCAGTAATGAGGGCAGTCTCGGTGCTGTGGTTGCTGCGGAACCCGGACTGGGAAGGGTCCAGGATGTTGTTCTCCTCGAGGTAGTGAGTCAGTTGTTCGTTGACGGTCTTCTCGAGGACCTTTGCCGGGAACAGAGCAAGGAGATGGGCTTGAAGTTCTTGAGGTCCGCCTTGCGTTTCTTGAGTAAGGCGTTGATCTCGGCGTGCTTCCAGCTCTCCGGGAAGGTTGCTGTCTCGAAGGAGGTGTTGATGACTTTCCGGAGATGGGGTGCGATGGCTGTTCTGGCTTTGTTGAAGATGTCGTGTGGGCATGGATCTGACGGACATCCGGAGTGGATCATGTTCATTATCTTGATGGTTTCGTTGTCGTTGATGTTGGTCCAGGAGAGCAGGTGGTTGGTGCGGTGGTAGTCGTGTGGGCCGAGGTCTCAGTGGTTGTCAGAGGGGTCATGGCGTTGAAGCTGTTGTGGATGTCTGCGAACTTGCGGTGGAAGAAGGGGGCCAGCGAGTCACACAGGTCTTGCGAGGGTGGAACGTCATTGGTGTTGGAGCTGGGTTTGGAGAGTTCCTTCACGATGTTGAAGAGCTTTTTGCTGTTTTGCACGTTGTTGTCTAGGCGGTCTGAAGGAGGCCCTTTTGGCAGATCTGATGAGGTGATGGTGTCTGCGGGTGGCGTTCTTGTGGGCTGCGTGGCTGTCCAGTGTTCGTTCATGGAGCCAGATCTTCTCCAGCTTTCGGCAGGTTTGCTTGGAGGCCCGGAGGTCTTCAGTGAGCTAGCTGGCTTTCTTGTTGGTGTGACTGTTGGAGGGTTTCTCGATCAGAGCGAGGGTATTGGTGCAGTCGTTGATCCACTGTCTGAGGTTGCGGGCGGCAGAGTCGGGGTCGGTGGGGTCGGCGGGTGGACTCTTGGCGAGGGTGGTGGTTAGCTGGCCTTCGGTGACTTTGCTCCAGCAGCAGCGAGGCATCTGTTGGGTGCAGTGGTGCGTGGTGGTTTTCTTGAAGGTGAAGTGGATGCAGTGATGGTTGGTCCAGTGGATTTCGGTGGTGTGGTTGAAGGAGATGTGGGGGCTTGCAGAGAAGATGGGGTCAAGCATGTGACCAGCGCAGTGGGTGGGTTTTGTGATGAGTTGTCTTAGTCCGAGGTTGGCTAGGTTGCCGATCAGGGTGGTGGAGTTGGTGTTGTTGTTGTTCTCGAGGTGGAAGTTCAGGTCCCCTGGGAGGATGTAGTATGTGGAGGCGAGGGAGTGTGTGCTGACGAAGTCGGCGATGGAGTCTCTGAACTGTGGCCGGTGGGTCTGTAGATGAGGGTTCCTCTAAGGGTGGTATTGGGGTCGGTGTGGATCTGGAAGTGCAGGTGTTCGGTGGTGCTGAGGGTGTCTTCGGTGTTGGTCGAGACTCTGAAAGTGTTCCTGTGGACTATGGCGATTCCTCCTCCTGCTCCATTGGTGCGGTCCCTGCAGTTGATCTAGTAGCCTTCTGGGATGGCTATGGCTATGTCAGGTGCCAAGGCAAGGTTCAGCCAAGTCTCTGTCAGGAAGGCGCGTCTGGGGAGGTTGAGTCGAGTAGGTCCCAGAGATCGACGGCGTGTTTGCAGGTGGAGCGGGTGTTGAGAAGGATGCTTCTGAGGTGGTTGGGTTCTTTCCTGGTCGGCAGCATGGTGTGGCGGGTGCTTGTGAAGCTGCAGTTCTGGAAGGTGAAAGCTCTGTGGGTGAGCTTTGGGGCAGCCAGAAAGCAGGTCTTTGATCGTCCGGTGTTGAGTGCCTGGAGGGTTCTGGCATCGTAGCAGTGTCGGGCGTCGTGGCGTTTGCGGGGTCCTGGGGCCCTGGCGCTGGGTGCAGTCCAGGCACAGATGGGCTTGCCTTCAGTGCACCAGTGGCGAGCCCACAGCGCGGCCTCCATATGAGGGGTTGTGGTAGGGAGGAGCAGCTGGGAGGCGACAGCGGGGCGGCAAATGGGATTGCAGGAGGGCAGGTCCGTAGGGACGCAGCGGCAGGAAAAACAGGCGGGCCGTGGGAGAACTGGGGACAGGAAGGAAAAACAAGTTTAGGCAAGAAAACAAGTACAGGCACAGAGGAATAAAAACAAGTCTGGGCAAGAAAACAAGTACAGGCAGAGAGGAATAAAAACACATCTGGACAAGAAAGCAAGTTAGGCACAGGGGAAAGATACAAGATTAGGCAAATACAATGCAGGCGGAGCTGTGCAGCAGCGTGGGGAGTGACCTGCCTGCAAGCATACAATACGCAGTCGGTAATGAGTGTGGGTGGGTTCATCGGTCAATGCACCAGTGAATAGTGGAAGCGATGGTATACAAAAATAATGTCCTCCTTTATTAAAGTTACTATGTTTCAGATTTTCTTTAATCACTAAAAATATAGTTCATCATTTTACTTGGATAAATTAAGTTTCAATCAATTTTGCATTCAAAATGTGTCAACAATGTATGTGGGTGGTATATTTCAACTTTACATACAGAAGGAATACCAATGCTTGATTCCTGTAAAAAAATCTTTTCCAAATAATTCTTAGCAGAGAATACAATAACATGAATTTCTTTGGTGGGATGTAGCACGCATTAATGTATGCCGTAAGTGGAGTTAAATGCTTACAATATGCACACTAATGAATGCCATAAAGTACTTGTGAGTCTACTGCACAGTGCAAATCTAATTATTGTGTTGTTGCCTGTCCTGCTCACTCCCTGGTTATGCTGTACCTTGCTTTTGAGTTTCTTGATCCTAAGGAGTTAAAGGATCTAAGGAGGTAAGAAGGTAAAAGCAATCCAAAGGAAAAAATGGCTTTGAAATGCAACCCTTTCCTTTGGGTTCCTTTTAACCCCTTAGATATAATCTGCTTGTCTTTTATTATTTTTTAGTTGGAGCCGGTGAATGGCTTAAAATAGGTACAGCAGACTTTTTGATGATCTCATCTTGTATGTATCCAGGTATCTGTGACAGATACTAAAGCAGGGAGATACTGCATATCTTGCCAACCACACAATGACCCATTTGGGTAAAAGCCTGCATTAAAAATGAGCGGGAGAATCACAAAGCAGAAAGCAAGCAACAGCGTCAATCATCAGTAAAAAAAATCACCGGTGGCAAGAACTGGACCATTTGATTAGCCTGTTGGTGCTGTTATGAGTGAAACTTTCATCCAAAAATCTGAGCACCCCAATGTGAGACAGGTGTCTGTTTTTTTCTATCCTCTATAAAATAACATTCGAAAGGAGAATATGTGGCCCTTTTTAAATACTGTATTTTAAAATTACTTGGCACACTTACACAAATAGCTTTACAATTGGGGGTGGGGTCGCACACTACTCACACACCAGCGGTATCGCCCCTAAGGACTATGGTAAATGTAGTTAAGTGTTCCGCGATGCATCTTCTTTTGATTCTCTGCTATCTTCGCTGTCTTCGCCATCCCTGGACATGTGTTTCGGGGTATCACCCCTCGTCAACAGGGATAGGCCGTGTTCTGGGGTTGCCGGTGGCTGCCAAATATCTGCCAGGTCTAGTACCACTCAGGCGCGTAGGTGTGGGGTCCCAGGCTCGTCAGCCAACTGCTCGAGGGAGCTTTAACATTACAATTGGGGGTGGGGTCGCACACTACTCACACACCAGCGGTATCGCCCCTAAGGACTATGGTAAATGTAGTTACGTGTTCCGCGATGCATCTTCTTTCGATTCTCTGCTATCATCGCTGTCTTCGCCATCCCTGGACACGTGTTTCGGGGTATCACCCCTCGTCAGCAGGGATAGGCCGTGTTCTGGGGTTGCCGGAGGCTGCCAAATATCTGCCAGGTTTAGTACCACTCAGACGTGAAGGTGCGGGGTCCCAGGCTCGTCAGCCAACTGCTCGAGGGAGATTTAACATTACAATTGGGGGTGGGGTGGCACACTACTCACACACTAGCGGTGCGACCCCACCCCCAGATATTTACCATAGTCCTTAGGGGCGATACCGCTGGTGTGTGAGTAGTGTGCGACCCCACCCCCAATTGTAAAGTTAAAGCTCCCTCGAGCAGTTGGCTGACGAGCCTGGGACCCCGCACCTACGCGCCTGAGTGGTACTAAACCTGGCAGATATTTGGCAGCCACCGGCAACCCCAGAACACGGCCTATCCCTGCTGACGAGGGGTGATACCCCGAAACACGTGTCCAGGGATGGCGAAGACAGCGATGATAGCAGAGAATCGAAAGAAGATGCATCGCGGAACACGTAACTACATTTACCATAGTCCTTAGGGGCGATACCGCTGGTGTGTGAGTAGTGTGCGACCCCACCCCCAATTGTAATGTTAAAGCTCCCTCGAGCAGTTTGCTGATGAGCCTGGGACCCCGCACCTACGCGCCTAAGTGGTACTAAACCTGGCAGATATTTGGCAGCCACCGGCAACCCCAGAACACGGGCTATCCCTGCTGACGAGGGGTGATACCCCGAAACACGTGTCCAGGGATGGCGAAGACAGCGAAGATAGCACAGAATCGAAAGAAGATGCATCGCGGAACACGTAACTTCATTTACCATAGTCCTTAGGAGCGATACCGCTGGTGTGTGAGTAGTGTGCGACCCCACCCCCAATTGTAATGTTAAAGCTCCCTCGAGCAGTTGGCTGACGAGCCTGGGACCCCGCACCTACGCGCCTGAGTGGTACTAAACCTGGCAGATATTTGGCAGCCACCGGCAACCCCAGAACACGGGCTATCCCTGCTGACGAGGGGTGATACCCCGAAACACGTGTCCAGGGATGGCGAAGACAGCGAAGATAGCAGAGAATTGAAAGAAGATGCATCGCGGAACATGTAACTACATTTACCATAGTCCTTAGGAGCGATACCGCTGGTGTGTGAGTAGTGTGCGACCCCACCCCCAATTGTTACACAAATAGCTATTTGGCAGATAGTGTTATGAGTACAACATTAATAATGCAATAACACATCCCGCCGTGAAAAATTACCACTGCTACATCAGAATGTGTGGTTTTGGTAAGGAATTATACATATTCTGCCAGGAAGTGATATCATTCTTAATCTAAAGAATGCACAAGGTATCAGCCATCACTTCCCCTAAAAATATGCAACTCTGCAGCCACATTAAGGTGTGAAACTGGTAGTAATGTGCTCCCACTATTTCCAGACCCACCTAATAGCCACTAAATTGATAAAATATTACTGCTACAAATTGCACTGCATTATGTTATAATTTTCTTTTTCATGTCACATAATTTTTCACCATGCCTCATAATTTGGTGCTCTACTGCACCATTTTTCCAGTGGCCTTACTATCCATTAGTGGGTCCTGGAAATTCTTGCAGATTGAAATGTTAATGTTGAGAAGTTTATGTCAATATGAATATCAATACATTCAGGTATAAAAACGAAGTTGCATCTTTATTGATGAAATTGCCTGTTACAAACTCCACTTCAACTGTGTCTCAGTAAAGCACATATAACTGTAAGGGTATGTGTGTCCCCGAACACCAAAAAGTCAGATGCTACTTGAAGTTAGGAATACATAGCAAATCAGGACACTGCACACACAGTACACGGAGTGCTCACTACTCCCAGTGCCGGACATCTGGACACGTTACTACTGGTCACATTGTGTCCACACAAGGTCCACGCCCACCTGGATTCTTCATTGAATACATTACTTTATGGCTCCAAAGACAGCGGTACATGACCCTTACCAAAAAAGGATTGCTGGAACTTTTTGATGGCATTCCATTAATTCTATAAAATCCGATGTAAGATCGATTGTAAATTGAGATAGACCACAGACCCTATGCCTGAAAATGTTCTCCCAGCCGCCCTGTTCAATTAAACGAACTGTTTCTGTTTTGCCAAATGTCTTTTGTCTCTTATTTTTCAAAGTATTTCATGTTCAAGCAACATAAGCTTAAGTGTCCTTTTGATGGTACTTCGGAAGTCACAATTCTCATGTGTTTGTATGGGTTTGAATGAGCTGCCTGATCAGGCAAGAAAACAGGCCCTATTTACAAAGGCAAATTTAGGAGTAAATGTAAATTTACAAGATGGCTATGGTTAATGAGTAAGGGAAGATTGTGTGCCTGCTTGGACTGTTTGATAAATGAACTGTACTTACTTTGTAATAGGTGAAGCAGTTGAGAGTATTACATAGTGAAAGCTTGTACACTAGCCTACTCAAAGATAAAACAAGGGAGGAAAATGACAAGATCATATATCAAACATCTTGAAACTTCTCAACTCCAAGACATTTTGTTCTGGAGTGTGCCAAATTGGCACTTACTAGTAATATCTGAGATTTTGAAGGTAAACTCTATATACAGACTCCTGGGGAAGCCATTGGAGTACTTAATCTCCAAGCATAGCTGGTCTATATGTACACAATTTTGAATGAAAATATATTCTAATTAAGACAATTCCGTTCACAGATAGGATGAAAAAAATACGGAAACAATACATTGATGATGTGGTTGTCATTTGGGACGCAATGTTTTTTTTGTTTGGCTAAACTCACTACAAGAACACCTTAAATTTACACACAATTTAGACAACAAATAAGTAACATCCATGGATATTAGTATATTTCCAGAACATGGTGGTTAGAGTATGGAAACATTAAAAAAAATGTCAAAAACAACTTGTTAAGTTTTGATAGTTTCCACCCAGGGTCCTTGAGAGAGAATCTACCCTATGGTTTGGTCTTATAAATAAGGAGGAACTGCACTAACCTCCAAGATTAGGAGAAGAAAGCATTGATCCTAGCAAATACATTGAGAGACATGAAATGCTCACAAAGAATGATACAAAATGCTTTGAAAAGGGCAAGAAATAGCAATAGAGAAGCAACAGAGAAGTACTCCTTGAAAATATAAGACAAGAAGCCAGGGTCAAGAGACTAGTTTATGGTACCCAATACAACATAACTTTCAATCACATTAAGAAAATAATTAATGCAAACTGGCAAATACTCAATGCAGGTAGCCTTAAGATTGAACAACTCATGATTTTCCATAAGAGTAGCCCTTCGGACATTTTGGCTAACATGAGACGTTGTAGGAATGAACCTTATAAAACACCCCTCTCCTTAGTGTGGTAGGCCATTTCCCCGTTGCAACTGAGGTCTGTGCTCCCTCACTAAACCAAAAACGACATTTAACTTAGGTCAAGACAAACCTTGGCCCCTCAGAAACATGCCAATTGTAACTCAGCAAAGGACATATATATATATATGTATATATATATATATATATATATATATATATATATATATATATATATATATATATTCACTGAAAAAACCATAGGTTTCTCACTCGTTATAGTTAGGAATTAGCATTCAAAAAACCTTTCAAATTCACTGAAAAAACCATAGGTTTCACACCAGTTATAGTTAGCTGAACATTTTACTCATACAAAACCATTGAAATTCCCACGTTATAGTTAGTTGGAGTCACTATAACTCGCGCGCCCGCAATCCACTGCTGATGATGTCACATATTACATCATTCATGACATGGTCAGTGACATTACTGATGACATCTCAAATGAAATCACTGATGACATCACTGATGACACGGATTTCAGATAGAAACACCTTATAAAAATCCAATGGGACTGCATCTGGACCGCTGGCCTTGCCATTAGCCAAAGATTTTACTGCTATCTCGACCTCCTCCCATTGAATGGGGGTGGCCAGGAACTCAGCCTGTTCAGGGGTAATAACAGCGGTCTCAAGGTCTACTAAGAAAGCTTTCGCATCTCTCTCTACATTGAGCCTAGGGGTATCTTCTCGATATTAACAGGAGTAAAATTCCAAAAAGACTTCATTAACCTTTTCCTGCGTATCATATATTATTCCGTGTTCATCTTGAATTTTCACCACCTGACTCTGAATGCTTCGCTGACGGAGTCTCTTAGCAAGGACCCTGCCCGAGTTCTCCCCAAACTCAAACATATTTATACGATATTGTAAATACTTTAACGCAAGATTCTGTCCAAGAGGCTCCAGCAGCCCAGCCCTAAGAATCGCCACTTTTTGTAAACAGGAGGCTATATCATTCCCATCCTTGATATTTAAAGTCAATTCGATTTCTGCCTCCCGATGTTCTTTAACACCGTTACGCATCCGTTCCTGTTCTGATTTCCACCTATAGGAAGAGAAACTTTTAGTCTCACCCCTTAGTCCAGCTTTCATCGTGTCCCAGACCACTTGATCTGTAGCCGATCCCCTGTTGATATTCAAAAATTGGACAACCCATTTTTTAATATGTGAGCAATACCCCTCGTCGAATAACAGCTTCCTGTCAAACGTCCAATCTCTAGGTGGTTTTTTAACTCGTGGCCAAAGACATTCGGTGATCAATGAATTATGGTCTGAGAGAAGGTGTGGTAAACAAAAAATAGTACTAACAGCTGCCACCTGTTTAGATAAAAAAACAAAATCTAGCCTGACGTTTTTCTTATGAGGTATAGAATAAAACGTAGAGCTCTCTTCTGTTTTCTTATGAAGATACCATAGATCTGCAAGGCCATGCTCCTGAAGAAGAGCCTGAAGGGCTCTGAACACTTTTGTTTTTCTCCCCACATAATTATGAGCACTGGTAAAATCGAAATCACTTGGTATATTAATGTTCATATCTCCACAGAGAAGTATTGGACTAGGCCATGCTGCCAATTCAACATCTAAATATTTAAACACATCAGGGTCATCTAGATTCGATCCATACACGTTGCAAACTGTTAACAATTTACCACCAATGCTCAATTCCACTATAGCCCTCCTACCCATTCTATCGCCCAATGCCCTTTTACATATACCCAGACCACTCTTTGCATATATGACGACCCCTCTGATCATAGATGTCTGTTTAGAGCAGACTAACACCTCAAACCCAGGAAGCGTTAAACATTTCCGTTTCCCCCATGGAATGTGTGTCTCCTGTATACAGAGTATATCTACACGCATTAAATTAACAATTTTAAGAAAAAGAGCCCGCTTTTATCATCGTTGAGGCCACAAATATTCCAGGTACCAATAGCTATTTTATCCTGCCCCATCCAGGCACTGAAAAAAAAGACCTAGATGAGCTTCCCTCAGCCTATATAAAATACTGTAATGCCTGCCTACCATTATATAAACAATCTGTACTACCAATTCTGCAAAATAAGTCTCAATTTTTTAAAATTTTAAGGCTACCCCACTCACCCATCCCCACCCAATACCACCCCATGAAACTCCCTTCCCGCGCTCCCACACCCCCACCACCAACCAAAAAAGAGGCTTAAGGACATTGTCCTCAGTGATGCTGAGATGCAACAACCGTTCCCCACCACATCAAATTCCCTACAGCACACATACGGTACTCTCTTACTCTGTTTCTCAAGCATAATTAACTACCAGTTACACATATTAGTGTTGACTCATTTTTAGGTAACGACATCTTAATCACGAATCCCTAGAGCCTATAGGGAGTAATAATAACAAAAAAGTTACTCCTATACCATCCCTACATAGATATTAACCTCTTAATCACAAATCCCTAGAACCTATAGGGAATAATAATAACAGAAAAGTTACTCCTATTCCATTTCTACATATGAGAAGGTACAATTTACATCATTGTCTCCTAGGGACCAACCTTTTACCAAACGGGTAAAGTACCCACTAATATCGATGCAATAAATCAACAGATACATATTTGTATGAAGAGAGATACACTAATTAACATTCCATCAAGTAATAAGCATTGTGATTAACCCTACCCACCACCCAACATTCCAAGTGTCTCAGAAGCACTAACAAGTTATAAGTTCTCAATATCAAACTCAGATACTGGGTAAGTCATCTTTTCCGCTTTTAAAATTTTTCACATTTGTCCTTTTTTTTTACAGCCTTCTTTCTTTTTGAGATCTGACAAATAATCCTGCGCCATCCTACTGGATGTAAAGAACCTTGTTTGACCATTACAAACGACCTTTAGTTTGGAGGGATTGAGCAAAAAGACCTGGGCTCCTACTGCTTGGAAGGGAGTGAATAATTTCTGCATTTGCCATCGTTCGTTAACAGTTGTTGGGAAAAAGTCCGGGCGAATGAAAAACTCGCACCCCAAACCAGTGCGTTTTTTCCCAGGTCGCGCTAAATCATAGAGGGCTTCTCGCAACAAATAGTTATTCAAACAGATTAATATCGCCCTTGGATATAGGTTTTGGTCGCCCTGTCTGTCTCTCCCACGCTGTCGCACTGCAAACGGGAATCTGTGAGCTCGGATTCTCGGATTACCTCCTTTTCCCAATTCCATGTAGTAAGTTCTGTGAATGCCTCCTTAAACAGCTGAACAACAAACTTACGAGGGTCAGCCCCCTCTCTTGATTCCGCAATCCCTAATATACGCAAGTTATTACGGCGTGATCTATTTTCTAAATCCGTGAGCTTCCAGTCTACATCTACTTTTGAATTCTGTAAAGACTCTACCACAGATTGTTGCTTCACCAAAGTATCTTCTACAGAAGACATTCTCTCCTCTACTTCCACAACACGTGTTGTAACTTCCGCACAGGTTTTTATTAACCGCCGTACTGTGTTCTGTAATTTCCTTACAGCTCCTTGCATTCGCTGTCCCTCCATTTTTGTTTCACTACGATGTGTCATAACAGTCTTATAAATGAGATTAAGCGCAATCGCCTCCTCTTCCAGCTCTTCATCCAAGTTAATCTGATTAGAATTTGAAAGTTTTTTTTAAATGCTAATTCCTAACTATAACGAGTATGAAACGTATGGTTTTTTCAGTGAATTTCAAAGGTTTTTTAAATGCTAATTCCTAACTATAATGATTGTGAAACCTATGTTTTTTTAGTGAATTTCAAAGGTTTTTTAAAAAAGAATTCCTAACTATAACGATTGTGAAACCTATGTTTTTTTTCAGTGAATTTCATTGTTTTTTAAAAAGCACATTTCTTTGTATATCGACTTTGTAACCTATGATTTTTTTTTATTAGCTGTTTTTTATAAGTATTATTATATTTAAAAAAAATATATATATATTTGTTCAATGTATATTTTTTTTAATAATTTTTTCCTGGTGCGCTCAGGGTGCGCGCACCGGTAAGCTTACCCGTATCATTTTGACTTGGGGCGCTCAGGGTGCGCGCCCCGGTAAGCTCTCCTGAGAGCGCTATTTCTGCGTTCGTAAAAAAAAAATATGTATGAAAAGTAAATAATAATGCAAGACATTTAGTACCATACTCATAAAAGCAGTATTTTTGATTTACGAAATGAAAATGATTTAGCATTTCCGTAAAGCTATCAAAACGTCACTCAGGCGAGCCGCGTAAGCGCCCCCGGAAGCGCCTACGTTCGCGCCACGTGAGCGCCCCCGGAAGCGCTCCGGTGCACGCAGCGTAAGCGCGTCAAGTCATGTGACCTTAAAATAACTCTTTTCATTGGTTGCTAACAGTTTTTTTTACAAAGAATGAAATCCCCACCCATTTCCTTCACTTCTTCTTTCACTTTTGTGACTGCAAGACCTGTCTTTTTGCTGCTTAATCTTTGTTGGATTATCATGGCTGCCAGAGCATCCAGCAGCAGTAATGACACAGAAGGATTTATAGATGAAGAGGTTCCTCAGCCTAGAGTTAAGGAGCATTTTATCTGGAAATTTTTTGATATACCTGAGGGACGTAAGAAAATAAATGCTCCAAAGGTGGAATGTAAGATCTGCCATACTGTACTTTCCAGAGGAGACCCCACAAGGAATACAGTTTTGGTAATTCTACCATGATTCGCTACGTGCAGAGAAGGCATCCCCAGAACTATGCCCGGGAGAGTGTCAGGGCTCTGGCACGAGAGGCTCCAAGAGATGGTGCCTCTACTTCAACTGGAGGAGCAACTGTATCGGTGAGGGGGCGACCAGAAGAGCTGATCTCTAATATTCAGCCTGCCTTTATTGAAGCCATAATTAAATGCAGACAATGTGATCAGCTACTTTGTTATGGGGAACAAAGTGTTATGCTCATGGTTCGAGCATTAGAGAACCACCGCTGCCGTCCCCAGCCCTAATTTTGATTATTTTTTTTTTGCTCCTGTTGAGCAGTTTCCCATTCCATGTTTTTGTTTTTGTTCAAAAAAAGGAATAAAGAAGAAAGAAAAAAGTTCTTTTCAGAACTACCTCCAATTCTCATCAAAGAGCTGTATTCTTAAAAAAATGAAAAAGAGTAACTGAAGTGGAGTGCAGTGAGAGAGGAGAGGAAAATGAGTGAGAAAGCAAAGAAAGGGACGAGAGGGGAAGGGAAGTGAAGTAGGGGGACTGAAAGAAGGTGAGTGTGGGAAGGAGAGTGAGGAGAAGGAGAGTGAACATGGGGAATGTGGATAAGTGAAGAAAATGTAGTAAAAGAACGGGGGTGAGGAAGAACAGAGCAGTGATGTTTAGGAAGGAGTGGAGATACAGACTGGATAAAGACAAGTGAGTGTGAGACAAGATGAGTAAGGCAGTGAAGAAACAGAGAAAGTGAAAGAAAAAGTAAGAGTAGAAGACTAAAGGCCTCATTTTGAGGCCATGCGTCACTTTTACGCCACCGGTGCATCACTTTTTGTGACGCACCAGTGGTGTAAAAGATGCACCTTGTTGAGTCATATTTACAAAGTGACGCATCTAGGTGGATTCGTCACTTTGTAAACCCCTGCGCCACATTATTCCTGCACCAGGTGTAATGTATGCAAAGGGGGCGTATTGACGCAAGGAAGGGTCGTAGAAGTGACGCAGTGAAATCTATGAGATTTCACTGCGTCACTGTTAGGACACCGTTGCGTCAAAATCTTGCGCCTGCCTCACAGCAGGCGTAAGACTGACGCAGGCCATTTCACATGGTGCTGGCCCCATGTGAAAGGATGCATTGCTGGAGTTGCATCACTTTTGCGCTTACAGATACGTCAGAAATACTGAGCTTTAATAAAAAATAAAAAAGCTTTAACATCTCTCACAGCATTTCATATTCTTCTCTGGGTGCCAATTTTATTATTCTGCATGCATTTTCTGCTTGCACCTGTTAGACCTGACACCCTTGGCGTGGTTTTCCTCCATCTTTTTGCCTCTGTCTACTGCATTTTTGATGCTGTGCTGGATTTCGTTTTTGCTGGTTTAGATGCTTTGGACACTCTGCCACTGCTGATCAGTGCCAGAGTGTAAGTGCTCCCTATGTAAATTGTCATATTGATTGGGAATACCTGATTGGTGTATTTGTATCACCATGAAGTCCCTAGTAAAGTGCACTGTGTGTGCCAGGGCTGGTGATGACAGATGCTACTAGTGGGCCTGCAGCGCAGATTGCGCCACCCACATGAGTAGCCCTAAAATGGTGTCTCAGGCCTGCCAGCGCAGGGCCTGTGTGCAGTCAGTGGACTGCCATGTCCGCCTGGCCAGTGTCCCCACAGGCTGGGCCTAACCCTTCCCTGTCTGTGCACATCAGTCACCCCTATGGAAGGCTCAAGGTACCCCCCTGGGCAGGGTGCAGTGTATGGGTAAGGTAGAGCATGTACTAGTGCAGGTCACATGCTCTGGTAGTGAGCAGCAGCCATTTTGTGTGCTCACTGCTGTAAGGTTATCTTGCTCTATAGGATAACATGGGGGAGACTGGTCCCATTGGATACCAGCCTATCTTCTCATAGGAACAAGATGGGACATAAGTGATTGATATCCCTGAACTCAGAATTTAATAACACATCTTTTAGGAAGGGTTGTTTTTAAATTCTGTGTTTGAGAATAGTACTTTTAGAATGTGGCTGTTCTCTTGTCTAACCCTTCTGTGTGCCTGGGCCTGTTTGTGGATTGACTGTCTGGCCTGAGTGTGACAGGGGCTGCAGAGCCCCCAGGAGGTTGTCTGAGTCAGCCCGTGGATGAAAGGCACCATCTGCTGCCAGGGAAGTGGGAGGAGATCACACCTGATAGTGACAGGGCTGTGCCTGCCTGACCACAATGCTGGCTCCACCCCCCTGCTGGGCGACTGTCACCTCTGTCCCTGATACTGAGAGGAAGAAGGAAGCCAGGAAACCCCCAGTGCCTCAGCAACACCCAGAACTGGTTTAGACCGGGCTCAGGGCCAACTTGCACAAAGACTTCAAAGGACTTCAAAGACTTTTTGGGGTATAAGAGAAGGACCCCTGACTACTGAAAATTTAGATTCTACAATCAAGAGGAACCTCTGCCAGAAGAAGGACTGCTGAAGGAACTGAAGGAAGATTGCCTTGCTGTGTGCTCTAAGGGCTGACCTATCCTGCTATCCAACTGAAGGAGAGGAGAAGAAGGGCTTTGCTGTGTGCTGTGCCCCCATCTGCTTGAACTACTAAGACTTTGCTGTGTGCTGTGTCTTCACTGAATCTCCAAGGGCCTGAGAAGAGCTGGCCTCCTGTTTCTGGAACCCAGGGATAAAAGGTTCCTAGAAGAAGCCCAAAACGCTATGCAGATCGTGCTGTTTGACCTGGAGCGTGCTTAGTGAACAATTGCTGAGCGTGAGGTGGGATCGGTGTGCTCATCGGCACATTCCCAGCGAGGGTCGGAGGTCTGCGGTGCCTCCCCTCGTGAATTTTGCTCTAAGCGGTTGTGAGGCCGAGAGGGCGGTCTGTCCGTGACCTGCGCCCTCAAAAACCATCTGCCGCCTGTTCACCGCCGCTGCCCAGGGCCAAGAATATCTCTAGAAGTTGCTGTTCGTAAAGGGGGGTGCTCCTATTGGCTGGAGGAGGAGCCGAGCCCCCTCAGCAACGCTGCGACGGGATAGGCCCGTGCGCCGCAGCGTCACTACTGCAGCTGTGCCGTGATTGGCTGAGGAGCGGAGCGTCATCGCTGGTCTGTCCCGGGAACCGCACTGCCATTGGCTGACTCCCGGGTGTGTCAGAGTCCCCCCCTAAACGCCGTGACAGGATTGGTCCCCGTCCTCGGGACCTTTGCAGGAGCCGCCGAGAACCGTGACTGACGAGAACCCCAGCGAGGAGCCGACAGCCGTGCGACCCGTCCTCGCCGAAGGAGTCCAAGAGTGAGTCCCGCATCCCTGGCCTGTCGTCCCCCGAGGTGTGCTGAACCAACTCCCCCTCCGCTCGTTGGATTGTCGAGAGCAGGCGGGAGAGCAGAGGGGACCGGCCGGGGCTGAGAGCGAGGGCGTTCTGCTCGGTGCGGTGCGCCTGAGGCGCGAGGACACGCTGATTGGAAACAAGGAGTCCCCCGTGAATCTGCTGAGCCGCGCATCCCGCGCTTGGGGACCATTACTTGGCGGGCGGATTATTGCTAACAAAAGCAGTGGCATATTTTAGTTTGCTCGTTTTTGAGAGCTGAATTAAGATAAGTGCAAAGTATTATTCTTAATACTGATTCACAAGAGACTGGAGACATTTTGTATGAGAACTTCCTGAAACTAAGTACCACCTTAAAGTTTAAGTGCAACCATTAAGAAGAAGTGCAACATTTTTTTTCCAAAAGAAATTAATTATAGCATATTGTCGATTTTTACTGCTGCAACTAGATAAAGATATATTTTTATAATACACCTACCTGTGTGGTCTCAGTTTGTGGTGGATGGGGGGTCATTGTATGTGTTAAGTGCAACTATTTTACACATTGCCTCAGAGATAAGCCGGTCTGCTTGTGCCAAGCTACCTAGATGGTGAGCAGGGGTTATCTACTTTGTGTAATTCTTCACCCTGACTAGAAGCAAGGGTCCCTACTTGGTCTAAGGTACTTACCTCTGCCAATTAGAGACCCCCAGATCTAACATTGTTGGACAGCGGTGCGGATTTTGAACTAATAATTGCACTTGACCTGCAGTGATTTCTTGTACATCACTAGTCTAGTTTAGCAGCACAGGTTGCGCAAGATTTTTTCTTTTTGGTGAAACCTTTTTTTTGAAAAGGTTAGGAAGCATCATGTCTCAGAAAGCGGCAAGCGTGAGAGTAGAATTGGAACTTGAATTTGAAATTCAGGAGTTGTTCAACTACAAAAAGGAGCAACTGAAGCAGTTCTGCAAACAGCTTGGATGCCCAGTGAAGGGCAGCGCAAACAAGGAAGAGCTACGGAAAGCTCTGAGGGCCTGGTGGGAGGCCCAACATGGTGATCCAGAAGTTGTTATTGTAGAGGGAGGCACACAGGAGAATGCTTTTGTATCCAGTGATTTGCCAGTGAGGAGGCCAGCGTCTAGGGCTGGCAGCAACCACTCCAGTAGGATTATTTCTCCAGAGGAGCTGGAGGATAATCAGAGAGCTAGGGCCCATGAGATTGAGCTTTTTAAACTCAAAGGCCAAGCAGAAGAGAGGAGACTGCGCCTTGAAACTGAGAAAGAGGCGGAGGAGAGAAGAAATGCTCTCCCTTTGGAGGAGAAGAAACTCCAGTTAGCTCATGAGTTGAGCATGAGGGAGCTGGACAATAAATCCAAACAGGTGGCGTCCAGTTCTAATGGTGGCAGCGCACAACCAGTACAGGCGGGTAAAGTATACATACCAAAAGATCTGGTACAGAATTATCAGAGGGGTGTGGATATTTATGCGTGGTTTAGATCGTATGAACTTGCCTTGAAGATGAATGAAGTGCCTGAGAAGAATTGGGGGGCAGGTTTGTGGAAGCATTTTGAGGCCTCTGGGAAGGATGTCTTAGCACCCTTAGAAGCAGCAGGTACTTTATCCTACCCCGCTATGAAGGAGGCTTTGTGCCTCAGGTATGGGCTCACTCCATAACAGTACCGCCAGAAGTTTAGGAACTTCAAGAAGCTTGATTCAAGTACTTGGGTGGAGTGTGTGAGTATGTACACGCGTGCACTGGAAGGTTGGATAAAGGGCAGCAAAGTTACTGATTATGTGGGGTTGTGTCACTTTATTAGTTGGGAGCACTTAAGTAGTTTATGTGTTCCAGAGCTGCGCCAGCATCTTTTAGACAGCAAGTTAACTGATCCCAGTGAGCTTGCTAAAGAGGCGGACCGCTGGACTAGCACCAGGGTCCACAAGGGGGTGGTAAGTACCCCAGCCAAGGGTGGACAGGGTCCCCAGCAGAAGAGTGGGGGGGACACGGGTAATCAAAAGGAGTCTTCTAAAGGGCCCCAAAATAGTTTCCAGGAGAAGGAGTCTCAACCCCCCAAGTCTAAGAAGTCTGGGCCCCATAAGGGCAAGCAGGACAACAGGTCCCCGCCTACTTGCTATGCATGTAGGGAGGTGGGGCACATTGCCCCCAAATGTCCAAAGAAGAACTCAGCACCCACTGGTGCTCCCACTCCGGCGTTACCCAGTGTAGTTTTGGGAGGGGATTTGATTTCCAGTGGGGAGGAGGGGTTAGCAGTGATGACCCTTGTCTATTTAGGAGACCAAGAGATGGCCCAGGAAACCTTGCTGCCCCAAAACACTAAGAAATACGGGCAGAAGGTGACCATCAATGGACAGGAAATAGAGGCTCTGAAAGACACAGGGGCCAGCGTGACATCTGTCAGGTGTCAGTGGGTGTCTGAAGAGCAGATCATTCCCAAGGTACTCCGACCTGTGGTGGCATCTGACAGTTCAGTGCGCTTCTGCCAAGTAGCAAATGTTTCATTTGAATGGGGAGGAGTCTCTGGTATTTTGGAGGTTGTTGTAAGCGATGCCTTGCCTGTAGATTGTCTATTAGGTAATGACCTGGAGAGCTCTCCATGGAAAGAGGTGGAGCACAGGACTCACTTGGAAATGTTGGGTTTGCCTGCGTGGATCTGTGTGTCCACCCGTGCAATGACAGCCAGAGAGGGCGGATTAGCAGAACTGGAGCCTGGAACAATGGCCCAGGGACCTGCCAAGAGAGGAAGGGGTAGAGGGCGCGGGAAACCAGCCCCCACCGTTCCCACAGTCCAGGAGGAGGCAGACCCGGAGGGGGATGCCCTGGAACCTACAGGGGAGCAGGTGGCCGAACTGGGGGAATTGCCTGAGCTGTCCCAGTGGCAGCAAGATGGTGGTCCCCCCAGGGAGGAATTCTGCCAGGCTCAGAAGGAGTGCCCTTCTCTCATTGGTGTGCGGCAGCAGGCTGCAGACCAGGCAGCAAGCCTGGGGTCCAAGGAACATTTGATCTACTGGGAGGATGACTTACTTTATAGTGAGCCTAAGTTCGCTGAGCCCGGTGCAGCCCGTGTGCTGGTAGTACCCGAGCGCTTCAGGAACTTCCTACTGGGTCTGGCTCATGACGTGCCTCTCGCAGGACATCTGGGGCAAGACAAGACCTATCACAGGCTTGTCATCCATTTCTACTGGCCCCAGATGAAGAAGCATGTCTCTGCCTTTTGTAAGTCTTGCCAAACTTGTCAAGCCAGTGCAAGAGCGGAGGGAAGGGCGTGGCACCCCTTCAACCCTTTCCTGTGGTGAGCACCCCTTTTGAGCTGGTGGGCATTGACATCGTGGGGCCCCTGGACCCCAAGACAGCCTTAGGCAACAGGTTTATCCTGGTCTTGGTGGACCATGCCACTCGGTACCCGGTAGGCATTCCGCTCAGGACAGTCACAGCCCCCGTGGTGGGCCGTGCCTTGATGGGAATCTTTTCCCGTGTGGGGTTCCCCAGAGAGGTGGTCTCTGACAGGGGGACAAACTTCATTTCTAAGTACACGAAGTCCCTGTGGGAGGAATGTGGGGTGACATACAAATTCACCACTCCTTACCACCCTCAAGGAAATGGGTTGGTTGAAAGATTCAACCGCACATTGAAGGGCATGATTATGGGCCTGGAAGAGCCCATGAGGCAGAAATGGGACGTCTTGTTACCATGCCTGTTGTTTGCCTACAGGGAGGTGTCCCAGAAATCCTTAGGGTTCAGCCCCTTTGAGTTGCTGTATGGCCACCCTGTCAGAGGGCCTCTCACTCTGGTGAAGGAGGGGTGGGAGAAATCCCGCGGGAAACCCCCTCAGGATGTGTTCAGCTATGTGCTGGCCATTCGCAACCAGACCAAGCGCTTCAGGAAGCTCGCTCAAGAGAACCTGGAGGCTAGCCAGGAGGAAATGAAGAGATGGTATGACCAGAACACTTCTCTGGTTGAGTTCCACCCTGGTCAGAAAGTGTGGGTGATGGCGCCGGTGGAGCCTTGTGCGCTCCGTGACAAGTGGACCGGGCCATATGAGGTGGTGGAGCGCAAGAGCGAGGTTACCTACTTGGTTAACCTGAAGACTCCCAGGCAGCCCCTGAGAGTGCTGCATGTGAACCGCCTCAAACCCCACTTTGAGAGGTCAGAAGTGACTATGCTCATGGCTACAGATGCTGGAGGGGAGGAGGATAGTGATCCTCTCCCTGACCTCTTGGCAACCAAGGAGCAAGATGGGTCAGTGGATGGTGTGATACTCTCACCCACCCTGACCCCAAAGCAGCAAAAGGACTGTCGCCAAGTCTTGGGTCAGTTCGCCCCCCTGTTCTCCCTGACCCCAGGTGTCACCAAGTGGTGCGTCCACGATGTGGACACTGGAGATAGTCTGCCTGTGAAACAGAAGTTTTACAGGGTGGCTGACAAGGTCAGAGCTAGCATCAAGGAAGAAGTCTCCAAGATGTTGGCGCTAGGGGTTATTGAGCCCTCCAGCAGCCCCTGGGCTAGCCCAGTGGTCTTAGTGCCTAAGAAAGCTGCTAAGAACTCCGGTTTTGCGTGGACTACCGTGGGCTCAATGCGGTCACCAAGACTTACGCGCACCCCATCCCCAGAGCTGATGAGCTGGTGGATCGGTTGGGAGCTGCCCAGTACCTGAGCACCTTTGATTTGACTTCAGGGTACTGGCAGATTGCCTTAACTGAGGGGGCCAAGGAGAGGTCAGCATTTTCAACGCCAGAGGGGCACTTCCAGTTCCGCGTCATGCCCTTTGGGTTGAAAAATGCCCCTGCCACATTCCAGAGACTGGTCAACCAGGTATTAGCTGGGCTGGAGGATTTCAGCGCAACATACCTGGATGACATTGCTGTGTTCAGCTCCACTTGGGAGGAACACCTGCAACACCTCTGCGCAGTGTTGAAGGCTCTGCAGAAGGCAGGCCTCACTATCAAGGCCAGTAAGTGCCAGATAGGGCAGGGATCTGTGGTGTACTTGGGACACCAGGTGGGGAGCGTCCAGGTGGTGCCCCTACAGGCAAAGATTGATACCATTCTGGCTTGGGAGCCCCCCAAGACTCAGACTGAGGTGGGAGCCTTTCTAGGTTTCACCGGGTATTACAGACGGTTTGTCAAAGGTTATGGCACCATTGTGGCCCCTTTGACAGAGCTGACATCTAGAAATCAGCCCAGAAAAGTGAATTGGACTGAGGCCTGTCAAACTGCTTTTGACACTCTCAAAGCTGCCATGTGCACAGCACCGGTGCTTAAGGCACCTGACTTTTCCAGTGAGTTCATTGTGCAAACTGATGCTTCAGAGCAAGGCGTGGGAGCAGTACTCTCACAAATCAATGATGAGGGCGGAGACCAACCAGTGGCTTTCATTAGCAGGAGGCTACTACCCAGGGAACAGAAATGGAGTTCCATTGAAAGAGAAGCTTTCGCTGTGGTCTGGGCTCTGAAGAAGCTGAGGCCCTACCTGTTTGGGACTCACTTCCGTGTTCAGACCGACCACAGGCCCCTCAGATGGTTAATGCAGATGAGGGGTGAGAATCCAAAACTGTTGAGGTGGTCCATTTCCCTACAGAGGATGGACTTTACGGTGGAGCACCGCCCTGGTACAGAACACGCCAATGCTGGTGGTCTGTCCAGATTCTTCCGCCTTAGTGATGAGGACTCCCAAGAGGTTGGGTAGTTCTCCCCACTTTCAGCTGGAGGGGACACGTGTTAGACCTGACACCCTTGGTGTGGTTTTCCCCCATCTTTTTGCCTGTGTCTACTGTATTTTTGATGCTGTGCTGGATTTCGTTTTTGCTGGTTTAGATGCTTTGGACACTCTGCCACTGCTGATCAGTGCCAGAGTGTAAGTGCTCCCTATGTAAATTGTCATATTGATTGGGAATACCTGATTGGCGTATTTGTATCACCATGAAGTCCCTAGTAAAGTGCACTGTGTGTGCCAGGGCTGGTGATGACAGATGCTACTAGTGGGCCTGCAGCGCAGATTGCGCCACCCACATGAGTAGCCCTAAAATGGTGTCTCAGGCCTGCCAGCGCAGGGCCTGTGTGCAGTCAGTGGACTGCCATGTCCGCCTGGCCAGTGTCCCCACTGGCTGGGCCTAACCCTTCCCTGTCGGTGCACATCAGTCACCCCTATGGAAGGCTCAAGGTACCCCCCTGGGCAGGGTGCAGTGTATGGGTAAGGTAGAGCATGTACTAGTGCAGGTCACATGCTCTGGTAGTGAGCAGCAGCCATTTTGTGTGCTCACTGCTGTAAGGTTATCTTGCTCCATAGGATAACATGGGGGAGGCTGGTCCCATTGGATACCAGCCTATATTCTCATAGGAACAAGATGGGACATAAGTGATTGATATCCCTGAACTCTGAATTTAATAACACATCTTTTAGGAAGGGTTGTTTTCAATTTCTGTGTTTGAGAATAGTACTTTAAGAATGTGGCTGTTCTCTTGTCTAACCCTTCTGTGTGCCTGGGCCTGTTTGTGAATTGACTGTCTGGCCTGAGTGTGACAGGGGCTGCAGAGCCCCCAGGAGGTTGTCTGAGTCAGCCCGTGGATGAAAGGCAGCATCTGCTGCCAGGGAAGTGGGAGGAGATCACACCTGATAGTGACAGGGCTGTGCCTGCCTGACCACAATGCTGGCTCCACCCCCCTGCTGGGCGACTGTCACCTCTGTCCCTGATACTGAGAGGAAGAAGGAAGCCAGGAAACCCCCAGTGCCTCAGCAACACCCAGAACTGGTTTAGACCGGGCTCAGGGCCCACTTGCACAAAGACTTCCAAGGAATTCAAAGACTTTTTGGGGTATAAGAGAAGGACCCCTGACTACAGAAAATTTAGATTCTACAATCAAGAGGAACCTCTGCCAGAAGAAGGACTGCTGAAGGAACTGAAGGAAGATTGCCTTTCTGTGTGCTCTAAGGGCTGACCTATCCTGCTATCCAACTGAAGGAGAGGAGAAGAAGGGCTTTGCTGTGTGCTGTGCCCCCATCTGCTTGAACTACTAAGACTTTGCTGTGTGCTGTGTCTTCACTGAATCTCCAAGGGCCTGAGAAGAGCTGGCCTCCTGTTTCTGGTACCCAGGGATAAAAGGTTCCTAGAAGAAGCACAAAACGCTATGTGGATCGTGCTGTTTGACCTGGAGCGTGCTTAGTGAACAATTGCTGAGCGTGAGGTGGGATCGGTGTGCTCATCGGCACATTCCCAGCGAGGGTAGGAGGTCTGCGGTGCCTCCCCTCGTGAATTTTGCTCTAAGCGGTTGTGAGGCCGAGAGGGCGGTCTGTCCGTGACCTGAGCCCTCAAAAACCATCTGCCGCCTGTTCACCGCCGCTGCCCGGGGCCAAGAATATCCCTAGAAGTTGCCGTTCGTAAAGGGGGGCTGCCGCGGCAAAGATCAGAGCCGCTGCCCTCCTATTGGCTGGAGGAGCTGAGCCCCCTCGGCAACGCTGCGACGGGATAGGCCCGTGCGCCGCAGCGTCACTACTGCAGCTGTGCCGTGATTGGCTGAGGAGCGGAGCGTCATCGCTGGTCTGTCCCGGGAGCCACACTGCCATTGGCTGACTCCCGGGTGTGTCAGAGGCTCGCCCCAAACGCCACGACAGGATTCGTCCCCGTCCGCGGGACCTTTGCAGGAGTCGCCGAGAACGGTGACTGACGAGAACCCCGGCGAGGAGCCGACAGCCGTGCGACCCGTCCTCGCCGAGGGAGTCCAAGAGTGAGTCCCGCATCCCTGGACGGTCGTCCCCCGAGGTGTGCTGAACCAACTCCCCCGCCGCTTGTTGGATTGTCGAGAGCGGGCGGGAGAGCAGAGGGGACCGGCCGGGGCTGAGAGCAAGGGCGTTCTGCTCGGCGCGGTGCGCCTGAGGCGCGAGGACACGCTGATTGGAAACAAGGAGTCCCCCGTGAATCTGGTGAGGCGCGCATCCCGCGCTTGGGGACCATTACTTGGCGGGCTGATTATTGCTAACAAAAGCAGTGGCATATTTTAGTTTGCTCGTTTTTGAGAGCTGAATTAGGATAAGTGCAAAGTATTATTCTTAATACTGATTCACAAGAGACTGGAGACATTTTGTATGAGAACTTCCTGAAACTAAGTACCACCTTAAAGATTAAGTGCAACCATTAAGAAGAAGTGCAACATTTTTCTTTTCCTAAAGAAAGTAATTATAGCATATTGTCGATTTTTACTGCTGCAACTAGATAAAGATATATTTTTATAATATACCTACCTGTGTGGTCTCAGTTTGTGGTGGATGGGGGGTCATTGTATGTGTTAAGTGCAACTATTTTACACATTGCCTCAGAGATAAGCCGGTCTACTCGTGCCAAGCTACCTTGAGGGTGAGCAGGGGTTATCTACTTTGTATAATTCTTCACCCTGACTAGAAGCAAGGGTCCCTACTTGGTCTAAGGTACTTACCTCTGCCAATTAGAGACCCCCAGATCTAACAGCACCCATTTCAAACATTGCGCAAGAGTCTTGTAAATATGCCCCTCTTTATCTTATATTCCATCTCAATTGATACCATTACTGAAATACTTTATGCATCTCTCACACCATTTCATATGGTTTTCTATCTGCTATTCCTATCCCTCTCCATACATTCACTGCTTCCACCCATGCTAAAGGTTGCAGAAGGCGCTTCAAAAAAAGGAGCATATTTACAAGTCCAATGAAACCATTACACAGTTTCTAAACCAGCATTGAATCCACGCATAAAAAACAATTTATAAAGAAGTCTACCTTATAAACACACAGCTATGTCAAAGATTGCGCACGCAGCTTGTAAATATGCCTCTCTTTTTTTGTATATTCTATCTCAATTTATGCCATTAAAAAAAAGCTTTAACATCTCTCACAGCATTTCATATTCTTCTCTGGGTGCCAATTTTATGATTCTGCATGCATTTTCTGCTTACACCCATTTCAAACATTGCGCAAGAGTCTTGTAAATATGCCCCTCTTTATCTTATATTCCATCTCAATTGATACCATTACTGAAATACTTTATGCATCTCCCATACCATTTCATATGGTTTTCTATCTGCTATTCCTATCCCTCTCCATACATTCACTGCTTCCACCCATGCTAAAGGTTGCAGAAGGCGCTTCAAAAAAAGGAGCATATTTACAAGTCCAATTAAACCATTACACAATTTCTAAACCAGCATTGAATCCAAGCATAAAAAACAATTTATAAAGAAGACTACCTTATAAACACACAGCTAACATTATGGAAAAAGGTAAAAATATACAGCCTGATTCATGTACGGGCCGTTTTGCGTGGCCCTAATAGCGAATCATAGCGACTCGCTATTGAGGACACGCACAACGGCATTCATGTAGGAATTGCTAAATAAATAGCGATTCCTACATGATCTCTATTTGCGAGTAGAAAATTGCTACTCGCAAAAAAAGGTATAACTCCCCATTCATTCCTATGGGCCAAAAGGCCCATAGGAATGAATGGGGAGTATCCCTCATTTGCGAGTAGCAATTTGCTACTCGCAAATCAGATAGCGATTTTAAGGGTGCCAGGGGTGTCCAAAGGACACCCTGTAGCACCCCTAAAATGCACATTTGAACAGGTGTTGCGCACACACATGTCCAAAGCCTCAAAATCGCCATTGACACAAATATAAAGTTTTTACAGCTCGTTTGTTCTGAGCTTATCCCCAATAACATAGTGGCCGGTGTTAGTTCTATTGTTGTTGACATTGCCCTTTGAAAGAATTCCACAATGTCCCGTTTCAGTTTATCTAGATGTGGGCAAGATGCGAAGATATGTGCCAAGTCAGCGTCTGTACTTCCGCATCTAAAGCAAGTAATGCCTTATGTACCGCCCCACTGAGCAATCTTCGCTGGGGTATAATATAAGTGATATAACATCTTATAATGCTGGGCCTGGAGAGATGATGAGCATAACATTGTTTTCCCCATTTCCAGCGACTCAGTAAAAATATCCCCATCCGATTCCAGATCTAATGACCATCTGTCTATCCATTTCTCTAGGTCATCTTTCTTCAAAGTTGTCATTTCTAGATAAAATCTTTTAATAGTACAGTCAGAGCCACTGTCTATAAGATCCAACAATATACTTGTTCCAAAGCCCAGTATACCCCCCTGTTTTTTCAAGAGGCAACTTCTTATTTGGAGATATTTGAAAAAATGTTTTGTGTCTAATGAAAATCTGTTTCGTAAATCCACGAATTGCAAAATACCTTGTGGGTCCATCAGATCACCGACTTTTCTTATCCCATGACTATTCCACTCTTCAAAAACAGCTCCTGAGAAAACCTCGCTAGGTAAGGAAGGGTTATCCTTCAATCTGGTATAGAAGTTGAACTTCCCAATTCCCACCTTCTTTGAAAACCCTTTCCAAATATTATGTGCGGCTATTACTGTCTTGAAACGTGTTCTATTGAAATAACTGCCCTCTGTAAATCTTAAAAACACATTTTCAGCATTCATACCAAGAACCAGACCATATATTGCCAGTGACCCTAACTTATCCCAACCCTCCACTTTAGCCCCTCCAATCAGGCCTCCCATATATTGCAGTGCTGCAACCCAATAATATAACTTTAAATATGGTAGTGACCAACCTCCTCTTTCCCGTGGGAGTGACATGAATCTCAGCGCCCTCCGCGTCTTGCCTTTTGCCCAGATAAAGCGGTTGATCATTTGCTCACAAGTTTTGAACCAGTTGTTGTCTATAGCTAATGGAATTGCTCTAAATATATACAAAAATTTTCGGCAAGACCAGCATTTTATTAATATTGACACGTCCAACTAAGGATAGATGTAGATTCTCATATTGGTCAAGATCTTTTTTAACCTTCTCTATTATTGGAGCTATATTTTTTTCCACAAGGTTATTGAGGTCAGCTGAAATAATGATACCTAAATAAAGTCCTTCCTGAACCACTCGATTGTCTCCGCAGATCGTCATAGAGTTTTTGATAATCTGTGTCTTTGTAGTGTTCAGGGCATAACCCGATATATGCCCAAATTTGCGGGCTTCCGCCTCTAACATCTCTATCGCCTCCGTGGGGTTTGGTGTTACCACCGCCACGTCATCAGCGTAAGCTAGTATTTTACAAGGGCCCAAGGGCCAAGTAATGTATTCAGAGGGGAAATATCTGAAGATAGCTCTATCCTACGGATTAACGGGTCCATATACATGGCAAATAAAAGAGGGGAGCAAGGACACCCCTGTCGTGTGCCTCTCTTAATATGAAATTGCTCCGTAGTCCCCCCATTGACTCTCAGAGCTGCAACGGATCCTTGTACAGAGACTGTAAGGCTTTCACAAAACCCCCCTTTATACCCGCTCTTATTAAGATGTGCCAGAGATAGTCCCAGGAGACCCGATCGAACGCCTTCTCTGCGTCTAACAACATTACGGCCATCGGGTCTCCTGTGACCTCGGCGGCATCGAACAGGGTTATAACTTTCCTGGTGTGGTGAGTCGTCCCTCTGCCGGGAATAAAGCCATGTTGGTTGTTACTGACTAAAGTGCTGATTATCCCTGCAAATCTTGTTGCTAGTACTTTCGAATATAATTTCGTGTCGTTATTTATCAATGTAATAGGTCTATAAGACCCTGGGTCAGTCGCCTTTTTTCCCTTTTTTATTAATAAAACAATATCTGCAGCTCCCCAAGATTTGGGAATAGACTCCCCAGTTTGTGCAGTTTGAAACGTATTAATTAAGTCTTGGCCTAAGCTCCCCCAGAATGTTTTGTAAAACTCCAGAGGGAGTTGATCCGGGCCGGCAGCCTTTCCAGATGGGAGATTGGCCATGGCTTCTTGAATTTCTATTTTATCCAGCAGTTTCTCCAGGCCTTCTGCGTCTTCAGTGTTCACCCCTTCAAACGGAATATGCTGGAGGTAATCGCTTATCTCCTCTGGTTTACAGAAATGTTGCTGATCATATAATTTCTGGTAAAATTTCCTAAAGACTTCCCTTATTTCTACCGAGTCTGAATGTATCCTTCCATGCTCGTCCCTAATCTCCCTGACGGTGCCAGATGCAGCTATCTGTCTAGTCCGCATAGATAAAACATGACCAACTTTTTCGCTATACTCATAACACCTTTCTCTTTTTATAGTGTAATACTGTGCTGCCCTATTCGCCAACTCCTCCTCAGCTTCACTTTTTGCCTTCATCAATTCTATTCTTAGTTGTTCAATTGGTTCGCCCCTTACAACACAATTGTGAAACTGTTCCTCTGCCTCGAGTACGGCGCTCTCCAAGTTACTATCTCTAATACGTATTGCTTTTCGTTTATACACGCTAAAGCTGCATGTCTCTCCACGGGCTCCAGCCTTGAATGCATCCCATACAACCCCTACGGGGGCGCTCCCTCTATTATTTTCCAAAAATTCGCTAATCCATTTAGACATATGTTGTATATAGTTATCGTCTAAAAGAAGTGTTCTTTCAAAAGTCCAGGTCCTACTTAGTCTGGTTCTTCCCCCTACCTTAATCGTTAAAATTAAAGGATTGTGGTCACTGAAAATTCGTGGCAGCCTTTCAATTTTTACTCTAGACAATAGATCATTGGATACTAGGAAATAATCTAATCGAACGCAAATACAATGTGGCGCAGAATAATACGTAAATCCTGCTTGATCCGATCTAGTACTACCCCATACGTCTTGCAGAATATTATTCTCTAAGAGTTTGGTCAATGCCTTGTGCACTCTTTTCTTTCTGCCTTTATAGAATCCTGTCTCCAACCCATCTGCCCCATTAATATTTAAATCGCCTCCTATAACTACCTGTGGTGGCCATCCTGCTAATTCTGCATCTAAAAACTGCAAAATTTCTGGGTCATCCTGGGTTGAACCGTAAACTGTCACCAAGGTTGTCCATACTCCATCTATTAATACCTCGGCTATTGCCCATCTACCCCATTTATCCTCTAATTTTCTACCAGTTACCACGTTTTTACTTCTTGAGAGAATAGCTACCCCTCTATTTTTTGCCCCAAGCCTAGATCTTGCTATTAAATGAAACCCTAACTGATTGAGACAAAAGTCCTGTGTACTCATTATATGAGTTTCCTGTAAGAAAATATAGTCCACATTCATCTGGCGTAGTCGAATAGCTATCTTTTGTCTTTTTTGAACATCATTTAGACCACACACATTCCATGTTACAAATCTAAGTGTCATAGCTGAATTTAAGGGTAGCCGCTAAATAACAACGAGTAATAGGTGTCTTAATAGATATGTTTTCTCTTGCTTTAGTATCCAATACTGTCTTAACATTCTTATACCTTATACCTTTCAGTTCAAAACGTAAAGCATAGTGCAACAAATATCTGCCTATGTCGAGTTTTTCTTTTTTTTCTCCGGACCTCATGTGCCCTGCCCATTTCCCCTCCCTCCCCCACCCCTGACTACCCACCCACAGAACCCCACCCCCCCTACGGGCAATTGGGTCAAAAGGACCCATGTCTGACCGACGCTGCCAACAGGATGTCCCATCCTCCCTCCCCCCTGATATTCACATACCAGAGATTTCACACTTGGTGCTCTCGCAACAATGCTACGATACTGATAAACCTCGAAACTTTCTCCCTTTAATCCCGCACGTAGTGACCCCTAGTCTACACCCCTTGCCTCCTAAAGCTAACACTGTGCAATATATTCCTACTACAATTGTTCATATAAATCTTTAGTTCATCAATTTGTGCGAGTAGGTGAAAATACAGATATCAGATATTTTTCCCTTGCAAGGTGTGGGAAACACCTACGAATCTAAGTAACACACAAAATCAAAAAAAGGAGGGTAGGGGAGCAATAAACATTACTTTTGCCTAAAAGAATGATATGTCCTTTCCCTCTCTATTTCTTTCGAGATATGTCCTGGGTAGCCACCACCTGTGAGGCTTGCTCTCCCAGTTCTTTATCTTGTGCCTTATGTTTACTCCTAGTCTCGCATAAGAGACTTAGGTACTCCTGAGCCATAATTTCGGAGTGGAAGACCCTGAAGATTCTGTTTAGCCCAATCTTCAAACGAGCTGGAAATAAAAGGTAAGCCTCACACCCCAAGTTCTGAAAAGGGGTAATCATTTGCCTCATCCTCCAACGCCTTTCTACTGTGGTGTGGCAAAAGTCAGGGCGAGCGAAAAAGGTAATGTCCTTGTACGTACATCTAGCCTGCGGTTTTGCCTTGGCCATAATCTCTTCACGTAGTAAGAAATTCCCCACATATATCAATATAGCACGTGGTTTGGTCTGTGATTCTTTCCGCATCATCGGGAACCGGTGTGCACGCTGAATCTCGTGTTCCCAATCCCATATAGCCATCTCGGGGAAGGCTCCCTTCAATAGGTCAATCACAAATTTTCGCATGTCACCACCTTCCTTCCCTTCCTGCACGCCAAGTATCCTCACGTTGTTACGTCTCTGCCTATTCTCAGATTCCTCCAACTTCCAGAGTATGTCTGTTGTGGTCTTATCCTGATCTCTCTTGTCATCTTGTAATTTCACCAAATCATCCTCCACCTTGCCCGTTCTCGCCTCCACCTCAGACACCCTCCCAACTACTTCCTCATACATTTTATTTATCTTGTGGAGTGAGGATTGTATTTTTTTGTTAGCATGCTTAGCTCTTTTACTAGCCCTTTGGCTCTCAGTGCGTGCCTCATCCTGCATTTGTTTTAGGGTTGATAATAAGACTTCAAAATTAGAAGGATTTGCTTCAGGACTCCGAGTGTCAAATCCTGTCATGCTCGCGACTATATTGGCTACTCCCGTCATAGATGATGTGCAGCTTTCTTGTGCATTGTACTCGAGTTTTTTTGCGACTGATTTTACCGAACCCCCATACGTTGCACTGGTTAAATGTTTTTGCTTAGGCATATTTTTTTTTGTCTTACTCCTGGTCTTTCTCCTACGCTTAGATTTAGTCTTGAGCGCTGATTTAACTGGCTCTCCAGTAGCAAGGGTTTGAAGTGCCTTGGGGCCCTTTTGTACTGTCTCACATTCCAAATCAGTGGTTCCCAATTCCCTATCTGTAATAGAGGAAACACTGTCACCTTCTGTCTCTTTATCTGTATCTGAATCATTACCAGATTCGGGACCCAGAGACGTTTCCAGATCTGAGTCTGTAGCAGACATAATATCCGAGTTGGTGCTTACAACCTCATCCTCTTCATCAGCCTCATCGTTAACAGTATAAAAAACATCCTCACTCGGAGAAGCCAAAGTTACTCCCATTGAGGCTGGTATATTCTTAGCCGGATTGGGCGTTGTGCTTGAATTTGATGGATCCACATTTATATCCTTACCCCCACTCTGTTGAAATGACTCTAGTACCAGTTCAAGACCATTAGTTATGTTATCAGTACATTGAAGCTCAGCACGAGTGTCATTGCTGCATTGTTCAGTGAGAGATAATATGCCAGCCTCGAGCACTGTACCTTTAAGAGATCCTTCGGCTTCCATACCTCCTGTCTTTGAACTCTCAGCCCCGCCCCCGGCGGGACCCGTAGAAAAGCCTGCCGGTCTCAGGGGCTCTGTAACTTCCGTACCGCTCCCAGACACAGTCGGAAGAATCATCTCTCCAGATGCACTCGCTTTACTTATCGCGCTTGTCTCACTCGTCTTGCTCCTCGCGTCGTCCAGCCGTCTCCCCCCAGCCGCCACATCACAGAGGGAAGCCAAAGATGGTATCTCGAATCCTCGGGACGGAGCCGGCTTCAATACCTGCAGGGCACTCGGTAAGGATAGCGGCGAAAATGTTTCCACTATGGTGGTTTGACGGAATAAAGTCTCTCTCCCTGCTGTCTCATTAGCAAGAAATTGCGTCTCATTGCATTTCTTAGGAGCCCACATCATTTTTTTCCTTTCCGCTTCTTTTTCACGAAGCTTACGTATTTTGTTTTCCTTAGCAGCCTCCCGCCTCTGCTGTGCTTTTGTTCGCACTTTACCTCTCAAGTTAGAAGCGGGGGCCCCGGAGCCATCTGTAAGGACTTCCTCATCTTCTTCATTCCCACATCTGCCTTGAGGATCGCGAGTTTTTTTAGGCGACCGCAAAAGTTTAGGCGCCATTGATTTTAGCAGGACCCTCCAGTCGAGTCGTCTCGCCTGAACCGCTGCAATAAACAGGAAGCTTATTTTAGAAAAAGTCTTCTCCTTGAGCTGGGAGACGGGTTCTGTTCGTAGCCACAATGATAACAATCCGGTCATTGCCTCCTATGGCTGCTCTCATATAATCTCTTATATTGCGTTGTTTGTTCCTTGATTTCACCTGTCCTTCTCTCACCTCGTAGCCACCCAAAGTCAAAAGTCAAAAAAGTTTTTGGTGGTGGTTTTATCGGAGAAAGACATCCATTCTGAAACGTTTAGTTTTTCCAAAAAGGAGGGCACCAATTCGCTGCATACAACTTTTCAGCAGGAGGGAGGTCAGATGCGACTCTCCTCTACGGCGTCTCGGCGGCCATCTTGCTTCTCCTGGTTGTACATTTCTAGCCTTTGAAACTCACATAACATTCACCCATCCCCCCAGTGCTCATTTACCCTGTAACCATGGTAACTCCCTCTTAAACCAGCACACAGTTCACAAGTTCATCATACTATGTTGCAAAACAATCCTTCAAGGCTGTTTGACCTCTCAATCTACTAGCTAATGACATGCAATGTTTCTTTAAATGACTTTTTCTCAACCATTGAAATGACTTCTTACAAAAAAAAGCATGCAATCTAATATTCAGTGGAGATTTTTAACAAAGCTCCAATCATTTATGGTTATTCAACTGCACTGATTCACAACCACTTTTTTTCATAATCAAACTTCCATTTCATTTCCACAACTCATCTGACTAGAAGCACATCTACCTTCAAAATGAAAAAAGTCTGGTTTGTGGGTCATAGCTATGTCCACTGGAGTCAAAAATACGGAGCTAACAGAGGTATTTACAATCTTGATTTACCAAATGTGGATATTCTATGGATTGGACAGAGAGGATTGAGGAGTCACCAATTGATACCATTGGTAAAATCCTTTATGCATTTACCACACCCTGACCGTATAATTGTGCACTGTGGTAGAAATGACTTAGGCACTTTGACTGGTGTAGGTCTGGAAATGCTTTTAAAGGACATCTTTGGGCAATTTATGTCACTTTTTCCCAAAACTGCCTTGGTATTTTCTAATATATGTCAAAGGCAAACATGGAACTGGTCCAACCAATTTTGTCCACAGATTGAGAAAGCAAGGAAACATGTGAATAAATCTGTTTCTGCTTACCTCAGAGACTATGGTATGGGTTCCATTTACCACAACAACTTGCGTTACAACATGCAAGACATCTATAGGAGAGATGGTGTGCATTTTACAGATGAGGGGAATAGAGTTTTCCTCTTGAATATAAGACTCTGCATTGGTACCTACTTGTAGGTACAAAAAACACCCACTTAACACAACAGCTCTTTTCAGAGCTAACTTACCTCTAAACACTCTACATTATTTTTGTACTCTATTTTGTTACACTGTTTTTCCCCGTGGTGCGCTCAGGGTGCGCGTACCGGAGTGCGTACCCGGGAGCGCAGCCAGCGCTTACCCCGCGAAAAAACCCCCAAAAAACCCCAGTTTTTTTGCCCTTCAGGGTCCTTCTAGGCCGCCCTCAGAAAACCTAGGGGGTCAGGGGGTGTCTACTCTGCCCCCTTTTAATTATTTCCCCCTTTATTTTTCACCTCTTGTGTCTCGATTCTACCGAGACACAAGATGGCGGACTCTCCGGACTGTTTAGAATGTTGACAGACACCGGACAGCCAATCAGCTTTCCGCACGCGCACTCCCGTAGCGCGCCGGGTGCGCTCCCCGGTACGCGCACCTGTGAGTGCTCGGAGCGCGCCTATAGATATATATGTGTTTTTGAAGTTAATTTAAAAAAAAAACACTGGAGCAACTTTCACCAAATATAGCAAAGGCACATCTGCGTACCAGTCCCTACAATTTTGCCAAGTTTGGCGTAATTCCGTTCAGCGGTTCGGGCTGTAGACTTGTCAGACCTATGGAAATTAACATGGGGAAAACACGTTTTGGGACCACCCTTTATTCTCAGCCCCCACTTCACAAATCCCCCCGAAACTTCCAGGGAAGGAGCGGAGCTGGCCAAAATTAAAAAAAATTCTACGCAAATTCCTCAACCGGCGCCAAATTTATTCCCAATAGAATGTTGCGGATTTCCTATGGTAGCTAGGTCCTAACTATATATACCTGCTGGCTATGCCAGTCGCGGGGTCTCGCGGGGTACGCGTACGGTACGCGTACCCCGCGACTTTTAAATTTTTCTTATTTTTTTTTGTTTACCTTGGGGGTCCTTGTGGGACCCCTTGAGCAGGCCTAGGGGGTCAGGGTGCTTCTACTCTGGCCCCTTTGTGAGTTTCACACCTTTGTTTCACTGCTTTCTTGTGCCTTGGTTCTAACAAGGCACAAGATGGCTGCCAACACTTCCTGGTTTGGAGTGTTGACAGACAGTGGCAGTCAATCAGCATGCCTTCCCGAGAAAGCTGCATGGTCATTGGCTGTCAACACTTCTAACCAGGAAGTGTTGGCATCCATCTTGTGCTAGTGTTGATAGACAGTGACAGCCAATCAGCATGCCTTCCCGAGAAAGCTGCATGCTCATTGGCTGTCAACACTTCTAACCAGGAAGTGTTGGCATCCATCTTGGGTCTTAGTAGACTGAGGCACAAGAAAGCAAAAAAAAATGTGTAGAACACAAAAAGGGGGCAGGGTAGAAACACCCTGACCCCCTAGGGCTGCTCAGGTGGTCCCACTTGGATATTAATATATTTAAACAATATCCGCTAATAGAATTAGCAATTAAAAACCTTGCAAATTCACTGACAAAACTATAGGTTTAAGGCCTTTTATAGTTAGAAATTAGCATTTAAAAAAAACTTTGAAATTCACTGAAAAAACCATAGGTTTCAGGCCTTATATAGTTAGGAATTAGCATAAAAAAACGTTTGAATATATAAAAACGTTATCTGCTAATAGAATTAGCATTTAAAAAACCTCGCTCAAGAGAACCTGGAGGCTAGCCAGGAGGAAATGAAGAGATGGTATGACCAGAACACTTCTCTGGTTGAGTTCCACCCTGGTCAGAAAGTGTGGGTGATGGCGCCGGTGGAGCCTTGTGCGCTCCGTGACAAGTGGACCGGGCCATATGAGGTGGTGGAGCGCAAGAGCGAGGTTACCTACTTGGTTAACCTGAAGACTCCCAGGCAGCCCCTGAGAGTGCTGCATGTGAACCGCCTCAAACCCCACTTTGAGAGGTCAGAAGTGACTATGCTCATGGCTACAGATGCTGGAGGGGAGGAGGATAGTGATCCTCTCCCTGACCTCCTGGCAACCAAGGAGCAAGATGGGTCAGTGGATGGTGTGATACTCTCACCCACCCTGACCCCAAAGCAGCAAAAGGACTGTCGCCAAGTCTTGGGTCAGTTCGCCCCCCTGTTCTCCCTGACCCCAGGTGTCACCAAGTGGTGCGTCCACGATGTGGACACTGGAGATAGTCTGCCTGTGAAACAGAAGTTTTACAGGGTGGCTGACAAGGTCAGAGCTAGCATCAAGGAAGAAGTCTCCAAGATGTTGGTGCTAGGGGTTATTGAGCCCTCCAGCAGCCCCTGGGCTAGCCCAGTGGTCTTAGTGCCTAAGAAAGCTGCTAAGAACTCCGGTTTTGCGTGGACTACCGTGGGCTCAATGCGGTCACCAAGACTTACGCACACCCCATCCCCAGAGCTGATGAGCTGGTGGATCGGTTGGGAGCTGCCCAGTACCTGAGCACCTTTGATTTGACTTCAGGGTACTGGCAGATTGCCTTAACTGAGGGGGCCAAGGAGAGGTCAGCATTTTCAACGCCAGAGGGGCACTTCCAGTTCCGCGTCATGCCCTTTGGGTTGAAAAATGCCCCTGCCACATTCCAGAGACTGGTCAACCAGGTATTAGCTGGGCTGGAGGATTTCAGCGCAACATACCTGGATGACATTGCTGTGTTCAGCTCCACTTGGGAGGAACACCTGCAACACCTCTGCGCAGTGTTGAAGGCTCTGCAGAAGGCAGGCCTCACTATCAAGGCCAGTAAGTGCCAGATAGGGCAGGGATCTGTGGTGTACTTGGGACACCAGGTGGGGAGCGGCCAGGTGGTGCCCCTACAGGCAAAGATTGATACCATTCTGGCTTGGGAGCCCCCCAAGACTCAGACTGAGGTGGGAGCCTTTCTAGGTCTCACCGGGTATTACAGACGGTTTGTCAAAGGTTATGGCACCTTTGTGGCCCCTTTGACAGAGCTGACATCTAGAAATCAGCCCAGAAAAGTGAATTGGACTGAGGCCTGTCAAACTGCTTTTGACACTCTCAAAGCTGCCATGTGCACAGCACCGGTGCTTAAGGCACCTGACTTTTCCAGTGAGTTCATTGTGCAAACTGATGCTTCAGAGCAAGGCGTGGGAGCAGTACTCTCACAAATCAATGATGAGGGCGGAGACCAACCAGTGGCTTTCATTAGCAGGAGGCTACTCCCCAGGGAACAGAAATGGAGTGACATTGAAAGAGAAGCTTTCGCTGTGGTCTGGGCTCTGAAGAAGCTGAGGCCCTACCTGTTTGGGACTCACTTCCGTGTTCAGACCGACCACAGGCCCCTCAGATGGTTAATGCAGATGAGGGGTGGGAATCCAAAACTGTTGAGGTGGTCCATTTCCCTACAGGGGCTGGACTTTACGGTGGAGCACCGCCCTGGTACAGAACACGCCAATGCTGATGGTCTGTCCAGATTCTTCCGCCTTAGTGATGAGGACTCCCAAGAGGTTGGGTAGTTCTCCCCACTTTCAGCTGGAGGGGACACGTGTTAGACCTGACACCCTTGGTGTGGTTTTCCCCCATCTTTTTGCCTCTGTCTACTGTATTTTTGATGCTGTGCTGGATTTCGTTTTTGCTGGTTTAGATGCTTTGGACACTCTGCCACTGCTGATCAGTGCCAGAGTGTAAGTGCTCCCTATGTAAATTGTCATATTGATTGGGAATACCTGATTGGCGTATTTGTATCACCATGAAGTCCCTAGTAAAGTGCACTGTGTGTGCCAGGGCTGGTGATGACAGATGCTACTAGTGGGCCTGCAGCGCAGATTGCGCCACCCACATGAGTAGCCCTAAAATGGTGTCTCAGGCCTGCCAGCGCAGGGCCTGTGTGCAGTCAGTGGACTGCCATGTCCGCCTGGCCAGTGTCCCCACTGGCTGGGCCTAACCCTTCCCTGTCGGTGCACATCAGTCACCCCTATGGAAGGCTCAAGGTACCCCCCTGGGCAGGGTGCAGTGTATGGGTAAGGTAGAGCATGTACTAGTGCAGGTCACATGCTCTGGTAGTGAGCAGCAGCCATTTTGTGTGCTCACTGCTGTAAGGTTATCTTGCTCCATAGGATAACATGGGGGAGGCTGGTCCCATTGGATACCAGCCTATCTTCTCATAGGAACAAGATGGGACATAAGTGATTGATATCCCTGAACTCAGAATTTAATAACACATCTTTTAGGAAGGGTTGTTTTTAATTTCTGTGTTTGAGAATAGTACTTTTAGAAAGTGGCTGTTCTCTTGTCTAACCCTTCTGTGTGCCTGGGCCTGTTTGTGGATTGACTGTCTGGCCTGAGTGTGACAGGGGCTGCAGAGCCCCCAGGAGTTTGTCTGAGTCAGCCCGTGGATGAAAGGCAGCATCTGCTGCCAGGGAAGTGGGAGGAGATCACACCTGATAGTGACAGGGCTGTGCCTGCCTGACCACAATGCTGGCTCCACCCCCCTGCTGGGCGACTGTCACCTCTGTCCCTGCTACTGAGAGGAAGAAGGAAGCCAGGAAACCCCCAGTGCCTCAGCAACACCCAGAACTGGTTTAGACCGGGCTCAGGGCCCACTTGCACAAAGACTTCAAAGGAATTCAAAGACTTTTTGGGGTATAAGAGAAGGACCCCTGACTACAGAAAATTTAGATTCTACAATCAAGAGGAACCTCTGCCAGAAGAAGGACTGCTGAAGGAACTGAAGGAAGATTGCCTTGCTGTGTGCTCTAAGGGCTGACCTATCCTGCTATCCAACTGAAGGAGAGGAGAAGAAGGGCTTTGCTGTGTGCTGTGCCCCCATCTGCTTGAACTACTAAGACTTTGCTGTGTGCTGTGTCTTCACTGAATCTCCAAGGGCCTGAGAAGAGCTGGCCTCCTGTTTCTGGAACCCAGGGATAAAAGGTTCCTAGAAGAAGCACAAAACGCTATGCGGATCGTGCTGTTTGACCTGGAGCGTGCTTAGTGAACAATTGCTGAGCGTGAGGTGGGATCGGTGTGCTCATCGGCACATTCCCAGCGAGGGTCGGAGGTCTGCGGTGCCTCCCCTCGTGAATTTGCTCTAAGCGGTTGTGAGGCCGAGAGGGCGGTCTGTCCGTGACCTGAGCCCTCAAAAACCATCTGCCGCCTGTTCACCGCCGCTGCCCGGGGCCAAGAATATCCCTAGAAGTTGCCGTTTGTAAAGGGGGGCTGCCGCGGCGAAGATCAGAGCCGCTGTCCTCCTATTGGCTGGAGGAGCCGAGCCCCCTCAGCAACGCTGCGACGGGATAGGCCCGTGCGCCGCAGCGTCACTACTGCAGCTGTGCCGTGATTGGCTGAGGAGCGGAGCGTCATCGCTGGTCTGTCCCGGGAGCCACACTGCCATTGGCTGACTCCCGGGTGTGTCAGAGGCTCGCCCCAAACGCCACGACAGGATTGGTCCCCGTCCTCGGGACCTTAGCAGGAGCCGCCAAGAACCGTGACTGACGAGAACCCCAGCGAGGAGCCGACAGCCGTGCGACCCGTCCTCGCCGAGGGAGTCCAAGAGTGAGTCCCGCATCCCTGGACGGTCGTCCCCCGAGGTGTGCTGAACCAACTCCCCCGCCGCTCGTTGGATTGTCGAGAGCGGGCGGGAGAGCAGAGGGGACCGGCCGGGGCTGAGAGCGAGGGCGTTCTGCTCGGCGCGGTGCGCCTGAGGCGCGAGGACACGCTGATTGGAAACAAGGAGTCCCCCGTGAATCTGGTGAGGCGCGCATCCCGCGCTTGGGGACCATTACTTGGCGGGCTGATTATTGCTAACAAAAGCAGTGGCATATTTTAGTTTGCTCGTTTTTGAGAGCTGAATTAGGATAAGTGCAAAGTATTATTCTTAATACTGATTCACAAGAGACTGGAGACATTTTGTATGAGAACTTCCTGAAACTAAGTACCACCTTAAAGATTAAGTGCAACCATTAAGAAGAAGTGCAACATTTTTTTTCCTAAAGAAAGTAATTATAGCATATTGTCGATTTTTACTGCTGCAACTAGATAAAGATATATTTTTATAATATACCTACCTGTGTGGTCTCAGTTTGTGGTGGATGGGGGGTCATTGTATGTGTTAAGTGCAACTATTTTACACATTGCCTCAGAGATAAGCCGGTCTACTCGTGCCAAGCTACCTAGAGGGTGAGCAGGGGTTATCTACTTTGTATAATTCTTCACCCTGACTAGAAGCAAGGGTCCCTACTTGGTCTAAGGTACTTACCTCTGCCAATTAGAGACCCCCAGATCTAACAGCACCCATGTCAAACATTGCGCAAGAGTCTTGTAAATATGCCCCTCTTTATCCTATATTCCATCTCAATTGATACCATTACTGAAATACTTTATGCATCTCCCACACCATTTCATATGGTTTTCTATCTGCTATTCCTATCCCTCTCCATACATTCACTGCTTCATCCCATGCTAAAGGTTGCAGAAGGCACTTAAAAAAAAGAGCATATTTACAAGTCCAATGAAACCATTACACAATTTCTAAACCAGCATTGAATCCAAGCTTAAAAAACAATTTATAAAGAAGTCTACCTTATAAACACACAGCTATGTCAAAGATTGCGCACGCAGCTTGTAAATATGCCTCTCTTTTTTTCTATATTCTATCTCAATTTATGCCATTAAAAAAAAGCTTTAACATCTCTCACAGCATTTCATATTCTTCTCTGGGTGCCAATTTTATGATTCTGCATGCATTTTCTGCTTGCACCCATTTCAAACATTGCGCAAGAGTCTTGTAAATATGCCCCTCTTTATCTTATATTCCATCTCAATTGATACCATTACTGAAATACTTTATGCATCTCCCATACCATTTCATATGGTTTTCTATCTGCTATTCCTATCCCTCTCCATACATTCACTGCTTCCACCCATGCTAAAGGTTGCAGAAGGCGCTTCAAAAAAAGGAGCATATTTACAAGTCCAATTAAACCATTACACAATTTCTAAACCAGCATTGAATCCAAGCATAAAAAACAATTTATAAAGAAGACTACCTTATAAACACACAGCTAACATTATGGAAAAAGGTAAAAATATAATTCCTTAATTCACACAGACACTCACTATGATACTTGTCAAAACTCTTTAAGCTCTCTATCTTTTTTAAAACAATCATTATTCACCTTTAAAAATGCTTTGGAAGATGTAAAACAGTGTCAGTCACAGTCAACAGATATTCTTAAGCAGAATCTCTGAATAATGCTACCTTCACTGGAGCCTATCAATAATGGCACAGATTCGTTCTCATTTCAGACCCATATTCTTGTACATAGCCAATAAAAATTGTTCCCACACAAATTCAAAACCAAACTGCACATTGTAATTGGTTGTACATTTCAAGCCTTTGAAACTCACATAACATTCACCCATCCCCCCAGTGCTCATTTACCCTGTAACCATGGTAACTCCCTCTTAAACCAGCACACAGTTCACAAGTTCATCATACTATGTTGCAAAACAATCCTTCAAGGCTGTTTGACCTCTCAATCTACTAGCTAATGACATGCAATGTTTCTTTAAATGACTTTTTCTCAACCATTGAAATGACTTCTTACAAAAAAAAGCATGCACCCTAATATTCAGTGGAGATTTTTAACAAAGCTCCAATCATTTATGGTTATTCAACTGCACTGATTCACAACCACTTTTTTTCATAATCAAACTTCCATTTCATTTCCACAACTCATCTGACTAGAAGCACATCTACCTTCAAAATGAAAAAAGTCTGGTTTGTGGGTCATAGCTATGTCCACTGGAGTCAAATATACGGAGCTAACAGAGGTATTTACAATCTTTTTTTTTTTTTTTTTAAAACCTTTATTGCGCAGTATCATAAAACAAATACGGGCCTACAACCATCCGGCCGGCCTAGACATATTTATGGGCATTGTAGCAATAATATCGCGACTCAGTAGCACAGAGTACAAAAGAACAAACAACCTAAGTTACATCGAATAAACAGGTGCTACCGAGAAAACAGGAGCATTTAACGTTCATTTTTAAGATTTATATAATGCAATTTATAAGAAAGCATACGAACCGAGAAGGATCAGAGCACATATAATTCACCAAAGACATGGATGGGCAATGTGTAGCAGAAGAAGTCCGATCAAGCAGTGAGAAATAATCAAAATGGCGGCATAAGAACAGAACAAAAGGATAAACAGGCACAAAAGACACGGAGCACGTCAAGCGCTACCCATCTAATCCCAACCGATCCCACTGACCCAGAAAAAGGAAAAAAGAAAAGGATAAGAACATAAAGAGAAATAAGGCCCATAGAAACAAAAACGGACAAAATAAAACCCTCCCCCCAGCCCCCACCCTACACACATCCAGAGGCTATGGCCTACCCCCCCCCTAACAGTGTGTCTGTCGCCCCAAAAAGAGCACCCGAAATATAGAAGAAAAAGTAAAGAAAGAAGAAAAAGAGGAATAATATCAAACCGGAGGAGGGCCAAACGTATCTACTTAGAATAATCAACATATGCAATCACGGCCACCTTCCCCGGACCCCCAAACCGACATAGAATCAACATGTAGCTACCCCGTGTGTACAGTATAGTCCCAGCGATACAAGCGTCAGCAATCAAAAGGAGAAAACTTCTTCAACCTTGCCCCTTACGGTCCGATGTGTCGACAAGGTCCAGCTGGACAGTGGCCATCAGGAACAGAGCGGACAGACGGGATGACCACAGCAGAATAGGAGACCGTCCACCAAAGTCTGTACATCTCAAAACCAAGTGTGCCACGTTATCACAAAAGGAAACAACACATAGCAACAATCCACCGAGAGAGGCCGGACAGATCAGTGAGAGCAGTCCCAGGAGAAGGTAGTGAGACACGCCAACAGACCACAGAGAAGCTACCGGACAGAACGTCCGGAGACGATCCCCCAACCAACGCAGAAGTCCACGAACATCAGGGCTCTCCCCAACAACAATAGTCAATTCCGCGACAGAATCAGGATCTTGTATCTTTAGTGCCTCCGTGTACATCTGGATAGGCAATCCACGGCAGTCAGTTACAGGATGTGGCACAGTGTCCCGCACTCGAGAGCAAACGTGGCCAGTTGAGGGCATCGTGGACAAAAGGGCGTCCAATCGGTCCCCCAGCTCTCGTGCATTATCTAGTAAGACAGCTCGCATTTCACCCAGCGCCCCAAAAATATCGCCAATCCGCAATGGTTCCCCAGAAAAAGGGGGTGCAGCAGCTCCCAGCACGCCAGGCACACAGACATGGAGGAGACCTCGAGACCGGCCGCCGACCTCCCCTGCGGACAGCCGATCATCTCGCCGCCACTCCGCACAGTATTTGATATTTGATATTTATTAAAATTTGTATAGCGCGACTATCGCTCCGGAGGGAGCATCTTGGCGCTGAGCCCACAGAGAACCAGCAATGGAGAACAAGGATCAGATAGCTGCGAGGACCGATGAGTCAGACTGAGAGAAGATCCAGGTCTTCAGGAGTTTCCTAAAAAGGCTTTCTGAGGGGGCATGCCTAAGGTTGGGGGGGACACAATTCCATGCCTTGGCAGCCAAAAAAGCAAAAGTTTTTCCACCTTTAGTTTTTAGTTTAATTCTGGGTACAGTAATTAAATTAGCTCCTGAGGACCTCAGGCAACGAGTTGGGATGTAGCGCAGAAAGCGCTTGGTCAGGTAAGATGGGCCGGTATTCCTGGTAGATTTGAACACCGTGACAAGGAGCTTAAAAAGAATTCTCTTATGGAGGGGCAGCCAATGAAGAGTGTTAAGGGTTGCAGAGGCCGAGGACCTGCGGGGGAGTTTCAGAACAAGCCTGGCCGCTGCGTGTTGAACACTTTGCAATTTCTTAAGGGAAGATTTCTTTATGCCTGCTAGGAGGCCAGTACAATAATCCAGCCGGGAGAGAATAAGAGCCACCGCTACTGATTTCCTGGCTGAGATGGGCAGAAAGTCAAAAAATTTCTTTAGCTGCCTGATCAGGCTGAAACAGCGCCCCGCAGTAATGCGCACATGCTCGTCGAAGCTAAGGGACGAGTCAAATTGGACTCCAAGATTGCGGGCTGAGGTGACCGCACTCGGGGGTGATTCGGAGTTATGAGGCCACCAGTCTTTAGGGGAGAAGAGGATGCCTTTGCCTAGGGGTATTATTTCAGTTTTGGCACTGTTACATTTAAGATGATTCAGGTTAAGCCAGGAAAAACTTGGGAGAGGCAATTTTGAAATCGAAGGGCAGCGTCGGGGTGTCTTTTGTCAATAGTGACGACAAGCTGAGTGTCGTCAGCGTAGGAAGTCACGAGGATCCCATGGGATTCAATCAACGTAAGAAGGGGAGCCATATATATATTAAAGAAGAGAGGGCTCAGTATTGATCCCTGGGGCACACCTGAGGTGGTGGGTCTTTCGCCAGAAAGAAAGGGGCCTAAGGAGACAGTTTGCGATCGATTGGATAGGAATGAAACTATCCAGGCCAGAGCGGAACCCGCGACACCAATCTCACGCATTCTGTTAATGAGAATGGTATGAGAGATGGTGTCGAAGGCCGCGGTTAAGTCGAGCAGGATGAGCACAGCTTGTCTGCCCTCATCCTGCAAGAACTTAATGGTATCCGACAATTCGACGAGTGCAGTTTCTGTGGAGTGGCCCGGGCGAAAGCCGGATTGCTGTGGATGCAGAATGCGTTTGTTTTCCACAAAATTTTTTAGTTCCTCGTGGACTAACTGCTCGGTGATTTTGCCAAGTGCTGGGAGAAGGGAGATTGGGCGCATGTTGGATAAATCAGTTGGGGATTTATTTGGTTTCTTCATGAGGGGCTTAACTATGGCCTTCTTCCACTCAGCAGGGACAGTGCCAGAATTAAGGGATTCATTAATAATGGCATTGATTGATGGGGTAACAACCTCGATGAGGTGCTGTAAAATAATCGGGGGACAGGAATCCGTGGGGGCTCCTGATCTGCAGGTCAAAATGGCCTTTTGTGTTTGTGCCAAAGAGACTGTAGTAAAGTTATTCAAAGAGGGAATAGTTGTGACAGTGTCTTGTATGAGGGTAGGTGGAGGGGGGAAATCCTTATGAATGTTCTTAATTTTGTCAATGAAGAAATCTGCTATTTGGTCGCAGAGGGTTTGTGATGGGGGAATTTCAAGTGCCAGTGCCTTTGGGTGGGTAAAGGACTTGACTATGTCAAAGATGGTTTGTTGTTTCTGTTTGGCTGCGTCTATGGCTGAAGTGAAGAATACCTTTTTTGCTTTTTTTATGTTAGAAAGGTATTGTCTCCTCTGAAGAATGTATATGGATCTGGATGAGGGATCATAAGTCTTCCTCCACTCTCTTTCCAGGACCCTACACTTTAGGTGACAATCAGTGAGGGCCTGGGTATACCAGGGAGCATTGGGCTTCCTTTTGCCTTGACCTAATTTTTGGTTGGTGGGGTTGGAGTTGGCGGAAACCACTCCATCCATCCACAAATGAAAGTTTATAGAATCTTGTGATGCCTCTCCCTCGATAGGAGGGGGGGGGGACAGAGGGCTGCGGGTTCAGCTTGATGCGCTCGGCTACTTTCTTCCAATTGATGGGAAAGGGGGTGGGAAAGTGTTTGATGAGCAATGACGAAGAGGGTTTGGTCATGATGGAGAAGGGAATGAAACAGTGGTCTGTCCATATTTGCGGTGATGGGGAAAAGACATCTAGAGAAGCCAGGTTTGTGCAGATGCCGTCAAGTGTATGTCCGGCCTGGTGGGTAGGGTGGGAGACCAATTGGGAAAGGCCGAAGATCTCAAGTGAATGTAAGAAGTTGAAGGTGAAAGGGTCTGTGCAGGATTCCAAATGAAGATTAAAATCCCCGAGAAGGGTGAAAGTGGGATAGTGGGTCATGAGTGATCCCAAAGTCTCGTCCAGGGAGTCCAAGAATGATGTGGCATTCCCAGGGGGACGATAGACAAGTCCTCCTGATAGGGAGGAGGAGGGGTTGATGTGGATCACGAAGCCCATGCTCTCACAGTCCTTAAGGGAGGCCAGATCGAATGTGTGGCACCTGAAGAGTTTCTTAATAATGATAGCCAACCCGCCTCCTCGACCACTGGGCCTGTCCCGCCTGAGGATGGTAAAATCAAGAGGGAGGGCAGTTGCCAGGTCGGGGTTAGAAGCATCGTGTAGCCAGGATTCAGTGATGAATAAGGCGTCAAGATCGTTAGACAGAATAAGGTCATGGATGTCTTGTCCATGACAAGCTAAAGATCTGGCATTAATAAGACCGCAGTTAAAGGAGACCGACTTGTGATGGGGAGGGGAAGGAATGGAAGGAGTAGGGCGTGCGGGTCCCAGAGATGACCATCCGCATGAGCGGCAGGAAAAAGGGCCCCAGAAGAGGTCTGTGGGGGGGTGAACTTTACAAGTGAGGCTTGCTATTTTCGGGCGCATGGAAAGCAGCGCGTTGGAGTCATACCTAGGAACAGGGAGGTTTAGGGCAGCGTGGGCCGCGCCCGGCGCGATCCTGGCGCGGACGGGCGCAGACGGGCTTGGCTTAGGCACGGCTTCGGCGCGCAACCGGCGCGGCTTCGGCGCGCAACCGGCGCGCCCGCTGCGCCAGCCCGCTGCGCCGTCTGGGAGGATGACACATGATATAGGAAGGAGGGAGGGTGGGAGGACGGCCTGACTTGAGCGCTGCCCTCACCTTCCTCACTCAAGATGGCGCCCACCGCCGAGTGATGTTAATTAAAAGCGGCTGGGCTGAAAGAAGAGGAAGAGAAGGTGTAAGGAGTGTCAGAGTGCCTGTCTTCTCAATTCCCCTTAATATAACAGCCCCCAAAGTTAAAATACGGCGGTTTTATAAAACGTTTAAAAACGCTCCAAATATCTTGCAGAAAAGGCTAAAATCAATGCGCCTCAGATCGCGAATTGTCCTAGCTCTTCAGCAGCTCGCAGCCCCAGTTCCCCTCACCAGGGAGAGCTTCTGTAAGGCAGGGAGCGCTGAGAAGGGCACACCTAAATACAATGGGAGGGCGGGAGGACGGCCCGACTTGAGCGCTGCCCTCACCTTCCTCACTCAAGATGGCGCCCACCGCCGAGTGATGTTAATTAAAAGCGGCTGGGCTGAAAGAAGAGGAAGAGAAGGTGTAAGGAGTGTCAGAGTGCCTGTCTTCTCAATTCCCCTTAATATAACAGCCCCCAAAGTTAAAATACGGCTGTTTTATAAAACGTTTAAAAACGCTCCAAATATCTTGCAGAAAAGGCTAAAATCAATGCGCCTCAGATCGCGAATTGTCCTAGCTCTTCAGCAGCTCGCAGCCCCAGTTCCCCTCACCAGGGAGAGCTTCAGTAGAGCCGGGCCTGGGGCACAGGGGCAGCACACTCCATTCCGACACCCACACAAGTCCAGTTAGTAACGGGGCATGCTCGTATACTCGGGAGCAGCCCGGGGTCGGCAATTGCGGGTGATAGATACAAAATGGCACCCACCAAAGCTCTGGGAATCGAGAAAGCTGGAAAAATCTCTTACGAGCTGGGGAAAGGATACTGTGTAGCACTCACAGCCGCCTTGACCTCGGAGCGTGAAGCGTTGCGGAGCAGACTGGATATCTGCGGCGGAAAGCACAGGGCAACAGCCACCACCCACCGGGCGGGTCCGACTCAGTTGCGATGGCCGCTGGCGATGCAATCAGGGTCGGGCGTCTCCGATGAAGAGAGACCCGGTCGCCGCCATTGAACGCAAAGGAGGGAGCAAGGGCGCTGCTTCGCTTCCCCCGCTGGGAACACACCGGGAAGCACAGCGTTGAGAGCAGAGTCACCTCCCGGATCTGAAAAATCGGGTAAGGAGCAGGATAGCTTGCAGGATGAGCGGCGACACGGGAGGAAAGCGAGAGGGTCGGCGGAGCAGAGAGTTCAGGCGGCCATCATGGTTGCGGGCTAGGCTCCTCCTCCGGTATTTACAATCTTGATTTACCAAATGTGGACATTCTATGGATTGGACAGAGAGGATTGAGGAGTCACCAATTGATACCATTGGTAAAATCCTTTATGCATTTACCACACCTTGACCGTATAATTGTGCACTGTGGTGGAAATGACTTAGGCACTTTGACTGGTGTAGGTCTGGAAATGCTTTTAAAGGACATCTTTGGGCAATTTATGTCACTTTTTCCCAAAACTGACTTGGTATTTTCTAATATATGTCAAAGGCAAACATGGAACTGGTCCAACCAATTTTGTCCACAGATTGAGAAAGCAAGGAAACATGTGAATAAATCTGTTTCTGCTTACCTCAGAGACTATGGTATGGGTTCCATTTACCACAACAACTTGCGTTACAACATGCAAGACATCTATAGGAGAGATGGTGTGCATTTTACAGATGAGGGGAATAGAGTTTTCCTCTTGAATATAAGACTCTGCATTGGTACCTACTTGTAGGTACAAAAAACACCCACTTAACACAACAGCTCTTTTCAGAGCTAACTTACCTCTAAACACTCTACATTATTTTTGTACTCTATTTTGTTACACTGTTTTTCCCCGTGGTGCGCTCAGGGTGCGCGTACCGGAGTGCGTACCCGGGAGCGCAGCCAGCGCTTACCCCGCGAAAAACCCCCCAAAAACCCCCCAGTTTTTTTGCCCTTCAGGGTCCTTCTAGGCCGCCCTCAGAAAACCTAGAGGGTCAGGGGGTGTCTACTCTGCCCCCTTTTAATTATTTCCCCCTTTATTTTTCACCTCTTGTGTCTCGATTCTACCGAGACACAAGATGGCGGACTCTCCGGACTGTTTAGAATGTTGACAGACACCGGACAGCCAATCAGCTTTCCGCTCGCGCACTCCCGTAGCGCGCCGAGTGCGCTCCCCGGTACGCGCACCTGTGAGCGCTCGGAGCGCGCCTATAGATATATATGTGTTTTTGAAGTTAATTTAAAAAAAAAACACTGGAGCAATTTTCACCAAATATAGCAAAGGCACATCTGCGTACCAGTTCCTACAATTTTGCCAAGTTTGGCATAATTCCGTTCAGCGGTTCGGGCTGTAGACTTGTCAGACCTATGGAAATTAACATGGGGAAAACACGTTTTGGGACCACCCTTTATTCTCAGCCCCCACTTCACAAATCCCCCCGAAACTTCCAGGGATGGAGCGGAGCTGGCCAAAATGTAAAAAAATTCTACGCAAATTCCTCAACCGGCGCCAAATTTATTCCCAATAGAATGTTGCGGATTTCCTATGGTAGCTAGGTCCTAACTATATATACCTGCTGGCTATGCCAGTCGCGGGGTCTCGCGGGGTACGCGTACGGTATGCGTACCCCGCGACTATTAAATTTTTCTTATTTTTTTTTGTTTACTTTGGGGGGTCCTTGTGGGACCCCTTGAGCAGGCCTAGGGGGTCAGGGTGCTTCTACTCTGGCCCCTTTGTGAGTTTCACACCTTTGTTTCACTGCTTTCTTGTGCCTTGGTTCTAACAAGGCACAAGATGGCTGCCAACACTTCCTGGTTTGGAGTGTTGACAGACAGTGGCAGTCAATCAGCATGCCTTCCCGAGAAAGCTGCATGGTCATTGGCTGTCAACACTTCTAACTAGGAAGTGTTGGCATCCATCTTGGGTCTTAGTAGACTGAGGCACAAGAAAGCAAAAAAACAAACGCGTAGAACACAAAAAGGGGGCAGAGTAGAAACACCCTGACCCCCTAGGGCTGCTCAGGTGGTCCCACTTGGATATTAATATATTTAAACATTATCCGCTAATAGAATTAGCAATTAAAAACCTTGCAAATTCACTGACAAAACTATAGGTTTAAGGCCTTTTATAGTTAGAAATTAGCATTTAAAAAAACCTTTGAAATTCACTGAAAAAACCATAGGTTTCAGGCCTTATATAGTTAGGAATTAGCATAAAAAAACGTTTGAATATATAAAAACGTTATCTGCTAATAGAATTAGCATTTAAAAAACCTTGCGAATTCAATGGTTTTTCAGTGAATTTGCAAGGTGTTTTTAATGCTAATTCCTAACTATATAAGGCCTGAAACCTATGTTTTTTTTTCATTGAATATATATATATGTATTACCTACTGGCGGTCGCCAGTAGGTATATATAGTTAGGATTTTTTCCCTATGGGATTTTTGAAAATTCTATGTCTAATAACTTTGCCGTTTGTGGACGGAATTGGCTGAAATTTTCTGGAAAATGGAACATTTTGTTTCTGAGCAGCCCCTGAAAATTTGGGGGGGGTTCGTCCAGGGGGGGCCGAGAAAAAAGGGGGGTCCCAAAACGTGTTTTTAACATTGATTTTTCCATAGGGCGGTTAGCCTCATTTTTAGCCCGAACGGCTGAATGGATTTGCACGAAACTTGGCAAAATTGTAGGGACTGGTAGCCCGATGTGCCTTTTGTAGGTCTCAATATATGTGCTCCAGTGGATTTTGAGAAATTACCGTTTAAAAAAAGATATATATCTGTAACAGCGGACCGGGCAGCTCCCCGGTTCGCGGACCGGGGAGCGTACCAGAACTTCGCGTAGCGAAGCTGATTGGCTTTCCGGTGTCTGTCAACATTCTAAACAGTCCGGAGCGGCCGCCATCTTGTCTCTCGGTAGGATTGAGAGACAAGAGGAGGCCAAAACAAAGGGGGAAATAACCATAAGGGGGCATAGTAGATCCTCCGTGACCCCCTAGGTTTAATGTAGAGGCTTTAAAAGGACCCCGCGGGGCAAAAAAAAATATATATTTTTTTTTTTTCGTGGGTAGCGCCCGGTCCGCGAACCGGGAAGCGTTCTGGGCAGCGTACTGCAATGAAAAATGAATGAGAGACTTTTCAAATGCAGTATGTTAATTGATTGTTGGTTTTGTTGATTATTTTTTATTTTTTTAACTTTTTTAAGCAATTATTTATTATTGTGATTGTGGTTGAAAATTTAATAACATTTCTAACATTTAACTAGTTTATTAATTACATATAAAAATGATTAAAGACTCAAACTATTTTATTTTTCGGATTGTTTTTCAAAATTTATTAGTACGTCTAGCATTTGACTGTCCGATATGTCCTCTTGTTGAGTGAACATAAGTTCCCACATTTGACCGTCATCATAATGAAGTAAATGATCCACAGATTCTACACATTGAACTAATTCATGGTCCCGTGATTCATCCATGAAATCAGAGTCATCATTGTCCTCAATATCTTTTTCTGTGTTGTTCTCCAGAACAATTTCAAAGGAAACATTCTGCTCACCTTCCATTTTCTTGCTGTAATTTGCATAAAAAATAAATATATCAGTAGAGATAGGGCACTGTTGGGTTTAAGTTCAGACAGGTACTTGTGAGTTTATAACAGAGAAGTAATCTATGGGCACTGTATGGTTTCAGGCGTGAAGTAGTACTATTAAAAAGTGCCTGTGAAGAAGCCTAAGTAAATTCATAATTATACCACAGAAACCTAAATCAATCCATAATTATAATAAAGAAGCCTTTCTCAATGTCTAACTCTTACAGAGGGATAGTATATAACTATCTGAAAATGTTTTCAAATTTATAAAATAATATCTCACCTTCTAAAATCAAGTTTAAGTTGTGGGTGAAAATGATCTTGCAATGTAGTTCAGGAAGTAGTAGTCAAAAATGGCTGTGTTTCTCTCTCTTCCTTTATATATATTCAGGTACATAACCAATCAAATGTCAGGTAAAAAAAGTAGAAAATGAAAGTAACATTTTCATTGGTTGTCAATTCCAACACTTCAGATGTGTTTTGTGAAGTAATTTACCTCAGGGTATTTAGAGAGGTCTACAGGCTAAATGGCTAAATGGAATTCCAATCAAATTTGTGAAAATGGTAGGGATTGGTATGTAGTATGAGCTTATCTAAATTTGGTGAAATTGTCTCCAGTGGCTTTTCTGTGAACTACTTTCCCACCTTTTTTGATGGTGCGCTTCCCAGGGAGCGACCCGGTACGCGAACCGTTGAGCGCCCCGGTTCGCGGACCTTAAGCGTTCCGGGAGTCCACCATTTTGTGTTTCGGTCGAATTAAGATACAAGATGGAGGGCAAATAATGTTCAGAATGGGTAGAAGGGGGCACGGTAGAGTTATCTTGACCCCCTAGGTTTTCTGAGGGTGGCTGAGGAGGCTTATATGTGCGAAAAAAAAACATTTTTAAAAAAAATTTCGCGAGGTTAGCTCCCGGTTCGCGTACCGGGTAGCGGCCCCGGTAGCGTACTTTGTTGAAAATTAGTGAAAAATGTTAGAGTTAAATAATAATTGTGAGTGATCAGATGTAGGGTAGCTCTGAGAAGAGCTTTTGGGTTTATGGTACATTTAGGTACTTATAAGTAGGTACCAATGCACATTCTTAAATTCAGAGTGAAAATTCTGTTGCCCTCATCTGAGAAGTGAACTCCATCTCCTCTGTAGATATCTTGCATGTAGTAACGCAAGTTATTGTTGTACAGGGAGCCCATTCCATGGTCTCTCATGTAAGCTGAAACAGATTTGTTTACATGCTTCCTCGACTTCTCAATTTGTGGACAAAATTGGTTTGACCACCTCCATTTCTGTCTTTGGCATATATTTGAATATACCAAGGCAGTCTGAGGAAAAAGTGCCATTAATTGCTCAAAGGTGTCCTTTAAAAGCATTTCCAGACCTACACCAGTCAAAGTGCCCAAGTCATTACCTCCACAGTGCACAATTAACAGGTCAGGTTTTGGCAAATGCATAAAGGTTTTCACCAATGGTATCAATTGGTGACATTTTAATCCTCTGTGGCCAAACCACTTAATTTCCACATCTTGTAAATTGAGGTTAGGTAAATTCCTGCTTTCAATGTACCTTTGAGCCCAGTGAATATAACCATGTCCAACAATCCAGACAGAAAACATGGTGAGAGAAGGTTCTCCTGCAGTCAGATGAAGTGTGGCAATGAAATGGCAGTTGAAAAAATGAGAGTGTAAAATGAAAAAAAAACTGTGGAGTTTCTGTGTTCATGAAGCAGTAACAGTGATTGGTGGATTTTGATTGATGAAAACAGAAAGTTAGGGTGCACGGATGTGTTCTTTGAAAGATGTATTTTGAATGGTCAATAAAAAATCATTAAATGAAAGAATGCACTGGATATGCAGGTGCACTGAGAGTTCAGAGTTCAATTGCAACAAAGTTGTGTGAACTTGCAAACACCAGAAGTCTTCCAAGAGGTGGTTGCTATGCAAAATAGGCAGAAAGGGCAGAGGGTGGAAGGGTTTTCATTTGAAAAAAAGTGAGGGAAGAGTTTTGATTGGGTGACATGAGAAATATGTGTGAAGAATTACAGCATTTCTGTGCTTTTGATAGCTGCAGACTCTGGAGTGCATACCTTTTGCTCTGCTGAAGACAAATTGGTGTGTTTCTGAGACTGTTTTCAAACTCAAAGTATTTGCTAAGGTGAGAAAATATTTCTTTAATTTAGATAGAGAATAGTGTGCTTTAAGGAGAAAATTATGAATTATGTGGCGCAAATTGCTTGTAAATATGATCCCACATGTGCATGGAAAATTTAGATTTTGAATGTTTGTGTTACATAGCCATGTTAAAAGTGACCCAACCATGCTGGAAAGGCAATCAAAAAATGCTTTCATGTGTTTTAATGACATTTTAAGTCATTTTCCCATGTGCAGTGTTTTGAAATTATGATTTGAAAATCGTTTTTGGGGAAAAGGAATTGTTTTTAAATTCATGACAAGGACATAATGGTGTATGCTTCTTTATAAGGCAATTGACTGTCCCTGATGTTATTTTTCTCATTTTAGTGTAAGACCTTTCTCTGTGGCGCAAATTGCTTGTAAATATGCTCCCGCATGTGCATGGAAAATTTTGATTTTGAATGTTTGTGTTACATAGCCATGTTAAAAGTGACCCAACCATGCTGGAAAGGCAATCAAAAAACGCTTTCATGTGTTTTAATGACATTTTAAGTCATTTTCCCATGTGCAGTGTTTTGAAATTATGATTTGAAAATCGTTTTTGGGGAAAAGGAATTGTTTTTAAATTCATGACAAGGACATAATGGTGTATGCTTCTTTATAAGGCAATTGACTGTCCCTGATGTTATTTTTCTCATTTTAGTGTAAGACCTTTCTCTGTGGCGCAAATTGCTTGTAAATATGCTCCCACATGTGCATGGAAAATTTTGTTTTTGAATGTTTGTGTTACATAGCCATGTTAAAAGTGACCCTACCATGCAGGAAAGCCAATCAAAAAACGCTTTTATGTGTCTTAAGGACATTTTAAGTAATTTTCCCATGTGTAGTGTTTTGAAGTTATGATTTGAAAATCGTTTTTGAGGTAAAGGAATGTTGTTAAAAATTATGTGCGCCATATGCCCCCAAATTTCTTTTTTAGGGGTGCAGCAGGGTGTTCTTGAGACACCCCTGCACCTTTGGAAAAAATTCCTAATTTGTGATGAGCAAATTGTTAATCGCAAATTGCACCTTCATTTATATGAGCCTCCTAGCCCATGGAAATGAATGGGTAATTTGCAATTAGCAATTTTCTCATCGCAAATTTGGAATGGTAAAGAATCGCTATTTATTCCTTAAAATTCGCTTTTTTGGAAATGCAAAATAGTTATATGATACATATGGCGGTTGATGTCTAACAAGATAAGAAGCTTATGGATTCATTTATGCTGACTGGTGCAATGAAGTAGACATCACTTACTTCATTGGTAGAGCTTTACATGTATTATCTCCTCTGTATTCTTCATCAAGCGTAACTTTAATCTGCAATCCTGAGTAGGCCTCACCTTAAACAAACCTTTGGATAGGCCACACCTTATTGTCATCCTGGATTAATCATTTAAAATGCTAGGGACAGATTTATGATAGGTGTATGCCTCTTTTCTGCTACTGTGCGTCACTTTTTTGATGCAGCGGCGGTGAAAAAGATTTGCTATGAGGCGACAACATTACAAATTGATGCATTTAGGCAGATATGTCATGGTGTAAAAAAAACGTACCACATGAAACCGATGCAGCAGTGATGCAAAAGATGCACCATGTCGCAAGACAGGCCTCACTTGGGGCCATATGTATCAAGCTAATTAGCATTCGCAAAGATCAAAATTCTACGAATTTTGGCCTTTGCGAATGTTAATTAGACAAATGGTATGTATCAAACAAGTTTGATGCAAAATAAGGAGTAGCAAAATTTGCTATTCCTTATTTTGCAATTGCACTGAAGGATTTGCAAATTTTGTGACTACTTAAATGCAATGTATCAAACAAAAACTATGTAAAAAATGACATTAAGGATTTGGAAACTATTGTGGTAAATTGGTGGTAATTTGTGAATTCTTTTCAAAAAGCTTTTTTTCAAAAAAACAAAAGGTGCCATATGACGCCAACACATGCCCTTAGGGCATGTATGTGTGCCATATGCCCCCAAATTTCTTTTTCAGGGGTGCAGCAGGGTGTTCTTGAGACACCCCTGCACCCTTGGAAAAATTCCTAATTTGTGATGAGCAAATTGCTAATCGCAAATGAAACCTTCATTCCTATGAGCCTCCTAGCCCATGGAAATGAATGGGTAACTTGCAATTAGCAATTTGCTCATCGCAAATTAGGAATGGTAAAGAATCGCTATTTATTCCTTAAAATTCGCTATTTAGGAAATGCAAAATAGTTTGATGATACATATGGCAGTTCATCTCTAACAAGATAAGAAGCTTAGGGATAGATTTATGATGACTGGCGCATCACCAGGGATGTGCCAGTCATCCTGCGCCGCTGTTCCGCCACCCATGGTGTGCTGCATTTACAATGCGGCGCAGCATGGGGCAAAAACGGCACAGATGTGTGACGCATCTGTGCCGTAAAGGTGGTGCATTGCTGGAGTTGTATCGCAAGTGCGATGCAGCTCCAGCAAGGCTCAGGGGTGCCCCATCTCCACAATGCTGCGTCAAGACCTATGCCAGCTTCAAGCAGGCGCAGGGTTTTGACGCAGCTTTCTCCTATCTGATTGTAAATGCGGCACACCATGGGTGGCAGAGCAGTGGTGCACGTTAACTGGTGCATGCCTGGGGATGTGCTATTTAACATAAATCTGCCCCTTTACATTTAAGTATGTGCAGGGGACACAGAGTCGGTGAGGCTTATCCAAGGTTAAGAAGAGATGAGTCCTGTTCAGTGAAAAATTAGACATAGGCTTCACCTGCTCAGCATCGCTGGACATGGCTAAATAATAGCTGCAAAATGTTACTCTTGTTAAACAATTTTACTATTATAATCTCTGAGATTTGTCTCTTACCTTGCAACATCTCATTGTTGTTATCTTTCTTTAAAGATAAAGACAACCTCAACATGAGCGACAATCTGCAATCAGTTGATTTTGACCTCATCATTGAACTTGTAATTGAAACATCAGTGGATGTTGATCCTTTGGATGATTTAAATCCTGAGGATGAAGAAGAGCGTGATGAGGATGCAGATTTGTCCGAACTATATGATATAGGATGGGAAGCTGACCTGCTTGAGCCTTTGGAAATATAAACATTTATTTTTAAAATGTATAATTAATAAAAAGTAAAAAGGTAAACTGTTTAATTTAAAAATAAAGACACCTTCAAAAACAGGTTATGTGTAGTGTCTTCAATAAAATATTAAAATATGCTCATAAAATTAGATCAGATTCACATATAAAATAGCATAGGTAACATAAATATAAATGTCATTTCTTTTCTGGTATTTCTGTATTGTAAATTTGCCAACGACTAAAAAATCTTCTAATTAAAATGTCAAGTAGTGTGTTAAGTTTTTGATCACTGTTACTGATTTACTGTTTGGTAATAATGGTTAATAACATTTTTTATTATATTTTTCCACAGATTCAACTGCAGATCATTTCAAGATTTCACCATGCCTACAATAGAAAGACAGATAAAGGCTGCAAAACGTCAAAGACAGCAGGTGAAAAAAAAAACGCAGCAGTCCTCTAACAAAAAGATTTCTCAAGCCACGAAGAAAGCACCAGGTAAGAGCTCTAAATATTTCATAAGAAATATTTGTAGTAAAAAAAATATTACTACAGAAAATGTTTCAGTCCATAAAACGAGAAGGAAATCAAATGGAAAGGAAAGGACAATGAAAAATGTTACTGCTAGAGCAAGAGATAAATCTGTGCATGATAGTAGAAGGAAACAACAGTTTAGGGAGATTCGTAAACGAATGTTCCGGAACAGGATAATTGGCAATTTGTTAAAAAATATTAAGAAAGGTCAACAGAAACTAGTTTTTTATAAGAGAAAAAAAAAATTGAGAAAGTTATTGATCAGGCATTTGAAATTAAACGTAAGTTATTTATTTTGATAATCAATAGAATCAGGAAGCTAAACAAGGCAATTTTTGATTTCAAAAGAAATAGTAGATGGAAGAGAATAGTTAATCGTAGTAATTTTTGTGAAGTTTTTTCTGGAGAATGGATGCATAGTTCAAGCTGTGAGGCATTTTTTAATGAGGAGAGTTATTTCCAGGATAATGATTTGGTGCATGCAGTTGACACCAGTGGTCGTGCTTATGAAGTGAAAGATGGTTGTCCAGTTGAAAAAGAAAAACTTGTGACAACAGAGGCAGAAGAGGTGTTAGGTAATGAGGTTTTAGGAAGACGTGGTAAGGGTCCTGTGTACACCTGGAAGTGTAGTAGTATTTGCAGTGTGCGACAGGATTCCATCAATTTGCTTTGTGATTTTGTACGGTCATTTAATAAAAAAAGTTTGAAGCAGAAAATGATGTTGTTGCAAGAATTAGATCCTTGCAGAGTAAGAGAAGTGACAGGTTTGCATGGTCATTCACTGGCTTGTCTTTCCAGGAGAGTATGCCAGAGTGTTTTTCATCATTTCAGGATGCTAGCAGTGCATCATAACAAAGTGAGGAAATTAGTTAGAATGTTGTATTATGCTAAGAGTCCAGCAATTATGCTGAAACAATTATGCGCTGCTCTTTTGCATGGTTCTGAAATAGATGTGAAGAATATATGTGAAGAAATTGAGTTTTGTTACTTTGGAAGTAAAGAGGAGAATGTTGAAATTAAGCAAGAAGAAGAGGGTCATGTGGAAGATAGTGTACAGGTTTCCAGTACAGATAATTTCCAGAGGGAAATTGCGACGTTTGAGGTGAAATCAAGTGAGAGGCCTAATTTCACTTGTGTGTGTTGTCGATGCACTTATTATAAGAATCAGACTAAGTTAGTGGATTTATATGCAAAAAGTAAAAGGGAAAATAATAGTGAATGGAAGGATTTTGCAACATACTTGATGGTAGAAAATTGTTTTGATTTGGGATTGGATCAACGTGTGTGTACTTATTGTTGTTGCAAATTAAATCAAAACCAGATGCCTGCTAGAGCAGTTCATAATAATCTGGAATTGGTTGAGATTCCTTCTGAATTGAAGGATTTAAATACTTATGAATCTATTTTGATTCAAAGTATCCATCCCTTTCAGGCTATTGTAAGAATGGAGCCAAAGACAGGGAAATTGCCTCCATCAGATTTACAGAGAGGATTAAAGGGAAGAGTTGTTTATTTGCCTCTAGATTTGAAGAAAAACATTAACACAATTGGAGTAGAAAAAGTGGAAGAGGAACCTCTGGTTATCTTAGTTAATGGGGTTCCGACAAAGAATAAGAAAATATGGCAAGATTTAGTAGATGTTAGGAAAGTCAAAAAGGCAACATTGTATTTGAAAAAAAATAATAAATACTATAAGAATGTATATGTTGCAGAAGAGGAAGTAAGTGAGGAAGAGGATAGCGATTTGTGTGCTGGTCAAATTGAGAAAGTAGAACCCTCTACTAGTGAAGAAATATATGAACATTATAGTGTTCATCCTTTGCATTCCAAGGAAGTCATGGGGAATGCTATTGAGTTGTTTCAAATGAAACAAGCCAAAGGGAGTCCCATTAGTGTTTGGGAGGAAAGTTTGGAAGCTCGGTGTTTCCCACAGCTTTTTCCAACAGGTCAGGGAGGAAGATATGATGAGCGACCTCATCAAATTCCTGCTTCTGAATACCGGACTTTGCGATTGTATGCAGGAGATGCTAGGTTTCGACAATGCATTCCTTATTTGTTTCATCTCCTGTTTGAAAGCGATCTGTCTGGACTGTCATATGCAGTGAACCACATCTTGAAAAGTGGTATACACATGCAAAACATCTCGGCAAGTGACTTTATGGATAAAGTCAATGTCCAAGATAGTATTTTGGATTCTCACCTGATTAATCTCATGGCGTGTCAGCGTGGTACTAATGAGTACTGGTACCGTCGTCATGGTGATTTAAAATGTATGCTGAGGAACTTAGGTACTCCCACATGGTTCCTCACTCTGAGCTGTGCCGAGTATGGCTGGGAAGACTTACTTGAATTTCTACGAGAGGCAAATGCTAACGTAGATAACATCGAATTCAAGACACCCGGAGAACTGTGCTCTTTGGATCCAGTCAATGTATGTAGGTACTTCAATCATAGATTTGAAGCTATGATGTCTTTCATCATGAATAAGAAGAATCCACCTCTTGGAGAGGTGTTGGATTTCTTCTGGAGAAAGGAGTACCAAGCAAGAGGTGCTCCTCATATACATATGTTGCTGTGGATCAAGGATGCACCTAAATTTGGAACGGATCCAGAAAACTCAGTGATGAGTTTCATCCAACAGTATTCTACGTGTGCTGTTCCAAACGCAAAGGAGAAGAAAAGCCTAAGAGAAAAAGTTCTGCGTTTCCAAAGCCATCGATGTGGAAAGTACTGCCGTCGTAAATTCCGAAACAAAGACAAGTTCTACACTAAATGTCGTTTCGGCTTTCCACGACCGGTGATTTCTAAAGGAAGAGTAAACAGTTTGATGTCTTCGCTGCGACACAATGTCATGAAGAAATCACCTAAAAACACTTACAATTTGAAGAGGAACGAAGAGTCCAAGTACATCAACGACTACAACCCGGTGATTTTGTCCATGTGGAATGCTAACATGGATATACAGTTTGTGGCTGATAACTGTATGGCTGTGGCTCGGTATGTGACGTCTTACATCACCAAAAAAGAGAAGACAGAATTGAAGGATATGTGGGAGGACATTTCCCATGAAAAGAGCCTCAGCAAGAAGTTGTACAGTTTCAGTCTGAAGATGTTGTCGCATCGAGAAATCGGAGCGTACGAATGTTCTGACCGGTTGTCTTCAGCAAGTCTCTATGCCAAGTCCAGGAGTATCGTTTGGGCGAGTCTTGGTCTTGCTGCAACGCGTAATCGAGTTCTCAAACCTGTGCGGGAAATTGAGTATTTGGCGGAAAAGGAGCCAAACAGTACCGACATTTTGAAGACAAACATGTTGGATACATATTATCCAAATCGAAGCAGTCACCTCGAGAATGTTTGTCTGTATGAGGTTCTGCAAAATTACATATTCAAGAGGAACATCAAAGAAGATAATGAGAAAGGAGTGTATGCTGTAATAGGAAGTGAGGGATGTCTGGTCAAGCAAAGAAAATGCCACTTGGTAAACCATCGAAAATTGAGTGGCGAATCTCCTGAAAAAAAGGAGTTTTTCTATTTAGCACTTTTGCAACTTTTCAAGCCTTGGCGTGCAGAAGAGGAACTGCTTGGAGATTTCCTCTGTTACGAAGACTCTTTCAATGCCGCCAAGGAGACCATAGAATGTCCTGCTTTTCCCAAATATGTAGAAATGTTGAATGCGGAAATTGAGCAGGAAGCAACGATTGCAGCCGAGATTGCCAGAGACAGTTCTCAGGACAGTCAGAGTTCTGCTTCATTGAGTCAGGATCCACTAGGAGGACCTGTTATCGAAAATGAAGCTACCACTGCTATGAATGAAGTGGAAAGAGCCATGGCACATGCTCAAGAGGATGCAATTAACTTAGAAGAGTTGGAAAGACAACTCAACGTTGAGCAGAGGAAAATATATGACGAAGTTACCATGCAAATTGATCATGGATTAAGTCATGATAAGAAAGAGTGCTCATGTACGTCGTTGAAGCCTGTCCGACTGTACGTGAGTGGAGAAGCGGGAACTGGAAAAAGTTTCCTCATTAAAGCAATTTCATGCTATTTGCAGGAAAGGACAGAGTCATCGCTGTCTTGTGTTGTCACTGCTCCAACTGGACTGGCAGCACATAATATTAAAGGGATTACTTTACATCGTTTACTGATGCTGCCAGTGGAGCATGACAACAAATTACAATATCACAAGCTATCTGGAGATGCTTGTTTTGAAGTTTCAAGAATCTTGAGGAAAATGAAACTTCTTATCATTGACGAAGTAAGCATGGTTTCCAATGTCATGCTTGCCTTTGTGCATTTGAGAATGCAAGAAGTTCTCAAAACAGAGTATGATGTGTTATTTGGTGGCAAACACATCATTGTTTTCGGAGATCTTCTGCAGCTGACACCAGTGAAAGGGCAACCTGTGTTCAAAATGCTCACGCATGAAGATACCAGGAAGTGCCTAGGCAGCATTGGCAACGTCAATATATGGTTAAACTTCAATTATGCTGAACTGCATGAAAATATGCGTCAGGCGAAGGATGAAGTTTACAAGACTATTCTACAAGATGTTAGAATTGGAAAAGTGACCGAGCATGGGAAAGAAGCTTTACATGCACGATTACTGTCAAATTTATATCCAGAACAAGATGTTGTGCCTGAGAATATTTTTCAGAAAATTACTGAGAAGAAATCTGGAATATGTTTGATGCCAACTCTTGCAGAATGTGCCAAATTTAACAACAAAATGTTGCATTTAGAAAAGCAAGAGATTGTGAAACTGGAAGCTATTGATAGAGTAGAGCATATGGGATCAACAATTATTTTGTCTGAGAATCTGAAAACAAAATTGGATTCATTAGAGAAGAGTATATCCAAAACTGCAGGTTTTGAAAAGACTCTCAATGTGTGCTTGAACTGCCGTATAATTTTAAGAAGGAATTTACATGTTGAAAGAGGTCTGGTAAATGGATCAATGGGTAATGTTGTTGATTTTGTAAAATACAGAAATAGAGATGGAATTGAATTTTTAAAAATTAAATTTGATGGCATTGAGGAAGTACAGCTAATTGCTCGTTGTTCTGCTAGATTTTTGCTTGTAAAAGACTTATATGTTCGCCGTAAGCAGTTTCCTGTTTGCTTGGCATATGCAGTGACAATCCATAAATCGCAAGGTTTAAGTGTAGACAGTGCATTGGTGAATATTGGCAGTTCTGTGTTCAAGGAGGGTATGGCATATGTGGCATTGTCACGAGTCAGAACTTTATCGGGATTGTACTTGATTGAGTGTGATGTCACAAACATTTGTGCGGATCTAGATTGTGTTAAGGAATACAATAGGTTAAGAAGAGAGTATGTGCCACATTTGCCTCAGTATCCTTTGTTTGAGAAACGTGTGGTAGGCCGGAAACGAAGAAATGAGAACAATACTGGGGAGGTTGTAGCAAAAAGACAAAAAGTCAATGAACCTAAAATTACAAGCAGAAACAAAAAGGATTCTGTTGAAGATGTTGTTGGTTTTCAGTTTGAAAACAGTTCTGGTGTCAACTGCTATGCTAATGTAGTGATTAATGTTTTGTTTTCTCTAAAAAATGTAAAAGAAGAGATTGTGGTCAATTCTGATCAAAGATTTTGCAGTTTGTTAAATTCTGTGTTAGAGAAATGTACCACTGATAGAAGAAACATAGAAAGTGTGTCTGAAATTCGAAATCTGTTAGACAGATGTTCAGGCCAAACACAATTCTCTCAAAATATTCAGCAAGATTGTCAGGAGTTTTTAATGTATATGCTTGATGTATTACATGCTGAAGGTGTAGATGTAGATCAGCTGTTTGGGCTTTCTTATCAATGGCAGCATGACTGCGAGAACTGTATGGTATCAAGTACTACTAGTGTAGACTCAGAAAGATTTATATATTTAACTTTGCCAGACAGTAAATCAGTCTCCTTTAATAAGCTAGTAAAAGCAGCTGATCACAACATGGAGTGTAGCCAATGTAAATCTGAAATAACGTCCACATTATTTATACGAACATATGGCCAGTACGTCATTTTAATGTTCCAACGATGTAGGCCTGATGGAACAAAATTGACAACTTTAATTAAAAATTTTGTAGCTTCGCAGTTGTCAATATCAGGAAGGACTTTTGTAACTGCAGCAATTATATATCATGACGGCCCTTCAATAACATCAGGACATTACACAGCTTATTTAAAGTCTAGAAATGGCTAGTCATTTTGCAATGATTCTGTTTTAATTTTCAAAAAAAAATTGCCGTATGACCTTAAAAACTCTTACCTGGTGTTTTTAAAACCAAAATTTTAGGGAAATAATCTCGGGATGTGCTCTGTGGAATTTCAAGAAGTTCTAATGGCTCCTACACAATTTGGCCTTGAGGATAAGTGTAGTTCAGAGACATAACTTCTAACCATAAGACTGGACATCATGGAGAAATAAGTGCACTTTGAATGAGTTCAGAAAAACTGTTTCTTTTTATAAGCTAATTGAAGCAGCCAATCAAAACATGGATTAGAGGGAATGTAAGTCTGCAATGCTGTCTACTGTTTTACATTGCTTTGTGATTAAAAGTGATGTAGAGAATTAAATAATTGTAGTAGTCATAGAGTTAGTGTAAGTCTGCTTCATTGTAAGCAGTATCAGTGTCATAGGAAATGTAGAACATGACTGAGCAAGAAGGGGAAGATATTACTATTCCAGGATTGTGAAAATGATCTTCAACATTTTAATTCTGAAAGTTGCGGAAATGCGAAAAGACGGGATTGGCTAACAAGAAATCCAAGAGTTATACATGGCTCTGACAAGATTTGGCCTTGTGGAATCTTGTGGTAGAGAGCAAGAAGTCATTTATTGTATGTAACATGTTTTTAAAAACGATGGAGATTTTCTTTCAGAAAGTGGCGGGCTGAAAGTAATAACAGCACAACAGAGTGTAAGCTGTTCATAGGACATCCTTGGACGTCATGGAAAGTAAGTTAACTTTAAGGAGTTCTGAATTTTGATTTCTGATGTTGTATGGGTTTTTTAAACACAATCATTTTGATTGTGTTTTTTTTCCCCCGCTGTTACATGATGAATACCTTCAAGTCACTGTTTTTAGTGAATTTTGATACATTCTGAGAACAGCAAAAATAAACCATTTAACATGTATAATTAATTCTGTACTGTTTGCATTTATGATGTATATGTAGAACTGTGTAGGAGGCATGGAGAAGGTGAGGCTTCTGTAAGTGTCAAAGTTGTTGCATGCAGTGCTGCACTTCTGCGTATTCTTTCATATGCTAGACTACATCTGCACAATGAGATACCTAAGCAAAGGAAACACAAGTGATGTGATTGTGAAATGAGCAAAATAAATTGCATGTATTTCAATTACATCACCTGTGTTTCCTATCATTACGAATCACATTGTGCAGATCAAGTTTAGGTCTGTCCAGGGAAACATAGGAGGTTTGGACTTTGTTGAAGATTGCAGTGGACATGACTCACTTCATTGGTAGACCTTCACATGTATTATGTCCTCTATTCTCTTCAACAACTCGAAATTTCATCTGCAACCCTGAGTAGGCCTCACCTGAAACAAAACTCTGGATAGTAGACATCTTATTGGCATCCTGAAGCAATTATTTAAAATTTTAGTGTCTTGCAACACTTTTCTGAAACAACAGCAATGCAAAATATGCACCATGTTTTAAGATAGGCCTCACTTCATCTGCATCAAGATAGTGTTAGTTTAAAATGTATATCTTTAGGACTGTGTAGCTTCTGTAAGTGTCAAAGTTGTTGAAAAACTGTTTGTCCTTCAATCTTTGCCCTTGTCTTTTGTAATTTTTTAATACATGTTTTTATATTTTTCAAATGTTTGTTCTCTCTTTCACAGATTGAAAGTATAAAAACAAAAAGTGAGTAATTTAACGACAATTATAAGGTAAATATTTTGTACTCTTTTCGTTACATTTCTATCACATTGAACTACTATTAGTTCCACAGCTTCATTTCTTTAATCCTCAGTTTCCTGCCTTTGCTACTTCCCTCATTCCTTTCTCTATTACCTACTTACTCAACTCCTTCCACTCTTTTTCTCAGTCCCTTTCTTCTCATAGTTCCTCACTCTTGTTCACTCACTCCGTCTCTATTACTCTTAGTGTCTTTGACTGATCACTGTATAATTATTTGTTCATAATGCTTTCTCTGTGTAGTTGAAGCACACTAAGTGGCATATTATGAATACAGCCAATAAAATTATTGCTCTTTTTATTGGCAGAAAACTGGTGCAAAAGCGGCTTTAGCTGCAGTTTTCTGCCACAAAAGCAGCTTTAGCGACACATTTCTGCCGATAAAAGCTGCAAAACTTTTATTGCCTATGTTGATAATATGCCCCTATGTTATTTACATTAGGGCTATATTGTCCAGTATAACAATCAAAATTGCTCTCCAAAGACACCAGGCAAAGCAGACGCTCCCTCAAACAGATCACCAAGCGCAATTTACCCTACTTACAGCCTAGCCTGTTCTCTGTCGAGACTTTAGCAATCTTTAGAGCACAAGATAAGATCTTTTCACATGGAAGAGTCAGACGTATTGCAATTCTACTTAAGAAACAAGCATTGGCATAGACAATAGGTCTCGCCTTTGGGACCTTATACGTGTTTAGCCATGCAACAGTTGATGTTGCTGCACCAAGGATATTATGCTGCATAACTAAATACTTAGAAGGTCCCAAAGGCGAGACCTATTGGCTATGCCAATGCTTGTTTTTCTTTCACTTCGTTATCTATTTTGTTTTTCACAATTATACCCTCTTCTGTCTTTTCTTCGGTAAATAGATCTATTAAACAGTATCTCTTCTTTACTCCCTATAGCTGTCTTTCTTTTAACATCCCTCTCTGTTTACTTTCCTTATACTTACAGTTTTTAAAAAAAAAAAAAAATTTTTGGGTTAGCTCCCGGTCCGCGTACCGGGAAGCTAACCCGGGAGCGAACCAAAAGAAATAGAGCTTGCCAGAGTGCTAAACATTGTATCAATTTTTTTTTAAAGGGAAGGTAGTTCTGAAAAGAACTTTTTTTTTTATATTTTTGTTTTATATTTTTTTTGTATTTTTTGAACATTTTTTGTTTTTTTTGTATTTTTTGAACGATTTTATATTTTTTTTTGGTTTTTTTTGGGGGGGGAAACAACAAAAAACAGGCGTTGAAAAGGGCTCAACAGGAGCAAAAAAAAATTACTGGGGGCGGTTAGGGCAATCATGGTGTTCATATGCAAGGTTGAGTGCATTGATGCTCATGTTGCCACAAGCTAATAATGCACGACAGTGCATACATAAATGTATCATATGCCCAAAATTTGGTTGGATATTTGGCACAGTTTCCCGTGCCTCCTCTGGTGTTAAAGAAACCGATGTTGTTGGTCTCGCCACAGGAGTTGGTCTAGGATTGTCCATCATATCCCTTAATTCCGCCCGGCTGTAATTTAGGGGATGTTTCCTCGTCATGTGCCTATGCATGGTGTGATTACCATAACTGTATTTTTTGTCCGTCCCTCTGGACAATTGTTCCTTGCATATGAGGCATGTTGCGTACCTGGCATTGACCTTTTTTTGGCCAGGAGGGATGGAAAAAAACTGCCAGATGAAACTGGCTTTCTTTCTTGAAACCCGGGGCAACTCTTCCAGGAATTGTGGTTGTTCTCCCTCCTCATCCATTTCTTCATCTTCCTCCTCAGTGTTGGTAACCACCTGGGGAGGTGGTCCTCTCTTCCCATGAGGAGGTGGAGGTGGTGGTGGGGGTGCACCAGCTGCAGCAATCAATGAAGCCATTTTCACACAAGCAAAATAGGTCTTCCAAGAAGCAAAATAGGTCTTCCTCTCACAATAATGAAAGTCAGAGTGAGGAAAGAAGGAGTGGTTTTCATCATTTGGAAAAAACAATACTTCTCAACCAATGAAAAGTGTTATTTTTAGGTCACCTGACCTAGCCTTCCATAATTATGAAACTAAAAGTGAAATGAACCAATGAAAAGTTTTATTAACAAGTCACATGACCTCTAACGCTCATGTTACGCGCTGCGGAACGCTCCCCGGTTAGCTTCCGGTTCGCTGCGCTTCGCGCCTCGGTCCGCGCCCCGGGACACTTCCGGGTGCGCTAACGCGATACGTCACAAGACGCATTTCGCGGCAACGCGATACGTCGCGCTTTCGCGCCGCGGATCGCTTCCGGGGAGTTGCGTTTTGCGCCTCGGTCCGCGCCCCGGGGCACTTCCGGGTGCGCTAACGCAGTACGTCATAAGACGCATTACGCGGCAACGCGATACCATCACTATGTTGATTTCTTACCGGTTCGCGGACCGGATCGCGGAATCAAATTGAGCTAACGGGAAGCTTCCCGGTTCGCGGACCGGGAGCGAAACAAAAAAAATATTTAAAAAAAATTATTAATAAACATATAAAATATATTTTTGGATTTAAAGAAGAATAAATTTTACAGCTATAGATATTAGCTTTTAAAAAACCAATGAAATTCATTGAAAAAACCATAGGTTATAGACCATATATAGTTAGGAATTAGCATTTACAAAACCTTGAAAATTCACTGAAAAAACCATAGGTTATACACCATATATAGTTTGGAATTAGCATTTAAAAAATCTTATTTTACTCACACAAAACCATTGAAATTCCATATATAGTTAGTTGTACTAACTATATATCGCGCACCCGCAATCCACTGCTGATCATGTCACATATTACATCATTCATGACATGGTCAGTGACATCACTGATGACATCACTGATGACATCTCAAATGACATCACTGATGACATCACTGATGACATCTCAAATGACATCACTGATGACATCACTGATGACATCTCATTTGACATTACTGATCACATCACTGATGACATCATTCATGTGATAATACGATGAAGCTCTTCAGACTCTAATATAACCTTAGATACAGTAAGTGTAAACAGACACTCACAGACTGTCACTCATCCATAGAGTTACACACACACCTAGTCAGTCATGCAAAGAATCAATCACACCTCCATTTTCTCAACTATACAGTTATACACACCTTACTTATTCAAACATATACTAACACATATTTACTCTCTTATACAATCCCTGATACAAGTTCACAATGATCCATACAGCCACTCACACATTCACTGGCTCTTATGCACAGTTATTTATATATGTCAACTCTCACATGTACTGTGTTTTACATATGTACTTACTTTGACATGTAGCACTGAGATATCCATTCACTCACCAATACAGTCATGCACACAGTCAACCACCCATACAGCTGTTTCCACATGCACTTTTGAACCCATACATCTATGCACAGAGTCATACACCTCCCAGCCACCCACACACACTCTCAGTCTCCCATACAAATGCTTGGGCAACCAATCAATAACCCATATAGTTACTCATATAGCTACTGATCAACACATGCAGCAGTTTACAGAACAACAGACATAATGATGCACAAATTAAGACAGTTTAGTCACTAACCCATGCACTCAATGAGACACATTTAACCACTCACTCATACAGTCAGTCATGCACCTACTAAATCCTTCATCAAGACACTTATACATCCACTCATTCTTCAATATGTAAGACATATTTTAACTTTACAGAAAAATACAGTCACTGGATGTTGTCATCAGTGATGTCATCAGTGATGTCATTTGAGATGTCATCAGTGATGTCATCAGTGATGTCACTGACCATGTCATGAATGATGTAATATGTGACATGATCAGCAGTGGATTGCGGGTGCGCGATATATAGTTAGTACAACTAACTATATATGGAATTTCAATGGTTTTGTGTGAGTAAAATAAGGTTTTTTAAATGCTAATTCCTAACTATATATGGTGTATAACCTATGGTTTTTTCAGTGAATTTTCAAGGTTTTGTAAATGCTAATTCCTAACTATATATGGTCTATAACCTATGGTTTTTTCAATGAATATATATATATATATATACATATACATGATAGCCTGCCCTTGTGGACTGACATACATTGTAATGACTTGTAAGAAATTAAAAACATGAATATGTGAGCACCACAACAACCTAAGGTGCAAGCATAATTCCAAAGAAATATCAAAACTCTACATTTCAATGGAGGTGACTGACAAGACAAAAAAATAATATGGAACATGCACTGTATGATCAGGAACAACAATGAGTTAACAGGCTAACCACAAATGAGTCTGGACTAACGAATGACATCACATGGGGCCCTTTTACAAATCATCAGATTTGTCATCATCAAATATCACGTCACACACAAGAAACTCTCTCAAACCAATTTGACCAAAAGATTAGTCAATTTCAATCTGTACGAGTGACAGGTTCTATTGACTATTCAGTATTACCTCCTTTGTTTCAACACAGTGAGGTATAGAACTATTTTATTAGACAAAACAAAGCACACCCTTTATACCCCCTTCCAATATCTTTTCAAATTGGAAGCATCATAGAAATGAACCCGACACCAACGTGGTGTGCACTCGGAAAAGAGATTCTCTTTATCCTCAGCACTTCAATATTGGGTAGTGCTGATCGCAGGTCGTATGCAAATGAAAAGATGGAGTGGGCGGTATGGTGGTGGCAAGTGATTCAATTATATATATATATATATATATATATATATATATATATATATATATATAAAGAATAATCCAACTACTCCGCAGCTTTTGCAAGGAAAGTTACGCTAAAAAAAATGTCTTTCAAGCACATGAAATAGATTTCCCTTTTCTAAAAATGAAAAAAAGGCATTTGCTTATGTACAACGGAAAGTGTTTCAACCGTATAATTGTCTTTGAAAACTGCAATTTTCTATGGACAAAAGAAACTTCAGGCCCTCCATCTCCTGTAGAAAAATGCCAGAATACCCACATAATGAGCTGAAAAGCTGGCACTGTGAGGTGACATGGGACTGTCGGTAACACAAGGATAGCGAGCATCCTTTACCCCATTCACCTTCCAGGGGCTGGAGACGATATGTAGGTGGACCAGAGGAAGGGGACATTTGAGAAAGTGGGTAAAAGATCAAAATCACTAGTTTTCTATAAAATATAGATTTTATGTGCCAGCATATTAAACAATCAATTTGTATGTATCTTTTCTATTGCTCTCACAGTATGTGACAACAATGCAACATCCCACCACCGTACACTAAGGGGTGAGTGAAATACACTGATCAGGAAGGCACATCTACTTACTATATAGATGAAGAGAGCTTTATGAGCGATACAGGTATGCCAAATCTAAAATCACCAATATTGGATTCCTTAGTGTTCATGCAAATACCCACTATCACTGAGGAGTCTCACAATTTATGGTTATCAATGTGAAGACAAAGATGGGAGTGGCATAGGTGTGTGCCTCATCGTCTGCAGAAAAAGGAGCGCCTGGTTTTGACACTTAAAATGAAATCACAATTATGAAAAGAAAAAAGGAAAAAAGAAGAGAATCATAATAAATATACAACACATTTGATCTTTCTTTCACTTTTCTACCCGCAGAAACTGAGAGTTCCTCTCAGATAGGATTGCCAGAATGTTCTGCATGAGTGTGAGTGTGGGCGGAATGGGTTCTGACAAATAGATTGCAATTTACAACATTTGGGAAGTTAAGAGAACCAAATTCATCCTGAGGAAAGTAACAAAACCAGTCTCCTGGCTTTTGTAGGTGAATGAAACATGCAGACCTGATCAGGGATGCTTGAGTGAGAAAAACTCAAAGGCATTGCTTTCAGTTTTTAACCTTGTCAAGCGGACCCACAATAAAGTCAAATGCCAGTGTACCGTATGCGCAGTTGTAACCTTTAGATCCCCGCTCATCAACTCTGTGCTCCTCAAAGGTCACTTTAGGGCGGTTAACCTCAAATCAGGGGAACCGAGTTACGGTTTCAACAACGAAGCTCAACACACTGTGATTCTGGTCAAATAACTTAATCCCTCATGCCTAAAAAAATAAATGTGCCCTTATGTAACACAACTGGTGCTCATTTAAAGCGCTCTGATACCTAATAACTTTGAGTCAAGTTTGTGCTATATAAAACTCCGGAAAGGGGGGCCTGGTTTCAGCGCCGGATAAGATGGCGGTGTGACAGCAGAGCTCCGCGCCGAGAGTATTTCCATGTCTCAGTGGAGAACGCCTTGATACGGGAGCATGAAAGGAATACCTGCTGTGACAGAGCAACAAGAAGCCTCCAGTTCTGTCTCAGGTGCGTAATTTACCCGTTTTTGGCATTTTTCGGCGAGATGAGCCGTTTCCTTTGATTATTGGTCAACATTTTGTGCTTTAAGATCCCTGCTTTCACTTGAAGTTCCTCTCAATTTGCATTATTCTCTCAACTTTTGAGGAAAGCAAAACCTATGGCTGCCGTTCTGAATGAATAATAACTTTGTCATGGTTCTCTTTACCTGAGGTTTTTCCTGCTACTTTGAGGATGTCACTTTGTTCTTCAGTTATGGCCACCATTTTGTGATTCCCTTTTTGGCACTGCGTCATTTAAGCATTTTGGTTAATGTTTCCCCTCAACTGACTTATTCTGTGATAGTTCAATACATAACTGCTCTCTCAATTTCTGCAATAATTTGTGGACTTATTTTGAAAGATTTTTGAGTCGACTTTCTTCTACATGTTTGCATTTCAGCATATCTTCAAGAGTATGCAAAAGTTACCTCATTTTCACTTTTGTGCTAAGATGTTTTTGTGACATCTTTTTTCAGTTATCTTTTTTCTTATGACTTGACCCTCCTCAATATTCTGTTTTTGTTTGTCTGCGAAGGTGATTTAGTGACCTTTTCCCAGATTTGAGACTAGATCTTACTGGTATTTGGATGTTTTAAAGTTCAATATTGCTTATTCCTGTTTCCTATGTTTTTTCTATGGGAAGATTAAGAACTCCTAAACTTACTACTTCATCTAAACTCATTGCACATTCAGATTTTGAATCCCCTCCTAGCAAAATGGAGGACGTTTTGTCTCAAAAACCTGATTTGGCATCAGGTACCATTCCTAAATCACACCTATCAAGTAAACTACCTGCAATCTCCACCAAACGACCGAAAAAGGACCCTCCATCTCCAGTAAACTCATCCTTGGCTTCCATGGATATAATCCTTGAGGAAATTTGTGCTCTGAAACCTTTCATTGAAGAGACCAATAAAACTTTGCAGCATTTGGATGAGAACTGGTCCCCACTGGATTCACGTATGCTTGTTGTGGAACAGAGAACAGATTCTTTGCAGGTCTCATGCTCTCGCATATCCTTTCTGGAATCTGAGATTGCCATGCTTAAGAAACAGTCGGAAGATTTAGAAAATCGCAATCTCAGGAATAACCTCCAAATTTATGGTCTTTCCGAGAATATGGAAGGTTCCAATCCAACCTACTTTTTTCAAACGTTCTTACCTAAGCTCTTTGACCTTCCTACTACAACTCCTCTCAATATCCAGAGGGCTCATAGACTTGGACCCAAGATGTCTGCAAAACCCTGAGGAGTCATCATGTTTTTCTTGCAATATACAGACCTTCTCCAAGTCTTATCTGCAGTCAAATACAGAAAACACATTGTTTGGGAGGGTCAACGCCTATTTTTTTCTCAAGATGTGGCTAAAGTTATAGCTGATCATCTGAAAAATTCCTTGATCTTCGTCCATTAATACAATCTGTAAATGCCAGATTCGGACTTATCCATCCCTGCCTTTTCAAAGTCCCCTATAAAGAAAAGACTACCACATTTGATGATCCAGTTGTTCTCCAGGAATATTTTCGTCAACATGGAGCTGTCGAGAGGGACACTTCAAAGCCTACTTGATTTTTTGTTTGACTTCTTCTAGTCTGATTGTTTTCTCGTTCATGTAATTCTTTAATTGGTATTCTGTTCATATATTTGTTTTCTCTAAAGTATTAACCTGTTGCTCTTATTCTTTGTCCCTTCATTCCTCTATGTTGCATGTTTTATTTCATCTACATGTTTTATCCCTTTTCTTATACAGATTTACATCTACCTCCCTTTTGATCTCCTTCCTTTTGTCGAAGTATTACCCATGGTCCACTTGTGGGCTCGGCGGAGCTCTGATGGTGTTGTTGTCATCGTTGTCATCTTCTGGTGTATCCATCTCCCACTTCGTGTTGTGTTGTAGGAGTGCCCTTCAGTCGCAATATGTATGACATGTTTCTTCTCTTTGTTCTCCATCTTATTCTTCTCTTTTTGACATTATTTTCTAAAGAATTTTCTCTCTACACTTCTCTAAATTTCTTTTTATTTTTATCCCCTATACCTTCTCTATTGATTCATATGTATTTGGTTGACGATGGCATTGTAAGTTTAGCAATTGCTTCTATTGCTTCTTTCCTCATTCTGCTACTACTTTTTTTTCTTTTTGACATTTACCCTACTACTTTCTTTGTTCCTGCTTTTTTCTGCCATTTTATCTTAATTCAAGGTTCAGTTTTTTGACTGTTTGGAATATTCATGTTCACACTTTTTACCCACAATCAGAGTTACGATATGGAATGTTAAGGGGTTGCATAATCCCATTAAAAGACAACGGGTGTTATCCCATTTAGCCAATTTAAAAACTGATGTAGCTCTACTTCAAGAATCTCATCTCTCTTAATCTAAAGCTTACAAACTAAGGAGATATTTGGTAGGGAAATTTTTCTCTTCTCCAGCTTTAGGTAAGAAAAATTGAGTTCTGAATCTCATAAGAAATTCTGGGGTAAATATTAAGAACAGCGTTAAAAATGATCACTGGTTTAGTGGCAGAAAATTGCAGCTAAAGCGGCAATAATGGGCTTGATAATACGCCCTTGAGAATTCCAATAGAAGTCCATGTTCTGGTGTGGACATGGATTTCTATTGGAAATCTCCAGGGCATATTATCAAGCCCACTATCCCCGCTTTAGCAGCAGTTTTCTACCTCTAAACCGGAGATAATTTTAACACCGCTCTTGATAATATGCCCCTCAATGTTTCTACGGTTCATCTAGAAAAAGACTCCGATGGACGTTGGGTTATTGTTAAACTCCTTATTGATAAAATACCCTTTCAATGTTTATGGCCCTGTCACAGTTGATAAGGTTTTACTGACACATTTCTCTGATGGACTTAATTTCATATGATGATGACTATATTATTTTTGGTGGTGACTGCAACCAAACGCTTGACCCCCTATTGGATCGACATTCGCCTGTCAAATATGTAAATACTAAAATGCACTTACAATTTACCTCCTCCATACAAAGTAGGTCCCTTGTTGATATTTGGAAACGTGTTCATCTCTACATCAAGCAAATTCCCATATTGATTATCTCTTTCTTAATAAGCCTTTAGCTCAACATGCCCTACACTCTGAGATAGGATCTATTTTAATTTCAGATCATGCTCCAATTTTTGTTGATATCGACCTAATATCCGTTGTCCCTCATACAGGCAGATGGTGCTTCAATAGTTCACTACTTGGGGACCCAAATTTCTCTAGCCAATTCAGTTCTTTTGCCTCTGAGTTTTTTATTATTAATTCAATTAATATACTCTTCTCCTAATATGATTTGGGATTCCTTTAAGGCAGCAGCTAGAGGTTTTATAATTAATTAAACAATTGGAATATTCCTTTTACCGCTCCAACTCTGAATCTTCAATAAAAAGTCTTATTGACGCAAAACTTACTTGTAACAGACTATTGACAGAAGCTGCTTTTTCCTATATTTTAAAGAGTAGTGCTCGCTACTATGGTGGCCAAAATAAAATGAGGAAACTGCAAGCCAACTACTTAAAAATAAGGAAAGAAAGAACTAAAATAGATGCTCTACAAAGTACTAATGGGCCTCTTCTATTTAAAGATGAAGATATTTTAAATGAATTTGTCTCCTGCTATAAAAGCTTATATACTCCAGAGACTCAACCAACTCAACCAGATGTATCCTCTTATTTTCAATCTCTTCATCCTTCTCCCTCTAACTCTATTGATTTTGATTTCTTGGACTTGACATTACTTTAACTGACATTACTGATGCTATTTCAGTGTTGCAGCGTAGAAAGGCCCCAGGTCCGGATGGATTTACTATCGAGTTCTACGAACACTTTGCTAAAATCTTCTTCCAAATCGTTTACTTTTGTTTAATTCCTTTATTACTAATGGTTCATCGCATGGCACCTTTCAAGAAGGAATGATATGTCTAATCCCAAAGGAAAAAAAAGACCCTTCCCTATGTAAAAACTACCGCCCCATCTCTTTAGTCGATACTGACTATAAGATTTTTGCAAACATTTTAGCTTTACGCATTGATCCTATCTTACCTGAACTTATTGGACCCGAACAATCTGGCTTTGTAAAAGGTTGCTTATCCTCCGATAATTCTAGACTCTTCCTTAATGTCCTCAGTAGGCTTCTTCCCTAGATTACCCCATTGCTGCTATAGCTTTAGATGCTGAAAAAGCAGTTGACGGGATTGGTTGGGATTTCAAGTTTCATGCTTTAAAATGGATAGGTTTTCTTCCTAAAATAATTTCCTTAATTTCTTTTCTTTAGTCCGATCCCAGCGCTTCTATTTTTGTTAATAGAAGAATCTCAGATGATTTATTTCTCTTCTAAGAGGGGTGAGACAAGGTTGTCATTTGTCTCCGTTATTTATAATAGCTTTTTAACCAAAATTAAACAAGATGCTCTGATCTCTGGTTTTCAACTTGATTCTCATCACGTTAAAATGTTTGTTTATGCAGATGATATTCTTTTATATTGTTCTAACCCGTCCACTTCCCTTCCTCCCTTCTTTCATCAGGTTAACCCTTTTTCCCAATTATCAGGATACTGTCTTAATTTGGATAAATGTGAAGTTTTACCACTTAATGTTTTTTGCCTTAAACATTATTACACTCAAACAGGCTTTTCATGGAATGCCTCTAAAATCAAATATCTAGGTCTATGATTTTCTTCTTTTCTCCCTGACACTTTAAAACTAAATTTTGACCACATTATATAATCACTAAATGATAATATTACTCTCTGGCATCACCTTTTTCTATCCTGGTGGAGCCGTCTAGATTCCATTAAGATGATGCGTACCCCACTGATTTTATATACTCTTTCCATGATACCTGTACATATTCCCTGTCACTATTTTAAAAAAAATTATTCGCTTTTAACTATCTATGGAAAAACAGATCTCCTCAAATAGCCATGAAAAGTTTTTTCTAGGCGGAACACCATCGGCACAGACAAACACCAGTTCCGGGGCCAGCGTGGAGTTGGTCACTGCAGGGGCGGATGCGGTGCCACCAGTGGCCGCAGGAACTGCTGTGGGGGATGCCTCGGTAGTGGCGGGCAGTGGTAAGCTAATATATTCCTTACTTATTGAGATTGCAGAGTAGGCTCGCTGAAGGGGTGTATGTTGTACAGTACAAGTACACTTTACTGTTAAGAAGACTTACAAATTTAGAACTAAGTTTTTGTCAAGCAGGTAGAAGACGGTCACCCTTGACTTCGCATTAGCAAGAGCATTAGCGGCGGGAGTTGACGAGTAACCAATGGCCTCCTCTAAATTTGACTTCAACTCAGCTGTGAAAGTTTTATCGAGAAGCCAAGTCAGATCAGAGGTGAACTTGATGGATGGGATGAACGAAAAGGGAAAGAAGAGTGTAAGGAAGGAGGAAGGACGAGCGAGGTAAATTAATGACTGGCAAAGATTGATAAGTGTTTTTAAATGCAGGCAGAGGTGGATGGTAGGAATCTGATGCATGGCCGGTTGAAGCAAGGATGGGTGGAAGGAGAAAGAAAAGAGGACTGCCTGGGTGGGTGAAACAGAAACTGTATGTGTGCGCAATATATCCTTTGGGTTAAATTCAAATGCAAGTCAAGCACGGATGCATGGGTGGTGGTTTACAAAATAAAATAAAAAGGGTGTTTGTCGGTGAGAAAAAGTAACGTTTGTCCAGTTGGGACATTAAGAAGAATGATTGACATTTACTTTGAATGGATGGATGCCTGGATGGTATCTTCCTCATAGTTAGCATAGGTGTATGTAGAGTAGACAGAGTAGACGGTCACTGGATGAAGAGTCTTGGTTTGAAGAGAATATAATACCGCACGTCCGTGCCAGAGTAGCAAAGCCGAGGAAAGTAGAAGTTGTAATTTTTTCAGAATACTCCCTTGACTAACAGTAGTTTGCAAGCACAGCATATATTGTGTATCTATTGTATAGTTCACATTATCAAGTCAAGTCACAAGTGCCTTCCTCCGGCAATTACGGGGACCACTCACTACCTATGTTAATAATTTTTTCAACTCTGTCATTCATGTGTGGCCTATCGGTGTTCACTCAATCAATAAAAACAAAGCACCTAAAGTCATCCCTTATATAAGCAAATATCATGTGCAGGGATCGATGATCATATTATCTTCTTAATTTTCCTTTTGTAGTAGTCAGGGGCAGGGCAGGGTGAAAGTTAAATTAATTGAGCAGTAGCCATTGTTGTAACAGAGTATGGCCAGTGCCACCCGTAATAGAAAAGTAAGAGCTTCCCCACCTGCATGTACTGTTAACAGTAACGCGAGTCTGCGTCATCATGGCTTGCGTCTTCCACAAGTTTACGTCCTAATTTCACTAAACAAGAGAGAAGAAGAAGACTGGTGTACTGTCTGAGTCTAATGTAGTGAGTCCATAGTGCTAGTAGAATTCCTGAAACTCCCACTAATGTTAGAACAGAGGCCGACGAAGAGGGAGGTTAGATAGATACATGCCACAAATGTTATGTACTGTGCTTGCAAGTTGCTAGTGCTACTGTGACACAACTTCTGTTGAATTATTTTGTGTTGAGTATTGGTTACAGTATTTTTTTCTTTCTTCATATAGATACTCCTTCTAAACCATCGAGGAAGGAGTTGGCTCTCCGGGCCAGGTGCCGGAAGCTGGAGACATTTGTCGCCGAATATCGGCGGCTGGTGGCTCAGGAGGAGGAGGAGTCATCTCAGTCAACAACAGCTGCAGCCTCCTCCACTGCCCCTGGGTCATACAGCCAGCGCAATCCTCCAGCGGTACGGCACCGTGGTCCGGCAGCCACCCACCGTCGCCGAGCAGCTCAACCAACAGCTGCCCCCCACAGTACCTGCAAGGCGCGTGTGCACCGCCTAACCCTGTGAGTGGCCTACCTTGAGCAGGAGGTGGAGAGGCTGAAAGTCCTGCTCAAGGCCCTCCGGAGAGAGCTGCGGGACCACCTGGCCACAGGACACCGCTGGCTAAAGTAGAGACTGTCCCTTGCCCCTTTTTTAAAGAATTTTGGGGGCGGGGTGGGAATTGGGCATTGGGGTTTTTGTACTTTTGGGTACATTAATTTCATGGACATGGGTCGGGTCTTGTGGGATAGTTTATTTTTGTTAGGGTCGAAATAATTATTTATTTTCCACTTAAACATAGCATACACGTTTTTACTGTTTTGTGGGGGAGGTGGGGGGTTAACTGTACATTTGTTTTCCTGAAGCTTAACTGGCTGGTTGATTCAAATTGTCTAAGTAATCGGCCAAATATGTACAAAAGTGCCACTGACAGAGTTAAGGAATTCAATTGTCCTACTACTTTACTAGTACTACCGTCAGTCTCCCCTCTCCTCCTACTCCATTATTCTTCTTCCCCCAAAATTCTTATCTTATCTGTGATTTGTGTTTGAGAATCGGGCTAGGCACAGGGCTGGCTGCTTGGCAAATGGCGATTAAGGTTTGCAATGGAATCCTGGACGGATGAAATGGCATCGTTGTGGTGGTAGTAGTAGTGGTAGACACTGGCAGTAGCAGCATATGAAAAAAAAGGAAATGAGACGTTGAGTGGCCTGAGAGGAGCATTAGAACAGTACGATAGTACAGTACACAAGAACAGTGCCATAAATTGTAGCCTAAGCAATGCTAAAGTATTCAATCAAAACAGTTAACTATAAGTTGTGTGGATTATGGCTATTACAAGAACTAGTACTGAATGACACAGCAGCATAAACTTTAGTCACGTGTAGGAGGATGTTTTTGATGATGAATCCACTCGATGGCGGACATGAAATTCTGAATTGATTTGCAAATACTCATGGGTGTGTGTCAAGCAGAATAAGAATATATCCTCGGATTCCTTGACCTGCCTTGAAATTGATTTTCTGTTGCTTTTGACCTTATCCTCCCCAGCAAGCGTGTGGAATTATTGGTGTCATTTAGATACATCTCAATGAAAACCACACAGCCAGGGGGAAGAGGGTTAGGGTTTGAAAAATGGATGGGAATGGGGGTTTTTGGGAAAGTTTTTTGGAGAGAGAAAAAAAATACAGCTTGGACAAATAACAAATGAAGAAAAACAAATCTTTGGATACGAAGATATCCATAAATCTTTTAAGGGACATAAAGGAAGTGCATGCATGGAGGTGTTTGCTAAATGGATGGTTAGGTTACTGAAAAGTAGTGCTGAACAATTAGACAGTACAGGGCTTCAGTAATTACACAATTTCACTTGTCTATCTGCCCTCAGAGAGAATAAACACTTAGTAGTATAACATTAGATTAGTTTTAAAAATAGCAAAGAAACGTATCAAATAGCTGTAGGGATGAATTTGAAACAGAGAGCAAACGCACAGAGTCGCACTCATAGAAGTTCACAACAATAACATTATTTAAAAGATAAGGAAAAAGTGAAGTGGATACTGTAACAGTATGTTGTAGTTGTCCTGGTCAAATTGGAAAGTTGCATGCCTCCATCCATTCCTCTTATTTGCGGTACTCCTCCATTCCATCGGGCGCTCGGTCGATCAATCTTGGTGACCACACTAGTGTCCACTGCCTGCCTGGCGGATGCAGCATTGTGGATTGCTATGGTAAGCCTGAGTTAATGTTTTTCCCATCGCACAGGGTAAGTGCTGGCCTGTAATTGTCGATGGAAAAACAGAAAGGGATATTAAAACACCCCGGAGGAAAAATATAAGGTACGGTGTGTAGTGCAAAAATAATACTTTCACTTTCAGAGGTGACAGTATTACATACATGCATCATTCCTAAAGTGCCTACTCTGAGTCTCTGTTTCCAGGATAATAATTAGCACACAGCAGGCCAGGGCCATGCAGACGGTCAAGGCAGACACCACTGAGTGAACTAACCTCCATGTAGCATACCTCTTTGACACAGACAAAGCAGATCAAGTTTCATACAGCAAGCCATATAGCGGCAATTTTACATGTACCGCTGGTTGGACTCTGGCATAACACTACACTGGCTCAACCACTCCATACCACGAGTAGACAGACATGTAGTTCTGCTGTGGTTGTTGTTGACATGTTTACCTGTTTGCAACTCACAAAATGGCCATAGTTCTTCCGTAAATCGACGATGATGATCCATCCATCCCAGTGAGTGACTGTGAAGATATTATGTAACTTTGGTCATCATGACTCATCATCATCATGGTGTGGGCAAACTCAATGCTGTTCATACAGTCACAGTCTATACACAGTGAGTCCAAGGACATTTTCCATATTAAAAAATGCAATGTAGCGGCCCCTGCAGTAGAAGTACAATTTGTATTAAACAAGGTAAACAGAGTAGACTTGAGTTACATTTAGTGTGTAAAATATTAAATAATAACAGAACATATAGGATTCATTTCATGCACAACAAACGAACAGCAATTGCTTTCATCAGGGCCAGACAGCCACTGTTGTCCACTGCATGCCATCTCATCATTCATTACCTGTTCCACTTTTTGTCAGCATCTTATTCTTAAGTAAAGGAAGGGCTACAGGGCAGCCTCTCGTGTCAATTTCAGAAGTAACAGTCAGCATAGTCGGTCATTCCACTCCCACTTCTTCACGTATTTTGTAATCTGGTGGTATGAAGTACTGATTCATCTTGATCATTGTTCACCTCTCCACATTTTTGGGCGAGAGGCGGGTCCTTTTTAAAGTTACAATGGCATCAGCAGCACTTAAAACACGTTCAGAAGACACTCTTGTGAGTGGGCAAGCCAAATAATTCGGAAGATCCTGCCCTTACTCCCTCTCAACTCCCAAAAACTTCTGATTCAAGGCCTGATTCTCTCCAGGCTTGACTTTAGCAACTCCATTTATCTTGGGGCCCCGGAGGCAACCCTGAACAAACTTCAAAGGGTCCAAAACACAGCGGCCCGGATCCTCACTAACACCCCCGCCAGAGTCTCGGCCAAACCAGCTCTGAAGCGCCTCCATTGGCTCCCGGTGAGAGAACGGGTAAAGTTCAAAGCCCTCTGCCTGGCACACAGGCTGACCCAAAATACTGGCCCCTCAGGACTAAAAAAATTTATCAAATCCTATAAAGCCCCCAGATCCCTCCGATCCGATCAGGAACATCTAATCGTCATCCCTAGAGTCAGAAAGGCTCGAACTGGAGGCAGGCGCTTCTCGGTCCATACCGCAGGCCTCTGGAATGCCCTCCCTCACCATCTGAGAACTGAACCTATCTACTTAAGGTTCAGGAAGCTACTGAAAACTCACCTCTTCCCTTAAACTTCCCTCTCCCCCCCGCTGACCCGCCAGGGGTACTGATCCTAGCGCTGGGATACCCACGGGTGACTACGCGCTCTATAAAATTAAATAATAATAATAATAATAATAGCCAGCTTGGTGATCAGTGGCCATTGAGTCCTTTTCCCATACCAATACACCAATGGGTTCTGATCAAAGAAGACCTCTGTTGGGTCATCCAGATAGGCCTGCACCATCCACTCAAGGTCCTCCAGGGGTGCTCCACTTTGCATACCATCTGTTGCCTTTGCATCAACACTGGAACGAGCAAACCCTTGATGAGTTAGCCAATCCGCTTCCGACAATATTATGGCTGGGCCTGGTGCAGGTGATGATATGGTTGCTGGTGTCGGTAACGGCTCTGAGGGAAAGTGACTGCCTTCAGCCACAGAAGTGGACCTCGACGCCGGATGGCCAGCTGCTTCAGTAGTACTTGTGGTGGTTCCTTCAATTTCCTGCCGCTCTTTTTCGAACCGAGTGGCTGACTGAGCTAGCCAATGTTTGTACTTGGAAACATCTGCTTCAGTAAGGAATGAATGTATTGGTGGCCAGTGCCTTTTTGTACCGTGGATCCAGAATAGTGGCACAAATGTAATGTTGTTCTGAATGTATTGCTTTAAGCCTTGCATTGTCAACTAGGCGGCTTAACAAGCTCTTAGCCAACTGATATGCGTCTTGTTTTTCAGCATCAACTCAGAACGTTGAAGACACCGCCTTCAATTGGTGCTCTAGCATACGCAACAATGGGATAGCTTTGCCCAAAGTACAGTCCTCCCTGCTGACTTCACGCGTAAAGACCCCAAAAGGACGAAGCATGTCTGTCAGGCTTTTATCTAGGTCCCATTCCTCCACCTCTAGCCTCATGTATTTCATAGAAGCACCCCGTGCGTGAAAGACATACTCATTGATTACCAAGTACTGCTCAAACAGAGGCTCAAGCATGTAGAAGGTTGAGTTCCAACGTGTTGCCACCTCCTGGATGAGTCCTCTGAATGGCACTCTACGGTCATGTTGAATGATCCTCACCTGCTCCCGGGCCTTAAAAGGTGTGCAGATTCTTCGGCAGGTGGTCAGTAACTTGCTGACTGTGTTTTCTTTTTTCAAGAAATCTTGAACAATAATGTTAATGCTGTGCGCCAAACACGGCACTCTGAGATAGCCACCATCAGCCATGGCCTTAACTATATTACTGCCATTATCCGTGGAAACATAACCAATCATGCACCTGCTTGGCTGCAGCCATTCAAAGACCTTACTGTTAAACTCCTCCAAAATGTTTACTGCAGTATGAGATTTCTCCATGGCAAACATGGCTACTGTTGCATGTTTCCGAGTAGCTTGAAAAATTGTGACACTGTCAAAACCTGCAGCTATCTTCTCTCTAACCCCCGCAAAAGAGACCAAGTGTGCAGTGATGCACATGTAATCAACGGCTTGGCAACTGGTCCACATGTCTGTTGTCAGGTGGATAGTGTGAACAGCACTCTTCTGTAAAGCTGCCCCAATCACGTACAGCACATCTTGATGTAGTGCTGGAACCGCAACTCTGGCAAAATAGGGCCAGCTATGAACCTTCGATATAGGGCAGACTGTTGCCACAAATTCGAGAAAACCCACCCCTTCCACGAAAGAAAATTGAGAAGGTCCAGCGCTAACATTTTAGCCAGCATTGCATTATACAGACGTGCCGTTGGGTGGTTGCGTTCCAATGGCGCCTCCGACCAAAACATGCTTTTAATGGTGGTCTGGACCTTTTTCATATGTGATGATGATCCAGACTTCTTCAACCCAGTTAGGCTCATTGATGTACTTTTTCGCATTGATGTCTCTACCAGACTCTTACTGTGCCTCCTAGATGTTGCTGGGGTAGAGGGTGTGGGCGCTACCACTGCAGTGCTGCTTCCAGGGGTACTGTGTGTACCAGAAAAAATGTCTCTCGATTCTTCACCTCCCCCCTGCACGATCAGCTCCTCGTCATCAGATGCAATATCAATGGCTACATTTGGATTTCTACTTTTGGCTTGCTTTATGTTACTTAGGTGCGCCTCCCACTGGATGCTGTGGTGTTTTTGGAGATGACCTCTCTGGCCTCCGGTACCATAGTTGGTATCAAGCTTACCCCGACTAACTACTTGTTTACAAATCGAACAAATAACTTGGTTTTCTGCCTTTTTGCTAATACTAAAGAATCCCCAAACTGGGGAGTTGAGATTTCTGGTGGTGGTGGAGGTGCCACTTTCAATGCTAGATGAAGTGGAGGATGGGCGTGGAGGAAGTTGACTATGTTGTGCACTTACAGCACCACTACTTGAGGTAATGGAGGTCGAGCTGGATGGAGGTCCCTGCCGGCCCTTTTGAAGAGAAAATATGGAAGCTGTAGGTTCTGTTGGTGAAGTAGTTACCTGTGTTGGTGGTGGTACCAGTGCCACGCTGCCCACATCCCACGCAGCATTTCGGGATAGGGTAAAAATGTCTGTCTACTGCATGCCCGCTGGGGCTGGAGTGACAACTGTGATAACTGGGTCGTCATCGTCAGACTCTTCATCAGCAGCAGAATACACCACTTCTACTTCTTCTTTGTCATCACCCATAACTGAAATCCTTGCGGGAACCTTCCTTTTACCTAGCTTCGTCGGCTCATGGCGTGCCTCCCTCTCAGACTGAATTGGTGGGTGCCAATCGGGATCTAGATCATCAGAAGGAAGGGGGCTTGAAGAAGAAGTTGTACTAGCCCTCCTTTTCTTTGCTGGGGATCTGGAAGACAATGGATCATCAGGAGTGGCTTGCTCGGCTGATACCTCCGCAAGAATCTCGATTGCCTGATGTGCCGCTACTTCTGGGGGAACAAGTATTGTGGGCAGTTGTGCCTCTCCTTGTGCCTCTCCTTGCGACTCTCCTTTCGCCTTTCCTTGCACCTCTCCTTGCGCCTCTCCTTGAGCCTCTCCTTGCGCCTCTCCTTGTTGCACATGTGGTTGTGGTTGCGGCTGTGGTTGAACACTTGTCAAATGAGGTACACCCTGCATTGATTGAATGCTAGTTTGCGATGAGTCAACGCCAATATCACTGGTCGATGGTGAGTGAGCAATTAAAGTGGCTGCCTCTGCGGCACTCATGGGCTTGGGCCTAACTTGGCGTGGTGGCACTGAGACCAATAAAGCGGAGTTGCTGCTCCTAGCTTGGTCCCCGGCAGACACCGCTGCTGCAGGCATAGTTTTTCCCCAAAAAAGTGGCGGTCGGCACACCAGTCTCCTTGGTAAGTGGCGCCACTTGCTTCTTCTGCTCCTGCTTACTGGCAGTGGCACTGGCAACTTTCTTGGTAGAGGAGCTACGGCTACCTTTCTTTGGGCCCATCTTCTTCAGATGTCAGAACAGCAGGACGCAGTTGCACGAGTTGCAGAGTTGTCTGTGGCCACATGTGACGTTACGTGACGTTGTGCACACACCGCAGCAGGACTTCTTCCTGGCACTACAACAAGTGATGATGATGAGGATGATTCCTTGTTCTCAGTCTTTGTGCACCTAAAAGCAAAGAAGCTAGAGGAACATCAGTTAAATAAATGTTGCATATGTCGTGCTTCAATTAACCCCTTGGACGCTCATGACGAGCTCAGCTCGTCATGGAGTGCCCATTCATTTCAATGGAAATTACATTGAAAGTCTAGGCACAGGCTTAGCATCCAAGTGGTTAATACTATTGCAATTAGGCATTTATTATTATTAAAACAACACACCCAAAAACGGAAAGACCCAAAATAAAAGTTGCAATTCTAATCAAAAATGGATGTTTAAATTAATTGAAGAGAGACCACACAGAGAGAGTTGTTGCATGCACCCATTTATAACCCTAGGCCTACTGGCCCGCAAGCTTGCCGGCCTATGGCAAAAACTGCCTGGCCTCAATATGCCCCCCCCACTCACATGGCCAGGCCCTGGACCAGACCCCAACAACACCCAATAAATAGGAATACACACAAAAATCACCTCAATCCAATGCCATCCATGCCCTAAATGATGTTTAAATACAAGAGACCCCACAGAAAGATTTGGTCCATGCACCACTGAGTACCCCTGGGCATAATGGATGAAAGCAAGGCTGACTGAGTGCAGGCCTATGGCACAAATCACACAGCCTGGCTTCAAAATATCCCCTAGACCCCCACCCACATGGCCAGGCCCTGGACCAGGCATCAAAATGCCCCCCACCCACATGGCCAGGCCCTGGACCAGGCCTCAAAATGGCCCCCACCCACATGGCCACGTCCTGGACCAGGCCTCAACAACACCCAAAAAATCGAAATACACAAAAATCACCTCAAACCAATGCCATCCATGCCCTAAATGATGTTTAAATTCAAGAGACCCCACAGAAAGACTTGATCCATGCACCACTGACTACCCCTCGGCCTACTGGCTAGTGTGGCTTTAACACGCACCCCAAAATTAAAAAAAACTTCCACATATAACAGTGAGCTATTCAATTCCATGTCATCCATGCCGTAAATTATATTTAAGTTCAACAAAACTCACAGAAACAGTTATATCATGCACCCATGGCTAACTCTGGGTCTACTGGATACTGTGGCTACCCACAATATTTTTTTTTTTGAAGTTGTGAAAAAGTTTATATATTGTAGTTGCAGCAACTGCAATACCCCAAACAAACAAACACCAACTTACTTGTAAAATCTCAAATCCAAAAGTGATCCAAACAAAAAGTCCTCAAATACAAATATCCAGCAGCAGCCACAAAGAGTAATCCTTCCAGCTCCAGATCCAAATGAAAACAGTGACTAGGACATGGACAAAGCACTGAGAGGAGCCTGCTGGACAGGAACAGGAAGTTGGAGACTCTGGGGAACTTCCTTCCTCCCACCCCCCCAAAAATGGACTCCTTGCACAAAAAAGTGCAGCCAAATGTCAATCTGAGGACTTATTCTGATCCAAATCATCATTTTCAGAAGGTTTATGCTGCCAGCGATAGATTTCTTGTGCAGAATTGCAATTTTTGCGACTTCAGGAAAGCGAGCTGTTCAAACCTCCCGCCAGATGTCAGCTGCGCGTCGCATCTACGTATTCGCTATTGTTTACTCTCGCGATATGTGATCGCGGGCCCTTATGACGTATTTGCGTTCCCAAAGTCTCGCAGTGCATGATGGCGGGACTCTCTGACATACTTGCGGTCTAAAAGTCTCGCGCTATTACGCAGCCTGATCCAAAATTGTGCAGCGTACGCAAACAGGGAGGAAAACAACTCGGCAAACTCAGAATCATGGTAAGTCAATGCCGTGCGTGCAAAATTGTATTTTTGAAGCGCAAACAAGCAAAAAACATTTGCCGAATTGCGAATTGTTTGGCATTTTTGCGCGATTGGCGGATTGCGAAATTGCCAAAAATGTGCTTATTCCGCGAGCCGAACAAATTTTCAGCTCATACTTAATTACTTGTCATTTCTTATATTAGTTGTATTTCTCTAAAAATTACTTTGTATATGCTGTTCTTTTTCTCTTGTTTTCCAAATAAACTCAAACTTAAAAAAAAACTCCCGAAAAAAAAGTAAAAGTGGGAAGCATGCCCCAGTAAAGTATGTATCAGGGATAACTCTATGATGAAACATGCTACTATAACTGCTAGTGGCTGAATATTGTTTTATAAATGGAAAACATTTTCCTGGCTAGGTTTAGGGAGTTCAAATTGTTGGACTGAGTACATTGACCCTCTCTTGATTGCCTATGGTTTTTCTACTGCCACTGCTCACCACATTGCCCATCCAGCTCCATTTTAATTGCAGGGTGCCTTCTTCATGTCAGCAGAAGTGGGAGCCTGAGCAGCTGTTACGGATGTAAGGCACTGGCATTTAAGGGTCTCCCGCTGTATAATAAAATGTAAAAAATAAATTGCTGCAATAGTGTCACAGAGCAGCAGCAGCAGGCTACAAAAGGCAGTGTGAGGCCACGTGAGGCTGGGAGAGGCAGAGGCTGAGGCAGTGGGCAGTGAGAGGGAAGGTACTAACTGATTCAGCATGCTTCTTGCCTCCCTCCACATGTCACATGTTAAATGTCTCCGCAGGGACAGGAGGCAGGAGTCTGATGAAAAGATCCCAACTTCCCTCTACCACTAGTCTACCCAACAAAGTCAAAGCAGTACCAGTAAATAGGGGGAAGAGGGGAGACAAGAGAAGGAGAAGTAGAGGCAGGGCAGGTCCAGCACACGTACATCACCACGAAAGCCCCACTGGGATCCGTGTGGAAAATTAGTACGATTTTGGTAAACATTATCTGCGCCATCTTGCCTTTCCCCCTGATGCCACACTTTTTGTCGTGCGCGCCCGCCATTTTAGGTGCCTCGATCAGAATAGCCCTTTTGCATGCCACTGGCCCCCGACGTAGCCCTTCGCCCTCACCAAGCCTGCACGCTGACCAACCCCCCTGCTCGCACCTGCTTTGAGTCATAAACCCCTCTTCAGCGCAGCTCTGCCTCAGAACCCCATCCTGTTCCCAGCGCGACACCTCCCTTCATTCCTTTTCATGGTCCCAGGCCCTTTGATGCCAACCCCCTTTTTCCTGTGTGTGCCCGTTTGTCTTCCTCGTTCCCAGGCCGACACCCAGCTCTGCCGGTACTATTCCTCGCCCCTCCCCGTACAGTAGAAAGCTTCCCTCATCAAAGGACCCCCGATTTGATCAAAGCCCCCACCCCATGAGATCCGATCGAACCCCCCACATTCCATGAATCGGCGGAATATCCAGCTGCGCGATAATCATCACCTGTTGTGACCGGGGTGGGGACTTCCACTGTAAATGTGTGTGGGAACGGGCCCGAAGGGGAGATTCCGGGAATGTCTTTCCGTACATCAAAGCATTGCCATGAACATGTAATCTATAATAAAGCAATAAAACCTGTATATAAGAGGCCAGGCCTCAGAGATGCAGTTAGAGCACCTCATGACGATACCTGCTGTCTAACTGACGTGTTCTCCTCCGGAGAGAATAAACCTTGTTTCCTGCCTTCCCGTCTCCAGCGCCTGCCTCTTCATTGGTTAATATTCTGTGGGTTCAAGTGGCGACATCGCCGGGCAATACTTAAGGATCTTGTTCACCAGTTGTCCCTGACCGTTTTACAATTGGCGTCCCAAACGTGGGGCCCATCAGCGACTCGTGGATCCAGTGGGAGAGGTCCTGACGACAGAGTGAACGACTGCAACGATCGGGAAGTGCACCTGTCCGATAGACCCTCGTCTGACAGCCGATCATCCGAACTTCACTGGTTTCGAACAGACCTCTCTCGAGTGATCTACGGTCCTGACTGGGAACCATCAGGAGTGCCGCGAAGATTACGAGGAAAAGAGGACGATCGGGCGCTGGATTCGGAAGACAAGAAACTGTCCATGCGGTCCGGGTAAGGTCGTGTAAACACGACGAATGGCAAAATGATTATTTGAATTGTTTAGAAAATACTAGTATTACTCATCGTTAATTTATTTGGAGATCCGCTGTCTGCAAACGGAGAAAACAACAGGCTCTCTCTTTGCAAGCAGTGGAGGATAGGTAATGCAACCGCCGCGCCTGTCTTTTCTCCCCCACTGATTAATTATTTGAAACTGAACTATTGTTCGCGGACTGTTTTTCTGGAGATTCTCTGTCTGCAAACAGGAAAGGCTCCCCCCTCCCCTTTTTACAGATAGCGAAAGGGTAAGGTAACGCAGACCTTTGCGGGCCTACTTATTCTCCCCACTGAATTATTTATTACCGAACATTGACTATTTGATATTGGCCGCTCGTGAAATCCGGAAAAGTGCCTGTTGCCCTGTCGTCGCTACTGGAGTAGCATTCTAACCTCTACAGCTGCTGTGCTCATTTTATTAAGGACTTCGCAACTGGTGTGGCCGCAGAGGAGGGAGAGGCGCCGGCCCCGGGACTGCGAGGACCAGCATTCTCCATCTACAGCTGGTCCTCTTCCCGCGTGAGCCGCGCCCCCTCACAGTGCCACGCCCTCTCATTTCCTGATAACTTCTCGCGGCCCCCGCTTCGCGGGTGCCGCTCGTGAAATCCGGAAAAGTGCCTGTTGCCCTGTCGTCGCTACTGGAGTAGCATTCTAACCTCTACAGCTGCTGTGCTCATTTTATTAAGGACTTCGCAACTGGTGTGGCCGCAGAGGAGGGAGAGGCGCCGGCCCCGGGACTGCGAGGACCAGCATTCTCCATCTACAGCTGGTCCTCTTCCCGCGTGAGCCGCGCCCCCTCACAGTGCCACGCCCTCTCATTTCCTGATAACTTCTCGCGGCCCCCGCTTCGCGGGTGCCGCTCGTGAAATCCGGAAAAGTGCCTGTTGCCCTGTCGTCGCTACTGGAGTAGCATTCTAACCTCTACAGCTGCTGTGCTCATTTTATTAAGGACTTCGCAACTGGTGTGGCCGCAGAGGAGGGAGAGGCGCCGGCCCCGGGACTGCGAGGACCAGCATTCTCCATCTACAGCTGGTCCTCTTCCCGCGTGAGCCGCGCCCCCTCACAGTGCCACGCCCTCTCATTTCCTGATAACTTCTCGCGGCCCCCGCTTCGCGGGTGCCGCTCGTGAAATCCGGAAAAGTGCCTGTTGCCCTGTCGTCGCTACTGGAGTAGCATTCTAACCTCTACAGCTGCTGTGCTCATTTTATTAAGGACTTCGCAACTGGTGTGGCCGCAGAGGAGGGAGAGGCGCCGGCCCCGGGACTGCGAGGACCAGCATTCTCCATCTACAGCTGGTCCTCTTCCCGCGTGAGCCGCGCCCCCTCACAGTGCCACGCCCTCTCATTTCCTGATAACTTCTCGCGGCCCCCGCTTCGCGGGTGCCGCTCGTGAAATCCGGAAAAGTGCCTGTTGCCCTGTCGTCGCTACTGGAGTAGCATTCTAACCTCTACAGCTGCTGTGCTCATTTTATTAAGGACTTCGCAACTGGTGTGGCCGCAGAGGAGGGAGAGGCGCCGGCCCCGGGACTGCGAGGACCAGCATTCTCCATCTACAGCTGGTCCTCTTCCCGCGTGAGCCGCGCCCCCTCACAGTGCCACGCCCTTAGCTCAAACTAGCTAATTTAAGTCCTGCCTGTTACGCGCATCGCGGGACGCGCGCGGAACAGAGCCCGGGGCGAAGCCCGGGCAAAGGGCGGGCCGTCTAAGGCCGTCCAAGGTCGACCAAGGACGGGACGGGCCACCTTATTTTACCTTTTTCCTTTGTGGTGTTATACTCTGAATTGACTCCAAAATATTTCTCTTTTTGTATTAAATTCTCCACCTAGTCTACTGCTTCTGTTATAGAGTTTGCTCCCCCAGGATAAACGCGCCCAGGTTCCTCTCGGTATCTGTTTGCGCTCTTTAATATCACGGAACTTATCATCTACTCTACCTCCGGTAACTAGCATCATAACGCCTTTGACCTGACTGAGTCTAATTCGTATGGCATACAAAAAATTACGATCTCGTACCATTTTTATGAAGAGAATGGGTACTGAAGAAGCGGTAAGAAAATGCTCTGCGAAAGCAGTAAAAGATGGTCAGCTGATCGGAACCCCTGCCATCAGCAAATATTTTTCAGCTTTATCTTCCAAAAAAGATCCTTCTTCATCTGCCATAGATTTGCCTGTAAAATTAGAACAAACTCCAAGCAAAGAGATCTTGGACTTGTCTCCTATGGATATAAAGTCCATTGCAATTACAAATGATCTCGGTACTTATCAAAAACCTCAGGTTTCGCCCTCCATACAGGAGTTTCAAACATCTATCCTTGATTCATCAAATTTTAATAATATCATGTCAACAAAACAATTAAATCAGATATCGGATATTGAGGATCTCTGTCCCAGCGATATAAAACCGATGGAAAATATATCTGAGATATTGTTAAATCCTGGAAACTCTCACATCGAGCCTCAAAAACAGCTCTCTGATCTTAAAATTGATTTGGAAACATCACTGGATACATTTTTACCATATAATATGAATTCCACTAATATGGCGACACCAATTTCAAAGGCTCTATATACTTTGCAGGAAATACTCGAATCAGTACTTTCTTTTTTAAGTAACATTTTAGAAAACTCTGATCAGACTCTAGATGTTCAAATTGGCATTTTGAAATTTTTGGTGGAAGAAAAGAGGAAAAAAGAAAAAGAACATAAGGATCCAATAATAAATAATACACAGATCCTGGAGGAAAGTAAAGAAGTACTCAAATCCTCTCCTCCAACAGAAATTCTCTCCCCTGACCCACAAAGTTTACGTGATAGCAGTACACAAACTTCTGAACAGGTCTTACTCACTCAATCTAACGTTACGTCTAAGAAAGACAATAAGGAGGACCGAATATATTCCTTAAAGAAATTGTTTCAAGAGAAGCCCTTAAAGAAAACAAAAGACTATCCGATCTTCTCAGTGCCAAAGAACGTTAATATGCAAAAAGAAACGGATGAAGGAGATGAAATAACAACTCATCGTCCAGGATTAGTTGAAATCGGAGACCAAACGACCCCCAAAAAGAAAGGTAATAAAGAAGCAAAAAGAAAATTAAGAAAAAGGAAACCACTAAGAAGAATAAATAAAAAGAAATCGAGTAAAATCAGATTCAAAAATTCAATTAATGATCACAATAATGGAGAAAGTGAATTGGACAGAGTAATAGCCGGTCTAGTATCGACAGAGAAACCAAGTGTAACAAAAAACAAACTACCTACGACACTATTAAATATCAAGGCTCCTGAATATATACCTTCCCGAATGAAAAGTAGTAATGAACACACACATACTGAAAGCAGATTCGATATGATATCATCTACTAGTGGCCACCAACCTATGACTAAATATCTGCAGTTTGAAGAACTTTTCCCAACTGATGATTTACCGCTCAATAGAGGAAGGATAATCAATCTGCTGCACCAGATCTACATGCTGAAATCCATCACGAGTAAAGAAATAGATCTGGTAACTTTCCCAAATAAAGAAAATTTGAAAATCGCGAAAGTAGCTTTCTGGTCATCCGTTGTCCCAGGAATCATCATAAGGGAAAAAGAAACATTACACAAACATGGCTATGATGTCATAGAAATATATCCAACTAGAAACTGTACAACTAAATTAATTGGTCTCCAGAATAGTTTCTTAGATACCCCAACAAATAATTGGGATTCAAATTTTGTTGAAAATGTAGACTCTGAGCGAATCAGTTCTAGGAAGGATATTCTGAAAATTCAAATTCAGGATGGCCAAAGGAATGTGTGGAGCCAATATCACGAAGAAAAAGAGACCAGAAAAATAACTGAATCTTGGGCTTGGTTATCTGAGGCCTTAAACAGCAATAAACAGCCTCTGCGATTGCATTCTACTGTTTAACAACAATCTAAAGATTACCTCATGGAATATAGCCGGAAAAACCATCAATAAAATGAACATAGCTCTAAAAAACAATCCTGAAATATTAGCCATACAGGAAACATGGGCTGTAAAAGCATTCAGTCAGAAGGGCTATCATGTCTATGACATTCCGGCTATAACAACAAACAGAGGTCATGCCAAGGGTGGTTTGGCTATTCTTCTGAGTGAGGGAAATCAATGGTCTCAGGAAATAATCAACTCCAAATCAGATAATTTCCAATGCATCAAGGTTGTGTTAAAAACAAATAATTCTGACCAAAAAAAGGCTCTTTTACTTTTCAACATGTATATTCCCCCAGGTTATGTTCATGATGCTACCTTCGTAGAAACTATTGAATCAATAACTAAGATAATCGAAGAGCGAGATAATACAGCGTTTCTGATTATGGGTGATATCAATGGGAAAATCTCCAATTCAGAAATTGGCAAATGGGCTGAAACGTATGAAGATGAAGCAATTGATTTGCCTACCCCGATATTCCCCAAAGGAAAAATTGCTGACAAAAGAGGGAAAATGTTATTAGCACTACTCCCTAGCATCAATGGGTCAATCTTGAATGGATGCGTAGAGGGAGACAGACCAGCCTCTTTTACAAGACGCGGAAATGGATCCCTCTCAACTATTGATTATCTAATATGTAATATAGAGATAACAGACACGTTCCAATACTTGAAAATTAATTTCACAGACGAAAGTGACCATGCGCTTCTGTGTTTAAATACTGGATGGTCGCAACACTCTTCCAAATTAAGTCCAATTTTGTATCCTAACGGGAATATTGAAATTAATAAAAAGCAGAGACGAATTTTTTGGAACTCTAGGACTCTAGATTTTATTAATACAAAGATCTTGAAAAGCAATCTTCTATTAAAAATATATTCGGAGGATCAAATAACAAATTTTGAATGTATAATGACAAATTTGAAGACAATTCTGCTGAACAGGGAAAACCCACGTCGAAATAAGATTTATAAGAATTGTGATGAAAATGCTACTAGGAGGAAACTCAACAAACTTATACGAGGACAATTTTTAAATTATTCACCTACAACGCAGCTAGAGATAAATAAATTGAAGAACAAACAAAGAAAAGAAAAGAATAGCAAAAAACGACGGCTACAGGATAAAAACTGGGTGGATATTCACGAGGCGGCAAAGCAATATAACCAAAGGAAATATTGGTCTATAATAGCCAAAATAACTGGGTCTAAAAAGAAGCTTCATGCTATACCAGTACCACCTCATGAATGGGAAGCTTATCTAATTGACCTATATAAAGCAAACTCAACTCAAATAGAAAGTAATGCTGCTGAACATTGCATGGAAGATAATCTAATATCAATCGGAAAAACTACAGCCTTTTCTATTGAAACACACATTAGAAAAGCAAGAAACACCTCTGCGTCAGGCCCTGACTTGATACCGATCCAAATTTTGCAATCTAATCCTAAAGAATGGAGTCAGTTATTAACATTACTGTTTAATTTTATCTTTTGCACCAGAAGAATACCAGAATCATGGCAGGGAAGTACAATAATTCCCATATACAAAAAAGGTAACCAAAACATAGCTAGTAATTACCGACAAATTGCACTGATGGACGCAACAGCCAAAATCTTCGCTGCGGAAATACTAGACAGATTGAAAGACTGGTGCTTTTCGAAGGGAATAATACCTATGTACCAAGCCGGGTTTCGCCCCAACCACTCAGTAACAGATAATATCTCAATTCTTCAAACTATACTTGACAAATACATTGGGAGGAAATCGCAACCAGTGTATGCTGCATTTATAGACTATTCCACCGCATTTGACCGCGTTGATAGGTCAACATTATGGAGAAAATTGAGAAAACTGGGGATTTGCGAAAACTTATTACAATTAATAATTAAGTTACACACTAATACCTGGTCCCAGGTGCAAATGGGAAGTGAGAAAGGTCTGACGAAACCAATCAACACTATGAACGGTCTAAAGCAAGGATGCCTTCTGGCACCAATTTTGTTCTCGCTTTATTTGAGCGATTTACCATCATGCCTACAACAATGCAATAGCTTGCCCCCGAAGGTTGCTTCTCAGAGCATACATGCGCTGTTGTATGCAGATGACATAGTTATGTTAGACCTTACTCCCTTTGGCCTGCAAAATCTATTGGATTCCTTAAATGTTTATTCGAAGGATCATTTTTTAGTTCCGAACTTATCAAAAACTAAAGTGGTAGCGTTCTCTGGCCGGCAAAAAAGTGCTAAGTATTGCTGGAACCTTGACGGGGCAAGAGTGGAGGAGGTAGAAGAATACACCTACCTTGGGAGGATTTTTGCAAAGAATTTGCAAAATTCTAAACAAATAACCAATCTAAAGAAAAAATCTGAGATCCATGCTGGGGCGCTCTCTAGGTTGTATACTGCCACAGGGAATAGACATTTCTCCTCTCTGCTCAAAGTGTATAAAGTAAAGATACCTGCGGTCCTGTCATACGCAACAGAACACTTACCAATATCCCAATGGTCTTTTATGAATATAACAGAAGGAAAGATTTTGAAAAGAATATTAAAGGTTTCAGTATCAACACCTGTACAGGCTATCAGACTGGAATTTGCATTAACAAGCTCGTACGCCACAGCTGTGGCAAATGTCATCCGATGGGCGTATAACATCTTGCATGCGAAAGAAGGATCACTTAGATCCTTGTTAAAGACTGAGATATTTAACCTAGACTCTCGGTATCTTAATTTTTCCAAGAATATGTCTGAAGCATTTAAAATTGCAAACCTTACAAAAGAGATCTTGTTATCCTGGTCAAAATCCCAGTTAAAACTCTTCTTGAAATGCTTTACTCCAAGGTTAAGTTATGATCTTGACTTTATGCACTGTAGTAAGCTATCTACGTATAAAATGTTCATAGAGTCACTGGAATATAAGCAATTGAGGCCATATCTGGGGCTCTGTCTTACTCATGGAGCTAGAAGGTCCATAACTATGTTGCGATTAGGCATTTTACCTGTTTCTGTCTTTACATCGAAATGGTCACCAGGTCACTCTCCTTTATGTAATCTCTGTTTAGGTGGTGATCAAGACATTGTACATATTTTATTTGTTTGCCCTAACGCAAGTGTAGTTAAAGCGCGGATTAGATATCTTCAACCAATATATCAAAAATGCAACATTACCACAGTAAATAGTTTAATATCTTTATGTAAACATCCAACAGAAGAATGGGTTTGTTATCATTTCTATAAATTTTTAAAATCTTTTCTAACATTATATTGATGTGAATGCATATTTGTTGTAAATGTCTTTTTATTTTTGTGGTGCTCAGCTGAGTACCAAAGCAAATAAAAACTTTTTGACTTTGACTTTGATATTGGTCCATGAGGTATTCACTGCCTGCAAACAACGTAGAATAGCAAAATTCTGTCTAGTCTTTGCACACAGTGATAAGATAGGCAGTGCTGACTTTTTGTCCCTCATTGCGAGCCGTCATGTCTGTCTTCTCCCCACTGATTAGTAGCCTGTTTAGCCCGGACCGCCTATTAGAGATGAACCATCCGGCTCCACTGGAAGGCACCCCTAATAAGGACATGTTCATGAAGCATGGATTGATCGCTATTGCCTATAACAAACTATGGCATAAATATACGAAAAAGGATCAAGAAAGTCAGTGGCCACTGATAGGATCCTTTGATAATGACAAAATAAATGCGCTAGAAACAGCCCTTGGTAAAAACAAGACAACACCCACTATGCTCGATAGTTTCGGCATGTGGCGCAAAGAAACCGAACAACGTAGAAGGAAAATTGAGAGTAGGTTGGAAAAAGAGCTGCGAAAAGCAGCCCACCTAGCTGCTCAGAAATTAGAAGAAGAGATAAAGGAAAGGGAGAAAGCCAAACAGAAGTTAGAAAGGGAAACCTCAAGCCAGTGTCCGGTTAGAACGTCCTCCACGCTTTACCCTGATCTACCCTCGAAACAACGAGCCAACGATGATCTGCTGTTAGGTCCTCCGATCATCTACATGCCCCCTCCATATGCCCCCTCCCAACCCTTAGCACAACACTCACCACCCCTAGGTACAAACGAAGGTAGTGCCACAGCTTCGGCCCCCACGGTCTCGGTGCCGGCCGAACTCCTTGCACCAAATACTCCACAAACGACGACGTTAGGCGACCATGAGACCCGAGGGATCGGCTCCACGAGAACAAACAGACTAAGCAAAGATGAGCTAACGGGGATCGACAAGATAGTAAGAACACTGGTAGAAAGGAAGGAAGGTGAAGAGTACATCACGGATATGTTTAAATCGTATACTGGGAGTCACAGACGACATTTTACCGTACGACTGTGTTACCATGTCTTGAACGCATACGAGGACCGATATCGAGACAAAGGTCCCGAGAGCCTTACGACTCTGTACCGGAAGGTCGATATCGGGGATGAGGGCGAATGTGATGTGACGGACCTCCTTATGCGTACGCTTGAGGTCTTCCGCCACCTCACTGAGCGAGAGTCGGGGATTAAACCCACGACCTCCGTAGCGACCGAGCCACAAACTGAGCAATCTAACACCATGATGCCGATACGAGAGGCTGCCCCTTATTGGGTTCCACCACGAGGTGCAGGGACTAACGATGATGCAAACCACCCAGATGCAAAAGGAAGGGTAGTGTACAACTGGGTCTACCAGCCTTGGGACCGGCAAGAGATTCTGACATTCCGGAAATCTCTGCCTGACCTACGTAAAAACCCCACGGCCTTCTATACTGAATTAGGTACAGCCCTAGGTTCAACAATCATGACCTTAGCTGACATCGACTTGTTTTTCGGGTTATGTCTACCAGCTGATGTGTGGAAGCAAATCCGGGAAGTCGACCACCTTGAGCTGTTCGGACACACCTGGACACAACTCGATACCCTTGATAAACATCGAGGACCTGGACAAAAGCCTTTAAAAGCCATCCTAGACCTCCCAGATAAAATTGTACTGAAATTAAAAACCCTGATCCCAGAAAAGAAAGTGGACTGGTCGATAGTAACGGCCTGTCGCCAGAAACCCCAGGAGGATGTATCCGAATACTTCTCCCGGTTTGAAACAGTGTTCTCCGATTACAGCGGCCAGGACATGACCACTGCAACCGGACACCATCTGTTTGTCCAGAATTATGTCAAGGGTCTGTTGTCGGAGGTTTCCCAGAAACTGCAGGCTAGCGAGAGTAGTTGGGCAGCCTCCAAACCTACGGCTATCCTCCAGATGGCCCAATATTATGAACATCAGAAAAACGAAAACGATAGGGCAACAGAGAAAAAGAAGAAGGACTTGAAAGAGAGGGTGATGATGGCCCAACTGCAAGGGGTGACTATAGGGCGAGACCAATACCGGGGAAACTACCAGACGAACGCCCCTAAGGCTATATCTCCCCAGGACCACCCTTTGACTCCCCACAGTGGACGTACAGACCTTAGACAGGACCAGTGTGCTTTCTGCAAAGGAACTGGCCATTGGAAATCCCAGTGTCCAGTTCTTCTGGAAATAATCAGGAACAAAGACCCCAAGGACGTAGCGAGCGGACCGAGAAGTAAGGGGCAACAGCGAGGGCCCCCAAATGACACGACTAACGACAGATCAGGTAGACCAAATATGTTTGATCGACCCCGACAGAACCAATACCAGCAATCTGACTACGATGACACCCACGACTTTGCATAGGACTGCCAAGGACAAGGGAGGGATCCAGTCGAGCTCTATGTTGACCAGCAAGGCCCTTATGTCACTGCTAAGGTCCTGGGTACCAAGTCTCCATTTCTGGTAGACACTGGCGCAACACGTAGTGCGTTATCTAAACGACTGATTCCGGGGGCACCCTTGTCTGGCTCACTTATAACATCGACAGGTTTCGATGGAACGCCCTCCACTAACCCTTTGTCTGCCCCGATCCTCTTTGATGTAGAAAATAACACCACTGACACCACGTTTGTGCTTTCCTCGAATAGCCCCAACGCCATTATGGGACTTGATTTATTGAAACACTTCCGAGCGACAATCAGATGTTCCCAGGGCGGAGTTCGAGTTTTTCTTTACGACAACCCTGTTCTGCTTAGACATTGCCCTCCCCGACGCATGTTTTCCATCACCGATGCTGACACATCCCTGCTCGACACCCTGCCGCCGTATCTGTGGGCCAAAACGGATTCGGACGTAGGGCGCATGTTGATTGACCCAGTACGCATTACTGTCCAACCCGATGCAACACTCCCGAAACTTCCACAATATCGGATATCGCCCGAGGGCGGGAGGCATTGGTAAAGATTATTCAGTCACTAATAGATGCAGGAGTGGTAGAGGAAGTGGTAAGCAACGTTTGCAATAGCCCAATCTTGCCCATCATCAAGAAACAAGGAGAGGGAGATGAGAAGGCATACCGTTTTATCATCGACCTTCGAGAGATCAACAAAGTGGTAGTACCCCAGTACCCTGTGGTCTCAGACATCACCACCATCCTGACTTTGATTCCTTCTACTGCCACCACCTTCACTGTCATTGACCTCAAAAACGCATTCTTTTCCATCCCCATCCACCCAGATAGCCGATACCTCTTCGGCTTCACCCTGAAAAATCGCTCATATAGGTTCTGCCGAGCACCCCAGGGCTACACGGAAAGCCCTAGCATTTACAGCCAGGCCCTCAAGAGACAACTGGATCAAGTCCAGTTACCCGACGGGGTGGTGTTAGTGCAATATGTCGACGACATCCTTTTGGCAGCCGACACCGCCCCCTTAGCCGTCACAGCCACCCTTCAACTCCTACACTTCCTTGCGGAAAACGGCCACAAGGTTTTCAAGAAGAAGTTACAATTCTGCCAACCCCAGGTCACTTACCTAGGCCACCTTTTGTCCAAAGAAGGAAGGAAACTCACCCCTGATCGAATCCAAACCATTCTCGAAACCCCTGTCCCTCAGACCCAGAAACAGGTTCGCTCCCTACTAGGCCTCACCTCCTTCTGCCGACAATGGTTACCAAACTTTAGCCTCGTAGTTAAACCGCTGCTTTCTCTGCTAGGTAAAGACGTCCCCTTCCTACTCCCTTGGACAGCTGAGTGTCAAACCTCCTTCACGGAACTACGAGATGCCCTTTGCTCGGCCCCTGTCCTAGGTACCCCCGATTACAAAAAGCCCTTCTTCCTTTACACTCACGAAAGGGAGGGGTGTGCTTTATCGGTCCTGACACAAGCCATCGGCCCAAAGCAACGACCATGTGCTTACTTCTCTGCCACTCTTGACCCTGTAGCCAGAGCCTTGCCTGCCTGCCTTCGAGCTGTAGCTGCTGCTGCAATCTCTATCCGACAGAGTGAGGGGATCGTACTCTCGAACTCCCTCACGGTACTGGTACCCCATGCAGTTGACACCCTTCTGAACCAAACCAAGACACAACACCTAACTAGTGCACGACTGACTGGATACGAACTGACTTTGCTTGCACCCCACATCACCCTGAAAAGATGCACCACACTGAACCCGGCAACTCTGTTACCCTTGCCAGAGAACGATCCCAATGTACACCCCGTGCATGACTGCGTGACCCTTACGGACGAACAGACTAGGAGTAGGGTTGACCTCAGAGACACGGCCTTCCCTGACCCTGACGGGGAGCTGTGGGTGGACGGTTCTTGCATCAAACTCCCCGACGGCACCACTTCCGCTGCCTATGCGGTCACCACGGCTCGAACTGTAGTCGAGACAGCCCGTATCACGCAACGATTGGCCCAGGCAGCGGAACTGATTGCCCTGACACAAGCCTGCTTTCTGGCAGCAGGAACCACAGCGAACATTTACACCGACAGCCAGTATGCCTTTGGGGTGGTTCACCATTTTGGGCTCCTTTGGAGGGAAAGGGGATTCCTGACCTCACACGGCACCCCCATTTTACACGGGGATCTAGTCTCCGCCTTGATCGAAGCTGTCCTCCTCCCCAAGAAGCTTGCCGTCATCAAATGCCAGGCACACAAAAAGGTGACAGACATCATTGGACAGGGAATTGCACTAGCCGACATCACTGCCCGAACGACAGCTGAAAACAGGACGACAACACGTATGTACGTGACCAGGTCACAAGCAGAAAAATGGACTGACGCTAGGGACACTATTAGAGACATTCAAATGGCTAGCACACAGCACGAACTGACTGAATGGGCACGGGTGGGGTTGAAAGATGACGAAGGCTGCTGGCGGACAAGAGACACGAACAAATGGTTGCTACCTGACTCGTACCTGATTCCCATACTGACTATGGCACACTCCCCAGCCCACATAGGTTCAGCCCCCATGATCGAACTTGTCTCCAGAGTTTGGCACAATGATAAAATCACAGACTCCGCCAAACGTCTGGTCCAACAGTGCTTGATATGCCTGCAACATAACCCCGGGAAGGGAGCTGTAGTACCCCGGGGGGGATTTGGGGTCCCAGATCACCCGTTCGAAGTCCTGCAGATGGACTACATCCAACTAGACAGATGTCAAGGCCTGAAATATGTACTTGTCGTGGTGTGCGCCTTTAGCAAATGGGTGGAAGCATATCCAACTCGTGACAACACTGCTATGGCCACTGCAAAAGTACTGTTAAAGGAGTTTTTCCCCCGTTACGGCCTTTGTCGTATTTTATGGAGCGATAATGGCCCCCACTTCATAGCCGAAGTCATCCAACTCATCTTAAAGGGGTTGGGCATCAAACAGAAGTTCCACGCAGTCTTCCACCCCCAGTCTGCTGGACTTGTTGAACGACACAATGCCACACTGAAGCTTAAACTGGCCAAGATAGTGGCTACCACAGGTCTGAAGTGGCCAGACGCCCTCCCACTGGCATTGCTATCGATGCGTTCCACTCCCACTAAACATCATTTGACTCCTTATGAAGTTGTTTTCGGCCGACCCATGAGCGTCTGGTCAGCGCCGAAACCGACTTCCATTCATGACGTCCCGGACGTTCTAATGTCTGATTATCTGTATAAATTGACTGAAACTCTGTCTGTCATGCATCAGCAGGTGCTGCAGGCCATCCGCGATGCTTCCAGGGGTCCGGGACACACCATCCAACCCGGGGATTTCGTGCTGATCCGAAATTTTCAGCGGTCGAAGAGTTTGGAACCCCGGTGGACGGGCCCCTGGCAAGTGTTAATCACCACCCGGACAGCTCTTCGTGTGGAGGGGAAAAGACATTGGCTGCACGCACACCACTGTAAGAAGGTCTCCGCAACCCTGGCCATGACAGACAACATCGACAACCAAGAAGAGCTCCTGAACAAGGATCGACCGTCGCTAACCTGCTATCCTGTCACCGAGGCACTTGAACTTTCGAGATTCTCTGATCCCACCGTGCCATCCAGGGAAGGGTATTTCCTGCGTCGAAAGGAGGGAGCTTCGGCTAATTAGACCACAAACCAAGTTGAATCTCAGAACGGTGACCCAAAGCAACCAAGGGTCACCTGGAGAGAAGCTAACTAAGTCTGTGGTTCTGCCCACTACCGAGCACCTTGAAGATGAAGATGATGGAAGCGCCAAATAAGAAGATGATGGAGGCAACAGGAAATACCCACTACAGAAACCCAAGAACAGACGGACTCCACAGCTCAAAGACAATCGCACTCTTCATCACAATCCTTTTTTGCTTTCTCCTCATGACCACACTCTGGATTGTGGAAGAAAATGCACCCGCGCACGAAACATTCTTGACCACCGCTCAGCCTACCACCACAAAGGAACATCATCTGATTTCGCTCTCTCCTCAGCTCAGAGAGAGGCGAAAGGAGTTCTGGAATAACTCTTTCGTACAGCTTCTTCTCCAGCACAATCTCGCCACCAATGCCACCAACTGCTGGATCTGTGGGTTGCTACCCCACGCTACTGGACACTCGATACCATTCATCCCTTCACCTTTCTCAGTTCATGGCTCCTGCCTTGCTTGGCTGATCCTCCTGCAAGAAAGCTATAAGGACAACACCACCTCCAGCAAAACCATAATGCATTTCTCTCACGGGGTCAGGCGAAACAGAACAAAGACACATTTCTGTCCGCAGACCTCCAACGACTCCACCCAAATGGACATCCCTGCTAAAGAGCGAATCGAAATGCAGGTGTTCAACAATCCAATCAGGCCTACCTTCTCCTATCTGCGGAAACGAACGGCCGCCACCCTGACTGTAGCCCTGTCAGTCATCAACGTCACAGGCCACCTGTGCATAGAAGGACTTGGGACACAACCGGTGGGTCACAGTGCTTGCCGTTTTACCAGAACTTTGGACTCTATGGATCCACCTTCCTTTGTATCGTCCCCGAACATGTATTTCGTCTGTGGCACAAAAGCTTACACCTGGCTCCCCAAAGGCTGGGGGGGCACTTGTTTCATCTCTTTCATCCTTCCTCCGACTTATGTGGCTCCAGCGAATCACCATAGACAAAAACGAGCCAAGGACATGGAGCAAGCCGACTCAACTGGGGCGCAGTTCCTCGATGCTATGAAGGGACTCGTTCCTCTCTGGGGCCCGATGGCAAACAGCCGCGCCATCCGACATCTGACCCAGGCAGTTGAGACAACAATGAACATCACGGCTGGCATCTTTGCTAACAACACCGCCGAACTCCAAGCAGTCCGCTTGGTGGCCCTTCAGAACCGCCTTGTCCTGGAAGTGGTTCTTGCGGACCGCGGTGGAGCATGCCGCATTATTGGGTCCAGCTGCTGTACATACATACCGGACAACTCGCCCTCAGTGTACAAGGCCATCGAACATCTTCACAGACTCTCTTCAGAAGTCCACCAGGAGCAGGAAGAATGGTCGCTTGGAGGCTGGTTCTGGAACACTGTTAAGACCTGGGGCTGGAGACTGTTCACCATTATCCTGATTCCTGTAGTTGTAATATGTGGTCTATGCTTAGGAATCCAATGTCTGCCACCCCTGTGTTCACTATGCGCAAACTGTATTTGCCCTAAGACTGTGGACTTTGGAAACGAACGCATGGGAGCTTTATATGATGCCGAGGTTAAGAACTTGATGAAGATTGACATTGAGTAGACAAGTTGGCTAGATATGTTAAAGGGAGGACTGTGGAAAATTAGTACGATTTTGGTAAACATTATCTGCGCCATCTTGCCTTTCCCCCTGATGCCACACTTTTTGTCGTGCGCGCCCGCCATTTTAGGTGCCTCGATCAGAATAGCCCTTTTGCATGCCACTGGCCCCCGACGTAGCCCTTCGCCCTCACCAAGCCTGCACGCTGACCAACCCCCCTGCTCGCACCTGCTTTGAGTCATAAACCCCTCTTCAGCGCAGCTCTGCCTCAGAACCCCATCCTGTTCCCAGCGCGACACCTCCCTTCATTCCTTTTCATGGTCCCAGGCCCTTTGATGCCAACCCCCTTTTTCCTGTGTGTGCCCGTTTGTCTTCCTCGTTCCCAGGCCGACACCCAGCTCTGCCGGTACTATTCCTCGCCCCTCCCCGTACAGTAGAAAGCTTCCCTCATCAAAGGACCCCCGAGTTGATCAAAGCCCCCACCCCATGAGATCCGATCGAACCCCCCACATTCCATGAATCGGCGGAATATCCAGCTGCGCGATAATCATCACCTGTTGTGACCGGGGTGGGGACTTCCACTGTAAATGTGTGTGGGAACGGGCCCGAAGGGGAGATTCCGGGAATGTCTTTGTATACATCAAAGCATTGCCATGAACATGTAATCTATAATAATGCAATAAAACCTGTATATAAGAGGCCAGGCCTCAGAGATGCAGTTAGAGCACCTCATGACGATACCTGCTGTCTAACTGACGTGTTCTCCTCCGGAGAGAATAAACCTTGTTTCCTGCCTTCCCGTCTCCAGCGCCTGCCTCTTCATTGGTTAATATTCTGTGGGTTCAAGTGGCGACATCGCCGGGCAATACTTAAGGATCTTGTTCACCAGTTGTCCCTGACCGTTTTACATCCGGAGGTATTCATGTGAACAGAAGGCTAAGTCAACAATTGGATAGACTAGGAGCAAGCATACATAACTGATGTTCTACAAGATATCATACCTGGGAATCTCCCCTCTTCCACTGGTGTCCACAGATTAAGAAAAAATGTAACAGATGCAATATTCCTACACATAGAGAAAGGTAATATTAGCACTTAATACCACTGGTTCAGTCAAGTAGTTCTGTGGTAGATTAGTTGCGAAACTTACCTCCAAACATGTGAGGAACTTGTAATGCAAGGTGGCTAATAAAGAAAATATGTTTTGTGGGTTGTTAACAGCACAACCTTCCAAATGACCATGTTAAATGTAAGAAGCAGCCACCTAATCAGTTGAGCCAGCAGGTCTGTATAGTGCCATACCAGGTTTTTTTAAGCAACTGACAATCCCTGCAAACTCCAAACTCAGTAATATGCAGCTATGTGCTTCTTCCCTCAGGAGCTGAGGTAGCTGTCCATATTATATTGTACAATCCAAATAATGCCAAAAATGTGTAGTAGCACTCTTGTACAGGAGCAAGAACATAAGGAAAATGCAGATGCCTCAAAGCGCACACAAGATAGTGCCCCTGCATGGTAAGCGGAGGGACCACCCAGGGAGCGGGCTGCCTAAACTAGCGCTAGTGCGTTACCGCCACACCATGCGAAGGTTCTTGTCAAAGGGGCCAAGAGAAACGAAGAAGGGCCAAGGAAGGTTCCCATGCCACTTTCAGGGAATCGGAGTCCATAGCAGGTTGGAGTACACAGCAACTCTCAAAGACGAGGCAGGTCCTGCAGACGCGACCCACCAACCCTGAAACCCTTCACCCGGAAATGACAGGAGGGACCCGGAAGTTCAAAATCCAGAAACGAACAACTAGAACGCAAAGCGTCTGTGTTCCTGACGCGTTTAGTTTTAATTGGGCGGTGACTCCACCCTCACCTCCCCATGTACTGCAGTGCTAGATCGGGCACAACCATGACAGTAAGAGTGACATGAGCATTATTATTGATCTTGCCTACCACAACCTCAAATGACCCCCATCAGTTCCCAGTCACCAGTCTTCAGCAAGCTCTGCCTAGGCAGCCAAGGCAAACTTTGCCTTGGAGGACCTATCAGTGCGGCAATACTGAGTGTGGCACCTCATCCACCGACAGCATAAGAGTAAAGGCAGTGTGTGGCAGTACCTGAGAATCTGAACATCTGAGATCTGGGCATTTGTGCAGTGGTAAGTCCTAAGGTAGGGGGCCTGTCAGCAGTGGGTAGTGGACCTAGGTCCTGCAACTCTTGTTTGAATCCACTGTTTGTGGAATGCCTTACAAGGAACCTTTCACACTAACCATATCCCCCTTAACATGTGTGGCACAACACTGAATAGCTCAGCCCAAGCCTATGCTGCCGATCAGCAGGAGGAAAATGTATCGCTCCTGGAGACCGTTTTTAGTCACTCTATCTCCTTTGGAACAGAAGTAAACATTGACACAGTCTTCAAATAGGGGAGAGGCTAAGAGGAGTAATCCCTTAGTTGATGCAACTAACGTTGCATGCCAGACGGTAAGTCCAGTACTACTCAGTCCATCTGTCTAACTAACTGATTGGAAGAACATAACAAGTAACTTTGCATGCCACCTGATTCCTTCTTTCCATTGAGTACTCTAAAGTTAAATTTGCTAACCTCCAAGGCCTCAGCCTCAAGTTCTATCATGGGAGCACATAGCCATACCTTTCCAAAAGGGGCGCTGGGATCTCATAACTCAGCTTCACAGGGTCATTCCAACCTACTGTCACTATGGGAAAAGTGTAACCTACAGCACAATTCACCCATTAGCCAGAACGATGGGGCACACCAGCATAATCTCAGTACTACCCTCTGGAATGCCTTGCCCAATAATGAGGACGCAGTTTCAGCACCTCTACCCTATCACTCCAACAAGCTTGTAATGCAGGTGAAAATTCCTAGTGCACTAGCAGGCCACATTGTGGGAGTTGATGTTTAACTTTCTGCTTTCAACCAGGTGATTATCAGGGTCCTGTGGGATTCAGCAGCTGTATACCATACATGTCCCTGCACATCCACCATGTTGTGACAGTTTGGGCTGGACTGTTCCCATGGGGAACAGGGTCAAACTGATTTTCTTATGGCTGAGTCCAAAGCAGAATGGTATGGTGAGCAAAGAAACATTGGATTTAGGCCCAGATCTCTGTACTGGGGTGAATGTTTGACAATGTTTAGCATTCCGTCCATCATCTTTTTGTGTTGCCATCCACCACTAACACCATCACTAGGATACCTAAAAAGTAGGACATTATTCTAGATCAGAATTCCTCAGTGTCCCTCCACCAGACAGGTTTATCCCTGATGCAATGAGATATCACAGGATCTAGTACAGCTCCTGCATTTCCCATGGCGTCTCCTGCAAATGTATGGACTGCAGGCAACACTCTCTCCGTTTCTAGTTCTGATCATGCCAAGGCCTCTGCGGGGCTAGCCTTGGAGCAAACAGTATTATTAGAAACCATTATCTTGATAGAGATCTCTGCCCCCATGGTAAAGTATATGGAAAACAAAAAAAGTTTATTAAACTTAAAAGAAAAACTATTGTGATGTTAAATATTAATATTTTATTTATAGACACTTAATGTATTATTAGTTCCTAAGGGTTTTATTAAGTCCCTTTGTTAGAAATAGGGTTTCTGGTTGGCTACGGTATGCACCTAAGCCAGGCAGAACCCACTGCTCTAGTCAGGATAAGGGAGTTACATGCCCAAGATAACCCCTGCTCACACCCTTGGTAGCTTGGCAAGGCACTCAGGCTTATCTCAGAGGCAATGTGTAAAGCGTTTGTGCAACACACATACACACACACACTAGTGACACACAAAAAGAGATTCCATACAAGGGTATATAAAAAAATATATCCTTTGTATTGTACACCAAAACACATTAGCTCACATAAACCAATCCTTGTTTTGTACATACATTACTTTGTAGGAAAAATGAGCTTTGTCAATTACTGCACTTAAAATGAACATTGTGAACCAATGACCTTTGGTAATCACCTTGCAAATAAAAAGATTGTTTCAAAATCAAGGACTTTTGGCATTCACCTGGAAAATAAACGTTGATCTAGCAATCACCTTGCTAATAAAAAAAAGGTTGTTCTAGCAATCACTTTGCTACCAGGTAGTGAGGGAACCACCCTGGAGGATTGCATGACTGTCAGCACCGCTCAGCTGCGAGGATACAGTGGCAGGTGGCCCGGCTACATTAGTGCAGACACACCAGAAAGAGAATGCCCTCTTGGGAACTGGCTTCAGATGGGAGTTGCTAAGTGCCAATCCCGCAACAAAGCACGTCAGTCTCAGACAGGTCAGGGATCCTCTCTCCCTATTCCTGGGCTGGTGAGCGTCCCGCTCAGCCTTGCCCTCAGGGACTCCTCTGGGCGGGCCAGCTGCCTTTGAAGACGCTGAACTCTTGATGGCTTCTAGGGATGTTGCTGGGCAACCGGTGCCGACGCTGCAGGCTGCCTTGTGCTGGTCTCGCTAATGAGCCCCTGCGCGAACAAGGTGTTGAATTTTTCCGATCTTGGGACCAAAATGATGAATGGGGCGGTGACATCAGCATGCTGATTCCTCCCCACCAGAACCCAGGAGAGCCCTCCAAAGAGACTGGAGGGACAATCCACAGCACACTGGGTGAACCGATCCCTCAGCACATGTATTAAGTACACATACAGAGCTCCAGGGAACAGTGCTGGGGAAACAGGGCACACTAAGCTCGAGGAAAGGGATGTCCACAGAACCCTTGCAGAGCAAAACATACGGGGCTCTGTGCAGGTAAAGCACACAGCACGCTTGTGGGGAAAAGCATGCAGAGTTCTCTGAAAATACAGCACACAGAGTGTTTTTAGGACAAAGTACCTGGAAACGTTGATGTCCCTGAGTTTCCCAGAACGGGGGCCAGCACACATAGGCTCTTGGAGATGTCTTCTCAAGCAGGATACCACAGCGGGCAGAAAGTCAGTCATTTTCCTTCACCACAGACAGAAACCAGCCCAACCCACCCCTCATTCAGAAAAGGTAGCGCTCCTCACACAGTCTTTCCACTCTTCTTCTTGGCAGGGTCCTCTTGTTCCTTGAGGCAATCTAAAGTCCTGGGGTTTTAGGTGTGATACATGTATTCCAAAATGTCATTGATCTCTTTGTGGCAAGGGTCTCTGAACCTAGTTTAAACCAGTTCTGTCCACACTGGTGCAGTATGACCACAGGGGGTGGAGACAGCATTGTGCAGGGGAGACAGGCCATATTCAGGTTTAAAGAGAACTCCTCCCACTACTCTAAATGCAGCCCAGGTCCATTCAGCTCAGCCCTGAATCATCCAAGAGGGTCCACACACACCTCAACCCCCCCTCCAGTGTCTGTCTACCGTGAATGCACATCTCAGTGCACAGTGCAAAAAGCATCTAAGCCAGCAAAACAAAATCCAGCACAGCATCAAAAACACTGGAGGTAGAGGCAAAAAGAAGTCAGGGGAAACCACACCAAGGATGCAAGGTCTAACTCCCTTCCTCCTGTTGTGTTTCTATCTAGGACCCTAATTTGATATTCCCGATTTATGCCCTTATGTGGTTATAATAAATAGTATCCTTATAAAGGCTTAAGAATCATATCCATATCTAGTCATAGCCCATGCAGTCCAAATACGGCAAGGCTAATCCCATAGACTCCTAGAAAGCACAACGTGTTCTTTAAACAAACCAAGCCTCCAGCAGCCTGGAAAATCCCCCTGCTTTTGTTTTGATTTGCACAAGAACTACTGAAGTCCAGAAAGAAATGTTAGTTCTTAGTGACATCTTATGTCCAACCTTACGTCAAACCCGGCACCTTCCAGGTATAAATATACCAACGTTGCCTTAAGCAAACGCACGGTGGTTTGGAGCAGAGCGGCTATCTACTTGCCCGACGCCCAGCTGATGCGAGAGCCGAAGGAAGCCAACCCTCCCTTGACGCACTGAGAGAGACGCTGTCTTTTTCTCCAGCCGAGAAAATCCAGCTCAGGTGTTTCCAGTCTCCCTTGCGGTTTGCTGGGAGACCGAGTCCTGAGAGAGAGATACAAGACCTTTTACATTCTAGAACCAAGGTACGGAGCTGACTAAACCCTTGAGAGAATTCTTGATTCAGATTCTTGGCAAAAACCAACAAACTTAAACTGCAACTCACTTACTCCTTCCCACGTATTAGGCTTAGGTCAGGTACACTGGGGTAGGCGTATATTAGAAGCACCAGTTGAGTACGTTAGTCAATGTTTTTATGTATGTATATATTTGATCTTTTTTAAAGTATCATATGGCTAAGAAACCATATCAATGCTTTTACAGTATTATTTCATAATACTCCTTTTACTGTACTTACTTTACTTCATAATAAGTATTGCAACTGTGGCAATTCATTTCTCTTGCATGAGAAAGAAGACTGCTCAATAAATAACAACTTTTTTTGAAAACGCCAGTCTCTCTATTTCTCTGCACTCTGGTGAAACTAAGTATGCACGATTGTCTGAGTGAAATAGTTGTCTATTCTTTTCACACGACTCTAGAGATATACTCTTTATTCTGAGAGAGCAAAGTTGTCATGTTTATGCGGTTGTCAGAAACTAATCCCTTCTTGTCTAAATCAGGAGAGTTAACTCTTTCCTGAACATTCAAGAAAGTTTCTTGTGACCTCTGAGATAGCTGGCAAAACTAATTAAGTCTAATAAAGTCAGTAGAGACCTAGATGACCTCGGTCCTACGTCTACACTGCTATTTATATTATTCCAATGAGCAGAGGCTATTGGGAATATAGGAACTACACTACACTCCAATATTTTCTATGGGAGAGTGTTTTAGTACCAGTGGTTGGTCACCTGCGATGCTAAAATGACTGGCTCCCTGAGTGCATTTGCAATTATTTTCAATTATTTTTGGATGTAGTAAATACAGTAGAGCAGTTTGTGATTAACATTGGTCTTACTCTTTTGGGTTGGTGTTTTTCCCTCCGTAAACTCCTCCCTAACTCTTGCTAAAGCCCTCCTTACTTCGCCGTAGCCACTCCCCTTTCTTAGTATTTAATCCCCATTTACCAGCTACTTCCCTCTGTCTCTCCTACATTTACTACTAAAGCATACACTTAGGTGTCTTGAGATCTTTGAGGTTGGAGTGGAGAGCGCCGCATATAAAAAATAGTAATATTTTTGTTTGCATAATTACTTCAAACCATTTCATAGATAAAACAGCAGTATTCAAATTCTCCAAAGTTAAAACCATAATTGTGTACCAAAGTTTACAGTTTGCTTTTACACCAGGACTCTAGATACCTCATTTGGATCATCTAAAACAAAAAGCATTTAAAATGGTTTAATGTTGTTAAAAGTGAGAGATACAAGGATACGGGGATGAAAAGTAAGTGGTCAACGACAAAGTGCAAAAAACACAGTGTGCAAAATTGCTCCCTGAACATGTGCAGGCAATGTGCAAATACGCTGTGTGCAAAAATAGTGCTGAAAGTTGTCAAGATCTATGGAAGCTAATAGTCATTGTCCAGCTGCAATGTGCAAATTCAACAATGTATGGAATAGTTCTCCAAGCAGCAGGAGTGGGCAATGTGCAAAGTCAGCAACGGGTGAAGTAGTTCTCTGGGAAAACAAGACCAGTGGTGGCTAATGATTGGTTGTTGGATGTGGTGGCCAGGTTGGGCAATAAAATGCTGGTGTTTAATATTTTTCCCACTGTAAAATATAGGCTAAGCAGAGGGGTAGACCTTCACGCGTAGCTATATGTAAATAGTATTTTAGTACTATTGTAACATTACTATACATAGTAAAAAGGGCAGTTTGTAAATAGGCCCCTGAGTATGTATGTACTTACAGTATAATTACAATTGGTTGCAGTTGATACTGTGGTACCCGGGCTTAATTTATTTGCTTTCCTGCCACTTGTTTGATGCTTCTTTCACATATAAAATTTCACGTGCAGGTAAAAGAGGTGAACACATTTACAATCAGCTGAAACAGCACATTAATAAGAAAACATTCATAGATCCATAAAAATCTCAAGAAAGTGTAATCCAACAGTATTCACAAGTATCCTGTTAAGTGGATAGTGCATCCATGAGGTCAACATGATCCAAAGACCATTATTAGATGTGAAGTAGCCAAAAGCACAGGCATCATAGCACCAAGGTTGAACGGCAACTGTGTCTCATTAGACCACTCCTTCCTTTTGTCCTGTATCCAGACTCCAACACTGACTAGCATGTGCCATGAGGCAACTCAAAGGAAAACATTTAACTCACAAAACCCCACTCATCTTCTCCATATTCTGTAAATCACAAAAGCTTGCATTACAAAATGCAAAAATCTAGTACTAAGATACCATAAACATTTTTTTTTACATTAATACAGAATATAATAATCAAATCTGGCAGCAAATCCTGCATCCTACCATAGCTTGTATTGTCCAAACTTTGGCTAACACCATGACCTGCTTCACTGTGAACTATGATATCCAGGGATTCTTCACATCCTAACAGAGTTTTTTCACAAAAACTTTCAGGTAAGTCCAAACACAAATTATCAGTGATTTCATCATTGGTATCATGTGGCCACCACCTCCCTTTATATAGAGAAAACATATTTAAATTCAACACTGTAACATTTGTAAACACTTTATCAGCTTGTACAGGATAAGACCAACATGCTGCTCCTGTCACAACAACTGTTTTTTAAAACATACTCCACCCATGTTTACAGTTTGTTTACTACAAGCATATCTCCTATAGTTCATACCTAGTTTAATTTTTTTGCTCATATTTCTCAATTGCATTTCTCCTATTTTAGAGATCAGTTTAAAAGCTACCTTTTTTTGTTTTTCATCCACCATGGCATTAATTTGGTACTGGGTTTATGGCCTCTCAATAACTCAAAGGAGTCACCAAAGTCACTGAAATAGGCGTGGTTTGGTAAGTAAGTAACACATGTTTTACCCAAACAATTACTCCTTTTATAGCTAATTGAATAGCTTCCTTGACCACCCTGTTGAATCTTTCAACCTGACCATTGGATCCTGGATGGAAAACAGCAATTCTTCTATGTTTAATGACATGTTAGCCAAGATATGAATGCATATATGAACATATAAATTGTGGACCATCGTCTGAGACAATATCTTCTGGAATCCCTTGTCTACAGAATAATTCATCCTTAAATTCCACTAGCACTCGTTATATTACATTCTCAACCATTTTGTATCTCTGACCATTTGGAATAAAAATCTGGAACGACTATGCCTAAAGCATGTTGCTTGGGAAAAAACGGCAAAGGGACCCATTACGTCTATTCCATGGTCCTTCATGGGGTCTAACCAGATAAGATTGCACAATTAAAGGTTTGGCTAATTTATTACTTGAAGGATAAATAGAACACAATCTAAAAAATCTACTTACCATGGTATCCATGCCTGGCCACCAGATATTCTTCTGAAAATGCCTTCTGATACCTGAAATTCCAATTTATCCCTCATGAAAATGAATAATATTTTATTTCCTCAATCCAACAGGTGGAACAACTTTGCTACTTCTCATCACTTCACCCTTCTCCGTGCCCAATATTTCACGTACTTTAGTAAGGCTCATTCAATCATTAGACACTTTGCATTTTTCAGGCCACTCTTCCCCGCCAAATTTGATGCCATTGCACAAAATATTCCTGTCCTTTATTCATAGTGCTGGCATCATTAACTAATGGTAGTCCTGGCATGCAATCAATATGAAAAAACGTTTAACCAGGCACATATTCAATTCCGTATTGGAAAGCTTGTACTTTCGATGTTGATCTACCTAACCTAGCCGTCATTGTGCATCTACCAGCTGGAGATGATCTGGTACTAAGGTTTGGGATCAATTTTTAGGTTAAATGTCATGCCTACTGAAATATCCTATAGTGTTCAAAACACCAAATTCACGCCAGGAACTCCTTTTCTATGACAGAATAATGTATTTCTTCTTTAAGTAAGATTTTACATGTGTAGGACACTATCCACTATTTCCCATTGTCTCCTTGGAATAAGAGCACATTACTTTAATCCACCACAATGCGTTCTTTCCCTACCACAAATGGTCATCAACGATCTGTGCTTTTATTTTATTGAAAGTTGTAGCTTGCAAATCAGTCCATTCAGATTTTGCATTTTTTAAACGTCACTTTCTAAAAGGATCACTTTTAGATCGTTAGCACCCATTAGTACTCCGACATTGGCTAATACTACGCAAGCGTTACAACGCATGCGATGTAACACTGCGTATCCTTTAGTACGCAAGTTGTTAGATCGCATGCGTTGTTACAATGGATGCGTAGTCTGTGAGGCGGTGTCCATTTTCAGGATTAGGGTCTTTAGCGTGCGCAAGTCGGTGAGGGGGTGCCCGCCTGCCCTCTGGACTCATTATTCTGCCTACCCATGATGGAGGAAGCCGGAAAAAGCAGGAAGGGGGAGAAGATTGGAACGAAGTGTGGAGGTGAAGAGAGAAACTACGAGGAGCGAGAGGTAAGAGGGGTTGTGTACGGTCATGTAGGGGCTGTGTAGGGTCGTGCAGGGTTGTGTACGTGTGTTTGTGTAGTGTAGAGTAGTGTCCTGGGTCGTGCAGGGTAGTGTTTGGGAGTAGGGACAGGACTGGGGTAGGGGCAGGGTCGTGCTGGGGGTAGTGTTTTAGGCTTTAGGGTAGTGTTCTGATGTTAGTGTAGTGTAGGTTACTGTTTTAGGGTTTAGGGTAGTGTTGGGGTGTCATGCAGGGTAATGTTTGGGAGTAGGGACTAGACTGGGGCTAGGGCCAATGTCGTGCTGGGGTTAATGTTTTAGGGTTTAGGGTAGTGTTCTGGTGTTAGTGTAGTGTAGGGTAGTGTTTTAGGGTTTAGGGTAGTGTCGGGGGTGGTGCAGGGTAGTGTTTGCGAGTAGGGACAGGACTGGGGCTAGGGGCAGGGTCCTGCTGGGGGTAGTGTTTTAGGGTTTAGGGTAGTGTTGTGGAGTTTGTGTAGTGTAGGGTAGTGTTTTAGGGTTTAGGGTAGTGTCGGGGTCATGCAGGGTAGTGTTTGGGAGTAGGGACAGGACTGGGGCTAGGGGCAGGGTCATGATGGCGGTAGTGTTTTCGCGTTTAGAGTAGTGTTGTGGTGTTAGTGTAGTGTAGGGTAGTGTTTTTATGGTTTAGGTTAGCGTCTGGGGGTCGTGCAGGGTAGTGTTTGGGAGTAGGGACAGGACTGGGGCTAGGGGCAGGGTCGTGCTGGGGGTAGTGTTTTAGGGTTTAGGGTAGTGTTGTGGAGTTTGTGCAGTGTAGAGTAGTGTTTTAGGGTAGTGTTGAAGGGTCGTGCTGGGTAGTGTTTGGGATTAGGGACAGGACTGAGGCTAGGGGGTAGTGATTTAGGGTTTAGAGTAGTGTAGTGGTGTTTTAGTAGTGTAGGTTAGTGTACTTTTTGAGGGTTTGGGTAATGTTTTTAACTTTTGGATGTGAGGTGTAGTGTATTTGTATGTGTTGGTCTTTTTTTTACTAGGCACGTTTTTAGTTTGCATACATTAACACTTTCAATGTAATAGTATGCAAACTAAAAACTTGCTTGGTAACGGTTAATGCTAAGAAAAAACGCGTAGTAATGGCATGCAAATTAATTGCATGCGAAATTACGAGTCATATTCCTTTGAGATGAGTAGTTTTAAGTGAATATAAAGTAGTTTTCTGTGAGACCAATAAAAAGCCAATAATTGTTTTTTAGAATCTTGTATCTGCACTTCAAAGGTAGCTTTGGTATGATAATTTTTGTGTTTAATACCTTGCCCTAAATTTTCCTCTTCTTATTTGCAAAATGTCTGTTTACTTAACTTCAAGGTTAATCCTTTGTCAGACCATGCTTTCAGTACTTTATTCGAGCTCATATTATCTTATATTAATATTGTGTCCAAAAACTAAAATGTCACCTTGAAAAGTCCCCTCACCTGTTATATCTTTAAGTGTTTCTTTCTTTCATTAACCTTCGAGATACTGAGCCACCATTGACTAACCCAAAAGACATTCTGGAGTAACGAAGGTGGTTAGCAATCGAGTATCGTAATCTAACATAACCTAATGTTAGGGACTTGATAAACCTGAAGTTGAGAAAACAGTGGCTCCCACTACAGTAGAGACCATCTCATACAGATTGGGTAAAGGACGAATATCCACCAAGCTATCTTTTCTGAGGCTACGTAGGTCACTGAAAAATTCCTACATCTCCTTTTGGTTTTACAGAAATAACAACAGGTGATACTTAAGGAGAAGACGAAACAGGTTCAATAATTTCTTCTTTACATAAATTATTTTAAAATGTCTTAGAGCTTCTCTCTGTCAGAAAGTGGTCCATTTCTAACCTTGTATTATGCAGGTACTGCTCTGTCTTTTAATAATATTACAATATTGAAAGCGTAGACTGGCCAAGTTTTTCACTGAATACCACCTTGTATTTCAATTTTATTTTTTGTTCCAAGTGACTAATTTCTTTTGAAGCATTATCATTAAATGTAGTATTTGGAAAAAGTGTATTTATTACATATACTGGTGGACTAGATCTAGGATCCAATTTGATTTTCTTTTTTTCTTTTTGAGGCCATTTAAGAAATAATTGTCCTTTCCTTAACACATATATTTTCCTTCTTGTAGCCAACCTGCAAATTCTAGATAAGTCCAGACATAACTTATAAGCCTATCAGGTCAATTTTGTGTCTAGTGCACCCACCAGGAGATATGTCTGGAGAATACAGTTCTTTGCCTTACCATAACTGGTCTAAAGCATATTTCCCTATGATTGTATACCAGGCACACAAATCTACCAATATGGTAACAGGTTTCACATCAATCTTGAAAATGCATGGAGGAAATTCTCTTTTTTCCCTAAGTGATGCTTGAAGTAGTATTGGGATATTGTTTCACTATGTAATCTCTCTTCAGATGTTACATTAACTCTTCTAACACTTGGGTCCTCATGGAGATGGCGGGTGTACCTCCACCGACAGGCCATTCGTAGCGATTTGCCCACCATCCAGGGCATTGGTCTGACCACTGTATTACAATGCAGCCGGTTGGACAGCAGAGATTGGGGGGTAGGACCCGCACCTCCGACAGGATCAAAAATCCCCTCGAGGCGGAAGTCATATTCCTAACCCTACGATAGAGGTGTCGTAATAGTGGCCAAGATCTTCATACTCTTGAAATGTAGACAAACTTTATCGAACAGTTTCTAAAATTGCCGAACATGAAGATTGATTTTGCGTGTGCCTTCTCTACAGGGCACAGTTTTCCTATGCTTCTAGTCAGGATTGGTTTTATTCATGATGTTAATCTCATTTATAGAATCCCCTTTAATCCCCGTTAATTTCTTGTACAATCGTCTCAAAATAATTTATTCACTCAGCAATTTCATTAACATCTTTAAAAGACATGTCAGCACTGGTCTATAACTCTTCTTGTACGTTCTAGTTATTATTAGAGCCAAAATTAGGACCAGGAATATCCTGGTCTTAAACAGGCAAAACAAGGAGAAATGCTTTATTTCTCCTCATTTTTGCTTTTTCCATGTGTGCTGCCTTGTGCATGTATGTATGTAAATCAGGCATGAAAATCCAGTGAAATACTCCAAAGGTTTATTTCCACTCTGGGTTATCACTGCAACACCCGTTAGGCACTTCACTTCTGCTGGGCATGTGTATAGGAGCACATTGCACACCAAACTAAGACCCAGACTCCAACAGTGTCAAAACGTTATGGGTCACTCTTCTCCTGCTTAGAGAGACAAGCCACAGTTTGCACGTCGAGTCAACACAACTGCAATCGTAGACCAGCATCATTAATGGCCAGCTGTCAAGCCATTTGTCTCTATTCAAGGACCCACTCCAGCTGTGGCCCAGGCAGGGAAAAGCGGTGGTGAAGTGGGGCCTGGTGGGGGGCATTCCGATGGACAATGATGAGGGAAATTAATGATTTATTTAATTTTCCCTCTGCATCTTCCATTGAAATCCCCCACCCACCCAGCCCAAAGGCTGTTACCAGCACGGACCGCGGCTGACATGGGCCAGAAGAATGGGGAATGGCACAAAAACACTCAAATCAACCACATATACCTTCTGCAATCGAAGCACTAGTACTCTGTTCTTACCTGACCATTTGAATGTTGTATAGAGGCAATGGTCATTACAATTAACTATATGTTTGTAGCTTTGAAGCAGGACTATGTGAGAAAGAATGCAAACCGCTGGAGCATTAGCTGCTTACCAATGCTGGGCATCACTCTTTTGCATCCAAACCAATGGTCTCAGTGGCCTCCATCAGTTTCCTTCCAAAACATTTGCACTTGGCAAGATTCTGGGCAAAATATGGGGTTAATGTTCCCCTGTTTTTTAAATAATGTTCTAAGACTGTGTTGGCAAACACAAATGTAATCAATATATTATAAAAGGCTATAGAATATTGATGCTAGAAATATTGAGATACAGTAAAATCATGGACAGAATATCAGGGGACAAAATATCAGGGGACAAAATATCGAAAGGTAAGTGCATATAAATTTAGCATAGATCTACTCCTCTTAACTCCACATCTACGCATATTGAAACCATATATATAGTCAAAGGACAGATATGTGGAGTTAGGTATAGAACATCTATACTTACATTTCAATAGTTTGTCCTTCGATACTTTGTCCATGCTAGTTGGTGCCATCGAGATTTCTACATTCATATTCGGGGGGCACCTATTAAGCACCTAATTAAAGCACTTCAAGAATTAGTGCGACTATACTTGCGGTGTTGGATTTTATTTTTCTGACAGTAGTTAGTTGCACACAGCACATATACCCTACAGTAAGGCTGCCACTATCTGCCTTCTAAAGAAGACTTTTTTACTTGAATGTCTCCGAGCAAAGTTTTGTGTTTCTCCTTAGAGTTTTCGCCATGTTTGACTACATATTCAAAATGTTATTATTGACTCAAGATTTTTATAAAGTGTGCACATTATTTGAAAGGTAATGGCACTGTCACAAAGGTGCATAAATTGCATAAGCAAATGTTTGCGTATATGAAGTTTCGAGAACCTAATTAATTCCACAAATAAACACAATTTACATTAACCTGAAATGAACCAACCATAATCAGAATAGAAAGAAAACTTGTAGGAAGTGCCAGAGGCCCTACACAAAGATTTACATGCACACATTGAAGTTATTCATTTGATAACATTTACAGTTCAAGTTTCACAGAAAGCCTCCAGGTCGCCAAGCAGCAGCAGAACATCAAGCACCTGAAGTTATCTTGGAGCTGAAAGGGGATTTAACAAAAATACATTTGTTCATAATATAAATCGCAACCATTAGAGCGGAGACACAGTTGTAGGGCATTTTCCTTAAAATTCGGCAGGATGCAGTGTTGTGAATTTTATAAAATTGATGGAATTTATATTTGAGTGTTTTGTGCAAAGGACATTGGTCTAAATTGCTATTTACAAGAGGGCAGATCCCTACTGCCCATTTCAGCACTGTGGAATTTTCTCTGTGTGCTGCAAGGGAAGGCGCTGTGTTCAGGGCTGTATGTGCTTCACATTCTGGTATTGCCTATGTGGCATGAAAGGGAGGGGGCTATTTGCACTGCTGCATATGCTGCAATGGTACAACCAGTGGTTACATTGTATACAAATATACAGGAACGATGATCCTGAGTGTAATGAAGTGGAGTCAATGTGCAAGGTTGCAGCACCAGACTCATAACAAAAAGGAACAAAATATTCAATAGCTATATTGTTCGCCTGTCACCTAGAAGTAACTTCAGATAAAATATAATGTACACACAGTTAAACTAATAAGCACAGTGCAGTAGACCTCTTTCTTTTCAGTCTTAGGCAACTGAACTAATTAACCTTTCAGGAATGGCTATTCATTTTATAAAAGCGAACTGTTTAAATAACATTTCAAAAAGCTTGGGTACGCCATTCGACTTAGATCTTTGGGTCCAATCTTGAAAATACTCGGCTAATGGTGCATTTATTTGCGCTGCTTGGATCCATTTTTTTCTAAATATTTCTTTGGCAGCTCTCCCACTTCCAAACACATGGACAAACTACAGCGAGAGAGAGAATTCTCATAAGTTCACTCGGTCAAAGCAATGTGAGGCTGATTGAACTCTTTAAACCGGATTAACTTTTTCTCTCAGTTTAGTTCACCACTTTCTCTTTCATATCAAAAGCTAAGGCCCACCATGGGAGGCTGTCCAATATCTATTTTATGACCCAGATAACAGAACAACTCCCATAACCTGTCCACAACGAGAGAAACCGATTAGCTTCAGAGAGAAAGCTATATCAATCTAGTTTGATGGCAGGAAGTGGTCTGTTTCATTGAACCGGAAGAGGTGGACTGACCAGGGAATGTTGACAAGGATGTATCATAGTAAGTTAGACGAGGGAGTCTTTTGAGTGGGGAGGGTATATAATTAGGTTTAGTGGAACAGTGAAAAAGCTAAGCTAGAGTATGGTAGGACTGCCGGTGAAGCTCTCTGCCAGTAAATGAAAAAAACTAGATAGGCTGATGGATATATATATTTATTTTTCAGAAGATTTAGGTGTTGGATACCATAGGTAAAGTGTGGCATTTTTCTTATAATTGACAAGCTCAGAAAAGCCTTAGTTCAATGGCAAATGGACATTCCAATTTCTGGATGTGCATGCTGCTCAAATTCAAAATAGAGGAATGAGCATTACACAGATAAAAGTGCTTTACATTCATTTTTTTGGTTGTGCAAGGATTTATCAGTTAAATGTGTACAACACAGCAGAAAACGATTGAGCAAAATAAAACATTGAGTTAGTAGGATGTTCTTAAAGATTTTGAGTGATCGATTAATAGTCAGGGAGAGTAATGGCAGCATAGATGGGGAAATATGGCCCCCGAATATAGAACCCATTATATGAGTGGAACAGAATATTGAGGACAAAATATCAAAAACCAATATTGACAGGTAATAGGTCTAGATTTGCTATACCTAACTCCAGCACATATATCTTAATGGTACATAGATTTGAATATAGTAAATGTAAATATGTTTCCTTATATGCACTTAGCTTTCGAAATTCTGTCCTCAATATTCTTACACCACGATATAATTGGTGTCGATATTCAGTAGTACAATCAAAGACAGCGTATTCATTATTCGAATGCCAAAGACAATATTAAAAGACAAAAATTAAAAATGCTAAATCCTTCAATATGTCCATGTTTCATTTGAAATACAATCCCTTACTTATTGCGTTGTACTTTAATTCAAATGTGGAATGTTTCATCGGGTGGAAGATGAGAAAGATAGCACTTTGAGTAAAAACAGGTGTAGCAAATGAGGGTAGTGGCTGGTAGAAGGCAGTGATAGAGAGACTTTGGACCTGATTCACCAAAAGTAGACCTACATTTTTGTGTAAATTTAATCTTGTTTTGGTATCAATAAACTATGGCTTATTAGAAAGTATATGACTGTAGAGACTCTGCTGTCGGAGCGGCGAGCTCTCTCGTGACTGCAGAATCTCCCCAATTGTAATTAACTCACATTTTGTGAATACCAAATCAAGAATACGCTTACACAAAGGTGTAAGTTTACTTTTGGGAATCAGGCCTTGAGTGGTTTAGGTTGTTTTAATAAAAGTGTGATGTGTAGGCCTTGGGTGTGATCATACAATGAAAGAGATTATACAGGATGACATGGTTTTATTAACATTATTGAGTGATGTAAATAGGAAGTAAAATGCCAATGCTGTGACTTTGATAATTGGTATTTCGTGGAATAGGGCAGGTACATGGTCGAGCTGTATTCTGGTAAATAGAAAATGAAGCAGCTCCATCCAAGGATGAGAGGGGAGTTGAAGGAGGCAGCAGAAGAGATGTATTCCACAAGATTTCTCTACTAACTAACTGAAACGAGGGCAACTCTGGAAGCTTATCGGGACAAACTTTTCAAAGGCATGTTGGAAAACTAGGTAAAAGATTAAAACAGGGGTTAGGACACAGATTAAGATTTAATGCCGACTGAATTCAATGTAATTGATGTCGCTCCAGCACTGGATGGAAAGAGGGAATGAAGCAAACTCTTTCTGGCATGTCCTGACCACTCAATTTCCTTATTGCTCAGAGTGTCCAGATTTGTCTACTTCAAGCGGGTACCTATCTTTATAGTAGGCTGTGAAAGGGTTTGCCAGCCAAAATATTAACTTTCCTAAACTATTTCAAGAAGTAGCTGTGGGCCTGTCTAATTTACACCCAAATATTTGTGTCTTTTAATGTATTACATACATGTAGGTTTAATCCAAGAAAATCTTAACACCCTCGGTTGAAATAACACAATTACTTTCAATACTTAATTCAACATATAGGTATCTTGACAATTTTATATATCTTCAAGATACATAAATGTGGGGTTAACTGTAATAAATCTACATTTCCCCTAGTGATCTTACCTCCACAATGTATTGTTTTTTAAAATGTTGTTCACAACATTGTAGCCATTTGATATTCCATCTGCACTATTCCAGGGTCCAGCCCTCAAGCAAGCATATTTTTAGGGCAATTGTTTCAAAGGCAAAAATCATTTTGAGATTTCACTCATCTGTTTATGTTATAAAGTACTGAAGTTGTGTATCCATTAGGTAATAAAAAAAGAGTTTTAGACTTGGCCAACGATATATTGTCCTTTTTATGAACTCCTCCTTGTATGGCATCACAGTCACAGTTGTTGCAAGCTAATTTTTAAATACTTAGGGCATGATTACAATGGCAGTCGGACGAATGACCGACAGCCTTTGCAGCCAGACTGGGACTTACCCCTCTATTGCAACAGGATTGGGACTTACTGACAATTAGTCGGCGGTCCCACCCGCCAAATTATGATGCAAATGTCGTGTAGGTGGTAGGCAGTTGGAATAATTGGAATCATAGCTTTTTCCATTGCAGCTTGTGTTGCGGCCGGAAAATGGCAAAAAGTGATGTTTTTAAACTTCAATGCGACCAGTGGCAGGCACCTTGTGGTTTCTTGTCAGCCAGCACCTTATTTGTCTCCCAGGATTTTGTTTCAGACCGGAGGGTTCTTGTGTGTTGTGGTATTAGTATTAGGGAGATCACCCTCACCAGGTCTTAAAATCTCCTCTGGCCCTTTTTGTGTGTACTGGCACATGGGTATGGATGTTTGGGGGCACCACAGGTCCCCGCCAAGACTTTATAACGGATGCCCACAGGGACGGGACCTGCTAGGGGCCCCAAAGTCCCTTTCTGACAACCCATGGAAAGGCTGTCAGAAATGGACATTGTAATCCCTACGATGGTGCCTGAGCAGGCATCACCCTTATTGTAGGGAATATGAATATGAATATCAACGAACAACTGACTCTCTACCTCGAGGAGAAAAACATCCTGGACCCTTCCCAGTCTGGGTTCCACAGCAACCACAGCACCAAGACTTCCCTCATCGCTGCCACCGATGACTTCAAGTCCCTGATGGACAACGGAGAAACAGCGGCCCTCATCCTCCTGGACCTGACAGCTGCCTTTGACACGGTCTGCCACCACACACTACGAACACACCTCCACAACGCCGGGATCCAAGAGGAGGATCTGGAATGGAGCACCTCCTTCCTCTCCAGCAGAACACAGAGCATCTGCCTTCCCCCTTCTTTTCTGGAGCCACTGAGATCATCTGCGGCATACCCCAGGGCTCATCCCTCAGCCAAACTCTGTTTAACATCTACATGGCACCGCTCGCCCACGTCGCCCGACCTCAACATCATCTCCGATGCCAATGACCCCCAGCTGATCCTCTCCCTCACCAAGGACCCCCACACCGCCAAAACCAACCTTCACGAAGGAATGAAGGCCGTTGCTGAATGAATGAGGAACAGCCGACTGAAGCTGAACTCGGACAAGACGGAGGTCCTCATCCTCGAATCCACCCCTTTGGCCAAGGATGACTCTTGGTGGCCAACCGCACTGGAAACCACTCCAACACCCACCGACCATGCACGCAACCTAGGGGTCATCCTCGACTCCACCCTCTCCATGACTAAACAGGTCAACGCCATCTCCTCCTCCTGCTTCAACACCCTCTGCATGCTCCACAGGATCTACAAGTGGATCCCCACTGAAACGAGAAGAAGGTCACCCAGGCCCTCGTCAGCACCAGGTTGGATTACAGAAACGCCCTCTACGCAGGAGCCTCAGCCAAACTCCTGGACGGCTCCAACGCATCCAGAATGCCTCTGCACCCACAACATCCCTTGCCGCAGCCACATCACACCCCACCTGAGAGACCTGCACTGGCTCCCGGTTAACAGGAGGTTTGTCACGATCAACAGTCTCCTCATGATCAGGAAGATGCTCAAAGGGGTCCACCTCCAGATTCCCCTGCACTCTGATAACACTAAAGTATACAGAGCACTGAAGTAATCAGGTGAGGGAAAAAAGATAGGGTGGGGACAGTGGTGTAAAGGGATACCTGAAATGAGAGAAACCAAACATTAACTCATGTCAATTCCTGACTACTCTCATATACTTCTCACTGGACGCGGTTCTGTACCTGTACTCCAAATACTGGAAACTGAACCTCTCTTCTTTTCCCTGCGACAAGATGATTTCTCTCCCCACAGGAAGGACTCACCTAGGATGCAAAAAACAGTTATGAAGCAAGTGCCGCCCCTATGTGTTTTCACACTCAACCCCATACAACTCATACATACCGTTCTTTATCCAACCCTAGTTGTTAAAAGAAAGCATGGGGCATCATCATCCCAAATGTTAGCGAGAACTCCACGAACCAATCAATAAAGGATAGCTCCATCCAAAGAGAACACAAGGAACAGATACTAGAAGCTATCACTTTGGTTCAGATGCTGAAAACAACAAATGCTAAGAAAACGATAGTACTGATCCCCAAAGTATCTGCTTAACATCAACAGATCTTCGATTAATACTTTGATCTCCAACAGGAGTTTCTTTTTAGCAAAGCTGTCCCGCCATACCCAGCCAGGAATGCAGGAGCAAAAAAGAAGAAAACCTCTCAGCCGAGAGGTTTTTGCGAACAAGGCCAACAAACGATACCAGCCGGTAAGGAGGGGGAAATCCGGCGTCTCCTTACCTGTCAGCCAGCACCGTCCCGGTTTCTGCAGGGAAAAAAGAAAGGAGGGGGCAAATCCAGCATCTCCTGACTCTCCCTAAAAAGACAACAGAACTCGGCAAAGAAGGAGGGGGCAAATCCAGCATCTTCGTACTCGCCGGATAATACTGTGGAATCACCAGGGGCATTCCCGTTCAGCCGAACGGAACGGAAGGTAATCTCCCAGGATATTGAAGACAGCAGCCACTGTCTTCCGATACGTACAAAGATCACAACCACAGCCACGGTCCAGAACCCAACAGGCAACTCCGCGGGGACAGGGCGTCCGCCTCTCTCCCTAGAACTGCCAATATGACAAGAATCACGTGCAACGCTCCACTGCGTCTCACGTGTTTAAAAGCACTTCCGCATTCCTCCCAGAAAGATGGCCTTCTGGGAACTGTAGTCTAGGCATACGTATTAATTCTAGGTAGGCACAGTTCGAACCCTGACAAGGTTAACCTTCAAGCTCCTCACCCACGCACACAAGGCACTCCACAACATCGGACCAATGTACCTCAACAGACGACTCAGTTTCTACAACCCCACCCGCCAGCTCCGCTCCGCCAACCTCGCCCTTGCCACAGTCCCCAGCTTCCGAAGAGCGACCTCCGGCAGCAGATCATTATCCCACCTTGCCGCCAAGACCTGGAACACCCTCCCCATCCAGCTACGGCAGACCCAAGACCTGCTGACCTTCTGAAAACTCCTCAAGACCTGGCTATTCAAGCAGTAGCAGTATTCCTCACCCCAGCGCCTTGAGACTCTCACCTGTAAATAGTGCGCTTTAAAAAGAGCCAACAGGCTTCTTCAGCCCATCAGAAGCATCGTTCGGTCCCTCCGACTGATGCTGTCTGACCAACTGCATCATAATGCGGCAGTTGGAACCGCTCTACTGGATGCCGGTCCGATCGCCACTGACGGCGTGTAATTTGCAGTCTGATAAACATCCTAATGAGGCCCCTAATTTAATTTTTCTGGAATGCCTATGTTAACAGTACATATTCATATTCATGAGAAAGTAGAAGTAGAAGAGCTATTATTCTGGTGATGTTGCAAATTTACATACCGTTTTTATAACTTCATGTATCAGTATCAGAACAGTGGCCTCAACTAATGTGACACAGACCATACACCTAAGGGCCTGACTATAATGATCACATATTATGACCTTTAAGGGAATCACATGGATTTTGCTTACTGCACCAATATCTGCATGTTCCGATAAATACCAGGTCTTTCTGCCTTGTTAAGTTAGATTTGAACTGCTGAAATTTTATTGCAATGCCTGCACAAACTAATGTTTGCACACAGTCAAAACATAAACAACATGAGAATGATTAGTGAAGAGGATTGGCGAATATCCCAGAGGACATGATATATTTATAAGGGTTTGCAAGTTTCATACCAATATTTTGTTCATATGAAAAATAGTATAGAAAGAACTTAATTTGGTGCAAGGTGACTCAAATAAAAGTTGCATATCTAACTCCCAAGAAATTTAGCAGTCAATGATGTAGGCATTTCTAGAGAGAGAGACATAATCAGCATAGAAGATATTTTAACAAGTGATAGACATACATTGAGGAGGACATACAACATATGATGTTATAGCAACAGCCTATGCAACATAATGTAGCTCAGTAGAATACAATGAAAAATCAAGAGATTAATGAACTACCAGTGGTGTGGTGTGGTGTAGTGACACTATGGAACTTAATTGAAGAAACTTAAATAGTAATATTTACTTATACAAGTAAAATATAGGGGCCCATTAAGATGGCGGGTGGCTCGCCCCCGCCAGGACGGCGGTAGCCGGCGCCAGCCTGGCGGGGGCGATATGCCCGCCCTCTGTGCTGAAATTACCCCCCAGCCATATTAACATGCCCGGGGGGTCCGGGTCGGACAGAAAGACCGTTCGCCACTTTTCCGCCCTGGTCGCCTTGCAACCAGGGTGGAAAAGGGTTCTATATGGTAGCGGTGTCTATCAGACACCACCAGCCATTTAAATTGGGCATTTTCCAATGCCGCCATGGAAAGGCATGCAGAGTCTACCTGCAGGGGGCCAGTTGTGGGCCCCCGGGGACTCCGGGGGGTGGGGGATGCACATGAGGGGTACCCCCTGCATTTCTAAAAATAATGTGGCAGGCACCACGCGGTGCCTGTCACGTTGTGCTTTGAAATGCACAACATGTTTCAGCACCACCTGCCGCAATTTTAAAAATACAGGATGCGCCCGCCACTGTGGCGGGCGCATCCTAATTTCCCCCACGGGACCCCCACACTTATGGCGGGCGGTACCTTGTACCATGAGGATAGCGGGTGGGCAAAGTCCACCAGCCATCCTAATGGGGGCCATAGTGTTCAACATCATTATGGTGTCTGGTGTAGTGGGCAAGTGCTGTAGTAGGTAGTGAGTTGGCGTATATGTACCTGGAAGATATAAAACAGAAGTGCCTAACAAATGGTATTCAAATTAATGGTGAGAAGGGAAACCCACCTTTATCAAATAAGCACTCAGAATTGGTGGTAGGATATTGATAAAAATGTATAGGTTGCTATAAGTAGAGAGTCGGCATATCATAACAAAAGAACTGCCAGGATATGTATGGCATGGTTATAGTTGCTCTCCCAGCCCAATAATCATTGGGGAGACAACATGATAAAGTAATCAGCCCATAAAAAAAAATGGGTTGAACAGGGGCGTAATATAGGCCCCTAACAGCCCCTGCAGTGCAGGATGACCCCAACTCTTCAGGACCCCCGAAAGCATTTAGATGGGCCCCATTTCACCCAAGGCCACTGAAATATTGGAGACTCTGGAGCCCAAATTTACATTCTGCAGGGGGTCCCCATCATTTTAAATAAAGCCGCTGGTGTTGTGTCAATACCCCTTTGGGAGGGCAATGGTGAAGGCAGATTTACTCAACATGTTGTCCCAGGGCTCATCCTACTATGAGTCCTGGGTCAAGTACTACCCCTTCTCACTTGACTTTCATTGTTGGTGAGTGTAAAGTATTTTACACCTTGGCTCAATCTTCCTTTTTAGTCCTCTGCACAGAAGCGATCTGGAATGAGGAAGGTTCATCAGATCACTTAGATCTTTTTGTGCTTGGGATAAAGGATCGCTGCAAAGAGCTCTGAAAGACTGTCCTTTCAGTATTGCAGCCCTACACAAAGCAGGACCCAATGATGAAACGTGCCACTTCTGTGGGTGAGGGTCCATGTATCCTACTAAGGGATGCCCGGAAGTCAGAGACTATCCTCTGAGTGGCCTTTTTAGGGTGCCATATCCCCAAAAAAGTTGATAAAGATTAACACTTTGGACTGTCATACTTTTAGTTGTTTGGTAAAGGAACTAAAAAGATATATGACGGGCTGCCAAACCACTGTTTACATAAGTGAAATTCAATGTAAGCACACATTGGAGATCATTCAAAATTATTTACATAGCCTCTGAAGGTCAGTATGCTAGATTCCTTCTGTGCAGTGTCCCTGAGGATCGTCTTCCATTCTAATGGAGCGGTTCATTCCCCATGCAATCATTGAGGCACTTTTCAGGTGTAGCCCATGCTAGTCAATACATAAAAAGTCTCATTCTGGTCTTAAGACCCGTGCAGGTAAGAACGGTGGGGCGGGTTGGAAGGACTCGACAGATGGCAATGAGGAAAAATTCAATAAGTCCTCTCACCCTGCCCCACCCCTCTTACCTGTACAGGCTGCTCCTGCCTTGAGATTCAATTAAGCAATGCCAAGTGCTGAGTTAGTGCAAGTCCCATGGAAGCCTGGCCATGTAGAAACAGCCTTATCTGACCAAGCGCAGTCAACTCAGATCAGAATTCAGGGATGCCTGGAATGCATCTTCTCCTGCTTTGGCCTGCTACTGGATGGTCGTGACATCTTGCAATCTCTATTGATGATGTGTCAGGCCACATCAGTCTCTGGTTGGCCCATGGAAGTGTCCGACATCTCCTCCACAGTTTTTAGTAAGTATTACGATGAGCAGTAATCTCTAGGGCAAGTCTTTCCTCTTCTCAGTGGCATCCACTTGTTATGATTTTTAGTGTGTCAGCTCTAATGTTTGTGGTGGCCTTCACCTGGCATACATTGGTCACCGGCTTCCAGCACCACAAGGATGATGGCACTAACTTCTTGGTGTCTCCCACTTGGCTTACAGGGGTTGCCAACTTGACAACAAGAGGGCTAGACAGCCCGCACTCCCACAACAGCCTCAAGTAGACCAGGCATCTCACACTTTGCTCATGAGTATCCACTTGACGGGATCCCCAATTGGTATTGCACACTCCAGGCAATCTCCTCCTCTTCACAGGGTACACTGGTCCTGGCAGACAGTCCGAAGTACAGGGTTCAGGTTCATGGCAATTGGTCATGACTTCCTGTATATTAGCCCCTCAAACAACTGTGAGACGAGCAGACCTTGTTCAAAAATCATGGTTGCAGTATCTCAAAGTCTTGGTGATCTTTATCCACACTGATGAATCGCTTGTGGGTCTCATGCTCCTAAGTTTTTAGTCCACATTCAGACACAGATGTGATTTAGTGACTACTCATTTGAAATTCATGTTGTGGGTGTCATATTCTTTTAAGTGCTCTCGCCTCCTTCCTGTCCTTTGTGAATTTGAATTTGAATTATTCCACAGTGTTTTTGGTCCTCATGCAAAGCAAGGCTGCCTTACACACAAGAGGATTATATATTTACATAGGTTTCTTAAAACACTTTATATAGTATATAACATTAATAACCATGTTAAAATAATGAAATGATCATACAATTACAAACAATATAATGGACCCATTTTATTCCTGACAAAGTGCCTGAACTGTTCTTCATAGTATAATAAGCCATCAACCTAGATATATTGCTTCAGGCTCCAAGGGCAGATTTTTCTCTCTGGACCCAAAATTTCCTCAAAATATTACAGTCCTTGTTTGCCTTGACGAGTCACTCAGAGAAAAAATATTTGTCCATCCAGGTGTTCTCATTTGAGTAACTTACGACTGCCTAATAGTGCTTATTCTTATGGAACTGTATAATAACTGGGAGGTCTAATAAAAAATGTTTTAAGACTTCTGTGGCACCGCAGATTAATTTAGCAGACATTTTAATATTTCTTCTTTTCAGGTCTTTGTTTAGCAACAGATAAATTCCTCTCGCAAGTCCAAAAGTCTCCTTTCTTTATGGTTTCCCTGCAGGAATAAATACAGCGGTGCCCTTGGCGAGGGATCAAACCAACCCCTGTGAGAAATGTGGGAAAGATTATCCAGTGTATCCAACGTTCTCTCCTTTGACAGATGCGTAGAACGTTTAGTTACTATAGTGTTTTTTGAGTCTCATTGAGATCATTGGAAGATTATTCAGGACATCGGGTAGTGCCAAGTCAACACTCTTACTTTCTTTGAGCAAGAAAGTAGCAAACGAAGATTTGCTGGTTATCTTGAAGTGCTCACCCCAAGCCCAATCCACCAGGTTTTTTTGATGTGATTCAAATCTTGTTACACTGTATTCATAGGGGGGCATCTGCTATTTATTTTCTATGGAGTTATAGCCCATGTCGATGCCAACATAGCCGTGGGAAATCCTTTTGCTAAGAAGACCATATCAATATGGTTGGAAAAACAATGACTGTGTTTCTAAACCAGACTGACAATGGCATTTGCTGAAGCCTCTGCTTTTTCCTTTGTGAGAATGACTGCCTGCTGCAGTAGAACTGTCTGGAATTCTGATTGACCAACAACACAAACACAATAACAGAGGGTCATACCTGGATGATCATTCAAAATTAAACTCCGCTAAAATATGGCTAACAAAGGTAGAAAGGCAAGAGGGCCAGATGTACAACACATTTTACCAGTTGCAAATGGCCCATAGGTCTGATTGCGACCAGTAAAAAGCATTTTCCTATGTGGCAACTCTATTTTGTGAGTCGGTAACCTATTACAGACCCACAAAATAGTGTTTGTGAGTTACCATTAGGAAGGGGCATGTAAAGGGTGTCCCTTTCTAATAGCGAGTCACACTGGAATGTATTTATGTTATCGGCCAGGAATGTGTTTGCAAAACATTCACAGATAATCACCAATTTCAAATTGGTGGGAAGTCATTTGCAAACAGGAAGGGGTCCCCAAGGGACCTCTTCCCCTTTGTGAATGGGGGCAACAACATTTTTTCAGGGCAGGCAGTGATGGTCCCGCTGACCACTGCCCACTGTAAAACAAAATAAAAATAAAGCATTCAGTTTTCTTTTCTGAAATGCATCTCAGTTTCCTTTAAGGAAAATGGACCTCATTTAAAAAAAAAAACTGCTTATTTTTAAAAGCAGTCGCATACATGGTGGTTTGCTGACCCTAGCAGCATCGACTTAGATCTTTGGGTCCAATCTTGAAAATACTCGGCTAATGGTGTATTTATTTGCGCTGCTTGGATCCATTTTTTTCTAAATATTTCTTTGGCAGCTCTCCCACTTCCAAACACATGGACAAACTACAGCGAGAGAGAGAATTCTCATAAGTTCACTCGGTCAAAGCAATGTGAGGCTGATTGAACTCTTTAAACCGGATTAACTTTTTCTCTCAGTTTAGTTCACCACTTTCTCTTTCATATCAAAAGCTAAGGCCCACCATGGGAGGCTGTCCAATATCTATTTTATGACCCAGATAACAGAACAACTCCCATAACCTGTCCACAACGAGAGAAACCGATTAGCTTCAGAGAGAAAGCTATATCAATCTAGTTTGATGGCAGGAAGTGGTTTGTTTCATTGAACCGGAAGAGGTGGACTGACCAGGGAATGTTGACAAGGATGTATCATAGTAAGTTAGACGAGGGAGTCTTTTGAGTGGGGAGGGTATATAATTAGGTTTAGTGGAACAGTGAAAAAGCTAAGCTAGAGTATGGTAGGACTGCCGGTGAAGCTCTCTGCCAGTAAATGAAAAAAACTAGATAGGCTGATGGATATATATATTTATTTTTCAGAAGATTTAGGTGTTGGATACCATAGGTAAAGTGTGGCATTTTTCTTATAATTGACAAGCTCAGAAAAGCCTTAGTTCAATGGCAAATGGACATTCCAATTTCTGTATGTGCATGCTGCTCAAATTCAAAATAGAGGAATGAGCATTACACAGATAAAAGTGCTTTACATTCATTTTTTTGGTTGTGCAAGGATTTATCAGTTAAATGTGTACAACACAGCAGAAAACGATTGAGCAAAATAAAACATTGAGTTAGTAGGATGTTCTTAAAGATTTTGAGTGATCGATTAATAGTCAGGGAGAGTAATGGCAGCATAGATGGGGAAATATGGCCCCCGAATATAGAACCCATTATATGGGTGGAACAGAATATTGAGGACAAAATATCAAAAACCAATATTGACAGGTAATAGGTCTAGATTTGCTATACCTAACTCCAGCACATATATCTTAATGGTACATGGATTTGAATATAGGAAATGTAAATTATGTTTCCTTATATGCACTTAGCTTTCGAAATTCTGTCCTCAATATTCTTACACCACGATATAATTGGTGTCGATATTCAGTAGTACAATCAAAGACAGCGTATTCATTATTCGAATGCCAAAGACAATATTAAAAGACAAAAATTAAAAATGCTAAATCCTTCAATATGTCCATGTTTCATTTGAATTACAATCCCTTACTTATTGCGTTGTACTTTAATTCAAATGTGGAATGTTTCATCGGGTGGAAGATGAGAAAGATAGCACTTTGAGTAAAAACAGGTGTAGCAAATGTGGGTAGTGGCTGGTAGAAGGCAGTGATAGAGAGACTTTGGACCTGATTCACCAAAAGTAGACCTACATTTTTGTGTAAATTTAATCTTGTTTTGGTATCAATAAACTATGGCTTATTAGAAAGTATATGACTGTAGAGACTCTGCTGTCGGAGCGGCGAACTCTCTCGAGACTGCAGAATCTCCCCAATTGTAATTAACTCACATTTTGTGAATACCAAATCAAGAATACGCTTACACAAAGGTGTAAGTTTACTTTTGGGAATCAGGCCTTGAGTGGTTTAGGTTGTTTTAATAAAAGTGTGATCTGTAGGCCTTGGGTGTGATCATACAATGAAAGAGATTATACAGGATGACATGGTTTTATTAACATTATTGAGTGATGTAAATAGGAAGTAAAATGCCAATGCTGTGACTTTGATAATTGGTATTTCGTGGAATAGGGCAGGTACATGGTCGAGCTGTATTCTGGTAAATAGAAAATGAAGCAGCTCCATCCAAGGATGAGAGGGGAGTTGAAGGAGGCAGCAGAAGAGATGTATTCCACAAGATTTCTCTATTAACTAACTGAAACGAGGGCAACTCTGGAAGCTTATCGGGACAAACTCTTCAAAGGCATGTTGGAAAATTAGGTAGAAGATTAAAACAGGGGTTAGGATACAGATTGAGATTTAATGCCGACTGAATTCAATGTAATTGATGTCGCTCCAGCACTGGATGGAAAGAAGGAATGAAGCAAACTCTTTCTGGCATGTCCTGACCACTCAATTTCCTTATTGCTCAGAGTGTCCAGATTTGTCTACTTCAAGAGGGCACCTATCTTTATAGTAGGATGTGAGAGGGTTTGCCAGCCAAAATATTAATTTTCCTAAACTATTTCAAGAAGTAGCTGTGGGCCTGTCTAATTTACACCCAAATATGTGTGTCTTTTAATGTATTACATAGATGTAGGTTTAATCCAAGAAAATCTTAACACCCTCGGTTGAAATAACACAATTACTTTCAATACTTAATTCAACATATAGGTATCTTGACAATTTTATATATCTTCAAGATACATAAATGTGGGGTTAACTGTAATAAATCTACATTTCCCCTAGTGATCTTACCTCCACAATGTATTGTTTTTTAAAATGTTGTTCACAACATTGTAGCCATTTGATATTCCTTCTGCACTATTCCAGGGTCCAGCCCTCAAGCAAGCATATTTTTAGGGCAATTGTTTCAAAGGCAAAAATCATTTTGAGATTTCACTCATCTGTTTATGTTATAAAGTACTGAAGTTGTGTATCCATTAGGTAATAAAAAAGAGTTTTAGACTTGGCCAACGATATATTGTCCTTTTTATGAACTCCTCCTTGTATGGCATCACAGTCACAGTTGTTGCAAGCTAATTTTTAAATACTTAGGGCATGATTACGATGGCAGTCGGACAAATGACCGACAGCCTTTGCAGCCCGACTGGGACTTACCCCTCTATTGCAACAGGATTGGGACTTACTGACAATTAGTCGGAGGGTCCCACCCGCCAAATTATGATGCAAATGTCGTGTAGGTGGTAGGCAGTTGGAATCATTGGAATCATAGCTTTTTCCATTGCAGCTTGTGTTGCGGCCGGAAAATGGCAAAAAGTGATGTTTTTAAACTTCAATGCGCCCAGTGGCAGGCACCTTGTGGTTTCTTGTCAGCCAGCACCTTATTTGTCTCCCAGGATTTTGTTTCTGACCGGAGGGTTCTTGTGTGTTGTGGTATTAGTATTGGGGAGTTCACCCTCACCAGGTCTTAAAATCTCCTCTGGCCCTTTTTGTGTGTACTGGCACATGGGTATGGATGTTTGGGGGCACCACAGGTCCCCGCCAAGACTTTATAACGGATGCACACAGGGACGGGACCTGCTAGGGGCCCCAAAGTCCCTTTCTGACAACCCATGGAAAGGCTGTCAGAAATGGACATTGTAATCCCTACAATGGTGCCTGAGCAGGCATCACCCTTATTGTAGGAAATATGAATATGAATATCAACGAACAACTGACTCTCTACCTCGAGGAGAACAACATCCTGGACCCTTCCCAGTCTGGGTTCCACAGCAACCACAGCACCAAGACTTCCCTCATCGCTGCCACCGATGACTTCAAGTCCCTGATGGACAACGGAGAAACAGCGGCCCTCATCCTCCTGGACCTGACAGCTGCCTTTGACACGGTCTGCCACCACACACTACGAACACACCTCCACAACGCCGGGATCCAAGAGGAGGATCTGGAATGGAGCACCTCCTTCCTCTCCAGCAGAACACAGAGCATCTGCCTTCCCCCTTCTTCTCTGAAGCCACCGAGATCATCTGCGGCATACCCCACGGCTCATCCCTCAGCCAAACTCTGTTTAACATCTACATGGCACCGCTCGCCCACGTCGCACGACCTCAACATCATCTCCGATGCCAATGACCCCCAGCTGATCCTCTCCCTCACCAAGGACCCCCACACCGCCAAAAACAACCTTCACGAAGGAATGAAGGCCGTTGCTGAATGAATGAGGAACAGCCGACTGAAGCTGAACTCGGACAAGACGGAGGTCCTCATCCTCGAATCCACCCCTTTGGCCAAGGATGACTCTTGGTGGCCAACCGCACTGGAAACCACTCCAACACCCACCGACCATGCACGCAACCTAGGGGTCATCCTCGACTCCACCCTCTCCATGACTAAACAGGTCAACGCCATCTCCTCCTCCTGCTTCAACACCCTCTGCATGCTCCACAGGATCTACTAGTGGATCCCCACTGAAACGAGAAGAAGGTCACCCAGGCCCTCGTCAGCACCAGGTTGGATTACAGAAACGCCCTCTACGCAGGAGCCTCAGCCAAACTCCTGGACGGCTCCAACGCATTCAGAACGCCTCTGCACCCACAACATCCCTTGCCGCAGCCACATCACACCCCACCTGAGAGACCTGCACTGGCTCCCGGTTAACAAGAGGTTTGTCACGATCAACAGTCTCCTTAGGATCAGGAAGATGCTCAAAGGGGTCCACCTCCAGATTCCCCTGCACTCTGATAACACTAAAGTATACAGAGCACTGAAGTAATCAGGTGAGGGAAAAAAGATAGGGTGGGGACAGTGGTGGAAAGGGATACCTGAAATGAGAGAAACCAAACATTAACTCATGTCAATTCCTGACTACTCTCATATACTTCTCACTGGACGCGGTTCTGTACCTGTACTCCAAATACTGGAAACTGAACCTCTCTTCTTTTCCCTGCGACAAGATGATTTCTCTCCCCACAGGAAGGACTCACCTAGGATGCAAAAAACAGTTATGAAGCAAGTGCCGCCCCTATGTGTTTTCACACTCAACCCCATACAACTCATACACACCGTTCTTTATCCAACCCTAGTTGTTAAAAGAAAGCATGGGGCATCATCATCCCAAATGTTAGCGAGAACTCCACGAACCAATCAATAAAGGATAGCTCCATCCAAAGAGAACACAAGGAAGAGATACTAGAAGCTATCACTTTGGTTCAGATGCTGAAAACAACAAAGGCTAAGAAAACGATAGTACTGATCCCCAAAGTATCTGCTTAACATCAACAGATCTTCGATTAATACTTTGATCTCCAACAGGAGTTTTTTTTTTAGCAAAGCTGTCCCGCCATACCCAGCCAGGAATGCAGGAGCAAAAAAGAAGAAAACCTCTCAGCCGAGAGGTTTTTGCGAACAAGGCCAACAAACGATACCAGCCGGTAAGGAGGGGGAAATCCGGCGTCTCCTTACCTGTCAGCCAGCACCGTCCCGGTTTCTGCAGGGAAAAAAGAAAGGAGGGGGCAAATCCAGCATCTCCTGACTCTCCCTAAAAAGACAACAGAACTCGGCAAAGAAGGAGGGGGCAAATCCAGCATCTCCGTACTCGCCGGATAATACTGTGGAATCACCAGGGGCATTCCCGTTCAGCCGAACGGAACGGAAGGTAATCTCCCAGGATATTGAAGACAGCAGCCACTGTCTTCCGATACGTACAAAGATCACAACCACAGCCACGGTCCAGAACCCAACAGGCAACTCCGCAGGGACAGGGCGTCCGCCTATCTCCCTAGAACTGCCAATATGACAAGAATCACGTACAACGCTCCACTGCGTCTCATGTGTTTAAAAGCACTCCCGCATTCCTCCCAGAAAGATGGCCTTCTGGGAACTGTAGTCTAGGCATACGTATTAATTCTAGGTAGGCACAGTTCGAACCCTGACAAGGTTAACCTTCAAGCTCCTCACCCACGCACACAAGGCACTCCACAACATTGGACCAATGTACCTCAACAGACAACTTAGTTTCTACAACCCCACCCGCCAGCTCCGCTCCGCCAACCTCGCCCTTGCCACAGTCCCCAGCTTCCGAAGAGCGAGCGACCTCCGGCAGCAGATCATTATCCCACCTTGCCGCCAAGACCTGGAACACCCTCCCCATCCAGCTACGGCAGACCCAAGACCTGCTGACCTTCTGAAAACTCCTCAAGACCTGGCTATTCAAGCAGTAGCAGTATTCCTCACCCCAGCGCCTTGAGACTCTCACCTGTAAATAGTGCGCTTTAAAAAGAGCCAACAGGCTTCTTCAGCCCATCAGAAGCATCGTTCGGTCCCTCCAACTGATGCTGTCTGACCAACTGCATCATAATGCGGCGGTTGGAACTGCTCTACTGGATGCCGGTCCGATCGCCACTGACGGCGTGTAATTGGCAGTCTGATAAACATCCTAATGAGGCCCCTAATTTAATTTTTCTGGAATGCCTATGTTAACAGTACATATTCATATTCATGAGAAAGTAGAAGTAGAAGAGCTATTATTCTGGTGATGTTGCAAATTTACATACAGTTTTTATAACTTCATGTATCAGTATCAGAACAGTGGCCTCAACTAATGTGACACAGACCATACATCTAAGGGCCTGACTATAATGATCACATATTATGACCTTTAAGGGAATCACATGGATTTTGCTTACTGCACCAATATCTGCATGTTCCGATAAATACCAGGTCTTTCTGCCTTGTTAAGTTAGATTTGAACTGCTGAAATTTTATTGCAATGCATGCACAAACTAATGTTTGCACACAGTCAAAACATAAACAACATGAGAATGATTAGTGAAGAGGATTGGCGAATATCCCAGAGGACATGATATATTTAAAAGGGTTTGCAAGTTTCATACCAATATTTTGTTCATATGAAAAATAGTATAGCAAGAACTTAATTTGGTGCAAGGTGACTCAAATAAAAGTTGCATAACTAACTCCCAAGAAATTTAGCAGTCAATGATGTAGGCATTTCTAGAGAGAGAGACATAATCAGCATAGAAGATATTTTAACAAGTGATAGACATACATTGAGGAGGACATACAACATATGATGTTATAGCAACAGCCCATGCAACATAATGTAGCTCAGTAGAATACAATGACAAATCAAGAGATTAATGAACTACCAGTGGTGTGGTGTGGTGTAGTGACACTATGGAACTTAATGGAAGAAACTTAAATAGTAATATTTACTTATAAAAGTAAAATATAGGGGCCCATTAGGATGGCGGGTGGCTTGCCCCCGCCAGGACGGCGGTAGCCGCGCCAGCCTGGCGGGGGCGATATGCCCGCCCTCTGTGCTGAAATTACCCCCCAGCCATATTAACATGCCCGGGGGGTCCGGGTCGGACGGGAAGACCGTTCGCAACTTTTCCGCCCTGGTCGCCTTGCAACCAGGGTGGAAAAGGGTTCTATATCTTATCTTATCTTATCTTATCAAAGTCTTATAAAGCGCTCGCACACCCAAAGGTTTCATGGCGCTGACCAGCAGGGGAACTAACTTACGAGAGGCCGTTAGCACTAGGCCGCGACCTGGGTGAACAGCCATGTTTTTAAGAGCTTCCTGAATGGAAGGAGGGCAATGCATGAGCGAAGCTCCAGGGGGAGAGAGTTCCATAGCTTGGGAGCGAGGGTGGCAAACCTTCGGCCTCCTATGCGCAACAGCTTGTAGCGAGGGACAGTCAGGAAGGTTTGGGAGGCAGAGCGAAGGTTGCGGGAAGGGGTATACCTAAGAAGAAGTTTTTGGATAAACTGTGGGCCAGAGTTGTGAAGGGATTTGAAAATCATGCAGGCCGATTTGAAACTAACGCGATGTTGAATCGGAAGCCAATGGAGCTGCCTCAGAAGCGGTCTGGCAGACTGCCATCGAGGGTGGTGATAAATCAGTCTCGCTGCCTGGTTTTGTGCCAGCTGGAGACGTTTGCTAAGGGTGACAGGCAGACCAAGATAGATGGCATTGGCGTAATCTAAGTGAGACAACACCAATGCTCTTACAACCTGCGTCAGTGCAGGTCGAGTGAGCAGCCGACTGATCTTCCTTATTTTCCGTAGTTGAAAAAAGCAGGTGGACACAACGGAATTGACCTGAGGTTTTAAGGAAAGCTCATCATCGATAACTACCCCCAAGCTTTTGACTGATCTAGACGGCGCAGGTGGGGACCCCAGCTTAGATGGCCAGTATTGGGGGCCCCAGAAACGGTGACTATCGCCGAGCAGGACCAGTTCCGTTTTTCCCGGATTCAGCTTGAGTTGATTCACATCCATCCACCGGCAGATGTGGAGCATGGTGTTTTGGAATTGGAGGATTGAATCAGGGGAGTTATCAATTGTGAAAGTGAGCTGCAGATCATCTGCGTAGTTAAAGGTGGTGACTTTAAATGAATGAAGGGACTGAAGCAGAGGGAGCATGTAGATGTTAAACAATAACGGTGAGAGGGAAGAACCCTGGGGAACTCCGCAGGTAGTGTGGAGTTTGTGGGAGGAGAAAGGGGGGAGTCCGACCGCTTGAGTGCGATCGCAGAGAAATGATCTGAGCCAGTCTAGGGCACGGCCGCAGATGCCCACCGATCTGACACGGTCGAGAAGGATGTTATGGTCGACCGTGTCAAACGCGGCCGACAGGTCCAATAAGACCAGCGCTTGGGGTATTCCCAAGTCAGCACTGAGGCGTAGGGAGTCCAAGACCGCTACGATAACTGACTCAGTTGAATGGGCTGGTCGAAACCCGGCCTGTGACGGATGTAACACACCTGACTGCTCAATGAATAGTGAAAGGTGGGAGGTGACATGCGCTTCCAGTACCTTGGCCAGATACGGGAGCAGGGAAATAGGTCTGTAATTCGAGAGGGTATTGGGATCCGCTCCTGGCTTTTTCAGGAGAGGCAGTAAGACTGCATCTTTAAACGATGCCGGTACAGTCCCTTGGAGCAGAGAAGTATTGAGAAGGCTCAAAGCCGGAAAGGGGGCAGCTGTAAAAACCGTCTTTAGTATGTGAGGGGGGCAGCAGTCATGTGGGGAGCCTGATTTTACCCTGTTTAAAAGGGGTGCGAGGGTAGTAGTGTCCAGAAGAGGAAAGCAATCCAAAACTGGGTGGTTAGGTGGATGGGCCAGGACAGGCAGGTCCGGGACCATGGCAGGAATGCTAGATTTGATTAAGGCAATTTTATCCAAGAAATATTGATTCAAGGTGTTGCAGATTTCTTGACTGGCAGCGGGTTTACACTCAGTTCTGGCAGGGTTCGAGAGTTTATTAACAATGGAAAAGATCTCCTTAGGACTATTGTTTGATTGCTCAATTAAATTGCAGAAGAACTTAGATTTGGCAGCCAGGATAGCTTTCATATAGTCTGCGCGGGCAATCAGGTAACTGGCCCTATCAGAGGAGTTATAAGTTCTCCTCCATGCACGCTCTTTTTGCCGAGCGAAGAGCTTTTTTTCCCTCAGATCCGATGAAAACCATTTGTGGGCTTTGGAGTGCCGAATGGTATTGCATTTAATGAGAGGGGCGTGGGTGTCGCTAGCAGCCTTGAGCCAGTTAAAGACCTCTGACTCGGCGGAATTGAGGTTCGAGTTTTGGGCTGGTTGCGAGTCAATTAAACTTTCCAGGAAAGCAGGGGTATCTAAAGTACCCCATTTCCTGATGAGTCCCTGTTCAGTGACTGCCTTAGTTGAAGAATCAAAGATGGTAGTGTTAAACTGAATCAGAAAATGATCTGACCAGATGCACGGCGAGACAGTGGGGGGAGAGATGTCAACGTGGGTGCTCCAGACTTGGTCCAAAGTGTGCCCTCCAACATGGGTCGCGACATTGATATGAGGCAGAAAGTTGAGTCCCGCAAGAAGCTCCATGAGCTCCGCGGCTGCAGGGCCTCCCTTCGGACAGTTGAGCCAGTAATTAAAGTCGCCAATGAGCAGTATGTTAGAGTAGTTAGTGACCAGGGAGGACAATTGATCACATAGGGAGAAAGGGAAAGACGGCATGTTTTGGGGGGGTCTGTATAGCAATATGCATACAAGAGGTCCCGAGCTGGATTCAAGCTTAATGACCAGGTTATCAACTTCAGTAAAATCAAGCGGTGCCATCTTAAAAAAGGTAAGATCCTTATTAATAATCGCAGCGACTCCCCCACCTGCCTTCCCTGTTGCGCGGTCTGCCTGGAGGATGTAATAATTGTCAGGTAAGGCAGCTAGAACATCAGGGGAGGAGCCGGTATTGAGCCACGTTTCCGTTAGGAAAAAGATGTCCGGTTTATGATCAGTAAGAAAAAGGAAAATGCCCAGGTGATGTTTGGGGAGTGACCTCGTGTTCAGATAGGCGATGTTAAGGTGTCGGGTAGTGGTGGAGATGGGCTTCAAAGATAGGGTTTGGTGACACTGAGGGGACGAAGCGGGGTGAGTGCTGGTTGAGGAGAGAAAAATACCTAATGAGTTCAGCGTCCCTTGGATTGCCAGGGGCAGACAGCAGGCCGAGCCACGGAGACTCAGCAAGTTTTCCGAGGAGTAGGCAATACGGACAGCGGAAGGCCGAGGCCCTGGGCCCGTCCCGGCGCGGACGGGCGCAGACGGGCTTGCCTTCGGCGCGCCTTCGGCGCGCCAGCGGCGCGCCCGCTGCGCGCGTCCGCTGCGCGGCCGGGGGGGGGGGGCACATTATATACAGTCAGGCTAGCGAGTTAAAAAGAACTACAGCGCCGACCCTGGGCTACTCCCAAGATGGCTGCTGCCCTCCCAGTCCCTATCCCGGTCACAGCGTTCAATCGGCTGCAGCAAGGGAGAGACAGTACAAGAGAGGAAAAGTCGGGGGAGGCGGGCAAACACGAAGAAATAAAAGCGCTGTGCAGCTAATGTGCAATAACACAGTCAGAGCGGTAAAATGCGGGTAGGTCCGCCGAAATACACAACCAAAGTATAAAATACAGCAGTAATTTTTTAAAGCATAAAACAGGCAGAGACACACAAATGCTCCCGGCTTTCCGCCTCAGGAGTGAAGAAAGTAGCCTACTAGTGCCTCGCGCTGGGTGTGAGTGAAGTTTATATACAGTCAGGCTAGCGAGTTAAAAAGAACTACAGCGCCGACCCTGGGCTACTCCCAAGATGGCTGCTGCCCTCCCAGTCCCTATCCCGGTCACAGCGTTCAATCGGCTGCAGCAAGGGAGAGACAGTACAAGAGAGGAAAAGTCGGGGGAGGCGGGCAAACACGAAGAAATAAAAGCGCTGTGCAGCTAATGTGCAATAACACAGTCAGAGCGGTAAAATGCGGGTAGGTCCGCCGAAATACACAACCAAAGTATAAAATACAGCAGTAATTTTTTAAAGCATAAAACAGGCAGAGACACACAAATGCTCCCGGCTTTCCGCCTCAGGAGTGAAGAAAGTAGCCTACTAGATGGTAGCGGTGTCTATCAGACACCACCAGCCATTTAAATTGGGCATTTTCCAATGCCGCCATGGAAAGGCATGCAGAGTCTACCTGCAGGGGCCAGTTATGGGCCCCGGGGACTCCGGGGGTGGGGGGTGCACATGGGGGGTCCCCCCTGCATTTCTAAAAATAATGTGGCAGGCACCACGCGGTGCCTGTCACGTTGTGCTTTGAAATGCACAACATGTTTCAGCACCACCTGCCGCAATTTTAAAAATACAGGATGCGCCCGCCACTGTGGTGGGCGCATCCTAATTTCCCCCACGGGACCCCCACACTTATGGCGGGCGGTACCTTGTACCATGAGGATAGCGGGTGGGCAAAGTCCGCCCGCCATCCTAATGGGGGCCATAGTGTTCAACATCATTATGGTGTCTGGTGTAGTGGGCAAGTGCTGTAGTAGGTAGTGAGTTGGCGTATATGTACCTGGAAGATATAAAACAGAAGTGCCTAACAAATGGTATTCAAATTAATGGTGAGAAGGGAAACCCACCTTTATCAAATGAGCACTCAGAATTGGTGGTAGGATATTGATAAAAATGTATAGGTTGCTATAAGTAGAGAGTGGGCATATCATAACAAAAGAACTGCCAGGATATGTATGGCACGGTTATAGTTGCTCTCCCAGCCCAATAATCATTGGGGAGACAACATGATAAAGTAATCAGCCCATAAAAAAAAATGGGTTGAACAGGGGCGTAATATAGGCCCCTAACAGCCCCTGCAGTGGAGGATGACCCCAACTCTTCAGGACCCCAGAAAGCATTTAGATGGGCCCCATTTCACCCAAGGCCACTGAAATATTGGAGACTCTGGAGCCCAAATTTACATTCTGCAGGGGGGTCCCCATCATTTTAAATAAAGCCGCTGGTGTTGTGTCAATACCCCTTTGGGAGGGCAATGGTGAAGGCAGATTTACTCAACATGTTGTCCCAGGGCTCATCCTACTATGAGTCCTGGGTCAAGTACTACCCCTTCTCACTTGACTTTCAATGTTGGTGAGTGTAAAGTATTTTACACCTTGGCTCAATCTTCCTTTTTAGTCCTCTGCACAGAAGCGATCTGGAATGAGGAAGGTTCATCAGATCACTTAGATCTTTTTGTGCTTTGGATAAAGGATCGCTGCAAAGAGCTCTGAAAGACTGTCCTTTCAGTATTGCAGCCCTACACAAAGCAGGACCCAATGATGAAACGTGCCACTTCTGTCGGTGAGAGTCCATGTATCCTACTAAGGGATGCCCGGAAGTCAGAGACTATCCTCTGAGTGGCCTTTTAGGGTGCCATATCCCCCAAAAAGTTGATAAAGATTAACACTTTGGACAGTCATACTTTTAGTTGTTTGGTAAAGGAACTAAAAATATATATGACGGGCTGCCAAACCACTGTTTACATAAGTGAAATTCAATGTAAGCACACATTGGAGATCATTCAAAATTATTTACATAGCCTCTGAAGGTCAGTATGCTAGATTCCTTCTGTGCAGTGTCCCTGAGGATCGTCTTCCATTCTAATGGAGCGGTTCATTCCCCATGCAATCATTGAGGCACTTTTCAGGTGTAGCCCATGCTAGTCAATACATAACAAAGTCTCATTCTGGTCTTAAGACCCGTGCAGGTAAGAACGGTGGGGCGGGTTGGAAGGACTCGACAGACGGCAATGAGGAAAAATTTAATAAGTCCTCTCATCCTGCTCCACCCCTCTTACCTGTACAGGCTGCTCCTGCCTTGAGATTCAATTAAGCAATGCCAAGTGCTGAGTTAGTGCAAGTCCCATGGAAGCCTGGCCACGTAGAAACAGCCTTATCTGACCAAGGGCAGTCAACTCAGATCAGAATTCAGGGATGCCTGGAATGCATCTTCTCCTGCTTTGGCCTGCTACTGGATGGTCGTGACATCTTGCAATCTCTATTGATGATGTGTCAGGCCACATCAGTCTCTGGTTGGCCCATGGAAGTGTCCGACATCTCCTCCACAGTTTTTAGTAAGTATTACGATGAGCAGTAATCTCTAGGGCAAGTCTTTCCTCTTCTCAGTGGCATCCACTTGTTATGATTTTTAGTGTGTCAGCTCTAATGTTTGTGGTGGCCTTCACCTGGCATACATTGGTCACCGGCTTCCAGCACCACAAGGATGATGACACTAACTTCTTGGTGGCTCCCACTTGGCTTACAGGGGTTGCCAACTTGACAACAAGAGGGCTAGACAGCCCGCACTCCCACAACAGCCTCAAGTAGACCAGGCATCTCACACTTTGCTCATGAGTATCCACTTGACGGGATCCCCAATTGGTATTGCACACTCCAGGCAATCTCCTCCTCTTCACAGGGTACACTGGTCCTGGCAGACAGGCCGAAGTACAGGGTTCAGGTTCATGGCAATTGGTCATGACTTCCTGTATATTAGCCCCTCAAACAACTGGGAGACGAGCAGACCTTGTTCAAAAATCATGGTTGCAGTATCTCAAAGTCTTGGTGATCTTTATCCACACTGATGAATCGCTTGTGGGTCTCATGCTCCTAAGTTTTTAGTCCACATTCAGACACAGATGTGATTTAGTGACTACTCATTTGAAATTCATGTTGTGGGTGTCATATTCTTTTAAGTGCTCTCGCCTCCTTCCTGTCCTTTGTGAATTTGAATTTGAATTATTCCACAGTGTTTTTGGTCCTCATGCAAAGCAAGGCTGCCTTACACACAAGAGGATTATATATTTACATAGGTTTCTTAAAACACTTTATATAGTATATAACATTAATAACCATGTTAAAATAATGAAATGATCATACAATTACAAACAATATAATGGACCCATTTTATTCCTGACAACTGTTCTTCATAGTATAATAAGCCATCAACCTAGATATATTGCTTCAGGCTCCAAGGGCAGATTTTTCTCTCTGGACCCAAAATTTCCTCAAAATATTACAGTCCTTGTTTGCCTTGACGAGTCACTCAGAGAAAAAATATTTGTCCATCCAGGTGTTCTCATTTGAGTAACTTACGACTGCCTAATAGTGCTTATTCTTATGGAACTGTATAATAACTGGGAGGTCTAGTAAAAAATGTTTTAAGACTTCTGTGGCACCGCAGATTAATTTAGCAGACATTTTAATATTTCTTCTTTTCAGGTCTTTGTTTAGCAACAGATAAATTCCTCTCGCAAGTCCAAAAGTCTCCTTTCTCTATGGTTTCCCTGCAGGAATAAATACAGCGGTGCCCTTGGAGAGGGATCAAACCAACCCCTGTGAGAAATGTGGGAAAGATTATCCAGTGTATCCAACGTTCGCTCCTTTGACAGATGCGTAGAACGTTTAGTTACTATAGTGTTTTTTGAGTCTCATTGAGATCATTGGAAGATTATTCAGGACATCGGGTAGTGCCAAGTCAAGACTCTTACTTTCTTTGAGCAAGAAAGAAGCAAACGAAGATTTGCTGGTTATCCTGAAGTGCTCACCCCAAGCCCAATCCACCAGGTTTTTTTGATGTGATTTAAATCTTGTTACACTGTATTCATAGGGGGGCATCTGCTATTTATTTTCTATGGAGTTATAGCCCATGTCGATGCCAACATAGCTGTGGGAAATCCTTTTGCTAAGAAGACCATATCAATATGCGCCGGGATACCCAAGGGTCGCTGTGCGCTTTATAAAACCCAAAATCAAATCAATATGGTTGGAAAAACAATGACTGTGTTTCTAAACCAGACTGACAATGGCATTTGCTGAAGCCTCTGCTTTTTCCTTTGTGAGAATGACTGCCTGCTGCAGTAGAACTGTCTGGAATTCTGATTGACCGACAACACAAACACAATAACAGAGGGTCATACCTGGATGATCATTCAAAATTAAACTCCGCTAAAATATGGCTAACAAAGGTAGAAAGGCACGAGGGCCAGATGTACAACACATTTTACCAGTTGCAAATGGCCCATAGGTCTGATTGCGACCAGTAAAAAGCATTTTCCTATGTGGCAACTCTATTTTGTGAGTCGGTAACCTATGACAGACCCACAAAATAGTGTTTGTGAGTTACCATTAGGAAGGGGCATGTAAAGGGTGTCCCTTTCTAATAGCGAGTCACACTGGAATGTATTTATGTTATCGGCCAGGAATGTGTTTGCAAAACATTCACAGATAATCACCAATTTCAAATTGGTGGGAAGTCATTTGCAAACAGGAAGGGGTCCCCAAGGGACCTCTTCCCCTTTGTGAATGGGGGCAACAACATTTTTTCAGGGCAGGCAGTGATGGTCCCGCTGACCACTGCCCACTGTAAAACAAAATAAAAAGAAAGCATTCAGTTTTCTTTTCTGAAATGCATCTCAGTTTCCTTTAAGGAAAATGGACCTCATTAAAAAAAAAAATGCTTATTTTTAAAAGCAGTCGCATACATGGTGGCTTGCTGACCCTAGCAGGTCACCACCCTTGTGAGTTAAGGCCATTCCCAATGGGTCGTAAATTGTGACCTGCCTCAAGAACATTAATGAGGCAGGTCCCTTGCAATCTATTTGGGAATCATAAACAGTGTCTGAGACACAGTTCTACATCAGGTTGTGTGACTCACAAATTCTGAGTTGCTAAAAATCGCAATTTGTGAGTTGCAAACCCTGACCCTTGTACATGTGGCCCTAAAGCTACCCACCACTAACTTTATCAGACCCAATACCTCTCCCAATAACAGGCCAAGGCCCCACTTACCAGTAACTCCTTCTGAAACAAAGAGATCTTGTGCATGCGTGTGTGCCTGTGTGATTATACCCCTTCCCTTCAGGGTTGTCAGCTATCTTCTTCTCCTGCCTGTGGTTGCGGTCTTACCTTCAACTAGCATTTCCAAACCATGGGATTTTAACTCCTTCACAGCTGGACAAATTCCCCTGCTGTGCTGGGGGTGGGGGCGCGCACAGCGCCCCCGTGCTCATGACGAGCTGAGCTCGTCATGAGCCACGGTGGTTGTGTGCTCATGAGCTCGTCATGACCACACCCGTTTTTTTAGAACGCTCGCACAGCAGGGGAATTTGCCCAGCATGCAAGCGTTCTAACATCATGATGAGGTCAGCTCGTCATGAGCACACGAGCACCGTGGATCATGACGACCTGAGCTCGTCATGAGACTCGAAGGTGTTAAAAGGAAACCCACCGGCCTCCATGATTACCTTCCAAGTCCAGGAACACATACAACAGAGCATGCACACACAAGTATGACATGTTGTATGCTTCTATACATAGTTATACATAGGGTCATGTCAATGTTGCTAAGATCAAAAGACTATGATGGGGAGGCAAAGGCTTCTCCCATTTGGCCTCAAGGTTATGGAGCTCAACCCCCTTACATCTCAGACAGATCACTAACCGGAGGTTGTTTAGGGAGGAAATTAAGATATGGCTTTTCAACCAATGATGCATCAGCTAGTACTTGTTTAGTCATTTTACTCAGCGCCAAGATGCCTCGGCATTAGTGCGCTTTAGAAATACCATCAGTCAGTCAGTCAGTCAGTCAGCTATCATGTAGGCCAAGGGTGGGTTTATTATATAGCAGGGGACCTTTAAATGAGTGGGCCAGCAGGCAAAACTCAAGTGACATAGTTAAAAAGACCTGTTCACACTACTGATTATACCAAACAGTTAAGTTGCAATCACAACATATGTCACTTAACTCCTGTCAACTTTTTCACAATGAAAGTAGCACTTGGTGCACCCCGTAAAGAATAGTGGTGAACGTCAAACACCAAATAGGGGATTTCTTCAGTCCACATGTTGACTCTGAGCAGCAATGAGGATAAGGGACAACCAGGATATCTCACAAAGGAAATCCTAGCACTACATCCAGGTTCTCAGCTGAATTGAGGCATTAGCAAAAAAAGGTATTGCAATAAAAATATTGTGAAAACATTAGATAGGACACAATGATGGGTAGTACATGATCTCTGTGCTACTAAACAGCCGTAAATAAACAATACATTGAATGTACTCTCATTGGTTTAACCAATGCCATATTTAGTAGTAAGCTATTCAGGTACACATGTGTAATGACACTAAGAGTATGAAAGGTTTGAAATCTTCATGGCTCACAACTCCTGTTTTATTTTTAACACCTTCAATGCTAAGGCAATTCCCGCTGGGTGCTGAACATGAAGGATCTCCATTGTTCATGACAAGGTCAGCTCGTCATAAGCACAACTCCAGTGTACTGCATGACGAGCTGGCCTTGTCATTAGCATGGAAGTGGTTAAAGTTAGGAGTTGCTACTGAAAATGAAAAGCCGTTTCTAGTTGCTGCATGTTGTTCATCCTTTCCCATGCTGTGAGTAACCCTCAGCCCAACAAACATCTTCTTCATGCAGAAAAATCTCACCAAAACATTGTCAAGTTGGCCAACTTGTCGTCCCAAAGTCTTTCTTAGGGTCTTGCCACATCCATACTGCCTGCCCAAAAGACTGAAGCTTCCATTTATTTTGCCATTTACACAATCCTAGCTGTGTTCACGATCTCCTTCTGACATCTTCTGGTTGTGCGTGTTATACAAGCTGGTTACATCAAGCTATCAAATAAGTGCAGCATTCTGGTCCCCTAGAGGCACTGTGATGCTTTGGAATGCGGTGATGCAGGGGGGAATATGAACATATTGTGAGTGGTATATTATGGCAGTTAGAACTGGGAGCTGGATTACAAAGGAGCTAGATAAATGATTTGACTTTCCCATTGTGAATCCCCCTTTCTTGTTTGTCGCCAACATCACAATTTGGAGATGTGATCGTAGTAGGCATAGTGGCTCTTCAACAGAGTGTACAGCACATCAAAATGTTAAAAACAATTTAGAAGATGCAGCAAAGCTTTATCTTGTACATTTTTTTTAGAGCAGTGGTAACAGATTGAGATTGCGTATGTTCTGCAGCTTGATTATGTCAAGGAATGCTGTCTGCAAGAATCGTGGTTGGTGTGAAATGTTTTTATACTCCAGATGAATTGCTGGCAGGCATTTTTTAACGCATGGCCTTGAGTTTACCTGATCATGAAATACATTGCTTTATAATGTCTGAAGGATGAAAACAAGCCAAATTGTGTAAAGAAAATGACACACTGAAGCACGTGCTATTCATATTTGGAAGTTGGGAACGAGCTAAAGTCCCAACTTCTGGAAGAAGAAAGCGTCAAATGATAGAAATGCTTTACAAACATATTTAGTCAGGAAAAAGACAAGAGCCCAATTTGATACAGAAAACAAACCACAACTTGGGTATGTGGCAGCCATTTTTAAGAGTTAGAGAGCTTACAATTTGTATTAATCGCATTCAAGCAGATATACTTTCTTTATTTTTTACTCTCCTAAACCAACACAATACCACAGGTTGTGGGAAAGCTGCAGCAACGCAGAACTGTAAGAGGTACTAATCATCAGTGGATGAACTTCTAAAAATAAATTTAATTAGGGATATTATTTGGAAGCCACGTATCCATGAAAATATATTATACATCAATGTGTAAGTAGAGTAACCTTCCAAATATACAGAGTAATGTATGAGCGAGGAAAAACAGTAGACCATCAATGAGCATGGATCCAACTCATTGTATCTTGCCAGATTGGAAAATGAATGAATCTATATCGCAATCTTTGATTTCCATATAGGAGCAACGCCAAAGTCAATTTTCTTTGAAAGCAGAGACGTATCCTTGCATATTTCAAGGTGGTTGACTTGCACAATGGTGTACTCCTGATTTTCTACACTGACAACAGAATCATTATATTTGGAAGACTACTCCACTCACCCATTTATTTCTGATATATTTTCTTGGATACTTGACATTAGTTGCTGTCGAGATCCTCGAATACTCTCTAGTTAACATTTCAAAATTATTCAATTGAGTGCTAAGTAGAATATATATTTTATCAATAGGGGTTCTTTACTTTAAACAATTTCATGAAGATGGTCTTATGGACTTTTACTTTATAGAGACAAAAAGTCGCCAATCTACTCACAACAGCCCATCAACAAAACCACGTGTAGCATAATTTTCTGTATGCTCTCTGAGACTATGCTCTAAAGTTGAGTGACATTGTTCATCATATAAGGTCTCTTGTAAAAAGCATATTGGTTACATGCATATTTGATATGTTGTGCCTTGTATATTTATGATCACTGTTGTCTAAATATTGTAATATGCAAATGTTTGTGTTTGTAATGTAAAAATATTAAACTATTATATTTTCATACCTTATCACATGTTACTATATAGTTGATTTGAATTAATTATTCATGTCAACTGTATTGATTAATATAAATTCCACCCACTGTGGGTTGCACCACCAGACAACAAAAATTAGAGTATTCATGGATTTAAGGGAAAATGTCCATCCAATATCAGATTTCTTTATTCTTCTTTATTCAATTTCCTCATCTCAGCCAACGCGTTTCGTTCTGAAAGAACTTCATCAGGGCTGTAAAAACATTTAAAATTACATATATACCAATATGTATATATACTTTCTACACAAAAATCTAATTAGGGATGTATCTTCCCATGTGCCCTGGAATACATTTTGATGTCATGGTTCAAACAATACAGTGAACAGGGTACTTTTCCATTATAATACGCATGTACAATCTGTTTTTTTTTGTTTTCTGGTGGTGCAACCCACAGTGGGTGGAATTTCTGTTTTGGATCAAAAGTGGTCACCCCTTGGGGACAACATGGGCAGTGGAGGTGCACACCATGAGAGCTAACAGCTCATTGTCCAGGATTCAATTTGGATAGGCGGGCATATTGCCAGATGAGAGGTGCGTCACACACAACTGGCTTGTGTGTAGCGTTGAGTTGTTCCAATTTTGGGTTCGTTTGTATTGATTAATATATTAATTTTGACTTCATGGTGTTTTGACCAATTACAATTTTACCCACATTTGCTTAAAAATAAGCCCTCCAGGTATCTCTTGTTGTTTACATTATATAGAATTGAAAGACTAATATATTGTTGGCAAAGTGTAGTCTGTACATGGAGATAATCTGATCGGGTGGGCACACCAAAGATCGCTGAGTATGGAGTGGGTGATCCCAGAATAAAGTTTGAAGAATAATTTTCTTACATTTTCAGAAGAGTTAAGTTGCTTTTTGGGGTACAAGCAGATAATTAAGGTGTGTATCAATACTGTGCCAGTTGTGGTAAATTTGAGACATATACTTTTAAGTTTACTAGTAAGAAAGAAACTGGAACATTTATGAGAAGCAGGGTTATTAAACCAGTTGATGTTACTGAACATTTAGCCCCACTAGTGGTGGCAAAGAAATCTATTCAGGACATATATTTATGTGTTGATTCAAAGTCTTGAAATTGTGAGCTAGTTGTGGGGTCTGACACCTGTTACCTAATATCAATGAAATAGATAACAGCAAGAACACCATACGTCACAACATTAGGTCTCACCTCAACAAACCACATGGTCGAATTGGAATAGTGTTGTCAAGACCTTACACCTTTTATTACCCCATGGGTGCTTTCACGTTTAAAAAGATGCCTTTAGATCTGGAGTCTGCCTCTTATATTTTCTAGAGAATAATGTCCAAATTGTTAAATGGGATTCCTGGTACTAAATTGTATCGGGATACTGTATTAATCTAAGGGTAAACCATTCAACAACATGATGAATGTGTAAGATTGGAGTTGAGGAAACTGGTGGATGCTGGGCTTACAATTTGGTATTTCTGAAGTAAATTATCCTTATTATCTGATTTCTGGTACAGGTTTACCACAAAGGAAGATATCGTAGAGGCAACCATGCAATAAGGAAGAGTTACATTCCTTTTTAGGCATGTTTGAATGCTATGGTAAAGTTATAGAAAAGTATGCTGACTTGTCATCAAGTTGGAAATTCTTCTTGGGAAAGAAGATTGATTTCAAGTGAAGTGACACCTGCCAGAAGGAATTGTGGTATCTTGAAGAATAATGTGGTAAATGATCCATGTCTACAAGCATTTTTTCCTGGTACTGAAACTTTCGTTGTGTCTGAAGCTTTGTGACTGAAGCTTGTTCAAAAGATCGGGAAGCAGTCATGTTGCAAAGAAGACATAGATCAGAAAAATTAATTTCTTGTGCATCTACATTTATGTGCAGTTCAGAGTGTTATTAAAAGAGAAGTGTTGGAGATTTAATGGACAGTAAGAATGTTTAAGAATTTAATTTTTGAAAGTATGTTCACAGTGTTTTATGTTATGTTAAATTATTTGGTAAAGCGAAAACAAATGCTTGGAGGCGTCAAGGCACTGCTGGGATGTGGAGAGTATAGAGCTGAGTTAATAGGTAAAGAGCCAGGTTTTCAGTGTCTTGTGAAAGGAGAAAAAGTGTGTCTGGGATTTACAGGTAGTTCCAAAGTTTTGAGGCCTCTGCAACAAAGGTTCTACCGCCCCAGGAGGGATCACAGTGCTTTCGCCCATGCTTGAGCAGAGAGGCCTCTCCGGAAGTTACCATTAGAACCAGAAGTTAAGGTAATTTTGGCCAAGGTCATGGAAAGCCCTAAAGGTGATGCATTGGGCTTTGAAATTGACTCTTTGTTTGACAGGGAGATGATGAAGCTGTCAGAAAGCTGTCCTTAGCCGATTTGAACTTGAGTATTCCAGAAAAGAACCTAGCAGCTGCATTCTGAAGGGACTGCAACTTGTTGAGAAACTGCGCTTGAAAGTTAAGATAAAGCCTGTTGCCGTAATCCTGTTTTGACAGTATCAGTGTTGTCACTACTGACAGAAGGTGGCCAGGGTAACCGCATTAACCTGGTCTCCGAAGGCAATTTTATTGTCCATGAGGAAGCAGAGGTTTCTAACCTTCTTAACAGGTGACAATAGTGGCCCTAGATTCTGTGGACAGCAGGAGGGTTTCCAGAAGGTGGTGTCTTTGCCAAAGAGGAGGACCTCCGTCTGGCTGGGATTCAGATTAAGACAATTATTTTGTTCATCCAATCATCTATAATATTAGGACATCACTATCACAGGAATCAGAGAAGGGGATCACTATCTGGGTATTATCGGCATATGAAACCAGGGAGAAACCAAACAATCTGTCCAGAGCAGCGAGGGATGTAACATACACATTAAACAGTGTTGGGCTCAATGAGGACCCCTTCAGCACTCCCAGGGCAATGGAAAGGACTTGGATTTAAACTCTTTTAAGGACACTGTCTGTTCATGCTCACTCAAAAAAGACCTCAAAAGGGAGAGAGCTAGTCCTCTAAATCTGATACAAACCAAACGGTCAATCAAAAGGACATGATTGACCATATCGAATGCCATGGACAGATCTAAAAATAGGTGCAACCTTATGTTCTCTCTGCCAGTGTGCCTGTTTTGAATCGATTAAAAAAAACAGGATTACAGTTCACACACTACAGCGGGGTGGGGCGCAGTCCCATCATTGGGTCGGTAAAGAATGAACATTCCTCAAAATGGCACTGTAAGAATTTGAAATAGTAGTCAGTGATCAGACTTGAGCTGCACAGAGTTAGTGGCCCCGGATACACTGCATCCGGCACATGCACACCGGGACGTGACCTGCGATGCACTGAGGTAGGGCCACCAGAGCTGAGCAGGTCCTCGTTGATATCCAAGAAGAATGTCGCAGAGTGTTATGGGGGTTGGTTCAAGGTGTCCTTCCAGGGCATGATGCAGAGGGCTGAAGCCAGCAGAAACAGGCAAATGGAGATGAATGCTACAGACTCCTTATCACCACCATGTGAGTATTAGCTACATGATGATGTAGACAACCCCCAGGCCGTAGACTCAGACGCCACCAAAGTTCAACCAGAGAGTGTCCATGACTTCAGTGGCACAGATTCAGTGGCACCAGAACTGGAGGGGATGCAGTGTGCGATGAGGCCTGTACAATGAGAGGAACTCTGCCATGAAGAGATCAAGACTCAGTTCCAATTGCGTGACCTACTCGACCGCAGTGTATGCCGGAGGCAGCAGACAGTAGTGGCCGCGATGCACAGAGTTAGTGGCACAAGTGCATTTGTTGGTAGTGCTCGATCACCTCCGTACCGGAGATCCTTCTTTCTACGGACTGAACCACGTCTTCGTCTTAATCCTCTCCTTGTGTACTGTGATATGAACTCTGCCATGAAGAAATCAAGACTCAGTTCCAAATGTGTGACCTACCTGTCCACTGTGTATGCCGTTGGAGTACGTCAACGAGAAAGGAGTACTGCGTGCCTTGCTCGCGGAGGCCTTGCTTGTTTGAGGAGGCTGCCAAGGTCATGGGCCTTGGGCTTGGAGACTGCACAGGCATGTGGTGGGCCATCCGTGACACACACTGGTGTCGGCAGGTGAGCAGTGAGGCCTGAGTGCACATGGGCAGACAAGACTGGTTCAGGGACCAGCCGCCCGGGCTGGAGAAGGCGCATAGGATCAAAGGCACCGCCACTTACTGCATCGGCCTCGTGGTGAGGTGTGAAGCGCCGCCCTGGCAGAGCCGTTGGGCATTCCGTAAGAGAACCATGCCCAGAGCTACGTGCTTTTTATCCACACCCCTATGCTGGCCTGGCATATGCTGGGCCAGCCCACTCCACTCACGCCTACAGGTGGATGTAACAAGCTACATTTCCGCAATCTTCCCCACTGGCTGGGGTGAAACGGTTGCGTCCACTGTCCACTAAATTCCAAACACCAGCGGTGTATGTTGACATGGATATGTGTGTGGCCTGCATACTGCAGTCTGGCCAGCACATCCACGCCACACTTGCCATTGTGTACATTCTCATTCATGGGTCACTTGCCTCCTTCGCACATGCCTGGTTCCCACCTCTCCCCACAATCTGCTATTGTGTGGCTGAGGTGCCATGCCCTTGATGGCTTATGTACATGGCTGGCCCAGGTTCCCACAGTAAGTGGTGCTGTTGTGTCTGGTGGGTGGGCATGTTGTTTGGCATGTTGTATGTGAGTTTTTAACGTGTGCATTCCCAGAGTTGTTAGTTGCATGATTGTGGAGTTGAGGTGTTTGGTGTGTTAATTTGGTACTTACCAACGAGCAGTGCATTTCCATAGGTGCCATCCTGGAAGCGCTGGTTTATGATGGACTGTCAGAAGATGTATGAATCATGCACACTGCCTGGGTAGTTGGCGACGATTTGGTGAAGAGTCCCTGGTGGTCCACTATTGCCTGTACATTGATGGAATGTGTGTGATTTCTGTTGCGGTAATTGTGTGCAGTGTCGGCAGGGGGCACAAGTAGGACATGTGTTCAGTCAATTGCCCCTACACGTGCGGGAAACCAGCTATGGAGTACAAGCCTTGCTTGGTCTCCAGCTGTTCCCACACAATTTGGGGGAAGCATAGGTACTGGCGTACCAAGCTGATGATGGCACCCAAAACAGGTGTGAAGAACTTGCATAGGGCTGGCTGTGAGACTCCTCCGACTCTGGCGGTTGTTGGTTATAAGGTACCAGAGGCCAACAGGTGCAGCACAGCCAGCAGCTTTGTCTGAGTTGGGATGTTGGCTGTCTGCTCTGTTGGTACCATCATCCTGTGGGCACTGATGTTCAGGATGCAGACGATGGTTGTCCTTATGAGCCTGTAGTGGGCAATGACATTCTCTTGTGTTAAGTCTGTGAGGCTGGTGCATTTCCTGAAGGTCAATCAATCAATCAATCAATCAATCAGCAAAATTTGTAGAGCGCGCTACTCACCCGCTAGGGTATCAAAGGCGCTTGTCCGCCAGGTGGCAGAAGGATCTTCCTCCGGCCGTGGATTTGCGGATTCATGGGATGGAGGCGAGGGCGAGGCTGGTGGATCGGAGCTGGCGGTTGGGTGTGTAGAATGTGAGGCGGCTGTTGAGGTAGTTCGGGCCCATGTTGTGGAGAGCCTTGTGTGCGTGAGTGAGGAGTCTGAACATGATGCTCTTGGTGACGGGGAGCCAGTGCAGGTCTTTCAGATGGGCAGAGATGTGGCTGTGGTGAGGGATGTCCAGGATGAGTCGTGCAGAAGCGTTCTGTATGCACTGGAGTCTTTTCTGGAGTTTGGCTGTGGTTCCGGCGTCGAGGGTGTTCCCATAGTCCAGACGGCTGGTGACGAGGGCGTGGGTGACTGTCTTCCTGGTTTCGGTGGGGATTCACCGGAAGATCTTTCGGAGCATGCGCAAGGTGTTGAAGCAGGAAGATGAGACGTGGTTGACTTGTTTGGTCATCGTGAGGGAGGAGTCCAGGATGAAGCCCAGGTTGCGTGCATGGTCTGTTGGCTTGGGTGCGGTGCCCAGTGCGGGGGGCCACCAGGAGTCGTCCCAGGCAGAGGGGGATGGTCCGAGGATGAGGACTTCCGTCTTGTCTGAGTTCAGTTTCAGACGGCTGATCTTCATCCATTCCGCGACGTCTTTCATTCCTTCCTGGAGGCTGGCTTTGGTGGTGGCGGGGTCGTTGGTGAGGGAGAGGATCAGCTGGGTGTCGTCGGAGTAGGAGATGATGTTAAGGTTGTGTTGGCGTGTGATGGCAGCGAGAGGGCTCATGTAGACGTTGAAGAGGGTGGGGCTGAGTGAGGATCCTTGCGGGACGCCACAGATGACTTCGGTGGCCGTGGATCGGAACGGGGGGAGGCGGACTCTCTGGGTTCTTCCGGCGAGGAACAAGATGATCCACTCCAGGGCTGCTCCTTGGATTCGGGTGTTGCTGAGGCGCTGGATCAGGGTGCGGTGGCATACGGTGTCGAAGGCTGCTGAGAGGTCTAGGAGGATGAGGGCAGAAGTTTCCCCGTTGTCGAGCAGGGATCTGATGTTGTTGGTAGCTGCGATGAGAGCGGTCTCGGTGCTGTGGTTTGCTCGGAAACCGGACTGTGATGGGTCGAGGGGTCCGTTGGTCTCGAGGAAGGCGGAGAGTTGTCTGTTGACGGTCTTCTCGATGACTTTGGCTGGAAAGGGAAGGAGCGAGATGGGGCAGTAGTTCTTGAGGTCCGTGGGGTCCATGGTGGGTTTCTTCAGGAGGGTGCTCAGCTCGGAATGTTTCCAACTCTCCGGGAAGGTGGCGGATGCGAAGGAGCTGTTGATGATGTTCCGGAGCTGGGGTGCGATGATGGAGTCGGCTTTGTTGAATATGTGGTGTGGGCAGGGGTCGGTTGGGGAGCCGGAGTGGGTGGTGTTCATCAGGCGGGTGGTGTCTTTGGTGCTGACAGGGGTCCAGGTGCAGAGGGTGGTGGTGGGGGGCGTTGGTTCGGTGGTTGGGTGCGTGGTCTGTGCGCCGAAGCTGTTGTGTATGTCGGCGATCTTGCGGTGGAAGAACGAGGCGAGTGAGTCGCAGAGGTCTTGCGAGGGTGTGATATCGTTGTTGCAGGCACTGGGGTTAGGGAGCTCGTTAACGATGCTGAAGAGTTCCTTGCTGTTGTGGGTGTTGTTGTCTAGTTATTCTTTGAATGTTGTCCTTTTGGTGGTGCGGATCAGCTGGTGGTGTTTGCGGGTGGCGTTCTTGAGGGCTGTCATGTTTTCTGTTGTCTGGTCGTGGCGCCAGGCTTTCTCCAGGGTGCGGCAGGTTTTCTTGGAGTTTTTGAGGTCGTTGGTGAACCACGAGGCTTTCCTGCTGCCGGATCTGCTGGGAGGGTACTTCAGTGGTGCGAGGTCATCCGCGCAGGTGGTGAGCCACTGTGTGAGGTTGCGGGCTGCTTCGCTGGGGTCTGTCGTGTTGGTGGATGGGTTCTGGCTGAGGGCAGTGGTGAGCTGGTCGGCGGTGATCTTGCCCCAGTTTCTGCGTGGGGCCTGCTGCGGGTGGTGGTGGGGCGTGGTTCTCCTGAAGTTGAAGTGGACGCTGCAGTGATCTGTCCAGTGTAGTCCGGAGGAGTGGCTGAAGGAGATGTGCTTGCTGGAGGAGAAGACAGGGTCAAGCGTGTGGCCGGCGTAGTGGGTGGGGGTGTTCACCAGTAGCTTGAGTCCGAGGTTGGTGAGGTTGTCCAGCAGGGCGGCAGTGTTGCAGTCCTTGTTATTCTCTAGGTGGAAGTTGAGGTCCCCTAGGAGGATGTAGTCTGATGAGGTGAGGGCGTGTGGACTGATGAAGTCTGCGATGGCTTCGCTGAATTGTGTGCGTGGTCCCGGGGGTCTGTAGATGAGAGTGCCTCTGAGGGTGGTCTTGGGGTCGGTGTGTATCTGGAAGTGAAGGTGCTCGGCGGCGGTGAGGGTGTCGTCGGAGTTGGTCGTGATGCGTATGGTGTTTCTGTGGATGATGGCGATGCCTCCTCCGGTTTGGTTGGCGCGGTCCCTCTGGGTGATCTTGTAGCCATCCGGGATTGCTATGGCGATGTCGGGGGCTGAGGAGGCGTTCATCCAGGTTTCTGTGAGGAAGGCGACGTCTGGTGATGTTGTATCGAGGAGGTTCCAGCGTTCGATGGCGTGCCTGTGGACGGAGCAGGTGTTGAGCAGGATGCACTTGAGGTGGTTGTTGCTGGTGCTCGGCTTGGCGGGTGCGGTGCAGGTTCAGAGGCAGGTGAATTGGCAGGCTTGGCAGGTGAAGGGTCCGTGGGTGCGTTTCGGGGTGGCTCGGTAGCAGGCGGGGTTCCAGCTGGGGTGGAGTGCGTGGAGGGTGGCGGTGTCGTAGGTCTGTCGGGTGGGCTGGCATCGTTGAGGACCAGGGTTCCTGGCGCTGGGCGCAGTCCAGGCGTGGATGGGTGCTGTCTTTGTCTGCACAGCCTCTGTGGTGGTCTTTAGGGATTGGGGGGAGGTTCCAGGGGGCGGTGGCGGCCGTCGGTGTTGTGGCCCTGTTGGGGTTCCGAGCTGCATGATTAATAGCTCCAACCGGGCGATTCAGAAGCCTCGGTTAGTTCGTGTCCCAGGGCATGAGTGCTATGTTCTGGTGACCTGTATGAAATTGCTGCTAGACTGCCTGTCTATATAGCGATTTTAATTGTTTTAATCTGCGGCGTGTTTTTAAGGAAATACTGTTGCCCTTTAACGTTCTCCTGTACTGTATTCTTCCCTGCCTGTGCCCCGTTCCACCACGGGTTTTCACGCTTGTGTGGAGGGCACGTCGGTAGACATTGGGTCCCCGCTCCCATTGGCTGCTGTCAGTCAGGTGGGAAGCGAGAACTTACTCTTCAAAAACGGGCGATTCAGAAGCCTCGGTTAGTTCGTGTCCCAGGGCATGAGTGCTATGTTCTGGTGAAGTGTATGAAATTGCTGCTAAACTGCCTGTCTATATAGCGATTTTAATTGTTTTAATCTGCGTCATGTTTTTAAGGAAATACTGTTGCACTTTAACGTTCTCCTGTACTGTATTCTTCCCTGCCTGTGCCCCGTTCCACCACGGGTTTTCCCGCTTGTGTGGAGGGCACGTCGGCAGACATTGGGTCCCCGCTCCCATTGGCTGCTGTCAGTCAGGTGGGAGGCGAGACACGTGACCTAACTCACATAACTGGGATGACCTTTTTCGCGCACAGCGAATATGCGCCGAAGTTGTGCCAAAGTTAAGCCCGTCTGCGCCCGTCCGCGCTGAGGACGGGCTGCAGGACGGGCTGCGCAGGGAGGAAACCACGACATCGCTGGGCATCCAGGTAACGTGGTCCTATGCTTATAAGGACATAGTCGCACTCAAACCCTCCTTCCTACCCTGCCACCATAGTTTCACCCCGGAAGCTTTCTTTCGTTCACCTATATGTTGTTGCTACTCTAGTCATATTGAGCCCTCTTTCCCTTAGTCCCCTAAAAGACGGACTCTGGCTAAAACACCTTCCACGCTTACCACTCACACGGAAAGAGGCTTTCTCATCAATGCCAGGTCATTGATTAAGAATAATATCGCATTCCACGACTTTGCTATAGCCAGGAACCCTTCATGGGTTTTTATCACTGAAACCTGGGCGTCTGAATCCTCTGGTCCCGATCTCCTGCACGCTAACCCTGAGGGCTATGCGTTAAACAGATTGGATAGAGTAGGATGCAGGGGCGGAGGTCTGGCGATTCTCTATAAAGTCTCATCTGTCTGCCGCATTAAAACTCTCTCTTCTCCATCAGATCTTTTTCAGGCTATTCACTTTTCTATATCCTCTTCTTCCTCAGCGTCCTTTTCCGGTCTCCTTATCTACAGACCCCCCGGCCCCAGATTCAGTTTTAGCCACAAACTTTTTAAAATTTTAGAACCCTACTTTGGCAAACCCCACCTTACGGTTATGGGGGACCTAAACTTTCATTTAGATGATCTCTGCTCGAAGGATACCCTTTCCTTGGTGGACCCTATGGCCGCTTGTGGCCTCCACCAGCTGGTAAATAGCTCCACCCACCTGGCTGGCCATATTTTAGACGGGGTATTCTCCAATGACCCCAGACTCTCTACGGGCCCACCCATCTCCCTGGTGTGCTCAGACCATCTGGCGGTTCCTTTGGAATTTAAACCCTTCCCCTCCCCCTCCCTGTGCCATGGGTTTGCGAACAAAAAACTTAAACGGAACTATAGGGGTATCACGAACGACTCTCTTGCCCCCTTATAGTGCAGGCCACTACTACTCCACGAAGGATGCCAGTGATGCTGCGCTGGAGCATGCCAATTCTATCTCCAGAGCAGTAGATCTTTTGGCCCCTGCCTCCTATCGCTATTCAGCTAGGCGGAAACCATCAGCCCCCTGGTTTACTGAGCCTCTTAGGCTCTTAAGGCAGAGCTGTAGGAAGCAGGAGACACTATGGTGGAAAACCTGGGACCCTACAGATAGAGAAAGACATAAGCTTCTGCTTATAGATTACAAGGCTAGGGTCATTAAAGAAAAACAGGCCTATTTCTCTAAGCTCACAACGTCCCTTACTTCCTCGAGGGATTTATTTAAGATCGTTGACTCTCTGTGCTCTCTACAAACTCCTGATCCCATCATAGGTCCCCAAGAGCTGTGCGACAGGATCGCGCAGTTCTTTCACACTAAAATTGCGGACATCTATCTTACTCTTGAAGCACAGAGAGTCCTAATGAGTCCCCTTCCCTTCTTGACTCAACCTACCTTAGAAAGTTGGGAAAAAGCTCCCTCTAAGAGCCTGACCTACTTCCCTCCGCTTACCCTCGAGCAACTAGACTCTCTCCTAAATAGAACCAAGTCAGGCTCGCCTCTGGATCCCTGCCCTTTGAAGATCCTGAAAGAATGTAGGGAAACCCTGTTGCCCCCTATTTTGGAGGTAATGAATCGTGCCATGGCTCAGGGCATTTTCCCAGCAGCCTGGAAAAAGGCCATAGTCAAGCCACTACTTAAAAAGCCGACTCTGGATCCCGAAACCCTTAAAAACTTTCGACCGATATCGCTGCTGCCTGCCCCAGCAAAAATGCTGGAATTCCATCTTAATCAGCATTTGACCTCTTTTCTTGAGGCCTCTGGGTTTTTTGATCAATCTCAGCATGGCTTCCGAAAATTCCACAGCACCGAGTCGGCTCTCACGGTCGTGGTAGACAACATTCGATCAAAGGTAGACCGAGGCCAGACTACTTTACTGGTCTTACTCGACCTGACCGCAGCCTTTGACACCCTGTCTCCCTCGACTTTAACAGCTCGGCTAAAGGAGATAGGGGTGGAGGGCCCAGCACTGAGCCTCCTGACCTCTTTCCTCAACCAAAGAAAGCAGAGGGTCAAGCTAGGAGAATTCCTCTTCCCTGCTAAGCCTGTGCAATGTGGGGTCCCTCGGGGGTCGGCCTTGAGTCCGACCCTCTTTAACATCTACGTGGCCCCACTTGCCAGGCTGGTAAGATCGCACGGGATGGAGGTGGTGTCATACGCCGATGACACCCAGATCATGGTGTCCCTCTCCCACTCGGCGAGTACCTCCGCGTTCAGCTTCAGGAACTGCATGCAGGCAGTCTCCGAATGGATGATCTTAAACTCACTGAAGCTGAACGGAGAGAAAACTGAGGTCTTGATCTTTGGCAAAGATCAAGTCATATGGTCCAACGACTGGTGGCCCCCCTCTCTGGGAGCCTGTCCTGTGCCCGTAAAATCAGCCCGCAATCTGGGCGTGATTATCGATACGTCACTGGCCATGACACAGCAGGTCAACAGAACCGTGTCTACATGTTGGCGAGTCATTAAGATTCTCAGGAAAATCGCCCATTATCTCTCCCCCCAAGCCCGCAAACAGACCGTGGTTGCCTTAGTTGCATCACGGCTGGATTACTGCAACGCACTGTATGCAGACATTAATAAGAGCCTTATCCAACGCCTCCAGACTATCCAGAACGCGGCTGCTAGATTTGTCCTGGATGTCCCTAATACCTCCTCAGCCACTCTCGCCAGGAAGATTCTGCACTGGCTGCCGATCCAGTCCAGGATCTCTTTTAAAATTTTATGCCTGGTTTTCAGTGCTCTATCTGACGGATGCTCTGAAGCTATTGGCTCCCTCCTGATCCCTTACACTCCTAGCAGAAGCCTACGTTCTGCCTCTAAGAACCTTCTATTTGTCCCTCGAACAAACAGAGTCAGATGGGGCGGAAGGGCCTTCTCCTGTATGGCCCCTAAACTGTGGAATGCCCTCCCCTCAGAGTTAAAAACTCAACCCTCTATGGCCCTTTTTAAGAAAGTCTTAAAAACGCGTTTTTTCATCGAGGCCTATCAGTAAGCATGCCCTCTGACCCGGACTATGTCTGGTTAGGCGCCTTGATGCCCGTAGGGCAAAGTTGCGCGTTATAAGTTTAGCTTCATTCATTCATTCATGGCATCTGTTAATCTTCATGTGTGGCTCTGGGCTGGGCTCCCTTTTCTGGTGCAGGTTGGCTTCTGACTTTACACCAGGTCAGAGCAGGTGTTAATTTCCTGCTGCTAACGTGCCTTATCGCCTGTTTTGTGGTCTTTTCGCTGATCTGGCTGGTCGTTGAGAATGTTGCGGAGTGTTGTTGTCGTGGCTTTTTGCACGGGAACGTCTACTCTGCATCTCATTAGCGATAGTTGCTGGTGCCATCTGTGGCGATGTTTTGGCGGCTGCTATCTAAAGTAAACTGGTGATATTGGCTGTTAGCACCAGCTTGTGAATTGGGGGATACATTTCTTGCCAGATTGGCTGCAATAAAGTGCCGGTAACACGGTGATAAGTCCTTGAGAATAGCCCCTCACACTATAAAATGTTCAGAGTTCTCCTCTCACAAAGGGCACAGTTTGCTTGTTATTTGAGTCAATTCATCGTATTTGCCTAAATTAACTGCAATAGGTGAATTAATTATCGTACCTTATTGAAATTCATTTTTTAGCCAGGCTGTAGTGAATATAACATTCTTTTCTTTGCTTACTATTTGGAATTTCCACGTGCAAATCACCTAGTGTAAAATAATCAAGGAAAGTTGTAAACATTTATGCTAAAAATGCATTCACACTATATAAATGTTTTCATTTGCAACAGTTACTGTAAATAATGCTGGTAACCCAATTTGAATCCGGGTGCACTGAAAGCAAACTAAGAGATATACAATTGGAAATTGAATGTGGTATATAAAGCATACTTCTGTGCAGATTTGAATTTTTGCATTATATCTGATTTTTATGTAGCATACTTTGAATCATTTAAAGAACAATCATTCAGTGTCTCTGGATGAGCTTGTGACCACAATCCTGTATAATGACTAATGCTAGAAAATTCATAAATAAAAACATTTCTTACGTCTGTTGTTCACAGGGATGTACACGATACCACAAACCATGAACTGAATAGGCAGTGTGTGCAGTTTTGTGGAATTTACAATTTCTTTAATATGCTTCATTGTTTTTCAAGTACATAATCAAAAATGCAAGTAATATTTTTATTTAATTGTTGTCTTACTCATGAATGAAGACCTTCGGGTCTGCTTTGTGAGTCGCCCTAGATTCCCCTTTGAGTACTACCTTTTTATTCACTAAAGCTAAGTAGATACCTGTTGTCTAGGCACACATTATTAATGTCTGTGAAATCCTGCGCTACACGATAGTGTGCAGGTGACTGACCATCGCCTTATGATGATTCAAAGAACCCAGAGTGGGCGAGTCTCACTCTAGTTCAGATGCTCCATCATGAAGTCTATCAACTCTACTTCTAAAGACAAATGTGTACTGCTCCGACCCAAATCTCACCAACGACTCTTCTTTAATAAACTAATGCATGCATTCAGAGGAGAAATGAATGTGACTATCAAACCTATCTCCCAAATGTATTGACCCCTTTTTCAAAGATTTTATCACAAAATGGTGGAGATACATGCTAGATCTTCTCACTTGGAGGAATTAAGTTGGGGTTTGAAGGAAGAGCATTTGTGAACATTTGCAGGATAATCTCCAGAAAGATCATCATTGATTTGGGCGATCAACCCTCACCCATAATTAGTAGCATGCTTCACCATTTCGATCCTGTCAACATCCAATGCACTTTGTTGCCAGAATGGACTCAACTAAAATTAGGAGTTCTGTTTTTTTTATAAAACAAATGGTATTGTTTTGTAAAAACACAACAGTACTTACAGAAAATTTAAGCAGTGCAATCACAAAACGTTCATCTAATCAACCAAGTAAATTATCCAGTAGCCCATAATAGTTTTTTCATTTCCCCCATATCTTATGGTATTGTGGGTAGTATTTAACTTTATAATTAGGATCATAATTTTTTGCGTAACCATCAATAGCTTTTCTACAAGTAGCAACAGGCAGGGCAATATTCCTTTTGGCACTCATAGCTCCCCTACCCACCAGTGATCCCCTTTGGTACCTTCCAGATCTTTTAGTATAACTAATATAGCAGTTTGAGGAGAGGTATCAATTGCCCTCTCTGTAATTTGATATAGTCAAAGATTCTTGGACCAATATTGTTCTATAAGTGAATTCTTCCAAGCCTGCATGACACCGACTGGTCTAAAGCACTTGAGTCCCCCCATATAATCTCCAAGAATGCACGCTTCAAAAATTGTAAACACCTGATCCTTCACAGGACCTATCTCATGCATACCCAGCTAAACCACACGTTCCCCACGGCTAACCTCATGTGCTCTAGATGCCATGGCCCGGGGGCAGCCCTCCAACATATGCTCTGGTCAAGCCCTACCATAGTCAGCTTCAGACGCTCCATCCAGATCTCATTGGCCACTGTCACAGAAAATACAGAACATTAAACCCTGGGAGGCCACCATAAGGTGCGGACACTCTTTGCCAACCTTGCCCTCCTTTTGGCTTAGCACCTGCTAACTATTCACTGGCAGGCCCAACACCCTCCGACCCTCACTCAGTGGCATCAGGCACTACTCCTCTGTAGAGAGATGGAAAGCTCTGCAATACACTGAGAGGAGGCTCAACAAATTCATAAGCGTCCCATAGCTGCAGCCTGGGACACCATGCTAATACAGTTCAGGGTGCTCCCTGATGGAGATCCTTCCCCACCTACTTCACCCTCCTCGCCCTCTATCCCCCAGAACACCTGATGATCCAGAAAGGCCTTAAATCCTGCAAGGCCTCGCAGGCCCGCCTACACTCTGTGGACCCCATGATGCCCACTCCCCTAGCTCCCCATAGAAGGGAGCCAATAGGACACAAGGGTGATAGAGACTTGATCACCTTTAATTGGGCCCGAGACTGAGCATGGAGGGCCCCAACCACAGATCGTAAGAGGGGTCAAACCCCATCTACATCAACAATCTAAAGAGGTAGGACCAATCAAAGGAATCAAATGCCATCATGCCCTGCAGTAAAGCAACTCCCCAGACGTTTTCCTCATTCCGTGAACTCTTCTGTTGGAAGCAATCCATCATTGCATGGCTTTGTCTAAATAGTATTATCGTGGGGAGGCTTTGATGGACTCTAGCTGACCCCTTTTGTATAGGCTAGTGGGGTTATTTGGTTCTACTTTAAGGACTCTGGCCTCAAGGTAAGACATGATTTGACTTAGTTCATGCTCTTTGCTTTCAAATAAGCTTTAACTCTACCTTAGAGCATGGCTTTCCCAGCAGCCAACAGAATCCCTGGGGACTCCACTGAGCCTTTGGTAAGTTGAAAGCAATTCTTCAGTTCCTGTGTGTCATATTGGAAGCATTACATTGGCCAGATGCCACGGATTCAGAAGCTACATCGAGCACTCTCTCATGTAAGGGGCAAGTAGTTGAAAGAATGTTGGATATGAATAGCATATTTCTAGGGGAAGATATTTACTTTTAGTGTGAACATGATATCTATTAAAGCCAATTCCGGACAAGATATGTGGGTTGCTGACATGTGGGTGCATTCTTGCTCTTGAGACTGCCATACCAACCATGCGTCTCATAGCCCTAATAAGTATGTCCAATCTACTTCTACTAGTCGGCCTTAGGGCTAGGCCACCCTTGAGCCCATTACATCAATAGTTGAATCCATGAATGTATGACTGCATTAAACTCCCCACCCATGTCAGTAGTGCCCTGTGATAGATTACTCAGTAGAGCTCTAAGCTGCTCTAGACTGAATTTTGGAGGGATATGCTGACAAACTTGCAGTGTTTCTCTTCCATCCACCACTCTATCTTTGTGAATGCCAAATGCGCTTCAGCGTGCGCAATGATATTCGTTTTATTTATTTATTTATTTACATTACTCCGGTCGGTAGTGAGCCGGAGTTTACTACCCGCCCACTCCATGGCAATGCCTCCACGATCCGCTACTGCACGCCAACACATCAAATCCCTTTCTCCTTCCTTAAGTGTGTGCAGCAACTTGCCTTTTTATTAGGTATGTCTTTACTGTGCATCACAATAGTATATAGATCCATTGTTCCATCCCTCACAGTCCTGTGCACAAAGGTGATTCGACCCTCTAGAGGTCACATTGCCTATGACAATTCTGTTAGAAGGACTTGTTGGATTGGCAATCATTCCAGTGCTTCAGAGAGGGTGCCCTTTACTTCCCTTTGTATTCCATGTATCTCTTTGTTAATGTACATATAGGAATTGTAGGATAAACTACATGTATATACACCATAATCCCATCACTCAGAAAATGCTATGCTTTTTGGCATATTATGTAACATTAATTAGCATGTTCTTGTTGGGCCCATGCATTATTTAATATGATCGCTTAAGGCATCCTCTTTATGTGAGGTCGTGTCAAAGAAGTGAAAATTATTGGCTTGCCTTATCATTTATATGCACATTTATAGAATGAGTTGGGTCAGTTTCTCTCACCATCAAAGCATAGCCCTCCCTAAAATTTAGCTATCTGTTGTGCTATACCTCTGCAATATTGCCATACGTTTATTTATTTGTTTCACTACATCTTTTGTCATTGATATTCCTTTACGTGTCTCCTTTCTTGTTTTGAAGGCTTTCTCCCATTGAATGATGCACATTTACCAGTTCTATCTGTTCAAAAGGTAAGGTTTTTCAATTACTTGTCTCTCTTGCTTTATAAATTGAACAAACTAAATAAACCAATCTCAATCTCTACTGTTGACTGTTTCACACTTAATGTATTTTCTGTGCTTTAAATTAATCTGGCTGACGCTGATCAAAAATCCTAGATTCCCTTTTTCTGACACTGTTACTCATCTACCACCTAAAACCATTAACTGTCATTGTGCAATATTTGAAAAACCAATCATGCTTGGTGTAGGAAATGGCAATCTTTACTGTAGTGCAGCCCAGATTGTTGATGTAGAACTCTATGTGCTTTATCCATTCCAACCAGCAGTAAAGTGTGGATGCTCCCCCTTTTCGCATGATCAAATCAATATACTCCTACATGGACTATTGCACTTGGTTATAAGTTCAAAGTATATGGTACAAAGTGAAAAGGGGTTTTATAGGTTTTCTCCAGTACAGAAAGTATTACAAACAGCATTCAAGTATGGTGGATAACTCTTTCATAAATGGGTGTGTGAGTACCTGCATGGGTGGGTGACTAGGTCTGTGAGTGCCTGTATTGGTCTGTGAATGGGTTTGTCAGTGCCTGCATGGGTCTGTAAGTGGATGTGTGAGTGGCTGTGCAGGTCTGTGAGTGGGTGTGAGAGTGGCTTTGTGGTTCTGTGAGTAGGTCTATGAGTGTGTCTGTGAGTGGTTGTGTAAGTCCCTGTGTAAGTCTGTCCATGGGTGTATGAATGCCTGAGTGGGACTGTGAATGGGTATGTGAGTGTCTGTGTGGGTCTATGAGTAGGTCTGTGAGTGTCATCTGTGCAAATCTGCGAGTGGGTGTGTGAGTGTCTGTGTGGGTCTGTGAGTGGATGTGTCAGTGGTTGTTTGAATATGTGAGTGGCTGTGTGGGTGCCTGTGTGGATCTGTGAGTGGATGTATGTGTCTATGTGGGTCTATGAATGGGTCTGTGAGTGGGTTTGTGAGTGGGTCTGTGAGTTCCTGTGTCGGTCCGTGACCAGGTGTGTGAATACCTGAGTGGGTCTTTGAATGGGTGTGGGATTGTCTGTGTAGGACTGCGAGTGGGTGTGTGAGTGTCTAAGTGTGTCTGTGAGTGGCTGTGTGAGGGTCCCTCTGACACTCACCTAACACACAAATGGGGTCAGAGTACCTCTACCCTTACCCCTTTAATTATTTTCCAGAAACATTCTGTTATATTTAAAATGGTGGCCACAACCTCCCGATCAGGTTGTGGTCAGTGAATCACGGTATTGCTGGTGGTGTGTGACTTTACAGATCCACCAAAGGGGATCCACATAGTGTCCCCTTCCCTAGATATACAACTTTGTTTTTCCTTGATTAACTCAGCAACTACTAAATGGATTTACACCAAATCACAAAAAAGGATCTTTCCAGACAAACACCTACCTCTCTGTCAAATTTGGTGTAATTCCTTCCAGTCGCAATATCACACGCAAACGTACTCCATCTCTATTTCAGGATACAAAGAGACTGGTGCATTCTTTATACACATCTAATTCAAAAGATGTTCTAGATACTCTTATAAAAGCAAAGTTACAATTCAACCAGGACCCAATGGATAACACCTCTTTATACTTACTAAAATCTAGTGCAAAGTTTTACGGTGGTAAAAACAAAGCAGGGAAAGTTTTGGCTAATTATTTAAAAACCACGAATAACACGTTAAGCATTTAATCTATTTTTGACATTCTGTCTTAAAATTTAAAGATGCAGAAGTTTTGAATGAATTTTCTTTGCTTTATAAATCATTGTACTCCTCAGAAACAAATCCCACAGATCCCATGCTGTCGCATTTCTATTCAACTTACACAGACCTCAACAAACTCCTTCTGATCTGTCTCCCTTAGAACCTGACATAACACGGCAGGAACTTTCAGACGTTCTCCAACATCTTAAAAAAGACAAGGCACCCAGTCCAGATGGATTCACTGTTGAATTCTTTCTTCACTTTTTCAAATCATTACTACCCAAATTACACTTTTTGCTTCATTCCTTCTGTTCCCTAGGGAAATCCGCTGGATCTTTTTCAGAGGCACACATTTGCCTCATACCGAAAGAAGGCAAAGATCCAAATTACTGTAAAAACTATAGACCCATATCTCTTGTTAATGTAAACTATAAAATCTTTTCCAAAGCGTTAGCACTTCGGTTAGACTCCTACCTACCAATCATATTAGGTAAGGAACAGTCAGGCTTTATTAAAGGGCGAATAATCACAGACAATACTCGACTTTTCTTAAATATCTTATCTAAAGCTTCCCATTTAAAATATCCTTTGGCTGCAATAGCACTAGATGCGGAAAAAGAGTTTGATAGAGTTGAATGGCCTTACCTATTTTATACCCTTAATTGTTTTGGTTTTGGCCCTAGATTTATATCTCTAATCTCCCTGTTATACTCTAACCCACATGCTGCTGTATGCGCCAATGGTCTAGTATCATCATTTTTTGATCTCGGAAGAGGAGTGCGACAGGGATGTCCTCTATCACCCTTTCTTTTCAATTTAGTTCTTGAACCGTTCATTTAAAAAAATGTTCAAAATACACACATACATGGTTTTGAAACCCCCACGCCTCATGTTAAAATTGCGGCATATGACGATTACATTTTTCTTTTTACTTCAAACCCTAGTGATTCGATCCCCGCCTTCTTAGTAGATGTTCAGTCCTTTTCCTCAATTTCTGGATACAAAATAAACAATGATAAATGTGAGATTCTACACTTGACTAAATATACTTTTAAACCCGATTTCTCTCCCACAAATTTTGCATGGAAACCTAATCATATCAAATATTTAGGATTCTATTTCGCTCCCACAATTCAAGGCACAGTGGTTATGTGCATGAAGAAATGCATTAAAAAAATGTCAGAACTTACAACTAAATGCTATCCCCTCTACCTATCCTGGTGGGCTTGCCTGGACACTTTAATGATGATGCTTTCTCCTATTGTATTTTATCCAATCTCCAACATTCCGGTCCCCATTTCACCCAAATTATTTAAATCCATTAATTCCATACTTTCTTCCTTTTTTTGAGTAATAAAAGACCCTGCATGTCAATCTCCAGACTAATTTGTCCTAAAAATGAAGGGAGAGTTAATTTTCCTAGTTTTCCCGTTTATCAAAAAGCATTTCTACTGCGCCAGGCCTCATATTGGTTGCTTGAATCCACAGCAGAATGCCCTTTATGGACATTAGTTTAAAACTGGCTTTTATTTCCTTTTTCTTTTCAGGAATACTTAGCTTTTTCATGCAAACCCCAAAACCTATCTACTCCTTTATTTAAGCTTACTGCTAAACTTCTTAATCGAATTCATTCCACAACCCATGAGACTCTTGATTCCTTCCTTGGCTCAACTATATGGCATAACAAACCTTTGCTTTTACACGATAAACCTTTTTATTGGAGAACTTGGAGACAAAAAGGTTTAATATGGGTAAACCAATTATTTTCACACTCAGAATTCATCTCCTTCTCCTCACTCAAGCAACTATATGACCTACCCACTTAATTTATTCCCAAATTCCACATTCTCAGGAAAGCTGTATCAGACACATGCACTCGATTAACCAATGTGTCTGTTACAGGCTCCACTTGCAATGTTTCTAAGGATTTATTCACTTTACTGCATACTTTACTCAAGGCATCTAACATATAAAACTCTCTACAATCTACTGATACGATTAGGCAAAAATCAAATATAGAGATTGCTTGGGAGAACGATTTCGAAGAATTCTGGTACTCATCCATGTGAAGTAATATTTAGCTCAAGATACGTAAGTCTTCAAGAGCAGCTAGTCTGACCCAAACGTTGTTTTACATATATAATAGGCTTTTATTATCCCCAAATACTTTACATAAAAGATTTCCTAATGTACCAGATACACGTTGGAGCTGCACATCTCCAAATGCTGATTTATTCCATGTGCTATTTTCATGTTCCCTCATACATAAATTTTGGAAACGGGTTTGGGCGCAAATTAATTCCATTTTTGATACCACCTTCCCCTTCTCAGTTATAGATATATTTTTAGGCAGTTTTTCGCCACTATGGAGCACTTATACTTTTAATGTCAAGATTATTGATTTACTAATAGCAGCTGCATTTCAGCAAATAACACGGAACTGGAAAGATTTCACAAACATCTCTTATGAAGCCTGGTGGTAGGATGTATGCTATAATCATAGATTAGATACTTTCCTTACTTATCCTATACATATGGTTACAAAGCGTATTCAATTGTGGTCACCAATTACAACATTTTTTTTTATAAATGTGCCAAGCAGAATCCCAAGCTGCTTCCATCTCAGCAAGAAGTACTCAAACCCCATGAATTTCCCAAGCATCCTTATTCTAATTCTACTCTAATTCTAAATGTAAACATATATTATATTATTCGGTATAATTTCACTGCTATTGTTTAGTCTTATTAATCTTTTTTATGTATTATTGCTGGAGTAAACTTTGTGATGTAATGATTCATGACTTATCATCTGTATTGTAAAATGACACCATTATACTTTTAATAAAATATTTTCTTAAACTGAAAAGAAATTATGTATTGGTTCATTAATGGTCAGTCAGCCTGAATATTGATTCATTGTTTTTTGAGGTTACAGTTTGCAGGGAGATGCCCACTTTTGGAAGTTCTCTTTTGCCGGATAGGTTAGGACATACTATGAAATGGGATATGTAAAGGCCAGTAGGCTGTGGGAAATGTATGTGACAGTACATTGACGTTATATTGATTTTAGATTATTATTGTGAATAACATTAAATTAGTTGAGATACCACAAACAGGGCTGCTTCGAATGCCACTGGGCAGCAAAATCTATGTGTGGCCGCTCAGCATCTCTGGGTACTCATTGAAACTATGGAAACTAATGTCATGGCTTTTTCTCATGTATAAATGCATGTTGTGCCAGCAAATACATTTGATATTATCCACAAAACGTTAATCCTGCCATTTGGCTGAATGAGACAATTGATATGTTAATATGGCATGCTACTTGGATGGCACAGAATCTTCCTTAGTGTCTATATGTTATTGTCCAATGGGATCACAGCGCACCAGATTCAAATGGCATGATTTTAATTGTGTGTTTTTAACGAAGCAAGTATTGAGAAAGACAACCCTGCCGAAAGGCATCAGCTTGCATTGAATGCATTCTTTGCACTTGCCCTCGTGAGTGCCGGCACTTCTCTTTGGAGGAGTGGCTGTGGATATATCTGTGAGTCCGCCCTCCTGAGTAGAGCACCCACCTTAATAAGTTCGGCAGCATAGTGGAATATATGGAGAATATTTAAATGAATGCTGCCTAAACCAGAGCAGTTGGAGGGATTTGGCACGTACTTTGCTGGCTCAACAGCAGGGCATTACTAAATCTGAGGATATGCGGTTACTGAACCAAAATTGTGCAACTATGAACTGAAGCATTCCATGCAATTGCATCTGTGGCTGGCAAAGGGGTCAGATAAGGATCTCTTAACATCGCCCCTGTAAGGAGACACACAAGACTGTAATGGGAGCCAGGAGTCGAGGCAGCCTCTGTGTGAGTTAAAACCTCTTCCGGTACAATACATGACAGCCATCATGGGAGTTATTTGCAGGGAAGGACTGCATTATTTCTAGAGGAATGCAGACAACATTAGCCAGTATTACGTTTTTCATCAACTGCTTATGAGTGGCAAGATTGTGTAATTTTGGTCAATATCTTTGAGATTCTCTGTAAAACGTTAATACCGCCATTTCGCTGAATGCGACTATTGACATTCTAATATGCTGATGATTAAGTAATTTTCTTGGATGACGCAACCCTTCCCCTGTGTCTATGTTATTGCCCAATTTAGTTTGGTGGTGCAAACCCTTCCTCTGTGTCTATATCTTCTTTCCCAATGGGAGCGCAGCATGCCAGATTTAAATGACATGATTTGAAGTGTGTGTTTTTAATGAAGCAAGCATTGAGTAAGGCAACTCTGCCAAAATACGTCCGCTTGCAATGTATACATTCTTTATACTTGGCCCCATGATATATATATCGAGAGAGAGAGAATCGAAAATGTGGTTATATCAGGCCTCCGAAAAACAGTTCTCCATTGCAAGAATTGTTGTCATTTATTTTAGTAGTGCTCCCTGAATATGTGCCATTATTCCAGTTATGAGATTCATCATTTCACATCACTTGCATATTTAGGAGTACCTCTTCCTCTCTCTATATGATTTTTGAGGCAGAATATATCACTTTTTGTGTGCTGTTCGTAGAGCCTACATTAAAGGAAAAAGTGCAACTCCATAAAATGTCAGCTTTGTGCCAGTAACTCAGCAGTCCTGCAGGAAAAAGCAATGTATGTGTGTAATCTGGACAGTATTGAAAAACTACCAGCGACAGCTAGCGTGTCAGTTTATTTGTCTACCCACCAATGGTCATAGTATAGAGCAACAATGAGACATATCATGATGTGCTTGCCCCTCCCATACACGGCACTTCTTTCTCAGTTGCGCCAAGGAATTTTCCCCTTTGTCTAAACATTCTCTCACTTTTTTGCCTTCTCCGCTGCCTGGCTCAGAGCGTTCTCATCCATCTCACCATGGCATCGTAGCTTCTACTTTCACAAGAGGAGTTGTTTTATGGGTCTCCTTTATAGTTTACACTTGCATTCCACCTCCATCCCATGGTCACCCCTTTTTTCTCTGGCCCACCTGCCCTAAATTTCCCAGGTACCTCACTCGTTTGGGGGGGCCAAAAGGGCTGCTGCGGTCTAGGGAACACCTTGACCGTACCGAACTGAGGGGGAGGTGCAGTGTCAGAGAACTGTTTGTGCCAAGCCATGGAATCTACCGAGTCCCATGGCAACGATCTATTGAATTCCAATGCCTTCCTAAAATTGACATCATAACCCTTCCATGCTTCCCCAGAATACTGTTGACTCCACCCCACAATCCTGCTTGAGTAGCAAGCCAATGCAGCCTGTAGATCTGGAGGACGCTCAGCCTTAATTGCAGTGAAAACAGCCCATGCTTGCATCCAATTATTGAGATTTTCCTCAACCCTGAATCTAGTACACTGCGCCCTCCATTCACTTGGGAGCATCCACTCTTTTAGTGCTTTTGCCTGCTCCATTTCCCTATTATCCAACAATAACGAATAAATGTACACGTATTTATCAGCCCAAATCATTTCTTTCACAGCTAATGACACATGCTGAGCTAGATTTTCGCTCCTGGAAGGTATCACACCGTCCCCCAAGAGCGGCAATGCCACTTCCTTACCAGGTGTGGGCACCGAGGGCGGCTGCCCATTAACTCCGTCCAGCTGGGGAACACTTGTACCTGCAAGGGGAGAAGATATTGGCAATACAACACTGTCGGTGACCGGTGCCGATCTGATTTTTTCTACAAACCTTGCCGCCTCTGCCGCATGGTCTGCAGAATTCGGGAAGGCTCCCCCTTTTTGGAGCCATGGCATCATGGCCGTTAACTGAGATACCAATTCGGGTGGCATCGAATCTACATTACCCCCCGGGACAACAGGTACCACTGGGGTTAAGCCTGGTGGTCCTGGCACAGGTGGCAAGGCGGGCGCCGGGTGAGGCCAGCCTGTCCCCGGGATTGTGGGCACCGGTGCGGGAGCAGACCCAGCGTCTACTGGTTGACCTGCCGGCACCGGCACCACAGGGGCAATGGGTGTAGGCACATGCGGGGGTGGGACCACCGCGGGCGGTGCGGCTGGTAACGGATCCACTGGGCCTGGGGTGGGGACCGCCTCCTTGGGTCTTTTGGACCTAGGTTTCCCTTGCGGGGTGACAAATTCCCCTCTTGGCACTGGTGCCACCCTCTTGCGGATCGGTCTCCCGGACGGGCCCGGTGCCTCGCCCTCTCTGTCCTCCAACCGAGCTTCCCGCTCCTTAATTTGTCCTAGCTGTTGCTTAATGTCGCTCATCTCCCGCATCATAGCCCGCATCATAGCCTCCATGTTGGACCCCCTTTTTCCACCCCTTGGACCTGGCATGACGCTTACCCCAAAAAACACCCGCTGCCTACTTAGTTCCCAACAGGCCAACTGTGTGTACCTTTCAGATGGAGGGTCACCAGGGGGCTTTCAGCACCATGCAACGGCGACCGCAACACTAGCGGCTTGTCCGCTTATGTAAGGGGGTGAGTAAACCTAATGTAGACCCACCCGGCGGCCACCAGGAGCGATGAATGCTAGCCCCCCGTACCCCTCTTACCGACCAGTCACTCGTCCTCGCCTGCGATATGATCTGCGGCCCCTGCTCACACCACGTTGCGTGCTGGATGCTCTTACGTCCTCACTTGATGAACAACAAATTACCTAATCATTAATGTAATGCAGCCGTGAAAAACAGTTTCATTCCTACAATTGTAAACTTTCACCAGGGGTCTCCCATCCAGGTGCTGCCCTGGTCGACCCTGCTTAGCTTCAAGCGTGACGCTTGTGTTCCGCTGGAACAACCTCTCCGCTCCGACTCACCGAGGCGGGAAAACCCTTGTTTGTACCGCGTTACCTATGCGGTTTAAATGACGCCGCTAACGTATCAAAAACAGTCGCTCAACCTGCCCGCGGGTTTACTTTCTCTGTACCGCGTTATATATGCGGTTTGTTCTATTGCCGCTCAATACCCCGCAGCCTTACCCCGGCCCTCGTTGAGTCCCGGAGCACACCTCCGAAATACAAAAATCAGCAGGGCGGCCCCTCGTGAGCTGGCCCGCTGCTCGTCCCTGCCCTCCCCCGCGCCAACAAATACCGCCTTTTCCTCGTCCCTCGGAGCGAGTTCCACGTCCTGGGACCTCTGCTGCCGCCTCGCGTCCTCCGCCGACGACCCTGGACAGAAAAGGGGAAAATCCACCACTGCCGCCTCACGTCCCAGGCCGATGCCGATCCAGGCAATCCCACGACGGCTCGGCTGGCTCCACGAACCGCTTCGTTATACCTGCAAAATAAAGCGGGAAAAATTACCAAACAAAGAAGCCCCGAACGCGGGGCACAACGTTCAGCGAGGGAGCGTCCAGGGACAAGGGGGTCTCCTGGGCGCTCCCTACCTCTTATTCCCGAGGGGCCGGGTGGCCCCTCCTATCGCCCGCCCCCCCCGACCCGGAACCACTCCATTGCATCCGGGTCAGGAGGGGCGCCAGCCAATCGGCGGTGGGCCGCGCCCCCAGGGCACGCCCCCACCGTCGAAGGACACGAGGGGAGAGTGGGTGAGACGGTCGCCGCGCCGCCATGCGTGCGGGGGGGCCGAGGGCCCCCCCTTTTCATTCTCCGCTGCTTGGCTCAGAGCGTTCTCATCCATCTCACCATGGCATCGTAGCTTCTACTTTCACAAGAGGAGTTGTTTTATGGGTCTCCTTTATAGTTTACACTTGCATTCCACCTCCATCCCATGGTCATTTGTGGGTGTAATTTGCTCGTTCGTAGATTACTCATAATGTGTGACTGATTGCTACATACATTTACTGAATCACAATTATGGAATTACTTTTTGCAGGTCGGAATTGCCTTCCCGCTAGAAGCACGTCTTTGTTTTTTTTGTTGTGCTGTATGTACTGAACGGCAGTTTCAATGGTCTGGTAAATCGTAATGTAATGCTTAAATGTTCACAAAACTTTATAACTCCCCAGTATTGGAAATCGGATATTCAACAAGAAGACTGCAATAGAGAAGAACAAACATATTCAATGGGAGATATCTTTTCAAGTTATCCTACGGCTTTACAAAAAAAAGGAGTCTCATCTCTTGGGCTCTGTTCGTAACTGAACTGAAAATATTTTACTCAAAGAATTCAAACCTGTGTTTGAGATTTTTATTTCTCCTAACCAATTCGCAAGCTCATAACAAAGAGCAAACCATAAACTATTATCTGACTGCGCCAAAGAAAGCTCTCTTGCCTCTTTGCCGAATGATTTCCAGAGATACATAATGACAAAAAATAGGTATATTTTTTTACCATCGGCATAGATAGTCTTCAAAGTGTTTTGTAGCTGTACCACAAACTTTTAGATGGATCCAATATTAGATGTAAGTGCAATACTCCACTGCACAGAACATACTTATGACGCTGAAGTAGCAATTTTAATCAGTATTTTTATAATATTGACCTTCTAAAAGTAAAAGGAAACACAGAGCATCAAGCTCGGAGAAAATAGCTAATAACTGCTGCACTTAACTGGACATGGCCAGAGAACATATAGAACAATAATAAACATGTTTATTAAGGAAAGGGACAGACAAGTTGATTTTTTTTTGTTTTCATGAAAGCAAACCCAATTACGGAAAAAGCTATCCGAGAACCACTTACACATTGTTACAAAGAGACTGACTAAAAAAGCAGAAAAAAGCAGACAAAAGGGATTCGCAGGCCACTTCTTGAATGGTATTGAAAGCGCCTATTTTAGTCACAGTGGAATGTAATTGTACATACAAGAAGAAAAGTATTCATACTAATCACAAATGAGGCAACAAAATAAACTTGCCCAAAACTGCTGCACCCGCAATCTTCAACGGTCATTATAGAAAAAATAGAGCCTTTCGTAAATTGGTGTACAATGTGAGACAAGAGAGTAATTGGGTTATAAAAATAATTACCACTGTACTCTGGATAACAAATAGTGCATCTAAACATGTAATGGTCTGTTTAATGAACAGTCATAGATACAATTTTTTTTAAGTGGAATCGAAAAATGTGTGCACATTTTAAGAAATAGAACTGAAAATTAAGAAAGTGATTAATAATTCAGGGCTGAATTCTCAAAATGGAAACAGAATCAAAAAATCTTTTAATCGAACCACTTTCCTCATTACATCATCAATTCTTTCTCAATCCATATGTACAATATGTCCAGTTGGAAATCATGACAGGGATAGGCACACCGAAATATTTAAAAACATAAACCTAAGCTCAACATCTATGCCAGTGCAGGGTACTATTTGAGTGTGTCGATGTGCAATAATCTACATTTTTGTAAACACATTTCTACTGTCAGCCTTGTTTGGCATACTTACATGGTTATTAATATATCACAGACACTGGAAAGGTCCATGTAGAGCTATACATTGTTGTGTTTCAGCTCGGAACACCTTGGAACAATCACCTCAACACATCAATGGACGACAGAAAAATGTCCTATTATTTATGGAGATCGAATCTGCTGTACTGTAATGTCACTGAGGCAGGATGGGTGATAATGTACTGAACCAGAACAGAAACTGCAGGTATGAGAAAGTGGACACCGTTTTAGGAATCCCATTGGCTGGCCGGTTTTTGATTGAACTCGCTTAGCAAGGACTACCTATACCAAAAACCAGGGAAATTCAAAAATATCAATACGTTTTCGGAAGCGTAACCTTAGGTCACCTTTAGCTGCTTGGCCTATCATCTAAGGCTAACCATCAGAGGGGTGCACTTATTAAAAGTTTTGTAACAATAAAAGTAAAAACAGTACAGATAAAGCAATAACAATACTGAACGCTACAAATGAAGTTTATATTACATGACTCCATGGAACCAGGTAGAAGTTGAGTTAATTTGTTTCAAGACTAAGCCTGGGCGGAGTTCGTGGAGTTGTGCTAAGCTGAACTCCGCAAAGTGTTAAAAATAATCTTTCACGCTACGCGGAGCTCCGCAAGCGCCAGAGTTCCATAGAAAAATGCCGCTTGCGGTGATTGCAGAGTGCGGATGCTTGTCCGCACTTTGCAATCATTGCTAACGGCACCTTGCCCAGCGCAAACGGTCCCTTCTTTCCCTTTTCTGCTGGTTGAGAAGATTTTTACTTGAGCGGCAGCTTTCTCAACGCAAACAAGAAGTTTCTCATCACGAGAGGTCGCGAGCATAGGTGACCACTCGCAATGAGAAACCTGACCACCCCGCCTTGAGAAATCTCGCTGGGAAGTTGATTTTCCACACGTGCGCTCGCAGGCTACCCATATGGTGGTTCGTGGTGTAGGTTCCGTTACTCTGCGCAGAATGCTAATAGGATTCCAACGTCTAAGATGTATCATGATCTCGTGGGCATAATATGATGGGCCAACAGTAAAGACGTTCTGTATGGTGTGGACCTTTGTATCTTCATTGTTCCTTCTGTCAAATTGACTACTTTTAACTTCGCCGGTATTCAATTCTGGCCTCAACTTGGTACTGCTCTATACAATAGCGGGTCCATCACATTTAGATGTAGTTCCTCAACTACAATTCCTTTTTGGACTTCTGTTCATTAGATTAACGATATTCAAACACAGGCTGTGTACTGTTCAGCCTGGAGAAATTGCCTGCATAAGAGAATATTGAAATGTGCCCATATACAGATATTGTAGAGACTTTGGATCTTGCAATAGATAGTAGGATCTGGATTATCACTTTCCAGGCCAGAACTTTTGGTCCATCCTACAAGTCTACTTCTTTTCTTGCCCTGAGGAAGTTCCTTTAACAGGAACGCAATGTTTAGGCTGTTGTCCTGTGTTTTTATGAAGATCAATAAAGAACCTTTGAAATAAAGTGGCTGATTTGTGACTTCATCCCTGGTGCAGCCTCCACCTAAGTAGTGAAGTGCGGATGCTTGTCCGCACTGTGCAATCATCGCTAACGGCACCTTGCACAGCGCAAGCAGTCCCTTCTTTCCCTTTTCAGCTGGTTAAGTTGATTTTTACTGGAGGGACATCTTTCTCAATGCGAACAAGAAGTTTTTCATTGTGAGCGGTCACGAGTATACGTGACCACTCACAATGAGAAACCTGACCACTCCGCATTGAGAAATCTCACCGGAAAGTTTATTTTCCGCGCTCGCACTCGCTAACTTGATGTTGACGATCGCGAACGAGGAAAAATCTTTTCGGAAGGTTGATTTTCATCGCTCGCAGTCACCAACTTGACATTGACGATTGCGAGCGAGGAAAAAAAGTCCACTCCACTACACGAAGCAGAATTTTTCTGAACTCCACGTAACGCGGACTGCAGGAAACTGCAAACTCTGCAAACTCCGCGAACGGAGCATAGTTCACGACCCAGGATTACTCAAGACGTTATGACGGAAACCATTCCAAGCTGCTGGCATCTCAGGCAAGGGCTACTTCAGCTCTCCAACTGAAAAACACCTATGCGAACACAGCTTTTTTTTTAACGTTAGCTCCACGCGAGGCAAGTACAAAAGCTGTCTCGTGGCGACGTGGAGCTAGGAATACTACATGGGTCTCTTGCTTTTCATAGCAGAACAATAGTCCTATTTTTCAACAAATATAAAATGAAGATACACCTATAGACAATTAAAAGATGTTTTCATAGCCAAACTTTTTTCTTACTATCCAATAAGCACACAATGATGATAAAACCATAAACAACTGAAAGGAACCTTAACCATAGATTCAAAGGAAGTACGATCAACATAAATGTAATAATGAAATATGTGCATTAAAACAGATTCTACTAACCTGGAGAGCACAGTGCATGCACGTAAAACCCTATAGGAAAGTAAGATCACACATTATGAACATTTCCACTTATATCAAAAGGACATAGGTACTGTAAAAAACTTTAAGAAAAGTTGGATAACAGCTATGCAGCATGTTTCCCTTAAACAAATTGCAGTAAGGTAACAAGAAGCAAACAAGCAAAGGCGAAAATGAAGAGGATGATACAATTGTGTGGACTTCCCTGTAGACAACACAATTGTATCTTCACTGCACACATTACTCATCTGATCATCACTGGAAGCCTATGTTCCCATGTACTTTTCTGCACCTGTGTGAAACACTTCTGAGCATTGACTTTTTGTCTGCTATTATCTTTACCATTGCTTTGTTGTTCAAGGTTACCTTGTGTAGAGGATGGTGAAGAAAACATGTTTTTCTCTCCAATGATAACTTCTAAATTATCCAACCTGGGTTAGACTTTGACTACTTTCGCCGCATTCCACCAATGACGAACGTGAACAGGAACTGCCTGCCACATATTTTTTCAACCAACGCAGGTTCAGAGAACTTTACATCACTTTTATTGACAAACAGAGCTTCTCTTTATACGCACTGAGTCCCCACCACCACATGTGACACAAACACTTTTCTTCGAATCATAGTAAATATTCTGCTTAGGTTGGGCTTCTGCTACATTCTCCCTCACCAGTGTGTCTGAACCTTCCAAAGCCACCTATTGTTTCAACCATTTTGACATCCAAGCGAGTCTGAACTGAGTGGCCGGTTTCTTTCCCCTAAATAAATCAAAGAGAAAAATATTTGTAGACCTTCTGAGGTGTGGTCCTATAGAACCCCAACATGATTTGCACCACACACTTGTTGTACAAAGCCCACAATACACGCTCCTCTAATACACAGTGAAATGTTCAACCAGGCTATTAGTTTGGGGGTTATAGAGAGAGTTTATCTGGTGTTTGATACTACCCAAGAATTCTTCCATGTCAAGTGAAACAAATTGTACTCCGTTGTTAGAAACCAAAACCAAAAATCAGCACTGATTTGGAATCCGGTTCCACAATAAATCTTACCTCTGGCCACTTGAAGTAATAGTCTATGAGAACTAGAGCATACACTGAAAGATTGGGAAGGGTGTTGAAAGACCCCACTAAATCAATTCCCCTTTTCAACCATTGTCTTGTAGGACATTCAATGGGAGTCAAGGAGGGTTTACATGTCTTAAGAACGTTATCACTCATAGAGCAAACAACACAATCTGTGATCAGCAGATCAACTTCTCTGTCTATATCTGGTCACTCTATGTTTGGTGTAAGTGGTTCCTATAACACCCCTCATGAGCGCTTCTTAAAATCTGCATCTTGAGTCTTTCAGGAGGGAACAGCTTATCACGTCTCATAATTAACCCATCCTCAAGTGATAACTCTTAACCCAACTTACTAAATGATTGGATACTGCATTCAAGCGCATCTTTAATGTAGTTGAATACTAAATTCAACACCACGTTTAGCTGGTGAATGCCTTCCATTCTGATTCAGTAAAAGGACATCATTTTTTAACTTAACAGCTAATATAATGGGATTTTTATCCTCAATGTCATTAGCAACAGATTCAGGTTCACCTACTTTATGCACTTGCAAGCTCCCTTTACAGGGGAAATGCAGTCAGCCTTGATGTACCTTCTCCTGGTATGAGTTGGATATCAGACTGGAACTGTAAGAACCAGGTTGAAATTCTGACTATTCCGGGTGTGTTGTTTTTTAAAATTGTTACCCTCCAAGTTGAACACCAATGGTTTGTGATCAGTTTGGAGTATAAAATGCTTACTCCACATATAGCACTGACATTTCTAACTATTTTTCCAATAACTCCATCTCAATAGTATAATAGTGTAATTTTTAATCCAGGAGTGCTCTGAAGCTGATCCAATGGTCTTCAGTTATGGTCTAAGAGATCTAGTCACAGCCTCAGTGATGCAACCATAACATTTAAACTGGCCCAGGAATCATTGAAGAATTGAAAACAAGATATGCAAACCTTTTGCAAGGGACTTCTCTGCTTCCTATCATCACTGATGTCAAGCTCCATAACAGGTGTTTTACCGCAACAAACACAAAAATTCCACTTGTTCTGGAAGTCAATTAAGAGGCAATGACTTTATCTAAGGTATTATAACCTTGAGCTGGATAGGAAATGTTTAATTACCTTGTTATTCCTAAACAGGTAAAGTAGGAGTCCTTTATATTCACTCTTCTCTGGTCTTGTCTTGAGATGTAGTTGGTGTCATCATCATGTCAATGAGGACCTTGGCTGTGGTTCAAAGTTGAAAGCCGCAACTAGTCTAGAACTCTTGACTTGCTTTTGAGCTTCTGAACAGGAGGCAGCATCATCTCTTCTGGCTATTTCTCTTTAGACTTCAGCCTGGCGGACCCCTACTCTTCATCTGCTTCAAATTCCATTCTCTAGTATATGTGTTGGAAGAACAACGTCCATGTAAAAATAGTAAGTTAGTTGGTACAGCACTATAAACATGGCCCTGTTGAATTTCATTCTAGGATCATCTATTTCTGTACCGGTTTTTAGTTGTCTAGGCACTATGGTTGCTTCTTTTGATTCTAAGCTTTTTCATAATACACTGCTCTTACTTTCAATAAATTCTGACTACCTTACAATAAACTTTGAACTTGCAGGAAATGCTTTTGCAAAATGAGGAAAATGGTATAATAATGGTGTAAATTTACTTCTAAACCACTTTAAAATACAATATTTTACAAAGCAATTTATTTTAAAATGATACATCACAGGATGAAAGGCTGCAAGAATGAATAAATCGCGAATATAAACTGTGCAAATTGGAAATGGGGAATAGTTAACCAGCACAAAGAAAATTATAGTTCCTAAATACAAAGTGTCCATTTTGAGAACACACTGCATTAAGATTGCTATTTGATGTAAAAGTAGAAAGCAACGTAGGAGATTTTAGCTGGCAGGCACAGATAAGTCCAATTACCTTCTTACGATTCACACTATTCCTCTAAAGAAAATGTCCAACAAGTTAAAAAAAATGTTAAATATTAGCACTTTTGTCAAAATACCTTTATATTTGTCACACTACCATGCATTTCTGCTCTCTGCTTCGCAAGACCTTTTATGCTAACAGCCTACATAGAACCTTATACTCCAAAGCTAACGTCTATACTTTGGTTGAGGTTTTTATAAATGTTGTATTTCCCTCTGTATCCAGAACAGTTGTAGATTCCAAGCACATAGATCATTGGGGCAGGTACCTTTCACCAGGCATTAACATGTAAAACCGGTCCAAATATCTCCTTGTATCAGGCTAGTTAAAGATCTGAAGCAAGGTCATGGGTACAGCAATTTTAACAAGCGTGAAAAACAAATGTTGTCCTGGCAGACTGTAAAATGTCTTTCTGCAGTGACCAAGGAGTATTCTTCTTCTGCATTTGAGGCAAGTTCTCAAGTATCAGTGGATCAATCAAAGATGCTTCAATGGGGAGGTAGCCAACCATTGGTGGGTGAACCTCAACCAATGTGTAGAAAGAGTCCACACATGAATCTCTCACTTTTAATCCAAAGTGAATAAGTTCTTGTGCTTTATGAAACCTAGTTGGTATCAGAGTACTACACAATTTAATCATATTAATAAGATTCATTGGAATCGTGGATTTTTTTCAGGTTGAAAGCAAAAGGGTATTTCAATGTGTGGTTTCAGGGCAGCCAAAGGCTATTTGCTAGGTATGATGACCCACTGAGATAGGGTACTTATATTTAAAAAATGAGGACACGATTCCCTAGAGCAAATGCTTGAGCTAACGATTCAGTTCCCAACCACTAGGAATTTATTTTTATTGCATTACATCCAAGCTTTGCTTCTCATCTATTACAAATGCTTCTGAGTCACCTTGAATAAAAGGCATTCTATACTTGGACCTAAGCAACCCAGATGTATTTCAGCCTCAGTTAACCTTCTGTTGATGTGCAGATAGAGGCTCAGGGCAGATAGAGCAGGAACCACATGCCACCAATTCCAAAACAATTTGTAATGAAACAGCTATATGCTATAATAGGTATTGCTTAAACAAAATGTTTTAACTCTTTTTGAAATGCCATCATGGAAAATTCTAAATGTAGTAGAGTAACATGGTCTTTTCAAGATGGTATCAGCAGTAGAAAATGCCTGCTTGAATGGTAACACTCTCTTTTCTCTGAGTGGCCCATAATCCTACAAGAACTGAGGCTTGATGGGAATCAGGGATTTCATGTAAGGCAAAGCAGTTTAAATAAGAATAATCACCCAAAAGAGACCCTGCTGATTAGGCAATATAAAGTCAATATCACAGCATTTGTTTGCCCCATTTATTGACCAACCAAGCAATTGAAGCATGATCACAAATTGAACTGAAGAAGGTGAATATTGAGAAGCTGTCGAGCAGGGCATTTGCTGTGCCAATATATAAGGGGTCTGAGCTGCAACTGCAGTTAGAATATTAATGGGTGAAAGAAGGCTTATTTGTCTATGAATTGACAATGTAAAAGGGAGATGTTTGATTATAGTCACATGTTACTGAAATGAAAGATGGACATCTAGATACAAATCCCTACACCTAGTAAGACAAATAATTGTAGAGAATTAATTGCCTATCAATGCAGGTATTATTTTTGGGTTACATCACAGATGGGCCAAGGCTATCCAGGGTTCTGAGACAAAAGGCATGGCCTATACTGGTAGGTGCCCTAAGCTGACTGCACATTAAGAAGAAACTGGTTATCATTCAGATATTAGTGAATGCAGATATTTGTCTTAGCCACCAGATCCAATGGAATCTCCATAGACAACATGAAAGTTATGAGACCATCGTCAACTAATGTAATGCCTTGCAGATGAATTAAAGCTATCAAGACTAACTGGGACATATTTGAGTTAACTTGAATCCATCAGTGATGTATGAGTAAAACTACTTTGGTACCATCTCACACAGCCCACCAAAGTATAATGCTTCAGAGAAAAGCCCTTTGGTGGCAAGCAGGTGCCAACCATCTGGCTGAAGATTGGCCGTGTCTGTATACAGCAGTGAGGTCACTCTGATTTACATGGATGCAAAAAGTAAATAAATTCTATAGGAATCTGTAAATAGGAAGCCACACTCTTCGCTATGGTCTTATCAGGAAAACTGAAGTTTCTTATGGAAAAACTGGTCTAGGTAAACTAAGCTAACAGCAATAATTCCTGAGTAAATGCCAGGTAAATCTGTGAATAACACATTCTAGTTGTCAATGGTTTCTCACGGGAGGGTGGGACGACCCCACATCACCATTCTTTAGCCCACTCTGCCACCCCAGTATAGTCATGGCCATATGCAAATCAGTCTGACCCTGTGCCTCATGGGAACAGTCCAGCCCGAACTGCCAAGCCATGCCTTTCCTGGACCGGAAACAAGCTTCCTAGAACCGGCTTCTGGCATTTCAGCCGTCTTCTGCCAGCCTTGCTTGAATCCAGTGGCAAAGTGAGCAAGGGACTCACGTCTGAGCATACCCTGCCAACTTATGGTGAACAAAGCGGTACAAAAGGGGGTGTTGATGGACGGAGATTCCCCCTTGTCAGTAAGCTCTTATGCTTTAATTTTAAACTAGAAACTCTTCTGGTTAATGTTTGGTGTCACTTTTCAAGTTAATGTAATGTAAAAAATTCGTGTAAAGCACACTTACACCCAGCGGTTTCATGGCGCTATAAGCAATGGAGAGGCAGAGAGAGACAGGTGAGAACAGAAGATAGGGGAGTTTAATTGTGCGCCTTACGGAACAGGTGAGTTTTCAAGAGGGACCTAAAATGAAGGTAAGTGGTGGTGAGCCTAAACTCCAAGGGGAGTACGTTCCAAAAGGAAGGGCCAAGGGACGAGAATTTGAGTCCTACATGTCTCTTGCGTTTGAAGGTGGAAGTTTTAAGTAGAGCAAGACGGGAGGACCGGAGATTCCGGGGGGGGAGTGTAGTGTTGTAGAAGGGAAGAAATGAAGGCTGGGCCGAGGCCAGCCAGTGCTTTAAAGATCGTGCAGCCCAATTTAAAATTGCACCGTTCAGCAACGGTGAGCCACTGAAGAGTTTTCAGAAGTGGACGAACGTGCTGATGCCTAGGCTGATTGAAAATTAATCGTGCCACCTGGTTCTGGACCAGCTGTAATCGGTTTAGTTGGTAGGCGGGGATGCCAACATAGAGAGAGTTGGCATAATCGAGCCTGGAAATTACCAGGGCAAGTAAGGCCAGGGTGAGGGCCTCTGTGGTTAGGAATCGAGATATCTTACGGATTTTACGTAAGTGAAAGAAGCTAGAAGAGACCACCGCATTAATTTGGGGTTTCATCGATAGGTCCTTACAGATGACCATCCCTAGGCTTTTGACAGAGTCGGCAGGGCGAGGGGGAAGGCCTAGGCCAGTAGGCCAGAAGTTAGAATTCCATGGATTGGATGTACCCCCGATAAGAACCAGTTCGGTCTTATCGGGGTTAAGTTTCAGATGGTTTGCTCCCATCCAGTCACTAATGTGACATAAAGTAGACTGGAAATTGTGAATAGATTGATCCGAGGAGTCGATGTCGAGGATCAGTTGAATGTCATCTGCATAGTTAAATGCAGTGTCATTTCTGCCTCGTAAAGAACGAATGAGAGGGCCAAGGTACAAATTAAAAAGAAGGGGGGAAAGGGAGGAGCCCTGTGGGACGCCACATGTTAACTTGACCTTGTCAGCGGCGAACTGAGATAGACGGACAGCCTGATGACGATCGCTCACAAACGAGCGAACCCAGTCAAGTGCTGAACCCCGGATGCCGGCCTCCTCGACACGGCCGACCAGAATATCATGGTCGACCGTGTCGAAGGCGGCCGACAAATCGAGGAGTACCAGAGCCTGGCTGGTGTTGCCGTCCGCCCCTCTCCACAGCTCCTCCATCACTGCAAGAATGACTAACTCAGTTGAGTGGGCCGGTCGAAACCCGGCCTGTTGGGAATCAAGGAACTGTGAGTGTTCAATAAATGAACTCAAACAGTGAGTAACATGGGCCTCAAGGACTTTGCTGAGGTAAGGGAGTAGGGAAATGGGACGAAAATTATTCATAAGGGAGGGGTCAGCATTGGGTTTCTTGAGGATAGGCACCACAACCGCGGTTTTAAAGGAACTAGGGACTAAGCCTGTTTTGAATGAATTATTGAGGAGAGTCAGAGGGGGAGTGGGACAAGCTGAAAAAACATCACGCAAAACATGGGGGGGACAGCAGTCAATAGGGGAGCCAGAGCTCACATTATTTAACAAAGTTCGAAACTCATCTTCCGAGATAGGTGGTATCTGTGTAATCTGCTGCGAGTTGTGATCAGCAGGTGTTGAGATGGATAAATTAGAGGGGACCGAGCAAGGAATACTATTTTTAATTTTAATAACTTTTTCAATAAAAAAAGAGTTAAGGGAGTCACATAGTGCCTGAGATGGGGAAGGTTTAATGGTAATCCTATCTGGGTGTGAGAGTTCTTCCACAATAGAAAAAATATCCTTAGCCTTGGAGGCTGAGTCAGTGATTTTCTTAGAGAAATAAGATGTTTTGGCTTGTAAAATAGCTAGCTTATAATCTTTAAGCAGGGTCGTGAATACCAGCTTCTTATCAGGAGTATAGTCTCGCCGCCAACTGCGCTCGGCCTGTCTAAGTTTGAGTTTTCTATCTTTAAGTTCCTGTGAAAACCATCTTTTGGCGTCATGGGGGCGTTTTAACCTAACCTGTTTCAGAGGGGCTACAATGTCGCTGGCAGACTCAAGCCAGTGCTGCAGGCCCAGCGCTAGGGTGTCCAGCGAGTCGTCCTCTGGTGGGAAGGAGACTCTAAGTAGAGTGACAAAGGAGCCTAAATCGGCCCTGTTCCAGTTCCTAGCGGAGAGGTTGCCCTCAAGGGTACGGCTAACATGGGTAGTTATGACGAAAGAAAGAGTAATAATGAAATGGTCCGACCAAGTGCAGGGCAGGACAAGGGGGGAGGAGATGTCCAGATTGTAAGTACATACCTGATCAAGGGTATGGCCCTTGATGTGGGTTGGTTGACGAATGTGTTGAAAGCGGTTCATACCCAGCAACAGGTCGGAGAAGGTGGATGAACAGACACTCTCTCTATCATCGAAGGGCCAATAGTTAAAGTCCCCTAGGATCAAGATTTTAGAGTTGTTAATGACCAGCTGGGAGAGCATATCACTAAATTTAGATGGAAAGTTGGGCATGGACTGAGGGGGACGGTAAACTAAAACACAAATAAGGGGGGCCACAGGGGAGTCCAGCCAAAGAGTAAGGCAGTCGACCAAAGGGATCGCGATAGTAGTTACTGAAGAAAATCTAATAGGATGTTTAATAATGGCTGCCACCCCGCCGCCTAGCTTCCCGGTGAGTCTATTGGCTTGGAGGATATAATAGCCTGGAGGAACCGCAGCTAGAATGTCCGGCGTAGACTCCTCATTCAACCATGTCTCTGTGACAAAGAGTATGTCGGGCTTATCCGAGTCCAGGAGCTGGAAAATCTCCAGTTGGTGTTTGACCAGCGAGCGGGTGATCAGATAGCTCACCGTGAAATTAGAGCTAGTGGCTCCTTTAACAGGAGGAGGGAGGATGGCCACAGGGTTCGGTGCGACAGGAGCAGGGGCTATTACTGCCATGGGAACAAGCTCCGGACAAGCCAAACGCGGACAGAGCAGACCCAATGAGTCCAATCTAGCCAATGTAGTTGGACAAAGGGGCCTTTGAGAGTGCAGAAGTTTCAATTCATGGGCAGTGTATGAGACAAAAAGGGCAGAGTGGTGTGCCCCTTGCCCCGACCGACCGCGGACGGGTGCAGACGGGCTCGCCTTTGGCGAGCCTTCGGCGCGCCCGCTGCGCTCGTCCGCCGCTCCTCCGAGCAGGGAGAAGCATTTTATGCTGTGGAGGGTAGGAGGGCCGAGCAAGTAATCTGCTCGCCCTCTGACTCACCCAAGATGGCGACCTCGAGAATGATTGGAGCCGGTGCAGCGCCTAATCGGCTGCTGTTGGCCCTGAGTTACCAGCGTGCACAGGAATATGAGTGTAAGTAAGTGGGTGCCTTAATTTTAATTTAAAAGTACACAATACAAGATCGTAAATACAGTTTTAAAAACAAATCGCTACAAACTGAATTCCCGGCTTCCACCTCAGGAACCTGTTGCATAGTCTGCCTAAGCTGCGGCGCCAGTGAGAAATGCGTTTTTTATGCTGTGGAGGGTGGGAGGGCCGAGCAAGTAATCTGCTCGCCCTCTGACTCACCCAAGATGGCGACCTCGAGAATGATTGGAGCCGATGCAGGGCCTAATCGGCTGCTGTTGGCCCAGAGTTACCAGCGTGCACAGGAATATCAGTGTAAGTAAGTGGGTGCCTTAATTTTAATTTAAAAGTACACAATACAAGATCGTAAATACAGTTTTAAAAACAAATCGCTACAAACTGAATTCCCGGCTTCCGCCTCAGGAACCTGTTGCATAGTCTGCCTAAGCTGCGGCGCCAGTGAGAAATGCAATTTTTATGCTGTGGAGGGTGGGAGGGCCGAGCAAGTAATCTGCTCGTCCTCTGACTCACCCAAGATGGCGACCTCGAGAATGATTTGAGCCGGTGCAGCGCCTAATCGGCTGCTGTTGGCCCTGAGTTACCAGCGTGCACAGGAATATGAGTGTAAGTAAGTGGGTGCCTTAATTTTAATTTAAAAGTACACAATACAAGATCGTAAATACAGTTTTAAAAACAAATCGCTACAAACTGAATTCCCGGCTTCCGCCTCTGGAACCTGTTGCATAGTCTGCCTAAGCTGCGGCGCCAGTTAGAAATGCGGTTTTTATGCTGTGGAGGGTGGGAGGGCCGAGCAAGGAATCTGCTCGCCCTCTGACTCACCCAAGATGGCGACCTCGAGAATGATTGGAGCCGGTGCAGCGCCTAATCGGCTGCTGTTGGCCCTGAGTTACCAGCGTACACAGGAATATGAGTGTAAGTAAGTGGGTGCCTTAATTTTAAATTAAAAGTACACAATACAAGATCGTAAATACAGTTTTAAAAACAAATCGCTACAAACTGAATTCCCGGCTTCCGCCTCAGGAACCTGTTGCATAGTCTGCCTAGGCTTAATGTCTGCAAATAAACATGTCCAGGTAATTAATTTCTGCAAACATGATTTGAGAGAGCAATAGATCCCTATAATTAAGCAGCAAACTTGTTGTAAACTTTATATTCATTTAAAAAAAAAAATCGTACACTATGCGGGTGGTTTCAAATTAAACAGCCACATCAATTCTACTCACATATGATGACAACGCATTAGGGAAATAGGGAAATAGAGCAATTGGGGGTGATACAATAACATGACAAAAACGCAATATCCAAATGAGCAAAATGAACATAGAAAATGATCAAATTACCAATATCTGTATTCCTTTTTTCCCTTGCTAAATCAAAGGAAACCAAGTCAGATTTAATCTGATATGTCTCTTTTTCCCCTTGAATTTCAAAATTGGAGATTCCATCTGTAACATATTGCACACAAGTGTCCACCTTGCATTGGATGTCAGCGTTTCTTCTCAATCCAATCACGTGTAATAGCTAGCTGTGTAGTAACATTTGCAATTGAAACATTTTCAGACAAATAATTACTGATTTCAACTTTTATCCAATTCATGATCTAATCAGTGGCCAGGTAAACATCCTGGTGTAATTTCAAACGGAGATACAGAGTAATATCAGACCAGAAGACAATCAACCCAGGGCCATTTGCAAACATATGACCAATGTCAGCCTCCAAAAGTCCACTTTTTGGGCACCTTTTATGCGTATTACTGGCGTTGTTAGCACCCCACCTAGTGATTTTGTTTGGCATATAGTATAGAGATAGTTTGATACTCCTGAGGCTTAAAACTACCATATGCTATTAAGATATTAGTTAGCTAAAGTGCCTCTCTATGTCTTCTGATTGAATTTCCTGCCAAACTATCACACTTCATTTTTGAGCCAGCTCCGAGACATCATCCACTCTATTTGCACACAACACTTTGTAAACGTTGCCAATTGATATCTGTAGAATATTAGTATATAATTTTGATACTTTACTGGACACATTGTTGCATATCTGCACCTACAGTAAAGAATGGTATTCTGTGGCAGTTTTAACTCGGATTACAGAATGTGCAAAGGTACAGAAACCCAATGGCTTAATCAATTGGTCAAAAGACTATGAACCTTAATAATACCATCTGTGTGTCATGCTATCCTGAAAGATAGGCTTCAAAGAAGGCTTTCCAAAGAGTGGTGTTAGCTTGGGTACATAAGGGATCTGATATTTTTCTGCCAATCATCACACATGTGCATTATATCAGATATAATCTTAAAAATGACTCATTTAAAATAGTTCAGATGCGTATGCGACCTAAAAAGCATTTTACACTTTTACCAACTGCAATTTGATTAATACACCGGATCCTTGCATCTCTACTATTGGTAATAAGACACTGAATGCATTGTCCAAAAGCCACCAACAATTATATATCAGAATCTGATAAAGCTAAGCCTCCTTATGAAGGGGTAGCTATATATATCTAAAAGCTATTAAGATATTAGTTCGCTAAAGTGCCCCTCTATGTCTTATGATTGAATTTCCTGCCAAACTATCAAACTCAGATGCGTATGCGACCTAAAAAGCATTTTAAATTTTTACCAACAGCAATTTGATTAATACACCAGATCCTTGCATCTCTACTATTGGTAATAAGACACTGAATGCATTGTCCATAAGCCACCCAAAAAATATATCAGAATCTGATAATGCCAATCCTCCTTATGAAGGGGTAGCTATATATATCTAAAAGCACAGCATTCCCTATAAAGCTTCCAATAGCAGAATGTAACCTCTTATAAAAAGACTTCGGCATGCGTAGTGGGATCGCCCTAAATAAATACAGACATTTTGGCAGAATGTGCATTTTAATAATATTACAATGGCCCAAAATGCTTATTGTTAAGCTTATTGTTAATGGCAAACATATAGCTCATTTTGGTTATACATTGCTTTAAGATATTCATTGGTGAGGCATGTAATACCATTCAAATGACTAGTGATTTTAATTCCAAGGAATGTAGCGGTTTCGCCTATATGTGCTTCATGTCTGTTAAGTGTATGGTTAACATTGATCTTTGTTGTGTGAAATCACGTTTATAGCCAGAGATTTTACATAAATGGTAGCCTCTTGTACAATACAATCCATAGTGTGTATGGGTTTAGGTGAGTATATAGCAATCGCCATAAGCAATGATTTTAGATTCTACCCCATTAGTTTGTCTGGCTGAATTCCTGGTTATCAATTAGACGTCCTAGGGGCCGTCCCTCCTACATCCACAGCAACGGCCAACAGTGACTTGTGGGACAGCGGTATCACAAGCACAGATTCTTCAGAAAGGTCAGAGGGAGCACCATCGACTGGCTACGTCCATACAAACTTGGGAAATCACAGGGCACAGGATAGCCCAACAACTCGCACTAAGGAGCCAACCAAGTTTGACAAAACACCAACATCCCTAGCAGGCCTCGGATCATTGCCAGCTCTTGACAGCCCTAGTGAGACCAGCCAAGTATCTTGCAGTGAGGTGACAGCAAAACCTCCAAAAAGTCCACTAAGAGATGTCTATCTCCATCATTCCATCATCTCACAAAACACAGCATTTTCTTTAAAAGGAACATTAGGAGAGGTCCATCTCCATCACCCTATCATTTCACAAAATACAGAATTTTCATCAAAAGGAACAGAGGCCCAGAACCTAACATACAAATCAGCACCAACACCGGGACCAGGCCCGGAAAGGATCTCATTAGATTCCGATCGGAACAAACCAGAGGTAAAAGCTTGCTACAGTCCTCAAACCAGCAATAACCATTCAGACCTTTTCTCCCCACAACAGGCTCCATTATGGCCTCCATTCATGAGCATCATGGAAACCATTTCGACAGCGCTACTACAACACTCAGCAAAATTAGAGTTACAGGTCAAACTGTTGCAACTCCTGGCTTCCTATTTAGCAGGAATAGACAGGAAAATTAATGAGTTTAACTGCCTTATCGAACGGGTGCAGAAAGACCCGCACACAAGGTTCTATGAATGCCAGTGCCTTGAAACAACGGTTCATCTTGCAGCACTGCCAAATATATTATCAGCCATTTTGTCAGAGGTTAGAAAAAACACGAATAAGCCCCACACAATGCGTGAAGATACAGGTGCAGGAAACGTCCTCCAACCCCCGACAAGTGCCATCAGCAGGGATACCCTAGCTAGCGAGGACACAACTGCGGCCCAAACGGGAGGAAGCACCCAAGCTATCTCCGCAATCACTGGCGGGGATACTCCAAAAAGTGAGAAAAAATCAGAGGATCTATCGGGAGAAACCATCACAGTCACCATCGCACACACCGAGACAGCAACTTTTAAAAACTCCCAAGCTTACTCAACTGGCACTGACGATCCGGCCAATCAAGGCAGCCAAAACCTAGGGCCTCAAACAAACGAGCAACCAAAACAATCTAACCCCTTAACAAAACGCGAGCGAAAACGCTTGAGGAAAGCCAGACAAAACAAACAACAAGGAAAAAAAGGAGCAACATTACTGAAAAGGCACCACTACCAAGAGACCCTATTGGTCAACAACACAATTCAAAACTACTCAACAGAACTAATAGAGAATGGAAATAAGGGCAAAGAATCAATGTCCAATGCAGAGGACGACCAAGGAGCATTATGTCTGCACCCTTCCCCACAAACCCCGCCACAGTCAACAACCCAAAATAAAATCCAAAGTAATCATAAAGTTTCTCATCAAGTGCAAGAAAAGATAAAAACGGATCGGGTGGTTGGCCCCTTTCCGCAAACAGAACAAAAAACCATCACACACTATTTTACAAAGATGATCACGTTACAAAAAGAAAATCCTCGGGATAAAGGGTCGAAACAAAGCACCCCAACAGAAGGAGCAGAGAAATCAAGTCCCTTCCAACTAGGATCTGAGAACGAACCAGTAGCTCACACAAATATTCTATATCAGGGTTATAGAGAGCACACCCAAAAAAACAGCCAAATCAGGCGGGTGGGGCCAAAAGAAGATTCAGAGGTACCATATCCAGTTGAAGCACTTGCTCACGAACTTATCCCACACTACAGCTCCAGGGGTAAGCACGACATTCTTAACCAAAGCGCCATTTTAAAACTCATTAATTCAATTGAAACATTGAAACACCTGAAGACCATCCACATCGAAAGCATCGAATTCAAAATAATCCCGAACGCAAACGGAAGAGAGATGACAGTGGTAACTTGGAATGATCATCTGAAGGCCAAAGAATTCTGGCAACAGAGGGAAGTGTTTGCAAAATGGGGAATCGAGATCAGACCGGTCGAAATTGAAAGATACCCGGGCCCGTTATCCACGTTGGCAGACGCAAGCCCAGAGTTTAATAGTGGAATACTCCGGGGCGCGGTAGGCCGTTCGGACAGCAGCAAGGGAGGATGGTCCAACTTACGGATCATCCAACAAGGAGGGACGGGAGTCGTCAGCCAGGTGCGGAAAGTCCTAGCTCCAATGGCAACCCCAGTGGACATCAAGAGGGAGGAAGCATGAAAGCCGAACCTGAAGGTATGCTCTTGGAATATAAATGGACTGGCAGGCAAAACAAATGACTCTGAACTTATAGCATTCCTCAAACAATTCAACATCATATTACTCCAAGAGACTTGGTCAATTGCATCGGACCACATAACTGGCTTTAAAGAAATACAACAACACGCCATCAAAAGAGGTTTAACCGGCAGGGCAGCGGGAGGCCTATCGATTTATCTAAACACCAGCATCCCATGGTCTGTTGAGCCAATTGAGTCAGGTCAATCATGGATTCAATGCATCAAAATCATGCTCCCGACTGACACCAGTTCAGGACAACACGTTACCATAGAGTGTCGCTCACTGGTTATATGCAATATCTATATTCATCCGGCAACAAAGAACAAATTACAGAAAATTCTGTCCCTAAAAGCATTTCTCAAATCCTTGCAAGCCACTTACCAACAGGCTGGCTTGGTGGTTTCTGGCGACTTAAACATGTTTCTACTAGAAAGAGACCCCGTTCATGACATCCAACGTACAAAGCGGCACGGGAAAAGAATACCACCAACAATAACAAACCATCGGAAAAAAGACAAACATGGCCAGACGTGCGCCCAAATGTTGGCCGATATCGGACTGATCACTTTGAATGGCCGTTTCTTGCAGGATCAGCCGGCATCCTCGACTAGAATTGTCAAAAAGGCCCAATCAATTCTGGACTACACCATGGTGGACTTTGAAGTATTCCAAATAGTAGATACCTACAGAATAATCCACAAACTGGAGAGCGATCACAGTCTACAAGCAATAGAGCTCAGATTGCAACACTCCAAGGCCCCAGCAACAAAAGACCTGAAGACAACTCCGACCCTTTATAATCTTAAGCGATTAGCATGGAATGGAAAGAACGCGGGTGAAATCATGGTTCATGTGAAACTAATGTCGGCAGAAGACGAGGCAACAAACCCATTTGCATATCAAGAAAACTGGGAAAAAATGACTGCACTCCTAACCGACAAATTTGGTCAACAAAAACAAACTAACAAAAGAAAACCCTGTCAGTCACAACAAGCTCACTCAGGTGCAATAGGGAAAAAAAAAGGTTATTCAACCAGGAACTTAGAAAACTCAAAGGAAAAGACCCCAAGAATGGTGACCACATCAGGCAGCAAATACATAATCTAAGGCAAATATACAAAAAAGAAGTATGGACTCTAAAGAAAAAACATCAAACAGAAATCTGGCAACAACTAATAGAAGCCAGTAAATCCAACAACAACAGGAAATTCTGGGCAGAAATCAACAAAGTAGCCAACGGAGCAGCCCTAGTTTTTAATGCAAATATATTACAGGAAGACTGGATACACCATCTAGAGCAGTCTCAAACGACCGATGCGAAAGTAAGGAAGGAACACCCTCTCATCATCCAACTGACAGAAAAGCACGAAGAAGACCAAACCTTTGAAGGAACCTGGATAACGAAATGCCAAGTCCAAACGGTCCTGAACAAACTGAGGCCAAAAGGTGCCCCAGGCCCGAATGGCTTGCCTAATGGCTCTTCAAACAAGATCACTCGTTCTGGGCAGAATATCTCTCCCCATTGTATAATCATGCATTCCAATCAGGAAGCATTCCCTCCTCATGGAGAGGTAGTATTTTGCACCCAATTTTCAAAGCAGGAGCGCGCACAGATCCCGCGAATTACAGACTGATCTCGCTCATTGATGTAGAGGCCAAGGTATACGCATCAAATCTCCTGATTGCACTGGAAGACTGGATCAGCTGCAACAACATCCTTCCAATCACCCAAACAGGGTTCAGGCCTGGAACCAATACGCTATGCAATCTGACAGCACTCAACCTTCTTGTCGAGAGAGCAAAAGCCAATTCAACAAAACTGTACACCTGTTTTGTTGACCTAAAAGCGGCGTTCGATACAGTGCCAAGGGAGATACTATGGGAAAAGATGGCCAACTGGGGTACCCCCCCGAAGTTGTTACGGGCCATCATAAATCTATACTCATCCACCTGGGTCAAGATAAAACTCGGTAATGGGGACAGGACAACATCAAAAATCCCCACCCGAATTGGGCTCAAGCAGGGATGCGTTTTAGCCCCCACCCTCTTCAACATCTTCACTGCGGACCTTGACAAGAGCATCTCAGAGATTCAAAGCGATCCACCAAAACTAGCCCAACACAAAATAAGGTGTATGCAGTATGCCGACGATATTGTCCTGTGCAGCCGGACCCCGCTGGGTCTCCAACGCACCATAACAAAGTTGCACAAATACACCTGCACGCATGGGCTGCAATTCAACTATAAAAAAACAAAAGTGGTTTGCTTCGTGTCTCACCAAGGGCAGCAAACATTCAGATGGCACATCGCGGGAAATAACATAGAGCAATGTCTCACCTATAAGTATCTGGGAGTACTTGTTGATTCAAGATGGTCACTAAAAGAACACACCTTGTACAGAAAATCTCAGGCAATCAAATTGCGGTTTGCCCTAAACATATTAAAAACAAAACTAATATGTCCATCTAACGAATACTTGCTGAAAGTGATCGCTGCCAAATTTTTACCCTCCCTCACGTATGGCTCCGACCTATACAGAGGCAAAGATGCGAATTTCCTGAATCTCCAACAGTCAGCGCTGATCAAATACCTCTACCAAATTCCGAAGTTTGCATCACAGGCGCAGGTACGCCTTGAATTTGGATTACTTAACCAGATTCACGCAAGACAAGCCGCCTTAATAAAAACGTGCTGGAAACTAAGAGCAGCACAAGCGGATACACTGATCAGTCACTGTTGGACCGAAATCAACAATCAAACCAAAGGAAAAATGGCATGGAAAAAAACACTGGAAGTAGCGTTGGAAAATCTTGACATGCAACAGACGTGGAACAATGAACATACCTTCGCGGCCTTTAAAAAAGCGGCCAATGGTGCGGCGAAACATAAATCCAGGATTGCTGACAAAGCAACATTGGCCAAGAAAAAACACGGATGAATGGTACTGGCCACGTACGACAGAAGCATTCCACAACCGTACCTAGTCAATTACATAACACCATCAACGCAACAAATGCTATTACATCTGCGGCTGGGAACCTATTCCACAAAAGACCAGATCCCGGCATGGCGGCAAACTTGGCCAACATCATTGTGCAGACTTTGTGGTCTGGCTGAAGAATCCCTGATCCACGTCTTGTGCATCTGTCCCGCTCTGAGCAACCTGAGACGGTATTATCTCCTCCAAATATTCCGCCTTTTCCACATTAGAACTTGTCGGTCGGCAGTCATGCTAGTACTGAACAGCGAACAGCTGCAGACAGCCTGCAGGGCCACCCGTTTTTTTCAGAAAGTGAGCCTCCTATTGATGAAAAACGAAAAAGAGGCAACCAATGGGATAAAATACAAAGTCTCACTGAAACAAAAGACTTTGAAGCCAGATAATGAAAGATAGACTTTTTTTACTCTGAAATGGTCACATGTCAGCAGATGTATTCTTAATCATTTTATTGGAATAAGTTCTTTGAAATTCTCTCCTTTTGTAAAGGTTTTTATTAACCATATACAATAAAATTTTACTTACTTACTTACTTACAATTAGACGTAGCAAAAAGGTTCAAAATAAATTGCAAACAATAAAGGGGGCAAGAGACATTATCGCCGGGAGCCTCATACAAACATCCTAAATTTCTCTGATAATAGTCCTGCTGAAACCAGCCTGGCTATGGATTTCAGATGTAGGCACCAAACGCTCTTCATGGGTCTATCCCAGATTCCAACAGCCTTCAGGTATGACGATGAGACACTGTCAAATGACTTTTCAGCATCCAAGAGTATCATACCAGCTTCTAGTTTCTTAGCATTTGCCCCGTCTAATATGGCAATGGGAACAATAGTGTGGTTTGTGGTATCTCCATCTGGTATAAATCCATTCTGTTGTGGCCTAGCAATTAATTCTATACAATCAACCAATCAAGTAGCCAATATCTTGGCATGTATTTCAGCATCTGTATTAATTAGCTAGATGGAGATATAAGATCCTCTTTTCCCTTTTTTCTGAAAGATAACATTATTTGTTATATTCCATAACACAGGGTAACTCTTTGCAAATGATTTGTAAAATTCAAGAGGCATAGCATCTTCTATTGCCACTTTCCCAGGTGGCAGAGTCATCATAGCTGATCGTACCTCTACTAGCATGATGTCGTCCTCGAGCATCTGCACTTCTACTAAAGTTAATTGAGGCAGCTGAATCATTTTTAAGTATGCTTCCAAATATACCTGCATTATTGGATTTTTAGTACTATATAACTCTTGATAGAAATGTCTAAATAGTCTAATAATAGCTTGGGGTTCATGGTATAAATTAACAGTGCTATCCTTTATGCATTTGACCATTTTTTGATTTTGTGTCTCTGTATTAGCAAGTATCTTAACTATAGCATCTACATATTCATATTGAAATCTCTTAGCAGACTAAGAAGTAAAGCAGGCTTTTCCCTAAGCATGCCTCCTATAGCACCACAACGCTTAATCAAAGCAAAACAAACATCTTTTTCACAAGAGCCTTGTTTATGTATTAACTAAATCCCATTATTGAACTCATTTTCTTAAACAATGTGTGTTTTTTCCTATCTCATCGCAAATATATCATAATCATTCAAAATACAAATAATATTCAATACATTTAGAGGTTATTGTAAATGACAGTGGTTTTAGAAAGAAGTATTGTGTTGATGAAATTCAATACTACATTCTGAATCCTAAATTTAAGAATACAGTATCCTCATCATACTATCGCTTGTCACGGTAGTTCAAAGATAAGTTATGATCTATCCTGCCAAAAGTAAACTGAATACCCGCCGGCCTCTAAAATAAAAATAAAAACATTTTGATTTTGACAAAAATAACTGTTTAGCCCTTTGAGGGCAAACATATCGCTAATTACCTTGAAAAGCAATATGGTTGCTTTGTTTTGCCTTTATTTCTGTAGTTGTGACTATGACAGCATCATATTATAATGCAAATCATGGCTTTACATGTACCTTTAAATAGATCATTTCTTCTCTCTTGAAAAACACTCAGTTCTTCACCTGCCTTTGGTTCTTTTTCCCTCTTTTACTGGGAGTATGGTCTAATGGAAAATTCCAATGTTGCACCACATTTATGAAAAAGAGATAGGGAAGCTGTCAGAATGCCTCTTGTGACTCCTGGTACATCTTCTTTTGCCACTCCCACCCCAAATATTTACACTGGGTCCTTGTCCATACTTGCCTAGGGAAGAGATGAGGAAACAGTCACTTACTACACAGAAAATAGTTTCTTTATACCGTAGTCCATCAAACATACCATATGAAGATATAGGGTGCAAATCACAAAGATCCTCTGCAGTTATGGAGGACGAATTCACAGATGTGGTAGTTAGTCCACACTTGTGGAAGAATTTCTTGACTGCAGTTCTCAATGCAGACATTCTGGTATGCGTACAGGGTCTCTGCCACAACTACAGAGCCTCCACCATTACCGCAGAGGCACTTTGTGATTTGGGCCCAAAATGTAAAACAAGGAAGAAAGTTTACAATACAATCATTAAAAATGTCCTAACTAAGGCTTCCCTTCTTTGCCTTATGTAAAACCCTACTAATTTAACCAATCTTATTCCCCTCAGGAACATTGATCAGATATTTTATGGTTAATTGACAATAAAAAACACCTAATTGCACACACAGCACAAAGGAACTGTATGTGAAATAGAACTTTCAAGGCTTTCCAGCATTTAAACACCCCATATTTAATTACAATAGGTTATTGGTACATTGAGGGCCCTTTTATGATGTTGGTGGAGGTTTTTTCTGCCCAACATTGTCTAGGTCACGGGAGCGACCGACACCCGGTCAGCGGTCCTGATCGTCTAATTAGTATGCGACCAAACACTGTTCGGTAGCATTCCTATACTTTACAATGGAAGCATGTATAACGGTCACAATGCATGCTCAAATTGTAAAACTGGAGGTAAAGTTCATCCCTGCACCCGGTCACAGGCACCTCAAGGTCCCTGCTGGGGCCCCCCAAAGTTAAGTTCCGACTGCCTTTCAGTGTCAGAAAGGCTGCACAGAAAGGCTGCTGAAACATGACATCATAATTCCTAGGCCGGAAAGAGACACCCATGGGATGACTGGCTGGATTCTGACTGGTGGACGGGCTCTCTGAGCCCCTCAGATGCCGGTCAGAATGATTGTTCGGATTCCTTTCTGACTGCCTCCATCGTAATGAGGCAGTCAGAAAGAATTCTGAACGACAGTCAGAGCCTTTTCTGACCCCATCATTATAGGACTATTAACCTCCAAACAACAATTACATACCCCACTGTTCCCATTTAAGAAATGGATGATAATCATACATAAGTGATATTTGACGTATTTTATAACATGTACCTAAGATCCCTATCTCTAGAGTTCTTTTCTGTTATTAAATACACTTCATTTTTCATGCGGTTAAACTGATATTGGGCCAGTCACAAAGAAATGCTCTTCAAAATGTATGACATTTCATTTTAGACTCACTGCCCATTTTGTTTCACTTTTCACAATCTAATCTCTACAGTACAGTGCAATCTTCAAAATTTCACTGTTTGTGTCTCAGAAATGCTAAATCAAGCTATCAGCCCAGTTGCCAACCTTATCGCTTGGCTTAGAGCCGAGTTAGGAAAATTCAGTATATGTTTCAGACACGGCCTTCAATATTTTTCCAGTTCCACATGTCACTCAAAAAGTGAATTTCAGATCTGTATAGTAAACGTATCTGAATCAATATCTTAAATGCTGGAAGTACTGGTCTAATATTCAACCACCCAAAATACCTCCTAAATTTACATTTCTCCTGTTTTGTTAGGAGGTCAATTGCTTTTAAAAGCTCACAGTGGGTTTTCCAACATAGGCTAGAGGAAAAGAGCATCTATTTATGCTCACTTTGTCTGTCTTTGTCTTACCTACTTAAAATCATACTTCTGGTGCCCAAACACCAATATTATTGTTGTTCATATTTACTACTAACTTCTTTCCTGAACAGTAACAGGCAAATTCATACAATATCCTCTGGAGGTGTAGCTAGGTCCTGTCCATAATTGCTAGGTCAGCCTCATAAAGTTAACAGGTTACATGGTGGCCTCCCATCTTTAGTGAAAAATACCCGAGTCCATGATTAGATCACAGGTAAATCTCTTAGATAAAGTGCCAATAGATTAAGGGTTAGCAGACAACCCTGTCACAATTCATTCCTTATTTAAAATGTTCCTAAAAGGCTACTGTCTTTTTTCAGTTTAACACTTGCCAATTCCCTAAGTGGAGTATGGTAAAAATCCATAGTAATCCTCTTGCAATTCAGAGCATTTCTAATTTATCCAGAAAACCTCTTGGATTGACAGGTCAAAAACTGCCTAAAATCTACAAAGCAGTAATGCAAGTCCCTCTTGCATCTAATTATCTTCCTAGCAATTGACCATATACTAAAATAATGATCCGTCGTGAAAGGTTCTTCCCTGAACCCTTCCTCCTCAATGGGGGATGGGGCATTTTCATCAGTCCAGTCCTTCAACAAATATTAAATAGACTTTCGCCCCCACACCAATCAATCTAATCAATCTATAATTTTGGGGATTGGAGGACAAACCTTTTATATGCATGAGTTTGATGATTGTATCCTTCCAAATTTCGGGCATCATTCCAGTTTAGGTTACTACTCTAAATAACCTATAGAACCTATAGAAAACCCTACTCACCAGCTAACGTTTACCTTCATTATATCACTGGGAGATTATCGGGTCCTCCTGCTCTTGTCAGATAAAGTCCTTTTATAACTTTTTTAAGGCAATTCACCATTCACCATAATTCCTGTCAAAACTCCTTGTCCACCTAATTTGCCAGATGCATAGGTGTCTTCTAGAAGCTTCACCATGCTAATTCTTACACTAAAGACCTTATGCTAACTATTCCCCATCCCAAACTGTACAACTTTCCAAAATGTTGTTACAACTTTCAAATTCAGTAACCTTGTTTGTGGTTTTTCTCCATTATTTTCTTTTCACATCTGCTGTTGACTATGTATTTCCCTCTCCAACTTTTTGTTTAGGCATTCCACATCATATTACCTTGTTTTAATGAGTTGCCCTTTAAGTTCCTTTGCAAGTCTTTTACAGCAGCCACTTAATAAAAGTCCTTGTGCATATCACAGGTGGACAGGAGAAGTCTGGTTTTGATTGATATTCCTATGAAAAGCTCCACCACATGTGCTCCCCCATTTCATCCCATTAGAGAGGTTTTCGAAGTGGGTGTCTGAGAGGAAGAAGGAGTGGCAATTGGTCGTGAAGTCACACCACTTTAAAAAAGGGTCACATCCCTATTCTTGTTTATTTTTACTCTATGGTGCTCTATCTTCCATGGCAGCTGGTCCTCGCCTTGCCATTTGACCCTGAGGTTCTTCCGACACTAGTAATTCAATTAGGGTTCCAGAGATTGTTGGTAAGAGAGCACCTCTGAGTGACATGTGGTCTTTCTCCTCTCACTCCAATGCTTAATACCTCTCCTGTCACAGGAGAAAGCATGAACAGAAAAACACCCCACATTCTGACAACCTGACTGCTCCCAGTCTGCCTTTCCTAAGCTTTTGCGGGTCAGATTGATTATCCCCACTACAAACTTAGGGGCATATTAGCAAGGCGGCTATAACCTATTGCCGCTTTTGTGTCAGTATTCGGGTGCAAAGTGGCGATAATTTCATTGCCTTATCAGCAAAGGCACGCTATCGCATGTTTTGCTGATCTAGCGCCTCTTACAAAAACGCCCAGCTTTGCATCTGTAATGAGATGCAAAGTGGGCGTTCTGTGCCAAAATAACTGGAGAAATGTCGCTAACCGACATTTCTCCAATTATCAAGCTGCACGCAAACAAGCAGAGCGATAAGAAAAGTAGCGCTAACCTACTTAAGGCTAGTTAACTATACTTTCCTTACACCTGCTTGTAATCTGATTTAGCCATGTAATCCAATGGGAGATGGATTACATGGCTAAGCACACCCTGCCCTATCAGCAAGGTATCGCTGGTCGCAGTGTGATTATCCCTGGATTTCCAGCGTTAATCACACTGTTTTCCAGCAAACGCATAGATTTCTATCGCTTGGCAGATAAGCGTTGCTGATAGCACGCTATCTCCGCAATAGAATGCAGCGTTAGCCTGCCATAATTATCCTTGCGCTAAAAGCGCTGAGCGATAATTATCGCAGGTCCTTGCTAATATGCCCCTACATGACATGAGGGAAGTGTTAGACTTTAGGGTGAGCTCAAATTGACTATTCCAATTCCAAACATAACGACAAAAAGTAAAGTGCTGTACTTATAGATTTCAAAATGAAGTACTACCATCAATTTATAATAGACATTACACGTACAGAGGATATGTTACAGAAATCCATTTTAATTATCCTGAAAAAGTCAAGCACACAACGTAAAAAAGTAGTTTATTATCAAACATTCATAAAACATAAATAACAAATAACACTTCTTCAAATTATAAAATTAAATTAGAAAATTGAAAACTCTAAGTGTAAAAAAATATAAATTACAAAAACACATTTTCTTAAAACTGATTAAGTTCAGACTAAATATTAAGATTAACAGTAAAGTATTTATTTATTTAAATATAAAGAAAAATGAACACAGCTATCATAAATATAACAATATTTACAAAATAAAAAATGATATGTTCCTCCCTACCCCATTTGCATATAAACACAACATTCCACTCCTTCATTTATTATACAATAAATACAAACCTTTTAAAAAAGATATATTTAAACAAAAAAGACACAAAATTATCTTACATATGACGCAAATTACATAAATAAATAAAAAAATCTTCCCTTAGATTCTCACCCATAATATTTTTGATCTCACGATATTTAAAGCACAATATTTGTGTCTCACCATATTCTTTACATGATATTTAATCAGAATGCCCTGAAACTAACTGCAGACATTCAGACACTGATCTATCCAGTTCTGAAACCGCTAAAATCATGTCATCTATATATTATAGATTTTCAATGTTCTCAGCTCCATGGTCTATTTTACTAACTAACTGCTGTGCCACAAAGTGGTTGTTGTAGCCCCTAATGGAATATTAATTACCAGTTGAACATTTAACATCCATGTGCGTCCCCCTTTTGCACTTTGAAATAGTCCAAAATGACCCCATTCCTAATGTCTATATGTGTCACCTTAAGTCATGTGAAACTGTTTGAAAATTTTCAAAATATAAATGAGCAATTATGTATTTTTAATTAATATAATTTAAATACATTAATTTCATTCAATACAATACTTAGGCAGCACAAATGTGAGAATTATTTTGACATATTAAAAAAGGATATTCAAAATTATAAAATTTTGGGACAAGAAGTTTCCGCCTGTCTTCTTTTACCTAGAGCAGCAAAAGCTGACAGCAATATAACCTGAATAATCTCTTGCAAACTAACTGTCCAACTAACTATATACCAATATCAGTGCCCTCCTTTGCTATGCATTTTCATAGTACCCTAGGATATGCATATGATAATTACTCAAGCTTCAATTGTATTTTTGGTTTAGCAAATTATATATTTGCATTTGCACTTATTTACAAATACACTATAAGTGCTTATTTTTCCTTAGAAATATACATTGCCCTTTTAATCTAAACGACAATCTTGCTTCACCAAAGAGTGTACTATAGAGCAACGACTTTACAGTTGCATCGTCCTATATTCTCTTGTGGCCATGTGTATAAATTTAAATGTATTTCAAACCTTAAATACACTACCAGCTTCAGCACCACATAGATGTTTGCAGGAAAAATGCAAAAGTGTGCTCATTTATTATGTAGGAGATGATGAGTGCATATGTTTAGGTAAACATTTCATGGTTTCTAAAGCATAATTAGCCAGATAGGTACAACATGTTTAAGTCTTAAACATTTGTTCACCAGCTGTACATTTATTGTTAATCTTTAGTTCTGCCCTGTAACAGCCTTGCTTACGACAGAGCTCTGAATAATTGTTTTTCTTCCTTGCTTTGCTTCTATCAGTGTCTACCAATAGACTGTTAGCAAACGTGGAAAATAACTGTAAATAAATTACTGAGGAAGAGTGATAAATGGAAGAAAATTACAATAACGCTGCATGTTTCTTGCGCCTTTAATTACATTGCTTCCATTTCGGCACCAATTATCCATCATTCATTGTTGCGTTGATGTGCTCAGGATCAAACTGGGTCACACTTCTAGGTCTCTCTCGTGTGCGCTACTTAATATACTCGCACCGTTCGTGTGTCTATATGTGGTTCTGACAAGTCAAATATGTTATACGAAGTTTTGCGTTTTTCATTCGATGTTCTCTCTGTATTTATTATCACATGTCTCAGTAAAAAATCTTCACGTGGAATCCAAATAAGAACGCGATCTGACACTTGCACACCTACTAAGGGTGTGACTAATAACTGCAGCCATGCTTAATGCTTTTTACATATAATAACTGATATAATAACAGGTGTCTGGTGAAAACTTGTGTAATGCAATAAATTATTGCGGTCGGTAGGTTTTCGAAAGATGTCAGTTATAATTTGATTATCCTTCAAGGTGATTTGGATATCCAAAAATGTGATGGTTTGAGAATCTATTGTCCAGGTAAACTGGATTCGTTGGTTGACTGAGTTTAAGTTGATTAAGGCTTGTTCCAAACTTTCTTTGGTATGCTTCCAAAGGAAGAACAAATCATCGATGTGACGTACATACATTTTCAGGTGACTTTTCCAAACAGGGTTGGTCCAGATGTTGTCATGTTCGAATTCACCCATGAAGGTATTAGCGTATATTGGAGCTGCGCTGTTTCCCATGCTGGTACCTACGAGTTGCAAAAACCAATCATCATCATGTCTGAAGTAACTATGATACAAGGTAAACATGGTTAGTTCCATCAGGAACAATTTCATTGATTCTTCCACTTCCAATTTGAGTATTGCTTGTTCCATGGCTTCGATGCCAGCCTGGTGAGGAATTGAGGTGTATAAAGAGCTAACGTCTGCCGTGCATAACCATAATTGTTCGTTAGGTTCAATTTTAATATCCTGTAGCTTACACAAAAAGTCTGTGGTGTCTCGAATGTAGCTGGTAAGTGATTGTACCATAGGTTGTAAGTGTCGGTCCAAATATTGACCTATAGGCTGATGAATGCTACCGCAGGTGGACACTATCGGTCGCATCGGTGGATCCATGAGATTTTTGTGTATCTTGGGGACTGCATATATGGTGGGACTTCTCGGGTTGGTCTTGATTAGAACATTTCTAGTTTTTAGAAAGTGGACATTTCTCTGCTCTTACAGTTCTATATGCCTTCAGCCTGTCTTCACTATATGTCAGGGGTGGGTGACATCTACACTTGGTGTATTCTCTCTAGACAGCCACAGAAACATGAGGGTTAGGTGTGTCTGAATACTCATCTGCATTCGGATGTCTCTTCCTAGGCAGGGAGGGAGGGAGGGGCTAACACACCTGGGGCCGATTGCCCCTACAGATAGTACTTCTGACTTACAACTGGACTCTGTCAGAAAAACTATTGCGCTGCATCAGCGGCTGACACTCTGCTGGTTTGATGATGTCGAAAGCCTTCTTTTCTTTCATGTTGCCCTGCTGCCTGCTGCTCCCTGACCCTGCTGAGGAGAGCTGGACTCTTCCTTGCACCAAAGTGATCCTCAAGAGCTTATTGACTTGCCTCCCATTGTTTGAGACTCAGGGATAGCAAAGTCTCCACTCCTGCTCTTGTGCCTAGTTTACTGGAAGTGTACCCACATACGGGCTTCAGAGGGACCGACGCATCCGCTGACTGTGTGAGCAGAATTGAACACATTGTCCCTGTGGCAGAAGCATAACCTACTTCATCGCATCACAATCACCACAAAATCGGTTGTACAGAATCGTGCATCAATGTCGCAGCAGCTTAGCGAGATCGACTCTCGCCTGCGAAGAGAAATGATGCGCATCACTTTGGAAACAATGGGTTCAGGGCTTTTCTGTGGAACCGATGGATTGCCATCACTGCATGGAGAAAACTGACGATTCATCTGCTGCTGTATTATCATCAAAGCATTGCTTGATGCATTTCTTGACAGCACCACGCTTCTCGCTGTTGTGACAAGGATAAGGTACTTTCTTTAATGAGGCCCGCATGGGTCCTGTAGTTGGCCTGTGCTCCATCGCAGTCAGTATGAACTATTGACTTTGCCCCGGTCCAGCGCGACCAGACAACCCCAATTAAAGTTTATTTTTTTAAATTGATAACTCAACTCCTACTCATTGGATTTTTGTTGTTTTGGACTTGATTTATTTATAACATTCTTTGTTTTTTTAAACTGCTTTTATTGGTAACAAAAATGCTTCAGTGCATAGTATATTACAGTCATATTGGCATAATCAAAACAAAATATCATCATTGTCCCATTTCATGTACTGAATTAGGAGTACACCATCCAGCTGTCCCCGGAAGTTGCTCACGCTATACGTTACATCATTGAACCAGCGTCAAAAATACGATGAAAAAATCAACTGGCATATTCAGACTGATACATTATTTATTGCTGTCCAGTGGGGAGGCTCCGATAGCATCTGCTAACTGGGCCATCAGTCTTCACCTCTCCCTCCTCAATTCCACTGTAGGGGAAATGCAGATGTCCCCCTATATTTGTTCCACTTTCCCCGTCCTTTGAATACTGTTTTTTCTGCAATAATTGCGCTATCCAAGTCCTTTGCCCAGTCACTTAATCGTAGAGTCATGGCCACCCCCCATTTTTGAGCGATGTTGTGCTTGGCAATGGTTCAGCCCATCGAGGCTCATGTCTGCTCCGCCTTTGAGAGATCAGTAGCCTCCCAGACATTGAGGAGGCAAATTTTGGGGGAAGGTTCCAGGGGTTTGTCACATGTACTTGCAAGTTGGCGGGTAACTTCTCCCCAAAAGTGTTGTATATATGGGTGGTCACAGAGTATATGTGTGAAGGTGCCGATTTGGTTATATCGTCGGAGGCTGAGTGGATCAGGTCTCCAACCCAACCCAAACAATAGTCTGGCGTCAAAATAGACCTGTGAAGAATTTTGAGTTGGGTGAGTCAGAGACGCATAGGTATCGCTACCTCTCTGGGAGTGGCCAGTGCATCTCTCCTTTCCTCATCGTCTATATCCCCCCGGTCAGTCTCCCAACGCAACCGTATCTTCTGCATTGGGCCAGCCTGATTACTCACTAGTTTCTTATAGGTGAGGGAGATGGCTTTGCGGTCCATTGGATCCAATAGTAGTCAGTCCTCTAGCGGGGAGGAGTCGGGAACGGGGTACCCTTTGGTAGGGCAGTGGAAATGGCATGGCTAATTTGGAGATACCAAAAAGTCTCCAAGGGTGCAAGTTGGTACTTAGCCTGCAGATCAGCAAATGTGGCCACCTTCCCCTTCACCCACATGTCTCCCACTGGGGAGATCCCGATTGTGTCCCATTTGTCAAAGCCTGGGCAAATGCTGTGTCAATGCAGTATGTTAGCTTCGCAAAGGGGAGTTGCTTTATTTAGACGGTTGTGCCATCCCAGCTTTCTCGTGACTCCATGCCACACCTCAATCATATGAGCCATGGGGCCAGTCAGGTGAGGTTTACGGTGATTGGTTCAAAGCGCCCTATTATAACCTCCCCGCCCCATAAGCCAATGGTCAGTGTGGAAATTGGGATCATCATGCGGACCAAACATCCATCTGTTGATGGCTGTTAGTTGTTAAGCCTGATAGTAGAGTCGAATGTCTGGCAGCCCTTTACCCCTGTCATACCATCCCATGGTAAGTTTGTTCATGGCAATTTGTGGTGGCCGGTCCTCTTACAGCAACCCCCGCACTACACCTTCAATTTGAGAGAAATATGAGTCCGGGACAGGGTTGGGAGCATTTTGCAGTGCGTAGAGGAAGCGCTGCAGGGCAAGCATTTTAAACAGGGACGCACGTCCCAAGAGAGTCAGTGACAGTGATCGCCAGTGTCGAACATCTGACTTTAGGTGCTGGAGGGGCGCCAGCAGATTCTGCTCAAAGAAGAGATTAACGTCAGAGGTGACGAAAATGCCCAGGTATTGAAAACCTTGAAGTGCAACCGGAATGTCAAAGCCCCTCGGACTAGATGGGGGCTCCCGCCAAAGTACATACATCTGGAATTTGGATCAATTTATCGGATACCTCGAGTGCACACGAAATATGTAAACGATATGTAATACCCTTTGCAGCGAGCATGCCGGAGAGGCCAGATAAAGCAATATGTCATCCGCATAGAGTGATATTCGGTCCTCATAGTTATTTATCCATTCAATTTCCTGCCTACCCGGATCTCCCCTGATCCAAACTGCGAGCGCCTTCAACACCATGGCACAGAGGAGCGGGGACAACGGGCAACCCTGCCTCGTACTTCTCCAAAGAGGGAAAGAGGCAGAACGATGGTTGTTCACGGTGACATGTGCAGTGGGATGCGTGTTAAATAGTCCGATCCATCTAATCAGCTTAGGTCCAAACCCCATGCGAGCCAATATGGTGAAAAGATAATCCCATTTGATGGTATCAAATGCCATGGTGGCATCTAGTGACAGTAGGATTGCTTCCTCCTCTATGGTACTAAGTCTTCCCAATGCACCATACATCTGTCGCAGATTTCTAGCCGTATTTCTGCCCGGCATAAAGCCAGACTGGTCTGGATGAATCAAGTCAGTGATGTAGGGAAGGAGTCGATTGGCCAGAAGCTTGGCGAGAATTTTAGCTTCCACTGTGAGTAGGGAGATAGGGCGATAAGATTGGCAGTCTTCCGCCGGCTTGTTAGGCTTGTGAATGACTACAATAGCGGCGGTGCTAATATCAGCCGGGAGGAGTCCTGACTCATTGCATTTCTTATACAGTCTCAACAGGTGGGGTGCTAGTTTTGTCACCATCGGTTTAAAAAGCTGAATGGGGAGGCCGTTGGGACCCATTGCTTTGCCAGAACAAACATCTTGTATGGCTTTTTGGACCTCTGCCTCAGAGATGTCCTCTTCCATGACATTCCGATTATGTGGGGAGATGCACACCACATTTATGATCTCAAGTAGACCTGCTGACTTTGAGGCTTGAGAGGACTCTGAGTCCCTATACACCTCCTCAAAATGAGACCCATCGCGCCGCCTGCTCCTTATTTTCCAGCCATGCCAGGAGTTTGCCAGTGCACTCGCCTTGTTCATTGATCCGATGACGGTTACATATGGAGCGCATTGTGGCCTCCAAAAGGAGTTGTCTGTAATCCTGTCTTTTCATTTTAAGACTGTGGTGGATATCAGGACCGGGGGCCTGAGAAATGTCTTCCTCCATGTTACGAGATGTCCCTCTCCAGTTCGACCACCCTCCTGGACTCTTTGGTCCTATTTCTCACCCTGCCCTTAATTACTGCGCCAAATGCTCCCCAAAGTTTAACCGTCGAGGTGACCGATCCCACATTTTCAGCAAAATAATACTCAGTATCTTGCCAGAGGCTTTCCTTAATGTGGGTATTTTTAGTGCCCATGGTTGTATCATGATTGGGCCAGGATGACTGGTGGGTTGTGCGCCAAAGATCGTCAAAATAGGTGAATGATCGGATATCCCTCGTGCCAGACATTGGGACTCAATGAAAGCGTGTATATCTTGGCGTGGGTGAACAAATAATCAATTTGAGATGCACCCCAGACTGAAATGTGTAATGCATGCGGTGAGGGAGCAGCCACCTCCATATATCAACCACTCCCAGGGCATTGGTGAATTCCTGAAGTTGCGAGCCTTGAGTCGGGTCGCTGTAGTCCGGGCAGGGCAAAAATGGAGACTACATTAATGACATGCCCTTCCCATGTGCCAGTGACTGCAGAGTATCTGCCCTGAGCGTCTATTCAGGTGTTGTGAACCATATAGGGGCAGCCTTTGTGAAGAAGGACCCCTACCCCCCTACAACCCGTGGTAAATCCAGAATGTACTATCATTCAATATCTCTTCCTATTGAGGGCCATGCATGTGTTTCCTGTGAGATGTGTTTCTTGCAGCATTACAATGTCAAATGTCAAATGCATGTCGTTTAACATGTTGTAGGACAATACCCCTTTTGATTTTGTCCCCCAGTCCATTTATGTTCCAAGTGGACACTCTAAGTCCCTGACCAGGTGCCATAAGAGCATTTCAGAGGTAAAATTACATTGTCGGATGGGCCTTCCCTTGGGGTGTGTCCTGAGTCCCCCCTCACAGCAAAACCAATTCCACCAATTTGCCAGAGATTGTTTCGATAGACGTTGCTGGTACTAAAACATTGGGACCAAGCATTCCCACATTCCAAGAATCACAACGCACCGATGCAAGACACCCAAAAAAAACCCAACAAATCCATCCCTCCCTGCCCCAACTGGATTCCCTACCCCCACTCTGTCTCCCTGCACAACGAGACTAACACCGCCCGCCACCCCCAACATGCAGAGTGCCTGTCGCCCAACCTTGAGTAACTTCGGGAATGTGAGCAAACCCACTCCCTAAGACAACCTTATACAATACTCATTCTTTGCCCTGGCCAACACGCTCTCTCAAGGCAAAACATAAGTCATTAAATATACAGGGCATATAAATCAAATATAGAGCACGTTCCTTAAACAGTCGCCGGGACGAGGTACCCTTTGTTAAATTCAGGAACATGAGCAACCCCACTCCCTCATCCAAAAATACCTAAGTCCTGTAGTCCGCCCTGGCTAATAGACCCATAGGGTAAAACATTAGTGAATGCACGTCTGCAGGGTTATCAGGACAAATGTACAGCTAGACCCTTAAGGAGACCTAGATATCAGCAAACCAAACTAAGAATGAATCAGTTGTCACAGGCAAAACACAGAAGAGGACACTTGCAGTGAAACCAGCCTCCCTCTACCCCCCAAGCATGAGGGAGAAAATAAATACCACATAGTCCCGGTCAGAGCAGCAGTGTCCACAATCACCCTGTGAGCCCTTGAGAGTCTGAGTCAGAGTGCAGAGGTGATCGTCGCTGTGGATTTTAGCCCCTTCATACCAACTGTACGCCAACCATCAAGCCAGTCCCATGCGTCCTCTGGCCTGGTGAAAAATCACAGCTTGCCGTTAGATTCCACCCAGAGTTTTGCTTGGAACATCATGGCGTATTTGATCCCCTGATCTATAAGGGCCCATTTCACTTCCAGAAAACTACGGTGTTGTTTTTGGGCCCTCAGGGTGAAATCCGGGTAGATCGTGACCACGCTGTTTTCAACTGACAACGTGGGGGTTGCTCGCACCGTCTGAAGGGTCACATCGCGGTCTCAAAAGTTGAAGACTCAGGCCAGGAGGGGCCGGGGGAGCACCCGGCTTCGACCTACCCCCGGGGTACACGATGAGCTCTTTCAATGGTAAAACACTTGGAAAAACCTTGTGGTTTAAGGTGTTTGAGAATCAAGTCCTCGACAAACAGATTGGCCGCTTGCTCCTCCGCCAGCTTCAGCACACCAAGAATACGAACGCTGTTGCGCCTCATCCTGCCCTTGTAGTTTTAAGGAGGGCAGTGTCTGACACAAGCTCCGCAGCAGTGTTCTCAACTGTGCCCACACGTTCGCCATCTTCCTCATGTCCTCATGGATCAAGGCCACATTCGTGGCGGCGGTGTCAATCCAGGTTTTGAGAGAGGTCCATACCATGGTGATCGCTTCAAAGATATCTTTATTCGTAGTCTCAGAGGTCTCGCCTTGGGCCGAGGGCGCTCCCCAGTTCTCCTCCTGGTGTTTCTGCCAAGCAAATTTTTCCAGCTTGGCCTGCGCCGCAGTGCGTCCACTGCGGCCTGACGCCATGGGATTCTCGTGAGGGGGGCAACGATGAAGGGACTGGGTGGAACTGCTATTCACCACCGCCAGCGGTGGAAGTACCCCACCCGGCCTGTCGGGTTTGTGGAGTGGCACCCAAACCCCCTAATTCAATACCTCACCGTGGGTGCCCCACAGTGGCTCAAGGGGCCTGAGATGTTCACTCCCCCATCGCACCCGATGGACTCTGCCAGGAGCAGGGCCAGTTCTGGCCAGACTGGACCCCCCTCCATCAGATCTAGAGGAATGCGTGCTCTGCCCAGACCAGAACTGGCCCACCTAGTTAGGGTCAGCAATTGCCACCCGCTGGTCTTTCTCTGCAGTAGGGAAGGGACCCCAGTACTTTCGGTCCCCCAATTCCCTCAGGCAGGCATCTCAATCTGGTCTAATCCCAGGACAATGCAGCCCTTCTGATGGTCCAATGCGCCGCAGCGGTCCCCACTTACTCTACGCAGCTCACTGCAACCTCAGGGGTCACAGACGCAAGCGGGGAGATAATAAGTCATCACAGAGGCCCCCAGGTCCACAGATGAGGCAGGCGAAGGAAGGATTGCCGCCTAAATAATGGCCTCAGGAATACAAGGAAGAGTTCAGGAGGCTCCCCACATTATGGGCAATAGCGGCGAAATGGAGGCTCCCCCCGGTGACCACCGCCCTGCCAAAACACACCACTGGATGCCCGATGTGTTTGCCACACCAGGGATGTCGGACCCGTCAACTCGCAAGCTTTGGGATCCGGCCGCGATCTTGGCCGCAACTGCGGAGTTGCGTGGAGCCCCTCTGCGTCTCCCTCTCACGGGGTGGTTACAGACTGCAGAGCGTGCGTCAAGGGCTGCCTCACCCGCACTTCACGTATCTGGCCCCAACATTGTCTGTCGCTGGGTCAGTAATGGCACGCCTCTATGCGCCTCTCAGAAGGAGATCAGGCTGGGGCGGATGGGTGAAATACGGATGTTTAGAAAGTGGCGCAGCGGAGCTCAGCTACTGCATGGCCATTCCGGTCGGCAGTTGGCCACGCCCCAAATTATTTATAACATTCTTGGCTATTTTTCTAAACTAGTGTGATGTATTTTTGTGGTGTGTGTGATGCACAAATACTTTACATATTAGCTACGTAGATCACACTGAGTGCTCTGTGCCAAGCTAGCAGATGGTGAGCACAGGTTATATTTTATTGTGTATCTCATTTACCCTTACAAGAGTAGTGGTCTCTATTAGGACAGGTGTATACCTCTGACAAATCCAGACCCGTTTTGTAACAATCAACTTAAGGACCTTCTGGGTAGGCCCCTGGTCTCCTGATATCCTGGAGACCACCACATTGGGCTATGGTACACTATTAACTTGACACCTACATTATTGTGTATTTTCAAGCAAGCATGCTGAAATGGTGGAACCCAAGTTGGATAGAAAAATGTCTGCTTCCCAATGTCATTCCACAGGCTTCTAAAATCAGCTCTCATTCCTCTTTCACTGGAAATGTTTTTTTATATTGATCTAACTTTGTAATTTGTTCTTATTCATTGATTTCTACGTAACTATTCTTTCACCATTTATGTGCTGTAGTACATGTTTTTATGTAAAAAACACTCAGTTACCCTTTAGGATCTTGTTTATTCCATATAAATTAATATTGAGTTGAAGTGAAGCCATTGTTCAGAGATGCAAAAATAGGGCTAATATTAAACACAGAGGCATGGAAACCAGAGCATACGGAATTAGCTCCACAGCCGTGTCTTTTCTTGTTGAACTGGGTAACATTAGGGAGGGCTAACATTAATAAAAGTGTTTTAGATACATCTCCCGCATAGATGACACGTAGAGCTTTGGAATGTGTGGAAGTTCAGGAAATGTTGTCTTTTGAAACAATGTTTATTTGCCATTTTGGATTTCCTGTTACACATATAGAGTTTCAAATTTGAGCCTGCATGTTATTGTAAGCTGGAGAGTTGTGCCTGAATAAAGATGTTAACTATCACATGAAGACACATGGCAGCTATATTTTTGGCCACCAGCACAAGCTGTTGATGCTAGGAGATAGAAAGGAGGCCAAACCTTTCAGCTCTTCTAAACATTGGTTACAGCTCCATTATTAGAAATTATTATTTTATTAGAAATTTCAATTTCATTGTAATTCAGAATAGATTACTTCCTCACCCTCCAGCCATTTTACCGGCATTTCTTTTTCCAATTCCCACTGATAGACACCCTTTAGTCTATTGCTCAAACATCTTTTTCCAAAGATTTCATTAAAAAAACTCCAGATACAAGTCTCAATTCTCTATAAATCTTTAGATCCATCACAGACTCAGGAGATATTCTTCAACTTAACAATTAGGGAAACCCTCTTCTTCCACTGAGCCCATACTGGCTTCTGATCATCTCCAGATTTTACTCTAAACTGGTTAGATGCTTATAACTGGTAATTCCCAGCAGGATCAAAATGCAAGGCTTCTTCATGAAATTCTTATTTGCAATATTACAAACATTTTCACAGATCACTGACGGAATATCGAGGAGCAGAATATTGAGCTACCAGAATATCGATGAAAAAATATCGAGTGACAGAATATCGAATTCCTTTCAACAAACAGGTAAGTACAAGAAAAACTAATCCTAAATATTGTTGTCAATAATATAGGGGTCCATTAGGATGGCGGACGGATCACCACCGCCATGCAGGCGTTGGCGATCCGTCCGCCATCTTTGCACGTCCGCAACCTTTCTTCCCCCCGCCATATTACAATGACGGGGGGACCGTGGCGGTGGAGAAGACTATCCGCCGCTTTTCTGCCGCGGTCGCCTGGCGACCGTGGCGGAAAAGGCCTGATATGGTGGCGGCTCCGCCAGCCATATTAGGATGGCCTGAGAGGAATGTCTTTCCGTGGCGGTTCCTGCTTTGGGGGCCCGTTGCGGGCCCCCAGGTTGAAGGGGGGCTGGGGGTGCACATGGGGGGTACCTATGGTACCCTCCTGCAGCTGCATGCACAATGCGGCAGGCACCACGCGGTGCCTGCCGCTTTGTGCATGCAAATGCACAGCATGCATTTTTAACTTTGCGGCGGGTGCTGCTTAAAGGACTCACTTTCCTGAGAGCGTATGTATGAAATTTGCGAAGGACTCTGATTACGATTACCGGCACGCTCCACCGGTGTGTACGCCACCGCTCAGTGGGTCCCAGTATCCCAGCAGGAGTATCATGGTGTATGCTATATATATATATATATATATATATATATATAATAATAATAATAAACCATTTGTAAAGCGCCTGGCTACACAGAGAACAGTGTGTCCCCGCACTAACTACTGCTAGATTTCAGGAGGCAGATGTTAAAAAAGCCAGAGAAGGAGGAAAACAGAAAGATTAAGTAATAGGGAACAGAAACGTTTTAAGTTTCCCACGGAATCTGGTTTCAGAGGGTTCCATTCGGAGGTGGAGCGGAAGTTCATTCCAATGTTTGGAAACCAGATACCTAAAAGAGGAGCCACCCATCCTGGCTCTGGTGATATGGGGAAGTTTGAACAGCATCGCGCCGGACGATCTCAAATTCCGGATAGGGCGATGTACAGTGAGAAGATTCTTCAAGTAGCCTGGGCCTTTGCCCTGGGCAATACGGTGCGCAAACAAAGGGCTTTAAACTTAATCCGTTCCCTGACTGGGAGCCAGTGAAGCTTAGCCAGAGCGGTCTTCCCAGAAGCTCTGCGAGGAAGCCCGAGCACAAGGCGTGCGGCGGCGTTCTGAATGCACTGAAGTTGGTGAAGGCCTTTCTTACTCAGGCCTACAAGCAGAGCATTCCCATAATCAAGATGGGGGGGTCACCAAGGCGTGGACAATAGTCTTTCTGGCTCCAATAGGGAGGAGATCTAAAACCTTCCGAAGAACCTTCAGTATGCTGAAGCACCTACCAGTCACCTTGCTAACGTGGGACTTATAAGAAAGGTCAGAGTCAAGCATTACGCCGAGATTTCTTACCGACTCCACAGGAAGGGGAGGGCTGCCCAATTCAGTGGGCCACCACATGTGATACCATGCTGATGCTGCTTTCCTAACCACCAGCAGCGATGCCACAGATGACAAACAGTTGGAAAAGTTTGTGGCATCTTCTCTGTGGTCGGGCGTAAGCTTGAACATCAGTTGGGTGTTGTCAGCATAGCTAACAAAGCCCACTCCAAATGCCTCCACTACGTGAGCCAGGGGTTCCATGTAGATATTAAACAAAGTAGGGCTCAAACTCGAGCCCTGGGGAACCCCATGGCTCACCTTCCTGAGGGAAGATTTGAAAGGTGGGCAATGCATCTGAAAGCTCCTATTGGCCAGGAAGGATCGTATCCAGGCATGTGCTGGTCCTACCACCCCCATATCAGAAAGGGGAGTATATATATATATATATATATATATATATGTATATATATATATATATATATATTTTACCTACTGGCGGTCGCCAGTAGGTATATATAGTTAGGATTTTTTCTCTATGGGATTTTTGAAAATTCTATGTCTAATAACTTTGGCGTTTGTGGACGGAATTGGCTGAAATTTTCAGGAAAATGGAACATTTTGTTTCTGAGCAGCCCCTGAAAATTTGGGGGGGTTTCGTCAAGGGGGGGCCGAGAAAAAAGGGGGGTCCCAAAACGTGTTTTTAACATTGAGTTTTCCATAGGGCGGTTGGCCTCACTTTTAGCCCGAACGGCTGAATGGATTTGCACGAAACTTGGCAAAATTGTAGGGACTGGTAGCCCGATGTGCCTTTGCTAGGTCTCAATATATGTGCTCCAGTGGATTTTGAGAAATTAACGTTCAAAAAAAGATATATATCTGTAACAGCGGACCGGGCAGCGCTCCAGTTCGCGTACTTTTCGCGTTATGGAGCTTTGTGAAGCGAAGCTGATTGGTTCTCCGGCGTCTGTAAACATTCCAAACAGTCCGTAGCGGCCGCCATCTTGTCTCTCGGTAGGATCGAGAGACAAGAGGAGGCCAAAGCGAAGGGGAAAATGACCATAAGGGGGCATAGTAGATCCTCCCTGACCCCCTAGGTTTGATGTGGAGGTTTTAAAAGGGCCCCGCGGGGCAAAAAAAAAAATAATAATAATAATCGAACGGCTGAATGGATTTGCACGAAACTTGGCAAAATTGTAGGGACTGGTAGCCCGATGTGCCTTTGCTAGGTCTCAATATATGTGCTCCAGTGGATTTTGAGAAATTAACGTTCAAAAAAAGATATATATCTGTAACAGCGCTCCGGGCAGCGCTCCACTTCGCGTACTTTTCGCGTTACGGAGCTTTGTGAAGCGAAGCTGATTGGTTCTCCGTTTTTTTGGTGGGGTGCGCCCGGTTAGTGTAACGGGAAGCGGACTGGGGAGCGTACTACAAGGAATGAAGAATGATTGACTTTTAACTTATTGTATGTTTATAGACTTTTTTTTAACTTTTTTTTCTGCTGAGTGACGTCTCGGCCTATCTTCACGGGATGCAGTCCCTACCATCTCGGCGTTTAAGCCCAGGGGGACCGGTAGTGTGGGAGAGATAACGGGGCATATTATCAAGGGGGTTTATCTCCGCTTTTTTGGCTTTAAAAGCCAAGAAAGCGGAGATAAAATTATCTCCGTATTACCTAGCTGTCGCTAACACCAGTTAGCGACCGCTAGTAGGAGATAGCGACCATCTTGGGCCCCACTTTGCATGTCAGTGATATTTATCACTAATGACATGCAAAGTGGGCATGCCAAGATGTTAGCGACTGGAAACAGTCGCTAACATCGCTATCTCCTATTACCAACTTTTGGAGATATTCGCGCTAAGCGCGAATATCTCCAAAAAGTAACACCTGCCCTGAGCAGTTCTTAGCCATGTTATCCAATGGGAGGTGGATAACATGGCTAAGAGCATTAGCTCGGTAATGCATGAATATCGCTGACTTTTCAGCGATATTAATGCATTGCGGCCGTTTTTTATCGCATTTGCGATAAACCTTGATAATAGCAAGGTTTATCTGCGATAATTTCTGATGATGCTTAGCGGTAAAAAATTCGTTGCTAAGCATCGTTAGGGATAAATATCGCTTAACTTTGGTAATATGCCCCAACGTCTGTTAACGTTCGATTCGAAGGAAATCAGGAAGTGTTGAAAAACATTGTCTGCGCCATCTTGCCTTTTTTCAAATGCCACACTTTTGTCGTGCACGGCAGCCATTTTAGATGACTTGACCAGACCCACTCTCTGCATCTCACAGGCCAACGGGGCGCCCCACGCTGACTTTCAGCATTGTAGGATGGCCACACCAGTGCGACAACTTGCTGGACACCACCTCGGTGCCATCCGGATCTTGGCGCGTTGTGCTGCCTTCGGCCTATTCGCACATCGGTCCGCTACTGACGCCGCCTCACGTGCCAACGGATTTTCTACGCTTTTTATACCCTATGCCGCATAACAGGTCATGTGACTTGTTTATAAAACTTTTCATTGGTTCATTTTACTTTTGGTTTCCTAATGATGGAAGGCTTGATCATATGACCTAAAAATAACACTTTTCATTGGATGAAAACTATTTTTTTTCCCAAACGATGAAAGCCCCACCTTGTTTCTGGATGTTTCAGACTGAAGCTGGCGTCAGCATGAAAGCACCACCATTTCGTAGCTTCGTCGTGGCCATTCGACGAGCAATAATGCTAGCCGCTCCCCACCAGAAGCCTGCGGGAGTCGGGGGCCCCCAAGACTTTTGTAGAATCTTCAAGGCTGAGGGGACGCTTTCGAGAATGGAGCCCAATCTCTAGCAGACAAGCGTCCGAGTTCCAAGGTGTCGCAGGGCAATTTTAGTGGACCACGCCCAAATCTGAAGAGCCGGCCGCCATTTTGAGAGTACTGTGGCAGCCGGCTATCGCTGCACCGCAAGAGCGGGAGCAACTCAACTACATGGTGAGCGAGACGCTGTAGTCAAAAGAGCGGGCGGTAAACAGCTGAATAGCGGAAGAGGCACAGTGTAGCAAAAGCGGGCGGAATGGCAACTGAAATGGTAAAGGGGCGCCCCACTACAGCGTGTCTTTAGGTGAAACGGATTGTGGGACAAGGTCAAGAATGGAAGAGTTACCAAAAGGCAAAAAGTTCCGCTTGATCCCGGGAGCCAGCCACCTATGTCGGGGGCGATCTCAGGCTACACCAGGAGAACACGACTTGGGGAGGGAGCCGGAGCCAAGCGCCCCCTCCGAGTCCGCGCCATCACACCGTCCCTCGGGGGCCTCCGTCAAGCGGTTCAGGGTGGCACCGCATTACATTGTTCACAAATGCAGTCACGTCCTCAAACAGCCCCCACTTTACTTTGAGAATAGTGAAGCTGAAGCAAGTGCAAATAGGCTTCAGACAGTGTTACAAGCACTCCTCAAAACTTTGAAGCATCAGAGTGCATGAGTTTCATGCTCGATCGATTGAGCTAGCCGGATCGGGCAACAAAAAGTATAAAATAGTTATGTATATAGTTGTTTAATAAAATGTTTTACCCTGTTACTTTGCTGGTGTGTTGTATATATTTGTAATATTTGCATAGAGTTTATCGTTATTTTGGGCGGGGTGGGTGGCGGAGCCGAGCTGTATTGCAGCCATCATGGTGTGGAGTTCAGTTCATCTCAATAGTTTCGTGTTTGTCATGAGGGGTTGTTCCTTATGTTTCTATTTTAGCGAGGTCAAAAAGAGATCCCATTAGTGGCCTACTGATTTTGCTCGATTCCTTTTGTTTTTTTACACGATTTTTCGCTATCTGCAAAGACTAAACAGAGTATTGCGACTCTGTGCTTGTTTGTAAATAGAGAATGAACCAAAGAGAACCAATTCTAAAACAGTAAATGCTTGGATAACAATCAATCAAATGGAGAGAGAAGCAGGCACGACGGATTACAACGGGGGCAAAGGCCTGCGTTAACTACCCTTCACTATCTGCAAAGAGAGAGTACTCCTAATAGAAATGAGGGGGAGGGGGGGGGGGCAGCATTCAAAGCAGATCAGTGTGCATAAACACGAAAATGTTTTTACTTACCACGTACTTGACATTCGACAGCTTATGATATTTGCTATTAAAAAACCATTGAAATTCACTGAAAAAACCATAGGTTAGAGACCATATATAGTTAGGAATTAGCATTTAAAAAACCTTGAAAATTCACTGAAAAAACCATAGGTTATAGACCATATATAGTTAGGGATTAGCATTTAAAAAACCTTATTTTACTCACACAAAACCATTGAAATTCCATATATAGTTAGTTGCACTAACTATATATCGCGCACCCGCAATCCACTGCTGATGATGTCACATATTACATCATTCATGACATGGTCAGTGACATCACTGATGACATCTCAAATGACATCACTGATGACATCACTGATGACATCTCAAATGACATCACTGATAACATCTCAAATGACATCACTGATGACATCTCAAATGACATCACTGATGACATCACTGATGACATCTCATTTGACATCAATGACCACATCACTGATGATATCATTCATGTGACAATACAATGCATCTCCTCACACTTTAATATAACCTCTGTTACACCCAGTGTTAAATACAGAGTATAATTTTTGAAACCATTGACACACCAATACTAGTTACTACATACGCACTCAGTGATTCCTATGTTTACACACACATTCACTCATTTACCCATACAATCATTCATACATACAATCACTCATCTTTACAACACTATCATATGCACTCATACACCTATACAGACTCTCACACTCTGTCACTCATCCATGGAGTTACTCACACACCTAGTCAGTCCTGTAAATAATCAATCACACTTCCATTTTCTAATCTATACAGTTAAACATAGAGCACCTTACATTTTGAAACATATACTAACACATACTTACTCTCTTATACAATCATTGATACAAGTACACATTGATCTGCACAGAGTCACACACCTCCCAGCCAGCCACACACACACTCAGTCTCCCATACAAATACTTGGGCAATCAATCAATAACCCATATAGTTACTCATATAGCTACTGACCAACACATGCAGCAGTTTACAGAACAACAGACATAATGATGCACAAATTAAGACAGTTTAGTCACTAACCCATGCACTCAGTGAGACACATTTAATCACTCACTCATACAGTCAGTCACGCACCTACTAAATCCTTCATCCAGACACTTCTACATCTACTCATTCTTCAATATGTAAGACATATTTTAACTTTACAGAAACATACAGTCACTGGATGTTGTCATCAGTGATGTCATCAGTGATGTCATTTGAGATGTCATCAGTGATGTCATCAGTGATGTAATTTGAGATGTCATCAGTGATGTCATCAGTGATGTCACTGACCATGTCATGAATGATGTAATATGTGACATCATCAGCAGTGGATTGCGGGTGCGCGATATATAGTTAGTGCAACTAACTATATATGGAATTTCAATGGTTTTGTGTGAGTAAAATAAGGTTTTTTAAATGCTAATCCCTAACTATATATGGTCTATAACCTATGGTTTTTTCAGTGAATTTTCAAGGTTTTTTAAATGCTAATTCCTAACTATATATGGTCTCTAACCTATGGTTTTTTCAGTGAATATATATATATATATATATATATATATATATATATATATATATATTACCTACTGGCGGTCGCCAGTAGGTATATATAGTTAGGATTTTTTCTCTATGGGTTTTTTGAAAATTCTATGTCTAATAACTTTGGCGTTTGTGGACGGAATTGGCTGAAATTTTCAGGAAAATGGCACATTTTGTTTCTGAGCAGCCCTTGAAAATTTGGGGGGGGTTCGTCCAGTGGGGGCCGAGAAAAAAGGGGGGTCCCAAAACGTGTTTTTAACATTGAGTTTTCCATAGGGCGGTTGGCCTCACTTTTAGCCCGAACGGCTGAATGGATTTGCACGAAACTTGGCAAAATTGTAGGGACTGGTAGCCCGATGTGCCTTTTGTAGGTCTCAATATATGTGCTCCAGTGGATTTTGAGAAATTAACGTTTAAAAAAAGATATATATCTGTAAGCGCGGACCGGTTAGCGCTCTGGTTCGCGGACTTTTCGCGCAACGGAGCTTTGTGAAGCGAAGCTGATTGGTTCTCCGGCGTCTGTCAACATTCCAAACAGTCCGTAGCGGCCGCCATCTTGTCTCTCGGTAGGATCGAGAGACAAGAGGAGGTCAAAACAAAGGGGGAAATAACTATAAGGGGGCATAGTAGATCCTCGCTGACCCCCTAGGTTTGATGTGGAGGTTTTAAAAGGGCCCCGCGGGGCAAAAAAAAATAATAAAAATAATAATTGAACGGCTGAATGGATTTGCACGAAACTTGGCAAAATATTAGGGACTGGTAGCCCGATGTGCCTTTGCTAGGTCTCAATATATGTGCTCCAGTGGATTTTGAGAAATTAACGTTCAAAAAAAGATATATATCTGTAACAGCGCTCCGCTTCGCGTAACGGAGGTTTGCGAAGCTGATTGGTCATTCTGTCACTGGGCTATAGTTGGGCTACATCTGGCTGATATTTGGGCTACATTTGTTTTTTTGTGTGTCTGGCGGCCATCTTTGGGCTACATTGGGCTACATTGGGCTTCATTGGGCTACATTCGGCTAATTAGCAAATAGCTCATCGCAAACTAGGAATGGTAAAGAATCGCTATTTATTCCTTAAAGTTCGCTATTTAGGAAATGCAAATAACTTTGATGATACATATGGCGGTTCATCTCTAACAAGATAAGAAGCATAGGGATAGATTTATGATGACTGGCGCATCACCAGGGATGTGTTAGTCATTCTGTGCCGCTGTTCCGTCACCTATGGTGTGCTGCATTTACAATGCGGCGCATCACGGGGCAAAAACAGCACAGATGCGTGATGTATCTGTGCCGTAAAGGTGGCGCATTGCTGGAGTTGTATCGCAAGTGTGATGAAGGTCCAGCAAGGGTCGGGGGTGCCCCTGTCGCAGGGTTTCTGTTCTCACACAGAACTGTGGACAGAGGATTGGAACCTCGGCGAATTAGGGTGTCCCAAAACTCACGTTAGTAATCAAAAACTATTTAGCAAGCTAGGTACAGTGTCACATTGGATATAACAAACTCTCAATGTTTAGACAATCCAGAATATGAACTTATAGTACCTCAGGATACGTGGAACTCATGAACAGTCGGTCGTTATATATTTCTTAGAAACCAGAACATGGAGTTAAGAAGAACACATGTGTATTTGAAATGTTTATTTACTAATGCCGTCTTCTCAGGCGTAGTACCTTAGATAATAAAAGTACACATATTATCAGTAGCAAAATTACCAGCATAGTTACTAGTACATAAAAAGTGAATGGTGATAGTATGTTAACATGCTGTAAATGAATAAGAGTTAGCAACACTTATAAGCAGCCGCGGGCCGTGGAGGGAGTTACGGTGAGGCAGGGAGGCGGGGAGGGGGAGAAGCAGGGTGGAGAATACAAGTACACATATTATCAGTAGCAAAATTACCAGCATAGTTACTAGTACATAAAAAGCGAATGGTGATAGTATGTTAACATGCTGTAAATGAATAAGAGTTAGCAACACTTATAAGCAGCCGCGGGCCGTGGAGGGAGTTACGGTGGGGCAGGGAGGCGGGGAGGGGGAGGGGCAAGGTAGAGAGGGCTCCACCCTGCTTCTCCCCCTCCCCGCCTCCCTGCCTCACCGTAACTCCCTCCACGGCCCGCGGCTGCTTATATCTCACCCTCCCTAATACACATATTATATTATTTGCTAAGAAGGTCTCTTTGTGTTGGTTTAGGGCGTGCCCATACTTTAGTGTCTTAGATTTGAAGGAATCACATCAGCATACACCAGCTCTCTCTTCATGTGAACCGCATCAACTGTTGTGTATGTGTGTTCGGCAAAGCAATATAAAACCCGCCTCATGCCCAGAATTGGCAGAAGTTGCACTTATGTTATGAGTATGAAGTCGTGGAGATCAGACCTCATAACAATTCTGTACCGTGTTGTTCTTGAAACTTTAGCACTCGCTGTACAGATATAGTTTAACAAGTAAAGCAGATAGTAGACCAATAACATATTATTCTCATGTAAACCACGATGAACTACTAGGTGGAAAGCTAAAGCAACAACTAAATGTCGTGTGCAGAAGTTGCAAAAAAGGAAAAATGGCGTTTAAACCGGTAATGAGCCCATGCTAACTTAACACGGTGTAAAGATATCCAGGACCTAGATGACACCTCCTCATGATCCGGAAACGAACTGAATAAGATAATAGAAGTGCCATCTCATGAGAGCAGATTGCAAGTTTATATGTGGACGGTCCGCAAGGTAAAGCATTAAAAACTAGGAAAATTCAATGCTAAAGAAAAATAAAACAGCCAAGTACTTTATCGAGTCTTAAGCCAATAGGCAAGGTAAATAATAAAAACTTGACAATTAAGTCAATGAATTGTCAATGAAATGCTAGTACTCAGCATATGAAACATGAAAAAGGTCTATGACATAACTGTGTATGCAAAATAAGCTGCAACAGCCTCCAACAGGAAGTCACCGTCTTCATCCGAAAACAGTTCAGCCATCCAATTTAAAAGCGGAAAAGAACATACGTGCTCTCCCAGCACCGGATCCTCTATCACCATCAGAGGACAGCTCGGTGGGTTTTCAAGAAAGCTGTGTTCCAAGAAAGACTGTGCTGCCGCCAGTAAATTCCAGGGACCAAGTAGTCCATGCATCAATGCCACAGCCATAATCCTTTCGCCAGGACAAATCAACTCGTGAGTAATGATAGGAGTCATCAGCTGATTAAAGTCGACGTCAGGAGAAACCGGTCTGCAGAGACACAAATCAATGGCCCAATCGAAATCACAGGTCAGGCAGTGAAATACAGGCTGGACACAGGTGAAGTAGGAGAACCGAAAAGATAATCCATATGCCGTGCTTAATATCGCCAACGGCATTGTGCCATAATATTCTAGCATGCGATTGCGGAACAGTGTCAGCAGCTGCAGGGTCGGAGGTTGCATAGGAGGGACATCCATATTTAAAAATGTAAAAAAGCACAAGAGCGTCCGCTGGTAATGCAAGTAAAAATGCAATCCACGAACCAGAGTGGAGAAAATGGAATGAAAGGGAGCAGGGATGACTCCAAAGATTTTCTCAAATGAAGTCACGAGACCACTGGTAACAACTTTAAAAAAGTGTGCCAGGGATTTTGTGGAGGATGCGTTAAAGATAGTCGGAAACATGTTGCTGAAATTGAAAGGCAAACCTGTGTACGGGTGTTCGCTATGTGAAGTACGAAAGTTTCACGGGCCGAACTCAAGGCCACCTCTCTCTGAGACAAAAGAGCTCTTATTCTTGTCATGCCGTTGAAACGTGTCCCAAGGTTGGTATTTGTGGCCAGATTGAAAACTCCCTATGTTCATGTGTGGGAGGAAATAGAACATTTCTGCAGCAAATAACCCGTTCACTTACTGTTACGATAAAAGGAATACTTTTAATTAACTCAGAACAATCTTCATTATTGAGCATCAAATAACTACCATTTTCCAACAACTTGAACGTGGGGATGATAGCAGGAACTGGCGTGCCTTGCATCACGCAAGCCATATTTGGTCGGTGTTTGTTGCATGAATCGTGTAACTGTATGTGCCTACACATTAGTGAATGATCTGGCGTCTCAGTGCATTCCTCTCCATTCAGATAAACTTCTTGATCATCTTTGAAACATCTGTATGTGTATGGAAGCGACCAGACCTCATGAACAAAAGCACTACCTAAAGGTTCATAAAGACCTATTGGTATATATTTCATACAATTTGAAAACTTATATAAAGCAAAAGGCAGCGTTATTAAACCGTCGATAAGGCATGTTGCCAAAAAACCCGCAATCCTCTGCTGATGATGTCACTGAGCATGTCATGAATGATGTAATATGTGACATCATCAGTAGTGGATTATGGGTAATAGTATCTCTAGTTTACTCCCCTATAGCTGTCTTTCTTTTAACATAAGTGTGTGTTTCCTTCCCTTATACTTACTGTTTTTGGTTCGCTTCCAGTTCGCGTACCAGCGAGCGAACTAGGAAGCGAACTAAGAGAAATAGAGGTTGGCACAGTTCCAAATATTGTACCAATTTTTTAATAACGGGGAGGTAGTTCTGAAAAGAACTTTTTTTTTTATTTTTCTGAACATTTTTTTACTGTAAGGTTCCCGATTCGCGAAGCGGGAACGAAGAAAAAAAAATATTTAAAAAAATAATTATTCATAAACATATAAAATATATTTTTGGATTTAAAGAAGAATAAATTTTACAGCTACAGATATTAGCTGTTAAAAAACCAATGAAATTCACTGAAAAAACCATAGGTTATAGACCATATATAGTTAGGAATTAGCATTTACAAAACCTTGAAAATTCACTGAAAAAACCATAGGTTATAGACCATATATAGTTAGGAATTAGCATTTAAAAAAACTTATTTTACTCACACAAAACCATTGAAATTCCATATATAGTTAGTTGCACTAACTATATATCGCGCACCCGCAATCCACTGCTGATGATGTCACATATTACATCATTCATGACATGGTCAGTGACATCACTGATGACATCACTGATGACATCTCAAATGACATCACTGATGACATCACTGATGACATCTCATTTGACATCAATGACCACATCACTGATGATATCATTCATGTGACAATACAATGCATCTCCTCACATTTTAATATAACCTCTGTTTCACCCAGTGTTAAAAAGAGAGTATAATTTTTGAAACCATTGACACACCAATACTAGTTACTACATACGCACTCACTGATTGCTACGTCTACACACACCTTCACTCATTCACCCATACAATCATTCATACATACAATCACTCATCTTTACAACACTATCATATGCACTCATACACCTATACAGACACTCACAGTCTGCCACGCATCCATGGAGTTACTCACACACCTAGTCAGTCCTGTAAAGAATCAATGACACTTCCATTTTCTTGTCTATACAGTTAAACATAGAGCACCTTACATTTTCAAACATATACTAACACATACTTACCTTCTTATACAATCATTGATACAAGTACAGATTGATCTGCACAGAGTCACACACCTCCCAGCTAGCCACACACACACTCAGTCTCCCATACAAATACTTGGGCAATCAATCAATAACCCATATAGTTACTCATATAGCTACTGATCAACACATGCAGCAGTTTACAGAACAACAGACATAATGATGCACAAATTAAGACAGTTTAGTCACTAACCCATGCAGTCAGTGAGACACATTTAATCACTCACTCATACAGTCAGTCATGCACCTACTAAATCCTTCGTCCAGACACTTACACATCCACTCATTCTTCAATATGTAAGACATATTTAAACTTTATAGAAACAAAAAATCACTGGATGTTGTTATCAGTGATGTCATCAGTGATGTCATTTGAGATGTCATCAGTGATGTCATCAGTGATGTCACTGACCATGTCATGAATGATGTAATATGTGACATCATCAGCAGTGGATTGCGGGTGCGCGATATATAGTTAGTGCAACTAACTATATATGGAATTTCAATGGTTTTGTGTGAGTAAAATAAGTTTTTTTAAATGCTAATTCCTAACTATATATGGTCTATAACCTATGGTTTTTTCAGTGAATTTTCAAGGTTTTGTAAATGCTAATTCCTAACTATATATGGTCTATAACCTATGGTTTTTTCAGTGAATATATATATATATATATATATATATTACCTACTGGCGGTCGCCAGTAGGTATATATAGTTAGGATTAAAAAAAAATTAGTTTTTTTTGCATGGGGAGCGCCCGGTACGCGCACCGGGAAGCGGTCTGGGAAGCGTACTATAAGGAAAAAAGAATGATAGACTATGATATTTTGAAATATTGTATGTTTATTGATTGTTCTTTTTGTTGTTTTTTTTTGTTTTTTTTTATTTAAGTAGCAGTATTTATGATTATTAAATATAAATTTATTTTTGTGATTGTGCACAGTATACTATAAGTCTGACTTTACATTATAATCAATTTGGTACTAGTTTATGAATTACATATAAAAATGATTAAAGACTCAAACAATTTTTGATTATTAAATATACATTTATTTTTCTGATTCTTTTTCAAAATTTAATAGAACGTCTAACATTTGACTGTCTGATAACTTCCCACATTTGACCGTCCTGATAATGAAGTAAGAAATCCACAGATTCTACACATTGTAGAAGTTCATGGTCCCGTGATTCATCCATGAATTCCAAGTCAATGGGTTTAATGATTTCCTCATTGTTAATCTCTAGGACAATTTCAAAGGAAACGTTCTGTTCTCCTTCCATTTTTGTGCTGAAATTTGCATAAAAATAAATATATCAGTAGAGATAGGGCACTGTTGGGTTTAAGTTCAGACAGGTACTTTTCAGGCGTGAAGTAGTACTATTAAAAAGTGCCTGTGAAAAAGCCTAAGTAAATTCATAATTATACCACAGAAACCTAAATCAAGCCATAATTATAATAAACAAGCCTTTCTCAATGTCTAACTGTTACAGAGGGATAGTATATAACTATCTGAAAATGTTTTCAAATTTATAAAATAACATCTTACCTTTTAAAAACAAGTTTAAGTTGTCAGTGAAAATGATTTTGCAATGTGGTTCAGGAAGTAGTAGTCAAAATGGCTGTGTTTCTCTCTCTTTCTTTATATATATTCAGGTACATAACCAATCAAATGTCAGGTAAAAAAAGTAGAAAATGAAAGTAACATTTTAATTGGTTGTCAATTCCAACACTTCAGATGTGTTTTGTGAAGTAATTTACCTCAGGGTATTTAGAGAGGTCTACAGGCTAAATGGCTAAATGGAATTCCAATCAAATTTGTGAAAATGGTAGGGATTGGTATGTAGTATGAGTTAATCAATATTTGGTGAAAGTGTCTCCAGTGGTTTTTCTGTGAATTACTTTCCCACCTTTTTTGAGCGAGCGCTTCCCGGTGCGCGCCCCGGTACGCGAACCGGCAGCGTTATGGGAGTCCTCCATTTTGTGTTTCGGTAGAATTGAGATACAAGATGGAGGGCAAATAATGTTCAGAATGGGTAGAAGGGTGCACGGTAGACGTATCCTGACCCCCTAGGTTTTCTGAGGGTAGCTGAGGAGGACCATATGTGCGAGAAAAAAAAAATAATAATAATTTCGCGCGGTTAGCGTCCGGTGCGCGTACCGGGTAGCGCTCCGGGGAGCGTACTTTGGTGAAAATTTGTGAAAAAAGTTAGAGTAAAATAATTGTGAGTCATCAGATGTAGGGTAGCTCTGAAAAGAGCTTTTGGGTCCTGTGGCTGATGTAGGTACCTACAAGTAGGTACCAATGCACAGTCTTAAATTGAGGATGAAAATTCTGTTCCCCTCATCTGAGAAGTGAACTCCATCTGCTCTGAAGATATCTTGCATGTAGTAACGCAAGTTATTGTTGTAGATGGAGCCCATTCCATGGTCTCTCATGTAAGCTGAAACAGACTTATTTACATGCTTCCTCCATTTCTCAATTTGTGGACAAAATTGGTTTGACCACTTCCATTTCTGTCTTTGGCATATATTTGAATATACCAAGGCAGTTTGAGGTAATAGTGCCATCAATTGCTCAAAGGTGTCCTTTAAAAGCATTTCCAGACCTACCCCAGTCAAAGTGCCCAAGTCATTTCCTCCACAGTGCACAATTAACAGGTCAGGTTTTGGCAAATGCAAAAAGGTTTTCACCAATGGTATCAATTGGTGACATCTTAATCCTCTGTGACCAATCCAGTTGATTTCCACATTTTGTAAATTGAGATTGTGTAGATTTCTGTTATCAGCATACCTTTGAGCCCAGTGGATGTAACTATGTCCAACAATCCAGACAGAAAACATGGTGAGAGGAGGTTCTGCTGCAGTCAGATGAAGTATGAGAATGAAATGGCAGTTGAAATAGTAGGAGTATGTAATGAAAAAAACGGTGGAGTTTCTGTGCTAATGATTCAGTAGCAGTGATTGGTGGATTTTGATTGCTGAAAACAGAAAGTTAGGGTGCAATGATGAGTTCTTTGAAAGATGTAATTTGAATGGTCAAGAAAAAATCATTTTATGAAAGATTGCACTGGATACGCAGGTGTACTGAGAGTTCAGAGTTCAATTGAAACATTGTTGTGTGAACTTGCAAACATGAGAGGTCTTTCAGGAGGTGGTTGCTATGGAAAAAAGGCAGAAAGGGCAGAGGGGGGTAGGGTGTTGATTTGAAAAAAGTGAGGGAAGAGTTTTGATTGGGTGACATGAGAGATATGTGTGATGAAGTACAGCATTTCTGTGCCATTGATGGTTGCAGCCTCTGGAGTGCATACCTTTTGCTCTGCTGAAGACAAATTGGTGTGTGTCTGAGACTGTTTTGAAACTCAAAAAGTATTTGCTAAGGTGAGAAAAGATTCATTTAATTTAAATAGAGAATAGTATGCTTTAAGGAGAAAATTATGAAGAAAGTTGTGTATTTAAAATGTTGCTTTGTGTCAAGTGTTTTACAAATAGATTTTGTTTTTTTGAGTTACATAGCCATGTTACATAGGCATGTTAAAAGTGACACAAAAATGGTGCAAGGGCCTTAAAAAAATGCTTTCATGTGTCTTAGGGCATTTTAAGTCACTTCCCCATGAATGTAGGTATATAATTACTTTACATGATGTGTTTAAAAACGTTTTTTGAAATCAATTAGGTTTCTTGATATGTACTCCTAGAGTTTCATAGGTTGCTTGGGGCATATTTACAAGGCCTTTGAGTTCCTTTGATGTTATTTTTCCCATTTTAATTTAAGACATTTCCTTGTGGTGCAAGGTCCTTGTAAATACGCCCCCATGTGTGCTTGGCAAATTTAGATTTTGATTCTTTGAGTTACATAGCCATGTTAAAAGTGACGCAAAAATGGTGCAAGGGCCTTAAAAAAACGCTTTCATGTGTCTTAGGGCATTTTAAGTCACTTCCCCATGAATGTAGGTATATAATTGCTTTACATGATGTGTTTAAAAACGTTTTTTGAAATCAATTAGGTTTCTTGATATGTACTGCTAGAGTTTCATAGGTTGCTTGGGGCATATTTACAAGGCCTTTGAGTCTCTCTGATGTTATTTTTCCCATTTAAATTTAAGACATTTCCCCGTGGTGCAAGGTCCTTGTAAATACGCCCCATCTGTGCTTGGCAAATTTAGATTTTGAGTCTTTGAGTTACATAGCCATGTTAAAAGTGACGCAAAAATGGTGCAAGGGCCTTAAAAAAAGCTTTCATGTGTATTAGGGCATTTTAAGTCGCTTCCCCTTGAATGTAGGTATATAATTGATTTACATGATGTGTTTAAAAACGTTTTTTGAAATCAATTAGGTTTCTTGATATGTACTGCTAGAGTTTCATAGGTTGCTTGGGGTATATTTAAAAGGCATTTGAGTCCCTTTGATGTTATTTTTCCCATTTTAATTTAAGACATTTCCCCGTGGTGGAAGGTCCTTGTAAATACGCCCCCATGTGTGCTTGGCAAATTTAGATTTTGATTCTTTGAGTTACATAGCCATGTTAAAAGTGACGCAAAAATGGTGCAAGGGCCTTAAAAAAACGCTTTCATGTGTCTAAGAGCATTCTAAGTCACTTTGCCATGAATGTAGGTATATAATTGCTTTACATGATTTGTTTAAAAACGTTTTTTGAAATCAATTAGGTTTCTTGATATGTACTGCTAGAGTTTCATAGGTTGCTTGGGGCATATTTACAAGGCCTTTGAGTCCCTTTGATTTTATTTTTCCCATTTTAATTTAAGACATTTCCCCGTGCTGCAAGGTCCTTGTAAATACGCCCCCATGTGTGCTTGGCAAATTTAGATTTTGATTCTTTGAGTTACATAGCCATGTTCCATACAGTGCTCACCTTCTGCGTAGTCTTTGATATGCTAGACTCCATCTGCACAATGAGATATCTAAGCAAAGGAAACACAGTTGATGTGATTGTGAAATGAGCAAAAGAAATTCCACATTTTTCAATTACATCACCTGTGTTTTCTAACATTACGAATCACATTGTGCAGATGAGGTTTAGGCCTGTCCAGGGACACAGAAGAGGTCTGGCCTTTGTTCAAGAGTGCAGTGGACATGACTCACTTCATTGGTAGGCCTGCACATGTATTATCTCTTCTGTACTCTTCAATAAGCCAAATTTCATCTGCAACCCTGAGTAGGCCTCACCTCAAACAAATCTCTGGATAGGCCTCAGCTTATCGTCATCCTGAATCAATCATTTAAAATGTTAGGGGCAGATTTATGATGGCCGTGCGCCTCTTTTGCGCCGCTGTTGCGTCACTTTTGTGATGCAGCAGTGATGCAATAGATGCACCATGTTGCAAGATAGGCCTCACTTCATCTCCAACAAGATACCGTCAGTTTAAACTGTAAACATTTAGGACTGTGTAGGGGGCATGGAGAAGCTGAATCTTCTGTAAATGTCAAAATTTTTGTATACAGTGCTCAGCTTCTGTGTACTCTTTGATATGCTAGACTCCATCTGCACTATGAGATACCTAAGCAAAGGAAACACAGGTGAAGTGATTGTGAAATGAGGGAAAAAAATTACACATTTTTCAATTACATCACCTGTGTTTCCTAACTTTACGAATCACATTGTGCAGATGAGGTTTAGGCCTGTCCACGGACACAGAAGAGGTCTGGCCTTTGTTCAAGAGTGAAGTGGACATGACTCACTTCATTGGTAGGCCTGCACATGTATTATCTCCTCTGTACTCTTCAACAAGCCTAAATTTCATCTGCAACCCTGAGTAGGCCTCACCTCAAACAAACCTCTGGATAGGCCACACCTTATCGTCATCCTGAATCAATCATTTAAAATGTTAGGGACAGATCACTTTTGTGACGCCGTGGTGGTGCAAAAGATTTGCTATGTTGCGACATATTTACAACTTGATGCATCTAGGCAGATGTGTCATCCTGTAAAGTCCTGTGCCACATGAAACCTGCGTCAGATTTCATGTGACCGTTTTGTTGTAGGGTGGCCAGTCATTTGCATGAAAGCCCTGTAAAACTAACACAGTAAAATTAAGAAGATTTCACTGAGTCACATTTATGGCATTGCTGAATCAAATCCTTACGCCTGTTTGAAACAGCATCGCTGGACATGGTTAAATAATATCTGCAAAATGTTACTCTTGTTAAACAATTTTACAATTATAGTCTCTGAGATTTGTCTCTTACTCTGCAACATCTCATTGTTGTTCTCTTTCTTTAAAGATAACGACAACATCAAGCATGAGTGATAATGAGCAATCTGTTGATCTCGATATTATCATTGAAATTGTGATTGAAACATCAGTGGAAGTAGATCCCTTGGATGATTTAAATCCTGAGGATGATGAAGAACATGATGAGGATGCCGATTTGTCAGAATTGTATGACATAGGGTGGGAAGCTGATCTGCTTGAGCCTATAGAACTATAAACATTTATTTTTAAAAGTTACTGGAAATGAAAAGTAAACATGTAAACAGTTTCATTTAAAATTAAACACAACTTCAAAAACAGCTTGTGTGTAGTGTCTTTAATAAAATAGTCAAATATGCTCATAAAATTAGTTCAGATTCACATATAAAACAGCACAGGTCAAATGTAAAAGCATTCCATTTCTTATCTACTATTTGTGACTACTAAATTTGCCAATGCACTAAAAATTATTTTATGTAAAAATGACAAGTAGTGTGTTAAATTTTTGACGACTGTTATTGATTTACTGTTTGGTAATAGTGGTTAATAACATTTTTAATTATATTTTACCACAGATTCAACTGCAGATCATTTCAAAAGGACATAATGCCATCTAAACAACGAAATCGAAAGGCTACAAAACGTCAAAGACAGCAGCTTACTAAATGCTTGCAGCAGTCCTCTACAATAAAAACTCGTCAAGTCACCAAGAAAGCTCCGGGTAAGACAACAAAATCATTCCTAAGAAACATTTGTTGAAAAAAAAAAAAGTACTACAGAAAATGTTTTAGTCCAGAAAAAGAGAACCAATTTAAACGGAAGGGAAAGGCCAATCAAAAATGTTACTGCTAGAGCAGGAGATAACTCTGTGCATGGTAGTAGAAGGAAAAATCAGTTTCGGGACATTCGTAGACGAATGTTCCGCAACAGGATAATTGGCAATTTGTTAAAAAATATTAAGAAAGGTCAACAGAAAGTGGTTTTTTATAAGAGAATTTTTTTTGAAATTAAGCGAAAGTTATTTATTTTGATAATCAATAGAATTAGGAAGCTAAACAAGGCAATTTATGATTTCAAAAGAAATAGTAGATGGAAGAGAACAGTTAATCGTAGTAATTTTTGTGAAGTTTTTTCAGGAGAATGGATGCATAGTTCAAGTTGTGAGGCATTTTTTAATGAGGAGAGTTATTTCCAGGATAATGATTTGGTGCATGCAGTTGACACCAGTGGTCGAGCTTATGAGGTGAAAGATGGTTGTCCAGTTGAAAAAGAAAAACTTGTGGCAACAGAGGCAGAAGAGGTGTTAGGTAATGAGGTTTTAGCAAGACGTCCTAAGGGACCAGTGTATATCTGGAAGTGTAGTAGTATTTGCAGTGTGCGACAGGATTCCATCAATTTGCTTTGTGATTTTGTACGGACATTTAATAGGAAAACTTTAAAACAGAAAATGAAGTTGTTGCAAGAATTAGATCCTTGCAGAGTGAGAGAAGTGACAGGTTTGCATGGTCATTCACTGGCCTGTCTTTCCAGGAGAGTATGCCAGAGTGTTTTTCATCATTTCAGGAAAATGGATGCATAGTTCAAGTTGTGAGGCATTTTTTAATGAGGAGAGTTATTTCCAGGATAATGATTTGGTGCATGCAGTTGACACCAGTGGTCGAGCTTATGAGGTGAAAGATGGTTGTCCAGTTGAAAAAGAAAAACTTGTGGCAACAGAGGCAGAAGAGGTGTTAGGTAATGAGGTTTTAGGAAGACGTCGTAAGGGACCAGTGTATATCTGGAAGTGTAGTAGTATTTGCAGTGTGCGACAGGATTCCATCAATTTGCTTTGTGATTTTGTACGGACATTTAATAAGAAAACTTTAAAACAGAAAATGATGTTGTTGCAAGAATTAGATCCTTGCAGAGTGAGAGAAGTGACAGGTTTGCATGGTCATTCACTGGCCTGTCTTTCCAGGAGAGTATGCCAGAGTGTTTTTCATCATTTCAGGATGCTAGCAGTGCATCATAATAAAGTGAGGAAATTAGTTAGAATGTTGTAATATGCTAAGAGTCCAGCAATTATGCTTAAACAATTATGCACTGCTCTTTTGCATGGTTCTGAAGTAGATATGAAGAATATTTGTGAAGAAATTGAGTTTTGTTACTTTGCAAGTAAAGAGGAGAATGTTGAAATTGACCCAGAAGAAGAAGGTAATGTGGAAGATAGTGTACAGGTTTCCAGTACAGAAAATTTTCAGAAAGAAATTGCCACGTTTTAGGTGAAATGAAATGAGAGGCCTAATTTTACTTGTGTGTGTTGTCGACGCACTTATTATAAGAATCAGACTAAGTTAGTGGATTTCTATGCGAAAAGTGAAAGTGAAAATAATAGTGAATGGAAGGATTTTGCAACATACTTGATGGTAGAAAATTGTTTTGATTTGGGATTGGATCAACGTGTGTGTACTTATTGTTGTAACAAATTAAATCAAAACCGGATGCCTGCTAGAGCGGTTCATAATAATCTGGAATTGGTTGAGATTCCTTCTGAATTGAAGGATTTAAATACTTATGAATCTATTTTGATTCAAAGTATCCATCCCTTTCAGGCTATTGTACGAATGGAGCCAAAGACAGGGAAATTGCCTCCATCAGATTTACAGAGAGGATTAAAGGGAAGAGTTGTTTATTTGCCTCTAGATTTGAAGAAAAACATTAATACAATTGGAGTAGAGAAAGAGTAAGAAAATCTGGCAAGATTTAGTGGATGTTAGGAAAGTCAAAAAGGCAACATTGTATTTGAAGAAAAACAATAAGTACTACAAGAATGTATATGTTGCAGAAGAGGAAGTAAGTGAAGAAGAGGATAGCGATTTGTGTGCTGGTCAAATTGAGAAAGTAGAAGCCTCTAAAAATGAAGAAATATATGAACATTATAGTGTTCATCCTTTGCATTCCAAGGAAGTCATGGGGAATGCTATTGAGTTGTTTCAAATGAAACAAGCCAAAGGAAGTCCCATTAGTGTTTGGGAGGAAAGTTTGGAAGCTCGGTGTTTCCCACAGCTATTTCCAACAGGTCAAGGAGGAAGATATGATGAGCGACCTGATCAAATTCCTGCTTCTGAATACCGGACTTTACGATTGTATGCAGAAGATCCTAGGTTTCGTCAATGCATTCCCTATTTGTTTCATCTACTGTTAGAAAGCGATCTGTCTGGACTGTCATATGCAGTGAACCACATCTTGAAAAGTGGTGTACACATGCAAAATATCTCGGCAAGTGACTTTATGGATAAAGTCAATGTGCAAGACAGTATTTTGGATTCTCACTTGATTAATCTCATGACGTGTCAGCGTGGTACTAATGAGTACTGGTACCGTCGTCATGGTGATTTAAAATGTATGCTGAGGAACTTAGGAACTCCCACATGGTTCCTCACTCTCAGCTGTGCCGAGTATGGCTGGGAAGACTTACTTTAATTTCTACGAGAGGCAAATGGAAACATTGAAAATATCGAATTCAAGACACCCGGAGAACTGTGCTCCTTGGATCCAGTGAATGTATGCAGGTACTTCAATCATAGATTTGAAGCTATGATGTCTTTCATCATGAACAAGAAAAATCCACCTCTTGGAGAGGTGTTGGATTTCTTCTGGAGAAAGGAGTACCAAGCAAGAGGTGCGCCTCATATACATATGCTGCTGTGGATCAAAGATGCACCCAATTTTGGAACAGATCCGGATGACTTAGTGATGAGTTTCATACAACAGTATTCTACAGGTGCTGTTCCAAAGGCAAAGGAAGACAAAAGCCTAAGAGAACAAGTTTTACGCTTCCAAAGCCATCGTTGTGGAAAGTACTGTCGTCGTAAATTCAGAAACAAGGACAAGTTCTACACAAAATGTCGTTTCGCCTTTCCACGACCGGTGATTTCTAAAGAAGGAGTGAACAGTTTGATGTCTTCGACACCACAGACCCAGACGTCGCCTTCCTCACGGAGACCTGGATGAACGCCTCCTCAGCGCCCGACATCGCCATCGCCATCCCTGAGGGCTACAAAATCACCCGGAGGGACCGCACCGCCAACCAGATGGGAGGAGGCATCGCCATCATCCACAGGGACACCATCCGCATCACGAGCAACACCAACGACCCCCTAACCACCGCTGAACACCTGCACTTCCAGATCCACACCGACCCGAAGACCACCCTCAGAGGCACCCTGATCTACCAACCCCCGGGACCACGCACACAATTCAGCGAGGACATCGCCGACTTCATCAGCCCGCATGCCCTGCCCTCCACCGACTACATCCTCCTGGGGGACCTCAACTTCCACCTGGAGAACAACAGCGACCGAAACACCAGCACCCTGCTCGACAACCTCGCCAACCTCGGACTCAAGCAGCTGGTGTCCACACCCACCCACCTGGCCGGACACACACTCAACGCCGTCTTCTCATCCAGCAAAGACATCGCCTTCAGCCACACCACAGGACTCCACTGGACGGACCACAGCTGTGTCCACTTCACCTTCAAAAGAACGACGATCCACCACCACCAGCAACAGGTTGCCCGAAGAAGCTGGAACAAGATCACAGCCGACCAGCTCGCCGCTTCCCTGAACCAGCACCCTCCTGCCGGCTCAGCGAACCCCAGCCAGGCCGCCGACAACCTCACGAAGTGGATCAGCAACTGCGCGGACGAACTCGCCCCTCTGAGGACCCCGCCCAGCAGACCCAGCAGCAGAAAAGCCCCATGGTTCACCGACGAACTCAAGAGCTCCAAGAAGAACTGCCGAGCCCTCGAGAAAGTATGGAGAAGAGAACCAACAATGGACAACATGACCACCCTCAAGCTCGCCACCCGGAAACACCACCAACTGATCCGCGCCACCAAGAAAAACGCATACAAGGACCGGCTGGACAACAACGCACACAACTGCAAGGAACTCTTCAACATCGTGAAAGAGCTCTCCAACTCCAACGCCGGAAACAACGACATCACCCCTTCGCAAGACCTCTGCAACTCCCTCGCCTCCTACTTCCACAACAAGATCGCGGACATACACAACAGCTTCAACATCCAACCGACGCACGCCACGACCAAAGCAACACCACCCACCACCACCCTCTGCGCCTGGACTCCGATCAGCACCGAAGACACCGTCCGCACAATGAACTCCGTCCACTCCGGATCTCCGACCGACCCCTGCCCTCACCACGTCTTCAACAAGGCCGACGCTGTCATCGCACCCCACCTGCGGGACATTATCAACACCTCCTTCGACACCGCCACCTTCCCGGAGAGCTGGAAGCACGCCGAACTCAGAGCTCTACTCAAGAAACCTACAGCGGACCCCACCGAACTCAAGAATTACCGTCCCATCTCGCTCCTCCCGTTCCCGGCCAAAGTCATCGAGAAGACCGTCAACAAACAGCTGGCCGCCTTCCTCGAGACAAATGGATCCCTCGACCCCTCACAGTCTGGCTTCCGAGCCAACCACAGCACTGAGACCGCCCTCATCGCTGCCACCGATGACATCCGAGCCCTGATGGACAACGGAGAAACAGCGGCCCTCATCCTCCTGGACCTCTCCGCGGCATTCAACACTGTCTGCCACCGCACCCTAGTGCAGCGCCTCGGCAACGTCGGAATCCAGGAGAAGGCACTGGAATGGATCACCTCCTTCCTTGACGGAAGAACACAGAGAGTCCGCCTACCACCGTACAAATCTGAGGCCACCGAAGTCATCTGCGGCGTCCCTCAAGGATCCTCGCTGAGTCCCACCCTCTTCAACGTCTACATGAGCCCCCTCGTGGCCATCGCACGACAACACAACCTCAACATAATCTCCTACGCCGACGACACCCAGCTGATCCTCTCCCTGACCAACGACCCCGCCGCCGCCAGAGCCAACTTGCACGAAGGGATGAGAGACGTAGCCGAGTGGATGACGACCAGCCGCCTGAAACTGAACTCAGACAAGACGGAGGTCCTCATCCTGGGCTCCTCGCCCTCCGCCTGGGACGACTCCTGGTGGCCCCCCGCCCTGGGCACCGCACCCAAACCGACGGACCACGCACGCAACCTAGGCTTCATCCTGGACTCCTCCCTCTCCATGACCAGACAAGTCAACGCCGTCTCCTCGTCATGCTTCAACATCCTGCGCATGCTACGGAAGATCTTCTGGTGGATCCCCACCGAGACCAGGAAGACGGTCACCCAGGCCCTCGTCACCAGCCGCCTGGACTACGGCAACGCCCTCTACGCCGGAACCACCGCCAAGCTCCAGAAGAGACTCCAGCGAATCCAGAACGCCTCAGCCAGACTCATCCTCGACATCCCACGAAACAGTCACATATCCGGACATCTGAGAGACATGCACTGGCTCCCCGTCAACAAAAGAATAACCTTCCGTCTCCTCACCCATGCACACAAAGCCCTACATGATCAAGGCCCGAGCTACCTCAACAACCGAGTCAACTTCTACGCTCCCAAGCGCCACCTCCGATCAACCAGCCACGCCCTCGCCGCCGTTCCCCGCATCCGAAGAGCGACCACAGGAGGAAGGTCCTTCTCCTACCTGGCCGCCAAGACCTGGAACTCCCTCCCGACCGACCTACGCCTGACCCAAGACCACCTCTCCTTCAGGAAGAAGCTCAAGACCTGGCTGTTCGAGCAGTAACGGCACCCCCCCCGCGCTAGCGCCTTGAGACCCTACGGGTGAGTAGCGCGCTCTATAAATGTCTTTGATTGATTGATTGATTGATTCGCTGCGACATAATGTGATGAAGAAATCACCCAAAAATACGTACAATTTGAAAAGGAACGAAGAGTCCAAGTACATCAACGACTACAACCCAGTGATTTTGTCCATGTGGAATGCTAACATGGATATACAGTTTGTGGCTGATAACTGTATGGCTGTGGCTCGGTATGTGACATCTTATATCACCAAAAAAGAAAAGACAGAATTGAAGGATATGTGGGAGGACATTTCCCATGAAAAGAGCCTCAGTAAGAAGTTGTACAGTTTCAGTCTGAAGATGTTGTCGCATCGAGAAATCGGAGCTTACGAATGTTCTGACCGGTTGTCTTCAGCAAGTCTCTATGCCAAATCCAGGAGTATCATTTGGGCGAGTCTTGGTCTTGCTGCAACGCGTAATCGAGTTCTGAAACCTGTACGAGAAATTGAGTATTTGGCGGAAAAGGAGCCAAACAGTACAGATATTTTGAAGACCAACATGTTGAATACATATTATCCAAATAGAAGCAGTCACCTCGAGAATGTTTTTCTGTATGAGGTTCTACAAAATTACATATTCAAGAGGAACATCAAAGAAGATATTGATAAAGGAGTGTATGCTGTAATTGGAAGAGAGAGATGTCTGGTCAAGCAAAGAAATGCCACTTGGTAAACCATCGAAAATTGAGTGGCGAATCTCCTGAAAGAAAAGAGTTTTTCTATTTAGCACTTTTGCAACTTTTCAAGCCTTGGCGGGCGAAGAGGAACTGCTTGGAGATTTCCTCTGTTACGAAGACTCTTTCAATGCCGCCAAGGAGACCAAAGAATGTCGTGTTTTTCCCAAATATCTAGAAATGTTGAATGCGGAAATCGAGCAGGAAGCAACGATTGCAGCCGAGATTGCTAGAGACAGTTCTCAGGATAGTCAGAGTTCTGTTTCATTGAGTCAGGATCCACTAGGAGGACCAGTTATCGAAAATGAAGCTGCCACTGCCATGATTGAAGTGGAAAGAGCCATGGCACATGCTCAGGAGGATGCGGTTAACTTAGAAGACTTGGAAAGACAACTCAGCATTGAGCAGAGGAAAATATATGATGAAGTTGTACGTGAGTGGAGAAGCGGGAACTGGAAAAAGTTTCCTCATTAAAGCAATTTCATGTTATTTGCAGAAAAGGACTGAGTCATCGCTGTCTTGTGTTGTCACCGCTCCAACTGGACTGACAGCACATAACATTAAAGGTATTACTTTGCATCGTCTACTGATGCTGCCAGTGGAGCATGATAACAAATTACAATACCACAAGTTATCTGGAGATGCTTGTTGTGAAGTTTCAAGAGTCTTGAGGAAAATGAAACTTCTTATCATTGACGAAGTAAGCATGGTTTCCAATGTCATGCTTGCCTTTGTGCATTTGAGAATGCAAGAAGTTCTCAAAACAGAGTATGATGTGTTATTTGGTGGCAAACACATCATTGTTTTCGGTGATCTTCTGCAGCTGACACCAGTGAAAGGACAACCTGTGTTCAAAATGCTCACGCATGAAGATACCAGGAAGTGCCTAGGGAGTATTGGCAACGTCAATATATGGTTAAACTTCAATTATGCTGAACTGCGTGAAAATATGCGTCAAGCTAAGGATGAAGATTATAAGAATATTCTACAAGATGTTAGAATCGGAAAAGTGACCGAGCATGGGAAAGAAGCTTTACATGCACGATTACTGTCAAATTTGTATCCAGAAGAAGACGTTGTGCCTGAGAATATTTTTCAGAAAATTACTGAGAAGAAATCTGGAATATGTTTGATGCCAACTCTTGCAGAATGTGCCATCTTCAACAACAAAATGTTGCATTTAGAAAACCAAGAGATTGTGAAACTGGAAGCTATTGACAGAGTAGAGCATATGGGAGCAACAATTATTTTGTCTGAGAATTTGAAATCAAAATTGGATTCATTAGAGAAGACTATATCTAAAACTGCTGGTTTTGAAAAGACTCTGAATGTGTGCTTAAATTGCCGTATAATTTTAAGAAGGAATTTACATGTTGAAAGAGGTCTGGTAAATGGATCAATGGGTAATGTTGTTGATTTTGAGAAATACAGAAATAGAGATGGAATTGAATTTTTAAAAATTAAATTTGATGGCATTGAGGAAGTACAGCTAATTGGTCGTTGCTCTGCTAGGTTTTTGCTTGTTTTGACTATGCGGTGACAATCCATAAATCGCAAGGTTTAAGTGTAGACAGTGCATTGGTGAATATTGGCAGTTCTGTGTTCAAGGAGGGTATGGCATATGTGGCATTGTCACGAGTCAGAACTTTATCGGGATTGTACTTGATTGAGTGTGATGTCACAAACATTTGTGCGGATCTAGATTGTGTTAAGGAATACAATAGGTTAAGAAGAGAGTGTGCGCCACATTTGCCTCAATATCCTTTGTTTGAGAAACGTGTGGTAGGCCGGAAACGAAGAAATGTGACCAATAGTAGAGAGGTTGTAGCAAAAAGACGAAAAGTCGATGAACCAGAAATTATAAGCAGAAAGAAAAAGGATTTTGTTGAAGATGTTGTTGGTTTTCAATTTGAAAACAGTTCTGGTGTCAACTGCTATGCTAATGTAGTGGTTAATGATTAAATTTCTCTAGAAAATTTAAAAGAAGAGATTGTGGTCAATTCGGATCAAAGATTTTGCAGTTTGTTGAATTCTGTGTTAGAGAAATGTAGCACTGATAGAACAAAAATAGAAAGTGTGTCTGAAATTCGAAATCTGTTAGACAAATGTTCAGGTCAAACGCAATTCTCTCAAAATATTCAGCAAGATTGTCAGGAGTTTTTAATGTATATGCTTGATGTATTGCAAGATGAAGGTGTAGATGTAGATCACCTGTTTGGCCTTTCTTATCAATGGCAACATGACTGCGAGAACTGTAGGGTATCAAGTACTACTAGTGTAGACTCAGAAAAATGTATATATTTAACTTTGCCAGACAGTAAATCAGTGTCCTTTGATAAGCTAGTAAAAGCAGCTGATCACAACATGGAGTGTAGCCAATGTAAGTCTGAAATGTTGTCCACATTATTTATACGAACATATGGCCAGTATGTCATTTTAATGTTCCAACGATGTAGGCCTGATGGAACAAAATTGACAACTTTAATTAAAAATGTTGTGGCTTCGCAGTTGTCAATATCAGGAAGGACTTTTGTAACTGTAGCAATTATATATCATGACAGTCCTTCAACAACATCAGGACATTACACAGCTTATTTGAAGTCTACAAACGGCTGGTCATTCTGCAATGATTCTGTTTTAAGTTTTTAAAAAAAATTGCCTTTTGACCTTAAAAATTCTTACCTGGTGTTTTTACAACCAAAATTTTAGGGAAAGAATCTCGGGATTTGCTCTGAGGAATTTCAAGAGGTTCTAATGGCTCCTACACTATTTGGCCTTGAGGATAAGTGTAGTACAGAGTCAAAAGTTATTTTTCAGTTTTAACTATTTCCTGAAAAAAAAGAAGGTTTTTTACAGAAAGTGGTGGGCACGGATTAGTTAAAGGACAACAGAGTATTTCCCAAAGCAAACGGTGTTCTTACCATAACACTTGACGTCATGGAAAAATAACTGCACTTTGAATGAGTTCAGAAAAACTGTTTCTTTTAATAAGCTAATTCAAGCAGCCAATCAAAACATGGAGTAGAGGTAATGTAAGTCTGCAATGCTGTCGACATATTTTGAACAAACTTTTGGTTATAATGTCATTTAAAAATTCCAACTATATAAACCTGATGAAAATAAGTTTTCAACTTTAATTACAAATGTTATGGCTACACAGTCGTTGATTTTAGGAAGAACATTTCTAACTGCAGCTATTATATGACATGATGGTCCTTTGACAACATCCACTTATTACACATCTTATTAAAAATATTCTTACTTTCTGTTTTCAGAAGAAAGAATTTAGGGTAGGTAACTGGCCTATAATGATTCTAGAGGTTGATATAATATTATGTACTGTTTTAAATTGCTTTGTGATTAAAAGTGATGTAGAGAATTAAATAATTGTAGTAGTCATAGAGGTAGTGTAAGTCTGCTTCATAGTAAGCAGTATCAGTGTCATAGGAAATGTGGAACATGAGTGAGCAAGAAGGGTAAGATATTATTAGTTCAGGATTGTGAAAATGATTTTAAACGTTTTATTTCTGAAAGTTGCGGAAAAAGAAAATGACGGGATTTGTTTAGAAGAATTCCAAGAGTTATAAATGGCTCTTACATGATTTGGCCTTGTGGAAAAGTGTGGTAGAGAGCGAAAAGTCATTTATTGTATGTAACATATTTGTCAAAACGATGGAGCTTTTCTTTCAGAAAGTGGCGGGCTGAAAATAATAACAGCACAACATAGTGTAAGCTGTTCATAGGATATCCTTCGACGTCATGGAAAGTAAGTTAATTTTAAGGAGTTCTGATTTTTGATTGGTTATGTTATATGGGTTTTTTAAACACAATCATTTTGATTGTGGGTTTTTTTCCCCGCTGTTATATGATGAATACCTTCAAGTCACTGTTTTTAGTGAAATTTCATAAATTCTGAGAACAGCAAAAATAAACCATTTAACATGTATAATTAGTTCTGTACTTTTTGTATTTATGATATACATTTAGAACTGTGTAGGAGGCATGGAGAAGCTGAGGCTTCTGTAAGTATCAAAGTTGTTGCATACAGTGCTCACATTCTGCGTAGTCTTTCATATGATAGACTACATCTGCACAATGAGATACCTAAGCAAAGGAAACACAGGTGATGTGATTGTGGAATGAGCAAAAAAAATTGCAAGTTTTTCAATTACATTACCTGTGTTTCCTAACATTACGCATCACATTGTGTAGATGAGGTTTAGGCCTGTTCCAGGAGACAGAGGAGGTCTGACATTTGTTCAAGAGTGCAGTGGACATGAGTCACTTCGTTGATAGGCCTGCACATGTATTATCTCCTCTGTACTCTTCAACAAGCCTAAATTTCATCTGCAACCCTGAGTAGGCCTCACCTCAAACAAACCTCTGGATAGTCCACACCTTATCAGCATCTAGAAACAATCATTTAAAATGTTATGGGCAGATTTATGATGGCCGTGCGCCTCTATTGCGCCGCTGTTCCGTCACTTTTGTGACGCAGCAGCAGTGTAAAAGATGCACCATGTTGCAAGACAGGCCTCACTTCATCTCCAACAAGATACCGTCAGTTTAAAATGTATATAATTAGGACTGTGTAGGGGGCATGCAGAAGTTGAGGCTTCAGTAAGTGTCAAAGTTGTTGCATGCAGTGCTGCACTTCTGCGTACTCTTTCATATGCTGGACTACATCTGCACAATGAGATACCTAAGCAAAGGAAACACAAGTGATGTGATTGTGAAATGAGCAAAAGAAATTGCACTTTTTTCAATTACATCACCTGTGTTTCCTAACATTACGAATCACATTGTGCAGATTAGGTTTAGGCCTCTCCAGGGAGATAGAGGAGGTCTGGCCTTTGTTCAAGAGTGCAGTGGACATGACTCACTTCATTGGTAGGCATGGACATGTATTATCTCCTCTGTACTCTTCAACAAGTCTAAATTTCATCTGTAACCCTGAGTAGGCCTCACCTCAAACAAACCCCTGGATAGGCCACACCTTATCGGCATCCTGAATCAATCATTTAAAATGTTTGGGGCAGATTTATGATGGCCATGCGCCTCTTTTGTGCCACTGTTACATCACTTATGTGATGCAGCAGTGATGCAAAAGATGCACCATGTTACAAGATAGGCCTCACTTCATCTGCAACAAGATACTGTTAGTTTAAAATGTATATATTTAGGACTGTGTAGGGGGCAAGGAGAAGCAGATGCTTCTGTAAGTGTCAAAGTTGTTGAAAAACTGTTTGTCCTTCAATCTTTTCCCTTGTCTTTTCTAATTTTTAAATATATGTTTTAATATTTTTCAAATTTTTGTTCTTTCCTTCACAGATTGAAAGTATAAAAATAACAAGTGACTAAGTTAACGACAATTATAAGGTAAATGTTTTGTACTCTTTTCATTACATTTCTATCACATTTAACTTCTATTAGTTCCACTGCTTCATTTCTTTAACCCTCAGTTTCCTGCCTTTGCTACTTCTCTCATTCCTTTTTCTATTACTTACTTACTCTACTCCTTCCACTCCTTTTCTCAATCTCTCTGTTCTCATAGTTCCTCACTCCTGTTCACTCACTCCGTCTCTATTACTCTCACTGTCTCTGACTGATCACTCTTTCACTAATAGTTCATTATGCTTTCTCCCTGTAGTTCAAGCACACTAAGGGGCATATTACCAACACAGGCAATAAAATTATCGCTGCTTTTATTGGCAGAAAACTGCAGCAAAAGCGGCTTTAGCGGCAGTTTTCTGCCGCAAAAGCGGCTTTAGCGGCAGATTTCTGCCGATAAAAGCAGTCATTATCGGCAGAAAACTGCCGCAAAAGCGGCTTTAGCTGCAGTTTTCTGCCGCAAAAGCGGCTTTAGCGGCAGATTTCTGCCGATAAAAGCAGCGATAATTTTATCACCTATGTTGATAAAATATGCCCCTATGTTATTTACATTTCTTTGCTGTTTCAATCATCCCTTTTCTGTTACTTCTTCTTTTCTGCTTTCTGTTTTTCTCTCTGTTATTCCACATATTTTAATCTTATTTTGAACATTCACTCACATTCTCTAAGAAACTCTTGTTTATTATTCTTCTACTCTCCTTTTTTTCTTTCACTTCCTTAACTATTTTGTTTTTCACTATTATACCCTCTTCCATCTTTTCTTCGGTAAATAGATCTATTAAACAGTATCTCTGTGTTACTCCCTATAGCTGTCTTTCTTATAACATTACTCTCTGTTTCCTTCCCTTATACTTACTCTTCTTTTTTTTAAAAAAAATTTTTTGGTTCGCTCCCGGTTCGCGTACCGGCGAGCGAACCGGGAAGCGAACCAAAAGAAATAGAGGTTGCCAGAGTGCTAAACATTCTAGCAATTTTTTTATAAAGGGGAGGTAGTTCTGAAAAGAACTTTTTTTAAATTATTTTTGTTGTTTTATATTTTTTTTATTATTTTTCTGAACAATTTTTTACTTTTTTTGTATTTTTTGAACGGTTTTATATTTTTTTGTTTTTTTTGAGGGGGAACAACGAAAAATAGGCATTAGAAAGGGCTCAACAGGAGCAAAAAAAAAAAATATTTTTTGGGGCGTTTTGAGCACTTGTGGTTTTCAAATGCTGTGTTAATCAAATTGATACTCATATTTGCACATGAGAGTAGGTCACCACAATAAAGGCACACTATCTTCATGTGCACAAAATTCTGTTGGATGTTTGGGACCGTTTCCCTCGCCTCTGGTCCCGACAGAGTTACCTGTGCCGATGTACTGGCCACAGGAGTTGGTGGGTTGTCTTGGAGGTGACGCATCTCTGCAATGTTGTAATTCAGTGGATGCCACCTCTGCATATGACGGTGCATAGTATAGTTACCGTAACTATACTTTTTGTCTGTACCTCTAGATAAAACATCTTTACAAATGAGGCATGTCACATGTCGGGCATTCACTTTTTTTTGGCCTCGAGGAAAAGAATAAAACTGCCAAATAAAACTGTCTTTGTGGTGGGATTTCCGGGTCTCTTCACGTAAGAACTGCCTCCCCTCTACTTCCTCTTCCTCTTCTTCTTCCTCTTCCACCTCTGGGTTGGGAAGGAACTGTGGAGGTGGTCCTTCCTTCCTAGGTGGTTGTGGTGGTGGTGGGGGTCCACCAGCTGCAGCTACTACAGATGCCATTATTTTAATAAGCAAAAACAGGTCTTCCTCTCACAAAGATGAAAGTCAGAGTGAGGAAAGAAGGTGGGGGCTTTCATCATTTGGGAAGAAAAATGTTCTAAACCAATGAAAAGTGTTATTTTTAGGTCACATGACCTAGCCTTACATCATTAGGAAACCAAAAGTGAAATGAACCAATAGAAAGTTTTATTAACAAGTCACATGACCTGTTACGCTTACGTTACGCGCTCTGCGGGAGCTGCGCTTCGCGCCTCGGTTCGCGCTCCGGAGCACTTCCGGGTGCGCTAACGCGGCGCGTCATAAGACGCATTGCGCGGCAACGCGATACGTCGCGCTTACGCGACGCGTCACGATGTTGTTTTCTAACGCGGCAGTTGCGCTAACGGAACGTTTACCGGTTCGCGGACCGGGTCGCGGGACCAAATTGAGCTAACGGGAAGCTACCCGGTGCGCGGACCGGTAGCGAAACATAAAAAAAAGTATATATATAAACATAAAAACATTATATTAAAAACATATAAAATATATTTTTCGATTTAAAGAAGAATACATTTTAAAGCTTTTGATATTTGCTATTAAAAAAACCATTGAAATTCACTGAGAAAACCATAGGTTATAGACCATATATAGTTAGGAATTAGCATTTACAAAACCTTGAAAATTCACTGAAAAAACCATAGGTTATAGACCATATATAGTTAGGAATTAGCATTTACAAAACCTTGAAAATTCACTGAAAAAACCCATAGGTTATAGACCATATATAGTTAGGAATTAGCATTTAAAAAACCTTATTTTACTCACACAAAACCATTGAAATTCCATATATAGTTAGTTGCACTAACTATATATCGCGCACCCGCAATCCACTGCTGATGATGTCACATATTACATCATTCATGACATGGTCAGTAACATCACTGATGACATCACTGATGACATCTCAAATGACATCACTGATGACATCTCAAATGACATCACTGATGACATCACTGATGACATCACTGATGACATCACTGATGACATCTCAAATGACATCGCTGATAACATCTCAAATGACATCACTGATGACATCACTGATGACATCTCAAATAGGTCTATAACCTATGGTTTTTTCAGTGAATATATATATATATATAGATATATAGATATATAGCTATATATATATTACCTACTGGCGGTCGCCAGTAGGTATATATAGTTAGGATCGATTTCCATAGGTAAATCGCAACATTCTATTTGGAATAACTTTGGCGCCGGTTGAGCAATCAGGCTGAATTTTTCGGCTCTCCGCTCCTTCCCTGAAAGTTTGGGAGGGATTCGTCAAGCGGGGGCTGAGATAAAAGGGGGGTCCCAAAACGTGTTTTCCCCATGTTAATTTCCATAGGGCGGTCTGTCGCAGTTTTAGCTCGAACGGCTGAATGTATTTTCACCAAACTTGGCAAAATTGTAGGGACTGGTAGCCCGATGTGCCTTTGCTATGTCTCAAGATATATGCTCCAGTGGATTTTGAGTAATAAAAAATTATATATCTGTAAGCGCGCCCCAGTACGCGTACCGGGGAGCGCTCCGGGCGGGCCACGCGACTTGCGCACGGCAAGCTGATTGGTTCTCGGGTGTCTGTAAACATTCGAAACAGTCAGCAGCGGCCGCCATCTTGTGTCTCAGTAGGATTGAGATAGAAGAGGTGGCAAAAATCAAAGGGGGAAATGAGCAAAAGGGGGCAGGGTACACCCCCCTGACCCCATAGGTTTGATGTGGGGGCCATAAAAGGGTCCCGTGGAACAATAACATTTTTTTGTTTTTTTCGATTTTCGCGGGGGGGGGGAGCGCCCGTTACGCGCACCGGTGAGCGTACGAGGGAGCGTACTTAGATGAAAAATAGTGAAAATAATAGTGTAAAATAATCATTTTGAGTGATTACATGTAGGGTAGCTCTGAAAAGAGCTTTTGGGTTCTGTGGCTGTTTTAGGTACCTACAAGTGTGTCCCACACACACCCACATGCACACAACCCCACACTCACACACCCACACACTCCCCACACACACTTCACACATGCACACTTCCACCCACAGTCAAACACCCCACACCCCCACATCGACACCTTACACATCCACAGCTACACCCACATCCCACACACCCACACTCAAACACACACCTCACCCCCCTTTCACCACACACACACACATGCACATACACACAAATATCTCACAGACACACCACACACATCCCACACACACCCCCCCCAATACACACAGAGACAACTCACAGACACATCCACACATCTCATACATACATACACATCCTAAACACATACCTCCCACACCCACACACACCCCACACACACCTCACACACCCACACTCCCACCTACACTCAAACACCCCACACACCCACACCCACACACACACCTTACATACCAATATCCCCACCCACATCCATATACCCCACACACCTATACACCTCATCCCCCCTAGACACACAGACACACACATACACACCTCACAGACACCCCCCGCACATCCCCCACACACACCTCCCCCACACATGGGGAAAACTCAGTGAAACACTAAAATAATAATTTAAAGTGCTTAGAGGTAGGGTATCTCTGAATAGAGTCGTTGTGTTGTGTGGGTGATTTAAGTACCAACATGTAGGTACCAATGCAGAGTCTTAAATTCAATGTACACCGTTTCCTCTGTAGATAATTTGCATGTTGTTATAGAAGTTATTGTGGTATGTATATGGAATCTATACCATAGTCTGTCAGGGAAGCAGAAACAACATGGAGGCAGGAGATGAGAAAGAGATGTCAAATACACATTGGAGATAATATAGTGGGAGAAAGGAATTAACTATGAGCAAAATTACTATGTAACACAAATACATTGCACAGTATACTATAAGTCTGACTTTATATTATATTATATTATATATTATATATATACACTGATTTAAAACACAGGTAACATAATTGTAAAGAGTCAAATTGGCACCTGTCTCTAAGAATGCAGACAGGGATATGCTTCATGAAGCCTAGTCCACTGCACACTTAGATACAATCCTCACCACCTAGGCTTACCAGGAAAAACCAAACATGTACCTTTTTTCCCCATATTTAAAAAGTGACTCATGTATGCGTCATTTATTAAACCTTTGTGCCACATTATACTCAAAAATGTAAAATACATTTATTTTCCCCAAAATCGTTTTTGATATCAAATTTAGGAAACACAGCACAGATCATATTTACAATCATCTGCCTCACAACAGTGATAAGACTGAGGCAAAATCTTGCACCTGCCTCACAACAGGAATAAGACTGAGGCAAACGCTTTCACATGGAGCTTCACAATTTTACAAAATACAATTCCTCTATGCAAACAAACTCAATATGATTCCTACACTGATTTAAAACACAGCTAACATCACTGTAAAGAGTCAAATTGACACCTGCGTCTAAAAATGCAGACAGGTATATGCTTCATGAAGCCTAGTCCACTGCACTCTTAGACACAAGCTTCACCAACTACGCTCCCCAGGAAAACCCAAACAAGTACCTTTTTGCTGCATATTTAAAAATGGATGCATGTAGGTAGATGCGTCACTTTTTAAACCTCTGCGCCACATTATAATCAAAAATGTAAAAACCAATCATTTTCTCCAAAATCGTTTTTGACATCACATTTAGGAAACACAGCACAGATCCTATTTACAATCATCTGCCTCACAGCAGGGATAAGACTGAGGCAAAATCTTGCACCTGCCTCACAACAGGAATAAGACTGAGGCAAACGCTTTCTCATGGAGCTTCACAATTTTATAAAATACAATTTTATATAACTATATAACTCAATATTTTCTTGGGAAGCATAGGTGGTGAAGCCTGTGTATAAGAGTGCAGTGGAGTTCGACATAGGTCTGATCTTCTTTGTAGTTGTGGACAGAGCTGTCTTCCACTATATTTTTCAATACACTCCTCACCTTTTGTGCACCACTGGAGAATCCTCACCTGATCTGAAACCCTGTATTGATCGTTTGCTTTTTGTCATTGCTTTGTTGTTTGGTAATAGTGGTCTATAATGTGGTACTGTTTTTCTTTAACACAGATTGAAATCGTTATTTGAAGAAAAAGCAAAGATGCCCACAAAGGAAAGGACAAAGAAAGAACGCAACCGGGAAAAATCAAAAATAGCAACGGAATTACAGCATTCTTCCACATCAGATACTTCAAAAAACAGGAACAAAGCTCCTGGTAAGACAACTAAGTCTTTTTTACGCAACATATGTACATCCAGAAAAAATAATGGACACCATGTACAAAAAGAAAATGAGAGAGTAAAATTGAAAAGGAAGTAGAGAAATTCAAAGAATCCTAAAACTGGAGCAGGAGAGAATAATATGTATAGGAATAGAAGGCAGAATCAGTTTAGAGACATTCGTAGACGAATGTTTCGCAATAGGGTGGTTTTAAATTTGTTAAAAAACATTAGGAAAGGTAAACAGAGAGCTGCTTTTTATAAGAAAAAGAAAAGTGTAGAGAAGATTGTTGATCAGGCTTTTGAAGTTAAGAAAAAATTATTTATTTTTATAATCAATAGAATTAGGACACTTAACAAGACAATTGATGTTTTCAAATCAAACAGTAGATGGAAAAGATTAATTAATCGGACTAATTTTTGTAAAGTTTTTTCTGGAGAATGGATGCACAGTTCAAGTTGTGAGCCATTTTTTAATGAGGAGAGTTACTTCCAGGAGAATGATTTAGTGCATGCAGTTGACACCAGTGGTCGAGCGTATGAAGTGAAAGACGGTTGTCCGATTGAAAAAGAGAAACTTGTGCCTAGAGAACCAGAAGAGGTGTTATCTGATGGAGTTTTAGGGAGACGTACTAAGGGTCCAGTGTACACTTGGAAGTGTAGTAGTATTTGTAGTGTGCGACAGGAATCAATTGATTTGTTTTGTAATTTCTTACGTACATACAGTAAGAAAAGTCTAAAGCAGAAAATGAAGTTGTTGCAAGACTTAGATCCTTGCAGAGTGAGAGGAATCACAGGTTTGCAAAGCCATTCACTGGCTTGTCTTTCTAGAAAAGTCTGTCAGAGTGTTTTTCATCATTTTAGGATGTTAGCAGTGCATCATACCAAAATGAGGAAATTAGTGAAAATGTTGTATTATGCAAAATGTCCAGCACTTAAGCTTAAACAATTAAACAGTGCTCTTTTGCATGGAACAGAATTAGATGTGAAGAAGATTTGTGAAGAAATTGAGATTTGTTATTTTCGTGAGCAAGAGGACAGTGTAGAAATTGAGACAGCAATTCAAGGTAATGTGGAAGACAATGTACAGATTTTAAATACAGAAAGGTTTGAGAAGGAAATTACCACGTTTAAGGTGAAATCAAGTGAAAGGCCGAATTTTACTTGTGTGTGTTGTCGACGGACTCATGATAAGATTCAGACTAGGTTAGTTGACTTATATGCAAAAAGTGAAAAGATGGATAATTATGAGTGGAAGATTTAGCAACTTATTTGTGGGTGGAGAATTCTTTTGATTTGAGTTCTGATCAGCGTATTTGTAAATATTGTTATGACAAATTAAATCAAAACAGAATGCCTGCTAGAGCTGTTCATAATATTCTGGAGTTGATAGACATTCCCCGTGAATTGATTTAAATACATATGAGTCTATTTTGATTCAATGTCTCCATCGTTTTCAGGCAATTGTTCGCATGGAGCCTAAGATAGGGAAATTGCCTCCTACAGATTTGCAGAGAGGATTAAAGGGAAGAGTTGTTTATTTGCCCCTAGATTTGAAAAACAATATTGATACAATTGGTATAGAAAAAGTAGAAGAGGAACCTTTAGTTATTCTAGTTAATGGGGTTCCAACAAAGAGTAAAAAAATCTGCCAAGATTTAGTGGATGTTAGGAAAGTCAAAAAGGCAACGTTGTATTTAGTCAAAAACAATGAGTACTACAAAGATGTATGTGTTGCAGCAGAGGAAACAGCTACAGATGAAGACAGTGATTGTTCAGGCAGCCAAATTGAAAAAGTTGATGTGTCTAGAAGTGAAGAAATATATGAACATTATACTGTTCATCCTTTACATTCCAAAGAAGTAATGGGGAATACAATTGACTTATTCCAAATGAAAACAGCAAAAGGAAGTCCCATTAGTGTATGGGAAGAAAGTTTGGAAGCTCGTTTTTTTCCACAGCTATTTCCAACAGGTCGAGGTGGACGATATGACGATCGACCACTTCAAATTCCTGCATCTGAATATCGAACTGTAAGATTATATGCTGAAGATGCAAGGTTTCGTCAATGCATTCCCTATTTGTTTCATCTACTGTATGAAAGTGACTTGTCTGGGCTTTCTTATGCAGTAAACCATATTCTGAAAAGTGGAGCACATCTATAAAATGTTTCGGCGAGGGACTTTATGCAGAAAGTGAATCTTCAAGATAATACTTTAGAATCTCATCCAATCAATCTCATGGCATGTCAGCGTGGTACAAATGAGTATTGGTACCGTCGCCATGGGGAATTGAAATGTATGCTAAGAAACTTAGGAACTCCTACATGGCTCCTGACTCTTAGCTGTGCCGAGTATGCATGGGAGGACTTACTTCAATTTCTACGAGAGGCCAATGCTAATATACAAAATATAGAATTCAAAACACCTGGAGAACTGTGCTCTTTGGATCCAGTGAATGTATGCAGATATTTTAATCATAGATTTGAAGCTATGATGTCTTTTATTACCAACAAAAAAAATCCTCCCCTTGGAGAGGTTTTGGATTTCTTTTGGAGAAAGGAGTATCAAGCGAGAGGTGCTCCTCACATACATATGTTGTTGTGGATTAAAGATGCACCCAAATTTGGAACAGATTCGGATGACACAGTGATGAGTTTCATTGAAGAGTATTCAACATGTGCTGTTCCGAAAACTACAGAAGAAAACAGTTTAAGGCAACAAGTTTTACGCTTTCAATCCCATCGTTGTGGAAAGTACTGTCGTCGAAAATTCAGAAACAAGGACAAGTTCTACACAAAATGTCGTTTCAGCTTTCCACGACCAGTGATTTCTAAAGGAAGAGTAAATAATTTGATGTCTTCTCTGCGACATACTGTGACGAGGAAATCACCAAAAAATACATACAATTTAAAAAGAGACGAAGAGTCTAAGTACATCAACGACTACAACCCAGTGATTTTGTCCATGTGGAATGCTAACATGGATATTCAATTCGTTGCTGACAACTCTATTGCTGTGGCTCGATATGTGACGTCTTACATCACAAAAAAAGAAAAGACAGAACTAAAGGAAATGTGGGAGGACATTTCACATGAAAAGAGTCTAAGCAAGAAATTATACAGTTACAGTCTGAAGATGTTGTCGCATCGAGTAATTGGAGCGTATGAATGTTTTGATCGATTGTCGTCAGCAAGTCTCTATGCCAAATCTAGAACCATCATTTGGGTGAGTCTAGGTCTTGCTGCAACACGAAATCGAGTTTTGAAATCTGTACAAGAGATAGAGTATTTGGCGGAGAAAGAACCAGAAAGTACAGATATTTTGAAGACAAACATGTTGGATACATACTATCCAAATAGAAGTCATCACCTTGAGAACGCTTGTCTCTATGAAGTTCTGCCGGAGATATATTTATAAGAGGAACATCAGAGAAGATATCAATAATGGAATATATGGAGTCATTGGATGTGAAGGATGTCTAGTGAAACAGAAAAAAGGTCATTTGATTAATCATCGCAAATTGAGTTGTGATAATCCAGATAAAAGAGAATTTTATTATTTGGCTCTTTTGCAACTGTTTAAACCATGGCGTGAAGAAGAGGAACTTCTTGGAGATTTTCTCTGTTATGAAGACTCCTTTAATGCAACAAAGGATACCATAGAATGTCCTGTTTTTCCAAATTATCTGCAAATGTTGAATGAAGAAATAGAGCAAGAAGCCACAATTGCTGCAGAGATTGCGAGAGACAGTTCTCAAGGCAGTCAGAGTTCTGCTTCATTGAGTCAGGATCCACTAGGAGGACCAATTATCCAAAATGAAGCTGGTACTGCCATGGATGAGGTGGAAAGAGCTATGGAACAAGGTCAAGATGATGAAGTTAACTTAGAAGATTTGGTGAAACAACTAAACCTTGAGCAGAAACAGATATATGACGAAGTCACAGAACAGATTGAACATGGATTCAGTCATGAGAAAAAAGAATGCTCATGTACATCATTTAAGCCTGTCCAACTGTACGTGAGTGGAGAAGCGGGAACTGGAAAAAGTTTTCTGATTAAAGCCATTGCAACTTATCTGCAGAAAAGGACTGAATCACCGCTGTCTTGTGTTGTTACTGCTCCAACTGGGCTGGCAGCACATAACATTAAAGGGATTACTTTACATCGTTTACTGATGCTGCCAGTGGAGCATGATAACAAATTGGAGTATCACAAGCTATCAGGAGATGCGTGTTCCGAAGTTTCGAGAGTCCTGAAGAAACGGAAACTTCTTATCATTGATGAAGTCAGCATGGTGTCAAATATCATGCTTGCTTTTGTGCATTTGAGAATGCAAGAAATTCTTAGAACAGACTATGATGTCTTATTTGGTGGAAAACATATTATTGTTTTTGGAGATCTTCTGCAGTTGACTCCAGTGAAAGGACAACCTTTGTTCAAAATGCTCACACATGAAGATACCAGGAAGTGCTTAGGGAGCATCGGAAACGTTAATATATGGTTAAACTTTAAATATGCAAAACTGCTTCAAAATATGCGGCAGGCAAATGATGAAGATTATAAAAATATTCTACAAGATGTAAGGATCGGAAAAGTAAGTCAGCAAGGGAAAGAAGCTTTACATGCACGATTAATTTCAAATTTGTACCCAAATGAAAACATTCTTCCAGAGAACATATTTAAGAAAATTAACGAGAAGAAATCTGGCATATGTTTGTTGCCAACTCTGAAAGAATGTTCCATGTTCAACAACAAAATGTTACAGTTAGAAAATGAAGAGATAGTGAAACTGGAAGCTATTGATAAAATAGAGCATATGGGAGCAACAATTATTTTGTCTGAAAATTTGAAATAAAAATTGGATTCATTAGAGAAGACTATATCTAAAACTGCTGGTTTTGAAAAGACTCTGAATGTGTGTTTGAATTGTCGTGTCATTTTAAGAATGAATTTAAATGTTGAAAGAGGTCTAGTAAATGGAGCAATGGGTTATGTTGTTGGTTTTCTGAATTACAAAAATAGAGATGGAATTGAAATTTTAAAAATTAAATTTGATGACATTGATGAAATAGAACACATTTGTCGTTGTTCAGCTAGATTTTTGCTCGTGAAAGACTTATATGTTCACCGAAAACAATTTCCTATTTGTTTGGCATATGCGGTGACAATTCATAAGTCTCAAGGTTTAAGTGTAGATAGCGCTTTGGTGAACATTGGAAGTTCTGTGTTTAAAGAGGGTATGGCATATGTGGCATTATCACGAGTCAGAACTTTAGCAGGATTGTACTTGATTGAGTGTGATGAAACAAAGATTTGTGCAGATTTAGATTGTGTAAAAGAATACAATAGGTTAAGAAGAGAGTATGCTCCACATTTGCCTCAATATCCTCTGATTGAAAAACGTGTGGTAGGTCGAAAAAGAAGAAATGAGAGTAATTGCAGTGAGGTATCAGCAAAAAGGCATAAAGTAGATAAAAGTGTAATTGTAAAGAGAAACAAAAAGGATTCTGCTGAAGATGTTGTTGAATTTCAGTTTGAAAACAGTTCTGGTGTCAACTGCTATGCTAATGTAGTAGTTAATGTTGTTTTTTTTCTTCAAAATTTACAAAGACAGATTGTTGAAAATCGGGAACAAACATTGTGCTTTTTATTGAATTCTGTGTTAGAGAAATGTAGTAGTGATAGAGCTAAAATAGAAAGTGTTTCAGAAATTAGAAATCTTCTAGATATATGTTCAGGTCAAAATCAATTTTCACAGAATATTCAGCAGGATTGTCAGGTATTTTTAATGTATATGTTTGATGTATTACAAGATGAAGGAGTAGATATAAAAAATCTATTTGGCCTTTCTTATCAATGGCAACATGACTGTGATAACTGTGCTTCATCAAGTACTACTAGAATAGACTCTGAAATATTTATATATTTAACTTTACCAGACTGCAAATCAGTGTCTTTCAATAATCTAGTTAAAGCAGCGGATCACAATATGGTGTGTACCCAATGTAAGTCTGCAATGCTGTCCACATTATTTCTACAAAATTATGGTCACTATGTTATTTTAATGTTCCAACGAAGTAGACCTGATGGAACTAAATTGACAACTTCTATTAAAAATTTTGTGGCTTCTCAGTTATCGATATCAGGAAGAACCTTTGCAACTGTAGCTATTATTTTTCATGACGGTCCTTCTACAACATCAGGGCATTACACATGCTATTTAAAAACTTCTAAAGGTTGGACCCAATGTAACTACAATAATTTGACTTTCAAACAACGTATGCCTTTTGGTTTTATAAATTCATACCTAGTGTTCTTACAGCCAAAATTTAGGTAAAGGTAATTGGCCTATGAAGACGGGAGGAGTACTCATATATACTCATACATCTGACACTATTTGGCCAAATGGAAAGGTGCAAGAATGAGTAAAGAGTCATGACTGAAAAAAAGGAGTATATTAAATTTTTGAAAATATTTCAGATGTTCTTGGAGCTTTTCTTGTAGAAAGTCGATGAAATGGATTTCTAAGTGAACAGCAAAATACTATGTAACGAGAAAAGGACCTCCATGATATACTATTTGGCCTCAAGGAAAAGTAAGTCAATCAAAGATTAGCGTACATTTGTCGTTTGTCAGTATGTAAGGTTTTTTTTTAAAACACAATCTTTTAGACTGTGGTTTTTTTTTCCCGCTGTCATATGATGAGTAATTTGAACTCACTGCTTTAAGTGAAATTCAATATATTCTGAGAACAGCAAAAATAAACTATGTAACATGTTGTAGAAGTTAATCTATACTTTGGATTGTGTAAATTAAATTGTATTCCCATTCTCTGACATCCACTCTCCCTCGCTTATCTTTGTTTGCTTCTTACTTTTGACCTCTTCTCTCTATTTTTCGTTCACTACTTCTCTGTGCTCAGTGCCTCACTCTACTTGTGTTATTTTCACTTGTGTTTATCTAGATTCTATCACTTCTTTTACAACAACTTCACTGCTCCTCTCTCGTCGTTCTTCATCCCATTTCTTTTACTCTGGTTCCGTTACTATCCATCATTTCCTTTCTTTCAATGTCCTTCTCTTTACTTTCATCACCAAATTATTTTTTCTCAGTAGCACTGTTTTAGTCGTGTTCTCCTCTCTTTCCTTTTTTTTGCTCACTTACTTTTTTTCTTTTCTCACTCATTGTACTCCACCTCACTCTGTTTCTCTCTTAGTGTGTCTACCTTATAACTTCCTTAGTCCATTTCTTTCAATTGTTGTATATTATTCTGTCTCCCTTCATCCTTTCACTCTATCACTTACTCTCAGTTATCTTCTATTCCTCATTCTTCTAAATGCATCATTAATTAGACTGTTTTCTGTCTCAGTCATTATCTTTTTACTTACTTGTGTTTCCTGATTTAGTTTTGCTAACTCACATTGTTTTAGTATCTTTCTTACCTTCAGTTCATTTCTCTGTACTTCTCTCTCTTTTTCTTAGTAAATCTATATGCCTTACTCATTGTAATTTGCTCTCCTTCTATTTCTTTTTCCCTTTTTTTGTCCTTCTAACTTAGTTTATTTCCCTTTCTGCGTTCTTCACTCTCACTATATTTCTAAATAGAGTGTTATGATGTTTTTAGCTCTTCATTTGTATATTTTAATTTAAAATACATATTTTACTAATTATAACTTATATTTTTTTTCTCTCTTTCACAGATACCAACTGTAGTGAAAAAAAATAAAGTTACATTTATTATATGGTAAGTATGACAAAAAAAATGTAGTTTGTTATCACCCTTTGCTTTAAGGTCACTAACATTTTCTCAATCTACCTCACTCCTGTGTTTTTACTCTGCTTCTCTCACTTATTTTTATTCTCCATGTTTACTCCCCTTCCATTATTTACCCTCTCTTTTTTTAAATGTTTTTATTGAGAGTTCGTGTATTCATATCACATAACAAAATACAATTCATCCAGATGCAAAAATACGATAAACCAAGGCCAACAAACATAAACCAATTATGAACATGAATGAATATAGAGAGAAAACGGGAACTAAAAAAGGGAAAGGATTTTTCCTAGTTAAATTACATTAAATCTTAGCCATTCTTTCATTCCGTATCCCCGCTAGCAGCATTCTAGGATAGAAGAAACTGTACAGAGAAAAAAGGCCTAAGACAAGACACTTTAGTTCCCGTTCAGCTGACCCCTCATCCTTGTAGTTCTCCAACTAGCCACTGGTGCCCAAAGCCGTAGCCCCATCTCTCTTTTTTTTAAGCCCTTGAGTTCATATAGGGCACCCTCAATGTTGTGGATACCGAGAAACCTACATAGCCACATTTGAAATGTTGGGGCCTCTACATCTTTCCAGGCGGCTGATATTAATATTCGGAGTACTGCTGCTGCTATGAAAACTAAGGCTTCCTCCTCAATCCTTAATTTTAGTTTAATATCACATCCGATAATCAATAATGTTGGGGATAAACTTATTTTAACTTCTAGCAGCCCCTCTAAGAAGGCCGTTATCTCCGTTTTAATTGGTTCCAGTTTCTCGCACCCATGAAACATATGTACAATATCTGCAGGTCCTTTTCCACATCTAGGGCAATCGTTGTCAACCCTCTTCCCCCAATCAAATAGCTTGGATGGGGTATAGTACAAATTAAATAAAGTTTTAAAATGTTGAGCTCTAAGATTGGAGGAACGCAAAAATCGTTTATCAAATGTAAGGGCTCTATCCAAATCAGTCTCTGGGTCCCCCAATTTTAAAGCCCAGGCTGCCTCGGTCTTAAGCTTATCATCTGGAGAGCTTTCCATAAGAATTTTATACAGTCCATTAATTCTGCGCCCCCCCCCTTCAGATAGTCCAGAAGAGTACTCCTTTTTCCCAAATTTATTCGGGGTCTTACTGATCTAATTGTGTTTACCACCTGGAGATATTTATATTCTTGCCCTTCCTGTAATGAATATCGCAACCTTAGGTCATCCAGTGATCTGCAAGCATCTTTTACCATTATTTGCCAGAGTGTTACAATGCCTTGATGCTCCCAATGTTTCCAGAATCCATCCATACACAAGTTTGGGAAAAGTTCAGAATTCCATAGAGGAGTATGATGGTTATACCTTGGAATTCCCATTACTTTCTGCACTGATGTCCAAACCCCCACTATACCTTCAAGCAATTTATACCGTGTTTTGTTATAATACCTTCTTTCCGTTCTTCTCAAGAGTACCCCAAATGCTTCGTTACCCAATGCCAGCTGAAATATGGATGGAATATCATCATGGCCCCTTTCCTGTCCCATCCCCTCCTGATCAAAGAGTATTGCCATTTCCGTAAGAAGGCAGGACCAATGATAATTCCTAATACTAGGCACACCTAGCCCTCCTCTTTCCTGGGGTAAAGACATAAACCTGTTTGATCTTCTGATCTTGCCATATTGCCATAGGAATTTCATAAAAATGGCTTCAATTTCCTTTATTAGTTTATCCTCTATTTTAAATGGGATAGATCTGAGTTTATACAAGATCTTGGGAAACATAGTCATTTTAATGACGTTGGCCCTGCCTATTATTGATAGATGTAGTGTATTCATCCTCTTTAAATCTTGTTCCATTGATTTCAAAAGTGGTGTAAAATTATCTCCAATTATATTCCCTGGTTGTGAATTGAGTGTTATACCGAGGTACACCACCGAATTAACATACCTTACATCCCGTTTGATTATATTCTTGGAGCACAGAATTTGGGTCTTGGCTTCGTTTAATCGGTATCCTGAGCATTTCCCAAACAGATTTGTCATGGTCACTATTTCCCTCATAGCGGACTCCGGGTCGTTCGTAATAATAGCTAGATCATCCGCATATGCGAGCAGTTTTGTTTGAAATCCTTTTATGATTACTGGTTTTATCACCATGTTAGACATTATTTGTGTGATTAATGGGTCTATGTACAGCGCAAATAAGATAGGGGAGCAGGGGCAGCCCTGCCGAGTACCCCTCGTTATATTAATTTTTCCAGAGCTTCCCCCCATCAGCTGGATCCTAGCAGAGGGAGTAGAGTACATTGCCTGTATGGCCTGTCGGAACCTTGGTCCGAACCCCCTCTCCTCCAACACTTTCCACAGAAAAGACCACCTTAACCGGTCAAAAGCCTTTTCCGCATCGAGGAGTATCATCGCGGCCCCCTCCCCTCCGGCAGCACAGATGTCAAACACAGTAATCACTCTTCTAATATGATCCGTCGTGCCTCTTCCTGGGATGAACCCATGCTGCCAGGGCGAGACCAAAGCCGCGATGATCCTCCCAAAACGGGTAGCCAAGATCTTGGCATACAGCTTGTTGTCGGCATTGACTAGGGAGATAGGCCTATAGGACCCTGGATTTTCTTTGGGCTTGCCCTTTTTGTGGAACACCACGATAGTGGTATTCATCCATGACTCCGGTATCTTGCCAGTTATCATGATCCCGTTAAATAGGTCTAGAAGAAGAGGGGATATTTCCTCCCGCAGACACTTATATATTTCAAGTGGTAGCCCATCCGGGCCCACCGCCTTTCCTAATGCCAGACTTTGCAATCCTCCTATTACCTCCTCCATGGTTATAGCCTGTTCAAGATCATCCCTCTCTTGCTGACCCAGTTTTACGCCTATACTTTCCCAGCTGTTAATTGGGGCATCTGTCACCACCTCCTCCTGATATAGGTCTTGATAATACCTTCTGAAGGCCTCTAAAATTTCGGCTGGTTCCTCATATACTCTCCCTTGTTCCTCTATTTTTGTAATTATATTTTTTGACGTGACCTGTTTGATACGAAGCGCTAATGCCCTCCCGGCCTGTTCCCCTGTCTCGTACAACCTGGTTCTATGTGTATGGGATTCTGCCGCTGATTTTTTGGCCAGTTGGCTCTGTAATCCCGCTTTAATGGTATTCATCCTTTCGAGACTTTCCAATCCTTGTCGCCCCTGACATATATCCCTTTGATGCTGCATTTCTGCCTCACTCAGACTTTCCAGTAATTGCTCCCTTTCCAACTTTATCCTTTTCCATTGTCTACTGGTGTAGCTAATGGTCTCCTCTCTTAGCCCTGCCTTATAACTGTCCCATACTACCCCACGGGAGGCACTATATCTATTGGCATCAAAAAAAGCCTTTGACCAGTTTTTAATATATTCAATGTAAACGCTGTCGGTTAATAGTTTCCTATCAAAAGTCCATGGTCTGGGTCCTTTCGTAGGTCGGTTAACATCCATTATTATTACCAGGGGGTTATGGTCAGACATTATCATTGGACGTTTAGAAATTTTAACTTTGTTCATTTCTGTAGCTGATACGAAAAAGTAATCTAATTTACAGTATTTATTGAAGGGATGTGAGAAGTAAGTAAACCCAGTATCCAATGCTTCTTTATTACCCCAAACGTCTCTCAACCCATGTGACAGCAACAGCGCGGATATGGCTCTATATACCCTGGGTTTACGTCCAGTATATGGGGTACCATTAGTAAAGTCTGCCGAAATATTGCAATCTCCACAAACTACTATTGGGGCTGGCCAGTTTATCAATTCCTTCTCGATAAAATCAAAGGTCTCTGGATCATCCGAATTGGCTCCATAAATTGAACAGACAGTAAATCCTAAGTTCATTTCACATACAGCCCACCTGCCGAGGGCATCTGCCTTACAGCGCTTAATGCCTCCCAGGCCCGCCTTCCCAATGATGGCCACCCCCCTTGTAGTAGAAGTTTGAGAGAAGCAAGACAGAATCTCGAACCCTTTTAACTTAAGCCAATGCTTTTTCTTCCATAGCAAGTGAGTCTCTTGTATCGCCAGGATATCTATATCTATTATTTTAAGATATTCCTCAAATCTGCCCCTCTTCTTCCAGTCGTTCAAACCATTAATGTTTATGGAGCCAATCTTAAGCTTAAGCATATTCCTGGACCAGACATTGCCAACTTCTCATACGACAAAATAACATATTAGATATATAATTGCAACACCACTTTTTTTGTACTTTTAGAATTGAATTTATGTGTGAATTAGTAACACGTGCTCTGTTTTCTTTTGTGTTTACTCCCCCACATCCCAACCCTCCCCCCTCCCACTCCACCCTTACACCCCCCCTCCCTCACTGGCCCCTCGCCCACCTCTGTGGCGTGCTCAGACTAGGTCTGTGCCTGTGATCGGAGCAGCGTTGCCACGAGGACTCAATACATACTGCTTAATGGCCTTAATGGCCTTGGCCACAGAGCTCATATTTACTACAACCAAACAAGGAGTAGCAGAAAGTAGCAAAATACCAAGGTTGACAATTCCATTCATTGCCTAGACCTTAAAAAAAAAAACATCCTTGCAATACCGCCATCCTTTGCTATACACTGGTGGATTCCGGGTTGGTGGTAGCAGCCCGGCGCCATTGGTTGAGAGACTGCATAACGGCAGACCTGACTACAATTGCTCTTATTTTAACTTGTATTTTCTTTTGGGCCATATTGTGTTTTTAATTGTCACTTTGTCACTCTGTGCAAAGCGGTGATTACAACTGCCACTTGCACGCGCGAGTGCTTTTAAATTTGTATGTGTGCAGGGCGGCTGATTAATAGCGCCACTCGCACTCTCACCTGAATTGCGGCCCCTCTGCCTCGTTCCATCGCGGCTTCTGCCGATTGTGTGGAGGGCGGCTCACTTACCGCGGCTCCTAGTGCCGGTCCGGTGGTGGGAACGGGCGCCATATTGGGAGGAGTCAGAGAGTGCAGGGACCTGTGGCAGCGGTCCAGTCGCTCGAGGCTCCCTCCCATAAAACGATTGGGAGTCTCTTTTCACTCGTGGATTCCGGGTTGGTGGTAGCAGCCCGGCGCCATTGGTTGAGAGACTGCATAACGGCAGACCTGACTACAATTGCTCTTATTTTAACTTGTATTTTCTTTTGGGCCATATTGTGTTTTTAATTGTCACTTTGTCACTCTGTGCAAAGCGGTGATTACAACTGCCACTTGCACGCGCGAGTGCTTTTAAATTTGTATGTGTGCAGGGCGCCTGATTAATAGCGCCACTCGCACTCTCACCTGAATTGCGGCCCCTCTGCCTCGTTCCATCGCGGCTTCTGCCGATTGTGTGGAGGGCGGCTCACTTACCGCGGCTCCTAGTGCGGGTCCGGTGGTGGGAACGGGCGCCATATTGGGAGGAGTCAGAGAGCGCAGGGACCTGTGGCAGCGGTCCAGTCGCTCGAGGCTCCCTCACATAAAACGTAATGTGCTGGAGGGAGCGCAGCGGGCGCGACGGAGGCGCGCCGGAGTCGCGCTAGAGTCAAGCTCGTCTGCGCTCGTCCGCGAGCGTCCGGGGCTAGGGGCTAAGGACCTTGTTGGTCCAGTAGTGTATACATCCGCTGACCTGTTAGCGTTGCGACCCACTATTACCACATGCCCCCCCGTACCCCTTAACACGGTGAAACGGACATTTCGCTTAGGCATTACTAATCCCATTAATATAGCTATGGACCCTGGCTCTAATTATGCGGTGTTGGAAAGTACGGCTGGCACTATTTGCAATTTTAAATGTGTTTATTTAAACACTCGTTCTATGCCCAAACATCAGATGGACATTTTCTTGCTGCTATCTGATATTAAACCGGATTTACTCTTGTTGACCGAGACATGGCTTACACCGGATTCTTTACCGAACATCTTGGCTGCCTTGCCTGCTGAGTATTACATCATGTCTGTGTCACGACCGGCAGGTAAAATTGGGGGCGGGGTGGCCATTATCTCCAATAAGAAACATCAACTTAGACAACTCTCCTCCTTGAATTTACCTAATGTGGAGAACATTGTTGCTAAACTGGATACTGTTAATGGGACACTTGTGGTGGTTTTGTTATACCGCCCGCCCCAAAATATGGCTATGTTTCCTGCCATTTTCACTGAGCAATTGGCCATGCTGACCACTAATAATTCTAAATTACTTTTGATCGGGGATTTTAATCTCTGGTTTGATAATATACTACTAGACCCCCTAGCAGCTGAAATGAAGGTCCTTTTGAGTGATCTGAATTTAATACAACATATAGACACTCAAACTCATCAAAAGGGCCACAGTCTCGATCAAATCTGGTCATTGAACCTACCTATTGATTTTATTGATATTAAACCATGTAGTTGGTCTGATCATTTTATTATTAGTTTCTCTTTTTGTGTCGCGAAAGCCCCTCAATTTAAACTGAAGGCTACCAGTCTGATTCGGAAATGGTCCTCTTTGGACATTTCAACTTTTTAAAATTTGTTAAAGTCTACCTTGCCAGAACAGAGCTTGGATGTGGAGATTGCTGACTGTAGGCTTCAAGAATGGCTTAATTCGGCCATCAATGCCTGTGTCCCTCTCACTCGCTTCGATAACTCACGCGGTGCGGGCGCACATAGGTGGTACACACCGGAGTTGAGGAAACTAAAACTTGAAGTGAGGCAATATGAGAGAACATGGCGTACCAATTACTGCCCTCATGCAAGGACTGCATATTGTCTAATTCGTAAAGCCTACCAAAAGACACTGCACACTCACAAAACTGATTATTTCTCTTCTAAAATACTCAATGCGACTAATAAGTCGAAAGAAATTTTCAGGATTGTGACTGAGCTGTGCAATGATGAAAGAACTTCTCCCCCAGTTGTCCCTTCACAATCCCTCTGTAATTCCTTGAATGATTATTTTTATGACAAAATAGTATTGATTAAGGATACTCTATCCAGGCTTCCAGTTTGCATGCCGATAGATGATACCTTTTTTAATCCCCTTACTTTGCATTCTTTCCCTTCAATCACTGACCAAATCCTTCTAGATTTGCTTACCAGAGTTAAATCTGTATCTCCTCAGGATGTCTGTCCTCCTCAAATAATGAGGGAGATTGGTCGGGCAATCCCCAATAGCCTACTTCCTCTGCTCAACAATTCCCTGATGTAAGGGACTGTTCCGGATAGTTTTAAACAGGCCTTGCTGATCCCTCTAAAAAAGAAACCCGGCATTGACTCTTCCGACCTCTCAAATTATAGACCAATATCGTTACTGCCTTACCTTTCCAAAATATTGGAGGCCCATGTGACCAATTGTCTATCACGTTTTGTGGAAGCCTCTGGTTACTTACAATCTAACCAGGCAGGTTTCCGGCCTGGTCATTCCACCGAGGCAGTGATATTGGCCGTTCAGAACACCTTGAGGTCTAATGCTGATGGGGACCTGCACCAGGCCTTGGTGTTATTAGATCTGTCCGCCGCGTTCGACACGGTTGACTATACCATCTTGGTCAACCGTGTCGAACAGGCTGGACTTCGAGATTCGGCTCTGGCCTGGATCAGGTCCTTTATTTCAGAACGCACCCAGTCGGTTCGTCTGGGTTCTTTTACAGCCCCTAAAAATATTTCTTTCTGTGGGGTTCCCCAAGGATCTTCCTTGTCCCCTTTATTATTTAATTTGTATATGCGGCCTCTTTTGCTCTCCTTACAACAGTTTAATGTTGATGTATACAACTATGCAGATGACCTGCAGTTGGTTTTTGTCTTAAACGCAGACAACGCGGCTGAGGATTTTCGAGCAACCATGTCCTTTATTCAAAGGTGGATGTCTTTAAATCACCTTAAGCTAAATCCGGGAAAAACTGAGCTTATTCTACCTGGGAAGAGTGAGATCAGTTGGAACCCTTGTTTTTGGCCATCGGACATGGGCTCGCCTCCAAAAAAATCCCGTACAACAAAAAGCTTGGGAGTGACTCTCAGTGAGGACCTTTCCTTGGAAAGTCAAGTTGGAACAGTGGTTTCCACGGGGTTTTTCCAACTGAGGAAGATCAAGAAAATAGCACATCTCCTCACAGGTTTGGCCTTAATTCAAACAGTCAGTGCTCTTGTCCTCTCTCACATCGATTTTTCAAATGGCCTCTATTTGGGGGCTCCTATTGGCCAGTTGAAAAGATTGCAATACCTGCAAAATCAGGCAGCGAGACTTATTTGTAAAGTCCCGAAGTGGGAATCGATTAGACATGGACTGGAGACCTTGCACTGGCTGCCTGTGGAGCAGAGAGCAATGTTTAAGGTGGGCTGTATTGTGTTTAAGGCTTTGGAGGGCAAGGGCCCCATGTTTCTTAGACAACTGCTGCGTAGATATCAACCTCTGCGCAGCTTGAGATCTGCCCACAAAGACCTACTTGAGGTTCCCCGTTTTAAAAGGAAACGTCAGGGAGGTAGCAGTTTCCAATTTTTAGCTGCCTCATTGTGGAACTCTCTCCCCCTGACTTTGCGACACAGCAGGGACCTCCTCACCTTTAGGAAGACATTCAAAACTTTTCTTTTTTCTCAGGTTTATTGTAAGTAGTGATTTGTGTCTTTTATGTACTGTTATGTTTGATTCTCTCCAGCGCCAAGAAGCCTTCGGGCGTATGTGCGCTTAACAAATAAAAAATAACATAACATAACATACACTACCAATAGCATCATATCCCTTCATATATAGGCATCTGCTGATGCATTCTGATATCTATCTATCTGAACACCCAAACCCTACTTGAGAGCACAAAAATTCCAAAATGAGATTATATTGAGTTCAAAAACTCCTTAGCCTTAATTTATGATGGAAAATATAAAGTCTTCCCATGATGGATTATTTTGAGCTGTGCTGGGTTTATGAGATAGACTTGAACTTTTTTGTCCTGGAAGGGTTTAATTAGGCTGTCCTGTTTTCAGTTTCTATTTTTGGTAAATTCTGGTGGGGTTTTTTCAGTGTTTTCAATATCTTAAAAAACAGTTGTTATCAGTGGTTACACATTTTCACGCCACTAAAAACAACAGAAAAAGTGTTTTTACGGTGTTTATGGAACGTTTTGCTTTTATCATTGCTTGCTTTCTGCACTGAAAGAACATGGTATATAGACAGTGTACGTATAGTGTATATGAGGTCCAAAGAGATTTTTGCAAATTAATCTTATTGTAGTACACCATACAATACTTCTTCAGTGAGTCTTTGGTCATGTGCGCTCGCGCTTTCCTTCCCATGTAAACTTCTGTGAAAAGGCCCTCTCAGCATTCATAGCCCCTTGGGCTGAGAACCGTCAGCTATGGGGCACAGTTGGGATGACACTTTCTTTGATGCCACATAAAGCGCAAAATGATAAATATTTGCATTTTAGTTCCTGGGCATAAGAAAAAAGTGCACCAGAATGGACTAAAAAGTCAATAAAAGGCCATAAAACTGAAAAAAGTAAAAGGAAGTATAAACAATATTTTAGTCGCATTCCTAAAGAACAAAACTCAAGCAGAATAATGTTAGCCAGTCTTTCTTACTGCTAGCTTGTATAACAAAGTTACATTTTATTGACCCCTTCAGTAAGAACAAAATGACTCTTTCACTTTCTTTTTCCTTTCTTTGAATGGCATTTACTTTGTCGTTGTGCAGGTGTTTTTTCAGTGTTTATATGTTTTCACCGGTGAGGGCTATTTTTCTTTCAGTGGGGTTTTATCAGTTATTATAGGTTTAAACCTAAAACCCCACAGCCTAGGTTTAATCAATTGGCGTAACCTCCAACGCCTTTCTACCGTCACATGGCAGAAATCGGGTCTAACAAAAAATGAAAACGCCTCAATTGTTCTCTTAGCGTCTGGTCTAGCCTTTTCCGCTATAGCCTGGCGCAAAATGAAGTTCCCCAGAAAAATCAAGATTGCCCTGGGTTTATCTCCTTCCCTGGAGTTTTGATTTATCTTAAACGGGGTTCTATGCGCCCGCTGAATTTCTGACTCCCAACACCAACTGTCCAGTTCAGGAAATGCTTTAGCAAATAATTTGACGACAAAGGCTCTCACATCCCCCCCTCCGATCCTTCCGGAATCCCCAAGACCGTGAGATTGTTTCTCTTAAGCCTATTTTCAAGGTCCTCCAGTTTCCACTGTATGTCCTGGGCTTGTGCCCCATACGATTCCACCTTACTAGTGGCAGCAGCAGATTCAGCCTCAGTGGAAACCACTCTTTCTTCAAGGTTCAAGACTCTATCATCCACTATCGCGCATGTCTTTGAAAGTTTCCTCACAACAGTTTTTATCTTCCTCATAGCCGCTTGGGACTTACGATTATCCTGCCTGGTCTCTTCACGATGCGCAATTATTTCCTGATGGATTGCCTCTAACATAGACCGTTGGGTGGACTCAAAATCCTGATTTTGAATCGGTGACCCCTGAAGCAAAGTAGTAGGAGAGTGGTCCCAAGCCAGCCCCTTCTGCTCGTTTTTTTTTAAAGAAACTCCTGGTTTCACCGCAGTTGCAGGGGTATCCTCCTCCAGATCAATGTCTGACTCTAGGTTACTGCAGTCTATATCTGAGCTGTTCCACCCTCATCTTCTGACCAGTCTGCTTCTTCGGCCACTGAGTGGAAACATTCACTAGAAGTCTTTTCACTTTCAGTATTACTCATTACCTCAGTTGGAATAATATCATTAGTCAAGGAACTGGCTGCAACGGGATTAACCTCAATTATATCTTGATTTTTAATTGCGCTGCCTCCCATGACCTCCTGTTGTTCCATTACTGTTACAGGTGCTGAACCAGGGATAACAGTGGTAATGTCTACCTGGGTGTTACTCTTATCTGGATGGACACCTGTGAGCATGTCAGACGTGACCACCGCCATAGCCATTGTTGGGTTTATGACACTAGGATCCGTTGCACCAGACCCATCAGTACCTTCTTGATCTATTGGGCTGACTTCATTGCCCTCGGGATCATCTTGAGCCCCCAGCACTATCTTGCCTACAGGTACTCCCACCGGTACTCCAGGTACCCCAGCTCCTTCTTCAGCCGAAATTGCAGGCACTTTCCCCCCTTTCTCCTTACCACCACGGACGAGCATCTCCACTATACTGACGCTTGCAGTGGTAGCGGTGTTCTGGCGGGTCCTGACTGCTGCTGGCTTGATCTCCTTCGCCGGGGGTTGAACTCGCGCCGGTGTTAAGCCCTTTATTATCTCCGCCGGCTCCTCACTCCGTCCGGAGCTGCAGTCATTAATTACCGCGGGAGTGCTCACAATTTCGCCCACATTCTTCTTCTTGGACACCTTTCCACCGATATTGATTTTAGGAGCCATCCTGCCGCCTCGATTTCCAACCCTGAATCCGAACGCCTTCCCCCGCTTGATTCTCACGGGCCGACAAGGCGTCCCTCTTCCAATGAGGACGACCGTGAGCACGCTGGGTTCACTCCGCCTACTGACTCCGCGAACTCCGCTGTTGCTTGACTCCAGCTCCGACAGCAGGAAGACTGAGGCACCCGTCGCTGCAAGCCCTCGAAGCACAGCGGGTGACAGCATCAGCCGGTAAATAATCATTTGCTTCCGTAAATGTAAAAAAACTGTTATGCGGCGGCTCTGAGCTCTGAGGCAAGTCCATTCATCACTCCATGTCCTCGCTCACAATCCGCTGCTGCTCAGCCGCACAGCGCGGCCGCCATCTTCCCCTTGAGAGTTACCCTCTCATATTCAACTTCTTTTGATCCCTATTCTTTACTTCACGTACCCTCTGTTCCCTTCCTTTGCTTATTTACTCATTCTCTTTTTCTTAATTATTTACCTTACTCCTACATATATACCTCATCCCCCTCCCAACACATACACATACGTGTAACATACACCCCACACACACACCACACCTACACATCATACACACAAAAAAACCTCACACACACACTCCTCAAAAACACACACACATTCCATACACACACATACATTGAACACATATACACCCCACACTCATACACTTCTCACACATATTTCACACACCCTCATCTCTACCCACACCAAAACACTCCACACAACCACACCCACAGACACACCTTACACACCCACACTTTGACCTACACCCACTAACTCCCTGTAAGTCACACACACTGCATTACTTCTCTTTTTTTGCTGTTGTACTCAAGCCCATTCAGGTACTGTTCCTTTTACTCTCTTTGTCTCTCACCATGTGTTATCCTAATTCAATATTTCTCCCTCTATCACCCCTCTTTACTTTTACTATGGGTAGCGCACCGGGGAGTGTAACAAGGGGAAAACAAAGAGAAACAGTAAAATAATATTTTAGAGTGCTTTGAGGTAGGGTAGCTGTTGTGTTGTGTGGGTGATTTACTTACTGCACTCCTTCCACTCCTTTTCTCAGTACCTCTGTTCTCACAGTTCTTCATTCCCGTTCACTCAGTCTGTCTATCTTACTGTAATTGTCTCTGTCTCTTCACTCTTTCACTACTTGTTCATTATGCTTTCTCCCTGAAGTTCAAGCACATTACGTTATTTACATTTCTTTGCTGCTTCAATTATATCCTTTCTGTTACTTCTTCTTTTCTTCTTTTAGTTTTTTTCTCTGTCAATCCACATGTTTTAACTTTATTCGATGTTATCCATCTTATTTCATCCCTCTTTATTTATGCACACTACTTTTTTCTCTCTCTCCTTTACCAGTGTTATTTAAATCTGGTTCCGTTATTACCTTTTATTTGTACATCATTTTTTCTCTTTCCTTTTACTCTTTACAGACACTCACATTCTTCATGTACCTCTGCTTTAGTATTCTTCTTCTCTCTTTCTTTGTTTCACAGCCTTATATATTTTTACATTTTCTCTCTTACACTTTGTTATATCTTTTACACTGTTTTACTATGTATTACACAGTACATCTGTGTTGCTCTCTCTTGCTGTCTGTCTCTTAACTTTACTCTCTCTTTCTCTTTCTTTTATGCTCTCCTTCTCTTGTTTTTTTTTGTGTTGCGCTAACGGGACGCTCACCGGTGCGCATACCGGGAAGCGCACCCATGAGAAAAATGAAGTGAAGAGTGCTAAAAATGTTAGTAATTTTTGTAAAAATGGGAGGTAGTTCTGAAAAGAACTTTTTTTTTATGTTTTTGTTGTTTTATATTTTTTTAATTTTTCTGAACCTTTTTTTTTTTTTTTTTTAACAATGTAATGTTTTTTTTGGTTTTTTTGGGGGGGAACAACGAAAAACAGGCATTAGAAAGGGCTCCACAGGAGCAAAACATTTTTTGGGGGGGCGTTTTGAGCACTTGTGGTTTTCAAATGCTCTGTTTATCAAATTGATACTCATATTTGCACATGAGAGTAGGTCACCACAATAAAGGCACACTATCTTCATGTGCACAAAATTCTGTTGGATGTTTGGGACCGTTTCCCTCGCCTCTGGTCCCAACAGAGTTACCTGTGCCGATGTACTGGCCACAGGAGTTGGTGGGTTGTCTTGGAGGTGAAGCATCTCTGCAACGCTGTAATTCAGTGGATGCCACCTCTGCATATGACGGTGCATAGTATAGTTACCATAACTATACTTTTTGTCTGTACCTCTAGATAAAACATCTTTACAAATGAGGCATGTCACATGTCGGGCATTCACTTTTTTTTGGCCTCGAGGAAAATAATAAAATTGCCAAATAAAACTGTCTTTGTGGTGGGATTTCCGGGGCTCTTCACGTAAGAACTGCCTCCGCTCTACTTCCTCTTCCTCTTCTTCTTCCTCTTCCTCCTCTGGGTTGGGAAGGAACTGTGGAGGTGGTCCTTCCTTCCTAGGTGGTTGTGGTGGTGGTGGGGGTCCACCAGCTGCAGCTACTACAGATGCCATTATTTTAATAAGCAAAAACAGGTCTTCCTCTCACAAAGATGAAAGTCAGAGTGAGGAAAGAAGGAGGGGTTTTCATCATTTGGGAAAAAAAAGTTCTAAACCAATGAAAAGTGTTATTTACAGGTCACATGACCTGTTACGCTTACGTTACGCGTCCCGCTCCGCGCCCGGAGCACTTCCGGTAAGCTGCGCTCCGCGCCTCGTTCGCGCACCGGAGCACTTCCGAGTGCGCGAACGCGGCGCGTCATAAGACGCATTACGCGGCAACGCGATACGTCGTGCTTACGCGACGCGTCACAATGTTGTTCTCGAATGCGACAGTTGGGCAAACGGTACGTTTCCCGGAACGCGGACCGGGTCGCGGCATAAAAATTAGCTAACGGGAAGCTACCCCGTGCGCGGACCGGCAGCGAAACTAAAAAAAATATATATATATATACATAAAAAAATATATTAAATACATATAAAATATATTTTTCCTTTAAAAGTAGAATACATTTAACAGCTTTTGATATTTGCTATTAAAAAACCATTGAAATTCACTGAAAAACCCATAGGTTATAGACCATATATAGTTAGGAATTAGCATTTACAAAACCTTGAAAATTCACTGAAAAAACCATAGGTTATAGACCATATATAGTTAGGAATTAGCATTTTTAAAACCTTATTTTACTCACACAAAACCATTGAAATTCGCATATATAGTTAGGTGTACTAACTATATATTTCGCGCACCCGCAATCCACTGCTGATGATGTCACATATTACTTCATTCATGACATGGTCAGTGACATCACTGATGACATCACTGATGACATCTCAAACTCAATATTTTGGCATATAGATATTTAAAATATTTTAACTGTTCTCCACATTTTCACAAACTTAAGTTTACAGGCGTAGATTTCCACACCTATATGTGAACACCTACACCTAGGTGTGAATCTACTCCTGGATAGAGTTCACCATTTCCACATGCTGATTTTCCTTTAAATTTCTATTTATTCATCTACAAGCCGCTCAAATGAGCCGCTCTTCATTTATTCAACGCAAAACAATGTTTCAGTGTTTCAAATTATTTCCACTTTGGTAAATGCTGAGAAGTAGTAAGGATTCATTAGTCTAAATACAGTAATGAATTAATGTTTTGTACAGAATGACGTTACATTTATAAATGTTGTCACCATTTTCATGCAAATATAATTACACATAAGCTGGACCACTAGTCAGGATTAGTGCCTCCGTTTTACAAATGTCAAAATATGAAATTAGCGCATCATAGCAGCCTACACAACAACACTTTGTTTATTCTTCTGAATGTTTTCTTCTGAAAATGTGGACAGCATACTGGAATTGTTCTGCACTGTTATCCTGAGAAGTGATAAATCAGAAGAAACGTCACGCAGTGCAGGAAAACTGTGATTTCATGCAGCCTTCAAGGCACAGTGAGGCATCCCTGATGGATATCTGCCTTTCCAGAAAAGCTAATTCACGCCTGTTTAAAGTTTTGGGATTTTGCAAAAAACATTCTTAAAGTTTGAAGTGTCACATTCAGCAGTGCTTATTGCGGCGAAATATGAGACGTACTAATCGCTGAATTTAATGTTGTTGTATTATGTTAAGAATTCCCGAGCTGTTCTTGAAAAGACACAAGAACGTTTGGGACTTTTAAATCTGTTCACTTTTGGCATCTTAGAGGAGTACAAACAGAGGCAGTTATGTCGGAATGCTTCTCTGAAATAGTAATATGTATATATATATATTACAACAGATCCCCCTCAGGAGATGAAACGAGTCGCAACACCAACTTGTCTTCATCCATTTATTCGTTCATTTTTTCGTGCAGTATAACAGGACAAGGCATCTTTTCTAACATGTTTCGTTTCTGCTTGAAACTTCTTCAGAGGTGTGCCTGCTACCAAATCAGTCTTTGGTTCACCACAGGTGAGGCTTTAAAAGTTATTTTGCTACCGATGGTCCCGCCCATTTTGGAATCACTTCCTTTTCTTTAGTTGCATTGTGGGACCTGTGGTTTCCATATGGCTGATGAATTTTTACCCTCCAGTGGGTGGTGCACAATAGTCCCGTTATGGTTACAAACCCTTTTAGCACATGTAAATCCGTTCCGATTTATTTTTCAAGTCGCCTCGATGTCAGCCCACTTTCATGACTGACGGAGGGCCATAATACCGGAGTCCAGTCCCCGGGAGCACCACAATCCCCTCAGTCCGTTTTAGCGGTTCCAACAATTTTGGTTCAAGTTCGGGTTTGTCTGGCGCTTCATTAGGCTTTCATTTTTTCAGTGAATATATATATTCACTGAAAAAAACATAGGTTTCACACCAGTTATAGTTAGCTGGAAATTTTACTCGCATAAAACCATTGAAATTCCCAAGTTATAGTTAGTTGGACTCACTATAACTTGCGCGCCTGCAATGCACTGCTGATGACATCACATATTACATCACTCATGACATGGTCATATGACGCACTGCGTAAGCGCACCCGGAAGCACGTGAGCGCATACGATCGCGCAACGTCCTGACGCGCGTACGCTACGCACCCCCGGACGCGGTCCGGAACGCGACTACGGGCGCGCCCCGGGGCGCGTAGTGTAAGCGCGTCGGGTCATGTGATCTGAAAAAAACACTTTTCATTGGTGCTGATTAGTTTTGGTTTCCAAATTATGAAAGCCCGGATCATGTGACTTGAAAATAACACTTTTCATTGGTCAAGAACAGTTCTGTTTTACAAATGATGAAAGACTCCACCTTGTTTTCTTATTCTGACTTTGTCCTTTGACTGAGGAAGACCTGTTTCAACAACAAAGAGAATTTTGTACTTTAAAATGGCTACAGTAGCAGCAGCAGCTGGAGCATCTGCACCACCACCACCACCACCACCACCAAGAGGACCACTACAACAGTACATTGGTGGTCAAGAAGAGGAGGAGGAAGAGGAAGAGGAGGAGAGGAGAAGATGGCTGGCTGAAGACAATACCCCATACCAGCCAAGGCCACACATTGTATGGGAGTTTTTTCAATCCCAGAGGGCAAGAAAAAAGTCAATGCGGCCAAGGTAACTTGCCTAATCTGTGGCTCAGAACTCTCAAGGGGCAACCCAAACAAAAAATATTCCTTTGGTAATAATACCATGATTAGACATATGACCCGCAAGCATCCAAACAACTATTCTCGTGCAGAGATGAGGGAACTGGCCAGAAACCTCCCCCAGTCTTCAAGGACCACCTCCAAAAGAAAGCAACCCACTCCATCGGGACCAGAAACAACGGAGACGATGCCTTGCATTCAACAACGATTTGAAGATTTTAGAGTAACATGTATTTACTGTGGTAAGCTCATGTCCTATGGTGAAAAGAGCGTAAAGCTCATCGTCTTTGCTGGTGACAACCACAATTGCCCCAAAAAAAACCTATTTTTTTTTCCGTTTTTGTTTTTTGCTCCAGTTGAGCCATTTTCAATTTCCTTTTTTTTGTTTCTCCCCATAAAAAATATATAAAACTGTTCAGAAAAGCAAAAAAAGTACAAAATGTTCAAAAAAACATTAAAAAATATATAAAAACAACAAAAAGAAGAAAAAAAACAGTTCTTTTTAGAACTACCTTTAATTTATAAAAATAAACCTATATTTTTAAAGAATCTCTGTCAATTTTTTTTCCTCAGGGTACGCGCACCGGGGCGCGCACCCCCAAAAAAGAAAAAATAAATGAATGAAGGAGTTAGCATGAGGGAAGAACACAAAGAGAGTAATGTTAAGAGAAAGAGAGCTAGAGGGAGAAACACAGAGGGGTTGTTTATTACATAGTAAAAAACAGAGAAGGTGTAATAGGGTGAAAGTGAGAAAAGTAAAATGAATAAGGGAGCGAAAGAAGGGAAGAGAGAGGAAGAAGACTAAAGTAGAAATAGTGGGAGAATGTGAGTGGGTGTTGAAAGGACAGTAAAAAATGGGGAATGAAGGGTAGTGACGGAACCGGGATAAATGAACAACAGTGAGGGAGGGTGAGAAAAGAGCAGTGCGTGTAAGAAAAGAGGGGTGAAAGAGGGTGAAAAATTGAATTAGGATAAGACATGGGGAGTGACAAAGAGAAAGGACAGAGAGAGAAAAGGAAACAATGCCTGAATGGGTGTGAGTGAAACAGTAAAGAAAAGTAAGTAATGCAGTGTGTGTGCCTTATAGGGAGTCAGTGAGTGTAGGTCGGGGTGTGGGTGTGTAAGGTGTGGCTGTGGGTGTGGGTGTGTGGGGTGTTTCGGTGTGGGTGGAGGTGAGGGTGTGTGAGATATGTGTGAGGGGTGTGTGGGTGTGGGGGGTATGTGTGTGGGATGTATGTGTGTGTATGGAATGTGTGTGTGTGTGTGTGTGTGTGAGGAGTGTGTGTGTGTATGAGGTGTGTGTGTGGTATGTGTGTGGGCTGTATGTCAGAGGTGTGTGTATGTGTTGGGAGGGGGATGAGGTGTGTGTGTAGGAGTGAAGTAAATAATTAAGAAAAAGAGAATGAGTGAAGGAGCAAAGGAAGGGAACAGAGGGTAAGTGAACTAAAGAATGGGGACTGAAAGAAGTTGAATATGCGAGGGGAAATAGGGAAATTGGAGTAAACATGGAGAATAAGAATAAGTGAGGGAAGCAGAGTAAAGAAACAGGAGTGAGGCTGGTTGAGAAAATATTAGTGAGCTTAAAGCAAAGGGTGATGACAAACTAAATTATTTTAGTCACATTTACCATATAATAAATGTAACTTTAATTACATTTTTTACTACACTTTGTATCTGTGAAAGAGAGAAGAAAAATAAGTTATAATTAGTAAAATATGTATTTTAAATTAAAAGATACAAATGAAGAGGTTAAAAAGCATAACAGTGTATTTAGAAATAAAGTAAGAGTGAAGGACATAGAAAGGGAAATAAAGTAAGGTAGAAGGACAAAAAGAGAGAAAAAGAAATAGAAGGAGAGCAAATTAGTAAGAGTAAGGCATATAGATTCACTGACAGAGAGGAAGAGAAGAACAGAGAAAGGAACTGAAGGTAAGAAAGATACTAAAAGAATGTGAGTTAGCAAAACTAAATCAGGAAACAGGAGTAAGTAAAAAGACAATGACTGAGAGGAAAATGAGTCTAATTAAGGATGCATTTAGAAGAATGAGGAATCAAAGATAACTGAGAGTAAGTGAAGGAGAGAGGATAATATAGAAGGATTGAGGGAAAATGAGTGAGGAAGTTAGTAGACAGACACACTAAGAGAAAAACTGAGTGAAGTGGAGTACAATGAGTGAGGAAAGGAAAATGAGTAAGGGAGCAAACAAAAGGAAACAGAGGAGAAGACGACTAAAACAGTGGTACTGAGAGAAAATAATTTGGAGATGAAAGTAAAGAGAAGGACATTGAATGAAAGGAAATGAGGGATAGTAATGGAACCAGACTAAAAGAAATGGGATGAAGAACGATGAGAGAGGAGCAGTGAAGTTGTTATAAAAGAAATGATAGAAGGTAGATAAACACAAGTGAACATAACACAAGGAGAGTGAGGCACTGAAGACATAGAGGTAGTGAACGAAAAATAGAGAGAAGAGGTCAAAAGAAAAGAACAAACAAAGATAAGCGAGGGAGAGTGGGTGATTTATAGTGATAGAGTGCGCCAATACTGCTGAGTGAGTAAAGAGGAATTACTAAAAGAGCAAAGGAGGAAAATACGGAAAAGGGAAGTAAAGCAGAAAGACTGAAAGCTGAAAAGTTATGCAAGGGAGAGAGGGGATGCAGACAGTTGAAATGAGAATGTGGGGTTGTGAAAGAAGTGAAGTAAAGGAACGGGGGTTACAAAAAGTGAGAGAAAGACATGATAAGTGAGTAAAAAGAGATGAAAGAGGATAGAAAAAGGAAATTGAGTGTCGGAGAATGGGAATACAATTTAATTTACACAATCCAAAGTACAGAATAACTTGTACAACATGTTACATAGTTTATTTTTGCTGTTGTCAGAATATATTGAATTTCACTTAAAACAGTGAGTTCAAATTACTCATCATATGACAGCGGGAAAAAAAAACACAATCTAAAAGATTGTGTTTTAAAAAAAACCTTAGATACTGACAAATGACAAATGTACACTAATCTTTGATTGACTTACTTTTCCTTGAGGCCAAATAGTATATCATGAAGGTCCTTTTCTCGTTGGAAAGTACTCTGCTGTTCACTAAAAAATCCATTTCATAAACTTTCTAGAAGAAAAGCTCCAAGAACATCTGAAATATTTTCATTATTTTCATATACTCCGTTTTTTCAGTCATGACTCTTTACTCATTCCTGTACCTTTCCTTTTGGCCAAATAGTGTCAGATGTATGAGTATATTTTCAAATTAATTCTAAGAAACTCTGAAATTACCTTTTTTCCGACGTTCTGAAAGAAAGGCCCATACAACATTTTCACTATACTTAAGTATTTGTAAAACCATCTCTGACACACTCATGTTCATCATTTTGTATAATACTAATATTACTTACTATGAGATCCACTTACAGTACCTATATGACAAGTCAATTTTTTATATTACCTGGATCACTTTTACTCAGAATATATTTTTAAACAGCAAAATAACCTTTATGAACTGCTCCCGTCTTCATAGGCCAATTACCTTTACTTAAATTTTGGTTGTAAAAACAATTTTTTAAGCCAAAAGGCAAACGTTGTTTAAAAGTCAAATGAGTGTCGTTACAGTGGGTCCAACCTTTACAACTTTTTATATAGCATGTGTAATGCCCTGATGTTGTAGAAGGACCAAAGTTGCAAACAGAAGGGGGAGAGAGAGAGTCAGTGGATTCAGTCTCCCTGGTCATGCGAATAAACAAAGTAGAATCCACTCAGAGTGGTGGTGATCCCTAAAGTGATGGGGAACACACAGTGTTGTTTAAATGCCCCTCACACACCAACAGGCCCCTTGGTGTCATGCTTCATCATCGGGGCCTTCGCACCTCTCTGCGGGATGCAGCGTGCTATGACTCGCGACTACGCAGGAGCACTAAGTAGTGAACTATGTGAGGGGGTGTGTTTATTAAAGGAGTGAGTGAGGTGAGGTGAAAGTGAGTGGTTAAAAAATACCTGGCACGTAGGTGAAAAAATTATTGTATTAAATCCTCGGCTGGTATTAGTAAAAGAAGTGCAAAGTGGGGTTGTAAAAATACATGTTAGGGTATTACAACCGCCTCAAAGTGTCAACATGTTTCGGAGCGCAGGGGCTCCTTCTTCAGGACAAGGATAAGCACAGATCCTCCCCTTACTCACATGTAAATGTAAAAGTGTATAAAAAAATTTTTTTACAACAATGTGTAATGTACCTAACAATGTTTATATATAGGTAGGTTCAGTTGCGCCCAATTGGTGGAAAGAGAGAGAAAAAAAAAACAGGTTTATAAAAGGCTTACTTATAGTTCTCAAAATCAAAACCTCATGAGCCTATGCGTGTTATTCCTTACTGCTCAGTAAAGTAACCTAAAAGACATTAATATGTGGGATTTAGTTTGTTGTACACACAAACTCCCTTAAGCATCAAGGTAGTACTTAATGTCATGGCCCAACTCACGGTTACTGCAAAAGCTAGTTGCCTGCCTTCCCTCAACGCGGCTCCGATGAAGTGAGCGTGGGAACGCTGGTGTCCATTTTATACTCTCCTAATTAGCAATTAGTTGGTTGTGGATTGAATGATAGGACCCGGGAAATGCCCAAATACGGGGACTGTTATAATGTAGATCCGGATCTGGGCGCCCGGTTAAGCGTTTGGAGACGCGCATTCGTGCATAGACCTAAGCTTAGTTGCGTGTGCGCATGCGTCGAGGCGAGTGAAGCCGCGCATGCGCGTACCATTAACACTAATGGGAAATGCGGTGTAAACGCGCATCTGTATAATTAAAGTACTGATCAGAAGCGGTATTAATGTACCCAGGATCGGCCAAGCGCTGTTTAGGAATGGATGTCTAAGCAAGGGGAATGCCCGATAGAGTCAAAATATGTATATCTGGACCCAGGAGGTTAAGAGAGAGTGAGCCTAAAAGTAGTGTGGTCAATTTGGCAATGTTAATAGAGATATATCTTGGGGAGCAGTTTAACCATTACGGAACCTCCGTGATTACCCCATTGACTATGGCCATCACATACCGAGATGAGATGCAGAGTTCAAAAAAGCTGGCCTGATATAGCTTAACTTGAGAAGCCCTGTTTAACAATGATTCCCAAGCTGATATAATTTATCTTAGCAGATTCCAAGGAATGGAGTCATTGAGGCCGGTAGTATCGGTCCCAAGACGGAACACCCACCGTTGTTCCTTTTCCAGAAGACCTGCCTCAGACTGTAATTGCTCGATCACTGTCCACTGTAACTCATTGACACAGTGTTGATGTTCAATAAAGTGGGCTGACATTTTTGTTGTAAGTTTTTTGCACCTAATGTTACTTTTGTGCTTGTTGAGTCTTACTTTCACTGGTCTTGTTGTCATTCCCACATATTCTTTGCCGCATGGACATGTTATCAAATATACAACATTCTTGCTGTTGCAGTTCGTAAATGCACGTTGTTCCCAATTAGTTCCATTGGAAAAAGTAAGAGTTTGGCTTTTTTTGGTGAGGTGACAATTATTGCAGTTGCCACATGGATGGTGGCCCTGTACCCCCTGCAGTCTTGGCTTTTTTTCTTTGATAGGACGGGGTCTTGTGTGGACAAGCATGTCTCTCAGGTTCCTACCCCTTCTGTGTGCAAAAAGAGGTTTCTCCAGTTTTAGAGTACCACTTGTTAATATACGCCAATGTTTATTGACCAGTTTCGTAACCTGATTGGTTACTGGACTGTATGTGGTAACACAGACTGTTCTATCCGCTTGGTTGTCTCTCTGAGGGTTATCCTCCAGGAGGGCCTCTCGGTTGTTATTTCTGGCTCTTTTCATAGCCTTCTGGATCACCTGGTCAGGATACTTTCTCTGTCTCAGTTTCATGCTGAGATCCTTGGCCTGAGTTTTATATTTCGCAATGTCACTACAGTTCCGACGTAGGCGAAGAAACTGTCCATATGGTAAGTTCTCCCTCAGATGACGCGGATGAAAGCTGTCAAATCTGAGGAGACAGTTCTTGGCCGTCGGTTTGAAATGGGTCTCCGTCTTCAAGACGCCTGCCTCATGATAAATGTTCAAGTCCAGAAAAACCATGGTACTGCTTGACATTTGGTAGGTGAATTTGAGGAATGCATTCTGGTTGTTAAGCCAATGCATGAACTCAGAAATTGAGTTCACATCTCCTTCCCAGATAACCAAAATTTCGTCAATATATCGTCGCCATGTAAGAATCCTCGCCCTGTAGGGGTTGTTTGAATGTAGGATCTTAGAGGATTCCAGATGATGGACATAGAGTCCCGCCAGACTAGGGGCAAAAGTGCTGCCCATGCTGGTCCCGTGACTCTGCCAAAATAGGGTGCCCTCATATTCAAAAAAGTTCTTGGTGAGCGCCAGTGAGATACATTCCATCACTACACTGCGAGGGGTATGATACCTCCAATTGGTCGAGTGTAGTACTTCTTCAATAATCTGTAAAGTCTCATCATGTGGGAGGCTCGTGTAGAGACTCTCCACATCAAGGCTTAGAAGCATCTGAGAGGTGGGATCGAAAGTCTGATTTTGTAACAGTTGAAGTACTGCTTTCGTGTCTCTCAGATAGGTTGTAGAAGGACCGTCATGAAAAATAATAGCTACAGTTGCAAAGGTTCTTCCTGATATTGATAACTGAGAAGCCACACATTTTTTAATAGAAGTTGTCAATTTAGTTCCATCAGGTCTACATCGTTGGAACATTAAAATGACATACTGACCATAATTTTGTAGAAATAATGTGGACAGCATTGCAGACTTACATTGGGTACACACCATATTGTGATCCGCTGCTTTAACTAGATTATTAAAAGGCCCTGATTTGCAGTCTGGTAAAGTCAAATATATAAATCTTTCACTGTCTATTCTAGTAGTACTTGATAAAGTACAGTTGTCCCAGTCATGCTGCCATTGATAAGAAAGGCTAAAAAGATTTTTTATATCTACACCTTCATCTTCCAATACATCAAACATATACATTAAAAATTCCTGACAATCCTGCGGAATAATCTGTGAAAATTGATTTTGACCAGAACATATGTCTAAAAGATTTCGAATTTCTGAAACACTTTCTATTTTGCTCTATCACTGCTACATTTCTCAAACACGGAATTCAACAAACAACAGAATCTTTGATCCCGATTTTCAACAATCTGTTCTTGTATATTTTGAAGTAAAAAAACAACATTAACCACTACATTAGCACAGCAGTTGACACCAGAACTCTTTTCAAACTGAAATCCAACAACATCTTCAACAGAATCCTTTTTCTTTCTCCTTACAATTACAGTTTCATCTACTTTTTGTCTTTTTGCTACTACCTCACTGCAATTATTCTCATTTCTTCTTTTTCGGCCTACCACACGTTTTTCAAACAGAGGATATTGAGACAAATGTGGAGCATACTCTCTTCTTAACCTATTGTATTCTTTAACACAATCTAGATCTGCACAAATCTTTGTTTCATCACACTCAATCAAGTAAAATCCTGATAAAGTTCTGACTCGTGATAATGCCACATATGCCATACCCTCATTAAACACAGAACTTCCAATGTTCACCAAAGCGCTATCTACACTTAAACCTTGAGACTTATGAATTGTCACCGAATATGCCAAACAAATAGGAAACTGTTTTCGGCGAACATATAAGTCTTTCACAAGCAAAAATCTAGCTGAACAACGACAAATTTGTTCTATTTCATCAATGCCATCAAATTTAATTTTTAAAATTTCAATTCAATCTCTATTTTTGTAATTCACAAAACCAACAACATGACCCATTGCTCCATTTACCAGACCTCTTTCAACATTTAAATTCCTTCTCAAAATGATACGACAATTTAAACACACATTCAGAGTCTTTTCAAAACCAGCAGTTTTAGATATAGTCTTCTCTAATGAATCCAATTTTGAGTTCAAGTTTTCAGACAAAATAATTGTTGCTCTCATATGTTCAATTTTATCTATAGCTTCCAGTTTCACTATCTCTTCATTTTCTAACTTTAGCATTTTGTTGTTGAACATGGAACATTCTTTCAGAGTTGGCATCAAACATATGCCAGATTTCTTCTCGTTAATTTTCTTAAAAATATTCTCTGGAAGAATGTTTTCATTTGGGTACAAATTTGAAATTAATCGTCCATGTAAAGCTTCTTTCCCTTGCTGACTTACTTTTCCGATTCTTACATCTTGTAGAATATTTTTATAATCTTCATCCTTTGCCTGCCGCATATTTTGAAGCAGTTCTGCATATTTGAAGTTTAACCATATATTAACGTTTCCAATGCTTCCTAGGCACTTCCTGGTATCTTCATGCGTGAGCATTTTGAATACAGGTTGTCCTTTCACTGGAATCAACTGCAGTAGATTTCCAAAAACAATATTATGTTTTCCTCCAAATAAGACATCATAGTCTGTTCTAAGTATTTCTTACATTCTCAAATGCACAAAAGCAAGCATTATATTTGACACCATGCTTACTTCATCAATGATAAGAAGTTTCATTTTCTTCAGGACTCTCGAAACTTCGGAACACGCATCTCCAGATAGCTTGTGATATTGCAATTTATTATCATGCTCCACTGGCAGCATCAGTAAACGATGTAAAGTAATCCCTTTATTACTATGTGCTGCCAGCCCAGTTGGAGCGGTAACAACACAAGATAGCGGTGATTCAGTCCTTTTCTGCAGATAAGTTGTAATTGCTTTAATCAGAACACTTTTTCCAGTTCCCGCTTCTCCACTTACGTACAGTTGGACTGGTTTAAATGATGTACATGAGCACTCTTTTTTCTCATGAGTGAATCCATGTTCAATCTGTTCTGTGACTTCGTCATATATCTGTTTCTGCTCAAGGTTTAGTTGTTTCACCAAATCTTCTAAGTTAACTACATCATCTTGAGCTTGTTCCACAGCTCTTTCCACCTCATCCATGGCAGTGGCAGCTTCATTTTGAATAATTGGTCCTCCAAGTGGATCCTGACTCAATGAAGCAGAACTCTGACTGTCTTGAAAACTGTCTCTAGCAATCTCTGCAGCAATTGTGGCTTCTTGCTCTATTTCTTCGTTCAACATTTGCAGATAATTTGGAAAAACAGGACATTCTATAGTATCCTTGGTTGCATTAAAAGAATCTTTTGAACAGAGAAAATCACCAAGTTGTCCTCTTCTGTACGCCATGGCTTAGAGAGTTGCAAAAGAGCTAAATAGTAAAATTCCCTTTTCTCTGGATTTTCGCAACTCAATTTTCGATGATTAATTAAATGGCCTTTTTTCTGTCTCACTAGACATCCTTCACACCCAATGATAGCATATATTCCATTGTTGATATCTTTTCTGATCGTTCTCTTATAAATATAGTTTTGCAGAACTTCATACAAACAACTGTTCTCAAGATGACTACTTCTATTTGGATAGTATGTATCCAACATGTTTGTCTTCAAAATATCTGTACTTTCTGGTTCTTTCTCCGCCAAATACTCTATTTCTCGTACAGATTTGAAAACTCGATTTCGTGTTGCAGCAAGACCTAGACTCACCCAAATGATGGTTCTAGATTTGGCATAGTGACTTGCTGATGACAATCGATCAGAACATTCATATTGTGATGTATTCCTATAGGTTCTGTATCGATTCCCCTATTCCCGGCCCTGTTCTGGTTAATACTTAACTAGCAGCCGACCCACGGTGCAAAACCGTTATCTGATTAAGCCACACCACGGCACAGAAACGTGTTATCTGATTAGGTAATAACGCATGCCATCTAATTAGACAAGCACTATTCCTCCAGCCCCTGATAAGGCATACGGAGTTCTCAAAACAAATCAAACCTATGACAACCTGGGAAAATCCCTGCGGCCATTGTTTTGATTTCACCGAGAACTTCAGCAAAAGAATGTGCGAACAAGCCCGTTCGTATGACATCCTTATTGACGTATCCATGTCCATCCTTACGTCAATCTCGACACCTTACAGGTATAAATATTACCGACATTGCCTTAAGCAAACACACGCGGTGGTGACGAGATCGGAGCAGCGAGACGCGCTGAGGAGCCCAGCAGAGAGCGAAGCCCACACGCGCTGCCCCGCCTTCCTGACGCACTGAGAACGAGATGCTGCTTTTCTCCTGCCGAGAAATCCAGCTCCGGCGCTTCCAGGCAGCCCTCGCAGGCAGCTGGAATATCAAGACCAGAGACGAGAGATACCAGCCCTCAACCATTCTAGATCTCAGGTACAGAACTGAACAACCCCTTGCAGAGAATTCTTGAGTCAGTCACTTGGCAAAACAAACTTAACTTAAACTGCTACTTATCTACTCCCGCCCACGTATTAGGCTTAGGTCAGGTACACTGGGGTAGGCGTGGTTAGAAGCACCAGTTGAGTACGGTTAGTCAAATGTATATATGTATGTATCTATTTTATCAATTTTAACTATCATATGGCTTAGAAACCATATCAATGCTTCTGCAGTATTATTTTATACTTTTATCGTATGCACTTTACTTAACCATAAGTATCGCAATAATATCGATTCATTTCTCTTGTACGAGAAAAGAGACTGATCAATAAATAACATCTTTTATTGAACACGCCCGTCTCTTCCTTTTCTCTACAAACTGGTGAAACTAAGAATGCACGTACTGACAGAGTAAAATAAGTTGTCTTTTGTTTTCACACAACTCTAGAGATACACTCTTGATTGGGGGAGAGCAAAGTTGTCATGTTCTATGGTTGTCAGAAACTAAATCCCTTGTCTATCCAGGGAAGTTAAAATCCTCCTTGTCTATTCGAGAAAGTTTCTAGTGAACTCTGAGCCAACTGGCAAAACCAAAAACTTTAAGTCTAATATCGTCAGTAGAAGACCTAGTTAACCTCTGCCCTAGATCTATACTATTGAAGATATTATTCCAATGCGCAGAGCCTATTGGGATAATAGGAACTACACTACATGGCGCCCAACGTTTGGATAGGCGATAAAACTAACGCAAGACATTAGAGTAACTCAGTCGTGCTTTTTCACACAGAACCCCTTTTTTCCCATAATACTCCAAAGACGTCTGGAGTGGGTAAAAGGTCATATCCGCCAAACCTCGCAGGAGGAGACTCCTATGTATGGTTCTTGGTTTATTCAACGTTGAAGGATACACTGTTCCAAAATATTGTGCATCTAATCTTTGGTTCCATAGAAACCTGATCTGCGAACAAACAGAATAACCTTCCTGTCGGTAAAATGATAGACAGTGATGAAGAAAGGGAGACAGTTAGAATAGCAGCTGAACTCCTAGTAGCAGACAATACTCTGCTGCAAAATGACCCGGAGGCAAAACTCATCCCGGTCAACATAAGAAAATCTATAACTTTAAAACTTACAGAAAATGGACTGACATCGAGAGGTGGTACAGTCATATTCGTAATTGAGGCACACGAATATCGGCAGACAGAGGTATTCTATTCATGGATAAACTTTCCAGCAGCAAACGCTGTAACAAAAGAGTTCCACTATTATAAAATAGAGGAACCACCGGATACCTACACTCCTTTCGAGGAGGTGGAAGTACCACTCAAATTCCAAGAGCACCTGCTCTTGTTTAATGGCGCCCTAAAACATAATAATCACATCACCAGGCTCGGTCCACTAGGTAGACCAGGAGCAACGTGGCCGGTCCTAGCCGGATATACACCACATCCAGACATTGAAGAAATGTCTGCACCAGATCTTTTAGCACAGCTAAAACAACTAATCAAAATACATAGACAATTAGTCCAATATGTAATGCGGACTTCAACAATCCAACCAGCAAATAAAATTCCACAGCTGACCCCTCATCAGGGTAACACAAATAAAATTACACCACAGAGCATACAGTCCTGTCTGGGTAAAGTACCCGCAAAACGGGAACAAATACCTTTCTGGCTAGCACAAAAAATCACTCAAATAGAGGCGGTGTTTCCAGACACCACCCCGGTAGAAAAACACAGGATTCTGACTATCTGTCTTCCAATGGGAATCGCACCACACGTGGAGGACTGTGACACCTGGGGTACAGTCTTTGCTTCCATATACACAAAAACACATGGTGTACCATCCATGTCAGTAATACCAGATGTGCTAAAACAAATTCAAGATGAATATGGTCCAGAACCTGCTTTAACTCTTGGTATGAAACTACTGAAAGATTTCAACCAGGTCTCTGCAATATTATTAGCCAACATAAAGGGAGAAGCAGCAAACGTGGCGATCCGCCAAAGGTTAAAAGAGACAGATATAGCAGACCAACCAACTGAAATTGCCAGAATCATAGAGAAATCCTATGAAGAACTAGGAAGAGATAGTCTGGGTGGAATACCGGTAAAACCTCAACTGATTGAAAGTCCTGAAAAGATATTTATTAAAAATAATTTAAACACTCAAAAAAAGAGCTGGGATGGAAACAAACAATCCAATCCTAAAGAAAAAAGATTCCAGTCCAGAGGAAGGTCTCCTCGGCGGAGAGAAAGATCTCCGAACCAAGGACGCAGGTCTCCCCAAAGTGAGCCCTCTGGGAAAAAATACAACCTTAGAAATAGGGATAATATAAAGAAACCTGATAGATATCAAGATAATGATACACGTCCCTCTCAATCTTTTCAGACTTCCTCGCAGAAATCGGAAAGAAGAGGACGATCAGAACACAGGGAAGAGCACGTCAAGTCCAAAAACAAGGAACCTGCTCATCCGAATAAAAAGTTACAATTTCCAAAAAAGAAGGTAGCCAGTATTAAAGTAATCAAAGATGCCGAGAATACTGAGGACACAGCTGAAAAACGGAGAATGGGCTCAGACAATGCTAGACAGCGCAGCAGAAGTGAGCATAGCTCGTAAAGCCCTTATGAATCATCTGGAGACAGTGGACACGAATGAATATATTCAAGTGGAAACTGCCGACACCAGAGTTAGCAAACCTCACAAAATATATGAAATTACATTGCGTATAGAGGGGGATAAGACTAGAAAAATAAGGGGACTATTTTGGGATAATCTCTCCCAGGGCTATGACATCCTTCTAGCTGAAAAAGACTGGCCACCCGAGTTCGTCAGAGAGTGCCCTCATGGCGAAGAAATAATTATGCCTGCCTTCTCAAATCACATTCCAATTCATAAAAAATATACACTTGCTAGAAAGTGGGCAGTAGCTCAAGCTCCTGCTTTATATAAAAATCATGTAGGATGGGATGAGGACTCTCCTCCTCACAAAATCCAGTTAAAATCACAACCTACTGCACAGAGGCAGTACCCAATTAAGCAAGAAGCTAAAAAACAGGTAAAAGAGATCCTAGATCAACTTGAATACCAGGGGGTGATTGAAACTTGCACCTCACAAATGAACAATCCTTTGTTTCCTGTCTCCAAACCAGACAACTCATATCGTCTAGTTTTGGATTACAGACACCTTAACTCATGTTGCAAAACTTTTGCAGTGCAAAACTCACATAGTGCTGCACTAATGAATAACATAGTACGCAAAAAATACAAAACAACATTAGACATCTCTAATGGATTCTTTTGTCAAAATATAGCACCAGAAAGCAGATATTTGACTGCGTTCTCGGTAAATGGCACACAAAAAAGTTTCTGCCGTTTACCCCAGGGGCACAAGAATAGCCCAGGATTATTCTCAAAGAGAGTAACAGAATTACTACAAACATACGATGACGAGGCATTATCATATGTCGACGACATTTACCTAACAGATGATGACTTGGATACTCACTTGAAGAGAGTGAACACCATACTACTTGGGTTCGCAGCAGAGGGTTACAAATTCAACTTTAAAAAATCAAGAATTGCCCATCTAACAGTCCTGTTTTTAGGATATGAATTATCAAGTGAAGGCAAAAGCCTGGCTGACAATTTCCTAGAGAAATGTGCAGTACTCCAAGCTCCTAGAACACTAAAAAACTTGCAATCAATTCTAGGCTTCCTAAATTTCGGAAGAACATACATTGCAAATTACGCAGAAAGGATCAAACCCCTTTATGATCTAATAAAACCAGATTTTAAAAGAATCAATTGGACTCAAAAACACACAGAAATTTTGAGATCTTTACAAACAGACATGCTAATTAAAACAAAATTAGAAACACGTGATAACTCACGCAATCTTGTGATTCGAGTCATCCCAGGAAGATGCAGATTCACATACCTGACCTCTAATGAGGGAGAAAAGGTACCAATTGCATACAAATCACACTTGTACACAGAAGCTGAAAAGAAGTTCAGTATTAAAGACAACATTGTTCATGCAGTTCAAACGGCTATAGCAAGAGAAAAAGACAACGCCGACGGTAGATATATCACAGTCAGAACAGCGGAGTCAGCCTTTGAGGCATTAACAACCCCATGTAATTTACCAAAAACAGCGTTGAATCCAGAATGGATACAATGGGTGAATTCAATTGCAACGGACAAAGTAAAATACTACTTTGATCCAGAATTAAAGGAATTAAAATTTCTAGAATATGAAATAAAATACCCTCTGCCAATCGACATTCTGCCTTTACGACAGTACGCCTGTGTAATACATACAGACGGGCATGCTCAACCCTCAGTTTGGGGAGAGCTGGCTTACAAGGCCACATGCGAAATTGTAAAAGAAGTGCGGCGCGGAGGTAAATTAAGACCTCTACTTACAAAAACACACTCAGTGGAAAATAATTCAGAACAACAAACTGAAATAATAGCGTTAAAAATGGCGCTAGATAATGCCGATCGCGAATTCCCGACACTTATTGTGTGCGATTCGTATTACTGCGTCAAATCATACAATAACGATTTACAGAAATGGATTCAAAACGGTTACAAAGATGACACAGGTGCAACAATAAAGCAAAAAGTGCTTTGGGAACAAGTAGCTCTTTTACAGAAAGATCTACCAAAAACTCACGTGATACATTCAGTGAGTCATCAGCGTGATGGCGTTCACGTTGGAGGGAATTCATTGGCTGAGAAAGCCACAACGGCAGCAACTGAATCGGCTTCCGTAGTCAAGAAAAAGCGTACAGTAAAACACATTGACGGTGAAACTATGCTGGCGGTGAAAACGTCATCAAAAGGCGACTGCTCAGCACTACCGATCAACTATCCACTCAATTATACATACATAATCGATGCAAACTCCGTTCCTTTTGCTCGAATCCCTGGAGTGGGGGACAGAGTGATTCCAAACATGGACAGGAGAGGTTTGTTAATAGCAGACGCACATATGGGTAAGGGTCTCAGACACCTTAAACAAAAAGATTCTCTGGAAGAATTACAATCAGTGTACTGGTGGCCAGGTATGAGCCTGCATCATCACATCTTTGTAAAGAACTGCCCAGACTGCAATAGAGATCGCAGTGGCGAGAGAAACGGTATATTAGCATGGCGTTTCACTCCAGAATTGATCAACAATAAAAACTAAAGCGTCCAATTAACATATAAAGACTAGTTTCCACTCGGCTGACGTCTGGACTGTTAGAAAAAGATTTGCGAGTCTATAATGGCATATACGCTAGAAGCATACTACGTTTGGCTGAATGTTTTTTCTTCTTGCCCTAAAGCGTATGAAAAACATTGCCAAATGAGCATAGCATAGCGGGACTCTTCTCACTTCCTACCTGAGGGAACGGGATGGTGTAAAGAAAAAACCAAAGGCATAAAGCAATCTATAACAGCGAAGGTATTAGGTTCGGGAGCTGGGTGGGTCAAACATCTAATAAGTGTCCAATGTAGTCTAAATAACCTGCCAAGAAATTCTCTGAGGGGATTCAGTCCGTACGAACTATTGTTTGGAACTAGAATGATGGTCTTAGATCTTGACAGTCAGACTTCAGTGGTTAAAGAAAAAAGCTTTGATATCAAAGATCGTTTGGCTATTTTACAGGACTTAAAGGAAACAAGGAAAGACCTGAGCAACATAACGTTGAAACAACAGCCAACGACCACTGAAGAAAAACCACCTGTCCCAGCAAGACCTGTCTGGATTCCAAAAGTCGGGGATCTAGTCAGAGAAAAGATCGCGGTAAAGAAGGAATTTGGGCCTTCTTACAGAAAAGCAGTTCCTGTCTTGTCTATCAACGGGACAAGATCAGTAGTACTACCGCCCCTTGCTGGTAAAAAGGAGAACCGAGTTGTATCCATCGACTTGGTTAAACCACAATCATGTGGCCGATAACAAACAGTAGGCCAAGTGGACTCCCGATAAGTAGTAGAGCACCAAGGTTTGCTACAAACACAGAGGTTCAATCTAAGAGGCTACTCACGTTTGAAATGCCAAAAGAACAACAACAAGGTCTATGCAACAATGCTATGGAACTTAAACCTCTACAAACCCAAATAAAAACATTTAGCAAAGACACACAAATCTACAATAAAGTAATAAATGACTATGCTGCTGCAACAAAACACACGGATAAAGCAAATATCAATCCTGAAACTATTGGAACAATAGACAGAACGGCATCCGGTTACTTCATCAACTTCAGCGATTCAAACCTGAGTGAATCAAAGGAACAAACATCAACAAAAACCTTTAAAGACAAAGCTAAGGAACTTTTTCAACAACTGAAAGAAACCTATCTGATTTCTCCATGGATTGAATTCTGGGTGGCCTTAGGTGCACTTATCCTCATACTTTGGCTCATCATGATACTATGTTTGGGACACTTCATTGAGGGAAAATATGCTAAAATGGACACAGCAAGCCAGAAAATCAACTTGGTCCTCAAACCACACACGTCTTCACACGTCGAGAAAAGAGAACTTTCTTCAGTCAACTTCACAGCCAATCCTATACCCGGTGGGGAAGCATGGGACAATACTGATTATGAAATCTATGGTCCGGTTGAAATCCTGAAATATCCACACCAAATCAAGATCTCATTGAGTGACTTTTTAAAACCAAGCTCAGTTGCTGATGATTGGGACGTGGAAAGCATTAATAATATGATGTCTGATCTAGTGATGTCTGCTAAATTTACAAAACATGATTATTTGCAGGGTTCATCTAATTATGATAAAATGTTCTGCTATAATCACTATAGTAATCATTATCTGCATAAATCTGCACAACCTAGAAATGTTCTAAATTATAATCAATGGGAACACTGTGCAACCCCTCCAAAAGGTAGCTCAAGAACCTTTTATGACAAATATTCATATTTTTCAGGGTTCAACACAAGTAATGCAGAAACGTTTTATTTCAAATTATCAAACAAGACAGGTACAAAAACCATGCTTACAAACACTAAATTGATATATTCAGACTCGTTTTTTGAACAAATGAGTACGTTTGGTTTTGAATACTGGAACAAAAATGTTGAAGTAAAAAGTGTTTGGGGTACAAAGGAATGGCAAGTACAAGGTATAGAATCATTGTTTAGAGCCTGCATGATCCCAGAACAAATGATATTTTTGAATGACACTATTCAACAAACTACCTGTCTTGGCCTAGCCAAAATCAAAGATTTAAACAAACCGTCTATTCCAAAGCCAACGATAAACAGTAATAGCTCGACAGATGAGGAGATAGACGTAAACCATATATTAAGCAAAAACAGAACACATCCAGATTGGAAAAAGTGGTTGATCTGGCCCACAGATACTAATAACTGTCAAGACAGATTCCTGAACAAAATCCAGGGGTTCAAATTGACCAGGCCAGACCCTAGATATTCCCAAAGACAACACCCAGGGATAATTACCACGTACAGTGTGGGCAAGCTCTGCCTTCAATGGCTACAAACATCCACACTGGCAGAAATTAAGCAACACCTAACTTTACTTACTGATGGTGCTGACTTGCGTGATTTCATTATGGGACCACGCAAACAGCGTCAAAAACGCTTCATAGCAGCCTCTGTATATGCAGCTTATAACGAAGCCTGGAAAATAACTCAAATTGAAACATCAGAGAGAATACGGGAAATTGACCGTATTAATTTGGAAAAATCACTTTCTGTAGTGGACAATGGGTTAATGACTCTGTCCTCCAGAATATACTCTTTGGACAGCATTGTGTCTTCAGCAATCGACATAATATCGCAAGACTTACTGTTGTTACAACACGGTCAGTCCCAATTGCGTTCTATTGTACAACTTGGCTGGACGTTACAAAATCTGCGTTATGTGCCTTGGCGTTTAATCAACACAACGTCACTGTTCAATATCTTTAACCTTACTGATAAACAAATCAGTATGGCACAGAAGGGTGCTGATTATACAATCCTGAGCATTGAGAAACTCGAGAGATTACCATTGACAATGTCAGAACGACCTGTCAGTGAGTGGATAATACATGGAATAATTAATATTCCAATATCTACTTTCAGGTTTCAATACTGCCAAAAATATATACAGGCTGGCATGTACGAAAAATTGGGTAAAGGGTACATTAAGTCAACATGGAACTTGCCCTATTCACATGCTTGTGTCAGTAATAAAGGCCGGAAAGTGTTTCTTAGTGGCAATAATTGTGCCATGTCACTAAGCGGTACACTTCTGTGTAATGGTATTAGTTTACACGGAGCCTGTGAAGGGTCCTCAAATAACCTTTCATGTCACCAGCTAGGCACAGCTGCGACATAAATAGAACCATTCTTTAGGAGACTATCGAACGGGAGTTACATTATAATCGTAGACCGCAGATGTTGTAGCTTGGTGCCCGGAGTAGCTTATCTCATAAGTACGACTGCGAAGGTCATGTGCTGTGAACGAGTATTGTTCCCCAGCGCAATGCCAGACAGGGAGGCAAGGTTATGGCCGAATTTGAAAATTTCTTCCATTAGAGTCGATACTTTAAGCAGAATGAAAACAGTGCTCCTTCAGACGCCGACCAGGCTCACGTCATCAAAAGAAACGTATTTTCTCCAAGTTGCAAGGACAACGGCAGAGATTCATTCATTGTTATCAACTAATTCCCCCATACATTTCGCAGAAATCCTGAACGAAATCTTAAATATTTCTGATACCAGTGGGGTCTCAAATGTATTTAAGACAGTGTTTTCAGGGGCTCTAACACCATTTAAAGCCATTCTGGGTATTTTTCCAGACTTTGTCCATTCCGTCTTTGGTGGACTTCCTCTCCTTTTGGGACTAGTGGCAGGAATCCTATTTTTGATCCTGTTATTTCGCTATGGCAAACCGTGTCACAGACAAAACACCTGCGACAAGGGAAGAAACAATCCTAGCCATTGGATACCGGGACCAGATATCTAAAATCCTTGGACTGTCCTGGCTTAGAGACCTGAACATGACTTGGTTTCTTTCATTTAGACCAATGTGGCAAAGCTGTGTTTTACCTGTATTAAGGTGCTTGCTATGCGGAGAAGAATGCGTGTTGGACACCTGTCTGACGCTACAATCGGATGCGCCAATGGATGCAGAAACTTTGTTGGGTCCGGTCACGGCTCATGCATTGTGCTGTCCCCAGCGGCTACCAATCCTGATGACGGCATTCATGGAGACTTCACCACTACGATTAAGGGGTAGTGAGGTTCAAGATGAAAGCAGCATCGATCAGGTACGACCTTCTGTCAGCTATGCTGATCCAAACATCAATGAAGGCAATCATGCTCACGAATGCATGGTAACATCTTTTTCCGAGTTAATGGAACTTTCACAGGAAGCTGTTGACAGCTTTTTCGAGAGTCTAAATGATATGATGTTCTCACCAGAGCAGAAATAATGGCTTTTGAGCAGGCTAGCACACGGCGTTCCCAACACCATGAATTTGACCTTCAACTTTGATAATAAAGTATCATGAACAATTTTCTCCAGTTTACGGACAGCGGAACATTATTTTTCAGCGGCCCCAAAAATTATTTACAATTTTTCGGGACACTCATCTTCTGCTTAAAGTAGAGACTATTCTTAGAGAACTATATTTCTATTTTAGGAACTTTAGAATCATTAGCTGCCCTCTAGCCTGTTCATAAATATTTTATTTTGTGATGAAATGGTCTCGCATTTTTTTTTCTTCTGTCTTAAGAGCCATTTCATGTGTAATTTTCATATCTTATTAGTTATGATGTATGAATATGCGTGATATTTAGCATTAATATACTGCTTGAGTGCATATAATGTATATATATATATCGTTTCGTATATTTCATGTTTCAAAATGCATATGGATGTATTTTGGGGTGGTACGGTATACACATGCTCTACTAGTGTATTTGCTATGCCTAGATCTTGTAAATATGGACATAGTCCGCGTGGAGTGGGTGTGATGTATTCCTATAGGTTCTGTATCGATTCCCCTATTCCCGGCCCTGTTCTGGTTAATACTTAACTAGCAGCCGACCCACGGTGCAAAACCGTTATCTGATTAAGCCACACCACGGCACAGAAACGTGTTATCTGATTAGGTAATAACGCATGCCATCTAATTAGACAAGCACTATTCCTCCAGCCCCTGATAAGGCATACGGAGTTCTCAAAACAAATCAAACCTATGACAACCTGGGAAAATCCCTGCGGCCATTGTTTTGATTTCACCGAGAACTTCAGCAAAAGAATGTGCGAACAAGCCCGTTCGTATGACATCCTTATTGACGTATCCATGTCCATCCTTACGTCAATCTCGACACCTTACAGGTATAAATATTACCGACATTGCCTTAAGCAAACACACGCGGTGGTGACGAGATCGGAGCAGCGAGACGCGCTGAGGAGCCCAGCAGAGAGCGAAGCCCACACGCGCTGCCCCGCCTTCCTGACGCGCTGAGAACGAGATGCTGCTTTTCTCCTGCCGAGAAATCCAGCTCCGGCGCTTCCAAGCAGCCCTCGCAGGCAGCTGGAATATCAAGACCAGAGACGAGAGATACCAGCCCTCAACCATTCTAGATCTCAGGTACAGAACTGAACAACCCCTTGCAGAGAATTCTTGAGTCAGTCACTTGGCAAAACAAACTTAACTTAAACTGCTACTTATCTACTCCCGCCCACGTATTAGGCTTAGGTCAGGTACACTGGGGTAGGCGTGGTTAGAAGCACCAGTTGAGTACGGTTAGTCAAATGTATATATGTATGTATCTATTTTATCAATTTTAACTATCATATGGCTTAGAAACCATATCAATGCTTCTGCAGTATTATTTTATACTTCTGCTTTTATCGTATGCACTTTACTTAACCATAAGTATCGCAATAATATCGATTCATTTCTCTTGTACGAGAAAAGAGACTGATCAATAAATAACATCTTTTATTGAACACGCCCGTCTCTTCCTTTTCTCTACAAACTGGTGAAACTAAGAATGCACGTACTGACTGAGTAAAATAAGTTGTCTTTTGTTTTCACACGACTCTAGAGATACACTCTTGATTGGGGGAGAGCAAAGTTGTCATGTTCTATGGTTGTCAGAAACTAAATCCCTTCTTGTCTATCCAGGGAAGTTAAACTCCTCCTTGTCTATTCGAGAAAGTTTCTAGTGAACTCTGAGCTGGCTGGCAAAACCAAAAACTTTAAGTCTAATATCGTCAGTAGAAGACCTAGTTAACCTCTGCCCTAGATCTATACTATTGAAGATATTATCCCAATCCGCAGAGCCTATTGGGATAATAGGAACTACACTACAATATGCTCCAATTTCTCGATGCGACAACATCTTCAGACTGTAACTGTATAATTTCTTGCTTAGACTCTTTTCATGTGAAATGTCCTCCCACATTTCTTTCAGTTCTGTCTTTTCTTTTTTTGTGATGTAAGACGTCACATATCGAGCCACAGCAATAGAGTTGTCAGCAACGAATTGAATATCCATGTTAGCATTCCACATGGACAAAATCACTGGGTTGTAGTCGTTGATGTACTTGGACTCTTCGTTTCTTTTTAAATTGTATGTATTTTTTGGTGATTTCCTCGTCACAGTATGTCGCAGAGAAGACATCAAATTATTAACTCTTCCTTTAGAAATCACTGGTCGTGGAAAGCTGAAACGACATTTTGTGTAGAACTTGTCCTTGTTTCTGAATTTTCGACGACAGTACTTTCCACAACGATGGGATTGAAAGCGTAAAACTTGTTGCCTTAAACTGTTTTCTTCGGTAGTTTTCGGAACAGCACATGTTGAATACTCTTCAATGAAGCTCATCACTGTCTCATCCGAATCTGTTCCAAATTTGGGTTCATCTTTAATCCACAACAACATATGTATATGAGGAGCACCTCTCGCTTGATACTCCTTTCTCCAAAAGAAATCCAAAACCTCTCCAAGGGGAGGATTTTTTTGGTTGGTAATAAAAGACATCACAGCTTCAAATCTATGATTGAAATATCTGCACACATTCACTGGATCCAAAGAACACAGTTCTCCAGCAGTTTTGAATTCTATATTTTGAATATTTGCATTTGCCTCTCGTAGAAATTGAAGTAAGTCGTCCCATGCATACTCAGCCCAGCTAAGAGTGAGGAACCATGTAGGAGTTCCTAAGTTTCTTAGCATACATTTCAATTCCCCATGACGACGGAACCAATACTCATTTGTACCACGCTGACATGCCATGAGATTGATTAAATGAGATTGCAAAATATTATCTTGCAGATTCACTTTCTCCATAAAGTCCCTCGCCGAAACATTTTTCAAATGTGCTCCACTTTTCAGTATATGGTTTACTGCATAAGAAAGCCCAGACAAGTCACTTTCATACAGTAGATGAAACAAATAGGGAATGCATTGACGAAACCTTGGATCTTCAGCATATAATCTTACAGTTCGATATTCAGATGCAGGAATTTGAAGTGGTCGATCGTCATATCGTCCACCTCGACCTGTTGGAAATAGCTGTGGAAAACAACGAGCTTCCAAACTTTCTTCCCATACACTAATGGGACTTCCTTTTGCTGCTTTCATTTCAAACAAGTCAATTGCATTCCCCATCACTTCTTTGGAATGCAAAGGATGAACAGTATAATGTTCATATATTTCTTCACTTCTAGACACATCAACTTTTTCGATTTGGCCAGCTGAACAATCACTGTCTTCATCTGCAGCTGTTTCCTCTGCTTCAACACATACATGTTTGTAGTACTCATTGTTTTTGACCAAATACAACGTTGCCTTTTTGATTTTCCTAACATCCACTAAATCTTGCCAGATTTTCTTACTCTTTGTCGGAACCCCATTAACTAGAATAACCAGAGGTTCCTCTTCCACTTTCTCTACATCAATTGTATCAATATTTTTCTTGAAATCTAGAGGCAAATAAACAACTCTTCCCTTTAATCCTCTCTGTAAATCTGAAGGAGGCAATTTCCCTATCTTAGGCTCCATGCGAACAATTGCCTGAGAAGGATGTACACATTGAATCAAAATAGACTCATATGTATTTAAATCCATCAATTCACGGGGAATGTCTACCAACTCCAGATTATTATGAACAGCTCTAGCAGGCATTCTATTTTGATTTAATTTATCATAACAATATTTACAAATACGCTGATCAGAACTTAAATCAAAACAATTCTCCACCCACAAATAAGTTGCAAAATCCTTCCACTCATAATTATTTATCTTTTCACTTTTTACGTATAAATCAACTAATCTAGTTTAATGCTTATAATTACTTCATCGACAACACACACAAGTAAAATTCGGCCTTTCACTTGATTTCACCTTAAACCTGGTAATTTCCTGCTCAAACTTTTCTGTACTTGAAATCTGTACATTGTCTTCCACATTACCTTGAATTGCTGTGTCAATTTCTACACTGTCCTCTTTTTCACCAAAATAACAAATCTCAATTTCTTCACAAATCTTCTTCACATCTAATTCAGTTCCATGCAAAAGAGCACTCTTTAATTGTTTAAGCTTAAGTGCTGGACTTTTTGCATAATACAACATTCTCACTAATTTCCTCATTTTGGTATGATGCACTGCTAACATCCTAAAATGATGAAAAACACTCTGACAGACTTTTCTAGAAAGACAAGCCAGTGAATGCCCTTGCAAACCTGTGTTTTCTCTCACTCTGCAAGGATCTAAGTCTTGCAACAACTTCACTTTCTGCTTTAGACTTTTCTTAATATATGTACGTAAGAAATTACAAAACAAATCAATTGATTCCTGTCGCACACTACAAATACGACTACACTTCCAAGTGTACACTGGACCCTTAGTACGTCTCCCTAAAACTTCATCAGTTAAAGTCTATTCAGGGTTGCAGATGAGGTAAGGATTGTCTAGGGGTGCACAAGAGGTATGGCCTCTATTGAAGAGTGTAGTAGAAGAGAGGTCTGTCCACGGGTGCAAAGAACTTGAGACCTGTGTCTAAGAGTGCAGTGGGGGATAGGCTTCATGAAGCCTAGTCCACTGCACTCTTAGACACAGGTCTCACCACCTACGCTCTCCAAGAAAAGCCTCTCTCCCACTACAGTCTTGAACACAGGCCTCACCTCCTCTGTCCCTCTGGACATGCCTCACCTCATCTGCACAATCTGCTTCCTAATGTGAGGTAACACATGTGACATGATTGTGAAAAGGTCACATTTTTTTATGTAATCATGCACACACTATTTATTCTTTCTCAAAAATGTAAAAGACATTAATTTGCCCCAAATATGTTTCAGTAGTGCAATGAAAAGCTTATACATATGACCTTTTCTCTGTTTTTCAAATTTTATTCTAAAAAAAGATTATGAGGCCTAAGCAAGAGTGCAGATGTGATGAAGCCTGTCCAGGGGAGCACAAAAGGTGAGGCTTGTGTCCAAGAGTGCAGTGGACAGGACTAAACTGGAGTAGTGTGCAAAAAAAAGATGAGCCTCATTTATAAAGCCCTGCATCAGTTTTCCACTGCTGATGCGTCACTTTTTGTGACGCATCGGCGGCATAAAACATGTGCCTTGTTGCGCCATATTTAAAAAGTGACGCATGTAGGTAGATGCGCCACTTTTTAAACCTCTGCGCCACATTATACCTCTGTCAGGTGTAATGTACACAGAGGGGTCATTTCTCCGCAGAAAGCCTCGTAATAGTGACGCAGTGAAATCTATCAGATTTCACTGCGTCACTTTTAAGACACTGTTACGTCAAAATCTTGCACCTGCCTCACAGCAGACATAAGACTGAGGCAAACGCTTTCACATGGAGCTTTCCCCATGTGAAAGGATGCATTGCTGGAGTACAAGCATTCCATTTCAGTACTGAAACCTAAACTCACTATTTTACAAAATACATTTCTTCTCACTTGCAAACAATCCTACCAAGCATTACCAAAAAAATGACACAAACCAACAGCAAAGAAGCTCAGTGTGCTTCCTAATCTGAGGTAACACAGGTGACATGATTGTGAAAAGTTCAATTTTTTTTCTGTAATCCTGCACACACTATTTATTCTTTCTCAAAAATGTAAAACTCATTGATTTGCCACAAAAATGTTTTATTAGTGTAATGAAAAGCTTATACATATGACCTTTTCTCTGTTTTTGAAATGTTATTCTAAAAACAGATTATGAGGCCTAAGCAGGAGTGCAGATGTGATGAAGCCTGTCCAGGGGAGCACAAAAGGTGAGGCTTGTGTCCAAGAGTGCAGTGGACAGGACTAAACTGGAGTAGTGTGCAAAAAAATAGATGAGCCTCATTTGTAAAGCCCTGTGTCAGTTTTGCGCTACTGATGCGTCACTTTTTGTGACGCATCGGCGGCATAAAACATGTGCCTTGTTGCGCCATATTTAAAAAGTGACGCATGTAGGTAGATGCGTCACTTTTTAAACCTCTGCGCCATATTATACCTCTTTCAGGTGTAATGTACACAGAGAAGTCATTTCTCCGCAAAAAGCCTCGTAATAGTTACACAGTGAAATCGATGAGATTTCACTGCGTCACTTTTAGGACACTTTTACGTCAAAATCTTGCGCCTGCCTTACAGCAGATATAAGACTGAGGCAAACGCTTTCACATGCAGCTTTCCCCATGTGAAAGGATGCATTGCTGGAGTACAAGCATTCCATTTCAGTACTGAAAACTCACTATTTTACAAAATACATTTCCTCTCTCTTGCAAACAATCCTACCAAGCATTACCAAAAAAATAACACAAACCAACAGCAAAGAAGCTCAGTGTGCTTCCTAATCTGAAGTAACACAGGTGACATGATTGCGAAAAGTTCAAATTTTTTTATGTAATCATGCACACACTATTTATTCTTTCTCAAAAATGTAGAAGCCATTGATTTGTCCCAAAATCGATTTTTCAATAACATTTTAGAAACACAGTGCAGGTCCTTCTATTTAATCTTGCTCAAAAATGTAAAACTCATTAATTTGCCCCAAAAATATTTTTGTAGTGTAATGAAAAGCTTATACATATGACCTTTTCTCTTTTTCTCAAAAGTTATTCAAAAAAAGATTATAAGGCCTAAGCAGGAGTGCTCATGTGATGAAGCCTGTCCAGGGGAGCACAAAACGTGAGGCTTGTGTCCAAGAGTGCAGTAGACAGGACTAAACTGGAGTAGTGTGCAAAAAAAAAGATAAGCCTCATTCATAAAGCCCTGCGTCAGGTTTGCGCTACTGATGCGTCACTTTTTGTGACACATTGGCGGCATAAAACATGTGCCTTGTTGCGCCATATTTAAAAAGTGACGCATGTAGGTAGATGCGTCATTTTTTAAACCTCTGCGCCACATTATACCTCTGTCAGGTGTAATGTACACAGAGGGGTCATTTCTCCGCAAAAAGCCTCATAATAGTGACGCAGTGAAATCTATGAGATTTCACTGCGTCACTTTTAGGACACTGTTACGCCAAAATCTTGCACCTGCCTCACAGCAGGCGTAAGACTGAGGCAAACGCTTTCACATGGGGCTTTCCCCATGTGAAAGGATTCTGACACCTAAGCAGGAGTGCAGATGAGATGAAGCCTGTCCAGGGGAGCACAACACGTGAGGCCTGTGTCCAAGAGTGCAGTAGACAGGACTAAACTGGAGTAGTGTGCAAAAAAAAGATGAGCCTCATTCATAAAGCCCTGCGTCAGGTTTGCGCTACTGATGCGTCACTTTTCTTGACGCATCGGCGGCATAAAACATGTGCCTTTTTGCGCCATATTCAAAAAGTGACGCATGTAGGTAGATGCGTCACTTTTTAAACCTCTGCGCCACATTATACCTCTGTCAGGTGTAATGTACACAGAGGGGGCATTCCCCCGCAAAAAACCTCGTAATAGTGACGCAGTGAAATCTATGAGATTTCACTGCGTCACTTTTAGGACACTGTTACGTCAAAATCTTGCACCTGCCTCACTGCAGGCGTAAGACTGAGGCAAACGCTTTGACATGGGGCTTTCCCCATGTGAAAGGATGCATTGCTGGAGTTGCGTCATTTTTGTGAAACACTCCAGCAATTCGTCACTTTTGCGCTTACAGATACATCAGAAATACTGACTTATCTGTAAGTCCTAGAAACATGATGCGTCATACATTAAATATAATGCATCATTGGTGTCACAAGGAGTGCACAGTTAAAAGTGACGCATCGCTGTTTTCATAAATAACGCTCTCAGTGTGCTTCCTAATCTGAGGTAACACAGGTGACATGATTATGAAAGCTTCAAATTATTTTATTTAATCATGCACACACTTTTTATTCTTTCTCAAAAATGTAAAAGCTATTAATTTGCCCCAAAATCGATTTTGCAATAACATTTTAGAAACACAGTGCAGGTCCTATGTACAATCATTCCATTTCAGTACTGAAAAGTCACTATTTTACAAAATACATTTACTATCTCTTGCAAACATTCCTACCAAGCATTACCCAAAAAATGAAACAAACCAACAGCAAAGAAACTCAGTCTGCTTCCCAATCTGAGGTAAAACAGGTAACATGTTTGTAAAATAATCAAATATTTTTATATAATTATGCACACACTATTTATTCCTTCTTAAAAATGTTAAAGCCATGGATTTGCACTAAAATCGTTTATCAATTACCATTTTAGGAACAGAACACAGGTCCTATGTACAAGCATTCATTTTCACTACTGAAAGCCATTAATTTGCCCTAAAATCGTTTTTTATTTAATATTTTATGAACAGAGCACAGATCCTATTTACAAGCATTCATTTTCACTACTAAAACCCATTGTTTTGCACTAAAATCGTTTTTCAATTAACATTTTACAAAACACAGCACAGATCCTATATACAAGCATTCATTTTCACTACTGAAACCATTGATTTGCACTAAAATCGTTTTTCAATTACCATTTTAGGAACAGAACACAGGTCCTATGTACATGCATTCATTTTCACTACTGAAACCCATTCATTTACCCTAAAATTGATTTTTAAAATAACATTTTAGATACAGAGTGCAAGTCCTATGTACAACCATTCAACTTCACTACTGAAACATCACTATTTCACAAAATACAAATCCTCTACTTTACAAATATAGAAACCATGCATTTTCAAAAAGCATCACACAAACCAACAGCAAAGAAAATCAATGTGCTTCTTAATCTGAACTCTCTATCTAAATGAATCATAACTCACCTTTACAAATGCTTTAGGAGATTCAGAACAGTGTCAGATACACACACCAATATTTCTTTAGCAGAGCAAAAGGTATGTTCTCCAGGCACTGCAACCATTAATGGCACAGAAAACCTCTAATTCTACACACATATTCCTCATGGTAACCAATCAAAACTCTTCCCTCTCTATTTTCAAATCAACACCCTTCCCCCCCTCAGCCCTTTCTACCTGTTACCATAGCAACTCCCTCCTCACTGAGCTCCCAGGGTTAAAATTTTATTCTACAATGTTGCAAATCATATCAGCAAGCATGTTTGACCTCTCAATACACCAGCTTCTCCAATGCAATCTTTCTTTAAATGACTTTTTCTTAACCATTCAAATTACTTCTTTCACATAACAGAACCATGCACCCTAACTTTCAGTTTTCAACTATCTGAATCCACCAATCATTGCTTGTGATTCAAGAGCACTGAAACTCCACAGTTTTTTTTTGCAAACTCCTACTGTTCCAACTGCCATTTCATTCCTACACTTCATCTGACTGCACCAGAACCTCCTCTCACCATGTACTCTGTCTGGATTATTGGACATAGCTACATTCACTGGGCTCAAAGGTATGCAGCTACCAGAAATGTTCACAACCTTGATTTACCAAATGTGCACATAAAATGGATTGGCCAAAGAGGATTGAGATGTCATCAATTGATACCATTGGTGAAAACCTTTTACCATCTGCCACACCATGACCTCATAATTTGGCACTGTGGTGGAAATGACCTAGGCACTTTGACTGGGGTAGGTCTGGAGATGCTTTTAAAGGACACCTTTGGGCAATTGATGAACATTTTTCCACAAACTGCCATGGTATATTCCAATATATGCCAAAGACAGAAATGGAACTGGTCCAACGAATTTTGTCCACAATTTGAGAAAGCACGGTAACATGTGAATAAATCTGTTTCTGCTTACATGAGAGACTATGGAATGGGTTCAATATACAACAACAACTTGCGTTACAACATGCAAGATATCTACAGAGCAGATGGTGTGCACTTCTCATATGAGGGGAATAGAATATTCCTCCTAAATTTAAGACTGTGCATTGGTACCTACTTGTAGGTACCTAAATCAGCCACAGAACCCAAAAGCTCTTTTCAGGGCTACCGTACCTCTGATCACTCTAAATGATTTCCTTTTTCTAACTTTTTTCACTATTTTTCACCAAAGTACGCTCTGCGGTACGCTTCCCGGTGCGCGTACCGGGCGCTCCCCCCGCGAAAAATGTTTTTTTTTTTTGTCGCCTATATGGGCCTCCTAAAACCCCCTCAGAAAACCTAGAGGGTCAGGGAGTGCCTACCATGCCCCCTTATACCCATTCCCAACGTTGTGTGTCCTCCATTTTCTGTCTCAAATCTACCGAAACACAAAATGGCGGACTCCCGTAGCGCTGCCGGTACGTGTACCGGGGCGCGCACCGGGAAGCGCTCCCAAAATTTTTAAAAGTTAATTTACATAAAAACCACTGGAGACACTTTCACCAAATATAGAATAGGCCATACTACATACCAGTCCCTACCATTTTCCCAAATTTGGTGGAATTCCACTGAGCCATTTGGCCTGTAGCCCTCTCTAAATATCCTGAGGTGAATTACTTGACAAAAACACATCTGAAGTGTTAGAATTTACAACCAATTAAAATGTTACTTTCATTTTCTACTATTATTTCATGACATTTGATTGGTTATGTACATGAATATATATAAAGAAAGAGAGGGAAATACAGCCATTTTGAATACTACTTCCTAAAGTACATTTCAAAAGGATTTTCACTGAGAACTTAAACTTCTTTTTCAAAGGTAAGATGTTATTTTGAAAACTGAAGTATGTGGTGCACTTTAAGTTAATTTGGAAAACATTTTCTGATAGTTATATACTATCCCTCTGTAATAGTTATAGATTGAGATAGGGTTCTCTGTTATAGTTATGGATGGAGTTAGGCTTGTCTTGTATAATTATGAATTTACTTAGGCTTTATGATATACACTTTTTTATATTTCTACTTCCAGCCTGATACCATACACTGCCCAAAGATAACTTCACTGTTAAAAAACTCAAAACTACCTGTCTGAACTTAAACCCAACAGTGCCCTATCTCTACTGATATATTTATTTTTTATGCAAATTACAGCAAGAAAATGGAAGGAGAGCAGGATATTTCCTTCAAAATTGTTCTGGAGAACAACGCTGAAAAAGTTATTGAAGACAATGATGACTTGCATTTCATGGATGAATCACGGGACTATAAATTAGTTCAATGTGTAGAAGCATTAGATTTGCTGATTGAAAATGAGGACATTTCCGACAATGTGTTGTTAGAAGTTCTGTTAAATTTGGAAAAAGAATCAGAAAAATACATTTATATTTAATAACCAAAAATTGTTCGAGACATTATTCATTTTTATATGTAATTCATAAACTAGTACCAAATTGAATATAATGTAAATTCGGACTTATAGTATACTGTGCAACTTTTTTATGTTACATAGTAATATTGCTCATAGTTACTTCCTTTCTGCCACTATATTATCTCCAATGTGTATTTGACATCTCTGTTTCATCTCCTGCCTCCATGTTCTTTCTACTTTCCTGACAGACTATGATATGGATTCCATATACCACAATAACTTCTGTAACAACATGCAAGATATCTACAGAGGAAACGGTGTACATTAAATTTAAGACTCAGCATTGGTACCTACATGTTGGTACTTAAAACACCCAAACAACACAACAACTCTATGCAGAGCTACCCTACCTCTAATCACTTTAAATTATTATTTTCCTATTTCACTGGGTTTTCCCCGTGGTACACTCCCCGGTACGCTCCACGGTGCGCGTACCGGGCGCTCCCCCCCGTGAAAATAAAAAAAAAAAAAAAGATTTTTGGCCCGCGGGACCCTTTTATGGCCCCCACATCAAACCTAGGGGGTCAGGGGGGGTGTACCCTGCCCCCTTTTGGTCATTTCCCCCTTTGTTTTTTGCCACCTCTTGTATCTTGATCCTACCGAGACACAAGATGGCGGCCACTGCGGACTGTTTTGAATGTTTACAGACACCCGAGAGCCAATCAGCTTTCCGTGCGCAAGTCGCGTAGCGCGCCCGGTGCGCTCCCCAGTACGCGTACCGGGGCGCGCTTATAGATATATATATATTTGTTTAAACTCAAATTACTCAAAATCCTCTAGAGCACATATCTTGAGACATAGCAAAGGCACATCGGGCTACCAGTCCCTACAATTTTGCCAAGTTTGGTGAAAATCCATTCAGCCGTTCGAGCTGAAAGTGAGTTCGACCGCCCTATGGAAATTAACATAGGGAAAACACGTTTTGGGACCCCCTTTTATCTTGGCCCCCGCTTGACGAATGCCCCCCAAACTTTCAGGGAAGGAGCGGAGCGCCGCGAGGCAAAGTTGAGGAAAATTTCGGGCAGATTCCTCAACCGGCGCCAAAGTTATTCCCAATAGAATGTTGCGATTTCCCTATGGAAAACAATCCTAACTATAACTACCTACTGGCAACCGCCAGTAGGTAATATATATATATATATATATATATATATATATATATATATATATATATATATATATATATATATTCACTGAAAAAACCATAGGTTTCACACCAGTTATAGTTAGCTGGAAATTTTACTCGCATAAAACCATTGAAATTCCCACGTTATAGTTAGTTGGACTCACTATAACTTGCGCGTGCAATGCACTGCTGATGACGTCACATATTACATCACTCATGACATGGTCAGTGACATCACTCATGACATCACTGATGACACCATCCAGTGAATGTGTGTATTTTTAAAAAATAAATATGTGTTATATATGTATATGTAAAAGTTGATGGAAGAATACATGTTTAAAAAGGGTTTACATTGATGTTTTTTTTTTATTGATTGGTTCACTGGCTTATTAAGTGTATCTTAGTGTATACATATATTAGTGAGTAATGTTTAAATTTTTAAATATAAGGATTAGTGTTTCACTTTGTGTATAAGTGGCTGCATGGGTTGGTGAGTAGCTACATGTGTATGTATATGGGTTATTAGATGTTTTTTTTTTAATATCAATATGAGTGTCTATATGATTGGTGGGGGTATTACTTAGAACATAGATGCATGAGTGACTGACTCTCTGTTTGTATGTGTTTTGAAGACAGCATATGTGCAGGACTGTATGGGTGGATGACTGTGTATATGTGTGTGTTACTGACTGAATGACTGTCTCACTAGTGTCTTTATCAGTAACTACATATGTTTTATTGTAGTATATGTGAATATTGATGTATATAAGTGAGTATATGTGAGAGTAAGGGATTGTAAGAGTTCCTGTTTAAATAAGTATGTGTTTCTATAAGTGATTGTTTAAGAGAGTAAGTATGTGTAAGGTTCCTTAGAAGTAAGGTGGTAGTGTTTGTATAGCTGTATATGCAAATAAATGGATGTTCAATAGTTTATTTGCATGTTTGAGTATGTGTGAGAGTATCTTTTGGATGACTGTCGGTGTGTAACAGGATGTATAGGTGTATCACTACATATGATGAGTGAGTATACGTATGAGTGATTATATAGAACTGTTGGTGAATGAGCGGATGTGTATATAGATGGTGGAATTATTGAATTGGTTGTTGTAACTGGTATGGGTATCTCCATTTTTTTGAAAATGTTTGTTTCTATTTTTGAATATGTATTTTAAGGGTTACATTACAGTGAAAGGAGGTCTGTCACTGTATCACAAGGATGGTGTCATCAGTGATGTCATGAGTGATGTCACTGACCATGTCATGAGTGATGTAATATGTGACGGTAGTAGATTGCATGCGCAAGTTATAGTGAGTCCAACTAACTATAACATGGGAATTTCAATGGTTTTATGCGAGTAAAATTTCCAGCTAACTATAACTGGTGTGAAACCTATGGTTTTTTCAGTGAATTTAATAGGTTTTTAAATGCTAATTCCTAACTATAACTGGTGTGAAACCTATGGTTTTTTCAGTGAATTTCATAGGTTTTTTAATAGCAAATCTCTATAGGTATGAAATGTAATATTTTTATAACGAATTTTATATTGTATAATTATGTAATATTTGTATTTATTTATTTTTTTTTTTTTTTTGCCCCGGAGAGCTCCCGGGGCGCGTACCGATGTGCTCACTGGTAAGCGTAGTGCTACGGCGCGCCCCGGGGCGCGTACCGGTGAGCGTCCCATTAGCGCTATTCCCGCGAACGAAAACAACATCGTGACGTATCGCGTAGCCGCGTGATGCGTAATATGACGCAGAGCGAAAGCGCATCCGGAAGCACGCGAGCGCATACGATTGTGAAACGTCCTGTTACGCTTACGCAACGCGCCACCGGGCGCGCCCCGGTGCGCGACTAGGGCTCGCGCCGGGGCGCGAGTAAGGCGCGCCCCGGGGCACGTAGCGTAAGCGCGTCGGGTCATGTGACCTGAAAATAACACTTTTCATTGGTTCACAACACATTTGGTTTCCAAATGATGAAAGCCCTGGTCATGTGACTTGAAAATAACACTTTTCATTGGTTAAGGACACTTTTGTTTTCCAAATGATCAAAGCCCCCACCTTTTTTCCTCATTTTCACTTTGTTATTTGAGTGAGGAAGACCTGCTTTTTCCTTACAGAGATGGCTACAGTCATATCAGCAGCTGGAGCATCTGCCCCACCACCACCACCACCACCATCAAAAAAACCACCAGAAGATCACATTGGTGGTCAAGAAGAAGAGGAGGAGTGAGGTTCCGTGACGATTTTACTCGTGTTTGTAACATTGTCATAAATACATAATTTTGGTATCAGTGAACCGCAAATGATCCATTTAGTATATCCTGGTGTTTTCGCTATGCTACAAGCAAGAGCACTCCTGTTACAAACACATTTCTGTTCTACCCGTGGCATCCATCTTAGAACACGGAAGCCATTTTGTATTCCTTGCCCTCACATAGTCAATGGACACGCAATGACCTCTTTTCATTAAAGGACACGTAGGCTTTAACCGGCGATTCACCTTGCTAGTGACATGTGCACCTTAGGCCAGCAACGCTGTAGCAGCATGACTCGGCAAGAACTGCCTCCCCAGCCTGAGGCCAGTCCTGCTATACTGGTTCTTGTGTTCGTTGGCCTGATCATGATTAGGCGGCCGAAGCTGGTAACCGTGCCCATTTACGACCCACAAACATCTCTTATCCTGTCTTTCTATCTTCTGCACCTGGCTCTGCTCCTTTCCTTCTGGGCCTTTATTAGGGGGAGGTAACGAAATTTACGATGAGGCGGTCCGGGTCTTGAATGAGAAATTGACATAGGATTATGATGGAATAGTGGGAACCCCTCATTCATAATGTTTTGACATCAGATACTGTTGACGATTCCTGTGCAACGCCAAATATTTATTGTTTAAGACACGAATGTTTAGAACTGTGGTAACATGTAAAGAATTTGCCCCGAGCAGAATATTTAGTATATAAGGAACAACCCTCTTTGTACAAATTGAACAGGCTCCTAGACACTGCCCGTGTGCAGTTTCTGTGACTTCTGTGTCCCTGCAGTAATAAACCTTTGGTCTTTGACGCCACCATCGAGAAGCCCGTGTTTCTGTTTGTTTGTGCACCGAGACAGGTTGAACTCCGGGGTCTTCGGGTGTTTTCCCTGACACCTCTGGACGGAACCAAAAAGTCCAGAACTCCAATTGGCGCCCAACGTAGGGCGACGTCATTCGGTACCGGTCCAAAAGCCTGAAGAGTTCGAGGAGCTTCGTGGGAAGATTTCAGAGGGAGGCGCCCCACTTCATCGATCCCGGCATATCGCAAAAGTGGCCCCGACGTTCTCTTCCACGAGGGTTCCCGTTCAGACGGCTGCAGTGGTCCGTTGCCTTGACCGTCGCCCTGTCTTGGACCCGAGGTGCAGTCCTTAGTACGGCGAGACGTGACGGGTTTCTCCTTGGTGACGTCTTCAGTGCCTCAGTTAAGTATTTTGTGAGGGTTGCTCCTGTTTGGATAATCCTTTTAGTTCTCAGTTCAGTTCAGTTCTGTAAGATTATCACTGGTTATCCTGGTTACGATAATCATTCTGTTCAGTTCAGGTATCGATACATTTGTCAGTTCTGGTAGGCCTAAGTTCTTGGTCCGAGTGCGCATCTTTTCTGTTTGTGTCTCGTTTGTTTTGTATTCCGGATTATAAAATGGTAAGTCGGAAAAATTGTATGTTGTCTTGTTTCAGTTGCAACAGTGATTCCCAGTTGGAGGACTCGTGTTTGGTTCCTCCGATTGGAACTCCCCTTTATGATCTATATTGCAAATTTGGTGTGGGCCCTATCTCTTATAACGAGGTATGGATCCGCTTCACAGAGAAAGATGGTGTCCTTAGTTGGCCACTACATGGTAGTTTTGAACCTGAAGTTCTCGATAATCTAGAAAGAAGGTTGTTTAAGAAGAAAGCCCGGCCGGCAATGTTTGATTCTTTCCGTTATTGGCGAAAAGAATCTAAACAGAGAGAAATTAAAAAGTTGAAGAAAGAACAGAAAGAGCAAGAGTTGACTTTAGAACAGTCTGCTAAGCAGCTGCAACTCAACGAGTCTGAGAAAGCGATGGAGGTGGCCAATAGAGAGCGTAATTTAGCGATAGACAAGTGCTATCCTGCTTTACCATCGAGTACGGCTAAGATAGTAGAGGACCCTGAAAAGGATCCCCTGTTGTCTTATTTGTTACGATCACCCCCACCGTATGCACAGGGTGCTACGGCTCCACCTATACCGAATGTTCAATTACCGGTTGCTGGACAACCTGGTGTCCCTGTTCCCGCTCCCCTGAATCAAGTTCCTGTACCTCCTGTGGTCAATATTAATGTTCCTTCGACAACCCCTCTTCCAGGGTTGCCGGCTTCTTTACCTATGCCTGTGTCGCTCACACCTGCTAGTTCACAAGCTATTTTGCCTGCTACTCCTACTGTTCCTAATCTATCTGTTCCAACTGCTACTCTATTTACTGCCTCTGCTAATATTATGACTCCACTTTCTGTTCGTCGGAGAATCACTGATTCTGTCTCTAATATTCTATCCCCTTTCTATAAAACTCTGATTAAGACTCCTACCTCTGACTCTGTGCAGAGACGCAGTCAGCTTCCCAGTACTGAAGAAAGAGGAATATTAGATTCGACTGCTCTTAGATGGGTTTCAAAAGTTGGAAGATATAATGTACAAGATGTATTAGATACATTTATGCAATGGAATGAACCGACACAACGATATGTGTTCGATGAAATGTGTTTCCTTCTACGTGAGGAATTGGAAGAGGATGACCCTGAATCAAATCTAGAAGAATTAATTAATGTTCAGAAAGAGTTTGCTGCAGGTATGATAGTTGGACAAAATATAAAAGAAGCGATGGAACTGGTTCTAAGTTATAGGACCGACTCATCCCTTCGTTCACCAAGAGAGTTAGGGAAACGTAGTACGAAACAAAATCGTCAATACCCAATGAGAGAGGTTCCACCAATTTGGCGTGAAGCTGTGCAAGCTAATGCAAACCTTGGTATTGCAGCCGCTCCGGCCCAATTCCAGAGAGTATGGATACATATTCCATGGAAGCGAGCTGAAGTATTAGCAGTAAAACAGGCCTTGCCAGATCCGCGTAAAAATCCTGCAGGGTACTACAAAGAGTTGGCTCAGACAGTTGACGCTTGTGTATTGAATCTGGCTGACATAGATCTGCTATTTGGTAATGTAGTACCACAACCAATTTGGGCTAAAATTCGTAAAGAGAATCATCCAGTTGCCCTAGGTGGTGATTGGGCAGCTATAATTGCAGCGGATGGTCAACAAGTCGGTGGTTCTAAACCTGAACCCTTAATTGCTAATTTGCCTGGTAGGATAATCGATTTAATGAAAACCTTGATGCCAGCATTGCGCGTTAACTGGGACAAATTGTCCGCGTGCAAACAGAAGAAAGACGAAAGCGTCTCCGACTTTTTCACAAGATTCGAGGAGACTTTCGTGGATCATAGTGGTCAGGATATGAGCACAGAAGGAGGCCAGAGATTATTTGTTGATAAATTTGTGCACAATCTGTTGCCAGAACTTAGTGGTAAATTAAAGAATTCTGAAAGTGCGTGGGCTGTCTCTACGACTGCGCAAACACTTGCGACTGCCCAGTACTATGAAAATAGGGATAAAGAAGAGAAGGAAAAATCAGATAAAAAGACGAAAGATTTAAAAACTAAAGTACTTTTACAGCAAGCTTATCCGCCTCGCACGAATCAGACTAGTATGCAGCAAGGGTCATATCAAAGAACGGATTATAATTTTCAAAGGCCACAATACCAATGGAATCAATGTGCCTATTGCAAAGTGGAAGGTCATTACAAAAATGAGTGTCCAGTTCGGGCACAAAATAATGCTGCGGCTGCTCAGAGAGGTCGTGGTAGTTCTATGCAAAATTCTAGAGGTCGAGGAAGAGGTGCTATGCCTCCGCAGACGAGTGATCGCCCTTCTAATTATTTCGACCAGCGAAATGGACAATCTGCCCAACAGAATAGGTCTCCACAGTATCATGTTGAAGACTATTATGAAGCTAGTGAGGAAGTTCAGCAAAGTGAGTACTAGGACAGCCATGGACAAAGAGAGGGAGTAGTATCAGTTCCAGTAGATCAGAGTGGGCCTTATGTCGCAGTAGCAACATCAGGTATAGTCGAACCGTTTCTGTTGGATACTGGTGCAGCAAAAAGTTCTATCATTTATGCGAAACTCCCTGGCGCACCTTTGTCTGGCTTAACAAACGTTTCAGTAGGTTTTTCTGGCGCCCCAGTTCACAATCCGGTTTCTGGTCCTTTGTCTATTTCTGTTGGACCCCGTCAATTGAAAGCACCCCTGATTTTGACGACAGGTTGTAACGAAAATCTGCTGGGTTTAGACTTGTTAAAACGCCTGTACGTGACATTGTACTGTTCTCCAGCAGGAGTACAGCTTACGTTGGGTAAAAGAATAATCTCTCCAATGTACTTATCGATGGATGCGCTCCCACCAGAGCTGCGTTCACTCCCTGATACTCTTTGGGCGACTGGTCCTAATGATGTAGGTCTATTGGAAATTCCACCCTATGTAGTAACTTTGAAAGCAAATGTCAAACTTCCTCGAATTCCACAATACAGAATCTCTAGTGAAGGTGAGCGTGCGCTCCTACTGATAGTGCAAGATCTGATTGAGAAAGACGTTATAGAAGAAACTAGAGGTAATGTCTGTAATAGTCCTGTACTGCCTATTTTGAAACGAACTGACCCAACAAAACCTCCAGTATATAGGTTTGTAATTGATCTCAGAGAGGTTAATAAAATTGTGATTCCACAGTTTCCTGTGGTTCCAGATATTACTGCGTTGTTAACGTTGATTCCTGCTACAGCAGCATGGTTTTCGGTTGTCGACTTGAAAAATGCCTTTTTCAGCATTCCGATAGCCGAAGAAAGCAGAGATATCTTCGGTTTCTCTCTAGGAGGACGAAGCTTCAGGTTTAAACGCGCTCCACAAGGCTATTGTGAAAGCCCATCCATTTACAGTCAAGCATTAAAAAGCCAGTTAGATTCCTTCGTACTTCCTCCTGGTTCTGCTTTAATACAATATGTTGATGATCTTCTAGTGGCTGCTGATGACAAGAAAACTTGCAAAACAGCTACGATTTCTTTATTGCATCATTTGTCAAATTTGAATCACAAGGTGTCACCTTCAAAAATGCAATACTGCTGCCAAGAAGTGACCTACCTAGGTCATCTCTTGTCAAAGGAGGGAAGGAAGTTGACCCCAGAGAGAATAAAAGCAATTACACAGATGAATGTTCCTAGCACGCAGAGAGAAGTACGTGCCTTTTTAGGTATTACCTCATATTGTAGGCAATGGATCCCAAATTTTTCTCTTTTAGCAAAACCACTGGTAGCCTTGACTGGGAAAAATGTTCAGAGTCCGGTACCATGGTCTGCAGAATGTCAGCAGAGTTTTTCTGAGTTACGAAATGCACTGTGTTCAGCACCTGTATTGGGTACACCCGACTACAGTAAGCCATTCACGCTCTATGTCCACGAGAGAGAAGGTTGTGCATTGAGTGTGTTGACGCAGAAATTTGGTGATAAACAACGCCCTTGTGCGTATTTTTCATCAACATTAGATCCAGTAGCTAGAGCGTTGCCTAGTTGCTTGAGAGCTACAGCCGCAGCTGCAGCTTCCATTCGACAATCTGCTGGTTTAGTAATGAACAACATGCTAGTAGTTATGGTTCCTCATGCGGTGGATACACTCATGAACCGAACCAAGACGCAACACCTTACCAGTGCTAGATTATCAGGTTATGAACTGACACTGTTAGCTAGTCATATTCAGATTAAAAGATGCAATGTATTGAATCCAGCAACATTGTTGCCGACTAGCCAAGAGTCAAGTGATTCCGAACCACACGACTGTTATTTCAAAACTGAGGAAGAAACAAAAGGACGAATTGATCTAAAAGACACTCCGTTATCAGATCCAGATGGCACGTTGTATGTTGACGGGTCTTGCTTCAAATTAGAGAATGGTGATGTGACTGCTGCTTATGCAGTAACGACTTTGAGTACGATTGTGGAGACTGCAAGAGTGAGTCAGAATTCTGCCCAGGCTGCAGAATTGATCGCGCTAACAAGAGCGTGCGTTTTAGCTAAGGGAAAGAGAGTGAATGTGTTCACAGATAGCCAGTACGCGTTCGGCGTGGCCCATAGTTTTGGCCGTTTGTGGAAAGAGAGAGGTTTCATTACGTCCCATGGGACTAAGATTCAACATGGTCAGCTAGTTAATGACTTGTTGGAATCTCTAACCTTGCCGACTGAAGTTGCGATTGTGAAATGCAGTGCTCATAAAGCAATCACGGATGATGTTGGTCGTGGGAATGCTTTTGCTGATGAGACTGCAAAACAGACAGCTAGAAATATGATGAGTAGAATGTATGTTGCAACGTCTGCAAGATGGATTTCTGAGTCTGGAATGTGTGAGGACACAGTGGAAAGCGTGAAGGAAATTCAGAAAGAGGCGACTGAGGAGGAAAAACTTGCATGGAGAGAGAGCACGGGTAAATTGGACTCGAGTGGGTGTTGGATTGACTTGTCGGAACAACAGCGTTGGATGTTGCCTGATGCGTATGTGCTTGCAGTAGTAACGATGGCACATGGAACAGCACACATCAGTTCAAAAGGGATTTGTAAGATGTTGGCTCCGGTCTGGAAGAATGATGGGATTAGTAAATGTGCAGAGAGAGTGGTGAGAAATTGTATGGTATGCTTGATGCATAATCCTGGCAAGGGAATCCCCACTCCTGCAGGTCACTTCGCTCCTCCTTCCTGCCCCTTTGAAGTGATCCAGCTAGACTTCATTCACATGGATCGTTGTAATAACCTGAAATACGTCCTAGTGGTAGTTTGTGCTTTCTCCAGATGGATCGAAGCATACCCGCTAAAGGACAATACTGCCTTATCCACTGCCAAAATTCTTCTTAAAGAATACTTCCCCAGATACGGAATGCCACGGATTGTATGGTCAGATAACGGAAGTGAGTTTGTAGGGAAAGTTATGCAGAGTGTGTGTGCCGGTCTAGGGATTAGACAGAAGTTTCATAGTGCGAATCATCCCCAGTCCGCGGGTTTAGTCGAGGGTTACAATGGCACCCTTAAACTGAAACTTGCTAAGATACAAGCGTCCACGGGTTTGCCCTGGCCAGATGCATTGCCTTTGGCTTTGCTATCAACAAGAGAAACTGTACATTCTAGAGTAGGGCTTAGTCCTTATGAAATAGTTTTTGGTCGTCCTGCAAATGTTTGGGGGGTACCTAGACCAAAAGAATTCAAGCAGCTGGAATACCCAATGTTAATTGATTACCTTTTCGACTTGACTGCTAAATTGAGTCTTATTCACCAACAGGTTTTCGATGCATTGCCAAAGCCACCGGAGAGTCCAGGCCATTAGCTGAAACCGGGTGACCAGGTGGTCATTAGAAATTTTGCAAGAACGAAAAATCTTCAACCCAGATTCATTGGCCCTTTCCAAGTCCTACTAGCAACGAGAACTGCTATTCGTGTGGCCGGAAGGAAGAACTGGATCCATACGACACATGTCAAACGTGTGCCTCTGCCACTTCCTTACGACAACTGGGTAAAGAAAGGAATCGGTGCCTCTGAAACGGAACAAGTCCCCAGGTTCATACCTTTCAGCGATGCAGAACTGATCACTGATTCACCAAATTCTGACTCTCCTCCTGAAACTGCTCTTTTGAACCCTGAACATTTGTCATCCACACCCAACGAACATTTGCCATCTGCACCAAAAGAACATTTGTCATCTGAAAACGTGAACATTGCAACGTCGGCTGAAAATACATTGTTTCCAGACCAGACAGCTCCTGCAAAACTGAGATACAACTTGCGACCTCGCAATATGGACAAATAAAGCAGGAAACTGCCTATTTTCAGATTTGAATTTCCTATACATTGCCTCCAGCCAGGAAGTTTGCTAATACTTTGTATTGTTTCTTTTTGTTTTAAAATTGCCTTGCCGTCTGGGTAGCCGTAGGGTCGTGGCTGTGTGCCTAGTTGAATCTGCGGGGGTCAGACACAAGGTCGATCTTTCTGTTAGTTCTGGGAACTCCCAGGGCTGATAGAGGCATTTTCATCTACGTACACATCATCAGTGGTCGCGAACGGTCGTAGAAGATGGAGCTTCCTGAGCTGCAACGAGAAAATGTAATTTATGTTCGCAGAAATAGACTGTACAGAATACTTCACAGCAAATGCTTTCTAATGCAATGTGCAGTTACATTTTTAATTGTTTTGATAACGTTGGTGGGTGGAATCGTCTTTGGTGTACATTTGATTTTTATGCCAGTAACTACAGTACCTCCCCTTGATCCTACTACTTCTACGGTTTCTTCTATGCATTCTTTTCACTCATTTCCTGAACACGAACAAGCTCGACGCTCAGAATTTATTAACAATACATTTGTACAGCTCTTGCATCAACACCAACTGGTAGTTAATACTACAGACTGCTGGGTGTGCGGCTTGATACCTCACACTATGGATAAAGGCATTCCCTATCTAGTCTTGCCTTTTAGCTACAATGGATCATTTCAGGCCTTTCAGACCATTTTTTCATATGCCCTTGAGACCTATCCTCCGCGTCCACCACGTTCCACTAAATACAACTCAGCCAACAAAGCTTTAGTCCAGGGAATTATTGACATGATTAAAAGACGTCAATAATACTCCATCTTACCCTAGAGATGAATTACGGGTGTATTTGAGTTGGAACTCTACAGAGTATCGCCTTAGTTTGGGAGAAAGCAAGCGTAAAAGCTCCACTTCAGTTTGGGTCGTGCCTCACCGAGGTCAGGTCTGTTTGCAAGGAAATGGGAGAAATCTGAGAGCTCAGCTAGGGAGGAGTGAGTGCGTTGAGACTTACGTATTTCCATCTAACTCCTCCCCTGCCTTCCTGACTGCTAGGGGTACCTACTTCATCTGTCAGGACAGAGCATATACATGGCTGCCTGCTGACTTTTCAGGTTCATGTTATATTGCTCGATTGTTACCTCCGACATACACTGCTTCTTCAGATTATCACAAGACCAGAGTAGCAAGAGGTGTCTTCAGCAAGGAAGATACCGCTGGTCAAGAAGCTGGAGACTTTTTCAAAGGTTTCCTTCCGTTTTGGGGGCCTATGGCCAATAGTAGAAATCTACGTCAACTAACACGGGTAGTTGAATCTACTATTACAGAAACTGCTGGTGCCCTTAGTAACTTAACAGCTGAGCTTCAGGCGGATCGTCTCATGACGTTGCAGAACCGTATGGTTCTAGACGTAATACTTGCAGATCGAGGTGGGGTATGCAGAATGATCCAATCGAGCTGCTGTGTCTTTATTCCAAATAATGCTCCAACAGTCTATGAAGCGATCTCTAAGCTACACAAGATTTCCGACTCTATACACGTAGATAAGGGAAACTGGTCCTTCATGGAGTGGTTTTGGACTCTGGTATCAGCGTGGGGATGGAAGGTTCTGATGGTCATTGGTGTCATCCTAGTATTTCTGTTCTCGTGCTGTCTTATTATCCAATGTGGTCCCGCTCTGTGTAGTCTCTGTGTTGCAACCTGTTTCAGAAAACCACCTGCATTAGGAGAAAAGGCACGAGACAGGATGATGATACAACAACATGTCACTGACCTAATGAGCATAGAATTAGACTCTGACTCTGACATAGACTGAGTAATTGCCTATGTAAGGGCAAAAGGAGGGTCTGAGGTTCCGTGACGATTTTACTCGTGTTTGTAACATTGTCATAAATACATAATTTTGGTATCAGTGAACCGCAAATGATCCATTTAGTATATCCTGGTGTTTTCGCTATGCTACGAGCAAGAGCACTCCTGTTACAAACACATTTCTGTTCTACCCGTGGCATCCATCTTAGAACACGGAAGCCATTTTGTATTCCTTGCCCTCACATAGTCAATGGACACGCAATGACCTCTTTTCATTAAAGGACACGTAGGCTTTAACCGGCGATTCACCTTGCTAGTGACACGTGCACCTTAGGCCAGCAACGCTGTAGCAGCATGACTCGGCAAGAACTGCCTCCCCAGCCTGAGGCCAGTCCTGCTATACTGGTTCTTGTGTTCGTTGGCCTGATCATGATTAGGCGGCCGAAGCTGGTAACCGTGCCCATTTACGACCCACAAACATCTCTTATCCTGTCTTTCTATCTTCTGCACCTGGCTCTGCTCCTTTCCTTCTGGGCCTTTATTAGGGGGAGGTGACGAAATTTACGATGAGGCGGTCCGGGTCTTGAATGAGAAATTGACATAGGATTATGATGGAATAGTGGGAACCCCTCATTCGTAATGTTTTGACATCAGATACTGTTGACGATTCCTGTGCAACGCCAAATATTTATTGTTTAAGACACGAATGTTTAGAACTGTGGTAACATGTAAAGAATTTGCCCCGAGCAGAATATTTAGTATATAAGGAACAACCCTCTTTGTACAAATTGAACAGGCTCCTAGACACTGCCCGTGTGCAGTTTCTGTGACTTCTGTGTCCCTGCAGTAATAAACCTTTGGTCTTTGACGCCACCATCGAGAAGCCCGTGTTTCTGTTTGTTTGTGCACCGAGACAGGTTGAACTCCGGGGTCTTCGGGTGTTTTCCCTGACACCTCTGGACGGAACCAAAAAGTCCAGAACTCCAGGAGGATGATGAAGAGGAGGGACAGACAAGGCATTTCCTGCCTGAAGATAATCAGCCCTACAAACCAAAAGAGCACTTCGTATGGCATTTCTGCAAAATCCCAAGGGGTTTCAAAAAAGTCAACGCTGCGAAGGTGACTTGTCTGATTTGTGGTGCTGAGCTGTTCAGGGGGAACCCTAACAAAAAATATTCCTTCCGGAAATCATACCATGATTCGGCACATGATCCGTTGGCACCCAATCAACTATTCTGCTGCAGAGGTAAGGGACCTCTGCAGTAAGCTACCCCCATCAACATCCAGACCCTCAACATCGAAAGAACCAACTCCATCGGGTTCAGAGGCAATAGAGACGATGCCTATCATACAACCAAAATTTAACGATTTTAAAATTGTGTGCAAATATTGTGGAAAGACATTTTGCTATGGTGAGCAAAGTATAAAACTTATCATCTGTGCTGGGGATAACCATAAGTGCCCGAAAAAACCCTAATTGTTTCTGTTTTTTTATTCTTGCTCCAGTTGAGCCATTTACAATTCCCTGTTTTTTGTTTCTCCCCATAAAAAATACAAAAAAATATAAAACTGTTCAGAAAACCCCAAAAAAGTAAAAAATGTTAAAAAAAACAATAAAAAATATAAAACAACAAAAAGAATAAAAAAACAGTTCTTTTTAGAACTACCTTTAATTTATAAAAATAAACTTATATTTTTAAAGAATCTCTGTCAATCTTTTTTCTGCAGGGTACGCGTACCGGTACGTGCACCGGGGCGCGCACCCACAAAAAAAAAGAAAAAAAATATAAAGAAAGAGTGAGCATGAGGGAAGAACACAGAGAGAGTAATGTTAATAGAAAAAGAGCTAGAGGGAGCAACACAGAAGGATTGTTTATTACATAGTAAAAAACAGAGAAGGTGTAATAGGGTGCAAGTGAGAAAAAGAAAATGAATAAGGGAGCGAAAGAAGGGAAAAGAGAAAAAGAAGACTAAAGTAGAGGTACTGGTAGAATGTGAGTGGGTGTTGAAAGTAAAAGGAAGGACAGTAAAGAATGGGGAATGAGGGGTAGTGACGGAACCGGAATAAATGAACAACGGTGAGGGAGGGTGAGAAAAGAGCAGTGAGTGTAAGTAAAGAGGGGTGAAAGAGGGTGGATAAAAGTGAATAAGGTTAAGACATGGGGAGTGACAGAGAGAAAAGAGATAGAGAGTAAAGGAAGGAGTGACTGAAAGAGTCTGAGTGAAACAGGAAAGAAAGGTAAGTAAGGCAGTGTGGGTGACTTATAGGGAGTCAGTGGGTGTAGGTGGGGGTGTGGGTGTGTAAGGTGTGTGTGTGGGTATGGGTGTGTGGGGTGTTTGGGTGTGGGTGGAGGTGTGGGTGTGTGAGATATGTGTGGGGGTGTGTGGGTGTGGGGGGTATGTGTGTGGAGTGTGTATGTGTGTGGGATGTGCGGGTGTGTGTGTGAGGAGTGTGTGTGTGGCTGTGTGTGTGTGTGTGAGGTGTATGTGTGGTGTGTGTGTGGGGTGTATGTCAGAGGTGTGTGTGTGTGTTGGGGGGGAGGTGTGTGTGTAGGAGTGAAGTAAATGATTAAGGAGAAAGAGAATGAGTGAGGGAGCAAAGGAAGGGAACAGAGGGTAAGGGAAGTAAAGAATGGGGACTGAAAGAAGTTGAATGTGGGAGGGGAATTAGGGAAAGGGTAGTAAACATGTAGAATATGAATACGTGAGGGAAGCAGAGTAAAGAAACAGGAGTGAGGTTGGTTGAGAAAATAGTAGTGAGGTTAAAGCAAAGGGTGATGACAAACTACATTTTTTTAGTCACACTTACCATATAATAAATGTAACTTTAATTACATTTTTTTTACTACATTTTGTATCTGTGAAAGAGAGCAGAAAAAATAAGTTATAATTAGTAAAATATGTATTTTAAAATAAAAGATACAAATGAAGAGGTTAAAAATCAAAGTAAGAGTGAAGGACACAGAAAGGGAAATAAAGTAAGGTAGAAGGAGACTTTCACTAAATATAGAATAGGCCCTACTACATACAAGTCCCTACCATTTTCCCAAATTTGGTGGAATTCCATTGAGCCATTTGAACTGTAGCACTGTCTAAATATCCTGAGGTAAATTACATGACAAAAACACATATGAAGTGTTAGAATTTACAACCAATTAAAATGTTACTTTCATTTTCTATTTTTATTTCCTGACATTTGATTGGTTATGTACATGAATATAAATGAAAAATGAGAGGGAAACACGGCCATTTTGACTACACCTACCTGAGGTACATCTTGAAAAAAATGTCTCCATTTATCTTCATTACCTTTTAATAAGGTAAGTTGTTAATTTGTAAGGGGAACTTTAAGTTAATTTGTAAAAATGTTTTCTTATAGTTATTTACTGTCCCTCTGTTATAGTTATAGATTGAGATAGTCTTCTCTGTTATAGTTATGGATTGAGTTAGGCTTCTCTGGTATAAATATGAAATTACTTAGGCTTCTTCCCATACACTTTTTTGATATTTCTACTTCCTGCCTGATACCATACACTGCCCAAAGATAAATTCACTGTTAAAAACTCAGAAGTACCTGTCTAAACTTAAACCCAACACTGCCCTAACTCTACTGATATTTTTTTTAATGCAATTTACAGCAAGAAAATGGAAGGAGAAGCAAATATTTCTTTCGAAATAGTTCTTCAAACACTCCTGAGGAAGACTTTGACTTTATGGATCAGTCTCTAGACGAAGAGTTAGTTAATTGTGTGGAAGAAATTGAATCATGGACTGAAAATGAGGACATTCCTGAAGATATAATGTTGGAAGTGTTATTACATTTTGAAAAATCACAGCAATAAATTATTATTTAATAATTAAAAATTGTTCCAGACATTATTCTTTTTTATAGGTAATTCATGAAATAGTACCAAAATGAATATAATATAATGTGAGACTTATAGTATACTGTGCAACTTTTTTTTGTTGCATAGGTATTTTGCTCATAGTTACTTCCTTTCTCCCACTATATTATCTCCAATGTGTATTTGACATCTCTTTTTCATCTCCTGCCTCCATGTTGTTTCTACTTTCCTGACAAACTATGGTATGGATTCCATATACCACAATAACTTCTGTAACAACATGCAAATTATCTACAGAGGAGACAATCTACATTGAATTTAAAACTCTGCATTGGTACCTACATGCTGGTACTTATATCACCCACACAACACAACAACTCTATGCAGACGAACCCTACCTCTAAGCACTTTAAATTATTATTTTACTGTTTCACTGGGTTTTCCCCATGGTACGCTCCCCGGTACGCTCCCCGGTGCGAGTACTGGGTGCTCCCCCCGCGAAAATCGTTTTTTTTTTTGTCCCGCGGGACCCTTTTATGGCTCCCACCTCAAACCTAGGGGGTCTGGGGGGGTCTACCCTGCCCCCTTTTGGTCATTTCCCCCTTTGTTTTTGCCACCTCTTGTGTCTCGATCCTACCGAGACACAAGATGGCGGCCGCTCCGGACTGTTTGGAATGTTTACAGACACCCGAGAGCCAATCAGCTTTCCGCTCGCGAACTCGCGTAGCGCGCTGGTACGCGCCCCGGTGCGCGCTTATAGATATATATATTTTTTTGAACCTAAATTATTCAAAATCCTCTGGAGCGCATATCTTGAGACATAGCAAAGGCACATCGGGCTACCAGTCCCTACAATTTTGACAAGTTTGGTGAAAATACATTCAGCCGTTCGAGCTAAAAGTGAATCCAACCGCCCTATGGAAATTACCATGGGGAAAACACGTTTTGGGATCCCCCTTTTATCTCGGCCCCCGCTTGACGAATCGCCCCCAAACTTTCAGGAAAGGAGCGGAGCGCAGCGAGGCAAATTTGAGGAAAATTACAGGCAGATCCCTCAATCTGCGCCAAAGGTATTCCCAATAGAATGTTGCGGATTTCCTATGGAAAGCAATCCTAACTATAACTACCTACTGGCGACCGCCAGTAGGTAATATATATATATATATATGTATATATATACATATATATATATATATATATATATATTCACTGAAAAAACCATAGGTTATAGACCATATATAGTTAGGAATTAGCATTTAAAAAACCTTATTTTACTCACACAAAACCATTGAAATTCCATATATAGTTAGTTGCACTAAATATATATCGCGCACCCGCAATCCACTGCTGATCATGTCACATATTACATCATTCATGACATGGTCAGTGACATCACTGATGACATCACTGATGACATCTCAAATGACATCACTGATGACATCACTGATGACAACATCCAGTGACTGTATGTTTCTGTAAAGTTAAAATATGTCTTACATATTGAAGAATGAGTGGATGTATAAGTGTCTGGATGAAGGATTTAGTAGGTGCGTGACTGACTGTATGAGTGAGTGATTAAATGTGTCTCACTGAATGCATGGGTTAGTGACTAAACTGTCTTAATTTGTGCATCATTATGTCTGTTGTGATGTAAACTGCTGCATGTGTTGATCATTAGCTATACGAGAGGCTATATGTGTTATTAATTGGTTGCCCAAGTATTTCTATGGGAGATTGAGTTTGTGTGGGGGTGGCTGGAAGGTGTGTGACTCTATGCATAGATGTGTGAGCAGTTTATTCACTAGGTGTATGAGTTCAAGACTGCATGTGGAAACAGCTACATGGGCAGTTGACTGTGTGCATGAGTGTATTGATGAGTGAATGGATATCTCAATGCTACATGTCATAGTAAGTACATATGTTAAACACAGTACATGTGAGAGTTGGCATATATAAATAACTGTGCATGAGAGCCACTGAATGAGTGAGTGGTTGTATCGATCATTGTGAACTTGTATCAGGGATTGTATAAGAGAGTAAATATGTGTTAGTATATGTTTCAATAAGTAAGGTGTGTTTAACTGTATAGTTGAAGAAATGGAGGTGAGATTGTTTCTTTGCATGACTGACTGGGTGTGTGAGTAACTCCATGGATGAGTGGCAGTGTGTGAGTGTCTGTATACACTGAGTGTATCTAAGGTTATATTAGAGTCTGAAGAGGTTTATCGTATTAGCACAAGAATGATGTCAAATGAGATGTCATCAGTGATGTCATCAGTGATGTCATTTGAGATGTCATCAGTGATGTCATCAGTGATGTCACTGACCATGTCATGAATGATGTAATATGTGACATGATCAGCAGTGGATTGCGGGTGCGCGATATATAGTTAGTGCAACTAACTATATATGGAATTTCAATGGTTTTGTGTGAGTAAAATAAGGTGCTAATTCCTAACTATATATGGTCTATAACCTATGGTTTTTTCAGTGAATTTCAATGGTTTTTTAATAGCAAATATCATAAGCTGTCGAATGTCAAGTACGTGGTAAGTAAAAACATTTTCGTGTTTATGCACACTGATCTGCTTTGAATGCTGCCCCCCACCCCTCATTTCTATTAGGAGTACTCTCTCTTTGCAGATAGTGAAGGGTAGTTAACGCAGGCCTTTGCCCCCGTTGTAATCCGTCGTGCCTGCTTCTCTCTCCATTTGATTGATTGTTCTCTTTGGTTCATTCTCTATTTACAAACAAGCACAGAGTCGCAATACTCTGTTTAGTCTTTGCAGATAGCGAAAAATCGTGTAAAAAAACAAAAGGAATCGAGCAAAATCAGTAGGCCACTAATGGGATCTCTTTTTGACCTCCCTAAAATAGAAACATTAGGAACAACCTGTTGATAATACCAATGTGTATGTACATAAGCGGCGTTCATTTGTGTTCACAGTACCCCTTGTTGATTGTTTGAATCGAGCATTGAATTGTTCGAAGTTGGTTCTCTTAAGAATCTTCTCTGCCTGCAAACGAGGAAGAATAGGAATATTCTCTCTCCCTTTGCAGATAGTGAAGGGTAGGTAACGCAAACCTTTAACACGTCGTGCCTATTTCGTTCCTCATTGATTGATTGTTTCCCCAAACATTGACTGTTTGGGAATTGGTTCTTTTTGGAGGTAAAAAAGAACCATCTTTGCAAATAGTGAAAGGGTACGTAATGCGGACCTTTCTCCCCCGTTGTAATCTGTCATGCCTATCTACTCCCCACTGATTGATGCACCTGTTTCACCCGGACCATTTACTAGAGATACGTCATCTGGCCCGACCAGAGAGCACCCCTAGTGAAAAGGACATATGCAATAATAACGAAGGGATCACTGTATCCTGTTAACAGAAACTTTAGCATGAAACAACCTGGAAAGAAAAGAATAGGAAAACGAAAATCAGTAGGCCACTGATGAACATGAACTTTTATTAAACAACGAACAAAGAAACGATAACATAATGTAATGATAAAACCTATTAATGTCCTAGAAACAAGAAAACGTTAAAATATGCCAGTGGTGAGAGACCAGAAAAACAGTAAGAGAAACCAAATCACCCTTCGCTGTCCCACCGCCTGCCACGCCCAAAAAATCGATAGACTAGGGAAAATGCAAGTCAGTAGAACATCCGCCCCCACTCTGGAAACTTCCAAGGTGGGGCAGGGTTGCGGCTACGCCCAGCCGGGAGCAGCCCATATAAGGCGGGACCTGCTGCCACGCCTCGGCCAGGAGATCCTAACGTAGGGTGTAGCCGGAGGAGAGGCCGAGGCCAGCGGGACCCGGCCAGGGGATTGCCTTTACAACGCTGACGAGTTGCAGGGGGGGGAATATCTCCTCGACCCTCCCCTCTCTCTCCCAGTCCGGCCGCGGTGGCCCTTGACAGTTTCAGGTAGTCCCGCCACATGCTCTTCCGGTCCGGCCACCAACGGTCGGGGGGGCCGAGGCCGACGGGATCCGGCTGCAGCCGATAAACCAAGGACCCGTTCATGGGGCCAGAGCCAGGGGCGTCCGGCCGACATCCACCGGAAGCCCGGCCCGAAGACGGACGGGACACTTCTTCTTTCTTGAATAATGGCTGCGACAATACTGGGGGGGGGATGTCTTGCACATGCCTCCGACCCCGCCCCCCCGTCCTCATCGCCTGGTCCGGCCATAACAAATCTCAAGCGAGACGCCGTGGGGTGCACTGGGAGAGAGAGACGGTGCGAACAGGCCTCTCCCGCCTCCCCAGGTGGAGGCTTCCCAGCTGCACCCTCAGCGCTCCAGGCGCCCGGAAAAGGGTTCTTCCACTGTGGCCATGCTGCAACGTCTCGCCCGGCAGGGTGGAGCCCGTCCGCTCATTTGACCCCGCGATCGCCAGTAGCTACCGAACTCTCAAAATGGCGGTCGACCTGGCAAGAGCGGGCCCAGCATAAAGAAATGGCCCGGTCACTGGTTGACTCCACCACCGTAGTCCTCCACGACCTTGAAGATTCAAGAGGAGCCGCGGGAGTCTCCGACCCCCGATGGGGAATGACTGCCATGATCGCCCGTGGAGTGACGAAACTGTATCCGCGGGACGTCGGCGCTCCCATGCTGGCGCCAGCCTCACTTTGAATTACTAGAATCCTGCAGACCTCAGTTCCGGTGAAAGCACAGTGTGACCCGGTAGGAAAAATTGTTGCACCCCCTCCCCTTTTTGACTGATAGTTCAAACCACCGATCCTTTCCTTTGCCCTTTTAACGGAACTTTGGACTGCCTCCCCCTCTTTTACATTTTCTAGAGAAAACAAAACATTAACCACTACATTAGCATAGCAGTTGACACCAGAACTGTTTTCAAATTGAAAACCAACAACATCTTCAACAGAATCCTTTTTGTTTCTGCTGTGACCCTGCTGCAGCACAGGCATTGTCCCCAGCAGTAATTCTGCAATGCCGGTAAGAATAGCTGTGGTGCCTACTGGACTCACTCACCCCCGCGGCGCCCCACGCCGTTATTTGCTGGGCGGCAACTTACTAGACATCACTTTCGTGCCATCTAGATTTCAGCGCGTTCTGCTGCCTTGGAACTATTCGCACAACAGACTGCTACTGACGACCCACCCCCAGGCAACATCTTCTGAATTTTCATAATTTGAAAGAACTAGTAACATGTCCTCATCAGGAATTCAAAAGAAATTGCCACGGTCTCTTCGTTGTTTAAATGTTTTTACTGTTTTTGTTTTGTTGTATATATTTATATGTTATTAAAGTTTTATATTCCTACTACTTTGTTGGAGTGCTATATATTTTTAATGTGACACATAATTGTAAAAACTTTGATGTACAAAGAGTCATTCCTGGAATCTTCCGCTTCAGGCTCGGTCCCCTCCCCAATCACAATACAGGATGGTTTTCAGATAGTAGGAACACGTGTGGTGTGACGGATCTCATCGGGTGTGGGCCTTGATCTACTATAACTCCTTTGAAGAGGGGTGATTCTTTACAGCTGGGGCCATAAACTACATCTGCAGGGCTAGGTGATAGCCTGGACAATCTGACACAGAGGAAGAGGAGTGTCAGAGGGTGCGGTAGTGAATAGGGCGAAAGGGAGGTGTCGGGCGGGCACAGAGTGTGATTTTCAGGGAAGAGCAGCGCAGATGGGGGGAGGTTTATTGCCGATGCATAAGACAGAGAGCGGGGGTGACCAGTGCCTGGGGAAGATGCTTGCGAGGGTGGGGAGCCATGCTACGAATCGACAGCGTGCAGAGAGTGGGTCTGGTCAAGGCATCTAAAATGGCTGCCGTGCACGACAAAAGTGTGGCATTTCAAAAAAGGCAAGATGGCGCAGACAATGTTTTTCAACACTTCCTCATTTCCTTCGAATCGAACGTTAACAGACGTTGGTGCATATTACCAAAGTTAAGCGATATTTATCGCTAACGATGCTTACCAACAAATTTTTTACCGCTAAGCATCGTCAGAAATTATCGAAGATAAACCTTGCTATTATCAAGGTTTAGCGCAAATGCGATAATAAACGGCCGCAATGCATGAATATCGCTAAAAAGTCAGCGATATTCATGCATTACCGAGCTAATGCTCTTAGCCATGTTATCCACCTCCCATTGGATAACATGGCTAAGAACTGCTCAGGGCAGGTGTTACTTTTTGGAGATATTCGCGCTTAGCGCGAATATCTCCAAAAGTTGGTTATAGGAGATAGATATCTTGCATGTTGTAATGCAAATTATTGTGGTATATGGAACTCATACCATAATCTCTCAGGAAAGCAGAAACTGACCCTTTTGGGACCGCCTGAAAAGGCCTAGGGGGTGAGGGGTACTCTACTTTGCCCCCTTTTCACGTTCCGTACTATTTTATTTTACTCTCTTCTGTAATTACACAAAATAGCAGCGATAAGATGCATCGGAGACACACAGTGAGAGAAAGGAGGCCGGAGATGAAGAAGAGATGTCAAATACACATTGGAGATAATATAGTGGCAGAAGGGAAGTAAATATGAGTAAACTTACCATGTAACATAAAAATGTTGCACTCTATACTATAAGTCTCATTTTATACTACAATCACTTCGCTACAACCTCATAAATTAAAAATAAAAATGAATAATGTCTCAAACAATTTTTGATTTCTAAATATAAATTTATTCTTCAGAATTTTCTAAATTTGAAAGAACTAGTAACATGTCCTCATCAGCAATTTCCTCATGAAAAGTCTGCAATGATGATTCTTGTAACTCTATGGTCTACAAACATTCGATAAATTCGCCATCAACAGATTGATCAAAAAAATCATTCAAGTCATCTCCTCCTTGTGACAATATTTCATTATTGGTGCTGTCAATTTCAATCAATGTAGTGGAATCATTCAAGTCATCTCCTCCTTGTGACAATATTTCATTATTGGTGCTGTCAATTTCAATCAATGTAGTGGAATCATTCAAGTCATCTCCTCGTGACAATATTTCATTATTGGTGCTCTCAATTTCAATCAATGTAGTGGAATCATTCAAGTCATCTCCTCCTTGTGACAATATTTCATTATTGGTGCTGTCCATTTCAATCAATCTAATGGAATCATACAAGTCATCTCCTCCTTGTGACAATATTTCATTATTGGTGCTCTCAATTTCAATCAATGTAGTGGAATCATTCAAGTCATCTCCTTGTGACAATATTTCATTATTGGTGCTGTCCATTTCAATCAATCTAATGGAATCATACAAGTCATCTCCTCCTTGTGACAATATTTCATTATTGGTCCTCTCAATTTCAATCAATGTAGTGGACAATTCAAAAGAAATTGCCACGGTCTCTTCATTGTGAGCCATTTTATTTTGAAATTGCTTGCTGTAAATTGCAGAAAAAAATAATCACTTTCATTTATCGTTTTTAGTAATACATAATATAAAACTAACTTTATCAAGTATTTAGTATAACAGAAGGACTGCAAATAAATAACAGAAAACATTTTTCAAATTATCTTCAAGTGTACAACATAGTTCCCCTTACAAAGAAATTGCCACGGTCTCTTCATTGTGAGCCATTTTATTTTGAAATTGCTTGCTGTAAATTGCAGAAAGAAATAATCACTTTCATTTATCGTTTTTAGTAATACATAATATAAAACTAACTTTATCAAGTATTTAGTATAACAGAAGGACTGCAAATAAATAACAGAAAACATTTTTCAAATTATCTTCAAGTGTACAACATAGTTCCCCTTACAAATTAACAACTCACCTTTTTAAAAGTAGGAGAAGTGTTAGTACTGTGTAAATCAAACACCAGAAATTCACCACCTAAAATTCCTCACAAATGTACCTCAGACAGTAGTATCACAAAATGGCTGTGGTTTCCTCTCATTTGACATATATACATAACCAATTAACTTTCATCACACACAAATACAAAACCAAAGTAACATTTTAATTGGTTCTAAATTTCAACACTTTCAAATGTGTTTTCCCCATGCAATTTTCCATAGGACATTTACATACGTCTACAGCCTGAATGGCTGAACGGAATTACACCAAACTTGGCAAAATGGTACATCAAACCTAAGAGGTCAGGAAGGATCTACTATGCCCCCTTATGGTCATTTTCCCCTTCGCTTTGGCCTCCTCTTGTTTCTCAATCCTACCGAGAGACAAGATGGCGGCCGCTACGGACTGTTTGGAATGTTGACAGACGCCGGAGAACCAATCAGCTTCGCAAAGCTCCGTAACGCGAAAAGTACGCGAAGCGGAGCGCTGTTACAGATATATATCTTTTTTTGAACGTTAATTTCTCAAAATCCACTGGAGCACATATATTGAGACCTAGCAAAGGCACATCGGGCTACCAGTCCCTAATATTTTGCCAAGTTTCGTGCAAATCCATTCAGACATTCGATTATTGACATTTAGATACGTCTACAGCCTGAATGGCTGAACGGAATTACACCAAACTTGGCAAAATGGTACATCAAACCTAAGAGGTCAGGGAGGATCTACTATGCCCCCTTATCGTCATTTGCCCCTTCCCTTTCGCCTCCTCTTGTCTCTCGATCCTACCGAGAGACAAGATGGCGGCCGCTACGGACTGTTTGGAATGTTGACAGACGCCAGAGAACCAATCAGCTTCGCTTCACAAAGCTCCGTTGCGCGAAAAGTACGCGAACTGGAGCGCTGCCCGGTCCGCTGTTACAGATATATATCTTTTTTTAAACGTTAATTTCTCAAAATCCACTGGAGCACATATATTGAGACCTACAAAAGGCACATCGGGCTACCAGTCCCTACAATTTTGCCAAGTTTCGTGCAAATCCATTCAGCCGTTCGGGCTAAAAGTGAGGCCAACCGCCCTATGGAAAACTCAATGTTAAAAACACGTTTTGGGACCCCCCTTTTTTCTCGACCCCCCCATGGACGAACCCCCCCCCAATTTTCAGGGGCTGCTCAGAAACAAAATGTGCCATTTTCCTGAAAATTTCAGCCAATTCCGTCCACAAACGCCAAAGTTATTAGACATAGAATTTTCAAAAAACCCATAGAGAAAAAATCCTAACTATATATACCTACTGGCGACCGCCAGTAGGTAATATATATATATATATATATATATATCTATTTTGGATGTATATAGCGTGAACTCGACCCGAAGGTAATGGAACGCTTTACATGAGCACCAGTTACGTTACACAAGAACACATTCATTTTTGTTTTTGGTAGGTACAGGGAGATTAAGTGATTTGCCCCAGAATCACAGGATGTGGAGTCGACCCCAAGGCTGGAACCTTGGTTTCCCACCTCCAAAAATGGCAGTCTAGCCGTGGAATCACATCCTCTCCCCAATAATTGATTGACCCGGTGCCCATTAAAGGACATTAAGTTAGGGGGCGTCAAAAAAATCACATCATAAATGCAGCTTGCCTCTTTTTTAGTTAGTATGTGTTAGACCAGGCACCATTGGCGTGGGTCTCCCCTCCATTTCTTTCCGTTGCCTCTTATGTTTTTGCTGGTTTTGATGCTTTTGGGTACTGTGCCACTGCTATTCAGTGCCACAGTGCAAGTGCTCCCTATGGTAAATTGATGTATGGATTAGTGACACCATGATTGGCTTGTTTGGTTTACTTGTCAGACCCTGGTACAGTACACTGCGTGTGCCCAGGGCTTGTAAATCAAATGCTGCTGGTGGGATTGCAGCACTGATTGTGCCACCCACCGGAGCAGCTTGTAAAGTGTGTCTCAGGTCTGCCATTGCAGAGTCTGTGTGCAGTCAGGTACTGCCATGTTTACTGGGTAAGTGCACCCACAGTCCCTGAACCTTCCCTTTTATACATATTAGTCACCCCTCGGGTAGGCCCAAGGGCAGGGTGCATTGTAGGCAAAAGGTAGGACATACCCTGGTGTGTGTGGCATGTCCTAATAGTGAATTACAGTCATTTTCATTTTTCACTATTGCAAGGCTATCTTTTCCCCAGTGGGCGGAATGGGCAGTTTGATTATAACATCTTATAGTCCTAACAGACTCAGGGAATTAGGTAGAAATTCGAGTTTAGTATGCCTGAACTCAGAATGATCAAATACATCGTTTAGTGAAGTTTGTTTTAACATGCTGTGTTTGAAAATACCACTTTTAGATAGTAGGTATTTTCTTGCCTAACTATCCAAGCCTACCTCTGCTAGGTTGTGTGTTCCTTGTCTGGAGTTTGAGTGTCAGGGGCTGGGTGATTTCAGGAGACAGGGTGAGTCAGCAGAGGGCTGAAAAGAGAGATCTGCATGCAAATGGAAGGGAGGAGTTGCACCTGGGACCTGAATAGGGATGTGCCTTCCCTCCACAATGCTGGCTTCACCTTGTGCGTCTGATGTCCATGGCGTACACTGTGAAAGGAAAGACCAGAACTGGTTTGGTCTAGGCAAGGGCCTCTCTGTCTTCAGAAAACAAAGGGAAAATGAGTATAAATATTGGGACCCAGACACACAAATTTTAGATCACTTCTGGGAATCAAGACGAACCTTTGCTGAGGAGAAGAGCCAGGAAGCTGAAGGAGGAGACTATCCCTTGCTGTGTGTTTGGGGGTTGACCTGCAGTGGTTGCTTCATTGCCAAAGAAAGGAGAAAAGCACTGAGTGTGCTTTCCAACAACGAAGAAAAATCTAAAATGGCTTGAACTTGAGCTTGCCTCCTGCCTGACGTCTCAGGGATACAAGACTTCACCAACCAGCTCCCCCCTGAATTCCCTTGCTGTCAAATGAAGTGCCTACTGTTGTGCTGGGCCTTCTGAGAGACTGTGTGTCTCTGGAAGCTGGAAGCACAACGCAATGGCGAGAAGTGTGTCGCCGCCACAGCAGCTGTCGTCGCATCACCGAAGAAGTGAGCCAACGCTGCCGCTGTCATCATCGCATCTCCAGAGCACAGCGCATCACCGGAGAAGCGGGATGCCGCCACAGAGGTCGCCGTCGCATCACCGGAGAAGCGCATCACAGGGCCTGTCGCGGTTCCAAAGATCATCGAGTCCCCGAGTGTCCATCTGTAGTGTTGTCACAGTATTACTGTATGTGTCTACAAATGCTTTACACACTGCCTCTGAGATAAGCCTGCCTGCCCATGCCAAGCTACCAAGGGGGCGAGCAGGGGTTATTTTAGGATTGTAGCCCCTTACCCTAATTAGACACAAGGGTCCCGATTTGGTACCTACCTCTGCCAACTAGAGACCCCCAAATCTAACAGCATGGAAATGTCCCCATTTTGGAAATGAAGATAGAATTTCAAGCTGAATTAACATCAAACTTAGTCAATAAGACACCAGTTTGAGTTGTTGAAGTCATTAGTCTTAATTTAAAGCTAATCTCCCTCGAGCATGAAGCCTCTCACTACATCCTCTAAACTCTAGGGCGATCTCAGAGTTGCCCATACCAATAGCATACTGGGATTTATTAAAGAAACATCCCTCAATAGATGTTAGAAGCAAAAGTGAGACAAATTACCGGGTGGCGAGTAAAACATAGAAAATGGGTCAATTGTTTGGGACAAGGAGGGGAATTGAGAATGAGTCACTGCTTTGTAGGTGGAAATAAAGGCAAAATGCTAAAGCCACAGCTTAATTTAGAAGCACTATGAGGGGATTCACAAATTATTTAAGTTACTGCTAACTACATCAAGACAACAAATTGCCTAGACCCATGATTTCCCCAGCTGGGCAGTTTGTGTTACACGCCTGCCTCCATGGTCCTACTGGTGTTCAAGCAAGCAGGTGCCACACACACATGTTGGAAACGTTGCTTTGAAGAGTGCTGGCAGGAGTTGGTCCATGTAAATAATTTAATTGCCATTAGGATAATTACATTATCCAGCCACTGACAGTATTGAACAGCACACAAATGCCAAGTCATGTGCATTCCTCTCTGCGTCTTGATCTGTAGGGCATTTTGCCTACATTCAACCTTTTTTTAATATGAGGCAGGTAGATTCAAAAGTAATGCTACTGCCCACAATTTTGCAACCACTTACCACAGAGCGAGAGGAAGATCACATTGTCCACCACTAGTGACACACAGAAGGATGAACTAGTTTTAGGTCTTGGTGCAAATAGCTTTAGCTGTTCCCAGAGCTTATTTGCCAACATCAATAACATGCATTGAGCGTCTCAAATGTATCAGCTTACATCATTATGGCATAGTTTTTTTATTGTATGGTGGTAATTGACATAAATGAAATAGTCTCTTGGGATAGGGCTGATGTCCCACTGGGAAATCAGTGACTGTTCTAGGAACCCAGCAGTTCCACCTTAGCAACAGGAACACAGCATGAATATGCCTGCCACAGAAGTACAACACTACCTCTGCTCTATGGCAACAAAAAGAACAACCCACAGTATCTCAGGAACAAACAGAGTGCAATGAGGTTTGGACATAGCTTTGTCTTAATGTCTATCAGCCTGGTACCCCCTCCAAATAGGAGTTCCTTTAACAGTGCCTTTATTCGCTCCTAGGACAATCATATATCCTACTGCATACATTGTAGAATGTCAGTACACATATTTTTATGGCATAACACACAGTAAGGCAAACCATTTTTCCTCTCATGAAGCAATGTCTGCTTTAATATTTACAATCCTTCTCCTCATAATTAACAAACGGTTACGGTCAAGTTCTAAAGTTCTTTAATAGCATTTTGCAGAGGCATCCACGGTTGGCACAGAAGCAGCCATAGTTGAGGAGTCAGCTTGCACCACCACCGACTACTTTTCGTTCTCTAAGACCATATAAGAGTCTGACATCCGTGGCTGGAATGTAGTGGTGGAGATTCTGATAAACCCTTGGTCAGCAGGCGAGCTATGGTCCTTTACTTACATGTGCTCTCTTCTCTTTCTTAGCCCCAGACAAGATAAGAGGGCAGTAAAAGGATTAATCATTGCAGTAGGCCACACTTCTCCCTCCTTCTTCCTATCACTAGTCATCCAACTGTGAGGGCTATTCTTGTCTGGCTCCAGTTTTGGCCCTTCTTACACTCAGTTGGAAGTCTGGCGGGCAGCCTACACATTTCAGACCACAGCGTATCTGCTCAGAGATGATAAAAAAATGTCAGAACAAGTGAAAGATGAAGGTGCGTTAGCAGACTTCATTTTCCAGTACGTCCTGTGTTCTCACACAAGACCACCAGAAATGAAGAGCTCATCGGGACCACATCAGATGTCGATCCACTCTTTTCGGGCTCAGAATGGGTGGCTCAACTAGGAAAAGTCCTGGCTTAATGACTGAAACCTCCCTACTCTGTTCTGGTGCTCAGTTTTCCACAGGGTTACGGTAATGTAAAAGCTAGAAATTGGGTTACTGGTTGACTGGGCTGTGAGCCCTGGGAAAGCAACAACCACACTCCTAGTCTGCCAATTGCCGCAGTTGCAGGCAAACTGTTTTATTGCTTTTTAACATTTCTGTCACTACTGTGTGTGAATTTGTATTGTGAGGCATACAGGAAGTCACCATGAGGGTGGAAGCAGCTCATTTTGGGGCAGAGCTCTAGCTTTCCTGCTCATGGGTGGATACTTAAATGGGACCGCGGCGCGTAAAGCTGCCGATTGCCGCTGTTGCAAGCAAACTCATTTTAAAAACAGTTTTTTTGCTTTTCAACATTTCTGTCACTTACTTTCTGTGAATTTGAATTGTGAGGCATACTGCACACGTTTGGGGTCAGGCTCTCTCTACCTGGCTCACCATACAAGAGGTCACAGTGAGGCTGGAAGCAGCGCATTTTGCGGCAGTGCTCTAGCTTTCCCACTCATGGGTGGTTACTTAAACGGGGCCATGGCCGCGCAGTTGATGCGCCAAAGGCAAGCCCATCTTCTCCCTTCTACATCCAGATCGTGGCCAGTGTCCGCCCTTCTGCCCGCGGCTCTCCCAGTGGATGCATCTGTTGGTCCAGGGAACAACTACTCAGTATGAATATTAGGACTGTGACTACACATTCAAACTAGACTGCTTGGCGTATAACCACCCAACGGACTACAGCTTCTGCCCATACTCTCTTGAGCCAGGCTCCATGATATTTAAGAATGCACCAACCACAAACCCTGCCCTCACCATTGAGGCCCGGAAATACTCCTCCCCTATAAGAGCCTGCCTGATTAACTTTAGATCCCTCCCTAGACATTCAGATGACATTTGGCTCTCCCTGCAGGTAAACCCTTGGGACTTAATGTTCCTCACCGAAACTTGGCTCAGGGAAACCTCTAACCCTGACCTCACACTAGCCATTCTGGCTGGTTTTACGTTAATAGGTGTTAATAGGGATGGCAACAAAACAGGTGACGGGGTGGCTGTTATTCTCAGAGAGGGCTGGAAAATCTCATCCAGGAAGATTGAAAACAAGGGGCCTCTAAAAGCCATGTTCTTCGGCATTAAGATCGCATCAGACTTTTAATTGGCCGGGATCATAGTTTACAGACCCCCAAACACCCCAGCTTGCCATCTGGTAGAACTATGCGATATAGCAGCAGACCTCTCACTTAAGCACACCAGGTTCACAATTTTAGGTGATTTTAACATCCATGTGGATAGCGACAATTGCACAAAAGCCAAACAACTGGCCAAAACGTTAGACAGACTTAACCTGACACAGCTGATCAATGCCCCCACACATGCTGCTGGTCATACATTTGACCTCATTTTTTCTAATGAGCCTAACCTGAGAGTAGCGGCCCCCAACCACTCACATGGTCAGACCACTTTTTAATACCCCTCAGCTTTGAGCTGAAATACCTAATTTCCAGACCACAGCACGTTGCAGAGAAAAGGAGAATGGAGCGCAATGTCACCAGAAATAGTATGGCACCCTCACTTTTAACGTTACCACTCCAATTTTCTGGGAAACCTGACGAGGACTCAATCAGCTTTAAAAGTAGGGTGTCTAAGGCCTTAGACATTGTTGCCCCCCTCAGATCTGTCAGTTCAACTAAGAAGAGACAGTCAGCCCTGTGGTTTTCCCCTGAGCTCCATGGGGAGAACAGACTTTGTAAAAAACTGGAGCACACCTGGAGACAGTCCTAGGACCCAGTTGCCAAGCTGGCATACAGAAAAGCCTTAAAACATTCCATAGACTTAAGCGTAATACCACGAGGGACTATTTCACCCACAAGATCAAATTAGCTGAAAATTCAGCGAACACACTCTTTAAAATTGTTCAAGATTTTACCAAACCTGCTGCCATTGCTTGTGGAGTACTCCCCACCTCCTTCCTTTGTACCGGACTGTCTGACTTTTTCCAGGACAAAATCCAATCTGTGCACACCACTTTCACTTCCACCCTAACAATATCAGAGCCTACAGTCTCTCCTGACAACCATGATGCGTTGACCAATTTCCGCCCTCTCTCTCTCTAGATGTTTCTCTGCAAAAACTATTACCATGTAAATCTGGTTCGCCAAGGGATTCCCTGTCCAGTTTTTCAAACTCTTGGCACCCTGTCTTAACACCCCACTAAAGCAGATCTGGAACACTACCTTGAGCTCAGGAATCTTCTCAACAGTATGGAAATAGGCTTATCCCCTACCAATCATCAAAAAACAGGATTTTGACCCTGCAGATTATAAAAACGTCAGACCCATCTCCCTTCTTCCGGCACCAGCAAAAATTATTGAACAAGTAGTCCAGGGGCAACTATCCAAATATCTGGAATTTAAAAACCAATTACATGACTCTCAATCCAGCTTCAGAGTAGGCTACAGCACAGAAACCGCCCTCCTAGAAGTATCCAAGAGTGACCGCAAGACTATCGGCCAGGACTATGCTGCTATGCTTGTGCTACTCGATCTGTCCGCGGCCTTCGACACGGTTGCCCACTCCATTCTCCTGGAGAGATTAAGATGCCAGGGAATTCAGGGCGCAGCCCTGCCGGTCCTTCCTGGAAAACCAGTCACAACATGTCTTTCTCTGCCCCTTTATCTCTACCCAGAAACCCTTGGTTTGTGGGGTTCCTCAGGGATCTGCATTGATTCCTCTCCTTTTTAATGCCTACCTCTTGCCACTTTTGGCTCTGGTTGAATCCTGCGGGGTGAGGGTGATCTCCTACATGGATGACACCCAACTGGTGTTCTCCTTTAAGGATCAGTCGGAAGCTGCATTTGCCAACTTCAGAAGGTGTCTGAATCACATCACAGCCTGGATGACCCAAAACTGTCTCAAGCTAAACTCAGATAAAACTGAGGTACTCTTTTTCAACCAGAAGTCCCCCGCCCCACCGCGCTCTGGTGGCCACAGAAGCTGAATCCTCCTCCTGAGGCTCTTGACTCAGTGAAAAACTTGTAGTTCAGAATTGACAACAAACTCTTCTGTAAATCTCAAATTAAGCAAGTCTCTTTCTCATGTTTTGGGAAGTTATGTACCCTGCGGAAATTCCTCCACTTCCTCCCTTTGGAGTGTTGAAGAAAAGTAGTCCACGCCCTAATTACATTGCACTTGGACTACGCTAACAGTCTCTATCTAGGACTTCCCAACTATCTGACTCGTAGACTGCAAATAATCCAGAACCCTGCAGCCAGATTGATTTGCAAGATACCCTTTCGCCACTCTTTTACTAGGGGTGGGTGTAATTTGTGTAGGGGGGTCTATGCGGAAAGGCACGGAGATGGAACCAATCTCTGCACTCTCCTCATAGCTCCGTTACGTTCGGCCCATGGCCCACCTCCCGCCCGCAGTATTAAAAAACTTTAGAAAAACATTTTAAATTACAATTTTAAATAATCTTACCTTATCAGCGGTGTTCCCAGGCTTCCCTCCGTCTCCATTGCGTCTTCTTCTGGGAACTCCCCAATAGTCAGGGTAAGGCACAAGCAAACTTAAAATTAACCTGTGCTCACACTCTGATGGCTTGGCACAGAGCAGTCTTGCTTAATTTGAAGGCATGTATAAAGTATTTGTGCAACACTTCAATTTATCCCACAAAAAGATGTCCACGATCAGAAAAATCATGTAATTTTTTATAAATATACTATAATACTAAAACAACAGAAATCAAATCAGAGAACCAGATTTTATTGAATTTTAAAGTTTCAATGTGAAAGATTGCCAAAAAGCACTAAGCGCCAAAAAGGGATATCTGATGAAGTCGGACTGGGACAAAGTTACAAGTTCAGCCTGACTGCGATCGAAGAAGGGCCAGCTTCAGGGTCCCAGTAAGGCCCACTGAACAAAGGGCCAGATGTATGACCGTTTGTTGCTGTTGCAAATGGGAAAATCAACCTATTTGTGACTGCAAAATAGGTCTGTGCAATGTACAAACCCTTTTTTGTAGTCAGTACCTTATTACCGATTCCCAAAATAGGGTTTGCGACTTACTATTTAGAAGGGGCGTGCCAAGGGCGCCCCTTCTTAATTGTAAGTTGCACTTCTATGTATGATTGTTTTGCAACAGCAATTGCGGTCGCAAAACACTCCCTGTTTACAACCTATTTCAAAAAGGTAGTAAGCCACTCGAAAACAGGGGACACCTTCCCCTTTGTGACAGGAAGCAAAAATATTTTTTAAGAGCAGTCAGTGGTCCCATGGACCATTGCCTACTCTTAAAAAAGAAAACAAAAACGTTTCACTTTTCTTTTTTAAGTGCATCCCATTTTCCTTTAAGGAAAATTGGCTGCATTAAAAAAACTGCTTTATTTAAAAAGCAGTCACAGGCGTGGTGGTCTGCTGACCCCAGCAAGCCACAATCCCAGAGAGTGCTCAATGGGGTCGCAAATTGCGACCTGCCTCATGAATATAAATGAGGCAGGTAATTTGCGACCCCATTGAGAATCGCAAACAGTTGTTGAGACACTGTTGTACATTCCGTTTTGTGAGTCGCAAATTGCGAGCATCAAAAAAAGCCAATTTGCAGAGCGTGCCTCTGGGTCAAAGAGGCACTTTGTAGCCAAGGCAATGCACTGGTTCGGAGATGTAGTCAGGCTGTAGTGTGAGGTCCTGTTGCGTCATTGTTGAGGATTCCATCAATGGGGCTTTGGATGCGAAGTCCTGGCATTGGCATTGACAGGAATGTAGCATCTGCCATATCTTGGTCATTGCCAAGTGGATTTCCTAGCATTGGTAATTTGAAGCTGCATGAGGAAGAGCCAAGTAGTAGCTGAAAGCATGTTGAGCGGCGAAGCTATGGCTGCAGCTGCAGTGCAGCGGTCCGCGGTGCTCTGGAGAAGAATACGGGCCTACAGAGCTATGTACGGGTGTGGAAACTGGAATCTAGCAGCTTTTCACGTCTGCCCCAGCTGCTTTTGATTTACCCCCACAAATTGAGCTCACCTCCTCGTTGCAGCCCAGCCTGATTTGCGCACAGAAGTTCGTCAGCTGCACCGAGAGGACTGGAAGTTCAGGCGGGATGCAGATGAGCCCCTTCTGGGAGGCGTGTAAACATAGATTGAGACATCTAGAGATGGCAGTAGCTTTTCATCTATCTTTGACCTCTTGCATCCAGCTATATTGATTATTGACTGTGGTCTCCTGCCATCCTCTTCACCTCCTGGGCCCTTTGGCTTTATCCAACTCCTGCCTTCTGTAGCCTGAATAACCTAGGGTCACCTCAGTGAGAGCTGCAAGGATTATCTATTTTAAATAAGCACTAGAGGAGAGTGACGTATTCTTAAGTAGTGCAGTCTCTGGGTGAGGTTCTATATGTTCACGGAAGTGGCCCTTCTTTGATAGGGTTAAGCTTGAGAACAGGCTAATCCCTACATCTAACCAAGCCTAAGGTCTGTCAGGGACGACAAGGTGAGGCCTTGGGTGAGGCCCTGAATCATCGGACTCTGTACAAATACTTGCACACTGAAGCATTGGAGAGTGACGCAGAGTTGTAGCTGCGAGCTCTGGAAGCAGCATACAGCGGTCTGCTATTGAAAAGCAGTGAGGTGGAAAGTTTGATATATTGGGACCGCTTCGATTACAGAGATTAATTTTGCTGGGGGACCAGTATAGTTATCTATATCTACTTATTTTGGCATTTAAAAAACTAAGGAGCCACACAATATTCATGAAGAGATTGGCAACAGCACAATCTCTGAGAAAGAGCAAATTGAGATCAGCACACATAGGAGCTCTTACAATCTCATACAATCACTGAATTGTGTCCACTCCCACTGTGGTAGTTACAAATACAAATGGAATAAAGATACAAGAAAAAGGAAAACAAATTGAAGCAGAGAATGAAGGCGATAATGATATCTCAAACAAGAGATGCAGATGAAAATAAGAAAAAGTTAATTTCTAGCGAGTCCCCCCAACTATGGAAGATTTTACCCAACAGATTTCGCAGACCACCATTAATGGAAATCCCAACCTACACTTTATACTACCCTAAAATAAATGTGATCCAGTTTCCGCAAAATAAATGAAGTTAAGTCATCTAAAGAGACGTTGGAACTGTTCAATAGTATGCCAAGTAATCCATCTAGTACAGAAGAAAATGTATCCCACTCACCAGATTTTCCACTGCTGTCCCCTGTTCATTCCTTAGCAAGCAAGAAATATTATCTGATGCATTATTTATCCTCCAAAAGGTACTAGAATCAATTATTTCATTGCTAGAACTATCTACCACAAACATAGGCCATCTTTGGGAAATGCAATCAACAGTATTACAGTATCTAGTAGACTTTCAAATTAATCCTCCAGTTGGAAGTCCCCAGACTAAGGGGTCGATTAGGATCGCGGACGGACTTGAGTCCGTCCGCAACCCCAGAGGAGGAGGGAACGTCCGCATGGGCTGCGGCGTTCCCTCCGTGCAGATTAGGATGTGACCGCCAGGGTGGCGGTCACATCCGCTATCTTTAACATTGCGGCGGGTGCAGCTTCAAGTGGCACCCGCCGCAATGTTAAAAATGCATGCATCGCATTTGCGTGCACAAAGCATCAGGCACCGCACGGTGCCTGCTGCTTTGTGCATGCAAATGCAGGGGGGTACCATAGGTACCCCCCATGTGCACCCCCCCACACCCCCTTCACCAAGGGGGCCCGCAACGGGCCCCTGAAGTGAATGTCCGTATGCTTTTCCACGGCGGAAAAGCCGCCGTGGAAAAGCATATGATTTCCTCCATCCTAATATGGCTGGCGGTGTCTGATAGACAAGGGGGTACCTTGGGCCTTCCATAGGGGTGATCAATGTGTACAGAAAGGTAAGGGTGAGGCCTGGCCAGTGGGGACACTGACCAGGATGACATGGCAGTTCACAGACTGCACACAGGCACTGCGGTGGCAGGCCTGAGACACCATTTTAGGGCTACTCATGTGGGTGGCACAATCAGTGTTGCAGGCCCACTAGTAGTATTAGTTATCACCAGCCCTGGCACACTCAGTGCACTTTACTAGGGACTTCTTGGTGACACAAATATGCCAATCATGGATCACCAATCACAATATCAATTTACACAGGTAGCACTTGCACTTTGACACTGAACAGCAGTGGCAAAGTGCCCAAAGCATCTAAACCGGCAAAAACGAAATCCAGCACAGCATAAAAAATACAGGAGGTAGAGGCAAAAAGAAAGGGAAAACCACGCCAAATATGCCAGGTCCAACACAGGCATAATACTTAAGGAAAGTGAAAAATTGCATAAACTTTGGTTTGATGTAATAGGTGTAGGAAACACACCCTTGAGACCCTTATTCAGATCATATATGGGAAAATTCAAGGTCAATCATCACGCTACCAAAACAGTTTTTCTCCAAAAAGATCGTAATTTTGAATCGCCGGAAAAACTAACAATAAGCCTAGAGGATTTAGAAAGACGCATATGGAACCATAGTGAAAATGATATAATTAACACCAAAAAGTATAATGTATGGTTGTGGCTCCCAAGCAATCTGAACGGAAATAAACAAGATGAGATAGCCAAGCTTCCATTTTAGCAATAGCCCAATCATACCAGGACTAGCCCCTAAAAAACTATCCTGTCTCTTGAATAATCATGCCTCAATAATATGCCTCCAGGAAACATGGAGTGTGGACAATTTTCATCTGGAAAACTATTTTGTCTTTAATGTCTTGGCCATAAGGTCAAGATGAGGGCTTGCAAAGGGAGGTCCGGCCATCCTGCTATCAGAAGAGCTGAGGTGGGATTTTGAAATAATCCATCTCATTGGCCCTAATGTGCAGTGCCTCAAGCTAAAGTACTCGAACAATAATGCTTACATTAAACCACTATATATTTTTAATATTTATATTGTTATTGTTATTGTTATTGTTATTTCCGGTTTATATAGCGCCAACTCACCGGCAGGTCTCAAGGCGCTTATGACTGAAAGGAACAGTTACTTATTTGGCAGGATAAAAAGAATACCAGAGTAGTTAGACTGAGCTCAACGCCTCCCTGAATAGAATTGTTTTTAGGGTTTTCCTAAAACGAAAGAGATTACCTTCTTTACGGAGGGGCTCAGGTAGTTTGTTCCAAATTTTAGGTATCAAAACAGAGAAAGATCTCCCGCCTTTTGTGGCCATTCTAAACCGGGGGCACACCAGCAACTGTGCATCTGAAAACCTTAGTCTTCGTTCCGGTTTGTACACCTCCAGCCGTTCCTTGATATAGGCGGGTGCTTGCCCATAAATTGCCTTATGGGCTATACATAGGCTTTTGAAAACAGACCTTTGCCTAATAGGCAGCCAATGGAGGCTCTATAGCAATGGAGAGGCATGGGATCTTCTTGGGAGCCTGAAAATAAGTAGTGCGGCGGCGTTTTTGGACCACCTGCAATCTGTTGATCAGGGTTTTTGGAAGACCTAAATAAAGCGCATTTCCGTAGTCCAGCCTCGAAATTATTGTGAAATGAAATGAAATGAAATGAAACAAATATTTATAAAAGCGCACTGCGGCCAAGCGGCTTCCTGGCGCTGAGGATCACAGCCAACAATTTGCAAAGAAAACCGGGGGGAGATTAGACAGGAAAAGCCTGAAGAAAGAAAAAAGTTTTAAGAGCTTTCCGGAAATGTGAGAAAATAGGGATAGAGCGAATAGAAAGGGGAAGAGAATTCCAGATCTGGGGAGCCCGCACCGAGAAGCGGGTGCCTCCGGTGCGGGATTTGCGGAAGCGGGGAACGTGAAGAAGGGAGAGAGAGGACGAGCGAAGAGAGCGACAGGGGGCATGAGAAGAAACTAGAGAATTGATAAAGAGAGGAGCAGATCGGGCATGGGCCCGGAAAGCCAAACAGGCAAGTTTAAAGTGAGATCTGAAGTGAACAGGGAGCCAGTGAAGGGATTTAAGGGCAGGGGTGATGTGGGAAAACTTGGGAAGACGAAAAACAAGACGGGCTGCCTGGTTCTGGATGGCCTGGAGACGGCGAGTCTCGTAAGCCGGGATGCCTACAAACAGGCCATTGCCATAATCCAGGCGAGATGTAATAAGGGCAGAAATAATAGTTTTAAGGGCATCAACAGAAAAAAACCGGGAGATTTTGCGGATGAGGCGGAGGGAAAGAAAACAAGCGGAAACGACGGCGCTAATATGCGCATGCATAGAAAGATCATTGCTGATCTTAATGCCCAAGGTCCGAACGGAGGAAACTGGTGAGGGAGGGGGACCGAAGGAAAGGGGCCAGTGAACAGCAGACCAGGGGTTAGAGGGACCACCAGTGAGGACAAGCTCAGTCTTGTCAGGATTAAGCTTTAAATGATTAAAGCTCATCCATTGGGAAATAAAGAGTAGAGTAGAGCTGAACTTGGAAAGAGAGTGAGTAGGAGAGGATAGATCAAAGACAAGCTGGAGGTCATCTGCGTAATTGTACACAGAGACCCCCAGCTCGAGAAGGGAAGAGATAAGAGGGCGGATATAAAGGTTGAAAAGAAGAGGGGACAGAGAAGAACCTTGGGGTACCCCACATGTGACCGGGAGAGGGGGGGCAGAGAAATCAGAGAGGTGAACTGCCTGTGATCTGCCCTGAAGAAAGGACGCGATCCAGGAGAGGGCGGTGCCCTGGATGCCCGCTGCGCCGACACGGTCGAGAAGGATGGCATGATCGACCGTGTCAAACGCAGCGGACAAGTCCAAGAGAACTAAGGCCTGGGGGAGATTGCAATCAGCCTTCCCCTTCAGTTCATCCAAGACCGCGAGGACCACACTCTCAGTGGAGTGGCCAGGTCGAAAGCCAGCCTGGCGGGAGGCCAAGATGTTATTCTCCTCGATAAAGTTCGAGAGACAAGAAGTCACATAGCTCTCGAGGATTTTCCCGAGATAGGGAAGAAGGGAGATCGGCCTATAGTTCGATGGAAGGGAAGGATCCAGGCCAGCTTTCTTCAGGATGGGGTGCACAATGGCAGTTTTAAAGAAAGAAGGAACAGAGCCCGAAGCCAAACAAGAATTGAGAAGAGTTAAGGGGGGAGTGGGGCAAGAAGTGTAAAGGGATCTAAGAATCCGAGCAGGAGCGCAATCTGCCGGAGAGCCGGACTTGACCTTAGCAAGGAGGTCACGGAAGAGCTCAGGTGAGATGGGTAGGAAGTGATCAAAAACAAGAGAGCAACGGAAGGAATGGTCCGGGAAGTTGAGTTCAGGTACAACCGGGATGTTGGACTTGATGGTTATTATTTTATTGATAAAATAGTCATTAAGGGAGTGACAGAGGGATAGAGAGGGGGCAGGGGACAAACTAGCGCGGTCGGAGGTGGCAAGACTACGCACCAGTGAGAAAATCTCACGTGATTTGTTGGCCGAAAGGGCTACGCGCTCCGAAAAATACTTGGATTTTGCCGCTAGAATGGCCGATTTGTAGCTGTTCAGAAGAGCTTTATAAGTAAGGCGAAGATCAGGACAGTAATTGCGGCGCCAGCGACGCTCAGAGCGCCTAAGTTCTAATTTCAGCGACCTGAGGTCGCTGGAAAACCACTTGTGTGCATCATAGGGACGGGCTGATCTGATCTTTCTGAGTGGGGCGGCCCGGTCGCAAGCCGAGGAGAGCCAGTTGTTAATAGCAGCCGCCTGGTTCTCCACAGAGAGGTTGGTCAGGGTGGGAGCCGATGAAAGTAGAGAAGAAGAAAGATCACTAAGGTCCGTCTTGTTCCAACTCCGGGCCCATGCGTTTTTGGGCGGGGAGACTTTCTCGGGTTGACCTAGGCTGATGGAAAAGGAAATCAAAAAATGATCGGACCAGACACAAGGGGAGATCAAGGTGACCGAGGAGTTACAGCGTAGGGACCAAATCTGGTCCAAAGTATGACCATGGATGTGGGTAGGGGCCAAAACAAGAGGGAGAAAATTAAGACAACGAAGGGTGGTAGAAAAGTCTTTGGAGGAGGAGTCCTCCCTTGGGTCACCCGGCCAGAAATTAAAGTCCCCGAGCAAAAGTAACGAGGAATTGTTTACAGCCAGAGTGGCCAGGAGATCCTGCAGGGTGGACACAAATGACGGCATATTTTGAGGGGGGCGGTAGAGAAGAATCACCGTCAGGGGAACCGGGAGGTTGAGCGAGCGGGCCACCAGGAACTCCACACCGGAAATACCGGGGTGCGGTAAGAGCTGGAATTGGAGGGAGCGGCGAACTATCATGGCCACACCACCTCCAGTTTTACCATCTGGGCGGTCGGCGCGAAGAGCATAGTGGGTGTCAGGGAGGATGGCCAGCAAGTCGGGAAGGGAGTCCGAGGAAAACCAAGTTTCTGTAAGGAACAGAAAGTCCGGGGCGTCAGTGTCCAAAAGGTTGAAGAGAGCAGATTGATTTTTCACAGCAGAGCGAGTGTTGAGGAGAAGGGCAGAGGCGACTGGGAAACCAGGGGAAGTGCGAATGAAGGACGGCAGGGAAGATGATAGAGGAGGGGCGATGGGCAGGACTGGACAAATAAGAGGGGGGACATAAATGCCATGCGAGGATAAGAGTTTAACTGTGGATGGGGAGGGGGGGGTGGAGGCAGGAAACGAAGTGAGTTGGGCAGAAGAGTACATCAGAGGACGGGCAGGGTCTGTGGCCCCTGGTCCCGGCCGGTCGCGGACGGGCGCAGACGGGCTTGCCTTAGGCGCGCCTTCGGCGCGCAAACGGCGCGCCCGCTGCGCCCGTCCGCTGCGCGAACGGTAGAGGCACATGATTTATTAGTGAGAGAAGGGGGGTGTGGCCAGGAAGTGGGCGTGGCCGGAGGAGCGTCCGCTGAAGGCGGCAGGCAAGTCAGAGGGAAGCCGCGGCAGCGTCAAGCTCGGCTGCGCGGGAGGGAGGAATGAGGGCGAGGTCCCAGGGCCAGGTAAGGGGACAGTGGATTAAAAAGCGCGCTGAGGCGCTGCGAGGTGCCAGTGAAAATTAAAACAAGCAAAAGTGGCTAAGAGCTCCCGCGGATGGCAGGGGAGCGATCCTATTGAGGAGGCGAGCTCGTAATCAGCTCCTAAGTAGGTAGCGGCCCCGAAGGGGGCGTGGCCAGGAAGTGGGCGTGGCCGGAGGAGCGTCCGCTGAAGGCGGCAGGCAAGTCAGAGGGAAGCCGCGGCAGCGTCAAGCTCGGCTGCGCGGGAGGGAGGAATGAGGGCGAGGTCCCAGAGCCAGGTAAGGGGACAGTGGATTAAAAAGCGCGCTGAGGCGCTGCGAGGTGCCAGTGAAAATTAAAACAAGCAAAAGTGGCTAAGAGCTCCCGCGGATGGCAGGGGAGCGATCCTATTGAGGAGGCGAGCTCGTAATCAGCTCCTAAGTAGGTAGCGGCCCCGAAGGGGGCGTGGCCAGGAAGTGGGCGTGGCCGGAGGAGCGTCCGCTGAAGGCGGCAGGCAAGTCAGAGGGAAGCCGCGGCAGCGTCAAGCTCGGCTGCGCGGGAGGGAGGAATGAGGGCGAGGTCCCAGAGCCAGGTAAGGGGACAGTGGATTAAAAAGCGCGCTGAGGCGCTGCGAGGTGCCAGTGAAAATTAAAACAAGCAAAAGTGGCTAAGAGCTCCCGCGGATGGCAGGGGAGCGATCCTATTGAGGAGGCGAGCTCGTAATCAGCTCCTAAGTAGGTAGCGGCCCCGAAGGGGGCGTGGCCAGGAAGTGGGCGTGGCCGGAGGAGCGTCCGCTGAAGGCGGCAGGCAAGTCAGAGGGAAGCCGCGGCAGCGTCAAGCTCGGCTGCGCGGGAGGGAGGAATGAGGGCGAGGTCCCAGAGCCAGGTAAGGGGACAGTGGATTAAAAAGCGCGCTGAGGCGCTGCGAGGTGCCAGTGAAAATTAAAACAAGCAAAAGTGGCTAAGAGCTCCCGCGGATGGCAGGGGAGAGATTGTGGCAGAAACTACAGTGCGAAGCATGGACCGGGAGAGAAGGGGGACTAATTTGCGCAGCTGTCTGATTAGACCGGTACAGGTCCCCACTATGGAGGAAATCTGACTGACCATTGACAGTTCACTGTCAATCTTAATGCCCAGGCTTTTCACCTTATCCGCTGGTTTAGGGGTTGGACCTAGTTCCTGGGGCCAGTACAAGTCACCCCATGGGGAGAATGTAGATGATACCACTAGAACCTCTGTTTTTTCAGGATTAATCTTCAGAAGGTTCATGGTCATCCAACTAACTGTATATCTAAGCACATCCTGCGCATGGTTCTGCACTGACACTGTGTTATCTATGCTCAATAACAACTGGGTGTCATCAGCATAGTTAAATACACGACAACCCATCTTTGCCAGGGAATTAATTAATGGTTGCAGGTACAGATTGAATAGGAGTGGGGACAGCGCGGAGCCTTGAGGGACCTCGCATGTCAAGTTCCCCACCTCCGATACCTTATCCCCCAGCTGAATCCTCTGTGTCCTCCCTAACAGAAAGGATTCCAGCCACCGATAGGCTATGTCCCGAATCCCCAAATTGGCCAGTCTATCCAGGAGCACGGTATGGCTGACAGTATCGAACGCCGCTGATAGATCTAAAAGTATCAGGGCACTCGGCTTCTTACTGTCAGCCATCCCTCTGAGCTCATCCAGCACCGAGAGCATCACCAACTCGGTGCTGTGATGTGCACGAAACCCCGCCTGCATTTCATGGAGAGAGTAGTGTGACTCCAGGAACGAGGCCAGGGATTTCAGCACATGTTGTTCCAGGATTTTGGACAAGAACGGGAGTTGGGAGATAGGCCTATAATTCTTCAAAGTCTTAGGATCGACTCCTGATTTCTTTATTAAAGGTCCTCAACATAATATAGTGCTTGTAATTGAAACTACGATAGGCTCTAGCAACAACGTACAACTACAGTTAATAGGTGATTCTAAAGCTAAAACATCGAATTCCGTCCTAAACACATTCAGGAATTCTGAGCTTGACAAATCTTGTTATATTCCAGCTTCTGTCTTTCCAGTCCCAATCAGGGCTGATAAGAGAGGGAAATACTATTGGAAGAAATCAGTGGACTCAATAGAATAATCTTGAATGGGAGACAGGAAGGAGTTGTACCCGGGTCTTATACACGGAAAGGTCCAACTGGTTGTCCTTACTAGACTATGTTATATGCAGTTATGACTTATACAACAAGTTTTGCCATTTCTCGACACAATTCATCCAAAGCAGTGATTATGCAATACTTTGCCTTGAAATAGATCTAATTTTTCAGCCAGTATTTTCATTGTCTCGAGCATATGGAAAGGGAGAGGTATCAATCCAACAAAAGTGAGGTTGAATAATCTGGAACGGTGAGAATCTGAGGTTAATCAATAAAGAAATTAACAGAATAATAGTGGTGCAACTGTGCGACCAAATTAATTCAGTTCTCCACTTTGAACGTACTCTTATAGCAGGATTTAATACCCTGCAGTGGAAGTCTTCCGTCACCAAACACAGACTACCTAGGAAGAAAGACTATATAGGGAACTATCCCCCTAATAAGTTCAATAAGTTAATCAGACTCCAATGTATTAACCATTCACTGACTAGGAAGTCTGAAATTTCCATCTTAAAGAAAAAAGTGGCAAAGGCTCTGTATTTAGGACAACACAGCAAAAATGAATAGGAACTGAGTGGACCTTTAAGAAGCAGTGCGGCAAAAAAACATCATGGCCTTTTGGGATATAGTTGCAAAAGCTAGTGATAATAAAATACCACCACTGCGACACAAATTCCACAAAAGGAATGGGTAGGTTATCTTACTAAATTGTAAGGAACTAACTTGACATTCTACAGCGAAGCATACCTATGTATGGTTAATCCCTGCAGCAAGTTTGACCAGCAGATAATACCGCCAACAGAAAGGCAAAATGTCTTCTATATAAGGAAAGCGAGTGCTGCCACAGCAATGGGACCAGATAGGATCCCCATGAAGGTTCTAAAAGAAAATATTGATGGATGGAGTACAGTTTTGACCCTCTCTTTAAGTACTGCTACCGAACTAGCCATACGTTCTGGGCTGGGAAGCATCATGTTCCCTCTCTTGAAATAAGGTTCCCATATTTCTCCAAACAATTATCATCAAACCACCCTCCTGAATGCCACAGGGAAGATCTTTTTGGCCAGTGTATTGGACCATCCGAATCACTGGGCAACATCCAGGGGCAATTCCTATGGTCCAGGCAGGCTTTTGACAAAACCATTTAAGCCCAGATGTAGGTAATAGCAAATTACCGAATGGTAAATACCGAATTTTACCGATTCGGTATTTACTAATCGGTAATTGCTATGTAGGTAAAAAATGCGATAAAAATACCGAATCGGTAAGATTCGGTAATTACTGATTCGGTAATTACCAAATCAGTATTTGCCATTGATTCCTATGGGCCTTGAAGCCCATAGGATTAAATAGCAAATACCGATTCGGTAATTACCGAATCATTAAAATTACCGATTTTACAAGGGGGACACGGTGTCACTTTGACACCCTGTTGCACCCATGTTTCTGGCTTGTGTGCCATGTGACACACAGACATGCCCTTAGGGCATGTCTGTGTGCCACATGGCACAGGTGTACATGCACAGGTGTGCATGTAAACTGGAATTAGTTATTTACCATGTAATAGTATTACATGGTAAATAACGAATCGGTAATGGCCTGTGGCACTGTTTTCAGTGCCACCTACATCTGTATTTACCGATTCGGTAAATTTACCGATTCGGTATTTTACAGAATCGGTAAGTTTACCGAATCAGTAAATATACCGATTCTGTAAATTAGGCCTACCTAAATCCCAAATACCGATCAGTAACGGCCGAAATCAGCGAACTACATCGGGCCCTTAGTGTCTGACCGTAATGCAACCCTACAAACCATTAATGTTAAATATGTAACCTGTAGTTTATAGCTTATTTGTTGTTTTTTCTATTGCTTTCAATAAGGTGGATAGGCCCTCCCTGTGGAGAAAATTAATGAAATTTGGTATCCCGGCAACCTTATTGATGCTAATAATTAACCCTCCACACACATACATAGTGTAAAGTTCAGATGGGAGGAGACAAAGGACAAACTTAGGAGATTCCCTCACAGAATGGTCTCAAGCAGGGATGTCGCCTCGCCCCCTGCTCTATTCCCACTATTCCTAAGTGACCTACGACACTGCTTCCAGGAGGTAAATAATTTCCCACTCCAAATAGCAACTCAAAAAATCAATTTTTTAATGTACAGTGACGACGTGGTCTTTTTTTTACCTCACCCCAATTTGCCTTCAGCGCAACATTGAGGCACTTTTTAATCATGCAGATTTTTTTTTTTAAATAAATATTTCAAAAACGAAAATAGTAATGTTTAGGGGAAAGAAAAATGTTAAATTCATCACCTAGAAATTAGGAGGAATACTAGTCAAAGTAGTATCAACTTAGACCTATCTAAGAAGAGTATTCTCTCAGTCTTTTGGAACTGCCTTGCATTTCCAACGGACTGAATTAAAAGTGGTAGGCCACCTTTTAGCAATAAAATTTTTTTATCAATCCTCAGGGATTCGACATTTTCTTGCTCTCCTGGAAATCTATTGCACAAAGATCTTCCCTATACTAATCTGTGGGCTAGAGTGCATTCCTACAAATTTTTTATTTTTTAAGTCTTAAAGAAGGGAAACTCCGGTGTATAATCACTTCTACAAGTCAAGCCACACCTGTACATGTACTCCAGCTAGAACTAGAAGTAGTTAGAACATACACAAGAGCCTTGGCAAATCTAATCAGATGAGCCTACAACCTATTACATGCACCCCCAGGCTCACTGAGATCGCTTGTAAATCACAAAGCCTTTAGGGATCATTCAGGGAAAAATACCTTTAAAGAGAACTTAGTGACTGCTCTGGAGTTTTTCCAATGTTTTGTAAAACTCCTCCAATCCTGGTCTCCAGCACTTTTGAAGTTCTTCCTGAAAAAATCCAGCCCGAGATGCAGCTTTGATGTAAATAAACTCTGCTGCCTACAGCTAGCTCAATATAAGCCTTTTTTAGCAACAGTGATATATAATGTCCGTCCCAAATATTTGAGTTTTTCATTAGATCATACGGTCAGGTGCTGCATTTTGATGTTAAGACAGAGAATTCTACCACTAAAAGACCCAACTATAAACTGGGGTGGCACATTTGATAAACCTGACCTCTTTGATATTTGTAGTGGAGGAACCCAAGACTTGACACACGTATATTTGTTAGTTCCAACAAGCTTCTGGTTGAAGTACACAGCTGTTTTATAAAACCTATCTGTACTAAGTATAACAATAAAATTTAACTTGATTTGACATTATCCAGTGAATGTGAGTGTTTTTAAAATGTTTATGAGTGTTAACTAAATATACCACGGTGTATTGATAAATCAGTGGGTGTACGAGTGCCTGTATGAATCATTCAGTGGGTGTGTGACTGACTATATAAGTGAGTAATTAGGTATCTCAGTGAATGTTTGGGTGAGTGACTTGTGTGAATGTCTGTATCTGTCTATCAGTTGGTGACAAGTAGTTGTAGAGGTGTGTGAGGGGAAACATCTTTTACGACGCAACCCAGTCATTACATTGCAACATTATTTACAAACGCATGTCACTACAAAGCAGTCATTACAATGCATGACACTACATCGCATGATACTGCATCGCATGTCACTACAACGCAGGCATTACAACACATACCATTACAACGCATAGTACCCCTACACTAGCCTAAACCTACCCTATTGTTGCACCCCCTGGAGTTAGAAAATGAATTTTTACCCCTACACTATCCAACTCTTACCCTACTGTTGCACCCCCTGGAGTGAGAATAGTAATTTGTACCCCTACACTATCCAACACCTACCCTACTGCTGCACCCCCTGGAGTTAAAATAGTAATATTTACTCCTATGATATCCAATACTTACCTTACATGCAATGTAATCGTATGCATTGTAATGGTATGCGTTGTAAAGGTATAATGTGATGTAATGGAATGCATTGTAAAGGTAGTTTCTAAAAATGCGATGTAGTGTCATGTGATGTAATGGAGTGCATTGTAAAGGATGTTATGATGTAAAAACTGCATTGTAAAGCCATGCGTTGTAAATGTATGCGTTGTAATATCATACATTCGGGTGTGAGTGGGTATGTGAGTTTCTGTATGGATGAGTGATTGATTGTTTGAGTATGGGTTTGAATGTCTGTGTGGGTGGGTGGGTGAGGTGATGATTAACTGCCTGTATGAATGAGTGCATGGGTCAGTCAGTGGCTCTATTGGTAAGTGAGTGTGTGTATAAGGGGCTGTGTGGTTGAGTAAGTCTCAGTGGTGGTGTTGGTGAATAAATGTATGTCATGTGAAAGGCAGTACAGGTGAGTGTTGGAGTATATGAGTGACTGTGTGACTGAGTGATTGTGAGATTGGCCGTATGGGTGAGGGTGTGCTTGTGTCAGTGACTGCATAGGTGAGAGACTATGTGTTAGTATCTGTATGAATAAATGAGTGGGTGGGTGCATAACTCTATAGGTGAATAAATGGCTGTGTGATTGACTCTAGAGGTGAGTGAGTAGGTGTGTGAGTAGCTCTTTGATTGACTGACTGTGTGTGAGTGGCTGTATGGGAATATGAGGGGATATATCAGTGGTTATATTAGGGAGTGAGTTGGTGTATGTGAGGCTGTATGGGTAACTGAGTGGATGTGTGTGTGTAGTCCTATGAATAAGAGAGTAGATGTATAAATATGGGTATGAGTGTGTCAACGTTTTTGCGAATGCTAGTGTAGAAGTTGGAGTGGGTGTATGAAAGGTTATAATGGGGGAGTGTGTATGTAAGAGATTCTGTGGATTATGTCATCAGTTGAGTCATTTGATATGTTATCAGTGATGTCATCAGTTATATCACAGACCATGTCATGAGTGATATAATATGTGAAGTCATAAGCAGTGCTTTGTGGGGCGCTAGTTTTAGTAGCTTAGCTAACTTTCACTGCTGAATTTTTCTGGTTTTGTACGAGTGAAAGGTCAGCCTAACCATAGAGTCCCTGTAACCTTTGGTTTTTACAGTGAATTTCTAAGGTTTTTTAAATGCTAATTCCTAACTATAATGTCCCAGTAAACGTTGCTTTTTTCAGTGAATTTTCAAGGTTTTTAATATCAATTTCTTAATTGTAAGGTCCAGTTTTTTAAGTGAACCTCTGAGATTTTCGTATTTTATTTCTATAATTGGATATTTTGTATTATATTTATAATATATACCACCGATTTCTGGGTATGTGTTTTTGGGTTGTAAATAGTTTTTAGGGTTTAGGGTGGAAATTGTGTACAGGTATTTGAGTGATAAGAGATTTTCTAAGGTTTAGAGTGGGTATGGGTTTTGGGTAGCAAGGGAACTTTTAGGGTTTAAGTTGGGTATGGATGTTTGGGAGGTAATGGATTTTTTAGGTTTAGTGTTTATATTGGTATTTAGTTGCAAGGGATTTTTTAGGGTTTAGGGTGAGTATGGGTTAGTGGGTGGCACTGGATTTTTAGGGTTTAGGGTATGTATGGGTTTTTAGGTGGTAAGGAATTTCCTAGGGTTTAGGGTGGGTATGGATTTTGGGTGGCAAGGGAATATTTAGGGTTTAGGGTGGATATAGGTGTTTGGGTGGCAAGGGATTTTTTAGGGTGGGTATGGGCTTTTTATTGGCAAGAGAATTGTTAGTGTTTAGGATGGGTATAAGTTGTTGGGTGGTAAGGGCTTTTTTAGGGTTGACGGCGGATAAGAGTTTTTGAGTGGAAATTGAATTTTCAGCATTAAGGGTGGGTGTGGGTTTTTCAGTGGACAGGGATTTTTTACGGTTTAGGGTGGGTATTGGTTTTTGTGTAGCAAGGGAATTTTTAATGTCGAGGGTGGGGGTGGGTTTTTTGCGGGTAAGGGACATTTTATGCTTTTGGGTGGGTAAGGGTTTTTTGGTGATAAGGGAATTTTTAGGGTTTAGCTTGAGTGTGTATTTTTGGGTGCTAAGGTCTTCTTAGGGTTTAGATTAGGTATAGTTTTTTGAGGGAGAAGGTAAATGTTATGGTTTGGGTGAGTATGGGTTTTGGGTGATAAGGGAATTTTTAAGGTTTAGGGTGAGTGTATGTTTTTCGGTGGTAAGGTCTTTTTTGGGTTTAGATAGGGTGTGGTTTTTGAGGGGGAATGGAAATGTTATGGCTTGGGTTGGTAGGGGTTTTTGTTGATAAGGGCATTTTTAAGGTTTAGGGTGGGTGGGTGTTTTTGGGTTGTAAGTTATTTTTTCGGGTTCAGATTGGGTACAGGTTTTTGGTGGTTATGGTTTTTGGGTAGTAAGGAATTTTTTAGGGTTTAGGGTTAGTATGAGTTCTCGGGTGGCAAGCACATTTTTTAGGGTTTAGGGTGAGTATGGTTTTTTAGGTAGAAAGGACATTTTTTGTGTTTAGGGTGGTTCTGAGTTTTTAGATGGCAAGGAAATTCTTAGGGTTGATGACGGGTGTAGGTTTTTGGGTGTTAACAGAATTTTCAGGGTTAGGGTGGGTATAGGTTTTTGGGTGGCAAAGCAATTTTCAGTATTTAGGATGGTTGTGGAATTTTTAAGGGATTTTTCGGGGTTTAGGATGGGTAGGGATATTTGGGGTGATAATGGAATTTTTAGGGTTTATGGTGGATGGGTGCTTTTGGATGGCAAGGTATTTTTGGGTTTAAGTTGGGTATGGATTTTTGGGTGGCAAGGTTATTTTTGGAGGTTTTGGTGCTATGCGTTTTTGGGTGGTAAGGTATGTTTTAGGGTTTAGGGTGGGCATCGGCTTTTGTGTGGCAAGTGAATTTCTATGGGTTTCAGGTGGGTATGGTTTTTTGGGTAGTAAGGGATTTTTTTAAGGTTAGGGTGGGAATAGGTTTTTGGGTGTTAAGGGATTTGTTCGGGGATAGGGTGGTAAATTAATGTGTAGGGTTTAGCATGAGTATAGATTTTTGGATGACAAGGGAATTTTCAGGGTTTAGGGTGGGTATGGGTCTTTGGGTGGTAAGGGATTTGTGAGGGTTTAGGGTTAGAAGAGACTTTGTATAGTTTAGGGTGGGTATGGGATTGGCAAGAGAATTTTTAGGGATTAGGGAGGGTGTGGGTTATTGGATGGCAAGGGATTTTTTAATGTTTTTTGACTTGGCTATATCTTTTGCGCCGTTTGATGAATCTTCCCAAAATCTTCCCAAAAAGTTTGTTGATGATTTTGGCTGTGCATGGAAATTTTGGGAGGTCAAAAAAGTGTGTTTCCAATGTTAATTACCTATAGTCTTTATTCACCTGCAGCCTGAAACGCTGGACATATTAACCCAAAGTTTGGGAAAAAGGTAGATTCTGTTCCAAAGATCACACTTTTTCTTATTTGACGGAAATCTGTGCAGTAGTTTTTGAGATATTATAGGAAACTAAATTTGCATATCTGGGAATATGTGGTTCTTTTGTAGTACCTCAGTATATATGTTTAAAACTCAGAAACTTTTAGAAAATACTAACATCACTGGGTGATGTCATCAGTGATGTCATGAGTAATGTCACTGAACATGTCATGAGTCATCTAATATGTGAGGTTGTAAGCAGTGCATTGTGGGAGCATAAATTATAGTTAGCTAAGGTAACTATAACTGCTGAATTTCCCTGCTTTTGTACGAGTGAAGTCAGAACCAAACTATAACATTCCTGTAACCTTTGGATTTTCCAGTGAATTTCAAAGGTTTCTTAAAATTATATTTCCAAAGTATAATGACCCTGTACCATTGGATTTGTCAGTGAATTTTCAAGGTTTTTTTTAAGATGCCCATCACAATGCACAGTGGAGGATTACATACAGGCCTTGGCTTGGCATTGTGCTGCCCTCACCCAAGCTTTCTCCTTCTGCCCTCCCTCCTCCTTGCCATCGATTGACCAAGTCAATGACCCTGCTCCCTCATTACAGCTATTTGTGGCTATTGTTCTGCCATTGCCCTTGCTGCCCTAAACAGTTACTTTGCCGCCCCATCCAACTCCTCCCTCCCCTCTGTTGTCCAAGTCTATGTACGAGCCCCTTCCCTCCTGCCGTGCATGATCTGATGTGCTGCCACTGTCATCCAATAATCTTGAAGTCCCTGTCCACACCTCCTACCCTCAGTTGCCCATTCTATGCCACACCATTGCCACCCTTCTTCTAAGTCTCTGTGCTTAGCTTGCCCCCCTCTCTCCTTCCACTTGCACTCTGATGTCTGTGTACATGCCCCTGCTCCCTTGTTTCTGCTAACATATTCTATGGATCTGCCACACTCCTATCTACTCTGGGTGTTCTGCTGAGCTGCCACTGCCCCTTCCACTTGCCTAGCATGGTAAGATGGGTGCCACCTTTTCCTTCCACCTCCACCCTGCCTGTCCAAGTTTCATGCCCGATCCCCTTTCTCCTGTCATCTATGCAGCGGCAGTCCTCCACTGAGGCAGAGGAGCGTTGTCTCACTTTTCTGCAAGCAGTGTAAAAAGGAAAACAAAAAAAATAATAACTAACATTTTCTATTATTATCATTTTCCTTCCTGCATGGGTGAGGGGCGGGCAGGTGGGGCTGGGCTAGCCAGTATATGGGGCAGGGGAAAGAGTGTTCAGCACAATCCTTAACTGTGCATGACTGCTTGGCCAACCCTCTTTGCCGGCCAAACTGTCATGTGCACTATGCATCTTTCCCACCAGGCTGCATTACACAGCCTGGTGGGAAACATGCCCAGCCTGCAATCCCCAGTGTGCGCACCGAACTACAGCACTTAGACCAATCACAATGATGCTGTGAGTAGACAGGGGATTCTGGAAGGTTGTGTGCTTTCTGTTGCTGCACAGACAATGAGGGGGTAGAGGCACTGGCACCCAGGTACGTCCATTGTTTTTTTGTATTCTACCCCTCTTCTCCCTCCACCCCACCACCCACGTTCAATAGCAGCTGCTACTGCCTCCATGGTCCATTTTGTTGCTGTTCCCTACTGCCCTCCCTGCTCTGTTTTGCTGCAACTGCTCTGCATGCCTGCCCTGCATTGTCTGTAGGAAAGCCTCTTCCCCTACCATTTTTGTGTTTGTACAGCCCCTACCCCTCCCTTCTGTCCTCCGTGGTCCTGTGTGCATGCCCCGTCCTCTTGCCTACCATAGCTGTTGTGCTGCCACTAACCCTCATGCTTACAATGCATGTTCTGTGCTGCTACATCCCCTCACACCTGCCGTGTGTAGTCAGTTTGCTGCCTCGACTCTCTCTCCCACCTGTCCTCCAATGTCTGTGAGTATACCATTATAGTCTCACTCTTGCCCTCAATGGTGTGATGTGTTTCCAGTGCCCATCCTTCCTGTCTTCCATGGTCAGCGTGCTGGTCCTGCCCTGCTCCCTTGCCTCGGTTGCCCTTTTCCATGTACAGACCCCTATCCCCTCCATCCTGCCTGGACCTTTATTCTCATGCCCTGACCCCTCCCTCCTGCCCTTCATGGTCCATTAGGCTGCAACTGCCCCTACTGTCTACCCAGTTGCCTTTTTCCCCTCAGCTCTCTGTTGTCAAAGTGCATGGCCCTGTCACCTTCCTATTCCATGGTCTGTTGTGCAGCACTGCCAATCTACATGCCCTGATTGGTGTATTGTGCTGCTGCAACCCCTGGTGCCTGCTCTATAAGGTCAGTTTGGTGCTCCTGCCCATCTTCCCTCTGTCCTCTCTTATCTGAGACCAAGTCCCCACTCCATTCATCTGGCCCTCCGTGATCCAGTGTACCTTATTTGCCAACATTTTGAACTTGGTAAGAGGGAGATTTTGAAAAAGAAAACCTTGGGTATTGATTTTCCCTGTTGACTCACATTGATAAGGAGGAACTTTCAGGCAGTAGACAGATTAAATAAAGCCCTTTTGGACTTAAAAACATTTGGCATTTCCTGCCTGAATCTTATCTGTTGGCATGTATGGATGTACTGCCATTGCCTCTTCCTTCTGCCCTCAATGTTCTTTCATGTTGCCACAGCCTCTTTTGTCTGTACTGCATGGTTGGTTTGCTGCCCTTGCCCCCCTTTCCTCTGCTCTCCATAGTCCATTGTGCTGCCACTGCCCCTCCCACCTGCCCAGCATGGTCAATGTATTGCCTCTGAACCCTCCTCAATGAGAGGATATTTTTTCCAGTGAAATTATAGGCAGTGCTCTAAACAACCAAAATGAGGCCATATTTTCTAAGTTCTCAAACAGTGACAAAGCACTTTTAGATAATTTCCCATCTTTATGTTTTTTATGTATGGTTGATCACTTGATTATTTGCTACACTTCAGGTAGAGGATGTGGTGTTATGACCAGAGCTGCAGACTTTGCAACTGGGGAACCAGGTTTGGTATCAGCTCAACATCCTGTGATTTCAGACAAATCATTAAATCTCCACATGCCTAAAAACTAAATGTATGTATCTTTGAGTAATAATGCTCATGTAATGCACTAAATACTTCTGGGTCAAGTCTGTGCTCTATAATACTGCAAAAGAAATACAACAAAAAAGTGTTTTGAACACTTCTGACATTGGTCTATACTTGGGCTACATTTTGGTGATATTTGTGCTATATTTGGCTCTCTTTTCTCTAGGGGCCATTTTAGGGAACTAATCTGTTATGTAGCTCCCTAATTTCTTTATTTACTGCAGTATTCTCAGTAGAAAATGCTTTCTGTTTTCTACTTCCATTCTATCAATATGGTATTCTATATTTTAGCACTCTAGCTGCTCATTAAAACACTATAGTAAAATGTGTTGCCAGATTGGGCTGTTTCCCACACAAATGGGAGACATTTTTCCCATTTGTGCGGGAAAAATCAACCCTATTTGAGGTATCACCATTTCAAATCAGGGCTGTCAATAATTCGTATAGAGAACCTGCTACTTGTAATGTTCTGCTTCATGTTGCTGGCCTCCCGAAGAGAGAATGGACCACTGATCTTATGAGGGGTAGGCCTGTCATCATTTTTTAAAAAGTTTTGAATCATTGCATTTGCCTCTCTTCGCGCGGAGGAGGCAGGAGTGTCAATGTATGTGCTGGTTTGCCTACCCAACAGCCTACTTCTGTTGCGCGTGGGAGTCCCTCGGTGCCCAGCAAGTTTATTAAGGTAAGATTAGTGGCCAAAATGTCCACTTTTCCCTCTCTCCCGCTGTCAGCTACCCCCTCTCTTTCTTCCTTTTCCTCTTTTTCCCTCTCTTTCTATCTCTCTCTCCATGCTCCTCAATTGCTGAAAACAGTGCTTCAATAAACATCTCTTACCCACTGTTTTCTCTACCTCCCTTCATTCGCTATCCTGTTAAATAGATCCAAAACAAGAAAGCCACACTTTTGCTGGAAATGTTGTCTTTTTTTGACTTTTTTCTGTTCCAAAGTGCAGCCTCGGGACAAAGCGAAAAAACAGGTTCAAAATACGAAAAACAACAACTAAATAAAGCATTAGTGAAGTGCTACTTTAATTTTCTCATCATTTTTTGAACAGCATTGTTTTCCCCGGGTGTGCGAGTGCACCATTCCTGGAGGTTCTGTAATGCCTGGTTGATAACAGGACAGGAAAACATTAGGGGGCTTCTTACGATGTCAGTCGTAAAGCCTCCAACTTCAGGTCTAAGGCCTTATGACAGGCATTGTCGGTTTCAAATCCGACCGGCTGATTTTGATTCAGCCGGTCAGAATTGAAACCGGATGGCTGGCTTCTGACAGTCTCATGGAGCCGGTCAGCCAGTCGGAACCGGCACTTTATCCGAATGGTTGGCGGATTACAATGCACAGTTTCCGCCATGGTTTCCATGCTGGCCTTTTTGACATAGAAACCAATTCGGAAAGCATATTTGGAGGCTCCAAGCACGGCCCCCTTTCCATTGCTCCCTCTGGTTGGGGACCTAGTTGGTGCCTATGGTAATTCCCTGTTATTCCCTGCACCCCGTGGCAGGCACCTTGCCATGGGGTGCAGGGATTAACCCCACATTCCATTTCCCTATGGGAGCATGTACTACTGACGTTTTATGGCCATTACACATGCTTCCATACGGAAATGTTGAAATGCGACCGAAAAGTGTCCGGTCGCATCCTAACCTGATGTTGGCTGTTCCTGTTTCCAAGACAGTGCGTCCGCCCAACATTTTAATCGCCCCCTAATGTGATCCTTATCAGCTCTTTTACCTATTTTTGTTCATAAAATGTATACTGCACCTCTGTGTTGAGGGATTTTGTCTTTTTAAACCATACTGCTTAGGTTTTGTAAAGATTTAAGCAATGGACATTGAAACGGGTCCCTTCTGGGCCCTGTAGTCATGTTCTTAACGCTTCAGGCAAAAACACACATTGATTTCTGAATTATGAGTGTAAAAGTGTTAAGGTAACTATTTTGTTCTGCTTACATTTCACATGTTTTACTTAATTCCCTATGAGGGCTTGCCTTTTCCAGGATGTTATTACTTTTTTTCCAGGCAGCGTGCTCCTCTTGTGCATATTTTGAATTGAGTCGTGTCCAGGTGTTTATAACTGAGCACAATTGGGTTGTAACTGAAGGCAGTGCAAGTTTTTCTCAGTGGGACTGTATGGTGTTCAGTGGGGGAAAGGATGTGGCACTAAGGCCAGAGCTTCTAAATTTTGAACTGGGGAACCAGGTTCAGCCTTCATGAACAGTCCTCCAGACAACTCTCCTGAGGGAGCACAATTCCATGATAGACCGTAAAAGTCCTAGCTAGACCTTAGAAACTCCAGGTAGACCTTAGAAACCCTGGTATCTTAGCACCTTGAAGGCCTGTCCACCACAATCCACACTGAAGATCACCTCAGTCTTGTGGATAGGACAGCGCAGCACCACACCCTAGAGCAACAGTGGCCATGTCACCGAGGTCACAGGGCCCTTGAGACCAGTCTGCCTCACCCATTGGGATCTCCATTGGATTTGTTTCAGCAGGAGTAGTGCAACTTACCAGCGATCAGCAAAGCAGGATTTGCATGCACACCAACCTAAGAGGCATATTTACAAGAGAATGGCGGCGTGCAGCATTAAGCAAGGATGTGCTGTATTTACAATGGTACAGCGCATCCCTGAGCTTTCCCTAGAACTGGCGCTAAACTCAGCTGCCAGCACCAAGGCATGCACCCTTGCAACACCTCCGTTGAGGGAATGTTTGCTTATGTGCAGGAAGTTGTGCCTTCTTGCACATACACATACCAGAATGGCAAATTGTAACTTATATGGGTTCTTATTGTGCAGCAGACATAGAAGTTACAAATCATCATTTTTTTAAATGATTGTTTATGTGCAGGAAGGGGCACCTTCCTGCACATAAACAATCATTCTGGTGATTTGCTTTTTCTATGTGTGCTGCACAGTGAAGCACACATAGAAACAGCAAAAACAGGAGAAATTATCCATTTCTCCTCGTTTTGCCATGTTAAGAACAGGTTTAACCTGGTCTTAATTTTGGCCCTGCCTCCTGTTTACCCCACCCTTGCAAATAGGGGGCAGTGTCATACTCAGTGAGTGTTGCAGCAAATAAGGCCAGCCTGACAGACACTCTTCATGTTCAGGTCAGACAGGCAGGAGCTGTACATGTGCTACCTAACACTTCTAACACTGATCTAAAAAGTGTCCAGATTGCTCACTCTTCTTTTGCCTGAAAAAATTCTCTTCTTTCTCACCAAACTATTCTCCTTTTCCACTGTGATTTCCTTTCTGAGTATGGTACAGGACTGTGCCCTACGTTTCTGAATTTATGAATTGTTGTTCATGTATTGAGATGTTATAATTCCATGATTGTTTTCAAAATAAACTCCCTGTCCAGCTGGACATGGATAAATATATAGCAGCCTATTATGGTCTATATATCATTGCCCTATATCTCTGAAACTGCTTAGGACCTCTGTTCCCTTTAACCGGCATCAAGGAACTGCATGCAAAATGAAAGGCATTAGTGTATAACTTATTTACTTATTTATTTATTTAAAGGGTTTTATGTAGCGGTGCTGGACCCAGGAGTATCAGAGCGCTTTACAAGGTAGGTAGACATATTAAGATATAATATACAAATGACAATGTGCAGAAAAATTCACAAAAGATAAAACATTGCATTAAATGAGTGAAGGGGCAAACCATCAAAGGGATAATAAGAGGGATAAAGGGAGTTGAAATTAGGGAGAGAGAAGGGGTTGTAGAGACAGAGAATGAGAATATGGAAAGAGGGAGAGGGGTTGGGTAAAAGTATGAATCATAGCAGAGCGGTAATGAGCAGGATCAGATTCAGGAACATTAGGAACCCCAATATTTGTAGAGGAGAAGTACTTTGAGTCTTTTTTGGAAGAGAGGGTAAGAGGGGTTGCAGCAAAGGTCTTTGGGGAGAGAATTCCAAATCGTAGGAGCAGTACCAGAGAATGCACGTGGTTGGGTCTTTTTTCATTTTAGTCTAGGAGGGATCAGGACAAGGGAGTTAGGGCTCCTCAGGGACCTGGAGTACCCTGCTTTTTGTAGTTTGCTTGAAAGGTAAGGGGGATGTTTTGGTGAAGAGCTTTGTGCGTGATACAGCAGTCTTGTAGGTGGATCGTCCTTCAATTGGAAGCCAGTTTAGGTTTTTGAGGACAGGAGAGATGTGGTCAAATCTTTTACAGTCAGAAATAAGTCTGGTGGCTAGGTTGAGAACACATTTATTCGGTGCTAGGTGGACTTTAGGGGTGCCAGCAAGCATGGCGTTGCCATAGTCGATTCTGGAAAGGACAAGGGATTGGACAACAATTTTGAAATCATAGGCAGGAATAAAAGGTTTAATTTTATTGATGGTGAAGGGTAAAAAGAGCACTTTTGGCTGCATTTTTAATGTGTGGGATGATCGATGCTGATGCCTAGGAATTTGACAGAATTAGAGGTGGAGAGGGAGCAATTAAGTGCTTTGATATCATTGATCCAGAGTTGAATTGGAAGGGGATTATTTTTGGGAGTGAAAAGGATGATTTCGTTTTTTTTAGGAGTAAGTTTGAGATGATTAGGATGGAACCATGTTTTGACTTTCATCAGAGTATCAATGAGGTGAAGGATGTCATTGTGGGATTTGATCTTGTAGTATAGTTGAGTATCGTCGGCATAGAGGTGGTAACTGATTTTGGCTTGTTTGACAATGAGGGTGAGTGGTTCCATGAAAAGATTGAATAGGGTTGGTGAGAGGATAGACCCTTGGGGGACACCGAGAGAGACATGTTGGGGTTTGGAGAGGCAATGACTAAGCGTAATTTGTTGAGATCTATTTTGGAGGAACGAGGAGAACCATTGCACAGTGCCTTTAAAACCAAAGTGATCTTTGAGGGTATTAAGAAGGGTGGGATGGTGGACAGTATCGAATGCAGCCGAGAAATCAAGGAGGATTAGTAGTGAGGATTCACCTTTGCCTAGAGAGCGATGAATGTCATCTGTAATATTGAGCATAGCAGTTTCGGTACTGCATCCCTTTCTAAAGCCAGATTGGAAAATGTCGAGGAGATTGAAGGAGATGATATGGTTATCTAATTTGGATAAGACACATTGTTCAAGGGCTTTAGAGAGGAAGGGAAGGTTAGAGTTAGGGCGTAGATTGTTAAGGTCATTAGGGTCAACAGAGGGTTTTTTAAGAATGTGGGAGATTTGCCCTAGTTGAAGGGAGGCAGGAACACAGCCAGTGGAAAGTGAGGAGTTGATAATATTGGTCCAAATTGGGGCTATGATATATTTGAGTTCTTGAACTAAATGGGCGGGAAGTGGACCTTTGGAGTGTGAGGATGGTTTGAGTTTAGAAATGATGTTGATGATTGTGGTTTCTGATACTGGACTAAATTCACTCCATGAAGCCTTGTTCTTAGAAAGGTGAGCCGTCCGGGATGAATCGAGATAGGGGAGATCAGGGAGGGGTTGAGAGGGGACGAGATGTGGGGGAGAGGAGGACGAAAGTAAATTAGGAATGTTAGGGAGAGTGCATTGGTTAAGGGGAGGTTGGAGAGAGAGAAGGGGGAAGAGAAGGATAGTTCAATGTTGTTGACTTTATTCGTAAATAAGTTGGCAATTTCTTTGCATCTATCCACAGAGGCTGCTAATTTAGGAGGGCCAGAGGAAGTTTGTTTTTTAACGATGTTAAAGAGTTCTCTGGGTTTGTTTCTAGCCTGGTCAAGTTGTGACCGGAGAAAGGAGGCCTTTTCGTTGAAGATATGTTTTTTGTAAAGGGCTCTGGTAGATCTCAGGAGCACCAGGTTATCAGAGGTGGGATGATTTCTCCAGGCACGTTCTGATTGTCTGAAGGCCCGTCTTTCATTATTGAGTTCGGCATTAAACCAGGACTTGGGAGGGATGTTTTTTTGTTTTTTGAGTTTGATTGGGGCAATTAGGTCGAGGGCTTCAAGAATAGAATTATTGTAATGGTCAGTAAGGTCATTGGTGCTATGAGAGGGAGGGGGAAGAGGTAAACGTGTTTTAATTGTGGATTCCAGTTCGCCAGGTGGAATAAGGTGAAGGTTGCGAGTAGGTTTCATAGGTAAAGTGCTCACAGGGGATGGCCAAGCCAAGCTTACATTTTAGCAATAGCCCCATCATACCAGGACTAGCCCCTAAAAAACTATCCTGTCTCTTGAATAATCATGCCTCAATAATATGCCTCCAGGAAACATGGAGTGTGGACAATTTTAATCTGGAAAACTATTTTGTCTTTAATGTCTTGGCCATAAGGTCAAGATGAGGGCTTGCAAAGGGAGGTCTGGCCATCCTGCTATCAGAAGAGCTGAGGTGGGATTTTGAAATAATCCATCTCATTGGCCCTAATGTGCAGTGCCTCAAGCTAAAGTACTCGAACAATAATGCTTACATTAAACCACTATATTTTTTAAATATTTATATCCCTCCAGGTCCTCAACATACTATAGTGCTTGTAATTGAAACTACGATAGGCTCTAGCAACAATGTACAACTACTGTTAATAGGTGATTTTAAAGCTAAAACATCGAATTCCATCCTAAACACATTCAGGAATTCTGAGCTTGACGAATCTTGTTATATTCCAGCTTCTGTCTTTCCAGTCCCAATCAGGGCTGATAAGAGAGGGAAATGCTATTGGAAGAAATCAGTGGACTCAATAGAATAATCTTGAATGGGAGACAGGAAGGAGATGGTTGTCCTTACTAGACTATGTTATATGCAGTTATGACTTATACAACAAGATTTGCCATTTCTCGACACAATTCATCCAAAGCAGTGATTATGCAATACTTTGCCTTGAAATAGATCTAATTTTTCAGCCAGTATTTTCATGGTCTCGAGCATATGGAAAGGGAGAGGTATCAATCCAACAAAAGTGCAGTTGAATAATCTGGAACGGTGAGAATCTGAGGTTAATCAATAAAGAAATTAACAGAATAATAGTGGTGCAACTGTGCAAGCAAATTAATTCATTTCTCCACTTTGAAAGTACTCTTATAGCAGGATTTAATACCCTGCAGAGGAAGTCTTCCGTCACCAAACACAGACTACCTAGGAAGAAAGACTATATAGGGAACTATACCCCTAATAAGTTAAATAAGTTAATCAGACTCCAATGTATTAACCATTCACTGACTAGGAAGTCTGAAATTTCCATCTTAAAGAAAAAAGTGGCAAAGGCTCTGTATTTAGGACAACAGAGCAAAAATGAATAGGAAGTGGGTGGACCTTTAAGAAGCAGTGCGGCAAAAAACATCATGGCCTTTTGGGATATAGTTGCAAAAGCTAGTGATAATAAAATACCACCACTGCGACACAAGTTCCACAAAAGGAATGGGTAGGTTATCTTACTAAATTGTAAGGAACTAACTTGACATTCTACAGCGAAGCATACCTATGTATGGTTAATCCCTGCAGCAAGTTTGACCAGCAGATAATACCGCCTACAGAAAGGCAAAATGTCTTCTATATAAGGAAAGCGAGTGCTGCCACAACAATGGGACCAGATGGGATCCCCATGAAGGTTCTAAAAGAAAATATTGATGGATGGAGTACAGTTTTGACCCTCTCTTTAAGTACTGCTACCGAACTAGCCATAAGTTCTGGGCTTGGAAGCATCATGGTCCCTCTCTTGAAATAAGGTTCCCATATTTCTCCAAACAATTATCATCAAACCACCCTCCTGAATGCCACAGGGAAGATCTTTTTGGCCAGTGGGGCAATTCCTATGGTCCAGGCAGGCTTTTGACAAAACCATTTAAGCCCAGATGTAGGTAATAGCAAATTACCGAATGGTAAATACCGAATTTTACCGATTCGGTATTTACTAATCGGTAATTGCTATGTAGGTAAAAAATTCGATAAAAATACCGAATCGGTAAGATTCGGTAATTACCGATTCGGTAATTACCAAATCAGTATTTGCCATTGATTCCTATGGGCCTTGAAGCCCATAGGATTAAATAGCAAATACCGATTCGGTAATTACCGAATCAGTAAAATTACCGATTTTACAAGGGGGACACGGTGTCACTTTGACACCCTGTTGCACCCATGTTTCTGGCTTGTGTGCCTAAAAGGGCATGTCTGTGTGTCACATGGCACACAAGCCAGAAACATGGGTGCAACAGGGTGTCAAAGTGACACCCTGTCCCCCTTGTAAAATCGGTAATTGCTGCATTTTGATGTTAAGACAGAGAATTCTACCACTAAAAGACCCAACTATAAACTGGGGTGGCACATTTGATAAACCTGACCTGTTTGATATTTGTAGTGGAGGAACCCAAGACTTGACACACGTATATTTGTTAGTCCCAACAAGCTTCTGGTTGAAGTACACAGCCGTTTTATAAAACCTATCTGTACTAAGTATAACAATACAATTTAACTTGATTTGACATTATCCAGTGAATGTGAGTGTTTTTAAAATGTTTATGAGTGTTAACTAAATATACCACGGTGTATTGATAAATCAGTGGGTGTACGAGTGCCTGTATGAATCATTCAGTGGGTGTGTGACTGACTATATAAGTGAGTAATTAGGTATCTTAGTGAATGTATGGGTGAGTGACTTGTGTGAATGTCTGTATCTGTCTATCAGTTGGTGACAAGTAGTTGTAGAGGTGGGTGAGGGGAAACATCTTTTACAACGCAACCCAGTCATTACATTGCAACATTATGTACAACGCATGTCACTACAATGCAGTCATTTCAATGCATGACACTACATCGCATGACACTGTATCACATGTCACTACAACGCAGGCATTACAACACATACCATTACAACGCATAGTACCCCTACACTCGCCAAAACCTACCCTATTGTTGCACCCCCTGGAGTTAGAAAATGAATTTTCACCCCTACACTATCCAACACTTACCCTACTGTTGCACCCCCTAGAGTGAGAATATTAATTTGTACCCCTACACTATCCAACACCTACCCTACTGCTGCACCCCCTGGAGTTAGAATAGTAATATTTACCCCTATGATATCCAATACTTACCTTACATGCAATGTAATCGTATGCATTGTAATGGTATGTGTTGTAAAGGTATAATGTGATGTAATGGAATGCATTGTAAAGGTAGTTTCTAAAAATGCGATGTAGTTTCATGTGATGTAATGGAGTGCATTGTAAAGGATGTTATGATGTAAAAACTGCATTGTAAAGCCATGCGTTGTAAATGTATGCGTTGTAATATCATACATTCGGGTGTGAGTGGGTATGTGAGTTTCTGTATGGATGAGTGATTGATTGTTTGAGTATGGGTTTGAATGTCTGTGTGGGTGGGTGGGTGAGGTGATGATGAACTGCCTGTATGAATGAGTGCATGGGTCAGTCAGTGGCTCTATTGGTAAGTGAGTGTGTGTATAAGGGGCTGTGTGGTTGAGTAAGTCTCAGTGGTGGTGTTGGTGAATAAATGTATGTCATGTGAAAGGCAGTACAGGTGAGTGTTGGAGTACATGAGTGACTGTGTGACTGAGTGATTGTGAGATTGGCCGTATGGGTGAGGGTGTGCTTGTGTCAGTGACTGCATAGGTGAGAGACTATGTGTTAGTATCTGTATGAATAAATGAGTGGGTGGGTGCATAACTCTATAGGTGAATAAATGGCTGTGTGATTGACTCTAGAGGTGAGTGAGTAGGTGTGTGAGTAGCTCTTTGATTGACTGACTGTGTGTGAGTGGCTGTATGGGAATATGAGGGGATATATCAGTGGTTATATTAGGGAGTGAGTTGGTGTATGTGAGGCTGTATGGGTAACTGAGTGGATGTGTGTGTAGTCCTATGAATAAGAGAGTAGATGTTTAAATATGGGTATGAGTGTGTCAACGTTTTTGCGAATGCTAGTGTGGAAGTTGGAGTGGGTGTATGAAAGGTTATAATGGGGGAGTGTGTATGTAAGAGATTCTGTGGATTATGTCATCAGTTGAGTCATTTGATATGTTATCAGTGATGTCATCAGTTATATCACAGACCATGTCATGAGTGATATAATATGTGAAGTCATAAGCAGTGCTTTGCGGGGCGCAAGTTTTAGTAACTTAGCTAACTATCACTGCTGAATTTTTCTGGTTTTGTACGAGTGAAAGGTCAGCCTAACCATAGAGTCCCTGTAACCTTTGGTTTTTACAGTGAATTTCTAAGGTTTTTTAAATGCTAATTCCTAACTATAATGTCCCAGTAAACTTTGCTTTTTTCAGTAAATGTTTAAGGTTTTTAATATCTATTTCCTAATTGTAAGGTCCAGTTTTTTAAGTGAACCTCTGAGATTTTTGTATTTTATTTCTATAATTGGATATTTTGTATTATATTTATAATATATACCACAGATTTCTGGGTATGTGTTTTTGGGTTGTAAATAGTTTTTTAGGGTTTAGGGTGGGTATTGTGTACAGGTATTTGAGTGATAAGAGATTTTCTAAGGTTTAGAGTGGGTATGGGTTTTGGGTAGCAAGGGAACTTTTAGGGTTTAAGTTGGGTATGGATGTTTGGGAAGTAATGGAGTTTTTTAGGTTTAGTGTTTATATTGGTGTTTGGTTGCAAGGGATTTTTTAGGGTTTAGGGTGAGTATGGGTTAGTGGGTGGCACTGGATGTTTAGGGTTTAGGGTATGTATGGGTTTTTAGGTGGTAAGGAATTTCCTAGGGTTTAGGGTGGGTATGGATTTTGGGTGGCAAGGTAATATTTAGGGTTTAGGGTGGATATAGGTGTTTGGGTGGCAAGGGATTTTTTAGGGTGGGTATGGGCTTTTTATTGGCAAGGGAATTGTTAGTGTTTAGGATGGGTATAAGTTGTTGGGTGGTAAGGGCTTTTTTAGGGTTTATGGCGGATAAGAGTTTTTGAGTGGAAATGGAATTTTCAGCATTAAGGGTGGGTGTGGGTTTTTCAGTGGACAGGGATTTTTTACGGTTTAGGGTGGGTATTGGTTTTTGGGTAGCAAGGGAATTTTTTATGTCGAGGGTGGGGGTGGGTTTTTCGCAGGTAAGGGAAATTTTATGCTTTTGGGTGAGTAAGGGTTTTTTGGTGATAAGGGAATTTTTAGGGTTTAGGTTGAGTGTGTATTTTTGGGTGCTAAGGTCTTCTTAGGGTTTAGATTAGGTCTAGTTTTTTTAGGGAGAAGGTAAATGTTATGGTTTGGGTGAGTATGGGTTTTGGGTGATTAGGGAATTTTTAAGGTTTAGGGTCAGTGTGTGTTTTTCGGTGGTAAGGTCTTTTTTGGGTTTAGATTGGGTGTGGTTTTTTGAGGGGGAATGCAAATGTTATGGCTTGGGTTGGTAGGGGTTTTTGTTGATAAGGGCATGTTTAAGGTTTAGGGTGGGTGGGTGTTTTTGGGTTGTAAGTTATTTTTTCGGGTTCAGATTGGGTACAGGTATTTGGTGGTTATGGTTTTTGGGTAGTAAGGAATTTTTTACGGTTTATGGTTAGTATGAGTTCTTGGGTGGCAAGAACATTTTTTAGGGTTTAGGGTGAGTATGGTTTTTTAGGGAGAAAGGAAATTTTTATTGTTTAGGGTGGTTCTGAGTTTTTATATGGCAAGGAAATTCTTAGGGTTGATGACGGGTGTAGGTTTTTGGGTGTTAACAGAATTTTCAGGGTTAGGGTGGGTATAGGTTTTTGGGTGGCAAAGCAATTTTCAGTATTTAGGATGGTTGTGGAATTTTTAAGGGATTTTTCGGGGTTTAGGATGGGTAGGGATATTTGGGGTGATAAGGGAATTTTTAGGGTTTATGTTGGATGAGTGCTTTTGGATGGCAAGGTATTTTTGGGTTTAAGTTGGGTATGGATTTTTGGCCGGCAAGGTAATTTTTGGAGGTTTTGGTGCTATGCGTTTTTGAGTGGTAAGGTATTTTTCAGGGTTTAGGGTGGGCATCGGCTTTTGTGTGTCAAGTGAATTTCTATGGGTTTCAGGTGGGTATGGTTTTTTGGGTAGTAAGGGATTTTTTTAAGGTTAGGGTGGGAATAGGTTTTTGGGTGGTAAGGGATTTGTTTGGGGATAGGGTGGCAAATGAATGTTTAGGGTTTAGCATGGGTATGGGTTTTTGGATGGCAAGGGAATTTTCAGGGTTTAGGGTGGGTATGGGTCTTTGGGTGGTAAGGGATTTGTGAGGGTTTAGGGTTAGAAGAGACTTTGTATAGTTTAGGGTGGGTATGGGATTGGCAAGAGAACTTTTAGGGATTAGGGTGGGTGTGGGTTATTAGATGGCAAGGGATTTTTTAATGTTTTTTGACTTGGCTATATCTTTTGTGCCGTTTGATGAATCTTCCCAAAATCTTCCCAAAAATTTTGTTGATGATTTTGGCTGTGCATGGAAATTTTGGGAGGTCAAAAAAGTGTGTTTCCAATGTTAATTAAGATGCCCATCACAATGCACAGTGGAGGATTACATACAGGCCTTGGCTTGGCATTGTGCTGCCCTCACCCAAGCTTTCTCCTCCTGCCCTCCCTCCTCCTTGCCATCGATTGACCAAGTCAATGACCCTGCTCCCTCATTACAGCTATTTGTGGCTATTGTTCTGCCATTGCCCTTGCTGCCCTAAACAGTTACTTTGCTGCCCCATCCACCTCCTCCCTCCCCTCTGTTGTCCAAGTCTATGTACGAGCCCTTTCCCTCCTGCCGTGCATGATCTGATGTGCTGCCACTGTCCTCCATTAATCTTGATGTCCCTGTCCACACCTCCTACCCTCAGTTGCCCATTCTATGCCACATTATTGCCGCCCTTCTTCTTAGTCTCTGTGCTTAGCTTGCCCCCCTCTCTCCTTCCACTTGCACTCTGATGTCTGTGTACATGCCCCTGCTCCCTTGTTTCTGCTAACATATTCTATGGATCTGCCACACTCCTATCTACTCTGGGTGTTCTGCTGAGCTGCCACTGCCCCTTCCACTTGCCGAGCATGGTAAGATGGGTGCCACCTTTTCCTTCCACCTCCACCCTGCCTGTCCAAGTTTCATGCCCCATCCCCTTTCTCCTGTCATCTATGCAGCGGCAGTCCTCCACTGAGGCAGAGGAGCGTTGTCTCACTTTTCTGCAAGCAGTGTAAAAAGGAAAAACAAAAAATAATAACTAACATTATTATTATTATAATTTTCCTTCCTGCTTGGGTGAGGGGCAGGCAGGTGGGGTTGGGCTAGCCAGTATAGGGGGCAGGGGAAAGAGTGTTCAGCACAATCCTTAACTGTGCATGACTGCTTGGCCAACCCTCTTTGCCGGCCAAACTGTCATGTGCACTATGCATCTTTCCCACCAGGCTGCATTACACAGCCTGGTGGGAAACATGCCCAGCCTGCAATCCCCAGTGTGCGCACCGAACTACAGCACTTAGACCAATCACAATGATGCTGTGAGTAGACAGGGGATTCTAGAAGGCTGTGTGCTTTCTGTTGCTGCACCAGACAATGAGGGGGTAGAGGCACTGGCACCCAGGTACGCCCATTGTTTTTTGTATTCTACCCCTCTTCTCCCTCCACCCCACCACCCACGTTCAATAGCAGCTGCTACTGCCTCCATGGTCCATTTTGTTGCTGTTCCCTACTGCTCTCCCTGCTCAGTTTTGCTGCAACTGCTCTGCATGCCTGCCCTGCATAGTCTGCAGGAAAGCCTCTTCCCCTACCTTTTTTGTGTTTGTACAGCCCCTACCCCTCCCTTCTGTCCTCCGTGGTCCTGTGTGCATGCCCCATCCTCTTTCCTACCATAGCTGTTGTGCTGCCACTAACCCTCATGCTTACAATGCATGTTCTGTGCTGCTACATCCCCTTGCACCTGCCGTGTGTAGTCAGTTTGCTGCCTCGACTCTCTCTCCCACCTGTCCTCCAATGTCGATGGGCCCGATTCACAGAATGAACTTAAGACTCAATCCTAAACTTACTACTATTTTGGTATTCACAGAATGCACTTACTACTTTTGGCATTCACAGAATGCACTTACTACTTTTGGTATTCACAGAACGAACTTACTACTTTTGGTATTCACAGAAGTTAGGATTTTGTCTTAAGTTTGTCTTAAGACAAACTTAAGACAGACTTAAGACAAACTTAAGACAGACTTAAGTTAGGATTTTGTCTTAAGTCTGTCTTAAGTCTGTATTAAGACTAACTTAAGACAAAATCCTAACTTCTGTGAATACCAAAAGTAGTAAGTTCATCTGTGAATGCCAAAAGTAGTAAGTGCATTCTGTGAATACCAAAATAGTAGTAAGTTTAGGATTGAGTCTTAAGTTCATTCTGTGAATCGGGCCCTGTGAGTATACCATTATAGTCTCACTCTTGCCCTCAATGGTGTGATGTGTTTCCAGTGCCCATCCTTCCTGTCTTCCATGGTCAGCGTGCTGGTCCTGCCCTGCTCCCTTGCCTCGGTTGCCCTTTTCCATGTGCAGACCCCTTTCCCCTCCATCCTGCCTGGACCTTTATTCTCATGCCCTGACCCCTCCCTCCTGCCCTTCATGGTTCATTAGGCTGCAACTGCCCCTCCCGTCTACCCAGTATGGTCAGCTTGCTGCCCTTGCCTTTTCCCCTCAGCTCTCTGTTGTCAAAGTGCATGGCCCTGTCACCTTCCTATTCCATGGTCTGTTGTGCAGCACTGCCAATCTACATGCCCTGATTGGTGTATTGTGCTGCTGCAACCCCTGGTGCCTGCTCTATGAGGTCAGTTTGGTGCTCCTGCCCATCTTCCTTCTGTCCTCTCTTATCTGGGACCAAGTCCCCACTCCATTCCTCTGGCCCTCCGTGATCCAGTGTACCTTATTTGCCAACATTTTGAACTTGGTAAGAGGGAGATTTTGAAAAAGAAAACCTTGGGTATTGATTTTCCCTGTTGACTCACATTGATAAGGAGGAACTTTCAGGCAGTAGACAGATTAAATAAAGCCCTTTTGGACTTAAAAACATTTGGCATTTCCTGCCTGAATCGTGTCTGTTGGCATGTATGGATGTACTGCCATTGCATCTTCCTTCTGCCCTCAATGTTCTTTCATGTTGCCACAGCCTCTTTTGTCTGTACTGCATGGTTGGTTTGCTGCTCTTGCCCCCCTTTCCTCTGCTCTCCATAGTCCATTGTGCTGCCACTGCCCCTCCCACCTGCCCAGCGTGGTCAATTTATTGCCTCTGAACCCTCCTCAATGAGAGGATATTTTTTCCTGTGAAATTATAGGCAGTGCTCTAAACAACCAAAATGAGGCCATATTTTATAAGTTCTCAAACAGTGACAAAGCACTTTTAGATAATTTCCCATCTTTATGTTTTTTATGTATGGTTGATCACTTGATTATTTGCTACACTTCAGGTAGAGGATGTGTTGGCATGACCAGAGCTGCAGACTTTGCAACTGGGGAACCAGGTTTGGTTTTTGGCATCAGCTCAACATCCTGTGATTTCAGACAAATCATTAAATCTCCACATGCCTAAAAACCAAATGTATGTATCTTTGAGTAATAATGCTCATGTAATGCACTAAATACTTCCGGGTCAAGTCTGTGCTCTATAATACTGCAAAAGAACAACAAAAAAGTGTTTTGCACACTTCTGACATTGGTCTATACTTCGGCTACATTTTGGTGATATTTGTGCTATATTTGGCTCTCTTTTCTCTAGTGGCCATTTTAGGGAACTAATCTGTTATGTAGCTCCCTAATTTCTTTATTTACTGCAGTATTCTCAGTAGAAAATGCTTTCTGTTTTCTACTTCCATTCTATCAATATGGTATTCTATATTTTAGCACTCTAGTTGCTCATTAAAACACTATAGTAAAATGTGTTGCCAGATTGGGCTGTTTCCCGCACAAATGGGAGACATTTTTCCCATTTGTGCGGGAAAAATCAACCCTATTTGAGGTATCTCCATTTCAAATCAGGGCCGTCAATCATTCGTATAGAGAACCTGCTATTTGTAATGTCCTGCTTCATGTTGCTGGCCTCCCGAAGAGAGAATGGACCACTGATCTTATGAGGGGTAGGCCTGTCATCATTTTTTAAAAAGTTTTGAATCATTGGATTTGGCTCTCTTGGCGCGGAGGAGGCAGGAGTGTCAATGTATGTGCTGGTTTGCCTACCCAACAGCCTACTTCTGTTGCGCGTGGGAGTCCCTCGGTGTCCAGCAAGTTTATTAAGGTAAGATTAGTGGCCAAAATGTCCACTTTTCCCTATCTCCCGTTGTCAGCTACCCCCTCTCTTTCTTCCTTTTCCTCTTTTTCCCTCTCTTTCTATCTCTCTCTCCATGCTCCTCAATTGCTGAAAACAGTGCTTCAATAAACATCTCTTACCCACTGTTTTCTCTACCTCCCTTCATTCACTCTCCCGTTAAATAGATCCAAAACAAGAAAGCCACACTTTGCTAGAAATGTTGTCTTTTTCTGACTTTTTTCTGTTCCAAAGTGCAGCCTCGGGACAAAGCAAAAAAACAGGTTCAAAATACGAAAAACAATAACTAAATAAAGCATTAGTGAAGTGCTACTTTCATTTTCTCATCATTTTTTGAACAGCATTGTTTTCCCCGGGTGTGGGAGTGCACCATTCCTGGAGGTTCTGTAATGCCTGGTTGATAACAGGACAGGAAAACATTAGGGGGCTTCTTACAATGTCAGTCGTAAGGCCTCCAACTTCAGGTCTAAGGCCTTATGACAGGCATTGTCGGTTTCAAATCCGACCGGCTGATTTTGATTCAGCCGGTCAGAATTGAAACCGGATGGCTGGCTTCTGACAGTCTCATGGAGCCGGTCAGCCAGTCGGAACCGGTACTTTATCCGAATGGTTGGCCGATGGTTTCCTTGCTGGCCTTTTTCACATAGAAACCAATTCGGAAAGCATATTTGGAGGTTCCAAGCACGGCCCCCTTTCCATTGCTCCCTCTGGTTGGGGGCCTAGGTGGTGCCTATGGCAATTCCCTGTTATTCCCTGCACCCCGTAGCAGGCACCTTGCCATGGGGTGTAGGGATTAACCCCACATTCAATTTCCCTATAGGAGCATGCACTACTGACGTTTTATGGCCATTACACATGCTTCCATAGGGAAATGTTGAAATGCGACCGAAAAGTGTCCGGTCGCATCCTAACCTGATGTTGGCTGTTCCTGTTTCCGAGACAGTGCGTCCGCCCAACATTTTAATCGCCCCCTAATGTGATCCTTATCAGCTCTTTTACTTATTTTTGTTCATAAAATGTATACTGCACCTCTGTGTTCAGGGATTTTGTCTTTTTAAACCATACTGCTTATGTTTTGTAAAGATTTAAGCAATGGACATTGAAGCGGGTCCATTCTGTCCTCGTAGTCATGTTCTTAACGCTTCAGGCAAAAAAACACATTGATTTCTGAATTATAAGTGTAAAAGTGTTAAGGTAACTATTTTGTTCTGCTTACATTTCACATGTTTTACTTAATTCCCTATGAGGGCTTGCCTTTTCCAGGATGTTATTACTTTTTTTTCCAGGCAGCGTGCTCCTCTTGTGCATATTTTGAATTGAGTCGTGTCCAGGTGTTTATAACTGAGCACAATTGGGTTGTAGCTGAAGGCAGTGCAAGTTTTTCTCAGTGGGACTATATGGTGTTCAGTGGGGGAAAGGATGTGGCACTAAGGCCAGAGCTGCCGAATTTTGAACTGGGGAACCAGGTCCAGCCTTCATGAACAGTTCTCCAGACAACTCTCCTGAGGGAGCACAATTCCATGATAGACCGTAAAAGTCCTAGCTAGACCTTAGAAACTCCAGGTAGACCTTAGACACCCTGGTATCTTAGCACCTTGAAGGCCTGTCCACCACAATCCATACTGAAGATGACCTCAGTCTTGTGGATAGGACAGCGCAGCACCACACCCTAGAGCAACAGTGGCCATGTCACCGAGGTCACAGGGCCCTTGAGACCAGTCCACCTCACCCATTGGGATCTCCATTGGATTTGTTTCAGCAGGAGTAGTGCAACTTACCAGCGATCAGCAAAGCAGGATTTGCATGCACACCAACCTAAGAGGCATATTTACAAGAGAATGGCGGCGTGCAGCATTAAGCAAGGATGTGCTGTATTTACAATGGTACAGCGCATCCCTGAGCTTTCCCTAGAGCTGGCGCTAAACTCAGCTGCCAGCACCAAGGCATGCACCCTTGCAACACCTACGTAGAGGGAATGTTTGCTTATGTGCAGGAAGTTGTGCCTTCTTGCACATACACATACCAGAATGGCAAATTGTAACTTATATGTGTGCTCATTGTGCAGCAGACATAGAAGTTACAAATCATCATTTTTTTAAATGATTGTTTATGTGCAGGAAGGGGCACCTTCCTGCACATAAACAATCATTCTGGTGATTTGCTTTTGCTATGTGTGCTGCACAGTGAAGCACACATAGAAACTGCAAAAACAGGAGAAATTATCCATTTCTCCTCGTTTTGCCATGTTAAGAACAGGTTTAACCTGGTCTTAATTTTGATGCTGCCTCCTGTTTACCCCACCCTTGCAAATAGGGGGCAGTGTCATACTCAGTGAGTGTTGCAGCAAAAAAGGCCAGCCTGACAGACACTCTTCTTGTTCAGGTCAGGCAGGCAGGAGCTGTACATGTGCTACCTAACACTTCTAACACTGATCTAAAAAGTGTCCAGATTGCTCCCTCTTCTTTTGCCTGAAAAAATTCTCTTCTTTCTCACCAAACTATTCTCCTTTTCCACTGTGGTTTCCTTTCTGAGTATGGTACAGGACTGTGCCCTACGTTTATGAATTTATGAATTGTTGTTCATGTATTGAGATGTTATAATTCCTTGATTGTTTTCAAAATAAACTCCCTGTCCAGCTGGACATGGATACATATATAGCAGCCTATTATGGTCTATATATCATTGCCCTATATCTCTGAAACTGCTTAGGACCCCTGTTCCCTTTAACCGGCATCAAGGAACTGCATGCAAAATGAAAGGCATTAGTGTATAACTTATTTACTTATTTATTTATTTAAAGGGTTTTATGTAGCGCTGCTGGACCCAGGAGTATCAGAGCGCTTTACAAGGTAGGTAGACATATTAAGATATAATATACAAATGACAATGTGCAGAAAAATTCACAAAAGATAAAACATTGCATTAAATGAGTGAAGGGGCAAACCATCAAAGGGATAATAAGAGGGATAAAGGGAGTTGAAATTAGGGAGAGAGAAGGGGTTGTAGAGACAGAGAGTGAGAATATGGAAAGAGGGAGAGGGGTTGGGTAAAAGTATGACTCATAGCAGAGCGGTAATGAGCAGGATCAGAGTCAGTAACATTAGGAACCCCAATATTTGTAGAGGAGAAGTACTTTGAGTCTTTTTTGGCAGAGAGGGTAAGAGGGGTTGCAGCAAAGGTCTTTGGGGAGAGAATTCCAAATCGTAGGAGCAGTACCAGAGAATGCACATGATTGGATCTTTTTACATTTTAGTCTAGGAGGGATCAGGACAAGGGAGTTAGGGCTCCTCAGGGACCTGGAGTACCCTGCTTTTTGTAGTTTGCTTGAAAGGTAAGAGGGGATGTTTTGGTGAAGAGATTTGTGCATGATACAGCAATCTTGTAGGTGGATCGTCCTTCAACTGGAAGCCAGTTTAGGTTTTTGAGGACAGGAGAGATGTGGTCAAATCTTTTACAGTCAGAAATAAGTTTGGCGGCTAGGTTGAGAACACATTTATTTGGTGCTAGGTGGATTTTAGGGGTGCCAGCAAGCATGGCGTTGCCATAGTCGATCCTGGAAAGGACAAGAGATTGGACAACAATTTTGAAATCATCAGCTAGAATAAAAGGTTTAATTTTATTGATGGTGAAGGGTAAAAAGAGCAATTTTGGCTGCATTTTTAATGTGTGGGATGAGATTAAGATTCTGATCGATGCTGATGCCTAGGGATTTGACAGAATTAGAGGTGGAGAGGGAGCAATTAAGTGCTTTGATATCATTGATCCAGAGTTGAATGGGAAGGGGATTATTTTTGGGAGTGAAAAGGATGATTTCGTTTTTTTTAGGAGTAAGTTTGAAATGATTAGGATGGAACCATGTTTTGACTTTCATCAGAGTATCAATGAGGTGAAGGATGTCATTGTGGGATTTGATCTTGTAGTATAGTTGAGTATCGTCGACATAGAGGTGGTAACTGATTTTGGCTTGTTTGACAATGAGGGTGAGTGGTTCCATGAAAAGATTGAATAGGGTTGGTGAGAGGATAGACCTTTGGGGGACACTGAGAGAGACAGGTTGGGGTTTGGAGAGGCAATGACTAAGCTTAATTTGTTGAGATCTATTTTGGAGGAACGAGGAGAACCATTTAAGTACAGTGCTTTTAAAACCAAAGTGATCTTTGAGGGTATTAAGAAGGGTGGGATGGTGGACAGTATCGAATGCAGCCGAGAGATCAAGGAGGATTAGTAGTGAGGATTCACCTTTGCCTAGAGAGCGATGAATGTCATCTGTAATATTGAGCATAGCAGTTTAGGTACTGCATCCCTTTCTAAAGCCAGATTGGAAAATGTCGAGGAGATTGAAGGAGATGATATGGTTATCTAATTTGGATAAGACACATTTTTCATGGGCTTTAGAGAGGAAGGGAAGGTTAGAGATAGGGCGTAGATTGTTAAGGTCATTAGGGTCAGCAGAGGGGTTTTTAAGAATGGGTGAGATTTGCCCTAGTTGAAGGGAGGCAGGAACACAGCCAGTGGAAAGTGAGGAGTTGATAATATCGGTCCAAATTGGGGCTATGATATATATGAGTTCTTGAACTAAATGGGCGGGAAGAGGACCTTTGGAGTGTGAGGATGGTTTGAGTTTAGAAATGATGTTGATGATAGTGGTTTCTGATACTGGACTAAATTCACTCCATGAAGCCTTGTTTTTAGAAAGGTGAACCGTCCGGGATGAATCGAGATAGGGGAGATCATGGAGGGGTTGAGAGGGGACGATATGTGGGGGAGAGGAGGACGAAAGTGAATTAGGAATGTTAGGGAGGGTGCATTGGTTAAGGGGAGGTTAGAGAGAGAGAAGGGGGAAGAGAAGGATAGTTCAATGTTGTTGACTTTATTCGTAAAGAAGTTGGCAATTTCTTTGCATCTATCCACAGAGGCTGCTAATTTACGAGGGCCAGAGGAAGTTTGTTTTTTAACGATGTTAAAGATTTCTCTGGGTTGGTTTCCAGCCTGGTCAAGTTGTGACCGGAGAAAGGAGGCCTTTTCGTTGAACATATGTTTTTTGTAAAGGGCTCTGGTAGTTCTCAGGAGCACCAGGTTATCAGAGGTGGGATGATTTCTCCAGGCACGTTCTGATTGTCTGAAGGCCCGCCTTTCATTATTGAGTTCGGCATCAAACCAGGACTTGGGAGGGATGTTTTTTTGTTTTTGGAGTTTGATTGGGGCAATTAGGTCGAGGGCTTCAAGAAGGGAATTATTGTAATGGTCAGTAAGGTCATTGGTGCTATGAGAGGGAGGGGGAAGAAGTAAACGTGTTTTAATTGTGGATTCCAGTTCGCCAGGTGGAATAATGTGAAAGTTGCGAGTAGGTTTCATAGGTAAAGTGCTCACAGGGGCGGGCGAGTAATGGGGCTATTCAATGTGAAGAGGATAAGGTGGTGATCAGACCAGTCTACAGTAAGTATATTAGAGAGAGAGACCAGATCCTTGCTCGTCAAAATAGCATCAAGGGTGGCACCTTTAGTGTGAGTAGGGGCATAGCAGAGTTGGGTCAGGTCAGTGATGTCTAAGGCTTCTTTAAATAGGCTTCTTTAAATAGGATGACAGCAGGGTCATCAATTTTGTTCCAGTGGATGTTATAATCACCAAGGAAGAAATTCTTGGAGTGGGAGAGTGATGCTTTAATGATAAGATCAGTCATCTCTTCAGTAAAGGGGAGATAATTTCTGGGGGTGTGGTAAATAGTGTGTAGCAGAGTTGTGGGAAATCCAGGAAAAGTGAGGTCGGTGCAAAGATATTCAAAGGATGAGTGGTCTTGGAGCTCGACAAGTGAGATGTCAAGTTCATCTTTAAAGATTAGAGCAAGGCCTCCTCCTATTTGTTTGATTCTATCTTTCTTAATGATAGAGTAGCCTGATGGGATGAGCAAGTCGAGGATAGGAGTGGAGTGGGCGTTGAGCCAGGTTTCAGTTAGGAATACGATGTCTATGTTTTCATTAAGAATGGTTTCATCAATCTCAGTTGCATGGCAGGAGACGGATCTGCAGTTTATCAACATGCATCAGAGAGGAGAGGGGACAGGTAATGGGGTGGGGGGACAGGTGGGATAGGTCTAAGTAGTTGGGGTGTCTGGGTGAAGTCAGATGAGGGGGGAGTCTGTTCGTTCCTAAGAGAACTGGGATAGTGGATTGACTGGTATGGGGGTTAGTGGACGAGGCTGAAGAGGGAGGGGGTAAATGGTCAAAATATCGATTCCCAAATATGACTAACCTAAATATCGACTCCAAAATATAGAATGGACAAAATATCGAATGGACAGAATATAGACATCAAAAATATCGTTTTGTAGGTAAGTAATGTAATATCGATTTTAAAAATATAGACAGTCAAAATATCGAAGTACATAATATAGTTTATTAAAAAAATCTAATTTTTAATAATATTGAGTGTTTTGTATGTTAGTATATGAGTGAAAAGTGTAAATATTTTTGTAATTTATTTTAAGCGAATTCATTTAATGTTATTTAATATTTGCGTCATTTAATTCTGTAGCGGGTTGTGGGTTTATAGGGAAATAGGGTGGGAAGTAATTTAATTATAATTAATTAAATATTGTAATTAATTAATTGGTATTTATTTAGAATATATTGTTAATTAATTTTTAATTGGTAATTAATTAATTGTTAATTGATAATTAATTTTGATTAATTGATTAATTGATAATTATGTGAATTCAATTAATTTATTTTCTGTAGCGGGTTGTGGGTTTATAGGGGAATAGGGTGGGAAGTAATTTAATTAAATTAATTAAATATGTTAATTAATTAATTGGTATTTATTTAGAATACATTGTTAATTAATTTTTAATTGGTAATTAATTAATTCTTAAGAGATAATTATTTTGTATTAATGTATTAATTGATAATTATGTGAATTAAATTAATTTATTTTCTGTAGCGGGTTGTGGGTTTATAGGGGAATAGGGTGGGAAGTAATTTAATTATAATTAATTGAATATGTTAATTAATTTATTGGTATTTATTTTGAATACATTGTTAATTAATTTGTAATTGATAATTATTTTTTATTAATTGATTAATTGCTAATTATGTGAATTATATTAATTTATTTTCACTGGAGTGGGAATAGTAAAATGTACCCCTATGCTAGCCAACGCTTTCCCTACTGTTGCACTCTCTGGAGTGGGAATAGTAATTTGTACCCCTACGCTATCCAACGCTTTCCCTACTGTTGCACTCTCTAGAGTGGGAATAGTAATTTTTACCCCTACGCTATCCAACGCTTTCCCTGCTGTTGCACTCTTTGGAGTGGGAATAGTAATTTTTACCCCTACGCTATCCGATGCTTTCCATACTGTTGCACTCTCTGGAGTGGGAATAGTAATTTTTACCCCTACGCTATCCAACGCTTTCCCTACTGTTGCCCCCTCTGGAGTGGGAATAGTAATTTTTACCCCTACGCTATCGAATGCTTTCCCTATTGTTGCACTCACTGGAGTGGCAATAGTAATTTTTACCCCTACGCTATCCAACGCTTTCCATACTGTTGCACTCTCTGGAGTGGGAATAGTAATTTTTACCCCTACGCTATCCAACACTTTCCCTACTGTTGCACTCTCTGGAGTGGGGATAGTAATTTTTACCCCTACGCTATCCAACGCTTTCCCTACTGTTGCACTCTCTGGAGTGGGAATAGCAATTTTTACCCCTACGCTATTCAACGCTTTCCATACTGTTGCCCCCCTGGAGTGTGAATAGTAATTTTTACCCCTATGCTATCCAACGCTTTCCCTACTGTTGCACTCTCTGGAGTGGGAATAGTAAATTTTACCCCTACGCTATCCAACGCTTTCCCTACTGTTGCACTCTCTGGAGTGGGAATAGTAATTTTTACCCCTACGCTATCCAACGCTTTCCCTACTGTTGCACTCTTTGGAGTGGGAATAGTAATTGTTACCCCTACACTATCCAACGCTTTCCCCACTGTTGTACTCTGGAGTGGGAATAGTAATTTTTACCCCTACGCTATCCTATGGTAATAATATTGTGTATTTTTTATTAATATTATGTTAATATATATATATATATATATGTTTTAACAGATATGATTGTATATATTTTTTAAAAAAGTTAAATTAGTTATTTTATAATTTTAAGGCAATGTAAGTATTTTTAAGTATATTTTAGCTATTTTTAATATTTTTTTAATTTTACATTATTTTTAAGTAATTCGATATTTTTACAAAGTATATATATATAAACGATATTTTGGGTTCGATATTTTGGTACTTACCTGTTTGTAGATAGGAGTTCGATATTTTGTCTTTCGATATTTTGGAATCTATATTTTGGGTAGTCTATATTTTGTCCCTCGATATTTAGTCAGTGATCCGAGGGAGGGACAGGGGAGTTCCTAGAAAAGTTAACTCCCGAAGTTATAGGGCAAGGATCACATTGAGGAGGGGAGGTTGTGTTAGCATTGCATTGCAGGGTGGGCCGCTTACGGAGGGTTCAGTGTGTTTGGATCGGGTAGCATAGTTACCAAGGAGGGGAGGAGTGTCGGTGTTGGTAATAACAATAGGCGGTCTGTTTGTGGGTGGATTGAGATGAGTGTCGATGTGCGACGGTAAGGTGTATTGTGAGGCGGTCGATGTGTGGACAAGATCTGAGGGGTGGGCTTTAACAAGGAGTGAGATATCGCTTCTGAGTGAGGAGAGTTCTAAAACGAGGGACGAAAGGAGAAGTTCAACCTTAAGGAGTGATTGAGTAGGAATTGAGGAGTAGAGTGTATAAGTAGTTTTTAGGAGATTGGTAAGGTTAGAGTCATCAAGGGGGGGATAGTCAGGGGCGGAAGGGGGAAACCCTGGAGGAGGGAGGAGGAGGGAATTGTAATGGGGGAGGATCATTATTGGGGGTAGGGGGTATACAGGAGGTAGACTTAGGAATGGCATTCATTTTAGGAGGACAGATAGGAGAATGAGGTGGAGAGACAGTAAGTGTCTGGTATATTGTGGGTTGTTAGAGGGAACCAGGGAGTGTGAGAAGGGGGATGCTGTTGGGAAGGTGTGGGAGACGGTTAAGCGAGGGGGGAGAGGATGGAGTGCAACAGAGGGTGAGGTGGTGTGGGAGTCAGAGGGAGGGAGGAGAATAGAAGAGAGAGAATTATTAGAATGGGGGATATAATGGGGTAAGTGGGGGAGGCAGGAGGCGTCACTGAGGGCTTGTATAGGGTGGAGGATAGGGGGGATTGTTCAGGAGGAGATCAACAGGAGGGGAACATGTAGTCGAGCATAGGGAATTCGGGGTTAAAGAGGTAGACGGGCGGGTATCTTGGAAGTTGGGCAGTTTAGGGGAATCATGAGGGGGGTGGGAAAGTCATGGGTGGAGGGGGGAGAAAGGGGGACATGTACATTGTAGGACTGGGAGACATTAGGAAACTGGGAGATATTAGGGGACAGGGAGACAAGGGTGTCGTAACAAGTTATAATGTTGAAAGCGAGGGTGGTAAGTAGAGATTGAGAATAATCCACTTGATCGAGGGAAGAGGAGTGTGAAATGGTGAGAGGGGATAAAGGTGGAAGAAGGTGAAGGGAATCAGTATTTGTAAAAAAGATGGAGGCAGGAGAGGTCAAATGCTGTTGGGAAAGGGTAAGGATTTGGGGTGTACAAGAGTAGGTGGGTAAGTCAGGGAGAAGAGATAGGGGGTAGGAGAGACGATGTGTGAAGAAGGAACTGAGAGATGGGGTAAGTCCAAGAGAAGAGACAGGGGGCCGGGGACAAGATGGAAGGAGTTGTGTTTAGGGGTTCAGGGGGTGAGAGAGAAGGATTCAAGGATTGTGTGAGGGATTGGTATAGCGAGCTAAAGTGGTATGTGGAGGTGGTTTTCAGATGCTTGGATGAGAATGTTTCCAGATTTAAAGATGGAGATATCAATTTCGCCCGGAAAGGAAGGGGAGGGAGTGGTGGAAAGTTTCAGACGGTGTGGGATATTGCGGGAATTAGTGATAGGGAGGTGTCGGAGAAATAGGTTTTTCCATTTAGAAGTGCGTTTGGTGAAGAAGATGTAGTTGGTGTTAATGGAAGAATTAAGGCTATTATGCTGATCAGCAAATAAGGTTTCTGTGTTGAGACAAAGAAGTTTGTGCTTGAAGTTTTTCCTACCATGTTTGGAGAGATGGGAGTGGTAGAGGATAGACCAAGAGTTAGGGCAGAGTTTAGAGATGGGTGAAGTTGAGATAGTGGGGGGAAGTGAGAGGGGAGGCATAATTAGGAGTATAGGGAGAGAAAGTAGGAGCAAACAGGTTAGACCATACAAACCCACAAAACTATAAAAGCGGAAGTGGGGGACTCATTAAGCGTTTAGTTAAGGCAGATTCAGACAGTGAAGGGTGAGGGTGAAGCCAGACAGAGGGACATCGTGTGGAGGGGCAGCGTATTCAAATAAAATATACAGGACAATCTAAGAAATGGACAACTAAACGGAATAGAAGGAGGAGGTAGGAAAAGGGGGAGTGTAGTTACGTTTAGTTAATGGAAAAAATAGCAACAAATGGGATAATTCAAACAGATATAAAATATAACCTAAAGTACAAAATACAAAACGAAAAAGGGACACACCATAAATTAAATTCAAAGAGTTAAAATAAAAACTAAAGGTTGTAAAACAAATTAGTAATGACAAAGATGTGAGCCCATAAAAGTGAGTAAATGCCGATGAAATAAGGTATAAGCTGCGAAGATAGAGCAATATAGTAAGTATATGTAAAAGCAAACAACAGTTCAATAGGAAGTAACATTGCTCATTAGGAAGTAAACTTCATAGTGCTATCCAAATAAAATAAAAATAAAACAGTTTGTTTGGCAGAGTGAGGAAGAGCATTTATGAAAAAGTCTCCCAAAGCGGTAGTTCAGTTAAAGTGTAATAGGTGAGAGGCATCTGGTTGGAATAGGACACCAAATGTAATTTGTCAAGCCGTCAGGAGTGAATCAATACAAAATAGAAAAGAATGAAAAAAAAAAAAGTATTGGGGGCAAATTAGTCCGAAGCGGTGGAGAAGTGTGGCTCAATGGTTAGAGCGGCAGACCCTGATGCAGAGGTCTAGCCCGGGACCAGGGTTCAATTCCCCGCCTCGGCGGGTCTTGGGCTGAAAATTCCACAGACCTGATAATTCTCGCAATGGTGCCTATTCCAATCATGGAGTCCCACTCTGCAACTCTGGGCAATAGCTTGCTTAATCTCCACAACGGCCCCCACAACGCTAAGGATGCGTGGCCTCCACCTTGGGGGTGCCCAGGAGTGGACACCTCACAGGGAAAGCCAGGATGGGTTCCACAGCGGTATTCGTACAAGCACCTTGAGACCCTTGAGCGTGAGTAGTGCGCTATACAAGTATCAATTTACATTTTATTTACATTTTATGGGTCTCATGCCAATCCAAGGTATATTATACCACTGGTGAAGTGGGATGGTTTCAGCGATATTTTGGGTGCAGTGAAGCGTTACTAGCCCCATTAAAGATTCATATAGTGGGGGTGGGCAAATTTTTATGAATAAGGAGAAAAATAAAGATGCAATCATGTAGATGCTCGGCAGAATGCAATATCTTATATAGGTGAGTGCCATTCCAAGATGGCCGCCCTAGTAGAACAAAGGGGCAAGTCCTTTTTCTCTTTCCACTTCACATCCGGCCACAAGGTCCCACGAAACGAGGCACAAAATGTCAGCCAAACCTCACAAACCAAAATGGGTGCCCAAGAGTGAAGCCCCCAGTCAGGCAAAAACCCAGCACAGGTCAAAATCAATCCACACTAATCCATCTAATTTTCGCTGCCCAGGAATCGCGCAGGTCAAAAACAACAGAAAGGCCTCTCTGTTTGGACCAGCCTAGATCAAACATAGAGTGCCAACCACATGCATATCTCGTTGTGCGGAGCAGTCGGCAAGGAACAGATCCGGTAAGCAGGACTTCAGACCAGTCCCAAGGGAGCAGGGCCAGACCTGGTCTCAGTTGGGAGGGCCAGACCCAAGATGCCAGCAGCCCCTGTGCGTGATCCCAGGGCGGAGGTAGTCATGAATATAGTGTGGTTTTTACACTCTTTTCATAAATATCATGTTTTTTAGAGAAGCCATGGAACACTATTTTGGTGTATTAATCTGTTTCATGGTCTTAAATTTTTTTTTTTTTTTAACATCTGATTTTTTTATATTGTTTGATGTACCATACTGAAAAAGTACATGTATGTGGATCAGATCTGAAAAGAGAGATTATTGTTTGAATATGACAGGATGTGTTTGAAATTTATTGCAGATTTTGTTGTTTGGGTCTAATTAGTTTTTATTTATTTATTTATTTATATTCTTTTATAGCGCTGGAATTCAACCCCCGAAAGGGTATCTTCGCGCTTACGCTTTACCGAGGGGCCGGGACCTAGTTCTGAGCTGTGAAAGAGATGGGGAGAGATTCCTAGCAGGAGACAAATAGAAAAGTTTTCAAGGACTTCTTGAAGGATTGGAGATTGGTAGTATTTTTGAGGGCAGAGGGCAGTGAGTTCCATAGGATGGGGCCTTTGTAGGACAGGGCTCGCCTTCCCTGCCTAGCTTTTTTTATCCTTGGAACCTGGAGTTGTTGCTGACTGCTGGAGCGCAGGGTGCGACTGGGTTTGTAGGGTGTGAATTTTTCTTTTATATATTTAGGGCCAGTGTCAAACAGACATCTGTGAATAGTGCAGCAGATTTTACATTTTACACGCTGTCTAATTGGCAACCAGTGGAGTTTTGTCAAGAGGGGGAGTGAGGCAGACCTTGGCTGGGCGTTGAGAACTAGTCTCGCAGCAGTGTTCTGGACCACCTGTAGTCTCTGAAGTTGTTCCTCATTGGCCGAGATCAGCAGGCCATTACAGTAGTCCAGTCTACTGATTACCAAGGCCTGAACGAGAGTCTTCCTGTAAGGATCTGATAGGAATGGGAAGACTCGTCGTAACAGTCCAATGACCCGGAAGCAGGATCCTGCTACTTGATTTGTGTGCTCTTTAAGCAGAAGAGTTTTGTCTATCCGCACACCGAGGTTTTTAACAATCTGTTTGGGGCTTGGTGTTGGTCCTAAATCCGGGGGCCACCATTCCGGGAAACACAAAAGTGTGGCCTCTCCAAACAGCATAACCTCAGTCTTGCCTACATTGCACTGGAGGCAATTTGTGGCCATCCAGTCAGATATTGCCCTCATACCGTCCGCAAAAGATTTTTGTATTGCGGGCGTTAGGGTTTGAAAGGGGAACAAAAGCTGAGTGTCGTCAGCGTACGACACAGGGGTGAACCCATAAGATCTTACAACGTTCACCAAGGGGGCCACATACACGTTAAAGAGTGTGGGGCTTAGGCATGAGCCCTGTGGCACTCCCTTGGTGAGCTCCCTTGAGATGGAATGATGAGAGCCCAATCTGACCTCTCGTTGTCGATCCGAAAGAAAGCTTTCCAACCAGGAGAGAGCCGCACCTTCTATTCCCATCTCCCTCAGACGATCGAGAAGTATCTCATGAGACACAGTGTCGAAGGCAGTGGATAAGTCTAACAGCACTAGAATCATGGAGTCTCCTCCATCCAGTGACATCTTGATGTTATCGGTTACTGAGAGGAGGGCAGATTCTGTGCTGTGATTGGGCCTGAATCCAGATTGAGAAGAATCTAGGCCCTCCGCTGCCTCGATGTATTTGGACAAGTGAGTGTTTACGTGTCTCTCAGTCATCTTGCTGAGAAAAGGTAAGAGGGAGATGGGTCGGAGGTTAGAGAGATCGGTCCATGGAATTGCTGCGTTCTTTCGGATTGGGTTCACCACTGCTTTTTTCCATTCTGTGGGCACAGATCCTTCCCTGAGAGAATGGTTAATCAGTGTTTGGATGTGGGGCCCAATCAGATTTTGCAGGGAAGCAGTTATTTTGGCTGATAGAAAGTCATCTGGAGATCCAGATTTTATGTGGCTCAAGAGGGAGGTGAGATCTGAATCATTGACTGTTGGAAATGTCGTAAGTGTGGTTTTTCTCCGTGTGGGCAGAGTAGGAGGAGAGAGAGAATTGTTACTTTTTTGATTGGAGGCCTGTAGGATTTTATCATAAATCAAGTTGATTTTATTTTCGAAGAACAAAGAGATTTCGTCGCATAATTTTTGGGAGAAGTCGTCAGGGCTTTTGCATGCAATGGGTTTTACAAACTCCTGGAGAATTTTAAATAACTCCTTAGATCGGTTACCCGCTTCTGCAAGTTGTTGGGAGAGGCTACTCCTCCGAGCAAGTTTGATGTTTTTATAATATTTAGTGTGGGCCTCATGATGTGCTTTCTTGTTTACTCGAGTTCGTGTTTTTCTCCATTTCTTTTCTAACCTCCTACATTTTTGTTTCTCTGTTCTAAGCTCATCAGTGTACCATATTTCCTCTTTGGTAGCAGGGTATTGTTTGTGTAGCTTTAGAGGTGCTATTTTGTCAATTGCTTCTGTAAGAGAGTTGTTGAATTTGGTCAGTGCGGTCTCTACACTATCAGTCTCTGTGTGGATGGGCTGCTTCCATTCCTTTTGCAATTCCTCTACGGTGACTTTGTGCCACTGTCGACGGCAGACAGGTGGGAGAGAGTTTTTATGAGAGGGCTTATCCGCCTTGGATATTGAAAATTCCACAATGAAGTGGTCGGACCAAATTATTTGAACCGGAGGAAGACATTGTACTTTGGGGAAATTAGTATATAGCAGATCTAGGAGGTGACCTCCTATATGGGTGGGTTCATGGTTTTGCAGAATCAAACCAAGGGAGGATAAATCAGAAACCAGAGAAATTGTTTCCGGATGTTCAGAATTATCAGCGTGAATATTAAAGTCGCCGAGAAGGAGAAAGTCTTCCTTTGCTTTAAAATGTGGGGCCAGGAGTTCCAGTAGTGCACGGGAGAAGCCTGTAGTGGGCCGTGGGGGGCGATAGACTAAGGCTCCTTTCCAGAATCTGTTTGTGGCATGATGCATTTTAAAATTTAATACCTCAAGGAGCGGGCTGTACTTTTGTTCTAGTATTGTGATCTTCAGGTGTTCTTTATGCATGATGGCTAGGCCACCACCTGTTTTCTCTGGTCGGTCAAAATGGACAAACTTATAGCCCAGAGGAACCCCCACGGCTATAGCAGGGACCGTATGGGGTTTCAACCAAGTTTCCGTTAGGAAGCAAAGGTCGGGTTGTATTGTATGTGCAAGGTACCATACTTCTAGTTGGTGTTTGGGTAGGGAGCGGACATTTAAGAGGAGGCACTTTGTCCCTTTTGTCCATTTGGGTGAAGTTTGTTCCCTTTTATCGGACATCTCAGTATAGGGTTTGGTGTGTGAGGCTTGAAACTTGCAGTAAATGCAAGAGAAAGGGCCCTCGGGGCACGGCCAGGAGTCTCTGAAGCATCCTGTGAGAGGGGTTGGTCTGAGATGTGACAGAGTTTGCGCCGTATACCTGATGTGAGGGGTCCTTACAGGAATGGTAGGCATAGATGTCGGGCCCATGGCCCCTGGTCCCGTCCTGTCGCGGACGGGCGCAGACGGGCTGGACTTAGGCGCGACTTCGGCACGCAGGCTGATCGCGTCCGCTGATCGCGGAGGGAGACATACCGGGTTAAATAGGGGAGGGACTGAAAAGCGAAGCCCTCGTGACCCTAGCAGCCAATCAGGCAGGAGACAGGCTATTCGCAGGCGCCCTCCACAACAAACGGGAGATCCCGCGGTGGAACGGGGCGCTGGCAAGAAGGTATAAGGTACAGTTAAAGTATTTAAAAACTCACAATGCAAATCACAGTAAGCCCAATTTAAAAGATGGCGATTTAGCAGCTTTATTAATGTTCAATGCCACATCGTAATCATGCAGCCTAAAAAATAAAAATAACATTTGCTCATCAGAATGCTATAGCAATTATCAGGAGGCATCCAGGAATAGCACCGGCACCATCAGTTAAGCAGCGCCGAATCCAAACATACTGGGTTAAATAGGGGAGGGACTGAAAAGCGAAGCCCTCCTGACCCTAGCAGTCAATCAGGCAGGAGACAGGCTATTCGCCGGCGCCCTCCACAACAAACGGGAGATCCCGCGGTGGAACGGGGCGCTGGCAAGAAGGTATAAGGTACAGTTAAAGTATTTAGAAACTCACAGTGCAAATCACAGTAAGCCCGATTTAAAAGATGGCGATTTAGCAGCTTTATTAATGTTCAATGCCACATCGTAACCATGCAGCCTAAAAAATAAAAATAACATTCGCTCATCAGAATGCTATAGCAATTATCAGGAGTCATCCAGGAATAGCACCGGCACCATCAGTTAAGCACCATCAGTTTTTCATTTTTGTAGACCCGAAATGCATTGGGTATAATTCATGAAATTGATTTAATCTGTCGAGAAGAAATGAAGAGATTATTAAATAAATGGCATTAAATAAAAGAAATTGAAAAAATCACTACAAAGAGGACCAAGTTTTTATTTTGAGATATGGATAAGGAACCAATGGTTCCCTGAAAATAGTGCGCACTTTCAACAGGACGGGAATTTTCCCAACCAGATCAGTTACTATTTTTGCTATTTTCCCATAGCATTGCAAATACTTTAACGCAAGGGGATGTTCCTTAACATGTAGATCATTGTGTGGTGTTAATTCTGCATAACCTTTTCAGTATTCTTTTTTGGAGCCAAATTGCAGAACTAGCATTGAAATTCCTATTTATAGATATAAAGTGATTTCTAATCTGCTTTTATAGAGACAATTCATGAATGCTAGGTTCGGGTTTGGTTCTGTGGTGACAGAACTACAAGATGAAAAATCATAGTGGTGACAGGTCTTGAAAATGAGTAGTTATTAACACAGGTGCCAAATTAACCTCCTCCCACTCTCTGTGGATTGATGAAAATTTAGACTCATTCTTAAAATATTTTCTGAAGACTACTTTTGCTAAATGTGAGAGTTTCGACTTTCAGGCTGGTTTTTGGGCTGACAATGGTCTGCGTTGGGCTTAATTTGGGCTTATACTTGAGCATCCTTGGGTTTGGAATGGGTCTCAAAATCTGGCAACAATCACCAGGGAGTTAACTGGCAATTTGCTGCTGGTGTTGAAAGTTCATGTTTCAGTCTAAATGTCAGATTTTTCTAATGAAAGATATTTGAGAACTCACTTAAAATGTGTCGAAATCTTTCTTTCTACAGTACCAACCATAATTTCTAAGAAAAATTGAACTCTCTCATGTTGTTCCTTAGTAAATTAAATGTTTTAGGTTCTACCACTTTGTTTCAATCAACAATGCTTCAAGTGTGCATACGTTTTGTCATAAGTAACACTTTTAGCACTTGAGTTGTTCTTTAGAACACTCTGGGAGGCTGCAGTAGAATACAAGGGAATAAACTGACAGGCTGCTTGAATTACTGAGAATATCAGACTTAATTTTTATATGGCTGAAAAAGAAAGTGTGCATTTACAGAAAATATGCTCTGCATTGTAGTTTCAGGAGCACCTTCCATAACATATATAGGAAAATCATAAGAAGACAGTTTTCTCTCAAACATGAATCATGAAATTCCAGTAGAATGCTTTTTCAAAATGTAAAATCACCTTAGAACACACCACTATTCTTCAAATTAGTATGCTACCATAAACAAATGATATATTTTGTAACTAAATTCCATTATTACCGTTTACATGTTCTCCTTTCTGTGAACCTCAAAACCTTCCAATTACTACAATGAATTTCAATGGGGTGCTATAATGTATATTAGTCCCAAGATGGCTGGCAACACTTCCTGGTCAAAGTGTTGGCAGCCAATCAATTTGCAGTAGTGTTTTGGGCAACCATTATATATATATCATTTATACTTGAATACCTCTAAAACTACTTCACAGATCTGCTTCAAATCACAAAAGCACACTTTCTAGAAGAACATCTAGCTTTCTGCCAAATTTGGTGTAATTCTGCTCAGCGGAGCTGGAGTCATGTTCAAAAAATGAAAAATCCCCATAGACGTAATGGGGGAAAAAACATTTTGACCCGGCTTGATAGATCACCCCAAAACTTTCAACATACCAGCTGAACCAAAAAGGGGAGGTTTTTGTATATTTTGTGAATATTCATTAAGTGAGGCCAAATTTATTGATGAAACAAAAAACGGTTTTCCTGTGGCAACTTTGGGCCTAACTACAACTAAGAGGGGTGGTGTTTGCGTAGCAGAACTCCTCAAAGCCACAAAAAACCTCAACTGCATTACACAGAGTTGCTTGTACAGCAACGCGGATAGCGCAATCGGGCAGAGATATCGTGCGAGCTACACCACGCGGTCACGCATGGGCGCAGCCTTCTTGTTTCTTACCCTGTTCATAGTGCTGGGGTCTACTTTTTGATCCTTCTTTAATCTTTTCAATCCTTGATTTAAAAAAACTTTTTTCTGATCTTTTTTATTTATTATTTTCCCCTCTGTCTTCCTAAGTGTGTCTTTTTTGTTTTTTCTACTTTTTGTGTGTTTTGTATTTTTTTTTCTTTCTACTTCCTTCCTAATTTTTCCTCTTATTCCTGTTTTTTTAATACTTTCTACATTTTCTCTCTTCCGTCACTCCAGCATTATAGCAGAGAAAGGTGCCCCAAAAACACTGACACCAGGAGTTGCTTCCATGTGGAAGGCTGCACCCCCGGACCTTGGTTTTGGAGATGACAGACCTGTTTTTGTTCAGCGACACCTCCCCTCCACCCTGGCATCAAAATTCAATGGCCGAGGAATTGAGGAGACTAGCAAATGTAGTGCGTGTGCTTCTGTGATACAATATTATTTTATGCGCTTTGCAAAGAGCAATGGTTACAATTTGTCTTTTTTCTTTCTTGACATAGCTACTCCTGCCAATATGACACAACCCAACAGGCAGTAAGTAGCAGTCAGGACCCAGCAAAGGACGTTGGAGGCCATTAGGGCAGAATATCAGTGGCTGTTGGCCGGGGAGGAGTAGGAAGAGGCGGTAGCAGCTGCAGCTGCAAATGCCCTGGGACCCATGGAGGCCCTAGTGCCTCCGGTAGTCCGTCACCGCAGTCACATGACGGCCGCCAGCGGCCATTCCACCACTGCTGCTCCCCACTATTTTAGAGCCTTTCAGCACTGCATTCTGCAGAGGCTGGCGTATATGGAAGCCAGGATGGAGGAGTGTCTGTACACTTTGTAGAAGAAGGTCCTACTCTGCCGCTAGGCCTCTTTTGCCCCTTTTTGGTGGGTGGGACTTGTTGGGGAGAGGGTGGGAAGGTGGAAGGTATGGCATTTTGGGGGGTTTCTTGTTCTTATGTACAATTTCATTTTTGGACTTTTACTTTGGACATTGGGCATTGGGCACCGAACACTGGGGTTAGAGAGAGGGTGGGCCACATTTATTATAGTTGTGCATATGATTTACATCTTTTTTGGCAGGTTACTCTTTTACTTTGCACTGCTGCTTTTGCCGCAGGCTACAGTCTGTTTTTAAAGTCCGCTGATCATGTAACAACAACAAACTAAATATACAGTATCCTCCCTTGTTCTACTACTCTTTCCTCCTAGTCTCTGCTATCTGCAAATATATTATGCCCTAAAGACTTAGTGGGGACGGGTGTATGAATTTCCATTATATATATATATATATAGATTATTGCAGTTCAACAATGAATCTCCCACAGTTCTTCTTTTACTTGACTAGATAAAGCAAAGGCTGCATGGTTTTCGAAGGTGCAATGTTGGTGGTAGTAGCAGCAGCATTCTAAAATACTAGTTAAAATATGAAAGCACCAGATCCAGAGGCGAGTTCCCAATCCCTCCTAAATGAACTCAAGCTGTAGGATAAGGAATATTCATTGCAGGGTTCCAACTAAATTGAAATTAAAACAAGAAGAAGAGAGAGCTGGTAAAAGTTACAAAATGAAGTAGACTCGGGCTACGAACTGGACAATCATAACCTTTAACGCAATACTGTGCCTGAAGGCTGATGAGGGCAGTTATGTTCCTCTTAAAAAAAAAGAAATATTGAATACTGTGCGTGGGTGGCTAATCTTAATATAACATTGCCAGTGTGGGCTATACTTTTTTAATTATTTTTTAAAAAACTTTATACATAGTTCAATAGAGGCACACCACTGATTTTAGAATGATACAGTAAGTTGGTGATGCACAATTTCAGTACCAGTTTGGCATAGGTGCATAACAACATAATATACAGTGGTACATGCTGTCCTGTTGAGTATAACAGGAGTGGGAAGTGTGTGTGGCAATAATCTTGTGCATACAGACAGCATCACGGTCTAACTCCTCGCCAATCCCTGGTATAATTGGCATTATGATTGTGTGCTAGGGGAGTGAGGGTTTGCCTCAGCCTCCTCCATTTGGCAACGGTATATTATAAGAGGTCCCAGATACTGTGTGAAGGGTTCGCTGGGGGCATGAGGTCCCAATATGTGGTCAAGTGCATCTGACAGTGTGCGGCAACGGCCAACCATGCTTTAACAGATGGTGCTGGTTTGCGACCCAAGTTAATCGCTACCCTATGCTTGGCAAACAGTAGCAGCATCACAACTAATCTTTGGTGCATGTCCCGAAGCTCCTTGACATAGGCTTATAAACATATAGGAACAACTGGTGTCAGGGGGCTAGTAGGCTGGCACATATTGTAGCACATACAGCACTCCAGTAGTCTTCCAGGTGACTTCCGGTGTGGAGCACCAAAAGCAACATGCATCATTAGTCATGCCCATCTTATGGACGCTCACTGGGGTGCAGTATAATCTATGTAAATATTTAAAATGTATTAGCCTCAGTCTGTAGTTCAGGGAGAGTCACTCCATTTGGCTGCAGCAATATTGCCATTGGCCCGCAGGTATGCTTGTGCTCATCTGTGCTTCCCAGGCCTGCCGAGCTCGCTCAGTGTCGTGTGGCGATGGGCTGTGATGTGAAAGTATGAATGTATTTGAGTGCTGTGGTCGCCGATGGGGAGTCTGTTTGTATTTCTGTAGGTTGCCCTAAGTTGATAATATAATAAAGTGTCTAATGGCATAATTGTGTGAGTGAGTGAAAGGGGCCAAAACCATCCATTATAGTATGGACCAGCAAATGTACGTATGCCGAGTATCTTGGCATGGCGCGCCATCCCTTTATTAGGCAGTGGGCGGAAGGAGGGGTTTTCTGCTAGCACGATGGATGGTGGGGACAGCGTATCGAAGCCTGTCAGTCTATGGATCCCTTCCCATGCCCTGCGCATACACATTCTACTCTATTTATTTTGTTCTTAGGTGCTTTGTACATTTGGAATAGTACCATGGTTAGTGTTCAAGGTGATGTCTGGTCCGCCTCTACCAGCAGATGCGGCTGAAATGGCGTGGGGTGCAGCCAGAAGAGAAGAAAGCCCACTTGAGTGCAGAGCTCATATAACTGGAAGTCTGGGGTTCCCATTCTGCTGCGAGCAGCGGGTAGGGTTGGGGGTTCATAGGGCCACTTTGGGTAACGTCCTGACCATGTCAGCAATATCAATGGATTGAGACATTTCGGCAAGACTGCCATCTTTGTGATTGCGATATACCCAGTCATCTGCGACTGGCGATTTTTGCTAAATTTACCCTCCTGGCGTCGTACGGAGGAGGATACAACTTGCAGAGGGTGCGGCGAAGTAGCAGAAATGCTACTGCATGTGGTTTGCATTTGCCCCACCTTCGACCTCCAATGTAGGCTTAAGCTGTGGGGGAATGGAATCGGCTGGGTGTTCGGACCTGTAGGCAAGCCATTATTGCGGCACTGAGCCCAGATAATACAGATCTAAACATAAGACTGACAAACTTGATCCAGCATGCATATCGCAATTTTAAACAAAAGCGGTCTGCCACTTCTTTCCCCCTGCCTGTTTTTAAATTAATTAATGCATTTAAAAAAAAAATTCAAACCATTAGGCAATTAGTGATAAGAACAGTTTAAATAATATTTTGTGAACATGGGCTGTTTTATGTATGTAATCACAGCTTAGGGGAGCAGTTTAAAAAAAATTCTTGTAACTAGGAGACCGAGGAGATGATTATTTGTATTCTCGCTGTCCAATTGACTGTTTGTACTGTTTTTACTATTTGTAAATAATATGAACCGGAAATTCTCTTTTAAAGATATTTGTTTTATATCTAAATAAAGACTTTTTTGATTTGGAATCACATAGGTCAGTGGCCTTGTCTGGTGTAAGTATGGTTGTGATCAGTGCATCCCCTGTCACAGATGTGTTGTACATTTCAATGAGATGAGGAATGAGTATGGTAGCATATTATTTATTGAAAGCGGATGCTAGCCCATCCAGACCCGGGGTTTTATTGCCAGGGAGGCCAGCTATGACCTTCGCAATTTCTTCCACTGTAAACTGCTCATCCAGGTATTCTCTGTGACCTGGATCTAGCCAGAGCAGTTTGATTCAAAATATTGATGTGGGCATCCTTGTTAAAGATTAGACTGAAAATGTCAACATTATCGGCACCATCTTGCTCTCCTTGGGCCCATTCGTGCGCGTAAGCGGCAGCCATTTTGTGCACCATGGCCTCCCTGCCCCTCACCGATAGCCAGCGTCTCTCTCTCTCTCTCTCGACCTCGCAGGCAAAACCCCCCCCCCCCGCTCTCACATGTCTTGGGTCATAAACCCCTCTTCAGCGCGGCTCTGCCTCGGAACCCCATCCTGTTCCCAGCGCGACACTTCCCTTCATTCCTTTCATGGTCCCAGGCCCTTTGATGCAAACCCCCTTTTTCTGTGTGCCCGTTTGTCTTCCTCATTCCCAGGCCACCACCTAAGCTCTGCGGATACTGTTTATTGCCCCCCCCCCGTACAGTAGGAAGCTCCCCTCATTAAAAGACCCTCGAGTTGATCAAAGCCCCCACCCTATGAGATCCGATCAAACCCCCCACATTCCGTGAATCGGCGGAATGTCCAGCTGCACGATAATCATCACCTGTTGTGACCGGGGTGGGGGACTTCTGCTGTATATGTGTGTGGGAACGGGCTTGGAGCGGGGGTTCCGAGAATGTCTTTCCATACATCAAAGCATTGCCAAGAATGTGTTGTATGTAATAAAGCAATAAACCTGTGTATAAAAGGCCAGGCCTCAGAGATGCGGTTAGAGCACCTCGTGACGATACTTGCTGTCCGAACTGATGTGTTCTCCTCCGGAGTGAATTAAAACCCTTGTTTCCTGCCTTCCAGTCTCCAGCGCCTGCCTCTTCATTGGTTAATAACTTGTGGTTTAAGAGGCGACACCGCCGGGCAATGACCTTTAACAATTGGCGTCCCAAACGTGGGGCCCATCAGTGACTCGTGGATCCAGTGGGAGAGGTCCTGACGACAGAGTGAACGACTGCAACGATCGGGAGCGCGCCTGTCCGATAGACCCTCGTCTGACAGCCGATCATCCGAACTTCACTGGTTCCGAACAGACCTCTCTCGAGTGATCTACGGTCCTGACTGGGAACCATCAGGAGTGCCGCGAGGAATACGAGGAAAAGAGGACGATCGGGCGCTGGATTCGGAAGACGAGAAACTGTCCATGCGGTCCGGGTAAGGTCGTGTAAACACGATGAATTACGAAATGGTCATTTGAATTGTGTAGAAAATACTAGTATTACTCTTTGTTAATTTATTTGGAGATCCTCTGTCTGCAAACGGAGAAACAACAGGCTCTCCCTTTGCAAACGGTGGAGGATAGGTAATACAACTGTCGTGTCTATCTTTCTCCCCCACTGATTAATTACTTGAAACTTAACTATTGTTCACAGACTGTTTTTCTGGAGATTCTCTGCAAACAGGAAAGAGCCCCTCTCCCCACCCTTTTTACAGATAGTGAAAGGGTAGGTAACGCAGACCTTTTGCGAGCCTGCTTATTCTCCCCACTGAATTGTTTTTTTTATTTTTATATTGGTTCATGAGGTATTCACTGCTTGCAAACAACGTAGAATAGAAATATTCTGTCTAGTCTTTGCACACAGTGATAAGATAGGCAGTGCTGACTTTTTGTCCCTCGTTGCGAGCCGTCATGTCTGTCTTCTCCCCACTGATCGGTAGCCTGTTTAGCCCGGACCGCTTATTAGAGATGAACCATCCGGCTCCACCGGAAGGCACCCCTAATAAGGACATGTTCATGAAGCATGGATTGATCGCTATAGCCTATAACAAACTGTGGCATAAATATACGACAAAGAATGGAGAAAGTCAGTGGCCACTGGTAGGATCCTTCGATGATGACAAAATAAACGCGCTAGAAACAGCCCTAGGTAAAAACAAGACAACGCCCGCTATGCTTGATAGTTTTGGCATGTGGCGCAAAGAAACTGAACAACGTAAAAGGAAAATTGAGAGTAGGTTGGAAAAAGAGCTGCGAAAAGCAGCCCACCTAGCTGCTCAGAAACTAGAAGGAGAGATAAAGGAAAGAGAGAAAGCCAAACAGAAACTAGAAATGGAAACATCAAGCCAGTGCCCGGTTAGAACGCCCTCCATGCTCTACCCTGATTTATCCGCGAGACAAAAACGAGCGAGCGATGATCTGCTGTTCGGCCCTCCGACCATCTACATGCCCCCTCCATATGCCCCTTCCCAACCCCTAGCACAGCACTCACCACCCCCAGGTACAAACGAGGGTAGCGCCACAGCTTCGGCCCCCATGGCCTCTGTGCCGGCCGAACCCCTTGTATTAAATACTACGCAAACGGCAACGTTGGGCGACCCTGAGATCCGAGGGACCGGTTCCGCAAGAATAAACAGACTAAGCAAAGATGAGCGAACAGGGATCGACAAGATAGTAAGAACCCTGGTAGAAAGGAAGGAAGGTGAAGAGTACATCACGGATATGTTTAAATCATATACAGGGAGTCACAGACGACACTTTACTGTACGACTGTGTTACCATGTCTTGAACGCATACGAGGACCGATATCGAGACAAAGGTCCCGAGGGCCTAACGACTCTGTACCGGAAGGTCGATATCGGGGATGAGGGCGAGTGTGATGTGACGGACCTCCTTACGCGTACGCTTGAGGTTTTCCGCCACCTCACTGAACGTGAATCGGGAACTAAACCCACGACATCCGTGGCGACCGAACCACAAACTGAGCAACCTAGCGCCATGATGCCAATACGAGAGGCTGCCCCTTACTGGGTGCCTCCACGAGGTGCAGGGACTCACGATGATGCAAACCACCAAGATGCAAAAGGAAGAGTAGTGTACAACTGGGTCTACCAGCCATGGGACCGACAAGAGATTCTGACATTCCGGAAATCTCTACCCGACCTACGGAAAAACCCTACTGCCTTCTATACTGAATTGGGTACAGCCCTAGGTTCAACGATTATGACCCTGGCTGACATCGACTTGTTTTTCGGGTTATGTCTACCAGCTGATGTGTGGAAGCAAATCCGGAAAGTCGACCACCATGAGCTGCTCGGACATACCTGGACACAATTCGAGGAAATTGATAAACAACGAGGACCGGGACAAAAGCCTTTGAAATCCATTTTAGACCTCCCAGATAAAATCGTGCAGAAATTAAAAACCCTGATTCCAGAAAAGAAAGTGGACTGGTCGATAGTAACGGCCTGTCGCCAGAAACCCCAGGAGGATGTATCGGAATACTTCTCTCGGTTCGAAACAGTGTTCTCCGATTACAGCGGCCAGGACATGACCACTGCAACCGGACACCATCTATTTGTCCAGAATTATGTTAAGGGTCTGTCATCCGAGGTCTCCCAGAAACTACAGGCTAGCGAGAGTAGTTGGGCAGCCTCCAAACCTACGGCTATCCTCCAGATGGCCCAATATTATGAACATCAGAAAAATGAAAACGATAGGGCAACAGAGAGAAAGAAGAAGGACTTGAAAGAGAGGGTGATGATAGCCCAGCTGCAAGGGGTGACTATAGGACGAGACCAATACCGGGGAAACTATCAGACGAACGCCCCTAAGCCCCAGGACCGCACTTCGACTCCCCACAGTGGACGTACAGACATTAGAGAGGATCAGTGTGCTTTCTGTAAAGGGACTGGCCATTGGAAATCCCAGTGCCCAGTTCTTCTGGACATGATCAGAAACAAAGACCCCAAGGACATAGCAAATGGGCCGAGAAATAAGGGACAACAGCGAGGGCCCCCAAATGACACGATTAACGACAGATCAGGTAGACCAAATACATTTGATCGATCCAGGCAGAACCAATACCAGCAATCTGACTATGATGACACCCACAACTTTGCATAGGACTGCCAAGGGCAAGGGAGGGATCCAGTCGAGCTCTATGTTGACCAGCAAGGCCCTTACGTCACTGCTAAGGTCCTGGGTACCAAGTCTCCATTTCTGGTAGACACTGGCGCAACACGTAGTGTGTTATCTAAACGACTGATTCCGGGGGCACCCTTGTCTGGCTCACTTATAACATCGACAGGTTTCGATGGAACGCCCTCCACTAACCCTTTGTCCGCCCCGATCCTCTTTGACGTAGAAAACAACACCACTGACACCACGTTTTTGCTTTCCTCCAATAGCCCTGACGCCATTATGGGACTTGACCTATTGAAACACTTCCGAGCGACGATCAGATGTTCTCAAGACCGAGTTCGAGTTTTCCTTTACGACAACCCTGTCCTACTTAGACATTGCCCTCCCCGACGCATGTTTTCCATCTCCGACGCTGACACATCCCTACTTGACACTCTGCCTCCGTATCTGTGGGCCAAGGCGGATTCGGACGTAGGGCGCATGCTGATTGACCCAGTGCACATTACTGTCCGACCAGACGCAACTATCCCAAAACTTCCACAATATCGGATATCGCCCGAGGGCGAGAAGGCATTAGCTAAGATTATCCAGTCACTGATAGACGCAGGAGTGGTAGAGGAAGTAGTTAGCAACGTTTGCAACAGCCCTATCTTGCCCATCATCAAGAAACAGGGAGAGGGAGATGAGAAAGCATACCGTTTTATCATTGACCTACGAGAGATCAACAAAGTAGTGGTACCCCAGTACCCTGTGGTCTCGGACATCACCACCATCCTGACTTTGATTCCTTCTACTGCCACCACCTTCACTGTCATTGACCTCAAAAACGCATTCTTTTCCATCCCCATCCACCCAGACAGCCGATACCTCTTCGGCTTCACCCTAAAAAACCGCTCATATAGGTTCTGCCGAGCACCCCAGGGCTACACAGAAAGCCCTAGCATCTACAGCCAGGCCCTCAAGAGACAACTAGATCGAGTCCAGTTACCCGACGGAGTGGTGTTAGTGCAATATGTCGATGACATCCTCTTAGCAGCCGACACCACTCCATTAGCAGTCACAGCCACCATTCAACTCCTGCACTTCGTTGCGGAAAATGGCCACAAGGTCTCCAAGAAGAAATTGCAATTCTGCCAACCCCAGGTCACTTACCTAGGCCACCTTTTGTCCAAAGACGGAAGGAAACTCACTCCTGATCGAATCCAAACCATTCTCGATACTCCTGTCCCTAAGACCCAGAAGCAGGTACGCTCCCTATTAGGCCTCACCTCCTTCTGCCGACAGTGGTTACCAAACTTTAGCCTCGTTGTGAAGCCACTGCTTTCTCTGCTAGGTAAAGACGTCCCCTTCCCACTCCCTTGGACCCCTGAGTGTCAAACCTCCTTCACAGAACTACGAGATGCCCTTTGTTCAGCCCCTGTCCTAGGTACCCCTGACTACAAAAAGCCCTTCTCCCTTTACACTCACGAAAGGGAGGGGTGCGCTTTATCTGTCCTGACCCAGGCCATTGGCCCAAAGCAACGACTGTGCGCTTACTTCTCTGCCACTCTTGACCCTGTAGCCAGAGCCTTGCCTGCCTGCCTCCGAGCTGTAGCTGCTGCTGCAATCTCTATCCGACAGAGTGAGGGGATCGTACTCTCGAATTCCCTCACGGTACTGGTACCCCATGCGGTCGACACCCTCCTGAACCAAACCAAGACGCAACACCTGACGAGTGCACGACTGATTGGATACGAACTGACCTTGCTTGCACCCCATATCGCCCTGAAAAGATGCACCACACTGAACCCGGCAACTCTGTTACCCTTGCCAGAGAACGATCCCAACGTGCACCCTGTACATGACTGTGTGACTCTTACGGACGAACAGACTAGAAGTAGGGTTGACCTCAGAGACACGGCTTTCCCTGACCCTGACGGAGAGCTGTGGGTGGACGGTTCTTGCATCAAACTCCCCGATGGCACCACTTCCGCTGCCTATGCAGTCACCACGGCCCGAACTGTAGTTGAGACAGCCCGTATCACGCAACGATCTGCCCAGGCAGCAGAACTGATCGCCCTGACACGAGCCTGAATTCTGGCAGCAGGAACCACAGCGAACATTTACACCGACAGCCAGTATGCCTTCGGGGTGGTCCACCATTTTGGGCTCCTTTGGAGGGAAAGGGGATTCTTGACCTCACATGGCACCCCCATTTTACACGGGGATCTAGTCTCCGCCTTGATCGAAGCCGTCCTTCTCCCCAAAAAGCTTGCAGTCGTCAAATGCCAGGCACACAAAAGGGTGACAGACATCATTGGGCAGGGAAATGCACTAGCCGACATCACGGCCCGAACGACAGCTGAAAATAGAACGACAACACATATGTACGTGACCAGGTCACAAGCAGAAAAATGGACTGACGCTAGGGACACTATTAGAGACATTCAAACGGCTAGCACACAACACGAGCTGACTGAATGGGCACGGGTGGGATTAAAAGATGATGAAGGCTGCTGGCGGACAAAAGACACAAACAAATGGTTGCTACCTGACTCGTACCTGATTCCCATACTGGCTATGGCACACTCCCCTGCCCACATAGGATCAGCCCCCATGATTGAACTTGTCTCCAGGGTTTGGCACAATGATAAAATCACAGATTCCGCCAAACGTCTGGTCCAACAATGCTTGATATGCCTGCAACACAACCCCGGGAAAGGAACTGTAGTGCCCCGGGGAGGATTTGGGGTCCCAAACCACCCATTTGAGGTCCTGCAAATGGACTACATCCAGCTAGATAGGTGCCAAGGCCTGAAATATGTACTTGTCGTGGTGTGCGCCTTTAGCAAATGGGTGGAAGCATACCCAACCCGTGACAACACTGCTATGGCCACCGCGAAGGTACTGTTAAAGGAGTTTTTCCCCCGTTACGGCCTTTGTCGTATTTTATGGAGTGATAATGGCCCCCACTTCATAGCCGAAGTCATCCAGTTCATCTTAAAGGGGTTGGGCATCAAGCAAAAATTTCACGCAGTCTTTCACCCCCAGTCCGCTGGACTTGTTGAGCGACACAATGCCACACTAAAACTTAAACTGGCCAAGATAGTAGCTACCACGGGTCTGAAATGGCCAGACGCCCTCCCAATAGCATTGCTATCGATGCGTTCCACCCCCACCAGACATCACTTAACCCCTTATGAAGTTGTTTTCGGCCGACCCATGAGTATCTGGTCAGCACCAAAGCCAACTTCCATTCATGACGTCCCGGACGTCCTAATGTCTGATTATCTGTATAAGTTGACTGAAACTCTGTCTGTCATTCATCAGCAGGTGCAGCAGGCCATCCCCGATGCTTCCAGGGGTCCGGGTCACGCCATCCAACCCGGGGATTTCGTGCTGATCCGAAACTTTCAGCGGGCGAAAAGTTTGGAACCCTGGTGGACGGGCCCCTGGCAAGTGTTAATCACCACCCGGACGGCTCTTCGTGTGGAGGGGAAAAGGCATTGGCTGCACGCGCACCACTGTAAGAAGGTCTCCCTGGCCACGACAGAAAACATCGGCGACCAAGAAGAGCTCCTGAACAAGGACCGACCGTCACTAACCTGCTATCCTGATACCGAAGCACTTGAACTTTCAAAATTCCCTGATCCCACTGTGCCATCCAGAGAAGGGTATTTCCTGCGTCAAAAGGAGGGAGCTTCGGCTAAGTAGACCACAAACTAAGTTGAAACTCAACACGGTGACCCAAAGCGATCAAGGGTTGCCTGGAGAGAAGCTAAACTAAGTCTGTGGTTCTGCCCACGACCGAGCACCTTGAAAATGAAGATGATGGAAGCGCCAGATAAGAAGATGATGGAAGCGCCAAATAAGAAGATGATGGAGACAACAGGAAATACCCACTACAGAAACCCAAGAACAGACAGACTCCACAGCTCAAAGACAATTGCACTCTTCATCGCAATCCTTTTTTGCTTTCTCCTCATGACCACCCTCTGGATTGTGGAAGAAAATGCACCTGCTCACGAAACATTCCTGACCACTGCTCAGCCTACCACCACGAAGGAACATTATCTGATTTCGCTCTCTCCCCAACTCAGAGAGAGGCGAAAGGAGTTTTGGAATAACTCTTTCGTACAGCTCCTTCACCAGCACAATCTTGCCACCAATGCCACCAACTGTTGGATCTGTGGGTTGCTACCCCACGCCACTGGACACTCGATACCATTCATCCCTTCGCCCTTCTCAGTTCATGGCTCCTGCCTTGCTTGGCTGATCCTCCTGCAAGAAAGCTATAAGGACAATGCCACCACCAGCAAAACCGTAACGCATTTCTCCCACGGGGTCCGGCGAAACAAAACAAAGACACACTTCTGCCCGCAGACCTCCAACGACTCCATCCACATGGACATCCCTGCTAAAGAACGAATTGAAATGCAGGTGTTCAACAATCCAACCAGACCCACCTTCTCCTACCTGCGGAAACGAACGGCTGCCACTCTGACTGTGGCCCTATCAGTCGTCAACGTCACAGGCCACATGTGCATAGAAGGACATGGGACACAGCTGGTGGGCCGCAGTGCTTGCCGGTTTACCAGAACTTTGGACACTACGGATCCACCTTCCTTTGTGTCGTCCCCAAACATGTATTTCGTCTGCGGCACAAAGGCCTACACCTGGCTCCCCAAAGGCTGGGGGGGCACTTGTTTCATCTCCTTCGTCCTTCCTCCGACTTATGTGGCCCCAGCGAATCATCATAGGCAAAAACGAGCCAAGGACGTTGAGCAAGCCGACTCAACAGGAGCGCAGTTCCTCGATGCTATGAAGGGACTTGTTCCTCTTTGGGGCCCGATGGCAAACAGCCATTGGAGTTCTGGACTTTTTGGTTCCGTCCAGAGGTGTCAGGGAAAACACCCGAAGACCCCGGAGTTCAACCTGTCTCGGTGCACAAACAAACAGAAACACGGGCTTCTCGATGGTGGCGTCAAAGACCAAAGGTTTATTACTGCAGGGACACAGAAGTCACAGAAACTGCACACGGGCAGTGTCTAGGAGCCTGTTCAATTTGTACAAAGAGGGTTGTTCCTTATATACTAAATATTCTGCTCGGGGCAAATTCTTTACATGTTACCACAGTTCTAAACATTCGTGTCTTAAACAATAAATATTTGGCGTTGCACAGGAATCGTCAACAGTATCTGATGTCAAAACATTACGAATGAGGGGTTCTCACTATTCCATCATAATCCCATGTCAATTTCTCATTCAAGACCCGGACCGCCTCATCGTAAATTTTGTTACCTCCCCCTAATAAAGGCCCAGAAGGAAAGGAGCAGAGCCAGGTGCAGAAGATAGAAAGACAGGATAAGAGATGTTTGTGGGTCGTAAATGGGCACGGTTACCAGCTTCGGCCGCCTAATCATGATCAGGCCAACGAACACAAGAACCAGTATAGCAGGACTGGCCTCAGGCTGGGGAGGCAGTTCTTGCCGAGTCATGCTGCTACAGCGTTGCTGGCCTAAGGTGCACGTGTCACTAGCAAGGTGAATCGCCGGCTAAAGCCTACGTGTCCTTAAATGAAAAAGAGGTCATTGCGTGTCCATTGACTATGTGAGGGCAAGGAATACAAAATGGCTTCTGTGTTCTAAGATGGATGCCATGGGTAGAACAGAAATGTGTTTGTAACAGGAGTGCTCTTGCTCGTAGCATAGCGAAAACACCAGGATATACTAAATGGATCATTTGCGGTTCACTGATACCAAAATTATGTATTTATGACAATGTTACAAACACGAGTAAAAATCGTCACGGAACCTCAGACCCTCCTTTTGCCCTTACATAGGCAATTACTCAGTCTATATCAGAGTCAGAGTCTAATTCTATGCTCATTAGGTCAGTGACATGTTGTTGTATCATCATCCTGTCTCGTGCCTTTTCTCCTAATGCAGGTGGTTTTCTGAAACAGGTTGCAACACAGAGACTACACAGAGCGGGACCACATTGGATAATAAGACAGCACGAGAACAGAAATACTAGGATGACACCAATGACCATCAGAACCTTCCATCCCCACGCTGATACCAGAGTCCAAAACCACTCCATGAAGGACCAGTTTCCCTTATCTACGTGTATAGAGTCGGAAATCTTGTGTAGCTTAGAGATCGCTTCATAGACTGTTGGAGCATTATTTGGAATAAAGACACAGCAGCTCGATTGGATCATTCTGCATACCCCACCTCGATCTGCAAGTATTACGTCTAGAACCATACGGTTCTGCAACGTCATGAGACGATCCGCCTGAAGCTCAGCTGTTAAGTTACTAAGGGCACCAGCAGTTTCTGTAATAGTAGATTCAACTACCCGTGTTAGTTGACGTAGATTTCTACTATTGGCCATAGGCCCCCAAAACGGAAGGAAACCTTTGAAAAAGTCTCCAGCTTCTTGACCAGCGGTATCTTCCTTGCTGAAGACACCTCTTGCTACTCTGGTCTTGTGATAATCTGAAGAAGCAGTGTATGTCGGAGGTAACAATCGAGCAATATAACATGAACCTGAAAAGTCAGCAGGCAGCCATGTATATGCTCTGTCCTGACAGATGAAGTAGGTACCCCTAGCAGTCAGAAAGGCAGGGGAGGAGTTAGACGGAAATACGTAAGTCTCAACGCACTCACTCCTCCCTAGCTGAGCTCTCAGATTTCTCCCATTTCCTTGCAAACAGACCTGACCTCGGTGAGGCACGACCCAAACTGAAGTGGAGCTTTTACGCTTGCTTTCTCCCAAACTAAGGCGATACTCCGTAGAGTTCCAACTCAAATACACCCGTAATTCATCTCTAGGGTAAGATGGAGTATTATTGACGTCTCTAATCATGTCAATAATTCCCTGGACTAAAGCTTTGTTGGCTGAGTTGTATTTAGTGGACCGTGGTGGACGCGGAGGATAGGTCTCAAGGGCATAGGAAAAAATGGTCTGAAAGGCCTGAAATGATCCATTATAGCTGAAAGGCAAGACTAGATAGGGAATGCCTTTATCCATAGTGTGAGGTATCAGGCCACACACCCAGCAGTCTGTAGTATTAACTACCAGTTGGTGTTGATGCAAGAGCTGTACAAATGTATTGTTAATAAATTCTGAGCGTCGAGCTTGTTCGTGTTCAGGAAATGAGTGAAAAGAATGCATAGAAGAAACCGTAGAAGTAGTAGGATCAAGGGGAGGTACTGTAGTTACTGGCATAAAAATCAAATGTACACCAAAGACGATTCCACCCACCAACGTTATCAAAACAATTAAAAATGTAACTGCACATTGCATTAGAAAGCATTTGCTGTGAAGTATTCTGTACAGTCTATTTCTGCGAACATGAATTACATTTTCTCGTTGCAGCTCAGGAAGCTCCATCTTCTACGACCGTTCGCGACCACTGATGATGTGTACGTAGATGAAAATGCCTCTATCAGCCCTGGGAGTTCCCAGAACTAACAGAAAGACCGACCTTGTGTCTGACCCCCGCAGATTCAACTAGGCACACAGCCACGACCCTACGGCTACCCAGACGGCAAGGCAATTTTAAAACAAAAAGAAACAATACAAAGTATTAGCAAACTTCCTGGCTGGAGGCAATGTATAGAAAATTCAAATCTGAAAATAGGCAGTTTCCTGCTTTATTTGTCCATATTGCGAGAACGTAAGTTGTATCTCAGTTTTGCAGGAGCTGTCTGATCTGGAAACAGTGTATCTTCAGCCGACGTTGCAATGTTCACGTTTTTAGATGACAAATGTTCTTTTGGTGCAGATGGCAAATGTTCGTTGAGTGTGGATGACAAATGTTCAGGGTTCAAAAGAGCAGTTTCAAGAGGAGAGTCAGAATTTGGTGAATCAGTGATCAGTTCTGCATCGCTGAAAGGTATGAACCTGGGGACTTGTTCCGTTTCAGAGGCACCGATTCCTTTCTTTACCCAGTTGTCGTAAGGAAGTGGCAGAGGCACACGTTTGACATGTGTCGTATGGATCCAGTTCTTCCTTCCGGCCACACGAATAGCAGTTCTCGTTGCTAGTAGGACTTGGAAAGGGCCAATGAATCTGGGCTGAAGATTTTTCGTTCTTGCAAAATTTCTAATGACCACCTGATCACCCGGTTTCAGCTGATGGCCTGGACTCTCCGGTGGCTTTGGCAATGCATCGAAAACCTGTTGGTGAATAAGACTCAATTTAGCAGTCAAGTCGAAAAGGTAATCAATTAACATTGGGTATTCCAGCTGCTTGAATTCTTTTGGTCTAGGTACCCCCCAAACATTTGCAGGACGACCGAAAACTATTTCATAAGGACTAAGCCCTACTCTAGAATGTACAGTTGCTCTTGTTGATAGCAAAGCCAAAGGTAATGCGTCTGGCCAGGACAAACCCGTGGACGCTTGTATCTTAGCAAGTTTCAGTTTAAGGGTGCCATTGTAACCCTCGACTAAACCCGCGGACTGGGGATGATTCGCACTATGAAACTTCTGTCTAATCCCTAGGCCGACACACACACTCTGCATAACTTTCCCTACGAACTCACTTCCGTTATCTGACCATACAATCCATGGCATTCCGTATCTGGGGAAGTATTCTTTAAGAAGAATTTTGGCAGTGGATAAGGCAGTATTGTCCTTTAGCGGGTATGCTTCGATCCATCTGGAGAAAGCACAAACTACCACTAGGACGTATTTCAGGTTATTACAACGATCCATGTGAATGAAGTCTAGCTGAATCACTTCAAAGGGGCAGGAAGGAGGAGCGAAGTGACCTGCAGGTGTGGGGATTCCCTTGCCAGGATTATGCATCAAGCATACCATACAATTTCTCACCACTCTCTCTGCACACTTACTAATCCCATCATTCTTCCAGACCGGAGCCAACATCTTACAAATCCCTTTTGAACTGATGTGTGCTGTTCCATGTGCCATCGTCACTACTGCAAGCACATACGCATCAGGCAACATCCAACGCTGTTGTTCCGACAAGTCAATCCAACATCCATTCGAGTCCAATTTACCCGTGCTCTCTCTCCATGCAAGTTTTTCCTCCTCAGTCGCCTCTTTCTGAATTTCTTTCACGCTTTCCACTGTGTCTTCACACATTCCAGACTCAGAAATCCATCTTGCAGACGTTGCAACATACATTCTACTCATCATATTTCTAGCTGTCTGTTTTGCAGTCTCATCAGCAAAAGCATTCCCACGACCAACATCATCAGTGATTGCTTTATGAGCACTGCATTTTACGATCGCAACTTCAGTCGGCAAGGTTAGAGATTCCAACAAGTCATTAACTAGCTGACCATGTTGAATCTTAGTCCCATGGGACGTAATGAAACCTCTCTCTTTCCACAAACGGCCAAAACTATGGGCCACGCCGAACGCGTACTGACTATTTGTGAACACATTCACTCTCTTTCCCTTAGCTAAAACGCACGCTCTTGTTAGCGCGATCAATTCTGCAGCCTGGGCAGAATTCTGACTCACTCTTGCAGTCTCCACAATCGTACTCAAAGTCGTTACTGCATAAGCAGCAGTCACATCACCATTCTCTAATTTGAAGCAAGACCCGTCAACATACAACGTGCCATCTGGATCTGATAACGGAGTGTCTTTTAGATCAATTCGTCCTTTTGTTTCTTCCTCAGTTTTGAAATAACAGTCGTGTGGTTCGGAATCACTTGACTCTTGGCTAGTCGGCAACAATGTTGCTGGATTCAATACATTGCATCTTTTGATCTGAATATGACTAGCTAACAGTGTCAGTTCATAACCTGATAGTCTAGCACTGGTAAGGTGTTGCGTCTTGGTTCGGTTCATGAGTGTATCCACCGCATGAGGAACCATAACTACTAGCATGTTGTTCATTACTAAACCAGCAGATTGTCGAATGGAGGCTGCAGCTGCGGCTGTAGCTCTCAAGCAACTAGGCAACGCTCTAGCTACTGGATCTAATGTTGATGAAAAATACGCACAAGGGCGTTGTTTATCACCAAATTTCTGCGTCAACACACTCAATGCACAACCTTCTCTCTCGTGGACATAGAGCGTGAATGGCTTACTGTAGTCGGGTGTACCCAATACAGGTGCTGAACACAGTGCATTTCGTAACTCAGAAAAACTCTGCTGACATTCTGCAGACCATGGTACCGGACTCGGAACATTTTTCCCAGTCAAGGCTACCAGTGGTTTTGCTAAAAGAGAAAAATTTGGGATCCATTGCCTACAATATGAGGTAATACCTAAAAAGGCACGTACTTCTCTCTGCGTGCTAGGAACATTCATCTGTGTAATTGCTTTTATTCTCTCTGGGGTCAACTTCCTTCCCTCCTTTGACAAGAGATGACCTAGGTAGGTCACTTCTTGGCAGCAGTATTGCATTTTTGAAGGTGACACCTTGTGATTCAAATCTGACAAGTGATGCAATAAAGAAATCGTAGCTGTTTTGCAAGTTTCCTTGTCATCAGCAGCCACTAGAAGATCATCAACATATTGTATTAAAGCAGAACCAGGAGAAAGTACGAAGGAATCTAACTGGCTTTTTAATGCTTGACTGTAAATGGATGGGCTTTCACAATAGCCTTGTGGAGCGCGTTTAAACCTGAAGCTTCGTCCTCCTAGAGAGAAACCGAAGATATCTCTGCTTTCTTCGGCTATCGGAATGCTGAAGAAGGCATTTTTCAAGTCGACAACCGAAAACCATGCTGCTGTAGCAGGAATCAACGTTAACAATGCAGTAATGTCTGGAACCACAGGAAACTGTGGAATCACAATTTTATTAACCTCTCTAAGATCAATTACAAACCTATATACTGGAGGTTTTGTAGGGTCAGTTCGTTTTAAAATAGGCAGTACAGGACTATTACAGACATTACCTCTAGTTTCTTCTATAACGTCTTTCTCAATCAGATCATGCACTATCAGTAGGAGCGCACGCTCACCTTCACTAGAGATTCTGTATTGTTGAATTCGTGGAAGTTTGACATTTGCTTTCAAAGTTATTACATAGGGTGGAATTTCCAATAGACCTACATCATTAGGACCAGTCGCCCAAAGAGTGTCAGGGAGTGAACGCAGCTCTGGTGGGAGCGCATCCATCGATAAGTACATCGGAGAGATTATTCTTTTACCCAACGTAAGCTGTACTCCTGCTGGAGAACAGTACAATGTCGTGTACAGGCGTTTTAACAAGTCTAAACCAAGCAGATTTTCGTTACAACCTGTCGTCAAAATCAGGGGTGCTTTCAATCGACGGGGTCCAACAGAAATAGACAAAGGACCAGAAACAGGGTTATGAACAGGGGCGCCCGAAAAACCTACTGAAACGTTTGTTGAGCCAGACAAAGGTGCGCCAGGGAGTTTCGCATGTATGATAGAACTTTTTGCTGCACCAGTATCCAACAGAAACGGTTCGACTATACCTGATGTTGCTACTGCGACATAAGGCCCACTCTGATCTACTGGAACTGATACTACTCCCTCTCTTTGTCCATGGCTGTCCTAGTACTCACTTTGCTGAACTTCCTCACTAGCTTCATAATAGTCTTCAACATGATACTGTGGAGACCTATTCTGTTGGGTAGATTGTCCATTTCGCTGGTCGAAATAATTAGAAGGGCGATCACTCGTCTGCGGAGGCATAGCACCTCGTCCTCGACCTCTAGAGTTTTGCATGGAATTACCACGACCTCTCTGAGCTGCTGCAGCATTATTTTGTGCCCGAACTGGACACTCATTTTTGTAATGACCTTCCACTTTGCAATAAGCACATTGATTCCATTGGTATTGTGGCCTTTGAAAATTATAATCCGTTCTTTGATATGACCCTTGCTGCATATTAGTCTGATTCGTGCGAGGCGGATAAGCTTGCTGTAAAAGTACTTTAGTTTTTAAATCTTTCGTCTTTTTATCAGATTTTTCCTTCTCTTCTTTATCCCTATTTTCATAGTACTGGGCAGTCGCAAGTATTTGCGCAGTCGTAGAGACAGCCCACGCACTTTCAGAATTCTTTAATTTACCACTAAGTTCTGGCAACAGATTGTGCACAAATTTATCAACAAATAATCTCTGGCCTCCTTCTGTGCTCATATCCTGACCACTATGATCCACGAAAGTCTCCTCGAATCTTGTGAAAAAGTCGGAGACGCTTTCGTCTTTCTTCTGTTTGCACGCGGACAATTTGTCCCAGTTAACGCGTAATGCTGGCATCAAGGTTTTCATTAAATCGATTATCCTACCAGGCAAATTAGCAATTAGGGGTTCTGGTTTGGAACCACCTATTTGTTGACCATCCGCTGCAATTATAGCCGCCCAGTCACCACCTAGGGCAACTGGATGATTCTCTTTACGAATTTTAGCCCAAATTGGTTGCGGTACTACATTACCAAATAGCAGATCTATGTCAGCAAGATTCAATACACAAGCGTCAACTGTTTGAGCCAACTCTTTGTAGTACCCTGCAGGATTTTTACGCGGATCTGGCAAGGCCTGTTTCACTGCTAATACTTCAGCTCGCTTCCATGGAATATGTATCCATACTCTCTGGAATTGGGCCGGAGCGGCTGCAATACCAAGGTTTGCATTAGCTTGCACAGCTTCACGCCAAATTGGTGGAACCTCTCTCATTGGGTATTGACGATTTTGTTTCGTACTACGTTTCCCTAACTCTCTCGGTGAACGAAGGGATGAGTCGGTCCTATAACTTAGAACCAGTTCCATCGCTTCTTTTATATTTTGTCCAACTATCATACCTGCAGCAAACTCTTTCTGAACATTAATTAATTCTTCTAGATTTAATTCAGGGTCATCCTCTTCCAATTCCTCACGTAGAAGGAAACATATTTCATCGAACACATATCGTTGTGTCGGTTCATTCCATTGCATAAATGTATCTAATACATCTTGTACATTATATCTTCCAACTTTTGAAACCCATCTAAGAGCAGTCGAATCTAATATTCCTCGCTCTTCAGTACTGGGAAGCTGACTACGCCTCTGCACAGAGTCAGAGGTAGGAGTCTTAATCAGAGTTTTATAGAAGGGAGATAGAATATTGGAGACAGAATCAGTGATTCTCCGACGAACAGAAAGCGGAGTCATAATATTAGCAGAAGCAGTAAATAGAGTAGCAGTTGGAACAGATAGATTAGGAACAGTAGGAGTAGCAGGAAAAATAGCTTGTGAACTAGCAGGTGTGAGCGACACAGGCATAGGTAAAGAAGCCGGCAACCCTGGAAGAGGGGTTGTCGAAGGAACATTAATATTGACCACAGGAGGTACAGGAACTTGATTCAGGGGAGCGGGAACACCAGGTTGTCCAGCAACCGGTAATTGAACATTCGGTATAGGTGGAGCCGTAGCACCCTGTGCATACGGTGGGGGTGATCGTAACAAGTAAGACAACAGGGGATCCTTTTCAGGGTCCTCTACTATCTTAGCCGTACTCGATGGTAAAGCAGGATAGCACTTGTCTATCGCTAAATTACGCTCTCTATTGGCCACCTCCATCGCTTTCTCAGACTCGTTGAGTTGCAGCTGCCTAGCAGACTGTTCTAAAGTCAACTCTTGCTCTTTCTGTTCTTTCTTCAACTTTTTAATTTCTCTCTGTTTAGATTCTTTTCGCCAATAACGGAAAGAATCAAACATTGCCGGCCGGGCTTTCTTCTTAAACAACCTTCTTTCTAGATTATCGAGAACTTCGGGTTCAAAACTACCATGTAGTGGCCAACTAAGGACACCATCTTTCTCTGTGAAGCGGATCCATACCCCGTTATAAGAGATAGGGCCCACACCAAATTTGCAATATAGGTCATAAAGGGGAGTTCCAATCGGAGGAACCAAACACGAGTCCTCCAACTGGGAATCACTGTTGCAACTAAAACAAGACAACATACAATTTTTCCGACTTACCATTTTATAATCCGGAACACAAAACAAACAAGACACAAACAGAAAAGATGCGCACTCGAACCAAGAACTTAGGCCTACCAGAACTGACAAATGTATCGATACCTGAACTGAACAGAATGATTATCGTAACCAGAATAACCAGTGATAATCTTACAGAACTGAACTGAACTGAGAACTAAAAAGGATTATCCAAACAGGAGCAACCCTCACAAAATACTTAACTGAGGCACTGAAGACGTCACCAAGGAGAAACCCGTCACGTCTCGCCGTACTAAGGACTGCACCTCGGGTCCAAGACAGGGCGACGGTCAAGGCAACGGACCACTGCAGCCGTCTGAACGGGAACCCTCGTGGAAGAGAACGTCGGGGCCACTTTTGCGATATGCCGGGATCGATGAAGTGGGGCGCCTCCCTCTGAAATCTTCACACGAACCTCCTCAAACTCTTCAGGCTTTTGGACCGGTACCGAATGACGTCGCCCCACGTTGGGCGCCAATTGGAGTTCTGGACTTTTTGGTTCCGTCCAGAGGTGTCAGGGAAAACACCCGAAGACCCCGGAGTTCAACCTGTCTCGGTGCACAAACAAACAGAAACACGGGCTTCTCGATGGTGGCGTCAAAGACCAAAGGTTTATTACTGCAGGGACACAGAAGTCACAGAAACTGCACACGGGCAGTGTCTAGGAGCCTGTTCAATTTGTACAAAGAGGGTTGTTCCTTATATACTAAATATTCTGCTCGGGGCAAATTCTTTACATGTTACCACAGTTCTAAACATTCGTGTCTTAAACAATAAATATTTGGCGTTGCACAGGAATCGTCAACAGTATCTGATGTCAAAACATTACGAATGAGGGGTTCTCACTATTCCATCATAATCCCATGTCAATTTCTCATTCAAGACCCGGACCGCCTCATCGTAAATTTTGTTACCTCCCCCTAATAAAGGCCCAGAAGGAAAGGAGCAGAGCCAGGTGCAGAAGATAGAAAGACAGGATAAGAGATGTTTGTGGGTCGTAAATGGGCACGGTTACCAGCTTCGGCCGCCTAATCATGATCAGGCCAACGAACACAAGAACCAGTATAGCAGGACTGGCCTCAGGCTGGGGAGGCAGTTCTTGCCGAGTCATGCTGCTACAGCGTTGCTGGCCTAAGGTGCACGTGTCACTAGCAAGGTGAATCGCCGGCTAAAGCCTACGTGTCCTTAAATGAAAAAGAGGTCATTGCGTGTCCATTGACTATGTGAGGGCAAGGAATACAAAATGGCTTCTGTGTTCTAAGATGGATGCCATGGGTAGAACAGAAATGTGTTTGTAACAGGAGTGCTCTTGCTCGTAGCATAGCGAAAACACCAGGATATACTAAATGGATCATTTGCGGTTCACTGATACCAAAATTATGTATTTATGACAATGTTACAAACACGAGTAAAAATCGTCACGGAACCTCACCGGGCCATCCGACATTTGACTCAGGCAGTTGAGACAACAATGAACATCACAGCTGGTATCTTTGCCAACAACACCGACGAACTCCAAGAGGTCCGCTTGGTGGCCCTACAGAACCGCCTTGTCCTAGATGTGGTTCTTGCGGACCGTGGTGGAGCATGCCGCATTATTGGGTCCAGCTGCTGTACATACATACCGGACAACTCGCCCTCAGTGTACAAAGCCATCGAACATCTTCACAGACTCTCTTCAGAAGTCCACCAGGAACAGGAAGAATGGTCGCTTGGTGGTTGGTTCTGGAACACTGTTAAGAACTGGGGCTGGAGACTGTTCACCATTATCCTAATTCCGGTAGTAGTAATATGTGGCCTATGCTTAGGAATTCAATGTCTGCCACCCCTGTGTTCATTATGTACAAACTGTATTTGCCCTAAGGCCGTGGACTTTGGAAATGAACGCATGGGAGCATTATATGATGCCGAGGTTGGGAATTTGATGAAGATTGACATTGAGTAGGCAAGTTGGCTAGATATGTTGAAAAGGGAGGACTGTTAAAGATTAGACTGAAAATGTCAACATTATCGGCACCATCTTGCTCTCCTTGGGCCCATTCGTGCGCGTAAGCGGCAGCCATTTTGTGCACCATGGCCTCCCTGCCCCTCACCGATAGCCAGCGTCTCTCTCTCTCTCTCTCGACCTCGCAGGCAAACCCCCCCCCCGCTCTCACATGTCTTGGGTCATAAACCCCTCTTCAGCGCGGCTCTGCCTCGGAACCCCATCCTGTTCCCAGCGCGACACTTCCCTTCATTCCTTTCATGGTCCCAGGCCCTTTGATGCAAACCCCCTTTTTCTGTGTGCCCGTTTGTCTTCCTCATTCCCAGGCCACCACCTAAGCTCTGCGGATACTGTTTATTGCCCCCCCGTACAGTAGGAAGCTCCCCTCATTAAAAGACCCTCGAGTTGATCAAAGCCCCCACCCTATGAGATCCGATCAAACCCCCCACATTCCGTGAATCGGCGGAATGTCCAGCTGCGTGATAATCATCACCTGTTGTGACCGGGGTGGGGGACTTCTGCTGTATATGTGTGTGGGAACGGGCTTGGAGCGGGGGTTCCGAGAATGTCTTTCCATACATCAAAGCATTGCCAAGAATGTGTTGTATGTAATAAAGCAATAAACCTGTGTATAAAAGGCCAGGCCTCAGAGATGCGGTTAGAGCACCTCGTGACGATACTTGCTGTCCGAACTGATGTGTTCTCCTCCGGAGTGAATTAAAACCCTTGTTTCCTGCCTTCCAGTCTCCAGCGCCTGCCTCTTCATTGGTTAATAACTTGTGGTTTAAGAGGCGACACCGCCGGGCAATACTTAAGGTTCTGTTAATTCGGCTGGTAGCGTGACCTTTAACATCCTGATTGCTCATTGCCCTGGCTGCATATATTTGAGAGTAGAAGGAATACATCACTGTGTTTATTTCAGCAGGAGTTGTGACTCTGCAGCCGTTTTCATCGAGCAGTTCAGTCACATATGAAGAAGCATGCAGGTTTTCTCAGCAGGTTGGCCAGTGTCTTGCCAGGGCAATCCCCCTCCCTGTATTGTTGAACTCGTACCTCTGACCCCAAGTACTTTACTACCCTCCCAGCCTCATCTTGGTACTCTGACATTTTGGTTCTAATCTCAGATAGTGTGGCAGGCGTGGGATTGGTGCCATATATTTGATCTAATGCCTTCATTTCTGTTTCCAGCCTTATCAGGATCCCTCTTATCGCCTGGAGGAACCCCGGTTGTTTGGCAATGCATATGCCACGGATTGGCTAACCGAACCGAAAAAATCAGAGATCCACCTGTGTCGCTCAAAAACATGTGGCAAGAGGAACCAGGAGAACATGCACTGGAGGGTCTGGAGGATGTGAAGGACTAGCTGCACAGGAGAGACATTGGACAGGGTGCGTGCAAGGTGGTCAACAGAGGAGCATCAGTTGGCCATGTTTCTAGACACCAGCCACAGGTTAATGCGGGTCCAGGAGTTACGTAGGGTGAAGATGCAAGTGCCATCTCATCCTCTGGGGTTGGCGTGCTGCCATGCATCTACTAGTGCATTATCTGCAATAAGAAAGGGTATCATTCCCGTGGCATGTGGGTGTTGTAGTCTGGTGGCCAAATGCTCCAAATTCTCCAGCGGTGCAACATTAAAGTCGCCAGTCCAAAGTATTGGTCAGGGGCCATATTTTGCTATCAAACTGCAAACGTGGAGGAAAGAATCTTGGTCATCAGAGTTAGGACCAAATATGGCTGCCATAATCAGCGGTTGTGCCTGTTAATACCACATACCTACAATCAGAGTCTATGTGTGTGTGGCTGTTGTGCCAGGGAAGTCCCCTTTTAAGCAAGATGGCTACTCCCCTAGCATAATTTCAGTATGCCGATGAGTAAGAATCCCCCACCAGTGAGCTCGAAGCCGGGCAGAGTTGGTAGTGGCTATATATGTTTCCTGCAGGAAACATATGTCTACTTTGTATCTTGCATGGTACGCATGCATGAGGCAGGACTCAGGATGGTCATTAATACCCTGAATGTTCCATGCTAGGAAAGTTACATTAGTCATGAATCAGGTTTGGAGTGCACGTGCTGTATCATTTTCTAGAATTACCAGTAAAAGTACCAAGGAATTGTGTCAGTGGTGCTAGTGGTGTAGTCTCAGTTATCACAGTTCCGGGATAGCTTAAACAACAAATCAGCATACCTCAGATTTAACAAGCCCCATGCCCAGAACCCAACCCCTCCCACACCCAACCCACATCCACTCCAACCCCTCAATCAGGTTGAGATGCAGTGCCCTCCCCCGAGAGACCCCCAACTTTGAAACATTTTGAACATATGAGGATATTATCCCGTTGGGGCATGTGGACTCTCCAGGCTTATGCCCCTGCCTAAATGACAGCGTGACTGAGCAGTGTGGTACATTTGGAGAAATGGAAGGCTAACATAGCAAAGTCTGTTCAAGCCTCTATATTAAAGCTCATTCATTGCAGCATTGTGTTGGTATAGTAACAGCACAGTCTGATGTGATATTACGTTTAAAGTCTATTCCTTTGTTAGTCTTTATAGCTAAGCCTCAGTCATTGTCACTGGTGCCGGCATCTCCGGACAGTCCAGGCGAGCTCCGCGACTGCAGTAGGGTTTTTGCTGAGCTGTTTCACATAAGTCATGGCAGCCTTAGAATCCGTTAAAGTAACACGGTTTGCCAATTATGTCAACGCAGAACTTGGCTGATTACAAGAGGGTGTATGATACTTTTAATTGTTGGAGGACTCGTTTGGCTGGTAGAAAGTCACGTCTTACTGCCTGTACCACCTGGGCGAAATTGGGGTAGGAGGAAATTGCGTTCCCTTGATGCCTGATCTCTGCTATTTCAGTAGCTTTCTTTAGGATTGCATCCTGGTCATGATAATTCAGCAACTGGGCTATAATTGGCTATTCAGGGGGCAAGGGTGGCCACGGGCCCAGGGAGCAATGTGCCAGCTCCAAGATGAAGACCCCCAACAATACTGTATCAACCAGTTTGAAGAGTAAGGACTCCAGGTAGTCCTCCATCCTGGATACTGCAGTGGACTCAGGAATTCCAATTATTCTGAGGTTGTTTTTGTGAGTGTGTGATTCTAGGTCTTCATTCTTTGCGTGAATATGTTCTAGCACCTTATCCATTTTTAATAGGCTTTGTCAATCTTTAGTGAGTGTGTCATCGGCATCCAATACTCTAGATTCCAGGTGTACAATCTTAAAATCATGTAAGTCTATACACTGCTTTCTTTGATCCAGCCAGTCAGCAAGATGGTCCATTTTAGAGTCAATCGTTTTTAGGTTAAATTTAACCTCAGGGAGAAGGAAGGGAATTTCTCCATCTTGCACAGCAGTGTGTTCAGTTTGTGTAGCCCATTCATCAGCCTCTTGCGACAGTTCCCCTTATGGCCCTGTCCATTGATTTTGAAAGACGAGCTGTAACTACGGGTGTGATAACACTGTGGATAGGATGCAAAGCAGTGCAGGGGAAATGTTGAGGTGCGCACAGTCAGGCAGTTTGTTGGTATTGTGCTTGCTGCCCCTGTTTTATGGAGATATCAATATCTGAGGTTGCTCCTGCCAGCAATACACCCATGCTACAGGGCCCAGCCAGCCTTTAGGTCACAACTGTCAAGGGGGGATGAGCTATGAGTGTCTATATCTGAGACTAAACTTGCAGCTGTGGTTCGGTGTTCCGAGGCGCTTGTTTAGTGTCTGGATCTGGCAAAAACACTGCACAAAGATTATTGAGTTCTCACCAGACCAGAGAGTTATGGTATTGCTACGCAGGTATTATTTTCTCTGCCTGCATCTTTGAGGAGCATTCCCCATGGCACTTGTTTCATAAAGGGTAATCAGGGGCCCTGTTGGCTTTCAGGGTCCCAACATCACGTGGTTATTTCAGGCAGTATGAGGCTGCAATATAATCAGGACCTGGCCCTTCCTGCACTCCTCCATGGCATATGCTACAGTGTGGTGGCCCTGCTGGTAGGGGCGTTATCCAGCAAGTACACAGGGCCTGTCATGTTCAGCTGCTGCCAACCCCCCATCTCGACTCCTTACTTTGTGATGTTCTCAGTGAGTTTTCGGACTGGGCCCGCTTGGCTGCTCTGCTCACCGGCAGCGCCCCGCTACCCTCTGTGGCCATAACCGCCAGGGGGCCACTCCCCCAGCACCACCGGCCACCGCTCCTGGACCACCTTCAGGTGATCCCTTTTGTCTCATACCCTGCAAGCGTTCCAATCAGGTAAGGATCCACACTGGTATAGCCATGCTCATTTTCTCTCATTATATGGGTTTTCACTCTTGAGCTGCGCAGCAGATGCTGGGAACCACAGGCCATGATGTCTTTTTCTGCCTGTTTAGATGACTCACCGGTTGGTGTAGCTGCGCTGATAGCTACACTTGCACAGCATGTTGACACCTCTCAGCAGGATTTCCCTGTCGTAGTGTGAGTCTCCACGGATTACGGCAGGTTGTACACTCGGACGGCAGAGCTCACTCAAGGTGCAGCCATCCTGCCGCCAGCAAGACTACACCCCCAACTGTGTGAGCTATACTTAAAGCTGAACAAGATCCCTTCCCTGCACTGATTTGATGTTGCTTTTACTACATCTGCCCCACCAAGTGTGCGATCAATTAATTGTGGAAATGTAATCCATTTACACCTCAATAAATCACCTAGCTGGGGGAAGAGGGGTTCGATGAATGGATAGGAAGGGGGCTTTGAGGGAAAGTTTGACAAAAACAAACACTACACAAGGACAACATTCATCTTGGCAGCTGACTGCTATGGGAGGAAATGGAAATGGAGGAATGATGAGAAGTACAGGTAAACCAAATTATTTTGTCTGCCTGCCCCCAGAGAGATCCAAGTTACAATATGTTCTGTGGTACCGAGCTTTGAAAGATAGCAAACAAAATTAACTTATCTGCAGGAGTCAAGTGAACATAAACAACTAACACAGTTCAAATGATTAAAGAGAAAAAATTAAACTGTAGTGCAAATTGGGAATTGTATTCGCATTCCTCTTGGACTGTCCATCAGTCTTGAGTACCTGATGGATGCAGTTCCGTAGGTAAGTGTGAGTACGTTTGTTAGAAATTTGGTTTCTGATTGGCTAGGGTATGCACCTAAGCCAGGCAGGACCCACCATTCTAGTCAGTGCAGCGAGTTACACGCTGAAGATAACCCCTGCTCACCCGCTTGGTAACTTGGCAGAGCAGTCAGGCTTATCCCTGAGGCAATGTGTAAAGCATTCACACAGCAGCGACACACTACGCACACCACAAAAGAAACTCAACACAATGTTATATAAAAATAGCCTTTGTATTATGCATAAAAACACATTAGAACACAACCACATATATTACACTGTGCCACCAGGCACTCGTCATGACTTCACAGGGATTACATAAATCACTTTGCCAATCGGTCCACTGTCATAACATTACAGTTAGTGCACTCAAGTAAAATACTTATAGGATGCACACTTCACAAAACATCCTACCAAAATATTCATATCACCAAGTATGATTGAAGCAGGAAATACTGCAGTTTATGGGATAAAAATGGTACTACCGCCAGCAACCCTAGGGTTGTGGGAAACATCTGCGCTTTTATTAGCCGGGTTATGGTAATTCTGGTGAGCTACCAAGATCATCAGGCTGGGTGCGTAGAGCCAGAAGGCACCTGTGCACATATTCACCATAATGGGGTAAAGATTTCCATTTACCATGACCCCATTGTATTATGCACAGGAATCCGGGGATATGTGCTTCTAACTGCTAGGAGCGCTGTAATGAAATGCTGAGACCGCTCCAGTCTGAACACGGTAATCACCCTGTAAGTACTGATGCAATTGCGAGACAAGGGCCAATGCGGGGAGACCCACCCAGTCCTCTTCCCCCAGGCAGCTTCCCATGTCTGTGCAGTGCAAGCCAAGCCTGCACTTGGGCTCTTCCAATCCCAGCAGGGATCCTCCTTTTCCCAGCGCGTCCCTCCTCTCTGTGCTGCCTTATCGGTCTCTGCGAAACATCTGCTGCGATCTTGAGGCAGGCTGTCCATGCCAGATCCAGTCTCCCGCTGCCAGAGTGCAGCGCCAACGGCCAGCCCCCCTGGGTGACTTCTCACTGGTCGGGGAATGTGAAGCAGAGGCCCAACACCTGTGCTGGCATCCCAGGATGAGGCAGTGTTACACATGCGCTGCTGGCAGGGGAACAGCCAGTCATTACCTGTGGCTCCTGGCGCCTTCTAGAAACAGCGCTGGGACTGGCAAACATCCCTCTCCTAGCGCTCTGCAACAATAAGGTGGGGAAACACAGTTCTCTTCCTGGTCCAGACCAGCCCTCCACACAGGATGTTTTGAATCACAGGACGAAAAGTATAGTGCTCACCAGGCGCTGCTCCAAATCACCGGGGCAAGCCAGTCAGCCATGGGAGATCACTGGGGATACCAACAACAGGGTAAACATGGGCGTAAAATCCGTTCCGCTCACGGAATTTGCGAATTTTTGACAAATTTGCATTCCGCGAATCACGCGAATTTGTCAAAAAATACGGAATTCGCAAGCTTCCAGATTTTTTTGCTTGGTCGTGATACTTTTTGTCCGCGAGCACGCAAAAACGGACGCGAACACGCAATTGCACAACGCGAGCATGCAACTAGCCCATGTACGGCCGCATGGGTAACCTTGCGGTAGCCGCGCTGAAAAAATCCCGCGAACACGCAAAAAGGCCCGCAAACACGCAAACCCCCCCCCCCCGCAAATTCTCCGATTTCGCGGACCGCGAATCCGCTTTCGCGCGAATTCGCGTACCGCGAATTCACTGAATTCACCTATACTTAAAACAGGGCACAGGCAGGCCAGCACAAAAGGTCCAGGTAACCACAGTGGCAGTCCTTCTTTCTACCCAGCAATCAGCAGGTCAGCACTCTGATTCATCAAGTCCCATGGCGGTTCTCACCTAAGAACAACCTTTACAATGAGTTTGTTACACCGTGATAGCTTTACAATGCGGTCATTAAAATGCAAGTATATTGAGAACGACTTGTGCTGGATGGCACTCTACACTAAGGAATAATATGATTTACTTTTCCAACAACTTCTCTACTGTTCCACACTGGAGTTGGAATAGTAAATCATACTATTCCTAAGTCCAGCACCTCTAGCGTAAGTCTTTGTAATGACTTGCTTTGTAACAAACACGATTTAAACTACCTCGCTGTGAATGTATGCGATGTAACATCATACATTTGGTTTCCCCAGGTGGTCTGTTGTAGTCTCATGCAGTGTTTTATTTTTCCAAGTAACTGCAAGCTCAACCTTTTATGGGGTCACAGCCCCAGTACTTATACTATGAACATTCTTTGTTCTGCCCCCCCCCCCCCGGCACAGTCTTCTGAGCACAGTCCAAACCAGTTTTGGGGGACACTGTGCAAGTGCACAACAGCCTTCATTTTTAGTATAGCCTTGGCCCCAGACACCCCACAGGGGGTGGAGCCATCTTTGTGGAAGGTAGGCACAGCCCTATTCAGGTGCTACTCCTCCCACCACTCCAAATGCAGAGCAGGCCTATTCAGCCTAGCGCTGACTCATCCGGACTCTCTGGAGCCACTCCACATTCTCAGCCCCTGTCACTCCAAAGCCTGACAGCCAGTACACATCCTAGCAGAGGACCAAAGACACATAGCACACAGAAATGCCAACTTCTAAAAGTGACATTTCTAAAATAGTAATATTAAATCAGCTTTCACCAATAAGCAGGATTTATCAGTACTACTCCAACCATACCAAACTTGTTCAGACTACCCCTCTCAGATCAGGAATGACCACTGAAGCACATATCAGGGAATCCCCAATGCATTCCTATGGGAGGGCAGCCTAACAGCAGTGAGAAACCAAATAGGCTTTTTTTCACTACCAGGATATGCCACACTGTTAAAGCACATGTCCTATCTTTTACCTACACCGCACCCTGCCCATAGTGCTAGCTAGGGCCTACCTTAGTGGTGATCTATATGTAGTAAAAGGGGAGTTGCAGATGTGGCAACCATTTTATATGTCATGTCACAGTGTCAGTAAACTGTGCGCACAGGCCCTGCAGTGGCAGATGCCTGAGACAGGTTTGAAAGGCTTCTTTGGTGGGTGGTGCAAGCAGGGCTGCAAGCCCACCAGTAGCATTTTATTCCCAGGCCCTGGGTATATGGGATACCACTGTACAAGGCATTTACTGGTAAATTAAAAATGCCATACAGGTGGAGGCCAATCTTACCAAGTTTAACATTGACAGCAAATGCACTTTACCCCAGAAAAACTGGGATAAAGTGCCCAGAATCATAAAACCACCAACAACAGGTCATAAAAAATAACAGAGGAACGCGAACAGTTCTGGGATGACCCTGCAAAAGTGCCAAGTCCAACACTTTTATATTGTTTTTCCAGTATGGTGCATGGTAAGAGGGCCTATAGATTGAAAAACAAAAATTAGATTGAAGAATCAAGGACTAAAACGTTCAACTGCATAAGGAGTGGGCCGGGAAGATTCAGAGGCAGCATGGCTAAATGTCTGTTTCCAGTTAGCTTCAAAAACAGTGCCCCACCCAACCCCCACTTAGTTTTAAGTTTTGAGTCAGACAGCACCGAGCACACACACACCAATCCACATAGCATTTTCTCAATCAAGTAAAATGAACGCACCACTGTCACTCACCATCACTACACAGAGTTGTGTAGGTCTGTTGTTTACCTTTAGGCCACTTCAAAGTCATCACCAAATCAGTTGCTTTCAGTGAATTTGAAAACTTCCATCTTCTTTGAGTGGCAGTTTGCTAAGTAGTCACATGCCCTGCGTCATTCCATCAGTCTGACTTTGAGTATGGTGTCGGACTCCATATCAACTGTGTCCCGAGTCCCAACTCAAATGCAATAAATCGGCCTGTAGTACATTTTTGCTGCTTCACAACAACAAGAGAAACATTGGGCCATTTTTTGTGTAGACTCAATTTGTGTTTGCATTATCTAATGGACTGGTCAGGACTGTCAGTCAGTCAGTCAATACATCTTTATTTCGGTTAATGAAAACCATAAAAGCAATGCAATACAAAAATTAATTATATACACATTATATACACATTAAAGTTTGTACAGAAATAAGATATACACATGATTGCAGTTCAAAACAATCTAAAACAGTTAAAATCTTTGATGCAAAGAGAAAAGAGACTAAATCTGTGTCATGAATATAAAGGCACAACCCTATTTTCAAACAATCCTCATTCAGTTATGTGTCCTCCTGATAGTGAATTCATTTGGGTGAGTCTAATTTTATTTATGCGCGCTGCCGCTACCAAAAACCTGGCTACACTATGGGTAACCTGTATAGAGTCAAGCATTTGTTAATGTAGGAGGGCAGGCCTCACCTGGACGAATTTTAGTTCCTTCAGAACAGGGTATAAATTTTTTTTACGGGCCACCAGATAGTGCTCGCAAAACATCACCAAGTGGAGCGTGTCCTGTATAGAGAAACTATCACAGGTGCAGGGTGGAGTATCTTCAGGGGTCCCCCACTTCAGATAGGTACCAAGTGTGAGGTGGATGAGGTTGAACCTGAATCTAACTAAAAGGAAACGATGGTAAGAGTTGGTCACGTACTTCAGATAGGGTTCCATGACTGGGGAGATCACAAGTTGATAAATTGATCTCACCGTAGGTTTCCTGAGTTCAACCTCCTCCCTTTCTGACTCAAGTAGATTGAGGAAGTTGCGCTTTATCCACACTACATCCTCATTCCTGAGGCCCTGTGGTGATAGATACATTTCCGGACGCCCCAGCCTCACGCATGCCGCTCTAACATACGCAAGCCAGGGTATTCTATCCACTCTAGACAGGGCCATACAGTCCTTGAGTATTAGGTGGTTAAGCGGGATCTCCTCATTTAGCCAGGTTTTAACCCATGGTAATAAAGGGGCAATTTTTAAGTGATCAGAAATATACCCCAAGCCTACTTCACAGTGAATAGAATATGTAGGGGATGATTAAGGGAGTGAAAGAAGGGATCGTATGAACTTGTTTTCTATAATTTGGATCCCTGTTGTTGGAACATAGCCCCAAATATCAGCCCCATATGAGGCGATTGCTACGCACTTTGATTTATAGATGCGGATCATAGCCTCCATGGGTCTTGCACCCAATCTTTTTGAAAAATTCATGAGGGCTGTGGTAGATCTTGCAACCACGTTACCCTTGAGTTTCAACTGGGGGCCCCAATTCCCTCTTTCATCAAATATAACCCCTACATAACAAAAGAAGTGTACCCTTGAGATTGGCGTTCCATTGCATCTAAAGGTTTTGATCTTCATGGTTTTCCTGCGTAAACCAGCCACCATTACGTGGGATTTCGAGGTGTTGATTTTTAAGTCTAAGGCCTCCATAAAGGAGACAAAATGATCTAACAATCTTTGTAATCCAGTACCAGTTCGAGCAAGTAGGACGGTGTCGTCCGCGTACAGGAGGACCGGTATAGCTGGCCCTCCCATACGCGGGACATCCAGGGTGGCCAGATCCAGGGATTTACCCAAAAAATTTATATAGAGCGTAAATAGGAGAGGGGCCAGAATACAACCTTGTCTGACCCCTCTTCTTGATCTGAATTGCTCGGTACATCTGCCCTCCCTTGTTACCCTAACAGAAGCCGACAAGTTCTGGTGAAGATCATTTAGAAAATTAACCAACGTAATGTCTAAACCCATATCCCGCAAAATAAACCATAATTTAGAACGATTGACCAAATCAAATGCGGAAGAAAGATCCATAAAACCCAAATATAGAAGCCCCTCCTTCACCACAGTGTACTTGCTAATAATAAAATGAAGGTTTAGGCATTGATCCATGCTCCCCCTGTGTGCCCTAAAACCATACTGGAGGTCGGAAAGATCCCCACTCCCCTCAAGCCAATCTCCCAATCTCTGTAAAATAACTCTGCCTAAGATCTTTACGGCAGAGTCCAGCAGGGAGATTGGCCTGTAGCAAGCGGGGTCCCCCCTGTTCCCTTTCTTGAAAATCGGAACAATAATGGAGGTTGACCAAGAAGATGGGGAGCCTGCGGTGAGTATTGCATTGAAAACATTTGTTAGAATTTTGGACCAGAATTGTGGGTACAAGATGTAGAGATCTGCAGGGACCCCGTCAGGGCCAGGGGCCTTATGTTTGCTAGTATCTTTGATCGCCTTTTCCACTTCAGAGGTGTTGAACTTAATGAACATATTGTTTCGAGGTACAACTAAGTCTGGGGGAGTAGGGACCCCTAGCTCAATGTCATAGATGTTTCTAAAGTGATTAAGCCAACTCTCATCTTCAATTACGCAGTCCATATCTGATTTCCCCTCCTCAGTGGAAAACGACTGATTGATGATAGCCCACATTTTTTTGCTGTCTCTCAACACATCTGCAGATTGAAGATGATCCCAGGCTTCTTCCTTAATTTGGTTCTTGCGATTTGCAATTGCCAGTTTGTATTCCTTACGAAGGTTCGTCACAATTAGACTATCCCTAGGTCTAAGTTTCAGCGCTTTAAGTAGGGCACTATGGGCAAGTGAGCACTTTTTGTCAAACCATTTAAACACCTTCTCACAATGTGAGCCGTTTCTAGACTCCAAATTCCTGGAAATCCATGAGCAAATCTCTACATAGGCATCCACAACATCAGCCCCTGATGCAGTGAAGTCTAAGCAGACAGCCATATTGTCCTCGGTTTCCTGTGCAAGTGTTTAAAAAAAGTTTTATGGAATAACCTTCTCCCACCTTACCCTCCTGCCCTGCCCTCCAGTTGACAAGTCTCTTGAAGCCACCACGCTTGAGTTCCTCCCATGCAGGAAACTCTCAAGATCCATAGCCAATAAAACAGGGTTGTGGTCACTAAAAATTGCGGTCACTACACTGTACTCCTGCGTTTTGGCTAGCACCCCAGGGGAAACAAAAATATAGTCGATAACTGTGTTTGCGTCCCCCCCAATAAATGTAGGCGCTCTAGTCTCGTCATTACCTAAACCTGGTTCGAATAAGTTTGAGTTGGCAAGAAAATTCTCTCAAGGGCATCACCCTCCTTACTATGTTCAAAATGGGGGATCCCCTCCACAGGTGATCCTCCGTGTACATCATTATAACAATCCCCCTCACAAGGGTGAATATTAAAATCTCCCATGATGACCATCTCTGGGACAGAGGTGCGATCATGTTTGTAGACTGACAGAAAATCAGCCAGGGCAGTCAAATGCTCGTTCTCAGATGAGCCCGCCCTGGAAATATAAAAATTAATAATTAGAACTTTTTGTTGGTCCGTAACAGTCCATTCAATTATTAATGAATTCAGAGGGATAGGATCAACTTTTTTAAACACCCCAACCAGGTTAAGTGAGAACAGTGTAAGCAAGCCCCCTTTAGCTCTTCCTCCCCGCCCCGGTACTGCTGGGGTTGAGAAACTAAGAAAGCCATCCAATGAAAAGCTGGGTGATGTATCCCATGTCTCTTGAAAGGCCAAAATATCATACTGCTTAACAAAGCCCTGCCATAAAGGATCAGAAGTTTTTGCGCTGAGTCCAGCCATGTTCCAAGTAAGAATTTTGTAACATCGACTTATTATTTCTTTGCTTGTGCTTTTAGCTCCAATTTGCAGTTGACTTCTGTTTCATTGACTCTGATTACTATGCAGTGCCAAGTTGATCCATTTGACATTTATTTCTGTGTTTCTTTCTACCTCCTTTTGCAAGGTGTGACATTCGTTTTTTTCTGGAGATCTGCCAAGTGCGTTTCTTAGGACTGATAGAGTCTTCGTCCCTACCTTCTTTTGTTTCAGTGGAGTGTCAACTCCTATAAAAGGACTAGGGTAAACCTCTGGAGTTTGTTTGGTAAGTATTATGCCCCAGGTTTTGAATATCTTTTGCTCCTTCATTATCTGATCAGCTATGGATATTGAAGATAGTGAGATTAAGGTTGGGATCTGGCTGTTCCGGTCATCCTCCATAAATTGAACAGATATAATGTCATTAGTTACAATGTTGTTAAGTGAAGGTATGGATTTGAAAAGACGCAGTAAGTTCCCTCGATTAAGAATATCGTGTCTACCTCTAGAGCGGAATTCTGGTGTAAATTTGAGTTTCTCATTAGTTTCAGTAGTGTGTTGATTTGCGGCCTCCGTTTTTTTAGTATGTTTCGTTGTACAGGTTACTGTTTTATTCCCATCCACACATTTAATCTGCAAGAAGTCTCGTTCAGATATTATATCATGGCTACTTTCTGCCCTTCTCTCTGTTAGGACAATGTCTTTTTTTTGTATTTTTCTTCCTACATGCTTTAAGATGAGGATTCATTGTTTCTGTCTCTTTAGTAGTGATGCTCCCATTCATTGTGTCAGAGTTATAGGTAATTTGATCTCTTTCTTCCTTGTTTAGGTGTTCATCCTGGTTAGATTCCATTTGTAGACTCTCTGGGATGCTGTTTATTACTCGTACTTCCACTTCTCTATCTTCCTCCCATTCCTGGTTTTGTAATTCATTAGTTTTTATCGAACTATGAACGTTTAATGTTTTTTTTCCAAAGATAGGGAAGAAGTTGTTGGGTCCTGAGTTAGGTGATTTGAGGTCCTTAGGTTGAATACCTGTAGTATTCAACTTCTGTTTCTCATTTTTTCTTGCTTTGCGGAGTTTTTTCTTTTGGCGTTTTGACATTGTTGAAAATCCATCCGGCTCGGTATCAATCAAATTTTGGTCGTTTTTGGGGAGTTTACACGGGCCTTCACTCGGGATTTCATTGTCCAGATAATCCTTTGCCTGTAAGAGATGTATGTTAACTGAATCATCAAAATGACTTATTAATTGCTGTTCTATGGGAATAGGGTTGTCTGTACCATCCCCAGGTGTAATTTTGTTCATTCCCATCATAATTGTGATGTTCGTTTTAGGATTATCCTTACTGTGATGGATGGTTCTTTTGGCATCATCAATTATGCTTGTCAATACCGCAGGTAAGGCTGATAGCTTGTCCATGATAGGCACATAGATGCTGTCAGAGGATGTTTTTTCATTACCTCTTTGTGCTCTGATTATCAGGTTGTTTAATTGGGCCAGTTTGTTGTCAATCCCCGCCACATTATTTGCCATCATTTTTAGAAGGTCAATTTGTATATCCATTTTATTTGAATGGTAGTGAAGGGCTTCCAGCGTAAGGGTTGATGTTTGGTAGAAAATATCCCAGGGTTTGACTACACCCTGGTGTTTTGCTCCGGTTTCTAAAGTTTCATCTTTGGATTCTTCGGCTCCCGCGGAGTCTAGTGTTTGCTCGCGAATTTCAACCTTGTTGACACTGTTGTCAGCCACTTCATTGGATATGTTGTCCGTCCGAATGCTCCTTTGGGATTCCTGTTGATGGTCCTGTTGATGGTCTGGGTATATTTCAGTTACCTCAGAGATTATGCCCGGCCTTTTTGTTATCTCAACGTTGACTTCAAAAGGGACCCTTTGTACTGTCTGCCCAGCTTGCTCAGTTATATCGTGGCAGTCTTGTTGGTTGGATCCCATAAATTGCGACAGCAGTTTGTTTGCGGTAGTGACAACCAGGTTAGATGTTACAGCTATATTGTTTTCTTTCGTCGTATAGCAATTTCTCATATCTTTTTGGTCCAAATCTTTTATTTCTTTGCTGTTTTGTGACTGATTTAGGGCATCAGTATTAGTATTAGTATTAAAGGGTTTCATTGGTTTTTGTAATTTGTGTTTGTCTTTATTTGTTTCCATTGTCATTGACATCATACCACCCGCAGGATCCTTCAGAAATTGAAATTTGTCTGGTATTTTAACAGATTTCTCGAACATCCGTGCAATCGGGGATATAAGAGATTGGTTCTGACCTGGAGTGTTTATTTTTAATTTTTTTGCCACATTTGATTGCTGTAGTTTTTTTTGTACGTTTAATTGCTGTTCCCACAGTCCTTACCTTGCCTGATCGCATGTCTAGGACTGTGCTTTTGATTATGTATTTGCTTCTGCTCCTTGTGGGCACGATTCCGGTATGATTGTAACACTCCTGCGTAGACCTGCAGCCCCCTCCTATCGGCACTTAGTTAAACAGTTACACAGTTTGGTTCTTTTCCCTATTTCCCTACACCCTGTTCCTTGTGTTCTTCTAGAGGTGACCTTTGCCCCCCCTCTCCGCCAATCCAACAATCACGGCAATCACACGCTTCGGCTTACCTCCAAGCCTGTCTGCTCTGCAGGATGGCCGCCCAACCGCTTACCGCAGGCCAACTGTTAAATGTAACAGCGGGTCGAAGCGATGCAGCGGGACGGAGATGTGGCGGAGATCGGTTTGAGCAGCTGCCGTCAGGATAGGCAGCCGTTGGGTGGCGGTGGTAGCAGTGACAGAGGTGGAGGTGTGTCAGATCATTCAACGGCGCAAAGAGCCAGCCTCAGTGGCCAGCCTCTGTAGTCAGGCATTAGGAAACAAGGATAGCGTGAGCAGGTGTTAGGAAAGCAGGGATGACGTGGGAGGCGGTGCGGCCAGCTCCGCAGGCAGGCACCCAAGGCACTCCGCAGGCGGGCAGGCACCCTCGGCACCACGGTATGCGGCTCAAGATATTAGAACCGCTGCTCACGCCTGCTACAGCTCGAGTGGTGTGCGCTGTTCGTTAGTTGCTGCTCAATACTGCTATTGTTAGTATTTAGGGCGCTGCATCAAAAACCCTGGGTGGGCTGAATAAAATATAATTCTACTAACTCAGAAAAACACTTGTGTTCACTATTTATAGATGTTATGCACCAACTCCTTTAATTTTCTTCATCACACCTTCTGTTGTCCTGCTCCTCTTCAAAGTGTACCAGAATTCTCTCTTTCTTGTTTTTTGTAGCTTCCGGCAATTCCTGTAAAGTCCTGTAAATTGACCTATGGAGTTTAACTAGTTTATAATAGGGCGCAGTGTTCAAGTATTCAATAATGTGGGGACAGATAGTGAGTCATGCCGCGTCCTGGGCTCCCTTTCCGGCTACTGCCACACACCGGCCGAATCCGGGCGGGAGGTTGCTACTCCCCGCGGCTACTGCTGCGTCCGGGGGCCCCCGGGGGACCGCTCGCGTCTGCCTCCGCTCACAGTGGACTCACGCTGCTCCAGCCGTAGGCAAAAAACACCGTTCACGCTTGCTGCCGCGTCCGGGGAGACCAGGCGGCTGCAGCCGCTCCCAGAACCTGGACCCTCCTCACGGCTCCTTCCGTTGGTCCTTCCGCGGTCTGGATTCTTTGAGCTTCCTAGATGTGCCTCGGAAGTGGGGTGAGCTCACTGCTATTCCGCCTTTTGAATCAGGAGCACTGCAGGCTTTCCCCCGTTTTTCCTCCCGTTTTTCCTCCCATTTTTCCACACCAGGAGCCGAATGCTACCACCGGCGTCTTTCCTTGTCTCGTCTCGTCACTCTCTCGCACTCGAGCGGAGTTTGCTCAAAAGCGACCTCTCGTGATTGGCAAGACGTTCATTGGTCAGGACTGAATCTTTGAGGAGTATAAAGCAGAAAACAATAAAACAAAGCAGTGTGGACTGTAGAGTGGACCTGGTGAAGGAATCTCACTATCTCTCAAACGGGAAGAAAAAAAAATAACCTTGAGCGGAAAATTAATCAGCCGTTGGTAGGCTACCACCATTGTAATTCATCGCAAACACATTTTAAGTGTAATAGTTACAAAGAAGTAAACACCCAGTGTCACACTGCCTGCCACCCTATGAATCATCGATCAACAAACATCACAAGTTCACTACAAACACTCAGCGTACAATGAATGCCATTTATCTGTTCTTCCAGTGTGCTCACCGTGATCGATTTGTGGGACATCGAAGAATGCAGATCCATTTGCTCATGAATCAAAATATATTGTCATATGTGGGGCAGTGCCTGTATGGTAGGAAAGGATATAGTCACGACCCAGAGTTGGAAGCAGGCACACATTTGTTTGTATTTCTCATCCGATGCCCTTGAGGGAAATGGGTGTTAGGGGGAATCTGAACTTCTTTACTGCACACAGTAGATATTCCATTCCCATCTGGCAATAAAATGAGTCTAAGAGTAAGACGGTAGTGATGAATTAGTCAAACAGACACAAACAAATAATAAAGAAAATAATAATATCTATCTTTATATGCTAACGAGCATATAGTACTTTCACAAAAGTGAAACTGAAAAATTAGCAAGCAGTGAGGGAGGTGATGATTTTGGGATCCACCCTAACCTAGAGAGAGAACTAAGCAGATGCCTTGAAAACAAAAAGCACACCTTGTTGAACGATCCGGTCCCATCCTCTTAGGACAACCCCAAGCACAGTTATTGGCAAAAAAACAATAACAACCAACGGCCCTGCAAAGCATTATGGGTAACTCTGGGCAAAGCACTACGCTACGCTCGCATAGTTTGCAAAGTTTTTGCAACTTCGCAGTACGCGAACTGCACGTAGCAAAGTGCAAACATGCGTAGTGTCGCGTAGCACAGTGCAGCTGTCATTTTTTGCTTGCTCGAGGTCCTCAACGTCAAGTTGGCAACCGCGAGCAAGCAAAATGACATCCTCGCAAGACTTTTTCCTTGTTCGAGATCAGCAACAGCAAGTTGCTGATCGCGAGCATGGAAAATAAATCTCCTGGCGCGATTCTCAAGGTGGGGAGGTCAGGTTTCTCACTGCGAGTGATCGTGCATGCTCGTGACCGCTCGCGATGAGAAACTACCAGTCTGTGTTGAGAAAGCTGCAGCTCGGGTAAAAATCTACTTGAGCGGCAGAAAAGTACAGCTCGCACTGTGCAAGATGCCGTTTTCAATGATTGCGCAGTTTCGAATGGTTGTCCGCACTGTGCAATCATTGAAAACGACATCTTGCACAGTGCGAACATGCTACTACGCAGTTCGCGTTTTGCTACGCGTAGCTCGCGTAGTGCGAAGTGCACTTTGCGTAGCTACGCCAAGCGCTACTTCGCGAACTATGCCCACCCCTAATTATGGGACAAGATTAGCAGTGGGCAGTGAATATTATAGTATCCAATATCAAAATATTTCTACAAAGAGCTGCAGTTCAACTAGTTGTTGCTAGATGTCCCTAACGAGTCAAATGCAAAAGCATTGAAATTATTCTTACATCAAGCTGCAGTTCCACTAATCAGGGTTACTGAACACACACTCAGCGGAGACACTAGCTACCGGGCCAGCCAGATAGTTTATTTCCAGACTGCTGAGCACTAGCTATTGGTGCCTCTTCCCATGCTAATACACCAATGGGTTTTGATCAAGGTAGACCTCTGTTGCATCATCCAGATAGGCCTGGACCATTCGCTCAATTGTCCTTGCTGGTGCTCCACCTTGCTCGACCTGTTTTGACTTTGCCTCTGCACTGGACTGAAGCCCTGCCTGTAGAAGCTACTCCGTTGCAGACTTTGGGCTGATGCTCCTGGTCATTTGTTGGTGGTGTACTTGTTCTTGTTTTTGGCTGCTCTGAGCCAACCTCACTGCCCTCAGGCTCTGAACTTGAAGGCTTCCCCGCAGGATTGTACCCTGCAAAAGTGTGCCTCTAAGTTCACTGCCTTGCTCAGCTATCCAAGTTGTGTATTTGCTAACATCCTCATTTGAAAAAAGAGTTAAAGTGGACAGTAATGGGTTATACCGTGGATCAAGAATTGAGGCAAAGATGTAATGTTTGGAGAAAACAATGTCTCTTTGCACACTTGTGTTAGCAGACATACGAAGGATTAAGCTCTCCACCCATTCATATGCATTTTTTTTCCTCCACACCTGTGTATATTGCAGACGGTTGTATGACAATCTATTGCAAACATTTTTTTCGCGCGCGTTTACCGCGTGGCATTTACATCGCAACGGCGATCACAGCGGCAATGTTTTCATCGCACGTTGTTGCAATGCTATTGCGGCCTTCTAATTGGATAGCGTGTCACATCGCAGACTTTACATCGCGCAACAGATTGCAGAACACAGAGCACAGGTGATGCAAGGGTCTGGAACTCACTGCAGCGTTCATTATACAAAGTCGAATGCAAGCATTGATTTTTCTAACCATATATTGTTAGTTTAATTTTCTTTGAAAAAACTCCTGGGGTATTATTTCCTCTTCTATGTGTTCTACATAGCCCTTTATACTAGTTCTAGTACAACCTCTGTCCTCACAAATGTTGTTTCTATAATAAAATATGATTAAGGGTGTGTCTACTTTATATTGTGAGCACTTTAAAACACCCTCCCCAGAGACCTCAATAAAACCTTTATTCCCCCACCCCCCGCATCCACCCATCCATTCATCCATCCATCCATCATGCATCCATCCATCCATCCATCATGCATCCATCCGTCCATCCATCATGCATCCATCCACCCATCCATCCATCCATCATGCATCCATCTATCCATCCATCCATCATGCATCCATCCATCCGTCCACCCATCCATCACCCATCCAGCCACCCACACATCATGCACCCATCCCCCATACATCCACCACCCACACATCATGCATCCATCCACCCATCCATCCATCCATCTATCCATCCATCATGCATGCATCCATCCATCCATCCATTATGCATCCATCCACCCATCCATCCATCCATCCATCCATCATGCATCCATCCATCATGCATCCACCCGCCCATCCATCCATCCACCCATTCATCATGCATCCATCCACCCATCCATCCATCCATCCATCCATCATGCATCCATCCATCCATCCATCATGCATCCATCCATCCATCATGCATCCATCCATCCATCCACCATGCATCCATCCATCCATCCATCCATCATGCATCCACCCACCCATCCATCCACCCATTCATCATGCATCCATCCACCCATCCATCCATCCATCCATCCATCCATCCATCCATCATGCATCCATCCATCCATCCATCCATCATGCATCCACCCACCCATCCATCCATCCACCCATTCATCATGCATCCATCCACCCATCCATCCATCCATCCATCATGCATCCATCCATCCATCCATCATGCATCCATCCACCCATCCATCCATCATGCATCCATCCATCCATCCATCCATCATGCATCCATCCATCATGCACCCATCCATCCACCCATCCATCCATCCATTCATCCATCCATCATGCATCCATCCATCCAACCATCCATCATGCATCCATTCACCCATCCATCACCCATCCAGCCACCCACACATCATGCATCCATCTCCCCATACATCCACCACCCACACATCATACACCCATCCCCCATACATCCACCACCCACACATCATGCATCCATCCACCCATCCATCCATCATGCATCCATCCATCCATCTATCCATCATGCATCCACCCACCCATCCACCCACCCATCATGCATTCATTCACCCATCCATCCATCCATCCATCCATCCATCAATCATCCATCCATCCATCCATCCATCATGCATCCATACATCCATCCATCCATCATGCATCCATCCACCCATCCATCCATCCATCCATCCATCATGCATCCATCCATCCATCCATTCTGCATCCATCCATCCATCATGCATTCATCCATCATGCACCCATCCATCCACCCATCCATCCATCCATCCATCCATCCATCCATCCATCCATCCATCCATCCATCCATCCATCATGCATCCATCCATCCATCCATCCATCATGCATCCATTCACCCATCACCCATCCAGCCACCCACACATCATGCACCCATCCCCCCATACATCCACCACCCACACATCATGCATCCATGCACCCAAACATCCACCACCCACACATCACCAGCCCCGCATCCCTTTCCAGCAGCAAGTGAGTTATTCCATCGTGCTTGTCCAAAGCAAAAAACGAACAATTAGTTGCCATTAATTTAGTTATTTCATCGTACTTGCTGCAGGCTCTCCATTGTCTTTGCACGTTTGCTCGCACCCCTGTCCATCTGCAAGCGAGTTATCGTTGTCTTTGCACATGTAAAGGCTTGCCTTTGTAGTTGCCATTAATGTAGTTATTTCATCGTACTTGCATTTTTTCAAAGCAGAATTCATCGTACCAATGAGTTGCCATTAATTTATTTATTTCATCGTACTTGCTGCAGGCTCTCCATTGTCTTTGCACATTTGTTCGCACCCCTTTCCAGCTGCAAGCGAGTTATTGTTGTCTTTGCACATGTAAAGGCTTGCCTTTTTAGTTGCCATTAATGTAGTTATTTTATCGTACTTGCATTTTTTCAAAACAGAATTCTTCGTACTTGCTGCAGGCTCTCCGTTGTCTTTGCACGTTTTCTCCATTGTCTTTGCACATTTAAAGTCTCTAAAGGCTTGTGTGTTTGCACAATTATTACACAATTATTTCCGCTGCAGGCTCTAAAGGCTTGCCTTTTTAGTTTTCTTGGCATCGCAGGCGTAAGCATGCGTTGTAATCGCATGAGATGTTAATGGCATTGCGCCGTTGTCGCATGCGTAGAGAATGCATGCGATGCCAACAATCCTGCGATGTAAAAGTCGCGGTGCGATGTATTGACATTGATGTAATGGGTGTTTCCCATTGCAGACACCTCCTTTAGCTGTTCCTGTAGCATGTGTAACAATGACATTGCTTGGCCCATGGTACTGTCCTCTTTGCTGAATTCCCATGTGAACACCTCAAAAGGAAGCAGCATCTCTGTCAGGCATTTGTCTAGGCCCCATTGGTCCATTCCAATGATCACCCCTTTCATAGTTATAGCCCCTCTTTGCATGATATATTCGTTGATAGGTCTGTACTTCTCAAACAGGTGTTCAAGCATGTAATAAGCCGATTTCCATCATGTTTACACCGTCTGTATGAGTGCTTTAACTGGAATTTTAATATCACACTGAATGACCCCCAGCAGTTTTCAAGCTTTAAATGAATGGCTGAAATGAGTGCCGATTCTTCTGCAAGTGGACAGTTAGTTGCTTACTTGGTCTTCATTTTTGAGAAGGCCCTGTACAATGATGTTGATGCAGTGCCCAAAACACACGGCCCCGAAAATAGCCACCATTGCCCATGGCCTTAACTATAGTACTGCCATTGTCGGTGGCGACAAATCCAATTTTAAACACTCTTGGTCGCAGCCATTTAAAGACCTTGTTGTTAAAGTCTTCTAAAATGTTTGCAGCTGTATGGGATTTGTCCACGGCGAGCATGGCTACTGTTGCATGCTTCCGAGCAGCATTAATAATCTAAGCAGTGTCAACACCTGCAAATATTTTTTCTCCAGCCCCTACAAAAGAGATCCAGTGTGCAGTGATGCACATATAATCAGTGGCATGGCAACTGGTTGACATGTTTGGTGTGAGGTGGATACTGTGAACAACACTTAGCTGCAAAGCTTGCACAAGCAATTCCAGCACATCGCGATGTAGCGGTGGAACAGCAACTCTGGCGAAATAGGAACAAACCATTTCGGACAGATGGCTGCAAAAGAAAAAGTGAGGAGGTCCAGCGCTACCATTTTAACCAGCTTCGAGTTATACAAACATACCATTGGGTGGTTGGGTTCAAACTGCCACTCCGGCCTAAACATGGCAGGAATAGCAGCCTTTTTTTTCTTTCCTGATGCAGGTGACTTCTTGAGAGCAGGCGGTGGTAGGATCAATGTGCTTTTCAGCTGGGCAGTCACTCTTGTATGATGCCTTGGTGTCTTGACCCGAGTCTTGTGCCATTGCAATGTTGCTGATGTGGACAATACTTCTGCACTTCTAGGGAGAGGGCTGCTTTGGGTAATGAAGATGTCTTCCTCTTCTTCACCTTCCACCGTGATTGGATTCAGGTTCCCTGCTCAGCCGGCTTTCACCCCAACACTTGCAGTTTTTTGACCGCTAATGTGCACCTCCCAACGGATCATATTTTGCTTTCTCAAATGGGTAATTTGGCCCAGATACCTTACTTTTTACCAAGATTACGCTGACTACCACTTGCTCCTCAAAGGGAGCAAATGGCAATGTTCACTTCCTTCTGGCTAACCGAAGAGAAGTCCCAAACTGGTGAGCTCAACTTTCTGACACTGGTGTCACTGCCAGTGTCAGATGAACTGGCAGTAGGTGGATGTTTTCATGTTTGACCCTCTGCAATACCTACTTCTACTAAGGTGGTTGTGGATGTAGGTCGATGCCAGTGCTTTTGAAGTGTGGCAGCTGGCTGTGGTTGGATCTGTGGTGCCACTGACTCATCCCCCTGGGAAGTTGGAATGGGGTAACATTGGTATCTCCTTGGGCTGGGCTAACATCTATAATGACTGGCTAGTTGTCATCCTCATCTTCTACATCTATCTCCATAAATCTAGGGCTTTCTGGAACCCTCCTTTTCACTAGCCTCCTCTCGTGGCATGTCTCACTCTCATACTGAGGTGGGATCCAAGTGGTGTCTAGATCATCAGAAGGGGAGCTTGAAGATGAAGATGATGCACTACTTACCCTCCTTTTTCAAGCTGGAGATCTGGAAGACAATGGATCTTCTGAAAGGGCAGATTGCTCTCTTTACTCAGCATGAAACACAATCTCTTAAACTGCTCCTACTTCGGAAGGAACTACTATTGGTGGTTGTTGCTTTTGTCCAGTTCTCTGAGTTTACTGCAACGATTGGGCAGGACATTGCTATAAGTCAATTTCAACTTCACTGTTCATCAGCATTGTCGTGAATAGACTGGCTGCCTCTGTGACAGATATGGGCTTGGGCCTAGATTGGTTTGGGTCCAGGAGGTGCTGCTCCCTTAGGTTAGTGCGGAGGCACAGGTGTTCAAGCATGTAATAAGCCGATTTCCATCATGTTTGCACCGTCTGTATGAGTGCTTTAACTGGAATTTTATTATCACACTGAATGACCCTCAGCAGTTTTCAAGCTTTGAATTAATGGCTGAAATGAGTGCTGATTCTTCTGCAGGTGGACAGTTAGTTGCTTACTTGGTCTTCATTTTTGAGAAGGCCCTGTACAATGATGTTGATGCAGTGCCCCAAACACACGGCCCCGAAAATAGCCACCATTGCCCATGGCCTTAACTATAGTACTGCCATTGTCGGTGGTGACAAATCCAATTTTAAACACTCTTGGTCGCAGCCATTTAAAGACCTTGTTGTTAAAGTCTTCTAAAATGTTTGCTGCTGTATGGGATTTCTCCACGGCGAGCATGGCTACTGTTGCATGCTTCCGAGCAGCGTTAATAATCTGAGCAGTGTCAACACCTGCAAATATTTTTTCTCCAGCCCCTACAAAAGAGATCCAGTGTGCAGTGATGCACATATAATAAGTGGCATGGCAACTGGTTCACATGTCTGTTGTGAGGTGGATACTGTGAACAACACTTAGCTGCAGAGCTTGCACAAGCAATTCCAGCACATTGCGATGTAGCGCTGGAACAGCAACTCTGGCGAAATTGGAACAAACCATTTCGGACAGATGGCTGCAAAAGAAAAAGTGAGGAGGTCCAGCGCTACCATTTTAACCAGCTTCGAGTTATACAAACATACCATTGGGTGGTTGGGTTCAAACTGCCACTCCGGCCTAAACATGGCAGGAATAGCAGCCTTTTTTTTCTTTCCTGATGCAGGTGACTTCTTGAGAGCAGGCGGTGGTAGGATCAATGTGCTTTTCAGCTGGGCAGTCACTCTTGTATGATGCCTTGGTGTCTTGACCCGAGTCTTGTGCCATTGCAATGTTGCTGATGTGGACAATACTTCTGCACTTCTAGGGAGAGGGCTGCTTTGGGTAATGAAGATGTCTTCCTCTTCTTCACCTTCCACCGTGATCGGATTCAGATTCCCTGCTCAGCCGGCTTTCACCCCAACACTTGCAGTTTTTTGACCGCTAATGTGCACCTCCCAACAGATCGTATTTTGCTTTCTCAAATGGGTAATTTGGCCCAGATACCTTACTTTGTACCAAGCTTATGCTGACTACCACTTGCTCCTCAAAGGGAGCAAATGACAATGTTCACTTCCTTCTGGCTAACCGAAGTGAAGTCCCAAACTGGTGAGCTCAATTTTCTGACACTGGTGCCACTTCCAATGTCAGATGAACTGGCAGTAGGTGGATGTTTTCATGTTTGACCCTCTGCAATACCTACTTCTACTGAGGTGGTTGTGGATGTAGGTCGCTGCCAGGGCTTTGCAAGTGTGGCAGCTGGCTGTGGTTGGATCTGTGGTGCCACTGCCACATCCCCCTGGGAAGTTGGAATGGGGTAACATTGGTATCCACTTGGGCTGGGCTAACATCTATAATGACTGGCTAGTTGTCATCCTCATCTTCTACATCCATCTCCATAAATCTAGGGCTTTCTGGAACCCTCCTTTTCACTAGCCTCATCTCGTGGCATGTCTCACTCTCATACTGAGGTGGGATCCAAGTGGTGTCTAGATCATCAGAAGGGGAGCTTGAAGATGAAGATGATGCACTACTTACCCTCCTTTTTCAAGCTGGAGATCTGGAAGACAATGGATCTTCTAAAAAGGCAGATTGCTCTCTTTACTCAGCATGAAACGCAATCTCTTAAACTGCTCCTACTTCGGAAGGAACTACTATTGGTGGTTGTTGCTTTTGTCCAGTTCTCTGAGTTTACTGCAACGATTGGGCAGGACATTGCTATAAGTCAATTTCAACATCACTGTTCATCGGCATTGTCGTGAATAGACTGGCTGCCTCTGTGACAGATATGGGCTTGGGCCTAGATTGGCTTGGGTCCAGGAGGTGCTGATCCCTTAGGTCAGTGCGGAGGCACTGTTTTATTTTTTCCCAAACATTTCTGGGGCAACAATGTCATACCAGTGGTGGTAAGTTCCTTCTTCTTTTTACTGGCCACTTTCTTAGTAGTACCTTTCTTTAAAGCCATCTTGAAGCTGTCAGTTATCATTGGCACTTAGCTTCACAAGTTGAAGAGATTTCTGTGATGTGTGGGTCACTCATGCGTCACACCATGCACAGGCCTTCTTTCTGGCAGTACTGTGGGTGCTGTTATCTCTTGTGCACCTAAAAGAAAGGAAGCAAGAAGGATATCAGTGAAATGTGGCATTGTTGCAATTCAATTAGTAGTATAAACAAACACAATATCATTTAGTGCGGTCAATGGCTACTTCCTATTATAAATTATTAAAATACAGTTTATCTATTCATAAAACGGAAAACCACACCTACATAAACGTTCATCCTCTGTGTGGACCACCACCTATCAACCGTATGCTACCTAGGGTTACAGGATAGATTATTTCACAGCCATGTGCATTATGGAGCTGTTAATATCCTCTATCTACCTTAGAAGCAGCAGTGCTTATGAGAGAAGCAGAACTCAGCACTCCATGTAATAGTGCTGTATTTCGGATTCCGGTCACACCAGTGTGCCCCATGCAAGTGGAGGATAAGGACTTCACTGCACAGCAACAAACATGGCGCTCCCATCCTTGCATGATGTACATTTACTTTTTACTGTTGTATAGTGAGCAGCCATGTTGTCCTGTTCCTTATGAATGATATTTCCGTGATTGCAGTCTGTCTCAGTGTGTAACTCCATAAGTGACACTTAGTTTTAAACTATCTGAGTCAAATTCCTTTTAGTGTGCTAATGTCCATTGTATAATTTGTATACATTACTTTCTATACATTTTCATACACAGTTGTATAATGCAGTAAGGCTTTAGCATTGCACCTAAAATATACAGTCTAAGTATTTGCTGATAAATCACCTATATATAGAGCAACATTGCATGAAGCATGCTGATTTTGCCTAAAGCCTTGACACTGCTTTTAACTTCATTATGGGTAACAAAGCAACATAGCTGTCAACTGGTGCTGTGTCACAATGGCAATAACAGCACAAAGCAGAGCTGGATGCACTGCCCTATACCTACAACTACAAGGCCCAGTGTTCTTAGGTCTCTTGACTGAAAATGCAGCACTTTCAAAACATTGCCCCTATGAAATCGGGCCATTTGACTGCTGGGATGTGCTTTCTTGATTCTGTCATTATTTGTGCTGTCCTTGACTCTGCTGTTGCAATTGCATCTAATTTGCTAAAATTGTGTATGCCTGCAATTCCCTCTGTCTTCCACTTCTTTTCACCACATGTCGTTCAGTGCCACCAGTGCAATTGCCAGCCAGTGACCTCTACATGTCACACATACTAACCGTGCAAGCTACGGTCTCATGCAATCGCTAATACCTATACATCTATACCTCTCTTAATGACAATGTCCCTCTGTAACAGCTAGTGACTCTCTCAATCTGTGATTTCTTCTGACTCCCTGCCCTTGTTTGTGGCTTCAGTATCACCTGTCATAAAATGCTGAAATGTATTATTTTTCTGCAGGCGAATGTAAGTGCCTTAGCCTGTTTGTCTCTTGCTCCGTGCGCTATAACTGTGTATACATGCTTTTGCCTTTCCTTTTGAATATGCCTAATTTCACTGTATGTACCATCCTCAGATAATCAGTTTAAAGCTCCCTACCTACCAATGTGTGCCTCTGCGTGTCACACTGCACCTATCCTTGCATACCACAACCAGCTGTATAATCTCTGTACTTGCAGAAAACTCCCTAAGAGGGCTAGTCAAAGCCCTCCTCTCAATATTGCTGCCTGCCTACCAATATAATTGTCAGTCAGCATTAGATGACCTACAATTGTTTGTATGAGCTCTATAAGTCATGATGATGATGATGAGTGTCTGTGTGCCAATATCACTCTTGTTCTCTGTCATTATTGATGAATTTTATGTCAGCCTATCTGAAGCTGACTGACTCTTATCTCCTGCCTGACAAAGCTCTGCACAGCTTGACATTGATAGCTGTCAAGTACCAACTTCTGCACACTGCTTGCATCTCACTGTTGTTTTATCAATATTTCTTTACTGACAAAAATATCCCGGTATAAAGTACACAGCTCCTGTATAGAGACACATAGAAGTTATATTACCAGCTATACAACAAGATCATTTCAAAACTCATTCATGAGTCAAAATACTGCAAGCAGATAGCATTTTTTGTATATATGGATAAGACTCTCTGTATAAGACTTGGGAGACCTAATTGCACTTGTGTACTGGAGATGAAACAGTGCTTAATGGTAAAATATACAGTGCAGGTGTTCAAATATTGTTAGGAGGCCACCATCACTTCCCCTGGCTCAACCCACTCCCTCCACTGACTCCACCCACTTATTCTGTTTGCTCCACCCACATTCTCAACTGGCCCTGCTGAAAGCCAAATGTAATACCCCATAGTTCCATGACATATTGGGTCATGATATATATATATATATATATATATATATATATATATATATATATATATATATTCACTGAAAAAACCATAGGTTATAGACCATATATAGTTAGGAATTAGCATTTAAAAAACCTTATTTTACTCACACAAAACCATTGAAATTCCATATATAGTTAGTTGTACTAACTATATATCGCGCACCCGCAATCCACTGCTGATGATGTCACATATTACATCATTCATGACATGGTCAGTGACATCACTGATGACATCACTGATGACATCTCAAATGACATCACTGATGACATCACTGATGACAACATCTAGTGACTGTATGTTTCTGTAAAGTTAAAATATGTCTTATATATTGAAGAATGAGTGGATGTATAAGTGTCTGGATGATGTATTTAGTAGGTGCATGACTGACTGTATAAGTGAGTGATTAAATGTGTCTCACTGAGTGCATGGGTTAGTGACTAAACTGTTTTAAATTGTGCACCATTGCGCCTGTTGTTTTGTAATCTGATGCATGTGTTGATCATTAGCTATATGACTAACTATATGGGTTATTGATTAGTTGGCCAAGTATTTGTATGGGAGACTGAGTGTGTGTGTGGGTGTCTGGGAGGTGTATGACTCTGTGCATAGATGTGTGAGCAGTTGATTCACTAGATGTATGGGTTCAAAAGTGCATGGGGAAACAGCTGTATGGGCGGTTTACTGTGTGCATGAGTGTATTGGTGAGTGAATGGATATCTCAGTGCTACATGTCAAAGTAAGTACATATGTAAAACACAGTACATGTGGTAGTTGACATATATAAATAACTGTGCATAAGAGCCAGTGAATGTGTGAGTGGCTGTATGGATTATTGTGAACTTGTATCAGGGATTGTATAACAGAGTAAATATGTGTTATTATATGTTTCAATAAGTAAGGTGTGTTTAACTATATAGTTGAGGAAATGGAGGTGTGATTGATTCTTTGCAAGACTGATTAGGTGTGTGAGTAACTCCATGGATGAGTGACAGTCTGTGAGTGTCTGTTTACACTGAGTGTATCTAAGGTTATATTAGAGTCTGAAGAGGTTCATCGTATCATCACATGAATGATGTCATGAGTAATGTCAAATGAGATGTCATCAGTGATGTCATCAGTGATGTCATTTGAGATGTCATCAGTGATGTCATCAGTGATGTCACTGACCATGTCATGAATGATGTAATATGTGACATCATCAGCAGTGGATTGCGGGTGCGCGATATATAGTTAGTACAACTAACTATATATGGAATTTCAATGGTTTTGTGTGAGTAAAATAAGGTTTTTTAAATGCTAATTCCTAACTATATATGGTCTATAACCTATGGTTTTTTCAGTGAATTTCATAGGTTTTTTAATAGCAAATCTTTATAAAAATAATACATTTTAAATCGAATTTTATATTTTATAATTTTTTTATTTTTTTTATATTATTTTTGGTGCGCTCCCGGGGCGCGGACAGGTGAACGCACGGGTAAGCGCAATCTTGCGGTGCGCCCCGGGGCGCGTACTGATGCGCGTCCCGGAAGCGCTATTGCCGCGAACGAAAACAACATCGTGACGTATCGCGTAGCCGCCACGCCTTGCGTCATAAGACACGTATCGCGTAGCCGCGAGATGCGTCTTATGACGCACCGCGTAAGCGCGCCCGGAAGCGCATACGATCGCGCAACGTAAGCGCCCCGATGCGCTTACGATACACGCCCGGGACGCGCCCCGGGGCGCGTAGCGTAAGCGCGTCAAACCATGTGACTTTAAAATAACACTTTTCATTGGTTCAGAACTTTTTTTTTCCAAATTGTGTGAAACTCACCCATTTCTCTCACTATTGCTTTGTACTTGGAGAGAGCAAGAGCTGTTGTGTCTACTCTATCTCCTATTTTTCTGATCTCCAGCAATGGCTGCAAGAGAGTCATCCAGCAGTGATTCAGATGGATTTTTAGATGAGGACCCTCCTCAGCAAAAGAAAAAAAACCATTTCATCTGGAAATTTTACGACATCCCTGAAGGACAGAAAAAAGTCAACGCTCCCAAAGTAACCTGCAAAATATGTGGGAGTAGTTTATCCAGAGGCAATCCTCTGAAAAAATATAGTTTTGGGAATGCTAATTTGATCAGGCATGTGAAAAGAAGACACCCTAACAACTTTGCCAGGGAGAGTGTCAGAGAGCTGGCACGGAATGTACCCACAGATGGCGGCAGCACCTCCACTGGTGGAGCAACACCTTCGGGACCACCCCGTGGAAGAATGGTCCCTAACATTCAGCCGGTGTTTGCAGGCATCAAATTTTTGTGCACGGAGTGTGACGAACTGCTCTGCTATGGGGAGCAGAGTGTTGAACTCATTGCCCTAAAGAAACAGCAACACCGCTGCTCTTCCAGTCCCTACATTTTCAATTTTTTTTGCTCCTGTTGAGCAGTTTTGGAATCCTTGTTTTTGTTTTTCCCTTGACAAAAATCCCCAAAAAATATAAAATTGTTTTAAAAAGTGTAAAAAAAATATAAAACAACAAAAACAAAAAAAAATATATAAAACAACAAAATCAAAAAAAAAGTTCTTTTCAGAACTACCTCCAATTTATAAAAAGAAGCTTTTTTTTTTTTTAAAAAGTCTGTCATTTTTAATCTCCATGGTACGCTCCCCCGTACGCTCCCCGGTGCGCGTACCGGGCGCTCACCCCCGCGAAAATCGAATTTTTAAAAAAAAAATTTTTCACCCGCCGGAGCCTTTTATGGCCCCCACATCAAAAGTAGGGGGTCAGGGGGGTGTACCCTGCCCCCTTTTGCTCATTTCCCCCCTTTGATTCTTGCCACCTCTTGTGTCTCAATCCTACCGAGACACAAGATGGCGGCCGCTGCGGACTGTTTCGAATGTTTACAGATATCCGAGAACCAATCAGCTTGCCGTGCGCAAGTCGCGTGGCGCGCCTGGAGCGCTCCCCGGTACGCGTACCGGGCGCGGCTCTAGATATATATCTTTTTTTAAACCTAATTTACTCAAAATTCACAGGACCACATATCTTGAGACCTAGCAAAGGCACATCGGGCAAACAATATCTACAATTTTGCCAAGTTTCGTGGAAATCCATTCAGCCGTTCGAGCTAAAAGTGAGGCCAACCGCCCTATGGAAAATTGCATGGCAAAAACACGTTTTGGGACCCCCCTTTTTTCTCGGCCCCCCCTTGATGACCCCCCCCCAAATTTTCAGGGGCTGCTCAGAAACAAAATGTTCCATTTTCCTGAAAATTTCAGCCAATTCCGTCCACAAACGCCAAAGTTATTAGACATAGAATTTTCAAAAATCCCATAGAGAAAAAATCCTAACTATATATACCTACTGGCGACCGCCAGTAGGTAATATATATATATATATATATATATATATATATATATATATATATATATATATATATATTAATATATATATATATATATATATTCACTGAAAAAACCATAGGATATAGACCATATATAGTTAGGAATTAGCATTTATAAAACCTTATTTTACTGACACAAAACCATTGAAATTCGCATATATAGTTGGTTGCACTAACTATATATTTCGCGCACCCGCAATCCACTGCTGATGATGTCACATATTACATCATTCATGACATGGTCAGTGACATCACTGATGACATCACTGATGACATCTCAAATAACATCACTGATGACATCACTGATAACAACATCCAGTGATTTTATGTTTCTGTAAAGTTTAAGTATGTCTTACATATTGAAAAATGAGTGGATGTAGAAGTGTCTGGATGAAGGATTTAGTAGGTGCATGACTGACTGTATGAGTGAGTGATTAAATATGTCTCACTGAGTGCATGGGTTAGTGACTAAACTGTCTTAATTTGTGCATCATTATGTCTGTTGTTCTGTAAACTGCTGCATGTGTTGATCAGTAGCTATATGAGTAACTATATGGGTTATTGATTAGTTGCCCAAGTATTTGTATGGGAGACCGAGTGTGTGTGTTGGTGGTTGAGAGGTGTATGACTCTGTGCATAGATGTGTGAGCAGTTGATTCACTAGATGTATGGGTTCAAAAGTGCATGTGGAAACAGCTGTGTGGGCGGTTGACTGTGTGCATGAGTGTATTGGTGAGTGAATGGATATCTCAGTGCTACATGTCAAAGTAAAGACATATGTAAAACACAGTATATGTGAGAGTTGACACATATAAATAACTGTGCATAAGAGCCAGTGAATGTGTGAGTGGCTGTATGGATCATTATGAAATTGTATCAGGGATTGTATAAGAGAGTAAATATGTGTTAGTATCTGTTTGAATAAGTAAGGTGTGTATAACTGTATAGTTGAGGAAATGGAGGTGTGATTGATTCTTTGCATGACTGACTAGGTGTGTGAGTAACTCCATGGATGAGTGACAGTCTGTGAGTGTCTGTTTACACTGAGTGTATATAAGGTTATATTAGAGTCTGAAGAAGTTCATCGTATTATCACATGAATGATGTCATCAGTGATGTGATTAGTCATGTCAAATGAGATGTCATCAGTGATGTCATCAGTGATGTCATTTGAGATGTCATCAGTGATGTCATCAGTGATGTCACTGACCATGTCATGAATGATGTAATATGTGACATCATCAGCAGTGGATTGCGGGTGCGCGAAATATATAGTTAGTGCAACTAACTATATATGCGAATTTCAATGGTTTTGTGTCAGTAAAAAAAGGTTTTATAAATGCTAATTCCTAACTATATATGGTCTATAACCTATGGTTTTTTCAGTGAATTTTCAAGGTTTTGTAAATGCTTATTCCTAACTATATATGGTCTATAACCTATGGTTTTTTCAGTGAATTTCAATGGTTTTTTAATAGCAAATATCAAAAGCTGTTAAATGTATTCTTTTAAAGGAAAAATATATTTTATATGTATTTAATATCATTTTTTTATGTATATATATATATATTTTTTTTTAGTTTCGCTACCGGTCCGCGCACGGGTAGCTTCCCGTTAGCTCATTTTTATGCCGCGACCCGGTCCGCGTACCGGGAAACGTACCGTTTGCACAACTGCCGCGTTCGAGAACAACATCGTGACGCGTCGCGTAAGCACGACGTATCGCGTTGCCACGTAATGCGTCTTATGACGCGCCGCATTCGCGCACTCGGAAGTGCTCCGGTGCGCGAACGAGGCGCGAAGCGCAGCTTACCGGAAGTGCTCCGGGCACGGAGCGAGACGCGTAACGTAAGTGTAACAGGTCATGTGACCTGTAAATAACACTTTTCATTGGTTTAGAACTTTTTTTTCCCAAATGATGAAAACCCCTCCTTCTTTCCTCACTCTGACTTTCATCTTTGTGAGAGGAAGACCTGTTTTTGCTTATTAAAATAATGGCATCTGTAGTAGCTGCAGCTGGTGGACCCCCACCACCACCACAACCACCTAGGAAGGAAGGACCACCTCCACAGTTCCTTCCCAACCCAGAGGAGGAAGAGGAAGAAGAAGAGGAAGAAGACGTAGAGCCGAGGCAGTTCTTACGTGAAGAGCCCCGGAAATCCCACCACAAAGACAGTTTTATTTGGCAATTTTATTCTTTTCCTCGAGGCCAAAAAAAAGTGAATGCCCGACATGTGACTTGCCTCATTTGTAAAGATGTTTTGTCTAGAGGTACAGACAAAAAGTATAGTTATGGTAACTATACTATGCACCGTCATATGCAGAGGTGGCATCCACTAAATTACAGCGTTGCAGAGATGCGTCACCTCCAAGACAACCCACCAACTCCTGTGGCCAGTACATCGGCACAGGTAACTCTGTCGGGACCAGAGGCGAGGGAGACGGTCCCAAATATCCAACAGAATTTTGTGCACATGAAGATAGTGTGCCTTTATTGTGGTGACCTACTTTCATGTGCAAATATGAGTATCAATTTGATAAATAGAGCATTTGAAAACCACAAGTGCTCAAAACGCCCCAAGAAATAAAAATTTTTTTGCTCCTGTTGAGCTCTTTCTAATGCCTGTTTTTCGTTGTTCCCCCCCAAAAAACCCCAAAAAAACATAAAATTGTTCAAAAAATACAAAAAAAATAAAAAATGTTCAGAAAAATAAAAAAAAATATAAAACAACAAAAACATTTTAAAAAAGTTCTTTTCAGAACTACCTCCCATTTCTAAAAAATTACTAAAATTTTTAGCACTCTTGACTTCATTTTTCTCATAGGTGCGCTTCCCGGTGCGCGCACCGGTGCGCGCACCGGTGAGCGCCCCGTTAGCACAACAAAAAAAACAAGAGAAGGAGAGCATAAGAGAAAGAGAAAGAGAGAGTAATGTTAAGAGACAGACAGCAAGACAGAGCAACACAGATGTACTGTGTAATACATAGTAAAACAGCGTAAAAGATATAACAAAGTGTAAGAGAGAAAATGTAAAAAATATAAGGCTGTGAAACAAAGAAAGAGAGAAGAAGAATACTAAAGCAGAGGCACATGAAAAATGTGAGTGGCTGTAAAGAGTAAAAGGAAAGAGAAAAAAAGATGTACAAATAAAAGGTAATAACGGAACCAGATTTAAATAACACTGGTAAGGGAGAGAGAGAAAAAAGTAGTGTGCATAAAGAGGGATGAAATAAGATGGATAACATCGAATAAAATTAAAACATGTGGATTGACAGAGAAAAAAACTAAAAGTAGAAAAGAAGACGTAACAGAAAGGGAATAATTGAAGCAGCAAAGAAATGTAAATAACGTAGTGTGCTTGAACTTCAGGGAGAAAGCATAATGAACAAGTAGTGAAAGAGTGAAGAGACAGAGACAATTACAGTAAGATAGACGGACTGAGTGAACGGGAATGAAGAACTGTGAGAACAGAGGTACTGAGAAAAGGAGTGGAAGGAGTGCAGTAAGTAAATCACCCACACAACACAACAGCTACCCTACCTCAAAGCACTCTAAAATATTATTTTACTGTTTCTCTTTGTTTTCCCCTTGTTACGCTCCCCGGTGCGCTACCCATAGTAAAAGTAAAGAGGGGTGATAGAGGGAGAAATATTGAATTAGGATAACGCATGGTGAGTGACAAAGAGAGAGGACAAACAGAGTAAAAGGAACAGTACCTGAATGGGCTTGAGTACAACAGCAAAAAAAGATAAGTAATGCAGTGTGTGTGACTTACAGGGAGTTAGTGGGTGTAGGTCAAAGTGTGGGTGTGTAAGGTGTGTCTGTGGGTGTAGTTGTGTGGAGTGTTTTGGTGTGGGTAGAGATGAGGGTGTGTGAAATATGTGTGAGAAGTGTATGAGTGTGGGGTGTATATGTCTTCAATGTATGTGTGTGTATGGAATGTGTGTGTGTTTTTGAGGAGTGTGTGTGGGAGGTTTTTTTGTGTGTATGATGTGTAGGTGTGGTGTGTGTGTGGGGTGTAGGTTACAGGTGTGTGTATGTGTTGGGAGGGGGATGAGGTATATGTGTAGGACTAAGGTAAATAATTAAGAAAAAGAGAATGAGTAAATAAGCAAAGGAAGGGAACAGAGGGTAAGTGAAGTAAAGAATAGGGATCAAAAGAAGTTGAATATGAGAGGGTAAATAATGAAAGGGGAGTAAACATGGAGAATAAAAATAAGTGAGAGAAGCAGAGTAAAAACACAGGAGTGAGGTAGATTGAGAAAATGTTAGTGACCTTAAAGCAAAGGGTGATAACAAACTACATTTTTTTAGTCATACTTACCATATAATAAATGTAACTATAATTTTTTTTACTACAGTTGGTATCTGTGAAAGAGAGAAAAAAAATATAAGTTATAATTAGTAAAATATGTATTTTAAATTAAAAGATACAAATGAAGAGCTAAAAACATCATAACACTCTATTTAGAAATAAAGTGAGAGTGAAGAACACAGAAAGGGAAATAAACTAAGGTAGAAGGACAAAAAAAGGGAAAAAGAAATAGAAAGAGAGCAAATTACAATGAGTAAGGCATATAGATTCACTAAGAAAAAGAGAGAGAAGTACAGAGAAATGAACTGAAGGTAAGAAAGATACTAAAACAATGTGAGTTAGCAAAACTAAATCAGGAAACACAAGTAAGTAAAAAGATAATGAATGAGACAGAAAACAGTCTAATTAATGATGCATTTAGAACAATGAGGAATACAAGATAAGTGAAGAACAGTCATAGAGTGAAAGGATGAAGGGAGACAGAATAATATACAACAATTGAAAGAAATGGACTAAGGAAGTTATAAGGTAGACACACTAAGAGAAAAACAGAGTGAGGTGGAGTACAATGAGTGAGAAAAGAAAAAAAGTAAGTGAGCAAAAAAAGGAAAGAGAGGAGAACATGACTAAAACAGTGCTACTGAGAAAAAATAATTTGGTGATGAAAGTAAAGAGAAGGACATTGAAAGAAAGGAAATGATGGATAGTAACGGAACCAGAGTAAAAGAAATGGGATGAAGAACGACGAGAGAGGAGCAGTGAAGTTGTTGTAAAAGAAGTGATAGAAGGTAGATAAACACAAGTGAAAATAACACAAGTAGAGTGAGGCACTGAGCACAGAGAAGTAGTGAACGAAAAATAGAGAGAAGAGGTCAAAAGTAAGAAGCAAACAAAGATAAGCGAGGGAGAGTGGATGTCAGAGAATGGGAATACAATTTAATTTACACAATCCAAAGTATAGATTAACTTCTACAACATGTTACGTAGTTTATTTTTGGTGTTCTCAGAATATATTGAATTTCACTTAAAGCAGTGAGTTCAAATTACTCATCATATGACAGCGGGAAAAAAAACACAATCTAAAAGATTGTGTTTTAAAAAAAACCCTTACATACTGACAAACGACAAATGTATGCTAATCTTTGATTGACTTACTTTTCCTTGAGGCCAAATAGTATATCATGGAGGTCCTTTTCTCATTACATAGTATTTTGCTGTTCACTTAGAAATCCATTTCATCGACTTTCTACAAGAAAAGCTCCAAGAACATCTGAAATATTTTCAAAATTTTAATATACTCCTTTTTTTCAGTCATGACTCTTTACTCATTCCTGCACCTTTCCATTTGGCCAAATAGTGTCAGATGTATGAGTATATATGAGTACTCCTCCCGTCTTCATAGGCCAATTACCTTTACCTAAATTTTGGCTGTAAAAACACTAGGTATGAATTTATAAAGCCAAAAGGCAAACGTTGTTTGAAAGTCAAATTATTGTCGTTACATTGGGTCCAACCTTTAGAAGTTTTTAAATAGCATGTGTAATGCCCTGATGTTGTAGAAGGACCGTCATGAAAAATAATAGCTACAGTTGCAAAGGTTCTTCCTGATATCGATAACTGAGAAGCCACGACATTTTTAATAGAAGTTGTCAATTTAGTTCCATCAGGTCTACATCGTTGGAACATTAAAATAACATAGTGACCATAATTTTGTAGAAATAATGTGGACAGCATTGCAGACTTACATTGGGTACACACCATATTATGATCCGCTGCTTTAACTAGATTATTGAAAGACACTTATTTGCAGTCTGGTAAAGTTAAATATATAAATCTTTCAGAGTCTATTCTAGTAGTACTTGATGAAGCACAGTTATCACAGTCATGTTGCCATTGATAAGAAAGGCCAAATAGATTTTTTATATCTACTCCTTCATCTTGTAATACATCAAACATATACATTAAAAATTCCTGACAATCCTGCTGAATATTCTGTGAAAATTGATTTTGACCTGAACATATATCTAGAAGATTTCTAATTTCTGAAACACTTTCTATTTTAGCTCTATCACTACTACATTTCTCTAACACAGAATTCAATAAACAGCACAATGTTTGTTCCTGATTTTCAACAATCTGTCTTTGTAAATTTTGAAGAAAAAAAACAACATTAACTACTACATTAGCATAGCAGTTGACACCAGAACTGTTTTCAAACTGAAATCCAACAACATCTTCAACAGAATCCTTTTTGTTTCTCTTTACAATTACACTTTTATCTACGTTATGCCTTTTTGCTGATACCTCACTGCAATTACTCTCATTTCTGCTTTTTCGGCCTACCACACGTTTTTCAATCAGAGGATATTGAGGCAAATGTGGAGCATACTCTCTTCTTAACCTATTGTATTCTTTTACACAATCTAAATCTGCACAAATCTTTGTTTCATCACACTCAATCAAGTACAATCCTGCTAAAGTTCTGACTCGTGATAATGCCACATATGCCATACCCTCTTTAAACACAGAACTTCCAATGTTCACCAAAGCGCTATCTACACTTAAACCTTGAGACTTATGAATTGTCACCGCATATGCCAAACAAATAGGAAACTGTTTTCGGTGAACATATAAGTCTTTCACGAGCAAAAATCTAGCTGAACAACGACAAATTTGTTCTATTTCATCAATGTCATCAAATTTAATTTTTAAAATTTCAATTCCATCTCAATTTTTGTAATTCAGAAAACCAACAACATAACCCATTGCTCCATTTACTAGAACTCTTTCAACATTTAAATTCCTTCTTAAAATGACACGAAAATTCAAACACACATTCAGAGTCTTTTCAAGACCAGCAGTTTTAGATATAGTCTTCTCTAATGAATCCAATTTTGATTTAAAATTTTCAGACAAAATAATTGTTGCTCCCATATGCTCTATTTTATCAATAGCTTTCAGTTTCACTATCTCTTCATTTTCTAACTGTAACATTTTGTTGTTGAACATGGAACATTCTTTCAGAGTTGGCAACAAACATATGCCAGATTTCTTCTCGTTAATTTTCTTAAATATGTTCTCTGGAAGAATGTTTTCATTTGGGTACAAATTTGAAATTAATCGTGCATGTAAAGCTTCTTTCCCTTGCTGACTTACTTTTCCGATCCTTACATCTTGTAGAATATTTTTATAATCTTCATCATTTGCCTGCCGCATATTTTGAAGCAGTTCTGCATATTTAAAGTTTAACCATATATTAACGTTTCCGATGCTCCCTAAGCACATCCTGGTAACTTCATGTGTGAGCATTTTGAACACAGGTTGTCCTTTCACTGGAGTCAACTGCAGAAGATCTCCAAAAACAATAATATGTTTTCCACCAAATAAGACATCATAGTCTGTTCTAAGAATTTCTTGCATTCTCAAATGCACAAAAGCAAGCATGATATTTGACACCATGCTTACTTCATCAATGATAAGAAGTTTCATTTTCTTCAGGACTCTCGAAACTTCGGAACACGCATCTCCTGATAGCTTGTGATACTCCAATTTGTTATCATGCTCCACTGGCAGCATCAGTAAACGATGTAAAGTAATCCCTTTAATGTTATGTGCTGCCAGCCCAGTTGGAGCAGTAACAACACAAGACAGCGGTGATTCAGTCCTTTTCTGCAGATAAGTTGCAATGGCTTTAATCAGAAAACTTTTTCCAGTTCCCGCTTCTCCACTCACGTACAGTTGGACAGGCTTAAATGATGTACATGAGCACTCTTTTTTCTCGTGACTGAATCCATGTTCAATCTGTTCTGTGACTTCGTCATATATCTGTTTCTGCTCAAGGTTTAGTTGTTTCACCAAATCTTCTAAGTTAACCTCATCCTCTTGACCTTGTTCCATAGCTCTTTCCACCTCATCCATGGCAGTAGCAGCTTCATTTTGGATAATTGGTCCTCCTAGTGGATCCTGACTCAATGAAGCAGAACTCTGACTGCCTTGAGAACTGGCTCTCGCAATCTCTGCAGCAATTGTGGCTTCTTGCTCTATTTCTTCATTCAACATTTGCAGATAATTTGGAAAAACAGGACATTCTATGGCATCCTTCGTTGCATTAAAGGAGTCTTCATAACAGAGAAAATCTCCAAGAAGTTCCTCTTCTTCACGCCATGGTTTAAACAGTTGTAAAAGAGCCAAATAATAAAATTCTCTTTTATCTGGATTATCACAACTCAATTTGCGATGATTATTCAAATGACCTTTTTTCTGTTTCACTAGACATCCTTCACATCCAATGACTCCATATATTCCATTATTGATATCTTCTCTGATGTTCCTCTTATAAATATATCTCTGCAGAACTTCATAGAGACAAGCGTTCTCAAGGTGATGACTTCTATTTTGATAGTATGTATCCAACATGTTTGTCTTCAAAATATCTGTACTTTCTGGTTCTTCCTCCGCCAAATACTCTATCTCTTGTAAAGATTTCAATACTCGATTTCGTGTTGCAGCAAGACCTAGACTCACCCAAATGATGGTTCTAGATTTGGCATAGAGACTTGCTGACGACAATCGATCAGAACATTCATACGCTCCAATTACTCGATGCGACAACATCTTCAGACTGTAACTGTATAATTTCTTGCTTAGACTCTTTTCATGTGAAATGTCCTCCCACATTTCCTTTAGTTCTGTCTTTTCTTTTTTTGTGATGTAAGACGTCACATATCGAGCCACAGCAATAGAGTTGTCAGCAACGAATTGAATATCCATGTTAGCATTCCACATGGACAAAATCACTGGGTTGTAGTCGTTGATGTACTTAGACTCTTCGTCTCTTTTTAAATTGTATGTATTTTTTGGTGATTTCCTCGTCACAGTATGTCGCAGAGAAGACATCAAATTATTTACTCTTCCTTTAGAAATCACTGGTCGTGGAAAGCTGAAACGACATTTTGTGTAGAACTTGTCCATGTTTCTGAATTTTCGACGACAGTACTTTCCACAACGATGGGATTGAAAGCGTAAAACTTGTTGCCTTAAACTGTTTTCTTCTGTAGTTTTCGGAACAGCACATGTTGAATACTCTTCAATGAAACTCATCACTGTGTCATCCGAATCTGTTCCAAATATGGGTGCATCTTTAATCCACAACAACATATGTATGTGAGGAGCACCTCTCGCTTGATACTCCTTTCTCCAAAAGAAATCCAAAACCTCTCCAAGGGGAGGATTTTTTTTGTTGGTAATAAAAGACATCATAGCTTCAAATCTATGATTAAAATATCTGCATACATTCACTGGATCCAAAGAGCACAGTTCTCCAGGTGTTTTGAATTCTATATTTTGTATATTAGCATTGGCCTCTCGTAGAAATTGAAGTAAGTCCTCCCATGCATACTCGGCACAGCTAAGAGTCAGGAGCCATGTAGGAGTTCCTAAGTTTCTTAGCATACATTTCAATTCCCCATGGCGACGGTACCAATACTCATTTGTACCATGCTGACATGCCATGAGATTGATTGGATGAGATTCTAAAGTATTATCTTGAAGATTCACTTTCTGCATAAAGTCCCTCGCCGAAACATTTTATAGATGTGCTCCACTTTTCAGAATATGGTTTACTGCATAAGAAAGCCCAGACAAGTCACTTTCATACAGTAGATGAAACAAATAGGGAATGCATTGACGAAACCTTGCATCTTCAGCATATAATCTTACAGTTCGATATTCAGATGCAGGAATTTGAAGTGGTCGATCGTCATATCGTCCACCTCGACCTGTTGGAAATAGCTGTGGAAAAAAACAAGCTTCCAAACTTTCTTCCCATACACTAATGGGACTTCCTTTTGCTGTTTTCATTTGAAACAAGTCAATTGTATTCCCCATTACTTCTTTGGAAAGTAAAGGATGAACAGTATAATGTTCATATATTTCTTCACTTCTAGACACATCAACTTTTTCAATTTGGCTGCCTGAACAATCACTGTCTTCATCTGTAGCTGTTTCCTCTGCTGCAACACATACATCTTTGTAGTACTCATTGTTTTTGACTAAATACAACGTTGCCTTTTTGACTTTCCTAACATCCACTAAATCTTGGCAGATTTTTTTACTCTTTGTTGGAACCCCATTAACTAGAATAACTAAAGGTTCCTCTTCTACTTTTTCTATACCAATTGTATCAATATTTCTTTTCAAATCTAGGGGCAAATAAACAACTCTTCCCTTTAATCCTCTCTGCAAATCTGTAGGAGGCAATTTCCCTATCTTAGGCTCCATGCGAACAATTGCCTGAAAAGGATGGAGACATTGAATCAAAATAGACTCATATGTATTTAAATCTATCAATTCACGGGGAATGTCTATCAACTCCAGAATATTATGAACAGCTCTAGCAGGCATTCTGTTTTGATTTAATTTGTCATAACAATATTTACAAATACGCTGATCAGAACTCAAATCAAAAGAATTCTCCACCCACAAATAAGTTGCTAAATCTTTCCACTCATAATTATCACTTTTTGCATATAAGTCAACTAACCTAGTCTGAATCTTATAATGAGTCCGTCGACAACACACACAAGTAAAATTCGGCCTTTCTCTTGATTTCACCTTAAACGTGGTAATTTCCTTCTCAAACCTTTCTGTATTTAAAATCTGTACATTGTCTTCCACATTACCTTGAATTGCTGTCTCAATTTCTACACTGTCCTCTTGCTCACGAAAATAACAAATCTCAATTTCTTCACAAATCTTCTTCACATCTAATTCTGTTCCATGCAAAAGAGCACTGTTTAATTGTTTAAGCTTAAGTGCTGGACTTTTTGCATAATACAACATTCTCACTAATTTCCTCATTTTGGTATGATGCACTGCTAACATCCCAAAATGATGAAAAACACTCTGACAGACTTTTCTAGAAAGACAAGCCAGTGAATGGCCTTGCAAACCTGTGATTCCTCTCATTCTGCAAGGATCTAAGTCTTGCAACAACTTAATTTTCTGCTTTAGACTTTTCTTACTATATGTACGTAAGAAATTACAAAACAAATCAATTGATTCCTGTCGCACACTACAAATACTACTACACTTCCAAGTGTACACTGGACCCTTAGTACGTCTCCCTAAAACTCCATCAGATAACACCTCTTCTGGTTCTCTAGGCACAAGTTTCTCTTTTTCAATCGGACAACCGTCTTTCACTTCATACGCTCGACCACTGGTGTCAACTGCATGCACTAAATCATTCTCCTGGAAGTAACTCTCCTCATTAAAAAATGGCTCACAACTTGAACTGTGCATCCATTCTCCAGAAAAAACTTTACAAAAATTAGTCCGATTAATTACTCTTTTCCATCTACTGTTTGATTTGAAAACATCAATTGTCTTGTTAAGTGTCCTAATTCTATTGATTATTAAAATAAATAATTTTTTCTTAACTTCAAAAGCCTGATCAACAATCTTCTCTACACTTTTCTTTTTCTTATAAAAAGCAGCTCTCTGTTTACCTTTCCTAATGTTTTTTAACAAATTTAAAACCACCCTATTGCGAAACATTCATCTACGAATGTCTCTAAACTGATTCTGCCTTCTATTCCTATACATATTATTCACTCCTGCTCCAGTTTTAGGATTCTTTGAAGTTCTCTCCTTCCTTTTCAATTTTACTCTCTCATTTTCTTTTTGTACATGGTGTCCATTATTTTTTCTGGATGTACATATGTTGCGTAAAAAAGACTTAGTTGTCTTACCAGGAGCTTTGTTCCTGTTTTTTGAAGTATCTGTTGTGGAAGAATGCTGTAATTCCGTTGCTGTTTTTGATTTTTCCCGGTTGCGTTCTTTCTTTGTCCTTTCCTTTGTGGGCATCTTTGCTTTTTCTTCAAATAACGATTTCAATCTGTGTTAAAGAAAAACAGTACCACATTATAGACCACTATTACCAAACAACAAAGCAATGACAAAAAGCAAACAATCAATACAGGGTTTCAGATCAGGTGAGGATTCTCCAGTGGTGCACAAAAGTTGAGGATTGTATTGAAAAATATAGTGGAAGACAGCTCTGTCCACAACTACAAAGAAGATCAGACCTATGTCTAACTCCACTGCACTCTTATACACAGGCTTCACCACCTATGCTTCCCAAGAAAATATTGAGTTATATAGTTATATAAAATTTTATTTTATAAAATTGTGAAGCTCAATTAGAAAGCGTTTGCCTCAGTCTTATTCCTGTTGTGAGGCAGGTGCAAGATTTTGCCTCAGTCTTATCCCTGCTGTGAGGCAGATGATTGTAAATAGGATCTGTGCTGTGTTTCCTAAATGTGATGTCAGAAACGATTTTGGAGAAAATGATTGGTTTTTACATTTTTGATTATAATGTGGCGCAGAGGTTTAAAAAGTGATGCATCTACCTACATGCAACAATTTTTAAATATGCAGCAAAAAGGTACTTGTTTGGGTTTTCCTGGGGAGCGTAGTTGGTGAAGCTTGTGTCTAAGAGTGCAGTGGACTAGGCTTCATGAAGCATATACCTGTCTGCATTCTTAGACGCAGGTGTCAATTTGACTCTTTACAGTGATATTGGCTGTGTTTTAAATCAGTGTAGGAATCATATTGAGTTTGTTTGCATAGAGGAATTGTATTTTGTAAAATTGTGAAGCTCCATGTGAAAGCGTTTGCCTCAGTCTTATTCCTGTTGTGAGGCAGGTGCAGGATTTTGCCTCAGTCTTATCCCTGTTGTGAGGCAGATGATTGTAAATATGATCTGTGCTGTGTTTCCTAAATTTGATATCAAAAACGATTTTGGGGAAAATAAATGTATTTTACATTTTTGAGTATAATGTGGCACAAAGGTTTAAAAAATGACGCATACATGCGTCACTTTTTAAATATGGGGAAAAAAGGTACATGTTTGGGTTTTCCTGGTGAGCCTAGGTGGTGAGGATTGTATCTAAGTGTGCAGTGGACTAGGCTTCATGAAGCATATCCCTGTCTGCATTCTTAGAGACAGGTGTCAATTTGACTCTTTACAATGATGTTACCTGTGTTTTAAATCAGTGTAGGAAGCATATTGAGTTTGTTTACATAGAGGAATTGTATTTTGTAAAATTGTGAAGCTCCATGAGAAAGCGTTTGCCTCACTCTTATTCATGTTGTGAGACAAGTGCAAGATTTTGCCTCAAAACACCTGTGTCTAAAAAATGCAGCATAGATAGGCTTCATAAAGCCTAATCCACTGCACTCTTAGACACAAGCCTCAACACCTATGCTCCCCAGGAAAGCCCAAACAAGTACCTTTTTTTGCCCCATATTTAAAAAATGACACATGTAGGTAGATGCGTCACTTTTTAAACCTCTGTGCCACATTATATTCAAAAATGTAAAAACCATTTATTTTCCCCAAAATCGTTTTTGACATTACATTTAGGAAACACAGCACAGATCCTATTTACAATCATCTGCCTCACAGCAGGGATAAGACTGAGGCAAAATCTTGCACCTGCCTCACAACAGGAATAAGAGTGAGGCAAACAATTTCTCATGGAGCTTCACAATTTTACAAAATACAATTCCTCTATGCAAACAAACTCAATGAGCTTCCTACACTGTTTTAAAACACAGCTAACATCATTGTAAAGAGTCAAATTGACACCTGTGTCTAAGAATGCAGACAGGGATATGCTTCATGAAGCCTAGTCCCCTGCACACTTAGATACAATCCTCACCACCTAGGCTCCCCAGGAAAGCCCAAACATGTACCTTTTTTCCCCATATTTAAAAAGTGACGCATGTATGCGTCATTTTTCAAACCTTTGCGCCACATTATACTCAAAAATGTAAAATACATTTCATTTCCCCAAAATCGTTTTTGACATCACAGATAAGACTGAGGCAAAATCTTGCACATGAAGCTTCACAATTTTAGAAAATACAATTCCTCTATGCAAACAAACTCAATATGCTTCCTACACTGAGTTAACACAGCTAACATCATTCTAAAGAGTCAAATGTATTTCTATTAAACATGCACACATTCTTTATTCCTTTTAAAAAATGTAAAAACTATTTTTATGCTTCATGAAGCCTAGTCCACTTTTAGACACAAGCCTCACTACCTACGCTCCCCAGGAAAAGCCCAAACATGTACCTTTTTGCACCATATTTAAAAAGTGAGACATGTAATTAGATGCGTCACGTCTTAAACCTCTGCGCCACAATATACTCAAATATGTAAAAAAAAATCATTTCCCCAAAATCGTTTTTAACATCACATTTAGGAAACACAGCACAGATCCTATGTACAACCATCTGACTCACAGCAATGATAAGACTAAGGCAAAAGCTTTCACATGAAGCTTCACAATTTTACAAATTACAATTCCTCTATGCAAACAAACTCAATATGTTTCCTACACTGAGTTAACACAGGTAACATCATTGTAAAGAGTCAAATGTATTTCTATTAAACATGCACACATTTTTTATTCCTTTTAAACAATGTAAAAACTATTTTTTCCCCCAACATCGTTTTTTACATCACATTTACAAAACACAGCACAAGTCCTACGTAGAAGCATTCCATGTCACGACTAAACATTCACAATTTTACAAAATACAATTACTCTATGCAGTAAAAACTTTTTACCAAGCATTATCAAAAAGCATGACACAAAGCAACATGTAAAGACCACAATTTTCTACCAAATCTTCTCCATAGACTATACAAGTCTCTATGTATATTAAATGAATCATAACTCACCTTTACAAATGCTTTAGGACATTCACAACGGTGTCAGATACACACACCAATATTTCTTTAGCAGAGCAAAAGGTATGTTCTCCAAGCACTGCAAACCATAAAGGCACAGAAAACCTTTAATTCTACACAGATATCCCTTTTTGTTAACCAATTAAAACTCTTCCCTCTCTATATTCAATCCAACACCCTCCCCCCCCCCCCTCAGCCCTTTCTACCTGTTACCATAGCAACTCCCTCCTCACTGAGCTGCCAGGGTTAAAAGTTTATTCTACAATGTTGCAAATCACCTCTGCAAGGATGTTTGACCTGCAAATACACCAGCTTATCTGGTGTAAGGTTTCTTTCAATAACTTTTTTTAACCATTCAAATTACTTCTTACACAGAACACAACCATGCACCCTAACTTTCAGTTTTCACCTATCTCATTCTACCAATCATTGCTTGTGATTCAAGAGCACTGAAACTCCACAGGTTTTTTTTGCAAACTCCTATTATTCCAACTGCCATTTCTTTTCCACACTTCATCTAACTGCACCAGAATCTCCTCTGACCATGTATTCTGTCTGGATTATTGGACATAGCTATATCCACTGGGCTCAAAGGTTTGCTAGTACCAGAAATTTACACAACCTTGATTTATCAAACGTGAACATAAAATGGATTGGCCACAGAGGATTAACATATCACCAATTGATTCCATTGGTGAAAACCTTTTTGCATTTGCCACACCCTGACCTGTTAATTCTGCACTGTGAAGGAAATTACTTGGGCACTTTGACTGGTGTAGGTCTGGAAATGCTTTTAAAGGACACCTTTGATCAATTGATGGCACTTTTTCCACAAACTGCCTTGGTATATTCCAATATATGCCAAAGGCAGAAATGGAAGTGGTCCAACCAATTTTGTCCACAATTTGAAAAAGCACGGAAACATGTGAATAAATCTGTTTCCGCTTACATGAGAGACTATGGAATGGGTTCAATATACAACAACAACTTGCGTTACAACATGCAAGATATTTACAGAGAAGATGGAGTGCACTTCTCAGATGAAGGGAATAGAATATTCCTCCTGAATTTAAGACTGTGCATTGGTACCTACTTGTAGGTACCTAAATCAGCCACAGAACCCAAAAGCCCTTTTCAGGGCTACCCTATCTCTGATCACTCCAAATGATTATCTTTTTCTAACTATTTTCACTATTTTTCACCAAAGTACGCTCCCCGGTACGCTTCCCGGTGCGCGTATCGGGCGCTCCCCCCGCGAAAATTTAAAAATATTTTTTTTTTGGCCTATATGGGCCTCCTAAGACCCCCTCAGAAAACCTAGAGGGTCAGGGAGTGCCAACCGTGCCCCCTTATACCCATTCCCAACGTTGTTTGTCCGCCATTTTCTGATTCAAATCTACCGAAACACAAAATGGAGGACTCCCGTAGCGCTGCCGGTACGCGTACCGGGGCGCGCACCGGGAAGCGCTCCAAAAAAAATGATAAAAGATAATTTACATAAAAACCACTGGAGACACTTTCACCAAATATAGAATAGGCAATACTACATACCAGTCCCTACCATTTTCCCAAATTTGGTGGAATTCCATTCAGCCATTTGGCCTGTAGCCCTGTCTAAATATCCTGAGGTAAATTACATAACAAAAGCACATCCGAAGTGTTAGAATTGACAACCAATTAAAATGTTACTTTCATTTTCTATTTTTTTTTCCTGACATTTGATTGGTTATGTACATGAATATAAATGAAAAATGAGAGGGAAACACGGCCATTTTGACTACAACTACCTGAGGTACATCTTGAAAGGATTTTCGCATTTTTTCTTCTCCACCTTTCTCTAAAGTAAGTTGATAATTTGTAAGGGGCACTTTAAGTTAGTTTGTAAAAACGTTTTCTGATAATTATTTACTGTCCCTCTGCTATAGTTGTAGATAGAGATAGGCTCCTCTGTTATATTTATTGATTGACTTAGGCTTCTCTGCTATAAATATGAATTTACTTACGCTTCTTCACAAGCACTTTTTTTATTTCTGCTTCCTGCCTGTTACCATACACTACCCAAAGTTAACTTAACTGTTAAAAAAACAGAACTACCTGTCTGAACTTAAACACAACACTGCCCTAAATCTACTGATATACTTATTTTTTATGCAATTTACAGCAAAAAAATGGAAGGGAAGCAAGAAAATATCAATATTTCCTTCGAGATTACATCTGAGGAGATTCTAAATGAAGATTTTTTGGATGAAGATTTTATGGATCAGTCTTTGGATGAACAATTTATTGAATGTTTACAAGACATAGAAACATGCATGTTTGAGGAGATTCCAGATGATGTAATGCTTGAAGTTTTATTGAACTATGAAAATTCTGACCAATACATTTTTATTTAATAATTAAAAATTGTTTAAGACATTATTCATTTTTATATCTAATTCATGAAGTACTACCAAAATAATTATGTTTATATTATAGTATAAAGTGAAACTTACAATATACTGTGCAATTTTAAAACATCATAAGGGAGCAGGGTAGACTACCCATGATCCCGTATGTCTTCTCAGGGAGTACTTAAAGGATCTGTTTCTGCTTTCTTGACAGACTATGGTATGGATTCCATATACCACAATAACTTCTATAACAACATGCAAATTATCTACAGAGTAAACAGTGTACATTGAATTTAAGACTCTGCATTGGTACCTACATGTTGGTACTTAAATCACCCACACAACACAACAACTCTATTCAGAGATACCCTACCTCTAAGCACTTTAAATTATTATTTTAGTGTTTCACTGAGTTTTCCCCATGTGTGGGGGTGGGGGAGGTGTGTGTGGGGGATGTGCGGGGGGTGTCTGTGAGGTGTGTATGTGTGTGTCTGTGTGTCTAGGGGGGATGAGGTGTATAGGTGTGTGGGGTATATGGATGTGGGTGGGGATATTGGTATGTAAGGTGTGTGTGTGGGTGTGGGTGTGTGGTGTGTTTGAGTGTAGGTGGGAGTGTGGGTGTGTGAGGTGTGTGTGGGGTGTGTGTGGGTGTGGGAGGTATGTGTTTAGGATGTGTATGTATGTATGAGATGTGTGGATGTGTCTGTGAGTTGTCTCTGTGTGTGTTGGGGGGGGAGATGTGTGTGTGGGATGTGTGTGGTGTGTCTGTGAGATATTTGTGTGTATCTGCATGTGTGTGTGGTGGAAGGGGGGTGAGGTGTGTGTTTGAGTGTGGGTGTGTGGGATGTGGGTGTAGCTGTGGATGTGTAAGGTGTCAATGTGGGGGTGTGGGGTGTTTGACTGTGAGTGGAAGTGTGCATGTGTGAAGTGTGTGTGGTTTTTACGAAAATTAACTTTGAAAAAATATATATTGGGCTACATTGGGCTATATATATGTTAGAGCCCAAATGTAGCCCAATGTAGCCCAATGTAGCCCAAAGATGGCCACCAGAGACAAAAAAACACAAATGTAGCCCAAATATCAGCCAGATGTAGCCCAACTATAGCCCAATGACAGAATGTCCCAGAGTGTTCTAAAGAACAATTAGAGCGCTAACAGTCTTACTTATGACAAAAGTATGGCACACCTGAAGTCATCTTGATTGGAATAAAGTGTTAACACTTAAAACATTTAATTTGCAAAGGAACAAAACAAGGGGTTCATTTAGCCATAGAAATTATGATTAGTGCTGAAGAAAGAAAAATTAGGGCACGTTTTGAGTGACTTCTCAAATCCTCTTATATTTCATTAAAATAATTCTGATATGCAGTCTCCCAAGATGGCCACCAGAGACAAAAGAGCCTGTGCTTAAAAACTCTGTTAGCAAAGCAGGCATTTGAGATTTAAAAAACGTTTTAATATATAAAAACGTTATCCGCCAATAGAATTAGCATTTAAAAAACCTTGCGAATTCAATGAAAAAACCATAGGTTTCAGGCCTTATATAGTTAGGAATTAGCATTTAAAAAACATTTGAAATTCACTGAAAAAACCATAGGTTTCAGGCATTATATAGTTAGGAATTAGCATTTAAAAAAACCTTGCAAATTCACTGAAAAAAACATAGGTTTAAGGCCTTATATAGTTAGGAATTAGCATTTAAAAAACCTTTGAAATTCACTGAAAAAACCATAGGTTTCAGGCCTTATATAGTTAGGAATTAGCATTTAAAAAACCTTGCAAATTCACTGAAAAAACCATAGGTTTCAGGCCTTATATAGTTAGGAATTAGCATTTAAAAAACCTTGCAAATTCACTGAAAAAACCATAGGTTTCAGGCCTTATATAGTTAGGAATTAGCATTTGAAAAACCTTTGAAATTCACTGAAAAAACAATAGGTTTCAGGAGTTATATAGTTAGGAATTAGCTTTTAAAAAACCTTTGAAATTCACTCAAAAAACTATAAGTTTTAGTGGTGTTATAGTTAGCTGGACATTTTACTCATACAAAACCATTGAAATTGCTCCTATATAGTTAGTTGTACTAACTATATTTCGCGCACCCGCAATCCACTGCTGATGATGTCACATATTAGATCATTCATGACATGGTCAGTGACATCACAAATTGGCACACTGATAAGAATATGAAATGCTTTGAGAGATGCGTAAAGTTTTTTACTAATGGCATAAATTGAGATAGAATATACAAAAAAGAGAGGCATATTTACAAGCCCTTTGTGCAATGTTTAACATTAATGCTGGTTTAGAGATTGTGTAATGTTTCATTGGCATATTTACAAACCCCTTGCGTAATGCATATTCTTGTCTGTGTGCCAATTTTATTACTTTGCATGCATTTTCTGCTTGCACCCATGTCAAACATTGCGCAAGGGGCTTGTAAATATGCCTCTCTTTTTTGTATATTCTATCTCAATGTATGCCATTAGTAAAATCCTTTACGCATCTCTCAAAGCATTTCATATTCTTGTCTGTGTGCCAATTTTATCACTCTGCATGCATTTACTGCTTGTACCCATGTTAAACATTGTGCAAGGGGCTTGTAAAATGCCCCTCTTCATCTTATATTCCATCTCAATTGATGCCATTAGTGAAATCCTTTATGCATCTTCCACACCATTTCATATTGTTTTCTATCTGCTATTCCTATCCCTCTCCATATATTCACTGCGTGCACCAATGTTAAATGTTGCGCAAGGCGCTTGTAAAAAAGGAGCATATTTACAAGCCAAATTAAACTATTAGCACTATCTCTGTACCAGCATTGAATTCAAGCATGAGAAACACTTTAAAAAGAAGTCTACCCTGTAAGCTAAAAGATATAAATTGTGAGCACACACAGCTAACATTATGGAAAAAGATGAAAATATAATTCCTTATTTCACATACACACTCAGTGTGTTCCTTGTCAAAAAACTTAAAGTCAGACATTTCAACAAAAAACATTTAGGGCCCGATGTAGGTAATCCAGATTACCGATTCTTAAATACCGAATCGTACCGATTCGGTATCTAAGAACTGGCAATCGGGATGTAGGTATATTTACCGAATTAATTACCGAATCGGTATGATTCGGTAATTAATGAATCGGTATTTACCGAGTCTGTAATTGTCATTGATTCATATGGGCCTTGAGGCCCATAGGAATCAATGTCAATTACCGAATCGGTAAATACCGATTCGGTAATTGGGGGAAACATTGAAGGGTGGCAGGGTGTCACATTGATACCCTGTTGCACCCCTCAACTGTGCATGGGTGCACATGTTGCCGACATGCATGCCCTTAGGGCATGTATGTCTGCAACATGGCACAGTTTCTTAAGCAAAAAAAATGCTTTTTGAAGGGTTTTCATTATTTACCACCAACTTATAGTTGGTGGTAAATAACGAATTCTTAAACCCTTGTAGCACTGAAAACAGTGCTACCTACATCTAAAATTACAGAATCTGTAATTTTACCAAATCGGTATTTTACCGAATCGGTAAAATTACAGAATCGGTAAAATTACCGATTCTGTAATTTTACATGCCCCTACATCTCAATATCCACATACCGGTCGGAAACGGCCGAAAATCGGTATTTTCAGCCTTTTCCGACCGGTATTTGCCTACCTACATCAGGCTCTTAGTATGGTAAATCGTTTTAAACACAGAAAGTGAGATGAGACAGACACACAAACAGACAGATGGTGTAGGCAGAGATTGAGATGACACACACATACAAACAGAGAGATGGTGGAAGGACAGATTGAGATGAGGCATGCAAAGACGGAGATGGTGTATGCAGAGAGTGATATGAGACACACAAAGAGAGATGTGAACTAGTGTTTATGTTGTTTAGTTAATGTAATTGCTATGTGCTATGTTGGTAGTGGTCTATAATATGTCATATTTTTCTTTTCAACAGATTGTAAATATCTACAGAGTCATAATAGATTATGCCTACCAAGAACCGCAAACAAAGACTCTATAAGCAAGCTTTATCAATCAAGAGAACTCAATTAGAAGATTCATCCAGAAGACAATCTTCAGAGAAATGAAAAAATGCTCCTGGTAATGCTCCTGTGCTTCCTGTTGCTTCGGAAGAAGTGCTGGGAGTAGAGCCCTGCTCCTCTGATGATCTTTTTATTACAGCTTTACTCCAATTGTTTGGGTGTATATTCTGGACATGGCATTTCATGCTATAAGTTCCAAAGCTGTACTGTTACTGTGTGACAGATTTTACATGTTACAAAAGGCGCATTTACCTTTTTCTCTCTTTCTGGGTTTTTTAAAAATTTCCGTACTATGGACTCTCTCTGTGTTCTAGGGGTTTTAGGAACAAACTCTTCTGAAGATGAAATAGAAGAATCCTCAAGTTCCTTGTGTTCAAAATGCTCTTGCCCAAAGGCTATTAGTTTCTGGCAACGAATGCATTGCATCATAAAATTGTTAAGTTCAGGTTGGATATTTGCAACCATTGATGCTTGCATTGGTGGTGCTGTTGCTTCAGAAGAAGTGCTGGGAGCAGAGCCCTGCTCCTCTGATCTTTTCATTACAGCTTTACTCCAATTGTTTGGTTGTATATTCCGGAAATGGTGTTCCATGCTATAAGTTCCAAAGCTGTGCTTCTTCTGTGGATCTCTCTTGAAAGTACTGTGTCACAGATTTTACATGTGACAAAAGGCACATTTACCTTTTTCTATGTTTCCGGGTATTTAAAACATTTCCGTACTATGGACTCGCTCTCTGTTCTAGGGGTTTCTCAGGTTCCTGCTGTTCAGCCATTTCAGAAGATTTTTCAAGAGCAAAGTGCTGATGAAAAAAGGTGTTTCTTCCTCGAAAGCCAAAGAAGAATGATGAAGATGGGAGGGGTCTTTCAAGAATTAGAGTAGGAAGTATTATAAACCAATAAAATCTTTTGTTATAAGGTCACATGGTTGGACGTAAGCTTACGGAGTGTTTACGGAGCGTTTACGGAGTGCTCATGTAAGCTTATGTTGCATTTACGTTTTATTTACGGAGCGCTTACGTCATCTTATGATGTGCTTACGTGGTACGCACCCTTGTGACATTTATAATTGTTTAAATAAAGTTATATATGTTGTTTAAAAGTTTAAAATAAACATGTTCTTTATTATCTCAGTTAATATGTTCCTTTATATTGTATAATGAATATGTAGATATAATGATTTAGCACCCTCGTGATATTTAAAATTGTTTAAATAAAGTTATATATGTTGTTTAAAAGTTTAAAATAAACATGTTCTTTATTATCCCAGGTAATGTGTTCCTTTATATTGTTCAATGAATACGTAGATATAACGATTTAAAGTTTATAAACCTTTCGGAGGTAAATAATGAATTCCTGTGTACATGCAGATCTGTGCATGTACATTTGTGCCATGTAGCACACATACATGTCGTAAGACCATGTATGTGTGTGACATGGCACACAAGTCAGAATCAGGGGTGCAACAGGCTGTCAAAGTGACAACATGTCCCCCTTGTCAATTCGGTAATTTTACCGATTCAGTATTTACTGATTCGGTAATTGCCATTGATTCCTATTGGCCTCAAGACTTATAGGAATCAATGGCAATTACCAAATCGGTAAATACCAATTCGGTAAAATGACTGAATTATACAGATTTGGTAATTTCAAAAGAGAAATTACCTACATCCAAATACCTACTGTTAAATATTGAAGTGGTATGATTTGGTATTTATGAGTAGGTAAATCGAGATTACGTACATCTGGCCCATTGAGTTGTAACATATTTATATACATATGTTACATTTCAGTGCTTTGGAAGTAGTACAGTATACTATAGGTAAACACCTTATAGGTTTATGCTGTACCACATCCTTATAGTTTTGCACTTTGACATTCAGTATGACAAACTTTTACATACAAACATAGAAATGTAGTTCATTTTTTAACCAGTAGAGGTATTTGTAAAAAGAACTGTTTGGTACGCACCCTTACAAGATTTGTAATTGCTTAAATAAAGTTATATATGTTTTTTAAAAGTTGCTTAAATAAAGTTATATATGTTATTTAAAAGTTGCTTAACTAAAGTTATATATGTTGTTTAAAAATTAAAATAAACATGTTCTTTATTATCCCAGATAATGTGTACTTTTATATTGTACAATGAATATGTAGATATAACGATAACACTTTCGGGGGTAAATAATGAATTGCTGTGTACATGCACATCTGTGCATGTACATTTGTGCCATGTGGCACACATACATATCGTAAGACCATGTATGTGTGTGACATGGCACACAAGTCAGAATCAGGGGTGCAACAGGCTGTCAAAGTGACAACCTGTCCCCCTTGACAATTCGGTAATTTTTCCGAATCGGTATTTACTGATTCAGTAATTGCCATTGATTCCTATTGGCCTCAAGGCCCATAGGAATCAATGGCAATTACCGAATCGGTAAATACCGATTCGGTAAAATGACTGAATTAAACAGATTCAGTCATTTCAAAAGAGAAATTATCTAAATCCCATTTACCTACTCTTAAATATTGAAGTGGTATGATTTGGGATACGATGTAGGTAGGCATTTACTGGTCAGTAACGGCTGAATTTGGCCGTTACCGACTGGCAAATGCCTTTTCGTATGTAGGAGGCATTTATTTACAGATTTGGTATTTTTACCGATTCTGTATTTACTGAATCGGTAAAATTACCGAATCAGTAAATACAGACTCAGTAAAAATACCAAATCTGTAAATTCTAATGTAGCTAGCACTGTTGATCGTGCTCAAGGCGTCTAAGAATTTGTTAATTACCACTCAATACAATTGGGTGGTAAATAAGGAATTCCTGTGTACATGCACATCCGTGCATGTACACCTGTGCCATGTGGCACACATACATTCCTTAAGGGCGTGTATGTGTGTCAGATTGCACACAAGCCAAAAACAGGGGTGCTACAGAGTGTCAAAGTGACACCCTGTTCCCCCGGGCAGGATTACCGAATCGGCATTTGCCATTGATTCCTATGGGCTTCAAGGCCCATAGGAATCAATGGCAAATACAGATTCGGTAATTATCAAATCGGTAATTACAGAATTTCACCGAATCGGTAATTAATTCGGTAAAAATACCTACATCCCCATTGCCAGTTCTTAAATACCGAATTGGTATGATTCGGTATTTAAGAAGTGGTATTCTGGGATAACCAACATCGGGCCCTTGGTATTTATGAGTAGGTAAATCGAGATTACGTACATCTGGCCCATTGAGTTGTAACATATTTATATACATATGTTACGTTTCAGTGCTTTGGTAGTAGTACAGTATACTATAGGTAAACACCTTATAGGTTTATGTTGTACCACATTCTTATAGTTTTGCACTTGACATTCACTATGACAAACATTTACATACAAGCATAGAAATTTAGTTCTTTCTTTAACCAGTAGAGGTAGTTCTAAAAAGAACTGTTTTTTTTTGTTTTTGTTTTGCTTGAAAAACGATGTAAAGAAATAAACTTTTTAAGGCAGATAATTGTTCAACCGGAACAAACTATGAAAAATAAAGAAAAAAATTATGGGATGCACCTGTGCCTCCTGTTTTTTTGCAGGATAACTTGAATGGACTCTTGTCCAAAGGCTATTAGTTTCTGGCAACGAATGCATTGCATCATCAAATTCTTAAGTTCTGGTTGGATAATTGCAATCGTTGATGCTTGCATTGGTGGTGCTGTTGATTGAGAAGAAGTGCTGGGAGCAGAGCCCTGCTCCTCTGATGATCTTTTCATTACAGCTTTACACCAATTGTTTGGGTGTATATTCTTGATGTGGCATTCCATGCTATAAGTTCCAAAGCTGTACTTCTTCTGTGGATCCCCTCTGGAAAGTACCGTGTCACAGATTTTACATGTGACAAAAGGCGCATTTACCTTTTTCTGTCCATCTGGGAATTGAAAACATTTCCAAACTATTAACTCTTTCGGTGATCTAGGGGTTTCAGGAACAAAGTCATCTGAAGATGAACTGGAAGAATTCTCAAGTTCCTGGTGTTCAGAATGCTCAGGTTCCTCATGTTCGGAATGCTCAGGTTGCTGCTGTTCAGACATTTCAATAGATTTTTCAGGAGCAAAGTGCTGATGAAAAAAGGTGTTTCTTCCTCGAAAGCCAAAGAAGAATGATGAAGATGGGAGGGGTCTTTCCAGAATTGGAGTAGGAAGTATTATAAACCAATAGAATCTTTTGTTCTGAGGTCACATGGTTGGACGTAAGCTTATGAAGCGTTTACGGAGCGTTTACGGAGTGCTTACGTAAGCTTACGTTGCGTTTACGTAAGCTTACGTTCCGTTTACGGAGCACTTACATCTTCTAACGATGCGCTTACGTAGTACGCACACTCGCGATAATTGCTTTAATAAAGTTATATATGGTCTTTAAAAGTTTAAATTAACATGTTCTTTATTATCCCAGATAATGTGTACCTTTACATTGTGCAATGAATACGTAGATATAACAATTTAAAGTTTATGAAACTTTCGGGGGTAAGAGCTCGAAGCTTTTACATTGCGCGGACGGAGCTCTTACGTTGCGTGCACGTGCGATGCACCCTCGTGAGATTTGTTACTACTTTAAAAAGTAATATACTCTTGTTAAAAGTTTCAAAAAAAAAATTCTACATTAAAGCAAATATTGTCTACCTTTAAAATCAAGGTTAAAAACGTAGATATTATGTTTTAGAAATCTTCAAAAATTTGTCGGGGTAAGAGCTCAGAGCGTTTGCGGTGTGCTTTCGGAGCGCTCACGGTGCGCGGACCCTGTAATCATATAAAAAAAAAACTTGAAAATAAAATTATATATATTCACTGAAAAAACCATAGGTTTCAGGTCATATATAGTTAGGTATTAGCATTTAAAAAACCATTGAAATTGCTCCTATATAGTTAGTTGGACTAACTATATTTCGCGCACCCGCAATCCACTGCTGATGATGTCACATATTACATCATTCATGACATGGTCAGTGACATCACTGATGACATCACTGATGACATCTCAAAATACATCACTGATGACATCACTGATGACATCTCAATTGACATCACTGATGACATGATTCATGTGATAATACGATGCACCTCCTCACACTCTAATCTAACCTTTGATACACCCAGTCTTAAATACAAACTACCATTCTTGAAACCATTGACACACCAATACCAGTTACTACATACGCACTCACTGATTCCTAGGTCTACACACACATCCACTCATTAACCCACACAATCACTCTTACATACAGTCACTCATCAATACAATACTATCATATGCACTTATACACCTATAGAGACACTCACACACTTTCACTAATCCATGGAGTTTCTCACACACCTCGTCAGTCATGCAAAGAATCAATCACACTCCCATTTCCTCATCTATACAGTTATACACACAACACCTTACTTATTCAAACATATACTAACACATACTTACTCTCTTAAACAATCACTGATACAAGTACACATTGATCCATACAGCCACTTGCATAATCACTGGCTCTCATTTATAGTAATTTATATATACCAACTCTCACATGCACTGTGTTTTACGTATGTACTTACTTGGACATGTAGCACTGAGATATACATTCACTCACCAACACACCAATGCACTTAGTAAACCGCCCATACAGCTGTTTCCATGTGCACTCATACACCTAGTGAATCAACTGCTTACTGATGCACACATTCAGACAGTTTAGTCACTAACCCATGCATTCAGTAAGACACATTTAATCACTCACTCATACAGTCAGTCACGCACCAACTAAATCCTTCATCCAGACACTTATACACCCACTCATTCTTGAATATGTAAAACATATTTAAACTTTACAGAAACACACAGTCACTGGATGATGTCATCAGTGATGTCATTTGAGATGCCATCAGTGATGTCATCAGTGATGTCACTGACCATGTCATGAATGATGTAATATGTGACATCATCAGCAGTGGATTGCGGGCGCGCGAGTTATAGTGAGTCCAACTAACTATAACGTGGGAATTTCAATGGTTTTGTATGAGTAGAATGTACACCTAACTATAACTGGTGTGAAACCTATGGTTTTTTCAGTGAATTTCAAAGGTTTTTAAAATGCTAATTCCTAACTATAACGATTGTGAAACCTATGGTTTTTTCAGTGAATTTCAAAGGTTTTTTCAAAGCTAATTCCTTGCTATATCAAGTTTGTAACCTCTGATTTTTAAAGTGAATTATTAATTTTGTTTAGCAGCTGTTTTTTATAACTATTAATTATTTTATTTTTTTGTTCTAAAATTAATTTCTCAATGTATTTTTCATGTTGTTTTTTTTTATCATTTTGTCTACGAGCGCGCAGGGTGAGCGCACCGGTAAGCTCATCCGAGAGCGCAGCGAGAGCGCTATTCCCGCGTGCGGAAAAAAAAGTATGTATTTAAAGTAAAAAAATATTGAAAGACATTTAGTGGCATACTTATAAAAGTAGTATTTTTGATTTTAAATATCGGTATTTTAACTTTAAACGTATTTCTGAAAAGCTAGCAAAACGTCATTCAGGCGCGCCGCGTAAGCACCCCCGGAAGCGCCTACGATCGGGCCGTGTAAGCGCCCCCGGAAGCGCTCCGGTGCGCACAGCGTAAGCGCGTCAAGTCATGTGACCTTAAAATAACACTTTTCATTGGTTGTTAACAGTTTTTTTTACAACTAATGAAAATCCCACCCATTTCCTTCACTACCTCTTTCACTTTGGAGAGAGCAAGACCTATTCCCTTCTGCTCTTTAATTCTTTAGAAAGGACGGCTGCAAGACCACCAAGCAGCAGTGAGGACTCTGATGAGTTTTTTCAAGAGGACCCTCCTCAGCCAGAAGTGAAGGAGCACTTCATTTGGAATTTTTTTACTATTCCACCAGGAGAGAAAAAGGTAAATGCTTCAAAGGTGGAGTGCAAAATTTGCCAAACTGTTTTTTCATGGGGTGACCCCAGAAGAAAATATAGTTTTGGAAACTCAACGATGATAAGGCATGTGCAAAGGAGGCATCCCCAGAACTATGCCCGGGAGAGTGTCAGGGACCTGGCACGTAATCCCCCGTGTTAGGACACTGCGGTTCAGTCCAGCAATCGGAGCGATCCGTTCTCCGAACTACAAATCCCGCGACGCCCTCCACAAGAACTACATTACCCAGGAGGGCACCGCGCGCGACGGAAGCTGGAGCCGCCTTAAAACAAACAGCGGAGGCGGGACGCGGCGTAGGATATTTCGAGTTCCAGAGGCAGAACCCTTCCCGAGGGAGAGCACCAACGTTGACCCAAGGAGACGGACAGCAAGCCGCCAGTAGGGGTAAGCCGTAAAGTATCCGCCGCTGTCCCTGGAGTCTCCCGTCCCAGCTCGAGAGAGCGTTAGCCACGAAACGCTCCACCTTCATTGTTTCCTTGCCCCAGTCCCCGCTCGAGGGTTATCGAGCGGAAAGGAAGCCGAGTGCTTCAGAGACTCTGTTACAGTCCCCGCTCGAGGGTTTATAGAGCGAGCGAGACGCCCAGGCTGCTCAGACATTTCCGCTGTCCCCGCTCGAGGGTTTATCGAGCGTGAGAGGCGCGCAGGCAGCCAAGACATTTCCGCTGTCCCCGCTCGAGGGTTTATCGAGCGAGCGAGACGCCCAGGCTGCCCAGACATTTCCGCTGTCCCCGCTCGAGGGTTTATGGAGCGAGCGAGACGCCCAGGCTGCCCAGACATTTCCGCTGTCCCCGCTCGAGGGTTATCGAGTGTGAGAGACGCTCAGGCAGCCAAGACATTTCCGCTGTCCCCGCTCGAGGGTTTATCGAGCGTGAGAGACGCTAAGGCTGAGAAGACATTGCCGCTGTCCCCGCTCGAGGGTTTATCGAGCGTGAGAGACGCTAAGGCTGAGAAGACATTGCCGCTGTCCCCGCTCGAGGGTTTATCGAGCGTGAGAGACACTAAGGCTGCTCAAACATTGCCGCTGTCCCCGTTCAAGGGTTTCGAGTGTGAGGACACGGGTACCTCAAGAAGCCCTACACCTAAGCGTGCTTGCCCTCCGTTGGGGAGTGTCGGGACCGACACTCATGCGGAGGACGATCTGTGGAATTTCACCTTCAGATTCTACTCGAGTGGCATTGTCGGCCACTGCTTAGCACGGGGTCCTCTGTTGGAGAATGTCGGGACCGGCATTCATGCAGAGGACGGTTGGAATCTAAGACCATGCTAGGGCTGTTGTTTAGCCTTACTAGTTTGAGGGTTCTTACGCGTGTTTAGACACTTCTTGCTCAATAAAGCTACTTACGACAACATACCTATCTGTCTTCTGTTGTGGGCACAGAAAAGGGTGAAGCCTAAGAGCTGCCCCGATCCTGAGGAAACCAGGGGATTACATAATATCCGACCTGACATCACAATCATCCTCCCGGTTGGGTGCGGTGTCATGGCCTCAATGGAAGACGTGCTGGCCGCCTTGTTGGACGTACAGAACGAACTCGCCGCATCACGCCAAGAAACGGCTGACCTGCGTGCCAGGATGGACACCCAACAGAGGAATCCGTTTAACGCCGGAACATCACATACAGGACAACGAGCGGCCGTCGTCGTGGAAATGCCTGTGGCTATTCCACTGGCCACACCAGAACGGTACAGTGGGGATCCCAATACCGTCCAGGTCTTCATAACCCAGGTAGCCCTACACTTCTCTTGCAAGCCGAAATCGTTTCCCACGAACCAGGCCAGGGTGGCATTCATGATATCATACTTAGCAGGGAACGCCGCTCAATGGGCTGTGCCTTTGGTTAGCAGGGACGATCCGCTGTTGTATGATTGGGACTCATTCCAAGAGGAATTCGTAAAGGTGTTTGACCGGAGAGCGGACTCATACACAGCCGATAGAGAACTACTCGCACTCAAACAAGGCACTGCGGGGCTAGTCCACTACTTGAATGCTTTTCGGCGCCTTGTGGCAGAAACCAAGTGGCCCCCCGCGAAACAAACCGCGCTCTTCCACCAGGGATTGAGCGAAGAACTGAAGGACGTCATCGCACAGATCGACCCCCAGCCAGTCCAGTGCGAGGACTTGATCAGTCTGGCGCTTAGGTTGGATCATAGGTTGAGCGAACGTCGTGGCGGAGGACCTAAGAAAGACAAAGCACCACTCGCAGCCGGCCAACCGCTTACACCAGACTCAACACCGGCGCATCGTGCTGAATCCATGGACATAGGAGCGGTTAGAGCCAGCCTTACCGCGACCGAAAAAGAGTCACGAAGGAAGCAAGGGCTATGTTTATACTGCGGGAAGAAAGGGCATTACGTCCGAGAGTGCCCCGCGAAACCGAGATCCGGACGACCTCGCCCCAATCGCTTGTCCGCTGCTTCAGCGGAGAAAGGGGCGGAAAACTAGAGGACTCCCGGAACAGGGAAGGGGATTCCCGGAGTCATGGTTCCATCCCTTCAGCACAGATACATGCCACATCCAGTCCCAAACACATGTTCATACCCCTGCACCTGAAAGTGCGAAACGAGTGGGTTTCGGTCTCTGCTATGATTGACTCAGGAGCTACGGGGGTGTTCATGGATGAGAAAGAGGCTCAACGACTTGGGGTGGCACTGCTGCGGTATGATGTTCCAGAAGAAGTTTTCGCGGTGGACGGGCGACGTTTATTGTCTGGTCCCATCAGTCAGCATACCGGGGATTTGGAGGTGGTATACGAACAAAGACACCAGGAAGTATTAGACTTCAACGTCATCTGTGCGCCTCAGTATGGTGTCATCCTAGGATTGCCATGGCTTAAGAAACACAACCCCTCCATCGATTGGGAATCCCTAGTACTGAGTATGGACTCCTCGTATTGTGCCCGCTTCTGTGGTGGGTCCTCAGGCCCTCCGGCCAAGACCTTGAGACCCGGACAAGAGGTGGCCACCGCAGCAGAAAAAGAGGTGTGCCTCCCCAATGCACACCATGACTACAGGGACGTGTTTGATGACAAACAAGCGGAGACGCTTCCACCACATCGGATCTACGACTGTCAGATAGATCTGGTTCCTGGCGCTAGTATACCGGGTGGGAGGCTGTATGCCCTGTCTGAGCCCGAAAACATCCATCTGCGCTCCTATCTGGATACCATGTTACGTCTAGGGTTTATTCGCCCGTCCAAGTCACCGGCGGCCTCGCCACTGTTCTTTATCCCGAAAGCAAACGGAGAGCTCCGCGCTTGTGTGGACTTCAGGGCGCTCAACGCCATCACGATCAAAAACCGGTATCCGCTACCCCTTATCAACGTGCTCCTGGAACAAGTCAAGAAGGCACGCATCTACACCAAGCTCGATCTGAAGGGAGCGTACCACCTTGTCCGCATGCGCTGCGGAGACGAGTGGAAAACCGCCTTCAAAACGAGGTTCGGACTGTTCGAGTATAAAGTGATGCCGTTCGGGCTTTGCAACGCTCCTGCGGCGTTTCAGTTCTTCCTGAACGACGTGCTGCGCGACATCTTGGACGTCTACGTTGTCGTCTACATAGACGACATCCTGGTCTACTCTGACTGTTTGGAAGACCACGAGCGGCACGTGGCGACGGTGCTAAGAATCCTGAGGGAAAACTCGCTCTACTGCAAGCTCAGCAAATGCGACTTCCACGTATCAACGGTAGAATTCCTGGGGGTTATGCTGAGCCCAGAAGGACAGACAATGGCGGAAAGGAAGGTCAAGGCGGTGGTGGACTGGCCTGCCCCTAAGAGCATTAAGGAGGTACAGAGCTTTCTTGGCTTTGCCAACTTTTATAGGCGGTTCATCGAGGGGTTTTCTGGATTGATAGCCCCCATCACGCATCTCCTGAGGAAATCGTCCGTGTTTCGTTGGTCCACCGAGGCGGAGGGGGCGTTCGAGGCATTGAAGCTCGCCTTTGTGTCGGCGCCTGTGCTGGCTCATCCAGACCCTGAGCAGCAGTACATCGTGGAGGCGGACGCATCAGACCTGGCGGTAGGGGCCATCCTCTCTCAGAGGAACGGGGTGTCTGGAATGCTTCACCCTGTGGCGTTTATGTCAAGGAAACTGAACCCTGCTGAAATCAACTACCACGTCGCCGAAAAGGAACTGTTAGCCATAAAAGACGCTTTCACCGAATGGAGACACCTGCTGATGGGGGCCAGACAAGTGGTTCAGGTATACACAGACCATAGGAACCTCCAGTTCATGACGGCGGCCAGGCAACTATCACCGCGTCAACTACGATGGATGCTGTTCTTTTCTGGCTTTCATTTTACCATCAACTTCAGGCCGGGCTCTGAAAACCGGAAAGCGGATGCTCTGTCGAGACAGTCCACGGACGATGGCCCTCCCGCACCGACCATCAAGTCCATCATAAACCCGAGGGTGGTGGTTGGAGCAATACAACCCGGGGCCTTCCTTCGTGGTATCCAAAGCGGCATCAACTCGTTCGAATGGAGGACATGGCTTCAAAGACACGTGGAGTGGCAGGTCAAGGATGGAATCCCTGTGAAAGGCCACTGTGTTCTGGTACCAACAGAAAGACTGAGGAAACAGGCATACCGGTGGTGTCACGAATCGCCTTGTGCGGGTCATTTTGGACTGAGAAAGACGGTGGACTGCGTAGTAAGACAATTCTGGTGGCCAACAGTGAGGGCTGACATCCGTCGGTGGATCGCCTCATGTACAGTCTGCGCATCCATGAAGTCAGACCACGGCCGTCCTCAGGGACTCCTACAACCTCTTCCAACCCCCACGAGACCGTGGGATAACATCTCCTTGGATTTCATTGTGGGGCTGCCCAAGGACCAGGGGTGTACCGCCATCCTCGTGGTCATCGACTACCTCACAAAGATGGGTAGGTTCATCGCCTGCAAAGGAGTGCCAACAGCAGGCCAATTGGCCATCACGCTTCTGAAAGAAGTGGTCAGGGTCCATGATCTGCCCAGTGTGATCGTGTCGGACTGGGGATAGCTGTTCACGGCGCGATTTTGGAAAACCTGGTGTTCGTCTTTACATGTCACTTCCGCCTTGTCGACCAGCTATCACCCCCAGACGGACGGCCAAACCGAGCGCCTCAACCAGACGCTCAAACAATACCTTCGCTGTTTCGTCGATATGGGCACGGAAGAATGGGTTGACAAACTGTGGCTAGCTGAAATCGCATACAACAATGCCACTCACAGTTCAACGAGAGTGTCACCGTTTTACTGCAACTACGGACACCATCCCAGGTTCCTTCCTCTGGTGCACCCAGCCACTACGGTGGGCATTCCCGAAACCAACAGAAGGGTCGCCCACATCAAGGAAACGATCGGGGGCGCTAAGAGGTGCTTGGAGAATGGCAAAAAAGCCTACAAGACCTCGGCGGACAGGCGTCGGAGGCCTGGCCCTCTGTACAAGGTGGGGGATTACGTTTGGGTGTCCTCAAAGAACCTAAGGTTTCGGAAACAGAGCGTGTTCTGCCCACGGTTCATCGGGCCGTATCGCATCAAGGAGTGTCTTAGCCCTGTGAACGTGCGAGTGGACCTGCCGGGCTGTATGCGGATCCACCCGGTGTTCCACGTTTCCCTCCTCAAACCCTCCGTCGGGGCACGGGGTGCCAAGCCTGCGCCGGTGGCTGTAGATGCTGATCTCGACTACGAGGTGGAGAGAATCAGGGATTCCAAGTGGAGCAGGGGCCGTCTCTGATACCTTGTTGCGTGGAAAGGTTATGGGCCGGAGGAACAGTCGTGGGAGCCTGTCTCAGGGATCAGTGCGCCTCGCTTGATATCCGCCTTTCACAAGAAAAATCCAGACAAGCCTGGTCCGGCGGTGGGGCCTTGACGGAAGGGGGATGTGCTGTTAGGACACTGCGGTTCAGTCCAGCAATTGGAGCGATCCGTTCTCCGAACTACAAATCCCGCAACGCCCTCCACAAGAACTACATTACCCAGGAGGGCACCGCGCGCGACGGAAGCTGGAGCCGCCTTAAAACAAACAGCGGTGGCGGGACGCGGCGTCGGATATTTCGAGTTCCAGAGGCAGAACCCTTCCCGAGGGAGAGCACCAACGTTGACCCAAGGAGACTGACAGCAAGCCGCCAGTACGGGTAAGCCGTAAAGTATCCGCCGCTGTCCCTGGAGTCTCCCGTCCCAGCTCGAGAGAGCGTTAGCCACGAAACGCTCCACCTTCATTGTTTCCTTGCCCCAGTCCCCGCTCGAGGGTTATCGAGCGGAAAGTAGGCCGAGTGCTTCAGAGACTCTGTTACAGTCCCCGCTCGAGGGTTTATCGAGCGAGCGAGACGCCCAGGCTGCTCAGACATTTCCGCTGTCCCCGCTCGAGGGTTTATCGAGCGTGAGAGGCGCGCAGGCAGCCAAGACATTTCCGCTGTCCCCGCTCGAGGGTTTATCGAGCGAGCGAGATGCCCAGGCTGCCCAGACATTTCCGCTGTCCCCGCTCGAGGGTTTATCGAGCGAGCGAGACGCCCAGGCTGCCCAGACATTTCCGCTGTCCCCGCTCGAGGGTTATCGAGTGTGAGAGACGCTCAGGCAGCCAAGACATTTCCGCTGTCCCCGCTCGAGGGTTTATCGAGCGTGAGAGACGCTAAGGCTGAGAAGACATTGCCGCTGTCCCCGCTCGAGGGTTTATCGAGCGTGAGAGACGCTAAGGCTGAGAAGACATTGCCGCTGTCCCCGCTCGAGGGTTTATCGAGCGTGAGAGACGCTAAGGCTGCTCAAACATTGCCGCTGTCCCCGTTCAAGGGTTTCGAGCGTGAGGACACGGGTACCTCAAGAAGCCCTACACCTAAGCGTGCATGCCCTCCGTTGGGGAGTGTCGGGACCGACACTCATGCGGAGGACGATCTGTGGAATTTCACCTTCAGATTCTACTCGAGTGGCATTGTCGGCCACTGCTTAGCACGGGGTCCTCTGTTGGAGAATGTCGGGACCGGCATTCATGCAGAGGACGGTTGGAATCTAAGACCATGCTAGGGCTGTTGTTTAGCCTTACTAGTTTGAGGGTTCTTACGCGTGTTTAGACACTTCTTGCTCAATAAAGCTACTTACGACAACATACCTATCTGTCTTCTGTTGTGGGCACAGAAAAGGGTGAAGCCTAAGAGCTGCCCCAATCCTGAGGAAACCAGGGGATTACACCCCGAGAGATGGTGCCTCAACTTCCATGGGAGGACCAACAACATCCGAGAGAGGAAGACCAGTTGAGTTAATTCCAAATATTCAACCTGTTTTTACAGACATCACAATTAAGTGTAAGCAGTGTGACGAACTGCTTTGTTACGGAGTATTCTGCTAATTGTACGTAAAAGGGAAGAACATCCCTTCCCCCCTCAGCCCTAATTTTTCACCTTTTTTTTGCTCTTGTTGAGCAGTTTGGCATTCCCTATTTTTGTTTTTGTTCTGAAAAAAATACCAATTTTTTTTTAAACGTTCGGAAAAAGTAAAAAAATAAATAAGACCTGAAAAAGAAGAAAAAAAACAGTTCTTTTTAGAACTACCTCCAATTCTCCAAAAAGAGCTGTATTCTTTACAAATTCAAAAGGAGTGAGTGAAGTGGAGTGCAGTGAGAGAGGAAAGGAAAATGAGTGAGGGAGCAAAGAAAGGGACGAGAGGGGAAGGGAAGTGAAGTAGGGGGACTGAAAGAAGGTGAGTGTGGGAGGTGAGTGAGGGGAAGGGTAGTGAACATGGGGAATGAGGATAAGTGAGGAAAGCGGAGTAAGGGAACGGGGGTGAGGAAGGGTAAGAGAAGAGCAGTGAGGTTGAAGAAAGAGTGGTGATAGAGAGTGGATAAAGGCAAGTGAGCGTGAGACAAGAGGAGTGAGGGAGTGAGGAGACAGAGGAAGTGAAGGAAAGAGTGAGAGAAGAGGACTGAGTGAGGGATCAAAGAAAGATAAGTGAGGGAGTGTGGCTGACTTATAGGGAGTGAGCGTGACAGAAGAGGAGTGAAAGACTAAGAGGATGGAGAGAATGAGGCTAACAGAGAGAGAATGAGGGAAGGGGAGTGAGGAAGTAAGAGGACAAAGGGAGTAAGAGAAGGAGTTAGTGAAGTGGAGTAAGGAGAGTAAGGGAAGGGAAAAAAGTGAAGGAGCGAAGGAAGGGAAGAGAGAGGAAGGGAAGTAAAACAGGAGATCTGAAAGAAAGTGAGTGAAGGAGTGTGTCTGAGTTATAGGGAGTGACCGTGACAGAAGAGGAGTGAGAGACTAAGAGGACGGAGAGAATGACGCTAACAGAGAGAGAATGAGGGAAGGGGAGTGTAGAAGTAAGAGGACAAAGGGAGTAAGAGAAGGAGTTAGTGAAGTGGAGTAAGGAGAGTAAGGGAAGGGAAAAGAGTGAAGGAGCGAAGGAAAGGAAGAGAAAGGAAGAGAAATGAAGGAGAAGGTCTGAAAGAAGGTGAGTGTGGGAGGGGAGTGAGGAAAAGGGGAGTAAACATGGGGATTGAGAATAAGTGAGGGAAGCGCAATAAGGGAACGGGGGTGTGGGTGGGTGAGAGAAGAGTAGTGAGGTTAAGGAAAAGAGTGTTGAGAAACTAAATTTTGTACGTCAAACTTACCTTATAAGTAATGTAAACTTAATTACATATTTTCAGTAAATTTAATATCTGTGGAAGAGAAAAAAAAGTAAGTTATAATATTTATAATATATATTTCACAATACAAGAGAGAAAGCAGGAGATTAAAAGTCATAAAAGGGTAGTAAGAGAAAAAGTAGGAGTGAAGGACTCAGAAAGGAAAACAAAGGAATTGTGAAGGTCAGAGAGAGTGAAAAAGAAATAGAGGGAGAGCAAATTACTAAGACGATAATGACATGGATACATTCAATGACAGAGAACAAGAGAAGGAGAGAGAAATAAAGTGAAAGTGAGTAAGATACTATAGGAATGTGCATTAGGAAAACTAAAGAAAGAAAGGGGAGTAAAGAAAGGAGAGTGAGTGACAGGGAAGCAGGAGTGAGTGATGGTGGATTCATGACATTGAGGGATGGAAGGTGAGTAAGGGTGAATGTAGGGTCATAAGACAGTGAGGGGACAATGGGAGTGAGGGTAACAGAGAGGGAGTGAGGGAGGACACGTGAGAATATGAGAGAATAGAGGGAGTGAGAAAAAGAGTGAGTAAAGGGGAGTTAGGTGAGTGAGGGAAGGGGAATGACTGAGGGAGCAAAGGAAGGAAAGAAGGGGAAGAGAAGTGAAGCAAAGGGACTGGGAAAAGGTGAGTTCTTGAGGAGAGAAAGAGGAAGGGGAATTAAGGATGATGAATGAGGATAACTGAGGGAACCGGAGTTAGGGAACAAGGATGAGAGAGGGTGAGTGAAGAGCAGTGAGGTTGAGGAAAGAGGGAAGATAGAGGGAGGATGAAGGCAAGTGAGCATGAGACAAGCGGAGAGAAGGAGTAAGGACACAGAGATAGTAAAAGAAAGAGAGACAGAAAGGGACTGAGTGAGGGAACAAAGAAAGGTAAGTGAGGGTGAGTTATAGGGAGTAAGCGTGACGGAAGAGGAGTGAGAGAGTGAGGTAGTGAAGCTAAGAGAGAGGGACTGAGGGAAGGAGAATGAGGATGTGACAGGACAGAGGTAGTGAGAGAAAGAGTGAGTGAAGTGGAGTAAGGTGAGTGAGGTAAGGGGAATGACTGGGGGAGCAAAGAAAGGAAAGAAGGGGAAGAGAAGTGAAGCAAAGGGACTGGGAAAAGGTGAGTGCTTGAGGAGAGAAAGAGGAAGGGGAGTTAAGGATGATGAATGAGGATAACTGGGAGAACCGGAGTAAGGGAACAAGGGTGAGGGAGGTTGAGTGAAGAGCAGTGAGGTTGAGGAAAGAGGGAAGATAGAGGGAGGATAAAGGCAAGTGAGCATCAGACAAGGGAAGTAAAGGAGTGAGGACATAGAGGTTGTGAAAGAAAGAGAGACAGAAAGGGACTGAGTGAGAGAGCAAAGAAAGGTAAGTGAGAGAGTGTGGGTGAGTTATAGGGAGTGAGCGAGAAAAAAGAGAAGTGAGAGACTGAGGGACGGAGAAAGTAAGGCTAAAAGAGAGGGACTGAGGGAAGGGGACTGAGGAAGTGAGAGGACAGAGGGAGTGACTTCAGGAGTGAGAGAATTCGAGTAAGGTGAGTAAAGGGAGAAGAATGAGTGAGGGAGCAAATTAAAGAAAGAGAGGGGAAGGGAAGTAAAGAAGGGAGACTGAAAGAAGTTGAGTGTGGGAGGGAAGTTAGGGAAAGGGCAGTAAACATGAGGAATGAAAATAACTGAGGGAAGTGGAGTAAGGGAACGGGGTGAAGTAGACTGAAAGAAGGGCAGTGAGGTTGAGGAAAGAGGAGTGATAGAGGGTGGATAAAGGTGAGTGATTGTAAGAGAAGGGGACTGAGGGAGTGAGGACCTAGAGGTAGTGAAGGAAAGAGTGAGAGAAAAGGACTGAGAAAGGGAGCAAAGAAAGGTAAGTGAGGGAGTGTGGGTGAGTTATAGGGAATGAGCATGATGGAAGAGGAGTGAGAGAGTGAGGGGGCCGAGAGAGTGAGGCTAAGAGAGAGGGAGTGAGGGAAGGGGAGTGAGGATGTGAGAGGACAGTGGGAGTGAAAGAAGGAGTGAGTGAAGTGGAGTAAGGTTAGTGAGAGAACAGGAATTATTCAAGGAGCAAAGAAAGGAAAGAAGGGGAGGGGGAGTGAAGTAGAGTGACTGAGAGCTGGAAAGTGGTAGATGAGAGAGAGGGAAAGGGCAGTGAAGAAATGGGGAATGAGGATAAGTGAGGGAAGTTTAATAAGGAAAGGGAGTTGAGGGAGAGTGAGAGAAGGCCAGTGAGGGTGAGTTAAGAGGAGTGATAGAGGGTGGAAAAAGGTGAGTGAGCATAAGACGAGGGGATAATAATATATATTTGATAATATAAAATACAAAATAATTTGTACAACATGTTATATGGTTTATTTTTGCTGTTCTCAGAATATATTGAATTTCACTTAAAACAGTGACTTCAATACTACTCATCATATGACAGCGGGCAAAAAAAACACAATCAAAATGATTGTGTTTAAAAAACCCATACAACGTTTCAATAAAAAACGTATCTTAAGTCACTTTTGATCCACGTACTTTTCCACGAGGCCAAATAGTATATGGAAGGTCCTTTTCTTTGGAAATTACTCAAGAGTATTCTTAATCTCCCATTTACCCGAGTTTCTGAAAGAAAAGCTCCAACATCTTTTACATTATGAAACAATAGTTTTATTTCCAATCCCTCGCTTACTTTTGATTAATATTTCCTACAATACTCACATCACACACTACGTGATACACTTATACTACCTCTATTACAACTACATGTTTTTTACATGTTTTTTATTATCTTCATCACATCACTCTCACTCGTAAAGTAATTTTGAACAACAAACTACATTTTATTAACTGCTCCAATCTTCATAGGCCAATAACCTTCCCTAAAATTTCGGTTGTAAGAACACTAGGTAAGAATTTTGTAAGTCAGAGGCAAACGTTGTTTAAAAAGTCAATTTAGTATCATTACAATTACTCCAGCCTTTTTCACATTTTAAATAAGCTGTGTAATGTCCTGATGTTGTTGAAGGACCATCATGGTAAATAATTGCTGCAGTTGCAAAGGTTCTTCCTGAAATTGATAATTGAGAAGCCACAAACGTTTTAATTAAAGTTGTAAATTTTGTTCCGTCAGGTCTACATCGTTGGAACATTAAAATTACATACTGTCCATATTTTTGTATAAATAATGTTGATAGCATTGCAGACTTACATCGAGTACAGACCATGTTTTGATTTGCTTCTCTAACTAGATATTTGCTTCTCTAACTAGATTATTAAAAGACACTGATTTGCAGTCTGGTTAAGTCAAATATATAAATCTTTCAGTGTCTATTGTAGAACTACTTGAAAAGGAGCAATTTTAGCAGTCATGTTGCCATTTATAAGAAAGGCCAAAAAGATTTTCTACATCTACACCTTCATCTTGCAATACAACAAACATATACATTAGAAATTCCTGACAATCTTGCAGAATATTCTGTGAAAATTGATTTAGACCAGAACATATGTCTAAAACATTTCGGATTTCAGAAACACTTTGTATGTTTGTTTGATCACTGCTACATTTCTCAAACACAGAATTCAACAAACAACAAAATCTTTGACCTCGATTTTCAGCAATCTGTTCGTGTACAGTTTTGAGAAAAAAAACAACATTAACCACTGCATTAGCATAGCAGTTGACACCAGAACTGTTTTCAAACTGAAATCCAACAGCATCTTTAACTGAATCATTTTCCTTTCTGCTTACAATTAGTGGTTCATCTACTTTTTTCTTTTTGCTACAACTTCACTACAATTTTTCTCATTTCTTCTTTTTCGGCCTACCACATGCTTTTCAAATAGAGGATATTGAGGTAAATTTGGAGCATACTCTCTTCTTAACCTATTATATTCTTTTACACAATTTAGATCTGCATTAATCTTTGTCTCATCAAAATCAATCAAGTACAATCCAGATAAAGTTCTGACTTGAGATAAAGCAACATATGCCATACCCTCCTTGAACACAGAACTTCCAATATTCACCAAAGCACTATCTACACTTAAACCTTGAGATTTATGAATAGTCACTGCATATGCCAAAGAAACAGGAAACTGTTTTCTGCGGACATATAAATCTTTCACAAGCAAAAAGTGGGCAGAACAACGACTGATTTGTTGAACTTCTTCGATACCATCAAATTTAATTTTTATAAATTCAATTCCATCTCTATTTCGGTAATTCCCCAAATCAACAACATGACCCATTGCTCAATTTACTAAAGCTCTTTCCACATGTAAATTCTTTCGTAAAATGATACGACAATTTAAAGATGCATGCAGAGTCTTTTCCAAACCAGCAGTTTTAGATATTGTCTTCTCTAAAGAATCCAATTTTGATTTCAACTTTTCTGACAAAATAATAGTTGCTCCTTCATGTTCTATTTTATCAATAGCTTCCAGTTTCACAATCTCTTGATTTTCCAACTTTAACATTTTGTTGTTGAAGATTGAACATTCTTGCAGAGTTGGCATCAAGCATATGACAGATTTGTTTTCAGGAATTTTCTTAAAAATATTCTCTGGGAGAATATTTTCATTTGGAAACAAATTTGAAATTAATCGTCCATGTAAATCTTCTTTGCCATGCTCAGTTAGTTTTCCAATTCTTACATCTTGTAGAATATTTTTATAATCTTCATCCTTTGCCTGTCGCATATTTTGAAGCAGTTCTGCATATTTGAAATTTAACCATATGTTAACATTTCCAATGCTTCCTAAGCACTTCCTGGTATCTTCATGCGTACGCATTTTAAACACTGGTTGTCCTTTCACTGGAGTTAGCTGCAGTAGATCTCCAAAAACAATGATGTGTTTGCCTCCAAATAACACATCATTCTCTGTTTTAAGAATTTCTTGCATTCTTAAATGCACAAAAGCAAGCATTACATTTAATACCATGCTTACTTCATCAATGATAAGAAGTTTCATTTTCTTTAGGACTCTTGAAACTTCACAACAAGCTTCTCCAGATTGCTTGTGGTATTGTAATTTATTATCATGCTCTACTGGCAGCATCAATATGCGATGTAAAGTAATCCCTTTAATGTTGAGTGCTGCCAACCCAGTTGGAGCAGTAACAACACAAGACAGCGATGACTCCATTCTTTTCTGCAGATACGTTGCAATTGCTTTAATCAGGAAACTTTTTCCAGTGCCTGCTTCTCCACTCACGTACAGTCAGACAGGATAAATGATGTACATGAGCACTCTTTTTTCTCATGAGATAAACCATGCTCAATGTGTTCTGTGACTTCGTCATATATTTACCCTGCTCAACGTTTAGTTCTTTTTCCAAATCTTCTAAGTTAACTACATCCTCCTGAGCTTGTTCCATGGCTCTTTCCACTTCATCCATGGCAGTGGCAGCTTCATTTTGTATAATTGGTCCTAATAGTGGATCCTGACTAAATGAAGCAGAACTCTGACTGTCTTGAGAGCTTTCTCTAGCAATATCTGCTGCAATTGTAGCTTCTTGCTGTATTTCCTCGTTCAACATTTGCAGATAATTTGAAAAAACAGGACATTCTATGGTATCCTTGGTTGCATTGAATGAATCTTCATAAGTAAGAAAATCTCTTCTGTACACCAGGGCTTAAAGACTGGCAAAAGAGCTAAGTAATAAAATTCCCTTTTGTCTGGAGATTAACAACTCAATTTTCGATGATTAATCAAATGGCCTTTTCTTTGTTTCACCAGACAGCTTTCACATCCAATTACAGCATATACACCTTTATTGATATCTTCTGTGACGTTCCTCTCAAAAGTATAGGTTTGCAGAACTTCATACAGACAAACGTTCTCAAGATGACTATTTCTATTTGGATAGTATGTATCCAACATGTTTGTCATCTGTACTGTCTGGTTCTTTCTCAGACAAATACTCAATTTCTTGAACAGATTTCAAACCTCGGTTTCGTGTTGCAGCAAGACCTAGACTCACCCAAATGATGGTTCTAGATTTGGCATATAGACTTGCTGATGATAACCGATCAGAACATTCATATGCTCCAATTTCTCGATGCGACAACATCTTCAGACTGTAACTGTATAATTTCTTGCTTAGACTCTTTTCATGGGAAATTTCCTCCCACATTTCCTTCAGTTCCGTCTTTTCTGATTTAGTGATGTAAGACGTCACATATCGAGCCACAGCAATAGAGTTGTAAGCCACATATTGAATATCCATGTTAGCATTCCACATGGACAAAATGACTGGGTTGTAGTCATTTATGTATTTGGACTCCTAATTCATTTCTTCTTAGGTTGTATGTATTTTTAGGTGATTTTCTTTTCACAGTATGTCTCAGAGAAGACATAAAATTGTTCACTCTTCCTTTCGATGTTACTGGACGTGGAAATGCAAAACGACATTTTGTGTAGAACTTGTCCTTGGATTTGTATTTTCGACGACAGTATTTTCCACAACGATGGGTTTGAAAGCGTAAAACTTGATGTCTTAAATTGTTTTCTTCTGTACTTTTCAGAACAGCACATGTAGAATACTGCTCAATGAAACTCATCACTTTCTCATCTGAATCAGTTCCAAATTTTGGTGCATCTTTAATCCATAGCAGCACATGTATGTGAGGAGCACCTCTTGCTTGATACTCCTTTCTCCAAAAGAAATCCAACACCTCTCCAAGCGGAGGATTTTTGTTTGTTTGTAATAAAAGACATCATAGCTTCAAACCTATGATTGAAATACCTGCATACATTAATTGGACCCAAAGAGCATAGTTCTCCAGGTGTCTTGTATTCAATATTTTCAATGTTTTTATTTGCATCTCGTAGAAATTCAAGTAAGTCTTCCCAAGCATACTCAGCACAGCTAAGAGTGAGGAACCATGTAGGAGTTCCTAAGTTTCTTAGCATACATTTCAATTCCCCATGATGATGGTACCAATACTCGTTAGTACCACGCTGACATGCCATGAGATAAATTAGCTGAGATTCCAAAACACTGTCTTGCAGTTTCACTTTATCCATAAAGTCCTTTGCCGAAACATTTTGTAGATGTGCTCCACTTTTCAGTATATGGTTCACTGCATAAGAAAGTCCAGACAAGTCACTCAGACAGTAGATGGAACAAATATGGAATACATTGACAAAACCTTGGATCTTCTGCATATAATCTTGAAGTCCGGTATTCAGATGCAGGAATTTGAACAGGTCGGTCGTTATATCGTCCACCTTCACCTGTTGGAAAGAACTGTGGAAAACAACGAGCTTCCAAACTTTCTTCCCATACACTAATGGGACTTCCTTTTGCTTCTTTCATTTGAAACAAGTCAATTGCATTCCCCATTACTTCTTTGGAATGCAATGGATGAACACTATAATATTCATACATTTCTTCACTTCTAGAGACATCAACTTTTTCAATTTGCCCAGCTGAGAAATCACTGTCCTCTTCTACAGTTGTTTCCTCTTCTCCCACATACACATTTTTATAGTACTGATTGTTTTTTACCAGCTACAAAGTTGCCTTTTTGACTTTCCTAAAATCCACTAATTCTTGCCAGATTTTCTTACTCTTTGTCGGAACACCATTAACTAGAATAACTAGAGGTTCCTCCTCTACTTTTTCTACACCAATTGTATCAATCATTTTCTTAAAATCTAGAGGCAAATAAACAACTCTTCCCTTTAATCCTCAAAACAATTTTCTACCAACAAATAAGTTGCAAAATCCTTCCACTCATTATTATTTACCTTTTTTCTTTTTACATATAAATCAACTAATCTAGTCTGATGCTAATAATGAGTTTGTCGACAACACACACAAGGAAAATTAGGCCTTTCTGTACTTGAAATCTCTACATTCTCTTCTACATTACCTTCTATTACTATATCAATTTCTGCACTGTCCTCTTTTTCACCAAAGTAACAAAACTCAATTTCTTCACAAATGTTTTTCACATCTAATTCAGTTCCATGCAAAAGAGCACTGTTTAACTGTTTTAGTTTAAGTACTGGACTTTTTGCATAATACAACCTTCTCAATAATTTCCTCACTTTATTATGATGCACTGCTAACATCCTAAAATGGTGAAAAACACTCTGACATACTTTTCTTGAAAGACAAGCCAGTGAATGCCCTTGCAAACCTGTTTTTTCTCTCACTCTACAAGGATCTAACTCTTGGAAAATTTCCATTTTTTGGTTTAGACTTTTCTTAGTATTTGTCCGTAAGAAACCGCAAAACAAATCAATTGAATCCTGTCGCACACTACAAATACTACTACAATTCCAAATATACACTGGAGCCTTAGGACATCTCCCTAAAACTTCACCAGCTAACACCTCTACTGTATTTCTAGGAACAATCTTTTTTTTTTCAACCGGACAACCATCCTTCACCTCATATGCTCGACCACTGGTGTCAACTGCATGCACCAAATCATTATCCTGAAAGTAACTTTCTTCATTAAAAATGGCTCACAACTTGAACTATGCTTCCATTCTACAGACAAAACATCACCAAAATTAGTCCGATTAATTACTCTTTTCCACTTACATTTTGATTTGAGCACATTGATTACCTTATCTAGTGTACGAATTATATTCATTACTAAACTATATAATTTATTTTTCACTTTAAATGCTTCATCCACAATCTTAACTATGCTTTTTTTTCTTGTAAAAAGCGGTCTTTTTTTTATACCTCTTTACATTTTTTAATAAATTGGATACTATTCTGTTATAAAACATTCGTCTATGAATTTCAATAAATTGATTTCTCCTTCTATTGCTATAGACAATATCATCTCCTTCCACAGGTCTAACATTTTTTGAGGAGCACAGTTTCTTCTTTCTAATTAGAGGTGTCTTATTCTTCTTTGAAACAACATCTTTATTTTTGACATTTCAATAACTTCCTGAGAAAATTCTTAGTTAGCTTACCAGGAGCATTATTTTTTTTCACTAAAGATTTTGTTTTGGATGAGTCTTGTATTTCTTTTTTCTTGGACCTTAAATCTTTTTTGTATTTTTTTGACGTATTTCCTTTGATGGCATATTCGTTTATCTTTCTATAGAAGATTATAATCTGTGGTAAAGAAAAAATAACATATTATAGACCACTACAAACATATTACATAGCAATTACAATAAGTAAACGATATAAACACTAGTTTACAACATAAGCCTGATTTCCATTACATGTGCTGTGCTTTGTGTCAAAAACGATATACTATGTAAAATGTTTTCTGGTAAAATGTCTGTGTCAAATAAGGAATTACATTTTCACATTTTTCAATAATGTCACCTGTGCCTTCTAACAGTTTGTCTCTCTTAGCTTAAAAGGTACTCTGTGTCTGTGTCTCATGTCACTTTGCACGTGCATAATCTCTTTGTTTATGTGTGTCATTTCTCTCTTTGTGTGTGTGTGTCATGACATGTGCCTCATGTGCCTAAGATCACACTGTGAGTCAAGCTTAATTTTAAATGGATCTGGGTGAATAATTTGGTTAGTTGATGTGTTTTAAAATATGGAAATACATATATTTTTAAAGTCATTTAGGCTTTACCATATGTACTAGAAGGGAATCTTAGGCAGCATGTCTGTTAGGCTTCTTACTTCAGAAATAGGTTCTAAGCTGTGCAATCAAGATCCAGGGTGTGCCTTTGAAATGAAAAAGGAATGTTATGTCTTGCTTATATATATGTGGTCTGTTTTTTGCCAGTAGAGACAGTGAGTTACTATTAGCACAAACACACATATTGCATGCAGAGACAGACATGGTAGATTACATGTAACATCCTGGTCATGTGCCTAAGATCACACTGTGAGTCAAGCTTGATTTTGAAAGGATCTGGGTGAAGAATATGCTTAGTTGATGTCTTTAAAAATATGGAAGTACATATTTTTTTAAAGTCAGTTAGGATTTAGTATATGTACTAGTAGGGAATCTTAGGCAGCATGTCTGTTAGGCCTCCTACTTCAGAAATAGGCTCTAAGCTGTGCAATCAAGATCCAGGGTGTGCCTTTGAAATGAAAAAGGAATGTTATGTCTTGCTTATTTATAGTGCAGCCCTGCATTTCCTCCTGTCCTGGTGGTACACTTAGCAGCCTAGGGGATACGCAGGCACCCTTGCAACATTGTGCAAGGATGTCTGCGTGGAGGGGAAGATTGTTGATGTGCAGGAAGGTCCCCCTTAACAATCTTTAAATGCCGTTTTGTAACTTCTATGTGTGCTGCTTAACACAGTACACATAGAAGTTGCAAAACAACGGGGCATATTATCAACAACTTGCGATATTTATCGCTAAATAAGCTTAGCAACATTTTTTTTATCGCTGCGCATCGCCGGATTTTATCGCAGAGGTAACGTGCTATTAGCAACGTTTATCTCCAAAGCGATAAAATATCCGGCGATAGCGGCGAAATGCGTGAATATCGCTGGAAATCCAGCGATATTCAGGCATTATCGCTAATAGTGACCTAGCCTGAATATCCACCGCCCATTGGATATACAGGTTAAGAACTGGTCTGAGCAGGTGTTAGTTTTCAGCTACGCATGCGTTGATAATAGGCGATAGCGATGTTAGCGGCTGCTTTCAGTCGCTAACAGGTTGGGTATGCCCACTTTGCATGTCATTAGCGATAAAAATCGCTGACATGCAAAACGGGCCCCAAACTGCTCGCTATCACCTAAAAGCTGTCGCTAACTGATGTTAGCGACAGCTTGCTAATAGGGCGATGACGAAAATGGCCGCAAAAGTGGCGATAATTTCATTTCGTCTGCCATGGTAATATGCCCCAACATTTTTAAAAATTATTGTTTATGTGCAGGAAGGGGGACCACCCTTTACATAAACAATCATTGGCATTTTGCTGGGTTTTTTCTAAGTTTAGAAGGCTTTATTGAAAAGATAAACATAGGAAAATATCCGTACAGTATAGATGATGTGAAATGAGAATTCTCAAATAGATTAGAAATGAGATATTCGTCATTAGTAAATTAGAAAGAATCACACCTCAGAGAAAAATTAAAATTAAAATAGAAACTATACTAAGTCAAATGCATTTTAAATTTTGAAGAGAAAAAAGAAGGAAAGAAGAAAAGGAAAGAGAGAAGGGGAAAGAACAGGTTGAAAGGAAAAGAGAAAAAAGGAAAGGAGAAAGGGAAAAAGAAAATTAAAGATGGTCTAGTATAAGAAGAGAAGAACAAAATGTAACTCTGAAGGAAAAAGGACAAAGAAAAAAAGAAACCAGTGAAAAATGCATATATAAAAATTAACAGTTTGACCTAGAAAGAAACAAAGTTAAATGCACCATAACAAGTCCTTTTTGATTAACAAAGCAGTGGAATTAGCAAACGCACGATCAAGTCTGTGATGATGACAAAGTAAATGCCACCAGGCTTGGAAGGAGATCTTCGAAGTGTCTTTCCAATTGGTAGTTATAATTTGAAGAGTAATGGCAAAAAATAAGTCAATAAATTTACCCACCATACCATCAACATTCCAAACGTCAGAACTGCCCAAAAAAACATGAGAAATTTCAAAAATAACATTAGTTGATAGAATATCATTCAACTTGGACCAAACTTGAGACCAAAAAGCTTTAACTAGAGGGCAGAGAAAGAACATATGCAGAAAATCACTATCACTATGAGGACAGGACCAACACTTAGGGGAATCTATAGACTTGTATTTATACATAGCACAGGGAGTGAGAAACAGTCTATCGTAGAAAAAATATAAGGTCTGCATGGTGAATCCCATGTGCTTAAGGGGATAGTGAGGGCCAAATCCTGTTCCCAAATAAGTTCTCATTTAGATTTGGTCCTAGCCTGCAGGGGGCGAAAAGTTAGTCTATAGATAGTAGAAGCTTTGAACTGGGTGGATAAATCAATAGAGGTAGGGAGAGTTTGGTCAGGTGTGGTAGAGGGGGGGTCCTGAAGAGAAAGGTGAATAAGAGAGTCTTTGAGAAGAGGATAATGACAAGCGTAAGAAGAGGAAACGTTATAGGAGGTTTGGAGGTCTGAAAAATCCATAAAAAACATCTTTTATCAAATGCTGAGGGGTAATAATACCCTTGTCAATGCATTCTTTCCAAAATAGAGAAAGTTTATTAATCTTAATGTTCTTATGGTACCAAATTGGGGTGCGTAAAAAAGTAAAAGCAGAAGGTAGGTGAGAGTGCAACAAAGAGGTAGTAATAGCTTTGGAATGGGTAAAAATAGGCAATGAGAAACGTTGTGGAGGTCTGGACAAACAGACAGCAGAAAGAAATGAAAAAGGAAAATACTGAGCTTGTTCCAATGAACTCCATGCTGTTAAAGGCAGATCTAAAGTCTCAGATAGGAAAGTCCAAATTTGTTTGAGAGTGAAAGCTGAATGATATCGACGAATGTTGGGAAAATTGACACCACCCAAGACTTTAGAAGACTGTAGTCGAACCATAGAAGTTCTGGGTTTACGATTGTTCCAAAGAAACTTAGAGAGAGAGCTATTAATAACACGAAAAAATGAATTGGGAAGAGAAATAGGAAGCATAGAGGAGTAAAAATTAATAATAGGGAGGAGCATCATCCTAATAGAGGCTAATCTACCCCACCAACAAAGAAAGAGTGGTGACCACCCATAAGTCAAAGCAGACAGTTTCATAAGGAAGTCAGCAATATTAATTTTGATTGTTTCTTTAATGGTGTTGGCATTGATTATACCAAGACATTTAATATGTTTAGAATTCTATTCAAAACCGGTATTAGAAAACATAGAGGGAAGACAAAATTTACTAAGGAGGAGGATCTCAGATTTATCAACATTAAATTTATAACCAGAGACAATTGAATATTCCTGTAAAAGAGAAAAAAAGGCTGGCAAGGTAGTAGATGGGTTAGAAATGTACAAAAGAGAATCTGATTTGTAGGCCAGATGAATAATGTTAAGAAAGGCACGAGAGTTGTCAGCAATGGAACGGCCTTTTACAAATCCAGATTGGTATATGTTAACAAGATCGGGGAGAACTTTATTAATACATATGGCCAGTACCTTTGCAAAGATTTTACAGTCTGTATTAATCAAAGAAATCGGTCTATAATTTTTGCAAAGGGACGGATCCTTATCTTTTTTAGGAATCAAGCAAAGCATAGCTTGAGTAAAAGTACCCTGCGCTACACCCGTAGTAAGAAAGTGATTAATTAAGGAGAGAAGGTGAGGGGTCAAAAGAGATTTAAATTGAAGAAAAAAACAGACAGAGAAACCATCAGGGCCCGGGGCCTTATCTTCAGGTAATATGGAGTTGGCATCAATAATTTCTTGTTCAGGGATGGGGGAGTTCAAAGAAGAAAGATCAACCTGATGTTCAGGAGACTTAGGGAGTCGTTGAAAAAAAAGTTGATAAGATCAGGGGTAGGAGAAGATTCTGGGGTATAAAGAAAAGTATAAAAATCAGTAAAGGAATCAAGGATTTTAGAATCAGAGAGATTTAAAGAACCAGAAGGGTCCTTGATAGCAACAATTTTAGTTTTTGCTTCTTAATTTTCAGATAATTAGCAGGAGATCTACCTGCTTTGTTCCACCCACCATACATTTTCGCATTAAATTTAAGAAGGGTGTTACAAGCTGAATCTAAAGATTGTTTATGGTATAGCATCTTTGCTGGAATAAGTTTGGATAATGTGTCCGGGCATTTAGTGGAGAAGTATTGATGTTCCAACAGTTTAATTTGATTAAGAATTGAGGTGGATTCAGAGAGAGCTTTCTTCTTTTTCCTGGAGACAAAGGGGCCCATTACGATGTCGGGCGGATTGCCCCCGCCAGGCTGGCGGTAGCCCAGCCTGGCGGAGGCAATCCGCCCGACATCGTTGCACTGAAGACCCCCCGCCATATTAGGATGGCGGAGGGACCTCGGCGGACGGAAAGACCGTCTGCCGCTTTTCCGCCCCGATCGCCTTGCGGCTGGGGCGGAAAAGGAATAATACAGTGGCGGTGTCTATCAGACACCGCCAGCCATATTAGGATGCCCTTCCTGACATGCTTTTCTGTGGCATCAACCCTGCCGCGGAAAGGCATGTGGAGACTCCCTGAGGGTGCCCGTTGTGGGCCCCCTGGGAGTCCGGGGGTGGGGGTGCACATGGAGGGTACCTATGGTACCCCCCCCGCATTTCAAAGTGCAACATGGCAGGCTCCGCGCGGTACCTGTCATGTTGTGCTTTGAAATACACAACGTGCATTTTTACCATTGCGGCGGGCGGCACTTTCTGCACCGCCCGCCGCAATGGTAAAAATACAGGATGTGCCGGCCTGTGTGGCGGGCGCACCCTAATGCTCAAGGAGGGACCGGCGCTCCTATAGCAGGCAGTCCCATTTTGCACGAGGATCGCGGGCGGGCAAAGTCCGCCTGCCATCCTAATTAATTAATTAATTAATTGTGGGTTACTAAAGCGCTAGAATCGACTCCCGAAGGAGTATCTCTGCGCTGTAGACTGCTGGGGAACCCGTCCTGGCTTTCCCTGTGAGATGGTCCCTACTGGGTATCTCCAAGGTAAAACCAGGCATCCCCGGCATATGTGGGGGGCCGTTGTGGAGATGAGGCAAGCTAATGCCCAGAGTTGCCGAGTGTGATCCCTGGTTAGAGTAGGCACCAAGGCGAGAATTATCGAGTCCCCTGACCCTGGTCCATGACCCTGCCGCGTCGGGAATTGAACCCTGGTCCCGGGCCGTCCTCTGCTTCCGGGTCTGCCGCCTCTAACCAGTGAGCCACACCACTCCGCTAACCAGTGAGCCACACCACTAATGACCCCCAAAGTCAATAATAAAGCCTCTTGCGGAGGCATTAAAAGCATCCCAAATTAAATGAATTGAGAAACAGAAGATATAGTCTGGAGAAAAAACTCTTGAGCGAATAATGAAAACTTTTCCAGAAATTGGGAGTCAAGGAGGATAGAATTATTAAAGCGCCAACGCCTAGATGAGGGCATAGGGGAAGGGTGATCCATGTCCAGAATAATGGGGACATGATCGGAAACAAGAATGGAGCCAAATCTCTATATTGTTTATAAATTGTAGTGTATGTTGGGTGAGGAAAATATAATCTATCTGGGAGTGAGAGCTATGGGAGGGAGAAAAAAAGAAGTATTCCAGAACATCCGGATGAGAGGTTCTCCAAGCATCAAGTAAACCCCTTTTTGTGATTGATTTATGAAATGTTTTCTGCATCTTGTTGGGGACGTATTTAACTTGGGATTTACGATCCAAAAAAGGGTCCATAAGCTGGTTACAGTCACCACCCACTATCAGATTGTCAGAAACATGGGAGGAGAGGAGAGTGGAAAAATCGGACCAAAAAGAGGAGTCTGTACCATTGGGGCCATGAACATTACAAAAGGTGCCAGAAGTATTATTCACAGGAACATCTAACAAAAGCCATCTACCATTGGTATCTGTAGATTCATGTTGTAAATGAACATTTAATGACTTATGGAAAAGAATAACAACCCCATTCTTATTATTTTCAGCCGGGGAGCAAAAAATGTCAGCAACCCATTGATTACGCAGAGAAGGCAAGTCTTGTAGTCTGAGGTGTGATTCTTGTAAAAGAGCAATTTGACATTTCAATTTAGCAAGATGGGACAACACTCTCTGTTTCTTAACAGGATTACGCATACCTTTTACATTCCACGAAATAATGCGAAGGTTTTTCATAGATAAGATGAAAAAAGGGTAGGTAGTTTCTAGATAAAGCAAGTAGAGGAAATATGAACGTTGAAGTAGAGAGAAAGGAACGAGGATACCAATATGAAAAAAGAAAGAGAATAAAGCCAAAGAGTATCAGAAAGAGAGGAAAATATATAAAAGTACAGGATTCATGAAAAAAGTGAGTAAGGAAACGCCATAGTGAAAGAGTAGAGAGACAACAGCAAAAAACTAAATATTCAAAGACACAGGAAAAGAAAGAGGAAAGGGAGAAGAGAGAAAGAAAGAAAGAGTGCTGAAAAAGAAAGGACAATCGCCAGACAAGAGAGGAATAAAGAGAGAGAAAAGAAACCAGAAGAAGAAAAGGAGAATGCTCCCCCATAAAACATATCGAGAAGAAGATAACAGAAAGACCGAAGACTTTAGTCATAAGACAATATAAGGAAACCGACATTGGAGTGAGAGGGGGGGCGGCGAGAAGACAGCCACACTGTAGAGGAACATCGAGTAAGAAGAAATTCTAACACAGAACGAGATTAGAAAGTTAAAATTAGACAATACATACATGAGGGCAACATGGGTAGGAAGCAGCTTCAGCCGGGCTGAACAGGACAAAACCTAGAAACAGGTGAAGAAGGAACAAAAAAAAAATAATAATACACCTACAATGAAAGATACATAAAGAAAAACAGAACAAATATTTAAATAAAGCACTACAGAATACTGCTACAAAAACATAGTGACATAGCAATCATGTTTTGCTGAGTTCCATTAATTCTCCCTCCTGAGAATGAATAAACTTTTTTAGATCAGCTGGATCCTCAAAACTCAAGGTTCTGTCTTTGTATTTGACTTTGAAAAAACAGGGATGAATTAATCCGTAGTGTGCATTCATAGATTGCAGATGATTCAGAAAAGGGGGTGGTGATGAACAGAGTGTCTGAATTAAGCAGACCACTCTTACCCAGTCCAAAGATCAGGGCTTGATCCATCACCGTTATTTAGCTCACTGCCCCATCCCAGCTCAGAACCTGGCTATATGCAAATTAGTCTGTCCCTGGCCCAGTGCATCATGGGAACAGGGCAGACCAAACTACCAAGCCAATTCTTCACCAGAAAGGAGACAAGCTTCCGGGGACCGGTTTCTGCCATTTCAGGCGTCGTCGGCCCGGCTTGCTTGAATCCTGATGGAGCAGTGAGCAAGGGACTCATGTCTGAGTATACCCTTCCACGCTTATGGTGGACAAAATGATTCAGAAAAGGGGGTGGTGATGAACAGAGTGTCTGAATTAAGCAGACCACTCTTACCCAGTCCAAAGATCAGGGCTTGATCCATCACCGTTATTTAGCTCACTGCCCCATCCCAGCTCAGAACCTGGCTATATGCAAATTAGTCTGTCCCTGGCCCAGTGCATCATGGGAACAGGGCAGACCAAACTACCAAGCCAATTCTTCACCAGAAAGGAGACAAGCTTCCGGGGACCGGTTTCTGCCATTTCAGGCGTCGTCGGCCCGGCTTGCTTGAATCCTGATGGAGCAGTGAGCAAGGGACTCATGTCTGAGTATACCCTACCACGCTTATGGTGGACAAAATGATTCAGAAAAGGGGGTGGTGATGAACAGAGTGTCTGAATTAAGCAGACCACTCTTACCCAGTCCAAAGATCAGGGCTTGATCCATCACCGTTATTTAGCTCACTGCCCCATCCCAGCTCAGAACCTGGCTATATGCAAATTAGTCTGTCCCTGGCCCAGTGCATCATGGGAACAGGGCAGACCAAACTACCAAGCCAATTCTTCACCAGAAAGGAGACAAGCTTCCGGGGACCGGTTTCTGCCATTTCAGGCGTCGTCGGCCCGGCTTGCTTGAATCCTGATGGAGCAGTGAGCAAGGGACTCATGTCTGAGTATACCCTTCCACGCTTATGGTGGACAAAATGATTCAGAAAAGGGGGTGGTGATGAACAGAGTGTCTGAATTAAGCAGACCACTCTTACCCAGTCCAAAGATCAGGGCTTGATCCATCACTGTTATTTAGCTCACTGCCCCATCCCAGCTCAGAACCTGGCTATATGCAAATTAGTCTGTCCCTGGCCCAGTGCATCATGGGAACAGGGCAGACCAAACTACCAAGCCAATTCTTCACCAGAAAGGAGACAAGCTTCCGGGGACCGGTTTCTGCCATTTCAGGCGTCGTCGGCCCGGCTTGCTTGAATCCTGATGGAGCAGTGAGCAAGGGACTCATGTCTGAGTATCCCCGGAAGCTTGTTTCCTTCCCAGTGTAAGAATTGGCTTTTGTAGTCTGGTCTGCCCTGTTCCCATGATGCACTGGGCCAGGGACAGACTAATTTGCATACAGCCAGGTTCTGAAACTGGGATGGTGCAATGAGCTAAAAAACGGTGTTGGATCTAGCCCTGATCTCTTGACTGGGTGAGAGTACTCTGCTTAATTCAGAGACTCTGTCCATCACCACCCCTTGTTGTAAATAATTTTGTCCACCCTAAGCGTGGAAGGGTATACTCAGATGTGAGTCCCTTGCTCATTGCACCATCAGGATTCAAGCAAGCCGGGCCGAAGACGGCTGTAATGCCAGAAACCGGTCCCCGGAAGCTTGTTTCCTTCCCAGTGTAAGAATTGGCTTTTGTAGTCTGGTCTGCCCTGTTCCCATGATGCACTGGGCCAGGGACAGACTAATTTGCATACAGCCAGGTTCTGAAACTGGGATGGTGCAATGAGCTAAAAAACGGTGTTGGATCTAGCCCTGATCTCTTGACTGGGTGAGAGTACTCTGCTTAATTCAGAGACTCTGTCCATCACCACCCCTTGTTGTAAATAATTTTGTCCACCCTAAGCGTGGAAGGGTATACTCAGATGTGAGTCCCTTGCTCATTGCACCATCAGGATTCAAGCAAGCCGGGCCGAAGACGGCTGTAATGCCAGAAACCGGTCCCCGGAAGCGTGTTTCCTTCCCAGTGTAAGAATTGGCTTTTGTAGTCTGGTCTGCCCTGTTCCCATGATGCACTGGGCCAGGGACAGACTAATTTGCATACAGCCAGGTTCTGAAACTGGGATGGTGCAATGAGCTAAAAAACGGTGTTGGATCTAGCCCTGATCTCTTGACTGGGTGAGAGTACTCTGCTTAATTCAGAGACTCTGTCCATCACCACCCCTTGTTGTAAATAATTCATAGATTGCAGGGCAGGCCGAAGATCAAGGATCTCCTTCCGTTTGTTAGCAGTCGACTTGGAGACATCTTAACTAAGAAAGACTTCATGGCCCGACCATAACAGCTGTTTATGTTGTTTTGCTGCATTGAGGATTGCCATGAGATCAGAGTAGAGAAAGAAATACGTAATTATTCCTCTGGGGTTTGAAGAAGAAGTTCCCTGGGACCCAAGCCTGTGAGCCCTTTGGATATTAATATCTGTGAATTTGGGGAGGCCAACCATTAGAAGAACTTGAGTTTTAAGGAAAGAAATCATGTCTGAACCTTCAGATTTCTCCGGAACACCATAAATACGCAGGTTGTTGCGTCTGTTGCGATTTTCCAAATCCTCTGTGGATTTATTAAGTAGATCAATTTCTGTAGTGAGTCTTTGAACTTTGGCCGCAACATCCTGGACATCACTGATCTTCTGTTCGACCTCTGAAAGTCTAGAGTCCAAGCCAGACTACTTCTCTTCAATCAGCTGAAGAGTGGCAGCTGTGTCAGACATGAAAGGCCTAAAAAGTTGCAGTTCTTCCATAATATCTTCCAATGTAAGAGGAAGTGGAGACTTGGAGGGTGAAGGCGTGTCCTTTTTTAGGCGTTTGCCTGCACCAGCATTTGCATCTTTTCGTGATCCAGAAGAGGGCCCTTGGGCTTTATGTGAGTGATCCATCATAGTACAGAGGGAGCAGTGAAGACTGTTTTAGGCGAGGCTGAGTCAAAAACCAAAGAAAAAGTAGTCAAAATGTACAAAACAGCCTGTTCCAACTGTATTCTGTGTGAAATGAAGGAAAACAATTCTAAAAAGAAATTGAAAGGAAGGAAAAATGAAGGCTCGCTGCTTCACATCCAGGTAGCTGCAGCACAATTTATTATTTATGTATTTATTTATTAAATTTATATTGCGCACAGCTACCCGTAATGGGTTTCCCGGCGCCAGGGACAGACTGAAGAAGAAAAGACAGGTGATTGCTGAATAAAAAATACACAGAGCCGTGATCAGTTAAACAACAGAGTTTTCAGTTTTTTGCGGAAAGCAAAAAGATTAGTCTCCATTTTTAGCGCCAGCGGAAGAGCATTCCACATCTTCGGCCCCAAATGGGCGAATGAGCGGCCTCCCATTTTTGCCAAACGAATTCTGGGAACTACAAGGTTGGCTTGATTAGATGACCTGAGGAGACGACAAGGCTGGTAATCCTTAACAAGATTGTGCAGATAAGTAGGGGCAGAGCCCTGGCGAATCTTGAACAGAAAGCACAAAGTTTTGAAAGCCACGCGGTCGGGAATTTTTAACCAATGAAGGTCACACAGGGCTTGCGTAGCAGACATTCTTCGTGGGACATTGCACAACAGGCGGGCAGCTGAGTTCTGTACAACCTGGAGAACATTCATAGTGGCTTTATCGGCTCCCAAATAAAGCACATTACCGTAGTCGATACGGGACATTACAAGAGCCTGAACAACCATCCGACGAGTGGACTCAGGCAACATCCATAGGATCTTCTGCAACCAGCGTAAGGTGTTAAAGCAGATTGCAGCGACCTTAGTTGCCTGCTGTCGCATCGAGAGTTTCTCGTCGATTAGAAAGCCGAGGTTACGAGCAACTGGCACAAGGAAGTGACTGTTAAAATTGCAGCCACAGCATAAAGAGAACAGTCAAATAAAATTGCAAGCAGTCAAGAGCAGCCAGCAAAATGACCCAAATATCTCAAAAGGAATAAAGGCACATCACTTCATGGCAAAAAAAAAGATGTGAGCGAACGTGAGGTGATGGTCACTTCATGAGAGGCATTTTCACAGAGATAGAAATAGGCAGCATTACTTGGGCATCTACCAGAAGAATACCGCATACAAACGGTAGAAAAACAGGCAGGAGATGTTGTAGCAAACCATGCGCGTCGAAAAAAAGGATACCATACCATCAACATTCCAAACGTCATAACTGCCCAAAAAAACATGAGAAATTTCAAAAATAACATTAGTTGATAGAATATCATTCAACTTGGACCAAACTTAAGACCAAAAAGCTTTAACTAGAGGGCAGAGAAAGAACATATGCAGAAAATCACTATCACTATGAGGACAGGACCAACACTTAGGGGAATCTATAGACTTGTATTTATACATAGGACAGGGAGTGAGAAACAGTCTATTGTAGAAAAAATATAAGGTCTGCATGGTGCTAGCAGAACGTGAGAAGGCGTGAATTTTTCTCCAGAGTGAATCCCATGTGCTTAAGGGGAGAGTGAGGGCCAAATCCTGTTCCCAAATAAGTTCTAATTTAGATTTGGTCCTAGCCTGCAGGGGGCGAAAAGTTAGTCTATAGATAGTAGAAGTTTTGAACTGGGTGGAGAAATCAATAGAGGTAGGGAGAGTTTGGTCAGGTGTGGTAGAGGGGGGGTCCTGAAGAGAAAGGTGAATAAGAGAGTCTTTGAGAAGAGGATAATGATGAGCGTAAGAAGAGGAAACGTTATAGGAGGTTTGGAGGTCTGAAAAATCCATAAAAAAACATCTTTCATCAAATGCTGAGGGGTAATAATACCCTTGTCAATGCATTCTTTCCAAAATAGAGAAAGTTTATTAATCTTAATGTTCTTATGGTACCAAATTGGGGTGCGTAAAAAAGTAAAAGCAGAAGGTAGGTGAGAGTGCAACAAAGAGGTAGTAATAGCTTTGGAATGGGTAAAAATAGGCGATGAGAAACGTTGTGGAGGTCTGGACAAACAGACAGCAGAAAGAAATGAAAAAGGAAAATATTGAACTTGTTCCAATGAACTCCATGCTGTTAAAGGCAGATCTGAAGTCTCAGATTGGAAAGTCCAAATTTGTTTGAGAGTGAAAGCTGAATGATTTCAACGAATGTTGGGAAAATTGACACCACCCAAGACTTTAGAAGACTGTAGTCGAACCATAGAAATTCTGGGTTTACGATTGTTCCAAAGAAATTTAGAGAGAGAGCTATTAATAACACGAAAAAATGAATTGGGAAGAGAAATAGGAAGCATAGAGGAGTAAAAATTAATACTAGGGAGGAGCATCATCCTAATAGTGTCTAATCTACCCCACCAAGAAAGAAAGAGTGGTGACCACCCATCAGTCAAAGCTGACAGTTTCATAAGGAAGTCAGCAATATTAATTTTGATTGTTTCTTTAATGGTGTTGGCATAGAGGATACCAAGACATTTAATATGTTTAGAATTCTATTAAAAAACGGTATTAGAAAACATAGAGGGAAGACAAAATTTACTAAGGAGGAGGATCTCAGATTTATCAACATTAAGGGGCACATTAGGATGGCAGACGGAAGGACGACCGCCGGCCTGGAGTAGGCGGAAACAGCCTTTTTCCGTCCGCATGCCGCGGACACTCCGACCGCCATATTAGGATGGGAAACACGGTCAAAACTCCGTATGCGGCGGAAGAGAACGCACCGCCGTGGAATCACACCCGACCCCGCGGCGGACCTAACCAATCCGGAGACACCGCCGTACGGAATGACGTCTCCGACCGTGTCCCAAATCACGATGCCGGAAAACACACATAAAACCGCTGCGGAAAAACAACCTGCCTGAACACAGCGGATTCCCCACGGCCAACAAACCACACATTGCGAAGATACCCACCACAAGCAGCTCGCCCACATGGACCCAGCGCTACACGCTTTTCCGATACTCTTCGCGATCCTCCACCAGCAAGTCATGGACCATCATCGACGACGACGCAGGTACGCTACACACCATTTACTGTCGGAAGGGGAGTATCTGGCAGGGCTGTGACGTTGGGAGGGGGAGTGTCATGTCACAGGAAATACATTGACGAGCGCACCAAAATATACACAATTGAAGTACACAACCAGGAATGACAGCGACTAACCAGTACACATGATTTAATAGCTTTATTCAACATAATAGGTGCATAATATCAGAATATCCAAGAGCATGGGCATTGGGTACAACAGATCATGTACATCACTGGCAGCACATGAGAGGGGCTAAGTGCATCAACAGTCCATTGCACTGAACAGGTCCATCAGAGGCAGCACATGAGAGGGGCTAAATGTATCAACAGTCCATTGCACGGAACAGGTCCATCAGAGGCAGCAAATGAGAGGGGCAATGTGCATCAACAGTCCTTGGCAAGGCACAGGTACATCAGAGGCAGCACATGAGAGGGGCTAAGTGCATCAACAGTCCATTGCACTGAACAGGTCCATCAGAGGCAGCAAATGAGAGGGGCAATGTGCATCAACAGTCCTTGGCAAGGCACAGGTACATCAGAGCAGCACGTGAGAGGGCACAATGCAGTATCAGAACAGCAACAGGGCATTGTGGACAACAGAGCAGGTACATCATTGGCAGCACGTGAGAGGGCGCAATGCAGTATCAGAATAGCAACAGGGCATTGTGGACAACAGAGCAGGTACATCATTGGCAGCACGTAAGAGGGCACAATGCAGTATCAGAACAGCAACAGGGCATTGTGGACAACAGAGCAGGTACATCATTGGCAGCAGGTGAGAGGGCAGAATGCAGTATTAGAACAGCAACAGGGCATTGTGGACAACAGAGCAGGTACACCAGAGGCAGCACGTGAGAGGGCACAATGCAGTATCAGAACAGCAACAGGGCATTGTGGACAACAGAGCAGGTACAATATTGGCAGCACGTGAGAGGGCAGAATGCAGTATCAGAACAGCAACAGGGCAGTGTTTACAACAGAGCAGGTACATCAGAGGCAGCACGTGAGGGGGCAGAATGCAGTATCAGAACAGCAACAGGGCATTGTGGACAACAGAGCAGGTACATCATTGGCAGCACGTGAGAGGGCAGAATGCAGTATCAGAACAGCAACAGGGCATTGTGGACAACAGAGCAGGTACATCACTAGCAACACAAGTACGTGTTTCAAGCCACCCGTCGCAAGGACAACAGCAGTGCAAGGCTCGTTACAATGGACAATGTACACACCATGTGAAAATACATGTGAGTGAAGTGAACAGGACCTCACATCACAGAATCAGGTGGACTGCCTGAACTACCTGCCTCGAACACACTGCCAGCACCAGTAACAGGAGTGTGAGACACAGCCACAGCTCGAGTGACTGACACATGAGCCACAGACCCAGGCACACTGCCAGCACCAGAAATAGAAGTGTGAGACACAGCCACAGCTCGAGTGACTGACACATGAGCCACAGACCCAGACACACTGCCAGCACCAGAAACAGGAGAGGGCACAACTGAGACAGTGCTACAACAGTGCTACAGCAAACAACAGACACAGTGCCACTATCTGACACATGAGAGTCAACTGCATCTGCGCCACTGGTACCACTGAAATGATGAGCCACAGGGCTGAATGGGCCAGGAGGCAGGGTGGCTCTGGGAGCTGGGGATAGCTGTACTGGAGCGACATCGGGTTGTTCATGTGTCAATGGTGTGTGTCTACGTTTCTTAGGGATATATGAGGGCACCCTGGACTTGACAGAACTGGCAAGTGGTGCGGACTCGAATGAAATATCACCCACCAAAGGTGGAGCATCTGCTGCTGGGGGTCTGCTCTCTGGGGACAAGCTGGAGCCTCCTTGTCGTTTGCTGTGTGCCTGCCTTCTGGCCTCTGCATCATGTGTAATAGGGGATGCAACAACAGGGTACTCCTTCCTCTGCTTCTGACGGCCCTGGATGGGAGTGGAGGTATGGGGTACTCCACCGCGGACACATCTTTACTACGTTCCCTCAACAACATCAGCCGCAGTGCAGCCAGGGGTGATGTATGCCTGTCCTTGATGTGCCTTGGCCGTAGGAGGTGTACCTGTTCCCTGGGCGGTGCCCTGTCCCTGGGTGCAGACCTTTCCCTTGTACTGTATCTGTCTCTAGAAGCAACCTTGTCCCTGGGAGTGTCTCTTTTCTTAGGAGGTGCCCCTTCCCTTGTAGTGTCCTTGTCCTTGGGAGTGTCCCTGCTCTTGGGAGTTGCCCCTTCCCTTGTAGTGTCCTTGTCCTTGGGAGTGTCCCTGCTCTTGGGAGTTGCCCCTTCCCTTGTAGTGTCCTTGTCCTTGGGAGTGTCCCTGCTCTTGGGAGTTGCCCCTTCCCTTGTAGTGTCCTTGTCCTTGGGAGTGTCTCTTCTCTTGGGAGTTGCCCCTTCCTTTGTAGTGTCCTTGTCCTTGGGAGTGTCTCTTCTCTTGGGAGTTGCCCCTTCCTTTGTAGTGTCCTTGTCCTTGGGAGTGTCTCGTCTCTTGGGAGTTGCCCCTTCCTTTGTAGTGTCCTTGTCCTTCGGAGTGTCCCTGCTCTTTTGAGGTGGCCTTGCCTTTGTAGTGTCCTTGTCCCTGGGAGTGTCCCTGCTCTTAGTGGTGGGTGACCGGGCTGAGACGGCGGTGGTTGACCGTGCTGGGAGGGCCGGTCTACGGTGGATGATGCAATGTGACTGTAAGGGGGGTCATGAACTGCCATTTTGATTTCCATAATCACATGAATGTGTTGGCCTGCACCACCCCCACGGAAGGCGTGCCCCGCCACGGTGGCGCCACTGATTGAACATTGTTGCAAAACATCCAACCGTCGCGGAAGTGCGCACTTGCGGTTGCCGATGTGTGTCCGTGACGGCACGTGCACAGGCAGCCAATGGGAAGAGGTACCGCGGGGCGCGTATGCGCCATCGACAATGGCGGAAGCCGTGCACCGCCATGTCGACGCCACTGATTGTATATTTACAAATGCAGCACCGCTGTGGTAGTACGCACATGCGTTATGAGGGGTGTGAACGTGATGGCAAAACAGCATATGTCATGCACTATATCATGTGTGTTCACACTATGGCCATTGATGTGCACCAAATTTGCTACACATGTGCATGTCTACGTGTCGACCTCTTGTATTACCGTACACACGTTTCAACTCATACACATCTACACACTACATCAAGGCTGTCTGGCCACATTCAGGATCTGTTATGCGTGTGTGGTTTGTGCGTGCAAGTAACAATGGTGGGGGTACACATGTATTCAGTGTATGCGTATGTGTGTTGCCTCTTGTGTAACCATGCATGTAATGTGAGGATGCTCACCATTGTAGGAGTGGTAATTGGTGCATGATGATATGGAGTGTGTGTAGCATTATTGTATTGTGTGTGCACGTGCATGTGTGTCTGTGATGACGCTTGTCCACATTAGGGTCATTAGGCATGTCTTGTTGGCAGTTCTTTTGACGTGTGAGTATGTTACATTGTACATGTTGGCACACATCATGTTGTTAGTGGCTGCACATTGTTTGCATGCTACTCTGTATTGTAGGTAAATGCAGACATGTCACACATATGATATTTGTCGTTGACTTTTCTCATTTGGATTGTGTTGGCCTACATGTGATAGAGTTGCACAGCTATTCGTTGTTGGTTAATTGACATCTACTACATTTACTCCCACACAGGAGGGCTCCTAATGTGCATCGCCGATACACTGTGCTGGAGGACATGGTTGACGAGGAGGTGATCAGGAAATTCCGGCTTGATCGACGTAGATTGCTGGAGCTTGTAGACCAATTGTATCCTCATCTGCAGCCATGAAGGACATATCCTGGTTCCATTACACCCACAGCAAAGGTGATGGCGGCACTTCACTTCTTTGCAACTGGCACCTTCCAGTACACAGTTGGGCATGCCGGGGGGATGTCACCGTCCATGTTCAGCATGGTACTGCGGGATGTTCTCAGGGCCATGATGATTTACAAGGATGATTACATCCATTTTCCACGGGCGGCAGAGTTGGCAGCAGTCAAAGCAGACTTCTATGCACTGGGCCAGATACCACACGTAGTGGGTTCCATTGATGGCACCCATATCGGTCTCATTCCACCCCGGGCACGTGAGCCTGTATATCGCAATCAGAAACACTTCCATTCGCTGAACGTGCAGGTGGTGTGCCTGGCCGACAACATCATATCACATGTGTGTGCAAGATTTCCAGGCTCCGCACATGACTCACAAATCATGCGGAGCAGCATTGTCCCCCAACTGATGGCAAATCTGCGACCAGAACGTGCGTGGCTTGTTGGTGAGTATGCTGTGGGGACAGTTGTGTATTCTGTGTGGCATGGGGTACCCACCAATCCTGGGAGTGATATCTGTGTCTTTCATCCCCCCACATAGGCGATTCAGCGTACCCAAACAGGCCGTGGCTGCTGAGTCCCATACGTAATCCAACTACAGCTGGTGAAATGCGATACAATGATGCCCATGGAAGGACACGTAGAGTGGTGGAACGTACTTTTGGACTGCTAAAGTCTAGGTTTCGTTGCCTGGATAAAACCGGAGGTGCCCTGCCTTACTCACCAGGCAAAGTATGCAGGATCGTGATTGCCTGTTGCATGCTCCACAACCTGACCGTGCGCAATGACATTAAACTGATCTTGGACCCTGAAGACCAACTAGTCCCTCGGCCTCCCATCCCACCCATGTCGACTGATGAGGATAGTGGTGAAGAAGAAGGTGTGGACCAGAGGCGTCAGCTCATTGCTCGCTATTTTCCTTGAAGGTGAGTGACTACCTCTTGTGCAGGTTGACAATGCGTGATGTATGTTTGCTGGTGGTGTGTGGATGTGGTGTTTGGAACCTGGCTGTTCTGGGATGTTATGTTTGCATGTGTGTGTAGTATTCCATGATGTGTGTCCTCTCATCCACAGATTTGGTGGTGAGTGTGGTTTGTGGTATGTTGCAGTACAGTGTGTTGTGATGGGTGTGAATCAGTTTCCTGACGTGTGTTTCTTGTCTCTCATTTTCCCTAGGTCACTCCCACTGAGGCATAATTCTCACAGACATAGTTCCCTGCGCCTGCTGATGTCTGATTCTGATACAATCATGTGATTAAAACATGGAGGCAACACATAATTGAGTGTCTAAGTGAAATTTATTTACAGGTTGTGAATTTATGCATGTGGATATTTACAAGTAGGTGTTGGGTGAGGGAGTGTGAGTTGAATGTCATGGTAGATGAAAAGACCGTGGTGACACCACATTGGGTGATGTCCAGCTAGTCCAGCAGACCGGTGCCAATACTTGGCGTTGTGGGACAGGATAGTTGGCGGGTTAATGGCAGGGTCAGGCACGGTTAATGTCATTTGCGGCCCCTCTTTGGGCGGGTGGATGCTGCATCCCCGCTGCCCTCACCTGCTTCTAGCCTCGGACAGCCCCTCCGTCTTGTAGCCGGAGCGGAGACAGCTGGGGGGGCAGGTTGATCAGGGGCCACATCCGTGTCCATGGGCTCAGGTGGCGGTGGTGTTGGTGACTGTGGCGGCTGGGCACTTGGCTGAGGGGGGGGGTGTTGCGGGATAACCAGTCCCTCCACATTGATGTTACCTGGCCCATGATGTCCACTAGTTGCCCTATGCGCCTGTCAATGGAGCACAACTGATTTGTGTTCTCCACTGAGTCCTGGTGGGCACGGTCAGCCTGTGCCTGCCCCTGGTCATAGGAGGCCTGGACTCTGGCTAGGGCTTCCAGTGTTTCTGCAGCAGGATGGGGTGGGTGTCCTTCCACACCTTGCCGGTGTGAGGCACTCCTGTGGGTGTGATGTGGCCTCTGGTCTGTCCTTTGCCGTCCACTCACCCTGCTTGGCTGGGATGTAGATGGGCCTGCATCCTGCGATGGGTCAGGCAGGGTGGCACAGACAGGAGTGGTGGTACAGGTGGTGGTGGCTGCACAGGTCACTATGGCAGGTGTCGGTGGGGTGACACAGGCCAAGGTTGTGGAAGCAGGGATGTCCTGTGAGCCAGATGGCCCTGAGAGTCGGCTTGGGCCCCCTTCGTCCTCCGCCCCGGAGCTGGCAGTGGATCGTCCCCAGAGAGTCTGTGCTGTGAGTGTGGCGACTGTTGCAGGCGGTTGCTGGTTTCGCCAGTCAGGTTGCGATCACCTGAGGGACAAGATTTTAATGATCAATGCAGTGGACATGACATGTTTTAATCATTCAAACATTACATATCAAAGACCTCCCAAGACACCCCTCCCACCTCCCAACACACCCCTCCCACCTCCCAACACACCCCACCCACCTCCCAACACACCCCACCCACCTCCCAACACACACCACCCACCTCCCAATACACACCACCCACCTCCCAACTCACCCCACCCACCGCCCAACACACCCCACCCACCGCCCAACACACCCCACCCACCTCCCAACACACACCACCACCCTCCCTGTGGACATGGGGGCCTATTGGGATTCATAGTGCTGCTCTCTCACACACCCCTCCCACCTCCCAACACACCCCACCCACCTCCCAACACACCCCACCCACCTCCCAACACACACCACCCACCTCCCAACTCACCCCACCCACATCCCAACACACACCACACACCTCCCAACACACACCACCACCCTCCCTGTGGACCTGGGTCCTATTGGGATTCGTAGTGCTGCTCTCCCACACACGCCTCCCACCTCCCAACACACCCCACCCACCTCCCAACACACCCCACCCACCTCCCAACACACACCACCCACCTCCCAACTCACCCCACCCACATCCCAACACACACCACACACCTCCCAACACACACCACCACCCTCCCTGTGGACATGGGGGCCTGTTGAGATTCGTAGTGCTGCTCTCTCACACACCCCTCCCACCTCCCAACACACCCCACCCACCTCCCAACACTCCACACCCACCTCCCAACACATACCACCCACCTCCCAACTCACCCCACCCACATCCCAACACACACCACACACCTCCCAACACACACCACCACCCTCCCTGTGGACATGGGGGCCTGTTGGGATTCGTAGTGCTGCTCTCTCATACACCCCTCCCACCTCCCAACACACCCCACCCACCTCCCAACACACACCACTCACCTCCCAACACACACCACCCACCTCCCAACTCACCCCACCCACATCCCAACACACACCACACACCTCCCAACACACACCACCCTCCTCCCAACTCACCCCACCCACATCCCAACACACACCACACACCTCCCAACACACACCACCACCCTCCCTGTGGACATGGGGGCCTGTTGGGATTCGTAGTGCTGCTCTCTCACACACCCCTCCCACCTCCCAACACACCCCACCCACCTCCCAACACACCCCACCCACCTCCCAACACACACCACCCACCTCCCAACACACACCACCCACCTCCCAACTCACCCCACCCACATCCCAACACACACCACACACCTCCCAACACACACCACCCACCTCCCAACTCACCCCACCCACATCCCAACTCACCCCACCCACATCCCAACACACACCACACACCTCCCAACACACACCACCACCCTCCCTGGCAGTCGTTCACATTTTGGTGAATATGTGGCCCACATGCATGGTTTGGGGCCTGGGGAATGTGTCCTCTCAGTTGTGTGAGGCAGACCATGTCTGTGTGATAGTGGTACTTGGTTTGTACTTACCAGCCTCTTCTCCCTCGTCGATTCCTTCAAGGCTCTCTGGGTGCAGTATGCCCAGCACCTTTTCCTCCCAATCGGCATAGTGTATGGGCTCCGGGGGTGTGCGGCCGCCAGTGTGGTGTGCCCGCAGGTGATTTTTTGCACGGATGCCTTTGACCCTTATTTGAGGTCCTGCAACCGCCTCTGGATGTCGTGCTTTGTTCGTGGCACGGTCCATGACGCATTCACCCGACTGACTATCCTGTCCCACATGTGGTTTTTGGTTGCCACGGTGGTCTGCTGGACTAGTGTGCCGAATAGGTGGGGTTCGACACGCATGATTTCATCCACCAGGACCTTCAACTCTGTCAGTGAATTTTGGATTTTTCTTTGGTGCCATGGTGTGTGATGTGCAAGGTGTGGGTGGAGTTGGTTGGGATGTACAGGTGTGTGGTGTGTAGGAATGGTGTGGTGGGCGTTTGTGTGGTGGGTGTGTTTGTGTGCAGGTTGTATGTGTGGTCTTTAGTGTCTGCTGATCGTTGTGATGAGTCTCTTGCTTGCAGCTATGCTGTGGTGCAAAGGATTGTGGTAGTGGGTGGGAATCTTTTTATAGTCTGTGTCGTGGTAGTGTCCCAATGGTTGTTGGCAGTCAGGTGCTAGGTGGGTGTGTTGACTTGCGTGGATTTTTAGGTGCTTGGGGGGGTGTCATTGTGGCTTGTGATTGGTGTGGGTGTTTCAGGTGGGTGGGAGTCCTGTGTAGTGTGTTTTGTATTTACTTCCGTCAGCCATTTGTAAATTGGTTTGACGGTAGGGATGGTGTTCGTGTTGTCCTTCCGCTGGGATGCTGGGTTTGTCATTGCATTGTTTCCGCAGCGGTCGTGGATGGAGGTGAGTTCCGTGGGAATGGCGGCGTTATCCTAATCACGGGCACAGAGCCTCCGCAGGTATTGCGGTGGCTGTGCCTGTTCCCGCGGTCATGTTCGTCCGCGGCGGACTGTTTTTCTTAGGTTCCGTCCGCTTGCGGCGGTCTCAGGTTTACTCCGTCCGCCGCGTACGGGGTTTGATGTACTCCGTCCGCCGCAGACGGAGTTTCATGACATTATTATCCTAATCGCAACGGCGGTTTATCCGCGGAGCGGTCGGGAGTATCTTGGCCGCGTCCTTGGCGGACGGAACCCATTTCCGTCCGCAATCCTAATCGACCCCCAAGTTTATAACCAGAGACAATTGAATATTCCTGTAATAGAGAAAAAAAGGCTGGCAAGGTAGTAGATGGGTTAGAAATGTACAAAAGAGAATCTGATTTGTAGGCCAGATGAATAATGTTAAGAAAGGCACGAGAGTTGTCAGCAATGGAACGGCCTTTTACAAATCCAGATTGGTATATGTTAACAAGATCGGGGAGAACTTTATTAATACATATGGCCAGTACATTTGCAAAGATTTTACAGTCTGTATTAATCAAAGAAATCGGCCTATAATTTTTTGCAAAGGGACGGATCCTTATCTTTTTTAGGAATCAAGCAAAGCATAGCTTGAGTAAAAGTACCCTGCGCTACACCCATAGTAAGAAAATGATTAATTAAGGAGAGAAGGTGAGGGGTCAAAAGAGATCTAAATTGAAGAAAAAAACAGACAGAGAAACCATCAGGGCCCGGGGCCTTATCTTCAGGTAATATGGAGATGGCACCAATAATTTCTTGTTCAGGGATGGGGGAGTTCAAAGAAGAAAGATCAACCTGATGTTCAGGAGACTTAGGAAGTCGTTGAAAAAAAGAATTGATAAGATCAGGGGTAGGAGAAGATTCTGGGGTATAAAGAGAAGTATAAAAATCAGTAAAGCAATCAAGGATTTTAGAATCAGAAAGATGTAAAGAACCCGAAGGGTCCTTGATAGCAACAATTTTAGTTTTTTGCTTCTTAATTTTCAGATAATTAGCAAGAGATCTACCTGCTTTGTTCCACCCACCATACATTTTCGCATTAAATTTAAGAAGGGTGTTACAAGCCGAATCTAAAGATTGTTTATGGTATAGCATCTTTGCTGGAATAAGTTTGGATAATGTGTCCGGGCATTTAGTGGAGAAGTATTGATGTTCCAACAGTTTAATTTGTTGAAGAATTGAGGTGGATTCAGAGAGAGCTTTCTTCTTTTTCCTGGAGACAAAGGGGCCCATTACGATGTCGGGCGGATTGCCCCCGCCAGGATGGCGGTAGCCACCGCCAGCCTGGCGGAGGCAATCCGCCCGACATCGTTGCACTGAAGACCCCCCGCCATATTAGGATGACGGAGGAACCTCAGCGGACGGAAAGACCGTCCGCCGCTTTTCCGCCCTGATCGCCTTGCGGCTGGGGCGGAAAAGGAATAATACAGTGGCGGTATTAGACACCGCCAACCATATTAGGATGCCCTTCCTGACATGCTTTTCGGTGGCGACAACGCCGCCACGGAAAGGCATGCGGAGACTCCCTGCGGGTGCCCATTGCGGGCCCCCTGGGAGTCTGGGGGTGGGGGATGCACATGGGGGGTACCTATGTTACCCCCCCACATTTCAAAGTGCAACATGGCAGGCACCGCGCGGTGCCTGTCATGTTGTGCTTTGAAATACACAACGTGCATTTTTACCATTGCCGGGGGCGGCGCTTTCTGCACTGCCCGCCGCAATGGTAAAAATACAGGATGCGCCCGCCTGTGTGGCGGGCGCACCCTAATGCTCAAGGCGGGACCGCCGCTCCTATGGCGGGCAGTTCCATTTTGCACGAGGATCGCGGGCGGGCAAAGTCTGCCTGCCATCCTAATGATCGCCAAAGTCAATATTAAAGCCTCTTGCGGTGGCCTTAAAAGCATCCCAAATTAAATGAAATTGAGAAACAGAAGATATATTCTGGAGAAAAAACTCTTGAGCGAATAATGAAAACTTTTCCAGAAATTGAGAGTCAAGGAGGATAGAATTATTAAAGCGCCAACGCCTAGATGAGGGCATAGGGGAAGGGTGATCCATGTCCAGAATAATGGGGGCATGATCGGAAACAAGAATGGAGCCAAATCTCTATATTGTTTATAAATTGTAGTGTATGTTGGGTGAGGAAAATATAATCTATCTGGGAGAGAGAGCTATGGGAGGGAGAAAAAAAGGAGTATTCCAGAACATCCGGATGAGAGGTTCTCCAAGCATCAAGTAATCCCCTTTTTGTGATTGATTTATGAAATGTTTTCTGCATCTTGTTGGGGACGTATTTAACTTGGGATTTACGATCCAAAAAAGGGTCCATAAGCTGGTTACAGTCACCACCCACTATCAGATTGTCAGAAACATGGGAGGAGAGGAGAGTGGAAAAATCGGACCAAAAAGAGGAGTCTGTACCATTGGGGCCATAAACATTACAAAAGGTCCCAGAAGTATTATTCACAGGAACATCTAACAAAAGCCATCTACCATTGGTATCTTTAGATTCATGTTGTAAATGAACATTTAATGACTTATGGAAAAGAATAACAACCCCATTCTTATTATTTTCAGCCGAGGATCAAAAAATGTCACCAACCCATTGTTTACGCAGAGAAGGCAAGTCTTGTAGTCTGAGGTGTGATTCTTGTAAAAGAGCAATTTGACATTTCAATTTAGCAAGATGGGACAACACTCTCTGTTTCTTAACAGGATTACGCATACCTTTTACATTCCACGAAATAATGTGAAAGTTTTTCATAGATAAGATGAAAAAAAGGGTAGGTAGTTTCTAGATAAAGCAAGTAGAGGAAATATGAACGTTGAAGTAGTGAGAAAGGAACGAGGATACCAATATGAAAAAAGAAAGAGAATAAAGCCAAAGAGTATCAGAAAGAGAGGAAAATATATAAAAGTACAGGATTCACGACAAAAGTGAGTAAGGAAACGCCATAGTGAAAGAGTAGAGAGACAACAGCAAAAAACTAAATAATCAAAGACACAGGAAAAGAAAGAGGAAAGGGAGAAGAGAGAAAGAAAGAAAGAGTGCTGGAAAGAAAGGACAATCGCCAGTCCCCCATAAAACATATTGAGAAGAAGATAACAGAAAGACCGAAGACTTTAGTCATAAGACAATATAAGCAAACCAACATTGGAGTGAGAGCGGGGGCGGCGAGAAGACAGCCACACTGTAGAGGAACATCAGGTAAGAAGAAATTCTAACACAGAACGAGATTAGTAAGTTGAGGAAATGAGACAAAAAAAGGAGCATGCCATAAACGTGGGTAAAACAGATAATAGAAAATGCAAAATTAGACAATACGTGCAAGAGGGCAACATGGGTAGGAAGCAGCTTCAGCCGGGCTGAACAGGACAAAACCTAGAAACTGGTGAAGAAGGAACAAAAAAAAAATAATAATACACCTACAATGAAAGATACATAAAGAAAAACAGAACAAATATTTAAATAAAGTACTACAGAATACTGCTACAAAAACATAGTGACATAGCAATCATGTTTTGCTGAGTTCCATTAATTCTCCCTCCTGAGAATGAATAAACTTTCGTAGATCAGCTGGATCCTCAAAACTCAAGGTTCTGTCTTTGTCTGTGACTTTGAAAAAACAGGGATGAATTAATCTGTAGCGTGCGTTCATAGATTGCAGGGCAGGCCGAAGATCAAGGATCTCCTTCAGTTGGTTAGCAGTCGACTTGGAGACATCTTGACTACGAAAGACTTCATGGCCCGACCATAACAGCTGTTTATGTTGTTTTGCTGCATTGAGGATTGCCATGAGATCAGAGTAGAGAAGGAAATACGTAATTATTCCTCTGGGGTTTGAAGAAGAAGTTCCCTGGGACTCAAGCCTGTGAGCCCTTTGGATATTAATATCTGTGGATTTGGGGAGGCCAACCATTGGAAGAACTTGAGTTTTGAGGAAAGCAATCATGTCTGAACCTTCAGATTTCTCCGGAATACCATAAATAAGCAGGTTGTTGCGTCTGTTGCCATTTTCCAAATCCTCTGTGGATTTATTAAGTAGGTCAATTTCTCTAGTGAGGCTTTGTACTTTGGCCGCAACATCCTGGACATCACTGATCTTCTGTTCGACCTCTGAAAGTCTGAAAGTCTAGAGTCCAAGCCAGACTACTTCTCTTCAATCCGCTGAAGAGTGGCAGCTGTGGCAGACATGAAAGGCCTAAAAAGTTGCAGTTCTTCCATAATATCTTCCAATGTAAGAGGAATGTAAGACTTGGAGGGTGAAGGCGTGTCCTTTTTTAGGCATTTGCCTGCACCAGCATTTGCATCTTTTCGTGAAGAGGGCCCTTGGGCTTTATGTGAGTAATCCATCATAGTACAGAGGGAGCAGTGAAGACTGCTTTAGGCGAGGCTGAGTCAAAAACCAAAGAAAAAGTAGTCAAAATGTACAAAACAGGCTGTTCCAACTGTATTCTGTGTGAAATGAAGGAAAGCAATTCTAAAAAGAAATTGAAAGGAAGGAAAAATGAAGGCTCGCTGCTTCACATCCAGGTAGCTGCAGCACAAGGAAGTGGCTGTTAAAATGGCGGCCACAGCATGAAGACAACAGTCAAATAAACTTGCAAGCAGTCAAGAGCAGCTGGCAAAATGACCCAAATTTCTCAAAAGGAATAAAGGCACATCACTTCATGGCCCAAAAAAAAAAAGATGTAAGCGAGCTTGAGGTGATGGTCACTTCATGAGAGGCATTTCCACAGAGATAGAAATAGGCAGCATTACTTGGGCAAGGAAAAGAGAGAAACGCGACCTAAGCAGCTCAAAATGGTGGTCGCGGGAAAAGTAAAGAGGCATAAATGCCGATAAATGTCTGCTCAGACCATGAGAAGGTCTGAAACTTACGCAGGACACTCTGGAAGTGTTCCGGTGCAAGAATCCGCTGACGGAAAGAGGCAAAGACCCCTGAAAATGGTCCCGTAATAGCCGAGCGAAGCTCGAAGAAGAGGAGCTCCTCAGGTAGTGGCCATCTTTAGCCGCAGCTGCCATGCGCCGCCTTTTGCTGTTTTCATGTGTGCTGCACAATGCAGCACACATGAAAACAGCAAAAATTAGGAGAAATAAAACATTTCTTCTCATTGCGCGAGGTTAAGACCAGGTTTTCCCAGGTCTTAAATCTGGTGCTGCCTCCTATTTAAACCTCCCTTGTAAATAGAGGGCAGTGTCAGAATCAATGGCTGTTGTGGTGGTACACACACAGCAACACCCATTGCCCTCCCCTTTCATGCTAAGAATAGCGTGAAAGGCGGCCTTATTTACAAGGCAGCGTTAAGCCACGTTTAGCGGTTTAACGTTGCCTTGTAAATAAGGCGAAGCCCCTATCGCCATAGGAACGCCATGAAAATTGATTTCCCCGTGGCAATAGGGGCTTGTAAATATGCCCCTAAGTACCCAAAATAGTCACACCTTTGATTTGTCCAATTATGGCTGATATTTACTACCAAACTATGGTACTGGAGCATGCCTTAGTGCCCTTATCAATCTTGATACGCCACAGGTCCCACATATGCACATAACGACCATAATTGGATGCAACCTGCTCTAAGTACCATGCATTCCGGTGCCACTGCACATGCTGCCCTTACGTAGCTACTTGCCTAACTTTTTACCAGCCGCGGTCCTCAGTAGGAGCTCCTGCAGGGCAGTGATGTAGGGAGGGGGAGGGGCAGGGTGGGGGGTAGTAATGTATGGATTACGGACCTTAACAGGTAAGTAACAGGTAAGTAAACCTATAAATACATAAAACAAATTTCGTTCCGTGCACAGCATCACCAAATGCAATGCGGTGCGGGCAACAAAATTTGTTTTATTTATTTATATGTTTACTTACCTGTTAAACTCTGTAATCCATACATTTCCACCCCCCACCCTGTCCCTTCTCCTCCACACGTCACCGCCCTGCAGGAACTCCTACTGCCGACCGCGGCTGCTTTTTACAAGGACACCCACTGAGTGAAGTAGTTGTAATTTTGGATGCTGAAGTTGGCCCCTTCAATAATATTCCAAGTGATCCTTTCACCACTACTCATGCTATTTCTTCAGGGAAAATGAGGTTTCAGGTATTGTTTGTAGATAGCCGGTCTGCTTTATAATACACGATGTTCTCAGATTTCATTAAAGATGAATGTATCTTCTCTTTGGAATCAGTGTTTAAATGTACATGGCCTATATCTTTATACCTTTTATCTCACCAGCAGCACGACAGTGCTCTTGCCTTTCTGATTTACAGATCACACATGTCCCTTTCCACGAGTCTCAGTGACACAACATATAATCGCTTGCCAACAATTATCAATACAATACTGAGCAAAACAATTAGTTTTCAATCACCTTAAAAAGCTAATTATATACTAATTATAGACTATAATGCAGTCGGAGATTCTAAATACAGTTTACTTTTTTATTTCCTTTGTCACTGATAATTTGCCTGATTTTTAAGCAGCCCTTGTAAAATGTATTCCCTTTTACTTGAAATCTTGTCAAACATTTACTTACAGTTTGAAATACGGACACTTTCATTTCCACATTATTGATTTAATCATAAGGTTTACGAGCAGAAGCTATCACTTTAAAATTGCAAGGCAAAATTGATAGCATCTTTTAGATGCATGTAATGTTGCACTTAATTGATTGCATGACTTCAAATGAAATCTTTGACCGTAAATTGTTTGATCTGTACAACAAGATTCGATACTCTCCTTGCAGAGGATTACTAGTCTGCATTCTGTAGCTGGAGGAAATAGCTGGGTGTTCTGCAAAATTATTCTTATGCAGCAAGACAAACATCAAAAAGGTTGTGTTGACTATTTTAACCGGTTGTTCCTGTTCACTGTGTTCCACTGTGACAATATGACATTATTCGCAAATACACATCAAAATAATTATTCTTGCCACAGCAGTTGCATTATGTTTCTGCCACGTGGCAGAAGTTAGTGGTGAGATAGCACGTAGCCACACACCTAGTAATGTAGTTTACTGGCTGAAACACATCAATGCTAGAAAGAATATGGATAACCTCTCGCAAACCACCTTTGCAGTCTATAAATGCGCACACAAATTAGCACCCTGACCCAAATTAGCACCACACTATTATCGAAAACGTACAAAACAGAACAAATAAAATACAAAAAGACTTTAAAGTTGAATAGATAGCTTAACGTGTTCATGTTGACTTATGAAGGAAAATACAAGATGAAAAGCGCGTTCTGCACATTTTACACTGGCTAAAGGGTAATACTTTTCTTTCAAAAAGCTAACACATATTTAAGGCGACAATACAGGTGATTCTGGCTGCTGCCTTTTGAATGACCTGGAGTCTCTTGGTGAATTGCACAGGGATCCAATGTAGGGGGCATCGGCATGGTCCAGTCTGCAGTTTATTGGATCTTTCAGTGTTTAGAACGGCCCAGCTGCACAACATGTGGTCCTGTGCCTGCATTCCTCCAAAGTTCCAGCATGACATGGACGTCACCTTCCATGCCGTGCTAGAACTTTTTTAGGCGTTCCCATTGCAGGGCCTGTTTTCCAGGCACCATCATGGGAACACGTGTTCAACTCATAATAAGGTGGGAAGTCCTTGTGCAGCTTTGGCGGTTCTTTGTCGGTCGAGAGCTGGCGCAGCAATCTCCTAACCAGCCACTTAGGGGTCGATTATGATGGCGGTGAATCCGCATCCTCCGTGCCGGTGGAAGCCACGGCCGGCCCGGAGGATGCGGATTCACCGCCGCGGCATAGAAAACACCCACCACCAAATTATGATGGTGGTGGGATCAGCCGTGGACAGCAGGTCCGTCTGCCGCTGATCCGCGGGGTGTGGACCGCAATATGGTGGCGGTATCTGCAAGACACCACCAGCCACATTAGGATGTGTGCGGAAACATGCTTTTCCGCGGTGGCTTTTCCGCCGTGGAAAAGCATGTGGACCTTTGCTTCTGCGGGCCCCCAGGGTGTTGGTGGGTGGGGGGTGCACATGGGTTTGGCATGCACAAGGTGGCAGGCACCACGCGGGGCCCGCCACGTTGTGCATGTCAAAGGAAAACATGCAATTTTCACTTTGTGGTGGGTGCTGCTTAAAGCAGCTCCCGCCATACTGTTACATATAGAGGATGTCACCGCCAGAGTGGCGGTCACATCCTAATTCCAATGGAGGAACCGCCACTGCCCCTGTGGATGGTCCCTCCACCTCGGGGGTGGCGGACGGACGCAGGTCCGTCCGCCATCATAATCGACCCCTAAGTTCGGAAGACTACCAAATTGCAAACCACAGCAAGGTGCCTTTTCTGAAGATGTCACAGTTGCGTTTCAAGCAGTTGACCATGAACTAGTTTGCGACTTTGGATATGCAGTAGGTGGAATTTACCTAGATGTTGGAGGTGCCATTGGAAAGGAAGAGAATACTAAATATGTCTCAGCATTGAATATTTCTCAGCACATTATGTTATCATGTATTAAAAATCAGTTATTTGTTCTGAAGTTTTATAAATGTTCAGAGAGTGGCAAAGTGTGTACTTTGTATTTTTCTGGTGCTCGTTAAAGCTCTGCATTGTTCCAATAATGTTCTGTAGGCTGCTAATGCAACAGCCGTAGCCTTCCAGTAACTGGTTGCTATTTGACCTTTGTATTGTCTTTGTAGCTGAGCTGTTCTTGGCTCTTGCCCAGGGAAGCTGCTAATAGAGGCAGGTCACCGACATTGACGTTCCTTTGAGCTTGTCATTTTAAGTAATTGTTTGATTGCCCAGCATCACTCATCTAGTGCATATAAAGAGTAATGTTTAATTGCTTGTTCATGCTGTTAGAATTGTTGGTAAGTTGGAATAGCTTCTCGAAAATGTTTAATCCAGTAAATTTGAACATGTTCCGTAAGTATAGATGCTATGAAAGGACAAAATACTAAGTAACAATAACAATTTTCGGTTTTATAAAAAATATTTAAGTAGTGCTACATTCATTGACATTTTACAACAGCCGTGCTGTGAGGCGAAATGTATAGGTAAAGTACTATCCAGTGAAAGTGCTTTCATCATTAACAATGGAACTGTATTAAGAAGTGCACAGGAACACAGCCCTTTTCCCATTCCTTTGACACTTCCCAATTAGAAAACGGACTGCACAAGTGTGTGTGGTCCTTCTTTTATAACACCAATTGTGTGGGTGAAAATGTAACTCCCACAGGATGCATGGTAATGTTGGTACAGGCAAATAAAAGACAGTGGGGTGTATTCACAAGAACGTGTGCTAAACATCACCAAAAAAAGCCAACGCACCTTTACATATTGCAGCCGATCACAGAAAAATAACCCTGTGTTAACGTGGAATTCACAACGAGGCTGTAGCATGCGATAGTCTGCCTAAACAGTGGCCAATGTCTGCGATAAAACCACCTCGAAGGAGATAAAAACACAAACCACAACACCAAAAAACATGCAAAGAGTCCATTCGCGATGAGGAAAGTAGCCCGAGACACACTTGGCAGGCGGGAATAAGCACAACAAAAGCCTGAAAAAAAGAGACAATCCGCTGATGTGTGGTCCATTCCGAATGAGAACTAAGTTTTTGTTCACACCCCTATGCAGGCCTGGTGTACGGAGGTCCAACCCCTTACGCACATGCATGCAGGGGGGTTGTAACATGCGACATTTCCGCGTTCTGCCCCACAGCCTATGGGGACATGGTAGCATCCACTGGCCACTACACTCCATGCACAAGCAGTTGTTCGCCACATGACAATTTCCGTGGTTTGCACTCTGTGGTCTGTCCGGCACCTTCACGCCACACCTGGCATTGGGTAGGTTCACCTACTTAGTCACTTGCCACTCTCACACATGCCTGCTCCATGCCTCTCCTCACATCCTGCTATTATGTGTCTGTGGTGCCATGCTGTGGCTGGGTTGTGGGCATGGCAAGGCCGGTTTCCCAATGGAGTTGTGTTGTTGTGTCTGGTTGGTTGGCATGTTGTGTGTTATGTTGGATGTAGTTGTACTGCGTGAGTTGCATGACTGTGGGCGGCAGGTGCATTTCAGGTGGGTCCGCTGTCTTTGTGTATGCTGCCTCTGTGGTGTTCTGGGGGCGGGGCGGGAAGGTTTCTGGGGGTGGTGGCGGGCCTGGGGTGGTTGCGGTGGGTGTTGTGGCCCTCATGGGTATCTTCAGTGCATGGTCATTTTCTCCATGGCATATGTGGGTCTTCAGGTGTGGCTCTTTGCTGGGCTCCCTTTTATACTGCAGGTTGTCATCCTGCTTTACACCAGCAATGAGCAGGTGTTAATTCCCTGCTGCTACCACGACTTATCGGCTGTTTTTGTTTTACATCACAGATCTGGCAGTTCGTTGTGAAAGTGGTGTTGTGTTTTTTTTGGGTGTTTTTGCACGGAAATGCCTACTCTGCATCTCATTAGGGTTAGTTGGTGGGGTCCACCATGGAGAGAAATTTTGGGGCAGTTATTGTGGTAATACAGACGATGTCTGCAGTTTGCACCAGCTTGTGAATTGGGTGTTAACTCTATATCCACTTTTAATGCGTTTCGGTGGGGATAAATCGGAGTTGAGTCCTTGTGAATATACCCCTGTATTTGCTCACTCACCTGAGCCATGTTTCAGATGCAGAGACATCGGCAAAGACCTTTGATGGATGTTCTAACTTTAAATCAACAAGGAGTTGATACACAGTTATTGGGTTCGATCGGGTCATCTTTTGAGAGGTGGTACTTATGGTATTGTTATCCTCATGGGGTGGAGTCATGAAAGACTGTATTTCCTGGTGGCTTCTGACTCACTGATAAAATGCAGAATGGAAGGTTAGGACGGTCATCTACTATGGCACTTAAGGCCCCCCATGAGGATGAGTGCAATACTTAGTTGCATCAACACTCAGCTGGCCATTAGGACTTCCTTGAGTTGTAGGTGAAATTCACTCATTGTTTCCATACTGCACTATCGTCAGTGGCTGCAGTTTGTTTTTCTTTATCTGAGAACTGAGGGCCATTGTTATCAATATTTCACGCAATGCAGCAAGACAACATGCTGTGCTGCACTGTACTGTGCTGTGTGAAAGGGTGAGGGTAGGAATGCGCCACATTTTAAAATGCATTGCACATTCCTTCTCTCTGCTTCAACTGGTGCACTGTGTGCGACCTAGCGCCAACACAGGCTTCCTTGTGACTTAGTGAAAGTGGTGCCTGCGTTGCCGGCATAATTGTTTTTGTGTAATGAGGGACACATTTTTGCACAAGGACAATCCTTAGAGGCTTTTTCCTCCTTCTAAGTGTGCTGCATAATGCAACCCACATAAAAGGAGGACACACCAAGGAGAAACAAAGATACTAAACCTTGTTGCATCATCCCTTGTATGGCGTAGCATTTGTATGCATTCCCTCATTTACCAGTATTTGTAAATCTGAGAATGTGCCAAATCTTATGGGTGGAGGCATGGGAACTCAACTCATGCAACAACTTCCTAGGGCACAGTAATGCATGGCAGCTACTTGATCTGCTTTGCGTTTCTCCATATTTACCAAGCAACGCAGGGCCACTCTGTTTGGCTGTGTGTTGTTTGGTAAATCTGACTTAAGTATTGTATTGCTCTTGAGACACGATGCATGACACCAGGGCAACACAATACAATGATGATTCTTTAAATGTATTCTGGTTGATTCTGCTTACTATGCAGTTTTCAAGGTTAAAGGGTTATAGTGCATGAAGAAAGGTGTGAACCCTTGAACTTGGAGACAATATTAGGGGATCACTAGCACAGTATCGAAATCAAAAATATTGTTATACAGAAATGTCGTCACCCAACAAAAAAATTCTATTCATATAATGTACAAAAATATTGAAAGACAATATTGTTTTACACTAATATCGAAAATAATATACAATAATATTGTTTTTTAATATTTATAATTAAAAACAGTAAATATGTTGATATATAACATTATAACATAAATTAAATATGATTAAGCTATATTTAAACATATATTTATACAAACACATTTAAAAAAACACACATACATATTTATGAATGTGTGTATATTTATATACACATAAGTATTCTAAATCTATTAAAAAATATTAATTATAATCTGTATTTTACTTTTACATATAACAGTAGAGAAAGCGTTAGACTCAGGAGGGGTTACATTTACTATTCCCACTCCAGTCTGTGCAACAGGAGGGAAAGCGTTGTACGCTGTACCCCTAACACCCAATAACCTGCATGTGACATATCATTTAAAAAATATCTTAATTACACAATTTAGATAGTTCATTTTCAATTAAATAATTATTATCAATTTAAATCAATTAGGAATTAATTATATTTATTTTACTTCCCACCCTGTACCCCTAAAAACCCTCATACGCTACACCTAAAACATATTAATAAAAAAAAAAAAACTAAAACCTAAAAATGAATGAAATATATAATTTACATAGTCAATTATCAATTAAATTGTTAATTAACAATTAATTAATTATAATGAACTTACTTCCCACCATGTACCCCTATAAACCCCAAAACCTGCACCTAAAACATAACTTAAAAAATAAATTAATTATCCAGTTTACATAATTAACTATCAATTAAATAATGAACAATAATTACAAATGTAATTTTTTTATTAATTATAATTCATTTACTTATCACTCTCTACACCTAGAAACCTGATGACCCGCACCTAAATCTTAACTTAAATAATAAATATATTACACAATTCACATAATTAATTATCAATTAAATAATAATAATTAAAAATTGTACATTAATTAATTGCAATTAAATTACTTCCCATCCAATACACCTAAAAAAAACAACCTGCTACGACATAGAAACATATATAAAAAATGAAATTAAATTAAAATAGAACTAAAAAACCACAAACTATACTAAAAACATTAAAAAGAATTATACAATGTTTAACATATACATTCAAAACATATACTTAAACACATCAAAATTATTATATAGTGATATTATTAACAAATATATTTTTGGAACCAATATTAACAGCATCAATATTTTTAACATCGTTATTAATGACAGATATTTTTGCAACCAATACAAACAACATACATATCGTTTAGCAATAGTCCTTACTTTAGAACTTGATATTTCTGCATCTCAATATACTTTACTCAATATTTTGTCCGAATACTAATTCTAGGCATGACCAATCAGTACAGAAAAACTCCTTCTAAATCATGAAGTCCGAAGAAGAAATATTAGTATGTGGTGCAGCAATGTCTGCATTCTATGCAACAATTGAGCAAGAAGCAAAAGAGACAGAGGATGTAATAATAAATAACAAAGGCAACTGAGCCATGGACCATTTGGAGTTGTATTGACTTCTAATGACACAATCCTGAGTGTGTCTATTGAAATAGCCTTAGTAGCGATAGGCATGAACACCCACGTGTGTCCTCACTGTGATGAGAATAATTAGCAAGACTAATTTGAAAAGTTATTTTAGTTTTAAGATTAGTATTCAGACTTTCCATTGATTACTCCCCTTAGCTGGAAAAATATAGTTCACATCTTTGCTTTCACATATCGAAGCAATGTGATGCAAAGAAACTATGCCTAATGTAAAAAGTCATAGAACCTTATGACAACGTTGGTGGTCATGCAGCAGGTCGACAAACCTGTCCACATACCGCCCACTAGATTAGGAGTTAAATCCTGGTCGGGCGGGCGTGGCTTTGGCAGCACCCCGGTGGTGACTTTCTAAGGTTCATGTATGAGCCTTGGAAATGCACTGCAATGGGAGCAGGGGATGCATACAGACAAGGGGGCATGCCATGTGCCCCCTGCATGCACCCCATTACCCAGAGGCAGCAGGGGGCCGTATAGGCACGCACACCACAATGTAAACTGTGGTGGTGAGGAAACTGGGATATGCTTGGGGTGTGCAGCAGCGGCACCTCCAGCATCAGCCGCGACCCATGGAGGGAGTTACGGTGGGGCAGGGAGGCCGGGAGAAGAGGGGCAGGGTGGAGGGTGCAAAAACCGGCATATGGATAATTGCAGGTAAGTAAACAATTTAATTATTAAAACGAATTTCGTAGCGCCCCTTGCATCGCAAAATGTGATGCAGCAAGCGCACTAGTTGACAGAGGGTTCACCCTTGTTCAAATAGGGATCATTGCTGTCAGCTTACCTTGGCTGCCCCAGTGAACCCATGCGTAGTTGGCCTTCTGAAGGGGAATAATTAACTTTAGGACATCAACGGGGAGGCCTTAGGTCAATAAATGCTGTGTATAGGCTTCCCTGTCCAATAACCACCGTCTTGCAGGCCAATAGCAGGAAGCAAAAGACCTAATCGATAGTGCTAGTTTTCGGTTTAAATCCTGCTTGAAAAGAGGACAAGATGGTATATTCGCTTATCCAGGTCTGAATCTTCATAAGAAGTGCATGGGCAAACACCTTTTTGGCACTATCAATTAGTCTGATGGGCCTATAATTGGAGGACGATGAACAGTCACCTTTCTTATACACCGGACTCACTTTTGCTCCCTTCCAGGAAGGTGGTATTGGGTCACCTTCAGCCATTCCGTTAGTTAGTGCCAGAGTGTATGTTGTCCAGCTCTCAAATTTATTAAGAGAAACATCATACGGAATGCCTCCAGGTCCTGGTGCGTTATCCCTAATGGTGGTGTTAATGCTGGACCAGATTTTAGCGATGGAAAAAAACTTGCTGGCCTGACAGTAAGCACATTACGGGGTGGAGACATCAGGATCTGGCTTGCAAGATCCGGAGTAAAGTGAGGAGAAATGGTCATACCAGGTTGCAATAGCAATGTTGTTAGTGAGTGGTGGGGGTCTATCTGCATCTCCCCTAGTAACTAAGAACTAGAACCACTGTGAATCATTCCTAAAACAGGATTCTCTGATCAACAACCACTGATTCACCTCCCATTCCTTATTCGCTCTGGACTGGGCTGCCTTGTAAGACCTCCTTATTTCTCTCAGTTCAGCCACAATATTTGTTTTAATGCCCAGGGCCAATTTTGATCTAAGGCTTCTACACTTCTGGTTGAACCAGGCAAACTGCGATCTAGTCTTCTTGGCAGTGCCCTGCGGGCATAGTGGTACTCTGAAAAGATAGGCCAATTGATTGAAAATATGACTTTGATATCCCGCAATCCCGTCCAGTCCTCCCTGTTGTTCGGCTAATCTGAGTATCTCTATAGCACTATTACCAGACTGAGTGTGATTGCTTCAAGTTTCCCAGTATCCATATCTACGCATGCTGAAAAGAAGTGGGATCGACACTCAGGTAAGGTGAAGGCTTTATTCACGTCCAGCTTCAGCAACTCCCCGGCAGCAACTGCCGAGGTTAGAATCATGGAAGAATCATGGAAGTGTTCCACGCAGGGAACATTCTATGTAGCATGCTAGGACAAGGTGGAAGACATAACACACCTCCCTTTCTTAATAGAGAAAACGAAAGAGCAAGAGAGGATAGGAGAAAGACGAAATAGAAGGAAAAAAGATGGAGAGAAAAAGAGAAGGCTAGACAGAGCAACTTACGTCATTTTACAAATTTTGACAATGTAAAGCAAAGATACAAGGCAATTCATATCATTACGCAATATTGAGCAACTTTCTTTTTAAGTGACACCTTACTATGCACCCACCATGCGGTCTAGAAATTACTCCATCACATAGTCATGAAACTTAGCAGGAATGGATCTAACTATGGAGGGGGTTTCTCTCTGCGGGAGATTCCGCTCTGGACGCACCGCATCACTCACCTTAGGAGTAGGAAGGGGAATGCTAACCCCTAAACGTCTACTGACACTCTCAACCATAGGGCCAGGCACAATAGAAACTAAACTCTTGCTCCAAACTCTTCCATCCTCCAACACTACTACAAAATCCTTCACTGCAGACAACTTTTTGGGAGAATAAAATCGCGACTCACCTTTACGGAGAAACCCAGGCTTCTTTATTCTCACCCAATCACCAACTTTCACTTTGAAAGAGGGCAACACACCCAATCTGGTATCATACTTGCTTTGGACTGCAGATCTGACATCAGCTACGCCGGCTAAACAAACAGTATCCACAACCTTTCTAGACATCTATTCTTTGTTCAACTTCGTACCAGCTACCCTACCGCGCAACAATGTAAAAGGGGCAATGCCAGTCGAAATGTGTGGGATGGTTCTTACAGCCCATAACATGTTGCTAACAGCCTGACGCCATTGTAACCCATTCACTAAGGCCAGTTGTAGATGTTCTTTGACAACTCGGTTGAAACGCTCTACTAAACCGTTGCTGCGTGGATGATAGAGGGATGTGCAGACATGCTTGATTCCAACCTCTTTGAAATATGAAGACATTTCGGTAGAAACTAACTGTGTGCCATTATCCGAAACTATCTCCTCAGGGAAACCCTCCCTAGAGAAAACATCGCGCAAAAACGAAATTACAACAGAAGAACTGATGGAATCAACAAACCTGACTTCAGGCCACTTGGTCATATAGTCAATCAACACTAAAATAAACTTTGGAGACGAACCAACAAGACCATAAGGCCCTGCAATGTCTAGAGCCAACTTGGACCAAGGAACATTCTTGACTACTACTGGTTCGACAGGCAAAGGATGGGTGACTTGCGACTTATCACTAACTATACATTCACAACATTCACGAATAAAATGTTCGACATCCTTATCCACAGATGGCCACCAAAAATCTTGCCTCACCCTGCGCTTCATGGAACGAATCCCTGGATGTCCTTCGTGAGCAAGATCAAGAATTTTACTGCGAATAGCTACGGGAACAACCAATAAACCACCTCTTCTCAGAATTCCATTCACAAAGGATAACTCGTCCTTGACTCTCATGTAAGGAATAATAGCGGCAGGGCAAGCTTTTTCATATGGCCAATGTTTGCGAAGAAGATCAATAACCACCTGCATGTCATCATCCGAAGCAATTCCTTCTAACCACTCACTCTCAGAAAGAGCACAACCGACAGAGTCACACAAAGAACCAATGGCACAAACCACATCTAAATCATCACTTGCAACACTGTCATCACTGTTAGGCAGGGGTAGCCTAGACAAGTAATGAGCAACCAAATTCTTTGCTCCAGCTACATACTCAAGCTGATATTGGAATTCTTGCAAATTGAACTGCCACTTGGATATTCTAGGAGTTGCCCTACCTCCACCTTTGGTGGTGAATAAGTCGACCAAAGGCTTATGGTCAGTTCTTAAGATAAACTTGTTTCCCCATAAGAAATTTTTGAAATGCAAAACTCCCCACCACATGGCAAGAGCCTCTTTTTCAATGGTAGAATAAGTTCCCTCAGCACCCCTCAAGGTTCTGGAGGCAAAGGCAATAGTTTCCTCACGCCCATCACTCCTTCTTTGCATGAGGACAGCCCCCAACCCCACATTACTTGCATCGGTGGAAAGAATACATAAGTCGTTGATGTTGAACAATTTCAGAGGGCGAGCACCAATAATTTCTTGCTTAATGACATTAAAGTTGTTATCACAATTATCATCCCAAACAAACGTAACATTTTTTTTAAGAAGATTGCGCATGGCAGCAGTTTTAGAAGAAAAGTTTTTTACAAATTTGGAGTAGTACTCTACCAGACCAAGATATGAGCGTAGCTGATCCTTGTTAGTAGGGACAGGAGCATTCTGGATAGCATCAATGATTTTGAGTTTAGGTTCAACACCATTCTGGGATATGTGGTGACCAAGATAGTCCACTCCGTCTTGGAGGAATTTGCATTTGTCTTCTCTCAAGGTTAGCCCGCTAGACCTCAAGATGCTTAGAACAAGTTTCACATGTTCATCATGTTCAGGTTCGGACTTCCCATGGACCAAAATGTCGTCCTGGAAGAAAACAACACCTGGAATGTCTTTAAATAGGTTGTTCATCAACCTTTGAAAGACAGCCGAGGCTGAAGCTAAGCCGAATGGCATGCGGATGTAACGATAAGCTCCCTCCGGAGTCACAAAAGAGGTAAGGTGCTTAGAGCTGGGACGCAGCTCAATTTGATGGTATGCAGATGAAATATCGAGAGAAGTGAAAAATTTGGCACCCTCGAGAGTGGCTAGCATTTCGTTGATGTTAGGGAGTGGTTGCCGGTCGATCCAAATGTTGGCATTGAGATCGCGGAGGTCAACACACATTCTTAAACACTTGTCAGACTTCCTCGCTAAAACTATAGGAGCAAGCCACTCAGAACCCTCAATTGGCTCAATCACACCTGCAGCACACAAACGCTCTAATTCTTTTTTTAATTCTGCACGTAGACTTAAAGGTACTTTCCGTACTTTATGGGCAACAGGAATGGCATTCTCTTTTAAAATTATTCGGTGTTGAAAACCCTTGAGTTTGCCTAACTCTCCTCTAAAAACCTCAGGAAACATAGACGCCCACTTAGTGTTGGACACATGAGATACAGCAAGCAGTTTAGGTGATGTAGAAATTGAAGAGTAAAACTCAGATAGTTTACTGCGGGGTATTACCATGTCTGGATGATTGGGATCTAAAATAATGTTCAAATCCCCTTGTTCGTCCCACCCTAATAGATTGGTACCGTCTTTCACTATGAATACAATACAAGTTGAGTGGTCCCCATGGAACGTTAATTCTGCAGAACATTTTTCCAAAACTTCAACTCTTTTGCTATTGTAAGCAAAAATGTTGATACTGGAAGGTTCCAGAAATACATTAGATAATTTGCTGTAATCAGTAAAATTCAACAAAGTAAAAGGAGATCCAGAATCTGCAAGGAATTTGCAGACAACTCCATTCACAGTTATAGAACAAGAAGGAGACTTTCTCTTCCTAAGACCAGACAAAGCAAACAGTTCCACTACACCGGCTTCACGTGAAGCAGCAGACAGCATAAACAGCTCATAACACTCCTCATCAGATTCTCCAGAAATGTTTTTTATAGAGGGGACAGGCTTATTCACAGAAGTAGCCTTGCACATGCGGGAATAATGACCCTTGTTCCCACATTTATAGCAGGTTTGGTTGAGTGCAAAACAAAATTTAGCAGAACCCAGATGGGACCTGCTGCCACAACGAAAACATATTAATTTGTTCTGTACAGACTTGCTTCTGATAGGAACATTGGATGGAATTGATCGGGTGATATTAGGCGAAGGGGTGACTTTAGGTCTGAAAGGAGGTTTGGAATTCAAAAGTTTAACTTCTACAGCAGAAGAGGATGAGAAAGAGGGAGGGGAACTCATTTCTTTGACACAAAATTGGGAATGTTCAATGCTTTTGGCCAAAGTGAGAGCAGTCTCCAAATCAGGATCACCAGAAGCTAGCAGTTTCTCTTGAATTTTCTTGTTGGAAGTACATTCAATTAGTTGATCTCGTATGATTTCATCTCTGAATTCTCTGTAGTTACAGTTGATGGCTAGTATGCGAAGGGCTGCTACAAAATCATCAATTGATTCGCCAGGGGTTTGGGCACGTTGAAGAAACCTGTGGCGTTCAAGCACAACATTCCTTTTGGGAGAGAATCTTTTATCTAGAGTTTTGATCAATGTGGCATACTCATCAATCAAAAGTGATTCTCCGGCATCACCACCACTGACAGTAATGCTGACTACCTCGAGAGTCAAAGTTTTTAGAATGTTCCTACCTTCAGTACCAAGATTGTAAATAAGTAGAGCTTTTTTCTTTTTGCCAGTGAAAGTATCGCCATCAATAGCTTCTAAATACGCTTCAAAGGTGTCCTTCCATTGCTCCCATGGTACAGGGGGAGTACCAGCAGTTTGTAAAAATGGAGGAGGGGCCAAAACACGATCCATTGCGTGGGTGAGTTGCTGCCCCAACGCTAAATTCTAAAACTATGTATTTCAAAAATGTGGGGGACTGTTACGCAGCACGTGAGGATTGGTGTGCAGAGAAATGCTTTATGTTAGAATATGTGCAATTGATAAAGCAGTGTGTACCTACGGAATTTGTAGCAACACAAGTAGAACGAACTATGTCAATTAATTTGTGTCACATGCCATGGATATTACAGTACAAGTAATGGCTGTGCGCAATTTACGTTGAAATTAAGATTAGAACGCTTTGATGGAAAGCTGTGCGCATCAGCGGTAAATTTTGAGAAGCAGAGCAGCTGTGCGTGTCGTGCGAGTGTTTCTTTGGTTGCTGGGATACCTGAGAAACTTAAAATGGCCGCTCGCGACGTGGTATGTCGTGTTGACGTCGTCAGGCAGGTCAGGCAAAAACGGCGTAGTAGCGCGAGAGCAAGCAGCAGCTCTATCGTGCTGGGAAAGTTCATAAACAGTACCTTGAAATACACGCAGAGGAACAGGCAGGCACAGAAAACATCGTGGAAGGCAGCAGAAGTCAATAGGAACCGAAGGAGATTTTCTCTTAACAGGACATCCGAATCGTGATAATACCAGATCGTGAGGGAAACCGGACCGCTTCAGAAGGGATCCACAACAAGTTGGGGAGGCTGGAAACCGGAACGATCGTCGCCACTGAAAAGAAGTGGGATCGACACTCAGGTAAGGTGAAGGCTTTATTCACGTCCAGCTTCAGCAACTCCCCGGCAGCAACTGCCGAGGTTAGAATCATGGAAGAATCATGGAAGTGCTCCACGCAGGGAACATTCTATGTAGCATGCTAGGACAAGGTGGAAGACATAACACATGCCCATTTATGTCACCTGTTATCCTTAGCTGGGCATACCTCTCTAGTTGGAAGAATAGAATTTGGAGGGCACATGCATGTGGCCCAGGGCGATGTCAGGTAGAGCTCGATGGGGTTGTGATCACTATCTGTGGTAGACCCCACTATCATGTCGCTCCCATTTTATCTGATTTAGTTTTGCCATTTGTAGCTCTCAGGCCAAGGGGGGAACAAGCCACAGCTCATCTTCCTCCCTACTATTACATGTATCCTCCTTTTCTAGCGGTTTGAAGGTAACTGTTGTAAACTTACTGTGTTTCTTTTCTAACGTAGTCTCCATTATTTTCTCTTCTCTCTATAGTATCCCTGTATTCCAGAATGGTTGTACTGAATTGTATGACTCACGTCCTGCTGTTTCAGTTGGAGTTCTGGTCAGCAGGCGATGGGTTCTTGTCTTGCTGTGTTCTGCATTAAACTATCCTGTGTTTCAACATCTAGTCAGAGACACTACTTACCACATTTTGGCGAGGTGTGCCTGTTGTCCAGCGAGTCTCGGCGTCGTGCCCGATGTTTCCTGCATTTCTGAGACTGATCTGATTGTTCGGAGGTGCTGCAGCGGACAGACCCAACCAGAGAATAAACCCGGTGATGTCGGTTTGTCACTTTTTATGAAGTGTGACATCGGAAGAGGTTTTGGGAGCGATCTCATCTTCAAAAAGTGAGTTTCTCATGTAAAGGTTTCAAAAGTAAACCTTTTAGCTGGACGTTCTACCCATCGGTTGTTCCAGCTCATAGCAACTAACGAGTCAACGCTGGTGATGCGCTACGCTAGCTTGCAGTGTGCGTGTCAAGCCTCGTTTTGACTCGGCGGCCATCTTTACAATTATTTTCATCGGAAGTGGCATTTTGGACAGTTTACACTTCGTTGCTTAGCTGTTGAACTTCTTTCACTCAGTGGTAGAGCGTGGATGGTTTGAATTGCTCCATGCTTGTAGCGGACCAAGATTAAAAGGTATTTTATTAAAATTCACCTTCAAAACTTTAGGTGTTTTTCTTCGTGAATATTTGACAATCTCCTACTTTATTCCAGCCTCTTATGAAGCATTTTTAAAAGCCTTGCCTATTGTTTTAGTCCTGGTAAAAAGTACTTGGACTTGTTGAAATATTTTCCTTTTGTTTTCCTTCTTATAAAGACCTACTATTGTGTCAACAATCTTATTATGGCAAATCAAATGGTTATTACACCTCCTCCTTCTTTCTTGAATGAGCCAGGAAATCCTTCAATTCAATGGGAAGACTGGTTTATAATGTTCGATAATTATTTGGAGGCACTTGATGGCCAGGAATTTTCTTCAAAGTGGACGAAAGCAATTTTATTGAGTGCTTTAGGCAAGGAGGGGCCAAGAATTTTTAGATTTTTGCCAATTGCATCACAAGGGAATGGTCAAGCAATTCCAGATGAATACAAAGAGGCGATTTGTAGGTTAGAGGTCAAGTTCGCTAAGGAAGAGAATCTTGTATTGCACCGCTACAAATTTTACACTCAAAAACAGAGACCAGAGGAACTTATCGATGATTTTGTCACAAGACTGAGGGAACTTTCCATAAAGTGCAAGTTTGGAGCTATGTGTGAGGAACTTATACGGGATCAGCTCATTGTTCAGTGCCATAACCGGAAGATTCAAGAAAGGTTATGGGCTGCAAAGAATCCCACGCTTAAAGTGGCGATAGAACTTGCTCAGGTTATTGAGGAATCGGAAAAATGCATAAAGGTCATTGAGAATTCTAGAAGGAAGTCAATAGAACAAGAAGTCTCCGAAGTTTCTGAGAAAACTTTCGATCATGAATCGGATTATTCAGTGGAGGAGTCTGTTGCAGTAGTTAAAAATAAGTTCAAGTCTAATTTTAAGAAATCTCCTCCTTTCAGTAAGTTCTGCACAAGATGTGGCAGCAACTCTCACACCTTGGAGGCGAGATTCTGTTTTGCCGCGAATAAAGAGCGCTTAAAATGTGGCCGAATTGGGCATTTTTCTAAAATGTGCAAAGCTAAAAGCAAACAGAAGGTGGAGAACTATGGCAGTCATGTTCCCCAAGTGAAGAACAGACTTTTAGTCGTAAACGATACGGATGTTGGGAGTCTTGATGACAGAAGACAAAATAGACCAAAGGCTGACTTCAGAATAGATGGACGTGACGTTTCACTCATGGTGGACACGGGGTCACGTTGGACCATTATTCCTCAGTCTACCTTCAAGAGGTTGTGGAGTGATACAGTGTTATTGCAATCTGACATTTCTCCAAAAGGGTTTCAAGGGTAAACTATTGACATTGTGGGGTACTTTGATTCTGATATAATCTTCAAAAACAGGTCCACAACTGGTAAAATCTATGTTTCTCTTGATGGTCCTCCCATTTTAGGGTGGGTACATCAGTTTGATTTGTCCATTATCATTAACCCTAGAGCTCCTGAACAAGTCATGGTGTTGGAAGATGATTCTGTGGAATCAATTTTGAATGATTTTGGTAATGTGTCTAGAAGTGACCTTGGGGAACTGAAGGGGTATTCTCATCTCATCAGTTTGAAAGATGGTTGCCTTCCAATTCAACATAAATTGAGAAGGATTCCTTTAGCCATTAGAAGCGAGGTGAAGAGTTTAGAAGAAATGCTGCAGAATGGGGTTATTGAACCAGTTGAGGGATCCCAATGGGTATCTCCAGGTGTGATCTCGAAAAAATCGGACGGAAAATAGAGGTTCTGTGTGGACCTAAGGTCTTTAAATAAGTGTGTGATTGCTGATACTTTTCCCCTAACTAACATTGGTGAGTTGGTATCCACGCTTGATGGTGCAAAGTATTTTTCTAAACTGGACCTCAAGAATGCTTATCACCAGATTAAGTTACATGACAGTTGCAAGCATTTGTCAGCATTTATCACAACTGAAGGTGTTTTCCAGTTCACAAGGTTGCCATTTGGTCTCATTTCGGCCGCTAGCGTTTTCCAAAGGATGGTGGTTGAAATTTTCAAGGGGATAGATAAGGTAGTCTGTTTCGAAGACGATACTCCGTTTTTTGGTAGTTCTGTTTTTGAGCATAATCAGATACTCAGGAAAGTCTTAAATAGGATTTTCGATGCTGGTCTGACTTTGAGGAAAGAGAAATGTGTTTTTCTCGTGGAACAAATAGAATATTTGGGCCATGAGATTTCTGTCTCTGGTATTAAACCTAAGAGGGATGTGTTGCTAGCAATAAAATCAGCTCCCCATCCGACAGATAAGGACCAACTCAGGTCATTTATGGGACTCATAAAGTATTACTCTAAATTTGTGGGAAATTTTTCAGAAAAGACCATTCTTTTGAGAGCCTTACTTAAGAAGGGTTGCAAGTTTGTGTGGGGATCTAAACAGGAGTCAGCTTTTTGCAATGTCAAGAATGATGTATGTGGTGTTGGTATTTTGGCACCTTTTGACACAAAACGTGTTCCCATACTTATGGTAGATGTCAGTGCGTCTGGGTTAGGGGCTGTTCTCCTTCAAAAAAATGTGGGTGGTGAACGTCCCATTGCTTTTGCTTCCAGAACATTGTCTGTATCTGAAGAGAACTATAGTGTAATAGAAAAAGAAGCTTTGGCAGCTGTATGGGGTGCACACTATTTTCGCTCATATCTTTGGGGAATACATTTTGTGCTCAAAACTGATCACAAGCCCCTTGTTCGAGTTTTAGCTCCTGGGGGTGCGGTCAGGGGATCACCTAGACTGGCTAGATTGGCTGCAAAGTTACCAGATTTTCATTTTGACATTCAGTATGTACAAGGTTGGAGAAACCTTCAGGCCAATTGTTTTTCAAGATTGCCAGTGGATCAGGGGGAGGTAAAAGAGGATTTGTTAGATGAGAGTGTTGCTTGGGTCCAAGATGTAATATCTTTTGGTGAAGGGTCATTTACATAAGATGAGTGGCATACAGCTATGGAAAAGGATTCCGTTTTGAAAGAGGTTATACTCATGGTTAAACATGGTGCAAAGAGAGAGAGTTGTCTACAAGCTCCTTTTCGACCTTATGTTAAGGTGTTGGATGAGTTGTCTACCTGTGGTGTTGATATTTTGATGCGGAATGATAAATCCATTCCTCCTTGTGAACTTAGAGGTAAACTGTTGTCAATTGCACATGAGGGGCATCTTGGTCAGACCTTGACCCAACAGAGGATTAGAGCCAACTTTTGGTGGCCAGGTATTGATGCACAGGTTTCTATGTGGGTTGAGCAGTGTTCCACCTGTAGGGATGGTGAAAAAAGCTTAAAGGTTGCGGTGGGATCAACCATGGGTCACATCTGTTCAGTGACTGTACCGTGGCATACTATTTGTCTAGATTTTATTGGACCTATGTCTGAACTTGATTCGAAACTAAGGTTTGGGATTGTGTGTGTTGATGTTTACAGTAAGTGGGTGGTTGTTGATTTTGTTAAGGATGTTACTACAGAGACAACTATAACATTTGTGAAGTCTCTTTTTCAAGGAGAAGGTTTTCCTGTTGTCATTGTTACCGACAACGGTACACAATTGACTTCGCATAATATGAGGTCATTTCTGTCTCACTGTGGTGTGTCACATCATAGAACTTCTTTGTATAATCCACAGGGCAATGGTCTTTGTGAGAGTATTAATAGACTAGTGAAGGGCACCATACAACTTGCTTCATCTGGAAATGGAAATGTTTTAGAATTTGTCCAAGAAATGCTTTGTGCGTATCGTACTACTATTCATGGGAGTATGACCAAGTCTCCATTTGAACTTATGAGAGGGAGGGTTCCAGGGACAAAATTGACCCCGTCTTGGATTAAGAACCTATTCTTGAAGTCACATTTTGAGGAAACACACAGTGTGAGGAGCCACAATTATATTTCGAAAGGGGACTTAGTAAAAGTCAAACCGGGAGGAGTTTAGAAGGATTTGACAACATTTAGGGGCCCTTTTCTTGTCAAGGATGTGTTCGCACATTATGTCGTACTTGCTAATGGGGAGAAATGGAATTTGAGGAGGGTGGCTTTGTTTCAGAAGAATGAATTTGTGTCTTCTCATGTTGTCAATAGAACTTCTACTGGTGATCTTCACGAAGACAGGGGTAGTGGTTATATGCTAACTTCCTCTCAAGAAGAATGCACTTCTTTCTCTTCCCCTTCTGACAGGGTTTACGAAGGTGGTGGTGATGTCTCGGATTCTGGTTTTCCTAGTCTTCGAAGCACCATCATGGATTCTTCCTCCTCTCAGGTGTCTTCCTCTCCTCCCAGTCCTAAGATTCAAAGGTATCGTAAGCCACCTGTTAATTTAAATGATTATATTTGCAACTAATGTTTTTCTTTTCCTTATTGTCTGTAAAGAAGGGAGATATGTTGTAAACTTACTGTGTTTCTTTTCTAACGTAGTCTCTATTGTTATCTCTTCTCTCTATGGGATCCCTGTATTCCAAAATGGCTGTACTGAATTGTATGACTGACGTTCTGCTGGTTCAGTTGGAGTTCTGGTCAGCAGGCGTTGGGTCCTTGTCTTGCTGTGTTCTGCATTAAACTATCCTGTGTTTCAACATCTAGTCAGAGACTCTATTTACCACAGTAACATTAAAGTCGCCTGCTACGATTAATTGGGACTGAGTGGCCCTATCATCGAGAAGATCTTCCAACTCTTGAAGAGTGGACGATCTGCTTCCAGCTCTAGTTCTTGAGGCGTTGACATTGAAGAGGTCTACCCCTGTCCCATTCGCACCCCTGATTCGGATTGCTAGGATGACAGGGCTATTGGACTGGAGCTCTCAGTTAGTACATTGGAGCGCAATTTTTACCCAAAGTAATAAATCCCCCAGCGGGTTGGCCTTGCTTACTGGTAGTTGTTGGACGATGGAATGTGATATAGCCAGGTATGTCAACAGGGGTAGTACTCCAGGTTTCCTGGAGGATCCAGATGGCGTAGCATTCAATATATTGGATCCAGTGGAAAAGGGCAACTTTTGACCTCACCCCTGCCACATTCCATGTTACCAGACTAAGCTTATGGCCTTTGCTTGGCCTGCAAAAGGAGAAAGCTGCTTTTCATCAGCAGCATACCCTGCTTGTGCTTCTGACTGGAATACTACCGCGGGTGCAGCCCCCTCATTGAGTCTATTGTTCAAACACAAGTGCTATTTGGGAGTCCCAAAGCCGTTGGGCGGGGGAGGTTGGTGGGTATTTGGCAATAGAGAGGCTAACTTTGTTTGTGACATAGTGGGTATTTCTTAAGCTTGGCAAATGTATTTTGGTGCATGCAGGGTTAACTTGGCATGTGAGTTAGTCGTAGGCAGCAAGGGGCTAGTAAGAGCCCAGGAGGGTGTGGGAGTGGTGGGCAGTTAGCAGCGATGGAAGTGTGAAAGGGTTATACTTGAGTTGGATGCCAGTGGGGGTAGGTGAGCTCGTCCTAGCCTCCAGTGCTATCAGGTTGTGGGCCACGTTTCCAGGAGCTAGGTGCCATTCTAGACAGTATGATTGAGTGTTAGGGTGGTTTAACCTTTCCGCATACAAATATCTTCCCTAATCACTAAGCGGCACCCCCTCACATGGCCATTGTATGACTTTGTTGATTAGGGAATATTCACCTTTGTGTTTTTCTTGAGAATAAACCTTGGGGACATAAGTTATATAAATGCTCTTCGGGGGCAATCAGGTCTGCTCACACTGACCTATACAGTTGGATGAAAAAACGTCAGCAGTGGGGGATTAGAGAACAGGGCCAAAGGTCAAAGATGGGCCCAGGTGTTCAAATCGGCCAGTAGTGGCATACGACCGGACATTATGCATCTCCCCAGGAGCTACCCAACTAGTTGATGGTGTAGGGTTGTTCATGGTAGCAGAATTTAAAGGATGAAGAACATGTACTGACATTAAGGGGGCTGGACTACTAGTATGGCAGGTTGGATTTGTTGGCTGTCTAGGTATTTGCTTGGGGAGTTGGACTGCCGGATCGCCTCTAGCTAGTAGGAGTTTGACCTGTTCAGTAAGGGCAAGGACTGCTGTTTTTAATGTGCTGACTTCGATCCTCAGATCTGCTATAATCTTGGAGGTAACCTGGTTCTTCAAGAGTGACTCATCTGCGGAAACCTCATCCCTAGGAATAGCTGTTGCTCCTTCCCCTAACTCTGCCACCAACCCCTTTTCAGTAAGACCAAGCAACCCCCAGGTCCCTTCTCCCTCTGGGGTGCAGATCATATGCTGGAGCAGAAGGAACCTATTAAACAAAACAAGGTCAGTGTCTGCCATGCTCTGGGCTGCATCAGTGGTAGGCAGTGTGGGAGTCCTTGGCTCTACTTCATCAATGATGGTCCTCAGTTGAGGCACTGAAGGGTGACTAGGGAAGGATTTTTAGTGCTGCATGTGTTAGGTTTGTTAAACATTTGCAGGATACGTTTTTGGGGATTTAAATTTGAACTGAATGAGAGGATGGGCGAGATGACAGTGGTGGGAGGTTCGGTCGAGGCAGGAAGGACCGCTGGGACTAGAATTTACTCACATTCGACTAAGAGGTCGTCAATGCTGTTGAGAACACAGTTACTCCCTTTGGACTTGCAGGCCGGTGTGGATTTATTTGACTTTGGACGAACCCCTCCTCTCCCGCTCCCACTCTCACAGTTGATGGATTTCCTTTTCCCCGTAGTAACACTTGAATTCTAAATTGCAGAAGAATTGGGACGGGAACAAGGGTGATGCGAGAGCACGCAAGTGAACGTAGTCCTACAACGATTCCAGCAAAGCTCTTGCACCTAGTATTCTCCCACTCCTATGGCCCAGAGCTCCAGCAGAGTACTAGCAATAATATCCTTAGTCACAAATGCATATTAGAGGGACACCAGTAAGGACTGGGCACAAGGGCGATTGCGTAGCTGGGAGACTCAAATCCAAAGAAACAAAGAAAGGAAGCCAAGATGCACAGGACAAGAAAAAAGTCAAATAAACAGTCTAGCAGTAGCAGCTTTAGGGCTCAAAATAACTCGCAGTTTAGTTGCCTGTAGATAATCAGTCCAGGGGCTTCTATGGCCCAAAAATCAAGGGGAGTGGCCCGCCCTGCCTCTTCCTGGCACGGATGGGCCCACCCTTGCCCAGGCTTCGCCCGGGCATGGCCCACACACGTCCTGAGCAGCGGGGGCTCGCAGATTTCTTTATGCGCCTCCCGGCAGCAGGAATGCAGCAGCAACAAGAAAGCCTGGGAAATGAAGTTCATGCCCCAGCTTGCATCTCGTGACAAAGTAAAGTGGGTCCCGTGCAGCGGGGGCTCGCAGATGGCTCTATGCACCTCTGGGTGCCTGGAAAATGCAACAGTAATGCGGAGGCAACAAGGGAGCCTGGGGGATGAAGTCCATGCCCCAACTTGCATTTCACTGCAAAGTAAAGCTGGTCCCAATCATGGGTTGATTCTTAGCGATATGTATTGTGCTGTTGACTACTAACCTTCACAGGAGCAAACTGAGCGAGTTTTGGGAGGGAGGTGGGAGTGTTGCTGTGGTGGGACTGGGTTTGTTTGTTATAATCCAATGTCAAGAGTTGTAGAACTTCTCTTGGTGCTGTGTACTCTGATACACCTTTACTTCATCATTTGGCATATTTTAATGAAAAGATTTGAACCATAAAACATGTCTCAGGCCTGCCACTGCAGAACCTGCGTGTGCATTTTACACTGCAATGACTTAGCCTTAAAACCCCTGGCCAAGCCTTAAACTCCCCTCTTATTACCGAGGGGTCAGGGTGCTATGTAAGTAAAAGATAGGACATGTACTTATAGGTTCTACATGTCCTGGTAGTGAAATCTTCCACATTTATTTTTCACTACTGTGAGGTCTACCCCTCCCATAGGTTAACATTGGGGGTTTCTTACTATATCTAATACGTGGATTTCTCAACTTGTTGGAGGTGGAGCTATGAGGTTTAGTACAAATGTGACATCATATAATCTAGGGGGCTTCTATATATTTTCGGATGTGACCTACTTCTGATCAGTGCAAAAGATTGTGAACTACTAAAGGCTAAACATACATACTTATGGTAGAGTAAATTGTGGTCACTGCTAACCCAGCACTCTTTACTGAGAGTTAATGTTTGAAAAGTTTCTGTTCTCCATCAATCATCTTGTTAAGTTTGCTATGATCACTCGAAGTGTCCAAGGGTATGCCCAGATGTGGCCCCTTGCTGACTGTGCCACTGAATTCAAGCTAGCTTGGCTGTTGAGGGGTGATACCCCTCAACCAGTCCCAGGATGCTTGTTTCTGGTCCCACAAGGACCTGGCAAAGCAGTTTGGGCTGGACTGCTCCCATGGGGATGAGGGTCAAGACTGATTTGCATTTGTCTGGGTCCAAACTGGGATAGCCTGGTAAGCAAAAACACAAAGAATTTAACTCAGATCTCTTGACTGGGGTGAGTGTTTGAAAAGTTTCAGCATTCTATCCATCATCTTGTTGTGTTTGCTACTGTGAGTAAGGTGCCTGCAGTTTGGACATGACACACATTGAAATGGTAGTAAAATGAAATTAATTGCTAGCTCACGTAGGTAAGTAGAAGTTTCAACTGTCATCCATTTAAAATCATTCAGGGGCATATTTTTAAATACACCTAAAAGTTTTATTTTGCAGGGATATATGTTTATGACAGATGTACCTCAGTGCTCAATTTTTTGGCCCTTTGACTTTCCCCCAGTCTGGCCTGTTATCTTGGCTGAGCACAGCTCATTGTCAGGCCTTGTTATCTGCAGGATGATGATCATGATGTCACATGAACACAATCTTCCCTTACTTTTTATGTGCACACTTTCCTTTGTGCCCATCTAATAAATTACCTCAAGGCTGTGTGCTACTCTGGAGGGGTCTGGGAGCTACTAGCAGCCACCATATTTGTGTTTGGAGAGGCCCGATATAGGCTAATAGATTTGTTGGACAATACACATAGCTAACATCATTGTAATTTACAGAAAACATTGTTATATGCAGTACAAAGAGTATATAATGCGTTTCCTAATTTCTATTATGTGAATTGAAAATGCATCACAATATTCAAACATAAATACATAGACACATCTTTCCATACACACCAATTAGAATCTAGCACATACTAATGTTGGTGTTTTTTTAACATTGTATGTGCTTAGAAATCCCCAACATAATTGTCCTCCGTAAGGAACAAAATATATGGCAGCTCACAACACTAACTACACTTCAATCAGGAACTCAAAAGGACAGTGTATCCTCTGTAAATGGAAAAGAGATCAGTTAGAAAGATTTCCATAAAAATTCCAGACATGTACGTGTTTCTCTGATGAGTCATGGAGCTGGCCCTACAGGGAGAGGACCTCCTTTGTCTGCAACTTCATCTCCTCTGGTGAGAAGGCAGTGGCCCTCTCACCTGCTCAACCTGGCATCGTTGCTCCCAGAGGTGACAAGCAGCAGCAAAAGCACGCAAGGTCTTGATGGCAGCAGTGATAGGATGCAAGAGAGCATTTTTCCAACCACTGCGCACATGTATGTGATGATCACAATCGTCAACGAAGACGGACAAAGCCACTGGGCTTCTTATGTTACTTTCACCAACATTAGCCTATGGCTCTCTCGTTGTGGAGTTTACCGCCTACTACGCGGTGAACGTCTGCCTCACCTGTCTGATTCCAAATATCCTGTTGGCGAGGTCGGGCACTGACCATTTTTGAAGATCAAAATAGTGTATTTGTGACTTTGACTGGACACTCAATCTTTAAAAAAAATTTTTTATATGTAGTGCCTTACTGTGCTGGAAAGCAGTATTAGCGTGGTGTAATTCACACCTCTGTTGACGGTATTTTTAGCTGAAAAGAATAATAAAAATAATGTGTAGGTAATTCATTTGAAATGTATTATTTACAATTGTTTTAAATTTTAATTTTATATTAGCCTATATATGTAATTTGTGAAGAATAAAGGTCAAAAAGCAAATGCTGGATTAAAATATCTAGTTAAACCTCAAATATTTTGTAGAACTGCATAACTTTAGTGTTAATTACCAAGTATGTTTCCATGGAAAAGGTGTCAAATATTCAAATGTATTTTCCAATGCAGACATATGAAACATGGGAGAGTGAGGAGGCGACAGTCTTAGGTGTACCGCCCATTTCCAGGCCTTGCCACCTTGGAATAAAGGGATATAGTCAAGATGTTCAGGTGAATATGCAAACTATACTGACTTTATGTCATCAGCTGGAGCCAGATCTTCAGCCTACAACAGAAATCCCATATCTATAACATAAATTGTGGCACTCATGACAGTACTTCATTTTGTGGCCACAGGTTCCTTCCAATACATGCTAGCAGTATCTGGTGGAATGTCAGATACAACTTTCAGTGGTGTGCTGCAAGAAGTTGTATGTTCAATTATGTCGTACATCCACAGCTTCATCCAGTTTCCAGTGCCACAGGATTTAGCCAATGTGAAGGGGACTTTTATGATTTGGGCTGCCTACCGCATGTGATTGGAGCAATTAATAGCACACATATTGCCTTTGTGCCTCCACTCATCAGAGAACAGCTCTACTGGAATCAAAAAGGCTTACATTCAATCAATGTGCAAGTTTTCTGCTTCTCAGATCACAAGTGTCTGTGCAAGTTTCCCCAGCTTTGCCCATGAGTGATTTCTACTATAGATGAGCTTTATACCCTTGAAAATGTCACAAATTGGACCTGAGAGGGCCTGGCTTGGCGATCAGTACAATCTTTCATAATATTGTTTGGGAAATGTCTACTTTAATAATTTTTAATTGTATAACATTTTTTGACACTTTTTTTCTCAGCTTATCGCACTCAGCCATGGTTGTGGGTACTGCTGAGAAGACCAACAACTCCTGGGGAAGTCCACATCAATGAGGCCTTTAGAAGGACACAACGGCCAGTGGAGTAGCCTTTTGGACTCATGGAGGCAAGATTTTGTTGTCTGGACCAAACTGTTGGAGTCCTCCTCTATTCACCCAATAAGGTGTGCAAAATCTCTGTGTCCTGCTGCAATGCTCCAAAACATTGCCCTGCGATAGAACATCTCTTACATCACAGAGGATGGAGACCATAAAGAGTCACCGGGTGAGGACCCTGAAATGTGAAAGGAAGGAGTTGACTTATGTCAAGATGTCATTGACAACATATTCTTATGAGTATCTTTATATTTTTACATGTTATCACTTTCACTGATACACTAACTATTGATTTGATGGTGAGAGAAGTATGTGGTGGTAATTTGTTAGGAAGGGCAAGTTCAGTGACAATCAGGCCAATGGTGTTTATTAATCAAAGGTTTGACACATTGACTACTGTATTCAGTTACATTGTTTATCACTTTTTTTGGGAAACTGTGTCCTCCAGAAGTGAAGAGAAAGGAATTGACTTATGTCAAGATGTCATTGACAACATATTCTTATGAGTATCTTTATATCTTTACATGGTATCACTTTCACTGATACACTAACTATTGATTTGATGATGAGAGAAGTATGTGGTGGTAATTTGTTAGGAAAGGCAAGTTCAGGGACAATCAGACCAATGGTGTTTATTAATCAAAGGTTTTACACATTGACTACTGTGTTCAGTTACATTGTTTATCTCGGTTTGTTTTGGGAAACTTTGTCCTCCAAAAGTTTACTTTCTTAATATGTTTGTCATGTTATGTTATGTCAGTTTTAGGTTCCTTCACCATGCTATCTTCATTTAGACATTTCAGAGTTGTTACATTTGGAGGTACATGGTGCTGTTTCGAAGTACAAAGAGAACATGAGTTGATTCTGTGAAGGACAGACACAAATTTTGGGTGGATCAATCTTGTATCTAGGCAACTGGCACTGGGAATGAATAGGAGATTTGAAGTTTACACTAGACTTGTAATCTGTTGTGTGTTGGCACTAAGGCACTATATGTGGCGGTAACTACACAAAATATTGAATTCAAAATATAGAATTACCAAAATATCGAAGTCAAAATATAGAATGGGCAAAATATCGAATGGACAGAATATAGTGGTGAAAAATATTGAATTTAAGGTAAGTAATTTAATATTGATCTTTTTAAATATAGAAAGTCAAAATATCGAAGTACATATTATAGGTATTAAAATATATTTATTTTTTAATAATATCGAATTAGTTTAAGTGTTTTTTATGTTAGTGTATGTGTTAAAAGTATATATTTTTTTAATTTATTTTAAGTAATAAATGTTATGTTATTTAATTTTTGAGTAAATTAATTCTGTAGCGGGTTGTGGGTTTATAGGGGAATAGGGTGGGAAGTAATTTAATTATATTAAATTAAATAATCATTTTTATAAATTACTAAATATTTTTTATTTAATTTTGTGTTTTAGTTCTGTAGCGGGTTGTGGGTTTATACGGGAATAGGGTGGGAAGTAATTTAATTGTAATTAATTAAATATTGTAATTTATTTATTGGTATTCATTTTGAATTAATTGTTAAGTAATCTTTAAGTGGTAATTAATTCATTATTAATTGCTAATTAATTTGTATTAATTGACTAATTGATCATTATGTTAATTTTATTAATTTATTTTCCGTAGCGGGTTGTGGGTTTATAGGGGAATAGGGTGGGAAGTAATTTAATTGTAATTAAGTAAATCATTTTTATTTATTTATTGGTATTGATTTTTAATTTATTGTTAATTAATTGTTAATTGGTAATTCATTTGTAATAATAGGTAATTCATTTTAATAACCAATATTTATTTGTATTTGTAATTGGTTAATTATTACATACTATTACATTGTTAATTAATTTTAATTAATTTTTATTGGTATTGATATTTAATTTATTTTTATTAAAATATTAAATCTTTACTTTCCCTACTGTTAAACTCACTAGAGTGGGAATAGTAATTTTTACCCCTAGGCTATCCAACACTTTCCCTACTGTTGCACTCTCTGGAGTGTGAATAGTAATTTTCACCCCTAGGGTATCCAACGCTTTCCCTACTTTTGCACTCTCTGGAGTGTGAATAGTAATTTTTACCCCTACGCTATCCAACGCTTTCCCTACTGTTGCACTCTCTGGTGTGGGAATAGTAATTTTTACCCCTACGTTATCCAATGCTTTCCCTACTGTTTCACTCTCTAGAGTGGGAATAGTAATTTTTACCCCTACACTATCCAACGCTTTTTCTGCTGTTGCACTCTCTGGAGTGGGAATGGTAATTTTTACCCCTACGCTATCCAACACTTTCCCTACTGTTGCACTCTCTGGAGTGGAAATAGTAATTTTTACCCCTACGCTATCCAACGCTTTCCCTACTGTTGCACTCTCTAGAGTGGGAATAGTAATTTTTACCCCTACGCTATCCAACGCTTTCCCTACTGTTGCACTCTCTGGAGTGGGAATAGTAATTTTTACCCCTACGTTATCCAATGCTTTCCCTACTGTTGTACTCTCTGGAGTAGGAATAGTAATTTTTACCCTCCCGCTATAGAACGCTTTCCCTACTGTTGCACTCACTGGAGTGGGAATAGTAATTTTTACCCTCCCGCTATCCAACGCTTTCCCTACTCTTGCACTCACTGGAGTGGGAATAGTAATTTTTACCCCTACGCTATCCAACGCTTTCCCTACTGTTGCACTCACTGGGGTGGGAATAGTAATTTTTACCCCTACGCTATCCAACGCTTTCCCTACTGTTGCACTCACTGGAGTGGTAATAGTAAATGTTACCCTCCCGCTATCCTACGGTAAAAATATTGTATATTTTTTATGAATATTATGTTCATATATATATATATATGTTTTAAAAAATAAAATTGTATTTTTTTTATAACTTAAATTAATTATTTAATCATTTTAAGGTTATATAAGTATTTTTAAGTATGTTTTAGGTAATTACATTTATTATTTCAATAATTTTACATTACTTTTAAGACATTTAAAAAAAATCGATATTTTGAATAACTATATTTTTTAAAACAATATTTTTGATTCGATATTTTTGTACTTACCTGTTTGTAGATAGGAATTCGATATTTTTGTATTCTATATTTTTTCCTCGATATTTTGTTAATTCTATATTATTGGATTCGATATTACGTCAGTGATCCATATGTGCCATCATAAGCTCAAACCACATGCGGTAGTGGAGCCAAATCATGCTACTCTCTCTTCACATTGGCAAAATCCTCATTGTGTATAAAGTGTATGTAGCTATTGATGTGGCTCATCATTGTAGTACATACGTCTTGTGACATAGCACTGAAACATGGTTGTGATATTCTACCAGATACTGGAACAGTGGATTGGAATGATTCTGTGTCTACAAAATGTAGTACTGCCATATTTTTGTCTATTGTGTTGTTGATGTGCTATTCCTTATGTGAGCCAAAAGACCTGGCTTGATCAGGTAATGTGAGTAAATGTTCATTTGTCTATTCAATCTGATTGTTTTGGCTATATCACCTTTATCATGTTGGCACAGTCTTGGACTGGAAATGTGAGAACTGGTACTGGGTATCAGTAACATGTATGGATTGTTATGTTAGCACATATGTTGACAGACAAATATTGCTCAAATGGAATAAACATAGAAGTAGATGAGTTAATGGTATGACATTTTTTATGAGTCACTGTTGGGAAGATGAGTTAAACATAAACTATTTGCAAATCATCATGTTTACTCAATCTTTTAATTTTTGTCATTGTAAAGTTATGACGAAAGACAACAAATGCATTGATAGAGTTGAGATACACCACACCAGTTTTTCTGTTTTTGAGATGTGAATTTATCAACTAAACCGAAAGAATTAATTAAACAGGGTGAAAATGAAAAAAGCAAATCAAAAAGATAGGAAGACGGTCATGGTGAATGAAACAATAGTTGAGAACCAATTTAGTTTGAAGTCTGATGTTCAATATACAACTGACATCAGAAAGGCAAATGTGTCCAGAAATAGTCCACAGAGAGAATGGTAAGCACACGCTAGAAGAAATTAGGGTAAAGGTTTCTTGCTGGTGGTGACAGAGGTCTTGCCATCCTTACCTACTGGTAATATGCCTAGACACCCCGTTCTAATGGGGAAAGTTGTGTCCAAAGTTACGGGGCCTGGGGTGGCTGTATGTTTTTCCTCTGGTAGCAGGGCCTTCCTTCCTAAAACTTCATAAAAACGCCTAACAGTTCCAAAACCTTTGCATCATGAGCAGCCTGACTATTCACAATGTGCATGATTGCCATATTGTCCACGTTAAACAAAGCTTGATGGTTTCTGAATTGCCCTCCTCATAACGACAGGGCTACCACCAGTAAAAAAGAACTCCAAAAAGTCAATGCTACGCCCTTTTTTCTTCCGTTCTTCTCACCAAATGCACATTATTGCTTGCCTAAATAACACAAAACCTGTTTCACTTGCTGCATCAGAGTAAATCTGAGTAGGCTTATACACCACTTCCCTTAGATGTTGTATAGGAATCCAGTTGAAGTGTTTCAAAATGTTTTCCTAAATTGTCATATCCCCTCACACACCTGCTGACAAACTCTCTCTGAGGTGTGGCAATTGATAGTCTGACAGCTCTAAACTCAGCCTTCCATCTTGTACCACCCTACATGTAAAATGTAAGTGGCACAGCAGCACTTAAATGTTTTGCATTTTTACCTTCCTCTTCTCCAACATCTCATAAACAATTGTAGCATACCCAATTTTCCTATCCTACTGTAGCCTGGCTTTTGTTGAAAAGGAATCAATCTCAGTGTCTAGCGAAATGCCATCTCTGTAGTCAAACCCAATGTTTCGTCTGGCGCCAGAGGAATTCCCACATCCATCAGCAAATCTTGAAAGATAGCCATCCAATCAATGCAAATCTGGGGGTTTTGAGGACCAACAAAAAAGAAATCATTCAAATGATGTGTCACACACAAAAACATTATGTTAATGTAAAGCCCCACTGCAAATATTAACTAAACTTTTTGCATAACACACATGGTAAAGAATAGCCCATGGGCAAAGTTTTATTTAAGAAAAATAGGCCTTCAAATTGTATTTCCGGCAACTGAAAATCCTCTGGATGTACAGGTAACCATCTGATCTCTGATTTCATGCCACTTCTTGCCATACATTCCACAACTCTGGCCTATTGCACTAACTTCATGGCCACATCCACAGAGGAATATTCCACTGAAGTGAGATCTCCCAGTATGAAATCATTAATTAATTGATCCCGGGCCACATCAAAATGTTGAATCAGTCTGTTTTCACCACTTCCCTTGTTTGAGTATATGCTTTTTCACAAAGGAGCTTGATTGACAGTGAGGGTGTTGGTATCATCCTTTCACTTGCACCCCTTAACCTCTCCCTAATTTGATGTCAAAATGTGTGAAAGGGTGATTACTGGCACATTTCAATCTCTCATGACGATCACACAGTGAAAGAGCGTGCTTTAATCTCTATTGAACAAGCCTATGTAAGTCCAACATGCCTGACTGCCCTGCCTGACCTGTGTCAAAACTTCCTGCCCCTCCCAGGGTGGGCCACTCTTAAAATGGCTAATACACCAATGGCAGGTCTCTGGCCGTGTATACCATTTGAGCCACCCAGGCTGGTGCCATCCATGGCTGCCAAGAATCCAAATCGAAATCACTCCACTTCCTTTCCACATTTGCTGCAAGATACACCCATGGCTCTTTGTCAGAACAAACTCAAGCATAACATAAATGTAAGCTGTGCCTTTCCTATTACATCAATGTATTTAAATAATACTACACAGAGCATGGGGAACTTCTCACAGTACACTCTGGCTTATATTAAAAATGCTGCTTTCAAATTTACAATGGTAACACGGACCTTAGGTTGCTTTAACAACTTGAACTCCTCCCGCTTTGAACACTCTTTAGCTCTCACTTTCCTGTTAAATCATCTAAACACCTCTATATATTTTCCTTTCTATATCATTTGCTGATGCCTTCAAATGTATACCCAATGGTTTAGTAATTCCCATGTACAGCTATGTCTTATGTTTCATCTCCTTACTCTCTACCCTAACCATAACTCTGCCTCCCCTACTCCCACCATGTCTCCACCCTCCTCAACTTTCTCTGCAGCAGAAAACAATCCAAAATGGCCACGCCAATAGGCCTCTTTTGATCTACAAGGACAGCACACCCTACTACCCACACCTCCCTGCACAAATGCTCCATCACTAAAAGATTCTCTCTATCTGCCGTCACAGCCTTCATGACCCCCAACTATCGATGTCACCCTAAACCTGCAACTCCATCCCCCGAGCCAATCCAATCCCTGCAGTCTCCTGGACCTCTCCACCTGGGCAGAGCTCCAATTTGCCTGACCCCATCCCCATTTTCTATGCTCCCATCTTAGCTTGTGACTTTGAAAAATTGTTTTATATTGTAAAGGAACAGGCATTGAGATTTGATTCTTTGTGCCAGAGGGTATTACTTTTGTAATGGCCTTCAGCGTTAGCTTAGTCTTCTACATGCTGCAGTTTCATAACTGGCTTGTTTGTGTTTGTTTAATATGTGTACAAAGAGTGTTTCTACTAATAAAGAGATATGTCAATCTCAACAAAGCATAGAGCTGTTCAAAAATAACAATATGAAAATGTGTAGCAATATTGTGAATATTGGATCCTACATGATTATAAAGGAATCAGCTCTGAAAGATGAGTTTCCACCTTAATGTATGCTGCTTCGAATGTGCCTGTGAGCAAAACTAACACAGGGAAATGAGGCATCAACAGGTACTCAGAGCAATCTTGAATCCACCTGTATAGAATTTAAGATTAATGGTAATGTTTCTTTAAATACTACGTGGGATGCCACAGCCCACAGTATGTTAGGAAAACATAAGACACAACTCAATTATAGTCAGATGCTTGATGCACTCAGGGTTTCAACAGGGGGTGGCAGAAAAAATGATGAGAAAACAGAACATGATTACTGAGATATTAGCATGTACTTTTGTTGCAAGAGTCAGATGCCAGCAGGAAAATCCTGTCAACAGGTGTGGAAGCCAGCATAAGGCTAAACGTCGACTAATACAAATTTGACAAATTTAAGTGACAGGAAGTGGAGGAGTGAAAACAAGATAACAAAGAAATCAGAAACAGAAACTACAGTCTGAGATCCAACTGCTAAGCTCCGCCCATCAATAAGTCAATCCATCAAATGACGCTTGTTAAAGAGCATAGCTATTTCGGAGAAAGTGTTGTGGTGCTCTAGCAGATGGAATATGTGGGCCAAAGTAGCAGGAAACTAAACAGAGTCAAGTAGCCAAGTTTTAATTTGCCTTTTGAAGGCTGATAGAAGACTGTTCAAAAGTTGTGCTGTGCATACAGAAAGGAACTGCCACCACAATGAGACTTTAGAAATGTTGCGATCCGTAGAAGGTGATGCTTGTTGGATCTAAGTGCCCTCTCTTGAGTGAATGGAGCTAGTCTATTCAACAGATAGCATGCGATCTCTCCATGGTAAGCTCTGAAAGACAATGTAAGAGCTTTAAAGTTGATATGCTTTTACACCAGAAGCCAGTGCAGATATCTCGAATGTGGGGAGATATGATGGCTCCTCAGCACTGTCCTGATTAGTCATGCCACTGCATTTTGAGTTAGTTGAAGTCTCTCTATCAAATATGCCAGAAGACCTTGGAAGAGACTGCTAGAGTAGTCCAGATAGGATGTGATTAAAGAATGAACTATTGTTTTCCCATTCCCTCCAGCAACCAGCTAAAGAAAGTTCTTTATAGTTTTCATCTTCAAAACACAGACAGAAGAAATATGTTTAATTTGATCCATGAAGGATAGGGTTGAATCAAAGATAATGCCCAGATTTCAAATTGGCGAGGCAGGATTAGAAAGAGTGTCAAGTTCAGCAGGCCATCAAAGGAAAGGTGGCGAGGGGTCATGTTGGCTTAAAATCAGAACTTCCATTTTGTCAGAACTTGTTTAGCAATTTGCATCTATCCAAGTTGCGACTCCTCCAAAACATTCAATTGTAAAAAAAAGCTGCCTTTGTGTTACCTTGGAAGGAACAAAAGTAATTTGGTGTCATCAACGTAACAGTACCTTACCACCCAAAGCTTCAATGAGATTCGTCAAGGGGTAAAGGTATTGCTTGAACAAAAGTGGGCTCTAAGCAGACCTCTGTGGAACACCACATACCAATGGTGTAGGAGATGAAAAGTGGGGGTGGAAGCACACCAGCTGGGATCTATCTGCCTTACAATAAAGACTTAACCCATAAAGGGGCCTTGCCCTGAATGTCAAGACTGCTACAAATCACATGCAAAACAGTGTTGAACGCTGCTGACAAATCAAGGAGCAACACTATGACAGGTGTGCTCTTTCTAAATTCTCCCTGATGAACTTGGGGGTATATTTACTAGGACAGCGATAAATAAACGCAAAGCGGGCTTATCGCTTGTTTGTTTATTGCCGTCTATCGCAGGAATTTATCTCCCTGGTAACGCGTTGTTAACAACACGTTACTCCAGGGCGATAATATTCCAGGGAAATGGGCCAACATCACTGGAAAACCTGTGATGTTGCACCCAAAATGGAGATAGCCTTAGTGATTCGACCCTGTGGTCGTATCACTATAATCCACCTCCCATGTTAGCCATGCCTTAGTCAGGAATTTAACAAAAGTTAAATTCCTGCGTTAAGGCATTGTAACGGGATTTAAAATATTGCTACCCCTCGTTGATGATATCACGAAGCTGCGGTAGTGATATTTTCCCATGGTGTTTTGTTAGGCATGCCTCCTTTGCATCTCATTAGAGATGCAAAACGAGGCATGAACAAAACGGGAGCTGAATCAAGGAAACACGCACTAGTGTGTGCTTGCAAATAATGCGATATATGTATCGCCGCTTTTTTGCCCGAAAACGGACGCTATAGCGGTGATAATTATATCTTCAGCCCTTGGTGATATGCCCCCAAGCTACCTTCAAAAGGCCTGTCTCTGTACTAAAACATGTCCGAAAGCCAAACTGTGAATCATGGAGAATAGAGGTAGCCTCCACAAAAGCTGACAGTTGTTGACTGGCCACTTTTTCTAGGATCTATGCAGGAGCTGGGAAGAGAGATAAGGGCCTGTCATTGTTCATCACGCTAACACCAGCATTATGCTTTTAAACAGTGATTGAAGGGAGTCCTGTTTCCAACAATAAACAAATTGCAGACATTAGAGAGGTATTCCATATTACATTGAGCTAGAGGTTAAAGTGCCGAGCCATAAGTGTGAAGATATGTGGGAGGCATACATCCTCTGGGGAAACAGACTTGCATTTTAATAGCGTCCGCTGTTCCATTCCCTTTGCAGTGACCAAACTACTGACTTACCTCAAAGGAGAAGAAATACTAGTATTGGGTCCGCTGTTCCATTCCCTTTGCAGCGACCAAACTACTGACTTACCTCAAAGGAGAAGAAATACTAGTATTGGCTCCGCTGTTCCATTCCCTTTGCAGCGACCAAACTACTGACTTACCTCACAGGAGAAGAAATACTAGTATTGGGTGTAGAGCTGGAATTCACTCCAGTAGCTGGGATACAATTAAGAATGGCATTCACTTAAAGTGATCAGAGTGAACTGCGGGAGGGAATACTGTATTCCCCACAGCAGTTCATTCCTATTCTGTAGTCAAAACTGAAAAAAGCAGCAACTACAATTTAATAATACCCCAAAAATACTGAGAACTGTTTAGATATTTTATTTTTTATTTCTATAAAATGCATGCATACTGCCCTTAGAATGCATACCAGTCTATCTTTAATGAAAAAACATGTTGTAAATTAAATTGGCCTATGTTTAATGCTACTGAAGAATTTCAGTTTTTCAAACACTTTAGGCAATAATATAAAGATTTATAGCAACAACAAAATCTCAGTTTACTTAGAAAAGGATAGTGGGCAAAATAATCGTTTTGGCATTGCATTTTAAAATATTGTTTATTCCATGACAAATCAAATGTAGTTTAATTTTTGGTTAGGTTTCTTTTGAATAGTTTTTAACAAAGATATAAATGACCGATAACCCAATTTCTTACCGAGAAAGCGATTACTGAAACTAAACTGAAATAAAATAGATTGGAAATAATTCACAGTCTTCAAAAACCCATCTATTTATTTATGTCACTGGAGAATTACAAATGAAACAACTTATTTAGCGATAAATACAAGGCTCACAGAGATGAGAGAAAATAAATATCTCTTTTAGTGAAAGGATAGTTTCTTTAAATCGTCCAATAATTCACTGGTAAATAAATCTTTTTCAGGAAAAAGCAATAACAAATGTGAATGGCAACCGACATACAGAAATACAGACTTTTGTATTTAGTGTAATGCATATACAGAAAGAAAGTGATATTGCTAGAAACGTGATATCGTTTAAATGTATTTTTGTTTTAAATATACTATAATGTTAGCACAATATTTGCAAAACAAAATCTGATTATAGATGTCACATGCACAATCCTGCAGATTATATGATCTGTTTTAAGGTTGATTGAATCGTCAGAGGGAGTGGAGATTGTAGAATTAAGGCATAACACAGCGCAAGGCAAGTAAGTGTAGCATTATCCATTGTTTCCAATAAGGTCAATGACCTAATCTACGAATATTAAACAGGTCTCTCCACCGGCTGCCCTCTTTCCATGGGGTCACCGATTTTTCCCATTGTACATCAGGTCAGTCACAGCCTTTTAAGAGGACCAAGCAGTTTCCTTTCTTCTGTTCTTGCTGCTTTTTTCACTTACGGCCAGTGCTTTTCCTACTAGACAAATGCCTGTAATAAGTCATTTTTGCTTGTAACCTTCTAAAACTAAAAGACGTTGTAATTAGAGAACAAACCTCCATTTTGTATATTTGTGAGATTTTCGTTCAGATTGTAGGTGGTGATTCAGATTATGTTAGCATGTTTTTAAGCAGTATTGATTAGAGGTTAGGCAGTACATCGGTTGCCTAAGACTTTTGGTTCAAAGAATCTTATTTGTATATAGAGTCGACAGAAACACGAGACTGCATATGTTACACATTCCACTGAATTTCACCCACTCTTGACAAGCATACCAAGGGGCAGATTTACAAGGTATGGCGCATACCTGCATATCAGCAGGATGCGCCAGTAAAGATCGACACACAATTCTACCCTTGGGCCACCACAGATGTGTCGCATTTACACTGTAGCGCAGGGATAGAGAGATGTGTGTTGCATCTGATGGCATAAGGGTGGTGCATTGCTGGACTCATGCCACAAATGTGAAAGAACTCCAGTACTGCTCGGGCCACCCATACCTAACGTGCTGCGCTACTCCTTACGCCTGTTTGAAGCACGCGTACGTTTTCGTCGCAGCGGACTCTGTAAAGTGATTCAGTGAAATCTTGTAAATTTCACTGCGTCACTTTTGCGATGTTTATTTCGACGGAACGTCCACCCTGCATACATTAAACCTGACACAGGTTTAATGTGGTGCAGGGCTTTACAACATGACGGATCATCCTGGATGTGTCATGTTGTAAATAAGTCGCAAAGTGGCGCATGGTTTACGCCGCTGCTGCGTCACAGAAGTGACGCAACAGCGGCAAAAATGTGTTGCAAGCTGCTAGTAAATCTGCCCCCAAGTTTCCATGACTTATAAACTATTTTCAAATATTTTTTATTCCTTCACTTTTCTTAAGATAGGACGCTGCAATGTGAACAAGTGAGCACTTAAAAAAAGGGACCTTTCTGAGATTCATTTTCTACTCAAAAGTAAGAAAAGGTACATATTGTTCTGGATTCTTCTCTTAAAGTGTCCAATGCCCCGGAGTGAAACTTTAATTGTCCCTGAATTATTCTGAGCTGCCATCAGAAATAACACGCTGTAGCCTTTGCTTACCCAAATGCTGCTGCAAATCTCTCTCATTTGCCACTTTTATTTAAGTACTATTCTGTGCATCAGCAGCTGCCTTTGTTCAATTTGTCAACAACACTAATGTGTTCCTTCCATTGTATTCTCACGGGGTTACTTAGAACCACACCTGCAATCAAGCTCACGCCTTGATGCATGGGCTGCATCTTGACAGTCTCACAAATCTTATGTGCACAATTCTTCTAATGCTCTGGCAGCAGACACGTATTACGAGATGGGTGATTGCCTTTGTGAAGACCGTGGCTGAAAACCCGAGACCGTCAGCAGATCACTGGCTACTGGGTTTGCAGTTTGTGGACAGGCATCTGCCATAGGGCGGTACAGAGGAGCTGCATCAACGTCTGTATTACGAGTTGCCTTGTCCAGAAGCTGACTGTGGCAGTCCGACCACCTACTTCAAGGTGGCGATGATGGAAGATTCACGTGTGTTCACCCCTTTTGTGTTCTTCCAGGCAGATCCCTTTCTTAAGGTCCTCCATTCACAGCAGATTCTTCACCTTGAGTATTACTACCCTGTATGCAATGATCTGAGCCTTTGTTGTACCATATACAAATTGCCAGGACTGCCTACATATGGGCCGTATCGTGGCAATGGGTAGATGGTGATTTTCCACATGTATCATGCATACATATGCAGCCAACACAAATGAACATGCAGGCATCAATATATTTGGTAAAAGTACTCACTACTGCTGCAAGATCCCTGCATCTTTACCACAGGCACCGTGGTCAACTTGTGATACGGTAGTCTTTGTACTGCAAGCTCCATTGACTACTGGCGGGGCACATGCGGTTCTCAGTCTGTCGGTCCGCCAAACTCATAATAAGGCACTAGATGTCCAAAAGTGACTAAATAGGAACATTTTATTTTCATTTTTTTTTTGCTGAGTTTTATATAGCGCAAACTAGACCCTAACCTAGGGGCACATTAGGATTGCGGTTAATCCACATCCTCCGGGCCGGCAGAAGCCACCGCAGGCCCGGAGGATGCGGATTAACCGCTGCGGACAGAAAAAAGACCCCCCGCCAGATTAGGATGGCTGGGGGATCTTTTTTCCGTCCGCTGCTTTTCCGCCGCGGTCGCCTCCCGTCCGCGGCGGAAAAGCACTAACATGGCTGGCGGTGTCTATCAGACACCGCCAGCCATATTAGGATGTCAGCGGTGCTATGCCTTTACACAGCGGCATTTCCGCCGTGTAAAGGCATACGCATAAGGACTCCAAAAAGTTGAGGTAGCACTGAGAGTACAAAGGGAATGTGGAACACCATGCACAATGTCTTTTGTGATTAGGTTTGCAAGGTTGTTATTATGGAACTACAGCTTTGGACAGCTCTCAATTATTGGTCTGCCATTACTTCACAGAGAGTCATATGTTCTTACATCTAAACTGTGTACTTTTTCCACACAAGTATGTAATATTTCCTCCTGGGTAGCAATTTTTTCTTGCAAGTGCTACAGGGTGCTGAAAATGATTGCACTGTTCTCTTACAAGTTCAATTTTAAATATTTCCTTGAAATATTGAAAATGGGTTGATGGCTTTTAACCTGAAAATCTATATGCATAAAACTTCATAAAGCGCAAGTTGTAATTATATTATTCCAATAATTATTAGAAGTTTAAAAGTGAAACACCCAGATGTTTTTTGTAGAACAACTTTTCTAGATGTGATTGCTTTTTGTTTGACTTCAAATATGGCCTGTACAATAAAACTATCAAATAACAGAGTTAGGCAAATATGAACAATTCAGGAAAATTGAAAATATTTTTGACATTTTTGGTTGACATTCTACATATGTGTGATTTCCACAAATATACATCCAGTGTAGGGCTTTGATGATGCCCTCACAGTGCAGTCACGATGCAGTGTAGTGCAGTGTGGCTTTTGGTTATTTTTAGCCATTTTATGGCTTTTGTAGGATGTTGCTCACCACCAATTCAAAACCTCACAGCACATATAGAGTGGAGCTAAAGTTGACCTGGAGAAGGCTTAGATCAACTAAAGATAAAAAAAGTTGATACAGCCTTGAGCAACATTAGTAAGACTGCATGATTGAGGTGGACCGATCTAGGGCATCTAACCAGTAGCCTAGAGAGAGGATTAAATGTATAGACTCTGGACACTATTATTATCTAAATGTCATGGTGACAAGGATGTTCTGAAAGGATTTCCTGTCTTTGAAGTGATCCTTATGAAATTTGAGATGATTAGATAAAGAGTTCCAGAGAGGTACCTTGAAGAAGAAGGGAGCAGAAGCTATTATGTTTCTATCTGAATTGATGTGGTGTCATCAGACTTTATTGGCAGTCTGGAGGTACCATGATGGCTGAAAGGATACACAAAACTGGTGATTTGGAGTGGAGTTTTTTGGAGCCTTACGATAAATAGTTATAAAAGCATTGTCCAGCAGATAAGACAAATAGTGTTATGTTTAATCCTTCCTGCATTGAGAGCAAATAAAGATATTGAGAGCAGAATTAACTGTCATGGCATTTGATGTTGTATATCACTATGGCAGCATAGTTTTAAACTCACTGGAGCTTCACGCAGGAAGTGACAGAAGGACACTGTAGAGACCGTCCTAATAATCCAGGTGGAACATGAACACTGAGAAATTCAAGGCAGTTTTCCATGTACAATGTAGCAGAGGAAATAGTCTCTTCAGGTGACAGAGATTAAGCATGCATTTTTGCATATCACATTTGTTTGTGGAGTGAATGTGAAACTGCTGTTGAAGACTATTCCCTGGCTGCATGTTTGGTTCATCATGTTCGGTTGGGATTCTACGTCATCCGACCAAGCAAAGGGTGTTGCAGGGTTGACCGAGCCAAATAGCAAAATTTCAGTCCTATCCCCACTGAGACATAGCCAATTATTTTGCAACTGCTTGTGAATGTGTGAGAGACCATGGGAAAGCATGAGGAAACGTTCAGGGTTGTTCTCTTGCTTCAGGAATAGCTGGGTGTCATCAGGTATGTATGTTATCCAAACCTGTAGGAATTCAAGAAATCTGCTAATCGATGTTCAATGGAACGACTGGGAAAGTGGAACCTTGAAGAACACTATAATAGATTTTGAGTGTTCTAGAAAAGAAAAGACCTAGTTTAACATGGTGTTTGGGGTTTTGTAGGAAGGAGGACAAAACAGGCAAAGCTCTCAGTGCAGTGTTGTGCCGTACAGGCTTAGCTATATTTTGTCAGGCTACACAGTTTGATGCCACATGTTGAGTAAATATTAGCCCACTTTGCTCTGCACTTGCCAGGCGTATGTTGGCAAGCTGTGTATTTATGATAAGTTACAGAGTACCAAGAAAAAGAGCATTATGGGGTCTAGTCACAAATATAAACTTACACATGAGTAATTGTACATGTGCAAGTCTACTCTTGAAACCGGGGTGGAGTCAGCAGAAATATCATAAATGACTTTGAAATTACAACTAGTAGTGATGTTAAGATCATATATGATGTTCTGCACACTTGGTAGATATGAATTAGGATGGAGATCTCTCAATGGTAAAGGAAAAAAAAATGTAAAGCTACATTAAAAAAAATATAGTTGTAAGTTAAATGTTGATATAAATTCATTTTATGCATGAATTTTAATTGCAGAATCATTTAATAAATGCTGCAATTATTTACATACATTTGAAATATAAACAATTTAAGTATATTACATTACTTTCTTAAAGATTTATTGAAAACATAACACCCACCTAAAATAAAATGTTTATTTATTATGTAATAAAAATTACAAAATGTTATGTATAGTATTAAAGAAAAAGGATTTGTTTAATTTTATTTATAAACTAATTTTTTGGGAAATATTTTAGTGGAAACACATTGATTTTTAATTGTAGTTTTTTAACATTAAAATAATTGTAAACATATTTGTAAAATTTTTAAACAAATTAATTTATTTGTGCATTTTGGAGGGGCTTATTTTAAGTCCCTACCGTCTCTTTTCTGTGTGGCTAATTTTTTAGGAGCTGCTTTAAAGCTAATAATAACAAGGGGGGATTACATGTTGAGGTTTCCTTCTTATTCCCATGCAATGTCTTGTCTATGTGATTGATTTATATTTGTGGTAACCCCCAAACAGTCTGTTTTAATGTAATGTATCCTTATGAGAATTTTTTTTAATGTTTTGTTATTTATATGTTTTTATGATTTGTTGCTCAAAACGAATAAAGTTTATACTGATAAGTCCCTACCGTCAATATTTTCTGTGACAGGGTGTTACAGTAGATGTGAGTGGCTATTGGTGGGTTGTATTACATTACCATACCTCCCTTCACCATGAATGTCTATACATCGCACATTTCACAACGCATACCACTACCATGCATTTACATTCATTCACATTAGAAACACCTTCACCACGCATTCCATGACCACTCATACTTTTACCACATTTACTGCCTCTGAAAATTTCTAACACAGTGTACACTACCACCTACTGATCAAAATTACCTCTAAATTCATTTTCTAATTCCATTTCTTGTTTACACATTTGTTAGTATGTGAACATATTATATTTTTAGGGGGAGACCCCACAAGCTCCCTTTTTTAATTATCCTCAAATGAGTCGTTTTGTCTTGCATTGTAAAGACTTGCATGCCAACAGTCTTTACAATCGAAAAACTATGTGGAAAATGTTCGGATTACAGGCTGTTTCCCCTATGTCTGGTGCCAGACACACTCCAGTTTATTTACAGCTGTATTAGCAGTAGTAACTATAGAATTGTAGTTTGTCAGTTTTACTCTTTTGTGGGTGACTGCATGTCTCTCCCTAAACCTAACACTAGTTCTTCCATAACCCCTCCTTACTCCTCAAAAATACCCTTCCTTCTAGTAGTAAGTTTTCCTCATTTTCCAACCACTCTCTTGATCCTCCCACATTTACTACTAAAACGTGTTCCTGCCTTTGCCATTAAGGATGATAATTCAGTGTAATTTTGAGTAGCTTAATAAGGATTCGCCCAGTGAAAAATATAGATTCTAGCTGCTGCTTTCTAGGTGGACTTCAGGTTGTTTGTCCCACTTGGTTAGAATTTCCATAGATTTTGGTTCTGGGGTGGTTGAACCAATCTCTCAGGTAGGTGTTTTATTTTTTTTCGGAAAGGATATATTTGATTAAATTGATTCATTATCTCCTTTTTAGGTAGGTTATTAAATGCCAAGGTGAACTGTGAAAGGGATAAATAAAATGTGTCTGTTAGAGATATTCAAGGGACACAAGATGTCAAATCTTTTCCCTGATCTGTTCAAAATAAAATGTCCTTCTGTTGTTAGGCCCAATCATGACCACTTGAGGATAATTTATTCAACAAAGTTTAGGGAAAGAGCTTTATAATATATTATGAGTGTCTTGGCATGTATAGTAGGAATTATAATTCATTGAGTTTTTTCTCATATCCCAGATATAAATTAAGCTCTTATATCTTAATCAATTAAGTTGCATCAGAACTGTAATACAACAGGGCAGCATGCTAATGCTGTAATTTCTCAACATAATTGCTATTATAGAATTTTCAAAATGGAATGCTGACATTGATAAGCAGTGACTCTGTTGTGCAAATGATGCTATGAAATGGAAACAAAATCTGACAAAGACCCTCCTCTTTGAATAATTCTAAAATTCTTACTTTTACTTGTGGGCATTTATTGTTTCACATTAGGCGTTATTTCGTTATGTAAATTAGCATGAAAATGTGTGTCTAGTTTGCAATATAGATATAAGAAATAGAATAAAATCACCAGCAATATGGACATTTTGATTAAAGCAATGTGGTCCAATATGGATTACAGCAAGAGCTTTCTTGCTTCAAAGTGCTGCATTTTTTCCTTTAAAGGTCCATGAATATGAACAAACGTATCTTCCTGCTGTTCTGAGTATTATACCTCTAAATATTGCTTTGGGTTTTGGCAGTAAATTCTTCTAAAACTAATAGACTGTTAGAGAGTGTGTTTACAAGCAGAATAGCAGACTTAGATTAGTTTATTTTATGTATGCCTATATATTTATATATATTTATATTTATAATGTTTAGCGCGGGTTTATATCATTTTTATCTGGTAACGAAAAAAAACTATATTGTCTGTGCACTGTTTGATTTTGTGTATGCTTCTGGTGAAGGGCCTCAGATTTTTCTATTCAAGTGGATACATTGAGCAAAAGGTTCTATAACAAAAAGCAAAAACAGTGAAGGGGCGCCCCAGGTGCATCCCCTATTTGGGTAAAGCCAGATGATTTATTATGTGTTCCTCGATAAAGGGTAGCAACTTGTCCTGCGAATTCCTCTAGAAGTTTCTTAAGACTTTTGAATCTCAATTGCTAGCTTATAAGACCAAATTCATTCTCACCATCCAGCAAAAGGATTGCTGAGGAATTGTATCTGCTATTATTAGATGGGTAAATTCAGAGATGTAGTATGTATATTCCAGTTAAGTTGCACCTTTTTTTAAAGCAATTTTGATCTTTATATATAAGTTGGAGAGTAATGTTAGTCGAAGAGGAAGTTAATATATTATGTAGATTTTATAATCAGTATTTAACAACATATCCAGCATCCAAGAAGAGGATGACGTTTCTGATTTGCAAAAACATTATTATATATCATAACTCCTTTCAGAAAAGAGTGGGAAGTAGTGCATTTTCAGTTCATAGTTCAGCAAATCCGTCAAGTTCTATTAAGTTAGTTATAAAAAATTTATAAAATTCGGCTCCATAGTACTGTTCCCCTGGGTTTTGGAACTGGGATTTCTTTTAATTATTTATCCTACTTCCTTTTTTTGTTATAGGATTAGTAAGTATTTTCACTGACTCTAGGGTCCCTGTCGGTAGATTTATTTTTAGTGAGAAATTTCTTGATTACTATCTCATAGAGATGCAAATCACTCTGTGGTTCTTTATTCAATAAGAAGGGACGTATATTCTTCTAATTCTTTTTTTGATCCTTTTATTATCTCCAGTCAACTGTCCAGATGTGGGATCGTTTTGCTTAAAATCTTTTTCTTTTTAAGCCCACAACATAGTTGAGATTGTACTGATCAATTTCTTGATGCAACCACAAAAGCTTTGTCTGCTTCTGTCTGGAGCGCTGCTAAAGTTTCTCCTTTATTAGCAGTCCCATCCTACCAGTGAGTCTGAAAATGTTTATTCTCAACTTTTTTAAACTTTCCCTCAGAAATAGTAGTCTTATTCATCACCCATGTTATAAATGGCCATTTTTGCAGGGTTGCCGCCAAACCTATTTACCTTCTTCCGCGAAATTTTGCTGAATTCGTTTTTGTTGGCTTTAGGACTTAGGACACTTTTCCACTGCTGACTAACCCTGGGCAGGTAACTCTGCTCGGCCAGCGGAGTTTGCGGATATTTGCCTACTCCGACTCCACTGCAAACGCGGAGGTAGGCAAAACTCTGCCTCCGTGGTGGAGCAGAGTTAGCCGCTCCCTTCCCCCTCCCAAAAGCAAGACGTACAACGTAGTGTTTTTTTCATTGAAGGACACAAGAAGCAGGAAGGGGAGTGGCCAGGCAGGGGAGGTGGCAGACATTCAGGTAAGTGTTTTCTTTCTTCATTTTTAAATCATTTAGGAGGGAGGAGGGCGCGGAGCTAAGCGGAGCTCTCTATAGAGCTCCGTGTGGAGGCACTACGAAGGCTCCGCACACCCTTACTGCTGACTAGTGCTAAAGTGAATGAAATGAAATGAATGAAATGAAAACGGGATTTCTAGAGCGCATGGCTGCCCGGGGGCGTCCCAGCGCTGAAATTGTACTGGCCACTGAGAGGGGAAGCAAAAACGGGAAGGGAATAGGCAAATTATTGTGGGAACAGATGGGTTTTGAGAAGCTTGCGAAATTTGTTGTGATTCGCTTCTGCTCGAAGATGAATAGGTAGGGCGTTCCACAGTATTGCAGCTGCAACTGAGAAACGACGTCCTCCAGTACGGGCTTTTTTTATTTTATGTACTGTGGCCAAGTTGCCATGGGAGGAACGCAGAGGTCTGTTGGGTTTATATGGGAAGAGCCTAGTTTTATGCAACGGGGGGCCCTGACCTTGTAGAGCTTTATGCGTTATACAAAGTGCCTTGAATTTGACCCTTTCACGGATTGGGAGCCAGTGAAGGGTCTTCAATGCAGGTTTAGCTGATGTTCTGCGGGAGGTGCCTGTCAGGAGCCTAGCAGCGGCATTTTGAGTTCTCTGCAAGATGTTCAAGGTTGTTTCAGGGGCTGCCAGGAAGAGGGCATTGCCATAATCTAGCCTCGATGATATCAGCCCTTGTATTAGGAGCTTTTGAGAGGGGGCAGGGAGCAGAGGGAGAATTTTTCTAGCTGAACGAAGTAGGCCTACGCAGATACCTGCGTTTTTTTTTTGCCTGGGTTTTAAGAGAAAGGTCCTGTTCTAACCAGAAACCCAGACTTTTGAGCTCCGGCTTAGGTTGGGGAAGGGTCCCTAGGCAAGATGGCCACATTGCGCTCGGGAGGGGTGATGTTTGTGGTCCCAGTAGCATGAGCTCGGTTTTAGAGCCGTTCAGTTTCAGTCTTGAATCACACATCCACTGATAGATCCCTTCAAGGCAGTCATGAAGGTTTTTGATTCGATCACTCTCTAGCGAAAAAGAGACCACCATTTGGGTGTCATCAGCGTATGTGATGGTTTTTATCCCAAATGGGGAGACCACTTCATCCAGGGGGGCCATATAGGTGTTAAATAGTGTAGGGCTCAATGAAGAGCCCTGGGGGACCCCACACTGGAGGGGAAAAAAGTCGGATCGCTCATTACCTTCACAGACCTGAAAGGTTCTGTTTTTAAGGAAGGAAGTGAGCCAGCGAAGTGCGGTGTTTCTTATACCTAAGTTGGACAGTCGCTGTATCAGGATCTCGGTCCACCGTATCAAATGCAGCACTTAGATCCAGGAGGATCAGTAGCACCAATCCCCCTGAATCCAAGATGCATCTGGCTTCCTCCATCACTTGAAGAAGGGCGGTCTCGGTCCCCTGCCCAGGACGGAACCCAGTTTGAGAAGGGCGAAGAAGGTTGTTGGCTTCTAGGAAAGCCGATAGTTGTTGGTTAACAACCTTCTCCGTGATCTTACTTATCCCTGGTAATAGGGAGATAGGGCGAAGGTTGGTGAGATCCAGTGGGTCGAGACCTGGTTTTTTCTGGATGGCTTTCACTACTGCGTGTTTCCAGCTATGGGGGACCACTCCTTGGCTGAGGGAGGCATTGATGAGATCGGTGGCCTGGTGTGAGATAGTGGGTCCCACTTGTTTGAGAATGTGAATGGGAGCAGGATCGTTTGGAGAGCCACTTTTCATCCCTGAGAGAGTTTTAAGAAATTCTTCCTTGGTCATCTGATAGAAACTGTCAAGGATAGGACCATTTAATGGACGGGTCAAGGTTTCAGCGGGGATTTTGTCAGATTTGGGGGGGAGGGTTTGTAGAATGGTAGTTATTTTATTCTGAAAATAAGATCCTATTTGATTGCATCTAGCAACAGAGGGTAACTGGGTTGGGGAGGGATTTGGAATTTTTAATACGTTTTTAAAGATTTTATAGGTCTCACGGGACGAATTAGAGGCAGATTTGATTTTTTCCTCATAGAAGGAGGCCTGAGCTGACTTTCGGGCTAGTTTATAGATGTTCATTGATTTTTTATATTCTTCTTTGAGAAGAGGGTCCCAGTTTTTCCTCCATTTGCGTTCTTGAACTTTACAATTTTTCCGAAGAATCTTGAGTTCATGGGAGTACCAGGGGGATTTAAAAGAGGTGCATTTTTTCTTTAGATTTTTCTTCGGAGCGACTTGGTCTAAGGTAGAGGTAAGCCAGTTGTTAAATTTTTTATCTGCTTTGTCTGGGTCGGGGTCAGCATAAGGGGCAGAGTGAGTTAGTTTTTGCATCCAATTTTCAAAAGATATTTTGGACCAAATTCTATCCTGTTGTCTTGGGGTGAGGGTCTGGGGAGTGTCAGGAGTGATCTGCCAAAAAAAAGGAATCAGGAAGTGATCTGACCATGGGAGGGGGAGTGGGTGGGAGACTTCTAGATTAAGGAGATTAGTGAAGAGTGGATCTAACAGATGTCCTTTGGAGTGAGTTGCTTCAGAGTTTTTAAGTTGGATGTCAAATGCTTTTAATTCCGAGATTATATCTCCAGCAACTTTATCTTTGTTGTCCTCAAAGTGGAGATTTAAGTCTCCTAAAAGGAGAAAGCTGGAGGTCAAAGTGCCCATGGATATGGTGGCCTCTAGCAGAGAGTTGACGACATTTCCTAGACTGGTGGGGGGACGATAGATGAGAAATCCCGAAAGGGTTTTATTGGGATTTATTTGGAGAGAAAAGTGTAGATTTTCACAATCCTCGATACCTCCATTTTATATTCTGCAGGTAAGGGTGTTTTTATAAACAATCGCCAACCCTCCTCCTTTACCCTTAGGTCTATTTTGGTATAGTATGAGGTAGCCTGTGAGGAGCATATTGACGATGTCAGCTTCGGAATGGGGCGTAAGCCATGTTTCCGTAAGAAAAAGTGCATCTAATGTCATATCCTGGATCAGCTGGTTGATTTCTACGGAGTGTTTAGATGCAGATCTGCAATTAAGTAACGCTAGGTTGACTGATTTAATTGTGAGGTGTTTCCCTCTAGTATTGTCAGAGGTTAACGGTATGGGGGTAAGGGTAGATGTGGTCGGGCGGTATTGAAGGAGAAGATCCCTCGAGTATTGTATTCTCTTACCTCCTGATTTGGGCATAGTAAGTGGCCCTGTGCCCGGCCTGGCTCGGACGGGCCCAGACGGGCTTGCCTCTGGCGCGCCTCGGCGCGCCATCGGCGCGCCCGCTGCGCGGACGAGAAGAGGGCTTCATTTTATGGTGATTGGGCCGAAATCGCCCAGCCACTAGAGCGCTGTCCTAGCCCCTATCTAAGATGGCGGCCGTGGATTGAGTGCCTCGGGGATAAGTAAATAAGGCAGACCGGGAGCCCTAAACTGCTTCAGGTCGTGCAATTAGTCTGCACGAGGAAGCGGCTCACTCAGGTAGGTTTAGCAGGAATTATGGACAATAAACAGCGTTTTTACAAAGTCACAATAAAAAACAATTCTGTGCAGTTTTAAAACAGCGTGAGTGCTGGTAAAAAGTTTCAATGCAAAAACGAGCTTTGTAAGTTGATTAATTTAGCAGGAGCAGCCAATTGTTCTGCTGCTCGAACTCTAGCCTCCCGGCTTCCACCTCAGGAGGGTACAATCACTGCGTGTGCTTTCACCTCCCAACGTGTTATATTGGTTCATCCCCATTTGGCATATTTAATTTAGTTATAAACTCATAGTAAAGAGCACAACATGTACCCCAGGACCTGCAAATAAAATGCTACTAATGGATCAGAGGGTGACTTATTGTGCCATCCCCTTAGGCGGCCCTCTACCCATGGCTCAGGCCTGCCATTGCAGAGCATGTGTGTGCAGTTTATGCTGGCATTTTGACCCGCCAAAATAAATCTTTTGCCAAGTCCAAACCTATCCCTTTTATACATATACGCCAACCCTACGATAGGCCCTGAACAACCCAGAGGGCAAGGTGCAATGTATTTAAATAGCAGGATATGTACTGGTAGTGAAAAACTTCCAAAGAAATTTTTCACTACGCAAGGCCCATTTTTCCCATAGGATAACATTGGGATTACCTTATTACATTTTATAGATGTAATTTCCAAATGAGAAGAGATCGTTTTTTCAAGTTTGTTGTCCCTGGAATCATAATTTTAAAACCTACCTTTATAGGGAAGTCAGATTACAAATAGCAATTCTGAAAATGCCACTTTTAGAAATTAGGCTTTTTTTTATTTTTACTTTAGCCATTTGTTGCCTACTGTTTGTCTCTAATCACATGGCTGGGATAAGTAACAGCTGGGCTTTGTGTATTCCCCCTAGCCATACACACATGGCAGCTTTGATGTGACTTGATGGGCCATCCTGGCAGGATGGAAGGGAAGAGCTAGATCCTGCCTCACTTACACCTGAATAGTCTGTGTCCTGTCCACACACAAAGAGCTGTATAACACCCTTTAGTGAGACTGGAGCAAAGGAAGGAAGAGCAGGACCTCTGTGCACTTTAAATGCCTCTCTTTGTAGTCTCCCCCACTTCAAAGGCTCAACTGGGTTTAAGTACTGGACCTCTGACACCACCACTACAGTACACTTCTGGACCAGTGGATACTTTGCCAGGAAGAAGTGCTGCTGTGCTTTTGAATAGACTGCCACTATGCTGGACTGCTACTCTAAAGGAGCTGCTGCCTTGCTGTGTAAACTTGCTGCCTGCTACACTCTTGCCTGGGGAGGAAACACTGGACCTGTTTCCCATATTGAACCCAGGACCCCAGAGTGATTCAAAGGGCTAGTGTGCTGCCCTCCTGATTTGTGCCTCAGGGACATGACAGGCATCCTGCACCTCCTGGACCCATCATGATCAAGCTCCGGACCCTCAAGAAGAACCTCTCTGATCCTGGGCCCTTTGAGGTGATCTTTTTGCTCTTGAATTCAAGCTCTTGGGCTCTTTGCAAATAACTCTTTTGCTCTAAACTCCGCTGCTTACCCTGAAATCCAGCATGGGCTGTTGCAATTACGACTCTTCAGAAAGCAAGTATTGCCGTTCGCAACCACGAGGCTCCAGCCCATCTGCTGCTATACGTCGCTTACTTTTCGTGCCCCACAGACCCTTACTAAAGATGCCCTCCTTAGTCCTGGCACATTTTTTATCCACGATTGAGACTCTTGGCACAAAACTGGAGAAGGTAAACCTTCAGCGGGACTAATATGGGGCTATATCCTATCCACACTCCATTGCAGTCATCTTGATCTTTGGGAGTTGGCCTGGTCTAGCGTGGTCAGATTTCCCCGGTTGGTGCTGTATGGTTTTAAGCACTATATTGCAATTTAGTCTTTAAAACTTCTTAACTCCATTTTCACTGATTGGACTTTTGTTGTTTTGGTCTTGTTGTGTAGGGTCTATTTTCACAAACCGGTGTGGGATCTTTTTGTATTTTATTTTCACTGTTTTACTGTTTGAAGTTTTGCACAAATACTTTACACATTTCCTCTAAAGTTAGGCCTGATTGCTCTGTGCCACGCTACCACAGCACAGATTAATTTAGGGTGTACGTGTGCCTTAGCCTGTCTAGAAATGTGTTTACTGCGTGACCAGGGTTTATATCCCAATCAACCAGGCATCCAATTTCTAAATATCCTGCTGTGTGATTTTTGTAGGAATATTGCTAAGGATTCCATGGTTACCACATAATGATCTGAAAAGCAAAAAATGGTTTATTTTTCCTTATTCCAACAAAGGGGGAGCAATAAAAACCAAACCAATTCTTAATTCTTATTTGTATTGCTTGGAAAAAAAATTGTGTATATTCTGCTACGTGGGTTCATGTTTTTCTGTATGTCATCAATCCCAGTTGACTCACAAAGATCTTTGAAGCTTTGTTTACATTTTTTACCTTGTGAAGGGTTGAGGTAAGAGTAGTCTAATTGGGGACTGGGTAAAAAGGTATAATATCTGCATATGACAGTGTCCCTCAGAGGTTGGTTATGATCCTATACCTGATTTGGAAAGGACTGAGGACTATCTGATATTTTTCTATAGTATGAGATAATATTGAAATTCTGCTTTTCTGACTTAATACCGAGGATTAGCCAAAACATGCCATTATCCCAAATGGGATTACCACATTGAATTTGAAAGTTTTTGCTAATCAATATTGCAACACCCCTATGTTATGTGGTTCCCAATGAAAAGTAACCTTATCTACTGAATGATATTAAAACGTTGTTTTTTCTTAATGAAGCATCAAAGAATTGGCAAAGCCAATCAAATACAGCCTGTCTTTTGTGCCTATTATTTAACCCATTAACATTGTTGTTCATAATCACAATTTATTCCATGTTGATTTAGTGCCTTTTAGGTGTACCAATTGCAATTAGTCTCTAACCACTTACATATCTCATATTTTTACACTTCTGATTGTATTCTGCTTATCATGTGTTAATATGCCTTGGTTAACACTTATTTCAGTGCCTAATTGTTAATTTCTAGGTGGGAAAACCTTTTCACTTGTTCCTTTCTCGAAAGAAACTGATTTGCCAACCCTTGTTTTCTGTGCTGTAGAGGGAATTATGTAAGTCATTCCCTTGTCCTTTTTTCTAATTATTTCTTTAATCATAATTGTACTGTTATTAAGCTCCTAACTCAGCTATTGAGGCTTAATATTTGCAAGACTCTTAATGGAATAGGATTTAGCAGAGAGTTTTGTACTCGCATTACACCGTATGTACGTCTTCATGCGCTTTTTCATCATATGTGATAATTATGCAATGACTAAATTGATTTTTTCTTTATCATTTCAGTTTTTTGTTTGACTGAAGATACAGGTATCTGTTGATATGCACTCATAATAATAACAGAATTACAATTTATTGGACACAAATATTAAATGATTTGCTGCATTTTTATGCAGCTCTATGCAAACCACTGTGCTCAGTCAAATTTAATTTTTGGCCAGATGATGGCCCAGTAACTAGTCCAGTGTCAAATTGCTGTTAACTGATAGACAGTTGGTAGAATGAGAAATGATTGGCTGTTTAAGAACATTATATAGTCAAAAATAGGGCGCATGTTTAAAAAGCATGTTTCTATTGGTTAGTAAAACAAGTTTGAAAGGTGCATTACATTGGATAAGCTTATATTTTGAAAAGTCAAGCACACTTGCTGTTTGTATTTGCAACATTGTGTGCTGAACTTGTTACCTGTCAGTTCAGTTGAGTGTTCCATGAACTGTTACTATGGAAAGATGCATTAAGGATAATGGGTGTAGGTTAGAAAGTTAGAAAGTTAACTGTAACATTACAATGTGAATTTGTTATAAATATTAAAGTAATATATGATTTCCCAAGTTTGTGCTATCTTTAGAAATAATGTATTACAAAAAAAGTGGTGACATTATTTGTATTATATTTTTAACTCCCGCATGGATTCGCGATGCCATCGTATACGGTGCACGGTGCAGGCGTGACTCAAGAAAATACCAGAAGCCTTTTGGGGTCAGTTAGAAGTCAGTTGGCAAGGGTGGATATGTGTAACCAATAGAAAAGTGTTTTAGAATTTGAAATAATCTGGGAAGCAATGTGATTTGTTATTTACATCTATATGTGTAGAGAAAGAGAGGAAAATATTGCCAGTATCGACTCTGCTAAGAGCAGTGCATTTTATTGATTGTGTGCATAAGAAAATCTGGTGTGAGATTCTGGTACTTCATAATCTACAAATCAGTTTGAAAGGTGAGTTCTCAATTTTTATAAGAGTTATACTATGTGGTGCATTTGTTTTTAAAGATACAATATAAATCATGACATTTGAAGTTTGAGATATATTTTGTAATGAAGAAATGTTTATTTCAGTTTTATTTAATGTATTTAAATGTTGTTTAATACAAATTTCATATAGTATTAGAGCATTGGAAGGTTGGGAGCTCCATTGCATACAATGGAGCGCTCCATACTTCTACGGGTCGGTAAAGGCCCAGCAGAGCAACATTCCAATGTTTTTCAAAGGCCTTTCAGGGCTCAAGGGGATTTTAATCCTCTCGAGCCTCGATATGCCTGTGTTTTATTCGCTAGAACATTCTGCCCTCTAGTGACAGAAAGTGCTAATAGCTTTTTAGCCCTTCATAGCTGGGCTATACCGGCTATTTTAGTCCTGTGCCTTGTTAAAGTCTCTCGCCTTCGGCTCGGGCCTTTAATGCGGCAGCGTGCCTTAAATAACCGGTATAGCCTGCTGCGGCGGGCTATAAGGCTATACTATGTATGAGAAAAGATAGTTCCTAGAAATGTTGAAGAAGTAATAACTGAAGAAGTTCAAGGGAGAAGTATCCAGGCTCCAGTCATGGGATTGAAGTAGTATTTGTAGTATACGTCAAGAATCTATTGATATTTTTCTAAATTTCTCAAGAGAATATGGAAAAAAAACTGTGAAACAGAAGATTAAAATATTCCAAGGACTGGCTTCTTGCAAGGTCATTCTCTGGCTTGTATTTCTAGGAAAGTGTGTCAAAGTCATTTTCATCATTGAAGAATGTGAGCAGTACATCATTTCAAAATGCGGAAGATAGTTAGCCGATTATACTAAGTAAAAAGTCCTGCATTATGTCTAAATTAAATTAATACAGCTCTTTTGCATGGTACAGTGTTGGATGTAAAAAATGTTTGTGATGATATAGAGTTACGTTTCTTTGCTGGTTAAGAGGACTGTAGAAAAAGCGAGAGTTTGATAAGTGTGGTGTTGAAGAAGAGATGAAAGCTACTACTGAGGTGACATTTGAAAAAGAAATAACACATTTTTAAGTAGCTTCTGGTGAAAATCCCAACTATTTTTGTGTTTGTTGCCGGCGTACTCACTATAAAATTCAAACTAGGAATGTAGATGTGTTTTTAAAAAGTGAAAAGTAAAACAATGATAAATGGAGATAATTTGCTGCGCATCTGTTTGTGGTGTAGTGTAGTTCCTATACCCCTTATAGGCTCTGCGCATTGTAATAATGTATATAATAATATCGTTTTGACATAGGACTGAGGTCAGTATGTCTCTATCAAGTACATTAAACTTAATTACTTGTGGGTGCCAGCTAGCTCGGAGGTCACTAGAAACTTCTTGGATAAATAGGAAGAGATTAGTCTCTGACAACTGCATAAACATGACAAATTTGTTTTCCTTAGAATCGGAACAGTTCTCAGAATCATGGAAACAATAGATAACAGTTTCACTCAGTCAATCGAGCATGCTTCTTGTCTACAGAGTTACACAGAAATAGGTAGATGGGCGTTTGAATAAAAAGGATTTATTAAACAGTCTTATTTCTTGTGCAAGAGATATGAACTGCTACAATCGTAAGACAGAATGCGAAGTATATTACGTACAGCTTTAGCAGTAAGATAAAATAAAACTGCAATCGCATAGTTAGTAGTTATGACATATATTCATAAAATAAATACATAAATACCACAGGTTAACATGTGTATACTTGTATGGTGCTAAATAGTAGGCCTGGGTGGTACATTCCGTTCTGCTTGCGGAATTTGGGGAGTTTGGTAGGCCTGGGCGGTAAATTCCATTCAGGCTCCGGAATTTGAATAATTTTGCTTTCTGTGGAGAACCCGAAATTGCCAAACAATCTGCGTTCCACGACTTTGCAAAATTTTTTGCTTGTTCGCATTCTCAAATGCGTGTTCGCGAGATATTTTCCCCCGGGCACGCAAACAGCTATTGCGAACAGTAAAAAAGCACCGCGAACAAGCAATTCCGCGTGTTTGCAGAGATTTTTTACCATCCCGCGGAGATTTGCGCAACGCGATTACGCAAATTCAGCCCACCCCAAGAATTTGGGTCATTTTGCGTTCCGCAGAGAACACGAAACTGCCCTAAATTCTGCGTTCTGCGACTTCGTGAAGTTTTTTGCTTGTTCGTGTTCTCAAAATGCGTGTTTGCAATATATTTCCCCCTGAGCACGCAAACAGCGATTGCAAACTGGAAAAGAACATCGCAAACAAGCAATTCCGCATGTTCGCGGAATTTCTGTATGTGCCCTGAGATTTTTTACCCCTACTAAATAGTTCTTCCCCAGTGTACGTAACCTAAGTGTAGTACGAGGTAAGAAGTAGGTGCTGTTTTTCTATAGTATCGTTTTAGCTATAGTTAGTATTTGCCAGAAGTTCCTCTAGGTTCGAGTCTGCTCCATCCCTTAGAATGATAGAGGTTGGAATCTCTTTCCGGGTCTCATCTTTAACACCCCGTGAAGGGAGTCAGAAACACTGGAGCCGGATTCTCTGTGTGAAGGATGACAGGGTGTGGTCAGTGCGTCAGACGGGGGTTCAAATTACTTCCGAACTTGCCATGGTGAGCTGGTTTTCCATAGTAAGTGAAGGTATATTTATACATTGAAGGTGTTTAGGAAGGCTAGTATTGATGTAAAATTCGAGCAGAGAAACGTCATGAACGAGCCCCTAAGGACTAGATGTTCAGGCATAATAAATGTGTTCTTGGAGAAATCAATAATCCAAGCAGGGGAAGTCCTAAAGGCTTAAGAGTCTGGTTTTCTAAAAACGCGTTGTGACGTGGGATGGACGGATGTAGGAGACCATGCCTTTATTTGGTTTGCATGGCTGATGCCTAAATAAGGGCTGGAGTTCTATGTCCAAATAAGGGCAATAAGAGTTGTGCCTATATAAGGGCATGATTCAGGAAACCTATATACTGGTATCTAAATCAAAACACAACAGTAGAAGGTCATTTTGTAATATTTGTAAATAATGTTACACTAAATTAGAAGAGAACAAAATGCCAGCTAGAGCTGTCCATATGACTTCGAATTAGTAACAATACCACCAGAACTTAACGATTTAAATACATATGAGGCCATCCTTATTCAATCTCCGCACCCGTTTCAGGCTATAATTCGTATGGAGCGTAAAACAGGTAAGCTGTCTCCAACAGATCTACAAAGATGTTTAAAAGGAAGAGTAGTGTATTTACCTTTAGATTTTAAGAAAAATGCTGACATTGTTGGTGTAGAAAGAGAGGATACTGAACCTGTAGTCATTCTTGTTAATGGTGTACCCATAGAGTCGGAAAATATGGCAGGAGTTAGTAGATGTCACGAAAGTCCAAAAGGCTACGTTATATCTGGTGCAAAACAATATTTACTATAAAAATGTAAATGTAGAAGAAGACGAAATGAGTTTAGAAGATGAAACACACATTTCAAGTGGACAAACAGAAAAAGGGGAGAACTCAAGAAAATAAGACATTTATGAATATTATACTATACACCCTCTAAATTCAAAAGAACTGATAGGCGATACTATTGTATTGTTCCAGGTGAAAAAAGCAAAAGGAACTCCCATGAGTGTGTGGGAAAAAAGTTTGGAAGCTCGTTGTTTTCCACAGCTGTTCCCTACTGGAAAAGGTGAACGATATGATAAACGACCAGTTCAGATTCCAGCTTCAGAATATCGTACTTTACAACTACACTCAGAAGAACCAAGATTTCGTCAGTGTATTCCATATTTGTTTCATCTTCTATTTGAGAGTTGTCTGTCTGCACTTTTATATGCAGTCAACCAGATTTTAAAAACAGGAACGCATAATTCACATGTTTCTGCAAAGGAATTTATGGACAAAGTTGAAAAAAGAGACAAGCATGTAGAATCACAGTTAATTAATTTGATGGCATGTCAACGTGGCACTAATGAATATTGGTATCGACGTCATGGGGAATTAAAATTATGTTAAGAAACCTAGGAACTCCTACGTGGTTTGTTACACTTAGCTGTGCTGAATATGCATGAGATGATTTACTGGATTTTCTACGAGAAGCAAATTCAAATATAGAAAATATTGAATTGAAGACAGCTGGAGAAATGTGTTCCCTGGCTCCTGTAAATGTTTGCAGATATTTTGATCATAGGCTTGAAGCTATGATGTATTTCATCTGTAATAAAAAAATCCACCTATTGGCGGTTATTGATTTTTTTCGAAGAAAGGAATACCAAGCTAGAAGTGCTCCTCATATACATATACTTTAATGAATCAAGGATGCACCCAAATCTGGAACAGATTCGGATGAGACTGTTTTATCTTCTATTGAAGACTATGTTACCTATGCGATTCCGAAAACAGGAGGAGAAAATATCTTAAGACAGCAAATTGTACGGTTTCAAACTCATCGATGTGGAAAATATTGCTGATGGAAATGTAAGTCAAGGGATACATTTTACCCAAAATGTCGATTTGGCTTTCCACGTCCAGTAATTTCCAAAGGAAGAGTGAACATTTTTATGTCAGCAGTGAGGAATAATACCACACAAAAATCCCCCAAAAATACTTATAATATAAAAAGAACAGAAGAATCGAAGTACATTAATTATTACAATCCAGTGATTTTGAAGATGTGGAATATAAATGAGGACATACAATATGTTGCAGATAACTCAATTGCTGTTGCTCGCTATGTCACTTCATTTATTACCAAATCTCAGAAGACAGAATTGAAAGACATGTGGGAGGAATTTTCACAGGAGAAGACACTTAGCAAAAAATTGTACAGCTTCAGCTTGAAGATGCTTTCACATCGAGAAATTGGATCCTATGAATGTTCAGAACGATTGACATCAGCAAGGTTAAGTCAAGAGGAATAATATGGATAATTCTCGGCCCTGCTAAAAAGGGTGGCCTCTGGTTCCCCCACTGATTGCTGTCCCCCTCACATCTTGCAAGAGGCCTTCACTGCTTGTCCTATGCCCCCTCCGACACTTCTTAATGACTCACTTAGAATGGGCGCGGTTCCCAGCTCCTTTAAGATCGCAGAAGTTGTGCCCATTTTAAAGAAACCCAACGCTGATCCGTCTATTATGAGTAATTTTCATCCCATTTCCTTGCTCCCCTACCTCAGCAAAGTATTTGAAGCCCATGTCACCAACTTTTTGAGCTCCTTCATTGAATGTACTCAATTTCTCGACCCTCAGCAGGCGGGTTTTAGACCCGCCCATTCTACTGAATCGGTCATACTTTCAGTGATGGAGGAGCTGCGAAGGGGGGCGGACCTTAAGACTAACCAGATCCTGGTGCTCCTGGACTTATCAGCAGCATTTGACACGGTTGACCATGACATCCTGGTCGGCCATGTCAGTGAGGCTGGCGTCCAGGGCCCGGACATCGAGTGGGTCCTCTCTTTTTTAAGCGATCGTTACCAGGCTGTCTGTCTCTCCCATTTTTCCACTGATAAAGTCAGGTTGACATGTGGTGTCCCTCAGGGCTCTTCTCTTTCCCCTCTCCTTTTTAATTTGTACATTACCCCTCTTATCCGCTCTCTACGAGGCTGTAATGTCACTGCATTTAATTATGCAGATGATATCCAGCTGGTCTTCGATATTGACTCCTCGGCCCAATCCATCCACAATGTTCGATCTATTCTGTGCTTTATTAGCGACTGGATGGGGGGAAACCATTTGAAGCTCAACCCAGACAAGACCGAGTTGGTCCTAATCGGGGGTGCTTCCAACCCTTGGAATTCTAACTTTTGGCCCCCATGTCTGGGCCTTCCTCCACTCCCTGTTGACTCTGCAAAAAGCCTTGGAGTCATTATTTGTAAAGATCTTTCGATGAAGCCCCAGATCAACGCTGTTGTCTCGTCCAGCTTCTTTCATTTACGTAAGGTCCGGAACATATCTCGCTTCCTGACGATGGAAGCCCTCACCTTGGCATTATTGGCTCTCGTAATCTCCAGGTTAGATTACGCCAATTGCCTTTATGTTGGCATCCCTGCCTACCAGCTGAACCGCTTGCAGCCCGAACAGAACCAGGCTGCAAGACTGATCTTTCATCAGCCTAGGCACCACCAGGTGGAGAAGTGTGGCTCAATGGTTAGAGTGGCAGACCCTGATGCAGAGGTCTGGCCCGGGACCAGGGTTCAATTCCTGCCTCGGCGGGTCTTGGCCTCAATTTCCTCGGACCTGATAATTCTCGCCTCGGTGCCTATTCTAATCATGGAGTCCCACTCTGTGACTCTGGGCAGTAGCTTGCTTAATCTCCACACCGGCCCCAACAGCGCTGGGATGCCTGGCTTCACCTTGGGGGTGCCCAGGAGTGGGTCACCTCACAGGGAAAAGACAGGAAGGGTTCCACAGCGGTATTCGTACAAGCGCCTTGAGACCCTTGCGGGTGAGTAGTGCGCTATACAAGTATCAATTTACATTTACATTTACACCATGTCCGTCCCTTGCTTAAAACTCTCCATTGGCCCCCAGTAGCCAAGCGCTGTGAGTTCAAACTAGGCTGTACCATCTTTAAAGCCCTGGCCGGCCTTGGTCCTGTCTTTATTTCCTCTCTTCTCCATCATTTTTCCCCAATGTGCAACCTTCGGTCCTCCCATCTTGCTTTGCTTACAATTCCCACTTTTAAGCGTAAGAAGTATGGAGGCCTCAGATTTTTGTTCCTGGCTCCTTCTCTCTGGAACGTGCTTCCCTTAGAGCTTAGACTCACTACCTCTTACGCCCATTTCAGATCTCTCATGAAAACCTACCTGTTCTGAAGGCTTACGACTAGGTATCCTTTCCCTTCTTTTGTTTTTCTTTTCTTTCTCCTGTTGCCAGCAATCTTTCCTGTCTGTCTCCATTCTGCCTCTAGAGCATGAAACCGTTGGGTGTAAGTGCGCTCTATAAGAGTTTTTAACATAACATAACATAACATAAGTCTAGGTCTTGCTGCAACACAAAATCGAGTTTTGAAATCTGTACAAGAAATTGAAAACTTGCCACTGAATGACTGGCAAAGTACAGATATTCTGAAAACAAATATGTTGTATACGTGCTATCCAAATAGAAGTCCATACCTATTATACATATGTCTATTTGAAATACTGCAACATTATAGTTTTTCAAAAAATGTTACAGAAAATATAAATGAAGGAAAATACGCTTTAATTGGATCTGAAGGATGCTTGGTAAAGGATTCCAAAGAAAATATGATTAATCACAGGAAACTCAGTTCCGATACTCCTGATAAAAGGGACTTTTTCTATTTAGCGCTTCGGCAACTCTTCAAACCTTGGCGGACTGAAATGGAATTACTTGGAGATTGTGACTGCTATGAAGATTCTTTCAAAGCATGTAAAGATAGCACTGAATGTAAAATGTTTCCAAATTATCTCCAAATGTTGAATGAAGAGATTAAGCAAGAAACAACTACTGCAGCAGAGATAGCTAGAGATAGTTCTCAAGATAGTCAGAGTTCAGCTCCACAAAGTCAAGATCCACTAGGAGAAGCCATACTTGAAAATTAAGCGGCAATACCAATGAGTGAAGTGAAAACGGTGATGCAGCAAGCACAAAAGGATAATATTGATTTGGAAAATTTAGAGGGACATCTGAATACTTAACAGAAAGAAATATATCACCAAAATACACAACAGATACAATATGGATTACTGCATGAAAACAATGATTGCCATTGTAAATCATTTAGACCTATTCTTATGTACAACAGTGGACAAGCTAGAACTGGGAAAAGTTTCTTGATTAAATGTTTGTCAAGTTATCTACCGAAAACAATGGACTCACATTTGTCTTGTGTTGTAACTGCTCCAACTGCTCCATCGTCTACTTATGTAACCGGTAGAACCGTAGAACCGGTAGAACATAAAATTAGAACCGTAGAACCGGTAGAACATAAAATTAAGTTGGAATATCACAAGCTTGTTTCAAAGTTTCAAGAGTAATGAAGACAATGAAACTCTTGGTAATTAATGAAGAAAGCATGGTCTCAAACGTAATGCTTGCGTTTGTACATTTGAGGATGCCGAAAGTTTTTAAAACAAATTACGATGTTTTATTTGGAGGAAAACATGTAACTGTATTTGGTGATCTACTACAACTCACACCTGTAAAAGGCCAACCAGTTTTTAAAACCCTTCTTCATGAAGACACTAAAAAATCTTTGGGATGTATTGGAAATGTGAACATTTGGACTTATTTTGAATATAATGAACTTATTAAGAACATGCGACAAGCAAATGATGAAGATTATGAAAACATTCTTAAAAATATTAGAATTGGTGTTTTAACAAAGGTTGGAAAAAATGCTTTAGAAAGTCGGCTACTAAGAAGCTTTTTTCCAAAAGAAAATATTGCACCTGAAACAATCTACCGAAATCTATATGTTGCCTTATGCCAACACTGAAAGAATGCTCTACATTCAACGAAGAACTGTTGAAGCTTGAGAATGAAACAATATTGAAAATTGTAGCTATTGATTAAATAGAACATGAAGGAGTTACTATTCTTGTGTCAGAGAAATTACAGTTAAAATTAGACTCTTTGGAAAATAAATATCTAAGACTGCTGGTTTGGAAAAGACCTTATATGTATCTGTAAACTGCCGGGTAATATTATGGCGGAATTGAGATGTTGAGAAAGGTTTAGTAAATGGAGCAATGGGAAAAGTTGTAGACTTTGTTAGTTATCCAAATAGAGATGGAACTGAATTCTTGAAGAATACATTTGATCAGATTGAAGAGGTGAAACAGATTGGACCTTGTTCTGTTCGTTTCTTGCTTGTAAAAAAATGTGCATGTTCGTAGAAAACAGTTTGCTGGTTGTTTAGCATATTCAGTGACCATTCTTAAATCTCAAGGTTTAAGTATAGGCAGTGCTTTGGTAAATATTGGAAGCTCTGTGGCATATATTGCATTGTCTTGAGTAAGAATATTATCCGGATTGTATTTGATTGATTTTGATGAGCAAAAGGTTAGTGCAGATGTAAATTGTGTAAAAGAGTACAATATGTTGAGAGGACTCTATTGTCATAGCTTAGGTGAATATCCTATTTATGAAAAATGTTTGATACGTACAAAACAAAAATATGATAAACATTTTAGCGAGGTTGCAAAGAAAAAAAAATTGAAAAGAATGATGCGTCTGGAAAGAAAATAGAAGGGAACACAGTTGCTAATATTGTAGGATAGCAGTTAGAAAATAGTAAAGGTATCAACTGCTATGCTAATGTAATCGTGAACTTTGTTTCTTTTTTAGAAAATCTACAGCATGCAATTATCGAAAATTGAGAGAAAAGATTTTGGTCTTTGTGACATTATACAGTTGAAAACTGATAAAACGAAAATCCATACTGCTTCTGATGTGCTGAATTTTCTGGATTTATGTTCCAGTTCATCACAATTTACACAGAATGTTCAGCAAAATGCTCAGGAATTTCTTATTTTTATGCTTGCAGTTTTAGAAGATGAAGGTATACAAATTGAAAATCTGTTTGAACTACGTTACAGATGGGATATAGATGTGTCAGCTTATCATTTTCATCTACCACTAAAATAGACACTGAACGATTCTTATATTTGACAATACCAGATTTGAAAACAGTGTCTTTCAACAATCTAGTGAAATCAGCTAATCAAGATATGGAATGTACTCAGTGCAAATGTTAAATGTTAAATGTTAAAAGATTTCTAAAGCGCATGGCTGCCCGTGAGCGTCCCAGCGCTGACAAAGGATACAGGCGAAAACATGAGGGAGAGATTACGGGTACAGCCATGTCTTTAGAGATTTACGAAATGGCAAAAGATTGGGTTGGGCCCGGAGATCGGAGGAGAGTGAATTCCATAATTTGGACGCATTATAGGAGAACCGCCGGCCTCCTGATCTTGCCTTTTTAATCCTGGGTGGCAGGGTTAGGTGGGCATTGGAGGATCGGAGGACTCTGGAAGTGGTGTATGGAACAATAAGATCTTTGAGAATGGGGGGGCGATTTCCCGTTGAGAATTTTGTGAGTTAGGCACATCGCCTTAAACTTCACTCTTTCCAGGACGGGTAACCAATGCAATGCTCTGATGGCCGGTTTGTCCGAGCAGCGGCTCTTGGTGTTGGTGAGGATCCGGGCGGCGACATTTTGTACTACCTGGAGTTTAGTTGTTACTTTCCCCGGTGCGCCAAGGTACAAGGCATTCCCGTAGTCCAGCCTAGACAAGATTAGGCCCTGGATAAGGAGTTTTCTTGACTGGAAAGGGAGCAACGGAAGGATCTTGCGGGAGGTGCGCAGGAGGCCGTAGCAGACTCCTGCTGTCTTCCTTGCTTGGGTGTGCATGGTGAGGTTTTGGTCCAGCCACAGCCCGAGGCTTTTGATCTCGGATTTGGGGGTTGGAGGCAAGCCCATACACGGGGGCCAAAGTGAGTCTGGGCGGAAGTGAGCCTGATTCCCCATCACCAGTATCTCTGTTTTGTCACTATTCCGTTTCAAATGCGACCTATCCATCCAGCTAACTATATCCCTCAGGCAGGAGTGCAAATCGATGGAAGGATTTTCCTGCTGGCTGAGAGAGACAACCAGCTGGGTGTCATCTGCATATGTCAGCAGTTTGATTCCAAGAGGGGTGACGATTTGTTCAAGAGGGGACATGTACACGTTAAAAAGTGTGGGGCTCAGTGAGGAGCCCTGAGGCACTCCACAACGTATGGGGGTCTCTTTGGAGATGTAGCTGCCTTCTATCACCTGGAAAGAATGGCAGTGAAGAAAAGATTTTAACCAAGACAGTGATCCCAATATCTTTTAGTCGCTGAGCTAGGATCTGGTGATTGACCGTGTCGACGGCCGCACTTAAATCCAGGAGGATCACTGCCACTGATCCTCCTGAGTCAATGATCTTCCTGGCCTCTTCGACGGCCGTCACCATCGCTGTTTCGGTGCCCTGGCCAGGGCGAAAGCCCGTTTGAGTAGGTCTAAGTAATTCATAGGAATCCAGGTAATTGGACAGCTGGCCATTGATACATTTTTCTGTCATTTTGCTTATGCAAGGAAGGAGAGAAATAGGCCTGAAATTGGTTAGATTTAGGGGGTCCAGGGTAGGTTTTTTAAGTAGGGCCCTAACCATCGCCTTCTTCCAGCTGGGAGGCACCGTTCCTTCTGCTAGAGAGGCGTTGATCAAATTTACCATCGGAACAAGGATGGTGGGTGCAGTCTGTTTTAGAATTTTATCTGGGGCCGGGTCACACGGGGAGCCACTCTTGAGTGATTGAAGGATGGGGGACAGAGTGTCCCCACTGATAGGGGTGAACGTGTCAAGTTCCATTTTGGAGTTCCGAGCCTGACTGGGAACCCAAGATAAGGAGTCCGTGGGGGAGAGCGGTGGGAGTTGTTGGAGTATATTTTGAATCTTGTGGTCGAAATAGGTGGCTAACTTGTTACAGTGATTTTCCGAGAGGTCGTTCAGACATTTAGGCTCCGGGGTTTTTAAGAGTTTTTTGACAATTTGAAAGGTCTCTCGAGACGAGCAGGATGCAGCAGTAATCTTTTCATGAAGAAAGGCTGATTGTGCAGTTTTTAGGGATTTTGTATAGTTAAGGATAGCCAGTCTATAATCTCTCTTGCTGTTCGGGTCAAAATCTTTCCGCCACACTCTTTCCGCCCTCTTACATAACTTTTTCATGTGGCAGACTTCATGGGTGAACCATGGGGAGGTAGGTTTTTTTCGGGGTTTTAAGTACGTTTTTTTAGGGAGGACAGTATTGAGAGAGTTTTCGATCCATGAAGAAAACTCGACATCCGCTATTGCTGGGTCATTTTCATAATTTGGCCTGGAGAGCTCTAAGGCCTGTTTCCAGTTACCAATATCCAGTTTCGACCCGGGGCGAGCCAATCTGCCGGGAGCTTGCTTGGGGGGAGGAATGGTCGGGATCCCCCAGCTAAAGGGGATAAGCAGATGGTCGGACCAGGGCAGTGGAATCGGTGTTCTTACTTTAAGACCAGAGATGTTACATAGAATGGGGTCAAGTAGGTGCCCGAGAATATGCGTGGGTTGATCGTTCTGTAGATGAAGGTGGTGGGTTGCCAGATCTAGAAGCATATCTGAGGTGATGGTATCGTTACAATTGTCAAAATGGATATTGAGATCCCCTAAAATTAAAAAATTGGGCAGGGAGCTGGTCATGGCAGTGGAGCATTCCAGCAGGGAGCTTCCGAACTGTCCCAGGGCCCCTGGTGGACGGTAGATAAGGATTCCAGACAGGGATTTACATGGGGACATTTGGATGCTAAAGTGCACATTTTCACAGTCCAAAAGGGGGCTATCGTGAAATCTACACACAAGATGGTCTTTGTAAATGATAGCTATCCCCCCTCCCCTTCCCTTGCCTCGGTCCAGATGTTGCAAAAGGAATCCATGAGGCAAGGCCTGAATAACATCAGGGTCAGAATCTGGGGCAAGCCACGTTTCCGTAAGAAACAGAATCTCACTAACAATTTACATTTAACTTAATGTTATTAGATGTCAAATGTTGTTTATACATATAATTACATTTTAAAAATTGAATTTTACTATTTGAAACGAAATTTTAAAATGCCAACACATTACTTCTCTAGTTGGTGCTCCTCTAGAAGCATGTGGATTGTTGGGCATGTTTGGGCAGAGATCTGCAATTTAGTAGGGCCATATTGATGATTGTCTGGAAGGCATGACTAGTTTGAAAGAGCAATGAGAACAGTGAGTGGGAGAGCTCTCCCCTGTGATGGAGTGGGTGCATAGAGGCAAGAGGGGCTGATTTAAATGAGACAGGAATTCTCTGGAGTAGGATAGCCTTGTCTGAGGGGGAGGATCCATAGTGCCTGGCCCTCGGCCCGTTCTGGCACGGACGGGCGCAGACGGGCTTACCTCTGGTGCACCTCCTGCGCCAGCGGCGCGCCCGCTGCGCTTGTCCGCTGCGCTTCCAGCTGGGAGAGAGTATTTTGTAGTGCGAGGGCCTAAATCGCCCATGACACTAGAGCGCCGACCAAACCTTCCCAAAATGGCGCCTGCAAAGCACTGTTTTGCCGGCCTAGTCCCGCGGTCCAGGAGACCCTAAATCGGCCACCGGTGGAGCGTGAGAGCTGGAGGAGTTACGAGGAAGTTGGCGGTAGGAGCTGGGTTATTTTAATAGACTGTGTCCAACTCACACAGCGTTCGAGTAAAATAGAGCAAAGTTAAAAGTGACACAAGAAATTACAGTTCTAGCAAATTTTTAAAAAAGAATAGCCCTGGGCTCCCGGCTTTCGCCTCAGGAGTCGCGAGTATCTGTCAAATCGGAAATATTGTCAACATTATAGAAAGATGTGGACTATATATTATTTTATTGCTGTAATGTTGTAGAGCATATGTAACAAAATTGTAATCCAAAATTAAAATTTTTGTGGCAGGTCAAGTGTCAATTTCAGGAAGAACATTCAAAACAGTGGTTATTATTTTCCACGATGGACCTACTTCAACATCTGGATACTATACTGTGTATTTTAAATGCAATACAGGATGGACACTATGTAATGATGCACATTTACACTTCAAATTTCGGTTGCCTAATGAATTACCAAATTCATATTTGATATTTTTGGTGACAAAATTCTGAGAGGATATCAACATGAATTACTGAGTATATTTTGGATATTTCCACTACAAATGATTTTAGATACATCATTCGCCCTATTGGATACATGTTGAATATGATTTTAGAATTCTATCTTGGATATCCTCATTGCAAATGTTTTCAGAAACATCATTCGGCCTATGGGGAAGGTGTGAGTAGGAATTAAAAAGTTTACATTGCATATACTCAATGGAAATAATTTCAGAAACATCATTCTGCCAATTGGGAAGATGTTGATAATTACGGTTTCAATAATTTATTCTGTTCTTTCATATTGCATTTGGAAAATTGTGTTCGTAAGAAGGCAGTCATATATTTGATCTTTGTATTAAATACTTTGCTACTAAGGATGTTTGTTTGTGAAATGTGTAAATACAAAGTTGAGTTTGTTGTAGATGTTTTGAAGAGAAATATTTTTTTTAACAATCTTATTGATTGTATTTTGTTGCCCGCTGTCATTTGATGATCAACATTGAAATCATTGTGTATGGTGAAATTCAATAGTATCTGAAAACAGCAAAAAAAAAATTGAATATGTGATGTAATTGTATACTTAGGTTGTGTTCCAAAAGCTATAAAATTGTATGTAATAACACAATTCTTTTCTTCTCTTTTATGGACCCTACTACTAAAGTTTAAACTATTTTAACTTACATTACAAAAAAAAGAAGTGAAAAATTTTTACTGTAAATTTCATATCTACTTGAAAACAGGTAAGATTAATTCTCCCAGGTACTACTCATGTAGTCTATCAAAGACACTGTCACTACCCGTTCACAACTCTAGTCACCCAGCTAGTACCATATACTAATCCAATCTCTCCGCTAATACCCAAGCACTTATAAATTCACCGTACACTCTCCTTGCAGTACTGTAATCATCCAGTCACTGCTCACGTACTCATACAATGGCTCAAGCACTAACACAAACACTGCTACAATTCTCCGTGCACTATCCATACTGACCTCTAACCATCTACATACTTCTGATTCACTCCTCTAAATACCCTGGTAGTACCCATGCACTCTAGCAATCACCCTGTCACTTCCCATGCATTTCTCCAATCAACCATCTAGCACAATGTACTTATCTAATCACTTTGCTAATACTGAAGCACTTATAAATACACCATGCACTCTCTTTACAGCACTGTAATCATCCAGATACTAGTCACATGCTTATTGAATGGTGCAGGCACTAATAAGCACTGCTACAATTCTCTGTGCAGTATCCATGCAAACCTCTAACCAGCTACATACTTCTGATTTACTCCTCTAAATACCCTGGTAGAACCCATGCAGTCTAGCAATTCTCCTGTCACTCACCATGCTGTTCTCCAATCACCCATGTAGCAGTATGAACCTATCCAATCACTCCGCCAATATGCAAGCACTTATTAATACACCATGCACTCTCTTTACAGCACTGTAGTCATCCAGTCACTGCTCATGTACTAATAAAATGGCCCAGGCACTAACACAAGCACTGCTACATTCCTCTGTGCACTGTCCATGCAGACCTCTCACCAGCTATAAATTACTGAGACACTCCTCTAAATACTCTGGTAGTACCCATGCACTCTAGCAACCCTCCTGTCAGTCCCCATGCACTTCTCCAATCACCCATTGATCACTATCTACTTATCAAATCACTCCGCCAATACTTAAGCACTTATTAATACACAATTCACTCTCTTTACAACACTGTAGTCATCCAGTCAAATCATCTACTCAGTACCCATGTACTCATGTAAAGACCCAATCACAAACACATGCACTGCTGGAATTGTCTATGCACTATTCATACAGTCCTCTAACCACTTACACACTTCTCATTCGCGCCTTCAAATCCCCTGGTATTACTCTTACAGCCCAGCAATCACCCTCTCAAATCCCATCCACTCCTCCACTTACCCAGCCAATACCATGTAGTAAACTATATACTCTTCCAATACCCAAAAACGTATAAATTCACCACACAGTCTCCTTGCAGTACTCTAATCATCCACTCAGTACCCATGTACTCATGTAAAGACCCCGTCAGAAACACATGCACTGCTGCAATCGTCTATGTACTACTCATGCAGTACTCTAACCACTTACACACTTTTCCTTCGCTCCTTCAAATCCCCTAGTACTACCCATGTACAAATGAAATCATGCAGGCACTACTTATACACTACTCTGTTCACCCATGCACTACTGATACACTCCTGGAATTATCCAGACACTTCATATACACTATGCTTTTACTCCTCCCATTATCTAGGCACCACCATCTGAGTTGCTCTCGGGCAAGTCGTTATGGATGAATTGTTTGAAGATGATTTAAATCAACGATGTGCCACATGAATATTTTTTTTGTGATCCCAGTGAAAGTACACGTTCACAAATTGAGCAAGTGACTTTCGTTGAATTAACCTTCTTTTCATCCTGGTGGAAAAGTTAAAAATGTCCACACCACACTCTCATATTTCTTTTTATGATCTTCTTCCAAATCTTCTTCTTCCTGTGGTGAAAGTTGCTCAGGTGGAGATGCAGCAGCCATTTTAAGATGGAGAAAAATAAACACCAAAAAGATGTAAACACACCTACTAGAGAAGAGCTATGTCTCCAAAGATGGTCCTGGAAGAATGAAAGAAAAAAGGGTCGGTTCCTACAACTTCTAGAATAAAAAGCCTGTAAATCAATCATAAACTTTCTTTTCAAGCCACATTGGCTTCATGAAGAGCGCGCGCAGTGGTGCAAAACTACATTTAAAAATAATATATCTTTAAAGTGGTAACAAATATATGACTTATATAATTCTGTTAAAACATCTCTTTATATAATATATATAATAAACTTGTAAAAACATACTTTTAAAAGGTTAAAATTTACAATCTATTCGCGCACCCAGCGCGACATTGCAACTCAGGTATGTGACATAGCACGGGCCAAAACCGTGCACCGTGCACGGAACGTGCACGACTAACCAATATATTGGTGAATTAATAAAAATTGTGCAGCGACCGAGACAGGTGTACGATAGGTGCACAAATGGTTTTACTTTAAAAAAAAACAAGATTAATTTAATTTTACAAAAAAAACATTTTAATTAACAAACAAAAGTTTTAAAAATATTTCTTGCAGATTATAGTTACATATTAGTATTTTTTTTAAATTATGAACTTTACAGAAAAACAAAAGGATACAGCTAAGTTATAGTTAGAAGTGAGCACTTAAAAAACCATTGAAATTCACTGAAAAAAGCACAGGCTTCAGGCACGTTATAGTTAGAAATTAGCATTTAAAAAACCATAGAAAATCACTGAAAAAAGCATAGGTTTCAGGCACGTATTGGTTAGAAATTAGCATTTAAAAAAACCATAGAAATTCACTGAAAAAAACATAGGCTGCAAGAACATTATAGTTAGTTGGACATTTCGGTCATACAAAACCATAGAAATTCCGGTGTTATAGTTAGTTGAGCTGACTATAACTCGCGACCCCACAATGAACCATTGACTGTGTGTTTCTGTAAAATGTAAATATGTTTTATATCTATGTATATATATATATATTCACTGAAAAAAACATAGGTTTCAGGAGCGTTATAGTTAGCTGGACATTTCAATCGTACAAAACCATTGAAATTCCCCCGTTATAGTTAGTTCAGCTAACTATAACTCACTCATGACATGGTCAGTGACATCACTCATGACATCACTGATGACATCCCAAATTACATCACTGATGACATCATGCTTGTGATAGAGTGGCTAGTTGGCCCTCTGGGACCCTCAGTATTGAAAGAGAATTAGTTGCCCAACGTACAACTCGCCACGGGGCGGGTTTGCACAATGGTGAATGAAGGGGGCATGGTCTGAGGTGCCATGTCTGCAAACACGCCCTGTGGCGCGTTTTAAGTTGGGGAATGAATTACTCCTCAATACTGAGGGTCTCTGGGGGACAACTAGCTCACCAGGTACCTCCAGTATGCGCCAGAGAGCTGCGTTGCAGAGAGGTGTCCAGACGCCACGCCCCTTTTTACAACACTCTGCAATGCAGCTCTGAGGCACTTACTGGAAATACCTGGTGGGCTAGTTGGCCCCCAGGGACCCTCAGGTATTAATTCCTCAACTTAAAACGTGACACAGGGTTTCATTGCACATATGTCACCTCAGGGCCCACCCCCTCCCTTCACCACTGTGCAAACGCGCCCTGTGGCATGTTTTATGTTGGGGGATTCACTCCCCTTGCTTACTGAGGGTCCCTGGGGTGCAACTAGTCCACCAGCTACCTCCATAAAGCGCCACAGAGCTGCGTTGCAGAGAGGTGTAAAAAGAGGCGTGGCCTCTGAACACCTCTCTGCAATGCACCACCCTGGCGCATACTGGAGGTTCCCGGTGAGCTAGTTTGACCCAGGGACCCCCATTATTCTAGGGGAATTCGTTCCCCATTTACAAACACGCCAGAGGGCGCGTTTGCAGAGTGCTGCAAGAAGGGGGCATGGCCTCCGCCGCGATAACAGTCTTTTCTTTTTTTTTCAGAAGGGGGGTGTAGCTCCCCCTTTTTTCTCATTTTTTGGCCCTGGGGACCCCATCCCCCAGGGCCTGGCCCCTAATTTATTTTTTACAATGAAAAATTCGGGAAGGGGGCCGTGTGGCCCCCTTCCTGATGCCATTATCGGCCCCGGGGACCCCATCCTGAGGCATGACCCTTTTATTTCATGTTTATCATATTGGAGGGGGGCTGCCTTGCCCCCCTCCTTAGGCCATTTATGGCCCCGGGGACCCCATCCCCCGGGGCCGGCCTTCGTTTATTTTATTTTTTTAATTTTAATATTTTGTATACATTTGGGGAGGGGGCAACATGGCCCCCCTCCCCGGCCAATAATAGCCCCGAGGACCCCATCCCCCTGGGCTGGCCCACTCTGTTGGGGCCATGGGGGTGTACCCAATCCCCCCACGGGCCCGCGGACTCCCCGTGTCCTGTGGGAGCCGGCATTGCTTTTCCACACGGGGAGCTCCTAAGATGCAGCTCCCTCTGCGGAAAAGCAATTTGCTTTGGTATACGGAAGAGAGAGCAGGAAATTGCTATGGCAGGGGGGGAGCCACGAGGCTCCCGCCCTGCCATAGCATAATACAGTGCCCCGGGGGTGAGCAGGGGCCTGCCCTGGGGGATGGCCGTCCCAAGGCCATAACAGGGCTCCAGGAAGAGGGCAGCGCAGCCCCCCTTCCACCATTCACAAAGCCCTGTGGAGGTGGTGGTCCCCGGGGCTGGGGGGTCTGTCACAGACCCCCCAATTGTAATGGGTGGCGGTCCCCGGGGCATGTGGGGGCTCGAGCCCCCCACACAGAATTTTTATTTTTTATTTTTATAATAAACACAAGCCCCGGGGGTGGTAGTCACCTGCTCTGTGGGGGGCCGTGAGGCCCCCTCATATATCGATATTAAGCCCTGGGGATGGTGGTCCCCGGGACTTGGGGGGCCTTTGAGCCCCCCCACACATTTAATTTCAAAGCCCCAGGGGGTGGCGGTCCCCGCTGCTGGGGGGGCTGTGAGCCCCCTGCCCAATTCTTTATAAAGCCCCGGGGGTGGCAGTCCCTGGGGCTGGGGGTCCCTTTGGGCCCCCCCACCCAAATCTAACATTGCCCCCGGGATTTGGCCCACCTGGGGGCTGAATACTAATGAAGCGCGGGAAGCAGCGCTTCTTTTTTTTATTATCGTCAGGATCCACGCACCCTGCGCGGATTTTGCAGACCTATTTTAAAAAAATACTTTTTTTGTGTTTCTACCCTGCCCCCTTTTTGCATTATGCAATTTTTTTTCTTTGCTTTCTTGTACCTCGGTTCTACCTGAGACAACACGCCAAGATGTATGGAAGAATGAGGCACTGTATAAGTGTCTGAATGGATGATTTAGTAGGTGTGTGACTGACTGATTAAGTGAGTGATTAATTGTGTCTTACTGAATGCATGGGTTAGTGACTAAACTGTGTGAATGTAAATATTAGTCTGTCAGTTGTGTAAGCAGCTGCATGGGTTGGTGAGTAGCTATATGAGTAAGTATATGGGTTAAACTTTTTCATGCAGGTTGCATTAACAACTAATACTGGTCAATAAAATATGAACCTATACTATTTAATGTATTTGAGTTCATCTATCCTACAATTTCTTGGCATGCTTTTACGATGCAGTAACTACAGCTTCCCACATATATTTTTCACATTTCTTTTTACGTTATCAGTGTACGTTTGTTCATTTTTACTCAAGATGTCTCATAATCGGTTTAAGTATTTATCACAGGATCTAGCTGCTTATCACCTGTATAACCATTACTGATCGGGGTCACCACCTCCCGCCAGGTCAAACTGGTCCAGGGGGAGCCACAGCAATTCGAGTGACCACCTCTTTACAGGTAATTTTGGACACGGCCTCCATTGATGAACTTTTTACCTACAAACAAATGTTTTCAGGTCCGTTAGGTCAGTAAGTCCAATTCATTACCGGTCATTACTAACACTGCTTACAGTTCAAAGCTTTGTCTATTAACCTATTACATTCTGGGTAATGTAGTCTCACTTTGGTTCTAATGGTCTAATTAAACTAATGCACTGCAACTATGGGGAACCTCACCATTATTCGTGGATAATTTGGCCACAGATGAATTAGAGTTAATCGCAAATTTGGATCTCTAAATTGTACCCTCCAACAGAAATGAAAACATTTGTAAACAATCAAGGAAAACGCAACATGGAAGTTGAAGAAAACACTGACCTAAGGGTTGAAAAATGTATGCCAACATAGAGACCATTCTTCAATACAAATTTCTAGTGTGAGTGATTGAAAGGAAGATGACAAGAACTCACGGACATGGACTCAGATATGATTCTTCTATTTATGATTTTGCCATATTCTTTTTATTTGATAGTTCTAGCCAATCACCATTGCCTGACCTGAAAAATGACATTTTCACCTATTAACTATTGTTATTTCAAGAGTTATCTCCATCCCAAGCAATTACCCCAGGTATATCTGATTAAGCCAGGTTCAGCCAGCCAACACATATCCACTTTGTGTTGGTTAACTGTGGTTTGAATGATAATCTAATTAGATCAGTGGTTTCTCTCAACTGCTGTCTATTATTATTACTTATTAAGGACAACAAGGGAACCCAAAGAAGTCGGCAAGGGACCTTGGGAGTCAATATTATTAAGGCAACAGTGGTCCCTTACAAGCATTAATACAAAAACAATGAATATAGACGCAGTTGTTTCTATATTGAAAATGACATACCCAGCCGGGTAGAGGTCTGATATTTACTTTTTCAGCAATGTCAAACATAATTTACAAACAGTATACACAGCTGGGCACAAGCCTGTACCCATCTTATCACACAATTAGACATCAGGGGAGGAAAGACATGTGAAGTTGGTTTTCTTCACATGTCTTTCCTCCCCTGATGTTTAATTGTGTGATAAGCTGACCACCGTTGCCTTAATAGTCTATTATTATTACATCACAGTGCACTGCATCATATCAGCCATGCAGAGTAGGTGACTTGACTGTCTTGGCCACTACACAGAGCACCACAAATCTAAAAAAATGAACTAACTTAGTGATAGATTAAACCGCAATGAAGATATCTGTCAACTAACTACAAGCAACCTGTTTTTGTTATATTGTGAGGCTCTGTTCACAGTCCATGCAGGCATGAATCAAAATAGTGTTATAGGAGAATGACAAGTTTATCTTTTCCCCCGATATTGTATAACTAGTAAACCTTGTGTACAATTCTAATGTGGCATCACAGGATCCTTTAAAGCATCATTCTTTTACTTATAAGCCGTAGTTTTTAAAACCACAAGTATAGACAGACAAATATGTTGGTTTAAATCCGTACGTCAGGCCCGCCATAATTATACACCACATGCCCATAAACCCTTTGACAAGTTATTCATCTATTCATCACAAAATATACATTCATTCATCCATGTTGTATACTTTCAATTTAGTCTTCATAGAAAAAGTCTGTATCCAAAGCATGCACTAGGCATATGTTACAGGCCCCTATTGATGTCAGATACTGTGGGAATACAAACTGAATCAAGAGAACCAGAACAAAAAACAATGTTTAATATTTTTTTGACTATATTCTATAATATGATAATGCAAAATATACAATAGCCTAACGTACTGTACATATTTTTACTGTACTTGTGTTTCATTGTTACCAGACTGTAGTATTTACCTTGTTTACTTTTGTGTGGGTTCTATGTTCTGCCGTGTTTCACTTTGTAAAGTTCTACTTGACTGTTCTTGCAGCAGTTGCTGGGGGACATTAACTCAGAAGGCACCCCCTGTTCTAGGGCTCCCTGTTTTATTTGATAATAAACTTGTTCTTTCTGCTACACCTTAGTGTGTGCATTTCTCAACATTGGTATATTCTGCACGTGGCAGTGGAAGTGATTAGGATTTCCCAGTTACTCCATGTAATGACCAACAGACATATTGCTATCATTGTGCGGCATGCTATAAAGGAGTTTACAATCCACTGCATTTTCACATTATACTGATTAATCCTGTAATTACTTCATCATTGAATAAGCAAGAAGAGATTAATTGGATATGCAATTCATAAATTAGAATTTGTTTCATGTATGTGACTCTCAATACCAGACTATATTGATAAAGAAATAAGTAATACTAAACAATAACATTAGTACCTGACGATTAGAGTTTTCTCTATACTGGTCTTTCTCAGTCATTAATAAATCAATTGGAATGAACAAGCAACTTAAGGAGACAAGTCATGATAAATATAGACTCGGTGAGGCTACAGGATAGCTAAAGAGGAGATGGGTTGTGGACAGCCCCCTCGGCCGTCACCTACCCAGCCGGTCCGTGGAGAGATTTTCCTTCATCTCTCTGTCGTACCTCCCTCCTTCCCCTTCACCCTTCCCCTCTACGCTCCATTCATTCTGTCCTCTGTGACTTCTAAATGTTGCTCTGTGGAAACCTAGCTACGGCTGATGTCCGGTGGAGCTACCTGATAGCTATTGAGATGATGGGCTGTTGACTTCCCCCTCGGCTGTCACCTACCCAGCCGGTCCTTGGGCAGATTTTTCCCTTTGTCTCTCATTTGTGTCTCCCCCTACCCTATTACCCTATCCCTTACCCTTCTACGCTCAAAGATCTTTATGTGTTTCGTGCAACTGATGTAACCTGTAACTGATGTAATTCTGGAATTCTGTGGAGTTCATGTAAAACGCTCTGAAACCTTAGGGTCAGACAGCTAAAGAGGATATTGGCTCTGGTATCTCCCTCGACCATCACCTTCCCAACTGGACATTCTGCATAGTTCCCCCTTGTCTCCCTGCTTTTGGCTCTTTCCTCCTTCCCCTCCCTCCCACGAACTCTCGCAATACAATTTATTTTTACTGTACTTTGCTATGCTATTGTAACTGATGTAACTTGTAATGCAATAATCCTAAATGTAAGGTGCTCTGATACGCCTTGGGGTCTGGTTTGCGCCATATAAAATATTAACAAACCTTAATATCCATGCCTTGGTCCATGGAGTGCCCCATAAGCCTCTGTGAGGGCCTACAAAATGTGTGTATTTTCTTTGTTGTGCAGTAAAGACATCACCAATTTTTATGCAAGTTTGTTTGGGCAGTTGCATGAAGTGCAACAGCCCCCAGAATGTTTTTATAACAACTCACCCAAGAAATGGAATCCCTGACCTCTGGAGAGGTTTGCTTAGTATTTAAACATTTAAAGTACTCCACTTGAGATGGAAATGTTTCTCTTATTTCTGGAGCATGGGAATTTCTATTGATTGGTTCAACAATTGCAGTCGATCTTTAGTAAAAGGGAAAGAAATACTTTGGGATACATGTTATTTGGGCCCATGCTTTGTTGAGTGATAATGCAAGTTTCACATTATAATGTATGTTAATTGATTGTTTGTAAACCCCCATTGACCTCAATGTTGAATAATAAGATAGTGTGCCCATTCATTTCAGTGGTGCTGCAATGGTAAAAAATAGCATTGCTGTTTTTACTAATTTAGTGCATCTCGTCCTTCTAGTTTGTTCTCCTTTTATGGAATGCACAGAAGGTATCCTGCATTAGTTGAAGTTACCTAACTGCAGGATTAAAGGGACTGACTCAGGAAGGTCCTTGAACCGGAGAATAAGGGGCATTTTTACAAACCCTTTGCACCACCAGGGCATCATTTTTTTGAATGCTTCGATGGGCACAGTTCAGGCCCATATCTACAAGGCCACGCAAATCTACCTTGCATGGCTTTTCGTGGCCTTGTAGATAAGGTGTAAGGCACTGCAGCGCATGTCAGTCCGTTGCCTTGCGGCATGGTGGTGTTGCTGTGGTATGTGTTGCTGTGGAATTTTGACAAAATGCCCCAGATTTACAACATAGTATGAATCTGGTGCAGCCCTGTTGTAAAGGAATCGAGGACCCTATTTAAATATTCCCAATGTTTGCCCTTATGTGGTTATATCAAATCATATCCTTATAAAGGCATAAGAATCATACCCATATTAAGTCATAGCCAATGCAGTCCAAATACGGCAAGGCTACTCCCATAGACTCCTAGAAAGCCCAACGTGTTCTTAAACAGAGCAAGCCTCCAGCAACCCGGGAATTCCCCCTGCTTCTGTATTGATTTGTCCTAGAACTCCTGGAGTCCTGAAAGAACTGCGAGTTCTTCGTGACGTCTTATGTCCAACCTTACGGCAAACTTGGCACCTTCCAGGTATAAATATACCAACATCTGCCCTAGCAAAACATACGGTGGTTTGGGGCAGATCGGCTATCTACTTGCCCTACGCCCTTCTGTAGCGAGTGCTGAAGGAAGCCGACCCTTAAACTGTAGCTCACTTACTCGTTCCCACGTACTAGGCTTAGGTTAGGTACACCGGGGTAGGCGTATCTTAGAAGCACCAGTTGAGTACGTTTAGTCATGATATTATCCATGTATATATTTTATCTATTTTAAACACTGTATGGCTTAGAAACCATACCATGCTTTTACAGTATTATTTCATAATACTCCTTTTACTGTACGCACTTTACTTTATGACAAGTATTGCAATTGTGGCAACTCACTTCTCTTGCATGAGAAAGAAGAATGTTCAATAAATAACCTCTTTTATTGAAAACGCTCGTCTCTCAGTTTCTCTGCACTTCTGGTGAAACTAAGCATGCGCGATTGACTGAGTAAAATAGTTATCTATTCTTTCCGCGACTCTGGAGATATTCTCCTTATTCTGGAGGGAGCAAACTTGTCATGTTTATGCGGTTGTCAGAAACTAATCCCTTCTTGTCTATTCAGGAAAGTTAACACCTTCTTGTTTACTCGAGAAAGTTTTTAGTGACCTCTGAGCTAGCTGGCATTCACAATTACGGCTAACATATTCAATAGAGACCTAGTCGGCCTCAGTCCTACGTCTAAACTATTGTTTATGTTATTCCAATGCGCAGAGCCTATTAGGAATATAGGAACTACACTACATGGTGCCCAACGTTTGGTAAGGCGATAATTTAACGCTAGATACTAGAGTAACTCAGTCGTGCTTTTCACACAGACCCCTTTTTCCCGTAAAAACTCCAATAGACGTCTGGAGTGGGTGAAAAGGTTAATATCCGCCAAAACCTAGTAGGATGAGAATCCTATGAATTAGTTTTTGGTTTAGTCAACGTTGAAGGAGACAGAGTTCAAAATTTTGTGCACCTAATCTTTGTTTCCTTGAAACCTGCTCTGCAAACTTTCAGTCAGTAAAATGACGGGAAGTGACGATGAAAGAGATGCTTTTGGCAGCTCAACTTTTAGCGGAGGACACAAGTATCCGGCAAGAGGACCCGGATGCTATAATCATCCCAGTCAATGTAAGGAAGAGTGTAACTTAAAAACTTATAAATAATGGAGGATCATCAAGAGGTGGTACAGTCATATTTGTGGTAGAGGCCCATGAATATCGGCAGACTGAGGTATTCTATTCCTGGGTACATTTTATGGCAGCAAATGCTGTGATACGCGATTTCCACTACTACAAAGCAGAGGAATCTCCAGCGGAATATGTTCCTTTCGAGTACGTTGAAATTCCACTAACCTACCAAGAGCATCAGCTCTGGTTTAATGGCGCCCTAAAACATCAAAATCACGTTACCAGGCTCGGTCCACTAGGTAGACCAGGAGCCACATGGCCGGTTCTAGCCGGCTATACACCACATCCTGACATTGAAGGAATGTCAAACGGAGAACTTTTAGTTCAGCTAAAACAACTACTTAAAATACATAGGCAATTGGTCCAATATGTCATGCAGACTTTAACAGTCCAACCAGAAATAAAAATTCCACAGCACATCTCTCACCAGGGCAACACAAATAAAATTACACCACAGACTATACAATCAGTCATTGGCAAATTACCCGCAAAACGGGAAAAAATTCTGTTCTGGTTAGCTCAAAAAATTACTTAAATAGAGGCAATATTTCCTGATACTACACCTAATGAGAAACACAGAATTCTGACAATCTGTCTACCAATGGGGATCGCACCACATGTGGAGGACTGTGACACTTGGGGAACCGTTTTTGTTTCAATTTACACAAAAACACATGGTGTTCCGTCTATGGCGGTTATACCAGACGTACTAAGACAAATTCAAAATGATTACGGTCCAGAGCCTGCTTTAAATCTAGGTATGAAATTACTGAAAGACTTTAAGCAAGTCTCGGCTATACTATTAGCCAACATAAAAGGAAAAGCAGCATCTGTGGTGATCCGCCAAAAATTGAAAGAAACAGATATAGCAGAACAACCTTTTGAACTTGCCAGAATAATTGAAAAATCCTATGAAGAATTAGGTAGAGATAGTTTGGGTGGGAAACCACTAAAACCACAACTAACTGAAAATCCTGAAAAAAGCTTTATTAAGAATAATCTCATTTCTCCAAAAAAGAAGTGGGAGGGTAATAAACAAACCTCTCCCAGAGGAAGGTCTCCCCAACGGAGAAATAAATCTCCTGGACAAGGGGAGAGGTCTTCACAACGGGAGCCCTCTGAAAACAGATACAACCTTAGAAATAGGGATAATTTAAGAAAACCTGAGAGATATCAAGATAATGATACACGTCCCTCTCGATCTTTTCAGACTTCCGCACAGAAATCGGAAAGAAGAGGATGGTCAGAACATAAAGAAGAGCGCGTCAAGTCCAAAGACAAGGAACCTGCTCATCAAAGTAAAAATTTACAGTTTCCCAAAAAGAAGGTAGCCAGTATTAAAATAAAACATGCCGGGGATTCTGAGAACACAACTCAAGAATGGAGAATGGGCCCAGATAATGCTAGACAGCGCAGCAGAAGTGACCATAGCTCGCAAGATCCTGATGAATCTTCTGGAGACAGTGGACACGCATGAATACATTCAACTGGAAACTGCAGACACCAGAGTTAGTGTACCCCATAAATTATATGAAATAACATTACGTATGGAAGGGGACAAAACTAGGAAAATAAGAGGTCTCTTTTGGGAGAATCTATCTAAAGGCTATGATATCCTTCTAGCAGAGAAAGCCTGGCCACCAGAGTTTGTCAGGGAGTGCCCACATGGAGAAGAAATGATTATGCCTGTCTTCTCAAATCACATTCCAATTCATAAAAAATACACATATGCTAGAAAATGGGCAGTGGCCCAAGCCCCTGCATTATATAAAAATCATGTAGGATGGGATGAGCATTCTCCTCACAATAAAATTAAGTAAAAAAATCAACCTACTGCACAGAGACTGTATCCTGTTAAGCAAGAAGCTAAAAAACAAGTCAGGGAGATCTTAGATCAACTTGAATACCAGGGGGTGATTGAAACATGCACCTCACAAATGAACAACCCTTTGTTTCCTGTCTCCAAACCAGACGATTCATATCGTCTAGTTTTGGATTACAGAGACCTAAACTCTTGTTGCAAAACATTTGCAGTACAAAACTCACACAGTGCAGCACTAATGAATAACAGTGTGCGCAAAAAAATATAAAATGACATTAGATATTTCAAATGGTTTCTTCTGTCAAAACATTGCACCAGATAGCAGGTACTTGACTGCTTTCTCCAGTATGGGGGCCCAAAGGCAACTATGTCGTCCCCCCCGGGGATTCAAGAACAGCCCAGGATTATTTTCAGCCAGGGTAACAGAAATACTACAAAGTATGATGATGAGGCATTATCTTATGACGATGACCTGGAGACACACTTGAAAAGAGTGAACACCATAATACTTGGGTTGGCATCTGAAAGGTACAACTTCAACTTTAAAAAGTCACAAATTTCCCACCTCACTGTCCTATTTTTAGGATATGAGTTATCAAGTGAAGGTAAAAGCCTAGCAGACAACTTCTTAGAGAAGTGTGCAGACGTCCACAGGGAAAAATGCGATCCCATAAATATTAAGACGAGATTCATTTGGATGTGGCCCCAGCGCTCAGCTGACGCCAGGACTGTTGTAAAAGATTTGCGAGTCTTTATCGGCACATACGCAATTGGCATGCTACATTCTGACCAGGGTCCTGAGTTTAGCTCTCGAGCTTTCAAGGAGGCCATGGCCAGCTTGGGCGGTGCATTGCGGTACTCTAGTCCATTCCATCCCGAGGGAAATGCGGTAGTGGAAAGAAAGCAATCTATAACAGCGAGGGTATTAGGTTCGGGTGATGGGGTGGGTCAAACATCTAATAAGTGTCCAACGTAGTCTTAATAATCTGCCAAGACATTCTCTGGGTGGAATCACTCTGTATGAACTTTTGTTTGGTACTAGAATGATCATCAAAGATCTCGATTGTCAGACTTCAGTGGTGGAACAAAAAACCTTTGGTATCAAAGATCGTTTGGCTGTTTTACAGGACTTAAATCAAACAAGAAGAAGTCTAAGTAACACAAAGCTAAAGCCAACGGCCACTGAAGAAAAACCACCTGTGCAGCAAGACCTGTCTGGATTCCAGAGATTGGGGATCTGGTCAGAGAAAAGATTGTGGTGAAGAAGGAATTTGGGCCTTCTTACAGAAAAGCAGTACCTGTCTTATCTATCAGCGGAACAAGATCAGTAGTACTACCGTCTCTTGCTGGTAAAAAGGAGAACAGAGTTGTATCAATCGACCTGGTAAAACCACAATCATGTGGCCAATAATAAATAGTAGGCCCAGTGGACTCCCAAGAAGTAGCAGAAGACCAAACCTTGCTACAATTCAAGAGGTTCAAACTGAGAGACTAATCACATTTGATAAAACTTCAGTGAATAAAGAAGGACTATGCAAGAAAGACATGGAACTTGTGCCTCTTGAAACCCAAATTGCAACAGTTCATCAAGAAACACCAATCTACAATGATGTAGCCTCTGACTATACAATTCCAAAGATTAATGAAAATCCGGAAGCAATTCCAACAATTGACAGCACTGCATCTGGCTACTTCATCAATTTTGATGACTTTTCTGAAGATGAAGAAAAGCCAGCAAATAAAACTTTCAAAGAAAAAACAACTGAACTCTTTCATCTTCTTGGAGAAACATATCTGATTTCACCGTGAATTGAATTGTGGATTGTGTTAGGTGTACTTTTCCTCCTACTCTGGCTCATTTTGGTTTTAAGCTTGGGAAAATGTATTGATGGAAAATACAGTACAATGGACACAGCAAGTCAGAACATCAACTTGGTTCTAAAGCCTCACAGATCCTCTCACATTGAAAAAAGAGAACTATCATCAGTAAACATCACAGCCATTCCCATACCTGGTGGTGTAGCATGGGACGCCACTGATTACGACATCTATGGCCCGGTTGAACTCTTGAAATATCTACACTAGTTCAAGGTTTCATTAAGTGACTTTGTATCACCTAGTACTTTCTCTGATGATTGGGACTTTGAAAATATTAATAATATGATGTCAGATTTAGAAATGTCAGCAAAATTTACAGAACATGATTATTTAGAAGGTTCATCAAATTATGAAGAAATGTATTTTTTTAATCATTATGGGCATCACTATTTGCATAAATCTGCTAATCCTAGAAATGTTTTCACTTATAATCAATGGGAACATTGTCCAACACCGCCAAAAAGCAGCTCAAATTTTTTTGGGGGAGAAATTCCCATACTTCTCAGGGTTTAATACAACTGATCCAGAAACGTTTTATTTTAAAATGGTGAATAAGACAGGAATGAAACACATGTTGACAAATACTAAATTGATATATTCTACAACATTTTATGAAAAATTGTCTACTTTTGGTTTTACATTTTGGAAAAACAATATTGAGACAAAAACTGTCTGGGACAAGGTTTAGAATCATTATTCAGAGCCTGCATGATCCCATAACAAATAATAATCCTGAATGACACCATTCAACAAACGACCTGTCTTGGCATAGCCAGGATAAAAGACTTAAATAAAACGTCTATACCAAAGCCCATACCTGATAGTAATAGCTCTACAGATGTGGAAATAGACCTATCACATATTTTACACCAAAACAGAACTAATCCTGATTGGAGAAAATGGTTGATCTGGTCCACAGACACTAATAACTGTCAAGATAGATTCCTGAACAGCAAACAGGGGTTCAAACAGAACACGCCAGACCCAAGATATTCCCAGAGACAACATCCAGGGATAATAACAACATGCAGTGTAGGAAAACTATGCCTCGAATGGCTACAGAAATCTACACTACCTGAAATTAAGCAACACTTGACTTTAATTAAAGAAGGTGCTGACTTGCGAGATTTCTTATTGGGACCTCGCAAACAGCGCTAAAAATGTTTCATATATGTCGGTATATACGCTGCCTACAATGAAGCTTGGAAAGTAATGCAAATTGAAACTGCTGGAAAAATACGAGATTTTGATCGTATTAATTTGGAAAAATCACTGTCTGTAGCGGACAATGGGTTAACGACTCTGTCCTCCAGAATGTATTCACTGGACATCATTGTATCATCTGCTATTGATATAATAGAACAGGATATGCTAATGTTACAACATGGCCAGTCCCAATTACGTTCTATTGTACAGTTAGGCTGGACGTTACAAAACCTCCGTTCAGGCTACGTGCCATGGCGTCTAATCAACACAATGTCATTATTTTGTATCTTTAACCTTACTGATAAACAAATCTCTTTGGCACAAAAAGGAGCAGACTATACGGTGCTGAGCATTGAAAAACTAGAAAGATTGCCATTGACAGTCTCCGAAAGACCTGACATTGAATGGATAATACATGGCACCATTACAATTCCGATAACAACTTTTCATTTTTAATATTGCCAAAAGCACATACCAGCAGGCCTGTATGAAAGTTTGGGTAAAGGTTACATCAAGTCAACCTGGAATCTACCTTATACACATAGATGGTACAGTGGGGCAAAAAAATAGGTGTTTCTTAGTGGTTACAACTGTAAAAATTCCCTGAGCGGCACACTTCTGTGTCAAGGAATTAACTTACATGGAGCCTGCGAAGGTTCATCAAATAACTTTTCATGCCACCTGCACGGCACCCCTACTACACAAATAGAGCCATTTTTAAGACAACTTTTCAACGACAGTTACGTTATAATAAGTGACCGCAGCTGTTGTGGCATGGTGCCAGGAAGGGCCTATCTCGTCAGTGTAACTTCCATGGACACTTGCTGTATTCAAGTATTGTATCCAAACAGCAAACCAGACAAGGAGGCAACGATATGGCCTTCTCTGAATATCTCTTCTATTCGAATTGATACTATAAGCAGAATGAAATCCATTCTTTTACAAACAACTGTGCCATTAACCTCGTCTAGAGAAACGTATGATCTGCAATTTGCAAGGACAGCAGCAGAGATACATGCATTATTATCAACAAATTGCCCCGTACATTTTCTAGAAATGTTAAGTCAAATCTTAAACATGTCTGATACCAGTGGCATCGCACATATATTTAAGACAATTTTTTCAGGACTGTTAGCACCCTTTGAAGCAGTCCTGAGCATCTTCCCGAATTTCGTGCACTCTGTGTTCGGCGGCGTGCCTCTCATCTTGGGACTCGTAGCAGGAATCTTATTTTTGTTCCTTCTGCTCCGATATGGCAAGACCAGTCACAGACAAAACTCAGGCAACAATGGAAGAAACGCTCCTAGCAATGAGATACCGAGACCGGATTACTAAAGTCCTCGGCTTGTCTCGGCTAAGGGATCTGAATACTACCTGGTTTCTTTCATTCGGACCAATCTGGCAAGATTGCATCCTACCTGTTCTATGATGCCTGCTCTGCCGGAGAAGAATGCGTGTTAGATGTCTGTCTCACACTCCCATCAGCAGTACCTATGGATATCGATACTTTGCTTGGTTCCGTAACGGCTCATGCAATGTGTTGTCCCCAGCGGCTACCTATTCTGATGACGGCATTCGTTGAGACCTCACCATTATGATTAGGTGGCGGTGAGGTACGAGATGAAAGCGGCACACAGGTACAACCTTCTGTGACCATTGCTGATCTAGACACCGATGACGGCAATGCTTCTCACATATGCACTATTTCTACTTTTTCGGACCTGGTCCAACTTTCCCCTACTGTTGTGGACGAATTCTTTGCCAGCCTATCTGAATTAATGTTCTCTCCTAACAACGAGAATAGCTTTTGAAAACACGACCACACAGCGTTCCCTGAACTCTAAATTCGGCCTTCAGTTTTGATAAACAGAACTTCAAAAAAACTATTGGAATTATTTTTTTCCCTGAAAGCAAAATTCTTTTCCCGTTCCCTAAATATTTACCTTTTTTTGACACATGATACTCTGCTTAAAGTAGAACTATTCTTAGAGAGCAAGATTTCTATTTTTGAAAACACTAGAGACAATATTTTGACTTAGCCTCTAGCACATGTACAGTCTCATATAAATATGTGGTGGAATGGTCTCGACCTTCTCTTCTGTATTAAGAACCATTTCATAAATGTAACTTTCGTGATTCATTCAGTCACCATTTCAATGTACAATATATGCACTATCTGAATGATACCACTGCTTGAAAAACGTACAGTATAATACTCATTTTTCGTGTACATACCATTTCAAATGCATTTTATGTATTTTGGGGTGGGATGGAAAACACATGCATAGCTATATGTTTAAAATTGCTTAGTATTTAGTAATGATGGACATTATACGTGGAGTGGGTGTTGTAAACGAATCTAGGATCCTATTTAAATATTCCCGATTTAGGCCCTTATGTGGTTATATCAAATCATATCCTTATAAAGGCATAAGAATCATACCCTTATTAAGTCATAGCCAATGCAGTCCAAATACGGCAAGGCTACTCCCATAGACTCCTAGAAAGCACAGCGTGTTCTTAAACAAACCAAGCCTCCAGCAGCCCTCCAGCAGCTCAGGAATTCCCCCTGCTTTTGTATTGATTTGTCCTAGAACTCCTGGAGTACTGAAAGAACTGCGAGTTCTTAGTGACGTTTTATGTCCAACCTTACGTCAAACTCGGCACTTTCCAGGTATAAATATACCAGCATCTGCCCTAGCAAAACATACGGTGGTTTGGAGCAGATCGGCTATCTACTTGCCCGACGCCCTGCTGTAGCGAGTGCCAAAGGAAGCCGACCCTCCCATTGACGCACTGAGAGAGACACTGTCTTTTCTCCTGCCGAGAAATCCAGCTCCAGTGTTTCCCTGACGCCCTTGCGGGTTGCTGGGAGATCGAGTCCTGAGAGAGAGATACAAGACCTCCTTCATTCTAAAACCAAGGTACGGAGCTGATTAGACCCTTAGAGAATTCTTGATTCAGATTCTTGGCAGAGACTATCTTAACTTAAACTGTAGCTCACTTACTCCTTCCCATGTACTAGGCTTAGGTTAGGTACACCGGGGTAGGTGTATCTTAGCAGCACCAGTTGAGTACGTTTAGTCATGATATTATCCATGTATATATTTTATCTATTTTAAACACCGTATGGCTTAGAAACCATACCATGCTTTTACAGTATTATTTCATAATACTCCTTTTACTGTATGCACTTTACTTTATGACAAGTATTGCAATTGTGGCAACTCACTTCTCTTGCATGAGAAAGAAGACTTTTCAATAAATAACCTCTTTAATTGAAAACGCCCATCTCTCAGTTTCTCTGCGCTTCTGGTGAAACTAAGCATGCATGATTAACTGAGAAAAATAGTTATCAATCTTTTCCGCGACTCTGGAGATATTCTCCTTATTCTGGAGGGAGCAAAGTTGTCATGTTTATGCGGTTGTCAGAAACTAATCCGTTCTTGTCTATTCAGGAAAGTTAACTCCTTCTTGTTTACTCAAGAAAGTTTCTAGTGACCTCTGAGCTAGCTGGCATTCACAATTAAGTTTAACATATTCAATAGAGACCTAGTCGACCTCAGTCCTACGTCTAAACTATTGTTTATGTTATTCCAATGCGCAGAGCCTATTGGGAATATAGGAACTACACACTACCCCCCAAAAAAACCTCCAGAGAGCAGACATAATGAGATGACATTTTTACATTTCTCCTTGTTTTTTCCTCTTTCCATGTGCGCTGCATTCTGCAGAACAGATAGAACGAGGAGAATGCCTCTCTTGATTGTCTTTGTGCAGAAAGTTGCCCCTTCAAGCACAAAAATAATCATTCCAACAATACAGACACCCCTGCACCATGGTACAAGAGTGTCTGTGTTGGCTCATGGCTGCAATTTTTGCACTGTATCTTCTAAATGCGGTGCATTGCTGTTCTTTCTAATTGGCGTAGGGCAGTGCAGCAAAATGACTTTTTGCATTGTTGTCCTGCTTGATTCTAGGAAGATTTCAGTGTGTGTAAGGCTAGATGTTGCAGTATTTTGTAGGCTCTTATATTGTTTCCATTTAAAATATTATATATCATTGTATTGTGTACAAATGTATCATCATGTTTCACATTTTAGTTTTCTAAAATTTACATGTTGAGGTTGAAATAGTGTTAACCCCTTCCCTGCTCATGACGGAACCACGCCGTCATGAGCCACGGGCGCTGTGTGCTCATGACGGTGTGGTTCTGTCATGATGCGGCCGCTCCGCCAACGCTGCACTGATTCCCCACCTGTGCGGGCAAATTAGTGAGTGGGCAGAGTCATGATGGAACCACGCCATCATGAGCACAGCGCGCCCGTGGCTCATGCCGAAGTGGTTCCGTCACAAGCGTGGCGGGGCTGCGCTGCCCCCTCCCCTCCGGCGCGGCGGCGGAATAACCGCTGGGGCCAAGGGGTTAAACCGTATCCTTTGTCTCAATGAAGAATAAGGCACAGCTAGAACCTCTATCACCCAATTTGTCTTGGAATGTGCTTTTGCAGACTATACCTAGATATGCAGTACTGATGTGGACCTTGTCTATCTCAAAGGGCACAGAGCACCATCTTTATGACTTAATCCTCTTTTCCCCATAGACATTGAATTGTTAGCTCTATCCTTTCTTTTCTAACCCATTGATACCTTTCCACATGCAGATGGTACAGGGGGACGTAGGATTTTCTTTCTAAGTCAAGATACCTGTTGAAGATGGAAAAGTACTGTGTAGGCACATGCACTCTTTGTTTTTCTTTGCTTAACCTGATGTATAAATTGCACACCTTTCAGCCTTATATTTCAGAAAACAGACCACCAAAAACACTGTTATGTTGTGTTATAATATGGTATAATATGTTGTGTTATGTGTGTTCTTATAGCATGCGTATTGACCACAATGGTATCCAAGCACTATGTAGCCAGTGTGAGGCCAGCCCTAGAGCCCTTAAATGAAAAGCTAGGTCTTCAGCTTTTTATGGAAGTTAAGAGAGGAGCTGGCTCTGATGTATTGTGGGAGGTTGTGCCAGCCTTTAGGAGCCTGGTAACAGGAGGTATGACCGACAGTTCTGCTCTTGTGTACTCCTGGGTTGCGTGCTAGTGAGAAGCTTCCAGAGCAGAGGTGTCTTGAAAGTTGGTGGAAATGAATGCCACTATTCAGGTTGTTATAAATAGGTGTCTTTAGTTGGCAGTGGTATGCACCCTGTCCAAGTAGGGACCGTTCTTTCTAGACAGAATAAGGGAGTTACACACCCAAGATAACCCAAGCAATGGACACCTGCATCCCGTTCAAACTCACCCATTCAAAAAGTGCATGGGCTAACGTTTGGTTCAATGAATCTCTGACCATAGGCAGGAAAAACTGCAAGGTTCTAGAACGAGCCAGGAGATGGTCCTAAGACACTCTGGCTGAAGCACAGCACAGAAGTGTGTTTAAAGCATACCATAAACTGGTCTGCAAGACCAGGGCTGCACACTACACCAACTTGACATGTCTCCCATGAGATTTTGTCCAGCATCTGGCAGAGATCGGTGTCGACGACAAGGCCCTCGCCTGGTTCTCATCCTTTCTGTCCAATCCGATCTTCCAAGTAATTGCCCCACCTTTTTCCTCCTGCATACACCCACTATGTTGTGGTGGCAACCAGTCATGGTCTCCTGGCTTTATAGTGCCCCCATGCCCAAACCTCTGGTTAAGAACTTAGGAATATTAGTGGGAAAAGATCTCACCTTTGAGGCCCCGTACAATTCTGTGACAGGTAAATGTTTCAAGCTGCTACATGGCCTAAAGCCAATTCTGGGTCTCTTTGATTCTCAAACCCAGAAGTTGATCATCTAGTCATCCATTATGGCTAGGCTAGACTATTGCAACATGCTACTTTTGGGATCCAACAAATCAGCGATCAAAAGGCTTCAATGCATCCAGAAAGTGGCTGCCCATCCTCTTTTTGCTCTTCCAAAACATTGACATGTCTCTACGCTCCTCCGTTGGTTACTTTTGTTACTTCTGCAACAGCGAATACACTTCAAAGCCCTGTTTATCATTCACAAGATCCTCTCAGGCATTGGTCCTGGAATCTTGAGCAACAAATGCTCCCACTATGTACCTACACACACTCTGCAGACCTGTATTTGGCCAGAGTTCCTCGGATACGGAGGGCCAGAGCAGGTTGTCGCTCTTTCAAGTCACTATCTCCTACTGTGGAACTACTTACCCCTACCCATCCATAGCACCTCTGAACATTAGACCTTTAGAAAGATGGTGAAGACCTGGCTCTTCTCCAAATAATATTTTTTCTTGACTCCTCACTCTAAGTTCTACATTAGCACTGGGATGCTTCACTGTTGGTGACATAACATGGAGAATCAATCAGAATCACAATACACACAGGGAGCACTTGAACTTTAGAACTGAAAAGCAGTGGTAAAGTGCTCGGGGCACATAAACCAGCAAAAACGAAGCTCAGCCTGACATCAAAAATATAGAAGGTAGAGGCAAAAAGGGGAAACCATGCCAAGGATGCCAGGTCTAACACAGGTATGCCGGGACTGTGCTGTGGAGTTGTTCATTCAATCAATATATTTCTTCACAGCTCAGCCCAGCCAAAGTGTTTTGTCCAAAAGGACATCATCAGGGCTGCAGGGTATATAAGAACAACAATTGATAATCCTACACACCCCGGATAGGGTAAAAACAGTCACCTTAAACGTACATTCTGGAAAACCCTTAGAAGAAATGCTCCATTGGCTGGCAACATGTTTGACAAAGCCTGGCAATATATTGATTGAATAAACATCTGGAGTGAAATGAAACACAAGACTTACAAGTGATTATTTGGATGGACTAAGTTATGAAATAACAGGTACTATTCTGGTATTATTGGAAGAAAGTTAATGACTGATTTGGACATGCTCCTTCCTACCTAAACTGGACTTTATATGACTCTGAGGTTTCATGCTTGTGGGTAAGGCCTAGGGGTGGGCTTGAAGTCTATGGGCAATCAGGCGGAGTTTCAAGGCAAGGCAACTTTACCGAAGACCACTACTTTGGTCTTGTTTGACTTCAGAATGAGGCAGGTGACCACCTTGATTGTTCATGTGGTGAACTTGGTGACTTCACCCCCAGCTACACTGAACTCTGCTGCTGAGAGTTCTGACCTTCCAGTAGTGCCTGGTCCAGTTATGGGCCTCTGGAGGTTATGCTTGCTGCTGGGAGCTGGAAGAAACCTAAAGAACTGAAGAAATTGATGCATCATATTTCTTGCTGCTGTTTTTCCAACGCAGCACAATTGTGTGAGAAAAATGTCCACACATCATTGCGCCTCTGCCAAAACTGACGCACCGCCTATCGTCTCTGCAGGAACTGATGCATCGAGGGATTGAGGCGGAAGAAACCGGCGCAGCGCAGCTTTCCACCGCCGCATCGATTATGACGCATTGTACCTGTGCGGTAAGTTTTCCTGAAGCATCACCCATGGACCAGAACCATCTTGGAGTCAACGCATCACTTCTACAGACTACAGACCGTCTTCAAAGCATCACTTCTCCTGCACGCAGCAGAGCTGTCGCATCGCCTCCCCATGGTTTCATGAACTGGCTCATCTCTATGTTTCTTGACACTTCCCATCTCTGCGGCTGTTTGGCACTGTGAGTTTTGATGCATCTTCAGGTACTTTGTGAGAAATCACGTATCAAGAGTTTTCTATGCACCCAGTTGTTTGAAACCTTTTTCAAGTCATATTCGTATTACTAGTATGTTGGATTTTTGTTGTTTTGTTTAGTTAAAGATAGTTTATTTTTCTAAATTGGTGTGAAGTTAATTTGTGGTGTTTTTCACTATAATATTGTGTATTCAGAGTACAAATACTTTACACATTGCCTTTGGGATAACTTTGTCTGCTCATGACAAGCTACCAAGGGAGTGAGCGGAAGTTATCTAAAGTGTGTATCCCCCTTACCATGACTAGAAGCAAGGGTCCCTATAAAGGTACCTACCTCTGCCAACTAGAGACCCACATTTCTAACACATGCCTTTCAAATAATTATGGCAGGTGTTTGAGCTTCTAGACTATGGTTCAGTATAGTGAAGAGAAATTAGGGAAGCATTGTTTTCAAGACGTATTGAGATAGAGCCATACGACTCGAAATTATCGTGACATTTAACACAATGCACTCAGATATTTTTGCCATTTGTTCTTCTGTGCCCAAGAAGTTGTTCCTGATGCACTAAATAAGTGTATTTTCTCACTTTTTTGTGATTTGTTTACAACACCTTGATATGTTGTGCCTGGCTGGGAATGTCGTTTAATAGTGAATTTCATGGAAAAATTGTACAGGCGTATCGTAGATCCCGATTTGAAGAGACATTAGTGTGCATTTGTGACCTTCACAAACATTTTGTACAAACATCATTCATCTCTTTGTTTGATTAATGTATGCTACTTTGGTGACTTGTTTCATTTACCGCTTGTTTTTTTAGGAAAAAATATCTCTTTATCGAATAGAGCCGAAGATGTGATGTGAACTTCTGCTTTGTATACAGTTTCCTTCATAAGACTTGCATAACCTGTTGTCTTAGTGATTTATTGAACAAATCTCAAATTAATCAAAAAATATAGTCACGCTGCACTCGTGGTAGCTTCAATTAGTTCAGCAGGGGTAGTGGCATCGGAGCCTAAGTGTGTAAGAGGCCTTCTGAACGCCAAATATTACTGTCTTGTGTACCCAAGCAAGGGTAGAGAGCTCATTTTCTTTTTTTTGTTTGGACTGATGGCACCTTTGCTTCAACAGTGCTTACCTGAAAGCCTTGTGCTGCAAACCTAATATAACCATACAGCATGGAATAGCGGGCTTTAACTGTCATTAAAAGCATCCACCAGAGTAATACACCCAAGCCAAAGGCGATTGCCTATAACAAGGGAGTAGGTATTCAGAGAACTAGCCACACACATTTCAGCCTGGAATGTGATTGGGAAAGGTCCTGAGATCTTTCTCTAATTTACACGTTACAATTCAAGGATGGCTCGGGGTCCTCACTGCAGATGCGCACTGCTCGTAGCCAATGCTATCACTGAATTTAAAAGAGGACATAGTGAATTTCCTTTGGGGCTTCACTCAACCTATTTTATGACTATGGGGCTTGACAAGTCAAAATATTCCACCCACTAGGCAAGAGACACTGGTGTGCTGATAACTGCAACTGGCCTGCTTTTGAGCGCATGCACACCATATCAACTGACACAGGTACATTTTTGAATAATTGGAGTAGGTCACACACATGTTTATGATCGCACACGTTTCACATCCCATTCACCATGTGGTTGGAGTGGTCAGATTCTGGAAATTCCGATGCGATTGATTACTGGATCACTGGCTGCCTGTGACAACATTAAGATGGCCTCTTCCAGGTGTGTCTGAATCGGGACCCGGCTCCAGCCATGGCTGCCAAAGTTTGAGATTGTTATGTGTGACATTTTCCTATTTTCAGTGTCCTTAGGAGTGAAATTCAACAACTAATGAGTGACACTATCTTGCGAGTAAAATCAAACAATGAACAGCAGGGAAACATTCAAATATCAGAAATTAGGTTCATTTGAGCAACCAGAAACTCTAAGGGGCATACTATCAAGGGGGTTTATCTCCGCTTTTTTGGCTTTAAAAGCTCCAGGCACACACACAAAAACATATTATCAAGGGGGTTTATCTCCGCTTTTTTGGCTATAAAAGCCAAGAAAGCAGAGATAAAATTATCTCCCTATTACCTAGCTGTCGCTAACACCAGTTAGCGACAGCTAGTAGGAGATAGCGACCATCTTGGGCCCCACTTTGCATGTCAGTGATATTTATTACTAATGACATGCAAAGTGGGTGTGCCAAGATGTTAGCGACTGGAAACAGTCGCTGACATCGCTATCTCCTATTACCAACTTTTGGAGATATTCACGCTAAGCGCGAATATTTCCAAAAGCTAACACCTGGCCTGAGCAGTTCTTAGACATGTTATCCAATGGGAGGTGGATAACATGGCTAAGAGCATTAGCTCGGTAATGCATGAATATCGCTGACTTTTCAGCGATATTCATGCATTGCGGCCGTTTTTTATCGCATTTGCGATAAACCTTGGTAATACCAAGGTTTATCTGCGATAAAAATCGCCGCAGCTCCGCGGTAAAATTTTGTCTCTAACCAAGCAATAGCGATAATTATCGCTATTGCTTGGTAATATGCCCCTTAGAGAGATCTTAAAATAGGGTGACCATATCTTGTGACCCAGAAACCGGGACATTTCGCAAAAATAGAGAAAGGACGACACTTTTCTACATCAATGAAGTCGCAAAGAATAACGGTCCTTATCAGCATAGAAACGCAGCAGAGGTACCAAGCAAATAAATACCGTGGAGTTTATTAATGAGCCCTTGCGTCAATTTTGCGTCGCCGGTGTGTCACTTTTTGTGATGCACCAGCAGGGTAAATAAATGTGCCACGTTGCGTCATATTTACAAAGTGATGCATCTAGGTAGATGCGTCACTTTGTAAACCCCTGCGCCACATTATACCTGCGCCAGGTATAATGTATGCAGGCTAGGCGTTCCGACGCAAGTAAGCCTTGTAGAAGTGACGCAGTGAAATCTATGAAATTTCACTGTGTCAGTTCTAGGACGCACATGTGTCAATATCTTATGCCTGCCTCACATCAGGCGTAAGATTGAAACAGGCACATTTGAAATGAGACTTGCCCATGTGAAAATGACCAATTGATTGAGTTAGATCACTTTCGTGACACACTCCAGCAATGTGTCATTTTTGCGCCTAGAGATACGTCAGAAATACTGACATATCTGTAATTCCTTGCAACATGATGCTTCATACTGTAAATATGACGCATCAGCATGCCACAAGGAGGGCGCAATGAAAAGTGACGCATTGCTGTTTTCACGCAGCAATGCGTCACTTTTCATAAATGAGGCCCAATGTATTTATTAAAACCTGCATCATAACTGTCAATAAAAGTGCTTATTTAGAACAGCTAATAACTAGTCCTGCTTTGGAACACCTAAAAAGTGCCTCTCACTGTTTTCAGTTGACCCTCTCTAAAAACCGGGACATGAGCCAAATATGCCAAAATCTGCTGGAATTGCTGTTGAAAACACCGGAACTGTCCCAGCAAATCCAGAATGCCTGGTCACTCTGTCTTAAAACGGCTGCTGATAAGCACCAGAAATGGAACGGCAATGGTGCAACTGCTGTTATGAGAGAGGAGCGCGTTTTAAAGATCCTCAGCACCACCTGCTCAGCTGACCCGACTCAGAGCATGTATTGAGAGGTCGTACATCTATTAAATTCAGTTACCAGTATTAGAAGAAAAACAAAGGCTCCTGTGGAACAGATACTTATTAATAGAATCAAGAGGAGGCGAAAATGTGCATGTATAGGCAGGGTTAAGGTGACATGTCAAATAGAAAAAACAGGCCAAAAACACAGATTTGCGTTTTCCAAAAACTGTATTTAAATTTAAATATACAGTGAAAGCGAATATTACACTAAATATCAAAGGTTTTTACAGTTGTGTATTGTGTCCTAAGTGAAATTATGAACCCAAAAACATAGAGTATTGCCAGTCTAATTACTCTGTCGGCAATGGATAATAATGATTATTCAAAAGAGCTGGAAGAGATACCTGATTGTCGAATTGCTAGAGTATTAGTGCTGTGAGTGAAGAACCATGTGCAGGTGAATTTAAAATATGTTTACTCACTAGGAAACCCAGCCGGGTTCTGTTTGAAAAAAGACAAAATCATATGAATTGTATTAAGGGGCGAAACAAATTAAAATAAAATAAAATAGTCAGGACAAGGCAAGCAGTAGTTGTAGTTTGGACATATTTCTATGTCACTAATCCCTAATAGAATACAACTTAGTGTGGCAGGTGCACAGCTGGTAAATTTATGAAGTTGATGATTTGTTTGATTTTAGTTAATCCAATGGTTCACTCTTTTTGGGTGCTCTCAAGGTGACGTATCCGTGTTATACATCAATGTATTAAACTGAAAATGTGCTTCACAACATTGGAAGCATCCCTTGTTGAGGCACTACCTTTGGTTCTTAGAAAATAAGACTCCTCCAGTTGTTTTGGTTTTCAACACAAATCTTATTTATTGTGTTCGTTTCATTTTTATCGTAGATATTCAGAATTTGATTTTCATTCCATTATCACATGTATCTTATTCAATTTTGTACACATTGCTCCAATGCATTTCGGCCATGACGGCCTTCTTCCGGGAGCTTTCCTGTCAATGACAATATGTTTTGTTTTAGCATAACGACCAAACCAATATATACGGAAAACAATTAGTAAACATTACATTGTGGCATTATTATGAACTGTTTGTTTCAGTCTCTACCCCATGCGTTTATAACTATTTGTTTTGGTAACGAAACAAAGACTTTCACCCATGTGTCTAAAGAGCCGTGGCTTCTTAGTTACTGTGAAACGGTAACGGAAACGGTGTTAGTTTACCTTCTAACAGCTATCTTCCAAACTAGCACATTTTGGTGTGTTTGGTACGATATATGCAAACTTACTTTTTTAAGAAAAGTGCGGTACGCGGCAGTGGCGTCTCTCAATGTTGTCCGTGAGCAGCTTCACTGTGTGTGTGTTCGTGGTTTCAATAAAGGTTATACAACCACGTGATATTTACCTATGTGAGTCAACGAGATAGTCAGCCGATAGTAGCGGCCATGTTGGAGTGGATTTTGTGAAACAAAATAAAACAAAATAGAGCTAAATGAATGATAGTGTTTGTTGTACTGATGATGGTCAGTGTGGTTTATGTGTGATAGTATTATAACGGTCAAATGAGAAATCAAAAAGTGTCATATTAACATTAAGTCGCATTACAGAACATTGCATCATTAGTCCTATGGACATCAAAAACATTACATTATTACAGAAAACAAGTACATTCGAAGCGGTCATTCAGACCCGATGGCTTCATGGAATTTAATTTAAATATCCAATGGTCTTCCCTCTGTAGTAGATATTTGTTATTGTTTCTTCCCTCTTTTTTAGGTACTTGTTCCAAAATAAGGAATTTTAATTGTGAGATCTGGTGTTTATGTTCATTAAAATGCACGGCCACTGATGATTTTTCATTTTTGGTTCTAATGTTGGACCTGTGTTCGTTCATACGAACTTTTATTTTCCTTTCAGTTTTGCCCACATAAGTTTTTCCGCATGGGCATTTTATTAGATAGACAACGTTCGTGGAATCACATGTAGCGTTGGTTCTTAATTTGATGTCAAAACCTTTCATTGGATGAGTTATGGCGTTTCCCTTTATGACATTGTTACAATTATTGCAGTTCAGGCAAGCTTGGGTTCGTCTGTATGTGATTTGTTCAGGTTGTTCCTTTTTTAACAGTTCACCTAAGTTTTCATTCCTAGTAAATGCGAAGATTGGCGTTTGTTTGAATAGTGATCCGAAGTCCGGTTCCGTACTTAAAATTGGCCTATGCTTCAATATGATTTTTTTTAATTGAGTACTCATAGTCGAATATTTGGAAACCATGACCATGCGTTGATCTAAAATTTTTGTGGTTGGTTCCAACAAGTCTGTTCTGGATATTGTTGCCACTTGTTCTTTGTTTGTTCCAAGAGTTGCTTGGGGTAACCTCTATTTTCAAATCTTTGAACCATTTCTTCTATTCTGATGAAACAAACAGTTCATAATAATGCCACAATGTACCTGGAACCGACGCAAGCGGTCCGGTTGCTGGCAGTCCCCCTACAATTTTCAGAGGTATGTAAATAATGCTGGGCCCTGTATCCCCCAAACAAGTAATTGCCATTCGTCAGAAAGGGATAGAACCCTTCAGCTCACTCGTAATGATGGGAGTTAGTTTACATTTTTTAGACATCCTAGCTGGGCCCCGTATCCCCCGAGCACTTTATTACTATCCGACCAACAGGATAGAACCCTTTAGCTCACTCGTTACGCGGGGAGCTAATCCTTCAGACGTTTTAGTAACGCACCCAAGAATCATCTATAATGCGGGGATTTAATTGATTTTAACAAACGTTTTATAACGTTTTCAAGGAGCCTTACAATACTGAGCACCTTTACATTAAGGTTGACACATTATGGCTACATGAAAAGAGCCTAGTTGATACCTAGTTATACAAGCATCATTTTTAGGAAAACGTTAACAGACACACCCGATGGCCATATAATTACCTTGGCAGTATCTTAAGCTATCCAGCACATTATTGCATAGGTTTTTAAAGGGGGCCAGATGCACTATGATAACCAGATGACCATTAGCACAAATGGGCCATCATTTTCCCCTTTTTTCCACAGGACAGCTCACTATAATTAGACAGCCCGTTTACCCTCTTTACACTACCAACAATACACTAATAAGGACAATTGTTTTCCCCACCATAGAGAAATTGCGCAGTAAGTGACAAATGCGATTCACCTGCGCTGAATATAACAAGGACTCCCAGCAGTACAACACAGAGGACAGCCATTGAGCTTCCATTAACTGCTGAAACCCACATGCTCTATAGGGGTAAGTGACATAGAAATATGTCCAAACTACAACTACTTCTTGCCCTTTCCTGACTATTTTTTTTTTTGTTTCGCCCCTTAATACAATTCATATGATTTTGTCGGGTTTCCTAGTGAGTAAACATATTTTAAATTCACCTGCACATGGTTCTTCACTCACAGCACTAATACTCTAGCAATTCGACAATCAGGTATCTCTTCCAGCTCTTTTGAATAATCATTATTATCCATTGCTGACACAGTAATTGGACTGGCAGTACTAAAGACACATTTTTCATTTCTCTAGATGTCCCACAAAACTGAAGGTCCTGAAGAGATCCTACATCCTTATTAGGGGTGAAACGCCGTCGACAACTAAGAAAAGTGAACTACTGAAACTGACATTCTATAATTACAAAGATGTTATGTATTGTGAAAAATTAGAGTGGTTGCTTTTTTGGATACAAAAACTTTATTTAGAAACCTTGTCACATACTGTGTCACAAACGCTATTTCTATGTTTTTGGGTTCATAATTTCACTTGGCACACAATACACAACTGTAAATAACCTTTGATATTTAGTGTAATAATTGCTTTCACTGCATATTGAAATTTAAATACAGTTTTTGGAAAACGCAAACCTGTGTTTTTGGCCTGTTTTGTCTATTTGACATCTCACCTTAACCCTGCCTATACATGCAAATGTTTGCCTCCTCTTGATTCCATTAATAAGTATCTATTCCACAGGAGCCTTTGTTTTTCTTATAATACTTACTTACCCAGGCTCCGCTGTGAGTAGGGTTCCCTTGTTTTTTCATTTACGTCTAAATTCTGTTACCAGGGCAGCAACAGTTCCTGGGTGCTCGGGCTGGTGCACAGGCAGGAAATTGAACATCCTGCCACAGCCTAGGTCAGATACCAGTAGCCAGGCAACAGAAGCAATTTTTGAGATGCTGCCTTGGACAGCCTGTGCCGCAGTGCCTTCTGGCTGCTCCCTGCAAATTGATCAAAATAATGCAGCATAGGCTCTCTCTCTTACGTGGGGTCTGATCAAACAAGCTGAGATGCCCAAGCATGGATCTCCGCAGCTATCATTTTTATATACTCGGTGTGTCACTGTCAACTGACTCGCTGAGCGCTGCCCAACCCGATGCCTTAGCAGCCAGTTTAATCAGTTTTAGGTTTTTTACTTGGTTGCAGGAGCTTTATAGGGGATAATGTGCTTTTAGTTTGGAACTTGTTTTCCCTGAAAGGCAGGCCGTTGGTGCTGCCTTTCCCTCTAAAATATTTATTTTATTTGCACTTAGGGGGGTTCTTAAATATCATTTTTTACAGAGATTCGCTTTGGGCAGGCAGTATCCGGCTGGCACGGGTTCCTCCCCCACCAACACTGTTCCCCGCTATGATCCCGATGAGGCCTGGTGAAGGGCTGATGATTCCCTTTCTGGCAGGAAGTCCTGGACCGAACTGGTGGGGAACTAGTAGACACTGATGCAGGGCCTACTAAAACGCCAAGCAATGAGGGCAGGTTCAGCACAGTGATGACTTATGCTCAAAAACAGTATTTAAATTACCTTATTGAGACTTTTGATAGTCTGGCTCTGGCAGAGCAAGCTTTGGGGTACAGATTGGGCCAGTCTTATGACAGGCTTCATGCACCAAATTCTCTGCGGCCGCCACGTACAGTCCAGGCTCATAACAGGCTGCAAGCACCAAACTCTGCAACGGTACTCAATCGAGAGGCATCTTGTGAAAGGCTGCAGGCATACAACAAATACTGGCAGCAGTGCGAGAAGAGAATTGGACTTTTTGTACTAATCACTTTTTAAAAACAGGGATTGGTGAAATATGCCTTATCTAAAATAAGTTGGTGATTATTGCAAAATTGTATAAAGAGATATGGTTCAAGTCCTTTGACTGACTATACCATAATATACTGATGCATCAACTGCTTTGTTCAAGCAGAAGCCTCCCGCTCCACAGCCACCCTGAGAGAAAGCCTGCTTCATCCCAGGATACTGGGATGGGAGGGCATAAGCAACGTGGCAATTAAAAATGCTCTCAACAAACATATATACCAACTGTCGCTGGAAGCAGACTTAGTAATCTACACAGCAAAGGGTAGCTTCCTGGGGCTGATAACAACATATAAGGATCATAAAATACAGCCTTACTTGAAGCAAGCAGTGGGAAGGAAGGCACTAAAAACATACAATGGGCCAGACAAGTGCCCCTACCCACTCAGGTTAGATGTCCTTCACATCTAACATGGGCTTCAATTGGAATTACATAGAGCATATTAGCAAACCCATTATTGCCGTTTTAGCTGCAGTTTTCTGCCGCTAAAGCAGCGATCATTTTATCGCCTGTCTTGATAATATGCCCCCAAATCCTGGATGGAAATGCCTGTCCCCGATAACTGGATGCATAATTTGTAATTATAAAAAGGAGTCTCTGCTACATTTACTGCCCCAGACTGCCACAACAACGTCAGAAGTTATTAAAATCTTTATATCTATCCAAAGGGGCAGTGACATGCAAAGATGCGGTAACAGCTCTGTTTGCCTGCACTGCACCAATAGATTTGACCAAATTTGGAAAATATATTGTCGAGTTGTGTGTTCGGTTCTCCAACAAAGAAGGCTCAGTTGTCATCTGAAGAGCTCTTACTTTAGCAAAGAAAATAAACAGGAAATATACTTGCCTTCCAATTTTAACATCAAATAAGCATATTTTTAAACAATTTTATGCCGGTACTTGGTTTACATTTTTATTGGGACAATATCTCTCCGAAATGGCAATATTAAGGTCCTCACGAGCATAATGACATCATTCTTAAGAATGTTCCTCCCATCACTCATCCATAACTCACAAAGTCGGTTTCGCACCGGGCTGCTCCTCCTGGAATCATCTCTGCACCTTAGCTCACATGCTCTGGACCACCAGGAACCTCCTGGTGGAGGCTGTGGCTCTCTCCCCAGATAACGAGAAGGCATGTGACTGCAATGAGTGGGGCTACCTCTTCACCATCAGGAAACAGTTCAATTGGGGTACCAATTCATCTTTAAGGTGTTGCTGCTGAATGATTGTCCAACAGCCAAGGTCAACTGTAGAGGGTTTCTTTCCAACCCATTTCAGATCTGGATGGGTACCTGCCAAGTCTGCTCGCTTTCCCCTTTCCTATTCCATCTGGCAATCGAACCCTTGGCCTTCACTATTCGCAGCTTATAGACGACTTTCCCATCGCAGGAGGCCTTTGCATAGTATATCTATATGGTGACAACACCCTGTTCAGCCTGCAGGATCCTCTCAGCTCCCTACCAGCATTACTGGACATCATAGACGACTTTATGGTCCTGTCCGGTTACAAGACAAACTGGGACAAGTGCATGGCCCTTCCATTGTCGGCATGCACCACAAAGGTGTCAATCCACAGATACTCCTTCCGCTTGAAAGCCTCTCGGCTCAAGTACCTGGGGATCCTAGACAACAGGGGCTAACCAAGATGGTCACCGACAACCTGGCTCCTCTCATTACGCAGATGAAACAGGACTTTGACAAGTGGTCCCTGCTGGGATTCTCGATTTCGGGCAGGGCACAGGTGGGGCAGATGGTCAGGAGGAGGTGGAGCCAGCATTGTGGGAGGCAGGCACAGGCCTATTCAGACTCAGGTGCTACTCCTCCCCACCACTCTGCATGCAGATGGGTCTTATTCGGCCTAGTGCTGACTCACCCAGTCTCCTCGAGCCACCCTCAGCCCCTGTCACTCACAAACCAGACAGACAATACACAAACAGGCAGAGGCACACAGAAAGGTTGAACAGGAAAATAGCTACTTTCTAAAATTGTTATTTTAAAACATGGAATTTAAAAACCATCATTCCTAAAAGATGCGTTATCAAATTCTGAGTTCAGGGATACCAGACTTCAGCTTCCCGCCTTGCTCCTATGGGGAGATATGCATATACACATGGGACACAGCATTCCTCATTCTATCCTAAGGGCAAGGTGGCCTTTCAATAGTGAAAAATGAAATTGGTAGTATTGCACTATCAGGACGTGTTACCCACACTAGAACATGTCCTACCTTTCACATACACTGCACCATGCCCTGGGGGGTACTTTGGGCCTACCATAGGGGTGTCCAATGTGTAAGAAAAGGGAAGGGTCAGGCCTGGCAAGTGTGAACACTGGCCAGGACAACATGGCAGTTAGCAACTGCCCACAGGCACTGCGGGAACAGGCCAGAGACACCATTGTGGGGCTACTCATGTGGGTGGCACAATCAGCGCTGCAGGCCCACTAGTAGCATTTGAATTACCAGCCATGGCACACTCTGTGCGCTTTACTAGGGACCTACTGGTAAATCAAATATGCCAATCATGGATAACCAATCACAATAACAATTTACAGGGAGAGCATATGCACTTTAGGACTGATCAGCAGAGGTAAAGTGCCCAGATTCCTATAGCCAACAACCACAGGTCAGGAAAAACAAGGGAGGGCGAAGGAAAAAGTTTGGGGATAACCCTGCAAAAAGGGCAATTTCCAACAGAAACGGTGCGATGTACACAAATTACTCACTGAGTGATTCATGGTTCATAACAAGATAATGCACAGAGACCAAAGACAATGGTTACTTTGGAACACAATGACGGCCATATGCTCTCAGATATGTACATATTACTGAACCAAGCTAGAGGAAATAAGGATAAAACAAATGTGTAAAGCGCACACATACCAGAAGGCATCAGGGTGCTATAGCCATTTGATCCACCTAATCCAGGGACCACATCATCACCAAGGGGGACCTGAGAATCCCTAGATTGCTATGAAATGAAAAGCCGGGTTTTATGAGCCTTTCTGGAGCAGGTGTGGTGCAGCGGCCAGAGCGACTGATGCTCCCCGGCACCAGCGGCAGGGGTCTGCCCAGCACCATGTGACTCTGGGCAATAGCTTGCTTAATCTTCCCGACGGCCCCCAGATCCGGGAAACCTACGGGTAGCTGTGTGCTTTACAAATACAGGATTACTTACTTTCATTTCAAAAATGCTTTATTCGAATTATAAAAACAAATTCATAAAAGCGTACAGTTAAAAAATCACATTTAAAAGTTATATTTCCAATATTAGTTAAAATACTAAATTTTCATTACATCTGTAAGAATTCAAAATTTAAAAACAAGAAGTTTCATAATAGATTACCATAGCCATGTAAAATAATTTGGATTAGGCCAGGAAGGGTCTGTATAATAAAACATATTCGGGTGCAAGTTTAAGCCTGCATCGTGATTCTGTGCCTAATAACAGCTCTCAGTAGGGAGGATACAACAAAAATAGTATGTTCATTTTCTAGAGATCTTAATTTGTCATATGCCCCTCTGCATGACCTCAGACCCCAGGATACAAGTAAGGGTTTCAAGATTGTTTGCCTCGGCTTACTATAAAAAGTGCAAAAGAAAATACAATGTATATTAGACTGGTGGGAGACATTGTCGCATGGGCAAAGTTGCTTTTCTTTACACCAGTCGTTGCACTGTTGGAAGGTTATTAACCTATAAAAGGTTTCTAACCTAAAACGAGTCAAAATCATACGAGTAAAAGGGGGTTGTTCGATCAAAAGGTACAACTGAACCCCCTTGTTAAGTGTAACCGAATCGTGGGCCATGACGGTCTTCTTGTGTCTCTCCTCCCGCCATCTTTTGCTCTCTAGGTGTGCCAATAGATGTTTTTTGAGAGCAGATCTTGAAATGTTTGCCATGCTCTCTGGGTTAACAAAGAATTCGGGAAAACTAGTGTCATCCAACAGGGCTTTAACATAAACGAACCATTTAATGTTAGTGGCTCCAACCATCGCTAGGCAATCCATTAAGATCTTTCTATTTAAGGGGGTCTCTGGATTTACCCATACATTGTGCCATAGCAACACTGGTGATAACTTAATAATGTCTGTGACATATGGCAAGGCTACTTGCATGTGTGTCACATATGTTGCCGTGCTCTTGGGGGTGGCCAATAGATAGTGTAAGAAACGATTCTCAACGCGTTGGATAGTTTCCACCTGCTCAATCCCCCAGAGCCCAGCCCCATATGTCCCTGTAGAAATGCATTTAGCCTTGAAGATCTGGAGCAGTTCTTTAACTGGCCTCCTACCTAATCTTTTAGCAAAATTCACCAGGGCTCCAGTAGCCTTTGTGAAAGCTATAGTCCGTGCAACCACGGCATGTTTCCAGGAGCCCTTCCTCTCAAAATGGGCTCCAAGGTAGCAAAATCTATCAGTGAGTTCAACCCCTCTGCCATCCAAGGTTATTGGTCAAGGTGTTTTTCGAGTCTTGGGTCCGCACGACATTGTGTAAGTTTTAGAAACATTCACATGGAGACCTTTGCTTTTCATAAACTCAGAGAATTTAGACACAGCCTTTTGTAGCCCTACCCTCGTTTGGGACATGATCGCCGCATCATCAGCGTAAAGCAGTATAGGGATGGGTGTTCCGTTTGCAGTAGGATAGTCATAATAGATTTCACTCAAGATTGATCCGACCTTGTTTATATAGAGCGTGAAGAGCAGAGGGGCAAGAATGCACCCCTGTCTTACTCCTCTGTGGATACGAAACATATCGGAACACTCACCCTTTCTACCAAATCTGACACAAGCACCAGCCCCATGATACAGTTTCTTGATAAAAGTAAGTATTTGGTTATCCAGGCCAATGTCCGTTAATGTTTGCCAGAGTGTTTCATGGTCGACGCAATCGAATGCGGAGCTTAGGTCTACATATGTTATGAACAAATTTCTTTTTTTAGCTTGGATGTACTTAGCTGTAATTATAGCTAAGTTAAGCACCTGCTCGATGGTCCCTTTACCAGACCTGAAACCATACTGCAGGTCGGAAACGATTTCCCGTTCCTCCAGCCAATCCTGAATGCGGTTAAGAATGATCCTGCCTGCGATCTTCATTAGGCCATCAAGAAGCGAAATTGGCCGATAGCAGGCAGGGTCATTCCTATCGCCCTTTTTATAGATCGGAACTACTATGGCTTCCGACCAGGTGGAGATGAACCCAATGTTGTTTGAGGAGTTAAGCACATGGGTCAAAAGGGGTGCCCAAAGATCTGGTACACTTTTGAAGACATCCACAGGGACGCAATCTGGCCCTGGGGCCTTTCCTGCCGGGCTTTCTCTGATTGCCTTAATCACCTCATCCAGATGAAACGGTATGCCCAGCGGGAAAGAGGTACTATTTGTACCTAACAAGAGTGCCCCATGTTTTTCAGGGGACGATCTAGAGGGTTCAGCTCCATTGTAGAGGCCTTCAAAGTGTTTAACCCAGCTTTGTGCTGTAATAGCTTGATCTATTTTGGGACCCTGGTGGTCTTGGAGGAACGGGCCATTAACGGTCTTCCAAAAGGCAATATTGTCTTTCCGGTCAGCTGCTGCGCAAATATCAGACCACGCCTGAGTTTTTAGCTCCCTCTTCCTACTATTTAGGGCTCTCTGATAGACACGTCTAGCTAGCTGGATCTCTTCTTTAGACTTTGGGCAAGAGTGGAGGTTTTTTTCAGGGCGGCAAGCGCCTTAGTACAAGTCCCATTGAACCATCCATGATGTCCCTTGGGTGAATTATGAGGGACTTTAGTCAGTAGGTGTTTTATATCTGCACAGATTTTTTAATGAGCCGACAATACTGTAAGCATCGGCTTCTACTGAAAGGCAAGTTTTAAACTCTTCCTGGGCATTCTTAACAAGCTTTTCTATAAAGTTTGTGGGTTCAACCTTTTCCCATTTAATACGGAACCCGTTTTTCAAGGCAAGAATTGGGGTTAGATGGTATGTAATATTACTCTTACAACTTGGATCACCATCCCTCGTCTTCAGTTCTACCACTATCGGGTAGTGCTCACTAAGTGGAGTGTCAAGAGTCGCCCAGTTCGATACCAAACCTGCGTAACGGGTTGAAAGGAGTGTAAAATCAATGGTCAAATGTTTCCCCCTCTCATTAAATGTTGGTCTAAAGGGTTTATTTGGGGCACATAGTTCATTTATAAATGATAGGGTAAATTGGACTGAAATAGTGTTATATAACTCCCCAACTCTAGTGTGGGAGAAGTGGCTCACGGGCCCTTCGGAGTCCTCTCTCAAGCCGCAAATACCCTTCAATCCATGGGGGCAGAGGGAACAATTAAAATCCCCAACCCAGAGCAGGGCCATATCGCTAGTCATTTGGTCCTAAATTTTGGTAAGTTCCTTCAAAAGGTTGTTAAGGGTACACTCAATTTGGGTGGGGGGGATGTTGTTATAGAAATTGACCAACACCATGTTCTGTAAGGATCCCCACGATGTAATCAAGATTTGATAATATTCATTGGTGATAAATTTAACATCTAGGGGCCCCGTATTAACTGAAATGTAAGTGCAGAGGCCCCCCTTATATCTACCACTGGAACTCGGGATAGCTGGTGTAAAGAAGGTTTTATATCCCGCAATATGAAATTCTTTATTTGATTACTTACTTACTTACTTACTTACTTTCTGAAGGTCATGTGATTTTCAAGGCATGTCAAATGGTGATGAAGAGAATTCCACAGCTTAGCTGTGGCTACTGAGAAGAAGCTGACTCTTCGGCTCTCCATTCGAAATTTCAGATTCACCTCCAGTTTATGGGTGGCAGACCGAAGGTGCTTGGTCGACAAGTACCAATGGAACTTAGATCTGATAGCCTGGGACCCTAAGACATGTAAGGCCTTATGCGCAATGCAAATGGCTTTGTAAAATGATTAGCTTCCTAATAGGAAGAAAGTGAAGTTTAACAAGATCAGCTGAAATTTAGTGATGCTTAGCAAAGTAAACTTTTAAGCTTTTTGGAGAACAAATTCATGTTTAAGTACAGGAGAACACAGAAATCGATTTTCAAGGAGAGCAAGGCCGGAACCACTGATTTATCTGCATACAAGACAGAACATCCGTCCAGAAAAAAAGAGAAGCTGAGCTAGGGCGTGCCCTCACAAACTTAGAATGGGGAGAAGAATACTTTAGAATTCACACCACAGTGAGGTCCACGGGCAGTGTCGAGACTTACACAAAAACTTTAACGGATTGGTACAACACACTTGTGCGCGTCAGTGTCTAGTCCCCAGGGGAAGGGAAGGATTGCTAGAGGTAATGTGGCAACACTGGGATGCTTGTGTAGTTGCACTGGAACTGTCCCCATACTCACTTGTGTTCTGAGCAGCATTCTAGATGACATTGATAACAGTAGGGGGAGTGCAGCGATATAGATTTCCGTCACACAGAGTGCTGGGGCCTCCCAGACAACGGTGATTTCCACTGCGATCTATACGAGCTTGTCAGATTGCCTTGGAACTGACATTTGCCAACTGTGCAATCCGCTTTCTCTGGAGAACTGATAAGGCCCCAGAACATGAAGACTGGCGTTATCGAATATGGGAAGAAGTCTTTCAAGAGGTGTGGGCTTGGAGTTGTTGGGTGATAACCAACTCTTAATTAGTGCTGTGTGACCTCAAAATGAAAGAATGTCAAGCAACAGGTACTTCTATCTGGAGGGTGGCTGGGGCCTGATTGCTACCAGTGCTTGGCCGTGGTTAGGTTCAGGGGGGGATAGAAGGGGTGGTCATTCCTGTTTGTTGAGGTTTATTCAGTATGCTGCCAGCCTCCGGTTTGTAGGTGCCCATAATTGTTGGAAATTTGTTTTTGGCAGAAAACTAATAAAACAGTTGATCCATTAAAATAAGCCAACCCCAGCATGAGCAGCGAGCAGCAAGACCAGTAATCTGTCAGTTTATTTCTTAAAGCAAATAATAGTGAGTGACTCCCAGCGTGAACAGTTCGCAGTGAGACTCGTTATTTCATTTTAAAGCAGAGATGTGGGAAACGTGGAATACTTCAGCTGGAGTTAAAAGCAGGTCGAGCCACAGGGAGCATAACACGTTAAACCTGCAGGCAAGTAAGTGCCTGGCAAAACAATTTTGTTTATATTTCATTTATATTTTTATTTTTTCAGAGCCATCATGTGACGCATGCCATAATTATATTGTGGTCATGAAAGTTTAGCCCTTTGAACAACGTGTTGCCGGGGCCATGTTCGTACTCATTTTATCCATTTCGGAAGGGTGGAAGACGGCTTGGGCCCGCCTGAGATTCCACCTGTCAGCTGCCACCTATCCGTAAGTGCAATTCTCTGCAGTTTCATTGTGTTCAATGGAGCAGTCTACATTAAAGTCCTCTAATAAAGCCTTATAGCTGAATGCTCAGCAGTTGTTAAACCTGAGTTGTATATGGAGGGGAGGGTTTTTAACAACCGGTACAGCCCGAGGGAGAAGGGGTATAAGGCTACTAGAACATTTGACGCACAATTTGTAGAATGTTCTAAATTAAAGAAGCAAGTAACACAGACAAATTGGAACGTTGGCGCAGAAGTTCTATTCCAGCCTTTATCGGTCTTGAGGCCATTGTTTTCAAAGGAGCTCTAAAAAATCCCAGTGGTTTTACACTGGATATGTAAGCCAGAAGCCGACGTTTCCCTATGCAACAAAGGGAATATCCTAACTTTAACCTTTAATCTGGAAAAGGGCACTATTGCCAGTCCATTATATACTCAGTCTTGGGGCCATATCATGATGACGTTATCTGTGCTGCGTTGGTGCACATGTGGTATATGCTACTTTTTTGGGGTCTTTTGCATTTACATTTAAGTTAGTGTAAGTTTTGCTGGCAACAAAGCTTGTAAATACACGGCAGTAATGAGTTTCCACGCTCTCCTATCAGCAAAACATGCTGTAACTCGTAGTTAATTCGAGCTAATGTATGCCAGAAAGAAACATCGCGGAAGAGGCAGGACCAAGGGGCTCCATACTGGTTTTCTGGACAAGTATCAACGCTTGGAATTTACTGAAAATATCCGTCATTTTTTTTAACATTGAAAAAGACCTGCGCTTTTATCTAGAGAAAAAACAGACGAAAATCCAAATAAGGGGGTTTTCCTAACTAGAAATGCTGTGCCAAATCAAATCACACTTTTTTTCATGCAGATTTTGCATCACATTAGAAGAAGTGCAGCTCTTGTTTGTCACGTCACCTGCCAAAAATGGTTCACTTTGTGCTGAAAAACAGTGTCATTTTCTGTTTTTGGTCCTCACGTGCAGCTCTCCTGAATACACAGTGTTTGAATATGCAAATCCACTGAAAGCTCAAATGAACGAATATTCAAATTAGACATTTCTGTTCATTACATTTCAACGTACAGTGTTTAAAATTGTTCCGCTGCTCTCATCTCACACTCTGTCCATGACTACAGAAGAAGACCTTTGGCTCCAATTAGAAATTGCTTCAGACATCTCAAAGAAGGAATACATTTTGTCATTAAGAAAGGTTACCTCATGTGGTTTTTGTCAAATGTTTCTCAGATTGTTGTACGCTTCAGCGTGCCTTGGAGCTCTTGTCTGGCAAAAACACATTTTTGCGGGCTCCTTGTTCTGCTACTACAGATATATTACGGTTCACAAAGTTGGACGGCAGCGTCTTCAATGTGCTTTGCACTTTCGCAGTAGATTTTATTGTTCTTGGCCACTGCGCTTAATTTGAGCCGGAGGCTTCCGGTGTTCGGCACCGGAACTTAATTGGCGACACATATGACAGTCTGACACATGGTGGACTGTTTGTCTGATTTAGAGTAATCACAAGAACAGTTGTTTACTAATTCAATATACGTTAAAAATGACTGTTACCTGCCGCCCATGCTAATCTTATAGTTTTTGGGGCCTGGAACAGTCACACTTTTAGGAGTGTGATGGTTAGTAGCTGGTTTAGTACTCTCATTGACAGTGCTGGCAGGGGGAATGAGTGATGTAGGCTGCAGTGGACTTTTGGTGAGGGCCCGTGCTCTTAATTTTTTTACAAATTAAGCACTGCTTGGCCAGAATATGAAGACATCACGCAAACGCATTTAAATATTCATAGTTGGACCTCAAATTCAATCCTGGTGTGCATAGCGGAGACTAAATAGTATTCAGTCAGTTTTGCTGTTTGAAACAAAGGCTCACCCAACAAACACTGACCCGATTCGCAGATGAGCAGCAGGTGAAGTGGCACAAGGGCCAAAAGGCCTGAGAGCCACTTCACCTTCAAACGTAGTTGTGTTTTTGTTGGCGAACCAGTATGTGGGGGCCCATTTCCCCTACTTGCACCAGGGCCCATAGTACCAGCGGCGGCTCCTCCACTAAAGCAGAGAAACGTCGCCCCACTGCTCTAAAAGTTTGAAAAGGAAAAATAAAATGATAATAACGCAATGCTATCATCATTGTATGTTTCCCTCTTCGCTCAGCTGGATAGGGGCAGGCGGGGCTGATCTGTGACAGGAACAGTGGGTAGTAGTGGGCACTCTCTTAAGTGCTCATGGTGGTTTGGCCGGCCATCTTATGCCGGCCACGCAGTCATGCACACTTTGTATGTTCGAAAACATGCACAGCTCCCAGTCACTCTCTGAATGATAACCCAAGGGCTCAGACCAATCACAACAAATAAAACAAATTTCGTTGTGTGCACTGCATCACCAAATGCGATGCAGTGCGCGCAACGAAATTCGTTTTATTTATTTATATGTTTACTTACCTGTTAAAGTCCGTAATCCATACATTACTACCCCCCACCAGCCCCTCCCCCTTCCCACGTCACTGCCCTGCAGTTACACCTACTACCGGCCATGGCTGCACAACGCTGCTGTTCCGCAGGGTTGTGATTGGCTAGGGGAGTCTAGGAACCTATGCGGTCCCTGTTCCTGCTCCTGGAGTCCACCGAAGAGCAGAAAAGGACTGAGAGGCCGCGACAGGCCTGCAGGTAAGTGTTTTTTTCATTTACCACCCCCACGCCCCTCTTATACTGCCAGTCCTGTTAAGTAGCGGCCGCCACTGCATAGTGACCTTTCTGCGCCACTAAACTGACTCACCAAGATAAAAACAGCATTTTGCATCGACTGAACATTATGAATGTTACTTTTTCATTGGTTGATTAATGATCAGCAGTGCATGATCCCACAAAATCGTCCCGCGAAAAAGCCATCTGTACAAAGCAGCCCCTAACCTATAATTGGAGAATTAGTTCATATATAGACCTGGGTTCCTGGGTTCCACTGGATCAAGCTACTGGCACCTGTGGTTTTTAGAAGCTACAGAGTTGCAATGGAGCCAGTTCTATTTAATTCAATTTACATATTGGATTTGGCTGTTGCTGTGTAATCAGTAGACACTCTCTCCGTTTCCCCACACTGCTTTATTAAGCAGATTTCGAAAAACACATTTGATGTAACCGATTCCAATACAACCCATTTCTAGGTGAACATTAAGGTACGTTCGACATCACAGTCCTACAGCATAAATATGCCCCCTTTTCCTTAGCACACTCCTTTAATTAGCTAAATCAGCAAATCCATCTAGAACAATCATTTATCATCGTATCTCTTGAAAGTGTGTTTCATATTCTGTTATAAGTGGTTGATATAATTTCATGTATACTTCTGTCCCACAGTATCGATATCTTTATATTACTCTAAGTACGCCTTTCTCTTTGGTGTGCACTTGCCCCTTCAGATGACTGATGCATTTAATTGGGTTAAAGAAGTTGACTCTGTCACTGTGCTCAACAGGATGAGTGTGGATCACATTCATCATGTGCAACTTTCACTGTGGCAATAATCTTCCACACTTCTCTGGCTACAAATCAATTTATTAGGGGAATTTCAATAACTAAAATTCCACATTCATTTCAATTCCCCCCAAAAATATGATTAAGGGCAACTTTAATTTATAGATTAAGCGTTTTAATCCCAGACTGACAACATACCTCATCTAACAGACAAGCTTTCAAACAACAGATAGCACGCGCTTCAAGACATACAGCTTGGCTCAACCCATCACTGGCCACATAAACAACATGCAACAAGCCTCCACAGACCTATAAAGCCAACTAAAAGTTGGTGGTAAATACCGAATACCTTTAAAAAACAATAATTTGCTTTTTTCAAGGTGCCATGTGGCAGACATACATGCCCTTAGGGCATGTACGTGCGCCTCATGTGCACACATGCACGATTCAGGGGCGCAACAGGGTGTCAATGTGACACCCTGCAACCCTTGAATATGCTCCCGCTATTACCGATTCGATACCGAATCGGTAATGGTGAATGACTTCCCATTCATTCCTATGGGCCTCCAGGCCTTTAGGAATGAATGGGAAGGTATTTCTTATTACAGAATCGGTATTACCGAATCGGTATTACCGAATCGGTAATAAGATATATTACCGAATCTGTAACTTTTACCGATTTATTACCTGCATCATATTTACCGATTCCTAAATAAAGAATCGGGAAAATTCGGTATTTAGGAATCGGTAAAATGAGATTACCTACATCTGGCCCTAAGTGATTTGCCCAGAATCACAACATGTTCAGCGTTGTTGCAGAGACTCGAACCTAGTCCCCCATATTCGAGGTCGACTGCCCTAGCTGTTAGGACAACTCCTCTCCTCTCCAATAGTTTTTAGGTGTCAGGTGTAGTGTAATTTCGGACTGAGAGGTGTACATGCTTTCCTGCTAGTGTGCCTACTTGCCTGAAAGTAATACGAATGTGTGCTACTATGAATGTTAATTAATTATTTGTATGGTTATCTAATAATGATAAGTATGATTGGTAGCCATCACTGGCTTTAGTTGATTGAATCCCTCAGACCTTTGCGATGACAGAGTCTGATTCTGAATGGCAGGGAAAAAATTGAACAACTGTTGCCAGGGCATTTATGTTCAAATACTTGCAATATGTAAAGTATTGGTATGGCTACCGAATCTGAGGGCTGGTACCACCATCTTATCTTGAACAATTATGTACATTGGGTAGCTACCTAGCTTATACTGTGTGTAATGCAAGTTGAAAGTGATGACTTACATATTTACTGTGCTTTCTGCCACTGGCTGGGAACTCGTCACCTGGAAAATACACAAGTAATTGTTCTCAACAGCACAAACCAAGATTAACTTCTATGGGTTTCAGGTTACACACAGACATGTGCAATGCATTAACTAATGGAGACTTCCAAATGTCCTACACTGCATTTACAACAGGGAAATGCTCATTTTAATATGTTTCAATTCTTTGTTCTATTTTTATGTATGCAGCTATCTGACGCTGACAGACCACACAATTTTTACAGATTTTCTTCTATTGTTTTCCAAATGTTTGACCACACACTCAGTGACCCCACACCCATTGCATGCAGCATCACAGTTGCCATACTATTTTATTGCACTTTGACCACTGGCTATACACATAGACACAACTATGACCCAACTAATTGGTGCATGGGTACATTATTGTGTTGGGCCTTCTTAAATGTCCAAAAAGAAATTTCAAGGTAAACGTTTTAAGTAGATAATGTGTAACACAGTAGTTTATTGACGTGCGTTTTTAACATCTCTCCCTAATAAACGTGCCTAATATACATCTCCATGACCATATTACAGTAATGTGCTGATATACAATTAACATTTCTCTATTGGGTAGGGGGAGGGTAACATGTATCTGTGCTAATTGACCTGTGATATGATACCTTGCAACACAACATTTACTTTGCCTAACTGCCTATTTCCATATGGCAAGACACAATCAATTCTGCAATCAATCAATCAATCAATCAATCAATCAGGTCATTTATAGAGCGCGCTACTCACCCGTAGGGTCTCAAGGCGCTGGGTTGGGGGGGGGGTGCCGTTACTGCTCGAACAGCCAGGTCTTGAGCTTCTTCCTGAAGGAGAGGTGGTCTTGGGTCAGGCACAGGTCGGTTGGGAGTGAGTTCCAGGTCTTGGCGGCCAGGTAGGAGAAGGACCTTCCACCTGTTGTCGCTCTTCGGATGCGGGGGACGGCGGCGAGGGCGTGGCTGGTTGATCTGAGGAGGCGCTTGGGGGTGTAGAAGTTGATCCGGTTGTTGAGGTAGCTCGGGCCTTGGTCGTGTAGGGCTATGTGCGCGTGGGTGAGGAGACGGAAGGTGATTCTCTTGTTGACCGGGAGCCAATGCAGATCTCTCAGGTGTCCGGAGATGTGGCTGCGTCTGGGGATGTCGAGGATGAGTCTGGCCGAGGCGTTCTGGATCCGCTGGAGTCTCTTCTGGAGCTTGGCGGTGGTTCCGGCGTAGAGGGCGTTGCCGTAGTCCAGTCGGCTGGTGACGAGGGCCTGGGTGACCGTCTTCCTCGTCTCGGTGGGGATCCACCGGAAGATCTTACGTAGCATGCGCAGGATGTTGAAGCAAGACGAGGAGACGGCGTTTACTTGTCTGGTCATGGAGAGGGAGGAGTCCAGGATGAAGCCCAGGTTGCGTGCGTGGTCCGTCGGTTTGGGTGCGGTGCCCAGGGCGGGGGGCCACCAGGAGTCGTCCCAGGCGGAGGGCGAGGAGCCCAGGATGAGGACCTCCGTCTTGTCCGAGTTCAGTTTCAGGCGGCTGGTCGTCATCCATTCGGCTACCTCTCTCATCCCTTCGTGCAGGTTGGCTCTGGCGGTGGCGGGGTCGTTGGTCAGGGAGAGGATCAGCTGGGTGTCATCGGCGTAGGAGATTATGTTGAGGTTGTGTTGGCGTGCGATGGCCGTGAGGGGGCTCATGTAGACGTTGAAGAGGGTGGGGCTCAGTGAGGATCCTTGAGGGACGCCGCAGATGACTTTGGTGGCCTCTGACTTGTACGGTGGTAGGCGGACTCTCTGTGTTCTTCCGCCGAGGAAGGAGGTGATCCATTCCAGTGCCTTGTCCTGGATTCCGATGTTGCCGAGGCGCTGTACTATTAGGGTGCGGTGGCAGACAGTGTCGAAAGCCGCGGAGAGGTCCAGGAGGATGAGGGCTGCTGTTTCTCCGTTGTCCATCAGCGTTCGTATGTCATCGGTGGCAGCGATGAGGGCGGTCTCGGTGCTGTGGTTCGCTCGGAAGCCAGACTGTGAGGGGTCGAGGGATCCATTCGTCTCGAGGAAGGCGGCCAGCTGTTTGTTGACGGTCTTCTCGATGACTTTGGCCGGGAACGGGAGGAGCGAGATGGGACGGTAGTTCTTGAGGTCGGTGGGGTCTGCTGTGGGTTTCTTGAGAAGAGCGCTGAGTTCGGCGTGCTTCCAGCTCTCAGGGAAGGTGGCGGTGTCGAAGGAGGTGTTGATGATGTCCCGCAGGTGGGGTGCGATGACAGCGTCGGCCTTGTTGAAGACGTGGTGAGGGCAGGGGTCAGTCGGAGATCCGGAATGGATGGAGTTCATTGTGCGGATGGTGTCTTCGGTGCTGATCGGAGTCCAGGTGCGGAGGGTGGTGGTGGGTGCGTAGCAACGTTGATTAAGGAGTATGTTTTGGTAGTCATGCTTGGTTTTTCGTATGACCAATTCTGCCACAGACCCTTTCATATGAAATGACCTTCTTGATTTAGCTTTGATCCCCTTTCAGCGTGACTTTTGTGAGAATTTTTGACACAGATTAAATTTTCTAGAAGACGATTATCCTGCATGGAACTTGTATAGCACTGGGAAGTTCCTTAAGTGATGCAAGGGCACACCCATGCTAACACCCATGGTCTGTGTCAGATACACTATTATGGATGGGGTAGAGAGGGTTTAGCGTAGAGTTGTGATTCCAACTACTTACTTTGGTCGCTCTCAAGGATGAATGTTTTAGTTGCTCATTTGGTTTGCCTTTTTTGCATGTATAATGCACTGTACTGCACACATTACCAACTTAGTGCAGTTTTTGAGTCATTCAATGCATGGTGTTTGGGCATGGAAAGGGGTCGCTCAAGTTCCAAAACTATGCTAGCCTCAAGCAAACACACTTGTACTATGACGCAAACATGTGTGTGTTGCACACGCCTATCTGATTTTACTTTGGTTACAGTGATTGGGATGGGAGGTGCTATTTCTCTTTTGATGGCACATCACCGCCTTTTTCACTGCTGCACTATATGTTGTTTCAACCATTATACCCCTGGGACTCTCCAGTAGAGACACATCACAAGGGAAAACACCCATTCCAGTAGTGTCACACATACTTCCTTGGTTACACTTATAGTATATTGAGTCTGCTGCCCCTCATGTCATGTAGCACGAACATGAAATTATCTGACGATGTAGTTCAGGGATTGCAATGGTATGCTTATCTACTGGCATATAGTATGATTTTGAGACATTGTGCTTTGTGAATGTGATATTGTTGTTGTGTGCTCATTATTGTGTGTATATTGTTTGACTATGTAAGCCAGGAGTTTGTGTTTGCAAGCTGTGTACAATGTGAATGATGTACCTTGCAATGTTGTGTTTAGATGTTAAACGTGACATGGCGGTATGTTACCATAACTTTTACTTTCAGTAAGGTGATTTGACTTATGTGATATGTATTCAATAAGTCCATAGATTATACACCTTTATTTGAGGAAATTAGAAAAGTATAGTTTCAATGTACTCAAGACAGATTTTAGGGGGACAGCATATTACTTTGTATTCTTGGCTGCTACAAACATGAGACGGAGACAGATCATATTTTTCACAGCTTTATAGATTTCACACATGTATGTAAGACATTTGGGATTTCATTTGATATGTTGAGAGAGCTTGTTAACACAACACCACTACATTATTTTAGCGTCAATATTTCTGGATTTGTCTGTCGCATTAGGTACAATCTACTTGGAAATATTAAAAATGAAATTTGGTTGTGTGTAGGTGTCTATAGTTCACCATTATTCAGGAAATTTGGTGATCCTTTATGGAAAAAAATGAGCGACAGTTCCATTCCTTCTGAGATGCCCTTAATGTGAAACAATTTCAGCATTTGGTAGTTCATCCATGGTCATTATTTTCTGGATCTGTTTCGTCAACAATGTCCATTTCCCCTCTAATTGCTATGTTGTTTAGTATGCAAAATACTACAATCTTTTTCCATACTGTTGTTGCCCTGTACAATAAACGTTCACCGGCTAGGTCAAGGCATCAGAATTGGCATTTCACTATCCCAAAGTAATGCTTAATGATCCCTCTTGTCCTGCTGTGTGCTGTGTTATATACTTCTTCTGCATGAATATTTGGATGCCCAAATGGAGTCATTAGCCATGGGCTGAGAGGATATCCCTGATCACCCTGGGACAAAACGTTTACATTAGTGTTAAAATAACACATCTACTGTTAGGAATGTTTGACTTTGACCCTTCATAAACAGAACATTTGATGTTGAACATGACTATTACCTGAAGAGACGAGGATGACTACAATAAAGCGATTATGACCAACATGGTCCATATATTTGACTTGATGACATCTGTGACACATGACCCAGATTGAAAACACTCATGCACTAATATACTGATTTCATTTTTTATGGAATGCTACATCACTGTGACTTCACTATACTTTTAAGCGAATTTCGTATGGATTATTGTTGAAGGTTTTCTGTGATACAATCCACATGGAGGGAATACAATCGTTTTTATTCCTTTCAACTTCTTATCTCTAACCTCTGACACACATTCATACCCAGCAGTATGCCTTATACATACATTCCACTCTCAAACTACTCATTGATCCTTGAGGGCCGAAATATGAATGAGTCTTGTGCAGAGCCAGGATATTGGCTACAGCATTGATGAAACAGTATTTGTCATCACAAATGGCTTGTACATTGATTGAGTATGCATGTTTGCATTTTCTGTACAGATGTACTGTTGAAAATGGTGGGAGCAGGGTGACATGGGTGAAATCTATTGCACCAATAACATGTGGGAAATTTGAGACATGCTTGACTTTTAGAATTTGTGGACCAGGTTGACAATTTGACACATCTACAGACTCAGTGGGAGGAATGGGTGGGACAGCTGGAGGATCAAGATTGGCTTGATGCCATGATGGCCTCTCCACCATCATGATCTCCACTAGGTCATGGGTAGTGCAGCCATACTACCTTTATGGCACCTACATCACCCTCACCTTCCTATTCAAACCACACCTCCTTCCAAGCCCGACATGCTTCAGATATCCGTATGCTCCTGCAGATTTCTATCATATGTTCTGGACTTGTCCTTTTATGACGAACTATTGGATTGCAGTCGCTTCAGACTTACTGGAGGTGCTGGGTTGGGAGGTGGAGTTTTCACCAAGGTTGCTCCTCCTCCTGGGTATTTTTGAGGGCACAGAGGGGACAAGGGCAGATCGGACACGGCTGGGGGTGGCCACTATGGTGGCAAAAACAGATATAGCAAGCAGGCAGAGATCTCCTAGCCCACTCTTCATGTCCAAGTGGCAATGTGGGGTGGATTGGTGTGCCCAATAAGAAAAGCCAGTGTACAAAGCCGGAGGTTCCCCCAAATAACACCCAAGAGTAAGGAGTATGTGGTAGGAATATTTTGCGCTGGGTTTGTTACTGTAAAGGTATGATGGGTACTCCAGAAATGTTTAATGTGGATTTGGCACATTTTCCGTACCAGTGATACCATACTTTCTCTTGCTGATGGCCGGCGGCAATTGAATGTTGGGTGAATATTTCCAATGAGAATAACCAATCAACTTGTTTATGAAGAAAGAAAAAAAGTTATTTTGTACATAAAGAAAAGATGTTTTTCAGTTGGAAATATTTGGTTTTGTAATCACGGGTTTTGTTTGCTGCACTTTGTTTCCTGTTGCCGTTTGGGAGGACAAGTTACACCTTGCGGTACCCGCTTCGCGGGTCCCGCTGCGCCGTTGCTGCCACCGGAGCCCAGGAGTCACAGGCACCAGCTGGGCGAGTGAGCGAGAGACAGGGCTGCGAGCGAAGGAACCGGGACTCGCTTTCCCAGGAGTCCCGGCAATCCTCCGGCCTGTCACCTGGCCCGCTCTCCCTGACCGCCCCGCCCAGCTCACCTATTTAAAAATCCCCGCCCTCCATTGCCATTGGGGTCGTTTGCTGCACTTTGTTTCCTGTTGCCGTTTGGGAGGACAAGTTACACCTTGCGGTACCCGCTTCGCGGGTCCCGCTGCGCCGTTGCTGCCACCGGAGCCCAGGAGTCACAGGCACCAGCTGGGCGAGTGAGCGAGAGACAGGGCTGCGAGCGAAGGAACCGGGACTCGCTTTCCCAGGAGTCCCGGCAATCCTCCGGCCTGTCACCTGGCCCGCTCTCCCTGACCGCCCCGCCCAGCTCACCTATTTAAAAATCCCCGCCCTCCATTGCCATTGGGGTCGTTTGCTGCACTTTGTTTCCTGTTGCCGTTTGGGAGGACAAGTTACACCTTGCGGTACCCGCTTCGCGGGTCCCGCTGCGCCGTTGCTGCCACCGGAGCCCAGGAGTCACAGGCACCAGCTGGGCGAGTGAGCGAGAGACAGGGCTGCGAGCGAAGGAACCGGGACTCGCTTTCCCAGGAGTCCCGGCAATCCTCCGGCCTGTCACCTGGCCCGCTCTCCCTGACCGCCCCGCCCAGCTCACCTATTTAAAAATCCCCGCCCTCCATTGCCATTGGGGTCGTTTGCTGCACTTTGTTTCCTGTTGCCGTTTGGGAGGACAAGTTACACCTTGCGGTACCCGCTTCGCGGGTCCCGCTGCGCCGTTGCTGCCACCGGAGCCCAGGAGTCACAGGCACCAGCTGGGCGAGTGAGCGAGAGACAGGGCTGCGAGCGAAGGAACCGGGACTCGCTTTCCCAGGAGTCCCGGCAATCCTCCGGCCTGTCACGTGGCCCGCTCTCCCTGACCGCCCCGCCCAGCTCACCTATTTAAAAATCCCCGCCCTCCATTGCCATTGGGGTCGTTTGCTGCACTTTGTTTCCTGTTGCCGTTTGGGAGGACAAGTTACACCTTGCGGTACCCGCTTCGCGGGTCCCGCTGCGCCGTTGCTGCCACCGGAGCCCAGGAGTCACAGGCACCAGCTGGGCGAGTGAGCGAGAGACAGGGCTGCGAGCGAAGGAACCGGGACTCGCTTTCCCAGGAGTCCCGGCAATCCTCCGGCCTGTCACCTGGCCCGCTCTCCCTGACCGCCCCGCCCAGCTCACCTATTTAAAAATCCCCGCCCTCCATTGCCATTGGGGTCGTTTGCTGCACTTTGTTTCCTGTTGCCGTTTGGGAGGACAAGTTACACCTTGCGGTACCCGCTTCGCTGGTCCCGCTGCGCCGTTGCTGCCACCGGAGCCCAGGAGTCACAGGCACCAGCTGGGCGAGTGAGCGAGAGACAGGGCTGCGAGCGAAGGAACCGGGACTCGCTTTCCCAGGAGTCCCGGCAATCCTCCGGCCTGTCACCTGGCCCGCTCTCCCTGACCGCCCCGCCCAGCTCACCTATTTAAAAATCCCCGCCCTCCATTGCCATTGGGGTCGTTTGCTGCACTTTGTTTCCTGTTGCCGTTTGGGAGGACAAGTTACACCTTGCGGTACCCGCTTCGCGGGTCCCGCTGCGCCGTTGCTGCCACCGGAGCCCAGGAGTCACAGGCACCAGCTGGGCGAGTGAGCGAGAGACAGGGCTGCGAGCGAAGGAACCGGGACTCGCTTTCCCAGGAGTCCCGGCAATCCTCCGGCCTGTCACCTGGCCCGCTCTCCCTGACCGCCCCGCCCAGCTCATTTCAGTCTTACGCCCATATAATCCAGCGAATCACGCTGCGCGGGAGCGCCCGGGGCGAAGCCCGGGCAAAGGGCGGGCCCTCTGAGGCCCTCGTAGGCCAGAGTCGGCCGGGCTGGGCCCATTCTCTAAAATTTTCTCTGTGAGTCCCTGTTACAGGTTAGTTAATGGCTACCCTATCTGATGAGGGGACACCTGGGAAGAAGGGTAAACTTCGCAATGGGTCATTAGACAATTATTTCCCCAAGGTACTGTCCGAGGTTGAGAAGGAACTGACCATGGCCGAACGCAGGGCTGAGCGGCGTCGTTCAATCGAAAGTTTGAAAAACAGATCCTTTATTGACTCTGTGCCTGTTTCTTTGTCCATCGAGGGGGACTTAATTGACCTTGGGAGGGAAACCGTTAGCCAAGAAGGCTTCCCACTTTTACTGCGTGACTGCACCTCTTCCCCTGGTATGCCCCTCGATCCTATTGTGATTGACCCTCCCTCCCAGATTCCATGCCACACTGCTGTTCCCCCGAAGCCTAAGACAATGAAATCTAAACAACTAGTGGTAGCCCAGATACACGGTCCACCACCAAATAAAAAAAGAAGGAAATCAAGGGTGGGACTAGGCAAAGCCAAAATTTCCCATTTAGACTTTGGCAAAGGCCCTAAATTACCCTCAACACATGTAAGGGCTACTATGGAGGTTGCAACCACAGTAACACCTGAGGCAGCATCACCGGTGGTTACTCCGTTTGTTGAGGTCCCAAATATAGTGGCCTTAGATATTAGTCAGGGGCCTTTATCTACAAACATACCGACCTCTTCTCCATCTGTAGGGGAATTCGAACTTTTACTGAGGTCTCTGCTGCTACCCGTGACTGAGAGTCTTAAGAAAGTCGAAAATAGATTGACCTTAATAGAGGCTGCCATAAATAGTATGGCTACGTTGACCAAGGCCCAGGGGAGTGGGGGGATACAACCTAAATCTTGCACTGGGGTTTTGCCTAACCAGATTGTAAAATCCCCAGCTGCTACCCCCTCTGCTCCACTCCAGCCATCTAAACAGTCGTCTCAGCATCAGGGTAAGGACGTGACTGTTATTCAAAAACAAAACCTCACAAAGAACTCAAATATCTCTGTATCTGGGACAGAAGGTGGCCCTCAAAGGCCAGCGTCAAAAGCTCCTACAGTTAACAGAAGTGAGAGACAGGGGGAAGGGGGTTGCACTAGAGGCCCCTTAACTAGGGTACCACATGTGGAGATTCCACCTCAGGCGGTGCCCTATGTAGAAGTTATGACCGGGGTTCCCCCACTAGCAGAAAATAAGAAGGAAGGTTATGCCCAACTGAAAAATAAAATAATACATTGGTTGAGGACATACAGGCCCATAGCCCCAAATGTGGATGGTGATATTGTACATGTTAGACGGATCCCTTGGTTGGGCAACATAAGGAAAGACATTGAAGGGGATTTAGTGGTGGTCAATTTTAGAGATCCACGGGCAGTAGACTACATTTTAAACTGGCCATACGCAGGAGGGGGAAACTCTATTACACCTAGGCCTTTAACCTATTTTTACCCGAGGCCGGTTTCTTACCCCCCCAACCATTGGGAAGAGTCTTATGCCCCGAGGCCCAATCCTCAGTTTGTTTACAACAGTACTTATCATGTAAATGGCCAGCATCAGTCTCAGCCTAATGGTCAGTTTGGTTGGTCTACGATTCCACAGAGACATCACCTAAGCCACAATAGTGCAATGGAGCATCTTAGACCCTTCACCCCCTTAGATACTTTCAATAGGTTCTCGCAGCTTACTGGCATGGAGGACTGCGATTGATGTTTACAGCCTAAGGTGGAGGGATGTGGTCGACAAGGAGTGGTTCCCCAGCAAGTAGGAAGTATTTGTGACAATTTCCAGGAGGTAACCACAGACGACTCTAATATCATTCACTCGAATATGGCTCTTCTTGCTGCCCCGGGTATGTCTATTACTGTTGACTGTTCTGTACCTCACAGGCAATCTAGTTGTGTGAGTAATAGTCACCAATCTAGTTGTGTGGGAAAAATTCGCACGAATAGTATGGATTTGGGGGGGGTGACTATGGGTGGGCCCTCTCCAGTGCACAAGGGTCCTCGGGTAATAAATCTGATTTCCTGGAATGTAGCTGGGCTAAAAAGGAAGTTAGACATCCCTGAATGGCATGCATTCATTGAGAAGTTCGATGTCTGCCTGTTTCAGGAAACTTGGTGTCTGTTACCAATTGATAAATCTGGCTATACTACTTTCTTTTCCCCAGCGATAAGCAGAGGGAAGGGTAGACCAGCAGGAGGTCTTCTAGTCTGGTTAAGAATTGATCTGGATTGGGACATGGTTTCCAATGACACTCAGTGTAATGACTTAATGCACCTTTCTTCTAGGGGTCACATCAAGGGGATTAGGCTTGAACTTTTTAATGTGTATGCTAGAGGGGCTGCGGGGGATAATACTTCTGCAACCATAACGAGCCTAGATTCTGCTCTAGCTAATTGTCCTCCTTCAGCCAGAATTATGGCGGGTGGTGATTTTAATTGTACGTTCGAACCCCTTCTTGGTGATGACCCCCTAGGCACTGAGGAGGACGACTCCAGGTGGTCTATCCCCCCCTTGACGGTACCCCCCATTCGGAAATGGTCTGCTAGGGCAATCCAATTGAATGCCCTTACCAGGGAGCACAAATTAAGAGCCCTCAATGGTAGGACCCGGTCTGACATGTCCGGCGCAATGACTTTCAATAGGCTATCGGCCCCGTCCAGAATAGACTACATTTTAATGAGCGTTAGTATGTGGTTTGACCTTATTGATATGGAGGTGGTACCCACCCTGGATAGCGACCATAATCCGCTTTGTAGCAAGTTTAATTGGGGCAAAAGTAAAGAGAAAGGGGTGAGTGCGCCGTTGAAATTAACCAAAGAGATCATCCCCTACGAAAACAATCGTAGATTGAAATGGGATAAGGCTCAGTTAAATGCAGACCAACTAGGGACCATTAAATCTACCATCGAAGACCTGCACAGGGATTTGGAGGCAATGGAACGGGTGGTTGCTAGTTTTCCGAACCTTTCCCCAAGCCTCGATTCGGCTTACAAAGGCATGATAGACCAAGTGAGTCACTATTTTATCTCTAAAAGGAAAACCTCTAGACCGAACAGGACCCCCCCCCATCTCCAGCAATCCATGGTATTCGGCGGACTGCAAGGGGAAGAGGAAAAGTTTGTCAATTGCCTTGCTCTCAAGGAATCCTACTCTGGTTAGAGCGGCCAGGAGGGAGTACCTGAGAGCAATAGCACTGGCAAAGCGCGACTGGGAGGAGGAACACTGGAGGGATATAACAGACGCTGTGAGCAGGAGGGATTCAACGTTATTTTGGGATTTAATCAATAGAGCTAGGCAGGGTAAAACCCAGCCTTTAGCAACCCATATAACTAACCTGCAATGGTTTAATCATTTCTCAGTTCTATATGGCAGCAGTGAAGATACAACTGGCCCCTTGGTTGCTTGTGGGGAGGGAAGGGTACCTGGCGGGGTGACTGAGTGCTCATTCACGGCCTCTGAAGTAGTGGCAGCAATTAAACACTTGACCCCTAAGAAGGCAGCTGGGCCGGATGGGATCCCTGGGGACCTTCTGATCGCTGAACCCCTGGCCTGGGCCAATCTTATAGCTACCATAATGAATTTGTTAGTAAGGGGACACCCCGTGCCAGATTCATGGAAGGGTGCCGAGGTGGTCACAGTGTATAAGAAGGGGGCAAGAGATGACCCTGCCAACTACAGACCGATTAGTCTGATAGACATAATCCAGAAAGTGGTTGGCAGGGTCATTATCTCCAGGGTAGGCGACTGGATGGAGGAGGAATGTATTCTCTCTCATCTGCAGGCCGGATTTCGCCAGAGGGTGGGCACGATGGACCAGGTCTTTCGTCTGTTTGGGATCTATTGGAAGGCAGTCACCATCAAGAAGGGCAGCCTGTATATGGCCTTCATAGATCTCAAGACGGCCTTTGACCTGGTCCCTCGTGCTAAACTGTGGGAGACTCTGGAAAGTATGGGCTTCCCTGGCTCACTCTTGAGACTAATTGTAAGACTCCATGAGGGGACATATGCTAGGATCAGATGGGGTACACAGGGCCAACTGACAGACAGGGTACCAGTGAGGAGTGGAGTCCGTCAAGGGTGTGTTATGGCTCCGACTCTCTTCTCCTTGTTTGTGAATGGAGTGGTGGACCATCTGAGAGGAGAAGAGACGGATGCCCCAACCCTGGCGGGGGAAAAGATTCAGACTCTGCTCTTCGCTGATGACACCTTACTGATAGCTAAATCCCCGATAGGCCTGCAAAAACTTTTGCAGCGATTCAGCTCATTTTGTACAGATAGAGGCCTAACCATCAATACCACCAAAACCAAACTGATGGCCTTTTCGCCCTCCAAAAATTTTAAAAATAATTTTCTGCTTAACGGGACCCCCTTGGAGTTGGTCGAGGCATTCGACTATTTAGGGGTCCGGATAAATAGCCGAATGACCTGGAAGGATCACCTGGCTAAAATGCTATTGGGCCACAAAAGAGTGTCGGGGGTGACCTTGCGAGAGTACCGGGCATCAATTAGTAAACCAGTGTCTCCGGTAATGGCCATCTATGAGGGCCAGATACTCCCGGCTGCACTATACGGCTCCGAATTATGGGGGTTCGACAATGTTAATGAGTTAACCTTAGCAGAAAATACGTTTTTGAGAGATGTGGTGGCCCTCCCTGTCTCCACCCCGCTGATCCCCCTGCGGTTAGACCTTGGTAGACGTGCCTTAAAGGATATAGTGAGGCTGCGCCCACTGCTCTTTTGGGTCCGCCTAAGAAGGACTAAGGAGCTGGCCAAATATGCCGAAGGTCTGGATGATTTAATTTTACTTGATACTGGGTACAAAATTGGCTGGTTGAAAAATGTGAAGCTATTAGTCTCACAATTGGGTTTGAGAGATGTATGGGAGTCCCAAGCTCCCCCGCCCAAAATGGTGATCAAGAAACTATATTGGGATTGGGTTCAGGCCGAAGCATCACGCAGTATAACAGGGGGTTCACTTACTGAGAGTTTTCTTGAGTGCAAGTGGGCAAGGAAATTTGAACCCCTCTTTGACCTTATAACCAAGCCGCTAGACAGGGCCCTCTATTTAAAATTAAGGTACGGCACCCTCCCGGTACACGAATTTACTTCAAGATGGTCCAATCAGGACGGCCCCTTACGATCGTGTCCCGGTTGTGCGGCTCCCAAAGAGACTGTCGCCCATCTCTTTTTTGCCTGCCCCGCGTATAAAGTGGCTCGGAAAAACTGGCTGAAACCAGTTTGTAAAGGACTGGGGATGAGGTGCCATCGTTCGGCCCTACGAGTGATTTCAACGGATCTATCATCTACCTCATTTATATGCGGGGTGGCAAAGTTTTTAAGTAGTGCCTGGCTTACTAGATCAAGATCTCTGGGAATGATTGCCAGGACACTATCTATTCGGAGCGGAGTTAACTGAAGCCACCTACTCTGAGTTTCTGGAGTACTTTTGCCCGTGGTCTTATTAATTGTGATTGTGCTCTGTTATATTTTAATTATGGTTATCCCTTGTTGCTGTTAGTACTATCTTGATGAATTGTATTTTAAAATGTATATGTTGTCTTTTATGGTGAGTAATTTTACCGAATAAAGATTTACAAACGGATTGCATAAGGGACTTTGTACATCAGGCTCTTAGTCATGTAAATGAGATAAATATCCTGTATAACATTATACTATTTTCAGAGCTGCGTTCCCCTTGCCTTGCCTAAAAGGTCCCAATGCCCTTGAAATGTGTTGTTGGAGTCAAAGCTCATACACTGTCTCCTCAGTATTTCATAAATAAACTAAGATACTGTGAACTCCCAACAGCCATATATAGTCAAGGGATGTGCAACATTTGTGCAATTTGCTTGTGCATAAATATGCAAAATGTCATAAGAACTAAGTGTAAGGCAATCTGTAATGTCACGCTATATTTGAGCAATAAATACATTCTTGTGTCAATTGTTGATGCAAGAACACATTTCACACTAAAAAAACAGTGCAAAAGCAAAACACCATGAACAGCAGCTGCTCACACTCTGTTGTTTCCGTGTGTTTGAGGTAGTTTTTCCTGTGACTAGGAAATATCTCTTTCACTTCCCTGGATCAGGATAATCTGCTATGATGGGCCTGTTACTCTAAGGGGAGCTTTGAGCTATCAGCTGGCCAGCAGAGTAATGAACTTGCCCACCAGGGTAGCTCAGCGTATGATTTTTGTGAAGATTAGCTCAGAAAATTTTCCAAATGTTATACAGTACGGTAATTAACTCATCTTGAGTAAATTTAACTTTGAATACATGTTTTGGCATAGTAATTTTTCGGAACACACTTCTACGACTTTCCTACCTCACATCAATCAAAATGTATACGCACACTTTACCCATATTGAAAAAACAACGTGTGCACTGCATATTTTAGACTTCTGAGACTTTTGGGTTTCCAATTGAATTATACGATTCTAGCAAGCCATAACTGATCTAATCTGGGTCTCGTATGTGACAGTACTACTTTTGTGGAGATGCGAAACTGATTCTGACAAGTAATCCCTCGCCAAGCCTTTAACATTGTGCACATGTGTAAACAAGTGTCATGCGCAACATGCCCAGATCCCTTTACCTCAGCTGTACATAGCAATCAACCTTACTTTAAAAGGTAGGCACTGACAGGTCCATCTCCGATCCACTTTGGCTGCTAAGGGGTGTGCATGTAGGTCCATTGACTTTCCATTGAAATCAATGGGCCCTACATGACGAGTTACCCTTGTCATTAGCACTGAAGGGGTTAATAAACGTTTGCGTTAGGTGACACTACATTAGGGAGACTCCCTCTAAGTGAAGAACTATCATCAGAGGTGCAAACTTCTCACAAATCGTATGTCTCTTGCACTGTGTGGAAAATTTTAAAGCATGGTATTTTGTACTGGAAGGATACACTTCCAATATGAAACCTATGCTAGTGATCTTGCAAACACCTTTGCACTATTGCGCAAATGGGTGTGTGAGACTAGGCACCTTGGGGCATATTACCAAGCAATAGCGATAATTATCGCTATTGCTTGGTTAGAGACAAAATTTTACCGCTGAGCTGCGGCGATTTTTATCGCAAGTAAACCTTGGTATTACCAAGGTTTATCGCAAAAGCGATAAAAATCAGCCGCAATGCATGAATATCGCTGAAAAGTCAGCGATATTCATGAATTATCGAGCTAATGCTCTTAGCCATGTTATCCACCTCCCATTGGATAACATGGCTAAGAACTGCTCAGGGCAGGTGTTAGCTTTTGGAGATATTCACGCTTAGCGCGAATATCTCCATAAGTTGTTAATAGGAGATATCGATGTTAGTGACTGTTTCCAGTCGCTAACATCTTGGCACGCCCACTTTGCATGTCATTAGTGATAAATATCACTGACATGCAAAGTGGGGCCCAAGATGGTCGCTATCTCCTATTAGCTGTCGCTAACTGGTGTTAGCGACAGCTAGGTAATAGGGAGATAATTTTATCTCTGCTTTCTTGGCTTTTATAGCCAAAAAAGCGGAGATAAACCCCCTTGATAATATGTTTTTGTGTGTGTGCCTGGAGAAGAGAGAAACAGCTCAATTTATTGGTAGATAAGGCTCTATGATGCTTTAACCCTTTAGCACGATGCAGTGCCACAACTTTGCTTGATCTGCTGCTCTGTGCTACTTCTTAATAAATCTGTACCAAAGAATTAGCAAATGCCTCTCATAAAGAGCTTTAATCTGTACAGGGACTGGTTCTGTATTGGTCCCACCCTGGCTTCAAAGGTGAAAAAGGGACCAGGCACCCAGCAACCTCATACACACCTTGGATTCCCTGAACTTTGAAGAGGGCCTACACACCACTCTGTAGCAAGAGGGATCTAAATAGATCACTGCCCGTCCCTTAATTGAGACTCATTCTGCGTTTGCATTTGGAATTATTCATTATTCTAAAAGAATTATTCCGTGTGCTTTCTCCTTTTGTAAGCGCTGTAGTCGATTGCACCCTGGTACAACATTATTGAACAGAAAACAAGCTATAATAAAAGTCAGCTGTTATAAATAATAGATACTTAAGTGCCTCATAAATACTGACTTATTTCTGTCTTCCATCCCATTTACAATAATACACCCTAAATCTATATTGTATGCCATTGGAGAAAGTTCGATCGTTTGTAATTCGCAGTATGCTACAAGCCGCATTTTCATAAGATTGATGCAAATATAGAGGGTTGTCTTGGCGATATTTGAAGAGTTTTATTTGACGTTGCCAACGCATAGCAACAGCCGTAAATAAGTTATTTTCAGCAGTTGAACACAAGCCTGAACAACATTCTTGCCATCTGCTATGCCACTGACAGAACCTCTAAGTTGTTTAATTCAGGAAACGTTCACATTGGAAACACATAAGTACCAGTTGGCAATGTCATCTCTTGAAGAGAAAATTGAATTTCACAAAATTATTCTAAACAGCTTTACATGCAGCATACTGAAGTTTACAGAAACATAGATATGGATACACGGCCATAAAATGCTGCTCTTTTAATTTCACATCATTGATGCCAGTTGCTGAAGGCGTGTATTACCACTGGAAAACATACATATATGTGCATACCTAAACCTCGCATATGCTACAAGCTCAATGGTGTTTCTGGCTAGAGATGTTTTCCCATGCCTTTCATATTTTTTCATCTAAGAGACAATCAGAAAACAAGCATTGGGGCATATCTTCTTCAGTGTATCTCTGTCTTTCCCCCAAATGGTTCACTTTCGATGGCTCTCATATTTACTAAACTTCACACATTCTCTCTAATAGCGCTGTGTTTCTGTGCAAATGACATAAGAGCATTCCTTGCAGCCACATGAAAGATGGATAATGTTGAATAATGGAAGAGAGTGCTCTAATCAACTGCTTTAATCTGAAGTGCAAATGACAACTATAGGAAAACGCTATTTTTGCAAGATCCCCCCACTTTTTGTGATGCTATTGGTTTTTTGACTGTGCACCGGTACTCTGCTAATCCAAAGCACAGGGGAAGGTTATGTAACTTTGAAATGCAGGTTTGGTGTCCCACTTGCTCTTACTTGCAGCATTGACACTGTTAGCCTTTTTTTCTATTCCTTAATTCTAAACAAACAATTTCAGTGCATTTTCATATTTGGATACTATTTTTAAAAATTCTCATATATAAAAATACTACTGTTGATATGACCTAAGTAGTCTAAGAAATGCCACCTCATCCATCTTTAAACCCGATGTCATTGATAGAGCGCTGGTTCACCTGGTAGAGATTTTACCATACTCACCTGGGCCCATAAATCATACACACTTTAACCCCTTCACTGCGGCGGCAATTTCGCCGCTGCTCTAGGGGGGAGGGGTGCCGCACGGCGCTCCCATACTCGTGACTGAACCGCTCCGTCACGAGCCTCGGGCGTGCTGTGCTGATGACGGAGCGGTTCCGTCACGGCCTCGCCCGCTCAACAGAACGTCCAGCGCAGGCGCGGAATCAGCGCCACGCAGGCGCGCCGAGCGGGCCGTGACGGAACCGCTCCGTCATCAGCACAGCACTTCCGAGGCTGGTGACGGAGCGGTTCCATCACTAGCATGGGAGGGGTTAAATCAGTGATTTTAATTTTAACCTTTTAGGACCTATACCTTGACTTACCAATCCTAGTCACCGGTACCTAGAGTCCTAAGGGATCAAGGCAGTTAGCAAGAATATAGGTAGTAAATAAACATTTGCACTCATAAAATAACCTCAGACTCGGGAATGATTTAAATGCTTTATCTAAATAAATTCTTTAAATGTCAGTGTCCATACTAAATTAATCAGAGCTTGATCAAATAAGAATAAAATTAAAGCAAGATGGTGTGAAAATGTCATGAAACGTTCTTTAAGCATTGATTTATAGGTAGGGTAAGAAGAGGGAAACAGCACAATGACATACCCATGCAGCTTTATATTTGCCTAGAATGGTGTGAAGACCAACCCTGGCCACGGGCTGGGATAATGGACAGGGCCCCCAATAGCGCAGGTGCCAACAGGATAGAACAGGTGCCGGTCAGAATCAGGATAAGTACGGACCAAATTGGATCAGGACAGGACCACCGCAGGTCAGGACCGGCACCCACGGCTAAAGTGCAATGCCAGCGTCACACCCCTCTCTGCAGTTAACAGTCTGACCCCGATTGGGTTAGCAAATCTTCTCCCTCAGGAACCCCGATTGGGTTATCGATCTCCTTCCCAGAACCCCGATTGGGTTATCGAATCTTCTGACAGAGTGCTCCGCCAGCACCTCTGCTCCTGATCGCCTACTGAGTGCGTTGGGTCAGTGACACGTCAGCTATTCGGGCAAGTCGGACAATCTAACTAGCTAAGACTACCCTAGATATACAATTTTTCAGGGCAGTATACCACCCCCCAATGTTGCAAATGTGTGTATTCCCTCAATTTAATTGGTCAAAAGACGAGGAGAGGTCATTAGACCATACCAGTTATGAGGTCATGCTCTTCAATATTCAGATTTATGTTCCTGCCCAATATTTTATTTTCCCATGCACTTTTATTCCACCCAACAGTGAATGTATCAATATCAATAACATTGAGTTAAAGTTTGTACAGTCCAGCTTCCTCTTGTGGGGTTGAGAGTTCATGCTCCGAGCCACACCTTCTAGCAAGTGAAGACTTGGCTGGGTTTTAATGTCAGTGATTCAGGGATTTGAGTTTCTCTGCACATGCGCAGTTCCTGCAAAGATGGAGTTCAGAAGTACCTGTCAGTCCCAAAGTACGATACATGCAAAGTAGAAGAGAAACAGTTTTAGAACAAGAAATAAATGAATGCACGGTATACTACTTATCTCTACTCTATTCCCATTATTTTATTTTAACTATGGCATTAGTCATTAGGCAGAACGAACAACTTAGTAAATGCAATAGTGCAAGCGTTAGCACGTTAACACACAGAGTAGCCATCTTAGTTCTAGTGTGCAGAAGCAAACTTTTCCTTCCAAGCAGAAAGTACGTCATGTCACGTGAGTGTGACAAACGCATGCGCAGAAAAGTTCCCGCGTTGCGGCGGCCATTTTGGGTTAATAGAGTTACGGTTAGTAAAAGCACATATGCAAGCTTCCCCAGCTTACTAGAAATGTTGTGTTTTGCATAGTTAATAAGACGAAACATGTTTATTAGTATATTACAATTTATTTTGAGAGGGCTGAGTCCAAGCAAGTCGCTTTACGTGCAGAACCTTGCACCATCATCATCCAGAACGTCGATAAACTGTGAGGTCTTGTGACTTTATTCACAGCCTTAACCAAAATGTAAACAATTAAAGCAATCATATTTATGCCATTGACATGCGGGACATTTTAATATTAAAACGAAGGAGCATGCTATCAAGATACACTGATTAGATGCCGCCAAGAAGTCTCAGATTTCAGCTCCATGACTGATACTGCTTTGGCCTTAAATTATCCAATGCAGAGCTAGTCATTTGAGCACTAAAATGTAAATGTACTCTGGTTAATGGTGACTCAGAATTCCTTTGGGTCAATGCAATTTCTTGTAGGTGTACAAGTCTAAAGGTGTGATGGGTAATTTATCATCTAATTGTATCTGTCACATTTGTTCCAAGTCATAGTTTCATTGATCTTGGTTGTTCTGATATTAGTCATTCCCATCTAGAATAAGGAAAGATAAAAATTAGGACAATATTGTCTCAAGAAAGGCATCTAATCAGTAAAGAAAAAACTGAAAACATGTACGCATAGTAATCAGCAAATTTCACAATGTCCCCGCATGTATTCATTAGGTGTGGGCATAAAACTCTGGGGCATATTATCAAGCACAGCGTTAACATTTTCGCCGCTTTAGCAGCAGAAAACTTCCGCTAAAGCGGCGATAATAGGCATGATAATACGCCGTAGAGAATTCCCATAGAAGCCCATGTTCACACCAGAACATGGGCTTCTATGGGAATTCACAACGGCGTATTATCAGGCCCATTATCGCTGCTTTAGCCACAGTTTTCTGCCGTTAAAGCAGCTATAATGGTACAGCCGTTTCTTGATAATATGCCGCCCTGTCCTTTCGCACATGTAGAGCAACTTGCCCGGTGCTTGTGATCGTGGTCGCCACGATATTTGCTAATTAGCCGTATCATCCCACAAGCTTTGGAGGTCATAAACACGTCATTTGGGCATGCCAGCACCTTACTGCAAATGCTTTCTGTGGTATGCGGTCCCGAACGCACAGGATCTACTGCGATTGCCGTCTGGGGAAGATTCTCTTCTCGAGAAGAATCAAATCTTCCAAAAATGATGATTTGGAGTAAAAAATATCATTGAATGGATATTTGGAATTGTTTTTTTGTGCAAAGAGTGCTTTTTTGAACACATTTTTTCCAAGTGAAAGGAAGTGCCCTAGAGTCTTTAACTTCCTGTTCCTGTTCAGCAGGCTCCTCCCAGTGTTTCGTCCATCTCCTGGTCACTATTCATTTAGATTTGGATTTAACGACTTTGTATTTGAAATGTCATAATTAAGTTGAAAAACTGGTGTTGTTTGTTTGATTGATTGGGGTCATGCACCAGGGTAGATTTGCACTTTTAGTTGATTTTTAAAATGTATTGTGGTGGGTGGGTTGTAGTTTCAGTAGGGGCCTCGTTAATTTTTTTAGGCCTAGTGCTAGTCATGGGTGTGTGACAACTGTTTATGTGATCTCTGTTCAATTTGAAACAACGCTTTGGTTTGAAATACAAAATGTTTTTTTTAGGTATTTCATGTTTTTTTCATTGCAAACAGTGTTTAAGTGGGCTAATGCCTTTGGAGGATGTATGTTGTTGTAAACATGTTTAGCCCTGTTAATTTCCATTTTTGGAATTGCAGAATTTATACTGTGTTCCCTGTGTTGCCAATGCCGCCTTTGTCTAGGGTCAGTGTGAGTGTGTGTATATTTGCCATAGGTCACAATTTGGCTTTGTATCCCATGTGGCCAGGGGCCATTTTGTATAGTCAGGGCCATAGGCATGTATGTATTATTTATTTGCAAGCCATCCTGCTTGTTGTGACCATGTGGCTGGTGGCCATTTTGTGTAGCCAGCCAGTGTGATTTTACCATAAGCCTGCATGTCTCATTTGTTGTGGCCATGACTCTGTGCTTGCTGTTTGACCATGGGATCGGTGGTTATTTTGTTTAGGCACTGGCAGTCAGTGTGCTTTTGCCATAGGCCTGCACGCCTTCTGTGTTTCCAGTCCTCCTGCTTGTTGTTGCTTGTGAGTTGCAACCATGTGGCTTGTATCCATTTTGTATAGGCAGTCAGTGTGCTTTTGCTATAGGCCTGCATATGTTCTTTGTTTGTGGACATACCTTCTTGCTGGTTGTTGCTGTATTATTTGCATGTGATTTTTCTTCTTTTATAAAGGAAAAATGTTGCACTCTTTAGTACATTTTGTCCATGTTTTTTTATACGTTTTGCTGTATGTATTTTAATGCACTATTATACCATGGGCCTTCCAGAAATTAGGCCCTGTGCTAGGCATGGGTGCATGAAAAACAACAGTTTCTGTTTTGTCTGTTGTATTTGAAACACCATTTAGGCCATGAATGGAATTGGATTGAAATAAATAGAGTGCTTTTTTGCGATCTTTCACTTTTCTTTCTGGAAACAGTGTATACGTGACTTGAGTAGCACGCTTGAAACCCTCTGATTGATTGCCTGATTGATAAAGGTGGGGGTCATGCTTTGGAGTATGTGTGTTGCTGTAAACATTGTTGGCCCTCTTAATTTCTATTTTTGGGATTGCTGAATGAATTAATGTTGTTCTATCTGTCTAGCTATGTCTCCTGTGTGTGTGTTTGCCATAGCCCACCATCTGCCTGTGTTCACCATGCCATGTGTGCAGGGGCAATTTTTTATAGTCAATGTCTATGCTCCTTATGCCTGCATGTGCTCATTGTTTTCCAGGCCTTTGGCTACTTGTTGCCATGTGACTGGTAGGCAGTTTACGAAGGCAGTCAGTGTGCTTTTGCAATAGGCGTGCATGTGTTCATTGATGGTGGCTATGCCTTCTTGCTTGCTGGTTATGTGTGATCAATACCCATGTGTCTGGTGGCCATTTTGTATAGCCAGCCAGTGTGATTTTTCCATAGGCCTGCATGTCTTCCCTTTGTTCCCAATGCGTTCTTGCTCAGTATTGTTGTTGTTGCTGACCATGTAGCAATGGCAGGCAGACATTTTGTCTGTCCTGCCAGTGTGGCAGTTTGCTTTGCCGTATGCTTGCATGGATGGTGAGCTTCGAGATAGCAGTTTTTAATAAATGATTATTATATGTTTCAGGACATTTTGTAAACTTTTAACATTTTTTATTCATTTATTTTCTTTAGAAAAACAAAAACATTTTTACTGCATCTGGTATCAGTGAATCAATCCCATGCCTGCTATAGGTGCACAACAGCTTTCATTGTCTAAGCACTATTCCATTGTAATTTGTCAGCTGCACCTCCCTGAGTGCCACATCCCATGTGACGTAAGGCGCATAAAGCAAAGTTACATCTGTATGTTGTTGTTGCTCTTTCGTATTCTTCCTGAGTGTACAGTAAGTCACCACCATGAAAGTTTATGTCAGTGTGATTTTCAGTTTTTTAAAGGTATTCACTGTATTGTTAATTATTTAAAATAATAGTAACCAGTGACCACATTAAATGATCTTGTTTGTTTGTACTAATAATTGAACTGCAACAATGCCATGTTTTATTGATGTTCTTCTTGCTTTTTTTCTTTTAGGTGCATGAGACAACATCACCTCCAGTACTGCCAGACAGAAGGCTTATGCACAATGTGATGCATTACCCACACATCACACAGGCATCTGTTGAGCTAAGTGCTACTGCTAACTGACAGCTTCAAGTTGGCCTCAAAGAAAGGTGCCATCAATTATGTCGCTAGTGAGAAGAAGAAGGAGCATACCACCACTGGTATGTCGCCCCAGATCTTTTTTGAAAAATAAAACTGTGCCTGTCGCACCAGCCTCTGGGAAGCAAGCTGGGACCAGCCCCCCATCAGTGGACCCAGTCCGACCTAGGCCCAAGCCCATGCCTGTCACAGAGGCAGCCAGTCTAATCACAGCACTGCCACCGAGCAGTGATGTTGAAATTGACTTACCTCTATCACAAAGTAGTACCCAATCATTGCAGGAAACTCAGAGAAGTGGACAACAAAAGCCACAACCACCAATAGTAGTTCCTCCTGAAGTAGGAGCTGTTCAGGAGATTGAGGTTCATGCTGAGTAAGTAGAAGATCCATTGTCTTCCAGATCTCCAGCTAGAGAAAGGAGGGTTAGTACATGATCTTCTTCTCTAAGGCCTCCTTCCGATGATCTAGACACCACTTGGATCCCTTGTCAGTCTGAGAGTGAGACATGCCATGACAAGAGGAGAGGAGAGGAAAAGGAAGGTCCCAAAAAGCATTAGAGTTATGGAGGAAGATGTAGAAGAGGAGTATGATGACGAGCCAGTCATCATGGATGTTGGCCAAGCCCCAGTGGAGCCTGATTTTCGCCATACCAGCTTGCTGAGAGGGATGTGGCACCACAGATACCACCACCACCAGTTGCCATATTTGCATAGTCCCACCAGTGACCTATATCCACAACCACCACATTAGAAGTAGGTAGTACAGAAATTCAAACGTCAAAATGCCCACCCACCTCCAGTACAGCCGACGTTGGCAGTGGCACCAGCATTAGAAAGTTGAGCTCCCCAGTTTGGACTTTTTTACGTTCAGCCAGAAGGAGGTGAACATTAACATATGCTCCCTTTGTGGAGCAAGTGTTAATCAGGGTAAATTTGGTACAAACTATGGTACCGGAAGCCAAACAACCCAGTTGGGAAAGCACCATATGATCCATTGGAAGGTGCACCTTAGTGGCCAAAAACTGCAAGTGTTGATGGTGAAGGATGTGAAAGGCATAGCACGGAATCTGATCCGATCACAGTGAAAGGTGAAGCAGAGGAAGACATTTTCATTAGGCAAAGCAGACCTCTCCCCATCAGTGCAGTAGTATTGCCTACATCTGCAACATCACAATGCCACAAGACTCAGGTCGAGACAGCAAGGCAAAAGAAGATAGTGACTGCCCCGCTGAAATGTACATTCAGCCTCCCCTGTCTGCTTTCAAGTAGTCACCTGCATCAGTGGCAGCTTAAAAAGAAAACATCCAGGCTACTATTCATTGCATGTCTAAGCTGGAGGGGCTGTATGAACACAACCACCCAATGGCACGTTTGTACAACTGAAATGTGAGCACTGGACCTTCTCCTTTTTTCTTTTGTGGAATAGGTGGGTTTTCTTGAATTTATGGTGGCCATCTCTCCAAAATAGAAGGTTCCCAGCCGGTCCTATTTCAACAGAGTTGCCGTTCCAGTGCTACATCACAATGTAATGGAATTACTTTTACAAGGTTTGCAGCATAGCGATGTTCAACGTATCCACCTGATGACAGACATGTGGACCAGTTGCCAAACCTCTAAATACATGTGCATTACTGCACACTGGATCTCTTTTGTTGGGGGCTAGAGAAAAAATATCTGAAGCTGTTGACACTGCTAAGGTTTGTAATGCTGCTGTGAGAGAGATGGCTTAAAATTAAGCCCAGGTGGAGAACTCCATTCCACCAGCAGAGTTTACAGAGTTTTGCCTACTTCACGCTCCATTGGGAACGCAGAGTTCAGGCAAAACTCCGACTTAGCCCGACCCTCCACCTCCCTAATTTAATTATACTAAACAAAAGGCACATACCTGCTGTGGCGTCTCTGGGCTGCCTCCTCCTCACCATGGCCTTTCTCTCATCCTCTCTGTCCTCATCCACGCAAAGGGGTGGAGGAAAGCGGAGCAGAGTTCTAAAGAGTTTTTTTCCAACTCCAAGGAAATCCACGTAGTGGCACTCCACCAACTACACCTGGACTTACTTAAAATTGGATTTGTTGATATTTCAGGGTTCTGTGTTTGGCCACTGCATCAACATAATTGTACAGGACTTTCTAAAAAGAAGACCACTTAAGTAACATACTATCCCCCTGCAGAAGAAACTGCACTCATTTCGGCCATTCATTTCAAACCCAGAAACAACTGATGGTCATTCAGTGTGAAAATAGAATGCCAGTTAAAGCACTCATACAGGGGGTGCCAACACATTGGAACTCAATTTATTATATGCTTGACCGCCTGTTTGAGCAGCACAGACCGATCATTGAATATGTCATGCAAAGAAGGGATGCAACTGTGAAAGGCATGATCATTGAGATGGAACAATGGGGTCTAGTTAAATACCTGACAGAGATGCTGTTTCCTTTTCAGGTGTTCCCATAGGAAGTCAGCAAGGAGGACAGTACCATGGGCCAAGTTATCCCGAACATGGCCATTTGAGTGGATGGTCCAGGCATATCTGGATAACTCAACAGAGGTCTACCTTGATCAAAAACCATTTGTGTATTGGTATGGGAAGAGGCAACAATGGCCAGTGCTCAGCAGGCTGGCAATAAACTATCTGGCTTTCCAGTGTCTCCACAGAGCGTGTTTTCAGTGCTGCTGGTGCCATTTTCACAGTGTGAAGGACCAGTTTTTTGCCCCAAAACTTGGAGAGAATAACCATGATTAAAATTAATCAGCACTTTACACCACCGGATTACACGATACCTGAAGTATCACAGGAGTAGGGTGAGGGAGACTCAGGTCAAGGAAGTAGTGTGTTGGATGGCCTACTTCTGGGAAAACCATCAGAGTTTGAGCACAAGCTCTACTTCTCTGACTAATAGGCCTGGGCCAACAACCATAGAAATTTCTCTCTGAGTCTCTATCACAGACTTCCTTTCTTTCTTTCATTGCTTTTATTTGTTTGTGTCTGGTTGACTAATTCATCCCCACCGTCTTACTCTTAGACACATTTTATTGCTGGATTGGAATCGCAACACTGTGCAGTCATTGCAGTAAAGATGTCTCCCCGCCGCACCCATTTCCTTCAAGGACATTAGATGTAGAGAGATTCAAACAAATGTGTGCCTGCCTCCAACCATGGGCCGTGAGTATGTATCCTTTCCTAGTTTATTATTACCCATCCGGACCGCCCCATCTAATATGATTTTAGACTGGCCCATGTCTGCTTGTTGAGCAATGGATCTACAATGTACCATGGCGCCCTCCCGCCATGCCTGAATTGGAAGAACAGGGAAATGGCATGCATTGCACGCTGAGTGATTGTTGTTTGTTAGTGTGTTGAGATGATTAATGTGGTGGCAGCTAGTGACACTGGGTGTTTGTTTATCTGCAACTATTATACTAAATGTCTTTGTGATGATTTACAATGTTGGTGGCCTAACGACGGCTGATTTTACCCATGAAGATGATTTGTTTTTCCTTCCCCTTTGAGAGAAAGCAATATTTCTTTACATTGTCCACTCCACACTACTTTGTTTAATTGTTTTGTGCCTGTTTCTCCACCTAGAGTCAGCTAGACCAGTCCGTTTAGAATAGATAACGCAAACATGATTCACCCTAAACAAAAAATGACTCAATGTTTTTCGTGTTGTCCAACAACAAAATTGTACTACAACTCGATTTATTCCATTTGAGTCTGGACACAGTCAAGTATAGACATCTTACTCAGAGCCAGGAGGACCAGACATGATGGAATGTCTCAGGGTGTGGGTGGGACTAGGTTCTTCGAGAACTTCCCCAAAAAGAAGAAAGTTTTAAACTTCACTGAAACCAACTGATTTGGTGATGACTTTAAAGTGGCCTACCCAACTCTGTGGAGTGTTGGTGAGAGCAGGGCACTGATTTTACTTGATTTGTGAAAATGCAATGTTACTGGGTGTGTGGGCTCACTGCTTGGTGCTGTCTGGCTCAAATTTAAGGCTAAGTGGTAGTTGGATGGGTGGGTCTATTGCTGTAGGTAACTGGAGACAGACATCTCCTTGATTTCTCCATAATATAATTTTTGTTTCACAATCTGCAGGTCTTCTCATATCCAGCGCCAAACTAGAAAAGCATCACAACACTCATGCTTACCTTACCTAACTGCATCGGCCAGGCACTCAAGATTTGCATACAGTCCAAGAAGAAGGCAGATGTAACTCTCAATTTGGCAATATAGTATCTTTTTTCTTTCATAATCATTAGAAGTGCGTGTGTTGGTCGCTTGACTCCTGCCTAATTTCATTTATTTACCACCTTTCAAAGCTAGATAACAGAATATTTATATATAATGTAACTTGGGTCTCTCTGGGGGTAGACAGACTGTTTAGTTTGTATTGCATTTAAGTTACCTGTACGCACTCCTTCATTTCCTTCTCCCTATAACAAATTTATGATGGTTGGCTGCTCATTGCCCAGATAAATGTTGTCCTTGGTTAGTGTTTGTCTTTGCAAACCTTTCCCCAAATCCCCCTCCCCATCCATTCATCGGACTCCTAACCCTCTTCCCCTGGCTCTGCGATTTATTGAGCTGTGACTTAATAAATTACGCTGTTAATTGATCACACACTTGGTGGTGAAAGTAACACCAACTCAGTGCAGTATGAGGATCGTCAGCTTTAAGTATAGTCTAGACCATGCGTACTCACAAACTTTCTCTCGGGGGCAAAATTTACAGTGTGGTTTGTGGCCGGGGCCAGATAGGGAGGGGGCGGGGCTAAAGCAAAAAGTAAACTTGTGACCATGAGGTTGCACACAGGTCCCTGCAGCAGATGCCTTCATCCACTGAGCCACCAGACCCAGCATACATACATCTCTCTCTCCCTCCTGCTCTCCCTCCCTCTCTCTCCTGCCCTCCTTCTCCATCCTGCCCTTCCTCTCCCTCCCTCCCTCTCCATCCTCCCTCCCTCTCCCTCCCCCTCCTGCCCTCCCTCTCCATCCTCCCTCCCTCTCCCTCCCTCCTGCCCTCCCTCTCCCTCTCCCTCCTCCCTCTCCATCCTGCCCTCCATCTCCCTGCTGCCCCCCTCTCCCCCTGCCCTCTCTCTCCATCTCCATCTCTCTCTCCCTCCTGTGCTCCCTCTCCCTCCTGCCCCCCTTTCCCTCCTGCCCTCCCTCTCCCTCTCCATCTCTCTCTCCCTCCAGCCCCCTCTCTCCCTCTACATCCCTCTCTCCGTCCTGCCCTCCCTCTCCCTCCTTCCCTCTCCCTCCCTCTCCCTCCCTCTTGCCCTCCCTCTCCCTCCTCCCTCTCCATCCTGCCCTCCCTCTCCCTCCTGCCCTCCCTCTCCCTCCTGCCCTCTCTCTCCATCTCCATCTCTCTCTCCCTCCTGTGCTCCCTCTACCTCCTACCCTCCCTCTCCCTCCTGCCCTCCCTCTCCCTCTCCATCTCTCTCTCCCTCCTGCCCCTTCTCTCCCTCTCCATCTCTCTCTCCCTCCTGCCCTCCCTCTCCATCCACCCTCCCTCTACCTCCCTCCTGCCCTCCCTCTCCCTCCTGCCCTCTCTCTCCATCTCCATCTCTCTCGCCCTCCTGTGCTCCCTCTCCCTCCTGCCCTCCCTCTCGCTCCTGCCCTCCCTCTCCCTCTCCATCTCTCTCTCCCTCCTGCCCCCTCTCTCCCTCTCCATCTCTCTCTCCCTCCTGCCCTCCCTCTCCCTCTGTCCCTCTTGCTCCCTCTCCATCTCTGTCTCCCTCCTGCCCTCTCTCTCCCTCCTGCCCTCTCTCTCCCCCTGCCCTCCCTCACCCTCCTGCCCTCCCTCTCCATCTCTCTCTCCCTCCTGTGCTCCCTCTCCCTCCTGCCCTCCCTCTCCATCCTGCCCCCCTCTCCATCTCTCTCTCCCTGCTGCCATCCCTCTCTCTCTCCTGCCCTCTATCTCTTCCTGCCCTCTCTCTCCCTCCTGCCCTCCATCTCCCTCCTGCCTTCACTCTCCCTCCTGCCCTCCCTCTCCTCCTGCCCTCCCTCTCCATCTCTCTCTCCCTCCTGTGCTCCCTCTCCATCTCTCTCTCCCTCCTGCCCTCCCTCTCCCTCCTGCCCTCCCACTCCATCTCTCTCTCCCTGCTGCCCTCCCTCTCCATCTCTCTCTCCCTCCTGCCCTTTCTCTCCCTCCTGCCCTCTCTCTCCCTCCTGCCCTCCCGCTCCCTCCTGCCCTCCCTCTCCCTCCTACCCTCCTTCTCCATCTCTCTCTCCCTCCTGCCCTCCCTCTCTGTCTCTCCCTCCTGCCCTCTCTCTCCCTCCTGCCCTCTCTCTCCCTCCTGCCCTCCCTCTCCCTCCTGCCCTCCCTCCTGCCCTCTCTTTCCATCCTGCCCTCCCGCTCCCTCCTGCCCTCCCTCTCCATCTCTATCTCCCTCCAGCCCTCTCGCTCCCTCCTGCCCTCCCTCACCTTCCTGCCCTCTCTCTCCCTCCTGCCCTCTCTCTCCCTCCTGCCCTCCCTCTCCCTCCTTCACTCTCTCTCCCTCTCCATCTCTGTCTCCCTCCTGCCCTCTCTCTCCCTCCTCCCCTCTCTCTCTCTTCCTGACCTCTCTCTCCCTCCTGCCCTCCATCCCCCTCCTGCCCTCTCTTTCCCTCCTGCCCTCTCTCTCCCTCCTGCCCTCTCTCTCCCTCCTGCCCTCCCTCTCCCTCCTGCCCTCTCTCTCCATCTCCATCTCTCTCGCCCTCCTGTGCTCCCTCTCCCTCCTGCCCTCCCTCTCGCTCCTGCCCTCCCTCTACCTCTCCATCTCTCTCTCCCTCCTGCCCTCCCTCTCCCTCTGTCCCTCTTGCTCCCTCTCCATCTCTGTCTCCCTCCTGCCCTCTCTCTCCCTCCTGCCCTCTCTCTCCCCCTGCCCTCCCTCACCCTCCTGCCCTCCCTCTCCATCTCTCTCTCCCTCCTGTGCTCCCTCTCCCTCCTGCCCTCCCTCTCCATCCTGCCCCCCTCTCCATCTCTCTCTCCCTGCTGCCATCCCTCTCTCTCTCCTGCCCTCTATCTCTTCCTGCCCTCTCTCTCCCTCCTGCCCTCCATCTCCCTCCTGCCTTCACTCTCCCTCCTGCCCTCCCTCTCCTCCTGCCCTCCCTCTCCATCTCTCTCTCCCTCCTGTGCTCCCTCTCCATCTCTCTCTCCCTCCTGCCCTCCCTCTCCCTCCTTCCCTCCCACTCCATCTCTCTCCCCCTGCTGCCCTCCCTCTCCATCTCTCTCTCCCTCCTGCCCTTTCTCTCCCTCCTGCCCTCCATCCCCCTCCTGCCCTCTCTTTCCCTCCTGCCCTCTCTCTCCCTCCTGCCCTCTCTCTCCCTCCTGCCCTCCCTCTCCCTCCTGCCCTCTCTCTCCATCCTGCCCTCCCGCTCCCTCCTGCCCTCCCTCTCCCTCCTGCCCTCCCTCTCCATCTCTATCTCCCTCCAGCCCTCTCGCTCCCTCCTTTCCTCCCTCTCCTTCCTGCCCTCTCTCTCCCTCCTACCCTCTCTCTCCCTCCTGCCCTCCCTCTCCCTCCTTCACTCTCTCTCCCTCTCCATCTCTGTCTCCCTCCTGCCCTCTCTCTCCCTCCTCCCCTCTCTCTCTCTTCCTGACCTCTCTCTCCCTACTGCCCTCCATCCCCCTCCTGCCCTCTCTCTCTCCCTCCTGCCCTCCCTCTCCCTCCTGCCCTCCCTCTCCATCTCTCTCTCCCTCCTGCACTCCCTCTCCCTCCTGCCCTCCCTCTCCATCTCTCTCTCCCTCCTGCCCTCCCTCTTCCTCCTGCCCTCCCTCTCCATCTCTCTCTCCCTCCTGCCCTCCCACTCCATCCTGCCTTCCCTCTTCCTCCCTCTCTCTCCTGCCCTCCCTCTCCATCCTGCCCTCCTTCTCCCTCCCTCCCTCTCCCTCCTGCCCTCCCTCTTTATCCTGCCCTCCCTCTCACTCCTGCCCTACCTCTCCCTCCCTCTCCCTCCTGCCCTCTCTCTCCATCCTCCCTCCCTCCTGCCCTCCCACTCCCTCCTCCCTCTCCATCCTGCCCTCCCTCTCCCTCCTGCCCTACCTCCTCCCTCCTGCCCTCTCTCTCCCTCTCCATCTCTCTCTCTCCCTCCTGTGCTCCCTCTCCCTCCTGTCCTCCCTCTCCCTCCTGCCCTCCCTCTCCTTCTCCATCTCTCTCTCCCTCCTGCCCCCTCTCTCCCTCTCCATCTCTCCCTCCCTCCTGCCCTCCCTCTCCCTCCTTCCCTCTCTCTCCCTCTCCATCTCTGTCACCCTCATGCCCTCTATCTCCCTCCTGCTTTCTCTCTCCCTCCTGCCCTCCCTCCCTCCTTCCTTCCCTCCCTCTTCATCTCTCTCTCCCTCCTGTGCTCCCTCTCTCTCCTGCCCTCCCTCTCCCTCCTGCCCCCCTCCATCTCTCTCTCCCTCCTGTCCTCCCTCTCCCTCCTGCCCTCCCTCTCCATATCTCTCTCCCTGCTGCCCTCCCTCTCCATCTCTCTCTCTCTCCTGCTCTCTCTCTCTCTTCCTGCCCTCTCTCTCCCTCCTTCCCTCCATCTCCCTCCTGCCCTCTCTCCCCCGCCTGCCCTCCCTCTCCCTCCTGCCCTCCCTCTCCATCTCTCTCTCCCTCCTGCCCTCCCTCTTCCTCCTGCCCTCCCTCTCCATCTCTCTCTCCCTCCTGCCCTCCCACTCCATCCTGCCTTCCCTCTTCCTCCCTCTCTCTCCTGCCCTCCCTCTCCATCCTGCCCTCCTTCTATCTCCCTCCCTCTCCCTCCTGCCCTCCCTCTTTCTCCTGCCCTCCCTCTCCCTCCTGCTCTACCTCTCCCCCCTCTCCCTCCTGCCCTCTCTCTCCATCCTACCTCCCTCTCCCTCCCTCCTGCCCTCCCACTTCCTCCTCCCTCTCCATCCTGCCCTCCCTCTCCCTCCTGCCCTACCACCTCCCTCCTGCCCTCTCTCTCCCTCTCCATCTCTCTATCTACCTCCTGTGCTCCCTCTCCCTCCTGCCCTCCCTCTCCCTCCTGCCCTCCCTCTCCTTCTCCATCTCTCTCTCCCTCCTGCCCCCTCTCTCCCTCTCCATCTCTCCCTCCCTCCTGCCCTCCCTCTCCCTCCTTCCCCCTCTCTCCCTCTCCATCTCTGTCACCCTCCTGCCCTCTATCTCCCTCCTGCCCTCTCTCTCCCTCCTGCCCTCCCTCTCCCTCCTGCCCTCCCTCTCCATCTCTCTCTCCCTCCTGTGCTCCCTCTCTCTCCTGCCCTCCCTCTCCCTCCTGCCCCCCTCCATCTCTCTCTCCCTCCTGCCCTCCCTCTCCCTCCTGCCCTCCCTCTCCATATCTCTCTCCCTGCTGCCCTCCCTCTCCATCTCTCTCTCTCTCTCCTGCTCTCTCTCTCTTCCTGCCCTCTCTCTCCCTCCTGTCCTCCATCTCCCTCCTGCTCTCTCTCTCTCCCACCTGCCGTCCCTCTCCCTCCTGCCCTCCCTCTCCATCTCTTTCTCCCTCCTGTGCTCCCTCTCCCTCCTGCCCTCCCTCTCCCTCCTGTCCTCCCTCTCCACCTCTCTCTCTCCCTCCTGCCCTCCCTCTCCCTCCTGCCCTCCTGCCCTCCCTCTCCATCTCTCTCTCCCTGCTGCCCTCCCTCTCCATCTCTCTCTCCCTCCTGCCCTCTCTCTCCTTTCTGCCCTCTCTCTCCCTCCTGCCCACCCGCTCCCTCCTGCCCTGCCTCTCCCTCCTGCCCTCCCTCTCTGTCTCTCTCTCCCTCCTGCCCTCCCTCTCAGTCTCTTTCTCCCTCCTGCCCTCTCTCTCCCTCCTGCCCTCCCTCTCTCTACTGCCCTCTCTCTCCCTCCTGCCCTCCCTCTCCCTCCTGCCCTCCCTCTCCATCTCTCTCTCCCTGCTGACCTCCCTCTCCATCTTTCTCTCCCTCCTGCCCTCTCTCTACCTCCTGCCCTCTCTCTCCCTCCTGCCCTCCCTCTCCCTCCTGCCCTCTCTCTCCATCCTGCCCTCCGGCTCCCTCCTGCCCTCCCACTCCATCTCTCTCTCCCTCCTGTGCTCCCTCTCCTTCCTGCCCTCCCTCTCCCTCCTGCCCTCCCTCTCCATCTCTCTCTCCCTCCTGCCCTCCCTCTCCCTCCTGCCCTCCCTATCCATCTCTCTTTCCCTGCTGCCCTCCCTCTCCATCTCTCTCTCTCTCTCTCCTGCACTCTCTCTCTTCCTGCCCTCTCTCTACCTCCTGCCCTCATCTCCCTCCTGCCCTCTCTCTCCCTCCTGCTCTCCCTCTCCCTCCTGCCCTCCCTCTCCATTTCTCTCTCCCTCCTGCGCTCCATCTCCCTCCTGCCCTCCCTCTCCCTCCTGCCCTCCCTCTCCATCTCTCTCTCCCTCCTGCCCTCCCTCTCCCTCCTGCCCTCCCTCTCCATATCTCTCTCCCTGCTGCCCTCCCTCTCCATCTCTCTCTCCCTGCTGCCCTCCCTCTCCATCTCTCTCACCCTCCTGCCCTCTCTCTCCCTCCTGCCCTACCGCTCCCTCCTGCCCTACCGCTCCCTCCTGCCCTCCCTCTCCCTCTCCCTCCTGCCCTCCCTCTCCATCTCTCTCTCCCTCCTGCCATCCCTCTCCGTCTCGCTCTCCCTCCTGTCCTCTCTCTCTCCCTCCTGCCCTCCCTCTCCCTCCTGCCCTCTCTCTCCCTCCTTCCCTCCCTCTCCCTCCCGCCCTCCCTCTCCATCTCTCTCTCCCTGCTGCCCTCCCTCTCCATCTCTCTCCCTCCTGCCCTCTCTCTCCCTCCTGCCCTCCCTCTCCCTCCTGCCCTCTTTCTCCATCCTGCCCTCCCGCTCCCTCCTGCCCTCTCTCTCCCTCCTGCCCTCCCTCTCCCTCCTGCCCTCCCTCTCCATCTCTATCTCCCTCCAGCCCTCTCTCTCCCTCCTGCCCTCCCTCTCCCTCCTGCCCTCTCTCTCCCTCCTGCCCTCTCTCTCCCTCCTGCCCTCCCTCTCCCTCCTGCCCTCTCTCCCTCTCCATCTCTCTCTCCCTCCTGCCCTCCCTCTCCATCTCTCTCTCCCTTCTGCCCTCTCCCTCCTGCCCTCCCTCTTCGTCCTGCCCTCCCTCTCCCTCCCCCTCTGTCATCTCACTGTGTGTGTGTGTCTGTCTGCCTGCGTCAGCCTTCAGCCCGGCTGAGACAGCTACCTCAGCGCGCACGCACAGACACCGCACCAAAGTACTTTGCAGGTCTTTAAAAGACCATTTACATATTATTGAGGCTTTGTTGTAGTGCCCCTGCATCTCCACTCTGACAATCACCGCTCACCCGGCCCCACAGAGCAGAGGCTTTGTCGTATTTCACCTCTTAGTGCCCCTGCATCTCCACTTTGCTCTGTGGGGGCCGGGGGAGCAGTGATTGTCAGAGTGGAGATGCAGGGGCGCTAAGAGGTGAAATACAACAAAGCCTCTGCTCTGTGGGGGCCGGGGCAGCAGTGATTATCAGTCTCTGAGTCCTCTTAGTCAAGCCCTGCTGCGGCGGTGTTTGCTAAAATGAATACATTAGTTTTTTTAAGCACAGGGACGATTGTCTGCATGGTCCGAGGGCCGCCAGGGAAGGCTTGCCGGGCCTCTGGCGGCCCGCGGGCCGTACTATGAGTACCCCTGGTATAGACTGTCCATATTTAATATTTACCCATGCATAAAAACAGTGTTCTATATTTTCAGAGGAACATCATTGCCAGCATCATCATTCAATCACTGTATTGCATCAAAGGTTACTCATGTCCACGTTGAGTTTGCAGTTCATGTCATCATCTTTTTTTAACTTTTAATAGCTCACCATTGTTCCAATTAATTAAATTTAGCATTGCTTATGATATGTTCTCTATTGTCTCTGTTCTTGTGTAGTAGTGTAGTCTGGTGCCTGTCTCAATTTCTTTAAAGCTTGTATATTATAATGGCATTAACTAATTTTTTATTTCAATTTAGTTAGTTCCCTGTGATAAATAGTCCTTATCCTACAGCTTTAGTCCACATGGGAGGGAGTGGGACCTCGCGCCTGATGCCTTCACTGTTAGTGCACTATAATGCTACTACTACCACCATCATGGCACCTTGGGAAACCATGCAGCCCTCGCCTCATCTAATCAGGCAAGAGGACTGAGGTGAATTGATTAAGAAACTGTTCTCTATATAATGGAAACTACTCCCCTCCAAGTCCTTAGGGGTTAAAGTTGCAGACAGAGACTAGGAGGGGAGAGTAGTAAGACAAGGGATGGTACCTCATACTATGTTGTTGTTACACTATTAGCAGATGTTAAAAACAGGCTTTGGCAAAGGCAACATTACGAAGTAAAGGAGTAACACCTCAAAAAATGATTGAAATCATAATTTAAAACTGTAAAAAATGTAATCCCCTAACAATATAAACTAACTAAACCCACAACTGGCCCATCCCTCTCCCTTTCTCCAACCAATATTCCAAGTTGATGTAGTGTGCAACAAAGTCCAAATACAAAATTGAGCAATGTCCACAAAGAAAAAAAATGCCCCAACTTCCACATTTCCACCCTCTCCCCACAATATGTCCCAACCACCAACAAAAAGATTAAAAAAGGGGCAGAAGAGTGTGCTAAGTTATAAAGGCAGGCTAAGAGCTTCTTAATATTGTTCATTTGCCTCTCCAATCTCTCCATCTATTCCTCTTGCCTAGCTTCCATGCTGGCCAACCTTTGTTTTATGTGGTGCTAAAATGTGCGAAAATAGGGGGGAGCAGCAGTGCTGGAATGGCAGTGGGAGGCTTCCACTGTACCACTGAGACAGTGTACTGGAGGCACTGGGGCCTGCCTGGGGCTCGGGCGTCTGCAGCTGCTGCTGCTGCCTCCTTCCTCTCCTCCAGGACCACCAATAGCTGATATTCTGCCCTGATGGCCTTCAGTTTTCCCATCCCGTCCAAGATGATGCCTCCTGCCTGTTAGGTTGAGTAGGATCAACAGGAGTAGCTATATCAAGAAAGAAGTAAACAACGCTCTCAGCAAAACACATAAAATCATATAGTGGTGAAGTAGCAGAACATTTGCTGGTGTACTATCCTCTGGCCATTCGATTTTGATGTGATTAGAGTTTCAAGCATTATGTGCTATATAGGGTACACATATATTCTTCTCTTTCTTGTTGAGCTAAATTAACGAAGGCATACTTGCTCAGCTAGCACCCTAGGCATACTCACTTTACTTTGTTGCTACTGTCTGTATGTGGGGCAGCTGTACTAGATGGTTATCTTGTTCCTCATGGCCATGCTCTGTTAAATGCCTTTCAATTTCCCCCTGGCTTCACGGCAGATGAATAGTTGCTATGAATAATATATGTCACGTGAGGTACTATAACTAAAATCATGCAGACAGACATCTTCCTGTCTGCCGTAACAAGTAGATTGTGGAATAAGCAATGCACTACAGTACAGAGAAAGGATTAGGAAACAGGATATTACATTTGCCACATTTATCACAGACTAACCCATCTACAAAATGCAAAGACACTTACTTTTAGTCCCACTGTACTCTCTGGCCTCACTGTCCATTTACCATACTGTGACGAAAACAGTTTTGTTTGGCAGTAAGGAAAAGATTTATTAACTTAATCTACTGCGAGTAGTTTAGACTGATTAGGCCAGGTAGGTAGACGTTTCACTTATCATTGTCATCAAATGCTTATGCTTTTTCTAGTGGTGAGTCACTGCAAAGGATGTTTTTCAAATTTTACAAACAGCTGGGATGAAAGAAACTTAGGAAAGGAGTTTGTACCAGGAAGTGAATGAGTGGGCGCTGGGAGTGAAGGGAAGTTGCACAACTTTTTTTTGTATTGCCATGAAATTTTTAAATGGACCTACACATTAACTGAGGCAGACACACATTGCACAGCCAACAATGCAGTGCCACCGATGTAACCATGCAGCCGTTATGTTATGTTAATGTTATGTTAAACTTTACTTATATAGCACACGTTCACCAGGTTGGTTTCTTGGTGCTGCTCTGAAGGGTTAGGCTAAGATGTTACTAGTATGCCTGTTTGAATAGCCATGTTTTTAGCAGTTTACAGAAGCTCATATGGTTTGAGCAGGATCTGATCTCAAGTGGCAGGGAGTTCCAGAGTTTGAGGCCCAGGATGGCAAACCTAGACCCCCCCAGCCTGTTTTAGCCTGAATGATGGTATAGTCAGGAGGTGCATGTGGGCGGACCATAGATTACGGGTGGGAATGTATCTGTTGATCGAGCTGTTAATGAATTTTGGTAGTTTTGAGAAACAAGGGTACCCCATAAATTGAACCTGGGGATGTAATGTATTGTATGGAAAACAATCGTTTGGGGTGGCCTAAAATGTCCTAAATAATGAGGTCTCATTATGTTACTGAATCAATCTTAGGAGCAAGGTTTTTTGTAGGGTAACGTGAAAGAATATTTATTTCATATTCTCATGTAGACCTACATTAAAGGTGCTCACATGAGTGACAGGGTGTATAACGTGACTTGAGTGAACAAGGTGAAAATATACAGAATGTCACAAAAACAAGGTGTAATTTACGGAACTATATACAATGGAGTGGGGGATTTTCCTTGGTTGGGTCGACGTCGTGTCGATCTAGACGATTTTAGATAATCATCAGGACACGGTGAGCTTTCCTGAAATTAATCTATTTGGTAGCTTTATTTCTCATCTCGGTTTAGGCGAGTTGATTGTTGAAATTCTCAAGGGGTGGATTTGAAAGTTGGGATCATCTTATTTCTGATGTCTTAAGTTTGGAAGGTTCCTCGTCTAGGCGCCACAATCAATGTAGCCACATTCCTGCTTATCGCTGGCAGCTGGGGCAGTTATTCTAGTCCATATCGTTTCTAAACAGTTAATTGCACGAGGTCCCGTCGGAAGTTGATCACCGCGGTCCGTGGTTGATTTCTGCCTGCCTCGCTGCTCTGGCGTCTGGTCGAGTGAAGACTTCACTCGACCAGACGCCAGAGCAGCGATGCAGGCAGAAATCAACCGCGGACCGCGGTGATCAACTCCCGATAGGACCTTGTGCAATTAACTGTTTAGAAACTATGTGGACCAGAAATAAGATGATCCCAACCTTCAAGATCGAAAAGATATGGACCAGAAATAAGATGATCCCAACCTTCTAGATCGAAGCGCCGTCGACCCAACGAAGGAAATACCCCCACTCCATTGTATATAGTTCCATGGATTACACCTTGTTTTTGTGACATTCTGTATATTTTCACCTTGTTTACTCAAGTCACGTTATGCACCCTGTCACTCATGTGAGCACCTGAAACGTATGTCTACATGAGAATATGAAATAAATATTCTTTCACATGTTACCCTACAAAAAACCTTGCTCCTAAGATTGATTCGTTAATGAATTTTGGGCTCTTACTGTTATTTGAATATAATGCATCCTACCTTGAAGGCGCATCTCTGGGATACTGGAAGCCAGTGTAGTTTCTTGAGAAGAGGGGTAATATGTTGACGCCTGTTTTCTTGAAGGACCAGCCTAGCCGCCTGGTTTTGACCATTTGGAGGTGGTGGGTGAGATAGGCCGGGATGCCAATTTTAGAGAGAGTTGGCATAGTCGATGTGTGATATTACCAGAGAGAGGACTGCCTGTAGTTTCGCTTCCTGAGTGAGAAACCTACTGATTTTTCTTATTTTCCCAAGTTGAAATCAGCAAGTTGAGATCACAGACCCAATTTGGTTTTTCATGGTGAGGTCTTTATGGATTATGACTCCCAAGGTTTTAGCGGATGTAGAGGGGGCGGTTGGCTGTCCCAGTACTTTCTGCCAGAGGTTGGAGCTCCATGGGTTCAGTGCGCCTCCTGTGAGTATCACTTCTGTTTTATCCGGGTTTAATTTGAGGTGGTTGCTGTTCATTCAGTCACAGATGAACAGCATTGTTCCCTGGAATTCAAGGACGGTGTTTGGGGAGTCGTTAATCAGTAGTATCTGTTGGAAATCATCTGCATACTTGAAGGTTTGGATTTTCCTTTTTATTAGAGCGTGGATCAGGGGGAGGAGGTATAGATTAAATAAATGTGGGGAGAGAAATGAGCCCTGGGAAACACCACACGTGTTCTTGATCTTAGGGGTTGTGAAGTTTCCCAGGCGCACCGCTTGAGAACGGTTAGTAAGAAAGGAGTTTATCCATTCCAGATCCGACCATTGGATTCCTGCATCCCAGACACCGTCGACCAGGATGTTATGGTAATCCGTGTCAAAAGCGGCAAAGAGATCCAACAGTACCAGGGCCTGCGGAGCGCCTCCATCTGCTTTCTCTCGCAGAGAGTCCAGGACTGCCAATACAACTGATTCTGTAGAATGAGCTGGGCGGAACCCTGCTTGGTGAGGGTCCAAGTAATCTGATTGCTCAAGAAAGGTGGGTAGGCTTTGGCTACGTGGGCTTGAAGTAATCTGGCCATGTAGGGAAGCAGTGAGATTAGACGGTAGTTGGCGAGAGTTCCGGGATTTGCTCCTGGCTTCTTTAGGAGGGGGATGACAGACGGCTCTTTGAAGTCCTCAGGTACGTATTCCTGAGATAGAGATTTGTGTAGGAGGATCATGGCAGGTTTTGGGCAGGCCGTAAAGGCTTCTTTTAGAATCCACCGGGGGCAGCTATCTCTAGGAGAGCCAGACTTTACTTTGGTTAGTAGGTCTGAGAAGACCTCTTGACTTATCATTGGGATTTGTTTTAGCCTTTTTGTGTTTTTAGGTTTGTTTTGACAAGTGGGCTTTGTGCAAATGGGGATGCTTTTGATTTTATCAATGAAGAAGTTATTCAGGGAGTCACATAAGGATTGTGAAGGTGTGGTTTTTAAGGTTACTCGGTTAGGGTTAGATAAGTCGTTGATTACTGGGAAAATGTCTTTTGGTTTTTGGAGGTGATGATTTTAAGTAAAAAATATTGAGACTCAGTGGTCAAGATCTTTTTTTGTAAGTTCGTAGGGCCATTAAATAGGTAGTTTTGTCGTCAGGTGAATATTTGCTTCTCCATTTCCTTTCTGCTTGGCGCATGGTCAGCTTTGCTTTATTCAAATCGTCGGAGAACTATTTCTGAGCTTCGTGGCGACGTGCTCGTTGTATTTTTCTTTGTGGGGCGTCTTTATTACTAGCTGCCAGGAACCATTCCGACAATTTTTTCTCATTCCATCTATAGAGGGTTGCTGATGGGAATTGAGTTGGCCAGGGTTTCAAGGAATTGGGCTTTGTTGATGGTGTTCCAGCTTCTAACATATCCAGATTCAGGTAGGGGTATTTTAGATTTAGTGAGGCTATCAACTGTTCACTGATAACGTCTAGACTAGACTTCTGCAACAGCCTATATTTCAATATCCAGGAGCAATTTTTGCATACACTTCAAGTGTTGCAGAATGCAGCGGCCAGACTACTTTCAGGTATACCCAAATATGCTTCTTTCTCCACTGAGATCTGCAAATTTCACTGGCTCCCTGTCAAAAAATGAGTGAAGTTTAAATCACTCTGCATGGTATTTAAGGCTCTACAAGGCATAGGTCTTGACCACCTGAAGCAGCAATGTTAGTGGTATGTGCCCATGAGTCCACTGCCCTCTTATAAAGCAAAACTGGTGATTGCACCATCTACAAAAAGGGCCAGGTGGGGAGGAAAAAGCTTTAGTGCTGGGGCAGCCAAGGCTTGGAATGCCTTGCAAATTCAAATTCAAATTTCAAAGCTTTATTCGACATTTGTCATAAAAGCATCCTTCCTAACCCTATTACAATAAATACTATTTTTTTTAAATATTTCTAAAACACATATTAAACAATGACAGTCGAATATTATGCATTAAAAGTACAATAAATTTCCAATTACTTCTAAAAATGTTTCTTCTAAAAACAATTCATACAATAGACTAATTAGATTAGGGCAACACTATTTCATTTACATTTGATTTTAAAGTGCGTGTGCGGATCATCCATGCCCAGGCAAGAAATTTAGCTACGGCAACAACCAATGGTGTGGAACAATCAGATTCAAGTATTCTAAGGGCTACCGATTGTCTGCGTGTGCCGATGTTTAGACACACTTCAACCATTTACGTCTAGGGCTAGCATATAAAGGACAACAGAACAACAAATGGGAAATGTGCTCTGTTTGATCTTTACAGTGATGGCAATGATCATCCCACGTTGGAGACCAGTGTTTTTTAAATGCATTCACTGGTAAAGTTCCTATGCGAAATTGAAAGTATAATTTCCTATCATATGGTCGTTCTATTATGTCCCAATATGTTTCACAAAATGGATACATTTTAATATCACAAAAGCGATTAGTCAATTTTGATTGGGAACCTTTACTGAACATTGTTACATAGACCATCTCCCAGTATAAATCTTTCAATTTCGCTTTCGAAGGGAAACTAGCCACATAATGGTTGCCCCAGAGGTATTCCAGTTTTAGCAGTACAAGGAGCCCCCGTAGTTCTTTCAGCCATTCAATACAATGGAAACGATCGAACTCAACAACATCTTCTAGAGCTGCAACATAATGGCTCAGCTCTGGAGTGACCATCAGACGCCTCCAGTAAAGGAGTGGCCGTAGTCTGGCTATATCCTCGATATTTTTTCTGCCCAGGTCCAATTTTAGCGGAACTACAGGTGTACTTTGGGGAACCCTAACAAGCCCTCTTAGGAATCTGTTTTCCGCACGTCCCAACTCACCCAAGTTAGAAAACCCCCATAGTTCGGATCCATATAAGCAGGCACCTAATACTTTCATATTATATATTTCTAATGCACAGTTAACCGGCTTAGTTAGCGATTTACGATGTTTTAGGGCTACTACACCAGTAAGCTGGTTAAACTTCAATAATGTCTTGTTAATATGCGATTTCCACTTCATATTTTCCTGGAGGGTGATGCCTAAGTAAGTAAAGGCATCCACTTTCTCTAAAGGGATACCTTTATATTTGATTACGCCTTTGAAAGAGGACTGGTAGTTTAGGCACATGAATTTGGTTTTGGTGGTATTCAATTCAAGGCCCCTACTACCACTTTTTGGAGACCGCTCGGTGTGCGTGAAAGTAAAAGCGTGTCGTCCGCAAACATTAGGACGGGGACGTGAGAGCCTGCTATAATTGGAGCATCGCATGGGGACTTCATTAAATGGGCAACAATTCCATTTATGTAAATTGAAAATAGTGTTGGTGCAAGGACGCACCCTTGCCTTACTCCTCGTTCTACTGGGAAAGAGTCTGTGACTTCTCCTTGCTTGCCCCATCTAATTTTAGCAAAGTTATTGTCATGGAGGCGAACCAGGAGAGTAAGGAGTTCTTGGCTTAAACCTACTTCAGCCAGGGTCTGCCACAGTTTTTCTCTAGGGACTAGGTCGAAAGCTGCTTTTAGGTCTACAAAGACTGCATACAACGTACCCTTTTTAAGTGTGACGTTTCTCCAATAAATGGTCATAAAATAGAGGACTTGGTCAACACTACTTGTCAATGGCCGAAACCCTGCCTGGTAGGGGGACAATATGTTCTTCTCATCAATCCATTGCTGCAGCTTGTTCTGGACTAGGCGCCCCATCAGTTTTTGCGCTGTATCTATTAGACTGATGGGTCTATAGTTTTGGGCTAGTGTTTTATCTCCTTTTTTGTATACGGGGATTATTTCTGCTCCCTTCCAAGAGGGGGGACTTCCCCTCCCATCGCCACAGCATTTGCCAACATTTTAAAATAGGAACACCAGGCAGTTCGGTCCGATAAAAATACATCGGCTGGAATGCCGTCCATGCCTGGTGCTTTCCCCCCCGCTATACAATCCAACGCTATACTCACATCCTTCTCGTTGAATATTTGAGTTTTGAAAAAAGTGAGTGAGGGTGGTTGCTCAAAAATGTGAGCAGGGTTACGGGCATACTGTGGTTTAAAAAATTCTATCCATTGGTTTATGGGAACATTATTATTTGGCTGAGCAGCTATTCCTCCCCTCCCCCATTTTACTATAGCCCAGAAACGCCTAGAGTCTTTGGCTGCACAGGCCTCCTTCAGATCCTGCCAACCTTCTTCATCCCAGCGTTTCCTGGCCAATTTTTGGGTTTGTCTATATACATCTCTCGCCCTCCTAATTGCTATTGCATTGCCTGTTTTCAATTCCAGGCTCAAATTTTGTCGTGCCACCCTGCAACTCTTATCATACCAACCTTGCATTGGGCAATTATTTCCCGCTTTAAAAGGAACTGCTCTTTTAATGAAAAAACTTTGTATTTTGGAGAAAAGATTTTCATGAGCCTCTGTCACACAATCTTGAAAGTTGGGCGTCCCTTGGTGCGACTCGATGATGTTTACTTCATCGACTACCATTTTTTTAAGTACCTCTAGTTTTGCTACATCCTCTATGAGCTTTCTCCATTTAAGGTGGCGTAAGTTATTCGAACATACTACATCCTGCGTCATCATTCCAATATTATTAGTTTGCACTATAGACTCATAGTGGGAAAAGAATGTCAACCGCAGGGGATTATGATCGCTTTCTAGTCTGTCTTCTACAACCATATCTAGCATTTTACTCCAGATCCTAACGTCTAGAAGTATGTAGTCAATTCTGCTAGTTGATCGGCCATTGTCAAACGTATTGTGTCCTTTTTGATCGGAAGGCGAGCGGCCATTTGTCGCTCTCAAGCCTCTTGCTAGACAGAGACTTTTTAGCTGGATTGCCACACTACTCCATTTTTTAATGGCTGGTAATTCCAGCTGGGGTATTCCCCACTTGTCATCCTCTTCCTCAGACAAAGCCCCGTCCTCCTCTCCCAGAGGCTCGAAAGTGACATTGAAATCACCTCCCACTATTATTTGACTTTGTTCCGATAACATTTCAATATTCTGTTCTAAAATTGTTACAGTATTAGAAGAATTGCCGCTAGACAATCCTCTGGCGTAGACATTATACAGGATAAGCTCTTGGCCATTATCCCATCTGACGATAAGTGCCATAATATCATTACTTGGTATGGATAGTTGTTTTATGGTACAATTCAGGGACTGCCTTATCCAAATTAACAAACCTCCAGAGGGGCGTCCCAGCCGGTTTTTGGTTGCTGGGATATAGAAATTAAGAAACCCCTCTCTAAAGGTTGGAATAAGTGACCATGTTTCTTGCAACATGATTATATCATGTTGGTCGATATAATCGACCCATTCCAATGTGGATATCTTACTTGCTATGCCTGCTATATTCCAAGATACAAGGGAAAGCAAGGTAGAATCTTGTTGGAGCAATAGCTGCCCATTTTCAAATTTTCGTGTTATCATTTGGCTTTCTGGTATTGCTATTCTGCCCTCCATTAATGTAACCTTGGGCTCTACCACCTCTGCAGTGCAAGCGGTACACTCTGTAACTATTTTTTGCACTTCAGGGACGAGGTTTTCGTGTACCATGTAAGATGGTCTCTCTTTATCAATATTCTGGTTTACCAGGTCGGTGCATGTCATGTTTCCTCTACTTGCATACTTTTGCAACATCGGCCTATCATGGCTTGTGAGTCAATCACATTCATTTAAGTCAGATAAAGCCGAGTAGTGGTTTTCCAAATTTATCCCCTAATTAGAATTTTGTTCACCCCTAGCCCTTCTAGTTCCCACTACTGACCACTTTGTCCTTAGGATGCTTGGGTTTGCTACTAGGCCTCTTCTGCTGTAAAAAAAGTCCAACGTTAATGGAAATATTTCTGCCATTCTACGTTGTGGTGGAAAAATATTAAGCAGAATATCTGGTAATACATCAGGGCCCTTAAGGTTCAATACCACACAATCCCCAGCAAATTTCTTTGGTTTTGTCCCTATCCACTTTACTCTTCTTGCTGTTAGGAGATCTTCAGACAACTTTTGCCTACCCCATGGAGATGTTTGCATGTTGTTGCCTAACCACTGCAAGGATTTATTTAAGAGGGAATCAGGGGTCTCAATCTGATCTTTTTCCAGTGGTGGGACATTAGCCAATACTAAGACCAGTGGAGAGGCTTCCACAATCAGTTCCACAGGGTTTGATTCTAGATGGGGGTTGGGTGTTAAAACATCCCCTTGGATTGCCGAGGGTACTGCAACTGTGGGATTTCCAACATCATCTCTGACACAGGATACACCTGTCAGAATAGGGAGGGGTGTTGGTTGTGGGGTAACAGTCATATTCACCTGTTTTTCATCTATCTTGTTCATAATTAAATTTGGGATTTCGCCCATGTTATCATTTGTAGTTTTTAAGAGGGACTCCAATTTATGGACTTTATCAGACAAATGATCTATTTTGGATATGAGCGGCTTGATTATACAAGATATCTTAGCTTCTAACATGGCCATAAACTTGTTTGATAACAGCTCTTCAAAATTTATTGTATTGCTCCTTCCCTCCCTTATTTCATCAGTAGCATTTTTGTGTTTAATGTTAGGGGGGGTTGCAGGTTTTTTGCTATTGGACCGAAGACCTAGCCTTTTCGGGGGGACCTTATTGGATCTTTTGACCGCTCTTGGAGCCGGGACTGGTGTTGGCGGAGAAATACTCTCTTCAACTACCTCTAGGTCAATACAGGACCTATGTAGCTCCTCCCCCGTTAATAGATCAACATTTATATCATGATGTAAACCATTTATAGGAGAATGTAATACTGAACAATCGTTATTTCCAGCAATTTGACTTACTTTTGAATTCCCTGCTTCTAGATCCAGATCAATTAGATCTAAAGCTTCACTTTGGGAGCAAGGAGAAGAGTCACTAAGCCCCAATGAGGACCTCCGGTCACTATTTATTTTTGCCACCCTGTGCACTAGATAATTATCCATGGTGTTTGCAGGGGTAATAGGTGTTTTTTGCTTTGACATAATTCTGCACGATTATAAGCGCTGCAAGTTTAACGGGCAAATGTTAACAGTTCATTGACCAAGAGAACAGGCAGAGGACTCACAGTACTAGAAATGTCAATATCCTGGCCCAGTCCAGTCGTGGCCAGTCTTGGACTGTCTTAGACTGTCCCGCCCTTGTCCCGGGCTTCTCCCGGGCGCTTCCCGCGCGCGTCCCGCGATGCGCGGGTCCAGTGGTGATTTAAATCACCTGTTGATCAATGGTGGGCGTGGCGGGTCGTTGTCCCTGCTCCGCTGTTACTCCTGGGACCCGTAGTCCTTTCCACCCGTTCTGGCCCTGATGTTAGCTCCTGCGAGCGTTTCCCGCGAAGCGGGAAACGCGAGAAGTAAAGGCACAGTAAAGGCACAGTCACAATGTGTAGACTCCTCCGGTCGGGTAGCGTTTTAACCCCAGTCCGTCTCCTCGGTATTTGCCACAAACAAAGTCCGCACTGCTGCAAGGTTTTTCCCATGCCTTGCCTTTCCACCTGAAGAACATCCAGGATCTACTTGGTTTTAGGAAGGCCCTTGGAACCTGGCTTTTTTGATCGATTTCTCGCTCCGTTTTTGTTAACTATGTTTTAAGAGGACTGCAGCTAGCGCTAGGACACCTGAGGGTAACAGTTGTGCTCTGCAAATGCCTCTATCATTGCATAACATAACATTCACAAGTCAACAATACACTCTTGCAGTGAGTATATAATTAATTGTCAATAAGTAAGTAATAGGACTTACCACTGCCCCCCCCACTGCCGCTAAATCACCCCCTACCGCTCCTGCATCTGCATACTGGCTGGTGCTGTCACGGTGGTGGTGCAGCTAGAAAAACATTACAGATTTTTTCAATGGCTGATACACCTCTCCTTGCATTAATTTTTTTATAGAAAAATGCAACCACACACATCACTACAACTTGGTTACAATATCTTCTATAAAATATTTCAGGTTGGGCATTTTGTTGGTGGCAATTTTGAAAAGCCTCAAGACGAACTGTAATGGAGTGGTAGAGATATTGATGAATCTGAGTTTTTGAAAATAAATAAAAGAGTGGGCAGCTGGATATATGATCTTGGCTGGTAAATACAATGGGGCTGTCCTCCTCCTACTTCCTTCCAGCCATGGTGCATGGTCATCAGTTCACCAACTGCTGCTAATAATGCTAGGCCTATGCAAAGAGACACAACTTTAGGTTGTCCAACCTGACCATGGCCACTCTCTCATTTTGCTGATTGACCATGAGCAAGTAAAAGAAGTGTTTACATCTCAACAAATATGCGTAGAATAGGGGCATGCAATCTTCACAGCATAGTAGTACGTGATCAATAGGTTCTCCGTATCATTACAGTACAAACCACTAGGCAGTCCCCAAAGAATATAAAGGGCGAGGGAAGGCTGACTGACAAAGCAGAAGAAAGGAAGCAACAGACAGACTAATACAGAGACAGTTTAAAGTAAAGTGCAGAAACTTTATATATAGTAAATAAATCTGTAAATATGAAAAATTTTGAAATGGATAGATTGAAGAGGATTTTGAAAAGAAAAAGTAGGAACCGGGTAGAGATAGAAATAATAATTCAAAATAAGGAGAAGTAAAAGTTAAGGAAATATATATTAATGTTAACAAAAGGAGGACTTACTGAGGCCAGCAGAGCCATCGGCTGAGGAACTTTGGCACTGGTAGGCACCTCCAGCTCCCTCACCCACTTCAGCCATCTTCTTGCCCCTGGATGCTGATGTAAGACATTAAGATAAAAACAGATTGGTTTTAAATAAATACTCTCCACAAAACTATTTTTGGGCAGGAAAAGGTAATCGCAATAAAACATTGAACTTTTATAAATCTGATCAATTAATTGTATCGCGGACTGCCCTAACCTATTCCAAATATTCTTAACCTACGTAGAATGATGTTTGCTTCTTCCCATCTCATTCGCATTCTCTCAACACCCTTTGACAGGCCAATTCCCTTAGTCTGCTTTTTTCTTCAAATGCATAGATGGATGCATGTTTATACAACAAATTGGTTGCTCCCACCATACGAGCCAAACAAAATGGCTCTAACAACTGAAGTGAGATTACGTGTGCTTCTAAAACAGTAATACTAACTACCACTAGTATCTCAGTGACAGGAAAAAGAATTCACTGCACTACATCTTTCGTAATCACCCCAAGAGAGCACCAACAAATACAATAAATTAGATAGTGGTGAGCCCCTGTCTAGAAAAACGATCACATACTATGTCTAAACTTTTTTTACTTGCGTGTGAACAGCATGAATGTTGGATGGGAAAAAATATTAGCAGTAGCATAGAGAACACAAGTAATAATAATATTAATAATTAATTTTTGAGCCCTGTGACCACTCCTAGCAGGCCCAGCAGGTCCTGTCCTCGGTCGAGGATGTCAGACCAATGGTGCATTAGCTCCTGCTGGGTGTGCTGGTCCTGAGAGTGGCGGTACACTGCTCAGCGCAGCTTCGACCACTGCTCCCAGAGCTCCATCAGTCCGTACCCAGACTCAGGCCTACCGCCAGCTGCCAGGGTGTAGGGGAAGTGGCACTGAACATAAAAGACCAGTGCTTTCACCTCCACTTCTGAAAACAAATCATGGGCCTTCACCCTTTCCTGATGCTGGCTGGCGACCCTTCCTTTTACGCCTGCTGTGCACTTTCACTGGGGGGGGAGAGAGGAAAAAAGAAACAGTAAAAAGAACTAAAGAATGTAAAAAAAAATAAGTAAGTAAAGCAAAAAAAATTAAAAAGTACAAAACTAAAGAAAACCACGCCAAAAAGTAGAAAAATGGTAAAATGCTCACTCAGAAACACAAAAGGAAAGATAAATAATAATAATGAGGGGGGGAAAGTCCTAGAAGGCACAGATGAATTAGATTGAAAAAGGATAAAAAATGAGACCCCAACACCATAAAGTGAGTAACACGATGGTCACGCCCATGCGCACACCATGGTGTAGTTGATGCAAGATTCCCGCACGAAAATGCATTTTGTGTTGACATATGGCATAAACATCACATGAATGGGCAAAACAAGGGCACTCGGCCAGTTTGCGGAACTCCACGAAGCACAACAGAGTTTTTTTTTACAACTTCGCGGAGTTCTGTGTAGCGCAGCAACGTGAACTCCTCTAGCCTTATATTCATCTGATGGAGTTTTCTAATGATGATACTTCAACAAATTTGAAAAATATTTTCTCCTAAAAAATATTGAAAGGCTCAATGAACAAAGATTAAAAAAGGCAGAACTAATGTGATTTGACTTTTTCATAGTGCATGTTGTGGTCTAATATAAGGACCTTTGGTTTGCTAGTGTGCTCTTTGAGAACCATCGAGATGATCCATACTGTTAAAAGGCTGACCAAAGGTTTGAAGAGGAAGCAACTTCCAAAAAGTAAGCAAATGGTCCCTACAATCATGAATTACTGTAGATGGTGTCCTGGTAAGGTCGGTGATTCATGCATTAATGTACACTAATGATCCAGTTGGGCATGACTTAATCGCAAAGAGTCTTTAGTACCATGTGATATCATTGCCTAATTATGTAACATTTGAACAGGAAGGAGGGAGTTCAGACATATTTTTGGAATATACCTTATACTGAAGTTATGTAAAGTAGATCCATACAACGACCATTGTCTGAAACAGTATGCACAATGTTATGAATTTATCAAAAATCATATTGAAATATCACCAGTGTCACCAGTGTATACATTTAATTTTTACTGATCACTCCTGTTTAAACACATCCTATTGGAGTGAATACAACCATAGTTTATCTCAGTTATGTTTTCAAATTGTGGGGGTGGTTAAAATAATGGCAGGTCTAAATAATTAAAAAAGAACTGATTCAGATAGAGACCTTTTGGATAATGAAGGGTCTGGACATGAGCTTTTTTTAAATATAATGTATACTTTATTTTATTCTCAGATAGCTTCATTCTCTAGAGAATGTTTTGATGAAGTCTTTAATTGTCAATGATGACTGTAATAAACGTATATTTCACTGCCTAACTCTACAAAGACGTTCATTTCTGAAATAATGTATTATAACTTCGAAACAAGTGTATATTTGAGTTATATGTTGATCATTTTCTCTGCTAGGGCATGCATGTTATGTATTGTACACTTTACAATAACCATACAATAAATATAAATTATGTAGTATAGTGTATGCACACATATCTACACAACATACAGTACATTTGTCAACATAGTGCATAACCAATACAGCTACCGACAGCCAGGCTCACAAATTCCAACAAAATTACAGGCACCTATGGACAAAAACTGAGGGGTATATTTACAAGAAATGTCTCTCCGCTGTTTTGTCTTAGCAAAGCATCAAACATTTCACTACCCCGGCACTAGTTGGCATTAGGAAGAGGCCGGTATTAGAAATACTGACGCTGATCTCAGCACTGAGTTGCAAAAAAAGCACTCTAACTTAGAAAAAGTGATATTTGGCTTATTAGCGGTCAGAATAACAGACACTAGCCGTCCTAGTGTCACGTTTGTGCTCCTAGTGGGGAAAAAACTAAATTGCATCTAAGTGAAGAAACATTTTTTACACTTACCTAAAAGGAGCAATGGAGCAGCCATGAGTGAGAACAGCACAGGACAACAGCTTCCATCAACCCCACCACCAGCCAGGATAACCAGGCTGAGTCCGAGGGGTAAAGGAAGAGGAAGTGAAAGGTCGGTCAGGAGAAAAATTAAATCTTGATTATGGAGATGATGGAACAAAAACACCAGCTCTTCCTCATCCCCAAAGTGTCATAGGGGAGGAAAAAGACCATATAGCAGTCCATTGTAAACAATGTGAACAGCGCAGCTGATTTCAAGAGGACAGTGATCAACTGTAAGAAGTGCTGGCATGAGGCTAAGTGCAAAACTAAGGAAAAACTGGCAACAATTCTACAGGCAGCATTGCAGATTGGAAGTAGTAGTTCAGCACCCCAGGAGGAGATGAATTCCTTGGAGGAGGTGGTGTCTAAAGGCATTTCTAAGGAGTTGGTAATTGGAGTTGCAGAACAAGACAGTGCTGGCTATGATGACCTACAGCAGCAACAGGGTATGTACCAACAAGAAGCAAGTGTGGGAACTATGTAATGTTGTGCAGTCCAGGCACTATGTCCCAGAGCTCTGTAGCACTGTCTGAGGGACAAACGGTGGCCACCTGATTCATCTCTGGTTAGTAATGTCACCAATTAATGAGGTAGGGGATATCTGGGCCATGGGTAGCACCTACACATAGGGACATTTAAAGAATCACATACATACACCCCTAGATTAAACTACACGGTACACAGCTGTCCTGGTATGTTTTTTCACACCACAGCGTTCTCTGCTCCCTGCCTAAACTTTATCATCATGTCACAAATTCTTCTCCTTGAATTCAACACCTTCACAACTCTAGTGGACCTCTTTTGACTCACTTCACCCAGTGTACATGGGGTTGTTTTCTTCCGTCTTCTTTTTCGGAATCCACACAGCACAATTCCTTCGCCGCTTTTTTAAAATAGCACTTTTTTAAAATAGCACCTTTTTAAACTAGCACTTTTTCTCTAAGCTCAACTGATCTATTCCTTCACCCTATCTTTCCAGTCTTCTTATTCTTATACAAACACTCAGCCCCTGATTTCGCTAACCCTCGTCTTTCTAACTTTTCCACAGATATATATTGACCCCCTGATGAAGAGCCTCACAGCTCGAAATGCATTGGGGACATCGATTAATTTTCACAATAATCATGATGCAATGAAATAACTTTTTTCGTGTATTTGGAACTATTACGCAATATTGTTTTCAAGCACATTTCATCAAAATGAGTACTATTTGGATAGAAGAAATTACTTGTATCATGCCACAAAGTGAATAAAACTTTGAACATTTCAATACCTTGGAATATACTTGCTTTTGTAGCACATAGGAGTGCTCAGGTTACCCATCTTACGCCTGTAAGGTTCTTTGCCTATTATTCATTTGGCCCCTCCTGGACAGTAGGGGCTCACCCTGAACACCCTAAAAGACTGAACTTTCTTCGATCACCTATCAGATTACCTTATCTACCCTAGGAGTGCAGTGGTCCCCTGTGTCTTACTGGTATGCAGGCTCACACCACACAGGTGTCAGTTGCCATGGAAGGGACCACTTGAACTCCTCTCATCTATATATATATGAATGTATGTGGGGGTGAATGCAAGATATGTACACCAGTGGACCATGGGCCATATTTAAAGTGAAAAGGTACAGGGCATAGATGCAAACAAATATGCAGCACCAAGCAGCATTATTTCCCAAATGCATGGAAGGACTATAGGTATATATCACTTTTACAAGCACTACTACAACATGGAGTGCTGGCTGACACATGTCATTTTATAACAGCCTGCCATCTCAGTCCATTGGAGATGGCTAACACATAATGCAGGTGTCATATACACATGAAAGTCAATGTATTATCATGGTGCCATCATTGTGTGGCAGTAAGTTATCTGCCAGGGCCAAATTTGGGACAGCAAGAGGAACCATGTACACGAACAAATGCATGGGTCTGATGTAAACAATGTGTGACACCTTGCTGATAACCAATTCTGGTCATTATGAAATAGCAAGGACATCATTGATTGGCATCTGACTACTATGACAGGGCCCATCCATTCAGAATAAGCACACAGTGGTAGTGACAACAATGCTAAGTTCCAGTCATCAGAAAGGGAAATACAGTGCTATTTGTAATACATACCTTTGTGTAACAGTTGTCCTACGCATCAATGAAGAACTGAAAGTGTCATGTATTGCACTATATTTGTCAACTGCTTTACCCATTTCAACATGTAGAAGACATCACCAATAGCATTTCCTCATCACATTACAGAGAATGAACCCTCACCTCCTGGCCATCTACCTGTCTTGGATATCAGTGATGATGGGGATGATGACAACCTGCCAACCATTGACCACAACCCCCTCCAAGAACTCCTGAACTCCATTGGGACACCATCTCTGGACACAGGAAGGGTCACTAGCATTATGGTGTTTCCTTATACCTCACCTAACAGCCAATAGGTACCACCTGACACCTCACCCAGACCCCTGGACTTTGAGGACCTACAGATTACCTCCCAATGTACTATGGTAGGAGTTCAGCGGGTATTGGCAGCGCATGTGTGGGTGAGGTGGAGACTGTGCAGGCCACCGCAGAGGTAATCTGTGGGTGCCTCAGTCCCAATAGGGAAAACACTGCTTCCACCAGAGGCACCTACACTCCGTAGCTTCCAGAAGTCCCTAGCTGACATTACTGTTGTCATGAGGGAGTGACATCAACAACTGCCCTGAAAAAAAGTGACACCAGCGAGGTGGCCAACCAGCTGAGGGCAATCAGATATTGTGGTTATCCTCCTGATTGAAGCACTCCTTTTCTCAACATGCACCATGCCATGTTTCCAACATTGACTCTGACTGGACATCCACTTGCTTAAAATATTGTTTGGCTTTATTGGCCAATGAACTTTACTTGTGAAACCCTTCAGCAGTGTGTTGTCTGTCTCTAAGAGTCATGATCAGGTTGACCATTGGTCATTCTGGGTGGGAACTTCACCAACTACTAGCTAAAGGGACAAAGGCCTTACACAACTCAGGACCCAGCTACCTTGTATGTACCTTCTCCTGGGACATTCCTAATCGAGATCTATGATAAAAAAATATACTGATCACTCGCCCCAAATTCAAGAGACTTAAATGGCGGGGCAGCTGTTTCCCCTCTGAAACCCCAGCACTTTGGAACACTCTGCCTATACATATCAAAGCGGCACCCACTCTTTGGACTTTTAGGAAACAGTGTAAGAGTCCAAAAACCTACTATATGTACAAATATTTATTACCACAACTTTCCTCCAAGGCATTAGCAACCTACATATAGATCTTGTATGTGTACACATGATGAGAACTATGTCATAATTAATTCATGATTGCTGGCTCAACTGATTAACAATGTCTGATCGTTAAGATTATGTAAATTCATGAGCAGCTTGACAGATCCCTGTCCATTGATAAGACACCTACTCCCACATGTTGCCAGACACTGCTAGCAAAGACATTTGCATGTACAAAACTTCACCTGAGCAGACATACTAACTCCCACACAGTAAATCATGACATGCACCTGTGTGTAGCAAACAATTAGATTTAATGTCAATAGATAAGTTAAATAAGAAAACAACTATCTACCCTATACTAACTACCTATCCTAACCTATCCTACACTATATTAGCCTACCTACTGTATAAAACTACTTTAATGTAACTTAGCTTAATCTACACATTTAGCACAACATGATAAACACAAACGCCCTAGCCCCCTTAAGTCACGTCTTCATGACAAAGGAAAACATAGAATACACCTAAACATCAACTACCTACACATAAAACTCTAAACAATCATATATTCACATATTTTTGTAAAATGTGGGAATTTTTTGTTTTCTTTATTTTTTAATACATATAAAACACCAACTTTTACCCACTAAAAACCTAACCCACCTTTAAAAAAAACCAAAAACCACTATTGTTACACTAACACTATTTACACTAACCTGAACTAAGCAATAAAAATCTTATTTTAAAAACTCATCATGTAATGCAGGGGGAAGGGCAGAAAGGGTCCCTGTGGCTATTTCCATTTGTTTTTGATTGGCCAACTGCCTGCTTTATTTACTGTATCATGGATAACGTCTGGTCCATTTAATTTTCCAGGACTGCCACTTGTAGTTTGATGTTCTAGAATTCCTTTCTTATTTCCCTCTCAAAAATGGTGGGCCCTCCTGTGGCCTGAGGTGGGGGTCCAGGTAGGCAAGATGGGACGCTGGTGGAGGTACTTGGTACAGCTGGCTGGGAGGTACCTGGAGCAGATTGTCCATGCCTGGCAGAGCTACCGTTGGCAGTGGATGGCAGTCCCATTTGTAAGCTAGACCACTTCCCATGTGCCTTCTCGTCCTCAGACCTCCTCTTCATAGCCCTGTATGCCTTGGCAACTTGTCGAAGGTGGTGGAAGTGCTCCCTGCACTTATTGTATTGCCTTTCCTCATGTGGTGTCATGTTGCGTGTTGAAATAATGAGAATAAATGTTGGTCAAAGGGTGACTAGGAACAGGTATCAACATCATGAAATATACGTTTCTACATTACATCTAAAGTAGCAGCCCTTACAGCCTTAATTCCTCTTGTAGCTTAGAGTAAAGATACACATACCTAATATCTATCATATCAGATGTCCTCAGCCATAATTGCAAAGGCAGGCCAATTGTTACACAATCTAGGTATGACAATGTCAGTACTGAGTATGCTTGGGAACAAAGATATTCGGTACCCATGGAATTGTACACATTTTCACCTTCATTGTATATTAGTGAGCTTTCTGCATCCTGCAATGGCCTTTATTACATAGGCTTTTGCCACAGCAAGAAGTGCAATGTCTTGACAGTACATGTATTATCTCACAAGGATGTGCAATTAATAAGGCAGGGATCCATATCAGGACACATTGCTACCTATACAGAAATCTTGGCAGGGATGACATCTAACAATATACACAGGATTAGAACCGCGCATCATACAGAGGCATATGAACCTCTCATATCTGGCCTGCAGTGAGCCCATGCTCCCTATAGAATAGCATGTGCAACTGACATTAATTCTGTATTATTCGCAGTCTCATCCATTTTCAGATGTGTATCCACTACCACATATATTTGATAGTCTGCCACTAGGATTATGGCTCTCCTGTCAAGCAACTATCATGTGATCCATCCCAGATTGGCAACGTGCTCCCCTTGACAGCAGTCATAGGCTAATAGACATGCAGCACACCACCGAAACATTTCATGACCTATTTATCTCCTTCCAGACCTTCTTTACTGATAAGGATGCACATTGAATCTGGCAATTCCCACAGCATCTGACATCAGACTCGCTCCTGGTGCTACGCAATTAGCACTGATATTTGCACTCACCAGTGAAGTTGGGGTTCTTGTAGTTCTATGTCTCGGGTTTTGTGTATGATGGGGATCCAGCTACAAGACATAACATGTAAATCACATCAGTAAACTTACTATACATATTGGTTATACAACAAAGAGCACACTAAATATGCATGGATAAGCTATGTAGCCTTTCAGTTTTTAAGTGTTAAAATGACACAGTTGATATGCCTGAATGATACACATTGGTAAGGCTGGCTCAGTAGAACTCAAACATGCACATGCATCCTTCCCACACCATGCTCAGCAAGGTGCTGCTAAATGGAGGTACTCTTAAATGCTGGCACCAAGAAATGAGTATGTGATGTATATCTCACTTTATGCTTACTTGTTACGTTAGTAAGTCAGTGCTACTGAGAGCATGATAATGTACACGTCTGTCAAATTCAACCCTTAGGGAAAGATTACATGATTGAACTTCAACACATATGGTGTATGTTGGGTTGTGTCTCATTAAGGCTAGCATACTTTTGGGTACATTACCATGTGAGTGGGCTCCCATCTGACATACATTTGACCTTTCCTACTGGATTCATGTACTATGTGAATTTCATATGTAAGGACAGTTCCTGTGGCTCTGGCCTCAAAAGCACCTCCATGAGACCATGCAAATGTAGCACATGGGACTATGCAGCAAGAAGTATGTAGTTTCCCATGTCATAGTGTACATCAAGGAACTATACCTAGTATATAGGAAATGTTGTTCAAGACCAGTGTTATGTGTCTTGCCACATTCAGAGGTGAGCTAAGCAGTGTAAGCCATTGTAAGCCTCATTAACACTTGACAACTCAGGGGTGGTGTGCCAATGAGGAGCATCCGTACATCACTATGGGCTTATTTAGAAGGGTGATGCGGAGCCTGTGCATCACTTTTGACATTGTAAGAAGTGAGATGCCAACAGCGCAAGGGTCTCTTAAGTAAGCTCCATTATGTGTAATATATGCTCTGTAATGGCCCATCAGAACTGTACATAACAAATTCATGTTGTGAAATAAGCAGTTCTGGAGCACATCTTTACTACCTGCCTCCCTGGAACTCATCGGTATCACCTACAGGAACACAAATACTAGTGTGGGTCACATAGTGTCACAGATAGTATTGGTGCACATAGTGTGCCACCACTATAGCCACAGCATTTGCCCCTTTTTGCATGGAGGCATGGCTAATTGGAGCAAAAATGCTTGAGAGACATACTTAATGTGACCACAAAGCATCAATGAGTAAATTATACACATAGGATAGCAGACAAATCATGTGTACTTATATGTTGCTATACCAACTTCTATGCCCACATAGTCAATGAGGACCAAATCCCTTCTGACCATTTCGACCTAGCGATGTTTCAGCTGCTCGGTGTCCCAGTCACTCCATTAAGCCTCTGCATCTTGAGGCGTATGCATTCCCATCAATGCTCCTGGACCTTCACACACTAGCCTTTATTTACACCACCCCCGCTGGCTAACTTTTGTGGCAGGTAATGGCTGACCAGCCGCAGGAATGCCCCAAACGTCTGCCCAGTCAATAGGCAAGACAGACTCTTCCCCAGCATGATCCCACACAACTGTAAACACCCAAAAACACTATAGAACCCCCAATAACTCTTTACTACCCCTAAAACAAATATATCCCTAAAGACAGCGCACAGGACAATAAACATCAAAATACAACAAATATGCAAAAAATGATTTTAGGAACACATCAAAGGCACCAGCTCCAACAACACCAACACCCTCTCCAGTACAAGCAAAGCACCAACACTCCAAAGCTCAGACAGTAAAAATGTGACTTGGTTTGCAACATGCTTGATCCATAACATCACTTCCCTTTATTCATTACTTCCTGGGTGGATGCAGAACGTTTTCAGCCAATGCGTTTTTTTTTAAAGTTTACGTTACCATTCAATGCATCAATTTCTCAAAAGGCCTGACAATGAACAATGCTGTTTATTATTGCACGTCTTCTGGAAAGCGTCATTTTTGGCTGACACTGCGGCAGAAAAATATCATCCCTAATAGTCTTGGGTATTTTTTGTTTTGACACTAAAGGTCAACATTTTTTGTTTTCTGTTTTGGAATGTGCAATTTTTGTAAATATATACAGGAAATGTGGTGCTGTGTGTGAATAGTGGAGTCAACTTGTTTACAGTTTTACGATTCAATAGTGTGCGCTTAAGTGAACATGTGTGTGCGCTCATCCTGTTCAGAATCATACTATGCATAATGTCCAAACACTGTAGTAGCATAATGGCACACCTTTCCTGGGTGCCCTGTGTGCTAAGTTGGTAATAGCACCCATTGATAATGTTTTCCTTTCCCCCAGGGTTGCAAGAGGCTACCACTGCCATGGGGTCAGTGCACCCACATCTATGACAGCTCAACCTACTGCCAAACAGCGCTGTGGCACACAGTGGAGAGATCAGGCTGTATTACAATTTGAGAGTATGCCACATCCACCTGGAGGGGATGTATGGATGGTGCCATTTGATTGAGTATATGCATTTCATATCCAAGGACCATACCCCGCAGGAAAGGTTCAGTGTCATCATTTGTGGCCAACATCACCTTCAATCATGGTGACTGCGCTATGGAAGATCACCATGTATGCCTTGGTGTGACCTCCTAAATATTGCTAATAGTAAGACTAAGTAAATCACACCATACCTACACTGTTATGTTATGTTATGTTAATTTTGATTTCTATAGCGCACGGCTACTCCGTTGGAGTGTCCCGGCGCTTTTATTTTTATTGGCAGCGCATAAAAGAGAGAAACATAACACAGTAAAATCAGAACATCCACAAACAAAAAAAAGGAAACAAACTAAAGGGTAAAAAGCCAGGTTTTGAGGCCCTTCCTAAAGGACAGCAGACTAGAAGTACAGCGTAAAGCCAAAGGCAGGGCGTTCCAGAGCTGTGGTGCCCTCAATCTAAAGGAGCGACCCCCAATGCGGGCCCTCTTTACTCGGGGGACCACCGCAAGAAACAGGGATTCAGAACGCAGAGATCGGGCCGGGCGGTAAAAAACAAGCCTGCGTTGAAGATATTTTGCTCCCGAGCCAAAAAGCGCCTTATGAGCCAGAGTCAAAGCCTTAAAAGCTATCCGTTTCCGGATAGGCAGCCAATGAAGCGACTGCAAAAGGCAGGACACTCTGGCTCTCCTGTGAAGGCCGAAAATGGCACGTGCGGCGGAATTCTGCACCACCTGCAACCGCTGTAAAAGATATTCCGGTAGGCCCAGATAAAGGACGTTGGAATAGTCCTTTATCTGCATCAAGACGGTGTTGCTTGTGCATAACCATGGGTGTGCACATGCAACACTGTTGCACTGGCAAAGTATCGTATATAGAATTTGTCTGTGTGAGATAAGATCACCTGGTGATTTGACATGTGGGTACATGTTGTTGATGGCGCATATGTAGACTGTAGTTTTGGAAGTGTTTACCCATGTACATACTATATGGAACACTCTAAAGTCATCATACAATCAGTGAGTGGCCTCTACTTTAATCCAAAAGTATGAGTATGAGTATCACATGGCTAGCATAAAGAGACACACACACACACACAGTCATTGCACACTAGCTACATTATCACCCCATGGTAGTTGTGGCTGGCAATGGAGGACTATTTGCTACAGGTAGTTGCCATGCACACTATTTTATTTGTACAGGTAGTTGCCAAGCACACTATTTTATTTGTACCGGATGATGTTTAATTCTGTTTCCTAAACATTGCTACATACATTATCTGTGAGAAAAATGGTAGTGGGTCAATTATGAAAGTTTAGTTGTTTAGTGTGAGTATCGAATTAAAATGCATATACGTCGGTAGTGCTCAGAAATGTTATTTACAGATAGACTAACAATGTTTTATCTTTCATTATAGTTTGATATCATGATGAACATTCATGGTCCCAAAAAATAAATTATTTATTACGTGGTGTCCACCGTATTGCAGCAACTGATTGTCCAGGATGCTGTTGCTCTTCATCATCCGCCTCCTCCTTGTCCAGCATTTCCTGATCCCCATTTTCATCTGCCCATGGCACATTTGTCCTGATACATATGTTGTACAATATTCAGCAGACCAACTTAATTTTACCCCCCATAGGTGGCGAGTAGAGCAATCTGCTCACAAGGCTCTGGAAGCTGGATTTTAGTACTCCAAATGTCCGCTCAATAACGGACCAGGTGCAGCATAAGGCATGGTTGTAGGTCCGCTGGGCTTCTGTTTGTGGGATCTTTACTGGAGTCATGACCCACAGCATCAGAGCGTAACCTTGGTCTGCTGCGAAGAAAGGAGGTGTTATATTAGTTAAGTGTCATGATAAGGGTTAGCCCTACATTGATTTTCAATCTGGTCTGTGTGCTGTTTGACTCCTACACCTTGTTTACTGTAATAGACATGCTATGACATTGTGTGACAAATATGCAAGTTGGGGTTGGTAATGGCCGACACTGAGCTACACATACAGGTGTGTTGTCCTCAGTGATTCACTTACTATTTGTCATTCTGGTGACTGCCAATGCCATGCAGGTGATCATTTGTCACCAGTGAGGAGAGTCCAGTTATTCTTCGAGTAGACACATGTCTCACAATCATCTATTGTGTCTATTATTGGCCACATTTGCCATCCCTGAACTGATACCTGTCTAATTTGACAACATGTAACAGTAGCTGGTGATGTGTGTTTCTTCTTTCACACATATTTTGTATTGATTGTTTTAGTCCACATTTGACAATGTGTTCCGCCTTGGGAAGGATAGTGAGTGGATATACTTATGGGAAATGGTAGTACACACATGGCAGTACACAGTGTCCACTACAGAGACAGTCAACAAAGGATTATAGATATATGTCAATATTTCATTGTACAGTGCAACTGGTAGACTAAATACAATACAGTGCAACACTGCTTGTGGACAGTGCAGGTTATATCCTCCACCCAATTCAGCGTCCTTGGTTATGTGGCTCCTGAGGCAGAACTGCAGACCAATTGCAGCATTGCTCCAAGATCGTCACATTACTTCCCTGAGAACTATATTGTTGGCTGTCATCAGAGATGCAGTTTGTGCATGAGGATGCACATTGCTGCACAGTCTGGCACCTTTGATGAATGATATAGTGGTTTTGGCAACAGAAATAAATACTGTGCCCACAGAATGTGATGTGATGTGATATTATGAGTGATATAATGTAGCATGGTAGAGCTGATCCTGTGAGGTTCATATATAATGATATTTCTCAGTTTCCCAGGTCTGGGATACATCTTCATGCTTCCAGACCATGAGATTTATATTTAATACACAGACTAGACACAGGGATTGCCATGCTTCAACAGGGTGTTTGGAAGCCTTAGTTGACTAGTTATTGCATTTGTGGGGGACTTATGTACTTTTATTGCCATTGGGCATCAATGGATGTAAAATGTCTAAGCTGACCTGCATCCAAGGATAAGTGGTGGAATTTGCCTTTCAGTTAACATACAGCACATCCACGGTTTATCCACATTGAGAGCGGCACATGATATTGACTAATGCAAACTCCACCCCCCTTGCACTATGGTGCATGTTAGACCTAGCATCCTTGGCGTGGTTTCCCCCTATCTTTTTGCCTCTACCTTCTGTATTTTTGATGCTGTGCTGGATTTCGTTTTTGCTGGTTAGATGCTTTGGACACTCTGCCACTGCTGATCAGTGTCAGAGTGTAAGTGCTCCCTGTGTAAATTGTTATTGTAATTGGATATACTTGATTGGCATATTTGTATCACCCAGAAGTCACTAGTAAAGTGCACTGAGTGTGCCAGGGCTGGTGATGTCATATGCTACTAGTGGGCCTGCAGCACTGATTGTGCCACCCACATGAGTAGCCCTAAAATGGTGTCTCGGGCCTGCCACCGCAGTGCCTGTGTGCATTCTGTGAACTGCCATGTCCTCGTCGTCAGTGTCCCCACTGACCGGGCCTAAACCTTCCCTTTCTGTGCACATTGGTCACCCCTATGGAAGGCCCAAGGTACCCCCTTGGGCAGGGTGCAGTGTATGTGAAAGGCAGGGCATGTACTTTTTCCAGGTGACATGCTCTGGTAGTGAATTACAGCCATTTTCGTTTTTCACTGCTGTAAGGCTATCTTGCACCACAGCTATCATGGGGGATGCTGGCTACAGTGGATACAAGCATATCCTCCCATAGGAACAAGAAAGGACATACAAATCTGGTATCCCTGAACTCAGAATTTAATAACACATCTTTTAGGAAAGGTTGTTACAGCACTTTCAGAAAGTAGCTGTTCCCTTGCCCGACCTTTCTGTGTGCATTGGCCTGTTTGTGAATTGACTGTCTGGTTTGAGAGTGACAGGGGCTGGGGAGCACCCAGGAGGCTGGCTGGGTCAGCCCTAGGCTGAATGACTGCATTTGAAACTTGAGTGGTGGGAGGAGATAGTACCTGGGGCTGAATAGGGCTGTGCCTGCCTTCCACAATGCTGGCTCCACCTCCTGCTGGGTGGCTGACGACCCTGCCCCTCACTCTGAAAGGAATGGAGACACCAGGAAAACAAAGTGCTCAAGGAACACCCATAACTGGTTCAGACCGGGCTCAGGGCACAATTGCACAAAGAGAACAAACACCCACATGCATCATTGTAGGAATTTGCGATTCCTAAATTGCGAAAATTAAGGAATCGCAATTTAGAAATCGCAAATTCCTATGCATCAAGAAATTACAAAACATTTTGCGATTTCTTAATTTTCTGTATTTGCGATTCCTTAATTGTGAATCGCAATTAAGGAATGGCATTACATTGATTCCTATGGGCCTAGAGGCCCATAGGATTCAATGGGAAGGCATTCTCATATTGCGAATTCGCAATTAAGGAATCGCAATATGAGAATGCAATTTCAAGGGTGACGGGGGGGGTCCAAAGGACCTCCCCCTGCACCCCTGAAATGTAACGTAAGTACATTTTCCTCACACACATGTGCCAAGGGCATGTGTGTGTGTAAAATATCAGTTTCAAAAATGCACTTTTGTGCATTTTTGAAACTTTTCGCAAATTACCACGAAGGTATACTTCATGGTAATTTTTCCTTTCAAAATTGCGAATTTGCAAATTAAAAATATTCATGCATAGCTTTTAAGAATTCGCAAAATTTGCGATTTCTTAAATGCTATTGCAATTTAAGAAATCGCAAAAAATTGCGAATTCTTAAATTGCGATAAAAAAAATGATGCATCCCAAAAAAGGTTTTTGCATTCGCAAACGGCCGATTTTTGCGATTCGCACGGTTTGCGAATGCAAAAAAGCTTGATGCATGTGGGCAAAAGACTTTTAGGGGTATAAGTACAGGACCCCTGACAACAGAAAATTAGATCATCCTGGAATCAAGAAGGATCCTCTGCCAAGGAGAAAGCTGAAACTAAAGAAGAAAGCCTGTCCTGCTGTTGCTCTGCTGGACAGACCTGCTGTTGCTTTGCTGCTAAGGAGAGGGGAATGACTTTGCTTTGTGCTGTGTCCCCTGTCTTGAAGGAATCTCCAAGGGCCTGAGAAGAGCTGGCTCCCTGTTCTCAAGTCCCTGGAACAAAAGGACTTCACCCCCAGCTTCCCTGAAATCTACTGAGAGAGTTCTATCCTTCCTGGAGTGTGTGGCCATGTGAAGTTGTACTTGTGTTGGGAAGCTGGAAACCAAGCTTTGAAAGACTTTCCGCAAGTTTTTTCGCATTGCTCGTTTGCGGAGCGCATCCCCGACAGTGTGAGGAAATTCCCGCCGCTACGAAGGTCGAGATCGTCGCAGCGCCTGTTGCCGCTGCCAGAGCCATCGCATCCTTTGTTTGCGGGACGCACCAGACCGTTGCGGGAAGATTACCATCACTGCGAGTGTCGTCACAGAGCCTGTCGTCGCTGGGTGAGATCGCTGCACCGCTTGCTTGCGGACCACATCACGTCGCTGCGAGTGTCATCGCAGAAGCCATCGCATCGAGGAGCTGCGAGAGAGAGATCACCGCAGGTCCGTGCATCGTGCCTTTGCAAGAGAAAACTTCCTACGGAACCTACGCACAGGAATCCATACAAGTCTGCCTTCCTCCCAATACAGACCGGATTCGTTGCAACACGCCCGCTGTTGCAGCGGGGTTGTCGCACCGCCTCCCCAGGGTCTCAGGAGCAACGCATTGCTTGTTTTCCACCGCACCAGTTTCTGCTTTGGAACTTTGTCGCTTTTAAAATGTACTGTTGGCAAAACGTAAGGCAACTGTGAACTTTTCACGCAACTGTGGATTATTTCATCGCAACCTTAAGAACTCTTTCGCAACCATATTCTTGAACTGTGTATGTTTGATTTTTTGTCGTTTTGGTCTTGTGTAGTTTAGATTAAATACTTTTATTTTTCTAAACTGTTGTGGAGTCAGTTTGTGGTGTTTTCACAGTGTTACTGTGAGTGTTGGTATAAATACTTTACACATTGCTTTTGGATAAGCCTGACTGCTTGTGCCAAGCTACCAAGGGGGTGAGCAGAGGTTATCTAAAGAGTGTTTCCTCCTTACCCTGACTAGAAGCAAGGGTCCCTATTTGGCCAGTGGTACCTACTTCTGCCAACTAGAGACCCCCAGTTCTAACAGTGCACATGTCATCTTAGTGCCCTCACAATGCGTCATGCTTTGAGGGCCACATTTCAGCACCAATAGCACACAATCTGTGCAATTCCCTCCTTCTATGTGTCATTTGGAATCGTGGATACATAGTAATTGAACACGAGAAAGATGCGATCATCTATTCTAATTTAAGCTCCCCTTGGAAGTCACACTAGTTGCACACTGTACATAGGATGTGTGAGATCTTCATTTATGTTGGATGTGAAATCCACCACAAGGCCCATGGTAGTCCTCCTTAACAAAGAGTGAGTAAAAGCTGCACTATGGTGTGGCTTGCATTACTGTATACCAATGAGGCCTTGCAATGTCATGTAGACATACTTTGCATTGCACATTGACATGATTTGGAGAGCTGCTCCACCAAAGCATCATGAATAATAAGAGTCCATAAGCACAGCTTATTTGTACATGTTGGCCGCAGGGCCAGGGCGGTCTCAGCATGTATGACTTGTAGGAAATGTGTTCCTCATATGCCATATAGCATGGCACAAGTATATAGGCCCACACCAACTATACATACACTGTCACATTCAACCCAAGACTGATATGTCAAGGTATTCCTACATCATTGACTGTCATGTGGTCTGTCATGTGCTTGAGGTATACATACCAACCAGTAACCACTCCCATTGGTCCCATTCTAGAAGCGCTCATTGATGGTGGAATGCCGGAAGATGAATGAGTCATGATCACTGCCAGGGTACTTTGCAAGAACATTGATGAAGAGGTCCAGATGGTCCACGATTGCCTGCACATTCATGGAAAAGCTGTGCTTCCTGTTGCTGTGAATGTGTGATGTTGCCGCAAGTTGCACATGTGTGCAGTCCATTGCCCCCAACACACATGGGAATCCTGCAATGGCATAAAAGCCTTACTTGTTGTCCTGTTGTTGGTGTGCTGTGTTGGGGAAGTAAAGGTACTGGGGTGTGAGGCTTATGATGACATCCAGGACGGTGGCGAGGAATCTATTGAAGGATCCCTTGGATACTCCTATTTCTCTGGCTGGGGTGGATTGGAAAGTTCTTAATGCCAGCATGAGTATTACAGCCAGTAGCTTGGCCTGCGGAGGGATGTTGATGCAGCACTGCAATGTTGGCTGCAGACTTGGCATAATCTGGTGAAGTAGGTGAACAATAGACTCGCTCCTGAGCCTGTAATGGACAATGGCCTCTTCCTCCCTGATGGTACGTCTGCTCCCTTCTCAAGCGCTGCCTCTCTGGTGATGCTGGTGGTCGTTGTCTCTTTGGTGCTCAGTTTCAATAGCAGTAGATCCATGGCAAAGTTGAGCGTTCCAAAGTGATTTGGGTCTGTCCTGTTTTTCTACCAGTGTGCTAACGTTATTGTTAAGACCAACTTTTCCTTAGCAGTAAAAATCTGCAGCTAATGGGACTTATCACATGTTTTTGAAAAGTAGCGCCAACTACAAAATTACTTGTACATATGCGCTGGAAGTTTTTCAATGGTTTTTCTGGTGGAACACCTACCTTGCATATCCTTACCAGAAAATGCTGCTAGCAACTCTGGTGTCAATAAATAAGTGCTAGTAATGGAAAAATTACGCTAAGGGGCTCTAGCGTCACTTTGTAAATATGCCGCAAAAAAAGAAAAACACTCCACTTGTAAATATGCCCTTAAGAGTCATACATATCCATCTGCGTCCCTAAGCACAAATTGACCTGCATCAATGGAGCACCTGACGATGACTCGCGACGTCTCTAAAAAGTGCTTTGCATGATACTCCACTGCCAAGTACTGGTAAATGTGCCTCGACGGAAGTACTTGATTATGTGATACACACAGACAGAATGTGGAGTTTTGATTGTTATTCATCAGTGGACATTAGTGTTTGGGACAGTATGATGTTCAATAGGTCCACCATTGAAGAGGGAAGACCTCAACGTAAGTCATATGACTTTTTGAGTCAGCTACGGGCTTTTTAGGCAATCATCATTTTGCAAGCTGGGATAGGAAAAAAATGAAAAAAGTACAAGCCTCACAATACAGTTTTATTTGCTAAATGACTACATTCATCAGATCGCCTAACCTGACACCTGAGATGTTTCCTTTGATGGCTAATAAAAAATAGAAAAATAGAAGGAAGACCGCTGCGCTCCAAATGAAACGTAAAAAGTAGTCAAGTTTACTAAAAGTTCATTTGATGGCTAAGCACATGTATACACAGATAAATAAATGCATCCTCTTGCTTTTTATTACACAGTAAAAGGGTTTTTGCGGCATAAGAGGTTTTCTGCTTTTGCAGGGTTCCATATGCTGCACAAAAGAACTCTCTAAAATAATATTTTCTGGTGCTTTCCTTTACTGCACTGCACTGAAATGAACCCTCAAGGTATACAGAATCACATGCAATACATCTTCTTACAATACATGAACAAGTGGTATGCTGCCAGAAAATTGAGTTCAAATATTGGGATACAAAAATGTATGCTTACCTGTTTATGCTTATCTTCGCAATAAGTTGGTTATTCATACATTTTCAGTACAATACTTTGGATAATCTGACCAGTAATTCAAAAAAAATACCAGAGGCTCACTCAAAGAACTTTGGCCCTCATTCAGGGTTTGCTTGCCAGCCTGCTGTCTACATGGGAGCAGAGGAAATAACCACCGCTATCCTAACAGACTATTGACTCATGTATTTAGAGATCTCCGTATGGTGAATATCTCTCTGCCTTCAGAGGAGCAGCTGCTCTGAAGGCATCGAATGTTTTTTGAGCATCTGCCATGTTTCATTCAGCTGCACATCGAACCTTTTTGTTTTACAACAAAAGAAAATAATGACCCTGACTCCCTGGGAGATTTTTTCTTCTTTCGTTTTGGAACTTCCAGGATTTTACAGGTGGTTCAGAAAAGAAAACAGTACATCAGACCTTCCACTCTAAATAAGGTGGATGGTGTGATGTACTTATGGTGAAGCCCATTGGACTGCCTTCGTCAGATTTCCACAGGTTGAGCAAATGGGTGTGCAGCCAGCAGTAACATGAAAGTTTACCTGACTCTGTCAATTTGGCAGACAGAGTACTCTGTTATAATTATTGCAGAGTACCCATGCTGCGCAACTCTAAATCGAGCCCTTTATTGTCATCCGACACGCTACTATCTAATTTCCATGGTCCATCTTTTTGTATGATTACATTTTATTGGTTTTGAAAAGTCAACATCATTAACAACCGAGGAGCAAAAACAGGAAAAAGAAAAAAGGAAAATAAATAAGTACATGAATAAATAAATATTTTTTGTGTGAAACTTTTATATTGGTTTTGAAAAGTCAACAATAAATAAATAATTTACCCAGCCCCTCCCCACCTTCCTCTGAAACCTATTCCCATCGAAAGTTCCTAACACACACCCTTGCCATTTGTCTGGCAAGGGTCCCCAACTTGAGGAGAGCAACAACACTCAACCCTTGTACCTTAATATTTAGTCATCTAGCATCCCATTCACTGAACATATCAAGTCAATATTTTTTAATTCTTTTTTCAGTAAAGCAGGTTCCTCCCGGAATTGAGCCAGTTGCCAGGTGGTGCGCGGTGCCAGCAGAACCACGGCCGGACATTGATTCCCAACCAAAGTCCAATAATGCGCACACTTAAACAGTCCACAGAGTGCGCAAAAAGAGTTTAATACTCAGACGCTACATGTTTCAGCAGTAGTCTGCCTTAACGCGTAGCGTCTGAGTATTAAACTCGTTTTTTCACACTGTGGACTGTTTAAGTGTGCGCTTTATTGGACATTGGTTGGGAATCTATGTCCGGACTGTTTAAGTGTGCGATTATTGGTCTTTGGTTGGGAATATACACACATATATATATATATTGAAACAAAATCCTGTCACCTCAGCTCTTCGGCGCTGCGTTTTTTCACAGGTACGGATCACTCAGACACAAAGCGTTCGTGGATATTCAGTGTTTTATTCTCTCCTCTCCACCAGCATGACGCTCATATATGAAACCATAGTGGTAAAATAATATTTTTTTCTATTTACAAAGAACGCTCCTGAAGAAATTGTCGGTTATTATACCTTGTGCATCCACAATAGTAAACATTAACTCCTGTAAACATTTATTGTGTCCCATGTCATTAAAAAACACACAACCCGTGCTTGAATGTCAAATAAAAGTGCAAGTGCAAAGTTTGTTTCTAAAGTGCATAGTGACTGGGCGGTCAGACTAACCGAGGCCCATCCAGGGTTTTGGAAACTTTTAAAACTTTGCAGAAGCTAAACGCATGACAAAGCCCAAGAATCAATGCGGCCCAAATTAGGGCGGGCTATCAAGTTAAAAGTGCGTGGCAGTATGGACACTATATTCTGTCGAGCCTCTGAGGAAAGCGCATCAAGGGCTGAAACGCGTCAGGCTATATCGACTTTTTGGGACTGCAAATAATATTGCTTTGCCTGTTCTCGTCCTTACTCATTAAAGACCTGGCTGTCAGCTGTTGTGGTGTGCGTTCCTGCTGCTGAGGGGCAAAAGGAGCTTTCATTTTTACACGGCGGTCCCGACCGTGAGGAGCGCACCATCCCTTGATCACTGGGGGCCATCTGGCTGGGAATTCATCGAGCCGTTAATATGGAACATCAGCTTTTGGGATTATGGGCGGTCAGACTAAGCGAGGCCCATCCAGGGTTTTGGAAACTTTTAAAACTTTGCAGAAGCTAAACGCACTACAAAGCCCAAGAATCAATGCAGCCCAAATTAGGGCGGGCTATCAAGTTAAAAGTGCGTGGCAGTGTGGACACTCAATTCTGTTGAGCCTCTGAGGAAAGCGCATCAAGCGATGAAACGCGTCAGGCTATATCGACTTTTTGGGACTGCAAATATTATCGCTTTGCCTGTTCTCGTCCTTACTCATTAAAGACCTGGCTGTCAGCTGTTGCGGTGTGTGTTCCTGTTGCTGAGGGGCAAAAGGAGCTTTATATATATATATATATATATATATATATATGTATATATATATATATATATATATATATATATATTTCAAAAAACCTTCCTTTGATGCTTCGAAAAAGAAAACAGAATGGACTCCACTTGAATATGTGCTTCAGTTCTTTTTGTTTAGTGCTTGTTGCCGCCACAACGCATTTCGGGCTACATGGAGCCCTTGATCACATGACGTGCTCAACTTTTTTTCTGTTTTTAAAGTGACACCGTGCACAGGGAGTGATAAAACTCGAAAACAGACTTGCAGGTAGTTTTCTGAATTCCACATTGCAATTATCATGGCGTTTAGTACCCATTTGTAAATGTTCCATTGCTATATCTTATGCACTAATGTTATTCATAAATATTCATAAAACTCCCATTTTATAAATATAATAAAAATAGATTTTTAAAAGGGAATGCTCATATTGGCAATGTAATTTACTCGGACTGCTTCATTTACTAACTGCTTAAATGCAAATTTGACCATATAATTGTGAATATTTGTTAATCTTTGTACAATATTCAAAGAACTAAAACAATACCTGTATTAATACATATTGTTAAAATCACGCTAGATAAGAATTTCATCATATCATAATGTACTTGTTTTTTGTAGTTCTTATCCGATCTTAAAATAAAGCAGGTTTGCCTATGTGTTCACTTTATTTGCAAATTCGGAACTATTTTAGGCCCCAAAACATTTTTCATGTATTTGGGGACCAGGGTACAGTACATGATATGTGCAAAAATGTGCTTATAAAAAGTGCATTTCATTTATAATTAACCATAAAGTGTCGCCGTGCCTAGTGCATTATTCATTTTAACAGTATACAATGAGCTCATGGAACTACTGATAAAAACAGATTTATTTACAGTGGGTGAAAGAGACAGACTAAAAATTACTTCATGTATTTACAAATTTCTATTTTTTAAAATTAAGTTTGTTATCACAGCCATGTATATAGATCCTCAGTTGTATTTAAGCCGTGCGGAATCTTGCTGTCTAGCTCCAAGATATATTTTGTCTCCAGTCTCCTGAGTACTTTGTCTCTATTTCCTCCTCGTCTCAACGTAGGGACATTGCCAATTACATAATACTTCAACTGATTCAAATTTTTATTGTGTATTTCGTTGATGTGCCGCGCTACCAAATAGGAGCTATCGTTGTTGGTAATCACCCGTAAGTGTTGCAGTACCCTCATATGGACTTGAAGACGAATACTACCAACATATCTTAGTACACACGTACATTCGAGTACATAAACTGCGAATTTAGATTTGCAAGTTAGCAATTTGTTAATAGCCCTCGGCTTGTCATTAAACGGTATATGGAATGTGGTCTTATTCTCTCCATATTTACATGCTTTGCAGGTTGTGCACCGCACAAAGCCTTTACGTTTTGTAAGCCAGTTGATGTTAACAGAAACTTCAGGGCTACTACTAACTAAGCGGTCACTGGTACTGCACGCTTTTCTATAAGTAATAACAGGGGAAGCTGGCATTTTGTCCCCTATTATCAGATCACTCCTTACCAAGTGCCAGTTATTTTTGATTTTTTTCACATAGCTATTCCTTTGTTTGTTGTACGTCAGGATAAGCCTAGGACTGATGGACATGTTATCTTTTGTTGCAGACTGTTTTATTTTACTATGTGAAGGTTTGAATAGCAGATCATTTCTAGACATGGTTGTGGTGTGTGCAATGGCTTGATCTATCATCTTATGCCCATAGACTCGTGCAAGAAATCTCAATTTACATTCTTGTTGTGCTACTTTTAAGTCTTCCTCCTTGCTACACAACCTGCCAATGCGCAACATTTCACAATACGGTATACTTTGTACTGTATGTTGCGGGTGGAAGCTACTTGAATGTAAGATTGTGTTCCCTGCTGTGGGTGTACGATGTATTCGTGTGTGCAATCTCTTGTCATGCACATACACTTCCACATCCAGAAAACATATACTTTTTGCACTTATGTCAGATGTGAATTGCAAATTCAAATCATTGCTATTGAATTCAGAAATAACATTCTCAACGCTTGTTGTATGTCCCCACAATATTAAAAACAGGTCTTCAATAAAGCGAACCCACATAATCACATTTTCTGTCCAATATTTCCTATGTTGTATTTTAACAACCTTCTCCTCCCACCACCCCATATGGAGACAGGCGTAGCTGGGCGAAAAACTCGCGCCCATCGCTACGCCTCTCTCCTGGTGGTATATCTGCTGTTGAAACATGAAGCAGTTATTATTTAGACAGAAGTTGGTAAGATCAATCAATAACTTATTATGTGTGTGGAATTCAATGGGCCTTGTGCCCAAGAAGTAATCATTCACTTTAAGCCCATCCCTGTGATGAATTAAGGTGTATAAAATAGACACATCCATTGATATCAAGACATAGTCATCTTCCCATTGGAAGTTATGCAACTGTCTTAAAAAATCCGTGGTGTCCTGTACAAAAGGTGATCCTTCCGATTGCTCTTGGGCCCCGCGGTAATTGGCATACACACCGGCGGAGCGCACCGGTGTTCAATGTTTTTTAAAAAGTCCCAAATTACGTACGCTCTCAATAATGCAAGTAGACGCCAGGAATAGGTTCAGGGTGTTTAATCCTCCGACAATATGTTTTAGCTGTAAAGCCTTGCTCACGTCAAAGAGAATGTGCATAAAACAAACTAATAAAGCATTACAAACACCCTGTGCTCCTTGACATAAACATAGGACTGAAATCCAGCCTTGTATTTTCAAAAAGTGGCGGCAGACATCTTGTAATATACAAAAACCATCATATAGTGTTCTAAGATACAAGTATATTCATGTTAGGAAGACTCATTGCCTAAATAAACATTTCAATCGAAATGTTCCAACTGTAATACAAATTAACATGTCCTAATCTTGACTGAAATAAGCATCATGATATGCATTCAAACGGCCAATCTTCCGCTTCCCGCTGCACATTGTTAATATTTTAAAGTCTTGCGTCCAATTGTTTGTCATTGAAAACATACATATGCATTATGTACATTAAAGCAAATCTGTATGTTATGCGCCGCTCGCGGTGTCGCTGCTCTTAACGCTGAAACCTTATTCGCTTTTAATGCACGTGGTATCTAAAGCGTATATGTCATGTCGCCCGCTTTCTGGACCCTGTAGTTCTAATAATATTTCACACCCTATCAATGAGACACTGAGTACTGGTGCCTGGCAAGGCGTCAAAATGCGGTCATTTGTTAATATAATCGCATTCTATCTGCGTTAAGGCATAATGCCTGAAAATGTGGCAGACCACAAAATTGATGGCTTCCACAACACCAGTCAGTTATCAGGTAAAATACCACAATGTTCATGTTATGACAAGGTGTTCGGTCCCACACATTGATATGTCAGAAATAGTGCATGTCTGGTTCATCTCGGCTATGGCACATTATCTAAGTAACCCCAGGAATGTAATGGACCTGATTGCTTATAAGTACAACATCAGCTGTCATGTAAAATACAGTAATGTCTTTGTTCAGACATGGTTGGTCGTTTCACAGGCAAGTACAGTATTTTCCTATCATACAGTCAAATATTTACAGTGCTATTAGTGCATAAATGCAGCCAGGGTGCTGAAAACTGCTCATCTGTGCTAACGTGCTCGGTGATTCAACGTTGAAAAGGGTAGTAGTTCCCGTGAAAGTGGATACAGAGGTTGGGCCCCTTCCTTTTCGTCTGTTAAAAAGAAATATATAATAAAATAAAATTAGTGAAGTGAAGTTAGAATTCTAAAACATGATCCATGAACTTCTCATATTTCCAAAATTACTGAAATGTGCATGGAGAATGAAGGAGATAAAGATCAGACTCCCTGGGCGTTTTGAAAGACATTGGCAAATACAATTTATGCAACATTGCCAGCCGCCTATAACAACGCGCGTTTGTGCAGGAGGACTTCGGGCAGTCTTCTGCCAGGACTACATGTGAAAAAAAGACGGATCTGCAATTGCAGGCAGTTACGCTGTGGCACAGGAATTTCAAACGAACGACAAACTCCCAAATACACCACATGATGCCATAGATGTCTTTAATGAAGAAAATCTTATGGATCTAGAAAAAATAGCCAAAACAAATAATGGAGCTGGTAAAAAAACAATCCAACATAACACACAAAGAATGGGAGGTGATAAAATCCTTGAAGAACGATGAAAGCATTGAAATAAAACCCTCTGATAATGGGGGAAATATCGTGATTTTCAAATAGGATGCCTATGTACAAGAGGTAAAGAATCCAACTTTCAGATAATGAGTGCTACACAATAATCAAAAAATCTGAATATGTGCAAAGCACCATTGACTATCAAACTCTGTTGGAAGGCTGGAAAAATGAAGGGATGCTAAGTGTGGAAGAATTTCAATTCCTACAATGTGAGGCACCCACAATACCAACTTTTTACCACCTCCCCAAAGTCCACAAGAACATCAAAAATCCACCAGGGAGACCGATTGTTTCCTCTATCGGTAGCCTATTGGAGAACACTTCAAGATTTATTGATTCTTTCTTAGCTCCCATCGTGAAACACTTAGCCTCGTATGTGAGAGATACGCAGGACTTCCTTAACTCATGGACAACATAATGTGGGATCCAGATATGATTCTTATCACGCTAGATGTAACCAATCTTTATACATGTATAGGCCACGAAGATGGCATTGCAGCAGTAAAAAACCTTTAAAGTATTACTAACACAACCAGATGATAAGATTATGCTTATATAACAACATCTTTCTCTTCGCAGGCAAGCTCTATAAACAAACAAGGGGGACCGTGATGGGCATGTGCTTCGCCCCCAGCTACGCAAATTTATTTGTGGGCTGGTAGGAGAAGCACGCGGCCTGGGGTGACACACATGACCACTGGACAGACAAAATAATGCTATGGACTAAGTACATAGATGATCTTTTTGTTGTCTGGCGCCGTGACCGATCCTCGGCTGAGGAGTACGTGGCCGCGCTGAATGACAATGAGTGGAACCTGAAATTTACCAGCACTATGAGCCTAACCTCCGTACACTATCTGGATCTGGAAGTTTTTATAGTCAACAATATCCTCCAGATCAGACTATATAGGAAACCTATGGCGGGTAACGCCGTGCTGCATGCAGCCAGCCATCATCCCAGGAGTCTGGTACATAACATTCCCTGTGGTGAATTCCTACTCCTGAAGCGTAATTGCTCGGCAGAGAACGATTACCAAAGCAATAAGATTGAAACCAGCACTAGATTTAAGATCAGAGGATACTCTAATAACATTATGCGGGAGGCTGCAGACAAGGTAGCAAAGGTTAACAGAAATGACCTTCTGGTTTTGAAACCCGTAATTAAAAGAGAGAAACCTACCAGACTGATCACAGATTTTAACATCAAATCAGGAGAGATGGTGCATATCTTTAAAAAAAACCTGGCACATCTTGAAAACCGATAACGTTCTAAAAAACGTCTACCTGATGGTCCATCGATAACCTACCAATGCTGCCAATCACTCAGGGATCATCTAGTCCATAGTCACTTCTCAACTCCATCACAGACCCATAAAACATTAACGGTAAAGGGATTTTACCCATGTCTGTGCTGTAAGGCCTGCAAACATAGTAAAAAGGTATTGAATTATCCAGGAAGACCAGAAGATGTCAAACCCACGAGAGAGATCAGAAAGTTTCAGAATTGCAATTCATAATACACAATATACTGCCTGGAATGTCCGTGCGCTAAGCGCTATATAGGCAGTTCGATCCATTCTGCGAAGAAGCGGGTGCTTGAGCACATGCTTGCTATAACTAATAAGGATAAGACCGATCCTGTAGGGCGCCATTTTGCCCAACACGATCAGAGCAATGGGGATCTATTAAGCTTCTACTGCTTAGATCAGATAGACCGCAGGGAAAGGGGAGGAGACAGAGTCAAAGTACTCAGATTCCTGGAGTCTAAATATATCATCGTTCTCCAAACCAGGGCCCCATGGGGATTAAATAACGATGAAGAGATGTGGGTACATCTATGAGGATACTGAAAATCAGAACATAGGGTGATGTAGCAGGCTCAACCTTTTTAATATTTCAATCTTTAAAAAGGAAAAATGAATACGCAAAGAAAGTGAGCTATTGTTCCATTTGAATTCAGATTACATTATGTATAAGAGAATATGTTTCTTTATTCAATGCCGAGACATCTGCCCGTACAGGGCGAGATATTGTGAAAGGGACGCATTATCGAAATTAAATGTATATTTTGTGACACGGATTGGTCATTTGAGTATATCTGGATGAAGGGTCATGAATTGATATTGAAAACCTTAGAAAATGTCCGTTTTTATATTATACACGATATATTGATATTTATTACACGTGTCTTATTTTCGATATATTAACAAATGTGTAAATTTTGATTTGCGACTCCCCCACTTTTAGCACACATGCTGTTTTGTTGTTCAATTTTAGAAGCACTAATGCACGTTACTGAATAGCCTTTTCTTATAAATACACATTGAACAAAACGCGTTAAAAGATGGCCGCAGCATTTTCAACCCTTGCTGTGGTCCTTCTTTTATGTTCATGAAATTCATGTGATGTGTCACGACTAGAAATGGCTGCACTTTACACACAACAAACCGACACTGATGAAGCCGTGAGGCGAAACGCATCTGTCGGGGTGAGGGGTCTGTAATAAACATCTTTGCAAAAGCATACCTGTGTGCTCTCTGTCTTCGGCCTGATAAAGCTGATCGTGTTCGTGTTTGGAATATATATATATATATATATACATATATATATATATATATATTCACTGAAAAAACCATAGGTTATAGACCATATATAGTTAGGAATTAGCATTTAAAAAACCTTATTTTACTCACACAAAACCATTGAAATTCCATATATAGTTAGTTGCACTAACTATATATCGCGCACCCGCAATCCACTGCTGATCATGTCACATATTACATCATTCATGACATGGTCAGTGACATCACTGATGACATCACTGATGACATCTCAAATGACATCACTGATGACATCACTGATGACAACATCCAGTGACTGTATGTTTCTGTAAAGTTAAAATATGTCTTACAAATTGAAGAATGAGTGGATGTATAAGTGTCTGGATGAAGGATTTAGTAGGTGCGTGACTGACTGTATGAGTGAGTGATTAAATGTGTCTCACTGAATGCATGGGTTAGTGACTAAACTGTCTTAATTTGTGCATCATTATGTCTGTTGTTCTGTAAACTGCTGCATGTGTTGATCATTAGCTATACGAGAGGCTATATGTGTTATTAATTGGTTGCCCAAGTATTTCTATGGGAGATTGAGTTTGTGTGGGGGTGGCTGGAAGGTGTGTGACTCTATGCATAGATGTGTGAGCAGTTTATTGACTAGGTGTATGAGTTCAAGAGTGCATGTGGAAACAGCTACATGGGCAGTTGACTGTGTGCATGAGTGTATTGATGAGTGAATGGATATCTCAATGCTACATGTCATAGTAAGTACATATGTAAAACACAGTACATGTGAGAGTTGGCATATATAAATAACTGTGCATGAGAGCCACTGAATGAGTGAGTGGTTGTATCGATCATTGTGAACTTGTATCAGGGATTGTATAAGAGAGTAAATATGTGTTAGTATATGTTTCAATAAGTAAGGTGTGTTTAACTGTATAGTTGAAGAAATGGAGGTGAGATTGTTTCTTTGCATGACTGACTGGGTGTGTGAGTAACTCCATGGATGAGTGGCAGTGTGTGAGTGTCTGTATACACTGAGTGTATCTAAGGTTATATTAGAGTCTGAAGAGGTTTATCGTATTAGCACAAGAATGATGTCAAATGAGATGTCATCAGTGATGTCATCAGTGATGTCATTTGAGATGTCATCAGTGATGTCATCAGTGATGTCACTGACCATGTCATGAATGATGTAATATGTGACATGATCAGCAGTGGATTGCGGGTGCGCGATATATAGTTAGTGCAACTAACTATATATGGAATTTCAATGGTTTTGTGTGAGTAAAATAAGGTTTTTTAAATGCTAATTCCTAACTATATATGGTCTATAACCTATGGTTTTTTCAGTGAATTTTCAAGGTTTTGTAAATGCTAATTCCTAACTATATATGGTCTATAACCTATGGTTTTTTCAGTGAATTTCAATGGTTTTTTAATAGCAAATATCATAAGCTGTCGAATGTCAAGTACGTGGTAAGTGAAAACATTTTCGTGTGTATGCACACTGATCTGCTTTGAATGGTGCCCCCCCCCTCATTTCTATTAGGAGTACTCTCTCTTTGCAGATAGTGAAAGGTAGTTAACGCAGGCCTTTGCCCCCGTTGTAATCCGTCGTGCCTGCTTCTCTCTCCATTTGATTGATTGTTATCCAAGTATTTACTGTTTTAGAATTAGTTCTCTTTGGTTCATTCTCTATTTACAAACAAACACAGAGTCGCAATACTCTGTTTAGTCTTTGCAGATAACGAAAAATCGTGTAAAAAAAAAGAAAAGGAATCGAGCAAAATCAGTAGGCCACTAATGGGATCTCTTTTTGACCTCGCTAAAATAGAAACATTAGGAACAACCCCTCATGACAAATACAAAACTAGTGAGATGAACTGAACTCCACACAATGATGGCTGCAAAACAGCTCGGCTCCGCCACCCACCCCGCCCAAAATAACGATAAAGAGCGGCTGCCATGATTGGTTGCGGAATGGCCACAACGGAGCTACGAAATGGTGGTGCTCTCATGCTAACCCCAGCTTCAGTCTGAAACATCCAGAAACACTGTAGACTACCAATTCGATCAGTTCCGGTAGCGCCCCAATGTAACCCGGTAGAGAAGAACTAGCCCTCCCCTCTTTGACTGATGGTTCTTGTTGCCTGTCCCTTCTGTTGTCATTTAACAGAACTATTTAGCCTGCTGAAAGGGGTTGTGTTTCGACCGCTGGTTGGTGGAGACATTTTGACTATATTCTGGACCTGCGTTGTCGCGTAATGCGTCATATGACGCGCCGCGTTAGCGCATCCGGAAGTCATCCGGGGCGCGCAGCGCGTAACGTAAGCATAACAAGTCATGTGACTTGTTAATAAAACTTTTCATTGGTTCATTTTACTTTTCTTATTCTAATGATGAAAGCCTTGGTCATATCACCTATAAATTACGCTTTTAATTACTTCCGAACATTATTTTTTCTTAAATATATGTTATAATGTTCCAGGCTAATGTACTTTCCCGGAAATTTTACAACTGTCCTGCAAGTAAAATATATTCTTTTTTCGAGAAAAAGAGCGTTTCTTCGTCCCATGACGGAGCCGTTGAGCAAAAGAGGGTCGACCTGCTGTCTTAGTCGCCGATACGCCTGAATATGAGATTCTTATCGATCACTTTATGTTGCAGGAATAGAAAACACAACAGCCCTTGACCATTTATCTTTACTGCGTTCCTTCGTATTATACCTTTTACCCTTCATGTAATTGGTCTGCTTTATTTCACTTGCCTTTTAATGATTCTAAAACAGTGACTATTATTAAAAACTTTACCAATGTATATACTACTACCATGTTTTCTTTTAAAAACCTTTATTGTGAAAATTTCATTATACAAATACGAGCCTATAACCACGTGGGCCTGCCACGGAGCAAACTGAAATCGTATATGATGAATAGACATTTACACTGTAGAGGAACGTAACGGGCGGGCCATTAGGTTGCAAGAACTAAGGTGTCTAACAGTTACGGAATCGGTGGACGTACATTTTATAATTAAAATACGACAGGGCCAGTTACAATAAAATTATCTAGATATACATTTGCGGGCAAGTACCATGGGTGACGTTAATTCGAATTTTCAACAGTACAGTAATCAATAACACATCAGAACTTAATATCAATAGGGATGTCGAAATATTCAATCAATTCTCGTCCCCGCCCGCCATGTGCTTCAAAACTGCATACGTATCTCGTGATTTCAAGGTTCTGCAACCAGTACACAACAAGGAGTTACGAGTCCCATTTATTCCGGCGCCATTTTGGGCGAGGACGGGCAGGTCCAGGATATAGTCAAAATGTCTCTACCAACCATCGACTATGATGATGTTCATATGCTGTATTTATTAGAGTAACACTCATCTGTCCACATGAAATTAATTTACCACAATCTAAACATGTCATTTTAATCTTTCCAAAGTTCTTCTAAATATTTGGGACCGTTTCCCTTGCCTCTGAAGCTCTCAGTGCCACTTCTTTGATGAATGTACTAGCAGGTCAGGGGTTCTCCTCCAAATCTTTCTTTTATGCAGCACTATAATTAATTGGTGCCACCTCTCCATATGACGATGCATGGTATAGTTACCACAACTATATTTTTTTTCGGTTCCTCTGGAGAGTTCATCGTGGCAGATGAAGCGTGTAACGTACCGGGCATTTACCTTTTTTTGCATGTACAGGAAAGGAAAAAAAAATCGAGCGTCCGAGTTCTAAGGTGTCCCAGGGCCATTTTAGTGGACCAGGCCCAAATCCAAAGAACAGGCCGCCATTTTGAGAGTCCTCTTGCAGCCGCCTGTCGCTGTAGCATCAAGAGCAGCCGAAACTCAGCTGAATGGCAACTGAAACGGTAAATGGGCGCCCCACTACATTTCAGCATTGTAGGATGACCACACCAGTACAGCAACTTGCTAGACATCACCTCGGTGCCATCCGGATCTCGGCGCCCCACTGCAGATGAAGTGCCTCTCAACTATGAAAGCACCACGGTGACATCCGGATCTTGGCGCGTTGTGCTGCCTTCGGCCTATTCGCACATCGGTCCGCTACTGACGCCATCTCACAGGCTAATGGGGTGACCCACGCCGAGTTTCAGCATTGTAGGATGACCACACCAACTTGCTAGACATCACCTCGGTGCCATCCGAATCTTGGCATCTCAACGCCTAGTGGTATCTTCCATACAGAAAATATTGTTACGCTGCCTTTGGCCCCATTCGCACATCAGTCCGCAACTTAGACATCACCTCGGTGCCATCCGGATCTTGGCATCTCAGCGCCTTGTGGTGTATTCTCTTCAGAAAATATTGTTGAGCTGCCTTTGGCCCCATTCGCACATCGGTCCGCAACTTAGACATCACCTCGGTGCCATCCGTATCTTGGCATCTCAGCGCCTTGTGGTGTCTTCTACTCCGAAAATATTGTAGAAAATATTGTTGCGCTGCCTTTGGCCCCATTCACACATCAGTCCGCTACTGACACCATCTCACAGGCCAACAGGGCGCCCCACGCCGACTTTTACCATTGTACGATGGCCACACCAGTGCCACAACTTGCTAGACACCACCTCGGTGCCATCCGGATCTTGGCATCTCAGCGCCTTGTGGTGTCTTCAAATCAGAAAATATTGTTGCGCTGCCTTTGGCCCCATTCGCACATCGGTCCGCTACTGACGCCATCTCACAGGCCAACGGGGCGCCCCACGCCGACTTTCAACATTGTAGGATGGCCACAGAAGTGCGACAACTTACTAGACACCATCTCGGTGCCATCCGGATCTTGGCGCGTTGTGCTGCCTTCGGCCTATTCGCACATCGGTCCGCTACTGACGCAAACTCACAGGCCAACGGGGCGCCCCACGCCGACTTTCAGCATTGTAGGATGGCCACACCAGTGTGGCAACTTGCTACACACCACCTCGGTGCCATCCGGATCTTGGCATCTCAGCGCCTAGTGGTGTCTTCTATTCCGAAAATATTGTTGCGCTGCCTTCGGCCCCATTCACACATCGGTCCGCTACTGACGCCATCTCACAGTCCAACGGGGTGCCCCACGCCGACTTTCAGCATTGTAGGATGGCCACACCAGTGCGGCAACTTACTAGACACCACCTCGGTGCCATCCGAATCTTGGCGCGTTGTGCTGCCTTCGGCCTATTCGCACATCGGTCCGCTACTGACGCAAACTCACAGGCCAACGGGGCGCCCCACGCCGACTTTCAGCATTGTAGGATGGCCACACCAGTGCGGCAACTTGCTACACACCACCTCGGTGCCATCCGGATCTTGGAATCTCAGCGCCTAGTGGTGTCTTCTATTCCGAAAATATTGTTGCGCTGCCTTCGGCCCCATTCACACATCGGTCCGCTACTGACGCCATCTCACAGTCCAACTGGGCGCCCCACGCCGACTTTCAGCATTGTAGGATGGCCACACCAGTGCGGCAACTTACTAGACACCACCTCGGTGCCATCCGGATCTTGGCGCGTTGTGCTGCCTTCGGCCTATTCGCACATCGGTCCGCTACTGACGCAAACTCACAGGCCAACGGGGCGCCCCACGCCGACTTTCAGCATTGTTGGATGGCCACACCAGTGCGGCACCTTACTAGACACCACCTCGGTGCCATCCGGATCTTGGCGCGTTGTGCTGCCTTCGGCCTATTCGCACATCGGTCCGCTACTGACGCAAACTCACAGGCCAACGGGGCGCCCCACGCCGACTTTCAGCATTGTAGGATGGCCACACCAGTGCTGCAACTTGCTGGACACCACCTCGGTGCCATCCGGATCTTGGCGCGTTGTGTTGCCTTCGGCCTATTCGCACATCGGTCCGCTACTGACGCCGCCTCACGTGCCAACGTATTTTCTCCGCATTTTACACCCTATGCCGCATAACAGGTCATGTGACTTGTTTATAAAACTTTTCATTGGTTCATTTTACTTTTGGTTTCCTAATGATGGAAGGCTTGATCATGTGACCTAAAAACAACACTTTTCATTGGATGAAAACTTTTTTTTTTTCCCAAACGATGAAAGCCCCACCTTGTTTCTGGATGTTTCAGACTGAAACTGGCGTCAGCATGAGAGCACCACCATCTCGTAGCTCAGTCGTGGTCATTCCGCGAGCAATCATGGCAGCCGCTCCCCACCAGAAGCCTGCAGGAGTCGGAGCCCCCAAAACTTTTGATGAATTCTCAAGGCGGAGGGGACGCTTTCGAGAATGGGGTCCAAGACCTAGCAGACAAGCGTCCGATTTCCAAGGTGTCCCAGGGCCATTTCAGTGGACCAGGCCCAAAAAGGAAACAGCCTGCCGCCATTTTGAGAGTCCTGTGACAGCCGCCTATCGCTGCACCGCAAGAGTGGGCGCAACTCAGCTGAATTGCGGCTTTTGACACAGTGGACCAAAAACGGACGGAATGGCAACTGAAACGGTAAAGGGGCGCCCCACTACAACAGATGACACTCCACCTGGAGAGGCCCGTTCACGCCGCCTCCCCCGGGGCGCCCCACGCCGTTATTCGGAGCAGCATTGTAGGATACCAAAACCAGTGCGGCAACTTACTGGACATCACCTTGGTGTCATCGTTCTGCTGCCTTGGAACTATTCGCGCAACAGTTTGCTACTGATGACCCACCCCCCGCGACGCCCCATGCCGTTATTTGCTGGGTGGCAACTTACTAGACATCACTTTCGTGTCATCTAGATTTCAGCGCGTTCTGCTGCCTTGGAACTATTCGCACAAGAGTTTGCTACTGATGACCCACCCCCCGCGACGCCCCACGCCAGAAATCTGGACGTTGTGCTGCGTTGGGACTATTCGCACAGCCGACCGCTACTTCGTTGTTTTTCCCTAAAAATGTTTATATGTTATTACTATTTTTGTTTTCTTGTATATATTTATAAATTATTAAAGTTTTATAATCTTACTACTTTGTCGGAGTGCTATATATTTTTAATGTGACACATAATTGTAAAAACTTTGATGTACAAAGAGTCATCCCTGGAATCTTCCGCTTCAGGCTCGGTCCCCTCCCCAATCACAATACAGGATGGTTTTCAGATAATAGCAACGCTTCTGCTGTGACGGATCTCATCGAGTGTGGGCCTTGATCTACTATAACTCCTTTGAAGAGGGGTGATTCTTTACAGCTGTGGCCATAAACTACATCTGCAGGGCTAGCTGATACCCTAGGACCAGCCTGGACAATCGGACACAGAGGAAAAGGAGTGTCAGAGGGTGCGGTAGTGAATAGGGCGAAAGGGAGGTGTCGGGCGGGCACAGGGTGTGATTCTCAGGGAAGAGCAGCGCAGATGGGGGGAGGTTTATTACCCATGCATAAGACAGAGAGCGGGGGTGACCACTGCCTGGGTGAGATGCTTGCGAGGGTGGGGAGCCATGCTAAGGATCGACAGCGTGCACAGAGTGGGTCTGGTCAAGGCATCTAAAATGGCTGCCGTGCACGACAAAAGTGTGGCATTTGAAAAAAGACAAGATGGCGCAGACAATGTTTTTCAACACTTCCTGATTTCCTTCGAATCGAACGTTAACAGACGTTGGGGCATATTACCAAAGTTAAGCGATATTTATCCCTAACGATCCTTAGCAACGATTTTTTTACCGTCAGAAATTATCGCAGATAAACCTTGCTATTATCAAGGTTTATCGGAAATACGATAAAAAACGACCGCAATGCATTAATATCGCTGAAAACTCAGCGATATTCATGCATTACCGAGCTAATGCTCTTAGCCATGTTATCCACCTCCCATTGGATAACATGGCTAAGAACTGCTCAGGGCAGGTGGTAGCTTTTGGAGATATTCGCGCTTATCTCGAATATTTCCAAAAGTTGATAATAGGAGATAGCGATGTTAGCGACTGTTTCCAGTCGCTAACATCTTGGCATGCCCACTTTGCATGTCATTAGTGATAAATATCACTCACATGCAAAGTGGGGCCCAAGATGGTCGCTATCTTCTACTAGCCGTCGCTAACTGGTGTTAGCAACAGCTAGGTAATACACATATAATTTTATCTCCGCGAAGCGGAGCGCTGTTACAGATATATATCTTCTTTCTGAACGTTAATTTCTCAAAATGCACTGAAGCACATATATTGAGACCTAGCAAAGGCACATCGGGCTACCAGTCCCTACAATTTTGCCAAGTTTCGTGCAAATCCATTCAGCTGTTCGATCCTACCGAGAGACAAGATGGCGGCCGCTACGGACTGTTTGGAATGTTTACAGACACCGGAGAGCCAATCAGCTTCGCTTCGCAAAGCTCCGTAACGCAAAAAGTACGCGAAGCGGTGCGCTGTTACAGATATATATCTTTTTTTGAACGTTAATTTCTCAAAATCCACTGGAGCACATATATTGAGATCTAGCAAAGGCACATCGGGCTACCAGTCCCTGCAATTTTGCCAAGTTTCGTGCAAATCCATTCAGCTGTTCGATTATTATTATTTTTATTTTTTTTTGCCCCGCGGGGCCCTTTTAAAACCTCCACATCAAACCTAGGGGGTGAGCGACAATGTACTATGCCCCCTTATGGTCATTTGCCCCTTCGCTTTGGCCTCCTCTTGTCTCTCGATCCTACCGAGAGACAAGATGGCGGCCGCTACGAACTGTTTGGAATGTTGACAGACGCCGGAGAACCAATCAGCTTCGCTTCACAAAGCTCCGTTGCGCGAAAAGTACGCGTCCTGGGTCGCTGCCCGGTCCGCTGTTACAGATATATATCTTTTTTTAAACGTTAATTTCTCAAAATCCACTGGAGCACATATATTGAGACCTACAAAAGGCACATCGGGCTACCAGTCCCTACAATTTTGCCAAGTTTCGTGCAAATCCATTCGTCATGCAATACGGAATATGCGGTGTACGCTTTATTCTGTCCCTGCGGTCTGGCCTATATTGGCAGCACCATTCACAAGGCCAAAATACGGATTCTAGAGCACCTTCGTGCAATAAAAAACTTTGACAAAGCATACCCCGTGGCCCGCCATTTCCGCAGCCACCATGAACAGAACACGAATCTACTCAGTTTCGCTGTTTTGGACTTTGTGAGGGCGGACATACGAGGGGGTAATAGACTGAAAGAACTCCGTAGATTAGAGTCCAAACTGATTATACAATACAGGACCCTTACCCCTTCAGGCCATAATTTTGATGAGGAGCTAGCCGTCCATCTAGGTTAGCCAGTTTGTGCTATTCCATAAGGATGTCCATATTCACAATGATGCCGCAGAGCTAATGATAGTTTTACATTTTATATTTTATGTTGATTTTGTTGTTCTTTTGATCTAACTGTGTTTTGTTTTTTATTTTTCCTTTTTTGACAGAGGTGACACAATTTTTTTTTTTCATTTTAGATCAGAACCGCAATGCATTGAAGAAATGAACTTGAATCATTATGTTATAGATGCTGCTTGTGAGCGATGAACTTTTGGAGACCTAGTACACATGCCCACTTGGGCAGGACTCACGAATTTAATGTTTACCCATGTCTCCGTATACAGTCTATAAGCACGATTTTGCCCACATGGGCGTGACATTGCAAATAGAATGATTGTGGTATACACCAACTGAGACTGGTGAGATAGACCAATGGGAGCGCAGTGGTGCATATTGAGTCTCTAAACAAAACTTTATTGAGACACACGAAGAGAACATTAGTAGTTCCGCTCTTTGCAAGCATCAACAAGACATTTTTACAAGTTGTTTATTTAAAGAAAAGCGGTTTTGTATCTTTTTATTGCCTTATTTTTTGCGCACACAATATCAGGCATGTATTCGGCTGAGTACGTGTTTAGCAACATTTGTTAAGTTGCCGAGTCTGTTTTCACTTGCACAAGTGTCACGTGGTATTTAAAAACGTATGCACCGGTAGATCAAACACTCATGACTAAGGTGCGTCTGCACTGAAACGCGTCGAGTATTTTTCTTGTCTGTATGATCATTGAAGAATAAATCTCCGCTTGCTGCACAGACTTCTGGTGTGTGTCCATTGCTGTCGTGTCCTAGCCAGGTTGAGACACGATTTTGTGGAATATTACCTACTGGCGGTCGCCAGTAGGTATATATAGTTAGGATTTTTTCCCTATGGGATTTTTGAAAATTCTATGTCTAATAACTTTGGCGTTTGTGGACGGAATTGGCTGAAATTTTCAGGAAAATGGCACATTTTGTTTCTGAGCAGCCCCTGAAAATTGGGCGGGGGTTCGTCCAGGGGGGGTCGAGAAAAAAGGAGGGTCCCAAAACGTGTTTTTAACATTGAGTTTTCCATAGGGCGGTTGGCCTCATTTTTAGCCCGAACGGCTGAATGGATTTGCACGAAACTTGGCAAAATTGTAGGGACTGGTAGCCCGATGTGCCTTTTGTAGGTCTCAATATATGTGCTCCAGTGGATTTTGAGAAATTAACGTTTAAAAAAAGATATATATCTGTAACAGCGGACCGGGCAGCGCCCCGGTTCGCGGACCTTACGCGTACCGGAACTTCGCGTAGCGAAGCTGATTGGCTCTCCGGTGTTTGTCAACATTCTAAACAGTCCGGAGCGGCCGCCATCTTGTCTCTCGGTAGGATTGAGAGACAAGAGGAGGCCAAAACAAAGGGGGAAATAACCATAAGGGGGCATAGTAGATCCTCCCTGACCCCCTAGGTTTAAAGTGGAGGCTTTAAAAGGGCCCCGCGGGGCAAAAAAAAATAATTTTTTTTTTGTTTTTTTGCGTGGGTAGCGCCCGGTCCGCGAACCGGGAAGCGTTCTGGGCAGCGTACTGCAATGAAAAATGAATGATAGACTTTTCAAATACTGTATGTTAATTGATTGTTGGTTTTGTTGATTATTTTTTAATTTTAATTTTTTCTGTAAACTACTTTCCTACCTTTTTTGATGGTGCGCTTCCCAGGGAGCGACCCGGTACGCGAACTGTTGAGCGCCCCGGTTCACGAACCTTAAGCGTTACGGGAGTCCACCATTTTGTGTTTCGGTCGAATTAAGATACAAAATGGAGGGCAAATAATGTTCAAAATGGGTAGAAGGGGGCACGGTAGACTTATCTTGACCCCCTAGGTTTTGTGAGGGTGGCTGAGGAGGCTTATATGTGCGAAAAAAAAACATTTTTTTAAAAAATTTCGCGAGGTTAGCTCCCGGTTCGCGTACCGGGTAGCGCCCCGGGGAGCGTACTTTGTTGAAAATTAGTGAAAAAAGTTAGAGTAAAATAATAATTGTGAGTGATCAGATGTAGGGTAGCTCTGAGAAGAGCTTTTGGGTTTATGGTACATTTAGGTACTTATAAGTCGGTACCAATGCACAGTCTTAAATTCAGAGTGAAAATTCTGTTGCCCTCATCTGAGAAGTGAACTCCATCTCCTCTGTAGATATCTTGCATGTAGTAACGCAAGTTATTGTTGTACAGGGAGCCCATTCCATGGTCTCTCATGTAAGCTGAAACAGATTTGTTTACATGCTTCCTCGACTTCTCAATTTGTGGACAAAATTGGTTTGACCACCTCCATTTCTGTCTTTGGCATATATTTGAATATACCAAGGCAGTCTGAGGAAAAAGTGCCATCAATTGCTCAAAGGTGTCCTTTAAAAGCATTTCCAGACCTACCCCAGTCAAAGTGCCCAAATCATTACCTCCACAGTGCACAATTAACAGGTCAGGTTTGGGCAAATGCATAAAGGTTTTCACCAATGGTATCAATTGGTGACATTTTAATCCTCTGTGGCCAAACAATTTAATTTCCACATCTTGTAAATTGAGGTTAGGTAAATTTCTGTTCTCAGCATACCTGTGAGCCCAGTGGATATAACTATGTCCAACAATCCAGACAGAAAACATGGTGAGAGAAGGTTCTGCTGCAGTCAGATGAAGTGTGGCAATGAAATGGCAGTTGAAAAAATGAGAGTTTAAAATGAAAAAAACTGTGGAGTTTCTGTGTTAATGAAGCAGTAACAGTGATTGGTGGATTTTGATTGCTGAAAACAGAAAGTTAGGGTGCATGGATGAGTTCTTTGAAAGATGTATTTTGAATGGTCAATAAATAATCATTAAATGAAAGATTGCAGTGGATACGCAGGTGCACTGAGAGTTCAGAGTTCAATTGCAACATTGTTGTGTGAACTTGCAAACACCAGAGGTCTTGCAAGAGGTGGTGCTATGCAGAAAAGGCATGAAATGGCAGAGGGGGGAAGGGTTTTCATTTGAAAAAAAGTGAGGGAAGAGTTTTGATTGGGTGACATGAGAGATATGTGTGAAGAATTACAGCATTTCTGTGCTTTTGATAGCTGCAGACTCTGGAGTGCATACCTTTTGCTCTGCTGAAGACAAATTGGTGTGTTTCTGAGACTGTTTTCAAACTCAAAGTATTTGCTAAGGTGAGAAAATATTTCTTTAATTTAGATAGAGAATAGTGTGCTTTAAGGAGAAAATTATGAAGAAAGTTGTGTTTTTCAAATGTTGCTTTGTCTCAAGTGTTTTACAAATAGATTTTGTTTCTTTGAGAAAATGTAATTGGAGAAAATGTGAAGTATTAGTACTGACAGGGTGTTTTTCTGCATAGGAGCTGTGGAGTCTTTTCAAATTATGACTTGAGAATCGTTTTTGAGGAAGATGAATGGTTATAATATTTCTGACAAGGACATAATGGTGTATGCTTCTTTATAATGCAATTGAATGTCTCTGATGTTATTTTTCCCATTTTAATGTAAGACCTTTCTCTGTGGCGCAAATTGCTTGTAAATATGCTCCCACCTGTGCATGGTAAATTTAGATTTTGAATGTTTGTGTTACATAGCCATGTTAAAAGTGATACAAACATGCTGCAAAGGCAATCAAAAAACGCTTTTATGTGTCTTAAGGACATTTTAAGTAATTTTCCCATGTGCAGTGTTTTGAAATTATGATTTGAAAATCGTTTTTGGGGAAAAGGAATTGTTTTTAAATTTATGACAAGGACATAATGGTGTATGCTTTTTTATAAGGCAATTGACTGTCTCTGATGTTATTTTTCCCATTTTAATGTAAGACCTTTCTCTGTGGCGCAAATTGCTTGTAAATATGCTCCCACCTGTGCATGGCAAATTTAGATTTTGAATGTTTGTGTTAAATAGCCATGTTAAAAGTGACCCAACCATGCTGGAAAGGCAATCAAAAAACACTTTCATGTGTCTTAAGGACATTTTAAGTCATTTCCTCATGTGCAGTGTTTTCAAATTATGATTTGAAAATCGTTTTTGGGGAAAAGGAATGGTTTGTAAATTTATGACAAGGATATAATGGTGTATGCTTCTTTATAAGGCATTTCTGTGTCTCTGATGTCATTTTTCCCATATTATATTAAAAGACCTTTCTCCGTGGGGCACATTCATTGTAAATATGGTCACACTTGTGCATGTTAATTTTGGTTTTTACTGTTTGAGTTATATAACCATGTTAAAAGTGACCCAAAAAAATTGCAAAGGCTTTCAAAAAACACTTTCATGTGTCTTAAGGACATTTTAAGTAATTTCCCTGTGGGCAGTGTTTTCAAATTATGAATTGAAAATCGTTTTTGAGGTAATGGAATGTTGTTAAAATTTATGTGCGCCATATGCCCCCAAATTTCTTTTTCAGGGGTGCAGCAGGGTGTTCTTGAGACACCCCTGCACCTTTGGAAAAATTCCTAATTTGCGATGAGCTAATTGCTAATCGCAAATTGCACCTTCATTCATATGGGCATCCTGGCCCATGGAAATGAATGGGTAATTTGCAATTAGCAATTTGCTCATTGCAAATTAGGAATGGTAAAGAATTGCTATTTATTCCTTAAAATTTGCTATTTTGGAAATGCGAAATAGTTATATGATACATATGCCGGTTGATGTCTAACAAGATAAGAAGCTTAGGGATACATTTATGATGACTGGCGCAATGAAGTGGACATTACTTACTTCATTGGTAGAGCTTTACATGTATTATGTCCTCTGTATTCTTCATCAAGCGTAACTTTAATCTGCAATCCTGAGTAGGCCTCACCTTAAACAAACCTCTGGATAGGCCACACCTTATCGTCATCATGAATTAATCATTTAAAATGCTAGGGACAGATTTATGATAGGTGTATGCCTCTTTTGCGCCACTTACAAAACACTGTCCACGGGGAAATGACTTAAAATGTGCTTAAGACACATGAATGTGTTTTTTTAAAGCGTTTGCAATTTTTTTTGGGTCACTTTTAACATGGCTATGTGACTCAAACAGTCAAAATCTAAATTCACCATGCACAGGTGGGAGCATATTTACAAGGAATGTGTTCCATGGGGAGAGGTCTTATAATGTAATATGGGAAAAATGACATCAGAGACAGTGAAATGCCTTATAGAGAAGCATACACCATTATGTCCTTGTCATAAATTTGCAAACCATTCCTTTTCCCCCAAAACGATTTTCAAATCATAATTTGAAAACACTGCACATGTGGAAATGACTTAAAATGTCCTTAATTCAAAATTTGCTATTCCTTATTTTGCGATTGCACTGAAGGATTTGCAAATTTTGCGATTTCTTAAATGCAATGTATCAAACAAAAAATATGGAAAAAATGACATTAAGGATTTGGAAACTACCACCAACTTCTAGTTTGTGGTAATTTGCGAATTCTTTTCAAAAAGCATTTTTTTCCAAAAAACAAAAGGTGCCATATGACGCCAATACATGTCCTTAGGGCATGTATGTGCGCCATATGCCCCCAAATTTCTTTTTCAGGGGTGCAGCAGGGTGTTCTTGAGACACCCATGCACCCTTGGAAAAATTCCTAATTTGCGATGAGCTAATTGCTAATCGCAAATTGCACCTTCATTCCTATGAGCCTCCTAGCCCATGGAAATGAATGGGTAATTTGCAATTAGCAATTTGCTCATTGCAAATTAGGAATGGTAAAGAATTGCTATTTATTCCTTAAAATTTGCTATTTTGGAAATGCAAAATAGTTATATGATACATATGCCGGTTGATGTCTAACAAGATAAGAAGCTTAGGGATACATTTATGATGACTGGCGCAATGAAGTGGACATTACTTACTTCATTGGTAGAGCTTTACATGTATTATGTCCTCTGTATTCTTCATCAAGCGTAACTTTAATCTGCAATCCTGAGTAGGCCTCACCTTAAACAAACCTCTGGATAGGCCACACCTTATCGTCATCATGAATTAATCATTTAAAATGCTAGGGACAGATTTATGATAGGTGTATGCCTCTTTTGCGCCACTTACAAAACACTGTCCACGGGGAAATGACTTAAAATGTGCTTAAGACACATGAATGTGTTTTTTTAAAGCGTTCGCAATTTTTTTGGGTCACTTTTAACATGGCTATGTGACTCAAACAGTCAAAATCTAAATTCACCATGCACAGGTGGGAGCATATTTACAAGGAATGTGCTCCATGGGGAAAGGTCTTATAATGTAATATGGGAAAAATGACATCAGAGACAGTGAAATGCCTTATAGAGAAGCATACACCATTATGTCCTTGTCATAAATTTGCAAACCATTCCTTTTCCCCAAAAACGATTTTCAAATCATAATTTGAAAACACTGCACATGTGGAAATGACTTAAAATGTCCTTAATTCAAAATTTGCTATTCCTTATTTTGCGATTGCACTGAAGGATTTGCAAATTTTGCGATTTCTTAAATGCAATGTATCAAACAAAAAATATGTAAAAAATGACATTAAGGATTTGGAAACTACCACCAACTTCTAGTTTGTGGTAATTTGCGAATTCTTTTCAAAAAACATTTTTTTCCAAAAAACAAAAGGTGCCATATGACGCCAATACATGTCCTTAGGGCATGTATGTGCGCCATATGCCCCCAAATTTCTTTTTCAGGGGTGCAGCAGGGTGTTCTTGAGACACCCATGCACCCTTGGAAAAATTCCTAATTTGCGATGAGCTAATTGCTAATCGCAAATTGCACCTTCATTCCTATGAGCCTCCTAGCCCATGGAAATGAATGGGTAATTTGCAATTAGCAATTTGCTCATTGCAAATTAGGAATGGTAAAGAATTGCTATTTATTCCTTAAAATTCGCTATTTAGGAAATGCAAAATAGTTTGATGGTACATATGGCGGTTCATCTGTAACAAGATAAGAAGGTTAGGGATACATTTATGATGACTGGCGCAATAAAGTGGACATTACTTACTTCATTGGTAGGCCTTTACATGTATTATCTCCTCTGTATTCTTTATCAAGCGTAACTTTAATCTGCAATCCTGAGTAGGCCTCACTATAAACAAACCTCTGGATAGGCCACACCTTATCGTCATCCTGGATTAATCATTTAAAATGGTAGATACAGATTTATGATAGGTGTATGTCTCTTTTGCGCCACTGTGCGTCACTTTTATGATGCAGTGGCGGTGCAAAAGATTTGCTATGAGGCGAGAAAATTACAAATTGATGCATTTAGGCAGATGTGTCATGGTGTAAAAAAACGTGCCACATGAAACCGATGCAGCAGTGATGCAAAAGATGCACCATGTTGCAAGACAGGCCTCACTTGGGGTCATATGTATCAAGCTAATTACCATTCGCAAAGATCAAAATTCTGCAAATTTCAGCCTTTGCGAATGCTAATTAGACAAATGGTATGTATCAAACAAGTTTGATGCAAAATAAGGAATAGCAAAATTTGCTATTCCTTATTTTGCGATTGCACTGAAGGATTTGCAAATTTTGCGATTCCTTAAATGCAATGTATCAAACTAAAAATATGTAAAAAATGACATTAAGGATTTGGAAACTACCACCAACTTCTAGTTGGTGGTAATTTGCGAATTCTTTTCAAAAAGATTTTTTTTTAAAAAAACAAAAGGTGCCACATGACGCCAATACATGCCCTTAGGGCATGTATGTGCGCCATATGCGCCCAAATTTCTTTTTCAGGGGTGCAGCAGGGTGTTCTTGAGACACCCATGCACCCTTGGAAAAATTCCTAATTTGCGATGAGCTAATTGCTAATCGCAAATTGCACCTTCATTCCTATGAGCCTCCTAGCCCATGGAAATGAATGGGTAATTTGCAATTAGCAATTTGCTCATTGCAAATTAGGAATGGTAAAGAATTGCTATTTATTCCTTAAAATTCGCTATTTAGGAAATGCAAAATAGTTTGATGGTACATATGGCGGTTCATCTGTAACAAGATAAGAAGCTTAGGGATAGATTTATGATGACTGGCGCATCACCAGGGATGTGCCAGTCATCCTGCGCCGCTGTTCCGCCACCCATGGTGTGCTGCATTTACAATGCGGCGCAGCATGGGGCAAAAATGGCACAGATGCGTGACGTATCTGTGCTGTAAAGGTGGCGCATTGCTGGAATTGTATCGCAAGTGCAATGCAGCTCAAGCAAGGCTCAGGGGTGCCCCATCTCCACAATGTTGCGTCAAGACCTATGCCTGCTTAAAGCAGGCGCAGGGTTTTGACGCAGCTTTCTCCTATCTGATTGTAAATACGGCACACCATGGGTGGCAGAGCAGCGGTGCACGTTAACTGGTGCATGCCTGGGGATGTGCCATTTAACATAAATCTGCCCCTTTACATTTAAGTATGTGCAGGGGACACAGAGTTGGTGAGGCTTATCCAAGGTTAAGAAGAGATGAGTCCTGTTCACTGAAAAATTAGACATAGGCTTCACCTGCTCAGCATCGCTGGACATGGCTAAATAATAGCTGCAAAATGTTACTCTTGTTAAACAATTTTACTATTATAATCTCTGAGATTTGTCTCTTACTCTGCAACATCTCATTGTTGTTATCTTTCTTTAAAGATAAAGACAACATCAACATGAGCGACAATCTGCAATCAGTTGATTTTGACCTCATCATTGAACTTGTAATTGAAACATCAGTGGATGTTGATCCCTTGGATGATTTAAATCCTGAGGATGAAGAAGAGCGTGATGAGGATGCAGATTTGTCCGAATTTTATGACATAGGGTGGGAAGCTGACCTGCTTGAGCCTATGGAACTATAAACATTTATTTTTAAAATTTATAATAAATAAAAAGTAAAAGTGTAAACCGTTTAATTTAAAAATAAAGACACCTTCAAAAACAGGTTATGTGTAGTGTCTTCAATAAAATATTAAAAAATGATCATAAAATTAGATCAGATTCACATATAAAATAGCACAGGTAACATGAATATAAATTCCATTTCTTTTCTGCTATTTCTGTATTGTAAATTTGCCAAGGACTAAAAAATCTTCTATTTAAAATGTCAAGTAGTGTGTTAAGTTTTTGATCACTGTTATTGATTTACTGTTTGGTAATAGTGGTTAATAACATTTTTTAATATATTTTACCACAGATTCAACTGCAGATCATTTCAACATTTCACCATGCCAACGAAAGAAAGAGAGAGAAAGGCTGCAAAACGTCAAAGACAGCAGGCCAATCAAAAGAAGCAGCAGTCCTCTAACAAAAAGATTTGTCAAGTCACGAAGAAAGCACCGGGTAAGAGTACAAAAACATTCATAAGAAATATGTGTAGTAAAAAAAATATTACTACAGAAAATGTTTCAGTCCATAAAAAGAGAAGCAATTCAAATGGAAAGGAAAGGCCAATCAAAAAAGTTACTGCTAGAGCAAGAGATAACTCTGTGCATGATAGTAGAAGGAAACAACAGTTTAGGGACATTCGTAAACGAATGTTCCGCAACAGGATAATTGGCAATTTGTTAAAAAATATTAAGAAAGGTCAACAGAAAGTGGTTTTTTATAAGAGAAAAAAAAAAGTTGAGAAAGTTATTGATGAGGCATTTGAAATTAAACGTAAGTTATTTATTTTGATAATCAATAGAATTAGGAAGCTAAACAAGGCAATTTATGATTTCAAAAGAAATAGTAGATGGAAGAGAATAGTTAATCGTAGTAATTTTTGTGAAGTTTTTTCTGGAGAATGGATGCATAGTTCAAGCTCTGAGGCATTTTTTAATGAGGAGAGTTATTTCCAGGATAATGATTTGGTGCATGCAGTTGACACCAGTGGTCGTGCTTATGAAGTGAAAGATGGTTGTCCAGTTGAAAAAGAAAAACTTGTGACAACAGAGGCAGAAGAGGTGTTAGGTAATGAGGTTTTAGGAAGACGTGCTAAGGGTCCTGTGTACACCTGGAAGTGTAGTAGTATTTGTAGTGTGCGACAGGATTCCATCAATTTGCTTTGTGATTTTGTACGGTCATTTAATAAGAAAAGTTTGAAGCAGAAAATAAGGTTGTTGCAAGAATTAGATCCTTGCAGAGTGAGAGAAGTGACAGGTTTGCATGGTCATTCACTGGCTTGTCTTTCCAGGAGAGTATGCCAGAGTGTTTTTCATCATTTCAGGATGCTAGCAGTGCATCATAATAAAGTGAGGAAATTAGTTAGAATGTTGTATTATGCTAAGAGTCCAGCAATTATGCTTAAACAATTATGCGCTGCTCTTTTGCATGGTTCTGAAATAGATGTGAAGAATATATGTGAAGAAATTGAGTTTTGTTACTTTGGAAGTAAAGAGGAGAATGTTGAAATTGACCAAGAAGAAGCGGGTAATGTGGAAGATAGTGTACAGGTTTCCAGTACAGATAATTTCCAGAGGGAAATTGCGACGTTTCAGGTCAAATCAAGTGAGAGGCCAAATTTCACTTGTGTGTGTTGTCGACGCACTTATTATAAGAATCAGACTAAGTTAGTGGATTTATATGCAAAAAGTGAAAGGGAAAATAATAGTGAATGGAAGGATTTCACAACATACTTGATGGTAGAAAATTGTTTTGATTTGGGATTGGATCAACGTGTGTGTACTTATTGTTGTAACAAATTAAATCAAAACCAGATGCCTGCTAGAGCAGTTCATAATAATCTGGAATTGATTGAGATTCCTTCTGAATTGAAGGATTTAAATACGTATGAATCTATTTTGATTCAAAGTATCCATCCCTTTCAGGCTATTGTAAGAATGGAGCCAAAGACAGGGAAATTGCCTCCATCAGATTTACAGAGAGGATTAAAGGGAAGAGTTGTTTATTTGCCTCTAGATTTGAAGAAAAACATTAACACAATTGGAGTAGAAAAAGTGGAAGAGGAACCTCTGGTTATCTTAGTTAATGGGGTTCCGACAAAGAATAAGAAAATATGGCAAGATTTAGTAGATGTTAGGAAAGTTAAAAAGGCAACATTGTATTTGAAAAAAAATAATAAATACTATAAGAATGTATATGTTGCAGAAGAGGAAGTAAGTGAGGAAGAGGATAGCGATTTGTGTGCTGGTCAAATTGAGAAAGTAGAACCCTCTACTAGTGAAGAAATATATGAACATTATAGTGTTCATCCTTTGCATTCCAAGGAAGTCATGGGGAATGCTATTGAGTTGTTTCAAATGAAACAAGCCAAAGGGAGTCCCATTAGTGTTTGGGAGGAAAGTTTGGAAGCTCGGTGTTTCCCACAGCTTTTTCCAACAGGTCAGGGAGGAAGATATGATGAGCGACCTCATCAAATTCCTGCTTCTGAATACCGGACTTTGCGATTGTATGCAGGAGATGCTAGGTTTCGACAATGCATTCCTTATTTGTTTCATCTCCTGTTTGAAAGCGATCTGTCTGGACTGTCATATGCAGTGAACCACATCTTGAAAAGTGGTATACACATGCAAAACATCTCGGCAAGTGACTTTATGGATAAAGTCAATGTCCAAGACAGTATTTTGGATTCTCACCTGATTAATCTCATGGCGTGTCAGCGTGGTACTAATGAGTACTGGTACTGTCGTCATGGTGATTTAAAATGTATGCTGAGGAACTTAGGTACTCCCACATGGTTCCTCACTCTGAGCTGTGCCGAGTATGGCTGGGAAGACTTACTTGAATTTCTACGAGAGGCAAATGCTAACGTAGATAACATCGAATTCAAGACACCCGGAGAACTGTGCTCTTTGGATCCAGTCAATGTATGTAGGTACTTCAATCATAGATTTGAAGCTATGATGTCTTTCATCATGAATAAGAAGAATCCACCTCTTGGAGAGGTGTTGGATTTCTTCTGGAGAAAGGAGTACCAAGCAAGAGGTGCTCCTCATATACATATGTTGCTGTGGATCAAGGATGCACCTAAATTTGGAACGGATCCAGAAGACTCAGTGATGAGTTTCATCCAACAGTATTCTACGTGTGCTGTTCCAAACGCAAAGGAGAAGAAAAGCCTAAGAGAAAAAGTTCTGCGTTTCCAAAGCCATCGATGTGGAAAGTACTGCCGTCGTAAATTCCGAAACAAGGACAAGTTCTACACCAAATGTCGTTTCGGCTTTCCACGACCGGTGATTTCTAAAGGAAGAGTAAACAGTTTGATGTCTTCGCTGCGACATAATGTGATGAAGAAATCACCTAAAAACACATACAATTTGAAGAGGAACGAAGAGTCCAAGTACATCAACGACTACAACCCGGTGATTTTGTCCATGTGGAATGCTAACATGGATATACAGTTTGTGGCTGATAACTGTATGGCTGTGGCTCGGTATGTGACATCTTACATCACCAAAAAAGAGAAGACAGAATTGAAGGATATGTGGGAGGACATTTCCCATGAAAAGAGCCTCAGCAAGAAGTTGTACAGTTTCAGTCTGAAGATGTTGTCGCATCGAGAAATTGGAGCTTACGAATGCTCTGACCGGTTGTCTTCAGCAAGTCTCTATGCCAAGTCCAGGAGTATCGTTTGGGCGAGTCTTGGTCTTGCTGCAACGCGTAATCGAGTTCTGAAACCTGTGCGGGAAATTGAGTATTTGGCGGAAAAGGAGCCAAACAGTACCGACATTTTGAAGACCAACATGTTGGATACATATTATCCAAATAGAAGCAGTCACCTCGACAATGTTTGTCTGTATGAGGTTCTTCAAAATTACATATTCAAGAGGAACATCAAAGAAGATACTGAGAAAGGAGTGTATGCTGTAATAGGAAGTGAGGGATGTCTGGTCAAGCAAAGAAAATGCCACTTGGTAAACCATCGAAAATTGAGTGGCGAATCTCCTGAAAAAAAGGAGTTTTTGTATTTAGCATTTTTGCAACTTTTCAATCCTTGGCGTGCAGAAGAGGAACTGCTTGGAGATTTCCTCTGTTACGAAGACTCTTTCAATGCTGCCAAGGGGACCATAGAATGTCCTGCTTTTCCCAAATATGTAGAAATGTTGAATGCGGAAATTGAGCTGGAAGCAACGATTGCAGCCGAGATTGCCAGAGACAGTTCTCAGGACAGTCAGAGTTCTGCTTCATTGAGTCAGGATCCACTAGGAGGACCTGTTATCGAAAATGAAGCTGCCACTGCTATGAATGAAGTGGAAAGAGCCATGGCACATGCTCAGGAGGATGCGGTTAACTTAGAAGAGTTGGAAAGACAACTCAACGTTGAGCAGAGGAAAATATATGACGAAGTTACCATGCAAATTGATCATGGATTAAGTCATGACAAGAAAGAGTGCTCATGTACGTCGTTGAAGCCTGTCCGACTGTACGTGAGTGGAGAAGCGGGAACTGGAAAAAGTTTCCTCATTAAAGCAATTTCATGCTATTTGCAGGAAAGGACAGAGTCATCGCTGTCTTGTGTTGTCACCGCTCCAACTGGACTGGCAGCACATAACATTAAAGGGATTACTTTACATCGTTTACTGATGCTGCCAGTGGAGCATGACAACAAATTACAATATCACAAGCTAACTGGAGATGCTTGTTTTGAAGTTTCAAGAATCTTGAGGAAAATGAAACTTCTTATCATTGACGAAGTAAGCATGGTTTCCAATGTCATGCTTGCCTTTGTGCATTTGAGAATGCAAGAAGTTCTCAAAACAGAGTATGATGTGTTATTTGGTGGCAAACACATCATTGTTTTCGGAGATCTTTTGCAGCTGACACCAGTGAAAGGGCAACCTGTGTTCAAAATGCTCACGCATGAAGATACCAGGAAGTGCCTAGGCAGCATTGGCAACGTCAATATATGGTTAAACCTCAATTATGCTGAACTGCATGAAAATATGCGTCAGGCGAAGGATGAAGTTTACAAGACTATTCTACAAGATGTTAGAATTGGAAAAGTGACCGAGCATGGGAAAGAAGCTTTACATGCACGATTACTGTCAAATTTATATCCAGAACAAGATGTTGTGCCTGAGAATATTTTTCAGAAAATTACTGATAAGAAATCTGGAATATGTTTGATGCCAACTCTTGCAGAATGTGCCAAATTCAACAACAAAATGTTGCATTTAGAAAAGCAAGAGATTGTGAAACTGGAAGCTGTTGACAGAGTAGAGCATATGGGATCAACAATTATTTTGTCTGAGAATCTGAAAACAAAATTGGATTCATTAGAGAAGAGTATATCTAAAACTGCAGGTTTTGAAAAGACTCTGAATGTGTGCTTGAACTGCCGTATAATTTTAAGAAGGAATTTACATGTTGAAAGAGGTCTGGTAAATGGATCAATGGGTAATGTTGTTGATTTTGTAAAATACAGAAATAGAGATGGAATTGAATTTTTAAAAATTAAATTTGATGGCATTGAGGAAGTACAGCTAATTGGTCGTTGCTCTGCTAGATTTTTGCTTGTAAAAGACTTATATGTTCGCCGTAAGCAGTTTCCTGTTTGCTTGGCATATGCGGTGACAATCCATAAATCGCAAGGTTTAAGTGTAGACTGTGCATTGGTGAATATTGGCAGTTCTGTGTTCAAGGAGGGTATGGCATATGTGGCATTGTCACGAGTTAGAACTTTATCGGGATTGTACTTGATTGAGTGTGATGTCACAAACATTTGTGCGGATCTAGATTGTGTTAAGGAATACAATAGGTTAAGAAGAGAGTATGCGCCACATTTGCCTCAGTATCCTTTGTTTGAGAAACGTGTGGTAGGCCGGAAACGAAGAAATGTGACCAATACTGGGGAGGTTGTAGCAAAAAGACGAAAAGTCGATGAACCTAAAATTACAAGCAGAAACAAAAAGGATTCTGTTGAAGATGTTGTTGGTTTTCAATTTGAAAACAGTTCTGGTGTCAACTGCTATGCTAATGTAGTGGTTAATGTTTTGTTTTCTCTAGAAATGTAAAAGAAGAGATTGTGGTCAATTCTGATCAAAGATTTTGCAGTTTGTTAAATTCTGTGTTAGAGAAATGTAGCACTGATAGAACAAACATAGAAAGTGTGTCTGAAATTCGAAATCTGTTAGACAGATGTTCAGGCCAAACACAATTCTCTCAAAATATTCAGCAAGATTGTCAGGAGTTTTTAATGTATATGCTTGATGTATTGCATGCTGAAGGTGTAGATGTAGATCAGCTGTTTGGGCTTTCTTATCAATGGCAGCATGACTGCGAGAACTGTATGGTATCAAGTACTACTAGTGTAGACTCAGAAAGATTTATATATTTAACTTTGCCAGACAGTAAATCAGTCTCCTTTAATAAGCTAGTAAAAGCAGCTGATCACAACATGGAGTGTAGCCAATGTAAATCTGAAATGATTTCCACATTATTTATACGAACATATGGCCAGTATGTCATTTTAATGTTCCAACGATGTAGGCCTGATGGAACAAAATTGACAACTTTAATTAAAAATTTTGTAGCTTCGCAGTTGTCAATATCAGGAAGGACTTTTGTAACTGCAGCAATTATATATCATGACGGCCCTTCAATAACATCAGGACATTACACAGCTTATTTAAAGTCTAGAAATGGCTGGTCATTCTGCAATGATTCTGTTTTAATTTTCAAAAAAAAATTGCCGTATGACCTTAAAAACTCTTACCTGGTGTTTTTAAAACCAAAATTTTAGGGAAATAATCTCGGGATGTGCTCTGTGGAATTTCAAGAAGTTCTAATGGCTCCTACACAATTTGGCCTTGAGGATAAGTGTAGTTCAGAGACATAACTTCTAACCATAAGACTGGACGTCATGGAGAAATAAGTGCACTTTGAATGAGTTCAGAAAAACTATTTCTTTTTATAAGCTAATTGAAGCAGCCAATCAAAACATAGAGTAGAGGGAATGTAAGTCTGCAATGCTGTCTACTGTTTTACATTGCTTTGTGATTAAAAGTGATGTAGAGAATTAAATAATTGTAGTACTCATAGAGGTAGTGTAAGTCTGCTTCATAGTAAGCAGTATCAGTGTCATAGGAAATGTAGAACATGACTGAGCAAGAAGGGGAAGATATTACTATTCCAGGATTGTGAAAATGATCTTCAACATTTTAATTCTGAAAGTTGCAGAAATGCCAAATGACGGGATTGGCTTACAAGAAATCCAAGAGTTATAAATGGCTCTGACAAGATTTGGCCTTGTGGAAACTTGTGGTAGAGAGCAAGAAGTCATTTATTGCATGTAACACGTTTTTAAAAACGATGGAGATTTTCTTTCAGAAAGTGGCGGGCTGAAAGTAATAACAGCACAACAGAGTATAAGCTGTTCATAGGACATCCTTTGACGTCATGGAAAGTAAGTTAACTTTAAGGAGTTCTGAATTCTGATTTGTTATGTTGTATGGGTTTTTTAAACACAATCATTTTGATTGTGTTTTTTTTTCCCCGCTGTTATATGATGAATACCTTCAAGTCACTGTTTTTAGTGAATTTTGATACATTCTGAGAACAGCAAAAATAAACCATTTAACATGTATAATTAATTCTGTACTGTTTGCATTTATGATGTATATGTAGAACTGTGTAGGAGGCATGGAGAAGGTGAGGCTTCTGTAAGTGTCAAAGTTGTTGCATGCAGTGCTGCACTTCTGCGTATTCTTTCATATGCTGGACTACATCTGCACAATGAGATACCTAAGCAAAGGAAACACAAGTGATGTGATTGTGAAATGAGCAAAATAAATTGCACGTATTTCATTTACATCACCTGTGTTTCCTATCATTATGAATCACATTGTGCAGATCAAGTTTAGGTCTGTCCAGGGAAACATAGGAGGTTTGGACTTTGTTCAAGAGTGCAGTGGACATGACTCACTTCATTGGTAGACCTTCACATGTATTATGTCCTCTATTCTCTTCAACAACTCGAAATTTCATCTGCAACCCTGAGTAGGCCTCACCTCAAACAAACCTCTGGATAGGACACATCTTATTGGCATCCTGAAGCAATTATTTAAATTTTTAGTGTCTTGCGACACTTTTCTGAGACAACAGCAATGCAAAAGATGCACCATGTTTTAAGATAGGCCTCACTTCATCTGCATCAAGATACTGTTAGTTTAAAATGTATATCTTTAGGACTGTGTAGGGGGCCTGGAGAAGCAGAAGCTTCTGTAAGTGTCAAAGTTGTTGAAAAACTGTTTGTCCTTCAATTTTTTCTCTTGTCTTTTGTAATTTTTAAATACATGTTTTAATATTTTTCAAATGTTTGTTCTCTCTTTCACAGATTGAAAGTATAAAAACAAAAAGTGAGTAATTTAACGACAATTATAAGGTAAATGTTTTGTACTCTTTTCGTTACATTTCTATCACATTTAACTTCTATTAGTTCCACTGCTTCATTTCTTTAACCCTCAGTTTCCTGCCTTTGCTACTTCCCTCATTCCTTTCTCTATTACCTACTTACTCAACTCCTTCCACTCTTTTTCTCAGTCCCTCTCTTCTCATAGTTCCTCACTCTTGTTCACTCACTCCGTCTCTATTACTCTTAGTGTCTTTGACTGATCACTGTATCACTATTTGTTCATAATGCTTTCTCTGTGTAGTTGAAGCACACTAAGGGGCATATTATGAACACAGCCAATAAAATTATTGCTCTTTTTATTGGCAGAAAACTGGTGCAAAAGTGGTTTTAGCGGCAGTTTTCTGCCGCAAAAGCAGCTTTAGCGACACATTTCTGCCAATAAAAGCTGCAAAACTTTTATTGCCTATGTTGATGATATGGCTCTATGTTACTTACATTTCTTTGTTGTTTCAATTAATCTTTTTCTGTTATTTTTTGTTTTCTGTTTTCTATTTTTTCTCTCTGTTATTCCTCATGTTTTAATCTTATTTTGAACATTCACTCACATTCTCCAAGAAACTCTTCTTTGTTAATGTTATACTCTCTTTTTTTTTCTTTCACTTCGTTATCTATTTTGTTTTTCACAATTATACCCTCTTCCGTCTTTTCTTCGGTAAATAGATCTATTAAACAGTATCTCTTCTTTACTCCCTATAGCTGTCTTTCTTTTAACATCACTGTCTGTTTACTTTCCTTATACTTACTCTTTTTTTTTTTTTTGGTTAGCTCCCGGTCCGCGTACCGGGAAGCTAACCGGGAAGCGAACCAAAAGAAATAGAGCTTGCCAGAGTGCTAAACATTCTAGCAATTTTTTTTGAAAGGGAAGGTAGTTCTGAAAAGAACTTTTTTTTTAATATTTTTGTTGTTTTATATATTTTTTTTTTTGAACATTTTTTGTTTTTTTTGTATTTTTAGAACGATTTTATATTTTTTTTGTTTTTTTTGGGGGGGGAAACAACAAAAAACAGGCATTGAAAAGGGCTCAACAGGAGCAAAAAAAAAATACTGGGGGCGGTTAGGGCAATTATGATGTTCATAAGCCAGGTTGATAGCATTTATACTCATATTGCCACATGCTATCGACGCACCACAGTGCATACAAGTGTGTTTCATGTGGCCAAAATTCTCTTGTATGTTTGGCACAGTTTCCCGTGCCTCTGCTGGTGTCAATGAAATTGCTGATCTTGATCTGGCCACAGGAGTTGATGTTGGATTTTCCTGCAAATCCCGTATTTCCGCCCGGCTGTAATTGAGTGGATGCTTCCTGGTCATATGCCTATGCATAGTATAGTTCCCATAACTATATTTCTTATCCGTCCCTCTGGATAATTTTTCTTTACAGATGAGGCAGGTGACATACCTCGCATTCACTTTTTTTTGGCCAGGAGGGATTGAATAAAACTGCCAGATGAAACTGGCTTTCTTATGGGAAACTCGGGGCACCTCTTCCAAGAACTGTGGTTCTTCTCCCTCCTCTTCCTCCATTTCTTCCTCTTCCTCCTCTGTGTTGGTCATGACCTGGGGAGGTGGTCCTCTCTTCCCATGAGGAGGTGGAGGTGGTGGTGGGGGTGCACCAGCTGAAGCAACTACTGAAGCCATTTCTGAAGTAGTAGTAATAAAGGTCTTCCTCTCACAATGATGAAAGTCAGAGTGAGGAAAGAAGGAGGGGTTTTCATCATTTGGGAAAAACAATAGTTCTCAACCAATGAAAAGTGTTATTTTTAGGTCACCTGACCTAGCCTTACATCATTATGAAACCAAAAGTGAAATGAACCAATGAAAAGTTTTATTAACAAGTCAAATGACCTCTCACGCTCATGTTACGCGCTGCGGAACGCGCCCCGGTTAGCTTCCGGGTCGCTGCGCTTCGCGCCTCGGTCCGCGCCCCGGGGCACTTCCGGGTGCGCTAACGCGGTACGTCACAAGACGCATTACGCGGCAACGCGATACGTTGCGCTTTCGCGACGCGTCGCGGATCGCTTCCGGGGAGCTTCGTTTCGCGCCTCGGTCCGCGCCCCGGAGCACTTCCGGGTGCGCTAACGCGGTACGTCATAAGACGCATTACGCGGCAACGCGATACCGTCACGATGTTGATTTCTTACCAGTTCGCGGACCGGGTCGCGGCATCAATTTGAGCTAACGGAAAGCTTTCCGGTTCGCGGACCGGGAGCGAAACAAAAAAAATATTTTAAAAAATTTATTAATAAACATATAAAATATATTTTTGGATTTAAAGAAGAATACATTTTACAGCTATAGATATTAGCTTTTAAAAAACCAATGAAATTCACTGAAAAAAACCATAGGTTATAGACCATATATAGTTAGGAATTAGCATTTACAAAACCTTGAAAATTCACTGAAAAAACCATAGGTTATACACCATATATAGTTAGGAATTAGCATTTAAAAAACCTTATTTTACTCACACAAAACCAATGAAATTCCATATATAGTTAGTTGTACTAACTATATATCGCGCACCCGCAATCCACTGCTGATCATGTCACATATTACATCATTCATGACATGGTCAGTGACATCACTGATGACATCACTGATGACATCTCAAATGACATCACTGATGACATCACTGATGACATCTCAAATGACATCACTGACAGCCATAATATTCTAGCATGCGATTGCGGAACAGTGTCAGCAGCTGCAGGGTCGGAGGTTGCATAGGAGGGACATCCATATTTAAAAATGTAAAAAAGCACAAGAGCGTCCGCTGGTAATGCAAGTAAAAATGCCAATCCACGAACCAGAGTGCAGAAAATACAATGAAAGGAAGCAGGGATGACTCCAAAGATTTTCTCAAATGAAGTCACGAGGCCACTGGTAACAACTTTAAAAAAGTGTGTCAGGGACTTTGTGGAGGATGCGTTAAAGATAGTCGGAAACATGTTGCTGAAATTGAAAGGCAAATCTTAATTGAAAAGGGTGTGCACCTCTGTACGGGTGTTCGCTATGTGAAGTACGAAAGTTTCACGGGCCGAACTCAAGGCCACCTCTCTCTGAGACAAAAGAGCTCTTATTCTTGCCATGCCGTTGAAACGTGTCCCAAGGTTGGTATTTGTGGCCAGATTGAAAACTCCCTATGTTCATGTGTGGGAGGAAATAGAACATTTCTGCAGCAAATAACCCGTTCACTTACTGTTACGATAAAAGGAATACTTTTAATTAACTCAGAACAATCTTCATTATTGAGCATCAAATAACTACCATTTTCCAACAACTTGAACGTGGGGATGATAGCAGGAACTGGCGTGCCTTGCAACACGCAAGCCATATTTGGTCGGTGTTTGTTGCATGAACCGTGTAACTGTATGTGCCTACACATTAGTGAATGATCTGGCGTCTCAGTGCATTCCTCTCCATTCAGATAAACTTCTTGATCATCTTTGAAACATCTGTATGTGTATGGAAGCGACCAGACCTCATGAAGAAAAGCACTACCTAAAGGTTCATAACGACCTATTGGTATATATTTCATACAATTTGAAAACTTATATAAAGCAAAAGGCAGCGTTATTAAACCGTGGATAAGGCATGTTGTCAAAAATCCTGCTGATGATGTCACTGAGCATGTCATGAATGATGTAATATGTGACATCATCAGCAGTGGATTACGGGTAATAGTATCTCTAGTTTACTCCCCTATAGCTGTCTTTATTTTAACATAAGTGTGTGTTTCCCTCCCTTATACTTACTGTTTTTTGTTTGCTTCCAGTTCGCGTACCGGCGAGCGAACTAGGAAGCGAACTAAGAGAAATAGAGGTTGGCACAGTTCCAAATATTGTACCAATTTTTTAATAACGGGGAGGTAGTTCTGAAAAGAACTATTTTTTTTATTTTTCAGAAATTTTTTTTACTGTTTTTGAATTTTTCGGAACAGTTTTATATTTTTTGGGGTTTTTCTTGGAGGGGGCAATGAAAACGATTCATTGTAAAGGGCTCAACAGGAGCAACAAAACAAAAAAAAGAAGTATTTATTATTTTGGGCGTTTCGGACAAACTTGCATATGATAGTCAATAGCTCTGTTGATCAGAGTGATGCTTCTTTCTCCGTAGGAAATGAATCCATCGCAAAATACGCAGGTGTGTTTTACTTCACCAAATCTCATTTGTATATTTGGCACCATCTCCCTGCCCTCTGGTCCCGTTACTTCCGGTACAACAGATCTTCTGGCCATAATAGGGAGATTATCTAGGTCGTTCCGAAACTGTGCAGCACTGTAGTTGTTAGGATGCCACCTAGTCATATGGCGATGCATTGTGTAGTTTCCGAAACTGTATTTTTTGTCGGTCCCTCTGGACAGTCTATCTTGACATATAAGGCAAGTTACGTATCTTGCATTTACTTTTTTCTGACCTTTGGGAATTTTAAAAAATTGCCAAATGAAGTTTTCTTTCCGGTGAGACGTCCTGGGCTGCTCAGGCAAAAACTGCCTCTCTTCGTGCTCGTCCTCCTGTTCCTCTTCTTCTTCTTCTTGTTGAATTATAACTTGAGCAGGTGGTCCACTCTTCCTTGGATGTGGTGGAGGTGGTGGGGAAGCACCAGCTGAAGCTACTAAAGAAGCCATTGCTCAGTGATCACAAAGGGTCTTTCTCTCACAATGATGAAAGTCAGAGTGAGGAAAAAAGGAGGGATTTTCATCATTTGGGAAAAACAAGAGTTCTCAACCAATCAAAAGTGTTCATTTTAGATTATATGACCTAGTCTTACATCATTAGGAAACCAAAAGTGAAATGAACCAATGAAAAGTGTTATTACCAAGTCACATGACTTGCTGTGTTTACGTTAAGCGCTTTGCAGGGCCTCCCGGTTTGCTTCCAGAAACCTGCGCTTTGCGACTCGCTTCGCGTACCAGTTCGCTAACGTAGTACGTCATATGACGTATCACGCGACAACGTGAAACGTCATGCGGACGGGAGGCGTCACGATGTTGTTTTGTAACGCGGCACTTGCGGTAAAGAAACGTTTACCGGCTCGCGGTCTATTTCGCGGCATCAAGGTCAGCTAACGGGAAGCTTCCCGATTTGCGAAGCGGGAACGAAGAAAAAAAAATATTTAAAAAAAAATTTATTCATAAACATATAAAATATATTTTTGGATTTAAAGAAGAATACATTTTACAGCTACAGATATTAGCTGTTAAAAAACCAATGAAATTCACAGAAAAAACCATAGGTTATGGACCATATATAGTTAGGAATTAGCATTTACAAAACCTTGAAAATTCACTGAAAAAACCATAGGTTATAGACCATATATAGTTAGGAATTAGCATTTACAAAACCTTGAAAATTCACTGAAAAAACCATAGGTTATAGACCATATATAGTTAGGAATTAGCATTTAAAAAACCTTATTTTACTCACACAAAACCATTGAAATTCCATATATAGTTAGTTGCACTAACTATATATCGTGCACCCGCAATCCACTGCTGATCATGTCACATATTACATCATTCATGACATGGTCAGTGACATCACTGATGACATCACTGATGACATCTCAAATGACATCACTGATGACATCACTGATGACATCTCATTTGACATCATTCTTGTGCTAATACGATAAACCTCTTCAGACTCTAATATAACCTTAGATACACTCAGTGTATACAGACACTCACACACTGCCACTCATCCATGGAGTTACTCACACACCCAGTCAGTCATGCAAAGAAACAATCTCACCTCCATTTCTTCAACTATACAGTTAAACACACCTTACTTATTGAAACATATACTAACACATATTTACTCTCTTATACAATCCCTGATACAAGTTCACAATGATCGATACAACCACTCACTCATTCAGTGGCTCTCATGCACAGTTATTTATATATGCCAACTCTCACATGTACTGTGTTTTACATATGTACTTACTATGACATGTAGCATTGAGATATCCATTCACTCATCAATACACTCATGCACACAGTCAACTGCCCATGTAGCTGTTTCCACATGCACTCTTGAACTCATACACCTAGTGAATAAACTGCTCACACATCTATGCATAGAGTCTCACACCTTCCAGCCACCCCCACACAAACTCAATCTCCCATAGAAATACTTGGGCAACCAATTAATAACACATATAGCCTCTCGTATAGCTAATGATCAACACATGCAGCAGTTTACAGAACAACAGACATAATGATGCACAAATTAAGACAGTTTAGTCACTAACCCATGCATTCAGTGAGACACATTTAATCACTCACTCATACAGTCAGTCATGCACCTACTAAATCCTTCATCCAGACACTTATACATCCACTCAAGACATATTTTAACTTTACAGAAAAATAGAGTCACTGGATGTTGTCATCAGTGATGTCATTTGAGATGTCATCAGTGATGTCATCAGTGATGTCACTGACCATGTCATGAATGATGTAATATGTGACATGATCAGCAGTGGATTGCGGGTGCACGATATATAGTTAGTGCAACTAACTATATATGGAATTTCAATGGTTTTGTGTGAGTAAAATAAGGTTTTTTAAATGCTAATTCCTAACTATATATGGTCTATAACCTATGGTTTTTTCAGTGAATAGATATATATATATATATATATATATATATTCAACACCAACTCCTGAAGGAGATGGAGCACTCCGCGGGTTTCTTTATAATGAGCACTTTTAATAACAATGTACCAGTAGACGCGTTTCTGCAAACAGCCTTTCTCAATACTGCTTTTGTATGTGTGGTCACATGATTGATTTAAGTTACAATTGCATTTTCTCCCGTGGGTTCACCATTATATTTCCATGGCAACACAATGTCCAGTGTAAGCACTCAGCCATCTTGGAATGTGTTACCATCCAATTTTCCAATGCAGAGTCACTTAGCTTTTTCACAGCGTATGTAGCGGGGAGAGAAGTGAAAAGGTAAATTGGTGTTACTTAAATGTGAGTGAACAGGAGAAGAATGATTTGAGACCATTCACCCCAAAATAAAAATAAAAATTTCAAAGTAAAAGTAGCTGGAAATTACATCTTCCGAAATGCAAAGGGCCACTTGGAAGGAGAACAGGAAGTGACATCAAGTAAGTTTGAATTTTCAATAGAGACTTGTCGAGGGGTCAGTTGATGGTGAGCAAGGTGTCAGGAGACATCAAAAGGGGTTGATCAATCTCGCTTTAATGCACTTCATAATGAAGGAGAAAAGTTAATAAAAAGTGCCAAATGTACTTCGGGAGTGCGGCCCGTTATTTCTTCCTGTCAGGAAGATTTGTGATGGAATAAGTAGTGGCGTGGTTTGGCCGCAAGAGATCGCACCCACACTAAGCGCTGCGGAATCCGGTGTCGGCGAACCGAATTGTATCATTCACACACACATATATATATATATAAATATATATATATATATATATATATCCACGCAAGCAGGTAGCCCAAAAGAAGTTTGACCGTAGACACATCATAAGCTTGCTGATTTATTGGCGAAATGCAAGCAGACAGCATACAACAAAAACAGGCATCAGTCTTCATAGCGTCAGACACGTTTTGGGAGTCTTCGCTTCCTTCCTCAATGGCATGTATTCCATCTGCGAAAGCAAAGTTCAGCACACACCTGTTGCATTTAATCTACCCGCCCTGGTTGGCGTGGCTCTCACACAGCCTTCTGGTAGTTGTGGTGCGAAGCATTCATATCCCCAGTGGGCATGCTTTCATCCAGGTAATTAAATAAAACAGTTTGTCACCCTCGTGGGTTGATGTCAAGTCTTGTGAGCTGCCTGCCCCGCTTTACAAACGGCAATCAAAGCAGCACCATCCTGCACACGGCGCCAAACTTTGCATGTCTCCCGAAACTGCCAGCCTCGTGTCAGCCAGCACGGACCCGCTGCAGCAGTGGGTCTCACTCTGCGGCTGGGCAACAGCCGCTACATATCCACACACGCAGGTAGCCCAAAAGAAGTTTGACCGCAGACACATCATAAACTTGCTGATATATTGGCAAAATGCAAGCAGGCAGCATACAACAAAAACAGGCATCAGTCTTCATAGCGCCAGACGCGTTTCGGGAGTCTTTGCTCCCTTCCTCAATGGCATGTATTCCATCTGCGAAAGGAAAGTTCACCACACACCTGTTGCATTTGAACTACCCGCCCTGGTGGGCTTGGCTCTCACATAGCCTTCTGTAGTTGTGGTGCGAAGATTTCATATCCCCAGTGGGCATGCTTTCATCCAGGGAATTAAATAAAACAGTTTGTTACCCTCGTGGGTTGATGTCAAGTCTTGTGAGCTGCCTGCCTCGCTTTACAAATGCCAATCAAAGCTTCAAAGTGGCACCATCCTGCACACGGCGCCAAACTTTGCATGTCGTCCAGAAACTGCCAGCCTCGTGTCAGCCAGCACGGACCCGCTGCAGCAGTGGGTCTCACTCCGCGGCTGGGGCAACAGTCACTACATATCCACACACCCAGGTAGCCCAAAACAAGTTTGACTGCAGACACATCATAAGCCTAATGATTTATTGGTGAAATGCAAGCAGGCAGCATACAACAAAAACAGGCATCAGTCTTCATAGCGCCAGATGCGTTTCGGGAGTCTACGCTCCCTTCCTCAATGGCATGTATTCCATCTGCGAAAGCAAAGTTCACCAGACACCTGTTGCATTTAAACTACCCGCCCTCATGGGCGTGGCTCTCCCACAGCCTTCTGGTAGTTGTGGTGCGAAGTATTCATATCCCCAGGTGGCATGCTTTCATCCAGGGAATTAAATAAAACAGTTTGTTACCCTCGTGGGTTGATGTCAAGTCTTGTGAGCTGCCTTGTGAGCTGCCTGCCTTATATATATATATATATATAACCTACTTTTGGTCGCCAGTAGGTAGTTATAGTTAGGATCTAGTTTCCATAGGAAATCCACAACATTCTATTTGGAATAACTTTGGCGTCGGTGGACGAATCTTCGTGAAGTTCTCCAAACCCTCTCGGTTTCGCTCCTTCCCTGAAAGTTGGGGGGCGATTCGTCAAGTAGGGGCTGAGAAAAAAGGGGGTCCCAAAACATGTTTTCCCCATGCAATTTTCCATAGGGACCTTTAGCCAGGGCTACAGCCCGAACGGCTGAACGGAATTACAGCAAATTTGGCAGAGAGGTAGAGCTCGGTTCGCAGATTGTGCTTTTTGTTAAATTGTGTAATTCTGTTTAGTAGTTTTTGAGAAAATTTGAAGTAAAATCATAGCGATATCTAGAGACGGAGTTCTGCTCACGTACGAAAATTCACACTATTACGAGCACGAGCTGCATGCTGATTGGCTGTCAACTGTCTGTCAACACTCCAAACCAGGAAGTGTTGGCAGCCATCTTGTTTGCCGCTAGAACCGAGTCACAAGAAAACAGCAAAACAAAGTTGAGGAATAAGGAAAGGGGGCAGGGTGGAAACATTCTGACCCTGTAAGCTTGCTCAGGGGGTCGTAGATGGATTTTTAGAGTCAAATTTGTTTTAAAAAAAAATTAAAATCGCGCCGTACGTGTATGGTACTCGTATGTGGTGGAAAAAGGGGGAAAAAAAGGTTGAAGCCTGTTTTATTCATTAGGTGTCGGGGGCAATTTTTAGAGCTATATTTCTATGATAGTATGCAAAACTTTCCGGGTTTTTTTGTGCACCAGTTGTACTCTGTACGTATGTGCAGCCTTATTTGCAAGCGCAGTTTTTTTTTGTTTTTCTCAAAGTTCGCCAAGCAAGCCTCTACTCATTTCAGGTAGTACATTTACCGCATTTTTTTCACGGGTCGTGTTTGTCATCTGCTGGTATACTATTGTAATATATTAATAAACATATTGTATCCATGTTTATTTGAAATGTAGTTTTGAGGCGCCAAACGTTGATTACATACTCTGTCCATCCGCCATTTTATTAGTTTTCCTCCGTTTTTTTTCTTATACCTGTTACTTTCATTTTACCCTCTGCATATTTTCTGTGTGATTGATGAGATTTTCTGCCACAGACACCACGGTGTTTGTCCTTGGCCTCCGATGTTATCAGGGTTGCTAACACGTATAGGTAGAAACTAATTTGAAGGACGTACTCTCTACGCATGCGCAGCCTTGTTTCAAAGCGCATGTTTTTTTTCTTTTTCTTCAAGTTCGCCAAGCAAACCTCTCCGCATTTCAGGTATTAAATTTGCCACTTTCTTTTCCCGGGTCGTGTGTGTCTTCCGCTGCTATGCTTTTGTAATATATTAATAAACATATTCTATCTGTATTTATTTGGAATGTGGTGTCGAGCCACCAAACGTTGATTACATAATCCGTCCAACCGCCATTTTAGTAGTTTTCCTCCGTTATTTTTATTATACCTGTGACTTTCATTTTACCCTTCGCATATGTTGTCTGTGATCGATGAGATTTCCTGCCACAGACACCACGGTGTTTGTCCTTGGCCTCCGATCTTATCAGAATTGGTCACACGTATACCTAGAAACTAATTTGAAGGATGTAAGCCACAGCCATTACAACGCGTGTTCGTCAACACAAAGAGATTATTAAGATTATGCTTTTATCATGCGTGGTAAATGCATAGTAGTTGGAAAAGCATGTGTGGTAAAGCCATATGCATGTTAATGGCTTCTTGGTGACGATCAGGTGTTGTAATAACTCTTTTCCCCCAGGACACTGCAGAAACCGGGTCTGGGCGTGGTGGACTCCAGGGTACCAGCCAGAGGGCCACGCAGACCATCTCATAGAATATAGAAGTCTTTGTGGGGTTATTGTTTCCGTGGTTTAATGGGTGTCATTGAGGCCCACACACTTGTAGGGGGGTAGGTATTGCATGGGGAAATGTCGCAAGAGGTTTGTAAATGTGGTACACATTGTTTGGTATTAGTTTGATTTCTTTACCATGTTGTAGTGTATCCAGAGAAAATATCCCAGTAGTTTTCAATGCTAATCTTTAACATCTAACTATATTTCTTCAAGATTATAAATATTTTTATTGTGGATCGCCACTTCCCACACAAAGAAAAAGTAGTATGTAGTTTTTTTTATTACGTTTTATTAAAAGAATAACTGTAAACAAAACTTAATGATAACTATATAATAAACAACTAGAAAAATAACTTAAAAAAACAATAGCATAAACAAATTGGGAAGTTGACTCCAAAAGACGTATGACTGGTAATCTGCCAAAGAAAAAAGATAATTAGAGTTTAGAATTATGTAGATGTGACTAATTGAGCTGAAGCATTACAAGTCTAGGTGACATTACTATTTTACGTGTGCAGTGTGCCTGGTGTATTTCAGTTCCGTTATAGTGCCGCGTTCAAGTGGTGTCTATATGGAAGTGCCTACTGCGTTAGAGACACAGAAGTTGTAGAATGGGATTGTAAATATGCCGTCGTATTTCTAATGCATTGCAATGAAGGCTTTGTATATCTAGGCCTCTGTGCTTACCGTTGTATAAACACTGTGGACAAACTTCAGCCAGTTGAATTCACAACTTCAGTTGGGCTGATCTTCTACACGTCCAAGCAGACAGCAGTGGCTATAAGTTTAAAAGAGAAAGAGAAATGATGTCACAGAGAGTGAGAGAGCAAGAGAGAGAAAACAACATTAAAACTGTCTCGCAGAGTCTGGAGTTGAGATTTTTTCTTGAAAAGTCAGAGGTAGATTTACAAGCTCTTTGCGTCACTTTCTCAATGTTAAAAGTGACAGAAAAGTGGTGTAATAGGCTTGTAGATCTGTTTGTCACACTGTTGTAACCTATCTGTTGTCACTGCTCGGAGGAAATTATACAATGTAGACAGAGAAGCTGTTGTACACTACGTACTCTCTTCTTTGACAAATAAAGGTAACACTACGGTTTTACAAGTGCAGTGTGCCTGGTACATTTCACTTGTTATAGTGCTGCATTCAAGTGGTGTCTATATGAAAGTGCCTACTGCGTTACTGATGGATAAGTGGCACAACGGGATTGTAAATATGCCAACTTATTTCTAATGCGTTGCAATGAAGGCTTTGTATATATAGGCCTCTGTGCTTACCATTGTATAAACACTGTGGACAAACATTTCAGCCAGTTCAATTTACAACTTCAGTTGGGCTAATCTTCTACACGTCCAAGCAGACAGCAGTGTCTATAAGTTTAAAAGAGAAGAGTGAGAGAGAGAAAGCGAGAGAAAACAACATTAAAACTGTCTCGTAGAGTCTGGAGTTGAGATTTTTTCTTCAAAAGTCAGACGTAGATTTAGAAGCTGCTTGTGTCAATTTTCCCATGTTAGAAGTGATAGAAAAGTGTCGTAATAAGCTTGTAGATCTGTTTGTCAGACTGTTGTAACCTATCTGTTGTCACTGCTCGGAGGTAATTATACATTTTACAAAGTGAAGTTGTTGCACACTACCGACTGTCTCCTTTCACAAATGAAGGTAACACTACAGTTTAACGTGTGCAGTGTGCCTAGTACATTACAGTTCCGTTACAGTGCAGCGTTCAAGTGGCGTCAATATGGAAGTGCCTATTGCGTTAGTGACACAAAAGTGGCAGAACGAGATTGTAAATAGGCCGAGTTATTTCTAATGCATTGTAATCAAGGCATTGTATATTTAGCCTCTGTCCTTACCGTTGTATAAAAGCTGCGGCTATTGGAATTCACAACTTGAACTTACATTTTCTTCTACATGTCGAAGGAGACAGCATTTTCTAAAAAGTTTAAAAGAGAAAGAGAAATGATGTCACAGAGAGTGATTGAAAGATGGTGCTCTATGTGTGGAAGAAGCCTTCATTGTAATAAAGAGAGTTAATCATTTCAATTTAGATAATGTTGTATAGAGCAGAGTGGAGATAGCAAAGTCGAAAAGTTTAAGAAAAAAAGAGAAACGATGTGAGAGAGTAAGAAAGAGAAAGGGAAAAAAGGATATTAAAACATGGGAGAGACACACGATAGGGGAGGGGTACGTGAAGCCAGAAGAGCAAGCACAGTGAAAAATATCAGGGGTCGGGGGGCTCGAAAAAATTTGGGGTGGGGGTCAAGTTCAAGGAAGAGTGGAGCTGCAGGGGCTGTAAGTGGGGGGATATCAAAGCATCATTAACAAGCAAAATGTGTTTGACAGACTTGTGACGTACTCGGGTGCAACTGTGTTTGGGTCTAGGAAGCTATGAAGCCCCGTTAGCCCAACGTTTTTTTTTGCACTTGCTGTATACTACAGATTCTCTGTTTTGACAGATAAGTTGTCGTTGTTTCAGAAACAAGCTTCTTTGCTCACCTTGTGCTATTGTCGTCGTCAGTGTTACATAATCCATTGTGAAGCTGGACATCTAAAAGATATTAAAAGAAAGATGTTATGATTGGTAATTATTACAATATTAATTTGGAGTTAGATAATATAGCACTTTTATAGACGTTGCATGGCCGGTGTTCTATCGATAGCCTCATCCCATCTGTCTGTACACCGCCCAACCGAATTTCCATGTATGCGGATAATTCTGCGCAGCCGCACTATGGTCCATGTCTTAGATGCATATAGTTTTAAGCTCACCATTCAGAGTTAAAGTATACAAGTGTGGTCAGTTTAAGTTCAAACACGTTACATTGATAGAGAGCCGGAGATGGGACCGAAAGCTATTTCGCAATACAGATTATAAATTGTTTCGCCCTGGAACTTTTTTATGTTGGTTACAATTATACAATATTTTTTTGTAGGTTCCGAGGCTATGCCATGGCACCATCCATTCTATAGTTCAAAATGGCGGCCCGGGTACATAAAACTGAATTGAAAAGTCATTTTCTTTCTATTTTTAAGCGGGTCTCTATAGGGCACGGACTTAACACTGAATATTCCATCATTATTAAGGATATTTTGATTGTCGAAGGAGCGTATTTTGGATTGTCTACGCGTAGGGTGTGCACAGCCAGATGGGGGATCAGGAATAGACAGGGAGAACCTGCATGTATCGGCACCCCTCTGACATAGGTGATGTACAAAACGATGGGGGTGAGCATATAGTTAGAACACCGGACTGGCTACCGGGCATTTTGACATTCTGCAGAGCTGGGGGCTGATTTCGTTGATGGGGACCTGCGTGTGCAAAACGAAATTCGTTTTGCAATGTGTATTTTCGAAGCAGACGCAGGTCTCCATCTACGAAAAATTAGCCCCTACCGCAGTGACATCAGCTCCCAGCTCTGCAGAATGTCAAAATGGCCGTTACCCTGTCCGGCTCTGAGAGGTTGATTGTCACATTTCTACGAACTGTTTGTATTGTGAATATATTCCGGACATTTCAGCGATTATAAAAATATTACTGCTATTGGGGCAAAAAAATGTAAACATGAAATTAATAGATTATGGAGGAGTACATTTGTCTAAAACACACAGTCGTATTTTTGTATGCAGTCAGCTACAACTCTTTGCCTCCCTCCGATGGGTCCTCAAGCCTCACTGCTCACCTTTTCGTGGAAAAGAGACCTTCTTCCTGATGTAGTCCCGATCTCTAACAAAGAAGTCTCATATATCGTGCCGAGTCTTGATATCTGTATGGGTAATGACATACTCGTGCTCCCATCATCATCATCGCAGGTTCTTCACCCGCTCAGTGCTTCGGGCACCACTAACTCAGTGACCAAAGAGGCCATGCATGTACTAGTGGGCCACTTGTTTGGTGCTTTGGGAACAACTCTAAAATGGCGTACAATACGTGTGCTTCATGTTTTTTATACATAGGGTCACGTGCGTAGGGACAAATATGCTGAATGGGTGTGGTGTGGGTGTATACCAGCCATGAGGGAGTGTGGTGGTGATCTGACAACTAGACCTGTAACTAAGAAATCACTACAATGGAAATTTGGGCCTCATAGTGTTAGTGTGTTTTCCTGGTAGCGTAAGAGTGGCTTTCTTTTTTCTATGTGACGTTACAGTCACTATGTATGTGCCCTATTTTGTGACGCATTTTATCATGTAATGCGTTTCAAAAACTACTTGTGGTAGGGTGGTTTTAAATTAAACTGCGAAGTGTGCTTATGAGTTAGTTGAGTGTAGAAGTATTTTTTTTCTATTTTCTATTCTATTATAATTGTGCTGAATTTTGTCCTTTAGCATGCAGTACTATGTTATTTTATAAAATGTATAATTGTTGAAATCATGTTTGAATGTAGAATGGAAGCATGTAAACTGCTCTCTGTGACGAAAAACAATGCCGGCTTCTGCAGGAAGTGCGGAGCCGGCTGGGACCGTGGAGGCTTTGGGGCTCTTCCCATGGTCCGCAACGTTAGATTTGAGGTCCGGGGGATAGGAGGGCATATTATCAAGGAGCGGTGTTAAAATTATCACTGTTTTATCGGCAGGAAACTGCCGATAAAATAGCGATAATGGGCTTGTTAATACGCCCTTGTTAATTCCCATTGAAGCCCATGTTATTGTGTTAACATGGGCTTCTATGGGAATTAACAAGGGCGTATTATCAAGCCCATTATCGCCGTGTTATCAGCAGTTTCCAGCCGATAAAACAGCGATAATTTTAACACCACCAATCCTTGATAATATGCCCCGGGGTTTTTCGGGGATTATGAAAAATTTGTGATAAAGGCTATTTTTTTATGTTGGATTTATTGTACGCGTAACAAGCACGTATGAACGACGTAGCGTGCTAAGATTGGAAGTCGTCCCATAAGTGTACTGAAGGCGGAGAAAAAGATGAATATTTGTAAGATATTTATGAAGTGTAAGTGTTTAGATGTTGGATGGCTCTAAAAAGAGCCTTTGTGTTTATTGGTAGTTTTTAGTACCTATAACTAAGTATCAATGCAGAGTCTAAAGTTCAAGAGGAAAACTCTGTTTCCCTCATCTGTAAAATGTACACCGTCTCTCCTATAGATGTCATGCATATTGAAAAGTAGATTGTTGTGGTAGATGGACCCCATTCTATAGTCTCGGAGAAAGGCAGAAACAGATTTATTCACGTTTCCTAGCTTTTTCAATCTGTAGACAATGGTGGTTGGACCGCTTCCATTTCTGCTTTTGGCATATATTAGAATATGCAAAGGCAGTTTTGGGGAACAGTGTCATCAATTGTGCAAAGGTGCAAAGGTGTCCTTCATAAGCATTTCCAGACCTACCCCTGTCAAAGTGCCTAGGTCACTGCCACCACAGTGCACAATTATGAGGTCAGGGTGTTGGTAATGCAAAAAGGATTTCACCAATGGCATCAATTGGTGCCATTTTAACCCTATTTGTCCAATCCATTTAATGTCTACATTTGGTAAACGTAGGTCTTTGTGAATTCCTTTCCGTTCTGCGCACCTTTGACTCCAGAAAATATAGCTGTGTCCCACAATCCACACTGTAAGCATCTTGAAAAGAGATCTGGATGCACCCTGAAGGTCTCTGTAAATGTAGCGGCAGTTTGAAAAGTTAGGTTTTCAAAATAGAAAAGGATTGATTAGTTGTTCGAGAACGTTCTGCACTAAGCAAGGATGAATGTTTCTGTGTTTTAAAAGGCTGATTTTTATTGGTTAAGAAAAAGTGATAGAAAAGAACGTTACATATAATAAGCTGGTATATTCTGGAGTCAAGCACACTTGCTGTTTTAATTTGCAACAATGTATGATGAACTTTTCACCTGTGTGCTGAGTTAGGTGTTCCGTGCAGTGTTTCTATGGTAACTGGCAGATTGTGGAATGGGGGAAGGGTTGAAAGTTTTGTCAGTTGGAAAGGGTGCAAAAGTTCAAGCAATATAAAAATCTGTTTCGTTTTGATGTAATGTGGGAATAAATGTATTTTTTTATTTATTTGTATATGTGTGTAGATTGAGTGTGTAGATTGACAGGAAAAGTTTGCTATTTGATATTGGACTTCCTGTTGTCCTAGGACTGCATAGGGGGGTTGACAATGATCCGAAGGTCAAAATGTTTGATGGTGTTTGTTAAGCATGGGCGGATTTTGCGAATTGGCAATCCGCAAAATTGCGGATTTACGGATTCGCAATCCGCAAAATCCGCGAACTCTCGCAAATTTGCGGATTTTTTATTTTTTTTTGTGTTCGCAAGGATTTCTGCCAGTTCGCGAGGATTTTGTACCAGTTCGCAAACGCGAACTTACTTTTCGGGTAGCAACAGTGGCGAACATGTTGTTTCTACATCTGGTTCATCTCAGCACCCTCTGTTTCACCACTGCCACCCTCTGTTTCACCACTGCCACCCTCTGGCTCACCCATGCCACCCTCTGGCTCACCCATGCCACCCTCTAGTTCATCACTGTAGATTATGGGTGGAAAAGCACACCTGCCCTGCCTCAACTGACATAAATGAATTAGGGGCTGGTTAATGTGTTTCTGAATTTGAACTTCCTGGCTGGAACCTGCTTCCTTATCTGTAATTGCTTTTTCTGAGCCTGCTGTGAGGGTCAGAGCAGGGTCATAGAATAGTTGCAAGTAGGCAACTGAACTCTGAAGGGGCCCCTCAGGAAGCACTACAGGGAATGGTTACTAATGATAAGATTGAACTTTTGCACCTGCTGAGTGCTTTCAGTTTTGCAAAAATCCAAATATCCAGCAGCATCCACAAAAAGTAATCCTTCCAGGCACTACAGGGAATGGTTACTAATGATAAGATTGAACATTTGCACCTGCTGAGTGCTTCCAGGTCAAGATCCAAATCAAAGTGACCAGCACATGAAGAAAGCACTGAGAGGAGCCTGCTGGACAGGAACAGGAAGTGGGAGACTGTGGGGCACTTCCTTCCTCCCACCCCCCCCAAAATGGACTCCTTGCAAAAAAAAAGTGCAGGCAAATGTCAACCTGAGGAGTTATTCTGATAAAAATCATAATTTTCAAGGTTTATGCTGCGTTCTGGTGGATTTCTTGTGCGAAATTGCTAATTTTGCAATCTCGCAATTGCGAGATTGTCGCTGCCCGCCGCATCTACGTTTTCGCAAGTGTTTACTCCCGCGAAATTGTATAGTATTCTAGTTGGCAAGTGCGACCAATCAAAAAAATCCGCTTCGCACGGATTTACGAATTTTCGGTAAGTTCGCGAGAGTTCGCGGATTGCGAATTTACCGAAAATCCGCAAAATCCGCGAGCGGAACGGATTTTACGCCCATGCTTAGTGTTTGTTGAGCCTTTGATTGCCCTGGGGACCCCCACCTCCCAGGGCCGGCTCCTATTGTATTACAGCGTGGCTATCCTTGGGACAGTCCTGTTTGCTATGGTAGGGCGAGAGTTCTCTTTGAAGTAGGAAAGCAGATTGCTTTTGGTCTGAGAGATCAGCATGTAAGCTGGTTTCTCTGACAAAAAGCAATGCAGGCTCTCGTAGGACGCAGGGAGCCGGCTGGGACCGTGGGGGTTTTGGGGCTTCCCCCATGGTCCTGAATGTTATATTTGAGCCCCGGGGGATGAGGTCCCCGGGGATTGAATAAAATTAGTGGTAGATGCTATTTTATTTTTTGGGTATATTTAGTGTACGCGTACTGTGCACATTTTGAAAGTCGCTACATAAGCGTACGTAAGCAAGAAAAAATCAATAAAAAATATATATTTTACAGATATGTATCAAGTTTATGTGTTTATATGTTGGTTGCTTGTAAGGAGACCTTTTATTTTTATTGGTACTAATAAGTAAGTGATTATGCATAGTCTAAAATTGTTGAGGAGCAGTGTTTCATACAGTGGTGAACTTTTGACCTCTGTGGACAGGTGACTTTTGCATGATCTGTTGGTGGTAGCGTAGAAAGTTATGTCAGTTGGATAGGTTTGAAATGTTAAAGAAATGGAAATGTGTGTTTCGTTTTGAATAAATGTGTGATGGATTTTAATTGGTTGTTTATATGTATGTATGTGTAAAGTGAGAGGGAAAATGTTCCGTTTCGTGGTTCTGGTGCAAACAGTGAACTAGAGAGATTCTGTATAAGAATTTCTACTGTGTGAGTGGCATTCTTCTTAATGTCAAATTAACTTGAAAGGTGAGTTGATAAATTGTATGGGAATGTATGTGGGGCATGTTTGTACATTAAGGAATTATGGGGCATATTATCAAGACAGGCGATACAATTATTGCCGCTTAATCGGCAGAAAACTGCCGATAAAGCAGCGAGAATGGGCTCGATAATATGCTGTATGGAATTCCAATCGAAGTCTATGTTAGATGTGAGGGACATTTTTAATTTTTTATTTATTTATAACACTTATAAAGCGCGCTAATACCAATCGGTGTCCTGGCACTGAAGTGGTAATTCCCTGAGAATGGGCTATTGGAAACTAGAGGGAAAAGAGCCAGGTTTTCAGATCTTTCCTGAATGCCAGCAGATTCTCGTTTTGTTTAAGGGTAAGAGGAAGGGAGTTCCACGCCATTGCTGCTCCCCTAACAAAACTCCTGCCGCCCCAGCGCGCCTTCCTGATGCGGGCTGTTTTAACCAGCCCCAGACTGGCCGACCTAAGTTGTCTCCCTGGTCTGTACCATTGAAAATGATCCTGAAGGAACAAAGGGCCAAGACCATGTACTGCCTTAAAGACAATACAGAGGGCCTTAAACAGAATCCTCTTCCGCACCGGGAGCCAGTGCAACTTCTCCAGTTCCTTGGTAACTGAAGAAAACTTGGGCAATCCCCCGATAAGGCCGGCAGCCGCATTTTGTAGGACCTGAAGTTTGTTGAGCACCCCCTGTTGTGCCTCCAAAAAAAGACTATTACAATAATCGATGCGTGAAAGTACCAGGGCTGTCACCACCGTCTTTCTACTTCCCTCCGGTAGGAAGGGGAGAACCTTCCTAATAATTCTCAGGGTCCAGTGCATGGAGGAAGTCACAGCCTTAACTTGGGGTTTGAGGGAGAGTTGGTTGTCAATAATGACACCAAGATTCTTCACCTTTAAAACCGGAGAGGGCGGAGGTCCCATATCAATGGGCCACCAGTTTGGGCTCCAAAGATTGGTGTTTGACCCAAAGTTAAACACCTCAGTCTTGGAGGAGTTCAATTTTAAGCAGCTTTTTGCCATCCAGGAACTAACTGCTGACATGCAGTCCTGGAACCTAGCAGCCACACCCACCTCTGTCCCTGGGAGTACCGAGACCACAATCTGGGTGTCGTCTGCGTAGGATGTTAGCTCAATCCCGAAGGATCTGATCACAGGGGCCAGAGAGGATACATAGATATTAAATAAAGTGGGGCTTAGGGAGTATCCCTGCGGGACCCCCCCTGGGAGTACGAAAGGTCTAGATTCGAACTCCCCCATAGCCACCACTTGTACCTGGTCTGTTAAGAAGGCTTTCAAGATGTTAAGTGCTTGACCCTGGACCCCGCAGCCCTCCAACGGATCCACCAGCATACCCTGGTGGACCGTATCGAAGGCCCCAGACAGGTCCAAAAGGATCAGCACTGCCTGGCCCCCTTCATCAAGCACCTTCCGGACCTCCTCTGTAGATTTAATAAGAGCGGTCTCGGTGCTGTGACCTTCCCTAAACCCATGTTGGGCTGGGTCTAGGCCCTTCGAGTTACGCAGAAAAGAACAGAGCTGGGAGTTCATGATTTTCTCAATCAGCTTAGCCGGCAGCGGCAGCCTGGATATTGGCCTATAGCTGTTGGGGTCTGTAATATCCAACGAGGGTTTTTTGAGAAGTGGGCAAATCGAAGCCCGCTTCCAGAGTTTCGGGAAGTCACCCTTCTCAAACATCAGATTGAATATGCAGGCCAAGGAGTCTGCAATGGGAACGGCTACCAGTTTTGCAATTGATGTAGGACAGGGTTCTTGGGGTGAGCCTGATTTGGTTGCCATCAGAAGTTTTAACACATCACCCGCATTGACTGGGTCGAAGGTGACGAATTTAGCCCCCGGTGGTCCGGCCGGGAGATTCCCGTGGGACTTCTCCAAGAGACTCTGGACCACCAGAGGTTCCAAAGAGGTAAAAATTATTTGAACTTTGTTCAAGAAAAAATTTGCTAGTGATTCACAAAGTTCAATGTTAGGTGGCACAATAACAGATTTAGGGGAGGTCAGACTGGCCACTGTCTCAAAAAGTTCCTTTGCTGAGTTCTTGGCCTTCTCAATGCGGTCCGTATAGTAGACACTCTTCGCTTTCCTGATGCTATCTTTATAAAGCCTCTGACTAGCTTTCAATCTCTCTTTATCTAGCTCGGTGTAATTAGTCCGCCAGATCCTTTCTAATTTTTTGCATGCTACTTTGGCTTCTCTGAGCGCGTCGGAGTACCATGGAGCTGATGGAGCCGACCTGGTGGGCCGACACCTCTTAGGAGGAGCCAACTTATAGCAGGCCCTATCAATCCACTCCGTCTACTCGGTGGTAGCTATGTTTACGTCCGCAGACAGGGCCGACCCAGAGGCCGTTAGCAACTCCTCCAAGGCTGTACCATCGATATTTTTCCAAGCCCTGCACATCTTAATTGCTTTCGCCTCACACAGAGTTGTGTTAACCCGTGGGCTGAGGATGGAAAACAGCACCACCCCATGGTCTGTCCAGGGCAGGGGTTCGGCTTTGGAGAATATCAGATCAGGATTGCTGGAAAATATCCCATCTAATGTGTGGCCAGCCTGGTGCGTTGGCCCTACTACCATCTGGGTCAGACCCGCTGCGGACATCACATCAGCTAAGGCCATAGTGTCAGCGTCAGAAGTGTCTTCTAAATAAAAATTAAAATCATCCAGGACGGTGAAAGAGTTAGCACAAAGGGCTTCCTCCAAGATATTACTAACTGTATCAAGAAAAAGGGACTTCGTCCCCGGAGGTCTGTATAGGAGGCAACCCTTGAAAGATTGATGATTGGAAAGTTCCAGTTTGAACCCCAAGGCCTCACATGCCACGGAGTTAACTGGAAAGAAGAGTCCTTGAATGGACGCCTGATAGATGATAGCCACACCTCCGCCCTTCTTCCTAGGTCTGTCCAGGACATAATTAACATCATTCGGTGGAGTAGCCTTTACCGGATGTATGACGTTACAACGCATACTTTTACCACGCCTACCATTACCACGCATTTTTTACAACGCAGGATCCATTACAACGCATACCATTACAACGCATGTATTTACAACGCAGGTACCTTTACAACGCATACCATTACAACGTAAGTATTGGTAAGTATATAATATTTTTTAAAATGTAATTTAATTAAAATTAATATAATGTAATTTAATTTAATTTAATTAATTTAATTTAATTTAATTTAATTAATGTAATTTAATTTAATGTAATCAATTTAATTTAATGTAATTTAAATTTAATTATATTTACTTTTTACCCTGTACCCCTTTACCCAAAAACCCAAAACTGACCCTGAACCCTAAAAATACCCCTTTACCCAAAAACCCAAAACTGACCCTAAACCCTAAAAATACCCCTTTACCCAAAAACCCAAAACTTACCCTGAACCCTAAAAATACCCCTGTACCCCAAAAACCCAAAACTAACCCTGAACCCTAAAAATACCCCTTTACCCAAAAACTGAAAACTGACCCTGAACCCTAAAAATACCCCTTTACCCAAAAACTGAAAACTGACCCTGAACCCTAAAAATACCCCTTTACCCAAAAACTGAAAACTGACCCTGAACCCTAAAAATACCCCTTTACCCAAAATCTGAAAAATGACCCTGAACCCTAAAAATACCTTTTTACCCAAAAACTGAAAACTGACCCTGAACCCTAAAAATACCCCTTTACCCAAAAACTGAAAACTGACCCTGAACCCTAAAAATACCATTTTACCCAAAAACTGAAAACTGACCCTGAACCCTAAAAATACCCCTTTACCCAAAAACTGAAAACTGACCCTGAACCCTAAAAATACCCCTTTACCCAAAAACTGAAAACTGACCCTGAACCCTAAAAATACCCCTTTACCCAAAAACCCAAACTTATAATATTTTTAATAAAATGATATACTTACCAATACTTACGTTGTAATGGTATGCGTTGTAAAGGTACCTGCGTTGTAAATACATGCGTTGTAATGGTATGCGTTGTAATGGATCCTGCGTTGTAAAAAATGCGTGGTAATGGTAGGTCGTTGTAAAAGTTGCGTTGTAAAGGTTGTATACCCCTTTACCAGGTCGGGACCAGATGCAGCATGCGTCTAGATCTCGGTGATAAAAGCTATTTGGGCATTCATGTCCAAAATCAGCTCAGCACACTCCACGCTATGCTTTACCAGGGATCTGGCATTAATCAAGATACAGTTGATAATTTGGTTTCCTCGTCTTTCCTTAATGGTAGGAGTACGAGTGAAGGCCTTAGTTTTGCCTCGAATAATAGGAGGGAAGTTCATTTTACATGTGGAACAGCATTGCAGTCCTACCTGTAGATCTTTGTCAGGAGCCATCCTTGGGCACCTAGTCCTCTCACATCCCCCCCCCAGGTTCCACAGCTGCGCTCTGTTATAAGTGCGCCTCCTAGGAAGATCTGGAGGAAACCGTCCAGGGGTTGTGGCGCTGAGCGCGGGCCCGGCGCGGACGGGCGCAGATGGGCTTGCCTTTGGCGCGCCTTCGGCGCGCTGCGCCTGACCACTGCACGGGCGAGGTCCTATGGCCATTTTATGGGGCAGGAGGAGGGCGTGAGGCTGCGACAACTAGTCCGCAGACCTTCCCCTACCTCCAAGATGGTGGTTCCCTGTGCCCCCTTCCGCGTCAGCGCCAAATCGGCTGCGCGGGGGGTCGGGAGATGGTACCGAGACAATAGATAGAACCGGAGCCACCAGCCAGCGTTTTTACAGGTGCTAAAGTGGTAAGTGCAGTTTTTGATTAAAACCGATGGTACAAACAGAAAAAATGAATTACATTTAAAATCGTGCAATACACAATTCAAATACACATTAGCTCGAATTCCAACCCTAGTCCCCCGGCTTTCCGCCTCAGGGGAGTATCAGAATGAGCGCGGTGATTGTCTGCTTGTTTTATGCCTCTGGGAGGGCGGGAGGCTGCGACAACTAGTCCGCAGACCTTCCCCTACCTCCAAGATGGCAGTCCCCTGTGCCCCCTTCCGCGCCAGCGCCCAATCGGCTGCGCGGGGGGTCGGGAGATGGTACCGAGACAATAGATAGAACCGGAGCCACCAGCCAGCGTTTTTACAGGTGCTAAAGTGGTAAGTGCAGTTGTTGATTAAAACCGATGGTACAAACAGAAAAAATGAATTACATTTAAAATCGTGCAATCCACAAGTCGAATACACATTAGCTCGAATTCCAACCCTAGTCCCCCGGCTTTCCGCTTCAGGGGAGTATCAGAATGAGCGCAGCGATTGTCTGCTTCTTTTATGCCTCTGGGAGGGCGGGAGGCTGCGACAACTAGTCCGCAGACCTTCCCCTACCTCCAAGATGGCAGTTCCCTGTGCCCCCTTCCGCGTCAGTGCCCAATCGGCTGCGTGGGGGGTTGGGAGATGGTACAGAGACAATAGATAGAACCGGAGCCACCAGCCAGCGTTTTTACAGGTGCTAAAGTTGTAGGTGCAGTTTTTGATTAAAACCGATGGTACAAACAAAAAAAATTAATTACATTTAAAATCGTGCAATCCACAAGTCAAATACACATTAGCTCGAATTCCAACCCTAGTCCCCCGGCTTTCCACCTCAGGGGAGTATCAGAATGAGCGTGTCGATTGTCTGCTTGTTTTATGCCTCTGGGAGGGCGGGAGGCTGTGACAACTAGTCCGCAGACCTTCCCCTACTGCCAAGATGGCGGTTACCTGTGCCCCCTTCCGCGTCAGCGCCCAATCGGCTGCGCCGGGGGTCGGGAGATGGTACCGAGACAATAGATAGAACCGGAGCCACTAGCCAGCGTTTTTACAGGTGCTAAAGTGGTAAGTGCAGTTTTTGATTAAAACCAATGGTACAAACAGAAAAAATGAATTACATTTAAAATCGTGCAATCCACAAGTCAAATACACATTAGCTCGAATTCCAACCCTAGTCCCCCGGCTTTCCGCCTCAGGGGAGTACCATCTAACATGGGTTTGGATTGGAATTGCATAGAGCATATTATCAAGCCCATTATCGCTGATTTATCTGCAGTTTTCTGCCGATTAAGTGGCAATAATTGTATCGCCTGTCTTGATAATATGCCCCAATATTTGTGCCTTGTTAAACGTTTTATAGTAGTAAATGTGTTTTGCTATAATTCATGCTGTTATGTTTTATTGCTTAATATCTCATTGTGCGTCTGTGTAGTTCAAGGAATTATGTGGTATATTATCAAGAAAGGGCTATACATTATCGCTGTTTTTATTGGCAGGAAATTTCCGGTAAAGCGGCGATAATGGGCTTGATAATATGTTGTTGTGAATTGCCATAGAAGCCCATGTTATGGTGTTAACCTGGGCTTGTATGGGAATTAACAAGGGCATATTATCAAGCCCATTATCGCTTCTTTACCGACAGTTTCCTGTCGATAAAAGCGGCGACAATGTGTCGCCCTTTGTTCATAATATGGGCCTGTATTTGTAACTTTTTCCATAATTTCTAGCCTCTTTTTTTTATACTTCCCTCTGTCTCCTCTAACTCCTTTCTCTCTCTTGGTAGTACTGTCTTTTTCTTATATTGTCCTCTGTGTTGATATTGCCCTTTTTTGTCTTTATATTTTCCTATTTCGTCTCTTATTCCTTCTGTCTCCTCGTTTTGGGGGCATATTATCAACAAAAAGCGATAAATTATCGCCACATTTATCGGCAGAAAACTGGTGATAAAACGGCGATAAAGGGCTTGATAATATGCCCTTGAGAATTCCCATAGAAGCCCATGTTCTGGTGTGAACATGGGTTTCTATGGGAATTCTAAAGGGCATATTATCAAGCGCATTATCGCCGTTTTATCAGCTGTTTTCTGCCGATAAAAGCGGCGATAATGTATCGCTTTTTGTTGATAAAATGCCGCTTTGTTACTATTCTCTTCATATTTTATTTTTTTCTTGATACTCCTTGTTATGTCCTCTTTTTTGTTTGTTTCCCTCTGTATATAGTCTGGGTCGATATACAAGCCCCTTGTGCGTCTTTGTTGTTTTATTCTGTTAGTTTTGTTTCTGTAATAGTGGCGGAAATAATGTAGTAAATTGCTTATGTATTAGGAAAATGAGTCAGTGTTGTTCACTGAAATCTAGTAATTATACACAAGGAATATGTATATTCACTTAAACGTTTTTCAGTAGTAATGGTAAAATGCATGGTCTCATTTTTTTTGTCTAATATCACACCGTGCATGTGTGTACATTAAGGAATTAGGGGGCAAAATATGGAGTGGTGTTAAAATTATCGCCGTTTTATTGGTCGGAAAGTGCCAATAAAACAGCGATAATGGGCTTGATAATACGCCTTTGTTATTTCGTTTAGAAGCCCATGTTAACACCAGAACATGGGTTTCTATGGGAATTAACAAGGGTGTATTATCAAACCCATTGTCATCCGTTTTATCGGTAGTTTCCGGACGATGAAATGGGGATAATTTTAACAGCGGTCCTTGATAATATGCCCCTATATTCGCTGCTTTTTAAAATTTTACAGTAGTAAATGTGTTTCGGTAAAATGTCTTATAATGTTTTTGCGTAATATGACACTGTGTATGTGTCTATATTAAGGAATTAAGGAGCATATTATCAAGGAGCGGTGTTAAAATTATCGCTGTTGTATTGGCAGGAAACTGCCGATAAAAAATCAATAATGGGCTTGATAATACGCTCTTGTTAATTCCAATAGAAGCCCATGTTAACATCAGAAGATGGGTTTCTATGGGAATTAACAAGGGCGTATTATCAAGCCTATTATCGCTGTTTTATCAGCAGTTTCTTACCGATAAAACGGCGATAATTTTAAGACTGGTCCTTGATAATATGCCGCTATATTCGCACTTTTTTGTATATTTTCTACTGTCTCTTGTCATACTCCCTCCTGTCTTGTCTTACTCCTTCCTCTCTGATTATACTATCTTCTTTTTCTTATACTCTGCTCTCTTTTTATACTTTTTTTTCATACTTGCTCCTCTTTTTGCATACTTGTCCTATTCTTTATATTCTCTTTTGTCTTTATATTCACTACTGTTGTCATTGTTCTTACTGTGTTCTCATAGTACTCCCTCTCTACTTATACGGTCAGTCTACCTTTATAATTGTGTTTACTCCACATTTTTGTCTCTGTGTCTTTTTACATTTTTTCCTCTTTCTTCATATATACTCTTCTGTTCTTATATTCTGTGTTTCTTCTTAGTCTTGCTGTTCTTTGCAGGTACTATTTATTCTTTTCTCATACTTTTGTTTTTGTTCTAATACTCTCCTCTCTGTAGTCACATTTCTCCTCTCTTTTCCTGTACTTTGTACTCTTTACTAATATTGCCGTCTTTTATTATTGTCATATTCCTCTCATTATTTCCCCCCCTGTTCTTATACTCCCCCCTGTTTTCATATTCTGCTCTCTGTTGTCTTACTTCTGCATGTCTCCTCATACTACTGAGTTTTTCTTATATTTTCTTTTGTCCTATACTCCTTCTCTCTGTGTTCATATTTTCCTCTTTTTCTTCATATTTTTGTCGTTTCTGTTTATACTTCTTAAATCTGTTCATATTGTTTGCTCTATTCTCTTATTCCTCCTTGACTCCCTGCTTACACTCTCCAACAGTTTCTTCATATTCTCCGTCTTTTCATAGTGATCTGTCTTTTTATATTTGTTTCTCTTGTCATACTTCTGCATGTTTTGTCATACATTTTTTACTGTTTATAATCCTCCATCTGCTTATACTCCTTCTTTTATCCTCAATGTGTAGCTTCTGTTCTTGTACACCCCTTTTTTCTTCATGTTCCACTTCTCCCCACATTCTTCGTGCTCTCTTCTGGTACTGTTCTCTGTGTCATTATACCCACTGTCCTTTGCTAGTATTTGCTTTTTGTTCTTACAGTTGCGTGTCTTTTCACATATTCCTTCTTTTTTCTTTCGAGCTTTTCTCTCTCTTTTTACAGTGCCCCCTCTGTCCTGTTACTCTCTTTTTTCTTCTTATACTCTTTCTTCTCTCCTCATATTTCCATGTTTCACTTTATACTCTCCCTTACCTATTGATACTGTTCAGTTTATTCATACTTTCTTTATACGTTTATATTACAGTGTCTGTTATACTCACCTTTTTGGTTATATTTGTCCTTGTTTCATACTTTTTCCTCTCTTGTCGTAAGTACTTTTATTTTCATTTTCTCACGTTTCTCATCATAATTCTGACTCTTATATTATAAGTAATATTATAGAATATTTCATATATTTATTTTTGTAAAGTTATATATTTTTTTCAATAGATTCTGTCTATCAGTACTGAAGAAACGGTGTAATGCCTACCCGAACTCAGAAGAGGAAACAACGAAAGAAAGGTGTTTATTTGAAGAGAAGTCATCCATAAGATTTACATGAAGAACCATGTGTTAAGAAAAAGAAAAAAAGTCCTGGTAAGAGAAGGAACTCTTTTCTGAGGAAAATATTAACGACTAAGAGTAGTGTGGACAAAAGGAAAAATAGTATTACTGTGTCTGCAACGAAAAAGAAAAAGAAGAATAAACAGAAGAATCATGGAAAGTCAACTACAGAAAAAATAGTGTATAGTAAAAGGAGGAAAAATCAATTTATGGAAATTAGGAAAAAAATGTTTTATAATAGAGTTGTTTCAAATTTACTTAAGAAAATAAGGGGTGTAAAAAACTGCATTTTATAAGAAAAAGAAAGGTATGGAAAATGTAATTGAGAAAGCTTTGGATATGAAAACAAAATTGTTCATTTTAGTAATCAATAGAATTCGATCACTAGATATGCCAATCCATTTAATGAAGGCCAAAAGTAAGTGGAGAAGAGTAATTAACAGAAGTAATTTCTGTGAATTTTTTTGGGGTGAATGGAAACATAGTTCAAGTTCAGAGCCTTTTTTTTAATGAAGAAAGTTATTTTCAGAGTAATGATTTGTTGCATGCAGTTGACACTAGTGGTCGTGCTTATGAGGTTAGACATGGTTGTCCTATTGAGACAGAGAAAATTGTTCCTAGAAATGCAGAAGAGGTGTTAGCTGATGAAGTTTTAGGGAGACATCCTAAAGCTCCAGTGTACACTTGGAATTGTAGTAGTATTTGCAGTGTACGGCAAGAATCTATTGAATTTTTACGCAATTTATTTTGTAACTATACTAAGGAAAGTGTTAAACAAAAGATTAAGATGTTGCAAGGACTAGACCCTTGTAGAGTGAGAGAAAATACTGGTTTGCAAGGTCATTCTCTGGCTTGTCTTTCTAAAAAAGTATGTCAAAGTGGTTTTCACCATTTCAGGGTGTTAGCAGTACATCATTCTGGATTGCGGAAATTAGTCAGAAGATTGTATTATGCAAAAAGTCCAGCTCTAATGTTAAAGAAGTTGAACAGTGCTCTTTTGCATGGATCTGTATCAAGTGAAAAGAAGGTTTGTGATGAAATTGAGGTTAGTTATTTTGGTCCTGAGGAAGACAGTGCAGAAATTGAGATATTAATAGAAGGAAATATAGAAGAGAATGTACAACATTGTACTACTGAAAATGTTGAGCAAGAAATTACAAAGTTTAATGTGATTTCAGGTGAAAGGCCAAATTATTGTTGTGTGTGTTGTCGACAAACTCATTATAAAAATCAGACCAGGACTGTTGATCTGTATTTAAAAAGTGAAAAGGAAAATAATAATGAGTGGAAAGATTTTGCAACGTATTTGTTGCTAGAGAATTGTTTTAATTTGTGTTCTGATCAGCGTATTTGTAAATTAGACAGGAACAAAATGCCTGTTGGAGCTGTGCATAATAATCTTGAGTTGCTAAATTTTCCTTCTGAACTGATGGATTTAAATACCTATGAGTCTATTCTTATTCAGTGTGTGCATCCATTTCAGGCTATTGTTCGTATGGAGCCTAAGACAGGAAAATTGCCTCCTCCTGATTTACAGAGAGGATTAAAGGGAAGAGTTGTATATTTGCCTCTAGATTTAAAGAAAAATATTGAAACATTTGATGTAGAAAATGTAGAGGATGAACCTTTAGTTATTCTTGATAATGGCGTTCCTACTAAGAGTAAGAAAATCTGGCAAGAATTAGTGAATGTTAGGAAAGTGAAAAAGGCAACGTTGCATCTGGTACAAAAATAATCAATATTACAGAAATGTGTATGTGAGAGAAGAAGAAATAACTGTAGAAGAAGATAGTGACTTGCCATCTGGACAAATTTAAAAAGTGGATGTGTCCAGAACTGAAGAAATCTACGAACATTACAGTGCTCATCCACTGCACTCTAAAGAAGTGATGGGGAATACTATAAAGTTATTCCAAATGAAAGAAGAAAAAGCAAGTCCCATTAGTGTATGGGAAAAAAGCTTGGAAGGTCGTTGTTCCCCTCAGTTGTTTCCCACAGGAAAAGAAGGACGATATGATGACCGACCTGTGCAGATTTCTGCATCTGAATACCGGACATCAAGATTATATGCAGAAGATCCAAGATTTCGACAATGTATTCCGTATGTGTTTCATCTTTTGTTTGAGAGTGATTTGTCTGGACATTCTTATGCTGTAAACCATATATTGAAAACAGGTCTACATCTGCAAAATATTTCACAAAGGAATTTATGGATAAAGAACTGCAGAAAGATAATGTTTTGGAATCTCAACTAATTAATCTCATGCCGTGTCAGCGTGGTACCAATGAGTACTGGTACCGTCGTCATGAAGAACTGAAATGTATGCTAAGGAACTTATGCCCACATGCATCAAGGTGATTTGCATTCGCAAACAGTGCGAATCGCAAAATTCGGCCGTTTGCGAATGCAAATCCCTTTTTTGGGATGCATTAAGCTTTTTGATTTTTTCGCAATTTAAGAAATCGCAATTTATTTGCGATTTCTTAAATTGCGATTGCATTTAAGAAATGACAATTTTGCGATTTGTTAAATGCAATGCATGATTTTTTTTAAATTGCGAAATCGCAAATAGGTAGAGGTAAATTACCATGAAGTTAACCTTCATGGTAATTTGCAAAAACTTTCAAAAGTGCACAAAAGTGCATTTTTGAAAGTTTCATTTTACACACACACATGCCCTTGGGGCATGTGTGTGTGAAAAATGTACTTAAAGGTACATTTCAGGGGTGCAGGGGGGGTCCTTTGGACCCCCCCTCCAACCTTGAAATTGCATTCTCATTTTGCGATTCCTTAATTGCGAATCGCAAAATGAGAATGCCTTCACATTCATTCCTATGGGCCTCTAGGCCCATAGGAATGAATGTGAAGGGATTCTTAAATTGCGATTCACAAATTTTGAATCGTAATTAAGAAAAAATAAGAAATCACAAAAAAATTTGCGATTTTTTAATGCATAGCTGTTTGCGAATTCTTAATTGCGATTCCTTAATTTTCGCAATTAAGAATTCGCAAACGGGAACATTGATGCATGTGGCCGTTAGGAACTCCTACATGGTTCCTTACTCAAGCTGTGCTGAATATGCTTGGGATGATTTACTTCAATTTTTTTGAGAGGCAAATCCAAATATACTAAATATTGAATACAAGACACCTGGAGAATTGTGCTCTTTGGATCCAGTTATTGTATGCAGGTATTTCAATCATAGATTTGAAGCCATGGTGTATTTTATTACCAATAAAAAAAATTCTCCTCTTGGAGAGGTTCTGGACTTCTTTTGAAGAAAGGAGTATCAAGCAAGAGGTGCTCCTCACATACACATGCTAATATGGATCAAAGATGCTCCCAAATTTGGAACAGACTTAGATGATACTGTGTTGTCTTTTATTGAAGAATATGCTACATGTAATATACCCAAAAGTACACAAGATAAGGACTTAAGACAATAAGTCTTAGGATTCCAAAGCCATCGTTGTGGGAAATACTGTTGTTGAAAGTACAAATTGTAAGGACAAATTCTACACCAAATGCCGTTTTGCATTTCCACGGCCTGTAATTTCAAAAGGAAGAGTGAACAGTTTTATGTCATCTTTGCAACATACTATCACAAGAAAGTCTAAAAAAAAAACTACAACTTAAAAAGAACTGAAGAGTCAAAATATATAAATGACTATAACCCAGTCATTTTGTCCATGTGGAATGCTAATATGGATATTCAATATGTTGCGGACAATTCCATTGCTGTTGCTCGATATGTAACATCCTACATAACAAAATCAGAAAGACGGAATTGAAGGAAATGTGGTAAGAGATTTCCGACGAGAAGAGTCTAAATAAGAAGTTATATGCTTATATGCTTACAGTTTGAAGATGTTATCTCATCGAGAAATTGGAGCGTATGTATGTTCGGATCGGTTATCATCTGCAAGTCTTTATTCCAAATCTAGAAGAATCATTTGGGTGAGTCTAGGTCTTGCTGCAACACAGAACCGAGTTCTTAAATCTGTACAAGAAATTGAATATTTAGCTGAAAAAGAGCCAGAAACTACAGATATTGAGAAAACAAATATGTTGGATACATATTATCCAAATAGACGTCATCATCTTGAGATCATTTGTCTCTATGAAGTGCTGCAAAACTATATTTTTAAACGGAATGTTACCGAAAACATTAATAATGGTATATGTGCCGTTATTGGTTCTGAAGGATGTCTGGTGAAACAAAGAAAAGGACATTTGATTAATCACCGTAAACTGAGTTGCGAAACACCTGAAAAAAGGGAATTTGACTATTTAGCTCTTTTGCAACTTTTCAAGCCATGGCATTCAGAATTGGAATTACTTGGAGATTTCGAGAGCTAAGAAGATTCCTTCAATGCAAGTTAAGATACTAAAGAATGTCCTGTTTTTGCTAATTATGTGAAAATGTTGAATGACGAAATTGAGCAAGAAGCTAGAATTGCAGCTGAGATTGCTAGAGACAGTTCTCAAGACATCAAAGTTCTGCTCCATCAAGTCAGGACCCACTAGGAGAACCAATTGTTCAAAATGAGGCAGCAACTGCTATGGAAGAGGTGGAAACAGCAATCTATCAAGGTCAAGAAGAAGTAACAAACTTAGGAAACTTGGAAGAACAACTAAATCTGGAGCAGAAAGAAATATATGAGCAAGTGAGAGAACAGATTGACCACGGATTACTTCATGAGAAGAAAGAGTGCTTTTGCTCATCATTTGAACCTATCCAAATGTACGTGAGTGGAGAAGCTGGAACAGGCAAAAGTTTTTTAACTAAAGTAATCACAACTTTTCTACAGAAAACAACTGAGTCGCATTTGTCTTGTGTTGTCACTGCTCCAACTGGTTTAACAGCCCACAATATTAAAGGAATTACTTTACATCGTTTATTAATGCTACCAGTAGAGCATGAAAATAAATTAGAGTACCATAAACAATCTGGAGAAGCTTCTTGTGAAGTTTCAAGAGTCTTGAGGTAAATGAAACTTCTCATTATTGATGAGGTAAGCATGGTATCAAACTTAATGCTTGCTTTTGTGCATTTAAGAATGCAGCAAATTCTTAAAACAGAGTATGACGTATTATTCGGAGGAAAACACGTCATAGTTTTTGGAGATCTTCTACAACTTACTCCTGTGGAAGGACAGCCAGTGTTTAAAACACTGTCGCATGAAGATACCAGAAAGTCTTTGGGGAGCATTGGAAATGTAAACATCTGGTCATATTTTGAGTATAATGAACTTATTACAAATATGCGACAGGCAAATGATGCTGATTATGGAGCTATTATTCAAGATATAAGAAGTGGCAAAATGACTGAGCATGGCAAACAAGCTTTACAGAGATGATTACTTTTGAATTTGTTTCCCTGCAGAAAAGCAATCTGTAATCTGCTTAATGCCAACACTACGTGAATGTTCTATATTCAATGAAGAAATGTTAAAGTTGGAAAATGAAGAAATTATAAAATTGGAAGCTATTGATAAAATAGAACATGAAGGAATCACTATTATTTTGAATGAAAAGTTGAAGAGCAGGTTTAGAAAATAATTTGTATGCATGTGTAAACTGTAGGGTAATTTTACAACGTAATTTGAATGTGGAAAAAGGTTTAGTAAATGGAGCAATGGGTAAACTTTTTGATTTTGGTAAATATGTAAATAGAGATGGGATTGAATTTTTGAAAATCAAATTTGATGAAATTGCTGAAGTATAACAATTTAGTCGTTCATCTCGGTTTTTGCTTGTAAAAGATTTGTATGTACGGAGAAAACAGTTTCCTGTTTGTTTGGCATATGCGGTGACCATTTATAAATTCTAAGGTTTAAGTGTAGATAGTGCTTTAGTGAATATTGGAAGTACTGTGATTAAAGAGGGGATGGCATATGTTGCTTTGTCTCGAGTCAGAATTTTATCTGGATTGTACTTGATTGATTTTGATGAGACAAAGGTTAGTGCAGATGCAAATTGTGTGAAAGAGTATAATAGGTTAAGAAGAGAATATGCACCCAATTTAGGTCAATATCCAGTATTTGAAAAGCGTGTGGTAGGTAGAAAAAGTCGATTTGAGAATATCTGTAGTGGAACTGTAGAGACAGAAAAAGAACAAGATGAAGTTGCGCCTGCAAGCAAAAAGAAAAAGGACAGTGTTGAAGAGAATGTTGGTTATCGGTTTGAAAATAGTTGTGGTGTCAACTGCTATGCTAATGTAGTTGTTAATGTTGTTTTTGTTCTTGAAAGTTTGCAACAGCAAATTGTTGAAAATCGGGACGAAATATTCTGTTCATTGTTGTATTCTGTTTATGAGAAATGTAGCAGTGATAAAAGTAAAATACAAAGTGTTTCTGATATTCAAAATGTTTTGGACATATGTTCTGGTTCTAGTCAATTTACGCAGAATATTCAGCAAGATTGTCAGGAATTCTTATTGTTTATGCTTGGTGTACTGGAAGATGAAGGTATAGATATTGACAACTTTTTTGGACTTCCTTGTAAATGGCAACATGATTGTCAAAATTGTTTGTTTACATGTAGCACTAACATTGACACTGAAAGATTTATATATTTGACTTTACCTGACTATGAATCAGTGTCTTTTAACAATCTCATTAGACGAGCAACTCAACACATGGAGTCTAGCCAATGTAAATCAGAAATGTGATCAACATTGTTTATACAAAGATATGGACAGTATGTAATTTTAATGCTGCAACGTTGTAGAGCTGATGGAAGAAAATTGGAAACTTAAATTAAAAATGTTGCAGCTGCGCAAGTTTCAATATCAGGAAGAACTTTTGTAGCTGTTTGAATTATTTTTCATGATGGACCTTCTACAACATCTGGACATTACACTGTTTATTTAAAATGTCTGAAAGGTTGGATACATTGTAAGGATAGTCAATTCGTTTTTAAGCAACGTTTGCCTAAAGAGTTACCAAATTCTTACCTAATATTTTTAAAGCCAAAATGTTAAGTTCAAAATTTGGCCTTTTTAGGATTACTGCTGTTATGGTACATTAGTCTGGTGTTGTAGAGTATTTTGTAAGTGAGGGTGAGGAGGTTGAAGGTGACCCTCTTGTTAATATTGAGGCAGTGTATGTGTATTAGGTGGTGACTGATATGGCTGCAGCAGGGAACATTGATAATCAGTCAGGTGGTGGTCTTTTGGATTTGTTATAGTTGTTGTAGGTGTTTGGCTGGAATTCATGTGTAGAATGTTTTGCCACAGTGCAGTCTTCTGCTGATGAGGGACTGTGTTACTGTTCTTCTTCTTTTGGTAAGGATCCACTTGTAAATGTTGCGGAGCATGTGGAGGGTGTTATGGCAGTACGAGGAGATGGTGTAGACTTGCCTACACATGGAGAGGGAGGAGTTTAGGATGAATCCTAGGTTGTGGATATGGTTGGTAGGTGTTGGTAGTGTCCACAATGTAGTGAGATAGCAGGAGTCTTCCGAGGCTGCGGGGATGAGTTTGAGGATGAGTACTTTCATTGTGTGCATTTTCATGTTTAGAGAGCTGCTGTTTATGTAGTTGGTTGATGTCCTTCATTGTGTCGTGGAGGTTGCTTTTGGTGGTGTGTGGATTCTTGGTGAGGAAGAGGATGAGCTTGGTGTTGTCGATTTAGGAGATGATGTTGAGGTTGTGATGGCGGGTCACTTGTGTGAGGGTGGCCATGTAGATGTTGAATAGCGTCGGGCAGAGGGACGAGCACTGGGAGACGGAGCAAATGGTGTTGGTGGTTTTGGATCAGAAAGTTGGGAGGCAGACGCTCAGGATTTCTATGAACAATTAGCAAACTAAGAATTTGACGCATACTATTTGGCCGTGTGGAATAGTATGTGAAACCACAAAGGACTTGTTGTTATATATTTTGTCAGCATATATTTGTAAGTAATATTATTTACAGTGTATGAAAATGAATCATAATGTTTTGTTATGTTATGTTTGTTTGAGATGTGTCATATTTACGCAAGTAATTGCTCTTAGAGAAAAGCATTTAAGATATGTTTTATTTCTATTTTTTAGATTATTGAGAATGTTGAATGTTTTTTTTAAGATAATCTTATTGATTGTCTTTTTTTCGCCCGCTGTTATATGATGAGTACTATTGAAATCACTGTTTCTAGTGAAATTCAATATTTTCTGAGAACAGCAAAAAAGGCAAATGTAATACTTTACAAATTATTTTGTGTTGTAAAAGATATATTGTAACTGTATTTTTTTGTGTCTTCCACAGATGGTAATTTTATAATATATAATTTTGTTATTATTTAATATGCTTAAGGTAAGTACAAGTAAGTTCTAAAAATGGTCGATGGAATGTGCTTCAAACAAGCTCAAGTAACAAAACAAGGACAAGAAGGTCAGTGTGTAAAGATGGTTTGTATCTTTTAAGGATATTTCAAAAAATTATATACTGGGTGTACCTGTCAGAACCCCTCATCAATCAGTGGATATGATAATGACTTATCTAAACGCTAGCTGCTGCAAGAGAGATGAAGAATCCGCAAGGAAAACATACTTGGAGTGCTTTAGTGGAACAGAGGAATTCTAAGATGGCCGCCTCGAGGAAAGACATGGTGGTGGTCTAGTCATTTAGCACACACCTCTGGGGAATCCTTGGTGAGGCGCGCGCTCCCTAACGAGTGCGCATTTCACCTACGACGTTCCTGAGTTCAGTCCCGTTTTCAATTGCTCAATAGATATTCCCGAAGTGAAAGCACAGATATTTCTGAGAGAGTTAAAGAAGGTTCCCGGTTAAACTTACCTTAGTTATCTGCCCGCAACTAGAATTCAGCTTCCGAGTTGGAAGAAGCCCGCACATTGCACAGTGGTTGATTTTGACGTCGCGGCTCCTTCAGGGCAGGCGGACTCAGTCGTGTTCAGCACCTGAAGAGCATAGAGAATAAGAAACCATACCAGAAACCTAAGTGATACCTTATAGTTGACCAAGGTATATTCTTGGAAAATAATCGTATGGCTAGTTACTGAGTGACTAAACTTACCTGACATTATAGAGAATATTGAATATATTCACTCGATGTATTATCTGTAACCTAAAACGAGAAACGATAAAAGTTTTGATAAGCAAGGTCCTAAGGGAATAGAACACATTGAGTATGGAATACTAGAAACACTGTTGAATTAAGAAGGAACGTTAGTGAAAAACATAAGATATTCAAGGATTGACAGAATAGATAACAAGCAACAGCATAAAGAAAGGTTAAAAGAAGAACACAAGGAAATTAAAAATATACAAATTAGACAATAAACTGAGAGGCCTAGGTTAATGAATGTTACGTAATTATAGGTTATAAGCAGTGAGAAAAATATAGAACTTCAAGCTACAAGGTTGCAGATAAATACTAGAGGAGAGGCTAGTTCGAAAGTTGAAGAGGTAGGGAATTAGTAGGGTTAGACTGAGTTATAGATGAGGAATAGAGATAGAGTAAAGACATGAAGTATTCAAGAAGTAGTGTGATAATGATGTCTAAATATACACAGATACACAGTGTTATTCTGGACAATGAATAGTATCTTTTGCGTTTTACTAGAACACATTTATTATTTTGGAATGGGTAGGGTGAATAGATATATTCTACATTTTTTAGTAGTGTATTTTAGTATAATAGCCTTTTCCTATAGGCATAAGGAGTGACTGGTTTCGAAATTTAAGAAAAGCTAAGAACAGGATATTCTTTTAAGTAATTATATTTATATAGCTTTGCAAAGGAGTAAAACTCTAGTAATGGAATGTTATTAGATGATAGTATTTATATAGTATTTTTTGTAGGCCAAAATAGGTGAAAACAGTAGTTTTGTATTATATATTACAAAAAGTGATAACGTTAACTGTTTATATTTTTATACAAGGAGCAAGAACATAAAGGAAAAATTATGGAAAGAGAACAGCCTCATACTGAGAACATTTTGAATATTACCTTGAGTGTAATTGAAGAACTAATCGTATCTGTCACAGGCAATGAGAGTGAAGAAGGGGAAATTAGGGCTGAAGAAATGAGGTGTGATTTCAAAGACGATAGCTTTGATGGAGATTTTCTGGAAATATTAAATTATGTTGAAATTTTAGAACAAATTAATTCAGAAACTGTTAACGAGGCAATTGATCTGAATGACATATCTGATGAACTTGTGGTGGAATGTCCGTTCAATTATGAGATGTTACAAAAATAAATGTATTGTTTAAAAATAATAAACGTTTTAGCACTATCTACTAATGTATTTATTGTACTAAAAGTGAAGCACTTATAGATTCAGTTATATATTCTTTAAATGTTTGTATTGATGTAAAATATGCAAAGTGGGTCAGAGAGTATGGATTGGTTAAAATTCGTATGGAGTATACATGCAGTCTTGTATGCACCTGCAAACTTATGCTTTATGCCTTCAATTTCCCAGTCTGAATCCTTAGACTTCCTCCAAACACTCTGTCACTGTTGTTTTAGTTTTGTAGTGAGTAATTTATCGGCATGTAGTAATCCATTCACTACATTAAAACACTAATGGGCATATCCCCAGGAATATGTTAGTTATTGTGCTCCGTGATACCACCACCATGGATGTGCCGTATTTACAATGTGAGTTATGTTGCAAGTGGAACACATCTCCAGCAATGCTCTGGGGGCCCTATGCTGAGAATGCTGTGTCAATCCTAAAACCTGCTTCAAGCTAGTGCAGGGTTTTGACACAGCATAAGCGAAAAAGTGAAATCTTGTAGACTTCAGTCAGCAACTTTTAGGAGGTGTCATTGATGTCATCAGGGATGTCATTTGAGATGTCATCAGTGATGTCATGAGTGATGTCACTGACCATGTCATGAGTGATGTAATATGTGATGTCATCAGCAGTGCATTGCGGGTGCGCGAGTTTTAGTTCGCTGAACTAACTATAACAGGGAAATTTCAAAGGTTTTGTATGAGTGAAATGACCAGCTAACTATAACAAGGGTGAAACCTATGGTTTTTTCAGGGAATTTCTAAGGTTTTTTAAATGTTAATTCCTAACTATAACATGGTATGGTTTTTCCAGTGAATAAATATATATATATATATATATATATATATATATATATATATATATATATATATTCACTGAAAAAACCATAGGTTAGAGACCATATATAGTTAGCTGGACATTTTATTGACATAAAACCAATGAAATTCCATATATAGTTAGTTGCACTAACTATATATCGCGCACCCGCAATCCACTGCTGATGATGTCACATATTACATCATTCATGACATGGTCAGTGACATCACTGATGACATCACTGATGACATCTCAAATGACATCACTGATGACATCACTGATGACATCTCAAATGACATCACTGATGACATCATCTAGTGTCTGTGTGTTTTTGTAAAGTTTAAATATGTTTTACATATTGAAGAATGAGTGGATGTATGGAAGACTGAGTGTGTGTGTGGCTGGCTGGGAGGTGTGTGACTCTGTGCATATCAATGTGTACTTGTATCAGTGATTGTATAAGAGAGTAAGTATGTGTTAGTATATGTGTGAAAAGTATGGTGTTCTGTGTTTAACTGTATAGATGAGGAAATCGAAGTGTGATTGATTCTTCACAGGACTGACTAGGTGTATGAGTGCATATGATAGTGTTGTAATAATGAGTGACTGTATGTATGAGTGATTGTATGGGTGAATGAGTGAATGTGTGTGTAGACGTAGGAATCAGTGAGTGCGTATGTAGTAACTGGTATTGGTGTGTCATGATGTCATCAGTGATGTCATTTGAGATGTCATTTGAGATGTCATCAGTGATGTCATCAGTGATGTCACTGACCATGTCATGAATGATGTAATATGTGACATCATCAGCAGTGGATTGCTGGTGCGCGATATATAGTTAGTGCAAATAACTATATATGGAATTTCATTGGTTTTATGTCAATAAAATGTCCAGCTAACTATATATGGTCTCTAACCTATGGTTTTTTCAGTGAATTTTCAAGGTTTTGTAAATGCAAATTCCTAACTATATATGGTCTATAACCTATGGTTTTTTCAGTGAATTTCATTGGTTTTTTAAAAGCTAATATCTATAGCTGTAAAATATATTCTTTATTACGTGACGTATCACGTAGCCACGTGAGATGCCTCATGACGCGTCGCATAACCGTGACGTATCGGCTCTGCAGCGCAAACAAAACCCGTAACGTAAGCGTGCCGGAGCACGCTTACAGATATATATATTTTTTTTAACCTTAATTAGACAAAATCCACACGTGCACATATCTTGAGGCCTTGCAAAGGCACATCAAACAAACAGTCCCTGCAATTTTGCCAAGTTTGCTGGAAATCCATTCCCTTAATTTTTTTTTTACTGTTTCTCTTGGTTTTCCCCTTGTTACGCTTACCGGGACGCTACCCTGTACGCGAACCGGACGCTCCAAAAACACAAGATGGCGGACTCCCGCTACGCTGCCGGTTAGCTGCCCGGTTCGCGTACCGGGAAGCGCCTCTACCGCGAAAAATCGCGGGGGACTTTAATATCCCCCTCATCAATCCTAGGGGGTCAGGAGTGGTCTACCTTGCCCCCTTTCCTTCATTTCCCCCTTCTTTTTTCACCACATCTTGTCTCTCGAACCTACCGAGAGACAAGATGGCGGCCGCTCTGGACTGTTTACAATGTTGACAGCTACGCTGCCGGTTAGCTGCCCGGTTAGCTGCCCGGTGAGCTGCCCGGTGAGCTGCCCGGTTCGCGTACCGGGACGCGCCTCTACGGCGTAAAATCGCAAAAAAAAAATTTTTTTATTTTTTGCCCCGCGGGGCACCTTAATATCCCCCTCATCAATCCTAGGGGGTCAGGAGTGGTCTACCTTGCCCCCTTTCCTTCATTTCCCCCTTCGTTTTTCACCACATCTTGTCTCTCGATCGTACCGAGAGACAAGATGGCGGCCGCTCCGGACTGTTTAGAATGTTGACAGACACCGGAGAGCCAATCAGCTTCGCTTCGCGAAGTTCCGTTACGCGTCAGGTACGCGAACCGGGGTGCTAACCGGAGCGCTGTCACAGATATATATATATTTTTAAACGTTATTTTCTCAAAATCCACTGGAGCACATATATTGAGACATAGCAAAGGCACGTCGGGCAAACCATATCTACAATTGTGCCAAGTTTCATGTAAATCTATTCAGCCGTTCGAGCTAAAAGTGAGTCCAACCGCCCTATGGAAAAATGAATGGGAAAAACGCGTTTTGGGACCCCCCTTTTTTCTCGGCCCCCCCTTGACGAAACCCCCCCAGAAACAAAATGTGCCATTTTCCTGAAAATTTCAGCCAATTCCGTCTACAAACGCCAAAGTTATTTATACATAGAATTTTCAGAAATCCCATAGAGAAAAAATCCTAACTATATATACCCACTGGCTATCGCCAGTAGGTAATATACATATTTAAACATATATAATCTGCATATCTATATAAATATAAATGCATGCATACATATACATATATGCATACATATGCATGTTATTTACATGAAAGTTTTAAAAACACTAATAAAAGCAAAGCTAAAAAGCCACCTCATTACAAACAGAATGGCTTTAACTTAAACGAGGGCGAGATCTATTGCATTTTCAATGCTTGTTTACTTTGGTTCTATCAAGAAGGCATTCAGATGTGTCACACATTTGCCATAAATTCTGAATGTTAGCACTCTAGTTGCTCATTAGATCACTGTAGTAAAGCTAGTGCTCACCAGGGAAGTCTGCTGCTAATCATGGTTTGCAGCCATTTTCCCGCATTTTTTATCCCGCAGACTTTCAGTCCGCATACCATTATCCCGCAAGGTCATTGACCTCGCAAACCATTATCCCGCATTTTTTCAAAACGCATGTGCATTTATCGCGCATGCCTTTACAAAGAATTACGTTTTAAAGGCATGTATGGTAAATGCATTTGCGTTGTGAAAACCACTAAGACGAGAGAGGTAAGTGGGTTTGTGTTAATTTTTTCGTGGGTTAGTGATTGTGTAGTGTAGTGTAGTGTTGTGTAGTGTAGTGTTGTGTTAGTGTAGTGTAGAGTTGTGGTGGTTGTTTAGTGTAGGGTCATGCTGGGGGTAGTGTTTTAGGGTTTAGGGTTGTGTTGTAGTGTTTGCGTAGTGTAGGGTCATGCTGGGGGTAGTGTTTTAGGGTTTAGGGTAGTGTTGTAGTGTTTGCGTAGTGTAGGGTCATGCTGGGGGTAGTGTTTTAGGGTTTAGGGTTGTGTTGTAGTGTTTGCGTAGTGTAGGGTCATGCTGGGGCTAGTGTTTTAGGGTTTAGGGTAGTGTTGTAGTGTTTGCGTAGTGTAGGGTCATGCTGGGCGTAGTGTTTTAGGGTTTAGGATAGTGTTGTAGTGTTTGCGTAGTGTAGGGTCATGCTGGGGGTAGTGTTTTAGGGTTTTGGGTAGTGTTGTAGTGTTTGCGTAGTGTAGGGTCATGCTGGGGTGTAGTATTTTAGGGTTTAGGGTAGTGTTGTAGTGTTTGCGTAGTGTAGGGTCATGCTGGGGGTAGTGTTTTAGGGTTTTGGGTAGTGTTGTAGTGTTTGCGTAGTGTAGGGTCATGCTGGGGGTAGTGTTTTAGGGTTTTGGGTAGTGTTGTAGTGTTTGCGTAGTGTAGGGTCATGCTGGGGTGTAGTGTTTTAGGGTTTTGGGTAGTGTTGTAGTGTTTGCGTAGTGTAGGGTCATGCTGGGGTGTAGTGTTTTAGGGTTTTGGGTAGTGTTGTAGGTCGCCAGTAGGTATATATAGTTAGGATTTTTTCTCTATGGGATTTTTGAAAATTCTATGTCTAATAACTTTGGCGTTTGTGGACGGAATTGGCTGAAATTTTCAGGAAAATGGAACATTTTGTTTCTGAGCAGCCCCTGAAAATTTGGGGGGGGTTCGTCAAGGGGGGGCCGAGAAAAAAGGGGGGTCCCAAAACGTGTTTTTAACATTGAGTTTTCCATAGGGCGGTTGGCCTCACTTTTAGCCCGAACGGCTGAATGGATTTGCACGAAACTTGGCAAAATTGTAGGGACTGGTAGCCCGATGTGCCTTTGCTAGGTCTCAATATATGTGCTCCAGTGGATTTTGAGAAATTAACGTTCAAAAAAAGATATATATCTGTAACAGCGGACCAGGCAGCGCTCCAGTTCGCGTACTTTTCGCGTTACGGAGCTTTGTGAAGCGAAGCTGATTGGTTCTCCGGTGTCTGTAAACATTCCAAACAGTCCGTAGCGGCCGCCATCTTGTCTCTCGGTAGGATCGAGAGACAAGAGGAGGCCAAAGCGAAGGGGCAAATGACCATAAGGGGGCACAGTAGATCCTCCCTGACCTCTTAGGTTTGATGTACCATTTTGCCAAGTTTGGTGTAATTCCGTTCAGCCATTCAGGCTGTAGACGTATCTAAATGTCCTATGGAAAATTGCATGGGGAAAACACATTTGAAAGTGTTGAAATTTAGAACCAATTAAAATTTTACTTTGGTTTTGTATTTGTGTGTGATGAAAGTTAATTGGTTATGTATATATCTAAAATGAGAGGAAACCACAGCCATTTTGTGATACTACTGTCTGAGGTACATTTGTGAGGAATTTTTGGTGGTCAATTGCTGGGGTTTGATTTACACAGTACTAACACTTCTCCTACTTTTAAAAAGGTGAGTTGTTAATTTGTAAGGGGAACTATGTTGTACACTTGAAGATAATTTGAAAAATGTTTTCTGTTATTTATTTACAGTCCTTCTGTTATACTAAATACTTGATAAAGTTAGTTTTATATTATGTATTACTAAAAACGATAAATGAAAGTGATTATTTTTTTCTGCAATTTACAGCAAGCAATTTCAAAATAAAATGGCTCACAATGAAGAGACCGTGGCAATTTCTTTTGAATTATCCACTACATTTATTGAAATTGAGAGCACCAATAATGAAATATTGTCACAAGTAGGAGATGACTTGAATGATTTTTTTGATCAATCTGTTGATGGCGCCATCTTGCCTTTTTTGAAATGCCACACTTTTGTCGTGCACGGCAGCCATTTTAGATGCCTTGACCAGACCCACTCTCTGCACGCTGTCGATTCGTAGCATGGCTCCCAACCCTCGCAAGCATCTTCCCCAGGCACTAATTACCCCCGCTCTATGTTGTATGCATCGGCAATAAACCTCCCCCCATCTGCGCTGCTCTTCCCTGAGAATCACACTCTGTGCCCGCCCGACACCTCCCTTTCGCCCTATTCACTACCGCACCCTCTGACACTCCTCTTCCTCTGTGTCCGATTGTCCAGGCTATCAGCTAGCCCTGCAGATGTAGTTTATGGCCCCAGCTGTAAAGAATCACCCCTCTTCAAAGGAGTTATAGTAGATCAAGGCCCACACCCGATGAGATCTGTCACACCACACGTGTTCCTACTATCTGAAAACCATCCTGTGTTGTGATTGGGGAGGGGACCGAGCCTGAAGCGGAAGATTCCAGGGATGACTCTTTGTACATCAAAGTTTTTACAATTATGTGTCATATTAAAAATATATAGCACTCCAACAAAGTAGTAGGATTATAAAACTTTAATAACTTATAAATATATACAACAAAACAAAAACAGTAAAAACATTTAAACAACGAAGAGACCGTGGCAATTTCTTTTGAATTATCCAATACATTTATTGAAATTGACAGCACCAATAATGAAATATTCTCACAAGGAGGAGATGACTTGAATGATTTTTTTGATCAATCTCTTGATGGCGAATTTATCGAATGTTTGGAGACCATAGAGTTACAAGAATCATCATTGCAGACTTTTCATGAGGAAATTCCTGATGAGGACATGTTACTAGTTCTTTCAAATTATGAAAATTCAGAAGATGTTGCCTGGGTGCCGCACTGATTTGGGTATCCGGCGTGGGGCGTCCCGGGGGGTGGATTGTCAGTAGCGGTCTGTTGTGCGAATAGTTCCAAGGCAGCAGAAAGCGCTGAAATCTGGATGTCACGAAGGTGATGTCTAGTAAGTTGCCGCCCAGCAAATAACGGCGTGGGGCGCCGCGGGGGTGAGTGAGTCCAGTAGGCACCACAGCTATACTTACCGGCATTGCAGAATTACTGCTGGGGACAATGCCTGTGCTGTAGCAGGGTCACAGCAGAAACAAAAAGGATTCTGTTGAAGATGTTGTTGGTTTTCAATTTGAAAACAGTTCTGGTGTCAACTGCTATGCTAATGTAGTGGTTAATGTTTTGTTTTCTCTAGAAAATGTAAAAGAGGGGGAGGCAGTCCATAGTTCCGGTAAAAGGGCAAAGGAAAGGATCGGTGGTTTGAACTATCAGTCAAAAAGGGGAGGGGGTGCAACAATTTTTCCTACCGGGTCACACTGTGCTTTCACCGGAACTGAGGTCTGCAGGATTCCAGTCATTCAAACTGAGGCTGGCGGCAGCATGGGAGCGCCGACGTCCCGCGGATACAGTTTCGTCACTCCACGGGCGATCATGGCAGTCATTCCCCATCGGGGGTGTCTGCGGGGGTCGGAGACTCCCGCGGCTCCTCTAGAATCTTCAAGGTCGTGGAGGACTACGGTGGTGGAGTCAACCAGTGACCGGGCCATTTCTTTATGCTGGGCCCGCTCTTGCCAGGTCGACCGCCATTTTGAGAGTTCGGTAGCTACTGGCGATCGCGGGGTCAAATGAGCGGACGGGCTCCACCCTGCCGGGCGAGACGTTGCAGCATTGCCACAGTGGAAGAACCCTTTTCCGGGCGCCTGGAGCACTGAGGGTGCAGCTGGGAAGCCTCCACCTGGGGAGGCGGGAGAGGCCTGTTTGCAGCGTCTCTCCCTCCCAGTGCACCCCACGGCGTCTCGCTTGACATTTGTTATGGCCGGACCAGGCGATGAGGATGAGGGGGGGGTCGGAGGCATGTGCAAGACATCCCCCCCCAGTGTTGTCGCAGCCATTATAAAAGAAAGAAGAAATGTCCCGTCCGTCTTTGGGCCGCACCTCCGGTGGATGGCGGCCGGACGCCCTTTGCTCTGGCCCCATGAACGGGTTCCTTGGCTCATCGGCTGCAGCCGGATCCCGTCGGCCCCAGCCCCCGGCCGTTGGTGGCCGGACCGGGAGAGAGTGTGGAGGGACAACCTGCAACTCTCAAGGGCCACCGCGGCCGGACTGGGAGAGAGAGGGGAGGGTCGAGGACACGGACATCCCCCCCCCTGAAACTCTCCAGTGTTGTCAATCCCCCTGGCCGGGTCCCGCTGGCCTCGGCCTCTCCTCCGGCTACACCCTACGTGATGATCTACTGGCCGAGGCGTGGCAGCAGGACCCGCCTTATATGTGTTGCTTCCGGCTGGGCGTAGCCGAAAACCTGTTGCCCTTTGGAAGTTTCTAGAATGGGGCGGATGTCTGCTGACTTCTATCTGTCCCAGTTTGCCGTTATTTGGCCGTGGCAGGCGGTGGGACAGACACGTTTTGGGGCAGTGAGGGGCGATGTTTTCAGGTTTCTTATTACGGGCTTACTTCTAACGTTTCTTGTTTCTAGGACAATAATAGGTTTTATCATTACGTATTGTTATCGTTTCTTTGTTTGTTATTTAATAAAAAGTTCATCAGTGGCCTACTGATTTTCGTTTTCCTATTCTTTTCTTTCCAGGTTGTTTCATGCTAAAGTTTCTGTTAACAGGATACAGTGATCACTTCGTTATTATTGCATATGTCCTTTTCACTAGGGGTGCTCTCTGGTCGGGCCAGATGACCTATCTCTAGTAAATGGTCCGGGTGAAACAGGTGCATCAATCAGTGGGGAGTAGATAGGCATGACAGATTACAACGGGGGAGAAAGGTCCGCATTACGTACCCTTTCACTACTTGCAAAGATTTTCCTACGTTTATTTGCAAACAGGGAATACCTCCAAAAAGAACTAATTGCCAAACAGTCAATGTTCGGACAATCAATCAATCAATGAGGAATGAAATAGGTACGACGTGTTAAAGGCTTGCGTTACCTACCCTTCACTATCTGCAAAGGGAGAGAGAATATTCCTATTCTTCCTCGTTTGCAGGCAGAGAAGATCCTTAAGAGAACCAACTTCGAACAATTCAATGCTCGATTCAAACAATCAACAAGGGGTACTGTGAACACAAATGAACGCCGCTTATGTACATACACATTGCTATTTTCAACAGGTTGTTCCTAATGTTTCTATTTTAGCGAGGTCAAAAAGAGATCCCATTAGTGGCCTTCTGATTTTGCTCGATTCCTTTGGTTTTTTCACACGATTTTTCGCTATCTGCAAAGACTAAACAGAGTATTGCGACTCTGTGCTTGTTTGTAAATAGAGAATGAACCAAAGAGAACAATCAATCAAATGGAGAGAGAATCAGGCACGATGGATTACAACGGGGGCAAAGGCCTGCGTTAACTACCCTTCACTATCTGCAAAGAGAGAGTACTCCTAATAGAAATGAGGGGTGGGGGGCAGCATTCAAAGCAGATCAGTGTGCATAAACACGAAAATGTTTTTACTTACCACGTACTTGACATTCGACAGTTTATGATATTTGCTATTAAAAAACCATTGAAATTCACTGAAAAAACCATAGGTTATAGACCATATATAGTTAGGAATTAGCATTTACAAAACCTTGAAAATTCACTGAAAAAACCATAGGTTATAGACCATATATAGTTAGGAATTAGCATTTAAAAAACCTTATTTTACTCACACAAAACCATTGAAATTTCATATATAGTTAGTTGCACTAACTATATATCGCGCACCCGCAATCCACTGCTGATCATGTCACATATTACATCATTCATGACATGGTCAGTGACATCACTGATGACATCACTGATTACTTTTTGTGGATGCTGCTGGAGATTTGGTTTTGAGGCCTTTTGGATTACTTTTGGATTCGAAATTTGATTTCACAAGTAAGTTGATAAGTTGATGTTGTTTGTTTGTGGTGATTTTTGTGTGTGTTTTTTGACTTTTTGGGGTGGGGTTGGGGGCTGGCTATGTTGGTGGGAGGCCATTTTGAGGCATGGTCCTGCAGGTCCTGGCCATGTGGATGGGGTCAAGCGGCCATTTTGAAGTCAGGCAGTGTGCTTTGTGCCCTAGGCCCACCCAGTCTGCTCTGATTTCTTTCATTATGCCCAGGGGGCCTAGAACTCCAGCGGATTACCCAAAAATCGGATAAAAAAAAAAAAAAATTGCCTGTGTTCGCACTGCTCGCGTCCCGTGCAGCAACAATCTCGCACTCGCGAAATTGTACAAATTACAATTCTGCACATGAATTGAAAACTACCAGGCTTAGTTATGGGTGCATGCATGATACAACTGTTTTGTTGAATTTTAACATGATTCTGGCCAGGGCATGGATGGCATTGGATTGTGGTGATTTTTGTGTGTTTTACGACTTTTTGGGGTGGTGTTGGGGGCTTGCTATGTGGGTGGGGGTCATTTTATTGCCTGGTCCTGTGTGGGTGGGGGTCTAGGGGCCATTTTTAAGCCAGTTTGTGTGCTTTGTGCCATAGGCCTGCACCCAGTGTGCTGTGATTTTATCATGCCCAGGGGGCCCAGAATCGGTCTGTTCGCGGATTTTGCTGGTTTTTCGCCACGTTCGCGTCGTGAAGCAACAATCTCGCACTCGCGAAATTGCAAAAATTGCAATTCTGCACCAGAAAACCACCAGCAGGCAGCATAAACCTTCTGAAACTTGATGGATGGCATTGGATTGTGGTGATTTGATTGGTGTTGTGTTTTTTGATTTTTTGGAGTAGGGGTTGGGGGCTGGCTATGTTGGTGGGGGCCATTTTGAGGCATGGTCCTGGCCATGTGGATGGGGGTCAAGCGGCCATTTTGAAGGCAGGCAGTGAGCTTTGTGCCATAGGCCTGCACCCATTTTGCCTTGCTTTCACCCATTGTGCCCAGGGGGAGTCAGTGGTACATGAAACTATAACCCTCTCTGTGTGTGCTCTCTTGGATCAATGTTAAATTCCTGTTTCCCAAAAATTTAGCAGTTCTTAATTTTGAAATTTCCATATTGTGTGGTGTGCACGTGTGTATTCATAAATGCCTACTTGCAAACTATTTATTGAAGCGCTACATATGCAACATATATTTACTGATGTTCCTCTGTCTTCGTTTGCTTTTAGGTGCACAAAGTCAATAACTCTGCATCATCGTTGAGCATCAGTGCCAGGAAGAAGTCCTGCTGCGGCCTGCTGTTCCGACATCTGAAGAAGATGGCTCCAAAAAGAAGTGCCCGTAGCTCCTCTTGCAAGAAAGATGTCTCTACTAAGGAGAAGAAGAAGCAAGTGGCACCACTTACCAAGGAGACTGGTGGCTCTACCACTAAATTTTTGTGGAAAAAACAAAGGCCCACCATGAGTGCTGCACAGGTAGCCTGTTTAGTGGTTCTATCACCAACGACCAGTGATGTTGGCTCATCGCAAGAAAGTAGCAGCACACCATCAACACAGGTTGTAACTCATCTCACAAGTACTATTCAACAACCAAAGCAGCAACAACAACTGCATGGACTACTAGTACAAGCACAAGTACATGCGCAAGGAGCTGGCCGAGAAGGAGCTGTCCGAGAAGGAGCTGTCAGAGAAGGAGCTGTCCGAGAAGGAGCTGTCCGAGAAGGAGCTGGCCGAGAAGGAGCTGGCCGAGAAGGAGAAGGCCGATAAGGAGCTGGCCGAGAAGGAGAAGGCCGAGAAGGAGAAGGCTGAGAAGGAGAAGGCCGAGAAGGAGAAGGCCGAGAAGGAGAGGTCCATGGAGAATTGCAAGTAGAGGTCAGTGAAGAGGCCCATGTAGTGGCGCATGGAGCGGTGCAAGTGCCCACAATGGTTGTTCTTCCAGAAGTAGGGGCGCAGGAGGAAATTGACTTTGGAGCCGGGGTATCATGTCAGGAAGACGAATGCACTCCTCCTGATGATTCATTTTCTCCCAGCTCCCCAGCAAGGAAAAGATCAAGGAGTGTGTGTAGAAGTTCCTCTTCAAGCCCCGCTCCATCAGATGATCTGGGTCTAGATTGGCAACCATCTCCGACGTCTGAGAGGGAGGCACACCATGAGCTGCGAAAGATATCAAATGTTAAAAGGAAGGGCCCCGGAAAGCTCATACTTATGGATCCGAACGTCGGACTTGATGAAGTGGTGCATTCTGATGTTGTTGAACAGGATGACAGCAATGACCTAGTCATCACACACGTCATTCCAGCCACACCGGCCATGCAGCAGACAGACATTTATACCCTATCCCGACGTCATGCTGAGCGTGACCCTGGCGACGTGGCACTGGTAGCACCACCAACGCAGTCAAGTAGTACAACAAGTTCAACAAAACCTACAGCTCCCATATTTTCTCCCCAGAGGGGGACTCCATCCAGCTCGACTCCCTCAAGTAGGGTTGCTGCAATAATTGCACAACCCAGTAGATGTCTGCAAGGCTCATCCACCACTGCTTCATCTGGCATTGGCAGTGTCATCTCGTGCGGCAAAACCAGAAGTTTCCAGTCCCCAGTTTGGAACTTTTTTAGTGTCCATGCAAAGTATGATAACATAGCCGTTTGTTGCATTTGTAAGACTAGAGTTAGCCGTGGTAAGACTGGTACCAACTATGGAACCGGAGGCCAGATAGGTCATCTTAAAAGAAGGCACGCTGTCGAATGGTTTGCGCACCTAGCAAACATCAAGGGAAAGCAATCCCAAAGGGCAAGTGGCCAAAATATACCCATACTAGGTGTTTCATCTGAAGATGACGGGGAGGTAGAAGAAGCGTCAGACATTTGTCCGGTTGCACCCAGTACCCCTGGCAGCACCACACCCTCCGGAACACATAGGAGGCACACTGAGAGTCTGGGAGACACACCAATGCGGAAAATGTCAACACTGAGCAGAAGTGGGTCGAAGAAGGCATCAGCATCATCCAGTAAATTTGTCCAGCGCACCATTACAAACATGTTCTCCTCAGATGCGCAATTTCAACGCAACCACCCAATTGTACGCCTGTATAACACTAAGCTGGCTAAAATGCTAGCGGTGGACCTTCTCCCTTTTTCGTTTGTCGAAGGTGTGGGTTTTCTTGAACTCGTGGCAACACTGGCCCCTAAATGGAAGGTTCCTAGCCGGTTCTATTTTGCCAGGGTTGCTGTTCCAGCACTACATAAAGAGGTGCTTGAGTTGGTTGGGGCAGCTTTGCAGAAGAGTGCTGTTCACACTATACACCTGACAACAGACATGTGGACCAGTTGCCAAGCCCTTGATTACATGTGCATCACTGCACACTGGGTCTCTTTTTCAGGGGTTGTAAAACAGATAAATGCAGGTGGTGACTTGGTCGAGATTTTTAAGGGTGCTCGTAAACATGCAACATTAGCCATGTTTGGCATGGAGAAAACTCATACTGCAGCCAACATTTTGGATGACTTTAACAAAAAGGTCTCGCAATGGCTGCCCCCAAGAAATTGCAAGGTTGGTTATGTTTCTACTGATAATGGCAGCAATGTAGTTAAGGCCATGGAGAACGGTTACTATTTCAGAGTGCCGTGTTTGGCGCACTGTATGAACCTTGTCGTGCAAAAGTTCTTGAAAAAAGAACTTGCAGTCGACAAAATACTGACCATCTGCAGAAGAATATGCACACATTTCAACCATTCTTTTAAGGCCCGGAAGGAGCTGAGGCGCCAGCAAAATGTACGTAGAATGCCAGTGAAAGCACTTATCCAGGAGGTGGCAACACGTTGGAACTCAACCTTCTACATGCTTGAGCGTCTGCATGAGCTGTTTCCAGTAGTCAATGAGTATTTCTACAACCTGGGTGGTGATACGACAGAAATGATGCTAGCGGTGGAGCAATGGCAGCTAGTTAAAAGCCTGACAGACATGCTTCGTCCTTTTGAGGTCTTCACGCGTGAAGTCAGCAAGTTGAGCAAAGCTATCCCATTGTTGCTGAAGCTCGAGCACCAAGTCAAGGTGGTGTCTTCAGAATTAAAAGATGCTGGAAAGAATGAAGCATATGAGTTGGCGCAGAGATTATTACAACGCCTAGTTAGCAATAAACGGCTTGTAAATATCAAGAAACAACAGCACTACATTTGTGCTACTATTCTGGATCCACGTTACAAAAAGCCATTGTTTGGCAAAGTAATAATTCCTTTTGAAACATCAGATGTTACAGAGTACAAAGATTGGCTAGCTCAGTCAGCCATTGGTTTTGAAAGAGAGCGGAAGGAAACTGTAGGAGAAGACAGTACTACTAGTGAATCAGCAGGCCATCAGGCGTCCCAAAAAAACACTTCTGCATCTGTGCCTGTGGCAGAAGTGAGTGACTTTTCCTCTGAGCCGTTAACCACACCAGCAACCGTATCATCTGCATCAGGCCCAGGCGATATGTCTGAAGCGGATTGGCTAAGTGAGCTAGGGTTTCCTTGTCCCAGAAAGGACACAGAAGTGCAAAGTACAGGAATCCGGGGGAACATTGTTTCAATGGTGCAGGCCTATCTGGATGACTCAACAGCGGTCAATATTACTGAGGACCCATTGGCGTATTGGCATGGGAAAAGAAACATATGGCGAGAGCTCACCAACCTGGCTATCAATTACTTGTCTTGCCCACTCGCAAGCGTGTCTTCAGAACGTGTTTTTAGTTCTGCTGGTGGCATTGTGACTTGCAAAAGGTCCCGCCTCTTGCCCGCAAATGTGGAGCGGCTCACCATGATAAAGATGAACCAGCACTTCATACCACCAGATTACAAAGTACGAGAATGCACGCAGGAAGAAGAGGACACCGACCTACCTGAGGAAATTTCTCCTCAGTTACCAGAAGTACTACCAACTGAATTTGCAGAGTATGAGGACGGGTTCTGCTTCCCTGACAGCGAGTTCTGAAAATGAGTCAATGAATCATTATCTTTATTTTTCGTCCTTATTCACTTTTATTCCTGTGTGTCTGTCTTTCTTTGTTTAGCAAGTGCTTCATCACATTCACAACAAAACTGTAATCACCCAATCAAACAACAAGCCCATCAGCAGAACTGTCTTGATTTTGATGCCGCAGCATTCCTCAGGTTCACAACAGTTAGTTGACAAGAACTCAGTCCTGGTCGTCTATCCTCCTCCTCCAGACTCACCCTATCCATTTCCCGTAATGCTGATGCCTGGATTCTGCACAATGAAGAAACTTACGTTGACGAGTCCCCTAAAGAGGGACTGGAAGTAGTGAGTCCTCATTTAAATACATTTTGCTAAGTGTGACTTTTTTCCCCGATTTGCTTTTTGGCTGTTTGGGGGGTGTCAAACTTGTTTGCGCTTGGGTTTACGGGTCTTGGCGGGGCCATTGCTGGCAAGGTCTATTAAGGGATGAAATTGGTTAGGCATTTACTTTGGAAAACATTTGGCCAATTACACGTGAACGTTTAGGCGTTATTATTGCTCGCTTGCCTGTCTTAGGGGTGGTGTCTGTGGGGCTTCTAGGTTTTTGGGGTCTGTGAGCACCGCTGCCACATTACTAATGTTGATTGCTTTTGTTTTGCAGAAAATCCACGCCGGGAAACTCCAGTTGGGGCCCTGCTGCAGAACGGTTTAGGACACTGTGAATTCCAGGTGGAGCCAGCCCTCAAATACAAATTACAGGTAAGATAAGCGTTTGGATGGGAGGTAGTATAATGGAGTATTAGGAGAGGCGAGAGAGTGACAGTGGTACTAGTAGTAAAGTCCTAGGACTCTTGAATTAACAAACTCTGTGACAGGCATTTACTTTGGAAAACATTTGGCCAACTACACGTGAACCAACACAAACTTACTGCAAAACCACCACCCACCAGGCTCAAAAGTAGTAAAAAACACTGACAGGTATGCTCAGATAAAGTTTGAAAAAGTACATTTTTATATCCCTAACAAAATAAACTCCCGCAAGACCCTCCCTAACCCCAACAAATAAATAGTCCTTCAAAAGTCCCCAAAAACCCCAACTCCCAATTCCCACCCCCCAAAAGTCTCTAAAAAAGGGGCAAGGGACACTCTAGGGATGCATGGTGTTGACTTTGGCCTCCAGGGCATCATGCCTTAGGGCCAGGGCATTGTACTGTTCCCGGAGGGTGGTGTGGCCTAAGCGGAGGCCCTCCAACAAATTTTGATATTCTTTCAATTTCCGGACCTCCGCCTCCAGGTCGGACACTCTGTGGATTGCACGGCGCAAGCAAACCTTTAGAGTACTGTGAGGGGCAGCCTTTGCTGCTCGGCGGTGGCGTCTGCCAGCACGGCTCCGTTTCGCCGGAGCACTGCGCTGACCGGCAGAACGTGGGGTCACGGAGGAGGATGCAGATGTCCCATTCGATGTACTGGACTGCGTGTCCTCCCCCTCCAGTTCCACCAGCCGCCGATATTGGGCAACAGTAGCATCCAGCCTCCGTTGCCGGGCCAGTAGAGCCTGCATACTCCTTGTTGGTTTTGATGTTTTAGTATGACCAACTATATGAAGAAAGAAAGACATAATCTGTAACCAATGCTCTTTAAGAATATGATTAACACAAAATGATTCAGCAGGAAGTTGTGTCACAGTACAAGTAGCAACTAGCCAGCGCAGTACAAAACTATTCAGGCCAGTATCATGGGCGTCCGCAGGGAGGGGCAAGGGGGGGCGCTTGCCCCCCCCTGGATCGCAGGTCCATCCAGTGCTGGCCCAGTGACAAATTACAATATGGTAATTACAGCAGGCTGGGACCGACAGACAGATAGAGGCAGAGACAGGGACAGAGAGAGAGGAAGACAGAAGGAGAGAGAGAGAGGGAGGGAGCCAGAGGGTGACAGAGGGAGGGTGAGGGAGGGAGACAGAGAGAGAGAGACAGCGAGGTAGAGGGAGACACAGGGAGACAGAAAGAGGGAGACAGAGAGAGAGAGAGAGAGGGAAACAGAGAGAGGGAGGGAGACAGAGAGAGAGGGAGGGAGACAGAGAGAGAGGGAGGGAGAGAGACAGAGAGAGAGACAGAGAGAGAGAGAGAGAAAGAAAGATGTGTGTAATGTGTATGCCAGGTCTGGTGGCTCAGTGGACGAAGGCATCCGCTGCAGGGGCATGAGTTCAACCTCATGGTCATAGTTTTTTTTGTTGCTCTAGATCCACCCCCCTCCCCCACTGACCCTGCCCCCTTCGGTGCGGCCCTTGGCCACAAACCACACTGTCAATTTGGCCCCGAGAGAAAGTTTGTGAGGACCCATGCTCTATAACCACATCCTCCTGATTTAGATTGAATAGTTTTTTTCTGGCATTTTGTGTTTTTCCCTCTGTTTTATTGTAGTTGCCAGGTCGTCTGCTGTGGTGCCGCACAAGATTTTTCTCTTCCCCCTATGGGGTTCTTTGTTTATTTAAGCTCTATGTCGTGTTGGATTTAAAAAAAATGTATTTAATACTTGTGCTCAATCATGTCAGGAGTAGGACTCAGGAGATGGTGATGATGTTGCACCCCCCCCTGGAAACATTTCATAGTATTTTTCGAAGTTCATCCAGTGACCGTCTACTCTCTGTAGATACACATCATATGCTATCTAAGAGTCAGATAGTACCATGATCCAGCTTACCTCTACCCGCCACCACCACTGTCTGCTTCCTCACAGTCTGTTCTTGGGCCACTTGCGTCGCCTCCTCCCCAGAGTTGTCCTCGGAGTCGATCACCATTACCACATCCGAGCTGGCCCCGCCACCAGATGTTCCACCTACAAAGTAGATTTAAGAATGTTAGATTACACCACTCACTAGTATTTGGTCTAGGAATGAAGAAATGTGAAAACAACAGAAAAAGTAATTGACTGTCTACTCTAGTCTAAAGTAAAAATGTCCCTCCTTCCAGGGAAGGCTGTTGTCTTGCTGCACTTTTTTGTCACAATTGATGAATGCTTGCTTAATTTTAACACACACCATTTTTCTCTGAACAGACAGAAGCTGGACTTCTAAGGACAAGAGCAACATCAACTTCAAACCAGGTGAAAGCTCGGCTCGACCACAAGAAATGTGTTCCATTACTCATCAACTCAGCACCAAGCACTTTTCCATTTCCAGCTAACTTTATTTTAATATATGTGTTTACTTTTACTTTTAATAAAGCTTTTAAACTTGAATAGACTCTGTGGTTTTTGGTCCTCCAGACTAGAGTGACTGAGCGAAAGGTTTTGCAATTTTTGCAAGGAGGAGTTCGTGCCGCTGACACTACCAGGTTTATACAGTGTGCCAAACACGCCACTCTGAAATATTATTACTCTGGTCTTTGGTGTCCATAGTTCGGTTTGTGGAGAATTGTCCCTGCAACAGTAGTATTATGGATTTTGCTCCTATCTAAACACTATTTCGAAAAAATTAAATTAGGAACGCTTGGACAACAATAGGTCCTCTATATTTAAATGAAAACTTACTGGGGCCAGCAAAGGAGCACTCGCCGCCCTGGCCTGCATCCTCCTCCTTTGGAGCCACAGCATCCTCCTTTTCCGTCCGCTTACCCCTGGGCGGACCTGACGTACAACATGAAAGAAAGAACAGAAAACATTGATGATTGCTGCTTTTCGATGTCCTTGTCAACCAAATCAAACATTTAGAAAGAACAAGAACCAACTATTTTGCGAGGCGCAAAGCTGCCTGACCGCCACCCCCCCCTGCGTGGGAACGCACCCATTGTGGCGCAGGCCCAGGCCTTAACGTGGCGCATCTCCCTAGATGCATCACGTTGTACATGACTCGCAGGGATGCGCCACGTTTACGTCGCTGTGCGTCAGGTAAGGCAGCGTAAACGTGGCGCAAGGGGCTTGTAAATCTGCCCCTTTGTGTCTAGCATTACGCAGTTCTGTAAAGTACACTCATACATTACTCAGCCCAATTAAATGAACACAAAATAGAAAAGAAATAAGCAGTGGCACCGCCACAGAGAAGGAGAGCAGTGCACCTGAAATGCACAGAAGATTTTGAAATATTAATTTACCTCTCCTATCAATGTAATCGGCAGCATTATTGCTCTTTGTAAAAAAGTTAAAACAAACATTTGCAATATAACACACAGAGCAGGAGAAAAAACAGAGTAGTGAGTGATGAAAAAATTGCTACTACTACTCACCAAGCCCGGGGACCTTCACTCCCAGCAGGTCGAGCAGGTCGCGCTCCCGGTCCAGGATATCGGTCCAGCGGTGGGTCACCTGGTTGTAGGTGCGCTGGACCCCCGAGATGTCAAACAGGGCCCGGCATACCTGCTCCCACCGCTTCCGTCGCTCCTGGCGGTTGGTGTAGCCACCAGCGATCCTGCCGCCTGCCGCGATGGTCCTGGGGAGGCGGCGCTGTACATAGAAAACGAGTGCGCCCACCTCCTCAGGGCTGAAGATGTCCCTGGGCACCACCATTTCCGCCCTCAAACGGCCACACGGGAGCCGGGCACGGGCTGCGGGGCCCGTCTTGGGCAGCTTCACAGCTGGCTTCACCATGGTCTGGGCAGGTGTTAGCAACAAGGAGACAAAATGAAAAAGAATAAGACTAGGGAAGAAGAAAATAAAAGTTTTAAAAAGTAGTTGAAAAGTAAACAAAAGTAGCCTAAAACACAAAAATATAGACCTAGAAAACTCGAGGGATAGAAAAAAAGTGAAATAGATCAAACAAATATTAAAACAAGCAAAGGATGGCAGAGATATAGAGAGGATAGAAACACCATGCCCAGACACATAGGAATGAATGAAAAACAAGATGGCGGCCCGATCAAGTGCGCGTAAGTAAGTTCGCACGCGATTTCTCTCGCGAACTCGTGCGAACTTGCATTCGCAATGCGCTCATTCCGCGAGATTACACATAGCGGGCTGAAACGGAAATACGTCACGCAAACAAAATGGCGGCGCCCATACTCAACCTTGGGGTAACTCGCACGAGTTCGCGGCTTCCACGGTCGATTTCGCACGACGCCGCGCCTCGCGAATAGTGAGAAATTACCGAAAAACGAGTTTTGCAAAAGCAAAACCAACGAGCAGGTGCAAAAGTTCGAGCTCATCATTTGTAACCATTTCCCTGTAGTGCTTCCTGAAGGGGCCCTCCAGAATCCGGTTGCCTACTTGCAACTATTGTGTGACCCTGCTCTGACAGTCACAGAATAGTTAGAAGTATGCCATTGCATCCTGTTAAAAAAAATTTACATTGCAACAAAAAGGAAAGGGAGCAGAGAAGCAGGTGCCAGCCTTCATTAATGTCAGTTGGGGCAGGGCAGGTGTTGTTGTTTGCAAAACTTAAAGCACTTAGCAGGTGTGCTTTGCTTTGCCACAATAATGTACACTCACTGGTCAACCAGAGGGTGCTGTGATGACACCGAGGGTGGCATGGGTGTGCCAGCCAGAGGGTGGCATGGGTGAACCAGAGTGCCAGTGTTGACAGAGGATGGCAGTGCTTTGCTTTGCCCCAATAATGTACACTGGTGAACCAGAGGGTGCTGTGATGACATAGAGGGTGACATGGGTGAGCCAGAGGGTGGCATGGGTGAACAAAGAGAGTGCCAGTGGTGACAGAGGGTGGCAGTGATGAAGAAAGCCTTGCAAACAGGCTGGGCACGTAGAAACAACAAGTTCGCAAAACTGGCGACCCGACAAGTAAGTTCGCAATTTGCGAAATTGTACAAAACCCTCGCGAACTTGCAGAAACCCGTGCGAACACACACCCAAAAAAATTCGCAAAATCCGCGAGAATTCGCGGATTCTGCGGATTTTCGCAATCCGCAAATTCGCAAATCCGCAAAATTCGCAGATTGCGAATCCGCAAAATCCGCCCATGCTTAATCCAAACCTGTTATCTCAATTTACAATTAAATGTTAGCTGCATTGACAGAAAAAAAGGAGTTAGCAGTAATTATAATGCACTGAGTCACATTATTAAAAGGAAATCTATAATGTTTGAAATCCTACAGCTTTTTTTAAATGTCATCTTTCCTTCATATCAAAGGTGCAGTGAACATTAATGATCAGTTCAGGAACTAAAAACTAGACATAATAAACGTCATAAAGTTTTGGAATAATAAAGCCACTAGAGTAATTGTGGAAGATTTGGCTTCACTTAAATATCACATTTTGAGACATAGCAACCTCAGTAATACTGAGCTGTAATTAATATTATTTTTAGAAGTAACTTCCGAGGTCTTGTGCCAGCACATTCTCAATTGGATCCATGACATAATATCAAGAAAACCAATATTGATCCACCCAAAATTGAAAATTAATTATTGTTAACAAAAATATTGCTTTCCTATACTTAAATAAGAAAAACACAAATATTGATGACCAAAATATTGTCATTAAAAATGTCTGATACGAACACGGATTGCATATGTATCAGAAACAAAAGTATTGTTAACTTTAAATAAATAAATTAAATGTAAAAAATAGCAAAATACACAATATTGGCATCATTATTATTGCAAATCATTAAGGCAAATAGTATGAAATAATATATAAACTGTATATTAATTGAAATAAAAATAAAATAAAATTCTAAAATCATTCATAAATAATTCCAAATTAAATAAATTTTTTAACACTAAAATAAACGTTAAATATATTAGGGAACATGGCAGCTGGCTAAGGCAGCAGGTTGGGTGCTCTTCACTTCAGGAGGGGTGGTCCTATAATTAATGAGTTTCAGCTCCTTTTCAATTGATTACAGCCTCTCTTGGCTTCCACTGGTAACTCTTTAATTAGGAAATATAGGGCATAGACTGTTTGGGAGGGGGTTGCTGGTGACACAGAGAACGCTGCATTGGTTTTTTTACTGCTGGAGCACTTTGGGAGCTTCGAGCTGCACAGCGCGTCTTGCAGCATTGGGGATGCAAGGTAGCCAGCGCTGGTAGAATCAACACAAACTGCTCGGATTGCGGCTTGGGAACTTGTGGAAGAGTACAGGCAGTAAGACTCTGAGGCAGACAGAAGTTAACACTGGTGAAAAAGGTGATAGCAGACAGCAAGAAACCTTAGAGCCGCACAGGCCAAAATGTTCAATTGTACATAGGTAGCCAGTGTTAGAGGGTAAGTGGATATTTGACCACAGTAATTTGCTTTGCATTCTGCCCCATTGCAAAATAGATTCAGAAACTACAGGAAGATTAACAGCAAGAACTCAAGCAGAAGGGTTATTGAAGGAAACTATTGGCAATCACTATACATTAAGATCTCAAAACCCGTGGGGATTAATTAACAATCCCATTGTTCCGTGGGTGCACCACTTTTTTTTATACACTGGCAGTGCAATGGGTCCACATTTACAAAGCCACGGAAGTCACCCTGCTTGACTTTTCATGGCCTTGTCAATATGAGCCCCTTTCAAGCATTCCTCTGCGTGAAAGGGGTGTTTCGTGGGTGTTGCTGTGGGTGTTCCCACACAAAATCCTTGGAACGTGACACATTCCCAGATACTTCCTTCTTTTTGCACTCCTCCTGCCTCATTCTGTTCCTCTCTTGCTTCTTTGTGCACCCCTCCTACCTCTTTCTATACCCTTCCTGCCTCTTTTTTCACCTCTGTTGGTTCTTTCTGCACTGCTCTTACTCCTCTCTGCACCTCACTTGCCTCTTTCTGCACATCTCATGCTTCTTTCTAAACGTTTGTTGCTTCTTTCAGCAATTCTGTTGCCTCTTTCTGCACTTCTCTTGCTTGTTTCTTCACCTCTCTTGCATCTTTCTGCACCTCTGATGCTTCTTTCTGCATTTTACTTGCTTCTTTCTGCACCTCTGTTGCTTCTTTTGGAACCTCTCTTGCTTCTTTCTGTACCCCTCTTGCCTCTTTCTGTACCCTCTTCCCTATTTGTGCAACTCTCTTGCCTCTTACTACACCTCTCTTCCCTCTTTCTGCGCCACTCTTGCCTCTATCTGTACATCTGTTGCTTCTTTATGCACTTATCTTGCCTCTTTCTGCACCTTTTGTGCCTCTTCCAGCACTTCTGTTGCTTCTTTCTGCATTTCTCTTCTTCCTTTTTGCACCCTAGTGCGTCATTCTACATCTCTGTTTCTTCTTTCTACACTTTTATTTTATTCTTTATTGGTTCTTCTACACTACTCTTGCTTCTTTCTGCATCCCTCTTGCCTCTTTGAGCACCTCTTTTTCTTCTTCCTGCACTTCTATTGCCTCTTTCTGCACCTCTCTAGCTTCTTTCTGCACCTCACTTGCCTGTATCAGCACCTCTGTTGCCTTTTTCTGCAGATCTCTTGCCTCTCTCTGAACCTCACTTGCATCTTTCAGCACCTCTGTTGCCTTTTTCTGAAGATCTCTTGCCCCTTTCTGCACCTTTTCATTGCCTGGAATCCTTTTTTCTCGGACTGGGAATAATTTCAATTACGGTGGAATAATCAGCATAATTCCTTTAATGCTGAATTACTCTTTTGCGCAGAGTTACTGATAATACCAAAATTACTTCTACCTGTATAATTAAGAGTAATTTAGGCAAATAAATCCTACCACAAGTGCACATTTACCAAGCGGCTGCTTGAGCTGCTGTGTATGTGTTGTTAGGTGCACAGATAGAATATCGAGTTTTAAATGTCGACATTCACAAATATCAAGTTGGAAATATTGTGATGCAGAAGTATTGACAGCAAGAATATCATGGTCAAGAATATCGACTTGAAAGTAAGAAATATTGTTTTTGAAAATATTGAAGTCCTTAATATTGTTTTCAAAAATATAGTTGTTTAAAATATCGATGTTTTAATTAGTGTTATGTATTTTAGTATGTATTTTAAAACTATGTGAACTATTTCTGTATAAGTATTACTTTTGTTTTTTTAATATATGTGGTAAATATTTAGTAGTTATTAATTTTATATTAATAACATTTTGTGTTTTTTAGTTCTGTAGCGGGTTGTGGGTTTATAGGGGAATAGGGCGGGAATTCATTTATTTATAATAAATTAAAACATTTTTTTTTATCAATTAGTATTTATTAAATGTATATTTGGTAGTGTTAACTGTGGGAATTAATGTATTATTAATAAATTGATTGTTAATTATTATGAATGAATGAATTGGTAATTATGTGAATTGTGTCAATCTTTAAGTGGGTTGTGGGTTTATAGGAGAATAGGGTTGGAAGTAATTTCATTATAGTAAATTCATTAATATTTTATTTATTAATATGTATTTAATTTATATTTTATAGTGTTAATAGTGGGAAATAATTTATTATTAACTATTTACTAATTGGTTCTTCATTATTAATAATGAATTAATTGGTAATTATGTTAATTGTGTCACTTTGTAAGAGCTGGTTGTGGGTTTATAGGGGAATAAGGTGGGAAGTAATTTTAAATACTTATTTAATGTATATTTTATATTGTTAATTGTGGGAATTAATTTACTATTAACTATCTATAAATTGCTTTTTAATTATTAATAATTAATTAATTGGTAATTAATTCTGTTATATATTTTAGGAGCATGTGGTGGGGGTTACCGTGGAATAGGGAGGGACATCATTTATTTATAATTACTTAATAAGTATTCATTAATTAATGCTAATTAATTAATTTAAATTTAAATATGGCAATTGTGTAATTCATTTTAGATGTGAGCTGTGGGGTTTACAGTGGTAGAGGGTGGGAAGTAATATATTTTAAATTAATTAATAAGTTCCTAATTGATATTAATTTATTAATGTTAAATTAGCTATGGGAATAGTATTATTATTTACATGTGTGGGTAGTGGTGTTTATTGGGGTAGAAAGTGGAAAGTTATTTATGTTGAATTCATAATTAGTTGATCATTAATATTAATTCATCAATTCATAAATATTGCTGATAATCGTTTTTTTATTATTTTGTGGGTGGTGTTCACTTTTGTGGGGGTAACGTTTTGGCGAGTACATTTTCAACTCAAGTATCATCTTAAAAATTAACTGTTTTATTCTTTTTAATTGTTTTAGCCTGTTTTGTATATACCTGTGTCTGTTCTTTTATGGTTATCAACCAAAATAAAGAAATATATGATGATGATGAAATTATATGTGATCAATTTATAAAACCTTGCTAATTTCAATACTTTTATTTTTACTCAGATGTGTTATTTGTTCCACAATTGAATTTCCAATAAGCTCCTCCTATATGATTACGAGATGATTGTAATATAGTTCATGTTTAAGTAAAAAAATTGTCTCAAACTAAAACATGCAAGGTACAAAACATATAATTATATGTCACCTTTATCCAAATTTCTTTATAGAGAATTACATGATCCCAGAAATCACCAAAATATCAGGATATACAGAAAATTAACAGTAAGCACCTTGGTTCTGCATGTTACCAGCAGTTTCCCTCTTAGCCAAAGCCAATGTATGCCCTTGAAGTAATGTACTCAAAAGGTAAAATAGAAAGACTTTGACAACAAATAGATATGATGCAGAAATTGAAAAATAACATATTTATTTTATTTCATACTTCGTTAATGACAATAGAGATAATGGGAGAATTTTAGACTGAAACAGCCACCTTCAAACAGCCACATACACTTTGTCATAAGTAAATGAAGCATAAACCTACCATGAAACCATTCTTTGCCTCTCAGAACTGACACATCAGACTCCAAACTATCAGTACCTTCTTCTTCTATCCAATATAAAGGATCTTAAAACTTGAGAAGTATGTGTCTTCCTACACTTCAACTTCAACTTGGTGGACTCCAGTTTTGAAGGCATAATTTACCAATTATGGTAATCATGAATTTTGCATATCAAGTCAGACGAATGCAAAATGGATCATCTGAAAATGTTAATCCACATCAATTTGATTAATTTAGACTGCAAATTGTGCCCTTTACAGTGGAGCTTCTGGGAGTGCTTTCCTACATTTGAAGAAACCTGTGGTCTGACTCACATTGTTCATTAGTACTCAATAGCAGCAAAGATTAATTGTGGTAGTTCATCCAGATTTCTCATCAACATTTGATCTAGTAAACAGATACAAACTAAGGCAAAATCTGAGGGATAGACATCTGGAAAAGGAACATTCTAAAGGTTATCCTGGACTTCTATTTAGACATTTCACTATAGGTGTAAAATGGCTTGAATGGAAATATGACTAACAATTTTTTCAATTCAATTCTTTTAAGATTTGAATCTGTAATGAGGTCCACGTAAAAAGAAAACAGAGCATATCCAATGATGGTTTCAATTATATCCAGATATAACATTGCAGTTATATATTTAAAAACTTTACTGCATCAAATAAATCCATAAAATACATACATTAATCAGTATTATAAACGTCCATATGTAAATATTTCATAGAATATTACAATTTAAGAAAATGGACCAGACATTCTAACAGCAGAACTTAAGTGCAAATTTGTCCAAGGAAAAATAGAGTCCGCAACATATGTGACAAAATCTTCATATTACCACAAGGTTTAAATGTCTGCTAAAACTATTTCTTTGGGCAAAAATAATGCGCAGGCAAACAGATCTAAAATCTGCACATATATAATCTATAAAGTCCACTTTCCTTTAGCAGCAAGAATAAGAGAGAATATACACAAAGTTGGGCTCTATTATATCCAGATAATAACAATATGGTTATATATTCAAAGCATTTACCACATCAAATAAATCAAATTAAATATTCACATCAATTGTTATTATATGGACAATTCATAAACAATTACAATTTGTGCAAATAGACCAAACCTCCTAGCTTTAAAATGTTAGTGCAAAGTTGTTCCAAGGGGAAAATAGAGTGTACGGCAATTGTGACAAAATTAAAATTTTGCCTCAGGATTTACAGACTGTTAAAGCTATTTCTTTCGGAAACTATAGTAAATAGGCCAACGGGCCTCAAATCAGTACTTAAGACATCATAGTTAAAAAATGTGAGAATACACTTCCCTTTATCAGCAAAATAGAACAGAATATACCCAATGTTGGTTTCTATATAAAATATTATGACTGTATATTTAAAACCTTTACTGCATCAAAATAAATCAAATCAAATACACACATCAACTGTCATTATTTGGACAATTCATGAAAAAAATACAATTTGTTCAAACAGATCAGACCTTCTAACAGCATCATTTGAGAGCAAAAATGTTGTAATGAAAAATAGTCTATACCAGTTGTGATGAAATCCTCAATTCACCTCTGGGTTTACCATCTGCTAAAGCTATTTCTGTGGGTCAGGACAGGCAATCAGGCCTTAAATATTTAAATCCACTCCTCTTTTGCAGGAATGGTGTATGTGCAGGGAATTTTCCCCAAAGAATTGAAAAAAAACGTACAGAGATATTATATATATATTTGCAACCAACAAAAGCAGACTCATGGTTTCCCTCCCATCGTGAGGTTTTACACTAAGCAATTAAAACAGATTCAAAAACACATTAAAAAATTTAATATTTTCGTACAAATCATTTATTTGGGTAAAAAGGAACTCATTAGCTGCTGCTTCGGTTTTAATTTAATCCATATGAACATTGGCCGAAGCAACCGAAGAAGGTGTGGCAACAAAGTTAGGCAGACATGAATTGGTGTAATAGCTATTACCGGTAAGTATATCCTCATCATTCCAGTCATAACTGATTGAGGATTTACCAAGCTTCATAAAATATTCACATGCAACTAAGTGATGCAATAATTCATATTTATTCAGTCCGCAATTGCTTCATTGCTGATTTTAAGATTGTTGAACCAAAATTACATTCGTTAGGATCTGCCGGATCCATTTTATCATGCTTTGATATGAAGACCACTTCGCAGACACATTTCTGGTAGGGATGCATCACCTGCTTCTGCGCAGATAACTGAAATTGCTCTAGTGGACAACCATCAAATGATGCACTTTGTAGGACTGTGAGATAAACTGGTGAACCCATCTACTTATAGTTTCAGTTGTAAACTTCTTGCTGTTGTTCCCCATACTATGTGTCAGAAATAGAGACTTAGGAACCCTCAAATCCTTGGTTGGTTCTAAATTGATGGAAAAAGCTCTCCCTACATCCAGGAAGGATGTGTTTTCTTTTTTTTTTTAAGTTCAAGTTTATTGAAACCAAGTAAAATAGGAAATTACAACAGTGCATCCAAAGGGTAAAATACAATGTATGCAGAAACAACTGGGCAGAAAGCAAAAACATAATAAGTGGGATCAATAAACACTTATTCTAAATAACAGAAAAAGGATAAGATCAAAGAACAGAAGTAAGGTGTAAACGCAAAGTATACATTGTATGCGTAAAAGCTATATCAGGTGAAAGTAAAATAAAGGCAATAAAATACATCTGACAAAGTTGCAAAGGAAAAGGATCTGAAAAAAGACAACAAGTGGGGAGCTCCAGGAGGTTTGCGGACTTCATCAGAGCCAGCGATGGGATTAGTGATGACGGTGGAACTGGAAGGGGAGCAGCTGGATAAGTATGGGGTGACATGAATCCACAGCAGATCTCTCTTAACAGCCAGGGAGATGGGGGTGACATAGTTGGTATCAAGCCTATGATTGAAGCAAATCGCATTCCACCATGCGGAATAAGTGACGTTTGAGGAATCCTTCCAATTGGAGGTAATCAGGTGTAAAGCAACTGCAAGAAATAAATCTAGTAATTTAAAGTGAGAAGGGTATTAAGGGAGATTTGGGGAGAAGGAACCCAATAGGATATTAGAAGGGGAAAAGGGGAGTTGTATAGAAAAAATAGTATTAATACGGGACCAAACTGAGTGCCAAAAAGTGGTGATATTGGGACAATGAAACAACATATGAGGAAAATCAGCATGAGTGCAAGGGCATGACCAGCAGGTAGGGGAAATGTCAGAGGAGAAGGAGGCCAGTTTAACCGGAGACAGTAGCAGACGTTGGTATACATAATACAAGGTTTGAGTGGTGTTAGCAGCTCTAGAGGTCTTATGAATTTTTAACCACAATTTATCCCATAAAGAGGTAGACCAAGATACTGCTAAATCTCGTTCCCAAGCCAACTCAGTCTTTGTTTTAAGACGCCGAGGAGATTTTAACAAAGAATTATAGATGCAAGAAGCCGAAGGAGAGGAATACAACAACGGGGAGAGAGTATCACAGAGAGGAGGTAAATCACAGGAGGAAGGAAGAGAATGAAGGTAAAGTAGAAGGGCAGGACGCAAAAGATCATATTGTTTCCGTGAAGAATTAGAAAGATGAAATTGTGACTGAAGATCAGCAAAAGGAAGGGGAACATCATTATGAAGGACCTGGGAGATCCACATGAGACCTATAGTTTTCCAAGAATTCCAGAAAAAAGAACGATTCTTAATTCGAAGCAATTTATTGTGCCAAATAGGTTGTTGATGAAGAGAGGCACGGGAGGGATACGAGGAAGACAATAAAGGAGCCAAAAGATGCTGAGAATGAGCAATGATGGGAGAGCGTAAGAGGGATGTAGCAGCAGAAAGAGTCAGAAATTCGGGGAAATCAAAGGGTGAGAGCAGAGCTTTTTCCAAAGATAACCAGACTGGGGGATAAGTAGGAAGATCAGTAGACAACCAACGGGAGGCTTGTTAAAGAATAAAGGAGTAGTGATAAGATTTGAAATCAGGAAACTTAAGACCACCATTAGATTTATCTTTTTTAAGTGAGGACAGAGCAATGCGGGCGGGCTTGTTCTTCCAAAGGAATTTGGATAGAACGGAGTCCAAGCTTTTAAAGTAATATGAAGGAATCCGAACAGGAATCATAGATAGAGAGTATAAGATAATAGGGGCCAACATCATTTTAATAGAATCTAATCTTCCCCACCAGGAAAGGAAAAGAGGATGCCACCTGGAGATAGAGTCTGATAATTTTTTCTTAATGTAGTCAAAGTTAGCTTTCAGAGTACCGGAAATAGTAGGGCAAAACCATAAGCCTAAATATTTTACTTTGATCGGTTGCCAGGAGAAGACAGTTTGATCAAAATAATGTTTGAGACATAAAATATTAAGGGGTAGAACTTCACATTTATCCTGGTTCGGACGATAGCCCGAAACTAAAGAGAATGCGTTAACCTGGCGAAGAAAAGAAGGGATAGACGAGTCAGGATTCGAGCAGTATAAAAAAATGTCATCTGCATATACAGATAATTTAACCTGATTGGGGCCCGGGTTGTAACCTGTAATTTGAGAGTCTTGACGAATCTTAGTAAGAAAAGGCTCAAGAGCTACAATAAACAAAAGGGGAGATAGAGGACAGCCCTGACGGACTCCTCTTGAAAGGGAAAAATAATCAGAAATGTTCCCATTAGCAAAAATGGAAGCTTTAGGACCAGAGTAAAGAAGAGAAATAAGGGAAATTAGCTTGGGAGGGAAGCCAATCCAGGAAAGAGCGCGAAACATAAAATCCCAACTAATCCTGTCAAATACCTTCTCGGCATCCAGGGTGATAGCCGCGAGGGGAGAGTTAAAGGAAGAAGCCTTGCTGAGAACATTGAAGAAAACCCGGGAGTTGTCAAAGGAAAGACGTCCTTTAACAAAGCCCGAATGCTCAGGGCCAATAAGTTCGGGAAGAATAGGGTCAATACACAAAGCTAGCAATTTGGCAAATATTTTATAATCAGTATTTACAAGGGAAATGGGGCGGTAATTCTTGCAAAAAGCAGGGTCTTTACCCTCTTTAGGGATAAGACATATCATTGCTTCTTGAAATGTACCTTGAGAGAGACCGTTGGCAATAAAAGAGTTAAAGAGAAGGAGCAAACGGGGGAGGAGAAGTTGAGACAAATGTTGATAGAATTCAATGGTGAAACCATCCGGGCCAGGGGCCTTACCATGTTTCAGGACCGAGATAGTGTGAGAAATTTCTGCTAAAGAAATATCCGCTTCAAGTGAGTGAAAGTCAACAGTATAGAGCTGTTTATAGAAAGTAACAAACTCCTGTAAGATATCAGCATCTTTGAAAAGAGACGTACCAGAAGAGTCAGTAATGGAAGAGATCCGGGTTCTATCCTGTTTAATCTTCAAATAGTTAGCCAAAAGTTTTCCCATTTTGTTTTGACCTCCGTAATAGCGGGCACTGCTTTTCAGAAGAAAGGAAGACGCGGCGTCAGTAGACAATTTGTTAAAGGTAATCTTGGCAGAAAGTAAATCTTTTAGAGATGAGTCTGAAGGAGCCCGATAATAAGAATATTCCAATTTTTTAATCCTGGCAAGGAGAAGAGAAGACTGCTTCTGAAAGGATCTTTTTTTCTGAGAAACATAGTTAATAATGAATCCCCTAGCAGCAGCTTTGAACGAGTCCCAGATCATAGTTGGAGAAGATTCAGGAACGGAATTAATGAGAAAGAACTCTTCTGCGAAAGAATTGAATTGTCTAGGGAACTTGGGATCAGTAAGAAGGGAATTATTAAATCGCCATCGTTCAGAAGGAGGGGAGAAGGGAATAAGGTCAAAATCAACCAGAACAGGGGCGTGGTCAGATATTAGGATGGAACCTATATCGGAGGAAAAAACATGTTGGGTCAGGGACTGACTGAGAAACAAATAATCAATACGGGATTGAGATTTGTGAGGGGGGAGAAATAGCTATACTCTTGGAGATCGGGATGACATAGTCTCCAAATATCAGTGAGGGAACTTCGTTTGATGGCGGAAGTAAACTGGTTATGCATTTTTGATGGGACAAATTTAACAGGGAAATGTCTGTCAAGAATTGGGTCATGAACTTGATTGCAATCGCCACCAAAAATAATATAATTATCAGTAAAGGAAAGAAGTTTGTCTGAAATAAAAGGCCAAAAAGTATTGTCAACAGAGACAGGGGCATATACATTAAATATAACAATAGGAACACTGTCAACAGTCAAAGTGGTAATCACCCAACGACCATCAGAGTCTATTTCCTGTTGAGTAACAGAGACATTAAACTTTTTATGAATTAGAATAGCAACTCCATTCTTTTTCCCTAAAGCAGGAGAGGAAAAAACATGGCCCACCCAAAGTCGTTGCAATTTAGCAGCTTCAACATCGGAAAGGTGGGTCTCTTGGAGCAAGACAATATCAGATTGCAATCTAGCCAAATGCGAAAGCACTCGCTGTCTTTTAATGGAATTATTCAATCCTTTAACATTCCATGAAATAACTCGGAATGTAACGTATGAAAAACAACCATATTGGAGAAAAAAGTATACAATTCAATAAGCGAACATGAAAACAAATTATGCATTAACCTGGAAAGGAAATAAATCTGAGAGAAAAAAGAAGGAAAAAGGAAAATGACACAGAGGTGAGAAAAAATGGGAGCAGAGAGGAGGAAAGGGAGAGAAAGAGGAAGCATCAGAAAAGGAAAATGGAAGAAAAGAGAGAGGAGCATAAAAAGAGGAAGATGAAAAGGAGAGAAAGTATGAGAGGAGGACAAAAGTATGAGAAAAGAAGTGCAGGCAAAATACAGGGAAAGATGTAAAGAGTACAACCTACAGAAAAACAACCAACAAAATACAAGGGAGAATAACATACCTACAAAGAGAAAATCCAAGGATACGAGGGGGGGGAGGGAAACCAGACGGGATGGCTGGCACAACAGGGAACGGACAAGACGGAGGACCGGGAGGCATCACATCAAAAAAGTGAAAAAGCTGTGGGAAAAAATATAAACACAATATGAAAACTCAAAGTCAAACAAAACGGAACAGAGAAGGTCAGAACACATAATATTTAATAAAAGTGAAACAATAACGATACAGGAAGAGTTTAGAATACACAATATTCAGCTATCAAGACAAGGAATACTGCAACAACGACCAAAGGAGGGAAACAAATAAAAAGGAATCAGCCAACACTATAGGAGGAAGCGTCCATGGAGTCGGTATGATGAGCATTTATGAAACTCTGGAGATGGAGTGGGTCTTCGCACGTAGTGGTCCTGTTGTTAAAAGTAACCTTAAAAAGGCAGGGGTGGAAAAGACCATACTGGGTGCCCATTGCACGAAGAGCAGGTCGCTAGTTGAGAAAGGCCTTCCTCCGATTCGCAGTAGCCTTGGCGTAATCCTGGGCGAAGAATAAAGTGGATCCAGACCAAGTAACACGTTGAGAGGATTTGGCAGCAGAAAGGACCTTCAATAGATCTGTGTATTCCAAGAAATACAGGTTTACCCCTCTAGGTTTCGGTGAGGGAGCAGTAGGTGAAGCCGGGCGAGCCAGTCTATGTGCTCTCTGGATGTTAAGAACAGTGCCCTCTGGCATACGAAGAACTTTAGGAATGAAGGATTTAAAGAATGTGATTGGATCAGACCCCTCCTGTCCTTCCTCAAGGCCGTAAATGCGGAGGTTGTTACGCCTGTTACGATTTTCCAACTCCTCCACGTGGCGCTGAAGCAGAGAGACTTGAGCTTGAAGAGGAGAAACTTTAGAGCAAGTGTCTGTGATGGAGGAAATGGACTGTTCAACTGCTGTGACTCTGGTATCAAGTTGAGACCAAGTATCAGTGAGAACTTGCAGCTTAGCATTGGTGTCCTCCAATTTGGAATTAGTTTCCTCCATAAAGGGACGTAATGCCCTAATTTCCTCCAACAACACCTCCATTGAAACAGGCGAAGAGGACTTCGGTGGAGAAGATGAATTCTGCCTAAGACGTTTGGTGAGAGATTTCCCCGAAGGCGCTGACGCAGTTTCAGAAGCTGCCATGTCGTCAGATGGGGGGAGAGAGTCTTGTAGGCGTGAAAACTGAGTAAAAACCTTCGAGTTTTTAATAAAAAATATGCTTTGCTGTAGTTACTATGGAAAAAGAGCCTTTGGACCTGCCCATGAAAAGAAATAATACAGAGGTGGCCAAAAAACGAATAAGGAGGAAGAAAAAGCACAAAATGGCCGCCACAAAATTTCAAGTACTTCAGGCAAAGTCAATAGCGCTGTAAACGTACATGAGACCTCCAAGTATGCCACATAATAGTAAGGAAGCAGGAAAAAAGGCAATAACTAATTTAGGAGTCACAGCAATGCATTATGAGATAGAAAAATCGGCACCTCAGCGCTGCGAGAAAAAACAAAATGGCGTTCGCGATATTGCGACAGGAGAAGAAGTCTCACATTGTCCCGAATATGATGAAAAAATCATGGAAAGTGGACCAGAGAAGTCTACAGCCGCTCAGGAGAGGTTCTGACGTCTTTTCATGAAGAAACAGCGCCGAGGCAGCACGAAGAGAAGACAGCCACCCGGTCCCGCCGAGGAGCCTCACACGGGAGCCGCCATCCCCGTCAGGCGCTAAGCCACGCCCCCCAGGAAGGATGTGTTTTCTGAATTATCCTTTAGCCATAAATTAAGTAAAATTCTTTCCTGTAAGAAATTAATAGTGTGGGTTACTTTAGGGACATATTTTGGATCACTCCTCAGAAAAAACATGTCTGGGAATAACTGCAAATAGGGAAATGAAACAATCAAAGTTTCCATCTCCCCTAACTGCCTAGCAAAGCTAATGACAACAAATAAACACTGTTTCAACAGACAACAACCTCAAATCTGCTTGTTCAAGACACTCAAAGCGAGCTGTTGTAACTCATGTAACACTATGGTTATGGGAAAAATGTAGAGGGGACAGCTGCAGGGATAGATGGAGATAATTTCCCCTTTTTAATGTCATCAAAAGAAAAATCCAAGGGTGCTGGGGCTAAACATGCCCTACTAGCATTACCAATGTCATACCCTACTGAATCTTCTGAATCACCTTCAGGAGGTGGGGAATTTGTGGAAAGGAATACAGGATGCCCTTGGGCCAAGGAATCAATAGCTTGTCAACCACCCATTCCTGTAAACAAAATATCTCTGAGCGGAGCACCGGTACCATCACATTACGTTGCAATGTGAATAGGCCTAGTAATGGTGTGGTTAAGTGTTGACAAATCACTGATAATGCAAGGTTTCTGATGAGGTTGTCAGACCTGGAAATTCATCTTATCCTTGATGTAAACTGCGTTCAAGAGCAGAAGGTTAGTCTCCAGCCAAGCAAATATCTCTATATCCAAGAAATTCAATACCTTGCTCTTGGTACCAGCCTGGCTGTCCTTTATGACTACCAAATTAGCAGCCTTCAACTGTAAAGAATAAGACTGTAGATCCCTCCAGACTCATGCTAGCTCTCTCCAGATGAAGTAGTGCAAACCATCCTCCCTTGGTGACTGCTTTTTTGCCTCCTTATCCGCCAGTGTTTTCCCCAACCCCATAGGCTGGAGGAAATTATAGAAGAACGCTTCAGGAAAGAGTGCCCAGCTTAATGCCATTTGGATTTGATGGGGAACTAGAATACATTTCTCGTAAATCTGTGATTTTAGGGACAACTACTGAAGTAGAGGTGTCCTTTAACCCCTAAACTTTCAACCATCCACTTGCTTACATAGGGGACTGGGCTAAAAGATGCTGAGTTTAAATTGTCATAAATCTGGCATGAGATAGAAAGAAAGAATGGTGTTGAAATGGGTTTCTTTAAACTTCTTGCTCTGTGTCAGTTGGGAAGGAGACTTTTTTAGATATTGATATTTAATCCAAGTCTCCGCAGCATCTCTGTGAACCTTCTGCACAATGTCTTGCACTTTAGGGTAGAAAGAAGCAGACAACAACCAGTTATGGAAATATCGAATAGCCTTTACCTGAAGGTTAGCGAAAACTGGTGCTAATACCTTAGTGAAAATCCTGGAAGATGTAGTTAATCTGAATGGAGATTCCTGAGACTAGAAATGGTCTACCCTACCACCAGGTATTGAACTCTCTGACTATCTGGATGTACTGGAACATGAAAATAGGGATCCTGCAAGGCCAGGGTTTCCAAAGAATGAGTGGAATGATTGATTGAAGAATTACTGTGTGAAAAGGATCTATCCAGCTATGTCTGTTCAAAGGCTTTAGGTCCAGCACAGGACACTACTTCCCATCTACCTTTCGACGTAGAGTAGAATAGAACCTCTTTCTGATTCTCTGGAACTGTATTATTGATGTTTTCTGCACCAGGGCTTGAGTCAACATGAGCATAAATTGGCTTTTTCACTCACCTCTTGGTAAAAGAGGTAGACAGAAAGCAGACTGTGCGTTAATTGTGTAAAAATGGGATTATATGACCATCACTGATGATGTCGAGCAACCAACTATCCAAAACCAAATACTGCCAATGATGGAAAAACAGCCTCAACTTTGCCCCAACTCCGTAATAGTCAATTGTATGACTGTCCTGGATCTCGGAGAGCAACGGGTCGAGATTTGTTTCCGAACACAACCCCAACCTTGGGCTAGGCCACAAAAGGGACATTTGTCATGATGTTTTTAAGGCTGCCGCATTGATATGAAAGAATTCTTCACATTGAATAATTTGAAAGGTTTGAGGAGACTCCTCTTCAGCCAATGAACTCAAGTACCGCCCTAAAAAGTTCTGGCCCCGAAAGGGTAGTTTTTGAATACATGACCTGTTATTGCAGCCCCTGCAGATAATGTAGCTGCCCATTGGTTATTAAAAGATATGTTTGACAAAAAATGTGGCTTTGAGTAGAATTTTTGCAAGGATGGAAGTCAAGCAGCACCTGAGATGCAGCATAGGTCATTGCCTGGATTGCAAAGTTGGACGTTGCTTACGACCTTTTGAAGACAGCTTCTACCTTTTGGTTGATCACTTCCCATAATGTCGAGTCATAAGATGCCAGAGATGATGCATTAGTGCCAAAATTGAATCCACCTTTGGGGTACAAGGAAATTCCTCTTTAAAACTCTGAAGAGAATACTTTCTGTTGAAGCAAGTAACAGAAGTATTGTCTGAGTCTTACCATTGGTTGAACGGGAGTTTGATAACATCATGCAATGGAAGATCGTCCTCCTGAACCCTACTTTATGAGAATAAAGGCCCTCTTCATTCTGGGGCTTGCCTTCACAGCTTAAAGTCTCTCAGATATATTTTAGAATTTCTTACAGCTTAGTAGGCATGATATTTGTCTTTGCTATCAGCATCTATCTGTTCGCCCTGGTCACTCTTCTGCCTCTTAGCTATAGATACCATAAGGGCAGAATCAACTGTCTTCCTTATTAAGGATTACAAATCTGATATGGTGATTTGCAGGACCTCGTAATCACTAAAATGCATATTTGACCCCTACACTTGGTTTGGTGTTACATTTGTTCAGGTTGGGCTCCAGACAATAACAGAGAGTACCATATGTGTTTTCGATCCTTTAAAAACCTGGTTGTACAGTGGTAGTATGCAAACCACTATGATTTAGAATTTCAAACTTATCTTTTCAAGTCACTCGCTGATAGTAGGACACTATGTAGTTAAACACAACTTCAAAGTTTGGGTAATTGGTTTAATATATCGGTATTAGTTACATTAAGTTTGATGCAATTGATCCATAATAGAAGGATAGAAAGTGACGTGTGTGATGTGATTCCTCTGACGTAATAGAATTCTCTTGAGGTTTACTCCAACCTAATCAATGAATTTCTCTTCGTTGGAAGGTGGTTTATTAGTAGGTGCAGATTTGTACCTACAACAACTAATAACACCACAATCAGAAATAAGGTCCAGTCAAGATGCAATAAATTAATCCTTGCTCAACCTTTGGTAGCTTGGCTGGTGAGTAGTCAGACTTACCTTAGGAGACAGGTGTGTAAAGTATTTAACATCAAAACAGTGAATACGTGAAAAAGATACAAGATAATAAAAATCTGACACCAATTTATGAATATAGGGATTATTATTATCTTTACAATGGCACAAAAATGACAAAAATCCAATATAAGCGAATCACAGATATGAATTCTTAAAGTTTAAATGAAACAAAATGTGCATTCTAGCACCTAAAAGTGGAAAGCACCAACCACAACTATCTGGTCACAATGGACCGGGACAAAGTCAAAGTTTCATGCTCACCATGATGGAGCACAATGAGCAGGAGGGCCAAGTCCAGTTCGACGTCGTCAGCTTGACTCTCATCATCAGTGACGATCTTCTCATGGAGCTTTACCACAATACGTTGCCAAAAGTTCTCAAACTTAACAAAGTTTTCTTGTACAGGAAAGGGGCCCACAGCACCAGCCAAGGGTGCAGAAGCTCTAGTTTGCCTCTTGGTGTCTAGGACCACAACTCACACTATGCATTGTTCAATCCAAGTAAAATCGAGGTGAAGCTTGTCAGCTTGAGTTGTCCTCATTATTATTGTTGCAGGTAGCTTCTTCAAGCACTTTTTACCTGTTGCTAATCAAGGAGTCCTCTCCCTATCCTTTAAGACAGGCAAATAACTTGTGTTATGAATCCTTGGGAGTGCAGCACGTGCGGTCCTTTTGAGTGCAGTCCTCTCTTGTGCAGTCCAAGGGTGCCAAAGGGCAATGCTTCTTCTCTAGATGTTTCCAGGCATGGATCTGAGGTGCATTGCAGCTCTCCCATATTTATTCCATATTCTGTACTGGCCAGAGCGGGGATGCCCCAACCAATGAGGTTCAAGTTGACACTCTCTGTTATGACCACTTCCTGGCATATTTCTGCAACAGAATGCACATCTCAACATAAATCAAAATAAAAAAAATCTCTGTGTTAGACTTGCCATCTTTTGACATTTGTGTACCCTGAGTATTTGCTTTCTGACCTCCCGGTTTTGACTCTGTTTTTGCTGGTGTAATGATTCTGTGCACTTTTTTCACTGCTGATCAGTGGTAAAGTGCAAGTGCTCATGTGGTAAAATGTGTTATGGATTGCTGTTTCTATTATTGGCCTATTGTGCAGGCCAGGGCCCATAAATCAAATGCTGTTGGTGGGTTGTAGCACTGGATTGTGCCACCCACGCAAACAGCTGGTAAAGTGTAACTCTGGCCTGCCATTGCAGAACCTGTGTACAGTCTGGGACTGCCATGTCGACTTGGCAAGTACACCCACTTGCCAGTCCCTAAACCTTCCCTTTTCTTTTCTACATATTAGTCACCCCCAAGGTAGGCCCAAGGTACCCCTGTGGGAAGGGTGCATTGTATGTGAAAGGTAGGACATTCCCTGGTGTATGTGGCATGTCCTGATAGTGAATTACAGCAAATTTAGTTTTTCACTATTGCAAGACTACCTGTTCCCATAGGCCAGAATGGGTAGTTTGATTATAACATCTTATAATCCTAATTGACCCAGGGAACATGGTAGAAAAATGAATTTAGTGTGCCTGAACATCAGAATGATAAAAAACATATTTTTGTGAATTTGATTTCAATATATTTTGTTTGAAAATACCACTTTTAGAAAGTAGGTATTTCCTTGCCTAACCATCCAGCCTGCCTCTGCTAGGTTGTGTATTGCATGTCTGGTTTGTGAGTGACATGGGCTGGGGTGGCTCCAGGAGACAGGGTGTGTCAGCACATGGCTGAATAAACCCATCTGCATGTAGAATGGTGGGAGGAGTAGCACCTGGGTCCGAATAGGGCTGTGCCTGCCTTCCACAATGCTGACTCCACCTCCTGTGGTGTGCCTGAGGACCCCGGCCCTTTCTGACAAAGAAAAGAAGGAGGCTTGTAAACAAAGTGCTCCAAGACTGACCAGAACTGGTTTGGACTAGGTACAGGACCCTCTGCCTTCAAAGGTCAAAGGATTTGGTGATATAAATATTGGGGCCCAAACCCTAGAACATTAGGACTCTTTTGGATCAAGAAGATTGCCAAGAAGAAGAGCTAGAGAAGCTGTGAGGAGGAACTCCCACTTTACTGTGTGCTTTGATGTGTTGGCCTGCAGTGGCTGCTTTTGTCTTGGGCAGTGAAAGGACTGGACTGAACTTTCTGCAATCTACTTTTGTGAGGTTCTCCAAGGGTTTGAAGTAGAGCTTGCACCCTGTTTAAGTAGTCTCAGGAACAGCAAAGACTTCAGGCTCTTCTGCCCTCAGCACTGGGAACTGTGTTTTTTGTGCTGCAACAGAAAAAAAGCAACTTGACAACGTCGACAATGCCGCTGCCGACTGGAAGTTACACAACGCACCGCCCTCATCCTGCACTACAGCCTTGGCCTACCAACGCGGTGCCATCGACTCCAGTTCGTCAGCCGACGGCAACGCTTCAGCAACGATAAAGCTGCTGCTTGCACCATGACCTGCCAGCACCGTGACGAGCATCGCCTTCATCTTACACCGTGACCCTGGTCTCACCGACGATGTCATCTGATGCCACCACTGAGCCGCTGCTCGCACCATGAGCTGAGGGCACCCCCCGCCGCACACAGAACGCGACGCCTGCCGACGTCAGATCTCCTGACTTCAACAGAGAGGAGATCAACCTGCAATGGTTGTGACTTCAAGGGCCCCGACGACTCCTGCACCAACCTCCGGAACCAACGCCTGTGGACTTCATGCTTTCGGAAGCTCAACAAGAGGTCGCCGACGCCCTGCATTTCTAAAAGGTACTGTCTGCGGATCTTCCTGACACCGTAGCTGGCCTGCAATACCGTAGCCAGCGACAACTGTTTGGATTAGTTTGCTCTCGACGCCCTGATAGCCCCGGATGGAGCTATCAACATCAAGAAACTGTTTTTCAATGTTATTTTTTAGTACTGTAATGTAGATATGTGTCGTTTTGGTCTTGTTTTAGGTATATAAAAATATGGGATATTTTTCTTAACTGGTGTGATGTCAAGCTACCAAGGGGGTGAGCAGGGGTTATTTATGGAGTGTAACTAACTTATCCTGACAAGGAAGAAGGGTCCCTATTTGGACAAAGGTGCAAACCCTTGCCAACTAGAGACCCCATTTCTAACACTGTCGTTGGAGTTCATGTCTGGCTAACCCAACCCACAGGTGTGGCCAACTTTTCGCAACACTTCCCTTCCAGACCCTCTTTTAATCAAATTAGAGGGGCTGCCATCTGGGTCGGGATCAAGGAAGTGTGGTGAAGTCTTCCTCCTGTGCTATCTTTGCTTCCCTGTTTGAAGACCAGTTTAGCTCCCCAGCCCCCTTCCTGTCCTGGCATCTTCAGGCTGCAGATCTCCTCCCACTGGATGGCTTCATAGTTTCAGCCCCAGGCAATTCACACCTATTCAGGGAGCACTTGGCTTTGAAAGTCAAAGGCTGGCCAATTAGTAGAGGCTACTAAAGGGTTGTTTTAGGTAATCCCAGGAAAACAATTTCATAAACTACTGTCCTGCAATATTTATAATAAATCTGACAATGGAAAGTTGTTGGATTTATTGTAACTCTTATTGTGATACTTTGAATTAAGTGGATAGCTCACTCATGTCAAAAGTTAGACATTATTAAAGTTTAATAAAGCCTTCCCATGTTAGCTGTTTTTTACTCACCAAGGCATATAATACATCTTTTATAATGCCGCTGCTTTTTATAACAAGGTAAGTTATGAAAGACAGGGTTAACCCATATACGTCACTGGGACCTGGGTAATTGAACGATATAGACAGAGGGGTCCCAGACTGGGAAGAAAAGGGAAAAAGATTAAAACAATTAATAAAGACAAATTGTACATACATAAAAGAAACAAGACAAATCTGAAGTACAATGTTTTAATTCACAATGTACTGGAAACCATGTTTAATGGCTACCCATTAAAAAAACCTTTTTCAATTTGTTATAATTAAATGCCCATATGTACAGAGGGAGGGGGAGAGGAGGTAGGGGGGTTATGCTGTGAGGGCGTATAGTGGGGATACACTTAGCAAAACAATCTTAAATGAAAAAGAACAATAAATACAATTCTTTATGTTCACAACAAACTTTCTAGGTGATCCCCTGATCTAAGGGTCACACACGATGTATGAATCAATACAAAAAACTTTTTTGAACACCATGCTTCTCAAACAGCTGTGTACATCATGCTAGCGGTAGAAGCTGGTGGAGTGAGGTAGAAGTCTTTGTTTCAACCCAAAATATGATGCAGGGAAAGTTCCCCTTGCGACGCGGGTCTTCATCAGGACAACAAGGTGGGAAGGGAGGGGAGGAAAGGGCAATCCACCTAGGGGTAAATTAAGAAACTACAATCAAAAGAAGATTCCCAAATGAGATCACTAGCACAACATTGTGGGTAAACCACATTGTGGAGGTTTTAAAAACATACTGGAAACAGAGGATTAATTAGCAAAACCATGTGGACCAGGGTAGGAAAAACGTGTCCACATGCAGTTAAACAGAATTTTTTCTTGCTAAAAGCCAAACAAGCATACAGTGAGACTCATCATTAATCATACCATCAAAAAATCGTGTAGTCTAGTGCAGATAGTCAAAGACTAGACGCAACCACATCTAAGGGTTTTCATACACAACAATTACCTTGAGGATAAGGAACCAGACTTCTTCTATGTATTGACGAAGATTGTCCCCAACTGGTGTGGATGCTCTCTAAGGAGAAAGACCAACACATTCAATGCACTCTAGGGATGACTAAGACGGTGAGAGTTTGCGGGGTAAGGGGTCACTAAAAAGGCGTACCGTTAGTAAAAAGTATCAGCTTACCTGTCCAATAATTACTCAAAATGGCAGGGGACACCAAGCTGATAGATCCGTCCAAATGCTTTGCAAGGCGGCTTCACAGGGCAAACCTAAAAGATTGTATGCCTCTTACGTAAACCAATTTCTAAAATAACCAAACGGATATAGATCCACAAAGTCAGTAAAAAACGCTCACCTGTCCATGAAAATAATGACGGAAACTGGGTCCTTACGCAGTCACAGAAAATCCCAGTTTTGTTAAATGCCGCCTCACGGGTCCGAATACCTGCAGGGCGGGAGTCGGGAGCGACGTTGTTACCACTGAGCACTATGTTATATCATTAACTACCAACTCGAACATAAAGCCTACTCCGTATACATTCACTGGGCTCTGAATGATGTCCTTACCTAATATAAGATCGCCGTACACTTCACTAATTCAATCCATCTTTGTTGCGGTTATAGGTAATACCTACGGCAGAACGCCACACCAGTGACAAGCTACTCGGCTACTCGTGCACAGAGTTCATTAGACTGACAGCGGTACACGAGGGGTGTGGCTCAGACCCAGCACGGCAAAAGGGAAAAAAGACTATGGAGTGTTGGCGGTAACTAAGCAACCACTCACCTACCGGGAAAGACAAACTCTATGTGGTCGATTATACGCAAACTCCTCTATTGTATACATCAAGTCTGCTAAAGATTCCATTGTGAGAAATGTGGTTGAGAACGGCATAATGCGGGAGTTGTATAAATGCTAATTTTATTATAATCGTCCGGAACCAACCATTGGTACACCTTAATGGTACGCAGGGCTTCACAGTACAAAAACTCAAGTGAGGGCTAAGAGTTGACGGTCTACTGGCATAAAGCCTATATAAAAAATGAGCCCCAAATAGGAAGTGCCACACACCTGTGGTGCTACATTATGATACATCAATTTGTTTGATGGATCCAAAGTGTATATAAATATGATAGGTCATGATTACAAGACGCATACCTACCAAGCATGGTGGTAAACAGGTCCGACTGCATGTATTGGCTGATATACAACATGTCATATAAATGTAGTGTAAAACCCAAATAGATTATGACCAAAAATAGTGTTCACATGCCACGCAGGGTAGTGTAACAACAGGTAAATTCAAAGGAGATATTTTGGGCTCGTACCTACCTTGCAAGGTGGTAAAAGTGCACCCCAGAGATGGAATCATAGATACAGGATACAGGAAAAATGAGTAAAGGGAGACAGTAATGTCGGACAGAAGTCTTTATAACTTAGCTAATTGTGCAAAGCTATTTTCTGATTCATTAAGTCCGTTTGAGACAGAGTCAAAAACAGTGATCCATTTCAGTTCTCTCATGTTCAAAATCAGGACTATATTACCTCCTCTATGACCAAGTGTCACCTGTTCCTAAATAATCCATTCCAAACTTTCAGGTTGATGGTTTTCTTTAACACAGTGGTCAACCATTGGTGCTCCTACCACTCTGCATCTGATGCGGGTGCAATGTTGTAGAAAACGTACTTTGGCCTTTTGCTGTGTCTGGCCCACGCAGATTTGATCACAGGGGCAAGTTACACAATATACCACATCCGCGGTGTTGCAGTTAGTATGCAATTTTAGTTTGATCTGGTGGTGTTTGAAACGGAACTCTTTGGCTTGAATGGCTTGTGGACAGGCTTTGCATGTGCCACAGCGAAAATGACCCACAATTGGTGGCAGGTTCCACACAGTTGATAGAGTGGGAGTGGTTGGTGTTGCCAGGAAAGAAAACACCTCATGGTCCGTATGTTCTTGGCCTTCTTGAAAGAATGCATCGGTGTGATTGTACTTCCCAAATCCAGGGCAATTATCGTCCAATGCTTATTGATAGTACGCTTGATGGCATTACTCTTCGTGGAGAAAGTGGTTACACATATTAGGCGTTGTTCCATGTTGTTGGTGCGTACAGTTGGTTCCAGGAGAGACTCTCGGGATTAAACCACGCTCTTTTTCTCACCTTCTTAATGAGTCGCTTGGAATGCCCTCGTTCAATCAAACGTGACAACAAATTTTCGGATTCGGCCATGTAATCCTCCTTTTTGCTGCAGTTTCGCCGGATCCACAGAAATTGGCCGAAAGGTAAGTTGTCTCTGAGGCCCCTCGGATGATGACTTGAATACTGAAGTAATGAATTTCGTTCGGCTGGTTTTCTGAAGAGAGTCGTGTGGAGTGTCTCATCCTCAGCCACAATAGACTGATCTAAGAAATCTATTTTCTTCTTGTCTGATTGGATGGTAAATTGGATGTCAGGCGATCTACCATTCAACCATCCATGGAAGAACACAATTTCTGATTCTGTTCCTGTCCATACCAACAGGATATCGGCTATGTAGCGCATCCAAAGTTGTATATTAGACCTGAAGGGATTGGAATCATTCAGTATAAAGGTATCTTCAAAGGTGGACATGAAGATGATTGCCAGATTGGGGGCGAAAGCTGCCCCCATCGCCACACCCTTCATTTGGAGGTAAAAACGGTTCTGAAATACAAAGAAATTCCTCATCATGGCTATCTTCAGTAGCAGGATGATGAAAGAAGTAGGGACTCAGGTAGGTGCTTCCCGTCGGTCGAGAGCCTCTGCGACAACCTCTAGGGCTTCGTCTTGCGGGATGCTGGTGTATAGTAACACGATGTCACATGTTGCCAGACGTTTTTCACTGGGATTGAATGAAAGACCGTCGATGATATTGATAGTGTGAGTGGTGTCACGCATATATGTTGCGGTTTGTTCGGCCAATGGTTTCAAGAAAAAATCAACATAGCGGCACAATGGTTCAAGTAGCGAGCCGCAGCCGGAGACTATCGGATGGCCAGGCGGTTTATACATATCCTTGTGTACTTTGGGGAGCATATATATCGTCGGTAGACGTGGGTGATTTTTATTCAAGTACTGATACTCCTGTTCTGATAGGAATCCTTGGTCAAGGTCATCTTTGGTTACTCGCTGGATTTCCATCGCGAGGTCTTTGGACGGGTCAATGGCCAGTTGTTTATAGCTGATGCCATCCATCAGTTGTCTCATGATTTCCGCTTTATAATTGGATACATCCTGTACAATTATAGCGCTGCCCTTATCCGCTGGTTTAACAATGACCTCCCTGTTGTCCTTAAGTGTAGAGAGGGCCATCTTCTCATTTCTGCTGATGTTGAATTTTATGTACTTCCGCTCCTTGAGAATCTTCTTGACATCACGTACAACTATGCTTTCATAAGCCAGTATCCTTTGTGTCATTGCATAGGTAGGAGGGACAAAAGTGGATGGTACTCTCAGGCCGGTGGTTGATGCATTCATCTGTGAGGGTTTGTGTTTGTAGAAGCAGCGCAATCTGATTTTTCAAAAAAATCTATGAAGTTCAGCGAGTGTGGTAAATTCATTTGGCAATGCTGTCGGAACATAAGAAAGGCCTCTGCCCAGTACCTTGATTTCATCTTCACTCATCTCATAGGAGGAGATGTTTATCACTGGTGTGATTGTAGGTTTCACCACCTGTAATTCTTGCGCCGGGTTGACCTCTCGCCGTGTTCCACTGGAGGAAACCGAACTTGCTTCGCACCTCTCCCTCTCGCGTTCTCCCAATCCTGCCCCATGCTCTGTTGGCCTCCACTGGCTCCTCTGTTCCAATTGTTCCCGCGTCCACGTGGGGGTCTCCATCCTCCCTGTCCTAAAAAAGCAATCTGTTGGTACGGTGGACGATAAGAATCCTGGTATCCGTAAGGGGCACTGGGGCCTGCTTGTTCAGTCTCTTCACCAGAGCTGGACGATGAATCTGAAAAGGTTGTGAAATTTCGTCTCCCTATCAAACCACCGCGGCCACCGTTGGAAAACCGACCCTGTGAGTCCTGGCGGTAATAATCTTCCTGGAGATATGGGTATGTTTTCCTTTTGTCGTAGAAACATAGATCCCGTGCTAGCTTCTCTAGTTTCTTTTGTATGGTGGTTGTTTCAAAGTCTTGGAGCGTGGCTACCAGTTTGGGCAAAGCTTCCTTTGAGTTGGTAAGGGTAACGTCACCTGTAATCTCTGCTTTTAGTTCAGCTATTAATTTAGTTAGAACTTGGACCTGCTCCGCCGCTGTCTCAACCCCCAGCACCATCCAGTGCTGGCAGCAGTTGTTCGTGACGAAGCTAAAGCCCTCCCTAAACTTAGGGATATCCACAAAAATAGGGAGTTCTACCTTAATCTGTAATCCTACAGGTATGATGTTGGATTGTAGGCACTGTGCAAGGAAATGTCCATGGCATCTAGTCCTAATAAGTTTTTTCTCCAAGCGCTCTAATTGAGTGACTTTGTCATTCAATGTAAAATTGATGGCAGGAGTGTTGGAAGAGAGAAAGTTATTAACAGGATCATGAAGTAGCTGATGTATGTAGTCCTCTGTGTATGTGAACATTTCTTTGTCTACCATTCTCTGGTAGGTGAAACAATCAATTTAATTTCGAAAGAAAGGGAAAGAAACCTCGCAGGCGATTGCCTGCTCGAAGTACGTCATGAAAGACAGGGTTAACCCATATACATCACTGGGACCTGGGTAATTGAACGTTATAGACAGAGGGGTCCCAGACTGTGAAGAAAAAGGAAAAAGATTAAAATGAATAATAAAGACAAATTGTACATACATAAAAGAAACAAGACAAATCTGAAGTACAATGTTTTAATTCACAATGTACTGGAAACCAGGTTGAATGGCTACACATTAAAACCGATACCTTTTTCAATTTGTTATAATGAAATGCCCATATGTACAGAGGGAGTGGGGGAGGAGGTGGGGGGGTTGTGCTGTGAGGGCGTATAGTGGGGATACACTTAGCAAAACAATCTTAAATGAAAAAGAACAATAAATGCAATTCTTTATGTTCACAACAAACTTTCTAGGTGATCCCCTGATCTAAGGGTCACACACGATATATGAATAAATACAAAAAACGTTTTTGAACACCATGCTTCTCAAACAGCTGTGTACATCATGCTAGCAGTAGAAGCTGGTGGAGTGAGGTAGAAGTCTACGTTTCAACCCAAAATATGATGCAGGGAAAGTTCCCCTTGCGACGCGGGTCTTCGTCAGGACAACAAGGTGGGAAGGGAGGGGAGGAAAGGGCAATCCTCCTAAGAGTAAAACGGGTCTCAAACGAGATCACTAGCTCAACATTGTGGGTAAACCGCATTGTGGAGGTTTCAAAAACATACTGGAAACAGAGGATTACATAGCAAAACCATGTGGACCAGGGTAGGAAAAACGTGTCCACATGCAGTTAAACAGAATTTTTTCTTGCTAAAAGCCAAACAAGCATACCGTGAGACTCATCATTAATCATATAATTGGTTAACCCTGTCTTTCATAACGTACTTCGAGCAGGCAATCGCCTGCGAGGTTTCTTTCCCTTTCTTTTGAAATTAAATTGATTGTTTCACCTACCAGAGTAAGGTAGACAAAGAAATTCTCACATACACAGAGGACTACATACAGCAGCTACTTCATGATCCTTTAATAACGTTCTCTCTCCCAACACTCCTGCCATCAATTTTACATTGAATGACAAAGTCACTCAATTAGAGGGCTTGGAGAAAAAACTTATTAGGACTAGATGCCATGGACATTTCCTCGCACAGTGCCTACAATCCAACATCATACCTGTAGGATTACAGATTAAGGTAGAACCCGCTATTTTTGTGGATATCCCTAAGTTTAGGGAGGGCTTTAGCTTCGTCACGAACAACTGCTCCCGGCACTGGATGGTGCTGGGGGTTGAGACAGCGGCGGAGCAGGTCCAAGTTCTAACTAAATTAATAGCTGAACTAAAAGCAGAGATTACAGGTGACGTTACCCTTACCAACTCAAAGGAAGCTTTGACCAAACTGGTAGCCACGCTCCAAGACTTCGAAACAACCACCATACAAAAAAAACTAGAGAAGCTAGCACGGGATCTACGTTTCTACGACAAAAAGAAAACTTACCCATATCTCCAGGAAGATTATTACCGCCTGGACTCACAGGGTCGGTTTTCAAACCGTGGCCGCGGTGGTTTGCGAGGGAGACGAAATTTCAAAACCTTTTCAGATTCATCGCACAGCTCTGGTGAAGAGACTGAACAAGCAGGCCCCAGTGCCCCTTACGGATACCAAGATTCTTATCGTCCACCGTACCAACAGATTCCTTTTTTAGGACAGGGAGGATGGAGACCCCCACGTGGACGCGGGAACAATTGGAACAGAGGAGCCAGTGGAGGCCAACAGAGCATGGGGCAGGATTGGGAGAACGCGAGAGGGAGAGGTGCGAAGCAAGTTCGGTGTCCTCCAGAGGAACACCCCGAGAGGTCAACCCGGCGCAAGAATTACAGGTGGTGAAACTAACAATCATACCAGTGATAAACATCTCCTCCTATGAGATGAGTGAAGATGAAATCAAGGTACTGAGCAGAGGCCTTTCTTATGTTCCGACAGCATTGCCATATGAATTTACCACACTCGCTGAACTTGATAGATGTTTTAGAAAAATCAGATTGCGCTACTTCTTCAAAAACAAACCCTCACAGATGAATGCATCAACCACCGGCCTGAGACTACCATCCACTTTTGTCCCTCCTACCTATGCAATGACAGAAAGGATACTGGCTTATGAAAGCATAGTTGTACGTGATGTCAAGAAGATTCTCAAGGAGCGGAAGTACATACAATTCAACATCAGCAGAAATGAGAAATGGCCCTCTCTACACTTAAGGACAACAGGGAGGTCATTGTTAAACCAGCGGATAAGGGCGGCGCTATAATTGTACAGGATGTATCCAATTATAAAGCGGAAATCATGAGACAACTGAGTGATGGCATCAGCTATAAACAACTGGCCATTGACCCGTCCAAAGACCTCGCGATAGAAATCCAGCGAGTAACCAAAGATGGCCTTGACCAAGGATTCCTATCAGAACAGGAGTATCAGTACTTGAATAAAAAGGACCCACGTCTACCGACGATATATACGCTCCCCAAAGTACACAAGGATATGCATAAACCGCCTGGCCGTCCGATAGTCTCCGGCGGCGGCTCGCTACTTGAACCATTGTGCCGCTATGTTGATTTTTTCTTGAAACCATTGGCCGAACAAACCGCAACATATCTGCGTGACACCACTCACACTATCAATATTATCGACGGTCGTCCATTCAATCCCAGTGAACAACTTCTGGCAACATGTGACATCGTGTCACTATACACCAGCATCCCGCAAGACAAACCCCTAGAGGTTGTCGCAGCGGCTCTCGACCGACGGGAAGCACCTACGCGTGTGTCCCTACTTGTTTCATCATCCTGCTACTGAAGATTGCCATGATGAGGAATTTCTTTGTATTTCAGAACCGTTTTTACCTCCAAACGAAGGGTGTGGCGATGGGGGCAGCCTTCGCCCCCGATCTGGCAATCATCTTCATGTCCACCTTTGAAGATACCTTTATACTGAATGATTCTAATCCCTTCAGGTCTAATATACAACTTTGGATACGCTACATAGCCGATATCCTGTTGGTATGGACAGGAACAGAATCAGAAATTGTGTTCTTCCATGGATGGTTGAATGGTAGATCGCCTGACATCCAATTTACCATCCAATCAGACAAGAAGAAATTAGATTTCTTAGATCTGTCTATTGTGGCTGAGGATGAGACACTCCACACGACTCTCTTCAGAAAACCAGCCGAACGAAATTCATTACTTCAGTATTCAAGTCATCATCCGAGGGGCCTCAGAGACAACTTACCTTTCAGCCAATTTCCGAGGATCCGGCGAAACTGCAGCAAAAAGGAGGATTACATGGCCGAATCCGAAATTTTTTTGTCACGTTTGATTGAACGAGGGTATCCTAAGCGACTCATTAAGAAGGCGAGAAAAAGAGCGTGGTTTAATCCCCAAGAGTCTCTCCTGGAACCAACTGTACGCACCAACAACATGGAACAACGCCTAATATGTGTAACCACTTTCTCCACGAAGAGTAATGCAGTCAAGCGTACTATCAATAAACATTGGACGATGATTGCCGAGGATTTGGGAAGTACAATCACACCGATGCATTCTTTCAAGAAGGCCAAGAACATACGGGACCATGTGGTGTCTTCTTTCCTGGCAACACCAACCACTCCCACTCCATTAACGGTGTGGAACCTGCCACCAATTGTGGGTCATTTTCACTGTGGCACATGCAAAGCCTGTCCACAAGCCATTCAAGCCAAAGAATTCCGTTTCAAACACCACCAGATCAAACTAAAATCGCATACTAACTGCAACACCACGGATGTGGTATATTGTGTAACTTGCCCCTGTGATCAAATCTACGTGGGCCAGACACAGCAAAAGGCCAAAGTACGTTTTCTACAACATTGCAGCCGCATCAGATGCAGAGTGGTGGGAGCACCAATGGTTGACCACTGTGTTAAAGAAAACCATCAACCTGAAAGTTTGAAGTGGATTATTTTGGAACAGGTGACACTTGGTCCTAGATGAGGTAATATAGTCCCGATTCTGAACATGAGAGAACTGAAATGAATCACTGTTTTTGACTCTGTCTCAAACGGACTTAATGAATCAGAAAGTAGCTTTGCACAATTAGCTAACTTATAAAGACTATTGTCCGACATTACTGTCTCCCTTTACTCATTTTTCCTGTATCCTGTACCTATGATTCCATCTCTGGGGTGCATTTTTACCACCTTGCAAGGTAGGTACGAGCTCAAAACAGCTCCTTCGAATTGGCCTGTTGTTACACTACCCTGCGTGGCATGTGAACACTATTTTTTGTCATAATCTATTTGGGTTTTACACTACATTTATATGACATGTTGTATGTCAGCCAATACATGCAATCGGCCGTGTTTACCACCATGCTTGGTAGGTATGCGTCTTGTAATCATGACCTATCGTATTTATATACACTTTGGATCCATCAAAAAAATTGATGTATCATAATGTAGCACCACAGGTGTGTGGCACTTCCTATTTGGGGCTCATTTTTTATATAGGCTTTATGCCAGTAGACCGTCAACTCTTAGCCCTCACTTGTTTCTTTTTACTGTGAAGCCCTGCGTACCATTAAGGTGTACCAATGATTGGTTCCGGGCGATTATAATAAAATTAGCATTTATACAACTCCCGCATTATGCCATTCTCAACCACATTTCTCACAATGGAATTTTTAGCAGACTTGATGTATACAATAGAGGAGTTTGCTTATAATCGACCACATAGAGTTTGTCTTTCCCGGTAGGCGAGTGATTGCTTAGTTACCGCCAACACTCCATAGTCTTTTTTCCCTTTTTCCGTGCTGGGTCTGAGCCACGCCCCTTGTGTACCGCTGTCAGGCTTATGAACTCTGTGCACGAGTAGCCGAGTAGCTTGTCACTGGTGTGGCGTTGTGCCGTTGGTATTACCTATAGCCACAACGAAGATGGATTGAATTTTTGAAGTGTACGGCGATCTTATATTAGGTAAGGACATCATTCAGAGCCCAGTGAATGTATACGGAGTAGGCTTTATGTTCGAGTTGGTAGTTAATGATATAACATAATGCTCAGTGGTAACAACGTCGCTCCCGACTCCTGCCCTGCAGGTATTTGGACCCGTGAGGCGGCATTTAACAAAACTGGGATTTTCTGTGACTGAGTAAGGACCCGGTTTCCGTCATTATTTTCATGGACAGGAGAGTATTTTTTACTGACTCTGTGGATCTATATGCGTTTGTTTATTTTATAAATTGGTTTACTTAAGAGGCATACAATATTTTAGGTTTGTCCTGTGAAGCCGCCTTGCATAGCATTTGGACTGATCTATCAGCTCGGTGTCCCCTGCCATTTTGAGTAATTATTGGACAGGTAAGCTGATACTTGTTACTAATGGTACGCCTTTTTAGTGACCCCTTACCCCCAAACTCTCCCCGTCTTAGTCATCCCTAGAGTGCATTGAATGTGTTGGTCTTTCTCCTTAGTGAGCATCCACACCAGTTGGGGACAATCTTCGTCAATACATAGAAGAAGTCTGGTTCCTTATCCTCAAGGTAATTGTTGTGTATGAAAACCCTTAGATGTGGTTGGGTCTAGTCGATGACTATCTGCACTAGACTACACAATTTTTTGATGGTATGATTAATGATGAGTCTCACGGTATGCTTGTTTGGCTTTTAGCAAGAAAAAATTCTGTTTAACTGCATGTGGACACGTTTTTCCTACCCTGGTCCACATGGTTTTGCTATGTAGTCCTCTGTTTCCAGTATGTTTTTAAAACCTCCACAATGTGGTTTACCCACAATGTTGAGCTAGTGATCTCGTTTGAGATCCGTTTTTTGATTGTAGTTTCTTCATTTACCCCTAGGAGGATTGCCCTTTCTTCCCCTCCCTTCCCACCTTGTTGTCCTGACGAAGACCCGCGTCGCAAGGGGAACTTTCCCTACATCATATTTTGGGTCGAAACGTAAACTTCTACCTCACTCCACCAGCTTCTACCACTAGCATGATGTACACAGGTGTTTGAGAAGCATGGTGTTCAAAAAATGTTTTTGTATTGATTCATACATCGTGTGTGACCCTTAGATCAGGGGATCACCTAGAAAGTTTGTTGTGAACATAAAGAATTGCATTTATTGTTGTTTTTCATTTAAGATTGTTTTGCTAAGTGTATCCCCACTATACGCCCTCATAGCACAACCCTCCCTACCTCCTCTCCCACTCCCTCTGTACATATGGGCATTTAATTATAACAAATTGAAAAAGGTATCTGTTTTAATGGGTAGCCATTAAACATGGTTTCCAGTACATTGTGAATTAAAATATTGTACTTCAGATTTGTCTTGTTTCTTTTATGTATGTACAATTTGTCTTTATTATTCGTTTTAATCTTTTTCCCTTTTCTTCCCAGTCTGGGACCCCTCTGTCTATAACGTTTTATAACAAGGTGGCCTACTCTTAGGGCCCGTAGGAAAGACCTTAGGGGTGACTTATATGTAATAGAAAGTTGGTTTTAGACTTTGGAAGTACTTTTAATTCCAAAGTCGAGTCTGGACATATACTAGGGATTACAGGAGGTAGTCTGAACCAATAGCAATTACACCAATTACCATATACATTTTTAATCAGAGCACTGGCCCTGGTTAGCAGAGCCCAGGGCACATTCAGAGTCAGTAACCACCAAAATATATATAGCTTTTGATTTTGTTTGTCTTTTAAGGAAGGGGGGCTGCATGCCCCACCTTCCCTTGATCCATTTGGGACCCATTAGGCATGATCCACTTTTTACATTTTCTAAATAAAACAGTAGGGGGACTGCAGGGTCCCCCTCCTGAAGCTGATTTCTGCCCCTGCCCCCCCCCACCTAGGCTAGGCCTGTATACATGTATTACACAAAAAGGTAAGGGGGTGCGCAGACCCCCTTTGGGGCCATTTTCGGCCATCTCGTTGAGGACCATGGCAGAGCCTCAAGCCCCCCCGCTGGCCCTTGCCTTCTGCAGGAGCCGGCATTACTTTTTAAACCCAATGATCTGCTGACATGTAGCTCCCTGGGTGTACAAATTAAAGTGTTCCTAGCTTTGAACAAGCCAGAGCATATTGCTCTAGCTTGCTCAAAATGGAGCACGCTTGTTTGCCATGGGATGACGTGAGCACTTCTCCCGCCATCCCATAGCAAACTGCAATGACCCAGGATAGGCCCCCGAGACATGCTAGAGCAGGCCCTGGGGGTGCCAGTCCACAGGGCCATTTACGGCCCCAGGAGGGGGACACGCGGCCCCCCTCCCATTTTAAAAATAGCACAGGGGAGGAGGTGGTCCCTGGAGCAGCAACAGGTGCTCTTGGCCCCCGCATTTAATTATAGTAGCCCCGGGAAGGTGGCGGTCCCTGGGATTTATGGAGGTGCTGGAGATACAAATCTCCTCCACATATCCTATTGAAATATAGCCCTGAGGAGGTGGTGGTTCCTTGGGGTGCAGAGGGCCGCGTTTGACCCAATATTTCTGTGATTCTGCCAGGGGAGGTGGGGGTCCTGGGGATGCGAGGGCCATGCAGATCTCCCCATCATTATTATTTATTGTCCCCGGGACCTGGCCCACCCAGGAGCTCAACTAAATGAAGTGCGGCAACACATGTTTCTTTTTTTTGCGGGATTTACGGATTCAACACAACTCCAAATACATTTGTTTTTAAAAAAAATGCTTTTTGGGGCTCTGTGGGTCCTTGTGGGACCCCCTAAACAGGCTTAGGGGGTCAGGGTGTTTCTGCCCTGCCCCCTTTTCTTTTTTCTTTACGTTTTTGCTTGTCACTCAGTTCAACTGAGTCACAAGATGGCTGCCAACACTACCTGGTTTGAAGTGTTTCCAGCCAATCAGATCTCAGATACGAGATCAGGAGGGTTCATGGATTCACCGTGGCCACAGTTGTATATAGGAACAATATTTAGATTTCTCAGGAACTACTGAATGGATTCACAAAATGTAACAAAAAGAATGCTTTCTGGACCAAGAGCTACTTTTTTGCCAAATTTGGTAAAATTCCATTCAGCAGTTCGGGCTGCAGCTGTATATCTAAAGTTTCCTTGGAAATTTACATGGAGAAAATGCATTTTGGGACCCCCCACTTTTTCATGTCCCCCACTTGACAGGTCACCCTGACATTTTCAAGACAGCAGCTGGTGTGACTAACCCATTAGTTTTGAAAATTTCACGAAGATTTTCAAACGGCACAAAATGTATTTGCAAATCAAAAAACACTTTTGTATAGAAACTAGGTCCTGACTATAACAACCTACTGGAGCCTGCCAGTAGGTAAATATATATTCAGGGTGCTCAGTGCAAAAGGATGACTTTCCTACCCTCTGTAAATTAAAAATGTATGGTACAACAGATTGAAACATGAAGCACAGACATGTAAATAGTTGATTGGCAAAATTGCTTTCTCTTTGTTTAACAGGGCATTACATAATGAAGGACCAATTTTGGCCCAAAATGCATTGGAGTTATGGAACATGGATGAATGCATTGATATCAATTTAAACAATGAATGAAACAAATAAGCACGATTTGAACAGCAACAGGTTGTAAAAGATGATTATTTATCAATTCACAAGGTATAGTCATGGTTAAAGATTAACAAGAATGGATTAAGAGGGAGGTCATGCAGGTTACAAAACAAGACGTGCCGCGGGGGAAACACAGTCCTGGGAATGATATATGCATAGATATTTAGATTTTGCACCCTGGATCAGATGGTGACACGCCACGAGAACACACCCAACGGTGAGCTGGCACACTCAAATAAAAATGTCTTAGTGCACATGTCCCATTCTGTGAACTGGTTACATCTTTAGCCACCCAACATATGTTGCTGCCACATAAATCACTAGTTTCATAATTGCTGGTTCATGAGAGACTACTTTCTGCCAAGGGGGAAGGAGGTTAAAAGAGAAGTTGGAGCAGTAAGTGGACACTCATAAACAGCTGTGGCTGATAGGTAACGTGGTGGAGGGGTTGGTGAAGGTAGAACATTTTTAATAAAGAAAGAGAACTTACCAGCGGTCGAATTGCAGCTGCCACCTCTCCTCCATCGCAGGAAGCACCTGGGCTCCCCAAGCCAATCACAACATTGCAATGCAGAGTTGTGGTTGATTCCCCAAAGCCAACTCACAATGCTGCAATACAGCCATAGTTTGGCACTCAGATGGGCACAGGGAGCCAGTGAATGTTTCTCACTAGGCTGTGATTTGCAGCCTGGTGGGAAGATTCAAAGTTTGCATGACAAAGTGCACCAAACGGTCATCTACACTTAGGGAGTGAAAGCCACACCTCCCCCTGGCCCCTACTCAGGTCAGCCCCACCCCTCCCCCCACCTATAAGCGGAAACATCAGTTTAGTTATGAAATCAAGTTAGTTATTATCATATTCTTTTTTACTCTCCACTGCTCTCAAAGCAGTGGGACCATGCTCCTCCACCCCAACGCACTTTAAGAAGTTTCAATAACAAGGTTAGTGGAAGAATTGATGGACATAAAATACTAAACTGTAGCCAGAAGAGTATAGCATTGCATAGTAACATGTACAAAGCACATGCAACACCCCTCAGCGAAATGTACAGTACATAGGGAGCATTCATTTAATAGACTGTCATAACCCTATTGTTTTGTTGCAATTTGTACTCTTGAAATATTTTTCTGAAGTAGCGAGGAATTACAGGTGCCCAACTCTGATTGTTGCATGGATGGCATATACCAATTGGTTGGTTACCCAGCTATTGCAGAGTTTTTATTTTTATATAGCGCGAACTAGACCCGAACTGAATCAGGTATCTGAGCGCTTTACATAGCACCAGTTACGTTACATGAGGACAAGCATTCATTTTTGGCACGGGGAAATAAGTGATTTGACCTGAATCATAGGAGGTTTTTGGCGTCGTTACCGAGACTCGAACCCAGATCCCTAGGTCCGAGGTCGAGCTCCCTAGCCGTTAGGCCAACTCCTCTCCCCTTCACTGGCTGCTTCTGGCCAACACTTGCTGCTCTCAACTGTCCTCTTCCTCAGGGCATCAAGGGCAGTGCCAGAGACAATTGCCTATGTAACAAGGCTATCAAAGCACTGCAGGTTGATATCACTACAACCAAAAGTCACACAGCAATACATTAGTTTCACATTTGATTATGAGAGCTTGGGACAAGTGAGAATAGAACTCCTTAGGGCGATTTTATGCAGAATGGAAGCTTCCTGACAAGACACATGTTCAGTATTAAGCTACTTCATCATTATGGACTGACTTGTCAAGTGCCGTCTCCTTCCAGTCAATCTCAAAATTGTGTTACAGTCAATGCAACAAGAAACCGGGATACTGCCTGACTCTGTGATGAGGTTGTTTATGATGCACATTCATCCATCAGGGAGTGTTTATGCGTGGAGTCTAGCCAGGAATAAGAGAAAGAAAGCACTGTCCTATAGAATCATTTAACTCATTAGGTTGCTAGGATATCTTTTTGACTTTAAAAGTGTCATTCTCATTTACACCCTGGTGGATGGTTCCTCATTCTAGGGGCGCAAAGGCCCCCAGTAGAGGATCATCCAACCTATTTAGAAAGTATTTTCTCAATATATAATACACAAATGGGCCGATGTGCTGGCTGTCCCTGGGTAGAGGAGTTGGCCTAACAGCTAGGGTGATGGACCTCGAATCTGGGGAACCAGGTTTGTGTCTCGGCAATGACGCTGAACAACCTGTGATTTTGGGCAAATCACTTAATCTCCCTGTGCCTAAAAAAAATTAATGTGTCCTCATGTAACGCAACTGCTGCTATGTAAAGTTCCCTGACACCCGATACCGGGTCAAGTTTGCGCTATATAAAACAAACAAAAAATCAATATGGTTGTTAGAATGGGGCACATATTTAAATATGCCCTATTAAGACATAGTAACTCCCCTTTGATTATATGTGGTGATTACAGTAGAAGCAGAGTGGATCCACATTTATGCTTCCATCTCCCCTTTGTGATAGAGATTCCCTACTGCCTCCCCACACATTGTGGACATGAGTTGAGGTATTGTTGAAAATGATGTCCTGCTACCTTTCCGCTTCATTATGCAAAATGTTGTAGTATGCTAGTAATTCCAGAGGGTCAGCCCCTATTAAATTGACAAGGCATATCCTAAGATTAAGGAGGAAGTGCTCTATTGGGTAAGAATCTGCAGGACCAGTGGGAGTCTGTATATTAGCTGATGATACTGCCTGCGAAAGTGAGTCTGTATGTTAATCGATGCAGTTGACCTTCGGTTGAGTCTGGGAATTTGTAACTTTGAATAGATATCCGAAGACATATCAGCTAATTTGGATGCTTTTTCTGGGCATTTGATCTTCTATATAATGACTGTGTCTAAATATGTAAAGCTTTCATTTAGTATCTGTGGTTTTTCCTGTACATTTAAAAGAATAAGCATATGGTCGTTGGGTCTGGATATTTTGGGCAGAGGTTAGATGCTTGGCTCTTTGTCCAAGTGTATGCTAGGTAGTATATTTCAGTTGAGGCTTTACCTGGCTGTACGAGACTGTCAGGCATTTGAGTTAGCAACTTGGCACGTTTAGATTTCCCAGGCATCAAATGTCGGTCCTACGGTATGATTAAACTCCTATGATGTTATGGGTGAATGCTTGGTTTATCAAGGCTGCATGACTGAAATAACAGAAGTAACATATATGAATGCCTCATATCTGTGTGTACTGAGGGGCAAATTTACAAGCCCCTCGCGACAACTTTGTGCCGCTGTTGCATCACTTCTATGACGCAGCGTCGTCGTAAACGATGCACCACATTGTGACATGTTAACAACATGACGCATCTAGGGAGATGCTGTAGTGTAGTTCCTATAGTCCCAATAGGCTCTGCGCATTGGAATAATATATTCAGCAGTGTAGACGTAGGACTGAGGTTAACTAGGTCTCTACTGACTATATTAGACTTAAGTGTTTGCCAACTAGCTCAGAGTTCACTAGAAACTTTCTCGAATAAGCGAGGAGGAGTTGAACCTCCCTGGGTAGACAAGAAGGGATTTAGTTTCTGACAACCATAAAACATGACAACTTTGCTCTCCCTGATTAAGAGTATATCTCTAGAGTCGTGTGAAAACAAAAGACAGGTATTTCACTCAGTCAAAGGTGCGTACTTAGTTTCACCAGATTGCAGAGAAAAAGAGAGACGGGCGTTTTCAATAAAAGGTGTTATTTATTGAGCAGTCTCTTTCCTCATACAAGAGAAATGAATTACTACAATTGCAATACTTATAGTTAAGTAAAGTGCATACAGTAAAAGCAGGATTATGAAATAATATTGTAAAAGCATTGATATGGTTTCTTAGCCAAATGATACTTTAAAATGGATAAAATAGATACATACATATATACATTGACTAATTGTACTCAACTGGTGCTTCTAACTACGCCTACCCCGGTGTACCTGACCTAAGCCTAATACATGGGAGGGAGTAAGTAAGTAGCAGTTTAAGTTAAGTTTGTTTTGCCAAGAATCTGACTCAAGAATTCTCAGTAAGGGTTTAGTCAGTTCAGTACCTGGGTATTAGAAGGCAGGAGGACTGGTATCTCTCTCTCAGGACTTGGTATCCCAGTCACCCGCAAAGGTAGGCTGGATACGCCGGAGGCTGGATTTCTCGGCAGGAGAAAAGACAGCGTCTTTCTCAGCGCGTCAAAAGGGAGGGGCAGCGTCCGTGGGCTCTCGCATCAGCTGGGCTCTCGGGCAAGTAGTAGCTGCTCCAGATTTATCACCACCGTGTCTTTGCTTAAGGCAACGTTGGAATATTTATACCTGAAAGGTGCCGGATTTGACGTAAGGCTGGACATAAGACGTCAATAAAGATGTCACTAAGGACTGGTCATTCTTACAGTGCTTTACAGGAGTTCTCGGATGAAATCAAAACAAAGCAGCAGGGATTTCCCAGGTTGCTGGAGGCTTGGATTTGTTTAAGAACTCGGTGTGCTTTCTAGGGGCTGGAGGAATAGGCTTGCTTAATGTGACAGCATGCGCTATGACTGAATTATGAAAAGGGTTTCTATGCCGTTGTAGGGACATTATTGATTTATAACCGGACAAGGGCAAAGAATAGGAATATCGATTCAGGTACCTAGATAAAACACACTACACCCACTCCACAAATTCATGTCCATAATTACTAAACTAAGCAATAGTAAACATATCTAACGGTGCATGTGTATACCGATCCACCCCAAAATACATTTTTTTGCATCTGAAATGGCATATGCGAAATACACGAAAAATGAGTATAGGTACTGTATGCTTTCAAGCAGTGTAATCATTCAGTAAGGATGCACATATATATCAGCATGAATGATTTGCGAAAATTACACATGAAATGGCCCTTGATACAGAAAAGAAAAGTGCGAGACCATTTCATCACATATAAATACAGTTATTTGTAAATATGCTAGAGGCTGAGGTAATATATTGTCTCTAGAGTTCCTAAAAATAGAAGCTCTGTTCTCTAAGAATAGTTTTACTTTAAGCAGAGGATGAGTGCCAAAAAAAGGTAAATATTTTGGAATCGGGAAAAAAAAAAATAGTTTTTCAAGGGAAGAAGTCAAAACAGTTCCAAATATTTGCAGTAGCTTTTGTTTTTCAAAGCTGAAGGCCGAATTCAGAGTTCAGGGAACGCTGAGTGCTCGTTTGCTTAAAAGTTTATTCTTTCTGTTCAGGGGAGAACATCATTTCAGACAGATTTTCAAAAAAGCAGTTTACCGCTTCAGGGGAAAGTTCGGCTTAGTTGGAAAATGCCGCAACTGTGCAGTCGTGAGAATGATTGCTATCATCGATGTATTGATCAGCAGTGCTCACAGAAGGTCGTACCTGGTTGATGCTGCTCTCATCTTGCACTTCACTACCCTTTAATTGCAGTGGTGAAGTTTCAACGAATGCCGTCATCAGGATGGGTAACCGCTGGGGACAACACGATGCATGAGCCTTTACTGGACTTAGCAAAGTATCTGTATCCAATGGTACTTCTGATTGTAGTGTGAGACAGACGTCTAACACGCATTCTTCTCCGCACAGCATACATCTTTAAAACAGGTAAGATACCGTTCTTCCAGATGGGTCTGAATGAAAGAAACCAGGTCATATTCAGATCTCTTAGCCTGGCTAATCCAAGGACTTTAGTTATGCGGTCCCGATAGCGTATAGCTAGGATCGTTTCTTCCATTGTTGCTGGAGTCTTGTCTGTGACATGGCTTGCCATAACAAAGCAGGAGTATCAAAATTAAAATGCCTGCTACGAGTCCCAACAGGAGTGGAAGGCCGCCAAAGAGTGAATGGACAAAATTAGGAAAGATGCCCAGGACTGCTTTGAAAGGTGTCAACAGTCCCGAAAAAATTGTCTTAAATACACTCGCGATACCATTCGTATCAGAAATGTTTAAGATTTCGTTTAGCATTTCTGCGAAGTGTAGGGGGCAATTTGTTGAGAAAAGGTTATGTATCTCTGCCGTTGTCCTTGCAACTTGGAGATCATACGTTTCTTTTGATGACGTCAAGTGCACTGGCGTCTGTAGAAGAACAGACTTCATTCTGCTTAAAGTATCAATTCGAATAGAAGAGATTTTCAAACTGGGCCAAATTTTTCCCTCCCTGTCTGGAGTGTCGTTGGGATACAATAATTGCATACAGCAAGTGACCCCGGACGTTACGCTTACTAGATAAGCTTTTCCTGGCACCAGGCCACAACATCTGTGGTCCACTATTAGAATGTAGCTCCTGTTCGAAAGCCGTCTAAAAATGGCTCTATTCGAGTTGCAGGTGTGCCAAGCTGGTGACATGAAAGGTTATTTGAAGTCCCCTCACAGGCCCCATGTAGATTTATACCCTGACACAGAAGTATACCACTCAGTGATTTTTCACAATTATCACCACTAAGAAATACATTCTTTCCTTTTTCACTATAACATGTGTGTGTGTAAGGTAATTTCCATGATGACTTGATGTATCCTTTACCCAACCTTTCATACTGGCCTGCCTGTATATACTTTTGGCCGTATCGAAATTGGAAAGTTATTATCGGAATAGTTATGATTCCATGTATTATCCATTCAATGACAGGTCGTTCTGACATTGTCAATGGTAATCTCTCAAGTTTTTCAATGCTCAGAATTGTATATTCTGCTCCTTTTTGTGCCAAGCTGATTTGTATATCAGTAAGGTTAAAGATAGAGAATAGTGACGTTGTGTTGATTAAACGCCAAGGCACGTAGCCTGAACGCAGATTTTGTAACGTCCAGCCAAGCTGTACAATATCGCAATTGGGACTGACCATGTTGTAACATTAGCATTTCCTGCTCTATTATATCGATTGCAGATGATACAATACTGTCCAGTGAATATATTCTGGAGGACAGAGTCATTAACCCATTATCCACAACAGAAAGTGATTTTTCCAAATTAATACGGTCAATTTCCCGTATTTTCTTTGCTGTTTCAATTTGAGTTTCTTTCCAAACTTCGTTATAAGCTGCATATATAGAGGCCGCTATGAAACGTTTTTGACGCTGTTTGCGTGGTCCCATAATGAAATCACGCAGGTCAGCACCTTCTTTAAGTAAAGTTAAGTGTTGCTTAATTTCTGCCAGTGTGGATGTATGTAGCCATTCAAGGCAGAGTTTTCCTACACTGTATGTTGTTATTATCCCTGGATGTTGTCGCTGGGAGTATCTAGGGTCTGGCCTGGTAAATTTGAACCCCTGTATTTTGTTCAGGAATCTATCTTGACAGTTATTTGTGTCTGTGGGCCAGATCAACCATTTTTTCCAATTAGGGTGTGTTCTGTTTTGGTTCAGAATATGGGATACGTCTATCTCAACCTCTGTAGTGCTATTACTGTCAGGAGTTGGTTTTGGAATAGACGGTTTGTTTAGGTCTTTCATTTTGGCTAGGCCAAGACAGGTTGTTTGTTGAATTGTGTCATTCAAAAATATAATTTGTTCTGGGATCATGCAGGCTCTGAATAATGATTCTATACCTTGGACTTGCCAATCTTTAGTACCCCAGATCGTTTTTGTTTCAATGTTATTTTTACAAAAATCAAAACCAAATGTATTCATTTTTTCAAAAAATGTTTCTGAATAGATTAATTTTGTATTTGTCAGCATTGTTTTAATTCCTGTCTTATTTAACAGTTTGAAATAAAACGTTTCTGCTTTACTTGTGTTAAACCCTGAGAAGTATGGGAATTTCTCATAGAATGTTTTTGAACTACATTTTGGTGGAGTTGCACAATGTTCCCATTGATTATAATTTAAAACATTTCTAGGTTGAGCAGATTTATGCAAATAATGGTTACCATAGTGGTTGTAGCAGTACATCTGATCATAATTCGATGAACCTTGTAAATAATCATGTTCTGTAAATTTTGCTGACATAACTAAGTCCGACATCATATCATTAATACTTTCAAAATCCCAATCATCAGAGAATGTACTCGGTTTTACAAAGTCACTTAATGAAACCTTAAAGTGATGAGGATACTTCAAGAGCTCGACCGGGCCATATATATCGTAATCTGTTTTGTCCCATGCTACCCCACCGGGTACCGGATTGGCTGTGAAGTTTACTGAAGAAAGTTCTCTTTTCTCGATGTGTGAAGACTTGTGTGGTTTTAGGACCAGGTTGATATTCTGGCTTGCTGTGTCCATTGTAACATATTTTCCTTCAATGAAGTGTCCCAAGCATAGCACCACGATGAGCCAAAGCAGGAGGAAAAGTACACCTAGCACCACCCAAAATTCAATCCATGGGGAAATCAGATAGGTTTCTCGTAGTTGATGAAAGAGTTCTTTAGTTTTGTCTTTAAAACTTTTTGTCGTTGTTGGCTGTTCCTCAGGTTCGCTTGGATCCTCAGAAAAGTCATCGAAATTGATGAAGTAGCCTGATGCAGTTCTGTCAATTATTGGAATTGCTTCTGGATTTTTCTTTGTTTTATTAGCATAGTCTGTGGCTACATCGTTGTAGACAGGTGTTTCTTGACGAATTGTTGCAATTTCGGTTTCAAGAGGCATAAGTTCCATGGCTTAGTTGCATAGTCCTTGTTGATTCACTGTAGGCTTATCAAATGTGATTAGTCTCTCAGTTTGAACCTCTTGATTTGTAGCAAACTTTGGTGTTCTGCTACTTCTTGGGAGTCCACTTGGCCTACTACTTATTATTGGCCACATGATTGTGGTTTAACCAGGTCGATGGATACAACTCGGTTCTCCTTTTTACCAGCAAGGGGCGGTAGTACAACTGATCTTGTTCCGTTGACAGCTAAGACAGGTACTGCTTTTCTGTAAGAAGGCCCAAATTCCTTCTTCACCGCAATTTTCTCTCTGACCAGATCCCCAATCTTTGGAATCCAGACAGGCCTTGCTGGGACAGGGGGTTTCTCTTCAGTGGCTGTTGGCTGTTGTTTCAACTTTATGTTGCTCAGGTCTTTTCTTGTTTCATTTAAGTCCTGTAAAATAGCCAAACGATCTTTGATATCAAAGCATTTTCTTTCTACCACTGAAGTCTGACTATCGAGATCCTGGATATGCATTCTAGTCCCGAACAATAGTTCGTACAGACTGAAACCTTTTAGAGAATTTATTGGCAGATTATTAAGACTACGTTGGACACTTATTAAATGTTTAACCCACCCAGCCCCCGAACCTAATACCTTTCCCGTTATAGATTGCTTTATGTCTCGGTTTTTTCTTTCCACCATCCCATTTCCCTCAGGAAGGAAGTGATAAAATTCCAACAATGCAATGCTCATGCTGGTCACATCCTCCTCGTAAGCTCGAGAGCTAAAAGCAGGACCCTGGTCAGAATGTAGCATGACAATTGCGTCTATGCCGCTATAGACTCGCAAATATTTTATAACAGTTCAGACGTCAGCCGAGAGCTGGGGTCTACATTTTAAGTGAATTTAGTCTTAAATAATATACATTGGGACGCATGTTTCCTGTTTAATCATGCGTATAGATCGCCTTATGCTTTCTATTAGGTGTTCTGGCACTATGTAGGCCGGTTCGCCACTGCGATCTCTGTTGCAGTTTTCACAATTTTTTGCAAATTTGTGATTATCCACGCTCATTTCCGGCCACCAGTATTCTGATTTTAATTCTGTCAGAGATTCCTTGATCTTCTGATGCCTTAGACCTAATCCCATGTGTGCTTCTTGTATTAAGAAGCTTCTCCTGCTCGTGTTTGGAATTACTCTATCCCCCACTCCAGGGATTTGAGCAAAAGGAACGGAGTTTGCATCGATTACGTATGTATAATTGAGTGGATAGTTGACGGGTAGCGCTGCACAGTCGCCTTTTGATGACGTTTTTACCGCCAGCATCGTTTCCCCGTCTACGTATTTTCCTGAACGCTTTTTTGTAGCTACGGAAGCCGGCTTAGTTGCTTCCGCTGTGGCTGTCTCAGCCAATGAATTCCCTGAAACGTGAACACCATCACGTTCATGGCTCAATGAATGTATAACGTGAGTCTTTGGTAGTTCTTTCTGTAAAAGAACTACTTGTTCCCAAAGCGATTTTTGCTTTATTGTGGCACCTGTGTCATCTTTGTAACCACTTTGAACCCAGTTCTGCAAGTCGTTATTGTATGATTTGACGCAGTAATACGAATCGCACACTATTTGTGTCGGGAATTCGCGATCGGCATTATCTAGCGCCATTTTTAACGCTATTATTTCAGTTTGCTTATCTGAATTATTTTCTACAGAGTGTGATTTTCTTACTAGAGGTCTCAATTTATCTCCGCGCCACACGTATTTAACAATCTCGCATGTGGCGTTATAGGCTTGTTTTCCCCAAACTGAGGGTTGTGCATGTCCGTCTGTATATATTACACAGGCGTACTGTTGTATGGGCAGAATGTCGATTGGCAGAGGATATTCTCTTTCATATTCTAGATTTTTTAATTTTTTCATTTCCGGGTCAAAATAGTATTTTACTTTGTCTGTAGCAAGAGAATTTTCCCATTGTATCCATTTTGGATTTAATGCCACAGTAGGTAAATTACATGGGCTTGTTAATGCCTCAAAGGCTGATTCTGCTGTTCTAACAGTAATCTGTCTGCCTTCGGCTTGGTCTCTTTCTTTTGCTACAGCTGTTTGAACCTCATGTACAATGTTTTCCTTAATACTGAATGTTTTTTCAGCTTCTGTGTACAAATGTGATTTGTATGCTATTGGTACCGTTTCTCCCTCATTCGAGGTTAGGTATGTGAATCCGCATCTTCCTGGGATGACTCGGATTACAAGGTTGCGTGTGTTATCGCGTGTTTGCAATTTTGTTTTAGCTAACATGTCTGTTTGCAATGATCTCAAAATTTCTGTGTGTTTTTGAGTCCAATTGATTATTTTAAAATCTGGTTTTATTAGTTCATAGAGAGGTTTAACCCTCTCTGCATAATTTAGAATGTAAGGGCCAGATGTAGGTAATTCCGATTTACCTACTCTTAAATACCGAATCATACCGATTCGGTATTTAAGAGTAGGTAAATTGGAAGTAGGCAGATGTAGGTCATTTTTATTTTACAATTACAGACTCTGTAAGATTCGGTATTTACCGATTCGGTAAATACCGAATCGGTATTTCCCATTGATTCCTATGGGCCTTGAAGCCCTTAGGAATCAATGGGAAATACAGAATACCGAATCCTGGCAGGGGGAACGGGGTGTCACTTTGACACCCTGTAGCACCCCAATTGCAGGCTTGTGTGCCATGTGGCACACAGACATGCCCTAAGGGCATGTCTGTGTGTCACATGGCATAGATGTACATGCATGTACACTGGAATTCGGTATTTTACCACCCAATAGGATTGGGTGGTAAATTAAGAATTCCTAAGGGCCTTTGGCACTGCAAACTGTGTCACCTACATATGGATTTACAGAATTGGTATATTTACCGATTCGGAAAAATACCGAAGCGGTAAATTGACCGAATCGGTAAATATACCGATTCTGTAAATTCCGAGCCACCTACATGTCAAAAGCCAAATACCGGTCGGTAACGGCCGAAATCGGCCGTTACCGACCGGTATTTGCCTCCCTACATCTGACCCTAGGTTCTTCCAAAATTCAGGAAACCTAAAATTGATTGTACGTTTTTCAGCGTTCTTGGTGCTTGGATTACAGCACATTTCTCTAAGAAATTGTCTGCCAGGCTTTTGCCTTCACTTGATAATTTATATCCTAAAAACAGGACAGTTAGATGGGCAATTGTGACTTTTTAAAGTTGAATTTGTAACCCTCTGCTGCGAACTCAAGTATTATGGTGTTCACTCTTTTCAAGTGAGTATCCAAGTCATCATCTGTTAGATAGTTGTCATCGACATAAGATAATGCCTCATCATCATATATTTGTAGTAACTCTGTTCCTCTTGCTGAGAATAATCCTGGGCTGTTCTTGAACCCCTGTGGGAGTCGACAGAATTTTCTGCGAGCCCATTATTGAGAAAGCGGTCAAATACCTGCTTTCAGGTGCTATGTTTTGACAAAAGAATCCATTAGAGATGTCTAATGTTGTTTTGTATTTTTTGCGCACGATGTTATTCATTAGTGCTGCACTGTGTGAGTTTTGTACTGCAAACGTTTTGCAACATGAGTTAAGGTGTCTGTAGTCCAAAACTAGACGATATGAATCGTCTGGCTTGGAGATAGGAAACAAAGGATTGTTAATTTGTGAGGTGCATGTTTCAATCACCCCCTGGTATTCAAGTTGATCTAAGATCTCCCTGACCTGTTTTTTAGCTTCTTGCTTAATTGGGTACTGCCTTTGTGCAGTTGGTTGTCATTTTAACTGGATTTTGTGAGGAGGAGAGTCCTCATCCTATCCAACATGGTTTTTATATAATGCAGGAGCTTGGGCTACTGCCCACTTTCTTGCAAGTGTATATTTTTTATGAATTGGAATGTGATTTGAGAAGGCAGGCATAATCATTTCTTCACCATGAGGGCACTCCCTGACAATCTCCGGTGGCCAGTTTTTTTCAGCTGAAAGGATGTCATAGCCTTTGGAGAGGTTATCCCAAAATAGACCCCTTATTTTCCTAGTCTTATCTCCCTCTATACGTAATGTTATTTCGTATATTTTATGAGGTTTGCTAACTCTGGTGTCTGCAGTTTCCACCTGAATGTATTCATTCGTGTCCACTGTCTCCAGATGATTCATCAGGATCTTGCGAGCTATGCTCACTTCTGCTGCGCTGTCTAGCATTGTCTGAGCCCACTCTCCGTTTTTCAGCTGTGTCCTCAGGATCCTCGGCATGTTTGATTATTGTAATGCTGGCTACCTTCTTTTTTGGAAATTGTAGTTTTTTACTTTGATGAGCAGGTTCTTTGTCTTTGGACTTGACGTGCTCTTCCCTGTGTTCTGACCATCCTCTTCTTTCCGATTTCTGCGAGGAAGTCTGAAAAGATCGAGAGGGACGAGTATCAACATCTTGATATCTATCAGGTTTCTTCAGATTATCCCTATTTCTAAGGTTATATCTTTTCTCAGAGGGCTCCCTCTGGGGAGACTTGTGTCCTAGGTCCGGAGATCTTTCTCTCCGCCGAGGAGACTTTCCTCTGGACTGGAATCTTTTTTCTTTGGGAGTGGATTGTTTATTTCCATCCCAGCCAAACTATCTCTTCCTAGCTCTTCATAGGATTTTTCTATGATTCTGGCAAGTTCAAATGGCTGTTCTGCTATATCTATTTCTTTCAATTTCTGGCGGATCGCACAGATGCTGCTTTTATGTTAAATAATAATAAGCTGAGACCTGCTTGAAGTCTTTCAGTAATTTCATACCCAGAGTTAAAGCAGGTTCTGGACCGTATTCATTTTGAATCTGTCTTAGCACATCGGGTATTACCGCCATGGACGGAACACCATGTGTTTTTGTGTAAATGGAAGCAAAGACTGTGCTCCAAGTGTCACAGTCCTCCACATGTGGTGCGATCCCCATTGGAAGACAGATAGTCAGAATTCTGTGTTTCTCAGTAGAGGTAGTATCCGGAAATACTGCCTCTATTTGAGTGATTTTTTGTGCTAACCAGAATGGAATTTGTTCCCGTTTTATGGGTACTTTACCCAGACATGACTGTATGTTCTGTGGTGTTATTTTATTTGTATTCCCCTGATGAGGGGTCAGCTGTGGAATATTAATAGCTGGTTGGACTGTTGAAGTCCGCATTACATATTGGACTAATTGTCTATGTATTTTAATCAGTTGTTTTAGCTGTGCTAAAAGTTCTGGTATTGACATTTTTCCGATGTCTGGATGTGGTGTGTAGCTGGCTAGAACCGGCCACGTTGCTACTGGTCTACCTAGTGGACCGAGCCTGGTGATGTGATTATTATGTTTTAGGGCGCCTTTAAACCAGAGCAGGTGCTCTTGGTATTTTAGTGGGATTTCCACCTCCTCGAAGGGAGTGTAGATTTCCGGTGGTTCCTCTATTTTGTAATAGTGGAACTCATGTGTGACAGCGTTTGCTGCTGGAAAGTTTATCCATGAATAGAATACCTCTGTATGCCGATATTCATGTGCCTCAATTACGAATATGACTGTACCACCTCTCGATGTCAGTCCATTTTCTATTAGTTTAAGAGTTATAGTTTTTCTTATGCTGACCGGGATGAGTATTGCATCCGGGTCTTGCTGTAGGAGACTTGTGTCTTCCGCTAGGAGTTGAGCTGCTATTCTAGCTGTCTCCCTATCTCCTTCACCGTCTGACATTTTACTGACAGGAAAGTTTTTTGTTGCAGATCAGGTTTTCAAGGAAACAAAGATTAGGTGCACAATATTTTGGAACACTGTATCCTTCAACGTTGAATAAACCAAAAACTATACATAGAAATCTCTTCCTACTAAGCTCCGGTGGATTTTAACCTTTTACCCACTCCAGACGTCTTTGGAGTATTTACGGGAGAAAGGGTCTGTGTGAAAAAGCACGAGTGAGTTACTCTAACGTCTTGCGTTAGATTTATCGCCTTACCAAACGTTGGGCGCCATGTAGTGTAGTTCCTATAGTCCCAATTGGCTCTGCGCATTGGAATAATATATTCAGCAGTGTAGACGTAGGACTGAGGTTAACTAGGTCTCTACTGACTATATTAGACTTAAGTGTTTGCCAGCTAGCTCAGAGTTCACTAGAAACTTTCTCGAATAAGCGAGGAGGAGTTGAACCTCCCTGGGTAGACAAGAAGGGATTTAGTTTCTGACAACCATAAAACATGACGACTTTGCTCTCCCTGATTAAGAGTATATCTCTAGAGTCATGTGAAAACAAAAGCCAGGTATTTCACTCAGTCAAAAGTGCGTACTTAGTTTCACCAGATTGCAGAGAAAAAGAGAGACGGGTATTTTCAATAAAAGGTGTTATTTATTGAGCAGTCTCTTTCCTCATACAAGAGAAATGAATTGCTACAATTGCAATACTTATAGTTAAGTAAAGTGCATACAGTAAAAGCAGGATTATGAAATAATATTGTAAAAGCATTGATATGGTTTCTTAGCCATATGATACTTTAAAATGGATAAAATAGATACATACATATATACATTGACTAATTGTACTCAACTGGTGCTTCTAACTACGCCTACCCCGGTGTACCTGACCTAAGCCTAATACATGGGAGGGAGTAAGTAAGTAGCAGTTTAAGTTAAGTTTGTTTTGCCAAGAATCTGACTCAAGAATTCTCTGTAAGGGTTTAGTCAGTTCAGTACCTGGGTATTAGAAGGCGGAGGACTGGTATCTCTCTCTCAGGACTCGGTATCACAGTCACCCGCAAAGGTAGGCTGGAAACGCCGGAGGCTGGATTTCTCGGCAGGAGAAACAACAGCGTCTTTCTCAGCGCGTCAAAAGGGAGGGGCAACGTCCGTGGGCTCTCGCATCAGCTGGGCTCTCGGGCAAGTAGTAGCTGCTCCAGATTCATCACCACCGTGTCTTTGCTTAAGGCAACGTTGGTATATTTATACCTGAAAGGTGCCGGGTTTGACGTAAGGCTGGACATAAGACGTCAATAAAGATGTCACTAAGAACTGGTCGTTCTTACAGTGCTTTACAGGACTTCTCGGACGAAATCAAAACAAAGCAACGGGGATTTCCCAGGTTGCTGGAGGCTTGGATTTGTTTAAGAACTCGGTGTGCTTTCTAGGGGGCTGGAGGAATAGGCTTGCTTAATGTGACAGCATGCGCTATGACTGAATTATGAAAAGGGTTTCTATGCCGTTGTAGGGATATTATTGATTTATAACCGGACATGGGCAAAGAATAGGAATATCGATTCAGGTACCTAGATAAAACACACTACAATGCATCTTGTTGTAAAGCCCTGCACTACATTATACCTACGTCAGGAATAATGTATGCAGGGTGGGCGTTCCGACGTAAGAAAGCCTCGTAAAAGTGACGCAGTGAAATCTACAAGATTCTACAAGATTTCACTGAGTCACTTTTACGATGCCACTGCGTCAAAACCTTACACCTGCTTGAAGCAGGTGTAAAGAATGACACAGCATAATAGAAATAGGAATTCCGAAGCATTGCTGGAGTTGCGTCATGCTTGCGACACGACTCCAGAAATGCGTTGTCTTTACTCCAATAGATAGGTCACGCATCTATAAATTCTTGCGCCAAGGTGCGCTGCACTTTAAATGCGACGCATCCATGGTGGCACAAGGTTCCTTTTGCGTGAGGCAAATTAACTGGTGCATCAATGCTGATATTCAGAGATGCGTCAGTTCTTGTAAATCTGACTCTTATACTTTATTCATCTTGACCTTGTTGGAGTTTTTTTTTTTCCTTTTTAACGATTTCACTTTTGGCCATCTCGTCAGAGGCAAAGTTCATCGGATATCTCATTGGGATGAAAGGATCTTGAGATTTCACTTTCAGGTTGTTTAGTTCAAGTAACGTTAAGTGATATTATTTTTGCCACACCTTGCATTTTTGTGAATCAATGTTTGCAGATTATTCTATTATTTTATAGACATACGCTATTATGGACAAGCGTACAACATGTTTGACTTTATATTACAAAGTCAAAGTCAAAAAGCTTTATTTCGATAAAACAATTATCATAAAAGCAGCTCAATAGTTTAAAAATTACAAGTAGAAAACAGTAGTGGATTAAAAAAGAATTTTTGTCTGTGTACAATATTTAAAAGAGGCAATAATTTAAAAAAAAGTGCTTATACAATCTTAAACTGGCCAATTAGTTGATTGAATTTTTACAGATCAAGCAAAAAATGGCAGTTCATTCAATTGAAAGATTTTATAAAAATGGATTTAAACAATTAATTTTAGCTTTTTGGCTCGAATAGCCCAAGCCCATGATAGAAATTTGGCTAGGGCACAAGCGTAGGGTACACTACTATCAGATATGAGTATCCTAATTGCCACATCATGCCTCCTAGTCCCCAACTGGCGGCATAGGTTTTTGAGCCAGACCCTCCTTGGAATTGCGTACCCGCTGCACTCGAACAAAAAGTGTGCCAATGATTCCGGTTTGGCAAGGCAAACCGGGCATAGATCAGGCAATTCCATACGGGATTTCCATCTTGTGGTAAAGGAATTAAGTGGAAGGGTTCCCACTCTGAACCTGAAGTACAATGCCCTATCAAAGGGTTTTCCAATTGCATCAAGGTACGGTTCCCGTCTAGGGCAGTCTTTAAACCTCAGAAAATCCTCTGTGAGCATGCCCAAGGTGGTACTAGAATTTCTTTGTGTACAAATCCAGTCCCAGTAAAGTTTTTTGAGGACTTGCTTCGGGGTGAAGTTCTATTCAGCCATAATTCAATTTGTCCCAACTTAGTTAGTAAGTTCTTCATGTCTTTAAGCCATTTGATTTTATGCCAACTTGGCGATGACATGACTTCTTCAAGGCCTCTAGCATATCCACTTAATTCTTCCACCCGCCAGATGCGTGCCCATAATAATAATGGGCGGAATTTTGCAATATCGCCAATCTGGGGGCAGCCTAGATCCAATGTTAGAGGTAGTGTAGGGGTGCTTTGAGGGAGAGACATGATTGCTCTACAGAATTTATTTTCAGATCTCTGCAGAGCATCAGTAGTAGAAGAGCCCCAAAGTTCGGCCCCGTAAAGGGCAGAGCTAACACCTTTAGCTGAGTAAATCTCAAGGACTGTGGCAATAGGCTTTGAAGAACTGGATCGTTGCTCTTTCAAAAGGGCTCCTGTAATCCTTTTGTGACTCAACAACATTTTGTCTAAGTGAGGCGTCCAGTCCATTTTGTCCGATAGGCGTATCCCAAGGTAGTCAAAGACCTTTACCCTTTCCAAGAGCTCCGCATTTAGGGTGGGAGGACGCACATATTGCTTCGGTGGATTTAGCACAAGGTACTTCGTTTTGTTAGCGTTTATTACCAGACCTCGTTTGGTGCAAAAGGATTGGAAGTTGTCTAAAAGTCTCTGGAGTCCCATTGGGGATTTGGATATTAAAAGCGTATCATCCGCGAAGAGGAGGGTCGGTATGCGTTCACCAGCCAGGGATGGCTCATCAGAAGGATATTTGAGGAGATGCTCTACCACCCCATTGATGTAGAGAGAAAAAAGGGTGGGAGCCAGAACACATCCCTGGCGGACACCTCTCTCAACCGGAATACTAACCGTTTTCTCCCCTCCAGGGCCCCACCTGACTTGGGCAAAGCTATCTTGATGCAACCTCACTAGTATGGACAGCAAATAATGGGGCAGCCCCATGTCAGCGAGCACTTGCCATAATGATTCCCTAGGAACAAGGTCAAAGGCAGTCTTTAAGTCGATAAACGCGAGATAAAGACTGCCCTTGCCTATAGTCACCACCTTCCAGTATACCATCATGAGCCTAAAGGCCTGCTCAATCGTTCCAGTACCTACTCTAAAGCCTGCCTGGAAGTCAGAGAGAATTTTGTTCTCTTCTACCCAATTTAGAATTCTAACTAACAAGACTTTGCCGACAACTTTTTGACTAATGTCTAACAAGCTGATCGGCCTGTAATTGGATGGATCATCCCTCGAGCCTTTCTTGTAGATAGGGACCACCTCGGCCCCTTTCCACGATGAGGGAATAGGGGCACCTTTACAAATGGCAACAAGGAGGGAATGAATTAGTTTACCCCATTTAGCACTATCAGACTTTAAAAGGTCACCGGGGATGCCATCGGGACCAGCCGCTTTTTGTGGAATAATAGAGCTCATTGCGTATTCCACTTCCTTGATCGTAAAATCAAGGTCTGTTTGGCAGATTACATAATTCGGGGTGAACGAAGGTAGAGCCACCCCTCCCTCATCCAGAACATCATGACAAGAATAAAGTTTGGAAAAGTGATCCACCCACGCCTGGCTTGGGATATTGCAAGTTAGCAGATCGCTATCTGGTCTATTGCGAGCTCTTATGGTGTCCCAAAACCATTTAGAGTCTTTTTTCGAGCTGGCTTCTTTGAGGGTTGACCAGTAGGCATCTTCCCACTCCCTTTTTGCTAGCCCCAGAACTCTTTTATGTTCCCTCCTAGCCGTTTGTATTAATAGTTGGGACTTTCCTTTAACTGCCTCAATTAGGCGTGTTTTGGCTTTCCTACATGATGCAGAGTACCAGTCATGTCTCCCTTTGATTTTGGTTTTAGGCATGATTTTCCCTATAGTCCCTTTTACCCAAAAGACGTCCCCTATTACTTTTACGGCTGCTTCATAGATAGGTGTTACCCTATCTGCTGCCTTACATAGGTCTAAGGAGCTGATTTCTTTTTGTGAGCCTTTGAGCACTTCTTCAATAGTGGAGAGTTTATCAACATTACTCGAGATTTTATTCCACTTAAGGCGCCTTCCACAAGAGGAGACAGTAACCTCCTGTGGGCAGTTTGATGGAGCTAACGGCACTCCTGGGGACCAGGGATTCATTAGGATTAAAGAAAGTGAGTTATGGTCACTCTCTATGGTCGGAATAACAACCATGTCAATGACCGAACTCCAAAGCCCCCGGTCAAACAGAATGTAGTCAATTCTCGAGGAATGACCAACTCTGTTGAATGTTGGGGCACCCATCTGATCGGAAGAAGTGCGGCCATTGGCTGCTCTTAATCCGAACTCTAAGGTCAGTGCATTAAGCTGTATTGCGCTGCGAGACCAGCGCTTAATGGGAGGGATAGAAAGCATGGGGATACCCCACCTACTATCCTCTTCTCCTAGATCAGGTATTCCTTCTAGGGGAAGTGGCTCAAATGTGCAGTTAAAATCTCCTGCTATTATAATGTGGTCAGGTTCTCTATAATCCCTAAGTTGGGCCTCAAGCTCAGATATTATAGGTGATGTGCATCCATTTTTGGAACCTCTAGCATAGACATCGTAGAGATCTACTAATAGTCCCCCACGATGGCCAGATAGAGAAATGCCAAGAATATCTGGGTTACCGGTCCGCTTTATGCTTATTCGGCAATTGAGCGAGACGCTTACCCAGATAATAAGCCCCCCTGACGGACGCCCCTTCCTTTCCTTAGGTTTTTCAGCTGGTGCAAAGATGGTAACCCGCAAAGGTAGGCTGGAAACGCCGGAGGCTGGATTTCTCGGCAGGAGAAACGACAGCGTCTTTCTCAGCGCGTCAAAAGGGAGGGGCAGCGTCCGTGGGCTCTCGCATCAGCTGGGCTCTCGGGCAAGTAGTAGCTGCTCCAGATTCATCACCACCGTGTCTTTGCTTAAGGCAACGTTGGTATATTTATACCTGAAAGGTGCCGGGTTTGACGTAAGGCTGGACATAAGACGTCAATAAAGATGTCACTAAGAACTGGTCGTTCTTACAGTGCTTTACAGGAGTTCTCGGAGGAAATCAAAACAAAGCAACGGAGATTTCCCAGGTTGCTGGAGGCTTGGATTTGTTTAAGAACTCGGTGTGCTTTCTAGGGGGCTGGAGGAATAGGCTTGCTTAATGTGACAGCATGCGCTATGACTGAATTATGAAAAGGGTTTCTATGCCGTTGTAGGGATATTATTGATTTATAACCGGACAAGGGCAAAGAATAGGAATATCGATTCAGGTACCTAGATAAAACACATCTTGTTGTAAAGCCCTGCACTACATTATACCTACGTCAGGAATAATGTATGCAGGGTGGGCGTTCCGACGTAAGAAAGCCTCGTAAAAGTGACGCAGTGAAATCTACAAGATTCTACAAGATTTCACTGAGTCACTTTTACGATGCCACTGCGTCAAAACCTTACACCTGCTTGAAGCAGGTGTAAAGAATGACACAGCATAATAGAAATAGGAATTCCGAAGCATTGCTGGAGTTGCGTCATGCTTGCGACACAACTCCAGAAATGCGTTGTCTTTACTCCAATAGATAGGTCACGCATCTATAAATTCTTGCGCCAAGCTGCGCTGCACTTTAAATGCGACGCATCCATGGTGGCACAAGGTTCCTTTTGCGTGAGGCAAATTAACTGGTGCATCAATGCTGATATTCAGAGATGCGTCAGTTCTTGTAAATCTGACTCTTATACTTTATTCATCTTGACCTTGTTGGAGTTTTTTTTTTTCCTTTTTAACGATTTCACTTTTGGCCATCTCGTCAGAGGTAAAGTTCATCGGATATCTCATTGGGATGAAAGGATCTTGAGATTTCACTTTCAGGTTGTTTAGTTCAAGTAACGTTAAGTGATATTATTTTTGCCACACCTTGCATTTTTGTGAATCAATGTTTGCAGATTATTCTATTATTTTATAGACATACGCTATTATGGACAAGCGTACAACATGTTTGACTTTATATTACATCTTTTATTGCAACCGATGACGTTTAAAAAAACAGGAACGCATGCCAAACATCCACGTCTGTTTCCTATTCACAGAAAAAAAAACTTCTGCCAATTCATGTGTGGAACCAGTTTTTGAAGCTGTCTAACACTAAACCTATTTCTAATTCTATTTTTAAACGCATTTTTCTGTAACTGTAACTTAATATTTCTTAGTTTATTGTGGCTTCAAAAAAGATTACGTTGAAACCTCAAGAATCAACCTACACTTTAAATTGCAAATATTTCATATATGAAATAGTTCTTGGTAACTTGTGTCACTGTGCTATGAGGTTATCTTCAAGAACAGATCATATTACTGTCTGGCTTCGCTCTTGTATTTGTGAAATGAGTTGTCTCTTGATATTTTAAATGTTTAATCAGAAAGAAAAGAAGGTTTGCCATTCTTTATTTATTCATAGATACAGAATTCCCTTTGATATAGGCACACACTTCTGCCTAATTGGCCAGCCACAAGAACAGGATTTTACTCTTGCAGGCGAGTCCATAATAAGCTGATCAGACTGCAGATGTTCTGCATGCAAATTAAAATTTGTGTATATTTGAGAATTTAGAAAATTGCTCGGTTGACAGCAAATATTTTGCTGGACTCCTTCTGGCCATCCATATATAAGAGGCACAGATTTTATGAAAAACTCATTTATTTTTGTTGTTTTTCTTAATAAACGTTCGAACGCTAACATCAATCCCCATCTATGAATATTAAGCTCTAGAGAGTAATCTTAAATGGACACGGTTGAAGTGTAAGTATCCTGCCTTAGAAAAGATGACTGTTTTATTCACGGTGCCAAGTTTCACACTCTGAAATCCTTCTAACCTATGCTCAATGTCATCAGCATCTTGTTTACATCATGTCTCCAAAACCCACATTTAACCAAACACATCCCATATAGGACAATCTACAACACATGCCCTTTCCAACCATGCACTCTAAGGAGCACTTACCTCAGGGAAGTCGGAGTGTCTTTGTCAGGGGTACGAAGTACCAAGCGTGCATTGTTTTCCTCATAACAGTCCCAACAGGTCGATCGCAGTTAGCAGATCCTAGCAGTTTCCTGTTTTTTTGTGTGTTTTTTTTACAGATGTGTCTGTTTATTCTTTGCTCAGTAGTAAGTTCAAGTCAAGTCAGATCAGATCAGAATACGCTTTATTCTATTTAAAAAGTATTAAACCATAAAAGCACAATACATATTAAAAGAGCACACATTACATCAAGATAATTTGAATAAAATAGGTTAAAAGAGAACTCAGACAATCTAAGTAAGACGAGGACCATCCATTGTAATCCGGTGTATAACCACCCCTTTCAGATACTTGATCAGTCACTGGTACATCGTTCAAATATTGCAACTTTAAAAAAGGCAGGTCGACATTGTCTCAGGTCATACCACTCTAAAATAAGTAAAATCCATTTTGTTCTGAGCATAGAATAAAATGTACAAAAAAAATAACATGAATTGTCGACTGAGCAGAGATATTATCACATGGACATAAACATAGAGGGCAAGACCAATCGTTAGTATTTGGAAAAAGTGCCCCTGATGTGAAAAATACCAAGGCGTAAACGGGTCAATAACAACCTAACATAGGCTCCTATGGTATTTAATAGGTATGGTTGTATTCCTGAGTGAGTCAGAAGTAGTTAGTGTGCTCTCACTGGCATGTTCACAATGTTAGTAGCTAAATTATTAGACTCTAAGTGATCTAGACATAATGATTTTAAATTATTTCTGGTGACATTATTCAAACTGGCAGGGTTAGAAAAATACGTGGGGTGTCCTAAATCCTCTAGGAAATTTTTAACATAGGCCAACAAGGGAATGCGGTCTGCCCCATTAAGGGACGGCAATCATTGATCAAGTCCCTGTTCAGGCTAGTAGGAGTACCGGTCAAAGCCTTATGCCACAGCAGGATAGGCTGCAGTTTAATCAGATCCGAAAGATAGGGTAAACCCAGCTCAGCGTGGCATATGAATATAGCTGTACTATTAGGGATCACTGCAGATATCTTAAAAACATATTTTCTACTAGCTGCAGGCACTCAACAATAGCATAACCCCAAATGCCCCCCTCCATACATGGCAATTATGGTACAATTAGCTTTGCAGATTGTTAATAAATCTGCATTTGTGGGCCCACTCTCATTTTCTTGCAAAGTGAATCAATGCACCAGTTGCTTTACAAAATAGTAATGTTCTAGATTATATAGCTTTAGCCCATAGGCCCCCTTCTTTCAAATACAATGCCCAAGTGTGAAAAGTGAGTAGTAAATTCGAGTTTCAATGAAGAAATCTCGGCACTCGATACTGGGCTTACAGCATTTCATTGTAAATGTTGTGTTTATATTTACATGGAGGTCAAGATTTAACCGCATCGCTGCTAGAGCGATTCCCCTGCTGTGCTGGACAGCAATAAAAACGGGGGTGGTCATGTCGAGCTCAGCTCGTCATGAGCACAGGAGCACTGTACTGCATGACGAGCTGTGCTCGTCATGAGCATGGAAGGGGTTAACATATAGGTAGAAAAGCTAGATGACTTTTTGTAAGCCAAGGGGGGTGTTGTAATTTTGCAGCGATTGGGTTAGCATTAGGAGAAGCCATCCTGTATTTAGAAGTTATCTTGTCCGTTATGTGGAATCCATTTTGTATTTCTGGCAGCCATCTTGTTTGCCATGTGCAACCACAAGCGTGCCATGTGCTCTGTCCTACCTTGCTGTTGTCTGCTCTTGAAATCTGCCTAGAGACAGGTTATATTTAGCCTCTTCTGCTTTGCACATGCTCAGTTGAGCTTGCAGCTGTCAATGCAGCTGTCCCTAGTCTGTAAATGTCAGTATGTGTTCACCAGAATTAGCAACTGTTAGCTCCTCCCACTTGTTGACTGTGCATTTTCTGTATGACCCTATATGTACCTGAAACCTTCTCTTGTACTTGTACTGCCTTCTTTTGAGCTCCTGTGTGGGTATAAAAGGGCCAAGCTCCTTTCATTCAGTGTGCTACTTCATACATTCCCGAAGGGTGTTGTGTGAATGTAGTTCTACCTCAATAGGTTTAATAAGTTTTGTATTTTCTATTCCAGTTCCTGTGTCAACTTCTTCCTATTGGTCTGAGGACTTGTGCAGAGAAGGGTGAACCCATTGCACTGGTAGGCCTTGCTCACCACCACAAATTGGCGCCCGACACGTGGGGTTCATCGGCGACTCGGATGCCCAGAGGAGTGGTCAAAACGGAGGATTGGAATCTCACTTTGGACGATCACTGCCCGAGGAGACTCGCAGCTTGGCAACCACAGCAATTTTCATCTCTTTATGATCTGACCCTTCAGGTGGTGCCGGTCCTCGACTGAGATCTCTACTGTTGATTCGCCGTGCAGTGACCATTTGGTCGATTTGAGAACTTGGCAGTTGGTATCTGGACACCAAGTGATTGGTAAGAGTTTTTATGCAACACTTGCTGTTGGTTTTGATGCCTGGGATTGGTAAGGTAGTTTAGTAACGCTTACTGTGGCTTTGGAATTTTGGAATTGTGTTGGCCAACTTGGATTTGTATGTGATAAATATATGAATTACAATTTATATAGGCAGGTAATGAGGAGATTTTTCTCTGTTTTGAATTGATTTGAACGGCACAATGTACTAAGAAGTACCGTAAGTGCTACTTTGGTTATAATACTACATATTCTGCACTATTTTTGGCAAGCCTGTTTCTAGCACACTTTGTAGTATGTGTTGCTTTTGTAGTGGTACCAATTTGGGACTCGATGAAGCACAACCGGCTCCCCCGAAGGGACGCCTAATAGGGACATGTACATTAGGTATGGTATTTCTTCTATAATGTACAGCACGTTATGGAATAAATATGCTCGTAAGGATCTAGAGTTGCGTTGGCCTATGCATGGGTCATTTGATATGCGAAAGATTCAGTATGTGGAGCAACGAATGTTTAAGCGAAAGGCTAGGCAAGACATGTTTGACTGTGTACGAATGTGGGAGAAAGAAGTGCGTGAACGAATTACCCGTGGATAAGCCTTGATTGAAAAAGAACAGGGAAAGAACATCTATGCGAAAGCTTTAGAAATGAAAAATAAAGAAATAAAAAACTAAAAGAGAGGAAAGATAGGGAGCACCATTTACAGGTAACTGGCCAATACGCTGTTCAGCGACCACTCTATCCTATCCTTAATAAACCTCAAGATTATTTCTTGTTATTAGATCGTGCTCCACCTCCGTATACTCTTCCTTCTGCTCCTCATGATTCAGATGAGGACTCTCCTACAGACCCAGACAAAAAACAAGAAACTCGTTCTATGTTGTCCGCTGAACGTGCATCTCAGCTTAGATCTGCTGCTCGCAAAGCCGCCTGTACTACTGCTTCTGCTTCTGAACTTTTAGGTAGCACAACGGATTGGCAGGAAAGGGAGCAAATATATTTTACAGAGGCGTTTGCCACGGAAGTTGTTGAACGGTTTAGGAAATATTCTGAAGAATTGGAGCCTATTGATATAGCAAATGATTGTAAGCAAATGCGTGATGGTCTTTTTGGCTTTTCTCGGGTGGCTGACTTAATCAGGCATTTGGTTAAATTGCGTGTTGAGACAGTCCGTTTGCGAGAGGAGAAAAAGACAGCAGACGCAGCTGCACAAACACCTCAGACCAGCGAGGCACAAGCTTCTATCTTCGGAACAGATAAGACTATGTTAGTTCATGCGAAATCTATGTGGGAAGCCGCACCTTTGTATGTTCCTCCTAAAGGAGCGGGTACAAGTGATGATAAGGGTTACTCTGATGCAAAGGGTTATTTTATGTATATATATGAGTTTACACTCCTTGGAATAGAGCGGATGTTATGGCTCGTTAAACTGCATTGCCCGATCCGCGGAAAAATCCAGCAGCTTTTTATGAGGAAGTTGAGGGTGCCATTAGTTCTTCTACTATGACTCTGCCTGATATTGACCAGTTTTTCGGATTGATATTACCCCCTGATATGTGGAGAACTGTATGTAAGGTTGATGATCATGCAACTTTTAGGGCATTATGGAAAGATTTAGAACGACTGGATGTAGAGAGGGAACCCGCACAGAAACCATGTCAGTTAATTTTAGATCTTCCCGCAGCCATTTTAGTTAAGTTAAAAACGATTATTCTCCCTAAAAAGATAGATTCGACTATATTAGCGTCTTGTAAGCAAAAGGCAGATTAATTGGTTTCTGACTTGTTTACGCGTTTTGAGGAGGCATTCCACGATTTTAGTGGCCAGTCATTGACCGGTGACACAGGCAGGCATCTGTTTGTCGATAAATATGTCGCACACCTGTTGCCAGGAATAGCTAGTCGCCTAAAGGCCAGTGAGAGCTCATCAACTACCTCTTCTCCGGTTTCTCTTTTACCTATGGCTCAGGATTATGAACGGCAGGAGTTAGAAGCGAAGGGTAATGAGGATAAGAAGACTAAGGAGTTAAAAAGGAAGGTTATGATGGCTCAGGTTTATGGTCCGCCTTCTAGAGGTAATGATAGAGGTGGACGTGGATCTTATGGTTCGTCTTTATCTTCTTATACTCATTCGAATTTGTCTGTTGACTGCAGGAAATGTGGACATTGGGCTTCTGATTGTCCAGCATTGCGTGCTCAGCAGTATCCACGTGGAGGGGGACAAATGAGAAATCGCTTAGGCTATTCAGGGCCTAGAGGAAGCACGGACGATCGTGCTAGGTTTGATGCTAATACACGTGGACAGGATGGGTTTAACACTTTTGATAGACAAAATCAATATCAAATGTCTGATTATGTGCCATCTCATTTAAAAGATTCTGATTATGCATAGGATTGCCTAGGATGGGGTAAGGAATCAGTTGAAGTTCCAGTAGATCAGAAGGGTCCCTATGTTACAGCACATGTTTTGGGTTCTACTGATCAGTTTTTGGTTGATACAGGAGCTATTCATAGAGCCTTATCTAAACAATTGGTTCCATGGGCTCCCCTGTCTGGCTTAACCATTACATTGATAGGTTTCGACGGAACATCTTCCCTTAGCCCGCTATCACAGACACTTGCATTCCATGTTGATACATTCACTGCTCCATGTCCGTTTTTGCTCTCTCCAAACACACCAGACAATGTTGTGGCTCTTGCTATGCTCAAATATTTCAGGGCTACGATACGATGTTCTCCTGAAGGTGTACGTGTTATTTTGAATGACAACTACCTCGTGATTGAGAGATCTTGTCTTGTTAAAGAGGATATTGCATTAGCTTCACTCCCTAGTACTTTGTGGGCTACTTCAGACACAGATGTAGGGCAAATGGTTATCCCTCCTGTGCATATTAGTGTCAAGGAGGGCGCTTCATTGCCATGATTGCCGCAATATAACATTTCTCAAGAAGGGGAAGAAGCAGTTATACGCATTGTCCATGATTTGATTAGAGTGGCAGTTGTGGAAGAAGTTCCTTATAATGTTTGCAACAGTCCTATTCTTCCAATTTTGAAAAAAGACACTGACACTAGGATTTACAGATTCATCATTGATTTGCGAGAAGTTAATAAGATTGTAGTGCCCCAATACCCTGTGGTTTCTGACATTACGACTCTGGTTCCTCCAACAGCAACTACATTTTCTGTGATCAATTTGAAGAATGCTTTCTTTTCGATTCCTATTCATCCTGATAGCGGATATTTGTTCGGCTTCACTTTGAATAATCGATCGTAGATATTTTGTAGAATTCCTCAAGGGTACACTGAGAGTCCTAGCATTTACAGTCAAGCATTGAGAAGACATGATTCTTTCATTTTGCCTAAAGGAGTGGCTCTCATACAATATGTCGATGACATCTTGTTGGCAGCCGATATGCCAGAACAGTGTGAAAAATTTACTTTGTCTTTGCTTTCTTTTCTTGCTACACGACATCATAAAGTGTCACAGAAGAAATTGTAATATTGTAGACCGAAGGTAACCTACTTAGGTCACCTTCTGTCTAAGGAGGGCCATGCACTTACACCAGATCGCATTCAAGCAATTTTAGATACACCAGTGCCTTCCACTCAGAAAGATGTCCGTGCATTCATTGGGTTGACTTCGTTTTGCAGGCAATGGATATTAGGGTTTTCACACATTGTTAAACCCCTGCTAGCGCTTTTGACTAAATATACTCCAATGCCCCTTCAATGGACAGATGAATGTCAGAATGCTTTTCATCAGTTACGTCAAGCTCTTTGTTCTGCACCAGTGTTAGGCACTCCAGATTACACAAAGGCCTTTACACTCTATGTACACAAGAAAGATGGGTGTGCATTGTCGGTTTTAGTACGGACAGACGGTGACAAGCAGCGTCCCTGTGCGTTCTTTTCAGCAGTTCTTGTTGCTTTTGCATTGCCTGGGTGCTTCCGTTCAGTTGCAGCAATAGCTGTGTCCATACGTCAGAGTGAAGGGATAGTTTTGTCACATAAACTGTTGGTGCTAGTACCCTATGCAGTAGATGCCCTTTTGAATCAGACTAAAATGCAGCACTTAACTAGTGCTCGCCTGACAGGATACGAATTGACACTCTTGGCCCCTCACATGACCCTAAAGAGGTGTGTGACTCGAAACCCAGCTACTTTGTTGCCATATCCTGTGACTCAGTCTCAATCAAAAGAGCTTCATGATTGTATATTCCTTACTGAGGAACAAACAAAGGGTCGCGTCGATGTGCAAGATACGCCCCTTTCAGATGTAGATGGGGAACTGTGGGTTGATGGGTCCTGTTTGAAGTTACCAGATGGCACGACCTCAGCTGCATATGCAATTACGACACTTAAGACAGTAGTGGAGACAGCTCGCATACCACAGAAGTCGGCTCAAGCAGCTGAGCTAATAGCTTTAACACGAGCATGTGAACTTAGCACTGACTTGCGTGTGAACATCTATACAGACAGCCGCTATGCTTTTTGAATGGCCAACTCTGGAAGGAAATAGGCTTTCTTACATCCCATGGGATGCAGGTAATGCACGGAGAACTAGTGCATAATCTTTTGACTGCACTTACATTTCCAAAGAAAATTGCTATTATTAAGTGTAGCGCACACAAGAAAGTCATTGATAAGATAGGACAAGGCAACGCCTTTGCAGATCGCTTCGCTCGTGAGACTACGATGCAATGAATCACTACTTCTATATACGTAGTGAAGTCTCAAGCTGGGCGATGGCAAGACGCTAGACAGGAAGTACTAGATGTACAGAGATCTGCTTCTGTAGCAAAACTTGAGCAATGGGCTCAAGAAGGAGTATTGGACGATGAGGGTTGTTGGCGCAACAAAGACATGGATACATGGAAACTACCTGCAGCCTATTTACAACCTATGATTCAAATGGCACATGGGCTGGCACATGTCGGAGCTCTAGCAATAACAAAATTGCTTACGCGAGTTTGGGAGCATCCTGAAATTGCCAGTACAGCTAAGAGTGTAGTACAGTCCTGTTTGATCTGTTGACAGTATAATCCTGGTAAAGGGACACAAACTCCTACAGGAGGGTTCGCTACACCGACTGCACCTTTGAAGTTTTGCAGATGGATTACATCCAACTTGAACGCTGCAATAACTTAAAGTATGTCCTAGTGGTGGTATGTGCCTTCAGTAAATGGATAGAGGCATACCCTACAAAGGATAATACAGCTCTCACTACAGCGAAGGTGCTTCTAAAGGAGTTTTTCCCTAGATATGGTGTTTGAAAACTTTTGTGGAGTGACAACGGACCTCAATTTATTGTGAAAGTTGTTGAATATGTCCTGAAAGGATTAAGGATCAAGCAGAAATTCCATGCAGTCTTCCACCCACAATCAGCAGGATTAGTGGAGAGGTACAATGCTACTTTGAAACTGAAATTAACGAAAATACTGTCTTCCACGTCTCTGAAATGGCCAGATGCACTGCCTCTGGCATTGTTGTCCATAAGATCGGTGCCACATTCATGATCTGGACTTACACCATATGAAGTGGTGCTTGGGAGACCGATGAACATTTGAGGAGTTCCTAAGCCACGCCCCATACATGATGTACCTTGTGTTCTGATGAATGATTATTTGGCACAGTTAACCAACAGTTTGATCTCTATTCATCAACAGGTTCGAGAAGCTCTTCCTGACAGATCTACAGGTGAGGCCCACGATCTCTGGACTGGAGACCAGGTTATGGTCAGAATATTTGAGAGGTCGAACAGCTTGGAGCCGAGGTGGTGAGGACCAGAGCAAGTGCGATTGGCTACGAGGACAGCAGTTCGAGTGATGAACAGAAAGAATTGGATCCGTAGCACACACTGCAAAAGTGTGTTGCCTACCTTGGTGGTACCTGCTGTGCTGACCGACCATCGAGAGATCCTGGATACAGAGAAAAACCAAGCCATCTCACCTGACGAATCTGAGGAAGTCTTCCCGGACCACACGATTTCTGGAGTATCGCGATACCAATTAAGACCACGAAAAGAGCCTGCATTGTCGAAAAGGACTGGTTGAGCTACCACCGTGGGTTGGTGAAACGGAGTGCCAATGTGGCAAGGGGGGGATCAGTACTGCAAAGTGACACCCATCTTGATCCTCGGTGAATAAATCAACAGCTGCCCAGGGATAAGAGCTCCAACGGTTGTTTTTTTTTATGATGAAGTGATCATGTCTGCCCAGAGATCAAAAGATGCTAAGATCTGCACTAAGAAAATAATTTGTGCTGTAGGGTTTGTTGGTGTTATGGTAGCAATTACCTGGTATGTTGAGAAAGTGGCTCCTGTTCGAGAGCTTTTGATCGCCACTACTCCAGTACCAGTTGAGCACCACTACTTTACGCTTCCCTACCATGAGCAGAAGCATCGATGCAACAATCCTACCTGAATGATACATTTATCCAGATGTTGCATCATACACATAATGCCACGAATACTACCAACTGTTGGGTGTGTGGGATGATACCTGCGCACCAAAAGAAAGGAGGTACACCTTTCATTCCTCTTCTATTCTCTCATAATGGATCTTGTCAAGCAAGGGTTGCGATCTTGTTTGCCTCTGAAAGGGCCAACATTACAGAAATGACAGTAGGACATGATAATTATCACCTTAATAAAGAATGTTATCCCGATGAGAATGGGAAAACACTCAAGCTAGAGGAACAAAATGGGAATGGGAGGAGTTTCAACCTGATAATATTTCTATGCCACATTTGTTCACAAATACAAGGACTATGAAGAACAATGGACCTTTTGTAATTTCAGTGACAAGAGCTAAAGCAGACTTATGTATTAGTAGTGTTGGGAGAATTCCAGTGGGGGGAAGTGAATGTACTGTAATTCTGATAATTCCTATGGTATTTAATAGGTATGGTTGTATTCCTGAGTGAGTCAGAAGTAGTTAGTGTGCTCTCACTGACATGTTCACAATGTTAGTAGCTAAATTATTAGACTCTAAGTGATCTAGACATAATGATTTTAAATTATTTCTGGTGACATTATTCAAACTGGCAGGGTTAGAAAAATACGTGGGGTCTCCTAAATCCTCTAGGAAATTTTTAACATAGGCCAACAAGGGAATGCGGTCTGCCCCATTAAGGGACGGCAATCATTGATCAAGTCCCTGTTCAGGCTAGTAGGAGTACCGGTCAAAGCCTTATGCCACAGCAGGATAGGCTGCAGTTTAATCAGATCCGAAAGATAGGGTAAACCCAGCTCAGCGTGGCATATGAATATAGCTGTACTATTAGGGATCACTGCAGATATCTTAAAAACCTATTTTCTACTAGCTGCAGGCACTCCACAATAGCATAACCCCAAATGCCCCCCTCCATACATGGCAATTATGGTACAATTAGCTTTGCAGATTGTTAATAAATCTGCATTTGTGGGCCCACTCTCATTTTCTTGCAAAGTGAATCAATGCACAAGTTGCTTTACAAAATAGTAATGTTCTAGATTATATAGCTTTAGCCCATAGACCCCCTTCTTTCAAATACAATGCCCAAGTGAGAAAAGTGAGTAGTAAATTCGAGTTTCAATGAAGAAATCTCGGCACTCGATACTGGGCTTACAGCATTTCATTGTAAATGTTGTGTTTATATTTACATGGAGGTCAAGATTTAACCGCATCGCTGCTAGAGCGATTCCCCTGCTGTGCTGGACAGCAATAAAAACGGGGGTGGTCATGTCGAGCTCAGCTCGTCATGAGCACAGGAGCACTGTACTGCATGACGAGCTGTGCTCGTCATGAGCATGGAAGGGGTTAACATATAGGTAGAAAAGCTAGATGACTTTTTGTAAGCCAAGGGGGGTGTTGTAATTTTGCAGCGATTGGGTTAGCATTAGGAGAAGCCATCCTGTATTTAGAAGTTATCTTGTCCGTTATGTGGAATCCATTTTGTATTTCTGGCAGCCATCTTGTTTGCCATGTGCAACCACGAGCGTGCCATGTGCTCTGTCCTACCTTGCTGTTGTCTGCTCTTGAAATCTGCCTAGAGACAGGTAATATTTAGCCTCTTCTGCTTTGCACATGCTCAGTTGAGCTTGCAGCTGTCAATGCAGCTGTCCCTAGTCTGTAAATGTCAGGATGTGTTCACCAGAATTAGCAACTGTTAGCTCCTCCCACTTGTTGACTGTGCATTTTCTGTATTACCCTATATGTACCTGAAACCTTCTCTTGTACTTGTACTGCCTTCTTTTGAGCTCCTGTGTGGGTATAAAAGGGCCAAGCTCCTTTCATTCAGTGTGCTACTTCATACATTCCCGAAGGGTGTTGTGTGAATGTAGTTCTACCTCAATAGGTTTAATAAGTTTTGTATTTTCTATTCCAGTTCCTGTGTCAACTTCTTCCTATTGGTCTGAGGACTTGTGCAGAGAAGGGTGAACCCATTGCACTGGTAGGCCTTGCTCACCACCACAAATTGGCGCCCGACACGTGGGGTTCACCGGCGACTCGGATGCCCAAAGGAGTGGTCAAAACGGAGGATTGGAATCTCGCTTTGGACGATCACTGCCCGAGGAGACTCGCAGCTTGGCAACCACAGCAATTTTCATCTCTTTATGATCTGACCCTTCAGGTGGTGCCGGTCCTCGACTGAGATCTCTACTGTTGATTCGCCGTGCAGTGACCATTTGGTCGATTTGAGAACTTGGCAGTTGGTATCTGGACACCAAGTGATTGGTAAGAGTTTTTATGCAACACTTGCTGTTGGTTTTGATGCCTGGGATTGGTAAGGTAGTTTAGTAACGCTTACTGTGGCTTTGGAATTTTGGAATTGTGTTGGCCAACTTGGATTTGTATGTGATAAATATATGAATTACAATTTATATAGGCAGGTAATGAGGAGATTTTTCTCTGTTTTGAATTGATTTGAACGGCACAATGTACTAAGAAGTACCGTAAGTGCTACTTTGGTTATAATACTACATATTCTGCACTATTTTTGGCAAGCCTGTTTCTAGCACACTTTGTAGTATGTGTTGCTTTTGTAGTGGTACCAATTTGGGACTCGATGAAGCACAACCGGCTCCCCCGAAGGGACGCCTAATAGGGACATGTACATTAGGCATGGTATTTCTTCTATAATGTACAGCACGTTATGGAATAAATATGCTCGTAAGGATCTAGAGTTGCGTTGGCCTATGCATGGGTCATTTGATTTGCGAAAGATTCAGTATGTGGAGCAACGAATGTTTAAGCGAAAGGCTAGGCAAGACATGTTTGACTGTGTACGAATGTGGGAGAAAGAAGTGCGTGAACGAATTACCCGTGGATAAGCCTTGATTGAAAAAGAACAGGGAAAGAACATCTATGCGAAAGCTTTAGAAATGAAAAATAAAGAAATAAAAAACTAAAAGAGAGGAAGGATAGGGAGCACCATTTACAGGTAACTGGCCAATACGCTGTTCAGCGACCACTCTATCCTATCCTTAATAAACCTCAAGATTATTTCTTGTTATTAGATCGTGCTCCACCTCCGTATACTCTTCCTTCTGCTCCTCATGATTCAGATGAGGACTCTCCTACAGACCCAGACAAAAAACAAGAAACTCGTTCTATGTTGTCCGCTGAACGTGCATCTCAGCTTAGATCTGCTGCTCGCAAAGCCGCCTGTACTACTGCTTCTGCTTCTGAACTTTTAGGTAGCACAACGGATTGGCAGGAAAGGGAGCAAATATATTTTACAGAGGCGTTTGCCACGGAAGTTGTTGAACGGTTTAGGAAATATTCTGAAGAATTGGAGCCTATTGATATAGCAAATGATTGTAAGCAAATGCGTGATGGTCTTTTTGGCTTTTCTCGGGTGGCTGACTTAATCAGGCATTTGGTTAAATTGCGTGTTGAGACAGTCCGTTTGCGAGAGGAGAAAAAGACAGCAGACGCAGCTGCACAAACACCTCAGACCAGCGAGGCACAAGCTTCTATCTTCGGAACAGATAAGACTATGTTAGTTCATGCGAAATCTATGTGGGAAGCCGCACCTTTGTATGTTCCTCCTAAAGGAGCGGGTACAAGTGATGATAAGGGTTACTCTGATGCAAAGGGTTATTTTATGTATATATATGAGTTTACACTCCTTGGAATAGAGCGGATGTTATGGCTCTTTAAACTGCATTGCCCGATCCGCGGAAAAATCCAGCAGCTTTTTATGAGGAAGTTGAGGGTGCCATTAGTTCTTCTACTATGACTCTGCCTGATATTGACCAGTTTTTCGGATTGATATTACCCCCTGATATGTGGAGAACTGTATGTAAGGTTGATGATCATGCAACTTTTAGGGCATTATGGAAAGATTTAGAACGACTGGATGTAGAGAGGGAACCCGCACAGAAACCATGTCAGTTAATTTTAGATCTTCCCGCAGCCATATTAGTTAAGTTAAAAACGATTATTCTCCCTAAAAAGATAGATTCGACTATATTAGCGTCTTGTAAGCAAAAGGCAGATTAATTGGTTTCTGACTTGTTTACGCGTTTTGAGGAGGCATTCCACGATTTTAGTGGCCAGTCATTGACCGGTGACACAGGCAGGCATCTGTTTGTCGATAAATATGTCGCACACCTGTTGCCAGGAATAGCTAGTCGCCTAAAGGCCAGTGAGAGCTCATCAACTACCTCTTCTCCGGTTTCTCTTTTACCTATGGCTCAGGATTATGAACGGCAGGAGTTAGAAGCGAAGGGTAATGAGGATAAGAAGACTAAGGAGTTAAAAAGGAAGGTTATGATGGCTCAGGTTTATGGTCCGCCTTCTAGAGGTAATGATAGAGGTGGACGTGGATCTTATGGTTCGTCTTTATCTTCTTATACTCATTCGAATTTGTCTGTTGACCAGTGTGCATACTGCAGGAAATGTGGGCATTGGGCTTCTGATTGTCCAGCATTGCGTGCTCAGCAGTATCCACGTGGAGGGGGACAAATGAGAAATCGCTTAGGCTATTCAGGGCCTAGAGGAAGCACGGACGATCGTGCTAGGTTTGATGCTAATACACGTGGACAGGATGGGTTTAACACTTTTGATAGACAAAATCAATATCAAATGTCTGATTATGTGCCATCTCATTTGAAAGATTCTGATTATGCATAGGATTGCCTAGGATGGGGTAAGGAATCAGTTGAAGTTCCAGTAGATCAGAAGGGTCCCTATGTTACAGCACATGTTTTGGGTTCTACTGATCAGTTTTTGGTTGATACAGGAGCTATTCATAGAGCCTTATCTAAACAATTGGTTCCATGGGCTCCCCTGTCTGGCTTAACCATTACATTGATAGGTTTCGACGGAACATCTTCCCTTAGCCCGCTATCACAGACACTTGCATTCCATGTTGATACATTCACTGCTCCATGTCCGTTTTTGCTCTCTCCAAACACACCAGACAATGTTGTGGCTCTTGATATGCTCAAATATTTCAGGGCTACGATACGATGTTCTCCTGAAGGTGTACGTGTTATTTTGAATGACAACTACCTCGTGATTGAGAGATCTTGTCTTGTTAAAGAGGATATTGCATTAGCTTCACTCCCTAGTACTTTGTGGGCTACTTCAGACACAGATGTAGGGCAAATGGTTATCCCTCCTGTGCATATTAGTGTCAAGGAGGGCGCTTCATTGCCATGATTGCCGCAATATAAAATTTCTCAAGAAGGGGAAGAAGCAGTTATACGCATTGTCCATGATTTGATTAGAGTGGCAGTTGTGGAAGAAGTTCCTTATAATGTTTGCAACAGTCCTATTCTTCCAATTTTGAAAAAAGACACTGACACTAGGATTTACAGATTCATCATTGATTTGCGAGAAGTTAATAAGATTGTAGTGCCCCAATACCCTGTGGTTTCTGACATTACGACTCTGGTTCCTCCAACAGCAACTACATTTTCTGTGATCAATTTGAAGAATGCTTTCTTTTCGATTCCTATTCATCTTGATAGCCGATATTTGTTCGGCTTCACTTTGAATAATCGATCGTGGATATTTTGTAGAATTCCTCAAGGGTACACTGAGAGTCCTAGCATTTACAGTCAAGCATTGAGAAGACATGATTCTTTCATTTTGCCTAAAGGAGTGGCTCTCATACAATATGTCGATGACATCTTGTTGGCAGCCGATATGCCAGAACAGTGTGAAAAATTTACTTTGTCTTTGCTTTCTTTTCTTGCTACACGACATCATAAAGTGTCACAGAAGAAATTGTAATATTGTAGACCGAAGGTAACCTACTTAGGTCACCTTCTGTCTAAGGAGGGCCATGCACTTACACCAGATTGCATTCAAGCAATTTTAGATACACCAGTGCCTTCCACTCAGAAAGATGTCCGTGCATTCATTGGGTTGACTTCGTTTTGCAGGCAATGGATATTAGGGTTTTCACACATTGTTAAACCCCTGCTAGCGCTTTTGACTAAATATACTCCAATGCCCCTTCAATGGACAGATGAATGTCAGAATGCTTTTCATCAGTTACGTCAAGCTCTTTGTTCTGCACCAGTGTTAGGCACTCCAGATTACACAAAGGCCTTTACACTCTATGTACACAAGAAAGATGGGTGTGCATTGTCGGTTTTAGTACAGACAGACGTTGACAAGCAGCGTCCCTGTGCGTTCTTTTCAGCAGTTCTTGTTGCTTGTGCATTGCCTGGGTGCTTCCGTTCAGTTGCAGCAATAGCTGTGTCCATACGTCAGAGTGAAGGGATAGTTTTGTCACATAAACTGTTGGTGCTAGTACCCTATGCAGTAGATGCCCTTTTGAATCAGACTAAAATGCAGCACTTAACTAGTGCTCGCCTGACAGGATACGAATTGACACTCTTGGCCCCTCACATGACCCTAAAGAGGTGTGCGACTCGAAACCCAGCTACTTTGTTGCCATATCCTGTGACTCAGTCTCAATCAAAAGAGCTTCATGATTGTATATTCCTTACTGAGGAACAAACAAAGGGTCGCGTCGATGTGCAAGATACGCCCCTTTCAGATGTAGATGGGGAACTGTGGGTTGATGGGTCCTGTTTGAAGTTACCAGATGGCACGACCTCAGCTGCATATGCAATTACGACACTTAAGACAGTAGTGGAGACAGCTCGCATACCACAGAAGTCGGCTCAAGCAGCTGAGCTAATAGCTTTAACACGAGCATGTGAACTTAGCACTGACTTGCGTGTGAACATCTATACAGACAGCCGCTATGCTTTTTGAATGGCCAACTCTGGAAGGAAATAGGCTTTCTTACATCCCATGGGATGCAGGTAATGGACGGAGAACTAGTGCATAATCTTTTGACTGCACTTACATTTCCAAAGAAAATTGCTATTATTAAGTGTAGCGCACACAAGAAAGTCATTGATAAGATAGGACAAGGCAACGCCTTTGCAGATCGCTTCGCTCGTGAGACTACGATGCAATGAATCACTACTTCTATATACGTAGTGAAGTCTCAAGCTGGGCGATGGCAAGACGCTAGACAGGAAGTACGAGATCTGCTTCTGTAGCAAAACTTGAGCAATGGGCTCAAGAAGGAGTATTGGACGATGAGGGTTGTTGGCGCAACAAAGACATGGATACACGGAAACTACCTGCAGCCTATTTACAACCTATGATTCAAATGGCACATGGGCTGGCACATGTTGGAGCTCTAGCAATAACAAAATTGCTTACGCGAGTTTGGGAGCATCCTGAAATTGCCAGCACAGCTAAGAGTGTAGTACAGTCCTGTTTGATCTGTTGACAGTATAATCCTGGTAAAGGGACACAAACTCCTACAGGAGGGTTCGCTACACCGACTGCACCTTTGAAGTTTTGCAGATGGATTACATCCAACTTGAACGCTGCAATAACTTAAAGTATGTCCTAGTGGTGGTATGTGCCTTCAGTAAATGGATAGAGGCATACCCTACAAAGGATAATACAGCTCTCACTACAGCGAAGGTGCTTCTAAAGGAGTTTTTCCCTAGATATGGTGTTTGAAAACTTTTGTGGAGTGACAACGGACCTCAATTTATTGTGAAAGTTGTTGAATATGTCCTGAAAGGATTAAGGATCAAGCAGAAATTCCATGCAGTCTTCCACCCACAATCAGCAGGATTAGTGGAGAGGTACACTACTTTGAAACTGAAATTAACGAAAATACTGTCTTCCACGTCTCTGAAATGGCCAGATGCACTGCCTCTGGCATTGTTGTCCATAAGATCGGTGCCACATTCATGATCTGGACTTACACCATATGAAGTGGTGCTTGGGAGACCGATGAACATTTGAGGAGTTCCTAAGCCACGCCCCATACATGATGTACCTTGTGTTCTGATGAATGATTATTTGGCACAGTTAACCAACAGTTTGATCTCTATTCATCAACAGGTTCGAGAAGCTCTTCCTGACAGATCTACAGGTGAGGCCCACGATCTCTGGACTGGAGACCAGGTTATGGTCAGAATATTTGAGAGGTCGAACAGCTTGGAGCCGAGGTGGTGAGGACCAGAGCAAGTGCGATTGGCTACGAGGACAGCAGTTCGAGTGATGAACAGAAAGAATTGGATCCGTAGCACACACTGCAAAAGTGTGTTGCCTACCTTGGTGGTACCTGCTGTGCTGACCGACCATCGAGAGATCCTGGATACAGAGAAAAACCAAGCCATCTCACCTGACGAATCTGAGGAAGTCTTCCCGGACCACACGATTTCTGGAGTATCGCGATACCAATTAAGACCACGAAAAGAGCCTGCATTGTCGAAAAGGACTGGTTGAGCTACCACCGTGGGTTGGTGAAACGGAGTGCCAATGTGGCAAGGGGGGGGATCAGTACTGCAAAGTGACACCCATCTTGATCCTCGGTGAATAAATCAACAGCTGCCCAGGGATAAGAGCTCCAACGGTTGTTTTTTTATGATGAAGTGATCATGTCTGCCCAGAGATCAAAAGATGCTAAGATCTGCACTAAGAAAATAATTTGTGCTGTAGGGTTTGTTGGTGTTATGGTAGCAATTACCTGGTATGTTGAGAAAGTGGCTCCTGTTCGAGAGCTTTTGATCGCCACTACTCCAGTACCAGTTGAGTACCACTACTTTACGCTTCCCTACCATGAGCAGAAGCATCGATGCGACAATCCTACCTGAATGATACATTTATCCAGATGTTGCATCATACCCATAATGCCACGAATACTACCAACTGTTGGGTGTGTGGGATGATACCTGCGCACCAAAAGAAAGGAGGTACACCTTTCATTCCTCTTCTATTCTCTCATAATGGATCTTGTCAAGCATGGGTTGCGATCTTGTTTGCCTCTGAAAGGGCCAACATTACAGAAATGACAGTAGGACAGGATAATTATCACCTTAATAAAGAATGTTATCCCGATGAGAATGGGATAACACTCAAGCTAGAGGAACAAAATGGGAATGGGAGGAGTTCCAACCTGATAATATTTCTATGCCACATTTGTTCACAAATACAAGGACTATGAAGAACAATGGACCTTTTGTAATTTCAGTGACAAGAGCTAAATCAGACTTATGTATTAGTAGTGTTGGGAGAATTCCAGTGGGGGGAAGTGAATGTACTGTAATTCTGACAATTGAAGGTACCAATAATAGCAGCTTTCTTTCATCGCATAATACATACTTTGTTTGCGGTAATAAGGGATACTACCAACTACCTGTGGGGTGGTCTGGGGTCTGCTATGTGTCCTTTCTGTTGCTTCCTGTGTTTCCGGCACCTACATTGTATCATAAGGACTATAGACTGTACAATGACATTTCCAAGAACAGAAATAGGAGGACAATAAGTATGGATGAAGTTGACCAAACTGACACCACTTTGCAACAATATGTCGACTTTAACTTAGGCTTATTCCTTTTCGTGGGTGCTGCATTGAACAGTAGAAAAATAAGGAGATTGACTTGTGTTGTGGAAGCTGTTACCAATCAGACAGCAATGGCACTTGGGAACATTACAGAAGAGCTGCAAGTTGCGAGGATTGTAGCACTCCAGAATTGTATGGTGCTTGATGTGATTTTGACTGATCGAGGTGGTGCATGTCGCATCATCAGTAGCAGTTGTGTCTTTATACTGGATCACTCGCCTTCAGTATATGATGCAATCTCTAAACTGCATAAGATTGCTGCAAGGATTCTCCCAGAGACTGGTACATGGACTTTTTCGAACTGGATGTGGACACTTTTATTACTTGGGGCTGGAAGCTACTGACTGTTCTATGTATACTACTGGTGATACTATTTACATGGTGTATATGTATACAATGTGGTCCCATGCTGTGCTCCATTTGCATCACTGCTTGTACACCTGCCAAGAGAAATATTGCAGGAATGAAAGCCCAACAAATGCTAAATAAAGAGGTCACTGAACTGATGAGCATCGATGTACAGGATGCATATCTAGATTACTCCAGATGAGCGAATGTCTTCAGCTAATGCTAAAAGGGTCATCTGTTGTAATTTTGCAGCGATTGGGTTAGCATTTGCAGAAGCCATCCTGAATTTAGAAGTTATCTTGTCCGTTTTGTGGAATACATTTTGTATTTCTGGCAGCCATCTTGTTTGCCATGTGCTACCACGTGCGTGCCATGTGCTCTGTCCTACCTTGCTGGTGTCTGCTCTTGAAATCTGCCTAGAGACAGGTTATATTTAGCCTGTTCTGCTTCGCACATGCTCAGTACCCCCCGTACCCCCCAACACGATGAAACGAACATCTCGTCTTGGCATCATTAATCCTTCTAATCCAGTTACTGATCCCACCCCTAATTATGCGGTTTTGGAAACTACGCCAGGTACTACTTATAACTTTAAGTGCATCTATTTAAATACCCGCTCTATGACCAGACACCAGACAGATTTTTTTTGCTGCTATCTGATATCAAACCGGATTTGCTCTTGTTGACTGAGACATGGCTCACGCCGGATTCCCTACCGGACATCTTAGCTACTCTGCCTGCCGATTACTATATCATCTCAGTAATCCGCCCGGCAGGAAAAACTGGGGGCGGCGTGGCCATTATCGCCAATAAGAAACATCAACTTAGACAACTCCCTTCTCTAGATATACCTAATGTGGAGAATATAGTTGCCAAATTGGATACTGTTAATGGGACCCTTGTGGTGGTCCTATTATATCGGCCACCTCAAACTATGGCCATGTTTCCTGCCACCTTTGCGGAGCAACTGGCCACGTTAGTTACAAACAATTCCAAACTACTCCTGATCGGGGATTTGAATCTCTGGTTCGATAACATAGTATTAGACCCTCAGGCAGCCGAGACGAAGGACCTTTTGAATGATTTGAATCTAACACAACATATAGATACTCAAACTCATCAAAAAGGCCATAGTCTCGATCAACTCTGGTCCTTGAATTTACCCATCGATTCTATTGATATTAAACCTTGTAGCTGGTCTGATCATTTTAGCATTAGTTTCTCATTTTGTGTTGTTAAAACCCCTCAATTTAAGCTGCAGGCTACCAATTTGACTCGGAAATGGTCCTCAATGGACATGCTAGCTTTTTTAAATTTGTTAAAGTCCACTCTGCCAGTGCAGAGTTTTGATGTGGAGACAGCCGATTGCAGGCTTAAAGAGTGGCTAATCTCGGCCATTAACATCCACGCCCCTCTCACTCGCTTCTCTAACTCACGCGGCGCGGACGCACATAAGTGGTTCACACCGGAGTTGAGGAAATTAAAACTAGAAGTGAGGCAGCAAGAGAGAATTTGGCGCATTAATTACTGTCCTCAAGCGAGGATTGCATATTGCTTATCCCGCAAAGCCTATCAAAAGACGCTGCACACTCACAAAACTGCTTATTTCTCTTCTAAAATATTAAACGCGACTAATAAGTCGAAAGAAATTTTCAGGATTGTGACTGAGCTGTGTAATGACGAAAGAACCTCTCCCCCGGTTGTCCCCTCACAATCACTCTGTAACTCGCTGAATGACTTTTTTAATGATAAAATATTACTGATTAAGGATACTCTATCCAAGTCTCCAGTTTGTGCCCCGATAGATGATATCTTTTTTAACCCCCTCACCTTGCACTCCTTTCCCTTAATTAACGATCAAATCTTTCTAGATTTGCTCATTAGAGTCAAATCAGGATCTCCTGAGGATGTCTGCCCCCCCCCCCCCAAGTAATGAGAGAAATTGGTCGGGCATTCCCAGATAGTCTGATCCCTCTGCTTAACAATTCCCTTACGTTAGTGATAGTTCCTAATAGTTTTAAACAGGCCTTACTGATTCCCTTAAAAAAGAAACCTGGCATCGACTCCTCTGACCTCTCTAATTACAGACCAATATCACTCCTGCCTTATCTATCTAAAATTTTGGAGGCTCATGTCACCAACAGCCTCTCAAACTTTGTGGAAACCTCTGGCTACTTACAACCGAACCAGGCAGGTTTTCGGCCTGGTCATTCCACAGAGGCAGTCATTTTGGCCGTTCAGAACACCTTAAGGTCTAATGCCAATGAGGACTTGCACCAGGCCCTGGTGCTATTGGATCTGTCTGCCGCATTCGACACGGTTGACTATACCATCTTGCTCAACCGTGTCGAACAGGCCGGTCTTCGAGACTCGGCCTTGGCCTGGCTCAAGTCCTTCATCTCAGAACGCACTCAATCGGTTCGGCTGGGTTCCTTTACAGCCCCTAAAAACATTTCCCTCTGTGGGGTCCCCCGAGGATCTTCCTTGTCCCCCTTATTATTTAATTTATATATGCGGCCTCTTTTGTTCTCCTTACGAGAGCTTAAGGTTACTGTATATAATTATGCAGACGACCTGCAGCTGGTTTTCGTGTTAAACTCACTTAATGCGGCCGAGGACTTTCGAGCAACTATGTCCTTCATCCAAAGGTGGATGTCTCTAAATCACCTTAAACTAAACCCGGGAAAAACCGAGCTCATCCTGCCTGGGAAGAGTGAGATTAGTTGGAGTCCACGTTTCTGGCCGTCGGACATGGGTTCTCCCCAAAAAAAATCCCGAACAGTAAAAAGCCTGGGAGTGACTCTTAACGAGGACCTCACCTTGAAAAGTCAAATCGGAATGGTGGTTTCCTCTGGCTTTTTCCAATTGAGGAAGATTAAGAAAATTGCTCACCTCCTTACTGATTTGGCTTTAATTCAGGCAGTCAGTGCTCTGGTCCTGTCTCACATCGATTTCTCTAATGGCCTCTACCTGGGCGCGCCTATTGGCCAACTCAGAAGATTGCAATACCTGCAAAATCAAGCTGCGAGACTCATCTGCAAGGTACCTAAGTGGGAATCGATTAGACATGGACTAGAGACTTTGCACTGGCTGCCTGTGGAACAGAGAGCCGCATTAAAGGTGGGTTGCATTGTGTTTAAGGCCTTGGAGGGTAAGGGCCCAATGTTCCTGAGACAACTGTTGAGCAGATACAAACCTTCACGCAGCTTGAGATCAGCTCACAAAGACCTACTTGTGGTCCCTCGTTTCAAAAAGAAACGACAAGGAGGTAGCAGCTTTCAATTCTTAGCTGCTTCCTTGTGGAACTCCCTCCCTCTGACTCTGCGACACACTAGGGACCTTCTTGCCTTTAGGAAGGCATTTAAAACTTTTCTTTTCACTCAGGCCTATTTTAAATAGTGATTTTATGTCTTTTTATGCACTGTTATGTTTTGATTCTCTCCTCAGCGCCAAGAAGCCCTTGGGCGTTCGCGCGCTTAACAAGTAATAAATAACATAACATAACAGTTGAGCTTGCAGCTGTCTTTGCAGCTGTCCCTAGTCTGTAAATGTCAGGATGTGTTCACCAGAATCAGCAACTGTTAGCTCCTCCCACTTGTTGACTGTGCATTTCTGTATGACCTTATATATACCTGAAACCTTCTCTTGTACTTGTACCGTCTTCTTTTAAGCCCCTGTGTGGGTATAAAAGGACCAAGCTCCTTCCATTCAGTGTGCTACTTCATACATTGCCGAAGGGTGTTGTGTGAATGTAGTTCCACCTCATGAGGTTTAATACATTTTATATTTTCTATTCCAGTTTCTGTGCCAACTTCTTCCTATTGGTCTGAGGACTTGTGCAGAGAAGGGCAAATTCCTTGCACTGGTTGGCCTTGCTGAGGCTCACCACCACAGGGGTATGAGCCAATAGGACAGCATCGTCTGTATATAAAATTACTCTGATTGGTCGTCAATATATGCTAGTAGATCTTGACAGTCACACTTAGTTTTGCATTCAGACTGTTAATATAAAGGGTAAACAGGAGGGGTGCTAGCACGCACCCCTGCCTCACCCCCTTTTTTACTGGGAAGCTGTGGCTGAGTTCACCGCCTCTTCCATAGCGCGTCCTGGCATGTAGGTAGGACTGTTTTAAAAAATGTAGGATGGGTGGATCCACCCCCATGGTATCTCAAATGCTCCATAGCTTCTGGTGGTTGACACAATCAAAAGCTGAGCGCAAATCAACAAAACATAAAAATAGACAACCCCTTTTGGCCTGTAGATATTTTCCCAGCAGGAGATTCAGGTTCAGACTCTGTTCGGCGGTTCCCACGCCTTGACGGAAGCTGTACTGTAGTTCTGAAATTATGCTCTTTCCTCCACCCAGAGCTAGAGATGATTTAAGATGACACGCCGGCCACCTTTGCAAAAGAGCCCAATAGTGATATTGGTATATAGCAGGATGGGTCGTGACAATTACCTTCCTTGAAAATAGGGACGAGTATTGACTCCATCCAGGTGGCTGTAAATCCCAAGGTAGAACGAGCCTTTGGGACCAGTGCTAACAGGAGTCCCCAGAGCACTGGACTTGATTTAAACAAATCCACTGGTATACTATCTGGGCCCGGGGCCCTAACCCTCACGCTTGCATTTATAGCTAAAATCACCTCCTGGGCATCAAAATCAATTTCAATTGGAAGATAATTTGGGGAGTTTTTGCTTAAGGCCTCTTCGTTTTGAGGATCCACAAGGTTGTTATGAAGACCAAAAAAGTGAGTCACCCATTTATCCTCCCCTTTTGTGATTTCAATGCTGGGCGAATGACCCGAAGCAAAAAAGGGGGCATTTACGGCCTTCCAAAAACCTTTCATTTCTTTCAAATATGATGCTCATTTTAGGTTGTGCCATAGTTCTAGCTTTATGGCTGACTTGCGTTCCTTAAAGGACATCTTATAAGCTAATCTAGCCCTTTTTATTACTCCTTGATCTTTTATGGGCTTATGTAAGGCAGTTATCAGTGCTGCATGAGTTTTTGAACATTTAGAATCAAACCAGCCACTCCTCTTATCTGCCCGTTTTTTGCATTTTACCCGTAATCTATTTTGCATAAACTGGGATATGTTTATGAAGGAGCTAAGAACATCAGATTTGTTAACAGTTTTGTCGAGGCAGACCATAAAGTCGTCTTTACAAATAGTTAGAAGGTGCTTACATAATTCGGATGAATTGACGCCAGCCCATTTGACTGTAAAGCCATTTTGTCTGTTAATAACAATATCTTGGGTGGGTAGCCAATATTTTACTAGTTAACACCTTGGCAGAAAGATCTAGGAGGACGCTAATCGGGTAGTGGTCACTAAAAGCAATGGGATATACTTTAAAATAGTGTGTTCTGGGGCGTGGCCAAGATGGCGTCGGTGTAGGACGTGCTCTCCCATCCCTCCGTTGCCGCCTGTGCATTTGCCTTTTGTCTCGCCCTATCTGGTGCCCATCTGCGCAGCCCGTGGGGATTTTCTGCCTCTGTGTACTGCCCTGAAGCTGCCGGTGTGTTTCTCTCCCCGCTGCGGTGTGCCTGGATGTGGTGCCGGGTGTCGCAGCCCGACGTCTCGGAGGCCCGGTGGGACTGGCGGAAGGGAACTGCTGAGACTGCCTCCTGCTGTGTGGGGCCCCGTTTGCCTGGCGTGGCTGCTGCCTTGATTGTGGGACGGAGAGGAGCCTGCGTGCCCGGAGACGTGTGAGGAGGGGCAGCGGTGGAAGAACAGAGCTGGGACCTGTGGTGTGGCTGCCTTCTCACGGTGCGGCGGCCTGCACACGTGGGGAGTGAGGGGCCTAGATGGCGGAGTGGCCTGGAGTGGTGGGGGCGGTCCGGGCACTCGTCGGAGTGCAGCAGCTGAGGCTGAGACCTCCGCAGGGAGGCGGTGAGCTCCCGCAACGTAGTGCAGAGGAGTGCCCTTGCTCGGGCCCTGGGGATGGCGCTTGATAAGGTGAGGGGTGGGGGGCTGCTACCTCGCACCCGGGAGGTCGGTCCTCGAATCGGTGGATGGTGGGAGGCCCACACGGGTGGATGAGCGGGGGCCCTCGTTGCCAGTGCCGGTGTGTGGTATGGTCGGTGCTCCCCCCTGTGACTGATGGACTGTGACCTGCTGAGTAGATGCGGGGGCCCTGCTGATGTGCCCTGTGAACTGCGGATGTCTTCTCCAATGTGCTGGCAGAGAGAGGCCTGCTCTGTGGTGCCGGGGGTGTGCGTCCTGTGAAGGGTGAGAGGCCCTGGCTCGGCCTGCACGTCGGCGGGCCGCACTTCACCCGCTGCTCCTCTACATTCCTGGAGCATCCCGACATCGAGGAGTGGGCTTGGAGGCCTAGGAGAGGCCCGTGCTGAAGGTGTGCGTATTCGCAGGCTGACGGCTGGATTGCTGTTCTTCCAGAGCAGGCCCGCCCCGAAGGAGCGGCAAACTGCTGGGTCCACCGAGGCGGGACAGAGGTGTCAGCCCCCCTGTCTTATGGGCTGCGTGAGGCTTCAAGGACTACCAGTGCAAGGGCGCCTCAGTGTTCGGAGCAGCGCCTTGGGCAGTGGTGGTGTATGAGTGGAGCTGGTGCACCAGGAGTCGCCGCCATCTTGGACTTACAAGGCCTGCTAAGTGAGTGCAGTGTGGAGCCTGGTGTTCGGAGTCTGCAGTGTAGGTGGGCCCTCAGAGTGGCCTGAAAGTAGGACTGCAGCTGTGGCGGTGGAGGAGGAGAGTCCTGGCTTCTCCCTGACTTAGTGTTTGTGGTTGCCTGACTGTGCTACGGCCACTACAGGGTGCGAGGGCACTGGGGTTGGCCTGAGTCTCGGAACGCGTGCTCCTCCGCCTCAATTGATTGGTTGCCACAGCGAGATAATCACTGAGTGGTTGGTGGGCCTGGAGGCCTCATGGTGCTACACCTCGACGGTGCTGCGGTGGTGAAGGGAGTCGGTGTCAGTGGGAGGTGCACCATCCGCCCGCACGTCGACGGGTGGACTTTCCCTGCTGTGTCACGGGCTTGGGCCGCAAAGTGAGGTGTGGGCGATGTTGTGGCTTGAACGCGTCCCGCTAAGGACCTGGCTGCGTCGCAATGTCAGCCACCAGGAGCAAGCGAGATAAACCCCTTAAGGACATGCTGCAGAAGTCGGATACCCAGTCCTCACGGCCTGAGGATATTGACTCACCAGCGACGAAGGCATTCATGTTAGAGCTCTTTGCGGCCATCAAGGACATTTTGGAGCTCCGCTCCCAGCTCTCTTCGGATGTGCGGGAGATGCAGCGCGATGTTGATGCCATTGAAGAGCAAGTGGCGACCCTGGAAGAACATGACCTGGGCACTGCCGATGAGGTTCATCAGCTCAAGCAGGATGTTTTCTGTCTTACGGAACAGAATCTGGACCTGCAGGCGCACACCGAAGATTTGGAGAACCGCTCGCAGAGACATAACATCAGAATATGAGTGGTCCCGTGGAAAGGGGAAGGAGACAATCTTCGTGAATACGTCGGTGCGCTGTTTCGACAGATACTTGAGGAGGAGGACAAACATGATATTCAGCTTGATCGCGTCCATCGCGTTGGCCTGCCGAGGGGGGCCAAGGCTCCACCACCAGACATCCTGTGCAATTCAGGGGCCATCAACCCGCACTCTTTCAAGACCTAGCAGCCTCTACATTTGTCAAGCGCAGAAGCTTCAAACCCATTATGGCCTATCTGCGGGAGCAGGGCATCCCATACTCGTGGGGACACCCATTTCGATTTATTTTTAAATACAAGGACAAACTCCTGCAGATCCGCTCGCTGGATGCAGCCTTCGAGGCGCTGGCTTTGGAGCGGCCCTCACCTTGGGCCGAGTCAGCTGGATCATCTCCTCTGCAGCGCAGACGCTCTACCGAATGGCAGCGAGTTGGGAGATTGCCTCCGCCGGTGAAGCCGGACCTCTTGGCGAGCCTCTTGGAGAGGGAAGCGACTGTTTCATCGGTGGCGTTGGTGACTGATAATACTGGAGTTCCTTGAGGTCCGCAAACTGGGCACTGTTTGGGTTCTTCTGCGGCGCCGGAGGCAGGACACTTGGGGGAGAGAGGGTTTCTTGTGGTTTTTTCTTTGTACCTGTCAATTGGATGTGCCCTCTATCAGGGTTGGGTAAGGTTCTAGGATGGCGCCATGTTCCCCTAACGGTTGGTTTTGTCAGACGGACTATAGTCATCTCACAAGACTCTTGGTATTTTCTTTTCTCCTTATGATTCAGGGAGTTGAGGTTTGGTTTTGGGATTGGGGTTGTTTTTGGTGCTCCGCATCAGTTCTCTTGGCCGTTAGGCGTAGGTTAGGCCCACTGGCCACTCACTGTGATCCCTTTAGCCCTACTGTCCTGGGGTACCGCACTGGCTCTTCCCTTCTTTTCAGGGAGTATGGGTAGGGATCTGAAGATTGTAAGCCTGAACGTTAGGGGCCTAAATAATCCTGTCGAGCATGCTGCGATCCTCTCCATATTGGAGAATGCAGAAGGTGACGTGTGCTTGTTACAGGAGATGCACCTCCTCTCTAGTGACACTAAACGGATGAAGGACAGGCAATTTCCTAACAACTGTGGTCCTCAGGTCAAGCGAAGAAATATGGGGTGGCAATCCTTTTTAGTGCACGCACACATTGCAAAACTCTCTCCCAGGTGGTTGACATCAGAGGGCGGTTTTTAGCTGTCCGGGTACAATGGGGAGACACGCAACTAACGGTGTGGTCACTGTATGCTTCAAATACAAGAGCCATTCCTGCAGGCGGCCCTCTCTGAGGTGTTTGCATCCCCGGATGCGTTTGTACTGGTGGGGGGGATCTGAACGTAGTAATGGACCCGGGGCTGGATAGGTCTGAGATGCGGTCTCACCAGGTGGGGTCTTTGTCGCAGGGGGGGAGGCAATGGTTACTTGAGGGTGGCCTGCATGATGTGTGGCGGGTCCTGCATCCCCTTGAGCGGGATTACACTTATTATTCCTCTGCACACAAAACTTATGCGCGCTTAGACCATTTCTTAGCTTCGTCCTCTCTTCTACCCCACCTGTCTGCAGTGACTATCACTCCACACACCCTCTCCGACCATGCTCTCATTTCAGTCCTGCTTACCTGTCACAGCAAGCGCCCGCCACCGTCTGGTTGGCGTCTCCGAGACTCCCTCCTTCATTCAGAGTCTGCAGTTACTCGAATCAGAGACACTATCACCCAATACTTCGCCAATAATGACCAAATGGCATGTTCCTGGCATCGATATGGGAGGCCCTTAAACTGGTGGTGCGGGGGGAGTTTATTGCGCTGGCCACGACGTATAGCGGGTGCGCAAAGAGAAGCGTGCGGAATTAGAAAAGGAGGTGGGTGCCCTGGAAGCAATACAAAAGAGGACAGGCCCCGCGAGTTTGGAGGGAGTTGGAGACAAAGCGGGGCATGCTAAAGCATCTAGACTTAGATAGGGCAGAGCACGCCCTCTTGCGCCTGCGACACAAATTCTACCTTAGTGGGGACAAAGGGGAACGGATGCTAGCGCATAGGCTGAGAGCGCGAGCGCAGCTGACGGCCATTCAATCCATTCGGGATTCTCAAGCAGTGCAACATACTACCGATTCACTCATTGTGGAATCCTTTCAGCAGTTCTATCAGGACCTGTACAAGGGGGAGACGTCGGACTCTAGGCGAGTAGCGGCTTACTTGGTGTCCTGTGATATTACGCCTTTCCTTAAGACCTCGGCAGACACTCTGGATGCCGCGATCCGTATAGAGGAGCTCAGATCCGCGATTGTATGTCTGAAGGTGGCTAAATCCCCGGGGCCGGATGGCTACTCTGCCATTTTTTATAAGACATATTGTGTGGAGCTGGCTCCCTTTTTGACCTGCCTTTTCAATTCCTTTTTGGTTACGAGAGAGGTTACTCCTTCCATGTCGGAAGCAGCCATTACGGTTATTCCCAAGCCCGGGAAGGATACTAAGGAGTGTGGATCGTACCGGCCAATCTTGTTCCTTAACATTGACATGAAGCTCTTTGCCAGTATCCTGGCAGCGAGACTTAGCCCGTTGATGGATGGAGTCTTAGACCCTGACCAGTCAGGCTTCATTCCAACGCGCCAGTAGGTGGGGGGATAAGACTAAGCGGCTGTTTCACCTCACGGATCTGGTTCACCGCTCTCGTGCACAGGCCTTTTTCCTATCTATCGATGCCAGGAAGTCCTTCGATTGTGTAGAATGGGAATATCTGTTTGCGGTATTGAAAGCCTTCAGTCTGGGCGACAGCTTTGTGCGATGGGTCCGCTGCCTCTTTGCAGCTCCTAAGGCGGTGGTGCGGGTGAACTGGTGCAGGTCCGCCCTCTTTCCCATCACCAGAGGGACACGGCAGGGGGGTCAACTATCCCCGCTGCTTTTTGCGCTCTATATGGAGACTTTTGCCCAGCGTACACGATCCAACGGGGGAATATCGGGTATTCGGTTCTGCGCTGATGTGCACAAAATTAGCTTATACGCCAATGATGTGATCTCTCGCTCACTCAGCCTCATTGCTTTGTTCGCCATAAGTTGGCAGGGTGTGCTCAGACGTGTGTCCCTTGCTCACTTTGCCACTGGATTCAAGCAAGCCTGGCTGAAGATGGCTGAAATGCCAGCAATTGGTCCTAGGAAGCTTGTTTCCGGTCCAGGGAAGGCTTGGCTTGGCAGTTCGGGCTGGACTGTTCCCATGAGGCACAGGGTCAGACTGATTTGCATATGGCCATGTCTGAACTGGGGTGGCAAAGTGGGCTAAAGAACGGTGATGGATTAAACCCAAATCTGTTGACTGGGTGTGAGTGTTTGATTGGTTCAGATGCTCCGTCCATCACTGCCCCCTTTTGAACCGCTTTGTTCGCCATAAGTTGGCAGGGTATGCTCAGACGTGAGTCCCTTGCTCACTTTGCTACTGGATTCAAGCAAGCCTGGCTGAAGACAGCTGAAATGCCAGAAACCGGTCCTAGGAAGCTTGTTTCCGGTCCAGGGAAGGCATGGCTTGGCAGTTCGTGCTGGACTGTTCCCATGAGGCACAGGGTGAGACTGATCTGCATATGGGCATGTCTGAACTGTGGTGGCAAAGTGGGCTAAAGAACGGTGATGGATTAAACCCAGATCTGTTGACTGGGTGTGAGTGTTTGATTGGTTCAGATGCTCCGTCCATCACCACCTCCTTTTGTACCGCCTCATTCCTCCCTGCAGCATTTGTCCAGAGAACTCCTCAAATTCGGCAAGGTTGCGGGCTTTAAAGTTAATTTCACCAAATCGCAGATCCTTAATATATCCATTCCTGATGCGGAGGTGCAGGATTTGCAGCAGGACTTTGCCTTCCAGTGGATAAATTGCAATATTCAGTACATGGGAATTCATCTCACCCCCTCTATAGCTAAAACAGCCTCTCTCAATTGCAAGATATTGGTGGATCAGACTGCCAAATCCTTGGTGGATTGGTCCCATCTCAATTTGGCTTGGTACGGGAGGCTGGCGGCAGTCAAAATGACGGTGCGCCCCCGCATCCTGTACATCTTTGAGATGCTCCCATTGAGCCCCCTGCACTCCAGAAATGACAGGGACTCGTTAATACATTTTTAGAGGGCAATAAAAGACCGAGACTTGCTCTATCCCTTGTTATGACTTCTAGGTCCATCAGGGGGATGGGTTTCCCCTTGCTGAAGGCATATTTTCAGGCGGCGTGTTTGCGTTATGTAATTGAGTGGAACAGGCCCTGGTCCAGTAAGCACTAGAACTTTATGGATCAGGCGGTGGCGGGGTGTAATTTCTGGCGCGAATTGTGGCTACCTCGAAAGCATAGAGCGTGGGGTCTCTACTCTTCTCCGGTGACGTTACCGACGCTGAAAGCTTGGTACCAATTGGCACAGCGCAGGGGCTGGACTACTTTTCCATCCCCGATGACACCCATTGTGGATAATCCTGATTTCCCCCAGGGCTGTGCATCCCCGATTTTCCAACGGTGGAGGGAAGAGGGCTGTAAGAGAGTTGGCTCCCTCTTTTACCTCGACGGCCTGATTCCATTTCCTCAGCTCTATTGAGATGATTTTTCTTTTTTGGAGTCCGATGCTTTTTGTTGGACCTGGCCCTCTTGTCAGGGTCATCCCTGAACTTTTTGTCTTCCTCCAATACTCTCTCTGACCTGTTTTTGTTGGTTTAATCACTCTAGGCACTTTACCACTGCTGACCAGTGCTAAAGTGCATATGCTCTCCCTAAGTAAAGTGTAACTGTGATTGATGTTCCTGATTGGTTCAATGGATTTACTGTCAGTCCCCAGTAAAGTGCACCAGGAGTGCCAGGGCTTGTAAATGCCAATACTGCTAGTGGGCCTGCAGCGCTGGTTGTGCCAAGGGCAGGGTGCATTATAAGTGTAAGGTAGGACATGCCCTGGTGTGTGTGGCATGTCCTAATAGTGAATTACAGCCAAATTCGTTTTTCCCTATTGTAAGGCTACCTGTTCTCTTAGGCCAGATGGGCTGCTGGAATTATTACACTCTATAATCCCAGCAGGCTCCGGGGACCTGGTAGAAAATAAAGTTTAGTATGCCTGAACTCAGAATAATAAAATACTTCTTTTAGTAAAGTTTATTTTAATATCCTGTGTTTGCAAATGCTACTTTTAGAAAGTTAGCATTTGCTTGCCTAACCATTTCAGCCCGCCTCTGCTAGGATGTGTATCTGACTGTCTGGGTTATGTGAGTGACAGTGCTGGGGGATGACAGGTGGTGAATGCAGGGATTACACCTTAGTGGGGGGTGGGAGTGCCCCTGGACTCTGAATAGGGCTGTGCTCTGCCACCACAATGCTGGCTCTGCCCCCTGGGGAGCGACTGATGACTCAGCCGGCACCTGGCCCAGGAAGGGCGAAGCACTGTCATCAAGGTACTCCTGGCTGCCCCTGTCCACACAATGCTGGCTCCACCTCCTGTGGAGCATCTGATGTGCCTGCCCCTCACACCGAAAGCAGAAACCAGAGTACACCCAACAAGTGCTCAGAGACCGAAAGAAGTTATGCAGAGGCCCCCCTGGCCTGTAAGAACAAAGAAAATGCTGCATAAAAGTAGGAGCCCTGCTCCTTGTAAATCAGAATCCTGTTTCCCACAAAGGACCTCTGCCCAACTAGAAGGAGAAGAAGACGCTGGAAGGACTGGCCTGCTGCTTGCCTTTCTGAGGAAGGAGAGGAAAAGACTTGCTGAAAAGACTTTGCTGACTTGTGCTAGAAACTTTCTCCAAGGGCTTGACTGAGCTTGCCCCCTGACCTGAGCCACAGGATCATCTGGTTCAACCTGCTCTCTGCTCGTCTGCCGGTATCTGCGAGGACTTCTGCCCCCGCCGGAGCCGTGACCCTGGTGCCCCCAGCCCCTCCTCGAGGCCGTGACCAACTGTGTTTCCCCGTCTCCGCTGAGGAAGAGCCCCGCTCCGCCGAGCCGCCCTTCCCCCGCTGTGGGAAATCGCCGTGTCACCTCGCCTTGGTGGCTCGCTGGTGTGCCCCCCACGCTCCCGCCTGAAGCCCCCCCCAGACCCCAAAGACCCAGAGAACAGATCCCCCGAAGTCCGGACGCCTCCTACCAAGGATCTTCACCGGGCTCGGGGCCCGCAACTTTTATTTCCCGATATGCTGATCACAAAGGTACTTGCCTACCTCTGAGAAGGCCCTGGGTTAGGCCCTGGGTTCCTCGAGGCTCCTCTCATCGCCTCCCTGCTCCTCACTGCAGCTGAGAGCCCCCACCTCCGGAAAAGGCCCAGGGTTTCTCAAGGCCCCTCTCTGGTCTACATTCAACCCACACCCCGAGATGCGTGAGTCGCGGTAGGGTCTCGCTCATTTTCACCGGGGAAAGAGCACAGAAGCGCTAAAAAGCGGCCAGGGAGTCCTAAAGAGGCCTCAGGGACTAAGAACAGTCTAAAAGAACTAAGAGAACCGTTTTTGAAGTAAAAGAGACTAAGAAGCAAAATTTGAACTGTAAGCAAAGAGAACACTTGCCTATTTACAACCTTGTGGCTTAGAAAATCGTTATTATTGGTCTTGTGATAAATACTTGCCTGCATAGAGATATATTTTTACATAAAGAAGACGTATTTGCATATATCCGCAGCCTGGTGTCCATTTGTGGGGGGATTGGTATATTTACTGTGTGTGTTATTACAAATGCTTAACTCAGAAACGCCTGAAGAATAGCCTTGGCTGCTCACGCCACGCACCTAGAGGGTGAGCAAGGGTAATTCTAAGGGGTCATCCTTCACCCTGACTTAGAGGAGAGGGTCCCTGCTTGTCACAAGTGAATACTCCCACCGTACCAGCGCTAGTGTTGCCCCTTCCCTCTCATTCTGTCTCTCCCTCAATAATCACTTCATTGATAAAATCTCTGCTATTAAAGCCAACATTCCTGCAGTTTCTCAAACCCTGGATTTCCCGCCTCTCCCCCCCCCACCCTCTTCGTTAGATCTTTTTCCCCCTATTACTACTGCACAATTCTCTGCTTTGCTGGCCAAGGTCAAATCGGGATCGCCAGCAGACGTCGCGCCGGCCCGGATTCTTCAAACCCTTTTTTCTCACTCCCCCGGACCCCCTCTCACACTCCTTAATTCATCCCTGGCCCTTGGATCTGTTCCCTCCTCTTTCAAAATAGCTTCTGTTCTCCCCATAATAAAAAAACCCGGTCTAGACCCTTCTTCACCCTCTAATTTTAGACCTATTTCTCTCCTCCCCTACCTGGGGAAGATTGTGGAAAGCCACGTCACCTCCTGCCTCTCCTCTTACATCGAGAGGCATGGCCTTCTGGCCTCTCACCAGGCGGGTTTCCGCCCGGGTCACTCTACTGAGACGGTCGTCAACGCTGTCCTGGATGAACTTAAGGGAGGGGCTGATTCCAACTCCCCCCAGGCGCTGGTGCTCCTCGACCTGTCGGCTGCGTTTGACACGGTTGATCATGCCATCCTTCTCGACCGTGTCAGCGCAGCCGGCATCAGGGGGTCAGCACTATCCTGGCTGAAGTCCTTCCTTCGGGGTAGGTCCCAGGCAGTCCAGTTTGCTGGTTTTTCCGCCCCTCCCCGCCCCTTGGTGTGTGGGGTCCCCCAAGGTTCCTCTCTTTCCCCTCTTCTTTTTAATCTCTACATCTTTCCTCTTATCTTCTCTCTTCGTGAGCTGGGGGTCTCCGTGTATAACTACGCTGATGACCTCCAGCTCATCTTCGATCTCTCCACTCCTGATTCTTCTTCTTTTTTCAGTTCCACTTTAACTTTCATTTCGGACTGGATGATCACGAACCACCTTAAATTAAACCCCGACAAGACGGAGCTTGTCCTCACTGGTGGTCCCTCTAATCCCTGGTCCCCTTCTTACTGGCCCCTCTCTCTTGGCACTCCCCCTACTCCAGTTCCCACTGTCCGTACTTTAGGCCTCAAAGTCAGCAGTGACCTTTCCATTCATTCACAAGTTAGTGCTGTCATCTCATCCTGTTTCTTATCCCTCCGCCTCATTCGTAAGATATCCCGATTCTTCTCCACTGATGCCCTCAAATCCATCATCTCAGCCCTCATTACCTCCCGTTTTGATTACGGGAATGCCCTCTACTCTGGCATCCCCGGCTACGAAATGCGCCGGCTTCAGGCCATACAGAACCAGGCCGCCCGGCTCATCTTTCAACTTCCCAAATTCTCTCACATCACGCCTGTCCTCAAGTCCCTTCACTGGCTCCCTGTACGTTTTCGTTCTTCCTTCAAATTAGCTTGCCTAGCTTTTCTGGCCTTCACCCACTCTGCCCCTTTGTTTATTGTTTCTTTGATCACTCCCTACACCCCTTCTCGCACTCTTCGTTCGTCCTCTCAACTTCTTCTTCAAGTCCCCCGCTTCCGTAAAGCTCGCATTGGCGGCACCCGTTTCTCGGTGCTGGCCCCCCAGTATTGGAATAGTCTTCCATTCTCTATCCGATCAATTCCCACCTACCCGGCTTTCCGAAAAGCACTAAAAACCTTTCTTTTTCTTCAGGCTTTCCCTGGCTAGTCCCATTGTTTGCAGTGTCGAACCCGTTTTTTCTTTCCCTTCCCTCCCCCCCCCCTCCCTCCCCCTCCTTCCCCCTCTCCCCCTTACCCCCCAGCGCCAGGAAGCCGCTTGGCCACAGTGCGCTTAATTAAGTTTCTTTTTCATTTTCATTACTTGCACCAACTAGAGACCCCCAATTCTAACACTTTTCCTTACTCGCAGGTGGTGCATTGGGTTACCCAACCTTCTAATATTGCTTCTATGTCCCGCCCTTTGTCAGCCTTTGAAAAGTGGGTAGTCTGCAAGAAGGATGGCCGAAAGCAATTATCTGACTTATATGCTATGATCATGGCCCACCCCAAATCACCACGTATGGAGGCAAAGTGGGCTAAAGAACGGTGATGGATTAAACCCAAATCTGTTGACTGGGTGTGAGTGTTTGATTGGTTCAGATGCTCCGTCCATCACTACCCCCTTTTGTACCGCTTTGTTCGCCATAAGTTGGCAGGGTATGCTCAGACGTGAGTCCCTTGCTCACTTTGCCACTGGATTCAAGCAAGCCTGGCTGAAGACAGCTGAAATGCCAGAAACCGGTCCTAGGAAGCTTGTTTCCGGTCCAGGGAAGGCATGGCTTGGCAGTTCGTGCTGGACTGTTCCCATGAGGCACAGGGTGAGACTGATCTGCATATGGGCATGTCTGAACTGTGGTGGCAAAGTGGGCTAAAGAACGGTGATGGATTAAACCCAGATCTGTTGACTGGGTGTGAGTGTTTGATTGGTTCAGATGCTCCGTCCATCACCACCTCCTTTTGTACCGCCTCATTCCTCCCTGCAGCATTTGTCCAGAGAACTCCTCAAATTCGGCAAGGTTGCGGGCTTTAAAGTTAATTTCACCAAATCGCAGATCCTTAATATATCCATTCCTGATGCGGAGGTGCAGGATTTGCAGCAGGACTTTGCCTTCCAGTGGATAAATTGCAATATTCAGTACTTGGGAATTCATCTCACCCCCTCTATAGCTAAAACAGCCTCTCTCAATTGCAAGATATTGGTGGATCAGACTGCCAAATCCTTGGTGGATTGGTCCCATCTCAATTTGGCTTGGTACGGGAGGCTGGCGGCAGTCAAAATGACGGTGCTCCCCCGCATCCTGTACATCTTTGAGATGCTCCCATTGAGCCCCCTGCACTCCAGAAATGACAGGGACTCGTTAATACATTTTTAGAGGGCAATAAAAGACCGAGACTTGCTCTATCCCTTGTTATGACTTCTAGGTCCATCAGGGGGATGGGTTTCCCCTTGCTGAAGGCATATTTTCAGGCGGCGTGTTTGCGTTATGTAATTGAGTGGAACAGGCCCTGGTCCAGTAAGCACTAGAACTTTATGGATCAGGCGGTGGCGGGGTGTAATTTCTGGCGCGAATTGTGGCTACCTCGAAAGCATAGAGCGTGGGGTCTTTACTCTTCTCCGGTGACGTTACCGATGCTGAAAGCTTGGTACCAATTGGCACAGCGCAGGGGCTGGACTACTTTTCCATCCCCGATGACACCCATTGTGGATAATCCTGATTTCCCCCAGGGCTGTGCATCCCCGATTTTCCAACGGTGGAGGGAAGAGGGCTGTAAGAGAGTTGGCTCCCTCTTTTACCTCGACGGCCTGATTCCATTTCCTCAGCTCTATTGAGATGATTTTTCTTTTTTGGAGTCCGATGCTTTTTGTTGGACCTGGCCCTCTTGTCAGGGTCATCCCTGAACTTTTTGCCTTCCTCCAATACTCTCTCTGACCTGTTTTTGTTGGTTTAATCACTCTAGGCACTTTACCACTGCTGACCAGTGCTAAAGTGCATATGCTCTCCCTATGTAAAGTGTAACTGTGATTGATGTTCCTGATTGGTTCAATGGATTTACTGTCAGTCCCCAGTAAAGTGCACCAGGAGTGCCCGGGCTTGTAAATGCCAATACTGCTAGTGGGCCTGCAGCGCTGGTTGTGCCAAGGGCAGGGTGCATTGTAAGTGTAAGGTAGGACATGCCCTGATGTGTGTGGCATGTCCTAATAGTGAATTACAGCCAAATTCGTTTTTCCCTATTGTAAGGCTACCTGTTCTCTTAGGCCAGATGGGCTGCTGGAATTATTACACTCTATAATCCCAGCAGGCTCCGGGGACCTGGTAGAAAATAAAGTTTAGTATGCCTGAACTCAGAATAATAAAATACTTCTTTTAGTAAAGTTTATTTTAATATCCTGTGTTTGCAAATGCTACTTTTAGAAAGTTAGCATTTGCTTGCCTAACCATTTCAGCCCGCCTCTGCTAGGATGTGTATCTGACTGTCTGGGTTATGTGAGTGACAGTGCTGGGGGATGACAGGTGGTGAATGCAGGGATTACACCTTAGTGGGGGGTGGGAGTGCCCCTGGACTCTGAATAGGGCTGTGCTCTGCCACCACAATGCTGGCTCTGCCCCCTGGGGAGCGACTGATGACTCAGCCGGCACCTGGCCCAGGAAGGGCGAAGCACTGTCATCAAGGTACTCCTGGCTGCCCCTGTCCACACAATGCTGGCTCCACCTCCTGTGGAGCATCTGATGTGCCTGCCCCTCACACCGAAAGCAGAAACCAGAGTACACCCAACAAGTGCTCAGAGACTGAAAGAAGTTATGCAGAGGCCCCCCTGGCCTGTAAGAACAAAGACAATGCTGCATAAAAGTAGGAGCCCTGCTCCTTGTAAATCAGAATCCTGTTTCCCACAAAGGACCTCTGCCCAACTAGAAGGAGAAGAAGACGCTGGAAGGACTGGCCTGCTGCTTGCCTTGCTGAGGAAGGAGAGGAAAAGACTTGCTGAAAAGACTTTGCTGACTTGTGCTAGAAACTTTCTCCAAGGGCTTGACTGAGCTTGCCCCCTGACCTGAGCCACAGGATCATCTGGTTCAACCTGCTCTCTGCTCGTCTGCCGGTATCTGCGAGGACTTCTGCCCCCGCCGGAGCCGTGACCCTGGTGCCCTCAGCCCCTCCTCGAGGCCGTGACCAACTGTGTTTCCCCGTCTCCGCTGAGGAAGAGCCCCGCTCCGCCGAGCCGCCCTTCCCCCGCTGTGGGAAATCGCCGTGTCACCTCGCCTTGGTGGCTCGCTGGTGTGCCCCCCACGCTCCCGCCTGAAGCCCCCCCCAGACCCCAAAGACCCAGAGAACAGATCCCCCGAAGTCCGGACGCCTCCTCCCAAGGATCTTCACCGGGCTCGGGGCCCGCAACCTTTTATTTCCCGATATGCTGATCACAAAGGTACTTGCCTACCTCTGAGAAGGCCCTGGGTTAGGCCCTGGGTTCCTCGAGGCTCCTCTCATTGCCTCCCTGCTCCTCACTGCAGCTGAGAGCCCCCACCTCCGGAAAAGGCCCAGGGTTTCTCAAGGCCCCTCTCTGGTCTACATTCAACCCACACCGCGAGATGCGTGAGTCGCGGTAGGGTCTCGCTCATTTTCACTGGGGAAAGAGCACAGAAGCTCTAAGAAGCGGCCAGGGAGTCCTAAAGAGGCCTCAGGGACTAAGAACAGTCTAAAAGAACTAAGAGAACCGTTTTTGAAGTAAAAGAGACTAAGAAGCAATATTTGAACTGTAAGCAAAGAGAACACTTGCCTATTTACAACCTTGTGGCTTAGAAAATCGTTATTATTGGTCTTGTGATAAATACTTGCCTGCATAGAGATATATTTTTACATAAAGAAGACGTATTTGCATATATCCGCAGCCTGGTGTCTATTTGTGGGGGGATTGGTATATTTACTGTGTGTGTTATTACAAATGCTTAACTCAGAAACGCCTGAAGAATAGCCTTGGCTGCTCACGCCACGCACCTAGAGGGTGAGCAAGGGTAATTCTAAGGGGTCATCCTTCACCCTGACTTAGAGGAGAGGGTCCCTGCTTGTCACAAGTGAATACTTGCACCAACTAGAGACCCCCAATTCAAACACTTTTCCTTACTCGCAGGTGGTGCATTGGGTTACCCAACCTTCTAATATTGCTTCTATGTCCCGCCCTTTGTCAGCCTTTGAAAAGTGGGTAGTCTGCAAGAAGGATGGCCGAAAGCAATTATCTGACTTATATGCTATGATCATGGCCCACCCCAAATCACCACGTATGGAGGCGCAGGTTCGCTGGGAGATGGAACTGGGGCGCCCGCTGACGCATAAGGAGTGGGAACACGTTTTCTATCGTGTGCATCACACCACTGCTAACGTAGCGGGTACCGAGTCCGCCTTTAAGGTGGTCACTTATTGGTACTACACACCAGCACGTATCAAAGCTTGGGACGCAAAGAACCCGGATCTGTGTTGGAGGGGATGTGGTTCTCCTGGTACTCGGACGCACCTGCTGTGGCATTGTCCAAAGCTAGAGAGGCATTGGAAAGCGATTCTGGATGAACTGGACGAGGCCTTCCAGATCACATTCCCCCGAGCACTGGAGCATGCGCTACTTTGGGGTTTCACACGCCAAATCATTTCCTTTGCACTCACTGAGGGGTAGGCAGATTGCATTAGCTTTGCTGGCAGCGCGACTAGTCATCCTGACGCAATGGGGTTCCCCTGACCCACCTGATCCTAGTGACTAGATCCGGCATCTTTGGCACCTTTTAGCTATGGAACGCCTTTCTCTAAGCATGGATGGGAAGGGTGCTGAGTACGCAGAACTATGGGGTCCATTCCTGCATCTGCTGTCTAGGGACTTGAGGGAGGTCACTTGTCCGAAGTACTTGCAGATTCTTCAACTTATCCCTATGGAAACTGGGGGAGCTGCTAAGCCTACCTGAGAGGCGGTACGGGGGGCCTATTGGCCGTGTGGAGTCTGAAGAGGAATGTGAGAATGATGCGGAGGTGGGTGGGTGGTGGTGGTATGGAGGTTTGGGGGGTGGGGAGAGTGCGGGTTTCTTTTGTTTTTGTCTGTTTTCTCTGTTCTTAAAAGGTGGTAACTATGCATCTGCCCTGGCTGCTTAATACGGTCTAATGCTTTCATCACGTGGTCGCCCTCCGGGGTGTAGGCCGAACGCTTTGTCACCTATTCCCAGACTTTGCTCTGCTGGCCAGTAGATGTAGGCAGTTGAGCTGTGTAATGAGTTGTTTTACCGCTCAATGAAAACGATTGATTCTAAAATAGTGTATTCTCTCTGCGTATCTATTTGATGCTAGTATGTGGTCTATAACTGAAGACAGGCCACGACCATAAAAAGTGCTACTAAAAGGAATTGGGAATAAACATACTGTAACACTATGGGGTCATCACAAAGGCAAGACTGTACTCAAAATACAAAAGGACAATTGACTGCTACTACCTCTAACTCATTATACTTCCCACAGAGTGTCGAAACAGAAATAGAAACACAAGCAGAACAGTGGCCCTTTAATTCGGAATGGACCTATGACTGGGAGGAGTCTCGTCAGGACACGGAGACGTCTTATGCCGGAAACGAGGAATCGGGGGGTGTCTATTCACCAGGAGAGAGCGGAGCGGAGAGGAAGGCGAAGGCGGAGCGGAGCAGAAGAGTACAGAGTACGAGGAGAGAAGACGGGGAGTCGTTGCAGAGAACGCAGAGCCGGAGAAGCCAGGAGGCCACCGACACCACGAGCCGCCCAGCCATACACCCGGGGGAGGTGTATGGCTTAGCCAGGTACGTGAGAGACTCAGGGGCTGGGTTACTCGTAAGACAGCAGTTGCCGAATAAAACCCGGGCTACATTCTCACCCTTCCTGGTATTTCCTTTTCCCTGAGCACAAAAACCCACATCACTACGGCATTAGTTTAGAGGTGCGTCACTCTTAGTTGGATCCTCACTCCCTACCCCGTAGGATACAAAGTCACGTAAACTCGACAACTGATACACCGTTGTCTTTTCTCTGTTTCACTTGAGAGGCAAGACGGAAACAGAAGGAGAGCTACCTCGCCGGAAACCCGACAGAGGACGCAGGACTGCATCTACTGAATCCGGGATCCGGAAGACCACGAGAAGCCGTTCGCCACGAGGAACAATAACAAGCTGGAAGAAAAGCTCAGACTCACTATATCTTAAAATAAAACCCGTAAAGACTAAAATTAGTGTATTGCCTATTCCTCCCGCAACTGTAACAGTGGTGGAGAATGCGGGCATAGGCACCATCTGCGGAGTCAAGATGGAGACTGTAGTCGAACAATTAGTAAAGGGGCAGGAATGAATTGAATGGGTGATTGAACAACATTTAGTATCAGCTCAAGCAGATAGAGCGGTAATCAAGAAAGCAATTGAAGAGAAACGCGACCAACCCTGGGTCGATCCCGTTCTAAGAGGAGGAACAACTGAAAGAACCATAACCCACGGAACACCAGCTGTCTCTCTACAAAAGTATGGAAACGGGGAAGATCCAGATGCCTTTCTATTAAATTTCGAAAGGGCCGCCAGGGCATGCGGTTGGCCGGTAGCAAAATGGCCGTTTTTTTTGGCACCCCTATTAGGAGGAGAAGCCCAAGCCGCTTATCAAGTGGCAAATCCAAAAGGGGACACTCCGTATGCAGAAATTAAAAGAATAATCCTCGACCACTTAGGATTAGACACGGAGGCCTATCGACTAAAATTCCGAAAAGAGAGAGGTTCGGTAGGGGAAAATCCTAAAACCTTGTTTGTAAGGCTAAAAATGGCCGCGGATAAATGGCTCACACCAACTACGAGCAGTAAAGAGGAAATAATGGACCGTATATATTTAGAGCAATTTCTTGAGGCTCTCCCATACGCCACACAAAAATGGCTTCGTCAGCACAATAATTTGACAACCGCCCAAGCTGTGGAAATGGCATCATCGTTTACTCGTGCCCAACCTAAAAGTTTCCCCTTTGAGATAGAAAAAGAGAGGAAACTACTGGCTGGTACGTCCTGAAAAGAATATTTCTCGAGGTAGAGAAACTATACGTCCCCGCACCTGGAGGACCGAAAACAGCTCAAATACAGGCCCACAATGCTTTGATTGCGGGCAATGGGGCCACATTGCACGGATGTGTCCAAGAAAAAGGAACGAGGAAGAACCGATGGAGGTTGGATACCTCCCTAAGGCCGTTCTATTCTCCACTGAGATGGGAAACTCCTTTAGAGTAAGTGTAAAAGTCAATGGACACTCGTTATTAGCATTGTTGGACTCTGGCTGTCGGCAGTCAGTAATACAGTCTCCATATGTGAAGCCGGGACAATACGTCTCTCAGGGGGTGGTTAATATTAAATGTGTACATGGGGATGTTCGACCCTACCCCATTGCTAATATTGCAATAGAGCCGACAGGGGGAGTCTCGCAAACGGTAAGGGTGGGAGTAATGTCCAATTTACCTGAAGACCTAATCATCGGGACAGATAACCCCAACTTCCTAAACATGTTTAAAGACAAAATAGAGGCTAGGAGTACAACAGAGGAGGAGGGAAGTATTAGAAATGAAGGTCCTCTTGAACATAGCCTTAAAATTGTGAAGTTGACCAAGTATGCAACATCTCCCACAAAAGGGTCCACAAAGGCAGCGGGTTATGATCTATACAGCGCATATGATTATGTGATAACCAGTAGAGAGAAAGCACTAGTCAAAACGGACCTGCAAATCGCAGTTCCCCCAGGGTGCTATGGCAGGATAGCTCCAAGATCGGGCCTTGTGGCTAAATACTTTATTGATGTCGGGGCAGGGGTTATTGATGCAGATTATAGGGGTAATGTTATGATCCTCCTGTTTAACTTTGGGCCTGATGAGTTTAAGATCAAGAGAGGGGATAGAGTAGCGCAACTCATTTGTGAATGTGTAGCTAACACCTTAGTGGAAGAAGTGGGTGAATTGAATGACACAGATAGAGGTCCTAAAGGTTTCGGCTCCTCAGACCCTCAAAACATTCCAGTACGCTCCGTTAATTCACAAGACCCATGGGTTCTAGATAAGAGCTTTAAGTTTGCGCAGATTAGTGATCCCACTCTGTTCACTGCCTGGGACCTGGCCCACCAAAGAGTTGAGGGTTCTAAAGTCTTCCCCGGGTTCATTATCAGGAATGATTTACTGTATAGGATTGGAAAGGAGGGAGACCCAGCTCAACTATTAGTGCCTGTCTCTTTCAGAGAGCAGGTACTTTTCTTCGCACACAGCCACATTATTGCCGGCCACTCAGGCGCCGAAAAAACGACCCAGAATATCCTCAGGCAATTTTTTTGGCCCGGTATTTATAAAGATACTGAATCTTACTGTAGGAAATGCGAGATCTGCCAAAGGATGAATATGGTGTGGCCACCGGCGGTTCCCTTACAGCCCTTGCCGGTTATCGGTAAGCCTTTTGAAAGGGTCGGTATGGATATTATTGGGCCATTACCCAAGACTAAGAAAGGGTTTCAACACATCTTGGTAGTCGTCGACTACGCCACAAGGTTTCCTGAGGCATTTCCCTTGTCTGCGCCCAATTCTAAACAGATTGGTGACAGGATGATTGAACTATTTAGCAGGGCGGGTTTTCCAAAGGAGATTTTAACTGATCAGGGTACGCCGTTCATTTCCAGATTAATGAAAGAAATATGTGGCACGTTGGACATCCACCAGATCCGTACCTCGGTTTACCATCCTCAAACGGACGGACTGGTGGAACGTTACAACCGTACCCTGAAGACCACCCTCCGTAAGATGATGGAAGTCAGCGGAGTTGACTGGGATCGTATGTTACCCTTGGCGTTATATGCCATCAGGGCACAGAAACAGAGCAGCTTAGGGGTTTCAGCTTTTGAACTGCTATACGGCCGTCAACCCCGCTCCCTGTTAGAAATGACAAGAGACGCTTGGATTAATGAGCAATCGGAAGAGACGAGTGCGACCCTTGATTACGCCATGGCTCTGAAATCTAAACTGGGCAAGTTAAGAGAGTTGGCATTTACTCATCTGGTGGATAGCCAACATAGACAAAAGGTTGCTTACGACAAGGGTAAGAAGTGGAGGCAACTCAGGGTGGGGGAATGGGCTTTAGTTCTCCTACCTTCATCCTCTCATAAATTTAGGGCAAAATGGATGGGTCCCTATGAGGTAGTTGAGGTAATTGGGCGCACTAGCTATAAATTGAAGGTTGCTCCGCATAAACGACAAACGTACCACATAAACCTTTTAAAAAAATGGTTGGGGCCACCTCCCGCTGACGTCCATTTGACTGAAAATTCAGGCTCGGCCGGCTCTACTGTGGACATGCTTGTTCACAATGAGGAACTGAAGGATACACAACGGTCTGAATTGAGAGAGACACTTGAACATTATGGAGACGTATTTTCCAACAGGCCAGGGAGAACATCTCTTGCTGAACATTGTATTGATACACCTCCTAACCAAAAGGTTAGGATTAAACCTTACAGAGTCCCTGAAGCCAGGAGAGCCGCTATTAAATCTGAAATAGAAGAAATGCTTAGCCTAGGAGTGATTCGTCCATCTAAAAGTGATTGGTCCAGCCCCATTGTCATGGTCCCTAAGCCCGATGGCAGTCGAAGGTTTTGTATGGACTTTCGCGCTCTTAATGAAATCTCGCTCTTCGACGCCTATCCCATTCCTAGAGTGGACGACTTAATTGAAAAACTGGGCCATGCGAAATACATTTCTACCCTTGATTTGACAAAAGGGTATTGGCAAGTGCCTCTGCGACCTGGTGACATTAAAACGACGGCATTCTCGGCGGATGAGGGACACTTTGAGTTCACGGTGCTCCCATTTGGACTACATGGGGCCCCTGCGACATTTCAGCGTCTAATGAACACCATGCTAGCTGGGTTGTCAGACTTCACGTCGGCTTATCTAGACGACATTGTTATCTACAGCCCGGATTGGCATACGCATCTCGAACACCTGTCGGTAGTTTTGTTGGCTCTACGAAATGCAGGTCTCACGGTGAACGCGAAGAAATGTAAACTCGCGTTCCAAAAGGTTAAATACCTTGGATATGTTTTGGGGCATGGTTTAATCGAACCACAAATTGAAAAAGTAAGGGCAATTGCCGACACTCCATTTCCATCTACTAGGAGAGAACTACGATCCTTTCTGGGTCTCGTTGGTTACTACCGACGGTTTATTCCTCAGTTTGCGGATATTGCGGCCCCTCTCACGGATGCTTTGAAGAACGGTGGGAAGGCTTCATCACCTGTATATCCTACCCCCCAAATGCAGGAAGCCTTTCGAGTCCTGAAGTCTGTGATTACATCCACTCCAGTGTTGTCATCACCGGATTTCTCTCGACCTTTTTCCCTGCACACCGATGCATCAGATTACGGCATTGGGGCGGTGCTTTCCCAAACAGGTCACGATGGGCTTGACCACCCGATACTTTATGTCAGCAGAAAGCTGTTCCCTCGGGAATTAAAATATGCAACTGTCGAGAAGGAGTGCCTCGCGATTAAGTGGGCCATTGAAAAACTGGCATATTATCTCGAAGGTCGGCGTTTCGAACTTTTTACTGATTGTTGGAACCTTCCGCTGCTGCCAATGTTGGAAATGGGATCCCTGGCTGGCCAGGGCTTTCGCCAAAGTCAGTCAGAGACCACCACTCCCAAGTCAGGGCAAGGGAGTTACACGCCAAGATAACCCCTGCTCACCCTCTAGGTAACGTGGCGCGAGCAGCAAGGCTAAACTTGGAGGCGATGTAAGTTAAGTATTTGCGCACGCACCCCAGCAACAACACCCAAAGGCCCACCACAAAGGAAACTCCACACAAGGTTTATATAAAAATAGCCTTTGTATTACACCAAAACACATTTAGATAAAACACACACTTTACAATGTGCCAGAGGCACGGGCAGAATTTACAGGGGATATTACAAGACAGGGCCACCTGGACCACTGTCAGGAATAGCACTTTCTGAACGTAGAATACAATACTTGTAGGCCTAGAACTTAGAACATAGCCTATCAGACAGTACCTTCCGTCCTGGTTGCACGGGATAATGCGAGTGACCTCCTTAGTAAGCTTGAGCGGGCAACCCAGCGAAGCGGCGGGGCTCAGGGGAGAGCGGCGCTGCTCGAGGCTTGGACGGGCTGCTGGCACGGTACAAGCGTTTCTCTGGGGCGACCAATGTGTGCGGCTCAGAAGAGGAGGGGAAGGCAGGATGCGGGCGACCCAGCGAAGCGGCGCGGCTCAGGGGAGAGCGGCGCTGCTCGAGGCTTGGACGGGCTGCCGGCACGAGCTGCCGAGGGGAACGAGCGAGGCACACTTCAGCGAGGCCCCAGGGGCCCAGGGAGATCAGACAAGTCCCAGCAATTTGGCAGGGAAGGCACCATAGAGTCCACTGGTCCTGGGACTCTGGTCAGGGGGCAAGCTTAGTATCAAGCCCTTGGGATCACTTATAACAGAAGATCACTGTAACACAAAATAGGACATAAAGCACACAACCAGTACCCACTGGTAACTGGTAAGTCCCCCCTACGCAATCCTAACCACCCTAGGAACAGGTCACGCAGGGAACCAGGACCTTACTAGCACCACCTGCACTAGCAAGAACAACCACCTCAGTATCACAATACAAGTAGGGGCATAGACCTGGGGACAAAACACATGATGCAGAACCTACATTCAGCGGTGTAAGGAACACATGACGCATCAACACACGTTCAGCGGTGTAAGGAACAGGGCACATAATGTATCAACAACACATTCAGAAGTGCAGCAAAGAGCACTTTGCAGAAATCACAGTAACATGAACTTACATCCAAGTCCAGGGTCCAGGTTGCGCCACTGCGCCAAGACCTAAACGTTGCAGCTGCCCACAAAGTGCTGGGCAGCTGGAGATGATGATGAGGCCAACGTGGGAGCCTCTCTAGGCTCATGAACAAATATGCTTGTCCCTTTTTGGAGCCTCGCTGGGCTCTGAGTAAAGAAATGGGCCCACAAGCCTCCCTGGGCTCTCACAACACACCTAGAACCATGGTGCCCTCTTGGAACCACGGGGCTCTGTGAACAAAGAAATGCCCTGAGCCTCTCTGGGCTCGTAATATGCCGATTGCCCCCAGGAGCCTCGGGGCTCCAACACACGGATGTGGGCGGGGAGACCTCAGAACAACTGGAGAGCCACTCGGGGCCCCAAGAACAATGAGGCCGGGTCGGAGCCTCTCCGGGCTCAAGAACAAACAAACGGAGTCCCTCTCAGGGGACTCTGCATCAGGGGAGGCCCCACGGGCCTCCGAGCACCAAGGGTCTTGCTCTGGAGGGGAGGGGCGGGCACCGACAGTGTGCCCCGACGCCCCCCTCCCTTCCGCACTCACTCACCGGGTCTCTTCTCCGGCGCTGCTCTTCTCCTCTGGGCAGGGCTCTCCGGTGCTGCACTTTGCTGGCTGCCCCGGGGCTCTCTGTCCACATCACGGGAGCCCCGGGCGGCCATTGCTCAGCCTCATTCTCCTCCCGGTCGACGGCGGCAGGCAGCCAATCGTGGCGCGGTGGCGGGCGGGACTTCCCTCCAAAACCGGAAGTCCCGCCCCGCGTCAGGCACCGTAGTGCCTGGCTTCCTGTTTGGCGGCGCTCGGGCCGCGACGGTGAAAACTGGGCATTTAAGAGGGGTGGACACCCTCGAGACCAAAAGTAACCAGTGAAGCGAGGTGGGCACTCGCAAAGGGCGCCATAATCGGGGTGGCACCCGTCAATTAGGAATAAAGTGCAACCAAGCACTCGGGGGTACCAAAAAGGGCAGGAGCGCTTCCCTCAGAGGGAAAACGACAGCGCTCTGCCCAGGCAGGCAAATAAAAGCGCTCCCAGCGCTAAAAGAGAATAAAAGGGCTCTCAAGCCCAAGTTGAAAGCGCTCCTCCATGCTAGGGCCTCACACGTCCAGCAAAGAGTCCTTCATGAAATGCAGCAGGTAGGGGGGCAAGGCTTCCAGGCCAGGAAGCAGGGTCCACCAGGAGTCCATCAGCAAGCCAGGGGCTGGGCAGGGCCCAGGGAGGCAAGCCTTGCCCTGGGCCCAAGCAGCAGCACGCCCCTGGCAGGATTCAAGTCAGCAACCAGAACCTTTTTCAAGAGGTCACAGCCTCTTTTTATACAGAGCAACCCTTTGTCTGTAGGTGCAGGGTGGGGGCAGAACCAGTTGCAGCTGGTTCTGGAGCACTCTTGATGGCCCAACCACCCATTCTATTCACTGGCAGGGCTTGGGTCATCAGTCACACCACAGGGGGGCGGAGCCAGCATTGTGTGGGGAAAACCCAGCCCATCCAGGACACAGGTACACTCCTCCCACACATCACTCATGCTAATCTCACACTCACCAGACTTCCTGGAGCCTGGCATGCCAGCCAGCTCCAGCCAATCACACTCCAGCACCCTCACTGCACACACACAGCCATGTCTAGAAGTGGCCCTTCCCCACTAGACACATACAAGCCACACATACCGTTGCGCAGCATTCACTCCCACGAGTTCACACATACCAAACTCGAGCCTGCACTCCCCACGCATCAGGAACTACCAGGGACCCATACATTCCCCATGCATTCCTATGGGAGGGCAGGCCTATCTCACTCCACGCACTCAAGGAGCGCACGCACTTTACACTGCGCCACAGTGTCAAAGTGCGCAAAGGCCAGAAAGTACTATAATTTAAGGCAAAAAATTCAGGGGTGAACCTGCCACAAGGCCCAAGTCCAACACTGATCATGCACCTCTGCTATGGATTGCTCCGCAATAAGGCTAACAATGCGAGAGTGTTACGTTGGTTTCTATCACTACAGCCATACACTTTCTCTATTCATCACCGGAAAGGCAGTGAGAATATTGGGGCGGATTTTTTATCTCGCCACCCACTCCCCGATCGTGAGTGTCCGGAGGGGGAGGTATGTAACACTATGGGGTCATCACAAAGGCAAGACTGTACTCAAAATACAAAAGGACAATTGACTGCTACTACCTCTAACTCATTATACTTCCCACAGAGTGTCGAAACAGAAATAGAAACACAAGCAGAACAGTGGCCCTTTAATTCGGAATGGACCTATGACTGGGAGGAGTCTCGTCAGGACACGGAGACGTCTTATGCCAGAAACGAGGAATCGGGGGGTGTCTATTCACCAGGAGAGAGCGGAGCGGAGAGGAAGGCGAAGGCGGAGCGGAGCAGAAGAGTACAGAGTACGAGGAGAGAAGACGGGGAGTCGTTGCAGAGAACGCAGAGCCGGAGAAGCCAGGAGGCCACCGACACCACGAGCCGCCCAGCCATACACCCGGGGGAGGTGTATGGCTTAGCCAGGTACGTGAGAGACTCAGGGGCTGGGTTACTCGTAAGACAGCAGTTGCCGAATAAAACCCGGGCTACATTCTCACCCTTCCTGGTATTTCCTTTTCCCTGAGCACAAAAACCCACATCACTACGGCATTAGTTTAGAGGTGCGTCACTCTTAGTTGGATCCTCACTCCCTACCCCATAGGATACAAAGTCACGTAAACTCGACAACTGATACACCGTTGTCTTTTCTCTGTTTCACTTGAGAGGCAAGACGGAAACAGAAGGAGAGCTACCTCGCCGGAAACCCGACAGAGGACGCAGGACTGCATCTACTGAATCCGGGATCCGGAAGACCGCGAGAAGCCGTTCGCCACGAGGAACAATAACAAGCAGGAAGAAAAGCTCAGACTCACTATATCTTAAAATAAAACCCGTAAAGACTAAAATTAGTGTGTTGCCTATTCCTCCCGCAACTGTAACACATACATTATTAGCAAATCCCAGATCCAAAATATATGTTAACAAATTGAGTTGGTCACCGGGAGCAGAATGTGAAAAATGGGACAAATCATTATTGTCATCTAGTTCAATACCACAGACATCTCTTACGGTATGTGGGCAGGGGCCACAGTTAAATTCCCCACCCCAAATTCTGCAGTAGTCTTTGCCAGTACTCTTTGTATATTATCCAAGTCTCTCTGCAGGTGCATTAATATTTGTTCAATGTCCCCAACGGGTATGTTATTATAAAAATGTATTAGGACTAAGTAATGAATATTGTCTATATTAATTTTAAGCACCTGATATTGGATCTTGGACTCCACAAAGTCTATCTTGAGTGCAGTTAACCTATAGGACACGTAGGTACAAAGGCCACCCTTTTTCCTCACCTGACTCGAAGAGACTGCTGGGCTGAAGAATGTTTTATAACCATTAATAGGTTGTATAGTATCAGTCCAGGTTTCTTGAGTACATATAATGTCGAATTTATAAATAAATTCCATCCAGGCAGGGTTAGTCATTTTGGCTTCAAGGCCTGCCACATTCCAAAACAGAATTTCCATTTCAATAGTTCTAGGCCCAGGCTGAAATGCGCAATCGGTGGGGGAAAGGGCGACATAGGTGCCACAAGGCTATTTCACTATGAGTGATGTCTATGGTGAATTGAGTTGTCCTATTCTTGGTATTATAATTATTAGGAGTGTCTCCTACCTCAATGTCGACTTGCTCGACATTAGCAGCGTGGACTACATATAGCAAATGTATTCATGGTGTTTGGGATTGAGCCACATTATTACTATTATTACTGAGTCAATCATTGTCCTCCAGGGACGAAGGCACCTCAAATCTGTTAAACAAGGGTAGGCAGGGTTGGGAATGATTCATGGGATAAGCCGGGGTCTGCTGTCTTACATAGGAAGTATAGTTTGTAGAAGGATAAAAATAACCCAAGGGCAGTACGTTTATACCATGTTTGGTCACAAGATTGGAACCCTGTCCGCCCAAGATCTCTTGTGTTAGGTTTGGTGATCTAAATGCGTGAACAATGCAGTCACCAGGGAACCTCTTATCTCTTTTCCCCACCCAGCCTACTCCTCTGGCCATTTTAAACTCCCTAAATAGGACATCATTTAGGCCGGATTTAGATACGAGCCAACAAAGGGCCTTATTACGTAAGGACTCCCAAGATTCAGTTGACTTGGAGGTGAGTTGTGGTACATTCGCCAATATTATTGTGTGAGGTGTGGCCTCTGGTGGTACATTTAAAGTCACCTCCCCTCCGTTTACCATGTCCCTTTACCTAAAAATAATGCACAAATTGGGCATTCTTTGAGAGCCACTGGGTGCTGTTTGGGCTGGATCTTTATTATGATTTAAATTAGGAGTGCTCTTAAAGCCAACACTTCCCCCTGGGACTATTTGTGAGATATCTGCCGAAAAGGGGTTAGCTGTCCTGCCGTGATTTAGTGTGCTCACTGGGCAATTATGCAGTGTGTTATTTGAGCCTACACCCTAGTACTTTACTCAGGAGGTCCTCGATGACCAATGTAATGGCCAACAATTTCTCTAGGGGAACCAAGGCTGAATTTTGATTGTCAGAAGCATTGCCGGAGTTCTGGCCCTCCCTCAATACCTGGCGGTACACATGGGTGGAAAACAACTCTAAATGTCTGGACAAGTTAGTCAATGCACCATCCAGATGCTCTAGAGGACAGTCCAATAGAGCACAGTTTTTGAGTATGGATTCCTTAATCTGTTCAAGGACAGTGTCCAAGGTGGCAATGGTGGCAGTTTTATCCTCCAAGGGGCGAGGCTGCATTAACGAAGAGGCATCCGATAGTCTGTGTGCCTACGGAACAGGTCCTCACCACAGAATTACAATGAGGATTACGCTGAGGCCCCTATTATTTTTTTTGTTTCAGTGGTCCTGCACCCTTCTTGTGGTTCACAGATGCCTTCGGCTTAACCCTTGTGCCCTCTGTGGGGAGGTGAGAAGTCCGGGTCCTAGAGGCTATACCAGGTCCGTTAGAGGTATCCATATGTGATGCTATCAAATCATGGAATGCTAGGGCCGGGGTATCCAGGGCTGCCAGTGCTGCCCCTGAATTAAGTGGTGATGAGCAAGTTTTAGTTAGTTTGATTTTGGGGAATGCCAGCCAGGTTGTGTGTTCCTAGTGAGGATCGCCGCAGGAGAAATTAAGGATCTAGAGACAGCCGCCTCTCTGTTAGTTCTATTTCTTGGCAGAGCAGTGATTCTGCCCTCATTATAAAGGCATCCAAGGTCGCCTTGGCCCCCTTGCACTTAATCACTGCGGGATTGCTCATTATTAAGTTGTCAAAGTGAGTCATTCCGCCAAAATAATAAGTACCAGTCACACTGCACACAGAATGTGGAGGCACAATGTAAACTCAAAAGACAGTACCTGGAGATTGGCAAAGGATTGCGGGGGCCTGTTGTTAGGGGGTGCCCAGAGCAGCCTCCTCGCGCGGACGGGCCTGCCCTTGGCACAGGCTTCGCCCGGGCATGCCTGCGCAGGTCCCACGGTGCAGGAGGCCAGCAGCGCTCTTAACGTGCCTCCATGCGCGGGCGGTAGAGTCACGGCTGGCGCCGCAACGGTGGTGCCTCTGGGAGATGTGGTCTCCAGTCAGGAAGATGCCAAACAGAGCAAAACAGGGCAAGCGATAGCCGTTCTCCTCACAGCAGTAGGGTGTGCAGTTAAGCGCGTCATGTGATGTGGAAGGCCAGCAGCACTCTTAACGCGCCTCCAGGCGCGGGCGGTAGCGTCACGGCCGGCGCCGCAGTGGTGGTCCCTCTGGGAGATGTAGTCTCCAGTCAGGAAGATGGCAAACAGAGCAAAACAGGGCAAGCAATGGCTGTTCCCTCATGGTGGTAGAGTGTGCAGGTAGGCGCGTCCCCAGTAGCAAGTTCAAGTCAAGTCGAAGAAAGCTTTATTCGATTGCTATATCAAACAATCATAAACGCACATAAAAATAGACACATCAATCATATCCTAAGTTAAAAGTATCGTACAATTAAGCAATAATGTCCATGATTTATAATAAAATGTAAGCATAATAACATTATCACAGTTCCAAATAGACATACATTTCCTTTGACTCAGTAGTCGCATTAAAAAAGTTACAATCCCAAAAAGACTGTGCTCATTATCCAAATGTTGCAATGCAAGGAGAGCCGGTCGACATTGACGAAGCCCGAAGGATTTTAAAACTGGTAGTATACATATTTTCCTTACATGAGTGTAAAACCTTCAAAACAGAACAAAATATAATGTAGACTGTGCTGATTAGTTGTTGCAAGGGCAAATTTGAAGATCTTTTGCCCAGTCACTCATTTTCGGAAGGGTAACAAGTCTGTGAAAAAACCTTACCTAAATCTAGTTAGTAGAAACCTATCAAAAACACCTGGAACAAAAATTAAATAGGGTTGAATGTTAAAAGTAGTTAACATCAGCTGATTGTGCGGGACATAGGTTTAGTAAGCTCAGATGACATTCTAATACTGTCCAATAATGGAAGGCTCTCTTTTTTAAATTCCTATCTTGTTATGCTCTGGGTAGTTCTTGGGTTGGTAAAATATTCTATGCGACCTAAACCTTGTAAAAAGTCACGGATGTATCTTATCTATGGGATCTTTAAGGCTCCTTCCAATTTCAGACCATCATTAAGAATGTCTCTGTTAACTTTGCTTCTTCTTTAGTCTAGAGCCTGTGCCATAAAAGAACAGGCTCTAGCTTCCTTAAATCAGAAATGAAAGGAAGACCCAGCTCAGCATGACATATGTACGATGAAATACTATTCGGTACAGATAGAATATATCTTAAAAAAGAATGTTTCACTCCTTAATCAGGAGAAGATCAGCGAAACCCCAGACCCCAGCCTAGTACACGGCAGTGGAGACACGCTTTGCTTTGTAGATTTTAGTGAGCTCTTCAGGTTGTCTCCTACCCAGTTTTCTTGCAAAGTTAGTAAGGGCAATTGTTGTTCTTGAGAGTGGTAGTTTTTTCGCTGCAACTGCTTCTACCCAGGTGTTATTTTGGTCAAAGAGAATTCCCAGATACGAGAATCTCTTTGTGACCCTAATCTTCTGTCCTGTCACAAATATGTCCTTATATCTCTTGATACCATGGCCGCACCACATAATAAAAATCTTCAAGGAGTTCACTCTTAGACCGAGATCTTTCATAAAGTTAGTAAAACTGTCTAACACCCTCTGGAGACCTACTTGTGTGTTGTGACATCAATACTGCGTCATCCACGTATAGCAAAACTGGTCTTGGCTACTTGAGAAAAGTCTTGGTTGTTTTTCAGGAGTGCCTCACCCAGGCCAAATAATGTAAAGATTACAAAGAAACGGGTACAGGACACAGTCTTGCCTGATCCCTCTCCTTATTGGAAATGCGCCTGAACACTCTCCATTCAAGCCAAAGTGTACACGTGCCTTGGCATCATTGTAATAACGCTTAAGAAAATAAATAATCTGAACATCAACCCACAAAACTTTTAATATTGACCAGAGGGTGCTGTTGATCACACAGTCAAAAGTGGCTGTGAGGTCCACAAACGCTAAAAACAGCTTCCCCTTCTTCTCCCTTATGTATTTCCCCACTAAGATTGACAGGTTTAAACTCTGTTCTGCCGTCCCCATACCTGCACGAAAGCTAGATTGTAGATCAGATGGGAACCCGTTCTCCTCCGCCCAATCCTGAAGACGTTCTAGCATTATTCGACCTGCTATTTTTGTTAGGGCATCCAACAAATAAATAGATAGGCCTATAACATCTAAGATCCTGTCAATCCTACTTTTTAAAAATTGGCACAATGGTAGATTCTTCCCAAGTGGGTAAAAGAGGGATATGGCAGCTACCAGTGATTACTTGGACAATGTATGGAGGTATTTGACTTAAATGATTCTACAGATCTGGACCCTACCACCCTGACTTACGCAAAGTGCCCGATTCACTTCACCTAAAGTAAACAGCAAGTCTGATAAAGGAAATAAGGAGACCAACGTATGTTCTCCTTGACCATTACTGCCCATCACGTCAAAATTTCACTCGCCATTATATACTTTTGAAAAATATTTAATCCACTGTTCCTTGGTAATGGCAATTTAAATAGACAGACCGGTTTCATTGGTCAAAAAAGGTACTTTAACCACCTTCCAAAAGGCTGAACTATCTTTCGCTATGCAATGTCTCCAAGGCCTCATTTCTCAAAGTAGTTTTTCTATCCCTAATTGCTTGCTTGTAGTCTTCTCTAGCCTGCCTCACTCCAATCAAGTTTCTAGGGGCCATATTATCAAGAAAAGGCGATACATTATTGCCGCTTTTATCGGCAGGAAACGGCTGCTAAAGCGGCGATAATAGGCATGATAATATGCCCTTGTGAATTCCCATAGAAGCCCAGGTTAACACCAGAACCTGGGCTTCTATGGGAATTCACATAGGCCGCCCTTAGCCCTTCAACTCAACCCGTCTACTGCTGGAGTGTGTTACGTCCTATACCCATTAATGTGAAACACTTCCGTGGCCCATGTTTCCTGGAAACATATATGTTAAATTTTAAAATAAAGGATCACCACAGATGGTTATTGAGATTGGAACGTACACCAGCGATATTCCACCAAGCGATATTACAAAGGGCTACATTGCTAATATCTGCAACGTTAATAGGAGCTACTATTCTAAGTGGTATTTCATCTAAGTTTTTATGTGCTTGGTCTGAAGGTTAGTACTACACAGTCTCCTGGTAAGGATTTTACTGAGTTACCAACCCACTCTATTCTCCGGACCATTTTATATTCTGTAAAGGGAGTAATATTTATGCCAGTCCTTGTACTTAAAAGGTGCAGTGACTTATTCCTTAGGGTAGACCAGTGTTCAGAGACATTGCATGATAGGGATGGAACATTGGCCAGAATAACTGTATAAGGGGTTGCTTCTGGCGGTAAATCCAAGACTCGTATTGAGTTGGCAAAATTTCCCTGATTGTCTTGAACATTTCTACCTTGCCCTACTTCCTAATTTCTGGAGTTCATCGTAGCACTAGGTACACCATTTCCTAAGTTAAAAGTATGTCCACCAATCACATTGAATTCAGCTATACAATCTGAATGTCCCTCGGGATCTACTGAGGGGTGACCCACTTTTGAAGGTGGATGCCCAGTCCGGGTAGGGTCATTAGCTGTGCTAAGGTTAATGTTATTTGAAGTAATCAAATTATGCACATGCCCACTGAGCGAGGTACTAAATGGTTGGCCATATCCCTTATCCATCCCCCTGTTACACATCGAATCAGGGCTTATATTTGAATTGATGTTCAATAAGGTCGGGGTTTGCTATTAGCAAGCTCCTCCAGTTTAGTTAATCTGGCTTCTACCATAGTTATTTTTTGCAATATTGGAGCCAGTAATACTGATATCAGCGTTTCTACTCTACCCTAATTATCCTCCTCTTGTACACAAACTGGTATCCTCCCTATTATAGTATGTGAAGCGGCTGTGGGTGACCACTTGTTAAGATCTCTTAGGCCGGGATTACTCTGTTTCTGGGGTCCTCGACTCATCCCTTTTTTTGGGTGGAGGTTCAATAGAATTTTCCTCACTTAATTTGGCTTTCTGACCTGTAGTGGTTACGGTACGCCTGTCAGATCTGCACTCTAAATCAGAAGATATAAAGGAAACTATTTCCGTTTCTATCTCTGTCTCCTACGTGTTGCAATGGACTAATTCGAGGAGAAGACACTTTGTGACTACTTGACATAGAAGGTTCAGCATGAACAGGGGCAGAAGGGAGTCTGATCTGGGAGGGCAAGAGCTCTAGACATAGTCTACGTTCTGTGATTATAATCTCATTGCTAAGTGCTGACTCCGCCTTCAATAAAAAAGCATCAAGTGTCCCAACTACACCCTGTCTTGTACCTAATTTCCACTTACTCATGTTAAAGGTGCAAAGTCAATGACAGTGAGAACGGAAAATATAAACAACACTTTACCACAAGATTGTGGTTTGTCCACATATCAAAGTTCTTAGAGAATTGGCCCAGCCTGGCCAGCTTCGGTCTCGGACGGCAACAGACGGGCCCTCCCTGGGCCCGTGCTTCGCACGCACGCGTCTCGTCCTGGCCGAGTTTTAAACGCCTCTGTTATAACTTAGCAGCGATTAGGTTAAGCATTAGCAGAAGACATCTTGTATTTAGAGACTATCTTGTCCTTTATACGGAATCCATTTTGTATTTCTATCGGCCATTTTGTTTGCCATGTGCTCGCCATGTGCTCTGTCCTACCTTCATGTTAACTGCTCTTGAAATCTGCCTGGAGACAAGATATATTTAGCTTCTTCTGCTTTGCACATGCCCAGTTGAGCTTACAGCTGTCCCCAACTTGTAACTGTCAGGATGTGTCCACCAGAATTAGCTAACTGTCAGCCCCTCCCACTTGTTGCCAGCACACTCTCTGTATGACCGTGCATGTATTTGAAAACAGCATTCTGTACTTGTACCGCCTTCATTTGAGCACCTGTGTGGGTATAAAAGGACCAAGCTCCTTCCAGTCAGTGTGCTACCTCATACACTACCGAAGGGTGTTGTGTGAATGTAGTTCCCCCTCATGAGGTTTAATAAACTCTGTCTTTTCTATTCCAGCTTCTGTGCCAACCTCCTTCTATTGGTCTGTGGACTCTGTGCAGAGTAGGGAGAACCCCTAGCACTGGTAGGCCTTGCTGAGGCTCACCACCACAAATTGGCGCTACCAACGCAGGGCTCATCGGCGACTCGGATGCCTGAAGGACTGGCCACGACGAAGGATTGGAATCTCGCTTTGGACGCAATCGCTGCCTGAGGAGACCCGAGTCTTGGCATCCATGGCGTTTTTCCTTTCTTTATGATCTGACCATCCAGATGGCGCCGGTCCTCGACTGAAATCTCTTCTGTTGATTCACCATGCAGGGACCCTTTGGTTGATTTGAGAACTTGGCAGTTGGAACCTGGACACCATTTGATTGGTAAGAGCCGTTGTGCGGCACTTGCTGTTGGTTTGACGCCTTTGATTGGTAATGTAGTTTAGTAACACTTACTGCGGCTTTGTTTGTAAGATTGGCCAATATTGATTCTCATTTGATAAATATATATATGTGTTGCAATACATATAGGCAGGTAATGAGGAGATTTTTCTCTATTTGTATTTGTTTGAACGGCACAACGTACGAAGGGTACCTTAAGCGCTACTTTTGATTATAATACTGCATATTTTGCACTATTTTTGGCATGCTTGTTTCCAGCACACTTCGTAGGATGTGTTGTTTTTGTAGTGGTACCAGTTTGAAACTCGACGAAGCACAGCCAGCCCCCCCCCCCCCCGCAGGGGGCGCCTAATAGGGACATGTATATTAAGTATGGTATTTCTTCCATAATGTACAGCACGTTATGGAATAAATATACTAGTAAAGATCCTGAGTTGCTTTGGCCTATGCATGGGTCATTTGATTTGCAAAAGATTCAGTATGTGGTACAACGGATGTTTAAGCGAAAGGCTAGGCAAGATTTGTTTGACTGTGTACGAATGTGGGAGAAAGAAGTGCGTGAACGAATGAAGCGTGAGCAAGCCTTCATTGAAAAAGAACAGCGAAAGAGTATCCATGCAAAAGCATTGGAAATGAAAAACAGGGAAATGAAAGAAATTAAAGAGAGGGAAGATAGGGAGTGTCATTTACAGGTAAATGGCCAATACGCTTTTCGTAGACCTCTTTATCCTATTCTTATTAAACCCCAAGATGACTCTCTCTTATTAGATCTTTATCCACCTACGTATACTCTTCCTTCTGCTCCTTATGAGTCAGATGAGGACTCTCTTACAGACCAGGACAAAGCTAGAGAAACTCACTCAATGTTATCTGCTGAACGTGCGTCTTAGATTAGATCTGCGCGTAAAGCCGTTCGTAGTACTACTACTGCATCAGAACTTCTAGATAGTATAAAAAGTTGGCAGGAAAGGGAGCAGATATATTTTACTGAGGTATTTGCTGCAGAGGTTTTGAACGATTTAGGAAACATTCGGTAGAAATGGAGCCCGATGATGTAGCAGCTGATTGTAAACAATTACGTGACGGTCTTTTTGTCTTCTCCCAGGTGGCTGACACGATCAGACGCTTGGTTAAACTGCGTGTTGAAGCAGCCCGTTTGCGAGAGGAGGAAAAAGCAGCAGACGCAGCTGCACCAACATCTCAGATCAGCATTGCACAAACTTCTACTCTTGAAACAGATAAGAATGTTGTAATTAATGTGAAACCCATGCGGGAAGCCGTGCCTTTATATGTTCCTCCTAAGGGAACGGGTACAAATGATGATAAGACTTCTGTAGATGCTAAAGGGTATTTTATTCCTAATTGGGTTCACACTCCTTGGAATAGAGCAGATGTTATTGCCCTTAAAAATGCATTGCCTGATCTGCGAAAGAATCCAGCAGCCTTTTATGAGGAAGTTCAGGGTGCAATTAGTTCTTGTACTATGACTTTGCCTGATATTGATTTGTTTTTTCGATTAATATTACCTCCTGATATGTGGAGAACTGTGTGTAAAATTGACAACCGTGTGACATTTGGAGCAATATGGAAAGATTTAGAGCAGTTAGATGAAGACAGAGAACCTGCACAGAAACCATGTCAGTTAATTTTAGATCTTCCGGCAGCTATATTAGTTAAGTTAAAAATGATTATTCCCCCTAAAAAGACAGATTGGACTGTATTAGCGTTGTGTAAACAGAAGGCAGATGGATCGGTTTCAGATTTCTGTACACGCTTTGAAGAGGCATTCCACAATTTTAGTGGCCAGTCATTAACAGATGACACGGGTAGGCATCTGTTTGTCGATAAATATGTTGCAAACCTTTTGCCAGGAATAGCTAGTCGCCTAAAGGCCAGTGAGAGTTCATGGACTACCTCTTCTCCGGTTTCTCTCCTAACCATGGCTCAGTATTATGAGCGACAAGAATTAGGAGCTAAAAATAATGAGGAGAAAAAATCTAAAGAGTTGAAAACAAAGGTTATGTTAGCTCAAGCATATAGACTGCCTTCTAGAGGTAATGATAGAGTCGGACGTGGATCTTATGGTTCGTCTTTTCCTTCTTTTACTCGTTCGAATTTATCTGTTGACCAGTGTGCGTACTGCATGAAATTTGGACATTGGCTTTCTGATTGTCCAGTACTGCGTGCTCAGCAGTGTCCACATGGTCGGGGACAAATGAGAAATCGCTCAGGATATTCAGGGCCTAGAGGAAGCACAAATGATGGCACTAGGTTTGATGCTAATACACGTGGGCAGGATGGGTTTAACACGTTTGATAGAAGGAACCAATATCAAATGTCCGACTATGTGCCATCTGATTTCGAAGATTCTGCTTATGCATGGGATTGCCTAGGATGGGGTAAGGAATCAGTTGAAGTTCCAGTAGAACAGAGGGGTCCCTATGTTACAGCACATGTTTTGGGTTCTACTGATCAGTTTCTGGTTGATACAGGAGCTACTCATAGCGCCTTGTCTAAACAATTGGTTCCAAGGGCTCCCCTGCCTGGCTTAACAATTACATCGATGCTAGCTCGAGAGCGTAATGGCCGCCTTTTAGCTCGGCTCCGTCGGCCCTCCGGCCAACCTCGAATATCCTGCAATGTATCCTGTACTACGACGATACTTCACTACAGATTTTGGAATTTAACGACCCACTCTTACTCACCGTCTGGTCCGGAGGTTCCTGCGTGCTGTGGGTCCGCGGTTGTGCCCTCGGTGGGATTGGGGCCTCCGGGCGCTCGAGACCGGGACCTCGCCTGTGGGACCCGACCGGCGGTGCTGAGATTGCAGGCCCCGGCCGCGAGAGTGAGCCACTGGTGGGAGCCGTTGTGTGTATGCCCCGGCGATCCTGAACCGGCCCCAATTTGTGGACCGTGCGGCTGGAGGGGGACGAGATGTGTTGGGAGCTGACTGTGTGAAGAGGTCCCTTTGCCTTTGTTCTGTCCGGCAGCCTTGGACCCCGCGCCTAGCACCTGCTTGTGGGGCCCGCCACGGTTCGGAGGGGGCCCCCCCCCATCGAGCGCCTGCCCGTTCTGTGCCGGTGAGGCCATTGTTGGGAACCTCCGGAGATCTGTAAAGTCCTACATTTGGGAACTGTTTGGGGGCCCACGGTGGAGTGCGGGGCGGCGAAACTCACAAAATGGCTTCAAACAACGTGGGGGGTGATCCGCTCTGCACCGACGAACCTTGCTGGCTGGATTCCGCGGAGGCCTGGGCGTGTGCTCGTGCGCCCACGCCCGGAGATGTCCTGGACGCCTTGATGTCCTTGTACGCTGTCTTGGCCCCCGGTGCTTCTACCGACCCCATGCGGCCCGCCGCCATTTTGGGTCGCCGCTCTTTCCTGCACCCCTGTCGTCCTGATGCCTCCATTGCTTCGCCCCCCTCGGCTGTGCCAGGAGTTGCTGCCGCTGTTCTTCGGCCGCTTGATGGGCCGGTGGCTTTTGAACCTCCGCTTCACCGCCCGGACTTCGAGGACTTGCACACGACGTGGAGATCTGCTCCTTCCCGGACAACTGGGGACTATGATGGACCGCTGTTTGCTCCCGCTTCGATGGATTCGAGCTTTTGCCCTGGAGGGGTACCTTTGCATTGTCGAACTGCGAAACTGGACTCCGGCTTGCTTTTGCTTGCCCTGTCGCTACTGCTACAATTGACTTGCTTCATTGACTTATTGTGTTCCATTAGTATGGTGGCTCTCCCTAATCTACATCACTGCCGTAACCCTGGTCAACATTACGATTATTCTGTGCTGGGTGGTCCGCTCCATGTTATCCTTTATTGGGATGGTTTTGTGATTAGGAAGGGCTGGGGGTAAGTTGCGCAACACTGATAGATTGCTGGTTTACCTGTCCATTGCGCTGATGCTTGTACTCTCGACATTGTGAAACGTTAAAATTTCCCCCTCCACCCCTGCGGGTTTTTGCTGTATGTGAAGGTGTAGTACTGATTTGATAATTATTCATTTGCTGGTCGGGGGAGGGTCGTAGCCGAGTGTGTTTGTTCATATCCTCTGGCTCCTCCCTCACATCTTATTTTTGTTTCATATTTCCTCTCCTACTTCTTTTTGTCTCCTTATTCTACTTTCTTTCTTTACTATATTTCGGGTTTCGGATTAGGGCGACAGGCACGCTGTTTGGAGGGTAGGCCGTAGCCTTCTGCAGGGGTGCGGGGTGGGACGGGTGGGCGGGGTCTTTCAGATGTTTCTTTTTTGGTTCTATGGCCCTTTTCTATCCCTTTATAGCGGTGTCGCTTCTGTCCTCGTTTCTCTGGCATGAGTGGGTTGGGGTCTGTTGCTATGCCACTTTTATCAGTTTCGATGCTCCGTCGCGACTGCCATACCCTTCTTCTCGCTAGCTCTCTACTTTTTTCTGTATTATTAGCCGCGGGATGCCTGGCCCGGGGTGGCGCCCATCTTGCACGATTGTGTTTTTCCTTTTATATTTCTTCTTCTTTGTTCCTTCTTTTTCCCCTTTCCCTGTTCTTGCCCTTATTGGTTTCCTCCCCTCTGTTTCCCCCCTATTTTTCCCCCTTTCCCTCCCCCCTCCCCCTTCCCTCCCCCCCCCTTTTTTTCCCCAGGCTTGTATGGCGAGTAGGTTTCGATCGTGCAGTTTATCCGCTCCCCTTGCCTTTGTTAGCTTGTTATTGGGTGGGGGGCATGAGATGCTGGTAGTACTTGTATGCTTATCTACTATATTTTGCGTTTGTTTTGTGCTACGATCGACTCGTGTCTTCACGTCCTCCTCCCCCCCCTCCTCTTCCCATTTTGGCGTGGGTATATTTCTGTTTATTGGTTTTTCCCGTATTCTATGAGTCTGCCATGAGCCTTGTCCCCCTATTATAAAATGGACCTCATTGATCCTGATATTTGGCCGTTAATGTTGCTTGTCCTATCCTTAGCACTGGTTTAAATATGTTTGCCTGCCTGCCAGCTGGCCTTGTGTCGCTTATTTTGATTTTTGATCATTTTTGATTTGTGGCCGGCCGGATTGGTTGTGGGCCCATGCTTGTCTATCCTATTGATGCAAATAAAGGTTTTCAAAAAAACAAACAAAAAAAAAAAACAATTACATCGATAGGTTTCGATGGAACACCTTCCCTTAGCCCATTGTCACAACCACTTGCATTTCATGTTGATAAGTTTACTGCTTCATGTCCGTTTTTGCTTTCTCCAAACACACCAGACAACATTGTGGGTCTTGATATGCTTAAATATTTCAGGGCTACGATACGATGTTCTCCGGAAGGAGTACGGGTTATTTTGAATGACAACTACCCTGTGATTGAGAGATCTTGTATTGTTAAAGAAGACATTGCACTAGCCTCACTCCCTAGTACTTTGTGGGCTACTTCAGACACCGATGTAGGGCAAATGGTTATTCCGCCAATGCATATTAGTGTCAAGGAGGGTGATTCTTTGCCAAGACTGCCTAAGTATAACATTTCAAAAGAAGGAGAAAAAGCACTTACACGCATTGTTCATGATTTGATTAAAGTGGGGTTGTGGAAGAAGTTCCTTACAACATTTGCAATAGTCTGATTCTTCCCATTTTGAAAAAAGATACTGACACTAAGATTTATAGATTTATCATTGACTTGAGAGAAGTAAACAAGATTGTAGTACCGCAGTACCCTGTGGTTTCTGACATAACAACACTACTTACTTTGGTTCCTCCGACAGCAACTACATTCTCTCTTATAGACTTGAAGAACGCTTTCTTTTCGATCCCTATTCATCCTGAAAGTACATATTTGTTCGGTTTCACTTTGAATAACCGATCGTATAGATTTTGTAGAGTTCCTCACGGCTATACTGAGAGTCCTAGTATTTACAGTCAAGCATTGAAGAGACAGCTTGATTCCTTTACTTTGCCTGAAGGAGTGGCTCTCATACAATATGTCGATGACATCTTGTTAGCAGCTGATACACCTGAGCAATGTGAAAAATGTACCTTGACCTTGCTTTCTTTTCTTGCGACACACCACCATAAAGTATCACGGAAGAAATTGCAATATTGTAGACCGAAGGTGACCTATTTAGGACACCTTCTGTCTAAGGAGGACCGTGCACTGACACCAGATTGTATTCAAGCAATTTTAGACACCCCAGTACCTTCCACACAGAAAGATGTCCGTGCGTTCATTGGTTTGACTTCGTTTTGTAGGCAATGGATATTGGGCTTTTCACACATTGTTAAACCCCTGCTAGCGCTTTTGACTAAAAACACTCCAATCCCCCTTCCATGGTAAGATGAATGCCAACACGCTATTCGTCAGTTAAGACAAGCTCTCTGCTCTGCACCAGTGTTAGGCACACCAGATTACACAAAGGCTTTTACACTCTATGTACACGAGAAAGATGGTGCATTGTTAGTTATAGTACAGACACACGGTGACAAGCAGCGTCCCCCTGCATATTTTTCTGCAGTTCTTGATCCTGTTGCTCGTGCGTTGCCTGGATGTTTCCGTTCAGTTGCAGCAACAGCTGTGTCCATACGTAAGAGTGAAGGGATAGTTTTGTCACACAAACTGTTGGTGCTAGTACCCCATGCAGTAGATGCCCTTTTGAATCAGAATAAGACACAACACTTAACTAGTGCTTGTTTGACAGGATACAAATTGACACTGTTAGCAAATCATATTACCTTGAAGAGGTGCGCGACACTGAATCCAGCCACTTTGTTGCCATATCCTGTGACTCATTTTATACAAAACAAGGGAACCCAAAGGTATAGCACTAGGGACCTTGGGCAGTAACGTATTACAAAAAACAGGGGTCCCTAGTAGTTCAGGGATCTTTCGCAAAAATGATAGACATACGCTCAATATTATGTATGACCTTTGTCCAGCCGGACAGGAATTTTAATTAAAGTGATAAGCAAGAATAAAGAGGATTTTTTTACACAGAGGGTGCAGCCAGCAACCCACAGGGGACAAGACAAAACAAGGGGATTGGGTTAGAACGAACAAGGCGGTCTGTATACTAGTAGTTCAGTGAACAGACAAAAATACATTTTAGAAGCATCATTGTATACAATTTATACTTTTCATTTTACATATGACGCTAAAATGTCGACGACGTTTCGATGCCTATTGTGAAATGAGTGGCATCATCTTCAGGACAGAGAATAAAAAAGTTTGTCTTGAAAATCTTTAGGCAATTTTTTACCAGATTTAGGTCCAAACATTGTTTATTTCCAGGGGGCGGTGCCCAGTATCAAGGGACATATGGTTGGGTACTCAATTATCTGAGCATTTTCCAAGCCAGGGCAAGATAGCCTCTTCATAGGAGACCGGACCGATCGTGTCTCATTCCTGGTTGGGTTGCTCGATGGCAATTCTGGGCTCAGATGGGGGGGACTCATTCCCAGTCAAAGAAACCTCACGATTTTATATTCCTTACTGAGGAACAGACAAAGGGTTGCATCGATTTGCAAGATACGCCCCTTCTAGATGTAGATGGGGAACTGTGGGTTGATGGGTCCTGTCTGAAGTTACCTAATGGCACGACTTCAGCTGCTTATGCAATCACCACGCTTAAGACAGTACCTCAGAAGTCGGCTCAAGCAGCTGAACTAATAGCTTTGACATGAGCTTGTGAACTTAGCACTGACTTGTGTGTGAACATTTACACAGATAGCCGCTATGCTTTTGGAGTGGTTCATGATTTTGGCCTATTCTGGAAGGAAAGAGGCTTTCTTACATCCCACGGGATGCAGATAATGCACGGAGAATTAGTACATAATCTATTGACTGCACTTACATACCCAAAGAAAATTGCTATTATGAAGTGTAGTGCACACAAGAAAATCATTGACAAAATAGGACAAGGCAATGCCTTTGCAGATCGCGTAACTCGTGAAACTGCGATGAAGCGAAACACTACTTCCATGTATGTAGTAAAGTCTCAAGCTGAGCATTGGCATGACGCTAGAGAGGAAGTATTGGATATACAGAGATCTGCCTCTATGGAAGAGCTTGAGCAATGGTCTAAAGAAGGAATGTTAGATGATGAGGGTTGTTGGCGTAGCAAAGAAATGAATAAGTGGAAATTGCCTGCAGCCTATTTACAACCTACGGTTCAAATGGCACATGGGCTGGCACATGTTGGAGCTCTAGCAATTACTAAATTGCTTACACAAGTTTGAGAGCATCCTGAAATTGCCAGGACAGCTAAAAGGGTGGTACAGTCATGTTTGATCTGCTGGCAGTATAATCCTGGAAAAGGGACACGGACTCCCACAGGAGGGATTGCTACACCAACCGCACCTTTTGAAGACTTGCAGATGGATTACATCCAACTTGAATGCTAAAATCATCTAAAATATGTGGTATGTGCCTTCAGTAAATGGATAGAGGCATAGCCTACAAATGACAATACTGATCTCACCACAGCAAAGGTTCTTCTAAAGGAGTTTTTTCCTAGGTATGGTGTTTGCAAGCATTTGTGGAGTGACAACGGACCTCATTTTATTGGGCAAGTTGTTGAGTATGTCCTGAAAGGGTTAGGGATCAAACATAAATTCCATACAGTCTTCCACCTGCAATCAGCAGGATTGGTGGAAAGGTATACTGATACTTTAAAATTGAAGCTGGCAAAAATACTGGCTTTCACGTCCCTAAAGTGGCCAGATGCACTGCCTTTGGCATTATTATCCAGAAGATTGGTGGCACACTCATGATCAGGTCTTACCCCGTATGAGGTGGTATTTGGGAGACCGATGCACATTTGGGGAGTTCCTAAGCCACGCCCCATACATGATGTACCTTGTGTTCTGCTGAATGATTATTTGACACAGTTAACCGACAGTTTGATCTCTATTTATCAACAGGTTGGAGAAGCTCTTCCTGACTGATCTACAGGTGAGGCCCATGAACTCCGTCCCGGTGACTATGTGATGGTCAAGGTCTTCGACAGATCGAACAGCTTGGAACCGAGGTGACGAGGTCCAGGGCAGGTGCTTTTGGCTACAAGGACAGCAGTTCGAGTGACGAACAAAAAGAACTGGGTCCACAGCACGCATTGCAAGCGTGTTTCGCCTGCCTTGGTGGAACCTGCTGCGCTGACCGACCATCGAGAGATTCTGGAGACGGAGAAAGGTCAAGCTATCTCACCTGACGAATCTGCTGAAGTCTTCCCGGACCACACGATTCCTGGAGCATTGCGATACCACTTGAGACTGAGGAAATAATCTGCAGTGTTGAACGAGACTGGTTGAGCTACTGCCCTGGGTTCGTGAAACAGAGAGCCAATGTGGCAAGGGGGGGATTAGCCCTGCATTAGTGTAGTGACACCCATCTTGGCCCGTGGTGAAGAAATCAGTGGCTGCCCAAGGGATAAGATCTCCAACGATTGCTTTCAACGAATTTCAGAAAGACCAATTATCGCTATTGCTGAAATGAATAACAAAAGAATAATTTGTGCTGTAGGGTTTGTTGTTGCTCTGGTGGTTATGGCGATAATCACCTGGTTTGTTGAGAAAGAGCCTCCTGCTCGACAGCTTCTTGTTTCCACTACTCCAGCTTCAGTGGAACATAATTATTTTACGCTTCCCTATCATGAGCAGAAGCATTGACAATCCTACCTGAATAACACATTCATCCAGATGTTGCATCATACACAGAATGCCACGAATACTACCAATTGTTGTGTGTGTGGGATGATACCTGCACACCAAACGAAAGGAGGAACACCTTTTATTCCTCTACCGTTTTCCCATAATAGTTCTTGTCAAGCTTGGTATGCTCTTTTGTTTGCTTTCGGAAAGCCTTCAGTAGGAGGAATTATCTTTCATCTGAAAAAAATATGGTATCAAGATAAAGATGGCTATCCTCAAGCCAAAGGGACTAAATGGGAATGGGAAGAATACCAACCGGACAATATTTCGACACCATATGTCTTCATGAATATGAGGAACATTAAAGACAATGAACCTTTTCTAATTTCTGTGACCAGAGCTAAACCAGAAATATGTATAAATAGTGTTGGGAGAATCCCAGTAGGACGGAGTGAATGTATTTTGACATTGATTATTGAAGGAGCTAACAACAGTAGTTTTACGTCTCCGCACAATTCGTATTTTGTATGTGGTAATAAAGGATACTATCAATTATCTGTTGGGTGGTCTGGGGTATGTTACATATCATTTTTGTTGCCAACTGTGTTCTTGGCCCCTCCATCATATCACCTGAATTTAAAGTTGTCTAATGACATTTCCAAGAATAGATATAAACAAACAATGAGTACAGAAGAAGTTGACCAGGGAGACACCACTTTGCAACAATACGTCGATTTCAATTTGGGTTTGTTCTTTTTTGTGGGTGCTGCATTGAATAGCAGAAAGATAAGGCGATTAACTCGTGTTGTGGAAGCTGTCACCAATCAAACAGCTATGACACTTGGGAACATTACAGAAGAACTGCAAATTGCAAGAATTGTAGCACTCCAAAATAGGATGGTGCTTGATGTGAATTTAGCTGATCGAGGTGGTGCATGTCGCATCATTGGTAGCAGTTGCTGTGTTTTTATACCTTATCACTCACCTTCAGTATATGATGCAATCTCAAAACTGCATAAGATTTCTGCAGAAATTCACCCAGAGACTAGTACATGGACATTTTTAAACTGGATATGGACATTCATTGCTACTTGGGGCTGGAAACTACTGACTATTCTATGTATACTACTGGTGATACTATTTACATGCTGTACTTGTATACAATGTGGTCCTATGCTTTGCTCTATGTGCATCACTTCTTGTACACCTGCCAAAATTAATATTGCAGATATAAAAGCACAGCAAATGTTAAATAAAGAAAAAGCTGAGATGATGAGCATCAATGTACAGGATGCATATTTAGATTAGCCCAGATAGACGAATGTCTTCAGCTAATGCTGAAAGGGTTGTCTGTTGTAAATTAGCAGCGATTAGGTTAAGCATTAGCAGAAGACATGTTGTATTTAGAGACTATCTTGTCCGTTTTACGGAATCCATTTTGTATTTCTATCAGCCATTTTGTTTGCCATGTGCTCGCCATGTGCTCTGTCCTACCTTCATGTTAACTGCTCTTGAAATCTGCCTGGAGACGAGATATATTCAGCCTCTTCTGCTTTGCACATGCCCAGTTGAGCATACAGCTGTCCCCGACTTGTAACTGTCAGGATGTGTCCACCAGAATTAGCTAACTGTCAGCCCCTTCCACTTGTTGCCAGCACACTCTCTGTATGACCTTGTATGTATTTGAAACCAGCATTCTGTACTTGTATCGCCTTCATTTGAGCCCCTGTATGGGTACAAAAGGACCAAGCTCCAGCTACCTCATACACTACCGAAGGGTGTGAATGTAGTTCCACCTCATGAGGTTTAATAAACTCTGTCTTTTCTATTCCAGCTTCTGTGCCAGCTTCTTTCATTGGTCTGAGGACTCTGTGCAGAGAAGGGAGAACCCCTAGCACTGGTAGGCCCTGCTGAGGCTCACCACCACACCTCGGGGAGCGTTGGAAATGACGTTGGTGGTGAACGCGCCGCTTGGAATGCTGGCAAATGCAGTCCCCTCCTTTGAAGACTGCAGGAATGGCAGGCAAGTATCCAGGTATAATTGAGCAAGTTAAGGTTGCAAGTGCGCAAATGTAATAGTAAGTTAAAATTGCATTTGTGCAAATGTTGACCCCTTTGGTAATGTGAACTTAGGTCATTCTGGAGCCTCTTGGTCAACACCAACCCTTTTAATTTTGCGCAGTTTCTCTTAGCGAAATGTAAGCTGAAATTGAAGCATGTTTAATGCATTGAAAACATGTATTTTTACAATTATAAAAAGAAAAGTAGCAGAAAGGCAAACGAAATACGAACACAACTTCATATAAGTTTAAATACAAGTTTTGAAAGAAAGGTGTATTCCTTTCAAACACAATTCTGAAAACCTGCGACTATCATGATAATCAGATGGAGAGTGTTATGGGCACATTAAAGCTACCGTTTAGCAACGTACGGATAGAAGATGGTATGGGAGAAATGTGAAACTTGCCTTCTTGATGTTTTAACAAACTGGACATGCTCGCACAAGACAAGAATAAAGACACAGATATCAGAATGAAATTGAGCCTGTCTCTTGCACATAATAGGGCAGTACACACGAACAAAAAATGACAAATACAGGTTAAGCAGCTTTGCTGAAAAAGCAAAGGTATGTTTTTTGTCAAGAACGTAATCTACACAAGTTGAGGAACAAGTTGTTTGTGCCTTCCAGGGAAGGAGTCTTGTTGGAACACTTTGAACCTTTTAAATTTGTGGCTAACTCGAGTTCCGTCTGCTCTCTCTTTGATGAATCTTTAGTTGCGAACGAGGATATTTAACATAAATCAGTTCAGTTAAACAATGTGACGCAAATTAGGCACCACAAAAAGAACAGAGAATATAACATTTGCAAATCATGAAGTTTATGATTAAATTATTAGATTAATCATCATTCATTAGTCAGGGGATGAATGCATAAACCAGGGCTTTCAAACCAATTCAAAATCGTAAATGCAAAGACAAACAATTATAAAGTTGTCTCGAGAAAATTTTAAAAATGATTAAATTACGGTGAATGGAATTCCCTACTCTACTAAGCAGGGTGAAAGTCTGGAAAATTCTTGGAAGAATTCAGAATAAAGATGTCAGCATGTAATGCCTCTGATAGGCAGTATTTATGAATGAAGTAAAGCTACTTCTAGCAAGGGGGAAAGGCATCTGCATCCTAAACCTGAATTACATTAGTTCAAAACACGTTTTAACTATGAAGGCAACCAATCAGGTTAAAGCACATGTTGATAAGGCAAGTTACTTATTTTCACAAACTGCAGCATAATGACATGTTGTTTAAACATTAGAGCAGAGATTAGAGTATCGATGTATTGTTTAATTAATAAAAACCTTTACAATTTCCATGAAAATTAAAAAGTTAGCAGCACGGTTCATGATTGAATAGTGAAGGGCATATCATAAAACATTCACTATTAAAGATTAAAGATACATGTCATAAAACGTACATTCCTTATATATATATAAAAATAATAAGTGCAGTAATCAGTTTTTGTCGGATACCGTGAGTTGGCAGAAGTCTTTTAACCATGTTTTGTTCAAACAGCTTTTCTAGCGGTCTACTGATACTGTTGTTTAAGATAGCTTAAAATAATTGAGAAAGGGACAAGAATCACGGAGACTAAAAAAAATGAGCCAGTATTTAGGCCTCTGTTAAGGGACAACAGTACACTGTTCGGATGGGTTAGAAGCCCCACCAATGGGGTTATATTGAAGAATATCCAAAGTTCAGGTGGTTTAAGAACAACAACGGTGGTGTGGTTCTACTACATATTGGATTCCAACATCTATCTACCAAACGGCAGGAGCTAACTGAATGATGTTTGCTCACAGGTGAGTATTTTCCTCGCAGTTATGAATATTGCTGGACACATAATACGAGAGGGTTTTTATTTATTTATTTGTTTTTTCCCCTGATGCTTCCATAAACCGTACAAAGCAACACAATAACTGCACGTTAACTGCACGTCTCCACCTTCAAGACAAGCCTTACACTACCTGTCTGCAGGTTCTTACCCCCCTTCTTAAAAGGATGGGCTTCAATAGCTGCCGCCGTTCATCTTGCAGTGCCCTGCAGATGCACAATAAGTGTAAAATGCTCTGTCTAAACTTATTTCACCTTCAGTATCTGCAACATAAGAAAATATTTTCATTCTAAGACGATCTCTCCCAGGTCCTTGTTAGTGTATGCTTCAAGAATTACACAAAATTTAACATTCACATGAGAAAATAACAACAAATGATTAATTGTTCGAAGTTGCTGGTACAACATCCCCATAAATTAAAAAGAACCTAAGGAGAAACAGAATATAACAATTTGACACTGGTCAGTTTAACATGCGCCACTTGTTAACTACACTCAAGTAAAATGTAAAAGGTACACTTTAATATATGTTTGTTTTGAATGTTAATATCTGGTGGACTCGGCCCTTTTTGGCTAAAGTTCCCTAAACCTTTTGTTTCCCCCCAAGAACTTTTTTTCTTACATAGTGTTGCCAACTTAGATGCTTTGGGCATTTTGCCACTGCTGATCAGTGTCAAAGTTCAAGTGCTCCCTGATTAAAGTGTAATGGTCATTGGTTGTCCATGATTGATATGTTTGCCTTACTTTTAAAGTCTCTAGTAAAGTGCACTATGTGTGCCAGGCTGGTAATGTAAAAGGTACTAGTGGGCCTGCAGCACTAATTGTGCCACCCGCACAAGTAACCTTAAAGAGAGAACTCAGGCCTGCCACTGCAGTGCCTGAGCGCAGTTTGTTAAACTGCCATGTTGTCCTGACAAGTGCACCCACTTGCCAGGCCTTACCCTTCCCTTTCTATGCATATCAGACACCCCTAAGGTAGCTAGAAGGTACCCCCCGACAGGGTGCAGTGCATGTAAAAGGTAAGACATGTACTGAGGTGTGCACATGTCCTGACATTGAAATACTCTGTATTTCGTTTTTCACAGTTGAAAGGTCATCTTGCAGATAGGACAGAATGGGGAGGCTGTGTAATATGTTTTCCAACCTATCTTCCCAAAGGCTTACGATGAAAAGGTCAAGTTTAATGTGCCTTACTCACAATGTAATAAGACATATTTTTATGAAGGTGGTTTTTGCATTGTGTGTTTAGAAACCACTCTTTTAGAAGTGGCTATTTTTTGTGCTCTAACATTTCTGTGTGTCTCTGCCTGGTTGTGGATTGACTGTCTGGATGTGAAAGTGATAGGATCTGGGGAATGTCTTGACCTAGGGGCGGAGTCAAGACAGTAACAGGCTGACCTGCATATGGAGTGTAGGGGGAGGAGTAGCCCCTAGTGGTGAAGAGGCCTGGGTTGCTGCCATAAAAAAATGGTCCCATCTCCTGCTGAGTGATTGAGAATCCAGACCCCCACTAATGTAAGGAAGAAGGTGTCACTGGCAGGGAAGCACCCGTAACTGGTTTCAACAGGTGTCAGTGCCCCCATGAACACAAGGACTTCAAAGACATTTAAGACTAAAACTATGAGAGCTGAAGCCCCTGAACTTTGGAGAAAAAGGATTGAACCTACTTCGTGGTCAAGAGGAACCTCTGCCAAGGAAGAAACAGCTGAAGAGACTAAGGAAAGGACTGACCCTTGCTGTGTGTTCTGGGGCTGGCCTGCAGTTTGTTGCTTTAACTAAGGAGAGTCTAAAGGGACTTTGCTGTGTGCTGTGTCCCCCTGCTTGAAAGGACTTTGCTGTGTGCTGTGTCCGGAAATAACTTATCCCCAAGAGCCAGAGGTGAGCTGGCTCCCTGTTGAGGAAACTCAGGAACACAAAAGTTTCCGGAAGAGTCTCAGCGATGCTGTGTGCTTGTGCTTTTTGTTGCCTGAGACTCTCGTAAGAATTGCCCTGTGATCATGGGCACCTGGAGTCTAAGTGGGTCTCAGTGACGCTGTGTGCTTTTTGCAGCCTGAGCCCTTCGTAAGGATTGTCCTGTAATCGCATGCACCGGAGTCCAAGTGAGTCTCAGCTACACTGTGTGCATGTGGTTTGTGCATCCTGAGACCTTTGTGAGGATTGCCCTGTTATCGTGCACACCCGAATCCAAGTGAATCTCAGCGACACTGTGTGCATATGCTTTGTGCAGCTTGAGACCTTCCTGAGGATTGCCCTATTATTGTGCACCCGGAGTTCAAGTGAGTCTCAGGGACGCTGTGTGTGTGTGCTTTGTGCAGCCTGAGACCTTCATGAGGAGTGCCCTGTGATCATGCACACCCGAAGCTCGAAGGAGTCTCAGCGACGCTGTGTGCCCATTTGCAGCCTGAGACCTTTGTAGCACCAGCAGCCCAGAATGGAGGCCACAGAGGAGCTGAGCCATTGGCCCGAGCCCACCCTTGCCAGAGCTGGGACCTCGAACCAACCCCGTCAAGGGAGGGCCCGAGTTCCACTGCCCGGAATCCAAAGTTGCATCAGAGGCCCAAGTCACGGGAAAAAGAGAGGAGAGCAAGGTCGCACCCCCCCAGGTAACGTGTCGTCGCCTGGGGTGGGGTGCGGGCTCGGAGAGAGATGCTCTTGATCTCTCCCATTCCTGCAGCGTGAGCCTCTGCTTCGGCTTATATCGTGGCCCTTACTTGCCAAGGAGTGGCAATACCGGGGCCTGAGTAAGGAGCTGCACTTTTGGTTTACATCATACTCATGTGAGGGCATCTGTTGACGGAAGCTGACCGCGAGTCAGTTCTAGTGGCGGTGAGTCCGCCTAAGGCACCGTGATCGGTGTTGGAGTGTATTACGCATTGCATTATTTCTGCATTACAAACTACCTGATTGTTGTAATACGCATTGCATTATTTCTGCATTACAAACTACCTGTAGTGAATTACGCATTGCATTATTTCTGCATTACGAACTACCTGATTAGTATATTACGCATTGCATAATTTCTGCATGAGGAACTACCTGATTGCGGCATTACGCATTGCATTATTTCTGCATTACAAACTGACTGATTGTTGCATTACGCATTGCACTGTTTTGGCTTAACAAACTCCCTGATTGTTGCATTATGCTTTGCATTAGTTTGCATAATGAACTACCTGATTGTTGTGTTACACCTTGCACTATTTTGGCATTACAAACTGCTTGATTGTTGCATAACGAACTGCATTATTTTTGCATTGCAAATTGCCAGATTCTTGCATTACGAACTGCATAGCATTGTATTAGGACTGCAGTGGATCATTTAGTATTGCTCATTAAAATCGCCATGACTTGCAAGGGCTGGGCGGCCTAATAACCAGCCAAAAGGGTTATTACAAATACGCATATGTTGTAGTTATATCGTGTGGTCTCATCATATATCTTTTTATATAAACTTATACTTGTTTTATGAAACTTGTGTGGAGTCCATTTGGGGTGTCATCATTGAGTCACTGAGAGCGTGGTTGCAAATACTTTACACACTTGCCTTGAAGATAAGCCTGGCTGCTCATGCCAAGTTACCGAGGGGGTGAGCAGGGGCTATCTGAGAAGGTGTCATTCCTTTCCCTGACGTGGAAGCAAGGGTCTCTATTTGTCCTAAGGTACCCACCTCAGCCAACTAGCGACCCCCAGGTCTACCAGTATTGTTATGAGTGCAAAATATTTAATTATCAAAGATTCCTTTCAGATACAAGAGAGCATGTCAGATTGAAGTTGGCAGCTACTGCAACAGCTCTCAGTTTTTGAGGAGAGTTGTCAAATCATACAAATATCTGCCTGAGGTTCTGAAAATTCATGCACATTTGCTGGTAATGATGGGCTAATCAAATCTCTCAGTGGGATTCAACCAAGTCATACAACCCAAAATGTGACTTTCTGGAAATATCTAGGCCTGGGCAGTACACTCTGCTCTGTTTTCAGAGTTTGTTGAGTTTTCCACACTCTGCGGAGTATTCGGAGTTCCGAAAAACTTCACTCCGTATAGCTGAGTTTTCCTTGCTCTCGCTCGCCAGCATCAGTCAGACTGCCCATTATGATTCAGAAGCAGAACAGTACAGATGAAATAGGCCAAGTTGAGAGTAGTAGCTTTGAGTTGGCACAGAGATTGATTTTGAAGAACTAGTGACAAGCACAAAGAAGCTTACCTAAGCAGTGGATACATCACAAAAAACATACTTTTCAACCAAAACAAATGCCTCCTAATTGCTTGGTAGTGTACACATAAGTGATGGATGGAATGCATGAACTATTCTCAGACACTAGTAATTACTCAACACCAAATCCCAATCCATCATTATTCTGCACACCATGCCACCTTATCTTGGACTCAGCCATATGCAAATCAGTCTTGACCCTCGTCCATTGGGAAAAGTTCAGCCCAAATTGTGAGGCCAGGTACCTCTCTCTGAACTGGAACACAAGCAAACTAAGACCAGTTTCACTGTATTAAGGCTCATCAGACAGATGTCTAAGGCCCCAATTTTTATGGAAGGCCTGATTCCATTTTTTGAAAAAACAAGAGTTTGCTCGAGATCATAATTTTTGAGTAAAGTGGAAATTATTACAACTCACTGTTTTCACATGACAGATTTTACCCTAAACAATATTGGCAAAACTTAAGAGGGGAAAATGTGTGGTAAAAATAAGATAGGGTGCAGTAAACTCTCCTACTTTGTGTAATTTACCCATGTTAACCTACAAACCTCAGATAAAGATTTGTTTAGTGCATCCAGTAAATTACCGCTCGCTGGGTAATGGTGGACACTGACCAGGGCAGCATGGCAGTTAGCAACTGCACCCAGGCACCGCCGTGGCAGGCCTGAGACACCATTTTATGGCTACTCATGTGGGTGGCACAATCAGTGCGGCAGGCCCACTAGTAACATTTGAATCACCTACCCTGGCACACTCAGTGCACTTTACTAGGGACTTCCGGGTAATACAAATATGCCAATCATGGATAACAAATCACAACAGCAATTTTTACGGAGAGCTTATGCACTTTAGCCCTGAACAGCAGTGATAAAGTGCCCAGAGTTCTATTGCCAACAACCACAGGTCAGGAAAAATAAAGGAGGAAGAAGCAAAGAGTTTGGGGATAACCCTTCAAAAAGGGCCATTTCCAACAAATATCATATGTTGAAAGCCATGTTCATATTCCACATTGTTTTACTATATCTGATCATGCATTTAAAGCACATTGCTAAAGGGCTAGTGAACATTTCATACTGTAAAAGTTGTACAGTTAAATAGGCTGGGCGGCATTGTCTCAAACCTAATGTCTTTAGAATGGGAATAATCCATCTTTTTCTGGGAACAGTAAAAGATTTACAGAATAAAAGAATGCACATTGTTCTCTGTTTGGACATATCGTCACATGGGCATGTGCCCAGGGTTCTAGACCAGTCATTCATGACTGGAAAACTTGTAGGTCTATGAAAGATGCCCAGGCGAATACAAGTCAGCAACATCCTCCTATCGTAACCCCCAATTAAATACACAAGGTATGGCTGGATACCGTAACATGACGTTAACATCTGATTTTCCTTGACTGTGGGCTTAACAATTTCTTTTGAAAGTCTAATTGTCTCCAGACGTGTTAGGCAGTTAACTTTCAGCTTTTTTCTTGGAATTAAAATGATACTACACAGATTAAGAAAATATTCGGGATGCCCAATGTCTGACATAAAATTTTTGATATAGTTTAGCCAAGGAATACAAAACACACTTTAAAGCTTTAGGCGGTCGTTTATGATATCCCGATTGAGACTGATATGTGTTGTTGAATGTATCCTATGCCATAGTAAAATTGGTTATATCTTGATTAAGTCAGATATATATGGGATTCCTAACTCTGCATGGCAAATATAAGTAGCAGTACTATTCAGGACTGCCAGTAGATATCTAACGGAGGCATTCTCAAATAATTGCTGGGGCTGGGAATCAGCATAGCCCCAAATGCCCACGCTGTACATGTTAGTTGTAACATACTTGGCTTTGTAAATTTGCATTAATGCCACAACCGTCCTTCTGCCCAGTTTTCTGGCAAAATTAGCTAGGGTGACAGTGGCTTAAGAAAATAACTTCTTTCTAGTTAAAACAGAGTGTGACCAGGTCCCCCTTAGATCAAAAAGGATGCCCAAATAGGAAAATCTATTAATAAACACAACCTTATTATTATTATTTTATTTTTTTAGTCCTCATACATACCACCAGAACAAATAAACTTTAGATGGGGTCCCCCTGCTCCTTCCACACAAACATATTCAATAGCCGCCCTGGATATCTGTGCCGGGCAAACAGAGTTCGCCCAGAGGTAAGGCTGTCTCCTGGTCCCACTCCTGTTCACCAAACTAGACAGACCACAAGTTACTAGGGAGGACCGGACAACAATCCTCTGGCATAATCATAGGACAGATATTAGTTCTTCCTCCAGGCCTCTAAAGCTGTCCAGATCTTATTGGTACTAGATTCATCACAGGCCTTATCTGACTGGCTAGTCATAATGATGTTTTTAAGGCAATCGGGGAATGTGGGTGGAACCTCAGATTTTCCTACCCTACAAATTTCCCTTCTGGCAATAACTATTAAGTAAAATATACATTTTGAGGCAGGGGTGCTCATACAGTAGTCCGGCAGTAGACCAAAGAAAACTAATGGAGTGCTAACTTCAATTGACCTTAATAGAACCTCCTCCAAGAAGCCTCATACCTCCGTCCAATATGGGGCAATCTTTGGGCAACCCATGAACATATTTTGGTCATCTGCAGCCTGGTGCTTACATCTAGGGCAGTAATATATCCTTGTGGTCACCTTAGATAGTTTACCTGGAGTCCAATATACCCTATAAGCAGTATATAGATGGTTCCTCCTAAGATTCGCTGGTTTCACCACTGTCTGGGACATAGTAAAGGAGTCACACCAGATTTTCTGTATCTCCTCTCCGTTGTCTGAAAGAGCATTGCCCCAAAGATTTTCCAACTCGGAGTCCAAACAATCCCCTGCTCCAATGAGGGCTCTATACCAGAAAGAAACCTCACATTTCCATAGGCCCACTCTGAAAATGGAATCAACGGACATACTATCTTCTTCATTGCCCCGGGATTGTGTAGCCCACCAAGCAGAAAGCTGGTAAAACTTAAATCTTGTTAAAGTCCCATTTGTCAAATTGGGAAAGGGCCTCCCAGTTCATAAGCTGTGAGTTTTTACAAAGGTCACCCCAGACAATAAAACCAGCTAATTTGAGTGGCTGACACAAGTGATCCAAGAGGCAATCAGGAGTGCCAGGGGAATCCCAAATCGGAACCTGTGAAGTGTAGGACGATATCCCCCAAATTCTCCTGATATATCCCCAGCTCTTAAGAGCAGTCAGCAAAATCTTACGGTGGACTTTTTTGTAAATTTTGGGGTCACCAAATTTAAAAAGAAAAAATTCCTGGCCCTGCGGCACATCATGTAGCATTGCCCGAAATAAGAGGCCCTGCGAGGAAGAATCTAATTTATGGGCTAATATTCTAAAATTCTTAAAATGGAAGGCATGACAGTAGGAAAATAAATCAGGTAAGGCCAAACCACCGATCTTCAACCCTCTCCTTAGTTTTTTTCCAGGCTATTCTGGGCCATTCTGGGGCTTTTTGTAGCCCATATGAAGGAACCGATCTTCCCTTGGAGAGTAGCAAGATCCTTCGAATTAAAAGGTAGTGGAATTGTGTTGAACAGAAAGGTTATTTTGAGCAAAATCGTCATTTTTACGAGATTAACTTTCCCATAAATATTCAATGGTTGGCTTCCACATCTCAATAATAACTTGCAGACCTCCTTAGATACCTTCTCCCAGCTGATCTTGGATATATCTGTCAATTTCTGGGTTAGATGAGTCCCTAGGTATCTCGTCTGCTCCCTTGCCCCCTGTATAGTGACCGAGCTGTTGCACCCCATTATATCAGTTTTTTCTCTGTTGACCGTGTAACCAGAGATTTTCCCGAATTTCTCAGCCAGTTTGAATAACCGAGGAATTGCATCTGTATGATTTGAGGTGTACAGGAGAAGATCATCTGCATATAGAGCGGTCTTAAGCTCCAAATCCACAATTTTAAAAGGTTTTTATATAGCGCGAACTAGAACCGAACCGAATCAGTTATCAGAGCGCTTTACATAGCACCAGTTAGGTTACATGAGGACACACTTTCATTTCTAGGCACGGGGAGATTAAGTGATTTGCCCAGACTCACAGGGTTTTTTTTGGCGTCGTTACCGAGACTCGAACCCAGATCCCCAGGTCCGAGGTCGAGCGCCTTAGCCGTTAGGCCAATATATTATGATCCGTTCTAAGTGTACATACAAAGGGTTCAATATATACATTAAATAATAAACCTTATTATTATTAATAAAAATGTCTTGGCATTTAGCACTGTTCATTCCACATTTCATAATAAATGTTTTTGATGTATTTACATACAGGCCCATGTTGTGCATGAATGTTGAGAATCTGGTCACTACTCTTTGTAGCCCTAATTGAGTAAGTGACATTAAAACAGCGTTGTCTTGCGACAGTAATATTGGTATTGGACGCTTATCAATGTATGGCAGATCCTGGCATTGACTAACTAAAACTTGGCCAAGGCCATTTATATATTAGGTAAAAAGGAAAGGGGCGAGAACACATCCTTGTCTAACCCATTTCCTTATGGGAAATTTGACCGTGCACTCTCCCGTGTTTCCATAACGAACCCTGGCATGAGCGTCTCGGTATAGCTGCCTTACGAAGTTTATTAGCTGAATGTTTACTCCCATTTCCTCAAAGATACTCCAAAATTTGTCATGTCTGACGCAGTCGAGCGTGGAACTAAGATCCATGAAGGCCATGAACAACTTCCGATGCTTGCCCAGCACATATTTACCCAACAATTGATTTAAGTTTAGTCCCTGTTCGATCGTGCCTCAACCCCGTCGGAAACCATATTTTAGCACAGTAATCAAACCAGTATCTTCGGTCCATGACTGCAAAATATTAAGTACAATATGGGCAGCCACTTTAAGGAAGGAGTCTAAAAGAGAAATTGGTCGGTAGCATGTAGGGTGGTTACGGTCTCCCTTTTTGAAAATTGGAACCAAAACCGATCCTGACCAAGATGGGATACAACCGTGACAACAGCATGCTGTCAGAACTAAGGTTAGTAATGGGCCCCAGAGAGGTAAGTTTGATTTATATAAGTTAACAGGGACTCCATCCAGGCCTGGAGCTTTACCAATCAAGCTGGCATTTATAGCACAAATGACTTAATCTAATGTGAAGTGGGCATCTAATGGGAATGGATTGGATGGTTCTGACTCTGATGGTGGTCTGGACACAGCCAGTAATACCGCCTGCACTTCATCATTGTACCAAGTGGAAAAATGATCCACCCATTGGTCCTTACCAATAGTTATCTCTATTGATGGTAGGTCTCTGGGGGCTAAAAAAATGTGAGTTGACTGCCTTCCAGAAGCGAGTATTGTCTCTTAGTATAGAGGCTTCAGGCAAGGCTCGCCATGATTCAGCTCTCAGGGCATACTTGCGTTATTTCAGCACACAACCGTAGGACCTTCTGGCCATCTTGATTTCTGACTGGTTTCTCACAGGCTTATGCAAAGCTTTTTTTCAGGTCTGTATGGGCTTTTGTGCATTTGAAATCGAACAATCCCTGCTTTTTATTGTATTATTTTCCACAAATAAACTCATCTTAACCCCTAAGGTGATGAATCCGAAGGAATTCAGGACTTCCACATAAGAAGCAGACTCATCAAGAAAAACGGAGAAATCTAATTTTCTTTTAGTTTGAAGTGACTTTGTAAACTCCATTGGTTCCACTTTGGTCCAGCTCAGAGAGTATCCATTATTTTTATTTAGGGAAATATTCTGTTCGAAGTGTTCTGGTATGCCCTTTTTATTTAACACATTGCATAGAAATTGAAAGGTAATACTTATAGAAAATGATCATTCATTGCGTTGGTATGGGTCACAAAGTTATTCAACCTGCTTGAGTGTCAATTTGAAATAGGAAAATAGTCAATAATTGAGCACAGCCCTTTGCCATTAAAAGTACATCTAAAGGGGACGGTGAATTTAGGTGATCCCTGAATCTTAAATGGAGGAAGTGGACAAAATCAACATCATCATCAAATGCTAAACCATATGTACCACACTTAGTAAGCTAACACAGAACGTAATTTAAGTCCCCTCCCCAGATGACACACATCTTTAGCCGTATCATTCTGTATGTTAGACAGGTCATTCTGTAATTTGTTCAACACTCCCATGGACAGATCATTAGGTATATTGTGTATATTGCGAGTGAAATGTTTTATAGCCATTAATATGCAAGGCGTTCTCCAGCCAAGTTTCTTGCAGACATACAATGGTAAAATCCTCTACAAAACCTACCCATAACGGATTGCTAGCTATAGTTCACAGACTAGTTATGTTCCAAAATAATACGTCGCAGGCCGGCGTCCTACCACTGCCACTTTCACACTGTGCTGTGTTGTTACAATAGCTTGTGTTATAATGTTGTTCTGTATGGATCAATATGTCTTGGGTACGGGCAGAGGTGTTCAAATGGGGAGGGAGACTGAAGCCTTTGTCTGGGGGAGCTGTCATGTTTACAGCAGAGTCTGATTTTGCAACCTAGCTAACCCTTCAGGACATTCTAAATTCTGCAAATAGGGCCTCTGTTAATCTGGTTTTAGTTCCCAGCAAACATAGAGTTTTATTTCTCGGGGAATCCCATGGTACTTTTGCCTATGTCAAAAGACCTGGTACATTGACCAAAACTATTGTATAGGGGGTTGCTGCTGGTGGTAAATCATTCCATTTGTGGATAAATTGGAAGTAAAGGAAGAATCTCCTGGTTCACTCTTATACTTGATTTGGCAGGTACCCTTGGGATGTTTTCTGCGGTATAATTGTCGGTATTAAAATTTATTGCCCATGACTGGATAATCAAGATTGGATGGTGACACTGAACCGGTTCTTTCATAGAGCTCATTGCGCAACACCACCCACCCCCATTTTATTTACTCACAAACTGAGAAGTTAATTTGTTGCTTGGGCAAATTGCTGTGTTAACCTTTGAGGGATAGTGTTGCATACCTAATTGGTTCTTTAGTATGTCTTCAATTACTACCACCCTAGCTGATATCCTAGTTAGTGATGTGCTTACAGTTTTATGTAAATCATCTATTTTATCTGCCATCTTGCTGAGGTTAGCTGATTGGTTGCTGATTAAGGTGTTACTGGAGGGATAACCCTTCCTACCAACCTCTGGCTTGCTACATTTATTAGTTTTAAAATAAAATTGTTTTATTTGACCTATTTGCTGTTTGAAGTTTGTTGATAATTTTTTAGACTACCTCTGCATTTCTAGGGCGCTTATATGGGGGCTGTGGGTGTCTGTTCAGATCACTCACATATATGTACCCTGACACATTTTGAAAGCATCCGTTCTGGGCAGATTGACCAGATAAGACCTCAAGTTGGCTTACTGGGGAGGCATTGCATTCGGTTATCTGAGGGCTCATGGCCACTCCTCCTCCTGCCTTTCCGTGAATTAAAGACTCTGCCACTGAGTTAATTGGTTTTTCAATAATCCCCATTGCCCCAGTTAGGTGGTTCATTAAGGATTTCTGTGAACCCCCTGCAGGTATAAATGTGCTCCCCGCCTTTCTCTTACCCATCCCACACCCTCTCTTATACGAAAGCTATTGATCCTATCAGTATCAAAATATAAGATGTAAAAACGCTTGAACTTGTGGAGCCAACAAGCTGTATGTCCAGAAAGCCAATAATAGGGTAAAATAAACCTCTAATAACTTCTTATACCTTCAGCAATGGGACCAATAGCGTGCAGGTTCCTATAAAATACTCTGTTCCGACTTGGACCATATGTATTGCATGTATGTTCCACTGTAGCATTGGCTTGCTCTACTGATTGCCCATGCAAATTATGTCATATGGCAGAATATCCTTACTTGCATGAGCCCATTAATGGCCTTTAGGTGAATCAGAGAAAGAAATTGCTAACTTCAGTCGTGATTGTGCAAAAGAGACTCACCCCTGCGCACTCGGAGTCCCGTTGTGAAATGATCAAGGGGGAGCCCAGCCCAGCCTCCTTCGGTCTCGTACGGGCTAAAACAGGCCCAGTCTTGGCCCAGGCTGACCCCGGACATGCCCTGAGGGCTTCCTACACTGCGGGACCCCCACAGTGCTTTTGTAGTGTTCCACACCTGTCACCCCTCCTCCAGGCTAACAAAGGATCAGGCCAAAAGCGCTGTTTGCAAGGTGCAGGGTTCAGGGCAAAAGTGCTGAGTGCTTGCTTTTACATTGTCAAAATGTACTTCAGCTGCTTAAAATGTCCAGAACCCTCACCACCCCAAACACCATCCATCCCTGACCCCCTCACAATTCCTGAACACTGTCAATCCTTGCCCTCTTAAAAACTCTCAAAATGCCTAAACTACACCCTTCCTTGATCACTAAACTTCACCCATACCTGAACACTAAATTCCCCTCACAACCCTAAACTTCACTCATCCGTGAACCATAAAAACCCTTAATTGGTTGGCACACACTATCCATCCTTGAGCAATAAAAACAACTCACCACCCGTACGCACCACCCATTCCTGATCTCTAAAAAACCTTTACCACACCTTACCTCCACCCTTCCCTGAACACCAAATCTTCATTTTTACAACCAAATTTCAACCATCCATGAACCATAAAAAAACACTCATCACCACTAAACATTTTCTATCCTTGAATCCAAAAAACCCTGCACTACCCATAAATTTCAATACTTTTAATCCAATTTTGGATGTTTCCTTAAAATGATCTCTCCGTATAAAGTTTACTTACATTTTTTAATAGTTTGTTTTTCCTTAAAATGGTCTTTCCCTAAAATTGTTTTTCCAACCTTTTTTTTTCCAATTTGTTTTCTCAGTTTTCGTCGTCGTACTAATTCATACACATCACCAAGAAACTTTTTGACAAAATGCACCCTTTGCATAGTCACCCTAATTGTTTCTGAATTTTGCTTCTGGTTTTCAGACATTGCACACTGGGCACTGCTATCCAGTACCTAGTGTAGATATGTTGACCATAGAAACACGTAGAAATTGGCTAATACCTGATTGGCATATCTAGCCCTTTTTTTAGGTCATAGTACATGGTGTGGAAACTACACACATGACATGGAAGGTTAAATGTCAACTGTAGACTGCAGAATTTACTGTGGCATTCACTACTGCGATAGGGAAAACATGATATCAGGCCTACTAGTGTAGCGTGACTGCTACAGTTTAAACCTGCAGGTCAACCTTTCAAAATATCCCTTTTTGACAAGAAAAAGACTCCCTTTTACGTATTGATAAATCACCCTGTGAAGTTATTGTGGCCAACAAAGTAGGGCTCATTTTATCGAACAGTAGGACATGGGGGTGGGGGGCAAGGCTTCACAAAGCTCCAAGATGGCAGCCAACTAAAGAGCTACACTGACCAGAATACCTTTTGGTAAAATGTGGGGATCCAACTGGGCTGATCAGGCAGAAGCAACAAGCAGGATGGGCTATAGTCAGGAATACCCACATACCACATAGGAGGCTAAAAACAGTCACTGTCTGCAACAGCAGTGGATTTTTAGATGACCCTCCCCGAACGCCAATCTAGAAGCCAAGCTGGGGCCTATGTGTTCCATACACTAAGACTGAGTACGATGTTGGGCATGAATGGAGCGGTGCAGAGCTCTCTGCGCTCAACACCCAAACATCAGAAGTGAACAAGGCTGAAGGGCTCCATGGTAATCCCCACACTGTGGCTGTATGAAGGGCCCATACACTAGCCACATGGGAACTGGGTAAACCAGGCACTGATCGCACAAGGTTAAAATTGCCCTCTTTTACAATAGATGACCCATTTTGTACAGATTTCCACAAATTCCCCCCGGGCATCAGTTATAGACCCAGGTCAAGTCTACTTCAGGCCACCCCAGTAATCCTTATGATGATATTTGCAAATACTGTGGGTTGAAGGCCCTGGTCTATCCAGGGAACAGAGAATATAGTGGAACTGAGAGCCAAGGGAATGACAACCTCTATCAATACCATAAGATCCATAATGGAGTACCATGTACCTAGCTGAACTGCATCCCTGAATGATCTGTTGAATCTGTTGGTACAGACACAATCCTCTTGAGGGCATCAAGACTTCCAATTACTCAAACCTTTGCTCAGCACTTTACAGCACTATCATGCTGGAAATTACATACAACTACTGCCAGTCTAGTTCCACAACACCACAACATATCGGTAGAGCACTTGCTTGTACGTAGAACCCTCTGAGACAGTCTGAAACTCAGTGCTATAGCCCACTATGGATGGCCAATGGGTCATAACTAATGAGAGTAGAGAGATCTCGCTCATGCACAGGAGGAGTCAAACAATCCCTCCAACATTATATTTGTTGTCTGGGTGTACGTGGCCTCTTAGACCTGTGTGAGAAAGTCATCCTTTTGCCCCATTATCATCCCCATTTTTTGTTTGGTACTAGTGGTCACTGACCCTGACTGTGCCCTAGACTTTGCTTACCAGACCCAGGCCCTGTGCTCTGCTGTAAAGGTATATGGTATCATTACAATTGGAACTGTCAGACCCTGTAAGCCCCTAGTAGATAAGAGGACTAGGGGGTATGGACCTACCTATAAGTCCCCAGTATACAATAGGACTAGGAGATTTAGAGGCTTAATAGATATCCTGCACTAGTGTGTGCACTACTGGGTTGCCTGCTGTTTCACTCCTCATCAGCCAGGACATCTTGACTCCAGTGGCATGGAGAGCACGATACCCACATCTGGGCATACCCGTCCCACTTGGGGTGACAAATGCAAAAAGAACAATTGATGGACAGAATGCACAACGATGTCATACATTCACCACAGTACAGAGATCTTGCACTAAATCCATCGTTTTTTGCTCCCCGTGCCATTCCAGTTTGAACCAGCCATAAGTAAATCAGTCTTGACCCTGCTCCCAATGGGAAAAGTCCAGCCCTTACTGCCATGCCAGGTCCTACTTGGACTGGAAACAAGCATCCTAAAACCAGTTTCGGGGTTTCACCCCTCATCAGCCAGGATAGCTAGACTCCAGTGCCATAGAGAACACGGGACCCACATCTGGGCATACCCATCACACTCCGGTGACAAATGCAAAAAGAGCAATTGATGGACAGAATGCAGAACACTTTCATACATTCATCCAAGTACAGAGATATAGGACTAAATTATTTTGCTCCCCATGCCATTCATTTGCTCCCCATCCCATTCCAGTTTGAGCCCAGGCATACGCAAATCGGTCTTAACACTGTGCCTTATGGGAACAGTCCATCCTGAACTGCCAAGCCAGATCTTTCCTGAACCGAAAACAAGCATCCTGGGACTGGTTTTGGGGTAACACCCCTCATCAGCCAGGCTAGCTTGAATCCAGTGGCAAAGTGAGCAAGGGACCCACGTCTAGGCATACCCTGCCAACTTAGGGCAAACAAATCAAATACAAGGAGATGATGGACAGAGCACTGAAACTTTTCAGACACTCACCCCCAGTCACAGATCTGAGTTGAATCCATCAACGTTATTTCACTCACTTCACCACCTCAGTTCAGACCCAGCTATATGCAAATCAGTCTTGACCCTGTGCCTCATTGGAACAGTCTTGCCCGAACTGTTAAGACATGTCTTCCCTGACCTAGAAACAAGCATACTGGGACCGGTTTTGGGTTGAAAAGAATAAAAATCTTCTTAAAGACCTGTTATTATTAATGTTTGTAACAGTTATTGCTCATGTCATGTTTAGAATAATTCATTAAAATATATATTAATATAATAATGAATATACATTTTATTTTATTACATTTGCATGTGTTAGTCAGCTGTGGTTTTAGTGTATTGTATTTAATTTGTGATCCTTTTTCATATATATATTGTTGTTTTGGTGCTTACTTTCATTTTTTTATTTTTATCAGAAGGATATTATTGTTGTTGATATTTTAGCTTTCAATCATTTATCATGAATAGTATATTTTATTGTGATGGCAATCTTTAGTGTTTAACATTTTTGTTTCAAATGTAAGATCTCCTTCATGCTGATGATGTTTGCAGTCAATGTCATGGCTTTCTCTTTTTCAGGTATAGGATTGGTATTCTAGGGTACTATTGTTTGGCCAACATTTGTGGAGCTCAGTATTGTTTTCCCCAATACTATATGGTACAACCAGGTCATACATTTGTGCAGAGGATAGCTCTAAGCTGACAATGAAAGTCAGCGAAAATGTTCCCTCCATTCCTAGCAAACTACCTGCAAATGTGATGAACAAGCTGATTTTGGGTGAGAAGGAGAGTTGAAGAGAGGGAAGGCTGATATTGTGATGGGTTACATTTGACCTGTATCATGTGGACATGTTTATACATGTTTTGAAAAGCCACAAAAAAGTTATTATAAAAGAACAAAAATGTCTCCCTTGGGAGCTTTTTTCTAGTGTCATCAATCTGTGTTACAGAGAAATCAATGCTGCTCAGGTGCAGTTTCTCCCTTTTGGGAGAGGATTATAAATTCAGGACGTGGAGTTTTGCAAGACCATGTAAACCCATCATTGTGTCCCCTGTTTTTCACTGCGATGCCCAAATTCCTAATATATATATATATATTCACTGAAAAAACATAGGTTTCAGCCATGTTTTAGTTAGGGATTAGCATTTAAAAAACCTTAGAAATTCACTGAGATGTCATGAGTGATGTCATGAGTGATGTCACTGACCATGTCATGAGTGATGTAATATGTGACGTCATCAGCAGTGCATTGCGGGCGCGCGAGTTATAGTTAGCCGAACTAACTATAACAGGGGAATTTCAATGGTTTTGTATGAGTGAAATGTCCAGCTAACTATAACATGTGTGAAACCTATGGTTTTTTCAGTGAATTTCTAAGGTTTTTCAAAAGCTAATTCCTAACTATAACGTGACTGAAACCTTTGGTTGTTTCAGTGAATTTATAAGGTTTATTAAATGCTAATTCCTAACTATAACAAAGCTGAAACCTATGTTTTTTTTCAGTGAATTTGCAACGTTTTTAAATGCTAATTCCTAACTATAACATGGCTGAAACTTATGGGTTTTTTCAGTGAATTTCAAAGGCTTTGTAAATGATAATTTTTAAATGTATTAATTGGTATATTTTTTATACTGATTTACTATATTGTTTTTAACTATTTATTTTTAGATAATGTATTTTTTAAATTACATTAGATATTTTTAATAAAAATTGAAAAAAATAGTTTTTAAAAATATTGAAATTGTAATATATATATTTTTTAAATATTGTTTTTAATGTATATATATATTATATAGCAGGAAATGATATCCTATGGAAGGAACTTCAAGTTACTAGTAAGTATGGTTAGAATTACTTTTCAGGATCAGTAGTGGGCTGAAAGATGCAGCACTGAGGTCTCTCCTGATAACAGGGGAGAAAATCAGAATTCGTAGTTTGGCTGATTTTAGAGGAATTTTTTAAAGTTCCAAAACTCCCCACTTACAAGAATTTCCAAGTGAAACCAGTCAATGTTAGCCTATAGAAGGAAATTCAAGTTACTGTAAGTACGGTTAGAATTACTTTTCAGGATCAGTAGTGGGCTGAAAGATGCAGCACCGAGGACTCTCCTGATAAGAGGTGAATAAATCGGAATTCGTAGTTCAGCTGATTTTAGAGGAATATTTTTCTCAATAGTGAAGGAAGGGGAGTGGCCTGAGGTGACATGTATGCAATCAAGTCCTGTGGCGTGTTTTAAGTTGGGAAAATATTGCCTCTTCAATCCTGAGAACCCCTGTGGGCCAACTAGCCCACCAGGTACCTCCAGTATGTGCCAGGGAGCTGGGTTGCAGAGAGGTGTTCAGAGGCCACACCCCCTTTATACAACACTCTGCAACACAGCTCTGTGGCGCTTACTGGAGGTACCTGGTGAGCTAGTTGGCCCCTAGGGGACCTCTCGATTGAAGGGGAATTAATTTCCCAACTTAAAACGCGCACAGGGCATGCTTTCTCACATATCACATCAAGCCCCGCCCCCTACCTTCACCACTGTGCAAACGCGCCCCGTAGCGCGTTCTAAGTTGGGGGATTAAGTCCACTTGCATACTGGAGGTCCCAGGGGGCCAACCAACCCACCAGGAACCTCCAGTATGCGCCAGGGGGCTCCGTTGCAGAGAGGTGTTAAAAGGGGCATGGCCTCATTTCACCTCTCTGCAACTCAGCCCCCTGGTGCATTTCCAGAGTGGGAACTAAATCCCCTTGAATACTGGGGTTCCCTGGGGGCCAACTAGACTACCAGGAACCTCCAGTATGCGCCAGTGGGCTCAAACGGGTCATGGCCTCATTACACCTCTCTGCAACGCTGCCCCCTGGTGCGTTTCCAGAGGGGGAACTAAATCCACTTGAATACTGGGGGTCCCTGGGGGGCAACTAGCCCACCAGGAACCTCCAGTAGGCGCCAGGGGCTGTGTTGCAGACAGGTGTAAAAAGGGGCGTGGCCTCATTACACCTCTCTGTAACGCAGCCCCCTGGCGCGTACTGGACGTACCTGGTGGGCTAGTTGGCCCCCATGGACCCCCAGTATTCAAGGGTAATTACTTCCCCATCTGCGAACAAGCCAGGGGGCGCGTTTGCAGAGAGATGCAATAAGGGTGCGTGGCTTTCTCCCCATTCCCATGTTTTTTCTCATTTACTTTTAAGAAGGGGGGCTGTGTAGGAAAAAAACAAAAACTGAAGCCTGCTTCATTTGTAATTAGCCCCCGGGGGGGCAAAAATCCCGGGGGCAATGTTGTTTATTATTATGGGGTGCCCAGAGAGGCCCCCCAGCCCCGGGCACCGCCACCCCCGGGGCTCTAATGTTACATATGCGGGGGGCTCACGGTCCCCCGCAGCCCCGGGGACCGATACCCCCGGGGCTTCTTTTTGTTAAGAAAAATGGGGCCCCAGAGGGGCCCCTGAGCCCCAGGGACCGCCACCCCCTGGGGCTCTAATGTTACGTATGTGGGGGGCTCACGGCCCTCCCGCAGCCCTGGGGACTGCCATGCCCCGGGGCTTCTTTTTTTAATAATAATGGGGGGCCAGAGGGGCCTCTCAGCCCCAGGGACCACCACCCCCCGGGGTATTTAAATGTTGGGAGGGGGGCTGCGCGGCCCCCCTCCTGGAGCCTTGTGGTGGCCCTGGGGACTGCCACCCCCCCAGGGCCGGCTCCTGCAGTGTCCCGGGATGCCTACCCCGGAACACTGTAGTTTGCTATGGTAGGGCGGGAGCCTCACGGTTCCCGCCCTACCATTGCAAACTGCTTTGGTTTTTGGAGAGAGAGCTGGAAACCTGCTCTCTTTTCCAAAAAACAAAGACGATTGCTTTTCTACATGGGGAGCAGCATGTAGAAAAGCAATGCCGGCTCCCGCAGGGCGCGGGGAGCCAGCAGGGACCATTGGGGAATCGGGCACCCCCCACGGTCCTCATTGGAGTGGGCCAACCCCGGGGGACCCCTTCCCCAAAAAATAAATAAATAAATGGCCGGCCCCCGGGGATGGGGTCCCCCAGGCCAAAAGTGGCCACAGGAGGGGGGCAAGGCAGCCCCCCTCCTAATAAAAAATATTTTTTTTAATCCCATGCCCTGGAGGATGGGGTCCCCGGGACAGACAATGGCCTTGGGAGGGGGGCCACACGGCCCCTTCCCGATTTTTCTTTTTTTTTTAAATTTAAAATAGGGGCAGGCCCTGGGGGATGGGGTCCTCAGGGCCCAAAAAATTTAAAAAGTAGGGGGGCTACACTGCCCCCCTTCTTAAAGAAATAAAATAAAGAAAAGACCGGCATCGCGCTGGAGGCCACACCCCCTCCTTTCACCACTCCGCAAACGCGCCACCTGGAGCGTTTGCAGAGGGGGAAAGAATTCCCCTTGAATACTGAGGGTCCCTGGGGGCCTACTAGCCCCCCAGGAACCTCCAGTATGCGCCAGGGTGCTGCATTGCAGAGAGGTGTTCTGAGGCCATGCCCCTTTTTACACCTCTCTGCAACGCAGCCTTGTGGCACATACTGGAGGCACCTGGTGTTCTAGTTGAACCCCAAGGACGCCCAGGATTCAAAGGGACTTAATTCCCCAACTTAAAACTCGCCACGGGGCATGTTTGCACAGTGGTGAAGTGAGGGGGCGGGGCCTGAGTTCACAGTTGTGCAAACACGCCCTGTGGTATGGTTTAAGTTGGGGAATTAATTCCTTGTCAATACTCAGGGTACATGGGGCCAACTAGCCCACCAGGTACATCATTTAAGCGTCACGGAGCTGCATTGCAGAATGTTGTAAAAAGGGGCGTGGCCTCTGGACACCTCTCTGCAAAGCAGCCTCCTGGCGCATACTGGAGGGACCCGGAGGGCTAGTTGGCCCCCAGGGACCCACAGGATTGAGGAGGAATTAATTCACTAACTTAAAATGTGCCACAGGGTGTGCTTGCAGACATATCACCATAGGCCATGCCTCCTTCCTTCACCACTGTGCAAATGCACCCTGTGGCACGTTTTAAGTTGGGGAATTAATTCTCTTTCAATACTGAGGGTCCCTGAGGTCCAAGTAGGCCAACAGGTATCTTCAGTATGCGTCAGGGAGCTGCGTTGCAGACAGGTGTTCAGAGGCCACCCACCTTTTTACACCTCGCTGCAACGCAGCTCTGTGGCGCTTACTGGAGGTACGTAGGTGGATAGTTTGACCCGAGGGACCCTTAGGAATGAAGGGGACCTAATCTCTCAACTTAGAACGGTGACAGAGTGCGATTACACAGTAGTGAAGGGAGGGGAGGGGACTGATGTGATGTGTGCAAACACGTCCTGTGCAGCGCTTTAAGTTGGGGAAAAAATTCCACTTCAAACCTGAGGGACCATGGGGGCCAAGTAGCCCACCAGGTGATTCCGGGAAGCACCACTGCGCTGCTTTGCAGAGAGGTGGTGCAGGCTGTGCCCCTTTTTACATCTTTCTGCTACGCAGCTCTGTGGTACTTACTGGATGTACTACGAATTCCGATTTACTCACCTGTTTTCAGGAGAGACCTCAGTAATTTGAATTTCGTTCCATAGGCTAACATTGACTGGTTTCACTTGGAAATTCTTCTAAGTGTGGAGTTTTGCAAATTAAAAATATTCCCCTAAAATCGTCTGAACAAAAAAAATCCGATTTACTCACCTGTTATCAGGAGATAACCCAATGCTGCATCTTTTAGCCCAGCACTGACCCTGAAAAGTAATTCTAACCATACTTACCAGTAACTTGTATTTCCTTCTATAGGAATCCATTGTCTGGTTTTACCAGAAAAGTTTCTAAGTGTCTATTTTCACAAACTACAAATATTCCTAAAAAATCGCCTATATGACTTAAATGCATTCTTTCAACTGTTTACAGGAGATGCACCAGTGCTGGATCCAGGATCCACCACTGAGTAAGAAAAAGTAACGATAACACTACTTACCTGCTAAGTGAATTTCCTTCGATAAGGTAACATTGACTGGTTTCACTTGGAAATCCTTCTAAGTGTGGAGTTTTGGAACTTAAAAAAAACCAAATATTACAATTTTAATATTAAAAAAAATAAAAATTCAATTTATATTAAAAATATATAATGTAATTTAAAAAATAAAATATCTAAAAATAAATAGCTTAAAACAATGTAGTAAATCAGTATAAAAAATACCAATTCATACATTTAAAAATTATCATTTACAAAACCTTTGAAATTCACTGAAAAAACCATAGGTTTCACACATGTTATAGTTAGCTGGACATTTCACTCATACAAAACCATTGAAATTCCGCCGTTATAGTTAGTTAAGCTAACTATAACTCGCGTGCCCGCAATGCACTGCTGATGACGTCACATATTACATCACTCATGACATGGTCAGTGACATCACTCATGACATCACTGATGACATCTCAAATTACATCACTGATGACATCATCCTTGTGAAAGAGACCTCCTCTCACCGTAATATAACCTTTGATACACACGTTCAAAAATAGAAACAAAAATTTTCAAAAAAATGGAGATATCAATACCAGTTACAACAACCTATTCAGTAATTCCAACATCTACATACACATCCACTCATTCACCAACAGTTCTATATAGTCACTCATACATGTACTCACTCATCATATGTACTCATACACCTATACATCCTTTTACACACCGACACTCATCCATAAGAGTTACTCACACACATACTCACACATGCAAATAAACTATCAAACATCCATTTACTTGCATATACAGCTATACACACACCACTACACTTACTTCTACAGAAATGTACACACACATACTCTCTTAAACAATCACTTATAGAAACACATACCTATTTATACAGGAACTCTTCCAATCTCCCACTCTCACATATACTCACTTATATAGATCAATACTAACATATACTAGTTTTAAACATATGTAGTTACTCATAAAGATACTATTGAGACAGGCATTCACTCACTAACACACCCATACACACACTCATCCACCCATACAGTCCTGCACACATGCTGTCTTCAAAACACATACAAAAAATGAGTCAGTCATTCATGCATCTATGCGCTATGTAATACTCCCCACCAAACCATACAGACACTCATACTGATACTCAAAAAACCAACTAATAACCCATGTAGACACTCATGTAGCTACTCACCATCCCATGCAGCCACTTATACAGAAAAGTGAGACACTGATACAGATATTTACATATTTAAACTTTTCTCGCTAATACATGTATTCACTAAGATACACTTAATGAGTCAGTAATACAATCCATTTTACAAAAAAAAGCATCAATCAATCAATCAAGGAACTTGTGAAGCGCGCTACATACCCGTGAGGGTCTCAAGGCGCTGGGGGTGAGGTGCTGTTACTGTTCGAAGAGCCAGGTCTTGAGGAGCCTTCTGAAGGTGAGCAGGTCTTGGGTCTGCCGCAGATGGGTTGGGAGGGTGTTCCAGGTCTTGGCGGCTAGGAAGGAGAAGGATCTGCCGCCGGTGGTTGTTCGTTGGATGCGCGGGATGGCGGCAATGGCGGGGCCGGCAGAGCGGAGCTGGCAGGCGGGGGTTTAAAAGTTGAGTCTGTTGTTCAGGTAGGCTGGTCCGGTGTTGTGGAGCGCCTTCTGTGCATGGATGAGGAGCTTGAAGGTGATCCTCTTGTTGACCGGGAGCCAGTGCAGGTCTCTTATGTGGGAGGTGATGTGGGTGTGGCGGGGACATTGAGGATCAGTCAGGCGGAGGTGTTTTGGATGCGTTGGAGTTGTCGCAGGTGTTTGGGCGTGTTCCTGCGTAGAGTGCATTGCCGTTGTCCAGCCTGCTGCTGACGAGGGCTTGGGTCACTGCTCTTCTTGTTTCGGACGGGATCCACTTGTAGATCCTGCGAAGCATGCGGAGGGTGTTGTAGCAGGAGGAGGAGATGGCGTTGACCTGCTTTGACATGAAGAGGGAGTAGTCGAGGATGAATCCTAGGTTGCGTGCATGGTCCGTGGGAATAGGAGCTGTACCCAGTGTGGTAGGCCACCAGGAGTTGTCCCACGCAGAGAGGGTGGGGCCTAGGATGAGGACCTCCATCTTGTCGGAGTTCAGTTTCAGATGGCTGCTCTTCATCCACTCGGCGACGGCCTTCATTCCCTTGTGGAGGTTGGTCCTGGCGGTGTGCGAGTCCTTGGTGATGGAGAGGATGAGCTGGGTGTCGTCGGCATAGGAGATGATGTTCAGGTCGTGCTGGTGGGCTGCTTGTGTGAGGGCGGCCATGTAGATGTTGAACAGTGTCAGGCTGAGGAATGAGCCCTGGGGAACGCCGCAGATAATGTCGGTGTCTTCGGATCGGAAGGGCGGGAGTCGGACTCTCTGGGTTCTGCCGGAGAGGAAGGACGTGGTCCAGTCTAGGGCCTTCTTCTAGATTCCAGCTTCTTGGAGACGTGTTCTTGGTGTGCGGTGGCAGACCGTGTCGAAAGCGGCTGACAGGTCCAGGAGGATGAGGGCTGAAATTTCACTTTTGTCTAGCTGGCGCCTGATGTCATCTGTGGCGGCAATGAGGGCAGTCTTGGTGCTGTGGTTGCATCTGAATCCGGACTGGGATAGGTCTAGGATGTTGTTGTCCTCGAGGTGGCGGGTCAGCTGTATGTTGGCGATTTTCTCGATGACCTTCGCCGGGAAGGGAAGCAGGGAGATGGGCTGGAAGTTCTTGAGGTCTTTGGGGTCCGCCTTGTGTTTCTTGAGGAGGGCGTTGATTTCGGCGTGCTTCCAGCTATCCGGGAATGTCGCTGTGTAGAAGGAGATGTTGATGACCTTCTGTAGTTGGGGTGCGATGGTTGCGTCAGCTTTGCTGAAAATGTGGTGAGGGCAGTGGTCTGACGGAGATCCTAAGTGGATGGAGTTCATGATCTTGCGTGTCTCTTCGTCGTTGACGGAGGTCAATTAGTTGGTGCAGGTGGTGTTCGGGGTGTGGTCTGTTGCGGTCGGGGCGGGCGAGGAGTTGAAGCTGTCATGGATGTCGGCGATCTTGCGATGGAAGAAGGTGGCCAGTGATTGGCACAGATCTTCTGAGGGCGGGATGTTGTTGGTGTTGGCGCTGGGATTGGAGAGTTCCTTCAAAATGTTGAAAAGCTATTTTCTGTTGTGTGCGTTGTTGCCCAGTCGGGCTTTGAAGGACGATCTCTTGGCTGTTCTGATGAGGTGGTGATGTCTGCGGATGGCATCCTTGTGGGCTGCGTGGCTGTCCGGTGTGCGGTCGTGGAGCCATTTCTTCTCCAGCTTCCGGCATGTGCGTTTGGAGGTCTGGAGTTCTTCGGTGAACCAGGCGGCTTTCTTGCTGGGGTGGTTGCTGGAGGGTTTCTTGATGGGGGCGAGGGTGTTGGTGCTGGTGCAGTCGTCAATCCACTGTCTGAAGTTTCAGGCGGCAGCATCTGTGTCGGTGGGGTCAGGGGTGGGTTCTGGGCGAGGGTGAAGGTCAGCTGGACTTCGGTGACTTTGCTCCAGCAGCGGTGAGGCAGCAGTTGGGTGCGGTGGTGCTTGGTTGGTTTCTTGAAGGTGAAGTGGATGCATCGGTGGTCGATGCATCCATTTAGACACTTATTTACCCATTTATTCTTCCATCGACCTTTAGATATACATATATAAAAAATATTTATTTTTCAGAAAGACACACATTCACTGAGATGTCATCAATGATTTCATGAGTGATGTCACTGGACATGTCATGAGTGATGTAATATGTGAAATCATCAGCAGTGGATTGCGGGCGAGCGAGTTATAACTAGCTGAACAAACTATAACGGGGGAATTTAAATGGTTTGTATGAGTGAAATGTCCAGTTAACTATAACGCCCCTGAAACCTATGTTTTATTCAGTGAATTTCTAAAGTTTTTTAAATGCTAATTCCTAACTATAACGTGCCTGAAACCTATGGTTTTTTCAGTATATTTTAAAGTTTTTTAAATGCTAATTCCTAACTATAACTTATCTGAAACCTATGGTTTTTTAGGTGAATTTCAAAGGTTTTGTAAATTACAATTTTTAAATGTATTAATTGTTCTCTTTATTTTTTTATACAGATTTTCTACATTTTTTCACAATTTATTTTTAGATATTTAAGGCTTGTGCCGTGCCGCCGCCCGCCCGTCCCGTGCCAAAAAACTACCTGATATCGCCCGAAATCACCGGGTGACCAAGGCTGTTTGCCGATTGTTGCTGCTGTTTGCTGGTTGGCGGTTGGCGGCCTGCGAGGCAGCTGAGGCAGCGCTGGGACAGCCTGTCCATGAGCGCATCAGAGGTGACGTCGGAGGTGGCGGAGAGCGGAGGACGGAGGATGGTGTACAGGGTGCAGTGGGCTGTGGGCAGACAGTGAGGCCAGTGAAGCGAAGCCAGCCAGTGAAGCTTCTAAATTGACTGCCCGGAGTAGAGGAGCTACAGAGACAGAGACATAGAACCACAGAGACTCAGAGACTCACGGAACAGCAGAGTGCAAGGTCAAGGTCTCTGTTGTGAGGAGCAGAGTTGAAAGTCAAAAAGGCAGAGCCTGCTACGGAAAGCCTTACTGTCCAAAAGAGGAAAATGGCACCCAGTTGCTGGGAGGAAACTCCTGGCATGGTGCCCTGGTGACACAACATCGGAAGAGCCAGTGTATTTAACCCCTTCTCCCTTTCCTTATTTTGTTACCCCTCTCCTGAGGACTCTCGTTGCTGCCCTGCTGGGTGGAGTACAAAGCCTGGGAGGGACTGCTGTTTGGCTCCTCTGACCGCCATTTCTATCACCATGCCGGGATTAGGACGGGGATTACAACCCCCAGAATCCTCCAGTGGCGCGGTCTTGCATCAGAACTCAGAGCCAGGAGGCGCTTAAAACCACCTGAGGCCCCCCACAGTGTGGGACGCGCCCGTCCGCGCCCGTCAGAGGCCAGAGGAGGCCGGGCTGGGCCACGTTATTGAAATTTTTTGCTGTACTGTAAGCATCCTATTCCCTCTTTAGGGTTTTTATTATTTCCTTGTAAATTCGATTGTTTGTAGCTAACTGCTGGCTCTGAGGCCTCTATAAAAATGAGTAAAAGGAAGGTCATGGACAGGGTGGTGGGCACTCTTGATGCTTTTTTAAATCGCGCTTAATCTGTCTTAATGCATGAGATCCAGGCTACTGAGCGAAGGCTCTCATTGGAACCATTACCTCCCTGGGGAAGTTCCCTACCCTGTGCCCAGATACCTCAAAATATGCCAAATAATGACTTAGAATCAGCCAGTGATATAACTCCTCCTAGTCTGTCTTGTGAAGTGTCCTCGTCTCCCAATACGGGTAATTCGCAAGCCCAGGCTGGTATACAAAGCCCTGCAATGGTAATTACTAGGGGGAAGAAAGCCTTGGGGGGGTCAAATGGCTGAACCACCAACGAAAAAAAGGAAAGGTCGACCATCAGTTAAACACAACCCACTAGCTACCACTAAGGAACCCAAAAGGGTACATGTTTTTGGGAAGTCGGATGCCTCTACCTCGGTTGATAATTCTGCCACCAACCTTGCATCCACCTCGTCAACTCACCAACCTAAGCAGGTAACCTGTTCCAACACTCCGCTTAATGTAGAGGAACTTTGCTCGCTAATAAATAAACAATTAGCAGCTCTTATCGACCCACTAACCAAGAGATTTGATTTAGTGGTTGAAAGGCTAGAAAAGATAGAACAAAGCCTATATAATAGCAACCCAAGGAACACCAACCAATCTACTACCCATGCTAACGGGACAGTCCGATGTAACACCTTAGTGACGATACCAAGTTTGCAGCCGGGAAATCTGGTAAATGTACAAACAAGTCTCGGTTCGGTGCAGCCTGGTATAAATCTATCTAGCCTTTCCAACCCTAGTTTAAACAAAGGTACCCACACACTCGTGATACAGCCAAGTGGGGATGAGGGTAACAGAGGGGTCAGGTTGTTCAGGGAATGGAAGGGGACACTAACATGCTACCTAGTCTTCACCTACCCCCCAAAGCCACCCCCTATACGGATGTTTTAGCCAATGTGCCCCCTCTCCCCACGGGTACCCGTGTGCACTGGTCAACACTTAAAAATAAGGCTCTTAATTTAGTGAGCAAAAAGACAGGTATTAGACACCAACTGTTCGATGAGTTTAAAATGGTGCGTCAAATTCATTGTAAAGGTCACTCACATAAAACGATAGTTGGTGACTCTGTGGTGTTGAGTTTCAGGTCTCCTTCCCGGGTCCAATACATTCATGAGATGTCTGAACACTACTTCCCAGTAGCTGAGGAAATTAGAATACTTCCTTTGGGGTATTTCTATAATCCACAGAACATGCCCCGTTATAGAGAACTGAAGGCTCATAACGGTGGCTTTAACCCGGTTAATTATCCGGTACAAACTAATAACCGGTTTGTGCCACTATCAACCCTAGGAGATAATGACTGACTGGGAGGGAGGGATAACATACCACAGCTTGCAGGCAGAAGTGCTAGTAAAGTGATAGACGGGAACCAGGCAAAATACATTGGTAACCTGCTGGGAAGTGAGAATGTACTCCCATGTCCTACGCCTTTAGCTGGCAGAAGGAGTGACTGCATGGGCAATGATCCACGGGCCACTCCCATTAATATTATTGCCTAGCCCATAGTAGAAACACCTACTATAGGCGAGTCACCGTCTGTTACTGGGAATGTTGAAGAGGGGCAGACAAGCTACATGATCAAAGGTCCGAGCCCCCTGTAGCCATGCCTGATCCTATCTTCCTGGAATATAGCAGGATTAGAAACAAAAACAACGTCCACAGATTGGACATTATACATGGAGTCAACAGATGTGTGGGCGTTCCAGGAGACTTGGGCAGTGGTGGGAGTTTTTCTTCCGGGCTATTTAAACTTCTATAAAGCAGCGACTAGGGGTTTGAGGGGTCGGCCAGCTGGCGGGTTGACATGCTAGATAAGACAATCATAGGGGGTAAGGGTGGAGGAGTTGACCATCGATTGCCCAGACATAATGGCTATAAGGGTTAGCTCATTAAATGGGCTAGACCTAATAATATATCATTATCTATTCGCGGGGCCAACCAGGTGGTAGGATTTCTAATGTTATAACAACTCTTGAAAGACATCTGATTTCTGAAACAAACACTAGTAGCGTGATTATAGCCGGGGATTTTAATACTTGCTTCGAATCCTTAGGTTGTGAAGATGGACAGCTGAGTGAAGAGGTGAATGCTATATGGGGAATACCACAGCTGGACCTCAAACCAATAAGGAAAAGGTCTGAGGCCGCTATCCAGCTGAAGGGGCTCTGCTTGTAAAGTGGCTTAAGGGCCAGTCCGATAGGCAGGGAGCAAACACATTTGACAATGGTAGAACAGGTAGTCGTATAGACTACATTCTTGTCAATGTGGAATTACGGCCATCGGTGTTAGATATGGAGGTTCAGATGAGGCCAGAGAGCGATCACAATCCTCTGATTTTAAAAGTTAATGATAGATGCATTTGCAGTCTTTTACAGAGGGATGGCGATATAATCCAAGAAACAGTTTCTATTGCAAATGTTCAAAGAAGGGTCCGTGGGAAAGGGTAGCCAATAATGAGAGTAATATTAAACAGATTAGGGTCTTGATTTGGGTGCCTTGACATTACTCTCTGACAGCAACGATCAGGAAGATTTAAATCTGATTTTTTTGAGTGTACACAATGAACTGTTTTCAGGTCTGAAAAAGTTCTTTATTAAAAATTGTCCTCGTAATAAATCCTGACCACCTAAGTTAAGCACATGCTATAACAAAAGCTGTAGATTGGCGTACAAAGCCCTTGTGGTAGCTATTAGGTCAAGGTCACAGGGCAATATTAAACAGTGCAGAACCATCTACAAAGCTTCCCAGAGACAAGCCAAGAGAGGGTGGGATGAAGACAGATGGAAGGACTTGTTGCAGGCATGCAATGGGAGAAATATGACCCAGTTTTGGCACCTACTCAAATGGGGGAATAATCCACAGCATCAGAACCCCCATAAACACGTCGAACCCGAACAATGGGTGTCGTTTTTTGAAACTCAGTTCAGGGCATCAATTAGTAGCGATGTGATCCCTCCTTTTACCCTACTGGAAGAACCATTGAAGTTTTCATGCAGAGAGGTGGAGTCTGTGTTGAAACTAGTTCCAAGTGGCAAGGCACTAGGGCCAGACTGCATCCCTGCAGATCTGTTGATCAGCTAACATGCTGCTCCCCATGTAGAAAAGCAATAGTCTTTGGTTTTTGGAAGAGAGAGCAGGTTTCCTGCTCTCTCTTCAAAAACCAAAGCAGTTTGCTATGGTAGGGCGGGAGCCGCAAGTCTCCCGCCCTACCATAGCAAACTACAGTGAACCGGGGGTGGTTACCCCAGAACACTGCAGGAGCCGGCCTTGAGGGTTGCGTTCCCCTGGGCCACCACAAGGCTCCAGGAGGGGTCCCACTGCCCCCCAACATTTAAAAGGCCCAGGGGGTTGTGGTCTCCGGGGCTTGGGGGTCCGTCACGGACCCCCCAATTTGAAAATGTAGTGCCCCTCGGAGGTGGCGCTCCCCAGGGCATGTGGGAGGTCTTGAGACCCCATCACAGGTGTTTTTTTGTTGGTTTTTTTGTTTTAAAGAAGCCCCAGGTGGTGGTGGTCCCTAGGGCTGCGGGGGGCCGTGAGCCCCCGCATACATAATGTTAAAGCCCCGGGAAGTGGCGGTCCCCGGGGATGGGGGGCCCCTCTGGGCCCCCCAAATATTATAATAAAACAGAAGCCCCGGGGGTGGCGGTCCACGGGGCTGCAGGGGGCCGTGAAACCCCCACATATGTAACAATAAAGGCCCAGGGGTCCCCCAGGGTCCCCCGGGGCTGGGAGACACCCTGGACCCCCATTTTAATTATACACATTGCCCCCGGGATTTGGCCCCCCGGGGGCTTATTACAAATTACTAAGGCTTCGGGGTTTCTTTTTTTTCATGGGAGACGCGTATCCTACGTGCATCCCGCGTCCCTTGTGGGACCCCCTGAGCAGGCCTAGGGGGTCATGGTGTTTCTACCCTTCCCCCTTTGCGTCTTTTGCGTACTTCTTTTTCAATTTTCTTGTGCCTCGTTCTATCGAGACACATGATGGCTGCCAACACTTCCTGGTTTGGAGTGTTGACAGACAGTTGACAGCTAATTAGCATGCAGCTCGTGCTCATAAAGGTACACATACCCTACGCGCCCACAGATATATCTATGATTTTACTTTTGATTTAATCAGGAACTACTGCACGGATTTACACTATTTAACAAAAAGCGTGAAATGTGAACAAAACTCTACCTTTTTGTCAAACTTGGTGTAAATCCGTTCAGCAGTTCGGGCTGTAGCTGCGGCTAAAGGTCCCTAAGGAAAATTGCATGGGGAAAACACGTTTTGGGACCCCTCTTTTTTCTCGGCCCCAGCTTGACGAATCTCCCAGAAACTTTAAGGATAGGTAGGAGCAGAGCAGAGCGGGCCATCTTCTTGTAAAATTTCGCGATGACTCGCCAAACGGCGGAAAAGTTATTCCAAAAAGAAAGTTGCGGATTTCCTATGGAAACTAGGTCCTTACTATGACTACCTACTGGTGACCGCCAGTAGGATATATATATATATATATATATATATATATATATATATATATATATGTATATATATATATATATATATATATATATATATATATATTACCTACTGGCGGTCGCCAGTAGGTATATATAGTTAGGATTTTTTCTCTATGGGATTTTTGAAAATTCTATGTCAAATAACTTTGGCGTTTGTGGACGGAATTGGCTGAAATTTTCAGGAAAATGGCACATATTGTTTCTGAGCAGCCCGAACGGCTGAATGGATTTGCACGAAACTTGGCAAAATTGTAGGGACTGGTAGCCCGATGTGCCTTTTGTAGGTCTCAATATATGTGCTACAGTGGATTTTGAGAAATTAACGTTTAAAAAAAGATATATATCTGTAACAGCGGACCGGGCAGCGCTCCAGTACGCGTACTTTTCGCGCAACGGAGCTTTGTGAAGCGAAGCTGATTGGTTCTCCGGCGTCTGTAAACATTCCGAACAGTCCGTAGCGGCCGCCATCTTGTCTCTCGGTAGGATCGAGAGACAAGAGGAGGCCAAAGCGAAGGGGCAAATGACCATAAGGGGGCATAGTAGATCCTCGCTGACCCCCTAGGTTTGATGTGGAGGTTTTAAAAGGGCCCCGCGGGGCAAAAAAAAATAATAATAATAATAATCGAACGGCTGAATGGATTTGCACGAAACTTGGTAAAATATTAGGGACTGGTAGCCCGATGTGCCTTTGCTAGGTCTCAATATATGTGCTCCAGTGGATTTTGAGAAATTAACGTTCAAAAAAAGATATATATCTGTAACAGCGCTCCGCTTCGCGTAACGGAGGTTTGCGAAGCTGATTGGTCATTCTGTCACTGGGCTATAGTTGGGCTACATCTGGCTGATATTTGGGCTACATTTGTTTTTTTGTCTCTGGCGGCCATCTTTGGGCTACATTGGGCTACATTGGGCTTCATTGGGCTTCATTGGGCTTCATTGGGCTACATTGGGCTACATTTGGGCTCCAACATATATATAGGCCAATGTAGCCCAATATATATTTTTCAAAGTTAATTTTCGTAAAAACCACTGGAGCATATATCTTGAGACATAGCAAAGGCACATCGGGCTACCAGTCCCTACAATTTTGCCAAGTTTCGTGGAAATCCATTCAGCCGTTCGAGCTAAAAGTGAGTCCAACCGCCCTATGGAAATGAAGGAAATGAATGGGTAATTTGTAATTAGCAAATAGCTCATCGCAAACTAGGAATGGTAAAGAATCGCTATTTATTCCTTAAAGTTCGCTATTTAGGAAATGCAAAAAACTTTGATGATACATATGGCGGTTCATCTCTAACAAGATAAGAAGCATAGGGATAGATTTATGATGACTGGCGCATCACCAGGGATGTGTTAGTGATTCTGTGCCGCTGTTCCGTCACCTATGGTGTGCTGCATTTACAATGCGGCGCATCATGGGGCAAAAACAGCACAGATGCGTGATGTATCTGTGCCGTAAAGGTGGCGCATTGCTGGAGTTGTATCGCAAGTGTGATGAAGCTCCAGCAAGGGTCGGGGGTGCCCCTGTCGCAGGGTTTCTGTTCTCACACAGAACTGTGGACAGAGGATTGGAACCTCGGCGAATTAGGGTGCCCCAAAACTCACCTTAGTAATCAAAAACCCCTTAGCAAGCTAGGTACAGTGTCACATTGGATATAACAAACTGTCAATGTTTAGACAATCCAGAATATGAACTTATAGTACCTCAGGATACGTGGAACTCATGAACAGTCGGTCGTTATATATTTCTTAGAAACCAGAACATGGAGTTAAGAAGAACACATGTGTATTTGAAATGTTTATTTACTAATGCCGTCTTCTCAGGCGTAGTATCTTAGATAATACAAGTACACATATTATCAGTAGCAAAATTACCAGCATAGTTACTAGTACATAAAAAGTGAATGGTGACAGTATGTTAACATGCTGTAAATGAATAAGAGTTAGCAACACTTATAAGCAGCCACGGGCCGTGGAGGGAGTTACGGTGGGGCAGGGAGGCGGGGAGGGGGAGGGGCAGGGTGGAGAGGGCTCCACCCTGCCCCTCCCCCTCCCCGCCTCCCTGCCCCACCGTAACTCCCTCCATGGCCTGCGGCTGCTTATATCTCACCCTCCCTAATACACATATTATATTATTTGCTAAGAAGGTCTGTTTGTGTTGGTTTAGGGCGTGCCCATACTTTAGTGTCTTAGATTTGAAGGAATCACATCAGCATACACCAGCTCTCTCTTCATGTGAACCGCATCAACTGTTGTGTATGTGTGTTCGGCAAAGCAATATAAAACCCGCCTCATGCCCAGAATTGGCAGAAGCTGCACTTATGTTATGAGTATGAAGTCGTGGAGATCAGACCTCATAACAATTCTGTATCGTGTTGTTCTTGAAACTTCAGCACTCGCTGTACAGATATAGTTTAACAAGCAAAGCAGATAGTAGAGCAATAACATATTATTCTCATGTAAACCACGATGAACTACTAGGTTGAAAGCTAAAGCAACAACTAAGTGTCGTGTGCAGAAGTTGCAAAAAAGGAAAAATGGTGTTTAAACCGGTAATGAGCCCATGCTAACTTAACACGGTGTAAAGATATCCAGGACCTAGATGACACCTCCCCATGATCCGGAAACGAACTGAATAAGATAATAGAAGTGCCATCTCATGAGAGCAGATTGCAACTTTATATGTGGACGGTCCGCAAGGTAAAACATTAAAAACTAGGAAAATTTATTGCTAAAGAAAAATAAAACAGCCAAGTACTTTATCGAGTCTTAAGCCAATAGGCAAGCTAAATAATAAAAACTTGACAAATAAGTCAATGAATTGTCAATGAAATGCTAGTATTCAGCATATCAAACATGAAAAAGGTCTATGACATAACTGTGTATGCAAAATAAGCTGCAACAGCCTCCAATAGGAAGTCACCGTCTTCATCCGAAAAGAGTTCAGCCATCCAATTTAAAGCGGAAAAGAACATACGTGCTCTCCCAGCACCGGATCCTCTATCACCATCAGAGGACAGCTCGGTGGGTTTTCAAGAAAGCTCTGTTCCAAGAAAGACTGTGTTGCCACCAGTAAATTCCAGGGACCAATTAGTCCATGCATCAATGCCACAGCCATAATCCTTTCGCCAGGACAAACCAACTCGTGAGTAATGATAGGAGTCATCAGCTGATTAAAGTCGACATCAGGAGAAACCGGTCCGCAGAGACACAAATCAATGGCCCAATCGAAATCACAGGTCAGGCAGTGAAATACAGGCTGGACACAGGTGAAGTAGGAGAATCGAAAAGATAATCCATATGCCGTGCTTAATATCGCCAACGGCATTGTGCCATAATATTCTAGCATGCGATTGCGGAACAGTGTCAGCAGCTGCAGGGCGGGAGCTTGCACAGGAGGGACATCCATATTTAAAAATGTAAAAAAGCACAAGAGCGTCCGCTGGTAATGCAAGTAAAAATGGGAATCCACGAAGCACAGTGGAAAAAAATAGAATGAAAGAAAGCAGGGATGACTCCAAAGATTTTCTCAAATGAAGTCACGAGACCACTGGTAACAACTTTAAAAAAGTGCGCCAGGCCCTTTGTGGAGGACGCGTTAAAGATAGTCCGAACCATCTTGCTGAAATGGAAAGGCGAATCTGTATTGAAAAGGGTCTGCACCTCTGTACGGGTGTTCGCTATGTGAAGCACGAAAGTTTCACGGGCCGAACTCAAGGCCACCTCTCTCTGAGACAAAAGAGCTCTTATTCTTGCCATGCCGTTGAAATCTGCTCCCAAGGTTGGTATTTGTGGCCAGATTGAAAACTCCCTATGTTCATGTGTGGGAGGAAATAGAACATTTCTGCAGCAAATAACCCGTTCACTTACTGTTACGATAAAAGGAATACTTTTAATTAACCCAGAACAATCTTCATTATTGAGCATCAAATAACTACCATTTTCCAACAACTTGAACGTGGGGATGATAGCAGGAACTGGCGTGCCTTGCAACACGCAAGCCATATTTGGTCGGTGTTTGTTGCATGAACCGTGTAACTGTATGTGCCTACACATTAGTGAATGATCTGGCGTCTCAGTGCATTCCTCTCCATTCAGATAAACTTCTTGATCATCTTTGAAACATCTGTATGTGTATGGAAGCGACCAGACCTCATGAAGAAAAGCACTACCTAAAGGTTCATAACGACCTATTGGTATATATTTCATACAATTTGAAAACTTATATAAAGCAAAAGGCAGCGTTATTAAACCGTGGATAAGGCACGTTGCCAAAAAACCCGCAATCCTCTGCTGATGATGTCACTGAGCATGTCATGAATGATGTAATATGTGACATCATCAGCAGTGGATTACGGGTAATAGTATCTCTAGTTTACTCCCCTATAGCTGTCTTTCTTTTAACATAAGTGTCTGTTTCCTTCCCTTATACTTACTGTTCTTTTTTAAAAAAAAAAATGTTGGTTCACTTCCGGTTCGCGTACCGGCGAGCGAACTGGGAAGCGAACTACGAGAAATAGAGGTTGGCACAGTTCCAAATATTGTACCAATTTTTTAATAACGGGGAGGTAGTTCTGAAAAGAACTTTTTTTTTTATTGTTTTTGTTGTTTTATATTTTTTTAATAATTTTTCTGAATTTTTTTTTACTTTTTTTGAATTTTTCTGAACAGTTTTATATTTTTTGGGGTTTTTCTTGCAGGGGGCAATGAAAACGATTCATTGTAAAGGGCTCAACAGGAGCAACAAAACAAAAAAAAAGTATTTATTATTTGGGGCGTTTCGTACAAACTTGCATATGATAGTCAATAGCTCTGTTGATCAGAGTGATGCTTCTTTCTCCGTAGCAAATGAATCCATTGCAATGTACGCAGACGTGTTTTACTTCATGAAATCTCGTTTGAATATTTGGCACCATCTCCCTGCCCTCTGGTCCCGTTACTTCCGGTACAACAGATCTTCTGGCCATAATAGGGAGATTATCTAGGTCGTTACGAAACTGTGCAGCACTGTAGTTGTTAGGATGCCACCTAGTCATATGGCGATGCATTGTGTAGTTTCCGAAACTGTATTTTTTGTCGGTCCCTCTGGACAGTCTATCTTGACATATAAGGCAAGTTACGTATCTTGCATTTACTTTTTTCTGACCTTTGGGAATTTAAAAAAATTGCCAAATGAAGTTTTCTTTCCGGTGAGACGTCCTGGGCTCCTCAGGCAAAAAGTGCCTCTCTTCGTGCTCATCGTCCTCTTCCTCTTCTTCCTCTTCTTGCTGAATTATAACTTGAGCAGGTGGTCCACTCTTCCTTGGATGTGGTGGAGGTGGTGGGGAAGCACCAGCTGAAGCTACTAAAGAAGCCATTGCTCACTGGTAACAAAGGGTCTTTCTCTCACAATGATGAAAGTCAGAGTGAGGAAAGAAGGAGGGATTTTAATCATTTGGGAAAAACAATAGTTCTCAACCAATGAAAAGTGTTCATTTTAGATTATATGACCTAGTCTTACATCATTAGGAAACCAAAAGTGAAATGAACCAATGAAAAGTGTTATTACCAAGTCACATGACCTGCTGTGTTTACGTTAAGCGCTTTGCAGGGCCTCCCGGTTTGCTTCCAGAAACCTGTGCTTTGCGACTCGGTAAGCGTACCAGTTCGCTAACGTAGCACGTCGTATGACGTATCACGCGACAACGCGAAACGTCATGCGGACGGGAGGCGTCACGATGTTGTTTTCTAACGCGGCAGTTGCGGTAAAGAAACGTTTACCGGCTCGCGATCTATTTCGCGGCATCAAGGTCAGCTAACGGGAAGCTTCCCGATTCGCGAAGCGGGAACGAAGAAAAAAAAATATTTTAAAAAAAATTATTAATAAACATATAAAATATATTTTTGGATTTAAAGAAGAATACATTTCACAGCTACAGATATTAGCTGTTAAAAAACCAATGAAATTCACTGAAAAAACAATAGGTTATAGACCATATATAGTTAGGAATTAGCATTTACAAAACCTTGAAAATTCACTGAAAAAACCATAGGTTATAGACCATATATAGTTAGGAATTAGCATTTAGAAAACCTTATTTTACTCACACAAAACCATTGAAATTCCATATATAGTTAGTTGCACTAACTATATATCGCGCACCCGCAATCCACTGCTGATGATGTCACATATTACATCATTCATGACATGGTCAGTGACATCACTGATGACATCACTGATGACATCTCAAATGACATCACTGATGACATCACTGATGACATCTCAAATGACATCACTGATGACATCATGACACACCAATACCAGTTACTACATACGCACTCACTGATTCCTACGTCTACACACACATTCACTCATTCACCCATACAATCACTCATACATACAGTCACTCATTATTACAACACTATCATATGCACTCATACACCTATGCAGACAGTCACACACTGCCACTCATCCATGGAGTTACTCACACACCAAGTCAGTCCTGTAAAGAATCAATCACACTTCCATTTCTTCATCTATACAGTTAAACACAGAACACCATACTTCAGTGACATCACTGATGACATCACTAATGACATCTGAAATGACATCACTGATGACATCTCAAATGACATCACTGATGACATCATGACACACCAATACCAGTTACTACATACGCACTCACTGATTCGTAAGTCTACACACACATTCACTCATTCACCCATACAATTACTCATACATACAGTCAGTTATTATTAGAACACTATCATATGCACTCATACACCTAGTCAGTCCTGTGAAGAATCAATCACACTTCGATTTCCTCATCTATAGTTAAACACAGAACACCATACTTTTCACACATATACTAACACATACTTACTCTCTTATACAATCACTGATACAAGTACACATTGATATGCACAGCGTCACACACCTCCCAGCCAGCCACACACACACTCAGTCTTCCATCCATCCAGTCATTCTTCAATATGTAAAACGTATTTAAACTTTACAAAAACACACAGACACTACATGATGTCATCAGTGATGTCATCAGTGATGTCACTGACCATGTCATGAATGATGTAATATGTGACATCATCAGCAGTGGATTGCGGGTGCGCGATATATAGTTAGTGCAACTAACTATATATGGAATTTCAATGGTTTTGTGTGAGTAAAATAAGGTTTTCTAAATGCTAATTCCTAACTATATATGGTCTATAACCTATGGTTTTTTCAGTGAATTTTCAAGGTTTTGTAAATGCTAATTCCTAACTATATATGGTCTATAACCTATGGTTTTTCCAGTGAATATATATATATATATTCACTGAAAAAACCATAGGTTTCACATCAGTTATAGTTAGGAATTAGCATTTAAAAAACCTATTAAATTCACTGAAAAAACTATAGGTTTCACACCAGTTATAGTCAGCTGGAAATTTTACTCGCATAAAACCATTGAAATTCCCACGTTATAGTTAGTTCGACTCACTATAACTTGCGTGTGCAATGCACTGCTGATGACGTCACATATTACATCACTCATGACATGGTCAGTGACATCACTCATGACATCACTGATGACACCATCCAGTGAATGTGTGTCTTTTTAAAAAATAAATATGTGTTATATATGTATATGTAAAAGTTGATGGAAGAATAAATGTTTAAATAAGTGTTTACATGGATGTTTTTTTTTTTAAAAAATTGGTTAACTGGTTTATTAAGTGTATCTTAGTGAATACATATATTAGAGAGTAATGTTTAAATATTCAAATATATGTATTAGTGTTTCACTTTGTGTATAAGTGCCTGCATGGGTTGGTGAGTTGCTACATGTGTATGTATATGGGTTATTAGATGTTTTTCTTAGTATCAGTATGAGTGTTTGTATGGTTTGGTGGGGGTATTACTTAGCACATAGATGCATGAATGACTGACTCTCTGTTTGTATGTGTTCTGAAGACAGCATATGTGCAGGACTGTATGGGTGGATGAGTGTGTATATGTGGGTGTTAGTGAGTGAATGACTGTCTCACTAGTGTGTTTATCAGTAACTACATATGTTTTAATCTAGTATATGTGAAGATTGATGTATATAAGTGAGTATATGTGAGAGTGAGGAATTGTAAGAGTTCCTGTTTAAATTAGTATGTGTTTCTATAAGTGATTGTTTAAGAGAGTAAGTATGTGTAAGTTTCCTTAGAAGTAAAGTGGTAGTGTGTGTATCGCTGTATATGCAAATAAATGGATGTTCAATAGTTTATTTGCATGTGAGAGTATCTTTAGGATGACTGTCGGTGTGTAAGAGGATGTATAGGTGTATCACTTCATATGAAGAGTGAGTATATGTATGAGTGACTATATAGAACTGTTGGTGAATTAGTGCATGAGTATATAGATGGTGGAATAATTGAATTGGTTGTTGTAACTGGTATGGCTATCTCCATTTTTTTGAAATTGTTAGTTTTTATTTTTGAATATGTGTTTCAAGGTTTACATTTCAGTGAAAGGAGGTCTGTCACTCTGTCACAAGGATGGTGTCGTCAGTGATGTCATGAGTGATGTCACTGACCATGTCATGAGTGATGTAATATGTGACGTCATCAGCAGTGCATTGCACGCGCAAGTTATAGAGAGTCCAACTAACTATAACGTGGGAATTTCAATGGTTTTATGCGAGTAAAATTTCCCGCTGACTATAACTGGTGTGAAACCTATAGTTTTTTCAGTGAATTTAATAGGTTTTTTAAATGCTAATTCCTAACTATACCTGGTGTGAAACCTATGGTTTTTTCAGTGAATTTCAAAGGTTTTGTAAATGCTAATTCCTAACTATATATAGGGCCTCAAACCTATGAAATGTAATATTTTTTACAATGAATCCTATATTGTATATTTATATAATAAAAAAATTGTATTTAACATTTAAAAAAAAAATTTTTTTTGCCGTGGAGCGCTCCCGGGGCGCGTACCGGGGAGCGCCCCGGTCAGCGCAATTTTGCGGCACACCCCGGGGCGCGTACCGGGGAGCGTCCCGTTACCGCTATTGCCGCGAACGAAAACATCCTTGTGACGTATCGCGTAGCCGCGTCCGCGTGATACGTACGGCGTAAGCGCGCCCGGAAGCACCCACGCGCATACGAACCTGCTACGTAAGCGCCCCGGGGCGCGCCCAAACATCATCGTGACGTATCACATACCCGCGTCAGCGTGATACGCACGGCGTAAGCGCACCCGGAAGCACTTGAGCGCATACGATCGCGCAACGTAAGCATCCGACGCGCTTATGCGACGCACCCCGCAGAACAGTTTTGGTTTCCAAATGATGAAAGCCCGGGTCATGTGACCTGAAAATAACACTTTTCATTGGTCCAGGACATTTTTTTTTTCCAAATGATGAAAGCCCCCACCTTTTTTCCTTATTCAGACTTTGTCCTTTGACTGAGGAAGACCTGTTTGGAGATCTGTGACTAATATTTTGTACTTTAAAATGGCTACAGTAGCAGCAGCAGCTGGAGCATCTGCACCACCACCACCACCACCAAGAGGACCACCACAACATCACATTGGTGGTCAAGAAGAAGAAGAGGAGGAGGAGGAGGTGGAGGAGGAGGAGGAGGAGGAAGAGGGGAGTAGGACATTCCTGCCAGAAGACAATACCCCATATAGGCCAAAGCAGCACATTGTATGGGAGTTTTTTTCCATCCCAGATGGCAAGAAGAAAGTGAATGCGCCAAAGGTCACTTGCCAAATCTGTGGCTCCGAACTTTCAAGGGGGAACCCTAATAAGAAATATTTATTTGGCAATAACACCATGATTCGGCACATGCAGTGCAAGCATCCCAACAACTATGCTGCGGCAGAGGTGAGAGAACTGGCCAGTAACCCTCCCCAATCTTCGCCCAGCACCTCCAAAAGAAAGCAACCCACTCCATCGGGACCAGAGACAAGAGAGATGGTCCCAAACATACAACCACAATTTGGTGAATTCAAGATCACTTGTATTTTATGTGGTAAGACCATCACCTATGGTGAGCAGAGCATAAAGCTCATCAACTGGGCTGGTGACAACCACAATTGCCCCAAAAAACCATAATTTTTTCCTTATTTTTCTTTGTTCCAGTTGAGCCGTTTACAATTCCCTGTTTTTTGTTTCTCCCCATAAAAATAACCAAAAAAAATATAAAATAGTTCATAAAAGCCAAAAAAAGTACAAAATGTTCAAAAAACCATTTAAAAAAAATATAAAACAACAAAAAGAAGAAAAAAAACAGTTCTTTTTAGAACTACCTCCAATTTATAAAAAAAGGCTACATTTTAAAAAAAATCTGTCATTCTTTTTTCCCCATGGTACGCTCCCCAGTACGCTCCCCGGTGTGCATACCGGGCTATCCCCCCGCGAAAATCGAAAAAAAAAAAATGTTTTGCCCCTCGAAGCCCTTTTATGGCCCCCACATCAAACCTATGGGGTCAGGGGGGGTCTACCCTGCCCCCTTTTGGTCATTTCCCCCTTTGTTTTTGCCACCTCTTGTGTCTCGATTCTACCGAGACACAAGATGGCGGCCGCTCCGGACTGTTTGGAATGTTGACAGACACCCGAGAGCCAATCAGCTTTTCACGCGCGAACTCGCGTAGCGCGCTGGTACGCGCCCCGGTGCGCGTACCGGGGCGTGCTTATAGATATATATATTTTTTTGAACCTAAATTACTCAAAATCCTCTGGAGCTCATATCTTGAGACATAGCAAAGGCACATCGGGCTACCAGTCCCTACAATTTTGCCAAGTTTCGTGGGAATCCCTTCAGCCGTTCGGGCTAAAAGTGAGTCCAACCGCCCTATGGAAATTAACATGGGGAAAACACGTTTTGGCTCCCCCCTTTTATCTCGGCCCCCGCTTGATGAATCCCCCCCAAACTTTCAGGGAAGGAGCGGAGCGAAGCTGGCCATTTTCTTGGAGAACTTCAGCCAATTCCGTCAATCAACGCCAAAGTTATTCCCAATAGAATGTTGCAGATTTCCTATGGAAACTAGGTCCCACCTATAACTACCTACTGGCAACTGCCAGTAGGTAGTGTATGTACATAAGTGATATAATTTTTATGTATATATTGACTGTGTCCCATATTTAAATTTCAATTGTTTGTGGAGTTCAGTATGTAGATATGATATAGGCTGAATTGAAACTGTCTAAATTCTTTAAAATCAAGCAGAACCCAAGCTCTGTGGAACTAAACTCAGCAACACCCTCCACCTCTAATCTCCAAGCCAGTGATGTGAGAGGTCTACTCACTCTTTGCCAGTTGGATGAAGAAACGAATGACATCAGTGGCAATTTGTCGACACAGGAGGAACTAAGAGCTGCTGAAATCCAACAAATTGGAGCAGGATCAAGTCCGTTCAAACCATCATCTACTTTCATGCCCATCATGCCCAAGGATGCAATTGACTCGTTCCATGATGTGGTAGTTTCAGATCTTAAAAAACTACACCACCAGGTCAAACACCGTGGTAGAATAAAGCAGGATAAAGAAAAACAATACTGGGCTCTAGTATCTAGATTGAAAAATGACCACCGCAATGTAGTATGCAGCTCTGACAAAGGTGGAAATATTGTCATCTGGCCACAAGAACAATACATTGCCGAGGCCACTCAACAACTTTCAGATCCTACATGCTACACCAAAACTGATGTTAAACAATACGACGTGGCAAGGGAAAAGTTGAGAAAACTCCTCCTTCAGTACAAAAGGGAGGGTTTAATCTGCACTCAAGAGTTTAAATTCCTGCATGTCGAATCACCAGTCATGGCGCGTTTCTATTTGATACCCAAAGTCCACAAGGAAGTAACACCTGTACCTGAGCGACCAATTATTTCCGCTATAGAAAGTATGGGAGAACATCTTGCGCAATATATAGATTACTTCCTGCAGCCGTTGGTGGTCAAATTACCCACATACATCAAAGATACGGGACATTTCCTGAGTAAAATGAACAATGCCACTTGGACAGAAGACTCTCTACTAATCACGCTAGACATTGAGGCTCTGTATACGAGCATAGAACATCAAAAAGGTTTGAAGGCTTTGGAATTTTTTCTCAGCACGAGACCGGTAGAATGTTACAACCACAGCAAAATGCTGATAGCTCTAACTGCATGGAGCCTCAACCATAACTTCTTTATGTTTGGCAAAGACATTTATCTACAGCAGAGAGGGGTGGCAATGGGGGCCTGCTTTTCCCCAAGCTACGCGTGTTTACACGTGGGGTTTTGGGAAAGGCAGGTCCTCATGGGAACACATTACAACACCTTCATGGAAAATGTCCAGATGTGGGTAAGATTTATCGATGATGTGTTTTTATTTTGGAGAGGGGATGAATTGAGTGCACTTGCTTTTATTGATCAACTTAACGCTAATGATTACAACTTAAAATTTACTCACCACATCAGTGATCAATCAGTTGATTTTCTAGACGTTAAGGTTTATCACAAATCAGGCAAGATTGCGACCACTCTCCATAGAAAAGCCACGGCGGGCAATTCGACCCTGCACGCTAGTAGTGCACACCTGCATCACACAATAGAAAACATCCCCTATGGAGAACTGCTCCGTCTTAAAAGGATTTGCAGCAGTGAGGATGAATTTGAGAGATGCACCATGGAAGCGCTGAGCAGGTTCAGAAGGAGAGGGTACCATGTTGATACTTTGAAAAGGGCAGTCGAAAAAGTAAATAGAAAACCTAGAGACTGCCTTTTCCAGCAAAATACTACGAGTTTAACAACTGAAAATGCCCCTGAAAAATCAGAGTTGAGATTTATAACACCATATAGCTGCCAGAATAGGAAAATTAGATCAATCCTCATGAAGAGCTGGCCAATTTTACAAACAGACAATGTTATCTCACCTGAACTCCCTGATAATGCTAGAATTACTTTCAGGAGAGGGCCTACTCTCCGCAACCATGTTACCAATGCATTTCCTGAAATTCTCAAACAGAAACCCTGGTTCCCGCAGCGTCGAGGATTTTTTAAATGCTCTAGTTGTCGGGCTTGTAAGTTTGGTGCAAATACCAGCACCTACATGACACCATTCAGTCCTACACCTGTCCAGATTAGGGGCTACTTCAATTGCAGGATGGAGTTTGCTGTATATGTCCTGACGTGTACTTGCGGCCTGAGGTACGTTGGGAGTACTCGGCTCGCGGTGCATGTCAGGATTTTGCAGCATCTCCGAGCAATTGTGAATAACGACAGTGCCTATCCAGTGGCAAGACACTTCAAGAATGTGCATAGTAACAATCTGGAATGTCTTAGCTACTTTGTCTTGACTTCTGTACCCCGACCCCGTAGAGGAGGGGACAGAGACAAGTTGCTTCGCCAACTGGAATCGAGAATGATATTAGAGCTCGACACGAAGGTCCCAAATGGTCTCAACACCACTGAAGTTGCTGTGTGCGGCGTCCTTTGTACCAAAAAAAAATAAAAAATAAAAAAGTATATATATATATATATATACATATATATATATATATTCACTGAAAAAACCATAGGTTATAGACCATATATAGTTAGGAATTAGCATTTACAAAACCTTGAAAATTCACTGAAAAAACCATAGGTTATAGACCATATATAGTTAGGAATTAGCATTTGAAAAACCTTATTTTACTCACACAAAACCATTGAAATTCCATATATAGTTAGTTGCACTAACTATATATCGCGCACCCGCAATCCACTGCTGATCATGTCACATATTACATCATTCATGACATGGTCAGTGACATCACTGATGACATCACTGATGACATCTCAAATGACTGAGTAAAATAAGGTTTTTCAAATGCTAATTCCTAACTATATATGGTCTATAACCTATGGTTTTTTCAGTGAATTTTCAAGGTTTTGTAAATGCTAATTCCTAACTATATATGGTCTATAACCTATGGTTTTTTCAGTGAATTTCAATGGTTTTTTAATACCAAATATCATAAGCTGTCGAATGTCAAGTACGTGGTAAGTGAAAACATTTTCGTGTTTATGCACACTGATCTGCTTTGAATGGTGCCCCCCCCCTCATTTCTATTAGGAGTACTCTCTCTTTGCAGATAGTGAAAGGTAGTTAACGCAGGCCTTTGCCCCCGTTGTAATCCGTCGTGCCAGCTTCTCTCTCCATTTGATTGATTGTTATCCAAGTATTTACTGTTTTAGAATTAGTTCTCTTTGGTTCATTCTCTATTTACAAACAAACACAGAGTCGCAATACTCTGTTTAGTCTTTGCAGATAACGAAAAATCGTGTAAAAAAAAAAGAAAAAGAATCAAGCAAAATCAGTAGGCCACTAATGGGATCTCTTTTTGACCTCGCTAAAATAGAAACATTAGGAACAACCCCTCATGACAAATACAAAACTAGTGAGATGAACTGAACTCCACACAATGATGGCTGCAAAACAGCTCGGCTCCGCCACCCACCCCGCCCAAAATAACGATAAAGAGCGGCTGCCATGATTGGTTGCGGAATGGCCACAACGGAGCTACGAAATGGTGCTGCTCTCATGCTAACCCCAGCTTCGGTCTGAAACATCCAGAAACACTGTAGACTACCAATTCGATCAGTTCCGGTAGCGCCCCAATGTAACCCGGTAGAGAAGAACTAGCCCTCCCCTCTTTGACTGATGGTTCTTGTTGCCTGTCCCTTCTGTTGTCATTTAACAGAACTATTTAGCCTGCTGAAAGGGGTTGTGTTCCGACCGCTGGTTGGTGGAGACATTTTGACTATATTCTGGACCTGCGTTGTCGCGTAATGCGTCATATGACGCGCCGCGTTAGCGCATCCGGAAGTCATCCGGGGCGCGCAGCGCGTAACGTAAGCATAACAAGTCATGTGACTTGTTAATAAAACTTTTCATTGGTTCATTTTACTTTTCTTATTCTAATGATGAAAGGCTTGGTCATATGACCTAAAAATTACGCTTTTAATTACTTCCGAACATTATTTTCTCTTAAATAGATGTTATAATGTTCCAGGCTAATGTACTTTCCCGGAAATTTTACAACTGTCCTGCAAGTAAAATATATTCTTTTTTCGAGAAAAAGAGCGTTTCTTCGTCCCATGACGGAGCCGTTGAGCAAAAGAGGGTCGACCTGCTGTCTTAGTCGCCGATACGCCTGAATATGAGATTCTTATCGATCACTTTATGTTGCAGGAATAGAAAACACAACAGCCCTTGACCATTTATCTTTACTGCGTTCCTTCGTATTATACCTTTTACCCTTCATGTAATTGGTCTGCTTTATTTCACTTGCCTTTTAATGATTCTAAAACAGTGACTATTATTAAAAACTTTACCAATGTATACACTACTACCATGTTTTCTTTTAAAAACCTTTATTGTGAAAATTTCATTATACAAATACGAGCCTATAACCACGTGGGCCTGCCACGGAGCAAACTGTAATCATATATGATGAATAGACATTTACACTGTAGAGGAACGTAACGGGCGGGCCATTAGGTTGCAAAAACTAAGGTGTCTAACAGTTACGGAATCGGTGGACGTACATTTTATAATTAAAATACGACAGGGCCAGTTACAATAAAATTATCTAGATATACATTTGCGGGCAAGTACCATGGGTGACGTTAATTCGAATTTTCAACAGTACAGTAATCAATAACACATCAGAACTTAATATCAATAGGGATGTCGAAATATTCAATCAATTCTCGTCCCCGCCCGCCATGTGCTTCAAAACTGCATACGTATCTCGTGATTTCAAGGTTCTGCAACCAGTACACAACAAGGAGTTACGAGTCCCATTCATTCCGGCGCCATTTTGGGCGAGGACGGGCAGGTCCAGGATATAGTCAAAATGTCTCTACCAACCATCGACTATGATGATGTTCATATGCTGTATTTATTAGAGTAACACTCATCTGCCCACATGAAATTAATTTACCACAATCTAAACATGTCATTTTAATCTTTCCAAAGTTCTTCTAAATATTTGGGACCGTTTCCCTTGCCTCTGAAGCTCTCAGTGCCACTTCTTTGATGAATGTACTAGCAGGTCAGGGGTTCTCCTCCAAATCTCTCTTTTATGCAGCACTATAATTAATTGGTGCCACCTCTCCATATGACGATGCATGGTATAGTTACCACAACTATATTTTTTTTCGGTTCCTCTGGAGAGTTCATCGTGGCAGATGAAGCGTGTAACATACCGGGCATTTACCTTTTTTTGCATGTACAGGAAAGGAAAAAAAAATCGAGTGTCCGAGTTCTAAGGTGTCCCAGGACAATTTTAGTGGACCAGGCCCAAATCCAAAGAACAGGCCGCCATTTTGAGAGTCCTCTTGCAGCCGCCTGTCGCTGTAGCATCAAGAGCAGCCGAAACTCAGCTGAATGGCAACTGAAACGGTAAATGGGCGCCCCACTACATTTCAGCATTGTAGGATGACCACACCAGTACAGCAACTTGCTAGACATCACCTCGGTGCCATCCGGATCTCGGCGCCCCACTGCAGATGAAGTGCCTCTCAACTATGAAACCACCACGGTGACATCCGGATCTTGGCGCGTTGTGCTGCCTTCGGCCTATTCGCACATCGGTCCGCTACTGACGCCATCTCACAGGCTAATGGGGTGACCCACGCCGAGTTTCAGCATTGTAGGATGACCACACCAACTTGCTAGACATCACCTCGGTGCCATCCGAATCTTGGCATCTCAACGCCTAGTGGTATCTTCCATACAGAAAATATTGTTACGCTGCCTTTGGCCCCATTCGCACATCAGTCCGCAACTTAGACATCACCTCGATGCCATCCGGATCTTGGCATCTCAGCGCCTTGTGGTGTCAGTCAGAAAATATTGTTGCGCTGCCTTTGGCCCCATTCGCACATCAGTCCGCTACTGACACCATCTCACAGGCCAATAGGGCGCCCCACGCCGACTTTTACCATTGTACGATGGCCACACCAGTGGCACAACTTGCTAGACATCACCTCGGTGCCATCCGAATCTTGGCATCTCAACGCCTAGTGGTATCTTCCATACAGAAAATCTTGTTACGCTACCTTTGGCCCCATTCGCACATCGGTCCGCAACTTAGACATCACCTCGGTGCCATCCGGATCTTGGCATCTCAGCGCCTTGTGGTGTCTTCTACTCCGAAAATATAGTAGAAAATATTGTTGCGCTGCCTTTGGCCCCATTCACACATCAGTCCGCTACTGACACCATCTCACAGGCCAACAGGGCGCCCCACGCCGACTTTTACCATTGTACGATGACCACACCAGTGCCACAACTTGCTAGACACCACCTCGGTGCCATCCGGATCTTGGCATCTCAGCGCCTTGTGGTGTCTTCAAATCAGAAAATATTTTTGCACTGCCTTTGGCCCCATTCGCACATCGGTCCGCTACTGACGCCATCTCACAGGCCAACGGGGCGCCCCACGCCGACTTTCAGCATTGTAGGATGGCCACACCAGTGCGGCAACTTACTAGACACCACCTCGGTGCCATCCGGATCTTGGCGCGTTGTGCTGCCTTCGGCCTATTCGCACATCGGTCCGCTACTGACGCAAACTCACAGGCCAACGGGGCGCCCCACGCCGACTTTCAGCATTGTTGGATGGCCACACCAGTGCGGCAACTTACTAGACACCACCTCGGTGCCATCCGGATCTTGGCGCGTTGTGCTGCCTTCGGCCTATTCGCACATCGGTCCGCTACTGACGCAAACTCACAGGCCAACGGGGCGCCCCACGCCGACTTTCAGCATTGTTAGATAGCCACACCAGTGCGGCAACTTACTAGACACCACCTCGGTGCCATCCGGATCTTGGCGCGTTGTGCTGCCTTCGGCCTATTCGCACATCGGTCCGCTACTGACGCAAACTCACAGGCCAACGGGGCGCCCCACGCCGACTTTCAGCATTGTAGGATGGCCACACCAGTGCTGCAACTTGCTGGACACCACCTCGGTGCCATCCGGATCTTGGCGCGTTGTGTTGCCTTCGGCCTATTCGCACATCGGTCCGCTACTGACGCCGCCTCACGTGCCAACGTATTTTCTCCGCATTTTACACCCTATGCCGCATAACAGGTCATGTGACTTGTTTATAAAACTTTTCATTGGTTCATTTTACTTTTGGTTTCCTAATGATGGAAGGCTTGATCATGTGACCTAAAAACAACACTTTTCATAGGATGAAAACTTTTTTTTTTTCCCAAACGATGAAAGCCCCACCTTGTTTCTGGATGTTTCAGACTGAAGCTGGCGTCAGCATGAAAGCACCACCATCTCGTAGCTCAGTCGTGGTCATTCCGCGAGCAATCATGGCAGCCGCTCCCCACCAGAAGCCTGCAGGAGTCGGAGCCCCCAAAACTTTTGATGAATTCTCAAGGCGGAGGGGACGCTTTCGAGAATGGGGTCCAAGACCTAGCAGACAAGCGTCCGATTTCCAAGGTGTCCCAGGGCCATTTCAGTGGACCAGGCCCAAAAAGGAAACAGCCTGCCGCCATTTTGAGAGTCCTGTGACAGCCGCCTATCGCTGCACCGCAAGAGTGGGCGCAACTCAGCTGATTTGCGGCTTTTGACACAGTGGACCAAAAACGGACGGAATGGCAACTGAAACGGTAAAGGGGCGCCCCACTACAACAGATGACACTCCACCTGGAGAGGCCCATTCACGCTGCCTCCCCCAGGGCGCTCCACGCCGTTATTCGGAGCAGCATTGTAGGATACCAAAACCAGTGCGGCAACTTACTGGACATCACCTTGGTGCCATCGTTCTGCTGCCTTGGAACTATTCGCGCAACAGTTTGCTACTGATGACCCACCCCCCGCGACGCCCCATGCCGTTATTTGCTGGGTGGCAACTTACTAGACATCACTTTCGTGTCATCTAGATTTCGGCGCGTTCTGCTGCCTTGGAACTATTCGCACAACAGTTTGCTACTGATGACCCACCCCCCGCGACGCCCCACGCCGGAAATCTGGACGTTGTGCTGCGTTGGGACTATTCGCACAGCCGACCGCTACTTCGTTGTTTTTCCCTAAAAATGTTTATATGTTATTACTATTTTTGTTTTCTTGTATATATTTATAAATTATTAAAGTTTTATAATCTTACTACTTTGTCGGAGTGCTATATATTTTTAATGTGACACATAATTGTAAAAACTTTGATGTACAAACAGTCATCCCTGGAATCTTCCGCTTCAGGCTCGGTCCCCTCCCCAATCACAATACAGGATGGTTTTCAGATAATAGCAACGCTTCTGCTGTGACGGATCTCATCGAGTGTGGGCCTTGATCTACTATAACTCCTTTGAAGAGGGGTGATTCTTTACAGCTGTGGCCATAAACTACATCTGCAGGGCTAGCTGATACCCTAGGACCAGCCTGGACAATCGGACACAGAGGAAAAGGAGTGTCAGAGGGTGCGGTAGTGAATAGGGCGAAAGGGAGGTGTCGGGCGGGCACAGGGTGTGATTCTCAGGGAACAGCAGCGCAGATGGGGGAGGTTTATTACCCATGCATAAGACAGAGAGCGGGGGTGACCACTGCCTGGGGGAGATGCTTGCGAGGGTGGGGAGCCATGCTAAGGATCGACAGCGTGCACAGAGTGGGTCTAGTCAAGGCATCTAAAATGGCTGCCGTGCACGACAAAAGTGTGGCATTTGAAAAAAGACAAGATGGCGCAGACAATGTTTTTCAACACTTCCTGATTTCCTTCGAATCGAACGTTAACAGACGTTGGGGCATATTACCAAAGTTAAGCGATATTTATCCCTAACGATGCTTAGCAACGATTTTTTTACCGTCAGAAATTATTGCAGATAAACCTTGCTATTATCAAGGTTTATCGGAAATACGATAAAAAACGACCGCAATGCATTAATATCGCTGAAAACTCAGCAAAATTCATGCATTACCGAGCTAATGCTCTTAGCCATGTTATCCACCTCCCATTTAATAACATGGCTAAGAACTGCTCAGGGCAGGTGGTAGCTTTTGGAGATATTCGCCCTTATCTCGAATATTTCCAAAAGTTGATAATAGGAGATAGCGATGTTAGCGACTGTTTCCAGTCGCTAACATCTTGGCATGCCCACTTTGCATGTCATTAGTGATAAATATCACTCACATGCAAAGTGGGGCCCAAGATGGTCGCTATCTTCTACTAGCCGTCGCTAACTGGTGTTAGCAACAGCTAGGTAATACACATATAATTTTATCTCCGCGAAGCGGAGCGCTGTTACAGATATATATCTTGTTTCTGAACGTTAATTTCTCAAAATGCACTGAAGCACATATATTGAGACCTAGCAAAGGCACATCGGGCTACCAGTCCCTACAATTTTGCCAAGTTTCGTGCAAATCCATTCAGCTGTTCGATCCTACCGAGAGACAAGATGGCGGCCGCTACGGACTGTTTGGAATGTTTACAGACACCCGAGAGCCAATCAGCTTCGCTTCGCAAAGCTCCGTAACGCGAAAAGTATGCGGAGCGGTGCGCTGTTACAGATATATACCTTTTTTTGAACGTTAATTTCTCAAAATCCACTGGAGCACATATATTGAGATCTAGCAAAGGCACATCGGGCTACCAGTCCCTACAATTTTGCCAAGTTTCGTGAAAATCCATTCAGCTGTTCGATTATTATTATTTTTATTTTTTTTTGCCCCGCGGGGCCCTTTTAAAACCTCCACATCAAACCTAGGGGGTGAGCGACAATGTACTATGCCCCCTTATGGTCATTTGCCCCTTCGCTTTGGCCTCCTCTTGTCTCTCGATCCTACCGAGAGACAAGATGGCGGCCGCTACGGACTGTTTGGAATGTTGACAGACGCCGGAGAACCAATCAGCTTCGCTTCACAAAGCTCCGTTGCGCGAAAAGTACGCGTAGCGGAGCGCTGCCCGGTCCGCTGTTACAGATATATATCTTTTTTTAAACGTTAATTTCTCAAAATCCACTGTAGCACATATATTGAGACCTACAAAAGGCACATCGGGCTACCAGTCCCTACAATTTTGCCAAGTTTCGTGCAAATCCATTCAGCCGTTCGGGCTAAAAGTGAGGCCAACCGCCCTATGGAAAACTCAATGTTAAAAACACGTTTTGGGACCCCCCTTTTTTCTCGGCCCCCCCTTGACGAACCCCCCCCAAATTTTCAAGGGCTACTCAGAAACAAAATGTGCAATTTTCCTGAAAATTTCAGCCAATTTCGTCCACAAACGCCAAAGTTATTAGACATAGAATTTTCAAAAATCCCATAGAGAAAAAATCCTAACTATATATACCTACTGGCGACCGCCAGTAGGTAATATATATATATATATATATATATATATATATATATATATATATATCACCTCGGATCCCCTGGGCAAGTATTCACCACAGAAGTCACGGCACCACAGCAGCTAGGTCAGATTTCAAATTTTCTTTATTAGACAAACACCAAGTGCATTAAGCAACAGGACGGCCTACGCGTTTCGACTATACTTAGTCTTCAACTGGACCATAGAGTCCCTTGTGTCTAGACAATTTATGTTGTGCTCAGTGTTAAGTACCCTTATCAGTTTCCATACCTTTTAAAAACAACTAGACTACCAGTTCTGAGTGAGAAATCACGGCTTGTTACGATCGCCATTTTTTACACCTTGAGTCTATTCACTCAATTGTTTCAGTGAATTACTGAGATAAACGTAAATTTGCGAAAATGTAATGCATATAATGTAAAGTACTCTAATGAAGTTCTACTTTTCATTCGCATTGACTTTTTACATAGACCAAGGTGTGATTCTAATATAATTTCCAAAGTATATTTGAAAGTTCTTTTTTTCAGGAATTCTTTTTTTAAAGTTCATTTTGAGGAATTTAAATTAAAGAGAAAAGTGGTTCTCTCAGGCAAAATTATTTGTAAAGTACAATTATTGCAAAGGTTGCTAAGGGACTGTAAGAATTCATTCCAAGTGAAGCCTATTAATATTACAGTGATAGAACAATCCTCTATGTGCAAAAAGTTACAATGTCTTTTTTCTTTTCGATCAAAGTTTGTATTCTAAAGTAGATTTTCCCTCCTTTAACGATATTTGTCTTTTTCAGTATGGAGGAGTCTCCTCCTGCACAAGGTTGATCGATTCTATAAGGTACATTATATCTGTCGTTTTCTTCATCTTACCAGTCCTGTATTTTGGCTGAGTGGATCAGTTCGTTCCCTCAAATTCAGTTAATTCCTCCTTTGGATATCTATATTTTCTAGGGCTTACAGATTTATTTACAGTTTATGAGTTCATATTCCGACAATGCTCATTGAGAGATTGTATCATTGGAATTAGTCAATAATCACATTTATTTGATCACTTCTCCAGATGGATGTGAAGCTCAGTGTCCAAATTATGTCCGTGTGGGTATTCTGTGCCCATGCCGAGAATCATTCTGCTTTCCATCTTTCTTAACTTTAAAGTGCGATCTCCTCCTCTTTCCGACAATTTGGCGATTTTTAATCCTGAGTATGTTAGTTTGTTACAGTCTGCTTGATGTTGTTCATTAAAATGTTTCGCCATTGTGTAATTCGAGTCATTGTTTTTGATCACACGCAGGTGTTGCAGGATTCGCAATTTAAGTTTGTTAATTGTGCTCCCGATATAGTCTTTTCCACACGGGCATCTGAGTCTATAGATTACAAATTTTGAATCGCATGTGATATGATCTGTGATTTTTTCAATTTTGCCACTTTGGAGTGTGTATTCTTTAATGTTCTGTCCATGCTCACAGGCTTTGCATTTTACACACTTCCAGAACCCTGGTGTGTTCAGCCAAGTTGTTTTTTCTTTCGGCTTGATCTCAAAGTGGCTTTTTGTCAAGATGTCTCCTAGGGACGCTGTTTTCCTGTAGGTGATGCTCGGATAGGGTGTTAAGTGTCCCCTAAGGGTTTCATCCAACAGGAGAATGTCCCAATTTTTCTTTATCACCCTTTTGAGGTTCTGACTCTGATTGTTAAAGTCCATGATGAGACGTGTTTCATTCCCTGACTCCTCCAATTTTCTTTTCTCCGGTTTTCCTTGATCTTTAGTTGTTTGTGCTTGTTCTTTCCGAGAGATCAGGAGATCCGCTCTATCCTTTAGTTGCATGCGAGATTTTGCTGTCATCAGGATTTCCAATGGGTATCCTCTAGATAGGAAACGACCAAACATTCTTTCTATTTCTGTGTTCAAGTCTTTTTCTTCAGAGCAATTCCTTTTGGCCCTTAGCATTTCTCCATAGGGTATACTCCATTTTAGGTTTGGGGGATGACCGCTGTTAGCATGGAGAATGCTTTTACAGGATGTAGGTTTGCGGTACATTTTGGTGCAAAGTTTGTTGTTGTGTATCTCCACTTCTACATCCAAGTAGATCACACTGATGTTTCTGATGGTTGATGTGAAGTGTAGATTGTACCGATTGCTTTCTAAGGAATCTATGAAGATCTGTAGCTCTGTCTGGTTTCCGTCCCATACTAGAAAGAGGTCGTCGATATATCGATACCAACTTTTTATTTTCTGATGTTTTTTGGTCTCTTCTAGTAGAACCTCTCTTTCCCAGACGGCCATCAGTAGATTCGCATATGTGGGGGCAAAAGATGTTCCCATTGCCGTCCCCTGTTGTTGTAGATAGAGATTGCCTTGGAAGAGAAAGATGTTGTGTGTTAAGCAGAAGGTTAACATCTCAATCAACATGGCTGAATGTTCCAGGAAGTCTATTGATCTTTCTTTCAGAAAAGAATTTACAGCATCTACACCATCCTGATGTCGTATGGATGTGTAGAGTGAAGAAACGTCGATGGTTGCCATGAGAAAACCCGTCTCCCACTTCATGTTTTTCAGTTTATTTACAAAATCCATCGTATCGCGTAGATAGGAGGGCAATTTCATTACGTAGTTCATCAGAAAGATGTCTGTGAATCTTGAGGTTGATTCTAAGAGAGATCCGATTGAGCTAACAATGGGTCTTCCGGGTGGTCTATTTATCGACTTGTGCACTTTCGGCAGGAAGTAAATTGTTGCCGTGATGGGATTCTCTGTTTTTAGGTACATCAGTTCTTCAAAGTTGATCAATTCTCTGTCTCTCCATGCTAGCAGGAGGTTATGATATTCTTCCTTCCATTTATCAATGGGGTTCTCTTCCATCAGTTGATAATGTTCTCTGACTCCTAGCTGACGGTTTGCTTCCTCCACATAGTCCGAGGTGTTTTGGATTACAACGTTACCCGCTTTGTCTGAGGCTTTAATGATTATGGTCGGGTCATTTTTTAATTCTGACATAGCTTTATATTCATTCGGAGTCAGGTTCCAGTTCTTTTTTTTGTGGGTTATATTCCTATTTTGAGTCGAAGTGTTGGCTGATCTTGATGCTATTCTTGTTATTTCCTCCACCATGATCTCTTGAAACAGGTCAATTTTATTGCCAGGTGGTAATTCTGGGCAGTATCTGGACTGTTTTTTGAGTCCGCTCTCTCCTCCTTTATTAGTTGACACCCCAATTGTTTTGCAAAATTCCATGTCCGATACTGTGGAGTCTTGTGTGTCTTCTATAATGGGGGACACTTCTGTGTCTAGGGAGGTTAAGGTTTTTAGAGCTGGAAGGTCTTTTTGCAAGATGGGTGATGGATCAATTTTTGTTTTTTGCCGGTTCCCTGGTGAGGTTTTCTTTTCCATGAAGTATTTCTTTAGTTTGACTTTTCTGCAAAATTTGTAGAGGTCAATTCGTGCGTTCGCATAGTCCAGTTCTTTGTTGGGGCAATAGGACAATCCCTTATTGAGTAACTTAGTTTGAGAGTCTGTTAAGATTTTATTTGAGATGTTAATAACTATATTTTCATTTGGGTTTGCTTTCATCTTCAGGAGAGTTATTTTTGTTTTCCTTTTCCTCTCTTTGGTTTTATTTCTTCTCCTGCCCCTTCGGGTGTTTTTTGCTGTCCTCTCCCCCATGTGTTGAATCTGCCTCTTCCTCTTTGCCGCGTTATCATTTGGGCTAGTTGCATCTCCCCCCGAAAATCCAGTGGCGTTGTGATTGAATCTTCCTCCGCAGAGCTTATTTCTGAGCTATCCACATTATCTGCAGTTGTTGCAGAGGTGCCAGCGCATTTGTCCATCACCACTCTACTCCTTAATGTATCGTATTTACGGGCAAACGTGTAGATACGCCCATTAGCGTAGTCAAGCCTTTCTCTTGTGAACTCGTTCGCTTTTCTCCTCTCCACCTCTGTTTCATGTTTATTTATTTTCTTTTCCATGCTGTCTATTAATTCTTTGTTTTCCTCAGATGAGGGAAATTTTGACAATTCTAAATCCAATGCTTGGATTATTGCTGTTATTTTGTCCAACGTTCTCTCAGCATGTATGATTAACGTCCTCATTAATTTGAATGAACATTCATTTGTATCCTGTTAACACTGTTTGAGCAGATCCAGATCTAAGTCATTCAATGTGGGCATAATTAAGATTCGAAGCCCCTTGGGACCCTTTTAAATTCAATATACTTCTCCAAAGTTGTCTTCTCCCACCATTTGTTGACTTCCATGATCCTGTTCTGTTGAAGTTCCCTGGTAACATTTAGGATGGTTCTTTTCTCCTTTTCCCCTGTTGTGTTTCTCTTGTTTGATCCTGTATTGGTGTCAGTTAGGGGAACTGCTTCGTCATTCAACAATTCACTTGCCCTTTGTTGGCGATTTTTTGATTTGTCAGCCATGATTCCAAAACTCAGATTGGTATTATTTTCAATTTGCTAGTTTGCACTGGTGCTATTTGTTTGTGTGTTGTGTTCAAGGGATTTCCTGTCGGCTGCTCCCAGACCTGACAGGTTCCAGATGTAGCTGCTGTTTCCTTTCTTTGCTGTAGGCAAAGATTAGGTTTCACGATATACTTGTTGGTGTAGTCAATCGTTGTATTCACGTTGTTAATTTTCCTTCGTTACACCATTGTTTTTATTGGGCCAATAGTGGGACCTGTGGGCGTAGTTTTTACTAATGTTCTCTCAGTTCGGCTTTCGCGCTGCCAGCTGATGCGTTCAGATATTGAGATATGCAGCCTTGCACTTAACCGCCGTTTTCCCCGGTTACTCCCCCGGGCAGCTCGTACAGTCAGCTGGAGGCTGCGAGCTCCAGCCGCTCCCGCGCTGCCTCCGCCGCGCTGCAGAGCGGTTCGAGACCCGCCCACCCCCTGCCCCGTGCACTCACCGCCTCGGCTTTCACCGTCTCACTTCCGCGTCTTCCCTCGATTGTGGCTCCGTGAAGACGCTGGTCAGGCTGAAATGTTTGACACGCTTGTGAAGTAGAGGTGTCAGTCCCGTCTTGTACAAAAGGGCAATTATCACTGGATAGAATTGTAGACTGCTCTTCCTCTCTCGCGAGTGCCTGTGATATGCGTTCCAGGCGTCGCATATAAATCACCTCGGATCCCCTGGGCACGTATTCACCACAGAAGTCACGGCACCACAGCAGCTAGGTCAGATTTCAAATTTTCTTTATTAGACAAACACCAAGTGCATTAAGCAACAGGACGGCCTACGCGTTTCGACTATACTTAGTCTTCAACTGGACCATAGAGTCCCTTGTGTCTAGACAATTTATGTTGTGCTCAGTGTTAAGTACCCTTATCAATTTCCATGCCTTTTAAAAACAACTAGACTACCAGTTCTGAGTGAGAAATCACGGCTTGTGACGATGGCCATTTTTTTACACCTTGAGTCTATTCACTCAATTGTTTCAGTGAATTACTGAGATAAACGTAAATTTGCGAAAATGTAATGTATATAATGTAAAGTACTCTAATGAAGTTCTACTTTTCATTCGCATTGACTTTTTACATAGACCAAGGTGTGATTCTAATATCATTTCCAAAGTATACTTGAAAGTTCTTTTTTTCAGGAATTCTTTTTTTTTTTTTTTAAGTTCATTTTGAGGAATTCAAATTAAAGAGATAAGTGGTTCTCTCAGGCAAAATTATTTGTTGGGCAGTCGAAAAAGTAAATCAAAAACCTAGAGACTGCCTTTTCCAGCAAAATACTACGAGTTCAACAACTAAAAATGCCCCTGAAAAATCAGAGTTGAGATTTATAACACCATATAGCTGCCAGAATAGGAAAATTAGATCAATCCTCACAAAGAGCTGGCCAATTTTACAAACAGACAATGTTATCTCACCTGAACTCCCTGATAATCCTAGAATTACTTTCAGGAGAGGGCCTACTCTCCGCAACCATGTTACCAATGCATTTCCTGAAATTCTCAAACAGAAACCCTGGTTCCCGCAGCGTCGAGGATTTTTTAAATGCTCTAGTTGTCGGGCTTGTAAGTTTGGTGCAAATACCAGCACCTACATGACACCATTCAGTCCTACACCTGTCCAGATTAGGGGCTACTTCAATTGCAGGACGGAGTTTGCTGTATATGTCCTGACGTGTACTTGCGGCCTGAGGTACGTTGGGAGTACTCGGCTCGCGGTGCATGTCAGGATTTTGCAGCATCTCCGAGCAATTGTGAATAACGACAGTGCCTATCCAGTGGCAAGACACTTCAAGAATGTGCATAGTAACAATCTGGAATGTCTTAGCTACTTTGTCTTGACTTCTGTACCCCGACTCCGTAGAGGAGGGGACAGAGACAAGTTGCTTCGCCAACTGGAATCGAGAATGATATTAGAGCTCGACACGAAGGTCCCAAATGGTCTCAACACCACTGAAGTTGCTGAAGTCCTTTGTACCAAAAAAAAAAGAAAAAAAAAAAAGAAATATATATATATATATATATATATATATATATATATTAACATCGACCTCTTCAGTGAAAGAAGTTAAGAGGCCACAAGGGGTAATTCCGGAAAGCCTTTAATTAGGAAAAAATCGGGCATGATGCATTTCGGCTAAGTTGCCTTCTTCAGATGCCGCTACTAACAGGGTTTACGCTTGACCCCTCCTTCTTAAACTTGCCTCCATCACTCCTATTGGTAGGAGTCAGTTGCACCAAAAACACATGGTCAGGTGACCACTGCAGACAGGTATGAACTGCAGTTCCCAGAAAGCATTGTTCCTTGGTGAATAAACCGTTTTGGTGAGTGTGGAGTAAAATACAAAATGGACAAGTAGAAAGAAAGTTCAGGTACGGGGTGTCCAAACTGGTACTTCCCTGCTTGTTGGTGAACCCTCAGGCTTCCTTTGGTCCCCACTGCGCCCCAGCCTCGGTAATAGATATATATATTCCCACGTTATAGTTAGTTGGACTCACTATAACCTGCATGTCTGCAATGCACTGCTGATGACGTCACATATTACATCACTCATGACAGTGTTTTTAAAAAAAAAAAATTTATTGGTTAACTGGCTTATTAAGTGTATCTTAGTGAATACATATATTAGCGAGTAATGTTTAAATATTTAAATATATGCATGAGTGATGTAATATGTGACGTCATCAGCAGTGCATTGCAGACGTGTAAGTTATAGTGAGTCCAACTAACTATAACGTGGGAATATCAATGGTTTTATGCGAGTAAAATTTCCAGCTAACTATAACTGGTGTGAAACCTATGGTTTTTTCAGTGAATTTCAAAGGTTTTTTAAATGCTAATTCCTAACTATAACTGGTGTGTAACCTATGGTTTTTTCAGTGAATATATATATATATATATAACATTTCTATGGCAAAATGAAAGCCCTCATTTTGTTCCTTTTCAAATTAAATGTATTAAGTGTTACCACTTTATTCCAATCAAGATGACTTCAGGTGTGCCATACTTTTGTCATAAGTAAGACTGTTAGCGTTCTAGTTGTTCTTTAGAACACTCTGGGACATTCTGTCATTGGGCTATAGTTGGGCTACATCTGGCTGATATTTGGGCTACATTTGGGCTCTTTTGTCTCTGGTGGCCATCTTGGGAGACTGCATATCAGAATTTTTTTAATGAAATATATGAGGATTTGAGAAGTCACTCAAAATGTGCCCTAATTTTTCTTTCTTCAGCACTAATCATAATTTCTATGGCAAAATGAACCCCCTCATTTTGTTCCTTTGCAAATTAAGTGTTTTAAGTGTTAACACTTTATTCCAATCAAGATGACTTCAGGTGTGCCATACTTTTGTCATAAGTAAGACTGTTAGCGCTCTAGTTGTTCTTTAAAACACTCTGGGACATTCTGTCATTGGGCTATAGTTGGGCTACATCTGGCTGATATTTGGGCTACATTTTTTTTTGTCTCTGGTGGCCATCTTTGGGCTACATTGGGCTACATTGGGCTACATTTGGTCTCTAACATATATATAGCCCAATGTAGCCATGGAGAAGCGTGGCTCAGTGGTTAGAGGCGGCAGACCCGGAAGCTGAGATCGACCGTGGACCAGGGTTCGATTCCCCGCCTCGGCGGGTCTCGGCTCAAAAATTCCACGGACTCGACAATTCTCGCTCCAGTGCCTACTCGAATCACGGGGTCACACTCTGCAACTCTGGGCAATAGCTTGCTTAATCTCCACTACGGCCCCTCGCGGCGGGATGCCTGGCTTTCACCTTGTGGACACCCTGCCGGGGTTTCTCACAGGGGAATACCAGGACGGGTTCCCTAAGCAAGTGCCAGGATGCCCTTTGGGTGACAGGTTTGCGCTATATAAGTACACCTACATTTACATTTACATTTACATTTAGCCCAATATATATTTTTTCAAAGTTAATTTTCGTAAAAACCACTGGAGCATATATCTTGAGACATAGCAAAGGCACATCGGGGTACCAGTCCCTACAATTTTGCCAAGTTTGGTGGAAATCCATTCAGCCGTTCGGGCTAAAAGTGAGTCCAACCGCCCTATGGAAATTAACATGGGGAAAACACATTTTGGGACCCCCCCTTTTATCTCGGCCCCCGCTTGACGGATCCCCCCAGGGAAGGAGCGGAGCGCAGCGAGGCAAAGTTAAGGAAAATTACAGGCAGATCCTTCATTCGGCGCCAAAGTTATTCCCAATAGAATGTTGCGGATTTCCTATGGAAAACGATCCTAACTATAACTACCTACTGGCGATCGCCAGTAGGTAATATATATAAATATATATATATATATTTAATACAAAAAGAATAAGGTCGCTGCACACTTCTTGGAATTTCACGCAGTTATTTTATTCAAAACGTGTCAACACTCCTACGCGTTTCGAACCGAAGTTCCTGGTCACGATAGTAAATGTGATTAGTCCCATTTCCATTACAATATATATGCAGAGGCACACCTCTTTTTACTGAGGCATGCTGAAACTTGTAGTTGTTAAATTTGTATTGGACTGCGTGCTGTGAACCGCGTCTGTCAGCGGGGTTTTGATTTAGTTACTACACTGAAAGCGTGCCTTAAGTATAGGACAATCCCGCTTTCTGTTCGCGATCGTGACTTGCACGAGCGAATATGATCAAGGATCAGTGTACCCGATTCTTGACCCTAGTGTGTAACATTAGGTTCCATGTCCTGCACCAATTACGGGCTGAGTGCCCCACGTCCCCACTGTATGTCGCAACCCACATTGCGCAGTCCAATGTTTTTGATTACTTTTATTTAACAAGTCAGTTCTACCATTTGAGACAGCTAGTTACCAACATCCTATTGTTATCCATAGTGATGGTGGTTTCATAAGGCTAATGTGAACATATTGTTGGTCAATGTCCAATGTCATAAGTGAACATAAAGTTCTTCTTCTCCATTCAGGCCTGCCGGCTGTTTGGTACGGAATCTTATGATAAGTTTTGATTCTAATCTTCGTAATTTGTGTGTACGATTCCCCCCTCTCTCATGCTGTTCAATTTTTGCCAGTCCAAAGTATTTTATGTCCAACCAAGTTTTGGTGTTGTGGCTAGCCATATGTTTCGCAATGGCATATGAGTGGTTGCCATTTTGGACAACACGGATGTGTTGTAGAATTCTTGTTTTGAGGGAGCATGTCGTGCTGCCAATGTAGGATTTGCCGCAAAAACATTGCAGCATGTAGACAACGAAGGGTGATTCACACGTGATACTAGTTCTTATGATGAAGTTTTTACCTTCTGGGTCTGTTAGGTTCTTAATGTTCTGACCAATCCTGCAGGCTTTGCACGTTGTGCATTTGGTGAATCCACGTTTCCTAAGATCCAACCAAGACTCCGGTTTTTTTGCCTCAAAATGGCTTCTCACCAGGTGATCAGAAATATTGGGTGCTCTCCTGTATGATATCAGCGGTGGTCACCCAGGCTCACTCCTATATCTGGGTCTTTGAGCAACACATGCCAATATTTCATCAGTACTTTCTGAATTTTTTAGCTTTCTTTGCTAAAAGTCATGATCATTCGTGGCTGTTCCTCCTTTTCTTCTGATGTTGGTTGGTTTTCTGTTTTGGCTTTACTTCTGTTATCCTCTTTGTTCAACAGAGTTTGCGCTCTGGTTTTTGTTCTAGCTTTTATTTCACATATATTGAGATCAGTTGTTTTGTATCCTCGCTGTTTGAAGCGTTCTTTGGTTTCTGTGAATTTTTTCTCTATTTCTTTGTCTTCTGAGCAGTTTCTTCTCATCCGTAATAGTTCTCCATACGGTATGCTCTGTTTTAGTTTCTGTGGGTGACAGCTTAGACCATGGAGGAGACTGTTTGTGGCTGTCTTTTTTCTATGGACGGTGGTTTGTATCCTATCGTTGGCGATGTATATTTTTGTGTCCAAGAATTCTATCTCCTTTGTACTGATCGAGCATGTACATTTTAGACCCACTTGGTTGTTATTTAAGACGGCAAAGAATTTGTAGAACTCCAATTCTGTACCCTTCCACAGGAGAAAAAGATCGTCAATGAATCGTAGCCAAAGGGCCACTTTAGCCATATGATGTTCGTTTTCTTCTCTCCAAGCCACGCTTCTCTCCCACCACCCCATCATGAGATTAGCGTAGGTTGGAGAGAAGGAAACTCCCATCGCAGTTCCACAGCGTTGTTTGTAGATGGTCTTGTTGAAAAGGAATACATTATTGTGTAGGCACATTGAGATCATTTCCATTATCATTTTCGAATGTTCTCTTTGATTGATAGGTTGTTGATCCAGAAAGTATCGAATCGCCTGTAGTCCGATGTCATGGCTGATGGATGTGTATAGGGATACAACATTGATTGTCACTAAGAGGTAGTTAGGTTGCCATTCTGTGTTCATGAGAATACGTAAAAAATCACCTGTATCCTTTATGTAGGAGCTTAACGTGGGTACAATTGGTGCTATGAAGTGATCCACATAGCTTGACACATTTTCATAGAGACTCCCACAGCTGGAGATTATTGGCCGTCCCGGCGGTTTGTTCAACGTTTTGTGAACTTTAGGTAGGAAGTAGATGGTTGGAGTAATTGGATTCTCAACCATTAAGAATTTTTGTTCTACTTCCGTTAACAGTCCTTTCTGTTGCCAGGTGCTTAGTTTCATTTCCAGATCATGTTTCATTTTGTCTGTGGGGTTTCTTGTAAGTGTCATGTAGTTGTCAGTATTGTTTAGTTGGCGCATTGCCTCTTCCTCATAGTGCTCCTTCTCCATTACAACAATATTACCGCCTTTATCCGCGGGTTTTATCTCGATTTTGATGTTATTTTTTAGACTTTGTATTGCCATACGTTCACCTTTTGTTAGATTCTCTTTCTTGTTTTTGTTGTAGTTTTTTGGCATGTCTTCGAGTTCACTCAACACTAGATCATGAAAGGTGTCTATCTTGTTTCCTGGATAAAGGATAGGGCAAAATTTTGATTTACTTTTGAATCCTGTAGCTTGGCGGTCATCTGTCGTTATCCCCATCTCTTCCAATACCTGAGTGTCCGATATCTGGGTTGCTGTAATTTCATTCGCCAATTCATATGCAACACGAATTTGTGGTATTTCAATTGTTTGGTAATCACTCGTCACCAGCTGTCTGGACTATGGCAACTCCCTCTATGCCGGAACCACCGCCAAACTCCAGAAGAGACTCCAGCGGATCCAGAACACCTCAGCACGACTCATTCTGGACATCCCCCGCCGCAGCCACATCTCCGGACACCTGAGAGACCTGCACTGGCTCCCGGTCAACAAGAGAATCACCTTCCGGCTCCTCACCCACGCACACAAAGCCCTACACAACCAAGGACCAGGATACCTCAACAGCCGCCTCAACTTCTACGCTCCCAAACGCCAGCTTCGATCAACCAGCCACGCCCTCGCCGCCATCCCCCGCATCCGAAGAGCCACCACAGGAGGAAGGTCCTTCTCCTACCTGGCCGCCAAGACTTGGAACTCCCTTCCGACCCACCTCCGCCTGACCCAGGACCACCTCGCCTTCAGGAAGCAGCTCAAGACCTGGCTGTTCGAGCAGTAGCGGACCCCCTGCCCCCAGCGCCTTGAGACCCTCCGGGTGAGTAGTGCTCTATATAAATGCTCTGATTGATTGATTGATTGATTGATGTCTCATGCTCATGTTGGGTTTTGGTTCGCAGTGAGGGTTTTTTTGCAAAGAATTTTTTTAACTTTAATTTTCTTACATATTTGTAAAGATCGATTTTTTTTGTCCGTTAGGTCGTGATGTATCTCTGGACAGAACGAGAGTCCTTTGTTTAATAATCTTGTTTCTGTGGATGTTAGGGTGTATCTTGACAGATTTATGACTAGGTTTGGAATTGGTTTTTGTGCCTCAATTATTTCCTTGTTACTGTCCGATTCCTTAGGTTGTACCTGCTCCCTGGGTCGCTTGCTTCGTCTTGTTTTGCGTTTTGTTTTCCTTGGGGGTGGAATCCCCGTCCTCTTGCTCTGCTTCTGTTCTGTCCTCGGCCTCTTGTGTAGCTTCGTGGTGTCTGTTGCTCTTGATAGAGCAACTTCATTTCGTCTAAAAAAGAGAATCTTCTGAGTCCAGGTCGTCTTTGCTCACCCTCGCTAAGATAGAATTCCGAACCACTTGTTTGTTCACCAGTGGTCGGGGTGGTCGTGCCCCATTGTTGTTTAAAGACGTCATATTTTTTGGCAAAGGTCAGAATTGTGCCATATTCATAATCATCCTGATCTCTGCAGAATTTTCGTTGTTTCCTATTCTGCACCTCTTCTTCATGTTTGTCTAAGTTTTTTTCCATTTCACTTCTTAATTTCTTAATTGTACCACTGTCTTCGTTTGTTGCTGTTATTTTGTTTTCAATTGCTGCTATTTTTTCATGAAGATCTCCCACTTCGATTTTGGCGTATTTAATGATGATTAACATCATGTTGTTTGAACAGCTCATGTTGTTCTTGCCCCATTCTTTGAGCATTTCAGGTTTTGTATCTGGGTGGTTCAGTAATGTAAAAATACGCAGTCCTCTTGGTACCATTTTACATTCCACATATTTTTCTACAGGAGGGAGTGGGAAATCATCACTCTAGAAAAATATGTGGAATGGAAAATGGTACCAAGAGGACTCCGTATTTTGAAATGCTCGAAGAATGGGGCAAGAACAACATGAGCTGTTCAAACAACATGATGTTAATCATCATTAAATACGCCAAAATCGAAGTGGGAGATCTTCATGAAAAAATAGCAGCAATTGAAAACAAAATAACAGCAACAAAGGAAGACAGTGGTACAATTAAGAAATTAAGAAGTGAAATGGAAAAAAACTTAGACAAACATGAAGAAGAGGTGCAGAATAGGAAACAACGAAAATTCTGCAGAGATCAGGATGATTATGAATATGGCACAATTCTGACCTTTGCCAAAAAATATGACGTCTTTAAACAACAATGGGGCACGACCACCCCGACTACTGGTGAACTAACAAGTGGTTCGGAATCCGATCCCAGCGAGGGTGAGCAAAGACGACCTGGACTCAGAAGAATCTCTTTTTTAGACGAAATGAAGTTGCTCTATCAAGAGCAACAGACACCACGAAGCTACACAAGAGGCCGAGGACAGAACAGAAGCAGAGCAAGAGGACAGGGATTCCACCCCCAAGGAAAACAAAACGCAAAACAAGATGAAGCAAGCGACCCAGGGAGCAGGTACAACCTGAGGACTCGGACAGTAACAAGGAAATAATTGAGGCACAAAAAACAATTCCAAACCTAGTCATAAATCTGTCAAGATACACCCTAACATCCACAGAAACAAGGTTATTAAACAAAGGACTCTCGTTCTGTCCAGAGATACATCATGACCTAACGGACACAAAAATCGATCTTTACAAATATGTAAGAAAATTAAAGTTAAATTCTTTGCAAAAAAACCCTCACTGCGAACCAAAACCGAACATGAGCATGAGACATCCGATCAAACAAGTGATTACCAAACAATTGAAATACCACAAATGCGTGTTGCATATGAATTGGCGAATGAAATTACAGCAACCCAGATATCAGACACTCAGGTATTGGAAGAGATGGGGATAACCACAGATGACCGCCAAGCTACAGGATTCAAAAGTAAATCAATATTTTGCCCTATCCTTTATCCAGGAAACAAGATAGACACCTTTCATGATCTAGTGTTGAGTGAACTCGAAGACATGCCAAAAAACTACAACAAAAACAAGAAAGAGAATCTAACAAAAGGTGAACGTATGGCAATACAAAGTCTAAAAAATAACATCAAAATCGAGATAAAACCCGCGGATAAAGGCGGTAATATTGTTGTAATGGAGAAGGAGCACTATGTGGAAGAGGCAATGCACCAACTAAACAATACTGACAACTACATGACACTTACAAGAAACCCCACAGACAAAATGAAACATGATCTGGAAATGAAACTAAGCACCTGGCAATAGAAAGTACTGTTAACGGAAGTAGAACAAAAATTCTTAATGGTTGAGAATCCAATTACTCCAACCATCTACTTCCTACCTAAAGTTCACAAAACGTTGAACAAACCGCCGGGACAGCCAATAATCTCCAGCTATGGGTGTCTCTATGAAAATGTGTCAAGCTATGTGGATCACTTCATAGCTCCAATTGTACCCACGTTAAGCTCCTACATAAAGGATACAGGTGATTTTTTACGTATTCTCATGAACACAGAATGGCAACCTAACTACCTGTTAGTGACAATCGATGTTGTATCCCGATACACATCCATCAGCCATGACATCGGACTACAGGCGATTCGATACTTTCTGGATCAACAACCTATCAATCAAAGAGATCATTCGAAAATGATAATGGAAATGATCTCAATGTGCCTACACAATAATGTACTCCTTTTCAACAAGACCATCTACAAACAACGCTGTGGAACTGCGATGGGAGTTTCCTTCTCTCCAAGCTACGCTAATCTCATGATGGGGTGGTGGGAGAGAAGCGTGGCTTGGAGAGAAGAAAACGAACATCATATGGCTAAAGTGGCCCTTTGGCTACGATTCATTGACGATCTTTTTCTCCTGTGGAAGGGTACAGAATTGGAGTTCTACAAATTCTTTGCCGTCTTAAATAACAACCAAGTGGGTCTAAAATGTACATGCTCGATCAGTACAAAGGAGATAGAATTCTTGGACACAAAAATATACATCGCCAACGATAGGATACAAACCACCGTCCATAGAAAAAAGACAGCCACAAACAGTCTCCTCCACGGTCTAAGCTGTCACCCACAGAAACTAAAACAGAGCATACCGTATGGAGAACTATTACGGATGAGAAGAAACTGCTCAGAAGACAAAGAAATGGAGAAGAAATTCAAAGAAACCAAAGAACGCTTCAAACAGCGAGGATACAAAACAACTGATCTCAATATATGTGAAATAAAAGCTAGAACAAAAACCAGAGCGCAAACTCTGTTGAACAAAGAGGATAACAGAATCAAAGCCAAAACAGAAAACCAACCAACATCAGAAGAAAAGGAGGAACAGCCACGAATGATCATGACTTTTAGCAAAGAAAGCTACAAAATACAGAAAGTACTGATGAAATATTGGCATGTGTTGCTCAAAGACCCAGATATAGGAGTGAGCCTGGGTGACCACCCGCTGATATCATTCAGGAGAGCACCCAATATTTCTGATCACCTGGTGAGAAGCCATTTTGAAGCTAAAAAAACTGAGTCTTGGTTGGATCTTAGGAAACGTGGATTCACCAAATGCACAACGTGCAAAGCCTGCAGGATTGGTCAGAACATTAAGAACCTAACAGACCCAGAAGGTAAAAACTTCATCATAAGAACTAGTATCACGTGTGAATCACCCTTCGTTGTCCACATGCTGCGATGTTTTTGCGGCAAATCCTACATTGGCAGCACGACATGCTCCCTCAAAACAAGAATTCGACAACACATCTGTGCAGTCCAAAATGGCGACCACTCATATGCCATTGCGAAACATATGGCTAGCCACAACACCAAAACTTGGTTGGACATAAAATACATTGGACTGGCAAAAATTGAACGTTTTTTGTAAACAAGGAAACCCAATGGGGCCTTTGGACCATGGACCGTAAGTTTATTACACAGAACAAGGGTCCTAAGGAATTACAATAGAAAAATAATAAATGAAAATATAGACCACAATAAGTACTATATTTTAGCTTCCAAGCCCAGCCGGGCGAGGAATATTTTATTTTAAAGATAACAAGGAATTAGTTGACCTGAAGGGGGTCAAAATGGGAACGTTCGGATGGGGCACACTCCTGTACCTCTCCCAGAAAAGTAGAAAAACCATAGAGTAAGATAAAGGTAAGTAAGAGAGAAGATTTAGCAGGCAAGAAAAAATTATTTTGGAGCAAACAATGGCTTACGAATTAATGATCAATTCCGCAAGTCTCAACATACAGTGTATACAGATAAATATATACAATAAGTTGCATGTAACACTGTTTTAAAGCGTCAACGTTTCGATCCCTAATGCTCCTTATTAACCGGGATCATCATCAGGACTGTTTTAAATCACTGCCTGTATAAAATACGAACGCCTGTAAATGTGAAAAGAGGGAAAAAATGGAAGACAACATAAGGCATCCACCTGAAATCATAGATTTAAAAACATTCAGCAAGGAATAAGTATAACTAAAGGCCATTCTTAATTACATCAAATAGTGAGCTGTTGATCTAAAGTGACAGTGAGTGGTGATGTCAATTGTGACCAGTTGCCTCATCGTGGTTCCTTTTGCATGCGTGCATTTACCATTTGGTACAATAAAAGCGGCGCGGTGACTTAGTGATTGTATGGTGATTCATGGCAGTCTTGGCGCTAGTTTGTATACAGCTAGGCAGCAAGTTGTCTGTGAAATTAGGTTGGGCAGAGACCAAGATGGTTTAACATGGGGTACTTGTGACAGTGATGACATAGTGAGAAAAAGTGAAGCAGTGTTCTGCACGCCGAAATTGGGCGGTTTTCGATCGACGAGTGTGAAGTGGTTGTGAGCGTGGCGAGATGAGCACTAACCTGCCAAGACCGTGAGAGGCTTGGTTGGTAAAGCGACCGTATTGGGATAGTTGCTGGTTCGTCTGGGAACTGAAGGAAAACCTATTCGTTAGAGTAGGGCTGGTTCCGATCAGCCAAAAAGTTATCATTATCGGAACTAGTGGTAGTACCTGTGCGAATCCACGGTGAGGGTCGCGAGGTCACTGTCCTTCCTTCGTGGTGAGATATTTAGTTTTCAGGTCCGGGACCCTGGTGCTACATGGTAAAAAATATAATTACCATTAGGGAGGCTACTTCGTGGATTGGACTGGCGTATATGGCGGGTTAAGGTGGGCGCTTACCTTGCTTCATAATGGAAGCGGCGGTCTTCTCAATATTTGTATTTGGTGGACGGAGTGAAATGACTCCTTGGATTTAAGGTCCGGAAGCTCGAGGCTGTTTAGTACAGGATAACGGAATTAGAGACAGCCCTTCACACGCGAGACATGTGTATTGGGGCGGGCAGGGAAAGCGCTTACCTTTCCTTCACAATGGAAGTGGCGGTGGGTTGAGGGGAGAAACACGATGGTCTTCTCCCTCTTCTGTCGCAGCGCGAGTCCGCTGTACGAGTGAGCCTCGTTCTTAGTTGTGAATGCTACTAAGGTGCCAAAACTGAGGAAGGACTAGTTACCTTTGCTTATGTTTGGCGGCCATGATGGAGTGGTGATATGGTCTGGGTGAGGCCTTGCGCACAAGGTGTAGTGCCGTGGCCTTTTTGAATTGTGCTCCTATACTTGGAGCCTAGTGCGATTTGAAACCAAGCAGCAGATATCTGGGGTTGTGAGTTCAATAAGGTCGTGAATTCGGTTGTGTGCCCATGCTTGTGACGAGTGAAGGCCTTTTGAGCTCAACAATTATACGCATACGATTATATAACACAATCACTAAAAACATTACTGATTTTTGGTCATTATGGTGGTAAAACAATAGAGTCCATGTTATTTTCTGTTTCATTCAAACATTAAGGCTTCTACGGGTTTCAGAGACTATTTAAGAAACTAGGAATAAGTTACTTAAGTTTCCATTGAGCATCACTGTTAGCAAGATATCTAAAGTAAAGAAGTCCAATCCTCTGTCCGGTTCAAACCGTTTCGAATAGAGTCCAGCAATATTATGCACTTCAGTTCTTCTTTGTTGAGCAGGCTGGACATACTTCCACCTCGTTGGGGGGGGGTTTCAGTGCTTTTAATACAGTCCATCGGATGTCGTCTTCATCATGATTTGCCTCAATGAAATGTTCGACCAATGGGGCATTTGGTGTCCTGCACCTAATGCGGCTCCTATGCTGGCAAACACGGGTTTTGATTTTTTGTGAGGTTTGGCCCACATAGTTTTTGTTGCAAGGACATTGAATAAGATAAATTACATTGCTTGTGTTACAATTTGTGAGAGTGTTACATCTAAAAGTGACATTATTGAACACATGCGTTTTACCCTCCATGGTCAGATCACATACTGAACAACCCCCACATTTGACATGTCCAACAATGGGGGACAGACCCCATGCTGTCTCAAGTGTAGAAGGATGGTTAGGACTGGGGAGCGCTGCCCGGACCAGATGGTCCTTTAGATTCTTACTTTTTTTGAAAGCGAAGAGGGGTCGCTCGATTTCTAGAATGCCTGCATTAATGATAGGCCAATGTTTTAGAATCATCTTTCTCAAGTTGTTAGAGATAGGAGAGAAAGTTGTGACACACGCTATTCTATCCATATTTTTCTTTGGATTAGGGACAAGCAGTGTCTCACGTGGACGGTACCAAGCCCTTTTCAGGGCGTTTTTTACAATTTTCTTTGGGTATCCCCTGTCCTTGAGTTTGTTGGCCAAGATGGTACTTTCTCTAAAATAGTCCTCCCTGTGGGAGCAGTTCCTCCTGATCCGTAGAAATTGGGAGAATGGTAAAGAATCCCTCAGTGCCCTGGGGTGATTACTAGTATATTCTAGCAGGGTGTTTCTCTCAGTGGGTTTTCTAAATAGCCTTGTGAGCAGCTCACCTTCCTGATGAAAGATTGTCAGATCCAAGAAATTTATAGAGGTTTTATCAGATGTGGAGGGGAATTTGAGGCCCAAGCAGTTGTTATTTATCCAGTGCATGAAGTGGCGCAGTACATTGGTGTCTAATCTCCATATCATGAAAATGTCATCAATGTATCTGCGCCACATGATGACACCGGGGAAGAAAGGATTAGATGGCACCAGAATAACCTGCTTTTCTATTTCGTCCATAAACAATATGGCCAGGTTTGGGGCAAAAATCGCGCCCATAGACGTCCCCTTTATTTGTTGATAAAAGAGGCCTTGAAATGTAAAGAAATTTCTGGTAAGGCAAAGTTCCAGTAGTTTACAAATGAATGATGTGGGAATGGCATGTGGTCGTGGACGTCCATCAAGAGTCTTCTGTATAACAAGCAGAGCCGCAGTTTGCGGGATGTTCGTGTATAGAGACTCCACGTCTATGGTGCACAGGGTGTCGGTTAAAGGATTGAAGGGATGGTGCTCGATCAAGTTGATCATGGACATGGAGTCACGTACATAGCAAGCTGTTGGTGGGACAAATTCTTTTATAAAGAAGTCAACAAATGCCCCGAGGGGTTCCAAAATTGAACCACATGCTGATACAATTGGACGACCCGGGGGGTGGTTAAATTTTTGTGAATCTTAGGTAAAGTATATATTACCGGGGTCCTGGGACTTTTCACATTCAAATAGTTAAATTCTTTTTATGTCAGGAAACCTTCTGATACTGCTTCTGTTGTTACTTTGCGTATCAGTTCCTGAATTGCCTTAGTGGGGTTAGATGCAAGCCTCAGGTAGTGATCTGTATTGTCTAATTGCCTCTGGATTTCAGCCGTGTAAGAGTCAAGCTCCTGTAAAACTATACCGCCCCCCTTGTCTGCACTCTTAATGACGATTGAGTCATTACTTTTCAGGGAACAGATTGCCTGTTTCTCCTTCAGTGTTATGTTGTATGGTATGAATCTTTTTCTGTTGTTTCATACTTGTGAGGTCTTTAAGAACCAATTTCTCAAATGTGATTACTTCAGGTGGTATTAAGCCCGCAGATGGCAAAAAGGTTGAGGGAGGGCGAAAGGGAGTATGAGCATTGACTCCGGGCGAGGGGTGGAGTTGAAAAAATGCCTTCAGGCGAATACGCCTGAAGAACCGTAGAAGTTCGGTGTGTTTCTCCATGAAGTTGGGTGCCACCGTTGGGACAAAAGTAAGGCCCTTCTTAAGGAGGGAAAGTTCGTCTTGTGCTAGCAAGTGAGTGGTAAGATTGAAGATGGGAATGGTGTCAAGTTCGGAGGGACTCTGTGTTACCATTGGTAATAGTTGTTCCTGGTTCTCCGTTCCCCAGGGGGATTGACCCATCTCTGGGCATTCTTGACGCGCCCTCGTTGTGGCGGTTCTTGCTGGCCTCTCTGTAAAAAACTACTAGAATTCTGGTGTGCACCCCCTCGCCTTGATGTACTTGAGCCTTCGCCTGCGTCTGAATTCTCAGATGATTCCGCGGAGGTATCGGAGAAGCCAACCAGATTCTGTCGCCTGTTATACCTGCCCCAGGGTCTATTTTGTTGGGGGTAGGTATATGACTTGTTTGTATAAAAATCCTTTTGCAGATAGGGGTACGTTGTTTCAATGTTATAAGACTTTATATCCTTTTTAACTTTATTTGATTTCTTATTTTGCTCAATTCTGTAGAACTCCGCAACAGTTTTATCTACTTGTTCTATGAGTTTTTTACTTTCAGTTGTGGTATCAGAGTCCTCAATTTGTTTGAGGATGTCAGCAATTTCTACCTCTAGCGACTTTAAAGTATCAGTCGCTGTGTCAATGCCTAATGCCATCCAGTGACGGGAGCAAGTGGTCCCAATGTAACTGAAGCCTGATATGTATTTAGGGTTATCTGTGAAGATACCTGGTATATTACGGACCTGGAGGCCCAGGGGGATAACCTCAGCTTTAAGGTAATCAGTCAACATTAATACCATTAACTGGAGTCGGACTTGTTTTTTCCTCAGTTTTTCTAGTTGTTCTGGTATTGAGGTATTAATCTGGTTGGAAATGTCTGCATTTTCTGAGAGCAGCGAGGGGCCGGAACACAAGTGTTTGAGATAATCGTCTGTATATAATGGAGCCAAATTTGACATAGTTACCTTGCTGGAGAGAGGGGGGGAGATTACTCCGTGTGGGGAAAAAATAAGAGCAGTGGGGTAGATAAGTAGTACTAGGTACTAGGGAACCCAAACCAAAGAGTTTGGACAGGATGTGAGGCCTTGCAAACCAGCGTTTTCGCTCAGATCGTTTTTTGTAAACAAGGAAACCCAATGGGGCCTTTGGACCATGGGCCGCAAGTTTATTACACAGAACAAGGGTCCTAAGGAATTACAATAGAAAAATAATAAATGAAAATATAGACCACAATAAGTACTATATTTTAGCTTCCAAGCCCAGCCGGGCGAGGAATATTTTATTTTAAAGATAACAAGGAATTAGTTGACCTGAAGGGGGTCAAAATGGGAACGTTCGGATGGGGCACACTCCTGTACCTCTCCCAGAAAAGTAGAAAAACCATAGAGTAAGATAAAGGTAAGTAAGAGAGAAGATTTAGCAGGCAAGAAAAAATTATTTTGGAGCAAACAATGGCTTACGAATTAATCATCAATTCCGCAAGTCTCAACATACAGTGTATACAGATAAATATATACAATAAGTTGCATGTAACACTGTTTTAAAGCGTCAACGTTTTGATCCCTAATGCTCCTTATTAACCGGGATCATCATCAGGACTGTTTTAAATCACTGCCTGTATAAAATATGAACGCCTGTAAATGTGAAAAGAGGGAAAAAATGGAAGACAACATAAGGCATCCGCCTGAAATCATAGATTTAAAAACATTCAGCAAGGACTATGTATAACTAAAGGCCATTCTTAATTACATCAAATAGTGAGCTGTTGATCTAAAGTGACAGTGAGTGGTGATGTCAATTGTGACCAGTTGCCTCGTCGTGGTTCCTTTTGCATGCGTGCATTTACCATTTGGTACAATAAAAGCGGCGGGTTGACTTAGTGATTGTATGGTGATTCATGGCAGTCTTGGCGCTAGTTTGTATACAGCTAGGCAGCAAGTTGTCTGTGAAATTAGGTTGGGCAGAGACCGAGATGGTTTAACATGGGGTACTTGTGACAGTGATGACATAGTGAGAAAAAGTGAAGCAGTGTTCTGCACGCCGAATTTGGGCGGTTTTCGATCGACGAGTGTGAAGTGGTTGTGAGCGTGGCGAGATGAGCACAAACCTGCCAAGACCGTGAGAGGCTTGGTTGGTAAAGCGACCGTATTCGGATAGTTGCTGGTTCGTCTGGGAACTGAAGGAAAACCTATTCGTTAGAGTAGGGCTGGTTCCGATCAGCCAAAAAGTTATGATTATCGGAACTAGTGGTAGTACCTGCGCGAATCCACGGTGAGGGTCGCAAGGTCACTGTCCTTCCTTCGTGGTGAGATATTTAGTTTTCAGGTCCGGGACCCTGGTGCTACATGGTAAAAAATATAATTACCATTAGGGAGGCTACTTCGTGGATTGGACTGGCGTATATGGCGGGTTAAGGTGGGCGCTTACCTTGCTTCATAATGGAAGCAGCGGTCTTCTCAATATTTGCCTATTCGCCTGAAGGCATTTTTTCAACTCCACCCCTCGCCCGGAGTCAATGCTCATATTCCCTTTCGCCCTCCCTCAACCTTTTTGCCATCTGCGGGCTTAATACCACCTGAAGTAATCACATTTGAGAAATTGGTTCTTAAAGACCTCACAAGTATGAAACAACAGAAAAGATTCATACCATACAACATAACACTGAAGGAGAAACAGGCAATCTGTTCCCTGAAAAGTAATGACTCAATCGTCATTAAGAGTGCAGACAAGGGGGGGCGGTATAGTTTTACAGGAGCTTGACTCTTACACAGCTGAAATCCAGAGGCAATTAGACAATACAGATCACTACCTGAGGCTTGCATCTAACCCCACTAAGGCAATTCAGGAACTAATACGCAAAGTAACAACAGAAGCAGTATCAGAAGGTTTCCTGACAAAAAAAGAATTTAACTATTTGAATGTGAAAAGTCCCAGGACCCCGGTAATATATACTTTACCTAAGATTCACAAAAATTTAACCACCCCCCCGGGTCGTCCAATTGTATCAGCATGTGGTTCAATTTTGGAACCCCTCGGGGCATTTGTTGACTTCTTTATAAAAGAATTTGTCCCACCAACAGCTTGCTATGTATGTGACTCCATGTCCATGATCAACTTGATCGAGCACCATCCCTTCAATCCTTTAACCGACACCCTGTGCACCATGGACGTGGAGTCTCTATACACGAACATCCCGCAAACTGCGGCTCTGCTTGTTATACAGAAGACTCTTGATGGACGTCCACGACCACATGCCATTCCCACATCATTCATTTGTAAACTACTGGAACTTTGCCTTACCAGAAATGTCTTTACATTTCAAGGCCTCTTTTATCAACAAATAAAGGGGACGTCTATGGGCGCGATTTTTGCCCCAAACCTGGCCATATTGTTTATGGACGAAATAGAAAGGCAGGTTATTCTGGTGCCATCTAATCCTTTCTTCCCCGGTGGCATCATGTGGCGCAGATACATTGATGACATTTTCATGATATGGAGATTAGACACCAATGTACTGCGCCACTTCATGCACTGGATAAATAACAACTGCTTGGGCCTCAAATTCACCTCCACATCTGATAAAACCTCTATAAATTTCTTGGATCTGACAATCTTTCATCAGGAAGGTGAGCTGCTCACAAGGCTATTTAGAAAACCCACTGAGAGAAACACCCTGCTAGAATATACTAGTAATCACCCCAGGGCACTGAGGGATTCTTTACCATTCTCCCAATTTCTACGGATCAGGAGGAACTGCTCCCACAGGGAGGACTATTTAGAGAAAGTACCATCTTGGCCAACAAACTCAAGGACAGGGGATACCCAAAGAAAATTGTAAAAAACGCCCTGAAAAGGGCTTGGTACCGTCCACGTGAGACACTGCTTGTCCCTAATCCAAAGAAAAATATGGATAGAATAGCGTGTGTCACAACTTTCTCTCCTATCTCTAACAACTTGAGAAAGATGATTCTAAAACATTGGCCTATCATTAATGCAGGCATTCTAGAAATCGAGCGACCCCTCTTCGCTTTCAAAAAAAGTAAGAATCTAAAGGACCATCTGGTCCGGGCAGCGCTCCCCAGTCCTAACCATCCTTCTACACTTGAGACAGCATGTGGTCTGTCTCCCATTGTTGGACATGTCAAATGCGGGGGTTGTTAAGTATGTGATCTGACCATGGAGGGTAAAACGCATGTGTTCAATAATGTCACTTTTAGATGTAACACTCTCACAAATTGTAACACAAGCAATGTAATTTATCTTATTCAATGTCCTTGCAACAAAAACTATGTGGGCCAAACCTCACAAAAAATCAAAACCCGTGTTTGCCAGCATAGGAGCCGCATTAGGTGCAGGACACCAAATGCCCCATTGTTCGAACATTTCATTGAGGCAAATCATGATGAAGACGACATCCGATGGACTGTATTAAAAGCACTGAAACTCCCCCAACGAGGTGGAAGTATGTCCAGCCTGCTCAACAAAGAAGAACTAAAGTGCATAATATTGCTGGACTCTATTCGAAACGTATTGAACCGGACAGAGGATTGGACTTCGTTACTTTAGATGTCTTGCTAACAGTGATGCTCAATGGAAACTTAAGTAACTTATTCCTAGTTTCTTAAATAGTCTCTGAAACCCGTAGAAGCCTTAATGTTTGAATGAAACAGAAAATAACATGGACTCTATTGTTTTACCACCATAATGACCAAAAATCAGTAATGGTTTTAGTGATTTTGTTATATAATCGTATGCGTATAATTGTTGAGCTCAAAAGGCCTTCACTCGTCACAAGCATGGGCACACAACCAAATTCACGACCTTATTGAACTCACAACCCCAGATATCTGCTGCTTGGTTTCAAATCGCACTAGGCTCCAAGTATAAGAGCACGATTCAAAAAGTCCACGGCACTACACCTTGTGCGCAAGGCCTCACCCAGACCATATCACCACTCCATCATGGCCGCCAAACACAAGCAAAGGTAACTAGTCCTTCCTCAGTTTTGGCACCTTAGTAGCATTCACAACTAAGAACGAGGCTCACTCGTACAGCGGACTCGCGCTGCGACAGAAGAGGGAGAAGACCATCGTGTTTCTCCCCTCAACCCACCGCCACTTCCATTGTGAAGGAAAGGTAAGCGCTTTCCCTGCCCGCCTCAATACACATGTCTCGCGTGTGAAGGGCTGTCTCTAATTCCGTTATCCTGTACTAAACAGCCTCGAGCTTCCGGACCTTAAATCCAAGGAGTCATTTCACTCCGTCCACCAAATACAAATATTGAGAAGACCGCCGCTTCCATTATGAAGCAAGGTAAGCGCCCACCTTAACCCGCCATATACGCCAGTCCAATCCACGAAGTAGCCTCCCTAATGGTAATTATATTTTTTACCATGTAGCACCAGGGTCCCGGACCTGAAAACTAAATATCTCACCACGAAGGAAGGACAGTGACCTCGCGACCCTCACCGTGGATTCGCACAGGTACTACCACTAGTTCCGATAATCATAACTTTTTGGCTGATCGGAACCAGCCCTACTCTAATGAATAGGTTTTCCTTCAGTTCCCAGACGAACCAGCAACTATCCGAATACGGTCGCTTTACCAACCAAGCCTCTCACGGTCTTGGCAGGTTAGTGCTCATCTCGCCACGCTCACAACCACTTCACACTCGTCGATCGAAAACCGCCCAAATTCGGCGTGCAGAACACTGCTTCACTGTTTCTCACTATGTCATCACTGTCACAAGTACCCCATGTTAAACCATCTCGGTCTCTGCCCAACCTAATTTCACAGACAACTTGCTGCCTAGCTGTATACAAACTAGCGCCAAGACTGCCATGAATCACCATACAATCACTAAGTCACCGCGCCGCTTTTATTGTACCAAATGGTAAATGCACGCATGCAAAAGGAACCACGACGAGGCAACTGGTCACAATTGACATCACCACTCACTGTCACTTTAGATCAACAGCTCACTATTTGATGTAATTAAGAATGGCCTTTAGTTATACATAGTCCTTGCTGAATGTTTTTAAATCTATGATTGCAGGCGGATGCCTTATGTTGTCTTCCATTTTTTCCCTCTTTTCACATTTACAGGCGTTCGTATTTTATACAGGCAGTGATTTAAAACAGTCCTGATGATGATCCCGGTTAATAAGGATCATTAGGGATCGAAACGTTGACGCTTTAAAACAGTGTTACATGCAACTTATTGTATATATTTATCTGTATACACTGTATGTTGAGACTTGCGGAATTGATCATTAATTCGTAAGCCATTGTTTGCTCCAAAATAATTTTTTCTTGCCTGCTAAATCTTCTCTCTTACTTACCTTTATCTTACTCTATGGTTTTTCTACTTTTCTGGGAGAGGTACAGGAGTGTGCCCCATCCGAACGTTCCCATTTTGACCCCCTTCAGGTCAACTAATTCCTTGTTATCTTTAAAATAAAATATTCCTCGTCCGGCTGGGCTTGGAAGCTAAAATATAGTACTTATTGTGGTCTATATTTTCATTTATTATTTTTCTATTGTAATTCCTTAGGACCCTTGTTCTGTGTAATAAACCTACGGCCCATGGTCCAAAGGCCCCATTGGGTTTCCTTGTTTACAAAAAACGATCTGAGCGCAAACGCTGGTTTGCAAGGCCTCACATCCTGTCCAAACTCTTTGGTTTGGGTTCCCTAGTACCTAGAACTACTTATCTACCCCACTGCTCTTATTTTTTCCCCACACGGAGTAATCTCCCCCCCCCTCTCTCCAGCAAGGTAACTATGTCAAATTTGGCTCCATTATATACAGAAGATTATCTCAAACACTTGTGTTCCGGCCCCTCGCTGCTCTCAGAAAATGCAGACATTTCCAACCAGATTAATACCTCAATACCAGAACAACTAGAAAAACTGAGGAAAAAACAAGTCCGACTCCAGTTAATGGTATTAATGTTGACTGATTACCTTAAAGCTGAGGTTATCCCCCTGGGCCTCCAGGTCCGTAATATACCAGGTATCTTCACAGATAACCCTAAATACATATCAGGCTTCAGTTACATTGGGACCACTTGCTCCCGTCACTGGTTGGCATTAGGCATTGACACAGCGACTGATACTTTAAAGTCGCTAGAGGTAGAAATTGCTGACATCCTCAAACAAATTGAGGACTCTGATACCACAACTGAAAGTAAAAAACTCATAGAACAAGTAGATAAAACTGTTGCGGAGTTCTACAGAATTGAGCAAAATAAGAAATCAAATAAAGTTAAAAAGGATATAAAGTCTTATAACATTGAAACAACGTACCCCTATCTGCAAAAGGATTTTTATACAAACAAGTCATATACCTACCCCCAACAAAATAGACCCTGGGGCAGGTATAACAGGCGACAGAATCTGGTTGGCTTCTCTGATACCTCCGCCGAATCATCTGAGAATTCAGACGCAGGCGAATGCTCAAGTACATCAAGGCGAGGGGGTGCACACCAGAATTCTAGTAGTTTTTTACAGAGAGGCCAGCAAGAACCGCCACAACGAGGGTGAGTCAAGAAAGCCCAGAGATGGGTCAATCCCCCTGGGGAACGGAGAACCAGGAACAACTATTACCAATGGTAACACAGAGTCCCTCCGAACTTGACACCATTCCCATCTTCAATCTTACCACTCACTTGCTAGCACAAGACGAACTTTCCCTCCTTAAGAAGGACCTTACTATTGTCCCAACGGTGGCACCCAACTTCATGGAGATACACACCGAACTCCTAAGGTTCTTCAGGCGTATTCGCCTGAAGGCATTTTTCAACTCCACCCCTCGCCCGGAGTCAATGCTCATACTCCCTTTCGCCCTCCCTCAACCTTTTTGCCATCTGCGGGCTTAATACCACCTGAAGTAATCACATTTGAGAAATTGGTTCTTAAAGACCTCACAAGTATGAAACAACAGAAAAGATTCATACCATACAACATAACACTGAAGGAGAAACAGGCAATCTGTTCACTGAAAAGTAATGACTCAATCGTCATTAAGAGTGCAGACAAGGGGGGTGGTATAGTTTTACAGGAGCTTGACTCTTACATGGCTGAAATCCAGAGGCAATTAGACAATACAGATCACTACCTGAGGCTTGCATCTAACCCCACAAAGGCAATTCAGGAACTGATACGCAAAGTAACAACAGAAGCAGTATCAGAAGGTTTCCTGACAAAAAAAAGAATTTAACTATTTTAATGTGAAAAGTCCCAGGACCCCGGTAATATATACTTTACCTAAGATTCACAAAAATTTAACCACCCCCCCGGGTCGTCCAATTGTATCAGCATGTGGTTCAATTTTGGAACCCCCTCGGGGCATTTGTTGACTTCTTTATAAAAGAATTTGTCCCACCAACAGCTTGCTATGTACGTGACTCCATGTCCATGATCAACTTGATCGAGCACCATCCCTTCAATCCTTTAACCGACACCCTGTGCACCATGGACGTGGAGTCTCTATACACGAACATCCCGCAAACTGCGGCTCTGCTTGTTATACAGAAGACTCTTGATGGACGTCCACGACCACATGCCATTCCCACATCCTTCATTTGTAAAGTACTGGAACTTTGCCTTACCAGAAATTTCTTTACATTTCAAGGCCTCTTTTATCAACAAATAAAGGGGACGTCTATGGGCGCGATTTTTGCCCCAAACCTGGCCATATTGTTTATGGACGAAATAGAAAGGCAGGTTATTCTGGTGCCATCTAATCCTTTCTTCCCCGGTGTCATCATGTGGCGCAGATACATTGATGACATTTTCATGATATGGAGATTAGACACCAATGTACTGCGCCACTTCATGCACTGGATAAATAACAACTGCTTTGGCCTCAAATTCACCTCCACATCTGATAAAACCTCTATAAATTTCTTGGATCTGACAATCTTTCATCAGGAAGGTGAGCTGCTCACAAGGCTATTTAGAAAACCCACTGAGAGAAACACCCTGCTAGAATATACTAGTAATCACCCCAGGGCACTGAGGTATTCTTTACCATTCTCCCAATTTCTACGGATCAGGAGGAACTGCTCCCACAGGGAGGACTATTTTAGAGAAAGTACCATCTTGACCAACAAACTCAAGGACAGGGGATACCCAAAGAAAATTGTAAAAAACGCCCTGAAAAGGGCTTGGTACCGTCCACGTGAGACACTGCTTGTCCCTAATCCAAAGAAAAATATGGATAGAATAGCGTGTGTCACAACTTTCTCTCCTATCTCTAACAACTTGAGAAAGATGATTCTAAAACATTGGCCTCACATTAATGCAGGCATTCTAGAAATCGAGCGACCCTCTTCGCTTTCAAAAAAAGTAGGAATCTAAAGGACCATCTGGTCCGGGCAGCGCTCCCCAGTCCTAACCATCCTTCTACACTTGAGACAGCATGGGGTCTGTCCCCCATTATTGGAAATGTCAAATGTGGGGGTTGTTCAGTATGTGATCTGACCATGGAGGGTAAAACGCATGTGTTCAATAATGTCACTTTTAGATGTAACACTCTCACAAATTGTAACACAAGCAATGTAATTTATCTTATTCAATGTCCTTGCAACAAAAACTATGTGGGCCAAACCTCACAAAAAATCAAAACCGGTGTTTGCCAGCATAGGAGCCGCATTAGGTGCAGGACACCAAATGCCCCATTGGTCGAACATTTCATTGAGGCAAATCATGATGAAGACGACATCTGATGGACTGTATTAAAAGCACTGAAACTCCCCCAACGAGGTGGAAGTATGTCCAGCCTGCTCAACAAAGAAGAACTGAAGTGCATAATATTGCTGGACTCTATTCGAAACGGATTGAACCGGACAGAGGATTGGACTTCGTTACTTTAGATGTCTTGCTAACAGTGATGCTCAATGGAAACTTAAGTAACTTATTCCTAGTTTCTTAAATAGTCTCTGAAACCCGTAGAAGCCTTAATGTTTGAATGAAACAGAAAATAACATGGACTTTATTGTTTTACCACCATAATGACCAAAAATCAGTAATGTTTTTAGTGATTTTGTTATATAATCGTATGCGTATAATTGTTGAGCTCAAAAGGCCTTCACTCGTCACAAGCATGGGCACAAAACCGAATTCACGACCTTATTGAACTCACAACCCCAGATATCTGCTGCTTGGTTTCAAATCGCACTAGGCTCCAAGTATAAGAGCACGATTCAAAAAGGCCACGGCACTACACCTTGTGCGCAAGGCCTCACCCAGACCATATCACCACTCCATCATGGCCGCCAAACACAAGCAAAGGTAACTAGTCCTTCCTCAGTTTTGGCACCTTAGTAGCATTCACAACTAAGAACGAGGCTCACTCGTACAGCGGACTCGCGCTGCGACAGACGAGGGAGAAGACCATCGTGTTTCTCCCCTCAACCCACCGCCACTTCCATTGTGAAGGAAAGGTAAGCGCTTTCCCTGCCCGCCCCAATACACATGTCTCGGGTGTGAAGGGCTGTCTCTAATTCCGTTATCCTGTACTAAACAGCCTCGAGCTTCCAGACCTTAAATCCAAGGAGTCATTTCACTCCGTCCACCAAATACAAATATTTAGAAGACCGCCGCTTCCATTATGAAGCAAGGTAAGCGCCCACCTTAACCCGCCATATACGCCAGTCCAATCCACGAAGTAGCCTCCCTAATGGTAATTATATTTTTTACCATGTAGCACCAGGGTCCCGGACCTGAAAACTAAATTTCTCACCACGAAGGAAGGACAGTGACCTCGCGACCCTCACCGTGGATTCACACAGGTACTACCACTAGTTCCGATAATCATAACTTTTTGGCTGATCGGAACCAGCCCTACTCTAACGAATAGGTTTTCCTTCAGTTCCCAGACGAACCAGCAACTATCCGAATACGGTCGCTTTACCAACCAAGCCTCTCACGGTCTTGGCAGGTTAGTGCTCATCTCGCCACGCTCACAACCACTTCACACTCGTCGATCGAAAACCGCCCAAATTCGGCGTGCAGAACACTGCCTCACTTTTTCTCACTATGTCATCACTGTCACAAGTACCCCATGTTAAACCATCTCGGTCTCTGCCCAACCTAATTTCACAGACAACTTGCTGCCTAGCTGTATACAAACTAGCGCCAAGACTGCCATGAATCACCATACAATCACTAAGTCACCGCGACGCTTTTATTGTACCAAATGGTAAATGCACGCATGCAAAAGGAACCACGACGAGGCAACTGGTCACAATTTACATCACCACTCACTGTCACTTTAGATCAACAGCTCACTATTTGATGTAATTAAGAATGGCCTTTAGTTATACGTAGTCCTTGCTGAATGTTTTTAAATCTATGATTTCAGGCGGATGCCTTATGTTGTCTTCCATTTTTTCCCTCTTTTCACATTTACAGGCGTTCGTATTTTATACAGGCAGTGATTTAAAACAGTCCTGATGATGATCCCGGTTAATAAGGAGCATTAGGGATCGAAACGTTGACGCTTTAAAACAGTGTTACATGCAACTTATTGTATATATTTATCTGTATACACTGTATGTTGAGACTTGCGGAATTAATCATTAATTCGTAAGACATTGTTTGCTCCAAAATAATTTTTTCTTGCCTGCTAAATCTTCTCTCTTACTTACCTTTATCTTACTCTATGGTTTTTCTACTTTTCTGGGAGAGGTACAGGAGTGTGCCCCATCTGAACGTTACCATTTTGACCCCCTTCAGGTCAACTAATTCCTTGTTATCTTTAAAATAAAATATTCCACGCCCGGCTGGGCTTGGAAGCTAAAATATAGTACTTATTGTGGTCTATATTTTCATTTATTATTTTTCTATTGTAATTCCTTAGGACCCTTGTTCTGTATGGCAAAAATTGAACAGCATGAGAGAGGGGGGAATCGTACTCAAAAATTACGAAGATTAGAATCAAAACTTATCATAAGATTCCGTACCAAACAGCCGGCAGGCCTGAATAGAGATGAAGAAATTTATGTTCACTTATGACATTGGACATTGACCAACAATATGTTCACATTAGCCTTATGAAACCACCATCACTATGGATAACAATAGGATGTTGGTAACTAGCTGTCTCAAATGGTAGAACTGACTTGTTAAATAAAAGTAATCAAAAACATTGGACTGCGCAATGTGGGTTGCGACATACAGTGGGGACGTGGGGCACTCAGCCCGTAATTGGTGCAGGACATGGAACCTAATGTTACACACTAGGGTCAAGAATCGGGTACACTGATCCTTGATCATATTCGCTCGTGCAAGTCACGATCGCGAACAGAAAGCGGGATTGTCCTATACTTAAGGCACGCTTTCAGTGTAGTAACTAAATCAAAACCCCGCTGACAGACGCGGTTCACAGCACGCAGTCCAATACAAATTTAACAACTACAAGTTCCAGCATGCCTCAGTAAAAAGAGGTGTGCCTCTGCATATATATTGTAATGGAAATGGGACTAATCACATTTACTACCGTGACCAGGAACTTCGGTTCGAAACGCGTAGGTGTGTTGACACGTTTTGAATAAAATAACTGCGTGAAATTCCAAGAAGTGTGCAGCGACCTTATTCTTTTTGTATTGAATTAATCTGGGACACTGTCCTGGTCTCATCGCTGGCACCCACTGGACTGTGCTCCCGCTGCGACAGGACAACTTGTTTCCTCATATATATAAATATATATATATATATATATATTCACTGAAAAAACCATAGGTTATAGACCATATATAGTTAGGGATTAGCATTTAAAAAACCTTATTTTACTCACACAAAACCATTGAAATTCCATATATAGTTAGTTGTACTAACTATATATCACGCACCCGCAATCCACTGCTGATGATGTCACATATTACATCATTCATGACATGGTCAGTGACATCACTGATGACATCACTGATGACATCTCAAATGACATCACTGATGACATCACTGATGACATCATCCAGTGACTGTGTGTTTCTGTAAAGTTTAAATATGTTTTACATATTGAAGAATGAGTAGATGTAGAAGTGTCTGGATGAAGGATTTAGTAGGTGCGTGACTGACTGTATGAGTGAGTGATTAAATGTGTCTCACTGAGTGCATGGGTTAGTGACTAAACTGTCTTAATTTGTGCATCATTATGTCTGTTGTTCTGTAAACTGCTGCATGTGTTGATCAGTAGCTATATGAGTAACTATATAGGTTATTGATTGGTTGCCCAAGCATTTGTATGGGAGACTGAGTGTGTGTGTGAGTGGCTGGGAAGTGTATGACTCTGTGCATAGATGTATGGGTTCAAAAGTGCATGTTGGAAACAGCTGTATGGGCGGTTGACTGTGTGCATGACTGTATTGGTGAGTGAATAGATATCTCAGTGCTACATGTCAAATTAAGTACATATGTAAAATACAGTACATGTGAGAGTTGACATATATAAATAACTGTGCATAAGAGCCAGTGAATGTGTGAGTGGCTGTATGGATCATTGTGAACTTGTATCCAGGATTGTATAAGTGAGTAAATATGTTTTAGTATTTGTTTGAATAAGTAAGTAAGGTGTGTTTAACTGTATAGTTAAGGAAATGGAGGTGTGATTGATTGTTTGCATGACTGTCTAGGTGTGTGTGTAACTTCATGGATGAGTGACAATCTGTGAGTCTGTGTTTACACTGAGTGTATCTAAGGTTATATTAGAGTCTGAAGAGGTTCATCGTATTATCACAACAGTGATGTCATCAGTAATGTCATTTGAGATGTCATCAGTGATGTCATCAGTGATGTCATTTGAGATGTCATCAGTGATGTCATCAGTGATGTCATTTGAGATGTCATCAGTGATGTCATCAGTGATGTCACTGACCATGTCATGAATGATGTAATATGTGACATCATCAGCAGTGGATTGCGGGTGCGTGATATATAGTTAGTACAACTAACTATATATGGAATTTCAATGGTTTTGTGTGAGTAAAATAAGGTTTTTTAAATGCTAATCCCTAACTATATATGGTCTATAACCTATGGTTTTTTCAGTGAATTTTTAAGGTTTTGTAAATGCTAATTCCTAACTATATATGGTCTATAACCTATGGTTTTTTCAGTGAATTTCATTGGTTTTTTAATAGCTAATATCAAAACCTTTACAATGTATTATTCTTTAAAAAGAAAAATATTTTTTACATGTTTTTTATACAATTTTTTTTGTATTTTTTTTTGTTTCGCTCCCAGTACGCGTACCGGTTAGCTTCCCGTTAGCTCAATCCGGAGGCGCGACCCGGTACGCGAACTGGTAAACGTTCCTTTTGCGCACCTCTCGCGTTACAAAACAACATCGCGACGCTTCGCGTCAGCATGACGTTTCGCGTTCTCGCGTAATACGTCATATTACGTGCTACGTTCGCGTACCCGGAAGCGCAGCGGTACGCGAACCGGAAGCGATCCGCGGCGCGGCGCCGACCGCGTAATGTAAACATAGCAGGTCATGTGACTCGGTAATAACACTTTTCATTGGTTCATTTCACTTTTGGTTTCCTAATGATGTAATACAAGGTCATGTGATCTAAAATGGACACTTTTCATTGGTTTAGAACTTTTGTTTTTCCCAAATGATGAAAACCCCTCCTTCTTTCATCACTCTGACTTTCATCTTGGTGAGAGAAAGACCCTTTATTGAGACTTTGTGATGGCTTCATTAGTAGCTTCAGCTGGTGCTAGCCCACCACCTCCACCAAATCCAAGAAAGAGAGGACCACCTGCAGAAGTAATTCTGCAAGAAGAGGAGGAAGAGGAGGAAGAGCATGAGTTTTTGCCAGAGGAGCCCAGGAGGTACAATCGAAAGGAGAATTATATCTGGCAATTCTACAGAATTCCTGAGGGGCAAAAGAAAGTGAATGCTCGTTACGTGTTTTGCCGCATATGCGGTGATAGATTGTCAAGGGGCACTGATAAAAAATATAGTTATGGCAATCATACTATGCATCGGCATATGAGTAGGTGGCACCCAAATAATTATAGTGCTGCCCAGCTACGTGACCAACAACAAAATCCCCTCCAAATGGCAAGAAGATCGGTGGTTCCAGAGGTGTCGGGACCAGAGGCGAGGGAGGTGATTGCAAACATCCAAATGTTGTTTGGGCACGTAAAACAAGTGTGCGTGGAATGTGGCGCTTTCATCTGCTACAGAGAAAGTAGCATCACTTTGATTTTGCGAGCAATTCAAAATCATATTAATGTTTGCACGAGACGCACCAAAAAATAAATTCTTTTTTTTTTTTTGCTCCTGTTGAGCCCTTTATAATGGATCGTTTTTGTTTCCCCCCCCCCCCAAAAAAAACCAAAAAATTTTTAAAAACGTTCAGAAAATACAAAAAAAGTAAAAAAATGTTCAAAAAATACTAAAAAAAATATAAAACAACAAAAACATTAAAAAAAAAGTTCTTTTCAGAACTAACTCCCCATTATAAAAAAATTGGTAGAATATTTGGAACTCTGCCAACCTCTATTTCTCTTAGTTCGCTCCCGGAGCGCTACCCGGTACGCGTACCGGAAGCTAACCAAAAAAATATTTTTTAAAAAAGAACAGTAACTATAAGGGAAGGAAATACACAGTTATGTTAAAAGAAAGACAGCTCTAGGGAGTAAACTAAGGATACTGTTACCTACAATCCACTGTTGATGATGTCACATATTACATCATTCATGACATGGTCAGTAACATCAACAGCAGTGGATTGTAGGTAACAGTATCGTTAGTTTACTCCCTATAGCTGTCTTTCTTTTAACATAACTGTCTATTTCCTTCCCTTATAGTTACTGTTCTTTTTTAAAAAACATTTTTTTGATCAGTCATAAACAGTGACATTAATAGAAACAGAGAGAGTGAACAAGAGTGAAGAACTATGGTCCTCCTCAGCCACCCTCAGAAAACCAAGGGGGTCAAGATACATCTACCGTGCCCCCTTCTACCCATTCTGAACATTATTTGCCCTCCATCTTGTATCTTGATTCGAACGAAACACAAAATGGTGGACTGCCATAACGCTGCTGGTTTGCGAACCGGGCAACTTCCCAGGAAGCGGTCCAAAAAAAAAAAAAGTTGGGAAAGTAATTCACAGACACTAAGAGTAATAGAGATGGAGTGAGTGAACAAGACTGAGGAACTATGAGAACAGAGGGACTGAGAAAAAGAGTGGAAGGAGTTGAGTAAATAGGTAATAGAGAAAGGAATGAGGAAAGTAGCAAAGGCAGGAAACTGAGGATTAAAGAAGTGAAGCAGTGGATCTAATAGTAGGTGAATGTGATAGAAATGTAACGAAAAGAGTACAACTATTTACCTTGTAATTGCCGTTAAATTAATCACATTTTATTTCTATACTTTCAATCTGTGAAAGAGAGAACCAACATTTGAAAAAAATTAAAATATGTATTTAAAAATTACAAAAGACAAGGGAAAATATTGAAAGACAAATAGTTTTTCAACAACTTTGACACTGACAGAAGCTTCTGCTTCTCCAGGTCCTCTACACAATCCTAAAGATATACATTTTAAACTAACAGTATCTTGATGCAGATGAAGTGAGGCCTATCTTAAAACATGGTGCATCTTTTGCATTTTTCTTGTTTCAGAAAAGTGTCGCTTCAGTATGCCAATAACATGTCTCCTATCCAGAGATTTGTTTGAGGTGAGGCCTACTCAGAGTTCAAGATGAGATTTACACTTGTTGAAGTGTACAGAGGAGATAATATCTGTGAAAGTCTACTAATGAAGTGAGTCATGTCCACTGCACTCTTCAACAAAGTAGAAACCTCCTATGTTTCCCTGGACAGACCTAAACTTGATCTGCACAATGTGATTCGTAATGATAGGAAACTCAGGTGATGTAATTGAAATATGTGCAATTTATTTTGCTCATTTCACAATCACATCACTTGTGTTTCCTTTGCTTAGGTATCTCATTGTGCAGATGTAGTCCAGCATATGAAAGAATACGTAGAAGTGCAGCACTGCATACAATAAATTTAACACTTACAGAAAACTCACCTTCTCCATGCCTCCTACACAGTTCTATATATACATCATAAATGCAAACAGTACAGAATTAATTATACATGTTAAATGGTTTATTTTTGCTGTTCTCAGAATGTATCAAAATTCACTAAAAACAGTGACTTGAAGGTATTCATCATGTAACAGCGGGGAAAAAAAAACACAATCAAAATGATTGTGTTTAAAAAACCCATACAACATCAGAAAATAAAATTCAGAACTCCTTAAAGTTAACTTACTTTCCATGACGTCCAAGGATGTCCTATGAACAGCTTACACTCTTTTGTGCTGTTATTACTTTCAGCCCGCCACTTTCTGAAAGAAAACCTCCATCGTTTTTAAAAACACGTTACATGCAATAAATGACTTCTTGCTCTCTACCACTATTTTCCACAAGGCCAAATCTAGTCAGAGATATTTATAACTCTTGGATTTCTTGTAAGCCAATCCCATCATTTGGCATTTCCGCAACTTTCAGAATTAAAATGTTGAAGATCATTTTCACAATCCTGGAATAGTAATATCTTCCCCTTCTTGCTCAGTCATGTTCTACATTTCCTATGACACTGATACTGCTTAATATGAAGCAGACTTACACTACCTCTATGAGTACTACAATTATTTAATTCTCTACATCACTTTTAATCACAAAGCAATGTAAAACAGTAGACAGCATTGCAGACTTACATTCCCTCTACTCCATGTTTTGATTGGCTGCTTCAATTAGCTTATGAAAAGAAACAGTTTTTCTGAACTCATTTAAAGTGCACATACATCTCCATGATGTCCAATCCTATGATTAGAAGTTATGTCTCTGAACTACACTTATCCTCAAGGCCAAATTGTGTAGGAGCCATTAGAACTTCTTGAAATTCCACAGATCATATCCCGAGATTATTTTCCTAAAATTTTGGTTTTAAAAACACCAGGTAAGAGTTTTTAAGGTCATACGGCAATTTTTTTTTGAAAATTAAAACAGAATCATTGCAGAATGACCAGCCATTTCTAGACTTTAAATAAGCTGTGTAATGTCCTGATGATATTGAAGGGCCGTCATGATATATAATTGCTGTAGTTACAAAAGTCCTTCCTGATATTGACAACTGCGAAGCTACAACATTTTTTATTAAAGTTGTCAATTTTGTTCCATCAGGCCTACATCGTTGGAACATTAAAATGACGTACTGGCCATATGTTCGTATAAATAATGTGGACATCATTTCAGATTTACATTGGCTACACTCCATGTTGTGATTAGCAGCTTTTACTAGCTTATTAAAGGAGACTGATTTACTGTCTGGCAAAGTTAAATATATAAATCTTTCTGAGTCTACACTAGTAGTACTTGATACCATACAGTTCTCGCAGTCATGCTGCCATTGATAAGAAAGCCCAAACAGCTGATCTACATCTACACCTTCAGCATGTAATACATCAAGCATATACATTAAAAACTCCTGACAATCTTGCTGAATATTTTGAGAGAATTGTGTTTGGCCTGAACATCTATCTAACAGATTTCTAATTTCAGACACACTTTCTATGTTTCTTCTATCAGTGGTACATTTCTCTAACACAGAATTTAACAAACTGCAAAATCTTTGATCAGAATTGACCACAATCTCTTCTTTTACATTTTTTAGAGAAAACAAAACATTAATTACTACATTAGCATAGCAGTTGACACCAGAACTGTTTTCAAACTGAAAACCAACAACATCTTCAACAGAATCCTCTTTGTTTCTGCTTGTAATTTTAGGTTCATTCACTTTTTGTCTTTTTGCTACAACCTCCCCAGTATTGTTCTCATTTCTTCGTTTCCGGCCTACCAGACGTTTCTCAAACAAAGGAAACTGAGGCAAATGTGGCGCATACTCTCTTCTTAACCTATTGTATTCCTTAACACAATCTAGATCTGCACAAATGTTTCTGACATCACACTCAATCAAGTACAATCCCGATAAAGTTCTAACTCGTGACAATGCCACATATGCCATACCCTCCTTGAACACAGAACTGCCAATATTCACCAATGCAGTGTCTACACTTAAACCTTGCGATTTATGAATTGTCACCGCATATGCCAAGCAAACAGGGAACTGCTTACGGCGAACATATAAGTCTTTTACAAGCAAAAATCTAGCAGAACAACGAGCAATTAGCTGTACTTCCTCAATGCCATCAAATTTAATTTTTAAAAATTCAATTCCATCTCTATTTCTGTATTTCACAAAATCAACAACATTACCCATTGATCCATTTACCAGACCTCTTTCAACATGTAAATTCCTTCTTAAAATTATACGGCAGTTCAACTACACATTCAGAGTCTTTTCAAAACCTGCAGTTTTAGATATACTCTTCTCTAATGAATCCAATTTTGTTTTCAGATTCTCAGACAAAATAATTGTTGATCCCATATGCTCTACTCTATCAATAGCTTCCACTTTCACAATCTCTTGCTTTTCTAAATGCAACATTTTGTTGTTAAATTTGGCACATTCTGCAAGAGTTGGCATCAAACATATTCCAGATTTCTTATCAGTAATTTTCTGAAAAATATTCTCAGGCACAACATCTTGTTCTGGATATAAATTTGACAGTAATCGTGCATGTAAAGCTTCTTTCCCATGCTCGGTCACTTTTCCAATTCTAACATCTTGTAGAATAGTCTTGTAAACTTCATCCTTTGCCTGACGCATATTTTCATGCAGTTCAGCATAATTGAAGTTTAACCATATATTGACGTTGCCAATGCTGCCTAGGCACTTCCTGGTATCTTCATGCGTGAGCATTTTGAACACAGGTTGCCCTTTCACTGGTGTCCGCTGCAGAAGATCTCCGAAAACAATGATGTGTTTGCCACCAAATAACACATCATACTCTGTTTTGAGAACTTCTTGCATCCTCAAATGCACAAAGGCAAGCATGACATTGGAAACCATGCTTACTTCGTCAATGATAAGAAGTTTCATTTTCCTCAAGATTCTTGAAACTTCAAAACAAGCATCTCCAGATAGCTTGTGATATTCTAATTTGTTGTCATGCTCCACTGGCAGCATCAGTAAACGATGTAAAGTAATCCCTTTAATATTATGTGCTGCCAGTCCAGTTGGAGCAGTGACAACACAAGACAGCGATGACTCTGTCCTTTCCTGCAAATAGCATGAAATTGCTTTAATGAGGAAACTTTTTCCAGTTCCCGCTTCTCCACTCACGTACAGTCGGACAGGCTTCAACGACGTACATGAGCACTCTTTCTTATCATGACTTAATCCATGATCAATTTGCATGGTAACTTCGTCATATATTTTCCTCTGCTCAACGTTGAGTTGCCTTTCCAACTCTTCTAAGTTAACCGCATCCTCTTGAGCATGTGCCATGGCTCTTTCCACCTCATTCATAGCAGTGGCAGCTTCATTTTCAATAAGAGGTCCCCCTAGTGGATCCTGACTCAATGAAGCAGAACTCTGACTGTCCTGAGAACTGTCTCTGGCAATCTCGGCTGCAATCGTTGCTTCCTGCTCAATTTCCGCATTCAACATTTCTACATATTTGGGAAAAGCAGGACATTCTATGGTCTCCTTGGCGGCATTGAAAGAGTCTTCATAACAGAGGAAATCTCCAAGCAGTTCCTCTTCTGCACGCCAAGGCTTGAAAAGTTGCAAAAGTGCTAAATAGAAAAACTCCTTTTTTTCAGGAGATTCGCCACTCAATTTTCGATGGTTTATCAAGTGGCATTTTCTTTGCTTGACCAGACATCCCTCACTTCCTATTACAGCATACACTCCTTTCTCAGTATCTTCTTTGATGTTCCTCTTGAACATGTAATTTTGCAGAACCTCATACAGACAAACATTCTCTAGGTGACTGCTTCGATTTGGATAATATGTATCCAACATGTTTGTCTTCAAAATGTCGGTACTGTTTGGCTCCTTTTCCGCCAAATACTCAATTTCCCGCACAGGTTTGAGAACTCGATTACGCGTTGCAGCAAGACCAAGACTCGCCCAAACGATACTCCTGGACTTGGCATAGAGACTTGCTGAAGACAACCGGTCAGAACATTCGTACGCTCCGATTTCTCGATGCGACAACATCTTCAGACTGAAACTGTACAACTTCTTGCTGAGGCTCTTTTCATGGGAAATGTCCTCCCACATATCCTTCAATTCTGTCTTCTCTTTTTTGGTGATGTAAGACGTCACATACCGAGCCACAGCCATACAGTTATCAGCCACAAACTGTATATCCATGTTAGCATTCCACATGGACAAAATCACCGGGTTGTAGTCGTTGATGTACTTGGACTCTTCGTTCCTCTTCAAATTGTAAGTGTTTTTAGGTGATTTCTTCATCACATTATGTCGCAGCGAAGACATCAAACTGTTTACTCTTCCTTTAGAAATCACCGGTCGTGGAAAGCCGAAACGACATTTGGTGTAGAACTTGTCTTTCTTTCGGAATTTACGACGGCAGTACTTTCCACATCGATGGCTTTGGAAACGCAGAACTTTTTCTCTTAGGCTTTTCTTCTCCTTTGCGTTTGGAACAGCACACGTAGAATACTGTTGGATGAAACTCATCACTGAGTCTTCTGGATCCGTTCCAAATTTAGGTGCATCCTTGATCCACAGCAACATATGTATATGAGGAGCACCTCTTGCTTGGTACTCCTTTCTCCAGAAGAAATCCAACACCTCTCCAAGAGGTGGATTCTTCTTATTCATGATGAAAGACATCATAGCTTCAAATCTATGATTGAAGTACCTAAATACATTGACTGGATCCAAAGAGCACAGTTCTCCGGGTGTCTTGAATTCGATGTTTTCTACGTTAGCATTTGCCTCTCGTAGAAATTCAAGTAAGTCTTCCCAGCCATACTCGGCACAGCTCAGAGTGAGGAACCATGTGGGAGTACCTAAGTTCCTCAGCATACATTTTAAATCACCATGACGACGGTACCAGTACTCATTAGTACCACGCTGACACGCCATGAGATTAATCAGGTGAGAATCCAAAATACTATCTTGGACATTCACTTTATCCATAAAATCACTTGCCGAGATGTTTTGCATGTGTATACCACTTTTCAAGATGTGGTTCACTGCATATGACAGTCCAGACAGATCGCTTTCAAACAGGAGATGAAACAAATAAGGAATGCATTGTCGAAACCTAGCATCTCCTGCATACAATCGCAAAGTCCGGTATTCAGAAGCAGGAATTTGATGAGGTCGCTCATCATATCTTCCTCCCTGACCTGTTGGAAAAAGCTGTGGGAAACACCGAGCTTCCAAACTTTCCTCCCAAACACTAATGGGACTCCCTTTGGCTTGTTTCATTTGAAACAACTCAATAGCATTCCCCATGACTTCCTTTGAATGCAAAGGATGAACACTATAATGTTCATATATTTCCTCACTAGTAGAGGGTTCTACTTTCTCAATTTGACCAGCACACAAATCGCTATCCTCTTCCTCACTTACTTCCTCTTCTGCAACATATACATTCTTATAGTATTTATTATTTTTTTTCAAATACAATGTTGCCTTTTTAACTTTCCTAACATCTACTAAATCTTGCCATATTTTCTTATTCTTTGTCGGAACCCCATTAACTAAGATAACCAGAGGTTCCTCTTCCACTTTTTCTACTCCAATTGTGTTAATGTTTTTCTTGAAATCTAGAGGCAAATAAACAACTCTTCCCTTTAATCCTCTCTGTAAATCTGATGGAGGCAATTTCCCTGTCTTTGGCTCCATTCTTACAATAGCCTGAAAGGGATGGATACTTTGAATCAAAATAGATTCATAAGTATTTAAGTCCTTCAATTCAGAAGGAATCTCAACCAATTCCAGATTATTATGAACTGCTCTAGCAGGCATCTGGTTTTGTTTTAATTTGTTACAACAATAAGTACACACACGTTGATCCAATCCCAAATCAAAACAATTTTCTACCATCAAGTATGTTGCAAAATCCTTCCATTCACTATTATTTTCCCTTTCACTTTTTGCATATAAATCCACTAACTTAGTCTGATTCTTATAATAAGTGCGTCTACAACACACACAAGTGAAATTAGGCCTCTCACTTGATTTCATGTCAAACGTCGCAATTTCCCTCTGGAAATTATCTGTACTGGAAACCTGTACACTATCTTCCAAATGACCCTCTACTTCTTGCTCAATTTCAACATTCTCCTCTTTACTTCCAAAGTAACAAAACTCAATTTCTTCACATATATTCTTCACATCTATTTCAGAACCATGCAAAAGAGCAGCGCATAATTGTTTCAGCATAATTGCTGGACTCTTAGCATAATACAACAGTCTAACTAACTTCCTCACTTTGTTATGATGCACTGCTAGCATCCTGAAATGATGAAAAACACTCTGGCATACTCTCCTGGAAAGACAAGCCAGTGAATGACCATGCAAACCTGTCACTTCTCTCACTCTGCAAGGATCTAATTCTTGCAACAACCTTATTTTCTGCTTCAAACTTTTCTTGTTAAATGTCCGTACAAAATCACAAAGCAAATTGATGGAATCCTGTCGCACACTGCAAATACTACTACACTTCCAGGTGTACACAGGACCCTTAGCACGTCTTCCTAAAACCTCATTACCTAACAACTCTTCTGCCTCTGTTGTCACAAGTTTTTCTTTTTCAACTGGACAACCATCTTTCACTTCATAAGCACGACCACTGATGTCAACTGCATGCACCAAATCATTATCCTGGAAATAACTCTCTTCATTAAAAAATGCCTCACAGCTTGAACTATGTATCCATTCTCCAGAAAAAACTTCACAAAAATTACTACGATTAACTATTCTCTTCCATCTACTATTTCTTTTGAAATCAAAAATTGCCTTGTTTAGCTTCCTAATTCTATTGATTATCAAAATAAATAACTTACGTTTAATTTCAAAAGCCTGATCAATAACTTTCTCAACTTTTTTTTTTCTCCTATAAAAAACTAATTTCTGTTGACCTTTCTTAATATTTTTTAACAAATTGCCAATTATCCTGTTACGGAACATTCGTTTACGAATCTCCGTAAACTGTTGTTTCCTTCTACTATCATGCACAGATTTATCTCTTGCTCTAGCAGTAACATTTTCATTTGTCCTTTTCTTTCCATTTGATTTACTTGTCATGTTATGGATTGAAACATTTTCTGTACTAATATTTTTTTTATTAGAAATATTTCTTATGAAATATTTAGAGCTCTTACCCGGTGCTTTCTTCATGGCTTGAGAAATCTTTTTGTTAGAGGACTGCTGCATTTTTTTTTCTCCTGCTGTCTTTGACGTTTTGCAGCCTTCATCTCTCTTATTTTTGTAGGCATAGTTGAATCTGAGGAAAAATATAATAAAAATGTTATTAAACATTATTATCAAACAGTAAATCAGTAATAGTGATCAAAAACATAACACACTACTTGACATTTTAAATAGAAGATTTTTTAGTCCTTGCAAATTTACAATACAGAAATAGCAGAAAAGAAATGAGATTTATATTTATGTTACCTATGCTATTTTATATGTGAATCTGATCTAATTTTATGAGCATATTTTAATATTTTATTGAAGACACTACACATAACCTGTTTTTGAAGGTGTCTTTATTTTTAAATTAAACGGTTTACCTTTTTACTTTTTATTGATTATAAATTTTAAAAATAAATGTTTAGAATTCCAAAGGCTCAAGCAGGTCAGCTTCCCATCCTATATCATATAATTCGGACAAATCTGCATCCTCATCACGCTCTTCTTCATCCTCAGGATTTAAATCATCCAATGGATCAACATCCACTGATGTTTCAATTACAAGTTCAATGATGAGGTCAAAATCAACTGATTGCAGATTGTCGCTCATGTTGAGGTTGTCTTTATCTTTAAAGAAAGACAACAACAATGAGATGTTGCAGAGTAAGAGACAAATCTCACAGATTATAATAGTAAAATTATTTAACAAGAGTAACATTTTGCAGCTATTATTTAGCCATGTCCAGCGATGCTGAGCAGGTGAAGCCTATGTCTAATTTTTCACTGAACAGGACTCATCTGTTCTTAACCTTGGATAAGCCTCAACGACTCTGTGTCCCCTGCACATACTCAAATGTTAAAGTGCAGATTTATATTAAATGGCACATCCCCAGGCATGCACCAGTTAATGTGCACCACTGCTTTACCACCCATGGTGTGCCGCATTTACAATCAGATAGGAGAAAGCTGCTTCAAAACCCTGCGCCTGCTTGAAGCTGGCATAGGTCTTGACGCAGCATTGTATAGATGGGGCACCCCTGATCCTTGCTGGAGCTGCATCGCACTTACGATACAACTCCAGCAATGCGCCACCTTTACGGCACAGATGCGTCACGCATCTGTGCCTTTTTTGCCCCATGCTGCGCCGCATTGTAAATGCAGCACACCATGGGTGGCGGAACAGTGGCGCAGGATGACTGTCACATCCCTGGGGATGCGCCACTCATCATAAATCTATCCCTAAGCTTCTTATCTTGTTACAGATGAACTGCCATATGTATCATCAAAATATTTTACATATTATAAATAGCAAATTTTAAGGAATAAATAGCGATTCTTTACTATTCCTAATTTGCAATGAGCAAATTGCTAATTGCAAATTACCCATTCATTTCCATAGGCTAGGAGGCTCATAGGAATTAATGTTGCAAGTTGTGATTAGCAATTAGCTCATCACAAAATAGGATTTTTTTCAAGCGTGCAGGGGTATCTCAAGAACACCCTGCTGCACCCCTGAAAAAGAAATTTGGGAGCACATGGCACACCTACATGCCCTAATGGCATGTATGGGCGTCATATGGGACCTTTTTTTTTTTTTTTTTTAAAAATGCTTTTTGAAAAGAATTCGCAAATTACCACAAACTAGAAGTTGGTGGTAGTTTCCAAATCCTTAATATCATTTTTTACATATTTTTTTTTGATACATTGCATTTAAGGAATCACAAATTTTGAATTATTGACATTTTAAGTAATTTCCACATGTGCACTGTTTTCTAAATATAATTTGAAAATCGTTTTTGGGGAAAAGTAATGGTTTGCAAATTTATGACAAGGACATAATGGTGTATGCTTCTCTATAAGGCATTTCAGTATCTCTAATGTCATTTTTCCCATATTACATTATAAGACCTTTCCCCATGAAGCACATTCCTTGTAAATATGCTCCCACCAGTGCATTGCAAATTTAGATTTTGACTGTTTCAGACACATAGCCATGTTGAAAGTGACCCAAAAAAATTGCAAACGTTTTAAAAAAAAACATTCATGTGTCTTAATGACATTTTAAGTCATTTCCCCATGGACAATGTTTTCTAAGTGGCACAAAAGAGGTATACACCTATCATAAATCTGTCCCTAGCATTATAAATGATTAAATCAGGATGACAATAAGATGTGGCCTATCCAGAGGTTTGTTTAAGGTGAGGCCTACTCAGGATTGCAGATTAAAGTTATGCTTGATGAAGAATACAGAGGAGATAATTTATTGTAAAGGCCTACCAATGAAGTAAGTGATTTCTACTTCATTGCACCAGTCATCATAAATGTATCCATAAGCTTCTTATCTTGTTAGACATCAACCGCCATATGTATCATATAACTATTTTGCATTTCCAAAAAAGCGAATTTTAAGGAATAAATAGCGATTCTTTACCATTCCAAATTTGTTTGAGAAAATTGCTAATTGCAAATTACCCATTCATTTCCATGGGCTAGGAGGCTCATATAAATGAAGGTGCAATTTGCGATTAACAATTTGCTCATCACAAATTAGGAATTTATTCCAAAAGTGCAGGGGTGTCTCAAGAACACCCTGCTGCAACCCTGAAAAAGAAATTTGGGGGCATATGGCGAACATAAATTTTAACAACATTCCTTTACCTCAAAAACGATTTTCAAATCATAACTTCAAAACACTACACATGGGAAAATTACTTAAATTGTCCTTAAGACACATAAAAGCGTTTTTTGATTGGCTTTCCTGCATGGTAGGGTCACTTTTAACATGGCTATGTAACATAAACATTCAAAATCAAAATGTTCAATGTACAGGTGGGAGCATATTTACAAGCAATTTGCGCCACAAAGAAAGGTCTGACATTAAAATGGGAAAAATAACATCAGGGACAGTCAATTGCCTTATAAAGAACCATACACCATTATGTCCTTCTCATGAATTTAAAAACAATTCCTTTTTCCCAAAAACGATTTTCAAATCATAATTTCAAAAAACTGCACATGAGAAAATGACTTAAAATGTCATTGAAACACATGAAAGCGTTTTTTTATTGGCTTTCCTGCATGGTTGGTTCACTTTTATCATGGCTATGTAACACAAACATTGATAATTAAAATTTTCATGCACATGTAAGAGCATATTTACAAGCAATTTGCGCCACAGAGAAAGGTCTTACACTAAAATGAGAAAAATAACATCAAGGACAGTCAATTGCCTTATAAAGAACCATACACCATTATATCCTTGTCATGAATTTAAAAACAATTCCTTTTCCACAAAAACGATTTTCAAATCATAATTTCTAAACACTGCACATCAGAAAATGACTTAAAATGTCATTAAAACACATGAAATCATTTTTTGATTGGCTTTCCAGCATGGTTGCGTCACTTTTAACATGGCTATATAACAAAAACATTCAAAATCAAAATTTTCCATGCACATGTGAGAGCATATTTACAAGCAAATTGCGCCACATAAATCATAATTTTCTCCTTAAAGCACACTATTCTCTATCTAAAGTAAAGAAATATTTTCTCACCTTAGCAAATACTTTGAGTTTGAAAACAGTCTAAGAAACACACCAATTTGTCTTCAGCAGAGCAAAAGGTATGCACTCCAGAGTCTGCAGCTATCAAAAGCACAGAAATGGTGTAATTCTTCACACATATTTCTCATGTCACCCAATCAAAACTCTTCCCTCACTTTTTTTCAAATGAAAACCCTTCCCCCTCTGCCCTTTCTGCCTATTTTCCATAGCAACCACCTCTTGGAGAAACTCTGGTGTTTGCAAATTCACACAACAATGTTGCAATTGAACTCTGAACTCTCAGTGCACCTGCATATCCAGTGCTTTCTTTCATTTAATGATTTTTTATTGACCACTCAAAATACATCTTTCAAACAACACATCTGTACACCCTAACTTTCTGTTTTCATCAATTAAAATCCACCAATCACTGTTACTACTTCATGAACACAGAAACTCCACAGTTTTTTTCATTTCAAACTCACATTTTTTCAACTGCCATTTCATTGCCACACTTCATCTGACTGCAGGAGAACCTTCTCTCACCATGTTTTCTGTCTGGATTGTTGGTCATAGTTATATTCACTGGGCTCAAAGGTACGTTGAAAGCAGGAATTTACCTAACCTCAATTTACAAGATGTGGAAATTAAGTGGTTTGGCCACAGAGGATTAAAATGTCACCAATTGATACCATTGGTGAAAACCTTTATGCATTTGCCAAAACCTGACCTGTTAATTGTGCACTGTGGAGGTAATGACTTGGGCACTTTGACTGGGGTAGGTCTGGAAATGCTTTTAAAGGACACCTTTGAGCAATTAATGGCACTTTTTCCTCAGACTGCCTTGGTATATTCAAATATATGCCAAAGACAGAAATGGAGGTGGTCAAACCAATTTTGTCCACAAATTGAGAAGTCGAGGAAGCATGTAAACAAATCTGTTTCAGCTTACATGAGAGACCATGGAATGGGCTCCCTGTACAACAATAACTTGCGTTATTACATGCAAGATATCTACAGAGGAGATGGAGTTCACTTCTCAGATGAGGGCAACAGAGTTTTCACTCTGAATTTAAAAATGTGCATTGGTACCTACTTATAAGTACCAAAATGTACTATAAACCCAAAAGCTCTTCTCAGAGCTACCCTACATCTAATTACTCACAATTATTATTTTACTCTAACTTTTTTCACTAATTTTCAACAAAGTACACTCCCTGGTGCGCTACCCGGTACGCGTACCGGGAGCTAACCTCGCGAAAATTTTTAAAAAAATGTTTTTTTTTCGCACATATGGGCCTCCTCAGCCACCCTCACAAAACCTAGGGGGTCAAGATAAGTCTACCGTGCCCCCTTCTACCTATTCTGAACATTATTTGCCCTCCATCTTGTATCATAATTCGACCGAAACACAAAATGGTGGACTCCCGTTACGCTTAAGGTTCGCGTACCAGGGCGCTCACCGGTTCGCGTACCGGGTCGCTTCCTGGGAAGCGCACCATCAAAAAAGGTGGGAAAGTAGTTCACACAAAAGCCACTTGAGACAATTTCACCAAATATAGATTAGCTCATACTACATACCAATCCCTACCATTTTCACAAATTTGATTGGAATTCCATTTAGCCATTTAGCCTGTAGACCTCTCTAAATACCGTGAGGTAAATTACTTCACAAAACACATCTGAAGTGTTGGAATTGACAACCAATTAAAATGTTACTTTCATTTTCTACTTTTTTTACCTGACATTTGATTGGTTATGTACCCGAGTATATATAAAGGAAGAGAAGGAAACACAGCCATTTTGACTACTACTTCCTGGTGTACATTTCATTTGGATTTTCATTAATAACTTCAACTTCTTTTTAAAGGTAAGTTGTTATTTTTAAAACTGAAGTATATTGTGCACTTTAAGTTAATATGGCAAACTTTTTCTGTTAGTTATATACTATCCCTCTGTAGTACTTATAAATTTAGATACACTTTTTTATATTCCTACTTCCACTCTGATACTATACACTGCCCAAAGATACATTCTCTGTTAAAAACTGCCTATCTAAAATTAATCCCAACAGTGCCCTACCTCTACTAATATATATTTTTTTTATGCAAATTTCAGGAAAAATGGAAAGTGAACAAAACATTTCATTTGAAATTGTCCTTCCAGAGTCCAACACAGAAATCATTGATCCAAATGAGATTGAATTTATGGATGAAACATGGGACCAAGAACTACTGCAATGTGTACAAGCAGTAGATAACCTCCTTGCAAATGAGGACATTTTACAACCTCAGAGACTACAATCTATATTCCATGATTATGAAATTTCTGACAATGAAATGTTAGAAAGTTTAATAAATTATGAAACACAATAAAAAAAGTTTAAAAAAAAAAAAAATAATCAACAAAACCAACAATCAATTAACATACAGCATTTGAAAAGTCTATCATTCATTTTTTATTGTGATACGCTCCCCAGTACGCTTCCCGGTTCGCGTACCGGGCGCTAACCACGAAAAAAAACAAAAAAAATTTTTTTTTTTTTTGCTTAGCAGGGCCCCTTTAAAGCCTCCACATCAAACCTAGGGGGTCAGGGAGTATCTACTATGCCCCCTTATGGTCATTTGCCCCTTCGCTTTTGCCTCCTCTTGTCTCTCGATCCTACCGAGAGACAAGATGGCGGCCGCTCCGGACTGTTTAGAATGTTGACAGACACCGGAGAGCCAATCAACTTCGCTACGCGAAGTTCCGTTACGCGTCAAGTACGCGTACCGGGGCGCTGCCTGGTCCGCGCTTACAGATATATATCTTTTTTTGAACGTTATTTTCTCAAAATCCACTGCAGCACATATATTGAGACCTACAAAAGGCACATCGGGCTACCAGTCCCTACAATTTTGCCAAGTTTCGTGCAAATCCATTCAGCCGTTCGGGCTAAAAGTGAGGCTAACCGCCCTATGGAAAACTCAATGTTAAAAACACGTTTTGGGACCCCCCTTTTTTCTCGGCCCCCCCTGGACCAACTCCCCCCAAATTTCCAGTGGCTGCTCAGAAACAAAATGTTCCATTTTCCAGAAAATTTCAGCCAATTCCGTCCACAAACGCCAAAGTTATTAGACATAGAATTTTCAAAAATCCCATAGGGAAAAAATCCTAACTATATATACCTACTGGCGACCGCCAGTAGGTAATATATATATATATATATATATATATATATATATATATATATATATATATATATATGTTGCGATATTCCGCGTGTCGATGCCAGAAACAAGCCTTTTTGCCCAGCGGCAAAGATACCTCGGACACGGACCAATTCTGTGCAACTCTTTTTATTGAAGCAGAGTGTGCCGCATGACGTTTCGGCTCCTCGGAGCCTTGCTCACATGACAACATATGTTGCCCCGCAAATGAAGACACCAATGCAGCAATTGATTTCACCTTTTATTGCAGGGCAGCAGCACCGGACCGTAAATCTCCTTCAGGAAATGCACACCTAGTGCCTATGCGTTTCAGAAGAGGAGTCTTTCTTATTTATGGCATGGTGTAGTGAAAGTGGGAAGCAGGCAGCTATTAGTTTTCAGGTGTTTCAGGTAGATGTAGTCCCACCCCATTGGGCGTTGCCTTGCTTGGCATTCTGGTTAATGTAGTCTTTAGCCAATATTCAATCCGTAGTGGATGCTCCCATTGAATCTCTTCTCTGAGTATTTTCCGTCAGGGCACTGTCGATTAAAATCACGGCGCATTGTTTCTTTTGCGCTGTTTCCTGCTAGGCATGCTGCTCCGCTATGCGTGTCTCTTGGTGAGACTCTCAGACCCACCTCACGGCGGAGGGGTCATCTCTGTGACCCTAGCTGGCCACAATATATTCCATATGATTTTGCCCCGCAAATGAAGACACCCACGCAGCAATTGATTTCACATTTTATTGCAGGGCAGCAGCAATGGACCGGAATTCTCCTTCAGGCAATGCACACCTAGCGCCTACGCGTTTCAGAAGAGGAGTCTTCCTTATTCATGGCATGGTGTAGTGAAAGTGGGAAGCAGGCAGCCATTACTTTTCAGGTGTTTCAGGTAGATGTAGTCCCGCCCCATTGGGCGTTGCCTTGCTTGGCATTCTGTTTAATGTAGTCTTTAGCCAATATTCAGTCTGTAGTGGATGCTGCCATTGAATCCTTTCTCTGAGTATTTTCCGTCAGGGCACTGCCGAGTAAAATCACGGCGCGTTGCTTCTTTTGCGCTGTTTCCTGCTAGGCATGCTGCTCCGCTATGCGTGTCTCTTGGTGAAACACTCAGACCCGCCTCACGGTGGTGGGGTCGTCTCCGTGACCCTGGCTGGCCACAATATATTCCATATGATTTTGCCCTGCAAATGAAGACACCCACGCAGCAATTGATTTCACCTTTTATTGCAGGGCAGCAGCAACGGACCGGAATTCTTCTTCAGGCAATGCACACCTAGCGCCTACGCGTTTCAGAAGAGGAGTCTTCCTTATTCATGGCATGGTGTAGTGAAAGTGGGAAGCAGGCAGCCATTACTTTTCAGGTGTTTTAGGTAGATGTAGTCCCTCCCCATTGGGCGTTGCCTTGCTTGGCATTCTGGTTAATGTAGTCTTTAGCCAATATTCAATCTGTAGTGGATGCTGCCATTGAATGCCTTCTCTGAGTATTTTCCGTCAGGGCACTGTCGAGTAAATACACGGCGCGTTGCTTCTTTTGCACTGTTTCCTGTTTGGCATGCTGCCCTGCTATGTGTGTCTCTTGGTGAAACACTCGGACCCGCCTTACGGCATTGGGGTCATCTCCGTGACCCTGGCTGGCCACAATATATTCCATATGATTTTGCCCCGCAAATGAAGACACCCACGCAGCAATTGATTTCACCTTTTATTGCAGGGCAGCAGCAACGGACCGGAATTCTCCTTCAGGCAATGCACACCTAGCGCCTACGCGTTTCAGAAGAGGAGTCTTCCTTATTCATGGCATGGTGTAGTGAAAGTGGGAAGCAGGCAGCCATTACTTTTCAGGTGTTTCAGTTCGATGTAGTCCCGCCCCATTGGGCGTTGCCTTGCTTGGCATTCTGGTTAATGTAGTCTTTAGCCAATATTCAATCCGTAGTGGATTCTGCCATTGAATGCCTTCTCTGAGTATTTTCTGTCAGGGCACTGTTGAGTAAAATCACGGCGTGTTGCTTCTTTTGCGCTGTTTAATGCTAGGCATGCTGCTCCGCTATGCGTGTCTCTTGGTGAAACACTCTGACCCGCCTCACTGCGGTGGGGTCGTCTCCATGACGCTGGCTGGCCACAATATATTCCATATGATTTTTCCCCGCAAATGAAGACACCCACGCAGCAATTGATTTCACCTTTTATTGCAGGGCAGCAGCAACGGATCGGAATTCTCGTTCAGGCAATGCACACCTAGCGCCAACGCGTTTCAGAAGAGGAGTCTTCCTTATTCATGGCATGGTGTAGTGAAAGTGGGACGCAGGCAGCCATTACTTTTCAGGTGTTTCAGGTAGATGTAGTCCCGCCCCATCGGGCGTTGCCTTGCTTGGCATTCTGGTTAATGTAGTCTTTAGCCAATATTGAATCTGTAGTGGATGCTGCCATTGAATCCCTTCTCTGAGTATTTTCCGTCAGGGCACTGTCGAGTAAAATCACGGTGCATTGCTTCTTTTGCATTGCCTGAAGGAGAATTCCAGTCCGTTGCTGCTGCCCTGCAATAAAAGGTGAAATCAATTGCTGCTGTAGTGTAGTTCCTATTATCCCAATAGGCTCTGCGCATTGGAATAATATCTTCAATAGTATAGACGTAGGACAGAGGTTAACTAGGTCTTCAACTGACGATATTAGACTTAAGTTTTGTGTGCCAGCTAGCTCAGAGTTCACTAGAAACTTTCTCGAATAGGCGAGGAGGAGTTTAACCTCCTTGGATAGACAAGAAGGGATTTAGTTTCTGGCAACCATAGAACATGACAACTTTGCTCTCCCTAATCAAGAGTATATCTCCAGAGTCGTGTGAAAACAAAAAACAACTATTTTACTCAGTCAGTACGTGCATACTTAGTTCCACCAGATTGTAGAGAAAGAAGAGATGGGCGTGTTCAATAAAAGGTGTTATTTATTGATCAGTCTCTTTTTCTCATACAAGAGAAATGAATCGCTACAGTAGCAATACTTAAGGTTAAGTAAAGTGCATACAGTAAAAGCAGGATTATAAAATAATACTGTAAAAGCATTAATATGGTTTCTTAGCCATATGATACTTTAAAATGGATAAAAGATATACATACATATATACATTGACTAATGGTACTCAACTGGTGCTTCTAACTACGCCTACCCCGGTGTACCTGACCTAAGCCTAATACGTGGGAGGGAGTAAGTAAGTAGCAGTTTAAGTTAAGTTTGTTTTGCCAAGAATCTGACTCAAGAATTCTCTGTAAGGGGTTAGTCAGTTCAGTACCTGGGATTTAGAAGGTAGGAGGGCTGGTAACTCTGTCTCAGGACTCTGTATCCCAATCACCCGCAAGGGCAAGTTGGAAACGCTGGAAGCTGGATTTCTCGGCAGGAGAAAAGGCAGCGTCTCTCTCAGCGCGTCAGGAGGGAGGGGCAGCGTCCGTGGGCTTCCTGCATCTGCTGGGCTCTCCGGCAAGTAGTCACTGCTCCAAGCTCATCACCACCGAGTCTTTGCTTAGGGCAGCGTCGGTATATTTATACCTGGAAGGTGCCGGGTTTGACGTAAGGATGGACATAAGACGTCAATAAAAGATGTCATTAAGAACTGGTCGTTCTTACATTCTTTACAAGAGTTCTCGAACAAAATCAAAACAATAGCAGCGGGGATTTCCCAGGTTTGCTGGAGGCTTGGTTTGTTTAGAGAACTCGTTGTGCTTTCTAGGGGGCTGGAGGAATAGTGCTTGCTCAATGTGACAGCATGCGCTATGACTTAATCTGAAAACGGGTTTCTGTGCCGTTGTATGGACATTAGTGAATAATAACCGGACAAGGGTCAGAAAATAGGAGTATCGATACAGTCCCTAGATAAACATACTACACCCACTCCACGTTTTTATGTCCATATTTACTAACTAAGCAATAGTAAACATAACTAATAGTGCATGTTTTAACCAACCACCCCAAAATAATTTTTTTTTTTTTTGCATTTCAAAAATGGCATATGCGAAATACACGAAAATGAGTATAGGTACTGTATGCATTCAAGCAGTATAATCATTCAAAAAGGAGATGCACATATATGTCAGCATGAATGATTTGCGAAATTACACATGAAATGGCTCTTAATACAGAAAAAAGGTGCGAGACCATCTCATCACATATAAATACAATTACTTGTACATAAGCTAGAGGTTGAGGTAACGTATTGTCCTTAGAGTTCCATTAAAATAGAAGCTCTGTTCTCTAAGAATAGTTCTACTTTAAGCAGAAGATAAGTGCCAAAAGGTCAATATTTTGGGTTTGGGAAAAAGTTTTCGTTTTTCAGTGAAGAAGGAAAAAAAATTGTCAGTAGCTTTGTTTTTAAAGCCGAAGGCCAATTTCAGAGTTCAGGGAACGCTGTGTGCAATCTTGCTTAAAGTCATTCTCTCTGTTTCTGGTGAAAACATAATTTCAGACAGACTATCGAAAAAACAGTCTACCGCTTCTGGTGAAAGTTCGACCAAGTTGGAAAATGTCGCTACCATGCAGTCATGCGCATGTTCGCTTTCAGTGATGTTTAGACCAGTACTGCTTACAGAAGGTCGTACCTGGTTGATGCTGCTCTCATCCTGTACTTCACTACCCTTCAATTGTGGTGGTGAAGTCTCCACGAATGCCGTCATCAGGATAGGTAGCCGCTGGGGACAGCACAATGCATGAGCCTTTACTGGACCCAACAAAGTATCTGCATCCAATGGTACTTCTGAATGTAGTGTAAGACAGGTGTCCAACACGCATTTTTCGCCGCATAACATGCATCTTAATACAGGTAAGACACAATTCTGCCATATGGGTCTGAACGAAAGAAACCAGGTCATATTTAGATCTCTTAGCCGGACTAATCCAAGGACTTTAGTTATGCGGTCCCGGTAGCGTATAGCTAGGATCGTTTCTTCCATTGTTGCTGGAGTCTTGTCTGTGACATGGCTTGCCATAACGAAGCAAGAGTAGCAAAAATAGGATGCCTGCTACGAGTCCCAACAGGAGAGGAAGTCCGCCAAAGATGGAATGGACGAAATTTGGAAAAATACCCAGGACTGCTTTGAATGGGGTTAACAGTCCCAAAAAAATGGTCTTAAATACACTCGCGATACCATTTGTATCAGAAATATTTAAGATTTCGACTGCGAAGTGTAGGGGGCAATTTGTTGACAACAATGCATGTATCTCTCCCGTTGTCCTTGCAACTTGGAGATCATACGTTTCTTTTGATGACGTCAAGTGAACTGGCGTCTGTAGGAGCACAGTCTTCATTCTGCTTAAAGTATCAATTCGAATAGAAGAGATATTCAAACTGGGCCAAATTTTTCCCTCCCTGTCTGGAGTGTGATTCGGAAGCAATACTCGCTCACAGCAAATGACCATGGAAGTCACGCTTACTAGATAAGGTTTCCCTGGCAGCAAGCCACAACATCTGTGATCTGCAATTAGAATGTAACTCCCGTTAGAAAGTCTTCCAAAGAATGGTTCTATTTTTGTTGCAGGTGTGCCGAGCTGGTGACATGAAAGGTTATTTGAAGTCCCCTCACAGGCCCCATGTAAACTTATACCCTGACACAGAAGTATACCACCTAGCGATTTTTCACAATTGTTACCACTAAGAAATACACTCTGTCCTGTATTACTATAACATGTGTGTGTATAAGGCAAGTTCCATGTTGACCTAATGTATCCTTTACCCAACCTTTCATACTGGCCTGCCTGTATATATTTCTGGCAGTATCGAAATTGGAAAGTCGTTATCGGAATAGTTATGATTCCATGTATTATCCATTCAATGACAGGTCGTTCTGACATTGTCAATGGTAATCTCTCAAGTTTTTCAATGCTCAGAATTGTATACTCTGCACCCTTTTGTGCCAAGCTGATTTGTGTATCAGTAAGGTTAAAGATAGTGAATAGTGACGTTGTGTTGATTAAACGCCAAGGCACGTAGCCTGAACGCAGATTTTGTAACGTCCAGCCAAGCTGTACAATAGAACGCAATTGGGACTGACCGTGTTGTAACATCCGTAAGTCTTGTTCTATTATATCGATTGCAGATGATACAATACTGTCCAGTGAATATATTCTGGAAGACAGAGTCATTAACCCATTGTCCACAACAGAAAGCGATTTTTCCAAATTAACACGGTCAATTTCCCGTATTTTCTCTGCTGTTTCAATTTGAGTTACTTTCCAAGCTTCGTTGTAAGCTGCATATTTAGAGGCCGCTATGAAACGTTTTTTACGCTGTTTGCGTGGTCCCATAATGAAATCACGCAAGTCAGCACCTTCTTTAAGTAAAGTCAAGTGTTGCTTAATTTCTGCCAGGGTGGATGTTCGTAGCCATTCGAGGCAGAGTTTCCCTACACTGTATGTAGTTATAATCCCTGGATGTTGTCTCTGGGAGTATCTAGGGTCTGGCCTGGTTATTGTGAACCCCTGTTTTTTGTTCAGGAATCTATCTTGACAGTTATTTGTGTCTGTGGGCCAGATCAACCATTTTTCCCAATCAGGATGTGTTCTGTTTTGGTTTAAAATATGGGATACGTCTATCTCAACATCTGTAGTGCTATTACTGTCGGGTGTTGGTTTTGGAATAGACGGTTTGTTTAAGTCTTTAATTTTGGCTAGGCCAAGACAGGTTGTCTGTTGAATTGTATCATTCAAAAATATAATTTGTTCTGGGATCATGCAGGCTCTAAATAATGATTCTATACCTTGCACTTGCCAATCTTTTGTACCCCAGATCGTTTTTGTTTCAATATTATTGTTCCAGAAATCAAAACTAAATGTTTTAATTTTTTCAAAAAATGCCTCTGAATAGATTAATTTTGTGTTTGTAAGCATGTTTTTCATTCTTGTCCTATTTAACAGTCTAAAATAAAAAGTTTCTGCATCACTTGTGTTAAACCCTGAGAAGTATGAAAATTTATCATAAAATGTTTTTGAACTTCCTTTTGGTGGAGTTGCACAATGTTCCCATTGGTTATAATTTAAAACATTTCTAGGTTGAGCTGATTTATGCAGATAATGGTTACCATAGTGGTTATAACAATGCATCTGGTCATAATTAGATGAACCTTGTAAATAATCATGTCCTGTAAATTTAGCTGACATCACTAGATCTGACATCATATCATATCATTAATACTGTCAAAGTCCCAATCATCAGCGAATGTGCTTGGTTTTACAAAGTCACTCAATGAAATCTTGAATTGATGAGGATACTTCAGGAACTCGACCGGACCATAGATTTCGTAATCAGTTTTGTCCCATGCTACCCCACCGGGTATAGGATTGGCTGTGAAGTTTACTGAAGAAAGTTCTCTTTTCTCGATGTGTGAAGACTTGTGTGGTTTCAGGACCAAGTTGATATTCTGACTTGCTGTGTCCATTGTAACATATTTTCCCTCAATGAAATGTCCCAAGCATAGTACCATGATGAGCCAATGTATGAGGATGAATACTCCTAGTGCCACCCAAAGTTAAATCCATGGAGAAATCAGATAGGTTTCTTTTAGTTGATGAAAGAGTTCCTTTGTTTTGTTTTTAAAGGTTTTTGTTGTTGGTTCTTCCTCAGGTTCACTCGGATCCTCAGAAAAATCATCAAAGTTGATGAAGTAGCCTGATGCTGTTCTGTCAATTGTTTCAATTGCTTCTGGATTCTTTTTTGCTTTTTGAATTTTCTTAGTTCCGTTAGCATAGTCTGTGGTTACATCATTGTAGACTGGTGTTTCTTGATGTAAGTTTTTGATTTGGGTTTCAAGAGGTTTAAGTTCCATGGCTTTGTTGCATAGTCCTTGTTGATTCACTGTAGGTTTATCAATTGTGATTAGTCTCTCAGTTTGAACCTCTGAATTTGTAGCAAACTGTGGTGTTCTACTACTTCTTGGGAGTCCACTTGGCCTACTACTTATTATCGGCCACATGATTGTGGTTTGACCAGGTCGATGGATACAACTCGGTTCTCCTTTTTACCAGCAAGGGGCGGTAATACCACTGATCTTGTCCCGTTGACAGACAAGACAGGTACTGCTTTTCTGTAAGAAGGCCCAAATTCCTTCTTTACCGCAATCTTCTCTCTGACCAGATCCCTGATTTTTGGAATCCAGACAGGCCTTGCTGGGACAGGTGGTTTCTCTTCAGTGGCTGTTGGCTGTTGCTTCAACTTTATGTTGCTCAGGTCTTTTCTTTTTTCGTTTAAGTCCTGTAAAATAGCCAAACGATCTTTGATATCAAAGCATTTTTCTTTAACCACTGAAGTTTGACTATCGAGGTCCTGGATTAACATTCAAGTCCCAAACAATAGTTCGTACGGACTGAGACCTCCCAGAGAATTTCTTGGCAGATTATTAAGACTACGTTGGACACTTATTAAATGTTTGACCCACCCAGCTCCCGAACCTAATACCTTTGCCGTTATAGATTGCTCTATGCCTTTGTTTTTTCTTTACACCATCCCGTTTCCCTCAGGAAGGAAGTGATAAGAGTCCCGCAATGCAAAGCCCATGCTGGCCATACACCCCCCATAAGCTCGAGAGCTAAAAGCAGGGCAATGGTCAGAATGTAGCATGCCCCATGCGTATATGCCATTTTAGACTCGCAAATCTTTTTATAACAGTTCAGACGTCAGCCGAGAGCTGGGGTCTACATTTTAAGTGACAGTAGTCTCAAATAATATACATTGGGATGCATGTTTCTTGTTTAATCATGCAAATAGATCGCTTTATGCTTTCTATTATGTGTTCTGGCACTACCTCGTCCGGTTCGCCACTGCGATCTCTGTTGCAGTTTTCACAATTTTTTGCAAATTTGTGATTATCCACGCTCATCCCTGGCCACCAGTATTCTGATTTTAATTCTGTTAAAGATTCTTTGATTGTCTGATGCCTTAAACCTAATCCCATATGTGCTTCTTGTATTAAGAAGCCTCTCCTGTTCCTGTTTGGAATTACCCTATCCCCCACTCCAGGGATTTGAGCAAAAGGAACGGAGTTCGCATCGATTATGTATGTATAATTGAGTGGATAGTTGATGGGTAGCGCTGAGCAGTCGCCTTTTGATGACGTTTTCACCGCCAGCATTGTTTCTCAGTCAATGTATTTTCCTGAACGCTTTTTTGTAGCTACGGGAGCCGATTTAGTTGCTTCCGCTGTGGCTGTCTCAGCCAATAAATTCCCTGCAGCGTGAACGCCATCACGCTGATGACTCAGTGTATGTATCACGTGAGCTTTTTGTAGTTCTTTCTGTAAAAGAACTACTTGTTCCCAAAGCGATTTTTGCTTTATTGTGGCACCTGTGTCATCTTTGTAACCGTTTCGAACCCATTTCTGCAAGTCTTCGTTGTATGATTTGACGCAGGAATGTGAAAGGCAGACTATCAGTGTCAGGAATTCGCGATCGGCAATATCGAGCGCCATTTTTAAAGCTATTAATTCAGTTTGATGACCTGAATTGTCTTTTACAGATTGTGACATCGTTACTAGTGGCATCAATTTACGTCCGCGCCACCGGCATTTGACAACCTCGCATGTAGCGTTGTAGGCTTGTTTTCCCCAAACTGAGGGTTCTGCATAACTGTTTGTGTATATTACTCAGGCGTAAAGTTGTATGGGCAGAATTTCGCCAGGCAGAGGGTACTATTCTCTTTCATATTCTAGATTTTTTAATTTTTTCATTTCCGGGTCAAAATAGTATTTCACTCTGTCTGTAGCAAGAGAATCTTCCCCTTGTATCCATTTTGGATTTAGTGCCATAGTAGGTAAATTACATGGGCTTGTTAATGCCTCAAAGGCCGATTCAACTGTTCTGACTGTAATCTCAATCAATCATTGCATTTATATAGCGCGCTACTCACCCGGAGGGTCTCAAGGCGCATCGGGAGGGGGGTCCGCTACTGCTCGAACAGCCAGGTCTTGAGCTGCTTCCTGAAGGCGAGGTCGTCTTGGGTCAGGCGGAGGTGGGTCGGGAGGGAGTTCCAAGTCTTGGCGGCCAGGTGGGAGAAGGATCTTCCTCCCGTGGTGGCTCTTCTTATGCGGGGGACGGCGGCGAGGGCTTGGCTGGCGTCAGCTTGGTATCTTTCTCTTGCTACAGCTGTTTGAACCGCATGAACAATGATTTCCTTAATGCTGAATGTTTTTTCAGCTTCTGTGTACAAATGTGATTTGTAAGCTATTGGTATCGTTTCTCCCTCATTAGAGGTTAGGTATGTGAATCCGCATCTTCCTGGGATGACCCGAATCACAAGGTTGCGTGTGTTATCGCGTGTTTGTAGTTTTGTTTTAACTAACATGTCTGTTTGTAAAGATCTCAAAATTTCTGTGTGTTTTTGAGTCCAATTGATTCTTTTAAAATCTGGTCTTATTAAGTCATAGAGAGGTTTAACCCGCTCCGCGTAATTTATAATGTAAGTTCTTCCGAAATTCAGGAAACCTAGAATTGATTGTAAGTTTTTCAGCGTTCTTGGTGCTTGGATTACAGCACATTTCTCCAGGAAATTGTCAGCCAGGCTTTTGCCTTCACTTGATAATTCATATCCTAAAAATAGGACAGTCAGATGGGCAATTCTTGACTTTTTGAAGTTGAATTTGTAACCCTCTGCTGCGAACCCAAGTATTATGGTGTTCACTCTTTTCAAGTGAGTATCCAAGTCATCATCTGTTAGATAGATGTCGTCGACATAAGATAATGCCTCATCATCATACATTTGTAGTAACTCTGTTACTCTCGCTGAGAATAATCCTGGGCTGTTCTTGAACCCCTGTGGTAAACGACAGAAATTTTCTGCAAGCCATTTATTGAGAAAGCGGTCAAATATCTGCTTTCAGGTGCTATATTTTGACAAAAGAATCCATTAGAGATGTCTAATGTTGTTTTGTATTTTTTGCGCACTATGCTATTCATTAGTGCTGCACTGTGTGAGTTTTGTACTGCAAAAGTTTTGCAACATGAGTTAAGGTGTCTGTAGTCCAAAACTAGACGATATGAATCATCTGGCTTGGAGACAGGAAACAAAGGATTGTTCATTTGTGAGGTGCAAGTTTCAATCACCCCCTGGTATTCAAGTTGATCTAAGATCTCCCTGACCTGTTTTTAGCTTCTTGCTTAATTGGGTACTGTCTTTGTGCAGTTGGTTGAGATTTTGACTGGATTTTGTGAGGGGGTGAGTCCTCATCCCATCCTACGTGGTTTTTATATAATGCAGGAGCTTGGGCTACTGCCCACTTTCTTGCAAGTGTATATTTTTTATGTATTGGAATGTGATTTGAGAAGGCAGGCATAATCATTTCTTCGCCATGAGGGCACTCCCTGACAAACTCTGGTGGCCAGTCTTTTGCAGCTAAAAGGATGTCATAGCCTTTGGAGAGGTTATCCCAAAATAGACCCCTTATTTTCCTAGTCTTATCTCCCTCTATACGTAAAGTTATTTCATATATTTTATGAGGTTTGCTAACTCTGGTATCTGCAGTTTCCACCTGAATGTATTCATTCGTGTCCACTGTCTCCAGATGATTCATCAGGATCTTGCGAGCTATGCTCACTTCTGCTGCGCTGTCTAGCATTGTCTGAGCCCATTCTCCGTTTTTCAGCTGTGTCCTCAGTATCCTCGGCATGTTTGATTACTTTAATACTGGCTACCTTCTTCTTTGGAAATTGTAACTTTTTATTTTGATGAGCAGGTTCCTTGTCTTTGGATTTGACGTGCTCTTCCCTGTGTTCTGACCGTCCTCTTCTTTCCGATTTCTGCGAGGAAGTCTGAAAAGATCGAGATGGACGTGTATCAATATCTTGATATCTATCAGGTTTCTTCAAATTATCCCTATTTCTAAGGTTGTATTTTTTCTCAGAGGGCTCCCTCTGGGGAGACTTGTTTCCTTGGTCCGGAGATCTTTCTCTCCGCCGAGGAGACCTTCCTCTGGACTGGAATCTTTTTTCTTTGGGAGTGGATTGTTTATTTCCATCCCAGCTCTTTTTTGGAGTGTTTAGATTATTTTTAATAAACACCTTTTCAGGATTTTCAGTTAGTTGGGGTTTCACTGGTTTTCCACCCAAACTATCTCTTCCTAGTTCTTCATAGGATTTTTCTATGATTCTGGCATGTTCAAATGGTTGTTCTGCTATATCTGTTTCTTTCAGTCTTTGGCGGATCGCCACAGTTGCTGCTTCCCCCTTTATGTTGGCTAGTAACATTGCCGAGACCTGCTTGAACTCTTTCAGTAATTTCATACCCAGAGTTAAAGCAGGTTCTGGACCGTATTCATTTTGAATCTGTTTTAGCACCTCTGGTATTACCGTCATGGACGGAACACCATGTGTTTTTGTGTAAATGGAAGCAAAGACCGTACCCCAAGTGTCACAGTCCTCCACATGTGGTGCGATCCCCATTGGAAGACAGATAGTCAGAATTCTGTGTTTCTCAGTAGGGGTAGTATGCGGAAATACTGCCTCTATTCGAGTGATTTTTTGTGCTAACCAGAATGGAATTTGTTCCCGTTTATGGGTACTTTACCTAGACAGGACTGTATTCTGTGGTGTGATCTTATTTGTGTTCCCCTGATGAGGGGTCAGCTGTGGAATTTTAATAGCTGGTTGGACTGTTGAAGTCCGCATTATATACTGGACTAATTGTCTATATATTTTAATCAGTTGTTTTAGATGTACTAAAAGTTCTGGTATTGACATTTTTTCAATGTCTGGATGCGGTGTGTAGCTGGCTAGAACCGGCCACGTTACTCCTGGTCTACCTAGTGGACCGAGCCTGGTGATGTGATCATTATGTTTTAGGGCGCCTTTAAACCAGAGCAGGTGCTCTTGGTATTTTAATGGGATTTCCACCTCCTCGAAAGGAGTGTACTCATCCGGTGGTTCCTCTATTTTGTAATAGTGAAACTCCTTTGTTACAGCGTTTTCTGCTGGAAAGTTTATCCATGAATAGAATACCTCTGTCTGCCGATATTCATGTGCCTCAATTACAAATATGACTGTACCACCTCTCGATGTCAGTCCATTTTCTATAAGTTTTAAAGTTATAGTTTTTCTTATGCTGACCGGGATGAGTATTGCATCCGGGTCTTGCTGTAGGAGACTTGTGTCATCCGCTAGGAGTTGAGCTGCTATTCTAGCTGTCTCCCTATCTTCTTCATTGTCTGACATTTTACTGACAAGAAGATTTTTGTTGCAGATCAGGTTTTCACGGAAACAAAGATTAGGTGCACAATATTTTGGAACACTGTATCCTTCAACGTTGAATAAACCAAAAAACCATACATAGGAGTCTCCTCCTACTAAGTTTGGCGGATTTGTAACCTTTTACCCACTCCAGACATCTTTGGAGTATTTATGGGAGAAAGGGTCTGTGTGAAAAGCACGACTGAGTTACTCTAATGTCTTGCGTTCGTTTTATCGCCTTACCAAACCGTTGGGCGCCATGTAGTGTAGTTCCTATTATCCCAATAGGCTCTGCGCATTGGAATAATATCTTCAATAGTATAGACGTAGGACAGAGGTTAACTAGGTCTTCTACTGACGATATTAGACTTAAGTTTTGTGTGCCAGCTAGCTCAGAGTTCACTAGAAACTTTCTCGAATAGGCGAGGAGGAGTTTAACCTCCCTGGATAGACAAGAAGGGATTTAGTTTCTGACAACTATAGAACATGACAACTTTGCTCTCCCTAATCAAGAGTATATCTCCAGAGTCGTGTGAAAACAAAAGACAACTATTTTACTCAGTCAGTACGTGCATACTTAGTTCCACCAGATTGTAGAGAAAGAAGAGATGGGCGTGTTCAATAAAAGGTGTTATTTATTGATCAGTCTCTTTTTCTCATACAAGAGAAATGAATCGCTACAGTAGCAATACTTAAGGTTAAGTAAAGTGCATACAGTAAAAGCAGGATTATAAAATAATACTGTAAAAGCATTGATATGGTTTCTTAGCCATATGATACTTTAAAATGGATAAAAGATATACATACATATATACATTGACTAATGGTACTCAACTGGTGCTTCTAACTATGCCTACCCCGGTGTACCTGACCTAAGCCTAATACGTGGGAGGGAGTAAGTAAGTAGCAGTTTAAGTTAAGTTTGTTTTGCCAAGAATCTGACTCAAGAATTCTCTGTAAGGGGTTAGTCAGTTCAGTACCTATGATTTAGAAGGTAGGAGGGCTGGTATCTCTGTCTCAGGACTCGGTATCCCAATCACCCGCAAGGGCAAGTTGGAAACGCTGGAAGCTGGATTTCTCGGCAGGAGAAAAGGCAGCGTCTCTCTCAGCGCGTCAGGAGGGAGGGGCAGCATCCGTGGGCTTCCTGCATCAGCTGGGCTCTCCGGCAAGTAGTCACTGCTCCAAGCTCATCACCACCGTGTCTTTGCTTAGGGCAGCGTCGGTATATTTATACCTGGAAGGTGCCGGGTTTGACGTAAGGATGGACATAAGACGTCAATAAAAGATGTCATTAAGAACTGGTCGTTCTTACATTCTTTACAGGAGTTCTCGAACGAAATCAAAACAATAGCAGCGGGGATTTCCCAGGTTTGCTGGAGGCTTGGTTTGTTTAGAGAACTCGGTGTGCTTTCTAGGAGGCTGGAGGAATAGTGCTTGCTCAATGTGACAGCATGCGCTATGACTTAATCTGAAAACGGGTTTCTGTGCCGTTGTATGGACATTAGTGAATAATAACCGGACAAGGGTCAGAAAATAGGAGTATCGATACAGTCCCTAGATAAACATACTACACTACGTGGGTGTCTTCATTTGCGGGGCAAAATCATATGGAATATATATATATATATATAGTAGCGGTCAAATATATATATATAGTAGCGGTCAAGGCGGTACGCCGGCGAAACGAGTCTAGGTCATTGAAAGGGTTAGAACTTCTTTATTGTCGAGGGTGGCATGGCTTGGGCGCCGGATGGAATGGCTGCCGCTCTGGGGAGCTCCGAGAGAGCGTAGAGCAACGGGACCGCTCCGGGCTGTCTTCGCCGCTTAGAGGACTTACGACTCTCTCCATGACCGGCTGAATATCTCCAGCATGAACTGGCACAGAAACAGAGACGCGGGGTGAGCGCACATGGTGTTTTGCAGCCTCTTGTTATCGGCCGCGATTCTCATTAAAGTCGCGGCCGCCATTTTGTGTTTAGCGGCTCACTGTGCGTCCCGCGACGGCTTTTCCTCTTGTTTTTTCTGCCTCAAATAAGTCTGCAGCAATGACAACATTTATGCTTTGCTTCTTCATTGCGGAAATGTAGCTCGCTGGAAAGTCAGCTGTGTTTTCATCATATGGGCAGTTTATCTTCTTGTCTCCTCAGCATGACTTGTTGCCTCACTGGCCTCCATTTTAGTTGTTGATGCCTCCTCCTCACCACTCGTATTTCATTGTGCTCACTACAATTTCAGATGTGATGGCACTCTTTTCTTCTTGTTTCAGACTGGGCAAGAACTTGGATGGATGAAGGGTTTATTTTGGCGCAAATTAGCAGATTTTTTTGCTTATTCTCCATTGTTTTCAGCATTTTCTATGACACCATTAGACCTTTTACTCACCTGATATTACTTCTACTCTCTTGTACTCTTGGTTATTCAAGCTGCTAAACAGAAGGGGAAGATTACTTGGAATGGTTCCAATCTCTTTTTTGCTCAAGACTATGCTAAAACCACTGCGGATCATTGCAATCAGTTTTTGGACATGAGCTCCCTGAATGCACGCTATGGACTTTTCCATCCCTTTCTGTTCAAAGTGACTTACAATAATAAAACGATAAATTATGAAGACCCTGCCCTGCACCCCGTTCTCTTTTTTTGTTCAACTCTTTTTATTGGATTTTGTACAACGAAAAGACAATACAACACATAAGACAGCACCCCCCCCCCTCTGATCGGGCAGATTAAATGTAGAACAAAAAGAATTTCAATACATAAAATTAAATATTTAAATTAACACATGAATCATCTTGATACAGATAAACATTAGGGTAGATGGGTATACATTACAACTAAACGGATTTAGCCAAGTTATTGTTACATGAGTGTCTAAGGTTCAGACCATTCTATTAAAGGAGACCAAATGTTTAAACCTTTTGTTCTACGTTTCCTACCTTTAGTTTTATATATTGCCATTTCTAAATTAAAAATTGCTAACAGTCTTGAAAACCACTGTTGATATGAGGGAGCGATAGGATCTAGCCAAGCCGATGCCACACAAATTCTCAATACAGCCATCGAAATAAAAATCAGTTCGTGACCAGAATTCAAATTAGTAAAGTTTGCTAAGCCTAATAGAACTGTTTGATCAGATAGATTAACCACAGTTTTAAGGATTAATGAGAGGAAATATTCAATTTTTGATTTGGGAAAAGTTAAAGCGGGACAAGATGAAAAGATATGTATACAATCCGCATCTTGTAAATTACAACGAAAGCAGCATGTTCCTCTACCATTACCCCATTTGGCTATTCTATCTGGAGTATAGTACATGAAGAAGCATATTTTATAAATTTGTGTTTGTAATTTGGTTGAAATGAGTGCAGTTTGTGATAGCCCATTTACATACTCAAATTCGTCAGTTGATATTATAAATTTCTTTTGCCATTTCTGAATATCTTCTGCCTATCATCAGGTAAATGTGTGAGTAATAATTGATAAAAACCCCCAATCCGTATTTTTTCCTGATAATGGCTAAGAGTGTCAGCTATGATGTTTTTAGGCATAGTGTCTTCTCTCCTCACTCGTCGTAATAGAAAATCTCTAATTTGGAGATATTTAAAGAAATCTCTCCATTCAAGATGATATTTGTCTTTCAAAAATTCAAAAGAATATATCCCTTCTGCGGAGAAGAAGCAACCTATATAGGTAATTCCAGCTATGATCCATCTATCAATATAGGAATCTTGTATCTGGTAAGAGGGGGTTATTTTGTATTGGTGTGTAAAAAGATAACCGTCCCAGACCTATCATTTTCCTCACAGATTTCCAAACTTTAAACACGGCTATGAGTGTTTTTAGTCTTACTTTTTTATGATAGCTATCAAAGAGATATCTGCAAAGATAGCCGATACTTCTGTCATCTAATATTATTTGATGAATAGTCAGTGCGTCTTTATCCCGAGATGTCCCTGTTCCATCAAGAAGAAAAAGCTCATGATTATATAGCAAGACTGTTGTCCTGTAATATAACCTGAGGTTTGGAAGACTTAATCCTCCTCTTTCTTTGGGAAGGGTGAGTAATTTATAAGCGTGGCGGGGCTGAGTATAAGACCAAATAAAATCCGTGAAGATACGTTCCATTGTTTTAAACCATTGATCCGAGATTTCCAGATTAATCGCTCTAAATAAATACAAACGTTTTGGAAAATAGACCATTTTTAGGGCATTTGCCAGTTCAATCAAAGAAAGATGTAAATTATTTATACGACGAAGGTCTTTTTGCATTTTGTTTGAAATAGGTTTAAGGTTCAGGTCGACTAGATTATCCAATTCAGAAGTTATTGTAATCCCTAAATAAATGGCTGAATTTGTTATACGTGAATCTGTCATAACACATTTGTTGTTAATAATTATTTGGGTTTTCCCTCGATTCAAAGCGTATCCTGAAATAGTGCCAAATATTAGTGCCTCTTGTTCAATAATTGGCATAGCCAGGTTTGGGTTAGCAGTGACAATGGCAATATCGTCTGCATAGGCGAGAATTTTTGTTGAGTATTCATTTGTCCGAATCGGAGTTATAATGCTATTATTTTGTAGTCTCCTAATAAAGGGATCAATATAAAGAGCGAACAACAGCGGGGAGCAAGGGCATCCCTGCCGTGTTCCTCTCGAGATTTTTAATACTTTTGAATTACCAACATTAACCATCACCATCACCTGAGGATTAATGTAAAGTTTTTGTATTGCCTGTATAAATGTATGGTTGAAGCCAACCTTGGACATTGCCTGCCACAAGAATGGCCAGGAGACCCGATCAAAGGCTTTCTCGGCATCGATTAAAATAAGTGCCATCGGGTCTCCTGCCACCTGGGTGTAGTCAAACAAGCGAATTATTCTCCGTGTGTGATCGGTAGTGTCTCTCCCAGGGATAAAGCCGTGCTGAACTTTGGATGTAACTTTATGAATTATTGATGAAATACGATTAGCGAGTAGTTTGGAGTAGATTTTAGAATCTACGTTTATTAGGGTGATGGGTCGATAAGAGCCCATCTGGTCGGGAGGTTTGTTTTTCTTAGGGAATATCACGATTTTAGCCATAGACCATGAGTTTGGGGGTTGCCCTCCTCTAAATAAATGTAAGCATAGGTTTAACAAGATTTCTTGAAGTTGATCCAGAAATACTATGTAAAATTCAAGTGGTATAGCATCTACTCCAGTTGCCTTCCCACGAGAAAGATCTTTTACGGGTTTTCTTATTTCCTCGATGTCGGGGGTCTTTTCCAAGATTAGCTGGTCTTCGGTGTTAAGTTTATCATAGGTATCTATATCTAGATAATCAGCGATTTTCTCTTGATCTATTTCTCCCTCTTCTGTATAGAGAGCACTATAAAAACACCAAAATGCTTCTCGGATCTTCTCTGAGTCAGTTACTCTACCGATTATTGGGTCTTGAATTTCCTGTATTACATTTTGTGTAGTCTGCTGTCTCATCCGGATTGCTAATTGCTGACCAACCGACTCACTAACCTCGTATATTTCTTCCCGATGAGCGGTAGCTTTTTTAATAGCTTTAATTGATATATATATTTGTAATTGATGCCTAAGCTATTGCAACCTGAGTTTGTGCATTACTTATCTCTTCTGTAATAGATGAAGAGCTTCTTGTTACCCTTATAAGCTCTTCCTCCAACCTCTTTAAGGTCTCTTGTGAGAGTCTTAGTAATTCTCTTGCACATTTGTTGCTCCGGAGTGAATATTGTATAGTTTCACCCCTAATACCTGCTTTTAAAGCGTCCCAAACGAAATCTATTGTTGTACTGCCGTCAAAAAGTTTGAGATCCAGCTTCTCATATGTTTACAATATTCACTCTCAAGGAGCAAAGACCTCTCAAAGGTCCAAGTTTGTGGCGTCTGTATCAATAATGTTGTCTCAAGTGTGAGTATTAAGGGATTTTGATCCGACATAATTCGGGGTAACTTTTCTATTTTTGAGGAAGTTTTGATTGAATTAGATATTAAAAAGTAATCAAGTCTAGCATGTGAATGATGTGGATTTGAATGATATGTATACCCTGGATCATTGGAATTACTATTTAAGGTCAGCCACGCATCAATTAGCTCATGGGTAATACATAGTTCCTTGATTGCTTTAAAGACTTTTGATTTTCAACCACGGTAATGCCAATTGTCTTTTGTGGACCAATCATGTGAAAGATTTATATTGAAGTCGCCACAAATTATAAGTGGCAGCGGCCAATTAGTAAGTTCATTGGAGACATTATTAATTACCAGGGGGTCATCATTATTACATCCATAAATTGTGCAGATGGTCATTGATGAGGATTGCCCTGTATGAACTTCTGTTATCACCCATCTTCCCAATTTATCGGATTTTGTTTGATTAAACTTAAACCCTCTGCCAAAAGTGCTACCCCTCTTGCCTGCATACCCTGTGTAGTTGCACCAATCAGATTGTATCCAAGTGAGTTTAATATTTGTAATTGTGAGCCTTTAATATGGGTTTCCTGTAAGCATATGATATTAGCACCAGTAGTCTGTAGGCCAACTGCTACCATTTGCCTCTTCTTGATGTCATTTAACCCACAAATATTTAATGATAATATTTTTAATGGACCCATCTATAAATCCTGTTTTTTGTGTCTGTATGATAATACTTTTCTTTCAGTTCGTTGAAGAATTTGTCGATAAACTACCTGATTTGACCGACCTCCCCCCTCTCGCCCACCCCCCACCCACCACCACCTTTCAAGGTTACCTGGTCTCGTTGCGACCAGGGGTGTGACATCGGTGTAAGCGAGCCCATCGGGCTGGGCTGGTTTATAAATGTATATTAAATATTTCTCATATCTCAAATAAACTACGGCCTAATTATTTCAGCTAACATATCACTTTTAGCAGCTGGATAGGCTTGTCTTCCAGCCTATTCAACCTATAAACAAATCTGCACCCCCGCTCTCATTGTCTTTCTGTGGTATGTCTTTTTTGTATTTTTATTCATTTTCATATATTGTTTATCATGTTTTCTATATCTGTTCCATGTTTTCTGCTTTTTTGTTCTTCTTACTTTTCTTATCTCCTCCTTTCTTGTCCCCCTGTTCTCCCCTCTTTCCTATTCATTTCATTTACTCTGTATGACAGTTTACTCTTTTCTACTTCTTTTCTCTTTCTAATGTATCTCTCTTTTCCTCAGATACCTCCTTCCCTATCTCTCTTTTTTCTCTTTTTCCTCTTTCTTTATTCTTTCAATTTTTCTATATTTCCCAGGAGTTTTCTTTTTCTCCTTTTTCTCATCTTCTTATTCCTGATTTTCTCACATACTCATCTTTACTCTATTTTCTTTTCATCGCATTCAAAATTCCTGCATCTTCATAATGTTTATAAAAAGTTCCTGCATTTTCATATTGTTTATCTAACAATAGTTCATGCTTTACTTGATACATACCTGTTTTTCTGTTCTCATAACAATTGCATATGTTTTGTTGTTAATGATTTATCTTTAGAGTCGTAACATGGAACGTTAAAAGAGTTAACAATCCTATAAAAAGGCAACAAGTGTTGATTCACTTAGCTAGGTTAAATACTGATATTGCTTTTCTTCAAGAACCTCGTTTATCAGAAGTGGAAGCAGACACATTGAAAAGAGGTTGGGTTGGTCATGTTTTTTCTTCCCCTGCCTTAGGATAGAAAAATGGCTCCTCTATATTGTGTCATAAAAAACACCAGCCTTCAGTCATGCATCAGGAATGTGATCCTGATGGTCATTGGGTAATTACTAAATTACTTATTGACCAAATTCCTATGGTGTTATTCAATGTTTAAGCACCAGTTCATATTGATAATAAGTGTTGGACTCAAATTTCTGATAAACATCTTATGTTCAATGATGATTAGGTTATTTTTGGAGGTGATTGTAAACAGATTCTAGACCCTATTTTGGATAGACGTTCCTCTGTGAAATTTGCCAATACTAAAATGCACTCACAATTTACTTCTGCCATACGGCGCAAAGCTCTAATTGACATTTGGAGGCTTTGTAATCCTGATATTCAGGAATATACCTTTTACTCTCCTCCCCACAATTCCCAGTCCAGAATAGATTATCTTTTTCTCAGTAAACCCCTCTCTCAACTTGTCTCGCATGCAGAGATTGGCTCTATTCTTATATCAGATCATGCCCCAGTTTTTGTTGATTTTGATTTGCTTCATTTCTCAACTAATGCTGGTAGATGGCGTTTTAATAACACTCTATTATCAGATCCCAATTTCACAAGCCAATTCACCTCTTTTGCTTCTGAATTCTTCTCTATTAATTCCACTCCAGATTCCTCCCCAGTGATGATTTTGGACTCTTTTAAAGCGGCAGCTAGAGGTTTTATAATCAACTTTTTTCACAAAAGAAGAAGTTTTTTGAGGCCAAACATGTTCAGTTATTGGCAAATATTAAAAAACTGGAATATGATTATTATCGCTCATCTTCTGAATCATCCTTAAAATGTCTTATTGAAGCAAATATATATTTTAATAAATCCTCTACAGAAGCTGCATCCTCTTATCTTCTACAATGCAGTACTCGTTACTATGGAGGCCAGAACAGGATGGGTAAACTCCTTGCAAATTATTTAAAAATACGTCGGGAACAAACTAAAATTGAGTCCATTCGCAATTCTGCTGGAGAGTCGCTATTTAAAGACAAAGATATTTTAAATGAATTTGTTTCTTTCCATAAAAATGTATACATGCTGGAGCAACAACCATCCCCTGCTGATCTTTCCTCATTCTTTCAATCGATAAATTATCCCCCTACTCATGATACTGATTTTACTCCACTTGAATATCACTATGTCCAAAGTTAAGCATGCAGTATCAGTTCTGAAAAGAGGTAAAGCGCCTGGTCTGGATGGGTTTACCATTGAATTTTATTCCCATTTCGCGCCTCTATTATTGCCTGATTTGTTATCACTTTATACATTTTTTATTTCACAACAGTCATCTTCAGGTGTCTTACAGGACGCCGTAATCTGTTTAATTCCCAAAGAGAATAAAGATCCCTCCTTTTGTAAAAATGATCGCCCTATCTCATTAGTTAATTTAGATTATAACATTTTTGCGAAGATCCTTGCTCTTAGTATTGACCCCATTTTGCCCAATATTATTGGCCCAGAACAATCGGGATTTGTCAAAGGTCGCTTATCCTCAGACAACTCCAGGGTTTTCTTTAATATCTTAAGTAAGGCTTCTTGCCTCGACTATCCTATTGCCGCAATAGCATTGGATGCTGAGAAGGCTTTTGACAGGATTGGGTGGGATTTTATGTTTCAGGCGCTCAAATGGATTGGGTTTCCTGCTAAGTTCATCTCTCTTATTTCAATATTATATTCTGGTCCCAAGGCTTTTATTTTTGTTAATTGGAAAACTTCTGATTATTTTCCTCTTTTCAGAGGAGTTCGCCAAGGTTCTCCCCTTTCTCCTCTTTTATTTATTATTGCTTTAGAACCATTTTTAACGCAAATTCGATTGGATGACAAAATTACTGGTTTTCAACTCGATACCTCTCATGTTAAGATGTCTGTTTACGCCGATGACATACTTTTATATTGTTCTAATCCCTCTATTTCTCTCCCAGCTTTTCTTTCTCAAGTTGCTACTTTCTCGCAATTATCTGGATATCGTCTTAACTCCGATAAATGTGAAATTCTCCCTTTAAATGTTCATTGTTTAAAACAGGACTTTATTTCCACTGGTTTCTCTTGGAAATCTTCTGAGATTAAATATTTAGGATTATGGTTTACCCCTACTATTCCAGAAATCTTAAAAGAAAACTTCGATGTCCTTTCCAAGAATGTCTCCGCATTCATTGATCAATGGCATCCACTTTTACTCTCCTGGTAGGGTCGCCTAGACTCTATTAAAATGATGCTCTCACCACTAATTCTTTATCTCTTGTCTATGATCCCGGTGCACATTCCTTGTTTTTATTGTAAGAAAATAGATTCAATCTTAAACAAATTCCTTTGGAAGAATAAATCTCCTCGAATAGTTCTTAATGCTCTTAAAGCAGACAAAAATTCTGGTGGCCTAAAATTTCCGGATTTAAAATCATATCATTATGCTTTCTTCGGATCAATCTGTGCATCCTCCTCTTTGGTTCGCTATTGAACAGCACTTTATTGCGCCTTTTCATTTTAATGAAGTTCTTGCTTTTACTAATAATATCTCTTCTCTTCGCTCTTCAGTGATCTCTCATACCCGTAAATTATTAATTCCTCTTCTTACATCCTCTTACCCTTCCTCTGTCTCGTTAGATCAACAACCTATCTGGCATAATCACTAACTACGTATCAAAGGTTGGACTATTTATTGGAAAACTTAGAGACTTAAGGGTTTACTCTAGATTTCACAACTGATATTTAAGAATACACCTTTATCCTTTTCAGATCTTCAATAAAAATTCTCGTTACCCTCTTCCTGTAAATCTCAGTATGATTCCCTTCTTCCTTCCCTTGCTCAATATCGTTCTACCTTACCACTTAAGCCCAGTATACCTGCCAGAAGTTCTACTCTTTTCCCTTTATTATCTACAACTACATCGGCTTCTTTCCTGTATAGGTCCTCGTTCTTTTCCTCCTCTTCTGACAGGATTGAAGTGAAGCCTGAATTAGCTTGGGAAAAAGATCTTTCTGAATGTTGGTCCACTTTTTTTTGGGACAAATTGTGGTTAAAAATTCATAAAACGTTAAGAGCAGCTAATACCTCTCAGACTCTTTATTTTATCTATAAGCGCCTCCTTTTTACGCTAATGAAATTAGCCTCTTTTTCCACTGACCTTTCCTCCACTTTCTGGTCATGTAAAGAACCCTCCGCTGATCTAAAACACATGCTTTTTGATTGCCCCTCTCTTTCTAATTTTTGGCCATTAGTCTGGTCCCAGATTAACAATAATTTTTATCCCCAAATCCCTTTTTCCATCTCCAACATCTTTTTAGGCTCCCTATCACCTTCCTGGCCATACTCAACGTCTAATCCCTCATTAATTGACTTGTTCCTTGCCATTGCCCTTCATTTAATCACTTCAAATTGGAAAGAAGCTGATAAGGTTACTTTCAAAGCTTGGTGGAATGCTGTTTGTTTTCACCATAGATTGGACATGAACAATGTCACTCCAATATCTTTATCCATTAAAAGGGATCTTTTATGGTTCCCCTTATCTTCCTATTTAACAACCATTGCTTCATCTTTGGCCAGTTTATCTTCTAACACTGATGAAGTTCGGAAACCTCCATGAATTCTTTGTTGTCTTTATTTCTTAATTTTTCAGATTTACTCCTTGTTCTTATTCCTTTTATTTTTCTCATTGCTACAATTTTGAATTGTTTATGCTTTATTGTATATTTGATACTGTTTCTTGTTGATGTATTAAGATTTCTGATTCAGGTAATGTTCTTACTTGTACTGTTTATTAAGATATCCCTCTCCCACTATCCCCTTTCAGTACTTACCAGACTATATTCTTTTGCTATTTACTGTACCATATTCTTTTTTCCTATGTATATTATGCCTTTTCTTTCAATAAACTTGAAACTTAAAAAAAAACTTCTTTATTGTCATCAGTTCACGGAGTCAGTGCCTGTCTGTTCGCCGCCGTCAGGATTGGAATACTATATATATATATATTTATATATATATATATATATATATATATCCAATGAAAAAACCATAGGTTTCAGGCCTTATATAGTTAGGAATTAGCATTTAAAAACCTTAGAAATTCACTCAATAAACTATAAGTTTTAGGGGTGTTATAGTTAGCTGGACATTTCACTCATACAAAACAATTGAAATTGCTCCTATATAGTTAGTTGGACTAACTATATTTCACGCACCCGCAATCCACTGCTGATGATGTCACATATTACATCATTCATGACATGGTCAGTGACATCACTGATGACATCTCAAATGACAGTTCTACACATTTGTTTTTCTGCTTTCCTGTACCTCACTCTACCGAGTCACAAGATGGCTGTCCACAATTTCGGTTTTAGAGTGTTGACAGACAGTGGCAGCCAATCAGCATGCAGCTCGTGCACGTAGGGGTACGCGCACGTACGCGTACGGTACGCGTACCTTACGTGTACGTACGCGTACGGTACGCGTACGGGTAAGCTTATGGGTAAGCTTAGGGTGAGCTCATATAGATATATATGTGTTTTTGAAGTTAATTTTCATAAAAAACACTGGAGCAATTTTCACCAAATATAGCAAAGGCACTTCTGCGTACCAGTCCCTACAATTTTGCCAAGTTTGGTGTAATTCCGTTCAGCGGTTCGGGCTGTAGACTTGTCAGAACGTCCTATGGAAATTAACATGGGGAAAACACGTTTTGGGACCCCCTTTTTTTTCTCAGCCCCCACTTCACGAATGCCCCCGAAACTTTCAGGGAAGGAGCGCAGCGGAGCTGAGCAAAATTTGGGAAAATTACACTCAAATTCCTCAACCGGCGCCAAAGTTATTCCCAATAGAATGTTGCGGATTTCCTATGGTAGCTAGGTCCTAACTTTATATACCTACTGGCTATCGCCAGTAGGTAATATATATATAAATATATATATATATATATATATATATATATATATATATATATATATGGAAAAGTTTCTCGTCACACGCCAACACGTATCTAGCCAATATCCAGCAGGAGAAGAAATGACGAAGAGCAAAACCCGATTTCTGGTGCTAATTATTTCAGTGCTTTATATTAGTGCATAAGATCGCCCAGCATGCCCGCCATGACGCGTTTCGCCTCGCTCGAGAGGCTTGATCACATGATATGTTGCATAACATTAGGGAGGGTACTTATAGTTAAAAAAGGTGGACATCAATTACCGCGCTCAGTGCAGTGAAAATAGACATAGAAAACAGATTTGCATCGGGACATTTCAAGATTGAATAAAAGACACAGCGTCTAAAATAAAAATAAACATTCCCATATTAAAACCAATATAAAATGGCAATACATATGTGCAAATATATAAATATCTATAGTATAAATACATTTAAATATGAGCAAATATACAAATATCCATAGTATAATACATTTGAATTCATATTTGTTTCTTCAAGTTTTCTATGTACATCAACTGCAAATGATACCCAAGTGGGTTATTGTCCTAAATTGGACAACTTCATTCCATCTGTTTTGTAAACTATGTACTCCCTCTCCATATGTAGAACTAAAGTGCTAATAGTGTACAAATTCTGCATTAAAGTGAAATTTTTGCAAAATTCTTTAAAAAATTGTTAAAAAATAGGTGCAGGAGGTCAGCCATTATACAAGCATTGTGTGTTGTTAATTCTTCCTATTCCTTGACAGATCATACAGCACCTCATATTTGTAGTATTACCATAGGGATTAATGTATTCTATACCAACAGTGATTATTCTTATTTACAATTGCTACCATGGAACTATAGGCAGGTGTACAATTCTTCACTTGCATTTAAACCCGCCGAAGTCTTGATATCGAGTTCCAATATGTATCTCGTTTCCAGGAGGCGTATTTGTGCTTCCCTATTGCCTCCTCGTTTTAATGGTAGCACAGTATCAATTAAGAAATATTGTAAGTGTTTAGGATCACTGTCATGTGCGTTCTCGAAGTGATGGGAAACAGGATAGGCCTGATCTTTCCCCGTAATTGCCCTGATGTGCTGCAATATCCGCTTGTGTGCTGGCAGTCGGGTACTCCCCACATACCATAACCCACAAGGATACTGCAGCACATATACCGCATAGTCCGTCTTGCACGTGAGTCTCTTTCTTATGGGTACCAGTGTGTCTTCGAATGGGACTGAGAAGTAGGTTTTGTTGCAACTGTGACGGCATGCTTTGCAACTAAAACATTTCTTAAACCCCTTACTCAGTGGCATCCATGTGCTCGGTACTGTAACCTCAGGGCAGTTACTCACTAATTTATCAGCCATGGATGGTGATTTTCTAAAGGTTAGTTCTGGTTTTTTTGGTACTAACACTCCTATGACAGGATCCCCTGCCACCAGGTTCCAGTTTTTATAGAAAATCTTCCTGATGTCATTATGTTGTTTGTTGATTGTTAGTATGATTCTAGGCTCTATCTTGGTTTCATTCCTTACATGACCTACTGCTTTAGATTTTGGAGGTAAAGCCTGGTCTCTTGATATTGCTCTAGAACGGTCTATTGCTTTCTTAAGGACCTCCTCCGAGTACCCCCTAGCCAGGAATCTTGTTCTACTCTCTTCTTGTGCCTTCTGGCATTCTTGATCTGAGCTACAAATCCTCCTAATGTGCAGCATCTCCCCAATGAGAATGCTGCTTATTAGGTGGTGCGGATGCTGACTGTCTGCATGCAGTATGGTATTACCTGCAGTAGGTTTCCTATGTAGCTTAGTTGCCAGACCTGTGTTCTCCACATACACTTCAGTGTGTAGGAAGCAGACTGATTCGGCATTTATTGTGGAGGTGAATTGCAGATTTAAAATATTACTATTTAATTCCTCCACAAAGTGTTGTGCATCTTCCTTTGACCCCCGCCAAACCATAAACAGATCATCTATGAAACTCAGGTAAAGGGATACATGACTTTGCATGGTCGCTTGGTGTTGAATCATGAGGACCTCCTCCTCCCACAGTCCCATGTGCAAACATGCAAAACTGGGGGGGAAACAGGCCCCCATGGCCACCCCCCTGATCTGCTGGTACACCTGATTATTGAACCTAAAGAAATACTGTTCTAGACAGATCTGTATCATAGATAACAGCATTTTATTGTGGGATGAGAAATTCATTGCACGCCTATTTAAGTAATGCTGTACCGCTTTTACTCCATCACAATGTTTTATAGAGGTATATAAGGAGGACACATCTAATGTCATTAAGAGGCAATCAGAGTTCCAAACAACATCTTTCAATTTGCAAATAAAATCCGAGGTGTCCTGCACATAGGAACATAGTTTTTTGACCCAATCTTGCAAGAAATAGTCTATGTATTTCGAAATGTTCTCCGTGGAGCTATTAATAGCAGAAATATTTGGTCGCCCAGGTGGTGTGTTCACATTTTTATGAATTTTTGGTATCAGGTAGAATGTAGGCACTACCGGATAGTCCTTTTTCAGAAATTGAAATTCTTCATTAGATATTAGGTTGCCACTTCTCCATGCCATTAATTTTGAATTTTGGTCCTGCCATGCTGATTTTATAATGGAAACATTGCTCTTTCTGTAACACAAGGGATCCTGGAGTTGTAACTCAGCTTTGCTTATGTATATTTGGCGTGGCCATAGGACAATGTTCCCGCCCTTGGCAGCTTGTCTCACAATGATATTTTTATTGGTTTCCAGTTTTTTGACCAAATTGTTATCATTTTGATTTTTCTTATTAATTGCAGCATGTTTTTTGTTGGTGGCAGTATATAATTTCTTTAAGTCCTTGGTGATCAACTCCTGATAAACGTCCAAATTATCATGGGTCATCACCGGTTGAAAAACAGACCTAGGTTTAAAGGGAGTTCTACATATTCATACATCTTCCTTTGATACTGGTGTTCACATATCCATTGATGTGTCCAATTCAAGGCAAGATGGCTGCCGACAGGTTGTGGTGAACAGTCGCTCCCAGACCTCTCTCCTCTGTACCCCCCTTGTTGACCCTTACCTGAGGATGTGTGCTCCCCGTTGATGTTTGAGCGCCTGTTCAAGCGGAGCCTTCGATGTTATGAGGCTCTGAGGAAAGTCATCTCCAGGGGACTAAAATTTAGAGTCCCACTTCCTAAAGCTGAGTTGGGCTTAAGAATCCTCGGAATCCTTGGAGCTGTTCAGGGGCCGAAGTGCCTCACGATGCCTCTACGACCTCAGCGGTCCGAAAAGGAAAGGGAGAAGGGGAAGCCTCCGCCTCCGCCGGACAGCAATGCCAGTAACCTCAATAAACAACAACCCCAAGACACTCCGAGGAAGGAGGCTACAACAGCGGCTTTGAAAATGGGTGCAACACGGAAAACCGCCATGCCGCCTCCAGTAGTTAAGGGGAAGAAACCAGAAGTCCGTGGCAAAGCGCCGACAAAGGGTGAGCAGCCTTCAGATAAGGCATTGTCAGCTTCGCCGGTCACAGAGAAACAGAAGGTGGGGGCACAACCACGAGGTAAGGATGTCATCCTCCGACAGCCCACTCTGACAGAGGCGTTTACATCGAGAAATGGGCTGAGGCTGGAGGATAGTTTCTCCCGCACGGAAGGCGTCCTCGAGGACGCTGTAGAGGAAGCAGCCTTGGACGCGGCCCCGGACGTTGCTAGGCAACGATCGCGCACAGACTCGGCTCCAGAATCGCATGGAGGCAGAGGCGGCGGCGGCGACGGCAGAAGCGGCAGCATTGGCAGAGCGCTTGTGGATAGCCCAACAAGGACTAGGAGGACTCCTGAAACCCCCGTGACTGCTGGGAACTCGGGTAAGGCTTCCGATATGGGCATTGGGGAAGCACTGACACTGGCAGATAATGGCGGGACTGGCGAGAATGATGACATTGGGACCAGGATACCAGGGAATACGGATATGCTGGATGCCCTCATGCAGGTAGAGGCTGAGCTGAAGGCAGGGGGCTCATGGGGCAGCAATGTTAGCCTGATTAACAAGAAGTTATTGATACCCAATGGCATCGAGGTGGTGGATGGTGCAGAAGGAGGCTCGGCAGAGGGGGATTGCTTCTACTCTGTAAAAGAGGAAACGGATCTCTCAGCCACAAGCGAGACTGGGACAGAGGGGGAGGATGTTGGCTCATTATCAGATTCTAGTCTATCTGGGAAAGAAAGCACACAGAGGAAAAGATGGACTAAAGGGAAAAAACAGACCTCGGGCGCAGGGTCTCTCACCAGAGGGGGTAAAAAACTTGTATGGGACTACTCGGCCACCTCGCAGACCTATGAGGAGGCTAATCCATCACAGCTACAGGCCCCCTTGGAGGCAATAACTAACACATTGAAGCAGATTCAAGGGGAGGCCAGGGCCGAAAGTCGAAGGGCTAGACATGCCACGAAGAAACTCCACAACACTTTGAAGAAAGTAAATAAGCTGTATGAGGGTATGGCAAACAGAGTTACCGAAGTTGAAGAGAGAACAGGAAGACTGGAGGACGATATGGGTGCTTGGCAGGATTTTAAAGCTAATCAGGAAAAGGTGTCCGAAGATATGCTCTGGAAGATGGAGGAGTTCGAAAACCGCCAACGGCGAAATAACATTCGTCTTTTGGGGGTGGAGGAAGGGACAGAGGGCCAGAGCATTTTGAAATTTGTTGTAAATTTGCTTCGTGGGGCTTTTCCGGAATCAGACTGGCAGTGGGAAAAGGAGATACAGCGAGCTCATAGGTTTCCCTTTGTAATCAGGAAAGGGCGGGGAGGAGGTGATCAGACAGGTAAACCACCTCTTCCCAGAGCAATCCTAATATATGTTGGGAATTATCTCCTTAGAGAAGAGATTATGGAAAAAGCAAGGCCAGAGAGCAGACGATCATTTCAGGGTACCTCTTTTTTTGCTAGGCCGGACTTCTGCCACGTCACCGTGGAGAGGAGGTGGAGGCTGAGGCAGCTTATTAAGCCATTTCAAGCATTGGGTTCTGAGGCTTACCTCCTATTTCCAGCAAGATTAAAGGTGGTTACAAGAGGTAACGTAGAAATGTTTTGGTCAGAAATCAAAGCTCAAAAGTTCCTGGAGCAAGTAAAGTCACAGAAAGGAGGTTGAAAAAGTTGAAAAGGAGGCGCTTGATTGATTGGCTGAAGTTTCTAATGATATGAAAATAACATGTCAAGCTATGGGTATTTTGATTAAGGGGGGCACTGGGGATTTATAAGGACTCTTGGGGGGGGTCAGAGAGGGAGGTTAGCGACTTCCACACACTGTAGCAACCACATATAGGTCTAATTGACCTATTTGCCCGTAGAGGGGGGGAGGGGGTAGGATCTGGAAGGGCGGGTAGGGAGGGATGTGGGGGGTTAGGGGGTGAAGGGGGAAAGAAACTGTTATACGAATTGGTTTGCACTGGTTGGTTCAGCACAAGAGAGGACAGAGTAGTCTTCAAGCAAAACAGCAAATGCAGTACTCGGTTAAGAAAATACAATATATGCAAACAAGTGATGGTCTTAAATTGAGAAGTGACACGAGGGGTTGGTTAATAACAGGAATGGAAGGGATCTCAGCCCATGGGGAAATGAGTATAAAATCTTAATGTGTTGTAGGATTGCTACCATAAACATTTGTGGTTTAAACGATGTAAATAAAAGACTCAGGCTGGCGGCACTGTTGAAAACTCTCCGATTGGATATAGTATGCTTGCAAGAAACGCACATTGAGGTATCAAAAAGCTATCTTCTGGGACAATTGGGATTTGTTCTCCTTGCAAACTCTAAACAAGACTCTAGGAATCGGGGAGTGGCTATACTGGGGAGGATTGGTGATGTTGTTGTGATCAGGAAAAAGGAGGATGAGAGTGGTCGATGGGCGATTTTAGAATTAACCTTTAAAGGGGAGAAATTCACCCTTGCTACGGTTTATGGACCAACGGAGGATGACCCCGAGGTACTTCAGTATTTGGATATGGAACTGGCACAGTGGGTAGAGCCAATAGTTATATGCGGGGACTTTAACCTACACGATCCTAAAAGTACATTTTTACAGGGGGGTGGACATTATTTGGGTAGGAAAAGGAGAGTGTATAGAGCACTATCTGATCTGGTTACCCATAATCCTCTGATCGATCCTTGGGTTAAGATTTATCCAAATAGAGACGGTAGCACATTTTATTCTGCCCCCCACAGAGTTTTGGTTAGATTAGACAATTTTTTAGTTTCAGGTCCCTTGCTGAAGGGAGCAAAGATGGAAAAACATCCCCGGGTGGTATCTGATCATAGCCCCTTAGTTTTAACTATTGCAATAGGTCAAGATCAGCGGAAGGAAAGACAATGGACCTTTGAGAGAGCTCTCCTCAAGGATGAGGGATATAGGGAGTATATGGAAGGTTGGATAAGGAGCTTTCTGGATATCAATAGAGGAACAGCTGCTCCAGGGGTGGTATGGGATTCGCTCAAGGCCAGTGTTCGCGGGGAAACTATGAGCTATGTACTTTCTGCGCAGAAAAGAGAGAAGGCTAGGATAGAGGAAATAAATAAAAAACTGATGGAAGCTGAAGAGGAGTTGACGATAGCTATCCGACAGCGATTGCCACTAGAAACACACTTACTTAGAATTGTTTCTCTTAAAGCTGCAGCTACAGAGCACATATCCAAGAAGGCAGCAGAGAATGACCTAATTAGAAAGGAAGGGGTATATGAGCTTAGCGAAAAGGTAGGACATTTGTTGGCGGTTCGAACTAGACAGAAGCTCGCAGCAACAGATATCTTGAAGATTACAGATACCCAAGGGCATAGGGTGGTAGGAGTTGAGGGAGTGAGGGAAGTCTTTAGGCAGTTTTATGCATCCCTATACCAGGCGGATAGGCTGGGAGGGCTCTCAGAAATTGAGGGGTACCTAAGGGGTGTCACACCGCCACTCATTACTACGGAATATAAGGGGGAATAAGATGCGCCCTTTAAGGTGGAGGAATTTCTATGGGCTTTAAATACCTTACCATCAGGTAAAGCAGACGGTCCTGATCAACTACCGGTGGAATTTTATAAAATATTCCAGGGAGTAATAGGCGCAGATATGTTCAATATGATGAGGCAAGCACAACTTGGAGAGGCAATCCCTGATTCATGGGGAGGAGCCGATATAGTAGTGATCCTTAAGAAGGGGAAACCGGCAAACCAGCCAGGCTCTTATAGACCAATCACCATCATGAACGCCGATGTTAAAGTTTACTCGAAAATATTGGCCAAGAGACTTACAGGGATAATCGAGAGTTTAGTAATTAGTTCACAACATGGATTTATACCGGGTAATGGGACAACACAACACACCAGGCAGGTGATTACAATGTTTGATGCAGCAGGTATTCTGGGAGACCCTATGGCGGCACTATTTCTTGACGCCGAGAAGGCATTCGATAGGGTCTCCTGGGAATATCTGTGGGGTACCCTAAGGTGGAGCGGAATAGTTGAAGGGTTTATTAAATCAATGAAAACCTTATATAAAAATCCATCGGCTAGAATAAGGGTTAATAGAGGGCACTCAGCAGCGGTTAAAATAGAAAGAGGAACTAGACAGGGGTGCCCATCATCTCCCCTTCTATTTGCGTTATATTTAGATCCCTTTTTGCGTAAGCTGGAAAGTAACCAAGGGATACCCAGATTGTGCTTGAATGGCTGCGAAGCAAAACCACTGGCTTATGCAGATGATGTAGCCATTTTAACTTCTAGCCTGGAGGGTGCTATTAAAGAGGTGGATATAGAGGCTCAGAATTTTGGCCAGGTTTCCGGTTATAGCCTGAACAAATCTAAGACTCAGATAATTTGTAACCAGCATGTCCAAGGGGAAATGGATCCAAGAGTCGTAGTCTCAGCAGTGTATCTGGGAGTGGCAATATCGGCGGATGTCGAAGTTGTTGTACAGAACAATATGGCTCCATTGGTGGCGAGTGTAAAACTAGACTTGGAACGGTTAATTAATCTCCATCTTTCTTTAATGGGGTGCACAAATATAATCAAGATGCTTATTCTACCTAAATTCTTGTACCATTTTAGGGCAATCCCCCTCTTTTTTGAAGCAAAATGGTTCAACATACTGGAAGGGATCCTTAACAGATTTATCTGGGCACAGGGCAAGACCCGCAGGGCATATAGATTTATGACACTGCCGAGAGAAAGAGGTGAATGGGGGGCATCGGATTTCAGATTATATTACTGGGCCGCTGCAATCCAGTATATGCAAGGACTTATAGGAGGAGGGGGGTTAGATCAAAGAACAACAGATTGCTCTTCTAGAATTTACGCTGCCGTGTTGGGGGAGGAAGTGGAAAATTGTTTTTTAAAATGCATAGAGTATGGATACTACAAAAGAACTAGGTTCAAGACGGTTGTGGCAGGCATTAAGGTATGGAGTGCTTTTATGAAAAAACTGGGCATAGGGAGATTTAACCGCTATACAAAGTTGGTTAAAAATAGATCTTTTCCGGTAGAGATATTTGGAGATATGACAATGGAAAGGTGGGCGGCGAAGGGAATTGATCAGATTGGAGATGTTAGGAACTCAGAGGGGTTTCTATTATTCTCAGACTTAAGGGACAGGTATGGATTGGATAGACAGGACTTCTTTAAATATCTACAGATAAGGAGTTTTCTAGGGAATAAGCACGGGGGGCAGGCGGGGTTTAACACAATTGAGATCATTTAGAAAATAAGGCAAGGGGGGGACTGTTCGATACGAAGCTTCTATGCCAGTCTCTTGGATACAAAGCAGGATGCTATTGATAAACATAGTGAGAAATGGGCAGAGAAACTTGAGGGTGATTTAGGGTGGTTTCAGGACTCATTGGAGTTAGGACGGACACTTTTATGCTCTGCGTCGCTGCAGTCGCAACACTATAAAACCCTCTATTCACTATATTATACCCCGGCTAGGATAGCGAAATGGGGTGGGACTTCAGGCACCACCTGCCCGCGGTGCAATTCAGGAGAAGCAGATATAATACATATGTTTGCTCTATGCCCACAGCTTCATACACTCTTAAAGGATATAGAGATCTTCCTTGAGGCCTCTCTGAACATCAGAATATGTCTTAGACCTGTACATATATTGTTAGGAATCATTCCCGAGGAGGGTATCCCACAGCGGGAATTTATTTTTGTGGCCATGGCAGTATATAACCAATCAAATGTCAGGTAAAAAAAGTAGGAAATGAAAGTAAAATTTTCATTGCTTGTCAATTCCAACACTTCAGATGTGTTGTGTGAAGTAATTTACCTCACGGTATTTAGAGAGGTCTACAGGTTAAATGGCTAAATGGAATTTCAATCAAATTTGTGAAAATGATAGGGATTGGTATGTAGTATGAGGTAATCTATATTTGGTGAAAGTGTCTCCAGTCGTTTTTCTGTAAATTACTTTCCCACCTTTTTTGATGGAGCGCTTCCCGGGGAGCGACCCGGTACGCGAACTGGCGAGCGCCCCGGTACGCGAACCTGAAGCGTTACGGGAGTCCACCATTTTGTGTTTCGGTCGAATTAAGATACAAGATGGAGGGCAACTAATGTTCAGAATGGGTAGAAGGGGGCACGGTAGACTTATCTTGACCCCCTAGGTTTTGTGAGGGTGGCTGAGGAGGCCCATATGTGCGAAAAAAACCATTTTTTTTTTTAAATTTCGCGAGGTTAGCTTCCGGTTCGCGTACCGGGTAGCGCCCCGGGGAGCGTACTTTGTTGAAAATTAGTGAAAAAAGTTAGAGTAAAATAATAATTGTGAGTGATCAGATGTAGGGTAGCTCTGAGAAGAGCTTTTGGATTTATGGTACATTTAGGTACTTATAAGTAGGTACCAATGCACAGTCTTAAATTCAGAATGAAAATTCTGTTGCCCTCATCTGAGAAGTGAACTCCATCTCCTCTGTAGATATCTTGCATGTAGTAACGCAAGTTATTGTTGTACACGGAGCCCATTCCATGGTCTCTCATGTAAGCTGAAACAGATTTGTTTACATGCTTCCCCGACTTCTCAATTTGTGGACAAAATTGGTTCGACCACCTCCATTTCTGTCTTTGGCATATATTTGAATATACCAAGGCAGTCTGAGGAAAAAGTGCCATTAATTGCTCAAAGGTGTCCTTTAAAAGCATTTCCAGACCTACCCCAGTCAAAGTGCCCAAGTCATTACCTCCACAGTGCACAATTAACAGGTCAGGTTTTGGCAAATGCATAAAGGTTTTCACCAATGGTATCAATTGGTGACATTTTAATCCTCTGTGGCCAGACCACTTAATTTCCACATCTTGTAAATTGAGGTTAGGTAAATTTCTGTTATAAGCATACCTCTGAGCCCAGTAGATGTAACTATGTCCAACAATCCGGACAGAAAACATGGTGAGAGAAGGTTCTGCTGCAGTCAGATGAAGTGTGGCAATGAAATGGCAGTTGAAAAAATAAGAGTTTAAAATGAAAAAAACTGTGGAGTTTCTGTGTTAATGAAGCAGTAACAGTGATTGGTGGATTTTGATTGCTGAAAACAGAAAGTTAGGGTGCATGGATGAGTTCTTTGAAAGATGTATTTTGAGTGGTCAATAAAAAATCATTAAATGAAAGATTGCACTGGATATGCAGGTGCACTGAGAGTTCAGAGTTCAATTGAAACATTGTTGTGTGAACTTGCAAACACCAGAGGTCTTCCAAGAGGTGGTTGCTATGCAAAAAAGGCAGAGAGGGCAGAGGGGGGAAGGGTTTTGATTTGAAAAAAGTGAGGAAAGAGTTTTGATTGGGTGACATGAGAGATATGTGTGAAGAATTACAGCATTTCTGTGCTTTTGATAGCAGCAGACTCTGGAGTGCATACCTTTTGCTCTGCTAAAGACAAAGTGGTGTGTTTCTGAGACTGTTTTGAAACTCATAAAGTATTTGCTAAGGTGAGAAAAGATGTATTTAATTTAGATAGAGAATAGTGTGCTTTAAGGAGAAAATTATGAAGAAAGTTGTGTTTTTAAAATGTTGCTTTGCCTCAAGTGTTTTACAAATAGATTTTGTTTCTTTGAGAAATTGTAATTGGAGAAAATGTGAAGTATTAGTACTGACAGGGTGTTTTTGTGCATAGGAGCTGTGGAGTGTTTTCAAATTATGACTTGAAAATCGTTTTTGAGGAAAAGGAATGGTTTTAAAATTTATGACAAGGACATAATGGTGTATGCTTCTTTATAAGGCATTTCAGTGTCTCTGATGTTATTTTTCCCATTTTAATGTAAGACCTTTCCGTGTGGAGCAAATTGCTTGTAAATATGCTCCCACCTGTGCATGGCAAATTTAGATTTTGATTGTTTGCATTACATAGCCATGTAAAAAGTGACCCAAACATGCTGCAAAGGCAATCAAAAAACGCTTTCATGTGTCTTAAGGACATTTTAAGTCATTTCCCCATGTGGAGTGTTTTCAAATTATGACTTGAAAATCGTTTTTGAGGAAAAGGAATGGTTTTAAAATTTATGACAAGGACATAATGGTGTATGCTTCTTTATAAGGCATTTCAGTGTTTCTGATGTTATTTTTCCCATATTAAATTAAAAGACCTTTCCCCGTGGAGCAAATTCCTTGTAAATATGCTCCCACCTGTGCATGGTAAATTTAGATTTTGATTGTTTGCATTACATAGCCATGTAAAAAGTGACCCAAACATGCTGCAAAGGCAATCAAAAAACGCTTTCATGTGTCTTAAGGACATTTTAAGTCATTTCCCCATGTGGAGTGTTTTCAAATTATGACTTGAAAATCGTTTTTGAGGAAAAGGAATGGTTTTAAAATTTATGACAAGGACATAATGGTGTATGCTTCTTTATAAGGCATTTCAGTGTCTCTGATGTTATTTTTCCCATATTAAATTAAAAGACCTTTCCCCGTGGAGCAAATTCCTTGTAAATATGCTCCCACATGTGCATGGTAAATTTAGATTTTGATTGATTGAGTTACATAGCCATGTTAAAAGTGACCCAAAAAAGTTGCAAAGGCTTTAAAAAAACACTTTCATGTGTCTTAAGGACATTTTAAGTCATTTCCCCGTGGGCAGTGTTTTAAAATTATGACTTGAAAATCGTTTAAGAGGTAAAGGAATGTTTTTAAAATTTATGTGCGCCATATGCCCCCAAATTTCTTTTTCAGGGGTGCAGCAGAGTGTTCTTGAGACACCCCTGCACCCTTGGAAAAATTCCTAATTTGCGATGAGATAATTGCTAATCGCAAATTGCACCTTCATTCCTATGGGCCTCCTGGCCCATGGAAATGAATGGGCAATTTGCAATTAGCAATTTGCTCATCACAAATTAGGAATGGTAAAGAATCGCTATTTATTCCTTAAAATTCGCTATTTAGGAAATGCAAAATAGTTTGATGATACATATGGCGGTTCATCTCTAACAAGATAAGAAGCTTAGGGATAGATTTATGATGACTGGCGCAATGAAGTGGACATCACTTACTTCATTGGTAGGCCTTTACATGTATTATCTCCTCTGTATTCTTCAACAAGTGTAACTTTGATCTGCAACCCTGAGTAGGCCTCACCTTAAAGAAACCTCTGGATAGGCCACACCTTATCGTCATCCTGAATTAATCATTTAAAATGCTAGGGACAGATTTATGATAGGTGTATGCTTCTTTTGCGCCACTGTGCGTCACTTTTGTGATGCAGCGGCGGTGCAAAAGATTTGCTATGAGGCGACAAAATTACAAATTGATGCATTTAGGCAGATGTGTCATGCTGTAAAAAAACCGTGCCACATGAAACCGATGCAGCAGTGATGCAAAAGATGCACCATGTTGCAAGACAGGCCTCACTTGGGGCCATATGTATCAAGCTAATTAGCATTCGCAAAGGCCAAAATTCTGCGAATTTCGGCCTTTGCGAATGCTAATTAGACAAATGGTATGTATCAAACAAGTTTGATGCAAAATAAGGAATAGCAAAATTTGCTATTCCTTATTTTGCGATTGCACTTAAGGATTTGCAAGTTTTGCGATTCCTTAAATGCAATGTATCAAACAAAAAATATGCAAAAAATGCCATTAAGGATTTGCAAATTACCACCAACTTCTAGTTGGTGGTAATTTGCAAATTCTTTTCAAAAAGCTTTTTTTCCAAAAAACAAAAGGTGCCATATGACGCCCATACATGCCCTTAGGGCATGTATGTGCGCCATATGCCCCCAAATTTCTTTTTCAGGGGTGCAGCAGGGTGTTCTTGAGACACCCGTGCACCCTTGGAAAAATTCCTAATTTGCGATGAGCTAATTGCTAATCGCAAATTGCACCTTCATTCCTATGGGCCTCCTGGCCCATGGAAATGAATGGGTAATTTGCAATTCGCAATTTGCAATTCGCAAATTAGGAATGGTAAAGAATCGCTATTTATTCCTTAAAATTTGTTATTTAGAAAATGCAAAATAGTTTGATGATACATATGGCGGTTCATCTCTAACAAGATAAGAAGCTTAGGGATAAATTTATGATGACTGGCGCAATGAAGTGGACATCACTTACTTCATTGGTAGGCCTTTACATGTATTATCTCCTCTGTATTCTTCAACAAGCGTAACTTTGATCTGCAACCCTGAGTAGGCCTCACCTTAAACAAACCTCTGGATAGGCCACAGCTTATCGTCATCCTGAATTAATCATTTAAAATGCTAGGGACAGATTTATGATAGGTGTATGCCTCTTTTGCGCCACTGTGCGTCACTTTTGTGATGCAGCGGCGGTGCAAAAGATTTGCTATGAGGCGACAAAATTACAAATTGATGCATTTAGGCAGATGTGTCATGCTGTAAAAAAAACGTGCCACATGAAACCGATGCAGCAGTGATGCAAAAGATGCACCATGTTGCAAGACAGGCCTCACTTGGGGCCATATGTATCAAGCTATTTAGCATTCGCAAAGGCCGAAATTCTGCGAATTTCGGCCTTTGCGAATGCTAATTAGACAAATGGTATGTATCAAACAAGTTTGATGCAAAACAAGGAATAGCAAAATTTGCTATTCCTTATTTTGCGATTGCACTTAAGGATTTGCAAGTTTTGCGATTCCTTAAATGAAATGTATCAAACAAAAAATATGCAAAAAATGCCATTAAGGATTTGCAAATTACCACCAACTTCTAGTTGGTGGTAATTTGCAAATTCTTTTCAAAAAGCTTTTTTTCCAAAAAACCAAAAGGTGCCATATGACGCCCATACATGCCCTTAGGGCATGTATGTGCGCCATATGCCCCCAAATTTCTTTTTCAGGGGTGCAGCAGGGTGTTCTTGAGACACCCCTGCACCCTTGGAAAAATTCCTAATTTGCGATGAGCTAATTGCTAATCTCAAATTGCACCTTCATTCCTATTTGCCTCCTGACCCATGGAAATGAATGGGTAATTTGCAATTAGCAATTTGCTCATCGCAAATTAGGAATGGTAAAGAATCGCTATTTATTCCTTAAAATTCGCTATTTAGGAAATGCAAAATAGTTTGATGATACATAAGGCGGTTCATCTCTAACAAGATAAGAAGCTTAGGGATAGATTTATGATGACTGGCGCATCACCAGGGATGTGCCAGTCATCCTGCGCCGCTGTTCCGCCACCCATGGTGTGCTGCATTTACAATGCGGCGCACCATGGGGCAAAAACGGCACAGATGCGTGACACATCTGTGCCGTAAAGGTGGCGCTTTGCTGGAGTTGTATCGCAAGTGCGATGCAGCTCCAGCAAGGCTCAGGGGTGCCCCATCTCCACAATGCTGTGTCAAGATCTATGCCTGCTTCAAGCAGGTGCAAGGTTTTGACGCAGCTTTGTCTTATCTGATTGTAAATGCGGCACACCATGGGTGGCAGAGCAGCGGTGCACGTTAACTGGTGCATCCCTGGGGATGTGCCAGTTAACATACATCTGCCCCTTTACATTTAAGCATGTGCAGGGGACACAGAGTCGGTGAGGCTTATCCAAGGTTAAGAAGAGATAAGTCCTGTTCACTGAAAAATTGGACATAGGCTTCACCTCCTCAGCATCGCTGGACATGGCTAAATAATAGCTGCAAAATGTTACTCTTGTTAAACAATTTTACTATTATAATCTCTGAGATTTGTCTCTTACTCTGCAACATCTCATTGTTGTTATCTTTCTTTAAAGATAAAGACAACATCAACATGAGCGACAATCAGCAATCAGTTGATTTCGACCTCATCATTGAACTCGTAATTGAAACATCAGTGGATGTTGATCCCTTGGATGATTTAAATCCTGAGGATGAAGAAGAACGTGATGAGGATGCAGATTTGTCAGAATTGTATGACATAGGAGGGGAAGCTGACGTGCTTGAGCCTATGGAACTATAAACATTTATTTAAAAAATTATAATAAATAAAAAGTAAAAATGTAAACCGTTTCATTTAAAAATAAAGACACCTTCAAAAACAGGTTATGTGTAGTGTCTTCAATAAAATATTAAAATATGCTCATAAAATTAGATCAGATTCACATACAAAACAGCACAGGTAAAATGAATATAAATTCCATTTCTTTTCTGCTATTTCTGTATTCTAAATTTGCCAAGCACTAAAAAATCTTCTATGTAAAAATATCAAGTAGTGTGTTAAGTTTTTGATGACTGTTATTGATTTACTGTTGGGTAATAGTGGTTAATAACATTTTTTATTTTATTTTACCACAGATTCAACTGCAGATCATTTCAAGATTTCAGCATGCCAACCAAAGAAAGACTGAGAAAGGCTGCAAAACGTCAAAGACAGCAGGTCAATGAAAAAAAGCAGCAGTCCTCTAACAAAAAGATTTGTCAAGTCACCAAGAAAGCACCGGGTAAGAGTACAAAAACATTCATAAGAAATATCTGTAGTAAAAAAAATATTACTACAGAAAATGTTTCAGTCCAGAAAAAGAGAAGCAATTCAAACGAAAAGGAAAGGCCAATGAAAAATGTTACTGCTAGAGCAAGAGATAACTCTGTGCATGATAGTAGAAGGAAACAACAGTTTAGGGACATTCGTAAACGAATGTTCCGCAACAGGATAATTGCCAATTTGTTAAAAAATATTAAGAAAGGTCAACAGAAAGTGGTTTTTTATAAGAGAAAAAAAATAGTTGAGAAAGTTATTGATCAGGCATTTGAAATTAAACGAAAGTTATTTATTTTGATAATCAATAGAATTAGGAAGCTAAACAAGGCAATTTATGATTTCAAAAGAAATAGTAGATGGAAGAGAATAGTTAATCGTAGTAATTTTTGTGAAGTTTTTTCTGGAGAATGGATGCATAGTTCAAGCTGAGAGGCATTTTTTAATGAGGAGAGTTATTTCCAGGATAATGATTTGGTGCATGCAGTTGACACCAGTGGTCGAGCTTATGAAGTGAAAGATGGTTGTCCAGTTGAAAAAGAAAAACTTGTGACAACAGAGATAGAAGAGGTGTTAGGTAATGAGGTTTTAGGAAGACGTCCTAAGGGTCCTGTGTACACCTGGAAGTGTAGTAGTATTTGCAGTGTGCGACAGGATTCCATCAATTTGCTTTGTGATTTTGTACGGTCATTTAATAAGAAAAGTTTGAAGCAGAAAATGAAGTTGTTGCAAGAATTAGATCCTTGCAGAGTGAGAGAAGTGAGAGGTTTGCATGGTCATTCACTGGCTTGTCTTTCCAGGAGAGTATGCCAGAGTGTTTTTCATCATTTCAGGATGCTAGCAGTGCATCATAATAAAGTGAGGAAATTAGTTAGAATGTTGTATTATGCTAAGAGTCCAGCAATAATGCTTAAACAATTATGTGCTGCTCTTTTGCATGGTTCTGAAATAGATGTGAAGAATATATGTGAAGAAATTGAGTTTTGTTACTTTGGAAGTAAAGAGGAGAATGTTGAAATTGACCAAGAAGAAGAGGGTAATGTGGAAGATAGTGTACAGGTTTCCAGTACAGATAATTTCCAGAGGGAAATTGCGACGTTTGAGGTGAAATCAAGTGAGAGGCCAAATTTCACTTGTGTGTGTTGTCGACGCACTTATTATAAGAATCAGACTAAGTTAGTGGATTTATATGCAAAAAGTGAAAGGGAAAATAATATTGAATGGAAGGATTTCACAACATACTTGATGGTAGAAAATTGTTTTGATTTGGGATTGGATCAACGTGTGTGTACTTATTGTTGTAACAAATTAAATCAAAACCAGATGCCTGCTAGAGCAGTTCATAATAATCTGGAATTGGTTGAGATTCCTTCTGAATTGAAGGATTTAAATACTTATGAATCTATTTTGATTCAAAGTATCCATCCCTTTCAGGCTATTGTAAGAATGGAGCCAAAGACAGGGAAATTGCCTCCATCAGATTTACAGAGAGGATTAAAGGGAAGAGTTGTTTATTTGCCTCTAGATTTGAAGAAAAACATTAACACAATTGGAGTAGAAAAAGTGGAAGAGGAACCTCTGGTTATCTTAGTTAATGGGGTTCCGACAAAGAATAAGAAAATATGGCAAGATTTAGTGGATGTTAGGAAAGTTAAAAAGGCAACATTGTATTTGAAAAAAAATAATAAATACTATAAGAATGTATATGTTGCAGAAGAGGAAGTAAGTGAGGAAGAGGATAGCGATTTGTGTGCTGGTCAAATTGAGAAAGTAGAACCCTGTACTAGTGAAGAAATATATGAACATTATAGTGTTCATCCTTTGCATTCCAAGGAAGTCATGGGGAATGCTATTGAGTTGTTTCAAATGAAACAAGCCAAAGGGAGTCCCATTAGTGTTTGGGAGGAAAGTTTGGAAGCTCGGTGTTTCCCACAGCTTTTTCCAACAGGTCAGGGAGGAAGATATGATGAGCGACCTCATCAAATTCCTGCTTCTGAATACCGGACTTTGCGATTGTTTGCAGGAGATGCTAGGTTTCGACAATGCATTCCCTATTTGTTTCATCTCCTGTTTGAAAGCGATCTGTCTGGACTGTCATATGCAGTGAACCACATCTTGAAAAGTGGTATACACATGCAAAACATCTCGGCAAGTGACTTTATGGATAAAGTCAATGTCCAAGACAGTATTTTGGATTCTCACCTGATTAATCTCATGGCGTGTCAGCGTGGTACTAATGAGTACTGGTACCGTCGTCATGGTGATTTAAAATGTATGCTGAGGAACTTAGGAACTCCCACATGGTTCCTCACTCTGAGCTGTGCCGAGTATGGCTGGGAAGACTTGCTTGCATTTCTACGAGAGGCAAATGGAAACATCGAAAACATCGAATTCAAGACACCCGGAGAACTGTGCTCTTTGGATCCAGTCAATGTATGCAGGTACTTCAATCATAGATTTGAAGCTATGATGTCTTTCATCATGAATAAGAAGAATACACCTCTTGGAGAGGTGTTGGATTTCTTCTGGAGAAAGGAGTACCAAGCAAGAGGTGCTCCTCATATACATATGCTGCTGTGGATCAAGGATGCACCTAAATTTGGAACGGATCCAGAAGACTCAGTGATGAGTTTCATACAACAGTATTCTACGTGTGCTGTTCCAAACGCAAAGGAGAAGAAAAGCCTTTTGTGCGGATCTAGATTGTGTTAAGGAATACAATAGGTTAAGAAGAGAGTATGCGCCACATTTGCCTCAATATCCTTTGTTTGAGAAACGTGTGGTAGGCCGGAAACGAAGAAATGTGACCAATACTGGGGAGGTTGTAGCAAAAAGACGAAAAGTCGATGAACCTGAAATTATAAGCAGAAACAAAAAGGATTCTGTTGAAGATGTTGTTGGTTTTCAATTTGAAAACAGTTCTGGTGTCAACTGCTATGCTAATGTAGTGGTTAATGTTTTGTTTTCTCTAGAAAATGTAAAAGAAGAGATTGTGGTCAATTCTGATCAAAGATTTTGCAGTTTGTTAAATTCTGTGTTAGAGAAATGTAGCACTGATAGAACAAAAATAGAAAGTGTGTCTGAAATTCGAAATCTGTTAGACAGATGTTCAGGCCAAACACAATTCTCTCAAAATATTCAGCAAGATTGTCAGGAGTTTTTAATGTCTATGCTTGATGTATTGCATGCTGAAGGTGTAGATGTAGATCACCTGTTTGGGCTTTCTTATCAATGGCAGCATGACTGCGAGAACTGTAGGGTATCAAGTACTACTAGTGTAGACTCAGAAAGATTTATATATTTAACTTTGCCAGACAGTAAATCAGTCTCTTTTAATAAACTAGTAAAAGCAGCTGATCACAACATGGAGTGTAGCCAATGTAAATCTGAAATGATGTCCACATTATTTATACGAACATATGGCCAGTATGTTATTTTAATGTTCCAACGATGTAGGCCTGATGGAACAAAATTGACAACTTTAATTAAAAATTTTGTGGCTTCACAGTTGTCAATATCAGGAAGGACTTTTGTAACTGCAGCAATTATATATCATGACGGTCCTTCAATAACATCAGGACATTACACAGCTTATTTAAAGTCTAGAAATGGCTGGTCATTCTGCAATGATTCTGTTTTAATTTTTAAAAAAAATTGCCGTATGACCTTAAAAACTCTTACCTGGTGTTTTTAAAACCAAAATTTTAGGGAAAGAATCTCGGGATGTGCTCTGAGGAATTTCAAGAAGTTCTAATGGCTCCTACACCATTTAGCCTTGAGGATAAGTGTAGTACAGAGACATAACTTCTTACCATAACACTGGACGTCATGGAGAAATAACTGCACTTTGGATGAATTCAGAAAAACTGTTTTATAAGCATATTCAAGCAGCCAATCAAAACATGGAGTAGAGGGAATGTAAGTCTGCAATGCTGTCTACTGTTTTATATTGCTTTGTGATTAAAAGTGATGTAGAGAATTAAATAATTGTAGTAGTCATAGAGATAGTGTAAGTCTGCTTCATAGTAAGCAGTATCAGTGTCATAGGAAATGTAGAACATGAGTGAGCAAGAAAGGTAAGATATTAGTAATCCAGGATTGTGAAAATGATCTTCAACATTTTAATTCTGAAAGTTGCGGAAATACAACATGACGGGATTGGCTTACAAGAATTCCAAGAGTTATAAATGGCTCTGACACGATTTGGCCTTGTGGAAACGTGTGGTAGAGAGCGAGAAGTCATTTATTGTATGTAACATATTTTTCAAAACGATGGAGGTTTTCTTTCAGAAAGTGGCGGGCTGAAAGTAATACCAGCACAACAGAGTGTAAGCTGTTCATAGGACATCCTTCGACGTCATGGAAAGTAAGTTAACTTTAAGGAGTTCTGAATTCTGATTTGTTATGTTGTATGGGTTTTTTAAACACAATCATTTTGATTGTGTTTTTTTCCCCCGCTGTTATATGATGAATACCTTCAAGTCACTGTTTTTAGTGAAATTTGATACATTCTGAGAACAGCAAAAATAAACCATTTAACATGTATAATTAATTCTGTACTGTTTGCATTTATGATGTACATGTAGAACTGTGTAGGAGGCATGGAGAAGGTGAGGCTTCTGTAAGTGTCAAAGTTGTTGCATACAGTGCTCATATTCTACGTAGTCTTTCATATGATAGACTACATTTCCACAATGAGATACCTAAGCAAAGGAAACACAGGTGATATGATTGTGGAATGAGCAAAAAAAATTGCACGTTTTTCAATTATATTACCTGTGTTTCCTAACATTACACATCACATTGTGTAGATGAGGTTTAGGCCTGTTCTTGGAGACAGAGGAGGTCTGACATTTGTTCAAGAGTGCAGTGGACATGACACACTTGGTTGGTAGGCCTGCACATGTATTTTCTCCTCTGTATTCTTCAACAAACCTAAATTTCATCTGCAACTCTGAGTAGGACTTACCTGAAACAAATCTGTGAATAGGTTACAGCTTATCGGCATCTTGAAACAATGATTTAAAATGTTAGGGTCAGATTTATGATGGCTGTGCGCCTCTTTTGCTCCGCTGTGGGTCACTTTTGTGTAAAAGATGCACCATGTTGCAAGATAGGTTTCAGTTCATCTCCAGCAAGATACCATCAGTTTAAAATGTATATAATTAGCACTGTGTAGGGGGCATGCAGAAGCTGAAGCTTTTCTAAGTGTCAAAATTGTTGTATACACTGCTCAACTTCTGTGTACTGTTTGATATGCTAGACTCCATCTGCACTATGAGATACCTAAGCAAAGGCAACACAGGTGATGTGATTGTGAAATGAGGAAAATAAACTCCACATTTTTCAATTACATCACCTGTGTTTCCTAAGTTTACGAATGACATTGTGCAGATGAAGTTTAGGTCTGTCCACGGACACAGAAGAGGTCTGGCCTTTGTTCAAGAGTGAAGTGGACATGACTTACTTCATTAGTAGGCCTTCACATGTATTATCTCCTCTGTATTCTTCAACAAGTGTAAATTTGATCTGCAACCCTGAGTAGGCCTCACCTTAAACAAACCTCTGGATAGGCCACACCTTATTGTCATCCTGAATCAATCATTTAACATGTTAGGGACAGATTTATGATAGGTGTATGCCTCTTTTGCGCCACTGTGCGTCACTTTTGTGACGCAGTGGCGGTTGAAAAGATTTGCTATGAGGCGACAAAATTATAAAATGATGCATCTAGGCAGATGTGTCATGCTGTAAAAAAACAATGCCACATGAAACCGATGCAGCAGTCATGCAAAAGATGCACCATGTTGCAAGATAGGACTCACTTCATCTGCATCAAGATACTGTTAGTTTAAAATGTATATTTTTAGGACTGTGTAGAGGCATGGAGAAGCAGAGGCTTCTGTAAGTGTCAAAGTTGTTGAAAAACTGTTTGTCCTTCTATCTTTTCCCTTGTCTTTTCTAATTTATTAAAAACATGTTTTAATATTTTTCAAATGTTTGTTCTCTCTTTCACAGATTGAAAGTATAAAAATAACAAATGACTAACTTAACGACAATTATAAGGTAAATGTTTTGTACTCTTTTCGTTATATTTCTATCACATTTAACTTCTATTAGTTCCATTGCTTCATTTCTTTAAGCATCACTTTCCTGCCTTTGCTACTTCCCTCATTCCTTTCTCTATTACTTAATTACTCTACTCCTTCCACTATTTTTCTTAGTCCCTCTCTTCTCATACTTCTTCACTCTTGTTCACTCACTCTGTCTCTATTACTGTCACTGTTTCTGACTGATCCAAATTTTTTTTTTAAAAAGAACAGTAAGTATAAGGGAAGGAAACAGACAGTTATGTTAAAAGAAAGACAGCTATAGGGAGTAAACTAGGGATACTGTTACCCGCAATCCTCTGCTGATGATGTCACTGACCATGTCATGAATGATGTAATATGTGACATCATCAGCAGTGGATTGCGGGTAACAGTATCTCCAGTTTACTCCCCTATAGCTGTCTTTCTTTTAACATAACTGTCTGTTTCCTTCCCTTATACTTACTGTTCTTTTTAAAAAAAAATAATTTTGGGGTTCGCTCCCGGTTCGCGTACCGGCGAGCGAACCAGGAAGCGAACCAAGAGAAATAGAGGTTGGCAGAGTTCCAAATATTCTACCAATTTTTTTATAACGGGGAGGTAGTTCTGAAAAGAACTTTTTTTTTATTGTTTTTGTTGTTTTATATTTTTTTTATTATTTTTCTGAACATTTTTTTACTTTTTTTGAATTTTTCTGAACGGTTTTATATTTTTTTTGGTTTTTTTTGGGGGGGGAAACGAAAACGATTCATTGTAAAGGGCTCAACAGGAGCAACAAAAAAAAAGAATTTATTGTCTGGGGCGTTTCGGACAAACATGATTCTCGATAGCTCTGTTGATCAGAGTGATGCTACTTTCTCTGTAGCAAATGAACCCATTGCAAAGTACGCAGACTTGTTTTACTTCCCCGAATCTCATTTGTATATTTGGCACCATCTCCCTCCCCTCTGGTCCCTTCACTTCCGGTACAACAGATCTTCTGGCCATAATAGGGGGATTATCGTGTTCGTTACGTAACTGTGCAGCACTGTAGTTGTTAGGATGCCACCTACTCATATGGCGATGCATTGTGTAGTTTCCGTAACTGTATTTCTTCTCGGTCCCTCTGCACAGTCTATCTTGACATATAAGGCAAGTTACGTACCTTGCATTTACTTTTTTCTGGCCTTTGGGAAATTTAAAAAATTGCCAAATAAAATTTTCTTTCAGGTGAGACCTCCTGGGCTCCTCAGGCAAAAAATGCCTCTCTTCCTGCTCTTCCTCCTCTTCCTCTTCTTCCTCTTCTTGCTCTTCTTGCTGAATTATAACTTCAGCAGGTGGTCCTCTCTTCCTTGGATGTGGTGGAGGTGGTGGGGAAGCACCAGCTGAAGCTACTAAAGAAGCCATTGCTCACTGGTAACAAAGGGTCTTTCTCTCACAAAGATGAAAGTCAGAGTGAGGAAAGAAGGAGGGGTTTTCATCATTTGGGAAAAACAATAGTTCTAAACCAATGAAAAGTGTTAATTTTAGATCACATGACCTAGTCTTACATCATTAGGAAACCAAAAGTGAAATGAACCAATGAAAAGTGTTATTACCAAGTCACATGACCTGCTGTGTTTAAGTTACGCGCTTTGCGTCGCGTCCCGGTTCGCTTCCGGGAAGCTGCGCTTCGCGCCTCGCTCCGCGTACCGGATCGCTTCCGGGTACGCTAACGTAGCACGTCATATGACGTATCACGCGACAACGCGAAACGTCATGCGGACGCGACGCGTCACGATGTTGTTTTCTAACGCGGCAGTTGCGCTAACGGAACGTTTACCGGTTCGCGGACTGGGTCGCGGCATCAAGATGAGCTAACGGGAAGCTTCCCGGTTCGCGAACCGGGAGCGAACAAAAAAAAAGTATTACATTTTTTTTATTAATAAACATATAAAATATATTTTTGGATTTAAAGAAGAATACATTTTACAGCTACAGATATTAGCTTTTAAAAAACCAATGAAATTCACTGAAAAAACCATAGGTTATAGACCATATATAGTTAGGAATTAGCATTTACAAAACCTTGAAAATTCACTGAAAAAACCATAGGTTATAGACCATATATAGTTAGGAATTAGCATTTAAAAAACCTTATTTTACTCACACAAAACCATTGAAATTCCATATATAGTTAGTTGTACTAACTATATATCGCGCACCCGCAATCCACTGCTGATCATGTCACATATTACATCATTCTTGACATGGTCAGTAACATCACTGATGACATCACTGATGATATCTCAAATGACATCACTGATGACATCACTGATGACATCTCAAATGACATCACTGATGACATCACTGATGACATCTCAAATGACATCACTGATGACATCACTGATGACATCTCAAATGACATCACTGATGACATCTCATTTGACATTACTGATCACATCACTGATGACATCATTCATGTGATAATACGATGAACCTCTTCAGACTCTAATATAACCTTAGATACACTCAGTGTAAACAGACACTCATAGACTGTCACTCATCCATGGAGTTACTCAGACACTTAGTCAGTCATGCAAAGAATCAATCACACCTCCATACAGTTATACACACCTTACTTATTCAAACATATACTAAAACATATTTACTCACTTATACAATCCTGGATACAAGTTCACAATGATCCATACAGCCACTCACACATTCACTGGCTCTTATGCACAGTTATTTATATATGTCAACTCTCACATGTACTGTATTTTACATATGTACTTACTTTTACATGTAGCACTGAGATATCCATTCACTCACCAATACACTCATGCACACAGTCAACTGCCCATACAGCTGTTTCCACATGCACTTTTGAACCCATACATCTAGTCAATCAACTGCTCACACATCTATGCAGAGAGTCATACACCTCCCAGCCACCCACACACGCACTCAGTCTCCCATACAAATGCTTGGGCAACCAATCAATAACCCATATAGTTAATCATATAGCTACTGATCAACACATGCAGCAGTTTACAGAACAACAGACATAATGATGCACAAATTAAGACAGTTTAGTCACTAACCCATGCACTCAGTGAGACACATTTAATCAGTCACTCATACAGTCAGTCATGCCCCTACTAAATCCTTCATCAAGACACTTATACATCCACTCATTCTTCAATATGTAAGACATATTTTAACTTTACAGAATTATACAGTCACTGGATGTAGTCATCAGTGATGTCATCATTGATGTCATTTGAGATGTCATCAGTGATTTCATCAGTGATGTCATTTGAGATGTCATCAGTGATGTCATCAGTGATGTCATTTGAGATGTCATCAGTGATGTCATCAGTGATGTCATTTGAGATGTCATCAGTGATGTCATCAGTGATGTCACTGACCATGTCATGAATGATGTAATATGTGACATGATCAGCAGTGGATTGCGGGTGCGCGATATATAGTTAGTACAACTAACTATATATGGAATTTCAATGGTTTTGTGTGAGTAAAATAAGGTTTTTTAAATGCTAATTCCTAACTATATATGGTCTATAACCTATGTTTTTTTCAGTGAATTTTCAAGGTTTTGTAAATGCTAATTCCTAACTATATATGGTCTATAACCTATGGTTTTTTCAGTGAATATATTTATATATATATACTAGCAGCCCGTCCCGACGTTGTCCGGGTATGACTTGCTGCCGGCCAGTAGTATATTGTTTTGTAGGATTTTGTATTGATTGCATTTCTTATCTGTGACAGGCCTGTGAAACGCTCCGATTCAGAGTGCACTGCTGATGCACTTAAGAGTGCGCGTTCAGTAGTGTGTGAACTCGAGTTTCCCTACTTTATTTTTCCTTGCAATATTATATAGCGCGAACTCGACAACGTGGCATGAGCACAATTTACATTACAGAAGAACACATTAATTTGTGGTAGGCACGGGGAGACAAATCAATTTGCCTGGAATCACAGGATGTTGAGCTAATGCCGAGATTCAAACTTAGCTCCCCAGCTCTAAAGTTCGCAATTCTAGAACTTGTGGCGGGAGGTATGTCTAAAAGTGTATGTCGGTGCTGGCCATCAATGAGAGAGACCTGTGCATTTTTCAAATGGGTGGTGAAAAAATATGAGTATGTTGCTGGAGATGTGGGCCGCCGTGCCACCAATGTACTTACCGGGGGAGGGTAAACACCCATTATTCCGCAACTTTCTTTCCGCATACCATCACTCTGCATACTTTCATTACGAAAGTACCATGCCTCTGCAATGCCATTATAACGCATGGCATTACATTTTATATGCTTTTACACGCATACATTTACAACGAAATTCGTATATGGTGGGCGTCTGCATAGCCTATGTTATTCTGCTGCAACTGCCCTTTCCAACGCTGTATTGGGTGTTGTGATTGGTGCTGTGGTTCTTGAGATTACCCGCCTCAAAGGTTTGGGCTCTCCCCTGCACACTTTGGGCGAGGTCAACGCTGGCGCTGTTCTGTCTCGGCAGAGCTTACCTTGGTCCGATGTATCGGAAAGACTGAGCCCATCACTACACGACTGGAGGAAAACAAGCAGTGTCGGAGTCACTGAACTCCGCATTGGGCGGGGCACACTGCTGTTCTCGCCCCCGTGGATGATATGCCGGAAGGTGGTGATTGTGCGGTTTGGGGACGCGAGAAGCCTCGCTGATGTGGATGGCAGCTCGGGATACCGGGTGATAGCTGCTCAAGGGGTCTCCTAGTTCCGCTGCTCCGCGGTGGTCCCTGCAGGAACATTGCATGCTGGGACCTGTAGTGCACTCCACCATGCAAAAACTAACAGCAGGTGGAGCTAACTTGCATTTAACTGGGACATCAACTTGCAACAGCATTTCTACTCACCCTCCCATTACATTCTGGGCGCTGACGAGGCCACATGGCCGAAATGCATACGCCCGCTGAAATTGCCTTTCCAGATTAAAAAGACTTCATTTGTCCCCATTTTGGGCCTCTGCCTTTTTCTTCGAGGAAGGTTACTCCTATACTAATTTTGCATAGTGAGCCTGCGACGTGCATCAGAGGTCCCTGCACACTTTGGGCGAGGTCAACGCTGGCTCTGTTCTGTCTCGGCAGAGCTTACCATGGTCAGATGTATCGGAAAGACTGAGCCCATCACTACACGACTGGAGGAAAACAAGCGGTGTCGGAGTCACTGAACTCCGCATTGGGCGGGGCACACTGCTGTTCTCGCCCCCGTGGATGATATGCCGGAAGGTGGTGATTGTGCAGTTTGGGGACGCGAGAAGCCTCGCTGATGTGGATGTCAGCTCGGGATACCGGGTGAGAGCTGCTCGAGGGGTCTCCTGGTTCCGCTGCTCCGCGGTGGTCCCTGCAGGAACATTGCATGCTGGGACCTGTAGTGCACTCCACCATGCAAAAACTAACAGCAGGTGGAGCTAACTTGCATTTAACTGGGACATCAACTTGCAACAGCATTTCTACTCACCCTCCCATTACATTATGGGCGCTGACGAGGCCACATGGCCGAAATGCATACGCCCGCTGAAATTGCCGTTCCAGATTAAAAAGACTTCATTTGTCCCCATTTTGGGCCTCTGCCTTTTTCTTCGAGGAAGGTTACTCCTATAATATATATATATATATATCTATATATATATATATCCAACGAAAAGTCGGCGATGAAGCATGGATGGCCACTAGCAGCGGCGGGCCAGGACGGGATCGCCAATCCCGAGTATTCCACAAAATTCATTCACAATTTGTAACAGAACGACGTCCAGGCCAGCAATTCAGTTCAAATAACTGGTGTTTTATTCACAGCCCACTCAACGCGTTTCGGGAACAACTTCCCTTGCTCACGAGTAAATGTGTCTGTTTACCTTCCAGTTTAATAGCATGTCATGTGATCAGGGTTGTAGCAAACATAATCAACAGACTACCGATACATAAGTCATTTGGAGCTATAAAGACAGATTCATCTCATATTGTCAGCAAAAAATGTCGTAATTGAAATCAAGTCTTAAATGTCATTATTTACACAATCTTAAAACATTAAATAATAATCACTGAAATATATAATCACTGAAAAAAAACATAGGTTTCAGGCCCTATATAGTTAGGAATTAGCATTTAAAAAACCTTTGAAATTCACTCAAAAACTATAAGTTTTAGGGGTGTTATAGTTAGCTGGACATTTCACTCAAACAAAACCATTGAAATTGCTCCTATATAGTTAGTTGTACTAACTATATTTCGCGCACCCGTAATCCACTGCTGATGATGTCACATATTAGATCATTCATGACATGGTCAAATGTTTTTTAAATGCTAATTCCTAACTATATAAGGACTGAAACCTATGGTTTTTCAGTGAATTTCAAAGGTGTTTTAAATGCTAATTCCTAACTATATAAGGCCTGAAAACTATGGTTTTTTCAGTGAATTTGCAAGGTGTTTTAAATGCTAATTCCTAACTATATAAGGCCTGAAACCTAAGGTGTTTTCAGTGAATTTGCAAGGTTTTTTAAATGCCAATTCCTAACTATATAAGGCCTAAAACCTATGGTTTTTTCACTGAATTTCAAAGGTTTTTTTAATGGTAATTCCTAACTATATAAGGCCAGAAACCTATGTTTTTTTTAGTGAAATTCAATGTTTTTTTAAATGCTAATCACTATATCAGGCCTGAAACCTATGGTTTTTTTAATTAAATTTCGAAGGTTTTTTAAATGACAATTTTTAAATGTATTATTTGTTATTTTTTTATACTGATTTACTACATTTTTGCAGGCAGGTGTTCAGAGGGCACGCCCCCTTTTTACAATACTCTGCAGCGCAACCCCTGACGCGTTTGCAGAGGAGGAACTAATTCCCCTTGCATACTGGGGGTCCCTGGGGGGGCAACTAGCCCACCAGGAGCCTCTAGTATAAGCCAGTAGGCTGCATTGCAGAGAGGTGTAATGAGGCCACACCCTTTTTTACACCTCTCTGCAACGCAGCCCCTGGGCGTGTTTGCAGAGGGGGAACTAATCGCGGGATGTCAGCAGTGATGTCACTGACCATGTCAGGAGTGATGTAATATGTGACGTCATCAGCAGTGCATTTCCGGCGCGCGAGTTATAGTTAGCTGAACTAACTATAACTGGGGAATGTCAATGGTTTTGTATGAGAGAAATGTCCAGGTAACTATAACATGTGTGAAACCTATGGTTTTTTCAGTGAATTTGCAAGGTTTTTTAAATGCTAATTCCTAACTATAACGTGTGTGAAACCTATGTTTTTTTCAGTGAATTTGCAAGGTTTTTTAAATGCTAATTCCTAACTATAACATGTGTGAAACCTCTGCTTTTGAAGAAAATGAGTTTTTAAAACTTTTACGAACAGTATATTACTTTTTAAAGTAATTACAAATCTTGCGATGGTACGTCGCACTTGAACGCCCCGTGAGAGCCCCGTGCGAGCACCGTAAAACCTATGTGCGCTTCTCCCCGAAAGATTTATACACTTAAAAACGTTATATCTACGTATTTAATGTAAATTTTAAAGGTAGACAATATCTGGGAAAATGAAGAAAATGGGTTTTTTAAACTTTCAAGAACAGCATATTACTTTTTAAAGTAATTACAAATCTCGCGATGGTACGTCGCACTTGAACACCCTGTGTGCGCACTGTAAAACCTACGTGCGCTTCCCCCGAAAGTTTTATACACTTAAAAGCGTTATATCTACGTATTTATTGTACAATGTAAACATACATATTATCTGGGATAATGTAGAAAAAAGTTTTATTTTTAATTTAAGGAGAGTGTATTACTTTTTTAAAACAATTACGAATCTCGCGAGGGTACGTATGACGTAAACGCACCGTAAATGCATCGTAAGCGCTACGTAAGGACACGTAAGCGCTACGTAAGCGCACCGTAAGATTACGTCAAACCATGTGACTTTAAAACAAGACATTCTATTAATTTATAATACTTCCTACTCCAAATATTGAAAGACGCCTCCCATGTTAATCATTCTTCTTTGACTTTCAGAGAAGGAGCATCTTTTTTCTTTAGCTCCTGGGCTTTTGAGAAACATCTCCAAGTGGCTGAACTTCCACAGGAATCTGATCATTCTTCCTCATCATCTGGAGATTTTGTAAAAGAAGAGCCACGACCTACCAAATAAAGGAATCCATTGTATGGAAGTTTTTTACCTTCCCTGAAGGTTTAAAAAAAGTGAACGCTCCACTTGTCACAAGTAAGATATGTGAAGCAGTACTATCTAGGGGTAATCCCAACAAGAAATATTCGTTTGGCACTTACAGCATGGAACGCCCTGTGAAGAACATCCACCCCAACAATTGTGAGAGAGCTGTAGTGCGAAGGTCGGAGAAGGAGCAGGGCTCTGCTCCAAGCACTTCATCAGCACCACCACCACCACTTCCATCTACCATGATTCCAAACATCCAGCCTGAATTTAGGAATCTAATGACTTGCTGCATTCATTGCAACAAATTAATTGCTTATGGGCAACTGTCCATAGAAGTTATTCTTGAGAAGAGTAGGAGGCACAACTGCTCCCATTCACTTTTTCTTTTTTTTTTGTAGCTGTTTGTTCCTGTTGAACAATTGTTTTGTTTAAAAAGTTCATTTTTTCACCGTTTTTGCAGCAAATCAACACCCCCCCCCAAAAAAAACAGTTATTTTTAGAACTACCTCTACTGGTTAAAAAAAGAACTATATTTCTATGTTTGTATGTAAAAGTTTGTCATAGTGAATGTCTACTTCATAAATGAATGAATGAATATCAAAGTGCAAAACTATAAGGATGTGGTACAGCATAAATCTATAGGGTGTTTACCTGTAGTATACTGTAGTACTTCCAAAGCACTCAAATGTAACATATGTATATAAATATGTTACAACTCTATGCTTCAATTATCACTATTAGTGAAAGTGAATGGATGAATTTATATGTATTAATATTCAGGTGGTCCAAAATACGGCGGCCAGATTAATTCTAAATGCTCCCGCAAGGACTCCGTCCAAACCTCTGTTAAGTCACCTTCACTGGTTGCCCATACGACAACGTGTCACATTTAAAATTTGCTGCCTAGTGCACAAATGTCTTTATGGGCAAGGCCCCAGATATCTGGCACAAAAATGTCAGATATACAAACCTGAACGCTTACTACGTTCTAGCAACCAATGTCTACTGGAAATCCCCACTGTAAAAAAAGTCAGACAAGGTGGACGTGCCCTATCATTTATAGGCCCAACCATGTGGAATAAACTTCCATCTGACCTAAGACACAACGATAACCATCTATGTTTTAGGAAGGCCTTAAAAACTCTTCTGTTTCAGATAGCATAACCCTTCCTGTGGTTTTCCGCAGAGACAATATACTTTAGAACTTTTGCGAGCAAAGCGCGGAGATACCTCATGGGTCGATTCTAGTGCGATATAAGCAATTAAATAAATAAATAAATAAATAAATTAAGGGCAGTTTTATAATCCCCTTGTGTGTCTTTTACACAACCATTGCATCACATATGTAATGCAGCGGTGGTACAAAAGATGCGCCATTAAGCATGGTTTTTAAAATCTGATGTACTTGGAAGGTGCATCATATTGTAAAACCATGCACCAAAAGGAGGCTTTCGTGCATACATGAAGAATGTTCTGGTGCAGGAACACCTCCTAAAAGTGAATAAGTGAAATTTATAATACTTCATTCAGTCACTTTTGGACTTATACTACGTCAAAATCCTGCACCTGTTTGAAACAGAAAGCAAAGGGGAGTAAGCGAAAGTGAGCGCAAAAGGGACGGGGTGTGAGAAACAGACAGGAGGAAGTGGAGTGGGGTAAGGGGAGTGACGGTGAGTGAAGGGCAGTGACAGGAGGAGTGGTAGAAAGAGAGAGGAAAGGAGATTAAGTGTAAGAGAGAGAGTATCTGCGAAATCCTTAGTTTGGTAGTTACTTAATAGTACTCTTAAGAATCCATCTCCCGACCTTCTGAAACAAAAGCACCCACATCTTTTGGTCCATCTAACAATGGTCATACCTCCACCCGATAGTATTTATCATAAACATAGAACCTTAAACAAATAGCATGCTATCAGAACCTCAACATCATCTGGTATGCTGATCACACTCTGCTCATCCTTTATGTCACCAAGGAGCTGTATACCTTTAAAAGAAATAACCCTGACTTACAAAATAATTCTCAGCAGTAGATCAACCTTTTTTATAGCACTAATCTCTGTATCTGCTTCGACTATCAGTGTCTCTGCCTGCACCATCTCTCTTCTGTGTGTACCATTTCTGTGCCTGCTCCTACTATCTGTGTGAGAAAGTCAATTGAGTGTCATTACAATGAGTCCAGCCTTTTACACATTTTAAGTAGGTTGTATAATGTCTAGATGTTGTAGAAGAACCATCATGGAAAATAATAGCTACAGTTACAAACGTTCTTCCTGAAATTGATATTTGAGAAGCCACAAATCTATTCTCTGTGTGTACCATCTCTATGTCTGCTTCCACTATCTCTGCCTCTGCCTGCACCATCTATCCTCTCTGTGTACCATCTCTGTGTCTGCTTCCACTATCTGTGTCTCTGCCTGCACCATCTCTCTTCTGTGTGTACCATCTAGTAACCTTTTTTTTACAGCACTTATCTTCCTAGGCCAATTGTTTTCCCTAAAATTTGGGTTCCAAAAACACTAGGTAAGAATTTGGTAAGTCAAAAGGCAAACGTTGTTTAAAAGTCAATTGAGTGTCATTACAATGAGTCCAGCCTTTTGCACATTTTAAGTAAGCTGTATAATGTCCAGATGTTGTAGAAGAACCATCATGGAAAATAATAGCTACAGTTACAAAAGTTCTTCCTGAAATTGATATTTGAGAAGCCACAATCTTTTTAATTAAAGTTGTCAATTTTGTTCCATCAGCTCTGCATCGTTGGAGCATTAAAATTACATACTGTCCATATCTTTGAATAAATAATGTTGATAACATTTCTGAGTTGCATTGGGTACAGACCATGTTTTGATTTGCTTCTCTAACCAGATAATTAAAAGTCAGTGATTTGCAGTCTGGTAATGTCAAATATATAAATCTTTCCGTGTCTATTTGAGTACTACTTGAAAATGAACAATTATCACATTCATGTTTCCATTTATAATATACTCCGAATATATTTTCAATATCTAAACCTTCATCTTGCAATAAAACAAGCATATACATAAGAAATTCCTGATAATCTAGCTGAATATTCTGCGAAAATTGATTTACTCCAGAAGATATGTCGAAAACATTTCGAATATCAGTAACACTTTCGATTTTTGTTTTATCACTCCTACATTTTTCAAAGACAGAATTCAACAAACAACAAAATCTTTGATCCCGATTATCAACAATCTGTTGCCGTAAACTTTGAAGAAAAAAACAACATTAACCACTACATTAGCATAGCAGTTGACACTAGAACTGTTTTCAAACTGAAAACCAACAACTTTGTTAATACTATCCGTTTTCTTTTTCTTTGCAATTACTGGTTCATCTACTTTTTTTCTTTCTCTACAACCTCACAACAATTTTTCTCCAATCTTCTTTTTCGACCTACCACAACCTTTTCAAATAAAGGATATTGAGGTAAATTTGGAGCATATTCTCTTCTTAACCAGTTATACTCTTTCACACAATTTAGATCTGCACTAATCTTTGTTTCATCAAAATCAATCAAATATAATCCAGATACAGTTCTAACTCGAGATAAAGCAACAAATGCCATACCTTCCTTGAACACAGTACTTCCAATATTCACCAAAGCACTATCTACACTTAAACCATGAGATTTGTGAATAGTCACTGCATATGCCAAACAAACAGGAAACTTTTCGGCGCACATATAAATCTTTTACAAGCAAAAATCGAGTAGAACAACGATACAATTGTTGAACTTCTTCAATTTCATCAAATTTATTGTCATAATTTCAATCTGATTTCTATTTGGGTAATTCACAAAATCAACAACATGACCCATTGCTTCATTTACTAAACCACTTTCCACATCTAAATTCCATCATAAAAGGATCCGACAATTTAAACATACATATAGATTCTTTTCTAAATCAGCTGTTTTAGATATTGACTTGTCTAAAGAATCTAATTTTGACTTTAACTTTTCTGACAAAATAATAGTATATCCTTCATGCGGTATGCAGACAAAATATCGATATTTAAATACCGATATACAATTATATGTAAGTTTAAATATCAAAGGGACATAATATAGAAGGTAAGTAATATCGATAGATTTATTATCAATATTAGTAATATCGAAGTTTGAAATATCGATATCAGTAATATCGATGTTAATAATTTTGATGTTACTAATATCGATTTTAAAATTATTTTTGTGTATATTATTATGTATTTATTATGTTTTTTATTTATTTTTATGTAATTTAAATACATTTAGTATTTTAGTACTGTAGCGGGTTGTGGGTTTATATAGTAATTTAATTATGTCCATATAATTATTAATTATTAGGAATTAGAAATTAATTTTAATCAATTGGTAAATAATTTTAATTAATTGGTAATTATTTCTAATTAATTGGTAATTATTTTTAATTAATTGATTAATTGATAAATATGTTCTGTAGCGGGTTTATAGGGGAATAGGGTGGGAAGTAATTTAAAAGTAATTAAGTAAAGTTAATTAATTATTAATTGGTAATTAAATATTATTATATGGTATTTTTTATTAATGTTTTTGGTTAAAAATATTTTGCTAATCATGTTTTTAATAATTATGTATTGGTATTTGTAAATGGATTATATTTATTTAATAGTTGATATTTTTACCCCTACGCTATCCAACACTTTCCCTACTGTTGCACTCTCTTGAGTTGGAATAGTAATTGTTACCCCTACGCTATCTAACACTTTCCCTACGGTTGCACTCTCTGGAGTTGGAATAGTAATTTTTACCCCTAAGCTATCCAACACTTTCCCAACTGTTGCACTCTCTGGAGTGTGAATAGTAATTTTTACCCCTACGCTATCCAACACTTTCCCTACTGTTGCACTCTCTGGAGTGGGAATAGTAATTTTTATCCCTACGCTATCCAACACTTTCCCTACTGTTGCACTCTCTGGAGTGGGTATAGGAATTGTTACCCCCACACTATCCAACACTTTCCCTACTGTTGCACTCTCTGTAGTGTGAATTGTAATTGTTACCCCTACGCTATCCAACACTTTCCCTACTGTTGCATTCTCTGGAGTGGGAATAGTAATTTTTACTCCTACGCTATCCAACACTTTCCCTACTGTTGCACTCTCTGGAGTGGGAATAGTAATTGTTACCCCTACGCTATCCAACACTTTCCCTACTGTTGCACTCTCTGGAGTGGGAATAGTAATTGTTACCCCTACGCTATCCAACACTTTCCCTACTGTTGCACTCTCTGAAGTGGGAATAGTAATTTTTACCCGTACGCTATCCAAAATGTATTTAATTTTTTTTATTAGTTTTACATTGTTATTAATTGGTATTTATATTATTATTTTATGTATATAAATGTATTTGTAATTTAATATATTTTCATTTATTTATAAGTTATTAAAATAATTATTTTAGAGTTATTATTAATGAAGTATATACTATGTATTATATCTTTATTATTATTAGTGTTTATTAAATTATCTATTAATTTTAAATATTATATTATATTTGTAACTATGTTTATTACATTTATATTTATTATTTTGTTAATATTACATTGTTTTTTTATTAAAATAAAACGATATTTTCTAAAAAACTATATTTTTGACATCAATATATTTTTTTCGATATTTTTGTACTTACCTTGTTAGAGATATTTTTGTTGCGATATTTTGGAAGGTAGATATTTTTGTAGTCGATATTTTGTCATAGAATCCCTTCATGCTCTATTTTATCAATAGCTTCCAATTTTATTTTTTCATTGAAGATTCCACATTCTTGCAGAGTTGTCATCAAGCATATTACTGATTGTTTTTCTGCAATTTTTCTATATATATTCTCTGCTTCAATATTTTCCTTTGGAAACAAATTAGAAAGTAATCGTGCCTGTAGAGCTTCTTTGCCATGTTGACTTACTTTTCCAATCCTTTTATCTTCAAGAATACTTTTATAATCAGCATCCTTTGCCTGTCGCATATTTTGAGTCAGTTCTGTGTATTTGAAATATAACCATATAGTAACATTTCCAATGCTTCCCAGGCACTTTCTGGTATCTTCATCTGTAACAGTTTTAAACACTGGTTGTCCTTTCACAGGTGTTAGCTGTAGTAGATCTCCAAAAACGATGTGTTTGCCTCCAAATAACACATCATACTCTGTTTTAAGAATATGTTGCATTCTTAAATGCACAAGGACAAGCATTAAATTTGATACCATGCTTACCTCATGAATAATAAGAAGTTTCATTTTGTTTACAACTCTGGAAACTTCACAACAAGCTTCTCCAGTTAGCTTGTGGTATTCTAATTTATTGTCATGCGCTACTGGCAGCATCAGCAAACGATGTAAAGTGATCCCTTTAATGTTATGCGCTGCCAACCCAGTCGGAGCGCTAACAACACAAGAGTGTGATGACTCTGTTCTTTTTTGAAGATAAGATGCAATTCTTTTAATTAGAAAACTTTTTCCAGTTCCTGCTTGTCCACTCACATACAGTCAGACAGGTTGAAATGACGTACATGAGCACTCTTTTTTCTCATGAAGTAAACCATGCTCAATCTGCTCAGTCACTTCATCATATATTTGTTTCTGTTGAACATTTAGGGGCACATTAGGATGGCGGGCGGGCTTTACCTGCCCGCCACCCTATCGGAAAACGGGACCGCCCACCTTAAGGCCATTAGGATGTGCCCGCCACAGTGGCGGGCACATCCTGCATTTTCAGCATTGTGGCGGGCGGTGCTCTCTGCACCGCCCGCCACAATGCTGAAAATGCATTGCAGCATTTGCATGATGAAAGCGGCAGGCACCGCGCGGTGCCTGCCGCTTTCATTATGCAAATGCAGGGGAGTACCATAGGTACCCCCCTGTGTGCACCCCCCTACTGTGCTTCACTCTGGGGGCCTGCAGTAAAGTCCGCCTGTCAATGCCGCCACGGAAAGGCATTGAAAAATGCCCATGCTAATATGGCTGGCGGTGTCTGATAGACACCGCCACCATGTTATCCCCTTTTCGCCCCGGCCGCAAGGTGACCGGGGCGGAAAACAGGCGGGCGGTGTTTTCCACCACTGCGGTCCCCTCCGCCATCGTAATATGGCGGGGGGGAATGCAGGGAAGGATGTCGGGCGGATTGCCTCCGCCAGGGTGGCGGTGGCCACCGCTACCCTGGCGGAGGCAATCCGCCCGACATCCTAATGGGCCTCATAGTTGTTTTTCCAATTCTTCTAAGTTTATTACATCCTCCTGAGCTTGTTGCATTGCTCTTTCCACCTCATCCATGGCAGTGGCTGCTTCATTTTGGACAATTGGTCCTCCTAGTGGATCCTGACTCCACGAAGCAGAAATTTCACTGTCTTGAGAACTGTCTCTACCAATCTCTGCTGCAATTGTAGCTTCTTGCTGTATTTCCTCGTTCAACATTTCCAGAAAATTAGTGAAAACAGGAAATTCTATAGTATTTTTGGTTGTGTTGAATGAATCTTCATAACTGAGAAAATCTCCAAGTAGTCCCTCTTCTGTACGCCATGGTTTAAAGAGTTGCAAAAGAGCTAAATAGTAAAATTCCCTTTTGTCAGGAGTTTCGCAACTCAGTTTTCGATGATTAATCAAATGTCCTTTTCTTTGTTTCACCAGACATCCTTCAGATCCAATTACAGCATATACTCCTTTATTAATATCTTCTGAAATATTCCTCTTAAATATATAGCTTTGCAGTACTTCATAGAGACAAACGTTCTGAAGATGATTACTTCTATTTGGATAGTATGTATCCAACATATGTGTTTTCAAAATATCTGTACTGTTTGGTTCTTTCTCTGCTAAATACTCAATTTCTTGTACAGATTTCAAAACTTGGTTTCGTGTTCTAGATTTGGCATATAGACTTGCAGATGATAAGCGATCTGAACATTCATATGCTCCAATTTCTCGATGAGACAACATCTTCAAACTGTAGCTGTACAATTTCTTACTTAGGCTCTTTTCATGAGAAATTTCCTCCCAGATTTCCTTTAGTTCTGTCTTTAGTAATGTAAGATGTAACATATCGAGCCACAGCAATAGAGTTGTCTGCAACATACTGAATATCCATGTTAGCATTCCACATTGACAATATGACTGGGTTATAGTCATTATGTATTTTGACTCTTCATTTCTCCTTAAGTTGTAGGTATTTTTTGGTGATTTTCTTGTCACAGTATGTCGTAAAGATGACAATAAATTGTTCACTCTTCCTTTCGATGTTACTGGACGTGAAAATGCAAAACGACATTTTGTGTAGAACTTATCCTTAGATTTGTATTTTCGCCGACAGTATTTTCCACAACGATGGGTTTGAAATCGTAACACTTGTTGTCTTAAATTATTTTCTTCTGTACTTTTTGGTACAGCACATGTAGCATATTGTTCAATGAAACTCATCACTGTCTCATCTGAATCTGTTCCAAATTTGGGGGCATCTTTGATCCATAGCAGCATATGTATGTGAGGAGCACCTCTTGCTTGATACTCCTTTCTCCAAAAGAAATCCAGAACCTCTCCTAAAGGAGGATTTTTTTTGTTTGTTATAAAAGACATCGTAGCTTCAAATCTATTATTGAAATACCTGCATACATTAACTGGATCCAAAGAGCACAATTCTCTAGGTGTCTTATATTCTATATTTTCTATGTTTGCATTTGCCTCTCGAAGAAATTGAAGTAAATCTTCCCAAGCATACTTAGCACAGCTTAGAGTAAGGAACCATGTAGGAGTTCCTAAGATTCTTAACACACATTTCAATTCCCCATGACGACGGTACCAATACTCATTAGTATCACGCTGACATGCCATCAGATTAATTAGCTGAGATTCCAAAAAGTGTCATTCTGTTGGACTTTATTCATAAAGTCCCTTGCCGAAACATCCTGCAGATGTACTCTACTTTTTAGTATGTGGTTCACTGCATAGGAAAGTCACTCTCAAACAAAAGGTGAAAAAAATATGGAATACATTGACGAAACCTTGGATCTTCTGCATATAATCTTGATGTCCGGTATTTAGATGCTGGTATCTGCACAGGTTGTTCATCATATCGTCCTCCTTGTCCTGTTGGAAATAACTGAGGAAAACAACGAGCTTCCAAGCTTTTTTCCCATACACTAATGGGACTTTTGCTTCTTTCATTTGGAATAACTCAATAGCATTCCCCATTACTTCTTTGGAATGCAGTGGATGAACACTGTAATGTTTGTAGATTTGTTCACTTTTTCAATTTTTCCAGCTGACAAATCACTGTCCTCCTCTACAGTTGTTTCCTCTTCTTCTACATATACATTTTGTAGTATTGATTGTTTTTTACCAAATACAATGTTGCCTTTTTGACTTTCCTAACATCCACTAATTCTTGCCAGATTTTCTTACTCTTTGTAGGAACACCATTAACTAAAATAACTAGAGGTTCCTCTTCCACATTTTCTACACCAATTGTTTCAGTATTTTTCTTTATATTTAGAGGTAAATATACAACTCTTCCCTTTAAACCTCTCAATAAATCTGAAGGAGGCAATTTCCCTGTCTTAGGCTCCATACGAACAATAGCCTGAAATGGATGCACACATTGAATCAGAATAGACTCATAAGTATTTAAATCCATCAGTTCACAAGGGATATTTACCAACTCAAGATTATTATGTACAGCGCTAGCCACCATTTTGTTTTCATTTAATTTTTTATAACAATATTTACAAATACGTTGATCAGAAACCAAATCGAAACAATTCTCTACTAAGAAATAAGTTGCAAATTCCTTCCACTCATTATTATTCTCCTTTTCACTTTTTAAATATAGAACAACTAACCTGGTCTGATTTTTATAATGAATTCTTCTACAACAAATACAAGAAAATTTGGGCCTTTTTCCTGAAGTGACCTTAAACCTTATAATTTCTTGGTAAAAATTCTCTGTACCAAAATTTTCAACATTTTCATCCACATTTCCTTCCATTACTGTATCAGTTTCTGCACTGCCCTCTTTTTCAGAAAAATAACTAACCTCAATTTCTTCACAAAAGTTCTTTACATCTAATACAGATCCATGTAAAAGAGGACTGTTTAACTGTTTCAGCTTAAGTGCTGGACTTTTTGCATAATACAACCTTCTCACTAATGTCCTCACTTCAGTATGATGCACTGCTAACATCCTAAAATGATGAAAAACACTCGAACATACTTTTTTAGAAAGATAAGCCAGTGAATGACCTTGCAAACCTGTTTTTTTTCTCACTAGGCAGGAGTCTAATTCTTGCAAAATCTTAAACTTCTGTTTAATACTTATCTTACTATACTTACATAAGAAATTGCGGAAAAAGTCAATTGAATCCTGCTGTACACTACAAATACTACTACAATTCCAAGTGTACACTGGAGCCTTAGCACGTCTCCCTAAAACTTCATCAGCTAACACCTCTTCTGCATTTCTTGGTACAATTTTCTCTTTTTCAATCGGGCAACTGTCCTTAACCTCATATGCTCGACCACTGGTGTCAACTGCATGCAACAAATCATTTATCTGAAAGTAACTCTCTTCGTTAAAAAATGGCTCAGAACTCGAACTATGCTTCCGTTCTCCAGAAAAAAACATTACAGAAATGAGTTCTATTAATTAGTCTTTTCCACTTACTTTTCCCTCTCAAAACATTATTTGCCTTGTCTAGTGTACGAAGTCTATTGATTACTAAAATATATCATTTCTTTTTAAATTCTAATGCTTCATCCACAATACCTTCGATTATTTTTTTTTGCTTATAAAAAGCAGTTTTCCTTTTACAAATCTTTCCACTTTTCAATAAATTTGAGATAATTCTGTTATAAATCATTCTCTTTCTTATTTCAACAAATTGACTCCTTTGTCTATTACTAAAGATGTTCTCATTGCCACACACTTTCCCACCTTCTTTTCTCTCTAATACTTTTCTTTTCGTTGTTTTTGAAGATTTATTAATCTTTGCAACATTATCCGTACTTGTTGTCCTTACAGTTAATTTCCTTAGAAAATCCTTGGTTGTCTTACCAGGAGCATTCTTCTTTTTCTCTGTAAAATGTTGTCTGGATGCATCTTGTAATTGTGTGGTCTTGGAAAAGTAAGCCTTTTTATACTTTCTTCTCTTCACCTCTTTACTAGGCATCTTGATTTTCTGTAGTCTTTTCTTTAAATCTATTGTGAACGGTAGACGGCAGTCCAAGCCGTGGAGACGCACTGCTGCTGACAATTGGAAGGCAGTTCTGGGGCCCTTTGAACACGGAGCCTGGCAGAGCACCAAATTGTGATATTTAGCGCATCTTGAACATCGTGCCTTTCCAAACTTATCATGGTTATTAATATTGTGTTTGGAAAATCAGCAACATTTGAGAAATATTGCAAAGTGACTACCAATCCCACAATGCATGACATCTAATTTTACTCACCTGAGGAGAAGGAACTTTTACGTGTGGCTATTTATGGTGAGTCCCTTGATATGAACTTGCACTCATATGCTGCTGGCCTGTGAACAAGTATGTAAGATTTGAAACGCGTTGGGCACTGTCATTAAAAATGAATTGTCACGCTGTATTTTGGTGCGCTGCAAGTTATTATTTCTGGTGCGAGTGAGTCTCGTCTTTGGGCACTTGTGGAAAGGTAATATATATATATATATACTAGCAGCCCGTCCCGAAGTTGTCCGGGTATGAATTACTGCCGGCCAGTAGTATATTGTTTTGTAGGATTTTGTTTTGATAGCATTTCTTATCTGTGACAGGCCTGTGAAACGCTCCGATTCATAATGCACTGCTGATGCACTTAAGAGTGCGCGTTCAGTAGTGTGTGAACTCGAGTTTCCCTACTTTATTTTTCCTTGCAATATTATATAGCGCGAACTCGACAACATTTCATGAGCACAATTTACATTACAGAAGAACACATTCATTTGTGGTAGGCACGGGGAGACAAAGCGATTTGCCTGGAATCACAGGATGTTGAGCTGATGCCGAGATTCAAACTTAGCTCCCCAGCTCTAAAGTTCGCAATTCTAGAACTTGTAGCGGGAGGTATGTCTAAAAGTGTATGTTGGTGCTGGCCATCAATGAGAGAGACCTGTGCATTTTTCAAATGGGTGGTGAAAAAATATGAGTATGTTGCTGGAGATGTGGGCCGCCGTGCCACCAATGTACTTACCGGGGAAGGGTAAACACCCATTATTCCGCAACTTTCTTTCCGTATACCATCACTCCACATACTTTCATTACGAAAGTACCATGACTCTGCAATGCCATTATAACGCATGGCATTACATTTGTTGTAAATGCATGAATGGTAAAAGCATGTTTTTATATAAAATGTTTGGATAAGGTAAGTATGGGTATAGGGGTATATGTTTTCGGGTACTGAGGTATATGTTTTGGGGTGTTTGGGTATTTTAAGGGTTCAGATATAGTTTTGGGTTATGGGGTACAGGGGTAGTTTTAAGGTTTAGGGAGAGGTATGGGTTCGAGTAGAGGGGTATTTTTAGGGCTCAGGGCTAGGTTTGGGTTTTGGGGTATAGGGGTATTTTTAGATTTCAGGGGTGGTTTGGGTTTTGGGGTACAGGGGTACAGGGGTATTTTAAGGGTTCAGGGCTAGGTTTGGGTTTTGGGGTACAGGGGTATTTTAGGGTTCAGGGGTGGTTTCGGGGTACAGTGGTATTTTTAGGGTTCAGGGCTAGGTTTGGGTTTTGGGGTACAGGGGTATTTTTAGGGTTCAGGGGTAGGTTTGGGTTTTGAGGTACAGGGGTATTTATAGGGTTCAGGGCTAGGTTTGGGTTTTGGGGTACAGGGGTATTTCTTAGGGTTTAGGGATAGGTTTGGGTTTTTGGGTACAGGGTATATTTATAGGGTTAAGATGGGTTAGTGCTTAAGGGTGTTGGGGTATTTTAAGGAGTAAGGGTGGGTTATGATTATGGGGTGCAGGGGTATTTAAGGGGAGAAGGGTGGGATTAGCACACAATATGAGACATGGCATGAAGGGCAGAACGTACCACACGCCCCCAGCATTTGTCATGCCCACAGCACAACGCAGACACGCCCACAAGGGACTATTTTGCTGGCACGGTTCTTTTACCTTTTAAATGTATATGGTGGGCGTCTGCATAGCCTATGTCCTTCTGCTGCATCTGCCCGTTCCAACGCTGTATGGGGTGTTGTGATTGGTGCTGTGGTTCCTGAGATTACCCGCCTCAAAGGTTTGGGCTCGCCCTTTATTATATATATATATATATATATATATTCACTGAAAAATACATAGGTTTCAGGCCCTATATAGTTAGGAATTAGCATTTAAAAAACCTTTGAAATTCACTCAAAAACTGGAAGTTTTAGGGGTGTTATAGGTAGCTGGACATTTCACTCATACAAAACCATTGAAATTGCTCCTATATAGTTAGTTGTACTAACTATATTTGGCGCACCCGCAATCCACTGCTGATGATGTCACATATTAGATCATTCTTGACATGGTCAATGGTCTAATATGTGAAGGTGAATGAGGAATGATGTTATTGGTAGAGACTAAGGGGTGAGTGAGAAGACACTAAGCAATACAGCAACACAAGGGTAGTGATAGAGGAAAATAGGAAACAGAAATGAGAGACAGACAGGGTAAACAGGGAGTTGCACAAGGTGAGTAACAGAAAAGAGAGATTACTGATAGTCACAGAAAGACTATAAAAGTGAATGAAGGGCAATAATTAGAATAAGAAAATGAGAGTAAGATGACTAGAGAAAGAAGAGTAACAGAGAGATTAATGAATAGGAAATACAGAAACACAAGTAAGAGAATGAAGAAAAACTATTTTCTGTTTGTCATACTTTCCTTATAAATAATGACAACTTAATAAAATTCTTTTAGCATAATATAGTATCTGTGGAAGACAAGAAAAAATAAGTTACAATATATTATTCATAATACAAAACAAAGTACAAGTAAAAAAAAGCAGAGAAAGGGAAAGAAAGGAAGGGTGAGGGACAAACACAGAGGAAGAAAGGAACTAAGTAATGTACTAAAAGGAGTGAGAAACTAAAGGAATCAGAGTTACCAAAAGGGATTGAGGAAACAAGGTTAAGGGAAGGGAATTGACGGATGGATTAAGTGAAAGAGTGTGAGGAAGAGTAATGGAATAGGTGCAGGAGAAATGGAATGAGAGTGTTGCAGAGAGAAGAGAACATGAAGTGGAGGAACAAGACTCAGATTGAATGAAGGACAAGGATAGTGAGGGAAGGGATACAACAGTGAGGGAAGGGGAGTGATGGAAAAAGAAGCATATTAAGAGAAAGGAAAAAGAAGTAAGTGAGAGAAAAGAATGTACGGAAAGAGAGAGAAAACAAAAGGAAGACTAGAGGACAAAGAAGGAGACAGTAAAAGAGAGAAACAGAGGGATAGTGAGGGACTGACACAGGAACAGACTTAAACACAAATGGAGAAAAGGGTAGTGAGCGAAAGGGAGTGAGGAAGTGAAAGAAGTGGAGTGAGTGAAGGTCACTCAGTGATCATATGAAGGAAAGAGAGTAAGGGGGCAGTGACAAGAGACTGATCGATACAGCAAGACAAGGGTAGTGATAGAGAAAAATAGGAAAGAGAAGTGATGAATAGACAGAGGAAAGAGGGAGTTGGACAAGATGAGTGAGGGTGAAGGAAGAGTACTGATGGTGAGACAAGCACAGTAAACGTGAATGAAGGGGAGTAAGTAGAATAAGGGAACAGAAGTAACATGAGGAAAGCTAAAGAAGTAAGAGAGGCAGTGAAGAAAGGATAGAGATAAATAGAAGTAAGAAAGTAATGAAAAAGTATTTTTTATTTGTTGTACTTACCTAAATATAATATCTGTGGAAGAGAAGAAAGAATTGAGTTATAATATATTTTTCACAATACAAAATACAAAATAATTTGCACAATATGTTATATATTTCATTTTGCTGTTCTCAGAATATATTGAATTTCACTATAACAGTGAGTTCAATACAACTCATCATATGACAGCAGGCCAAAAAAACACAATCAAAAAGATTGTGTTTAAAAAACCCATTCAACATTTTCATTCACAATATAACAATTAGAAAAAACATATCTTAAATGTCTTTTTAAAACCGCAAATTCTTACCTAAGTAAACAATCTCAACAACAATCACAAAGTAACAAAACATTACTACTTCTTTCTTATACACTCTAAATAAACTAATATCCAAACATATGCTAACAAAATTTACCCGAAATAGTCATTTGTTTGTGATACTATTCCTCATGGCCAAATAGTATCTGCGAAATCCTTAGTTTGGTAGTTACTTAATAGTACTCTTAAGAAACCATCTCCCGACCTTCTGAAACAAAAGCACCCACATCTTTTTGTCCATCTAACAATGGTTATACCTACACCCGATAGTATTAATCATAAACATAGAACCTTAAACAAATAGCATGCTATCAGAACCTCAACATCATCTGGTATGCTGATCACACTCTGCTCATCCTTTAGGTCACCAAGGAGCTGTATACCTTTAAAAGAAATCACCCTGACTTACAAAATAATTCTCAGCAGTAGATTAACCTGTTTTTTACAGCACTAATCTCTGTATCTGCTTCGACTATCAGCTCTGCCTGCACCATCTCTCTTCTCTGTGTACCATTTCTGTGCCTGCTCCTACTATCTGTGTGAGAAAGTCAATTGAGTGTCATTACAATGAGTCCAGCCTTTTACACATTTTAAGTAAGTTGTATAATGCCTAGATGTTGTAGAAGAACCATCATGGAAAATAATAGCTACAGTTACAAAAGTTCTTCCTGAAATTGATATTTGAGAAGCCACAAATCTATTCTCTGTGTGTACCATCTCTATGTCTGCTTCCATTATCTCTCCCTCTGCCTGCACCATCTATCCTCTTTGTCTGCTTCCACTATCTGTGTCTCTGCCTGCACCATCTCTCTTCTGTGTGTACCATCTATTAACTTTTTTTACAGCAATAATAGGCCAATTGTTTTCCCTAAAATTTGGGTTCCAAAAACCCTAGGTAAGAATTTGGTAAGTCAAAAGGCAAACGTTGTTTAAAAGTCAATTGAGTGTCATTACAATGAGTCCAGGCTTTTGCACATTTTAAGTAAGCTGTATAATGTCCAGATGTTGTAGAAGAAACATCATGGAAAATAATAGCTACAGTTACAAAAGTTCTTCCTGAAATTGATATTTGAGAAGCCACAAACTTTTTAATTAAAGTTGTCAATTTTGTTCCATCAGCTCTGCATCGTTGGAGCATTAAAATTACATACTGTCCATATCTTTGAATAAATAACGTTGATAACATTTCTGAGTTGCATTGGGTACGGACCATGTTTTGATTTGCTTCTCTAACCAGATTATTGAAAGTCAGTGATTTGCAGTCTGGTAATGTCAAATATATAAATCTTTCTGTGTCTATTTGAGTACTACTTGAAAATGAACAATTATCACAATCATGTTTCCATTTATAAGATACTCCGAACATATTTTCAATATCTAAACCTTCATCTTGCAACAAGCATATACATAAGAAATTCCTGATAATCTTGCTGAATATTCTGCGAAAATTGATTTACTCCAGAACATATGTCTAAAACATTTCGAATATCAGAAACACTTTCTATTTTATCACAGAATTCAACAAACAACCAAATCTTTGATCCCGATTATTAACAATCTGTTGCCGTAAAGTTTGAAGAAAAATAACAACATTAACCACTACATAGCATAGCAGTTGACACCAGAACTGTTTTCAAACTGAAAACCAACAACCTTGTTAATACTGTCCTTTTTCTTTTTCTTTGCAATTAATGGTTCATCTACTTTTTTTCTTTTCTCTACAACCTCACAACAATTTTCCTCCAATCTTCTTTTTCGACCTACCACAACCTTTTCAAATAAAGGATATTGAGGTAAATTTGGAGCATATTCTCTTCTTAATCAGTTATACTCTTTCACACAATTTAGATCTGCGCTAATCTTTGTTTCATCAAAATCAATCAAATATAATCCAGATACAGTTCTAACTCAAGATAAAGGAACATATGCCATACCTTCCTTGAACACAGTACTTCCAATATTCACCAAAGCACTATCTACACTTAAACCTTGAGATTTGTGAATAGTCACTGCATATGCCAAACAAACAGGAAACTGTTTTCGGCGCACATATAAATCTTTTACAAGCAAAAATCGAGTAGAACAACGACACAATTGTTGAACTTCTTCAATTTCATCAAATTTATTGTCATAATTTCAATCTAATCTCTATTTGGGTAATTAACAAAATCAACAACATGACCCATTGCTTCATTTACTAAACCTCTTTCCACATCTAAATTCCATCATAAAAGGATCCGACAATTTAAACATACATATAGATTCTTTTCTAAACCAGCTGTTTTAGATATTGACTTGTCTAAAGAATCTAATTTTGACTTTAACTTTTCTGACAAAATAATAGTAGATCCTTCATGCGGTATGCAGACAAAATATAGATATTTAAATACCGATATACAATTATATCGAAGTTTAAATATCAAAGGGACATAATATAGAAGGTAAGTAATATTGATAGATTTAATATCGATATTAGTAATATCGAAGTTTGAAATATCGATATCAGTAATATCGATGTTAATAATTTCTATGTTTTAATTATTTTTGTGTATATTATTATGTATTTATTATGATTTTATTTATTTTTATGTAATTTAAATACATTTTGTATTTTAGTACTGTAGCGGGTTGTAGGTTTATAGGGAAATAGGGTGGGAAATAATTTAATTATGTTCAATTCATTATTAATTAGTAGGAATTAGAAATTAATTTTAATTAATTGGTAACTAATTTTAATTAATTGGTAATTATTTTTTATTAATTGGTAATTATTTTTAATTAATTGATTAAATGATAAATATGTTCTGTAGTGGGTTTATAGGGGAATAGGGTGGGAAGTAATTTAAAAGTAATTAAGTAAAGTTAATTAATTATTAATTGGTAAATAAATATTTTTATATGGTATTTTTTATTAATTTTTTTGGTTAAACATATTTTGCTAATCATGTTTTTATTAATTATGTATTGGTATTTGTAAATGGATTATATTTATGTAATAGTGAATATTTTTATAATTTAAAAAAATACATTTATTTATAAGTTTGTTATTTTTACCCCTATGCTATCCAACACTTTCCCTACTGTTGCACTATCTTGAGTAGGAATTGTAATTGTTACCCCTACGCTATCCAAAACTTTCCCTACTGTTGCACTCTCTGGAGTTGGAATAGTAATTGTTACCCATACGCTATCCAACACTTTCCCTATTGTTGCACTCTCTGGAGTTGGAATAGTAATTGTTACCCCTATGCTATCCAACACTTTCCCTACTGTTGCATTCTCTGGAGTGGGAATAGTAATTTTTACCCCTACGCTATCCAACACTTTCCCTACTGTTGCACTCTCTGGAGTGTGAATAGTAATTTTTACCCCTATGCTATCCAACACTTTCCCTACTGTTGCACTCTCTGGAGTGGGAATAGTAATTGTTACCCCTACGCTATCCAACACTGTCCCTACTGTTGCCTTCTCTGGAGCGGGAATAGTAATTTTTACCCCTACGCTATCCAACACTTTCCCTACTGTTGCACTCTCTGGAGTGGGAATAGTAATTGTTACCCCTACGCTATCCAACACTTTCCCTACTGTTGCACTCTCTGGAGTGGGAATAGTAATTTTTACCCGTACGCTTTCCAAAATGTATTTAATTTTTTTTATTAGTTTTACATTGTTATTAATTGGTATTTATATTATTATTTTATGTATATAAATTTATTTGTAATTTTATATATTTTCATTTATTTATAAGTTATTAAAATTGTTTTAGAGTTATTATTAATGAAGTATATACTATGTATTATATCTTTATTATTATTAGTTTTTATTGTAACTATGTTTATTACATTTATATTTATTATTTTGTTAATATTACATTGTTTTTTTATTATAATAAAATGCTATTTTCTAAAAAACGATATTTTTGACATCAATATATTTTTTTCGATATTTTTGTACTTACCTTGTTAGAGATAGGTTCTCGATATTATTGACATCGATATTTTTGTTGCGATATTTTGGTAGGTAGATATTTTTGTAGTCGATATTTTGTCAGAGAATCCCTTCATGCTCTATTTTATCAATAGCTTCCAATTTTATAATTTCTTGATTTTCTAACTTCAACCTTTTTTCATTGAAGATTCCACATTCTTGCAGAGTTGTCATCAAGCATATTACTGATTGTTGTTCTGCAATTTTTCTATATATATTCTCTGCTCCAATATTTTCCTTTGGAAACAAATCAGAAAGTAATTGTGCCTGTAGAGCTTCTTTGCCATGTTGACTTACTTTTCAAATCCTTATATCTTCAAGAATACTTTTATAATCAGCATCTTTTGCCTGTCGCATATTTTAAGTCAGTTCTGTGTATTTTCCAATGCTTCCCAGGAACTTTTTGGTATCTTCATGTGTAACAGTTTTAAACACTGGTTGTCCTTTCACAGGTGTTAGCTGTAGTAGATCTCCAAAAACGATGATGTGTTTGCCTCCAAATAACACATCATACTCAGTTTTAAGAATGTGTTGCATTTTTAAATGCACAAGGGCAAGCATTAAATTTAATACCATGCTTACCTCATCAATAATAAGAAGTTTCATTTTTTTACAACTCTGGAAACTTCACAACAAGCTTCTCCAGATAGCTTGTGGTATTCTAATTTATTTTCATGCTCTACTGGCAGCATCAGCAAACGATGTAAAGTGATCCCTTTAATGTTATGCGCTGCCAACCCAGTCGGAGCGCTAACAACACAAGAGTGTGATGACTCTGTTCTTTTTTGAAGATAAGATGCAATTCTTTTAATTAGAAAACTTTTTCCAGTTCCTGCTTGTCGACTCACATACAGTCAGACAGGTTGAAATGACGTACATGTGCACTCTTTTTTCTCATGAAGTAAACCATGCTAAATCTGCTCAGTCACTTCATCATATATTTGTTTCTGTTGAACATTTAGTTGTTTTTCCAATTCTTCTAAGTTTATTACATCCTCCTGAGCTTGTTGCATTGCTCTTTCCACCTCATCCATGGCAGTGGCTGCTTCATTTTGGACAATTGGTCCTCCTAGTGGATCCTGACTCCACGAAGCAGAAATTTCACTGTCTTGAGAACTGTCTCTACCAATCTCTGCTGCAATTGTAGCTTCTTGCTGTATTTCCTCGGTCAACATTTCCAGATAATTAGTGAAAACAGGACATTCTATAGTATTTTTAGTTGTGTTGAATGAATCTTCATAACTGAGAAAATCTCCAAGTAGTCCCTCTTCTGTACGCCATTGTTTAAAGAGTTGCAAAAGAGCTAAATAGTAAAATCCCCTTTTGTTAGGAGTTTCGCAACTCAGTTTTCGATGATTAATCAAATGTCCTTTTCTTTGTTTCACCAGACATCCTTAAGATCCAATTACAGCATATACTCCTTTATTAATATCTTCTGAAATATTCCTCTTAAATATATAGCTTTGCAGTACTTCATAGAGACAAACGTTCTGAAGATGATTACTTCTATTTGGATAGTATGTATCCAACAAATGTGTTTTCAAAATATCTGTACTGTTTGGTTCTTTCTCTGCTAAATACTCAATTTCTTGTACAGATTTCAAAACTTGGTTTCGTGTTCTTGCAAGTCCTAAACTCACCCAAATAATTGTTCTAGATTTGGCATATAGACTTGCAGATGATACGCGATCTGAACATTCATATGCTCCAATTTCTCGATGAGACAACATCTTCAAACTCTAGCTGTACAATTTCTTACTTAGGCTCTTTTCATGAGAAATTTCCTCCCACATTTCCTTTAGTTCTGTCTTCTCAGATTTTGTAATGTACGATGTAACATATCGAGCCACAGCAATAGAGTTGTCTGCAACATACTGACTATCCATGTTAGCATTCCACATTGACAATATGACTGGGTTATAGTCGTTTATGTATTTTGACTCTTCATTTCTCCTTAAGTTGTAGGTATTTTTTGATGATTTTCTTGTCACAGTATGTCGTAAAGATGACATAAAATTGTTCACTCTTCCTTTCGATGTTACTGGACGTGGAAATGCAAAACGACATTTTGTGTAGAACTTATCCTTAGATTTGTATTTTCGACGACAGTATTTTCCACAACGATGGGTTTGAAATCGTAACTGTTAGAAGCGGCTGTCTCTAGTTGGCAGAGGTATACACTTCTGACAAATAGGGACACACCTTTTCTAGTCAGGGCTAGGGGATCACACACTTAGATAACCCCTGCTCACCCCCTTGGTAGCTTGGCAAAGCAGACAGGCTTATCTCCGAGGCAGTGCGTTAAGCATTTATGACCACATACAGTAATGAAGTGAATACACTACAAATGGACTAGACACAGTAGTATTATAAAAATAAGGATTTTTATATAAGGCTTAGCACAAGACCAAATAACGACAAAAATATACCACAATCTTAATAAATACTCTTGGAAGGAAAAATAATAGTTCAAGCGTAGTTTCTTCTTAGCACAAAGTCTTTAGTATCAAAAGCAACTCTTCTTCTTTAAAACACAGTTCTTGGCAACAATGTAACCCACACTGGAGTCACACGACGTCGAGGCAAAGTTAATCCAAAGGTTCGGCGTCGACCGCGAGGAGCGCTATGTCGAGCCCGGAATCGCACAGACCCCCACAACACAGTACCTTGGAAAAGTGAAGCACTCGATGATCAGCGGCGTCGAGATGTCCGGCGTCACGTCTTCGGCGTCGATCGGGCCTCGGAGTCGGGGCGATCTGCAGCGGCGTCGACCGAAGTCAGGCGGGAGCAGCGCTCACGAGATGAAGCAGGATACGGCGTCGTCGATGTCGATGTTGCAAGAGTGAGCAGCGCTCACGGCGTCGAGAGGGCTCGAAGTCGATGCGATCAGCAGCGGTGCAGACACGAGGTCACTTGGAGCTGGAGCCGAACTCACTACTCACTGGCGGTGTTGCTGGCGTCGATCGGGCCCGGCGGCCGGCGCCGAGGAAGCGGGACACTGGAGCCGTTACTCACGATGTCGAGCTGGATTCGGCGGCGTCCGTCGGCGTCGAGATTGATGGATTCTTCAGAGGTGCTGGATTTCAGGTTCCAGCAACAAGCACTTTTAGCAAATAGATGAAGTCCTTTAGCCCTGTGACTTCAACAGGAGACTGGCACTTCTTCCAGCCCTTGGAGATTTTCTTGAGCAAAGGTTGAGAGTACACACTCAGTTCCTCTCTCATGGTTCCTTGGCAAAAATAAAGAAGCAACTGCAGGATTCCCCCAACAAACAGCACTCTGGCAGAAGGGGTAGGCAGTCCTTGGATCAGCAGGCTTCTTGTCCTTGGTTCAGGTTTCCTTGTCAGAAGTGATCTAAATTCTTGGTTGAGGGGTCCTTCTCTTATACCCCTTTTTGGCTTTGATCCCTTTGTCCATGCAGGGGAATTTCCCCCCATCTTGGGTTTGTTGTGGGTGTTGCCAGGCCGAAGCACCTGGCCTATTCACTGTGCAGGGCAGAGTCTTCAGCCGCCCAGCCGGAGCGGAGCCAGCATTGTCACTGGCAGGGGCAGAGCCATCAGTTGCCCGGCAGGAGGTGGGCCAGGAAAGTCCCAGGCAGGCACAGAGTCATCAGTCGCCTGGCAGGGGGGCGGAGCCAGCATTGTATCAGGCAGGGCAGGCTATCAGGAGCTACTCTTCCCCTACTCTCAATGCAAATGCCCCACTCATCCCACACTGACTCATTCAGACCTCTGGAGCCACCCAGCTCCTGTCACACGCACACCAGAACCAGCCGAGACCGGTAGACAGTTAGACAAGAAAATAGCTACTTTCTAAAAGTGCTATTTTCAAACACAGAGTCCAAAAACCATCCACCCAAACGGATGCATTATTAAACCCTGAGTTCAGGGATACCAAACTCGACATTGCACCATGCTCCCCGAGCCCGCTAGGATTATAGCATTAATAATCCTGGCAGCCCATTCTAACTGATGGAGAGCAGGTAACCTTACAATAGTGAAAAACGAATATGGCTGTAATTCACTATTAGGACATGCCAATCTTGTCAGGCTTGTCCTACCTTATGCTTCCAATGCACCCTGCCCTTGGGCCTACCATAGGGGTGACTAACATGGAGTTAAGGGAAGGTTTAGGGACTGGCATGTAGGTGTACTTGCGCAGTCCTCGTGGCAGTCAGACTGCACGTGGTCTAGCAATGGCAGACCTGTAGACATACTTTTACTAGGCCGCTTCTGTGGGTGGCACAACAGGTGCTGCAAACCCACTAGCAGCATTTGTATTTACAAGCCCTGGCACTCCTGGTGCACTCTACTAGGGACTAATAGTAAACCAAATAAGCCAAACATGGAAGTCAATCAATACAGCAATTTCACATAGGGAGCACTTGCACTGTGGCACTGATCAGCAGTGGCACGGTGCCCAAAGCAATATACCAGCAAAACATCGTAAACAGAGGAGGCAAACAGAAAAAATGGAGGAGAGACTCATGCCAATGATGCCAGGTCTAACACGTGCTGAAATGTGGGGAGAACTACCCTTACCCTAGGGAGTCCTCATCACTAAGGCGGAAAAATCTGGACAGACCATCAGCATTGGCGTGATCTGTGCCAGGGCGGTGTTCCACCGTGAAGTCCATCCCCTGTAGGGAAATGGACCACCTCAACAGCTTTGGATTCTCACCCCTCATCTGCATCAACCATCTGAGGGGCCTGTGGTCTGTCTGAACCCGGAAGTGAGAACCAAACAGGTAGGGTCTTAGCTTCTTCAGCGCCCAGACCACAGCAAATGTTTCTCTTTCTATCGCACTCCACCTCTGTTCCCTGGGAAGTAACCTCCTACTGATGAAGGCTACAGGTAAGTCTCGGCCCTCTTCATTCACCTGAGCTAGAACAGCCCCCACGCCATGCTCTGAAGCGTCCGTCTGGACAACAAATTCTTTAGAAAAGTCGGGTGCCTGGAGTATGGGTGCTGTGCACATTGCAGTTTTCAGGGTGTCAAAGGCCGTCTGACAGGCGTCAGTCCAGATCACAAGTCGTGGCTGCTTCCTGGAAGTCAGCGAAGTCAAGGGGTGCACAATGTTACCATAATCCTTGATGAACCTCCTGTAATAACCCGTGAGACCCAAGAAGGCTCTCACCTGAGTCTGGGTTTTGGGCGGTGCCCATGCCAGGATGGTATCAATCTTGGGTTGCAGGGGGGCCACCTTGTCGCTCCCTACTTGGTGCCCCAAGTACACCACTGAACCCTGCCCAATCTGGCACTTACTGGCTTTGATTGTGAGGCCTGCTCTGCGCAGGGCCAACAACACTTCCTGGAGGTGGTGCAAGTGTTCCTCCCAGCTGGCGCTGAACACTGCGATGTCGTCCAGGTAGGCGGCACTGAAATCCTCCAGTCCAGCCAAGACCTGGTTCACCAACCTCTGGAAGGTGGCAGGGGCATTCTTCATCCCAAAGGGCATAACCCGAAATTGGTAGTGCCCATCTGGTGTGGAGAATGCTGACCTCTCTTTTGCCCCATCAGTCAAGGCGATCTGCCAGTACCCAGACGTTAGATCAAATGTACTAAGGTACCGGGCAGCCCCTAACCGATCTATGAGCTCATCAGCTCTGGGGATGGGGTGCGCGTCAGTCTTGGTGACTGAATTGAGTCCTCGGTAATCCACACAGAACCGAAGTTCCGGTGAAGCACCAGGCGCTGCAGCCTTTGGGACCAAGACCACTGGGCTGGCCCAAGGACTGCTAGAGGACTCAACCACCCCTAAGGCAAACATTTTGGAGACCTCCTCCTTGATGTATGCTCTGACCTTGTCAGTCACTCTGTAAGCCTTGTGCTTCACAGGAGTGCTGTCCCCGGTGTCCACATCATGGACACACCACTGCGTGACACCAGGAATCAAGGAGAACAGATCAGGGAATTGTCCCAACAGTTGGCGACAATCCTGCTGCTGCTCAGGGGTCAGTGTGTCAGAGAGGACAACACCATCCACTGACCCATCTTGCTCTTTTGCATACAGGAGGTCAGGAAGAGGCTCACTCTCCTCCTCCATTCCAGCATCTGTAGCTAGGAGCATGCCCACTTCGGACCTTTCTAAGTGGGGCTTTAAACGGTTGACATGCAGGACCCGCAAGGGGTTCCTGGGAGATTCCAAGTCCACCATGTAGGTGATATCGCTCTTTTTCTCCACAACCTTAAATCGTCCAGTCCATCTGTCCTTGAGCGCACAAGGTTCCACAGGGGACATGACCCAAACTTTTTGTCCAGGCTGAAGCTCTACTAGAGTGGCCTTCTGGTCGTACCACCGCTTCATCTCCTCCTGGCTGGCCTCCAGATTTGCTTGAGCAAGATCTCTGAAGCGCCTAGTCTGGTTCCTAAAGGCCAGCATGTAACTGTATACATCCTGGGGAGGTTTCCTGGGAGATTGCTCCCAGCCTTCTTTGACCAGACTCAAAGGTCCTCTTACCGGGTGACCATACAAGAGCTCAAAGGGGCTGAACCCTAGAGACTTTTGTGGCACCTCACGGTAAGCAAACAACAAGCATGGCAAGAGGACGTCCCATTTACGCCTCATTGGTTCTTCAAGACCCATAAACATGCCTTTAAGGGTACGGTTGAATCTTTCAACCAACCCATTACCTTGAGGGTGGTAAGGAGTGGTGAACTTGTAAGTCACTCCACACTCCTTCCACAAAGACTTCATATAGTTGGAAATTAAGTTGGTGCCCCGGTCTGACACCACCTCTCTGGGGAACCCCATTCGGGAAAAAACACCCATCAGTGCCCGTCCCACCACGGGGGCCGTCACCGTTCTGAGAGGGATGGCTTCCGGGTACCGTGTGGCATGGTCCACCAAGACCAGGATGAACCTGTTGCCCAGGGCTGTCTTGGGGTCCAGGGGCCCAACAATGTCAATCCCCACCCGGTCAAAGGGGGTACTGACCACGGGAAAAGGTTGGAGGGGAGCCTTCTGCTTCTGCCCGCTTTTCCCACTTGCCTGGCAAGTTTGACAGGTCTTGCAATGGATATCTGTATCCCTTCTCATCTGAGGCCAATAAAAATGGGTGACAAGCCTGTCATAGGTCTTGTCCTGCCCCAGATGTCCAGCTAACGGAACGTCATGAGCCAAACCCAGTAGTAAGGCTCTGAAGCGCTGGGGTACCACCAGCACACGGGCTGACCCAGGCTCAGCAGCCTTAGGCTCGCTATACAGGAGGTCATTCTCCCAGTAAACAAAATGTGACCCTGACTGATCACCTGAGGTTTGGGCTGAGGACTGCTGCCTCATACCCACAAGAGAAGGGCACACTTTCTGTTCTGCACAGAATTCTTCCCTGGAGGGACCACCATCCTGCTGCCAGTGGGTCAGCTCGGGCATGTCTCCCAGTTCAGCAACTTGTTCACCTGTGGGTTCCAGGGCATACCCCTCAAGGTCTGCCTCCTCTTGGACCACGGGAACTATGGGGGACGGTTTCCCGCGCCCCCTGCCTCTTCTCTTCACAGCTGGGTCCTGGGCCATACTTTCAGGCTCCAGAACCCCATCAACACCCTTACTTGCTGTCATGGATCGAGTGGTTGCACACACCCACTCTGGCACACCCAACATTTTCAAATGTGTCTCCCTCTCCACCTTAGCCCAAGGGGAGTCTTCTAAATCATTGCCCAGGAGACAATCAACAGGCATGGCGGGCCTTACAGCAACTTGAAGAGTACCTGAAACTCCCCCCCATTCAAAGGAAACTTGAGCTACCTCACACTCTCTCTGGGAGTTGTCAGCAGCTATCACAGGGTAGAATGCGTGGGGAACAACCTGCTCTCTGGACACCAAGTGACACTTGACAGCTGTCACACTCGCTCCGGTGTCTCTGAGAGCTTCCACTCTATGGCCATTAATGGTCACCGATTGCCTATATTTCTTAGTGTTACTAGGCAGCGGGGGTGGAGGGACCAATTCCATGTCTCCTAGAGAGACCAGGGACATCTCTGTGGGACCCTCCCCACCATGGGCAACCATCTCCTCCCCTCCCAGGGCTACACTCGCCAACTGACGGGTGGCGGCACGGGGTGGTGCACTAGAGTTCTTCAAGGGACACTGGGGATCATAAAACCGGTGTCCCACCTGCTTACAAGCGAAGCAGGTCATTGGGCCCCTACGAACAGGTTTACCTGTCGGGGCCTCTGATTTCTTCTCTGGGGGAGGCTGGGAACCATTCCCTTGGTTCCCTTGGGGATTACTTTGGGGCCCTTTCTGGAACTCCCTCTGTTTACCCTTGTCCCCCCCACTCTTCTGCTGGGGACCCTGCCCACCTTTGGCTGAGTCTCCCACTGGACCCTTGTGGACCCTGGTACTGACCCAGCGGTCCGCCTCCTCAGCAAGTCTTCTAGGGTTAGATATCTTGCTATCAATAAGGTGCTGGCGCAGCTCTGGAAAACAGTTATTAGACAAGTGCTCCCAAGCAAACAAATCATAACTTTCCACTTTGCTGCCCTTTACCCAACCATCCATGGCTCTGCAAAAAAATGACATATATTCAACCCACGTAGTACCAGGCAATTTCTTACATTCTCTAAAGGCCTGTCTGTACTTTTCTGGGGTTAGGCCATACCTTAACATTAAAGCATCCTTCATATGAGCATAAGACATCCTATCCTCAAAAGGCATGTCTAACAGGGTATCTCTTCCCTCATTCACAAAGCGACCCCACAACCCCGCTCCCCAATCCTTCTCAGGGACCCGGTGGGCCAACAATGCTAACTCATATGCTTTTAACCATTGACCAATATCCTCATTCTTCTGAAAATCTTTGATCACATCTTTGGGAAAATAAAACCTACTTTCTGCAGGCACAGATGGGATGCTGCCACCAGAGGGATTCAATTCTAACTCTTTAGCTTTGAGCTCCAACTCCCTCATCCTGGTATCACGCTCAAAAGCTAACTTCCATCTTTCAAACTCCAACCTTTTGATCTCCAGATCAGCTTCTCTCCTGCCTCTTGCATTCTCTATCTCCAACTGCCCATTTATCTTAAGTTTTGCCATTTCCATGTTGTAAGCTCGCTCTTTCTCCCTTTCTTCTCTTTCTTCAGGAGAAAGACCTTTGGAGGAAACACTGCTGCCGGGGGAGGACACATGACCATTCACTGGTACCTCCTCATCCCTTTCCCCTGGCGGTACCACCACCGCATCAGAGGGATCTCTGGATTCCAACCAGGCCTTCAAAGCTTTGAGATATTCCTCCTTCGCTGAGATGCATTTGGTAGGGACTTTAAATTTCTTGCAAAAGGATTTCAGCTCCTTTAATTTGTAAAGCATTAAATTTGATACCATGCTTACCTCATCAATAATAAGAAGTTTCATTTTTTTACAACTCTGGAAACTTCACAACAAGCTTCTCCAGATAGCTTGTGGTATTCTAATTTATTTTCATGCTCTACTGGCAGCATCAGCAAACGATGTAAAGTGATCCCTTTAATGTTATGCGCTGCCAACCCAGTCGGAGCGCTAACAACACAAGAGTGTGATGACTCTGTTCTTTTTTGAAGATAAGATGCAATTCTTTTAATTAGAAAACTTTTTCCAGTTCCTGCTTGTCGACTCACATACAGTCAGACAGGTTGAAATGACGTACATGTGCACTCTTTTTTCTCATGAAGTAAACCATGCTAAATCTGCTCAGTCACTTCATCATATATTTGTTTCTGTTGAACATTTAGTTGTTTTTCCAATTCTTCTAAGTTTATTACATCCTCCTGAGCTTGTTGCATTGCTCTTTCCACCTCATCCATGGCAGTGGCTGCTTCATTTTGGACAATTGGTCCTCCTAGTGGATCCTGACTCCACGAAGCAGAAATTTCACTGTCTTGAGAACTGTCTCTACCAATCTCTGCTGCAATTGTAGCTTCTTGCTGTATTTCCTCGGTCAACATTTCCAGATAATTAGTGAAAACAGGACATTCTATAGTATTTTTAGTTGTGTTGAATGAATCTTCATAACTGAGAAAATCTCCAAGTAGTCCCTCTTCTGTACGCCATTGTTTAAAGAGTTGCAAAAGAGCTAAATAGTAAAATCCCCTTTTGTTAGGAGTTTCGCAACTCAGTTTTCGATGATTAATCAAATGTCCTTTTCTTTGTTTCACCAGACATCCTTAAGATCCAATTACAGCATATACTCCTTTATTATTATCTTCTGAAATATTCCTCTTAAATATATAGCTTTGCAGTACTTCATAGAGACAAACGTTCTGAAGATGATTACTTCTATTTGGATAGTATGTATCCAACAAATGTGTTTTCAAAATATCTGTACTGTTTGGTTCTTTCTCTGCTAAATACTCAATTTCTTGTACAGATTTCAAAACTTGGTTTCGTGTTCTTGCAAGTCCTAAACTCACCCAAATAATTGTTCTAGATTTGGCATATAGACTTGCAGATGATACGCGATCTGAACATTCATATGCTCCAATTTCTCGATGAGACAACATCTTCAAACTCTAGCTGTACAATTTCTTACTTAGGCTCTTTTCATGAGAAATTTCCTCCCACATTTCCTTTAGGTGTGTCTTCTCAGATTTTGTAATGTAAGATGTAACATATCGAGCCACAGCAATAGAGTTGTCTGCAACATACTGACTATCCATGTTAGCATTCCACATTGACAATATGACTGGGTTATAGTCGTTTATGTATTTTGACTCTTCATTTCTCCTTAAGTTGTAGGTATTTTTTGATGATTTTCTTGTCACAGTATGTCGTAAAGATGACATAAAATTGTTCACTCTTCCTTTCGATGTTACTGGACGTGGAAATGCAAAACAACATTTTGTGTAGAACTTATCCTTAGATTTGTATTTTCGACGACAGTATTTTCCACAACGATGGGTTTGAAATCGTAACTGTTAGAAGCGGCTGTCTCTAGTTGGCAGAGTTATACACTTCTGACAAATAGGGACACACCTTTTCTAGTCAGGGCAAGGGGATCACACACTTAGATAACCCCTGCTCACCCCCTTGGTAGCTTGGCAAAGCAGACAGGCTTATCTCCGAGGCAGTGCGTTAAGCATTTATGACCACATACAGTAATAAAGTGAATACACTACAAATGGACTAGACACAGTAGTATTATAAAAATAAGGATTTTTATATAAGGCTTAGCACAAGACCAAATAATGACAAAAATATACCACAATCTTAATAAATACTCTTGGAAGGAAAAATAATAGTTCAAGCGTAGTTTCTTCTTAGCACAAAGTCTTTAGTATCAAAAGCAACTCTTCTTCTTTAAATCACAGTTCTTGGCAACAATGTAACCCACACGGGAGTCACACGACGTCGAGGCAAAGTTAATCCAAAGGTTCGGCGTCGACCGCGAGGAGCGCTACGTCGAGCCCGGAGTCGCACAGACCCCCACAACACAGTACCTTGGAAAAGTGAAGCACTCGATGATCAGCGGCGTCGAGATGTCCGGCGTCGCGTCTTCGGCGTCGATCGGGCCTCGGAGTCGGGGCGATCTGCAGCGGCATCGACCGAAGTCAGGCGGGAGCAGCGCTCACGAGATGAAGCAGGATACGGCGTCGTCGATGTCGATGTTGCAAGAGTGAGCAGCGCTCACGGCGTCGAGAGGGCTCGAAGTCGATGCGATCAGCAGCGGTGCAGACACGAGGTCACTTGGAGCTGGAGCCGAACTCACTACTCACTGGCGGTGTTGCTGGCGTCGATCGGGCCCGGCGGCCGGCGCCGAGGAAGCGGGACACTGGAGCCGTTACTCACGATGTCGAGCTGGATTCGGCGGCGTCCGTCGGCGTCGAGATTGATGGATTCTTCAGAGGTGCTGGATTTCAGGTTCCAGCAACAAGCACTTTTAGCAAATAGATGAAGTCCTTTAGCCCTGTGACTTCAACAGGAGACTGGCACTTCTTCCAGCCCTTGGAGATTTTCTTGAGCAAAGGTTGAGAGTACACACTCAGTTCCTCTCTCATGGTTCCTTGGCAAAAATAAAGAAGCAACTGCAGGATTCCCCCAACAAACAGCACTCTGGCAGAAGGGGTAGGCAGTCCTTGGATCAGCAGGCTTCTTGTCCTTGGTTCAGGTTTCCTTGTCAGAAGTGATCTAAATTCTTGGTTGAGGGGTCCTTCTCTTATACCCCTTTTTGGCTTTGATCCCTTTGTCCATGCAGGGGAATTTCCCCCCATCTTGGGTTTGTTGTGGGTGTTGCCAGGCCGAAGCACCTGGCCTATTCACTGTGCAGGGCAGAGTCTTCAGCCGCCCAGCCGGAGCGGAGCCAGCATTGTCACTGGCAGGGGCAGAGCCATCAGTTGCCCGGCAGGAGGTGGGCCAGGAAAGTCCCAGGCAGGCACAGAGTCATCAGTCGCCTGGCAGGGGGGCGGAGCCAGCATTGTATCAGGCAGGGCAGGCTATCAGGAGCTACTCTTCCCCTACTCTCAATGCAAATGCCCCACTCATCCCACACTGACTCATTCAGACCTCTGGAGCCACCCAGCTCCTGTCACACGCACACCAGAACCAGCCGAGACCGGTAGACAGTTAGACAAGAAAATAGCTACTTTCTAAAAGTGCTATTTTCAAACACAGAGTCCAAAAACCATCCACCCAAACGGATGCATTATTAAACCCTGAGTTCAGGGATACCAAACTCGACATTGCACCATGCTCCCCGAGCCCGCTAGGATTATAGCATTAATAATCCTGGCAGCCCATTCTAACTGATGGAGAGCAGGTAACCTTACAATAGTGAAAAACTAATATGGCTGTAATTCACTATTAGGACATGCCAATCTTGTCAGGCTTGTCCTACCTTATGCTTCCAATGCACCCTGCCCTTGGGCCTACCATAGGGGTGACTAACATGGAGTTAAGGGAAGGTTTAGGGACTGGCATGTAGGTGTACTTGCGCAGTCCTCGTGGCAGTCAGACTGCACGTGGTCTAGCAATGGCAGACCTGTAGACATACTTTTACTAGGCCGCTTCTGTGGGTGGCACAACAGGTGCTGCAAGCCCACTAGCAGCATTTGTATTTACAAGCCCTGGCACTCCTGGTGCACTCTACTAGGGACTAATAGTAAACCAAATAAGCCAAACATGGAAGTCAATCAATACAGCAATTTCACATAGGGAGCACTTGCACTGTGGCACTGATCAGCAGTGGCACGGTGCCCAAAGCAATATACCAGCAAAACATCGTAAACAGAGGAGGCAAACAGAAAAAATGGAGGAGAGACTCATGCCAATGATGCCAGGTCTAACACGTGCTGAAATGTGGGGAGAACTACCCTTACCCTAGGGAGTCCTCATCACTAAGGCGGAAAAATCTGGACAGACCATCAGCATTGGCGTGATCTGTGCCAGGGCGGTGTTCCACCGTGAAGTCCATCCCCTGTAGGGAAATGGACCACCTCAACAGCTTTGGATTCTCACCCCTCATCTGCATCAACCATCTGAGGGGCCTGTGGTCTGTCTGAACCCGGAAGTGAGAACCAAACAGGTAGGGTCTTAGCTTCTTCAGCGCCCAGACCACAGCAAATGTTTCTCTTTCTATCGCACTCCACCTCTGTTCCCTGGGAAGTAACCTCCTACTGATGAAGGCTACAGGTAAGTCTCGGCCCTCTTCATTCACCTGAGCTAGAACAGCCCCCACGCCATGCTCTGAAGCGTCCGTCTGGACAACAAATTCTTTAGAAAAGTCGGGTGCCTGGAGTATGGGTGCTGTGCACATTGCAGTTTTCAGGGTGTCAAAGGCCGTCTGACAGGCGTCAGTCCAGATCACAAGTCGTGGCTGCTTCCTGGAAGTCAGCGAAGTCAAGGGGTGCACAATGTTACCATAATCCTTGATGAACCTCCTGTAATAACCCGTGAGACCCAAGAAGGCTCTCACCTGAGTCTGGGTTTTGGGCGGTGCCCATGCCAGGATGGTATCAATCTTGGGTTTCAGGGAGGCCACCTTGTCGCTCCCTACTTGGTGCCCCAAGTACACCACTGAACCCTGCCCAATCTGGCACTTACTGGCTTTGATTGTGAGGCCTGCTCTGCGCAGGGCCAACAACACTTCCTGGAGGTGGTGCAAGTGTTCCTCCCAGCTGGCGCTGAACACTGCGATGTCGTCCAGGTAGGCGGCACTGAAATCCTCCAGTCCAGCCAAGACCTGGTTCACCAACCTCTGGAAGGGGGCAGGGGCATTCTTCATCCCAAAGGGCATAACCCGAAATTGGTAGTGCCCATCTGGTGTGGAGAATGCTGACCTCTCTTTTGCCCCATCAGTCAAGGCGATCTGCCAGTACCCAGACGTTAGATCAAATGTACTAAGGTACCGGGCAGCCCCTAACCGATCTATGAGCTCATCAGCTCTGGGGATGGGGTGCGCGTCAGTCTTGGTGACTGAATTGAGTCCTCGGTAATCCACACAGAACCGAAGTTCCGGTGAAGCACCAGGCGCTGCAGCCTTTGGGACCAAGACCACTGGGCTGGCCCAAGGACTGCTAGAGGACTCAACCACCCCTAAGGCAAACATTTTGGAGACCTCCTCCTTGATGTATGCTCTGACCTTGTCAGTCACTCTGTAAGCCTTGTGCTTCACAGGAGTGCTGTCCCCGGTGTCCACATCATGGACACACCACTGCGTGACACCAGGAATCAAGGAGAACAGATCAGGGAATTGTCCCAACAGTTGGCGACAATCCTGCTGCTGCTCAGGGGTCAGTGTGTCAGAGAGGACAACACCATCCACTGACCCATCTTGCTCTTTTGCATACAGGAGGTCAGGAAGAGGCTCACTCTCCTGCTCCATTCCAGCATCTGTAGCTAGGAGCATGCCCACTTCGGACCTTTCTAAGTGGGGCTTTAAACGGTTGACATGCAGGACCCGCAAGGGGTTCCTGGGAGATTCCAAGTCCACCATGTAGGTGACATCGCTCTTTTTCTCCACAACCTTAAATGGTCCAGTCCATCTGTCCTTGAGCGCACAAGGTTCCACAGGGGACATGACCCAAACTTTTTGTCCAGGCTGAAGCTCTACTAGAGTGGCCTTCTGGTCGTACCACCGCTTCATCTCCTCCTGGCTGGCCTCCAGATTTGCTTGAGCAAGATCTCTGAAGCGCCTAGTCTGGTTCCTAAAGGCCAGCATGTAACTGTATACATCCTGGGGAGGTTTCCTGGGAGATTGCTCCCAGCCTTCTTTGACCAGACTCAAAGGTCCTCTTACCGGGTGACCATACAAGAGCTCAAAGGGGCTGAACCCTAGAGACTTTTGTGGCACCTAACGGTAAGCAAACAACAAGCATGGCAAGAGGACGTCCCATTTACGCCTCATTGGTTCTTCAAGACCCATAATCATGCCTTTAAGGGTACGGTTGAATCTTTCAACCAACCCATTACCTTGAGGGTGGTAAGGAGTGGTGAACTTGTAAGTCACTCCACACTCCTTCCACAAAGACTTCATATAGTTGGAAATTAAGTTGGTGCCCCGGTCTGACACCACCTCTCTGGGGAACCCCATTCGGGAAAAAACACCCATCAGTGCCCGTCACACCACGGGGGCCGTCACCGTTCTGAGAGGGATGGCTTCCGGGTACCGTGTGGCATGGTCCACCAAGACCAGGATGAACCTGTTGCCCAGGGCTGTCTTGGGGTCCAGGGGCCCAACAATGTCAATCCCCACCCGGTCAAAGGGGGTACTGACCACGGGAAAAGGTTGGAGGGGAGCCTTCTGCTTCCGCCCGCTTTTCCCACTTGCCTGGCAAGTTTGACAGGTCTTGCAATGGATATCTGTATCCCTTCTCATCTGAGGCCAATAAAAATGGGTGAAAGCCTGTCATAGGTCTTGTCCTGACCCAGATGTCCAGCTAACAGAACGTCATGAGCCAAACCCAGTAGTAAGGCTCTGAAGCGCTGGGGTACCACCAGCACACGGGCTGACCCAGGCTCAGCAGCCTTAGGCTCGCTATACAGGAGGTCGTTCTCCCAGTAAACAAAATGTGACCCTGACTGATCACCTGAGGTTTGGGCTGAGGCCTGCTGCCTCATACCCACAAGAGAAGGGCACACTTTCTGTTCTGCACAGAATTCTTCCCTGGAGGGACCACCATCCTGCTGCCAGTGGGTCAGCTCGGGCATGTCTCCCAGTTCAGCAACTTGTTCACCTGTGGGTTCCAGGGCATACCCCTCAAGGTCTGCCTCCTCTTGGACCACGGGAACTACGGGGGACGGTTTCCCGCGCCCCCTGCCTCTTCTCTTCACAGCTGGGTCCTGGGCCATACTTTCAGGCTCCAGAACCCCATCAACACCCTTACTTGCTGTCATGGATCGAGTGGTTGCACACACCCACTCTGGCACACCCAACATTTTCAAATGTGTCTCCCTCTCCACCTTAGCCCAAGGGGAGTCTTCTAAATCATTGCCCAGGAGACAATCAACAGGCATGGCGGGCCTTACAGCAACTTGAAGAGTACCTGAAACTCCCCCCCATTCAAAGGAAACTTGAGCTACCTCACACTCTCTCTGGGAGTTGTCAGCAGCTATCACAGGGTAGAATGCGTGGGGAACAACCTGCTCTCTGGACACCAAGTGACACTTGAAAGCTGTCACACTCGCTCCGGTGTCTCTGAGAGCTTCCACTCTATGGCCATTAATGGTCACCCATTGCCTATATTTCTTAGTGTTACTAGGCAGCGGGGGTGGAGGGACCAATTCCATGTCTCCTAGAGAGACCAGGGACATCTCTGTGGGACCCTCCCCACCATGGGCAACCATCTCCTCCCCTCCCAGGGCTACACTCGCCAACTGACGGGTGGCGGCACGGGGTGGTGCACTAGAGTTCGTCAAGGGACACTGGGGATCATAAAACCGGTGTCCCACCTGCTTACAAGCGAAGCAGGTCATTGGGCCCCTACGAACAGGTTTACCTGTCGGGGCCTCTGTTTTCTTCTCTGGGGGAGGCTGGGAACCATTCCCTTGGTTCCCTTGGGGATTACTTTGGGGCCCTTTCTGGAACTCCCTCTGTTTACCCTTGTCCCCCCCACTCTTCTGCTGGGGACCCTGCCCACCTTTGGCTGAGTCTCCCACTGGACCCTTGTGGACCCTGGTACTGACCCAGCGGTCCGCCTCCTCAGCAAGTTTTCTAGGGTTAGATATCTTGCTATCAATAAGGTGCTGGCGCAGCTCTGGAAAACAGTTATTAGACAAGTGCTCCCAAGCAAACAAATCATAAAGAGCATCATAACTTTCCTCTTTGCTGCCCTTTACCCAACCATCCATGGCTCTGCAAAAAAATGACACATATTCAACCCACGTAGTACCAGGCAATTTCTTACATTCTCTAAAGGCCTGTCTGTACTTTTCTGGGGTTAGGCCATACCTTAACATTAAAGCATCCTTCATATGAGCATAAGACATCCTATCCTCAAAAGGCATGTCTAACAGGGTATCTCTTCCCTCATTCACAAAGCGACCCCACAACCCCGCTCCTTCTCAGGGACCCGGTGGGCCAACAATGCTAACTCATATGCTTTAAACCATTGACCAATATCCTCATTCTTCTGAAAATCTTTGATCACATCTTTGGGAAAATAAAACCTACTTTCTGCAGGCACAGATGGGATGCTGCCACCAGAGGGATTCAATTCTAACTCTTTAGCTTTGAGCTCCAACTCCCTCATCCTGGTATCACGCTCAAAAGCTAACTTCTCTCTTTCAAACTCCAACCTTTTGATCTCCAGATCAGCTTCTCTCCTGCCTCTTGCATTCTCTATCTCCAACTGCCCATTTATCTTAAGTTTTGCCATTTCCATGTTGTAAGCTCGCTCTTTCTCCCTTTCTTCTCTTTCTTCAGGAGAAAGACCTTTGGAGGAAACACTGCTGCCGGGGGAGGACACATGACCATTCACTGGTACCTCCTCATCCCTTTCCCCTGGCGGTACCACCACCGCATCAGAGGGATCTCTGGATTCCAACCAGGCCTTCAAAGCTTTGAGATATTCCTCCTTCGCTGAGATGCATTTGGTAGGGACTTTAAATTTCTTGCAAAAGGATTTCAGCTCCTTTAATTTGTAATCCTTTATCTTACTCCTATAAAATTCCTCCACAACAACAGGGGCAGTGATTCCGGCATCACTCATGGTCAAAACTGGCAGTTTCAAAAATCAAGTTCCAGGAAAGCGGAGAACAAAAAATAAAATATCCAACCAAGTAGATTGTGAATGCGCTATGGTCTGCTTTCACTATGTAGCGCACACTAATCACTGCACATGGGTCATAAATGCAAAGTTCAAATCCCACCGCTGACCCACCAATGTTAGAAGCGGCTGTCTCTAGTTGGCAGAGGTATACACTTCTGACAAATAGGGACACACCTTTTCTAGTCAGGGCAAGGGGATCACACACTTAGATAACCCCTGCTCACCCCCTTGGTAGCTTGGCAAAGCAGACAGGCTTATCTCCGAGGCAGTGCGTTAAGCATTTATGACCACATACAGTAATAAAGTGAATACACTACAAATGAGCACGACACAGTAGTATTATAAAATGGAGGATTTTTATATAAGGCTTAGCACAAGACCAAATAACGACAAAAATATACCACAATCTCAATAAATACTCTTGGAAGGAAAAATAATAGTTCAAGCGTAGTTTCTTCTTAGCACAAAGTCTTTAGTATCAAAAGCAACTCTTCTTCTTTAAAACACAGTTCTTGGCAACAATGTAACCCACACGGGAGTCACACGACGTCGAGGCAAAGTTAATCCAAAGGTTCGGCGTCGACCGCGAGGAGCGCTACGTCGAGCCCGGAGTCGCACAGACCCCCACAACACAGTACCTTGGAAAAGTGAAGCACTCGATGATCAGCGGCGTCGAGATGTCCGGCGTCGCGTCTTCGGCATCGATCGGGCCTCGGAGTCGGGGCGATCTGCAGCGGCGTCGACCGAAGTCAGGCGGGAGCAGCGCTCACGAGATGAAGCAGGATACGGCGTCGTCGATGTCGATGTTGCAAGAGTGAGCAGCGCTCACAGCGTCGAGAGGGCTCGAAGTCGATGCGATCAGCAGCGGTGCAGACACGAGGTCACTTGGAGCTGGAGCCGAACTCACTACTCACTGGCGGTGTTGCTGGCGTCGATCGGGCCCGGCGGCCGGCGTCGAGGAAGCGAGGCACTGGAGCCGTTACTCACGATGTCGAGCTGGATTCGGCGGCGTCCGTCGGCGTCGAGATTGCTGGATTCTTCAGAGGTGCTGGATTTCAGGTTCCAGCAACAAGCACTTTTAGCAAATAGATGAAGTCCTTTAACCCTGTGACTTCAACAGGAGACTGGCACTTCTTCCAGCCCTTAGAGATTTTCTTGAGCAAAGGTTGAGAGTACACACTCAGTTCCTCTCTCATGGTTCCTTGGCAAAAATAAAGAAGCAACTGCAGGATTCCCCCAACAAACAGCACTCTGGCAGAAGGGGTAGGCAGTCCTTGGATCAGCAGGCTTCTTGTCCTTGGTTCAGGTTTCCTTGTCAGAAGTGATCTAAATTCTTGGTTCAGGGGTCCTTCTCTTATACCCCTTTTTGGCTTTGATCCCTTTGTCCATGCAGGGGAATTTCCCCCCATCTTGGGTTTGTTGTGGGTGTTGCCAGGCCGAAGCACCTGGCCTATTCACTGTGCAGGGCAGAGTCTTCAGCCGCCCAGCAGGAGCGGAGCCAGCATTGTCACTGGCAGGGGCAGAGCCATCAGTTGCCCGGCAGGAGGTGGGCCAGGAAAGTCCCAGGCAGGCACAGAGTCATCAGTCGCCTGGTAGGGGGGCGGAGCCAGCATTGTATCAGGCAGGGCAGGCTATCAGGAGCTACTCTTCCCCTACTCTCAATGCAAATGCCCCACTCACCCCACACTGACTCATTCAGACCTCTGGAGCCACCCAGCTCCTGTCACACGCACACCAGAACCAGCCGAGACCGGTAGACAGTTAGACAAGAAAATAGCTACTTTCTAAAAGTGCTATTTTCAAACACAGAGTCCAAAAACCATCCACCCAAACGGATGCGTTATTAAACCCTGAGTTCAGGGATACCAAACTCGACATTGCCCCATGCTCCCCGAGCCCGCTAGGATTATAGCATTAATAATCCTGGCAGCCCATTCTAACTTATGGAGAGCAGGTAACCTTACAATAGTGAAAAACGATAATGGCTGTAATTCACTATTAGGACATGCCAACCTTGTCAGGCTTGTCCTACCTTATGCTTCCAATGCACCCTGCTCTTGGGCCTACCATAGGGGTGACTAACATGGAGTTAAGGGAAGGTTTAGGGACTGGCACGTAGGTGTACTTGCGCAGTCCTCGTGGCAGTCAGACTGCACGTGGTCTAGCAATGGCAGACCTGTAGACATACTTTTACTAGGCCGCTTCTGTGGGTGGCACAACAGGTGCTGCAAGCCCACTAGCAGCATTTGTATTTACAAGCCCTGGCACTCCTGGTGCACTCTACTAGGGACTAATAGTAAACCAAATAAGCCAAACATGGAAGTCAATCAATACAGCAATTTCACATAGGGAGCACTTGCACTGTGGCACTGATCAGCAGTGGCACGGTGCCCAAAGCAATATACCAGCAAAACATCGTAAACAGAGGAGGCAAACAGAAAAAATGGAGGAGAGACTCATGCCAATGATGCCAGGTCTAACAGTAACACTTGTTGTCTTAAATTATTTTCTTCTGTACTTTTTGGTACAGCACATGTAGCATATTGTTCAATAAAACTCACCACTGTCTCATCTGAATCTGTTCAGAATGTGGGGGCATCTTTGATCCATAGCAGCATATGTATGTGAGGAGCACCTCTTGCTTGATACTCCTTTCTCCAAAAGAAATCCAGAACCTCTCCCAAAGGAGGATTTTTTTTGTTTGTTATAAAAGACATCGTAGCTTCAAATCTATGATTGAAATACCTGCATACATTAACTGGATCCAAAGAGCACAATTCTCTAGGTGTCTTATATTCTATATTTTCTATGTTTGCATTTGCCTCTCAAAGAAATTGAAGTCAATCTTCCCAAGCATACTCAGCACAGCTTAGAGTAAGGAACCATGTAGGAGTTCCTAAGTTTCTTAACACACATTTCAATTCCCCATGACGACGGTACCAATACTCATTAGAATCACGCTGACATGCCATCAGATTAATTAGCTGAGATTCCAAAACAGTGTCATTCTGTTGGACTTTATTCATAAAGTCCCTTGCCGAAACATTCTGCAGATGTACTCCACTTTTTAGTATGTGGTTCACTGCATAGGAAAGTCACTCTCAAACAGAAGGTGAAACAAATATGGAATACATTGACGAAACCTTGGATCTTCTGCATATAATCTTGATGTCCGGTATTCAGATGCTGGTATCTGCACATGTCATTTCATCATATCGTCCTCCTTGTCCTGTTGGAAATAACTGAAGAAAACAACGAGCTTCCAAGCTTTCTTCTCATACACTAATGGGACTTCCTTTTGCTTCTTTCATTTGGAATAACTCAATAGCATTCCCCATTACTTCTTTGGAATGCAGTGGATGAACACTGTAATGTTTGTAGATTTGTTCACTTCTGGACACATCCACTTTTTCAACTTTTTCCAGCTGACAAATCACTGTCCTCCTCTACAGTCGTTTCCTCTTCTTCTACATATACATTTTTGTAGTATTGATTGTTTTTTTACCAAATACAACGTTGCCTTTTTCACTTTATTCTTGCCAGATTTTCTTACTCTTTGTAGGAACACCATTAACTAAAATAACTAGAGGTTCCTCATCCACATTTTCTACACCAATTGTTTCAGTATTTTTCTTTATATTTAGAGGTAAATATACAACTCTTCCCTTTAAACCTCTCAATAAATCTGAAGGAGGCAATTTCCCTGTCTTAGGCTCCATACGAACAATAGCCTGAAATGGATGCACACATTGAATCAGAAGAGACTCATAAGTATTTAAATCCATCAGTTCACAAGGAATATTTACCAACTCAAGATTATTATGTTCAGCTCTAGCTGGCATTTTGTTTTCATTTATTTTTTTATAACAATATTTACAAATACGTTGATCAGAACTCAAATCAAAACAATTATCTACTAACAAATAAGTTGCAAATTCCTTCCACTCATTATTATTCTCCTTTTCACTTTTTAAATATAGAGCAACTAACCTGGTCTGATTTTTATAATGAATTCTTCTACAACAAATACAAGAACATTTGGGCCTTTCTCCTGAGGTGACCTTAAATCTTAAAATTTCTTGGTCAAAATTCTCTGTACCAAAATCTTCAACATTTTCATCCACATTTCCTTCTATTACTGTATCAGTTTCTGCACTGCCCTCTTTTTCAGAAAAATAACTAACCTCAATTTCTTCACAAAAGTTCTTTACATCTAATACAGATCCATGTAAAAGAGGACTGTTGAACTGTTTCAGCTTAAATGCTGGACTTTTTGCATAATACAACCTTCTCACTAATTTCCTCACTTCAGTATGATGCACTGCTAACATCCTAAAATGGTGAAAAACACTCGGATATACTTTTTTTAGAAAGACAAGCCAGTGAATGACCTTGCAAACCTGTTTTTTCTCTCACTAGGCAGGAGTCTAATTCTTGCAAAATCTTAAACTTCTGTTTAATACTTTTCTTACTATACTTACATAAGAAATTGCGGAAAAAATCAATTGAATCCTGCTGTACACTACAAATACTACTATAATTCCAAGTGTACACTGGAGCCTTAGCACGTCTCCCTTAAACTTCATCAGCTAACACCTCTGCTGCATTTCTTGATACAATTTTCTCTTTTTCAATCCGACAACTGTCCTTAACCTCATATGCTCGACCACTGGTGTCAACTGCATGCAACAAATCATTAATCTCAAAGTAACTCTCTTTGTTAAAAAATGGCTCAGAACTTCAAATATGCTTCTATTCTCCAGAAAAACCATTACAGAAATTAGTTCTATTAATTAGTCTTTTCCACTTACTTTACCCTTTCAAAACATTATTTGCCTTGTCTAGTGTACGAAGTCTATTGATTACTAAAATATATCATTTCTTTTTAAATTCTAATGCTTCATCCACAATACCTTCGATTATTTTTTTTTGCTTATAAAAAGCAGTTTTCCTTTTACAAATCTTTCCACTTTTCAATAAATTTGAGATAATTCTGTTATAAATCATTCTCTTTCTTATTTCAACAAATTGACTCCTTTGTCTATTACTAAAGATGTTCTCATTGCCACACACTTTCCCACCTTCTTTTCTCTCTAATACTTTTCTTTTCGTTGTTTTTGAAGATTTATTCATCTTTGCAACATTATCCGTACTTTTTGTCCTTACAGTTAATTTCCTTGGAAAATCCTTGGTGTCTTACCAGGAGCATTCTTCTTTTTCTCTGTACAATGTTGTCTGGATGCATCTTGTAATTGTGTGGTCTTGGAAAAGTAAGCCTTTTTATACTTTCTTCTCTTCACCTCTTTACTAGGCATCTTGATTTTCTTTAGTCTTTTCTTTAAATCTATTGTGAAGTAAAAAAAAACATATTATAGACCACTACTAACATACTACATAGCAATTACAACAACTACATAATGTAAACAATGATTCACTTCATAATAAAGTTGAAGGTACAGCAACAGTGTCTGAGCAAAGTAGCAAACCATACAGTCTATGTGCAGCCGTGCACCATTCATCCTGTGTGTGTACCACGTCTATGTGTGCTTGCACTATCTGTGTCTCTGCATGAACCATCTCATCCTCTCTCTGCAACACCTTTTCTGTGACAACATCTATTCCTCTACCTGCAGCCCTGCACCATATATCCTCTGTGTGTACCATCTCTATGGCTGCTTCCACAATCTGTGTCTCTGCCTGTACCATCTATCCTCTGTATGTACTATCTCTGTGTCTGCTTCCACTATCTATGTCTCTGCCTGCACCATCTCTCTTCCGTGTATACCATCTCTGTGTCTGCTCCTACTATTTGTATCTCTGCCTGCACCATCTATTCTCTGTGTGTATCATCTCTATGTCTACTTCCACTATCTCTCCCTCTGCGTGCACCATCTATGCTCTGTGTGTACCATCTCTGTGTCTGCTTCCACTATCAGTGTCTCTGCCCACACCCTCTCTCTTCTGTGTGTACCATTTCTGTGTCTGCTCCCACTATCTCTGTCTCTGCCTGCACCATCTATCCTCTGGGTGTACCATCTCTGTGTCTAGTTCAACTATCTGTGTCTATGCCTACACCATCTATTCTCTGTGTGAACCATCTCTATGTCTCCTTCCACTATCTGTGTCTCTGCCTGCACTATCTCTCTTCTGTGTGTACCATCTCTGTGTCTGCTCCCACTATCTGTGTCTATGTCTGCACCATCTATCCTCTATCTGTACCATCTCTGTGTCTGCTTCCACTATCTGTCCCTCTGCCTGAAACCCTATACCATCTATTCTCTGTGTGTACCATGTCTGTGTTTGCTTCCACTGTCTCTCCCTCTGCCTGTAGCATTATACCATCTATTCTCTGTGTGTACCATCTCTGTGTTTGCGTCCACTATCTGTCCCTCTACCTGCAGTCCTATACCATCTATTCTCTTTGTGTACCATCTCTGTATCTGCTTCCACTATCTGTGTCTCTGCCTGCACCATCTCTCTTCCGTGTGTACCATCTCTGTGTCTGCTCCTACTATCTGTATCTCTGCCTGCACCATCTATTCTCTGTGTGTACCATCTCTGTGTCTGCTTCCACTAATTGTGTCTCTGCCTGCACCATCTATTCTCTGTGTGTACCATATCGGTGTCTGCTTCCACTATCTGTGCCTCTGCCTGCACCATCTATCATCTGTATATACCATCTCTGTGTCTGCTTCCACTATCTGTGTCTCTGCCTGCACCATCTCTCTTCCGTGTGTACCATCTCTTTGTCTATGGCATTTCTACAGCACAGCCAACATCTTTAGTACATGGAGACGATTTCCAAATTAATAGGCCTGACAGACATACTGCATAGCAGTTTCTAATACTACATACCCTAAACCCTAACACACTTCACCAAAACATCTATTCTCATTTTTTTTAAACACAACGATCCAAATTATTACAATACTACAAAAAGACTCACTCGAATAATTTTTACATTTAAATTATAAATTTATTCATCAAACATTTCAGATTCCAATAAAACTTCCAACATGACTTCGTCCGGTATTTCATTTTCATCAAATACAAAATTTCCATCTTCAAATTCAAAATCTTCTACCACTTCCACAAAAACACTGTCCAAACTCTCATCAAAGAAATCTCATTTTCAGTATCAATTTCCTATGGAAAAGGTCCATCTTTGACATCCTCCATTAATTTGCCTGAGATCTCAAAATTCAAAGCAACGTTCTCTTGATGCTCTTCCATTGCACCAATATAATAATGTTGCTGGTCTTTGCAAAAAAATATAAACACTTAATTATATCGTTTTCACTAATAGATAATAAAAAACGACCTTAATGAATTTTATAAGTAAATATATTCCCATATTTTTAAACACACTAACTACGCAAATTAATCTGCCACCTACCTCTTAAATGAAAACAGACTCACACTGTGATCTTACACACATAACACTATCCCTTCCAATTTAGTAAAATGATTACTACAATCAAAGAGACTCTTGCTGGGAATATTCTTTCAGGCTTTTTTTGCACAATCTGTGCCTCTGCCTGCAGCCCTACAACACCTATCCACTGTGTGTACCATGTCTGTATCTGCTTGCACTATCTGGCCCTCTGCCTACAGCACTCCACCATCTATCCTCTGTGTATACCATGTTTCTGTCTGCTAGCACTATCTGAGTCTATGCTTGAACCCTCCCACCCTCTCTCTGCACCATCTTTTCTGTGACTGCACCATCTGTCCCTCTGCCTGCAGCCCTACACAACCTATCCTCTGTGTGTACCATGTCTGTATCTGCTTGCACTATATGTCCCTTTGCCTACAGCTCTCCATCTTCTATCCTCAGTGTGTACCATGTCTATTTATTTATTTATTTATTAAACGTTTTCTTTAGCGCGAACAAGACCCTTAGGTATCAGAGCGCTTAACACATCAAGAAATACATAAATTACATACACGTCTTTCCATAAAGAACAGTACGATAGTATACAGTGATGTGAGGTAGGTTGTGGAGTATGTATAGAGTACAGTATCAGTATAGGGTTGGTGAGTTCCTGTAAATTTCACAAAGTTAAAAAATGTAGTATCATTTTAAGTCAAGAGATGAATTGCCTTGTGTATGGTAGGAACTTACTCATGAGAAAGATCTTAGATTCTCTCTTGAATGTTGCAGTGTTAGTAATTTTTCTAATGTTCGGCGGGAGAGAGTTCCAGATTCTGGGGGCCGCTCCTGAAAATGCTCTATCGTATGTTTTTTTCTTCTTGAAGATTGGTGGTCTCAGCATCAGATACTTGGCACTCCTGGAAGGTCTATTTCCTCCAGAAATTTCAATTTTCTGGGCAAGGTATCTAGGCGTGTTGTGATGAATAGCTTTGTGGGTAATACATGCCATTTTTAGTTGTATTCTAGCTTCGTAAGGTAGGCAATTTAACGCTTTGAGGTGGGGGGAGATACGGTCAAATTTCCTCGTTCCGGTGATAAGCCTTGCTGCTGCATTAAGGCATGCTTTCAATGGTGCCATTGAAATTTTTGGCAGACCTGCTAACGTTGTACACCCGTATTCGATCCTAGAGATGACCAGTGATTGTACTGCTAGTTTTAGATCCAACTCAGTCAAAAAATGATTTCATTTTCCTTAAGTAGCTCAGATGAAACCGGGCGTTTTTTGCCATTGCTTTGATGTTGGCTTTCATGTTTAGGTTCTCGTCCAGTGTGATTCCTAGTGATTTCGCCGAGCCCACAAGTGTGGGAGTGCAGTTTATCGCTGTGATCATTTTAGACCATTCCTTCACTTCTGCTTGGTTCTTTTGAGGCGATATAAGTAAGAATTCAGTTTTAAGTGCGTTTAGCTTCAGATGATTGATAGCTAGCCATTTTAGCGTCATTTTGAGGGCCTCATTCATTAGGATGATGTCTTCCAAGGACGCGATCTTGATGTATATCTGTGTGTCATCAACAACAACAACATAACGATAAGGTGGGACCCCGGGGAGTGTTTATAGACCAGGCTCTGTGTATATCCCCAACGAATATGTAACAACAACAAAATACCAGAGGGTCTTAAAAAATTGAATTGTGATGCGTGTGAAGGACTAGACAACAAATAAATTCGCAATGGACCTTAAATGAAAAAGTATTCTATGACAACCTGAGAGATAGTCAAAGATACCCATCAGTCACCACTCGGAACCGCCCTTCATCATTTGGGTTTCTTCCATTACCATCTACCCAGTTAAGTTGTTCTCAAAACAAAGAAGATCAAGATGTGGATAGATCTCCTTGATTGGGAAAACCGGTAGTATGGTACACCACTTCTCAGAATTAGTAAGTGGAATAAGGTGAGGTGACGGATGCAGTGCAGTGCTAAAAGTGAGGAAAATAAAAAGTAAAGTGTGTCTTAAAATTTGGATGAGGGAGTACAGATCAAAGTTTATTCAAGTGGTACTCACTGCACCAATATTAAAAAATTTGTGAAGACAGTTGGGAAATATATACTGTCTAGAGATGGAACTAGGTCTACATGTTTCAGCAATTATGGGACAACTATGTCCTTGCTTTCTTCAGGACCTTATAACAAATTAACTGCTACTGCAAAACTATAAATGTGCAAATATATTAATTAGTGACGAATCAAAATCCAAAGACAAGTACAGAGATCACCTGTGAATTCTAGGTGTAAAGATCTTGTCTTGTTCCTTACAGGTTATGTCGTTCACTGAAAAAGGGTCAGAGCAAAAAATTAAGTGTCATACAAGTAAAATTCACACACAGTTGCACAAATCATACTGTATAGCTTAGTCTACAGATTAGGGACTTTAAGCTTGAGTCAGACTATCTGTGCTGACTATCCAATGATCATAATCATTATATCTTTTGAACTCATACTTTTTAGGATATATCAATTATATGCCATATAAAAAATAGAGTGGTTCTTACCATAGTTTGTAAGAAAAGAAGGCCTCACCCCACCTGGCAGTGGCTCAGGAGTAGAGTGAAGCACCGCTCTGAAGAGACAAATAAACGACAAAGTCAAGAATTCGTCTCTAAAACATGAAACAGACACCCGTATAGCGAGCAACCCCAAAAGAGAAGAAAGTAATAGAAAAAACGCCAAAGAGGCGTATTTTGATTCAAGGGACAGAGCAACATTGGTCTCTTAGTTATCTCACCACTCGCGTTTTAAACAGGTCGCTTATTTAGAAGATTAGCGAGTGGGCGTAACAAGTGCCGAGTTTGGAAAAGAATGCCGGCAAAAGGTAAAAGGTAGAAGGTAGAAGACTGGAGGCCCTTGCATGCTTACCTATCCGTCGGTACTCCGACGCGGGCGTCTGAACCGACTGGGGAGGCACCGGCGGATAGCTACGTGCTGGTTTATAAGGACCGCTCTGATTGGGCAGAATAGTCACGTGGTTATTGTGTTCGTCCCCTGATTCGTTCCCTAAACCAGGAAGGGTGGCGAAACAAAGCATTCTATTGGTCGAACGGTTCCTAGGTTACCAGGGTGTGTTTACCAACAAAGTGCCGAGGGTTTTACATAAGATTGAGAACCATCCCACATTACTGCCATGATGGACGATATTGGTGACCTTCTACCATTGACTGTGAATCCATGTCCTACATTTTCAACTTACACATTGCCCAATACCTAGGTGTACCAGTTTTATGGTAAAAGACAGATCTCTACCCAGTTGCTGAGGCATACACTAACCCTGTTTTGTTCAAAAGATAGATCTCTACATAGTTTCTGAGGTACATATAAACCCTGTTTATTTTCTAAATCGCACTACAACTTTTAGGTTGTGGGTTGAACTTATAGAACTGTTCTTAGAACTTTTTTGAACTGTGGCGACTATTTATCAGTCGGCGCATCTTCAATCACTAGACACGCCGTCTCGGTAATATCAGAGAGAGTCCGATCTGAAGGTTACCAATATCGTCCATCACAGCAGTTATTTGGGATGGTCCTCATTCTTATGTAAAACTCTGGGTGGTTTTGTTGGTAAAAACACTCTGGTAACCTACTATCAGTCGGCGCTTTTCCAATCATTGGAGACGCCGTCTCCGTAGTATCAGAGAGAGTTCGATCTGAAGGTCACCAATATCGTCCATCAGGGCAGTAATGTGGGATGGTTCTCAATCTTATGTAAAACCCTCGGCACTTTGTTGGTAAACACACCCTGGTAACCTAGGAACCGTTCGACCAATAGAATGCCTTGTTTCGCCACCCTTCCTGGTTTATGGAACGAATCAGAGGACGAACACAATAACCACGTGACTATTCTGCCCAATCAGAGTGGTCCTTATAAACCAGCACGTAGCTATCCGCCGGTGCCTCCCCAGTCGGTTCAGACGCCGGCGTCGGAGTACCGACGTATAGGTAAGCATGCGAGGGCCTCCGGTCTTCTACCTTCTACCTTTTACCTTTTGCCGGCATTCTTTTCCAAACTCGGCACTTGTTACGCCCATTCGCTAATCTTCTAAATAAGCGACCTGTTTAAAACGCGAGAGGTGAGACAACTTAGAGACCAATGTTGCTCTGTCCCTTGAATCAAAATACGCCTCTTTGGCGTTTTTTCTATTACTTTCTTCTCTTTTGGGGTTGCTCGCTATACGGGTGTCTGTTTCATGTTTTAGAGACGAATTCTTGACTTTGTCGTTTGTCTCTTCAGAGCGGTGCTTCACTCTACTCCTGAGCCACTGCCAGGTGGGTTGAGGCCTTCTTTTCTTACAAACTATGGTAAGAACCACTCTATTTATTATATGGCATATAATTGATATATCCTAAAAAGTATGAGTTCAAAAGATATAATGATTATGATCATTGGATAGTCAGCACAGATAGTCTGACGCAAGCTTAAAGTCCCTAACCTGTAGACTAAGCTATACAGTGTGATTTGTGCAACTGTGTGTGAATTTTACTTGTATGACAATAATGACACTTAATTTTTTGCTCTGACCCTTTTTCAGTGAACGACATAACCTGTTAGGAACAAGACAAGATCTTTACACCTAGAATTAAAAGGTGATCTCTGTACTTGTCTTTGGATTTTGATTCGTCACTAATTAATATATTTGCACATTTATAGTTTTGCAGTAGCAGTTAATTTGTTATAAGGTCCTGAAGAAAGCAAGGACATAGTTGTCCCCTAATTGCTGAAACATGTAGACCTAGTTCCATCTCTAGACAGTATATATTTCCCAACTGTCTTCACAAATTTTTTAATATTGGTGCAGTGAGTACCACTTGAATAAACTTTGATCTGTACTCCCTCATCCAAATTTTAAGACACACTTTACTTTTTATTTTCCTCACTTTTAGCACTGCACTGCATCAGTCACCTCACATTATTCCACTCACTAATTCTGAGAAGTGGTATACCATACTACCGGTTTTCCCAATCAAGGAGATCTATCCACATCTTGATCTTCTTTGTTTTGAGAACAACTTAACTGGGTAGATGGTAATGGAAGAAACCCAAATGATGAAGGGCGGTTCCGAGTGGTGACTGATGGGTATCTTTGACCATCCCTCAGGTTGTCATAGAATACTTTTTCATTAAAGGTCCATTGCGAATTTATTTGTTGTCTAGTCCTTCACACACATCACAATTCAATTTTTTAAGACCCCCTGGTATTTTGTTGTTGTTACATATCTGCGTGTCATCCGCATACATGTGGTAGGATATTTTGGAATTTCGCAGAATTTCTGTAAGGGGTTCGATGTACAAATTAAACAATGATGGAGATAATGTCGATCCTTGAGGTACTTCTATTGCATTTGGACAGGAAGGTGAAAGTGATTGGTTGACCAGGAATCTCTGACTTCTGTTGTGTAGGAAGGATTCGAACCATTTCAGCACTGTACAAGATATGCCCATCCTGTCCTGGAGTCTGTTCAGTAATTTTTCATGGTTAACTGTATCAAATGTAGATGATAAGTCTAGGAGGATGAGTAGGCAAGATCTGTTTTGATCTAGTGCTTGTAGTGCATCATCGACAATGTGTAGGATTGCCGTTTCCGTGCTGTGACCTGTTCTAAATCCCGATTGGCAGTCATCTAATAGTGAGAAATTGTCGATGTGTTCATTCAACTGTTTCTGAACACATTTCTCTATTAATTTGGCAAGGAGTGGTATGTTGGTCACTGGGGGATAGTTATTTGGGTCAGCTGGGTCCACTGAAGGTTTTTTGATGATCGGTATTACTTGACCTGTTTTTAGGCATTCTGGAAGGATCCCCTGGGCGAGAGAGGCGTTTACTATTTCTGTCTATATAGGAGTCAAGATATGCCTGACTTCTTTCATGCACTTTGATGGTAGTGGGTCGTTATAGTGGTTGTCAGGTTTGATGTCAGATACAGTTTTAGTAATATCATACTGGTTCAGTAATTTAAATGTGTCCCAGTGTGCTTTGTTTTTTAGCAACTTATCCCCTTCTTTTGGAGTAGTGTTGCCCCCTGATGTTGTGTGGTAGTCAGGGTTGTCTGCAGCCATCTTGAGTTCTCTATCCTGCTTGTTGGCTTTGTCGGTGAAAAGGTTTGAGAACTCTTCACAGCTTAGCGGCGTTTTGGTGACTTCTTGGGCAGATTTGGCCTGCTTGTTCGTTTGTTGTTTTAAGATCTCAAATAATTTCCGAGGTCTGTTCTTGGTGTTGTCAAGCTCTGATCTAATAAAATCCTTTTTAAATTTGAGGATTTTTTTGTTATATTCATTTCTGATTATTTTAAGGGATTTCAGTTCCGGGGATGATGGGTGTTGTCTCCATTTTCTTTCTGCCTGTCTTAATTTTCGCCGGGCTTCATTCAAAGTCCCATTGAACCTTGTTTTTTTTCCCTTTTCTGTGATTCTTTTCAATTTTAGTGGTATAGTGGCGTCGACTATATTTGTTACTGAGGTAGTGTAGTGGTTCGTTAGATCTGTTACATTCTGTGTGTTGTGAGGTAGGTTTAGGTCCTTCCTGACGTTTTCAATTAGTAGTTCCATTGCTGAGTCTCTTATATCTCGCATCCATCTTTGGACTTTAATAGGCTGTGAGGTTTGTATCTTCATCCATGTAGGTATCACACTGAGTGTCTGCTTTACACAGACACTCAGTGTGATCCAGGACAAAAAGTTTAAAACCAAACTATTTTCCAAAACACATTTACCACAGGAAAATTTTAAGACACAGAACACAACCTAACTATTTCAGCAGTACAATACAGTGCAGAAACCTGAGTCATTTTCAAAATACATTTCCAATTTGCAACATTAGTTTTTGCCAGAATTACATCCAAACATAAGACACAATATTTTTATGAAAGAAAACAGTATAACAGAGAGAGGTAGACTGTGAGAAGACACAGGGGGGATTATAGTAAAAGATGCAAATATAATTCTTTAATTTACACAGACACTCTGTGTGATCCTGGACAAAAAGTTTAAAACCAAACTTTTTACCAAAACACATTTACCACTCGAAAAACTTTAGGAGATAGAACACAGCCTATCTATTTCAGCAGTACAATACAGTGCAGAAACCTGAGTCATTTTGAAAATACATTTCCAATTTGCAGTATTACTTTTTACCAGCATTACATCCAAACAAAAGACAAAATATTTTCATTAAATAAAACAGTATAACCAGAGAGAGGTAGACTGAGAGAAGAGACAGGGGAGATTATAGTAAAAGGTGCAAATATAATTCTTTAATTTACACAGACACTCTATGTGATCCTGGACAAAAAGTTTAAAACCAAACTTTTTACCAAAACACATTTACCACTCGAAAAACTTTAGGAGACAGAACACAGCCTATCTATTTCAGCAGTACAATACAGTGCAGAAACCTGAGTCATTTTGAAAATACATTTTCAATTTGCAGCATTACTTTTTACCATCATTACATCCAAAACATAAGACACAATATTTTCATGAAAGAAAACAGTATAACCAGAGGGAGGTAGACTGTGAGAAGAGACAGGAGAGATTATAGTGAAAGGTGCAAATATAATTCTTTAATTTACACACACACTCTGTGTGATCCTGGACAAAAAGTTTAAAACCAAACTTTTAACCAAAACACATTTACCACACCAAAAAGTTTAGGAGACAAAACACAGCCTATCTATTATTCATTTACCACACTAAAACAATAAAGAAACAGAACACATCCTATCTATTTCAGCGCTACAATACAGTGCAGAAACCGGAGTCATTTTCAAAATACATTTCCAATTTGCAGCATTACTTTTTTGCCAGCATTAGATCCAAACATGAGACTGACACTGTGACCTTAGACACATAACATTAATCCTTGCAATTCAGTCAAATAATTACTACAGTGAAAGGGGGGGGAAGAGGATCTTCCTAGTTGTGTTCTATAAAGAGAGCAAAGGTGAGGAAGACAAAAATAGAGAGACAATATGAGCGAAAAAATAAACAAAAGAAATTAAATCAGATGGTCAGAGAGAATTACAAAAACAGGAGTAAAGGAAAGGGATAATGACAGTGAAGAAAAAAAAGGGTAATGAAAGGAGAGTGAGAGAAAAAAACATATTAAGAAAAAGGCAAAAGGTGTAAGTAAAACAGAAGGATTTATAGAGAAACAGGAGAAGGGAAAAGAACACTGTTGGACAGAAATGAAGACAGTGAGAGACAGAGAAAGAGCGGGAAAATTAGTAACTACCACATTGCAACTCATTTTTATTATTAACTTAAAATACACAACATATATTCCCTCACAAATTAATAACTCACCTTTAAAAATGCTTTTGAAGATTGAGAACAGTGCCAAAAACACACCAGATTGTCTTCAGCAGAATCTCTGAAATGTACCTCAGACACTGCAACCACAAATGGCCCTGATTCTCTCTCATTAAAGACACATAACTCTGTACATACCCAATCAAATTTCTTCCCACACAAAATCAAAACCAAACTAACATTTTAATTGGATGTACATTACACCACTTTCAAACTCACGTAATGTTCAACCTTTCCCCACTGCCTGTTACCATGGCAACTCTCCATAGAACACCTATCTGAACTCAAAATGTTAAAAGTTCATCTCTCAATGTTGCAAACCAAACCAGCAAGTGTTTTTGACCTCTCAATAAACCAGCTTGTCCTGTGCAATGTTCTTTTCAATTACTTTTTCTAAACCAATAGTATTATTACTTTAAAAAAAAACAGTAGGATGCACCCTAGTTTTCAATCTTAAATTATCAGAAACCACCAATCATTTCTTCTTTTTCAAGTGCACTGAATCTCAACCACTTTTTTTCTAAACTCCCACTTTCAAACTGCCATTTCATTACCACAACCCATCTCAGTACAACCACATCTGCCTTCTAGATGCTGAAAGTCTGGATAGTAGGACATAGCTATATTTTCTGGAGTCAAAGGTATGTAGCAAATAGATGCTTTCACAACCTTGATTTACCAAATGTGGATATTATGTGGATTGGTTAGAGAGGATTGAGATGTCACCAATTGATGCCATTGGTAAAATTCTTCATGCATCTACCACCCCATACCTCATAATTATGCACTGTGGTGGCAATGACCTGGGCACATCGACTGGGGTAGGTGTGGAAATGCATTTAAAGGACACCTTTGGGCAATTGATGACACTTTTTCCAAAAACTGCCTTGGTATATTCTAATATATGCCAAAGGAAAAAATGGAACTGGTCCAACCAATTTTGTCCACAGATTGAGAAAGCAAGGAAACATGTGAATAAATCTGTTTCTGCTTTCCCCAGAGACTATGGTATGGGTTCTATATACCACAACAATTTGCGTTACAACATGCAAGGCATCTATAGGAGAGATGGTGTACATTTTACAGACGAGGGGAATAGAGTCTTTCTTTTAAACTTTAGACTCTGCATAGGTACTTACCAGTAGGTACAAAAAACACCCAATGAACACAACAGCTCTTTTTAAAGTCAACCAACATCTAAATACTCTAACTTATTATTTAACTGTATTTTTTTATAGTTTTTTTTTCTGACGCGCGCACGATGCGCGCACGGTGCACGCACCTCGCGATATTTTGTATAAAAAAATAAATAAATGTGTCCTTCGGGGTCCTTCAGGGACCATCTCCGTAGGCCTAGGGGATCAGGGAGACTCTACCCTGCCCCCTTATCACATTCTCCACTTTTATTTCTCACTCTCTTTTAAAACTACACAAAATGGCGGCTATGGGGTGCGCGCACCGTGAAAAATAAAAAATGTTTTTATGGCTCTTCGGGGTCCTTTAGGGACCCCGAGAGAAGGCATAGGGGGTCAGGGAGACTCCACCCTGGCCCCTTTTCATGTTTCCCTCTTTTATTTTAGACTCCCTTCTGCCTCGAAAACAAGATGGCGGCCTACACTTCCTGATTTCTACCGATTCGAATGTTGACAGACATCCAACAGTAAATCAAAATTCCACTCGCGCACGGGAAGGTGCGAGCACCGGTGCGCGCATGGTGCGCGCACGTTGCGCGCCTATAGATTTATACATTTTTTCAAACTCAATTTTATCAAAAACTACTGGAAGAATTTACACCATTTAAACAAAAGACCGTACTGCGTACCAGTCCCTACCATTTTGCCAAGTTTGGTGTAATTCCGTTCAGGCTGTAGCCGTGTCTAATCTTCCTATGGAAAATAACATGGGGAAAAACACGTTTTGGGACCCCTCTTTTTTCTCAGCCCCCACTTGACGGATCCCCCCGAAACTTTCAGGGAAAGAGCGGAGTGGAGTGGGCCATCTTCTTTGAGAAATTCGCGAAGATTCATCGACCGGCGCCAAAGTTATTCCTAATAGAATGTTGCGGGTTTCCTATGTAACTAGGTTCTAACTATATATACCTACTGACGACCGCCAGTAGGTTATATATATATATATATATATATATATATATATATCCCTCAGCAAAGTGATGCAACGCACAGCAATCGCCTTACCCCAGCCTCCAGTGATGGTGTTCCACAGCGGGATGGCGAGACCCTCAATATTCGAAGTAGACGCTGAATTCAATCAAGAAAGAAACAGCATGCCGTGGACATCAATGGTTGCAAAAGTGGTCCTTTAATTATCAAGGTTTTGACACAACCATGCATTTCCGGGTTGCGCCCTTGCTCACAAGAACACTGTCACTTTCAAACTGATTTAAATAAACACACCATGTGATACCCAGTAATATGAACATAGTGAACAGACTTAAAAATTTCAAGTTACTTCACTCGAAAACACTGATTTATACTCAAAGTGTACTACCTTAAATTCACAACAGATTCCATTAAATTACATGTGTAATTCATATATTAATTATTGCATTGCAGTGAGGAATGTTAAACGTCCGTGTTACATAAAACAGACCTCCGTAACTTTATTGTCCCGTTTGTGCACGCACACTACTGCGTTGGCATTGTCAGAGTTCAGGACCTTAAATGCATATCTACCCCGATTTGTGCCATGCTTGGTAAATATACGTTGGACTCAGAGCCCCCAGCTCACAGTCCAGCACTTCATGCCCATGGGAAAAACGGACTGCAAGACCTCAATTTCGTGCTTGAATTTTATTTAGCCACCATTTTCACCATGACGTGTTTCGGCATCACTCGGCCTTGATCCATATATATGTATTTCATATATATCATGAGTTATAGTTGCTACTCTTATGTGCGACAGACATTTCAGTTGGATAATAATTTTTATTACAGCATAAAATATTTAATCGAAAGAATGATGTGAAAGTTGAATGCTGATATTAAGCATATGTGTGTGGAGGTATGGGCCATTTACTCACCATACAGACTAGCATCTAAAAATCTGAAAACCTGTAAGCACTCCTTTTTGCTACCCCGAATCGCTAGTATAATGTGGAAATTTTACGGACTGCAAAACATAGCTACCGGTGTAAAAGCAGAATTGTGATGATGAAGTGAGAATATACAATGACTTTCTTTACTCTGTAGTCTCTGTGCTTCCAAAGTAATTGTTCTGATGGAACATGATTAGTATTGAGCTAATACTAGATGCTCCACTGAAAATGGCGATGTGCTCAAAATGAAGAAATATTTGAGTGTTCTAAACATAAAATTAAATACACGTAAACCTATTCCACAAATGCCGCTTCTATTGATGAAAAAAAATGTTTTTGTTCAGGTCAATGTATCTTCCTACAGCATTACCGTAATTGCAGAAATAGTTTATCAGCATAAGGCCTTTGTTAACGTTGTCTGTTATTATGTAAATTACATTCACCTATTACTATTCTAAAAGCTCTTTATTATCAAATCCTAAATTAGCATTTTTTCAAATTACTCTACCTTCAACTAATCCTATTTTTATAATGACATTTGTTTTATTCAAGCATATTGAAAATGAATGCCTTAAAGAAAACACATTCATTCATTGCAACTCCAACAGCTTTGCATTTAATATCTGTCATATAGAATATGTTAATTGTTTTACCACTGCTTTTATATGTATCTCCAATACTCTTTAGGGGCTATTTATGAGGCTGTTTGCATCGATCTTGCACCATACAACATGGTGCAAGACCGACACAAACCTTAAGAAAGGTTTTTGAAGCCACACAAAGGCACTTTAAGTGGCTCTGAATGGCTCCAAAAATCTGGAGTAACAAAACACAGAGCAAATGGCTGTGTTACATTAGTCTGTCCATCTGAAGGCATTCCGTGGGCATTGAGTGGGTGTTTCCATGCAACACCCAAGGTTTTTGATGGTTTCCCAGATTTACAAGATCGTGTAAACCTGGGAATGTGCCAAAATCTTACACCTTCGCAGGGGTGACGTTACCTGGAGAAATATCTCTATTCCTCCTCATTTCTTCCTTTTTTTCAGCGTGCTTGTTGGACAGTGGTTTATTAGTAGTGGTAAGGTCACAAACACAATAAAAGGTACAGACAAGGTCGCAATAAATTATTCCCTTGCTCAACCCTTGGTAGCTTGCAATAAACAGACAGGCGTAACTTAGGTGACATGTGCGTAAAGCATTTAAAACAACAATACATTTAACAAGTAAGACACACTATACAATAAAAATCCAACTCCAATTTATGTAAATAGACTATACTTTTATGAACAAATAGACACCAAAACTATCGAAATCCAATGTGGGGAAACAGTGATATGAATTTTTAAAGAATAAACACTTTATAGTGTTTAAAAACATAGAATGCCACTTTGGGACATCTGTTTGCGCTTGACTGGGACAAAGGCAAAGTCTGAGGCCAACTGTAATGGAGTCCTGATTGAATACACTAAGTGGGAAGCCTCGGTCAAAATTTTACCTTCACACTGGTTTTTCTGGAGCTTTTTCTCTCGACATCAAGCAAGGCACTTCATCAGACCAGATTCAGTGTGGATTCGCCAGCTTTGCTTTCTGCGAGGCGCCTGTCAAAACCTGGAAGTCTGAAGCTCCAGAGCTTTTAGTGGGATGAACCTGAAATCCAGACTGGGTCGCGGCTGAAGGTAGCCTGCTTGTCTCGTGATGTCGGGTTCGCACCTAATGGAACCTTTCCCGAAGTTGCTCCACACGTCTCCAAACGTCTGGAACCTATTCCTGACTTTCCTCTTCAGCGTACAAAGTGTACTAAACATAAATCAAAGTGTCTGGATTCTCCTAGATGGTTCTTCGGATGCCTAGTCTGCAATTCCCACAATGCACCATGCCAAATCCTTAAAAGTCCACTGGACGCACTCTGGATGGAGACTCTTGGTGTAGATGATGCAGGTGGGCTCTGTTAAGCTGTAGCTTTCGGGAAGTTCACTCCTTGGACTTTCATAGTTAGGTAAAGTCCTTCTCATGCTGAGTACCACAGTGTGCAGCAATTACAATCCTGATGAGTGCAGTCCACTTGATGCAGGCCAGGGAGTTAGCAGGGTAGTCCTTCTTCTTGTCTCTTCAGGCAGCAGATCTGAGAAGCTATGCAGCTCTCCCAATTGTATCCATGGTTTTTGGGCATCAAGCAGGGGGGGCACCCCTGACCTATGGGATGCAGGGTGCCACCCAAGTGTATTACCACTTACTCCAAAGCGCAGCATACTACTAACCCAAAAAGCATAATTCTTTCAAAATCCAGCATGGAGAATGTTTCTTGAGAAACGTTCTATCAGGCTAACCCAACCCGCAGGTGTGGCTAATTGTTAGGCCTGTGCAGAGTTCAAGGTGGTCCGCAATGTGGAACTCTGCAAAGTGACAAAAACCTTCACTGGGCTCTGTGGACTTTCACAAGTGGCGGAGTGGGGTAAGTCACACCGCTTGCACTGATTTATAGCAGCAGACATTTGCACTGCACTGTAAAATCATCACAAATGTTACCACATGCAGCACAAGAGGGCGTAGCTTCTTTTTGCTGCTCAAGTAGATGTTCTTCTTAAGCGGTAGCTTCCTCAACACTAGCTGCAGGTTTCTCAATGTGAGCGATAGCGACCTGCAGCAACTGCCCACTTTGAGAAATTTTGCAGGTGGTCTAGCATTGGATTTTCCTTGCTCACGCTCACTAACTCAATATTGGCATGCCACAGGGGAGGAAAAGCTCCCCTACGCTGAGTGCTACGGAACTTTGCACTCTACGCGGAGTGTGACAAACTCAGCGAGTGGAACAGAGTTTTTCACCCAGGCCTACTAATTTTCCTAATGTGCCTCACAGGATTGGTTCTTTTGTGCAGGAAGGTGCCCCTCCTGCACAAAAACAAACTTGCATGCAATGCAGGCACCCATGCACCAAGGTGTAAGTGTGCCTGCCTTGGCACTAGGTAGCCAAAAGGGCACCAGCACCGGGTAAAGGACAGGAAAGCACCTTATTGCATTAAATAAGGTGTATTCCTGCCCTTTCCTCCTCACGCATTGCAGCAAGGTGACTTGCTAGGCTGCATTGCATGATTTACCCATAAATATGCCCTTCTGAATTCAATGAACTACCTTTAAAAAAGGGCAAATATCGAACCTGTCACTCGTTCTCTATCATGATTGGTTCCTATGATTATCCACACATTTATTCACGGATGACATTTACATGCCTGCCTTTTATTATCACTGACCACGATGTATACCTTTGCCCTTTACTGCATGCTGCGTTTATGCATTTAAAATATTTTACTAGAAGAAAGATGTCATTGTACTGTGAGTGTGGACTGATCCAGCGGCCTATAGAAAATATATCATAAACAACGCTACCCAACTTCATAACCTATAAACAAAATTCTACACTAATTTATGGACCCATTTATAAACATGACATATTTGGGCCTACTGAATCAGGTGGTCAGATCAAATCTATATACACATTATTTACAAACTATATACAAATTTATACATCTGCGTAAGAAATATTGTCATTAGAATAAATCCTAACCATTTAAACGACCACCATTGGCGATGGGATCTAGCTAATAGTAACCTGCACTTCTGAATAATCAAGACCAGCTTGTTTGTCAAAAGTAAGATTTTTATTTACTAAATATATGGTAATTTAAAATGTAATTTTATAAATGCAATTTTATTAGCATTAAAGTAAGCATGTTTGAAAAGCTTCATGAGAAAAATACAGTTTAAGTAAGAAATTCAAAGTTTAAGTAAGATTTTAACAGTTTAGCATTTCTAAAGCCTAAGTCCCTAGCTAAGCTAAATAAATGGAAAATAAAGTAAAGTTCTTTGAGGATTCTTACGTGCTCCACGCAAAGTTCAGCAGCACTTCACCCTCATCGGAAAGTCAGAAAGCAGCAGCCAACCCATCCCTAAGGGCATGACTTTTTATACCTTTCTATGCTAGCTAAACTAAGCGAAGGAAAGTTTTCAAAAATCCACGAAGTCCCATTGGTTGAGAGTGACAAGTGACATGTCACCCACATTTCAAAAGTTCCATTAGGTCACGTTTCTTAAAGACCATTGTCTTTTCCGAATGCAACCAGGAGCTTCCTTGGTTTGCAACAATTGTAAATTAATGTTCTCACAGTGTTCATTTCATTTCCGCGGGTGCCAAGTTAGAGCTGACAAAATTGTCCTTTATCACTGACTTCCGACCTTGGCCACGTCCGACAAAATGGTGACAGCATGTCAGATTTGCTTAGTGAATGCAGCTTTGACGAACACTTTTTTTCAGAATGGGCATCTCGTGACTTGTGCAGAAGTAAAATTCAGCTTTAGTAAACTCGAGCAAACTAGGCCCAAAAGCAGGCAACTTATGCTTTCTATTAATAAACAAACACAAGAAAAGTATTAATGTAAGAAATAATGTTGATTCTGTATCCACCCTAGGTTTACTAATTAATTAACCCTCCCAATTAGTCTAATGTTACCTAGCAAAATGCAAACAAATAAAGCAGCGTTTATATCTACCAGTCTTCATGAATCCATGAAACTTATATGCACCTAGAATAGTAGAAATGACATCACATAGACAAGGGAAAGCAAAATAAGCACATGCTTCTTTTAAGTTTGCTGCAGTTAATAATGACAAAAACGAAAACAACAAATTATTTTTATTATTTTGCACGAACAAAAAGATGCAACATTTATGCACGTTTATGAGCACACATGTTAGTCCCCCCATGTGTAAAGTTTAATCTAGGTTGTATTAACACGATACATCACAAATCATTAATAATATTATTCATGTTATGGAAATGTGACTTTGCGAGTTTAAACAAAATTTTGTTTTCTATCTCGCTCCATCAACTCCCTCATCTGGTGATTAACAAATCACCACACCAACACCCAAAATTTTGGTAATTAAAATTTCCGAGAAATTGATTCAAATTCATTTGTATCAGTAATCCTAAAAATCTGTTTCTGCATAATCTTTGGAATTAGCATAACGCTCTCTATGTAACTCCTGTAATTCAATCTCCCTTTCTTCTTCTTTTCTAAGTTTATAGATTCTTTTCTTTTCTTTCAACTGCTTCTTTCTCTTATGCAACAAACAACCTATTTTTGTCAAAATAAAAATGAATACTATTATAATCAAAGGTGCCAAAATCTTGCCAAGAATTGAACTACCAATGTCTTGAAACCAATTTTTAATTGCTTGGAATCTTTTTGAAAGTTTCCCTGTAAAATCATCTTCTTCTAAAGGAATTATCTCTGAATGCATTTGTGTAATGTTTTTAATGTACATTTCAATATTTTTACTTTCATCAGGTATATATGTGCAACAATGTTGTACATGTAAAATGCCACAGACTCCTCCCTCCTTTGCTAGGAGTATATCTAAAGCAAGGCGATCTTGAATCACCATAGATCTGATTGCAATTACCTCAACATTCACTAATTGGAATCCATCAGCTGTGTCTGTTGACAATCTGTCAACAATTGTGGACAATTTTCTAATTCTCCCTGCGTTTAGGGTTATACCAACAAAAGGTATCACTGCTTGAAAAATATCTCCCAGAACTTCTGTAAAAGTTTCTCTTTTGACTCTATTTACGTAATTATGAATTTTGAACAATCCTTCTGAATCTCTATCAACATGAAACACTTTAGGAAAAACAATTCCCACATAACAAGTTCCATACCAATGGTCTGGAAGGTTGTAGTAGGCTTTGTCACCACAAACAAAATAAATCCCAGGGAAGATTGGATCTTTTCCACCTTTGAATCCCCAACCTCCCAAAATCTGATAAGTATCTTCACAGTTACTTGCACCTACAAAATAATTATCAAAAAGTGTATTATCTCTTCTAATGCAAAGCTTTCCACTAACTGGTTTATCTATGTGAATTGCAACGTTTTCAAGCATTTTGCCATTTAATTTCTCATCCTCTTTTTGCCAAAATTTTGACTTAGTCTGCTTGACTAATTCATTTCTTTTGTAAATTGCTCTTCTCTCCTCAACCATATTCAAAAATTTCTTTCCCTCAGCACTCAATTTACAGGTTAGATTATTCTTATAAGCATACTCATAAGTGAGTTCATTAGTAACAAGGAAAAATTCTCTCATTTGTTTGGCTTTCTTGTGCTTATTTAAAGCACCCTCAATCTTTATATTCGCAAAAATCTCGTCAAAATCTGAATAGTAATATTCTAAGCGTCCAGTTTGATAAAATAAGCTAGTTAACACACTACATGTTACACCATATGTAAGAGGAAGCATATTGTATGTTACTCCCTCAGAAACAGAAGCAGGTAACTTGACGCAGACATAGCAGTCTTTAGCATCCATTACCTTGACATATTCACTCAAAAGCTTAGTAAATGTATTACTTGAAAAATCACTAATAGATTTATCTTGATGAATGTTAGGTTGATAATCAATAACTTTAGCAGATGCACTATGTTTAGTTTGACTAACCAAAGCTTTGCTTGTCATGTTAACTTTGTGTAATTCTCTATTCATCTCTAATGGGATGATCACAGCTAAAACTAACCAGAGCAGAATTAAAATGAGCAGACACACCAGAGTCATCTTACAGCATCTCTTAAAAACAGAACACTTTGAAGTGCTCTCCTTAACATAAGGCATTTTTGGTTATTTTTGCCTCAAAATTAAAAACAAAATTTATTTTAAAATTTCTAAGAATTAAACTATTTATACCCCCCTTTTAAAATAATTTTATTTTTAAAACCCTAAACAAGTTTTCTTCGACCTTATGTCATACATAAGATTTCTTCAACTAAACAGTTTTTCTTCGACCTTATGTCAGCTAACAAATTTTCTTCAGCCTTTTGCCAAATTAAAATTTCTGTACTTCAATCATTGTCACTAATTTCCTCTATTTCGTTTTCTTCTTCACTACTACCATAAATGTCAATAACAGGTGGAATTACTAAATAAGTCCACTCAGGAGACTTGTATTTCTGGTTTGGTCTCACTATTCTTTTTCCTTTTCTCGACACCACTTCAATTTTCCTTCCAACTCCCACTTCCTTTCCAGGACTCTTTTGACTACTGATTTCTTCAACTTGCTCTTTAGGTTTCTTGATCAACCTGACTCTCAATCTTCCACCAGGCCAGTAGTCAGCTTTTCTCACGTATTTCTTCTTTGGTTCAGAAGCATTTGATTCTGACTTCCAAGCCCTTTTCTTTCTGTTTTCACTTTCACCATCCACGTCACTTTCTTCAGTTTCGTAGTCTGAAATTTCAATTGACTCAGGAACTTCTCTATTCGGCAGTTTTACTCTTTCAGGAACACTTCTCTGATTTCCAATACTGGTACTTGGTAATTTGTCTTCTTCTTCTTCTTCAATTACCTACAACTTCCCAGACTTTGGATTTCTGTTCCTTACTCCAGAGTTTGTTTTCTGCTTTTCGATACTCTCCTGGTCTGAAACTTCTTTTTGTTTCACTTCTCTGTCTTTAATAGAAACAACTGAATCCTCAGTTATCTTTCCTTTTAACAGATTCTCTTCACCTTCAGAATCTATTTCAATAATTTCCAAGTCTTTTCTTGTTGAATTTTCATTCACAGGTACAGGTTCCAGATGTCGACCTTCTTGTCGATCTTCAGAATCCGGATTTATTTCACCTTCTGCTTCAGAATCAGAATCATCTGTAGTATCACTTTCAACATCAGAACTTTCAGGAGTTGGTACTGGAATAGTATGACTAGGATGAATCCACCGTTTCAATCCTTTGCATTTTACAGCATTAGTAGTGATCAAAATTATTTGCCTAGGCTTCTGCCATCTAGGAGCCAGACAATTTCTTCTCCGATGTACTTTCGTTCTGACCCAGTCACCAGGTCTCAGGTCATGTGTCAAAACTTTCTCATTTGATTGTGCTTCAGTTCCCACCTGATTAGATACAGAAGTCACTATATCAGATAACCTTTTACAGTAATCCAAAATAGCACTGTCATTTATGCTCAACAGTTTACCTACAGGTACAAAGGCTTGTCTCATAACTCTTCCCATTAAAATTTCATGAGGACTCAAACCTGTCTTTTTATCTGGTGTACTTCTTAATGACATTAAAACAAGTGGAAGAGCATCTGTCCACTTTACACCTGTTTCAAGAGACATTTTTCCAATTCTGTTTTTAATTGTTCCATTAATCTGTTCAACTACCCCAGATGCCTCTGGTCTGTATGCACAGTGTATTTTCTGCTCAATGCTCAAAGCTTCACAAATTAACTTCATCAGTTTGTTATCGAAATGGCTTCCTCCATCACTCTCAATAGTGACTGGAAAACCGTACCTTGGGATAATTTCTCTGAGCAGTAGTTTTGCTACTGTAATTGAATCACAATGTCTTGTAGGAAATGCTTCTACCCATCTTGAAAATAAACAAACGATTACAAGAACATATTTTAAGCAATTGTGTAAGGGCATTTCAATGAAATCCATCTGTAACCTGGTAAAAGGACCACCCTCTCGACCAATTATTCCTGTCCCCACCAATGATTTTCTGTTTGGATTCATTTGTTGGCATGATAAACACCTTTGACAAAAAGATTCTGCAATTGTTCTGAATTTAGTATTGAACCAAGTCTCTCGAAAAAGTCTTATCATAGAATCTCTTCCAAGATGAGCCGGGCCATGATATAATCTGGCCATATCTGCAATCAAGCAATTCGGTAAGACTACTCTGCCATCTTTGTAAACCCACACTCCATCTTCATCACGTGGTCTACAATCTGATCTTAACCACAGATCTTTTTCCTCATCATCTGCTTCATTTTGTAATTCTTTAATCTCATTCCATGTTTCTACAACTGTTGTTAGCATTAATGAATTTGAATCAGTTTCTTTACTCCTTTCCCGATTGTATGAATAACCTTTTCTTGCACAGAATTTTGCCGTTTCATCTGCAAATGCATTGCCTTTTGAGATATAATCAACTCCTTTAGTGTGCGCTGCACACTTGACAATTGCGATTTCTTTCGGCAATTGTATTGCTTCAATTAATCTCCTAATGAAAATTGCATTTTTAATTGGAGATCCTGCTGATGTCATATAGCCTCTCTGAGACCAGAGTTGTCCATAATCATGTACAACTCCATACCCATACTGACTATCAGTAATGATGGTAACTCTTATATCCTTTGATACTTCACAAGCACGAATTAAAGCAATCAATTCAGCCACTTGTGCTGATCGAACTCCTTCAAGACATGATGCTTCTTCAACATCTGTAACTGTGCAGACTGAATATGAGGCTTTCAAGACACCTCCTTCTGATCTCAAACATGAGCCATCTACAAAGTAGACAAAATCTGATTCAGATAGAGGTCTATCTTTGATATCATGTCTTGGTTTCGTGCAGAATTCCATAACATCTAAACATTCATGTTCTGTTTCGATGTTATCAATGATCTCAGAATCAGGCAGTAATGTAGAAGGATTCAGATTCAAACATCTTGAAATTGAAACATTATCTGCTCCTAGTATGATTTTCTCATACTTTGTCAATCTGCTGCTTGTCAGATGCTGAGTTTTACCTCTTGTCAGCAATATTTCAACTGAATGAGGCACAAAAACTTTTACAGGAAATCCCATAATGATTCCTTCACTCTGTTCAAGACTAACACTTGTAGCTGCGACTGCTTTCAAGCAACCTGGTAATGCTTTTGCAATGGGATCAAGTACTGCAGAGAAATATGCAATAGGTTTCTTTAGATTTCCATGTCTCTGGATCAACACAGATAATGCACATCCTTCTCTCTCGCTGCAATACAGTTCAAAATCTTTCTCATAATTCGGCATACCTAAAGCAGGAGCTTGGCATAAGCTCTTTTTCAAATTCTCAAAAGATTCCATCTCAATTTCATTGAGAATAATTGGATCTTTTACATCAGACTTTGTCAGTCTCTGTAGTGGTTTTGCAATTACTGAAAATCCACTTATCCATTGTCGACAGTAACCAACCATTCCCAAGAACATCCTGACTTGTCTCTGTGTTCTTGGAGGTTGCATTGCTTGAATCATTTTAATTCTCTCGATTGTCACTTGCCTTTTTCCCTTTGCAATTCTGTGACCAAGATATTTTACTTCTTGTTTGCAAAACTGTAATTTTCCTGGAGATACTTTATGTCCCTCTTCTGCAAGGCGATTTAACAGTATTATTGTGTCTGTCACACAATTTTCTCTTGTCTTTGCAGCTATCAACAAATCGTCAATATACTGCACTAACGTAGACCTACCTGGTAAGTCCAAGTTTTCCAAAGATCTTTTTAACAATTCATTAAAGATTGAAGGACTTTCTGTATAGCCCTGAGGGATTCTAGACCATCCGAGGGTCTTACCTTGGAATCTGAAAGCAAAGATTTCATAACTGTCTGGATGTAAGGGAACAGTAAAAAATGCATTACAAAGATCAATGACAGTGTACCATTCAGCATCATGTGGAATCTGGTACAGAATTACTGCTGGATTTGGAACCACAGGACAACATGGAACAACTATTTGATTAACTTTTCTCAAATCTTGTACGATCCTAAATGTTCCATTTGACTTTTTAACTCCCATAATTGGTGAATTACAAGGACTACTCTCCATTTCTTTTAATACACCTTGTTTGATTAATTTTTCAATTATAGGCGTAATACCTTCGATTGTTTCTGCTTTCATTTTATACTGTGGAATATTAGGAAATTCTATTCCCTGTTTCAATGTAATTTTTACTGGATCTACGTTTTTCATCAGACCCATCTCGTTCCCAGTAAAATCCCATATATCAGGTTTCACTGTTTCTTTGAGCTCTTCAGGCAAATCTTTCTTTTCAAATGCAGGAAACAATTTTGTTTCTTCTGCTTCCATCATCATCATTGTCATTCTGTACAAACCATCTTCCTCCATTGTTTGTAACTCAACTCCATCAGGAGAACAATATATTCTGCAATTCATTTTACACAGAATATCTCTGCCTAGTAAATTTACTGGACTACTATTACAAACTACAAATCTGTGTTTATCTCTATAATTTCCAATTTCAACTGGAACTGGATCAGTTAAATCAGTTTTAATTTGTTGATTGCTTACTCCAACAACTTGGATGGTATCCCCAGAGAGAGGTAGGTTTTCAATTTCCACTGATCTAACAGTAGAACGGGTAGCGCCAGTGTCCACTAGAAAAGTGATGTCTACATCGTTAACTTTCCCGTTTACAAATGGACCGGACTGGTCAACCTCAAGAGTGGCTCCAACAACACACTCTTCCTCCTCTCTCGGGCACCGTCAGTAATAATCATCAGAATCACTGTCTTGGCTTTCTGTTAACAAAAATTGTTGTGAGGCATTTTGCATTTGCACCCTTTGTTGCTTTTGCTGTTTTTGCGGTCTTATTACCTGTTCATTTCCCTGAAATCCCACGTTTGGATTATATTTTTGAACTCCCCCACAATTCGGAAATGGTGGTTGTGGCAATTGATCCTGACAGTTATTCACCTGTTGCTGTTGCTGTCGCTGAATGTTTAACTCGTTTAACCCCTGTTGCATCTGTAGCTGTTGCTGCAGGTCAACACCATTCTGCATCTGTGGATTTAATAAGGGATTCTTTAAGTTTCTAGGAGGTTTAGGACACTCGTCTCTCCAATGTCCAATTTCGCCACAATTAAAACAAGGTAATCTTTGTTTCATCTCCTCAATCTTTGGGCTAAATTTTCTTGTAAAAATATTACCTTTAAGCTTTCCTTGTATCTGGTTCGTGTTTCCAGTTTGAACAAAATTTGTGTTCTTATTACCCATGCTGGCAATTTGTTGCTCAGCCACCTTTACCTGAGCCCACATGGCTTTCTCTTTGAGCTTCTTTTGTCTCACCTCTAACTCATCACTGCAATACTTAGCTTTTCTCAGAATATCATCCACAGAAAGTGATTGCCATCCTACAATGCTATTCCTGATCATATCTGCAATTTCAGGTTTTTGTCCATAAACGAATCTATAGATAAAATGACTCATGTCCTTTTCATCTAATTTTTCATAGCCACTGTATTGTTTAAAAATTAACAGTAACCTCTCATAAAAAGAATGAACTGATTCTTTTGTTTCCTGATTTGTCCTTTCTATTTTAACCCAATCAACTTCTTTGGGTGGAATTTTGTTTTTCATCCAAACGATCACCTTTTCGTAAAAATCCATTACAAGAGGATTTGGGGCACCTGTTTCTTTGATTCGCTCAGGTTCTGTTTTTGGCCAACTTATTGATATTTTACATTCTGTCCAAAGATCTGATGGTACGACAATGTCGAAAAATCCATCTAAATCAATCCACAGAACTTTTGACACTTTGATAAATCTATCCACTTGTCTATACCACTCTACTGGTTTCTCCCTCAATTTTGGAAAGTCATTTGTGAATAGCAGTATGTCCTGTCTTGACCAAGGGACATGAACATATCCTCCACCTGCAATCTCTCTCATTGGAAATTGTTTTGACAATTTGTCCAATCTTTCATCTTCCTTCTTTTTCGTCCATTTTACTCTCCACTTATTGAGTTCTCCCAGCTTTTTGATGTAAACAATCAAATCTTTTATATGCAGTATTCTTCCCATTGAGTTCAAACTCTCAATGTCACTTTCTGAAAAGTCTAATCTGTAATGCTTTGCAAAATTCTTTTGTTTACTCACATCGATTTCAAGTTCCGCTGCTAGTTCCTCTAACTGATCATATTTATTTTTAGTTTTCCACTGTATACTTTTACAAATGAACAGTAGTTCGTCATCTCTATAATAATTCAAACTATCTGGACCAATTGTTCCAATTATTAATTCTTCGATATTTGCTTTTAATTTAGCCACATCAAGTTTCGGAGTAGTCACCCTAACTTCAGGACTCCCTACATCTGAAATAGCACCCATTGGTGTTTTTGGAGATAAATCCTCATTAAAGGTTAAATCTGGCATTCTCGATCTCGAAGAGTTTATTTCGGATATGTCCGAATATCCGAAATTTATTTACATCCATTACATGCGAGGCGCCGGGGGAGTTTATACGTGGAAGATACCACACATCCCCCTTCCCTGCGGAAAGAAAAACATGAACATAACAAGAACTGAAGAACGCACCTGGAGGCACAGAAAACACCCTGCTGGGTGTGGCACAGTAACATTTTAGTAAACCTGGTGAAAGGTTGACAGAGTGGACAGGGCAACCCCGTTACATCATTATATACTGATCAAAATGTCTAGGTGGTCTGGTCACTCTTTTGCTAGGCCTGATGTTTGGGCGGGGAGTTATGGTTTGCCTCTTCGTGGTGGAACTAGTGCCCCGCCTAGGGTCTCCCTCCCGTCCCCTTGAATTCTCAGGTGGATGGTACTTTACAACCCTCCCAAGGTTCCATATTTTTCCTTCTTGTGTCTTGACTGCATTTTTGAACAGTTTGGTGACCTTGGTGGGGTTGCTGTACTCCGACCAACCTGCCTTCCCTGTTGGAGCTCTGATTTTGATACTGTCTCCCACCTTGAATTCTACTTCCTTTGTGGCATTGTGCCGGTCGTATCCTTCTTTCCTCTTTTCCATGGCTTCTCTTTGTTTCTTCAGGCTTTCTGCTTCTTTAGATCGGTCTGACCACCCCTTATGCCACTCCATCCATCCCGGGGTCAGCTTCGTGTTGGGTATCCTGGCACGGAGCAATTCAAACGGGGTGACCCCCGTCGTCTGATGTGGCGTGAACCTGTACGCTTCTAGCCGTCTCCACGCCTCCTCCTTCCAACTTATTCCGCTGGCTTTGGCCAATTGGATGCTTTCTTTGAGGGTTTTGTTAAAGCGTTCGACCATGCCATTAGTTTCAGGGTGGTAAAGGGCGCAACGCTTGTGTCTGATGCCTCTTTCCTCCAGGAAGTCTTCCATCTCCTTCGAACACAGTTGTACGCCGTTGTCGGTCAAAATGTTGCTAGGTAGTCCTTCCCGGATGAACACCTCCCCTAGAAAACTGATGACAGTTTTGGTAGTGACTTCACTGACAAACTTTATCTCTGGCCACCTGGAATACAGATCCACAAGCACCAAAAAGTAGGGTGTCCGCTGTTCTCCTGACATGGGGCCCACGATGTCCAATGCCAACTCGACCCATGGTCCTGAAGGGGACGGCCTGCACACCATAGGGGGCGTCTGTCGCCTTAGGACCTTGTCGCTGTTACTGCACGGGATGCACTCTCTGATTCTCCTTTCAGTGATCAGATCCATGCTCGGCCACCAATAGCTCTCCCTGAGTCTCTGCTTGGTTTTGGTGATGCCCAAATGCCCCTCGTGGGCTAGCTCGATCAGGTTGTCTCTTACCGTTGCAGGAGGTACCAGTCTCGTACCCCTGAATAGACATCCGTCTATAATGGACAGCTCGTCTTTAATGGTTAGGTATGGCCGCAGGTTTTCATCCCGTTTGTCACCGTGCTTCCAACCGCCTCTTACTCTTTGGCAAATCTCCTCCAAAATTTTGTCTTCTTCTAACGCCTTTCTCCACGTTTCTTCTCCCAACGCCTTCTGGATGGTGCAGACATCCTCCATCTGAAGGTCCTCTTGTTCTTCATCCGCCATCTCCTGCTTCTCTCTTGATCCTTCATCACCGACGAGCCTGGATAGACAGTCAGCTGCAAGGTTCTGTGTTCCGGGGACGTACTCGACATCAAAGGTGTATTCTTGAAGACCGACTACCCAACGCCTTATCCTGCTTGAGATGGCATCCAAACCCTTCTTACTGAATACTTCCACCAACGGCTTGTGGTCAGTTCGGAGGGTGAACTGAGTTCCCCAGAGGAAGTCTCTGAATTTTCCCAACGCCCAAAATACTGCCAAAGCCTCTTTCTCGATGACCGAGTAGTTGTTCTCGGACTTCTGGAGTGACCTCGAGGCAAAAGCTATGGTTTCTTCTCCTTCTTCTCCTACTTGGGTGAGGACAGCCCCCAAACCTTTAGCGCTTGCGTCGGTGGTGATTATAGTTATCCGGTTGGGTATATACGACTTCAAACTGGGGGCCTCTGCGAGTGCCTTCTTAACGTCCTCGAACTCTCTCTGGCACTCTTGACTCCACTGGAATTCATTCTCTTTCTTCAACAGTAACCTGATGGCATATGTCCTTCCCGCCAGGTTCCTTATGAACTTCCCGTAGAACTCTAACATCCCCATGAACGACTTGACCTCGTCCTTGCTCTTGGGGGGTGCCAGGTTCACGATGGTGTTTTGCAATTCAGCTTTCGGACATATACCCTCAGTGGTCACCTTATGTCCCAAGAAGTCCAATTCAGCACGGCCAAACACACACTTGCCTCTTTTCACTGTGAGGCCTTGTGACTGAAACCTCTCAAGTACGCATCTCAGCCTACCATCGTGCTCCTCATGTTTTTTTGCAAAAATGAGTACGTCGTCCTGGTAGCACATGACGCCTGGGATGCCCTTCAACATGTTGCCCATGATTCTTTGAAACACGGCGGCCGCCGAGACTAGCCCGAATGGCATTCTTTTGAATTTGTATGTGCCCATGGGTGTCACGAATGCCGTGAGTTCCTGAGACTCCTCGTGTAATTTAATTTGGAAATAGGCTGAGGTGAGGTCGAGGGTGGAGAACACCTTGGCACCTTCTAGCCTGCTCATCATCTGGGTGATGTTGGGTAAGGGATAACGGTCAACCACGACCTCCTTGTTTAGTGCCCTTAAATCTATACAGAGCCGGACCGACCCATCCTTCTTCTTGGCTGCCACAATGGGGGCCAACCATTCTGTTGCTTCCACCGGCTCGATGACTCCGGCTTTGCACAGTTTTTCCAGTTCAGACTTCACCTCCTCCTGGATGGCAATAGGGAGCTTTCTGACTTTGGCCACAACAGGTCTGGCGTTCTCCTTCAGTCTTATTCTGTGCCAGTAGTTTTTCAAACACCCCAAATCTTCCCTGAACACCTCTTTGAATTCTGTTACAACATCTGCTTTGTGTTCAATGACTTCTTGTACCCGAATCTGGGGATCACAGTTGGGATTCAAATAGACCCCTAGCTCTTTCTGTGCCTGCCACCCCAAAATGTTGTCTCCTACAGTGGACACATACACCTTGGAGACGTTGTTCTGTTGCTGTATTCTACTTTCCCAAGGAAATACCCCTTCATGGAGATGGGGCGGCCTGCATACCCCCCTGGCCTAAGATCCATTCTTTTCAACGTTATAGTTCCCTTTGACACACGTGAGAACTCTTTGGCATTGATAATGGTTATTCTAGAACAAGAGTCAAATAATGCTTCCACCTCAACCTCCCCAACCTTTATGGTGTCCTTGGGACTGCTGACTTGTCCTCCCTCGACTTGCACCACTATTTCCGCACACGCAGGGTTGCTAGGATTGGGGGCTTGTAACTCTTGTACCTGCACAACAATCTCGTCGCACACCACACTCGTTCTGTCTCTGCTTTGCCTGCTGACTCCTTGCCCACTCTTACAGTACTGCTTGAAATGTCCTTTCTTCCCACACTTGTTGCACGTGAACCTGAGAGCGGGGCATTCTCTGTCGTTGGCCAGGTGCTCCTGCTTGCCACACCTATAGCAAGTGCCTCTAAACGTTCCCCCCGGCCTGCCCTCTTTGTGTTCTTTACTCACTATTCTCTGGCCTTTGACTACCGACACAACCTCACCTTCAGTCACCACCTCACTGACATTGGCCCTTTCCTCATTCTTCTTCTCCCCTGCGTCTTGTTTTATTTCTTTGACGCACTGAAGCATATGCTCCACCTGCTTGGCTATAATGAGCACTTCCCGCAGTGGCGGGTCGTCCTTGAGCCATAGCTCTTCACGTACTCGTTCCATGTTACACGCTAAGACAAATTGGTCCCTGATTCTTTCTTCACTTGCTCCACCAAATTTGCAAGTGGCGGCTAGCTTCCTCAACTCGGATACAAAATCTTCTATCGACTCACCCTCTTTTTGGGCTCTCTTCCCAAAATGGTACCTCTCCATAATCGTGCTTGTCTTAGGAAGGTAGTGTAAATCCAACTTCTTAAGACTCACTTCCAACTCGTTCAGACCTCTAGCCTCTTGCGTCCCTAAATCTGGGAGATGATCCAGGACCTCCTCACCTTCCGCACCTAGATAATAGGCTAATAATGCAACCTTTCTTTCCAAACCTAGGTTTGGCCCACAAACAGTGGCATAATTTAAGAACACCTTTTTCCATTTTTTCCACTGAATATTGGGAACCCCAGGGGTGGTCAAGAAAAAAGGTGGAGGGGTCACACTCTGCATGCTAGGTGCTAAATCTTCCCTTCCCGGCACCCAGGGAAAATACGCACCCTCAAGATACAGTGACGCTAGAAAGAAAAGGTAGGTTAGCATACACCATGAAAAGTACACCTCCTTCACTTCAAGTTCCTGCCAGTGACTTTACACAAAAACAGACGGAGAGGGAAAAATGCTCGTACAATCCTTAAAACACAGGGCTGAAGTGCAGCACTTCGAGTGTAGTATGGTGCTGGGTGTAATTGTCACGTTTTACTGATGTACCACATTACGCTCCGACCACTTCTCAGTGTAGCCTGACTTTACCCACGCCTGTGGTGGAGAGAAAATCAACCAGAACTCCTCAATGCATCTGGCTGAGCACTTTTCAGAAGAAAACCCATGTGCAGTCAAATGTTGTCTCCCTGCTCGTGCTACTGCACCACGGCTACGCTCCCTCACGTTCTGCACTTCCCACGCCGTGCTGTCACTTGAACTCAAAGTAATAAAAGTACAATGCTTCGTATTTCAACACGAAATGCTGTGCTCCTAAGCACTACTCTCCCTCCCGCGTTGCGCTTCTAGATGCCCTCCGACGTGCCGCTCATTATCCTTCCTTCCGCCATCAATGCTCCTCGCATCCTCGCAGCGCTAAGCATGGGTCACTTCCCTAGCAGCCTGATGTACAACACTCTGACATCCCGCGCGGTGGGAGTCTTCACACACCAACCGCGCTAATTTTCCTCACGCGCTGCCTTGTGTGCGCTTCCCTCGAGTAGGTATCACTGTCTCTGAGGAGGGTGGTTTTTCTTTACGGTTTCACGCCCCCCCCGAGGCGTCAACACACAACGCTGCTCCCTTGCGCCTTGAAGTACGCGCGACGAAAGTCTCTTAGGAAAGTCTATTCCGTGACAGTCCGTCACTGACTAAGCTCGAGCGGAGCTCGCACCTTCTTTTCACATCGTACCTCGAGAGTCATACTATTTGTCTCTGCTCGTCAGGCTGAGGCACGTTCTAATTCCTGGGACACCAACGCTTCTCAGATGCCAGCGCTTGCGTGAGGTAATCCGTAGGGGTGCTGCTGGATTGCGCGCAGTGAGCATAGGGGAATACCTTACTTCAGGGCGGTTCTCTTCTTCAGTACATCTGGTTCCGCTCACCGCTGCCAGTACCCTTCGATCCTCCGGACTGTCACCACTTGTTGCCGCGGCGATCAGAAGCTTTCGCCAGCGCCCGCTTCATCATCTTCCGGTCAACCGGGCGTGTTGAGGTCACAGGAAGGCTTCACCCTCGTCGCCAGTGTAGCAATCACCAAGGGAAGACCAAGACTCGGGATGGTGATATAAAGGAAGTATTTATTCCACAAGTGATAACTCCTGTGACCCCAGCCACAGCCTCGTTTGCTCGAGTCGCCTCTCACAGTCCCTGGCGCTCGCCTTGGAATGCTGATCGCGGTGACATTCGAAGTGATGTCACCGCGAGCAGCTCCATTACATGCGAGGCGCCGGGGGAGTTTATACGTGGAAGATACCACACTAAGCTAAATAAATGGAAAATAAAGTAAAGTTCTTTGAGGATTCTTACGTGCTCCACGCAAAGTTCAGCAGCACTTCACCCTCATCGGAAAGTCAGAAAGCAGCAGCCAACCCATCCCTTAGGGCATGACTTTTTATACCTTTCTATGCTAGCTAAACTAAGCGAAGGAAAGTTTTCAAAAATCCACGAAGTCCCATTGGTTGAGAGTGACAAGTGACATGTCACCCACATTTCAAAAGTTCCATTAGGTCACGTTTCTTAAAGACCATTGTCTTTTCCGAATGCAACCAGGAGCTTCCTTGGTTTGCAACAATTGTAAATTAATGTTCTCACAGTGTTCATTTCATTTCCGCGGGTGCCAAGTTAGAGCTGACAAAATTGTCCTTTATCACTGACTTCCGACCTTGGCCACGTCCGACAAAATGGTGACAGCATGTCAGATTTGCTTAGTGAATGCAGCTTTGACGAACACTTTTTTTCAGAATGGGCATCTCGTGACTTGTGCAGAAGTAAAATTCAGCTTTAGTAAACTCGAGCAAACTAGGCCCAAAAGCAGGCAACTTATGCTTTCTAGTAATAAACAAACACAAGAAAAGTATTAATGTAAGAAATAATGTTGATTCTGTATCCACCCTAGGTTTACTAATTAATTAACCCTCCCAATTAGTCTAATGTTACCTAGCAAAATGCAAACAAATAAAGCAGCGTTTATATCTACCAGTCTTCATGAATCCATGAAACTTATATGCACCTAGAATAGTAGAAATGACATCACATAGACAAGGGAAAGCAAAATAAGCACATGCTTCTTTTAAGTTTGCTGCAGTTAATAATGACAAAAACGAAAACAACAAATTATTTTTATTATTTTGCACGAACAAAAAGATGCAACATTTATGCACGTTTATGAGCACACATGTTAGTCCCCCCATGTGTAAAGTTTAATCTAGGTTGTATTAACACGATACATCACAAATCATTAATAATATTATTCATGTTATGGAAATGTGACTTTGCAAGTTTAAACAAAATTTTGTTTCCTATCTCGCTCCATCATGACATGAAGAGACAGGCTATAGTTGTACAGTATAGAGACTTTAACTCCTGGGGGGAGTGGCAAGCAGGCCAAACTGGCGTACGCACTCCTCTGAGGCTCTGCATCCTTAACCCCTTATACGGCATGTATCCTGACCTGGCACAATCATCCATATAGCTAGCAAGCCAGACTGTGTAGTGGTACCTTTTCCCTACCTGCCATCGCTACTGTGAGAGCTTGCTGCCTCGATTTCCTGAGTTGTGGGAGGGCAGGCAGACGAAGCATGTCTCCCTGCTGCGGAACAACATGGCATCATAAATTACTCAACATCCTGGTGCCGAGTCCACACTACCCCCTCTGATTCTGCATGGGGGTTGACTGAACAGTGGGAACTCTTAGCAACGTTTGGGGTTGCCGTGGGCACAGTGGTTGGGGCACAATTATCGGAGGTTAGCGGGTCATGTATGTGTGCCTGGCAAGAGGCCCCAGCTGCTGATCGTGCGGGTCGCTGTTGAGGTGGGAGTTGTATCCAGAGACCGGGAGCATCTCCTGCTGCCCTTCCTCTCAGCTAAGGGACAAGCCCTACTGGGGCCTGACCGGGCCTGGGTTTTTGTGTACCAGGCAATGCATCCAACTGCCACCAGCTACCATTTGACCCTCCCCCCATACCCTGGAAAGGGCAGAATTGGTGGACGGGAGGGCTGATTTTCGACCACTCCGCCATCCGTGATACATAGTGGGTTGAGCTGTGCTTTGGAGGTCTGTGGGCCTGCTGCTGTTACTGCCCCGAGAATCACCCCATTCTTCCTATCTAACCTTTCGCCCCACACCGGCTCAGAGGTCGAATCAGGCCTAGGCCGTGCCACGGTGGTTGGCAGAAGGGTGGGATGCTCAGCCACAACCATGTTCTATTGACTTTCCTGGGGTCTGCCTGTAAATTGAAGGGTGACACTGTGCAGGCCTATCCTGGGTGCGAGCTGTTGGCTCGGGCCTTGGCAATGCGCTTTGACTCTTAGTGGGGCATTGAGACTGTGAGGTGCTCAGTGCACACTTTGAAACTCCCTGATCAGCCTCCATCTTCTCTCTGCAGAGCAGCGCTGTACTGTAAAGAGAGCCCGGGGGTCAGATCAGGTGCAGGTTCACCTGTCAGGGCCACTGACAGCAATTGATATCCTGGGGGAGGACATAATCTTTTGAGTATATGTTGGAGACTCCTCATGCATGTTTTATAGCTGGACTTGTGCCAGATGTGCGCCACTACCTTGGGGTGAGAAAGTTTAGGGTGAGGGGCCCTGTTCTACACAGTAGAGGCTGCCCCTTACCTCTCTATTGAGACTCACTTTTCCTTACCCTCTCCTGTTTTCTCCCGTTTCACCTGTCATTCCACCTCCTGCACAGGTCTAGTGGTTGGATCGGACCTAGATTGTGCTCTGGGGGACCTGCATGGAGGCCAGGACACGGCACAGGGGCCTGACTTTGGGCTCCCTCTGTAACCTTCCTCCGGGTGCACTTACCCAACTAAGTTAGGGGTGGGTCCGAGATTGACAGACTGTCTGTGGAAAACAGGGGCTTACCTACTCTAGGTGTGAGGGTAGGGGCAGAGAAAGGGTGGGCTGATGGGTTCACACTGATCCAGCTGGGGGCATCTTGTTGGATCCATGCAGGAGCTAATCCCAGACAGGGGTCAGTTGGTACGTTCGGTAAGCCGGCAACCACAGTATACATCCACTGATCTAACCATTCACTGGGCCTCCACCTTGCTGGTGTGAGCACCGCCACCACCTCCTGTAGGCAGGCGATCACAATCCCGCTGATGCCTACTGCCCAGCAGATAGTAATGGGCTGCTTGCATTCATCTGATTCATCTGCCCGGGCACAACCTGCGCTGAACTCAATGCAGCAATCAGGCATGCGTTCAGAAGAAGAGGCGCCATAGACTAAGGCAGCACTCAGTACTAAACTGGACAATGTCCTACTAGCAATGGAGAAAATCGGTACAGCTCTGGACCACAAGCGCACCTCACTCAAAAGTAAAATAGACAAGGTATTGACGAACTTTACTCTCCTGCATACAGACCATTGAAAACTAGCTGACAACATACACAATACTGAACTCACACTGTCAGAGTTACAGCTCACCACAGGCCGGGATCCAGGAATTTCTATTTGGGTGGGCCAAGGGTGCATTTGGGTGGGCCACTGCGGTCTCGAATTGTCGCATATATGTCTGGGCAGCCCTGCGTCAGGGCCCTCCTTTATCTCTTCTTAGTCTTACAAGGCCCAGTAAAACGCACTATTTTCCAAGTCTCTTTCTAAATATTATCACTCTAAAAAGTGTTTTTTCCATGTAATGTTCCTTTGATGGGAAGGGGAGGTTTCTGAGGTGGGAGTATCAGGCAAGTGACACTTCTCGGGCTCCCTCTGTGCGAGCCTTCAGGGAGAATCCCATTCCATTACTACCTCCACCTGACTCCGGATTCTGCAACAAACTCCCTAACCGGCTTGATTATCCACTACTCCTCTCCAGTGCACCTTATCTCACAGCTGACCTTGGGCCCCAGCCCCATATCAGGCACCATCGGCTCCACTTTCATTTTTCCCCGGTAAAACATTAGTAAAATCACCTTCAAACTTAAAACATTGAATATAGCAGTAAATATAATTAGCATGGACTTTTAAAGTATGTTCCACAGTAGCCCTTGTAACCTGAATGCTAATTAAATAAACAAAAACAGAAAGACCATGACGGGGGGGAGGCGGACGCTGATGCAAAAGTATTTTTTGGCACTACACCAATAACCTCTTTCTCCGTAAATACCTTTACTACCACCCTCCCCAGCGGCCCTTATCACTCCCTAGCTCCCCCCACCACCCCATGACCTCTTTCTCGGATTCCCTCACTGCCACCCTCGACCAGTGCCCCTCATCCCTCCATGGCCTCCCCTATTGACCTCATTGGATTCCTTCACTTCCACCCTCCAACCGTGCCCCTCATCGCTCCATAGCCCCTCCCCCTATTGACCTCCTCCTCGGACTACCTCACTGCCACCCTCCACCAGTGTCCCTCATCTCTCTGTAGCCCCTCCCACCATGACCTCCTCCTCAGACTCCCTCACTACCACCTCTACCAGTGCCCCTTATCTCTCCCTAGCACCCCCTCCGCCCCATGACCTCTTCCTCTGAGTCCCTCACTGCCACCCTCCACCAGTGCCCCTCATCCCTCCATGGCCCCTCCTATTGACCTCCCCATTGGATTCCCTCACTACCATCCTCCAACAGTGTCCCTACTCGCTCCATAGCCCCTCCCCCTATTGACCTCTTCCTCTGATTCCCTCACTGCCACCCTCCAACAGTGCCCTTCATCGCTCCATAGCCCCTCCCACTACCTCCTACTCGGATTCCCTCACTGTCACCCTCCAACATTGCCCCTCATCTTTACGTAGCCCCTCTCTCATATGCATTTCATTTGTTGTATAGCGCTACTCATATCAGTGTAGTGTGTGTCAGTACTTTACATCACGTACACATTATAGAGACAATGAATCATACAAGTATGTAAATCAGTCTATAGGGAATGTCACATAAGCCAATGAGGATTTCAAGGTGTAGGAATCACATGTCATCGCTACTGGTGGGCAGTATATTTTCAGAGGGTTTGGTCTGTGGAAACACAACCTTAGGGTTTAAAGAGTATTCCATGGGGGTCAGCTTTACTGATAAAAATGTATATCTGACAAAACATACTCATTTTGGCAACATTAGAATATTGAAAGACTGGGGAATTTCTAACTAGATCACAAAACAAAAAAAGTGAAGCTCTAACTATACCATTAATGTTTGTATGCAGCTCTTTGGTGACAGTTCATTGGTCTCTGTCCTATGTTAGGATTGTAACTTCTGAGCTGCAAGTAACACAAGGATCTCTGTGACAAATGCAGTAACCCACTGAGCTTCCACATAAACTACAGTTCATCTGCATTTAAAAAGTACTAACAGACAAATGATTGCTCTCCAGCAGAATCATTAATCACCAGTGTTATCGGGCATTTTTTATTGTCTTATTGTTGTCCTGCATCAGCCATGATAATGATAAAAACTGTTCAAATGAAGCGCAAGAAGTATGTGTGGTGCTGTACCTATGCAGATTTTAAAAAGAAAAAAGCTTAGGAACACATTATCTTACCTACTCCATTAGTGAAACTTTGTGTCACAGCCTGATGTGATAAGCCGCTGCAGGGGTCAAGAAAGGTGAATAGGAATAAAAAACGTTTCTCCTGCACTGCATTGAAAAAGAAATATCCACACAGCAGAATAGGAGGCAAAGTTGACCGTTGTCGCCTTTCGCCAGTGGAGATGAAGGGGTGAAAAAATAAACAAAGCCTCGTTAACATGTAAATGGTCTTTTAACGATCTGCGAAGTACTCGGGTGCGGCTGCAATATTTTCTTAAAACTGTCTGTGTGTCTGTGTATTCACCCGGGAAGCTGTCTCAACCCGGGCGCACACACACACTCAGACAACCCTTTGAGCCCAATGCCTTTGCTCAGCTGCCTTCAAGCCCTCACTGCGAGGGCCAAGGCTCCTGTTTGGGTGGACCAGGCTCATGTTTGGGTGGGCCTGGCCCACCCGGCCCACCCGCTAGAACCGGGCCTGGCTCACCACCAAAGAAAATACATCCTTGATACAGTCACTGCTCGAAGAAATGGGCACCATGGAGGCTAGAATAGAAGACGCTGTAGGTTGGCCCAGCCGAAACAACATTTGAGTGGAGGGACTTCCATAATGCATGCAGAGCAGGGAAATTGTGGCTTATGCTGGGGCATGAAACAGCGAGCTAGTACATGCCACAGCGCTGTCCTCCAACTTTGCAGTTGAGAGCGCCCACGGGGTGCCATCATGGAGACCGACAAAAGGAGCTAATCCTAGACCCTTTCTGTTTTGCCTCCTCAGCTACATAGTTCAGGACAACATACTTTCCGAAATACACCACTTAAAAGAAAACACAGTGACTGGCACTCCAGTCATGCTGTTTCCGGATTATATGATAATTGTGCAGAAAATATTTAGATATTTCCAAGCTGTTAAGCACCATCTTCAGGAGCTCAATATGCGCTACATGCTTCCCTTCCTGGCAGATCCCTGATTGATGGATAAGGACACTGTTTGCTTCTTAGACACCCCAGAAGATGCCTGGGATTGGATGGAGGCTGCTGGCCACACGTCCTCGTGTCCCACGTCTGCCACAAAGTGAAAGGTGGAGCAGCAGCACCAGCAGAACCCACTGACGCGGGCGCAAGGGACAAAGCTGGGTGATGCTTCGCTCTTGACCTGATAGTGAATCCTGTTGACTTCTGCGGGAGCATTTTCTTAAATGAGATACCCACCACGGACTAAATACAGTAAGATACATTGGCACCCAGGAATCTAGAGTAGAACGCCATGCAGGCATATACCTTTTCACATATCATAGCCGGTACACCGTGCACTCTATATCAGGGGTACTGAACAACACACTCTGCTACACATGCTCCTTTTTGTCTGATTGAGACTTTTGTTAGCTGCCACTGTTTGGCCACTCTGTTTCAAAGCTGTCCTTGAGACCACACTAGATCGCTCATTTTCCCCACTGCCATGCACTGTATCTGTTTCAGAAACTGGTGTATTGGGTGACTGGTTGCGCCACTTGGTGCTGGTAGATATATGGCGTGCACACAACCCGACACTAGAGTGTACTCAGCACCACATGATCTACACACCCACATTGATCATATGATAGGGTTGGCAGCACTCTTCCCTAAGTTTGGGCACAATCCATAGTCCTTGCAACTTCAGTGGGCGGTAGGTCCGCAGGCCATACCCACATTGTGCCTCCAACCTTCTGCTCTGGAAGATTTACCATTCCGTGAAGCACTCAGGTCTACATCTGCTAAATACTTTGTATTCAATGAGGCTCTTCACATGGCAAACTCACTGAATGGAATGCCTCCAAGGTAGCTATCAGGGGGCTGAGTGTGGGAATCAACTGGAATATCCACAGGCATCTCCATGGCACCATTATTAATCTCGAACGCGAACTTCTGTGGCTGGAGACGCGATCCGTGATGAGGCCGTAATGTGGCCGTAATGTGGCAAAACACAGGGAAAATGCCGCTCTCATAGAGCGCCTTGTTGCCTAAACTATGCAGCACATTCCTCTCGCACTCATATGGCCTCAGATTGTGCGAAGCGCCTACTGGTGTGGCTTATACATCAGTAACAGGCTCAGGTGGGGTGAGGTCTGGGTTCTGGGTTTGAGCAGGAGAATCGCCGGGCAGCCGCATTCTGGACCAAATGCAATCTATTTAAAATGTATTCCGGGATGCCCCGGTATAGGACATTGACACAGTCCAGTTTGGAAACAATTAGGGCTTGGACAACAGTCTTTCCATGGTGAAGGGGCAGGAGGGGAAGACATGTTTTGAGAATCCCAAGGAGCCCAAAACAGGGTCCTGTTACTGACTGGATTTGCTCTTTCATAGACAGAGTATCATCCATCTTGACTCCCAGGTTCTTGACTGTGCTGAGGGAAGAAAGGGGTGGTGACATGTCTATTGTTTACACTCATCCATGGCTGGGAAGCCGAAGAAAATAACCTCATATTTCGCTGAGTTGCATTTGAGCTGGTTCTTCCTTAGCCATGCAAAGACCCTAGTCAGACATTTGGTTGATCTTTTCACTTACAAAGTCTGCACCCTTGTTACAGGTGAATAGAAGCTGCGTGTAATCAGCATAGGATATCACTTTGGCACCACAGGCTTCTGCTAGAGGAGCAAGGGGACACATATAAAGGTTGAAAAGTGTGGAGCTCGGAATTGAGCCCAAAGGGACGCCCACCTTCATGGAACAGATGGGAGCGGCATATTGGGGAGACTAGACTTCTTGGTGTCTATCCTCCAAGAAGGAGGAGAACTCCTTCAGAAGCATGACACCAAGACCACAATCCTGAAACCTGTGCAGGATTCAGTCATGTGACACTGTATCAAAAGCTGCAGAGAGGTCCAGTAGAATTATTATAGCTTTGCCCCCCTTATCAAGCTTCTCCTTGATGGATTCTGATATTTCGAAAAGAGCTATCTCCATGCTAAAATTGGATCTGAAACCAGACTGGCTCTGATGGAGTAGATTATTATTCTCCACATATTCAGAAATGACTGAATTGACGTATTTCTCTAATGTCTTTGAGAAAAACTGTAGCAGTGAAATGGGTCTGTAGTTTGCGGCTAAAAAATGGGAGCAGTAAAATGGGTCTGTAGTTAGCTGCTACCTGGGGATCGGCTAAGGGTGTTTTAGCAGTGGAAGGATTTTGGCACTTTTCCATCTGCCAGGCACATGGTAGGTCCTCAACGAGAAAATCAGGACTTTGCTAGCCGATGGATTAAGGGCCTTGGCCACCGAGGCCAGCAAATTTGCTGGGCAGGGGTCCGAGGGAGAGCCACACATAAGGCTTTTCATAATCTTCAAGGAAATCTCCAGTTGGAGAGGGGGGAACTGTACTAGCGATGGACCCTCAACAGGTGCTCCGGGTGTTAGAAATTTGTAGTAAATTCCAACATCAGGGAGGTTCTCAGCGAAAGAGTCTTAGGTGACTCTGATCTTATCATTGAAAAAGGCTGCAAGTTGGCTTGTCTATTCCATAGAGGATGTAAAAGGCCTGGCAACCAAGGATGGGGAGGCGAAGGCTTTACCAATTTTAAAAATGTCCTTCCTCTTATTCTGGATGTCTCGATTTTGGCCGCAAAATATCCTTTTTTGGCCTAGTAAATTTTAATATGGGGGACTTTCAAGGCCTGTTTGTATATAATTTTAGCCCCTGGATTAAAGTTTTTGTGCCATAACCTGCCGACGATAAATTGCTATATCTCAGAGATACGAGATTGAATCCATCTACCTTAGCCCAAAAACTCAGTAACTACACAGACCTTTGTGGACTGCGCATTAATTGGAGCAAGTCATTTCTCTATCCTTTTGCAACCAGGTGCCCGTTTGCACGGGCAATTAGAACATTTATATGGAATTTCCAGCTGTCGAGTAGCTTTCACTAGACTTCACCTGCCAACCAATGGGGCAGACTGGCAGTGCCTAATATGGAGCAAATCTATCTTGCCTCCCAGCTGCAATAGGTGGCGAGGTAGTTGGGGGACTCCAGCTGCATGATACTGCTGCTTTCTCCCCACTCTGGTCGACTGCATCCATACTCTGGCTATTTGACCCCTGCACTAGCTGAGCCTCTGTTATTGGGAGTCGCATACCAAATTTACCACAGAAGTATGGATATAATGTGTTCAATGCTGCCATATGCGCCAGCACTGTCCATGCAGGGCACGGCACTGGGTGGCTCTCTAACCTCAACTGGAATTCACGCACTGGGTGATTTTTACAAAGAAGGTACCCTGCTGCCCTACGCCACACTAATAGAAACCAATGGCTTGCCCCAGGTCAATTTCTACTGTACAACTTTCTGCTTGCTGCCTTGAATAGCAAATGGGGGAAATGGCTGTGGAAAAAAACATCACATTTAACCTTCCAGTATATGCATGTCATAGTGAAGGGAAGGCATCTCACCAAAAGGTTTGCTGCTTCACTACGCCAGTATACCAAGGTGACACTAACACCCTTGAGGAAACATTGAGAGGCTGACAGACATCGCCCCTTCACCGATAAGGAATAGGCTGAGGTATTGAGTAGTCCCACCTATAACCCCAGTAACGCTTGCTTCCGCCTTATCCAGCAATACATAATACAAAAGGCAAACATCTACCTAGCCAAAATAAATAGATTTTTTCATTGCACGGACACATGTGCCCCAGGTGACGTGCCACTGATGATGATCTCATCCATATGGTGAGGGCCTGCCTGGTCCTGCATACCTACTGGTGCTTGATAGGCAACGCCTTAATTGCCTGTAGTTGTCAAAGCACACCTGGGAGGAGAGTCTATTACAACTCTACCCCAGAGGCAAACAATGGAAAGTCACCTCTCGATTTAGGGACCTGGGCATATTAGTGGCTAAGCGTCTGATCACAAAATGATGGAAGTCGCTCAACTCCCCCACATCCATTGTCTGAAGGCAGTCGCTACTAGTGTGGGCTAGTGTGGAAATGTTGGCACACACACTGAGCACACACTTATCCTCTGTAAAATCTCCATAGCTGTGAAATGGGATGCTATACTACCAGATTTTCAGGGTGTGTAACATATGACAAATGGGCTACCCAATGCCTGTGATTGTACCTGATTATTTAGATGATTGAATGTGAACGAAGAATAATGAAACAAGATTTATACAAAAAGAAAATGGAGGCTGTAACTCATAAAGTGTGCACAGCTAGTTTTAATTTTTGATAATTTCAACCACCTTTTCGAGATGACTGGTGTCTTAAAGTTGCAGAGCTGGAGTAGTGGTATTTTACCACATTAAGCAGTGGTAAGCGGTTGCCTTCTACATGAACTTTCAAGGTATCTGCCGCTTCTGCCCGACAGCAGCATTTGTTGATATATCTAATGCAAATAGAGAATATAACAAAAAAAGAATTAATCATCATAACATTAGCAAACCATAACAGTGCATGTCACAACAAAACCGGCAAACATAAACACAACACAACATCTGCAGTACAAACACAAAAACACAAAGCAATAATGCTGCACAAAAACAGAGCAGAGCGAAAAAAAAGCATCACCCTCACTTCAAAATACTGCAGAAAAATGTTCACAATTTTTCATGCCACCCTTACAAAATGTTGTTTTCATTATTAGATTATAAAAGATCTGAACACCATCACTGCCTTAACTTACTAACCAGACAATGAAAGTATGTAATTCAAAATGTTTTGTGATGCAGTATTAGTCCCAAGCACTTAAATAATGCTCGTTAACATGACATGAAATGTCATCCACACGTTCTGCAACAAACTGCTAATCATCATATTTGGAGGTGAACTTGGACCCTGTGATTCAGTTCAGCGTGCACCGATGGAAGGTCAATTTTGAAATTGTGATGTAACAAGACAAACCAGTTCTCTACTATCAAATTTACATGCGCAGACCGCTTACTCGTTATCTGAGGAATTTGTACTATAAGCGTTCTGCATATTAGGAATGACTAGCACTTTTGCGAGCATGAAACTTGAACCTATCATTTAATGATGAATTATCCCATTCTAAACCTGCATTCACCATAAGCCACAGTGAAGACATCTCTCACATTTGCATTCAAGAATTTCACTTTTGAAATGTACCACTACAATAAATGTCTAAAATCGATTGTTGACGGCAGTGGCAATTTACTCCGATTTTAATTGCATGACTGTAACAAATGAGCGTTCTTTTTGGAACACAGATAAAGGAGAGAATTTGAGTTTCTGAAAGTGAACTATTGCAAATGTATTAGATTTTCAAGGTTCTGACCCGAAAAAGAGTTCAATTTGGCAAGAGATGGAAAAACAAGTGAAAAGTATCATTATCGCAGAGGCGTGCCACCGAAGGGGGCTTAAGAGCCGTTGTCATAACCCGGCGGCGAGCCCCCAGTTCAGTTAGGCGGGGGCAGGGGATGGCGCAGGAAACGCCAATTTGGTGCGAAAACGGGGTCGCCCCAACAAGAGGCAGGGGAAGCCCCCAAATGTGTCCGCCCCTCCACGCATCTGGGCCAATGGGGGGGGCAGGTGATGTTTAAACCCCCCAATGAAGGGGGGAGTCACGAAGCGCGATAGCTGCCTGGGGGGCATATAAGTGCCGCTCCCCCAGGTATGCTCCTATCTACAAGGAGCGGGGGGAGCAGTACGGCGAACAGGAAATCTTGTAGGCGACGATGCCGTGCAGCCCACATGGAGGACCAGCGAGGAGGAGAGAACGCGACCGGAGCCCACCCGGTGCATCCCAGCTTGTTGGGAGGAGCGGGACTGCATCGTGAAGCGACCGTCGGTGGAGCGATTTATTTGATGGGCTTACGAGGATAAGAGGTCTAGGTCTTGCGGACAAGCTCACCTGGCAGACGCAGCACACCATGCAAAGTTGGAAACAGGGCACAACCCAATTGCATCACACTACATAAAGACAGCAATGAAAGGCTGGAGGAGGAAAGAGGGAAATAAGGTGGATACAAGGCGCCCAATAGATTTAGAAAAGGTGGGGGCACTGCTGGGGGCATTGGAGAGCATAGCGTCAGACAGATATGAGTGGCTGCTCTTCAGGGCAGCATTTACCACGGTCTTCTTTGGGGCATTCCGCATCAGCGAACTGGTGCCCCCTGCCTGGGAGGGCCTGGCTGAGCGCTGCTTACAGGCCAGTGACGTAACGCCAAGGGCAAAGGGAGTGGAGTTGGTGCTGCGGCGGTCAAAGACAGATCAGGCTGGAAAGGGGGCCACAGTCAGGTTACATTGCATACAAGACCAGAAACTCTGCGCGGTATGCTGCCTGTTCTCTTTCATGTCAGTGCGCCCAGCGGGAGGGAACCCCCTATTCAAACACAAAGATGGGTCCCATCTGAGCAAGTTCCAGTTCACAGCAGTAATGCGCCTCGCCCTCAGCAGGGCGGGCCTGCTGCCGAGGGGCTTTGGGTCCCATTCATTCCGGATAGGGGCACAATATGGGTTGTCCGAGATAGGGATACAGGCGGTGGGGAGTTGGCGCTCGCACACATACAAGACATACGTGAGGCCCCAGCTGCTATGACTAGAAGGCACGCGGGGTAAGCAAGAGAGTGACTGGCCGCTTTCCATTTGCCTCGACAGGGAACAGACCCCACCTGGTATGGGTGGTGGGCACTCATTCATAAGACGAATGGGTGCCTGGTGGAAAAAAACAGGCCGCACGTCAAGGGACAGACCACGGAGCACGTGCATTTGCTGGTTCGGCCCGTCGGGCATGCAATGGGAGCAACTGACGGCAGCCGTCAAAAGCGTACGGGAGGAGGGGGGGCACCACCGAGATGTCCTGATCATACACCTCGGGGGGAACGACTTGGCCAGTTTGGGGCTGAGGGTCCTTCTCCTCGGGATACAGAACGACCTTGTAGAAACCTCCAGGGCTTTCGGGTGCACGACAATTATCTGGTCCGAGCTGATCAGCAGGCAGGAATGGCGAGGGGCGGATTCGTACAAAGGGGTGGGGAACTCAAAGAATAAGTTGAATCTCACAGTGAGCAAGTTCTGCAGGGCAAACGGCCTGGGACCAATCAGGCACGGGTTGATACACACAATGGCCGCCCGGAATACTACGCTAGCGACGGGGTGCACCTCTCCAAGTAAGGCATGCAGATCTCCTGGAACAACCTGTGGGGCGCCATGGTGTTGGCAGGCAGTCAGGAAATAAGGAGGGCGTAAGGGAGGAGCCGCAGGAAGAGGGCTGCCTCCCTGATGGCGTGGTGAAGGGCTATGCTGAGAACGGTTGGTACAGAGGCACACCGGAGGGCGGTGCGCCAGAATAGGTCCACTCACCTTCAGATGCCGCTGGGCTGGATGAGGTGGCCTAAGGACAGCGACTCTGGGATGCCTCACGGCTGGGTGACATGGCTACAAAGGGAAGGGGTAGCAAGCAGAGACAGCGCTCGCAGCCCAGCCCCCGCCGAATGGCAGGGCACAACAAAGTCTGGCAAGGTCACTGATCACTCCTGAGGCACAGCCGGGAGGAAACGCTCGAAACTTGATTTTAAAAATACCACTGTCTTTTGTGTATTATTTTACTTGTAACTCCACTTACTTCTGGGCACTCTGAATTGTATTCTGCTACATTTCCCCACGCAGCGGATCCTAGCGCTGCTGCGGGTTGAGCTCACCATAGACGCCATTTCGCGCCACGACCTTGGCCACGCCCACTCTAGCGAGGCCACGCCCACTACACTCTACTTCAATGTGCATCCCCCGGACGCGCGCCAAAGGTAAGCCAGTCTGCGCCCGTCCGCGCCAGACGGGGCCCAGGGACCAGCCGGGCTGGGCACTCTATCTCATATTCGGCTGACTCCCTTAGAGATCGACAACTTCCCGACCTTGCGCCTCCCCCCTCCACCATTAGACGCATCTCTATGACAGGCATTACTTCGTCCGTTCGGCGCCCCCCCAGTCCGGTCACGTCTCCCCCTCAATTTACCAAGAGCAACACTACCATCAGGGTTCTCTATCTAAACACCCGCTCCATGGTCAAACATCACGCTGACGTTTACATCCTACTATCCACCGAGAAACCAGACGTTCTTCTGCTCACCGAAACATGGTTGAACGCAGATTCTCTACCCGACATTCTGGCGGCCCTCCCCCAGACTATTACATCCTCCGCGCCGATCGGCCAGGAAACTGCTCTGGGGGTGGGGTAGCGGCCATAATCTCCAAACGCCTCAACGTCATCTCTGCTCTGTATATCTCCCTTCTGGGAGTAGATAATCTTATCTTCAGCCTAAAAACAGATAGCGGGGCTTTGACACTCCTTCTCCTCTATCGTCCCCCACAAACAATGCCTTCCTTCGCGGCCACCTTGTCTGATCAGCTGATCAACCTTCTTATTTCCAACCCCAGATTCGCCCTCTTCGGTGACCTCAATTATTGGTTCAATGACCTCAACGCCGGGCCCCAAGCGTTGGAAGTCTTCGAGGCTCTCACCAGCCTCAACCTGACTCAACAAATCACTTCCCCTACCCATATTAAAGGCCATATTCTGGATCAAATATGGACCCAAAACCTAACTCTCTCTCCCCCATCCGTCTCACCTTGCTCCTGGTCTGACCACCACCTAATAGATACTACCCTCACGATCCATGGTAAAACCTCCACCCCACTGATGGCCGGCGGCCTATCTCGCAAATGGAGCTCCTATGATTACGAAGGTTTTCTTGCGACCCTCTCAGACACCTGGCCTACCTTTGACTCGTAAATCAATATCGATAAATCAGAAAGTAACATCGGCACTTGGCTGCAGTCAACCTGCGACCAATTTGCCCCCTTAATTGAATTCCCCCCAACCAGACACCACAACTCTCACAGATGGTTCTCGGATGACCTAAAAAAACTTAAACTAAAGGTCCGTCAGCTAGAAAGGACATGGAGATGCAATTACTCCGAACCAGATAGATTGAAATACACCTTAGCCCGCAAAGACTACAAAGCCGCAATTGCATCAGCTAAATCAACCCACTTCTCTGACCGAATCTCATCCTCAGACAATAAATCGAAAGAAATCTTTAAAATCATGAACGAACTTACATCTGATGACAGAACTCTTCCCGACCAAACCCCCACCCAAGAAACCTGTGACGCTCTCAACTTTTTTTTCACCGAAAAAATTAACAAAATCAAAGCGTCGATTCCTACCGCCACACAGACCACCTCTTTTGACACTCCCCCCAACAACTCCTTCTTTCTCTCCGAATTCCCCCCCATTAATCCTGCCTCCCTAGCACAGCTTGCGTCCCGGATAAAATCTGGCTCCCCGAATGATGGCTGCCCACCCTCAGTCTTACGCAGCGTCTTTCACTCCCTACCCGAATGTATCTTACCTCTTCTGAACGGTTCGCTCAGCACAGGCACCGTCCCTAGCTCTTTCAAAGAGGCCATCTTAGTCCCGCTACTTAAGAAACCTGGCGCGGACTCTGCGGAATTGTCCAACTACCGCCCTAACTCGCTTCTGCCGTATCTCTCTAAACTACTTGAAGCACACGTCACCAGCTGCCTCTCCAACTTTATTGAGACCTCCTGCTACCTGGAGCCCAATCAGGCCGGCTTCAGACCCTCCTTTTCTACCGAAGCTGTCATCTTAGCCGTCCTGGACACACTGAGGAGAAACACCGATTCGGGGACCCCCCAGGCCCTTGTTCTCCTGGATCTGTCGGCCGCGTTCGACACGGTTGACCATAACATCTTGCTTCACCGTGTCGAGCAGGCCGGCATCCAGGACCCCGCCCTCAGCTGGATTTGATCTTTCCTGTCTGGTAGAACTCAAGCCGTCCGGCTGGGCCCCTACACAGCACCCAAGACACCCACTTCTTGTGCAGTTCCCCAGGGCTCCTCTTTGTCGCCCCTATTGTTCAATCTTTACCTTCGGCCTCTACTCCACTCACTCCGCAACTGGCATATCACAGTTTATAACTACGACGATGATCTGCAGATCATCTTCCCACTTAACGCCCCTAACGCGATAGACAACTTCCACGCCGTTATGCTTCATATCCAAGACTGGATGAACTTCAATCAATTGAAGTTGAATCCCGGAAAAACCGAGCTTCTTCTCCCGGGTTCCAGCCCCTCCTTTTGGGGAACCCAGTTCTGGCCCACTGAACTGGGTCTTCCTCCGACCCCCTCGATCTCTGTAAAGAGCCTCAGCGTGACCATCGACGCCGAACTTTCCCTCCGACCCCCACCCGCGCTGATCCAGGTAGTCATATCCCTTGTGCTCTCCCGCATGGACTTTTCCAACGGCATCTATCACGGACTTCCAAAAACACTTCTCCACCGCCTTCAGGTAATCCAAAACCAGGCAGCCTGGACCATCTTTAAATTCCCAAGATGGCAATCGGCCAAACCCACGATGCACAAATTGCACTGGTTGCCTGTTGAACAGAGGGTGGCCTTCAAGCTGGGCTGCCTCACGTTCAAGGCTCTCCACTGCACCAGCCCCACCTTCCTTACTTCTCTTATTACCCCCTATCGCCCAAATCGCAATTTACGTTCTGCCCATCTTCAGTCGTTGGTCATACCCAAAACCAAGACCAACAAATTTGGTGGTCGAAGGTTTGCCCTTTTGGCCCCGAAGCTTTGGAATTCCCTCCCTCTTACTATCAAATCAAGCAGCTCCCTTCTCCATTTTAGGAAACTGCTCAAAACTTTCCTCTTCCCCCCACCCTGCTAACCCTGCATAACCTCCAGCCTGTGTATCACTTCTGTCCTATAGCGCCAGGAAACCCATGGTGTCAGTGCGCTTTACAAATCTCATTTAATAATAATAATAATAATAAAAGGTAGCGAGGCGGCCTAACTCTGGGACAACAGTTATCCCTTTCCCACGCAGAGGAAGCACAAGAAAGTCCAACCTACAAATGAACCGCCCCAGAAGGGCCAAGAGACAATATCAGGGAAATGTATAATGACATAACATGCAAATGCAAGATATACTTGTTTCCTTGTAACCCTAATAAACTGCGACCAACAAATGACCACCACAAAGTGTAGTGGCTTTCTTGGCGGGAGGGGAAGTAAGGAAAGGAAAAGGTATTGGGATCACATGTGGGAGTGGGGCAGAGTGCGGGGGTTATGGAAAATGTATTTGTATTGTCCATTTTTTCTTGGGCACGCACAAACTATGCATGGCAAGTATGATGGGCACCACTCCCACCTAGGGGGCGTGGTGCCTTTTGAATCATCTCGGGCAGGAACCAGGTAGGATCTCTTCCTGGTCAGCAAGCAAGTAGGGGCGTAGTCAGGATTCCCTCTAGCGCATCACAAGGGGGCGATTGAGACCCCGGACTGATTTAAAAGCCAAGGACAGGAAGGGGAAGCCCTTTCTGTCCTCACACCGCAGGTGAAATAAGCAATCAGAGCGTCACGAACTCAGCGCTCGAAGTGCAGCGTGCGGAGCTGCAGATGTCACTGTGAGTCCTTCGGTCGGGCACACGGTTCTCACTCAGGTGAGAGGGCCTCACGATAGCGTAGCCAGGGGGTGTGAGCGTTGGCTCAATTTAATATTATGGCGGTGCTCAGATCCCGATGCTTTGATAAGGAGTTTTTCATTAATTCCAGGGAAGCGGGGGCTTCACGCTCGCGGTAGCAAGAATTTCATGGCGCGAGCAGGGGGTTAAGGCGATGCAGGGTGGCGCTTTGAGCGGGAGCAGGTTCGGGCAAGCGCGCGCAATGGTAGTATTGCCGGAGAATGGTTTGGCTAGAAATAATAGTGTAGCCAATGTCCTGGTGATGTTCCGGTCTGGCCAAGAGGCAAGGCAGGGCATCAGAGGCATCTGGAACCCATCCCGGGTGCCCGACCATGCGTGGTACTGCAGTGCTGATGGGGCATGCTATATTATTAAAGCAAGTCGACTGTGAGTGGTGCAGCGGGGGGAGGGTGTGGGGGAAGGTGCTTAGTGTTCATGGAGCGGAAGCGATGCTCCAGTAGTGAGTATGCTGAGAGTTCAGGGAAATGTAAAAGTTGAGGCACTGGCATGTACCGGTAATGCATGGACCGGTGGGGAGCATGGGGATTGCAAGGGAAGATGGCTTGACGCCCGTGCACTCAGCCAGTGAATAGGCTGAATGCTATGGGGGGGTTTGTTAAGATGTATGTGGAATCCGCATGGGGGTGAAAAGGGTAATGTGGGGGCACTGGGGTAGTGAGTATCTCCAGTGCCCTGGTAACTCTAGGTTTTAAGATGCATGCACAATGAAAGGGGTAATGGGGGGGCACTGGGGTAGTGAGTATCTCCAGTGCCCCGGTCAACTGTAAGTTTTAGATGCATGCACAGTGAAAAAGGTAATGTGGGGGCACTGGGGTAGTGAGTATATCTAGTGCCCCGGTCAACTGTAAGTTAAGGAATCAGGCAGCCTGAGGCGGTGAATCTCGATATGAATGCGTGGCGACAAATACAGGGGGGACATTGTCTAATTATGTTTTGTTCTCCATAGTGTGGAATGCCACCAAAGAGTGCTGGGTGGGCAAGGAGGCCCCTGCTACTCAAGACGAGTTTTGTTCACTGTCTGCACTGTGGGAGGTCGCTAAGAAAGGGGGTATCGACTGGGCACTACAGACGCTGACGCAAGGGGCCGGAACGAGCACGCAGCAAGAAGCACCGTGGTCCGAGTGCATAAGGCGGACTCCGGAACGGTTCAAAGAGGCACAACCGGACAAGCGCAATAAGTCTGTGGACACGCAAGCGAATAACTCAGGTGAGGCGGTGGTAATGGGCCAACCTCTCGCGACCGCAGATATTTTACAGACTCCAGGTGCAGCTGTGCAGGCGAGACGAGTGGTCATGGAACCACAGACAGGAGGGGCAATACCTTAGGCAACAGAGCCACTCACGCTAACAAATGTGCTGCATATCACTGTGCCTCCATCCACAGCTGGGCAAGGGGGGGTAGTGGTGACAACATCAACCATCACACCGGCCCTGCTCCAGTGGTGGTGCACCAAGGCTGCGGTGTAGCTAAGATATGGGTCGAGTCAGGAGGGGTGGCACAATCTCCCATCTCTTTTTCTTACTTTTGTAATGGTTTTTAGTAACCTTTACAATAAAAGTTTTTACACAATCTCCCATGGTGGTTGCGACAACATCGCAGGAGCCGGCCAATAGTACTGCGATGCCAGGGCTTCCCTTAGTGGCACCACCGGTGTCCCTGGGGGGCAGTGGTAGCTCTACAGCCCCTGTTGACACATAGTCCAGTATTGTATGGGTCTGCGTTGCCAGTGGTGGCCTCATTGGCAGGAATCACATGGTATGTGACAGCAGAAAAAAGAGAAAAAATATTCAGGTGTGAGTTTGTAGATGTCTTCGATCTCATCAACGCTGGGGTAGTCCCGGGGGAGAACAGAGCAGGGAAGGAGGGCGATTTCAAGCAGAAAAAGGTTTGGGTAGATTGGTCCATTAAGAATTGGGTCACAGGGTTGTCTATATACACATCAATCACGGTAGAGAGGTATCCCGCATTGGCAGCCCAGCTAATCAGTTACATATCCACGACCCACGGAGCGACATCAGAATTCCCGGGCAGGGCTTGGCTTTAGTATGTCAGCAGGGTATAAAGCCTTTACAACGAAACTTTTACAAGGAACTACCATTACAACGCAACTTTTACAATGCAAACCATTACAACGCATAGTGCTGGGGGGCGCTCTAGGATAGGGAATAGGTTTAATGTACTATCCAACAGCTTCCCTACTATCCACGGGGTCTGGAGTTGGAATAGTAAATTAAACTATTCACTATCCAGCGCCCAAAAGCATTGTGCGTTGTAATGGTATGGGTTGTAAAACTTGCGATGTAAAGGTAGGCGTTGTAAAAGTATGCGTTGTAACGTCATACATCCTGTCAGCAGTGATGGCAGTTAACAACTTGAGAGTGAAATGCCCATGGGTGCTTCACTTACTTAAAGAGCTAGTGTTAGGATGCCTGCAGCGCAATGTATTCTTTACTGCAAAGCATGTGCCGGGGTAGACAATGCAGTACCTGATACCCTGTCCCATTTTGAGTTAACAGAGTTCAGAGCCCGATGGCCGCAAGCCGATAGTCAGATGACAATCTTCCCAGAGGGGTTATGGAAGCTTAGTGCCCCACTGCTCCATAGCTGATAACCGGGTCCCTGGCCCCCAAGATAAAGAGTATGGCAGTCATACTTAGCTGTCATAGAAGGGGCAGGGGGAATAGAGAGGCTATCACTACAAAGTGTCCTGTTATTTATAGTGCACCAGAAAGAGAGTGGCAAATCCCTACCCATGGTGAGAAGACAGCAGTCCGCAATTGCCTTCATGCATGGTCGGGGGGATGGCGGACTCTACAAAAGACCCTAGAGTCAAATGGTCTGTAAAAGGATGGGAGAGATTGGTCCCAGGGGTGAAAGACAATAGGAGACCTATTGATGCTAGTAGACTATCTAATATCTTGGAGGTACTACTGCGACTGTTTTTTTCCGTTTATGAAGCGCCGCAGCTGAGACTAGCTTATTCCTTGGCATTCGTTAGGGCGTTTAGAATATCTGAGCTTATACCGATCTCTAAGTCAGATAAAGAAGGGGGAATCAACTTGGAGTATTTGATAGTGACATGTGATGCGTTACAGGTTAGAGTGAGGCGGACCAAGACGGACCCGTTGGTTAAGGGGACATGGGTCCAGTTAAGAGTGTTGCAGGGGGCTGGAGTTCTGGACTTTTTGGTTCCGTCCAGAGGTGTCAGGGATAACACCCGAAGACCCCGGAGTTCCACCTGTCTCGGTGCACAAAACAAACAGAAACACGGGCTTCTCGATGGTGGCGTCAAAGACCAAAGGTTTATTACTGCAGGGACACAGAAGTCACAGAAACTACACATGGGCAGTATCTAGGAGCCTGTTCAATTTGTACAAAGAGGGTTGCTCCTTATATACTAAATATTGGGCTTCAGGCAAATTCTTTACATGTTACCACAGTTCTAAACATTCGTGTCTTAAACAATAAATATTTGGCGTTGCACAGGAATCGTCAACAGTATCTGATGTCAAAACATTACGAATGAGGGGTTCCCACTAGTCCATCATAATCCCATGTCAATTCTTCATTCAAGACCCGGACCGCCTCATCGTAAATTTCGTTACCTCCCCCTAATAAAGGCCCAGAAGGAAAAGAGCAGAGCCAGGTGTGGAAGATAGAAAGACAGGATAAGAAATGTTTGTGGGTCGTAAATGGGCACGGTTACCAGCTTCGGCCGCCTAATCATGATCAGGCCAACGAACACAAGAACCAGTATAGCAGGACTGGCCTCAGGCTGGGGAGGCAGTTCTTGCCGAGTCATGCTGCTACAGCGTTGCTGGCCTAAGGTGCACGTGTCACTCGCAAGGTGAATCGCCGGTTAAGGCCTACGTGTCCTTAAATAAAAAGAGGTCATTGCGTGTCCATTGACTATGTGAGGGCAAGGAATACAAAATGGCTTCCGTGTTCTAAGATGGATGTCATGGGTAAATCACAAATGTGTTGGTAACAGGAGTGCTCTTGCTCGTAGCATAGCGAAAACACCAGGATATACTAAATGGATCATTTGCGGTTCACTGATACCGAAATTATGTATTTACGACAATGTTTACAAACACGAGTAAAATCGTCACGGAACCTCAGACCCTCCTTTTGCCCTTACATAGGCAATTACTCAGTCTATATCAGAGTCAGAGTCTAATTCTATGCTCATTAGGTCAGTGACATGTTGTTGTATCATCATCCTGTCTCGTGCCTTTTCTCCTAACGCAGGTGGTTTTCTGAAACAGGTTGCAGCACAGAGACTACACAGAGCGGGACCACATTGGATAAAAAGACAGCACGAGAACAGAAATACTAGGATGACACCAATGACCATCAGAACCTTCCATCCCCACGCTGATACCAGAGTCCAAAACCACTCCATGAAGGACCAGTTTCCCTTATCTACGTGTATAGAGTCGGAAATCTTATGTAGCTTAGAGATTGCTTCATAGACTGTTGGAGCATTATTTGGAATAAAGACACAGCAGCTCGATTGGATCATTCTGCATACCCCACCTCGATCTGCAAGTATTACGTCTAGAACCATACGGTTCTGCAACGTCATGAGACGATCCGCCTGAAGCTCAGCTGTTAAGTTACTAAGGGCACCAGCAGTTTCTGTAATAGTAGATTCAACTACCCGTGTTAGTTGACGTAGATTTCTACTGTTGGCCATAGGCCCCCAAAACGGAAGGAAACCTTTGAAAAAGTCTCCAGCTTCTTGACCAGCGGTATCTTCCTTGCTGAAGACACCTCTTGCTACTCTGGTTTTGTGATAATCTGCAGAAGCAGTGTATGTCGGGGGTAACAATCGAGCAATATAACATGAACCTGAAAAGTCAGCAGGCAGCCATGTATATGCTCTGTCCTGACAGATGAAGTAGGTACCCCTAGCAGTCAGAAAGGCAGGGGAGGAGTTAGACGGAAATACGTAAGTCTCAACGCACTCACTCCTCCCTAGCTGAGCTCTCAGATTTCTCCCATTTCCTTGCAAACAGACCTGACCTCGGTGAGGCACGACCCAAACTGAAGTGGAGCTTTTACGCTTGCTTTCTCCCAAACTAAGGCGATACTCTGTAGAGTTCCAACTCAAATACACCCGTAATTCATCTCTAGGATAAGATGGAGTATTATTGACGTCTTTAATCATGTCAATAATTCCCTGGACTAAAGCTTTGTTGGCTGAGTTGTATTTAGTGGACCGTGGTGGATGCGGAGGATAGGTCTCAAGGGCATATGAAAAAATGGTCTGAAAGGCCTGAAATGATCCATTGTAGCTAAAAGGCAAGACTAGATAGGGAATGCCTTTATCCATAGTGTGAGGTATCAAGCCACACACCCAGCAGTCTGTAGTATTAACTACCAGTTGGTGTTGATGCAAGAGCTGTACAAATGTATTGTTAATAAATTCTGAGCGTCGAGCTTGTTCGTGTTCAGGAAATGAGTGAAAAGAATGCATAGAAGAAACCGTAGAAGTAGTAGGATCAAGGGAAGGTACTGTAGTTACTGGCATAAAAATCAAATGTACACCAAAGACGATTCCACCCACCAACGTTATCAAAACAATTAAAAATGTAACTGCACATTGCATTAGAAAGCATTTGCTGTGAAGTATTCTGTACAGTCTATTTCTGCGAACATAAATTACATTTTCTCGTTGTAGCTCAGGAAGCTCCATCTTCTACGACCGTTCGCGACCACTGATGATGTGTACGTAGATGAAAATGCCTCTATCAGTCCTGGGAGTTCCCAGAACTAACAGAAAGATCGACCTTGTGTCTGACCCCCGCAGATTCAACTAGGCACACAGCCACGACCCTACGGCTACCCAGACGGCAAGGCAATTTTAAAACAAAAAGAAAGTATTAGCAAACTTCCTGGCTGGAGGCAATGTATAGCAAATTCAAATCTGAAAATAGGCAGTTTCCTGCTTTATTTGTCCATATTGCGAGAACGTAAGTTGTATCTCAGTTTTGCAGGAGCTGTCTGATCTGGAAACAATGTATTTTCAGCTGACGTTGCAATGTTCACGTTCGCAGATGGCAAATGTTCATTGGGTGTGGATGACAAATGTTCAGGGTTCAAAAGAGCAGTTTCAGGAGGAGAGTCAGAATTTGGTGAATCCGTGATCAGTTCTGCATCGCTGAAAGGTATGAACCTGGGGATTTGTTCCGTTTCAGAGGCACCGATTCCTTTCTTTACCCAGTTGTCGTAAGGAAGTGGCAGAGGCACACGTTTAGCATGTGTCGTATGGATCCAGTTTTTCCTTCCGGCCACACGAATAGCAGTTCTCGTTGCTAGCAGGACTTGGAAAGGGCCAATGAATCTGGGCTGAAGATTTTTTGTTCTTGCAAAATTTTTGATGACCACCTGATCACCCGGTTTCAGCTGATGGCCTGGACTCTCCGGTGGCTTTGGCAATGCATCGAAAACCTGTTGGTGAATAAGACTCAATTTAGCAGTCAAGTCGAAAAGGTAATCAATTAACATTGGGTATTCCAGCTGCTTAAATTCTTTCGGTCTAGGTACCCCCCAAACATTTGCAGGACGGCCAAAAACTATTTCATAAGGACTAAGCCCTACTCTAGAATGTACGGTTGCTCTTGTTGATAGCAAAGCCAAAGGCAATGCGTCTGGCCAGGACAAACCTGTGGATGCTTGTATCTTAGCAAGTTTCAGTTTAAGGGTGCCATTGTAACCCTCGACTAAACCCGCGGACTGGGGATGATTCGCACTATGAAACTTCTGTCTAATCCCTAGGCCGGCACACACACTCTGCATAACTTTCCCTACGAACTCACTTCCGTTATCTGACCATACAATCCGTGGCATTCCGTATCTGGGGAAGTATTCTTTAAGAAGAATTTTGGCAGTGGATAAGGCAGTATTGTCCTTCAGTGGGTATGCTTCGATCCATCTGGAGAAAGCACAAACTACCACTAGGACCTATTTCAGATTATTGCAACGATCCATGTGAATGAAGTCTAGCTGGATCACTTGAAAGGGGCAGGAAGGAGGAGCGAAGTGACCTGCAGGTGTGGGGATTCCCTTGCCAGGATTATGCATCAAGCATACCATACAATTTCTCACCACTCTCTCTGCACACTTACTAATCCCATCATTCTTCCAGACCGGAGCCAACATCTTACAAATCCCTTTTGAACTGATGTGCGCTGTTCCATGTGCCATCGTTACTACTGCAAGCACATACGCATCAGGCAACATCCAACGCTGTTGTTCCGACAAGTCAATCCAACACCCACTCGAGTCCAATTTACCCGTGTTCTCTCTCCATGCAAGCTTTTCCTCCTCAGTCGCCTCTTTCTGAATTTCCTTCACGCTTTCCACTGTGTCCTCACACATTCCAGACTCAGAAATCCATCTTGCAGACGTTGCAACATACATTCTACTCATCATATTTCTAGCTGTCTGTTTTGCAGTCTCATCAGCAAAAGCATTCCCACGACCAACATCATCCGTGATTGCTTTATGAGCACTGCATTTCACAATCGCAACTTCAGTCGGTAAGGTTAGAGATTCCAACAAGTCATTAACTAGCTGACCATGTTGAATCTTAGTCCCATGGGACGTAATGAAACCTCTCGCTTTCCACAAACGGCCAAAACTATGGGCCACGCCGAACGCGTACTGACTATCTGTGAACACATTCACTCTCTTTCCCTTAGCTAAAACGCACGCTCTTGTTAGCGCGATCAATTCTGCAGCCTGGGCAGAATTCTGACTCACTCTTGCAGTCTCCACAATCGTACTCAAGGTCGTTACTGCATAAGCAGCAGTCACATCACCATTCTCCAATTTGAAGCAAGACCCATCAACATACAACGTGCCATCTGGATCTGACAACGGAGTGTTTTTTAGATCAATTCGTCCTTTTGTTTCTTCCTCAGTTTTGAAACAACAGTCGTGTGGTTCGGAATCACTCGACTCTTGGCTAGTCGGCAACAATGTTGCTGGATTCAATACATTGCATCTTTTGATCTGAATATGACTAGCTAATAGTGTCAGTTCATAACCTGATAATCTAGCACTGGTAAGGTGTTGCGTCTTGGTTCGGTTCATGAGTGTATCCACAGCATGAGGAACCATAACTACTAGCATGTTGTTCATTACTAAACCAGCAGATTGTCGAATGGAAGCTGCAGCTGCGGCTGTAGCTCTCAAGCAACTAGGCAATGCTCTAGCTACTGGATCTAATGTTGATGAAAAATACGCACAAGGGCGTTGTTTATCACCAAATTTCTGCGTCAAAACACTCAATGCACAACCTTCTCTCTCGTGGACATAGAGCGTGAATGGCTTACTGTAGTCGGGTGTACCCAATACAGGTGCTGAACACAGTGCATTTCGTAACTCAGAAAAACTCTGCTGACATTCAGCAGACCATGGTACCGGACTCGGAACACCTTTCCCAGTCAAGGCTACCAATGGTTTTGCTAGAAGAGAAAAATTTGGGATCCATTGCCTACAATATGAGGTAATACCTAAAAAGGCACGTACTTCTCTCTGCGTGCTAGGAACATTCATCTGTGTAATTGCTTTTATTCTCTCTGGGGTCAACTTCCTTCCCTCCTTTGACAAGAGATGACCTAGGTAGGTCACTTCTTGGCAGCAGTATTGCATTTTTGAAGGTGACACCTTGTGATTCAAATCTGACAAGTGATGCAATAAAGAAATCGTAGCTGTTTTGCAAGTTTCCTTGTCATTGGCAGCCACTAGAAGATCATCGACATACTGTATTAAAGCAGAACCAAGAGGAAGTACGAAGGAATCTAACTGGCTTTTTAATGCTTGACTGTAAATGGATGGGCTTTCACAATAGCCTTGTGGAGCGCGTTTAAACCTAAAGCTTCGTCCTCCTAGAGAGAAACCGAAGATATCTCTGCTTTCCTCGGCTATCGGAATGCTGAAAAAGGCATTTTTCAAGTCGACAACTGAAAACCATGCTGCTGTAGCAGGAATCAACGTTAACAATGCAGTAATGTCTGGAACCACAGGAAACTGTGGGATCACAATTTTATTAACCTCTCTAAGATCAATTACGAACCTATATACTGGAGGCTTTGTTGGGTCAGTTCGTTTCAAAATAGGCAGTACAGGACTATTACAGACATTTCCTCTAGTCTCTTCTACAACATCTTTCTTGATCAGGTCTTGTACTATCAGTAGGAGCGCACGCTCACCTTCACTAGAGATTCTATATTGTGGAATTCGTGGAAGTTTGACATTTGCTTTCAAAGTTACTACATAGGGTGGAATTTCCAATAGACCTACATCATTAGGACCAGTCGCCCAAAGAGTATCAGGGAGTGAACGCAGCTCTGTTGCGAGCGCATCCATCGACAAGTACATCGGAGAGATTATTCTTTTACCCAACGTAAGTTGTACTCCTGCTGGAGAACAGTACAATGTCGCGTACAGGCGTTTTAACAAGTCTAAACCAAGCAGATTTTCGTTACAACCTGTCGTCAAAATCAGGGGTGCTTTCAATTGACAGGGTCCAACAGAAATAGACAAAGGACCAGAAACAGGGTTGTGAACAGGGGCGCCCGAAAAACCTACTGAAACGTTTGTTGAGCCAGACAAAGGTGCGCCAGGGAGTTTCGCATGTATGATAGAACTTTTTGCTGCACCAGTATCCAACAGAAACAGTTCGACTATACCTGATGTTGCTACTGCGACATAAGGCCCACTCTGATCTACTGGTACTGATACTACTCCCTCTCTTTGTCCATGGCTGTCCTAGTACTCGCTTTGCTGACCTTCCTCACTAGCTTCATAATAGTCTTCCACATGATATTGTGGAGACCTATTCTGTTGGGCAGATTGTCCATTTCGCTGGTCGAAATAATTAGAGGGGCGATCACTTGTCTGTGGAGGCATAGCACCTCGTCCTCGACCTCTAGAGTTTTGCATAGAACTACCACGACCTCTCTGAGCTGCCGCAGCATTATTTTGTGCCCGAACTGGACACTCATTTTTGTAATGACCTTCCACTTTGCAATAAGCACATTGATTCCATTGGTATTGTGGTCTTTGAAAATTATATTCCGTTCTTTGATATGACCCTTGCTGCATATTCGTCTGATTCGTGCGAGGCGGATAAGCTTGCTGTAAAAGTACTTTAGTTTTTAAATCTTTCGTCTTTTTATCTGATTTTTCCTTTTCTTCTTTATCCCTATTTTCATAGTACTGGGCAGTCGCAAGTATTTGCGCAGTCGTAGAGACAGCCCACGCACTTTCAGAATTCTTTAATTTACTACTAAGTTCTGGCAACAGATTGTGCACGAATTTATCAACAAATAATCTCTGGCCTCCTTCTGTGCTCATATCCTGACCACTATGATCCACGAAAGTCTCCTCGAATCTTGTGAAAAAGTCGGAGACGCTTTCGTCTTTCTTTTGTTTGCACGCGGACAATTTGTCCCAGTTAACGCGCAATGCTGGCATCAAGGTTTTCATTAAATCGATTATTCTACCAGGCAAATTAGCAATTAAAGGTTCAGGTTTGGAACCACCTATTTGTTGACCATCCGCTGCAATTATAGCTGCCCAGTCACCACCTAGGGCAACTGGATGATTCTCTTTACGAATTTTAGCCCAAATTGGTTGCGGTACTACATTACCAAATAGCAGATCTATGTCAGCAAGATTCAATACACAAGCGTCAACTGTTTGAGCCAACTCTTTGTAGTACCCTGCAGGATTTTTACGCGGATCTGGCAAGGCCTGTTTCACTGCTAATACTTCAGCTCGCTTCCATGGAATATGTATCCATACTCTCTGGAATTGGGCCGGAGCGGCTGCAATACCAAGGTTTACATTAGCTTGCACAGCTTCACGCCAAATTGGTGGAACCTCTCTCATTGGATATTGACGATTTTGTTTCGTACTACGTTTCCCTAACTCTCTTGGTGAACGAAGGGATGGGTCATTCCTATAACTTAAAATCAGTTCCATCGTTTCTTTTATATTTTGACCAACTATCATACCTGTAGCAAACTCTTTCTGAACATTAATTAATTCTCCTAGATTTGATTCAGGGTCATCCTCTTCCAATTCCTCACGTAGAAGGAAACACATTTCATCGAACACATATCGTTGTGTCGGTTCGTTCCATTGCATAAATGTATCTAATACATCTTGTACATTATATCTTCCAACTTTCGAAACCCATCTAAGAGCAGTGGAATCTAGTATTCCTCTTTCTTCAGTACTGGGAAGCTGACTACGCCTCTGCACAGAGTCAGAGGTAGGAGTCTTAATCAGAGATTTATAGAAGGGAGATAGAATATTAGAGACAGAATCAGTGATTCTTCGACGAACAGAAAGCGGAGTCATAATATTAGCAGAGGCAGTAAATAGAGTAGCAGTTGGAACAGATAGATTAGGAACAGTAGGAGTAGCAGGAAAAATAGCTTGTGAAGTAGCAGGTGTGAGCGACACAGGCATAGGTAAAGAAGCCGGCAACCCTAGAAGAGGGGTTGTCGAAGGAACATTAATATTGACCACAGGAGGTACAGGAACTTGATTCAGGGGAGCGGGAACAGGGACACCAGGTTGTCCAGCAACCGGTAATTGAACATTCGGTATAGGTGGAGCCGTAGCACCCTGTGCATACGGTGGGGGTGATCGTAACAAGTAAGACAACAGGGGATCCTTTTCAGGGTCCTCTACTATCTTAGCCGTACTCGATGGCAAAGCAGGATAGCACTTGTCTATCGCTAAATTACGCTCTCTATCGGCCACCTCCATCGCTTTCTCAGACTCGTTGAGTTGCAGCTGCCTAGCAGACTGTTCTAAAGTCAACTCTTGCTCTTTCTGTTCTTTCTTCAACTTTTTAATTTCTCTCTGTTTAGATTCTTTTCGCCAATAACGGAAAGAATCAAACATTGCCGGCCGGGCTTTCTTCTTAAACAACCTTCTTTCTAGATTATCGAGAACTTCAGGTTCAAAACTACCATGTAGTGGCCAACTAAGGACACCATCTTTCTCTGTGAAGCGGATCCATACCTCATTATAAGAGATAGGGCCCACACCAAATTTGCAATATAGATCATAAAGGGGAGTTCCAATCGGAGGAACCAAACACGAGTCCTCCAACTGGGAATCACTGTTGCAACTAAAACAAGACAACATACAATTTTTCCGACTTACCATTTTATAATCCGGAACACAAAACAAACAAGACACAAACAGAAAAGATGCGCACTCGAACCAAGAACTTAGGCCTACCAGAACTGACAAATGTATCGATACCTGAACTGAACAGAATGATTATCGTAACCAGAATAACCAGTGATAATCTTACAGAACTGAACTGAACTGAGAACTAAAAGGATTATCCAAACAGGAGCAACCCTCACAAAATACTTAACTGAGGTACTGAAGACGTCACCAAGGAGAAACCCGTCACGTCTCGCCGTACTAAGGACTGCACCTCGGGTCCAAGACAGGGCGACGGTCAAGGCAACGGACCACTGCAGCCGTCTGAACGGGAACCCTCGTGGAAGAGAACGTCGGGGCCACTTTTGCGATATGCCGGGATCGATGAAGTGGGGCGCCTCCCTCTGAAATCTTCACACGAAGCTCCTCGAACTCTTCAGGCTTTTGGACCGGTACCGAATGACGTCGCCCCACGTTGGGCGCCAATTGGAGTTCTGGACTTTTTGGTTCCGTCCAGAGGTGTCAGGGATAACACCCGAAGACCCCGGAGTTCCACCTGTCTCGGTGCACAAAACAAACAGAAACACGGGCTTCTCGATGGTGGCGTCAAAGACCAAAGGTTTATTACTGCAGGGACACAGAAGTCACAGAAACTACACATGGGCAGTATCTAGGAGCCTGTTCAATTTGTACAAAGAGGGTTGCTCCTTATATACTAAATATTGGGCTTCAGGCAAATTCTTTACATGTTACCACAGTTCTAAACATTCGTGTCTTAAACAATAAATATTTGGCGTTGCACAGGAATCGTCAACAGTATCTGATGTCAAAACATTACGAATGAGGGGTTCCCACTAGTCCATCATAATCCCATGTCAATTCTTCATTCAAGACCCGGACCGCCTCATCGTAAATTTCGTTACCTCCCCCTAATAAAGGCCCAGAAGGAAAAGAGCAGAGCCAGGTGTGGAAGATAGAAAGACAGGATAAGAAATGTTTGTGGGTCGTAAATGGGCACGGTTACCAGCTTCGGCCGCCTAATCATGATCAGGCCAACGAACACAAGAACCAGTATAGCAGGACTGGCCTCAGGCTGGGGAGGCAGTTCTTGCCGAGTCATGCTGCTACAGCGTTGCTGGCCTAAGGTGCACGTGTCACTCGCAAGGTGAATCGCCGGTTAAGGCCTACGTGTCCTTAAATAAAAAGAGGTCATTGCGTGTCCATTGACTATGTGAGGGCAAGGAATACAAAATGGCTTCCGTGTTCTAAGATGGATGTCATGGGTAAATCACAAATGTGTTGGTAACAGGAGTGCTCTTGCTCGTAGCATAGCGAAAACACCAGGATATACTAAATGGATCATTTGCGGTTCACTGATACCGAAATTATGTATTTACGACAATGTTTACAAACACGAGTAAAATCGTCACGGAACCTCAGGGCCATGTATTGTCTGGTCGCTCTAGCACAAACCTTTCTGCAGAATAGACCGGGGAGTGGAGACAGCAGACTATTAATACATGCAGACGGAACCCCCCCGCACAAGATTCTAGTTCACCTGAATAGGCAAACGATCACTGGAGTGTTTGGGGTTGGAGTCGGCACATTTCACATCTCATTCGTTCCGCATTGGGGCGGCCACAACAGCGGCCGCGCTAGGCCTCCCATCTTAAATTATCAAGTAGGTGGGGAGATGGAATGTTTTGAGCGTTATGTAAGACCCCAACTGGCATAGTCCCGAGTCATCCCGGGGAGGGGGCGGCCGAATGAGCGTAATACATTTCCACCTATGAACCCCCCCATCCTCTTCTCTTTTCTATTTCTGAATTCAATACAGGTGTCCCGAGACAGCGGACACAGGTATGCTGGTGTGGCCATTCATTTATACGCAGGGCAGGGCAATTCTTCAACAAATCACGGGTAGACAGAACACAAAGTTTGAAGGGAATCGATCACCACTGGGTAGGGATCGGCGGGCAGCAACTGGCAGATCTAACAGCCCATTTGTGGGGAGCTCTGGCTAAGGGCATGCTCACCACAGAGGTGCTGGTGATCCACTCCGGGGGCAATGATATGATCCCGGCGGGCCATAGGGGGGTGAAAGAAGGGATGTTCTCCACACTGTCAGGGGTTCGGAAGATGTTACCAGACACCACTATATTTTTGTCAGAGGTGATCCCACGTCAAGTTTGGGCAAATGGGGTGGCGGCTAAAGCGGTGAATAAATAAGTGAAAAAATTGAATCAGGCAGTGGCATAACTCTTGAGAAGATTTCGCATCCAACCCATCAGGCATAAACTCATACAGACGTCAAGGGCGGGGTTGTATTTGGCAGACGAGGTTCATCTATCCAATGCAGGGATTGAACTGTTTATCAATACCATTTTAGGAGCCTTGGTGGTGGAGCTAGAAGGGCCAGCTGGGGAGGTGTAGAGCGCCAGTGAGCTCCTCGCCCTGTGGCGGGGTTCTGGGCAAGAGAAGTGGCAGGGACTCTGTTTGGCAGTGGCTGCTTGGCCTCAGAACAGGGTGTGCAGTCAATTCGGAGCTCCGGGCTGGCGAGAAAGGGGGCTGACCTGCTGGTGGTCCTGGATTCTCTGGCCCTACCCGAGAAGCCGGTGCTTGTAATAAGCAGTTTGTGAATCTACCTGCTGCTCTGGTAGCCGGCTCACAGTAATCACAGAAGAGAGCAGGGTATTTTGGTTGTGACCTGTTGGCACAACCTGCGGTAAGGTGCCTCTGGAGATCCAAGAATGTAAATACAAATATGCAACCCGTGGCTCAAGAATGTATATTTCATAAGCCTACTGATTTACAATGTGTGTGTTTGGTGTGCATTAAATAATAAAGTTGGTCAAGAGTTGACAGTGAATTAACGAATAAAGTTACGGTATCTTAAAATAATAAAGATTACACAGTGAAGACCAACAACAGACTTAGGGGTCCATTAGGATGACGTGCGGACTTTGTCCGCCCGCCATCCTGTCGTAGTAGGGGACCGCCCGCCCTAAGGGCGGGGGTCCCGTGGGCAGCATTAGGATGCGCCCGCCACAGTGGTGGGCGCATCCTGCATTTATTCCATTGTGGCGGGCGGTGCATTCAGCACTGCCCGCCACAATGGCAGGAAGGCATGCTGTGCACTTCCATGCACAGCATGGCAGGCACCGGGCGATGCCTGCCATGCTGTGCATGGAACTGCTGGGGGGTACCATAGGTACCCCCCATGTGCACCCCCCACCCCCGAGTCCTTGGGGGCCCGCAATGGGCCCCCACAAGCAATTACCACATGCATTTCCGTGGCGGCATTGCCGCCACGGAAAAGCAGCTGCAGACAGACATCCTAATATGGATGGCGGTGTCTGATAGACACCGCCACCATATGGTCCCATTACCGCCCCGGCCGCAATGCGACCGGGGCGGAAAAGCGGCGGACGGTGTTTTAGTCCGCCGCGGTTCCCCCGCCATCCTAATATGGCGGGGGGAATTAGAATGCGGATGTCGGGCGGATTGCCCCCGCCAGGCTGGCGGTGGCCTCCGCCAGCCTGGCGGGGGCAATCCGCCCGACATCCTAATGGGCCCCTTAGTGTGTTTACTGGGAACCAGCCTCCGTGGCAAGGGGAGGAGGGGCGATTTGCACATTTTATGTCAACTATTCATGTGTATATGTGTACTGTTCTCTTGCAGAGGTCGCAGTTAATACAAACCTGTTTGGGCACAGCATACAGTATGAGCATGTATGGTTAGAGCACGTAAGATTATCATTCTTGTCATTGTTTTGTTTGATATTAAATACATTTTCACCATATGTCCCCACTTTGTGCAAACCTGAAACAACCTGCAGTGGTTGACACATTTATTCACTTTCCAACACATTCTGAACCAGTTCTGCACAGCCCGTCTGGGTGTCATTTAGCTCATTTCGTCGTCTCCTAATGACTGTTTCAAGTCGATTATAGGTCATAAGATATAACTGAGGAACTACATTGAAACGGCAGGATGGGGAATTAGGAATAGCATATGTATCTCAAATTCAGATCTCAGTCCATAGGGCCAATATCAATCAGATTACACAAATGCTGTTGTCTTCGACTGCACAATTATCCCTCAGAGTATTTGGGTGGCTCATGGTTAAACAGCATAAATATCCTTTCACTTACAATCTCTAATCTTACAGGTCCGGGTCCAAAGACATAAAGACAGTGATATTAAGGTCGGTGGAAGCAAAGATATACGTAACCAATGTGTGAATATAGGGTTATTTTTAACCATTTGTGTGGGTCGGATAGCCAGGAGCCATCTGATTCGACAGTGGGCGTGTGCGTCAGACGTCTCCCAGCTGTCTTAGTACCCACCAATGGTGGAAGCACTGGTGCTCCCTTGTGCCACCCTCCCTGTTGCCCCCACCTGGGATGGCAGCCGAAGCCCTTTCGCAGCCTCCCCTGTACCCACCTCCCACATCATCTAATAAAGTCAGCGCGCACCACATGCCAATGTCATTGGATGCTACTGGATGCACTGGAAGCCGTTTGCTTCCAGGGCACCTACGGGAGAAGGTGAATTTCTCCCTGGGGAGGAGTGTTTTTCAAACAAACAGGCATCGGGATAAAGGAAAGCGTTTTCCTTTCCTCTGATGTCTCTTTGCTGCGTTACTGCTTCATGATAGCACATGGGGTGCAATTGTGCAGCAGCAATGCCCACTAGACACCAGGGATTTTTTTTTTTTTTAATCCATGTCATTTTGGCAGGAAGCAGCCACTTAGGGAAGCATCGATCTTCTTTGAGTACCTTTTTGGCATTTCTGTTGCCCATTTCTACCCCCCTTGGGGGCAGATCGGTTTTAATTTTTTTCTAGCTACTAGGTCACTTTGGATTTTTTTTTGGGGCTGGTGGGGAGCAACCCCTTGGGTAAGGGTTGCTCCCCTTTTTTTGGTGGGATTATTATTAGTAAGGCCCATCTGCTCTCAAGGGGGGCAGAAGTCACTTGTCAGCGGGGATTTTTTTCTTTTTCAATTTCGGCGATGTTGGGGGAGCTGACTATTGGGGAAGGGTTTCTCCCCTTTATTAGGGTGGTTTGCTTCTCCCCATTTCTGCCCCCCTGTGGGCAGATCGGCCTTCTGTTTTTAGACCCATCTTCCCCCAAGGGGGCAGAAGCCACTAGACAGCAGGGATTTATTTATAATCAATTTTGGCAATATCAGGGAGCAGCCCCTTGGGTAAGGGTCGTTCTCATTTAGTGGGGAAAATATTTTGGAAATTCCTGGCCCCCTTGGGGGCAGATCGTCCTTATGTTTTTAAGGCCCATCTGCCCCACGAGGGCAGAAGTCATCAGACACTAGGGATTTAATTTTAGAATAAATTTTGGTTATGTCGGCGAGCGGCCCCTCGGGGAAGGGTCGCTCCCCATCATTGGGGTGATTTTCAGGGCTATTTCTGCCCCCCCTTGGGTCAGATTGTCCCTATGTTTTTAGGCCTATCAGTTCCAAGGGCACAGAAGCCACTAGACACCAGGAATTTCTTTATGGATCAATTTCTGCGCAAGAGTCGCTCCCCTTTTAGGGCGTGATTATTTTAACTATTTCTGCCCTTGGGGTCAGATCAGCCTTATGCTTTTAGGCCCACTTGCCCCCAAGGGGGCAGAAGCAACTAGACACCAGGAATGTTGGTTTCACTAAGTTGGGATGAGAATCCTTTTTGGAGTTCCTGTTTTGGCTTATTTTTAGGCTCATCTGCCCCCCAGCCAGGCTGCTGGATTGTGTGTGGACTGGTGCACTATTTGCATGTGTGATTGTAATGTTTGATTTCTCCTTTTTATTCTAATGCAAAGCTTTTGATTCCTGTTTGCGGTTTCAGCAGTGGTTGATATGCAGTTTATATAGTTGCAGGTGTTTGGTAAGAATTCTTTTTTTTGTTGTGCTTACTGCACATGGGTATTATTGTCATGCATGAATTAATTTTTTGTAAGTAGTGTCATAATAGCTGTTTCTGGAATTTTACAAAGTGTTTGTTTTTGTTGACTTGTTTGACAAGTTACCTTTATTAGTAAGTATTGGGCTAGCCGTATGATTACTGCTCAGCAGGTGGTTGGTATGCTTTTTGAATCTTCCTCTGACCATGATTATGATACTAACAGTGCATCTGAGGCAGAGGAGTGTTATAACTTGGGGTCTCTAGTTGGCTGAGGTAGGTACCTTAGTCCAAATAGGGACCTTGCTTCTAGTCAGGGAAAGGAGGGACACACTTTTAGATCGTAGCTTGGCATGAGCAGCCAGGCTTATTTCCAAGGCAATGTGTAAAGTATTTGCAAACACACTCCCAGTAACACAGTGATAATACCATAAAAGGACACCACACTGATTTTATAAAAAGAGCGGCATCTTTATCAGAAGAAAGACAATGAAACCAAACGGTGGAAATCCAACATATGCGTATTCGTACTATTTCACTTTGCCGATGCCGGTGAAATCACTTGTAGGTTCTTGCGATATTAATGAGCAGTTCTAGATGATCTAATGCAGTCCTAATTCAATGCTATGCAGTTCGTAATGCAGTTCGTAATGTTGAAATAAGACAGTCCTTAATGCAAGTACTAATGCAGTTCTTAATGCTGGAATAATGCAGTACGTAATGCAAGAATAATACAGTTCTTAATGCAAGAATAATGCAGTTCTTAATGCAAGAATAATGCAATAATAATGCAAGAATAATGCAGTTCCTAATGCAAGAATAAGGCAGTATGTAATGCCAGAATAATGCAGTTCCTAATACAAGTAATAACGCTATAAGCCAATCTGCGCGATCAGCTCGGGCACCACTAAGCCCCAACAACAGCGACAAAGGTCGTAAACTTAAAAAAGGGTGTCCCGGCACTGCTGGGCAGGTACGGAAATCTCAGGGACACAGCAACTTTATTGCGTTGCAGTGGGAGAGAGATCCGAGCACTCCTCTGCTCCTCCAGCACGCCTCCCCAGGCCACACATGCTTGCCGGTCCTGACCGGAGTCCAAGCCTTACCAGGGAAAATGCGCTGCCTCGCTCTCTCTCTCTCCCCGCTCGTCGGACGTCCTGCTGGGCGGTCCTCATGACATTGCAGTTCCGCTGCTTGACGACGCTGTAGCCGGATGGGTTGCGGAGCTGCCTTCTCATCCGTTGATGATCTTGGGCAGACTCCTCTTGGCGAACAATGATCACTATCCCTTTCACCTTGCAGCTTCCTTAGCTTCCTGAAATCCTTTAGCACGTTGCGGCTCGGGCCGGCTGCGGCGATCCTTACTCACAGCCTCAGTTACAATGACAGCTCGGGCCACAAACAGCAACGCAGCAGCATGGACGATGTTTCACGCTGCGGGGGCAAAGCAGTCATGGGGCAATTCATAAACAGTACCGCAGACTACACAACAGTCTCAGGCATGCAAAAGCACACGCACCAAGGGTTTCTGAGACACGGTTGGAAACTTGATGTTTCTGAGTTTCCACAACAGGGGACCAGCTCTCCTCCGGCCCTTGGAAACAAGTTACTTCAGGACACAGCACACAGCAAAGTCCTTTCAAGCAGGGGGACACAGCCCACAGCAAAGTCCCCTGTCCTCTCCTTAGTCAAATCAGCAAACTGCAGGCCAGCCCCAGAACATACAGCAAGGGGGATGTATGACATTACAACGCATGCTTTTACTTCGCATTCTTTTACAACGCTGTTTTTACAACGCATACCATTACAACGCATAGTGCTTTTAGGCGCTGGATAGTGAATTGTTTAATTTACTATTCCAACTCCAGTCCCCGTGGATAGTAGGGAAGGTGTTGGATAGTACATTAAACACATTCCCTATCCTAGAGCGCCCCCTAGCGCAATGCGTTGTAATGGTTTGCGTTGTAAAAGTTGCGTCGTAAAGGCACTGCGTGGTAAAAATTGCGTTGTAAAGGATGTTTCCCAGCAAGGGCAGTCCTTTTCTTCAGTCTCTTCAGCTGTTCTTCTTTGACAGAGGTTCCTCTTGCTCATGAAGTAATTTCAATCCTTTTTCAATCTTGAGTTTAGTCTTGAGTGCAGGGGACCAGCTCTCCCATGTATACCCCTAAATGCCTTTGAAGTCTTTGTGTTCAGGGGGCTCTGAGCCCGGTCCAAACCAGACCTGGGTGTCTTCCTGCCAGTGCACACCCTCTTCCTTTGAAAGTGAGGTTCTGGGCCCCAGAGGCTCTGCAGGAGGTGGAGCCATTCTTTTGTGGTAGCAGCACAGCCCTCTTCACATCCAGGAGGCTACTCCGCCCATCACACCAAATGCAGGCCAGCCTGTTGCCATCTCCCCTACTCCTCCCTGGTGTCAGGACACTCCCAGACCCTGTCACATCCAAACCCAGACAGTCAATACACAACCAGGCAGAGACAATGAGGATGGTTAGGACAAGAAACCAGCCACTTCTAAAAGCATGGTTTCTAAACACACAATTTAAAAACTATCTTCACAAAATGATGTGTTATTAAATTCTAAGTTCAGGCACACTAAACTCTATCCCTTTATCTTATGCGGATTGGAAGCCATGCTGGAAACATGTAACACTGCATTCCCTATTTTGTCATATGGGCAAGATGGCCTTGCAACAGTGAACAATTAAATTGGCAGTATTTCACTGGCAGAAAATGGCACACACCCCAGTACATGTACTACCTTTCACATACACTGCACCCTGCCCTGGGGTGGACCATGGCCCTACTATAGGGGTATCTGATGTGCATAAAAAAGGGAAGAGTAAGGCTTGGCACTTGTCGGGACAAGAAGGCAGTTAACAAACTGCACGCAGGCACTGCAGTGGCAGTCCTGAGATCTCTTTTTAGGGCTACTTATGTGGGTGGCACAATTAGTGCTGCAGGCCTACTAGCAGCATTTGCATTACCAGCCTTCTCACACATAGTGCACTTTACTGGGGACTTTACTAGTAAGACAAACATACCAATTATAGACAACCAATTACCATAACTCTTTATACAGGGAGCACCTGCGCTTTGACACTGATCAGCAGTGGAAAAGTGCCCAAAGCATCTAAGTCGGCAACATCATGTCAGAAAAAGGTCTAGGAGGGAGGTAAAAAGTTTAAGGAACTTTTCCCAAAAAGGGCCAAGTCCAACAAGGAAGAAGTGCAAAATGCTTGCAGTGAGTTTTCTGTCCATGAGGAATCATCTGATGATGAAGCTACTCTCAGTGCAGATGAATCTACTCTCAGTGTGGATGAAATGACTGTTTTAGAGGCGGACACTGATGTGTCGTGCAGCAAGAGGCATCTGGGTTGCTGCCTGGGACTGCAAGGCTTCCCCTTGGAAGTGATGGACTCTGGGTTGACCCAAACATGGTGCAGCTGGTGTTGCCTGCCTATGGTGGTGATGCAGGTTGTAGAGTGAATTGTGAAAATGTTTTGCCTATACAGTTTTTTTCAGTTGTTTCAGGATGGTTTATTTTTGGCTGAGATTGTTGAGCAGACTAATTTGTATGAAGAACAGTACTTGAGGGACGACAGTGCCAGGCTTAGGCCCTCGCTCTATAGCAACACGGTGGACTCCCACAAATATGGATGAGATCAAGAAGTTTTTGGGTTTAACTTTTTTGATGGGCTTGATAAGGAAGCCCTCCCTGTCTTCATATTGGTCTGCCAGTTCCTTGATGGCAGCGGCCATTTTTCCTGAAACTATGAGTCGTGATCAGTATTTATTTTTGCTTTGGATGCTGCATTTTGTTGATAATTCTTCGCCATTGCCATTAGATTGTCCTGACTGTGACCATCTTTTTAAGAGTCAGCCTGTCCATGATAAATGTTCAGAGATCTATACTCCAGGGTAAGCAATAGCTGTTGCTGAGTCTTTGGTCCTGTTCAAGGGCAGTTTGGTTTGTAGGTAGCACATTCCTAGCAAGAGTGCAAGTTATGGAATTAGAGTAAGACAGGATATGTCTATAATTTCCGGGTGTACACCTGTAGGGATTCCATTATTGAACCCCCTTGTTGGCCATCCACTTTACGAGTTTCAGAGAAAATTGTGTGGGATATTGTACTTAACAAAGTTCACCATTTGTACCGGTATAACTTCTACACTGCTGTGCAATTGTTTAAGAAATTGTTCTGGCTTGTGGCACAATCTGCTTTAACCATAAAGGTTACCCAAAAAGAGATTGTTTGCAAAAAGCTTGAGAGGGGACAATGCAGTGCCTTGCATAGTGATGAACTGCTAGCTGTGAAATTTGTGAACGGGAGGGATGTCTACATGCTGACAACCATCCATGATGAAAGTACTTCACCTGTGACTGTTGGTTTCAGTTCCTGAAGTGCGCCAACCTGTGTTCATTGTAGACTACAATAAGCTCATGGGTGGTGTAAATAGAGTACATCAGAGGTTGAAACCATCCACTGCTGTTCGTAAGTCTTACATTGGGTATAAAAAGTTGTCCATCCATCTCTTCAACTTAGCAACTTTTATGCTTTTTTGTGTTTAAGGAGTGTTCTCCATCATCAAGGATGACTTTTGTTCAGTTTTAAGAGTCTGCGATAAGCAGTCTTGTTGTAGTGGAACAGGCAAGTGTTCCTAGAGTTTGAGTGGAGGAGTATGGGGCTAGATTGAAAGATCCATGAACAACAAGAGCGAGAGGGTTTTGAGGTTGGTAGGCAGACAAAATATCGAGTTTTAAATATCGACATACAATAATGTCGATGTTTAAATATCGAAGGGACATAATATAGAAGGTAAGTTATAACGATATGTTTAATATCGATGTTACAAATATCGATGTTACAAATATCGATGTTAGTAATATCGATGTTACTAATATCGATTTTTGTATGATTTTTATGTATATTATAATGTATTTATTATGTATTTAATTTTTATTTATGTAATTTAAGTACATTTTGTATTTTAGTACCGTAGCGGGTTCTGGGTTTATAGGGGAATAGGGTGGGAAGTAATTTAATTATAGTAAATTAATTATTAATTATTAGGAATTATAAATTAATTTTAATTAATTGGTAATTAATTTGTATTAATTGGTAAATAATTTGTATTAATTGATTAATTGATAATTATGTTCTGTAGTGGGTTATGGGTTTATAGGGGAATAGGGTGGGAAGTAATTTATTTATAATACATTCATTATTAATTATTAGGAATTATAAATTAATTTTAATTAATTGGTAATTAATTGTTATTAATTGGTAATTAATTGTAATTACTTGATTAATTGATAATTATGTTCTGTAGTGGGTTATGGGTTTATAGGGGAATAGGGTGGGTAGTAATTTAATTATAGTACATTTATTATTAATTATTTGGAATTATAAATTAATTTTTATTAATTGGTAATTAATGTTTATTAATTGGTAATTAATTTTAATTAATTGATTAATTGATAATTATGTTCTGTAGCGGGTTATGGGTTTATAGGGGAATAGGAATAGTAATTTAAATGTAATTAAGTAATAATTTATTTTAATTCATTGTTTTGTAAATTACATTATTGTTAATTAATTATTAATTTGCAATTTATTATTATTAATTGGGATTTATTATTAATTCATTTTTACTTAATTTTTTTTATTGCTAATCATGTTTTTAATAATTATGTATTGGTATGTGTAAATAGTTAATATGTATTTAATAATTAATTTTTGTATTATTTTAAATGATTAATTTATTTATAAGTATGTTATTTTTACCTTCTACGCTATCCAATAATTTCCCTATTGTTGCACTCTCTGGAGTTGGAATAGTAATGTTTACCCCTATGCTATCCAACACGTTCCCTACTGTTGCACTCTCTGGAGTGGGAATAGTAATTTTTACCCCTACGCTATCCAACACTTTCCCTACTGTTGCACTCTCTGGAGTGGCAATAGTTGTTTTTACCCCTACGCTATCCAACACTTTCCCTACTGTTGCACTCTCTGGAGTTGGAATAGTAATGTTTACCCCTACGCTATCCAACACTTTCCCTACTGTTGGACTTTCTGGAGTTGGAGTAGTAATTTTTACCCCTACGCTATCCAACACTTTCCCTACTGTTGCACTCTCTGGAGTTAGAATAGTAATTTTTACCACTAACTGGAGTTGGAATAGTAATGTTTACCCCTACACTATCCAACACTTTCCCTACTGTTGCACTAACTGAAGTTTGAATAGTAATTTTTACCCCTATGCTATCCAACAGTTTCCCTACTGTTGCACTCTCTGGAGTTGGAATAGTAATTTTTACCCCTACGCTATCCAACACTTTCCCTACTGCTGCACTCTCTGGAGTGAGAATAGTAATTTTTACCCCTCCGCTATCCAACATTTTCCTTACTGTTGTTTTTTTGGGAGTTGGAATAGTATTTTATTCCCTCTGTTACTTAATATTTTTTATATTGTTTTAGTTAATGTAGTATATAAATATTTTAAAAAATATTAAAAATTTATATTTTTTTAATTTGTTTTGCATAATTGTTTAATTTTTATTTATGTTAAATATTTTATGTGTATAGGTGAATTTGTAATATATAATAGTTTTAATTATTTATAAGTTATTACAATACATATTACAACTGAATATTAAGTATATATATTATATTTATATGTTTGATTATTTTGTTATTACATTATGTATATTACTTATCAATTTTACAATAATATAATATATTTTGTACTGTGTTTATTATATTTGTTAGTATTTTTAATTAATTTTACATTTCTTTTTATTAAAAAAACGATATTTTTTAAAAAAAACGATATTTTTGACATCAATATTTTTTTTCCGAAATGTTTGGACCTACCTTTTTGTAGATAGGATGTCGATATTGTTAACATCGATAGTAGTGCTGCGATATATTTGTAGGTCGATATTTTGTCTTTCTATATTTTGTCATAGATCCTTTGAGGTTATCTGGAAGGAACACTCTAGGTCCCCCTATGCAATACAGTAAAAACAACGAAAGAGTGTCCCTCTCAAGAGATAGGAGGAGTGGAAAAAGAATCACAGCTGATTCTTTAGAAAGCCCTCACTCACCAACCTAGTTGCGACATGCTTCATCATTGGGCCCCTCCAGGAAGATCTAAAACCATCCTGGTGCTTCGACAACAGAATTACTGCGGAGTTGGTTAATTTGTGTGTGTGTGACAAGTGATGTAAATTAAAAGTGACCAGGTTGTTACCCAAATACATTTTTATTTACAGGCCAACCCAAGAATCATGTGAGACAAACTATTGAAAGTGGTGACAAGTTCAAGAAGGATGACCATCACCTTCTGCCCTGAGTAAAGGTTGCCTCTGGTTTATTCAGTGACTTCAAGAAGTGCTAGTTCTCTACTGAAGACAGTATGGAAGCCCGACTGGGTAGGATGTGGAATCTTGTTCTGTTCCACATAGCTGGTGATCTGACGGTTCACCAGGGATTCTACCATATTGCCAAGATGTAGGAGGAGTGAGATGGGCCTGTAATTACTCAGGGTGCGTGTCAGCATTTACTTTCTTTAACAGAGTAATCACCAGCACCTTATTCCTGCTTAGAGGCATCTTTACGCATTCTAAAGACCGGTTCAAGTCGACATTGATTTGTAGAGTAATGGCAGGGGCAGCCTCAGCGAGCAGGGGTGTAGAGGAGAGCCAGATTTGATTTGATGAATTAGTTGCTCCAAATCTACTTGTGAGATAAGCGTAAATGTGTCAAGCTGTGCCATCATCTTCTCTGTGGGAATGAAGGGGCTTGACTCAGGGATGGGGGGGTCAGACTGTTTGCTAAACATGGAGCAGATTTGTACCCCTTTTAAGTGGAAGAATAAGGGAAGGTCTTCTCTACAGGCACACTTTGTTTTGTGTTTTGAAAAATGTTCTTGGTGTGATATCAGTAGTGTTCATGCGTCACCACAACGCTTCTTGGTTTTCTGCTTGGGAGTCCATGGTGCGCTTAGGTTCATCCACTCTGTCCCCTACCAGGCACGGCCTGTGCAGGGCGTTATACTGGGGTGGTGACGTCAGGCAGGGGAGGGTCAGGGTGGGGGGTTGTAAAATGCGGGATATGGACCATTAGAGGTAAGTACCGAAAAAAATTAATAAAACGAATTTCGTTGCCCACGCTGCATCACATTTGGCGATTACCTCTAATGGTCCATATCCCGCATTTTACAACCCTCCACCCTGACCCTCCCCTGCCTGACGTCACCGCCCCAGTATAACGCCCTGCACGGGCCATGCCTGTCACCTACCACAGTGATGTCCCTCTGCAGGTCTTTGGGACAACTTTTGAAATACGTTTTCTTTGAGGTAATTTCTTGGCAGATTTCACTACGAAATCGCTCCTTGTAGTCTTGAGTACTAGTAGGGCTGAGGGATGTTGCAGCAGCCTCCTGTGGTGGTTCTGTTTTTTCGTTCATGGTTGCTGCAGTGGGCTTGGACCAAAGAAATCTCCCTGAGCTAACTGTGATGGTCTTGCCTGATTGCATAATGGGGTCGATCAGCCTTGATCAGTCTAGTTGGCCCCACTCAGTGAGCAGCAGGGTTCTCACCTCAGCAGGCAGGCCAAGGCTCTGTAAGGCACGGTCATCAGGAGAAGTCAGTCTATGTTGTTGTGGCAAGGAACTTCATAATCTGGGGAACACATGATGTTCTTCAATGTATCGCGCAACTGTGGTGCGCAAAACCTCCACACACACACAAAAGCTTAAGGGGGAATAGCCCCTAGGTACATCTGGTGGAGTGGGGGCCCCTATGTGCTCTGCTCAGTGCCTCTGCAGCTGCATTGCTTAAGGCCTGCTGGTTCTCACTGGTGCAGGTGGCAGCTGTAGTAGACAATTGTGTGGTGAGCAGGTTAGTCCATTATGCCTGGGATGTTCCCCAGATCAGAGTCAGCGACTGGAGCTATTTCCCCTCAGGTTAGGTGTTAGTCACAAGCCCTCTCACCTCAGAATGCAGGGAGGCAGCAAGCAAGACAGTTTGTAAGTCCTTAGGCCCCATCACACACCAATGTCCAAGAGCAATGTTATGTGCTCACCAGTCCATCGCTCCAGTTTTGCAGGTCCCGCTCCACCAGCCAGGATAGTGCTAGTTCTGCATAGGTGGCAGGAATCTTGTGGTCCAGGCTGTAACCCCATAAGAGTATGGGCAGAATAATCACTGCAATAGTTTACAAAAGGGCTTACTACATCATTGTACTTTAGTCTATGCATAAGGCATATGACTTTGTTTTGGTTCAGTCAAAACAGGAGTGGATTATAGCGCTGATGAGCCAAGTCTTTCTAGACAGTGAGTTTGAACCCTAATTTCTTCTTTTTCACTGTGCCCGCTTCTGTACTACACCACAGGTGCAGAGACATACCAACATGCAAATGAGGGAAATGAAGGAATGCCTCTTTGAGGTTATGTCAGTACTATATGTATTCCAGTACTATCTGCATTACAGAAAGAGCAATGAAAGAATCTGTGGCCCCTTCTCCAATACTAAAGATCCCCAGTGGTGCAGAAAATAGGCACACACTTTTGACACCAGGCACTTTGGGTGCAATACAGATCCTGATAAGATGAATCACTTCCTACCACCACCACCACCTCAAGGTTTGCTTCCTTCCTATTTATAGCCCTTTCGCATTGGGCTACCGCCTCAGTAGGATATTAGGTTACCACATCTCTGCTTGTGCCACTTCTCAGTATGAAAGGACCAAATTTGGGCAACCTCTTCAGTTTTGCTCTCTGTGGGCTTCTTCACCCGAACACCCTGACAACAAGATCGCCAACACTGCTGGCCCCTGAAATCTGTGAATCTCCTCCACAGCACGCTGTCCGACCTCTAAGACTTCAAGTTTTGACACTCACGTTACCTTACTGTTCATCTGTAACCAGACTTTAAAGTCTCAAGCAATGTTCCCACACAAACCCATCAACACTGCACTCAGAAGATATGGAGCCAACTCATGGAGCATCAGGTATCCTAAAAATCTCTCCAATAATGCAAAAAAGAATTTCAAACACAGACTACTAAAAAGCACCTGGAAACACTAATAGCCAATACCTAACATAGCCTCACCAACAGCAATAAGAAAACAGACTTTGTCTTCTATTCCAAACACCCTGCAAAGTGGAAAAACATCTTCCTTCTCCACTTACAAGTTATTAAGTCAATCAAAATATCCTATGGAACCAAACTCACCATGTCCCCCTCTCCAACTCTTAGGCGGGGAAATTGCTATTTCCAATTTCAGGGCAGGGCACATACTTATACAAGCTGCAGATCCTCACCATCTTTGATCAACATTTCCCATCACTTTTCACCTCATAAACACAACAGGACCCTGCGCCTCTAATTCCCCTATCCCTCATACCCCGGGCCATCAACCCAGAGTGGCCCGCCTTCTTTTACCCTCATATTCTCTATGTAACTCTGTGACACCCTCTGCCACTCTTAGCCACAGTAATGACCCCATTAACAAACTCCGCCTGCCAATTCCCACTAGAATGACTTCACTTGCTTCCACCCTAACTAGCAAACACATGGTATTCGAACTCATCAATGCCTACCCCAAGCCAGATAGCGCTGGCCCCCAATGCAGACCATCTGCTACTGAACTCTCTGCAGACGCATTCCTCCCTACGAATTCAGACCCTACTTGGCTCGCTCATACCATCTTCACTTCCAGTCCCAATGACACTGACCACCCCAGAGCGAAGTGCACTCTCCTTGTGTCTACCCAGGACAAGTCATATTTCCTCCCACTCCCAAGCCTTGAAGCAACAATGACACTTATCCAGCTCCTGAACTGAATGGAGCTAAAACTCGACTCTCCAGCTAATGATATCTTGCATCTAAGATAGGACCTTTCAACGCAGGCCAAGTTAGCCCGCTCACACACTCCAGTTAGTTATAAATCATCTCCCCACACAGGTTATCCTAAAGCCATACAATGCACCTCTATGCCCTTGTGTCATTTGTCCCATATACCCCATGAGCTCTCAGCCCCATATCAGCACTGGAAGCTGATGATGTCAGCGATTTTTACCTCATGAAGAACCAGAATATGGTTCATAATCCTACCGCCACAATCCCAGTAATAGTGGGCAAAAAAAGAATCTGTAGAATTATCTACTCGCCCAGACCACCTGCTCAATACTCTACAATTCAAATACTACATTCTACCAATGATATTCCCTGCCCTCTATCATGCATGCTCCTTAACTGTAGATCAGTAGTTCAACACGCTACAGGTATCTCTGAAGCTATACTCAGTGAAGAAATAGAAATTTCTTTCCTCACTGAATCCTGACTAAATGACCACTCTACCCCCATTCTAGAACTGCTTACCCCACCTGCAGACATCATCATTAGACATGACGTACCTAAAAGAACAGGTGTTGGACTAGCAGTTATTAATAAAGAATGAAGACATCTTTCCATATTAGAACTTCAGCATACTCACCTTTTGAATACCTCAGCGTTGAACTTATAGTCAAAGGCTCCTCTCCAATCAAACTCCACACCACCCTCCTGGTGATTGCTCCCTCTTCGCAGAAGAGCTAACTGACCTAGTAACATGGTTTTTGCTTAATAACATGAAGGATGTGTTCTTGAGTGACTTCAATATTCAATAGAACAAATCTGATGGCAATACAGTCCCGAACATCACCGACCTTCTTGAAATAAAGGACCCAAATAACTCTGCAATGAACCAACACACATCAAAGGCTCCACTCTAGATGTGATTATGACTGGTCTGACCACCATCTTCTATTGCTTAATAACAATACCCACCTCAGATCCCACCCAGCCTTAACTGATAAAACTAAGTACTGGATTAGGAACATCAAAAAAGTCCCTATAACTGAACTGGAATCCAGGATTCGTGCCCAACTACAGCATCACTCTCTCACTCATACCTTTGATGACCTCATTGCACACTATGATATAGCGATGACGGCGGTTCTCTACCAAGTGGCACCTCTCAAACTAAAACAATGGAGATCAAAATATTGATTAAACTCAGATCCTAACAACAAGAGGAGACAACTTAGACAGGCAGAGAGGACATGGAGGCAGAACCCCTTGACAATGCACCTAGCTCTACTTAGAACTTCACAGCGTTCATGTAAGAAACACATTTTTAGAGAAAAAGTCTTTTTTTTTGCAACCAACTTGACCATGCTAAGAACAGACCCAGGGAGCTCTTCAATATTGTTAAACAACAAACCACCCTCGCACCCCAACATGAAATATCAGCGACCAAAGAACTCAGTGAAGAAATTGCCAGCTTTTTCACTGATACATTCGCAAGAATTGATCAATCCTTCATCCAAGCCACAATTCTTCCATCCCTTCTAACCTTCCTTACTGAGTTCACTAAGGGCCAATGGATCAAAATAAAACTAGTGACAATCATGACCTCAATCAACTGTTAATGCCAATTACTTCAAACTCATTACAGAAAACGAAGTTGTCAATATAATTGCAAACTTACAGCCTACTTTCCACACAACTGATTCTCTCCTATCCAGAATAGTACAAAATCTCAACGACATCATTGCCCCATTTTGGACAAAAATCATCAGCACATCTCTCGCCTCAAGCTATGTACCCAACTCCTGCCAACTAGGACAAATTACACCGATACTCAAAAAATCAGGGGCAGACCCTAACAATCTCAACAACCTCAGACCTATCTCCAACCTCCTGTTCCTAGCCAACAGCTTAACCAACCTATAGGTGAATCCAACCTCCATGACACCTTACAATTAGGATTCAAGTAAGGCTGTAGCACAAAAATTGCCATGCTCAATATCTCAGATGACATCCACAGATCCTTAGAATGCAGGTGATGCATACCTACTCATCCTACTTGACCTAGCGGCGGCTTTTGACACCGTAAGTCATCCAGCAATACTTGATGCACTTAAGATCCTCTCTGGCATTAATAGCACCATCCTAAAATGTTTCACATCTTACCTTCAACACCAATCACAATCAATTAAAATCAACTCCTGCCACCACAAACCCAGACTAGTTACTAATGGTGCACCCCAAGTCTCAATTCTCCTCCCTTCCCTTTTCAAACTCTTAGTTGCACCCCTTACAATCAACCTGAATCACGCAGGGGTCCAATATCACCTATATTCTGATGATACTAACTCTAATACAAAATCGAATCTCCGTGACATTATACACTTAAAGTCACACTAATCAAGATACAAACTTGGTTTAATTCAAACTGCTTACATTTGAACCCCAACAAAACTGCCTGAATACTGTTCTACCCTAAAAGACCCCCTACCAATCCAAGACTGGTTCAAGAACCTGGATTCCAATAAATTGCTTTCTCACCCTGGCCAATGCCGTAGAGTCCTCAGGCATCCCCCTGGATATAAACGTGTCACTGAAGAATCCCATGAAAAAGTCAGCCAAAGGAGCGCTTCACCCACTAAACACCTCAAGAAAATTAAACCATTCCTCCCTCCAATTTCAAGATGGTAGTAATAACTCTAGTTCTCTCTAAACTGGACTGTGGGAATGCCATCTTCACAGGGACACCGAAAACTCACCTCGCCTTCCTGAGGTCCGTTTTAAATAATGTGGCCCTGCTCATAACATGTGTTAAATGGTTTGAACACATCACTCCCACCGTCAAGATCCTCAAATTGCTTTCCATTGGAGGTATATGTATTTACAAGACTGCCGGCATCACCCACATAGCCCTTCACCCACATACCCCACACAATCTAGACAACAAACGTACAAAAGCAGGAAGAACCAGAACTCTGAGATGCTCCAACTAACTTCTTCTCATACCTCCCAAACAGAAAAGAAAATCCACCCAGATTCACTCTTTGTCTGGAAACACACCTAAGGTATGGAACTCACTCCCTAGAGATGCCCAATGCAACCCCTCCTTCTCCTGCATTAAAAGGAACCTTAAACTCCATCTCCTCAACAAGTACTTTAACAACCATGATAAATGAACTATGTTCGATCATTTGTGATAGTTAGTTGTTTGATTGTTTCAGCTGGCTAATGTGTCATTTACTCCTTTATTATTTGCTGTCCTAATTGTTCCACATACGGTAACTACCCTTTTTGCCTAATGATTCTCTGTCTCGTTTTATGCTTGAATCGAAGTGTATAGCATCATATGCAAAGCTATGCTATTTTATTTTAATTTTATGTAAAGTCTTCTGATACATTTGGGTCTAGCTAGAGATATATACAACTCATAAATCAATAAACAAAGAGTACAGCCAGCATTTTCTCTTAAGGAAGGGCCAGCAGACTATAGGCCACTGAAGTCAAGGATATGGAACAAGGTTCAGCATCCAGTCCAAATGGCTCTTGACTAAGATTTATGGCATAGCTTTCTCAGTCACATGCCATGAGTCTTTTAGAGACATTCTATTAGTTTATCTAAAAAAACAGCAGTGAAATAAACTCTCTCGATGTAATGTAAATCCTCCTGCCAAACCAAGCAAAATATTTCATCCATAATGCTTAGAGTAAAATCAAAGGTTAACTGTAGATGTATATTTTTAGAACTTCGTGGCCCCTAGTATGGAACAATTTCTTTTTTGAAGTGCTAGTCTGCTAACTTAACAGAATCTTGTTCATCAAATTATATATGATTACAAATTCACAAGAGTAGTCACATGCTTAGACTTTTGGAAGGTTTTTTACCACATAGTTTGGAATTTCCTAAGATTGGTCACTTGGTTGCATAGTATCAGCCAGTTTGCCTTTTTTTGATGGATTATATCTATACAGAGGCGCATGCTTATATTTCTTTTTTGTGGTCTCAAACAGGCTGATCTCCCGTTTGCAAGCGTAAAAAAGGGTTGTACATCTGGCCCTTGGAGCTGAATATAGTCTGCCTTTTTAATGATCTTGACAATGAATAGCAGGTGAGTGATTTGTCAGATAGTTGGGGAGGTCACTGGGGTCTAGTGTAGGTTTCATTAGGTTTGGGAGGATCGTAAATGCTTTGAGAGCTTTTGCGAATATACCTTCACTCAGGTAGGCACTGTCAATGATGGACAGGGGGGGGAGCTTTGAAGAATGGTGATGGTAAGAAGTCATCTTCATAAGAAGTGATTTTGAGGTAGTTGAGTGTGAAAACTAAAATGGTGATAACATTTGTTTATTACCATTACATTTTTAAAGCTTTCTGTTGAACGGAGTGTGTGGGGCATAGCCAGTGTGTCATTGCTGGGGATTGGCAGCAATGAGGATTGGCCACTTAAGTTTGAAGTTTGAAGTTTGCATGTGGGTTTGGCCAGCTTTGTTGCTACAGCCAAACCGACATGCGCAATTCAAACCTTTCTAACTCAGCTGTGTTAGACAGCTGGGTTGGAGAGCAGGCATAGGCCTCCAGTGCATTTTGGAGCACTGAGCTGACCTGCTCTAGCCAGTCCAGATGCTTCATTCATGCTTATTACTATTATGAAAAGAATGATATAAGCTCCTGGGTAGGTTAATTTGGGAATGAGATTCTGCTCGGGGACACTGGGAGCCACAGTCTGACTTCCTCATATGTTTTGTATTGTTTGTTTTCCCCTATGGTCCTGCAAGTCAGTATGTTTCAAATGCCTTTAACAGCGGCTGCTGTTCCCTCTATCTCGACATTGGAGATCCTAAGTCAGCCGCTCTTTGCCATCAGTTTTGCCGTCTGCTTCTCGTGCACCATCGTCTGGTCCTACAAGATCAACTATATTTTTAAGTTTGCTTCCAGGGTGCATGACTTTCAGGTAAAAAGAATGGGTAAAACATTTTTATTGGGGTCAACAGCACAGCTCTGTAGGTTTTGATGTGCATCATGTGGGTTAGCTTCACCTCTCATTAGCCAGTGCCTGATTACAATATGTTTGACAACCAGGTATATTAATGTTCTGAGAGCAACTCCGTAGACTCCCTGAGGAAAATTGAATTTTGCCCTGTTATGTGTCCCTACGTGTTCCCCAACATGTAATATATATGCATGATTTCTATGCATTTCCCCTCCATGGCCGATAATAAAGACGCATTTACAGTTGCGTCCAACGTTAGTATGTCAGTTATCCAGTCCTCCGTGAAAGCAACGTGAATTAGGCTTTCAGGCCTATGTTGCCAACGTATTTACATGGTGCACGTTAAATCATCAAGATACACCCGTTTCTAAGGCCCCACAGGACCCGGACACCAGATCCAGGCCTCAAGTCTCCTGTAACGTTCTGAGAGATGCAGCCCCGCCCGCATCCCTGACCCTTCCCTTACTTCCTGCCCAGCAACGCGGTGCCCGGCTATGCCCGGCCTGCCTGCCAAGAATATGTTATGCCTACAGTTATCTGTTCAGCTCCCCGGCTTCACATTCTTAGCTAACGAACAGGATAAACATATCCGTCTACGGTCCAGTCTTTCTGTCTCCATGCAAGTGATTTACTGAATTAGTATCCATAGAAGATCCATAGCTCACGCAATACATAAAGGAATATACGCATACACTAGCCTTTAGTGACAAGCAGCCTTTGCTCTGATGACTTTTAGAATCAAGCAACATGTTCTCCAAACATTAGATATCAGATACGCTATAGGTACAGGTCGTTCTGACATCCCAGACTTCAGTCTCCTCTACTAGTGCTAGAAGTCAGAGCCCCCCAGCCCTCCCCAGTTATACGTCATGACTCGTTTTGCGCGCACCAGTAGGTTAAAGGTTCCAGCTGCCCATGAAGCCCCCTCCATGTGTCCACCCACTTATGACACTTCTGTGACGTCTACATCACACACCTCCGTGCACGCCTTCTTTCACGCCCATATGTTCTTATCTTTCGTTTGTCATTTGTTACTCCTACTGTACTCAATGCAACTGTATGGTTCTACTATATATATTGTATGATGTTAATGAAATGTTGAGAATGTCCCTTCCTGAACCTTAGTAGGTGATGGAACACGATGTCCATTGGCTCGAGCCATTTAATTAAAGCCCGTATGACTCAGATACCACGGACTCTGCCTCTCATTTATTGAGCTATCCTTTTCATTTAATGCATAGAAAAATAGTACCGGTAATTTATTTATTTACCACATAATGGCGCCCGAACAGGTACTAGCCCCTTCCCCACGCGCCTGCGATGTAACGCAGGCCCCCTGACCTCTTCTACAGCCGTGACGGACCCCTACTGTGCACCTGCAGGTTTTCCTGCTAAACTCCCTCAGGCCCACGGAGGAGACGGAGACTGCGGTCCAGCATCCAGACGAGGCGGTGAGGAAGGCGGAGAGTCCCGACCAGAGCCCAAGCCGAGAGAGCAAGGTCCGAGGTATCCGGAGGCCCACCTGTTTCCGAAGCCCGAAGCGCATGCGTAGTGCGTAGCAGTAACCAGACGTCGTAGCAGTCCAGTCCAGTCCGAGGCCTTCAGTATTGCTTCCCGGTGAGTACCATTGCTGGGAACGCATCTAGATGGGTTCATTAATTTGTGCCCGGTCCAGATGGGTCTAGGTACACAGATCCGGTCCGACGTGTTCACCTAGGTGGATACGGTATGACGTGTCTCTTTATGAGACCGGTATGTTCTGTACTGTTTTAGCAGTGCATCCAGTAATTCTGTTTTCTAGTATAGTCTCTCAAGATTTCCAGTATTATGTTTTCGACGTACTAGGTAGTATCTGTTCGAACTGTTTTTAATGTGTTTTGGTGTCGTGGTGTGAATGATTTGTTTGCTATTTCATTACTGTGTTCATTGCGTTCAAGTCGAAGTACGTTTAAATATGCCTCTGTTTTCAAAGTTACGTCAGATAGGAACCAGAAAAGGGATACTCGAAGAATCAGTTCCTGTCCCACCTAGGGACAGTCCCGGACATTTCATGTATCATAAACATGGCTTAGATGCCATACTGTACTTAGACTTATGGGTAGACTATACCAAACATCTGGAACAGAAATATAGATGGCCTGTTTCAGGAACCTGGGATGCTGAGTGCATCATGAGAGTAGAGGAAGCATTATGGAAAAAGAAAGCCAGACAATCCCAGAAAGATGCCATAGAATTGTGGCGTAAAGAATCGCATAAAAGAACAGAAAAGGAAATCAGAAAAGCAGAACTAAGTAGGGAATCATCAGAAAAAGCCCAAGAAAGGGAACTACTAGAAGAAGGTGAACAAGTTAGCGCAGATCAGTTAGACAGACAAAGAAATGCCCTTATTAAAGGCATGTATCCCCTACTCGCCGAGGGCCTGCCTCAGGTGACCCCGGAAACATCCTGTAATTTACCGCCACCATTGGTCCCGGCTAAATTACGTCATAAACCAACCGCAGCTGAAATTTTCCTTTCTTCCTATTTAGACGACACTGTTCCAGAATATACAAATCCGAATCCTCCTCCGCCTGCTCAACCTCACAACCCTGGTAATAACGCGATTACTGTTCCTCCAGCCACTGGTCCCGGGAATCCCTTTGATCCGCCAGTAACCCCGGACCAACCCACATTACGCTTGCCTACTTTACCAGTCACACTACCAGCAACGGCACATCCAGTATTAGTTGCCGATTCTAGTTCAGGAGGAGCAGGGGGAGGTATCCCTATCACCCCGCCTCAAGTAAAACGAATGACGCTGAGAGACGCAGCATTACAGCGCACGCCAAAAGTAGCTACATACGCAGCCCTCAAACAATACCTTACGGATTGTAGATATGACCCAGTGCCAGGCGAAGATCAGATGATATTATATTCCATACGTCTACGACGAGTTGCAAGCTATTTGGCTATCATACCAGAGATGAGGGAACATTTAGACAGAATATATCATTTCATCAGGACAGGGGAAAGACCAGAAAGTACTCACGAGGCTATGGCCCACAGGAAAGTCGAGACTCAAAATATGATCTTGCAGTTTTTGATAAATTGTTTAATAAGAGAACAAGACCAGCCTGGTAAAAACAAAGACGAGATGAAAGTCCTGACAAAATGGAGTGACAATATAGCAGAAGGAAAACACAGTAAACAAGGTTGTATAGAATCCATGTATAGAAAGATTCGTAAGGAAATTCTAGGCATACACGAAAGGGAGAAAGCAACGAGAGAAACCGAGAAAGAGAATGACACTTCAGACGAAGAGGTAGACACAGACAACCCAGATAGAATCGCGTACGTAGGTAGGACGAGACCTTTTGACAGACACACACGCCTAGAATGTAAGAAAACTTTTCTTCCTCCCGTACCAGAACAGTGTTCTCTTGAGCATTTATTCCAAGCTACCGATAGAGTTTTGAAACAACGAATAGGTTACAGTGAGCTTAGTACCATGCATGAACAGGAACTAGCCCGATCAGCAGTTCAATGGACTAGTGATTCTAGCACATTTTCAGACGAAGTAGTGGCTCAGACGTTTCTGAAACTTTCCCCAGACGAACAGCGACTGGTGGGTATGTACATGATCCAACACCTCATTACACTGTACGAAAGTCAGCATTCTGACCCAGGTCCCCTATATAATGTATTGGACGAGTTACTCCTAAACAGATGGAGAGGCCTAGGTACCAATTTGATTAATGTCATTTTAGAACAACGCCATAAATACAGAACGTTCCTGACTCCACATTTCGTTCCTGTTCCACCCCCGGTAAGGAAGACATTTTACATAGACAGACAGAATCCCTTGCGAGAAGTCCATCCTGTTAAGGGAACGGGAGGTACGCTCGAACAAGTATTTGTTTACACTCCTTTAACGAAAATAGAACTACTGGAAATGAAAAAGTTAGTGCCCTGTCACGATAAAGATCCAGCAGGGTTCCACCGTGAATTAAAAGACATGCTCCACATGGGAGAATACACGTATCCCGATATCATTAAAATGGTAAAGGTCCTGTTGCCTGCGGGCATATATGAAAAACTTAAAGAAAAAGAATGGGAGGTGGGAGAGAAAAAGATTGACTGGGCAGAATTAGAAGACGAAGATAAAACACGAGTTCCTGGTACTGGTCTCGGGGAAAAAGCCAAAGCATTGCCCGAGTTGTTAATACAAGTCTTGCCAAGATTACTAACGACGAAAAAGGAAGACTGGGATGCCATCTCAGCCTGTAAACAGAAACAAGACGAAGACACTAGTGATTTTTATTCCAGATTTGAGAAATGTTTCATTATTAATAGCGGCTTGAAAACAAGTAGTGAGTCGTATCCACATCTTTTTGTTACCAAATTAGTAGAGAATTCTTTACCACAAGTTAAAAATTGAGTACTGTAAGTTGAGAGTACCTGGCAAGCTAATACCCCGTCCCAAATGTTACAAATGTTACAGTACCACCAGAACCGAATCAGAGAAGAGCAAGAACACGAAAGGAGACGTATGAAAGACACGAAAATGAAAGTACTAGTTGCACAGTCTGTTCCGGTGGATAGTCAGAAGAGGGGTACGACTCAGACTAGTCATTCTGCGGCTCCCGTTAAAGGGACATGCAATTACTGTAAACAGCCAGGTCACTATATAAACGAATGTGCCGTTCTGAAACACAACATAGCTACTGGTAAGACGAAAGAAAGACCGCGTCCTCCTAGGCAGGAACATATTCCACAAAATACGCAACCACCGCAGAATGCCCAACAGACAGTAACAGTACCGCAGCCTATAGCTGCCACACAACAAGTTACACAGCAGATGTACCAGTACGCACAGTCAGATTATCCAGAATATCAGCAGTATTCATGAAACAGCCTAGAGAGAGAGGTTGGCTTGCCTCTTATTGAGGTTCCTGTAGATCAAGAGGGTCCCTATGTACACAGCCAGGTATTAGGGAAAAACAGAAAATTCCTGATTGATACAGGGGCAAGTAGAACTACCATCAGTCATGACGAGGTTCCAGGGGCCCCTCTCTCAGGCTCAAGAAATGTTTCCCTGGGATTTTCAGGAAAGCCTATTGTTAATGAAATATCGAAACCAGTTTCCCTAGAAGTTGGTCCATTGTCCCGAACTACAGACTTGTTACTTACGAAATCATGTCCAGAAAACTTACTTGGTATTAAAACATTGAAAGAACTAGGAGCAGTGATTTGTTGTTCTCCGGAAGGAGTGAGATTGTTTTTACGTGATTTTAAAGGACATTATGTGTTAAGAGATTTTGATCCAAGATTATTGAATGTACCACAGCATTTATGGGCGCAAGGTCCTACTGATGTAGGTTGTATGCACATTACACCATACCGTGTCACTCTGAAACAAGGAGTTGTATTACCACGAATCCGACAATACAAGTTACCACCTGAGGCTGTAGCAGCCTTATCAAAAATCATTGACGAGCTCATTGCTCAAGGAGTGGTTGTAGAAACTGACTCCAATGTATGTAATTCTCCGATCATTCCGATCCTTAAACGTACTGACCCAAATGCACCTCCAGTCTATCGACTAGTGATTGACCTTCGAGAACTTAATAAATGTATCATACCCCAGTACCCAGTGGTTCCAGATATCTCTTCCCTATTGACTGCCATTGATTCCGAAGCTACGTTCTTTACTGTTATCGATCTCAAGAACGCCTTCTTTAGTGTCCCCATCCATCCGGACAGCCAGTTCCTTTTCGGATTCTGTTTAAATGGACGAAGTTATAAATGTACACGTGCACCTCAAGGTTTCACAGAAAGTCCTAGTATTTACAGTCAAGCACTGAAACGTCAACTAGATAGTATTCACATGCCAACTGACACTGCCCTGCTCCAGTACGTTGATGACCTATTAATTACAGCCCGTACAGAACGTGACTGCGAACGTGCGTCACTGACAGTCTTGTATTTTCTGGCAGAAATGGGACACAAGGTGTCCCCTTCGAAACTACAATTCTGTGTCCAGCAAGTGGTGTACCTTGGTCACTTGCTGTCCAAGAGGGGTAGACAGCTGACACCTGACCGTATCCAGTTAATTGCACATCTTCCACAGCCCAAGACACAGAAGGGGGTACGAGCTTTTATCGGCCTCACCTCTTACTGCAGACAATGGATCCCTCAGTACGCATATCTAGCCAAGCCACTGATACAGTTGACAACACAATAGGCAGCGACATCGACTGTCCTCCCTTGGACCCAGGAACATACACTTGTTTTCAACGAATTAAAGAAAGCTTTATGTCAAGCACCTGTTTTAGCAACGCCATGCTACAGCAAACCTTTTACACTTTTTGTCACTGAACGCGATGGTACAGCATTATCTGTTCTCACACAAGATCAAGCAGGACAACACAAGCCTTGTGCTTATTTTTCTAGCACATTAGATCCAGTAGCCCAGGCTTTGCCTGCGTGCCTCAAATCAGTTGCAGCCACAGCTTTAGCTATCAGACAAAGTGATTCCATAATGTTAGGACACCCCCTGACAGTACAGGTTCCACACTCCGTGGAAGTTCTTTTAAACCGAACACAGACTCAGCACTTGACAATTGCACGATTGACAGGATATGAACTGACACTGTTTCAGCCACACATAGAGATCAGACGCTGCAACATATTAAACCCTGCTACACTGTTACCCTCGATTACCTCAAATCCTACAACACATGACTGTGTGGAAGTTATTAATACCATGACGAAGCCAATACAAGACTTGACGGACATTGCATTACCTGACCCAGACCTGACACTTTATGTGGATGGTTCATGTATGAGAACAAGTACAGGAGGGTTAGTGGCAGCATATGCAGTGACTACTGAAACTGAAGTTATAGAAACACATCGTATTGACACCCTGTCTGCTCAAGCAGCAGAGCTCATCGCTCTGACCCAAGCCTGCATACGAGCCAAGAACCTGAAAGTAAACATATATACAGATTCACGTTATGCATTCGGAGTCGTTCACGACTTTGGAGTCCTCTGGCAAGAAAGAGGTTTTATGACCTCTCATGGAGCCAAGATTCAGCATGGCCCCCTCATTCAAGCTCTGTTAGAAGCAATACATTTACCTACAGCTATAGCCATCATGAAGTGCAAAGCACATACGAGAGTCACTGACACCATTTCCCAGGGTAACGACCTGGCAGATCAAACAGCCAAGCTTACAGCTCAGACTCCAGACATTCCAGCGGACACGACAAAGACAGACATTTCAGTCCTGACGACTTGCATGACAGTCAAGGATCCCACACAAGATGTACTAGACATACAGACACATGCTACTCCAGACGAAATCAAGAAATGGACTGAACAAGGAGGGGTCCTGACAGATCAGGGATGGTTGACGAAGGGAAAAGCCACATGGTTTCTCCCCGACTCTATGGTTCAAGTCATTATTAATACAGCACATAGTCCAGCACACTTAGGAGAAAAAGCCATGTTAGACAGCATCCAGAACCTCTGGTTTAACAAGCATTTACGAGCAGCAGCGAAGCAGAAAAGTGCATACCTGCATGATCTGTTGTCAGTTCAATCCAGGAAAAGGTGTTCCCGTGGAACAAGGTGGATTTCATCCTCCTGACCATCCTTTTGAAGTCCTCCAGATGGATTATATCCAGATGGATCGATGTCGAGGATTCAAGTATGTCCTCGTAGTTGTATGCGCTCTATCCAGATGGACAGAAGCATATCCAGTCCCAGATTATACTGGCGTGACCACTGCCAAGCAGCTGGTTCGTGAGTTTTTCCCTCGATATGGTTTGCCCCGGGTCGTGTATTCAGATAATGGACAGCCATTCTCGTCCGAACTCATGAAACAGGTATCACTTCTGTTAGGGTACCAGTGGAAATTCCACTGCGTACGACACCCCGAGGCAGCTGGCCTCGTCGAGCGACACAATCAAACTCTGAAAATACGATTAGCGAAGGTCTGTGCAGAAAAAGGTGTAGATTGGATGGTAGCCCTGCCGGTTGCCCTCTTCTATATGCGAATGGTGGCTCACTCCAGATCTGGTTTGTCACCATATGAAGTAGTTTTTGGTCGTCCCCCAAACATGTGGGGTACACCTATGCCTCGTAAAATCACCGATGTCGACAGTAACATGCTGACAGATTACCTAGCTTCCTTGATGTCTGCACTACTCTCTTGTCGTTCACAGGTCGCGGCTGCCTTCCCGGACAACACCCAGGTGAAACCGCACAAGTTCGTTCCCGGAGATCTAGTTCTGGTTAGAAATTTTGATCGCTCAAGCCCTCTGGAGCCCCGCTGGAAGGAGCCAAAACTCGTTCTGATGACCACAAGGACCGCCGTAAAACTAGAAGGAAGAAAAGGCTGGCTCCATTCCAGTCATATCAAGCGTTTCCATGGACCGTGTCCAAAGACTTTTTTCAAGGACTGCCCCGATACTGACTCTAAACTTCCCCTGTTAGAGAAAACTCTGCAGCAGGAGTATAAAGTCAAATTGAGGTCTAGTAAGTCAGACAGCGTTTAATTGTTTAAGTCCCCCTCGGGTGAAGCGGTTAGACAGGTTTCTGACATGTATGAGATAGACCCACATAGTGAGAGAGATAGACGAAACTTCAAGAAAATGAACTATTGTAAAAGTCTCCGAAGCAGATGCATCGTTACATTATTGTTTATGTTTTTTCTGAGTCTTACGATCACATGCATAAGTTGTATGTTACACGTATTTTTTCCTCCTCTCGATTCACATGTACACCTTTCCTCTAATGATACAGTAGAGCACACATTTAGTGAACTACCCCCTCACGAGTTATCCCATCGACTTGCAATGCGCAACAATACTTTTATTCGTATGTTACACTATTCGCATCAGACCAGCAATGCCACTAATTGCTGGGTATGTGGCCGACTTCCCCCTTACCAGACAGTGAAGGGAGTTCTGCCACTCTTTCCCTATCCGTTTTCACACAATGGTTCGTGTGGAGCATGGTTTACATTGACGTCATCTTTAGATGACAAGTCCACTGTTTCCCTTCTGAATACAGTTATGAATGAAACCTGTTTCCCAGACAAGGACGGTCTTTCCCATAGGACAGGGATAGATCTAGAAAATGAAGTATATGATCTAGGTAATTTTTCCTCTAACCTCATGATTATGAATGTTCAGTCCAAGACTAATTCAGACTTGCCTTCTATAACAGTTCTACCAGTGAAAGGCGAATTATGTGTTAGAAAGAATGGTTCAGTACACCTAGGACACAGTGATTGTACTACTGTGGTCGAGTACAGTGACAGTGGGAAGTCTACTTTCAAAGCTTCACGTCATTCCTATTTTATATGTGGTCAGACCGCTTATGTACGTTTGCCCCTAGATTGGGATGGAACATGTTACATTGCATTCCTACTGCCACCAGTTTTCCTAGCCCCATCCGATTATCACCGAAATACCCATCTAGTACACGTCAGACATAGAAGGGAGGTTGAGTCCCCAATTGTCGATCAGACTGAAACTGCATTGGAACAGTATACGGATTTCAATAAAGGTTTCTTTTTCTTCATAGGTCCTGTCCAGAATAGTAAATTAATACGCAGGTTAACCAGAACCCTTGAAGCGGTAGTGAATGAAACTACTTCCGCCCTAGGAAACTTAACAGAAGAGCAGTCTGCTATGAGATTTGTTGTTCTTCAGAACCGCCTTGTCCTTGACGTCATTCTGGCCGATAGGGGCGGAGCTTGTAGAATCATCGGATCTAGTTGTTGCGTTTTCATTCCTAATAACGCACCGTCTGTGTATTCAGCAATAACTAGACTTCATAAAATAGCTCATCAGCTACACCAGAATCCAGGCACCTGTACTTGGTCCGACTGGCTCTGGAGTGTAATTTCTGCATGGGGATGGAAAGTACTGTCATTCCTGGGATTAATAGTAATGATCATATTCAGTTGTTGTCTCTGTTTACAATGTGGCCCAGCGATCTGCGGCTTGTGCGCTACATCTTGTATTCTACGTCCACGATCCCATACCCAAATGAAAAAAGACGAGCAAATGATGCTGTATGAACAGATAGATGGTCTCATGAATATTGATGTTTCCTGAAGGGAACGTAGGGAACAAGGAGGGAATGAGGAAAATTGAATTTTGCCCTGTTATGTGTCCCTACGTGTTCCCCAACATGTAATATATATGCATGATTTCTATGCATTTCCCCTCCATGGCCGATAATAAAGACGCATTTACAGTTGCGTCCAACGTTAGTATGTCAGTTATCCAGTCCTCCGTGAAAGCAACGTGAATTAGGCTTTCAGGCCTATGTTGCCAACGTATTTACATGGTGCACGTTAAATCATCAAGATACACCCGTTTCTAAGGCCCCACAGGACCCGGACACCAGATCCAGGCCTCAAGTCTCCTGTAACGTTCTGAGAGATGCAGCCCCGCCCGCATCCCTGACCCTTCCCTTACTTCCTGCCCAGCAACGCGGTGCCCGGCTAGGCCCGGCCTGCCTGCCAAGAATATGTTATGCCTACAGTTATCTGTTCAGCTCCCCGGCTTCACATTCCTAGCTAACGAACAGGATAAACATATCCGTCTACGGTCCAGTCTTTCTGTCTCCATGCAAGTGATTTACTGAATTAGTATCCATAGAAGATCCATAGCTCACACAATACATAAAGGAATATACGCATACACTAGCCTTTAGTGACAAGCAGCCTTTGCTCTGATGACTTTTAGAATCAAGCAACATGTTCTCCAAACACTAGATATCAGATACGCTATAGGTACAGGTCGTTCTGACATCCCAGACTTCAGTCTCCTCTACTAGTGCTAGAAGTCAGCGCCCCCCAGCCCTCCCCAGTTATACGTCATGACTCGTTTTGCACGCACCAGTAGGTTAAAGGTTCCAGCTGCCCATGAAGCCCCCTCCATGTGTCCACCCACTTATGACACTTCTGTGACGTCTACATCACACACCTCCGTGCACGCCTTCTTTCACGCCCATATGTTCTTATCTTTCGTTTGTCATTTGTTATGCCTACTGTACTCAATGCAACTGTATGGTTCTACTATATATATTGTATGATGTTAATGAAATGTTGAGAATGTCCCTTCCTGAACCTTAGTAGGTGATGGAACACGATGTCCATTGGCTCGAGCCATTTAATTAAAGCCCGTATGACTCAGATACCACGGACTCTGCCTCTCATTTATTGAGCTATCCTTTTCATTTAATGCATAGAAAAATAGTACCGGTAATTTATTTATTTACCACATAATGGTGCCCGAACAGGAACTAGCCCCTTCCCCACGCGCCGGCGATGTAACGCAGGCCCCCTGACCTCTTCTACAGCCGTGACGGACCCCTACTGTGCACCTGCAGGTTTTCCTGCTAAACTCCCTCAGGCCCACGGAGGAGACGGAGACTGCGGTCCAGCATCCAGACGAGGCGGTGAGGAAGGCGGAGAGTCCCGACCAGAGCCCAAGCCGAGAGAGCAAGGTCCGAGGTATCCGGAGGCCCACCTGTTTCCGAAGCCCGAAGCGCATGCGTAGTGCGTAGCAGTAACCAGACGTCGTAGCAGTCCAGTCCAGTCCAGTCCAGTCCGAGGCCTTCAGTATTGCTTCCCGGTGAGTACCATTGCTGGGAACGCATCTAGACGGGTTCATTAATTTGTGCCCGGTCCAGACGGGTCTAGGTACACAGATCCGGTCCGACGTGTTCACCTAGGTGGATACGGTATGACGTGTCTCTTTATGAGACCGGTATGTTCTGTACTGTTTTAGCAGTGCATCCAGTAATTCTGTTTTCTAGTATAGTCTCTCGAGATTTCCAGTATTATGTTTTCGACGTACTACGTAGTATCTGTTCGAACTGTTTTTAATGTGTTTTTGATGTCGTGGTGTGAATGATTTGTTTGCTATTTCATTACTGTGTTCATTGCGTTCAAGTCGAAGTACGTTTAAATATGCCTCTGTTTTCAAAGTTACGTCAGATAGGAACCAGAAAAGGGATACTCGAAGAATCAGTTCCTGTCCCACCTAGGGACAGTCCCGGACATTTCATGTATCATAAACATGGCTTAGATGCCATACTGTACTTAGACTTATGGGTAGACTATACCTAATTGTTCCACATACGGTAACTACCCTTTTTGCCTAATGATTCTCTGTCTCGTTTTATGCTTGAATCGAAGTGTATAGCATCATATGCAAAGCTATGCTATTTTATTTTAATTTTATGTAAAGTGTTCTGATACATTTGGGTCTAGCTAGCGATATATACAACTCATAAATCAATAAACAAAGAGTACAGCCAGCATTTTCTCTTAAGGAAGGGCCAGCAGACTATAGGCCACTGAAGTCAAGGATATGGAACAAGGTTCAGCATCCAGTCCAAATGGCTCTTGACTAAGATTTATGGCATAGCTTTCTCAGTCACATGCCATGAGTCTTTTAGAGACATTCTATTAGTTTATCTAAAAAAACAGCAGTGAAATAAACTCTCTCGATGTAATGTAAATCCTCTTGCCAAACCAAGCAAAATATTTCATCCATAATGCTTAGAGTAAAATCAAAGGTTAACTGTAGATGTATATTTTTAGAACTTCGTGGCCCCTAGTATGGAACAATTTCTTTTTTGAAGTGCTAGTCTGCTAACTTAACAGAATCTTGTTCATCAAATTATATATGATTACAAATTCACAAGAGTAGTCACATGCTTAGACTTTTGGAAGGTTTTTTACCACATAGTTTGGAATTTCCTAAGATTGGTCACTTGGTTGCATAGTATCAGCCAGTTTGCCTTTTTTTGATGGATTATATCTATACAGAGGCGCATGCTTATATTTCTTTTTTGTGGTCTCAAACAGGCTGATCTCCCGTTTGCAAGCGTAAAAAAGGGTTGTACATCTGGCCCTTGGAGCTGAATATAGTCTTCCTTTTTAATGATCTTGACAATGAATAGCAGGTGAGTGATTTGTCAGATAGTTGGGGAGGTCACTGGGGTCTAGTGTAGGTTTCATTAGGTTTGGGAGGATCGTAAATGCTTTGAGAGCTTTTGCGAATATACCTTCACTCAGGTAGGCACTGTCAATGATGGACAGGGGGGGGAGCTTTGAAGAATGGTGATGGTAAGAAGTCATCTTCATAAGAAGTGATTTTGAGGTAGTTGAGTGTGAAAACTAAAATGGTGATAACATGTGTTTATTACCATTACATTTTTAAAGCTTTCTGTTGAACGGAGTGTGTGGGGCATAGCCAGTGTGTCATTGCTGGGGATTGGCAGCAATGAGGATTGGCCACTTAAGTTTGAAGTTTGAAGTTTGCATGTGGGTTTGGCCAGCTTTGTTGCTACAGCCAAACCGACATGCGCAATTCAAACCTTTCTAACTCAGCTGTGTTAGACAGCTGGGTTGGAGAGCAGGCATAGGCCTCCAGTGCATTTTGGAGCACTGAGCTGACCTGCTCTAGCCAGTCCAGATGCTTCATTCATGCTTATTACTATTATGAAAAGAATGATATAAGCTCCTGGGTAGGTTAATTTGGGAATGAGATTCTGCTCGGGGACACTGGGAGCCACAGTCTGACTTCCTCATATGTTTTGTATTGTTTGTTTTCCCCTATGGTCCTGCAAGTCAGTATGTTTCAAATGCCTTTAACAGCGGCTGCTGTTCCCTCTATCTCGACATTGGAGATCCTAAGTCAGCCGCTCTTTGCCATCAGTTTTGCCGTCAGCTTCTCGTGCACCATCGTCTGGTCCTACAAGATCAACTATATTTTTAGGTCTCGCCTGTCGATGCGCATGCGCATCGAGCAAGCGAGACTATAGGGGCTCATCGACTCTTTATCTAACTTGCAAGGAATCGTGGCGATTCCTTGCAGTGCCCGTGACTTTTAAGCTCAATGCGCATGTGCATTGAGCTTAAAAGCGCGTGCACAGCCGCCCGCATTCCTCCGACACCTTTGAAGTGAAGCTTAGCTTCACTTCAAAGGCCCGGCTTCTTCACACCCACATGCCGCTCTGCCCCGCTCCGCCCCCTCCCCTGAGTCATCCTGCCTGCCCCTTCCCGCCGTGTCGCATTTCTCCTCCCCCCTCCCCTCTCTTCCCTCCGTCTTGTTTATTTTACCCGCTCTGGCCCCTCGCATTTCTCCTCCCCCCTCCCCTCTCTTCCCTCCGTCTTGTTTATTTTACCCGCTCTGGCTCTGGCATGGATGCAGCCTCTGCACCTAGGTTGGACACCGCTGGTTGAAGAGCACTCGGCATGCACAGGTTGAGTCTGCAGGTAGAGGACTGCAGACAGGGCCAGGGTTGTTCAGCTACAGAAGGGACAGGGATTGTCAGCTGTGTGGAAGACAGGCCTGCAGGGCGTCACTGCAAGCTCGGTGACCCACATCACAGCTTGTTAAACCTTTACATGCTCCGAGCACTTGGCCTCTGACACTACATGTTTTACGGTTAAGCAGTCACACGGAGAAGGCCTGGGGACCTGCGGCGCCGGCGCGCACACACGCCACTCTGAAGAGATTCGTGTTTTTCCCCCTTTGTGGCAGCGCAGCTATACAATACTGCGACAAAAGCTGACAGCAGAAACCAGGCGTCCCGCGCTCTGGTGTGCCGTGCACTGCAGGGCTGCGCGGGGAGCTGTGGAACCGAAGCCGCCTTCTTTAATGCGCCAAAAACGACTACCAGTGTGACGCTGCCACAAAACATCATGTGATTGGTTGCTTTTCGGCTTTAACTTCACCCGCCTATGGGCCACCACACGGTGTCTTTGTTCGCAGGGCATCCAGCCGTTTTCTATACATGTAAGGAGGGGGGAAGACCGCAACTACTGCATTACGAATAATTAATGGTCACTTCGCCTTACACGAAGTCGCCACTCATTTAAAGGTCAGGCCTGAATCTCGGAAACGGGCGTAACAAACAACTCCCATATACTGAACAGCTTTTTGACACTGACCAACTTGATATCTAGGGTCAAACGACCTTACTCTGTGGTAAACAAAGGTGGGCACATCCCTAATCAGAATTGGTGCCAAGTGTGAGGGGAATGTCTGAGGGGAATCTCTGATGCTCACCACACACGCACACAACCACACACATGTTATCCTATCAGATTATGTCTGATATTATTAGCAATCCTCTGAGCGAATGCAGCAATTACTGAGAATCACGGCTATTACGACAAGTGACCAACCAGGTTTAAGCCCCTTTGCTATGAAGAAATGTCGGGAAAGCGCTGTTCATGGGTGGTGTAGGCGTGGGTTGTCTGTGCGCTACTCACTTGAGCAGTGCTCCTTGCCCGGTTCATATAAACCATCAAAGGTGGCACACAGTGCCTGGCACCCCACTTACTGCAGACTACTTACTCTTGCACATAATCTTAAATTTAACATATTTATCTGGCTAATTGGGAACAGCTTCAGTGTTCGATTACGTCCTCAACTAGCCTTCTTTGAGCGAGACTAGCCCATTACGTGGTGAGCAGAACCCAGCGAGACACACGCGGACAGTGCCAGTAACTCCTTTCTCTCCCATTGCCCTCTGTCTATGACCCTTCACCAGTCGCTGTCTCTTCTTCTCTGCCCGTCACCTCTGCAAGGGGGTCTCCTTTCTTCATGCCCTCCCGTCCTTTGTTGACATTGTCACTCTCAGCTCTCCTCACGCGCCCTCTCTCCTGAAGTGTCAGTAATCGCGGCCGCCGTTTCTCCCTCCCCTCACCTCTCTCCCTACTTCCCTCGATCTGTCTGTAACAGAGTCACTGCTCCTCCCACTCTCTCTCTCTGTCTGCCTGACGCCCTCTCGCCTATCCTCCTATCCTGCCATCTCTCTCACATCCTGACATCTCTCTCACATCCTGACATTTCTCTCACACTCTCTCCCATCCGGCCATCTCTCTCTCCCATCCTGCCATCTCTCTCCCTTCCTGACATCTCTCTCTCCCATCCTGCCATCTCTCTCTCATCCTGCCATTTCTCTCACACTCTCTCCCATCCTGGCTGCTCTCTCCCATCGGGCCACCACCCTCACCCTCACTCACCCTCACTCACTCACCCTCAACCCCTCACCCTCACCCCCTCAACCCCTCACCCCCTCACCCTCAACCCCTCACCCTCACCCCCTCACCCTCACCCCCTCACCCTCAACCCCTCACCCTCAACCCCTCACCCTCACTCACCCTCAACTCACTCACCCTCAACCCCTCACCCTCACTCACTCACCCTCAACCCCTCACCCTCAACCCCTCACCCCCTCACCCTCAACCCCTCACCCTCAACCCCTCACCCTCAACCCCTCACCCTCAACCCCTCACTCACCCTCACTCACCCTCACTCTCACTCACTCTCACTCACCCTCACTCACCCTCACTCACCCTCACTCACCCTCACTCACCCTCACTCACCCTCAACCCCTCACTCACCCTCACTCATCCTCACTCACCCTCAACCCCTCACCCTCACCCTCACCCACCCTCAACCCCTCACCCTAACTCACACTCACCCTCACTCACCCTCACCCTCACTCACCCTCACTCTCACTCACCCTCAACCCCTCACTCACCCTCAACCCCTCACTCACCCTCAACCCCTCACTCACCCTCAACCCCTCACTCACCCTCACTCACCCTCACTCACCCTCACCCGCCCTCACCCTCACTCACCCTCAACCCCTCACCCTCACACAGTGCAATAGGTCTCGGAGCATTTGAGTTAGAGCTTTTAGAATTGTTTATGGCTTTTTTTATTTGTAATTCTTTAGCATTGGCTACAGGAAACAAAAATGCTAAAGATTTACAAAAAAAACCCATAAACAATTCTAAAAGCACTAACTCTAATGCTGCGAGACCTATTGCATTTCCAATGCTTGTTAAGTTTGCTTCCAGGGTGCATGACTTTCAGGTAAAAAGAATGGGTAAAACATTTTTATTGGGGTCAACAGCACAGCTCTGTAGGTTTTGATGTGCATCATGTGGGTTAGCTTCACCTCTCATTAGCCAGTGCCTGATTACAATATGTTTGACAACCAGATATATTAATGTTCTGAGAGCAGCTCCGTAGACTCCCTGTAGGAGAGTGTGTACATCGGCCTGCTCAGCAGGTTCTGCCACATGGAAAAAGAGTTGCCGGCCAACTACAACGAGGCAAATTGCTTAACCTTCAGCCTCCTGATCTACTCCCTTGCTTGGATAGCCTTGTTCACAACGTTCTTAATCTTCAAGGGTAAGTACATGATGACTTTCAACATAATCGTCATCCTGTGCAGTGAGTGGTTAAGTAAATTAAATTGAATAGTGCCACAGTACTAATGAGAAATAGCGCGCAATATCTGCACAATAATTAGTGGAATGTTTGGGAGCATAAAACAAGTTCAGTGCTTTTGTCTCCTTTCTACGGCAAGTGGAATGTCAATTATGAACCTTTAGTTTTTTAGTTTTGGTTTATTTATTCAAATGTTCAGCCTTTAAAAAACATTACACCAAACAACTTATTGTACTTACCTAGAGCGTCCTAATAACAAAAAAACATTAATAGAAGATTACAAACCATTGATCCTTATTCTACACTTAGTAAACTCAAGTCCAGTGTGTATTGTCCATAAAGTCCTGCAGCCTTAAAAATCATCTTCGTCATAAAAACAGTCTATAGGACTTCTGGTTCTGTATATATTAAGCATTGCTAGACGATGTGCTACCTCCTTTTCGAAATTTCTTTTTTATTTTATATTTCCAATAATTTTAAGACTCTGTTTGAAATTCTTCTGGTATTCGACCCAATTCCTTTAAACACACATTTAAAAATGTTACCCCCCTGCAGACCAAGGGGATCAAGGACCCACCTAACCAGGTGATTACTGTGTCTCTGAATGTTCGAATGTTCATATTGATACACGTTTCTTTCGAAAATATCTTTCTTTTAATAGCTTTGGACATGCACAGAGAATATGTTGTGGAGATTTGTATTTGTAGTCAAACAGTCTGCAGACTTGGTTTTGATGCTGGTCTTTCCAGGAGGGAATACCATCTTTCGTTTCCCACATACTAAAGCGTGATTTCATGAATTGATGTTTTAAGACAGTTGAAAAATGGGCTGCTATATAGTCTTGAGGTTTCCTGGTGCCATATGCTTAATCACCGTCCAAGCATGACATCGTTCTAATAAGATGTTCTCATCTGTTGAATGAGACAAGAGTTTTGTTGTCCAGTTAATTACTTTGTTGAGGGCAAGTTTTCCCCATGCCGGAGTCCCACCAGGTTCTTGATAGAATCAGTTTTGAATGTTCTGAGCCTCCCACATAGTTTGATAAATGCACCTTTAATCCTGACTATTTGATTGGACAAACCAAACTCGAGTCAGACTTGAGCCTGCGATGCTACTTGCTAAATGAGGAACACATTTTTACTTTTGTTTGGATGTTATTTAAGGTCGAATTTGCCTGACCTCTCATTATTTCGGTACCGTAGGTCACAGAAGGCATTAGCTGTGCAGAAATAACCAATAGTAGATAGCTATAGGATGAACAGCTTAATTTCTTTTTTAGTAATTTGAAGCCGTATATGAGATTTTGAGCTTAGACCCTCCTTCCTGAAAGCTGCTTCTTGTAACTCAGTTTTTCTTTGATTTTAAATCTCAGATATTTGTATGAGGCGACTGCTTTGACTTTTTTCCCATCCAAATACCACGCGTGTTTCTTGTATTTGGCGTCCGCTAACCGCACTACTTTTGTTTTAGATACATTTAGTTCTAGCCCATGCTGATCCATTTATTTAGCTAATGCACTCATGCCGTGTTGAAGCTCAATCGGAGTTTGGCTTAATAGCACCATATTGTCAGCATGCTGAAGGCACCTGATTTCCTCATTGGCTAACGTTGGTGGATGGCTATTTGGTGGATGGCTATTTACTTCACGGGGTGCTTCTTCAAGATCGGATAAGTACAAGTTTAAGAGGCTTAGGGCCTACAAACACACCTGCTTTAATCCATTGTGGCTGTCAATTTTCCTTCTAACAGAGCTGCCATCACCTATTTGTACTTGGGTCCTGGTACCTGTGTATAGTTCTATGATGGCATTCAGTAAGTTGAATTTTTTTCCCATAGATGTCTTTGGGGCACACGGTCAAAGGCAGACTTGAGGTCCACAAACAAAGCAAACTGCTGATTGTTCTTGTATTTGGCATTTTCGGTTAATAGCGTTAGTGCTGTAAGATTTGTTAGTGTGCCTGCACCAACCCTGAACCCTGTTTGGGTGCAAGGGATCCATTTATTGTCATCTGACCATTTTTTAAGATGTTCTAGCAGACAGACAGCATATAACTTAAGTTCAATGTCTAATAATGCAATGAGTCTGTAGTTGCTAGGCTGTGTCGGGTGTCTGCCCTTCCATGATTTGGGAATTCTGTTTGTCAAAAACAGCTCATTAAACAAAGGTGTGAAATAATGCACGCAGTACAAAGTTTCTCCCTTGAAAAGAGCATTTGGAATACCATTTGGGCCTGCTGCGCCTTCTGTTTCTAATTTCTTTATGATTTTTATTAAATGGTCCATTTCTATTACATCAAGGATGTTTTTACTATGGAGTTCTATGGTAATGCCAATTTTTTCCTGAGCCACTGAGGATATCTGCGTAGCTGGTAATGGGCCCCTTCTCATTTCGGTTCTTGTGTCTTGGATACCTCCGCTAGATCTACTGGAGGTATAACATGGTGAAATAATATTCCCATCAGTTTACCAACCTGTACTGTCTGTGGGACAGACAGCCTAGACGGATGTCCGGGGTACCGACGGACAGAGCGGTGCCCCATTTTTACCTGAGCAGTAGCCAGGAGAGGTGGAGTGTACATTCCCTAACAATTAGGATAATTTCAGGTGATATTGTTTTAAAAAAACTTTTTTTATCACGATTCACTTTGTACAGTAGCAAAAAAATCACGGTCCTGATAAAGCATTAGGAGACCAACTGGCTCCGCATTGAATGCAGAAACATGTCGACCACCCAATCAACTCTAGTAGTTATTTGTTATCACTACTATGTACTGTTTTTTAATCTCTGGGAGTGGGTAGGAACTAATAAAATTGCTTTTCCATTCCCATTACCCGATTTTAACATATTCACACTTTGCACTGGTATTTAGTTTACCTCTTGATGCCAGCACTATACCCTTTTGGATACATCAGATAGGACTAGGCCACAACCTGCTTAGTCTACTGTGGGTAAAACCACTTCCCTTCATGGCAAAGGATCCCAAATGATGGAGGGCGGTACAGGTTGGTAAACTGATGGGAATATTATTTCACCATGTTATACCTCCAGTAGATCTAGCGGAGGTATCTTGAACACACATAGTTAGTTTTTTAGATAGTTTATTTTTGACCTATTGCTATCCTTATTGTTGGTTTTCATAGTGTTAAGGGATGATAGCAATGTTAGGTCGGTAAAAATTCCCTCAGGCCCCCTTTATAAATGTCTTTAGGTTCTTGTGTCTTGACTGTCTGGTTTTTACTTAAGCTCTGGTTCTTTGTACATTGCTTGAACTTGGGCCGCCGATGTGTCTGTGTTAATCCCTGAATTTTGTTGTCTGGATTTCCCATGTGTCAGGGCATTTATCACCTGCCAGAATTTTTTGCAATTTGGTTGTTTACTCGCCAAAAGAAGTTGTTTCAAATGAGTATGCAGTGGTTTATTCTTTTTTGCTTCGCCGCAGCTTTTCTCATATCGAGTTCCTAATTATTTAAGCTTATGTTTTTCCATTTTCACTACTTCTTTTAAGAGGATTGTTACTATTCTAATTTCATGCAATATTAGATGTTTATCCTTGTTTAATTCCATACAATACCAGGGTTGGTTGGTGTTCACCTGATTATGCTTCCTGTGGGGGGTATGGTGTGCTTGCTTTTATTTATGTGGGCATTTTTCCAATAAGACGGCTGTAAAGGAAACCCAAGCCTTTAGTCTTTCACCATTCATTGACTGTCGAGTTTCCTGCTTCCCTATTCCTTTTGTAGTATCTTGTTTTATTTCTGCTTGAAGATATACTTCGGCGATCACTTTCTCTATCCTTTTTCCTCTCCATCTCTGGCTTTTTAAATTACATGCAAGGAGTGCTGAGATTAGATCATTGGATGTCGCCAGCTGAGCAAAACATTGTTCCAATTGCAGTAATTGTGGAAAATGAGCGCTTGCCATGCGTGGAATTATTTTGAATTTGTATCACTGAGACCTTACATTTTCGCTCACTAGCGTGTGATCGAAGGTTGAACTCTTATTCCCACTTAAAAAGGTGATTGATGCAGGTAAGTCCTCTTTTAAGTTTCCATTCAAATGTTTTAGGCCTAAAGCTCCTAACTGATTTTTGAAGCTGTTGCCCATTTGATGATGGTTTCTGACATTTTTACATACATTTGTATTAAAATTGCCTGTAATGATAAACTGCGCTGAGAGTATTGTATCTGCATTGTTTTCATCATTTTAAGCAGGGTATTCATGTGCACCACTTTTGTCTCTCTTCTTGGGTGGATATAGATGTTTATTAAAATTATTATTGTCGGTGCCATGCTTGTCTTTTGATTATCCAATTTTGTTGCAAGGATCCATTTTGACCTTAGTGGTAATTTTTCCATTGACCAGTCAAGTTTGGTTGGGAGATGCGTAGACAAACCACCCTTGGGGTGGGGGAATTTCTATGATTTTTTTGCCGTTTTGTAGTTGTCAGTATAACTTATGAGAGGCAGTGGTGTTAGACTCCAAGTTTCCTGGGTCAAAATGATATCGTAATTAAAGAGGAAATCCATAGCTTTGCTGTTTTCTAGAAGAGTTTCTAAACCGTGGGTGTTCATGTACCAGATATTGATGTTTTGTGGCTTTTTGGATTTTCTTGTGGGCCTTTACACATGTTGTCGGGATTGTGTGTGGGTGTGGTGTTTCTGTGTCCCCGTCCTTTCTTCTTCTGTCACCCAGTTAGTCTTGTTATATTCATCTGTGTTCCCTCCTTGGGCAACCATGCCTAGGGGCTTGATGATTTTTAGGTTCTCGAATTCTTTTTGATAGGTTCTAGCACCCCTTAGAACTGATCCCCCTTTTTGTTTTGTAGGGAGAAGAGGGCCTGGGTAGAATTTGTATTTGTATGTGTATTTGTATGCGGTGTTTATAGAGCGCAGCTATCACTCAACCGGTATCTTGGCGCTACAGTATGTGAATTATCAGTCCTAGATGACAACAGATGTGGGTTGACATGGAATCCTCAATGATGTTAGATTTTAGGGAACAACTATGTTTTAACCTTGTTCCTAAATTGCAGAAGGTTATGGGACTGTATGATTTCCAGAGGAAGTTTGTTCCAAAGCTTTGCAGCAGCCAAATTGACCGCCCTACCTCCTGCCTTGGTACTTCGAATTTTAGGCGTTCTCACCAAGTAGGCAGTGGAGGATTGAAGACACCTCAACGTAATATACCATGTGAATGTCTCCCGTGGGTATGGGTCGGAACGCATGAAGGGCTTTGAACACAAAGCAGCAAGATTTAAACTGTATTCTCTGCATGATTGGCAGCCAATGAAGATCGGCAAGGGCTGAAGAACCCGACGAGCGGCGAGGTTTCATCAATATCAATTTGGCCGCCAAAGTTTGAACTCTTTGGAGGCGTTCAATGAAACATTTTGGGGACTCCAATAATAGGGCATTACAATAGTCCAGCCTACTGAGGATGATACTTCCAACGACCAAGGCTCTGGCCGTATTAGCAACAGCGGAAGGATCTTCCTCAAAGCTCTAATCAGGGAAAAACAGCTCCCCACCAGCTTATTTACATGTACTTTGAAGTTTAAGTTAGTATCTAGCATAACTCCTAGATTGCATTCTGATTTAGCCGGGATCAGAGAGAGGCAGTGAAGAAGGCCAAAAATGATCTGGAAAAAGTAGAGGGAACTTTCCTCACAGCACAGTGCAAGACCTAAGTCTTGTCAGAGTTAAATTGAAGAGAGTTAGCTTTTAGCCAACAGGCAGTGTCCTGCATGCAGGCATGAAATGTTGCAAGAGGTATCGACTGATTCCCTCTAGGGAGAAAAAGAGCTGAGTATCATCAGCATAGTTTACCAACTTCACACCATGCGCCTTTATAATATCGATCACGGGTCTCATATAGATGTTAAAAAGGAGGGGACTGATCGCTGATCCCTGAGGGATGCCAAGATGGACATTGGAAAACTCAGATTGAAACGGAAGGAGAGACACCGCCTGACACCTTCCAGATAAATAGGAGCGAAACCACTCCAGAGCCGTGCCTGACATCCCAATCTCATCCAGCCTGGTCAGCAAAATGTCATGGTTGACCGTGTTGAAAGCAGCAGACAGGTCAAGCAAAATAAGAATGCCAGATTGTCCTGTCTGCCCTCAATCGAAGATCATCTAACACGGTCACCAGAGCAGTCTCAGTTCCATGGCCAGGTCGAAAACTGCACTGTATATCATCTAGCTTTGAATTAGATTCCAAGAACTGAGACAACGTTTTGCTGACCAGTCGTTCATTGATTTTACCCAGATACAGTAAAAGTAAGATTGGTCTGCAGTTACTAGCACAAGTAGGGTCGAGTGTCGCTTCTTTTGAAAGTCGAGTAACCACCGCCCGTTTCCAACATGCTGGTACTCAGTCAGAAGTCAGGGAACTATTGCAAATCTGTCAAAGAATGGGAAAAAGCTCAGAGCCCAATTCCTTTCACATTTTGTGTGGAAGAGGATCTAAAGGAGAACCAGATGACACACCCACGGCTATTCTATTGAAGTTCTCCTCCGTGGATAGTTCAAAATGGTTCAAGAGAATCAATCAGCCTGGCTCCACCCCGTTCTCCATTTCTGGATCTTCAGGCCCATTAGTTTTAATGATAGGACCTTCATTTCCAGAGAGGTTATTCACCTTCAGTCCATCAATAATTGTAATGATTTTCTCCAAAAAGAAGGTTGTTAAATTTTCACATAAAGCTTGAGTTGGCAGGATTTTACATTGTGTACATTCAGGGGCAGCAATATCCTTTACTATTTTGAAAATTGTTCTGGAGTTATTTTTTGAGTTCAGAATATTATTTGCAAAACCCTTCCCATATTCCACTATTGCGACCTTCCACCTAATTTTATCTTCATTGTGGTATAACTTCCTCCACTTATACCAGCCAATAAGTAGCCTTTTGGGTCTTTGAGTGAGAAGCCCAAGAGCTCAATTCTTCGACTTCGTATATATCTAGTTCAATGAAGTCCAGACTATCCTTAAAGGTAATCCCTTACCCCACCTCCTCGTCCTCTAGTTCGTGGTCTATGTAGCATTTTGAAGCCTGTAGGACATGCCATTCCCAGTTCTACCTCACACCCCAAATGTGTCCAAGTTTCTGACATAAAAAAGACATCTAAACAATGAGACTCCAGTAACAACGGTAGGGATCTAACATTAAGCAACCCTCCGGCCAAAGTGTCTTTCCTAACAAAGTCAGCTCCTATGCCAGCTGTTTCCTCTAGTCATAGCATATCAGTCCTGTTACCAATCTGTCGTAGTGCTTCGCTAGAGTAACAAATCTTCCCATAAACAGTCTCCCCCTCATCCAAACGGACAGAATTGCTGGTGCTGCGTGCCTCAGGAGTGCGGATGGGCACAAACTGGCTTGCCCTAGGCGCGCCCGCTGTGCAGCCACACCAGCCCGCTACTTAAGTAGGTTATGAGCTAAAAAAGTCTAGAATGCTGACCGACCAAAAATGGCGGGTCCTCTCTAACAAATGGACACCGCAGGTCAGTCTGGAGGCTAAACGAGCCAATCAAAGGAACAGTGCAACAGTATTCTTAAAAAGTGAACACAATGTTAAAGAAGCGAATTAAAATGTTTGAAAAGGGTTTCTCAGTATTGTGCAAATTGACAGTAGCAGTCCCCCCACAACACAGAATATTTACGTGGCTTCAGTGCGCGGCCACACCAGCGTGCTGCTTAAGTAGGTCATGAGCTAAAAAAGGCTAGAATGCTGCCCAACAAAAAATGGGGGGTCCGCTCTAACAGGTGGGCACCGCAGGTCAGTCTGGAGGCTAAACGAGTCAATCAAAGGAACAGTGCAACAGTATTCTTAAAAAGCAAACTCAATGTTAAAGAAGTGAATTAAAATGTTTTAAAAGCGTTTCTCAGTATTGTGCTAATTAACAATAGCAGTCGCCCCACAACACAGAACATTCACATAGCTTCAGTGCGCTGCCACACCAGCATGCTGCTTAAGTAGGTTATGAGCCAATAAAAGCTTGAATGCTGACCGAAAAAAATGGTGGGTCCGCTCTAACAGGCGGGCACCGCAAGTCAGTCTGGAGGCTAATCGAGTCAATCAAGGAACAGTTCAACAGTATTCTTAAAAAGTGAACAGAATGTTAAAGAACTGAATTAAAATGTTTAAAAAGGGTTTCTCAGTACTGGAACCGCTATCCTTTGTAGTTCTATCCCCCAGGTCTTGAACCTTTGCTGGTGTATTATGATGTGATCTACTATATCTGATGAGGACCAATTTGTTACTGTAGCCTCTCTGTTATTCAGAAATTAATGAGGTTTGAATTCACCTGATAACAAGTTGGTGGTTTCAATATGGGCTATAACACTTATTTCCTTTATCAGTTTAATAACCTCTCTTTAAGATGTTGAAATTCCCTCTTAAGATGTAAGTGGGGAGTGACACTAGCTTATTTAAGTGGTTTCCATTTACTGTGAACTTAAAATCTTGATCAGACTTCTGAGATCGATGGATAACATTTTGAAGCATGGGGCCTTCTAAGACCCAATTAGTATATTGTACTTGATCTGGGCATAAACCCCCTCCTAGTTGATCCTGGAAGCATCTCTATTTTGGATCCTCATGTGTAATCTCCCTGTTCTCTGATTTCCTATGGACTTGAGGCTCGGGCAGGTTTCTTTCTACCTGACTTTGATGTGGAGGATCTGGAACCGTCCGTTCCCTGGAGTTTTGTTTTGTTGGCAACTGGCTCATAGTGGGCTAATGTCCAGCTCTGTCAATCTTTGACTTTGAATAAGGGGAGTTAATCTGTTGTATTCTCTTTCCTTTTAAAATCTATTTCTGTGCTTCCAGGCTGTTCAATTCCTTGGTCTAAATCCTTTTTTCATTTGTGTTCTCCTGAATAGATGTCCTTACGCTCTTATGTTGAGAGAATAATTGTCATATTTTCTTTTGATGAGCTAATTGCCCTGTGTTACATGTTTTTTTGATATTTTTTCCCTTTTTTGAAGCCATCAACTTAACTCTACTATCTCAATCTTTTCCTTGCTTCTACTGCTGGCTATTGGTTGACTTGTCTGTCAAGAGAGCTATCTACTGTTTTGGTTAATTGAGTATTTTCCACGGAAGAAATCTGGTTAATTGAAGCACGGTACTCCTTCACTTGTCTGTCAATGGTGCTGCCTGGTTTTTCAGTTGATGGGGGATTTTCCACGGAAGAGGTTTCGTTGGGTGAAGGATGGTTCACTTTTATTTGAGGCTTTTCTACTGAACCTTTTATATATTTTTGAGGGATTTCCTCGAGGTTGGACTTGGCCCTTTTTGCAGGGTAGTCCCTGAACTTTTTGCCATCCTCCTGTATTTTGTCTGACCTGTTTGTGTTGGTTTTATGACTGTGGGTACTGCTGATCAGTGCTAAAGTGCATAGGCTCTCCCTATTGTAAATTGATATATGGATTAGCGATTCCATGATTGGGTGGTTTGGTTTACTTGTCAGACCCTGGTAAAGTGTACTGAGTGTGCCCAGGGCTTTTAAACCAAATGCTGCTGGTGGGCTTGCATCACTGATTGTGCCACCCACAAAAGCAGCCTATAAAAGTGTGTCTCAGGTCTGCCATGGTAGAGCCTGTGTGCAGTCTGGTAATACCATGTTGACTGATCAAGTGCACCCACTTGCCCGTCCCTAAACCTTCCCTTTTCTGCATATTAGTCACCCCTATGGTAGGCCCAAGGTGCAGGGTGCATTGTAGGTAAAAGGTAGGACATTCCCTGATGTGTGTGGCTTGCCCTAATAGTGAATAACAGTCATTTTAGTTTTTTCACTATTGCAAGGTTACCTGTTCCCCATAGGCCAGAATGGGCAGTTTGATTATTACATTTTATACTCCTAACTGACTCAGGGAACTGGGTAGAAGTTCGAGTTTAGTATGCCTGAACGCAGAATGATAAAGTGCAACTTTTAGTGAATTTGGTTTGAACATACTGTGTTTGAAATACCACTTTTAGAAAGTATGTATTTTCTTGCCTAACTATCCAAGTCTGCCTCTGCTAGGTTGTGTATTCCTTCTCTAGAGTTTGAGTGACAGGGGCTGGGGGATTCCAGGAGAAAGGGTGAGTCAGCACACGGCTGAATAGAGAGGTCTGCATGCAGACGGGAGGGAGGAGTTGCACCTGGGACCTGAATAGGGCTGTGCTTTCCCTCCACAATGTGGTGCGTCTGATGTCTCTGGCCTACACTGTGAAAGGAAAGAAGGAGTCTTGTCAACGAAGTGATCCAGGATTAACCAGAACTGGTTTGGACCAGGCAAAGGCCTCTCTGCCTTCATAGAACAAAGAGAAAATTGGTATAAAAAAAGGGACCCAGACCCCAGAACTTTAGATCACTTTTGGGAAACAAGAAGAAACCTTTGCTGAGGAGAAGGACCAGAGGAACTGAGGAAGAGACGGTCCCTAAGCTGAGTGCTGTCTGGGGAATTTACCTGCAGTGGTTGCCTGACTGCCAAAGAAAGGAGAAATGACTTTGTGCTACTTTCATTCAACTTGTGAAGGATGTCCAAGGGCTTGAGATAAAGCGTGCCGCCTGCTGAAGTCTCAAGGACAACAAACTTCAACCACTAGCTCCCCAAGAGTTCTTTGGTAGTGCCCGCAGTTGTGTTGCACTTTCTGAGGGACTGCGTGTTGCAAGGAGCTGGAAGCGACGAAGAAGAAGCGTTTTGCCGCCTCTGTTATCGCATCACTGAAGAAGGATGTCGCCGCTGTTGTTTCGCAACGCAGAAGCGCCTCGCATCGCCGGAGAAGAGGATCAACGTCGCATCAGAAGCCGCCGCATCATCGGAGAAGCATGTCGCCACTGCAGCTGCTGTTGTCGCATCGCTGAAGAAAGGTGTCACCGCTGCTTTCGCATTGCAACGCCAAAGCGCCTCGCATCGCAAGAGAAGAGGATCGACGTCGCATCAGATGCCGCTGCATCACAGCAGAAGTGTTTCGCAGGGCCTGTCAGGGTTTAGAAGAGTCATTGAGTCGCCGCACAGCCGTCGGGCATGCACGCATCGTGTTGCATCAAGAAGAAAACGCTATTTTGTTTTATTACACCGGATCTTCATCGCATAAAGGCGCTGCTGTTCGTATCACCACAGAAGCGCAGTAAGAAACTGACGCATTACTTCCCCAAGCCGAGAAGAACCGACGCATCCCGACACATCACCGTTCTTGCATGTAAGGAAACGACGCATCACCTTCCCTGCAACACTTTAGTTGTATAGCGTTACTCATCCAACGGTACATATAACTTAAAGTGTTGCATTTTACATCTAAAGAGAACTAAGCTATTGCTACCATTTTTAAAGAACAGTGTTGTGGATTTTTGTTGTTTGTGGTCTTGTGTTAAGTCTATATAAAAATATTTATCTTTATATTACAACTTGTGTGGTGTCCATATGTGGTGTTGTCACTGGGTTACTGTATGTGTTCACAAATGCTTTACACACTACCTCTGAGATAACCCTGCCTGCTCATACCAAGTTACCAAGGGGGTGTGCAGGGATTATTTTAGGAGTGTACCCCCTTACCCTGAATAGACGCCAGGGTCTCTATTTGGTCAAAGGTACCTACCGCTGCCAACTAGAGACCCCCAAATCTAACACTCGTATTCATGGATTCTTTGTCTTGAATATCGCCTTGCTGCTTGTGCTGTTATTTACATCAATATATCCGTCAAGATAGATGTTAGACTTTGCGGGTTTTCGCCTATCGTTAAACAATGGCAGTTGACTTGCTGTGTGTACTGTTGGGCTCTCGTGATCAGATTGTTGAGTGTCTATAACTTTTTGTCTATTCCTACTATGTCTGTAGCCATAATATTTAGAAGAGCCACTTGGAGGTCGTGTTGGTCCACTCGTGGGCCCTGCTTTGTATCCTAGCAACCAACCCAGTGACATGAGGCGTGACTCAGCAGCTTTGAAGAAAGCATTTGCTGAGCACAAAGGCATCCAGAAGCTAGCAGAGAAGTTCATTCTTCTGAACGTTGTTCATGATCCAACGGACAATAACCTTCTACTTGATGGCTAGTATGTACCCAAGCTTGTTTTCGTAGATCCATCTCTGGTAGTGAGAGCTGATCTTCCTGGAAAATACTCCAATCATCGGTACACGTACGAGCCTTCAGACACTGAGCTGTTGAACGGTAACATGCAGAAAGCACTCAAACTTCTGAAAACTGAACTGTGAGTGAAGAATGCCTAGACACGAGACCCCCACATCCTGTTTCGTCATGAGACTTCCCAACCAGAAAGTTTACTTCAGTTGATTTGAATTTTCATGAAGACACTGTAATAGCAAGCATTACTGGGATTATGATTCATCTGGCTGGCTGTAAACCCCTCCAGGCATCTTGACGTTTGACTGTGCTAGATGTTTTTTTATTAAATAACGTTCTTTATGCTTCATCTGTATGCAACGCATTTTTAAATAAATCCACTCGTGGGAAATGGCTAAGGACATTGAGTACAGTGTTGATAATAAACCACCCCATGTACTGGATGGAACTTTATCACCTGCATCTTTAAGTTCGTTCTTTATTTTGGGGAAGTGTTCGCTATTTGGTGCTCAGTATTAGTCCTCTAGCAAGAACAAATTATTTTCACTTTCTCTTGCTTTTTTTTAATGTGGATGCATTCTTGTTGATTGGTGTCTTTTTAACCGTATTAAAGATGCCTCCTGCCTCGTTCGGATCCGGCCCTGTTGTATTAGTATGCAACATTATTCCAGCCCCTCCATGCGAAGTTACAGAGGAAGTCCGTGGATAGTCAAGCCTTTGTGTGCCTATGTTATGTGAAGGAGTTGTAGTTTCTGATAATTCTATTAGTGGTTGTTCCAGAGCTACCCCCTGGTCTTGAGGACTTGATGACCCGTTCACTGAACTGATTCTGCTCTTTGTTCCTGCTCTTCTCAAACATGAAAAGAGTTCAGCTGCCAACATTTGATCGTAGGTAATTGTGCTGATGAAAAACAATCCAATAAAAAGTGCTTTGAAACACCGGATCAAATTTTCTAAATGTGAGCAGATGACACAAATCTTCTTGTTAGTGTTAGTAACTGTGTCACATCACTTGAGAACTCTGCGGCTGAGGGCACTGTCATTTTCTCACAGTGATTGTCAGTGAGAAAAAAAGGTGTTCAGAAATGTTGATGACCATCCAATCTGGGCCTCTCTGCAGAGCGCACAGGACAATGCTCATGTGTTTCAGTTGTAATTGTGATTCTGTGCATAAGGGCTTCAAGGGGTTACACTCTTTGCAATGTAACGACATGGTAAAAGCAAAAAATAAAAATGATGCTTGCTCACTACTTATTATTCATCGCTAACTTTTAAGCCTCACCACTTTCAAATGTCACCAGCTGCCCCTCTGTGACCGAGCTTGGGCTGTCAACCTCGATCACAGTAATTTAACCTTCTATCCAATGACTAAAAAAGTCTTCTGGCCTATACAGGTAAGTATAGATGTATTATTCTTAAAGCAACATCTGCAAACTATGACAATACATATCTTGAAGTCAAGTATATTTGTACTTAATAATCGTTAATCCCAACTTACCTAAGTATATTTTCCTTTACTATATGAAGGTGGTCAATATTCTGGATAAACTAATTTTCTAGGACGATATTGTTGATGCTGCACGGATGAGAACATGAGATAAAGTTATTTTTAAGAGCAAATAGTAAGTATGGCAGTATAAAGACAACCTCTGCATCAGCACCACAATATTATCAGTATTTAATTATATATCTAATTGTATGCATTTATGCATTTTTACAGACCTCTTGTTCCTTTGAAGGAAAACATAAAGGTATTGTAATGTAATAGCAAAGCATAATGTTGCTAAATGCTACTAAAGTGCCTTCAGTTTATTTATTGCTTCAATTATTTGATGAGATATCTTTTAGTACCTGTATGCCTGTAACTACCACTCCAAAATAATCTATGCTTTTATCATTCGCATGGACATTATGTGACAGTTTACCTCCAGATGACATAGTTCAACTTAACTGTATTTGTTTCTGCAAGTGTATTTCAAATGTAGGTAATAGTTCTTCGCATTTTGGAATACAAGTCATAAGGAAGATTTGCAAAGGGTGCATAAAATTGACGCTACTTGACAGGAATCGAGTTCATGGACTTTACATCACCTAAAGTTTTACACAGCCTTTTATGTCACATTTACAACATTTGCATTGTAATTTATAGTACCATCAACATCTTCTTCATCTAACACTGCATGAATAAGGGCGTAGAATTTTATTATGTGATACATTTTTGTGGATATGTGCAGCAGTAATGAAGGGAAAATTTACCTTGTTGAAAAGAGTAAAAGAGGTAAATCTTGCCTCTTCCTAATCCACCACACAGCCATTGTGAAACAAACTGCAATTAGAATTGTTTAATAATGTCAAGCATACTATTTTATGATTCATAGAGTGGCAAATATTCCCAAGAAAAAAACTGCAAGGGCCCTGTCACAGATGCTTAGGTATATTCAAACCTCAGACGAACTTTTCACATTTAGAGACTGCTCATTTTATTTGTAGTTTTAAGATAACTGTCATTTTTACATACAGACACAAATCTTCAAAGAAATTCACTAAAATTGGTCGCATGCCAAAATAGTATGCAAGCATGCATAACACATAGGAACCTGTGATCCCTATATAAATCCGGTTTATAATTTTCTTATTACAGGCGTCTTGTGTTGCACCTAGTAGCCTGCAATAAAGGAAATAGGAAGCCACTCAACTGTAGTAATTTATGACAGTTGTACTACAGTTCTGGCCTCACAATGCCTGCTGCCGGAGTCAGCAGCCGAGGGAAAAAGAAGGTCACATAACATAATTAAAGCTACAGTTCAAACAAAAAAAACGAAACCTGACATTTCCTTCTTCTTCTCTTTTTTCTATATGAGCAGTGATAAGCCAAAACACTTTGCATAAAAAAATAGAATCTCTCTGTATGTTACTACACATTCTCAGCTAGTACCGTTTTAACAAAAATATATAGTTTGTATTAAACTGATTCTAATATCTTATTCTAATAAATATCGAACAGTTTTTGGGTGTATATCTTTATTTTTACACTAGAAATGCAAATGTAATAGTTCTGTAATGTTATTCGTCATGCTTATAAACACCATATTTGAAAGGTGTATAGGCCAAATATGCCTGAAAATCCTGCCATACGTTGTAAGTATATTGCAAGTCACTTTAGAGTCCCATGACCTTATAAAGGAATTTGGTCTTTGGTTTCTTTCCTCTGTCTGAATGGTCAAGGAACTCCTTTGTGACAGCAGTTGTACGTAAGTGGTTACTTTATCCCATACATTATCAAATTCCAATACTTTAATATAAATCATTTTTCAATTAAGTGAATGCTATAGAAGAGACAGGTCTTTGAATTTCCATAATGGTTGCTTCTTTTCTCAAATCATGTCTGGTCTAGTAATACAGAATGTTCTTTCTTTTATGTAAATCATTCCCGTTATTTTTATTGTGTGCTGTTTGTAACAATTTGGTTACTTTGTCTTTTATAATATGTGTTCATTGTATGTTTAAAGTGGGAAGAATTATGTGTTCCCTTTTTTCTGACTGTAAAAGAATAATGATGAAAAATGAGTAAATAAATACTACAGACCAATGAAATTGGTATATGGTGTGGATCTCATAAAGTAATAAACAACGGTAAGTGTGATGACTAGATATTTTGTTCTTTCAACCTGTCTAAAAGTAGCATTTTTTTAATATTAAGATAAAATCTGATTTTACCAATAAATAGGCTTTTAAATTTCAATTATTATGAGTGTAAATGATAATTCTCTATCTGGTCGCAAACTAATGTTATCTCTTAGAAAGAAGAAAACACCTCTAAGGATTGTTGGTGTACAGAAAGGTGTCCCTGTAATACAGGCACCCTTGAACCATGGCACAATGGTGCCTGTGCCAGCAATATGCAGCACTCAGTATGCTTGAGCAGAAAGAGAGAAAGAATGCACCTTGTATTGGCAAATGTGTCACATTCCTACCCTCTCCCTTTCACTTAGAGCAGCACAGCAAGTTGTTTTCCTGGTTTGCGTTGTGTGAAATATTGAAAAATCTGCCCCCTGGTTTCCCATGAGACTCTGGTTTTTGCATACTGTGCATTCTACAATGTATTGCTTCTTCAGCCTAAATGTTAGTCAGTTTCAAACCGAGGAGAAGAATTTCTCTATAAAGACAAACCCAGAATTTGTGTTGGTGGTAGTCAGGATTTGCTTTTACTTAGGGCTGGCTAGTACTTTGGTAGTGGTGATTGGTGCAGATTTTTTTTAAATTTGAAAAAATTGAAGCAGGTGATCTTGTTCAAGAGCAGGTTGGTTGTTCAGGGTGAACATCATCTGCCTCGTTGCCAACTATGCTTTCTGAAACCTTCCTGTTGTCTTATCTGCTATGGTGGGGATTGGTATGCACTCCCTGTCACGTTACCTGATAGGGGCTTAGAGAAGATAGATTAGCTTGCCTTTTTTCTCATTGAAGGAAGATATGCCGATTGTTTTGTGTATGAGGAACATGCACAACATCCTATGTACAACAAGAGCAAACTCCTGCTGTGCTGCAAACCCAAACTCCTGCTTTTATACTTAGTCAAGAGGAACAGATGAAGCAGCATCTCATTCTTGTAGTTCTCCTTGTTGAAAGGAAGCTCTTTGGTGAGATAATTCCATTTCTGCATCGCCTGTCTCTACCATGAGGTCAGTCATTGCAATACTGGGAGTCATCAAAGTTGCTTTTGGTAGTGGTGCCATTAAACGTGGTATTATCTCTGCATCTTTCTTCTCAGAAAATGGTGCAGCAGGTACAATGGGTTACTATCCTTGTTGGAAAAAGAAAAAGGTTTTTATGGCAGTGCTCTTTCCAGTGCTGATATCTTCCCCTCAATGCATATATTCATGCAGGAAAACTTTTCTAGAGTGCCATTTTCTTGGCTTTTCTTCTGAACTCTGCTGTCAGTTAACTCACAGACTATTCACTATCTCATTCTGACCCTCTGCAGGTAATACAAAATGAGAAGGAAGTCTCTCAGACATGGCCATTCAAGTGAATATTATATAAACAATCATTAATTATAACAATAATAACTGTGCAAAAACTAATTGTTAGCTGGCCTCTAAGTTAAACAAAAGCACTCATGGAAAGATATTAATAAAGTGTTAAAAAGATTTTCCATATTGAAACTGCTTCTATACTGATAGTTGAGTTTAAGGTAATTACAAATAATATCCATGGTCTACACTCCATAGCAATCCCACATGCATATTACCAGGAACTGTTGCCTAAATATCTGTAGGCATCAAAAGTAAGCTTTTGCAAGTGGTAAAAAAAGGTTAATTATCAGGAATCCTGCACAGTCACTGGTTTTACAAAATAGTGTCTAGGGACAAGGCTTGGCAAGAAAGGGGAAGGCATTGAAGGCATAGTGAAAATGAATGCCCAAACGGGTTTTACAAAATGGTTAAGAAGCACATAACAAGGATAGTGAAACCAGGAAGACAAAAAGTAAATGGCTGTCTTCCGTTGAGCACCCCCCCACCACCACCACCACCAACTATATCAGCATTCCAGGGCAACAATAACATATCTTGCCTAATTAGCTAGTATGTTTTAGAAAGGACAAGCTCCCCTATATCAGTCTATACTGTCACGCACCATCTGTGCTTATTACAGTCCAAATTTCTATCAATTGCTTGTCTAACAATAGGGAATTCATATTGTGGCTGAAGAACAAATACCAAAGTGCCAACCAGTGGAGAAATAACTAAATGCTGATATTTATAAAGTGATGTGGTAATTCATATGTCATAGTCCCAACATGGCAAATATCATGATTCCATTCTTCCCTGTAGAGCTGAGCAAGCTCAATTGGATATATGTCTAAATCGTCATCCTTTGAGCTATAAGACATGCACACTTCCATTTATTGCAACTGCATTTACCACCCTCTAGCCCTCTTATCCCACCCTTGACCTCAAGTGGTCCCTCCTGCGTGGATCCCCTTCCTGCCCCGATACTTAAACAGCTAAGCGCCTCCTCACTATCAGTAATAGTCAAGCTTTTGAACACCTCTTACAGGAAGTGACTATCCCAGCAGATTGGAAACATGCTATGATTCACCCACTCCTGAAAAAGGCAAACGTTGACCCAGATGAATCAAGCAATTACCGCCCTTATCATTGCTCCCCATCTTTTCTAAGATTCTAGAAATGCACATACACTGGCATCTCAACCACTTCATAACAACACATGGTCTCCTCCATCCATCCCAGTCAGGCTTCAGAGCAGGCTTCTCTACCGAGACCACCCTATTAGGAGTCACAGAAGAGATACGTCAACACCTGGACAACGGAGACCCAGTAGCGCTCATTTAGTTAGACCTGAGCGCTACTTTTGACACCATACCTCACGAAGTGGTCACAAACACATTACAATCTCTAGGCATAAGGGGCCCTGCTCTACATTGGCTCACTTATTTTCTTGATAAACGCACCTTTCAAGTTTTCTCACACTCAGCCTGTTCAGAAACCCATTCCTTCACCCACGGAGTTCCTCAGGGCTCTATCCTGAGCCCCTTATTGTTCAACCTTTATGTTTAACCTCTGGCCAAGATCTCTGAAAAGTCAGGACTCTCTCTCTTCTCGTACGCCGATGATTCCCAAATCATCTTCTCCCTGTCTTCTCACAATACAAATGACCCTTCAAAGCTTAAAACTGCTCTAACCAATATAGCGCATTGGGTGCAGCAAAATGTTCTTAAACTAAACGGTGAAAAAACGGAGGTCCTAGTTCTAGGAAAGGACAAAAAACTATGGAACCCCATACACTGGCCATCCGAAATGGGCAGCCTCCCTTCACCCTCTTCCCAAGTAATAAATCTGGGCTTTATAATAGATGACTCACTTAGCATGCAACCACAATCCATCAACGTTGCAGCTATCTGTTTCACCATTCTGAAATAGTTAAGAAAAATCTTTTGGATGCTGCCAGAATCTACCAGGAAAACAGTAGTTAACACTCTAATAACATCCAGACTCGACTATGGTAACATCTTATACCTAGGAGCAAACAAATATGTAATCCATAGACTACACTTAGTACATAATGCTGCTGTCAGACTCTTATGTAAGGTTCCAATAGTCACCTCTGTCTCGGTTCACAGACGTAAACTACATTGGCTTAGACCCTAGAACAGAATCAAATTCAAGGCATTGGGTTTTATGCACAAAATTAAAAACAACTGCACCCCCCGTTATCTTCAATCCTTGGTCAGCCCATACCTCCCCTCCCGCAATCTCCGCTCTGCCACCCTAGGGAGATTTATCGTACAAAAAGTCAAACAAGCTAGGATGGTTGGCAAAGCCTTTTCCCATCTTGGTCCTGCAACATGGAACTATATACCCACAACTCTTCGAAATGAACTCAACTATTCACAATTCCGAAAGGCTTTAAAAACTTGGCTTTTTGACAAATAACCACCATAACAGTCTGTGCTTCTCTGTCCTTTCCGTCTCCTGCACCGGGAAACCCTTTTTGGGTATCTGTAGCGCATAACAAATTGAATAACTAAACAAAACTAAACTTGGACGTTGTCGATCCCCAACTTCACCTTGTTAATGGCACCCTCTTGGTGCGGCTGGCCCTCTGCTCCTCTTCTCCCTTATGGTCCCCCTGCACCTGTGAGCCTATATCCTTACTTCCTAGACCCAGCCTGTACTTGGGATATTTCCTTAAAAAAAATAGCGCCCCCTCAATGGACGTGAACACATGAAATCACTCGTATATAACAATTTAAATTTTGCAGGTTGGATAACCATAGCCTAGGCTCCCTCTGGTGAAAGGGAATCAATCACAACTGAAAATCTCTCCGCCTACAAGCAGAGTCAATAGTCATATCAGAGAATATTCTGATTGAAAATGCCTCTTTTATGTAAATACTTGTCTTCTAAGTCCTCTATTGAGAATCTTTTATTTCACTCTGAAATCAGCAAAGTTCACCAGGATTGTGTGGGAACATTTTGCATTTGGCATGAGTCGGAAAGGGACTCAGTGTGCGAGCACTATAGTTAGATCCTGTGCAAATCCTGAAAGTAGATATTGTTTAAATAAATCATTCACAAATGCAATGCGTGCAAGCTGCATCTTCTCTGTTTTCTGATATTCCTGTAATTCTTTAATAGAATCTTCTGGAGCAGTTCTCGAGCTCCTCCTGTGTATCCTGCAATTAGTGCAGCTCTCTCTAATGCTTATCTACCCACTTAGATGTTTCAGAGAGCTTATCTTTGCAGTTAGAGATCTGCTGCTCCGTTCTCTTCACTCTATAAAATATTTGAGTGCTTTTCTCATCCAACTTGCTCGGACAGTAAGATATTTGCTTAGAAGATTCGTGCTGTAATTGCTTAGTTCCTTTTATCTCCCCTAGTGTTTCCCTTAGGATCTCTCACAGGACTTTGGAGGTTTTGTTGCTCACACTAACATTTGCTGCAGTTTTGGCTAGTATCTATTGGATAGCTCAAGTTTCTTTTAATGCCCCTGTGAGCTACGCAATGTCTTTTGTAAGGCCCAGTTTATGTTGGTTGCTGTATGTAAGAATCTGTCTGTTTCCCCCTTCCCAGCTGTGAGTTCTGAAGTTATGGTCTTTGTTTCTCATTTGGTCTGATATAGATAAAAGGAAGAAACAATTCTTTGGACTTACAATTTGACAGATTCGGAGCATTTTGAGAAAGAAGAGGCTGCAATATTTACTGGCGTGCATTATAGTTTTCATATCTTTTGGGAGAGGTACCTCCCTGCATACTTGTATTTTCCTTGCTGTTCCTCTGTCTAACCTGAGTTAATCCAACAACAAGTTCATTTCTCTGAATGCAGGGGTCATCATTTACATCACTACTATGGATACTTGCTGTCACAAGCTTGTTTAAGGCTTTGTGCTCACCCTGACTTTCACGCAAAGCTATGGTCTAAAGACCTGCATCATTTGTTCCAGATAGGCTTTTCTGTTTGCATGACGCTGTTGTCCACCTTACAGGTGCTCAATGGTCTGCTTTCTTTCACTGCAAGTGCTGCTTTAATAGTTTTGCCTCTGGTACCTGCTCTGGAAATCTTTCCTGGGAATATGCATTGTTACATCGCATGCCCTGCAATTGTTGGTACAACGCAGACCATTACATCGCAAGTCGTTTCTATGACTTGCTGTAGAGGGCGCGCTGGACTTATGAAAAGTATAATTCATTATCACAACCCCAGTGTGTAAAACAGTAGGGAAGGTACTGGAATAGTAAATTATACAATAACTTGATTTAGTGCATCCCCTACACCAAGTTTGTAACAGCGCAGTTGTTGTAACAACAGCGTTGTAATTGCATGCGTTGTAGCGCATGCAATGTAAATGCTGTTTCCCCTTTCCTGGCATACTGCAGTGTTCCCTGAGGGGAGGCTCCTTCATATCAATTGGTGTCAACAGGTTACAAAAGCTAACACAGCTTTATTAGATCCAGAAATATATCCTAAATCGAGCTGTGGAGTGCCTTTACATACTATAATATAATGTAGATACAAAGATCCCATGCTACTGATATAAGTTCCCAGGGCAGGGAAAATAAAATTATTGAAGAACGATTCCCTAAGCAACTGTGGGTCTATTAAATATGTAAGACCTTATTGTTTAGAAAAATCTGATGTTTACAGACTCAGTGTACAATAATTATCACAAAAAAATTATTTTTGGCTTTTCTGATGAGGGCGCTTTGTTTCCCAAAACATGCGCATGTGGGAGAGGTGTGGCGCCGCGGCCAGGGCGACTGAAGCTGGAATCTGGGGATCAGGGTTCGATCCCCGGCTCCGGCGGCAGGTTAGCCCAGCACCATGCGACTCTGGGCAATAGCTTGCTTAATCTTCCCGATGGCCCCCAGCGCCTAGAGACCCTAACGGGTGATTGTGCGCTATACAAATGTGGATTATTATTATTATTATTAATATTATTATATTATGAAGATCCATCACTAGATCAAAAGCCACTCAATTGCACTTTTCGATTTATTGTTTTTTTTTGATTAATCATTTTTCCTATATGGACCATATGTATAAGATATGTTTGTGTTATGCATTATTCATTGTCATTATTGTCATTTAGTCATGTTATGGTTTTCTAAGAAGTATCACAGAACCTACATGGGTCATTTGAAACAATTTTGTATGAATACAATAATTTTTATATTGATAATTGTTGTACACTGTGTCAGTAAACATGTTTCTAAACAACAAGGTCTATTTAGTATTTAGCAGACCCACAATTTTCTAAGGAAAGTTTCTTCAATAAGTGCCTTTGCCTACTATTCAGGAAATGAACTATATACACATTACATTGTAATACCAATGCTACACAAAGTACCTCAAAGAGAAGAGGGGGCAGTCATCTCTCTGAATCTTATAAAAATGTCTTCCGGGTGTAAAGGGCTCTCTTTAGCTCCATGCCTCTCAGCCACCGTGCTGAAGTGCTGAAACTCTGAGGCTTTCTTTCAGTATAGTCTCTCCCTTTTTTTTTTCTTTGAAGGAGGTCTTCATGTAGATTTGGTCTGGCACTGGCAGACTCTGCTGTTCTGCCTAGCGGCACCAACAAGGAAGCTGGAAGTTCAATTCCAGTGCTGGCAACTGGCGCTGCAGCATTTTCAACAGTTTCCCTGCATGCCTCCAGTGAACCTGAGAGGGGAGGCTGGTGCGAGCATGCAGAAGTCTGCGGACATGTCAAGAGGTAAATCAGTGTTATCCCATCATGCAGCAGATATTGCAGACTAAAGATTAGCAATGATTTATCTCCAGAAAGAAATAATAAAATGACCTTTGGAGACAGAAAGAGGAAGTTGCAACTATATAAATAGCAGCCTTATTCCACATGTAACTTCTCTACTAAAACTATGGATTTTGCTGTAGGAACAGTGCTCTCTACTTTATAACATTCCGATAGAATGTCTCTCAATAATTGGTTCCCCCTAAGAAAAACAGCATCTAGAATTGCTGCTCGCAACCATAACACAGAATACAGATAAAAACTACTCACAGGTTCAGCAAATGTTGCCACAAAGTGATTTATTTTTCAGCATGCAATAAAAGAGAAAGTGTCTGTTGCGGCTGGTCTATTGGGATTGATGGGCCATGTCCTTCCACCTTTTGCCCCTCACAGTGTCTGTCAGGGCGAACAAAGGTCATCCTGACAGACACTGTCCATTTCAGGTCAGGCAGCCATTAGCCAGACATGCGCAAAATGCGCAGGTTCCTGGCTGCCTAAGGTGAACTTTCCTGGGCTGAGGAAGTCACAGCCCCTATGGGTGTTACCTCCTTAGCTCATCAAAGGTCCTTGAGGCCCTCCCCTAAGTGACGAGGCGTAGCATCACTGATTGCATCACACCTGGGCGCTTGCTTCAGTTTTAAGCCCTGAAGCGCCCAGAGTCGAGTGCCAATCAGTGACACTTCATCACAGAGTGGGATTGGGTTTGCAATCTCACTGACCCCATCCCACTCTTTGATGACGTTGGGACTGCTACCTTCCCTCATTGGCTGACCTAAGGTCAGGCAATGTGGGAAGGCAGTAGTCCCAAGCCTCCTAGAACCTCAGAGGCAGATATGGCTGCAGGTAAGTAATTTTTTTAAAAATTAATGTTTGGTGCGTGCGTGCATGCACGTATACATGTTTGGTAAAGAGTGATGTGAATGTATGTGTTTGTGTGTGTGTTGTGCGTGCATGTGAATGCATGGCTGTGAGTGTTGTTATGTGTATGTGTGTGTGTATGTGCCCGTCCGCACCCCTCCCTCCAAAACTTACCGACCGCCATTAAGAAGTGAATTGCGAGCATTCCTAAAGCTGGAGGACGGAAACTTGGAAAAGGCTCCATTAGAAATTCAATGTAGCGTTTTCATAAAAGGGTGATACTGGTTTGTCTTAAACATGATCATTAGTATTAAATAGACACAGTTTGAATCATTAGCAGGCTTGCTGAATCTTCTAAACAGGCTGTGAGATGGAACTGGGATGAAGTTGCATACTGGATCCTGGTTAAGGGTAATGTGTGTTAGGTATACATTTACTGAATTCTTTGACACATGTTTAAGGGAGATGGTTTGGTGCTTCCTGCTGTTCAGATTTATTCTGTGAGGTAATGACAGCCCTGCACTACATGTGCAGCACACTGATGCATTCACTAAATAACAGTGTTTTTACCCCATCCAGGCGGTAGAGTTCTGACCTTCCTCCCCTGACACCTCAATTGATAGTGATTGATTACTACCATGAAAATACACAGCATACTGGAAAGTGCGTGCACCGTAACCATTTTACTTCAAAGATGAGGGGTGCATAGTCTGTTGTTCGAGACAGGATTGCATTATTGAATAACGCCTTCCAGAATATTGTCTTTCAAGATTATCGAGGACAGAATATCGAGCGACAAGATCTTGAGAGGGAAGTGCATATAGGGAAGTCTAGATTTACTATTCCTAACTTCAGAAGTGACCGCTGAGCCTGCTCCAGGCGAGGTCACCCCCCATGCGTCACCGCTGCTGCCGCTGCCTGCCTCCTGCTCTGCCTACCTCGAGCGACCCAGCCGCCGCTGAGCCGCCCGCTTGCCTGGTTCTTTTCCCGCCACTGCCTCCCTGCGGCCCCGCCCCCCGACAGCCCATTCGCCGCTCCCGCCACCCGGATTCCTTCTTATGACGCCCCCACCCACGCGCAGCGTTGACGCGCAGCGGGCACGGCGATTGTGCACCGAAGGCGCGCCAAAGGCAAGCCCGTCTGCGCCCGTCCGCACCTGGACCGTGCCCAGTGCCAGGACCCCTAGCCCCCCCGTCGATGCAAGCCGACCCGTCTGACCTACGACGCCGCCACTCTCAACGCACTCAATGCCGGCCAGACCCACGCCTGCTGCCGAGCCACCCCGAGACGCACCCACGGACCTTTCACCTGCTGTACCTGCAAGTTCACCTGCCTCCGAACCTGCCCCGCACCCGCCAAGACAAGCACCAGCAGCAACCGCCTCAAGTGCATCCTGCTCAACACCCGATCCGTCCACAGACACGCCGTGGAACTCTGGAACCTCCTCTACGCTACATCACCGGACGTCGCCTTCCTCACGGAAACCTGGATGAACGCCTCCTCTGCACCCGACATCGCCATCGCCATCCCGGACGGGTACAAGATCATCAGGAGGGACCGCATCAACCAGACCGGAGGAGGCATCGCCATCGTCCACAAGAACACCATCCGCATCACGACCGACGCCAACGACTCCTTCCCCGCAGCAGAACATCTCCACTTCCAGATTCACACCGACCCTAAGACGACCCTCAGAGGCACCCTCGTCTACAGACCCCCGGGACCACGCACACAATTCAGCGAAGACATCACAGACTTCATCAGCCCACACGCCCTCCCCTCCGCTGACTACATCCTCCTAGGGGACCTCAACTTCTACCTGGAGAACAACAAGGACCGCAACACCGTCGCCCTGCTGGAAAACCTCGCCAACCTCGGACTCAAGCAACTGGTCAACACCCCCACCCACTACGCCGGCCACACGCTTGACCCCGTCTTCTCTTCCAGCAAGTACATCACCTTCAGCCACGCCACCGGACTCCACTGGACCGACCACAGCTGCGTCCACTTCAGCTTCAAAAGAACCACGACCCACCACCACCCACAACAGGTACCTCACAGGAATTGGAGCAAGATCATCGCGGACCAGCTCACCACCTCCCTCAGCCAGAACCCACCCGCCAACACAACGGACCCCAACGAAGCTGCCCGCAACTTCACACAGTGGCTGTCCGCCTGCGCCGACGACCTCGCTCCACTGAAGAACCCTCTCAGCAGACCCAGAAGCAAGAAGGCATCCTGGTTCACCGACGAACTCAAGGACTCCAAGAAGACCTGCCGCACCCTCGAGAAAGCCTGGCTCCTCGACCGGACCACCGACAACATAACCGCCCTCAAACACGCTACCCGCAAGCACCACCAGCTCATTCGCACCACCAAAAAGAAATCCCTGAAGGAACGACTGGACAACAATACCCACGACAGCAAGGAACTCTTCAGCATTGTCAAGGAGTTCTCCAACCCCAGCACGGGCACCAACGACATCACTCCGTCACAAGACCTCTGCGACTCCCTCGCCTCGTTCTTCCACCGCAAGATCGCCGACATCCACAACAGCTTCGGCGCACCACCCACGCACCCAACCGACGAACCAACGCCCCCCACCACCACCCTTCGCACCTGGACCACGGTGACCACCGAAGACACAGCCCGCACGATGAACACCATCCACTCCGGATCACCGACCGACCCCTGCACACACCACGTCTTCAACAAGGCCGACTCCACCATCGCACCCCAACTCCGGAATATCATCAACACCTCCTTCAACACCGCCACCTTCCCGGAGAGCTGGAAGCACGCCGAGCTCAGCGCCCTCCTGAAGAAACCTACAGCGGACTGTGGTAAATAAATAATTAATTACCGGTACTATTTTTGAATACATTAATAAAACAGATAGCTCAATAAATAAGAGGCAAGATCCGATGTATCTGAGTCGAACGGGCTTTATTCAGGCATAAGGGAAGGGACAGGATCGGGACAGCCTGAAATAGAATGGCATAGAAGGCAGCTGCAACGTTTCATCAACAGTACATGATATATATAGTAAAACATCACAATTACATTACATACAGTAGGCGTAACTAGTGACAAGCGTACGATAAGAACACATGGGCGTGAAAAGAAGGCGTGCACAGGGCGTGCACGTAGACATGTGATGAAAACGTCACAGAAGTGTCATAAAGTGGGTGGATACATAGAGGGGGCTACCTGAGCAGCTTGAACCTTTAACCTAGTGGTGCGCGTAAACGGGCCATGACGTGTTACCGGGGAGAACTGGGGGCTATGACTTCTGCACTAGAAGAGGAGACGAAAGTCTGCGATGTCAGGACGACATGTACCTATAGCATATCTGGTATCTGGTGTTTTGGAGTACATGTTGATAGAATCTAAAAGTTATCAGGGCAAAGGCTACTTGACACTAAGGCTGGTGCATGCATATATTCTTCGTGTATTGCGTGTGCTATGAATCTTCTATGAATATTAATACAGTAATTCACTTGCATGGAGACAGAAAGACTAGACCATAGCTGAAGCTGTTTATGTGGTTCAGTAGCTTAGGAATGTGAAGACGGAGAGCTGAACTGATAACTAGAGGCATAACATATTCTTGGCAGACAGGCAGGCAGAGCCAGGCCGGGCACCGCGCTGTGCGGCAGGAAGTAAGTGAAGGGTCAGGGATGCAGGTGGGGGCTGCATCGCTCCTCGGAGTGGGTTCAGGAGACTGGAGCTTGAATCTGGTGTCCGGGCCCTTTTGAGGCCTAGAAACGGGGACAATTCAATGAATTAACGTGCATAATGTAAAACGTGGGCAACATAGGCCTAATACTCGTTGCTTTCACGAGAACTGGAAACTGGCATACTAACGTTGGACACAACTATAATTGCGTCTTTAATCGATCATAGGGGGATATATGCATATCGATCATGCACATATATCATAGGATGGGGAACACGTAGGCACACATGACAAGGCAAAATTCAATTTTCCTCATTCCCTCCTTGTGCCCTACGTTTCAATCAGGAAACATCAATATTCATGATACCATCTATCTGTTCATATAGCATCATTTGCTCGTCTCGAATTGTCTTGGAACGGGACTTAGGACTATGAATACAAGAGGTAGCACACAAGCCGCAAATCGCAGGGCCACATTGAAAACAGAGACAGCAACTGAATATGATCATTACTGCTATACCCAGGAATGACAATACTTTCCATCCCCAGGCAGATATGATACTCCAGAGCCAACCGGACCATGTCCAGGTGCCTGGATTCTGGTGTAACTGATGGGCTATTTTATGAAGTCTGGTTATAGCTGAATAAACAGACGGTGCGTTACTAGGAATGAAAATGCAGCAACTAGATCCGATGACTCTACAAGCTCTTCCCCTATCGGCCAGTATGACGTCAAGGACGAGACGATTTTGGAGCACGACAAATCTCATAGCAGATTGCTCTTCAGTTAAGTTACCTAGAGCGGAAGTAGTCTCATTCACTACTGCTTCAAGGGTTCTGGTTAGCCTACGTATTAACTTACTATTCTGAACAGGACCTATGAAGAAAAAGAAACCTTTATTGAAGTCTTGATACTGTTCTAAGGTAGTTTCAGTTTGATCGACAATTGGGGACTCGATCTCCCTTCTATGTCTAACGTGTACTAGATGTGTGTTTCTGTGATAATCAGATGGGGCTAGAAAAACTGGTGGCAGTAGGAAGGCAATGTAACATGTTCCATCCCAATCTAGGGGCAGACGAACATATGCGGTCTGGCCACACACAAAATAAGAATGACGTGAGGCTTTGAAAATAGATTTCCCACTGTCACTATACTCGACCACAGTAGTACAATCACTATGACCTACATGTGCGGAACCATTCTTTCTGACACATAATTCACCTTTAACGGGTAGAACTGAAATAGCAGGCAAATCTGGAGTAGTCTCGGACTGAACATTCAAAACCATGAAATTCGAGGAATAATTACCTAGATCATATACTTCATTTTCTAGATCTAACCCTGTTCTATGGGAAGGACCTTCCTTGTCTGGGAAACATGTCTGATTCAGGAGAAACATATCATTTGAGGATGACGTTAACGTGGACCAAGCTCCACACGAACCATTATGTGAAAATGGATAGGGAAAGAGTGGCAGAACTCCCTTCGGTGTCTGGAAAGGGGGGAGTCGACCACACACCCAACAATTAGTGGCATTGCTGGTCTGGTGTGAATAGTGTAACATTCGGATAAACGTATTATTGCGCATGGCAAGACGATAGGATAACTCGTGAGGAGGCAGGTCACTAAAAGTGTGCTCTACTGTAACATTAGAAAACCTATGTACATGTGAATTAATAGGAAAACATAAATGTAAGGCATAACTTATGCAGGTAACCATAAGACTCAGAAATAGCATAAAAAATAAAGTAACAATACATCTACTTCGAAGATTCTTTTGATAACGTATTCTCTTAGAGTTTTGACTAACTCTCTCACTGTGTGGGTCTATCTCATACATGTCAGGAACCTGTCTAACCGTTTCACCCGAGAGGGACTTAGACAATTAAACTGGTTGACTTACTAGACCGAAGCTTATCTTTATACTCCTGCTGCGGAGTTTTCTCTAACAGGGGAAGTTTAGATTCAGTGTCTGGGCAGTCCTTGAGAACGGGGTAGTCCTTGAAAACAGTCTTTGGTTTGAGTCCATGGAATCTCTTTACATGACTGGAGTGCAACCACCCCTTCCTGCCTTCGATCTTCACGGCGGTCCTTGTTGTTAGTAGGACAAGTCGGGGCTCCGTCCAGCGGGGCTCCAGCGGACTTGAACGATCAAAATTACGAATCAAAACGAGGTCGCCTGGTATGACCTCATGCGGTTTCACTTCGGTGTTGTCTGGAAAAGCAGCGGCAACCTGTGAACGACAAGAGTGTAGTGCAGACATCAAGGAGGCCAGGTAATCTGTCAGCATATTACTGTCAACATCTGTAATTGTACGTGGTCTAGGTGTACCCCACATGTTTGGGGGACGACCGAACACTACCTCGAAAGGGGACAGACCTGAACGGGAGTGAGCGACCATTCTCATATAGAAAAGGGCGACTGGCAGTGCTACTATCCAATCTACGCCTTTCTCTGCGCATACTTTGGCAATGCGGATTTTCAGAGTCTGATTATGTCTCTCTACGAGACCGGCTGCTTCAGGATGTCGTACACAATGGAACTTCCACTGGTACCCTAACAGAAGGGATACTTGTTTCATGAGTTCGGATGAGAATGGCTGGCCGTTATCTGAATACACGACCCTAGGCAATCCATAGCGGGGGAAAAACTCACCAACCAACTGCCTGGCAGTGGTCGCAGCTGTGTAATCTGGGACTGGATATGCTTCTGTCCACCTGGACAAAGCGCATACAACTACGAGGACATACTTGAAACCTCGACATCGCTCCATCTGAATATAATCCATCTGGAGGACTTCAAAAGGGTGGTCAGGAGGATGGAATCCACCTTGTTCCACCGGGACACCTTTACCTGGATTGAACTGACAACAGATCATGCAGGTACGCACTTTCTGCTTGGCTGCTGCTCGTAAATGCTTGTTAAACCAAAGGTTCTGAATACTGTCTAACATGGCCTTTTCTCCTAAGTGTGCTGGACTATGTGCGGTGTTAATAATGACTTGAACCATAGAGTCGGGGAGAAACCATGTGGCTTTTCCCTTCGTCAACCATCCTTGATCTGTCTGGACCCCTCCTTGTTCGGACCATTTCTTGATTTCATCTGGGGTAGCATGTAACTGTATATCTAGTATGTCTTGTGTAGGGTCCTTAACTGTCATACAAGTAGTCTGATCTGGAATGTCTGTCTGTGTCATGTTAACTGGAATGTCTGGAGTCTGAGCTGTAAGCTTGGCTGTTCGATCTGCCAGGTCGTTACCCTGGTAAATGATGTCAGTGACTTTCGTATGTGCTTTGCACTTCATGATAGCGATAGCTGTCGGTAAATGTATTGCATCTAACAGAGCTTGAATGAGGGGGCCATGCTGAATCTTGGTTCCATGAGAAGTCATAAAACCTCTTTCTTGCCAGAGCACTCCAAAGTCGTGTACGACTCCGAATGCATAACGTGAATCTGTGTATATGTTTACTTTCAGGTTCTTCGCTCGTATGCAGGCTTGGGTCAGAGCGACAAGCTCTGCTGCTTGAGCAGACAGGGTGTCAATACGATGTGTTTCTATAACTTCAGTTTCAGTAGTCACTGCATATGCGGCTACTAGTTCTCCTGTACTTGTTCTCATACATGAACCATCCACATAAAGTGTCAGGTCGGGATTAGGTAATACAATGTCTGTCAAGTCTTGTCTTGGTTTTGTCATGGTGTTAACAACTTCCACACAGTCATGTGTGGCAGGATTTGGGGTATCTGACGGTAACAGTGTGGCTGGATTTAAAATGTTACAGCGTCTGATTTCTATATGTGGCTGAAACAGTGTCAGTTCATAACCTGTTAAACGTGCAATTGTCAAGTGCTGAGTCTGTGTTCGGTTTAAAAGAACTTCCACGGAGTGTGGAACTTGTACTGTCAGGGAATGTCCTAACACTATGGAATCACTTTGTCTGATAGCTAGAGCTGTGGCTGCAACTGACTTGAGGCACGCAGGCAGCGCCTGGGCCACTGGATCTAATGTGCTAGAGAAATAAGCACAGGGCTTGTATTGTCCTGCTTGATCTTGTGTGAGAACAGATAATGCAGTACCATCACGTTCAGTGACAAAAAGTGTAAAAGGCTTACTGTAGTTCGGTGTTGCTAGAACAGGTGCTTGGCATAAAACTTTTTTTAACTCATTGAAAACAAGTGTGTGTTCCTGGGTCCAAGGGAGGACAGTCGATACGGCTGCCTCCTGTGTCGTTAACTGTATCAGTGGCTTAGCTAGAAATGCATACTGAGGAATCCATTGTCTGCAATAAGAAGTGAGGCCGATAAAAGCTCGTACCTCCTTCTGAGTCTTGGGCTGTGGAAGATGTGCTATTAACTGGATACGGTCAGGTGTCAACTGCCTACCCCTCTAGGACAGTAAGTGTCCTAGGTAGACCACTTGCTGGACACAGAATTGCAATTTAGACGGGGACACCTTGTGCCCCATCTCGGCCAGGGAATACAAGACTGTAAGTGACGCACGCTCGCAGTCACGTTCAGAACGGGCTGTGATCAATAGATCATCGACATACTGGAGCAGGGCAGTGTCAGTTGGCATGTGAATATTGTCTAGTTGTCTTTTAAGCGCTTGACTGTAAATACTAGGACTTTCTGTGAAACCTTGAGGAGCTCGTGTGAATTTATAGCTCCTTCCATTTAAACAGAATCCGAAAAGGAATTGGCTGTCTGGATGAATGGGGACACTAAAGAATGCGTTCTTGAGATCAATAACAGTGAAGAACGTAGCTTCTGAATCAATAGCAGTTAATAGGGAAGAAATATCTGGAACCACTGGGTACTGGGGTATGATACATTTATTAAGTTCTCGAAGGTCAATCACTAATCGATAAACTGGAGGTGCATTTGGATCAGTACGTTTCAGAATCGGAATGATAGGAGAATTACATACATTGGAGTCAGTTTCTACAACTACTCCTTGAGCAATAAGCTCGTCAATAATTTTGGATAAGGCTGCTACAGCCTCAGGTGGCAATTTGTACTGTCGGATTCGTGGTAATACAACACCTTTCTTCAGAGTAACACGATGGGGTGTGATGTGCATACAGCCTACATCAGTTGGACCTTGCACCCATAAATGCTGTGGTACAGTCAATAATCTTGGATCAAAATCACGTAATACATAATGACCTTTAAAATCTCGCAGAAACAGTCGCACCCCTTCTGGGGAGCAGCATATAACTGCTCCTAATTCTTTCAGAGTCTTTATACCAAGTAAGTTCTCTGGACAGGATTTCGTTAGTAACAAGTCTGTAGTTCGGGACAATGGACCAACTTCTAGAGTAACTGGTTTCGATATTTCATTAACAATAGGCTTTCCTGAAAATCCATGGGAAACATTTCTAGAGCCTGAGAGCGGAGCCCCTGGAACCTCGTCATGACTGATGGTAGTCCTACTTGCCCCTGTATCAATCAGAAACTTTCTGTCTTTCCCTAATACTTGACTATGCACATAGGGACCCTCTTGATCTACAGGAATCTCGATGAGAGGCAAGCCAACCTCCCTCTCTAGGCTGTTTCATGAATACGGCTGATAATCTGGATACTCTGACTGTGCGTACTGGTACATCTGCTGTGTAATGTGCTGTGTGGCAGCTATAGGCTGTGGTACTGTAACTGTCTGTTGTGCATTCTGCGGTGGCTGGGAAGTCTGTGAAACTTGTTCTTGTCTAGGAGGACGTGGTCTCTCTTTTGTCTTACCAGTAGCTATGTTGTGCTTCAGAACTGCACATTCGTTTATATAATGACCTGGCTGTTTACAGTAATTGCATGTCCCTTTAACGGGAGCTGCAGGATGACTAGCTTGATTCGTACCCCTCTTCTGACTGTCTTGCGGAACAGACTGTGCAACTAGTACTTTCATTTTCGTGTCTTTCATACGTCTCCTTTCATGTTCCTGCTCCTCCCTAATTCTGTTCTGGTGATACTGTAACATCTGGAGCATCTGTGACGGAGTATTAGCTTGCCAGGTACTTTCGACTTTCAGTACTCGATTTTTAACTTGTGGACTTGAATTCTCGACTAGCTTGGTAACAAAAAGATGTGGATACGATTCACTACTTGTTTTCAGACCACTATTAATAATGAAACATTTCTCAAATCTAGAATAAAAATCACTAGTGTCTTCATCTGGTTTCTGTTTACAGGCTGAGATGGCATCCCAGTCTTCCTTTTTCGTGGCTAGTAATCTTGGCAAGACTTGTATCAATAACTCGGGCAATGCTTTAGCTTTTTCCCCAAGACCGGTACCTGGAACTCGTGTATTATCTTCAGTCTCTAATGCGGTCCAATCTATCTTTTTCTCTCCCACCTCCCATTCTTTTTCTTTAAGTTTTTCATATATGCCCGCAGGCAACAGGACCTTTAACATTTTAATGATATCAGGATACGTGTATTCTCCCATACGGAGCATGTCCTTTAATTCACGGTGGAACCCTGCTGGATCTTTATCGTGACAAGGTATTAACTTTTTCATTTCCAGAAGTTCTATTTTTGTGATAGGGGTGTAAACAAATACTCGTTCTAGACCACCCCCCTCTCCCTTAACTGGATGTACTTCTCGCAACGGATTCTGTTTGTCTATGTAGAATGATTTTCTTACTGGAGGTGGGACAGGAACAAAATGTGGATTCAAGAACGTTCTGTATTTGTGGCGCTGTTCTAGTATGACACTAATTAAATCGGTACCTAGACCTTTCCATCTGTATTGGAGTAACTCGTTCAGCACATCATGTAAAGGACCTGGATCAGAATGCTGACCCTCATACAATGTAATGAGGTGTTGGATCATATACGTACCCACCAGACGCTGCTCGGCTGGGGGCAGTTTCAGAAACATTTGGGCCACTATTTCATCTGGAAACGTGGTGGAATCACTAGTCCATCGTACTGCTGATCGGGCTAGTTCTTGTTCATGCATGGTACTAAGCTCGCTATAACCTATTCGTGATTTCAGAATTTGATCGGTGGCCTGGAATACTTGTTCAAGAGAACACTGTTCTGGTACTGGAGGAGGAAAAACTTTCTTGTAATCTAGACATGAATGTCGGTCGGAAAGTCTAGTTCTACCTACATACGCTATTCTGGAGGGATTCTCGCTGTCTACCTCTTCACTGGAAGAGTCATTCTCTTTCTCGGTTGCTCTTTTTGCTTCCTCCTTCTGGTGTATACTTATAATTTCCTTACGAATTTTCTTGTACATACTTTCTATACTACCTAGTGTCTTGTGTTTTCCCTCGGCTATATTGTCACTCCACCTAGTTAGGCCTTTCATCTCGTCTTGATCTTTATCAGGATAATCTTGTTCTCTTATTAAACAGTTAATCAAGAACTGTAAAATCATATGTTGAATCTCGGCTTTTCTGTGTGCCATAGCTTCGTGAATACTTCCTGGATTCTCTCCTGTACGGACAAAACGATATATTCTGTCTAGATGATCCTTCATGTCGGGCAGGGTGACCAAAAAGTTGGCAACCCGTCTTAAACGTACTGAATATAATACCATGTAATCTTCGCCTGGGACTGGATCATATATACAGTCGGTAAGAAGTCTCTTGAGGTCTGCGTATGTAGCCACTTTTGGCGTACGCTGTAACGCTGCGTCTCGCGGCGTCAGTCGTCTTACTTGAGGCGGGGTGATAGGAGCACCTCCCCCCGCACCTCCTGAACTGGAATCGTCAGTTAATACTGTACGTGCTGGTAGAGTGGCTGGCAAAACGGGTACACCTAATGTGGGCTGGTCCGGGGGCACTGGCACATTAATAGAGTCCCCGGGACCAGTGGCTGGAGGAACAGGAATTACATTATTTACAGGCTGCTGAGCGTGAGCAGGCGGAATACGATTTACATATTCCGGGACTGTGTCGTCCAAATAGGACGAAAGAAAAATTTCAGCTGCGGTCGGTTTATGACGTAGCTTAATCGGGACCAATGGTGGCGGTAGATTACAGGGTGCTTCCGGGGTTGCCTTCGGCAAGCCCTCGGCAAGAAGAGGATACATGCCTTTAATAAGGGCATTTCTCTGTCTGTCTGACTGTTCTGCTCTAACTCGTTCACCTTCTTCAATTAATTCCCTTTCTTGGGCTTTTTCTGCGGATTCCCTACTTAACTCTGCTTTTCTGAATTCTTTTTCGGTTCTTTTATGAGATTCTTTGCGCCATATCTCGATGGCATCTTTCTGGGACTGTCTGGCTTTCTTTTTCCATAATGCTTCTTCTACTCGCATGATGCACTCGGCATCCCATGTACCTGATACAGGCCATCTATATTTCTCTTCAAGATGTTTGGTGTAATCCACCCATAAGTCTAGATATAATATGGCATTTAAACCATGCTTGTGATACATAAAATGTCCAGGACTGTCCCTAGGAGGGACAGGAACTGATTCTTCGAGTAACCCCTTTCTGGTTCTGATCTGACGTAATTTCGAGAACAGAGGCATGTCTGAATTATACTTGCGAACACAATACACAATAATCACAGTAATGAAATGGCAAACAAATCACTCATACCACGACATAGAAATACATTAATAACAGTTCGAACAGAATTCTACCTGATACGCTGAAAACATAACACTTGAATTTCTCGAGAACGGACTTACTAGAATTACTGGATGCACTGCTAAAACAGTACAGAACATACCGGTCTCATAAAGAGACACGTCATACCGTATCCACCTAGATGGACACGTCGGACTGGATCTGTGTACCCAAACCCATCGGACCAGGAACAAACTAATGAACCTGTCTAGATACTTCCCCCGCAACGGTACTCACCGGGAAGCAGAAACTGAAGGCCTCGGACTGGACTGGACTGCTACGACGTCTGGTTACTACGCATGCGCTTCGGACCTCTGTCTTCGGTTACAGGTGGGCCTCCGGATACCTCGGACCTTGCTCTCTCGGCTTGGGCTCTGGTCGGGACGAACCGCATTCCACACCGCCTCGTCTGGATGCCGGACCGCAGTTTCCGTCTCCTCCGTGGGCCTGAGGGAGACTTGAAGCAGAAATATCTGCACGTGCACTGTAGAGTTCCGTCACGGCTGTAGAAGGGTCAGGGGGCCTGCGTTACATCGCCGGCGCGTGGGGAAGGGGCTCGTTCCTATTCGGGCGCCATTATGTGGTAAATAAATAATTAATTACCGGTACTGTTTTTGAATACATTAATAAAACAGATAGCTCAATAAATAAGAGGCAAGATCCGATGTATCTGAGTCGAACGGGCTTTATTCAGGCATAAGGGAAGGGACAGGATCGGGACAGCCTGAAATAGAATGGCATAGAAGGCAGCTGCAACGTTTCATCAACAGTACATGATATATATAGTAAAACATCACAATTACATTACATACAGTAGGCGTAACTAGTGACAAGCGTACGATAAGAACACATGGGCGTGAAAAGAAGGCGTGCACAGGGCGTGCACGTAGACATGTGATGAAAACGTCACAGAAGTGTCATAAAGTGGGTGGATACATAGAGGGGGCTACCTGAGCAGCTGGAACCTTTAACCTAGTGGTGCGCGCAAACGGGCCATGACGTGTTACCGGGGAGAACTGGGGGCTATGACTTCTGCACTAGAAGAGGAGACGAAAGTCTGCGATGTCAGGACGACATGTACCTATAGCATATCTGGTATCTGGTGTTTTGGAGTACATGTTGATAGAATCTAAAAGTTATCAGGGCAAAGGCTACTTGACACTAAGGCTGGTGCATGCATATATTCTTCGTGTATTGCGTGTGCTATGAATCTTCTATGAATATTAATACAGTAATTCACTTGCATGGAGACAGAAAGACTAGACCATAGCTGAAGCTGTTTATGTGGTTCAGTAGCTTAGGAATGTGAAGACGGAGAGCTGAACTGATAACTAGAGGCATAACATATTCTTGGCAGACAGGCAGGCAGAGCCAGGCCGGGCACCGCGCTGCGCGGCAGGAAGTAAGTGAAGGGTCAGGGATGCAGGTGGGGGCTGCATCGCTCCTCGGAGTGGGTTCAGGAGACTGGAGCTTGAATCTGGTGTCCGGGCCCTTTTGAGGCCTAGAAACGGGGACAATTCAATGAATTAACGTGCATAATGTAAAACGTGGGCAACATAGGCCTAATACTCGTTGCTTTCACGAGAACTGGAAACTGGCATACTAACGTTGGACACAACTATAATTGCGTCTTTAATCGATCATAGGGGGATATATGCATATCGATCATGCACATATATCATAGGATGGGGAACACGTAGGCACACATGACAAGGCAAAATTCAATTTTCCTCATTACCCCACCGACCTCAAAAACTTCCGCCCCATCTCGCTCCTCCCTTTTCCTGCTAATGTCATCGAGAAGATCGTCAACAGACAGCTGACCGCCTTCCTCGAGACGAACGGATCCCTCGACCCCTCGCAGTCCGGCTTCAGAGCCAACCACAGCACCGAGACCGCCCTCATCGCAGCCACCGACGACATCCGGACCCTGCTCGACAAGGGGGAAACAGTGGCCCTCATCCTCCTGGACCTCTCCGCTGCGTTCGACACTGTCTGCCACCGCACCCTAGTCCAGCGCCTCAGCAACATCGGTATCCAAGAGAAGGCACTGGAGTGGATCATCTCGTTCCTCGCCGGAAGAACACAAAGAGTCCGCCTCCCCCTGTTTCGCTCCGAGGCCACCGAAGTCATCTGCGGCGTCCCGCAAGGATCTTCACTCAGCCCCACCCTCTTCAACGTCTACATGAGACCTCTTGCAGCCATCGCACGCCAGCACAACCTCAACATCATCTCTTATGCCGACGACACCCAGCTGATCCTCTCCCTCACCAGAGACCCCGACACCGCCAGAACCTGCCTACACAAAGGGATGAAAGACGTCGCCGAGTGGATGAAGGACAGCCGCCTGAAACTGAACTCGGACAAGACGGAAGTCCTCATCCTGGGATCGTCGCCCTCCATCTGGGGCGACTCCTGGTGGCCCCCGGCCCTGGGCACTGCACCCAAGCCAACCGACCACACACGCAACCTGGGCTTCATCCTGGACTCCTCCCTCTCAATGACCAGACAAGTCAACGCCGTCTCCTCAACGTGCTTCAACACCCTGCGTATGCTTCACAAGATCTTCCGCTGGATCCCGACCGAGACCAGGAAGACTGTCACCCAGGCACTCGTCACCAGCCGACTGGACTACGGAAACGCCCTCTATGCCGGAACCACAGCGAAGCTACAGAAAAGACTCCAGCGCATCCAGAACGCCTCCGCCCGACTCATCCTGGATGTCCCCCGATGCAGCCACATCTCCAGCCACCTGAGGAACCTGCTCTGGCTCCCCGTCGACAAGAGGATCACGTTCCGGCTCCTCACCCACGCACACAAGTCTCTCAACGACCTGGGCCCCAAGTACCTCAACGACCGCCTGACCTTCTACACGCCCACCCGCCAGCTACGGTCCACCAGCCTCGCCCTCGCAGCCGTACCACGCATCCGAAGAGCCACCGCCGGAGGAAGATCCTTCTCTTACCTGGCTGCCAAGACATGGAACTCCCTCCCCATCCACCTTCGGCTGACCCAGGACCATCTCGCCTTCAGGAAACAACTCAAGACCTGGCTGTTCGAGCAGTAGCATACCCCTTCCCCCAAGCGCCTTGAGACCCTCCCGGGTGAGTAGTGCGCTATACAAATGGTATGATTGATTGATTGATAGAAGTACATACCTGGAAGATAATGCACGGTATATGAGGAGTTAGGCATAGAATATGTAGAGTTACCTGTCAATACTTTTTTATATTTTGTCTTCGATATTGTGTCTGATCGACAGTCTGGGGTCGATACTCAGGGTACACTCGCAAGACAGAGTGTGGCATGCTCATGGTGCACACCCAATAAGTGGGTCCAATGTGAGTGAAACTGACTGTACATTAAATGGAAGGGTGATGCAAGAGGCATTATTAAAGGATTACCAATGTTCTTACACATACACACACACTTTCAGTTCTATGTTTTGAATAGTACAGAAATCCTCTTCTGTACCTGCTGGATTTCCTTCACACCAACAGAGCCTGTTTAAGAAGAGTGCCTAAAAGGCTGCGATTCGGATGGAGAAAAAATGCCCTGGACATCTGTTTTAAGATGGTTTTTCTGAAATCCATTCACGTCCTTCAATGATTTTTTTCCAGGCTTATATACTGTTGCTTGCATCTCTGAGATGAACTTGGGCTTCTTTCCAAAGTAGGTTGAGGAATGTGACAGCCCCAGATCATACAAAACTAGAACAAACTCTAGGCATGTCCTTTGCTGTGGGTGCCCCAGACACCAGGTCAGATGTTAAGTATGGGCATTCCATTTCACACCTGTATATCTATTCACAGACATAAAGCCAGTGCTTTTGGACGTAGACTCATTTTACTAGTGAAAAATCACACAATGTGGTCTCTCTGTATTAGTCAACACTAACACCTTCACCCACATTACAGCACTGAATGACCCTCACCATGGCCTCATTGAACCAATGAACATTTATACATGTGCGTTTGTTTTAAATCAACAATTTAGATTCAACTTTATTTCAGATGCTCTTTGAAAGTGTCATTGTATTTATTCAATAAATGTAATAAATGAATGAGTCAACATATGAAATTAAAGACTGGCATTGCACTGTAATCTTTTTTGTCATTTTGAATTTCTCTTGACTGTTGGCTTTAGTTTGATATTATTGCCACAAAATGTGTACTTTTTAAGTCAAGCTTCACATGATCTCTTAATTTGCATACAAACCCTCTTTGTTAAAAAGCAACATGTTACACCGAAAACCTTTCCAGAGATTTAGTTGCCTGTGACTGCATGGTGCACTGTAACTGCTGTACCTCTCAGTGTGGTGGGTCAAGGCTCCTGTGAGTTCAGCAGAAAGCCAAAATGGAGCAGAGGTAGGGCAGGCCTGATGGATACAGGGTTGTTGTTGCAAATCCTGAGTACATGGATGAAAAAGGCCTGTTGTCTTGTTATTTCTTTTTTTACACTTCTTAGTCCGAAGTCTGATGGTGTTCTGGCAGAGGTTTACCAAGAACCACAAGAGCTTGTGAGTTTGTCAACGAGATGGAGGAGAGCATGTAGAGTAACAACAAGAGCTGCTGACTTTGGAAGGGGGAACCTGGTTTGAGGCTCAGCTCATCATCACATGACTCTGGCCTAATCACTTAATCTCCCTGTGCCTACAAAAAATAAATGCACTCTTGTGTAATGTAACTGGTACTCATGCAAATCCAATACCGCTGAGTCCATGCTTTATAAAACTGCCAAAAAAACAAGGGTACTAGTTGTGATGACTTTGTAAACGATGCAGTAGTTTTTAAATAGTGCAGGCGGCAAGGGGAGCCAATGGAGTTCATTTGAGAGGTGATGTTGTGATAATATGTCTTCAGGTTGTGTCTGAGACATGCTGAAGCATGTCAGATTCCCCCAAAGGATGTCAGTGTCGAATCTGGGAAGCCATTGAGTAGGGCATTACCGCAATCCAATGCTGCAGTACAACAGATTGAACAGCAGTTCTGAAGTTGCTTTTTGGAAGAAATAGTTTGTCTTACTTTGGAAGAGAGTAGTGGTACCAAGCTGACTTTGTGTTTTTCAGAAATGTGTTCCTTGATGGAGAGGTTGTTGTCCAGTTTGAATCCAAATGGTTTGTCATTTGGTGAGAGTTGGGGTTCGTACAGTCAAGGTTCAAGTAATTGAGAAAGGTTTGTTGTTTTTGGCAAACATTAGGAATTCTGTCTTGGGTTAAGCTTCAATGTAGGTGCTCTACATGCAGGTCTGGTTGAGGTTTTGGGCAGTTGGATACCTGAAGCAGAAGAGACTGCTAAAGGCCATACACGTGATGACATTTCAACCTCCTTTAAATTTTTTGCACAGCAGGCTTCTTTGGACCAGGTTAAACGCTGCTCTGAGATCCACAAAACAGCATATAGCCATCCCTTTTCTAAGTATACGGTTTCCAATAGATCGTCTGTAGTCGAAACGCCTGATCTGCAGTAGAGGTATTGGTGCGGAAACCCGCTTGTAAGGACAAAGTATGCAGTTCTCTACTAGGCATTGCTATAGCCTGGTGACTAGGGGTGGGCAGAATTTGCGTAGTCGCGCTACGCAAATCTCTGCGAAACTGTAAAATCTCCGAGATCATGCTGAATTGCTTGTTCCGCCCATTCGCAATGCTTTTTTCCTGTTCGCGAACACTGTTTGCGTGCTCAGGGGCAAATATCTTGTGAACACACATTTTGAAAGCGCGAACAAGCGAAACATTTTGCAATGTCATGGATCGCGAACATTTTGGCAATTCCGCATTCCCCAAGGAAAGCAAAATTACCCAAATTCCGCAAATTTCGCTGCCGGAACAGACTTTACCTCCCAGGCCTTCTGGTGAATATGATCCTGACAAAAAGTTGGTTGGATGGTGAAAATCAAACTAATCAGCGGGTAGTTAGCAGGATCCAAGGGGCAACCCTTTTTATATAATGGAAGATCTCAGCCCATGCCTATGATTTGGGGATGTTTAGCCCATTTAAGATTTCATTAAAAACCACTGTGAGATAGGTGGTCCAGATATACATTTTAGATAAGAATAGGTCCTGTCTTGTCAAGGCCTGGGGCGTTGTGGGGTGCATTCTTTGTAATCGCCTGTTCCCCCTCTCTGTTATCCGGAAAAAGCCTCCTGAGTTTCAAACCACTTTGTCACAAGAAGAGATTACTAGAGCTTCATATGGCATCCCCTTACTCAACAATACTTGGTGTAAGTTAGAAAAATGGGAAGTTCAGGCCTCTGCAGTGACATTATTGTCTATCTTGAGTGTTCCTTCTCTTTTTCCAGTAGCAATCAAATTCCAAAAGAGGGTTTGATTATTGTCCCTTGCAACAGCTACTAAAAGGCCCCAATTTTCATTGTCCCAGTTCATTTTTGCCTTAGCAAGCACCGTTTTATAAGCTACTCTCTTAACTTGAATCTCTCCCCTCCTTGATAGAATTAATTAAAGTGTGTTTAGCCAGCCTACATTGTCGATTGAACCAGGTTGGTGCACTACTCCTTGTTTCCTGGTTACTCGCTTCTGTAAGAAATTCATTTTTTAGGCTCTGAAAGAGGGAATTATATATGTTTCCAACCTTTGCTAAATTGGTCTCCAATGAGGAGTTAAGGCTGCAAAACTCCTCCAGGTACTGTTCCACCTTATTATATATAGATCGCAGAGTTTTCCCAGATTGGATCACTGCACACCAGTGAATTCTACATTTAGGGAGGGTTGACACCTATCATCCAGTGGTTGGGCCAGGGCAGTGTGACTGGGCATCATAGCAAGTTCTAGGGTCATCTCAAGAGCATTATGGTCATCATCATGCCTAGGTACCATGGCCATGTCTATTAGGATTGGCTATAATTTAACATTGTTGGAAGTGACCCTTCGTGCAGGGTCATCCCCAAACTTTTCGCTTCTTCCTCCCTTATTTTTCCTGACTCGTTGCTTTGGCAATAGGACTCTGAGCACTTTACCACTGCTGATCAATGCTAAAGTGCATTTACTCTCTGTGTAAATTGTTATTGTGATTGGATATACATGATTGGCATATTTGTATCACCATGAAGTCCCTAGTAAAGTGCACTGGGTGTGCCAGGGCTGGTGATGACAAATACTACTAGTGGGCCTGCAGCACTGATTGTGCCACCAACACAAGTAGCCCTAAAATGGTATCTCAGGCCTGCCACCACAGTGCCTGTGTGCAGTCTGTGAGCTGTCATGTCCTCCTGGTCACTGTCCCCACTGACCAGGCCTAACCCTTCCCTTTCTGTGCTCAATGGTCTCCCCTACGGAAGGCCCAAGGTACCCCCTTGGGCAGGGTGCAGTGTATGTGAAAGGTAGAGCATGTACCTGTGCGGGTAACATGCTCTGCTACTGAATTACAGCCATTTTCATTTTTCACTGCTGCAATGCTATCTTGCTCCATAGGCTATCATGGGCGATGCTGGCTACAGTGGCTACCAGCATATCTTCACATAGGAACAAGATAGGACATACAAATCTGGTATCCCTGAACTCAGAATTTAATAACACATCTTTTAGGAAAGGTTGTCTTTAAATCCTGTGTTTGAGAACAGCACTTTTAGAAAGTGGCTGTTCTCTAGTCTGACCCTTCTGTGTGCCCTGGCCGGTTTGTGAATTGACTGTCTGGTTTGAGAGTGACAGGGGCTGGGGAGCCCCCAGGAGGCTGGCTGGGTCAGCCCTAGTTTGAATGACTGCATTTGCAACTTGAGTGGTGGGAGGAGATAGCACCTGGGCCTGAATAGGGCTGTGCCTGCCTTCCACAATGCTGGCCTCACCTCCTGCTGGGCGGCTGATGACCCTGCCCCTCACTCTGAAAGGAAAGGAGAAGCCAGGAAAACAAAGTGCTCAAGGAACACCCAGAACTGGTTCAGACCGGGCTCAGAGCCCTCCTGCACAAAGGGAACAAAGACTTTTAGGGGTATAAGTACAGGACCCCTGACAACAGAAAATTAGATCATCCTGGAACCAAGAAGGAACCTCTGTCAAGGAGAAAGCTGAAACTGAAGAAGGAAGACTGTCCTGCTGTTGCTCTGCTGGACTGACCTGCTGTTGCTTTGCTGCCAAGGAGAGGAGAAGGACTTTGCTTTGTGCTGTGTCCCCTTGCTTGAAGGAATCTCCAAGGGCCTGAGAAGAGCTGGCTCCCTGTTATGAAGTCCCAGGAACAAAAGGACTTCACCCCAGCTTCCCAGAGCTCTGCTGAGAGAGGTCTGTCCTTCCTGGAGTGCTTGGCCCATGTGTGGTGCCTCTGGAAGTTGTACCTGTAATGGAGAGCTGGAAATCAAGCTTTTAAAGACTTTGCTACAGAAAATTTATCGCAATCCCGGCCGAGCGAGAAAATTCCCGCCACAAGGAAGACCGAGATCATCGCAGCTCCTGTCGCCGCTGCCTGAAGACGTCGCACCCTTCGTTAGCAGGAAGATTTCCGCCACTGCGAACATCATCTCACCCAGCCTGTCATCGCTGGGTGAGATCATCGTATCATGTCGCTACGAGAATCGTCGCAGAGCCATCGCATCGAGGAGCTGCGAGAGAAAGATCGCCGCTGGACCGCGCATCGTCACCCCGGAGATCTTCGCAACACCCGAGAATCATCGCATCGTGCCGTTGCGGGAGAAAACGTCCTACAGAACCTACGCACCGGAATCCATATAAGTGGCCTTCCTCCCCATACAGACCGGATTCGTTGCAACACGCCCGCTGCTGCAGCGGGGCTGTCGCTAACGCCTCCCCAGGGTCTCAGGAGCAACGCATTGCTTGTTTTTCACCGCTACAGCTTCTGTGCTTGGAACTTTTTATCGCTAACAAAGGTACTGTGGCTAAAACTTGACGCAACTGTTGATAATTTTATCCCTAACCTTAAGAACCTTATTCTTGAACCTTTATTATTCTAAACTGTTGTGGAGTCAGTTTTTGGTGTTTTCACTGTGTTACTGTGAGTTTTGGTACAAATACTTTACACATTGCCTTTGATAAGCCTTGACTGCTCGTGCCAAGCTACCAAGGGGGTGAGCAGGGGTTATCTCAGAGGGTTTCCCCCTTACCCTGACTAGAAGCAAGGGTCCCAATTTGGAGAGTAGTACCTACCTCTGCCAACTAGAGACCCACAGTTCTAACTGACATCTGTTAGAATATAGTTGATTAGGCTAGTGCTGACTACCTTGTTAAAGGTGTGCTTACCATCTTTGTCTGATTTAGTCCACCCATTGCACGCATGCATACTGTGATTCAGAGTTAAAGCATTTAGTTTAATCATAAGTATATTAAGGGCAGGAATTAGCCAGATCCTTTCCATCTCCGATGATGTGGTGTGACTCGCAATGTCTAGAGGCTCAAATTGGCAATTAAAATCAACACCTACGATTTTCAAGGTACCTGGAAGAAGCCCAGCCACATGTATAGCTAACATGTAAGCCAGCTGAGATTCCAGGGGGTTTGCAGACAGTCTTAACTAAATATTATATGTGTTAATGGTACATCCAAGGAGAAATGTAATGGTTAAAGATACATTTCTCATTATTGATTGTTTCAGACCCTCCCACTTTGCAGCCTCCATGCACACCTAATCCACGTCATCAAACCCTCAGAGTGTCTTCCCCTGCCATGAATCTCACCTCAACACTGAAGGAGGCAAATGTCAAAAGAACTGGTATACATTTCCCAGTTCTGCTTTTTCTGCGTAGCCCTCAATCTGGCAATATTCCACAAGACTATGTTTAATATTTTCTTGTTCCCTAGACTAGGAAGATCCCCAAGTGCCATCACTCTTTCATTTTGCACTAGGCTGCCCCGCTCAGTAGGCCTGTTCACACTGCTGCTTTTCCAGGATTAACACAGGGAGGTGGCAATATTATAGAAAGTGGATAGGTGTTCTCCTTGGCCCTGCTAACTTTATCTATAGAAGCTTGCGTTTGACAAGCATTGTCATCATAGGGGAGGAAGCCAAGGGACTTATAGTTGTTGGCCTGTCGCGGCTTAGGTTGGCCATGCTAACACAACACATGTTTCGACCATTGTTACATTCAATGCTTTCCCTACAATTATCTTGCCCGCAAGGTTCCAGTATGTGTCAATCAACGTATACCATAGCTCCTGTCCCACAGTCAGTCAAAAAGATCCAGAGGCCCAGATGTATTTGCCTACCAGAACATTGTACCTACCACCTGCATGGTGTGGTTTGGCACTCAGAGACAGGGAAGAAATGTATTAAAGCTTTCTGGGGGTTGGGAAATACTCAGTCCAATTCTGGGGGAGGCTTACAGAAATATCCTAAAGGTAAGAGTGTAAGCCCTGAACCCCTCACATAATCTTGGCCGTCGTCAAACAACAATTTGCATACCACCGCCAGCTCTCTATCATGAATAAATACAGAGTCTCCAGGACATTCCTTAAAGCCCCTCCCTATCCACCCCACCCCACCCTTTGAGTAAGCAAGATATTGTTTGCCATAGACCTTCAAAAGTTCCTGTTCTTGCTCAGCCAATTTAGGCACTTATTACCCAGTTCCAACATTGATTACAGGGGTCCCTCTGCGACAAAGAAGGAAGCAGGTTTTTTTTTACCAAAGGATCAATGAACCTTCCTGTAATCAATCTTACCTAAGAAGCCTGGTCTTATATGGCTATATTGAGAAGAGTCCCAGGATTAAGACTTGGCCAGAGGGAGTCACATGTGGAACTGTTGATACTCTTCTGATTTCACGAACAAGGCAGGGTTTGCAGAAAGCTCTGTCAAGATTCGAGGAATTCTGCAGCGAACATGAGCTGGAGGTGAACGTCTCCAAAACCAAATTTATGGTTTTAAGAGGGCACAGACAAGTTAATGCCAGGGTCTCCATGGGGGATATCCCCCTGGAGCAGACAAAACATTTCACCTACCTGGGAGTCACCTTTAGTGAGACTTTGAGCTGGACACATCAGATCGAGCTCATGACCTTGAAGCATCAGCATTTGGGTGGGGCCGTGATTAAGGAACACAAAGGGTCATTTACAAGGCCAATGTCCCCCCTCCTTAAGATCTACGGTGGCAAGATTCTATCAGCAGTTTTATACGGAGCGGAATTGTGGGGTGGTAGTAACTTGGACCCACTAAGACATGCTCAAAATAAATTCATAAGAATGTCAACAGGTCTGCCCCAGTCAACTCCATTAATTCCCCTTCTTTACGATTTGGGGTGCCAACCGGTAGTGGACCTAGCAAGACTTCGCCCCCTAACATTCTGGTGTCGTCTCTGGACAACGCCGGAACTCCACCACTATGCTAAAGCTTGTTTGGAGGTAAGAAATAGCCCCGGTGCTACAAATATTAGCTGGTTCAGAGATCTTAAGGCTACCCTAACAGCTTTGGGGTATGGTGACCTGTGGTCTACACCGGAAACAGCTAAATTCCCTCCAAAAAAGGTTTTCAAACATAGTTACTGGGAATGGGTGCTACATAACAGGCTTTCTAAATCGAGTTCTAATAGCCTCACAGGCCTGTTCATGGTATTTAAGGATAAGCCCAAGTTGGAAGGGTATTGGGATCTAATAACAAAACCCGCGGATCGCAAATTATTCTTCCAATTTAGATGTGGCTCGCTTCCTCTTGGGGATTTTACCAAAAAGTGGGGTGCAGAAAGGTCGGGGTTCTATCCCAAGTGTCATGGTACTGGGGAAAACCTGAACCATTTTCTATATGTGTGCCCACTTTATTCCGCCCCCAGAGCCAAATGGCTTAGGCCGGTATGCAGAAATCTGGGCACAAGATCGGCGGGGGAAGCAAATAGATTGTTAATGACCAATTTGGATCCTCTGATAGTTGTGGGTGTGGCCAAATTTTTGAGGTGGGCCTGGCTGATTAGAAGTAGGCTCATTAAAAGTAATCTAATGGGGTCTTAAGGTTGTGACTCCTGATATGGAGTCCTGTATTTTGTTGCATTATGTTGCATTTATGTGTCTCTGTAATTTTGTATATATATGCAAGAAGCTGATTAGTTCGTTAATGCTTTAATACTTGTTTTAACTGTTCATATGTTTAAATGTATTTTATGTCTTTTATGATGAACTAATCGAATAAAGACTTCTTGAACTGAACTGATAAGATGCTGCAAAGGGCTATTGGGGTGATAGCCACCGAGATTGAGTTGGCTGAAAGAAGACTCATTCTCATTACTGCTGCATCAGATACTGCTGAAGCTCCTTCTGTGGTGCAGCATGGTGCCATCTAAAACTCTCAACAGTTTCAGTCAAAGGCTTTAGCTACAGCCACTCCTTTGCAAGAGGCCAATCCAGGAGAGTCAAACCCTGAAGGAAAAGAAGATCTGAAGTCTGCTAAGAACAAGACTAACTTATGTGGCAGCCCAGAAAGATCTCAGTACTCCCTAAACAGCAACAAAAATAAACCTATAAATCCAGTTGAAAAAACTGATAAACTCAAGCCCAGTTGGTTGGATGGTTGGGTATATTGAAAAATCACTGACAAAGAATATTTTCAAACATAACCCAATTTTGGAGAGACTATCCGAGGGTGAGACCCTCCTGAAAGTTTGGCTTCACCTTGAGCAGTTGTGTTTAAGTGCAAAGCCATCCCCCATAGAGCTGCCTGAAGGCACAGGCACAGGCATGCTAAAGCCCTTGAGTCCCTTATCTGTGTCCTGGTCAGTTTGAAAATGTTTGAAAATATTCTTTGTCAGTGATTTTTCAATATACCCAACCATCCAACCAACTGGGCTTGAGTTTATCAGTTTTTTCAACTGGATTTATAGGTTTATTTTTGTTGCTGTTTAGGGAGTACTGAGATCTTTCTGGGCTGCCACATAAGTTAGTCTTGTTCTTAGCAGACTTCAGATCTTCTTTTCCTTCAGGGTTTGACTCTCCTGGATTGGCCTCTTGCAAAGGAGTGGCTGTAGCTAAAGCCTTTGACTGAAACTGTTGAGAGTTTTAGATGGCACCATGCTGCACCACAGAAGGAGCTTCAGCAGTATCTGATGCAGCAGTAATGAGAATGAGTCTTCTTTCAGCCAACTCAATCTCGGTGGCTATCACCCCAATAGCCCTTTGCAGCATCTTATCAATAGTAGTAACTTTAGGTCAGTGGGGTAAATGAGGCCCCCCATGCACTTGTGTTTCCCCATTCTTAAAGCTCCTAGATGTCTTTATAACACTATTAGCTCTTTACCATTTAACACAAGCTCACGGTGCAGCAAGATGGCAAAAACCAAGAGGTGTGGTCAAAGCCTGCCTCCCCTGAGTGTTGGACAATGCAGCATTTTAAATTCCCATTTGTTGGGCTGCTGGTGAGATAACAACAGTGGATTATGGGGCTTGTAGTCCTCCTGCGTCAGTGGTCGTAATCGCAGAAGCTCTCCCCAAGCACTTGGATTGTGCCTCAATCCTCCTTCACATCCCTGTCACCAGATACAGGAAGCAGGGGTCCTTGGCTCACTCTCGCTATAGGTAAAAGCACTTTGAATAAATGGAGACAGAGTCTATAAATATTATAATACGTCAGTCAAGTTCTCAGTAGAGCATAGGTCAGCAGGCATGCTTACTGCTTCAATCCCCTGAAGCAGAATATCATCAGTGTTGAAATGCAGAAATGAACAGTCTCTATGCTCCTGCATGAGCTCTTCCAATCTAACCCTCTGCAACCAGCAGGTACAGATTCATCCGGCCAGCCTCAGGCCTGAAGTCACTTACTGGCTGCACTTTCAGTACCAATATCCCAGTGCTGTCGCATCCCCTCATTCGGCCCTCTCTCTGCCACTGCTGGTTTCTCCTTTGCTCACAGCTTCAGTTGCTCAACTCCAGGAAGCCTCTTGAGGACCTTATCCCGGCTTCCAGAAGTCACCTCTTACGGGAGAGCCATCAATCCACCATAGTACTCCTTGACTCCCACAGCGGGCCGAAAGCACCGCAGCGCGAAGCACCCGGCCTGCCCACTTGTGGCTGCGACCACGGAGCTCCCATCCAGCTGCCTGAAAGCCCCGTTCTCAGGATCTCAGGTGAATCAAGCCTCATTTGATGCCTCCTACCAGAACGAGACCAGGTTCTGAATTAGTTATCATTAAGGTGGGCCATCTGTGGGGACAGGCCACAGAGTTATTTTAAGTTTTTCTCCTGCACCAGTCAAGGAGTTTTATATTTGTCAAAATTCATTATACTGTAAATACTCCTTTTGAATAATCTATCTATTAGGCTTTTTTTATGTCTACCACAACCTCAGTTTGCATCACATTTCTGGGCTATGTTTTGTTTGTTATTACTTTAGCTTGCACCGTATATTCACTCGCCTAATATAGAACTATAAAATTGTGTTGTACACCTTAAGTATTTATTTGATAATTCAACATACTATATGTAATAATCATCGGGTTTAATATAAAGAATATAAAAAAATTCTGTCTCCCTAAAAAGATATTTACATACACCCTTGACAAATTGTTCATAAGTCATGAATTGTTACTATCTTCAAAGTGTATAGTTGTTTGGTTTTCATTGATACTTAGTTGGACTTCTGTTGCGAATGAGAAGAAATCAGTAGTGTTGGAGGTTGTGAAAGATACCCAAAGTCAGTATTGTCCAAATATGTGCATCAGGAGGCCCATGGAAATTGCTCCTGATCAAAGTTGCATGCCATCAGGAGTGTAACGTTTAAACCCTAGCTGGAATCAATCTAGTGGAAAAAAGATATTCAAGAATTTAGTGGCGAGTTGTAGGTGATATGAGATGAACTTCAGCAGGTGTCCTGATCTGGGCCCGACTGTTGATGAGGAACTCCAACTATGAACGTGGGGGCATATTATCAAGAACGTCGTTAAAATTATCGCTGGTTTAGTGGCAGAAAACTGCTGCTAAAGCAGCGATAATGGGCTTGATAATATGCCCTGAAGAATCTCAATAAAAGCTCATGTTCACACCAGACCATGAGCTGCAATTGGAATTCCCTCCAGGTCACAGAGGTACAAACGTGCAGTAAATTAAAAGATTGGCTGCAGGAGAATGCCGACAGCGTTATCTCATATCTTGGGGAGTACCTAGGTTTTGGCTTACTGGCCCTGAGAGAACGAATTTCAACACACATGTGGTGACTAGTAGGCTTATGGTATTACTCTAGCATGTTTTGTTAAAGGCTGTAGGCCTGATATTGTAACTGTGAATACCCTGACAAATCCAGTAGGCCTGACCTTTTAACAGTGTAATCGCTGTCTACATTCTATACTATGAATGGTTTAAAGTATCTTGCAACTAAGGAGCCTAGTCTAGATTTAGTACGTTAGGTGGCCAGCATGACCTTCCTTTTTTTTAAATTCTGTGTGGAGGGTTTAATTGTCTGTGTATAAAATAACGTTTCCCGTTTGAAGAAATCGCATTACCTTGACAATGATTTTTCAGCTTTGTTATGTGTGCTGCTGACTCCTAAGTTTGTAGTCAGCAGCAACTACCTGGCTCAGGGTTAGACTTTTCTCCCTCACTATCCTGAGAGTGAAATGCTAAAAAGGGGTTCTTGGTGCCCAGATGTAGGGTCAGCGGTATGGAGAATTCAGCACACCAGGGTTGAAAGATCCCACTTTGCACAATTTGCTCCCAGTAACATGTGCTAACTGGGAGCAAATGGTGTCATCTAGGGTGGAAGTTTCCACATGTACATGCTGCTTTGGGGGCTTGGTGCAAAGTGCAGTTGTCCAGCATTAAGAGACTCAACGAAGCAGAACGACACCATGGCTCCCTAAAGAAGGGTTTATATCATATCTGTTTCATTATATACGTGTTTTTACTGTTTCAGATTTCTAGCAGCTATGTTTAGTTTCGTCTTTGTCAACTACTTAAAGAAAAACATTTTGTGACTCTGTCCTAATCTTTATTTACATATCTCAGGGCTATTTGAAGTTTGGCCGATGTGGGATAACAGACAAATTTGGCCAAATACCAAAACTGTAAATCACACACTCTGTGTAAAGGCTATTTATGCAGAAAAAATACTTACAGAAACCCTCATGCCTTAGTGCACATTGTGAGATCTTGAATGGGACTGCGCACAAAAAGATAACTAGTCTCCTATAGAGTGAAGCAACATGTCCTACGATTTTTCCTGTTCAAACTTTTAAAAACATTTTACGTAAAAAAAAAATCGATAATTGCAATTTTTTAGATGTAGTCAATACAGGTATTACAAGTATAACAAGTAGAAACAAAACACGTCTTGGTGCAGTACTCTTTAAAGTCAAATACATTTTTATGTGTTTTCCCTACATGTGTTTTTTAAGGTCCCAGTCCAGAAAATGCTGAACAACGTATAACTAATGCCAGTCTAAAGAAAATGTTTAGTTTTCAGATCCGTGCCTGCTATTAATCAGTGGCAAACGTGAGATTTTACTTTTGCTGCTGCTTTTTACTTTTAGGAAACCTTCCTTGCATATGTTTGTTTTCCTATTTTACTGGAAGGAATCATTTGTTCACTTTTCAATGGCTTTCAGTTGCTCAATATTGCCATTCTCCTCGCTAATGTCCCAGATTAGTCTGCCATCGTTTTAAGAGGTACCTACAACTCCTAAAAGCATTTGCCCTGCTTCCTCTATTGACTGCTCTCTTACCGGAACTCTGATAAATTTACTCTTTTGATTACCCTGGATAAGGCTTGCTGAATTATTGCAGTTATTGATTTTTTTCAATCTCCTGTTCCAATTGTTTTGTCAGTGTACTGGTTCAACCCGAATCTAATCTTTATTTATATCCTTCCACTTGATGACTATGCAGTTGAACATTCACATGGCAGTAACCGCTAGCAATGCTCTGCCTGTGCACAGCATTTATACGATATATGGGTGTCTTATTGCCCTCTGTAACATATGGTATAGAAAGTTATGGAGAGTGGTCCCGATGCACAAACAGTTGTACTACAGTAGTATTACGTACTGCAAAATTAAATGCATAAAATTAAATGCACAAACCACCATGTGGAAATCTCCACGACTCTTATATTGTCTACAGTATATGGCAGTCTCCTACTTGTAATTTCAGTAGCAATCTCAAATAATAGATTTACTTCTCAATATCAGTCCGTTTCTTCCACAGCTTAAAGGGAACAGGAGCATGATGTAATTAACATATGTGTTCACCTATGAACCATTTGTAAGATGACAGTAACATGCAATACTACGACCATTCCCAGCAGAAATATGTTCATTAACCTTGAGTGAGAAGGATTCATTGCACTCAACACGGCAGGATCTAAAAGTTTTGTAATCACTTAGACTTGGAGCACACTTAACCTAACTGAATTTCAGGAGTGAGCCAGTAGTACACTAGATTCACACAGCAGCGGTGCCTCCTTTCGTGTGGAGGAGCGTCGCCCCACCTGCTGCGAGCACAGCAATACACCAACAAATAAATTAATAAAATAGTGTTAATGGTTTCATTACCATGCCACCAGCGAGTGTGAGTTCAGGAATGGGAATGATTCCTTGATTGGCAGCAACCTGGATGACATGAAAAGTGAAGAGTGCGCATTTCCAAATGGCTAGCTGTCTTGTGATGGCCAGCCCGACATGCACACTTCTGCCTGCAACAATCCAGCAGTTGTGTTCACAGCGGTAGGATTGCAGACACAGGCCCCTGCCGCAAAAGCAGTGCTGAGTTACCCTTCTCAATCCATTCCTCAATTCCAGGAGCTGTTTTAGAGCAAATTAAAATATTAACCACAAATCTGTCACTTGTGAGGACAGATGATGAGCTGCGACGCATGACATGAGGCTCTTGTGAAAAGGGCATCTCGACGTTACAAAACCTGTTCAGTTTGATGACTGACAGCACCCTCTCATCTGAGAAGACATGAACAGTCTGCCCTGTGTTGAGTGGGCTGCAGTAGTACGTGTGTGTGCTGTATTGACTGTGAGAGCGTGTGGTGTGTTATCCCTGCCAGTGTGCCTGCTGTTTTCATCTGCATTGGTGTGTGCATGTAGGGAGTCTGTCTGTTGGCTGGAAGTTGAGGAGTTTTCCTTCCAGAAGAGAGTTGCTGTCTGGTCTGCTACTGCTTGTGATCTCTAAGAAGTTGGGCTTGCTCACTTCGCTCGCTCCCTACATAAAACTCAGCCCCTACTTGTATGTCCCAACACTTTGAAATGTCACCAGCCGCCACAAGAATAAGGGTAGGATTTATATTTTTGGCAGATGACCAGTCCTTCAGCAGGAATTCAATTACTCCATTCCCCTGACAGAGGTACCACCTTCCAATTTATGAAATGTACACTTGCCCAGCAGACATTTCAAGCACTGACAGGAACTCACATCGCACCAGTTCATGACAATGATTTGTAACCTTATTGGGTGCACAACAAAGCTACTTTGTTTATCTTTAAAAAGAAAAAAGTGAGGGGGGCATTGAGCACTTTTCAGTGCGCCTTACCACCAAGTCTTTCCTGGCTTTGACAGGCTTTGAAAAAAGGCTACATGTCCGCCCATGTAAATTAGATGAGTGGACATACATCCAAACATTTGACAGTCCTTACTCCATCAGGCCGTCAGACGAGTTTGACCACGGTGGAGATGAAATAATCATCACCATCGTCAAACTATAGTTCGCATAATGATGCACTTTTTGTGTATCTGAGATAACTTGTTCCTACGTGTTTTATCAACTTAACAACTTTAGACTATTCTCCAAATCAAAGTTTTAAGTTACTCAAAAGTGTTTAAAAAAGGTTATGGAACTAAACTTATGAGTTTAAGTCTAACACCACACATGGCCAACAACTGGTACTACAAGACACTCCCATAGAAGATAATGGTGGTAAAGACTTAACATAAAACTAATATGTTAAAATAAAGAAAATTATTTAAACTAGATACAAATATATTTTAATTGAAAACATTTAAAAATCAAGCACATTTGTTATTACATTTTAAAATATTTTAGCAACCTTTTAACAATGTGCAGATTCATGTATCATTACATTTGTAAATAAAATGATGATGGATCTAATACAACTAAAAACCCTGTATGACTTTGTTGTAACTATGAGCAGTTTTTTTCTTAAAGGAGTCCCCATGACAAGAAATCGATGCTTTAAAAACTCAATTTGCTTCTCCCACTCTCTCTTCCCCCAACTGCATGACTACAGGAGGGGATCACCTCTGATGAGACAAGTGAACTTTATTTCCCTAGATTATAGGGTAAGTAACTGCACCTCATAGAAAAGACAGATGAAGCCCAGGCATGTCCTCTTGAATGGATAGAATACATTATTTTTGGCAGCGTTTTTTGATGATGTCCTTATGATATGAATAGTCAATTCAATTATGTGAATATCTGAGTAACTTAAATAAAAATACATTGAACATACAAGCCGCAATGTGTTGTGACAAAAGGAAATTAAATTTTTTTATGTGAATTTATGCCAAGGGTGATAGAATATAATGTAAATTGTACAAGAAACCAACAGATACTAATAATATCTTGTGAGACATCCCACCTCAGTGATTAGAGGAATTCCATATGGAGAGATGGTGAGGCTACGACAAAATTGTTGTGAAAACAAACACTTTGAGAAGGTTATTCGGGACTTGATGAAATGTGGATAGAAGGATATCCTTTTAGATCAGGCTGAGAGTGGGATACAAATGGTCAAGAGAGTGATAACACTCACAACGAAACCTGGGAGGACCTCTGGAAACACACTGGCACTTATGACCACTTATAGTTTGAAACATAACTAGGTTTATAAGATTCTTTTGAATCACTGGCCACTCTTAACAGTAGTGCCTGGATTAGATTGTGTGATCTCTAACATACCCCTGGCTACTTATAGAAGAGGTAGTATCATCAGGGATAAAGTCAGTAGAAATTTCCCATCTCATGTTTTAGATAATAATAAAAGTAGTTGGTTGCTTAACCCACCCAAGGGTTCATAATTTGCACAGAATATATTATGCATACTTTTAAGACTATGGCTCTGGATATAGAAAGGTTATGAGAATTAGACATAAACAATTGGTTAACTGTTATATTTGGTGACAGTAGGACTCTACAACATGGTTATTTTGTATATGTGGAATGTAGAATGACAGTCTTAAGAGATTGATATTGTTTATGATAGTGCATTGGTATGTTTTATAATGTACCCCAATATAGGCCTGGGTAGTCACCTAACCTTTCACCTATATTTTCCCTTTCATTGTACTACATAACAGGTTTTGGTATTGACCTTTTACCTAGTTAGGTGCTGCATAAATGTGTGGTTTTCCAAGAAAACTAGCCTAATTTATTATGTATGAGGATTCTCAGACTCACACCAGGATTACAATCTTCTGCATAATAACTATGTACAAGGGCCATCCCTTTTGTCATGCTCAGCCAAAGTGACACAGCAAGGTAGAACAACTGACGGCACTTTTTGGGCATATAAACTCCATATCTTTGCTGGGACGAACAAAGGAGAAAGACTTCCATGCTGACACTCTGATGCGAGACGCTGAGGTTCCTGCACACAGACACTTCAGAAAGCAGTGGTCTGATATCCCTCACGGGAGAACATCACTAGACCAAGACTGGGTCCTTCATTCTCTCACACCTGGTAATGGTCTTATCCTAGAGTGATTTTAGGCTACAAACATACGCTAGGTACATTTAGGTACATCTAGTTAGGGTCTGCATCGTAGGAGTATGCCTTATTACTGACATGTATTTATATGCTTGCATACATTCATTGCTTTAGCACTATGGTAGAAATCTACCATCCATGAACTCTGTTGGTGCTTATAATCGTTTATATGTGTTTCTGTCTTATGTTTGTTTCAGCACACCTATTTTATGTTAGAATTACACTGGTTCAATAAATGATTATTGAAAATGGCCCCACCATTTAGTCTGTGTATCTCTCTGAGACAAAGTGAACACAAGTAACTGAGCGAAAAGTCCTGTACTGTTCCACGATCCCTGATGGGACTGGTTTGTCATGTTTGATAGTTGCCAAAAACGATTCTCTCTGTGGTAAGAGTAGTTTACAGTGGCACTGTGAGCTACCTAGGTAAACAGGCAAACATACCCAGTGGGGTTGTCTGGAATCAATCTGGAAATCAATCCCCCGCGTAGATCCTACATAGATTTTTGGGAACTACACAACATTGTGCCACCAATGTTTGTTTGGTTCTTATTTAATGGCCAAATCTGAGTAGTTCAGTCATGCTTTTCTCAGAGACCTCTACTCACATTATTATAGAGACATCTGGAGTGGGAGTGGAAGATCTTCCACAGCTGGGTAGGCATATCTTATGTATTGGCTGTAGGTTTATTCAAGCTTGAAGGATAATAGTTCCCTATTGTGCAGAAAACCTTATCTCAGTTTCTTTTAAACTCTTTCAACAATGTCTGAAGACTAGAACGCTGCAGCAGCATTACGTGTGAATGCAGCATGGGACAGGGAACAAGAATGTGCTATAAACATTTTATAAAATGTCAGAACTGCCCTTACTTTAAAATTATAAGCATTTGGATTCACAGCAAAAGGTGGGACTGTAACCTTTGTGATTGAGGCACACGAGTCATGCAGGATAGAGGTATTCTATTCATGGGTCAAATTTCCACCAGCAGATGCACGCACAAGTACATTTCGTTCATACACTAAAGATGAAACACCAGAGAAATATTGTCCATATGAGGGCATTGAAGTTTCACTCACCTACCAGGAGCATATAAACTGCTTTATAGGTGCCCTCCCACACGCAACAGACACAGTAAGACTCGGTCCACTCAGCAGAGATGAAGCAACTTGGCTGGTCAGAGTGGCTTACACACCGCATCCAGACATGGACACAATGCTAATAGCAGACTTCCATCCACTTCAGAAATAACATAATAAAACTTTACAGAAATCTGACACAGTTCGTTATAAGAACACTCACACTTCAACGAACAAGGGTTACACCAATAGGACAAATACAAGGAACTGCAACTAACATAACTCAACAAACACGGAACGCAGTTATGGGTAGAATGCCCACTAAATGCAAGCAAATGACATTCTGGAAAGCACAGAAAATCACACAGTTAGAGGCAGTGATCCCACACACAGGCCCTCAAGAAAAACACAGTATGCTAACAATCTGCTTACCACTAAGCTTAGCTTCCCCGATAGAGGATTGTACCTCTTTGGGTACTGTTTTTGCTGCCATCTATAACAGAACTCATGGTATCCCTTCAATAGTAATGAAACCAGACGTTTTAAGACAGATACAGAATGAGTATGGAGCAGAATATGCTCTGAACTTAGGGCAATATGTATCATGCTGCAGTTTTGCGATTCTGAAATAGCAATTTTTTGCGAATCGCAAAAACAGAATTGCAAAACGGTATGTATGAAATAAATTGCACAAAAATAGCGATTCCCAAAAAATCGCAATTTTTTTTGCGATGTCTGAAATTGTGATTCCTTAACGGAGAAAATCGCAAGATTGCGAATTTCTCTAATCTGAGAATCGGAAACTCAGGTGCAGCTTGATGACATCACAACCAGGAAGTGTGACTACCCATGCTGCACCTGAGTTTCTGAACCACAGAGAGAAGGAGTGTTGGAGAGGGAGCTCTGCAGTGTTTGAAAAAAATGGAGGACACAGGAGACATGCCCAGCCAGGACTGTGGACACCCCCCAGCAGCAGCAGGCTGACAACCAGAGGAAAAGAAAACAAAAAATCTCTGAAGCTGAGCTGGAAGTGCTCATTCAAGAGATGGTCACAAGCCATAAAATGTTTTTGGGCAACAAATCTCTCAGGGTGCCTGAGACAAGGAAGAGGCGCATTTGGGCAGACATCCAACAAAAGGTGAATGCTGTTGGGGTAACACACAGGAGTGTGGAAGACTTAAGGAAGCGCTGGTACGACATGTGCCAGTGCTCCATGGAGAAGGTGGTTGCCAGGTTGGGTGAAGCCAGGAAGACTGGTGGAGGGACCTCCGCTGCCACTGACTCAACACCTTTAGAGGTACTGCTGGAGGGAACCCTACTTCCTGAAAGCGTCATGGGTGTGGCCGACCTGGAGAGCTCTGACCTCCCGGGACCAGGACAAGGTAAGAGGCATGCCATCACACCTCTGACCCCCCCAACAACCCCCACACACCCAGCAGTGACCCAGGGGCAAAACAAAACTAGAATGCCAGTGCAGGTACACAAGCACACACTGCAATGCATTATGGGAGATGTAGTCACATGCACATAACAGTGGTGCATTTACACCAAGCCAATCCCCAAATGCTTGTGCACATCATGGAAGGAAAAAACAAGATACATGTAATCCCAAATAGTGATATTTAATAATTTACAAGTGCAAGTCAGAACAGAAAATAAATGTGTGCTTTTACGTCCACAGCATCAACTGCAACACTGCCAACAGCAAGTGATAGACAGGGCAATTCCCCTACAAGACCAGTGGCTGCGCAGGAGGATGAATCTGAGGACAAGCCTAGCCCAGTGAACACACCCAAGCGCCGCAGGCGGAATGTTGTGCGCCCACTACCCCCTTTGGAGGACGAGGGCCAGGACACTGATGGTGATGGCCAAACTGATACCACACAGCCAGAACCACAACAGCGCCCATGTGCAGAACCAATTGCAGCTGTCCCAATCAGGCACAGGTACCATGCTCCCAGCAGTGGTGCAGAGCCAGGGGATGGGTCCCTGTTTGCTGTCCTGGAGCTCAACATGTTGCAGGTACAGCCCCTGCAAGCAAAATATCAAGTCTCCCCAAAGGGAAGTCAGGGCAGGCTTCAGGAACATGACATGTGCCATGGAGGCACTGTGTGCCGAACTCAGGGCCGACCGTGCAGCTGGGCATAGGGCGATGCAGCGTCTGGACTAGTATACCCGGGCTGTGAACCGCCTGTCCTCTGCCACCAGTGTATTAGCTAGGCGCAGCATCTGCATGCAGCGCCAGGTTGCGCACAATAGCCAGGACGTGGCAAGGGCCCTACTCCAGGTCACCACAGCTGTGGATGAGCTGCGCGCAGTATGCACTACTGGGCCAGGAGTCCTGACCCCCACTGATGAGGACGCCCTATTAGTATGGAGCAGCACCACCCCCCACCCACCATGGAGATGCACTGTAGTGGCCGTAACACCAGGCCTAGTGGCCCAAGTGAGGGAGGCACAGTGCATCCTGAAACAGGGGCTTCCTCCCGCCACCGCCGTTAGTGAGGAGATGTACATGGGACCACAGGATGGGTGCAGCTACCCATTGCACATGGACACTTGCCCCTGATGGGATATTTGCACTGTGCAGGAACATGTGCAGGAGATTTTGAAGGACATTGTGTATCACTCAGCCTGTGTGACGTTAATAATCCTGATGTTAAGATATTAAAAACACAGTCTGGCAAATGATATTTATATAGCATTGTGTCACTTTGTCTTACCTAGAAATAGTTGCATGTGATCTCATCCCGCCTCTGGCGCCTAGCAGCTGCACCATGTACACCGGCTGGTATGCATCTTGGAGCAGGCCCCTCCACATCTGATGTGTCAGATTCACTGAGCTCCACCGGTGTGCCTTTCCTGGTGGCGATGTTGTGCAGCATGGCACATGCTACCACTGTCTTGCAACAGGTCTGTGGGCTGTATTGTAGTGCCCCTCCACTTTTGTGAAGGCAACTGAATCTGCTTTTCAGTATCCCAAATGTCCTCTCAATGGTTGCTCTTGTTGCGATGTGGGCGCTGTTGTACCACCGCTCCTCTGCATTGGCCGGATTCAGGTAGGGCGTCAGTATGAAGTCACGGACCGCATACGCACCGTCACCTGTGAGGTGGGAGGTATATGGTTAAACACTGCCCTGCACATGCTATCCTTAACAAGTGTGGCCTCTGTTCAAATGTATTTACCTAGTAGATAGCCCTCGCCAAACTCCCCATTTGTGAGTCTACGGAGTATCCCACTGTGGTGAAAGATGAAAGAGTTGTGGGTGCTGCCAGGGAATTTGGCTACAATGTCTGTGATGTGTTTGGCAACACACACCACCTGTATGTTCAGGGAATGGTAGGATTTGCAAATCCTGAACACGTACTCATTCTGGGAGGGGGGGATATTGCAACGTGTGTCCCATCAATGCATCCTATGACATGGGGAAATTGGGCTATTTGATAAAAGTCATGTTTGATCTGGTCTAGTGCCTCTGGGGTGCTTGGGAAGCAAATGTGGTGTGGCAGCATCTGCACCATGGCATCAAGGAATGCATGAAAAAAACGCGAAACTGCACTCTGTGACACCCCTCCTACAGATACAATCACCCCCTGGAAACTACCAGATGCCAAGAGGTGGAGTGAGCACAGGACCTGGATGTGGGTGGGAATGGAGTGTGGCCTGCTTGTGGGGTGTTCAAGAAAGGGTTTGAGTTCCTCAGTTAAATCAAGGATGCTCTCTTCATCCAGCCTGTAGTGTGTATGGATGTCCTCCTCAGTGCGCTGGAAGTTGGTATTGCGCGCACGGAATATCCTCTCCTGGCGTCTCCTCCTCTGTGCAGCATATCTGAGTCGCAGCCTCCTGACTATCACGTACAGCCCAGCCATTGTGGAAAAAAGTCTGTTGCATTGTGGGACTTCTTATATAGTTTGCACCTGGTTACCACCTGCTCCTACTTCGTGTTAATTGCGATTCTCTAAAATGCGAATTTCGTGTATTCACAAATTGCGATTTTTTCATACATTCCATTGCGATTCCTTATTTTGCGATTACACCATTTGCGAATTTAGCAAAATCTGCTAATCGCAAAATAAGGAATCGCTTCGAAAATCGCAGAATTCTGGGTCTCGCAAGGTAAGGAATCGCTATTTTAGCGATTCCTTATTTCTGCTATGAGATTGTGCTTCATACATTGGAAATAGCAAATTTTTAGTCGCAAACGCAATTTTTTGCGATTCGCAGCGTTTGCAACAAAAATTTGCTTGATACATATGGCCCTTAGTGGTGAAATTGTTAGGAAATGTTGCCCAGGTATCCACAATTATGTTAGCAAACATAAAAGGGGAGGCACCAGTGGTGGCAATATAATAACGCTTGAGGGATTTCCCTTCTGTACAACAGGAGCATGAATTACCAAACATTATCGAAGACACATACGCCGAATTAGGTAGAGATAGTTTGGGAGCTAGGGCAACAAAATCTCAAATTAAGGGTGGACCTGAAAAGATAACACCAAGCAGGCACCTGATTCTTTGTAGGAGAAACTGGATAATAAAAAACAAAAGAATAGAGAGAATAGATCACAATCAAGATGTGGATCTCCTCAGCAGGAGCCCTCCGAAAGGAGGTACAACCTTACGAATCGTGAGAACATTAAAAAACCTGACAGGCACCAGTATACTGATACACGTTCCTCTTGTTCCTTTGAGGGTTCATCAATAAACTCTGAGAGGGCAGGATGGTCAGAACACAGATCAGAAGAATGAACAAAGCCCAGAGATACACATTGCACTTCAGACAAAAAAGAAGATAAACCAAAACCTCAATTTAAAAAGAGAAAAGGTAGCTGGCCTTAAAGTAAGAAATGCCAAAGATACTGAGGATTCAACTTCTGAGTGGGGAATGTGCTCTGACGATGCTGGACAGTGCAGCAGAAGTAACAATAGCTCACCAGAACCTGATGGAATTTCTGGTGACAGTGGCTTTGAACGAACATATCACAGTAGAGAAACCAGATACTATGGTAAGTATCCCACACCTGTTATAAGAAATAACACTCCAAATGGAGGGGGACAGACCCAGAAAAATTAAAGGTATCTTTTGGCTATGACATTCTTTTGACTGAAAAATATTGGCCACCTGAGATTGTTATGGAGTGTCCAAAGAGAGAAACAATAATTTTACACGCCTTTTCCGACCTCGTTCCAGTATCACTAAAACATTCATATGTGCAGAAGTAGGCGGTAGAACTTCTTCCAGCTTTATATCACAATCATATAGGTTGGGATGCTGAGTCACCACACCATGTAATACCTGTAAAAAATGCTCCAACAACACAGAGACAGTACCCAATAAAACAAGAAGCAAAAAAACAAGTCAGGGAAATCTTAGATGAACGTGAACACCAAGGTGTATTAGAGTACTGCACTTCTTCAATGAATAATCCTTTGTTTCCCGTAATGAAGCCTGACAATTCATACCATCTAGTTTTAGACTACAGACATCTGAACACATGCACAAAGACATTTGCAGTTCAGAATGCACACGGTGCCATATTAATGAATAGCGTTGTGCGGAAAAAATACAAAATAACACTAGATATCTCAAATTGATTTTTCGGCCAAAATATAATGCCTGAAAGCATTTGATAGCATTCTCAGCCCTAGGCTCTTAGCGTCAATTCTGTTGACTGCCCCAAGGATATAAGAATTGCCCCAGGTTGTTTGCAGCTAGGGTAACAGGGTTACTTCAAAATTTTGATGAGGAGGTATTGTCCTATGTAGATGATATTTATTTGATGGATGATGAATTATTGGATCATATGACCAAGGAAAACAACATAATTTTAGGATTCGCCTCTGATGGCTACAAATTCAACTTTGAAAAATCAAAAATAGCCCACCTCAATATCCTATTCTTGGGACACGAGTTATCAAGTGAAGGGAAAAGCCTTGCAGCTAACTGTTTAGACAAGTGCACACTGCTCCAACCTCCAATATCTCAGAACATTTACAATCCATATTGGGATTCCTACATGTTATTTTCGATTAGACAATGGACACATCATCGCCCAGATATTCTTTGTTTCTTACAAGCTGACATAATAGCTTCCAAACATCTACACACACGTGTAACTACCACAAATCTGGTGATCCGTGTAATCATGGGTAAATCAGGGTAAACTTAACTAACATTAAATAAAAGCGAAACGTTACCCTTAGTATACAAATCACACTTGTAAAAAAATGCTGAAATGCACTTTGCTTCTACAGAAAAAAATCGCTGGCACAGGGGAAATTGATACTTGCCGTAACTCTGGTACCAACCTTAGCGGTTGTTACAAAGGCAAGCCAACCAAATGCAAAATATTTACATCCGCAATGGATACAATGGGCTAATTCTCTCACTGTGACAGATGTCGACTACAAATTTGACTTTACATTAAAAACACAAGCTTCCTGCAATAAGAACAAGAATATCCTCTCCAGAATGAAATAATACCTCTAGATCAGTATGAAGACATTATTTACGTTGGCGGAACTGCTCAGCCTGCCATAGGATGTAAACAACAATACAGTGCAGCTTGTGCGATTGTAAAAGGACATATGCAGAAAGGCAAGTTCCATCCTAGCAGTACAAAGATACAGTCTCTAGGAGACTGCATGGCACAGCTGGCAGAATTAAATGCTCTGTTACTGGCACTAATACAAACAGATAGGGAATTCCCCACACTTATAGTGTGATATTCATTTTACTATGTCCAGTCTTATAATGAATATTTTCACTACTGGGGTCAGAATTGGGTTAAAGACTCAAAAGGTTGCACAATAAAGCACTAATTGATTTGAGAACAAGAGGCATAGCTGAAAAAAGACTTGCAAAGAGCTCACATGAAACACACACTGAGTCATCAATGTGATGGCGTTCACATTGAAGGTAAATAATTGGCTGATGAAGTCACTAAGGCAACTGGTCAAACTGCTACAGTTGCTGCAATCACTTATTATAGAACGAGAAAAACAGACACATAATGGTAGCTGTCATTGCATCACGCAAAAACAGCTCAGACATGCCAAAAGGCTTCCCACTCAAGTACTCCTACAAGTTGGAAGCAAAAAATATTCTGTATGCTCAAATTCCAGGAGTGGGAGATACAGTAATACCATACATGGATCACAGATTAGGTTTAATTCTAGCTGCACATGAGGGTCTGGGTTCTGCACTTGCAGGGATTACCGCAACAGTTTCTCTACTGAAACAACGCTATTGGTGGCCAGGTTTAACAAAACATACAAAAGCATTTATCCTTAAGTGCGACATCTATCAGAAGATGAAGGGTTCCACCATAGCATATCCAGTGCAAACACCACTACTAATATCAGACAGACCTCCCGCTTGTGTCTATTTGGACCACTTGGGCTCCTTACAAAATATGATGGGGCTTACAAGTACATCTTTGTGCCAGTAGATTCATGCTCTAGATTCCTGTGGCTTTGGCCTCAGTGCTTAGCTGATGCCAGAACTGTTATAAAGGATTTGTGAGTCTTCAAAGGGACATACGCAATTGGCACATTACATTCTGACCGTGGCCCAGTGTTTAGCTCTAGGGCTTACAAGGAAGCCATGGGACGTTGGGTGTAGCACTGTGGTACTCACCTCCGTATCATCCTGAGAGAAATTAGATTGTGGTGTGGAAAGATCAGGCCTTAAAGCTATCCTTAACAGCAAGGGTATTAGGCTTGGGTGGTAGTTGGGTCAATCACCTATATGGAGTCCAGAGGGCATTTAATAACATGCCAAGAAGTTCCCTAGGAGGCATCACTACTTTCAAGGTCCTATTTGGGACGAGAATGTGGGTACCTGACCTCGATTGTGGCAGCACAGTGGCAGATGAAAAACCATTTAACATCAATAAAAGTTTGGCTGGAACCCAATGAATTCCAGGCACTACAAGGCAATGTCCAATTTAAACGCACCGCCACTGGGGAAGTAAACACAGTGACAACCAGACCTGCCTGGATGTCAAAAGTCAGGGATCTGGTCAGAGAAAAGATTGTGGACAAGAAAGAATTTGGGCCATCTAATAGAAAGCCTGTACCTGTCCTCGCTGTTGAAGGAACAAGAACAGTACTTCTTCAGCCTCTTGCCGGCAAGAAACAAAAGAGATTCATCTCCATTGATCTGATCAAACCACACTATGTGGCCGATACTGAATAGCAGGCTGCGTGGGCTCCAGGGTAGCTGCTGATCACCTCCTCTACTACCATACAGGAGGTTCAGAAAGAAAAACTGATAACATTTGAAGAGTCTTCTATACGTAGTAAAGGAATTAGTAGCAATGAAATTGAATTTTTAACATTGAACATCAAAACATAAACAAGACACAGATATAAATTCGGCCTACCACAAACATCTACATCAATATGCCTCTACCGGAGACTTCTGAAAGTTCAACAAAACCTGCTGAGCAACCATAGATTAAACTGCAACTGGCTACTTCATTGATTTCGACAACTTCATAACTTCTACATTTGGCTGAAAAATACATAGCTAGTCTCAGCGTGGCTGCAGCTCTGAATAATAGCTGGAACACTGTTCCTACTCTTCTGGATAGGTTTAGTGACTGTCTTTTTCTTGGTCGAACCGCTGGACGAATTACACCAAATTTGGCAGAAAGATAGCTCTTGGTCCAGAAAAAGCCCTTTTTAGATCAAGCTAGACAGCAAATGTACTGTCGCTTCAAGACCTGCTGTAATCAGTGTGTGGGCTTCAAGTCCATCCTCCTTCTTGCCATTGCTTTTCATTTGTCTATGTTAGTGTCCTTTGAAAATCCTTGCCTGCTAGTGGTCAGTCCTGCCTCTTCGTCCCTCCTTTCTCTCTTCTCTACCTCCCACAGAGCAGGGACTTAGTAATGTCTCATTCTTCTATGGTTCTTTATCTGTTCTTTAGGGAACTACTTTTTTCTTGGTTTCCTGCTCTGTTACAGGCTGCCTGTTTTTGGGTTCAGCACCCTAGCTGCTTACATTCAATTATAGCATTCTTCCTCCCACCTCATCTTAATGCCACAATTGTGTTACTGCTGCCTCCCCCCTCCCTGCCTTCCCATCCGTTGATTATATTTTTGTTAGACGTTCTGCACATTTCCATGTCTATGTCAGTTGGGCTTTTTCTGGTAGGATATTAATTTGGTTTGGGCTTTAGTTTAAGGGGGATTGGGCTTGATTTTTTTTCTAAATGTTTGCCTCTTTTATCTTTTTCGTCTTGCAGCAGATTTAGCTGTCAACTTATCAGGAGAAAGTAAGTAATTTGCCCAGAATAACAGTATGTTGCGCCGCCAAGACTCGAACCGGGATCGCCATCCCTCGAGTCAGCAGCTATGGCCGCTGTGCCACATCCTCTCCAAATCTATGTTTTTTTTCATAACCCATCACAATGTGCTTTATCTTTAACGTGGCATCCTTGCACCTTTCTTTTGTTGTGCACTCAGCATTTTTTTTTTAATTTACATTATCTTCTCCTCAGATTTGCCCACGGGCACGCACAGTTAATAATGTCAGCATCCTGAAGATAAATTAAAGTGTGGCGCTAGGCTGCAAGAATAAAAGGGAAAACAAAGGATCAAAAAAGAAACAGCAAGAAGGCTCACAGGGTGAGCCACTAATTAGCATTCACTTCAGTCTCAAGGAGCACCCTAAAATCCCCTGCGGGGTTTGGCTGTATTTTTTAAAACACTTGTTTTCCACTCGTGGCGGCCCCAAGAGAATGAGGTCACCATAGAAAGGCAGCACAGGTGCAGGAGGAGCTGCAGGATTACTGCAGCCTCCCACCAAAAGTATTGAAAAAGTCCCCACTTTAAGTTTAGTGCAACACAAAAAGAATAATCTCTCTAGGATTCCTGTGAATTTTAAGCACTCCCAAGACTGGAGCATTTGCTCTTCAGCAGGTAATACTGTGCCTCAATAGACAAGATCTATGGCTGCAGAATTGGTGGACTGAAAGGGGTCAACAAAAGTTTTAAAGTTGCACAAACACCCTCTAGGAGTGAAAGGTTAAAATGACACATGGGTTGTGAGTATAAATGTGACACGCTTTAGAGGCTATGCTTTAATTGCAGTATGATAGTTTTAATGGAGTAATCGCACTGACAACTACTCATGTTCAAAGTATACATTCTTTATTGCCAATTTTAAGTGTGTAGAAGCAATGGCCGCAGGGCATCTACGTCACGCACATATATGTATATACCGGAGGGTATCGGAGCGCTTCACAACAGTTACAGAGCAGGGCAAACGACAGCAGCACATATTAAATAAAGCGGGCAAAAGAGAGCATAACATATTGCAATAAAGCTAGACATGCCTGTTGAGAGTCATAGTAAAGAAGATGTTTAAGAGTTCCGTTACAAGGACTTGTTACCCCACAACCGAGAGAGGTTCAGTGTCATTTTCAGCACTCCGACTGCTCCTATCTAACCATTAGGGATCGATTGAGGAAAAGGATTTTGAGCTGACTTTTGAATTTAGCAAAGGAGGGAATAGTTCTGATGTGGGGAGGGATAGAGTTCTTTATTTTGGGCGCATTTCCGGTGAAGGACCTGGACGCGTTTTTTTGTTTTCGTGATTTTAGCAGGATAAGAAGTAAGGTATTAGAGCTTCTGAGGTTCCTGTTCTGACCTGCTTTTTTGAGTTTGGACGCCAGATATTTGTGTTTGCCTGTGTGGGGGGCTTTGTGGGTTTGGCAGGCAGTTCTGAAGTTCGCCCGCATTTCTATTGGTAGCCAATTGAGTTCTTTGAGTGCAGAAGAGATGTGGTCAAATTTCTTTATTCTAGTGACCATTCTGGCAGCTGCATTGAGATTTTTTTTCAGCGGCGCAAGGTGTGTTTTAGCTATTCCCGAGAGGACTGCGTTGCCATAGTCCAGTTTGATAGCACCAATCCTTGAGTGGCTTGTTTGAGATCTTTGGGTGGAATGAAAGGTTTTATTTATTTTAGTAGCTTCAGGTTAAGGAAGGCGCTCTGTGCCAAAATCTTAATGTGTTTGGTCATGTCCAGTTTCGGGTCTAGCGTGATGCCTAATGATTTAACAGAGCCGGACCGTTGAGCGCATCGATCTCTTTTAACGACTCGACCATTTGTCGGTTCTCTTCTTTGTTCGAGATGAGGAGTAGTTCGGCTTTGTCTGGGTTCAGTTTTAAGTGGTTGCTTGACAGCCAACGTTGCACTTCCCTTAGTGTTACATTGAGTCTTTGGATGTCTTTAGCAGAGGAGATTTCCAAGTAGATTTGGGTATCATCAGCATACAGGTGGAAGGGGAAGTTCGCTTTTCTGAGTAGGGTGGTGAGGGGTTCCATGTAAATGTTGAAGAGTAGAGGGGAGAGTAATGATCCTGGGGGACTCCCCTCATGACTGGCTGAAGGGCGGATTCAAAACTTCTGATTTTGATTCTCTGGGAGCGGTTGTGTAGGAATGAGGAGAACCATTTGAGGACCACCTCGTCTAGACCAGCCCTTTCTTTGAGAGCTTTGAGGAGAAGTTTGTGATCAACTCTGCCGAATGCTGCTGATAGGTCTTGGAGAATGAAGAGGCAGCATTGGTCTGAGTCCAGTGAGTTGTGTATATAATCAATTATGTTGAGGATTGCGGTTTCTGTGCAGCACCCTTTCCTGAATCCCGACTGATAGGAGTCGAGGAGGTTGGTATTGTCCAGGTATTGAGTTAGTTGTTGGTGTACACCTCTTTCTAGGATTTTGGAAAGAAGAGGAAGGTTGGAGATAGGTCTGAAGTTGTTTAGGTTGTTTATGTCCAGGCCTGGTATTTTCAGCAGCGGGATAACTTGTCCCACTTTCAGACAATCTGGAACTATTCCGGTTTTTAGGGAGCTGTTTATAATCCTACACCAGAGTGGAGCTAGGGAGAGTTTCAGTTTTTGGGTGAGTTGAGCAGTAAGATGGTCTAGGGTGTGAGATGTAGTTTTAGAGGTGGAGATAAGTTTGGCAATCTCTTCTTCTAGAATGGGCTGGAAGAGTGACCAGGTTTCAGTGTTGGGAGTGGGAGTGCAACTAAGCAAACTGGGTTGCTATGGGGAGGGGATGAGCAGTTGATGTCCAGAGAGTGCTCGATCTTGTCATTGAAGAAGGTTACGAAGTTGTCACACCGTTCTTTGGAAGCCTGCCCCAAGGACGTATCTGGTTTGGGGGTTTGTTGTCTGATGATCTTTAAGAGCTCCTTGGGTCTGTTTTTTGTGCAATCCAGTGCAGAGCGGAAATGCACAAATTTTTTTTTCTTGATATGATTGTTGTATTTCTTTCTGACAGATCTGAATTGATCGCGATGGAAGGTAGTGGGCATGCTCCTCCAGCTCTTTCTGAGGCTCTTAGTTGTCTCCTTTCTTCATTGATGTCTGAGTCGAACCAAGATCTGGACGGAATGGCTTGTTGTTTTCTGAGTTTCAGGGGTGCTAGTTGGTCAAGCAGGGTTACTATATTGATGTTATAGAGCGAGGTGAGATAATTTATGGAGAGATCATTGCCGCTGGGTAGGAGCAACTTTAGCCTTTCTTCCATGACATCCAGGGGGATCTGGGTGAAATTTCAGGACCATTTGGGGGGGTCTTGAACAGGAGGCAGGGATAGGACTTTTTGGTTGATGTGGAATAAGATCATGTGGTGGTCTGACCATTCCACTGGAAGAATGTTGTAGATCGTGATTGCGTCTCGATGGGCAATGATGGCATCCAAGGGCGCTCCCTTGTTGTGAGTTTCTTCAGAGCAGTGTTGGGAAAGGTTATTGTCGCAGAGTAGAATATTGAGAGATTGAAATAGTGTGTTGTTGCCTTCGTTCCAGCGTAGGTTGAGGTCACCCAAGATTAGGTAGTTAGTGTCTTTGAGAGGGCAGTGGGCAGTCAAGTCGGATAAGTGTTCCCCAAATGTGGGGGTGTTGCCTGGTGGGTGATAGAGAAGGTGACCAACTAATGGGCTGTTATCCTTAGTTTTGATGTTGACAGTGAGACATTCAAAGGAGCTATACTTGCAAGAGTCCATTACAGTGATGTCTGTGTCATCCTTATGGATGATGGCTACACTTTCACCTCGTTGATCTTTTCTATCTTTATTGATGACGGAGAAACCAGGGGGCACCAGCATATCAAAACAGGAAGGGGAGAGCTTGTTAAGCCATGTCTCCGTGATGAACACACTATCTAAATCCTGGGAGAGGATGGCTTCTGCTAATTCTGTTGTATGCTTGGGGGCTGATCTACAATTAATGAACATGCAGTTAATGGATAATTTCTTTTTGCTCGTACACTTTCTTAATGGGGCTGACTATTTATGACAAAAACATTTTACTCATAAATGTACACAGGTATGTTTTCTTCATAAAAAATGTACATTGTGTGAATTAATTAAAGAGACATTAGATAAAAAATATTGGTGAGTTTAAAAAAAAGATGATAGCGCTGCATTATGTATATTGATATGCTCACTTCTTGATAAAGCCAATAGGCTCACTTTTCATATTTTGGTGTTGTGACTCTGAGACAAAGTCAGTAAGTCAACCTGGATATGGCCAGGAATTGTCAGACCAATCACATTTTAGAAGGCTGTAAGTTTGGTAGGGTTGGTTGTTTGAGGGTAATGCCATTTGACCAACCCAAAGACATGCATGGCCGTCCATGCCCATTAATGGCAAGGAGGTTAGCTGTCCATTTGACTAGATCTGGGTGTAAAACTCTGCTCTGCCTGTGGAATTTTCAGAATTTGGGAACTCCGTACTATGGGGAGAACATGGAGTTCCTAAAAAAGTATACTTTCTTCTAAATCTACTCAAAAAAGATGTATACGTGTTAATATTCTTCTCCAACCAACCGTTCAAGTTGTTTTTAAGTGCAAGACTCCAACTTCCTGTTTCTGTACAACAGGCTCCTCTCAGTGCTTTGCCCAGCATATAAAGCACACAGTTACATCTGTATGTTGTTGTGAACCTTTCTGATTGTAAATGAAATATTATGCTATGTTGGTGTAGTTTGAATTTGGAAATTATACACTGTATCGGTGTTAATTATTTATTTATAACTTAAGTAACCACCACAATAAATGATACTGTCTTTCTCTGTACTGATTCAAACTGCAACACTGCCACATGTTGAAACTCTACCTGTTACATCTTTTTGAACAGTACAGACCGATTAATGATTATGTCATGCAAAGTGGGAATGCAACTGGGAAAGGCATGATCATTGAGAGGGACACATGGGGCCTAGTCAAATGCCTGACAGAGAAACTGCTTCCTTTTGAGTTTTTCACATGGTAATTCAGCAAGGAGGATGTACTGTGGGCCAATCTTTCCAGTGTTGTATCTCGCACAGGGCCAGCTAAAGAAGGTGTCTGAAATGTACTCAGGTGTAGACAAAAATAAAGATGTGCATGAGTTGGTGGAGAACTTAATCCTTTGTTTGGCTTATAACAAAAGTCTTCACAGAGACATTGTTTCATTCAAACAGTGCATATCTTTCACAAATCTTGGTCCATAGTAAAAGCACTTAAATATAATTTTAATTCATTTTTCAGAAGAGGATGTTTCACAATGCAAGATGTGGATTGCTGAGCAAGCCAAATACCTAGAAGAATGACTGGAATTTAGAGGCCCACTGCTAGGTAAAAGTTTTAGCATACAGGCATTAACTTCCTTAGAGGAGAGTGTTGTTGGCTCACAGCAGCCAACACCATCAAGAAGAACAGTGGCAGCAACCACACCACAGACAGGAGCATCAACCCTAATCTCTGCAATGGCTTGATTTCAAATGGCAGTTCTCAAGTCCTGTGCAGAGGCAAAAGCAAAAGAGACGGAAGAAATTAATGCACCAATGACCATTCAGAGGATGGTCCAGGTCTATCTGGATGACCCAACCAAGGTCTAGGTGGATCAATACCCAATGGTGTATTGGTATTGGAAGAGGCACAATGGACCAGGCTCAGCAAGCTGGCAATAAAGTATCTGGCTTGTCTAGTAGCCAGTGTAGCTGCTGAGTGTAGTGCAGCTATAGCAGTTGTCACAGTGAGAAGTACCATTCTCTTACTTCAAAATGTGGAGATATTGACCATGTTCAAAATGAACCAACATTATTAAAATGAACTGAACAATGTACCTGAAGTAACACAGGAGGAGGATGAGGAGGATTGGTCAGACTCAGGTCATAGCAATTTGTTAGTTGACTAACTTGTGGTTGAACCACCTGTGTATGGGGACAACGTCTACTTCCCTGAATGAGTATGCCTGGGCCACCATAACATTTTTATTGCGAAATTGCTTTGCAAAAAAAAATAGATATAGCTAGTGTAACAATATATATTTTGTTTGTTCATGTCTGACTGACTTATACAGGCCCACTGTTTTAGGCACATGTATGGCCAGATTGGAGTTGGACCAGTGAACAGTAACAAATCCTTCCCCATTCTCTTCAAAGACATTGAAAAGACAATGCCTTTCTCTATTCTGTGCTATCCTTTTTTCATCCCCAGGACATTTGATTTATAAGATTTCCCAATGTATGTTGCATGCATCAAAGAGGATCAACAATTGTGTCCCACCTTGTTTGCATTGGAGCAGGTAACTATTGCACTAATGAGTGATATATAAATGATTGTGAGTGATAATCCATGCGATAGCAGACAGTGAGGCAGCATATTCAACTCTAATTTGTAAGCTTGATATTGATGATTTGCAATGTTTGTGGTCTGATGGTCTGATGGGTGATCATTTTTCCTAAAGGTGATTTATCATTTTCCTTTGACACTTAGCCTGATTTGCTTCTCGCGTGCACTCCTTTCCTTTCTGGTTCACACTCTTCAAAAGGTCTATTTTACAGGTCACCTTTCACTGCTTTTCCCACTTCACCCTCTTTCGCTACATATACAGCATACATGCCATCTATATATTATGTGACGTCTCATGGATGTGATTCCTGGTTGGAGAGAATTCGATGCAATGTGCAGCTCTGGAGAATAAGGGGAGAGCTGAGCAAAGAGGTGGAGTTTGATATTTCTGAGCTTTTCTGGCTGACTAAGTTCAGACCTTTCCAATGTGAAATACGGACACTAGTCTGAGACCAAGTGCAGCGGCAACAGTAATACATGGGCCTGGCGAGAGAAGGGCAGCACACGGTAGTTGGTGGCAGCAGGAGTAGAATATGGAGTGCGAGAACATTATCAGCAATTATACATCCATAGATTCTGTAAGTACAGGAATAAAGCCATGGGTGCTATGTTGGTTATGCAGTGATGTGATACATCCTATTCCCCTTCCATTCACTGTTACACCTGAAATGCAGTCCAGTCTTGCTCATATAGTCATGTCAGTATGCTTTTTGTACTGATGTTTGTTGAGTCATTGTTGGATACATGAACTGACACAGGTGATGAAGCCCTGTCTTGCTTGTATGGTCATTAGAAGTAACGACGCTAATACATTGTTCCGCTGGTTGCTGGTGGAGTTTTTGTTGAAACTCTGTCAACTCTGCCAGTAGAGCACAGTTTGCCTCCCACCCCTAACTGTGATATTGCTTCTAGTATAGGTGGGGCAATTGTGACCATGGAGCTCAGTAACTATTAGGGGGATAATGTGATATGCAGGTATCACCCAACGTTATTTCCATCTACCAGATGTATATATTTGTGTAAATGAATGCTAGCATTTAGTAATTAATAATGTGTGTAATAAAAGTAATTTTCCTTTTTAAAAGAAAAAAACACTTGCTGGACTATAATTTATTGAGTGTTGTTGAGTGCCAGCAAAGTGAGATTGCTAACCAAAACCACCTCCCCTGAGTAGAGCTTATATGCTCTGCTTCAATTCCCTCAGATAGTCAAGTGCTACCGGGGCAGGTGTTTCTCTTGCTCTTGACGAGCCCCGGGACACCCCTTAGCTGGGGAAGCTGAGCGCTATATATGCTTTACTAACAATAACAATAACAATAACAATAACAATGTGGTACTTCATTCCCAGTAAAGAGATAACTGTATCTCACATCCATGCCAAGTAATAATTCAGTTTCTTACTAACCTTTTCCTCTTACCCACAGGTCCAAGGAGCCAATCTGCCTGCTGAGAGTGTGAAGGAGCTTGCCAACCCTCCTGTGACTGTCTGGAAGGTGCCAGAAGAAGCAAGGCCCCAGTGTTGAATGGGTCTGCCAGGAGAAGGAAGACAGCAAAGAGAAATATTTGCAAGCTTAGGGAGATCTGGACACAATCTCCTCAGAATAGTGATTCTAAGCAGGAATGACATGCCTGTGACCAACCTCGTAGAGATGCAGGAAGAGCAACCATGGCCAATCTCGCAATTGTAACTGAGAACTGGGCCCAGGAGCTCATGCTGATTGTGTGACCCTCCCAAACAAGTACTGACTTTTTCCAAGCGTCCAAGGTAAGCAAACATCTACTTTGCACCCCTTGAGTTGGATTTACAGTTGCATATTTCTCTTGTGGCAGACGATAGAGCAGTCATACAGGCTCTGGTGCCAGTTTGGAACCAGTTTGTGTATCTCTAGCAAGTATAGAAACTGTAAATGTAGCTGTAAACGTATGTTATTGCTGAAGTTACATTTTTTAAATAGCCCAAAATATTTATTAACCAGAGAAAGTAAACTATTTATTGTTTTTGTGAAAGCAATTGTATATTTAGTTTGGATCTGTACACAAACCTGTAGCAAAGCATGAACAAAAATGCAAATGACAGTGTTACAAAGAGTACATTTACAGGTAAAGACTAGAATAGAAATAGCAATAAAGGAGATGGGAATATATTGCCTTATGTCATCAATAATGGTCACGAGGATACTATTCCTTCCTTTCGTTTCCATCGGAACAGGAAAGGGGTAGGCCTGATATTTACACATATTTAGCCACCTTCAGAGAACTAAAGGAATAATCTATTATGAGTGGAGTGTATATGAACCAACAATGTTTTCTTACTTGTGGAGACACTGTGTTTTTAAACATCACGTAGGTCTAACATATTGTGGCTAGACACCTTATTATTGTGATTGTCTCATAGGGGTCTTACCGTTAGAAGTTATGATCACCCGTTGATGAGGGAACATCATCCATATTGCAGGAGTCAAAGGAGTAATTGGTCTTTTAGACCACCTCAGTTTCAATTGGGGCCGCTGTGATTGGTCGGCACGATAATCAAGAGTCAATTACAAGCGAGCTCAGGAGTGTCCAATCAGATGAGGTTGAGACACGGTGTCTTTATACGTTGCGCAGCTCACACGTATTAATTTTAATGGTATATGTATTGCGATTGATTCGCCTTACTACCATTATCTCACAGAAGCCTTGTGTTCAACTGGGGCTTTACCATTGTTGCCGTTAGCCACGGGGTTGATAGTTTTTTCTAGAATAGCTCAGTTTTAATCGGGGCCGCTGTGATTGGTTGGCCTGGAGAGTAAGAGCCTATTGCAAGTAAGCTCAGGAATGTCCAATCAGATGCGGTGCCTTACACCCACATGACTAGTTCCACCAATGATGTGCCGGGTTATATATTCTGGAAGCTCCAAGTCCCGGTACCTCCCCAGTCGGCTTGGACGCCGGCAGAGAAGTACCGACGGACAGGTAGGCATTCCTTCTAAGCCTTTCTCTTCTGCGGACACACTTAGATCTGTCCAAAGCTTTGTTAATCTTTTACTCACATGCTATCTCGAGCGCTGAGCTCTTTCTCGTTACAACTAAACGCTCAGCGCCGGGGATTCCTGAAGACATGGTCAGGTTCGGCCACTGTCTATTCTATGCATGTTTTACTATTCTCTTGTGGGCCATGTTTAGCATGGTTTTGCGACTCACTATTTCATGCGATTCTCTGTTCTGCTATGGAACACACCCACATTTTTGCTTATCACTATGTGGGTAACCTTTGGGCACCAGGCATGTTCTACCCTATGAAAGGTAGGGAGCTTGTTCTCATATCTGTGTTTACTTGCCCCCTATTTTAGAGCGGTGCTTCACTCATTTCCTGTGGGGTGAGGTCTCTACCTCTTACAAGTCTGGTAAGATGTATTCTTTCCCCTATTTGGAATATAACTGTATATCCAGTAAGGAGGCAATAATACACTATTTTAGTGAGTGTTTGGTGTATACATGTTAGATACACAATGTTATTGTTCATGTTCAGTGACATTCATTTTCTCTATATACGCGGTGATGGGTCACCGACACTCTCACCTAATATTCCTCTCTTGTGCTTCTAGTGACACACACAACTTGTGAGGCAAGACACGATGTGGACGCTTAGAAATTTCAGGTGATCTCTAAGCTTGTCTCCTTATGATTTCTTTATTTAGCACGGAATCGCATTATGTTCATTTCGTTTATTAGTGTTTGTTTACACTTTTTTGCAGTAGCAACAGTCATATAGGTCCTGAATAAAGCAAGGACAAATATGTCCAGAAGATGTGCTGAAACATGTTGACCTCGAATTACACCTAGGCAGTTATTTTAGAAAACTGTCACTTACCATTTTTAGTGTTGGAGGAGTGAGTGACACCAGAATAAAACTCTTTAGTACTCCCTCATCCAATTTTAACACACTTCAGTCACTCTGTTCCATCCATATTCTCAAAACAGAGCAGTAAGACCATATTGAGACCTATCTGAGCAGGTGAGGGCTTTTACCACCTCTGTCCTCATCTGTGAAGGGCAGGGGCTCATCCGTTTTGGTCATAAAGGAATCCCAAATGATGCAGGGTGGTTCCGTGTGGTGACTGATGGGTATCCTTAACCGACATATCGGGATGTCTGGGGTTAGACTTTTTTTGATTTAGATGTACAGAGTATGTATGGTGTTTGTGTTGGGTGTCCTGTTCACTTTAGCGTATATATTTCTTTGATGAAGACCCTTTGACACTTGTGTGTAGAAAAGTATTAGTAGGGAACGTGTCAAAGCTTGGTCTTTAAAATTCTCTTGGGCCCCAAATTGATTGTTTTGTTATTTCTTGATGATTGTATACAGACAAAGAATATCACTTAATGTGCGTTTTCAAATAATTATATTTTGCTCACAAAATAGCCTAATTAGTGAAGGAGTGCACTTAATGCAATAGATAGCAGAAAATAGAAAAATGTCCCATCTTAATACAAAAATATGTATTCATTTTATAGGTAGGATCTTCTTTTAATACCATCCTGTCTCACTTAAAAAACCTACTCACATCATTTAAAGTGGGAGACTTAGAAAAACCCTTCTTTTTCTACCAAAATGTTACTATCAACAGGTTAATAGCTCACTCATTAACTAGTTTCATTTAAAAAAAAATATATTATGCCACAAATATTTAAAAGCATGTTATTCCTCTCCTATTTTTAATCCACAGGTTTTAAATCTGAATTAATTAAAAAGGAGTATAAGGAAATCCCCAATTTTACACATATTGCTGAAGCTTGCTTTATTGCAAATAATTTAATTCAACTAGAAGTAATATTTCATTTCGACATCTTGTCATAAAAGTTCCATTACAAAATACAATACACAAATTCTTACATAAAAAAATCAATAAAATGCATATAATATTTGCGTGCGTAATAACATCAATATAAATGAGCAGCAGTGTTATTTAAGTTAGTGGCCATATGTAAATTATATATTCATACAGTAAAATATTTACGATAATTTACAATAATTATATTTGGTTTCCGTTCGCCAATACCACCCAGCTGTGTTGCATCATGGTATACACGGTATACAATATAGCCATGGAAAAGCTACAGTGGAGTACGTCCACTGTAAACCACCTCCATTGGTTGCTAGGTGTGTTCTGACTATTAAAGATCATTGTATGGGATCAATTGTCATTCACCCTCTGTGCCCTGCTTCTGATGCTCCACATTTGACCCAGGAACTTTGCCCCCTCACACACAAGCAATGGCCTGGCATCAGACTTCAGAATCCTCAGTGAAGTCCAATAGCTGTCAGTTCCAAACTGCTTGCTAATGAAGGTAAGCCAGTTTTTCTTTGGTAATACATACTGTGCACATGCAAACATTACATGGGCTATGGTCTCATGTTGATTTTTACAGGCAAGACAACTGTGTGTGGGCTCAATACCGCTATTCCGTTTTCCAGTAAAATCAATCAGGGGCAAGGGGCCAAAAGTAAAGTAGTTGTATAATTTCCTGTTTGTAGGATGGTCTATAAAAGCTAGATATCCTTCCAGGGAGTGATCTAGTTTATGGGCCATAAAATCTAGGGTAAGCTTCCCCATTACCCTACTGCTCAATTCCACTTGAATTACCCACTCCCGGTAGATCCATATGGGGGAATAAAGAGAGGTCATTAACTTCCCAGATATTCCCCAACCCAACAGGTGTGAGCAAGTACTTAACGCCTCTTACCAAACTGATTTTATTGACAGTATCCCAGAATTTTACATCCTCCAATGCATGGGCATACAGCAACAATTCAGTAGTCGACTTAATCCTTAACCAAACCGGCATGGGGCGCAATCTAGCTTTTGGAATAAAAGAGTGTCTGCCCATGTCTAGCATAAGGAGATGGAGAGGAGTACTTTGGGGTATCATTCCTAGGCTCCTAAGAAATTTAGCATCTGTGCTTCCGAGCTCCTCTACATGGTCCAGGCCCCATAGTTTTTCCCCATGCATCACAGAACTCACTACTAGCTGGCACAATCAGCTTAATGCTGATTGCAAAGAATTGGTGGAAGATCCTTCTCGGTCAGAGGGCCCATCCTGTGGTACACACTTCCCCTACACATCCGGAAAGAAGGAAACTACGCCAGTTTCCGAAAGAATGTAAAAACTTGGCTCTTCCAGAAACAACTGTGCTAAAACCATGCTTATCATATACCTTTGTTCATCCATATGCCAAAGGTGCCGGGAAACCCTTTTTGGGTAGCTGTGCGCCATACAAAAATAAAAAATAAATAAATAATAAATTAATAATGTTGGGTAAATTATGCTCTCTTCCCAAAATCGCAATCAACTGAACTTTTCTGAACTTCTCCTCTTGTCCTGAGGAAAATTGAATTTTGCCCTGTCATGTGTCCCTACGTGTTCCCCATTATATGTTATATGTGCATGATCGATATGCATATTTACCCCCTTGACCGAATAAAGACGCAATTATAGTTGTGTCCAACGTTAGTATGCCAGTTATCCAGTCCTCGCGAAAGCAACGAGTATTAGGCCTATGTTGCCAACGTCTTTACATTGTGCACGTAAAATCATCGAGTTGTCCCCGTTTCTAGGCCTCAAAGGGCCCGGACACCAGATTCGAGTCTCCAGTCTCCTGAAACCACTCCGAGGAGCGGTGCAGCCCCTCCCGCATCCCTGACCCTTCACTTACTTTCTGCCAAGTAGCGCGGTGCCCGGCCTGGCCTGCCTGCCTGTCTGCCAAGAATATGTTATGCCTCTAGTTATCAGTTCAGCTCCCCGGCTTCACATTTCTAAGCTAACGAACCGCATAAACATCTTCAGCTATAGTCTAGTCTTCCTGTCTCCATGCAAGAGAATTACTGAATTAGTATTCATAGAAGATTCATAGCACACGCAATACATGTAGAATATATGCATGCACCAGCCTTAGTGTCAAGTAGCCTTTACCCTGATGACTTTTAGATTCAAGCAACATGTTCTCCAAACACAAGATATCAGATATGCTATAGGTACATGTCGTCCTGACATCCCAGACTTTAGTCTCCTCTTCTAGTGCCAGAAGTCAGAGCCCCAGCTCTCCCCAGTTACACGTCATGGCCCGTTTGCGCGCACCAGTAGGTTAAAGGTTCCAGCTGCCCAGGTAGCCCCCTCCATGTATCCACCCATTTATGACACTTCTGTGACGTTTACATCACATGTCTTCGTGCACGCCCTGTGCACGCCTTCTTTTCACGCCCATATGTTCTTATCTTTCGTTTGTCACTTGTTACGCCTACTGTATTCAATGCAATTACACTGTTTTACTATATATACTGTATGATGTTAATATGACATTAGGGTTTTTACTTCCCTTTGTCCTGTGTCTGTCCCTTCCTGAACCTTTGCAGGTGATGGAACCCGATGGTCCATTGGCTCGAGCCATCTGATTAAAGCCTATTCGACTCAGATACCACGGATCCTGCCTCTTATTTATTGAGCTATCTGTTTCAGTTAATGCATAGAAAAATAGTACCGGTAATTAATTATTTATTTACCACAGTCCTTCTATAGTCCCCTCCGCAGCACGGAGATACCCTTCAGGGGGTGATTCGGGTGCTTTACAAGACTCTAAATAAATGTTTCAGATCCATCTTAGAAATGTGAGATTTCCATGACAGATTATCTGAAAAACAATAACTTTAGGCCTAGGTAATAAAAATCTCTAACAATCTCAAGCTGTGTTCCTCCAAGCCTGGGACAACCCTAATAAGATTTGTGGGGGTTTAAGGCCATGAACTTGGTTTTAGTTGTATTCATTAAAAAACCCTTGGCATCATACAATTCTATAAAAAATGGTTTAGAAGCTTTTGTAGCCCTCCCGGTGTTGTAGACACCATCAGTATGTCATCTGCAAAGAGGAGAGTCACTAATTGTCCCCCTCTAGCATAGGTGTGTCTGTTCCTTTTGCTATGAGAAATTCCACAACATTATTAATAATTAGGGAAAAAAGTTTAGGAAACAGGACACAACCTTGATGCACGGCCCTATTAACTGGACTTTGGTGTAGTTCGCTGAGTTTTGCTACACAGAACTCCCCGAAGTAACAAAAAAACTCTGCAAAGTTCCGTGAGTGGCGGAGTGCAGTGCTGGTATTTCTGCAGCTCGGGAGAAAATCTACCCGAACAGCAGCTCGCGATCGCAAACTTACTGTTCGCTAACTGCAAACTTACTGTTCGCGATCACGTGCAGGGAAAAAACTACACTGCACGGAGCGGAGCGGAGTTTTCATCTCCGCAAACTCGGCGAATGGAGAGAGGTTCATCACCCAGGCCTACTATTAACAGCAATTGGGTCGGTGAGCTGACCTTGCAAACCCCAGCGTACCCTCCCAAAATGTTCTCCATGCAGATGAATCAACAAAAATAAAATTTCTGTGGCACATATAAGTTCCTGAGGGTTTGTCACAAGTTCTGCCTAGGGACAAGGTCAAATGCCGTCTTAAGATCTGTAAAGGCAACATACAAACTACCTTTACCAATTGACACTACTTTCCAACAAAGTAAGAGAAAATGAAACACCTGATCAACGGTCCCTGTTTTTCTCTCTAAAACCTGCTTGGTATGGGGATAAGATTTCATTTTTATTGGCACATGCCTGTATTTTGTGTAGTAGTGTCCTGCTGAAGACTTTCTGAACCAAATCTATTAAGCTGATTGGCCTATAATTACAAGGGGAAGACTTATCACCTATTTTTAACAATGGCACAACTTCAGCTCCTCTCCATATTCCTGGGATAGGGGCACCTTAGGCTATAGCATTTAAATAACATGTACATATATTGCATCCAACCTGGAGTATCCCAAAGGAAAAGATCACCAGGTATCCCCTCAGGGCCCGGTGCTTTGGTCTTTTTTTTCCGCTATGAAGGATATATTGACTGCAATTAGCACAATAGTCCAATTCAACTAGCATTCCAGCAACATGAAAGGACTGTCACAAGGGGAGTGCAGCCAAGGCTTTTTGTTCCAAGCCCAACATAAACTGAGGGCTCTGCGCTCATTCTACAACATGTATTTACTTAATTTAAAGCAAGCCTGATCTGATCCTTCATTTTGTGCCTGATGGTGCAACACCACAAGGTGGGGCCAAATAGTATGCTTTCCCATTCGCTCTTTTAGCAGTCAGGTTGTTCATAAAAAATATGCGGTGATGTTACAATAGAAAACACAAAAAGATGATGGACGGAGCACTGAAACTGTTCAGACACTCACCCCCAGTCACAGATCAGGGTTGAATTCAACATCGTTCTTTATCTCACATTGCCACCTCAGTTCCGACCCAGCTATATGCTAATTAGTCTTGACTATGTGCCTCATGGGAACATACCACCCTGAACTACCAAGCCAGGTCTTCCCTGAACCGGAAACAAACATCCTGGGTCCCGTTTCAGGGAAACACCCCTCATCAGCCAGAAAAGCCAGAATCCAGTAGCAAAGTGAGCATTTGGCAATCAACTGATAGACTACTACTGCTGTTGGAAATATATATCTCACTGAGCTTTCTATATTTTGTTCTCACACAGTAGAGTTTGACATCAGCTTTGTGGACTTTTTAACCATCATTACCATGAGAAAAACAGAGAGAACATAATTTCTGGTCCATCAGATCCAAGCAGAAATAAACATTCTTCACTTGCTGAAATCAGTGTAAAGTATACCATAATTCCTGAATTGAGTCAGACATCATCAGCTAATGATCAGGCTTTTTATATGCTTTTTCAGCAACTATCAAAACAAGCCTTCACTTTAATTAATTTGAAAAGGATAAAATAAATAGCATTGTTATTCAGTGGGTAGTGCATTCCTAGGAAGTTTTAGACCAGGGGTACACCCACTAGTGTGATAACAAAACAACTTTCTGCTTTGTACATACACCCCAGCCAGCCACATAGCTTTTCAATATCTCATAACTCATTCTTATCTGATGACCTAGAAGTGCAGTTCAATACCACTTTATCTCTCAAAGCCAGGTATATAAGATCTTTAATACCACATATTTAAAGTAAAGTTTTCTAAGAACATAAGATTAAAGGTACTGGTTGTTAATTTAGTTATTAACTACATTTGTGTTTAGCATAAATCATAAAGAGCGTTAGTAGACAGTATATGAAAAGCAAATCCATAGGTACGTTTACTATAGTGAAGGTCTTAGTCATAGCTTGTACCTAGACCACATAAAAAATGTGTTAAAATGTTACCATAATGTTCAAGCTTGAACATGTGCAGTATACTTAGGGTGACCAGACATTCCGGATTTCCCCGGACAGTCCTGGTTTTCAGAGAGCTGTCCTGGTGTCATAACAATATTGTCAATTTTATCTAAATTTCCCGGTTTTTGGGACAAAGTTTAGGTCAGCCTGTGATTCAGAAGTGAAAGGTATGCTCTCATTTTGCTTGCACATCTAAAGTCTAAAATAATTGAAGTATTTTTTGGTTTCTGAAAGGCAGCACAGTCCGCTTCCTTATGCCAGCAGCAGAGACAGAGTAGGGAGTAAGGCGCTGGGTGGAGGTCTTGCCGTATTTAAGGTTGTGTGATCACAGCCTTGTATACATATATATATATATTACCTACTGGCGGTCACCAGTAGGTAGTTATAGTTAGGACCTACTTTCCATAGGAAATCCACAACATTCTATTTGGAATAACTTTGGCGCTGGTGGATGAATCTTTGCGAATTTCTCCAAGAAAATGGCCTGCTCGGCCCCGCTCCTTCTCTGAAAGTTTGAGGGTGATTCGTCAAGTGGGGGCCGAGAAAAAAGGGGGTCCCAAAACGTGTTTTCCCCATGCAATTTTCCATAGGGCCTTTAGCCAGGGCTACAGCCCAAACGGCTGAAAAGAATTACACCAAATTTGGCAGAGAGGTAGAGTTCAGTTCTCAGTTTGTGCTTTTTGTTAAATGGTGTAAATCCGTTCAGTAGTTCCTGAGAAACTTAAAATCATAGCAATATCTAGAGACAAAGTACCGCACGCATACGGAAATCCTTACAATTACCAGCACAAGCTGCATGCTGATTGGCTGTCAACTGTCTGTCAACACTCCAAACCAGGAAGTGTTGGCAGCCATCTTGTGCGTCTCTAGAACTGAGTCACAAGAAAACAGTAAAACAAAGTTGAGAAATAAGGATTGTGGTAGGGTAGAATCGTTTTTACCCTCCAGACCTGCTCAGGGGGTCCTACATGCGGGGTGAGGCATACGTGGTGGAAAAGGAAAAAAAAACAAGAACACTGTTTTATTCTTAATTAGCCCAGTAGGGGCTAAATCCTGGGGGCATTTCTTTTCCATAATGGGTGGCTTGTAAGGCACTCCGAGACCTGGGGAAAGGCACCCCCTGGGGTTTTATTTTGAAGTATGGACGCGGGGAGCCGTCTGCGGTCAAGGGGGTATTGTGCCTAAAGAAAAACAGTTCTTTTTGAGAACTAACTTTACTGGTATAAAAAGAGCTATATTTCTATGATAGTATGTAAAAATTTCAGTGTTTTTGTGTACCAGTTGTACACTCTACGCATGCGCAGCCTCGTTTCCAAGCCTATGTTTCTTTTTTTATCTTCAAGTTCACCAAGCAAAGCTGTCCTCATTTCAGGTATTAAATTTGCCGCTTTCTTTACCCGGGCCGTGTGTGTCATCAGCTGCTGTACTTTTGTAATATATTAATAATCATATTCTATCTATATTTATTTAAAACATATTGCCGAGGAGCTAAACGTTGATTACATTCTCCGTCCACCGCCATTTTAGTAGTTTTCTTCCGTTATTTTTATTATACCTATACTTTCATTTTACCCTCCGCCTATCTTCTCTGTGATCCATGAGATTTCCTGCCACGGACACCATGGTGTTTGTCCTTGGCCTCTGATGTTATCAGACTTGGTCACAAATGCATACCTGAAAACTAATTTGAAGCACGTAAGCCACAGCTATCACAACGTGTATCCGTCACCACAAAGCCATTAGGATGTTTATGGCTGTATTATGCGTGGTAAATGTATAGTAGTTGTAAAAGCATGCGTGGTAAAGGCATGTGTGGTAAAGCCATATGCGTGCTAATGGATTTGTGGTGACGGTCACGCGTGCTTATGACCGCGTTGTAATGGCTGTTTCCCTCCAGGACACTGCAGGAACCGGGTCTGGGTGTGACGGAGTCCAGGGTATCAGGCGGTGGGCCACGCAGCCTCCCTCACACTATATAGAAATCTCCGGGGGGTGGTTGTTTTCGTGGTTTGAGGGGCGTCATTGAGGCCCATATAGTTAATTTTGTAGGGGGGTAGGTTTGCACGCGAAAATGTCGCAAGAGGTTTGTAAATGTGGTACACATTTTTTTACTTTGATTTCCTTTCTATGTTGTAGTCCATCCAGAAAAAATATAAGTTATTGTACAGCCAGTACTTTCGAACCCTACTGTCAAACATCTTACTATAGTACTTCAAATTATAAATATTATTTTTGTTGTAGACCGTCCCCCTCCTCCCCCCAAAAAACAAGTATATCGTTTTTTTATCAATTTTTTTAAAAATAACAATAGCTGTAAACGTAATTTAAAGATAATGTAATAAATAACTAGAAAAATAACTTTAATAAAACAGTATTATAAACAAATTGTGATGTGGACTCCAAAAGACGTTGGGTAGGTATTCTGCAAAAGAAAAAAGAAAAAAAGGAGTTTAAAGTTATGTAGATGTGACTAAATAAGGTGAAGCATTACAAGTGAAGGTAACAGTATGATTTTACGTATGCAGTGTGCCTGGTACATTTCACTTCTGTTATAGTCCCGCGTTCAAGTATATGGAAGTGCCTACTGCGTTACTGACACAAAAGTGGCATAACGGGATTGTAAATACGCCGACTTATTTCTAATGCATTGCAATGGAGGCATTGTATATCTAGGCCGCTGTGCTTACCTTGTATATTTAGTGCGGCCAAACAGTGCGGCCACCGGAGTTCACAACTTGAAGACACCTTTGCTTCTACATGTCAAAGTAGACAGCAGTGTCTATAACTATAAAAGAGAAAGAGAAATGATGTGACAGAGAGTGAGACAGAGAAAAAGAGAGAAAACAACATTACAACTGTCTCCCAGAGTCTGGAGTTGAGATTTTTTCTTGAAAAGTCAGACACAGATTTACAAGCCCCTTGCGGGGGGGGCTTAACTCCAAGGAAAAAGAAGAGTGGAGCTGCAGGAGCTGTAAAGGGGGGCTGGACATCAAAGCCTCCTCAACAAGCAAAATGTCTTGAAAAGACCTGTGAAGTACTCGGGTGCGACTGTGTGTGGGCCCAGGAATCTATCTGATCCTAGCTGAAGTCCCGTTAGCCCAATGTGTGTTTTGCACGCCTGCTGCATACTACACATTCTCTAATTTCACAGATAACTTGTCGGTATTTCGGAAACAAGCTTCTTTACTCACCTTGTGCCATTGCCATCGTACTTCTTACATAATCCATCACGAAGCTCTACATCTAAAAGATATTAAAAGAAAGATGTTATGATTGGTAATTGTTACCATATTAATTTGGAGTTAAATAACATCGCGCTTTTATACACGTTCATTCTCACATTTCTACGAACTGTTTGTATTGGTAATATTCCAGACATTTCAGCGATTATAAAAACTTTACTGCTATTGGGAAAAAAATGTATGGATGTAAATTAATACACTACATAGGAGTGCGTTCGTCTAAAATACTAAGTTGTGTTTCTGTATCTAGTCTGCTACTATCCTGACTCCCTCCGATGTGTACTCAAGCCTCACTGCTTACCTTTTCGTGGAAAAGACACCTTCTTCATGACGTAGACCTGATCTCCAACAAAGAAGTCTCATATGTGGTGCCGAGTCTTGATATCTCTATGGCTAACGATATACTCGTGCTCCCATCATCATCATCGCAGGTTCCTCACCCGCTCAGTGCTTCGAGCACCACTAACTCAGTGACCAAAGAGGCCACGCATGTAGTAGTGGGCCCCTTGTACGGTGCTTTGGGAAGAACTCTAAAATGGCGTACAACACGTGCGCTCCGTCTTCTTTATACATAGGGTCACGTGTGTAGTGATGGATACGCTGAATGGGTGTGGTGTGGGTGTATACCAGACATGAGGGAGTGTGTGTGTCGATCTGACAACTAGACCTGCAACCAAGAAATCACTACAACGGAAATGCGGGCCTTGTACTGTTGTTGTGTTTTCCTGGTAGCATAAGAGTGACTTTCTTTATTCTATGTGACAGTCACCATGTATGTAGCCTATTTTGTGATGCATTTTATTGTACAATGCGTTATAAAAACTAGATGTGGTGGGGTGCTTTTAAATTAAACTGTGTACTCTGCTTACGAGTTTGTTGAGTGTAGAAGTATTTTGTTTCTATTTTCTATTCTATCATAATTGTGTTGACTTTTCTCCTTTAGCGTGCAGTACTACATTATTTTATAAAATGTATAACTGTTGAAATCATCTTTGAAAGAACAATGGAAGCTTGTAAGCTGCTCTCTGTGACGAAAAGCAATGCCGGCTCCCGCAGGAAGTGGGGAGCCGGCTGGGACCGTGGAGGCTGTGGGACTCTTCCCACGGTTCGCAACATTACATTTGAGCCCCGGGGGATGGGGTCCTCGGGGATTATAAAAAATTAGTGATAAAGGCTATTTTGTTTATGGTAGATTTATCGTACGCGTACCAAGCATGTATGGACGGCGTACGGTGCGAAGATAGGAAGTCGTCCCATAAGCGTACTGAAGGAAGAAAAAGAAGAATATTTTTCAGATATTTATGAAGTGTATGTGTTTAGATTTTGGGTGGCTCTAAAAAGAGCCCTTGTGTTTATTGGGAGATATTAGTGCCTACAAGTAAGTACCAATGCAGAGTCTAAAGTACAAGAGGAAGACTCTGTTACCCTCATCTGTAAAATGTACACCGTCTCTCCTATAGATGTGATGCATATTGAAACGCAGATAGTTGTGGTAGACGGACCCCATTCGATAGTCTCGGAGAAAGGCAGAAACAGATGTATTCATATATATATCCTAGCTTTCTCAATCTGTTGACAATAGTGGTTGGACCAGTTCCATTTCTGCCTTAGGCATATATTAGAATAAACAAAGGCAGTTTTGGGGAAAAGTGTCATCAATTGTGCGAAGGTGTCCTTCATAAGCATTTCCAGACCTACCCCTGTCAAAGTGCCTAGGTCATTGCCACCACAGGGCACAATCATGAGGTCAGGGTGTTGGAGATGTAAAGAGGATTTTGCCAGTGGCATTAATTGGGGCCACTTTAATCCTCTCTGTGCAATCCATTTAATATCTACATTGGGTAAACGTAGGTCTTTGTGAATTCTTTTCTGTTCTGCGTACCTTTGGCTCCAGAAAATATAACTGTGTCCCACAATCCCCATTGTAAGCATCTTGAAGAGCGGTCTGGATGCACTGTGATGGTCTCTGTAAATGAAAATGCAGTTTTGAAAAAAGAAAAGAAATGATTAGTTGTTTGACAACATTCTACACAATTTCTGTTTTTTAAAAGCCTGATTTTTATTGGTTAAGAAAAACTGATAGAAAAGAACGTTACATAAAATAAGCTGGTATATTCTCAAGTTAAGTACACTTGCTGTTTTAATTTGCAACAATGTATGATGAACTTTTCAACTGTGTGCTCAGTTAGGTGTTCTCTGAAGTTTTTCTATGGTAACTGGGAGAAAGTGGAATGGAGGAAGGGTTGAAAGTTTTGTCAGTTGGAAAGGGTGCAAAAGTTCAAGCAATATAAGTTTGTTTCTTTTTGATTTAATATGGGAATAAATGTGATTTTTTATTTAATTGTATATGTGTGTAGATTGAGTGTGTAGACAGGAAACGTTTGCTATTTGTGTTGGGGTTCAAGGGGGCCTGGTTCCTTCTGTCTAGTTCCCCGTTAGCGTTTTTTTCTTAAAAGTGCCAAGTGCATATGCGAATTTATGGACGCTCCCTAGGGCTCGCTTTAAAAGGGGGCTGCCAACAGGAAACAGGTGCTTGGTTTCTATATTGGTCCCTTGCCATGTGATTCCTGTTCCTGTGGTCCTACCCTGTTTCCCTTCCTTCGAGCTCAGTTCCAGCGGTATTTTCTGGTGCTGGGTTTAGATCCCCTTTTTCCCCTGTTCCCTAGTTTTCCTATTCCCTTGGGCATTTCTGAACCCTTTATTGGGGACCTGTTTTTGATCTTCGGTGACGTTCTTGGATTCGCGGCTGCGTTTCCTTTGGGTTTTAACGTCCCGTTATTATCCCTTTTTGTATCCAAGTCATCTTGTTATACGCTGTGTTTGGGTGGTTTCACGAAGGAGCTGAATACCGGCCGTTTTTGCGCTACCTTCGTGTTATTTGTTAGATTCCAGGGTTTTTTTGGGTATCTTTCGTATTCCCTTGATACCATTTTTCCCCTGTCCCTTTTTTGTCCTCAGAATTGTGATTTCCACCCCCTTTGTCATTCTCGGTGTTTTCCTAGGGGGCGTGGTTGGTCTGGGGTTACGCAAGAAACAACCAATACGATTACAGTGGAAGAATTCCTGTTTCGGGAGGAGCAAGATGGCAGCCTTAGGTTTTATAACTGGTCTTGTCTTCTCACAGAAATGGCTATACTCTTTTTTCCAGAGGACTCCACGCACAGCCAGGGAGACATCCCTTCTATTTTCCAGCTGGCCCTTGGGAGTGAAGTACATGGGGTACTACTGAGGAAATTCGACAAACGATACTTTAAGGCATCAGGGTACAAAATATTGGAAGACATTTGGGGGTTATGGTCGTCTGTTCAGAAAAATCTGGATATTTCAAGGTACAATCAACATACTTTACTCTGGAATTCAGGGCTATTCCCGTATTTAAGTAGCGATGGCCCTTGGAGACACTGGGAAAGACAGGGGATTACTACACTGGGTCAAGTAATGGTAAAGGATGTATGTAGGCCCCTGGAACTTCTGAGGTCACGGTACTCATTACAAGGGAGTCAAGAGCTCAAGTATATACAGCTGGTAAATACAATTAAATCAAAAAGGCCCTGCATAAATGTGTCCAAAGGATGTGCATTACTGGATTACACGAAGGGGGGTGGCTGTAGAATCAGGGAAATATACAGGCTATTCTTGGAAGGGCTCCCCGACGATATGGTCAAGACAGAGTCAGCTTGGGCCTCAAAACTGGGGGATCCAGATATTGACTTGGATAGAGCCATTTTAATGGATAAACGGTTCCTGCGATCTTCAAACCTAAGAGCGCAGCACTTCAAGACCTTATTTAATCTATATTACACACCGGTGAAATTATTCGATTGGGGTAAGAGGGCTGATAACAACTGCCCTAGGTGTGGGAATGGGCCAGCCGATGTTATGCACATGTTTTGTAGTTGTGAAAAACTAGGGCCCATTAAAAAGGAGATTGAAGCGTTTTTAGAGGGGCTGCTAGATGCCAGAATAGATCTATCCCTGACACTTTTAATAATAGGTTGTGATGCCAAACTGGGTCTAAGTATAGAGATGGAGGCGCTCGTTTTTATATCAGTTGCTGTTTTTAGAATATTAATTGCTGCTGCCTGGAAGGATGTCGAGGCCCCAACCTTCCAAATGTGGATCTGTAGGATGCTAGGGATCCACAATATTGAGTCAGAACTGTATGCCTTAAAGGGTGTTAAATCTAGAGAAATGGGGCTACGGATTTGGGCACCAGTGGCTACATGGAGGTTGTCGAGGGGTGGGGTCTCAAGTCATCTTGTTATACGCTGTGTTTGGGTGGTTTCACGAAGGAGCGCTACCTTCGTGTTATTTTTTAGATTCCAGGTTTTTTTTGGGTATCTTTCGTATTCCCTTGATACCATTTTTCCCCTGTCCCTTTTTTGGCCTAAGAATTGTGATTTCCACCCCCTTTGTCATTCTCTGTGGTTTCCGAGGGGGTGTTGTTGGTCGGCCCAACACCGCAGGAGTAAAGAACGTCCCAATCCTCTACCCTCACCGTGACCCCCAACACCCGCAATCAAAACGGATGGTGGAGAACACGACACCGGGAGAAGGTGGGTAACAAAACAAGGGAACCCAAGGTCTTGGGGAACACAACTCGTCTCCTCTGGCTTCTTGGCAGCTGACAGCTTGACACAGACGAGAACGCTAAAATTAAAGAAGGAGACAAGATTAAACACACCCCTACTACTATTACCAGTGCCAAGTACACACACGAACCACCGACCTCCCTGCTTACCCCAGATGACAAACGGCAGTGGCTTGACACGAAACAGGAATTCTTCCACTGCAATCGTATTGGTTGTTTCTTGCGTAACCCCAGACCAACCACGCCCCCTCGGAAAACACCGAGAATGACAAAGGGGGTGGAAATCACAATTCTTAGGACAAAAAAGGGACAGGGGAAAAATGGTATCAAGGGAATTCGAAAGATACCCAAAAAAAACCTGGAATCTAAAAAATAACACGAAGGTAGCGCAAAAACGGCCGGTATTCAGCTCCTTCGTGAAACCACCCAAACACAGCGTAGAAGGTAGCGCAAAAACGGCCGGTATTCAGCTCCTTCGTGAAACCACCCAAACACAGCGTATAACAAGATGACTTGGATACAAAAAGGGAAAATAACGGGACGTTAAAACCCAAAGGAAACGCAGCCGCGAATCCTAGAACGTCACCGAAGATCAAAAACAGGTCCCCAAGGGTTCAGAAATGCCCAAGGGAATAGGAAAACTAGGGAACAGGGGAAAAAGGGGATCTAAACCCAGCACCAGAAAAGACCGCTGGAACTGAGCTCGAAGGAAGGGAAACAGGGTAGGACCACAGGAACAGGAATCACACGGCAAGGGACCAATATAGAAACCAAGCACCTGTTTCCTGTTGGCAGCCCCCTTTTAAAGCGAGCCCTAGGGAGCGTCCATAAATTCGCATATGCACTTGGCACTTTTAAGAAAAAAACGCTAACAGGGCACTAGACAGAAGGAACCAGGCCTCCTTGAACCCCAACATTTGCTATAGGACTTCCTGACCCCCTATGAGTGCTTAGGGGGTTTACAATGATCCCCAAGGTAAAAATCTTTGATGGCCTTTGTAGAGGCTTTGATGGCACCACCTTTGAGATCCGGCTCCTGTAGTGTTACAGGGTGCATAATCCCTGGACACTGTGGTTTGCTATGGTAGGGCGAGAGTTCTCTTTCAAGTAGGAAAGCAGATTGCTTTTCGTCTGTGAGAACAGCATGTAAGCTGGTCTCTCTAACAAAAAGCAATGCCGGCTCCCGAAGGATGCAGGGAGCCGGCTGGGACCGTGGGGGTTTTGGGGCTCCCCCCTTGGTCCTGAACGTTATATTGAGCCCCGGGGGATGGGGTCCCCGGGGATTGTAAAAAATTAGTGATAGATGCTATTTTTTCTTTACGGTATATTTACTGTACGCGTACAGTGCGAATTCTGAAAGTCCTTCCATAAGCGTTCGTAAGCAAGAAAAAATCAATTAACAATATATATTTTACAGATATCTATCAAGTTTATGTGTTTATATGTTGGTTGCTTCTAATGAGACATTTTCTCTTTATTGGTACTTATAAGTAAGTGCTTATGCATAGTCTAAATTTGTTGAGTAGCAGTGTTTTATAGAGTGCTGAACTTTTTACCTCTGTTGACAGTTGACTTTTGCATTATCTGTTGGGGGTAGGTTAGAAAGTTGTCAGTTGGAAAGGTTTGAAATGTTGAACCAATAGAAATGTGTGTTTCGTTTTGAATTAATGTGGGAAGGATTTTAATTGGTTATTTACGTGTATGTATGTGTAAAATGAGAGGGGAAATGTTCCATTTCACGGTTCTGCTGCAAACACTGAACTAGAGAGATTCTGTGTAAGAATATCTACTGTGTGAGTGGCATTCTTGTTAATCTACAAATCAATTTGAAAGGTGAGTTGATAAGTTGTATGGGAATGTATGTGGTGCATCTTTGTACATTAAGGAATTATATTTGTCTCTTTTTAAACGTTTTATAGTAGTAAATGTGTTTTGGTATAATGCATGCTGTAATGTTTTTTGTTTAATATCACATTGTGCATGTGTGTACATTAAGGAATTATATTTGTCCCTTTTTCCATAATTTCTAGCCTCTCTATTTTTATACTCCCCTCTCTCTCCTCTTACTCCTTCCTCTCTCTTGGTACTACTCTCTTTTTTTATGTTTTCCTCTGTGCTCATATTGCCCTTCTTTGTCTTTATATTTTCCTGTCTCACGTCTTATTCCTTGTCTCCTCATTTTCTTCCCTCTCTCTTCATATTTCATTTCTCCCTGTTCTATCCTTTTTCTCATTTCTCTCCCTCTGTATATACTCTGGGCAGATTTACAAGCTCCTTGTGCGTCTTACTTGTTTTATTGTGTTAGTGTTTTTGATGCAATAGTGGCAGAAATAATGTAGTAAATTTCATATGTATTTGGAAAATGAGTCATTGTTGTTCACTGAAATGTAGTAATTATATACATGGAATATGCATAGTCAATTAAACTTTTTTCAGTAGTAAATGGTAAAATGCATGGTCTCATATTTTTTTGTCTAATATCACACTGTGCATGTGTGTACAATAAGGATTTATGGGGCATATTATCAAGCCTGGGCGATAAAATTATCGCCGCTTTATCAGCAGGACACTGCTGATAAAGTGGCGATAATGGGCTTGATAATATGCTCAATGGAATTCCAATCGAACCTCTTGTTAGATGTCCTTCACGTGTGTGAAACCTATAGTTTTTTCAGTGAATATACATATATATATATATATATATATATATATATATATATATATATATATATATATATATATATATATATATATATATATATATCCAAAAACAAACGGCGTACCTTTAAGCACTTATTTCGAGTAAAACACAAGGAGTCGGGTCTCTTAAGCCAAAATAGCGAGATTTATTAAGTCATAAACCTTGTGACACGTTTCGCGCTCCACAGAGCGCTTGTTCACACAACGTTTTTACATTTTGTTCGTGTTTATAAAGAACCATAGAAAAACCACACACTTTTGGTTCGTCTACATGGAAAGGGACTATGTTTTTCACCGCCATCTTATAATAATGCAAATCGATCGTAAATGATAATATAAACATGTTACTTTCAGCAGTCACAGCTCCAAATAAATAATATAATGTTCCTCACAGTCCCAATCAATCTGTGCACATATCGCCGTGATCATACTGTTTTATGTACAAGTGTGTTCAAAATAGCAGTTCAGTCTTATCACGTGCATTGTGGGATTCGTAATTATACTTATACCTCAGTTTGTTTTGAGGCACACAAACTTGCACAGCCTATGTTGTATATTCATTGGTATTCAATAAAATATCAACAACATAAATCAGGTCAGTGATTATGAGTTTATGTTATTTACATATGAATATGAATGGTAAGTTGGTCAAATTGATCAAATTCTGGCTAGTTAGTGCCTATGACCCAAACAACATGATACATAGAACATAGTATTAAAAACAGGGGTCGTATTGTGAGAAAGGTCTGTGCTCCGATTTGACAGTAGTGAACGGCGTGATCCGCGTATTTGTAAATATTGCTATAACAAATTAGATGAGAACAAAACGCCTGCTAGAGCTGTGCATAATAATCTTGAGTTAGTAAATATTCCTTCTGAACTGATGGATTTAAATACCTATGAGTCTATTCTTATTCAATGTGTGCATCAATCTCATGCTATTGTTCGTATGGAGCCTAAGACAGGAAAATTGCCTCCTTCAGATTTACAGAGAGGATTAAAGGGAAGAGTTGTATATTTGCCTCTAGATTTAAAGAAAACTATTTAAACGATTGGTGCAGAAAATGTAGAGGATGAACCTTTAGTTATTCTTGTTAATGGCGTTCCTACTAAGAGTAAGAAAATCTGGCAAGAATTAGTGAATGTTAGGAAAGTGAAAAACGCAATGTTGGATCTGGTAAAAAAATTTCAATATTATAAAAATATATGTGAGAACAGAAAAAAACTCTGTAGAAGAAGATAGTGACTAGCCATCTGGACAAATTAAAAAAGTAGATGTGTCCAGAACTGAAGAAATCTACGAACATTACAGTGTTCATCCACTGCATTCTAAACATGTGATGGGGAATACTATAGAGTTATTCCAAATGAAAGAAGCAAAAGGAAGTCCCATTAGTGTATGGGAAAAAAGCTTGAAAGGTCGTTGTTTCCCCCAGTTGTTTCCCACAGGAAAAGGAGGACGATATGATGACCGACCTGTGCAGATGCCTGCATCTGAATACCGGACATCAAGATTATATGCAGAAGATCCAAGATTTCAACAATGTATTCCGTATTTGTTTCATCTTTTGTTTGAGAGTGATTTGTCTGGGCTTTCTTATGCAGTAAACCATATATTGAAAACAGGTGTACATCTGCAAAATGTTTTGGCAAAGGAATCTATGGATAAAGTACATCAGAAAGATAAAGTTTTGGAATCTCAGCTAATTAATCTTATGGCATGTCAGCGTGGTACTGATGAGTACTGGTACCGTCGTCATGGAGAACTTAAATGTATGCTAAGGAACTCAGGAACTCCTACATGGTTTCTTACTCTAAGCTGTGCTGAATATGCTTGGGATGATTTACTTCAATTTCTTCGAGAGGCAAATCCAAATATACTAAATATTGAATACAAGACACCTGGAGACTGTGCTCTTTGAATCCAGTAAATGTATGCAGGTATTTCAATCATAGATTCAAAGCTATGATGTCTTTTATCACTAATAAAAAAAATCCTCCTCTTGGAGAGGTTCTGGATTTCTTTTGGAGAAAGGAGTATCAAGCGAGACGTGCTCCTCACATACATATGCTAATATGGATCAAAGATGCTCCCAAATTTGGAAATTTGGATGCTGTGCTGTCTTTTATTGAAGAATATGCTACATGTGATATACCCAAAAGTAGACAAGATAAGGACTTAAGACAACAAGTCTTACGATTCCAAAGCCATTGTTGTGGGAAATACTGTCGTCGAAAATCTAAGGACAAGTTCTACACCAAATGTCGTTTTGGATTTCCACGTCCTGTAATATCGAAAGGAAGAGTGAACAGTTTTATGTCATCTTTGCGACATACTATCACAAGAAATTCTCTAAAAAATACCTACAACTGAAATGAAGAGTCAAAATACATAAATGACTACAACCAAGTCATTTTGTCCATGTGGAATGCTAACATGGATATTCAATATGTTGCAGACAATTCCATTGCTGTTGCTCGATATGTAACATCCTACATAACCAAATCAGACAAAATTGAAGGAAATGTGGGAAGAGATTTCCCACGAGAAGAGTCTAAGTAAGAAATTATATAGTTACAGTTTGAAGATGTTATCTCATCGAGAAATTAGAGCGTATGAATGTTCAGATCGCTTATCATCTGCAATTCTATACTCCAAATCGGATATATGACGTTAAAACGCATGTTTTTACAACGCATACCGTTACAACGGGACTTTTACAACGCCAATACTATTACCACGCATGTATTTACAACGCATTTTTTTACAACGCAGGTACCTTTACAACGCATACCATTACAACGTAAGTATTGGTAAGTATATATTTTTTTTTTAATTGCATATTATTTAAAATTAATATAATGTAATGTAATTGTATTTAATTTAATTTAATTTAATTTAATTTCATTTAATTAATTTAATTTAAATTTAATTTTATTTTATTTTTACCCTGTACCCCTTTACCCAAAAACCCAAAACTGACCCTGAACCCTAAAAATACCCCTTTACCCAAAAACCCAAAACTGACCCTGAACCCTAAAAATACCCCTTTACCCAAAAACCCAAAACTGACCCTAAACCCTAAAAATACCCCTTTACCCAAAAACTGAAAACTGACCCTAAACCCTAAAAATACCCCTTTACCCAAAAACTGAAAACTGACCCTGAACCCTAAAAATACCCCTTTACCCAAAAACTGAAAACTGACCCTGAACCCTAAAAATACCCCTTTACCCAAAAACTGAAAACTGACCCTAAACCCTAAAAATACCCCTTTACCCAAAAACTGAAAACTGACCCTGAACTCTAAAAATACCCCTTTACCCAAAAACTGAAAACTGACCCTGAACCCTAAAAATACCCCTTTACCCAAAAACCCAAAACTGACCCTGAACCCTAAAAATACCCCTTTACCCAAAAACTGAAAACTGACCCTGAACCCTAAAAATACCCCTTTACCCAAAAACTAAAAACTGACCCTGAACCCTAAAAATACCCCTTTACCCAAAAACCCAAAACTGACCCTGAACCCTAAAAATACCCCATTACCCAAAAACCCAAAACTGACCCTGAACCCTAAAAATATCCCTTTACCCAAAAACCTAAAACTGACCTTGAACCCTAAAAATACCCCTTTACCCAAAAACCCAAAACTGACCCTAAACCCTAAAAATACCCCTTTAAAAAAAACCTAACATATAACATTTTAAATATAATTATATACTTACCAATACTTACGTTGTAATGGTATGCGTTGTAAAAGTACCTGCGTTGTAAAAACATGCGTTGTAAATAAATGCGTTGTAATGGTATTTGCGTTGTAAAAGTTCCGTTGTAATGGTAGTGCGTTGTAAAAAATGCGTTGTAATGTGTGTTTACCCTCCAAATCTAGTAGAATCATTTGGGTGAGTTTAGGTCTTGCTGCAACACGAAATCAAGTAGTTAAATCGGTACAAGAAATTGAATATTTAGCTGAAAAAGAGCCAGACAGTACAGATATTGTGAAAACAATTATGTTGGATACATATTATCCAAATAGAAGTCATCATCTTGAAAACATGGGTCTCTATGAAGTGCTTCAAAACTATATTTTTAAACGGCATCTTACAGAACACATCAAAAATGGTATATATGCCATGGTTGGTTCGGAAGGAAGTTTGGTGAAACAAAGAAAAGGACATTTGATTAATCACCGTAAACTGAGTTGCGAAACACCTGATTAAAGGGAATATTACTATTTAGCTCTTTTGCAACTTTTCAAGCCATGGCGTTCAGAATTGGAATTACTTGGAGATTTTCGAGAGCTATGAAGACTCCTTCAACGCATGTAAAGATACTATGGAATGTCCTGTTTTTGCTAATCATGTGAAAATGTTGAACGACGAAATAGAACAAGAAGCTACAATTGCAGCTGAGATTGCTAGAGACAGTTCTCAAGACAGTCAAAATGAAGTAGCAACTGCTACGGAAGAGGTGAAAACAGCAATGTATCATGCTCAAGGAGATGTAACAAACTTAGGAAACTTGGAAGAACAACTACATTTTGAGCAGAAACAAATATATGACCAAGTGAGAGAACAAATTGACCATGGATTACTTCATGAAAAGAAAGAGTGATGTTGCTCATCATTTCAACCTATACGAATGTACGTGAGTGGACAAGCTGGAACAGGTAAAAGTTTTTTAATTAAAGTAATTACAACTTATCTACATAAAACAACTGAGTCGCATTTGTCTTGTGTTGTCAATGCTCCAACTGCGTTGGCAGCACACAATATTAAAGGAATTACTTTACATTGTTTATTAATGCTACCAGTAGAGCATGAAAACAAATTAGAATACCACAAGCTGTCTGGAGAAGCTTGTTGTGAAGTTTCAAGAGTCTTAAGGAAAATGAAACTTCTCATTTTTGATGAGGTAAGCATGGTAATAAACCTAATGCTTGCCTTTGTGCCTTTAAGCATGCAACAAATTCTTAAAACAGAGTATGACGTATTATTCGGAGGAAAAAACGTCATAGCTTTTGGAGATCTTCTACAACTTACTCCTGTAAAAGGAGAACCAGTGTTTAAAACACTGGCGCATGAAGATACCAGAAAGTCTTTGGGGAGCATTGGAAATGTAAACATTTGATCATATTTTGAGTATAAGGAACTTATTACAAATATGCGACAGGCAAATGATGCTGATTATGGAACTATTCTTCAAGATATAAGAATTAGAAAAGTGACTGAATATGGAAAACAAGCTTTAAAGAGACGATTACTTTCCAATTTGTTTCCTTATGAAAATATTGTCCCAGAGAAAATATACATGAAAATTGCAAAAAATAAATCTGTAATCTGCTTAATGCCAACACTGCGTGGATGTTCTATATTCAATGAAGAAATGTTAAAGTTAAAGTTGGAAAATGAAGAAATTATAAAATTAGAAGCTATTGATTAAATAGAACATGAAGGAATCACTATTATTTTGACTGAAAAGTTGAAGAGGAAATTGTATTTTTTAGAGAAATCGAAAATTTTTGAACATTGGAAAGAAAGATTCTGTTGGTTGTTGTATTCTGTTTATGAGAAATGTAGTAGTGATAAAAGTAAAATACAACGTGTTTCTGATGTTCGAAATGTTTTGGACATATGTTCTGGTTCTACTCAATTTACGCAGAATATTCAGCAAGATTGTCAGGAATTTGTAATGTACATGCTTGTTGTATTGGAAGATGAAGGTATAGATATTGAAAATCTTTTTGGCCTTTCTTATAAATGGGAACATAACTGTGAAAATTGTTTGTAGTAACATTGACAGTGAAAGATTGATGGATCTGACCTTACCTGACTGTGAATCAGTGTCTTTTACCAATCTAATTAGAGGAGCAAGTCAAAACGTGGAGTGTGGACAATGTAAATCAGAAATGTCATCAACATTATTTATACAATGATATGGACAGTATGTAATTTTAATGCTGCAACGTTGTAGAGCTGATGGAAGAAAATGCTGTAGCTGGTCAAGTTTCAATATCAGGAAGAACTTTTGTAGCTGTTGCAATTATTTTTCATGATGGACCGTCTACAACATCTGGACTTTACGCTGTTTATTTAAAGTATCTGAAAGGTTGGATACATTGTAATGATAGTCAATTGGTTTTTAAACAACGTTTGCCTAAAGAATTACAAAATTCTTCCCTAATATTTTTAAAGCCAAAATTTTAGGAACAAAATTTGGCTTTTTAGGATTACTGCTGTTAAGGTAGGTTAGTCTGGTGTTGTAGAGTATTTTGTAAGTGAGGGTGAGGAGCTTGAGTGTGATCCTCTTGTTGATATTGAGGCAGTCTAGGTGTATCCAGTGGTGGGTGATGTGGCTGCAGCAGGGGACATTGATGATCACTCAGGTGGAAGTCTTTTGGATTTGTTGTAGTTGTTGTAGGTGTTTAGCTGGAATTCATGTGTAGAGTGTTTTGCCACAGTGTAGTCTGATGCTGATCTACTTGAAAATGTTGCGGAGCATGTGGAGGGTGTTATAGCAGTACGAGGAGATGGTGTAAACTTGCTTGCACATGGAGAGGGAGGAGTTGAGGATGAATCCTAGGTTGTGGACATGGTCAGAAGGTGTTGGTACTGTTCACAGTGTAGTCAGGTAGCAGGAGTCGTTCAATGCTGAGGGGGTGGGTCTGAGGATGAGTAACTTCATCTTGTGCAAGTTCATGTTTAGAGAGCTGCTCTTTATGTAGTTGGTGACGTCCTTCATTGTGTGGTGGAGGTTGCTTTTGGTGGTATGTGGCTTCTTGGTGAGGAAGAGGATGAGCTGGGTATCGTCGGCATAGGAGATGATGTTGAGGTTGTGATGGCGGGCCACTTGTGTGAGGGTGGCCATGTAGATGTTGAATAGCGCCAGGCTGAGGGATGAGCACTTGGGGACGGAGCAAATGATGTCAGTGGTTTTGGATCAGAAGGCTGGGAGGCAGACGCTCAGGATTACTATTGAACAATTTCCAAACTAAGAATTTGATGCATACTATTTGGCCATGCGGAAAAGTATGTGAAACCATTAAGGACTTTTTGTTGTATATTGTTGTATATTTTGTCAGCATATATTTGTAAGTAACATTATTTACAGTGTATGAAAATTATTCATAATGTTTTGTTATTTTATGATTATTTGACGTGTCATATTTACGTAAGAAATTGATCTTAGAAAAAAACATTTAAGATATGTTTTATTTCTATTTTTTAGATTGTCATTGAGAATGTTGAATGTTTTTTTCAAGATAATCTTATTGATTGTCTTTTTTTTGCCGGTGATATGTGATGAGTACTATTGAAGTCACTGTTTCTAGTGAAATTCAATATATTCTGAGAACAGCAAAAAAGGCAAATGTAATACTTTACAAATTATTTTGTGTTGTAAAGATATATTGTAACTGTATTTTTTTGTGTCTTCCTCAGATGATAATTTTATAATGTATCATTTTTTTTATTATTTATTATGCTTAAGGTAAGTACAAGTGACTGTTAAAAATGGTTGATGGAATGTGCTTGTACCGAGCTGAAGTAACAAAACATGGATGGAGTACATTATTGTTTAAAGATGGTTTGTATCTTTTAAAGACATTTAAAAAAATTATATACTGAGTGTACCAGTGTTCTATACCTGTTACTGTGAGTATTTTCGACTTATATAAGGAATTACTACTTTCTAATTATGTTAAAAGGTGAGTACTGGATAGGTCTTTAAGAGTTAATTTCTGTGAAAAGACATGAAGTATTCAAAAACTAGTGTGATACTGGTACCTAAATATACACAGATATTCGGGACGACAAATAGTATCTCTTACATTTTACTAAAACGCATTCACTATTTTGGAATGGGTAAGGTGAATAGACATATTCTACATTTTTTAGTACTGCATTTTACTATAACAGCCTGAGTCTTTTCCTATAGTCATAAGGAGTGACTGGTTTCAAAATTTAAGAAAACTTAAGAACAGGATATCCTTATAAGTAATTATATTTATATAACTTTATAAAGGAGTACAACTTTACTAATGGAATGTTATTAGACAATGGTATTTATATAACATTTTTTTTAGGCCAAAATAGTTGAAAACGCTAGTTTTGTATTATATATTAAGAAAACTGATCAAATGAACTGTTTATATTTTTATACAAGTAGCTACAACATAAGAGAAAAATTATGGAATGTGAACAGAGCCATACTGAGGAGATTTTGGCAATTACCTTGAGTGTAATTGAAGAACTAATCATATGTCAAGTCAAGTCAAGTCAAAGAATTTATATAGCGCACTACATACCCAGAGGGTTTCAAGGCGCTTAGGAAGGGGAGGAGGATTACTTGTCAAATATCCACGTTTTAAGTTGCTTTCTGAATGCAAGGTGGTTCTGGGTAAGGCAAAGGTAAGCGGGGAGTGAGTTCCATGTTTTAGCAGCCAGGTATGAGAAGGATCTGCCACCCATGGTGGTCTTGTTGATGCGAGGTACAATGGCGAGGGCTTGGTTGGAAGAGCGTAGTTGGCGGGAGGGGGTGTAGAAGGACAGTCGTGAGTTGAGGCATTCTAGTCCGATGTCGTAGAGTGATTTGTGAGCGTGGGTAAGCAGTCGGAAAGTGATCCTCTTATTGACGGGTAGCCAGTGGAGGTCTTTAAGGTGACCAGAGAAGTGTTCGTTGCGTGGGATGTCTAATATGATCCTGGCTGAGGCGTTTTGGATTCGTTGGAGTTTCTTCTGGAGTTTAGCGTTAGTGCCTGCGTAGAGGGTGTTTCCGTAGTCCAGTCGGCTCGTGATCAGAGCGTGGGTGACTGTTTTCCTTGTTTCGGAGGGGATCCAGCGAAATGTTTTTCTGAGCATGCGAAGAATGTTGAAGCAGGAAGAGGATACGGCGCTGACTTGTCTGTTCATTGAGAGTGAGGAATCCAGGATGACGCCTAAGTTCCGTGCGTGGTCTGTCGGGATGGGTGCTTTTCCGAGGGCTTCCGGCCACCAGGAGTCGTCCCATGCGGAGGGGGATGTACCTAAGATGAGGACTTCTGTTTTGTCTGAGTTCAGTTTCAGACGGCTTTGTTTCATCCATTCGGCAACTTCTTTCATTCCTTCGTGTAGGTTAGTTTTGGCGGTGCTGGGGTCATTGGTGAGAGAAAGGATTAGTTGAGTGTCATCCGCGTAGGAGATGATGTTGAGGTTGTGTTGGCGGGCGATGGCTGCGAGGGGGCTCATGTATACGTTGAAGAGGGTGGGGCTGAGTGAGGAACCTTGTGGTACGCCACAGATGACTTCGGTGGCATCGGACTTGAATGGTGGGAGGCGGACTCTCTGGGTTCTTCCGGTGAGGAACGAGGTGATCCAATCAAGTGCTTTTCCTTGGATTCCGATGTTATTGAGGCGTTGTAAAAGGGTGCTGTGGCAGACTGTGTCGAATGCTGCAGAGAGGTCAAGGAGGATGAGGGCGACTGTGTCTCCATTGTCCAGTAGAGTTCGAATGTCGTCTGTTGCTGCGATGAGGGCGGTCTCAGTGCTGTGTTTTGCTCGGAAGCCAGATTGTGAGGGGTCGAGGGATTTGTTGGCTTCGAGGAAGGCGGCGAGCTGGTTGTTGACAGCTTTCTCGATGACTTTGGCCGGGAATGGAAGAAGCGAGATGGGGCGGTAATTTTTGAGTTCGGTGGGGTCCGCTGTGGGTTTTTTCAGAAGGGCGGTGAGTTCAGCGTGTTTCCAGCTTTCCGGGAAGGTGGCGGAGTTGAAGGAGCAGTTGATGACGTCTCGGAGGTGCGGTGCTATGACGGAGTCTGCTTTGTTGAAGATGTGGTGAGGACACGGGTCTGTGGGGGATCCTGAGTGGATGGAGTTCATCAGGCGGATGGTGTCCTCAGTGGAGATTGGGTTCCAGTCGTTAAGGGTGTTCACGGGGGGAGAATGTCCAGCAAATGGTAGGGTGTGTTGGTTTCCGGGTTGGTTGTCAAAGCTGTTGTGGATGTCTGCAATCTTGTTATGGAAAAATGAGGCTAGGGAGTCGCAGAGGGCTTGAGAGGGGGTGATGTCGTTGGAGTTGGCCGAGGGATTGGAAAATTCCTTGACGATGTTGAAAAGTTCTTTGCTGTTGTGGGCGTTGTTGTCGAGTCGATCCTTGAATGCTGTTTTCTTGGCTTTTCGGATTAGTTGGTGGTGTGTGCGGGTGGCGTTTTTGAAGGCGTCCTTGGTGCTAGTGGTTGGGTCTTTTTTCCAGGCCTTTTCAAGGGAGCGGCAGAGTTTCTTGGATTTCTTAAGATCATCGTTGAACCATGAGGCCTTCTTGCTGCCAGGTTTGCTTTGACGTTTTTTCAGTGGTGCTAAGGTGTCGGCGGTGTTGGATAACCATAGGGTGAGGTTGGCGGCGGCTTCGTTAGCGTTAGAAGAGAGGGCTGTGGTATTTCGAAGGAGAGATGCGGAGATCTGGTCCGTGGTGATTTTGTTCCAGTTTCTTTGCAGGGTAGGATGGAGGTGGATGGTGGGTTTTGGTTTGTTGTAGGTGAAGTGAACGCAGCTGTGGTCAGTCCAGAGGAGATCCGTAGTGTGGCTGAAGGAGACATTATTGCTGGATGTGAAGATGGGGTCGAGCGTGTGGCCTGCGATGTGGGTGGGGGAAGTGACTAGTTGTTTAAGTCCGAGGTTGGCGAGGTTGTCCAAGAGGGTGGCGGTGTTGCGGTCGTTGATCTTTTCAAGGTGAAAGTTGAGGTCTCCCAGAAGGATGTAGTCTTTGGAGGGGAGCGCGTGTGGGGTGATGAAGTCCGTGATGTCTTCACTGAATTTTGCGCGGGGTCCTGGTGGTCTGTAGAGGAGGGTGCCTCTGAGTGTTGTTTTGGGGTCGATGTGGATCTGGAAGTGAAGGTGTTCGGAGTTAGCGAGCTTGGCGTCAGAGCTGGTTGAGATGCAGATTGATTTCTTATGGACGATAGCGATGCCTCCTCCTGTGTGGCTGGTGCGGTCTTTGCGAGTGATCTTATAGTCTTCTGGGATGGCAATGGTGATGTCTGGTGCGGAGGAAGCATTCATCCATGTTTCTGTTAGGAAGGCGATGTCAGGAGAAATGGTGTCTAGTAGATTCCATAGGTCAATGGCGTGCCTGTGGACTGATCGGGTGTTGAGAAGGATGCATTGTAGGTGGTTGGGGTCGGGAGTCCGTGGTGTGGTCGTAGCGGAGATGTTGTTGGTTCCGCTGACTTTGCAGGAGTAGCAGGAGAAAGGTCCATGGGTGTGTCCAGGAGCGGCTTGGACGCAGTTGGGGGCGCGACCGGGGTTAAGGGCTAGGAGGGTGGTGGCATCGTAGGTAATGCGGGAGGGCTGGGTAGCGCGAGGGGCAGGGGGTCTGGCGCTGGGCGCGGGCCAGGCGCGGACGGGCGTAGACGGGCTTACCTTTGGCGCACCTTCGGCGCGGATTGGGCGCGGTCGCTGCACGTGAACGCTGCGCGCGGGAACAACTGTCATATATGGATAGTGGAGGGGGAGGGGCGAGGGCGTCTCAGCTGGGAGGCGGGGCGGGCTAGGTATCAGGACAACAACAACAAAATGGAGGGCGCTTGGGGGAATATGCAAAAAGATCAGCAAAGTCGCGCTGGCAATGTAAAATTACTAAATATGCAAAGCGGCATACAAAGTGCACAGCAGGCAATTCAATCAGCACAGTTAGCAGCACAAAGCGTTCAGAAACGATACCGGAGCCAAAGGGAGCGACCACTCGGCTGGGAAGCGTAGAGTGAGTCACGGCGCTTCCAGGTAACGGAGCGCTCTTCAAGACTGTGGGAGGGCGTCTCAGCTGGGAGGCGGGGCGGGCTAGGTATCAGGACAACAACAACAAAATGGAGGGCGCTTGGGGGAATATGCAAAAAGATCAGCAAAGTCGCGCTGGCAATGTAAAATTACTAAATATGCAAAGCGGCATACAAAGTGCACAGCAGGCAATTCAATCAGCACAGTTAGCAGCACAAAGCGTTCAGAAACGATACCGGAGCCAAAGGGAGCGACCACTCGGCTGGGAAGCGTAGAGTGAGTCACAGGCAATGAGAGTGAAGAAGTGGAAATTATTGCTGCAGACATGAGCTATGATTTCGAAGACGAAAGTTTTGATGCAGATTTTGTGGAAGCAATTAATTATGTTGAAATTTTAGAACAAATTAATTTGAAACTGCTAACGAGGGAATTGATGTGTATGAAATACCTGATGAAGCTCTGTTAAATTATGAGATGTTAGAAGAATACATTTATTGTTTAAAAATAGTGAAGGTTTATAGTGTTCTATGCACCAGCAAACTTGTCTTTTATTCCTCAGTGTGTATCCCTACACTTCCAGCAAACACTATCATACTACTGTTTCAGTATTATAGTGAACCCTTACAGCAGTATGTGGTTACCTATACACTGTTGTAAAAGTAAAGCTACTATACATTCTGCCACACAATCTGCTTGCGGAATTGTAATCATTCAGTCAGTACCTAAGTACTCATGGTGAAAGTGGGCCTTAGGGCATGGACTGCTTGAATGTTCTATAGACTATGCATGCACTGTTCTATGCACCTACTAATTTACCTTTTATATGTTCAATCCCCAGTCTTTAACCTTACACTTGCACGAAACACTCTGTCATTCCTGTTGTAGTTTTGTAGTGACTCATTAATCAGTGTGTAGTAATCCATTCACTACATTCAAACAGTAATCAGCAGATGTACAATAAGTGGTACATCCCCAGAGATATGCCAGTTATTGTGCACTGTGACATCACCATCATGGATGCATTGTATTTACAATGTGGTGTATTATGGGGCAAAAACTGCACAGATATGTGATGTATTTGTGTTGTGAAGGTGGCGCATTGCTTGACTTGCTTTAGAAACACAACGCAGCTCCAGCAATGCTCTTGGGGCCCTATGCTTACAATGCTGTGGCAATCCTTACACCTGTTTCAAGCAGATGCAGGGTTTTGATGCAGCATAAGTGTAAAAGGGACTGAATGAAATCTTATAGATTTCACTTAGTCACTTTTAGGAGGCGTTCCTGCACCAGAACACCTCCACCCCCCCTCTGCGCAGGAAAGCCTCCTTCTGGTGCAGGGCTTTACAATGTGATGCACCTTCCATAAGCATGTCATTGTAAATACCACACACCATGGCACATCTGTTGCACCACAGCTGTATCACAAAAGTGACGCAACAGATGTGTAAAAGAGGCACAAGGGGGTTGTAAATCCGCTCTTAACACATACAAACTCACTCAGGCAGTTTCACCAGCCGTGCAAATTGAAGCATAGATTTGTAACATATTTATATCGATATGTTACATTCAAGTGCTGCAGAAGTACTAAACTATACTATAAATACCTTATAGATTTATGCTGTAGCACTTCTTTATAGTTCTGCACTTTCACATTCACCATACAGTAGAAATGTATTCATTCATTCATTTCTGAACTGACAAACATTTACACACTAACATAGAAATATAGTTCTTTCTTTGACCAGTGAAGGTAGTTCTAAAAATAACTCTTTTTGTATTTTTTGTTTTTTATTTTTTTTTATTTTTTGAACAAGTTTTTTTTTTAACTAAAAAAATAGAACAGGAACCCAAAAAGTGTCCAACAGGAACAAAATGGAATGTGAAAAAAAAAACTAAAGGTGATGACAGTGATGTTCACGCTTCATGCATTTTATCAGGTCGATGGACTGTTCCCCGTGACATAAAATTTCATCACAATAAATGCAGAGGATTTTAACTTCACCAAAATCATGTTCGATCTGTGGTTGTGGACTGCTTCCCACAGGTGGTGGTGGTGCACTTGATGTAGTTGCTACCGCAGCAGGTGGGTTCTCTTGCAACCTCCGTGTTGCAGTTCTTGCTAAATTGTTGGGGTGCAAGGTCTTCACGTGCCGCACCATACTTGCAGTGCCAAATGAATGTTTTTTTGCAGGATTGCCCCTGGAAAGTGTAGTTTGTCAAATTTTACAGGTCACAAGAGGTGCATTGACCTTTTTTTCCCCTTCAGGGAAAGTAAAAAACTTCCAAATGACCGCCTCTTTTTCTTTCCTCTGAGGTGCTTCTGCAACAAATTATCCATCAGAGGAGTGGCTGGAAGATGAGTCCATAGGTGTTGTCATCGTTCTAATTTGACAGGCTTCAGAGAAGAGATACTTCTTCTTAGAAAGTCAAAGTAGAATGATTTAAATAGGAGGGGTCTTTCAAGAGTTGGAATAGGAAGTGTTATGAACCAATCTAGTATCTTCTTTTTAAGTCACATGGCTTTGTGTACTCATATGGTGCGTTTACAGTGCTCTTACAATGCGAGTGTGAACGACGTACTTCCGTGATTTGCATAATTGCTTTTAAAAGTAATATACGCTTATTATAAGTTAAAAAAAACTAGTTTCATGATTATCCCAGATAATGTCTTCCCTTAATATGTACATTAAATACATAAATATATGTTTTCGAACAATTACAAACTTTCGCGGCGTGCGCGTACGGAACGCCGTAAATGATGTTACGCAGAAGAGTTGATGCGACGCGCAACGTCAAAGTGTATCCGTATCTTGTGCGCGGATTTGCAGAGAGGACGATTTACCGTTCAAAGTATGGTACGATCGCCTATCAAAAAAATGAAAAAGGAATTATATAGAATTTTACTTTAATATATTGTAAAAAACTGTGTAATTAATAAAAATTAAAAAAATTGTAAAGTACTTTTGTTATTATTTTACATAAGGAATATGAAATATGACTTATAAAATAAAATAAATATAAATATTTATCATAAAAATTTAAGAAATTAGTATAAAAATGAAGAAATATAATATTTAATTCATTTACAAAACCTTTGAAATTCACTGAAAAAAACCATAGGTTTCAGCCACGTTATAGTTAGGAATTGGCATTTGAAAAACCTTGCAAATTCACTGAAAAAAACATAGGTTTCACACATGTTATAGTTAGGAATTAGCATTTAAAAAAACCTTAGAAATTCAGTGAAAAAACCATAGGTTTCACACATGTTATAGTTAGCTGAACATTTCACTCATACAAAACCATTGAAATTCCCCCGTTATAGTTCATTCAGCAAACTATAACTCACGCGCCCGCAATGCACTGCTTATGACGTCACCTATGACATCACTCATGAATTGGTCAGTGATATCACGCATGACATCACTCATGACATCTCAAATGACATCACTGATGACATCACTGATGACATCATCCTTGTGAAAGAGTGGCAGACCTCCTCTCACCCTAATATAACCTTTGATGCACACATTCAAAAATAGAAACTATTTTTTTTTTAAATGGAGATACCAATACCAGTTACAACAACATGTTAGGTAACTCCAACATCTACATACACATCCACTCATTCACCAACAGTTCTATATAGTCACTCATACATGTACTCACTCATTATATGTACTCATACACCTATACATCATGTTACACACTGATACTCATCTATAGAGTTACTCACAAACATACTCACACATTGAAATAAACTATCAAACATCCATTTACTTGCATATACAGGTATACACACACAACTACACTTACTTCTACAGAAACATACACATACTTACTCTCTTAAGCAATCACTTATAGAAACACATACTTATTTATACAGGAACTCTTCCAATCTCTCACTCTCACATATACTCACTTATATACATCAATACTCACATATACTAGTTTAAAACCTATGTAGATACTCATAAAGATAGTATTGAGACAGTCAAAGCCATACCCACACTCATCCCCCATACAGTCCTGCACACATGCTATTTTCAAAACACACACAAACAGTGAGTCAGTCATTCATGCAGCTGTACGCTAAGTAATATCACCCACCAAACTCTAAAGACACTCTTACTGATACTCAAAAAACAAAGTAATAACCCATAAACACACTCATGTAGCTACTCACCAACCCATGCAGCCACTTATACACAAAGTGGGACACTGATACAGATATTTAAATATTTAAACATTACTCGTTAATACATGTATTCACTAAGATACATTTAATAAGTCAGTTATACAATCAATTTTACAAAGCAAACCATCCATTTAGACACGTATTTACCCATTTATTCTTCCATTGACCTTTAAATGTACATATATAAAAAATATTTTTTTTCAGAAAGACACACATTCACTGGATGATGTCATCAGTGATGTCATTTGAGATGTCATCAGTGAGGTCATGAGTGATGTCACTGAACATGTCATGAGTGATGTAATACGTGACGTCATCAGCAGTGCATTGCGGGCGCGTGAGTTATAGTTAGCTGAACTAACTATAACGGGGGAATTTCAATGGTTTTGTATGAGTAAAATGTCCAGCTAACTATAACATGTGTGAAACCTATGGTTTTTTCAGTGAATTTCTAAGGTTTTTTAAATGCTAATTCATAACAATAACGTGTGTGAAAACTATGTTTTTTTCAGTGAATATATATATATATATATATATATATATATATATATATATATATATATATATATGTATATATATATATATATATATATATATATATATTCACTGAAATAAACATAGGTTTCAGGCACGTTATAGTTAGAAATTAGCATTTAAAAATCCTTAGAAATTCACTGAAAAAACAATAGGTTTCAGGGAAAGTTATAGTTAGTTGGACATTTCACCCGTACAAAACCAGAGAAATTCCTCCGTTATAGTTAGTTCAGCTAACTATAACTCACGCCCCCGCAATGCCCTGCTGATAATTTCACATATTACATTACTCATGACATGGTCAGTGACATCACTGATGACATCTCAAATGACATCACTGATCACATCACTGATGACATCATCCAGTGACTGTGTGATTCTGTAAAGTTTAAATATGTTTATTATGTATAGGGAAAGGCGTGTTGAGAATGAGTGGGTGTATAAGTGTCTGAATGGATGATTTAGTAGGTGCGTGACTGAATCTAAAAGTGAGTGATTAAACGTATCTTACTGAATGCATGGGTTAGTGACTAAACTGCATGAATGTCTGTATCAGTATATTTGTTGGTGTGTTAGTTGCTGCATTGTTTGGTGAGTAGCTATACAAGTGTCTATATGGGTTATTGATTGGTTTTCTGAGTAGCTGTATGGGTGCCTGAGTGTCTGTGTGGGTGGGGGTGTGTGACTCTGTGCATAGATGTGTGATTGGGTGATTCACTGGGTGTATGGGTTCAAGACTGTATCTTTGATGGGCTGTATGGGTGGGTGAGTGTTTTTATGGGTGTGTTGGCGAGTGAATGGATGTCTCAGTGGTACATGTGTGAGTAACTGCATATGTGAAAAGCAGTTTATGTGAGTGTTGGAGTATATAAATTACTATATGTGACAGAGAGTGATTGTGAGAATGGCTGTATGGATGAGTGTGTGCTTGTATCAATGAATGTATAAGAGAGTAAGTATGTATTAGTATCTGTTGGTGAAGTGGTGCGTGTATAACTGTATAGGTGAGTAAATGGGAGTGTGATTGATTATTTGCATGACTGATTAAGTATATGAGTAAGGTTATGGATGAGTGGTGGTGGGTGAATGTCTGTAGAGGAGTATGAGTGCATATGATAGTGCCGTATTGACGAGTGACTGCATGTATGAGTGACTGTATGGGTGAATGAGTGGATGTGTGTGTCGATCTAGGAATCAGTGAGTGGGTATGTAGTAACTGTATTGGTGTGTCTATGGTTTCAGAAATGAGAGTTGGTATTTTAGAGTGGATATATCAAAGGTTATATTAGGGTGTGAGGAGGTGCATCAGATTATAACGTGGATGATGTCAACAGTAATGTCATCAGTGATGACATTCGAGATGTCATCAGTAATACTATCAGTGATGTCACTGACCATGTCATGAATGATGCAATATCTGACGTCATCAGCAGTGCATTGCAGGCGTGAGTTATAGTTAACTCAACTAACTATAACAGCCGCAATTCTCTGGTTTTGTACAAGTGAAATTTCCAACTAACTATAACATCCCTGAAACCTGTGGTGTGTAAAGTGAATTTCTGAGGTTTTTTAAATGCTAATTTTTAACTATAACGTCCCTGACACCTATGTTTTTTTCAGTGAATTTAATAAGGTTTTTAAAAATGCTAATTTCTAACTAGACAATACCTGAAACCTATGTTTTTTTCAGTGAATCTTTACGATTTTTTAAATGCTAATTTCTAACTATGCTTACAGAGATAGGACATGGGCAGAAAGAGGAAGAAAGGCATAGAAAAAAGCTAGAAAAAGCAAGAAAAAGCAGAAAGAGGCAACAGAAGTCCAGAAGGAGGACAAAAGGTGCAGAAAGAAGCAAGAGACATGCAGGAAGAACCAACAGAGGTGCAGAAAGAGGCGTTGTTGCAAAGTCATCCTGTGCCCCCAATTTTTTTGCTGACTGGTACTGATGGTAACTGACTCTGAGTAACCAGGCACTCTTCTAAAAGACACTTAGAACACAGTGAAAACACCTACATACACTGGGGTACACCATGGGTTAGGGTACCCCTGTGATTGGCATGACCTCTCCCATAAGGACTTAGGGGCCGATTAGGATGGCGGACGGAAGGCGTCTGGACCACCAGTCTCGTAGAAAATGACCGTCTGACCGCACCGTGGGGAAACCGGCGGTGCTATTAGGATTCCCCTCCAGCAAAACCCGACCGCGGTGGACGGATGTCTCCAAAGACCACCGACCACGGACCGAACAATAGAAAAACTGACCGCCGTGGACGGAGTGGCCGCAGTAACAGGCCCAACCGCCGACAGTGCAGCGGAGTCCATCCGTGGGCTGGCTGTAGTGTTGCGTGGGCGGTGTGCACCTGATGCGGGGGGTGATTGTGCTGAGGTCTGACTGGTGTGGGTGGACTTGTGTGTGTTCCTGTCCCCATCAGGGTGTCTGGTGTGGACAGGTACCAGTGTTCATGCATACTCTGGCATGGTATGTGTGTATTGCATGCTTGTGTACCTGCGGTGGCGTCCACGACGGTGCATTACTTGCTGGTAGTGAAGTAGGAACAGGGCTGGGAAGGCGTTTAGGTCTGGGTCCAAGGCGGTCGGGTCCGTGCGGTGGGTCTCGTGGTAATGCTTACCCTTTCCGTTGTGGTGCTTCCACTGTCTATGAGATGTAGGTGTTTCCGCTGCGGTGTTTTGGTTTGTTTGCGACAACGTAATATTGCGGATGGTTGGGACGTCATTCCGCACGACGGTGAGCCTGGATTGGCTACGTCCGCCGTGGTGTATGGTGTGTTCCCGCGGTGGTTCACGTTTTTACGCGGCGGGTGGTAAATGTGCCCAGTTCCCCTTCCTAATATGGCAGACAGAAGGCCTGCTGCTGGCGGACGATGAGGTGCATTTTCCGCAGCCTCCAGCCCAGCGGTCATGCATCTGTCCGCCATCCTAATCGGCCCCTTAGTACGTAATAAGGCAGGGGTATTAAATCTACCACTAAGCCAGAGGTGCAGAACGAGGCAAGCAAAGTTCAGAAAGAAGCAACAGAGGTGCCAAAAGAGGCAAGGGAGGTGCAGAAAGAGGTTAGAGGGATACAGAAATTTAAAAGAGAAGTACAGAAAGAAGCAAGAGTGTAGCAGAAAAAAGTAAGAGAAGTGCAGAAAGAAGCAAGAGATGTGGAAAAATAGGGATGAGGGTGCATAAAGAGATAGGAGAGGTTCACAAAGAGGTAAGAGAGGTACAGAAAGAGGCAAAGAGGATGCAAAAAAGAATAGAAGTGCATAAAAGCAACAAAGGTACCAAAAGAGTCTTGAAGGGTAGATAAAGAGGCAAGAGAGGTGCAGAAAGAAGCAACAGAGGTACATAAAAAGCCAAAAGTGCTACAGAAAGAAGGAAGAAAGGTGTATAAAGAGGCAAGAGAGTTGCACAAAGAGGGAAATGGGTACAGAATCAGGCAAAAAGGGTGCAGAAAGAAGCATGGGAGGTACAGAAACAAGCAAGAGAAGTGCAGAAAGAGGCAAGAGAATTGCTGAAAGAAGCGACAGAGGTGTGGAAATAAGCTAAAGAAGTGCATAAAGAGGCAAGGCAAGTGAGGTGCATAAAGAGGCAAGGGAAGTACAGAATGAGGCAAGAGGGGTGCAGAAATGTGCAAGAGAATAGCAGATAGAAGCAAGAGCAGTGCACAAAGAACCAACAGCGGTGCTGAAAGAGGCATGAAGGGTGCAGGAAGAGGCAAGAGAAGTGAAGACAGAGCCAACAGAGGTACAGAAAGAGGCAATAGTAGTACAGAAAGAGTGGGTGGAAAGGGTGGAGAAAGAAGCAAGGGAATTATACAAAGAGGGAAAGGGTACAGAAACAGGCAAAAGGGGTACAGAAAGAAGCAAGTGAGGTACATAAAGGTGCAAGAGAGGTACAGAAAGAGGCAAGAGAGTTACAGAAAGAGGCAAGTGAAATACAGAAGGAGGCAAGAGAAGTGAAGAAAGAGGCAATAGAGGTGCAGAAAGAGACAAGTGAGGTGAAGAAAGAAGCAAGATAAGTGCAGAAAGAAGGAACAGAAGTGCAGAAAGAGGAAAGAGGGATGGAGCGAGAGGCAAGAGGGGTGCAGAAAGAAGCAAGGCAGATGTAGAAATAAACAAAAGAAATGCATAAAGAAGGAACAGAGAGAGGGAAGAATAGTGCATAAAGATGCAAATGTGGTACAGAAAGAGGCAACAGACGTGCAGAAAGAGGGAAGAGAGGTGCAGAAAGTAGAAAAGATCTGCAGAAAGAGGCAAGAGATGTGCAGAAAAAGAAAGAAATGTGCAAAAAGAAACAACAGAAATGCAGAAAGCGGCAAGAGAGGCGCAGAAGGAAGCAGGAGTGGCTTCCACACCATTAGTACCAATTTAACACCCACATTTAGCAATAAGTAACAGGTGACCATTCTAGGTTTGCAAATGGCCTTCCACCATGCTTTAACACTTGTCACTGCATTTTTGGCAACATTTGAGCCGTTTGAGCTAGAAACAAGGTTTTTCTGTTCAAATCTCCAGATTAGGGAGCAGAGGATGAATTATATTGGCTAATGCAGAAAATGTATAATTGTGCCAAAGTTGGTGCGACAAGACAGTCGCATAATTCCAGTGGCCCTGCTCATACCTCTGACTAGGTCCACAAGTGCTCCTCAGTGATTCCTTTTTTCTTTGTCTCACTGCGTTCATAGTTGAGCTTCTATGGAAATCAAATGAGGAAGACTAAACCTAAAAGAGGCAAGACAGGTGCACAAAGAAGTAAGTGAGGTGCAAAAAGAGGCAACGGAGGTGCAGAAGGAGGCAAGATTGGTACAGAAAAAGGTAAGAGAGGTGCAGGAAGAGGCAAGAGAGGTGCACATAGAAGAAAAAAGGGATATAGAAAGAGGCAAGAGGGGTGCAGAAATAAGCAACTGAGGTGCTGAAAGAGGCAAGAGGGGTGCAGAAAGAAGGAAGAGGGGTGCAGATAGAGGCACGAGGGGGGCAAGAAGATGCAAGAGAAGTACAGAAAGAAGCAAGAGAAGTGCATAAAGAAGCAACAGAGATGCAGAAAGGGAGAAGGGGGATGGAGAAAGATGCAGGAGAGATAGAGAAAGAAAGAAGTAACAGAAGTGCAGAAAGAGGCAGCAGGAGTGCCAAAAGAGGGAACTGGTGCGCGGACAGAGGCAACGAGGGTGCAAAAAAAGGGAAAAGGAGTACAGAAAGAGGCATGAGGGGTACAGAAAGAAGCAAGAGAGGTACAGAAAGAAGCAACAGAGATGCAGAAAGAGAGAAGACAAGTGGAGAAAGAAACATGAGAGGTACAGAAAGAAGCAACAGATGTGTAGAAAGAGGGATGGAGAAAGAGGCAAGAGGGGTGCAGAAAGAAGCAAGATAGGTGCAGACAGTAACAAAAGTGCAGAAAGAAGGAACAGAGGTACAGAAAGTTGTAAGAGAGGTCAGAAACAAGCAAATGAAGTGCAGAAAGAGGCAAGAGAATTGCTGAAAGAAGCAACAGAGGTATAGAAAGAAGCAAGAGAATTGCAGAAAAGGGCAAGTGAGGTACAGAAAGAAGAAAGAGCAGTGCAGAATGAACCAACAGAGGTACAAAAAGAGGCAAGAGGGGTGCAGAAAGATGTTGACCAAAATGCAAGAGAGGTAAAGAAAGATGAAGGAGGGGTGCAGAAAGAAGAAAGAGAAGTGCAGAAATAGGCAAGAGAATGGATGAAAGAGCAACAGAGGTGTAAAAAGAAGCAAGAGAAGTGCCTAAAGAAGCAAGATAAGTACAGAAAGAAGCAACAGAAGTGCAGAAAGCGGGAAGAGGGGTGAAGAGAGAGGCAAGAGTGGTGCTGAAAGAAGCAAGGTAGGTGCAGAAACAAACAAAATAAATGTAGAAAGAAGGAATCGAGAGAGGGAAGAAGGGTGCAGAAAGAGGCAAGAGGTGTACAGAAAAAAGCAAATGAGGTGCAGAAAGAGGCAACAGACACACAGAAAAAGAACAAAATGTACAAAAAGAAGCAACAGAAATGTAAAAAGAGGCAAGAGAGGCGTAGAAGGAAGCAAGAGTGCCTTCCACACCATGAGTACCCATTTAACACCCACATTTAGCAATAAGTAACAGGTGACCCTTCTAGGTTTGCAAAAGGCCTTCCACCACGCTGTAACACTTGTTGCTGCATTTTTGGCAATGATTGAGCCGTTTGAGCTAGAAACAAGGTTTTTTTTTAGTTCAACTCTGCAGATTAGGGAGCATATGATGAATTATGTGGCTAATGCAGAAAATGTATAATTGTGTGAAAGTAGGTGCAGCCAAACAGTCGCAGAGTTCCATTGACCCTGCTCATACCTCTGGCTAGGTTCAAAAGTGCTCCTCAGTGATTCCTTTTTTTTATCTCACTGAGTTCATAGTTGTGCTTCTATGGAAATCAAATGAGGAAGACTAAACCTGAAAGAGGTAAGACGGGTTCACAAAGAAGCAAGTGAGGTACAGAAAGAGGCAAGAGAGGTGCAGAAAGAGACAAGAGTGGTACAGAAAGAGGAATAAAAGTGCAGAAAGAAGTAAAAGAGGTGCTGAAAGAGGCAAGAGAACTGCAGAAAAAGGCAAGAGAGGTGCCGGAAGAGGCAGGAGAGGTACACAAAGAGGAAAAAGGGGTACAGAAAGAGGTAAGAGGGGTGCAGACAGAAGCAAGAAAAGTGCAGAAATAAGCAACAGAGATGCTGAAAGAGGCAAGCGGAGTGCAGAAAGAATGAAGAAGGGTGCAGAAAGAGACAAGAGGGAAGAGGGGTACAGCAAGAGCATGAGGGGTGTAGAAAGAATCAGGAAAAGTGCATAAAGAAGCAACAGAGATGCAGAAAGTGAGAAGTGGGATGGAGAGAGGGGCAAGAGGGATACAGAAAGAAAGAAGGAGCAGAAGTGCAGAGTGAGGCAGCAGGAGTGCCAAAAGAGGGAACAGGTGTGCAGACAAAGGGAAGAGGGGTGCAAAAAGAGGTAAGAGGGCTGCAGAAAGAGGCATGAGGGGTGCAGAAAGAAGCAAGAGAGGTGCAAAATGAAGCAGCAGAGGTGCAGAAATAGGGAAGAGGGGTGGCGAAAGAAACATAAAAGGTGCAGAAAGAAGCAACAGATGTGAAGAAAGAGGGAAGAGGGCTGGAGAAAGAAGCAAGAGGGGCGCAAACAGAAGCAAGAGAGGTGCAGAAAGTAACCACAGTACAGAAAGAAAGAATAGATGTACAGAAAGAGGCAAAAGGAGTGCAGTAAGAGTAAAGGGGTGCAGAAAGAAGCAAGAGAGGTACAGAAAGACACAAGATATATGCAGAATGCAGAAAGAGGGAAGAGGGGTGGAGAGAGGCAAGCAAAGTACAGAAAGATTCAACAGACATGCAGAAAGGGGGAAGAGAGGTGGAGAAGGAGGCAGGCGGGGTGCAAAAAGTAGAAGAGATGTGCAGAAAGAGGCAAGAGAAGTGTAGAAAAAGAAATAAAGAAGCTACAGAAATGAAGAAAAAGGCGAGAGATGCACAGAAAGAAGCAAGAGTGGTTTGAACACCATCAGTATCAATTTAACACCCACATTTAGCAATAAGTAACCGGTGACCAGTCTAGGATTAAAAAGAACCTTCCACGCAATTTTGGTAACGTTTAATCCGTTGGAGCTAGAAACAAGGCTTTTTTTGTACAAATCTGCAGATTATGAAGCAGATGATGAATTATGTGGCTAATGCTGAAAATGTATAATTATGCAAAAATTGGTGCAGCCAAAAAGTCGTATAATTCCAGTGGCCCTGCTCATACCTCTGACTAGGTCCAGAAGTGCTCCTCAGGGATTCCTTCTTTTTTTGTTTCATGGAGTTAATAGTTTAGCAACATAACCTGAAGTTACCACTCCACAACACAGACTACCATACCACATAATTACTTTCCATAAAATATAATCCCACGCTACATAATTCCTACACACTAAATACCACATACTTTCTATCCACATATTTTCACTGCACAACATACTACATAATTCCACTATACACAACCTATATCCACTCTACTCCAAGAAACATTAATAAAACACTTTTAGATATACAGTGCCAATAGCTCTAACACTCGCAAATGCGAGACCTAATAAATTACAATTCCTTCTTTAACTGGTAGTCACATTTGCAGTGTGGTGGAGAAAGGATGTTGGGCTTCCAATGATCGCTCAGGAATTCCACTGCATAGGACTTACCGGAGGTACCAGGAGGGCTTCTTGGCCCCCAAAGTCCCTCAGGAGTAAAGTGGACTTCATACCTCATCCTGTAGTCTGCCAGGAGGCGTGTTTGCAGAGTGGTAAAGAAAGGGGGTATGGCCTGCGAAGACGTCTTTACAATCGCACTGTGTGGGACTTAGTGGAGGTAACAACAGGGGTAGTTGGCCCGAAGGACATCCTTGGAGGTTAACTACCCCTCCTATTACCTCCAGTAATTAGCAGGTCATGCCCCCTATGCCCACCACTCTGCAAACACACTATCTGGCTCACTCTTGGATGGGATTTGAAGTCACCTTTGCTGCTGGGGGGCCTTTATGGCCAACTAGCCTACCTCTTACCTCCAGTAACCCCCACACATTGGAATTGCTGAGGGGTGGACACAGGCCATGCCCCCTTTCTCCACCATTCTGCAAATGCACCTCATAGTGCACTCATTGTTGGGGGATAATGTTCCCTTGCCTCCTGAGGGTCCATGGGGGTCAACTAGCCCTCCAGGTACCTCCAGTAAGCCCCACACAGCTGGATTGCTGTGAGTGGTTTGAGGCTACACCCCCTTTTTACACCACTCTTCATACCCACTGCCTGGTGCACTGCTGCTTGGGGGATGAAGTCCACTTATGTCCTGAGCTCTTCAGGATGCAAGAAGACCTCATCGCCTCACCAGCAGTGCGCTAAGAGGTGCATGTGCAGAGTGGTGTAAAAAGGAGCGCCGCCACGGACCACCTCTCAGTAATCCCACTCTGTGGGGCTTACTGGAGGTGCCTGGTTGGCCCCCAGGAACCATCAGGAATGAAAGGGACTTAATCCCCCACCTTAGAACTTTCCAGGGAGCATGTTTGCAGAGTGGTGCAGGGAGGGGGCAGGGCCTCAGTGATATGTCGGCTTTTTAAAAGTTTGGTTTTTAAAAGGAGGGCTGTGTGGCCCCCTTCCCTTTATTAATTTTTGGGCCCTGGGGACCCCATCTCCAAGGCCCTGAGCATTTTTTTCATTTAAAAAATAAAAAATATTGGAAGGGTGCCGCGTGTCCTCCATTCCCTGGGCCTCTATTAGCCCTGGGGAACCCATCTCCTGGGGCCTGGCCTCAAAATGTATTTTGCCGGGAGGGAGGACATGTGGCCCCCTCCCCGGTCCCCCTGCCCAGGGCTACCACTTGCTCCAGGGACTGGCCTAATTTTTTTTATTTTCACAGGAGGGGGCCGTGTGGCCCCCTCCACTTGGCCACTTCTGGCCCCAGGTACCCCATCCCAGGGCCTGACCAGCCTGCTTATTTGGGGAGGGTGCCACATGGCCCCCTCCTGGGGCCAATTATGGCCCCGTGGACCACATCCCCGGGGCTTGGCCTCTTTTAAAAAAAAGAAACATTGGGGAGGGGGCTGTGTGCTCCCCTCCTGGGCCACTTCTGGCCCTGGGGAGCCCATTCCCTAGGGCTGGCCCTCAAGTTGGGGATTGTGGGGGGATCCCCAATGCCCCCACGGTCCCAGCCGGCTCCCCCCTTCCTACAGTAGACGGCATTGCTTTTAGACAAGGGGAGCAGCTAACATGCAACTCCCCTTGGCCAAAAGCAATTCTACTTTGCTTTTTTGAAGAGAGAGCAGGTTTCCTGCTCTCGCTTCAAAAAAGCAAAGTCGAGTTTGCCAATGCAGAGCAGGAGCCGTGCTCCCACTCTGCCAAAGCAAATGGCAATGTGCCTGGGGTGGGCACCCCGGTACATTGTAGGAGCTGGCCCTCGGGGGAGGTGGTCCAAGAAACAAAGCAGATTGCTTTTGGACAAGAGGAGCTGCACGCCATCAGCTCCCTTTTCCCGACAGCAATGATGGCTCCTGTAGGAGGCGGGAAGCCGGCTGGGACAGCGGCGGCATTGGACTCCCCCTGCAGTCCCCATCAAGGAGGCCATGCCCCGGGGGTTGGGATTCCCGGGGCCAAAGGTGGCCTAGTGAGATGTGTGATGTCATCAGTGATGTCATCAGTGATGTCACTGACCATGTCTTGACTGATGTAATTTGTGATGTCATAAGCAGTGCATTGTGGGGGCACAACTTATAGTTAGGTAAGCTAAGTATGACAGCCAAATTTCTCAGGTTTTGTACGAGTGAAATGTCTAACTAACTATAACATTCCTGAAACCTGTGTTTTTTTGAGTGGATTTCTAAGGTTTTTTAAATACTAACTTCTAACTATAACGTCCCAGAAACCTGTGGTTTTTTCAGTGCATTCGTAAGGTTTTTCAAATGCTAATTTCTAATTGTAACGTCCCTGAAACCTATGTTTTTTTTCAGTGTAACTATATATTTATATATATAACCTACCGGCGGTCCCCAGTAGCTAGTTATAGTTAAGACCTTGTTTCTTTTCAAATTATTTTTTTTCTTTTGCCAATATCTTTGGCGCCGTTTGACGAATTCATGAAATTTTCAAAACTAATAGTTCACTCAGGTCAGCTCATGTCTTGAAAGTTTTGGGATGATTCGCCAAGCGGGGGTAAGGAAAAAATGGGGGTCCCAAAACACGTTTTCTCCATGTTAATTTCCATAGGAACTTTAGACAGGGCTACAGCCCGAACTGTTGAACGGAATTACACCAAATTTGGCAAAAAGATAGCTCTTGATTCAGAAAGCGCCCTTTTTCCAATGGTGTAAATCCGTTTAGTAGTTCCTGAGAAATAAAAAAAATATATATCAGTAGCTGATAGCCGAGGAGGGTTCGTAAACCCTCTCGAGCACAAGCTTCATTTTAATTTGCTGCCAACACTCCAAACAAGTGTTAGCAGCCACCTTATCACTCAGAGTCAGTAATTGAGTCACAAAGAAATAGTACAAAAAAGATAAATAAACAATAAAAGGGGGCAGGGTAGAAACAACCTGACCCCTAGGTCTGCTCTTGGCCAAAGAAAGCATTTTTGTAAAAATATTTTTAGACTAATTTGCACTGGGTGTGTGAATCCCATAGAAAATATATTTTTCTAGTCTCCCGTGCTTTGTGGCTTTTATTCCACTGGGTTGGGCAGGTTCCAGGGGCAATGTTTCATTGATATGCAGGGGACCATGACGCCCCCTCAGCCCTGGGGACCGCCACCTCCCAGGGGTTTTCTAATGAATGTACAGGCGCTGCCCCGGGGACCGCTACCTCCCCAGGGCTTGACAACATGTGTGGGGGGGCTCCTGTCTAGGGCTTATTATACTCTCATTATGGGTGGGGGCCTTGTGACCCCCCAAGCCCCGGGGAATGCCACTTCCCAGGCTTAAAAATAAATTATAAAGTGTGGGGGGCTCCTGCCCCTCCCCACACTGCCCCGGGGACCACCACCTCCCCGGGGCAATGATCATGAAATGCAGGAGCCACGCGACCCCCACAATCCCTGGGGATCACCACCTCCCCGGGGCATTGATTTTGGTCCGTAGCAGACCCCCTGCCCTTAGGGACCACCACCTACCCAGGGCTTCAAACTTGCTGGAAGGGGTGCTGCACAGTCCCCCTCTTGGAGCCCTAAATGGCCTTGGAGACCACCACCACCCAGGGCTGGCTCCTGCAATGTCCTAGGGTGCCCACCCCGGGGACATTGCCATTTGCTATGGCAGGGCTCCCACCCTGCCATAAAAAACACTTCTTTGCTTCCTGGAAGCGAGAGCAGGAAACCTGCTCTCGCTTCCAAGAAGCAAACCAGAATTGCTTTTGGACAAGGGGAGCTGCATTTAGCAGCTCCCCTTGCCCAAAAGCAAGGCCGGCTCCCAAGGAGGTGGTGAGCTGGCAAGGACCGTTGGGGCATTGTGCTCCCCCATGGCCCCAAGGTTGAGGCCAGACCCGGGGGATGGCGTCTTCAGGGCCAAAATCAGCCTGGGTAGAAGGCCATGCAGCCCCCCTCCTTTGAAAAGAAAAGTTAAATAAATGGCCTAGCCCTGGGAGATGAGGTCCCTTGGGCTGCTTGGCCCCTCCCTCTTTAAAAAAAAATGGCTTTGCCCCGGGGATGGGGTACCCGGGGCGAAATTGGCCTCAGGAGGGTGGTGCACAGCCCCCTTCCTTTTCATTAAAACAAAATGGCTCAGGCCCCAGGATGGGGCCCCAAGATGGGGTCCCCAGGGCCCCAAAGGGTTAAGGGAAGGGCGGGCCACACCGCCCTCCTTCCTAAATTAAAAAAAAAGAAAGAAACCGGCAATTCACGGGAGGCCCTGCCCCTTCTGTGCACCACTCTACAAATGCGCCTCCTGGCACGTTCTGGGTTGAGGGATTAAGACCCCTTCCATCTCAAGAGTCCTTAGGGGCCAATTAACCCACCAGGTACCTCCAGTAAGCCCCACACAGTGGGATTGTTGAAAGGTGGTTGAGGCCACAACCCTTTTTGCACCACTTTACAAACACGCCTCTTGGAGCACTGCTGGTGGGGTGATGAGGTCCCCTTTAATCCTGAGGACTTCAGGAGTAAAGTGGGCTTCATCTCCAAAGCAGCCGCTTTTGCAGAGGGGTGTAAAAATGGGGCATGGCCTTTAACCACTCTCAGCAATCCAGCTGTTTGGCGCTTACTGGAGGTAACAGGAGGGTATATGGCCCCCTGGGACTCTCAGGAAACAAGGTGACTTCATCCCCCAAACAAGAGCGTGCCAGGAGGTGCATTTGCAGAGTGCTGGAGAAAGGAGGCATGGCCTGTGTGCACCTCTCTGCAATCCCACTGCGTGAGGCCTACTAGAAGTAACAGGTCGGCCAGTTGGCCCCTAAGAACCCCTAGCAGTGAAGGGGACTACAATTCCCATCCAAGAGCTTGCCAGTGAGGGCATTTGCAGACTGTTGGTCAAATGTGATGTGGCCTGCTATGAGTACATAGCAATGCTGGTGAGTGGGACTTACTGGAGGTAATAGGAGGGGTATGTGGCCCCCAAGGGCAGGGGGCCAACTACCCCTCCTGCTACCTCCAGTAAGTACCACACAGTGGGATTGCTAAGGGGTCTTCAGAATCCATGCCCTCCCTTTCTCCACCACTCTGCAAAAACACCTAATGGCACACTACAGGTTGCTGTTTGAAGTCCAATTTACTCCTGAGGGACTTTGGGGGGCAAGAAGCCTTCCTGGTATCTCCTGTATGTCCAACGCAGTGGAATTCCTGAGCACTGATTGGAGGCCAAGACCCCTTTCTCCACCACTCTGCAAATGTAACTACCAGTTGAAGAAGCATTTGCAATGTAATAGGTTTCGCATTTGCGATAGTTAGAGCTGGTTGCTTTGTAAATATAAAAGTGTGTTATTAATGTTTCTTGGAGTGGTGTGAATGTAGATTGTGTGTAGTGGAATTATTTGGTATGTTGTGCAGTGAAATTATGTGGATAGAAAGTATGTGGTATTTAGTGTATAGGAATTGTGTGGAGTGGGATTATGTATTATGAGATTAATTGTTTGGTATGATAGTCTGTGTTGTGGAGTGGTAAACTCAGGTTTACTGTTCCTCATTTACATAGAAGGTAAACTATAATCTCAACGTAACACAAAATAAGGAGCCAGTGCATTTCTCTTGCTTCTTTCTGCACCTGTATTTCTTTTTCTGCACTTCTTTTGCCTCGTTCTGCTCATCTCTTGCATTTTCTATACCTCTCTTGCCTCTTTCTGCACCTCTCTTGCCTTTTTCTGCACCTCCCTTGCCTCTTTCTGTACCCTTTTTCCTTATTTCTGCACTTCTTTTGCCTCTTTCTGTACCCCTGTTCCCTTTTTCTGCCCCTCTCCTGCCTCTTTCTGCACCCTTCTTGCCTCTTTCTGCACATCTGTGGCTTCTTTCTGCACTTCTCTTGCTTCTTTATGCACCTCTGTTGCTTCTTTCTGCACCCCTCTTGCCTCGTTCTGCACCCATTTTCCCTCGTTATGTAACTCTCTTGCCTCTTTCTAAACCTCTCTTCCCTCTTTCTGCAGCCCTCTTACCTCTTTCTCCACCTCTGTTCCTTCTTTCTGTACTTCTCTTGCCTCTTTCTGCCCCTCTTGCCTCTTTCTGCACCTCTCTTGCCTCTTTCTGCACCTCACTTGCCTCTTTCTGCACTTCTTGTGCTTCTTGCTATACCTCTGTTTCTACTCTCAGAAATTCTCTTACCCCTTTCTGTTTTTCTCTTGATTAATTCTATTTTTTTTTTAAACACCTTTTTATGGATAATTTTTTACATTATATACACAGCCTCCTTCCCTCCCACCCCCCCCGCCAAGACCAATAGCATACGGAAAGATTTATTATAATCATAAATCTGGAGTTAATACATTAAAGTTCATTAAGACATATGCGGAGACAACAGCAAAATCAAAAAAAGAAGGAATAATATATACATTGTAGCCTATGTGTATCTCAGAATACACTGCAAAAGTGGTGCCCAAATCTGCAAACCCTTTCTTTTTTTGTTAAATCCTTTATTTTTATAGATTGCGACCTCAAGGCTGCAAGGCGCAAGCAAACTAGCCCTCCATTGTAGGATGGTAGGTGGATTAGAATCAAGCCAAGTTGAGGCAATACATAGTCGGAGGATTGCCATGGCCACAAATATCAGTCCCTGCATGTTTTTCTGCCGTTCACAGTTTGCTACACCCAGAATAATTTCCTCAGTTGTAACATCCACTCTTATTTGGCACACCTCGGATAAGAATTCAGATATATCTTTGATCAGAATATTAAGTGTGTTGCATGTTGCAAACATATGTATAATATCCGCCCCAAATAATGCACAACGTGGACATGTAGTTCCCTTGCCTGTCGCCCATTTCGCGATTTTCTCGGGCGTATAATATAAGCAATAGAATGTTTTATAACATTGTGCCTGTAGTTTAATCGACATTAGCGAGGTTTGGGCTAATTCATAGGCGCGATGGGAGATAGTAGGCTGAACTCCATACTTGATCTGCCAAGCAGAATACTGTTTGTCCATATCATCTGGGAAAACTGAGTTTAGGGTTTCATAAATTTCCCTAATCTTGGGTGTGTTTATTTTACAAAGATTGTCAATCAGTTGATTATTCCGGAAATTGCACCGGCCACCATTTTTCTTTGCTAAAAAATCTCTAACCTGCAGGAACTTAAAAAAATCCCTGTGACTAATATTATATTCTGCGTGTAGATCTTCAAACATCTTGAAGCGCCCTGATGCATAAAAACAGCCCAGCTGTACTACTCTGGCCGAAACCCATCTATTAATACAGCTATCCTGAAGAATTTCAGGTAAATCATTATTACGGCTCACTGGAGTATAGTATGATTATCGTCCAAGCCCCAATAACCTACGTACATTGCTCCACACTTTATACACCCCGGCAATAGTTTTAAACTTAACTTTCTTGAAATAGCTATCATTTACATGCCGCCAAAAGCAGCCAGTACATTCTTCTCCTATTATAATTTCTTGCGGGGTCGGGATCGCTTGCTCTGTGTAATCGTGAGAGATCATTTTGGCAAAATATTTTAAGACGGTGGCCCAATAGTAAAGTTTAAGATTAGGCAGCGATAATCCTCCTTTGGTAGCATAATCCATTTTAATGCCCTTCTGGGTTTCTTATATCCCCAAAAAAACCTTGAAAACATAGGGCCTTATTTATGAAGGTCTTGCGCCGCCGGTGCATCACTTTTAAAATGGGAAAAAGTGACGTACCGGCGGCGCAAGGCCTTCATAAATATGGCCCATAGAATCTATAGTATTAAAAATTTGGGGAGGAAACTCAAGACAAATAGTTCGGAAGAAATATAAAAAACGGGCCAAAAAAATCATCTTAATCACATTACAGCGCCCACCAATAGTCAGGTGTAAGTTATTCAGTCGGATCAGCTCCTTCTTATTACGTGTTATCAGTGGGGTCATGTTGTAATCAACAATTTTTTCAATTTTGGCATTTATTTTAACACCTAGATATACAGCCTCCTCGGTCACTCTTGGGTCTCTCATCGTAATTTTATTATTAAGAACAATCTCGCTTTTATTAGAGTTCAGTTTATATCCAGAGACTAGCCCAAATCGATACGCCTCTTCTTCTATCACAGGCATGGCTAAATTTGAATCTCCAGTGACAAGCGTGATATCGTCGGCGTATGCTAAGATTTTAGTTTTATGAGTTCGTATTTGAATCGGTGGAACTGATTCAAGGTTCTCCAGCCATCGAATGAATGGGTCAATATATATCGCGAAAAGAAGAGGGGAGCAAGGGCACCCCTGCCTAGTCCCCCTGGAGATTGCAAAATTTCTCTGATGAAAGCCCATTAACCAATACCCTGGCGCTTGGTTTGTTGCATAGCCTTTGGGTAGCCCTGATGATTCTGTTGGTGATTCCACAATGAGACATTGCAGCCCATAAAAATCCCCAGGAGACCCTATCAAACGCCTTCTCTGCGTCCAGCAGAATAAGCACCATAGGGTCTCCTGGTGACTCCGTATAATCAAATAGGGAAATTACCCGTTGTATATGGTCAGTTGTTGACCTTCCTGGTATAAACCCATGCTGGTAATGTGATACTACTGTCATATAGTTACTGCTTATCTATATATTGTGTTAAGTTAGCGTGAGCTTATTAAATGTTTAAACGCCATTTTTCCTTTTGCTGCTTCTGCACACGACACTTACTTGTTGATTTAGCTTTCAACCTACAAGAGCGTTGTGATTTACATGAGAATAATATGTTATTGCTCTGATATCAGCTTTGCTTAGTAAACTATGTCTGTACAGTGAGTGCTGAAGCCTAAAAGATAACTCGACGCAATTGTTGCGAAGTCTGATCTCCGCACCTTCATAGACATAACATAAGTGCAGCTCCTGCTAAATCCTGGCTTTAGGCGGGTTTTATATTGCTTTGCTTAGAGCACACATACACACTTGATGCGGTTCGCATGCAGAGAGAGCTGGTGGATGCAGATGTGATCTCTTCATACTAGGATCTTGAGGTATGGGCGCACCCTGCTAAAACCCAAAGAGACCTTCTTAGATATTAATATAATATGCTAGTTAGGGAGGGTGAGAAATAGGTGTGGTTAACGCTTATTCATTACAGCAGGTTAGCATGCTGTCACCTTTTGCTTTCTATGGACTAGTAACTATGCTGATAACTTTGCTTCTGATAATATGTTTCCTTGTATTATCTAAGATACTGCTTTTGAGAAAACGGCATTAGTAAATAAATATTTCAAATGTGCACGTGTCCTCATTTACTCCAGGTTCTGGTTTGAAATGATTGTATAACGAAAGAGTGTTCATGTGTTCCACGTGACCTGAGGTATTGTAAGTTCATGTTCTGTATTGTCTAAACATTGGGAGTTTGTTATGACCACTGAGACACTGTAGCTAGCCTGGTAAGGGGTTTTGCCTGTGGGACCTTCCATTCGGATCAGGGTCCGGCTTTCGCCTCTAAGGCGTATAAGGATGCCATGACTTCGATGGGGGTCCAAGTCAAGTTTTCGTCTCCCTACAGACCTGAGGGTAATAGTGTAGTGGAGCGAATGAACCGTGATTTAAAGCAATCTTTGACAGCTCGAGTTATAGGCACTGGCAGAAACTGGCTGGCCCACCTCAATGGCGTGCAGCGTGCTCTTAATAATCTCCCTAGAAGGTCTCTGGGTGGGCGGATCCCATACGAAATGCTCTTTGGCATCAAGATGTACGTCCCTGACCTTGACGGTCTAGAGTGCGTGGCTCGCGCCACACCCTTTGACGTAGATGAACATTGCAATGTTTTACAGGATCTACAAAAGACCAGAGACAGTCTTGCAAAGGAACATTTGCCCTCCACATCGGATGTTGCGTTGCAGATCCCGGTAGTCGGCTGGCTACCCCAAGTTGGAGAACTGGTTCGAGAGAAGATCGAAAACAAGAAAGAATGTGGTCCTTCCTATCGGGCTCCGGTTCCAGTACTTGGCGTGAAGGGCACAAGAACAGTCATTTTACCACCACTTCCTGGTCGTAAGGAAAACAGGTTTATCTCAATTGACAATGTCAAGATACACAGAGTGGCCGATTCTTCTTAGCATGACACCGGCAGTTTCCCGTCCTTCCATTGTGAGAAATTCAGTTTTGGCCACTGCTTCTAATCCTGAAACTGAAGTTGCCATTGAATTGCCTGCACTTTCCAGTCCTTTACTAAGTACTTTGCCCGGTACTGACCATGATGAAATAGACTATACTTACCCCACTGATTTATCCATGCCTGACCTGCAAGCACATTTGGCCACTGAATCCAGATTTTCATTTGACACTGTTTCCAATGCCTCGAAAAGACCCTCACGTTTTGCAGTTCATGCCAGCTTGTTTAAAAAACATTTTTTGGTTCCCCCTTGGACATATATTTGGCTGGTGCTTTTTTCAATTTACCTTTTTATGTCAATTGGGTTTGTGTTTTATTTTTTCCGGATTATAAATGGACACTATGTCGAGGAAAGAACATGCATTTGACATCTCAATGGAACTTTGGCCCTCCTTTCCTCATCACATTCTGCACACAGACTGAAAAGAGACTTGACTTTTGTTAACATCACTGCTTGTCCTGTCCTTGATGGGATAGTGTGGGATGCCGTTAGATTTCAAATTCATGGCCCTACTGAGGTTGTTAAGGTCCCTAATGTGCTTAGAGTTAATATGGGAGATGTAGTGAAACAAAACATACGCTCTGATGATTGGGATGTTCAGGCCGTAGAGTCTTTGTTTTCTGATTTGAAATACTATGCTGCCTTTGATGCTGAGGATTTATACTTAGAATCTGCTAATTATGGTGATTTGTTTTGCTTTCAACATTTTGGCAATCACTTCTTACACAAAACGACTTCCAGAAGGAGTACTGTAAATTATACGCAGTGGGAGCATTGCCCCGCTCCTAAACAAGGCAGTTCAAGTACTTTTTTGAAGAAGTACACTTATTTTACTGACTTCAATCAGTTTAATCCCGAGTCCTTTTATTTCAAAATGACACAGAAGCCTATGTCCAAGGTTAGACTTACCGATACCAAATTATTGTACTCGAAGTCCTTTCTTGATCAGCTGGCTATTGGTGGCTATGAATTGTGGAAGGAAACTATTGACCTAAAATCTGTGTGGGGTTCTAAAAACTGGCAGGTACAAGGCACTGAGGCTTTGCACCGTGCTTGTCTCATCCCAAATCAAATGTTGTTTTTGAATTCCTCTATTTCACAGACGACATGCTTTGGATTGGCTACTTCTAAAAAATTAAATACTCCAACCATCCCTGAGTTAGAAGAATATTCTGGCTGGGGTAATTCTACTCAGTTTTCTATTAGGGAATTCCAAACACTATTACTGAATTCTTCCTTTAATATATCCAGTATGGATCCAAAAGGTTGGCTGATGTGGCACAGAAGTGCTGATTCATGCCAGCACCGTTTTCTGGGTTTATCTGATGGTTTTAAACAGGTCAGGCCTGATCCACGTTTTGAAACTGAACATTCTGTCACGACTTACTCAGTGGGCAAATTATGTCAAAATTGGATGAAACATTCTAAATTGTCTGCAGTTAAATTACATCTTGCAAAGCTGAATGATGATGTAGATTTAAATGATTTCAGTAAAGGCCCGGCTAGTGGTAGATCAAAAAGGTGGATATATGCTGTTTACAATGAAATCTGGAAGACATCACAGATTGAGGCGGCGACACGCCTTAGAGCTATAGATCAAGCTAATCTAGAAAAAGTGTTTGCAGTAGTAGACAATAGTATTAACATGCTTTCTTCCCACATTTACACGTTAGATAATATTGTGTCTTCTGTAGTGGATATTGTGCAGGATGAAGTGTCTGTGTTGTACCATGGTCAAAATCAGTTGCGTTCTATCATGCAATTTGCATGGACCCTTCAAACACTTAAATCTGGCAAGGTGCAATGGACCTACATGAATGTTTCCTCTCTTTTTGCCCCCTTTAATTTGACTGACAAGCAACGCTTGCTTTCCATGCGAGATGCTTCCTTTTCTATGTTACATATTGAGAGATTAGAGTCCTTGCCTTTTTCTGTGGCAGAGGCCACCGCTGCAACATGGCTTATCCACGGTTTGATAACATTACCTTTTGCTTTGTATAAATTTACAAATTGTATGCGATATGTTGCCATTGGTCGCTATGAGCCCTTAGGTAGTGCGTTTCTCCATGAAGTCTGGTCCCTTCCTTTCACTTATAGATGTTTGAAAGACGGCCAGGAAGTTTATCTGAATGGGGAGGAGTGTACAGAAACACCAGATCACTCGTTAATGTGTAGGCACATACAATTACACGGTTCCTGTAACCAGGACCGGCCGAACTTAGCCTGTGTTTTAAAAGGGACTCCAGTTCCTACAATCACCCCAACTTTTACCTTGCTGGGAAAGGGAAGTTATTTACTTTTAAATAATGAAGATTGTTGCGGGTTAATTAAAGGTGTGGCTTATGTGGTAACTGTAACTGAACGTGGCGTTTGCTGCAAAAATGTGCTGTACCCACCCACGCATGGGAACGGGGATGTTTCCATCTGGCCGCGCATCCCAACCTTGAAAGCGGAGTTCAATGGCATGAGCAGAATAAGAGCTCTATTGTCCCAAAAAGAAGTGGCCTTGAGTTCGGCTCGAGAAACATTCGCGCTTCACATAGCTAACACCCATACAGAGGTTCAAGCCCTTTTAAATACTGATTTACCGTTGCATTTCAGCAAACTGGTTCTTTCTATCTTTAACGCTTCCTCGACGACGGGGCTGGCGCACTTTTTTAAAATAGTTAGCAGTGGTCTCGTGACTTCCTTTGAGAAAATATTTGGAGTCATTCCTGCTTTCTTCCATTCCATTTTTTCAAGTCTGTTTGGTGGATTCCTGGTTTTACTGGCACTAGCGGCGGGCGTCCTGGTTATTTTTTGTTTCTTTAAATATGGATGCCCTTCGTGTGCAAGAAGCCGCACAACCCCTCCTGGCACTGTTTCACAACAGGATGCTTGAATATTATGGCACACTGCCGCTTGCGACTTTAAGCACGGCGTTTGGATTATCGTTTCGATTTTCCTATTTCACCTGTGTCCAGCCTGTATTTCATTGCCTGAGCTGTGACTTTGACTGGGCCATTGATTTGTGTCTCTGCAAGATGGTTTCTCCTGACGTCGATTTTAATCAGCTGATGTGTCCCGTCATGGCTCACGAGTTGGTTTGTTCTGGCGATAGGATTATGGCCTTGGCATTGATGCTTGGACTAATGGGTCCCTGGAACATACTCGCAGCAGCGCAGGATTTCATGGCACAGAGCTTTATTGAGAAACCACCGAGTTGTCCTCTGATGGTAATAGAGGCTCCGGTACTAGAAGAGCACGTATGTTCTTTCCCACTTTTAAATTGGATGGCTGAACTGTTTTCGGATGAAGACGGTGATTTCATGTTGGAGGCTTTTGCTGCTTATTTTGCATATTCGGTCTTACCATAAAAACTTTCTTGGTTTCTGATCATGACACCTTTATCTTTGCATTTTTTCACCTCCCACACCTAATGACTTGAGTGCTAATGAACTCAGTATTGACATTTTTGAATTGGCTCATGGAATTTTTTTCCATCACTTTTTAAAGGCCCTTATCTTATCTTATCTTATCCGTGCTTGGATCCTGGGGGGGTGTCATATAGTTACTGCTTATCTATTTATTGTGTTAAGTTAGCGTGAGCTTATTAAATGTTTAAACGCCATTTTTCCTTTTGCTGCTTCTGCACACGACACTTACTTGTTGATTTAGCTTTCAACCTACAAGAGCGTTGTGATTTACATGAGAATAATATGTTATTGCTCTGATATCAGCTTTGCTTAGTAAACTATGTCTGTACAGTGAGTGCTGAAGCCTAAAAGATAACTCGACACAATTGTTGTGAAGTCTGATCTCCGCACCTTCATAGACATAACATAAGTGCTGCTCCTGCCAAATCCTGGCTTTAGGCGGGTTTTATATTGCTTTGCTTAGAGCACACATACACACTTGATGCGGTTCGCATGCAGAGAGAGCTGGTGGATGCAGATGTGATCTCTTCATACTAGGATCTTTAGGTATGGGCCCACCCTGCTAAAACCCAAAGAGACCTTCTTAGATATTAATATAATATGCTAGTTAGGGAGGGTGAGAAATAGGTGTGGTTAACGCTTATTCATTACAGCAGGTTAGCATGCTGTCACCTTTTGCTTTCTATGGACTAGTAACTATGCTGATAACTTTGCTTCTGATAATATGTTTCCTTGTATTATCTAAGATACTGCTTTTGAGAAAACGACATTAGTAAATAAATATTTCAAATGTGCACGTGTCCTCATTTACTCCACGTTCTGGTTTGAAATGATTGTATAACGAAAGAGTGTTCATGTGTTCCACGTGACCTGAGGTATTGTATGTTCATGTTCTGGTTTGTCTAAACATTGGGAGTTTGTTATGACCAATGAGACACTGTAGCTAGCCTGGTAAGGGGTTTTGGGTACTGAGGTGAGTTTTGGGTCACCCTAATTTACCGAGGTTCCAAATCTCTATGCACAGTTCTGTGGGAGAACGGAAACCCTGCGACACTACTTTATTTATTTTGGGTGCAAGTCTAGCTGCTAAAAGTTTCGAGTAGATTTTTGAATCCCCGTTGATCAGTGTAATAGGACGGTACGGTACTAATTCGAGAGGGCTTTTGTTTTTTTTCAAAAATACCACAATCTTAGCTTCTGACCAAGATGCTGGTGGGGTCTCCCCCTGAAATATATGAGTAAAGAGTTCTACCATTATCATTTTTAATTGATCAGCAAATTTCTTATAGAATTCTGTAGGGATCCCGTCCAGTCCTGCCGCCTTATCACTAGATAGCGAATTTAAAGAGTGGAGAATCTCTTCCCAAGTGGGTAGATCATCCAGTATATACTGGTCTTTCTTCTCAAATCTAGTCCGTGGTATTGCATTTAAGTATACATTAGGGTCCCCGAGCCCCACGGTAGGTTCTGTGTATAGATCTTTATAAAATCTCTAGAACGATGCCCTTACCTCAGATGGTTCTGATCTTAGGCCTAGTCTAGGATCCTGAATTTCTTTTATAATGCTAGTTGATGTCTCCTCTCTTAAGCGTACTGCTAGTTGATGTCCAACCTGTTCACTTAGCTCATATATCTTCTCTTTATATATTGATGCTTTAATGATAGCTTTTTCCACTAATATTTCTGATATAAGATTCCTAGCTACGGCTACCTGAGTCAGGATGTTATCTATCGCCTGGGCCTGTTGTGTTGCTATAATCAAGTCCTTCTCAATTTTGCTCAGATTATCTTGTAGAGATGCCATATGGAGTTTCCCTTCCCTATTTGACCTGAGTGAAAATTGCAAGGTCTCGCCCCTTATGCCAGCCTTCAGGGCGTCCCACACCATCGTAATAGACACACTACCCCGGTTGTCCTCAATAAAACCCGGGATCCACCCCCTCATGTGTTGACAATACTTTTCATTCTTCAGAAATGCCCTCTCAAATGTCCAGTTCATGGATGGGTGGCTATTCTGGGTGCCTAATAAGTTTAAGATTAGTGGATTATGGTCCGACAAAACACGCGGGAATTTTTCTGTCGAGCACAGAGATTTCAATGAGTTCGACATTAACAAGTCAAGTCAAGTCAAATGGGCTTTATTTCGATAAAGTGCATATCTTTAAAAGCAATACATACAACAAGATAAAAATGGATAAAAAGCCAACCATATAAAACAGATGGAAAGAGACGAGTAAAATGGCACAATAAATTACCTAAGACAGTCAAACATAATGACCACAATTAAACAATTTCAGTAAGCCTTTTTGACCTAATCACCCATGCCCACTTTAAAAACTTTGCCATACCACATGCATACAAAGGGTGGGTATCGGACTTCAAAATCCGCAAAGCCTCAATAAAATTTCTAGTTCCCAACTCCTTGCACAGGGGTTTCAACCACCTAGATTGGGGAGCTTTATAGGCAGGGCACTCAAATAAGAAGTGCGCCACCGACTCAGTTCTGAGTGCGCAAAACGGACAAAAGGGAGTGGTTTGGGCCGGGATTGTCCAACCCGCAGTGAGTTACCCCACTGGAAGTACTCCTATCCTAAATTTGAAATACAGCACTCTATCTTTTGGTTTTGAAATTAAATCAAGATAGGGTTCTCGGATGGGGGCTTCCTTTACCAAGATGAACTCACTGGAGGATCTACATAGGTTGGGATCAGAAAGTCTCTTGCCCGCTACCCAATTCCAATAAGCTTTCTTCAAAAAGGATTTGGGGGGGTGGTTCTAGACTGCCAAGCCTCCCCAAGCCCAGCTCCCCAAGCAAGGATTTGACATCCCTCAGCCATCTTATTCTTGTCCAGCCAGGCATCAGTAGGACCTCCTTCAAACCCTCCGCATAACTGGAAATCTCAGGAACTCTCTATAGTCGGGACCAGAGTAAAAGGGGTCGTAGCTTGGCCTTATCTTTAATTGAGTGGCAGCCCATATCCAGAAGCAAGGGTAGTGAGGGTGTACTCTTTGGAAGGGCCATCAAGTCTTTCAAGAAGGAGAAGGATAACAAGTCAGTGTTCGAGGTACCACAGATCTCCGCCCGTAAAGAGCCGCATTAACGGCTCTAGTTGTGTAAATGTCTAACACAGGGGCAATAGGCCTAGAAGACGATGACCTCTGTTCCTTAAGAAGAGCCCCCACCACCCTTTTATGACTCAATACCATCTTTTGGATATGGGAATCCCATCGCATGGTGTCACTAAGGCGCATGCCTAGGTAGTCCAACTCCTTAACCCTTTCCAGGGGCACCGAGTTTAGAACAGGGGCCCGGCCGAGCTTTTTTGGAGGGTTCAAGACCAGATATTTGGTCTTATCTGTATTAATTTTTAACCCCTTAGACTCACAGAAGGAATGGAAATTGTTAGGGAGCTTCTGTAAACCCATCGGTCATTTTGAAATCAGGAGGATGTCATCGGCAAATAGTAGAGTGGGTATTCTCCTGCCCGCCAGGGATGGTGCATCTGCAGAATATTTCAAAAGATGCTCCACCACTCCGTTCACATACAGTGAGAACAGAGTGGGGGCAAGGACACATCCCTGGTGGACAGCCCTGTTCACTAAAATTTTGCCAGTCTTTTGGCCCTGCTTTCCCCACCTCACCTGCGCAAAGTTCTCTGAATTGAGTTTCGTCAGGAGGGAGAGAAGATAAGCGGGCATGCCCAGGTCGGACAATACCTTCCACAAGCAACCCCGGGGCACCAGATCGAAAGCAGTCCGTAAATCAATAAAGGCAAGTTACAGACTACCCTTGCCTATTACGACCACTTTCCAATAAAGGAGCAGGAGTCTAAAAGTCTGCTCAATGGTCCCAGTTCCTATCCTAAAACCAGCCTGAAGGTCAGAGAGTATTTTGTTATCCTCTACCCACTGGAGCACTCTTCCAAGAACCACCTTGCCAGCCACCTTCCGTGAAGAATCTATTAAACTTATAGGACGGTAGTTTGCTGGGTCGTCCCTAGCCCCCTTTTTAAAAATCGGGACGACCTCAGCTCCCATCCAGGAATCGGGGAGGGTGACACCAAGAAAGGAAGCATTAAGAAGAGAAGAAATACGTTTGCCCCATTCAGTTGAGTTGAGGCGTAGCAGGTCCCCTGGGAGCCCATCGGGTCCTGCTGCTTTATTGGGGACCAGGGCTCTAATCGCATTCTCTACTTCCGTAGCAGAAAAGGATAGGTCCTCACTCAACCCAAAGGGGCCTACAGATGAAAAGTTTGGCAGCCCCATCCTATCCTCCTCGGTGGAAGTATAGAGAAGAGAGAAGTGATTAAACCATGACACCGCTGGGATATTACAAGTTATGAGCGTCTCATCTGGCCTATTCCTGGTCCTAACTAGGTCCCCAAAGCCCTTGGCATCCCTCCTGGCGCTAGCCTCTTTCAAATTGCACCAAAACTGGTTGTCCTAATCCTTTTTGGCTACGCTAATGACGCGTCTATACTCCTGCCGGGCAACACAAATCTGGTCAGCTCCCTTGCTTTTAACCGCTTCAATAAGGAGCCTTTTCGCCCTCCGACAGTTTGCTGAGAACCACCCCGGATGGCCCATAGATTGCCGACGATCACTACCGGGAGGACCCCTGCTATGCATTAAAAATAACTGCCCAAGGGCTTTGATAGTATTACTAAAAAGAGAGGAAACCTCCAGACCATCTGAGCCAATGGTTTCTAACCTGCCCACAGCGTTTGACATACTTGATCCAATTTCGAGGACCTTCCCCTCATTCAGAGCAACCTTATGCCACTTAAGGCGCCTGCCACAGTTCGAAGGGCATACTTCGCCAGTTGTCCGGAGCACGTTTTTTTCCTGAGAGCCTCTAGGCTCCAACCACATTGGGAACAGGGATAGAGAAAGTGGATTATGATCACTGTCCGTCGAGGGGAGTTCTGCCATATCCCGCAATTGGGACCAAAGCTTAAAGTCCAGCATAATGTAATCTATTCTGGAAGAATGGTCTACTCGGTTGAAGGTGTGGGCTCCACCAGGATCCGAGAGACTTCTTCCATTCACCGCCCTCAAGCCAAATTCCAATGTTAGGGCGGTGAGCTGCAAAGCCCGTTGGGACCATTTCTTGATAGGAGTTATAGACAGGGGGAGAATACCCCTCCTTGAATCCTCTTCCAAGGTACCATGGATGTCATCTGCTGCTAGGGGCTCAAAGGTGCAATTAAAGTCACCCGTGAGCATAATATACATTTCCGAGCTACACTGAGTTAGTTCTTCACCAAGCCGAATCAGGGTAGGAGAAGCCAAGCTTGCTCCGGGTCCTCTAACGTAAATATTAAAGATCTCTAAGGACCGCCCTCTAAGGGGCCCCCTGGCTGATAAACTTTGCAAGTCTGGATAGTTAGTGTCTCTGTTCCTAATTTGGAGGCCCAGGGAAGTCCTTATCCAAATGAGCAGGCCGCCCGATGGGCGACCTCGCCCTGAAGGGTAAGTGATAGCAGGGACAAAGTAAGTTATATAGCCAACTTTGTAGCATGGCTCCAGACACCATGTCTCTTGGAAAATACATATTACGAAAGACTCAATAAAACTGTTCCAATCAGGAAGATCCGAATTCCTGGAGATGCCCGCAATGTTCCAGCTGACAATCCTCAGGTCGTTATTCATTAAAATTGGACCTCCAGAAGTTCGTTGTAATGGGGAACTGGGACCATAATGGAGATCTGTCAAGGAGCCCTCCGATACCCTCAAGGTACAAGGATCGGCTGTGGAAATCCCGCCAGGTGGATCCCCCTGAAGAGCGCCAAGCGAGGTAGGTATAGGAAATTGCAGCTGAGGGGTAGACCCGGGGAGCTCCTGAAACATATTTGGTCTACAATTCACGTAGCTTGTAGAAAAAACAGCCTGCGACTTAGTTGATAGCAAATCAACAGGTTAAAAATCCCATCCCGGCCAGTAAGTACATGGGCCAAAATCTCGGCTAAACGGTCTTGTAGGGGGAAAGTCAGAGTGGAAATACCTGTTGTCCCTACACCCCCAACTTTGGAGACTGGCAAGCCATGGGTTGGCTGGGTGAGGGTTAAAATAACTAAGGTTGTGAGTACTAATACCAGAGCTACCTTCTCCAAAGTGATTATTGCAGATATACCTAGCTACCCTGGGATCTTTAAAGTTAACCAGAACACAGTCTCCCTCCAAATCCTTAGGCCTGGTTCGAACCCAGCTAACCCGTCTTACATGGAGAACCAGGCCGTCAAAAGATCTAGGCAAAGGTCTATTTTCCCTAAGCCAAAACATAGTTTTGTTTTTAAGATCGTGATACGATTCATGTTTACCCGGCTTAAGGTAAGGGACCCCAGTAAGTATAGCTACGTAGGGCTGGCAATCGGGTGGTAAAATAACATGGGAAATATTAGGAGCACCCCTCTCCTCCATTTTCTGCACTTTAGTAGGTGCAATTAGTTTATCAGACCTGGCCCCAATACCTCCCTTATTATTGTTAGAACTGATGTCTTGGGTGGGACGCCTGTTGACAGGCCCTAAGGGCCCTTTGGCCAGGGTTGGGTTATTTTTAGTGTCAGAATGGGCTTTAAGTTGAACAGGGGGGCCCAATTCATTGGACCCTTGACTCCCAACTTCCCTCTGTGAGCCCTCTGCAGGTGGGAGAGGAGCGTTCGACACTGACTCCCCCGATAATTCCACTAGTGTGTCGGTTGCTGCATTATCAGTCACTACAATATCATCTGCCTCTACTGGCTGGTGAAAAGAGTTCCCCGAAATCCCACCCTCCCTTATTTTAGAATGAAGCTTAATTAGGGACTTGAGGGAGCAAAAGTTGTCGAGAGTGGCCTGCTCAAATCTGTCAAGCTGCTCCACCACCCCCTTCACTCACTCAAGGACAGGGAGAATTAAGGATTTCATTAGCTGCTCGATGTGAGCAAGAGAGGAAACGTCAGGTAATGTACCCACAGTGGAGTTTGGTTGAATTTTAGTAGTCAACTGATTGGACCCAGAAATAGTCTGCCTCGACCCCGACCCCAAGCCACTATGTTTCGTGTATCCCCTAATATAGTTTAGTCTTGCCTTCTTAGGGGGTTTAAATAAACTACCCTTGCGAGGACTTATAATACGTTTCCTTTTCAAGGGGACTGATCCAGTTGCTCTATCAGCCACAGCCCCCGAAGGGGGGGGGCATGAAGAACTGCGGAGGACTGAAGAGCAGGATAATCTAATCGCTCAAGCGGTACTGGGTCCAATGCGGGATTTACTCGCCCTCTTGGCTCTAAGGTAGAGAGCCTATCAATGCTGTCCCTTATTGCATTTACCCTAAGGCAATCAGAATCAGGAGTAGCGAGCACAGTGGGAATAGGAAGGTGTTCTGGAGAAGAAGCTAGTGCCAGATGCCCCAAGGATGAGCGACGATGGACGAGAAGTTCGCGTGAAACACGACGTTCCGTAAGGGCAATCTCCTTTTCTAGGACCGAAAAAGGCCCGAGTAATAAACTGGTCCATAGTGCCACTTACGGAACCCCCACACCCCCTCATGGTTTTACCGGATCGTGTTGACATTGGCATAGGGAGTCCTGCTGGTAACAAGTTGGGCAAGATCCAGACTTACAGTTACTAACAACAATGGTGCTGAAGTGACCAAACACAGTGTGAGCCAAACCTTAGGGGGGGGCCCCAACCCGACCCCTTTAGGCCCCGGACGGCCCGCCCTTGTCCCAGGCTTCTCCCAGGACGCTCCCGCGCGCTCCCGCGCAGCGGTAACCCGGAAATATTATATAGGGCACACTTTGTCCAGAGGGCGGGGCTGTCCAGGCAACGCGGACCAGGTGTGAAAGGTGAAGAAGGGGCTCCTGGTAAACGGAGTCCCTGCAGCGATTAGGCACAGCCCTTCTGAGCCCCAAGACAGGGAGGAAAACAACGGCAGCTCTTAGCTGTCCAGCGCCTCCCTCAAAGCCAAATTCGAAGCGGCACCCGCACAGCGGGTGCGGCGAGTCTTGGGTCTTTTCTCCTCCTCCTCCTCCAGGCAAGAAACACTAGCAAAGCTCCACACCAGGTACAAACAAGATAATGCTCCCACTAGATGCACAAGTCAGCGGGGATTAGGTACACACTCTGTCCAGGGGGCGGGGCTGTCCAAGCAACGCGGACCAGGTGTGAAAGGTGAAGCAGGGGCTCCTGGTTAACGGAGTCCCTGCAGCGATTAGGCGCAGCCCTTCTGAGCCCCAAGACAGGGAGGAAAACAACGGCAGCTCTCAGGTGTCCAGCGCCTCCCTCAAAGTCAAATTCGAAGCGGCACCCGCGCAGCAGGTGCTGCGAGTCGTGGGTCCTTTCTCCTCCTCCTCCTCCTGGCAAGAAACACTAGCGAAGCTCCACACCAGGTACAAACAAGATAATGCTCCCACCGACATTAACATGTAGTCTAACCGTGTATGTCCGGAATGAGGATATGAAAAAGATTTAAATCCAGGATCTCCGTTATGATCATATTGCCACCCATCTATTAGGCCATGTAAAATCCACATATCTTTTAGTGCTTGGAAGACTCTTGGTTTTCTACCGTGATATTTGAATTCAGGACCAGTTGTCCAATCCCCTGGAAGATGTAATTTAAGATCCCCACAGATGATATGGGGTAGAGGCCAATGTGTTAGTTTGTTAGATATGTCAGTCAGCATCTCTGGTTCATCGGAGACACTCCCATAGATGGTGCAAAGTGTCAGTGTATTTAGTCCATTATTATACAGACATTCAGCGACTGCCCAGCTACCGAATTTATCAGACAACACTCTATTGAATTGGAGGCCCACCCCCCTTTTGCTAAGATCACTACACCCTTAGTTCGGGCGCCTTGTGTTGAAGCAATAATAAGTTTATATCCCACTGATTTAAGCAAATATTGCTGAGAACCTTCAATATGTGTCTCTTGCATACAGACAATATTCGCTTCCATTGCTTTCAGCCCCACGACAACCTTCTGTCTATTTTTAATATCATTGAGGCCGCAGATGTTGAGTGAAGCAATTTTTAGCTTAGCCATAGTATTAAAAAAGCTTTTCGGGATTGCCTATGCCTCATAGCGAATTCTTTTCCACCTTTCCTGTTCTTGAAATCGCTTGGTCTTGTGCCCCCCCTTCTCCCTCACCCCCTCCCTTACCACCCCTCCCCCTTACCATCCTATGAGGCTTCCTGGGTCCCAGGGTACCCAGGTGTGGGTGTCTGTGTGGTCAGAGCGCCTCAGCGCACCCCGTGGGCAGGCCCTTTATGCTTTGTTTATGTTGTCCGGGTGGGGTCGGTAATGAAATTAGACATTTACCCTAAACCTTTATACAAAGCAAAAATTTGTATCGTATATTAGTTCATATACTTTTGAAGTTAGCCCCCTCCCCCACCCCTTTCTGTTGACTCCCCATGCTTTTATGTTTATAGTCAAGTTGCTGATTTGCACTGCGTTTTTTTTCTTCCCCCTTTTTTCCTTTCTTTTTGTTCTTATTTTCCTGAATTCACTTTCCCAGTCTCTGTGATTTCTCTTAGGTAAGCTTCAGCTTGGATTTCACTTAAGAAGCTTCTTGTTGATCCCTTATGTATTATTTTCAATCGGGCCGGATTTTGCAGGTAGACTGTTGCGCCAATTTTTTCAAAAGGCGTGAATAATTTTCTCATTCTCCACCTTCTCTCAACAGTGGCGTGAGCAAAGTCTGGTCTGGCGAAGAACATAAAGTCTTTGTATTCCCTCTGCTTTGTAGGCCTGGCCAGATCATAAATGTCTTCTCTTAAAAGAAAGTTCCCAAAATGGGCCAGCATGGCCCGAGGATGTTGACGTGGCTTTTGAGAGTGTTTGGGTAGCGTCACAGGGAATCGATGGACACGCTGAATTTCTCTATCCATATCCCAGGTGCCAAGTTCCTGGAACGCTGATCATAGAACCCCTTGGGTCATTCCTCTCAAAGCCTTCGGGAATTCCAAGGAACCTCAGGTTATTTCTTCTCGACCTGCTTTCATGATCTTCAACTTTCATCATGAGGTCCTTGATGATTCCATCATGCTCATTCTCCTGTTTTTGCAGCTTAATTACATCAGTTTCTCTTGATTAATTCTAAACCTCTCTTCCGTCTTTCTGCACCTCCGTTGCCCCTTTCTGCATCTCATTTGCTTCATTCTGTACCCCTCTTGCCTCTTTCTGCATCCTTCTTCCCACCTCTTTGCACCTCTCTTGCCTCTTTCTGTACCCATGTTCCCTCTTTCTGCACCTTTCCTGCCTGTTTCTGCACCTCTCTTGCCACTTTCTGTACTTCTCTTCTTTCTGCACCCCACCTGCCTCTTTCCGTACTCCTCTTGTCTCTTTCTGCACCTCTCCTACCTCTTTTTGCACCCCGCTTGCTTCTTTTTGCACCTCTGTTGGTTCTTTCAGCACCTCTTTTGCAAATGTCTGCATCCCTCTTGGCCCTTTCTACACCCCTCCTCCCTATATGTCCACCGCTGGTGCTTCTTCCTGTACTTCTCTTGCTTCTTTCTGGACTGCTCTTCCTTTCTGCACCTCTCTTGCAAATTTCTGTATCCCTCTTACTGCTTTCTGTACCCCTGTTCACTCTTTCTACATATTTCTTGTCATCTCTACACCTCTCTTGCCTCTTTTGGCACTCCTGTTTCTTCTTTCTTGCCTCTTTCTGCACCCCTCTTGCCTCTTTCAGCACTTCTCCTGCTTCTTTCTGCATTTTCTTGCCCCTTTCTTTACCCCTCTTGCCTCTTTCTGCACCTCTGTTTGTTCTTTCTGCACTGTTCTTGCTTTTTTGCACTTCTGTTGCAAATTTCTGCATCCGTCTTGCCTCTTTCGGTACCCTCTTCCCTCTTTCTGTACCTATCTTGCCTCGGTCTACACACCTGTTCCTCTTTCTGCACCCCTTTTGCCTGTTTGGTCTGTACCTCACTTATGTCTTTCTATACTTCTCTTGCTTCTTTCTGTAGCCTTTCCCCCTTTTTCTGCAGAACTCCCACCTCTTTCTGCACCTCACTTGCCTCTTTCTGCACATATCTTGGTTCTTTCTGTACTGCTCTTGCATCTTTCTGCACCCCTCTTGCCTCTTTCTACACCTCTTTACCTTCTTTCTGCACTTCTCTCATCTCTTTCTGCACCCTCTAGCCTTTATCTGTACCTCTGTTGCTTCTTTCTGCACTGCTCTTGCTTCTTTTTGCACCTATCTTGGCTCTTTATGCACCCTTTGGCCCTTGTTGTGCATCTCTCTTGCCTATTTTTGTAATTCGCTTGCCTCTGTCTGCAACCCTCTTCCCTCTTTCTTCAACTCTTTTGTTGGTTCTGAAACACTCTTGCCTCTTTGTGCACTTCTCATGCTTCCTTCTGCACCTCTGTTGCCTCTTTTTGCAACCCTCTTGCCTCTTTCTGTACCCCTCTTAGCTCTTTCTGCTCCCCTGTTGCCACATTCTGCACTTCTCTTGTTTTCCTCTGCTCCCCTCTTGCCTCTTTCTGCACTCTTATTTCATTGGTGTGCATCTCTCTTGCCTCTTTCTGCACTTCTCTTCCTCTTTCTGCACCATTCTTGCCTCTTCTGCACCACTGTTAGTTCTTTCAGCATTGCTCTTGCCTCTTTCTACAACCTTGTTCCATCTTTTTGCACTGTCCCTACCTGTTTCTGCACCTCTCTTGCCTCTTTCATTGCCTCTTCCTCCTTTCTGCACTTCTCTTCCTTTTTTCTCCACCCCTCTTGACTCTTTCTGCAACCCTGTGGCTTCATTCTGCACTTCTCTTGTTACTTTCCGCTCCCCTCTGGCCTGTTTCTGCACCCTTCTTTCCTCGTTGTCCATCTCTCTTGCCTCTTTCTGTATTTCTATTTCCTCTTTTTGTACCCCTCTTGCCTCCTTCTGCACCTCTGTTGTTCCTTCTTTATACTTTTCTTCCTCTTCCAGTACCCCTCTTGCCTCCCTCTGCACCTTTGTTGCTTCGTTCTGCACTTCTCTTCCTTCTCTTTATACTTCTCTTGCTTCTTTCTGCACCTCTCTTGCAAAGTTATGTCCCCCTTGTGCCTCTGTGTGCACCTCTCTTGCCTCTTTCTGCACCTCTTTTGCTTTTGTTTGCACTTCTCTTGCCTCTTCCTGCACCCCTCTTGCCTCTTTCTGTACCTCTGTTGGTTCTTTCTGCACTGCTCTTACTTCTATCCCAGCTATTCCCTTCTCCATTGCACTTTTCTGTACCCCTCTTGCCTCTTTCTGCACCTCTGTTGGTTCTTTCTGTACCTCTCTTGCCTTAGTGTGCACCCCTGTTCCCTCTTTGTGCACCTCTTACTTCTCTTGCCTTTTTATGTACCTCTGTTGCTTCCATCTGCATTTCGTTTCCCTCTTTCCTCACCGCTCTTGCCTCTTTCTGCTCTTCTGTTGCTTCTTTCTACACCTTCTTTCTACACTCCTCGTGCCTCTTCTGCACCCTTCTTCCCATTTCCTACAAGTCTCTTGGTTCTTTGTGTACTTGTCTTGCCTCTTTCTGTACCCCTCTTACCTATTTCTGCACCTCTCTTGCCTGTTTCTGTACCTCTTTTGCCTCTTTCTGTACCCTTCTAGCCTCTTCCTGCATCTCTTTTGCTTGTTTGTGCTCTTCTTTTGCCACTTTCTGTACCCCTCTTGCCTCCATCTGCACCCCTGTTGTTTCTTACTGCACTGTTCTTGCTTCTTTCTGTACCTGTCTTGCAAATTACTGCTCCCCTCTTGCCTCTTTCCACACCCTTCTCTCTTTCTGCACCATGTTCCCACTTCCTGCACCTCTGATGACTTTTGCTGAACTTCTCTTGCCTTTTTCTGAAATTCTCTTACCTCTTTCTGTACCCCTCTTACCTCTTTCTGACCCTCTGTTTGTTCTTTCTGCACTGCTGTTGCTTCTTTCTGCACCTCTGTTGCAAATTTCTGCCTCCCTCTTACCTCTTTCTGTACCCTTCTTCCCTCTTTCTGCACTTCTACTGCCTCTGTCTACATAACTGTTCCCTCTTTCTACATTCCTTTTGCCTGTTTCTGCAACTCTCTTGCCTCTTTCTGAAGTTCTATTGTCTCTTTCTGCACCTCACATGCTTCGTTCTATACTTCTCTTGCTTTTTCTGCATCCTTTTTCACTTTTTCTGCAGAACTCTTCCCTCTTTCTGTACATCTCTGTCCTCTCTGCACATCTCTTGGTTCTTTCTGCATTGCTCTTGCCTCTTTCTACACCTCATTTGCTTCTTTCTGCACTTCTCTCTCCTCTTTCTGCACCCTCTTGCCTCTATCTGCACCTCTGTTGCTTCTTTCTGCACTGCTCTTGCTTCTTTCTGTACCTCTCTTGCCTCTTTCTATACCCCTCTTGCCTCTTTCTTTAATTCTCTTGCCTCTGTCTACACCCATGTACCCTCTTTCTTCACCTTTGTTGGTTCTGCATCTCTCTTGCCTCTTTGTGCACTTCTCATGCCTCCTTTTGCACCTCTGTTGCCTCTTTTTGCAACCCTCTTGGCTCTTTCTGCACCCCTCTTGGTTCTTTCTGCACCCCTGTTGCTTCATTCTGCACTTCTCTTGTTTCTTTCAGCTCTTCTCGTGCCTCTTTCTGTACCCTTATTCCCTAGTTGTGCATCTCTCTTGCCTCTTTCTGCACTTCCCTTTTCTCTTTCTGCACCCTTCTTTCCTCCTTCTGTACCTCTGTTGGTTCTTTCAGCATTGAGCTTGCCTCTTTCTGCAAACCTGTCCCTCTTTTTGCACTTTCCATAACTGTTTCGGCACCTCTCTTCTCTCTTTTTGTACCTCTGTTGCTTCTTTATGCACTTTTCTTCCTTTTTTCTGCACCGCTCGTGCCTCTTTCTGCACCCCTGTGGCCTCTTTCTGCACCCCTCTTGCCTCTTTCTGTACCTCTGTTGGTTCTTTCTGCATTGCTCTTGCTTAGATCCCCTACTGTATTGTACTTTTCTGTACCCCTCTTGCCTCTTTCTGCTCCTCTGTTGGTTCTTTCTGTATCTCTCTTGCCTCTGTGTGCACCCCGTTCCCTCTTTGTGTACCTCTTTTGTCTGTTTCTGCAACTCTCTTGCGTCTTTCTGCACTTCTCTTGCCTTTCTTCACCTCTGTTGTTTCCTTCTGTACTACTCGTACCTCTTTCCTCACCCCTCTTACTTCTTTTTGCTCTTCTGCTGTTTCTTTCTACACCTCTCTTGCTTCTTTCTGCATTCCTCATGCCTCTTTCTGCACGCTTCTTCCCTTTTCCTCCAAATCTCCTGGTTCTTTCTGCCCTTGTCTTGCCCCTTTCTGCACCCTCTTACCTATTTGTGCACCTCTGTTGGTTCTTTCTGCACTTCTCTTGCTTCTTTCTTCACCTCTCTTGCTTCTTTCTGTACCCCACTAGTGTCTTTCTGGACCCTTCTTCCCTCTTTCTGCACCTCTCTTGCCTGTTTCTGCACCTCTCTTACCTCTTTGTACACTTCTATCCTCTTTCACATCTCTTTTGCTTGTTTCTGCTCTTCTTTTGCTTCTTTCTGAACCCATTTTGACCCCATCTGCACCTCTGTTGATTCTTACTGCACAAGTCTTGCTTCTCTCTGCACCTCTCTTATAAATGTCTGCACCCCTCTTGCCTCTTTCCACAGCCTTCTCTCTTTTTCCACCTGTGTTCCCACTTTCGCACCTCTTCTGCCTGTTTCTGCACCTCTGCTGCTTTTTTCCGAACTTCTCTTGCCTCTTTCTGCACCTCCTTTGCTTCTTTCTGCACTTCTCTTGCCTCTTTCTACACCCTTCTTCCCTCTTCCTGCACCTTTCTCACCTCTTTCTGCACCTCTCTTGCCTCTTTCTTCACACGCAGGGCTTCTTTTAAAGTGATCTCAGGCTCAGCAGCGCACACATGCAAGTGCAGAAATGGCTGCTGGCCTCTAAACTGCCATGCCCTATTATATGCTAGGGACTTAGAGGTAGTTTTAATCCCGTGCCCTATTATGTACTAGGGCCTTACACGGGAGGTCATGCAATTACAGAGGGTACACCAACCCATAGTGTATGTAGGTGGTTTTCACTGTATTCTAAGTGTCTTTCAGCATAACACTTGATCTGGGCCTGGTTAGTTAGAGCTCAGGGTCAGTCAGTTACCACCAGTACCAGTCAGCAAAAAATGAAAGGGTGCCCTGGGCACAGGACGACTTTGCAACAAGGCCTCTTTCTGCACCTCTGTTAGTTATTTCTGCATATCACTTGCTTCTTTCTGCACCTTTCTTCCTCTTTCTGGACTTTTGTTGGCTCTTTCTGCAGTTCTTTTGCTTCTTTCTGCACTTTTCTTCCTCTTTCTGCACATGTCCTACCTCTGTAGGCATATTTAAAAATTAGCATTTAAAAAAACATTAGAAATTCACTGAAAAAACCATAGATTTCAGGTTATGTTATAGTTAGAAATTAGCATTTAAAAAAACATTTTAAATTCCCTGAAAAACCATAGATTTCAGGAATATTATAGTTAGAAATTAGCATTTAGAAAACCTTGGAAAATCACAATAAAAACACAGGTTTCAGGGACGTTATAGTTAGTTGGACATTTCACTCGAACAAAACCAGAGAAATTCAGCCGTTAGCTGAGCTAATGTTAACTCTCGCCCCCGCAGTGCACTGCTGAGATGTCACATATTACATAATTCATGTCATGCTCCTCACACCCTACTATAACCTTTGATACACCCAGTCTAAAATACAGACTACCATTTTTAAAACCACAGACACACCAATACCAGTTACTACATACCCACTCACTAATTCCTAGGTGTACACACGCATCCACTCATTCACCCATACAGTCACTCATACATGCAGTCACTCTTAAATACAGTACAATCATATGCACTCATACACCTATACAGACACTCACACAACGCCACTCATCCATTGAGTTACTCACACAACTAGTAAGTCATGCAAAGAATCAATCACACTCCCATGTATTCACCTATCCAGTTATACACACACCACCTCACTTATTCATACAGATACTGAAACATACTTACTTTCTTATATAATCACTGGTACAAGCGCACACTCATAGATACAGCCACTCTCACAATCACCTACTCTCACATATAGTCATTTATATACTCCAACACTCACATATACTGCCTTTCACATACGTAGTTACTCACACATGTACCACTGAGACATCCATTCACTCATCAACACACCCATACACAGTCACCCACCCATACAGCCTTTCACAGATGCACTCTTGAAATCATATACCTAGTGAATCACCCACTCATACATCTATGCACAGTCACATCCCCACCCCCACCCACCCACACAGATACTCAGGCACCCATATAGATACTCAGACAACCAATCAATCACCCATATCGACACTCATGAAGCTACTCACCAACCCACGCAGCCGCTTACATACCAACTGACAGACTGATACAGACATTCACACAGTTTAGTCACTGACCTGTGCATTCAGTAATACATGTTTAATCACTCACTCTTACAGTCAGTAACGCACCAACTAAATCATCCCTTCAGACACTTTTACACCCACTCTTTCTTCAATACAACTTGGCATATATATATATTTAAAACATATTTAAACTTTACGGAAACACACAGTCACTGGACGATGTCATCAGTGATGTCATCAAATATGTCATTTGAGATGTCATCAGTGATGTCACTGACCATGTCATGAATGATGTAATATATGACATCATCAGCAGTGCATTGTGGGGGCGCGAGCTATAGTTATCTAAACTAACTATAATGGCCAAATTGCTCTGATTTTGCACGAGTGAAATGTCCAACTAACTATAACTTCCCCTGAAATCTGTGTTTTTTCCAGTGAAATTCTAAGGTTTTTTTAAATGCTAATTTCTACCTATAACAACCCTGAAATCTATGGGTTTTCCATAAATATATATATATATATATATATATATATATTACCTACTGGCGGTCGCCAGTAGGTATATATAGTTAGGATTTTTTCCCTATGGGTTTTTTGAAAATTCTATGTCTAATAACTTTGGCGTTTGTGGACGGAATTGGCTGAAATTTTCAGGGAAATGGAACATTTTGTTTCTGAGCAGCCCCTGAAAATTTTGGGGGGGTTCGTCCAGGGGGGGCCGAGAAAAAAGGGGGGTCCCAAAACGTGTTTTTAACATTGATTTTTCCATAGGGCGGTTAGCCTCACTTTTAGCCCGAACGGCTGAATGGATTTGCACGAAACTTGGCAAAATTGTAGGGACTGGTAGCCCGATGTGCCTTTTGTAGGTCTCAATATATGTGCTCCAGTGGATTTTGAGAAATTAACGTTTAAAAAAAGATATATATCTGTAAGCGCGCTCTGGGCAGCGCTCCGGTCCGCGGACCTTAAGCGTACCGGAACTTCGCGTAGCTAAGCTGATTGGCTCTCCGGTGTCTGTCAACATTCTAAACAGTCCGGAGCGGCCGCCATCTTGTCTCTCGGTAGGATTGAGAGACAAGAGGAGGCCAAAACAAAGGGGGAAATAACCATAAGGGGGCATACTAGCTCCTCCCTGACCCCCTAGGTTTGATGTGGAGGCTTTAAAGGGGCCCCGCTAAGCAAAAAAAAAAAAAAAATTTTTTATTTTTTTTCGTGGTTAGCGCCCGGTACGCGAACCGGGAAGCGTTCTGGGGAGCGTATCACAATGAAAAATGAATGATAGACTTTTCAAATGCTGTATGTTAATTGATTGTTGGTTTTGTTGATTATTTATTTTTTTTTTTTTTTTAAGCTTTTTTTATTGTGTTTCATAATTTATTAAACTTTCTAACATTTCATTGTCAGAAATTTCATAATAATCATGGAATATAGATTGTAGTCTCTGAGGTTGTAAAATGTCCTCATTTGCAAGGAGGTTATCTACTGCTTGTACACATTGCAGTAGTTCTTGGTCCCAAGATTCATCCATAAATTCAATCTCATTTGGATCAATGATTTCTGTGTTGGACTCTGGAAGGACAATTTCAAATGAAATGTTTTGTTCACTTTCCATTTTTCCTGAAATTTGCATAAAAAAAATATATATTAGTAGAGGTAGGGCACTGTTGGGATTAATTTTAGATAGGCAGTTTTTAACAGAGAATTTATCTTTGGGCAGTGTATAGTATCAGAGTGGAAGTAGGAATATAAAAAAGTGTATCTAAATTTATAAGTACTACAGAGGGATAGTATATAACTAACAGAAAAAGTTTGCCATATTAACTTAAAGTGCTCAATATACTTCAGTTTTAAAAATAACAACTTACCTTTAAAAAGAAGTTGAAGTTATTAATGAAAATCCTATTAAAATGTACACCAAGAAGTAGTAGTCAAAATGGCTGTGCTTCCTTCTCTTCCTTTATATATATTCGGGTACATAACCAATCAAATGTGAGGTAAAAAAAGTAGAAAATGAAAGTAACATTTTAATTGGTTGTCAATTCCAACATTTCAGATGTGTTTTGTGAAGTAATTTACCTCAGGGTATTTAGAGAGGTCTACAGGCTAAATGGCTAAATGGAATTCCAATCAATTTTGTGAAAATGGTAGGGATTGGTATGTAGTATGAGCTAATCTATATTTGGTGAAATTGTCTCCAGTGGCTTTTCTGTGAACTACTTTCCCACCTTTTTTGATGGTGCGCTTCCCAGGGAGCGACCCGGTACGCGAACCGTTGAGCGCCCCGGTTCGCGTACCTTAAGCGTTCCGGGAGTCCACCATTTTGTGTTTCGGTCGAATTAAGATACAAGATGGAGGGCAAATAATGTTCAGAATGGGTAGAAGGGGGCACGGTAGAGTTATCTTGACCCCCTAGGTTTTCTGAGGGTGGCTGAGGAGGCTTATATGTGCGAAAAAAAACATTTTTTTAAAAAAAATTCGCGAGGTTAGCTCCCGGTACGCGTACCGGGTAGCGCACCAGGGAGCGTATTTTGTTGAAAATTAGTGAAAATAGTTAGAGTAAAATAATAATTGTGAGTGATTAGATGTAGGGTAGCTCTGAGAAGAGCTTTTGGGTTTATGGTACATTTAGGTACTTATAAGTAGGTACCAATGCACATTTTTAAATTCAGAGTGAAAACTCTGTTGCCCTCATCTGAGAAGTGAACTCCATCTCCTCTGTAGATATCTTGCATGTAGTAACGCAAGTTATTGTTGTACAGGGAGCCCATTCCATGGTCTCTCATGTAAGCTGAAACAGATTTGTTTACATGCTTCCTCGACTTCTCAATTTGTGGACAAAATTGGTTTGACCACCTCCATTTCTGTCTTTGGCATATATTTGAATATACCAAGGCAGTCTGAGGAAAAAGTGCCATTAATTGCTCAAAGGTGTCCTTTAAAAGCATTTCCAGACCTACACCAGTCAAAGTGCCCAAGTCATTACCTCCACAGTGCACAATTAACAGGTCAGGTTTTGGCAAATGCATAAAGGTTTTCACCAATGGTATCAATTGGTGACATTTTAATCCTCTCTGGCAAAACCACTTAATTTCCACATCTTGTAAATTGAGGTTAGGTAAATTCCTGCTTTCAACGTACCTTTGAGCCCAGTGAATATAACTATGACCAACAATCCAGACAGAAAACATGGTGAGAGAAGGTTCTCCTGCAGTCAGATGAAGTGTGGCAATGAAATGGCAGTTGAAAAAATGTGAGTTTGAAATGAAAAAAACTGTGGAGTTTCTGTGTTCATGAAGTAGTAACAGTGATTGGTGGATTTTGATTGATGAAAACAGAAAGTTAGGGTGTAGAGATGTGTTCTTTGAAAGATGTATTTTGAGTGGTCAATAAAAAATCATTAAATGAAAGAAAGCACTGGATATGCAGGTGCACTGAGAGTTCAGAGTTCAATTGCAACATTGTTGTGTGAATTTGCAAACACCAGAGTTTCTCCAAGAGGTGGTTGCTATGGAAAATAGGCAGAAAGGGCAGAGGGGGAAGGGTTTTCATTTGAAAAAAAGTGAGGGAAGAGTTTTGATTGGGTGACATGAGAAATATGTGTGAAGAATTACACCATTTCTGTGCTTTTGATAGCTGCAGACTCTGGAGTGCATACCTTTTGCTCTGCTGAAGACAAATTGGTGTGTTTCTGAGACTGTTTTCAAACTCAAAGTATTTGCTAAGGTGAGAAAATATTTCTTTACTTTAGATAGAGAATAGTGTGCTTTAAGGAGAAAATTATGATTTATGTGGCGCAAATTGCTTGTAAATATGCTCTCACATGTGCATGGAAAATTTAGATTTTGAATGTTTGTGTTAAATAGCTATGTTAAAAGTGACCAAACCATGCTGGGAAGGCAATCAAAAAACGCTTTCATGTGTTTTAATGACATTTTAAGTCATTTCCTGATGTGCAGTGTTTAGAAATTATGATTTTAAAATCGTTTTTGGGGAAAAGGAATTGTTTATAAAATCATGACAAGGACATAATGGTGTATGGTTCTTTATAAGGCAATTGACTGTTCCTGATGTTATTTTTCTCATTTTAGTGTAAGACCTTTCTCTGTGGCGCAAATTGCTTGTAAATATGCTCTTACATGTGCATGAAAATTTTAATTATCAATGTTTGTGTTACATAGCCATGATAAAAATGAATCAACCATGCAGGAAAACCAATCAAAAAACGCTTTAATGTGTTTCAATGACATTTTAAGTCATTTTCTCATGTGCAGTTTTTTGAAATTATGATTTGAAAATCGTTTTTGGGAAAAAGGAATTGTTTTTAAATGCATGAGAAGGACATAATGGTGTATGGTTTTTTATAAGGCAATTGACTGTCCCTGATGTTATTTTTGCCATTTTAATGTCAGACCTTTCTTTGTGGCGCAAATTGCTTGTAAATATGCTCCCACCTGTACATGGAAAATTTTGATTTTGAATGTTTATGTTACATAGCCATGTTAAAAGTGACCCTACCATGCAGGAAAGCCAATCAAAAAACGCTTTTATGTGTCTTAAGGACAATTTAAGTAAGGTTATGGATACATTTATGATGACTGGTGCAATGAAGTAGAAATCACTTACTTCATTGGTAGGCATTTACAATAAAATTTTCTCCTCTGTTTTGTTCATCAAGCGTAACTTTAATCTGCAATCCTGAGTAGGCCTCACCTTAAACAAACCTCTGGATAGGCCACATATTATTGTCATCCTGATTTAATCATTTATAATGCTAGGGATAGATTTATGATAGGTGTATACCTCTTTTGTGCCACTTAGAAAACATTCTCCATGGGGAAATGACTTAAAATGTCATTAAGACACATGAATGTTTTTTTTTTTTTAAACGTTTGCAAATTTTTTGGGTCACTTTCAACATGGCTATGTGTCTGAAACAGTCAAAATCTAAATTTGCAATGTACAGGTGGGAGCATATTTACAAGGAATGTGCTTCATGGGGAAACGTTTGCAATTTTTTTGGGTCACTTTCAACATGGCTATGTGTCTGAAACAGTGAAAATATAAATTTGCAATGCACAGGTGGGAGCATATTTACAAGGAATGTGCTTCATGGGGAAAGGTCTTATAATGTAATATGGGAAAAATGACATTAGAGATACTGAAATGCTTTATAGAGAAGCATACACCATTATGTCCTTGTCATAATTTTGCAAACCATTACTTTTCCCCAAAAACGATTTTCAAATTATATTTTGAAAACACTGCACATGTGGAAATTACTTAAAATGTCATGTACATATGGTGGTTCATCTGTAACAAGATAAGAAGCTTAGGGATACATTTATGATGACTGGTGCAATAAAGTGGACATTACTTACTTCATTGGTAGGCCTTTACATGTATTATCTCCTCTGTATTCTTCATCAAGCGTAACTTTGATCTGCAACCCTGAGTAGGCCTCACCTTAAACAAACCTCTGCATAGGCCACACCTTATCGTCATCCTGAATTAATCATTTAAAATGCTAGGGACAGATTTATGATAGGTGTATGCATCTTTTGCGCCACTGTGCGTCACTTTTGTGACGCAGTGGCGGTGCAAAAGATTTGCTATGAGGCGATAAAATTACAAATTGATGCATTTAGGCAGATGTGTCATGGTGTAAAAAAAACGTGCCACATGAAACTGATGCAGCAGTGGATGTGCCAGTCATTTTGCGCCGCTGTTCCGCCACCCATGGTGTGCTGCATTTACAATGCGGCGCAGCATGGGGCAAAAATGGCACAGATGCGTGACGTATCTGTGCTGTAAAGGTGGCGCATTGCTGGAGTTGTATCGTAAGTGCGATGCAGCTCCAGCAAGGCTCAGGGGTGCCCCATCTATACAATGCTGCGTCAAGACCTATGCCAGCTTCAAGCAGGCGCAGGGTTTTGAAGCAGCTTTCTCCTATCTGATTGTAAATGCGGCACACCATGGGTGGTAAAGCAGTGGTGCACATTAACTGGTGCATGCCTGGGGATGTGCCATTTAATATAAATCTGCACTTTAACATTTGAGTATGTGCAGGGGACACAGAGTCGTTGAGGCTTATCCAAGGTTAAGAACAGATGAGTCCTGTTCAGTGAAAAATTAGACATAGGCTTCACCTGCTCAGCATCGCTGGACATGGTTAAATAATAGCTGCAAAATGTTACTCTTGTTAAATAATTTTACTATTATAATCTGTGAGATTTGTCTCTTACTCTGCAACATCTCATTGTTGTTATCTTTCTTTAAAGATAAAGACAACCTCAACATGAGCGACAATCTGCAATCAGTTGATTTTGACCTCATCATTGAACTTGTAATTGAAACATCAGTGGATGTTGATCCATTGGATGATTTAAATCCTGAGGATGAAGAAGAGCGTAATGAGGATGCAGATTTGTCTGAATTATATGATATTGGATGGGAAGCTGACTTGCTTCAGCCTTTGGAAATATAAACATTTATTTTTAAAATTTATAATCAATAAAAAGTAAAAAGGTAAACCGTTTAATTTAAAAATAAAAACACCTTCAAAAACAGGTTATGTGTAGTGTTTTCAATAAAATATTAAAATATGCTCATAAAATTAGATCAGATTCACATATAAAATAGCATAGGTAACATAAATATAAATGTCATTTCTTTTCTGGTATTTCTGTATTGTAAAAATGGCAATGACTAAAAAATCTTCAAAATAAAATGTCAAGTAGTGTGTTATGTTTTTGATCACTATTACTGATTTACTGTTTGATAATAATGTTTAATAACATTTTTTATTATATTTTTCCTCAGATTCAACTGCAGATCATTTCAAGATGCCTACAAAAATAAGAGAGATAAAGGCTGCAAAACGTCAAAGACAGCAGGAGAAAAAAAAAACGCAGCAGTCCTCTAACAAAAAGATTTCTCAAGCCATGAAGAAAGCACCGGGTAAGAGCTCTAAATATTTCATAAGAAATATTTCTAATAGAAAATGTTTCAATTCATAATATGACAAGTAAATCAAATGGAAAGAAAAGGACAAATGAAAATGTTACTGCTAGAGCAAGAGATAAATCTGTGCATGATAGTAGAAGGAAACAACAGTTTTGGGAGATTCGTAAACGAATGTTCCGCAACAGGATAATTGGCAATTTGTTAAAAAATATTAAGAAAGGTCAACAGAAATTAGTTTTTTATAGGAGAAAAAAAAAAGTTGAGAAAGTTATTGATCAGGCTTTTGAAATTAAACGTAAGTTATTTATTTTGATAATCAATAGAATTAGGAAGCTAAACAAGGAAATTTTTGATTTCAAAAGAAATAGTAGATGGAAGAGAATAGTTAATCGTAGTAATTTTTGTGAAGTTTTTTCTGGAGAATGGATACATAGTTCAAGCTGTGAGGCATTTTTTAATGAAGAGAGTTATTTCCAGGATAATGATTTGGTGCATGCAGTTGACATCAGTGGTCGTGCTTATGAAGTGAAAGATGGTTGTCCAGTTGAAAAAGAAAAACTTGTGACAACAGAGGCAGAAGAGTTGTTAGGTAATGAGGTTTTAGGAAGACGTGCTAAGGGTCCTGTGTACACCTGGAAGTGTAGTAGTATTTGCAGTGTGCGACAGGATTCCATCAATTTGCTTTGTGATTTTGTACGGACATTTAACAAGAAAAGTTTAAAGCAGAAAATAAGGTTGTTGCAAGAATTAGATCCTTGCAGAGTGAGAGAAGTGACAGGTTTGCATGGTCATTCACTGGCTTGTCTTTCCAGGAGAGTATGCCAGAGTGTTTTTCATCATTTCAGGATGCTAGCAGTGCATCATAACAAAGTGAGGAAGTTAGTTAGAATGTTGTATTATGCTAAGAGTCCAGCAATTATGCTGAAACAATTATGCGCTGCTCTTTTGCATGGTTCTGAAATAGATGTGAGGAATATATGTGAAGAAATTGAGTTTTGTTACTTTGGAAGTAAAGAGGAGAATGTTGAAATTGAGCAAGAAATAGAGGGTCATTTGGAAGATACTGTACATGTTTCCAGTACAGATAATTTCCAGAGGGAAATTGCGACGTTTGACATGAAATCAAGTGAGAGGCCTAATTTCACTTGTGTGTGTTGTCGACGCACTTATTATAAGAATCAGACTAAGTTAGTGGATTTATATGCAAAAAGTGAAAGGGAAAATAATAGTGAATGGAAGGATTTTGCAACATACTTGATGGTAGAAAATTGTTTTGATTTGGGATTGGATCAACGTGTGTGTACTTATTGTTGTAACAAATTAAAACAAAACCAGATGCCTGCTAGAGCAGTTCATAATAATCTGGAATTGGTTGAGATTCCTTCTGAATTGAAGGATTTAAATACTTATGAATCTATTTTGATTCAAAGTATCCATCCCTTTCAGGCTATTGTAAGAATGGAGCCAAAGACAGGGAAATTGCCTCCATCAGATTTACAGAGAGGATTAAAGGGAAGAGTTGTTTATTTGCCTCTAGATTTGAAGAAAAACATTAACACAATTGGAGTAGAAAAAGTGGAAGAGGAACCTCTGGTTATCTTAGTTAATGGGGTTCCGACAAAGAATAAGAAAATATGGCAAGATTTAGTAGATGTTAGGAAAGTTAAAAAGGCAACATTGTATTTGAAAAAAAATAATAAATACTATAAGAATGTATATGTTGCAGAAGAGGAAGTAAGTGAGGAAGAGGATAGCGATTTGTGTGCTGGTCAAATTGAGAAAGTAGAACCCTCTACTAGTGAGGAAATATATGAACATTATAGTGTTCATCCTTTGCATTCAAAGGAAGTCATGGGGAATGCTATTGAGTTGTTTCAAATGAAACAAGCCAAAGGGAGTCCCATTAGTGTTTGGGAGGAAAGTTTGGAAGCTCGGTGTTTCCCACAGCTTTTTCCAACAGGTCAGGGAGGAAGATATGATGAGCGACCTCATCAAATTCCTGCTTCTGAATACCGGACTTTGCGATTGTATGCAGGAGATGCTAGGTTTCGACAATGCATTCCTTATTTGTTTCATCTCCTGTTTGAAAGCGATCTGTCTGGACTGTCATATGCAGTGAACCACATCTTGAAAAGTGGTATACACATGCAAAACATCTCGGCAAGTGATTTTATGGATAAAGTGAATGTCCAAGATAGTATTTTGGAATCTCACCTGATTAATCTCATGGCGTGTCAGCGTGGTACTAATGAGTACTGGTACCGTCGTCATGGTGATTTAAAATGTATGCTGAGGAACTTAGGTACTCCCACATGGTTCCTCACTCTGAGTTGTGCCGAGTATGGCTGGGAAGACTTACTTCAATTTCTACGAGAGGCAAATGCTAACGTAGAAAACATCGAATTCAAGACACCCGGAGAACTGTGCTCTTTGGATCCAGTCAATGTATGTAGGTACTTCAATCATAGATTTGAAGCTATGATGTCTTTCATCATGAATAAGAAGAATCCACCTCTTGGAGAGGTGTTGGATTTCTTCTGGAGAAAGGAGTACCAAGCAAGAGGTGCTCCTCATATACATATGTTGCTGTGGATCAAGGATGCACCTAAATTTGGAACGGATCCAGAAGACTCAGTGATGAGTTTCATCCAACAGTATTCTACGTGTGCTGTTCCAAACGCAAAGGAGAAGAAAAGCCTAAGAGAAAAAGTTCTGCGTTTCCAAAGCCATCGATGTGGAAAGTACTGCCGTCGTAAATTCCGAAACAAAGACAAGTTCTACACCAAATGTCGTTTCGGCTTCCCACGACCGGTGATTTCTAAAGGAAGAGTAAACAGTTTGATGTCTTCGCTGCGACATAATGTGATGAAGAAATCACCTAAAAACACTTACAATTTGAAGAGGAACGAAGAGTCCAAGTATATCAACGACTACAACCCGGTGATTTTGTCCATGTGGAATGCTAACATGGATATACAGTTTGTGGCTGATAACTGTATGGCTGTGGCTCGGTATGTGACGTCGTACATCACCAAAAAAGAGAAGACAGAATTGAAGGATATGTGGGAGGACATTTCCCATGAAAAGAGCCTCAGCAAGAAGTTGTACAGTTTCAGTCTGAAGATGTTGTCGCATCGAGAAATCGGAGCGTACGAATGTTCTGACCGGTTGTCTTCAGCAAGTCTCTATGCCAAGTCCAGGAGTATCGTTTGGGCGAGTCTTGGTCTTGCTGCAACGCGTAATCGAGTTCTCAAACCTGTGCGGGAAATTGAGTATTTGGCGGAAAAGGAGCCAAACAGTACCGACATTTTGAAGACAAACATGTTGGATACATATTATCCAAATCGAAGCAGTCACCTAGAGAATGTTTGTCTGTATGAGGTTCTGCAAAATTACATGTTCAAGAGGAACATCAAAGAAGATACTGAGAAAGGAGTGTATGCTGTAATAGGAAGTGAGGGATGTCTGGTCAAGCAAAGAAAATGCCACTTGATAAACCATCGAAAATTGAGTGGCGAATCTCCTGAAAAAAAGGAGTTTTTCTATTTAGCACTTTTGCAACTTTTCAAGCCTTGGCGTGCAGAAGAGGAACTGCTTGGAGATTTCCTCTGTTACGAAGACTCTTTCAATGCCGCCAAGGAGACCATAGAATGTCCTGCTTTTCCCAAATATGTAGAAATGTTGAATGCGGAAATTGAGCAGGAAGCAACGATTGCAGCCGAGATTGCCAGAGACAGTTCTCAGGACAGTCAGAGTTCTGCTTCATTGAGTCAGGATCCACTAGGAGGACCTCTTATTGAAAATGAAGCTGCCACTGCTATGAATGAGGTGGAAAGAGCCATGGCACATGCTCAAGAGGATGCGGTTAACTTAGAAGAGTTGGAAAGGCAACTCAACGTTGAGCAGAGGAAAATATATGACGAAGTTACCATGCAAATTGATCATGGATTAAGTCATGATAAGAAAGAGTGCTCATGTACGTCGTTGAAGCCTGTCCGACTGTACGTGAGTGGAGAAGCGGGAACTGGAAAAAGTTTCCTCATTAAAGCAATTTCATGCTATTTGCAGGAAAGGACAGAGTCATCACTGTCTTGTGTTGTCACTGCTCCAACTGGACTGGCAGCACATAATATTAAAGGGATTACTTTACATCGTTTACTGATGCTGCCAGTGGAGCATGACAACAAATTAGAATATCACAAGCTATCTGGAGATGCTTGTTTTGAAGTTTCAAGAATCTTGAGGAAAATGAAACTTCTTATCATTGACGAAGTAAGCATGGTTTCCAATGTCATGCTTGCCTTTGTGCATTTGAGGATGCAAGAAGTTCTCAAAACAGAGTATGATGTGTTATTTGGTGGCAAACACATCATTGTTTTTGGAGATCTTCTGCAGCTGACACCAGTGAAAGGGCAACCTGTGTTCAAAATGCTCACGCATGAAGATACCAGGAAGTGCCTAGGCAGCATTGGCAACGTCAATATATGGTTAAACTTCAATTATGCTGAACTGCATGAAAATATGCGTCAGGCAAAGGATGAAGTTTACAAGACTATTCTACAAGATGTTAGAATTGGAAAAGTGACCGAGCATGGGAAAGAAGCTTTACATGCACGATTACTGTCAAATTTATATCCAGAACAAGATGTTGTGCCTGAGAATATTTTTCAGAAAATTACTGATAAGAAATCTGGAATATGTTTGATGCCAACTCTTGCAGAATGTGCCAAATTTAACAACAAAATGTTGCATTTAGAAAAGCAAGAGATTGTGAAAGTGGAAGCTATTGATAGAGTAGAGCATATGGGATCAACAATTATTTTGTCTGAGAATCTGAAAACAAAATTGGATTCATTAGAGAAGAGTATATCTAAAACTGCAGGTTTTGAAAAGACTCTGAATGTGTGCTTGAACTGCCGTATAATTTTAAGAAGGAATTTACATGTTGAAAGAGGTCTGGTAAATGGATCAATGGGTAATGTTGTTGATTTTGTGAAATACAGAAATAGAGATGGAATTGAATTTTTAAAAATTAAATTTGATGGCATTGAGGAAGTACAGCTAATTGCTCGTTGTTCTGCTAGATTTTTGCTTGTAAAAGACTTATATGTTCGCCGTAAGCAGTTCCCTGTTTGCTTGGCATATGCGGTGACAATTCATAAATTGCAAGGTTTAAGTGTAGACACTGCATTGGTGAATATTGGCAGTTCTGTGTTCAAGGAGGGTATGGCATATGTGGCATTGTCACGAGTTAGAACTTTATCGGGATTGTACTTGATTGACTGTGATGTCAGAAACATTTGTGCAGATCTAGATTGTGTTAAGGAATACAATAGGTTAAGAAGAGAGTATGTGCCACATTTGCCTCAGTTTCCTTTGTTTGAGAAACGTCTGGTAGGCCGGAAACGAAGAAATGAGAACAATACTGGGCAGGTTGTAGCAAAAAGACAAAAAGTGAATGAACCTAAAATTACAAGCAGAAACAAAGAGGATTCTGTTGAAGATGTTGTTGGTTTTCAGTTTGAAAACAGTTCTGGTGTCAACTGCTATGCTAATGTAGTAATTAATGTTTTGTTTTCTCTAAAAAATGTAAAAGAAGAGATTGTGGTCAATTCTGATCAAAGATTTTGCAGTTTGTTAAATTCTGTGTTAGAGAAATGTACCACTGATAGAAGAAACATAGAAAGTGTGTCTGAAATTAGAAATCTTGTAGATAGATGTTCAGGCCAAACACAATTCTCTCAAAATATTCAGCAAGATTGTCAGGAGTTTTTAATGTATATGCTTCATGTATTACATGCTGAAGGTGTAGATGTAGATCAGCTGTTTGGGCTTTCTTATCAATGGCAGCATGACTGCGAGAACTGTATGGTATCAAGTACTACTAGTGTAGACTCAGAAAGATTTGTATATTTAACTTTGCCAGACAGTAAATCAGTGTCCTTTAATAAGCTAGTAAAAGCTGCTAATCACAACATGGAGTGTAGCCAATGTAAATCTGAAATGATGTCCACATTATTTATACGAACATATGGCCAGTACATCATTTTAATGTTCCAACGATGTAGGCCTGATGGAACAAAATTGACAACTTTAATAAAAAAATTTGTAGCTTCGCAGTTGTCAATATCAGGAAGGACTTTTGTAACTACAGCAATTGTATATCATGACGGCCCTTCAATATCATCAGGACATTACACAGCTTATTTAAAGTCTAGAAATGGCTGGTCATTCTGTAATGATTCTGTTGTAATTTTCAAAAAAAAATTGCCGTATGACCTTAAAAACTCTTACCTGGTGTTTTTAAAACCAAAATTTTAGGAAAATAATCTCGGGATATGATCTGTGGAATTTCAAGAAGTTCTAATGGCTCCTACACAATTTGGCCTTGAGGATAAGTGTAGTTCAGAGACATAACTTCTAATCATAGGATTGGACATCATGGACATGTATGTGCAGTTTAAATGAGTTCAGAAAAACTGTTTCTTTTCATAAGCTAATTAAAGCAGCCTATCAAAACATGGAGTAGAGGGAATGTAAGTCTGCAATGCTGTCTACTGTTTTACATTACTTTGTGATTAAAAGTGATGTAGAGAATTAAATAATTGTAGTACTCATAGAGGTAGTGTAAGTCTGCTTCATATTAAGCAGTATCAGTGTCATACGAAATGTAGAACATGACTGAGCAAGAAGGGGAAGATATTACTATTCCAGGATTGTGAAAATGATCTTCAACATTTTAATTCTGAAAGTTGCGGGAATGCCAAATGATGGGATTGGCTAACAAGAAATCCAAGAGTTATACATGGCTCTGACAAAATTTGGCCTTGTGGAATCTTGTGGTAGAGAGCAAGAAGTCATTTATTGTATGTAACATGTTTTTAAAAACGATGGAGATTTTCTTTCAGAAACTGGTGGGCTGAAAGTAATAACAGCACAAAAGAGTATAAGCTATTCATAGGACATCCTTGGACATCATGGAAAGTAAGTTAACTTTAAGGAGTTCTGATTTTTGATTTCTGATCTTGTATGGGTTTTTTAAACACAATCATTTTGATTGTGTTTTTTTTTCCCCGCTGTTACATGATGAATACCTTCAAGTCACTGTTTTTAGTGAATTTTGATACATTCTGAGAACAGCAAAAATAAACCATTTAACATGTATAATTAATTCTGTAATGTTTCCATTTATGATGTATATGTAGAACTGTGTAGAAGGCATGGAGAAGGTGAGGCTTCTGTAAGTGTCAAAGTTGTTGCATGCAGTGCTGCACTTCTGCGTATTCTTTGATATGCTAGACTACATCTGCACAATGAGATACCTAAGCAAAGGAAACAGAAGTGATGTGATTGTGAAATGAGCAAAATAAATTGCATGTATTTCAATTACATCACCTGTGTTTCCTATCATTACGAATCACATTGTGCAGATCAAGTTTAGGTCTGTCCAGGGAAACATAGGAGGTTTGGACTTTGTTGAAGATTGCAGTGGACATGACTCACTTCATTGGTAGACCTTCACATGTATTATGTCTTCTATTCTCTTCAACAACTCGAAATTTCATCTGCAACCCTGAGTAGGCCTCACCTGAAACAAAACTCTGGATAGTAGACATCTTATTGGCATCCTGAAGCAATTATTTTAAATTTTAGTGTCTTGCGACACTTTTCTGAGACAACAGCAATGCAAAAGATGCACCATGTTTTAAGATAGGCCTCACTTCATCTGCATCAAGATAGTGTTAGTTTAAAATGTATATCTTTAGGACTGTGTAGCTTCTGTAAGTGTCAAAGTTATTGAAAAACTGTTTGTCCTTCAATCTTTGCCCTTGTCTTTTGTAATTTTTCTATACATGTTTTTATATTTTTCAAATGTTTGTTCTCTCTTTCACAGATTGAAAGTATAAAAATAAAAAGTGAGGAATTTAACGACAATTATAAGGTAAGTATTTTGTACTCTTTTCGTTACATTTCTATCACATTGAACTACTATTACTTCCACTGCTTCATTTCTTTAATCCTCAGTTTCCTGCCTTTGCTACTTCCCTCATTCCTTTCTCTATTACCTACTTACTCAACTCCTTCCACTTTTTTACTCAGTCCCTCTCTTCTCATAGTTCCTCACTCTTGTTCACTCACTCCGTCTCTATTACTCTTAGTGTCTTTGACTGATCACTGTATCACTATTTGTTCATAATGCTTTCTCTGTGTAGTTGAAGCACACTAAGGGGCATATTATGAATGCAGCCAATAAAATTATTGCTCTTTTTATTGGCAGAAAACTGGTGCAAAAGCGGCTTTAGCGGCAGTTTTCTGCCGCAAAAGCAGCTTTAGCGACACATTTCTGCCTATAAAAGCTGCAAAACTTTTATTGCCTATGTTGATAATATGCCCCTATGTTATTTACATTAGGGCTATATTGTCCAGTATAACATTCAAAATTGCTCTCCAAAGACACCAGGCAAAGCAGACGCTCCCTCAAACAGATCACCAAGCGCAATTTACCCTACTTACAATCTAGCCTGTTCTCTGTCGAGCAATCTTTAGAGCACAAGATAAGATTTTTTTACATGGAAGAGCCATACGTATTGCAATTCTACTTAAGAAACAAGCATTGGCATAGTCAATAGGTCTCGCCTTTGGGACCTTATACGTGTTTAGCCATGCAACAGTTGATGTTGCTGCACCAAGGATATTATGCTGCATAACTAAAGACTTAGAAGGTCCAAAAGTCGATACCTATTGGCTATGCCAATGCTTGTTTTTCTTTCACTTCGTTATCTATTTTGTTTTTCACAATTATACCATCTTCTGTCTGTTCTTTGGTAAATAGATCTATTAAATAGTATCTCTTCTTTACTCCCTATAGCTGTCTTTCTTGAAACATCACTCTCTGTTTACTTTCCTTATACTTACTCTTTTTTTTAAAAAAGTTTTTTTTTTGGTTAGCTCCCGGTACGCGTACCGGGAAGCTAAACCGGAAGCGAACCAAAAGAAATAGAGCTTGCCAGAGTGCTAAACATTCTAGCAATTTTTTTGGAAAGGGAAGGTAGTTCTGAAAAGAACTTTTTTTTTTATATTTTTGTTGTTTTATATTTTTTTTGTATTTTTTGAACATTTTTTGTTTTTTTTGTATTTTTTGAACGATTTTATATTTTTTTTGGTTTTTTTGGGGGGGGGGGACAACAAAAAACAGGCGTTGAAAAGGGCTCAACAGGAGCAAAAAAAAATTACTGGGGGCGGTTAGGGCAATTATGATTGTCATAAGCCAGGTTGATGGCATTAATACTCATGTTACCACATGATATCAACGCACCACAGTGCATACAAGTATGTTTCATGTGCCCAAAATTCTCTTGGATGTTTGGCACAGTTTCCCGTGCCTCTGCTGGTGTCAATTATATTGACGATGTTGACCTGGCCACAGGAGTTGCTGTTGGGTTTTGTTCCATATCCCGTATTTCCGCCCGGCTGTAATTAAGTGGATGCTTCCTGGTCATGTGCCGATGCATGGTATAGTTCCCATAGCTATACTTTTTATCAGTCCCTCTTGATAATTTCTCTTTGCAGATGAGGCAGGTGACATACCTCGCATTCACTTTCTTTTGCCCTGGAGGGATTGAATAAAACTGCCAGATGAAACTGGCTTTCCTATGGGAAACCCGGGGCACCTCTTCCAAGAACTGTGGTTCTTCTCTCTCCTCTTCCTCTAGTTCTTCCTCTTCCTCCTCTGTGTTGGTGATCACCTGGGGAGGTGGTCCTCTCTTCCCATGAGGAGGTGGAGGTGGTGGTGGGGGTGCACCAGCTGAAGCAAGTACTGAAGTCATTTCTCAAGTATTAATAAAGGTCTTCCTCTCACAATGATGAAAGTCAGAGTGAGGAAAGAAGGAGGGGTTTTCATCATTTGGAAAAAACAATACTTCTCAACCAATGAAAAGTGTTATTTTTAGGTCACCTGACCTAGCCTTCCATAATTATGAAACTAAAAGTGAAATGAACCAATGAAAAGCTTTATTAACAAGTCACATGACTCTAACTTTCATGTTACGCGCTGCGGAACGCTCCCCGGTTAGCTTCCGGTTCGCTGCGCTTCGCGCCTCGGTCCGCGCCCGGGGACACTTCCGGGTGCGCTAACGCAGTACGTCACAAGACGCATTTCGCGGCAACGCGATACGTCGCGCTTTCGCGCCGCGGATCGCTTCCGGGGAGTTGCGTTTCGCGCCTCGGTCCGCGCCCCGGGGCACTTCCGGGTGCGCTAACGCAGTACGTCATAAGACGCATTACGCGGCAACGCGATACCGTCACTATGTTGATTTGTTACCGGTTCGCGGACCGGATCGCGGAATCGAATTGAGCTAACGGGAAGCTTCCCGGTTCGCGGACCGGGAGCGAAACAAAAAAAATATTTAAAAAAAATTATTAAGAAACATATAAAATATATTTTTGGATTTAAAGAAGAATACATTTTACTTCTGTAGATATTAGCTTTTAAAAAACCAATGAAATTCACTGAAAAAACCATAGGTTATAGACCATATATAGTTAGGAATTAGCATTTACAAAACCTTGAAAATTCACTGAAAAAAACATAGGTTATAGACCATATATAGTTAGGAATTAGCATTTAAAAAACCTTATTTTACTCACACAAAACCATTGAAATTCCATATATAGTTAGTTGCACTAACTATATATCGCGCACCCGCAATCCACTGCTGATCATGTCACATATTACATCATTCATGACATGGTCAGTGACATCACTGATGACATCACTGATGACATCTCAAATGACATCACTGATGACATCACTGATGACATCATCCAGTGACTGTGTGTTTCTGTAAAGTTTAAATATGTTTTACATATTGAAGAATGAGTAGATGTAGAAGTGTCTGGATGAAGGATTTAGTAGGTGCGTGACTGACTGTATGAGTGAGTGATTAAATGTGTCTCACTGAGTGCATGGGTTAGTGACTAAACTGTCTTAATTTGTGCATCATTATGTCTGTTGTTCTGTAAACTGCTGCATGTGTTGATCAGTAGCTATATGAGTAACTATATGGGTTATTGATTGATTGCCCAAGTATTTGTATGGGAGACTGAGTGTGTGTGTGGCTGGCTGGGAGGTGTGTGACTCTGTGCAGATCAATGTGTACTTGTATCAATGATTGTATAAGAGAGTAATTATGTGTTAGTATATGTTTCAAAATGTAAGGTGCTCTATGTTTAACTGTATAGATTAGAAAATGGAAGTGTGATTGATTCTTTACAGGACTGACTAGGTGTGTGAGTAACTCCATGGATGAGTGACAGAGTGTGAGAGTCTGTATAGGTGTATGAGTGCATATGATAGTGTTGTAAAGATGAGTGATTGTATGTATGAATGATTGTATGGGTAAATGAGTGAATGTGTGTGTAAACATAGGAATCACTGAGTGCGTATGTAGTAACTAGTATTGGTGTGTCAATGGTTTCAAAAATTATACTCTGTATTTAACACTGGGTGTAACAGAGGTTATATTAAAGTGTGAGGAGATGCATTGTATTGTCACATGAATGATATCATCAGTGATGTGGTCATTGATGTCAAATGAGATGTCATCAGTGATGTCATCAGTGATGTCATTTGAGATGTCATCAGTGATGTCATCAGTGATGTCACTGACCATGTCATGAATGATGTAATATGTGACATCATCAGCAGTGGATTGCGGGTGCGCGATATATAGTTAGTGCAACTAACTATATATGGAATTTCAATGGTTTTGTGTGAGTAAAATAAGGTTTTTTAAATGCTAATTCCTAACTATATATGGTCTATAACCTATGGTTTTTTCAGTGAATTTTCAAGGTTTTGTAAATGCTAATTCCTAACTATATATGGTCTATAACCTATGGTTTTTTCAGTGAATTTTCAAGGTTTTGTAAATGCTAATTCCTAACTATATATGGTCTATAACCTATGGTTTTTTCAGTGAATTTCAATGGTTTTTTAATAGCAAATATCATAAGCTGTCGAATGTCAAGTAAGTGGTAAGTAAAAACATTTTCGTGTTTATGCACACTGATCTGCTTTGAATGCTGCCCCCCACCCCTCATTTCTATTAGGAGTACTCTCTCTTTGCAGATAGTGAAGGGTAGTTAACGCAGCCCTTTGCCCCCTTTGTAATCCGTCGTGCCTGCTTCTCTCTCCATTTGATTGATTGTTCTCTTTGGTTCATTCTCTATTTACAAACAAGCACAGAGTCGCAATACTCTGTTTAGTCTTTGCAGATAGCGAAAAATCGTGTAAAAAAACAAAAGGAATCGAGCAAAATCAGTAGGCCACTAATGGGATCTCTTTTTGACCTCGCTAAAATAGAAACATTAGGAACAACCTGTTGAAAATAGCAATGCGTATGTATATAAGCGGCGTTCATTTGTGTTCACAGTACCCCTTGTTGATTGTTTCAATCGAGCATTGAATTGTTCGAAGTTAATTCTCTTAAGGATCTTCTCTACCTGCAAACGAGGAAGAATAGGAATATTCTCTCTCCCTTTGCAGATAGTGAAGGGTAGGTAACGCAAGCCTTTAACACGTCGTACCTATTTCATTCCTCATTGATTGATTGATTGTCCGAACATTGACTGTTTGGGAATTAGTTCTTTTTGGAGGTATTCCCTGTTTGCAAATAAACGTAGGAAAATCTTTGCAAGTAGTGAAAGGGTACGTAATGCGGACCGTTCTCCCCCGTTGTAATCTGTCATGCCTATCTACTCCCCACTGATTGATGCACCTTTTTCACCCGGACCATTTACTAGAGATACGTCATCTGGCCCGACCAGAGAGCACCCCTAGTGAAAAGGACATATGCAATAATAACGAAGTGATCACTGTATCCTGTTAACAGAAACTTTACCATGAAACAACCTGGAAAGAAAAAAATAGGAAAACGAAAATCAGTAGGCCACTGATGAACATGAACTTTTATTAAACAACGAACAAAGAAACGATAACATAACGTAATGATAAAACCTATTAATGTCCTAGAAACAAGAAAACGTTAAAATATGCCAGTGGTGAGAGACCAGAAAAACAGTAAGAGAAACCAAATCACCCCTCGCTGTCCCACCACCTGCCACGCCAAAAAAATCGATAGACTAGGGAAAATGCAAGTCAGTAGAACATCCACCCCCACTCTGGAAACTTCCAAGGTGGGGCAGGGTTCCGGCTACGCCCAGCCGGGAGCAGCCCATATAAGGCAGGTCCTGCTGCCACGCCTCGGCCAGGAGATCCTAACGTAGGGTGTAGCCGAAGGAGAGGCCGAGGCCAGCGGGACCCGGCCAGGGGATTGCCTTTACAACGCTGAACAGTTGCAGGGGGGGGGGAATGTCTCCTCGACCCTCCCCTCTCTCTCCCAGTCCGGCCGCGGTGGCCCTTGAGAGTTGCAGGTAGTCCCGCCACATGCTCTTCCGGTCCGACCACCAACGGTCGGGGGGCCGAGGCCGACGGGATCCGGCTGCAGCCGATAAACCAAGAAACCCGTTCATGGGGCCAGAGCCAGGGGCGTCCGGCCGACATCCACCGGAAGCCCGGCCCGAAGACGGACGGGACACTTCTTTCTTTTATAATGGCTGCGACAACACTGGGGGGGGATGTCTTGCACATGCCTCCGACCCCCCCCTCGTCCTCATCGCCTGGTCCGGCCATAACAAATCTCAAGCGAGACGCCGTGGGGTGCACTGGGAGGGAGAGACGGTGCGAACAGGCCTCTCCCGCCTCCCCAGGTGGAGACTTCCCAGCTGCACCCTCAGCGCTCCAGGCGCCCGGAAAACGGTTCTTCCACTGTGGCCATGCTGCAACGTCTCGCCCGGCAGGGTGGAGCCCGTCCGCTCATGTGACCCCGCGATCGCCGGTAGCTGCCGAACTCTCAAAATGGCGGTCGACCTGGCAAGAGCGGGCCCAGCATAAAGAAATGGCCCGGTCACTGGTTGACTCCACCACCGTAGTCCTCCACGACCTTGAAGATTCTAGAGGAGCCGCGGGAGTCTCCGACCCCCGATGGGGAATGACTGCCATGATCGCCCGTGGAGTGACGAAACTGTATCCGCGGGACGTCGGCGCTCCCATGCTGGCGCCAGCCTCACTTTGAATTACTAGAATCCTGCAGACCTCACTTCCGGTGAAAGCACAGTGTGACCCGGTAGGAAAAATTATTGCACCCCCTCCCCTTTTTGACTGATAGTTCAAACCACCGATCCTTTCCTTTGCCCTTTTAACGGAACTTTGGACTGCCTCCCCCTCTTTTACATTTTCTAGAGAAAACAAAACATTAACCACTACATTAGCATAGCAGTTGACACCAGAACTGTTTTCAAATTGAAAACTAACAACATCTTCAACAGAATCCTTTTTGTTTCTGCTGTGACCCTGCTACAGCACAGGCATTGTCCCCAGCAGTAATTCTGCAATGCCGGTAAGAATAGCTGTGGTGCCTACTGGACTCACTCACCCCCGCGGCGCCCCACGCCGTTTTTTGCTGGGCGGCAACTTACTAGACATCACTTTCGTGCCATCTAGATTTCAGCGCGTTCTGCTGCCTTGGAACTATTCGCACAACAGACCGCTACTGACAAGAATATTTCATTATTGGTGCTGTCAATTTCAATAAATCTATTGGATAATTCAAAAGAAATTGCCACGGTCTCTTCGTTGTTTAAATGTTTTTACTGTTTTTGTTTTCTTGTATATATTTATATGTTATTAAAGTTTTATATTCCTACTACTTTGTTGGAGTGCTATATATTTTTAATGTGACACATAATTGTAAAAACTTTGATGTACAAAGAGTCATTCCTGGAATCTTCCGCTTCAGGCTCGGTCCCCTCCCCAATCACGATACAGGATGGTTTTCAGATAGTAGGAACACGTGTGGTGTGACGGATCTCATCGGGTGTGGGCCTTGATCTACTATAACTCCTTTGAAGAGGGGTGATTCTTTACAGCTGGGGCCATAAACTACATCTGCAGGGCTAGCTGATAGCCTGGACAATCGGACACAGAGAAAGAGGAGTGTCAGAGGGTGCGGTAGTGAATAGGGCGAAAGGGAGGTGTCGGGCGGGCACAGAGTGTGATTCTCAGGGAAGAGCAGCGCAGATGGGGGGAGGTTTATTGCCCATGCATAAGACAGAGAGCGGTGGTGACCAGTGCCTAGAGAAGATGCTTGCGTGGGTGAGGAGCCATGCTACGAATCGACAGCGTGCAGAGAGTGGGTCTGGTCAAGACATCTAAAATGGCTGCCGTGCACGACAAAAGTGTGGCATTTCAAAAAAGGCAAGATGGCGCAGACAATGTTTTTCAACACTTCCTCATTTCCTTCGAATCGAACGTTAACAGACGTTGGGGCATATTACCAAAGTTAAGCGATATTTATCGCTAACGATGCTTACCAACCAATTTTTTACCACTAAGCATCGTCAGAAATTATCGAAGATAAACCTTACTATTATCAAGGTTTATCGCAAATGCGATAATAAACGGCCGCAATGCTGAATATCGCTAAAAACTCAGCGATATTCATGCATTACCGAGCTAATGCTCTTAGCCATGTTATCCACCTCCCATTGGATAACATGGCTAAGAACTGCTCAGGGCAGGTGTTACTTTTTGGAGATATTCGCGCTTAGCGCGAATATCTCCAAAAGTTGGTAATAGGAGATAGATATCTTGCATGTTGTAATGCAAGTTATTGTGGTATATGGAACTCATACCATAATCTCTCAGGAAAGCAGAAACTGATCCTTTTGGGACCGCCTAAAAAGGCCTAGGGGGTGAGGAGTACTCTACTTTGCCCCCTTTTCACGTTCCGAACTATTTTATTTTACTCTCTTCTGTAATTACACAAAATAGCAGCGATAAGATGCATCGGAGACACACAGTGAGAGAAAGGAGGCCGGAGATGAAGAAGACATGTCAAATACACATTGGAGATAATATAGTGGCAGAAGGGAAGTAAATATGAGTAAACTTACCATGTAACATAAAAATGTTGCACTCTATACTATAAGTCTCATTTTATACTACAATCACTTCGCTACAACCTCATAAATTAAAAATAAAAATGAATAATGTCTCAAACAATTTTTGATTTCTAAATATAAATTTATTCTTCAGAATTTTCTAAATTTGAAAGAACTAGTAACATGTCCTCATCAGCAATGTCCTCATTAAAAGTCTCCAATGATGATTCTTGTAACTCTATGGTCTCCAAACACTCGATAAATTCGCCATCAAGAGATTGATCAAAAAAATCATTCAAGTCATCTCCTCCTTGTGACAATATTTCATTATTGGTGCTGTCAATTTCAATCAATGTAGTGGAATCATTCAAGTCATCTCCTCGTGACAATATTTCATTATTGGTGCTCTCAATTTCAATCAATGTAGTGGAATCATTCAAGTCATCTCCTCCTTGTGACAATATTTCATTATTGGTGCTGTCCATTTCAATCAATCTAATGGAATCATACAAGCCATCTCCTCCTTGTGACAATATTTCATTATTGGTGCTCTCAATTTCAATCAATGTAGTGGAATCATTCAAGTCATCTCCTTGTGACAATATTTCATTCTTGGTGCTGTCCATTTCAATCAATCTAATGGAATCATACAAGTCATGTCCTCCTTGTGACAATATTTCATTATTGGTGCTCTCAATTTCAATCAATGTGTTGGACAATTCAAAAGAAATTGCCACGGTCTCTTCATTGTGAGCCATTTTATTTTGAAATTGCTTGCTGTAAATTGCAGAAAAAAATAATCACTTTCATTTATCGTTTTTAGTAATACATAATATAAAACTAACTTTATCAAGTATTTAGTATAACAGAAGGACTGCAAATAAATAACAGAAAACATTTTTCAAATTAGCTTCAAGTGTACAACATAGTTCCCCTTACAAATTAACAACTCACCTTTTTAAAAGTAGCAGAAGTGTTAGTACTGTGTAAATCAAACACCAGAAATTCACCACCAAAAATTCCTCACAAATGTACCTCAGACAGTAGTATCACAAAATGGCTGTGGTTTCCTCTCATTTGACATATATACATAACCAATTAACTTTCATCACACACAAATACAAAACCAAAGTAACATTTTAATTGGTTCTAAATTTCAACACTTTCAAATGTGTTTTCCCCATGCAATTTTCCATAGGACATTTACATACGTCTACAGCCTGAATGGCTGAACGGAATTACACCAAACTTGGCAAAATGGTACATCAAACCTAAGAGGTCAGGAAGGATCTACTATGCCCCCTTATGGTCATTTCCCCCTTCGCTTTGGCCTCCTCTTGTCTCTCAATCCTACCGAGGGACAAGATGGCGGCCGCTACGGACTGTTTGGAATGTTGACAGACGCCGGAGAACCAATCAGCTTCGCAAAGCTCCGTAACGCGAAAAGTATGCGAAGCGGAGCGCTGTTACAGATATATATCTTTTTTTGAACGTTAATTTCTCAAAATCCACTGGAGCACATATATTGAGACCTAGCAAAGGCACATCGGGCTACCAGTCCCTAATATTTTGCCAAGTTTCGTGCAAATCCATTCAGCCGTTCGATTATTATTATTTTGTTTTTTTTTTGCCCCGCGGGGCCCTTTTAAAACCTCCACATCAAACCTAGGGGGTCAGCGAGGATCTACTATGCCCCCTTATAGTTATTTCCCCCTTTGTTTTGACCTCCTCTTGTCTCTCGATCCTACCGAGAGACAAGATGGCGGCCGCTACGGACTTTTTGGAATGTTGACAGACGCCGGAGAACCAATCAGCTTCGCTTCACAAAGCTCCGTTGCGCGTAAAGTACGCGTCCTGGGACGCTGCCAGGTCCGCTGTTACAGATATATATCTTTTTTTAAACGTTAATTTCTCAAAATCCACTGGAGCACATATATTGAGACCTACAAAAGGCACATCGGGCTACCAGTCCCTACAATTTTGCCAAGTTTCGTGCAAATCCATTCAGCCGTTCGGGCTAAAAGTGAGGCCAACCGCCCTATGGAAAACTCAATGTTAAAAACACGTTTTGGGACCCCCCTTTTTTCTCGGCCCCCCCTTGACAAACCCCCCCCCAAATTTTCAAGGGCTGCTCAGAAACAAAATGTGCCATTTTCCTGAAAATTTCAGCCAATTCCGTCCACAAACGCCAAAGTTATTAGACATAGAATTTTCAAAAAACCCATAGAGAAAAAATCCTAACTATATATACCTACTGGCGACCGCCAGTAGGTAATATATATATATATATAAATATATATATATATATATATATATATATATATCCAACAACACAGGAACTCCATTTGAATATAGAGCCACACGAAGGTATGTATAAGACCCGCTTTTATTGGAAGGCAGCCTGCCAGCAGGTACCAACAGGAACAGCATTAGTCAATAGTTGACGCCAGACGCGTTTCAGGAGTGATCCTTTCTTCAGTGGCGTTTTCGGGCTGCGGTGGTTTAGAGCGCTTATGAACAAACACAGGTAATTGAATCACCCGCCCATTAGGCGTGGCCTCTTACAAGGATTTGTGGGTGATGTAGTGTCAATCCGTTCTCCCCAGTGGGCGCGCCTCAAACCACCTTACACTTCAAGTCTTTTTAAATTGCAAATGTTCATGGCGGGACCTGCCCCGCTTTGTGTACTGCCGACCGGAGCCTTCGAACTGGCTCCCCCCTGCAAGGGCTCCAGTTCGCCCTCGTTCTCAGCATGGCAGCGTTCCTTTGATGCTGTCACAGAACCGCAAAGCAGCGGTGGGCTCGAATTCGCGACCGGAAAGCCGCATTAAATCCAACAACACAGGAACTCCATTTGAATATAGAGCCACACGAAGGTATGTATAAGACCCGCTTTTATTGGAAGGCAGCCTGCCAGCAGGTACCAACAGGAACAGCATTAGTCAATAGTTGACGCCAGACGCGTTTCAGGAGTGATCCTTTCTTCAGTGGCGTTTTCGGGCTGCGTGGTTTAGAGCGCTTATGAACAAACACAGGTAATTGAATCACCCGCCCATTAGGCGTGGCCTCTTACAAGGATTTGTGGGTGATGTAGTGTCAATCCGTTCTCCCCAGTGGGCGCGCCTCAAACCACCTTACACTTCAAGTCTTTTTAAATTGCAAATGTTCATGGCGGGACCTGCCCCGCTTTGTGTACTGCCGACCGGAGCCTTCGAACTGGCTCCCCCCTGCAAGGGCTCCAGTTCGCCCTCGTTCTCAGCATGGCAGCGTTCCTTTGATGCTGTCACAGAACCGCAAAGCAGCGGTGGGCTCGAATTCGCGACCGGAAAGCCGCATTAAATCCAACAACACAGGAACTCCATTTGAATATAGAGCCACACGAAGGTATGTATAAGACCCGCTTTTATTGGAAGGCAGCCTGCCAGCAGGTACCAACAGGAACAGCATTAGTCAATAGTTGACGCCAGACGCGTTTCAGGAGTGATCCTTTCTTCAGTGGCGTTTTCGGGCTGCGGTGGTTTAGAGCGCTTATGAACAAACACAGGTAATTGAATCACCCGCCCATTAGGCGTGGCCTCTTACAAGGATTTGTGGGTGATGTAGTGTCAATCCGTTCTCCCCAGTGGGCGCGCCTCAAACCACCTTACACTTCAAGTCTTTTTAAATTGCAAATGTTCATGGCGGGACCTGCCCCGCTTTGTGTACTGCCGACCGGAGCCTTCGAACTGGCTCCCCCCTGCAAGGGCTCCAGTTCGCCCTCGTTCTCAGCATGGCAGCGTTCCTTTGATGCTGTCACAGAACCGCAAAGCAGCGGTGGGCTCGAATTCGCGACCGGAAAGCCGCATTAAATCCAACAACACAGGAACTCCATTTGAATATAGAGCCACACGAAGGTATGTATAAGACCCGCTTTTATTGGAAGGCAGCCTGCCAGCAGGTACCAACAGGAACAGCATTAGTCAATAGTTGACGCCAGACGCGTTTCAGGAGTGATCCTTTCTTCAGTGGCGTTTTCGGGCTGCGGTGGTTTAGAGCGCTTATGAACAAACACAGGTAATTGAATCACCCGCCCATTAGGCGTGGCCTCTTACAAGGATTTGTGGGTGATGTAGTGTCAATCCGTTCTCCCCAGTGGGCGCGCCTCAAACCACCTTACACTTCAAGTCTTTTTAAATTGCAAATGTTCATGGCGGGACCTGCCCCGCTTTGTGTACTGCCGACCGGAGCCTTCGAACTGGCTCCCCCCTGCAAGGGCTCCAGTTCGCCCTCGTTCTCAGCATGGCAGCGTTCCTTTGATGCTGTCACAGAACCGCAAAGCAGCGGTGGGCTCGAATTCGCGACCGGAAAGCCGCATTAAATCCAACAACACAGGAACTCCATTTGAATATAGAGCCACACGAAGGTATGTATAAGACCCGCTTTTATTGGAAGGCAGCCTGCCAGCAGGTACCAACAGGAACAGCATTAGTCAATAGTTGACGCCAGACGCGTTTCAGGAGTGATCCTTTCTTCAGTGGCGTTTTCGGGCTGCAGTGGTTTAGAGCGCTTATGAACAAACACAGGTAATTGAATCACCCGCCCATTAGGCGTGGCCTCTTACAAGGATTTGTGGGTGATGTAGTGTCAATCCGTTCTCCCCAGTGGGCGCGCCTCAAACCACCTTACACTTCAAGTCTTTTTAAATTGCAAATGTTCATGGCGGGACCTGCCCCGCTTTGTGTACTGCCGACCGGAGCCTTCGAACTGGCTCCCCCCTGCAAGGGCTCCAGTTCGCCCTCGTTCTCAGCATGGCAGCGTTCCTTTGATGCTGTCACAGAACCGCAAAGCAGCGGTGGGCTCGAATTCGCGACCGGAAAGCCGCATTAAATCCAACAACACAGGAACTCCATTTGAATATAGAGCCACACGAAGGTATGTATAAGACCCGCTTTTATTGGAAGGCAGCCTGCCAGCAGGTACCAACAGGAACAGCATTAGTCAATAGTTGACGCCAGACGCGTTTCAGGAGTGATCCTTTCTTCAGTGGCGTTTTCGGGCTGCGGTGGTTTAGAGCGCTTATGAACAAACACAGGTAATTGAATCACCCGCCCATTAGGCGTGGCCTCTTACAAGGATTTGTGGGTGATGTAGTGTCAATCCGTTCTCCCCAGTGGGCGCGCCTCAAACCACCTTACACTTCAAGTCTTTTTAAATTGCAAATGTTCATGGCGGGACCTGCCCCGCTTTGTGTACTGCCGACCGGAGCCTTCGAACTGGCTCCCCCCTGCAAGGGCTCCAGTTCGCCCTCGTTCTCAGCATGGCAGCGTTCCTTTGATGCTGTCACAGAACCGCAAAGCAGCGGTGGGCTCGAATTCGCGACCATGAACATTTGCAATTTAAAAAGACTTGAAGTGTAAGGTGGTTTGAGGCGCGCCCACTGGGGAGAACGGATTGACACTACATCACCCACAAATCCTTGTAAGAGGCCACGCCTAATGGGCGGGTGATTCAATTACCTGTGTCTGTTCATAAGCGCTCTAAACCACCGCAGCCCGAAAACGCCACTGAAGAAAGGATCACTCCTGAAACGCGTCTGGCGTCAACTATTGACTAATGCTGTTCCTGTTGGTACCTGCTGGCAGGCTGCCTTCCAATAAAAGCGGGTCTTATACATACCTTCGTGTGGCTCTATATTCAAATGGAGTTCCTGTGTTGTTGGATTTAATGCGGCTTTCCGGTCGCGAATTCGAGCCCACCGCTGCTTTGCGGTTCTGTGACAGCATCAAAGGAACGCTGCCATGCTGAGAACGAGGGCGAACTGGAGCCCTTGCAGGGGGGAGCCAGTTCGAAGGCTCCGGTCGGCAGTACACAAAGCGGGGCAGGTCCCGCCATGAACATTTGCAATTTAAAAAGACTTGAAGTGTAAGGTGGTTTGAGGCGCGCCCACTGGGGAGAACGGATTGACACTACATCACCCACAAATCCTTGTAAGAGGCCACGCCTAATGGGCGGGTGATTCAATTACCTGTGTCTGTTCATAAGCGCTCTAAACCACCGCAGCCCGAAAACGCCACTGAAGAAAGGATCACTCCTGAAACGCGTCTGGCGTCAACTATTGACTAATGCTGTTCCTGTTGGTACCTGCTGGCAGGCTGCCTTCCAATAAAAGCGGGTCTTATACATACCTTCGTGTGGCTCTATATTCAAATGGAGTTCCTGTGTTGTTGGATTTAATGCGGCTTTCCGGTCGCGAATTCGAGCCCACCGCTGCTTTGCGGTTCTGTGACAGCATCAAAGGAACGCTGCCATGCTGAGAACGAGGGCGAACTGGAGCCCTTGCAGGGGGGAGCCAGTTCGAAGGCTCCGGTCGGCAGTACACAAAGCGGGGCAGGTCCCGCCATGAACATTTGCAATTTAAAAAGACTTGAAGTGTAAGGTGGTTTGAGGCGCGCCCACTGGGGAGAACGGATTGACACTACATCACCCACAAATCCTTGTAAGAGGCCACGCCTAATGGGCGGGTGATTCAATTACCTGTGTCTGTTCATAAGCGCTCTAAACCACCGCAGCCCGAAAACGCCACTGAAGAAAGGATCACTCCTGAAACGCGTCTGGCGTCAACTATTGACTAATGCTGTTCCTGTTGGTACCTGCTGGCAGGCTGCCTTCCAATAAAAGCGGGTCTTATACATACCTTCGTGTGGCTCTATATTCAAATGGAGTTCCTGTGTTGTTGGATTTAATGCGGCTTTCCGGTCGCGAATTCGAGCCCACCGCTGCTTTGCGGTTCTGTGACAGCATCAAAGGAACGCTGCCATGCTGAGAACGAGGGCGAACTGGAGCCCTTGCAGGGGGGAGCCAGTTCGAAGGCTCCGGTCGGCAGTACACAAAGCGGGGCAGGTCCCGCCATGAACATTTGCAATTTAAAAAGACTTGAAGTGTAAGGTGGTTTGAGGCGCGCCCACTGGGGAGAACGGATTGACACTACATCACCCACAAATCCTTGTAAGAGGCCACGCCTAATGGGCGGGTGATTCAATTACCTGTGTCTGTTCATAAGCGCTCTAAACCACCGCAGCCCGAAAACGCCACTGAAGAAAGGATCACTCCTGAAACGCGTCTGGCGTCAACTATTGACTAATGCTGTTCCTGTTGGTACCTGCTGGCAGGCTGCCTTCCAATAAAAGCGGGTCTTATACATACCTTCGTGTGGCTCTATATTCAAATGGAGTTCCTGTGTTGTTGGATTTAATGCGGCTTTCCGGTCGCGAATTCGAGCCCACCGCTGCTTTGCGGTTCTGTGACAGCATCAAAGGAACGCTGCCATGCTGAGAACGAGGGCGAACTGGAGCCCTTGCAGGGGGGAGCCAGTTCGAAGGCTCCGGTCGGCAGTACACAAAGCGGGGCAGGTCCCGCCATGAACATTTGCAATTTAAAAAGACTTGAAGTGTAAGGTGGTTTGAGGCGCGCCCACTGGGGAGAACGGATTGACACTACATCACCCACAAATCCTTGTAAGAGGCCACGCCTAATGGGCGGGTGATTCAATTACCTGTGTCTGTTCATAAGCGCTCTAAACCACCGCAGCCCGAAAACGCCACTGAAGAAAGGATCACTCCTGAAACGCGTCTGGCGTCAACTATTGACTAATGCTGTTCCTGTTGGTACCTGCTGGCAGGCTGCCTTCCAATAAAAGCGGGTCTTATACATACCTTCGTGTGGCTCTATATTCAAATGGAGTTCCTGTGTTGTTGGATTTAATGCGGCTTTCCGGTCGCGAATTCGAGCCCACCGCTGCTTTGCGGTTCTGTGACAGCATCAAAGGAACGCTGCCATGCTGAGAACGAGGGCGAACTGGAGCCCTTGCAGGGGGGAGCCAGTTCGAAGGCTCCGGTCGGCAGTACACAAAGCGGGGCAGGTCCCGCCATGAACATTTGCAATTTAAAAAGACTTGAAGTGTAAGGTGGTTTGAGGCGCGCCCACTGGGGAGAACGGATTGACACTACATCACCCACAAATCCTTGTAAGAGGCCACGCCTAATGGGCGGGTGATTCAATTACCTGTGTCTGTTCATAAGCGCTCTAAACCACCGCAGCCCGAAAACGCCACTGAAGAAAGGATCACTCCTGAAACGCGTCTGGCGTCAACTATTGACTAATGCTGTTACTGTTGGTACCTGCTGGCAGGCTGCCTTCCAATAAAAGCGGGTCTTATACATACCTTCGTGTGGCTCTATATTCAAATGGAGTTCCTGTGTTGTTGGATTTAATGCGGCTTTCCGGTCGCGAATTCGAGCCCACCGCTGCTTTGCGGTTCTGTGACAGCATCAAAGGAACGCTGCCATGCTGAGAACGAGGGCGAACTGGAGCCCTTGCAGGGGGGAGCCAGTTCGAAGGCTCCGGTCGGCAGTACACAAAGCGGGGCAGGTCCCGCCATGAACATTTGCAATTTAAAAAGACTTGAAGTGTAAGGTGGTTTGAGGCGCGCCCACTGGGGAGAACGGATTGACACTACATCACCCACAAATCCTTGTAAGAGGCCACGCCTAATGGGCGGGTGATTCAATTACCTGTGTCTGTTCATAAGCGCTCTAAACCACCGCAGCCCGAAAACGCCACTGAAGAAAGGATCACTCCTGAAACGCGTCTGGCGTCAACTATTGACTAATGCTGTTCCTGTTGGTACCTGCTGGCAGGCTGCCTTCCAATAAAAGCGGGTCTTATACATACCTTCGTGTGGCTCTATATTCAAATGGAGTTCCTGTGTTGTTGGATTTAATGCGGCTTTCCGGTCGCGAATTCGAGCCCACCGCTGCTTTGCGGTTCTGTGACAGCATCAAAGGAACGCTGCCATGCTGAGAACGAGGGCGAACTGGAGCCCTTGCAGGGGGGAGCCAGTTCGAAGGCTCCGGTCGGCAGTACACAAAGCGGGGCAGGTCCCGCCATGAACATTTGCAATTTAAAAAGACTTGAAGTGTAAGGTGGTTTGAGGCGCGCCCACTGGGGAGAACGGATTGACACTACATCACCCACAAATCCTTGTAAGAGGCCACGCCTAATGGGCGGGTGATTCAATTACCTGTGTCTGTTCATAAGCGCTCTAAACCACCGCAGCCCGAAAACGCCACTGAAGAAAGGATCACTCCTGAAACGCGTCTGGCGTCAACTATTGACTAATGCTGTTCCTGTTGGTACCTGCTGGCAGGCTGCCTTCCAATAAAAGCGGGTCTTATACATACCTTCGTGTGGCTCTATATTCAAATGGAGTTCCTGTGTTGTTGGATTTAATGCGGCTTTCCGGTCGCGAATTCGAGCCCACCGCTGCTTTGCGGTTCTGTGACAGCATCAAAGGAACGCTGCCATGCTGAGAACGAGGGCGAACTGGAGCCCTTGCAGGGGGGAGCCAGTTCGAAGGCTCCGGTCGGCAGTACACAAAGCGGGGCAGGTCCCGCCATGAACATTTGCAATTTAAAAAGACTTGAAGTGTAAGGTGGTTTGAGGCGCGCCCACTGGGGAGAACGGATTGACACTACATCACCCACAAATCCTTGTAAGAGGCCACGCCTAATGGGCGGGTGATTCAATTACCTGTGTCTGTTCATAAGCGCTCTAAACCACCGCAGCCCGAAAACGCCACTGAAGAAAGGATCACTCCTGAAACGCGTCTGGCGTCAACTATTGACTAATGCTGTTCCTGTTGGTACCTGCTGGCAGGCTGCCTTCCAATAAAAGCGGGTCTTATACATACCTTCGTGTGGCTCTATATTCAAATGGAGTTCCTGTGTTGTTGGATATATATATATATATATATATATATATATATATATATATGAAAACTGCATTCGTCCAACACAAACCTGCACTCCCCAGCATCTCAGGGCACCACCGATCCAGCAAAAACGAAAGCCGGCCCAGCCATCAGGTGAAAAAGATGTGTTTAATCAGATAAGATGCATCGCCACCCGCATATATATATATATGAATGGTACAACTGGTTTACTTGGTTATATTTAGTCAGCCGTAATTCTGCATTTTTGAGAGAACTGTATTTATTTCAGGAGATTATGGTTGTAAGTTTTTTACACAAGTAGTATGTTATCCATGTCTTTTATCCTGTTTAAATAGTTTTTTAAGTACCAGATTTTAACATCCTTTATGAGTCTCATATTTATTTATCCTAGAAGTAATGTCTGCTGACATTGTTGGATCATTCTGATGAAATTTGTATATCTAATGCGCGCATAACTATGAACCAATCAGTTTTTCTACCATTGCGACAATTCAGGGGGAAGTGATTATATGATGTGCCCGCTATAAGTTGATTTTCATTGGTCCAGCATGTCTTGTGATCAAGACCGCAGTAATGTGGTCGAAACACGTCAGGCTGGACACTAGTGTGTGATTTTTGATGTCGCTGATCTGATTTTATCACGCAAATAAATTACTGCAACTGATTCAAGAGCACGCTGTGGCCCGTACCTGTTTGTCCTGCGGTATGCGAGGAACCGGGAGTGTGGTTGCTTCATTTTATCTTGGCCGAATTACGGCTATCTATGGTCTTGCGGACCCTCCCTCAGGCTGTTGGCTGGTTTGTGTGCAATCGTTTTCGCCGATGCGAAGCATTCTTCAACCCGGAAGGATTAATTTTCAAGCCAGCCCCCCCCGCCATCATCAAACTCAGCAATTGCAGCATCAGAGAAACTGTTGGAGCATTCATTGACACCAGAGGAGTCGGGGGACACTTTAGAAAAGTACCGTGAAGTGAATTGAATTCCATGGGGTTTAAGAGTGATGATCGCACCAACATTCGAAAACCCAAATCCGCTTACGATGAAGGAGTGGACAACAAACAACTTAGAGGCTTTAATGAATATGGTGTCCATCCTTAAATGTGCCAAAATAGACAGGATTGTAATCATCAAGGAAATCGTCAAAATAAATGGCCTACTTGATGCACATGAGAACAAAGATCAGATCAAGAAAGGAAGAAAGGAAACAGATGTCCGTCTCAAAAAATCAGACGACTCCATCAAAGCACGCAAACTATACAAATTTGCAAGAGATAAGCGTTTTTATGAATACGGTAGGGTATTTACATTTTCAAAATAATTTGACACTGTTAAAAGGCAAGCAATGGCCACAAAAACACCAACTATTTCATTCTCGGCTGCAACAGGCCAAGGGCCATCCACTTGGGATTTGAGTTCAGATCTCAGCAGCAGCGATTCTGATATCAGCAGAAGTGCTATTGGTCAGGATCAGGTACCTACGAACTTTACACCTGGAGAGGAGCTCACTTCTTTACAATGGGAACGGCGCCAAACGTTAAGACCCCGCAATCCCCCTAAGAAACAAGGTGAGGAGGAACTGGCGCAGAAAACAAAGACGTAAGCTCTGGGAACAGCAATCAAGGCGGGACAGCAACAGGAAGAAATTGTCCCAATGACAAATGGCATGAATAATACAGTTATCAATCTTTCTGACACTACTCTTATTGTTGAAGAAATCCAGTTGCTTTCCTTGGGATTATCATATTGTCCACCAAACAGCCTCATGTATGTTCAATCGAGGGTGGACGTGTTTAAATTTATCAGGAAACTTAAATTATTGAAATTTTATAAACTGAAAAGCACAACAGATAACATCTCTGGTTTCAAACAACCCTTCTGTACATTCTCCAGATTACAGGTTTCTGATGTCAATACATTAAAAACTTTGCAAACGAGGAAGATACAACAACTGGGTCCCCACAAATGGATTTGTCAGATATTGTTATCATGTTCAATTTTGCTTCAGACATCCCCTTTTGCCCAACATCTAGTTTTGTGCCGATGATGCCTAGAGACGCTATTGACGTCTTTAACGATTGTGTTACTGAGGATTTGTAATAATTGAATAGAAAGATCATGCGTAAGAGGATGCATAGAAAGTACCAAGATATTCAATACTCTAAATGTATGCACAAACTCAGGACAAATAAGATCTTGATCATTAATCAGGCAGACAAGGGGGGCAACATTGTCTTTTGGCTGAGAGGCTTGTATTTACAGGAGGCTGACCACCATTTAAATGATACCGATTGCTACAGGAGGGCATCCCCCAATGATTTGGCAAAACTAAAAGACACTGTCTTTAAAGAACTGGCTCAATGGAAACAAAGGGGTTTATTTAGCAAACACAAATTTAGTTTCCTGAAGAACAATCACTCGATTACACCTGTGTTGTATTTTTTACCAAAAAAACACAAAAATGCAATACCGGTACCAGGGAGACCCATCATTTAGAGCCTATGTCTAAATAAGTGGACTATTACCTTCATGAATTTGTGGAAAATCTCCCATTGCTCATAAAGGATACTGGTCATTTTATGTCCAAACTGCAGCCTGTGTAGTGGGAAGACGATTGCCTCTTCATTCTGATGGACATTTGTTCATTATATACCAGTGTACATCACTCTGATGGTATCAATGCATTTAAACAGTATTTGGGCAGCAGAAATATCCACCTGTATGAGCACAACCTGATGATTTTAAAAATGATAGAGACATTTCTTGATAACAACTTTTCTCTTTAACAGATTGTTTCTCCACCAGCTGCCGGGTTTAGCCATGGGGGCATGTTTCTCCCCCAGCTATGGTGTCTCCACGTTGGCTGGTGGGAGGAACATGTCCTCATGGTTGATGATAAGATCTCTTATGACGCACACAACCTCCACTGGTGGAGGTTCATTGATGACGAGTGCATCATTTGGAGGGGGTCTGGGGAATCTGCACATCAATTTGTCCATGACGTTAATGTTAATAATCTGAATTTGATATTTACTGCTCACTTCAGTCAAAACAGTGTACAATTCTTAGATGTGGAGTTGTACATAGAGGACAGTACTATTCAGACCAAACTCCAAAGGAAGAGCACTGCGGGGAATTCAGTGCTTCATGCCAGCAGTGCTCACCCACCCCAACTAATCCGCAGTATCCCTTATGGAGAATTCCTGCGGATTAGAAGAATCTGTAGCTCGGAAGTGGATCTTGACAAATGCCAGTCGAAGCCTTCCATAGATTTTTACCTAGGGGTTACAAGTACAGGGAGTTGCAACAGGCAAGGAATAGGATCAACACACACAACAGGGAAGAATTCTCACAGGGACAAACGGCTACCACCAATGTCATCCCAACAACTACTGTCCAATCAAACAATACTCCAGATACTGTCAGGCTAATAACATCTTACAGCTGCCAGGAGAGACAAATCAGATCCATAATGTATAAACATTGCCGATAGTATTATCAGATCTGACACTATCCCAAATTGTGTCTAAACTTCCAACCCTCACATTTAGACACACTCCCTTGATGAGGGATGAGTTAGTCAAAAACAGCCCTGAGGTGAATACAACTGACACTTGGCTGACACCCAGGTCAGGCTTTTTTAAGAGCAGCTCTTGTAGAGCGTGCAAGTTTGGGAAAAACACGACAGAGTATACCACAGCATTTGAAGACAACCCTATTAAAATCCAAGGTCATTCCACAAGCCGAACAGAGTTCGCAGTGTATATATTGTAGTGAACCTACCATCTTTTGTACGTTGGGGGACTAAGCTTCAGGTTTGCAACTGTATTCTCCAACTTCTCTGTGCTGTGGTAAACTCGGATCCCAACTACCTAGTGGCTAGGCACTTTAAAGATGTTCCTTATAACAATCTTAATCATCTTAGATACTATGTAATTGGATCTGTTCCAAAGCCAATTCGGGGTGGCAATAGGGAGAAACATTTGCGCCAGCTCGAATCACATTTTATTGTATTACTCAATACCTATATGGCGAATGGTCTTAATACTGGGGAGGACCTTTATAATTTTTTATGATGGGTCCATCAACATGCTTAAATGGTGCCTTCATCATGTATAGTTTCTTAAGTGCTACAGGATCTTGTATCTGTTTGTCCCTGTATTGACTATCATATAACTTAGGCTTTTTTACCCTGCGTTATACCCGTAATGTATTCTGAGTTGCATATTTATCATTGTTGGTAGCCATATATTGATGTGTCAAATTATTGCCTCTGTGCAGTCTGTCAATATGTTTACTGTGCACTTGCACTTTATCAGTCAGAGACATAGGCGTACTTAATTTTTTGGCCTAAAGTATATGTTATTTTTTGCACATCTTTCAAGCAATTTTGCAATTATTTGCACTTGCTCTTAACGTTTTTTGCACTTTATGGGGAGCCTACAGGAATGATGGAGCTGGTTTACTTGGTTACATTTAGTCAGCCATAATTATGCATTTTTGAGAGAACTGTATTTAATTCAGGACAGGGCATGTTGACCATTATGTTTGTAATGTTTTACACAAGTAGTATTGTATCCATGTCTTTTATCCTGCTTATGCAGTTTGTTTAAGTACCAGATCTTAACATCCTTTATCAGTCTCATATTTATTTATCCTAGAAGTAGTGTTTGTTGACATTGTTGGATCATTCTGATGAAATTTGTATATCTAATACGGGCATAACTATGAACCAATCAGTCTTTCTACCATTGTGACAATTCAGGGGGAGGTGATTGTATGATGTGCACACTATAAGTTTATTTTTATTGGTCCGGCGTGTCATGGGATCAAGACCGCAGAAACGCGGTCAAAACACGTCAAGCTGGACTCTAGTCTGTGAACTTTGATGATGCTGATCTGATTTTCTCATGCAAATAAAATACTGCAAGTGATTCAAGAGCATGCTGTGGTCCATACCTGTTTGTCCTGTGGTACGCGAGGAACCGGGAGTGTGGTTGCTTGTTATATATATCCAGACCACCATCCTCATGAGTGCCAGACATCAACAGCTCGGTGCGTACCAGGGTATGAGAAACCACAGCCTTCTTTGAACAGAGTTAGAAGTCCTCTTACAGGAGCTCAAAAGGACTGAACCCTGAGGACGTCTGTGGTACCTCCCTGTAAGCAAACAGTCATGGTAAGAGTCCGTCCAACTTATGCCTCATGGATTCACCAAGACCCATAATCATGCCCTTCAGGGTCCAGTTGAGTCTCTCAACAGCCCATTATCTTGGGGGTGGTAAGGAGTGGTAAATTTGCATGTAACACCACACTCCTGCCACAGGGACTTTATAAATGTGGATATGAAGTGGGTAACCCGGTCAGACACCACCTCTCTGGGGAACACCACGCGGGAGAAAATCCCCATCAATGCACAACCCACCACAGGGGCCATTACAGTCCAGAGAGTAATGGCTTCCGGGTACTGGGAGACATGGTCCACCAAGACCAGGATGAACCTGTTGCCGATGGCTGTCTTGGGATCCAGAGGCCCCAAAATGTTAATACCCACCTTATCAAAGGAGGTGCTGACCACAGGGAAAGGTTGGAGAGGAGTCTTGCACGTCCTCTCACTCTTACCACTTGCCTGGCAAGTCTGGGTGACAAGCCTTTCAAAGGTCTTGTCATGCCCCAAATGCCCTGCCAAAGGCACATCATGAGCCAGACCCAGTAGGAAGGCTCTGAAGTGCTAGGGTGCCACCAGAACATGGGCTGACCCAATGTTATCCAGACTGATGATCACCTGCTGCCTGGTTTGCAGACTGCTGCCAAAAGAGAAGGGCATTTCTGCTGCTTCCGGCAGAGTTCCTCCCTGGAGGGGCCTCTTTCCTGCTGCCAATGGGTCAACTCAGTTAGGTCCCCCGATTTAGCCACTTGCTCCTCTGAAGGCCCCAGGGTACCCCCCTCAAGGTTTGCATCCTCCTGGACTGTGGGAACTTTGGGGGCCGGTTCCCTGTGCCCCTTGCCTCTTCTCTTTCTCGCAGGTGCTGGGCTAGTGTTTCAGGCCTCAGGTCCTCTGGAATGCCCTTACCGGCTGCCATAGACCGAGTGGTCACACACGCCCATTCAGGCAGACCCAACATATTCAAATGAGACTTCTGCTCCACCTTTTCCCAAGTGAAACACTCCAAATCGTTGACTAGAAGACAGTCAACAGGCATGGCTGGCATCATAGCTACTCTCAAGGTACCTGAGATCCCCCCACTCAAGGGGGACCTGTGCCACTTTGCAGAGACACTCAGAGTAGTCAGCTGCAACTAATGGGTAGAATGTATTGGGGACCACCTCCTCCTCAGACACTAGCTGACAACTGACAGCTGTCACACTGGCTCCAGTGTCTCTCAGAGCTTCCACACTATGGCCATTATTGGTCACCCACTGCCTGTATTTTTTAGTGTTAACAGGCCTATGAGCTCTTGGTACCATTTCACTGTCTCCTAAAGAGTCCAGGGTCATTTCTGTGGACTTCCACCCTTCTTGGGCACATGACTCCTCCCCCAAGGCTATACTAGCCATTTCCCGGGGCAGTGTACCAGTGGGTGCAGTGATAATCTTTTTGGGACACCTAGGGTCCCCTGGAAGTGACCCACCTGACCACAGCTATAAAATGTGCTGGAACCTTTCTGAACAGGCTTACCTCTAGGGACCCATGAATTCTTTTCAGTGGGAGTTCCCTTGCTTCCCTTGGAAATTACAGGTGGGAGGCTGGGAACCTTTCCCTTGCTTCCCTTATGGAATTACAGGTAGAGCCAACAACCGACCTAAGTCCACAAGACTGCCCTCCCAATGCACCACCATTCCTCAGGCTCCCTCTCCCCCAAAACCATTCCAACATCAACAAGGTAAACTGTACTCTTATAAATTTCAGATCCGCAGTCAAGCACGCAATAGAGCTGGCTGATGCCATACTGAATCAGTACATTGACATCGCGTTCCTCACCCAAATCTGGCTCAATTAAACATTATATCCCCTCCTTGACCTTCTAGTCTCCACGGGCTTCTCCATCATGAAAAAAGACAGAAAAGACCAACGAGGTGGCGGCATGACCATCATCCATAAGAACAACATTAATATAGTTGAAATCAAAACACACTCCTTCTCTACCCTTAAGTACCTCAACACTAACTTAACACATCAAAACAACAAAGTAAGAAAATGCCATCTCATCTACCATCCCCCAGAATATTCAAATATTGGATCTACTTACACATTGCTCCCTAGTCAACACCGACAACATCATCCTGGGTGACTTCAACCTCCCCTGGAATAACAAAAAGGACACTGTTATGCAGTCACTAAATGAACTCCTCCTCACAAATGAACTCACCCAACACTGCAAGGGTCAAACCCACAACAATGGCTCTACCCTAGATGTAAACATAGCCAGAAATGAAACAATAACCATCAATAACATTCTCCTAATCGACTGGTTAGACCTCCACCTCATTAGATTCAACATCAATCAAACTGCAGCCCCACCAGTCAAAAGACAAATTATCCATCAAAGGAGCAGAAACCTCAAGTCCATCCCCCTTCCGGTCCTCATAGAAACCATAACATCACGTCTCCCACCCTCCACAGACAACCTCAACATGGTTGAGCTCACTACACTGTACAACAGGACAATGACAACTGTTCTTGACCAACTAGCCCCCTTGAAACTGAAAATATTCAGAGAGATCCCCTCCTGAACCTTGTTTAACAAAGACCTCAACTCAGAAAGTAGAAAAGTAAGAGCTGCCGAGAGATTCTGGATAGGAAACCCATCCTCAACTAACCTCTCCCAGCTCTGAAAAGAACGCAGTAACTACAAAAGGCACTTTATCAAGGAAAAAGCCTATTTTTTCCGGAGTGCACTAGACAAAGCCAAAAACCGCCCCAAAGAACTTTTCGACATCATCCAGAAACAGACCTCCAAACCCACCAAAGCTTACACCCCTGACTCCAAACTTCAGTGCAACAACCTAGCCAAATTCTTCAATGACAAAATCACCAATAGTGAGTTCTCCCTAGACCAACACCCTCAATCCCAACACAGCAAATCCTCACCCATAACGAGACCTAACCAAACCCTGGTTCACAAACACTCTCCCAGAAGCAGAGACCTCCCTTCTGTCAACCATCAAAATAAGCGTTCACCCAAGACCACCATCTTCCCCTATGTGTTGGAAGGACTTCAAACCTCTCTCCGAAGAGGACATTTCCATGGTATTTGCCAACTCCAAACCCTCCGACCACTATACGGACCCTATTCCCGCCTCCCTGGCAAAGAACCTTAACCCCACCCTTACCCAACTGTGGACAAAGATCATCAACACCTCCCTAAGCAACGGTCTGATTCCCGACTGCCTCAAACAAGTCCAAGTCACCCCTTCTAAAAAAAACAAATGGTGATCCAAATTACCTCAAAAACTTTAGGCCCATCACCAACCTCCCTTTCCTAGCTAACATTCTGGAGAAATGCGTTCTCGCCCAACTGAACCAACACCTGGAATCTAACAACCTACTTGACTCACACCAATCCGGGTTCAAAGGGATGCTGCACAGAAACCGCTATACTGAGCATAACCAATGACAGTCACAACTCCCTTGACTCCAACAAATGCTGCCTACGTGTCCTCCTCAACCTATCTGCCGCTTTTGACATGGTTGATGGCACTCTACTCCTAGACGCCCTACAAAAGCGTATAGGAGCAGATGGCAATGCCAGTTCTTCTCTACCCAGCCTGCATCAGAATTGGTGCGGTGATCTTGGGTGATCTTGGGCGTCGGAGATCGGTGCACGGCAGACACTTCAGTTGCAAGCAGGCGCTGCGTCGATTCTTCTGTGGGGATGCATCGGAAATCTTGTCTCGCACCACTGTGATGCGTCAGAACAGGCGATGGGTCAATATTCACAGTTCTTCTAGTTTCCAGTCTCAAAACAACCTCCAGAGGCCCAGAATACTGTCAGGCGTCTCTAAGCAGAACTTAACTCCCAGCAAAGGAGTTCAGGGGGTACTGGGGGGATGTCTTTGTGTCCCTGAGACTTCAGAACAGGAGATAGGCTCAATTTCAAGATCTTCCTCAAGCAGGGGACACAACAAACAGCAAAGTCCTTCTTTCCTTAGCAGCAAGTAGCCACTGCAGACCAACCACAAACAGCACAGGGGCAATATTCCTTCTCAGTTTTTCCATCTCTTCTCCTGGGCAAAGTTTCCTCCTGATTCCCAGACGTGATCTAAAAGTCTGGGGTCTGGGCACCTCTTTTTATACAGTAAAAACCTTTGTTCATTCTTGCAGAGAAGCTCTTTATCCAACCAAAGCCAGCTCTGTTGTCTCTGGTGCAGCTGTGCAGCTTCCTGGCAGGGGGTGGGGACAGCTTTGTGGAATGTAGACCAGGCTCATTCAAATGAAAGGAAATATCCTCCCCTCCTCTAAATGCAGCCCATGTCAATTCAGCCCAGCCCTGACTCATTCAGACTATCTGGAGCCACTGCACATCCCCAGTACCTGTCACTCCAAAGCCAGACAGTCAATACACAGACTGGCAGAGGCACACTGGATGGCTAAGCAAGAAAATACCTACTTTCTAAAAGTGGTATTTTCAAACACAGAATGTAAAAATCACCCTCACTAAAAGATGCATTCAAACATTCTGAGTTCAGGCATACTAAACTTAATTTTCCTACCTTTATTCCAGGAGTGGTTATGTTTATACGATGTCATAATCAAACTCCCCATTCTATCCTATGGGATCAGGGTACCTGGAAATAGTGAAAAACTAAATTGCCAGTATTTCACTATCAGGCCATGCCACACACATCAGGACATGTCCTACCTTTCACATACACTGCACCCTGCCCACAGAAGTGTCTTGGGCCTACATTACGGGTGACTAACATGTAAAAAAGGGAAGGTTATGGCCTGGCAAGTGACATGGCGGTACCAGACTGCTCTGCAATGGCAGGCCTGAGTTACATTTACAGGCTGCTTATGTGGGTAGCACAATAAGCGCTGCAACCCAATAGCAGCATTTACTCTACATGCCCTGGGCACACACAGTGCACTGCACTAGGGGCTGACTAGTAAATCAAATATGCCAATCATGGAATCATCAATCCATAACAATATTTTACGAATGAAGCACTTGCACTTTGGCACTGAACAGCAGTGGTAAAGTGCCCAAAGGATCTAGACCAGCAAAACGAAGTCCAACACACAGCAAAAACACAGGAGGCAAAGGCAAAAATACAGGGAAAACCCACGCCAATGATGCCAGGTCTAACAGCTTTGTACTGGAAGGATTAGCTTCCTGTACACAATGCCATGCCTTGCCTAGACAGCTTTTCAACTTTTCCTACTTTTTATGTGTGTTGTACAGTGCACCACACACGCTAAGTTCTAAAGAAAGGAGAAATGGAAACACTTCTCTTTGGACTGGTTGCATGGGAAGAACCACGTAAGTCCCCTTAATTGTGAGAAACGCAAATCGGCGCTTCATGCTACTTTACGTTACTTTTACGCAATTTCCAGTGCAAAACACATTTTTCACTGGAAAGTAAATAATAAAATACTTTTATGATCCTTGCTGATCGAATAAAATTAAGAATGACTGAATAATGAAAAAAAACATTTTGTGCTGGTTTGTGTCACATTTGTTATGCAAACCCAGAGCAAACGGTCATTCTGCCCATTACTCTTCTAGAAGTGCAAGTTATTGAAGTTCACATATCACAACAATATAATTAATGAAAGTAGGCCTATGCTTTATTTTAGACAACGGGAAATTAACCCAGTCTGATTAACAACAGTAGGGGTTTAGAGACAGCATCTCCGGGCGTGAAACAAATCGTACCTTTGAATCGAATTAAGCATGGTATTTATTCCTTTCTTCAGATGTTATGCAACATATTGCATATATATGACCTTGTTTTATATACGCAGTTTATGTTTTTATATATTATTGCACATGTATTATATAAGTCAAGAAGTGTTAACTTCATAAGTTACTCCTTCCCTTCGTTGCTGGTAAGAAAGAAAGTAATCAGCGCTTGATAGCATGTACTCAAACAGTAGATCCAGACGAATTTATAAATTCCAACTTTCAATCTATGGAGATAAATTGACCCTTGGGGAGAAGCCAGTCTATCAATCATCTTCTATTACAGAAATGTCAGTGTTTGTAGCATTGGCACTGAAATGTTTAGGATACTGCGGCCTCACCTTTTGTGTCTGCAAACTGTCACTTTAGTGAGAGCGCTCTACTAACTGTAATAGAATCAGCGAGTCTGGGTCAGAGGAGGGCAGCTTCCATCAGCAATTCCATTTGCTATGCTCTTCTTTTAGCACCAGAATAAAACAGGGAGCGTAAAACAGGATGTACTGTAGCCTGAATCAGTAAGTAGAAAACAGATGGAATGCAAGGCATTCCTTTATTTAGTAAAAAAGAAAGTTGGGTTTATTTGGCTCCAGTTGACAACTTCACAAATCTTTCAGAAGTGTTTAGAAAATGATGCCAGACGGGATAATCTCTCCTTGCTAGCTGGCGCCTCCAGTGAGATGACCATATTATAATATTCAAATATACAATAAACCGTCATTCATTTTAGTTGAAATCCATCCTTCTTTTAGCTCTATCGCATACTCGTATCATATTACTAACACTTTCTTCTGGCTACTGTACTTCTAAACAACAAATTTTGGGGCATATTATCAAGGACAGGCGATACATTATCGCCGCTTTTATCAGCAGGAAACTGCCGATAAAGCAGCGATAATGGGCTTGATAATATGCTCTATGAATTCCTATCGAAGCCCATGTTAGATGTGAAGACACCTAACATGGGCTTCGATAGGAATTCCATAGAGCATATTATCAAGCCCATTATCGCCGCTTTATCGGCAGTTTCCTGCCGATAAAAGCGGCGATAATGTATCGCCCGTCCTTGATAATATGCCCCTTTGTGTGCAACTGTGTAAGTCAGGTGACTAGTGGAAGTAGATGTGACTTAGCAGCCTTACTTTTTTATATCTCACCCGTTAATTGGAGCAAATGAATATTAACAGCAGGGGATGAGGATGGCCTCCTGCAGTCTTAGTGGAGGGCAATCTGCAGGTTCCGTGTGCCTTGATTGCCCCACTATAGCAGGACTGTTTGTGATGTTTGCTTAATAATTACTTATTTTCACTTTTATTTTGATGTGGTGAATATCTTATTATTGTCTTGATTTCATGGTCCAGGGTCAGAAAGATCACTGATTCTCAAAATGATGCTTTCTGTCTTCTGTCACTGCCACACCAATTTATTTTCTGTACCCGTGCAGCCAGAGTGGCTTCGTTTTCTAACACCACTAACTCTGTGTTGCTATTGCCTCTTGGTGTGTCTTCCAGGCTCTGCTCATCTCCATGTGTTCTGGCACTGTCTGATGTGTCTGTCCAACAGTGTTGTGAGTAGCAGTGCAACTGGTGAGATCAAAGTGTTGCAGATCCTATTGTGTGATTGGTATTAGAAGATGGGAGAATGGCTACCAGTTAGTTTCCACATTGGCAACCAAGTGGTGTCATTAATGTACCCTTGCCTTACCCTTTCAATGCATATGCAGTAGTAGATAAGGGAGGGCACAGAATAGCAATTACAAAGCGTTGAGTTTAAGGGCCAAATAATGCAAGATCCCAACTAACTTAATACAAGAGCAACAATGTCTGTATTATGAACGTCTAAAAAATATAAAACTTGAAAAACAAAGGAGAAAACAATAAGGGGCCTATTATGATGTTGGGCGGACACCATCTCTGAAATGGAAATGGCTGACATCTGCTCGGCGGTCCAGACCGCTTTATTAGGACCAAACACTGTTTGGTCGGATTCTGACTATTCCCTATAGGAGCATGTGTTACTGCTGTAAACTGGGCATAGCACATGCTCCTATAGGGAAATGGGAGGTGGTGTTAATCCCTGCACCCTGCAGCAGGCACCTCAAAGAGCCTGGCTTGGGGTGCAGAAATTAATCACGGCTCCAAACAGAGGCCGCCACAGAAGGGGGGCCCTACTAGGGGACCCCATACTCACTCTCCAAAAGGCTTTCCATTTCAGAAAGCTCAGCATACAAAACCTGCCGGAGACCGCGTATCGTAATCCCAAGGGCGGAAAGGCCACCGTTCAGGATTACGGGCTGGTACCCGACTGGCTGATGGGCTCGAAGCAAGTCCAAATGACCTGCAGTTTCAATTCCGTCTGGTTGATTCATAATCAGCAGGTTGGAGGCTTCTGACCGCCATCGGGATAAGCCCCTTTGTGTAGTTCAATAAAGTGGCCATGGAATGGGTTTATATTATTATTAAATTATTATTAAAAGGCTCTTCTATAGCGCATGGCCACTCGGGAGCATCCCAGCGCTTAAGACTAACCAAGCGGAGATGAATTAAAAATAGAGAACCATTTTAACTAGTTTTTTGGAAACAGAAGAGTTTTTTACTTTTTCCGAAAGACAAGGAGGTTAGGCTCTTGGCGAAGAGGTGGAGGAAGAGCATTCCACAGCCCAGCCGCGTTGTGCGAGAACAGGCGACCTCCTGTGCGGGATCTCCTGATCCTAGGCACTGTCAGCAGGTTTTGTTGGTTCGAGCGAAGATTCCTGGTAGGGTTGTAAGGTCTGATCATATCCTCTAGAATGGGGGGGCCACTCCCATAGAGTGTTTTATGGACCGTGCAGAGGGTCTTAAAATAGATTCGCTCCTTTATGGGGAGCCAATGCAAGGTGCGGAGTGCGGGCCTGGCTGATGTACGATGGCTCGTGCCCGTGAGTAGCCGTGCTGCGGAATTCTGGACAACCTGAAGTTGCCGAATAACCGACACGGGGGCTCCAAGATAGAGCGCATTTCCATAATCCAGCCTGGATAGAACAAGGGACTGGACAATGGTTTTCTTTGCTGCCTCGGGTAACTGAGGAAGGATTTTCCGGATTGTTTTCAGCAGTCCGAAGCAGGTGGCTACTGTTTTCCTTGCCTGGGTCTTAAATGACAACTCTGCGTCCAACCAAAAGCCGAGACTCTTTATCTCGGTCTTTGGAGAGGGTCCTGGACCCATACAGGAGGGCCAGTGTATCGAGTTGTCAAATGTGGCTCGTTTTCCTAGAAGCATCAGCTCCGTTTTACCTCCATTCAATTTCAGGTGGGACAGGTCCATCCAGTTTGCTACTGCCTCCAGGCAATGACAGAGCCTGGAGGGGGAGGATTCCAACTGATTAAGAGAAACAACTAGCTGGGTGTCGTCAGCATAGCTTACCAGTTGGATCCCAAAGGGGGCAACTACTTCTGCCAGGGGCGCCATATAAACATTAAACAGTGTGGGGCTAAGGGAGGAGCCCTGTGGCACCCCACACTGTAATGGCATTGATGGAGAACAGCTATTTTCTGTAAAGACCTTGAAGGATCTGTCACCAAGGAAGGACTCCAGCCACATGAGTGCCCTGTCTTTGACGCCCAGTTTTTTGAGACGAGACAGGAGGACACGGTGGTTCACCGTGTCGAAAGCGGCACTGAGGTCCAGGAGGATAATGGCCGCGCTGCCACCTGTGTCCAGAATCCTCCTGGAATCCTCTACCACCCTCAGCAGTGCCGTCTCCGTACCCTGTCCCTTCCGAAACCCAGTTTGGGTTGAATGAAGCAGGTCATGGGTCTCCAGAAAGGATGCTAGTTGTTTATTTACCCATTTCTCTGCAAGTTTACTAATGCCGGGGAGCAGGGAAATGGGACGATAATTGGAAAAGTCCTGAGGGTCGAGATGAGGCTTTTTTAACAAGGCCTTGACCATTGCCAATTTCCAGTCTTGGGGTACCCTTCCTAATTCAAATGAGGTGTTAACTAGATGGATAATGTATGTGCTGATGTTGGGCAAGGCTAACTTTAGAATATTCATAGGGGCAGGGTCTAGCGGAGAACCGCTTTTTACAGAGTTGAAAAGCGTGGGCAGCAGTTCCGTACTGAGGGGGTAAAAGGAAGGGAGGCAAGGCAGAATAATATCTGTATCATCTGGCAAAGGGAGGATAGGTTCTTCAGGAGGTAGAGGAGGAAGGGACAGGAGGATCTTTTGAATTTTTTCAGCAAAGAAATTCGCCAGATTGGTGCATTGAGCATCAGCCTCCTCCGTACAGAGTGGTGAAGATGGCGGGTCAGGGGCTTTCAACAGGGATTTAGCTATCTTGAACATCTCTCTTGGGGCGTTGGCTGAAATCTCTATTTTTTCTGCATAAAAGATGGATTTAGCCACGTTAAGAGCAGATTTATATTTTTTTAGAGAGAGTTTGTATTTAGTTTTTTTCTCTTCCACAAAATGTTTTCTCCACTGTCTCTCCAACCGTTTACATTCTTGTTTTAGGGACCTTAGCTCAGAAGTGAACCAAGGTTGTTTAGTGGAGGCTTTCTTTTTGGAGATGTTTGTTTTAGGAAGCACCCTGTCCAATGATGATTCAATCCATTGGTTAAAGTCTAGGTTAGCCCTGTCGATGTCCTGATTGACCTGAGGTTCGCTTGTATTCAGTGCCTCTGCCCATTCGTTCATTTTTAATTTCGTCCACCGCCTACTCAGAATTTTACTGGGCGGTTCTGTTGGACCGGGTGCGGGCATATTCCATATGAAGGGGATGACCATATGATCTGTCCAAGGGGTGGGGTATGGCTCTACTGATGTTAAGTCCACAATATTGGAGAATATGGGATCTAAAAGGTTCCCTTTAGAGTGGGTAGGGTGTGAGACTATCAGATTTAGTTCACATGCCGCAAGATCTTTAGTTAATTCTGTGGCAGTGGTGTCTGAGGGATTATTGAAATGAAGATTCAGGTCTCCTAGTACTATAAAATTTGAGACCCTGCTAGCTAACTCTATGGTTGATTCAATGATTCCTTTCGGAAATTGTCCAATAGCGCCAGGGGGACGGTAAATCAGGAGTCCAGAAAATGACACTTCTGGGGATAAAGTGATGGCGAATTGTGCACTTTCACAGTCAGGGATGAAGCTGTCGATCATACGACAGATTAAGTGCTCCCTGTATACTATGGCTATCCCTCCTCCAACTTTGAGTTGTCTGTCCCTATGTTGGATCAGATATCCAGGAGGAAGGGCCTGAACAATGTCTGGGCCGGACGTGGATCCCAACCACGATTCGGTTAAAAAAAGAATGTCAAGTCCGAGATCTTGAATTAACAAGAAGATTTCAGTAGCATGTTTGGGTAATGAGCGACAATTGACCAAAGCCATTTTCAGGGTGCCTTCTGAATTAGTAGTATTAGTATCCGCTTCCGTGGTTCTAAACGGGCAGTGTTGACAGAAGGGACGATCCGTCGCAAGATTTATAGAATGAGTGCAAGGGGGCAGCAAGACACTCCTCAGTGCAAGGAGAGCCAGGCGAGAGTATGTCTGTGAGCAGCTGGGAGATTGGTCAGAGGTTCTGGTCCCTGAGCCCGACCGAGCGCGAACGGGCGCAAACGGGCTTACCTCTGGCGAACCTCCGGCGCAAGTCCGGCGCGTCCGCTGCCCGCGTCCGCTGCGCGGAAGCATGACTGACCGTTTATGTAGAGCGACTAGAGCGCTCGTCCAATAGCGCCCAACCTAAGATGGCCGCCAACTACAGCAACCCGGGACCCGGTGAGCTAAGCCTCGAGGACGGCCAAGCCCCACCTGGGAAGCGGGGAAAAGTGATGAGGTGCTAGCGTGTCCTGGGCATTAATATCAGCCCCTAAAAATGTGCAAATTATAGCTCGAAGGGGGGGGAGCGGACACAAAGGGAAATTCGATAAATCAATTGCAATGAACAGTTTAAAAGTTTTAAAAAGAGTTTTTAGGCAAGCGACCGCTCAGGAGCAGCCTTAGGGGTTTGTGCAAGGTAATCTCCCGATTTAGAGCAAAGCCCCTCCTTATGTAGAGCGACTAGAGCGCTCGTCCAATAGCGCCCAACCTAAGATGGCCGCCAACTACAGCAACCCGGGACCCGGTGAGCTAAGCCTCGAGGACGGCCAAGCCCCACCTGGGAAGCGGGGAAAAGTGATGAGGTGCTAGCGTGTCCTGGGCATTAATATCAGCCCCTAAAAATGTGCAAATTATAGCTCGAAGGGGGGGGAGCGGACACAAAGGGAAATTCGATAAATCAATTGCAATGAACAGTTTAAAAGTTTTAAAAAGAGTTTTTAGGCAAGCGACCGCTCAGGAGCAGCCTTAGGGGTTTGTGCAAGGTAATCTCCCGATTTAGAGCAAAGCCCCTCCTTATGTAGAGCGACTAGAGCGCTCGTCCAATAGCGCCCAACCTAAGATGGCCGCCAACTACAGCAACCCGGGACCCGGTGAGCTAAGCCTCGAGGACGGCCAAGCCCCACCTGGGAAGCGGGGAAAAGTGATGAGGTGCTAGCGTGTCCTGGGCATTAATATCAGCCCCTAAAAATGTGCAAATTATAGCTCGAAGGGGGGGGAGCGGACACAAAGGGAAATTCGATAAATCAATTGCAATGAACAGTTTAAAAGTTTTAAAAAGAGTTTTTAGGCAAGCGACCGCTCAGGAGCAGCCTTAGGGGTTTGTGCAAGGTAATCTTGGCAAATTATGATCAAAGTCAATGCTTGTGACCTTTACCTAACCATTCCCTACCAGATACTGACCCGCATTTCCAGAGCATGCAGGAAGGGTAACGTTAGACTGTGTGGTGCTCTCTGCTGGCAAAGTCAAAAAGAACAATTGATGGACAGAATGTCATACAATCACCCCAGTACAGTGATCTCGGCCCAAATCCATCGTTTTTTGCTCCCCATGCCATTCCAGTTTGAACCCAGCCATGTGCAAATCAGTCTTGACCCTGCACCCAAAGGGAACAGTCCAGCCTGAACTACCTGGACAGGTTCTCCCTGGACTGGAACATAGCATCCTAGGAGCGGTTTTGGGGTTTTACCCCTCATCAGCCATGATAGCTTGACTCCAGTGGCATGTAGAGCACGGGACTCATGTCTGGGCATACCCGTCCCACTCGGGGTAACAAATGCAAAAAGAACAATTGATGGACAGAATGCATAACAATGTCATACATTCACCTCAGTACAGGGATCTGGGCCTAACTCCATAGTTTTTTTGCTCCCCATGCCATTCCAGTTTGAACCCAGCCATATGCAAATCAGTCTTGACCCTGCACCAAATGGGAACCGTCCAGCCTGAAGTGCCAGGCCAGGTCCTCCTTGGACTGGAAACAAGCATCCTAGGACCAGTTTTTGAGTTACACCCCTCATCAGCCAGGATGGCTTGACTCCAGTGGCATGGAGAGCACTGTACCTATGTCTGGGCATACCCATCCCACTCGGGGTGACAAACGCAAAAAAGAACAATTGATGGACAGAATGCAGAACAAAGTCATACATTCACCCAAGGTCAGAGATCTGGGCCAAAATCCATAGTTTTCTTTCTCCCCATGCCATTCCAGTTTGAACCCAGCCGCGTGCAAATCAGTCTTGACCCTGTACCCAATGGGAACAGTCCAGCCCGAACTGCTAGACCAGGTTCTTCCTGGACTGGAAACAATCATCCTAGGACCGGTTACGGGGTTTTACCCCTCATCAGCCAGGATAGCTTGACTCTAGTGGCATGTAGAGTACGGGACTCACGTCTGGGCACACCCGTCCCACTCGGGGTGACAAACACAAAAAGAACAATTGATGGACAGAATGCATAACAATGTCATTCATGCACCCCAGTACAGATATCTGGGCCTAAATCCGTTTTTTTATTTGCTCCCCATGCCATTCCAGCTTGAACCCAGCCATGCAAATCAGTCTTGACCCAGCACCCAATGGGAACAGTCCAGCCTGAACTGCCAGGACAGATACTCCCTGGAATGGAAACAAGCATCCTAGGACCGGTTTTAGGGTTTCACCCCTCATCAGCCAGGTAGCTTGACTCCAGTGGCATGTAGAGCATGGAACCCACATCTGGGCATACCCGTCCCACTCGGGATGACAAATGCAAAAAGGACATTTGATGGACAGAATGCATAAAACTGCCATACATTCACCCCAGTACAGAGATCTGGGCCTAAATCCTTCATTTTTCTGCTCCCCATTCCATTCCAGGATGAACCAAGCCATTTGCAAATCAGTCTTTACCCTGCACCCAATGGGAACAGTCCAGCTCGAACTGCCAGTCCAGGTCTTTCCGGGACTGGAAACAAGCATCCTAGGACCAGTTTTGGGGTTTAACCACTCATCAGACAGGATAGCTTGACTCCAGTGGTATGGAGAGTGCAGGACCCAAGTCTAGGCATACCTGTCCCACTCTCAGTGACAAATGCAAAAATAACAAAAAGACGGATTTGCATTTGGCCAGGCCTAAACTGGGGTGGCATGGTGAGCAAAAGAATGATGGTTTTAACCCAGATATATTGACGGGGTGAATGTTTTGATTTATGCTGCATTCCATCCATCAATTGCGTGTCTTTTGCTTTATTGCCCTAAGTGTGCTGGGTATGCCCAGACATGGGTCCTGGGCTCACTGTGCCACTGTATTCAAGCTTTCCTGGCTGATTAGGGGTGAAACCCTAAAACCTAGGATGCTTGTTTCCGGTCCAGTGAGGAGCTGGATTGGCAGTTCAAGCTGGACTGTTCCCATGAGGCGCAGGGTCAAGGCTGATTTGCATATGGCCAGGTCTAAACTGGGGTGGCATGGTGAGCAAAAGAATGATGTATTCAAACCAGACCTCTTGACTGGGGGTGAATGTTTTGATTTGACTGTATTCCATCCATCAATTGTGTATCTTTTGCTCTGCTGGCAAAGTAGCACTTTGGCAAGTGTTGAAGTTTTGACATCGATTTGCAAGAAAAAAATACAAATATGTTCTAACAATGCTGTTCAAGAATTGCTATTTGGGGGGGGCGTGGCTAAGCGCCCGATGTGGATGGCAGCACAGTGGTAGGAGCTCCGTCCCTACCGGAGATTACCGGCGGTTCGCTCCACTCCAGTGAATCATGGAGACTTCTCCCTGGCAGCGGAACTGATCAGGCTTCACCAGAACCGGACTTTGCTCCTCAACTGAGCCGACATTTCACATAAGCGCCTGCTTTGAATCCGGTCGCGGCTCTTCCCGGCCGCGACCGCCATTTTGTTTTCTACTCCGGCGCTTCTATCAGATGTGCGTTTTACCGCACGCACTACCAACGGCTCCCATGGCCCATTTTTGATGCCGCTCTACTTCACCTTGACGGCGACCTCCTTTCTTCATCACAGGTGACTTTTTTTCCTATCTCTGGCACTGATTTATGGTGTTTTTATCGACTTTATCGCTCTCCTCAGGCTTGGCGGCCATTTTGCTTCTCTGAAGGCAGTTTTACCCTGACACGCTGTGGATGCTGATATTTCCATGCAATTTACTGCGCATTTTTGCTGCTTTTCTTGGTGTCTTGGTTCTCCTCTTGCTCTGACCCTCAATTGGCTTTATTCCCAATTTTGAGCCTTTGCCTTTTTATCTCAGCTGTATTCCGCGCTACCCTTGATGCTTTACTCACCTGCATTTTAATGGCGCAGCGTCTCGGCAAGCCCCCTAAGCGCAACTACGTCAAAAATTCAAAATTGTTTTCGGCGCTGGCTCACCTAGAAGCCTCCACAGACCTTCCTATTGCTACTACGCCAGCTGACATGGAGGCTTCCCCTCAGGTTGCAACCAAAACCACCCCTAAAAGGTTGAAGAAGGACCCACCTTCCCCCTCGCAATCCTCCTCAACTATTTCTATCGAACTACTTCTTGAAGAAATCCGAGCCCTGCGCCCTTACATGGAAGACACTAATGCCAAGTTGCAAACGCTCACTGATAACTGGTCTAACATGGACGCCAGGGTCTCCACCGTGGAAAAGGATATCTCATCTCTTCAGGAAACGGCAACCAAAGTTGCTCACATGGATCTTCAGATTTCCTCCCTTCAGAAGCAGGTTGAGGACCTTGAAAACAGAAATAGGTGCAATAACCTGCGTCTTTACGGCCTGAAGGAGGGTAACGAGGGGAATGATCCTATTGCCTTCTTCAAGTCCCTTCTTCCCAAGCTATTGCACTTACCCGAAGATACCTCACTCAACATTCAGCGTGCTCACAGGCTTGGACGACTCCCCTCCTCTATCTCTACCTCAACTAAGCCTAGGGGGGTGATAATGTATTTCCTTGAGTACACAGACTTGCTGAAGGTCCTCTTAGCAGCCAAGGCCTCACCACGTATTACTTGGTCAGGATCTACCTTATTCTTTGCTCAAGATTACGCTAAGTCCACGGCTGCTCGTCGTAAAGCCTTTCTTGACATGAGAGCGGATCTTTGTTCTATTGGAGCCAGATATTGACTTTTCCACCATTGTCTATTTAAAGTCACCTATAACAATAAGACTACAACTTTTGAAGATCCTCTACGACTCCGAAGTTTCCTGAACTCTTGTGGTTCTGCTGACATGGAATTCTCCAGTTCTTCTTCTTCGTTTCCACCATGACTTTTGTTGTTGTTTTCACTGATTATTCCATGCCATTTTGTTCATTGTTTACTCATGTTTACTTAGTTCCAAACTTTTAGACTCTTAGACGAGTCTATATTTCTCTTCTTTGTTATCTGTTCTCGTTGTATTCATTCCTTTTTCTTTTGTCGACATGATATTTGATTGTGTTTTCGCTGTTTATTGTCCTCTAACCCTGTAACTCTCCTTCTTCCACAGATTTAACTAGTGTTCCGTCCTGTCCTCTCCGGTTGGACATCTCGCTGCCCTGTGTACCCGCCCTTCGTTGGTTGGTCTTACCTCCCCCCGTTACTTCCGTATTGTCCCCCTTTTGTCCCGACTTTTGATCGTCTTCCCTCCTCGACATCCTTTGTAAGTACCTCCCCTCCCCTCTTATTTTACCATGTTACCATTTATCGCATTTGCTCTCTTTTTTGTACACTTTTTCAATTATTCTGGTGTCAGTTTCGTCTAGATTGTTTTTTATTCTCCTTTCACTTCTCTCTCTCCCTCTGTTCATCGTTCTTTGGTTTCATATAGTCAGCCTTTTCTTTTTCCTATATTTTCTTTACACTCTAATTTTGTCGCAGGGTTTCTGTTCTCACACAGAACTGTGCACAGAGGAGTGGAACCTCGGCGAATTAGGGTGACCCAAAACACACCTTAGTACCCAACTCACCCCTTACCGAGCTAGCTACAGTGTCTCATTGGACATATCAAACTCCCAATGTTTAGACAAACCAGAACATGAACTTACTGTACCTCAGGGTACGTGGAACTCATGAACACTCTTTCGTTATATTATCATTACAAACCAGAACATGGAGTAAAGAAGACACATGTGCATTTGAAATGTTTATTTACTAATGCCGTCTTCTCAGGCGCAGTATCTTAGATAATACAAGTATACTTATTATCAGTAGCAAAATTACCGGCATAGTTACTAAGACATAAAAGGCGAATGGTGACAGCATGTCAACATACTGTAATGAATAAGAGTTAACAACACTTATATCTCACCCTCCCTAACACATATATTATATTATTAGCTAAGAAGGTCTCTTTGGGTTGTTTTAGGGCGGGCCCATACCTTAGTGTCCTAGCATGAAGGAATCACATCAGCATACACCAGCTCTCTCTGCATGTGCACCGCATCAAGTGTGTTCTGTGTGTCTCGTGCAAAGCAATATCAATCCCGCCTGAAGCCAGAGTTGGCAAAGGCTGCACTTGTGTTATGACTATGAAGGCGTGGAGATCAGACCTCATAACAATTCCATATCGTGTTGTTCCTGAAACTTCAGCACTCTTCGTGCAGACATAGTTTATTAAGCAAAGCTGATATCAGAGCAATAACATATTATTCTCACATACACCACGGCAAACTACTAGGTTGAAAGCTAAGTCAACAATTAAGTGTCGTGTGCAGAAGTTGCAAGAAAGAAAAATGGTGTTTAAACCTCAAATGTACCTATGCTAACTTAACACGATATAAGGATATACAGGAGCTATATGACACCCCCCCATGATCCGAGAACGGACTAAATATGATAACAGAAGAGCCATCACATGAGAGCAGAACTCAACAGTAAACGAGCATGAATCGAAACTAAACTTTAAAAAGTAATGCTAAAAAAAATAGACCAAAAATATAATGTGGCTCAAGCCAATAGGCAAGTAAAAAAATAAAAAATGTCTTGACAAATAAGTCAATAAAATCAATGAAAAGCTATTAATCAGCACGTCAATCCGAAGCAGTGTCTATGATAAAACTGTATATGAAAAGTAAGCAGCAACTGCCTCTAATAGGAAATCACTGTCCTCATCCGAAAATAGTTCAGCCATCCAATTTAAAAGATGAAAGGAACATACGTGTTCTCCCAGCACCGGATCCTCTATAACCATCAGAGGACAGCTCGGTGGGTTTTCAAGAAAACTTAGTTCCAAGAAAGTCTGTGCTGCCGACAATATATCCCAGGGACCCATTAGTCCATGCGCCACTGCTAAGGCCATAATCCTCTCGACAGAACAAACCAACTCGTGAGCAATGATAGGACTCATCAGCTGATTAAAATCGACGTCAGGAGAAACCGGTCCGCAGAGACACAAATCAATGGCCCAATGGAAATCACTGGTCAGGCAGTGAAATACAGGCTGGACACAGGTGAAGTAGGAGAATAGAAAAGATAATCCATATGCCGTGCTCAATGTCGCTAACGGCAGTGTGCCATAATATTCAAGCATGCGGTTGCGAAACCGCGTCAGTAGCTGATGCGCGGGGTCTTGCACAGGAAGGACATCCATATTTAAAGAGACAAAAAACCACTAGCGCGCCAGCTGCTAATGCAAGTAAAAATGGGAACCCTCCAAACAAGGATGAAAAAATAGAATGGAAGAAAGCAGGGATGACTCCAAAAATCTTCTCAAATGAAGTCACGAGACCACTGCTAACAACTTTAAAAAAATGTGCAAGGCCTTTTGTGGAGGATGCGTTAAAGATAGTTCGAACCATCGCTCCGAAATGCAAAGGCAAATCAGTATTCAAAAGAGCCTGAACCTCTGTACGGGTGTTTGCAATGTGAAGCACGAAAGTTTCACGGGCCGAGCTCAAGGCCACCTCTTTCTGGGACAAAAGAGCCCTTATTCTTGCCATGCCGCTGAATTCTGCTCCCAAGGTTGGTATCTGTGGCCAGATGGAAGACTCCCTATGTTCACGTGTGGGAGGATAAAGCACATTTCTGCAGCAAATAACCCGCTCACTTACTGTTACTATGAAAGCTATACCTTTAATTAACCCACAACAGTTTTCATTATTGAGCATTAAATAACTACCATTCTCTAATAATTTAAACGTGGGGATGATAGCAGGAACTGGCGTGCCGTGTAAAACGCAAGCCATATTCGGTCGGTCCTTGTTGCATGAACCGTGTAACTGTATGTGTCTACACATTAAAGAATGATCTGGCGTTTCAGTGCACTCCTCCCCTGTCAGATAAACTTCCTGGTCATCCTTAAAACATCTGTATGTGTATGGGAGTGACCAGACTTCATGAAGGAAACCGCTACCTAAAGGTTCATAACGACCTATGGGTACATATTTCATGCAATTTGAAAACTTATATAAAGCAAAAGGCAGTGTAATTAAACCGTGGATAAGCCACGTAGCAGCAGTGGCTTCAGCCACGGAAAAAGGTAAAGATTCTAACCTTTCAATATGTAACATAGAAAAGGAAGCATCACGCATTGAAAGTAAGCGTTGTTTGTCAGTCAAATTAAACGGTGCAAATAAAGAAGAAACGTTCATGTACCCCCAGGGAACTTTCCCCATTTTTAGAGTTTGAAGGGTCCATGCAAACTGCATGATTGATCGTAATTGGTTTTGACCATGGTATAATACAGACACTTCATCATGTACAATATCGACTACGGACGACACAATATTATCCAATGTGTAAATTCTAGAGGAAAGCACATTAATGCTATTGTCAACAACTGCAAGCACTTTCTCAAGATTTGCTTGATCAATAGCCCTAAGGCGTGTAGCAGCCTCAATCTGTGATAGCTTCCAAATTTCATTGTAAACCCCATATAACCACCTTTTCGACCTGCCACTAGCCGGGCCTTTAATGAAATCATTCAAGTCCACATCTGCATTTAGTTTAGAAAGGTGATACATAACCGCAGGTAAAGTCGAATGTTTCAGCCAATTTTGACACAATTTGCCTACAGAATATGAGGTGACAGTATGACCTACGCTAAATCTGGGATCAGATCTAATAGTTTTAAAACCATCAGTCAAATTCAAAAATCTATGTTGGCAAGAATCAGCACTACGGTGCCAAAGCAGCCAACCCTTAGGATTCATACTGGAAATGTTAAAGGAGGAATTAAGAAGTAGAGTCTGTAATTCTCTAATGGACAACTGAGTAAAATTACTCCAACCATCATATTCTTCCAACTCCGGGAAAGAAGGGGTGTTTAACTTTTTAGAAGTAGCCAATCCAAAGCATGTGGTCTGGGAAATCGTTTCATTCAGAAACAACATATGATTCGGGATGAGACATGCACGGTGCAAAGCCTCAGTGCCTCGTACCTGCCAGGCCCTTGAACCCCAAACCGATTTAAGGTCTATTGTATCCTTCCATAACTCATAGCCTCCAGTAACTAATTGATCAAGGAAGGCCTTCGAATACAACAATTTAGTATCGGTAAGTCTAACCTTGGACATTGGCATTTTTCGAAATTTAAAATAAAAGGACTCGGGATTGGACTGGTTAAAGTCAGTAAAGTAAGTATACTTCTTTAGAAACGTTTCAGAACTCCCTTGTTGAGGTGCTGGGCAATGTTCCCACTGAGTAAAGTTAACAGTATCCCTTCTGGAAGATGTTTTGTGTAAGAAGTGATTGCCATAATGTTGGTAACAGAATAATTCACCATAATTAGCAGATTCTAAATATAAATCCTCAGCATCAAACGCAGCATAGTACTGCAAATCAGAAAATAAACTTTCTACAGCATTGACATCCCAGTCATCAGAACGAATGTTTTGTTTCACCACATCCCCCATATTCACTCTAAGTACATTAGGGACATTAACGACTTCCGTTGGGCCATGAATCTGAAACCGAACTGCATCCCACACGATTCCATCAAGGACAGGCCATGCTGTGATGTTAACCAAAGTCAAGTCTCTTTTAAATCTGTGTGTAGAATGTGACGAGGAAAGCGGGGCCAAAGTTCCATTTAAATGAGTAATGCAGGTTCTTTCCTCGACATAGTGTCCATTGATGATTCGAAAAAAATAAAACACAAAACCAATTGACATAAAAAGGTAAACTGAAAAAAGGACCAGCCAAATGTATGTCCAAGGGGGGATCAAAAAATGTTTTTTAAACAGGCTAGCATAAACTGCAATACGAGAGGGTTTCTTCGAGGCAAGTGAAGCAGAGTCAAATGAAAATCTGGATTCCGTGGCTAAACGTGCTTGCAGGCCAGGCATGGACAAATCAGTGGGGTAGGTATAGTCTATCTCATCAATGTTAGTTCCGGGCAAATTATTTAATAACGGACTGGAAACAGCAGGTAATTCGATGGCCACTTCAGATTCAATATTAGAAGCAGTGGTCATAACAGAATTTCTCACAATGGAAGGACAAGAAACAGCCGGTGTCATGCTAAGAAGAATCGGCCACTCTGTGTATCTTGACATTGTCAATTGAAATAAACCTGTTTTCCTTACGACCAGGAAGTGGTGGTAAAATGACTGTTCTTGTGCCCTTCACTCCAAGGACTGGAACCGGAGCTCGATAGGAAGGACCAAATTCTTTCTTGTTATCGATCTTCTCTCGAACCAGTTCTCCAACTCGGGGTAGCCAGCCAACTACCGGGATCTGCAACGCATCATCCGACGTGGAGGGCAAATGTTCCTTTGCAAGACTGTCTCTGGTCTTTTGTAGATTCTGTAAAACATTGCAATGTTCATCTGCGTCAAAGCAAGTGGCGCGAACCACACAGTCTAGACCGTCAAGGTCAGGGACGTACATCTTGATGCCAAAGAGCATTTCGTATGGGGTCCGCCCACCCAGAGACCTTCTAGGGAGATTATTAAGAGCACGCTGCACGCCATAGAGGTGAGCCAGCCAGTTTCTGCCAGTGCCTATAACTCGGGCTGTCAAAGATTGCTTTAAATCACGGTTCATTCGCTCAACTACACTGTTACCCTCAGGTCTGTAGGGAGACGAAAACTTGACTTGGACCCCCAACGAAGTCATGGCATCCTTATACGCCTTAGAGGCGAAAGCCGGACCCTGATCCGAATGGAAGGTACCACAGGCAAAAATCCCTATAAAGACACGCAAATCTCTAATGACAGTCCGTGAATCAGCGCTGCGATGTGGCCATACCCACACAAAGCGTGTGCATGAGTCAACTGCTACTAAGATGTACTTATACGCAGTATCAGATGAAAAAGGACCGCAGTGATCTAAATAAACACAACCTAGTGGTTTATTAGAAATGTACAACTGAGTCTGTGGCGGACGCGTAGCAGTTGAAGGTTTAATCTGCTGGCATATGTCACAAAGAAGGACATAATCACGCGTCTGTTTGTACAGTCCCCGCCACCAGAAACGTTGTTGTAATTGAGTTACAGTGGCCGAGACGCCCGCATGCGCAGACGCCACACCTTCATGTGCCGCCGTAATCAAGTCCGCTCTGCGATCCGAGTTGGGAATCAGCCGTTCCCCAACGTCAGGAATTGTCACAAAAGGAACCTTGTCGGGACTTAAGTGGTATTTGTACTTCGAAGGGAATCCCGCAGGATGTTTACTTCCCTTCTCAGAGGCAGCAACTGCCGCCAAGATGTCGCTATCAATCTTGGTTTTTGATCTAGTAACCGCTGCAACTAAGTATGTAGATACTGCTGATTTCGCTGCTTCATCAGCAAGCGAATTGCCAACAGCGTGTACTCCCACGCGCTGATGACCGAGAGTATGAATCACATAAACGAGTGGCAACATAGCCTTAAGCTCTGCCACTCGAACCCAGATCAGTTTATGTTTTATTGTGCTACCCTTGGAATCATGAAAATCATTTTGAATCCAAAAGAACAAGTTCTCATTGTAAGACTGGACACAGTAGTAAGAATCACTTACAATCAGAGTAGTAACACTAGGATCTGCGTACTCCAACGCTATTAAAAGAGCACGAAGCTCAGCCAATTGTGCAGTGCAATCGCCCAGGGGCAACGTGTGTACCTCCCTGGAAATGAATTCATCGTTCAACATAGCACCAACCACAATAGCGCATGCGGAAACGTAGGCATGTTTAGAGCCATGCGCAACCTGCGCCGACCCATTAGTGTAAATGATGCAATGGAAGTCCTCCAAAGGTCGCATAGCCAGAGGAGCAGGATGAACGAACTCATACTGCAAGTACTCCTGCGACCGTAAAGAGGCGTCAAAAATAAACGTGACATCCGTGGACGTCAATGACGCAGCCCATTGAATCCACCGTGGGTGCAAAGCTTTAGAATTCGGTACACTGGCTTTCGTGACTGCCTCCAAATGAGGACAGGGTGTTACCACTAACATGCGCTTCCCCTGTGACAGAGCTCGTTCTTTAAGAATCGCCATCTGTACAGCAGTTAAAACTTTCTCCACAGTGGGAAACCGCAATTCAGCTGAAGTGTACAAGTGTGACTTGTAAGCAATGGGTATTGTGTCTCCTTCATTAAAAGTCAGGTATGTGAAACCCACCGCCCCTGGAATTATTCTTATCACCAGGTTGGTGTGGTTATCACGAGTCAGTAAATATTCAGAAGCGAGCAGATCAGCCTGCAATGATTGCAAAATGGCCGAATGCTCAGGCAGCCAGCATGATTTTGAGAAAGTAGGTTGTATCAAAGCATACAAAGGCTTGATACGCTGGGCATATTCCGGAACATAAGTTCTGCCGAAATTCAAGAAGCCCAGCAAAGACTGTAATTTTTTCAGTGTTGTAGGAGCGCGCAACTGTGCGCACTTCTCTAAGAAGTGAGGAGCCAAACCTCTACCTTCATTGTTGAGCTCATAGCCCAAAAACAACACTGTGTGTTCAGCAATGTGCGATTTTGCAAAGTTAAATTTGTAACCCATGTCAGCGAAGTTGCAAATAACAGAATTTACACAACACAGATGCTCCCAAATATCGTCGTCTGTGAGATATATGTCATCCACATACGAACAAGCATCCGGGTCGAGTGCCTCCAGTATAGAGACAATGCGAGCGGTAAATATACCAGGACTATTCTTATAGCCCATTGGAAGACGCCAGAATTGTTTTTGGACTCCAGCGCTCGTAAAACTGGTCCATTGGGAGCTAAAGCTGTCCAATCTGTGGGCATAAAAACCGTTGGATATGTCAAGCGTTGTCTTGAAACGCTTACGCACAAGACTATCCACAATGGCAGAGCCGTGAGTATTCTGTACTGCACAGTTACGGCAATGCGAGTTTAAATGCCGGTAATCCAAAACCAAACGATATGATCCGCCAGGTTTGTTCACAGTAAAAAGGGGATTATTCATCGGTGACACACACGTTTCAATAACTCCCTGATATTCCAATTGTTCAAGGATTTCCGCGACGGAAGATTTTGCTTCACGCCGAATGGGATATTGAGGTTGAGGCTGCGGCTGAGACCGCAACGGAATTTCGTGGCAAGGCGACAATCTATCCCAACCACATTGGTTACGGTACAGAGCCGGCGCGAGAGCCCGAGCCCACTCTTCTGCAAAATGCTGCGCATGCTCTTTCGAGACAGTGTTCGTGAAACTGGGGAGGATCACCTCCTCCCCTCGCGGCGCCGCGAGCACAAAAGGTGGGGGCCAGTCAGCCTCCGAAAGCAAAATATCATATGTAGAAGACAGATTTTCCCAAAATACACCTTTAACGGTACACTGTATGTCACCTTCAATTAACAGGACAATTTCATAAAGTCTTTCAGGGGGAGCAAGTCTCGTATCCGCTGTTTCTATCACAACGTAGACATCAGTCGCTGTCACCCTCAGTAGTGGACGCAGCGCCTCTCTGACTATGGTTATCTCCGCCGCGCTGTCCAGCAAGGTCAGAGCCCACGTCAGATTCCGAAGCCGCGTTCTCACTATCTGTGGCATATCGATGCGCTGTTAAGGCTGCGACTTTCTTTTTCGCAAACTGCGGTCTCTTAGGCGTAGAATCCTCCTGCTTCCATGCACCTTCTGTCTGGCGGGGCTGGCCACGTCCCTGTTGGCCACCACGTCCCCGTCCGCCTCCTCCTCCACCGGTCTTCTGGGCCGATGAGTCCTGAAAGGAACGAGGAGAGCGCTGATCAGAAACCTGAAATCGATCAGGTGATTTAATCATCGCGCGATCGCGCAAATCATAAACTTTCTCAGCTGGCGCAGGGACTTGTGTAGCAGGATAAGATTCCTGCGTTTGCTGCTGTTGCTTCCCCTGTTTCTGTTTCTGAGGCCAATTTTGTTTTTTGGACTGCGGTTGTACATCTGCCGTGGCAGATTGCACTTGTGGTTGTTTCTTCTCCTTAACCGCGAAGTACTTTAAACCCTTACTTGTGCGACCGATAGTTTTATAAGCGGCCACCACAATCTTCGCCAACTGGCGGGGCTTTTCGGCATCGGGTAACGCTGCCAGTGCATTAAAAACCAGGAAGTTCACAGCATCTCCCTTGATGTTGGAGAGTATGAGATCACTTACAATCTCAAAAGAACCACACAGGCGCATACCCAATTCAACCGCTGCCTCAGGACCGTGATCATCCTGAACACGTTTTATGATCGTAGGCAGTACAGCCATAGATGGGGTGCCGAAACACCTCGCATAAACAGCCGCAAAAGTCTTACCCCAACTTTCACAGTCAACGAGCTCGGGAGTGATATCCTTAGGTAAAGTAATCGTCAACATTCTATGTTTGTCAGCAGGAGAAGAATTGGGAAACACGGCTTCCAGTTGGTCAAATTTCTCGGCCAGCCAAAAAGGAAAATCATCTTTATTTTCAGGGCGTTGACCAAAAACCGAATTTACCATAACTGGATTCAGCCGTAAACCACCACGTTCCGTTTGAGCGGCCGGACCCCCCGGGGGACCACCCGGGAGATGGCGACCTATGTATTGCACTAATGCTCGAATCACGGAAATAGATACAACATGTAACCTGCGAATTTCCTGCAGGGTACAAGCGCTGTGATTCGGGTGCGGGGTAAAACCACCCAACGCAGGCCAGTTAGTACCTGGAATCGAGAGTGGACCTAACCTCGCAGCGGACAAAGAGTGGGGGAGGGCGCCATCAAACCAAACACGATGCTGCCATTGATCAATAGGTATTTCCAGTGCCCTGTACGGTGTATATTCAGCCGGGACCGCCGAGGCGGTGTAGAAGTGGAACAAACCAGAAGTTGCGTCCACAGCCGGAAACGTAACCCAAGAGTAAAACAACTCGTAAGGGAACGCCGGATCTGCACACACCACGAAAATCACAGCCATCCCATCCACCGGGACTTGGTACGTCTGAAGATGGTTGCGCACCGCCACGCGACTATGCTGCGCAATGGCTACCGCCGCCATGACAACACTGGAAACAAGAAAATACAAAGAATACTTTGTAGCACAACTGGGTAGTAATTCAAAGAAACCGTTTAAGAAAGAAGCAAGCTTGAATAAGACCTATTTCAAAAAATAGGTAGGTTTCACCGACACCCCGCTTTCCGGAAACGGTGGTGAAGGGGTTAAGGTATGAACGATAAACTACTCGAGTGTCATGATATAAGACCACCGAAACCGTTGGGCGCCATGTCGCAGGGTTTCTGTTCTCACACAGAACTGTGCACAGAGGAGTGGAACCTCGGCGAATTAGGGTGACCCAAAACACACCTTAGTACCCAACTCACCCCTTACCGAGCTAGCTACAGTGTCTCATTGGACATATCAAACTCCCAATGTTTAGACAAACCAGAACATGAACTTACTGTACCTCAGGGTACGTGGAACTCATGAACACTCTTTCGTTATATTATCATTACAAACCAGAACATGGAGTAAAGAAGACACATGTGCATTTGAAATGTTTATTTACTAATGCCGTCTTCCCAGGCGCAGTATCTTAGATAATACAAGTATACTTATTATCAGTAGCAAAATTACCAGCATAGTTACTAAGATATAAAAGGCGAATGGTGACAGCATGTCAACATACTGTAATGAATAAGAGTTAACAACACTTATATCTCACCCTCCCTAACACATATATTATATTATTAGCTAAGAAGGTCTCTTTGGGTTGTTTTAGGGCGGGCCCATACCTTAGTGTCCTAGCATGAAGGAATCACATCAGCATACACCAGCTCTCTCTGCATGTGCACCGCATCAAGTGTGTTCTGTGTGTCTCGTGCAAAGCAATATCAATCCCGCCTGAAGCCAGAGTTGGCAAAGGCTGCACTTGTGTTATGACTATGAAGGCGTGGAGATCAGACCTCATAACAATTCCATATCGTGTTGTTCCTGAAACTTCAGCACTCTTCGTGCAGACATAGTTTATTAAGCAAAGCTGATATCAGAGCAATAACATATTATTCTCACATACACCACGGCAAACTACTAGGTTGAAAGCTAAGTCAACAATTAAGTGTTGTGTGCAGAAGTTGCAAGAAAGAAAAATGGTGTTTAAACCTCAAATGTACCTATGCTAACTTAACACGATATAAGGATATACAGGAGCTATATGACAATTTGCTTCTTCTTTTGTTTTCCTACGCATTTTTCATCTTGTTATTTCCCTATTGCATTTTCCATACGATTCTTCATGTTTCTCCATTCCGTTACCTCCACTTCATCCTGGTCTACACTTGTTTTTCTATCACAGCTCAACCGTTCTCCTACATCTTTCTTCTTCTCCATCAGAATTCTCGACATTGTTCTCCTTGGTGTCTTTTTTCTCCTGTTCTCCTATGTTTCTTCTTCTCTCTGATCTCACTCTTCTCTATCGTTCCTTTCCTTTCCTTCAATCATTCTTTACGTTGAGATAGTCCTATTCTCATGTTCACCTTTGCTTCTTTTGATCACTTCCTCCTTTCCCTTTCTTTGCTTCTTTTCTCCCTTTTTTTCCATTTTTCTTGATTATGAGGCTTTACTTTTGTTCATTGTTTTTATTCTGTTCTTCCTCATTAATTTTCCTTGATGTCAATACGCATTGTTTCCTGGAACGTCAAAGGTTTGCATTCCCCTATTAAGAGGCAGAAGATCCTCTCCCATCTAGCTAAATTAAATGTAGATATTGCCTTTCTGCAAGAAACCCATTTATCTGACATTGAAGCTGCTAAGCTTAAAAGAGGTTGGGTGGGGACTGTTTTTTCTGCTCCTGGTGATGGTAAAAGAAATGGTGTTGCTTTGTTATTCGTAAGTCTTTTTCCCATTCAGTTTTACAGTCCGAATTTGACCCTAAAGGCAGGTGGTTATTTGTTAAGCTTTCCTCAAAAGGTATCCCTTTTTCCCTGCTTAATGTTTATGCCCCCACTGGTGGGAATCCTATCTTTTGGAGTACGTTTGCTTCCCGTATCACTGAATGCATTGATGATAATTTCATTGTGGCAGGCGACTGCAATATGCATTTGGACCCTTTTCTGGATAGACACTCCAAAACTCTTTTTGTCCCTAACAAATCTCACAAGCTTTTCACGCACGCCATTTCTCAACATAAGCTTGTTGATGCTTGGCGATTATGCAATCCGACCTGTAAGGAATTTACCTTTTATTCCCCGGTGCACCACTCCCAATCACGTATCGACTATATCTTCCTGTCTCACCACATGTCCCAATCCCTCACTCAGGCTGATATAGGTCCCATAATGTTTTCTGATCATGCCCCAGTTTTCATTAATATTGATATTTTGCCCAAATCCAATGGACCTAAGAGATGGTGCTTCAACAACACTCTTCTACTCGACCCCAAATTCACTGCCTCCTTTACCGATTTTACTACCGAATTTTTTGTTCTCAATGACACTCCCTCTTTAGCCGAACATACCATCTGGGATGCTTACAAAGCTGCGGCTAGAGACTTCATCATCAGACATGTAGCTGCAAAACGTAAAGCTGCTCGTAAACGCACTAGTGACCTTTTATCCCAGATCAAGATCCTAGAACATGCTTTCTACACCTCCCACACTCGTTGATGCCAAAATGACATACAACAAGCAATCCACTGAAGATGCCTCACTCTACTTACTAAAATCCAGTTCGAAATTTTATGGTGGGAAAAATAAGGCGGGGAAAGTTCTTGCTAATTATTTGAAAGTTAAGCAAAACAAATTGAATATTGAATCTGTTTTTGATGTTAATTCAGTCCTGCAATATAAAGATGTTGATATTTTGGAAGAATTTTCTCGTTTCTACTCTACACTCTACTCTTCTGGAACTCAACCCTCCGCTCATTCTCTTTCCACCTTCTTTGCAAGCATTCAACCTCCTCCCAATTTTCCTATTGACCTATCTACCCTTGAAACCCCTTTTACTATTCGCGAATTACATACCGCACTCCACTCCCTTAAAAGAGACAAGGCTCCAGGCCCAGATGGTTTTACAGTCGAATTTTACCAACACTTTGCAACCCTTTTATTACCCAAATGACATTGTCTCCTTGATTCTTTTAAAGAAAGTGGTGCATCCTCGGGCACTTTTTCAGACGCTTACATTTGCCTTATACCCAAGGAGGGGAAGGACACTCAACATTGTAAAAATTACAGACCAATATCACTTGTTAACATCGACTACAAATTATATGCCAAATCTTAGGCCATCAGATTAGATCCTTTTCTTCCAGACCTCCTTGGCCCCGAACAATCTGGATTTGTCAAAGGTCGCTTCATTACCGATAACACCAGACTCCTCTTCAACGTCCTTTCCAAGTCTTCACGTTTTAGTGACTTCCTAGCTGCAATCGCCTTAGATGCTGAGAAAGCATTCGATAGAGTGGAATGGTCTTTCCTTTTCTATGCACTAAATCGGTTTGGGTTTGGCCCTAATTTTATTTCCCTCATCTCCTTCCTTTACACGAACACTAGAGCAGCAGTTTGCGCCAATGGCTTGATCTCTTCCTTTTTTAGCCTTGGCAGAGGTGTCCGCCAGGGATGCCCTCTTTCACCCTTCCTCTTTAACTTGGCCCTAGAACCTTTCCTATCTAAGCTACGTCAAAATCCAAACATTCACGGTTTTCAACTTTCCCATTTGCAGGTTAAACTAGCTGCTTATGCAGATGATATTTTACTCTTCATTTCCAATCCCTCTGATTCCATTCCCGCTTTCCTTGCCGAAGTCAACGTTTATTCTCAACTCTCTGGATATAAATTGAATAACGACAAATGCGAAATTCTCCCCCTCACCAAATTCACCTTCAAACCTGACTTTGAGGCTTCCAACTTCAAGTGGAGCCCGGCCCATATCAAATATCTTGGTTTGCATATAACCTCTTCCATCTCAGATACTATCTCACTTTGCCTTAGCAAATGTACCCAAAAACTATTAGACCTCACTTACAGATGGCACCCCCTCTACCTCTCCTGGTGGGGTCGTCTTGACACCATCAAGATGATGTTATCCCCAATCGTCCTTTATACCATTTCAAATATTCCTGTTCCCATCCCCGCCAAATTCTTTACTAAAATCAACACTATCCTCTCCTCCTTTTTGTGGTCTGGTAAGAAACCGCGTATGTCTTTACTTCGACTGCGTCTCCCCAAATCAGAGGGCGGGGTTAATTTCCCAAATTTCCCTGCCTACCACAAAGCTTTCCTCCTGAAACAAGCCTCCCTCTGGCTCAAAGACCCTACCGAGTCTCTCCCCCTTTGGGCTGAACTTGAACGTCTCTCTCTCTCTCCTTTCTCTTTTGCCGAATATCTTTCCTTCTCCCACAAACCTCAATTCATTTCTACTCCGATTCACAAATATACTGCAAAATTGCTCCTAACATCTGCTCCAGTTCCCCCCTCCTCTGTTGCTGAGTTCCTTAACACCACTATTTGGTATAATAATAGCATTCTCATTAACCAGAAGCCATTTTACTGGAAAACTTGGAGGCAACGAGGCCTGATCTGGGTCTCCCAACTCTTCACTGGATCTGTTTTCAAGTCTTTTTCTCTCCTTAGCCGAGCTTTCTCTCTCCCTTCCTCCTTTGCTCGCAAATTCTTCTTACTCAGGACTGCAGTTATGTCCGCACATGATTCCCTTTCTCACTCCCCTCTTCCAGTCGTTTCTCTTAACCCAACTGCATCCCTTCATTCCCTGCTTCGCTCAGGCCCCTCCGCTTCCTCCATCTATCATTCCTTTCGCAAACCTCCATTACCCCGGCCGAAATCCACGGTGGAAGAGCAATGGGAATCTGACTTTGATACGTCTTGGCCTACTTCCCTTTGGGATAAACTTTGGACTAAGCTCCGCAAATCCTCTAGAGCTGCTTCTCTCACACAAACACTTTTCTTCATTTATAATCGACTCCTCTACACACCTTTTCTTCTTCACAAGAGGTTCCCCTTGGTTCCGGATCTTTGCTGGTCCTGCTCCACCCCCAACGCCACGCTTTTTCATATGCTTTTTCTCTGTCCCCTTACACGCATCTTTTGGACTCAAGTGTGGAAACAAATCAATACTATATTTCAAACTTCTATCCCTTTCTCTCTTACTGATATCTTCCTTGGCTCACTCTCCTCTTCTTGGGCTGCTGTTGATTCAAATGTTCAAATCATAGACTTGTTACTAGCTGTTGCATTCCAACAGATCACTGTTAATTGGAAAAATTCAAATGACATTACTTTTAAAGCTTGGTGGTTTAATGTATGCTATAATCATAGACTTGATACTGCATTTGTTTATCCACTTAATCTTGCCCCGAAAAGACACGCCCCATGGCTTCCCGCTACCCTTTACCTTGATGTTTGTGCCAAACGCTCCTCTCATTTACCCCCTTTTCAACAAGAGGTTTCAAAACCTCCTTAAATTACCTTTCGTTCCTTTATTCTCTTTAGAACTTATTTTTCCTCACATACTATTTATTGTCTTGTCCCCATTTATACAGCCTTATATATTCTATATCTCTAGCCTCACTTGCACTTTTTTTTTTCTCTTCCCCTGCAATTTTTTACTTTCTGATATTTATTGTTGTAACCTAATTTACCTTGCCTTCTTGATGATAATGTATCCCTTTTCTTTTTCTGTAATGACACCTTTGTTATTCTAATAAACTTTTACTTGAACTTAAAAAGAATTGCTATTTGGAAAGGCTTCAGTTCAGTCCGCATGCCATTCATGTTGGGCAGTGTTTTGCAAAGAATATGGATATTTGTGCCTTTGTTGCAGCTCATTGTTTGACTGGCCTGCCGAGCAGTCTGGCACTGCCAGGTGGGCCAACGTTAGATGGCTAGAGTGTGGACTGGTCCATGCAGCACCAAAACAGCAAACACACTGGCCCGTTCAAGTTGATCCACATGGCAGTGCTAGTTTACCCAACAGACCACCACAACCCTGTTTCAACTCAATGGTCACAGTAAAAAATAGTTTACGAGGGAACCCAAAATTAGGAAAATGATTGTAGGACACATTAATATTATTACATGACCTACACATAATCTGTACAAGTGTTTAGGCATTGTACTAACAAGGCATGACAGGAGCCACGCAAGCTAATACTAAAAGCGGTAGGGAAACAGACACAATACATGCAAAAGGCAATATGACACAATTTTCTCTGAATTGGTGTAATTAATGTAACTGGAGTTGCATACTTGAAATATCTCCAACTGGAGGCACTACACAAAGCTAGGGAAATTATTAAACACTTTTTCATAATTGCCATAATTTCAATTTAGATGTGATATTAAACCAATTAAAATTATTTCCAGAATGAAAGTTCAGTTAATATGTCTAGAAATGTATTCATTGTATAAACCAAAAATTAAGTGCAATCAATATTAAATTAATCAATTTCTAAGCAAATTGTTTGTTGCTCGAATATGATTTTGCCTTGAAAAAACAAAAGACAAGAGATGTTTGGCAAAACAGGAACAATTGTTTTATTTTAACACTTCGGCAGGGAGCACAGTTACAGAAGCGGACCTGAGGACTGTCTCAAAGTACAATCAGTCAGGGTTTTATACATTTCTTTGGGTATCATAAAGTACTTCCATCAATCCTTTTTAGGTAAAAGAATGCAGACCTTGTCTGTGGAGTCATAAATAGACCCTTAATGACAAATGCAGGTGGTGACTGAACCTTTAATGGACACAATGAGGGTCAGAAGATAACGTGTCCAGATGTCCGGCATGAGGGACTTGTGATCACTGTGTGTACTGTGTTTGCTGTGTCCTGACTCTTTGAGTGTTCCTAACTACATGTGTGTGTTTTTTGGGTCCAATTTACCTGGACCATTGCAGTGTTCCTTTACTTATCTGGGTGGTGGACCTGAGTTTCCTGTTTGCAAATGTGTCTGCCAGCTACATGCCACCCCATCTGTGACCTGTCAATCAGTAACCTAAGGCCTAGGTTGCAAACCCTGCCTGTCCACGTTTTTCTGAGTTAGGGCTGATGGAGAGTTCACGACGAGCTAATTTGATAATAATGATGCGAATGTTACTGTTGTAATCTTCCCCCTTCCTTTCCCCCTCCTTCCTGCCTTGGTATGTTCCTCTTCCCCCCCCTCCTTGGCCCGTTCCGCCAGAGCTTACCTTAGAATGTTGGCATCCTTCTGGTAGTTTAGGAGAGTGGATGACAGAATAAAGACGGTTGTACTCACCTCTGCCTCAGAGTACTTCTTTTCAACACTGGCGGCGAGTTGCCGCAGGGGGTCCCTTCTGTCATCTCCCCTTTCAGTGCTCTCTCCAGTCCGTACCTACGCTCCAGTTCTGCATCTTGCTGTTATTGCCTTCTGAGGAGTCTTGGTTTTTTCAATCCTGTCACTGAGCGGACGTCTGCCTTTCCTCTTGACACCGTGGGCTACAAGATTTCCTCACTTAGGACCTCATCTCTGAGATCCGGCCTTCCTGGGTGCATCTTTTCTGAATGCTGTGTCATTGAAGAGAGCACTTTGCCACCCTGCATCCAGTGTCCTTCCTTCCATTGTCCCGGATCTCTGCCCTGTCAGTGCTCTGTTGCATGCTGATTTCATCATCCTGGTCTGAGCCCCTTTTCCTCCTCATCCGGTGATGCACGTGGTTCCTGTGCCACATAGGGGAACCTACATCGAGTACTCAGAGCCCTCCCATCAGGATCTGTGCTGTGCCGGTTGGAGCACCGTCCTCACTTTGACCGTTCCTGGCTCTGGACCTGTTCTTCTTCCAGTCCCCTCTGTGTGCTCACCAGTGAAGGAGTATTTCTGTCAGTGGAAGCTATGTCTCCACACCTCCATGTGGAGAAATCCTGCTGTTTCCCACCTCTGCTGTGCCCTTTGTACTGTTCTTGTCAGAGCAGGTGTGCCGGGGGCTCTCCCTCACGGGTTGCTGTGGATACCGGAGCTTGTTGCACTGCCCTCCTTTTCTCTTCGGAGAGGTATGAATCCTGTCAGCTGAAGCGCGCCAATTCTTTCCGGGTGACCTTCCAGGGGTTCCCGCCTCCTCTTCAGCCAACGCAGTGCGTCTTCTAGTTCCTGCTTCAAAGACGACCCTGCCGGCGCTCCATCCACTCTACAGCCGGCTTCAATAGGAAACTCCTGCTTCTGCTCTCTCTCACCTTAAGAATCTCTTTACTCCGGTACAGCAGTCCTCTTCCAGTACTGCATTCAAGTAAGACTCTTGTAATTTCTCTCGTTCAACGCAGAGACTTATCCTCTCCGTGTGTGTTAATCACAGGGACTTTCACATCTTGCGTGTTTACCTCCATCGTGGCATGCACACCTTCTTACTACAAGACTATTTACCCTTCTTCTTGTCTTCATCGTGGTGACACACTCACCTCAGTGTGTGTTACCCTTGGGGGCCCGCACACCGGACTGTACCTCAGAGTTCCTCAACTATATTACAGTGTCACTCTACACCTTTGTGTGCGCCACAGCAAGGCACCTACTGCGCATGTACTCTCAGTGACTCTATCCATGGTACTCCCAGTGCACCCAGTATTCTGCGCCTGGTGCATGTCTAGTAATGATTTTCTTCCTGTGCCTTAAGAGTGCGATTTAGTCAGGTTATTTCCAGTGTCCGTAAGTCCATTTCATCTTTGCTGTCCTTCCTACCTGCCCCAGTGCATTTTGTGAGGTATATTACCCTCCCACCGCATTGTCAACCAGTCATTTGGGGATTGTGCTAATCTATGTACAGAGAGTAATATTCCTTACTTAGAATAAGTTACCTGTGTACTTGTGTACCTATAGTATCTGTCATATTTAGTGTAAGTTGCCTGTGCACTTGCTCTTCCCTCCCTTCCCATGGCTGCATCATCCATGAGTCAACCGCCCTGCTTTCTCAATTAAATTGGGGATCCAGAAATCCATTGGGAGGACTAGATTAATTTGTTTGCTTCTTACCTTATCGCCATCGGTGGGGAAAAGTTTTCTGCAGTTTGCAAACAACATGTCCTTTTACACATCTTAGGTGTTCAAGGTAGGAAAATGTATGACACTCTACCCGAACCTGAGTCAGAGGAGGATAAATATGATGTGGATGTATTTAAGATTACCCTCTTGAAATTGGAAACCCACTTTGATGACAAGATAAACGTTGTCCTGGAGAGGCATACGTTTTTTACTCGAGTTCAGGGTAAACAAGAATCGGTCACCAACTACATGGCAGCACTTAGATGTCTAACCCAATTATGCGAATTTGGTGAGCTAAATGACTCCCTTATCACGGATCAGCTAGTCAGGTGCACCCACAACAGTCGCACAAAAGAGAAGCTTCTGTCCAAAAACCCTACCTTAAAAGAAGCTATTAGTATAGCGCAATCTATAGGGCACACTGCTAAGTGCATTCAGGAAATGAATACACCCAAGGAACTAGTTGGTAGTGTTCTCAACACCAAGAGTGCAGATGATTACAGCAAAGACTGTGAAATTAATTCTAAAGATCAGACCCAGAGAAGTTAATGCTGATAAACCAGACAGGGAAACTGAAAGTTTAAAATGTTTCAGGTGCGGCAGCAGCAACCACCTTGCGAACAGTGTTTATTGTACTGCCCGCAATGTAACGTGTAAAAAGTGCAAGAGGAAGGGACACTTCGCTAGAGTGTGCAGAGATGGAGAGCACAATCAGGTGAAAGTAGTTTGCAGTTGAGAGGAATTCTCTCCTAAGTACATATTTCAAGTAAAAAATATTGATAGTGATACCTCAACTATTTCTCCCAGACAATCTAAATATCCCAAGTGCACCATTCTTTTGAACAAGAAGCCCCTGGAGGTATATGCTGATTCATGCTCCCCCTTTACCTTAATTAATCTAGATGATATGAACGACCTGTTTGCGATTCCCAATCTCAATGTGTGGGAACCTGATATATCACCTAAAGGATATGCTAGAGAAACTATACCTCTGGTGGGGATGGTGGAGATGTGTATAGATTTCATGGGAAGATCTACATTTGGTAAAGTGTAAATTGTAAAGGAAGGTTCTAATCTATTAGGTTGGCATCACCAAAGGGAGTTGGGGATCTTGTTTGGTCCAAATAATAAAGACCAAGTATGCCTGGGAACGTGCGCCAAGAGAATCAATGTGACTCATGATGAGTATCCAAAAGAGCCCTTGGGAAAACGCCACAGTGGTGAAAATGGAAACTTCCTTTTCAACAAGGGTTGGTGTTCCAGAGAGGAAAACATTACTAACGATCCGTCCAGGGCATCCTGAGGAGTAAGTGTTCAAGATCATTTATCTACCTTAACAGCGGGTGAACAAGATAAAATTCTGTCCGATGAAAAAATCTGTCCATGCCCAGGAAACCAGTAGTAGTACCAAGTATACCATGGACTAAACTTGCCATGGACGTAATCGGTCCCCTGGACCACTTAGGAGTCCAGAAGACATTCATGTTCTTGCTCTTTGATTACACCTCTCAGTGGATCAAGCACACATGTGTGTTGTGCACCACTACAAGTGCCCTAATTGAATTCTTAAGAGACTCGTTCGCCAGTAAAGGAGTATCAGAAACCATAGTACTGGACATGGGTGTCACTCTCTCTTCAAGTGAAATGGAAGAGTTCATGAATGATCTAGGAATCAAACATGAAGGCACTAACCTACGTGGACCCAAGGCCAATAGGTTAGTTGACGAGACAGTTCAGATGATTAACAAACACATTCAATTAGCTCTTAACAGTGGTCTGGATGTGGATAAAACTTTAAGAGGAGGTATTTGGACGTATCACACCTCTCCCAACTTGGGGACTAGAATCTCCCCTCTTGCCTCCATCAGAAGGAGAGATCCGTGGTCTACTGACAATCCACATGTTACCAACGCACGAGAAGTCAGTTGTATGTCAGCTAACTCTGCAACAACCATCTCTAGTTGGAAGTTGAGGGGGCTCATATGAGGATATCAGCCACGGGTGGCACCCTGTCCTGAGTGGGGTCAATACTCACAAACCGGTCCTTCATCCCCAACCTGGCTTCCTTTATGTGTGCATTCTATTATGCTCTGGTGTTGCATTGTGTTAGTTTTTGCATTCCATTAATTCCATTTCCTTCCTTTTCATTTTGGCTGTGGGGAGATGTGTTTTAATCTTTCCCTCCTTTAGGATTTATAAATGCATGTCACAAATGAATGTTGTCGGGCATAGCAGGTATCTTTTTTATTAGGTCTCCTTGTCATGTTTGGCTGTGGGGAGATGTGTTGCAATTTCCCCCTTCCTTTCCCCCTCCTTCCTGCCTTGGTATGTCCCTCTCCACCCATCCCCCTCCTTGGACCGTTCCACCAGAGTTTGCCTTAGAATGTTGGCATCCCTCTGGTAGTTTAGGAGAGTGGATGACAGAATAAAGACAGTTGTACTCACCTCTGCCTCAGAGTACTTCTTTTCAACAGTTACATTATAAACAATTGCATGGGTTCTATCAATATTAACATGTTGTACTGTGCAGCTTAAGCTTTTAAATCAACAACTCTATGCATTAAGATCCACAGATTTTAAATGATATTTGGTACTGATGGAAGAAAGAATATCAGCAAGTTTTTCTTCAGGTTAGGCATGAATGATCAATGAGAAAAAAACAATAGCTCTCCTATAAATGAACAATACTCAGTGGATCATGTATTGAATTCCTTTTAGGAATGACAATTTGAAGATTCAATTGCATATATTGTTATTTAAGTTTTCATATGTATTTAGTTTAATAATACAGACTCGAAATTCTATGCAGTCACATATCCTGTCTCACATTAACGCTATCATAATTCAAAATAAATATCACAATATGAAATATGTTTACATAGATCAATACATATCTTCTATAAAGCTGAAGGGTTAATAAATATGTTCATTTCTCTCTCTCTATCTCTCTCTCTCAGACACATACAGACACACGTTGCTATTTATTTATAATCTCTGAAAATAAACCATATATATTTTATTCATTTTATGAAATTTGGTAGAAAACAGAGAAGCTCCTGTATCCTCACAAAAAGAAAATCCATTTAAAAAGAACACGTTGCTATTCAGATAAAATAATAGTTAACTCTTGTTTTCTGAAAAACAACATTATTTGGAAGCAGAACTCAGTTGTAACTCCGGTTATCTAAGTATGCACAGAAATATTAAAATATCAACAGTTATCATTCTATTTAAAGGTACTTGCCTTGAAACGTACCTGGCGTACATAGCAAAATTATAAAGCTCAAAATATAAAGGCTTGAACATTAAAAACAATATGGATGGGATTCTAATTATGAGTCTTTAAACGTATTGCATCACTTAAAACATATCCATGTTATTTGCATTCAGATGTATTGTATACCCACTTCTGCAGCGAAAATGTTAGTTCCGTATATATTTGTGTGTTGTCTGCTTATGTAACTAGGGAAAAAAGGGATTCAAACACATTCACATTAAATTCACAAGTTTTCTCTCTTGGAATAGTCAAGTCTCATGAAGAAACCTTATCATAAAAATACTGGCTCACATTACTTTTGTCTTTTATGCAATATAAATGAGTGCGGTATCATGGAACATATTTATGCACACACAATCATACAGAATTGCACTCTGCTTAATCCATTCCCACTGAAATAAAATTACAAAAAAATCTACAGCATATTTGTGCTTAGGTGGTGAAACTGGTTATTAGCTCTGCTATGCTACTCATCAGCTTGTCATTCTCTATATTCTGTAGATTTTGATTACATGTCAATTACATCTTTGTTATCAATCCTGTTTCATATATGCAAGTTTTATACAGAGTTGTGCATAAAGACAAATCTGCTTATGGGATTAATACATTGGACAGTCGGAATAAGCAAGTACGTATTACTACAAAGTGAGAAAAGCGTTCCCAACCTAGAAAACAAACTCCCTAACCCTCCCTCCCGAAACCAGATTGAGTGGCCAATTTTGGGTAAGGGTGTATGCGGTTGGGGGCGTATGAGGGATCTCTGTGTGGCAGTGCATTGTCAGGTGCCTAATGAGCTTGTCTGTTATGTGTTTCAGGCATTGGGTATGTGTGTGTGGAATTGCTCCAATAGGTGGGTCCAATCCAACGGGATTGCCTTCTTGTGGAGCCCTGTATATTCATTTCGCTTGAGAATCGCTCTTTCCGCAGTGGCCCACCCTATAACCTCCTCCACCCGTCGCTCAAACTAGGGGCTCTTTGTGCATTTCACTGATGTGTTAATATTCTTTTTTCCAATAGTAAGGAAAGGTAGGTAAATCCTAATGCTTGCCGAGGGACTGCTACGAATTACCTAGTGTTGGTTGCGTCGACCTCCCCTTGCTTCACCAAATCGGGAAGGTAGAGAAAGGTTAGGTCGGCGGTGAATTAGCCACAACACAACCGATGCTAGGTAATTCTTAGAGGTCCCTCCACCAGTATTCGGTGCTGTAGGTGATCCACCCAAGTTGCGTCGGTGCATAAAAACCAGGTACCTCCCTGTAAGGTTATTTGTGTATTTGGTTTACCCTGGATACTTACTAAGACAACCAACTATTGTGTAGATAGTTTATTTCACTTCTTCATCCTGAATAATAACCATTTGATCCTGTGACAGCCTAGGCAAGAAACATGTTGACCTCTAGACTTGAGCCACTGCTAAACATTACATCAGCAGTGCACCGCTATCGTTTTTAATTGAGATTAGTGGACTCGTTGATTAAAGTATGTTCTTGAGCACTACTACATCCCATTGTATCATTCTAACTCCCACCTTGCACCCATGCTTTCCACACTCATCTATTCCACAAGGCCCAATACACGCACCGCACCTTACAGCATTGGGAATTAAAGATCTCTTATAAAGAGCCCCTCATCTAAGAAGGATAGCAATTACGAATGTACACTCAAGTCCCTAAATTGTCTCTGTCTACTTATGCGTGTAACTCGAAATTGGAACACTTTTCTATGCTTCATTGTATCTAAAGTGTTAAAAGTTCATTAAAAAAAAAGATCCCCTCATAGGGAGCCCGTCAGGTATTGCAGCGCCAACCTGACAATGAGCATGCAAAATGATGAAGCATGAAACCCAGCCAGATGTGTGAGGGCCCCAGTTCCTACAGAGGGAGCTCCCCTCCCCTTTTGGACCTCAACCTACCTCGACCAGTCCTCTCCTTTTCCATTCAACCCTCTCCATGAACTGCATACCATTTTTTGTAATACATATACCCAGGGGAATGTATGCTGGAATTTAAGAGCCTTCAGTCCATTCCTTCTGTTTGTTCTACAGTGTATTTTAGGGCCATTTTCCAGTAGTGTAAAGTGTTTCTTAACAACAATGAGTCCATATGTGGTTTTGTGGACTCTGGGCAAAGTAATGCATGTAGTGTTCCTTGCTGTAGTTTTGTGGTTGTGTAACCAATCTCAAAATTGTGACCTGCTAGCCAGTACGATAACCATTGCAGTTGCCCAGCAATACAATACGCCTTAAAGTCTGGGGCCCCATACTCTCCTCAATTGTTGTCAACTGGAGTTTAGACAGGCTAATCCTATGACGTCCTCATCCTCAAATCAGACCTATCAGTATGGAATTCAAGAGTTTAAATACCCAAGCAGGGACCACTAACGGGAGATTATAAAATGATATAACAACCTTGGTAACATTACCATCTTGGCCAGTGCTAACCGATCCACCATAGAAAAAGGTAATTTCATCCAGAAGGCTACCTGTGACTTCAGGGAACTAACTGTGCATGTCTGATTTGCTTCCAGGATTTCTTGTGTGACTTTGTAGATGTGGATACCTAAATAACAGAGGATAAACAATTTAGGTTCCAGTTTTAAGGCACCAAACTGAAGGGTGGGTGTTGTTGAAATGCCATAGAAGGAGTACGCGCAGGACTTGGAGGCGTTTTTCAGCAGACCTGACAGGGAGCCAAATCATGTAAGGAGAGTGGCAAGGGTATGCATACCCAGGTGAAGATCTCTGAGAATTATCAGCATATCGTCGGCTTACAAGGACACCAAATGCAGAACCTGACCTACCGGGATCCCAATTGTTGGCATTGTTCGGTGGAGGTGTTCGGTCAGTGGCTTTATAGCTAGTACAAACAGAAGCGGTGATAAAGGGCATCCTTGATGGGTTCCTCTGAATATTTGGTTGAATGGGGAAATATATTGACCAGTTTTGGCTCTGGCTGTGGGCAGAATATAAAAGAACTCTAGCTATTGACAGTATTCTAGTGGGATCCCACATCGCCGTAACGTTGCAAGCATGGATTGCCATCCAAAAGTGTCAAAGTCCTGCCGGAAATCCAATGAAATACAGCCAGCATAGTGGTAAAGGTTGCAGGATGTGTCCATCAACCCAAATAGTCGATGCATATTTAAAGAAGTGTTGCGTCGGGGGACAAGCCCACATTGGTCTGTATGGGTCAGTCCGGGGAGCAACGGTAGCAGGCGGCGGGCCAGAATCTTACAGAGTATCTTGTACTCTGTGTTGAGAATCAATAGCCTGTAGGAGGATAATTCAATAGAGGATTTATCTGGTTTTAGTAATGAAGATATCAATGGCTCTCTGACATTGGGAGGTAGTGCTCCCTCCTCCAGGGACACAATGTAGAGCTGTTGCAACTTTAGTACCAATTGTGATGTAGAGGTGGAGTAAAACTCGGTACACAGACATAATATCGACTCCAAAATATCGTTTGGACATAATATCGACTCCAAAATATCGTTTGGAGAAAATATCGACAGGACAGAATATCGACAGCCAAAATATCGTTTTTAAGGTAAGTGAAGTAATATCGTTTTTAAGGTAAGTGAAGTAATATCGTTTTAATTTTTAGGGTTCAGGGTCAGTTTTGTGTTTTTTGGGTAAAGGGGTATTTTTAGGGTTCAGGGTCAGTTTTGGGTTTTTGGGTAAAGGGGTATTTTTAGGGTTCAGGGTCAGTTTTGGGTTTTTGGGTAAAGGGGTATTTTTAGGGTTCAGGGTCAGTTTTCAGTTTTTGGGTAAAGGGGTATTTTTAGGGTTCAGGGTCAGTTTTCAGTTTTTGGGTAAAGGGGTATTTTTAGGGTTCAGGGTCAGTTTTCAGTTTTTGGGTAAAGGGGTATTTTTAGGGTTCAGGGTCAGTTTTCAGTTTTTGGGTATTATTTTATTATATTTTATTACTATATATATATGTTTAATAAATATGAAATAAAAAAATATTTATTTAACTTTCATTAATTATTTAATTATTATAAGTTAATGTAAGTAATTTTAAGTATATTTTAGTAATTAATTATTAATATTAATTTAATTTAACACTGTTTTTAGTAAATACGATATTTTTTACAACTATATTTTTGTAAACGATATTTTGTACTCGATATTTTTGTACTTACCTGTTTGTACATACAAACTCGATATTTTTGCTGTAGATTGCTGTATATTTTGGTAGTCGATATTCTTTCAGTGATCTGTAAAACTCAATAGGAAGCATATCCAAACCCGTCACTTTGTTGCAAGACAGCTCCTTAATGACTCCGTGAATCTTCGTCTTTATAATTGGGGCTGCTAGATCCTTGGCATCCGCAGCAGAGATCATCGGGAGGGGCATTGCAGACAGGAAGCTATCTAGCACCTCCGGGGTAGATGGTAATGGAGCAGAGTAAAGTTCTGCATAGTAATCATGACTTGCTGTGTTAATTTCCAGTTGTGTATTCACCATCCTGAGTACAGGAGTGGTAATTGATAGTACAGGTGTGGGAGATAGAGATGGACGGATTAATGCAGGCAAGCCATGTACCAGAGCCATCTGCTTCTGAGTGTGCCCGACGGGTATAGGAACTTAGGTCTATCAGCTGCAATTGTTCCAAGAGTTCTGCATACTGAACTCTAGTCTCGTCAGCTCTGCTTCCTTTGATGCATCATTCTGGGCTGCTAGCTCTATAAAGTGCTACTTATTTGCGGGTGACACTGCCTATGTGAGCCTGAAATGCGAACATGCCGCCAGCAGTGATAATTGTCCATATCTCGTCACTTACATGTGACCTGGAGTCCGTTGGATACACATTGTAACTAATAGTCATTGTACCATTTATATTAATGAACTACTATGAATAACTATATCATAAGTGACAATTTCAAAAGTGTTCTGCATATGGTACCTCTAATAATTTGAATTATCGATTTGATTTTTCCTTCTCATGTTTTATCCCCCACACTTTGCCCTACAACATTTCTCTCACCTAACCAATTCTGTATCTCTTGGCTCTTTACTTTCCCTTATGGTTATCTATTGTGCACATTATCCACATCCCTCCGAAAGTGAATCATTGGCAATCTGATTCTACCGCTGTACCACTTATTATTGTGGCTAGTTTCAATGCCAGCCTTGAGAAAGCCCTCGGCCAACTGGCCATCGGGAGAAACACATGTTGTCTATTTTTTCATGTGATTTCACGATTGGAACAAATAATTAAAAACAACAAATCCTGCTAGCAAAGCACAAAATAATATGACATTTGCAAATGAATATTCTAATCACTATATTTGATTAACAGGCAGAGTACATTGCTGCAAAAATTACAGAGAGTAATAACCCATCAAAAACGATTTTTACACTTCGCAAGGTTATGAAGAGTGCAAATTCAAAATCAGAATCATCCATCACCAGTTGGCTGGATATTTTGTGAAAAAGGTGGAGAAGATTTACAGACATTTTCCAGCCGGAAATGCCAATGCGGATGGTATGGGAGGGTAGAGGGATAGTGGAAATAATGTTGGAAGAACACACTTCTCCTTCTTTCTACTATCCCTCACTGAGGTCCGGTCTCTCTGTATTAAAATCGAATAAAGCTCCCCAGCTGACCTTATGATGCCAGACCATCTCCGAAAATTTCACAATCATATTCTACCAGTATGGAGGGAGTTAGTCAATATTTATTCCTGACTTCGACGTCAGTACCACTTGCATTGAAGCACGCTAAAGTGACACTACCACTAAACAAACCGTCTTTAGAGCCATCCAAGCCGGAAAATTATCGCCCTAAATCTCGCCTCCCTTTCCGGGCCAAAGCTACTGAATCCCATGTGAATGCCATCCTCACAGAGTTTGTAGAACTCAATGAAATACTGGACTCCTCACAAAACAGCTTCAGATCACACCACAGTACCGAATCCGCTTTGTTGGCAGTGATGGAGGAAATTCGAACCAGTTTGGACGAAGTAAACTCTGTGGCCCTAATTCTTCTTGATTTAAGCACCACTTTTGATACAGTATCCAATGAGATACTATTGTGCCGTTTGCAGGAGATAGGGATCAGGGGAGTGACTTTGGCCTGGTTCAGATCTTTTCTGGATGGCAGAACATTACAGGTCACTGTACCACCCTACTGCTTGCAGGAGTATGCCATTTATTACAGAGTGTCACGGGTATCAATATTGAGCCCCACACTCTTTAATTTTGACTTGCAACCCTTAGCAGTGATAGCAAAAATCAGAGGGTTGTCATTAGAGTCCTATGCTGATGACGCCTAATTGTTTATCTCTTTTTCTAAGAAATGCAACAACAACCTTGTTAAATTTATGGACGATATGCTGGCCATTGGGGATTGGATGAGAGCAAACTGCTTTTAGTTAAATGCCAGCAAATCTGAAATACTATTATTTGGGAAAGAGAGCAATTTGTGGTCGGAGCAATGGTTGCCAGATAAGCTGAAACCTGCACCCTGCCTAAGGATGCAGTGAAAAATTTGGGAATATGAATTGATAGATGACTATCCTTCGAAACCCAAACAAAATCAATCGCTGGGACCTGATTCAGGCTTTTGCAAGGATTAAAGCCCGTTCTTGGTTTCTTCGACTCACAAGCCCATGAGACTATTATCCAGGCCACGATTTTATCCAGGTTGGACTACTGTAATTCCCTAGAATTAGGCACTAATAAATCCAGTATTCAGTGCCTTCAAAGTGGACAAAATGTGGCTGCACGAACTCTTCTGGCTCCTACTAAATCCTGCGCAGTGTCCAAGCTTTTACCTAAGCTACACTGGTTGCCTGTGGAGAAAATAATCAAATTTAAGACGCTGTGCATTGCTCACAAAATTCTGATCCTGAAGGCGCACCCTGTCCTAGCGGATATGTTAGCGCTGTACTTTTTCAAGACGTACCTTGCATTCAGGTGACAAGTTTTTAGCCTTTGACCCCTGAGTCCTATAAGCAAGAGGCGGGGGATGTTCTTTTAAGGCTCTGGCATCTGGAATTCTCTCCCTGTATCCATTAGCGGTATTCAGCATCATCTGTCCTTCCGGAAAGCCATAAAGACTTGGATATTCCCCACTTAAACTCTCTCCTTCTGTTGTATTTTGCAACGTGTACCTGGGTAGCCCTGGGACAGCCATGCGCTGTACAAATCCTTAACATATAAATCCTTAACATAACTTAACATAAAAGGCACAGACCTCCACCCACAACTCAAGTTATCCTCTTTTCAATGGCTCTTGGGTGTAGCCATTCGTGAGGGGCGTGCCACCCTCAACATTGGGTCTTGACCACTGTAGCAGGAATCCTATATTCATCCACCCATCTCAGCTATCTGCAACTTATTTTCTAGTTTGCTACAATTTGAGTGACCTCCCTGGCTCCCACTGCAGCACTCATTGAGACTTTGCGTATCACCACTTTAAAGGCCTCCCATTCAGTTGAACACATGGAGACTGTGTCTGCATTTTCAGTAAAGTAAGAAGTGATTGTGGAGGCCAAAGTGTATCCGAATACACAGTGTTCTTTCTAGTAGTTGGTGCTGTAAGTGCCATGTCGGGATCAGGAAAAGGACACAACCGCACTGGAGTGTAAGTTCAAGCAGATTGTGGTCTGATATGGTTTTACCTACACGTGTGGTGTGAATCATAGAGGAGAGCAAAGAATGTGTGCAGAGAAATCTGTCTAAGCAAGATCGCAGGGCATGGGGATGTGAATAAAGTGAGTATTCGTGCAGACTGTTGTTATTGACTCACCATACATCCTCCAAATCACATCCGGACACCCATTGGCGCGGTGCCTTGGCTTGATGTGTTATAACTGTGTCCGGGAGTGGGGGGGAGTGAGCAGTCCAAGTCAACATCAAGTTCTGCTTTGAAATCCACACCCAGTAAGTGCTGATATTGTATCCATTCCAACAATTCAGTGGACAAGTGGACTGAGAATGCCTCTTGGTTAGAGTTAGGTGCATACATACATCCTAATACAATTTGCTTTCCTTAAGTTGTGCCCCTAACCAACACATACCTTCCATGATTGTAACTCTTTGATTCTAATACTGCAAATGGGACCATATCCACACCCCTTGAGAATGCAGAGTAAGAAGTGTAATGCAGTTGCTCTCTCCATCGTTTACTAAGTTTGAGGGCCTCAGTAGTCACCAGGTAGGATTCCTGGAGGTATACTATGTGTTCACGTCTATGGAACCGTGCCAGTATTTTGTATTATTTATAGATTGAATTAATCAAGAAATGGGGAACTAAGGGCTTTACAGAGGTAAATCATACATGCTCAAAGTAAGTCAATCAATAAAGGTACGTAGTTCCTAACGGGGCAAGGAGAGACAGATCAACTAGGTGGTGAAGCGTCTTCACTTAATAGCAGGAGGGAAGGGGAATTCCTCCTTTCGGAATTAGGGCCCTCACACTCCCAACCAGCTTGGTGTCATGCTTCATCATAGGGCATGCTCCTCATCAGGTTGGTGCTGCAGTATCTGACGGGCGCCCTATGAGGGGCTCTTTGGCAGAGATCTTTTATTCCATGCCATTTGGTACCATAGGTGTGAGGGGCCAATAGGTGTAGATGTATGAAGTGAGAGTCAGTGGACTGTGAAGGGTTAAAACAGGAACTGGAAGTCCAGACAAAAAAGGTTTAATGAATATGGCTTCCAACCTGGTGTTGGACTTGGCCCTTTTGGCAGGTTCAACCCAAAACTTTTTACATTCTCCTACCCTTTATGTGTAACCTGGTGTAGGTGATTTTAGGCCTCTGAGCACTTTAGCACAGTGGTCCAGTGTAAAGTGTGTGCGCTATCTGTGTATGTGTGGTGAGATTGGCCTGCCTTCCATAGGAAGGCATTGGGGATGAGTGTGTCCGTGGTAATTCCTGGTATGAGGGGAGGGGCAAGTGTGAGTTTAGTATGTATGAACTCGTGAGAATAAATACTGCACAATGGTGTGCGCAGATTTATGATGAGAAATACCACTTTTAGAAGTTGGTATTTCTGGGTGCTATATGTCTGCCTGCCTGATGTGAATTGAATGTCTGGCTTGTGGGTGACAGGGTCTGAGAGGTGTGGGTGATTCCTGTAGGGGCAGAGTCAGAGTCAGAGCTAGGCTGAATGGGACACCTGGAGTAAGAGTGGTAGGAGAGGTAATCCCCTGGCTCTGAATAGTGTGGAGCTTCCCTAGTGAATGCTGGCTCCTCCCACCTGTGGTGTGTCTGATAGCGAGCCCCCACCTAACAATGGGGAAGAGTAGCCCTGTCAACTGAGTGCTCTGAATCCCCCCTAAACCAGTTGCAACTGGTTTCCCCATGCCCTGCACTTTACACAGAGAAAAATGAAGTATAAAAGAAGGGACTGTGGGGCATGCTGCTGCAGGGTCCCAGGGGGGGCTTCCATGAGGGTTTGCCTCCCTGGGCCCAGCATTGCCCCATGGACCTGAAGGAATTGCTGGGACCTTTTACGCCCTGTGAGTGCTTTGCTTTTTGCATGCCAGGACCTTCAGGACTTCTTGATACACTTTTTGCCCTGGGAGCACTGTGCTTGTTTTCCTTGTATTTGCCCAGAAGAGGAGCGAGCAGGTTTTGAAGCGCCATGCTGCCTGAAAGGAGAGAGAGGGAATCCCCAGCTTAGGGATTCCCCCGTGATTCATAATTACGGGTGCCCACCCAGCATTTTGCCTGTCCTGCACAGAATCCTGCCCCTCGTTATGCATCTTTAAAAAGAGCGGATGCCCACCCCGCAATTTGACATGTTTGACAGGTGCCCACCCTGCATTGCGGTGCCTATTTGCGGGTACCCACTCGCTTGTGACTTATTTTATTTGACTTACGGGTGCCCATTCCACTTGTGCATGATTTCAAATGCGGGTGCCCAGGAGTGCCTGCGGGTGCCCTAGGAGAAGCGAAATCACTGCTGCGGCCCAGACCCGGAAGTCAGGGAGTGGTACCTGGCGTGGGTGGAGTGGGGAGGGGAAGTCCCGCCCCACCGCCGGAGGTCTGTCTGGAACCTCGCCGGCTCCATGGTGAAGTCCCGGGTCCCATGAGCTGGCCCGGTTGAAGAGAGTGATGCTGGTCCGCGGGGCTCTCGTAATGGAGTGAGAGCCCTGCGTAGTGAGGCCACAAGGAGGAGTCTGTGGTGATGGAGGCAGAGGGGACCCAAAGGACATTGTCAATGCCTGCCCCCGCCGTTCGAGTAGAAGTGCCACCTCCTGAGTTGAGCCTGGAGACCAGGAGAAGTGCTGCAGGTCCTGCGCTGCCTGAGAGAAACAGAGTCCCGAGAGCTCCGGTGAGTGGGGCTCCCAGTAAACAGCATAAGCACTACTGGAGACACCGGGGTGGCTGATCCGATTTCCTTTTTCGGGCGGTCTTTTTACTGGAGTCCCGGAGTTGGAAATAGATGCACATTGGTGCCTGTATCTGTTGGTGCTTCCTAGTAGGACTGGGGAGGCACAGTGAGTGCCAGTCCTTCCTTACATCACAGCTGCCAGGCAATTAGCAGACCGCTGCTATATTTAGGCTGTCAGTTCTATGGGGGCATCTTGGTAAGAGATAGGATTGAGGGACACTCCTGCCCCAGTGCAATTGCGCAAAGTGTGGATTCTGCTGCTGTGGCAGCTGCGCTGACATTTTGGGACAGAGGGCATTTGAGCCCTGCAAGAAGATCAGTTGGCCTGGCATCATAGGTAGGATGGTGAAAGGGCGCCAGGCCCTCAGGTGATGTTATGCACCTGGTAGTAGTGTTACCGCAGTGCAATGCTGAGTTCCTGCCTATGATGTATTATGTGCCAAATAAGATGTACGCACCCTGGTTTATGCCTCTAATGATAATTATGTTCATGAGGTTCTTACATAATGAGTTTATATTGGTGAGGCCTAATGCGTAATGTATTTATGCATAGGAGTTTGTCTATGCTAGTGAGGCCATTTGTGTAATGTGTTGATGCTTACGGGGGCCTAGTGTGGGTTTAGGTCTAATGTGATAATGCTGAGGTCATTATGGTAACAGTAATTACTGGTTGTGGTTTATACTTACTTACCTGTTCTGATGGTTCTGACCGTGGCCCGATTGGCCTGGTCCTGTATATAATTTCCCCTATGAAAATTGCCCGCGCCAGTTGGCACATTGTAAATATGTGATTATGTTTCTACTGTGGTTCTGACAATACAAAGGCAATTTATTTTATATAACCTTGCATGGAGTTTCTTTTGTGGTGTGCCTAGTATGTTGTTACTGTGTGTGTTGCACAAATGCTTTACACATTGCCTCGATGATAAACCTGACTACTCGTGCCAAGCTACCAAGGGGGTGAGCAGGGGTTATCTTTGGTGTGTAACCCCCTTGCCCTGACTAGAGTGGTGGTTTCTGCCTGGCTTTGGCGCAAGCCTTTGCCAACCAGAAATCCCATTTCTAATACCTGGTTAAAAAGTAAATTTGGTGCACTCCTGATATGATGTATCAGGATACCGCTCTCTATAATGTGGTCAACATGTTTCTTGCCTTAATGTCATACTATCTAGCGGCAATTCGTCAGGACCTATAAACAGTCTATCTACACTTGGGTTGTCTTCTAATCTAATAACCTTGATAAACCACAAAAGGCACCTCAGATTTGGTGCCTGAGTTAGCGATAAAATTCCTCCCAGAGGTCAGATGGTAGTAGTGCCCCACTGATTTACATGAGTAATGCAATACTATGATCAATGGGGATAACCAAATCTAGCCCTATGTGTACAGCTCAGCCCCTCTAGAGGGACCTAGGCTCCTCCATTTTGTTAGGTAGTAGAGGTAGTTAAGCCCCATGTGAGAGAGGCAACCCAGTAGGTGGTACCTCATAAATGTGAGGATAGGCTGCTTGATGAACAGTACTCTCAGGTAGCGGCTAGTAAAGATGAATGGCAAAACCAGGTGACGTATTAGGCAGCAAGGTATTTACTAAGGAGGCAAAGCACATTGGTGTGTATGGTGGTAGTCACATCAGCCAGAACTCTCTCATCTCTGGTTAAATGGGCCATGGTAGAGCAAGTGTGTGTAACTGGACTTGACCCTACATGATGTGGCACATTTGGCCCAAACCACCATCGAGAGTCAGCAGTAAAAAGGTTATTTCCAATGTTATCAGTTCAGGGGATCATTACTCCGTTGAGGGGACACTGAGGGAAACAGGGCCATTCTTTCCACGGAGTCCGAGTCTGAGTCTGATGCATTAGTTTGTGATGAACTGGAACTTATGGGTGGGTGGATGGATTATAATGTCGATGCAGAGCGGAGCACCTATCGTCAACCCTCCAGGGCCAGCTTTGGAGAGGGCACTCTGCTGAAACTGTGTTATGTGAGAAGCCACCCTCTGTGCCTGCGTGGGGGCCTTTGTGACTTTTAGTGGTGATTGCGCATGGCTTCTCCCTCACAAACACCTTCAGGAACACCAAAGAAGTGGGAGTGCTGATTGTAGATTACGTTTAATTTAGCCAGAAGCGAAGCTCAAAGGTGAGCCCTGCTGCCCGAAGGTGGGTTCTAATGTCCTCAAATGAAGACCATCTGCGCTACATCGCCATGGTGCAGTAAGGAACTATGAATACCCTGACCCCCTAGACCCCGTTGGGGGTCCCACAGGGAGCCCACCTAAGGGCAACATGTTTTTTTTAATGTACTGCACATTTGTGATTGATACACAAATTTGCTGCAAAATAAAAAAATAAGCCTGGTTTCCCAGGGTGGGCCAGGTCCAGGGGGGTAATACATAGATTTGGGGGAGGGTGGCATTTGTGGCCCCTCTCCCCAGGCAAATTTCAGTCCCATGGATCCTATCTCCCTGGGCCTGGCCTTTCAAATATTTTGGGAGAGGTTACAAGGCCCCCTTTCAGGAAGATTTCAGTTCCAGGGACCCCATCCCTGTGGGGCCCATTCAGATTAGTAATAGAGCAATGCAGCCCTTTTCCCAGGCCAATTTTCAGATGAGGACCCCATCCCTGTGGTCCGAACAAAATTAGAAAGGACAGGTGTCTGTGCAACTCTCCCTATGGAGCTATTACTGGCCTTGTAAAACCCATCCCGAAGGGCCAGCTCATGCTATATACTGGGGTGCCCACCCTTGGAACATGGTGCGTTACTTGCCCACACTATAGAGAGCAGGGAAACCGGTGTTTGATTTTGCTTGATGAGAGCAATTTCAAACCTCCCACCAAGCAACAACTAACACGAAGCCCACTCCCACTGAGTGGGAGTATGTGGGTAGGAAACCATACCTGAATATTTTTTGTATGGGGGAGCTGGCTTGGGCTATGGAGCTCTCCCTTCAGGCCCAAAAAAGGGGAAGGTGGGGCCCTTGGTGGGCACCAGGGCACCCACCCTATATTGGCTGGGCTACGTGGATGGAATCTCTTGGGCAAAAATAGTAATAAAGGCGGGGTTCTGGGGGATAGGACCCCCAGGGAATAAATTGGTCCAGGGAGCGGAGGACCCATAGGTGCTTTTCCCCCAAAATTTTGTATTCCCTTCCTAGAGCCTGGACCACCCGGTGGGCATAAAAAAACAAGTGCTGGGAATGATTTTGCCCCATTATTATTGATTGGAGTCAGCCCGGGGAGGGGGGGCTTAGTGCCCACTGTAATCATTGGCTGGACTCCAGGGGGCTGAATTAGCTCTGGGTAGGGGGGTTTCGTGCCCTTTTTCCCTATAGTAATCGGTGGGTCCTGGAGAATCTAGCTCCACGGCCGAAAGTGGCAAGGAGTATGGGGCTGCGTGACCCATATAATGGAATAAATGAAAGAATAGTAATTTAAATTATGCAGTAGCTTAGTATATATCTTTACATCTCAGAAAAGTTTACAAAACACGCTCACTGGATGGTGTTAGTGATGTCAATTGAGATGCCATCAGTGATGTCAATGACTATATCATGAGTGATGCAGTATGTGAGGTCATAAGCAGTGAAATCTGAGCCTAACTGTAACATCACGTTTTTTTTTTTAATGGATTTCTAAGGTTTTTTTAATTCTATTTCTGAACTGTAACGTCACTGTAACCTTGGGTTTTTTGAGTGCATTTCTACGGTTGTTTAATGTTATTTTCTAAATATATTTCCCTGTAACGTTTGTGTATTTCAAAGGATTTTTTTATTTTATTTCTTTACTTTAACCTGTAAACTTTGAGCGTGGGTGTTTGGGTGGCTGTATGGGTCAGTGATTGGATGTGTCAGTGGCTATATGGGTCAGTGAGTAGGTGTCTGAGTGGCTGCATGGATCTTTAAGTAGGTGTGTATGTGGTTTTGTGAGTATGTGAGTAACTGTATGCGTCTGTGAGTGGGTGATTGAGAGGATTTATGGGTCTGTTATTGAGTGTGTGATTGGTTTATGGCGGTGTAAGTGGGGGTGTGAGTGGCTGTATAGATCAATGACTGGGTGTTTGAGTGGATATATGGGTCTATAAAACAGCATGTATGTGTCTGTATAGGTGTATAAGTGGGCATGTGAGTAGTTTTGGGGGTATGTGTGAGGGCATGTGAGTGGCTTTGTGAGTCAGTGATTTGGTATATGAGTGAATGTATGGGTCTGTGAGTGAGTGTATGATTAGCCGTGTGAGTGTGTGTTGGTTTTGTGAGAATCAGTATGGGTCTGTAGGTAGGTGTGTGAGTGGCTGTGTGGGCCTCTGCATGGGTGTGTGAGTGGTTATGTGGGTGTGTGAGTGGGTATATAAATGGCTGAATGGGTATTTGAGTAAGTGTGTGAGCGGCTATGTGGGTTTGTGAGTAGATGTGAGAGTGGCAGAATAGGCAAGTGAGTAGGTGTCTGACTGTCTGTTTGGGTGTGTGAGTAGGTGAGGTGTGAGAGTGATTCTCTGGGTCTCTAAGTATATGTATCAGTAACTGTAGTGGTGTTTTTGTGAGTATCTGTATGGGTCTGTGAGTGGGTGTGTGGGTGGCTATATGGGTCTGTTTATGGGTGTATGAGCGGCTGTATGGGTGTGTGACTGTGTGAGTTACTGTATGGTCTGTGACTGGATACTAGTGTGAGAGAATGGGTGTGCGAGTCAGTGACTGAGTATCTGTGTGGATATGTGGGAGAGTGTATGAGTGGTTCTCTAGGTCTGTGTGGAGATGTATCAGTGAGTGTATGAACGGGTGTGTGAATGGCTGTATAGGTCTGTAAATGGGTGTATGAGTAGTTATGCAGGTATATGAGTGAGTATGTAAGTGGCTGTATGGGTTTTTAAGTGGGTGTGTGAGTGGTTTTATGGGTGTGTGAGTGACTGAATGGGTGTGTGAGTGGGTATGTGAGTAGCTGTGTTGGTTTGTGAGAGTGGCTGAATGGGTTAGTGAGTGGGTGTGTGAGTATCTGTATAGATGTGTAAATAGCTGTGTGAGTGAATAGACCAGAACAGAACCTCGCCTGCCCCTTTATCAAACGGATACGAATGTCAACCAAGAATTGGGCCATGACGGTGGAGAACATGGCGGCTAGCAGTGTCGGCTAGTCGGGAGGCTCAAGAGTCCGGGCGGTTGCAACGCAAGACTAGCGTCTTCTTGGACCATCGGAGGATAGAGGAACACTCGTCTTTTCCTAGATGATGAAGTTTTGGTAAATCTCAGTGTTTGGGAGATTTTTGTGTCGAACTCTGCATGTTCGGCTGCCGCAGCACCTGGGTTACGGCGGGATCGCGCTAACTCGGAGACTGTGTTTAGAGGCAGGACAAGTTTCAGAGCTCCCGGTGGGCGTCGGATGAAGACGCCGTTCGGCTTTTTAGCTTAGTTTTGGTGCACGGGGCCGACGCTCAGTTTGGCATTAGACCCTTTGGAGTCAGGGTATACTTATCTCTCATAAGCCCTCAGCTGGATTCAGACCTGGATAATATACAAAGCCCCGATACGGCGGGAGCCGCCACTATCGTTATAAGGCATCTCCAAAGCGGCAATACAAAGGTGAGAGGACACAATATCAGTATTGCTGAAAGGGGGCTTGTACGTTGGGCAAAGGCGGCCTCTGAAGTTAAGAGAGGGAGAAGAGTAGCATCAAGGATCTCCTACGTTGGTAGATATTTTGGTACCACGTAGCAAAAACTACCTAACCCACAATGCACTGGGGCAGGCTTTCAAAACAACTTGTTTAATACTGGGAATATTGCGAACAAAAAAGAAGTGGCTGGAGAAGCTGTTTCTCGTATGTCAGGCAGTGAGTTACAGGGAAGCCAGGCGTCCGGCTACACGCTTAGAAGCAAAGGTGGGAAACAAGGTGGTGGGGGCGTACGGACGGATATTGTACCACTGGTATTGGCTAAATCGAAGGCTATATTTTCCAAGAAGACGGGCAAAAAGAATACTTCTAAAGCTCAGAAGCCTGTTATTAAGGGCAAACCACCACTTTCATTAAAGGCTTACTTTAAAACAGTTCCTGCAGTATTGGAACTTAAACCTTCAGACGGGGGTTCTGCATTAGAGTTCCCAGAGGATCTCCATAAGCCCAATAGGTATCATCTTTTGGGTCAGCTAGAACAAGATCAAGGGTCTGAGCAACCAGAGTCTTTAAGGGTTGCTACGATGCAGAGTTCAGAGATGGCTGACAATGAGTCCAAGGTCCATGACAATATCTTAGAAAATTCCAGTATTGACGAATTAACACCTACTCACAACCTTGGGATAGATCCCTCGGCCATATCAACTAGTAGTACTTTTACGACAGATGAAACTCCGCTTAGTGATCAATCTGTTTTGCTTATGCTTCAGTCTTTAAGCTGCGAGGTAAAAAATGGGTTTGTAGCTTCGCAGAAAAATCAGTAAGAAATAAAACTATATTGTGAGAAGCTGGAAGAAAAGTTTGACGCGTTGGCGGCTAGAACCACTGAATTGGAGTCCACAGTCTCTGACTTAAAAATACTCGCACTCCAACATGCCAGGAAAATAGACGATCTTCGATAACGAGAACATGGGTACCAGGAGAAGATAGAGTCGCTAGAAAATGCGCAAAGGAGAAATAATTTGCGTCTCCTGAAGGTCCCGGAAGGGGCAGAAGGGAATAATATCAAAGAGTTTATGGTCAAACTTATCAAGCAAGCAACTGAAGTCGAATTTTCAGAACAAGATCTGATGAAGGACATACAACAAGTGCACAGGGATCCGTTTAGACAAAATTCTAATAAACCGGACCCAGGAAGATATTAGTCCATTTCCTGACCTATACTTTTAAGGATGAGATACTCAATAGGGCGCTCAAAAGTAGTTCTCTTTCAGCTGAAGGAATTACTTTCTAGATCAGGTCAGATGTATCCTCGATCACAGCATCCAGACAGTGGGAGCTTGGCAAATTATTAGATCCCTTTAGGCAACTTGGCGCTACTGCCCAATTGAAGTTCCCTGCATCTCTAAAAATAATGTATAAAAACAGAATGAGAGTTTTTAAAAGGGTTGAGGAGGCAGAAGAGTATCTCCACTTAGTTACAGTGGATGTTAAAGGGGAGCAGCGGGAGTGAGACTAAGGGACTAACGTATTAACAAGCTAATAAGCTGACTCAATCACTGAATGTCCTCCCAAGAATTGCTTTTGTATATAGTTTAACTCTAGTTTTTTTTTTGCTTAGAGTGTTTCCTCTTTTCTTGCTTTTTTTTTTTCTTTAGCAGTTCCACTAAATACTTAGACCATCCGGACATCTGAGGAAGGAGCCTCAACGCCTTGAGTGAGGCCAAGAAGAAGGAGGGGGGTTCTCCAGGGGAGCACGGGAGGGCTAGGGGTGTACAGTGTGGGAGAGGGAGGGTACTGGGTGGGGAGCATGTGGAAAAAAAAATGTCTGAATCGCCAAATAGGAAACTCAATCGTTTACACCTACCAAGGAAAATATGTTACAGGATAGGGTAGCCCCACTGGGATATATGATGCTTCTGTCATGGAATTTAAACGGTTTAAGGGTTAAATATAGAAGAGAGAGGATATTTCAATATTTTAAAGATGCTCCAGAGCACATTCCTATTATGCAAGAGACGCATTCTACGGAGCAGGAGCTAAAGGAAATTTGTAGTAATAAAAAATGGATTCAGCATGTTATAACCACTTCACAGCAAAGCACTATTAAGGGAGTAGCAATTTTGATTAAATCAAACTCTGCTATAACACTACTAGAATCAAGAGCCGATAAAAAAGGGAGATGGGTCATAGCAAAGATAAAATTCCATTCTTATAAATTTACGGTAGCAGGATATTATGGGCCAAATTTAGATGATCCGCTCCCTCTTAGAGAACTCTTGGTTGAGCTCCTTGATTTTGATGATCCTCTAATACTAGCTGGGGATTTTAACCTAGTCCTGGATCCGCAAATAGATAAATCATATGAGTGAGTGATGGTATTTCTAAAGCGCACTAATGCCGAAGCGTCTTGGCGCTATGCACGGTAACTAAGATATGCAAGGCCAGAAGTCCTATCGAGTAAAAAGCCAAGTCTTAACTTCCTTCCTGAACCCCTGATGGTTGGAAATGTGTCTTACCTGCTGTGGTAGGGACTTCCACAGCCTTGAGGCCAGATAGGAAAAGCCCTTCCCTCCCCAACGTTGTCAATTGATCTTTGAGACCCTGACCAGCCCTTGCGAGGCAGACCTCAAAGGTCGGGTTGGTAGGTACCTTGTGAATAGATGTTGGAGATCGGAGGCCCCCACTCCCGCCACTGCTTTATGGACCAGACAGAGCGCTTTGAAGTCAATCCGCCTCTGAACTGGGAGCCAATGTAGCTGCCTGATGGCCTGAGAGGTAGAATGATATTTGGGCAGATGGAGGAGCAGCCTGGCTGCAGCATTCTGAATTGATTGCATCTTGGCCAGTTGGGCACACCCTGCTCCTAAGTAGAGGGCATTGCCATAATCTATTCTAGAAAAGATGGTGGCAATTAAAACCGTTTTCCTGAGATGATAGGGGATAAATGGCAAGATCTTTCTCAACCCCTTAAGCAGAAGGAAGCAGGCAGAAACAACCTGGTTAACCTGTGGCTTCCATGACAGGTCTTTGTCAAAATGAACCCTAGGTTCCTTGCTTTTGCCACTGGAACCGGGCAGGCTCCTGCCACCACAGGCCACCAGTTATGGTTCCAAATAGATGGTTTCTGACCGAACTCTAGGACTTCCGTCTTTTCTGTATTTAGTTTCAAGAAATTCAAGTTCATCCACTGCATGACCTTTGACATACAGCCGGCGAAATCAGCAGCCTTGGAATCCACAGAATGAGAGACGGAAACAATCAGCTGAGTGTCATCAGCATATGACACCAGCTTAAAGCCCAAATCCTTGATTATCCTGGCCAGAGGGGAGACATAAATGTTAAACAGGGTAGGTCATAACACCGAACCCTGGGGAACTCCTCCTGGAACGGAGAATTTTTCTGACTGATGGCCGTTGCAGAAGATAACCTGTTCCCTGTCCGACAAAAAGGAGGAGAGAAGATCCAACGCTCGGCCCCCGACACCAACATCCCTAAGCCGTTGGATGAGTACCTCGTGGTTAACGGTGTCAAAGGCAGCCGTAAGATCCAGCAGGACCAATGTGACCCTGCCTCCCTCGTCCATACCCTTCCGAATTTCCTCACCTGCCATCAATAGGGCAGTTTCCGTAGAATGATTCGCACGGAACCCATGCTGGGTGTTATCGAGAATATGCCATGTCTCGAGATATGAAGACAACTCCCCATTCATGGTTTTCTCCACTAGCTTGGCTGGCAGTGGAAGGCAGGAGATGGGGCGGTAGCTCTTCTCATCAGTGGGATCTAACTTAGGCTTCTTTAGTTGAGGGCGAATACAGGCCTGTTTCCATGCTAGTGGGAAGACTCCCGAGCCAAGGACCTGATTCAGAACCGGCAGTAGTAAAGTACTTACCTCTACCGGTGCCAGATGAAGCACAAAAGGCGGGCAGGGGTCCATTGGAGTCCCAGACCTGGTTTTCAACAGCAGGTCAGCCAGCTTGTTTGCATCCAGCGGGGAAAACGATGAGAAGTCCCTTTGTTCATTACTGGGACCGCCGTAACTGCCTTGCTCTATTTGAATACCATCTTCTACTCTGGCTAGATCATTGTACACAGATTGTACTTTGTTCTGAAAGTAGGATGCCATCTTATCCGTAAATGCCTTGTCGGGTTGAAAGCAGGAACCCCGTGGGCAACTCAGTAGGGTGTTGACAGTGGAAAATAATTCTCTACTCGAATGAGTGGCATATTGGATCTTCCTAGAGTAATAGGAAGTCTTCGCCTGGATTATTAATTTCTTATAATCCTCTAGTGCCGCAGAATACATTTTCTTATGGGCAGGATCGTAGTTCAGTCTCCAGCCCCGCTCTTTCTGTCTGCAATTGATTTTGGCATTTTTTAGATCGGGTGTGTACCAAGGGGCAGACACACGTTTTTGCCGCGCTTTGATTGCCTTCTCCGGGGCTACCAAGTTAGCGGTAATCAGGAGGCTAGCTTGAAGGGTCATAGCCGCCTGATTGACATCTGGACAGGCCACTACTCTTTCCTCAAGAGCACCTAATAGGTCCACCCTGGTGACTAATTTCCAGGCCCGATATTTCCTAGGGGGTGACCTAAGTCTCCTTCTAAAGGAAGAATTAATAAGCACAATGGTAAAGAACACCACATAGTGATCAGACCATACCATTGGTGTTACCTTATCAATTGCGATGTGGGGCATGTTAGTACAAATGGCATCCAGGGTGTGGCCTGCCTCATGGGTGGGTCCACTAACAATCTGCTCAAACCTGTGAGAGGAGAGAATGTCCAGGAGATTAACCGTCTCCGAGTTGTTAGTGTCCTCCAGATGGAAATTGAAATCTCCCAGAATAGTGTAGTAGTCATGCTCGAGGGAGTTCTCTAGATGAGTTTGAATTGCTGATGAGAACGGGGCTCTTGGGCCATGGGGTCTGTAAATAAGTAGGCCTGAGAGCGATGAGGTATTGGCAGATTTCAGATTAAAGCTCATTCCTTCTGCACCATCAAGGCTCTCCGTCATGGCCTGTAGGCTAAGAGAGGACCTGTGAATAATAGCTAAGCCACCGCCCTACCTTCAACTTGGTTAAAGTTTGCAACTGTATAGCCCGAGGGCACAGCGATGTTCCAGTTGGGGTCACTGCTGTTGTTGGCCCAAGTTTCTGTAAGAAATAATACATCGAGATCTTCTGTCTGTATTAGACACTCAAGTTGGTATTTGTGTCTGGCCATTGACCTGACGTTAAGTAACAGACATTTAATTACCCTGTTGTTTTCCTTCACCGGTTTGGATCCAATAGTATGATTATTCTGAGCATGGGGGCCATTACATCCCCAAGCTGTAGTGCTCAGTTCCTGCAAGTGCTCCCCCTCCCGAGCAGTGCCGCGTTCAAGCTCTGACGAATTGTCAGTTGTTCCATGAAAACCCATCCCTGTATTGATGTTTAACATCCTTTCTTTAGTATAGGTGGTTCTAAGAGGGGGACCAGGGGGTCTGGCACAAGGCGCATTCCGGGCACTGACGGGCGCAGATGGGCTTGCCTTTGGCGCACCTTCTGCGCGCCGCCTGCGCGCCCGCTGCGCTCGCCCGCTGCGCGGTCGGTGCATCCCTGTTTATATGCAGGCTGGGGAGGAGCTGCCAGGCGAAACCCGGAACTGGAGCGCTAATCTTCAGGCGGGTCGGTCAGAGAAGCCGAGCCCCGCGTTAGCGTTTCCAGTCCGGTTCCAGTCAGCTGAGTGATTCCCAGGATAGGTATTTTAAAATGCAAATATCTTAACCAGTGGCACAACAAAACAAAACTAAGCAAAGCTCTTAAAATCAAGGAGCAGTTCTGACAACAGCAGCCCCAGTTACCCTACGGCCGCGCTGATGGATACCTTCTGCTTATATGCAGGCTGGGGAGGAGCTGCCAGGCGAAACCCGGAACTGGAGCGCTAATATTCAGGCGGGTCGGTCAGAGAAGCCGAGCCCCGCGTTAGCGTTTCCAGTCCAGTTCCAGTCGGCTGAGTGATTCCCAGGATAGGTATTTTAAAATGCAAATATCTAAACCAGTGGCGCAACGAAACAAAACTAAGCAAAGCTCTTAAAATCAAGGAGCAGTTCTGACAACAGCAGCCCCAGTTACCCTACGGCCGCGCTGATGGGTACCTTCTGCTTATATGCAGGCTGGGGAGGAGCTGCCAGGCGAAACCCGGAACTGGAGCGCTAATCTTCAGGCGGGTCGGTCAGAGAAGCCGAGCCGAAACTTAAGACTTTGCACAACCCTAAAACAAGATCATTATTAGTAAATGCAATCAATAAGTTTGGCTGGAAGGATATATGGAGGAAGAAATAGGGTACAAAAAGAAAATTTACTTTTCACAATAGGAAGCCGCGCCATATGTCCAGATTAGATTTTTTTCTAATTTCAGATCAGCTTTGTGAGCTCGTACACGAAGTTAAACATTTAGGAGCACATATTTCAGATCACTCTGCAGTTTCTCTAGCTTTTAAACTATCGGGCTCACAGAGCAATAAAAGATGGACTATGGATAGGAGTATTTTGTTGGAGGAAGACATAATAGAGAAACTGATGTCAGAGTCTAAAGCTTTTTTTGAGAACAATTTAGGGACAGCTACACTTCCTGTTGTCTGGAACTCGTATAAAGCTTTTTTGAGAGGGATAGTATTGGCTATTCAGTCTTCCAGACACAAAATATATAGGGCAAAGGTCTCTGAGATTGAGTTAAAAATCACTACATTAGAACAAGACTTATTAGATCGAACTTCAGCTTCAGCGTCTGGTGCAAATATCCGGAAAGAATTGTTAAGTTGTAAATCACAACTCGAAGACATTCTAGATGATAGACTTAGAAAGCGATGGCAGGCTAGTTCTCTAGCTCATTTTGAATATGGGGAAGCTAGTGGTAAGCTACTAGCTTGGAAGGATAAAAAGGAGCAGAAGAGGAATATAATTAAAGGAGTCCAACTGGGCAACACAGGCGTGATCTCAGAAAGCAGGGCTGATATAGAGGAAGCTTTCTTTAATCACTTTGATCAAGTATATAAGGAAGACTTAGCTCCACAGGAAGACTTAATTCAGACATGGCTTGCGCAATATGCTGTTCGGCAAATTGATGATCAGGCATCTGAGAATTTAAACAGAGGAATCAGTTTGAAAGAAATAGTTGGGGCAATAGAGTCAGCTAAAAGAAGTAAGGCTCGGGTCCGGATGGGCTGCCTGCCGAGCTTTATAAAGCTTTAGCTCCAGTAATCTCCCCTGTTCTCCAGATGCTTTTTACATACATTTTTGAGAAAGGAGGTAAAATCCCTTCTTCTTGGGATGAAGCTACGGTCGTTCTTGTCCTCAAACCTCTTAAATCTCCCTTCCAGTGTGATTCCTACAGACCTATCTCTCTGCTTAACTCGTATTATACATTTTTGGCCAAAATATTAGCAGAGAGATTAAATGGGGTAGCTGGTAGTTTATTACATCTTGATCAAAAGGGATTTGTTAGAGGGCGGTCCATTCAAGATCTGACGCAAGCATTAGTGGGAAAAACAACAAGTGATGGACTGAATGTGGATCAATGTCACACACTCCCCCAGTCAAAAGATCTGGGCCCAAATCCATCGTTTTTTTGCACTCCACACCACCCTGGGTCAGATAATGGCTTTATGCAAATCAGCTCTGACCCTGTTGCCCCATGGGAACAGTCCAGTCCGAACTACAACAGCCATATCTTTCCCAGACCGGAATCAAGCATCCGAGGACCGGACCGGTTTCGAGGTAACACCTCTCTTCAGCCCGGCTAGCTTGACTCCAAGTGGTGTGGAGTGCCTGGGACCCACATCTGGGCATCCCCAGCGCACTTAGGGCGGCAATTGCAAAAAACAACAAGTGATGGACTGAATGTGGATCAATGTCACACACTCCCCCAGTCAAAAGATCTGGGCCCAAATCCATTGTTTTTTTGCACTCCACACCACCCTGGGTCAGATAATGGCTTTATGCAAATCAGCTCTGACCCTGTTGCCCCATGGGAACAGTCCAGTCCGAACTACAACAGCCATATCTTTCCCAGACCGGAATCAAGCATCCGAGGACCGGACCGGTTTCGAGGGAGCTTGATTCCGGTGTGGGAAAGTTATGGATGTTGTAGTTCGGACTGGACTGTTCCCATGGGGCAACAGGGTCAGAGCTGATTTGCATAAAGCCATTATCTGACCCAGGGTGGTGTGGAGTGCAAAAAAACGATGGATTTGGGCCCAGATCTTTTGACTGGGGGAGTGTGTGACATTGATCCACATTCAGTCCATCACTTGTTGTTTTTTGCAATTGCCGCCCTAAGTGCGCTGGGGATGCCCAGACGTGGGTCCCAGGCACTCCACACCACTTGGAGTCAAGCTAGCCGGGCTGAAGAGAGGTGTTACCTCGAAACCGGTCCGGTCCTCGGATGCTTGATTCCGGTCTGGGAAAGATATGGCTGTTGTAGTTCGGACTGGACTGTTCCCATGGGGCAACAGGGTCAGAGCTGATTTGCATAAAGCCATTATCTGACCCAGGGTGGTGTGGAGTGCAAAAAAACGATGGATTTGGGCCCAGATCTTTTGACTGGGGGAGTGTGTGACATTGATCCACATTCAGTCCATCACTTGTTGTTTTTTGCAAGCATTAGTGGGGGCAATTGATCTTGCTTCCCTTTATAAACTTCCGATGGCGATCATAACACTAGATGCCACTAAGGCATTTGATCGCGTTAACTGGAGATACTTGGCGAAAGTTCTAGAAAGGTGCAATCTGGGCAGCAATTTCTGCAGATCTATATCTGCATTTTAGCATGCTCCAATAGCAAAAGTTTTGATAAATGGAAGCCTTTCAGCACCCATAAAAATCAACAGAGGTACAAGACAGGGGTGTCCTATCTCACCCCTGCTTTTTGATTTATATATAGAATCATTGGCCGAAAAAATTAGATTAGATCAGGGTATTCTACCATTCAAATATAAAAGTTGGGAGAAAAAAGTGTCTCTTTATGCCGATGACATGATGCTATATACTTCAGACCCAATTAACGCAATCCCTCGTATTTATAGCGCCGGCGTCCAGTTTGGCCAAATTTCTGGATACCAGATTAATCAGTCTAAATCTGAAAGCATGACTTGGAATATAACCACTCCTACTCCAATTCCAATCTTAAAATATGAAATAAGATATCTGGGGGTACAAATTACGCAGGATATAGAACAACTGGCTGATAGAAATTTGGCAAAAATTGAGAGAGAGTCTGCTGAATCTCTGAGAAGTTGGTCACTTCTACCCTTGACTTTAATTGGGAGAGTTAATATTATCAAGATGAAGTTGCTCCCTAAATTAATTGTCCTACTCCAGAATATTCCGCTAGCCTTTAAAGAAGTCAAGTTAAGCAAAATCCAAGCTAAATGGAATTTCTTTGTATGGGCCGCTAAGGTTATAAGGATTGCATGGAAGAAGCTCCGTAGGAAGAAAAGCAAAGGAGGGCTTTGTGCTCCAGATTTGAAATTTTATTCCTGGACCTTGTTAATGAATGGGGGGTAATGCTATTTGATACCCCAGAGAGGACAGAAATAGGCAATATGTTCCAGACGATGTTATCAGGGGTTCGAGGAGGCGCTCAGGGTTTCCTGTTGAAATTCGGGGATCCGTGTTTCTTCAAGAAGGTTCGTTTAAAGGTGTTGAGAGATATGGCATACGTCTGGGCCAGGATAAGAAGATCGCTGAGTATCCCATATTATTCTGCTTGGGCTCCAATTTGGGAGTCACCTGGCTCTCCAGAGTGGACTAAAGATTCATTGATTACCCCTCTTCTGGTGGCCAATTTAAAATCTTGGGGCCAGCTAATGCCGGAAGGGGTGTTGTTAACTTGGGAGGAGATCTCTATTCTCACGGACAATAACTTATCCAAGTTTAAATATCTACAAATCAAGAGCTGGAGTCAGGCCATCACAGTTGAAATTGGCCCTAAGACAGTGTTGGAGGAGCTTTTACTGAGGAAGCCCAGCCGGATAAAAACATCATTACTGTACTGGACTATATTGGAAGCAGAAGATGGGGACTTCTCTCTGCCGGCTCAACTATGGGGAGACCAGATTCTGGATGTCGACTTGCAGGCTTTATGGCAAGTATTGTTTGATCTACTTTATATTACAGTCTCTCCCGCCAATTTAAAGCGCAACCATCTTTTTTCTCTTCTCAGAGTATATTGGTCTCCTGCTAGGCTGGCAACATTTTCTAAGGGTCCCACTCCCTGTTGCCCAAAGTGTAAGCAGGAAAAAGCTGACGACCTTCACATGTTTTTAACTTGTCCTGTTCTAAGAAATTTTTAGCCCACGATAGAAGAAGGTATGAAAAAGCTGTTTAATATTGATATACAGGTTAGTATATTACTTGGTTTTTTTGGAATTTTTCCTAATTATGAGGAACTCCCTCAAGATATTAATAAATTATCTCTATATCTAATTATTTTGGCACGCAGAGAGGTATGTGAACTTTGGGTTAAGGATATTGCACCTTCATACCTAGAGTGGATCAGGGCAATTAAACATACACTTAAGTTAGATAAGTTAGGTTGGAAGAGGAGGAAGCATTTTTGTATTTTCTGTACTGAATGGCTCTATAGGATGTAAACGATCTTGTCCAATGATTATGCCTTTTTGCAGAATGAGTTACCCTAAGATCAGTTCAAGGGTGCGGAAAGAAAGATGAACTGAATTGAATTTATTCTCCTTGGTACCGTTTGGCACCCTGTGGGTATCTGCAGAAAGAGCATCCAATAAGATCTTCAGGGTTTAAGGTGGGGCCTCTCTGCTGCTGCGTAGTGGGTGGCACGAACCTGCTACTTTGCGAATATCTTTTTGGGCGTATGAGGACAAAAACAAAAGAGACCAAAGTTCTGCACTAACTATCTACTCAACTGGAGTACTTTGTATTGGCTACTTAGTAAGTGCTACTTGTATTGTAGTATTGTATTGTATTCAGGTTTTTATTGAGCGCCTATATCACCCTTAGGTGTCATAGCGCTTTGCTAAACACAGAAGCTAGGAGGGGGCAGGGTCAGTAATTAGAATAGCCATATTTTAAGAGCTTTACAGAAATTTTTGTGGTCGGCTTCCAGGGGTAGCCACAGCGGCAGTGTGTTCCATAGCTCAGGAACAGTTTTGGAAAAGGACCTGTCATCGTTTTTCACAGTGCGGACCTTGGGGTTCGTTAAGAGATGTTTGCTGGACGAGCGAAGGGTTCTAACTTGCTGATGCATAGTCAGTTTCTTTGCTAAATAGGCTGGCCCTTTATTATTCAAGGTTTTGTGTACCAGGCAACATAATTTAAAGGCAACCCTCTTACTTATAGATAGCCAGTGGAGGGTTTTCAGGCTGGGAGAAGATGGTGAACGGGGGGAGGGGGAGATTCAAGACCAGTCTCGCCGCAGTGTTCTGCAGCACCTGAATCTTTGACATAAGTTTTCCATTTATGGATGCAAACAACGCATACACATAGTCTAAGCGGTTGATGATTAATCCCTGCACAAGGGGCATCCGAGAGCAAAGAGGAATCCATTTAATGATTTTTCTGAGGGAGCGCATTAAGCCGTAACTGGTACGAATCATGGAGTTAATGTGGTCAGCCATGGAAAGTTTGTTGTCCACAGCAACTCCCAAATTTAGGACAGCTCTCTTTGGCCCTTGGGAGGTAGGCCACCAATCAGTGGTCCAAAAGTGTTACACATCGCCAAAGAGCATGATTTCTGACTTGCTCACATTGAGCAGTAAGTGATTAATTGACAACCATTCATTGACCAATGACATGCAAAGTTTGAATCTGGGTTGTGTATCGGTGGGATCTGGATCCAGAGTGATCAACAATTGTGTGTCATCTGCGAAGGAGATTGATTATTTTGGCTAGAGGCGACATGTAATGGTTAAAAAATGTGAGGCTTAAAATTGATCCCTGGGAAACTCCCTTTAAAAGGTGTGGGGTTTAAAATTGATCCCTGAGGAACTCCCTTGTTGATGGGTTGGCTTTTGGAGCAGAAGCCCCCTTTTTGCACCTTAGAGGCCCGGTCCGTCAAGTAGCTCTTGAGCAATTATAGTGCTGGACCCTCTACACCATAATCCCATAGTCGCTCCAAAAGGATGTCATGGGAGATGGTGTTGAAGGAAGCCGACAAGTTCAGTAGGATAAGGAAGGCAGACTGTCTTGCATCTAGAGAAAGCCAGATGTTATCGATGATTTCAACCTGAGCCGTTTCAGTGCTATGATGAGACCCGAAGCCTGATTGAGATAAGTCTAGCAGCGTATTACTTTCTAAGTATTTGGACAGTTGCTGGTTAACCGCTGTTTCCATTACTTTGCCAAACAGAGGTAGGAGAGATATTGGTCTATAATTGGCAAGTTGTTTGGGGCCGGCTTTTTCAAGATAGGTCTGACAATAGCTTCCTCCAGTGTGCGGGTACAGTGGATTGTGAAAGTGACAGATTCAAGATGTATGTTAAGTTGGGGATGAGTGCTAGGCCAATTTTAGATAGGGACTGGGTGGATGCGGGATCTGTAGACGAGCCGGATTTCATCCTACTTAGTATGACGGAGGCTACTTCCTCTGTTTGTTTGCTAAATTCTTTGAGAGAGTTGGGGCTCCGGGAGAGGGATTTAACCAGTCTTTGTGAGGTATTTGTAGATTGGGGGGAAAGTTTGTGAATATCATTTATCTTGTTGACAAAGAAAGGTGAGAAGGAGTCCACCCACTCCTGTGAGGCAATATGTGTTGGTATGCAGGAAGGGGGGTTAGTAAATTCCTTCACAATCTTGTATAGCTCCTTATGGGAGTTGGAGGCTTGGTTGATCCTGTCTCCTAAGTAGGATTTTTTGGCCATGACTAAGTTATCCATGTAGCGACGGTGTAAGGTTTTATACTGCTGCCTATCAGTTGTATTTTTTGTGAGTCTCCATTTGCGTTCTGCCTTCCTGACGGCAAGTTTGTTGCTGTTTAAGTCAGCTGTGAACCAAGGGGATAGTTTTTTCGGGCATTCAGTTTTCTTCTTTGGAGCAATTATATCTAAGGATGTGACAATGGCTGTCTCAAAACTTATGGCTGTGTACATTGGTCAACTCAGAGGGGAAAAGTGGGACAAAGGTTGTGGAGGTTGATCTTGTTGCATGACCTACTTAACTTCTGTTCTTTAGTTGGACCCGGTAGAGTTGATAATCGGCCCATACGGAAACCTATTACGTGGTGGTCGGACCATAAGATGGGGAGAGTTTGGTTGACAAATACATAGGGTGAGTTGGTAAATAGCAGATCTAACGTGTGACCAGCGGTATGGGTGGGGCCTATTATCAGTTGTCTTAGGCCCAGTGTGTCAAGGTTGGTGATAAGGTCAATTGTGTAGGGGTCTGTTGTGAGCTCAACGTGATAATTAAAATCTCCTAGAAGTATGAAGTTATCTGCCGCCAGGACATATGATGCAATGGTCTCTATTAAATTGTTTGAGAAATGGATTTTATTTCCAAGGGGTCTATATAGGAGCGCACCTTTCCATGTTTCATTTCTTGAGCTCTCGATTGTAAAAATACAGATCTCACACCAATCAGCCTGGATGGCCTCTATAGTGTGTATGTTGGTGTTGGTTTTAAAAGCAATGGCTATGGCTCCTCCTTTCCTGTCTTTCCTGTCATGTCTAATCAGCTGGTAGTCATGGAGTAGGGCTATAGCTAAATCGGGTTGTGAGGACTCCTGAAGCCACGTTTCGGTGAAGAAGCAGAGGTCAGGTTTATCTGAATCCAGTAGGGACCAGATTTCAAGAGCATGTTTGGGGAGGGTCCGTGCATTACAATTGCCCAGTGAATCATGCACTTCACTGGGCAAATGTCTAGTTCATAATTTATACTACATCTCGACAACAGGTGAAGTGGAAATGTCTCCAGTGACTTTGTGTGCATGTAATTTTGGAAATGTGTTTGTTCCTTGAAGTCCTGATCGATAAATCTGTGATAACATGAATCCTTGCTAGAGAAGACAAAGAGGGGAATCTTCACCAAAGAAGGTACTTCCTCTTAACTTTATATAAAGTAAGTGTTTCTTTGTTTGGTAGAGATGCCCTCGTATTTCTCTGCATCAAGAATGTGTCACCAAAATCGTCAGGAGAGGTACTCGGGGGCCCTCTAGTAACGTGTCTATCATTGTGGGGAAAGCATTTGCATACTAAGGATAACAAAAAGGTAAAACCATGGATTCTGCTCTCCCCAGGAGACAACAAGAAGAAACCACTTGTAACAGTCACTATAGATCAGGTTGTGCTCCAATAAAGGTAAAGGTAAAGATCAATGATGCATTCACCTATATTAAGGATTTCAAGGGGAATGGGGACCATGTGGCCTCTACCCCGTTCTGATTTGACCCCATCCCCCGGGACTCAGCGTCTTGATGCTGGGTTCCCTGGAGCCCACCTTGTGCACCCAGTGTGCACTGTTGGGACCACGGGGAGCCTCAATGCCCCCACAGTCCCTGCCAGATCCCTACCTCTAGCGGGAACCAGCATAGCTTCTGCATACAAGGAGCAGCTAAAAATTATGCTCGCTGCATGGTGGAGACATTTTCTTCATCTGTTTCCCTGGACCCTTGACAGAGGGCAGGCACACAGATGAAATGTCTGCTGCCAGTGATCAGGAGCAATTTTCCTGCTCCGGCTCACTTGGAGCAGACTTACAGTATGCTCTCGCTCGGCAGGATCTTTCAAAGCTCCCTGTCTAAATTTCCATTAATTCCCCGGGGAGGTGGTGGTCCACAGTGTTCTCAGGAGCATGAGGAGGGGGCTATGGGTAGCCCCGTCTATTTTTTGCATAAAGCCTGGGGAGAAGGGTCATGTTTACCCCTGGCCCACCCGGGGTCCAATCTTTAAAGAAGTGTGATGGACTGTGTTTGTTTGCAAAAAATATATCTTTGCTTCAGATTCATAGTTCCTCCCATGATTTTGCGCGTGAAAATTAAAACAATATTTTTGTTGCCCTGGCGGGAACCCTGTGGGCTCCCGGCACCAGGGATAGGATGTCAGGTTATTCCTACCCAGCCCCCTTTTCTTTTTTCATTTTATTTTTGGGGTTCGTCTGAGCCCAAGTCCCAAAATGGCTGCCAACACTTCCTGGTCAAAGTGTTGGCAGGCAATCAGATACAGCATGGAGACTGTTCCCTAGATATACAAAATTGCTTTTCCTTTAATATCTCAAAAAATTACTGAAATGCTTTACACCGAATAACAAAAATAGGTCTTTCTGGACCAAGAGATATCTTTCTGCCAAATTTGGTGTCATTCCATTTAGCCGTTCGGGCTGCTATCGTGTTAAAAATCCCTATGGGGAATTGCATAGGGAAAGCGCAGTTTGTAACCCCACACTTTTCTTGGCCCCCATTTGAGGAATCAACTCAAAACTTTCAAGACAGTAGTTAAAGTGAGTGCCTTAAAAATGTGAAATTTTTTTGAAGATGTGTCAAACGGCAATAAAGTTATTCACATAACAAAAAAAGCTTTTTCTATTGAAACTAGGTGCTAACTATAACTACCTACTGGAGAACGCCAGTGGTAATATTGCCTGCTGATGATCTCCAGTAGGCAGTTATATATAGGATCATTTATCATAGGAAAAGTATTTTTGACTTGCTTATAACCTTGGCGACATATGAAAAATCTTGCGAAAACTTTCCAAAAAAAGTGTGTCAGTTATTCTAGTTATGCATGGAACATTTCGGGGTGATCTGTGATTCAGGGGCTGAAAAAAATTTGGGGTAAAAAAAAGTATGTTTCCCATGTTAATTCCCATATGAGTTTTGAACGTGACTACAGCCTGAACTGCAGAACAGAATTACACTAAATTTTTCAGAAGGTAGATTTTGTTCCAGCGATCATTCTTTTGGTTATTTGGTGTAAATACATTCAGTAGTTTTGGAAATATTAAAGGAAATCCAAATTTGGATATCAAGAGGCACGGATCCTCCAAGGAACCCGACAGTTCCCATGCTGATATCTGTTTGGCTGGGAACCCGGACGTTTTGGCAGCCATCTTGGGACTCAATACCAAAGAAAAAGTAAAAAAAAAGAAAAGGGGGCAGGGTAGGAATACCCTGGTCACCTATATCTGGGCCAGGGGTCACCCTGGAATACCGACAGGGCAAAAAGCACATTTTTCAAAAAATGGTTGCCGCATAATCGCAACAGATTTGCGAATCAACGGCAAAACAAACCCTATTGAGGTTTCATTTGCTTTTGTTACATTAAAGACCTCGGGTAGGTCAGGTCCCAGGATCATGCGAACATTAACATGTGAAGGAAGGATTGCATGGGCCTCCTTTGCTAGGGCTGTTTTATTCCCTGTGGACCACCACCTTCCCAGGGCTTTATTTAAATATTGGAGGTGGGTCATGCTTACTCCTCTCCTACTGCTCCTAAGAGTTCTGGGGACCACCACCTCCCTAGGTGACTTTTGTAGCAATGGAGGGGGACACACTGGCCCCCTCCTGGGTCCTTGATAAGATCCGGGGACCACCGCCTCCCCAGAGCAATATTGAATATTATCCCAGGGGGCTTTGTGGACGTTCCAGGCCCAACCCCCTCCCCAGGGCAAATAAAATTATAGAAGCGGAGGGAGCCCGCACGGCCCACCTATGTTGACATATAGGGCCCCGGAGACCACCACTTCCCTCAGGCAGGGCCATGAAAGTGAAAGGAGGGGGACCTCCTGGAATTAAGAATGGTCCTATGGACAGCATGGTAGGAGCCTGTGGACCTCCGGCCATGTCCTGGGGTGCCCACCCCCGGGCATAGCTGTTTGCACTGAGTTGGCAAAAATTGTGACAACTCCCACCAAGTCAGAGCAAACAGTAACTTTGCATCCAGCAAGCAGGAGCTGTCAAACTACTAAAGTTTTTATCTGTTTCCATGCCCTCTGTCATGTGGGTGGGTAAACAGACAAAAGATTGCTCACACGCAGAGGGAGCTCTCTGTGTGCTGGAGCAATGCTGGCTCCCACTGTAGATAAGGAGCCGAATAGGGCCGCAGGGGCATTCAGGCTCTCCCACTGGTCCCGATCGGTGCAGACTGGGGGCCATGGGTAGGCTCCAGGGTACCTAGCGTAACAAGGCAGGGGCACAGGGGATGGGGATCCCTGGGGCTAATATCGGCCCAGGAGATGGTCCGTGCTGCTTCTGATTGAATAGTAGCTGGGCCCCGGGTGATGCTGTGCCACGGCCAAAGGGGAGCTGGCCTCCTGCCCATATTCTTTAGTAGTATGCAAAGGTCTTCCCACCTTTTCTCACATCAACGGTCAGCTTAACAAAAGGACCCTAAGCATGTTTACAACCAATTTTGGTGATGCTTTATTGATGCAGAGGAATATGGGGAAATCTCCACCAAACAAAAAAAAGATGCACTTACTTTATTTAATCATTTAGTGTTTGGTGGAGATTTTCTCTTTGTATTCTCACCGTCTTCTCAGGATGAGGATTCACATTATCACAGATTTCTGGATGAAGATGCTCAAGGAACAATGATGTTGCCAAATTTATGTGCACCCAAGGTCACTTGACATATTAACTGATGGTCCTTTATGGAGCTGTAGTGTAGCATAGAGACATTTACCCAATGAGGTAGCACTTACTATTAACCAGATTAAAGTACTCCAGTTAAGTTGACATGTTCAGCAAAACTGGGGATACTTCTAGAAAATAATTACGTTTTATTCTGGCTATGGTGCACATTTCCCAGAAATTAAACCTTAATGGGAAGCACTTACGAATATATACAGAGCATGTTCCACAGCTGAGACTCTGCTTCAGTAAGGCACAAACCTTCATAACTTCTTAGGCTTGACGAAGCCCGTTGGAAAATAATCTGAAATACTTAATAGAGGTGAAAGCATCACTGATCTAATGGAACACAATCCGATCTGTAGTGACTGTAACAGGCTTTCTTTTCTTGTTTTCTCCTGGTGGGAGTAGAGTCAATGGTTCTCCATTTTAAATACCCTAACTGTACAACTGCCCAAATACCATAGTGCTACTCACACACCCAATCACAGACCCACACAGCCACTCGTAAACCCAGCCACAGACCCATAGTACCACTCACAAACCCAGTCTCAGACCCACACAGGTACTCCTAAAAACTCTCACAGACCCACAGTGCCACTCACAAACCCAGGCACAGACCCATAATCCAACTCGCATATTCACTTACAGACATACATATAGATACTCGCATGCTCACTCATAGACCCACAGAGCAACTCACTCACTGATCCATAGTACCACTCTCAGACACAGTCACAGCCCCACAAAGGCACTCACACACCAACTCACAGACCCATACAGCCACTCACACATCCACTCACAGACCCATACAGTTCCTGACACATCCACTCATGGACAAAAACAACCACTCATACACCCACTCACCAGCCTATGCAGTAACTTACACACACACCCTCAAAGTTTACAGGTTACAGTTAGGAAATACAATTTTTAAAAGCATTGAAATTCACTGATAAAAACAAAGATTACAAAGATGCTCTGGTTAGGAAATAGAATTACAAAAACCATAGAAATTCATTGGAAAAAACAAAGGTTATAGGTACATTATAGTCAGGCTGAGATTTCACTCGTACAAAACCATAGAAACAGGTATAGTTACCTGAGCGAACTATACCTTACACCCACGCAATGCACTGCTTATGACCTCTCATATTACATCGCTCATGATATGGTCAATGACATAGTGTGTCAGTGTAAGTGGGTCTGTGAGTGAATACTTCAGTGTCTGAGTGGGTCTGAGATCTGGTTGTATAAGTCTCTGAGTTATCTGTGAGTGGAAATACGAGTCTCTGAGAATGTAATGTAATGTAAACCAAATTTATAAAGCGCAAACTAATGCCCAGGGGCGTCTTGGCGCTATAGAATTCTGATCAGAAAGGTCAGCAGGGTGAGCATTTTATTAAATGTAAGCAGAAGAACTTTTTATTTATCCAGTGTAAAAAGCCATGTTTTTAGTAATTTTCTGAAACTGAGAAGGGTGGTGGTTGTTTTTAGAGAGAGTGGCAGGCTATTCCAGAGCATTTCTGTTACCCTGTAAATACTTCTCCCCCATGTGCTTTTTTTAAATGGGGGGACCACCATATTCCTGGCTTGGCATGAGTGTAGTGTTCTTTCTGGCATATACCATTTAAACCTTTTCATGAGCCGATCTGGCCCAAGGTCGTGCAAGGACTTAAAGAGCTTTAAACTTGCACCTTTGTCTGACTGTCAGCCAGTATAGTTTTCTGATGGCTTCTTTTGCTGATTCATATTTAGGTATTTTAAAAATGAAGCGAGTTGCCACATACTGCGGAATCTGTAGTCTGTTCAGGAGGCCAGGTGCCAGGGTAAGATAGAGACCATAACAGTAATCTATCCGTGTGAGGACCAATGCCATAGTCACTGTTTTTAAAAGCTCAGGAGGTAGATACTTTTTGATCTTTCTTAACATACTTATGTAGCAAAAAGAAACTGATGTTATTTTATTGACTTGCTCTTTAAGTTTTAACTCACTGTCCAGCACAACTCCCAGGTTCTTTAACTTGGTCGATGGCGTAGGCAGTGTGTCAAGCACAGGCGGCCACCAATCTGGTGTCCAAAGAGAGGGTTTTTTGCCGAAGGTGATCACCTCAGTCTTTGAGGCATCCAACTTTAGACAATTACTATCCATCCAATTGCTCACCCTTTCCATGCATGAGCTAAATGCCATATCACTACTATTTCCACTGTTGGTCAGAAACACCACAATTTGGGTGTCGTCAGCGTAAGAGGGCATGGAAAAGCCTGTATTTTTGATAATCGATGCCAATGGCGTGACAAATAGATTAAAAAGTGTCAGACTTACTGCAGATCCCTGTTGAACTGCACATGGCAGGGAGAATTGTCTCGAGACATAGTTGCCCAACGCTACGTTTTGTTGTCGGTTAGATAAGAATGATTTTATGAGATCCATAGCTGTTCTTTCTTACCCTAGATCTTGGAGCCGGCTGACCAAAATCTTATGGCTGACCGTATCAAAGGCCACGGGGAGATCAAGCAGCACCAATGCCGCCGTCCCACCGTTATCAACAATTTCACGCATGTCTTCCGTAGCTACAATTAGAGCTGATTCAGTGCTATGATATTTCCTGAATCCGTGCTGTGTGTCATCTAAGAAAGAAATTTCTTCTATGTAGGATGAAATTTGTTTATTCATAACTTTCTCTGCCAATTTAGCAGCAAAAGGAAGTCTTGAAATGGGGTGATAGTTACCCAAGTCAGCAAAGTCCAGGTTATCTTTCTTCAGAAGTGGAAGGATAGAGGCACATTTACACTGGTCTGGGTAGATCCCACCAGTGAACATCTGGTTCAGAATAAATCCTAAGTTTTTAGCCACTTGGACAGGCACCATATGCAATATGCTAGGCGGGCAGGGATCATATGGCGAGCCGGATTTAATGGTCAAAATTAGATCTCTAAGTTGTTCCTCAGGGATTTATAAAATTGGAGAAACTTCTTCTGTCCTCTTGGTTAGTTAGCATCTGTTCCACCTGATGGTTGTCTGTTTTATCTGTAGTGAATTTATTGTAGATGTTGACAACCTTTTCCTGGAAGAAACTGGCAAGTGTATTGCAAAAGTCTTTGTTTATCCCTACCTGATTGACCTTGGTAGGTGTAACCAGTTTCTTAATAACAGAATAGAGGGTTTCATTAGTCACATGCAGCTTTAATGTGCTCTGTGAAGTAAGTGGTCTTGGCTATTATGATGCTCTCTTTATGCTTGGCTAGTTTAGCTTTAAAATAGTTCTTTCATCTACCTCATCATTTGTTCTCCATTTTTGCTCTTGTCTATGGCAATCCTGCCTAGATAGTCTGAGCTTCTCATTATACCATGGTTGTGATTATTTTTCCTTGTTGGTTTCTATATAGGTGATTGGTGCTACAGTGCTACAGTGTCTAATGCGGTTTTTAGCCAGGGCGAGAAGATCCCCACATTCTCCTCCATGTTATCACCTAGTTGACAGGGAGTTAGGGTAGATGCCTCTCCTAACTCTACCGGTTGTATTTTGTACCAGGCTCTGCTTTTTACTTGTTGAGTGAGGGGCCTATGAGAAGGTTTGTGAGTAGGTGCACAAGTGTCTGATAGTGTCTGTGAGTGGGTGTGTTAGTCTTTAAGTGGGTTTCTGAAGGGATGCATCAGGATTTTACCCAGTCTATGAGTGGATATATGAGTCTCTGTGTATGTCAGAGTCTTTAAGTGGGTCTGTGAGTGGGTGCATGAGTATCTAAGTGCATGCGTGAGTGGGTACATCAGTGTCTGAGTGAGTCTGTGATTGTATGTATCAGTTTCTGAGTGTATCTGTTAGAAGGTGCGTGAGTGTATGTGTAGGTCTGTGAGAAGATGAGCAAGTATCATAGTGGATCTATGAGTATATCTGTCAGTGTCTGAGTGGGCTGTGACTGTGTGTGTCAGTATCTGAGTGGGTCTGTGAGTGGGTACATGAGTGTCTGAGAGGTTCTTTGAGTGGGTGCATCACTGCTAGTAAGTCTGTCAGTTGGTGTATGAGTGTGAGTGAGACTGTAAGTGGGTGTGTCAGTATCTAAATGGGTCTGTGGTTGGAACTGTTAGGAGTTTAGTGGTTCTACGAGTGGGTGCATCAGTGTCTGAGTGAGTCTGTGAGTGGCTGCGCTGGTCTATGACTAGGAGCATGACTATCTGAGTCAGTCTGTGAGTATGCTCATGAGTGTCTGAGTGGGTCTGTTAGTGGGTGCATGAGTGTCTGAGTGCATCAGTGAGTGGATGCATCAGTGTCTAAGTGGGTCTGGGAGTTAGTGCATGAATTTCAGTGGGTCCGTGGGTGGAGTTGTCAGATTCTAAGGGGTCTGTGACTGGGTGAGTCAGCATATGAGTGGGTTTGTGAAAGTGTGCGTGAGTATCTGAGTGGGTGTGCCAGTGTATTAGGGGATCTGTGAGTGGGTGTGTTAGTGTCTGAGTCGGTCTCTGACGGGGTATGTCATTGTCTGAGTTTGTCTGTGACTTGGTGCATGAATTCCTGAGTGGGTCTACAAGAGGGTGTACGAGTGTCTGAGTGGGTCTGTGAGTGGGTGTGTTGTTGTCTTACTGGGTCTGTGAGTGGATTCATTAGTCTTTAACTGGGCCTGTGTGTGGGTGTGTCAGTATCTGAGTCGGTCTGTGAGTGGGTGCTTGAGTGCTTGAGTTGGTCCAGAAGAGGGTTTGTGAGTGTCTGGGTGGGTCTGTGAGTGGGTGTGTCCCCCTCCATTAAAAAAATAGATATAAAGGTCTGACCCCAGGGGATAAGGTCCCCGGCACCAAAACTTGCCTCAGGAGGGGGGCTGCATGGCCCCCTACCATGCAAAAAGAAATAAAGGGCAGGCCCCAGAAGATGGGGTCCCTGGGGTCAAAATTAAACTAGATACCCAGCCCCCTGGCCTTTATGCTAAAAAAAAAGAAACTGCTGGCCCTTGGGAATTGAGTCGCCAGGGCCAAAATTGGCCTGGAAGGGTACTGCGTGGCCATGTCCTCTCCAATGCCAAGAATTAGATAACACGGTAACCTTGGAGGGAATGAAAGGGGCGATAGCAGATACCATGTGGGAAGGTACCGGGCACAGATAAATTCCCAATAAAATGCTTATTACCGAGCCGAGTAGACACTTAGGTTACTGAGGTTTATGAGGAGGCGGTGGTCTGTGAATCCCTATCGAGTTCCATGCGAGAAGCAGTAATAGTTGTGCTCTCCAAATCTGGCTGTGACACTTTGAACATGACATTCTATCACCCTTTCTTCCTTTTGACTCTGAATTACAAGCCTCTCGTTAAGATCTTGGCCAGTTGCTTGACTGAGGTAGTTCCCACATTAGTACACTCAGACCAGAATGGTTTCATGCCAGGGCATAACACAATGCTCAAGTGGAGAGGATTAGTTTTCACTATGGACTGGGCGAGGCATACAGTGATGGAAGGCTGGGCTGCATCCCTTAAAATAGAAAAAGGCATTTGACACCCTAGGATGGCCATTCTTTATGGCGGTCTTGAGACTCATGGCGTTTGGACCACACTTCCTTAGACAGGTTGCACTGTTGTATTCTAGGGCAGTTTCCTGAGTACATACTGGGAGAGAAATATCTGACTCGTTCCCAGTGGCTATAGATACTAGACAGGGTGCCCTGGGTCACTGTTGCTGTTCACCCTGGCAATGGAACCATTGGCATGCTTGCTATGGGACTGTTCACCACAGTGGGATCTGGCAATACTGGGATATCTCCAGATCATATACCTTTATGCAAATGCTGTATTTGTTTGCTTGAAGGCAGACCTCACTGGGCTGCCAGGGGTTATGGCAGTGCTGGATAATTTCAGGAGCATGCTGGGATGCCATTGCAATTGGGTAAGTACAGCAAGTTCCCCTTGACTCCACTGTCTGATGATCTGAGGGAGGCATTGTCAAACACTGGTCTGACCTAACAGTTCAACCCCATCAAATATCTAGGGGTACAAGTATATTACGAGGCAAATGCCCAGATGTAGGGGATACTGGGGAAGGTGGTGGCCTCCATACATTGCTTACTCCCCTTCTGTACTGGTTTGCCACTGTTAATGATGGGCTTGATTGCCATCTCCAAAATTATGACTGTGCCCAGATTGATGCACTTGTTTGTGGCTATTGTATTGCATTGGTCATATGGAAGTCATGGGGAAATGCAGGCGGTATTGATAAACCTAATAAGGGGTGTGAGTCAGTGATGGGTGGCCCTTCGCAAGTTATATGCCGGCCCTGGAAGGGGGTGTCATAGTGCTCCCAATTACAAACTCTATTACACAGCGGCCCAGTTACAGTGTCCAATGGGATAGTTAACTGGTGCACTGCCACTCAAATATTCAGGGATCCTGAATAAACTGGTGGGATTACCCCTCTTTCATATACTCCTAGACACCATCAGCCCAAACACCTTGGACAGTGTGTTACTATGACCTGCTCTATTCATAAGTAGACAGTATGCCTTTGGAGGTACGAGATCCACACCTTATGCACCCAGCCTCCCGTTCTGGACAATGCGAGACTGAGGGTGATGTACCTCATCAGGGATCGGGAAGAAGCATGGATTAGATCCTGGGCATACATGGTGTCAGATAAAGGATTGCACACCTTTTATGACCTGCCACTGGAATAGGGGCTAGGTATGGAACAGTTCCTATTGTAGTCGGTCATCAGAGACGTGATGCAGAGGATGTGGGGCTCTGACTATGAGCTGCCATCCCTAGGGGCCCCTTTGGAAGAGGTTTTAACAGGAGAGAATTCCACTAATGCTACCTATACTCCACATTGCAGCATCATACAGCTGGGAGGTCCTAGAACCTGCAAGACTCATGGAAGTTGGCACTAGTAACCAACATCCCAGCAACTGTATGGAACCGCTGCCTTCAGTCGAATAGGCAGGTGATGTGCAATGCTTAGTTTCAGCTTATTCAGATCCAATATCTGCATCCTGCATATATATCTCTGAGGAGGATTGCGAAGATGTTCCCAGGAGCAAATAGTAAGTGTCCCAGGTGTGGAGCAGAGGAGGCAGACTTCATTCACATGGTGTGGTCCTGTGTGGTAGTACTCCCCTTCTGGTTGCCTGTTCCTGCTGGACCCTTCAGGTGCATACTGGATGTAGGATACGTCACCAGGAAAACAAAGAGCCTGATGAGATTCGAAATCAGTGAAGGACCCTTAGTCTGTGGGAGACTGATTCGGATGTAGGAATGTCCAGCACTAGCTTTGCTGCTGCTGTCTGGAAACGTTGCAGTTTAGTTCGATATTGGGCTTGAATCCCTGCACATAGAGCGTTGCCATAGTCCAATCTCGACTAACGGTGGGCTGAAAATCCATTCCGTTTGCAGAATTTGCGGATTTTTGGCAAATTCGTGGTCCACGAATCGCGCATATTTGCCCAAAAATCCGCAATTTGCAAGCTGGCGGATTTTTATGCTTGGTCGCGCTTGAAAAATGCAATATCGCGCGCGCTGTGTTGACTTACCGTGATTCTGAGTCCGCCGAGCTGTTTTTCTCCCAGGTTTGCGTGTGCTGCGCCATTTTGAATCTTGCTGCGTGATCGCGCAAGAGTTTTTCGACCGCGTGTATGACATCGCGGCCCTCTATCTTGCACAGCGAGAGTTTGACAAGGCGAGTACGTCATAAGGGAGTAGGCAATTGCGAACACGAAGATGCAGCGCTCAGCTGACTTCCGGCCGGAGATTTGAACAGCTCGCTTTCTTGAACTTGCAAAAATTGCAATTCTGCACAAGAAATCCACCGCAGGCAGCATAAATCTTCTGAAAATGATGATTTTGATCAGAATAACTCCTCAGATTGACATTTGGCTGCACTTTTTTGTGCAAGGAGTCAATTTTTTTTTGGGGGGGGGGGAAGAAGTGCCCTAGAGTCTCCAACTTCCTGTGCCTGTCCAGCAGGTTCCTTCCAGTGCTTTGTCCATCTCCTGGTCACTTTTCATTTGGAGCTGGAAAGATTACTTTTTGTGGCTGCTGCTGGATATTTGTATTTCAGGACTTTTTGGACTTTGGTGTTTTTGGATCAATTTTCCATTTGAGATTGTACAAGTAAGTTGGTGTTGTTTGTTTGGGGCATTGCAGTATCCAGTAGGCCCAGGGTTAGTCATGGGTGCATGATACAACTGTTTCTGTGAGTTTTGTTGAATTTAAATCTCATTTATGTAATTGAATTTTAGTTCACTATATGTGGATTTTGTATTTTAGTTTGGGGTACCTGTAAAGCCACACTATCCAGTAGGCCCAGGGGTAGTGAGTGATGCATGGACCAAGTCTTTCTGTGGGGTGTCTTGAATTTAAACATCATTGAGGGCATGGATGGCATTGGATTGTGGTGATTTCTGTGTGTTTTGAGACTTTTTGGGGTGTTGTTGGGGCCTGGCCATGTGGGTGGGGGCCATTTTGAGGCCTGGTCGAGGCAGGGCCTGGCCATGTGGCTGGGGGTCAAGGGGCCATTTTGAAGCCAGGCAGTGTGCTCAGGCCTGGACCAAGTTTGCCTTGCTTTCATCCATTAGGCCCAGGGGTAGTGAGTGGTGCATGGACCAAGTCTTTCTGTGTGGTGTCTTGAATTTAAACATCATTGAGGGCATGGATGGCATTGGATTGTGGTGATTTTTGTGTGTTTTTCGACTTTGTGGGGTGGTGTTGGGGCCTGGCCATGTGGGTGGGGCCTTTTTGAGGCCTGGTCCAGGCAGAGCCTGGCCATGTGGCTGGGGGGTCAAGGGGCCATTTTGAAGCCAGGCAGTGTGCTCAGGCCTGCACCCAGTTTGCCTTGTTTTCATCCATTAGGCCCAGTGGTAGTGAGTGGTGCATGGACCAAGTCTTTCTGTGGGGTGTCTTCAATTTAAACATCATTGAGGGCATGGATGGCATTGGATTGTGGTGATTTTTGAGTGTTTTTCGACTTTTTGGGGTGGTGGTGGGGCGTGGCCATGTGGGTGGGGGCCATTTTGAGGCCTGGTCCAGGCAGGGTCTGGACATGTGGCTGGGGGTCAAGGGGCCATTTAGAAGCCAGGCAGTGTGCTCAGGCCTGCACCCAGTTCACCTTGTTTTCATCCATTAGGCCCAATGGTAGTGAGTGGTGCATGGACCAAGTCTTTCTGTGGGGTGTCTTCAATTTAAACATCATTGAGGGTGGGATGGCATTGGATTGTGGTGATTTTTGTGTGTTTTTTTACTTTTTGGGGTGTTGGGGCCTGGCCATGTGGGTGGGGGCCATTTTGAGGCCTGGTCCAGGCAGGGCCTGGCCATGTGGCCGAGGGTCAAGGGGCCATTATGAAGCGAGGCAGTGTGCTCAGGCCTGCACCCAGTTTGCCTTGCTTTCATCCATTAAGCCCAGGGGTACTCAGTGGTGCATTGACCAAGTCTTTCTGTGGGGTGTCTTGAATTTAAACATCATTGAGGGCATGGGTGGCATTGGATTGTGGTGATTTTTGTGTGTTTCTTGACTTTTTGGGGTGTTGTTGGGGCCTGGCCATGTGGGTGGGGGCCATTTTGAGGCCTGGTCCAGGCAAGGCCTGGCCATGTGGCTGTGGGTCAAGGGGCCATTTTGAAGCCAGGCAGTATACTCAGGCCTGCACCCCGTTTGCCTTGCTTTCATCCATTAGGCCCAGGTGTAGTCAGTGGTGCATGCACCAACTCTCTCTGCGTGGTCTCTCTTCTATTAATGTAAACATCCATTTTGGATCAGAATTGCAATTTTTATTTTGTGTCTTTCCGTATTTGGGTGTGTTGTTGTAATAATAATAAATGCAATGCCTAGTTGCAAATATTAATTGAAGCACGACATATGCAACATTTATTTAACTGATGTTCCTTTGGCTTCCTTTGCTTTTCGGTGCACAAGAGAACCACATCAGTCATCATTCATCATCAGTGCCAGGAAGAAGTCCTGCAGCGGTGTGTGCAGCACAAAGTCATGTGACATCACGTGTGGCCACAGATAACTCTGTAACTCGTGCAACTGCGGCCTGCTGTTTTGACATCTGAAGAAGATGGTCCCACAGAAAGGTGGCCATAGCGCCTCTACGAAAAAAGTTGCAAGTGCCTCTGCCAGTAAGAAGAAGCAGAAGAAGCAAGTAGCACCACCTACCAAGGAGACTGGTGTGCCCACAGACACCTTTTTTTTGGGGGAAAAAAATTACGCCTGCAGCAGCAGCGGTGTCCACCGGGGACCAAGCTGGGAGCAGCCCCTCCGCTTCATTGGGCTCAGTGCCACCAGGGCAAGTTAGGTCCAAGACCATGAGTGCTGCAGAGGCAGCCACTGTAATTGCTCAATCACCATCGACCAGTGATGTTGGCTCATCGCAAGAAAGTAGCATCCAATCAATGCATGGTGTAACTCATCTGACGAGTGTTCAACAACCACAGCCGCAACGACAACCACAGGTGCAACTAGTACAAGCGCAAGTACAAGCGCAAGTACATGCACAAGGAAAGGTGCAAGGAGAGGCGCAAGCGCTTGGAGAGGCGCAACTAGAGGCACATTGAGCTGCACAACTGCCCACAATGCTTGATTCTCCAGAAGTAGGGGCACATCAGGAAATCAAGATTCAAGCGGAGGTATCATCCAAGGAAGCCACTCCTCCTGATGATGATCCATTGTCTTCCAGATCCCCAGCAAGAAAAAGGTCAAGGAGGCTACTGCTACAAGTTCTTCTTTAAGCACCCTTCCTTCTGATAATCTTGATGTTGATTGGAACCCAGCAATGCAGTCTGAGAGTGAGGCACGCCATGAGCCGACAAAGGTAGCTAAGCCTAAAAGGATGGTTCCCGCAAGGCTTTCACTTATGGGTGATGACGACGAACAAGAAGTGGTGTCTTCTGCTGCTGATGAACAGTCTGACGACGACCCAGTCATCACAGTCGCCACTCCAGCCCCAGCGGGCATGCAGAGAGACATTTTGACCCTATCCCGAAGTGCTGCTGAGTGGGATGTGGGCGGCGTGGCACTGGTACCACCACCAACGCAGATAACTACTACACCAACACAACCTACAGCTTCCATATTTTCTCATCAGAAGGCCCGGCAGGGACCTCCATCCAGCTCGACCTCCATTACCTCAAGTAGTGGTGCTGTAAGTGCACAACACAGTCAAATTCAGCCACGCCCATCCTCCACTTCATCTGGCATTGAAAGTAGCACCTCCACCACCAGCAGACATCTCCAGTCCCCAGTTTGGGATTTCTTTAGTGTTAGCAAAAAGGTAGAAAACATCGTCGTTTGTTCAATTTGTAAAAGTGTAGTTAGTCGGGGTAAGCTTGGTACCAACTATGGTACCGGAGGCCAGAGAGAGCATCTCCAAAAACATCACACTATCATTTGAGAGGCGCACCTAAGGAAGATCCGGGAATACAGAAGTACAACGAATCCAAATGTATCCATTCATATTGCATCTGATGATGACGAGGGGCTGATTTTGCAGGGGGGAAGCGAAGAAGTGACAGACATTTTTTCTGGTGCACCCAGTACACCTTTCAGCAGCACTGCAGTGGTACCACCCACACCCTCTACCCCAGGAACATGTATGAGCCACACTAAGAGTCTGGGAGAGACACCAATGCGAAAAAGTACATCAATGAGCCTAACTGGTTTGAAGAAGTCTGCATCATCATTATCATCATCATCACGTAAAACGGTCCAGACCACAATCAGAAGCATGTTTTGGTCGGAGGGGCCATTTGAACTCTGTATAACGCAAAGCTGGCTAAAATGCTAGCGCTGGACCTTCTCCCTTTTTCTTTCGTGGAAGGGGTGGGTTTTCTAGAATTTGTGGCAAAAGTCTGCCCTAAATGGAAGGTTCCTAGCCGGTCCTATTTTGCCAGAGTTGCGGTTCCAGCACTACATCAAGATGTGCTGGAGGTGATTGGGGCAGCTTTGCAGAAGAGTGCTGTTCACACTATCCACCTGACAACAGACATGTGGACCAGTTGCCAAGCCCTTGATTACATGTGCATCAATGCACACTGGGTCTCTTTTAAAGGGGTTTGAAACAAGTTAAATGCAGGTGTTGACCCGGACACAGTTTTTCAAGTTTCTCGGAAACATGCAACAGTAGCCATGTTTGCCATGGAGAAATCTCATACTGCACAAAACATTTTGGATGAGTTTCAGAGTAAGGTCTGTGAATGGCTGCATCCAAGAAAGCGCATGACTGGTTATGTTTCCACGGATAACGGCAGTAATATAGTTAAGGACATGCATGAGGGTGGCTATTTCAGAATGCCGTGTTTGGAGCACAGTATTAATATTGTTGTGCAAGATTTCTTGAAAAAATAAAACACGGTCAGCAAGTTACTGACCACCTGCCAAAGAATCTGCACACATATTAGCCATTATTTTAAGGCCCGGAAGCAGCTGAGGAACATGCAACGTGAACGTAGACTGCCAGTCAGAGGACTCATCCAGGAGCTGGTAACACGTTGGAACTCAACCTTCTACATGCTTGAGCGTCTGTCTGAGCAGTGGGTCATAATCAATCAGTATGTCTTTGCACTGGGTTCTACTATGAAAGACATGTGGCTAGAGTTGGAGGAATGGAAGCTAGTTAAAAGCCTGACAGACATGCTTCGTCCTTTTGAGGTCTTCACGCGTGAAGTCAGCAGGGAGGACTGTACTTTGGGCAAAGCTATCCCAATTGTTGCGCATGCTAGAGCACCAACTGAAGGCGGTGTCTTCAACGTTCCGGGATGATGCTGAAAAGCAAGACGCATATCAGTTGGCGGAGAGGTTATTAAGCCGCGTAGTTGACAATTAAAGGCTTAAAAAATTACATACAGAACAACATTACATTTGTGCCACTATTCTGGATCCACGGTACAAAAAGGCAGTGGCCAGCAAAGCATTCATTCCTTTTAAAGAAGCAGATGTTTCAAAGTACAAACATTGGCTAGCTCTGTCAGCCGATCGGTTCGAAAAAGAGCGGCAGAAAATTGAAGGAACCGGCAGAAGTACTACTGAATCAGCAAGCCATCCGGCGTCAAGTTCCACTTCTGAATCTATGGCCAAAGGGAGTCACTTTCCCTCACAGCCGTTAACGACACCAGCAACCGTATCATCATCCTCAACTGCACCAGGCCCAGCCAGAATATTGTCGGAAGCGGATTGGCTAACTCATCAAGGGTTTGCTCGTTCCAGTGATGCAAAGGCCACAGATGGTATGCAAAGTGGAGCAACCTTGGAGAAACTAGAGTCGATGGTGCAGGCCTATCTGGATGACCCAACAGAGGTCTTTGTTAATCAGAACCCATTGCTGTATTGGTATGGGAAAAGGCCTCTATGGCGACTGATCACCAACCTGGCTCTAAATTATTTGTCTTGCCCACTCGCAAACGTGTCTTCTGAACGTGTTTTCAGTTCTGCTGGTGCAATTGTAACTTCAAAAAGGACCCGCCTCTCGCCCAAAAATGTGGAGAGGTTAACAATGATCAAGATGAATCAGCACTTCATACCACCAGATTACAAAATACGTGAATGCACGCAGGAGAAAGAGGACACTGACTTAGGTAACGGAAGTTCTTCTCTGTTAGCTGACCTACTCCCATCTCAATTCACAGAGTTTGAGGACGAGCTCTACTTCCGAGGCTTGAAAATTACTTCCTTTTTTTTCCGTCCTTATTCACTTTTATTCCTGTGTGTCTTTCTTTGTTTTGCAACTTTTACCACAGCAGAACTCTAATCACCTAATCACAAAAAGTCCATCTGTAGCACTGTCTTCATCTTATTTCCTTATTGATTTGAAGGTGCCGCAGTCTGCAATCCTGAGGTTCACAAGTTCACAACTCAATCATGCTCCTCTATCCTCCTCCTCCAGACTCCCCCTATCCATTTCCCTCAAGGCAGATGGCTGGATTACGCAGAATCAAGAAACGTTGTCTTCGTAGACGAGTCCCCTCAAGTGGGACTGGAATTACTGACTACATTTTGCTGATTGCTGACAGTTACTTCTGAAATTGACAGGAGAGGCTGCCCTGTGGGCCCTCAATTTCAGAAGAAGATGCGGACAAAAAGTGGAACGGGTAATGAATAATGAGAAGATGGCATGCAGTGAAAAGCAATGGCTGTCTGGCTCTGATGAAAGCAATTGCTGTTTGTTTGTCTTCTGTTATTATTTAATCTTTTACACACTAAATGTAACTCAAGTCTACTCTTCTTTTTTTACCTTGTTTAATTCAAATTGTACTTCAACTGCAGGGGCCACTACGTTGCATTTTCCAATATGCAAAATGTCCTTGGACTCACTGTTTGCCAATATACCATGATGATTGAATAAATAATATATCTTTTTTCTTTACAGTCCCTCACTGGGATTGATGTATCATCAGCGTCGGTTTACGGAAGAACTATGGCCAATTGGTGAGTGGAAAACAGGTAATCCAGTCTACAACAACTACTACAGCAGAACTACATGTCTGTCTAGTACTGGTATGGAGTGATCGAGGCAGTGTAGTGTTGTTTTGCCAGGCAGAGTCCAGACAGCAGTTCATGTAAAATTGGGGCTATGTCGCTTGCTGCACACCATTATATATATGTTTTGTCTCTCTGTGTCAAAGAGCCTAGGTATGCTACATCAGGTTGCTTCACTCAGTGGTGCCTGCCTTGACCGTCTGCATGGCCCTGCTGCAAACATGGGCCAAAAATCCGTTCCGCTCGTGAAATTTGCGGATTTTTGCCGGCAAATTCGCAATCCGCAAATCTTACGAAATTGCCAAAAATTCGCCCATTCGCAAGCGGACGGATATATTTTGTTTTTTAGGCCAGCTCAGTGTGGGGTTGAGGGCTAGGTTTGAGGGAATTTGGGTGTTTTTTAGGGTTTAGGGCTGTTTTGGGAGTTCAGTGCGGTTTACTAGGGTTTTTGGGTTGAATTTGGTAGGGTTCCCGGAGTCTAGGGCTGCAAAACTGCAAAACTGTTTCTAATGTTTGCATTTCACATGCATTTCCCCCAAAAGCCTTTTGTGAAGGTCATGTGTGGTGTAATTGCATGGCCCCAACACAAACTGGAGATTCTGAGACACAGTGAAAGCACTCTCATTTTAGAATCACAAAGCTTGGATCCAAGTGACAACCTACATTGGTATAACCAACATGAAAATGGCTACAGGCACAGTGTCATTTTTTAAGCTGTTGAGTTCTATGGGCATAAAGGCCTTCAGTCAAGATCAATTACCATTTCCCCTGCTTTTGGTCTTTTTAGTTACAACTTCCACAGTCAATTTCTTCCAGGATTTTCTAAAACCTCTAGTCCATCCTCGGTCTGGACAGTCAAAGTTACTTCAACACTGAAGTCTACTATGTGTTTTAAATACCAATCTGCATGTATATCAACTGAACAATATTTACTACCAACATATCACCATAGTATGTAAATTTAGAGCTAACAATAGTAACTTTATACTTTTCTAAATATGCTTATTATGACCTTATGTTGGTAGTCAATATTATAGAATAAACATAAGCTGATCTTAACCTTAATATGGGGCATATATCCCTTTATGCATGGTAGAATATTCTGCTTGAAATCACCACAGAAGTACTGGTCCAACTAGTATTCTAATGTTCTTTGGAATGTAGTAGAAAGTGTGCATAGTACGAGAGACTAAAATATTGTTGTACATGGTGCCAATGTTACATTTGGCTGCGAAGAACGCCATCTGGCTCATACAAAATTTGATCAGTGGTTTGAGAGGGAGTAAAATTCTTGTAAAAGGGCATCATGCTGTCATTAGGTAATGGCTACAGTGGGCTGACTCTTTGCCCCATCTCTGCCTGCAGAGCTGCACAGCACTTAGTGCCAGCTGCTACGTTTAGGCCCTTCAGTTAAGACTCCCAGCTGCCCAGCAAGTAGTGGGCAGCTACAACGTTTAGGTTTGCGCGATAAGTGCGCACCCTTGACTGTCGCTGCATTAGGCAGCGCGCCCTGACTTTGGACAGAGGGCATTTGAGCCCCTTAGAGATGGCCTGTTGGCCCAGGGGACTATTAGATTTGTAGGGCGCAAGGCCCTAATGTCATTTTTATAGGTGCTAGGACAGTTAATGTTTATAGTATGTGTTATGCACCTAGATTACTTCCCATCTCATGCTGCCCCCTGCTGGCTGCCTCAAATTGTGTCTACTCTGCTTTTTTAGTTTTGCTAACCCCTTGATCACCTGTACACTTTCTTTCTTTGTCTACTGCCGTTGCTCCTATCCCCTCTCCCCTGAATCTCTCCTCTTGCCTGCTACACCACCTAGCCCCCTGTCCTTTTTTGCCCTTTGACTAAGCACTCCCTTGTTGGGGAAAGATCCAATATTTATACTCTGGAGTCTCAGCGAACCCACTGAGAGAGTCCAAAGTGCTAAGGGAGCCACTCACAGTTGAGGTATGGAATGGCACCCCTTGCCAAAGCACTCCCTCTCCCCTTTTTAGGGAAGGATCCAGTATGTAGGCCTAGTAGTCTGAGAGACCCCTCTGAGAGAGTCCACTGCGTATAGGGAGCCTCTCACAACAGAGATGGGGAAATTATATATCACTTCCCCTGGGATCACAGCTTACTGGACTTTGGACTGGACTTTGGGCGCAGCTTTGACTCGTCTACTGGTTTGTGTCCCCTTCACCCTCCCCCTCCTATTTCCATGCTGTGTCTCTCACCCTCCCCTCCACTTTCCCTCCTTCATTCTCTGTCTTCTACCCCCATCCCCTGAATCTCTCCCCTTGCCTGCTTTATCCATTATGTATATGTCCTTTTGTTTGTCTTGACCTTGCATGTAACTATGTTGCCATGCTCTAATAACGGTGTAATCTTTGTAACAATGTAACCTGCAACTGTGGTCTGATACACATGTAAAGCGCTCTGATACCTCCGGGTCTAGCCAGCGCTATATCTATACTAATATAATAAAGAGAGATCCCAAACCTTTGAGGCGGGTAATCTCAGGAACCACAGCACTAATCACAACACCCAATACAGCGTTGGAAAGGGCAGTTGCAGCAGAAGGACATAGGATATGCAGACGCCCTCCATATACATTTAAAAGGTAAAAGAACCGTGCCAGCAAAGTAGTCCCTTGTGGGCGTGTGCTGGGGGCGTGACAAACGCTGGGGGCGTGTGGTACGTTCCGCCCGTCATGCCATGTCTCATATCGTGTGCTAATCCCACCCTGCTCCCTTTAAATACCCCTGCACCCCATAATCATAACTCACCCTTACTCCTTAAATACCCCAACACCCTTAAACACTAACCCATCTTAACCCTATAAATATACCCTGTACCCCAAAACCCAAACCTATCCCTAAACCCTAAAATACCCCTCTACCCCAAAACCCAAACCTAGCCCTGAACCCTATAAATACCCCTGTACCTCTAAATCCAAACCTACCCCTGAACCCTAAAAATACCCCTGTACCCCAAAACCCAAGCCTAACCCTGAACCCTAAAAATACCACTGTACCCCAAAACCACCCCTGAACCCTAAAATACCCCTGTACCCCAAAAACCAAACCTAGCCCTAAACCCTTAAAATACCCCTGTACCCCAAAACCCAAACCTACCCCTGAACCCTAAAAATACCCCTGTACCCCAAAAACCAAACCTAGCCCTGATCCCTAAAAATAACCCTGTACCCCAAAACCCAAACCTACCCCTGAACCCTAAAATACCCCTGTACCCCAAAACCCAAACCTAGCCCTGAACCCAAAAAATACCCCTGTACCCCAAAACCCAAACCTAGCCACGAACCCTTAAAATAATCCTGTACCCCAAAACCCAAACCTACCCCTGAACCCTAAAAATACCCCTAAACCCCCTAAACCCAAACCTAGCCCTGAACCCTAAAAATACCCCTGTACCCCAAAACCCATATCTATCCCTAAACCTTAAAACTACCCCTGTACCCCATAACCCAAAACTATATCTGAACCCTTAAAATACCCAAGCACCCCAAAACATATACCTCAGTACCCCAAAACATACACCCCATACCCATACTTACCTTATCCAAACATTAAAAAAAACATGCTTTTGCCATTCATGCATTTACAACGAATTTCGTTGTAAATGTATGCGTGGTAAAAGCATATAAAATGTACTGCCATGCGTTATAATGGCATTGCGGAGTCATGGTACTTTCGTAATGAAAGTATGCGGAGTGATGGTATGCGGAACGAAAGTTGCGGAATAATGGGTGTTTACCCTCCCCCGGTAAGTACATTGGTGGCACGGCGGCCCATATCTCCAGCAACATACTCATATTTTTTCACCACCCATTTGAAAAATGCACAGGTCTCTCTCATTGATGGCCAGCACCGACATACACTTTTAGACACACCTCCCGCCACAAGTTCTAAAATTCGAACTTTAGAGCTGGGGAGCTACGTTGGAATCTCGGCATCAGCTCAACATCCTGTGATTCCAGGCAAATCGCTTTGTCTCCCCGTGCCTACCACAAATGGATGTCTTCTTCTGTAATGTAAATTGTGCTCATGCCATGTTGTCGAGTTCGCGCTATATAATATTGCAAGGAAAAATAAAGTAGGGAAACTCGAGTTCACACATTACTGAACGCGCACTCTTAAGTGCATCAGCAGTGCACTGTGAATCGGAGCGTTTCACAGGCCTGTCACAGATAAGAAATGCTATCAAAACGAAATCTTACAAAACAATATACTACTGGCCTGCAGCAATTCATACCCGGACAACGTCGGGACGGGCTGCGAGTAAAATAAATAAGATAAAATAAATCTAAGAAGATTGGGAAATCGTTTGAGTATTGGTCTTTACTAAACTGCTTCAGCTCTATGAGGAGCCAAAATATGAGCTGGAGAAGAATGTCAAATGCCGGTGTGGGAGAACATCACCAGCAATGAATCACAATGACAAAACATGAGATAAAGTGCTCTGAGGAAAGCTGGGAGGATCTCCATAAGTTGGCCCACCTGAAGGCTGTGGATATGCAGAGAAGGTCCACAAAAAACAAGGTGCAGCTGCAACAACATCGGATGTACTGCCATAAACTACACACCTGGCTTCAAGGAAAGAAAATACAAGAAGTAAGTTATTGACATTTGCAAGCATATTCAATCAACTTTAAACACATACTCATTAGGCAAGCAGAATATCCATTCTCAGACATTTAGGGACCACTGTTGAACAGAACAGTGTCATCACTCCACTCTCTTCATTGTGCAACAAGGTAATAGCACGCATTTTTTAAACATTTTTTAGTGAAGGTGCAATGATTAGTACATAAATTACAATATTAATCAACATACATGTGCTAAAGTTCTGTACTGTATAATCTTATTCGAAACACATTAGAGTGATACTGCTGGTTTTTGTGACTCTCTGCATTGTGAAAACACTGTGACAATGCTAATCTGTGCATATTCTCTGACCCTTACAAACTGGTAAAATTGGTTAAATACAAATTGGCATATTTAAATTTCCTATAAGTCCATAATATTTGATGAAAAATACACCAAGGCAATGGACAGTTAAATATCACCTTTGCACTGCAATACTTGTTGTACCATCCACTAGGGTGACAAAAGAAAACGTGGCTTGAGGGCTTCCATTGTAGCCTGACTTCTGCTGTCTCAACCTGCAGCCCAACCAGTCATATAACGCTTTTGTGGAGAAGTGTGGCTCAATGGTTAGAGAGGCAGACCCTGATGCAGAGGTCTAGCCCGGGACCAGGGTTCAATTCCCCGCCTTGGCGGGTCTTGGGCTCACAAATTCCACGGACCTGATAATTCTTGCCTCGGTGCCTATTCCAATCACGGAGTCCCACTCTGCAACTCTGGGCAATAGCTTGCTTAATCTCCACAACGGCCCCCACAACGCTAAGGATGCCTGGCCTCCACCTTGTGGGTGCCCAGGAGTGGACACCTCACAGGGAAAGCCAGGATGGGTTCCACAGCGGTATTCATACAAGCGCCTTGAGACCCTTGTGGGTGAGTAGTGCGCTATACAAGTATCAATTTACATTACTATTTACATTGAAAGGGCACAAACTTTCCTTTTAAATATTAGTAAGTAACCACTTTGTAGACTTTGTGGACCACGAGGTAGGGTGCATGGTATTTAAAAGTGGAACATTTATAAGTTTATTGATGCCATGTCCCTACAGTGATAGGCCAGCAAAAGCTATTTTTACTGAGAAGGGTTCTGGCTATCCAATGAGGAAAACTAGCATGCAAATTAATATATTAATTTGGCTAACTTGGTTTGGGACAAGCTAGGTAAATGATTTAACCACTATTTTTAATATTTATTAAAAATCCAATACAACTGTAAAGTTATATTTGTAATTAATGTTTAGGAAAAGTAACTTTTAGAAAGTTAACTTTTCTCTGTATGAAACACTTGGAGGCAAATTTGGATTAGACAGCCAGCAAACACCCCTGCCAGTGCTTGACCTTAATGATCCCAGAACAAGCAGATGGGTTAGGCCTGGTGACAGGATGGTCTGGGTGTGGGGCATGTGATCTTCATAGTCAATTTTGTGTTACATTTAGGTACCTTTCAATGCACACCCTTATTTGCCTTGGATGGTATTATGTCCTAAACTAATATGCAGGATTTAGTAAATCTGGGTCTAAGTCCAAAGAAAGTAATCTTGTCTGGGCGAAGGCATACAGAGGATCCACCCAACATGAGAACTAAGAAATTCTCCTGCTCATAACTTTTCCTACCAGACCAACAGCTTCAGTAGGACCTTGTTCAGTGGCTATAGGGTTTGTGATGTTTTTGGTGGATACAACCTTGCCCTGCTAGAAGATTTCAACTTATGTTTCACAGGCTAACACAGAAGCTAAACTCTTTAAACAGGATGATCTTAAAGGACCAAGGGTACTTGTGTAATTTGAGAGACAACAGCCCCTTAAAAAATGAAACACAGTTTCTCTGGATACAAAAATCAGTTCCATAAATAGATTCAATGATCAGAGTTTTCAATTTTATTACTACAATTCGAACAAAAAATTGAATTACCCCAGCCAGAATAATTTCAAAGATCAAGAGAGCAAACAAACAATGAACTGAAGCAAACAATGAGCAGAAAAACAATAATGCATAGAAAACCAGGTGTTAAAAACTGACAACAAAAATATATATAGACATATACAGGCAAACAAACAGTCACCAACATTACTTTAATATGTTCAGGTCACTTATTATTAAAATCAAAACACTACTGTGCCCAAAACAAAAATACTACAAAGCATGGTGTTAATGAGTCAGAGTGTATATCAACGATGTTTCAATCCTGTAAACATATGGGTATTTCAGATTATCATCAGGACTAAGGATCAGTTGCTTGGCATGGTGTCCATTTATATATGTTAATAACAGTAGAAAGTTCTGTGATGCACACCTTGTGTTCTCTAAAGTCATCTAAATGTGTGTCTTAAATAATTCTTAGCATTTGTAAAGGCGTGCGAGCACAGTCTGTGCCCTGTCCCATTGCGCATACAATGTAAACTAAACACAGAGTAACCACATTCTGGGAACCCTTCCCTCTGCCCATCCTGGTCCTGGACTGGTATGAGTCTAGGAAATCAAAATATTCAATTCTTCTTCTTTATACTCTTGTTTATGTCTTATACTTTTAACTGTTTGTAGAGTTGAAGTAAACTCACTCAAAGTAGGTTCAAGTATATTTATTTCAGAGAAGAGAAGGTACGCACGCGTCCAGTGTCCGATTCCAAACGGACTAACGGTAAGATCTCGAGCGCAAAGGCATTCGCAAAGGCAATCTCGGTGCTAGTTGACAAAAAAAATATTTTTTTTCAAATTGTTGTGGAGAAGAGTTGCTTACCGCAAATAGCTTCTTGTTCAACTTGTTGTTCCCCAATGCGCCGTACGAATATTACCAAACTTCGTCTCTGCTCATATTTCCGTAATACCAATTAAAAATTAATGCGGTCTTGAGGTGATGAAAAAATGTTAGATCCCGATCGTCGCCACTTGTAGAGTTGAAGTAAACTCACTCAAAGTAAGTTCAAGTATATTTATTCCAGAGAAGAGCAGGTACGCAGCCTGACAGGAAAGCAGTCAAGATCAACTGACATACATTGGAACACATAAGCAATACAGTGTTCTAAGGAACGTGGATATGGAATGAACACAGTTAAAGGTGTATCACATAAAAGGTGTATTACACAACATAACACTGTTTCTTCCATTTTTTAAATTAATTTATTTTACTCATGCGTCTGTAGTACTCCAAAAGATAACACAAACGAGGAAAGAGTGCACATTTCAACATGTCACAATTTTATTGGCAAAACCCAATGCATTTCGGAATAACTATTCCCTTCATCAGGGGTATCTACAGAGCAAAAAATTAAACGCCACCATCAATAAACGTGAAAGTTCTACTTATTTCTATAAAAAGCTCTATTAACAAATTTTAACTACAACCAGTTATGTGAAGTAAATTAACGTACACGTTTGACAAGGATTCATTGCCCATTTCTTCATATTGCACATATCTAAACAAACCGCCCCTACATCCTTGTTAATTCCCCTTCAGTTCAACCCCCACATTACTATGATTCACCAAACCTTCCTTAATCCCCTCTTTTCATAACCTCATTCTAAGGTGTTAACCTTCAATTCAACATCCTCTCTGTGCCGACAATATTTTGCTCCACTCACCGTAACATGTGTTTAATTTAAAATCCCGGCTGCTTCCCAACCTTGCATCATTTTCACAAGCCCTTTGCTTCCATTATTCTGCCGAATGTCATTGGTGCGCGGGAGCGCACTGCTGTTACAGGGCGACCCTTATCTACTGCTCTAATTAGGCTTCTTCATAAATCTCCATTCTCGATTGTCCCCAGGTGGTCCATCTCAAAAATACCTGAGTATTTCATTTCTTGTTAGGGGCCCTTTGTCTCTAGTATCACACTTGGATAGCTTGGCACCAAGTAGTCCGGCTTAAATTAAAAGGCAATGTGTAATGTATTTGTGCAACACTTCAAACAGTAATACAGTGACAACACCACACAAAAAGGTAGCACACCTAGTTAGAAAAGTAAACTTAATGAATAGATCAAAACAAGACCAACACAACAAAAATGTACTAAGTATAACTAGCGTTATGAATTTTTTAAGATTAAACTGAAATGTATTGCTTAAAATCATTAAGCGTCAACAGGGGTTATCTGGTCGCGCTAGACTGGGTCAATCCAGAAATTTGGACCAAGCGGGATGAAGAGGGGTTTGGATACAGGGACCAACCTTGTCCCCCTGCAAAGTACCATGATCTGTCATTGGCGAGGGGCCAATGTGTGGAATAGAGGAGGTGATGCATCATTGTCAATCCCTTTGGAAGTAGGCAATTTATATGTAGTGAGCCATGCAAGTTGAAGTGCTTTGTTGTCAAGCCACAAGATGTAGATGATGAGTGCCGTTGAGCCACACAAGTCAGGATGCATTGGGAAGTGGAGGTGATGCACAGCGCAGTTGGCAATGCGATGTCTTCAGTCCTTGCAGCAATACATCAGCATCGAGGGAGATGTGCCAGGTACTGAGCTGCACAACAACGGTGATAAATGGATTTTGTCAGTTGCAGCATTTTTATCCAGTTCCAAGGGCACAGAACTGGATTGGAATCACTTGGCAGAGCAAGATTCTCAGGTGGCAGAGTGTAGGTGCTGTAGGTAGATGGGTTGGAGGACTTTGATGCCCCTGACAGATCTAACAGATACTTCTAACAGGAGGCAAGGCAGCAAGCCCTTGGAGCCACTTTGGTTCTGGGTTGGAGACCTGCAGGACCAGTCCTTCTCATTTCAAGGCAAGAGTGCAGCAGGCAGCAGGTCAGCACAGCAAATCAGGAGTCCAGCAGACAGTAGCAGCCCGTGGTGGGAGTGCTGCTTGGCGCTGACATGGAGCGGGGGAGGGGCAGGGCAGGAGTAGTACACTACAGATTATGGCCGATTAGAGGTAAGTAAACATATAAATAAATGAAACAAATTTCATTGCACGTGCTGCATCGTATTTGACAATGCAGCACGTGCAGCAGCACTCCAACCATGGGCTGCTACTGCCAGCAGAACAGCAGTCCAGCTAAGTGGCAGTTCTTGTAGCAGCACATCATTCCTTCTTCCTGGCAGAGTATCCAAAGGTCTGAAGTGTACTGAGGTGGTGGGGTCAGAGGTCTAGTACTTATACCCCGTTGGGCCTTTGAAGTGGGAGAAACTTCAACAAGATGCATTGGAAGTGCACAGAGACTCTGCCCCTCCCGCCCTGGCTCCAGGTATGCATCCCTTTGTGTGGGTTCAGGACACAACCTAATTAGGTGTGTCAGCTCCTCCCTCCCATCCGGCCCAAGGTGGCCCATCAGGCACACCTAAGCTCTCTTTGTTTGTGGCTTTCTAGATGGATTGCAGAAAGCCAAGCTGTCACCCACCTCAGAAGTGTGTTCAGAGACATGCAGAAGGCATCAAATGGCTAAAGTAAGAAAATGCCAACTTTCTAAAGGTGCCATTTGCAGGATTACTCTTTAAAATATAACATCACCATAAGTTGGGATTTTATTTTGTTTTCAGAGACAGCAAACTTGTGGTGCAATCACTTCCCAATTAGAAATTCCACGTATTACATATAATAAGGTAATCCAATGTTATTAAATGGGAGAGAAAGCCCTTGCAGCAGTAAACATTTATTTTTCGAATTTTTCAGTGCCATGAAATGTAAAAATTCAAGGTACATGTCCAGCATTTTAAATTCACTGCACTCTGCCTTTGAGGCTTTCCAGTGCCAACCCCAGGGGTGACATATGTATTAAATTCAAGGTTTGGGCCTGGCAAGAGGTTCATCATGCCATGTGAAAAGGCAGTTAAAAACTGCAGACACAGACTCCGCAATGGCAAGCCTGAGATATGTTTTGAAAAACTAGGTACGAGCGTGGCACACTCAGTGCTGCAGGCACACTAGTAGCATTTGCAACTGGAGCCTATTGAGCAAGGTAAGTATACACATGTATATTTACTCATGTGCATCTTTACTACTGCAGCTGGGCATCACTTTACACGTTTTAACTAACTATTCACCATTTCCAAGCGTAGAATTTCACCTAGTTAGAAGCTGACATGTCTCCATCCCCTCAAATCAGGGAATGGAGATGCCTAAAACAGTAAATGTGTGTGTACAATTAAATCTCGTAACGGTTCTGGAGATTTTGCTAAGGGAAAGTATAGGGAAAATAATAAAAGGGGAAAATAATAAATGTTTATTATTCTTTAATAAAATATCTAAACATATTTTTAATGTAATGTATTTATTTTAATGTGAAATAGAAATACATTTTAAGTAGTTATTTAAAGATAGAACGTATGAACATTATTTCATCAAATTAAATGTGTCAAGTAATTCAATATTTAAATGAAATAAATTTATGAATAATAAAGTTTATATGATAAAAGAAAATATATCCCAACCTCACTCACATTTTTTACCTTATTAAATTTGTTGTAAACTTTGTAATAAATTCTGAGTTTAATTAACAATAGTTCATAGATAATTATCGCCATTGCAGGAGCTTGTGTTATCATGTTGGTGACACTGGTACATAAAGTTGAGCAAAGGATCCTTTACAAAACCTACTCTTTGAAGCCACAAAATTCTGGGATATTTCGCAGCAGCAAGAAGTATTGTTATATTTATTCTGCCCAATAAATTTTCTTGATTTGTGATTGTCAGACCGTGAAGAAGCAAGAATTGAGTTATAGCAAACTAGGGTCTATTTTATGCTTGTCCTCTGCCTTTTATATGGTCACGTGGGCAACGCATGTCAAAAAGTTATCCTTTGAAAATTCATTACTAACTCAACAATCAATAAACAATTAGGAACGTTATGAACTTTATGAACTTTAAAAACTTAAATTGAAGATTATGTCACATTTTTAAGACAGCAAACCAGTCTGCATTAAAATTCAAATATGCATTGCAAGTCAGAGGCACCACAGCACTTTTTGGGGTCTTCCGGTCCTACATATACAGTTAATCTTCCTTTCCTTGGCAATTACCAGAGGGAATCTCTTTCAACTTTTTTCAAGTACACATTCTCAATATCTTCACGTGTTCAAAGTCAGTAGACACTACAAAAACAGAAACTCTCGCCCCACTGTTATAAAAATAACAAAGTGCTTTAGAATGGGAAATGTGCTGTCTTCCCTAAGAAAATCCATGGTCATCTCGTTTTTAAAGAAGGCAATGGTAGAACCGTTAAAACGGAATAATCACTGCCTAATAGGAGTCCTCCCTCCAATGTAAAAAATAATGGAAAAAGCTAAAATTCCCTAAGAATTTAAAGGCATTCTAAAAAATAACAAATCAGGCGTTAACACAGAAACAAAACCATGCCTTGCCGATGTCTGGAATTACATTTTAGAAAGGTTAGCTCAAAGACCACTTAGGGTATTGATCCTACCTTCTGGCTTCAGCATGGTAGACCCACTCACTCTTCTGCAAACAGCCTTAGTAGATAGCCTATAACACCAACCTTGCTCTAAAATGTCGTAAATTCATAATTGTGCATTGGGAGATTTAAAGTTGACTGCTCACTGTAATTACAACTTATGTATGGTTTTTCGATACATATATATGAAAAATGTTCAGAAAATACCATTGATGAAGTAGACTCCCCACCACAGAAAAAATACTTCTGGTTACATTGGATGCTGGAAATATTAATTCAGTTGGGGATATTGACTCGAGTTTTGAGCTACTGTAAAGTCTTCGCCTTGTATGCCTTCAATACCCATCCTGGTAGAATGATGTTGTACAACGCTGTGAAACACAATGTCATCTTTCTTCTTCAAGTTAGTAATTTCCATTGAGTCAGTGATCATGTTTCATTACATTGTGGCAGAAATATGCTATCAGCTTCATTTAATAATTAGCGCATGGTGATCGGTGCTTGCTGAGGTGTGTGGTAATACCCTTTCACTCGTTAACGTCAGGTCTGCACATATATGCTACACCTCACTCTGTGGTAACCACAGCCTCAACAGCACCTCTTACATTGACCCTAATCATAGAGGGACGCTTGCAGTTAAATGTGACTACATGTACTTATGTACTGCGGGCACTTGTGTGGTCCTCAGCTTCATAACCTAGAAGGGCGTGGGTGTGCCTTCAAGATCACATCGGTATACACACAACCTGGCATTGGTGGATGGGTCGATGACATGATTGTGAAATAGATTCATTATAAGGAAACCATCTGGTTCACTGCCAGATAATTTATTTTAGGATCAACCATTGGCGGCTACTATAGTGGCGGTCTAGGGATTCCCTTCCTAGGTGGGCTGGAAGCTACGGGTTCTTCTTAAAACTGAAATTGATGCACAGCCACTATCTCTGCATGAGTTCTTAATTTTTACTCTAAATAGAAGGCAATATCAGCACAGTATCTTTAGTGACAAGGTTGAAAATGTTCTGGTTCTGCCGCAGGAGCTACACATGAAGCATGCGCTAATTATAATCATTCTTTGGCACCAGAACATGATTAAAATGAGTCAATGTGTTTTGTTGCTTTCACTGTATTTTTAATGTGCTCGCCGAAAATAGCGACACTCGGCAAGTCTGAGTTGTATAATTTCATATTCGTTTTAATAACTATTCTGCAGCTACTGTTCTCCTTTCTTACAAGTGCGGTTTTGCTTTCTATTTGTTCTAATATACCCTACTACCTTAAATTATTTAAGTCTTATTCTAGAACTGTAATCTTGATAATTGCATTGACATGTTATCTTTTAAGGTTGAGTTACTGTGTTTTGGACTACATCAAGAGAATTTCAATTAGACGTATCTCTCTGAACCAGCTGAAAGCATTCCAAGGAAAGGTGTAAACCCGTGATGCAAGTGAACAAAGAGATATTCGCCATTCTGAAGGTTAACTGTGTCACACTATATCTAATAAATACTCCCAAGCTGCTGCCATTTAGTCATAGTCAGATAGAATCACATATAAGGATTATTTCCGATTTGGTCTCTCAAAATGAAAGCTGTGATTGTATGTAATAAAAAATAATACAATACATTTTTCTTGTTTTATGCTCTCGCGAAGACAGAATAAATAAATGCCTTCCAATTCCTATATTTCTATGTATGAAATAAAAGCACAAACGTAGAGTGAGTGAGGATTGTTTTCAGCTATATAGGTAGTAATCAAACTTTTAGATAGAGGAAGTTTCATATAAATGTCACATCTGTAATGATCCATAAATTACACTATGATTGGTTACCTTAAAGGGCCGCTAGTCTTTGGCACAATTTGAGATTGGGGAATTTAATGGATGTTTGCCAAGTGGAACTGTTCACTGAGGAGAGGTTGCTAAACACTTGTGAGAGGCAACTACAGCAGCAGAAGTGGTAACATATATTAGATGACCTAGAGGCATTTTGAGAAAAGTGAAAAGAGAAAACAATAAAGAGATAAGGGAAAGAGTGAGAGAGAGAGACAAGCAGAGAGAAATGCTTTTAAGGAGAGAGTGAATGCAGGCAGGTTAGTTGAAGCAGAAAGACTTAAATAACTCAATACTGCAAGTTAACAAGTGACATGAGAGGCACTCGAGTGGAACTCAACAGATTTAGAATGTACTTCCCCAGTTCACTGCACAATCTTTGTGGTCTTAGGCTCTCCTTTACATACCCCCCTTCTTTTGTCTTATCAAAATGGATCTTTTGCGCCAGGATGCAGAAAAGTTTCTGCCACAATGTTGTATCAGTATCTGAACCAGTTTGGACACCTTTGGGGTTATTGGTACCCAACCATGGGGGGTTGGGAATCATTTACCATTGATGTTTTGTGTCAGTCCTGTAACTGTAATCGTAACGTGTGCCAAGTAGAAGATCTTTACTGCACTTCACTCTCAGGGTAGTGAGGGTAGCAGGGGTAGTGAAAACGAGCAGTCCAAAGTGCCTCAAGGAGGAAGAGTGGAGGGTAGCGACTCAGAAGTCAATAATCAAACAAAAGACCCAACGAGTCAATGTACAGCCCAGCGAATTTCTTATGGAAAAGAAAGTTCTGTACTCACAATAAACCCAACAACCTATTATAGTATATAAAGAAGGGGATAGCACTACTGGGCAACCAATCAAGAATCTAAAATACAGTAAAACAGTGAAACTTTGATTTAAGCATAGATGCAGGTCCTCTATAGCTATATGAATCAGCTGTCCCAGTCTTTGACCCAAGGGTCAGTCTTTACTCTCTATCCCTGCACACGTGTACAGTAGTGACTCAGTGAGATGATTTGCTCGTGGTTACTGGTATTGCCACAGTGGCCCCTCATCCTTCTGCTTACGTCAGCCTGAAGTGGCACAGCAAAGGGCACTAAGTATCCAGTGCTTGTGGCGGAGAGTGCACTCCCTCCGGCCTGCTTGCTATGGGGCTGATATTGGGCAAGAAGATGGCAGACTTAGCACAGGTTGTTCAACTAACTCTATTGTGAAAACAGCAGTGGACCCTCCATTAAATCTTCTTCATGATGCACATGTTGGTTAGTGGAACTAAAAGGTCGAGAGACCCTCGGGATCTGGCACACTCCCTTGGTCAGACTAGTTCTTTTAGGCCACTCCTTTTCTGGACACTCTAGCTGGGAGTCTTCTCCTTGGGGAAGCGTATCCTGCAAGACAAGGATCCCTCCTTTCCACACTCAGCGGGCAGACTTCCACGTATCAAAGCTTCTCCAAGAAGACAAGCATGTTCAGGGGATGTCCCCTCATCAGTGCAGTTTAGTTTATTTATGTATGCATAATTAAATAAAACCGTTGCATATGCATAACAGTAACAGTTCCATATACATGATTCAGCAGGGCAAACAACATCTTATGCATTATGTTAACGGGTCTGATTCACAGAACTAACTTAAGACAAAATCCTAAACTTACTATCATTTTGGTATTCACAGAAGGCACTTACTTATTTTGGTATTCACAGAAGGCACTTACTCATTTCGGTATTCACAGAAGTTAGTAGTCCTAACTTTAGGACTCCTTAATGCCTTCTGTGAATACTGAAAGTCTTAAAGTTAAGATTTTTCTCAATTTAGTAGTAGTAAAGTTAGGACTCCTAACGTTAGGACTCCTAAATGCCTTTTGTGACTACCGAAAGTCTTAAAATTAGAACTTTTCTCAACTTTACTACTACTAAACTGAGAAAAATCCTAACTTTAAGACTTTCGGTATTCACAGAAGGCATTTAGGAGTCCTAAAGTTAGGACTCCTAACTTCTGTGAATACCGAAATGAGTAAGTGTCTTCTGTGAATACCAAAATGAGTAAGTGTCTTCTGTGAATGCGAAAATGGTAGTAAGTTTAGGATTTTGTCTTAAGTTAGTTCTGTGAATCAGGCCCAACATTCTCATCGTGTGACATGCAGTTCATCATATCTAAAATGCCTGTGTGTCCAAAGTAGTTAAACTATTGAAAGCCTTGCTAAGTTAAATAACAGTAACAATCCTCATCAGTGTAGGAGTGGCAATCACACAAAGAATGGTTTGATTAAGCTCTTTGGAGTAGTTTGTCCTTGATCAGTAACGTTGTTCAGAACTGAAGGCAAGTGGGAAGGTTTTAGTCCCACATTTATGCTGCGTTTTCAGACAGGGGACGTGGACCTACTATCTACAATTCAGGAACTCATTTGGGGTGATATATTTTTAAAACGTCATTTTTCTTCTGCTGTGAATACAGTGATTTGTACAAGGTTGTGCTCTCCCAACAGGCAGTGATGATGATGGCTCAAAGCAGGAGACCCCATAAAATGAGAACAATGAGTGTGGAGCTCTCTACCTGGCTGTACTCAACCTTCCTGGATGGTCCACGGAGGGAAGACAAAAGGCTCAGGCCCTACCTGGAAACCTTTCTTCACTAGCAACTAAGTCATCCTTTTTTCTCTATGATCACTTAAATAGCAGTACTCAAGAAAGACTAATCAGGAACCACTTGGAAAATAGATCAATTTCTAAAGCAGCCCTATATCCATCCCTTCACACTTCTGTGTCAAAGTCTACACCCTATTGCCCACATGCATCAAACTGAATTGCATTCGCAAACGTGCGAATCGCAAAATTCGGCCGTTTGCGAATGCAATTCATAGATTTGGGATGTATTAACCTTTTCAGCATTTTTCGCAATTTAAGAAATCGCAATTTATTTGCGATTTCTTAAATTGCGATTGCATTTAAGAAATCACAATTTTGCGATTTCTTAAAAGCAATGCATGATTTTTTTAAGGTAAAAAATCGCAATTTGGAAGTGGTAAATTAACATGAAGTTAAACTCATGCTAATTTACAAAAACTTTCAAAAATGCACAAAAGTGCATTTTTGAAAGTTTCATTTTAAACACACACATGCCCTTTGGGCATGTGTGTGTGTGAAAAATGTACTTAAAGTTTAATTTCAGGGGTGCAGGGGTGGTCCTTTGCACCCTTGAAAATGCATTCTCATTTTGCGATTCCTTAATTGCGAATCGCAAAATGAGAATGCCTTCCAATTGATTCCTATGGACCTCTAGGCCCATAGGAATCAATGTAAAGGGATTCCTTATTTGCGATTCGCAAAATTAGGAATCTAAAATAAGGAAAAATAAGGAATCGCAAAATAAATTGCGAATTTTTGATGCATTGCCGTTTGCGATTCCTTAATTGCGATTCCTTAATTTTCGCAATTAAGGAATCGCAAACGGCTACAATGATGCATGTGGGGGCAAATCACAGGAATACACGCAATAAAATTCCATGAACTACAGAGGCTGTATCAACACCTCTATCACATTCTATATCAAAGACAAGGGTAATCCAACATGAATCTCACTGCCTTACTGCAGACATACACTTCTAACCAACATGGATACATGTTAGCAGGAATCATAAATACAACATGCACTTGGTACGCACACAACGAATGGCAGCAAGGTGTCAAGGCAAGATAGAGAACTAAGCTGTAGGCGAGCAGACATGTGGGCATCAGACTCAAATCTGAGAGCAGGAAGAGATCGTACCAATTGTAATGAATCAAAAGCATTGTACTGCCATCACAGCTCATTGTGCATGCTCCCAGGACCAAGACAGCAGTTTTTGGAGTTCCTCACTCAACTTCAGTGTTGGGCTCTGAAATGCAGGTTTAATTTCTGACTTATGCCTAAGTTGACATGCAGGATTTCATGGGTGCTGGAGTCAAAAGAAAATCAGGATGGGATATTTACTTGCAGCTGAGTAATGATGGACAAGGGTGCATGTTCAACTACAATTCATGGAAAATCACCATCCTAACTATCACACAAAATCAATTATCGGAAAATAAATAAAGAAAAGTAAATGCATGTTTTAAATATTAGATTTGGAAATGTAAGGAGTACTAAATGAATGTGTGAATGTGAAAAGATTCAGTATGGAAAATCCTATGCTTTCCTTGGGATGGAAAACACATGGGCCTAGATTCACTAAGGGTCACAGAAGTTGACGCAAGGCAAAACCAAGCCATTAAGCGACCATCACTATGCCACACAGAGCCACCTTGTGTCGCTCTACATTGCATAATATGTTGCTGCCTTGCATTACTCTGTCCTAGGGAGGCATTCCATGGATGGAGCTTGGGTGATCCCTTGCATCCTCCCATGGTTTTTGGATCATTTCCGGATTTCCTGACAAAATTAAACCTGGAAACACATCAAAATACTATGCCTTCCCAGGGAAGGCATTACAAGGATAAATATGCTTATTTCTCCTTGTTTTTTTCCTCTTTCTGCTTGCGTTGGCGTTTGGCAGCCACTAGATCATCAGAGAAAGAGAAGGAATCCGCCAAATCTTGGAAGATACGGTGCATTCCTGCACTCTCCATTTGATGCTGCACAACAATTTGTCTTGCTGCATTGCACTGCATTTTACAGCATTAAATGCTAGTAAATCTGCCCTCTGGTTCTTTTTTGACACAACCTTACTCAACATCGTTCTGCCACGATGCTTTAAAATCTGAATGAAGACAGTATGTATGACACTTGTTTGTCACGAAAATCAAGCTAAAGCAAAGCAACACCTCATTTGAGAATATAGTGATGCAAATGTCTCAATCTACTCTTTCATTATTCTATTAACATATTGCTGACCTGTTTACAACCCAGCATTTACCGATTAAAACTGTGGACCAGGTATTATTGATCCAAGCTCTACAACACACAGTCAGGCTCCTGGGAAACCCCTCAATAGAAATGAAAAGCTACAAGGTGTCACTGAAAGAGGAAGATTTTTAAGCAATTCTCCCAATTAATTCCACATTTACAGCTAAACTGTATACCTGTGTGTGTGGAGATATTTACAGAAATGTCAGACATCTCCACACATTAGTAGTGGTGGTGAAAGTCACCGCACTTAAGTTTATGAATTGCAGTTTGAAGTAGATGAATAGTACTATTGTGCACAGTTTTCCCATCAATAATGGAATTACAAATGTTGCAGTGATATTATTAATGATTTCATAGAAGAAGTCATGACTGATGTAATATGTTGGGCAATTTGCAGTGCATGGTGAGGGTTTGAGTGATAGTTACCTTAGGGCACGTGTTACAGTGTCTTGAGATAACGATAGAATTTATATGGCTTTATGTTTGTAAAATCGAAACCTAACCGTAACGTAACCTTAGTTTTTTTGTGAACTTCAGAGTTGTTTTTTAACATAAAGTAATATCTAATTACTATACATTAATCCAACTGCTGCAGGGAGTTGGAACAGGGCCTGCCTGTGGCCAACACACCATTTGCAGCCACCCACATGCTGCACCATCCAAAAGCACACATTCAATGCAAAACAACAATACATTTACTTCAAACCTATCCTATTGAAATGTATATAACTGTATCACTGCCTGTCTGTGGGTGGGTTCATAGCTGTGTAAGCAGCAGTTTGGTGTGTGAGAGGCTGTATGGGTGTGTGAGCAGGTTTGTTATTGCATTTGTGGGTGTGTACCTGGGGGTGAGTGACTGTGTGAGTGTGTGAGCAGCTGTCTAGTGCATGTGTGGGTGAGTATATTTCTAGATCTCTCAGTGGTTGTGTTAGTGGATGTAGGTAGGTGTGTGAGTGGTTCTGTGGATGTGTAAGTTGTTCTGTGAGCCTGTGAGTGGGTGTGTGATTGTTGAATGTGTATGTAAGTAGCTGTATAAATGGCTGTATGGTGTGTGAGTGGTTGTGTAGGTGCATAACTGGGTTACAGAGTGTGTAGTGTGGATGTGAGAGGGTGTTTTCATGCTTGTGTGGGTCTGTGAATATGTGTGTGAGTGGTTCTCTGGGTCTTTGAATGGGTGTTTAGCTGGCTGTATGGGTATGTGATTGGGTATGCAAATTGTTGTTGGAGTGTGTAAGTTTGTATGTGAGTGTATGGTGAGTGAGTGGGTGTGTAAGTGGATGTGTTGTCTGTGAGTGGGTGTGCATATAGCTGCATAAGTGTGTATGAGGGAGTGTGAGTGCCTGTGTTAGTCTGTTATTGGATGTGTGAGTGGTTCTCAGGGTCTGTAAGTGGATGTGTGAGTGTCTTCATGGGTGTGTGAATGGATGTGCAAGTGGATTCTACTCTTTGAATGGGTGAGTGACTGGCTGTATCAGTTTTTGAGTTTGTGTCTGAGGGGTTGGATAGTTGTGTAAGTGTGTCTGAGTATCTGCTGGGTGTGTGAGCAGGTGTGTAGGTAGCTGTATTGGTCTGTGAGTGGGTGTGTCACTAGCTGAATGGGTGCGTACATGGGTGTGTTAGTGAGTAGGTGTGTGAGTGCATGTGTAGGTCTGTGAGAGGATATGTGAGTGGTTCTGTAAGGAGGTGCATGCATGGCTGTTTGAGTGTACAAATTGGTGTGTGAGTAGCTACTGAGTCTCTAATTGAATGTGTGAGGGGATTTATGGGTATTTAAGTGGGTGTGACTAGTTTTGCAAGTCTCTGACTGGTTGTGTGAGGGGCTGATTGAGTGTGGGAGTGGTCTTCTGAATCTCTGAGTGGGTGTGTGAGTGGTTGTATGGCGTGTGAGAGGGAGTGTTTGTGGTCATGTGTGTGTGTGAGTGTGTGTGTGAGGATGTGGAATATGTGGGAGTGGGGGTTTAAGTGGCTGTGTGGGTCTGTGTTTAGGTGTGTGACTGGCAGTATAAGTGTGTTTCTGGGTGTGTGAGTGCCTATGTGGGTCTCTGATTGGTTATGTGAGTGGTCCCTGTGGTCTGTGGGTGTGTGAGTGGCTGTATCAGTGTATGAGTGGGTTTGTGAGTGGTTGTGTAGGTGTGCAAATGTTTGTGTTATCATGTGGTGGGGTATGAGTGGGTATGTAAGTGACTGTGTGGGTCTGTGAATAGGTGTGTGAATGGCTGCATAAGTGTGTACATGGGTGTGTGAGTAGGTGTGGGAGTAGTTTTATGGGTCTGTAAGTGGGTGTGTGAGTGGCTGCATAGGTGTCTAAATGGGTGTACAAGTGGTTTTCTGGGTCTCTGAATCGATGTGTGACTGTATGGGAGTGTAAGGGCTGTGTTAGTAGTTGTGTGAGTGTGTATGTGTGCGGTTGAGTGTGTGCTGGGTTTGAGAGTAGGTTAGCTAGTGGCTGTCTGTGTATTTGAGTGGGTGTGTCACTAGCTGCATTAGTGTGTATGTGGGTGTGTGAGTGTCTGAGTAGGTGTGTCAGTGCCTGTGTCGGTTTGGGAGTGGATATATGAGTCCTTCTCAAGGTCTGTAAGCGGGTCTTTGAGTGGCTGTATGGGTGTCTGAAGGGTGGATGAGTGGTTTTGTGGTTTTCTGGGTCTGAATGAGTATGTGACTGGCTGTATGGGTATGTGCATGGGTGTGTGAGTGGTTTTGTGGGTATATGAGTGTGTGGGTGGGTATGTGAGTGCCTGTGTGGGTCACTGAGTGGGTGTGAGAGTGGTTGTTTGGGTCTCTGAGTAGATGTAACAGTGACTGCGTGGGTGTGTGAGTAGCTGTATGAATGTCTGACTGGGTGCGTGAGTCGTTGTGTGAGTATGTGAGAGAATTTGTTGGTGGGTCTCTGAGTGGGTTTATGTGTTTATTTAATTGGCATCTGGATCTGCAGATCCACCGCAAATTCAGACAGGGCTGCCCTGAGCTCAACAGTGGATCCTCCTATGTGCAAAAAAAACAGTTTGTCCACGATTTATTTCCCATGACAGGTCCTTCCTTCACAGACCCCTACATTAGTCCTGTGAGGTCAGGATACCTCTATCCTGACCCCTTATATTCTATTTCTACTTTATGCCCCCGGAAACTGTCTCCCTATTCGTAAAATGGAGGCAGCAAATTTTCTCTCAGGTTGCTGCCAACTAATTACAGCATTGCTGTTGGAGCATGGATCTGTTGACCCACTGTCGTGGATCCACTTCTCTAGATATAGTTAAATACTTTTTCTTCATAACTTCAAAGCTGCTGAACAGATTTACACAAAATTGCAAAAAGCACTCTCTCTGGACCAAGATCTAGCTTTCCGCCACATTTGTTGTAATTCTATGCAGCGAAGAATATGTGGGGTACCTATGGGGTGCTGCTGTTCTGTTACACCAATAAATGCACTCTACATGATAAATGATTCTGAGTTTCATACACATGTTATATATAGTGATGTGTGCCTGTGCAGTGTCAGTGACCTGGATATATATACTCACATCTCTATTCATTGGGGGGGGGCACACATGAATTGTTTGGCCCAGCACCAAAATACCTTGACATATCCATGCCGGTCCTACTATTTGCTTTGAAGTCAATGGTGACGGGTAGGCATTTGGCTTACTGTTTGCTGCGGTGATGATGGTGTCCATGAGCATCAAGGAGGATCAGGAGCAGGACGACATTAAGAGCTGTCTCCATGGAGGTTCGGGACTTGTTGAGGAGTGTAGAGGTGAGTACAGGTGAGTTTACGCTTTCAATCTTTCCCTTTCCACCAGCTCAGGTGTGGAGGTTTTGCTGCCATATTCACATTGGAGGTACACTGCATCGAGATTTGTTGGGTGGGGTAACTGATTTTCTACCCTCCAACAGTAGCATTGGCCTATTAATCATCTGACTGAGGGCAGGAATTTCTGAATGTGTCAGAGGTAAGGCAGCAGTCTTTCTTCTAATCAGGTTGGGGTGGGGTGATGGCAACAGCAAAGGTAGGGCCTTCTGATAGAAACTTGGGAGGGCTGTGAGAAGGAGTGGGGATTGGGAGGTAGAGGGAGCATTTGTGGCTGTTGACTTTGGGACTCTTTTGGGAGAAGATGCATCGAGGTCAGTTTTATGTCGAGCCTGTGTGTGTGTGTCTTGTGACACTGGTGTCTGTTGGGTGTCTGATTGCTTGAGTCTGACTTTCTTAGGGGTGTAGGTACCTGCAGGTGTATCTGAGGATGTTGCTGCAATGGTAGTGCTGGGTACTGGTGTTTGCTGATGTGGTGGTAACTGTTGATGTGTCTGTCTATGGATGTGGGGGTGTATGTGGGTATTGTTGTCTCTGTGTTGTCTGGGGTGAGTTGGTGGGTGTCTGTTCAGTGCATGTGTGTGTTCCCCTGTGGTGGTTGGGGATGTGAAGGGTGAGTGGTGGGTGTTTGGGAGTGTGGTGGTCTCACTGCTGGGTTCAATGTGGCTCTTGTGACTGTGAGTGTAATGGTGTCTGCAGTATCTACACGTTTGGATTCATATTTGATCTTTTTGTAGTCTTTGGGCTTGTGTGTGGATGTGCTGTTAGGGTCTGTATGGGTGTGTGTGTGTGTGCAAATGTGTGCATGTGCGTCGGACAGGTTTGGGTATAGGAACTCAAGTAGTGGGAGGCTGCGGTCAGTGAGGAGGCCAGAGCCTGAAGAGATCTCTGTAAGCCAAACATAGCACCATGAATACCTTCCAGGTAGTCCACCATCTGCAGGAATTAGTTGGCTTCCCCCTGGATGGCATTCAACAGTGCAATCTTGCCCATAGAGATTTGTCTCAGGAGGTCAATAGCCTCCTCACTGAGCACAGCAGGGGGACAGAGGCTGAGGTGCCTGGGGCAAAGGAGACAGGTCCCCTCATAGGGCACCTTGCACTGCCAACTGGGTGGGGAGCAAAATAGAGGGTGGAGCTGGAACTTAGGGTGGTGGACAAGGATAATTGTGTCACATTTCCTGTGCCGCTTGCCACCACTCACAAGTGTCTACTCGAGCCTGACTCCAATGATGACAAATAACTGGAGCTTGCCTCCTCTGTGGCACTACTGCCAGCCTCTGGACCACTGGGTTCCTTCATGTTGGTAGTGTTCTATCCGCAACCACTGCAGCCATCTAATGTTAGCCTCTCCTCCTCCACTTGTGTGAGATGATGCTGCAATTAGAAATGAAATCAGTTTATTGCACCTGCAGTTACAAACCTGGCCATGTGATTTATGCAATATACATATTAAAGGTGCATTGAGTGCACCAGCCTTAAGTCAAACACAATTGGCTCCAACAAGAGACTGAACACATGAATGCATGGTACATAACCTGTCACATGTTGCTCATAGTGATGTCATCACCCAGCACAGCCACAAGGCCATGAGTCAAGTATACTTCACGTCATCCAGATGTATCTTCTGTCACTGGTCAAACCATATGTCCTTCATGGTCACAGCCTACTTTTAGCCATGTAGGCTCCCAAAGTAGAAACCTCTCCTCAACTGGTAGGGGGACACAACATACTCATGGGCAGTGTACAGGCAAGGACCTGTAGACACCAAATGTGCCCATGACACATGATTTAATAGAAATACACTTACAGACGACATTCTAAAATGTGGCATGTGATGGAGATTGGTACATGTGATCGTATGTTCAACAATACACATTAACACTGACAATCAATCATCTTGGATACTTTGATATCTTGCTACTGATGTCTCTCCCTCATCCTGTGTACCCCACCCATGAGGGGACCTGAACCTCACACAACTGTCTTAACTATCGACTTATCTTCTCTTTATCTACCTCGTCCTTTTATGGTTATATCACCTTTCTTTCTTTACATTGTGTCTCTACCTAAATCGACTATCCCTCTAACTAATCTATGTCTCTAAATCCCTTCTCTGTCTTTGTCACTTCTATTACTATTTCATTTCCGTCACTTTCTGTCCTTCTCCTGTCGCCTGACCCCTATCATTTCTCTTAATCGTCAGACCCAGAAGTCACTCTCTAGCCAGAGAAGTGCACACATAAAAAAGGGAAGGATGGGCAAGGCAGACGAAGAGAATTGAGGAGACAAAAACTCACCTGATGGAATGGCGAATATCCTCACAACACTACAGTGATTTACCCTGTAGGAGAAAGAATGCCAGTTTTATAGGTAATAGTATTCGTGATTACAACTGTCATGAAATTAAAGCTATAATTCCGAATGCTGTGCCCACATGTCTCATTCTAGCATCATGCACCAGACCACAAAATAACCAGCAAGTAACCATTACACTGCCTATCTTATAGTGGGAAGGACAGGCTGGTAAAACACAGAATTTCATGTAAAATATTACTGATGCAAGAAAATACATTCTAGATAGAAGTGAAAAAAAGAAATTTCTCTAGCAATGGACATTCGTACTTTCTTTCGTAACTATTTAGCTGGTAGACGCAGGGCAGCTTAATATTGGTCTGTTTTTGCCTGCCCCTATATCTGAACGTTAATGTTTAATCAATAGTCTTTAGCTACCTCAGGACTTCAATTGCTGAAAAGAGGTAATAAACATTGTTCTAAACCGGTGGTCCTAAAGAATGTCTTGATCAGTACTCCCCTCGCTAAGGTGACTCTCTATTGCCATCAATTGTGATGACAAAGTGGCTTTATTCATTGAGGACTGACACGGACTGATATTTGCAAAAAAAAGATGCTTATCTTGATTGATATGATTCAAGAAGCTACAATTCAAATAAAAATGTCAGCACCAGGTACACATACTCTTTGGGAAGCACAGATAATGAATTTAACTGGAAACCACTTATGTTTCAATTCAAAGCATCTTACCAGAATCCATAGCATTTATTACTCTGCTGAAGAACCACACTTACTGTAACACAGACACATTGTCTTCAGCTACGCTTCGCTACACCTTTAGCTTTCATTGCCTGAATCAAACCTTTTGACTACAACATCAACTTTGCCCTGTATTTGATTCACATTCTATATGCACCACAGAAAGTGCTGCCAGAATCCTCTGGCGGAAAAAGACAAAATGTGTTCAAATCTTCTAGCAATCGATACTTTTACTGGAACGGAGATCATTACAGTAGATAATCTATTTAAAGGGTTGGATCAACTGCTCTGCAGTCTGATCGAGGACACATTATTTTTCTTCATTGGAAATTCTCATTCTCTGAGCAGAATTAAAGATACATCAGAAGTCAATCCCTCCACGTAATGCTTTATTTTCAATCAAGCTCCCCGCCCCTTCAAGCTTTCCTGTTACACTTCTATTAATTTAATTTACCTCTGAAAGTCAGGAAAGAAAAATACTTTGAAATTCAAACAGTTTGCCGTTCCAGGTAATGTGTGGTCCTTATTACAGGGATAAAGATAATGATACTGAGATTACTTTTCATTAACTTAAACACAATAAAACCACAGGCTGTGTAATACAACTGTACTTTCATCATTACCTTTTAGGAGAGTACAGGTATTTAGGAACATTGCTATTGCTTAGCTTAATTATGCATGGGTTATCGTGCAGAGCATAGTGACTGATATGAATGGCACTATACCAGGACACCTAATTTTTCTTTAATTGACTTGTGAATAGACAGATTGCCCACCCTAAAGAAGGCCTGATGCCGTGCGCTTTTAATATAATGAGTTGATGAAGGGCTGCAGTTATTATATCAAGTGGCGTCTTCACACATTTTGCATACCATGCGCAGTTCAATTTTGCCTGCTGCACACTTTAGCTCAGCATCTATGCAGTGGATTTCAGCATCAAGGGGGGACATGCAACGAGCATTGTACCTGTCGCAAACGGAACGATTAGCAGAATCGGCACGTTTGCGACCGGTAAAATGCACTTTGCAATGCAACAAAAAAATGGATTTGCAAATTAGGTAATTGCAATTTTTTGTGATTACCTAAATTGCAAAAGCATTTAGAGAAACGCAAATTGCGATTCCTTTAAATGCGATGCATTATGCATTTGCATATTGCGTTTTTGCAATTTGGAATCTCTGATTAACATCAACTGAAAGTTGATGTAATTTGCAATTCCGTAGAAAAATACATAGAATTGCATTTTTCTAAGTGCCATGTGGCGCACACACATAAGGGCATGTGTGTGCTCCATATGTGCATGCACACATGCATGTTTTAGAGGTGCATCAGGTGGCCTTTAGGTCCCCTAGCATCCTTGAATTATTATAATTCAATTTGCGAGTACCTATTTGGTATTCGCAAATTGCGACTGCTGTCCCATGGGAAGGCATTCCTTAATTGGGAATCGCAATTTGCGATTTGCAATTAAGGAATGTGTAGGTATAGCTAATATTTTAGCGAAACCTACATGCATAGGCAATGGTGATTACTTAATACCGATTACTTAATAATCGCTATTAAAGAATCGCAATTGCCTAGCTTGATGCATGTGCCCCTAAGGGCCTTATTTAGAGCTTGGTCGATGGGATACTCCGTTGCAGAATTTAATAGGGAAAGGTAAGACCTAATATTTAAAGCTCTCTGTAAATGAAAAAAAGTGATAGGCACCTATTCACTCCTTGGTGCCAGGCTACATTTTGCACATCCAAAGTCCTAGGGCTGTATTACACAAAGAACTCTAGAGTCATAACAGGAGTGTGCTCACACTTACTGTGCCCGAGGCACTTCATTATTACAAAAGGGGTTGCAGGGACTTTCGTTTCCCCTTCAGTAATACAGAGAGTGCTGGCACACCTGTAGCAGCAGCATTATCCTAAGGGGCATAACCTCATTTACATTGATGACTTGTCCACATGTAAATGAAGAAAACGCTCTGCTGCTGCCGCTATGCAGTTTAATATATTTATTTATTTATTTTATTTATTTTACAGATTTGTAAAGCGCATGGCTGCCCGTAAGCGTCCCAGCGCTAGTGACAAGAAACCAGGTGCAGGGGGAGCATTACGGGAACAGCCATGTCTTGAGTGCCCTGCGGAATGAGAGTAGGTTAGGCTGGGCTCTGATGTCTGGGGGCAATGCGTTCCATAACTTGGAGGCATTATATGCAAAGAGTCGACCTCCAGAGCGGGCTTTCTTGATTCTGGGTACGAATGCCAAGTTGCAGTGTGAAGAACGTAACGTTATCTTGGTAGTATAGGGGGTGAGAAGGTTTTTTAAGATGGTTGGAGCCTTACCATGCAGAATTTTATATGTCGTGCAAAGTGCCTTAAATTGTATTCTCTCCTGGATAGGCAGCCAGTGCAAGGCATTCAGGCTGGTTTGGCTGAACAACGATGATGGGTTCCTGTGATAAGGCGGGCAGCAGTATTTTGTCCTGTCTGAAGTTTTGATAGTACTTTTTTAGGGGCCCCCAAATAGAGGGCATTGCCGTAGTCTAGGCGGGACAACACAAGGCCGTGGATCAAGAGTTTTTGGGATTGTGTTGGAAGTAAAGGCAGAATTTTTCTAGCGGTCCGTAGGAGGCCATGGCACACACCAGCCGTTTTTCTTGCTTGGGTGGAGAAATTGAGGCCTTCATCCAGCCAGATTCCTAGACTCTTGATTTCTTGTTTCGGATTAGGTGGTGTGCCCATACAGGGCGGCCACAGGGATTTAGGTTGGTAGAGTGACTGATTGCCTAGGACCATTATCTCTGTCTTGTCATTGTTAAGTTTGAGATGTGAGATGTTCATCCATTTAGTTATGTTACTAAGACAGTTGTGGAGGTTGGTGAGGGATTGGTCTTGCTGACTTAAGGAGACTACCAATTGGGTATCGTCAGCGTAGGTTAAAAGCTTAATCCCAAATGGGGTGACGATCTTCTCAAGGGGGGACATGTAAACATTAAAAAGGGTTGGACTCAGGGACGAACCCTGAGGGACCCCACTGCTGATGGCAGTGGGCCTAGAAGTGAAATTACCATCTGCTACCTGGAAGGACCTATCGTTAAGGAAGGATTCCAACCAGGACAGGGCCGTTCCTACAATTCCAAGATCTCTAAGCCTATGGACCAGTGTCGAATGGTTGACGGTGTCGAAGGCAGCGCTCAGGTCCAGGAGGATCACTGCCACTGATCCTCCTGAATCGATGATTTTTCTTGCCTCTTCGACAACCGCCAACATCTCAGTTTCTGTGCTCTGGCCGGGCCTAAATCCCGTCTGAGACGGCTCCAGGAGACCATTGGTTTCGAGGTATTCAGAAAGGTGGTGATTGACATATTTCTCGGCTATTTTACTAATGCCTGGGAGCAAGGAGATCGGCCGAAAATTGCCTAGTTCTAGTGGGTCCAAATGCGATTTTTTAATAAGGGCTTTGACAATTGCTTTTTTCCAACTAGGTGGAACAACGCCATAGGTAAGTGAGATATTAATCAGCTTTGCCAGGTAAGGAAGAATGGTAGGCGCAACTAATTTTAGGATGTTAAAGGGTGCGGGATCGGTTGGGGATCCACTTTTGATTGAATATAGTATTGGAGAGAGAGTATCTGTTGTTAGGGGGGTGAAGTGGGACAATTGATATGCTGTAGCATGGGGTGTGAGACTAGGCGGATTAAAAATGGAGAGAGCGTCAGATGTTTGTGACGGAAGAGAATTGAGAATGTTTTTAATCTTTGATTCAAAAAATTCCGCAAGTTCATTGCATCGGATAGCTGATGGCTCTACTAGAGGGAAAGCATCAGGTGCTTTGAGAAGTTTCTTAGCAATTTGAAACGTCTCCCTTGATGAGTTGGTGGATGAATTGATTTTTTCCTCGAAGTATTTGACTTGGGCGATTTTAAGTGCCTTTTTGTAGTTGAGAATGGTCTGTTTATATTCAATTTTTTTAATAGGGTCGAAATTTTTTCTCCAGTCTCTTTCTGATTTTTTACAGACTTTTTTTAGAAGTCGCATTTCCTGAGTAAACCATGGGGAGGTAATTTTACCTCGGGGCTTACAGGAAGGCTTTTTCGGTAGGGTTTTGTCCAATGTCTCTCCTATCCAATTCGAAAACTCAGCGTCGGCGTGAATAGGGTTGGAGACAAGTTTAGGGAGCGCTCTAGATTTAACTTCCATTTTTCTGGGTCTAGTGTAGCCCAAGAGCGAGTGGGCTTATTAGGTAGAGATTTAGGGCGTAAGATGTGAGATAGCTGCCAATTCAGTGAAATTAAGAAATGGTCAGACCATGGTACCGGAGTATGATCTAAGATAGTAAGATCAATAATGTTGGAGAAGATAGGATCCAACAGGTGGCCCAGTAAATGGGTCGGTTGTCTACTTTGTAGCCTAAGCTGAAGGGTTTCAAGGTCTGCTATTAGGTCAGAGGCCGGTTTGACTTCCTTTTTATCGAAATGGATATTCAGATCTCCTAGGATCATAAAAGTGGAGTGAATGGCAGCCAATGTGCATGTATGTTCCATAAGAGATTCACTGAACTGGCCCATGGGTCATGGAGGGCGGTAGATAAGAATTCCTGACAAAGATCTACATGGGGAGGCTTGAATTGAAAATAAAACATGTTCACAATCTAGGAGGGGGCTGCCTTGCAATCGGCAGGAAAGATGGTCTTTATAGATTATAGCAACACCCCCTCCCTTCCCTTTGGATCAGTCTCCATGTTGAATTAGGAAGCCCGGAGGAAGGGACTTGACGATGTCTGGGTCGGAGTCTGGTCCCAACCAGGTTTCCGTTAGGAAAAGAACGTCTAACTGGCGATTTTCTAACGTGTGGTAGATTTCTATTGAATGCTTAGGGAGTGATCTGCAATTAATCAGGGCCCTGCGCATTAGGATGGAGGAGGAATGTTGAGGCTTAGTAGGTGTAAATTTATACGGGCAATGGAGGCAGTGGTTGAAGGAGTTGTCCCCAGTTACAGAGTGTAAGCAAGGGCCCTTTAGCTCTCTATTCAAAAGTAGCAGAGCATCCCTTGAATATCTGTGCGTAAGGTGGATAACATTATCTATAGTGTCTGGCTGTGAGCTCTGCCTAGCGCGGACGAGCGCAGACGAGCTTGCCTTAAGCGCGCCTTCGGCGCGCCATCGTCGCGCCCGCTGCGCTCGTCCCCTGCGCTTCCGGCAAAAGCACATGCTTTATGGGATTGCAGAGGGTGTTGGAGGGGGGGTGTGGCCAGCTGCTGCAGTAGCAAAGAGGCCCTCATGAGGCACACCAAATCACAAAGAGTTTGCACACAGTCAGTACATCATCAGTGGACACCCTATGAAAGTAGTCCCCTAGCCCCCTCCCCCCCCAACATCCTGCACTGGCCGGGTACAGTTACTCACTGCTCCCACCTGCAGGGTAAACTCTGTCCCTCCTTAGTAGTGCAAACTAGGTACTGCCTGAACAGTGAAAGACTGAACACCTATTTGAAGTGATCATGGAAGCTAATTATATGTAATTGGGCACACAGCCACTGTTTGTATCCTGCTCACCTCATTAAAGTAACAAAGAAACACAGCGCGCCCTTAGTATTATATGGGCCAAAGCTTTTTCCCCCGTACACCGCTCTGATTTCCGGAAATCATGCTGGGTTGCTTCCACTGCTCACATAAGTTTCTCCTCTGCTCCTGGTCTCACATTTTGACAATATTTCAGGGAACAGGAGTCATCCTGTGTTACCTCATCAACCATTAATGGCTGACTTCTCTGCTGTTTACCCAAACTTCACAATGCAGATAAGGTGAGCAGGAATCATGCTGTAATGCATCCTATTCGTGGCAGCTCACTCCTCCCCTGGTAGTCACACATCACTCCTGCATTGGTCGGTGCCTAGCCTTAGTTACAATGCTACTACCTCCAACTTCTGCTTTCAAGCCATTGGTGGCAGATTCCAATGTGCTGAACAATGTACCCTGCTAGGATACAGATTAATCATGAAGTTAAGATTTTGCTGTTAGATGAAGTGATGGAACATAAGGTAGAGACATTGACAACGTTTTTACAAAACATTATCCTATTTATAAGGAGAGCTGCAATTCTCTCTCTTCTGTTGGAACAAATGTTCTTAGCGTATGTGGTAATTCCTCTGTAGTCCCAAAGGATGTGATTATTTCTGAACCTGTTCACAGGAAAGTTGAGTCCATCTTAAAGACTTATTAAGACTTAGGGGCACATTAGGATAACGGGCGGATCGCCACCGCCCGTATGGTGGTGGCGATTTGCCCGCCTAAAACCTCCGCCCTCTGCCAATTTCCCCCCGCCACATTACCATGGCGGGGGGGACCCTGGCAGATGGTAAGACCGTCCGCCAGTTTTCCACCAGTAGGTAAAGGAAAAGCAGTTTATATGGTGACGGTGTCTGTTAGACACCGCCAGCCATATTACTATGAGGGCGGAAGCATGCCTTTCCGTGGGGGCATTGTTGCCACGGAAAGGCATGCAGAACTGCTTGTGGGGGCCCGTTGGGGGCCCCCAGGGACTCTGGGGGGTGCACATGGGGGGTACCCCCTTGCACCGCGTGGTGCCTGCCATGTTGTGCATGGAAGTGCACAACATGCCTTCCTGGCATTGTGGCGGGCAGTGCTGAGTGCACCGCTCGCCACCATGTTAGGAATGCAGGATGCGCCCACCACTGTGGCCGGCGCATCCTAATGGCACCCACGGGACCCCCGCCCTTATGGCCGGCATTCCCTTTTTATGACGGGAGCCATCCTAATGTGCCCCTTAATCTTGACATTCGTACTAGCATGTATACTTCAAATTCTTACCTGTGAAATGAACAGAAAAAACGTTGGTATCTCTCTGTTGTGCAGTTACAAATGTATCCATCTCAAATCCTTAACAATTTAAGTATAGTGTCCCATGTGACTCCTTTCAGACTAGGAGTCCTTGCAATAAAAAGAATAACACACTGTAATAGTAGAGTGTGTTGAGAGGTGTTCAGCTCACATACATTGCCTTTTAACCAGGCTTAGGTATTTACTGAGCACCAAGCCAACAATGCTGTCTTATGAAGAAAACTGAAAGATGTATGTTGTACAATTAAAGGTTTGTTCAATTTTTGTATATAAATATTTAGTAGAAAGTTCCAATGCATTTTATGGTACGACCTTCTTCAACAGTTTTAATTACATATGGGTCATCATTCTTACAAAAGAACAAAAGTCTAAGCAAAGCCATGTACGACACAAGGAAGACCAATAGAAAAAGATCAGCTTAGACCCTACTTACTCAAAACTGAACCACAAGTTGTACCATGAATCATGTTGGAAATATATGATGAAGATCACAAGAATCACACAGAATTAGATGTATGAAGATGCTTGACAATGGAAGCCCAGAACACAAAAATCTTAACCAGTTGTTTGGGAATGTTGATGATGCTGCGCAGGACTCTGCCCTTGCTTCCCCAGATCTCGTGACAAGTGGCGGCTCAAGCCCTCGTCTTATCCCACCTGGACTACGGCAATTCACTGTACCTGGTGTCTCTTAATGGAGTTATCGGACAATTGCAGGTTGTGCAAATGCTGCAGCGTGCACACAGCTTGGAATTCCCAGATCACAGTCAATTAGACAAGGAATAAGAGACCTCCATTGGTTCCCCATTGCCCAAACAGTAGGATTTAATTTACTGTGTATTACCTACCCAGCTTTACAGGATCAAAGTCCACTTACCCTGTTCCAGATCATCATCCCCTAAATTCTCTACAATTCACTTCGATCTTCAAACCTACATTTGGTCACCACCCCTGTTATTAAAACAGCTAGAAGGGGTGGCCCATCCTTCAATTTTAATGTAGCAAAGCTCGGGAATTCTCTTCGTTTGGCTATACGAGCTACAGAGAATGAATTACACTTTCAGAAAGTGCTTAAACCCGGTCAGTGTTTGGGCATATTCCTTCTTCTGTTATGTTACTACCTCTCTCATCCAGTGCAGGGATGCGGCACCATGTGCATAAAACAAACAAAAAAACTATTTAAACCACGAATGCTAGAGCAGCAGGAATACAGAAGCAGTCCTGAGGAGAATGGAACGTTTGAAGTCGGTTAAGTTGCAAAAATAGACACCACTGGAACGAAAAGATCATAAAAGGAACAAATCCCAGCACTACATGCTGGGAGAGTTGAACCAAAAAACATGTAAGTAAATCCGTAATTCAAAAACAAAAGATGCAAAAGAGCTGCTAAAACTGCCAGAAAGCAGTCGGAAAGTAGCTCCAATAGTAACAGGTTTCTGGATTATGGATTAATTGGCATATTTTGGGGTTAAATCTTGGGGCTCGGACTTTGTTTCTCTAATGTACTCCCCATTCCACTGGTGTCTATCCAGATTTTAAAGATGTAAAAGAAGAGCCATGAAGACCAAACATCAGCTGGAAATAATCCCAAATTGTGACAAGTGACACAAGTCACTATTAGTGTTTTTTCCCAGATGCTTGCTAGATTATAGATTCAAATGCATACTTTTTTTTAAAAAAAAACATCCAGTGTATACCTGGGGCTTTATTCCTCTTATTGTTTTCTCATTCCAGAGGTGTCTTTTCTGGCAACACCACCCCATTCAGAGGGTTGGGTGTCTTAGGTGGACCACTTCATGTACTGGTTACATTATCTTCTTCCTTGCTTTTTACCACTTTTCCTGGAAAAATTGACATGGTTTTGCAAGTCCTGAGATTGCTTTGGCCTGTTTGACTTCTTAATGCATTGTCTCCCCTTCCTAACATCACTAGGCTATTGGTCTGGATTTGCTAGGACTGTATGGAGGTCATTCTGTTTTTCTTTCTTGACTTCCATATGTTAGTTTGCCCTTTTCAGACTGGCTGTTGGACCAGAGATGGCTTCTGCTGGTTGCCCTTTGAGGAGACATTCTCTGTTACCACTCAGTTACCAGAGGTTAAGAAAATTATCATGGAAGTTGAGTAGGCTAGGTACCTGTGTGTAGGCAAGTTCCTGACAGATGCTGATTCCAATTGGAGTTCCAGTCTTATAGGCACAATTGGGTGGGTATTCTTTGTGTCTTGGTACCATACTGAGGCACTTGTTCTCTGGAGTTGTCCTAATGGTCTTTTACTGAATTTATTGAAGGGTAGGCATGACTTGGAGCTTGCTATCGGTTCCCTCTAGTTACAGTGGTTCTCCATCAGGGCTCTGCAGAAGCCATGGTATGGTTTGTCAAAACGTCACAAGTTTGGTGTCACACAGTTTAAAATATTTCACACTGCAGTGTCTGATGTCCACCTCTCTGTATCACAGCTGGAGGCTGTCTCTGGTGCTTTCAGCTTTTCACAAACCTCCTAGGGTCCTCTATCTAGGATGCATCTTGGGTTTCTTATTTTTTAAGTTCAAAGAATTTTTATTGAAAGAAAATAAGGTGCCAAAGTATCATATCGATATTAAATTTACATCAAAACATTTTAAGCATTTTACATTCAAAGTGCAAACATCGGTCTATGAATATCAATTTGAAAAGGAGAGAAAATAAGATATGTGAAACTTAAATGCCATTGGGAGACAAAAATAATTTTTTTGAACCTTTAGGAGAATCAAGATGGTTTAAGAACTTCCTGCTGAGAGGGTTTTAGCATAGAGGTTTGTTTGGCACTAGCATCAATATATGTTGTGACAGGTGATCACAAATCAAGATGTTTTGTTGCCAAATGAATAGGATAAACAAAGGCAGTATCTAATCTATGATTATGACAAACAGCTTACCACCAGGCCTTGTAAGAGATTTTTTTAGAGTCTTTCCAGTTAATGATGATTTGCTGAAAGGCAATCGCTAATAGTAGGTCAATAATTTTGACAATGAGCAGGACATCATCCCCGATAAAAGAGAGGCTACCCAAGAAAACATGAGAAAAAGAAAAAGGAAACTTGGTATAAAAAATTACATTGATTTGAGACCATACTTGTTTCCAAAAAGTGTGTACATGTGAGCATGAAAATAGCATATGGAATAAATCAGCATTGGGAGACGAACAAGTCCAACAAATATCTGGCGTGGTTGAGAATCTTTTGCTTAAAGTGGCTGGCGTAAGTAGCAGCCTGTTGTAAACAAAAAATAGCGTTTGTGTGGTATTTGCTACCCTGGAGGATTTACGAATCTTAGTCCATATGCCTTTCCAGAGTGATAATGGCCAACATGTAGAAAAGTCATGTTCCCATGCTTCTTCTGTTTTAGTCTTTTGTCTAGCCATGTCAATGCCTTGCAAGTAGCTATAAATAGTGGAAGCTTTGGGTGCAGTCCTTAATAATGTATGAAGGCTTGGAGAGGGTTCTGGGTTAGTGGAGGCATCATATGCTGGCGGAGGTGAGTATAGGTTTCCAACACAGTTGTTTTTAATATGTTATATTTGTGAATAAAGGAAGCTGGTAAGTTAAATAATTGGCTGAGTGTGTCAAAAGACAAAAAATGTGACTCTGAAAATAATTGATAGATCCATATTAAACACCTGTGTCTCAAGTTCTCCAGTAAAAGTGTTTATTTCGGATCATCAGGTTTTTATTGTGCCAAATTGTTGAGTCAAGGAAGGAATCCGTGGTAAGGTGAGTAGGAGAGGAAGGTAAATCAAGGAGTTTGGAAGTATGTTTTATTATTGGAGTGGAAACAGATTGTGGCTTACGTGAGAAGGAGAGGTATTCCTGAAATGAGAAGGGAGATAATGTCATTCTGAAATTTTTTCAGTGCATTTATTCATGCATAATATCACTGTGCCTGAAATTGAGGGTGCAAAGTGTAAACCTAAATATTTAATATAATTTGGGCTCCAAGAAAATTTAGAAGCATGAAAGTCTGAACTAAAAGTGCATTTCGTTAAGGGCAGAATGTCACATTTGCCATTATTCAATTTGTACCTGGAAATGAGAGAGTAAGACTCAACTTCTGCTAAAAAAAAGCCAGAAATGAGTCATATCGTTTTCACTCAAAAAGCAAGATATCTGCATAGGCTGGGAGGTTGATATGGACGTTTGACGTTTGAAATCCATGTATGTTTGGATTTTGATGTAATTTGGTCAATAATGTTTCCAAGGCCAAATTGAACAAGAAGGGGGGGTGAGGACACCCTTGACGTACTCCTCTGCCTGAGTTAAAAAATGGGAAAATAAACTCGTTGGCGCATACAGCGGCTCGAGGGTTAGAGTAAAGGAGAGATATTAAATTAAAAAAATTAGGGACGAAGCCAAACCATTTAAGAGTGTAAAATAGGTATTTCCATTCAACTCTATCAAAAGCCTTTTGGACATCCAACACAATTGCTGCTAAAGAGTGATTTAGGTGAGAGGATTTGGATAGAAAATTAAAAAGAAGTTGTATGTTATCGGTTATAAACCGCCCCTTAACAAATCCGTATTGTTCTTTCCCTAACAAATTCGGAAAGAACAAATCTAAACATATGGCTAGGCCTTTAGAAAAAAAAGTTGTAATCAATAGTGACCAGGGAAATGGGCCTATAGTTTCTACAATACTTAGAGTCTTTACCTTCTTTGGGAATACGACAGATATGTGCTTCCGAAAAAGAACCAGAGGAGTTATTTGAAGAACAGAAAAAGTTTATCAGAAAGTGCAGCTTGGGTATTAAAAGATTAGAAAAATTGAGATAAAATTCGACAGTAAAGCCGTCTGGACCAGGTGCTTTGTCTTTTTTCAAGTTTTAAAGAGCTTTTAAAAGTTCTTGTGGGTTAAGGTCCGATTCTAAGGGAGACGAATCCGGATGGGTATGTTTGAGAAAAACTGTGATAAAATATAGTCCGTGGGTTGAGTTTCCGATGCATAAAAAGACATGTAAAAGAGAGAGAGAGAGAGAGAACTCATTCGAAATGTTGGCATCCTTAAGTTTTAAGACATTATGTTCATCATAGACAGACTCAATATTTAATTTGTTATGCCTTATTTTTAAGTAGTTGGCTAGTATTTTCCCAGCTTTGTTTTTATCACCATAAAACTTTGCGCTAGACTTTAACAAATAAAGCAGGGCATCCTCTGTTGATTTCTTGTTAAATATCACTTTGGCATTTATAAGAGCTGTTAAATTATCTATCGAGTTAGAAACATAATATGAGTGTTCCAGTTTCTTAATGTCTTGGAGGTGATCCCTGGTACACTTACATGCAATTTTCGTTTTTTTGCAACACAACTAATAATAAAGTCTCTTGCTGAAGCTTAAAAAGCATCCCAAATAGTCAGGAGTGGTAAGGACTCTGTTTGATTCATCTCAAAGTAATCATTAAAAAAAGTGAAAGAAGCTGTAAACTTTGGATCTAAGAGAAGCACGATGTTAAAGCGCCATCTTCTAGGGCATTAATTCTGGGCAATATATCGAATCCAATCGAAACAGGTGCATGCTCCGATAATAGGATGGGACCAATTTCAGCATGTGTAGGGGACTGCAAAATGTTATGGGAGACAAATACATGATCAAATGTGGATTGAGTTTGATGAGCAGAGGAGTAAAACTTATATATTTTCTAGTGGTCTGCTTGCAAAGGCGCCAAGCGTCGAGAAGTCTATATTGAGTATTGGTGGGTGTAAAAGATCCATGTGGTTTATTGGGGACAAAAGAAACTTTAGAATTTCTGTCAATGAAAGGGTAAAACACCTAATTACAGTCTCAAGCCAATATAAAGTTATCTTCCATACAGCTAGAAATTTGTTTAGCCAGTGCAGGCCTAAAAGAGGCATCTCCTCCAGTGGAGGCACAGACATTGAGAAAAGAAACTGGAACACCTCTTAGTGATAATTGAACAATGAGCCATCTATCATTTATATCTGATTCTTGCGATATAAGTGTAACTGGGAGAGATTTTCGGCACAATATCGCAACTCCATTTCGTTTACCATCACCTTGAGAAAAGTAAACTTCCCCCACCCAGCCTCTTTTTAATTTCAGGGATTCAGTTTCCGTGAGGGGTGTCTCTTGTAAGAAGACTATATTGGCGTCTAGCCTGGCCAGATGAGTTAATACCCTCTGTCTCTTTATAGGAGAATGTAACCCCCTAATCCCCTAATGTTCCATGAAACTAATTTTAGTGGCATAAAATAGTAAGAAAAATAGAGATAACTAGAGGAAATGATAGTCCAATTCAACGAGGCGCAACTGAAGAATATGAGAAACAAGAAGAGGAAAATAAACGTGCAAAAAAATCCTGAGCCAAAGAGGAGTGAAAATAGCAGGTGGCTGATTCCAGAAATAAAGCTAAGGTAGGACAGAACCATGAGAAATAGGTAAGATGTATAGGTAGCAAAAGGAATGAAAGAGAGAAAGAATTAGATGCATTGCGTGAGACAGAAAAAACAATGTAGAGATGAAAAAAGAGGTAGAAGTATTAAAGACACCATGAGAAGAAGATAAAAAAGATGTAAAACCAAAGACTAAACAAAAGACAATACAAATAACATACCTACAAAAACGAAACAAGGATGTGTGGGTGGGAGGAACCACGTGGAGCAGACAAACCATCTAGGGATGACTAAACCTGACCGGGGAGACATCATGCCAGAAAGTAAACGAATCTGTAAAAAGAGAAGAATAATATAATTACCAACAAGTTATAAAATGAACAAGGAATAGCTGATGAGTAGGTAAAATAAACTAGAGACAGATTGATAAAAGCAACAATAAACTCGTGAACTAATGTAAGCAAGCTAACAGTGTATAAGAAATTCATGAGAGTAAGTGATGTGAGAAGAAGAAGATCCCAAAGAATCCATCTGAGCCGTAGCGTGAGAGTTGATGAAACTTTGTAGTCATATAGGATCCTCCTATGACATTGTTTTGTTATTATACGTAACTTCATATAGACATGGGTGATACAAACCATATCTGGCCCCCATGGAGCGGAGAACAAGTCTCATATTGAAGAAAGCTTTACGCCTGGCTGCTTTCAGTAAGTCAGTATATTCAAGAAAGTATAGGATGACTCCTCTTGGGTGTTGTGTAGAAGAGGTATTGGAAGAAACTAGGCATAACCTGTGAGCGTGTTGTATATTCAACAAGGTGCCCTCTGGTAGGTGAAGGTTCTGAGGAAGGAATGATTTAAAGAAGCCAACAGGGTCCGCACCTTCCGTCCCCTCCTCCAGTCCATAAATACGTACGTTATTTCCTCTATTGTGGTTTTCAAGGTCCTCAACCTGCCTTTGCAGTGACGATACCTGTGACTGCAAGGATGTAACACTCTTGGGAGTGTCAATGAAGGAGGAAACATTTCATTCAACAGCCATGAGTCTAGTGTCAAGTTGTGACGAGTTGTCTGAGAGAGCTTGCAGCCTGGAGTTGCTTTCTTCAACAAAGGGCCTAAAAGCTCTTATCTCCTTTAATAAGGATTCCATTGATACTGGAGAAGATGACTTGGGTGGTGACGCAGGATCTTCTTTATGGCGTTTAATGTTAGATTTTCCTGGCAGAGCTGGTGCAAGATCCATTGTGGTATTATTACTTTCTGACATATGCAAACCTAAGTCTTCTAGTTTAGAAAATTCCGAGAAAAGGTTTGACATTTTGACAAAAGAACGCTTCGACTTGGAAGTATTGCAGAAAGCTACTTTCGTCCTGCCCATTACATATCAGAAGAATAAAGTGAAGAAACCAATTAATTTTGAGAAGCATCGTTGGAAAATAATATATGCCACCAGCGAAGCTGTTATATTAACTTGCGTTCGCCAGAGAATTTAAAATCATTAGAAATCCAGGACTATAATGTTATCCACTGTGACAAAAGCAGGCAAATATCAGAATGTTCCTGTTCTCTGGTCTCAAAAAACATAACGGTAACGATGGTGGTATAAAATTATGTAGAGGGATATGCTGGTAGTGAATGGTAGAGGTAAATACACACCATAATGAAGCTCAGGGAGTCGTTTTAATGTGTGCACTAAAGCCATTAAATGGCAGTCACATTAAAATCTCCTCAAAATGCATGAAGTAAAGCAATGAGAAAATAGTGCTTCCCCGCAGTAGTAAGTATCAGGAACTGTCTCAAGTAGATTGTGCACACCGTGTTTGGAGGAAAACAAGTAAAGAAAGGCATAGCTGCCGCTTGTATGAGGAGGCAAACGTCCGCATCGTGGTAAAAAGCAACAAAATGGCGGCCGCGACTGAGCTGCCTCGCTACATAGAATTTACCTGCTGAAATGTGCCAAAATTATGACGAGAAAGTCGTCGGGCGGATCCTTTTCAAAGTACGCGTCTCTTCAGGTTTGCATTTTGCTGCATAGCTTCACGCTAGATGAACTCCAGGCGCGATTTGACAAACCGCGATAGCCTCACTGAGATGCCGCCATACTCTCCGGGTGCCTAGCCATGCCCCCCCTCCCCCTGTTTCTTATTTTGAAGACATTTATTTCTGGCAGCCTTCACTTGAGCTTGAAGATTGCTTGAATGGGGATTTTTGATTGGCAATGCCTCCATATTGTTCCTGAACGTCTTCCACTTGGGCCCGGGTGCATGACTAAGGTGGTCTTGCACCTATAATGAAAAGAGGTGATCGTCCTTCCTGTCTTGTTTGTGGCCTCTCATTCTTAACACAGAGAGGCATGGCACTTTCTGCATGTTTCCATGTAGTAACAAGCTACCTTTCAGGTCTAAACCTTTCAACTGTGTGACAATCTGTCTGTGAGCTTTGGGTTTTTGGTCATGGGCAGGATGATTCTACATCGACTCTTTGTCAGTGGGTTGAGTGTGCCATCACCTATGCAAATGATGTGGCTACTTCTCCATTGCCTTGTTTAGTGCAGGTTAGACAAACTCAGGACTTGGGTGCATCCTTGGCAGAAGCCAGAACGGCATCTATTTTTGATATTTGTTAGGTTGATAGGTGGTTTAATCATAATTCATCTCTGACTACCAGCTGGAGGGAAGAAAGGACCTCTGGATTTTAGCAACAGTGAGCTTTTGGCTGCTTTCAGGAGTGATTCCTTTTTTTAAATGTTGTCAATTACTAAATAAATGTGTGGCATCAACTCTGGAGTGAGCCCTTTCTTTATGAGATCAGGGAATGGGGTACTGGTGTGGCAACTCCTCATTTCTTTCATGACAGGGACACGGACAGTGATTGAGGACATCATTGCCTAATCAGTTGTACTTCGGTATGACATGATATTGCGTCACTCTGCCCCTCCTTTATGCAACCCACCCCTGATATAGGAGAGATAAGTGCATCGAGGAGAGAAGAAAGCTGATTTTACATTATTCTTCAATTCTACTCAAAGAGCAAGTATGTGCAATGAAAATGTATCATGACGAATCCACATAAATAATGCATTTGATTACTGAATGTAAAGCATTGCTCCTGAACATAAGGACGATGGTACATTGCTTAGTGTGACTTGTAAAGCTAGTTCTAATAGGTATGCATGTTACATAATCTGCAAACTTAAGGTAGTACAAGCAAAAAGGCACTCTTAGGGTAAACAGATTGTTGAATAATGACATCTAGTTGGAATAATCATTTGAGCCCACATCAATAGCACTGAGAGGCTGGAGAATCACCACGAAGCTAAGAGAGTTCTTATCTGTGATAATGTCTTGAAACTACAGTGGCTCTCTTACGAGTTGCACATAATCACCGATGAGCCTCCTAATGGGAGTAAAAGTCCCAACCCTATTACGAGTAACACATTAATCCACAAGGCTCAGTTTTCCACCCATGACTTTGTCACCTCAAAGCTGCCAAATCATCTGGGTGAAAATAAGGCAATGGCCAAGGAACAACTAAGAGAACTGGATATGGTAAATTTGATTCCCCAGTAGGTCGCAATTTCTTGGTGCACCCTCGAAGTACACCTGGTGCTCGCCCTTCCTTGGAGTTACCTGAGCAGCTGGGAAAGGTGTGCGGAATTAGCTTTCTTATTCACACACCACTCACAACGAGGCCCAGTGTGTCAGTCCATCTTATCTATTTCATCACTTTTACTATATGTAAAAAAAAACTGTTGAAAAACGGACTAAATTGTTATCTTAGTAAAAAAATGTGTCATAATATTGCCGTCACAGATCCCTGCGTTGTGACCAAGCCGAGGCTGCAGGGAAGAATGGGGCAAACGTGAGCCACGCATGTTGCCGTAACTTCCACTGGTTTGCTGATGCCCTAGCCATGAGAGGAGCTGCTGATTGATGGCCGCAGTCTCCATCTCTGACTTCATGAGCCATCGCCTGCTTTGAGCTTTTCGCTCAAGTTAGACCCCGCTGGCTCTTTCCGCGTGCACTGTTTTGCGGGGCTCAGCGGTTCGCGGCTGCCTCTATAGCCGCTTTCATGCCCACCTCTGCTCTGCTTTTGCTAAATGGGCAGTGTGGGAGACACGTGAGGACGCGAGGACACTGACAGCGGGAGGACTTGCGGTGAGCACAGCAGTGAGGCGCTTTGCAAAGGGACTCTGCATTGGTGTCCGGCTTTGGAGAACGGGCAAGTGAAATGAGAGAGGGTGCTTGCTGATGCTGAGGAAGACACTGGCGCTACGGTAGGCGTCAGGGAAAAGCCACCAGTGCAGCGCAGCAGCTAGGGAGCAATCACTGTAAAGTCTGGACCCCCCCTGCAGGAACGTTTGAACTTTTGAACTTGGTAACCAGAATGAGTTGGATCCTGGGCAGGGGACAGCGGAAAAGGTCATCTCTGTACTGGCATAGCTCGAGGGGCATACATACCTCTTAAAGCCTCTGAAAGCACACATGAGATGAAGCTGCATGAAGCTGCATGTCTGCATATCTCCATAACGTACACATGAGGATCTCAAAGGGGTGATTGGATATTACCCCAGGTTACTGCAGTTCGGTGCCCATACAATCACTGCGCTCTGTGCTCTCTGCTTTGTCCGCTGCTGGGTTTGTCTTTAGTTGAACACACTCCCCATATATTAAGCGTTTTGGTATTCTGTGATAAGTTAAGCAATTAAGGGAAAAAAAGAACCAATAAATAAAGAACTAAGAAAGAAGATGTCAGAAGTCTCAAAAGCAGCAGCAACATTACGAAATAAACAGTATAAAACTAGGGCAGGAAAGGAGTTTCTAAAATCTGGCCAATCGCCACCAACACCGGTATTAGCGTCCATAGGTGTCAGAAGAGTGAAAAGAAATGCCCAGCAAAGAATGGACTTAAAAGCTAAACAGCTTGGACAGAATGTCTTTGACACAACCTTGGAGGAAGAGGAAGAGGAGACCCTATCTGCACTCTCAGCTGATTTAAGTATGTTGGCTGTGGGTGGTGAAGAAGAAGAAGGAGGAGAGGGGGATGGAGTAGGGGATACATCGAGCAGAGAGAATGATAATCCGATGAATTCTAAACAGTATTCCCTTTTCAGCAAGTCCCTCGCGATACGGGGAAAACCTACTGGCACACCGAAAACAAGCACAGAGGAGCAAAAGGCGGAGGATCAAATAGGTCAGAAAGGCCTACAGGATACCCAAGGCCAGAAAATACTACTCACCCCTGCCCACGTCCTGTCAGACCAAGTCATACATCCACTGCTCCAATTGAAATCGTACACAGTGCCAGATTCTGTAGAAACAAGTACAGCTATCCATGGGGAATCGCCTCTGACTAGCCAGCTACCGATCGAAGAAGCTCAAATACCTCTACAGACACCGCAAAAGAAAGATGGGAAAGAGATACTGGAAGATAAGTTGGATTCTGCATCTGAACCAGAACTAGAATCAGAGCCAAAACAAGAAAAGTAAACACTACTCACTTCAAGAGTCGACTAAAACCTTGGAAAGAAAAGAGCCGAACAAGACTCTTCAATACAAGAAATGCTTATAACTATTTTCAGGAATTAAGAGAACTGAAGGTATTGAAGCATTTGAAATATCACAGCTGGATAATAGATGGAGGAAAATCTAGGCAACCTACCCAGAAGGGTTACAGAGTTGGAGGCTCGTGTCTCAGCCCTGGAAGATAACATCACCACCCTGCAAAAGGATCTCCAGGTGTTGAATACAAATAAGAGTCAGATGGAATCAAAGTTACAAGAGCTGGAGATTTACAATAGGAGATCCAATCTACGTCTCGTGGGAGTATCGGAGGGACTGGAAAGTGCGGAAATGGTAAAAGGGACTGAGACTCTGTTGAATAAGGTAATACCTGAATTACAAGGGGATTTCACAATCACCGGAGCCCATAGGGTACCTGCACATACATCCTCGAATCTTAAGTACCCAAGAACCATTCGAATACATTTCTCAGATTATAGAATTAAAGAGCAAATCTTAAATGCGGCAATATCAAGGAGATCATTCACCACCAACAAAATCAAAAACTTTAAAATCTTTTCTGATATGTCAGCCGACCATGCCCATAGACAGAAGGATTTTGTCAAAATGATTGACTCTTTTAAAGCCAAAAAGGCGCAGACGATGATTGTGCAGCAATCTAAATTAAAAGTCATAGCCAAAGGAAAGTTTTTTATTTTCACAGACACATCAGAAGCCCAAAAACCTTTTGGAAGGTCTCAATGCTACATAAGGAAAAGGAGACTCTGTGGCCATGAGTCTGCCTTGAATAATAATGAGTTGTATTTTTTCAGTAGTGGCATGAGAAACAATAAAATGTTTTCTTTGAGGGATGTGAGGTAAATCAGGAGATGTAACAGGATGCAATGAGATGGCCTCCAATAAAAAGAGGGAGAAGGAGGGAAGGATAGTGGGACAAGTTGGGTTCTCCCTTCTTTTGGGGAGGGTGGGGTGTAGGGGTAGTGGTGGGGGTGAAGCAGTTAGAAAAAGAGAGTTCATAGACAGAAATCTGTTTCTTTTTTTAATAAGACAAAGAGGATACATAATGTTGCTATGGAAAGATGATGTTTGATATAACTGATATATTGCAAATTGATCATTGCACTTTAATGCACCTTAATGTTGATATATTTTGTACTGTAGTAATTTGGTCTAATTGGTCTAATAGCTTCATGATTTGCACTTTTAATAGTCGTTTGCACAATTGACATAAATTGTCCTGTAGTATGCTGGTCTAAATGTGTGATTTGCACTTTAATGTATGATTTGCACAATTGTCATAGTAGATATGGTAATGTATTGGTCTAAATATTTGTGCAGTTTGCACAACTGAATTGGCTTGTATTTTAGTGTATAACTTAGCCCGCTACCATCTTATTGGGAGAAAAGAATCAACAATTTAAGCGGTCACTCATCAATACATTTTACACTTTAGAAATGCATTTTGCACATATAGAACTGGTTGCACTTTAGTCGGTATGTCCCGGGGCCTGTGGACAAAACAGGCTATATTTCCAGTTTCTAAATACATCATGAATAGGAATACACTATTAATCCTGTCTCTGAATGCTAACGGTTTGAATAATAGGCGTAAAACTTGTGCAATAGAGAGCTGGCTAAAAGGTCACCACCCACATGTGATCTTTATACAAGAGACACATTTCCGAGCCTTAACAGATGCTAGTAAAATGCTTAAAAATTAGGCGGGTTCTTATTGCTCATCTGTGTCAGGGACAGCTCAGAGGCGTGTAAGCATCTACATAGGCAAGCATGTCCAATTTCATGTTGAAGCATCACATTCAGATACGAGGGGTAGATGGACATTCTATCATGGGAAAATAAACCAGACAAACCTGATACTTGCTACAATTTATGCACCAGCCGTAGTGACCTGCTCCCAATTTTACAGTTAAAACAAGCACTGTCAGGTATACCTGGTCAGATCATATGGGGAGGTGTTTTTAATTTTCTGCAAAATCCTGCGCTTGATTCAACCAAAAAAGATCGAAGGCAAAATAAACCACAAGTAGCCATCGCTTTGTTGAGTTGTAAGACAGATTTAGATATTCTGGATAATTGGCGGCTCAACAATCCGATCAAACGTGAGTACTCTTGTTATTTAGCAAAATATGATTCATCATCAAGGCTAAACTTTTTTCTAACTTCCCATAATTTGGAAGCTAGTAAATAAGAACATATAGTGAATGCCTTCTCATATCATGCCCTCATTAAGATGGAAACTCTTCTTGGGAAGAAAGATGGAGAAGCATCAAGAAGGTGGTATTTTAACAAACTTAACTTTGCAGACAAACAATGGTGTGCAGAATTAGAGAAGGATATTAGTTTCTTTTTTATTATAAATAGGGATTCTGCCCCAATTAACATAATATGGGATGCTTTTAAGGCTACACTGAGAGGCATAATCACCTCAAAAGAGATAGCAAAACAAAAGGCTAAAAAGGAGGAGAGAATGGCAATAGAAAATAGTCTGGCACATGCAATTCAAGAGTATTTCAGAAATAGGACTCCAGATAATAGGCAAGAAGCACTGAATGCAAAAACAAGAATGAGGGCATTCTATTATGAGTTAGGGGATATGGCAAGTAGGTAATATCTTCAGACAAGCTATGAAGATAGCAAGTATACAGGAAGATTGCTAGCCTGGCAAGCAAAGGAGAAGCAAGTTCGAAATAGAGTTGAATGCATTCAGAATTAAGTAACTAAAACTTGCGTAAAGACTACGTCACTAATAGGCGAGGTGTTTCTTAAACACTATAAAGATATCTATCAGACATCTCACCAGGTCTCCTTAGAAACAATAAAAGAATTTCTACAGGGATTGCCAATTCCAATTTTGGGAAATAATTTTAAAGATATGTTGCTAGCCGAATTCACGAAGGAAGAACTAGATGCGGTTATCAGCTCTTTGCCCAACTGTAAAGCTACCGGAGAGGACAGCATTCCCGCAGAATTTTTTAAAGCATTTTCTACAATACTCTGCCCTAAATTTTTAAGACTCGCAAACTATCCATTACAAGGGGGTGACCCGCCAGTATCCTTCTTTATGGCAGCAGTGGTCAGTAATTTAAAAAAAGATGAAGATAGTGAAAATGTGAATTCTTATAGGCCAATAAGCCTTTAAAATACTTACTGTAAAATCTTCACTAAACTTCTTGCCAATAGGCTAAATAAGATGGTGGGAACACTTATTGGGACCGATCAGTGCGGTTTGGTTTGGTTTTGTAGCGGGGAGACAGCTCTATACTAATACAATTTCTTTATTAGAGGCACTTGATTTTTTTTAATATCAATAAGGTTGAGGAACAGATCTGATTTTTAGATGCCGAAAAAGCATTTGATCTCAATTCTTAGAATTGTCTTTTTACGATTTTAGAAAAGTTCGGCTTCCCAAATGAGTTTATATTTGTATTAAAACAACTTTATATGAATGCGCAGGTGCAAATTTTAATAAATTCTGTCAATATAGAGACATGCCAAATAAATAGAGGCACCAGACAAGGCTGTCCCTCTCCCCGATTGTATTTTCTCTATTTATAGAGCCATTAACAATTGCAATCAGGAAAAAAGAGCCCATACGGTCCCGGTTCAAGGAATTACGAACATAAAATTATACGCTGAAGATATTGTTCTTTCTTTGGACCCAAAGATAGATACTCAGACTGAAGTTATGAGAGTTTTTGCAGACTTTGAAAAAATAGGAGGATATAAAATCAATAAGACCAAAACAGAAATTATATTATGTAATTGTGGTGTGAATTCTCTCTTATTAGAATAAAGACAGACATGCAACACTATTCCAAAGAGGTATTTAGGGATCTATGTAACTGAGAGAGTAGAAGAACTTTTTTTCCCTAAATTATATTCCATTATCGAAAAAGGTGCGCTCTCAGCTAACACGATGGAATCAGCTGCCGTTATCAATAATAGGACAAGTTGCGTTAATTCGAATGTCTATCCTTCCATTGTTTAAGTTTCTTTTTAGTGCAGCTCCCCGTGCAATACAGATCGCTTTTTTTTAAAGAAATAGACAGTAAATTCTCCTCTTTCCTATGGACAAATAAGGTACCAAGATTGGAACTCAGCACTTTAAACTATCCTGTCGCAGAAGGAGGATTATCTCTTCCGAATATTAGAAACTATTATTATGCGACATTTGCACATCACAGTTTTAGATTTTTCTTCTTAGCTCCTCAAGAGGCAGATAACTTCTTCATGAAAAATATCCTAAGGGAATATAACATCATTGACCCTACAAGAGGTACTAAGTACCTTAAAAATGTACGTTATAAGATCCTACAATGGGTATTTGAACAAAAACCCCAGTTCTTAGCACACTACGATAGGAATCAATATCTCAACCAGGCTTTCGAATATATACACAGGGGAAACAGGTTTTTAGAGGACAATATTCTAAGGCTGTGGGAAGAGAATGTGTACGTCCAGATCCAGGACTTCATCAAGGGGAACTGTTGGAAAACTTGGGCGGAGATTGAAATGGGGCTTCAACATTCAAACACAATTTTAAAGTGGTCATTTATTGGATTAAAACCCATATTGGAAAAGCTAGATATGGAAAGTCTGAGTTATAAAACTAATATCAGCGAGGCTCTTAACTGTCCCACACAACGGAAGATCAGTCACTGGATTAAAATCTTTGATGGGAATAAATCTCTTTCATTATACGAAAAAGTTAGGGATAGATGGAAGAAAAGGGAAGATATACAGATTCTTAAACCAACCTGGAATAGGCTTAATAAGTTTAATGCAGTTATATGCAGAGGGGCGAATTTAAAACGCATGCAATCAGGGCCGGACTGGCTACCGGGCAGTTGTGTGTGCTGCCGAGCTGGGGGCTGTTTTCATTGATAGGGACCTGCGTGTGGAAAACGAAATTCGTTTTGCTTTTTTTATTTCAATGCGCACGCAGGTCCCCATCAACGAAATAAGCCCCCACCACAGAGAAATTAGCCCCAGCTCGGCAGCACACACAAATGCCCGGTAGCCAGTCCGGCCCTGCATGCAATACTATTTAAAATAGTTGATAGATAGAACACCCTCTTTTCTTCATAAAAAATATCCCGCAAATAGAGGTTAAATGCTTTCGTTGTGCAGAGAAAGGAACCTGGACACATGTCATTTGGAAGTGCCCAAAAATACAGAGTCTGTGGGAGGAGATCGAGAAATATCTTAGATTTACAATTGATCCCCTCATCTCACTCGATAAATCCATTGCAGTGTTGGGCTGCTCTCCTACTATCTCTGCACACAAGGAAGGCTTGTTTATTGCAGCATTAATAGCAAGATCTCTAATCCTGCAACTTTGGAGAACAGAGAAGGTACCTACCTTCAATTCATGGGGAGCAAAATTGTCTAAAATACAAGAATTAGAAAAGAAATATGCAATGAGGTCAGGAGCAGTAATAAAGTATGAGAAATATTGCAGTGTGTTTGAAACATAAGATAACATCTTGTAGGTGTTATAAAAGGATAGAACATATATGCAGGTAATTTTTCTGATATAACACTTTGTACTTTACCTTAATGTGATCTTTTTCTGCACTTTTGTAATATTTGGTATAAAAAGATAGGATACATATGTATGTATCTATCCTGCTTTAGCACTTTGCACTTTAACCTAAGATATTTTTCTGTATCACAGGAATATTACGATTGCACTACTGAGTTTTTCGAAATGAATATTTATAAAATTGTAACACCATGCACTTTAGACTTAAACCAATCTTTTCTTTCCTCAATATTTTTGAATATGTCTTTATATATGATATGATTGTATGTTGTAATATCTATGAAATCTCAATACAAAAATAATTTAAAAAAAAAATATCTTGCCGTCGCGTTCGGTGGTTTAGCTTGTGTGTGATTTATCATAGTGTGTGTACTGTGAAGTACACAACATATGGCCAGGTCAGCTGTGACCTGTTTGTTTCGCTTTCATTTGTCACCCTCATGCCTTAATATTGTTGTGTAGACTACTGATATGAACAGCAACTTCGACATTGTATTGTTTTTCTTACTTTAAATAAAAATGTAGTTTTAATCAGACTTCTTTCAACATCAGAATGGTGCAATAAATCCCAGCTTCCATCAGTAATTGCGATATTCTAGGGGACTCGCGGTGCAATCATGCGTTGCCTGCCTGACTACTTAAAGGGCACACCTTGTCAACTTGCTTCCAACAGTTGCACTTAGATGTTCACTTCTGAGCATGACCTTTGGCAGCAAGCGAGAACAATTTCAGGAATAACTAAATGGCACTTTGTGCTCCATTAGCTTTGTCATGCCCCTCTTGAAATATGCAGTTATTATGTCGGCATATATTGTCGAGCAGCTGAAGTGCATTTTTTAGTGAGATTTCGTTTTAAGTGCTTTCTCCAATGTTCCTACAGGAATGCTCAGGATGTCGCTGCAAGATGCGTCCCGACTAACGAGAGGGGGCGCAGAACTTAACAGGCAGTAGGACCAGTGACACCACGCCTTGACCTTTATCCACTTCCGGTCATTTTCTGCGTCGCGCTCAACAACCTTTAAAAGGTCCCACCCATAGACTTTTCATTATTGACAGTGCTGGCTTGATTAGGTACACAAGGTTATTTTTCATCCTCTCTCTCCCCACATCCTAAAAGCCTTTTGAAATACACAGGTTGTCATTATGCATAATTACACATCTCTTCTAAGTGCTCACTGCTGCTCATTTGTGATGATTCCTTACCAGCAAATGTATCAGAAAAAGAGGAGTTATTTTCCTTTGCCTACTGCAGGCCGGTTGTTTTGCGGGCATCTCTGCAGAACAATTGCAAGATGCAGCTATGCTTAGCTAGGATTTTAAAAACAAGAATAATCACCATCGCAAGAACGTTCCGAAAGACGTATTTGTAAGGAAAACAAATACGAGCAATCAGTGCTGGAGAATCAAAATCTATTCGGTTTTCTAAACCATGCTGTAAGAAATCCCATTTTATGCCCAACTTAAAGATAGCATAGAGCGAACTTGTTGAATGATTAATTATAGCAAATTAAATACCACCTTTGATTTTCATGAATAAATTGCATGCACTTTCAAAAGCATTAGTCACCCGTCAGTGTGACCACATGAGAACGAACAGTTAAATTACAACAGCAAAACACGGTGAACTAGTCTCAATTTGTGTTTTGAAATGTTTTGACCGTGGTCAGTTAAAGGCAATTCGTAATTGTATACGTTGCACTTCAGGTATACATCCTCTTACGTCACCCTACTCCAAAAAACAGTAAGTTTAGGTCTAAACCAAGACTTTCCTCCCCATAAAAATGTTATATATCTTCCTGCTCGTATGACTTTACAGAAATCCCCCAAACTATTTTTGCACCAAACATATTTTCAGCAAATATTTTCAGCAATATCTCTTACTTTACACCACATCTCATAAAACTCTGGTCCCACCAAATGTTATATTAGAATATACAGGGTGTTCTCTTAGACTCTCTATGAGTTGAGACTCTTGATAAAGGAGATCCGCATCAGTCTCCTAGCACCACGCCCAACAAATTAGAAAGGTAAAATGTAACGCAACCTGCTCTACAACATTGATCAATAGACAAAATACAAAGGGCCTCATTTATGAGGCCGTGCGTGAGTTTTGCGCTTCCGATGCGTCACTTTTTGTGACGCATCGACGGCGTAAAACATGCGTCGTGTTGCGCACTATTTACAAAGTGACGCATCTAAGCAGATGCGTCACTTTGTAAACTCCTGCGCTACATTTTACCTGCGTCAGGTATAATGTATGCAAAGGGGGCGTTCACACGCAAAAAGCCTCGTAATAGTGACGCAGTGAAATCAATGAGATTTCACTGCGTCACTTTTAGGACGCTGGTGCGTCAAAATCTTGCGCCTGCCTCACAGCAGGCGTAAGACTGACACAAGCCCTTTCACATGGGGCTTTCCCCATGTGAAAGGACGCATTGCTGGAGTTGCGTCACTTTTGTGACACACCCCAGCAATGCGTGACTTTTGCGCTTACAGATACGTCAGAAATACTGACGTATCTGTAACTCCTTGCGACATGATGCGTCATATTATAAATATGACGCATCAATCATGTCGCAGGGAGAGCGCAGTGAAAAGTGACGCATCGCTGTTTTCACGCTGCGATGCGTCACTTTTCATAAATAAGGCCCAAAGATTGGGGATATAACGCACCAAAGACCCTCACACATTTCTTTGACGAATTCAACTGTTCTAGTTTCGCTATAACTTTAAACCATCAGTACAAGAAGTGGTCATTATGAGTGTCAGTTATAGGAAATGTATCACTGGTATCCCTAAATGAATCCTTACTCCCGTGAAGAATGCCCTTCACAAACCGATACACCAGGGAACCCAGAAATACCTGGCACAGATATTAATCAACTCAGGTGACTGCCCATCTCCATGTACACTTTCTCCTGGGAGCTCTTTGGATTAAGAAAATAATCATCTCTCAATCATTTACTGTAAGTTCACCAAATGTCTGGAACTCATTTCCTCTTAGGAAATGCACAGGCCCCCTCCTTTGAGATATTTAAAATGGGACTGAAATGTTTTCCACAGATATAACCTCGGAACGGGACACAAAATATCACCTGTCCTTGGTGGACTCATCCTGCCTTCGCAAACAGTTTAAGCTTGTGTATGTGTACATCCAGTTTCTGGCTTACAATTTTATGCAAAATTAGTTCTAAAGAGAACCTGGAACAGTTATCACTTAATGATTTACACTCTCTGTTAACTTGACCCTGCCTACCTCTGAAACTGAATGTAACATCTTTGGTACTCAACTGTTATGCTCTTCTCTTGAAATATCTCCCAGGGTATAGCATGCACTGTATGGTAAACTGCAAGTAAATATATAGATTTATAGATGGATAACTGTGAAATATGGGGATGTATTTCACTAAGGGGTCCTGAGAGACATCAAATAGACAAGAGCGAAGCGTGAGTTGTCTACTATGTGGAAAATATCACTGTAACTCACAGTTACTTATGTATAATTTTATGTAAGAATGGCCCCCAAAGTAAACTTCCCCTGCTTTCAGCTGCTACGCAGAAACAGAGGAGTAATGCAGGAGGCATAAATAAGAAGGTCTCTCCACTCTTTCTCAAATGTGAATAAATACCTTATCTGCCATCCTAATAGCCACCAGTACCTTTCCAAGATGCCTTTCCCACTTGCAGCTGTGCTTTCTGATTTCAGTCAAAGCCTTCAGAGGTTAAAAATGGACAACAGAAATTCACTTTCTCTTGGACTCTCTTGGAGGTCCTTTTTTATCTTCACGTGATTAATTTATTTGGTACCACTTTTGATCATCACAGCTCACAGATTTGTCTGGGTCCCTATTTTGTTAATGAGTCTTCAGAGTCTCTGCACCCAAAGAAATTATGCTTAATTCTGTGCGCATATTGGATCATAGCATCCACTATAAATCCCTCGATTCCTTTAGGTACATGTTGTCTATATATTCAGAGACTACTAACCAGTGGAACAGGTACACCTGGTGTTACCAATCTGATGAGCATTAGTGCATTATCTGTTCTCACCCTGCCCACCGTTTTCAGCTAAAATACACCGTCCATCATATCAGTTTCAGCAAATTCCTGAAAACATGAATTTGTGTGGAACCTATTAGGTTGTCCCACTCAACAGAATGTGTTTTATATTTAAACAGACAACACCAAAAAAAACCATTAAGGGCAAGAAGGGATAAAGCCCAGAACAGTCCTCAGAGTATTCCAGCACTTCCTGCTGTTATTTGAATGTGCCCAAGCATTTGTGCTATTTGGCAGAGTTTGAATGGCTACTAATTGTTAGGGACTTCACAAACTGAAGCTCTAGTATTCCTCAGGGACACCCTTTGGTGTGTCCTGAGATGAGGAGACTCTGGGTTGGTCTCCTTACACAGTAGTCTCAAATGGGTACCCATTTTAATCTCATGCACTGACTGGTGGCTTCAAAACTAGTTTTTGGGAAGCCTATTTGCACCACAGGGAGCTGCTTCATCTTCCCCTTAAGTAAGTTAGTTATAGATACTTGGAGCAGGTTGTTTTCATGCAATTCAGGGCAATAAGCAAAGTTGCTGCCTGTGTTGCCTGAAAGGGAGACCACAGAAATTTGATATATCTACTAACATATGGCACATTTCTTCTGTGTCCTAGCACTGGCATACTGTGTGCTACCAAGCCCTAACCCAGACACCCTTGTACCATGGTGCAAAAATGCCTGCATTACAGGCAGGATTGTTTGGATTGCTTCTGCGCAGGAAGGGTGCCTGTGTTACAGGCAGGATCGTTTTTTGTGCAGGAAGGCATACCTTCCTGGAAAAAATCAATCTTTAAAGGCATTTTGATCTTTCTATGTGTGCCGCAGAATGCAGCTCGTTTTGAAAAAGGAAGTGACAAAGAGAAATAAAGGAATTATTCCTCCTTACATCTGGTTCAGGAAGGTGTAGCATTTTGATGCAAGTACAGGGTTACTTATTTTAGTAAATCTGGGATTGCGGGAAAATAACTAGGAGGATAGAACACCTATGCTCTACCCATGCATCACCTCCCTGATGCAAAGTAATCTAAGGGAGCGCTATGTCCTATGCTAATTCTTGTTTGGTAAATCAATCAATAGGACTTTGGCTAGCTTCGTAAATTCCACTTAAGTAATTGCATCGCTTTGCAATGTCTCATGCCATACAAGGACAGTTCCAGTTCTTAGTATATCTGCCCCCTGCTGTTTATTAATGTTTGAATATGGGCAATGTGCACAAATACTATGTGCATACATTGTAGCAATAATGATCAGAGATATTGATTTGCGTACAATAGGTACATCTTTCACAAATCATTCTGCGGCTGTACATCAGTTTTCACTGTTTTTAATACACTGACAGTGAACTGCAGTCCAGATACTTATTCTGAGAAAGAGCTGCCTTACATCTCAATTAACACCTTTTGGATCCGAACCTGTGGGGTATCTACTGCTCTTGGTGATTCCAGAGTGTCCAGCTGAGTCCTGATTATTTCCTCAAGCCAAGGACTACGTTTGATGCTTTGCTGAAGCTGCTATTTTTACTGACTATGCATGTGTCACAGGGCAGAGTGGTCTTCACTATCCTTGTCATGTAATGTAATGTAAATAGGTACTTGTAAAGTGCGCGGCTACTCCAGAGAGTGTCGCTGCACTAAAAGGACCAGGAGACAGACAGTTTGCACTAAAACAGGTAGGCCTAGATCTAATGTTGGAATAGCCAGGATTTTAGTTGCCTCCTATAGGTGAGGAGATGCTGCACCCGTCTAAGAGAAAGTGGCAGGCTGTTCCATAGCCAAGAGGCCATCACTTGGAAGGAGCGACCACCCGTGCGGGAACGGGAGAACTTAGGGATGGTCGACAAAAGCTGTGCTGAGGACCTCAAAGCCCATCGTGGGACATAGTGCTGAATCATTTTACTAATGTGAGAGGCACCTGCATTATGTAGGGCCTTAAAGGCCTGGACCAGAGCTTTAAAATGGATCCTCTTCTGGACCAGGAGCCAGTGCAAAGATTTCAAGTGGGAAGACATTCACGCTCTGGGACCCACCATGAGAATAGCTCTGGCTGCCGAATTCTGAACCACCTGCAAGCAACCTAGTATATGGTCAGGGAGGCCCAGGGACAGGACTTTGATGTAATCTACCCTTGATACAATCAGGGCCTGGACTACAGTCTTGCTGTGTGAGACTGGAAGCAGGGGGAGAAAACTCTTTAACATTTTCAGCAGGCCAAAGTAGGTGCCAGCAACAGTTTGAATCTGAGCCTTCATGGACAGGTTAGCATCTAGCTTGACCCCAAGGTTCTTAAAGGTGCTAACTGAGGTCACAGGGGGGGGGGCATATCCTGTGGCCACCATTGGCGCTATGCTTCATAAGGATTAGGACCGAAGAAAATAAACTCAGATTTCTCCGGATTGCACTTCAATTGGTTTCGTCTTGGCCAGGAAAACACCTCCGACAAGCAGGCGTTTATCTCACTGCCGATAAAATTGGTGACCTTGTCACAGGTGAACAGCAATAGCGTGTCATTGGCGTATTATACTATTTTAGTGCCGTGTTCCTCAGCTAGGAGCGCAAGGGGGGCCATATACACATTAAAAAGTGTTAGGCTCAGGATCGAGCCCTGTGGTAGCCCTACCTTCATAGGGGGAATGAGAGATGCAAAGGGAGGGGACCAGATTGTTTGCTGACAGTCTCTTAAAAAGGAGGTGAATCACCTCAGTACCGTGGCACCAATGACCCAGTCCTGGAGTCTTCGCAAGAGTTGGTCATGGGGCACGGTATCAAAGGCCGCGGAAAGGTCCAGCAATACCAGTACCGTGTTACACCCTTTATCTAGTGTCACTTTAATAGTTTCAGAGACTTCTAATAAGGCTGTTTCGGTACTGAACATAGCTCTGAAACCCGACTGACTGTGCTGAAGTAAATGGTTGGCTTAACTGAATTTACATATTTTCCAAAGCCTTGGAAAAGAAGGGCAGTCATGATATTGGCCTATAATTACCGCCCACCAAGGGGTCTTCCAAGGGTTTCTTTAGTAGCAGGAGAATGCAGCTCTCTGGCATTTTACCCTTTTGCAGAGAGGTATTCAGAACCAGGTTGACAGCTGGGTCAATCACCTCAGCAATAGATGCCAATACTTTTGCTGGGCATGGGTCTGAGGGTGAACCGGACCTAAGCGCTTTCATTATCTCGAGAGACTTACCATAAGGGATAGAAGGAAACTGCGTGAGGGAAAAATCTATTTTAGGGTTGGCGGGGGGGAAGAGGCCCAACATTTACTCCCCCCAGCATCGTTTGGGGGGGCGCCACGAAAGAACCTTGGATAATTTAGATTTTGTCATAGAAATTGCGTGCCAGATGGTTAGTCCAATCACTGGTAAGGGTAAATGGGCTGTCCATTGCATTAGGGGATGAGAAGTCTTTTACGATTTTAAAGAGTTCTTTACTTTTATTCCCGACCAGTTCGATTTTAGAAGTTTCTTTTCTTTGCTGACTTTACAGTAGTGGACTTTCAGGGTCAGTTTGTAAATGGTTGTCCACGGGATTAAAAGTATTCCGCCACACTCTCTCAAGGCTTTTGCAGGCACTTTTGCTCTGTCTGAGGGCCTCTGTAAACCAAGGGGCCGATGCTCTGCTGGCTTTTGCTGCCTAGGTGGTAGGGGGAGAAATCTCCAAAGAGCGAAGCTGTAGCCGTTCTCCAAGGAGAGCACATCACTCTCAAGATTTCCACTCAGAGGAATAGGGTGTAGCCTAAGTGCAGTATACAATGCCTCCAGAGTGAACTGATGAAAGGATCTAAAACTGCTGAGGCGAGGCTTGTAATATGATTGAGGTCCACCTGATACCTTCAATGGGGAATGGAGTATAATTCACATTTATCAACTATCAAGTGTTGCCAAAGTAGGTGGTGACTCTACCTACAGAAAACATTTCCTCCCTGTTTTCCCAATTTTTAAAAAACATTTTTGCCATCTCCTTCGAATGTTTATTTTTCAATGATAATAGCCATCATATGGTGTGACATAGAACACATGTCTTTCATCACCATGTGAGTGGTAACAGTTCTGGATGAAAAGGCCTGAGGCACGCACAAGGCACTCTAATCCTTCCTTACTTTGCAGAGGTCGAACACATGCCTGACTTAAAGGCTAGCTTGAAACAGGAGCTTAAGGCTCTTTGAGGTGTACCTTATGTTGCTATGAGTCTGCACTCTAATTTTTTGAGCATAAGGCCAGGCTACTTTTCTTTAATGCCAAGATCTAGGCTAAAAAGTTGCAAAATATGTTAGTTTTATGAATAATTTTAAAAGTACACAGACAAAATCAAATAAAGATTTGCACTCCAAAAGAAATAGTGGTAGAGAAAGTGTTGGACTGCGAATGAGTCAGATTTAGTATTCACACTCCAAGGTAAGCAAAATAAGGGAAATATTGACTTTAGAGGGGTCACATTTACTATTGGCTCTCTAATCTGAACAACAGTTGGGAAAGTATTGGACATAAGAGAGGTTTTATTTAGTATTCCCACAGAAACATAAGCAGAAGCAGGGAGAGTATTGGAATTTGGAAGGGTTCGATTTACTATTCCCAATCCAATTTATGGCTACAGTAAAGAAACTCATCAAAGTTTGATGAGTCCAATTTAACATTCCCACTCCAACGTAAACAACAACAGGGAGAATGTTATACATTAAAGGGTTCAAATGTAAACTCTCATTCCACCTTAATCAAAAACAGGAAAAGTGATACACATTCTATGGGTTAAATTTAATATTCCCTATATAGTATTAGAATCAGTGGGGAAGGTGTTGCACTTCGCAGAGATTAGATATATTATTTCCACTCCAGTTATAGCCACAGTAGGGAAAGTGTTGGTCTTTGGAGGAGTTAGATTTTACAATTCCCAATCCATTCTGAATAATAGTAGGCGAAGTGCTGAACTTTGGAGCGGTTAGATTTACTATTTTCACTCCAAGGTAAGGAAAAGCAGATAAAGTGTTTGACTTTGAAGGGGTCAAATTCTATATTCCTACTCCAAGGTAACAAAAATAGTGGCGACAGTGGTATACTTTACAGGGATTAGATTTACTTATCCCATTTCAAGCTAAGCAACTGAAAAGAAAATATCAGACTTTGAAGGGGTTAGATTTACTATTGCGACTCCAATCTTAGTATGAGTAGGGAAAGTGTAGAACTTTGGAAGGGTTAGATTAATTTTTCCCACTCCCACATAAGCAAAAGCAGGTAATGCGATGGACTTTAATGGGGTCAAAATTAATATTCCCACTCCGAGGTAACAAAAATAGTGGCTAAAGTGGTATAATTTAGATTGATTAGATGTACGTATCCCACTCCAATCTAAGCAATTGCAAAGAAAATGTTAGTCTTTGAAGGGGTTAGATTTACTATTGCGACTCCAATCTTAGTATGAGTAGAGAAAACTGTAGAACTTTGGAAGGATTAGATTTATTATTCCCCCTACCACATAAGCAAAAGCATGGAATGTGTTGGATTTTAATGGGGTTAGATTTATTAGTTAAACTCCAATATTAGCAACAGAAGGGAAAGTGTGGGACATTGGAGAGGATATATTTACCATTCCGTTCCAAACTGATCAAAAGTAGGAAGAGTTTTGGTTTCTAATGGGGCTTGATTTACTATTCCCACTCTAAAGTAAGCAAAAGCAGACACCGTTTTGCAGTTTTGAGGGGTTACATTTAATATTCCCACTTCAATGACGGAAAAAGTATGAAAAATGAATTGGCTTTCCAGGCGTTAGAATGACTATTCCCTCTCCAATCTGACCAACAGTAGGGAAAGGGATGTATGACATTACAACGCATGCATTTACATCGCATGCCTTTACAACGTAAGTATTACAACGCGGTCCATTACAACGCATAGTGCTTTGGGGTGCTGGATAGTGAATAGTTTAATTTACTATTCCAACTCCAGTCCCCGTGGACACTAGGGAAGGTTATTGGATAGTAAATTAACCTATTCCCTATCCTAGAGCGCCCCCCAGAGCAATGCGTTGTAATAGTTTGCGTTGTAAAAGTTGCGTTGTAAAGGTAGTGCGTTGTAAAAGTTTCATTGTAAAGGCTGTTCACCTAGGGGGAGTGTTGGATTTTAGAGGGATAACACTTGCTATTTATAACTCCTAACATATTATAAATAACATACAAATATTTAGATATATTTGAAATAAAGATATATTCGTCACAGCTAAATAAAATAAACAAAATAAAAAATCACAAATTGCATGTAACAAATAAATACATATAGTAAATGTATATTTTTTAGAATAAATACACATCCCTCCCTGCTGCCCAAGAAATCAGCAATCTATTAATATTAGTTTGGAGAATGTTATGAATTAAACTGTGTTAATATTAAATTAATGAAAGAAAGTAATATATATTGAATTCACAAAAATTATGTTCTTTACAACTGAATTTAAGAGAACAGTGATATATAAACAGATATTTAAAAAAAACGATATGTGCCTAAAAGTTATTCTTACCTGCTATATTTTGTCCCATTATATTGTTAAGTTGATAATATGTCTGACACAATATTGTTTTATTTATGATATTGTTTCTTCAATAGTTAGGTAGAATAACTTCCTGGGGGACAGATCACTTGGAAGTGGTCTGAGGCTGTTTGGAACTTTTCATAGGCGAAGGGGATATCCAAACATCCTCATGATCTCTACGTGAGCACATACACCCATTCTTGTGCACCAGTGAAGAGCCAGAGGCTAAGAAAAAATCCTGGCAGCCTCAGAAATTCTGCTTGGGCACAGAGACATATGTCTGTGCGCCAACAAGGGCTTAGTGGTTTCTTAGATTTTTTGCAGGATAGGAAAAATAAATCCAAACAGTCTTTGTCTTCTTGCTGAGCACAATCACAGACACCTGGGCCCCTGCAAGGAGCCAGACATTGTTTTGACGTTTGCTTAGGCTAGGCAATAATCCAACATATCTGGAACCTTGCTAGTACACACAGTTAAGAAAGGACACATCAAAACCGTGATTGGCTTCTTGCCTAAGCAGAGACACTGAACTCCTTTCTATCACGTTGTGAAGTGTAAGGAAAACACAGTGTTTGTGTTCCTGTAACCCAGCAAGGAGACAGGTGATCTTTGGCTTTTTTGAGTTTTTTGCATACAAAACCAGCCAACTTTTCAGGTTTGATTCATAAAAATGAGGTTGAGGCAAAGGAAATCGCACTTATCACGTTTAGTGACTCTAGTCAAGTTTCTGTGATGCTCTTATCTGGAAGAACATCCCCTAGTCTTCCTAACAGGAGTACAACTTCATAATTCTATTCCACAAAAATGATCAGCAAACACAATTCTTCATTTATGTACATATAATGTACATCTTATTATAACACGGGATGCACAAACTTCATTCACGTATTCTTTGTTCTAAAAACGATTCCTTTATTGAAATCTTTTTAAAATCTGATTTCTCATGTAGCCAATGCATTTTGTCTCTTCACAAGAAACTTCTTCTACAGGACTACAAAAATACAAACAATAATTTTTTATTTAAAATATAATACATTATTTTTTTAACAAAAACATATCTTTCACAAACTGCCTTGTTACATATTGTTCATTCTCTGAGACATTTATCATAGATTTTGCAATATTTTATTCGAATTGTGTGCAACCCCAGTATTAATTCTAACATTTTCTGCAACAACATTGTGCCCTAATATGTGAGACTAGTATATTAATAACCCAGCAAAAAAATCATCATCTTGCATATAGATGCACGATAATAGAGATGTTGAGCAGAAGGTTTAGGTGGAATTGATTTTACCATATCCAGGGTCTCTTTCATGTTGGCTGTGTTTAGGCAAAATTTGATTGGAGTCAAGGCTCCACTCTTGACATTCCACAATATTTTCTACTACACATTAGTACCAAAATGCTTCTCTCAGAAGTAATCCTAAATGCACACAGACTCACTGTGCGATTCTAGACAAACAACACTATCCCTTGCATTTTACCAAAACACATTTTATAGTCTGGAAGGAGTACTGCGTTTTAGTGTAGAAACCTGACTTATTTTGCAAATACATGAAGAATAACTGTTTTCTAATTGTACAAAAATATTAAAACAGCACAGATTGTTAAACAGTTATCTGTCTGCAAACACATGAAATACACAAATGCTTATCTCAGAATGGTTTCTAAATGCAGACACACTCACAATAAGATTCTAGACAAAAAAAGTACTCCCTGCACTTTAGCAGGAGAAACACATTAATCTTATTAAAAACAAAACACACTACATACAACCCCTCACAAATTAATAACTCACCTTCCAAATTGTTTTGTAGATTAAGAAGTATGTCACATGCTTACATTAATTCAAACGCATTAATGTGGGAAGCAATGTGATTAGATGTTTACATGTATATGGCAAAGTTTCCCTTTGGCACATGTATATGTATATATGTTGAAAATGAGAGGGAAACTTTGACATTCTTGGTTTTCCTGACAGCTGCACAGTACAGAGATTCTGTATAACAAAATCTGGTGTGTGACTGACATACTGTGAGACATGTCCTGAGGTCACACACAGCAGTACATGTCCTACCTTTCACATACACTGCACTCCATCACTCCACCCAGGGCAGTACCATGGGCCTACCATAGGGGTGCCTTACATGTAAGAAAAGGGAAGGTTAGGGCATAAAAAGTGGGTGCACTTACCAAGTCGACATGGAAGTTTGCAAACTGCACACAGACACCGTAGTGGCAGCTCTGAGTTACCTTTTCAGGGCTACTCATGTGGGTGGCAAAATCAGTGCTGCAGGTCCACTAGTAGCATTTGATTTACAAACCCTGGCACACTTCAGTCCACTTACTAGAGACTTACCAGTAAATCAAATATGCCAATCAGGGAGAACCAATTGTATCAGCAATTTATACAGGGAGCACTTGCCGTTTGACACTAATCAGCAGTGGCAACGTGACCAAAGCATCTAGGTCAGCAACAATAAAATCTAGCTCAGCTGCAAAAATACAGGATGTAGAGGCTAAAATTCAGGAAAACCAGGCCAAAGATGCCAGGTCTAAAACCTCCCATGACTGCTACCCATCAAGGGGCTGTGGTGTTGGCCCAGGGCCACCTGCCACTTCTAATCAATCGATTACCTTCATGCCTTACAAATATTTGAGCTACACACTTGGTATTGTGTCACACATGCCATCAATTGTTTCAGTTGAGGAGACCAGGACAACATCAAGCTAAGTAGTCACACATGTATCTGAGTAGAACATTGTATGTAGATTGCTCAGTCCATGAGAAAGGAACATAAGTTGTTGTAAACGTATCTAGGACCCTATTTAAATATTCCAGATTCATGCCCGTATGTGGTTATAACCAAACATATCCTTATAAAGGCATAAGAATCATATCCATATTTAGTCATAGCCAATGCAGTCCAAACACGGCAAGGCTACTCCCATAGACTCCTAGAAAGTACAACACGTTCTTTAAACAAACCAAGCCTCCAGCAGCCCTGGAAATCCCCCTGCTTTTGTTTTGATTTGTGCAAGAACTCCTGGAGTCCAGAAAGAACTGTAAGTTCTTAGTGACATCTTATGCCCAACCTTACGTCAAACTCGGCACCTTCCAGGTATAAATATACCAACGTTTGCCTTAAGCAAACACACGGTGGTTTGGAGCAAAGCGGCTATCTACTTGCCCGAAGCCCAGCTGATGCGAGTGCTGAAGGAAGCCGACCCTCCCATTGACGCACTGAGAGAGACGCTGTCTTTTCTCCTGCCGAGAAATCCAGCTCCAGTGTTTCGAGTCATCCTTGCGGGTTGCTGGGAAATCGAGTACTGAGAAAGGGATACAAGACCTACTTCATTCTATAACCACGGTACGGAGCTGATTAGATCCTTAGAGAATTCTTGATTCAGATTCTTGGCAAAAACTAACTTAACTTAAACTGCAGCTCACTTACTCCTTCCGACGTACTAGGCTTAGGTTAGGTACACCGGGGTAGGCGTATCTTAGAAGCACCAGTTGAGTACGTTTAGTCAATGATTTTATGTATGTATATATTTTATCCGTTTTAAGTATCATATGGCTCAGAAACCATATAAATGCTTTTACAGTATTATTTCATAATACTCCTTTTACTGTACGCACTTTACTTTATAACAAGTATTGCAATTGTGGCAATTCACTTCCCTTGCACGAGAAAGAGTACTGCTCAATAAATAACAACTTTTATTGAAAATGCCCGTCTCTCTATTTCTCTGCACTCTGGTGAAACTAAACATGCACGATTGACTGAGTGAAATAGCTGTCTATTGTTTTCACACGACTCTGGAGATATACTCCTTGTTCTGGAGGGAGCAAAGTTGTCATGTTTATGCGGTTGTCAAAAACTAATCCCTTCTTGTCTAATCAGTAAAGTTAACTCCTTCCTGTTCACTCGAGAAAGTGTCTAGTGACCTCTGAGCTAGCTGGCATTCATAATTAACACCTTGCCTGCTAGGGGTTTTTTCCGCTGGGTGCTGATCCTTGCAGATTCCCATTGTTCATGACAAGGTCAACTCGTCATAAGCACAGGGCGGCTAAAACCCATGACGAGTTGACCTTGTCATGAGCACTGAACAGGTTAAGTCTAACATATTCAGTAGAGACCTAGATGACCTCAGTCCTACGTCTAAACTATCGTTTATGTTATTCCAATGCGCAGAGCCTATTGGGAATATAGGAACTACACTACAAAGTTGATAAATGTCATACAAATGAGAATGGGAAAAATCTCTATTGCATCTTGTTTTCTGTTACAGTAATAAGTCCTCATGGTAGTTGTAGTAATTTTATTCTCCACTTCCCAACACTATAAAAAGGGCTCCAGAGATGATCCACGGTGTTACAGAGCTATCTCACTTCTGGATTCGATGGGCAAGATTATCAGTTGTACAGCTATTAGATGGATTGATGAATAAGCTAGTGCTAATTGTGTAATTTCCCTTGCACAATATGGGTTTATGGAAGGTTTGTTCTCTTTTGAGAAATGTCTCAACCTACACTTAGTTATTAGTAAATACTAACTTGCTAAGGGAAGTTCACTATTCGTCTCCTTTATGGTCTTAAATATTGTGTTCAATAGAGTCAACTACAGGAAGCTTTGGGACATCCTTACTTACATTGGGCTTGATGTGGACCTGGTTCAGGTGCTACACTGTGATGTTAGTGCATCAGTTAGATTTGGGGTAAGTGGGGAATGTGCTGACTCCTGTGAGTTACAATGAAGTATCCATCAAGTATATGTCCTGGTTCCAGCCATATTGTTATAGTATATTAATGGACTAAATGCGTGTTTAGAAACTGTAGGGTAGGATATTCACATGATAAGGGTTACATCAGTCCTGGTCCTGCTTTACACAGATGATGCTGTGTTAATGTCACACACTCTGAATGGCTTGAGGATTTTATTTAGCAGTTTTTTTACCTTTATGGCTGGTTTAGATCTGGACATCAGCACCGCTAAACTAAATATATGGTTTGTGGTTCTAGATCAAATAAGGAAGTTTCATTTTGGATCAAAAGTAGGCTTATCTAATGGGTAATGGATTACCCATACATGGGGGTAGTGCTTGATCAGAAATCTTCATGGCTGCTTTGGATATCCAATTGATGCCTCCACTTAAATCATGCTGTGGGTGCACTGTTTGAACAAACCAGTCCAGCTGCTCTACTAGTTATTTATCCATAAATGCCGACACGTTCTAACTCATGGTGCAGGGTGTGGAGTTATAGAGAAGCTACTTCTTTCTAGGCTCTGCCAACTGCCCTCGACCCTGCATTATTTCCTCCATGAGAATAGGGCATCACCTATGTGTCAGACTAGATTAGGATGTCCCGGCTTATCCATGGATTTCTGTTTGGGCTAAAAAGTTTACAATCCTGAAAAGACAGATGATTGTTGATTGCATGAATTGTGAGAAGCTTGGTATCCCCTGGCTGAATTATTTGAGATCCCATCTAAAACTACTGGCTGGCAGGAGGTGTTTTCATCTCCATCGTCCCTTACTAAAGCTGATAACCAAAAGGTTAAACAGCCTTTTCTGAATCTCGCTCAGACCTCCAGGAAGCAGGACCAGTTGAAGAAACCCATCTTGCGTGACTATGTAATTATACAAACTTCAACTAGCCTCAAGCAATATCTGAGCGAGGTCCGCAGCCCGTGGGAAAGCTCTCTTTAAGTGTAGTCCTGTTTAGGGACTATAGGATCCTTACTCTGCTTTCCCTTTCCCAGCAAAAAAATCATCATCTTGCATATAGATGCACGATAATAGAGATGTTGAGCAGAAGGTTTAGGTGGAATTGATTTTACCATATCCAGGGTCTCTTTCATGTTGGCTGTGTTTAGGCAAAATTTGATTGGAGTCAAGGCTCCACTCTTGACATTCCACAATATTTTCTACTACACATTAGTACCAAAATGCTTCTCTCAGAAGTAATCCTAAATGCACACAGACTCACTGTGCGATTCTAGACAAACAACACTATCCCTTGCATTTTACCAAAACACATTTTATAGTCTGGAAGGAGTACTGCGTTTTAGTGTAGAAACCTGACTTATTTTGCAAATACATGAAGAATAACTGTTTTCTAATTGTACAAAAATATTAAAACAGCACAGATTGTTAAACAGTTATCTGTCTGCAAACACATGAAATACACAAATGCTTATCTCAGAATGGTTTCTAAATGCAGACACACTCACAATAAGATTCTAGACAAAAAAAGTACTCCCTGCACTTTAGCAGGAGAAACACATTAATCTTATTAAAAACAAAACACACTACATACAACCCCTCACAAATTAATAACTCACCTTCCAAATTGTTTTGTAGATTAAGAAGTATGTCACATGCTTACATTAATTCAAACGCATTAATGTGGGAAGCAATGTGATTAGATGTTTACATGTATATGGCAAAGTTTCCCTTTGGCACATGTATATGTATATATGTTGAAAATGAGAGGGAAACTTTGACATTCTTGGTTTTCCTGACAGCTGCACAGTACAGAGATTCTGTATAACAAAATCTGGTGTGTGACTGACATACTGTGAGACATGTCCTGAGGTCACACACAGCAGTACATGTCCTACCTTTCACATACACTGCACTCCATCACTCCACCCAGGGCAGTACCATGGGCCTACCATAGGGGTGCCTTACATGTAAGAAAAGGGAAGGTTAGGGCATAAAAAGTGGGTGCACTTACCAAGTCGACATGGAAGTTTGCAAACTGCACACAGACACCGTAGTGGCAGCTCTGAGTTACCTTTTCAGGGCTACTCATGTGGGTGGCAAAATCAGTGCTGCAGGTCCACTAGTAGCATTTGATTTACAAACCCTGGCACACTTCAGTCCACTTACTAGAGACTTACCAGTAAATCAAATATGCCAATCAGGGAGAACCAATTGTAACAGCAATTTATACAGGGAGCACTTGCCGTTTGACACTAATCAGCAGTGGCAACGTGACCAAAGCATCTAGGTCAGCAACAATAAAATCTAGCTCAGCTGCAAAAATACAGGATGTAGAGGCTAAAATTCAGGGGAAACCAGGCCAAAGATGCCAGGTCTAAAACCTCCCATGACTGCTACCCATCAAGGGGCTGTGGTGTTGGCCCAGGGCCACCTGCCACTTCTAATCAATCGATTACCTTCATGCCTTACAAATATTTGAGCTACACACTTGGTATTGTGTCACACATGCCATCAATTGTTTCAGTTGAGGAGACCAGGACAACATCAAGCTAAGTAGTCACAAATGTATCTGAGTAGAACATTGTATGTAGATTGCTCAGTCCATGAGAAAGGAACATAAGTTGTTGTAAACGTATCTAGGACCCTATTTAAATATTCCAGATTCATGCCCGTATGTGGTTATAACCAAACATATCCTTATAAAGGCATAAGAATCATATCCATATTTAGTCATAGCCAATGCAGTCCAAACACGGCAAGGCTACTCCCATAGACTCCTAGAAAGTACAACACGTTCTTTAAACAAACCAAGCCTCCAGCAGCCCTGGAAATCCCCCTGCTTTTGTTTTGATTTGTGCAAGAACTCCTGGAGTCCAGAAAGAACTGTAAGTTCTTAGTGACATCTTATGCCCAACCTTACGTCAAACTCGGCACCTTCCAGGTATAAATATACCAACGTTTGCCTTAAGCAAACACACGGTGGTTTGGAGCAAAGCGGCTATCTACTTGCCCGAAGCCCAGCTGATGCGAGTGATGAAGGAAGCCGACCCTCCCATTGACGCACTGAGAGAGACGCTGTCTTTTCTCCTGCCGAGAAATCCAGCTCCAGTGTTTCGAGTCATCCTTGCGGGTTGCTGGGAAATCGAGTACTGAGAAAGGGATACAAGACCTACTTCATTCTATAACCACGGTACGGAGCTGATTAGATCCTTAGAGAATTCTTGATTCAGATTCTTGGCAAAAACTAACTTAACTTAAACTGCAGCTCACTTACTCCTTCCGACGTACTAGGCTTAGGTTAGGTACACCGGGGTAGGCGTATCTTAGAAGCACCAGTTGAGTACGTTTAGTCAATGATTTTATGTATGTATATATTTTATCCGTTTTAAGTATCATATGGCTCAGAAACCATATAAATGCTTTTACAGTATTATTTCATAATACTCCTTTTACTGTACGCACTTTACTTTATAACAAGTATTGCAATTGTGGCAATTCACTTCCCTTGCACGAGAAAGAGTACTGCTCAATAAATAACAACTTTTATTGAAAATGCCCGTCTCTCTATTTCTCTGCACTCTGGTGAAACTAAACATGCACGATTGACTGAGTGAAATAGCTGTCTATTGTTTTCACACGACTCTGGAGATATACTCCTTGTTCTGGAGGGAGCAAAGTTGTCATGTTTATGCGGTTGTCAAAAACTAATCCCTTCTTGTCTAATCAGTAAAGTTAACTCCTTCCTGTTCACTCGAGAAAGTGTCTAGTGACCTCTGAGCTAGCTGGCATTCATAATTAACACCTTGCCTGCTAGGGGTTTTTTCCGCTGGGTGCTGATCCTTGCAGATTCCCATTGTTCATGACAAGGTCAACTCGTCATAAGCACAGGGCGGCTAAAACCCATGACGAGTTGACCTTGTCATGAGCACTTAACAGGTTAAGTCTAACATATTCAGTAGAGACCTAGATTACCTCAGTCCTACGTCTAAACTATCGTTTATGTTATTCCAATGCGCAGAGCCTATTGGGAATATAGGAACTACACTACAAAGTTGTTACATGTCATACAAATGAGAATGGGAAAAATCTCTATTGCATCTTGTTTTCTGTTACAGTAATAAGTCCTCATGGTAGTTGTAGTAATTTTATTCTCCACTTCCCAACACTATAAAAAGGGCTCCAGAGATGATCCACGGTGTTACAGAGCTATCTCACTTCTGGATTCGATGGGCAAGATTATCAGTTGTACAGCTATTAGATGGATTGAGGAATAAGCTAGTGCTAATTGTGTAATTTCCCTTGCACAATATGGGTTTATGGAAGGTTTGTTCTCTTTTGAGAAGTGTCTCAACCTACACTTAGTTATTAGTAAATACTAACTTGCTAAGGGAAGTTCACTATTCGTCTCCTTTATGGTCTTAAATATTGTGTTCAATAGAGTCAACTACAGGAAGCTTTGGGACATCCTTACTTACATTGGGCTTGATGTGGACCTGGTTCAGGTGCTACACTGTGATGTTAGTGCATCAGTTAGATTTGGGGTAAGTGGGGAACGTGCTGACTCCTGTGAGTTACAATGAAGTATCCATCAAGTATATGTCCTGGTTCCAGCCATATTGTTATAGTATATTAATGGACTAAATGCGTGTTTAGAAACTGTAGGGTAGGATATTCACATGATAAGGGTTACATCAGTCCTGGTCCTGCTTTACACAGATGATGCTGTGTTAATGTCACACACTCTGAATGGCTTGAGGATTTTATTTAGCAGTTTTTTTACCTTTATGGCTGGTTTAGATCTGGACATCAGCACCGCTAAACTAAATATATGGTTTGTGGTTCTAGATCAAATAAGGAAGTTTCATTTTGGATCAAAAGTAGGCTTATCTAATGGGTAATGGATTACCCATACATGGGGGTAGTGCTTGATCAGAAATCTTCATGGCTGCCTTGGATATCCAATTGATGCCTCCACTTAAATCATGCTGTGGGTGCACTGTTTGAACAAACCAGTCCAGCTGCTCTACTAGTTTTTTTTCCATAAATGCCGACACGTTCTAACTCATGGTGCAGGGTGTGGAGTTATAGAGAAGCTACTTCTTTCTAGGCTCTGCCAACTGCCCTCGACCCTGCCTTATTTCCTCCATGAGAATAGGGCATCACCTATGTGTCAGACTAGATTAGGATGTCCCGGCTTATCCATGGATTTCTGTTTGGGCTAAAAAGTTTACAATCCTGAAAAGACAGATGATTGTTGATTGTATGAATTGTGAGAAGCTTGGTATCCCCTGGCTGAATTATTTGAGATCCCATCTAAAACTACTGGCTGGCAGGAGGTGTTTTCATCTCCATCGTCCCTTACTAAAGCTGATAACCAAAAGGTTAAACAGCCTTTTCTGAATCTCGCTCAGACCTCCAGGAAGCAGGACCAGTTGAAGAAACCCATCTTGCGTGACTATGTAATTATACAAACTTCAACTAGCCTCAAGCAATATCTGAGCGAGGTCCGCAGCCCGTGGGAAAGCTCTCTTTAAGTGTAGTCCTGTTTAGGGACTATAGGATCCTTACTCTGCTTTCCCTTGGGCCAGTTTATGACAACGGTTTGGTTTTAGATTGTCCTTGTGATGACTTTGCCGTGCAATTCCTTGAGCATTTTTCTTTTTTTGTAAATATGATGTATCACTGTTGGACTTGTCCCGTTTTGCAGGGTCATCCCTAAACTTTCTGCCTTTCTCCTAGCCTTTTTTCTGACATTGTGTTGATGGTTTTAGGACTCTGGGCACTTTACCTCTGCTGTTCAGTGTAAAGTGCGTGTGCTCTCAGTGATAAATATAGTAAGATTGGTCTACACCTGTTTGGCCTATTCCATTTACCGTTCAGTCCCTTGTAAAGTGATATCTCATATAACCAGGGCTGGTAAATTAAATGCTACTGGTGGGCTTGCAGTGCTGATTGCGCCACCCACCAAAGTACCTTTAAAATCTATCTCAGGCCTCTGCCATTGAAGGGCCTGTGTGCACAGTGTTACTGCCTCTGTGACATGGCACCTAAAGTGTGTTCCATGTCCGTGACCCCCCATTTACTACATGTCAGTCACTCCTAAGGAAGGCCCTAGCTAGCCATATGGGCAGGGTGCATTGTAGGTAAAAGATAGGACATGTACCTTAAGTGTGTGATATGTGCTGGTAGTGACAAACAGCTATTTTGATTTCTCACTAATGTGGGGCTGCCCTCCCACAGGAATGCATTGAGGATTCCCTGATAAGTGTTTCAGAGGTAATTCCTGATATGGGAGGAGTAGTGTGGTCAAGTTTAATATATTTGGAATTGTCATAATAAACGCTGTGCACTGGTGTGCGCAAATTTATTATAACTATTTTAGAAATACCACTTTTAGAAGTTGGTATTTCTGTGTGTTATGTGCCTGCCTGCCTGATGTGAATTGCATGTCTGGCTTTTGAGTGACAGGGGCTGGTGAGGTGTGTGTGGCTCCAGGAAGGGCAGGGTGAGTCAGCTCTAGGCTGAATGGGACATCTGCATTTGGAGTAGTGGGAGAAGTCCCTGGTCCCTGAATAGGGTTGTGCCTGCCCTAGTGAATGCTGGCTCCGCCCCCTGTGGTGTGTCTGATGACGAGCCCCGACCTATCAATGGAGAAGTAGAGCCCTGTCAACAGAGTGCTCCAAATCCCCCCTGAACCAGTTGCATGTCCTGCAGACAAAGAGAATATTTGTATAAATACTGGGGCTTTGACCCCATGAAGGTGTGCTGTTCCTGACTTCACTGGGGCTTGCTGCTGCTGGGGGCCCAAGAGGAACCGCCACAAGTGCTTGCCTCCCTGCTGGAGGACCCTGTGTACTGGGCTCCCTGGGCCCAACTATGCCCCAGGGACCTAAGGACTTTGGTTGCCTCTAGCGCCTGGTGAACGCTATATTTTAATCTTCCCTGGAGAGAGGAGCCTTTATTTTTTGGCATCTACAGTGCTGGGCTGCATCATGAGCACTGTGATTTCATGCCGCCCAAGAGCCAAGGAGAGGAGACCGGGAGAAGAGGCCCTGAGAGCAGGGCCGATCCCAGCAGAGTGCCAGAGTCATCCCCAGCCACAGCGGAGTCCCGAGAAAGAGCCCAACTGGAGGAGAGCCATGTTGAGAGTCCCAGAGTGGGGCTCCCCCGAGGCACATTGTCAGCGCCTGGAGCTCTTGGATGCTCCCGATGGCCCTGAGGTGCCCGTGCCAATTTGGCCTCATTTGTTTCATAGAGTCCCAGTCGGGCTCTCAGTGCACAGTCAGTGCCAGTGCCTAATTTCCTTCACAGATGCACAGCAATTAGCGGCAGCTGAAACATTGAGGTCAGAGCCTTTTGAGGGAGTCCCAGTGGGCACCCAGAAGGGACAGTGGTTATGTTATGTTATGTTAGCCTCCATTTATAGAGAGCACACCTACCCAGAAGTGTCCCAGCGCGAGTGCCAAATGGTGGAAAAGAAAAGAGTTGGCCAACGAAGGATTACTTGAATAACAGAGATTTTAACTGTTTTTTAAACAACCTGAAGCACTCCGTGCCAGCGCAATTGCACACTTGGATTCTGCTGCAGTGGCAGCACGCCCTGACATTTGGGACATGGGGCATTTGAGCCCTCTGGGAAGGCCAGTTGGCCTGGTGTCAGTTTAGGGTGTTGGTAGGGTGCAAGGCCTTAATGTGATACCTAATGCATAATGAGTCTATGCCCTGTTTTCAGGCTTACTATGTCTGCCTAACAGGTTCAAGCAAGCTGCAATGTTACCAGTCATGACTGGTTGTTTTACTGGAAAGTGATGTGACATATGTCCAGTGTTTAGGCATAATGTATTTAAACTGAGGTGTCCTGATGCGTCCTGGGTTTATGCTAATGAGATGTGAGCCTAATGTGATTTATTGCCTAACGTCATGTTATGATATTTTAGGATGGTGTCTAATGCTAATGTGATAATGCTTAGGTAATTATGGTACTAGTAGTCACTGGCTGAGTGTTTTATATGTGGTAATAGTGCTTCTTTCTAAAGGTTCTGACAGTGGCCTGATTAGCCCTGTCATGTGTATATAGTCCCCTGTGAATATCGCCTAGTTCCAGTTGGCACAGTGTATATTGTGTGATTACTATTCTTTTTTTATTTTTTTATTTTATGTATTCCTCATATACCAAAAATGGGCATTCTAGATGAGGAAATCCCCCTCTTCCCTCCAATGCAACGATGTTCCGACCTCCGCAATTCGAACAGAGGAGAGGAAGAAATATGGATACCCCTCTAGTTCAACTGTTTGCTAGCTCCACTCCAATCCTCAGTATCTACATGGCCCTTGGAGTGAATTGGAGAGCCGACACCAACAGTGCTCAGGTGAAATCATCGAAATACAACCAAAATAGTCTCAACGGTCCCGCCAAGCCACTAGGGCCGCCCAGATCTTATCCTGGCTGGAGCTGTCACAGGCCATATCAGATTCGCTTATGTATATAATATATTTCAGGCAATCAGAAAACGTGGGGGGCATTGGGTACTTCCAAACCTTACATATTTCCCTCCTCGCTAAGACCATCACATAAAAGATAAATTTGGTTGTCAATTCATTGGGCTGATATTCTGGGACTAAACCAAACAGGATTGTTGTGGGGGTGATGAAAAATTGTATTCCGAATACTTCAGTTATAAAGTCTTCTATTCTGGACCAAAAATCTGTAAGTCTGGGACATTCCATAAACATGTGAAGGTCGTCAGCGTCGAGAGCATTACATCTTGGACAGTGATGTTCTAAATTCGTGATCTTAACCAATTTTTTGGGAGAGATGTAAACTCGATGTAGAGTAAATAAATGAGTTCTTTTGAGAGGTGCCGCCTTGACTACAGCGTTTAACATCGTAAAAGAATCGGCCAACAAGATTTTTAGGTTGCCCTCCAAGACTGCTGTCCCTCCCCACATCTTTTGAAGTTCTCGTTCTGTAATTCCATCCAACTCTAGCATGGCCTCATACCAAAAATATACCTCTTTCTTCCATCTCCCCTTTCTATTTACTAGATCCAACTTGGGTTCAAACGTTTTTGAGGCCCATGATATACTAGCCCACCAGGCTGACAACTGGTAATATTTGAACCTAGTAAGGGTTCCTCCCGTCAACCTAGAAATGGAATCCCAATCCATTAGCTGTGTATTGTGTTGTAGGTCCCTCTAATGTGTGATGGCTGCCGCTTTGAGGGGATTTGATCTTTAAGGCATTCAGGTGTCCATGGGGAATCCCATTGGTGCTTGGGACACAAAATAGGGGATTCCCAACTTTTTTCTAATGAATACCCAGTTCTTCAGGGCAGTCTCTAGGATCTTTAGTCTTTCCTTCTTATAAAATCTGGGATCACCAAACTTATAAAGAAAATATTCACGCCCTTGGGGGATGCCCTGCAATAATGCCTGAAATACTCGGCCCAGAGATGACATAGCCGCATTATCTGCCAGCAACGGAAATTTTTTAAAGTGGAATGAATGGCAATAGAGAAGTAAATCAGGCAATACCAACCCCCCCACTTTGAATTTTCTCCTCAGCTTTTTCCAGGATATTCGTGGAGAGTTCGAATTCCAGATAAAGGTTCCGATTTTACCCTGTATTTTTGCTATTTCTTTAGGGCTTAAACTTAAGGGAACAGCGTTGAACAGAAAAGTAACTTTGGGTAAAATAACCATCTTTACTAAATTAACTCTACCAAAAATATTTAGTGGAAGACCAGACCAACGCAAAAGAAGCCCACAGACCTCCTTAAGGATTCTATTGAGATTAATTTTTGATATATCTAAGATATCTTGTGTTAAAAGTACTCCAAGATATCTCATCTGTGGTTTAGCTAGAGGAGATATTACTTCCTGATTCCACTGCATATCCTCTGTTTTTTCCTTATTTATTTTATATCCAGAGATTTCACCAAAGGCTTCTGCCTGTTCGAAAAGTCAGGGAATTGCAACTTCCGGATTAATAGTAAACATTAAAAGATCGTCTGCATATAATGCACATTTTAGAGCTAATTCATGTAAAAAAAGGGTTTAATCAATGGATCGGATCTTAACTGTGTAACCAAGGGTTCAATATATAAATTAAACAATAAGGGGGAAAGGGGACACCCCTGTCTTGTACCGCGAGATATCTGAACCCAATCTGTAAGAGTTCCATTGACTAGAATTCTAGCCCTTGGGTTTAGATACAGTGCTTGTATGGATGCTATGACATTTTTTGGGAGACCGAATCCAGCTAATGCCTCCCATAGATATGGCCAGCTGACTTGGTCAAATGCCTTAGCGGCATATATTGCTACAATTGTTAGCGGGAGTTTCCTGTTAGTAGCGAAGTCTATTGCAGCGATAGCCTGAAAAGTCAATTCATTAAGCTGCCTCCCCGGCATAAAGCCCCTCTGATCTTCGTGTACCACAGATTTAATCACTTTGGCCAATCTCGCCGCCAAAACACCTGCAAAGATTTTATAGTCAGTATTTAGTAGCGAGATTGGCCTATATGACTCGACTGTCAGGGGATCTTTATTGGGCTTCAGAACCAAGGTGACTGTGGCTTTTAACCAGGATTGAGGGATAGGTTCACCAGTCTGATGTATTTTATTAAATAGGGACGTTAGGACTGGGACAATGATGTCAGAGCTTATTTGATAAACTTCTATCGGAAGCCCATCTGGGCCTGCTGCCTTTCCTTTAGACATTTTTTTCAGCTGGCTATAGACCTCTCCTTCACTAATGGCTGAACTCATAAAGACACTGTCTGCCACCGATAACTGCGGTAGGCCCAGCTGCTTTAGCCAATTGACTACTCTTTGGGTTGGGGCTTCCCTGTCTCCGGTATATAGATTTTGCATATATACCCTGGATTCTTCGGAGATCTGATCGTTATCATAAGATATGTCGCCAGAACTGTGCATTTTTAACCCACAAATTTGATTTTTGCCCTATCCATTCTGGCCTTCCATGCCAGTATACGCCCACATTTTTCTCCGTAGGAGAAATTCTGCAGCCTACTCGCATCCCACCTATCCTTGATTATTTTATGTAGACTAGCCTGATATCTGTCTTTTAACCCCTCCAGCTCTTTCTGTATGACCTCCAGATTCGCCTGCTGCTCTAGTGATGCTTGCTGTAGCTGTTGTTCTTTTAATTTTATTCTGGATAGGGAATCCTCCTCTGCTTTTCTCCTAGTCTTATTTTTATCAGCCATCAGAGCTGTAAACAGACCTCTTATATAGGACTTAAATGCTTCCCTGACTATTTGTTCGGACGCAGTGACACTATTGAATCTGAAGTACTCAGCAGACTGTTTCAGCACGCACTCTTTTACATCAATTTGTAAGAGTAAGGATTTTTCAAGAGTCCAGGGTCTAATCCGCGACTTCAGCGGGAACTTAACTATTAATTCTACAATAGAGTGGTCTGATAGTATAGCTGGAATATATGAGGTAGAGACGATTGCAGGGAATAAGGCTTGATCTATGAGGAAAAAGTAAAAGCGCAAATGATATATACCTATGACTATAGAAAGAGTAGTCCCTATTTTTTCCATTTTTGATCCTCCAAACATCCAATAGATTAAAATCCTTCATGATGTTTTTCAACTCCCTTTTTGATTTATACGGAGGGGAAGAGATGGCTCTGGAGGTACAATCCAAATTCAAATCAACAACTAAGTTAAAATCGCTTCCCAAAATAACAGGTAAATTCACAGCAGACAGACTGTTTTTCAAGTTCAACAGGGCTTCAGGGGAATCTTGATTAGGCCCATAGTACACTGCACAGGCTAATCTAATTTTTTCTAAGATCAAAGATGCAGTCAGCCATCTACCTGAGGAATCAGTCTCGTATTTTTCTACTCTAATCCCGCAGTGTGCCGGATAATTATTGCTACCCCCCTGGTATTTCCACGTTGCCTAGAGCACAGCAGATCTTGAATCCACCTTTGATTTTTAAAAGCTTCTCTACATTCAGCTGGTTCAAGATGCGTTTCCTCTAAGAGGATAACTTGGGCCCCGGCATTGTTTAAATACTCACAAATTATATTTAACTTCTTTCCGTCCCTCAAGTCGTTCACATTCCAACTTATTATTTTATTGGTTGCACTGAACATAAAGTTGGGATAGATGCTTCATGAATAGCTCCACTCTGGGCCAGATACTTTGCATTGGGGAAATTTGTTTCATATTTATTTCAGATTTTATGGTTCTATGAGGAATTATTTTTCTTTTTGTCAACCCCCCATCCCACCCCTCACCGCCCCCCTTGAGGAACCCCCCCTCTTGGGTTTTGGCGATCCCATCGCCATTGAGAGCTCAGCCCCTAACTTGGATCCTGCCTCATTTCGTGTTTTAGGTACGTGTTTTTACCTTCACCCTTATATTTGTTCATCACCCTTAAAAAAAAAAAGTTTTTTTTCCTCTTTTTTTTGTGTGCCTTCTTTCATCTTTATTTTTTATGGTTTTTTTCCCTGTGCTATATGGTAAGTGGTATTTTTCATGTTGCACAACTAATCCTATTATGGGCAGGAGAAGAAAAGAGAAACTACCGTTGAGCTTCTTTCATGCTGATTAGGAAGCTATCCACCTCCTGTACGGAGGTAAAGTTATACGTTTTGTTTCTCCATACTACCCTTAATACTGCGGGGAACTTCATCATGACCTGGGCTGCCTGGCTTCTTAGATCTGACATACGAGACCCTAACTCCCACTGTCTTTGCGCCGTGACTCTGCCAACATCAGAGCGAATCAAGTATTTTGAAGAATCAATCTGGAGAGTTGGGTCGATAAGAGCCCTGGTCAGAATCAGCTCTTTAATTGCGTAAGTATGGAAGTTGACCAGAATCTTCCTCGGGGCACTCCTATCCGGGTGTCGACGGAACGGATCTCTATGTGCCCGTTGAATCTCATCTTCCAGGTTGATATCTGGTCTATCCTTCAGAACGCCTTCTCTCAAAAGTTTGCATATTAATGATTTTACATCCCCATTCTCTGCCCCATCAGGAATTTTTAGAAATTTCAAATGATTTCTCCTCGCATGGATCTCCAGACGCTCCATATCCAGTTGTAATGTCTTGTTCTGGTCCTTAAGTTCAGATATGGCTTTAGAATGTGTCTGAGAGACCCTGGAGAGGATAGCCACTTCCCCTTCTAATACCTCTGTTCTAGAGCATACATTATCTAATTTACTTTCCAAGGAGGTAAATTTCTCGGCAATCTCCCTCTGATTACCCTCCGAAATCTCAAATTTCGAAAGCAATTTAGCCAACAGATCCTCGTGTAGGGATCTACATAAACTCTCCATACTGTTACCCAAACTGTTACCCTCATGTTCCTTGTGTTGTTGCAATTCCCAAGAACCTACTAGCGGAGCATTATTAGTAGGAGTAGCCTGAGGTGGAGGGTTGGGCTCTGGAGACAACTCTAATACTGACTGGGGGCTAAAACCACTCTCTGTATTCCCATCTACTGATGAAACCGGTAGAGGATCTCCCATACCCAAATCTGTGTCGGGTTCAAGTAATAGGGTGGCATAGCTGTTCTGTAATGTAACCGTCCCCTTTAGTTGGGAGGAAAGAGGAGACTTCTGCACTGCTGGTTGGATTTCCGTCATCTTGCCACCCCTATCCGAGACTGACATCGCTTTCTCCATTATTTTGAAATAGGTTTTTAGAGATGGAGCAGGTTTTGATATCGTGGAACTTCTTTTAGATCTTTTTTCCTCCCCTGTTTTATTTCTCTCTCTTCTCTCTCTCTTTTTCTGGCGTGGAGTAAGAGGGACCAATTGATTAGTGGTTTGGCTGAGTGTGGATAATAAGCGCTGTTTCTCTGGCTGAGAACAGAGGAGATATCTATTCCTTACTACTGGAGGGGCTAACTGAGCTGATTGTGCTGGCGAAGTCAGTTGGTCTCCCTCACCTGCGTTCTTTTCTCCCACCTTAGCGAATGTCACCCCTCTCTGGTCCTTCTTCCCACTAGGCAGCTCTACCTGTGTGTTGGGGGAGCTGGTACAGGTGAAATGTCCATTCCCTTGAAACTTCTCGCTCAGCTAAAATAGAACACCCTTCTGTGTCAGCTACTCCGAGTTTAAGTCTGCGAACATTATCAAATACACAGGGTAGGTCCACCCCCCATCGACCAACTTCGGAACAATACCGGCTCACCGCTGTTACTGCCGGTGGAGGGTAGGTCTTTGCTGCTGCTGCTATAATTTTACACCACGATATGGCCCGGGTTGCTCCCCAAATGCCTCTTCCTCCCTCCTCCTTCGCCACGGGTCCCGTCATCTGTGTAGCTTCAGATCGCGGCGTTTCAGAGCCTCCGCCTCGCGTGAACGTCTCAGGGTCCTAGTGCACTGCTGTTGTCTGCCAAACTCGGCATCGGATGAAGTTGGAGAGAAAAAGCCGGTTAGTACGGTGAATTCCTGATTAAATATAGTAATTTCCACATAATCTCACCGCATGTGGATGATTTTTGAGTAGTTTAGGATGGGTTTAGGCACTCAATAAAACTGCGGCATCACCAAGACGGGACAGAGCACTCGCGGCTGGCGTCAGCCCACCGCCATGTTCCTCCCCTTGTGATTACTATTCTACTGTGTTTTGGAGAATACAAAGTCTAGTTTTATATATAGCCTTGTGTGGAGCTTCTTTTGTGATGTGCCTAGTGTGTTGCTGCTGTGTGTGTGTATTGCACAAACGCTTTACCCATTGCCACTGAGATAAGCCTGACAGCTCGTGCAAAGCTACCAAGGGGGTGAGCAGGGGTTATTTTCAGCATGTAACTCCCTTGCCCCGACTAGAGTGGTGGTTTCTGCCTTGCGTTAGCACAAGCCTTAGCCAAGCAGAAATCCCATTTCTATCAATCACTAATTAGAAATTTGGTAAAATCAATTCTAAATATGTATGGATTTCGGCAACAGAAGCCTGCCCTGTATTTTTTATGCATGCTGCCTAATATTCAGGTCTGTTTTAATGTCAAAGTTTTTTTTTTATAAATCAGATGTGTCTAAGCAGAACCTTTTAACAAATTTGGCAGAGTGGGCTAAAGAACGGTGATGGATTAAACCCAGATCTGTTGACTGGGTGTGAGTGTTTGATTGGTTCGAATGCTCCGTCCATCACCCCCTTTTGTACCACTTTATTCACCATAAGTTGGCAGAGTATGCTCAGACGTGAGTCCCTTGATCACTTTGCCACAGGATTCAAGCAAGCCGGGCTGAAGACGCCTAAAATGCCAGAAACCGGTCCTCGGAAGCTTGTTTCCGGTCCAGGGAAGGCATGGCTTGGCAGTTCGGGCTGGACTGTTCCCATGAGGCACAGGGTCAGACTGATTTGCATATGGCCATGTCTGTTCTGTGGTGGCAGAGTGGGCTAAAGAACGGTGATGGATTAAACCCAGATCTGTTGACTGGGTGTGAGTGTTTGATTGGTTCGGATGATCCGTCCATCACCACCCCCTTTTGTACCACTTTGTTCGCCATAAGTTGGCAGGGTATGCTCAGACGTGAGTCCCTTGCTCACTTTGCCACTGGATTCAAGCAAGCCGGGCTGAAGACGCCTGAAATGCCAGAAACCGGTCCTCGGAAGCTTGTTTCCGGTCCAGGGAAGGCATGGCTTGGCAGTTCGGGCTGGACTGTTCCCATGAGGCACAGGGTCAGACTGATTTGCATATGGCCATGTCTGTACTGGGGTGGCAGAGTGGGCTAAAAAACGGTGATGGATTAAACCCAGATCTGTTGACTGGGTGTGAGTGTTTGCTTGGTTTGGATGCTCCGTCCATCACCACCCCCTTTTGTACCAATTTGTTCGCCATAAGTTGTCAGGGTATGCTCAGACGTGAGTCCCTTGCTCACTTTGCCACTTGATTCAAGCAAAACGGGCTGAAGACGGCTGAAATGCCAGAAACTGGTCCTCGGAAGCTTGTTTCCGGTCCAGGGAAGACATGGATGGCAGTTCGGGCTGGACTGTTCCCATGAGACACAGGGTCAGACTGATTTGCATACGGCCAGGTCTGAACTGGGGTGGCATAGTGGGCTAAAGAACGGTGATGGATTAAACCCAGATCTGTTGACTGGGTGTGAGTGTTTGATTGGTTCAGATGCTCAGTCCATCACCACCCCCTTTTGCACCACTTTTAACAATTTGGTCAGTTGTCTTTTTATTATATGTAATTTATTCTTAGTATCTTCTTATCTTAATGATGGTGTTTTTAACGGCTGTGATGCTTTTATGATTGTTGTTAAATAATTGAATAAAGCTTTGTTGATGATGAAAAGATATTCATACTCACTGGGAATAAGCTGCTAGTGGAAGTGGGCGATATTAACACACTGACCACGATTTCTCTTGCCATATCAATATATTTTGGTGTTGTCTCTGATAACTTCATATTCATCTCAGGTTTCACAAACTCATGATGACAATTATGTTAAGTTTGAAGAAGTACGCAAGCCACCTTGAATGTTTTGCTCTTATAATTAATATTGTGTTTGTTATTGCATTTATATGTATTATACCATCGTTTACTATTCAAGACCGCCTTGTACTCTTTCCTTTTTCTTGATTTCCTGTATGTTTTTCATACTTTAATGAAGGCATATAGATTTGTAAACATCCATTCCTTATTATTCTTGTTTAATACAGTTTTAAATACCTTTGAATATTGTTTAGATAATTCTTTGTACTATTTATTTATGTTTCAACTTTAATAAACGTTTGCTCAAACATAGAAAAATATTGCCCTCAAAGTTGAGAAAAAATGTCACTCACAATCTAAGGTATTAACTGATTCAGATCTACCACTCTCTAAGCAATATGCCACCAGTGGCGCTCTACTCGCCTCTACAAGGAGATAATCAATCAATCAATCAAAGCATTTGTATAGCGCGCTACTCACCCGGAGGGTCTCTAGGCGCTTGGGGGAGGGGGGTCCTCTACTGCTCGAACAGCCAGGTCTTGAGTTGCTTCCTGAAGGAGAGGTGGTCTTGGGTCAGGCGGAGGTGGATGGGGAGGGAGTTCCACGTCTTGGCAGCCAAGTAGGAGAAGGATCTTCCTCCTGTTGTGGCTCTTCGGATGCGGGGAACGACGGCGAGGGCGTGGCTGGTCGATCGTAGCTGGCGGGTGGAAGTGTAGAAGGTCAGGTGGTCGTTGAGGTATCTGGGGCCTTGGTTGTGGAGAGCTCTGTGTGCGTGGGTGAGGAGTCGGAACGTGATTCTCTTGTTGACGGGGAGCCAGTGCAGGTCTCTCAGGTGTCCGGCGATGTGGCTGTGTCGGGGGATGTCCATGATGAGTCGTGCTGAGGCGTTCTGAATGAGCTAGAGTCTTTTCTGGAGTTTGGCTGTGGTTCCGGCATAGAGGGGGTTGCCGTAGTCCAGTCGGCTGGTGACGAGGGCCTGGGTGACCATCTTCCTGGTTCCGGTGGGGATCCACCGGAAGATCTTGCGTAGCATGCGTAGGATGTTGAAGCATGACGAGGAGACGGCGTTGACTTGTCTGGTCATCGAGAGGGAGGAGTCCAGGATGAAGCCCAGGTTGCGTGCATGGTCCGTTGGTTTGGGTGCGCTGCCCAGGGCAGGGGGCCACCAGGAGTCGTCCCAGGTGGAGGGTGATGATCCCAGGATGAGGACTTCCGTCTTATCTGAGTTCAGTTTCAGGCGGCTGTTCATCATCCACTCGGCTATGTCTTTCATCCCTTCGTGTAGGTTGGTTCTGGCGGTTGCGGGGTTGTTGGTGAGGGAGAGGATCAGCTGGGTGTCGTCGGCGTAGGAGAGGATGTTGGGGTTGTGTTGGCGTGCGATGGCCGCGAGGGGGCTCATGTAGATGTTGAACAGCGTGGGGCTGAGTGATGAACCTTGTGGTACGCCGCAGATGACTTTGGTTGCCTCGGATCTGAAAAGGGGGGAGGCGGACTCTCTGTGTTCTTCCGGCGAGGAAGGAGATGATCCACTCCAGTGCCTTCTCCTGGATTTCGATGTTGTTCAGGTGCTGCACGAGGGTGCGGTGGCAGACAGTGTCGAACGCTGTGGAGAGGTCCAGGAGGATGAGGGCCGCTGTTTCCCCATTGTCAAGCAGGGCTCGGATGTCGTCGGTGGCTGCGATGAGGGCGGTCTCGGTGCTGTGGTTGGCCCGGAAGCCGGATTGTGAGTGGTCGAGGGATCCATTCATCTCGAGGAAGGCGGCCAGCTGTCTGTTGACGGTCTTCTCGATGACTTTGGCAGGAAAAGGAAGGAGCGAGATGGGGCGGTAGTTTTTGAGGTCGGTGGGGTCCGCTGATGGTTTCTTCAGTAGGACGCTGAGTTCGGCGTGCTTCCAGCTCTCTGGGAAGGTGGCGGTGTCGAAGGAGGTGTTGATGATGTCCCGGAGATGGGCGCGATGACGGAGTCGGCCTTGTTGAAGACGTGGTGAGGGCAGGGGTCGGCTGGTGATCCGGAGTGGATGGAGTTCATCGTGCGGATGGTGTCTTTGGTGTTGACCGGGGTCCAGGCGCGGAGGGTGGTGGTGGGGGGCGTTGATACGGTCGTAGGGTGCATCGGCTGTGTGCTGAAACTGTTGTGTATGTCTGCGATCTTGCTGTGGAAGAACGAGGCGAGCGAGTTGTAGAGGTCTTGCGAGGGAGTGATGTCGTTGTTTCCAGCGCTGGGGTTCAAGAGCTCTTTGACGATGTTGAAGAGTTCCTTGCTGTCGTGGGCGTTGTTGTCCAGTCGTTCCTTGAATGCGGTTTTCTTGGTGGTGTGGATCAGCTGGTGGTGTTTTCGGGTGGCGTGCTTGAGGGTGATCATGTTGTCTGTAGTCGGGTCTCTGCGCCAGGCTTTCTCGAGGGCCCGGCAGTTTGTCTTGGAGCTCTTGAGTTCGGGGTGAACCAGGATACTTTCTTGCTGCCGGGTCTGATGGGGGGGGTCTTCAGTGGAGCGAGATCGTCTGCGCAGTTGGTGATTCATCTTGTGAGGTTGTCGGCGGCTTGGTTGGGGTTCGTTGAGCTGGTGGGAGGGTTCTGGCTCAGGGATGTGGTGAGTTGGTCGGTGGTGATCTTGTTCCAGCATCTGTGGGGAACCTGTTGCGGGTGGTGGTGAGTGGTGGTCCTACTGAAGCTGAATTGGCGCAGCTGTGGTCTGTCCAGTGGAGTCCGGTGGTGTGGCTGAAGGAGATGTCCTGGCGGGAGGAGAAGACGGGGTCAAGCGTGTGGCCGGCGTAGTGGGTGGGGGTGGTCACCAGTTGCTTGAGTCCGAGGTTGGCAAGTTTGCCCAGCAGGGTGGTGGTGTTGCGGTCGTTATTGTTCTCTAGGTGGAAGTTGAGGTCCCCTAGGAGGATGTAGTCAGCGGAGGGGAGGGCGTGCGGGCTGATGAAGTCGGCGATGTCTTCGCTGAATTGTGTGCGTGGTCCCGGGGGTCTGTAGATGAGGGTGCCTCTGAGGGTGGTCTTGGGGTCGGTGTGTATCTGGAAGTGCAGGTGTTCGGCGGCTGTGAGGGTTTCGTCGGAGTTGGTCGTGATGCGGATGGTGTTCTTGTGGACGATGGCGATGCCTCCTCCGGTCTGGTTGACTCGGTCCCTCCGGGTGATCTTGTATCCGTCCGGGATGGCGATGGCGATGTCGGGCGCTGAGGAGGCGTTCATCCCTGTTTCCGTGAGGAAGGCAACGTCTGGAGATGTGGAGTCGAGGAGGTTCCAGAGTTCGACGGTGTGTCTGTGGACGGAGCGGGTGTTGAGCAGGATGAACTTCAGGTGGTTGCTGCTGGTTCTCGGCTTGGCGGGTGCGGTGCAGGTCCGGGTGCAGGAGAACTTGCAGGAGTGGCAGGTGAAGGGTCCGCGGGTGCGTCCTGGGGTGGCTCGGTGGCAGCCGGGGATCCGGCCGGTGTTGAGTGCGTTGAGGGTGGTGGCATCGTAAGTCCGGCGGGTGGGCTGGCAGCTGCGGGGGCCAGGGTTCCTGGCGCTGGGCGGGGTCCGTGCGCGGACGGGCACAGACGAGCTTACCTTTGGCGCGCCTTCGGCACACAATCGGCACACCCGCTGCGCGTACGCATGCACTCTGCCATAAATGAAGAGTTGGGGGGGGCGGGGCGAGGGAGGAGCAGCTGGGAGGCGGGAGCGGGGTGGCGAGTGGGGGGGGGGAGCGGTGCGGTGATGCTGGAGGGAGCGTGGGTGGGGCCGCGGGGGCACTGCGGCAGTGAGCGGGGTGGGACAGGGAACAAGCAGTGACAATGGGACAAATAAAGTACAATGCGAAAAAACGACGAAGGAAACAAAATAGAAGTACAGTAAACGAGGGAGGCACAGAGGACGACGGAACCAATATAAAATACAATGCGGGAAGGACGGCGATACAAGTTACAAAAACACGAAGCAGGCACAGAGGAGATACAGAGAAGGCTGAGAAACTGTACACATAAGCAGCAACTGTGGCAACGAGAAATGCATTAGAGTCTAAAATAGACACTGTGGTGGTGTAATTAAGCACGAAGTGGGTTTGCTGACTTTCTCTGACTTTTTGAGGCAAAGTGTAACTTGACCTCCTAGCAAATTTCATATACTGCTAGATGTCCAATGTAAGATGACTGGGACTTTGGTCTACCGGAAACGGGCTTTTCAGAAGAGCTAGTACTGAGCGGCAGGCACACTGGCAACACAAAAGGTCCCTCTCGCCATTCCCTTCCCCATTCCCTAGTAGCTAATATCCAGCATTGCAACTTATGTCAGCAAGGAAGGGGCCATAACTACCCAAAGGCTCTGAGAGCAGAGAGAAAGCAGCAGGGGCAACGCGTCGCCAGTCCTTCCGGACTCCCTTTCACTCCCTCTTTATTTTTAACTCTCCTAGCTTACACAACCTGCAAACCGATGGGTTCCTACACTCCACACACCCCTAGCCTCCAATCTGAGTTTCCCTTTGTCACACCTCGAACGAGGCCAAATCAGTTTGTGTTTTTTAAACCGTAACTGCGCTGTGTATAGTGGTCAGGTTTAGAATTGGGCTATCCCATGACGCAACACTGCAAAGTCATAATACTAATTTGAGATCCCATACAAACACAACAGTAGAAATGCTATTGTTTCCACTTACAAAATCCGAGTTAATCGCAAACATTGTGACATGGCCGTGATAGTCAAATAAGAATAGGTTAATTGGTGTGTTAACTCCAAACTGTGATTAACATCATTAGAAGATATATGATAACTGGAGAAATTGTACGTTTGTTCTACGTTCTACGCACATAGGGATGCTTTAGAAAGAGAAGTGTATTATGAAGATAGTTAATATAGAGAATATTCTACCATCTACCTTAATCGGAATAATACTGCAACCAGCGTATTTAGTTACCAGTTATTCGGCTCAAGGTGTTCAAGCGTAGAATTATTTTCTCCACCGCTTCAAAATGAACACTTGTGCTCTCAGGCCTCTAGAATTCTCTCTGGTGCTGTGGGCACCTGCTCTGTCCGCAATTCCAAATTGACTATGACACAAGAATATGCACCAAAGCAATTGCTTCCAAAACTTCACCTCATAATAGCCTCGGTGTGGGAGTGTTGTCTCACAAAGGGCGCAAAAAAGTATCTGATTTTACCATCAATGAATAAAACATTACCGTCGCCACCTAAGACGTTGCATTATTGCTTGTAAAAGTGGCTAAGGGCTGCACTAGTAGAAACTTCCTATTTAGGTCAAACGTCTTACATGTCCCACGTCTTGACAGCTCCTGGCAAAATGAATGCTGGCTACTATGAGATATCCAAGAAGGACGAGACATCTTGATAGAAAACCATCGCAAGCTTTGGGGGCAAAAGCATCGGGACGGTCATATAATGAGGTACCTAGAGACAGATTTTGCGTGAAAATTTGATTGAACGGAATTTCTCGAAGGAGAACAATGTGGGTTATTTAAGGAAAACCTCGCCAGCGGTGTTTGGCAGCTGCTAAAACTTACTTTTAAAATGCAATGCATTGTGATAACTCGGAATCAATGTTTTCTATATTTGAAGTTCTGCTACATTTAATTTCAGCGCAATCTGTTCTTTAACTTTGAGAAGTATGTTTCGTATTGTTAAAAAACACTGACTGCAAATGTGTCCCATAAGCCTCAAGGCGAAACATCCTTTACAACGCAACTTTTACCACGCAGTGCTATTACAACGCAGGTTTTACAACGAAAACCATTACAACGCATTGCGCTGGGGGGCGCTCTAGGATAGGGAATAGATTTTATTTACTTTCCAACACCTTCCCTAGTGTCCACGGGGACTGGAGTTGGAATAGTAAATTAAACTATTCACTATCCAGCACCCGAAAGCGCTATGCATTTTAATGGTATGCGTTGTAAAAACTGCGTTGTAAAAGCAAGCGTGGTCAAAGCATGCGTTGTAACGTCATACATCCGCCTCAAGAGGCCTAATGTGCACATAATGTGCATCAACCAGTTAACCTTAAGTGACATTGAAGAACGGCTGATCCTGAAAGTGTCTCTCCAAATATGTATATCACACAATGCACGCACTTACATATTTTTGGGGGACACCAACATAATAGTTGAAATAGAGGTATAGCAAGGGAACCTAATACAAACAAGGAAAGTGAGGCCCTTTGCCCCTAGTATACCATGCATATTGGTGTCAACCAATACCAAACATAGAGGCACACCGCAGACCACCAGTTGGGTGCAAAGGGAAGAGGGACATAATAGTGTGTGTAACATATTTTGATTGCTAGAGATCTAGGTGGTTGGTGTAATGTTTCAGGGCCCTAGGCACCCAGACATGTGAAAGAAGTACACAGACAAAGTGTTAGTGTATCTGCAGTGGCCCTGGGGACATGTGCCCGGCACCTTTTATTGACAGGATAACATGTCCTGTAACATCTGTGAGGGATGGGTGTGGGGTGAGTGTGTAAACTCAAGAAATGGCTGGTGGGAGCACATCAATTCTAAACTTTAGACCGTGACCTGCCTGTCACTACATCCCTCCCAACCTTTTATAATAATGGGACAACAAGTCCAACCTGTGGGAGGGAACAAAATAACAGACAAGAACTCTAATGAGTCCATTCAACGTGTTTTCCCAGACAAGATGAGTGTACAAGTGCAGCTGGGAGCACCAGGCATCACAGCACACCTCTGTCTGTTTAACCAGAATACTCTAGGCACGAATGTCAGCGTCGATGAAATCTGGATTTCTCGCAGACCAGTCCAAATGGTCACAGTTCACCTGGGCACTGTGGATCCTGTCCCACCTGGTCTTACTGCTTGGAAGTCTATTTCACTGTTTACTGTGAGGGTGCATGTGGAGCAATAGTGAAGTCTGTTGCAGATACCATTTCAAAGGCGCTCTGGCTCCATGGCTAGTAATCCTCCAACGACAGATAGCTTACTGCTGACTGTCAAAGATTCTATTGCAGATGCTGCTGTGTTCAAGCTACCCGATGGTGGAGCAAAGTGTAACTTCTTTTTCTCACCAGGATTCTCCTCTCTTACCAGGAACCTCCTCTGACGGGAGTCGCTCGAGGCCCTCTTCACTTGGCTTCCTGTGTGGACTGTGCCGTGTCTCTTCAACACCATACTGTAGACTCATGTAGGAAACTCTACGAGTCTCACCTTCGAGTCACTCACTCCACCTTGAAGGGGGTTGTTTCCACAGCAGTTACTGCTGCCATCCTGACTCTGGTGCACCGGCATTGACAGAGCAGTCTTTGGGGTAACCAGACTACGACAGAGATCTTCGTGCTTCATGGTTCCTGCTGGGTAGCTGCTGCAGACGAATCCCTTGTGTTGGGCTTCCTCTCTCATCAGTAATCCCTGAGGCCCTTTCCCCTGGATTGCCACAGGCCGGTGTGGATTGCTCAGATCCTCTTTTAGGACCCACGAAATAAGTCACTCAGGACGTCCGAACAGGACCACATCCCAGACTCAGGTGCAACCCCAAAGGTGGATGGTAAAAATGATCAGGCTAGCTCTCTTACACAGGCTTCATGTTCTCTTGGTCGAGCCAAGGATTTCTGGGCAACCAGTCTCTTATGGTGCCAAAGATGCCTCACTGACCTCGGGGTGTTTCATAGGTACAGTGCTCCACTCTAGATGTCCAAAGCTCCTTGGGGATACACTTTATTGTGATGACAGCCACAGTCATATTCTATATTTTACGGTGTGTCTACTACACATCCTTCACTTCTTCTTTCTTCAGACTATAGCTGTGGCCTCTTGCCACACTTCTTCCCTTTCATCGCAATCCTCTTGACGACTCAATCTGATGCCATCTTGTTTAGTCTCCTTTCTTTTTACCAGACCTCTCCATGTGACGTGCAACTCACATAGGTCTCCCTCGGCAGGTCCTACCCCTAGGACCGAGCCTCCTCCTCCTTCACTGACCAGAACTCTCATTGTGAACTTTTTCTTTTCACAACCTCTCACTGGTCTTCTTCTTGGGCCTCTCATAGACCTTATCTTCTTTGACTACTCACAGGTCTCTTCTTCAACCACTCACAAATTTTTCCATCAACCTCTCACAGGTCTCACTGTCAACCTGTCACAGGTCTCTCTCTTTATCTCTCTATGGTCACTTTGTCGACCTCCTTAAGGTCCCTCTTCAGTGGAGGACAAACCCCTTGCGACTCCAGGTTATGCCATTTTGGCACTCTCTTCTGCCTCCACTCAGACAGGCTTCGCAGGGTCCGGCACTCTTGGAACATCATGGACCCTTTTTCTTGCAGGACTCCCATTCCCGGATCCTGCTTATGCAGTCATCTTCTCTGGTGCACTTTCGCCCTCTGTCCTTCATCTGAGGGTGCTCCATCTCCTGGCACCATGCTCACCTTGTTTCTCCTTTTAGTGTGGCATCCTTTTGCATCTGGGGTGCAGTCAGCACCCTCCTCCTGAACTCGGTGGTGGTTTGCAACCGCAGGGGGCGCTTATCACCCACCTTCTTCTCCTGAAGGCTTTCACTGGCCTGGGGCCTCTTTGCTCTGGCCAATGCTCCTCTAGCCTTCTAAGCACTGAGGGCCTGTCCTTCTGCACAGGTGTCCTTTACTGCTGCAGTGACCATGAATGGGCACTAGGTGTCACTGTAGTCTTCTCCACTGGCCCTGGCAGCTTTCCTGACATGTTTGGCCTCCTTGTTCCTTCAAGGGCTGTTAAAGAAGGGACAGCATTTACCCACCTGGGCCACCTCAATTTTCACTACACAGTCCTCTTACTTATGTCTCTGCCAGTCATGCAGCCTCTGTCGCAAAGTCTCACTACTGACATGCTACCAGGAGGCCAGTATCAGGAATAATCAGAAAACACACTGGTTGGGTGGTAGCTTGTAGCTTGTTCATTTGGGTCCATCCTCTCCTCACATTATGTCAATGAGCATATGCTGACACACTTTGGGAGTGATGGTGTGCCTCACTGCCTGCTTCTCTAATTACTAATATCAGTCACCTCCTATTGTCCTCAAGCAGGGCACAGTGCACAGACTTACCGGTAGGTGGGGCTAAATACACCACTCCTCACAGGTGCAGCCTCACAAAGCGCCTCTCCAGGGTAAGTCTTTTGCTTTTCTGGCTGCATTCGGTCTTCATTTACGGGGTACGTGGGAGCCTCACATCATGCTGGAGTAGCCCCACCTTCAACACAGCACCTTTCTCCTGTGGGGAAAAAAGCATTTTGTAGTAGACTCGCTTCGCGGAATGTCCTCCTTTAGCCCACAGCTCTGCTCTTGCTCCAATGACTCCCAGAGTGGCAGAAGCAAATCTCACAGGAGCATTGTTCACCCCACGGTGAGTGAAGGGATATTGCCCACATGGGCTCTACGTGTGTGGGGGAGAGGCCTCACCTAGTGTCGGTACACCTCTCACTACTCCGATGCACTGCTGCATGACCCACTCGCAGTACAGCCAACTGCTGCCCTCTGGCACCTCAATTGCTCCCAATCCTCTCTGGCAGCCTTTCTCACCTCACAGGCTGCTTCAGTGGGTAAAACTTTGGTGCTTGGCCTTGGAACTCTACCAGCCTAGACATCGGTCAGGGGTGCAGATGGACGTACCCTCTTTGTGCCTGGAGCAGGCTCATTTCTTCAGGCCCTCCAACCTGCAGTGATGCCAACCGATACCACCTCCTCTTCCAAGGCAGCAACACCTCCTCACACCAGCTGTTCACTCACTGGGCCTGGGTGGGTAACAATGGGGTGATGGGGGATAGGGGGTATTCAGCTCCTCTGTTTTTCCACAGAGACTGCAGTAGTAATTTTTTATACACTGGCTGCACTGATCTCCGTGGAGGCAGCACTGGTAGTTCTCTGGTCAGGCTTGCCATTTAAACTGCAGACAACTGCAGCTAACTCATGTTGCTCATCCAGGGACTCACATCACACACCTTGGTTGAGTGGGCACTCTTACAGCTACATCCCATGCAACTTGTTGGCTTGAGAGCCATCTACACAGACTATATTTCACCCCTTGCCAATTCACAGGGCTGCTGCACACTTGCACATGGGGCTCACCCACTCATCACCAATGTAATGTTTTGGGGCGCTAGGCCCCCGTGCTCATAAAGGAAGGACACATACACAGTGTTAGGGTATCTGGAACTAGCCCAGGCCATGTGCACCTGGTCCCTTTTATTGACAGGGTCACATGTCCTGTGACACCTATGATAGATGGGTGTGGGGCGAGTGTGGATGACCGCCTTCAGGGAGTGGGTGGTGGTAGCACATCACTTCTGACTACTAGCCAGTGACCAGCCGGTCACTACAGTGTATTCTGACACATTCTAATCAAATGTGAATGTATCAGAACATGTGCGAGAACTAGAAAAGTTGAGGGGATGAGAGACCACAGGTATGAGCTCAGCGCACAGAATAGTGGTATTTAAGCCATTTGGGAGTGGGGGGTGCACAGATGCTGATGGAGTAGCACATACATTGCTCTGATCACAGTCTGCCTTTGCCCTCTCTTCTATCCTGGAGAATACCAAGAACAACCTCCTGATTACAGATACAACATAAATCAGATGAGAGTCTCACTCTTTGGGGATGGTGACATAAAGCAAATATCATTGTGAATTGTTTACAAAAGATGAAAAGGAAAGCAAGGCTGTGCGTAGTCGGCAAGATGGTGGGCGGCTTATGCCTAATGGTGCTGGAAAGAGACAGGCTGCGAGACAGAGAGTATAGAAACCCCTGCTCACCCGATAGAGAGACCAACTCTGCATCTGCTTGTAATTTGAGGCAAACAGGGTGGGGGGAGAGTGTCACTGATATATGGGAAGCGATGGAGTCCAAACATTGCAGCTGCACAGTGTTACAAAGACCGTGGGCCTCAGCAAAATGATAAAATGGCGTCCAGTGTTGATTGACAGCAGCAGTAGGATACAGGCTTTTGGGACTGATGCCTAGTGCAACCACAAGTAGATGGAAGATTTTACACGGTGACCTCTTTTTCAGCCAGGGTGGAGCACAGAATCCGCAAGCTGTAAATTAGCATTACATGTTGCAGGGATTCTGCTCAGTCACAGAACTGTGCAAAGAGACTCAGGACCTCAGTGAATTAGGGTGTACCAAAAACTCACCTTAGTACCCAACATCCCCTACCAGACTAGCGTCCGTGTCTCATTAGCTCTTCGTCCTATAGCAAAGACACCAATGATTAGACAACCCAGAACATGCGACTTAGGATACCTCAGGTAAGGTGGGAAACATGAGCACTCTTTCGTTATACTCTCATACCAGTCCAGAACAGGGAGTAAAGGGCGACACGAGCGAGTTTAAAATGTTTATTTTAACGCCGTGATCTCAGGACAAGCATCTTAGCTAATACAAACAGACATATGATAAGAAATAAGATTGTCAGCATAGTTACTATTCAATAAAATACAAAGGGAGAAAGCATGTTATAATGCTAAATGGAAACAGGCTAAATATATACCTATATTTCACCCTCCCTTGCTAGTAGGTGATTTTATAACTAAAGAAGGTCTCTTAGGCTTGCATAGGCGACCCCATACCTCAGAGTTTAGCAGGAGTGAATCACATCAAGTTCTGCACAAGCTCTCAGCATACAAATGTTCTCCAAGTGTGTGCAATCATGCCTACACTGTGTATTATTAAAGGCGCTAGTATCTGAGCTGTCCACAGCTGCATATATGTTTTGTCTAGAATGTGAGCTGATCAGTTCGAACAAAAGCAACAGTGTTGATATAACTTTGAAGGCCTAGGTACTCACTGTTCAGACTATGCTTACCAAGCAAGTCTAGCAATGTGGAAAAACAAGTTATTCTCATGTGAAGCAAATCTCCCAGCCTAACACAAAACAATAACTAACGTGTGTGCCATGTGCAAAAGAAAGCAAAAGGTAAAATGGCGTTTAAACTTCTAATAAGCTCATGCTAACTTAACACTGTAGAAATGCAAGGCTCAGCCCCACTACATAAGTGCACTGACCCCTTGCGACTCATCAGCATCGCTTACATGATGGGGTAAGTATGAAGGTCCCTGAGAGGCTGGTGGCATTAACAATGACAATGAAGAGAGCACAGCCCACCTTTCTTGTCTGAAGAAAGCACTGAAGACATCAACAAACAGTGAATAGTCTATAAATCACCAAATAATACCAAAGTTGTGCACTGGGAATGAATCCATCCCTTCTGATCTTTTATTCTGACTTAACTAAATGCAGCAATTGAATTCTAGAAACTAGAGACTGTGGCAAAGTACACAAATGATAACCTCATCAGGAGAGTCGATCTAGAATTGGTGAGCAGTGGATTTGCTAAAACAAGCATTGGTAATGCAACAGTTTCTACCTATGCGATGAACAAATAGCTGTTCGTTCGGGAGAAGGAAAGATCTCCCTGAAAAAAAACATGTGAGTGGAAAGAATGTGGCACAGTGACCAGAGCTGCTCGATAGCTGGGGATCCAGGTTTGAGTCTCGGTGGCACAATATCCTGTCATTCTATGCAAAAATCTCTTAATCTCTAGGGTGAAAAATTGTTATATGAATATGCTGCAAGAGTAAAAAGCAAAAAGAGGCAAAACTATATGGGAAAATAGTTTCACCACAGCGGATGTTAACAGTATTTCAGCCAGAGGAGACTGATAAGTGAAGCAGATGAGGAACAAGCATTGGTAAATGCAGAAAAATATGCTAACACCAATAGAAATGGAGGAAAAGTAAGTAGCACAAACAGGAACCAATGAGAACCCATGAAAGAGAGGAGGCTGGTTGTAAGTCACCTTTACGTTTATATTAAAAACAATAGATTTCTCAAGCACAGCTCAAGCTCTGTGTAGTTAAAACCTAAGAAGGGCACTGATGTCTAAGAGTATGCCAGATTGCCCCTGTTAAAAACAAGAGGCAGTGCAAAATACCAGAACAAGAGAAAAGAAGGGCAAGCAAACATGAAACAGAAATAGGTAATCTCAAAAATCTCAAAATAAGCGACTTACTAACTGTTATGGAGATGGGGTGATAGTCCAGTTCAGCAGAGAAAAAGTGAAGAGAAGATAAATGCTAATGCCTATGATATTAACACAGGGGCATTTAAGGAGCAGAGACATAGACCCAGCCATGGGATGCCGTTCACAAACTAGGTAATAACTGCTACAAATCTACCAGATTCCAGACAATATGTCACCAGTTGCGCTCCTCTCCCCTCTGCCAGAAGATTCAGAGAAGGCAAATAAGCTCAACAACATATTGGCAGAAATTGTGGCAACCAGAGATGCATTAAAGTCTAAAATACACAGTGTGGTGGTGTGAGAAAATCATACTTTTTGTCCTGATCAGACCCATTTTTCGATGGATACTTACGGTATCTGACTCTGACTGTGCCCTGGGCTCTGCTTACCAGATCCAGGGCCAGTGCTCTGATTATGAAGTATATGGTAATTAGGTGTAACTACAATTGGTAATGATAACCTAGCTGTATCTCCATAGTATATAATAGGGCATGTATGTCTAGATGCCCAGGAGACTTAATGTACTGAAGTGCACACTACTGTGCTGCCTATTGTAATTTTAAAGACAGCCCTGCTTTTCAGGCCACCTTCACATATAAATGATATGCAAATTTGACTTTGAAATTAAAGGTACTTCTAAAGTCTCAAACAACCTTATGTTTACATTTAAGTCATCCCTAAGGTCTCCCTAGATGTCCCAGGGAAAGGGTGCCTTGTAACTATAAGCAAGGGCATTATATAAGATGGTTTTAAATGTTCTGTTGAGGGAAAAACTGACAATGTTGCTGTTCCGCATAGTAGCTCAATGGCTCCATGGGCTAACACGGGAATAGATTAGTAAAATATACCTATTGAAAGAAAGGAGGTAAACAAGTATCAAAAGGATAGAATAAATCCAACAACTTTCCATTGTTAGATTTATTATAACTATTACATAAAATAAGCTATAGAACATTACTTTCTTTAAGCCAAAATCCAGCCTTGTCAGCCTCTGCCATGTTGAGCCAGGCTGTCTTAATGAGATGTGAAATGGCCTGACTAGAGACAATGTATTTCCGGTGGGAGGAGAACTGCAAGCTGCAGAGCAAAAGGCAGGATGGGGGAGGAGTTGCCAAACTGGTCTTCAAAGAGGGAATGACAGTTTTGGGCAGAACAGACTCAACCCACATCTTGCAACCTCAGCCAGATAGGATCTCCAGTAATTATATTAGTGAAGGGGCTGAACGAGGAGCGTTGGGGATACTTAGCCACAACAGTGGGTTGGCTTAGCCAGATCAAAGACTCCAGGAGACAGTTTCTACATTTTAGATTTTGTTAGAGAAATACTTTCTGGGTCAAGAATATGCCACACTTTGGAGGATGGGGTCATACACCTGGGTGGCACCCTGCATCCCATTGGTCAGGGTACCCCCCACTTGACACACAGGAACTTTGAATAAATATGGGAACATTGCCCAGCAACTCAGAACTCTGCCTGAAACTACAAGGAGAAAAAGGACTGTCCTGCTGGAACCCTGACCTGCGCATAAAAGGAGCAATTAAGCATGAGGTGGCATGACTTGAGGGCAAAGGTGCATGCCATTGTATCCAAGCACCACCCGGAGGTCCAGAACACTGGTGGTGGTCCCCCCAGTCCCCCATTACAACTCTTTCCCTTGGAGGAGAAGGTCTTGGCCATCATGCATTCTGAGGGCTAGACCGGAATAACTGGGGGAGTACAGTCAGGTAAGTTACACCTCACTAACTGTCACAACACTTCAATGTCCTGTTTGCTCTCATCTCATCTCAGCTTTTGCTATTGTGTTCTCTATCTGCTTTCCTAACATGCAGTACTCAAAGAACCAGAGATGTTTGATTGTCAGTTTCAATGTGTACTGTTGAATATACGATCACACGTATCAATCTCCATTGCATGCCACATGTTGCAATGGTGTCTGTAAGTGTATCTGTTAGAAATGGGGGGTCTCATGCCGTGTTAGTGCAGCGGCTGAAGGCTGTGGGGATTGGGGACATGGCTATGGCCCTTCTCTTCTCGTTTCTAACTTTAAGAGAACAGACCCTACACTGGGAAAATCTGCAATCCAATACATTCCATCTTCCTTGCGGTGTGCCACAGGGATTAGCCCTGTCACCGACTCTTTTTAATATATACGTCACTCCATTGGCCAGACTCATTAGAGAGCATGGCTTTATATTGGTCTTGTACGCGAATGATTCACAACTTGTGATATCTATCTCCAAATGGTCCGAGACCACTGCTATCAGCTTTCACGCTTGCCTGAGGCACATCATGAGCTGGAGGAGTCACAATTATCTTAAGATCAACACCGATCCCTGTGGAATCAAACCTGGTGGCCAACAGAGGCCGGTGAATGCCCCAGTCCAACGCATAAGGCCAATAATCTAGGTGTCATCTTCGATGAGCAGCTCAATTTTGGAGCTCAAATCAACCATTTGACCTTGTCCTGTTTCTTTTTACTGAAGATCTTATGAAAGATATTCTGCTTCATTCCTCAGGAACTTAGAAAAACGGTGGTGGTAGTCCTCATTCTTTCTAAATTAGAATATTGCAATGCTCTTTTCAGGTGCATTGACATGGCACAGAGTGCAAAATTACAATGACTGCAAAACGCTGCAGCACGACTGTCATTTGCATATAGCCATGTCTGAAATGGGGTGGCTGAGTGGGCTAAAGAATGGTGATGGATTAAACCCAGATCAGTTGACTGGGGGTGAGTGTTTGATTGGCTCAAACGCTCCGTCCATCATCCCCTTTTGCACGACTGTTATTAAACATACCCAAAGGACATCCCACCACTGCTGCTATAACCTCACTTCACTGGCTTCCCATTCAACAATGAGTTGAAGTTAAGGCCCTTTGCGTGGTTCATAAGGCTCTGTCTGGAGGAGGGGCAGCTGATAATCAGAAGCTGTTCTCCTGGTACATTCCTACGACAAATCTTTTATCCATCAATACTGGTCTTATTTGTATTTCCAAAATCCGTAGAGTCAGATGGGGAGGGAGGAGTTTGTCAGACTGTGCAGCCAAACGCTGGAATTAGATGCCCATTACCATAAGATTACAATCCAACAGCATCATTTCAGGAAACTGCTAAAATCCTGGCTGTTCCCTCCATACTAAGTCGCGGGCATCAATGATGCATGGCCCTCTATCTCACTCAGTGCCAAGACGCCTCGGCATTTGAGCGCTTTAAAAACTTGATCTTATCTTATCTCTAGTTGGCAAGGGTTTGCACCTTTGTCCAAGTAGGGGCCCTTCTTCCTAGTCAGGGTAAGAGGGATACACTTCTAAAACAACCCCTGCTCACTCCCTTGGAAGCTTGGCACGGGCAAACAGGCTTACCTCAAGGCAGTGTATAAAGAATTTGTGAACACTTACAATAAAACAGTGAAAACACTACAAATGGACACCACACCAGTTTAGAAATATAAGTAATCTTTATCTAAACCAAAACAAAAGCCAAATTGACAAAAATCCACAATACAGTCCTACAAATATTATTTTTAAAAGGTAGAAACAGTTCTGTGCCAAGAAAATGTAGGATGTGGCACTTTTAATCAATCAATTAATCAATCAATCAATCAATCATATCATTTGAAAAGCGCACTACTCACCCGTGAGGGTCTCAAGGCGCTGGGGTGGGGAATGCTGCTACTGCTTGAAAAGCCAGGACTTTTACACAAAGTACAGTGGATGCATCGTAAAATGCAATCAAAAAGGGTCGCAGGTAAGGTGATGCATTGGTTCCTTACACTCAGGGACCATGATGTGTTGGTTCTTTGCCCCGGGGGAGATGATGCGTTGATTTCTTACTGCATTGAGAGGTGATGGAATGGTTTCTTACTGCATTCCCCAATGATGCGACAGACTTTATGCTTCGATGAGTGACGATCTGGTACGATGTGTTGGTTCTTCTCCAACCGAGCCTGCATCAGAATCATTGCGGTGATCTCGGACGTCAGAGATCGATGCGCAGGATTCATCGCATGGCAGACACTTCAGCCGCTAGTAGGCAATGCGTTAATTCTTCGGCAGCGGCGATGGGTCGGAAAATTCTTCTCGGACCGCTGCAATGTGTCGGAAACAGGCGATGCATCGATTTTTACAGTATCCAGTCCCAAAACAACACCCAGCGGTCCAGAACACTAGCAGGCACCTCTCAGCAGGTCAGAATTCCCAGCAAAGGAGTTAAGGGGGTGATTGGGGTGAAGTCTTTGTGTCCCTGGGACTTCAGAACAGGAGGCAAACTCTACTCAAGCCTTTGGAGATCTTCCTCAAGCAGGGGACATTGCACACAGCAACATCCTTCTCCTTTCCTTGGCAGAAACTAGCCACTGCAGGCTAACTGCAGACAGCACACAGCAAAGGGGCAGGACTTCTCCTCAGTTTCTCCAGCATCTCTCCTTGGCACAGGTTCCTCTTGAGTCCCAGAATGATCTCTGAAGTCTTTGATATCCCTGAGACTTCCAACAGGAGGCAAGCTTTATTTCAAGCCCTTGTAGAAAACTCTAACATCAGGATGATGAAGGCACAGTCCAGTCCTTTCCCTGCCCAAGACAGAAGCAACCACTGCAGGCCAACCCCAACAGCACACAGCCCATGGGCAGTACTCTTTCGCCAGCTTTCCCAGTTCTTCTTCCTGGCAGGTTCCTAACTGAGTGTACCCATTTTCACTTATCTCACATATTACAATTGAGTTCCATTCTCATTGATGTAACCATTTGTCAAGTGTTGTCGGTAGAGACTGAAATTATAACCACTAACATGAGGCCCTGTTTCTGTAACTCAAAACAAGATGCAATTGTGAGTTTGCCCATTGTCACTTGTCTGACATGTAACAACTGATGTTAATTTCTTATTCACGGTTCAATCTACATACAATGCTCTATCTACTTAGAGACACTTCTGCCAACTTAGCTTGATGTTGTCTTGGTCTCCTTAACTGTGGCTATCAATGGCATGAGTGACACAATACCAAATGTGCACCTCAAATATGTGTCAATCATTAAGGTAAATCAGCTGATTAGAAGTGGCAGGTGACCCATTGACTCTGAACTGTTTACATGATGGCTAATGCTAAATATACAACCAAGTTGAGTGTTTGGTTGTATTATACACAATCAGGACTTGGATTGGTCAAATACACAGGTTACTTCTCCATTGTATTTCTTTAAATATTTGGGAGATGTCATGTTCCTTTCTTAATCCAAAATGCAACATCTAATGAGCTGCTCAATTCTAGTAAATATATTGAGTGTCTACAAATGTCCATTTAACAAGTTCCATACCACAGAAATATTTCACAATTGTAATCTCTACCTATTTTGTTTTTCCTAGGTCTCTACTTACTGTGACACAAAAAATGTCAATGTAGATACCACATGTCCACCAAGAACAATGGGGTATATTACCAACAACTAGCGATAATTTTTGTCTCTAACTTGTTTAGAGACAAAAATTATCGCCGCACATCGGCGATTTTTATCGCAGATAAACCTTGCTATTAGCAAGGTTTATCGCAAATGCGATAAAAAACGGCCGCAATGCATGAATATCGCTGAAAAGTCAGCGATATTCATGCATTATCGAGCAAATGCTCTTAGCCATGTTATCCACCTCCCATTGGATAACATGGTGAAGAACTGCTCAGGGCAGGTGTTAGCTTTTGGAGATATTCGCGCTTAGCGCGAATATCTCCAAAAGTTGGTAATAGGAGATAGCGATGTTAGCGACTGTTTCCAGTCGCTAACATCTTGGCACGCCCACTTTGCATGTCATTAGTGATAAATATCACTGACATGCAAAGCGGGGCCCAAGATGGTCGCTATCTCCTATTAGCTGTCACTAACTGGTGTTAGCGACAGCTTGGTAATAGGGAGATAATTTTATCTCCGCTTTCTTGGCTTTTAAAGCCAAAAAAGCGGAGATAAACCCCTTGATAATATACCCCAATGTTCTCTATTTCACAGGTCGATCTGGCACAGCACCTAGGCAGAGATTGGCCTGTGAACAGACTCCCACTCCACCCCGGGATGAAGCCTTCCATGATTTCCACACTCATAGACACGTGGACGTGAATGAGGGTCCTTGAACATCTGGTCAGCCTGGTAAGATGGCAGAAAGTGAGTCTCACTGCCCGCAGCAACACCTCCTACCCCAGCTGCAACACCTCAGCTAACCCTTGTCCCCCAACCTCTGTACCAAGCACAATCACTACCATATTGTGCCTCCCTATCCTGGATTCTGAGGTGAGATTCACCAGCCAAGTCATAAGGGAACCAGGAACCAGTGGGAGAGGGCCCCTTGGGCCAAGGGCACAGGCCCATGTGTGGTAGGGGTCATTTGATGAGTACTGTGGACCTGCTGTGTGAGGCTACTGGGGCCATTCACACGCTGACCACCACTGACCACCAAGTCTTTGGAGCCTATCTGGACTCCCAAGACTTGATTGGCCAGATAATAGTGGAAATCCAGGAGTTGAAGCAGCTGCAGAAGGACATACACCAGGAGCTGACCACCCACAAACTCACTATGGGCCAACTCATTAGAGTGTGGCAGGACATCAACAAACCCTGTGCAAGGCATTTTCATCACCATCTACCTCTTTCTATGGTCCAACTACATCTTGGATACCTACATGGCTAATTTCCTCCAGTTTGTGTAATACATTCACTCGGTGGACTATTTCGTAATACTTCCCTTTCTGATGGGAGTAGTATTTTGGACTTCAGACAATTTGGCATCTACAACTATGGTTTCATTTACCATGACTGACTACTTTATTTTTTTTTTGTTGGTATGTTTGTTTTTGCGCATTGTATCTCTTCAGCTTTACCACTTTAATAGATACATAAGTCACAAGCTCATTGTCTGCTGTAGTACATCTCACATCTAGCAATGTACATATGTACTCCCATGTGAACTTTACAGTGCCAAAACAAGCTACTTGTGTAAGCATTGATATGTTGCATGTACACAATGTTTAGCTTAGGATCCTTACCATGCCACACCAACATGTACATACAAGTGTCTTGTTGTATAACATCTTTATTCTATTGTTCCAATCATAATCTGTCATGTTGTCAGAAACATAGCAAATCATACATGACTCAAATATTCTGTCAGTGCTCCTATTTTCAGGTGCAAACCTTAACAACGTGGAAGGAGGCAATACAATTTCCTATTGAATAAGTAAAATAAAATTGATCTGTCAGCAGCTTAAGCCAGCTTGAGCCATATCGCCTACCTCACAAATGGAATCCCACATCATTTTATCCAGTAAAGAAACGCATGGCAGTACAACAGTTTCTGATCACAGTGTCATTCTAATCCACTGTTGCTGAATCTGGTGGAATGTCAAAAACATATGTCAGTGATGTGCAGCAAAAACCTTGGCCTGCAATGAGGAGACAGATCAACAGCTACATACAGTTTATACACAATGAGGAATTATCCCATATGAAGGGATACTAGCATGATTTGGGCCCACACCAATATTTTGTTGCAGCACATGATGACACACATATTGCATTAGGACATGGGGTGGGCGGAATTCGCGTAATGGACTTTTGTGGAGAGGCACGGAAATTGAACCAATTCCCGTGCCTCTTCGCAAATTTCCATTACTTGACACTCTCCCACCGCCCGCCCGCCACCCGCCAGCCTTCCGCCCGCAATAATAAAAAGATTAAAGCTGAAATAAGAGTTAAAACACTTACCTTATCGCGGGGACATCTCCTCTTGTCTATCGTGACTTCTTCTTTGAAACTGCGCATGCGTATGAGCCTGCGAATGCGCATTCCTCACCAGGAATGTGCATGCGCAGGCTCCTGCGCATGCCCCCAAAGTCTGTGAGAGACATTCCCAGGAACAATCCATGTCCACTTCATACGTCCAAACATCATCATCTACTTGCTAATGCCACAACTCTGAAATGTCCAAATGAAGATGGCATAGTGAAGTTACCTAAAACAGACCGAAACAAGGACATTGGCTATCAACCCATACATATGACACAATTCACATAGTCAACCTCTGGAGAACACAGTTCATGATAAAAATACAAGCTAAACAAAGCAGCAATAACAAAATCATCATGTGTCAAACCCTTCCTCCACAAACACCATTCCCCGGAATTTGCCGGAGCTTTACCTTCCTAATATTTTCCGTAAACATACTCCTCACATCATCACAAGAGTTGCTTTAATAGTTAAAGTCATGACATTTCATAACATACTTACACTCATGAGAAGATGCTGTAGATGAGATCCTGATGCAAGTCAACTCCTTCCTTTTAACCACTATTCTCCTCATTTGGCCTTTCAGGATCCTCACCCAGTGGCACTTCGTGGTCTTCTTCCTGTGCAATATAAGGAAGGTCCATTACAGGGCGGTGTTGTTGAAAGTGTAACAGGCCACAGTGATTTGACAGACATTCCCCGGTGAGTAGAGGAGAGCTCCCCGAGTCTTGTCCAGGCATCTAAATCTGGCCTTCAGGAGTCCAAAAGCCCACTCCAATAGCCGTCATGTTCGTCCATGGGCCTCATTTGAGAGGACTTCCCCTGGCTTAGTTGGGTTCCTCAGCGGTGCCAACAATCATGGACAGTTGGGATACACTTAGTCTCCTAGATGGAAGGCAGACATAGGTGCAACAATATGTTACACACTTTTTGATCATACTATCTGACATCACCCACACAACGTTAGGACAGATCAATCTTACCAGCAAGCCAGGCACTCTCAGGTGGTAGTAATGGCTCCAACCACATGTGGGATGTGATCAATTCCATAGAAGACAACCTCGACATTGGCTAAATCCTCAGTCCTGGCAAAGTGGATGTGGCTGTCTGTGTGTCTCATCATTGCTGAAAGCATGTCTTGTAGTACACAATTGAACATTGGTTGTGACATACCACCAGATATAGCCACAGTGACCTGGAAAGAACCTGTGGCTAGAAAATGGAAAACTCCTGTAAGTCCCACAATAGATAGAATACATGTGGGATTAGTGTTTTGAGGATCCAAATGATGATATACATCCTGTATTTTTTGCCTCTTTAAACAAAATGTCTTGTTAACCTGGTTTTCTTCCATGGTTTGAAGGTCTGTAAATGGACAGTACACTGGAGATTGTCATCTCTTCCCTCTCCCAGGGTACCTATGTGTGCAATAGAAACAATTCTGAACATTGATCATAGTGTCCATAGTAACATATGTAGGGTAAGCCAGCAGTAATGTGACAAAACATAACTGCTTCAGAAAACATTACACATAATTCACGTTACCATTGTCTACAGTCCAACATTCCCCTATAATCCCTATCGTGGTCTTCACATGTGTCTGTTGCAGAAATGTACACGTGTTACATCCAAACATGTATCATGAGAACCATAATATTGTCAATTTTGAATTGTACTCATGAAATACCATCTCCGTTGGTGTACAGTGCAGCTTGGGAATGTAGCGTTTCTGCACAGTAATGCAGTACACTGATGCTTATGTAAAGCAAATTATATACCAATGTAGTCAAACATCATGTAAGCATGTTACAACAGATTTATAGTGGCAGTGACACTCTTAACAGTCACCAATACTCTAGTTCCAATCACTAAAATGGTGGATGCCTGATTCCGCATATAGGACATTCTGAACCTCCCGCTGCAGCAGAATTCGTCCGCGAGTTGGGCAGTTTTATCCATGGTGGACACAGCCATAGGTTATCATTGGTGATTGTGATGGTCACAGCCCAATGGCTATATTCTTCTATGCTGATGGCTGCATACGTAGCATTTACATATACTGCAGTTTGAAAAACAACTCACTTGCCTTCTGACTCTGCTTCTATCAACACCTCCTGCATTTTACCTGCTGGTTGCCATCTCTGGGAGCAGTAATGCCAGGCTAACTAGGTGGGAGTGCCCAAGCCTTTTCTCAAGAGGAGTTGGAGAAACTGGTAGAAGATGTGCTCCCTGAATGGCCAGCTCCATGGCTCACCAGAGGACAGGGTAACTATCTCCCATACATATTTTACTCTGTTCAACTCCATCCTTTTTATTCCCACAGGCTGCAATGTGCCTCTGAGTCCCAGAGTGAATTTAGATTACTGATGTAACCTTTTGTGGTCTCTACACAGGACAATCATGTCATGGATTGTGTATCTAGTGTACTTTGTGTACTTAACATCACCATTAGGATGTGCATTGTGTGTTAAGCCCTAGATCCTACTTGCGTTTCATGCACATATCTATGCATGTATACTTTTCATTGTACCTATGATACATTTGCTAATCAGATCATGGTAAATGTGCCAAAAGATGCATAGGCCTTACACCAAGAGCTGTGTATGTGTGAAGCAGTTGAGGTTGATGTTAGTTATGTGTACATAACTCAACTCAACTCAGATTAGGGTTCGGCAAACTGTTGTCAGGGATCTACCTAAAACTCACAGTACTCTTCAGAGTACCACACAACCTTGAGTTCATGTTTTGAATTGCCACAAGATTTACATTTATGTATTTAAGTGTTGGAAATGTAATGTTCATATGGGATCAGTATGCTCAGTCTGCATAGAGCAAGGTCTGACGAGGAGTTGCGCCCAGTATGGGCCATGGCCCAGGCAGGGGAAGGGTTTCTGTGTCAATATTACTGATGCACGGAGTAATCTCCCTGTAGACCTGCAGATCTGTGGCTGGTCCCAAAATTAGTTTTCTGAACCACTAGGAGCCCTGATTCATTAACATGGACTACATTTGGAATAGTGACTGAGGTAACCCCCTGACCTGATACTTCTTTCTAGTGACCCACATTATTAATGTGTGAAATTTACTTTTGATCAGCCCCTTACTCCCACAGGTATGTTGTCACTTTTCCATAAGCAGTGCTTATATTGTACAGCCCTTTTGCATATGGGGGACATTAACAGTGCAGATAGTTGGTTACTTCAGAAGAGATTTTGATATGTGAATCACCAGCTTTGTCGCAATCAACCATTCGAACATAGACATACAATAGTATGTTGAATGACATCCCACTAACTATGCTACATATGGCAAAAGGTGTGTCCTATGATGGCAGTACATACCACACAAACTCAATCTGTCAGTCCTTTCATTGTAACTTAAGTCTTGGGATGTAGTCTGTACTATAGTGCTAATCTGTATGGACCGTATGCATCAAGTCAATGGGCCCGGCTGTAAAGGTGTCTGTTCAGTTATTCACAAGTAGTTACCTTTCACAAGGTCACAATGGTGTGTTGTATTTCATAGTAGCTCACATCACAGTACATGTACATTGGCCCTGGGCTGCATAATGTTAGTGGGCTACCTTAGTCAGTGTAGGTCATGACCAGGGTTAATTATAGTCGGCAGATGACTACGAAAGTGTGTATTCATTTCTTTTTAGTTCATGTGATAATGCCACATGTGATGTTTTAACTATTGATTTATGCTTATGCTTGGTGTATACAAAGTTTGTGTCAACCAAACAGGTATCCTAAAATTCGCAGTTATAATCTGTGTACACATCTATTGTATCTATACTGGTCAACACCCATCAGAAGTAATCCATTTGGAGAGCCATTGCCTGGAAGGTGCAAACGCTTGAGGTCTATTGCTGATGCAGCATCCAATGACGTAAGGGGTGGGTTGACCTCAGGCACTGGCCCTGGAAGATGACCGAGGTCCAGCTGTCCTCCCAAGGTAGACGGGAGGTTTGCTGGACTCTGACCCCCCTAATGGCCCGCATGCTGTTGGTGGCCCAGCCAGAGCTTGAAGGGCAATTGAGAACCCAACAGCAGCGACAAGGGGCGGGTCCTGGCCAGAGTCATGCATGTTACATTGCCAATTTTGTGTGTTACAGGCAGACATTTCCTCATCATTATTGGGGGTAAGCGATGTGCGATGCACAAGAAGAGTTATTATTTGTGTAGGTCTGGTAGTAGGTGCCTGCTGATGGGCTTTGCTAATGTCCTTCTGACCAGTAACAAAGCAGATTGCAGTCCACTACCAATTTACTGTCTTAAGCAGACACATGGCTGAGTAAAGTGATTATTCAGCTCATATTGTTTGATGGTGTGGGTGATAATTGGACCAAACAGGCCACTTGTCTGCCTAGTGTAAGGTTTGATGTTCCCTCAATACTGTCTCTCATGATGGTGGCCCTATTACATGTGACATGGCATACAGTGCACTCTCTATGCAGTGACTGGACAACACTTCCCATTGGTAAGTTGGGATTTAACAGTGACATGAGTGTGCAAACATCACTGGTGCCATCAAAATTAGTGCCTACATGTTGCGCAGTGAAAAGTTCCCTGTTGTTAGCTAATCTGCGATGGCGTTTTAATATTCATTAACTGTCTGATGACATGCATCATGGAGTGATATGCAGAAATGTAGAGACCATATGTGAGTGTCTACACTCATCCTTCCAAGGCAATTTGTGTTTTTCATATCAAATAGTGCTGTGATGTTCAATCCTATTAGGACTATAATGATACCACTTCTTCATTCTATACATATTAACTGACACACAACAACCTTAAAAGGTGTTTCGGCCTGCAGGAATGCAATCTATTAATGTGGCATCAACTGTACCAAGTAGGATTATCCTCATGGCTATAATAATTATTATGCTGTGTGCATTTGGAGTATCTGTCTCCCAAAACGTTGCCCCTCAATGTCTCCAGGCTGCTTTTCTATGCTACATGTGACACGTAGCTAAGTATTTCAGTACAGCTTTCCTATGACTTTTTCGGAAATCAGTGTCCAATGAGCATTTGCATGTGACCCTATTTCTGCTACAGCACATATTGATGGTACATTGGTTTTTTAACTTGACCTTCATGACATCATGATATACTGTAAGGTAAATGAACATTTGGTGAGATTTGGGCTGTGTGTGAACATTGTGGAAATGTATATTTTGAAGCCATCCTATTTGGTAACTGTTAGAACTGGCTATTTCTGGTAGGCTAAGGCTGACGCCAAAGCCAGGCAGAAACCACCATTCTAGTCAGGGCAAGGGAGTCACACGCCAAGATAACCCCTGCTCACCCCCTTGGTAGCTTGGCACGAGCAGTAAGGCTAAACTCGGAGGCAATATGTAAAGCATTTGCGCCAGCACACAACAGCAACAACATCCTAGGCACTCCACAAAGAGACTCCATACAAGGTTATATAAAAATAACTTCTGTATTGTCAAAATCACATCAGATAGAATTCACACATGTACATTGTGCCAACTGGCACGGGCAATATTCACAAGGGATTATTTACAAGACAGGGCCACATGGGCCACTGTCAGAATCAACACTTTTGGAAATAGAAATACTGTTAGAAATTAGAATAAAAGGATATAAAATCACTGTAGCACAAAATAACAGTTATAAATCACATCCAGTAACTACTGGGAACAGGTAAGTACCACCTATGCAACCCTAACCACCTTAGGAGAATGTCACGCAGGGGACCAGGACCTCACTAGGACCACCTGTACTGGAAAGAACAACCACCTAAGAATAAAATACATTTAGGGGTATCAGCAAGAACACTTTACACATGATGCATCAAACATTCAGAGGTGTAGGGAAAAAGGTAAACACATGATGTATAAAAACACATTTAGCGGTGTAATGATAAGGCACATGATGCATCATAAACACATTCAGAGGTGCAGGGAAGGAAAAACACATGATGCATAAACCAACACATTCAGAGGTGTAAAATTAAGGAAGACACATAAAGCATAAAAATATTCAGAGGTGCCAGAACATAACTCAATAGCGCAAAAACACATGATGCCTAAAAACATTCAGAGGTGTAAGATCAAGGTGCGTAATCATATTAAATGCATTACATTTCCTAGCACCATATCACATTACGCAAAACTCACATTAGGCACTTACCATCACATAGATAATCACATTGCGCCTAAATAAAATCACATACCAGCCCCATCTAATAAAAGGGACTAAAAGAGCCCTGGGTCCAGAATGTCAGGGCGCGCTGCCATGCAGCGCCAGTCAGAGGTGCGCCACCGGCGCAAAACCTAAACGTTGCAGGTGCCCACTACTTGCTGGGCACCTGAGAACATCCCAAGACCTAAACGGTGCAGCTGCCCAGCAGAACTGCGGCAGGGCTCTCACTAGCCCTCAGGGACCAAAACTGCGCCAGGGCCCTCACTGACCCTCAGTACAGCACTGCGCCAACACGTTGGAGACATGGGGCTCAGCACGGGCTCCTCTGGCCCTTTAACTCACTAATGTGCCCCAGGGATTGGAGCCACACCAGCTCTGTACAACGTTGGGGCGGCCCGCTGCCATCCAGGACCACCCTATCTCCCCCCAACATCTTAGGCCTCACACTGGCACGGCTCCCCATGGAGCCCTCGAGGCTCTAAATATACCTCTGGAGCCCTTCGTGGGCTAGACATGGCCAAATGCCCCCACGAGCCTCTCTGGGCTCTTCAACACATCTGGCCCCGGACTGTTATGGGCGCAAAGAGGGGGGGGGGCGGGCACCGGCAACGTGCCCCGACACCACCCCCCCATAACAACAAAGTATGGGCCCACCTGGGCCCGAGAAAACACTTGGCCCAAAACGTTGGAGCCAGCTGAGGCTGAGGCTCTGCGCATCGCAACCAGAACCGTTGGGGCAGCCCACTGCAATCCAGGGCCGCCCTAGATGCCCCCATCACACATGCCGCAACACACGCCCAGAGCCCCCAGCCGGTCTTCACTTACCGGCTGTTCTCCTCCGGTGGGGCTCCTTCGGGCAGGCGACAGCACGTCTCCGGCGGAGCTCCCATTGACTTCAGGGAGCCTCGCACCCCCCGACGACAGCCTCTTCGTCCTCTCTCTCGGCGGTGCTTCACCCGGACCCCCCTCCTGGGACCCGGGGCTCCTTAGGACATCACGGGGCTCACACAGCTCATGGGAGCCCCGCAACACTTCTCCTCCGGTGGTATGGCCAATCCCTGTGCGGCGGCGGGCGGGACTTCCTTCGCAAACCGGAAGTCCCGCCCCGAGTCAGGTGCGATGTTGCCTGATTTCCTGTTTCGCCCGCAGCAGAGATTTTGGGCAATAATGAGGGGTGGGTACCCTTGAATTCCACAATAAACGTAGCAGCGAGGTGGGCACTCGCTGAGGGTCCAGATAAACGGGGTGGCACACGCAGATTAAAAATTAGCGATATCGGGCATAAAGCAGGGTGGCACCTGCAAGGCAATATCCACAATGGGCGAGGTGGGCACTCGCGCTGCTGCGAGCACATGCAGCAAGGAGGTGTAGGCTCCCTCCACAACAGGGCCAACCAAGATACCGCGCCTCCCAGGTGCCAAAGGGGCAAAGGGACCACCAAGCCCCCCAGAAAGGACCACACAGCAGAAAGCAGGTCCCAGCAACAAGGCAATCCCCAAAATAAAGCACTTCCGAAGGCGCTAGGGGGGGGCAGAGTCCATCAAGTCCCCCAGGGAGGATTCTCCCCTGGGCCCAAGCAGCAGCACGCCCCTGGCAGATTGAATTCAGAAACAAGAACAAATTGTAAGGGGACACAGCCCCTTTTTATACTGTAAATTCCTTTGTCTAGCAGGGTGCAGGCAGTGTGAGAACCAGCTAGAACTGGTTATAGGGAACTTCTTTCAGGGTGAGGGGCATAGGCGACAGTCGCCCAGCAGGAGGTGGAGCCAGCATTGTGGCTGGCAGGCACAGCCCTATTCACTCCTAGGTGCCATCTCCTCCCACTTCCCTGGCAGCAGATGCAGCCTTTCATCCACGGGTTAACTCAGACAACCTCCTGGGGCTCCCCAGCCCCTGCCACCCTCAAACCAGACAGTCAATCCACAAGCAGGCCCAGGCACTCCTGGAGCCAGGCTCCAGCCAATCACGTGCCAGCAGACTCACTACACATGCACCCACATGTCTAGAAGTGGCACTTCCGCACTAGACACATTCATGCCGCATACATCATTACGCAGCATTCAATCTCACGAGTTCTTACATACCAAACTCGACCCTGCACTCCCCACACATCAGGAACTACCATGGGCATACACATTCCCCATTCATTCCTATGGGAGGGCAGGTCACTCACCACACATACACAGAGAGCACACGCACTTTACACTGTACCACAGTAAAAAAGCGCGCAAAGGCCTAAAATCACCAACACCAGGTTCCAGAAACAGGCTAGGAAAAAGCAAAAAGTCTCGGGGTGAACCTGCCAAAAGGGCCGGGTCCAACAGTAACATAATTGTACTATGGTATACTCTAAATGCCAAAGTATATAAGTTGCAAACACAACAGTGATGGACAGAATGTGGATCAATGTCACACATTCACCCCAGTCAAAAGATCTGGGCCCAAATCCATCGTTTTTCCACTCCACACCACCCTGGGTTAGACAATGGCGATATGCAAATCAGCGCTGACCCTGTGCCCCATGGGAACAGTCCAGTCCGAACTACAAAAGCCATGTCCTTCCCAGAACGGTAAACAAGCATCCGAGGACCGGCCCGGTTTCGAGGTAACACCTCTCATCAGCCCGGCTAGCTTGACTCCAGTGGTGTGGAGTGCCTGGGACTCACGTCTGAGCATCCTCAGTACACTTAGAGCAGTAATTGCAAACACAACAGTGATGGACAGAATGTGGATCAATGTCACACATTCACCCCAGTCAAAAGATCTGGGCCCAAATCCATCGTTTTTCCACTCCACACCACCCTGGGTTAGACAATGGCGATATGCAAATCAGCGCTGACCCTGTGCCCCATGGGAACAGTCCAGTCCGAACTACAAAAGCCATGTCCTTCCCAGAACGGAAACAAGCATCCGAGGACCGGCCCGGTTTCGAGGTAACACCTCTCATCAGCCCGGCTAGCTTGACTCCAGTGGTGTGGAGTGCCTGGGACTCACGTCTGAGCATCCCCAGTACACTTAGAGCGGTAATTGCAAACACAACAGTGATGGACAGAATGTGGATCAATGTCACACATTCACCCCAGTCAAAAGATCTGGGCCCAAATCCATCGTTTTTCCACTCCACACCACCCTGGGTTAGACAATGGCGATATGCAAATCAGCGCTGACCTTGTGCCCCATGGGAACAGTCCAGTCCGAACTACAAAAGCCATGTCCTTCCCAGAACGGAAACAAGCATCCGAGGACCGGCCCGGTTTCGAGGTAACACCTCTCATCAGCCCGGCTAGCTTGACTCCAGTGGTGTGGAGTGCCTGGGACTCACGTCTGAGCATCCCCAGTACACTTAGAGCGGTAATTGCAAACACAACAGTGATGGACAGAATGTGGATCAATGTCACACATTCACCCCTGTGCCCCATGGGAACAGTCCAGTCCGAACTGCAAAAGCCATGTCCTTCCCAGAACGGAAACAAGCATCCGAGGACCGGCCCGGTTTCGAGGTAACACCTCTCATCAGCCCGGCTAGCTTGACTCCAGTGGTGTGGAGTGCCTGGGACTCACGTCTGAGCATCCCCAGTACACTTAGAGCGGTAATTGCAAACACAACAGTGATGGACAGAATGTGGATCAATGTCACACATTCACCCCAGTCAAAAGATCTGGGCCCAAATCCATCGTTTTTCCACTCCACACCACCCTGGGTTAGACAATGGCGATATGCAAATCAGCGCTGACCCTGTGCCCCATGGGAACAGTCCAGTCCGAACTACAAAAGCCATGTCCTTCCCAGAACGGAAACAAGCATCCGAGGACCGGCCCGGTTTCGAGGTAACACCTCTCATCAGCCCGGCTAGCTTGACTCCAGTGGTGTGGAGTGCCTGGGACTCACGTCTGAGCATCCCCAGTACACTTAGAGCGGTAATTGCAAACACAACAGTGATGGACAGAATGTGGATCAATGTCACACATTCACCCCAGTCAAAAGATCTGGGCCCAAATCCATCGTTTTTCCACTCCACACCACCCTGGGTTAGACAATGGCGATATGCAAATCAGCGCTGACCCTGTGCCCCATGGGAACAGTCCAGTCCGAACTACAAAAGCCATGTCCTTCCCAGAACGGAAACAAGCATCCGAGGACCGGCCCGGTTTCGAGGTAACACCTCTCATCAGCCCGGCTAGCTTGACTCCAGTGGTGTGGAGTGCCTGGGACTCACGTCTGAGCATCCCCAGTACACTTAGAGCGGTAATTGCAAACACAACAGTGATGGACAGAATGTGGATCAATGTCACACATTCACCCCTGTGCCCCATGGGAACAGTCCAGTCCGAACTACAAAAGCCATGTCCTTCCCAGAACGGAAACAAGCATCCGAGGACCGGCCCGGTTTCGAGGTAACACCTCTCATCAGCCCGGCTAGCTTGACTCCAGTGGTGTGGAGTGCCTGGGACTCACGTCTGAGCATCCCCAGTACACTTAGAGCGGTAATTGCAAACACAACAGTGATGGACAGAATGTGGATCAATGTCACACATTCACCCCAGTCAAAAGATCTGGGCCCAAATCCATCGTTTTTCCACTCCACACCACCCTGGGTTAGACAATGGCGATATGCAAATCAGCGCTGACCCTGTGCCCCATGGGAACAGTCCAGAAAAACGATGGATTTGGGCCCAGATCTTTGGACTGGGGTGAATGTGTGACATTGATCCACATTCTGTCCATCATTGTTGTGTTTGCAGTTACCGCTCTAAGTGTACTGGGGATGCTCAGACGTGAGTCCCAGGCACTCCACACCACTGGAATCAAGCTAGCCGGGCTGAAGAGAGGTGTTACCTCGAAACCGGGCCGGTCCTCGGATGCTTGTTTCCGTTCTGGGAAGGACATGGCTTTTGTAGTTCGGACTGGACTGTTCCCATGGGGCACAGGGTCAGCGCTGATTTGCATATCGCCATTGTCTAACCCAGGGTGGTGTGGAGTGGAAAAACGATGGATTTGGGCCCAGATCTTTGGACTGGGGTGAATGTGTGACATTGATCCACATTCTGTCCATCATTGTTGTGTTTAAAGTATATAAGTTGATCAACTACTATACAATGGAAATGAGGATGGCGTGTAGACCTGTCCATTAATATATTTGGAGCTGTCTGGGGTTATGACATAACTGGGAGAAAATGTTTCCAGGTTATGTGGCATACATGCATGTGTTCATGCTAATATTGAAGCCTATATAGTGAACCATGAAGCTGGTGTGATAAGTGCACTTAATTAATGCTTTCTGTTGATATGTGATTGTCGGGTGTGGAAATGCAATTGCACTAAATCAATGTTATGTGTCATTTCAGATTTATCCAGGGCAAGCAAAGGCGAAGGGGCCAACGTAAGGGACACAAATGATCACAGTGGAGCCGGGTGTTACAGTTTGGACACGGAGGAACTTAGTGACCAGGATGGTTCGGGAGTGCCAAGGAGAATACAAGCTTGAGTTCTTCAGAAACAGAGACATTCTCTGGGGCACACTTCCAGGGGGTGGCGGACCTCACATTATTATTTCCACCTTTATTCATATCCGCCACCCCCAATTCCATTGCCATCCTCCCTTTTATTCCCCAAACATCTTCTTTGCTGCAGGCACCTCAGCCCCTGACGCTGCCCCCCACTGCACTGAAAGAGGAGCCTATTGACCTCCTGAGAAACATCTCTGTGGGTCCGACTGCACTACTGCATGTCATCCAGGGGCATATCTGCAGTAGATAGTGGTCTACCTGGAAGGCATTCACAGTGCCATGTCCGACTTACAGAGATATTTTCAGGTTTTGGCCTCCTCACTCACAGCAGCCTTCTATCTATCCCACCCTTGTTTCCTCCCCCTGGCCTGTAGCCATCCAAATACCAAACTTGTCAAGAGCACATGCACACTAGCATCCCCTACAAAAAGAAATTACTCACACCACTCCCCAATCACATCTCCACACAGCACAGGAGACAACACACACACATGTACACACCACATCACCATGCAGCACAGACAGCTTCACACCCACATGCACCACCATAAGCACCATCACACAGACATAACCACCAGCAGTCACCACTGCATCAGCAGTCTCAACACACAGACCCGTAACGTCCACTGCAGCAACACCCACATACACATCAGTCTCACTATACACACACCTAAGAAACTGAGACAGTACAATCAGATATCCAAACATACACCTGAAAAAGAAGACACACCCTTTCTTGTAGCACATACACCTGGCACACATGCACCTGTACCCACAACAGTACCAAATAAATCAGACACTGACACTCCCTCTACCTCAAAAAACCCCACTCCCTCCCAAAGCCCTTCACAAGTATCTAATTGAGGATTTAACCTTTTACCAGGCCCTCTGCCCTTCCAACCCACCTAACTTCCTTCCCATAAAGGTTACAACCCTTGCCACACCCAAACACACCTCTTCTACCTCCAAATCCACCCCTAGTTAAGAGACATCAACCTCTTCCAAGGGCCTCCCTTCAAAACGTCGGTCCACCTCTTGTGACTCCCAAACCCCCTCCTAAACGTAAGTCCACCCCTTCCTCTTCCATATCGCTACCTTGCACACCCAATGACACCCCTCCCAAACACAAATGTCCCCCTCCCAAGTAACATTTTTTAGGTGCATGCCATACCCAAAGGATGCCTCTTTGTGAGGAGGTTCCCTGGTAGAGTCATAAAGGGCAAGTTTTGTAGCACAGCAATATGCTCTACCACGCTATTTGAAAATGGAATGGCCACTGACCTTTAGTTTACTATGTCTAATAGTTTTTCAAAATAAACATTTGCTTTGTTTAGAACACATTAGTCCTGTCATTACTTTTTTAACTATTTGATATTATTGGATACTTTGGGATGTGTGACTACAGTTGTGTTTGTTTCCTCCCTGATTGCTGATCCATTTGAAGTGTTTAGTATGATCTGACCTTGGAACCAGTGCGGGAGACACACAGGACAAGGGGAAATGTTCAATGGATGGATATGTGGGATGACATCCAAATAATCTGACATTGCATTGGGTGGTATTTCATATGGTAAGTATTTCAGCATGGCTTGGCCAATGTCAACATCATTTAACTTGCGCTTCTCCCTATGATGTAGGCTGGATATATATATGTTTGATATGTGTAAGGTAGTTATTTGTCCATCTACACATGGAGGGTATTACATTCTCATACTCTAATGGTATTTTTTGTGTGTGCACCTTACACCTACTTATATTAATGTGACACAAATGCTGTTACAGCTGTGTTTGCTTTTATGACTTGCACTTACACATTAACCCGTATGCATGGCACTTGCATATGATATTGGTTGTCCCTGATAAACTTCGAGCCACAGGTCATGTGCACATAGAGGTTTTGAGGCATGTGCAAAGAGTACTGTGGATTGCAGAGAGGATTTACCTGTCCCAAAAGGTACGCCCCAAAAAGGAAAAATGACCTATTTACTTTACTTATGCAGTATAAGGTTCAAGATTCAGCCCAACAGTATAGAACCTCACAGGGTAGTTATAAACCTGACCCCATGCTACATGAACCCAACAGTATTATACCTCTTTACTAAACCTAATGATATCCAAACCGAGCTGGACAGTATGCATAGAAAAGGCACCGAAGGAGAAGATACGGTTTGGCTCCAAGACTTTACAGAGAAGAGATTCTTGGCGGTAACAAAACCCCCAACTCAGTGCACAAACATGTCCACTCCTGCCTCCATCTGTGGATCAAGGTGGCCCTAAGGTTATCTGTGTTTGTCTTTCTTAACAACAAGTGGTCTCCAGACACAGAGATCCTGTGTATGGTCATCCAGCTTGAGGAAAAACCGGGGAGGATGCACATGGGGGAGGGATGAATGAGAGTATATCCACACCATGTCAAGAAATATGGGACACTGAAGAGAGGGGTACACTTGGTTACAAGGGACAGGTCAACCCCTGATTGTTTGGACGTTAACACTGTATTACTTATGTTTAAGAGGTAAAGGAACGCTTCCAATGGGCGTGAATGCCAACTGTGGCATGATATTGCACATTCCGGATATGCAATTGGGCCCCTCCACGCTGATGGATTACTATTAGGCCTGGGCGGTGTTCACAAAGTTCTGCTATGCAAAACTCTGCAAAGTGCTAAAGAAACTCTGCTGTGCTCCATGGAGTTCCGCAAGCAGCAGAGTGTGGTAAGTTGCACTGCTTGAGCTGATTTTTAGCACCAGGAGTTTGCCACACACTGTACAATCAGTGAACCGGCATGATGCGCAGCATGAAAGAGCACTGATTCTTTATGCCACTCTAGTAGATGTTCTGCTCAAGCAGCAGCTTCCTCAACGCTAGTGACAGGTTTTTCAACGTGTGCGGTGGCGACCTGCTGCAACCTCAGGCATTGAGAAATCTCACCAGGAGGTGGTCTAGCATATGACTTTCCTCGCTCGTGCTTGCCGTGCACTGAACAAGGAGCATGGAGTGGGCAAAACTCCACCAGCGGAGCAGAAATTACCTCCCACCCCTAATTATATTGGCAATGCAGCAAGATTGCCTATACTCATTCCTGGATGGCGTGGACTCTGTTCCCTAGTAACCATGCACACCCCAACCCAGTCATTCTGGAGAAGAACTATCTGACTTGTACCAATACCCATTAAAGAAAAAGCCAACTTTGCTGCACCAAACCTGTGACAAAAGATCTGCAGACAATTTGGGCTGGGCTCAGTTCAAAAATATTCCAAAATAATTCAGACTGTTCACAGACATGCAAATATTGGTAGGAGGGCCTATATCCTTCTTTATCCCGAAGACAAAAGCTAATGCCTGCTGGCTCCAGATCACCAGGTGGGAGATGCTTAAAACAATGAACAGCACTGAGCTTGGCCCAATTTGATCAAACAAGAACTACGAGCAATTCACCCCATGGTGATGCAACATCAATATGTATTGGACTTAATGACTGTGATGGGGAGGGGTAAGTGCCAAGATCAGTGCCCCCTGCTGCACCTTTGTCCAAGGGAATGAAATTGACAATGAAACTCTGACACTTGCCCTCCAATCATTGCACAATTTACAAGGAGACATGCGTGAACGGGGAGGTGCCCCTGAGCAAAAGACGTTTTCCAACTGGCTCCCATGATGGTTATCCGGATTGTGTAAATCACTGCTGCCAGTTATCATTTTGCTTCCAATCTCATGTGGGTCTGTAAAATTTAGGATCACCTGCTGCAAAAAATGTAGTCCTCAAATAAGGTAGAATGCAAGTAAATAGAAATGTTGTCATAGTAAAATAGAACAAGTGGAACAGCAGGAACCTGATAAAATAATAGTACAAATGCACAAGTTAGATTGTGTAGCTGAAGAATAAACTAGATATCAGTGGACTCAATGATGACATTCCATGGACCTTCATAACTAAGAAATGATCATCATACAAGGACTATTCTTTAATTGTGATCACAATACTATACTTCAGCAATAGTATGAGTTTCTGCTAACATGCCTTTGACAAGCTAACAACCGACACTCCTCTGTTCCTCGATACACACAGGAACATATCTTATATCACTCACAGGAGTGGTATCGACACATTAAGTGGATTAATCATAGCACAGAACTACAACACCCAGTACCTCCACGGTATCCGTGACACGGATACAATGTCACTACTCTAGTGACTACCTTCACGAAGTTACTTTATTCTTCCCTTACAGACCAAAATATATATTTCTTCCTTAATGTGATTGTCATTGTCATTGTTAGCTAGAATCCTTTGATATACTATAGGAAGGATAGCATATTGCACAGAATGCGGAGAGAAATACATGTCCCAGCATTCTCTGTCACATCTGAGACATCGATGCAACTTCATATTGTCAGCGACTTGCCTACCCCCGGAAAACACCTCACACCGTTAGTGTTTTAAATGGCACCTGCTGCAGACAACGGCACCTGTAGTACCAACATTGAAGAATGAGGCCCCTCGACTTAACAAGGGTTTTTTGCTAGTACCCCGAGAGTTGATGTGAATCGACTACTTACGCTGAGTATAGTCTAACAACCCCCTTTTTGTAGGGCACTCTTTTTAAGCATAGTATACACTCTCCACCACTAGCGACTCTGGGAGTACTGACTGTAAATTAGGGGTTACGCCCCTCTGCTTTGACCAAAGACTCTGTGTATGAGTAACCACTACTTAGAGCTGCTTTGAGCCGCAATCGCGCTAGCCAGCTTCCCTGCACGACATAGCGCCGTTGTTGCCCGGGTACCTTCAGCGGTGCCTGCAGGTTCAATAGGGCTTTGTTCCCATTTCTTCCATTCTATGACAGAGGCTAGTTAGAATTCCAGTGAAATAAAATGTAGGCCCTGACCAGGTGCCTTCAGTGGCTCATGGATGCTAAACTGGTGAATATAGGTCCCCTCTTTTCCCACATGAACTTCCTACCTATTCTATTTAGTCTAATAAATGGGCCCCCATGGTCAGAGTTCTCTCATTCCTTAACTACATGATGGGCCTGAAACTTGTTTTGGAGCCTTTGCAAATTGAGAATTAGAACCCAGTCAACAACAATCGAGTTCATGTCAAAAATATAATATTACGAGGTGACACTATACCAGTGACCTCTTTCTTTACTATCCCTGGTATAGTCAAGTGATCGTTTTTATGAATGATTGTGTGTGAGAATAAGTAATTCATTCATGGCATAATTTTACGTACATCTCTTTCAGAGTGGTGCCCCCCCCATGAGCTGCATGTCAGGTTAAGATGAGACCATTTCCCACAATATACCGGTAAGATACGAAAATATAAGAATGTTTTCCTATGAGTATGAATTTACTAAGTAGGCACATACTGCCTAATACTTGACAGCATAGTCTTATGCTTGCAAAATATAACAAAGAAAGAGTAACATAAATTGATGCTTTTTTGATGCTTTACGTAGATTAATTTAATCAGCTCATCTATGAGTATGTCTTTTCATAGGTATCACCAGTGAATCGCCAAAGAAGATAGAAGATCACTGGTTTTGTATTTTTGTTACTTTTTACTCTGTCTTACATGATTTTAATAATTGTGGACGACACATTATAAAAAGTAGCTTTGCACGTTGGTCCTGACGAAAGCCGTGATGAATGACTGACATAATATCGACCACAAAAATATCTCAATACACAAATATTGCCACACAAATATCGACATCCACAATATCAACATCCAATCTTTAAAATGTAAAATAAAAAAATATCGAACAAAAATATAGATGTAAAAAATATCGATGTACAAAATATCATTTTTTAATATATAAAAAGTAATGTTCAATATATTAAACAATACAATTAACTAAAAAATAATATTTAGATGTAAGGTACATTTAAACAAATATAATACATACAATTAAATAAAACATTTAAATGTACATATATAACAATAGTTACTTTAAAACAATTAATAAGCCAATAACTTTAATTTATTTTAAAATGTTATTAATATATAAAAATGAACAAATAAATACATATAAATATACATGTACCTATAGGACAAATCTAAATCAGTATATAATAAAGTAAAATATTACTTATTAATATATATATAAAAAAAAATTAAACTTATATTTTGCACTCCATTGAGTACAAAAGTAAGAAAAGTGTTGGATAGAGTAGGGGTAAAAATGACTATTCCCACACCAGTGAGTGCAACAACAGGGAAAGTATTGGATAGCGGGGGTAAAAAATTACTATTCCCACTCCAGTGAGTGCAGCAGTAGGGAAAGTGTTGGATAGCGGAGGGGTAAAAATTACCATTCCCACTACAGTGCATGCAACAGTAGGGGACGTGTTGATTAGCAGAGAGTTAAAACTAATATTCTCAATAAAGTCAATTAAAAAGTAAAAACAAACAAATGACGACAATACGAATAATGTTAAAAACACAAAAATATGTAAAAAGTATTTAAAATAACAAAAATAGGACCATGTTATAATCTTTAAAAAAATCTAAGAATTACCAGCAAAAATGTTCTTATAAAAAATAATACAAAAATATAATTTTATTTATTATAAATTAATTTTAAACAAAAACGTTAATTGTTGCATAAAATAAAATACTATTTATTTCCTACTCTGTAACACCACACATTTCACAACACACATCTAAATGTTTAAAAAAATGATACCTGCATAATTAAAATAATTTATTATCAAATAAACAAATATTATTAATTAAAAATCAAATTAAAACATATAAAAATTAATTTCTTGACCAAACATTACCCCTATAAAACCAAAATCCACACGCAAAATAAAAATAAACAATAGCCATAACAATGTATCAATTAAAGATTGAATATTAATGAGGAAATAATTATTAATTAAAAAAACATATCATACGTTCCGCCCTCTACCGCAATAAACACCACAACACACACATAAAAGTCATTACACAATTTCCATAGCTAACTTTACATTTTTAAAATCTTTTAAATTATCAACTTATTATTTATTTGAAAATAATTTACTTAACACCCTTTACCACTATAAACCCCACAACTCACATCTCAAATAAAATATACAATTGCCATCATTAATTTTTCATAAATTAATTACCATTACTTATCAATTAATAATAAATACATTTTAAATAAATTACTCCACACCCTATTCCCCTATAAACCCCACCACCCAATTCTAAAAAATGATACAATTAACATAATTAATTACAAAATATTTAATTAATTAATATTCTTAAACAAACGATTTATCAAAATTATTAATAAATACATATCCACAATTAACACTATGGAGCCAACTCTGACCTTGCTGGGAGAAGGCTCCGTCCGACTCGGACCCGGAGGGCTTTCCAACCGAATCATGCTTCGGGGCACCGAGCGTCCGAGTATGATGTGAACAAGCGCTGACGGACACGGGTCGCTCAGAGCCCCGTTGAAGTCAATGGGAGCCTGTTGTAGGACGCGTACATAGGCTCCCATTGACGAAAATGGTACGATGCGCACAAGCGTGCCCCCTGTAGTGGGAAAGCGTCTCTGCCACCCACACCATACAAGATGCCTGTGATCAACTCGTAAGACTACGGTTGAAGGGGGTCCGGTGTGGACACCTGAAGTCTACTTCCCAGAGCGTTTACATGAAAGAGGCTCCAACTTAATCAGGCTGTCCGGATCATGCATCGTACTGGCTCAGTCGGAAACCGACTCCATTGCGCGGCTCAGTTTGCTTACAGACGAAACATATGGAGCGGTTCGGACCCTGAAACGATTTGGTCGCCAATTTCGCGTTTCTCGCATCGTAAATGTTTGCTCGTACAGCTGTACGAGTCGGTCAGAAAACACGCATACGGCTCATTCTTTTTCTGGCTGGATCCCGTTTGGAGCACTTCCAAGCGAGACCGGAATTGGATCCTATAAATTAAAAATTAAATAAATATTAATATATAAAAAATATTAATATATTTATGAAAATTAAATTACTTCCCACCCTATTCCCCTGTAAACCCACAACCTGCCCCTACAAAAAGAACACAAATACCATAATTACCAATTAATTAATAATAATTAAAAACCATTTAATAATTAATTAATAATGCATTAATTTCCACAATTAACACTATGAAATTTAATTCATATAAATATTAATGATAAAAAATATTTATTATAATTAAATTACGTTCCCACCCTATTCCCCTACAAACCCACAGCCTGCTCATAAAAAAGAACACCATTAACATAATTATCAATTAATTGATTATTACAAATAAACAACCAATTAATAATTAATTAATAAATATGTAATTCCCACAATTAACAGTATAAAATCTAAATTAAATAAATACTAATAAACAAACAATATTAATTACCTTATCTTAATTAAATTACTTCCCACCCTATTCCCCTATAAACCAACAACCTGCTACAGAACTAAAAAACACAACATTTATATAACATAAAATGTAAATTGATACTTGTATAGCGCACTACTCACCTGCAAGGGTCTCAAGGCGCTTGTACGAATACCGCTGTGGAACCCATCCTGGCTTTCCCTGTGAGGTGTCCACTCCCGGGCACCCCCAAGGTGGAGGCCAGGCATCCTTAGCGTTGTGGGGGCCGTTGTGGACATTAAGCAAGTTATTGCCCAGAGTTGCAGAGTGGGACTCCATGATTGGAATAGGCACCGAGGCGAGAATTATCAGGTCTGTGGAATTTTGAGCCCAAGACCCGCCGAGGCGGGGAATTGAAGCCTGGTCCCGGGCTAGACCTCTGCATCAGGGTCTGCCGCTCTAACCATTGAGCCACACTTCTCCTGTGAATGAATGAATGAATGAATGAATCAGTACTAAATATATAACACATTTAAAAAAATAAAATCAATACTTATACAAATAAATTACATCACATACTTTTAAAATACATACTAAAATACATAAAAATCGATATTTTAAACAATGATATTTTAACAAACAATATTACTAACTTCAATATTTTAACCCCTAAGCTGCGGCAGCTATTCTGCCGCAGCGCTAGGGAGGAGGGGGGCCGCGTTGCATTTCCGGACTCGTGACGGAACCGCTCTGTCACGAGCCTTGGGTGGGCTGTGCATGTGACGGAGCGGTTCCGTCACGGCCCCGCCCGCTCAATAGAACGCGCCGCGCAGGCGGGGCGTGACGGAACTGCTCTGTCACCAGCACAGCCCACCCGAGGCTCGTGATGGAGCGGTTCCATCACGAGCATGGAACGGGTTAAATAAAAAATATTTCTTACCATAATGTGAAGACATTTCTAATTTCTTAGATGTGAAGACATCTAACATGGGCTTCGATAGGAATTCATAGAGCATATTATCAAGCCCATTATCGCCGCTAATTGATAATATGCCCCTATATCCGTAGCCGTCGTCTCTTTTGTGGTTATCTATTTGGAGCTCTGAGATAACAATATTAACAAATAATGTAATTTCTGACTGTTTGGCATGCGATAAGGGTCCCGTATCCCTAGGTTGGGGCATGTTAAAAAATCTCTGGAAGGAATTGACAAAAGTGACATGTTTTTACATAGAGCACAACAGGCAGCATTTGGTAGGAAGCAAGTTCAGGTTTTATTATTAGAGCAAGCCAAAACAGAGAGGTTATGGGTGCTAGGGCAGAAACAAAATGTTATGAGTTATTTGTATCTTAATCCACGGGAGATCCCCACAAATTATCTGTGGCACACAAGTAGTAACTGGGAAAGATTTCCATTGTTCAGCTTTAGGGTTGGCGCAATGAAATATTCCCTATGCTTCCTTCTTGGGTACAAGCACACGCTTGATTATAGGATATGCCCATGTAATAATCTGTTTAAACAAAATATGTTGCACTTTCTCCTTTTCTGCAGCTATTATGAATTGTATATTTAACAATTCCTTGTGCTTTTTATGATGCTTAGATAATTACAATTCTTTACGGAGGCTCCTTGTTTTACACAAACTTTGTTAGATGATGAAACTTGTCATTGTGTAGTTATGTTTCTCCAAGCTGAAGTACGCTCTAGGAGGTCAATGCTTTTAGAATGATTTTATTGACGAATCGAGTTAAAGTAGCTCAACTATGCAGCATGCGGGTCTAGTACAATTTTGAACGATGTTGCTTTATCTGATTTTAATATAATCTAAAGTTGTGTGCATTTAATTAATGTCTTTTAAATTCTAAAATGGGTTGTGTATTTTTATGCTATTGTTCTTTTCCACATATTTTGTATGCTTTTATTGCTATTTTGTAGCTGAATAACGTCAATTCTGATTCTGACTGCCTGACCCAGGTTTAGCATTCAATCCTCAAAATAATGTACATTATGTACACTATTCCAACATATTAAGTATTTCTCAAGTTGCAAATCGTCTTTAGCCACTAATTTTGAAGATCAAAAAAATAATAACACACTTTAAGTGAAGACAAAACACAAATCATCTGTCTTATTTTCAATTTCCACTTCTACATCCAATTAACCTTTATTTACCTAGAAATTATGGCCCTCTAATTTGATTGGAGGCATTTGTGCTGCTGCAGTGAGTGAAATTCTGAAACTCTGCTGGAAAATCATTGTTTATTAAAACATCATTAAGGCCTTCTAAATGGATTCAAATGCGGTATGTCTAAGGAAGGAGACAATTCGGCATTTCACAGTCACTGACAGAATGCAGAAGTGGAATTTATAGCTTAAGCTTTAATGTTACAAGATCTAATGTAGAAGCGCTTGAATAACAGTATCCCTTTGTAGCCTGCATGTCGTCCGCCCCTTTACCAGTAAGAACTATAAATGTTAATGATGCTTCTGTCTTCTCCGGTCACAGGTCTATTGCTCTAGAGCAATAGATACAAATGCATCCGAGATTTATTTCTAATGCTTCTATAGGACGATGGAGTCATTAAAGTATTAAAGTTAAATCACACCATTTACAAAATTGTACCTCACAGCATCTTTTATTGATGCTACATCGTTTGATCTCTACATTTAGACGTAGTTGTATATTGTAGTTTTCTTCACCTCAAATATATATATTATCCCATTCGCAGAGGGCTCGTAGTGGTTTTCACCCTAAACATGGAATAGTATTTTTTCCTCTTTGGTTTAGCAATCATAAAGTTGTGCTGCAATGTACAATGACATCTTTTCATTGCGTATTATCTGTATTATATTGCAACTGGAAGTTAAGGTCTCAAATATCAGAGACTGAATTGAAATAACCTCGGTTTGGGGAGATTTAATGTAGCCGGGGATAGTAGCTCCTATTTTCCATGTAACCTTTAATACCCCAGGAACTGTCCTAGTTACCCATAGTCAGGCCATTAAAGCAGCTTTATGAACAAAAGTAGGCAGGTCTCTAAAAACTCTTGCCTAGATTTACTAAGGGCTGGCATTACACTTGTGTCATGCAAGGTAAAGCCCTTAACTGCATCGGTGCGGCGCATTTTCACGCTGTGCGCTAAAGTTTTAAAAAACCCGCGGTTCATGACGCGCTCAGCTCGTCATGAGCGTATGAGAGGTGTACCTCATGACGAGCTGAGCTCGTCATCAGCGTCGATGTGGTTAAGAGAGATTTGCAATGTAATGCAGAACCACCTTGCATGGCTCTGTGTAACATAGTAAATCTGAAGTAACGCAAAGAAGGGCAAGTTGCTGCCTTGGATTAATCTGTCCTGGGAATGTGTCCCATGAGTGGTGCATCAATGTTCCTACGTATCCACCAATGGTTTTTGGCACATTCCCAGATTTACTAACAATATTAAACCTGGGAATGCATCAAATTGCTTCTCCTTTCCGGAGAGAGATGTAATAGAGAGAAATACGTTTCCTTCTCCTCAATTGTGTTCTCATTCTATGTGTGATGCGCACGTAGAAGGAAGAAAAAAACCTCAGAGAATTGTTTTCTGCAGGAAGGTGTCCTTTCATGTTCAAAAACACCGCTTCCTGCACTGGCGCTTGGCAGCCACCAGTGCAACAGGGCAGAGAGCAGAAGAGAGCATGAATGTGTCATATTTTAGTGGATATGGCACATTTCTGCCCTCTCTATGTGAAGCAGTGCAGCAAGTTGTTTTGCTGCGCTGCGCTGCGCTGCGTCAAATGTTAGTAGATTTGTCCCTCTTTTTATTTTCTGTGATTTTGGCTCTTCGAACTCCCCCCCATTCTTCATCTTCAGACAGGATCATGAGATAGCTATACCTCTTTTGATATAATTTGTGGTTGTCTCAGGACGAGTACATAATGCCACCGCAGAAATGCAATGTGAATGCTCCATAGATGTCTCAGCGTTTGGAGACTAGTCCATAATGCACCTTATCAGACAGCTGCACAGTGGGAGCATGGTGGATGTACAGTACGCAATGAATGCCATTTTAGAGCTGTACTTTGGATTTCCCAGTACTTGGGCACTGTTACATGATGCCCATCCTCAGATAGCTGTACAGTGAGAGCACAGTGAATGGACACTAAATAATGAGAGTCACCATAGCTCTGAACTGTGTAGCTCCATAGGTGTCTCATCACTTGGACTCCAGTGCATACTGCTAGTAGTCTAACATTTTACTTAAGCTGCTCATTTGTTGGCTGCATTTCTCTTGCTGGAGTAAGTCAAGTCAATGATGAAATGTAGACTACGCCATCATCATGAGACACCCATATTTAACTTCCATGGTGCCACACCCACACGTGCTCTGGTAAATGTACTATGCATCAGAACATACATCACTTATTTATGCATGCATGGTTACCATCTTGCGCCTACTCACGACAGTCAGCCACACTTGCACTCTTCCACTATATCATCACACCCCATTTTTGTATGTAGAAAAATACGCCTAACTCATGTAGAGTAACACATATAGGCTTAACTATATACTTTTCACCATATGTTTTTCCTGGTGTGTTTTTTCACTGGAAAGTGATGTGTGGTACCCTAGAGCACCACACATGATTCTTGGTCCCTTAATCGAACATTTGTTAGCTGATAGAGGGACTGTCAAGACACCAGGCACCACTCACCTAACCAATTGAGAAGGTCTGCGGAAATGAACATTAATCCACCAATCCCCCGGGGACTAACTTCCTACACAAAGATTTTAGGCACTGTGCGATGGCAGTAGACTCGAGAGGAAGCAGGGTTGGAGTGATAGAGAGAGAAACAATATGTCTGATTCCAATGAGCAGGGCTGCTTCTGAGTGCATTTTGTCTTCTTTTTTAGAATTCTGCGGAGATCTTAAGACTGGGGTGTCATTCAGGAAACCTAATGTGAAAGGTAAAAGTAGACCAAGAGGGAACTATGCTATAGAGTACTGACCTATCTACTCAGCCTTTGGGGATGCACCCTTCCTTCTGTCATTTTTTCTGGAAGACACTCTTGAGCATTACTTTTCCCTAAGAAGTTATTGCTACCGCCTAGATCTTCTTTGCTGGAAATCATTGTCCACCTTATTGGCTCAACATTTAAAGAGTGCACTGTGTTAACCCATGGAGCATAATTTTTCCTTTGAGCTAATGAAAAATACCCTGGATTTCTTTGATACTGGGTGATTTCGAGCTTATTACAAAGCAGCCTCGGAATTGAAGCTGACCCTCTGCACACAGCTGTAAAGAAACACACAAGTTTCTCATCCAATGAAATGTTTAAATCAAAATGTTCAACAAAAGTTCTTCAGTTCAGACTTTAATGATCATTCTCATTATGATCAAGTATCTTCAGTATTTAATTTAATCCAGTGTATTTTTCTCAATACACCGTTCACCGAAACTCAATTTCCCAATGCATTTTGGGTATTAAATACGCCCTTCATCAGGGGATAGTTCTAGAAATAAAGAAAGGGTTCTCATCAAGAAATTTCGCTACTGAAACTCAAATGTTAACAAGTTAATATGACAAGGAATCCATGCAAGGCATGCTGTTCTGTGTGCAAAATCAGAGCTATCATCATATAGTATGGAACCGGTGCATTATCAAAGTTCCACAAAAAACGTGTCTTCAGTTAGGTGAATAACGTGCAGAAACGTGCATGCAAGCTGCATTGCTGTGCCATGCGTGTGAAGACTGTAAAGAAAGAAGGAGCAATGCGTGATACTCAATTCAGTGAGAACGGTGAATACGGAAAAGTGTTGGGCAGTAAACACAGTGTTCCAATAACGTGCGCTGGTATTAGTAACTTAAGCATAAACCACGTGAGAATACACTTATGGCAGTGAGACTTTCAACGCTGCGTTATCTGTAATCAAACGCGAAAATTCTGTGATCAGTACATAGTACGTACACTGTTGCACAATTAAAAGCGGGTCCTCAGTAGAGGGACTCACTTGTGGAAAAGTGGACGGATTGTGATATTCCGGTGCTGGTGAGATGCAATAGCAACAGCCTCTCGCCAGTAACGGAGGCAGGTTCGTGGAGTCCTCATGCGCGAAACAAGGAAGTGAGAAATAGAGAAAGGACCGTGATTATGGCCCCAAGTACGGGTGCCATCTTGAAACAGTGTGACCCGGTATGAAAATAACAAAGAGTGCAAAATGCGCGAGTGCAAACAACTATGGAAATGAAAGACAGATGTGGCAAGTAATAGAAACAATCTAGCAACAAAACCTAAAAAATGTAAACACTGTTTTATGTAAATAACATGCTCATATAAACAATCCCAAATGTAGATTGATATAAAAGCCTCTAGTGTTCAGTTCACTTAAAGGTAACAGGTGAATTCTATTCTGTCATTGAGCCCATTAGGCTACATCATGGTCATAAAGCGAATCCAGTAATTTTCTCTCTTAAGTTGTGTGTTTATGTTATTGTCACAAGGTTTAATCACCTCTAAAATTAGGAACTTCAGCTGAGCTACAGTGTGATTATTCTCCATAAAGTGCGAGGCTACAGTGGATTTAGCATTTCTGGTTCGGATATTGCTTTTATGTTCCAATATCCGTATCTGTATGCGTATTTTCCTCTCTGTATGTTCCACGTAGAAGGACCCACAGGGGCATTTCAACATGTAGATAACATTGGCTGTATTGCAAGTTGCGTTTACTTTCAATTTGATCTTGGTTCCCTTCATGCAATGGTGAGTGAAATTTCCTGGGATAATATTATGGCAATTGCTGCAATTATAACAGGGCAACAATCCTTTATATACAGCGGCTGTAGGACTCTCAGTGGGTTTGGTTAGCATTTCCTTGAGATTCCGACCACTCGTGTACGCAAAAATCGGTTTGTTCTCGAATAATCCTTTGAAATCACGTTCACCGCTCAACAGAGGCCAGTGTTTAAGGATGATGTTCTTGTATTTCTGGCTGATGATGGAATATTTAGACACTACTACCATCCACTTTTCTCCTTGACTCTCATCAGGTCTTTCCTGTTTAACCTCTTGCATCGGTCTTCCGCTATTTTGAGAATCTCTTCAGGATATCCTCTGTTTCTAAATCTGTTGAGCATAGCGGTGATCTCTTGTTCACTCTCTGCGGGTGAAGAAACGATGCGCTTAACTCTGAGGAGTTGTGAAAATGGTAGATTTTTCTTTAAGCCAGGTCTGTGAAAACTGTTGAAGTGTAGGATGGAATTGGGGTCTGTTGTCTTACGAAATAAGGTTGTCGACAAGTTGCTATCAATCAATTGTATTTTGACATCCAGAAAATGAATGAATTCTTTGTTCATGTCCCAGGTGAATTGAATGCCTTCATCTATCTGATTTGTGTTGTGTAAGAACGTTTGCAATGAGTCTGATGACCCAGACCATAAGATGAAAATGTCATCTATAAATCGCAAGAATAATTTGCCATGTTCCTGCCAGGAAGAATCTTTCAAAATGTGTTGCTCTTCAAAGTGCTTCATGAATATATTGGCGTACGCAGGAGCTGCGCAGTTGCCCATGGAAGTACCACAGAGTTGTAAATACCAATGATTTTGAGCTTAGCCATAACATAGCTCACCATCTGTGTTTGGGCATCGCAGGGATAACCAATGTCAAATGTATACAACTAATTTACAGTCGAATCTGAACCTGGCTGGCCCTTTGTTTTTTTGCTGTATGGTAATGGGAATAACATAATGATTATTCTCATAATTCGCTCAGCTGTTGTGCAAACAGTTTCTCCAAAGATCCAAAGTTGCTGATGAACCTGAATACTTCTTCTTTCCATTACTCAGTATCACATCTTCAGTTTATTTCTTCCACTTCACATCAATTCAATTGAAATTTGATAGTATTTTCACATTTGTATGTCCCAATTCATAAGCAGTTTATAGTCAATATTTTCCATCCTATAATCAATTCAAATCTAGTCTTTAGAAACATAACAATAAAGTGTTATTATTGACCCACACACTTTGGATATTAGTATAGTTGTGTCTCCTTTGTGCAGGTACTGCCACTATAGGTTTCCTACCATCATGCCAGAAATATAGGCTGACAGGTCCCTGCATAGGGTCTTAATGACTTAAACAAACCAGTAGGACAGGAGAACATTTTATGTTACTTACAGGCTTGATATGAAAACTATTGTGCAGAATAGCATCCCCCCAATTCAATACATTTCACTCAATTTGTATAGGATGCTTACCCAATTTTAATCAGCTATCCATCAGGAATGGAGCATGAGTTCACCAGTGCTCACAGTGTGTCTATGTTTTTAAAGGACTAGCCAATCTCACAAGTATCTGGTTTAAAGAAAGGGACGTCAGCAATGTTTCTCTATCTACTGCTCTGCTGGATATTCTGGTGGGTGAAGTTATAACTGAAGGGTGACCTCATTATCTATGAATATGTCTCGTCATCTTGTATACTAGCTTGAAAATGACTATGAGGTAATTTTGGCATCACTAAGCATATGAAAATACTATGGGGTAGGAAAAGAGCGAATGAGTGGGTCTTTCCCTAGGATCAATTCATAATAGAATACTAGTTCCATTTTTAAAATTATTTGGATGTAAACATTCTTTTCAGCCCCAATAGGTCCCAGGAGAAGAATGATTACCTGCCTCTTTCAAGAGGCCATTCTGCTGCCTCTAACAGGATATTGTGTTTACCTTTTGAATCCTTTAATCAGTACCAAGAGCCACATTGAGCCAGGCAATAATGTGAAATGCCTGCCTTTGGAGAAGAAACAAAAAATAGCTTCAGGAATCTCATTTGCCTGGCCTGCCATTTTCTGCCAGAGCTGCACTATCTGCCTTGATATATTTAAGTTACAAATTCAACATTTATGGAGAGGATCTATAGTACAAGTGGCAACTAGATGTGCACCCAGCTTCAACTGTACCTTATGGCTATTGAATCAAGGTTCATGACACTAGACCACAATTCGTTTTTATCCCTTCTACCCAGACACCTTGACTTCTTTCAGCTTTAAGTTTTCTATTTTGTGAGCCAGAGCTAAATTTCTTGCACATTTCAGCCACAATGAAACCCAGTCACCTACATCATTTTCGTATGCCTTCCTTATGGGCATAGGTTACTGCATTGATTTACTGGCCGTATGTAGACTCTGAAAGTTACTAGGTACACACTCTCTTTACCTCCAGTGGTTTCCATCCATGACCAGTCCCATTTTAGGAGGTGTTTGACTTGCCTCGATGATTGCCATTGAACTACTGTTTCCATTGTGGTGTTCTGGGTGATCTTATATAGTTCCATTACATCCTAAGCATACAGAAAAACAGATACAGTAGTCAGGCCTTCTCCTATATTGCTTAACTCGTGGAACAACCTGATGCTACACATAAGAACCTCTTCCTCACTTATTTAATTCTGCAAGAAGCTGAAGGTTTGGCTTTTTGAGAAGCTCCACTAGGCCCTAGGTGTGCTTAAAATCACAAATGCTCAGCACCAGAATATCTCTCTGGGTGACCCTGTCTGTACAAATTAGCATAACTTAACATAACTTTAGGAATCATCAGTCTTTCTTGACCTCCATTGTTGTTCTATTAAATGTTTATATTGTTACGTATTCTTGCTGTGATCATTTATGTGTATTTTTTTGCATTGGTAGTTAGTTCATTCTCTGGGAACCACCTTACTCCTTTGCACTGGATATCCAAGGTGAATAAAAGAAAGCTTAGGAAAAGCTGCAGATCTCTGTATACTGGACTAATAAGAATTGTTCCCAGGAAAGTATCTAAAATTTCTTGTGAGATTAGGGTCGTAACAGCTGTTATTGCCCAGGAGCATGTGAGCTGTAAGACAATTAATCCCCCAGAACAAATCTAGGTAATTCTAGAATCCTAGTTCTTCTGATTGGTTGTGCTGATATTAATAATTTCTTAGACTATGCTAATATGTTCTAATATATGAGAAGGCCAGTTGGCTTGGGGTCATTTGGTGTCCTGGGGTGGGGTAAGGTCCCCAGGAGATGTGTGCACCTCCCTAGTGTTACTGGGGTGCACTTCTGGGTATTAGGATGTATACCTAATGTGATGCCTAATGCAAATATCATGCTATGATGTTTATGCCTAATGAGATAGCATAATGTGTTTATGCCTAATGTAATAATGCTGAGTTCATTATTTTACCAGTGGTTAGTGGTTGTGTTATTACTTGTGCTTTCTGATGGTTCTGACCGTGGCCCATTTGGCCCAGTGATTTTCTATAATCCCCTGTAAATTACTACCTGGTGCCAGTTGGCACAGTGTATATGTGTGGTTAAGATCTAATGTGTTTATGATAATACAAAGGCAATTTCTTTATATAACCTTGTGTGGAGTTTCTTTTGTGGTGTACCTAGTGTACAACTGCTGTGTGTGTGAGTTGCTTTACACATTGCCTCTGAAATAAGCCTGAATGCTCATGCCAAGCTACCAAGGGGGTGATCAGGGGTTATCTTTGGTGTGTGACTCCCTTCCCTGATAGAGTGGTGGTTTCTGCATGCCCTATCCAACCAGAAATGCCATTTCTAACAATACCATACACCCAGGGCCTGTAAATTAAATTGTACCAGAGGGCCTACTGCACTTATTGTGCCACCTACTTCAGTAGCCTACCACTGTAGCCTGAGTCCACTTTTAAACTTCCATGCTGACTTAGCAAGAAAACTCACTTGCTTAGTCTTAAACGCCCATTTAATTGCATACAAGACACCTCTAAGGTAGGCCATTTGACAGGGTGCATTGAAATTAAAAGAATGGACATGGGCTTTTAAGTTTTGCATGTCCTGTTAGTAAATAACCTCTACATTTGATGTTCACTACTATGAAGCATTTGCCTCCCATAGAATAACATTTGAGATTCCTCTCTATATTTACTACAGAGTAATTTCTGATTGCACACAAGTAGTTAAACCATCGTTGGGTTTTTTCGAATTGTAATTAAAAAAGGTATTTGATAACAAAGTCAGGTTTTTGAAAATGCCACTTTAGAAAGTTGCCATTTTTCTGTGCCTTTATCCCTTTTGTCCCAGCATTATGTCTTGGGCCACATGACTGGTTGTCACTGATAGTTAAACTTTGTGAATTCCTCCCAGACAGTTACACAATAGAGGGGTGAGGTGTACCTGAATGGGCCTCTGCTGGCAGTATGAGGGATGGAGCTGAGCACAGCCCCACTTGCAATTGAAAAGGGAGTGCTCTGCCTCTACACAAAGGATCTATCGCCTCCACATTGTCACTGCAACCAGCTTGGAGCCAGGGCAGGTGAGTCAGGACTTTCCATGCACCTCAAAACCACTGTCCAGAAGCTTCTCCCACTTTCCAGTAGGAGGAGGGCACCAGGTTAGAAATAATAGGACCACAGACACAAACTCTTCAGTTTACTCCTGGATCAGAGGAAGGACTCTCAGAGTATTGCCTGCTACTGATGACCTGCTGTGCACTCTGCAAGAATGCTTTGCCTGGAAGGACAGCCTTGATGCCTGGAGCCTACCTTAAATCCTAAGATGCCAGCCCTACTGTTGAGTCTTGTACTTCACCTGAACCCAGGACTACCAGAGTGACTCCAAGGGCTAGTTTGCTGGACTCCTGTTCAGAGTAACCTGGACACAAACGGCTTGTACCATTTTGTATCTGTGCCTGGACTCAGACTGAGAGAATCTTGAACCCCCAAGAGATGTCCCACCAGTCCTGGACCAATGGTTGTGGTGCCCAGATAGCCGAATTCCCAAACTGTTCTAAGTACCAGGTGGAGAAAGCGACCAACCCGCTCGCCTGTTCACTAGAGGACATTGCTGGCCAGATTGATTTCACGGCTTCTCCCTCTACGTTCTTCTTTGCAGCAGCAAATCCTGTTCAACAATCCTTTGTCAAAGGGGTATTCAGACTCATGGAACTGTCTTCAGCTACAGCCGCTGCCTCGTTCTGCTGGAGATATTCATCTTCTAAAAAATAGACTGTCAGAACGTAGAATTTTTACTGCAGCTTCGACCCAAGACTCTCTGATGAGGACACTCCCTCCAAAGACAGTGACTGGAGCCTTGCTCTGCTAAACTTAATTTTTTCAGAACATTTTCTTAAAAGGTAAGCAATGGCCAGGCCCAATCCACTTCTTGTATCTGGACTGCATGCACTCTGTTGCAGTCAGCCACATTTTTCAACTTTGACCCAGTCTTGCACAACTTGATCTCACCCATTGGTACTTTGATCTTTTAGGCACTAGTTTTCACTCAACACTCATATCTAATTGGATGCTTGCCATGTTGGTGCCACATAATTTATTAGAATTTGCTCCATTTTTCTAAATGAGTGTGGGATTTTAGTTGTGTTGTTTTGTCTCCTTATTACTGACAGTGTGTTGGAAAAATACTATACATTACCTCTAAGTTAAGCCTGACTGCTTTTTGTTCTAAACTACAAAGGGTTAAGCAAAAGTTAATGTAGTGTTTTCTTGTGGCTCACCTATCACAGAACTGTGGCTGTCGCTTGACCAGAGATCACACCTCAGTCATTCAAAAACGCAATATCTCACAACTACCCCGAATATTACCAACACTATTACTACGATCCTTACTGTCACCTTCATAAATACCACAGTTATTAGCAATATTAACACTATCTCCAACATTACCATAACAGTATGCGTGTTGAGTGATCTTGCATACTTCACTACCTAAAAGCCAGATCAATTAACATTCCCAATGCTCATTTTGGTGGTAGTGTGTGGTAGAAACATATCCACACCTCTCAGATATGTGCTCCTTAGCTCATCAACCATGGCATTTGCTATGTAATGCAGTGCCATATTTCTCCATAATTACCTTGGACCGAACAATGACACAATTCTAAGAGGGTCCTTTAGGTCCCGGCATGTTACACAATAACCCCCCAGATTAGTGGAGGTCATGGCCTTTGCTCTAAAGCAAAGAACCATCTACCAGACTTAGAGATCCCCAGTTGCATGGTGGGCTTCTCCAAGCCTTAAGTGAAATCACTGATACAATGGCTCATAAGTCTTCTCAGTGAAATACCAAGAAAACACAATGGCAATTTTGCATTGATTTGCATTTTTTTAGCTTTGAAATATTTTAGTGAGATTTATATTATTAACATTAAGACAAAAATAGTACTGGATAAAATAAAAATAGTTTTGTAATTAACAAATAATGTTTAGATGCAATAGAAGATAGAATGAAAATATACATGAAAGTGTCAAATGAATAGGGCTACCAGCACAGAACAAAATAAATAAAGCATATTACTATTCAAGTGGTAAATATTAACATTCAATTGAATTAAATTTAAACACAAACTAATGGTAATTAGATAGTATATTATCAAGAGGCTTCCAGCTAAAATGATGAGATGAGAAAATGATTTATAAAGCGTATCAATGGTGGGTAAGGATGATCCAAGCACATTAGGTGTGAACAGATAATAATTTGTAGGCCTTCCAATTAAAATAAATTGCCTAAGTGTCATAATCTTACAAAATCAAACTATAACTTGAGAGCTATAAAAAGGGAACCAGTCCATATTTTCCAATGCCAATCTGTTGAATTGTCCAAAAATGTGGCTTTGAATCGTTTACAGGACTTTATAGACAATTTTATTAGGCATAATTATTTGAGTGATATAAAGAAAAGACAAGCAAACAATAAATATTACAGACCCATATTTGAAACTGAAAACTAACATTGAAAGTTCATTGTGCCACATGTTCATTGATGAAATGTAAATTATAAATATCTACTTTGTGTAGCTTCCTATAGACTGTAGATGCATTATGACCTGATAATAGTTTATAAACATATTTCTATTTCTATAATTTTGGGAAGTAATGACAGAATTCTTGAAAGCACCAAGAATAGTATTTCATAGGATTTTCATGTTTATAGTGTATGAAGGTATTACATTTAAATTTAGGTTGCATTTTTAGAATGCTTAAAAACATATCTATGTCACAAATAGTGTAGTGATAAAAATAGCACCTTCAATTCATGATTTCTAAAGCTTAAAGTTGATATTCAGTTGAAAAGAAGAATTTTTCCATAAAGGAATTCGGTTAGAATATTTAAGGTTTAAAAGAAAAATTGATTCAAATTCAAGCATTGCTTGTTTGGATGTTTTAACTACTGAGCAGGATTTTATACTTGTGTTGTTATTTATGATTGCCAAAAGAGTAGGTAAAAGAAATGGCATAACCAAGGTTGCTCAATTTACACCCGCTTAGTAGAAATTACAGGAAGAAATGTTAGAAACATTGATAAAGCATGCATACATATGTATGGTATACAATAGTTAAACAAAAATCAGGTATTCCTATGTCTCAACTATTTTTTATTAATTTTATGTTTTTTTAGGAAATTCTCAGTGTTTTATCATTCCAAATAAACCCCCCCTCTGCTATGAGGTGTGCCATGTGAGAACCTCTAGTGAAAGGGTGATATCTCTATGCGCTATTCCCAGCGCCAAATGTAGGGATCTGTTGCTCACCTTTTGCACAGGCTGCCTTTGGTACAACCCAATGAGGCAGATCTCCACTGCATGCATTCCGTCTCAATTGAGAGTGCACTCTAAATCCTTTGCGACTCGCACTTGCAACCAGGAACGTGTTATGATCGGGCAATTCCATACCACATGGAGGAAATCTGTATTAACATGGGCATATCTAGGACAGCTCAGGTCAGTAGCCTGCAACATAACATTAAGTCTGTGAGGAGAGAGGTATGTGCAATGGATATAGTTCATTTGTGTTTATTTGAATCTAGTGTTATGTATGGAGTATTAAGGGCCTAATTCAGTCTTTGACGGTCCATCGGACTGCTGTAGTTTCTCTTGGCGATCTACCTGCCGCAATATGAGTTAAGTGTTTACACCGCCAATGAACAGCTGCAACCACCGGGGATCCCTGATTCTGCGACGGTGGTGCAGCAGTCTGAGGCAGCAATATGCTGCAGGCATGCCTCACTGTGACCCTGTCCACAATGGTGACCACGCCATGGAAAGGGTGGAAGTGAGACAACTCAGAAGGCACTTACAGGGGACCCGTTGCCTCTGTGCTTGGGCGTGCATGCAGGGGGGGGGCACATCCTGTGCTTCTCTCCATCTCTGCACCCCCAATCCCTGCACAGGAAGAAATGCATGACATGGTGCATTTTGTCTCATGCAGGAATGTGCAGGATGGTATGCTTAACAATCTCAACAGAATTCTAAACAATGTCAAACAGTACAGAGATCTGGGCCTAAATCCATCCTTCTTTTGCAAATGTTCTTTTTGTAATTAATATTAAGATCAGTCAGGCAAAACACTCTATTTCGGCTGTGAGCCTTACATTAAAAGCAAATAAGTTAAAAACATACAATAAAAACAGTTGAAATGTAACTGTGCAATAAATTAAACATTATGACAGCCAATACCTCTTTTCCACTAAGCAGGTTCCTGCAACAGGGTAGTTTTATTCAATAAGTCAAGCAGTGCCACCGATCGCCCTGACTGGTGGTGTTCAATAACTTAATTGCATAACCAGATAATCCTATAACTGCACATCAAGCTGTACATAAGTTAATACACAATACAATAGGTTGGCTAGTGACTAAAGGTTAAAATATATTAATACTCAAGAAAGGTTCCTATATTACTTAGATAAGTATTGCACATCCTGTTCTCCAGCAGTAAAAGCAGTTTCCATTTTACAGATCGTCACTATACAAATTTTCTTGGGAAATGCTCATATTGTGCCTTACTCTCCATACACCCATCAGAAAATGAGAGACAGCAAACTCTATCAATCTACATGTACGGTATCTCAAACTGCTGAGTGCTTTTTTGTAAGCCCTAGTTCCCAATATCTAACAAAGTGGAAAAATCCAGCGCCTCCCAAAGGTCACATATGTTGGGCAGAAGAAGAAAATGTGCTCAATAGTTTTTTGGGAGTAACCACAGGCCGGGCACTGTAGCTCCTTGACCCATGGTGTGGCGGTAAAAGCCTGGAATTGCAAATACAGTCACCTAACTAGAGGGGGTTCTATTTAATTTACAGAGTCCTCCTCCTTAAGTGAGTCTATAACTGTAAGAAAGGCATTTGTTAGAGATTCATGACTCGACTGACTGACTGTGTGTGAGATTATCTCTATATTGCCAATATACTGTTTTGATAAATGATCTGGAATTAGCCCAGGCCAGGTCTGGGGCACTCCATAGACCATAAAGACCAATATTTGAAAGTGTACCCTTCAGATGCTTAAACCATAGAATTCTGCACTTAAGACAAAATTTCCTCTAGCCCTTGATGATAGGCTGGAAAGTCCGGGGTAGCCCATATCCTCCTCCAGTTAAGTAAGGGGTGCAGTGCCAGTCTGTCGGAGAGGTCTATTAATCCCAAAGTCTAGCCTAAGTGAAATCAGAGGAGTACACACAGGAACACCCACCAACTGATGCATTAAGTGATTTTCCACCATTGCAATTGGGGTTTGCGCACAGATGCCCCACCACTCTGCACCATAGGCAGCTGTCCCCAAGGCTTTAAGATTATAAATCTGTATTACTGGCAGGATGGGAGCATACTGTGAGCTGCATGACAACTTTAGAATAACTCCCACTACTTGCTCCGTTTTTGTATTATTAACACATTCCATTTAATTTTTGAGTACATCAATGTCTGACCGGCCCTTAAATGACATAATGCACATAAATGCAACATGTTTTGATGTTACTAGTATTACAAAATCAAACAAAACATGCACCCCACACTACAATAACGCCAGTAGATATGTGTATCCCTCTGGGAAAAGGGACACTCCACTATATCTCAGGCCCATATGATTTTACCTTCATCTCAATTAAGGCTTCAGCGGCCGCACAGGTGGTAACAGGATGCCTCAATAATCCACCACTGCTAAATCCTACTATGCCTCTCGGGGCAGGCCCTCACCTGAAAGAATGCAATATCCAGCCCCATGTACCTATCCATAGATGTCTTCCACACTCCCATCGAGGGCGGCATACCCTTCTTCTGGTTCAAGGCTCTGTCACACTTGGCATGGGTGAGTCCCAGCAAATAAAGATGTTGCTTGTAGTGATTCCCCCCAATCGCCTCACGACTGTGAAGAAGAATCAATTTAGGGTTCAGAGAACCTCCCATGATAATACTTGCTCCATTTTTAGTCGTTGCTGCATTCTGTGAGCTTGCCACCCCATATACCCTCAGAGGGAAGTCTAGGTATACAAATGTATGCCCACGTTCCAGTGAGGCTCCTGCTAGAGTCCTATTAGTGCTGATCAAAAACCCAGGATTCAGGACTATGTACTTATTTTGCTCACATGTATTTCCCGTTCCCTCATTTGGCAGAAACATACAAACTGGTCCATCAGCTTTTGGAGTACCATTGGGGTTTTAGAAAGTAATAGAAAATCATCAGCAAACATGAGGGCAGGAATCCTCATGTTTGCTAATCTGGGTGCGTCGTTGTCACACTGATCCAGGAATTTGACAAGGCCATTGATTTAGACTATAAACATTATGGGCGCCAACACACACCCCCGTCTTACTCCTCCGGTTTCAGGCACGGAGTCAGTTAGCTCACCTGCGCCACCATGCCTAACCTGTCCGTAGTTGTTGATAAACTTGATAACCCCATCTTGGAAAGTACCTGCCAAAGCAATGATCTTGGTACCAAATCAACGGCAGAGTGCAGGTCTTCAAACACAACGTAAAGTCATCCTCCTCCCAATGTAACTGTCTTCCAGTATAACATTTGTAGGCAGAACACTTGATCCAATTGTACTTGTGGACTCTCTAAAGCCCACCTAGAGGAGTGTCAGAATTTCATTGTCAGCAAGCCAATCCTGTAATCTACTCAAGATCACCTTACTAAAAAGCTTTTGCATACTATTTATATGATTTATTGATTGATAGTTTTCAGACAAGTCACGTGAGCCCTTTTTAAAAATGGGGATTATTTTGCCCGCCCAAATGTGTGGAATAGGAGTCCCCTTCCGACTTGCTGTAACATGATGCTGCAAAGTAAGGACTCCAATGGTTCTTCACACTCAAGAATAGGTCACCAGGGATTTTGTCAAGCGAAGGGGCTTTATTGGGAATGATTCCCCTGATTATCAAAGTTATTTCCTCCACTGAAATATCCTTGGGCGCCTCTTCTTGTGCATAGGTGGTGAACCCCACCTAACCTTGATTGCTATGCGGCTGACAAATTTCCTCACAATCCAGTCGTCTCCCTGTGTTATCTTGATTTCTCTTCTGCATATAAAACTGGATAAGTGTGCCACCCAATCTCTTGCTGCAGTGTTATTTTCTTAATATTAAGACCCTAATCTGAAACGTTACTAGATGAAAAATATTTGGAATACATGTATTGAGCTCCCTGATAAATAATAGTATGTCATCAATATGAATGCAGTTTTTTAAGAATTATCAACAAGAGGTATTAAAATGTAATTCACAAAAAGTGGTTTTAACTTGAGCACCAACTTTTTCACATAGAATTTGATTTTGTAAGACAGTATTTTTACAGATAGATTGGTTCGCAAAATAAGGAATCATAGTGAGTTTCAGGCTGTGATGCCAAATAAATATTCGCTGGGTAGGTCACAATATACTACGCACTACGAATGGTCAGCAGATGACAATGTCAGTGATTATCTTTAAATAAAGGAAACTCTTTTATTGCAGGCTGATTTCCTTAAAGGAAGTAGGGCTTTATTTATATTTAAAAAAGGTTTACTCTTTCTGAAGAATTAAGTTGAGAGTTAGTATATACTACAAACCTATTTTGTAATTGCAAACGAACATGTTTCGCAGCATTTCTAACTGCACTTTTGGTTTTAATAAATGCTTTTGTTCTCTATATCCCCTTCATCTACCCCAATATAGAATAAAAGATTAAGATCCCATTTCTAAAAATCTTAGCAAAAAGTGGAACTAAAATGCTTTGACTATTTTGATTAAAAATGGACAATAACGGAAAAAAATTATAAATTCACATAAGAAATGCCAGTTGACTGTATTTTCACTATTTAGGCATTAAGTTGCAACATTCCATATTCACATGTAAGAGAAGGAATAGAAGCTTAGACATGATAATAAGAGATTTTTTACAGATAGTCTTCTGTTCATAAGACCGGTTTTCTTATGGGGGATCATTTCATTTCATAACACTTGATGATCCATTTGATACAATGTTGGCCTCGATCGTACAGTCTTGGTTTATCAATGAGATCCGGATATGATTAGATACAGCAGTAGTATCTGTGTTGGTTTGAGTAATAAATTTATTAGGGTTCCTGTGAAGGAGCAGGCCGCTACACCTCGTTGGCCAAACTCATCAAAAAATGTTAAGAGATGTGGTGTTAATTAGTAAGAAAAACAACCAATAACCCTGAATCGCAGGATGAGACCATGAGCATGGGTCACTAAGGCATTACTTTGCTAGGGAACAAAATGTTTTACATGTAAGTACCAGGTAGGAACGTCTAGTAGGATTTACCCCACCAGAAATAGTAATGTGTGTTAAGTCGGTTGTCCACAACTATTGCATATTGGCTCAGTGGTGGATAGACTAGCAAGTGACGGCTGCTTGGAGCCATCTGATATTTGGCCAGATTATTAGACTCCCTGTACTTAAAGAGTTGTCCATGCACACACCGTTCATTCAGAAAAAACGGAGTCCAATTCGCACAACAAATTATCAAAGTAAGTCTGATTTAAACAAACAAATGGATGAGATTTTGTATGCAAAAAGTTCACAAAAGTTGATCTTCCAGTCAAAACCCTGTTACTCATGTGTAATTTTGCCCCATAATGGTATGAATCACATCCATTCGAACACATTCCGAGGCATGGTTTGCCTTCAAATTTTCTGAAAACTACAGTTGTTAATGAGTATTCACAAGCCCCTCTCTAAACCTATTGCCCCTGGAGATGGTCAAAGATTGACTTCTGTCAACAGCATGTGGTTCTCTATTTCAAGGGAAGGCAGGTGAAGATGACACACTAAACATTGACGGACGGTGTAGAAAGGGGTTTCTCCAAAGGGAAAGTGTGTTCACCATTAAAACAGAAAAGGTATACATTTTTGTGTCATTGCACCAGGTTGCTAGCATTACACAAGGCATGTTGGTACAATGCTGCAGTTATGCTATGGTTACTTCAAGGAGAGAGATAGAAATTGAGGTTTTGGTTGGCAGAGGTATGCACCCTGCCCAAGAGAGAACCACAGTTTTAGTCAGGGTATGTCAGATACACACCCTGAATCAACCTGTGCTCCACCCTGGTAGCTCTGCACAGAGCAGTTAGGCTTATTTTAAGAGGCAATGTGCAAAGTATTTGTGTAACATTGAAAACAGTTAAACAGTAAAAAAAACACCACACAGAAATGATCCACACCAGGTTAGAAGAATAGAGCTTAAGTTAATGAACAAAACAACAATAATCAAATAAGCAAAACTTGAAATATGAATTTTAAAAGAATAAACTGCAAAAAAAGAGCTTGGGGAGAGGATGCGGCCTATTGGCTAGAGCGGTTGACCTCGAAGATGGGGAACCAGGTCTTGGCAGGGACACTCAACATTCTGTAATTCTGTGCAAATCATTTAGTCCCCTGTACCTAGCAAAATGAATGTGTCCATCTGTAACGCAACTGGTGCCCATGTAAAGTGCTCTTATACCTTCAGATCAAGTTTGCGCTATATAAAACTCAAAAATAAAAAAAGAAGCTATAAACGCTTATGTGGGTTATCTTTTCAGGCTGGAGCGGGGAAACGTCAGCCGTTCATGCCAACCACAATGGAGTGCAGGCAGGATACAGGGATCCAGTAGAGGCTTGTTGAACAAAAGTACAGTAATTCTGGTTGCGTCTGCAAAGATGCGGGGTCTAGCCAAGCGATGTGTCGGTGTTCTACGGGAGCAGCACTTTATACCCAGTTCCAAAGGCCCCAGACTGGCTTGGCATCACTTGCCAGGGCAAGCCTCACTAATGGCAGAGTCCAGGTGCTGTAGCTGTGTGCTTGGAAGACTTTGATGTCCCAGAGACTTCGGAACAGGAGGCAAGCAGACAATCCCTTTGAGTCACTTTGGTTCTGAGTTGGGGATATGGAGGTCCAGTCCTTCTCCCTGCCAGGGCAGAGGGAAGCAGGCAGCAGGTCAGGGCAGCAAAGCAGTGGTTCAGCAGAGTTGCAGTCCAGCAGAGTGGCAGTCCAAGTAACAGCACAGCAGTCCTTCTTTCTGGCATAGTATCCACATTCCAGAAATGTCCTGAAGTGGTGGTACCTGAGGTCCAGTATTTATACTTTGGTACCCTGGTTCTGGAAGGTGGCAGAAGCTTCTAGACAGTTGCTTTGAAGTGCAGGGCATTCCGCTTCCTTCCCTACCCTGGTTAAAAATTGGGTGGATTGACAATACAGGGCCATTAGGCCTATTGAGTGGAGAAAGGGCATATTCTATTCGGGTACAAGTAGGGCTGTGCTTATCTCCACCCCCATCAAGCCAGGAAATGGCCCATTACAGCCAATCAAGTTACACTTGAGCACCCAGTGTGTGTGGTTGTCCTGAGGGAAAGCACTTTTGTGGTGCATCCATGAAGCAAAATGCTAGTAGATATTTTCCAAGCCACGCAAAGGGTGATTTACACCACCTTACATGTCTTTGTAAATATAAATGTACGGTTACACAGTGGCTGGTGCTGCATTGTGTTACATTTCATTCTGCGAGGCATTACACAGGTGGAAATGGGCATTCCCATGCATCCACCCATGGATTTCAAGCAATCCAATATTTACAAAGGTTTGCAAACCTTGAATTTCATTAAATTGTTGTGCCTCCCAGAGGATGGCGTAACAAGGATTTTTATTTTCTCTTTCTGTGTGTACTGTGATCTTCAGCAAACCTAGAAAGAGAAAAATGCATTGAGAGGTTGTTTTTGTGCAGGATGGTATCCCTTCCTGCACAAAAACAATTCCCTTAATAAGGGCCTTAGAAATAGAGTTCTAGTCATTTCTATTAGTTTCTGCGTGTATAATATTTACAACTACACCAAACACAAATCGCTCCTTCTGGGACTAAAGTCCCTGGAGGGATGGTGCGTGTGCCGGCAGAGCACGCCGGGTGTTAAACTCCAACAAAATGCCTCAAAATGCCAATGTTCACTCTTGACACAGTCGTTGGTGCAGTATGTGTAGTTTATTGCAGAATCTCAACGCGTTTTGACTCATGAACAGCCTTGATCACATGAGATGAGAGAAAGTAATGTGTAGGTTTATACAGCTGCACAACAAACAAAAAACAAAGGACAATGCATATGAGAACTACTTGAACTTCTCACAAAGTGTTTGCCATGAAGGAGAGGTGGTATAATCCCCGTTGCCTGATAAGCTGATACCATAAATGCATGAATTACATAATTACATGTGTGTTTGCTGCAACCATAAGCAGTAAAACAAATTGCTGTACACAGTGGCCACTGTATAAGGCCCTTACTATGAGATCCAGTCTAGCGGTCAAGAAGCGCCAGACTGTTGGTCCGCCACCACATTAGGACTGTGGTGGTTGCCCACCATGAGACCGCTGCTGCTGCCAGGAATACATGATCTCAGGTGATGGTGCAGTGGCCTGAAGCCCCTAACGTGCTGCCGGTACCACCAAGTATATTAGGAGTTTCCTCAACGCCACAAATGTCATCGGGGTGCGACTGCTATGAAAAGTGTGGCAGTGAGGAAACAAAGGTTTGCCTTTGCGCCATGGGATGCATGCAGAGGGGCACATGTTGTGCCCCCCGAAATCATCCATACCAGTTTCTGCAGGGCATGGACTTGACAATCCATGTTCTGTAGGAACTGCCATTGACGCTCCCACCGCAGTGCCTTTTTCAAAGAACAGCCCGCCAGAGTAAAAATAAGTTGTACTTTGGCGGCGGTCTGTAATGGCTTTGGGCGGTCTAGAAACGGGGCAGCAGCGCGGGGACCCCGCTCCGAGACCACCAAAGTCATAATAAGGCCCTAAGTAATAACTGCCTGGCAGAAATTTACTGGTAGTGTCTGAAGTACTTACAACAAATGAAAGTATAATACATTTTCTCCATAATTCTTTCTTATTCTCGTTAGAAAAATATGTATTTTAACATAGTCTCTCAAATACACGCAGACTTTTGAACATAATTGGTTTTACATGAAATGCTTGCTGACTTAGCCGCTTACCTTGGTTCTTGTGACTAGTGTTGCTATTGCAGGTCAAATCCAGCCACCCCTTATCTATTTACATGTCAACAAATGGTTTATTTGCATAAACCTCCTCTGAAGGTTCTTCAAAGCATGACATTCTCCCTGAAGGTGTTTCAAGGGAACGAAAATGCATGGTCTTGAAAACATAACATTGATTCTTGTAAAGATGTTCATCCGTATTCATTTCTTTTCTTGGATGTCTGAAATCGTCTTACTAATTAGCACGGTATCAAAGCAACACAAACTGACTTTGATATATGAGCCCCTAGAAGCACATTGCAAGGAGTGTGAAAGCCTGGGCCAGCAATGAATGCAACCTGTGTGGGTGGGTGGGAGAAAATGCCGATACTGCGGCATAGAGAGGTTTGAGGAACGAGCGTCATTGTTCCCTTTTTTTCTGCAATCCACAGGCAAAAAACGTGGCTAGTAATTGTTCCTTATGTTCATTTTGCATGGGCAAAACACATATTCTTCGCTTATATGGAATAGTACCCGTAGTGACAGAGGTTCCCGATTACATGTTCGTTATGCATTGCTACTTATGTACACATGGTGCAACTTCAACGGAATGAAAAACAAGACCTTTATTGCAGTTTTGCATATGTACAACAGTTCCAAATTTTAAAAATAAATTCTAAATAGTTGCTTTCATATAAATCATTGTGCATGCTTTAATAATAGAGATTGAAGGGTCTTTCTGAATTTTTTCATTGTTTATGATTCTTAACGTGTTATCTCTTTAAATAACACCAAAGCTGCAAAGCGAAAAAAATCAAATCAAAATATTCATGATAAATAAATTAATACATAAAAAGATGAACACATAAATGAATATATTTGGAAAATGTTACATTTTTGCGAAAACATTTTCTCTCAATAAGTCAGGTATTGGGGCCAGCTGCAATGAAACATGAAGTCTGACAACTGAGGACAACATATCACTCAATTATTATTTATTATGTGCATTGAAAACATCGATAAGCGTGGATTGCTGTTAGTATCTAACCCACATAAATACAAACATTATAACTACAGCATGAAGTATAATATGATCAGTTGCAGTCACAGATTTTATTTAAATTGATTGTTGTGCTTCTTAGCGTGATTGAGCTGGTCCAATGGCTCCTACGTTGAACTCTTGCACAGCAAAATTACATGTGAATGCTACATATATTTTCGAACCAGGTCTAACATTCTAAAGTGTTGTAACAGCACTTCTAGAAACGCAGCAAAATATAAGTAGAAATAGGATTTTGATTTTCAAACAGTTGTAATTTTAGAAAATATCCATATTACCATGGTGGTGTGATCCAACACTTGAGTACACTATTAAACTAAGGAGATGTGAACACGTTAATCCATACCTTCTAATTCTTATAATAGTAGAATGTTAGGCTCAAAAAATTGTAGCAGCATGCAAAATTACAATACAACACAAAAGTATGCACTGGGCTCCTCCAGGTCACCTGACACCTTCAGATACTCCAAGTCCCAAAAAATCCCTATCACCCGCGGAGTCACGCTGGGTTCTCTAGTGTACCCTTGGGTGCATAGCTTTGGCAACTAAAGGGGCTAGAGTGACTTCTGGAGGTAGTGGACCATCAGTGAAAACTTGTGCACATGTCATATGATTTGCTTAGTAGGAACCTGGCCATCTAAGAGGGCTAGTGTGTTTAGAGGGAGTGGGCTACAGTGTAATTATTTTATATAAGCACATATGTTTATGAAATGCATGCTTTTAACGAGTCTACACCATTAAGTAATGTTTCACAGATATAAAAGGCTATACTGGTTTGTAGAGTGAATTGAACAGAAGTTAGTGGATAATGTCATCAGTGATGTCATCAATTAAGGCAATTGAGATGTTATCAATGATGTCAAGGGACACGTCATGGGTGATGTAATATATGAGCTCATAAGCAATGAATGGAGGGAGCACAACATAGTTAACTCAGTAAACTATAACTGGTAAATTACAGTGTACCTTTTGTTTTAAAATGGTATCTTTTCAGTGACATTTTCACCTAACTACAATGTTACTTTAACCTTTGTGTGTATTAAAGAGAATTTCAAAATACGATAGTGAAAAACATATTTGTAAGCTTTTCATGTCCTACATTTCAATTATAATGCACCCTGCCCTATGGACTGTCTAAGGCTTGCCTTAGGTGTGGCTTATATGTAGTAAAAGGGGGGTGTTTAAGGTTTGGCAAGCGGATTATTTTGTCAACTTTACTTGGTAGCTTAAAAGATCTACATTCAGGCTACAATGGCAGGCCTGGAACATATTTTAAGGGTATACGTAAGTGGATGGCATAATAAGTGCTGCCAGCGTACTAGTAGCATTCATTTACAGACCCTGAGTATATGGTAAACCACATTACTAGGGATGTATAAGTAAATTACATATGCCAATTAGGTGTAAGTGACTTTGAATATCTTTTAGAGAGTGAGCACTAGCACTTTAGCAAAGGATAGCAGGGTGAAGGCAAACGTTTGGGGAAGTCCATCTAAGACTGAAAGGTATAACAGTTACTTAAACCTATGTTTTTTTCAGTAATTTTCTAAGGTTTTTCCACTAGTAATTACAATTTCTAATGATAACGCCAAGTGAACGTTTTATTTCAGTGGATTCCTATGTTTTTTTACATAAAGTAATATTGTATTAGGGGCGCTAGAGGGCGCACAGGCGGAATGGCTGCCTAGGCTGGTAGCTCCCGTGCCTCGACGAGTGATCCTATACTTATCCTGCGCCACAAGGTGTTGTTCCACACTCAGAAGCCAGCAAAAGGTGTAGGAAGGCGACCTTCACACTCGACCTGAGTTTGACGCTGCTGCGACCCGTGGAGCCGGAGATATCGCCGCGTCTATCTGCACCGGTGCTTGCATGGTCCTTGAGGGCGCCTGGACCCGGCTGCTGTGCACTACGGCACACCGCGGCTGACCACGAGGGGCTGGGCCGCGACCTCCGTCGTCCGCCCGGAGCTGCGACTGTGCCTGGAGGAGGAGCCGGCGATTGGGGACAAGGTGCGGGGGTCTCTTCCTCCCGCACCCTTCTGCCGTCGAGGACTGCTGCCTCCGTCGCCTGGACAGCGGGTAAGCCGGCTCTCCCGCCGAGAGCGGGTTGAGCGCTGCAGCGCTTCCCGCGTGTCTGGGGGACGGGCGGATTTCTGGACCTCGCAGAGAGGGAGCGGGGGCCGCATAGAGACTAGATGCGGTGGTGGGACTCCTCACCCTTGCTCCCCGGTCTGAAGGCGCCGCGAAGCCTAGATTGACCGGGAGACGCCCGGACTTCACCGGCTGCACCCGCTGTTACTACACTACCACTGGCCCGCCTCCTAGCTGCGTGGGGGTTCGACCCGGCTCCCTCGTGGCTGCAGTTCACTGGGCACTCTGACCTCCACTGATCGCTGCACCCCACCATTGCAGAGAGGACATTGGGGGACCGGAGAAGGGCTAGAACACTGCGCCCCTCCCCCGACAACGGCTGCAACCTCTCCTTGAGGATCCTTCATCACTCTCAGTGTCTGGCAGAACTACCGGCTGACAATCTACTCACCGGCCTATACACCCTGCTCTCATACCTTACTGAAGGCGCTAACGTCAACTGGACACCACGATCATCATGGGGCGCCCGGATAACCGTCAAGCAAAATTGAGTTTTGATGGCGCCAAAAGAGGCGCCAAATCAGTGCCCGCCGGTCCCGGTCCTAGCGGAGCCCCCTCGAGGGCTGTTACACCCCCTTCAACTGACTTGGACCTTCACAGCCTATTTCAGGAGATGCGGCAAGGATTCGCTACTGTGGTTGAAAAAGTGGACGGGGTCACTGCACGACTGGACGCGCTGGTCCACAAAGTGGATCGCCACGAGGAGCGACTGACGGCCGTGGAACAACGTGTCTCTGATGGAGCGGATGTTTCCGCGACACACACGACGCAACTAGCCCGGATGGACAATCTGCTTCGCATTATAGCGGCTAAAAACGAGGACTTGGAAGCACGCAGCCGCCGGAGCAACATACGCATCACGAATGTGCCGGAATCCACGGATACAGGCAGAATGGAGCTGTACGTCGAGAAGATGCTAAAGGGATCAATCGGTGACGAAGCCTTTTCACCTCAATTCATTGTTGAACGAGCGCACCGGTCTTTAGCGCCTATGCCAAAACCTGGCCTGCCACCCCGGCCCATCATAGCTAAACTACTGAACTATCGAGACCGGGACACTGCATTGAGAGCGGCCCGCACTCAACGCTCGCTGAATTACAATGGTATTGCGTTTTCCATCTATCCGGACTTTACCCCGATGGTGCAGGAGGAACGACGCAAATTTCTCCCAGTGAAAAAGAAGTTGCGTGAGGCACAGGTAGATTATGCCCTCCTGTATCCTGCAAAGCTACGGATCACGCATCAGGGCACACAGCGCTTCTTCACGAACCCGCAGAAGGCTGAAGACTTCTTAAAATCGCTCAGGAGAGCACGCAGAGAAGAACGAGAAGTTGAGGCGGAGGTTTCTGACGAGGACTTACCGCCGGCACAGAATGCTCCTTGACTACCCGTGCGGACTATGTTGGCTCTTTTTTCTCAATTTACTGCGTGACGCCCATCCTCCTACCTGCGGACGCTGCGTTGAATACCTGCTTCGCACCTGCGAGGATGAAACACGCCTGTGGTAATGTACATCGAGGCCCACTCTCTAGGCCCTATGCTCCGCCGAGGGTGGTACAGATGGGAGCTGTGGGCCGAGAGGGTGCTGTGCACACTCTATGCCTAACCCCTACAGGGTGTTCCCCCTGAGACTGCTACTGTTTTTATTGTTGTTGTTGCAGAGACTAGGAGGGGATGGTTGGGGGGGGGTAAGGGGGGGGGGTTCATCGGCTACCGGCATGATTGGGATGCTGGGGTGGGAGGGGGGGTTGGCAGTTTTAAGACGGGGCAACTATCACTGGGACTGGGTATGCAGATTGTGCGCCACATTATATTTCTAACCTGGCGGAATGCTTTTGAACTGCACCTATTGCATTGGCTGGTACTGTCGTTTTTGCTATTGAACTACTTATGGCTACTCTAAATGTTAACTCTCAATTGACGGCTATGTCTTGGAATGTTCGTGGTCTAAATAATGCCAAGAAGTGTCGTAGTGTCCTAGCCTACCTGGATAGACATCATGTACAAGTTGCCATGATACAGGAAACCCACTTGCCGCCACGTACTAACCCTACTTTTGCGAGTAGATGGGCTGGAGACCGAGTTTTCTCCTCGTACTCCACTTATGCGAGAGGGGTAGCTATTATTGTAGCCCGCAATGTTCCGTTTTATAAATGTGGGGAACTGATGGATGGGGAGGGGCGGTATGCATTAATGTGGGGCAGGCTGGGGAGGGATACTGTCACGTTTGCTGTTGCATATGCACCGAATACGGATGATCCTACCTTCTTCTCTGCACTCTGGGGCAAGATCATGGCTGTGGGATCGCGTCATGTCATCTGGGGGGGTGATTTCAACCTGGCGCTAGTGCCTCACCTAGATAGGGCGGATGGGCTATGCACTTACAAACCTAGAGCACGCGAGGCGCTGGAGGGGGTGCTTACAGAGGGCGAGCTGATTGATGCTTGGAGACACTTGCACCCATTCCAGCGGGATGGCACACACTTCACGTCTCACACGGGAACGTGGGCACGCCTGGATTATATTCTTGTCACCAAAGAGATAGCATCAACATTGACAGGGGGGAGGCACTTACCCAGGACATACTCTGATCACAGTCCTGTCATGCTTCAACTCCACATGCCGGGATGGGATAACCCTAGACCACACTGGAGACTTCGCCCTAACATATTGCTTGACACTGTCTTCCGAACTGAACTAGCTGAAGAGATAGCCGATTTTTTCCCTAGAAATAGGGGCTCTGTAGATTCGGTGGAACATATATGGGAGGCCTTTAAGGTCACCATTAGAGGCTACTGTATCTCTAAGAGTTGCGGAGTCTTGCGCGACATACTCCGCACCATTGGCACGTTGGAGGGAGAGCTGAAGGACCTAGAATGCCGGATGGTGGATGACGCCAACCCTACACTGCATGCACTTTTCAGGGAGACGCTTTCTAAGTACGAGGAGGAGGTCTCCAGGGAAACCAATTTTCGTGGTAAACACTGGCAGGCCAGGAAATACTGCGAAGGGGATCGTCCTGGGAAGGTACTAGCAATGCTCACTCAGGCTCCTAAGGGTCGCAATGTTATTGTCGAACTCGAGGATGCATCCGGCACCACCATTAGGAACTCGGATGACATCCTCAACACGTTCACTGCACACTATCACGCATTATACACCTCTATCTCGAGCTCTGAAGCGTCCTATACCAGTTATTTAAAAGATGTTGCGCTTTGCTGGCTAAGCGATGGGGATAGAGCATTCCTGGCGGCACCTTTCGAAATTGACGAGATCCGTGATGCCATTATGTCCCTTCAGAATGGTAAAGCCCCTGGGCTGGATGGCATCCCTGCCGAGTTTTACAAAGCCTATATAGACATAATGGCTCCAGTGTTACGGGAGGTATACTCGGAATCCCTTAGTGATGGCATTCTTCCTGGCTCCATGCGTGAAGTGGTTATCACTTCTCTTCTGAAACCCGGTAAGGACCCCTGCTCCTGCGACTCTTATCGCCCCCTTTCTCTCATGAACTGTGATGTAAAAATTCTTGCTAAGGTGCTGGCTACCCGATTGTCCTTACTGATGACTCGAATCGTACTACCGGATCAATCTGGCTTCGTGGCTGGCCGGTCTACTTCACACAATCTCCGTACCCTGTTCTCTCTCCTGCGCACGGTTCATCCTGACATACCTATCGCAGCCGTCTTCCTGGATGCGACTAAAGCTTTCGACTCTGTCGAATGGTCCTACTTATTCTCGGTGTTGGCTAGTATGGGATTTCCGCCTCTGTTTCTATCTTGGGTTCATCTGCTTTACACTCATCCCACGGCGAGAATATTGATCAACGGTCGCCTGTCGCAACCTATTGACATCACCAGAGGCACGCGCCAGGGCTGTCCACTTTCTCCCTTACTATTTGCTATAGCGGTTGAGCCTCTCGCCTGTCGCTTGCGTCAACTACATCGAGACGGGGCGATACAGTGCTTACAGCGACAAATCGACGTATCCCTTTATGCTGACGACATTACCATATATGTTAAACACCCCGAGATACACCTGAATCCCTTACTCAGGGAATTCATCTTGTTCGGCGGGATGTCAGGGGTGCACATTAACTGGTCTAAATCCCAACTCTTCCCCTTGACGGCTGCGGTGGAGGACTTTCCTCTTGACTACCCATTGGAGTGGTGCCGGACGGATCTCAGATACCTGGGAATCCGTATATCCCGGGATAGGGAGAAGACATTGCGATCTAATTATGGAGTGGCTATCACCAAGCTGACCTCCACTGTGGATCGTTGGATCACCCTGCCGCTTTCCATGGCTGGCAGAGCATCCCTTATCAAAATGGTTATTCTCCCCCGTTTTCTCTACCTCTTCCTTAACATTCCCTACTACCCGGGCGCCTTTTTCTTTAAGACACTGAAAATGGAGGTGTGTAGGCTTTTCTGGGGAGGCAAGCACCCCCGGCTTAAATGGTCCACGCTTACTCTACCCTATGATAAAGGGGGCTTTGACATCCCTGATTTTCTGGAGTATTATCTATGTGCGCAGGCGCACTACGCTTACCACTGGATGGCTCCCACGCCATTTATGCCACATATAGCGGTAGAAGACTGGATAGTACACCCCCTTCCACTAAGTGGACTACTCCATTGTCCGGAATCGTCCATCACCACGCCGAACACCTCGGTATCCTGCACAATGGACGCATGGCGCCGGATAGCGAAACGTTTGTCCTGCCCCCTGCCCTACTCGCCAAAACTGCCGCTTACCTACCACCCTAATCTCACCCTACTGTGGGAACGGGGTTTTCGTAACCTCTGTGCAAAGATCAATGTCTCCTGCTGGGGCGACTTATTTACCGACGGAAGCTTCAAGACGGCAGACCTTTTCTTCGCGGCACATGCCCGCACTCCCTTAGACTTGTTTTATTATGTGCGACTGCGTGGGGGGTTGAGGGACATCTTACCTTCTTTTCCTAATGAACCGGAGGCTCTACCTCCCCTTCATTTCTTGCTATGTTCCCAAAACGGAACACATTTGGTCTCTGGCCTCTATCGCCAGCTCAGGAGCGCGGCCGTGATGCCGGACTCTAGTGCACGGACGCGCTGGTCCGCTGAGCTGGCCACTGACGTCACGGACGAACAATGGTTATACTGTTGTGCGCTCACCTCCCGTATATCTGCCAGCAGCAGATTGAAAATCATACATTACAAATTCCTACAGCGGATGTACTACACGCCAGCAAAAAAACATAGATTTGGTCTGGCAGAGGATGATCGCTGCACGCGTTGTCATGCAGCTCATGCGGACATGTTGCATCTTGCCTGGGAGTGCCCTCAGGTGTTGCTGTACTGGCAGCAGGTGTCGGATGCCCTCGAAGACATGACTGGTACCAGGGTGCCCATGGACCCATTGGTGACAATTCTCGGACATACGTCACAGGTCCCTAGTACATGCCGAAAATTCATTGACACTGCACTGCTACTGGCCAAACGGCGTGTGGCCTGTCGGTGGGGCCGGGGCAGGGCGCCCAAGTTCAAGGACTGGCTGACGGATCTGACCTATTGTCAGGACCAATACACCACGTTTACAGAGCTGTTACCTATGTCCAGCCGACCTAAAAATATATGGGGTCCACTGGTGACATATCTTCTGACACGATCCACTGAGAGTGGCGCCTCTGACGATGCCCCTGAAGTCGACCGATAATGTGTCCTCCGGTCCTCACATCGCCCACTGATCCTGACCCCCTACATACTACTCATGTTGGGCAGTGTGAACCAGGACCTAATATCTTCGTGTTGGGATACACTGTTCAACATTTGGTACACCACTTGGCCCTGGGTGTTGGATCCCCTCTTCCTACGGGTGGCTGTCCCCCCTTTTTTTTTTTTTTTTTTTTTTTTTTTTCCCTTTCACTGCTGGCCAGGCCGCCCTCCCTCTGACATCTTAACAGACACACCCACACCACTTTACCCTTCTGTACAACACTTACATTCCAAGTCACTGCGCTTATCACTGTTGGAGGCTTCATAGGCCCGAGAATTGACTGTACCACAATGCTGCTGCTCTGTCATGAGAGTTTCTGCCTTTTGATGATGCTTTATTGATTTCATGCCCACAGATTTCCGTAGATGATTGAATTGCCTCTGAGTTTCTTTATGGTTGGGGAGTTCTATTTGTTTTTTTTAATGTTACGATACTGACTGTTGCTTCTGAAACTACTGTTCTACTGCGGCCCATCCTTCAAGTGCCGAACAACACTGACTGTGCTGTACTCCTTGTTCATACGTACGCTACGCCTCCGGGCCTCAGGGATGCCGGCTACAAGGCTGTGTATTGTCACGTAATCTGCGCTGCCGGCCTCCGGGTTGTAGGCACGAACAGCTGTGTATTCTTTACCATCATACCCAATAAAGCAGTGTTGAACTCAAAAAAAGAAAAAAAAAAAAAAAAAAGTAATATTGTATTACTATACATAAACCCAACTTGACACACCACTCAGCGTTTGGTTGTGCACAGTGTGGGGTTAGACGCAGAGTCAGAACCTGTGTCCATCCCTTCCGTGGCCAGCCAGCTTCCACCACGCATGGCTGCCAACCCCCTACAAGAACCATACCTCCTGCAGCATACAGTCATGGCATGTTCAGCATGTGGTTGATCTCGCAGGTCCTGGCGATACTGAGGCAGACTTACTGGCTTTGTCAAAGAATCACAAACCCAAATTATAAAAAGTGGGCTTATTGGATAATTACCGGGTGAGCACATCAATATACATAAAGAAAATCTATCATATTTTCCCAAAATCGTCAACATTTTTAACCAAATGTATATTTTAGTTAAATACATATTGCAAGGTTTAATAACAGCGATTATTATAAACATGTTTCTTTGTTTTTAAGATTTCATTTTGCGGGCTGAAAAATCTTAAAAGATAGTCTCAGAGACTTAAAAAAAAAACAAATTCAGCCCACAAAATGCAAACATAAAAACAACTATAAGAGGTCCTAGCACTCCAGCTGAAGAGCAGATACTCTGATAAGTCTCCCTGTGCTCATGATTTTAATGTTTTTTTATGTTGCTGGGGAGTTGCTGCACTCCCTGCAATCACCCACAGTATAAGAAAGCAATGCTTGGTGTAATTTTCGCACAACTTTCCTAATGCTAGATGGAGGTCTACGCGTTTCGATCACCCCTGGCTGACCTGACCGACCAACAAGCAGGCACAAACAACGGCCCGCAAGTCTTTGACTACCGGCTCACAAATCTCTACTCCCATTTGAAGCATAAGTGGCGTGGAAATCATTTCCTCGCCAAGTCCAAGAAAAAATCGAGCACCTTTGAGGCACGTGGTCCTGATGAGATCCCCCATAATTAGGGGTGATCGAAACGCGTAGACCTCCATCTAGCATTAGGAAAGTTGTGCGAAAATTACAACACTGTCGACCAACCCTTTTTAAAAAAAAGTGTTTTCCAATGCGATGTTTTTGTGTAAATAATTGAACTGTAAATATTGTGTTTATTAATTGAGGAAAAAATATATGTATTACTTTTGTGTTGTATTGTAAGTATGAGTGTTTGAGAGTGTTTGAATGCGAATATTTGAGAGAGTGAGTCATTCTTATATGTCAAATGTGGAGTGAAATAAGCATTGTTTTCTAATTAATGTGAAATATTATTCATTTAGATGTTTTTTGATAATACAAATTGATTAAAATCATTGGATTTAATTCCGGACAAACAAGTGTCCCGAGAGTTACTGTTTAATTCAGTAGGTCGAGCGGTCAGCACAGACCCGAATACAAATAGTTGGCAATAGTGGTGCTCGTTTTGGTTTTTTGTTCCAACTACCAACACTGCAGGGCAAAACAGCCCTGCTAGCCCACAAACCACGCCTCCTTTGTTCCCTAAAACAGCCCATCCTAACTATCCCAGCACCTCTACCACCCCCATCTTTATGGACACCGATACTCTGCACTACAAAGCCACCACATTAATTCAGAGCATCCACTACTCCATCCAGGATCTAACCAACCTCCTGCACCTCTCCGAACTCTCCTTCACCAGCCTTAAGCCCCGACTGAACCCCACTTCCCCGCCTATCTCTGAGCTCCCCAAACACCCACTACCGCTTTCCTTGAGGCACCTTCACCCACGAAAGCAACCTTGCCAGCTATCGGAAGAGGAAACCCTAGCTCTCGTCCGCTCCTACAACCCTCCCCTCACCACACCAAACCCGTCAGACCTCACTGAAAAAGAAATCCCCACCATTCTCCAGGACCACAAAACAGCCCCGGCCACCCCTTGTCTAGCTGACGTGGGGGCAGCACATCCCATCCGCACGGTCACCATCAACCCCTGCAGACCAGCTCCCTTCAGTAACAGAAGTGTGATCAGAAGCAATTTAGCGCCCGTACACCTGACTACCCTGACTCCCGACACCCCCTCCGACACCTCCCTGACTGCTCTCTTAATCAACTGCCGATCGGCAGTAAAACATGCTACAGACGTTGCTGCTCTCATCCAGAACAACAACCTCGACATAGCAGTTTTAACAGAATCATGGCTTAATGAGTCCTCATCCCCTTGCCTAGACCTCCTAGTCCCCCCCAACTATAACATTGCTAGACTAGACAGACAACAGAGCAAGAAAGGGGGTGGCATCGCCTGCATCTACCGCTCTAACCTTCGTGTCACTGAGCTTCTGGCGGTTACCACCGACTCCTGCGAAAACCTCGCCCTCTCAATCTGCAGTAACACCTCCCTATTGTGCAACCTGCACATCTTTTACCACCCCCCAGGCATGAACGATTCCTTCACTGACTACCTCATGGAAATTCTGACAGCAAAGAGCTCCTCCAACGCCAAAGACATTTTCCTTGGCGATTTCAAGCTGCATTGGAACGATCCTAATGATCCTCATGTCAATGCCATTAAAGACCTCCTGACAGATCAAGCGCAGACCCAAGCTTGCTCACTCCCAACACACTCGAAAGGGGCCACACTAGACTGGATCATCTCCAAGGAAGCAGCCATTAAGCTTATCTCTATAGACCCTTGTGATTGGTCTGACCACCACACCATCACCTTCCTAATTCCTGGCACCTTCAAGGCAAGGGCACCCCAACCTGTGCTTCCCAAATGCTGGGTCAGAGACACCAAGAACCTGGACCACAAGGAACTTGAGGTTCGCTGCAAATCTGACCTCCCCCGCATATCACATCGGTCAGTGACCTTAACGATCACTACTCTGCAACTATGTCGACTATTCTTGATGACCTAGCCCCGCTAAAACTAAAAAGAACTCAAGTCAAAGACAGAAACCCATGGTTCACAGGGTCCCTCAACAATGAGAGGCGATCCCTCCGAAAATCCGAAAGAATCTGGAGACAGCACCCCTCTGCCACTCATCTAAAACTTCGCCGCCAAGCCAGAAATACCTACAACAGGAATACCCTCAACTCAAAAAAAGAATTCTTCAGATCAGAACTGGGGAACGCCCAGAACAGACCCCGCAAACTCTTTGATCTGATCAAACACCAATCTAACAAACTAGCCAAAACTTCGAAAGAAAACCCCAAGTCTCTAATTTCCTCCGATGATTTCTCCTCGTTTTTTGCGAATAAAATCAAAACACTGGGCAACGAACTGAGCTCCGCCTCACACCCTCTACTACCCCCTGACCTGCCTCTTCCACCCATGCCACCCCAACAGTCCTCACCTAAGAATCAAGCACACTGGACCAACTTCACTCTCTATGATGAAGACTCTATCACCAAAATCCTCTCCACCTTAAACGCGTACAACCACTTCAATGACCCGCTCCCCTCCAACTGTCTCGCTGCTGCCATCCAAGCAATTATTCCGAGCTGGACTGCAATAATTAATGCCTCTCTTCGACAGGGCTCAATCCCTGACTACCTCAAATCGGGCCAAGTCCTCCCCATTTTGAAAAAGCCATCACTGGACCCATTCTCCCCAGACAATTTCAGACCTATTTCAAACATCCCTCTATTAGCCAAAGTACTAGAGAAATGTGTGCAACTGCAGCTGAGCCATAACATCAATAACTTCCACCTACTCGATGGCTGCCAATCCGGTTTCCGTCCCGGTCACAGCACTGAAACCACCATCCTCCACATCGTTGATGATGCCCTCCAAGCCCTTGACCAAGGCAAAACCTGTCTCCTAATCCTCCTAGATCTATCCTCGGCCTTCGACACGGTCAACCACGGAAAGCTACTCAAACGCCTCAAACTTAGGATGGGATTAGATGGCCCGGTCCTCGAATGGTTTAAATCCTTCCTCCAAAACCGGTCTCAAAGATTCCTAATCAACGGTAACCTGTCTGCTCCCTCCTCAGTCACGGTCGGTGTCCCCCAAGGATCAAAGCTGTCCCCCACTCTCTTCAAACTTTATCTGGAACCCCTTGCCGAAGTCCTTCGCACCGCAAATATATCCTATCACATGTACGCCAACGACACTCAGATCTACATCAAAATCTCTTCCCTCGAAGAGATCCTCTCCCTGAATAAAGCACTGAAGCTGACCGTGCAATGGCTCTCTTCCAACCAACTCGAGCTAAATTTCCCCGCCCAAATCCGTCCCGGAGATCCAGACATGGATTAAAGCCATCACAGCCTTAAATTGCCCGGCCAAATTGCTTGGAATAACCTTGGATTCCAACCTGAACATGAGAGACCACATCAACGCAATGGCCAAATCTGCCAGATGTACAATTGGAGGAGAACCGCTGCACTCCCAAATGTGGATACAAAGGGTGATTGAGTAATTCTTGATAGCAGTTTTTTAGGTGCTCAGGAAAAACACCTTCTGTTTCCAAAAGGTGTGAATCATAAAGAAACAATGAGAAGTCTTACGCCGGGTAGGAACTGCCCTGAGCACTCCGGGGAAGACCCGGGTCTTCCGGGTTATGACTCGGACCTACCGATGTTATTCCGTTTCTACACATGCCCGTTTCTTGGTGATGGAAATATATTCCCCTGAAGAAGTGCTGGTTCAGCACAAAATGCATTGGGGTTTCCATTGTACCTTATGTTGAATTGTGCCATGATTTGATATGGAGATATTTTTTCGAGAAGTTTAACCAACATATGAAGAAATATGTATTAATGAACTATCGCTTTTGGATTCACTTGAACTACTTTAATGAATAAAACTTTCATGAAGTTTGAAGATTACGTTATTCAATTTCAAGTTTATTTATGATTACGCACTTTTAGTGCATCCAGAGTGCTCAGGGCAGTTCTTACCCGGCGTAAGACTTCTCATTGTTTCAAATCTGCCAGATTCCACATGAGCTACCTATGGAAATTGAAACCCTTCCTAGACGCTCCCGACCTAAAACCTGCAGTGCAATCACTAGTCATTTCTAGACTGGAATATGGCTGCTCCACCCTCTCTAGTCTAAACAAGATCTCCCTAGCACCTTTAAAAGCCTGTCTCAATGCTGCCGCCAGACTACTCACTGGCTCAAAGAAATTTGATCACATTTCCCCTCATCTGAAAGCACTGAACTGGCTTCCTCTCGAGGCCAGAATAGAACTTAAGCTAGCATGCATCACACACAAGGCCCTTCACTCAAATTCCACAGCATATCTTGCACGGAAACTTGTGGTATCCGGAGGAATCAGAAACTCACGGTCTGCCAGTGACCTCCTACTCAAGCCGGCACGTTTTCTGAAGAAAAAAACCTATAACCGGGCGTTTGCTGGGGCTGCACCAAGAATATGGAACTCCTTCCCACCCGCCATAAGAAGAATCCCCGTTCTTGCACGCTTCAAAAAGGAGGCCAAATCCTTCCTTATGGGAACATTTCTTGGCTAAACCCAGTTCCACCAACCACCTCAGAGACTATTGCCTTCTTCCATCGACCTTCGGCCAACCAAGAAACTGTAATACTATTGTATTGTATACCTTCCATCCCTCGTGTACTCAGTATCCCCCCACCCTCCCTAATTTATGTTATGCTCCTGTGATCCCATGCCTATTGTACAACGCTACGTCTCTGTAAAGCGCTCTGATACCCTAACGGGTCAAGTTTGCGCTCTATAGAACACATAAATAAATAAATACATGAATAAAATATCACTTTCTGAAAAAAAGTCTATTCAAAATGCATTTGGATTTTGCATTTTGCCCCTCCCTCTCCCACTCCTTTTTGGTCCCTGCGTGACAGATCACCCTAAACATTCCATGAGGAAACTAGCCAAAAAGACCACTTTTTGGGATGTTTTGGGAAGATTCGTCAAACTGCATCAAACTGCACCAAAGTTATTATCATACCATAAAAAAGCAATTTCTTTGGAAACACCGACCTAACTACGCAGAGGTGACCACTGTGGAGCTATATTAATATATAAAGTTATGGTTAAAATTAAGGTTATAGTTTAAAAAATATATATATTTATAAATTTTTCAAAAGTTCTGAACAACAAACAGTGATCCAAATCAGTGCATTGGTACAGCATAGACATATTATACAACTAATTTTGCAGAACGTCGTATCACAGAACTCCAAAGTGCAGGTACATACAGACATGGCATTAATTAAAAGTGCATTATGTGGCAGTGTAAGGCGAAGCTGTCTTACAAAACATAACAGGCATCAAATGGCAGTTATCGATAACAGATAAGACGTGAGCGGACCCCAAATATCCTGTGGCTTGGACTTTGTAGGCAGTTCCTCCGCATAGCATGCAAGCTGATCCCGACAGTAAGCCAGATCCTGTAACCATAGTTTAGTGGTAGGCTCAGGCATGCTCCCCTAGCATTTGGAACCCCTGCGCTTAGCCAGTAATATTGCTATGGCCACACGCTTCCTATTAGACGCCTTAATATTGGAGAAGATACCCAACTGACATACTTGTGGGTTACATTCAACAGGCTCATCAACCATCAGGCATAACATTTGTGTGACTGAACTCCAGTACTCATGCACCTTGGGGCATTCCAAGGCCAAATGATAGAAATTAGCACTAGGCGTGCCACAGCGTTTGCAATTGTCAGCATCCAGCAACCCACATTTATGGCGCTGAGCTGGAGTGTAGTACAGCTGTTGTAAGTATTTAAAGTGTACTAGTCATAAATTGCCATTCGGCGTCAACTGACCCGTTAAGTGGCAGCTGTCATGTCAAACCACTCATCTTCAGACAGCGGAGCAAGCAGTACAGTATTCCATTTTGCTAATGCAGATGTATGCATAGCAGTTACATCCCTCTGTGATGCCTGATAAAGTCTAGTGACTATCTTGGCTCTAGATGTGGTAGTATATATAAGTTGAAGTGCCTCAAGTGCTTGTGGCTCATCAGGAAATTGTGGATAGGACGCACGCATAGCGGAGGGCAGCCTGGCGTAGACAAATATTTGCATTGCGGTGGTAGTGCCTCGGGCATTCATATTTTCTGAATCTATGAAGTGATCCCCAGGAAACACATCTCCCATTGTTGACATATCCATATCTTTTCAGGGTCTTCAATGTGCCAATTTCCCTAGTGACAGAGAGTTCTGAGTGATGCAGTAGTGGTATGTTAGATGCATATATTGGCAATGTCTGTGCTCGCTTGCCCAATTCATACAAGGCCCTAGATGTGATTTGTACAGTGTCGAACTCCACTTTTTCAAATACCGTGTGTCTATCGATGATCATGGTAGTGAGCGGTATTGGGTGCACTACACCCGCCTCCACTGCCAATAGTGGAATATATGCTGGGTCGTGTTACCAATAGTAGGCATAGTGCGTCTGCGCACAGAGATAGTAAAGATGGAAGTCGGGTGCTGCGAACCCCTCCTGGTCATAAGGAAGGGTAAGTACCTCCCACTTCAGCTAAGGTTTTTTACCTCCCCAGGCTAAGGTGATCAGAAGGGAGCGGAGCCTGTCAAAGAAGAATCATGTTAAGTGTACAGGTATGTTAAAAAAAATTACTGAAACTGTGGAAGGATTACCATCTTCATCAGCGCTATACGATCTGCAAAGGACAGAGGTAGCTTAATCCAACGACTTACTTGTCCCTCAAGCTGCGTGATGGCTGTGCCATAGTTGGATTGTATGACAGCCTGCAAATCCCTATGGATCCAGATTCCTAAGTATTTTACAGTGTCTGTGCACCATGTTAAAGGGAATTCCATGTCAAATTGATGTGTACAATCTACAAGGGGCAATATAATTGACTTAGACCAGTTGATGCCCAGTCCTGAGAATCGTTCAAATCAAATGTATTCCCCTATAAGCTGTGCTAGGTACCTTGCAGGGTCAAGAACATATAGCACCATGTCGTCAACATACATGGAGATTGCAAGAGGGCATTGTAAAAATCATAACGCTATTTGGGCATGACGCTGCCATAGGATACAAGCTAATGGTTCAAGTACGAGAGCAAATAACAAGGGCGACAACGGACACCCTTGCCGCGTGCCGCGCTGTATATGAATCTTCTCCGATAGTTGCCCGTTAACTCTAACCCGTGCTACAGGATTGTTATACAACAATTGTATTTGCCAGCATATATGACCAGGATATCAAATCAAACGCTTTTGCAGCACCAAGAAGCACTGCCACTGCCGGCAGAGTAGGCTTTAGCACATGCATTGCAGCAAAAAGCGTACGCAGATTATGAGACGCAGATCAGGTTGGACTAAATCCTGACTGATCAGGAAGCACCGTAACAGGAAGAAGTAATTTCAACCTAGTTGCCAATACCTTCGCTAATATTTTTACATCTGTGTTGATTAAGGATAACGGACGATAAGAATGGCACCTATCCGGCAGTTTTCCCGGTTTCATGAGCGTGACCACTAGTGCCTCATGTAGGGTTGGTGACAGACATTGAGTTTCATATGCCTCTTTGTATACTTGCAGGAGGCATGGGGCTAGCTGATCGATATATTCTTTGTAAAACTCTGTGGGCAAACCATCCGTGCCTGCAGACTTCCCATTCGGCAAAGCGGTGATTGCATCTCGCACTTCATCTAGTGTGATCGGATGCATCAAGAACTCTTGTTGTCCACTTGAGAGCCATACTAAAGTGACATCATCAAGATATTGCGTGAGTTGTGCCCCATCTGCAGTTAGCCGATGGGTGTACATCCCGGCGTAGTAATCCGCGAATGCTTTCAATATAGTAGGCATGTCATAGTGCGTATCATCATCTGCAATGATCGCCTTAACCACACATGCTTTTGCATGTGGCTCCATTATGCGGCTAGCTAATGTTCTTCCTGGTCGGCCACCTACACCATAATAACGCGCCGTGCACGTGCGTGACAGATGGTTGATCTCTTGGTCAGCCACTTCATTATATTATATAATTTTCCCTTTAGTAAGTGCCAGAGTAGTGAATCTGCTTGTTCGCTGTATTTGCGCTCTAAGACAGACAACTCATGTTCGAGCGCTGCCATGGTGCGATGCAGAGATTTTAGAACCTCAGCCTGTAGACTTATGAATTCTCCCCAAATTGTCACTTTAACCCCTCCCATGCTCATGACGAGCTCAGCTCGTCATGAGCCACGGTGGCCATGTGCTCATGAGCTCATCATGACCGTTGCGCCGCGCCCAATGCGGGGATAATTCTCCTGCTGTGCTGGGCGTTCCATTGGAATGGGCAAGGTCAGGACGAGCTCTGCTCGTCATGAGCACACGGCCACCGTGGCTCATGACGAGCTGAGCTCGTCATGAGCACAGGGGCACTGCGCTCACCCTCTTCCCCCAGCACAGCGGGGGAATTAGCTCAGCAGTTAAGGGGTTAAAGGCTTCCCAGAGCTTCTCAATAGTTTGGAGAGACACAGTATTAAGTGAAAAGTAATCAGTTATGGCCTCCTGAATGCCTTCTTAAAAGACCTGATATAGGAGCGAGGACGGCTGCAGCCGCTATTGAAAAGGAGAGAGTGATCAGATACTGTTCGAGGTAAGTGTTTAATCTGTGTAGTCCATGTGCACACTTCCTGTGTGCCCAGCGAGTAGTCGATGCGAGACCAGGACTGTCGCCATATGAGTGACATGTACCCTCTCTAGTGTTTGGGTGTCTCAATCTCCATATATGCATGTGGCCTAGTGTCCACATTCCATCATGCACTGAAACCGCAGCACTCGTGGGGGGAAGCAGCCGCTGTCACTCGATCCATTGCAGGATCCAAAACCACATTAAAATCCCCCCCCCAAATAAGAGCTGAGGAAACAAATTTGTAAATCTTGTCCCATAAGGTATCAAAAAATGCGGGATTGTCAATATTGGGTCCATATAGATTAACAATGTCCAGTTTTGTGTTATAAAGTGTTCCTTTAACTATAACACATCTCCCTTTGGTATCCTCGTCTACATGAGTAGGCACAAAGGAGATGCCTTTCTTTACAAGAATCATAACTCCCCACGCATACGAGAAATATGAGGCAGCCAACCGTACCCCTGCCCACCTTATGGCTCTGTGCGAGACTGCCCGCTTGGTAAGATGCGTCTCCTGCAATAAAGCAATCTAGATATGGTGTTGGTCTAAATAGGACAACACCTGTCATACCTGTTTTATTGAGCCCTCTTACATTCCAACTTAACCAGGAGATTGTAGAACATTTGGAGTCATCCAGGCCTATCGATTCTGGTGATAAAGTCTGTGTTACTGTCCAGGAAAGATGTGTCATATAATTCAAATTCTGCCAACATATCATAACCAATGCTATCACGATGTAAATGTGTTCCCCAACTGATCCCCCACCCACTTCAGCATTAAAACCATATTGCAAGTAACCCCCCATAAAACAAACACATGTATAAGCATTAGCATCTATGTATCACATACCATGAAAAAAAACGAAAACAATTATAACCCTGCTGGGGCACCAACCGGGGCCCAGCCAGAGGACAGAAAATTTGGGAGAATTCCCATAATGTGGGTCGCTATTAGCCAATGGCCCCCCGTAGAACAGGGTGAGTCGAGACAGGTGGAGACATGCTAACCAGCCCAGGGCCTAGTGACAATTAGCAAGGTTACAAGGCACAAGGCCCTCGGTTAATCATTATCAAACATTAAGTTTCCCATCCTATCAGAAGCATAAATTACATACATGCAAAAATCCCACCAAACTAGGAAGTCCTATAAACGTCCAACACAAATCAGGAGCTCCTCCACAATCAAAGGTAAACCAAACATAGTAAATGCGATACCCCTACAAAGCAGGAGCAACTTAACAATTAGGTAGAATGATCAGTATAAGTCTCATATGCTCATCCCTCAGAGTCTGAGTCCACACTTCTCTATCGCAGCGTCCCCTGCCCCTCAATCCACCCGGTATATTAAAGCGCTTCCTTGGGTGTCATGAAGATACGTGCAGTCCCAGCACCCGGGACTGGTCGAGCAGCTAAAGAACATGAGCTCTCCTGGACCTGTCACCTGCCTTCGACACGGTCTCCACTGCACTCTAAATACTTGCCTCCAAGAAGCCGGAATCCAAGAAAAGACCCTTGACTGGTCCATGTCCTTCCTCTACGGCAGAACCCAGAGCGTCCGCCACCCACCCTTCCGATCAAAAGCCAATGACGTCATCCCTCAGCCCAACGCTGTTTACCGTCTACATGGCCCCCCCGTACAGAAGTGGCCCGCCAGCAAGACCTCAACATCATCTCCTATGCCGGCGACACGCAGCTCATCCTCTCCCTCACCAAGCACCCACACATCACCAAAACCAACCTCCACGAGGGAATGAGGGCCGTCGCCAAATGGATGAGAAGCAGCCGACTCAAGCTGTACTCGGACAAGACGGAGGTCCTCATCCTCAGACTGACCCCTTCATCCTGGGACGATTCCTGGTGGCCAACCACACTGGGAACAGCAACGACACCCACTGCCCACCCACGCAACCTAGGATTCATCCTCGACTCCTCCCTCTCCATGTCGAAGCAGGTCAACGCGCCTCTTCCTCCAGCTACAACACCCTCCGCATGCTGCGCAGGATCTACAAAAGGATCCCTACCAAAACGACAAGTACGGTGACTCAGGCCCTTGTCAGCAGCAGACTGGACTACAGCAACGCACTCTATGCAGGAATCCCGGCCAAACACCTGCGATGACTGCAATGCATCCAAAACGCCTCCGCCCAACTCATCCTCAACGTCCCTCACTGCAGCCACATCACTCCCCACCTGAGAGACCTACACTGGCTCCCCGTTGACAAGAGGATCACCTTCAAGCTCCTCACCCACGCACACAAAGCACTCCACAACACTGGACCAGCTTACCTTAACAGCAAACTCAGCTTCCACACCCCCACCTGCGAGCTCCGCTCCGCCAGCCTCACCCTCGCCTCCGCATACAACAAATGACCTCCGGTGGCAGATCCTTCTCCTTCCTCGCCGCCAAGACCTGGAACACCCTTCCTACCCACCTACGGCAGACCCAGGACCTGCTCACCTTCAGAAGACTCCTCAAGACCTGGCTCTTCGAGCAGTAGCGGCACCCCCTCTCCTCAGCGCCTTGAAACCCTCACGGGTATGTAGCGTGCTTTACAAGTACTTTGATTGATTGATTGATTGATTGAGCTCTTTTGACTATGAGGACCTTAGGGAAGTGTCCAGCAGGCATGTAAGTAGGGTTTCGACGTATGTCGCCATGGGACCAGTATTGGTGGTTTCCGAGATACCAGTTATGCGGAAATTGTTCCAGCGTGAACAGGCTTCAATGCCCTCATTCTTTACCCTTATCACCTCTAGTAGCTTTTCCATGTTGGTACACGTCGTGATGACGAACTCCATGCGATCCTCCGTAGTCAAAATGCTCTGCTCCGCCTCTGCGATCTGCGAGCCATGCTTGACGGTCCTGGCCGCCTCGGTATCCATATGTAAGTTGAGGTGATCGATCTCAGCGTCAATGGACTGCAAGCTTTGTTGCATTGTTAACATCAGGCGCTCCAGCTTTGTAGTCGTTCCAGATTCAGGATCCGGGTCAGTGTCAGAAGAATTCGGGGTATGAGATTTAGTGTGTTTTTTGGCTTCAAAGTGCAATTTACTCTGCTGCTTGTCTGTCCTCCCCATGAGTAGATGTTTGCAATTGCCAATGTAGGTGACTGGGGCACCTCACGGAGAATAGAGCACATGTGTCTGGACAGGGGAACATCCTTTTCAACGCAGATGTTACCCCGCAGTGCTTTTACGACGCGTCCTTTACAACGCAAGTCGTAACCACGACTTGCGCTGGAGGGCGCTAAAGGATGAAGAATAGTATATTTACTATTCCAACACCTTCCCTACTATGCACGGGGACTGGTGTTAGAATAGCAAATTATACTATTCACTATCCGCGCCCAACAACGCAAGTCGTTGTAACGACTTGCATTGTTAAAGACGCGTTGTAAAGGCACGCGTTGAAACGGTACGCGTTGTACAGTCATACATCCGTCTGGACAGCCACAGGGCAAGTCGATGGCGGCGCATGCAGCTTTGGCCCAGTGCTATGTTTACTTCCAGCGCTTATAGGTGGGAAAGACAGGGGCTGTAAGAGGTAGTGGTGTTGCAGGTATGATAGTATCAGTACACCATTGGCAATAGGCACTGTCGCTGCAGCAGAAGGAGGATCTAAATCCACACACGAGGTGGGCCAAGTAGTGCACACAGCTACCGAGAGCACAATGCGTACCTAGCCTCCGCAACTCTTGATCTTCGTTTTGCCGTGCCCGAGGCCTTCATCAAGCGCTCTACACCGTGCAGAGATACAGCTGAGCCTGCAATCAGCACCAAGCGACGTGACCATAGGATAATCAGTTCAACCGCGCACACCCCCAAGCACGCCGTCAGCAAGGGCGCTACGCTCTTATCCCTGCTGGAGGCTCCCCTGAACGATGCCATGCAGAGAGCTGTGTTCTGTCAACCTGTGGTCGCCGCTCACCGGAAAGCCGCAAGGCAGATTTGGGGCTTGGCAGCCAGCAACACAGAGACCTCAGTGCGGATGACTCCGAAAACAGGCGCCTGGGTGATATCGGCCTGCAGAAAAGCGGTATGGGCCACTAGAAGACAAAAGTCCAGTGAGTACGTGGGGTGTATTACTCGTACAATCACAGCACTCACTTTTCCCACCACAGTTCACCGCTCGGTGGCTACCAAAGCAGGTAGTGACAGTAGTAGGAACTCCTCACCTTAATGTCCAGGGGTGCGATATGGCGGCCGCCCAAAGCATCGCGGGGTAGCAAAGCACTGTACACAGTTTTTCCGCAGGGTGCCGAGGGTTGATGAGCAGGTAGGCAGGGCAATACCACTGGTGGGCTCTCTGTCCATGAATCACCCCATTGGGGAGAGAATCTCTGTAGTCACTGTCCTTCGGGCCATCATCTTGTGTCGAATGAGGTGTTGCAGCGCATTTGCTGCTTTTGACATCAAGCAGCCAAGTTCGGGATCACAGAGCATTCCTCTTCTCCTCAGAAGTAATTATTTGCCACTTTCAGCTGTGGATGGCGCCAGTTTAGGCAGATATTAGACGGATAGTAATCCCGACCAGCAGAGCAGCACTAAAGTACGGCCATCTTGCTCAGGGCTCCTAAGCCCCCCCTAAAATTAAGGTTATAGTTATATTTTCAATTTCTAAGTTAAGCATCACTAGGTATAACTAGTGTAATGTATACACCACCTTCAATTTATCATATGTCGCACACCTCTGCACACACTCTGGTCGCATCACTTGCCAGACTACATTAAATACAAATCACTAATCTGAGTCTATGAAAAAATATCGACTACAAAAATATCTACCTACCAAAATATCGCAACAAAAATATCGATGACAATAATATCGAGATTCTATCTCTAACAAGGTAAGTACAAAAATATCGAAAAAAATATATTGATGTCAAAAATATCGTTTTTTAGAAAATATTGTTTTATTTTAATAAAAAAAATGTAATATTAACAAAATAATACTTATAAATGTAATAAACATAGTTAAAAATATATCATAATATTTCAAATTAATCAATAATATAATAAAAACTAATAATAATAAAGATATAATACATAGTATATAATTCATTATTAATAACTCTAAAATAATTATTTTAATAACTTATAAATAAATGAAAATATAATCAATTACAAATAATTTTATATACATAAAATAATAATATAAATAACAATTAATAACAATGTAAAACGAATAAAAAAAATTAAAAACATTTTGGATAGCGTACGGGTAAAAATTACTATTCCCACTCCAGAGAGTGCAACAGTAGGGAAAGTGTTGGATAGTGTAGGGGTAACAATTACTATTCCCACTCCAGAGAGTGCACCAGTAGGGAAAGTGTTGGATAGCGTAGGGGTAACAATTACTATTCCCACTCCAGAGAGTGCAATAGTAGGGAAAGTGTTGGATAGCGTAGGGGTAACAATTACTATTCCCACTCCAGAGAGTGCAACAGTAGGGAAAGTGTTGGATAGCGTAGGGGTAACAATTACTATTCCCACTCCAGAGAGTGCACCAGTAGGGAAAGTGTTGGATAGCGTAGGGGTAACAATTACTATTCCCACTCCAGAGAGTGCACCAGTAGGGAAAGTGTTGGATAGCGTAGGGGTAACAATTACTATTCCCACTCCAGAGAGTGCAATAGTAGGGAAAGTGTTGGATAGCGTAGGGGTAACAATTACTATTCCCACTCCAGAGAGTGCAACAGTAGGGAAAGTGTTGGATAGCGTAGGGGTAACAATTACTATTCCCACTCCAGAGAGTGCACCAGTAGGGAAAGTGTTGGATAGCGTAGGGGTAACAATTACTATTCCCACTCCAGAGAGTGCACCAGTAGGGAAAGTGTTGGATAGCGTAGGGGTAACAATTACTATTCCCACTCCAGAGAGTGCAATAGTAGGGAAAGTGTTGGATAGCGTAGGGGTAACAATTACTATTCCCACTCCAGAGAGTGCAACAGGAGGGAAAGTGTTGGATAGCGTAGGGGTAACAATTACTATTCCCACTCCAGAGAGTGCAACAGTAGGGAAAGTGTTGGATAGTGTAGGGGTAACAATTACTATTCCCACTCCAGAGAATGCAACAGTAGGGAAATTGTTGGATGGCGTAGGGGTAAAAATTACTATTCCCACTCCAGAGAGTGCAACAGTAGGAAAAGTGTTGGATAGCGTAGGGATAACAATTACTATTCCCACTCCAGAGAGTGCAACAGTAGAGAAAGTGTTGGATAGGGTAGAGGTAAAAATTACTATTCCCACTCCACAGAGTGCAACAGTAGGGAAAGTGTTGGATAGCGTAGGGGCAACAATTACTATTCCCACTCCAGAGAGTGAAACAGTAGGGAAAGTGTTGGATAGCGTAGGGGTAAAAATTACTATTCCCACTCCAGAGAGTGCAACAGTAGGGAAAGTGTTGGATAGCGTAGGGGTAACAATTACTATTCCCACTCCAGAGAGTGCAACAGTAGGGAAAGTGTTGGATAGCGTAGGGGTAACAATTACTATTCCCACTCCAAAGTGTGCAACAGTAGGGAAAGTGTTGGATAGCGTAGGGGTAAAAATTACTATTCCCACTCCAGAGAGTGCAACAGTAGGGAAAGTGTTGGATAGCGTAGGGGTAAAAATAACAAACTTATAAATAAATGTATTTTTTAAATAAAAAAAATATTAACTATTAAATAAATATAAACCATTTACAAATACCAATACATAATTATTAAAAACATGATAAGCACAATATTTTTAACCCAAAAAATTAATGAAAAATACCATGTAATAATATTTAATTACCAATTAATAATTCATTAACAAATATATAATTAACAAAACAATTAATTAAAGAACATTATTACTTAATTACATTTAAATTACTTCCCACCCTATTCTCCTATAAACCCACAACCCGCTACAGAACATAATTATCCATTAATCAATTAATTAAAATTAATTACCAATTAATTAAAAATAATTATCAATTAATTAAAATAATTTTATAATTCTTACTAATTAATAATTAATTTAAAATTTTTAAATTACTTCCCACCCTATTCCCCTATAAACCCACAACCCGCTACAGAACATATTTATCAATTAATCAATTAATTTAAATTAATTACCAATTAATTAAACCTAATTACCAATTATTTAAAATTAATTTATAATTCCTACTAATGAATAATTAATTGAACATAATTAAATTACTTCCCACCCTATTTCCCTTTAAACCCACAACCCGCTACAGTACTAAAATACAAAATCTAATTAAATTACATAAAAATAAATTAAATACATAATAAATACATAATATTATACATAAAAATAATTTAAAAATCGATATTAGTAACATCGAAATTATTAACATCGATATTACTGACATCGATATTTCAAACTTCGATATTACTAATATCGATATTAAATCTATCGATATTACTTACCTTCTATATTATGTCCCTTCGATATTTAAACTTCGATATTATTGTATATCGATATTTAAATATCGATATTTTGTCTGTATACCCACTAATCTACCATGCCCTCTGTTCTCAGAAATGATGTAATTGATTCCTCGAATTGAAGATAGCTCAGTAATTGGAAATATAATAGACTGTCTCTTCTGACCAGAACAGCACAGGCAGAGCACTGGCAGATTGAGTGGCAGATGTGAAGATAAGTATGAAATGAAAATTTTATTGAAATCAGTATCATGCAGAATGAGCATAAAGGGCCCATAGAGATGCAAAAAATAAACACATTCTTCATTAATGAGTGTGTCTGAAAATTATTTAATACAGTATTACAATTTAAATTCAGAAGAAGTAACAAACATGTCACTGGAGTTATAGTTGCTTTCATGATTTGTATTACAAATAAAACCATTACACTAGCACATGCACCATGTAATAAACCTAAAAGACATACAAATATTGCATCCTTTACAATGAAGATTCTCTCGTAGTCCTAAGAGACCTGGACATAATCAAGTCAAATAATTTTTAATGCAAATTTACACACACCACATAGTTGAAATATTTAAGCAGTGGGGCTACTCATGATATATTCTTAGAAATATGTAAATGTCATTAAAAATGCAATGATGGTTCGCTTACAAATAGCTGGACACATTTGGGGTAAATAGACCAGACCTTACAAGAGGTTCAGGAGTGCGCTACCCAACACAGTAGCAGGATAAAATAGATTTAGACTAATATTCTCTTCAGTCGGTCATAATGTAAATAACATTTTTGACAAGGCACAAAAGTAATTGTCTAGCACTTATTCCTGCGTCTGCTATGGAACTTTCATCTATGCCAATCAAGCCAAAATGTTCGTACTTATGTGAACTTGGCTAGGAGAAAGTAGATTATTAGAAGGGGTGGCTAGTAATCTACTGCAAGTAATAATTTCAATATTTTTAATTAGGAACAGTAAAGGTTTCATTAATATAACCTCAAACTCATGTAGCTATGGCACAGAGAAGACAGGTTTAACTGAAGACAATATCCAAAACTTCAGTAGTACAAAAAGAGTTAAAATGACGAAAACAAAGCAATAAAATCCCACTCAAAAAATAAACATAAAAAAGATATTTTAATGAACAAAATGAACCCGCAATGGTAAAAATCAAATAAAGGAAACAAGAAATACAAATGAATAAAGGTTTAAAATAATTTGTGCCAAAAAGCGCAAAGCGCCAACCCTGAGCAAGTGGTCGTGCTAGATCAGGTCAAGGGTAACTTTTAAGGCTGAGCTCGATAGAGCGGGGTTGAATGCACAGGTCGGAGTTTTCAAGAAGGTGGAGACTTCAGTGGGGCAAGGCTGAAAGCTGGATCCAAAGACAAGCTCACCGACGACTGGTTGACAGGTTGATGAAGGACGAGGTTTAAGTGAAGCTTTTTACCTTTGGACTGAAACTCTTTTTCTGGAAGTTGGATTTCTTTAGCAGAGCACAGCTTCAGTCTGTTACCAAAGACGATTTGACGTTTTCAGATGCCCACTGAAATGAATTTGCTGCTCTGGAGAAGAATGGTAGGAAATGCCGTGCATCATCATCCTCCACAGGAGGAGGAATCCAGTCTCCACTGTTGCCTACAAGAGTATACAGTGCACCAATGAGGCCTAAATTATCCTCCCATTAGGAGGAGTCCCTCCTCTACAGTACTCTGTACCTGGGGAAAACAGACTGCCGTCATTCCCTTGCATAGCATTAACGTCACCGAAGTGTACAGCAACTCGCTGACACTTAGCCCATTCAGCTGTCTCATCATACATGAGCGGTCACTACTAGAAATCATACTGCTGTGTAATTCTTCATTTAAAAGCCTTGCAGAGAGCTAGGTATTTTTGTTTGATTCACTAGGTGTGCGTGCTCACCTTGCATGCTACATCCATTCATGTTCAGGTTGTCCCTACATTTCTAGTCCTGATGAGACCCCCCATCACCGTAAATTCCGCCACCAGTTCAGTGTAACAGATAAACCTATGTCTGCATTCACTTTCCCATAAATACACCAATAACTACTCACTTAGTTGTCGGTTACACAGAAAACCCCCTTTTTTGTTCACATTTTATTGTAATGGTAATTATAGTTTTTGTGCTTTGACACTGAGGAGAAATTGTGCATGCTCTATTGATTGCCTGTTCTTCCAATGACTGTATTGGGAGCCATGGTTATGGTCCAGCCCACCTGACTTGTCAGCTGGAATTTCACTATTGCATATATAGTATTTATAAACTTCTCCTCTACACATTGGTGTCCTTTGAAATTTAGTTTTCTTATCAGTCAAATGTGCCAGTACTTATTTAGTCCTGGCTTGTGTTTTTTGTCATCTTTATGTAATATATTCCAGAAATCTTTCCACTCGCACTTTCATTGTACTAGTATATCTTCCAATTGATACCTGTGCAAATGCTGGAGAAGAAGACAGAGGGAGCTGTGGTAAAGTGATGTCCTTCAGCAATGTACCTTCAACGGACCAGCTGGTAGGTTGGTCCCAGTCCCGCAACAGTTCTCCAAGCAGAAAGGTAGTCCTATTCGTCTAGGTTTAGGCAGGAGGAGAACACTCTGACACCACCCAAGGGTTCCAGAAGCACAGGAACAGAGCACGTGGGTCACGTCTAACTACAACAAAAGCCACCAGCAGGGTCCAGGGCAGGTCCAGCTGAAACTGGTCACCTGGGCTCTTCCAGGAAAGTGGAATTCTTCCAGCTTTTGTTTCTCTGTAGCTTAACAGGATGACAGCCAACACCCCCTTGGAATCCACTTCTATGTCCCGAGGACAAGATGGAGCAGGTCCAGCCTCTCCTCTCAGGTCTCAAGAACAAGTTCAGTTCTTCTTCTCTCTTCAACAAGTCCAGTAGTGTACTGAGGAGGGGGCCACATTTAGCTATGCACTAGATTGTGTGTGGGGGTGACTCCTGGCCCCTTCCCAACCAATAGGGAAAAAGATCCCAGGGGTAACACTACCCATTTTTTGTATCACTTTCTGCTTGCCCCACTGAACACAATCCCAGAGTGCCCTTCTCTACCTGAATCCAAAATGGTAGAAGTGATTCTTCCAATGTGCTGAGCTCCTGTACACCCGAAGAAATGTGAACATGGAAATGAGTAATCCCTCCACTGTGTCCACTCAAAACTAGTCCTGGGGGCAGCTTTCCTCTCTCACTGGGTATGGTGCCTGGCTGGTTAGAGAGACAACAAATTGGACAGACCCACATATTAGCCATGTCTGCCTGTGAAAGGGTAAGTCTCTTTGAATTTAATTATGTTCCTTGGAACTGCCGAGTTCATACCTCATTAAGGAGCAATGCAGCTCATCGGTGAGAATTGCAAAAGGGCTTCTAGACATTTTGGTCACATAAAACATGGCTCTTTGAAACTACTTTTTCAAAACGATTAGTGCATTTCCAACTGAATTGATTGGGTTTCTAATAAACACTTTCAAACGTCCAAGAATTAACTTCAATGCTGGTTCATAACTGATATAACTTTATTAACTGTAATTTTGTGGCAGAGCCCCTGAGGTTCAGGAACTAGAGGGCCCATTATGATCGCGGACGGACTTGAGTCCGTCCGCGACCATAGAGGAGGAGGGAACCTCCGCATGGCCTGCGGAGTTCCTTCCTGTCCAATTAGGATGTGATCGCCACCCTGGCGGTCACAACCTCTATTTTTACCATTGCGGCAGGTGCGGCTACAAGCTGCACCCGCCGCAATGGTAAAAATGCATACATTGCATTGGTATGCAGAAAGCAGCAGGCACCGCGTGGTGCCTGGCGATTTCTGCATACAAATGCAGGGGGGTACCATAGGTACCCCCCATGTGCACCCCCAACCCCCCCTTCACCCAGGGGGCCCGCAACGGGCCCCCGCATATTAGCCCATCCTAATATGGCTGGCGGTGTCTGAGAGACACCGCCACCATATTAGAGCTTTTCCGCTGCGGTTGTAAGCCAACCGCGGCGGAAAAGCTGCAGACGGAAAACAGGACCCACCAACCATCCTAATGTGGCGATGGGTCTTTGGTGGGTCCGATGCGGTTTTTCCGCATCCTCCGGGCTGGCGGTGGCTTCCGCCGGCCCGGAGGATGCCGAAAAACCGCAATCGTAACAGGCCCCTTAGTTAGGGACATGTTTGAGTGAGCAGTGGTGTAGGACATGTGCCAGCAGTGGCTCCTATGCAATGCCTGGCTCAGAGCCAGCAGGTTAAAAATAAATGATGTTTTGTCATTGTTTTATTTGCCATTTGCCGGCTCTGAGTCTGCAGGGAGGGTCAGGGCCTAAGTGCTCATGTGTGTTTGGCCAGCAGTCTCAGACCAGCCAAACGAAACATATTCACTTAGGATTCTCCAACCCAGCTGGGCTGCAGAAACCCCACAGACTTGCTAACCTGAGCGGAGTGTCTTTTCTGCACGCTCATTTCAATCTTCGTGCTTCTCTCATAGCATGAGAGCAGTGCGGGTATTGCACAGGGAGTCTGTCCCAGGGATTCCTGGGACCAGGAATTGCAGAGGAGGTGTAACACGATGCAGGAGGCAGCCCGCAGCTTAGGGTAAGTTCTTTTATGTTTTATATTATTATTAACACCCCCGCACTGCACCCTCACCTTGCTCCCCTTCCCGCGTTTACTATACTCACCCCACCACCCTTTGTTTTTGGCTTTCACCACTGAATTGCTTATGAAACACACAAGAAGGGTTGAAAATCTTGAGGATGGCCTGCAGGCCTTTGCACCCATGCTGGCTGATCTGAGGAACCCTCCTGATGCCAGGCTACCATTAAGGACTCAGGGGTGGGGAGAGTACACAGGAGTAGTCCGAAGTCCTACCTTGTTTGCTTGGTTAGGGTGAGTGTGAGGGACCTGCAGAGAGGGTTGACCTACTTATGAAAGAGGATGGGGTTGCAGGACTGGAATGAGGGTGATGCAGCTTTCATGAAGTAACATTGTCTCCTGTGATTAATGTCAGGAGGGGGGGTTTTGTTGAGGAACTGTTTTGGTTGATGGCAGGATATTGCACAGACTGAGAGAACCTGTCATGCAATTAGTCAATCAATGTGTCATACACACTTCAATAAAAACTGTATATATATAAAAAAAAACATTAATATTGAATCTCAATGCTTTCCAATGGAACAGCTGTCACTGATATACCGTACATTACTTTTAGGGCTTTGTCACTGTAAGGACCTGTTCATCATTGAACTTTTACATGCTCTACGTTTATATTAAATTTATTAGCATTTTATGTCCTAAACAGGGATATTAATATTTAACAGGAGAGCTTAAACCTGTCAAAAGGGGTTATTTGGGCAGACCTAAATTAAAGTTTTAAAACTGCACAGACAAGCTACAGTGGTAGGCCTGCAATAATGTTTTACACTGTCACTGCCACAAGGGACATTCAACTTACAAGCCCTGGGTACATGTTGTACCATATACCAGGGACCTATAGGAAAGTTAAAGATGCCAATTTGGTGTACACATGTTAAAAGTGTTTTTAGGATTCAGAGCATATACTCTGGATAGTGCAGAGCAGGAATATCAATGGAGAAATATCGTGGGGAAGAAATATCGACAACAAAAATATAGTTAACAAGAATATCGACTGACATGTATTATCGATTACAAAAATATTGTTGTAATAAATATCGTTTACAAAAAATATAGTTAAAAAAATATCAATTTATTAATAATGTTATGTATTTTTAATGAGAATTGTTTTTCATTGTATTATATGTTTTAGAATGTTACTAGTTATTAATTTATTTTAAGTTCAATTCTGCGTTATTAGTTCCTTAGCGGGTTGTGGGTTTATAAGGGAATATGGTTGGAAGTAATTAAATTATATAACAGTTATTGAATAATTAATGTTATTTGTTAATTTAATAATTAGTTGTTAATTTCATTTAGTCAAATAATAAATAATTATGTTAATAGTTTAATTAATTTTAGGTGTGTGTAGCGGTCTTTATATGTGTAAATGATGTGAAGGGTGGTAAGCAAATAATTTTTTATTGATTAATTATTAAATAGTTTTAAATTAATTACCATTAATTAATTAGTAATTAATAATTGTAATTGTGTAATTAATGTTAGGTGTGTGTTGTGGTGTGTATATGTGTAAATAGTGAGAAAGGTGGTAAGTAGTTCATTTTTTATTGATTAATTACTAACAAATAATACCTTAATCTTCATTAATTAATTAGTAATTATTATATTTAATTGTGTAATTAAATTTGGGTGTGTGTTGTGGATATTATAGTGTTCTATAATGGTTAATTAATTTTTTTTAAATATTTGTTAATAATCATATATTTAAATGTATATATTAAATGTGTTAATATTGGAAATTAAATTTAATAACAATGTTTATGGATTTGTTTTTTATTGTTTTGGGATCCAGTGAGTGGTAATTGTAATTTTTACCGTACGCTATCCAACACTTTCCCTAGTGTTGCACTCACTAGAGTTTGAATAGTAAATTTTACCCCTCCACTATCCAGCGCTTTCCCTACCGTTGCACTCATTGGTGTGGGAATAGTAATTTTTGCCGCCCCCCCCCCCGCTATCCAGCGCTTTCCCTACTGTTGCACTCACTGGAGTGGGAATAGTACATTTTACCCCTCCACTATCCAGCGCTTTCCCTACTGTTGCACTCACTGGAGTGGGAATAGTACATTTTAACCCTACGCTATCCAGCGCTTTCTCTTGTTATTAAATGTGTGTATTATTCCTTTTTTAAATAGTTTAATGTGTTAATTAAAGATAGAATATTTTATTTTATTTTAAATATTTATATATGTGTTTATTTTATTTTTATATAATTAAAAAAGTTTATAGATTGAAGTGAATAGATATTAAAATGTATTTAAGTAAATATATGTATATGTATCAATTGTTTTGTGTTTATAATTATTAAATTAAGTTTATTTGTTATAACTAGTTAAAATATATATTAAATTTAATTTATTTTGTTAATAATATTAATAATATTTAATACATTTTATTTAAGTTATGTTATTTTTTAAAGTCGATAATTTTTACATCTATATTTTTTACATCGATATTTTTGAGTCGATAATATTGCACTTACCTGTTTAAGTATAGGGAGTCGATCTTTATTTTGTTATCGATATTTTTACATCGATATTTTTTTCATTGATATTTGTTATATCGATATTTAAACATGGAACCACTCTGAACACCTGACAGCAGTGTTCCAGGGTGCAAAGTCCACAAACAAGCAACTGATTTAGGAAAAATTGGGTGTGACCACACAAAAAGGGTAATTTCCCTACATTTGCTTTATTTACCACTTTACACAATCTTGGTTATGGTTTTTATGTCTTTTAAACTAATATGCGAGAACAATCTAATTTTAAATGTAATCCTATAATGATTTTTTTAAATGGTTTCTGTGGGAATTCATTCATAAATCATTAATAATGTTTTTGATATTTATGTTAATCTGTGGTGGTCCTTATTTATTTATTTACTGTATTCCCCATCACTTTGTGTTCTTTATAATTATTCACCTTCTCTTCCCTGTAATTAGTCTCATGTGACATCCTACACGTAGGAGCAGTGCATCTGCTTGTGCAGAGGCCTACAACCTGTAAGTATTGAACTTATACAGCGCGAACTAAGCCTAAGGGCGTCAAGGCGCTAATTCTGCTAAAAAGAAGCCAGTAGAGTAAACAACACGCTCATACTGAATTATGTGGGAAAAGCCAGGTTTTTAAGCTCCTGCGAAAGATGGAGTGAGATGGTTGACCAGAGAGCTTTTTCGAGAGGGAGTTCCTCAGTCTTGCCGCAGTCAGCAAGAAGGCTCTACCTCCCCACTTGGATTTTCTAAACTTACGGAGCACTAACAGATTTTTTTTAGAGGAGCGGAGAGGCCTACTAGGAACATATCGCTGGAACATCGACTTGATGCCATCAGGACCTAAGCCATAATAGGCCTTATGAGTCAAACAGAGGGACTTAAAATGGATCCTTTGATCAAGAGGCAACCATTGCAGTGGCATAATTGCAGCTGTGACTGAATGAAATTTTTGAATATTCATCACCAGTCAAGCTGCATCCCTCTGCACCAGATACAGACGTTGCACAAGACCCTTGTTAATGCCCAAGTATAGGGTATGATAATAGTCCAATCTGGACGTTACCAGTGCTACCACAGCCTGCTTGTGTGCTTGAAATGAGAGAATTTTCGGAAGGACCCTAATAATGCTAAAGCAGGTGGAGATGGTCTTGCCAACCTGGCGCTCCATGGAAAGAGAATTGTCAACAATGACACCTAAGTTTTTTCCATAAGAGACAGGACAAGGGAAGGCACCTAGACTAACAGTCCACCAGTCCGTGGACCAGATGTCCTGATTACTACCAAAGACAAGTACTTCTGTCTTGTCTCTGTTTAGTTTCATGTAATTTTCCACCATCCAGGAGGAAACAGCCTGCATGCAAAGTTTGAAATTAAGGGCAGAGTCCCTGATGCTATGGGATATGAGACCATGAATTGGGTGTCGTCCGCATAGGACAACACCTCAAGTCCAAATCATCTTACGACCTTTGCCAGGGGTGCCACATAAATGTTAAAAAGGGTCGGGCTCAGAGAAGAGCCCTGAGGCACACCACAAGACAGGGATTTAGATGCAGAGTAGAAAGGGCCAAATTTTACGGTTTGGGCCCTATCACTGTATGTCCTGCAATGTGATATTTCTGGGTTAGGTCACAAGACCAGGTACTTCAGTTTAGGAAAATAGCACTTGCGCTTTCTTGAGAATTGATCCACCGGTGTGAGGGAGGTTTAGCCACATTACGGGCCGACTTCTAGGTCACCAATTATTAATGCCACTGAATTTCCAGACAGGATTATTTGTGGTCCATTGACACCATTCCAAGTGCCCTTTCCCCACTGGATGAGGTTGTTCATTTTTGACGCCCTCACACTTCACATCCAGGTACCATATTGGACATCTCGTAGATTGGAAAATATAATTCATTAATTATTACAAAACACATCAGCTCACTATTTCAATTTGCCATAATCATCAAGTAGAATTTCTTTATGGCTCCAGTTACACCATATCAGGAGAACCTTCTTTTGTGATAGAGTGCTTGTAACTTATTACTATCTGAATCTGATTCCCTTCTTTCTAACTGAACTATTTGGCTATTTACCTTGTATGTCTGTTTTTAATTCAGGCTCCTAATGTAAGTAATATTCAATGTCTGTGTTTGAAACACTTTTTCACTAACACACAAAGAAATATCCACTTCTCCATTTAAAGGTTCCCAATTGAATTCTTATTCTTATCACCAGAAGTCGTCTTGAGTTAATATCTTTACCAAAGCTCTATAATTTTTATTCAGTTATTTTAGTGATTTTGCTGGAGAATTACTTCAATGGTTTGTAGTTTTTACCAATTTAAAAATCGCTTTTAAAGTGGGTACATAGAGTCTGAATTCTATAAAACATTTATTCAAAATAGATGTAGAGAACCTTTTTTAATGGACCATCCTATTTTTATCAGCTCCATAGTAGGAGGAGTGTTGATTGGCAGAAAAACATCCTTCCATGTACCAACTATCTCTACCATGCAGAAGGGCATTTGGTGCACGATTTTAATCTATTGCTGATTGAAGATCCCAAACATTATTATTCACTTGATTTAGTGATATTAATGGAATAGTAGTACAATGTTTTATAACGTTAAATACTTTAAATTTCACTCTAAAGTGGGTACATGGTTTAACTTTAAAAAATTGCATTTCCCTGGATGGTTTTAGCTCATAGCAAATTTAGAAGATTTCTTCTAAAGAAGCTCTTATTTTTATCAGTGCCATATAAAGAGTAGTGTCGATTGGCAGTCCAGACATCCTTCCATGTGTCTACTAACCCTCTCCTAAAAGTCCTCTAAAGCTATTTTAACATCTTAAGCAGGTGCACAGCTGACAAGCCAAAGGCAAGCCCATCTACACCAAATGCAGCCTGCCACACTGTTTGTTTACCATCAAATCAGACAGGTTTAAGGACAGGCAACATTTTCTTTTCTTAACAACAACCTTTTGCTTCACAGTCTAAGCTTTGTGAATTAAATCTAAAATAAAATATACTACAGACTACGTCGACGCTTAGTAGTTGTTGGAGAAGGCATCCATTAGGAGACTTCAAGTTCCATCTTCCCCTGCTGCCCATGTGCTTAAAAAGTGCAACACTGTCTCATGGCTGGTGTAATAGCTCTTGTTGGTGTGGCATCCCATGCAGAGGGGAGAAGAAGTGCCTGGACTTTGACTGCACCGATGGAAGACTTCAATTTCGATCTTCCCTTCCTGCCCACATGCTCAAAAGCGCAATGACGTCCCATGACGGGATATGCGCCAGGATGAAGCCCAGGCCAAGGGCGGGCCCGTCCATGCCTGTCGGGGCTTGTAAAAGGCCGGACTGTGCCCCCTTTAATGTTAAAAGTTTGGTGCCAGAAGGTTTGTTCCTTAGCTGCTCTGGAGAAAAGGAAAACTAAGCAGCCTGAGACTGGAGGTGAGATTATTAGCACTCTAACAGGCACATGCATCATTGTAGTCATTTGCGATTTCTTAATTGCGAATTTTAAGGAATCGCAATTAGGAATTTGCAAATGCCTATCCATGTAGAAATCGCTGAAAAATTTGCGATTTCTAAACATAGAGGCCCATAAGAATGAATGGGAAGACATTTTCATTTTGCGAATCGCAATTAACAAGGCGGCCCTAACATGAATCAGCGGATGTTAGCAGCCGATTTTCTAACTCTCCACATCTTAGCAATATACATCGCTAATGTGATGCAAAGTAGGCGTTCCTTACAATTACTTCATTGAAAAATGTTGTAAACACAACTTCGCTGTATTATCAATGCTACCCCGAACCCACGTAGCAATGAGAAAAGACACACTAAGCCCCCATTAACGCATGATCCTAATGCCTGAATAAAACCTGACTTACCATTATTGCCTATGGGAGGGGGATTGTATTGTTAAGTACACACTCCCCTATTACCAAGCTTTTCATTAGCTCTGTGAAATCATTGCTGGACTTCACATGCTAATGAGGATTATCGCAGTCTATCGCTGAATTGTACTTCACCTGTTAGCAAAGCGTTGCTAATACGCCGCTAACACGGCGATGTAATTCAGAGATAGAGGGCGATAATGTAAAACGTGCTAAGCGCGCTTTGAGATTTTTATCGCAGTTTTTATTTTATTTTTTATTCTTTTTTATTTGCAAGCTGATGAGAGAGACATAACAAGATTCATAAAATGAAATACAAAGTATAAAGCACGATCTTCACAAAAACTGATTTCGGTTTTCCATTTGGAACACATTTCAGAGAAAAAGAAAAGAATCGCAGTTTGTACATAATTTGCCCCATATTATTTAAAAGCAATTTATAGCTCCCGTCTTTACATTTTATTTTTGATAGTCTTTATTTTTCTCTCTATCAGCTGTACCTGATCTTTCTCCGTGAGCATGGATCACCAATTAATGTTCACAGTGCAGAGATCTTGGCAGGCCTTTGTGGCTTTTCCTGGATGGCCATGTTGTGGGCAATTGTGTGTACGATTTCCTTAAAAGAAATGATGAAAAAAGAAATGATAGTATCCTTTTACGCTGTATACAAGGAGGAGGGCATATTTAGAAATGTGTTGTCTAGGTGACATATATCAGTTGGTGGATGGTTTACTATGCCTACACTCCTGTCTGCAGCTTGGAAGACACCCTCTGCTATAAACCATATCGCAAATGACAGACATAATATCAAAGCAATACAGCCACGATCAAGCAACCAGGAAAACCACGAATAAACATGTTTTCAGATGTTTAAAAAAGCATCATTATCTTTCCATGGTCTCTCAACTCCGGACTGGCTAAAACAATTTCTTTCATTTTTATTTTTAAAAAGCATCATTATCTTGCACTTCCACGACGGCTAAATAAAATATACATACACTTTATCTTCCTTTTCAAAAGCCCACACCACCCATGCGATGTCTACAATTAACATTAATTGTCAATGTCTCAAACCTCATACCCAACAAGTCTGAACTCCGAACACTTCTGAGTAACATGAGGAACTCTCCTGTGTGTGATGCAACCATTGGAGCCTTCGATTTGGCTCCGTTCATCATACTCTAAGGGAGCCAATTCACTTTGACCTTTGGGAGAATACAGCTTTAACCAAGCATCTATATTTCAGGTGTGATGAGTTGCTTCTTAAAGCTTTTTTGTACATGTTTGAAAGGGAGTTTAGCTAAATTAATTTACAATCTGACATTTGTAAAGTCTTTTTTTGTATCATTCTTTCTAAATTGCCATTATGAAGTGTTACTGCGCCTTTTCTCCCTGGTTTTCGACCCATCACCCTTTCTGGTTGGGTTTTAGCCAAACTGTTGTACTCCGATGCAACATACCGATAGCATTACAGGTCTGAGAGATATTTTTGTCATTCCTTTTATTTTCTTGCACATTGGGGTGGGGTTCATTATATATTGAGTACATGATGGCATTAATTATAACTTCTAACAGAGCACTAACCTATGATTACTAATGACTTGTTTACGTTTGTACATACATTAGTGGTAGGGAGCCTTTTACAACAGAAAGTGGTCATAACCTCGGTGGTGCTCCCCATCCATCTCAACTGTTCAAGTCCGGCAATAGTTGTGTTTTTCCACGTTGACAAATGAGCAGCCTTTAGAACTTGTTTGCATTTTTAACCCTGAATTGTACATAGTACATGAAAGCATAGGCCTTGGTACACAAAGGACTTTATAGCACTAAGGGAGGGACCAGCTGCTGCACTCGGGCTGGACTGTTCCCATGAGGCACTGGGTTAGACTGATTTGCATATGACCATGTCTGAACTGGGGTGGCAGAGTGGGCTAAAGAACGGCGATGGATTAAACCCTGATCTGTTGACTGGGTGTGAGTGTTTGATGGGTTCAGATGCTCCGTCCATCACCACCCCCCTATTGTACCACTTTGTTCGCCATAAGTTGGCAGGGTTTGCTCAGACGTGAGTCCCTTGCTCACTTTGCCACTGGATTCAAGCAAGCCGGGCTGAAGACGGCTGAAATGCCTATAACCGGTACTCGGAAGCTTGTTTCCGGTCCAGGGAAGGCATGGCTTGGCAGTTCGGACTGGACTGTTCCCATGAGGCACAGGGTCAGACTGATTTGCATATGGCCATGTCTGAACTGGGGTGACAGAGTGGGCTAAAGAACGGTGATGGATTAAACCCAGATCTGTTGACTGGGTGTGAGTGTTTGATTGGTTCAGATGCTCTGTCCATCACCACCCCCCTTTTGTACCACTTTGTTCGACATAAGTTGGCAGGGTATGCTCAGACATGAGTCCCTTGCTCACTTTGTCACTGGATTCAAGCAAGCTGGGCTGAAGACGGCTGTAATGCCAGAAACCGGTCCTCGGAAGCTTGTTTTTGGTCCAGGGAAGGCATGGCTTGACAGTTAGGGCTGTACTGTTCCCATGAGGCACAGGGTCAGACTGATTTGCATATGGCCATGTCTGAACTGGGGTGGCAGAGTGGGCTAAAGAACGGTGATGGATTAAACGCAGATCTGTTGACTGGGTGTGAGTGTTTGATTGGTTCAGATGCTCCGTCCATCACCACCCCCCTTTCTTTTGTACCACTTTGTTCGCCATAAGTTGGCAGGGTATGCTCAGACGTGAGTCCCTTGCTCACTTTGCCACTGGATTCAAGCAAGCCGGGCTGAAGACGGCTGTAATGCCAGAAACCGGTCCTCGGAAGCTTGTTTCCGGTCTAGGGAAGGCATGGCTTGGCATTTCGGGCTGGACTGTTCCCATGAGGCACAGGGTCAGACTGATTTGCATATGGCCATGTCTGAACTGGGGTGGCAGAGTGGGCTAAAGAACGGTGATGGATTAAACCCAGATCTGTTGACTGGGTGTGAGTGTTTGATTGGTTCAGATGCTCTGTCCATCACCACCCCCCTTTTGTACCACTTTGTTCGCCATAAGTTGGCAGGGTATGCTCAGACGTGAGTCCCTTGCTCACTTTGCCACTGGATTCAAGCAAGCCGGGCTGAAGACGGCTGTAATGCCAGAAACCGGTCCTCAGAAGCTTGTTTCCGGTCCAGGGAAGGCATGGCTTGGCAGTTCGGGCAGGACTGTTCCCATGAGGCACAGGGTCAGATCGATTTGCATATGGCCATGTCTGAACTGGGGTGGCAGAGTGGGCTAAAGAAAGGTGATTGATTAAACCCAGATCTGTTGACTGGGTGTGAGTGTTTGATTGGTTCAGATGCTCCGTCCATCACCACCCCCCTTTCTTTTGTACCACTTTGTTCGCCATAAGTTGGCAGGGTATGCTCAGACGTGAGTCCCTTGCTCACTTTGCCACTGGATTCAAGCAAGCCGGGCTGAAGACGGCTGTAATGCCAGAAACCGGTCCCCAGAAGCTTGTTTCCGGTCCAGGGAAGGCATGGCTTGGCAGTTCGGGCTGGACTGTTCCCATGAGGCACAGGGTCAGATCGATTTGCATATGGCCATGCCTGAACTGGGGTGGCAGAGTGGGCTAAAGAACGGTAATTGATTAAACCCAGATCTGTTGACTGGGTGTGAGTGTTTGATTGGTTCAGATGCTCCGTCCATCACCACCCCCCTTTTGTCCCACTCACTCAGCTGGCATTTAAGGAGAAAGGTGTTTTTAACATGACTGAATAGAATTTGTCTCTTCATGAGCTCCATAATTCTGCTTCCTGTGCTACTGGTCAGGAGCAAATGGCTCAGCACGTGTTTCGGTTAAGAATACTGTTGAAAGTAATCAGGCCTTGGCAAGCATTTTTCTTTAAATTCTGACAGTTCCTTAATCTATTACATTCTTTTTAAAGCTTCCCGTACCATTATTGTATTAATAAATATCGCAAAGATTGAATTCAATGAAGCTTTGAGATTCTTTGATATTTGTAGTTACTATTCCTCCAGTGGTTTGAAACTTTTTTTAAACTTTTTTAAAAACAGCATTTTACAAACAAACATTGTCAAATATTGTTATGCTCATTATAAAGGTGAGACTTGGTTTTGCAAATGCTTATTTTATACGGGAGTTCCTTCTTTCTTTTCCTGAAATGGGCTAGCCATGTTCCTATTTTAAGTCTATACAAGGGTAGTCTTGCCAAAGTCTTGCAACTGTCAAGCCAGTTTATTTCTATGAAGGACTAATTTACCGTGGGTGAGAGGTTTCAACACTAAATGATAACATCTTTTATTATTTGGGCTCTTGTTCTAAATATTTTATGTTTCTATGAAAAATACCCAGAATAGAAATCAATTCGTTTACAATGTAGAATCAATATGTCAAATTTGGAAATGTTACATAAATAATCCACACTAAACTAATGTCTTTTTTTTTTAAAGACAAAATATCAATACATAAGACACACAGAAAATATGTGATCTTCAGTACTAAGAAGCATCACTATTGCTGATAGATTATTAAAATATAAAATGCCATGTTTATTTACACAATCAGTCCTTCGAATGAGAATACATCCATATATGTGATGCCCTACATGTTATTATTGCAGTTTGTATATTGTGGTATAGGCCTCTCTGTATCCTATCCCGCGTTCTCATACTCTAAAGCAGGGGTCTCCAACCGGTCGAATGCGAGTTACCGGTAGCTCGCCGAACCCCCTTGAGTAGCTCACGCCTTGCATCTAAATTTTGTAGCCTGTTATTGTCATTTATTATTCTTGTGCCTTTTTTTTACAGCCATTGCCTGCCCTCGCCAAACCCAACTGCTCAGATTGGCCTTACTGAGCTTAGTTGGGGCGGGGTAGGCCAAAGATGATGACGCTATTACTGATCTCTGCCTCCAATCCACGCTACCGGCCTTTCACAGCCTGGCACCACGCAGCAGATCCTGGAAAAGCCGCTAGCATGCAGGTGGTGCAAGCAGTATTGAACTGTTATGAACTGGCGCCACCTGCTTTTTTCTACCTTGCATCCTGGCAGAGAAGGAGCACAGCTGCTTCCTCGTGGACGCCCATGAGGACCTCTCCCTGGCAGGCCAGCGCCTGCAGGTCTCAACACAGGGGCAGGACACGTGGCGCATAGCGTGGTGCGATGGGCCCGCTGACAACAGATACTGTGTCCGGAGTGGCGAGCAGGGACAGCGAAGCGGTGGGTAGTGCGAGTGATGAAGGGGTCTAAACACCAGCCGGGGGAAAAGAGAGAACAAAGACAAATGAGAAGGGTGGTCAAGTCAGGTCGGGCTGCATGGAGGTTCGAGAAGGAGGTAGCTGTGAGAGGGAAGGGCGGAGGAGGAAGAAAGGCAGATGAGAGTGAGAGACAAGTGAAGAGAAGATCAATCGGTTAGCATTATACCTCTTAATGCGCTGTTCTCCAGACTGGAGCTGTGATGTGTGCCTTCTGTACTGTAAACTTGCTGCAGCTGATAGTATGTCACGGGCACTTGAAGTACTGGGTTTTGTTTATAGCAAAGTCTGAGCCTGCTTTGTCCCATCTGCTCCCGAACTATCAATGCTAAATATATTATTGCTAATGCTAACTACAATTCTGGGGATTTAAAAGTGAAAGAGGCCCAAAGGATGCCTTCAGCAACACTGCCTGACAGGTTGGAAGCAGCCAAAATGACGACTAACAGACAAAAACGAAAATGTCTTTTTTCGCTTTCCAGCTCTGGGTTTACATCAGGAGAAGAAGGGTGTTGCCAAGTTTCAGTTTCCTTTACCGAAGGCACAACATAAAAAAAATCTCCCGTATGCACTCTTAAAAAGAATGTAAATTGTTCAACTCTTCAGAGCAGCTTTGAATTTCTGATCCAGTTTTAACTTTTTCAATCCCCTCTTTGGACATGCCATTGACAGCATAGGCACGCTCGTCAAAATTATAAATGTGTTGACGTTTAACATTCAGGGATAGTGATGTGTGTTTTCAATGGTTAACACTGCAGCAGCTCACTAATATTACTGCAAATAATCTCTGTGCCACCATCATATTTCTAATATGTGATGTCCTTTTTCGATCTATTCTAAATGAAACATTTTTATGGATGTTGCATGAAACACAACACAACATTTCTCTGCAAATACTCTGTAATAGACTCACACATTACCCACATTCAAAATAAATTAAAGAAAAATGATATATAAATCAATCGGTTTAAAAATTATTAGAGGTCATCCGGGCAAGGCTCTATGAAGACCAAAGCTGGATGTTTCGGGGCACCTGAATGGGTGGAGCTCTGGGCCAAAGCCTACTTTGCCCATGCCTGGCTTAAAACGTCTCTGTTCCCAGTGCATGTGGCAATCAACACCAACACTGCAGCAGTTTCTTTGGGTAGCAGAGTTCACGATCATGGACAGATCTGGAGTATTCTGAATAAAACCCTTAATGAATCAGACTAGTTCAAAATTATTTAAAGCTGAACCAGGATGGGACATTTTAAAACTGTAATAAAAAAATTGTATGTGGTGAAGGGGAAATAATTGAGGTTGTTCACAATAAAATAAGTCTCTTTTTTTTAAATCTAGTGACTGCACATCCAAACTAGACTTCAATAATTCACATTTTGGTATGGAATATATGTTGAGGTTTAGCTTTTGCAGTGCGTGAACAATTCAGGTCGAGGATAACAAAAGCAGGTCATAGGTTTGTATCCTGCAGTATTTAGTTTCACTTTCCTGGAATGATTCCAAGCAAGACAAGCTTTTGCTTCAAGTAGCACAACCTGCAGCTGTCTGTAGCTTCAAAAGAGGGAGAGTGCCCCCTTTTGTTCAAACCACCATATGGACTCAGAGAAATTATGCTTAAAGTCAAAGAAACTGGGGTCTCTCAGAAAAATGTGCACGTTTCCTAGCTTTCAGAAGCTCACAACAATTTTCACTGCTCAGAAGTAGCTCTCACTACAGAAAAGGTTGGAGACCCCTGATCTAAAGTGTTCTGTGGGTATGCCCGGGCTTCATATAGCATTTTTTTAACAGATGTAGCATAGATCTATATATGCTCACCACCCAGAATCTGTTTTGTGTCCATAGATTTAGTATTACAATAGAGGCTACTCCAACAACTGTCGCCCCTTCTGAAATGTGAAGTGTCCAGGATGGGAACAACAGGCACAAACACTTTGCAAATGTACAGCACTTCTGCAATAGAGACTCTGGACATGTTTTTCTGTTGTGTAAAACTGAAATAAAACTATATCACATTAAGTCAATAATTATATGTGGAGATTCAAATCTGTCCGGAAGTACAATACTATATTTTGATATATATCAGGTGAATACTATTTTCCCGTCCCTTACAGTTTAGCTTGAAAATAAACATTGAAGCTATATCCTGTAACATTGTGCTGCGAGAACACTGTGGTTCAGGCTGGACTGTTCCCATTGGGCACAGGGTCAAGACTGATTTGCATATGGCTGGGTTCAAACTGGAATGGTATGGTGAGCAAAAAACGATGGATTTAGGCCCAGATCTCTCGACTGGGTGAATGTATGATATTGTTTTGCATTTTGTCCATCAGTTGTTCTTTTTGCATTTGTCACCCTCGAGAGGATGGGTATGCCCAGACGTGGGTCCCATGCTTCCATGCCACTGGAATTAAGCTATCCTGGCTGATGAGGGGTAAAACCCCAAAACCTGTCCTAGGATGCTTGTTTCCAGTCCAGGGAGGACCTGGTCTGGCAGTTTGGGCTGGACTGTACCCATTGGGTACAGGGCAAAGACTGATCTGCATATGGCTGGGTTCAAACTTGGATGGCATGGTGAGCAAAATAACTATGGATTTAGGCCCAAATCTCTGGACTGGGTGGAATGTATGACATTGTTCTGCATTATGTCCATCAGTTGCTCTTTTTGCATTAAAATAAAAGACAGCATGTGACTTTGACGCAGTAGGGTATTGCTGGAGAAGTAACTGAATGTGTATGCAAGAACAAACATGTACATTATAATCGTAAGCACTTTTTCAATGTATGATACTGTAGCTATGGGTGGCAGCATGTTTTGTTGTGAATATTATGAATGTATATTTACTTAATAAAATTCATCCATCATGACAATCAACACCAGTAGATGGTTCTACCAAAGTTGTTATTTTTTAATTGTGTATTTCAATCTCATTCTTTAACCATGCAAAGGCTGGGATTCAGGAAAAGAAGGAGATGTCATTGATTCATTTATTTTGCATAATAATTTGTGTGCCCAAAAATTCATTCTAGTAGAGAAAGTCGAGCAGTTGTTGTTGCAACAATCTGCACAATAGGGGGATGAGCATCAATATGCTCAGATAGATCCAGCATATTTTGTTGATGAACTTGCAAATCAATAAGTAGATGAGCAATGAATGGTTGGAACACAGCATTGTCAAGTAAAAGCTCAGTCTTTGGGTGAACTGGACTTGGCAATTCCAAAGGATTGGCTGTATGGGAGATGACTGCTTGAAACCAAACTAGGCATTTGCTTAGGACATGGCAGATCCTTGTGACTGGAGAATCTCTTGTCTGCAGGCTTGAGTGCTGCCTCAAAATTCTGCAGCAGCATTATTGACCACCATGTCCATCACTGTAGAGTGATGATATGCTGATAAACACATGGGCAAGGGAAAGAGAAGTGGGAAATGGAAAGGTACAAGGACAACATTTTATACCAATTTGTGCCTTGTCTTACCTCTCCACTTGTGCCCTGATTATAATAATGGGCTTTGTAATTCCATAATTACTAGAAATAATTATAATGGCAAATGCTGTATGGATCACTTCATGGAACAGAATGCCAATAGCAAGTCACATGGGCATGCCCTTTTGTTGCAAACCTTCCAGCTTCTGTGCATTGTCAACTATGTGACTGCTTGTTCACTCCATGATATGTGCAACAACCACACTGAGATGTGCATGCTTAATGTTTAACTAGAAAATTGCATGTTGGGGACTCTTTGTGTTATCAAGTCTAACAGCAAATTTTGCAAATGCTGATGCAAAGATGTAAGTACTACAAATGGCTAAGTCCTCAGGCAAAAGCTGCACACTACTGTACCATATAATCCCTAGGAGTGATTTCCTGCTGTGTTACCTGCTGTGTCAATGTTCTCATTTTAGTCGTTTATATCCACATTGTAAATGCTTATGTCCTACCATCATGGGTATTTTCCTCAATCATATCATACGTTATTCTACTTGACTTTTTACAGCAGCCCATGAAGAAGAGGCACCCAAGCCTCGAGACGCATTGGCAGAAAATGAAACTTTTAAAATAATCAAGTTGAGCTGCAGTGGGAAACCAGATGGTAGGAGCACTGTGAGTAACCTCTTAATGTCAATGTTCTTGACATTTATAAAGCGCACTGCTACCCAGGGGTGTGCTGGCGCTATGTAAGATGTCCCTCTAAAACCTGGTCACGGGGGGGGGGGTTAAATTGGGCATTAGGCATTGAACAACCAAGTTTTCAGAGCCTTTCTAAACACAATCAGTTTTGTTACACCTCTAAGAGAAAGTGGAAGGGAATTCCATGCTTTGGTGGCGCCCACAAAAAAGCTCCTGTCACCTCAATTGACTTTTTTTGCCAACGGTACACAGATTAGTTTGGCTTTTGAGGAGCGCCGAGATCTTGTTGGGACAAACCAATGGAAATTTTGGATCAGATGATTTGGTCCAATGCCATGAAGTGATTTATGGACTAAACATAGGGCCTTAAACAAAACTCGCTTCTTAACAGGCAGCCAGTGTAACGTTCTAATTTCTGCCAAAATTGATTAATTTTTGGAATCCCTGACAGCAATCTGGCTGCAGCATTCTGTACGAGTTGGAGTTTTTTTAAAAGACCTTCCTGAGTGTTTACATATAGGCCATTGCAATAGTCCAATTTGGACATGGGTAAAGCCTTGATGATTGTTTTTTGGCTTTCTATAGGGAGGTCAGCGAGTATTTTTTTGTATGATTTCAGAATATATGAGGTAGCCGAAACAACTAAATTAACTTGTTCTTTATAGGAAAGTCTGTTGTCAATTATGTACCCTAGGTTTTTCACCTTCACGACCGGTATTGGAAGGGGGCCAAGAAAGTCTGGCCACCATGCGGGGGTCCAAAATTGAGGGTTGTTTCCAAACAGTATCACCTCTGTTTTGTTAGAGTTAAGCTTTAGACAGTTCCGGGCCATCCACCCACCCACAGCTGTCATGCAATCGTGAAAGCGGAGTGCTAGCTCCTGAGTTTTATTTGGTAGCAGAGTTACAACGATCTGTGTATCGTCTGCGTATGAAGTCAGCTTGAACCCAAAGGATTCAATGAGAGGAGCCAGTTGCGAGACATAAACATTAAAAAGAGTAGGGGTCATGGATGACCCCTGCGGCACTCCACAAGGGAGGGAGAATGATTTAGCAGCAAAGTTGCCAAGTGTAACTGTCTGCACTCTATTGGACAGGAATTAATTGATCAGTTTCCAGGCCCTACCTTTGACCCCAATCTCATGCAGCCAGTCCATCAATAATACATAATGGACCGTGTCAAATGCCGGAGAGAGATCGAGCATGATCAGGGCTCCTTTCCCTCCTTGATCCCGAGTGGCCCTTATTTCTTCAGTGGTCTTGAGGAGAGCAGACTCTGTGCTGTGACCCCCCCTGAAACAATACTGAGTAGGGTCCAGCACATGTCCATCCTCCAGAAATGGACTGAGTTTGATATTCATTATTTTTTCAGTAATTTTAGCAGGGAGGGACAGTCAAGATATAGGTCTGAAATTGTTTGAGTCCTTTGGATCCAAATTGGGCTTTTTTAACAGGGGAAGAATCAATGTTGTTTTCCATGCTTTCGGAAAGTAGCCCTCTAAAAACATATTGTTGATAATCACTGTCAAAATTGATATGACTATTTCGGGCACAAGCTTCAATATGGAGGGAGGGCAAGGATCCATTGGTGATTCTGATTTGGCTTTCACCAGGATAGTGTGGACTTCCGAGGCTGTAATAGGTGTAAAATTACAGAGCTGAGGCATAGTACCTTCATCCCCTTCCCAAATTGCCTTATTTGTTGGAGGGGTATGATTTGTAGCTCCTGTAAATGTGGCATTGATATCATCAACTTTATTAAAAAAGAAGTTGGCTATCTTATCACACAATTCTTGATTAGCTACAACGGGAATGGACGGAGGGTGAGCTAAGGCTGTAACTGTTTTAAATAGTTCTTTAGTAGAATTCTTTGCAGACCGTATTTTCTCTGCAAAGTACTCTTGTTTTGTTTTATGAAGTAATTTCTTGTAGTGTGATAAGCATAGTTTATATTTATTTTTTTCTTCACATTATACTCCCTCCTCCATGCTCTTTCTTGGTGTTTACAGAGGAGTTTACTTTCTCTCAGGTCCTGGGAGTACCACGGAGAAGTTGGACGTTCCCTATTATTATGGATGGTCTTCACAGGGGCTAACTTATTTGTTGCTGCTTTTAACCAGTTATTATAGGCCGAAGCGGCCTCATCTAAATCTCCTGGTAAAGAGGGGGCCGTAGAGACAAGCTGATCCTGCAGTTCGTTGGCTTTTATTCGACTCCATGCTCTGGTGGTTGTTTGTTTCAGCAGTGTATATATTGAACTGGTGATATCACCTCGAAAAACACTATCCTGTGGTCTGACCAGATCACCGGGAGAGTGTTCTTAAACCTCAGGCGCCCATTGTTGGAGAAAATGCCATCAAGTGTATGCCCAGCTAAATGTACGGCCTCGGTGACCTGTTGACTTAAATCTAAGGTACTCATTAAATCTATCAGATTTGATGTATCCCCATCATTGTTTATTTCCAGGTGGAAGTTAAAGTCCCCTAAAATGGTGTATGAGATAGCGCTTACCCCTTTTTCTAACCAGCTGCCAGCTTGTGTTATAAACCGGTTCTTGGCCCAGGTGGTTGATAAATCAGGGTGCCTTTAAATGTGGAGTGGTGAGACAATGAAAAACTAAAATCTAATGCCTCACATTCCGAGTTAAGAGAGGGGCCAAAGTTTGCATTCAGCGATTGTAGATATATCACTGTTAGGCCCCCGCCCTTCTTAACCGGCCTATTTAATGAGTGGCAGGTGTAACCTGGAGGTGTTGCCTTTATCAGGTCTGGCCCGGACACATCATCTGTCCAGGACTCGGTAATAAAAGCAATCTTGATGGCTTCCTCCTGGATTAAGTGTGCTACCTCAGTACTATGTTTAACTAGGGATCTTGCATTCAGTAAGGCACATTTAAATTATGTTCCTGCCTTGCTTCCTTTCTTACCTATGATTGTCAGTTTTATTGGCCTGTCATGTTGACTAATAGACAACTGAAATATTTTTTTGCAGCCAGGGCAGATTTCCAGACCATGTTGAGTATTCTGTCCAGGCATAATTGAAACGCATGTGGAGTTGTATTTCATAGTGTTTAAGCTATGAAGATGTCTGCTAGAGTAGACATAAGGGCTTGAGGCTTTTTTGGCCAAATGGGCAGCGTGGCTGGCACTCTGCTCCGGGCTTGCCTTTGGCGCGCCCGCTGCGCGCGCACGCCAGCTTCCTGTTTTTATAGTCAGGTGTGGTCAACAACTAGCCCGGTAACCTTCTTCCCTCCCAAGATGGCGGTTGCATATAGCCGTCGCCAATCCCTGGTTTAGGGGAAGGTGCCAAGTGGTGAGTGCAAATTTGCAAATATAAAAAGATCAGCAGCACAATTCACAGGAACGTATTTTTTTTTTTAAATGCCACAGACATTAGTTGGTCTGCCCGGCTCAAGCTTCAGGGGACATCTTAGTGAGCGCTCGCGCCAACTTCCTGTTTTTATAGTCAGGTGTGGTCAACAACTAGCCCGGTAACCTTCTTCCCTCTCAAGATGGCGGTCGCATATGGCCATCGCCAATCCTTGGTTTAGGGGAAGGGGCCGAGTGGTGAGTGCAAATTCGCAAATATAAAAAGATCAGCAGCACAATTCACAGCAACTTAAAATTTAAAAAAAACGCCACAAAGATTAGTTGGTCTGCCCGGCTCAAGCCTCAGGGGACATCTTAGTGAGCGCTCGCGCCAACTTCCTGTTTTTATAGTCAGGTGTGGTCTACGGGCCATTGGTGATTATCTATGCGCACGGCTGCCCTGCAGTGGAGAGGGACACCATTTCCTATTGTGAAAGGCTGTGGAGTGGAACTAATCTACATCATGTAAGCACAGAGCTCTGTATGCAAAAAGAGCCCGTCTTGAACATTTCATTCCTACTAAGGATGTTTAAATGTTAATATTTGTAAAGTCACATTGGACCTACTGAAGGGATTAATGAACTCACTTTGAGGGACTATATGTCCCATCATGCAATGTAATTAACTGCACTGAGCCCAGCTCACTGGGGGCGTTATCGTGAATAAAATCATGTTGGAAATGGATTCAAGTGAGCCTGCACTGCGACTTTTTACAACAGCCCATGAAGAAGACGCACCTAAGCCTCGAGACGCGTTGGCAGAAATTGAAACTTTTGAAATAATCAAGGCGAGCTGCAGTGAGAAACCAGATGGTAGGAGCACTGTGAGTGACCTCTTAAAAGCCACGGGCCTTTGGTGATTATATATATATATATATATACACAATGAAACCTCCACACAGAGGAATAATAACTGAGGCCGCAAGAGTAATCCAGACAGGAAACACATAACCGTAACACTGAGACAGTACTCAAGACATCTGGTGCAGACAAGGGTCGCCCTACACAAACACAAATCGAAAGGAACAGAAAAGTGACTCACCCGAATACCGCGCTGTTACAGAATGCGCACGCAGGACACTAGTTAAAGCCACGTATACCGCATACTTTGTCTATGTCGACTGTCACGGGCGCAAACTGCCAAAACCACCAACATCAGAAACAATGCCATATGAGAGAGTAATTGTAAACTATACCAAACAGCTACTAAACACAAAATGATTGGAATAAGCACACGCAGTCATTTTAAAAGCATTTTAATGTATTTTTTTCATTTACATGATTTCAATGTTACAATGATGACTTGCATTTTTAACACACAAACTTTTCCATGTCTATCACCACCCCACATGTTGCCTTGGCAACCCACCTGACTGTCTGGTGGGTCCTCTGTACCACTATAAAAACGCTCATTACTTTGGTGAACACAGATGTAGTGAACAAGGCGCATTTGTCCATCGAAACGCGCCGTCGTTTTTGGAATAAAACAGGATCTTTGATCATTATCCCACGGAGTCGATGCCTGTATATACAGTTTTTCCATTGGCGCTTCTTCTGAAAACAGATGACCTGATTTTGAAGAGGGCCACAGGGACCTCCTCAAGGGTGGGAGCAATGAAAGGCTGTCCTTTTTATGACACGTTGCCTGAGGTTCCCTCTGACCCCATGTCCCTCCAAAGGTCCCAATTGAGGGTTCATACAAATAGTGGGTCACAAATTGGTGTACAGACAGTTGACCACCAAAGGGCCTCTGCACTTGTGGCGGCGGCCCCGCAGGCATGCGGGAGTCTCTGCACTCAAGGCAAAATCTCCGAAATGGGGATTCACATTGCATAAATTCCACCTCGGGTCCGGAAACTCCACAATGACTGTGGGGGCTCTGCCACAAGTGGGGAAGCCCTTTGGGAACCAGGCTGTGAGATTCTGCAACTGTGCCTGCATCTTTAATGTATCAAAATGCTGGGGTTAAGTCATTCCCTCCTTCAAGTTCGGGCACGCCCAATGCAATCAAGAGCATACTCTAATTTTGTGTCCATACACTCAGTATTATAGTAGAGGTCACTCAAGCTACTATTGACCCTTCTTTAATGTTGATTGGGCAGGACAGTAACAACTGGCACAGACACTCTGTGCAACTCTACAGCCCTACTTCAATACAGACTCTAGACATGTATTTAACTTTGTGTAAAACTGAAAAAACTATACCACAAAACATCAATAATTCTATGTGGAGATCCAACTTTGTACTAAAGTACAATATTATGGGCCTGATTAAGTCTTTGGCAGTAAGGGAACTGCAGACAAAATGGAGTCAGAAACCCCACCGCCTAATTAGAGGTCCACCAGCCATATTATGATGCTGGCAGTTTGCAGAACAAAAGACCACCGGAGCACTGCCTCCACTGCCAACCACTCGCTGACTGCCTTGATAGTGGCTTTCTGTCATGCCGATTGTGGCGGGGAGATCACCTGCTTTGAGTCAGCAGAAACAATGGGAAATGGGGTACAAACTCAACCATTTCCTTCTTTTTTCTTCAGTCTATGACAGGTCCCTCCTTCACAGCAGCACTTTGACCACAAAGAAAATTACCTCGCCATCTCTAAATCCAGGTATGTCCTTTTCTCCCTTTACTCCAACTGACTGGATTGGCCTCATAATGTCGTGGCTCCAGCAATGGAAAAGTGCTCATACAATATATTTTTTCACATGTACCATGCATATATGTACATGTCACACACTTGCATTGACACATATGAAGCTATATATTGTGATGTAAATTGCTGACCGCATCCCGCACCGACCCCCTGCTGTCAGCAACACTGCCGGTGAGAGACGGCTAGCCCATCGAGAACATCATTATTCGTTCGGCGGCATATAGCCAACACATCAGTCGAGTAATGCTGTCAGTTGTTGCCAGTTGCAACATCATAGGACGGCGGGCAGGAATGCCTTCAGCAGAGCGGAGTTGTGAGTCCCGCCACCGTGGCAGGACGTCGGTCCCAAAATGTTGATATATAAGGTCCCGTTCCCGTTCCTAATCGTTGATCTTGAAAGGAAATATTGAAACTATATACCATAACATTGTGCTGCGAGACCACTGTTTCTCTATACTAAAATAACAAAACTAAATTTTCTTTGCAGGGGTTCACATACATTTCAAAAAGTGCTTGAAAGAGATGTATGTAGATTAGCACAGCTTCAGGACCTCCTTGATGCCGGTCTGGTACATCATACATATTTCTCAATTTCACTGATTTGTAATCTTTTCCCTATCCTTCTATTTTGGTTAAATGGCTTTGATGATTGCCTCAGTCCTTTACTCCACGCCATTTTGCTAGATGAAGCATCACATTTCCTTTTAATTCTATTGGGAAAAATAGACTAGATTTCTGTTTAATAAGGAAAAGGTAGAATAAACTCACAGCATGAAACAACAAAAATGTTGACATAAGCTTTAGGGATAGGAATTATTTTGTAGCAAAAATATTTGGCTGCTGACTAACATTTATACAGTTTCCTTCTGAATACCTTGCAGTTCATGCCGTTGTCTTATTTTGCTTGTAGTACTGGTAGAGGGAATAACATTACAAAACAGCCTTGGGGAATTTCATTGAACAGTAAGGACAAAAAAGTGCTAGGGAAGAGTAATTCATGTTTACAAGAAGAGATGAGATTTATTGAGTAAATAGATGGTATCTTGCAATCACCGGTATCAGTCATTAGTTCTTGAAATGTAAAGTGGGCGCTAATGAATGCTTCTTTTGTTTAGAACAAGGTTGCCATTTCTCTTGTCTAAACAAAGGATAGGAAATGCATAATAATCACGTTAGTGAGGTTGAAAAAAATATATCCCTTTACCCAGTCAACATGCTGATTATTTATAATGCATTAAATCATTATAGAAATGCAGATTAGGTACCTGAGACTATTTCAAAAACATATTAGGTCTTTAAAGCCTCATTGGCATAACTGTCTTCATATACAAAGCTAGTCTAAAATATTACACTGTTTTGCTGAATTGAAAATATTTGAAACAAGAGCACAGTGGAAAAACAAATCAAGACAGTGAAAAAGTACACCTGTTAAGGAACACAGCTTATGTGTGGTATTTGCAAAATACATCCTTTCATTGTGCAAATTTACATTTTGGCGGTGATGAAGGCGTCATGTATCAAAAAAACACACCATGCAAGAGCAGTATCTCTAATCCTCTTAGGTGGAACAATAAAATGTAAGGCTGTTAGAACTGGGATTTCTGGTTGGCTAAGGCTTGCGCCAAAGCCAGGCAGAAACCACCACTCTAGTCAGAGCAAAGGAGTTACACGCCAAAGATAACCCCTGCTCACCCCCTTGGTAGCTTGGCACGAGCAGACAGGCTTATCCCGGAGGCAATGTGTAAAGCATTTGCGCACGCACACATCAACAACATCCCAGGCACGCTACAAAAGGAACTCCACACAAGGTATATAAAATAACTTTTGTATTCTCAAAACACATCAGATAGTAATCATACAATATACATTGTGCCAACTGGCACGGGCAATATTCACAAGGGATTATTTACACAGGACAGGGCCACGTGGGCCACTGTCAGGATCAACACTTAGCATAAATTGGTACAAGTAAAAAATAGATCATAAACCTACAACCAGTAGCCAATAGTAATCACTGTACTCCACCTCAACCTGTAACTAACCCTGGGCGAAGCACTACGCTACGCTCGCGGAGTTTGCGAAGTTTTTGCAACTTCGCACTACGCGAGCTGCACGTAGCACAGTGCGAACATGCGTAGTGCAGCGTAGCGTAGTGCAGCGGTCATTTTTTGCTTGTTCCCGGTCCTGAACGTCATGTTCGCGACCGCGAGCAAGCAAAATGACATCCCGGCGAGATTCTCAACGCGAGGAGGTCAGGTTTCTCATTGTGAGTGGTTGCGCATGCTCGCGACCGCTCTCAATGAGAAACTACCTGTTCGCGTTGAGAAAGCTGCCGCTCGAGTAATAATCTACTCGAGCAGCAGAAAACTACAGCTCGCACTGTTCAAGATGCCGTTTTCAATGCTTGCACAGTGCCGGATGCTTGTCCGCACTGTGCAATCATTGAAAACGCATCTTGCACAGTGCGAACATGCTACTACGCAGCTCACGTAGTGCTACGTGAAGTTCGCATAGTGCGAAGTGCACTTCGCGTAGCTTTGCGTAGCGCTACTTCGCGAACTACGCCCACCCTTACCTGTAACATAAACTACATTATGCACAGTCCCATCAGGCGCAAATTACATCCTGCACTAACGTCACTAGTCTAAACACATTAGACCCTACCTCCTAAGTATAACTCACATTAGGGGTGTAAATCAGAGTGAAGTACAATCTCACTAACACAAACCTCCATAGGTAAAACAACCTCAGAAGCCTAACCCATATCTAGAGGTATCAAAATCATGGTGCGTAAAACATACTAAATGCATTACATTTCCTAGCACCACAATCACTTCAGCACATAATTACATAAGGGCCTTGTGCCCTATCCATATACCAGCCCCCTGGCCAACTGGCCACTTCAAGAAGGGGCTCAAATGCCCTGTGTCCAGAATGTCAGGGCGCGCTGCCAATGCAGCGCCAGTCAGGGGTGCGCCATCTGCGCAAACCTAAACGGTGCAGCTGCCCAACTACTTGCTAGGCAGCCGAGATCAAAAACAGGGCCTAAACGCTGCAGCTGGCACTAAGTGCTGCGCAGCTGTGGAAGGACAAGGTAGGGCGAAGGAGTGCGACTCACTCCTAGGTTTACCAAGAACAGGTCCCCTGAAAGAAAAGCCTAAACGGTGCAGCTGCCCACTACTTGCCGGCAGCTGTAAATCAAATATGCGGCATGGGCTCTCACTGGCCCTCAGGAATAAAAATGCCCCACATGCTAGAGCCATCTGGCTCTAAAGACAAATAATGTGCACATTGGAGCCCTCTAGGCTCTAAAACAAATGTGCCCAGCGCTGGAGCCACACGGGGCTCTTAAAATACACATGCCCCCTTGAACACACTGGCTCCTGTAATAATTGGGCGCAAAATAGAGGAAACGCACCGGCCCCCAAAGTTCTGTGGAGCGCATTGGCATCAAGAATAATATTGCCCCCATGGAGCCACACGTGGCTCTTAAAATAAGGTGTCCCAAGCCCCTCATGTGAGCTCTAAAATCAATGGGGGCCCCGTTGGAGCCACACGGCTCTAAAGCTATTATTCCCCCTTAGAGCCACACGGGGCTCTGCGAATAATCAGGGCCACCACTAGGGCCATGCGGGCTCTTAAGCAAAAGATGTCCCACGTTGGAGGGGCCTGCTGCGTGAACGGGGACGCTCTGACTGGGTGCCTCTGCCCCCCTCCTCCCAGCCGTCTTGCACTCACCAGCTCTCTGGGCGGGGGCCTCTGGGCATCTCCCTCGCTGGGGAGACTCCGGCAGCGGTCTCTGTTCTTCACCTGCGGTGGGGGGCAGGCACCGGCAATGTGCCTTACGCCCCCCTCCGCCTATGAGCTACACTCGGGGGCGCCTGCGGGGCTCTCCTTCCGCCATGGGAGCCCCACACAGCGGTGAGCACCCACGCCGATCAATGATTAAAAACACGGGCATAACGCAGGGTGGGCACTTGCAAGTAATCAACAACAGCGGGGGAATCACTACGTCGGGATCCCCCTTGAAAATGAGCGCAGCTCCACGCTGCATGCCGACAAGAGAGGCTCTTGGCAAAGTAGGGGCAGCGCTCTGCAAAGAAAGCTCAGGAAAGCACTCTGAGGGTGCCTAAAGTAGCATAGAGTCCCTACATATACAACTGAAGCAAAAGTCCTTTCAAAGGCCTGGAAATGATGAGCAAAGCAGAAGGGTCCCAGGAAGAAGTCCTCCAGGCAGCCAGGGACAGGGCAGGACCCAAGGAGGCAAGCCTTCCTCTGGGCCCCAGCAGCAGCATGCCCCTGGTAGATTCCAGTTAAAAACATGAACAAAATCATGGGGTCACAGCCCCTCTTTTATACACCATTTCCTTTGTTTCCAAAGGTGCAGGCAAGGGTCGAAGCAGATGCAACTGGTTCTTGAGCACTTTGTTTTGCTCAACCCCTCTGCCTATTCACAGTGAAGAATTGGCTTGGTAGTTTGGTCTGCCCTGTTCCCATGATGCACTGGGCCAGGGACAGACTAATTTGCATATAGCCAGGTTCTGAACTGGGATGGTGCAGTGAGCTAAAAAACGGTGATGGATCAAGCCCTGATCTGTTGACTGGGTAGGAGTGTTCTGATTAACTCAGATACTCTGTCCATCACCACCCCCTTTTTGTAATTATTCACAGGATGGGTCAGGGACATCAGACACACCACAGGGGGTGGAGCCAGCATTGTGGAGGGAAGGCCCAGTCCTATTCAGGTCCCAGGTGCACTCCTCTCTTCCATCAACATGCAGATCTCTCCATTCACCACCGGGGCAGACCCATCCTGACTCCTGGAGCCAGGCCCACCAGCCCGCTCTAGCCAATCACAGGCTAGACAGTCAATTCACATTTACTGCACAGACATGCTAACTTCTAGAAGTGGCAGTTCCACACTAGACACAATAAATCCGCGCACATCATTGCGCAGCATTTAATCACACGAGTTCGCACATACCAAACTCGACCCTGCACTCCCCACACATCAGGAACTACCATGGTCACACATATTTCCCATGCATTCCTACGGGAGGGCAGGCCACTCTCACCACACATACACAGGGAGCGCACACACTTTACACTGGACCACAGAGAAAAGTGCACAGAGGCCTTAAATCACCAACACCAGGTTACAGAAACAAGCTAGGCAAATGCAAAATAAGTTTCGGGGTGAGCCTGCCAAAAGGGCCAAGTCCAACAAAGGCCCATTCCACAGACGTTTGCATTTACAAATAGAAAGGATCACCAGTTAGAAGCAATACTGTCATTTGTATTTACAAGGAATTCAATGTAAGGCCATGTGTAACAGAGTATGAAATAACACTGTGAGTAAAGAACCAGTAATCAAGTTAACGCATGAATCCCACAAAATGTCCTTAATACCAGCCCTCTCAATATGTGGCCATCATACTAAAAACTTCAGCCCAGAGCAGACAGCAACTCAGTAGAAGTCATAGAAACTCATGTCTTCAAAAAGGTATAGCCAATGGTACAGCTGTTCTCAAGCAGTCTTCTAGAATGTGGAACTCCTACGCCTCTGAACTGTGCCCTTGCTAGACACTTTCAAGAAGGACCTGAAAGTATTGTTACAAAGGCACCTCCCCATCTGCTTCTAGGATATTCCTCCCAATACTTCCAGTGCCAACCTCAGTTACAACTTCACTTCTCTTCTGTCTCCTATCATGCTCCCTTTTTTCATACTGTTGCATTTAACTTAGACATAGTCCTCTTTCTTCTAGGTTTCCTTTGCCACCTTCTTCCCGCTCTCTCACACTCACTTCTATCCCCCAAGTTCATGCTATTAGCAAGTAATTTTATTCATTAACTGCAATACAGTGGCATGTGCAAGAAACCTTTGTTTCAACAGTGCACAACACAGGCAAGTGATTCCTAATGATATTTGTATGCATATTTTGCAATGCATTTCTATCTTAGGTCTTTATAAACAGCAAATCCCCCTCTGTATATATATATATATATATATATATATATATTCCTCCACCAGTACCGGTAAATAGATCCTCGGCTGTCCCGGGCGGTCCGAGTCGGGACTCTTAATATTAATAGGTTGACTATAGCCCACTTGGGCATGGAAGGAAAGGATGTCCGTTATCTAGGGCAGAATCACGGCAATAGTAATCGAATGCTGGATGATCTCCTAGCAACCTAGTCTTAGAGACAAATGAAGAAGCCAATAACAGAGAGTCTTTGGAGGTAACCAACACAGAACTGACAACCGGCAATTTGGAGTCCTTTGTTTGGCATATAAACTGTTATGTTGACACACTAGGTACTCAGCATGCAATTTAGGCTGGTTAGAATTGTATTGGCATTTTAATACGATGTTTTGCAATTGAATATGAATTTTCAAAGGTTTGCATTTTTTTGATATGTTCGCAATCCACAATTCAGCCGCATTGAAAATGATAAATGAATATATAATCATATGCACGTTGTATGTGGCGACTGTTTTGTTCGAATAGAACTATTATTGCCAGAGGTCCATGCCAAAATGTCCGACATCAATAACTTTTTGCACTGTGGTGACTCAACATGTTTGTGTATTTAAGATGGCGATTTGAAATGTTTGGTGAGCGTGAGCAAGCCGTAATGGCGAAACGCGTCGTTTTTCTACTTGCCTAATACATTTTACTTGCAAGTCAACCCGGGTGTCCGAGCCTCGTCCTTATCAGGAGGTGTGTTGGAGAGGGTATATATATATATATATATATATATATATATATATATATATATATATATATTGCGCTCGAAACTCTTCTCAAGTGGATAAAAAGAGGCAGCACTCACAACCCAAGAGGTGTCCAGTTTTTTAATCTTCAGGGAACAGAAAAGCACAGACGCGTTTCGGCGTTAGCCTTCGTCAGTGTGTCACTCGTCAGTTACAAACATCCCATAAAAATATGAAAATCTGTAGACATTGACATAGACATAGGACTATCCCCCTTTGTGCTTCTATGGGCGCCATATTGGAAGGGTGTTCATCCATATAGTGGGTCTGTTTCAATTCATCCGTTAATACTCTCGGTGAAATAAAGCCGTGGATCGGCTAGTATCCTATGATCGAATGTACAATGTCTTATTTACAGGTAAACAGTGCAAGAAATAATAAACATATAAAGAAAACGTTCAAAGATAAAGGCGTAAATAAGAGTTTGACATGTATTGACAGTGTATCCAGAGGGGCCAAGAAGAACCTTCAAGACTCTCGATTAAATCACCTAGAGAATGCACAGGTCTGTCACAATTTATCCTTGGGCTGCTATCAGTTCCATTGCGTTAAAGTTGTGCAAAGCCCACAATAGGGAACACCAATTGTAAAACATAATTTGTTACCGGTCGAGATTCCATTTTGGCCAATTCAAATTCAATATATACACATATTCACATATTCAATATATACATATCTACATAATTACGTCCTGGCTTTGAACTCACAATTTAAGCAAAACGGGTAAGAAAAAATATATAGTGGTCATCAGCGCGAATGCATTTTACATTTCATTCCAACTTCAAGAGTCAATATTTTGTGAATCTCAGTGTTGTTAGAATACAGTATTGACACTATCCACAAAATATACAAAATGTACAGATGGTCCTAAGATTGACAGTATACAAGCAGAGCCACCCGTGGGAGTCACTTGTCCCCATGGTCTTATTTCCCCAGGTGACATGATAGTTCCTCTCCACTATTCATCCCTCCCGGGTGTTTGGCCGAAAGGTCTACAATATACCTTGACTCGAGTCTGCGGAGTCTCCTTAAACGATCACCTCCTCTTGCATTGGGTGGGACGATGTCCAATCCAAAGAATCGGAGTTTTGTGCGGTCTTTATTATGTTCCTCAGCAAAATGCCGGGCAACCGGGTATGAGATGTCTACTTTTTCGATTGCTCGCTGATGTTCAAGGATCCTCAGTTTGAGTTCCTTAATAGTACTGCCTATGTAGCACAGGCCGCATGGGCAGACTAAACAGTAAACTACAAACTGGGTGCTGCATGTAATAAAGTGCTTAATTTGCACTTTCTTGCCGGTGTCTGGAATATCATATGATAATACACGTCTGCTGCCACTGCATGCCTTGCAGTGGCCGCAGGGAAAGAAACCCGCCATATGCTTTAAGGAATTGGTTTTCGGAGGTAGTTTGTCTAAATGACTCGAAACTAACATGTCACTTAGTGACCTTGCCCTACTGAACGTAATTAGAGGATGTGTAGGTAAGTCATCCCTTAATATACTGTCAGTCTTCAGTATGTGCCAGTTCTTATTAAGCATAGCTTTCAGATCTTTAGCTCCCCTAGAATACGGAGTAATTAATCTGAATTTTCCACTCTCTTTGTTGGATTTTCTGTTTCTCGTCACAGTTGGATCATCTGTGGCCAGCAAGGTGGCTCTCTGTATCTTCCTTGCCTTATTCAAAGTGTTTTTCAGTAAGGTATTACCATAGCCCCTCATTGAAAATCTCACTAAGCATTCCGAGGCAGCCGCCTCGAAATCAGATTCCTTGGAGCAGTTCCTGCGGATTCTGAGTAGTTCTCCGTAGGGAATGCTGTTTTTTAATTGGGTGGGATGGCTGCTGCTGGCGAAAAGTGTGGAGTTGCCAGCAGTTTCTTTTCTATACAGAGTGGTATGCAGATGGTTACCTTCAATATACACCCTCAGGTCCAGATACTCCGCTGCCACCGGACTCACTGAACCCGAAAAGTGTAAATTGAGGTCATTGGTGTTGAGAATTTTTATAAATTCTTCTGCCGTGTCCATCCCTCCATCCCAGATGATAAACAAATCGTCAATATAACGATACCAGCATTTAAACTGCCCTGTGTCTGTGCCAACTGTGCAGCTCCTGGGCACCTGCTCCTCCCACCAGCCGACGAACAAGTTCGCTTAGCTGGGAGCGGGTATATATATATATATATATATATACGCTCTCATGTCGGAGTTTGTAACAGGAGCATGGAGCTTACTTAAAGAGCGTCCCCCGGCTGCGATAGTCTCGGAAACAGAGTTTTGATGGAAGGGCCACCTGGTGAGGCCCGTCTCAGCGAAGTGAATGGATTGTTCAGCAGCTAGGATTTGCGGACGAATTGTCCGATGCACAGCGTACTTTAACAGCGAAAAGAAAGCAAGCCGCACCGTGGCATGATTTGCACTCAAAACACAGTGTACAAAGCATGGTTTTGCCAAGATCGACATCGGGAATCCAGCAAAGAAAACGAAGGGCAGCCTAAAGGTTTTCTGGGAATTGCAGTCCAGTATAATGGAAGTTAAAGCCTTAATATTCTACTGACAAGGAAACATGAACGTAAAAAACCAATGTGGGGGTTAATATGAACCTATTTAAAAAGTTGGTACTAAACCTTGCAGTTTTGGAGGCAAAAACAGAGACTAAGACAGAGATTAAAAACAAAGACTGAACTGTCCCTTTAATTTGGAAATAATTGGACTTGGTCCTTTCTCAATGTTTATCAAGCTACGTTATTTTAAATGCTAAACGAACCCATTGATGCAGCTGATGGCATTTGAGGAAGAGTCATTAGACTCGAAACGCGTTATGCCTAAACTTTTTTAATAAAACTATTCTCAAAGTACTGCTGGTGTGGTCTGGGTTACGCTGCTGAGCTGCGCGTGATTTCTTGTGGATATATATATATATATATATATATATATATATATATATATATATATATATATATATATATATACATATATTCACTGAAAAAAACATAGGTTTGACACCAGTTATAGTTAGCTGGAAATTTTACTTGCATAAAACCAATGAAATTCCCACGTTATAGTTAGTTGGACTCACTATAACTTGCGCGTGCAATGCACTGCTGATGACGTCACATATTACATCACTCATGACATGGTCAGTGACATCAGTCATGACATCACTGATGACACCATCCAGTGAATGTGTGTCTTTTTAAAAAATAAATATGTGTTATATATGTATATGTAAAAGTTGATGGAAGAATAAATGTTTAAATAAGTGTTTACTTGGATGTTTTTAAAAAAAAATTGATTGGTTAACTGGTTTATTAAGTGTATCTTAGTGAATACATATATTAGAGAGTAATGTTTAAATATTTAAATATATGTATTAGTGTTTCACTTTGTGTATAAGTGGTTGCATGGGTTGGTGAGTAGCTACATGTGTATGTATATGGGTTATTAGATGTTTTTGTTAGTATCAGTATGAGTGTTTGTATGGTTTGGTGGGGGTATTACTTAACACATAGATGCATGAATGACTGACTCTCTCTTTGTATGTGTTTTGAAGACAGCATATGTGCAGGACTGTATGGGTGGAAGAGTGTGTATATGTGTGTGTTAGTGAGTGAATGACTGTCTCACTAGTGTCTTTATCAGTAACTACATATGTTTTAATCTAATATATGTGAATATTGATGTATATAAGTGAGTATATGTGAGAGAAAGAGATTGTAAGAATTCCTGTTTAGATAAGTATGTGTTTCTAGAAGTGATTGTTTAAGAGAGTAAGTATGTGTAAGTTTCCATAGAAGTACGGTGGTTGTGTGTGTATAGCTGTATATGCAAATAAATGGATGTTCAATAGTTTATTTGCATGTGTGAATATTAGTGAGAGTATCTTTTGGATGACTGTCGGTGTGTAACAGGATGTATAGGTGTATCACTACAAATCATGAGTGAGTATATGTACGAGTGACTATATAGAACTCTTGATCAATGAGTGGATGTGTATATAGATGGTGGAATTATTGAATTGGTTGTTGTAACTGGTATGGGTATCTCCATTTTTTTGAAAATTGTTTCTATTTTTGAATATGTGTTTCAAGGGTTACATTACAGTGAAAAGAGGTCTGTCACTCTGTCACAAGGATGGTGTCATCAGTGATGTCATGACTGATGTCACTGACCATGTCATGAGTGATGTAATATGTGACGTCATCAGCAGTGCATTGCACGCGCAAGTTATAGTGAGTCCAACTAACTATAACGTGGGAATTTCGTTGGTTTTATGCGAGTAAAATTTCCAGCTAACTATAACTGGTGTCAAACCTATGTTTTTTTCAGTGAATTTCATAGGGTTTGTAAATGCTATTTCCTAACTATAACGTGTGTAAAACCTATGGTTTTTTCAGTGAATTTCATAGGTTTTTTAAATGCTACTTCCTAACTATAACGAGTTTAAAACCTATGGTTTTTTCAGTGAATATATATATATATATATATTACCTACTGGCGGTCGCCAGTAGGTATATATAGTTAGGATTTTTTCTCTATGGGATTTTTGAAAATTCTATGTCTAATAACTTTGGCGTTTGTGGACGGAATTGGCTGAAATTTTCCGGAAAATGGCACATTTTGTTTCTGAGCAGCCCTTGAAAATTTGGGGGGGGTTCGTCAAGGGGGGGCCGAGAAAAAAGGGGGGGCCCAAAACGTGTTTTTAACATTGAGTTTTCCATAGGGCGGTTGGCCTCACTTTTAGCCCGAACGGCTGAATGGATTTGCACGAAACTTGGCAAAATTGTAGGGACTGGTAGCCCGATGTGCCTTTTGTAGGTCTCAATATATGTGCTCCAGTGGATTTTGAGAAATTAACGTTTAAAAAAAGATATATATCTGTAACAGCGGACCGGGCAGCGTCCCAGGACGCGTACTTTTCGCGCAACGGAGCTTTGTGAAGCGAAGCTGATTGGTTCTCTGGCGTCTGTCAACATTCCAAAAAGTCCGTAGCGGCCGCCATCTTGTCTCTCGGTAGGATCGAGAGACAAGAGGAGGCCAAAACAAAGGGGGAAATAACCATAAGGGGGCATAGTAGATCCTCGCTGACCCCCTAGGTTTGATGTGGAGGTTTTAAAAGGGCCCCGCGGGGCAAAAAAAAAAATAATAATAATAATCGAACGGCTGAATGGATTTGCACGAAACTTGGCAAAATATTAGGGACTGGTAGCCCGATGTGCCTTTGCTAGGTCTCAATATATGTGCTCCAGTGGATTTTGAGAAATTAACGTTCAAAAAAAGATATATATCTGTAACAGCGCTCCGCTTCGCGTAACGGAGGTTTGCGAAGCTGATTGGTCATTCTGTCACTGGGCTATAGTTGGGCTACATCTGGCTGATATTTGGGCTACATTTGTTTTTTTGTGTGTCTGGCGGCCATCTTTGGGCTACATTGGGCTACATTGGGCTTCATTGGGCTACATTGGGCTACATTTGGGCTCCAACATATATATAGGCCAATGTAGCCCAATATATATTTTTCAAAGTTAATTTTCGTAAAAACCACTGGAGCATATATCTTGAGACATAGCAAAGGCACATCGGGCTACCAGTCCCTACAATTTTGCCAAGTTTCGTGGAAATCCATTCAGCCGTTCGAGCTAAAAGTGAGTCCAACCGCCCTATGGAAATGAAGGAAATGAATGGGTAATTTGTAATTAGCAAATAGCTAATCGCAAACTAGGAATGGTAAAGAATCGCTATTTATTCCTTAAAGTTCGCTATTTAGGAAATGCAAAAAACTTTGATGATACATATGGCGGTTCATCTCTAACAAGATAAGAAGCATAGGGATACATTTATGATGACTGGCGCATCACCAGGGATGTGTTAGTCATTCTGTGCCGCTGTTCCGTCACCTATGGTGTGCTGCATTTACAATGCGGCGCATCATGGGGCAAAAACAGCACAGATGCGTGATGTATCTGTGCCGTAAAGGTGGCGCATTGCTGGAGTTGTATCGCAAGTGTGATGAAGCTCCAGCAAGGGTCGGGGGTGCCCCTGTCGCAGGGTTTCTGTTCTCACACAGAACTGTGGACAGAGGATTGGAACCTCGGCGAATTAGGGTGTCCCAAAACTCACGTTAGTAATCAAAAACTCCTTAGCAAGCTAGGTACAGTGTCACATTGGATATAACAAACTCTCAATGTTTAGACAATCCAGAATATGAACTTATAGTACCTCAGGATACGTGGAACTCATGAACAGTCGGTCGTTATATATTTCTTAGAAACCAGAACATGGAGTTAAGAAGAACACATGTGTATTTGAAATGTTTATTTACTAATGCCGTCTTCTCAGGCGTAGTATCTTAGATAATACAAGTACACATATTATCAGTAGCAAAATTACCAGCATAGTTACTAGTACATAAAAAGCGAATGGTGATAGTATGTTAACATGCTGTAAATGAATAGGAGTTAGCAACACTTATAAGCAGCCGCGGGCCGTGGAGGGAGTTACGGTGAGGCAGGGAGGCGGGGAGGGGGAGAAGCAGGGTGGAGAATACAAGTACACATATTATCAGTAGCAAAATTACCAGCATAGTTACTAGTACATAAAAAGCGAATGGTGACAGTATGTTAACATGCTGTAAATGAATAAGAGTTAGCAACACTTATAAGCAGCCGCGGGCCGTGGAGGGAGTTACGGTGGGGCAGGGAGGCGGGGAGGGGGAGGGGCAGGGTAGAGAGGGCTCCACCCTACTTCTCCCCCTCCCCGCCTCCCTGCCTCACCGTAACTCCCTCCACGGCCCGCGGCTGCTTATATCTCACCCTCCCTAATACACATATTATATTATTTGCTAAGAAGGTCTCTTTGTGTTGGTTTAGGGCGTGCCCATACTTTAGTGTCTTAGATTTGAAGGAATCACATCAGCATACACCAGCTCTCTCTTCATGTGAACCGCATCAACTGTTGTGTATGTGTGTTCGGCAAAGCAATATAAAACCCGCCTCATGCCCAGAATTGGCAGAAGTTGCACTTATGTTATGAGTATGAAGTCGTGGAGATCAGACCTCATAACAATTCTGTATCGTGTTGTTCTTGAAACTTTAGCACTCGCTGTACAGATATAGTTTAACAAGCAAAGCAGATAGTAGAGCAATAACATATTATTCTCATGTAAACCACGATGAACTACTAGGTGGAAAGCTAAAGCAACAACTAAGTGTTGTGTGCAGAAGTTGCAAAAAAGGAAAAATGGCGTTTAAACCGGTAATGAGCCCATGCTAACTTAACACGGTGTAAAGATATCCAGGACCTAGATGACACCTCCCCATGATCCGGAAACGAACTGAATAAGATAATAGAAGTGCCATCTCATGAGAGCAGATTGCAAGTTTATATGTGGACGGTCCGCAAGGTAAAGCATTAAAAACTAGGAAAATTTAATGCTAAAGAAAAATAAAACAGCCAAGTACTTTATCGAGTCTTAAGCCAATAGGCAAGGTAAATAATAAAAACTTGACAAATAAGTCAATGAATTGTCAATGAAATGCTAGTACTCAGCATATCAAACATGAAAAAGGTCTATGACATAACTGTGTATGCAAAATAAGCTGCAACAGCCTCCAATAGGAAGTCACCGTCTTCATCCGAAAACAGTTCAGCCATCCAATTTAAAAGCGGAAAAGAACATACGTGCTCTCCCAGCACCGGATCCTCTATCACCATCAGAGGACAGCTCGGTGGGTTTTCAAGAAAGCTCTGTTCCAAGAAAGACTGTGCTGCCGCCAGTAAATTCCAGGGACCAAGTAGTCCATGCATCAATGCCACAGCCATAATCCTTTCGCCAGGACAAACCAACTCGTGAGTAATGATAGGAGTCATCAGCTGATTAAAGTCGACGTCAGGAGAAACCGGTCCGCAGAGACACAAATCAATGGCCCAATCGAAATCACAGGTCAGGCAGTGAAATACAGGCTGGACACAGGTGAAGTAGGAGAATCGAAAAGATAATCCATATGCCGTGCTTAATATCGCCAACGGCATTGTGCCATAATATTCTAGCATGCGATTGCGGAACAGTGTCAGCAGCTGCAGGGTGGGAGGTTGCATAGGAGGGACATCCATATTTAAAAATGTAAAAAAGCACAAGAGCGTCCGCTGGTAATGCAAGTAAAAATGCCAATCCACGAACCAGAGTGCAGAAAATAGAATGAAAGGAAGCAGGGATGACTCCAAAGATTTTCTCAAATGAAGTCACGAGACCACTGGTAACAACTTTAAAAAAGTGCGCCAGGGACTTTGTGGAGGATGCGTTAAAGATAGTCGGAAACATGTTGCTGAAATTGAAAGGCAAATCTTAATTGAAAAGGGTGTGCACCTCTGTACGGGTGTTCGCTATGTGAAGTACGAAAGTTTCACGGGCCGAACTCAAGGCCACCTCTCTCTGAGACAAAAGAGCTCTTATTCTTGCCATGCCGTTGAAACGTGTCCCAAGGTTGGTATTTGTGGCCAGATTGAAAACTCCCTATGTTCATGTGTGGGAGGAAATAGAACATTTCTGCAGCAAATAACCCGTTCACTTACTGTTACGATAAAAGGAATACTTTTAATTAACTCAGAACAATCTTCATTATTGAGCATCAAATAACTACCATTTTCCAACAACTTGAACGTGGGGATGATAGCAGGAACTGGCGTGCCTTGCAACACGCAAGCCATATTTGGTCGGTGTTTGTTGCATGAACCGTGTAACTGTATGTGCCTACACATTAGTGAATGATCTGGCGTCTCAGTGCATTCCTCTCCATTCAGATAAACTTCTTGATCATCTTTGAAACATCTGTATGTGTATGGAAGCGACCAGACCTCATGAAGAAAAGCACTACCTAAAGGTTCATAACGACCTATTGGTATATATTTCATACAATTTGAAAACTTATATAAAGCAAAAGGCAGCGTTATTAAACCGTGGATAAGGCATGTTGCCAAAAAACCCGCAATCCTCTGCTGATGATGTCACTGAGCATGTCATGAATGATGTAATATGTGACATCATCAGCAGTGGATTACGGGTAATAGTATCTCTAGTTTACTCCCCTATAGCTGTCTTTCTTTTAACATAAGTGTCTGTTTCCTTCCCTTATACTTACTGTTTTTGGTTCGCTTCCGGTTCGCGAACTGGGAAGCGAACTAAGAGAAATAGAGGTTGGCACAGTTCCAAATATTGTACCAATTTTTTAATAACGGGGAGGTAGTTCTGAAAAGAACTTTTTTTTTATTTTTCTGAACATTTTTTTACTGTTTTTGAATTTTTCGGAACAGTTTTATATTTTTGGGGGTTTTTCTTGGAGGGGGCAATGAAAACGATTCATTGTAAAGGGCTCAACAGGAGCAACAAAACAAAAAAAAGAAGTATTTATTATTTTGGGCGTTTCGGACAAACTTGCATATGATAGTCAATAGCTCTGTTGATCAGAGTGATGCTTTTTTGTCCGTAGGAAATGAATCCATCGCAAAATGCGCAGATGTGTTTTACATCACCAAATCTCATTTGTATATTTAGCACCATCTCCCTGCCCTCTGGTCCCATTACTTCCGGTACAACAGATCTTCTGGCCATAATAGGGAGATTATCTAGGTCGTTCCGAAACTGTGCAGCACTGTAGTTGTTAGGATGCCACCTAGTCATATGGCGATGCATTGTGTAGTTTCCGAAACTGTATTTTTTGTCGGTCCCTCTGGACAGTCTATCTTGACATATAAGGCAAGTTACGTATCTTGCATTTACTTTTTTCTGACCTTTGGGAATTTTAAAAAATTGCCAAATGAAGTTTTCTTTCCGGTGAGACGTCCTGGGCTGCTCAGGCAAAAACTGCCTCTTTTCGTGCTCGTCCTCCTGTTCCTCTTCTTCTTCTTCTTGTTGAATTATAACTTGAGCAGGTGGTCCACTCTTCCTTGGATGTGGTGGAGGTGGTGGGGAAGCACCAGCTGAAGCTACTAAAGAAGCCATTGCTCAGTGATCACAAAGGGTCTTTCTCTCACAATGATGAAAGTCAGAGTGAGGAAAGAAGGAGGGATTTTCATCATTTGGGAAAAACAAGAGTTCTCAACCAATCAAAAGTGTTCATTTTAGATTATATGACCTAGTCTTACATCATTAGGAAACCAAAAGTGAAATGAACCAATGAAAAGTGTTATTACCAAGTCACATGACTTGCTGTAATTACGTTAAGCGCTTTGCAGGGCCTCCCGGTTTGCTTCCAGAAACCTGCGCTTTGCGACTCGCTTCGCGTACCAGTTCGCTAACGTAGTACATCATATGACGTATCACGCGACAACGTGAAACGTCATGCGGACGGGAGGCGTCACGATGTTGTTTTGTAACGCGGCACTTGCGGTAAAGAAACGTTTACCGGCTCGCGGTCTATTTCGCGGCATCAAGGTCAGCTAACGGGAAGCTTCCCGATTTGCGAAGCGGGAACGAAGAAAAAAAAATATTTTAAAAAAAAATTATTCATAAACATATAAAATATATTTTTGGATTTAAAGAAGAATACATTTTACAGCTACAGATATTAGCTGTTAAAAAACCAATGAAATTCACAGAAAAAACCATAGGTTATGGACCATATATAGTTAGGAATTAGCATTTACAAAACCTTGAAAATTCACTGAAAAAACCATAGGTTATAGACCATATATAGTTAGGAATTAGCATTTACAAAACCTTGAAAATTCACTGGAAAAACCATAGGTTATAGACCATATAAAGTTAGGAATTAGCATTTAAAAAACCTTATTTTACTCACACAAAACCATTGAAATTCCATATATAGTTAGTTGCACTAACTATATATCGCGCACCCGCAATCCACTGCTGATCATGTCACATATTACATCATTCATGACATGGTCAGTGACATCACTGATGACATCACTGATGACATCTCAAATGACATCACTGATGACATCACTGATGACATCTCATTTGACATCATTCTTGTGCTAATACGATAAACCTCTTCAGACTCTAATATAACCTTAGATACACTCAGTGTATACAGACACTCACACACTGCCACTCATCCATGGAGTTACTCACACACCCAGTCAGTCATGCAAAGAAACAATCTCACCTCCATTTCTTCAACTATACAGTTAAACACACCTTACTTATTGAAACATATACTAACACATATTTACTCTCTTATACAATCCCTGATACAAGTTCACAATGATCGATACAACCACTCACTCATTCAGTGGCTCTCATGCACAGTTATTTATATATGCCAACTCTCACATGTACTGTGTTTTACATATGTACTTACTATGACATGTAGCATTGAGATATCCATTCACTCATCAATACACTCATGCACACAGTCAACTGCCCATGTAGCTGTTTCCACATGCACTCTTGAACTCATACACCTAGTGAATAAACTGCTCACACATCTATGCATAGAGTCACACACCTTCCAGCCACCCCCACACAAACTCAATCTCCCATAGAAATACTTGGGCAACCAATTAATAACACATATAGCCTCTCGTATAGCTAATGATCAACACATGCAGCAGTTTACAGAACAACAGACATAATGATGTACAAATTAAGACAGTTTAGTCACTAACCCATGCATTCAGTGAGACACATTTAATCACTCACTCATACAGTCAGTCATGCACCTACTAAATCCTTCATCCAGACACTTATACATCCACTCAAGACATATTTTAACTTTACAGAAAAATACAGTCACTGGATGTTGTCATCAGTGATGTCATCAGTGATGTCATTTGAGATGTCATCAGTGATGTCATCAGTGATGTCACTGACCATGTCATGAATGATGTAATATGTGACATGATCAGCAGTGGATTGCGGGTGCGCGATATATAGTTAGTGCAACTAACTATATATGGAATTTCAATGGTTTTGTGTGAGTAAAATAAGGTTTTTTAAATGCTAATTCCTAACTATATATGGTCTATAACCTATGGTTTTTTCAGTGAATTTTCAAGGTTTTGTAAATGCTAATTCCTAACTATATATGGTCTATAACCTATGGTTTTTTCAGTGAATTTTCAAGGTTTTGTAAATGCTAATTCCTAACTATATATGGTCCATAACCTATGGTTTTTTCTGTGAATATATATATATATATATATATATATATATATATATATATATATATATATATATATATATATATATATATATATATATATATATATATATATATATATATATATATATATATATATATATATATATATATATATATATATATATATTACCTACTGGCGGTCGCCAGTAGGTATATATAGTTAGGATTTTTTCTCTATGGGATTTTTGAAAATTCTATGTCTAATAACTTTGGCGTTTGTGGACGGAATTGGCTGAAATCTTCAGGAAAATGGAACATTTTGTTTCTGAGTAGCCCCATAAAATGTGGGGGGGTTTCGTCAAGGGGGGGCAGAGAAAAAAGGGGGGTCCCAAAACGTGTTTTTAACATTGAGTTTTCCATAGGGCGGTTGGCCTCACTTTTAGCCCGAACGGCTGAATGGATTTGCACGAAGCTTGGCAAAATTTTAGGGACTGGTAGCCCGATGTGCCTTTGCTAGGTCTCAATATATGTGCTCCAGTGGATTTTGAGAAATTAACGTTCAAAAAAAGATATATATCTGTAACAGCGGACCGGGCAGCGCTCCAGTTCGCGTACTTTTCACGTTATGGAGCTTTGTGAAGCGAAGCTGATTGGTTCTCCGGCGTCTGTAAACATTCCAAACAGTCCGTAGCGGCCGCCATCTTGTCTCTCGTAGGATCGAGAGACAAGAGGAGGCCAAAGCGAAGGGGAAAATGACCATAAGGGGGCATAGTAGATCCTCCCTGACCCCCTAGGTTTGATGTGGAGGTTTTAAAAGGGCCCCGCGGGGCAAAAAAAAAAATAAATAATAATAATCGAACGGCTGAATGGATTTGCACGAAACTTGGCAAAATTGTAGGGACTGGTAGCCCGATGTGCCTTTGCTAGGTCTCAATATATGTGCTCCAGTGGATTTTGAGAAATTAACGTTCAAAAAAAGATATATATCTGTAACAGCGGAACGGGCAGCGCTCCAGTTCGCGTACTTTTTGTGTTACGGAGCTTTGTGAAGCGAAGCTGATTGGTTCTCCGGCGTCTGTAAACATTCCAAACAGTCCGTAGCGGCCGCCATCTTGTCTCTCGGTAGGATCGAGAGACAAGAGGAGGCCAAAGCGAAGGGGCAAATGACCATAAGGGGGCATAGTAGATCCTCCCTGACCCCATAGGTTTGATGTGGAGGCTTTAAAAGGGCTCCGCGGGGCACCCGGTTAGCGTAACGGGAAGCGGACTGGAGAGCGTACTACAAGGAATGAAGAATGATTGACTTTTAACTTATTGTATGTTTATAGACTTTTTTTAAACTTTTTTTTCTGCTGAGTGACGTCTCGGCCTATCTTCACGGGATGCAGTCCCTCCCATCTCGGCGTTTAAGCCCAGGGGGACCGGTAGTGTGGGAGAGATAACGGGGCATATTATCAAGGGGGTTTATCTCCGCTTTTTTGGCTTTAAAAGCCAAGAAAGCGGAGATAAAATTATCTCCGTATTACCTCGCTGTCGCTAACACCAGTTAGCGACCGCTAGTAGGAGATAGCGACTATCTTGGGCCCCACTTTGCATGTCAGTGATATTTATCACTAATGACATGCAAAGTGGGCATGCCAAGATGTTAGCGACTGGAAACAGTCGCTAACATCGCTATCTCCTATTACCAACTTTTGGAGATATTCGCGCTAAGCGCGAATATCTCCAAAAAGTAACACCTGCCCTGAGCAGTTCTTAGCCATGTTATCCAATGGGAGGTGGATAACATGGCTAAGAGCATTAGCTCAGTAATGCATGAATATCGCTGACTTTTCAGCGATATTAATGCATTGCGGCCGTTTTTTATCGCATTTGCGATAAACCTTGATAATAGCAAGGTTTATCTGCGATAATTTCTGACGATGCTTAGCGGTAAAAAATTCGTTGCTAAGCATCGTTAGGGTAAATATCGCTTAACTTTGGTAATATGCCCCAACGTCTGTTAACGTTCGATTCGAAGGAAATCAGGAAGTGTTGAAAAACATTGTCTGCGCCATCTTGCCTTTTTTCAAATGCCACACTTTTGTCGTGTACGGCAGCCATTTTAGATGACTTGACCAGACCCACTCTCTGCACGCTGTCGATCCTTAGCATGGCTCCCCACCCTCTCAAGCATCTTCCCAAGGCACTGGTCACCCCCGCTCTCTGTCTTATGCATGGGCAATAAACCTCCCCCCATCTGCGCTGCTCTTCCCTGAGAATCACACCCTGTGCCCGCCGGACACCTTCCTTTCGCCCTATTCACTACCGCACCCTCTGACACTCCTCTTCCTCTGTGTCCGATTGTCCAGGCCGGTCCCAGGCTATCAGCTAGCCCTGCAGATGTAGTTTATGGCCCCAGCTGTAAAGAATTACCCCTCTTCAAAGGAGTTATAGTAGATCAAGGCCCACACCCGATGAGATCCGTCACACCACACGCGTTCCTACTATCTGAAAACCATCCTGTATTGTGATTGGGGAGGGGACCGAGCCTGAAGCGGAAGATTCCAGGGATGACTCTTTGTACATCAAAGTTTTTACAATTATGTGTCACATTAAAAATATATAGCACTCCAACAAAGTAGTAGGATTATAAAACTTTAATAAGTTATAACTATATACAACAAAACAAAAACAGTAAAAACATTTAAACATTTTTAGGGAAAAAGAAGGAAGTAGCGGTCGGTTGTGCGAATAGTCCCAAGGCAGCACAACGTCCAGATTTCTGGACGGCACCCAGGTGATGTTGCCTGGGTGCCGCACTGATTTCGGTATCCGGCGTGGGGCGTCGCGGGGGTGGGTCATCAGTAGCGGTCTGTTGTGCGAATAGTTCCAAGGCAGCAGAACGATGGCACCAAGGTGATGTCCAGTAAGTTGCCGCCCCCCGAATAACGGCGTGGGGCACCCGGGGGGGGGGGAGGCGGCGTGAACGGGCCTCCCCAGGTGGAGCCTCGTCTGCTGTAGTGGGGCGCCCCTTTACCGTTTCAGTTGCCATTCCGTCCGCTTTTGGTCGACTGTGTCAAAATCCGCAATTCAGCTGAGTTGCCGCCCTCCAAATAACGGCGTGGGGCGCCCCGGGGGGGGGGGAGGCGGCGTGAACGGGCCTCCCCAGGTGGAGCCTCGTCTGCTGTAGTGGGGCGCCCCTTTACCGTTTCAGTTGCCATTCCGTCCGCTTTTGGTCCACTGTGTCAAAATCCGCAATTCAGCTGAGTTGCGCCCACTCTTGCGGTGCAGCGATAGGCGGCTGTCACAGGACTCTCAAAATGGCGGCAGGCTCTTTCCTTTTTGGGCCTGGTCCACTGAAATGGCCCTGGGACACCTTGGAAATCGGACGCTTGTCTGCTAGGTCTTGGACCCCATTCTCGAAAGCGTCCCCTCCGCCTTGAGGATTCTACAAAAGTCTTGGGGGCCCCCGACTCCTGTAGGCTTCCGGTGGGGAGCGGCTGCCATGATTGCTCGCGGGATGACCACGACGGAGCCATGAGATGGTGGTGCTTTCATGCTGACGCCAGCTTCAGTCTGAAACATCCAGAAACAAGGTGGGGCTTTCATCGTTTGGGAAAAAAAAATAGTTTTCATCCAATGAAAAGTGTTATTTTTAGGTCATATGATCAAGCCTTCCATCATTAGGAAACCAAAAGTAAAATGAACCAATAAAAAGTTTTATAAACAAGTCACATGACCTGTTATGCGGCATAGGGTATAAAAAGCGTAGAAAATCCGTTGGCACGTGAGGCGGCGTCAGTAGCGGACCGATGTGCGAATAGGCCGAAGGCAGCACAACGCGCCAAGATCCGGATGGCACCGAGGTGGTGTCCAGCAAGTTGTCGCACTGGTGTGGCCATCCTACAATGCTGAAAGTCGGCGTGGGGCGCCCCGTTGGCCTGTGAGATGGCGGCAGTAGCGGACCGATGTGCGAATGGGGCCAAAGGCAGCGCAACAATATTTTCTGAATAGAAGACACCACAAGGCGCTGAGATGCCAAGATCCGGATGGCACCGAGGTGGTGTCCAGCAAGTTGTCGCACTGGTGTGGCCATCCTACAATGCTGAAAGTCGGCGTGGGGCGCCCCGTTGGCCTGTGAGATGGCGGCAGTAGCGGACCGATGTGCGAATGGGGCCAAAGGCAGCGCAACAATATTTTCTGAATAGAAGACACCACAAGGCGCTGAGATGCCAAGATCCGGATGGCACCCAGGTGGTGTCTAGTAAGGTGCACTGGTGTGGCCATCCTACAATGCTGAAAGTCGGCGTGGGGCGCCCCGTTGGCCTGTGAGATGGCGTCAGTAGCGGACCGATGTGCGAATGGGGCCAAAGGCAGCGCAACAATATTTTCTGAATAGAAGACACCACAAGGCGCTGAGATGCCAAGATCCGGATGGCACCGAGGTGGTGTCTAGTAAGTTGCACTGGTGTGGCCATCCTACAATGCAGAAAGTCGGCGTGGGGCGCCCCGTTGGCCTGTGAGATGGCGTCAGTAGCGGACCGATGTGCGAATGGGGCCAAAGGCAGCGCAACAATATTTTCTGAATAGAAGACACCACAAGGCGCTGAGATGCCAAGATCCGGATGGCACCGAGGTGGTGTCTAGTAAGTTGTCGCACTGGTGTGGCCATCCTACAATGCTGAAAGTCGGCGTGGGGCGCCCCGTTGGCCTGTGAGATGGCGTCAGTAGCGGACCGATGTGCGAATGGGGCCAAAGGCAGCGCAACAATATTTTTGGAGTAGAAGACACCACAAGGCGCTGAGATTCGGTTAGCACCGAGGTGGTGTCTAGCAAGCTATGCAGCTGAGTTGCGTGCGCACTTGCGGCGAATAGGTCGAAGGCAGCACAACAATGTTTTCTGAATAGAAGACACCACAATGCGCTGAGATTCTGTAGGCACCGAGGTGGTGTCTAGCAAGTTGCCGTACTGGTGTGGCCATCCTACAATCCTGCTCCGAATAACGGCGTGGGGTGCCCGAAGGGGGGGGGGAGGCGGCGTGAACGGGCCTTCCTAGGTGGAGGCTCTCTGCTGTAGTGGGGCGCCCCTTTACCGTTTCAGTTGCCATTCAGCTGAGTTTCGGCCGCTCTTGATGCTACAGCGACAGGCGGCTGCAAGAGGACTCTCAAAATGGCGGCCTGTTCTTTGGATTTGGGCCTGGTCCACTAAAATGGCCCTGGAACACCTTAGAACTCGGACGCTCAAATTTTTTTTCCTTTCCTCTACATGCAAAAAAAGGTAAATGCCCGGTACGTTACACGCTTCATCTGCCACGATGTACTCTCCAGAGGAACCGAAAAAAAATATAGTTATGGTAACTATACCATGCATCGTCATATGGAGAGGTGGCACCGATTAATTATAGTGCTGCATAAAAGAGAGATTTGGAGGAGAACCCCCGACCTGCCAGTACATTCATCAAAGAAGTGGCACTGACAGCATCAGAGGCAAGGGAAACGGTCCCAAATATTTAGAAGAACTTTGGAAAGATTAAAATGACATGTTTAGATTGTGGCAAATTAATTTCATGTGGACAGATGAGTGTTACTCTAATAAATACAGCATATGAACATCATCATAGTCGATGGTTGGTAGAGACATTTTGACTATATCCTGGACCTGCCCGTCCTCGCCCAAAATGGCGCCGGAATAAATGGGACTCGTAACTCCTTGTTGTGTACTGGTTGCACAACCTTGATATCACGAGATACGTATGCAGTTTTGAAGCACATGGCGGGCGGGGACGAGAATAGATTGAATATTTCGATATCCCTATTGATATTAAGTTCTGATGTGTTATTGATTACTGTACTATTGAAAGTTCGAATTAACGTCACCCATGGTACTTGCCCGCAAATGTATATCTAGATAATTTTATTGTAAGTGGCCCTGTCGTATTTTAATTATAAAATGTACGTCCACCGATTCCGCAACTGTTAGACACTTTAGTTCTTGCAACCTAATGGCCCGCCCGTTACGTTCCTCTACAGTGTAAATGTCTACTCATCATATACGATTACAGTTTGCTCCGTGGCCGGCCCACGTGGTTATAGGCCCGTATTTGTATAATGACATTTTCACAATAAAGGTTTTTAAAAGAAAACATGGTAGTAGTATATACATTGGTAAAGTTTTTAATAATAGTCACTGTTTTCGAATCAGTAAAAGGCAAGTGAAATAAAGCAGTCCAATTACATGAAGGGTAAAAGGTATAATACGCAGGAACGCAGTAAAGATAAATGGTCAAGGGCTGTTGTGTTTTCTACTCCTGCAACATAAAGTGATCGATAAGAATCTGATATTCAGGCGTATCGGCGACTAAGACAGCAGGCCGACCCTCTTTTGCTCAACGGCTCCGTCATGGGACGAAGAAACGCCCTTTTTCTCGAAAAAGGAATATATTTTACTTGCAGGACAGTTGTAAATTTTCCGGGAAAGTACATTAGCCTGGAACATTATAACATATATTTAAGAAAAAATAATGTTCGAAAGCATCATTAGAATAAGAAAAGTAAAATGAACCAATGAAAAGTTTTATTAACAAGTCATATGACCTGTTATGCTTACGTTACGCGCTGCGCGTCGCGCCCCGGATCACTTCCGGATGCGCTAACGCGGCGCGTCATATGACGCATTACGCGACAACGCAGGTCTAGAATATAGTCAAAATGTCTCCACCAACCAGCGGTCGGAACACAACCCCTTTCAGCAGGCTAAATAGTTCTGTTAAATGACAACAGAAGGGACAGGCAACAAGAACCATCAGTCAAAGAGGGGAGGGCTAGTTCTTCTCTACCGGGTCACGTTGGGGCGCTACCGGAACTGATCGAATTGGTAGTCTACAGTGTTTCTGGATGTTTCAGACTGAAGCTGGCGTTAGCATGAGAGCACCACCATTTCCTAGCTCCGTCGTGGCCATTCGACGAGCAATAATGCTAGCCGCTCTCCACCAGAAGCCTGCGGGAGTCGGGGGCCCCCAAGACTTTTGTAGAATCTTCAAGGCTGAGGGGACGCTTTCGAGAATGGAGCCCAATCTCTAGCAGACAAGCGTCCGAGTTCCAAGGTGTCGTAGGGCAATTTTAGTGGACCACGCCCAAATCTGAAGAGCCGGCCGCCATTTTGAGAGTACTGTGGCAGCCGGCTATCGCTGCACCGCAAGAGCGGGAGCAACTCAACTACATGGTGAGCGAGACGCTGTAGTCGAAAGAGCGGGCGGTAAACAGCTGAATAGCGGAAGAGGCACAGTGTAGCAAAAGCGGGCGGAATGGCAACTGAAATGGTAAAGGGGCGCCCCACTACAGCGTGTCTTTAGGTGAAACGGATTGTGGGACAAGGTCAAGAATGGAAGAGTTACCAAAAGGCAAAAAGTTCCGCTTGATCCCGGGAGCCGGCCACCTATGTCGGGGGCGATCTCAGGCTACACCAGGAGAACACGACTTGGGGAGGGAGCCGGAGCCAAGCGCCCCCTCCGAGTCCGCGCCATCACACCGTCCCTCGGGGGCCTCCGTCAAGCGGTTCAGGGTGGCACCGCATTACATTATTCACAAATGCAGTCACGCCCTCAAACAGTCCCCACTTTACTTTGACAATAGTGAAGCTGAAGCAAGTGCAAATAGGCTTCAGACAGTGTTACAAGCACTCCTCAAAACTTTGAACCATCAGAGTGCATGAGTTTCATGCTCGATCGATTGAGCTAGCCGGATCGGGCAACAAAAAGTATAAAATAGTTATGTAAATAGTTGTTTAATAAAATGTTTTACCCTGTTACTTTGCTGGTGTGTTGTATATATTTGTAATATTTGCATAGAGTTTATCGTTATTTTGGGCGGGGTGGGTGGCGGAGCCGAGCTGTATTGCAGCCATCATGGTGTGGAGTTCAGTTCATCTCAATAGTTTCGTGTTTGTCATGAGGGGTTGTTCCTAATGTTTCTATTTTAGCGAGGTCAAAAAGAGATCCCATTAGTGGCCTACTGATTTTGCTCGATTCCTTTTGTTTTTTTACATGATTTTTCGCTATCTGCAAAGACTAAACAGAGTATTGCGACTCTGTGCTTGTTTGTAAATAGAGAATGAACCAAAGAGAACCAATTCTAAAACAGTAAATGCTTGGATAACAATCAATCAAATGGAGAGAGAAGCAGGCACGACGGATTACAACGGGGGCAAAGGCCTGCGTTAACTACCCTTCACTATCTTTTTTTTGTTTGTAAAAGCTTTTATTCGACACTTTGTCATAAAGCCAACACACATATAATACACATATTACACATATTTATCATTAAAAATTAATTGCAATAAATAAGCAACCATTCATAATGTGCAAAAATACAGGTAGGTGCAAGATATAATTGTGGAATAATTCATTGATCATACATTTAAAGAGGAATATACATACCAGGGTTTTTTTACTAGACCATTTGTTAAGAACAGTTATTACAATTATAAATAAATAGTTAAAAGCCAGAAGATGAAAATAAAATTTTTTTCTATGTTAACATTCCAAGTTTTTTTCTAATTATACAAACACTGTGGAGGTACCTACTCAAACCAAATACTATTAACCTACTGTTCGAGGATCTAAGTATACGCTCTGCCTCTTTGCATGAACGTGTCCCCAAGTTTTTACAAAGGGGTATAATCCATTTTTTCCGAGGTGCTACGTATAACGGGCAAAAAAAGAGGATGTGAGCCTCGTCCTCTTTTAATTTTAAGTCACAAGAAGTGCAATTTGGATCTTTATGTACTTTTCCCCACCTGCAAGTGATTGCATTAATCTGTAAGACCCCATATCTGAATTGGAGGAAAACAGATTTAGCCAGAGGTGGCTCAATTTCGTCCATGAAATGTTCGAATGAGGGCTGATCCTTAAACTGCAAAAATGTGTGTGTTAAGGTACCAGTAGCACGTTCATATGCGTATGTGTTTACATAATTCCAGTAGGCAGATTTTACTTGGTTCTTACAGATATTTGGCGAGGTGATCGATGTAGCTGGTGTATCCCAGAAGTGTGATAGACCTATTTCATTAAGCCAGTGAGATACATGTCTCAGCCACTTGATTGAGTTAAAGGAGTCCAGCTCCCTAACTTCCAATAGACCTGCTCTATAGTCAGCAAGTTCCGGGATAGACCACAATCTCACCCAATAAAGCAATGGTCGCAACCAACATAGGAGGTCTGTACGCTTTATATTAATGTCTAAATAGACCGGTACTACGGGTGTTTTTACAGGCAGTCTTAGTACACGTCTGACAAACATATTTTCGTCAGCCTCGAATGTTTTTTTAGAATGAGGCCCCCAGATCTCAGCCCCATACAAGGCAGCAGATTGAGCTTTTGCTTTGAACACTTCGATCGCAGGAGTTATGGCTTTAGATGTGCTCCCACCATGAATCTTTAAAATGGGGAGTGAATTCTGTTTAAATATTAACCTGCTTTTGTCACGTTGGTTTGTCCAAGACATTCTGCTGTCCAGCCTAATACCTAAATAGTCAAAGGAATCTACATATTCAAGTTTGGTATTGTTTAGGGCCAGATTCTTCTTAAATGATTTGGAGGGATTGATTGCCATATATTTCGTTTTTGATGAGTTGATTTCTAACCCCTTCAACTCACAATAACTATTAAATTTGTTTATTAAATTTTGCAGGCCATTAGGAGTTTGGGATATTAGGATGGTATCATCCGCAAATAATAGTGCTGTGACTGCCTCATTACACAATTTAGGTGAATCGTGGTTGCATTGAGCTAAGTAGTGGGGAATATCATTTACAAACAGCGAAAAGAGGGTTGGGGCCAGTACACACCCTTGTCTCACCCCCCTTTTCACTGGAATGGGTCGGGTAAGTTCTCCGTTTCTTCCCCACCTTACTTTAGCAAAGTTATCAGTATGCAATTTTATAAGATTAACCAACAATTCATCCGGGACACCCATCTTCTTTAGACATTCCCATAGTAAGTGACGGGGAACAAGATCAAACGCTGAGCGTAGGTCCATAAATGCAACATATATACTACACTTCTTTATCTTAACATATTTCCAGCATATACACATGAATCTGTACACTTGATCCACAGTGCTAGTCTTGGATCTGAATCCAGCTTGGAATTTGGAAAGGATTTCTAATTCTTCAATCCATATTAAAAGCCGATTTAAAATATGTCTGGCAACATTTTTTTGTAAAATATCAATTAAACTAATCGGTCTATAGTTACCCGGGTTGTAGCGATCCCCTTTTTTAAAAATAGTTACAATTTCGGCCCCTTTCCACGTTTCAGGGATCGGGGTTCCTAATAGAATTGAATTACACAAGTAATTTATGTAGGGGCACCATACCTCGATATTATGAGTGAATAAATCACCAGGTAGTTTGTCCGGTCCTGGAGCTTTACCCGCCTTTATAGCTTTTATTGCACACAAAGTTTCATTAGTGCTAAATTGCACAGGATTAGTACTCTGGATAAAAGACCCCGGATCATTGTATTCGGCAGGAGACCCTACTTGGTCATACAAAACCACAAAGTGGTCAAACCAAACCTTTTCGTCTAGGAAGAAGTCCCTATTGGAACTACCTTTTTTGTTATTTTTGGCTATTAGATTCCAGAAAGTACATTGGTCGTGTCTCTTAGCAGCACTCAACAGGTCTTCCCAGATTCGCTCATCCCATTCCCTTTTTGCATTTTGCATAAGGTTTTTATATGCTTTTCTGCATTCTCTAACCCTTGGCTGGTCTTTAGACTTCACGGCAATAATTAAATTAGTTTTGGCTAGATGACACTGTTTGTTGTACCATGGTGTCTCTAGTTCCAATTGCCTGTTTGTGTTAACTTTTTTGCTTATACAACTTTTACTCAGGAGAGGGGTTAGTGATTCCACTAGGTGGTAGTGCATTTTCAGGACATCGTGGGATCCCAACCTTATGTTTCCGTATTGGGGGATGATATCTGAGAAGATGCTATAAATTCCCAAGAGTGTTTCTTCTTTTGCTAAGATATGAGGCCATTTAATTGCCCTCCTATTATTAGAGACGGCAACCTCTACTACCCTGCCCTCACTTCCCATCCTGTTATCATGAACCAAAAAAGGGTCAGATAATAGCCCTAACTGCAAGGGAAAGTGATCACTCTCTGGTCTGTTCACGACCTTAAGGGCCAACAATAAGTGCCAGAGATTAGTTGAAATAAGCATGAAATCGATCAAGGATTTAGACGACCCCTTGCTAAAGGTGTTATTAGCCGGTTTATCCGGGTCTAGTCGACCATTACATGCCCGCAGTCCATGGGATACAGTCAATTCGTAAATCTGCATTGCAGCCACTGTACATTTTCCACACTTTACATTGTCTAAGGGGGGGATATCAAGCGCTCTATCTTCATTTTCCAATAATTTTTCGAGCCCCTTTATGGGCTCGAACTGGCAGTTGAAATCCCCACCTATGTATATTTGTGATTCAGGTTCTAGGTTAACTAGGTAGGAACTAAGCTGTTCAATAACCATTGATGACTTATTTTTTGGAGAAGGTCTATTATAGACATTTATCATATATACATCTCCCAAGTTTCTAGTGGTTAGCTTGACGCCAAGTAAATCATTGGAAGCAAAGTACAGGGGCGATACAACAACATCTAGAGATATACTTATCCAGATTATTAGGCCCCCAGAGGGTCTGCCTCTTACAGATGCGGTTGCCCCCTTGAAAAATGTCTTGAAACCAAGTCTATGTACAATGTTAATAGCCCATGTTTCCTGCAAGAGTATAATTTCATGCTCCTCCATAAAGGCGCTCCAATTTCTATCGCTCAGATTCCTGGACAACCCTGCAATGTTCCATGACAGTATCTTTAAGTCTTGGTTAGGCTTACAAGATTCTTGGTTGATTGGGTGGCTTATGGACAAGGATTCGCCCTCGTTGAAATCAACCGGGGGCGCCAATACAGGTGCCTGGTTCCAGTGTACTTTATTAAACAATGAAAATGCAGGTGGACCGTAGCCCTCGATGCTACCATCAGCAATTGGAACCGATCCTTGTTGGTCAATTGCTTTTCTTCCGGGTATTTTCCCTATTTGCTTTGGCTTGAGATTATCATTCCCAACGTGCTGATCCTCATTGAAGGAATTAGTGGTCATGCCTTTAGATGTAAGCATGGCGCAAGTATTTACAATTGCTTTTACACAATGGTTCCCTGTTTGACTATTGGGCAAGGGGGGTGAAGGCCCATATAGGCCATCTTTTCCTTCTTGTCAATTACCCCACCATGACCAGTTTTTGTCCCCATCCATGTTTCCTGGGAACATTCTTCCTACTGGGGTTGGAGGATCAAAGAATGAGTACCTGTTGTTTGTCAGACCTAACCGGGATGGATCTCTTGTGTCTTGGGGCCGCTGCATAGGATAAAAGTAGCTAAGATCACAGGTACCAATTCCCAAATGGCATCCTCTTTGATTCTGGCCATAAACAAGGTGAGCAATGGAGGGGTCCTTGAAATTAACCAAAATACAGTCCCCTGCTATGTCTTTCGGTCTAGTGCCCAACCAACTAATTCTTCGGACTTGGATAACCTGGCAGTTAACAGAATATGGCAAAGGTCTGTTTTCTCTGAGCCAATATAAAGTCTTGTTCTTCAGCTCATCGTAAGACTCCCTTTTGTTAGATTTCAAGGGAGGGACCCCAGTTAGCACAACTACATATGGTTGACATCCCGGTGGAAGGTGTGCATTTGGGGTCTTTTTCAATACTGATTTGACTCTATTAAGATTAGCTACTTGAGCATTAGTGTCCGAGCCACAATTAGTAGAACAAGTAGGAGGTTCAATCCCATCGTCCGGTTTAGATGGTACCAAGGCTTGAGTGGTAGTAATTGTATTTGCCAAATTCACTTTACGTGGTGCAGGTTTCGGGGGGACAGTCAGCGCGATTCCTCCATTGATTGGGTGTGCCTCGACAGACTCAGATTGACTTCCCCTTAAAGCATTGTTTGTTTCATTCCGGTCTGTCGCATTGTCCTTCCTAGATCGTCGGATTTGATGTATTAGGTTTGGTACTGTGGGGCTTGTATCCGCCCTCGTGGTATCTCCTCCAATTTTGGAATGTAATTTTATCAGAGATTTCACGGCAAAAAAATTGTCCAATGATGTTTGTTCAAATTTGTCTAGTCGCTCTGTTAGCCCTTTTAGTTTTTCAATAACTGGTGAGAGCAAGGTTGACATGAGTGTTTGGATCTGGTCGAGAGACGGGTTCACGACTGGTAAATTTTTTGGGCAATTTGTAGGTTCCAAGTCCCTCGTTTGGCCGAGTGTGACATTATGGTCATCCCCCACTTGTAAATTGCTTATTTCTGACCTCATGTTAATGGTTTTAGGTTCTATAGATTTACAGTAGGAACCTCCATTCACGTAGTTCCTACGACTTTTCTCTAGTGTTTGTAGTCTATAAGCTTTCCTCGGGGTAACCACTCTCTTCCTTTTAGTAACAACTCGTCTTGCCTTTGGCGAAGGGGATGTAATTGCTAGCCCTGGAGGCGTATCATGTACCAGGATTACAGGTAATGCCGGCGGATCGGCTGTTATGTTGTCCGAACGGTTATTTGTAATAGTTCCACCTTGGGTTATATTTGTAGGTGCAAAGTCTGGGACGATCTCAAAAACGCCATTGACTTGCCTTGTATCAACAGCGCAGGGTTGCAAATGTCCAGTTGGTACAGGGATTAAAGGTTCAATTGAAGTTGTGTTCACTGGGGATGTGGCATGTGCTAGTGATCCTAAGGAGGAACGTTTTTGTGCCAGGAATTCACGGGATAGTCTGCGTTCTGCCATAATAATTTCCTTTTCTACAACGGACACCGCGCGAGTAATAAAGTTGTCCATCGTGCATATTGTAGAGTTCCCCCCTCTTCTAGAGCTTCTACCTGAACGAGTAGACATTGGGGAATATGAAGACATACGTGATCACAAGGATAATATTATGACACCCGTATCAACAGTTCAATGGTTTTACCTGAATTATCAGGGGGGTGGCCCGTCCCGGCCCCTGCTGGCCCCGGACGGCCACAGACGGCCCGCCCTTTGCCCGGGCTTCGCCCGGCGTCCCGCTTGCGTCCCGCAAGACGGCTCCCCTCTGGTGTTATAGGATGGGCGGTGGTGGGCGGGGCACGCAGGGGTGCGCTGACTGGATGTTACGTGGTCAAGCAGGGACTCTTGGGATACTGAGTCCCTGCCGCGCTACCCCTGCAGCCTCCACAGGTGATGTACTGCCTCTTCAGTGCGGCAATCAGGCAAGGACTAGCAGCGTTGGTGGGTTGGTCAATCTCCCACGTAGCGAAGCGGCTCCCGCGCAGCGGGAGCGGCGAGCTGTAAACAGCGACAACAACAGCAAAGGCAAAGAGGGCGGGCAAACTCCCACGTCGTCCAAGTGCAAAAAGGGATCACACAGGCAAGGTTCCAATCTTCCCTTTTACCTGTTTTGCCGGTGGGGGCGGGGCACGCAGGGGTGCGCTGACCGGATGTTACGTGGTCAATCAGGGACTCTTGGGATACTGAGTCCCTGCCGCGCTACCCCTGCAGCCTCCACAGGTGATGTACTGCCTCTTCAGCGCGGCAATCAGGCAAGGACTAGCAGCGTTGGTGGGTTGGTCAATCTCCCACGTAGCGAAGCGGCTCCCGCGCAGCGGGAGCGACGAGCTGTAAACAGCGACAGCAACAGCAAAGACAAAGAGGGCGGGCAAACTCCCACGTCGTCCAAGTGCAAAAAGGGATCACACAGGCAAGGTTCCAATCTTCCCTTTTACCTGTTTTGCCGGTGGGGGCGGGGCACGCAGGGGTGCGCTGACCGGATGTTACGTGGTCAAGCAGGGACTCTTGGGATACTGAGTCCCTGCCGCGCTACCCCTGCAGCCTCCACAGGTGATGTACTGCCTCTTCAGCGCGGCAATCAGGCAAGGACTAGCAGCGTTGGTGGGTTGGTCAATCTCCCACGTAGCGAAGCGGCTCCCGCGCAGCGGGAGCGGCGAGTTGTAAACAGCGACAGCAACAGCAAAGGCAAAGAGGGCGGGCAAACTCCCACGTCGTCCAAGTGCAAAAAGGGATCACACAGGCAAGGTTCCAATCTTCCCTTTTACCTGTTTTGCCGGTGGGGGCGGGGCACGGAGGGGTGCGCTGACCGGATGTTAGGTGGTCAAGCAGGGACTCTTGGGATACTGAGTCCCTGCCGCGCTACCCCTGCAGCCTCCACAGGTGATGTACTGCCTCTTCAGCGCGGCAATCAGGCAAGGACTAGCAGCGTTGGTGGGTTGGTCAATCTCCCACGTAGCGAAGCGGCTCCCGCGCAGCGGGAGCGGCGAGCTGTAAACAGCGACAGCAACAGCAAAGGCAAAGAGGGTGGGCAAACTCCCACGTCGTCCAAGTGCAAAAAGGGATCACTATCTGCAAAGAGAGAGTACTCCTAATAGAAATGAGGGGGAGGAGGGGCAGCATTCAAAGCAGATCAGTGTGCATAAACACGAAAATGTTTTTACTTACCACGTACTTGACATTCGACAGCTTATGATATTTGCTATTAAAAAACCATTGAAATTCACTGAAAAAGCCATAGGTTAGAGACCATATATAGTTAGGAATTAGCATTTAAAAAACCTTGAAAATTCACTGAAAAAACCATAGGTTATAGACCATATATAGTTAGGGCTTAGCATTTAAAAAACCTTATTTTACTCACACAAAACCATTGAAATTCCATATATAGTTAGTTGCACTAACTATATATCGCGCACCCGCAATCCACTGCTGATGATGTCACATATTACATCATTCATGACATGGTCATTGACATCACTGATGACATCACTGATGACATCTCAAATGACATCACTGATGACATCATCTAGTGTCTGTGTGTTTTTGTAAAGTTTAAATATGTTTTACATATTGAAGAATGAGTGGATGTATGGAAGACTGAGTGTGTGTGTGGCTGGCTGGGAGGTGTGTGACTCTGTGCATATCAATGTGTACTTGTATCAGTGATTGTATAAGAGAGTAAGTATGTGTTAGTATATGTGTGAAAAGTATGGTGTTCTGTGTTTAACTGTATAGATGAGGAAATCGAAGTGTGATTGATTCTTCACAGGACTGACTAGGTGTATGAGTGCATATGATAGTGTTGTAATAATGAGTGACTGTATGTATGAGTGATTGTATGGGTGAATAAGTGAATGTGTGTGTAGACGTAGGAATCAGTGAGTGCGTATGTAGTAACTGGTATTGGTGTGTCATGATGTCATCATTGATGTCATTTGAGATGTCATCAGTGATGTCATTTGAGATGTCATCAGTGATGTCATCAGTGATGTCACTGAAGTATGGTGTTCTGTGTTTAACTGTATAGATGAGGAAATGGAAGTGTGATTGATTCTTTACAGGACTGACTAGGTGTGTGAGTAACTCCATGGATGAGTGGCAGTGTGTGAGTGTCTGCATAGGTGTATGAGTGCATATGATAGTGTTGTAATAATGAGTGACTGTATGTATGAGTGATTGTATGGGTGAATGAGTGAATGTGTGTGTAGACGTAGGAATCAGTGAGTGCGTATGTAGTAACTGGTATTGGTGTGTCATGATGTCATCAGTGATGTCATTTGAGATGTCATCAGTGATGTCATCAGTGATGTCATTTGAGATGTCATCAGTGATGTCACTGACCATGTCATGAATGATGTAATATGTGACATCATCAGCAGTGGATTGCGGGTGCGCGATATATAGTTAGTGCAACTAACTATATATGGAATTTCAATGGTTTTGTGTGAGTAAAATAAGGTTTTTTAAATGCTAAGCCCTAACTATATATGGTCTATAACCTATGGTTTTTTCAGTGAATTTTCAAGGTTTTTTAAATGCTAATTCCTAACTATATATGGTCTCTAACCTATGGTTTTTTCAGTGAATATATATATATATATATATATATATATATATATATAGACGCACACACACACACACACCCACACACATGCGCACACAACCTGGTGGCAATAGACAGTAGGTAGTTATTCTGAGGACCAAAGTTTCCATATGAAAAGCATTTTTTGTTTAGCCAGTAACTTTGGCGTCGCATAATGAGTCTTCCCCTTTTTGGTTCAGCTGCTGTCTTGAAAATTTCAGGGTGATCCGCCAAGTGGGGGATGAGAAAAAAGGAGGGTTTTAAAATTAATGAATTTCCCTATGTTATGTCTATAGGGATTTTTCATTTTTTGAACTGCTGAATGGAATTACAGCAGTTATGGCAGAAAGCTAGATGTGGTCCAGAAAGAATGCTTTCTGTAATTTGGTGTAAATGTGTTCAGTAGTTTGAGAGATATATAAATTTAAAAACTATAGATATCTGGGAATTCTTACAGTTGACTCGCGGATTCGACTGAAATTTGATTGACTGATTTGCATATAGATGGGTCTGAACTAAGGTGGCAAAGTGAGCTAAAGAATGAGGTTGGATTCAACCCAGATCTGTGACTGGGGGTGAGTGTCTGAAAAGTTTCAGCACTCCGTCCATCATCTCCTTGTGTTTGCCAAACCTTCAACCAGGAAATCTAGGCAGCCATCTTGGGACTAGGCTTAAAGCCGAGTCCCACTAAAATGTAAAAAAAATTAAGAAAAGGGGCAATATAGGGCCATGCAAGGGGTTAAAAGTGTTTTTATTTTATTTTGCAAACAAGTTGCGAGTGGACCCACAGATCTGTGAAAACATGTTAAAAAAAAGACATGCAGTCTCCCGCTAGTCTTTTTTATGAAGCAGACGGGTGGGCCAAACCCCAGGGTCCGTGTTTATTAATAATGCGGGGCATGCCTCTGTGCCCCGCAGACCGCCACCTCCATGGGACAAACAATTTAATAATTCAGGACCACACATAGGTCCCCGCAGCCCTCGGTATTGTTACTTAGGGTGGGCGTAGTTGGCAGAGTACCACTACACGTAATTCTGTGTAGTTGAACAAAAACTCTGTGAACTCAGCTCCGCAACTCCATTCTATCATGCCAATTAACAAAACAGAAACCTCACATACCTTTGATAATATAGTCATCTGACAAAAGTAAAAATGAAAATACAGCAAGCAGTGAGAGAGGTGATGATTTTTGGGTCCTCCATAACCTAGGACAAGAACCAAGCAGATGCCTTTAACACAAAGAGCAGGCAACAATTTGGTGATGGTCCCATCCCCCTTGGACCACCACAAGCACAATTATGGGCAAAAAATGTAATCCTAACCAAAAGTGCTCTTTGTGTTTAAGGCATCTGTTTGGTGCTCCCCCTAGGTTAGGGGGGACCCCAAAATCATCACCTCTGTCATTGCCTGATATTATTCAAAGGTCACTTTTGTGAATTGGTTGTATGCATTTTAGTATGTAAAGGTAAAATAGTTTTATCATAGGGTTGTGGGTGCAGTAGCTTACTCCAGAGTTTTTGCATGAATTCTGTGTTAGTGAAATTCCCCTCATCTCATTCCAACAAATAAAACAGAAATCTCAAATACCTTTATTCAATCAACAAATAACTATCTTTGCATGCTAAAATGTATATACTCATCTCACAAAAGTGAAAATGAAAATATAGCAAGCAGTATCTTTAGTTCAACAACAAATGACTCTATCTTCACATGCTAAAATGCATATAGTCATCTCACAAAAGTGAAAATGAAAATGAAGCAAGCAGTGAGAGAAGAGATGATTTTGGGGTCCTCCTTAACCTAGGGAGAGAACCAAGCAGATGCCTTGAACACCAAGAGCACCTCATGCTGAATGATTCGGTGGTGGCCCATCCTCCTACGTCCACCCCAAGCACAGTCAGTTATGGGCAAAAATACAATCCGGACCAAAGGCCCTGCAAAGCATTATGGGATGAGATTCTAGAGTGCAGTGAATATTATAATATCCAATCTCAAAACATTCCTCAAGAGGCAGGCTCTCCCGGCTCAGCTGAGAGCTAATACTATAATATTCACTGCACTCTAGAATCTTGCCACATTATGCTTTGCTGGGCATTTGGTTGGCATTGCATATTTGCCCATAACTTTGCTTGGGGTGGTATTAGGAGTATGGGACCACTACTGACTCGTTCAGATAAGTTCTTTGTGTTCAAGGCGTCTGCTTGATCCCCCCCAGGTTAGGGGTGACCCCAAAATCATCACCTCTCTCATTGCCTAATATTTTTCAAACTTCACTTTTGTGAATTGGTTATATGCTTTTTTAGCATGTGAAGGTTCAGTTGTCTTATCAAAGAGTTATGGTGCAGTAGCTAACTCTGCTACGTGGTGTAGTTGCGAGTTTTGCATGAATTACATGTTTTTAATGAAATACGTAGTTAACAAACCTCCGCTAGTGGAGCAGAGTTCATTGCCCACGGTTACTTGCTAATACTCTGGGGTACTGTTAACAGTTTAGTCAGAGGTTGCCTGGGGACCACCACCTCCCCAGGGCAATAAATCATGCATATGCATGGGGAGCAGGCTACCACCCCCTGGGGAAAAATAATATATTGAAGCAGGTCCATTGTGGACCCCCAGGCACCACCACCTCCCTGGAACTAAAGTAAAGATTGGATGGGGGCAACGTGACTCCCCCGCCCCCACCCCTCTGAAGCCATAAAAGACCCTGTGGACTTCCACACCACAGGGCTGGCTCCTGCTATGTCCCAGGGTGTCTAGCCGGGAAACATAGCTATTTGCTACGGCTTTACAGGAGTCTTACCACTCCCACCAAGCCATTGCAAACTGTGCTACCCTTTGAGCAAGCACAATCATTACAATGCTCTTGCTTGCTGAAAGCGCAGCAAAATTGCTTTTGAACATTGCCATGTTCAAAAGCAGTGGCAACCCCTACAGGATGTGTGGAGCCATCAGTAATGGCCTGGGCATTCAGGATCCCCCCACTGAACAAAACAAAGTGTCTAGATGCCCTGGGTGGGAAATGCAAAAACAACAGTTGATGGACAGAATGCAGAACAGTATCATACATTCACCCCTGTACAGAGATCGGGCCTAAATCCATTGATTTTTCTCTCACCATGCCATTCCAGTTTGAACCCAGCCATATGCAAATCAGTCTTGACACTGTACTTCATGGCAACAGTCCAGCCTGAACTGCCAAGCCAGGTCCTCCCTGGACTGGAAACAAGCATCCTAGGACTGGTTTTGGGCTTTCAGCCCTCATCAGCCAGGATAGCTTGATTCCAGTGGCATAGAGAGCACGGGACTCACGTCAAAGCATAACCGTCCCACTCGGGGTATCAAATGCAAAAACAACAGTTGATGGACAGAATGCAGAACAATATCATACATTCACCCCAGTACAGAGATCTGAGCCTAAATCCATTGTTTTTTTGCTCACCATGCCATTCCAGTTTAAACCCAGCCATATGCAAATCAGTCTTGCCCTGTGCCTCATGGGAACAGTCCAGCCCGAACTGCCAAGGCAGGTCTTCCTTGGACTGAAAACATGCATCCTAGGACTGGTTTCAGGCTTTCAGCCCTCATCAGCCAGGATAGCTTGAATCCAGTGGCATGGAGAGCACAGGACTCACGTCTGAGCATACTCTTCCCTTTTGCGGTGACAAATGCAAAAACAACAGTTGATGGACAGAATACAGAACAATATCATAACATTAACCCCAGTACAGAGATCTGGGCCTAAATCCATCATTTATTTGCTCACCATGCCATTCCAATTTGAACCCAGCCATATGCCAATCAGTCTGGACCTGTGTCTCATGGGAACAGTCCAGCCCGAAGTGCCAAGCCAGGTCCTCCCTGGACTGGAAACAAGCATCCAAGGACCGGTTTCGGGCTTTCAGCCCTCATCAGCCAGCATCGCTTGATTCCAGTGGCATGGAGAGCACGGGACTCACGTCTGAGCATTCCTGTCCCACTCGGGTTGACAAATGCAAAAACAACAGTTGATGGAAAGCATGCAGAACAATATCATACATTTACCCTTGTACAGAGATCTGGGCCTAAATCCATCGTGTTGTTGCTCACCATGCCATTCCAGTTTGAACCCAGCCATATGCAAATCACTCTTGACCTTATGCCTCATGGGAACAGTCCAGCTCAAACTGCCAGGCCAGATCCTCCCTGGTCTGGAAACAAGCATCCTTGGACCGATTTTGGCTTTCATGCCTTATCGGCCAGGATAGCTTGATTCCAGTGGCATGGAGAGCACAGGACTCATGTCTGAGCATTCCTGTCCCACTCGGGTTGACAAATGCAAAAACAACAGTTGATGGACAGAATGCAGAACAATATCATACATTTACCCTGGTACAGAGATCTGGGCCTAAATCCATTTCTTTTTTGCTCACCATGCCATTCCAGTTTAAATTCAGCCATATGCAAATCAGCAAAGGTGGGGCCAGGGCACCCAGGTCCCTGGGGCTAAGATCAGCTAGGGAGGCAAGCTGTAAAGTCTAGTCTGTCTCCTATTAGTCCTACTTCTTTTTATACTCCCTTGTCTAATCTCTTTTTATACTGCCCCCTGTCTCCTTATACTCTGTGTTTTTCTTCTTATACTCTCCCTTCTCTCCTCATACTGCCATCTTTGTCCTCATACTGCTCATTGTATTTTTATATTTTCAAGTATTTTCATACTCTAATTATCCTTTTATAATGCAGTGTCTGCTTATATCCTCAGTTGTATTTATATTTCATATTGTCTCATAGTCCTCTTTCTCTTGTTGTAAGTCCTTCCATTGCCATACTCTTATGTTTGTTGTCATAATTTCTCCTCTCTTCTTATCAGTAATATAATAGTCTATTTGATATATTTATTTTTCTAAAGTGATATATATTTTTTACAATAGATTCTTTTGATCATCACTGAAAAAAAATCATCATGCCTTCTAAAATTGAAAAGAAGAAAGGACGAAACAAAACAGTTTATTTAAAGACAACTCATGTATAACATTTACCTGAAGAACAATGTGTTAACAGAAAGAAAAAAAAGTCCTGGTAAGAAAACTAAGACTTTTCTGAGAAGATTGTCAACCAGTATTAGTAGTGTGCGTAAATTAAAACATACTGTGACTGTTTCTGCAACTAAGAGATAAGAGAGGATCCATGGAAAAACTTGTGAAGAAAAGGTATATAGTAAAAGGAGGAAAAACCTATTTTAGGAAATAAGGAAGGAGATGTTTTATAATAGAATTTTATTTAATTTGCCTAAGTTAATAAAGAATTGTAAGAAGAAAACTGCATTTTATAAGAAGAGAAAATGTATTGAAAATGTAATTGAGAAAGCTTTCCAATTAAAAAAAAAACGTTTTATTTTAGTAATAAATAGAATTCGATCACTAGATAAGCCAATCCATTTAATGAAGAGCAAAAGTAAGTGGAGAATAGTAATTAATAGAAGTAATTTTTCTGACTTTTTTTGGGTGAATGGAAACATAGTTCAAGTTCTGAGCCTTTTTTTAATGAGGAGAGTTATTTTCAGAGTAATGAGTTGTTGCATGCAGTTGACACAACAGGTCGTGCTTATGAGGTTAAAAATGGTTGTCCTATTGAGAAAGAGAAAATCGTTCATAGTAATGTAGAAGACGTGTTAGCTGATGAAGTATTAGGGAGAAGGCCTAAAGGTCCAGTGTACACTTGAAATTGCAGTAGTATTTGTAGTGTACGGCAGGAATCTATTGATTTTTTACGCAATTTCTTACGCAACTATACTAAGAAAAGTGTTAAACAAAAGATTAAGATGTTGCAAGGATTAGACCCTTGCAGAGTGAGATAAAATACTGGTTTGCAAGGACATTCTTTGGCTTGGCTTTCTAAAAAAGTATGTAGAAGTGTTTTTCACCATTTCAGGATGTTGGCAGTACATCATACTGAAATTAGGAAATTAATCAGAACGTTGTATTATGCAAAAAGTCCAGCTCTAATGTTAAAGAAGTTAACCAGTGCTCTTTTGCATGGATCTGTGTCAGATGTAAAGAACGTTTGTGATGAAATTCAGGTTAGTTACTTTGGTGTAGAAGAAGATAGTGCTGAAATTGATACGTTAGTTAAAGGAAATGTAGAAGAGAATGTACAACATTGCACTACAGAAAAGTTTGAGCAAGAAATTACAAAGTTCAAGGTGATTTCAGGTGAAACACAAAATTATTCTTGTATGTTTTGTCGACGTACTCATTATAAAAATCAGACTAGGACTGTTGATTTGTATTTAAAATGTGAAAAGGAAAATAATAAGGAGTGTATGGAATTTTTAACTTATTTTTGGGTAGAGAATACTTTTGATTTGGGTTGTGATCAGCGTATTTGTAAATATTATTATAACAAATTAGACGAAAATAAAATGCCCGCTAGAGCTGTGCATAATAATTTTAAGTTGGTAAAAATTCCTTCTGAACTGGTGGATTTAAATACTTATGAGTCTATTCTTAATCTATGTGTGCATCCTTTTCAGGCTATTGTTCGTATGGAGCCTAAGACAGGGAAATTGCCTCCTTCAGATTTATAGAGAAGATTAAAGGGAAGAGTTGTGTATTTGCCATTAGATTTAAAGAAAAATATTGTAACAGTTGGTGTAGAAAATGTAGAAGATGAACCTTTAGTTATTTTTTTGGAACCTTTAATTATTCTTGTTAATGGCGTAAGAAAATCTGGTAAAAATTAGTGGATGGTAGGAAAGTGAAAAAGACAACGTTGTATCTGATAAAAAAGAATCAATATTATAAAGACGTGTTTATGAGTGAAGAAGAAATAACTGTAGAAGAAGATAGTGACTTGCCATCTGGACAAATTGAAAAAGTGGATGTGTCTGGAACTGAAGAAATATATGAACATTATAGTGTTCATCCACTGCATTCCAAAGAAGTGATGGGGAATACTATATAGTTATTCCAAATGAAAGAAGCAAAGGGAAGTCCCATTAGTGTATGGGAAAAAAGCTTGGAAGCTCGTTGTTTCCCTCAATTGTTTCCCACAGGAAAAGGAGGATGATATGATGACCGACCTGTGCAGATTCCTGCATCTGAATACCGGACATTAAGATTGTATGCAGAAGATCCAAGATTTCGTAAATGTATTCCGTATTTGTTTCATCTTTTGTTTGAGAGTGATTTGTCTGGACTTTCTTATGCAGTAAACCATATATTGAAAACAGGTGTACATCTGCAAAATGTTTCGGCAAGAGAATTCATGGATAAAGTATACCAGAAAGATAATGTTTTGTAATCTCAGCTAATTAATCTCATGGCATGTCAGCGTGGTACTAATGAGTACTGGTACCGTCCTCATGGAGAACTTAAATGTATGTTAAGGAACTTAGGAACTCCTACATGGTTCCTTACTCTAAGCTGTGCTGAATATGCTTGGGGTGATTTACTTCAATTTCTTCAAGAGGCAAATCCAAATATAATAAATATTGAATACAAGACACCTGGAGAATTGTGCTCTTTGGATCCAGTTAATGTATGCAGGTATTTCAATCATAGATTTAAAGCTATGATGTCTTTTATCACCAATAAAAAAAATCCTCCTCTTGGAGAGGTTGTGGACTTCTTTTAGAGAAAGGAGTATCAAGCAAAAGGTGCTCCTCACATACACATGCTACTATGGATCAAAGATGGTCCCAAATTTGGAACAGAGTCAGCTGATTCTGTGATGTTTTTTATTGAAGAATACGCTACATGTGATATATCTAAAAGCACACAGGATAAGGACTTAAGACAACAGGTCTTACGATTCCAAAGCCTTCGTTGTGGGAAATACTGTTGTCGAAAGTACAAATCTAAAGACAAATTCTACACCAAATGCCGTTTTGCATTTCCACATCCAGTAATATCGAAAGGAAGAGTGAACAGTTTTATGTCATCTTTGCGACATACTATCAGAAGAAAGTCTCCTAAAAGTACCTACAATTTAGGAAGAAATGAAGACTCAAAATATATAAATGACTACAACCCAGTCATTTTGTCTATGTGGAATGCTAACATGGCTATTCAATATGTTGCAGACAATTCCATTGCTGTTGCTCGATATGTAACATCGTACATAACGAAATCAGAAAAGACGGAATTGAAGTAAATGTGGGAAGAGATTTCCCACGAGAAGAGTCTAAGTAAGAAATTATATACTTACAGTTTGAAGATGTTATCTCATCGAGAAATTGGAGCGTATGAATGCTCGGATCGCTTATCTTCTGCAAGTCTATACTCCAAATCTAGAAGAATCATTTGGGTGACTCTAGGTCTTGCTGCAACACGAAACCGAGTACTTAAATCTGTACAAGAAATTGAATATTTAGCGGAAAAGGTGCCAGAAAGTACAGATATTGTGAAAACAAATATGTTGGATACATATTATCCAAATAGAAGTCACCATCTGGAGAACATTTTTCTCTATGAAGTGCTGCAAAACTTTATTTTTAAACAGAATATTACAGAAAACATCAATCATGGTGTTTATGCTGTGATTGGTTCTGAAGGATGTCTGGTGAAACAAAGAAAAGGACATTTGATTTATCATCGTAAACTGAGTTGTGAAACACCTGACAAAAGGGAATTTTACTATTTTGCTCTTTTGCAAGTTTTCAAGCCATGGCGTTCAGAATTAGAATTACTTGGAGATTTTGACAGCTATCCAGATTCTTTCAATGCAACTAAAGATAGTATAGAATGTCCTGTTTTTGCTAATTATGTGAAAATGTTGAACGATGAAATTGAACAAGAAACTACAATTGCAGCTGAGATTGCTAGAGACAGTTCTCAAGACTGTCAAACTTCTGCTCCGTTAAGTCAGGATCCATTAGGAGAACCAAATATTCAAATTGAAGCAGCAAGTGCTATGGAAGAGGTGGAATCAGCAATGTATCAAGCTCAAGAAGATGAAGAAATTTAGGAAATTTGGAAGAACAACTTAGGGGTCCATTATGATGATGGGCGGATTGCCTCCGCCAGGGTGGCGGTGGCCACTGCCACCCTGGCGGAGGCAATCCGCCCGACAAGCACACTCGTTTTCCCCTCCGCCAGATTAGGATGGCGGAGGGGACAGCGGCGGACGGAAAGACCGGAGGCGGAGGCGACCGCGGCGGTAATGGATTATTATGGTGGCGGTGTCCAATGGACACCGCCAGCCATATTACAATGGCACCAAGTAGAGGCCTTTCCGCGGCGGCAATGCCGCCACGGAAAGGCAGGCGGGGATTGCTGCGGGGGCCCCCTGCAGGGCCCCCAGGTTGCTACCACTGTCGGGGGGTACATGGGGGGTACCTATGGTACCCCCCCACATTTGCATATGCAAAGCGGCAGGCACCGCGCGGTGCCTGCCGCTTTGCATATGCAAATGCAACAAAGCATTTTTAGCATGGTGGCGGGCGGTGCAGAGTGCACCGCCCGCCACAATGCTAAAACTACAGGATGTGCCCGCCACTGTGGCGGGCACATCCTAATTCCCCCCACGGGACCCCCGCCCTTACCGCCCGTCATCATAATGGACCCCTTAATGTTGAGCAGAAACAAATATATGAACAAGTGAGAGAACAGATTAACCATGGATTACTTCATGAAAAGATAGAGTGCTCTTGCTCATTATTTCAACCTATCCGATTGTATGTCAGTGGACAAGCGGGAACAGGAAAAAGTTTTTTAATTAAAGTAATTTCAACGTATTTACACAAAACACCTGACTCGTATTTGTCTTGTGTTGTCACTGCTCCAACTGAGTTGGAGGCACACAATATTAAAGGAGTTACTTTACATCATTTATTAATGAGACCAGTAGAGCAGGAAAACAAATTAGAATACTACAAGCTATCTGGAGAAGCTTGTTTTGAAGTTGCAAGAGTCTTGAAGAAAATGATAGTTCTCATTATTGATGAGGTAAGCATGGTATCAAACTTAATGCTTGCCTTTGTGCATTTAAGAATGCAGCAAATTCTTAAAACAGACTATGATGTATTATTTGGAGGAAAACACGTCATAGTTTTTGGAGATCTACTACAACTTACTCCTGTAAAAGGACAACCAGTGTTTAAAACACTGGTACATGAAGATACCAGAAAGTCTTTGGGGAGCATTGGAAATGTTAATATTTGGTCATATTTTGAGTATAAAGAACTTATTACAAATATGCGTCAGGCAAATGATGCAGATTATGGAAACATTCTTCAAGATGTAACAATTGGAAACGTGACAGAACATGGCAAACAAACTGTACTGAGACGATTACTTCCCAATTTGTTTCCAAATGAAAATATTGTTCCACAGAAAATATATATGAAAATTGCAAAAAACAAGTCTGTAATCTGCTTAATGCCAACACTGCCTGAATGTTCTGTATTCAATGAAGAAATGTTAAAGTTGGAAAATGAAGAAATTGTAAAATTGGAAGCTATTGATAAAATAGAGCATGAAGTAATCACTGTTATTTTGACTAAAAGTTGAAGAGGAAATTGGATTCTGTGGAGAAGTCTATAAGTAAAACTGCTGGTTTAGAAAAGAATTTATATGCATGTGTAAACTGTAGGGTAATTTGAATGTGGAAAAAGGTTTAGTAAATGGAGCAATGGGTAAAATTGTTGATTTTGTTAATTATGTAAATAGAGATGGGATTGAATTTTTGAAGATCAAATTTGATGAAATTCCTGAAATACAACAATTTAATCGTTGTTCATCTCGGTTCTTGCTTGTAAAAGATTTGTATGTACGCAGAAATCAGTTTCCTATTTGTTTGGCATATGCGGTGAACATTCATAAATCTCAAGGATTAAGTATAGATAGTGCTTTAGTGAATATTGGAAGTACCTTGTTTAAAGAGGGAATGGCATATGTTGCTTTGTCCCGAGTCAGAACTTTATCTGGATTGTACTTGATTGATTTTGATGAGACAAAGGTTAGTGCAGATGTAAATTGTGTAAAAGAGTATAATAGGTTAAGAAGAGAATATGCTCCCAATTTAGGTCAATATCTAGTATTTGAAAAGCGTGTGGTAGGAAGAAAAAGAAGATTTGAGAATATCTATAGTGGAACTGTAGAGAAAGAAAAAACCAAGATGAAGTTGCGGCTGTAAGCAAAAAGAAAAAGGACAGTGTTGAAGAGAATGTTGGTTATCGGTTTGAAAATAGTTGTGGTGTCAACTGCTATGCTAATGTAGTAGTTAATGTTGTTTTATTTCTTGAAAGTTTGCAACAGCAAATTTTTGAATATCGAGACGAAAGATTCTGCTCATTGTTGTATTCTGTTTATGAGAAATGTAGTAGTGATAAAAGTAAAATAGAAAGTGTTTTGGACATGTGTTCTGGTTCTACTCAATTTACGCACAATATTCAACAAGAATTTTTAATGTTTATGCTTGGTGTACTGGAAGATGAAGGTATAGATATTGAAAATCTTTTTGGCCTTTCTTATAAATGGCAACATGAGTGTCAAAATTGTTTGTTTACATGTAACACTAACATAGACAGTGAAAGATTCATATATTTGACTTTACCAGACTGTGAATCAGTGTCCTTTAACAATCTAGTTAGAGGAGCAAGTCAAAACATGGAGTGTAGCCAATGTAAATCAGAAATGTCATCAACTTATTTATACAAAGATATGGTAGTTTCAATATCAGGAAGAACTTTTGTAGCTCTTTCAATTAGTTTTCATGATGGACCTTCTACAACATCTGGACATTACACTGTTTATTTAAAATGTCTGAAAGGTTGGATACATTGTAATGATACTCAATTAGTTTTTAAGTAACGTTTGCCTAAAGAGTTACCAAATTCTTACCTAATATTTTTAAAGACAACATTTTAAGATCAAAATTAGGCCTTTCAGAATTACTACTGTTAAGGTTGATTCGTCTGGTGTTGTACAGTATTTTGTAAGTGAGGGTGAGGAGCTTGAAGGTAATCCTCTTGTTGATGTTGAGGCAGAGTAAGTGTATCATGTCGTGGGTGATGTGGCATTGAAGATCAATCCGGTGGATGTGCTTTGGATTGGTTGTAGTCATTATAGGTGTTTGGCTGTAATTATTGTGTAGAATGTGTTGCTACAGTGTAGTCTGTTTCTTCTTGTTTTCTTTAGGGGATGTACTTGTAAATGTTGTGGAGAATGTTGAGGTTGTTATAGCAGTATGAGGAAATGCTGTAGACATGTTTACACTTGTAGAGGAAGGAGTTCAATATAAATCATAGGTTGTGTACATGGTCAGTAGGTGTTGGTACTGTCATAGTGTAGTTGATCAGCAGGAGTTATCTGAAGCTAAGGGGGTGAGTTTGTGAAAGAGCATCTTCATGTTGTGTGAATTCATGTTTACAGAGCTGCTCCTTATCCACTTGGTGACGTGCTTAATTGTGTCGTGGAAGTTGTTTTTGGTGGTATGTGGCTCCTTGGTGAGGAAGAGGATGAGCTGAGTGCCATCGATGTAGGAGATAATGTTGTGGTTCAGTTTTGGGCCATTTGTGTAAGGGTGGCCATGTAGATGTTGAATAGCGTTGGACTGAAGAATGAGCAGTGGAAGACGGTGCAAATGATGTCAGTGGTTTTGGATCTGAACGCTGGGAGGCAGACGCTCAAAGTTTCTATTGAACAACTTTTAAACTAAGAATTTCACACATACTATTTGGCCATGGGGAAAAGTTTGTGAAACTCTTAATGACTTTTTGTTGTAAATTTTGACCGCATATATTTGTAAGTAATATTGTTTATAATGGAAGAAAATTAATGATGGTGTTTTGTTTTTCAAGATTGTTTGCCATATCTCATAGTTACGTAAGAAATTTGTCTTTGAAAAAAATATTTAAGATTGTTATTGAGATTGTTGTTTTTTTTTTTTAGATAATCTTCTTGATTGTCTTTTTTTTGCCCGCTGTTATGTGATGAGTACTATTGAACTCACTGTTTCTAGTGAATTTCAATATATTCTGAGAACAGCAAAAAAGGCATCTGAAATGCTTTACAAATGATTTTGTGTTGTAAAAGATAAATTGTAATTGTATTTGTTTTGTATTCTACAGATGCTAAATTTATAATAATTTTTTTAATGTATTATTTTGAAGGTAAGTATAACTAAGTGTTAAAAATGATCGATTGGATGTACTTCTACAGAGCTGAAGTAAGAGAACTTCCATGGTGTACATAAGTTTGTAAAGACTGTTTGTATCTTTTAAACATTTTTCAAGAAATTAAAAAATATATATACAGAGTGTACCTGTATTTTTTGCAATTAACTACAAGACATCAACTCCTTTGAAACTGGTAAGGTGAATATATATTTTGTACTTTTTTAGTACTGCATTTTATTATAATAGCCCTAGTTTTTTTCTATAGTGATAAAAAGTGACTGGTTTAAAAATGTAAGAAAAATTTAAAACTAAAAATTCATATAAGCAATTTCATTGGTATAATCCTACAAAGTAGTTGAGAATGGTTTTTGCATAATATTTATTAAATGGAAAAATAGTTGATAAACCTAGTTTTGTATTATGTATTAGGAAAAATGATAAAATGAAGTGTTTATGTTTTTCTTGAAGAAATAACAACATTAAAAAAGTCACTATGGAAGAAGAACAGATCAATCCGGAAATTAGTTTTGAAATTAGTAACACTTTGCTTGAGGAGCTAAATATAGATGTCACCTGCGATTTTTTAGATGAAACATTGGATGATGATTTTGTTCAAGTGTTAGACGTCATCGAGTTTCATGAAATGACTTTTGAAATTGATCATCCAGAGAATGACATTTCAGACGAAATGATGTTAGAAGCTCTATTAAATTATGAAATGTTACAGGAAAAAATGTATGATTTAAAATTAAGAATGATTTGAGAGACTCTTCTTGTAGAATTGTAATCATTCAGGTATTATCTAAGTACTCATGGTGGAAAGTGAACCTTAGGACATGTACTGCTTCAAACTTCTATTGATTATGTATGCACTCTTCTATGCACTAGCAAAGTTGTGTTTTATAGCTTTTATTTCTAGGTCTATATTCCTGTGTCTCCCTCCCTCTGTCTCCCTCATTCTCCCTTTTTGTTTGTCTCCCATAGTTTTCTTCTTTCTCTATATCCCTCCCTCTATCTGTTTCCCTCCTTCTGTCTGTCACACTCTATTTTATCTCTATCTTTCCCTGTCTTCCTTCATCTATCTCCCTCTCTGTCTCTCCCTCTCTGTCTGTCTCTACCTCTATCTCTCTGCCCCTGCCCCTGTATCTATTTCTATGTGTCTGTCTCTGTATTTATCTCTTTCACTCTCCCTCTCTCTGTCTCTCTCTTTCTCTATCTCCCTCTCTCTCTCTGTCTTTTTCTGTCTCTCTTCGTCTCTCTCTCTCTCTGTTTACCTTCCTCTTGCTTGCTCTCTAACTCTCTCTTACTCTTTCTTCATCTGTGTTACTCACTCTCTCTGTTTCTCTCTCTCTCTGTTGCTACAGAACCACAAAGGGGGAAGCCAGCATGTTTTGCAATTTTCTTCCAGCAAGAAACCCTACCTTACACACAACTGAAGTTGAGTTCTATACTGGTTTCTACCTTGAAAGGTGTTGACTAGAGCCCTTGCAAGAGAAGATGTCTGCCATGTAGAGACCACTAACACAAGGAAAGCCAAGCCTTGATCCATACACAGAGCACTTCTTCAATAGGATTTACTCTTGCTATATTGTGCACAGTTTTAGCTTATAACACATCATGAATATTCTACCATCAATAAATGAGAGAGCAAGCAGAGAGAACGTGCCTTCAATTTTCAGAGAGCAGCCATGGAATGTCTCTCTAATGGTTCTATGCAGAATAGCTCTGGCGTGCACCAAAAATAAAGATAAAGTATGAACGCATGCACACACATTTTTAACTTGGCATGCATATTGTACATCCAGCTTCTCTGCAAGAGACTTCCCTAGCTTCGCTGTGCACAGGCAGCCGAGGCCAAGGTTAACGCTTGTGCAGCAAGTTCGAGACACCGAAGGATTTTCCACAAAAGGAATTGCAGAGCCCCGATTAACACTGAAAGCCTTTAGTGTGCTTTTTTTGTAGCTGAAAGACAGGCGGTATTTCTCTTCGTCTAGCCTGGAGATCAGAGCACTTCACTGGTTGGCACAGGCAAACCATTGAGTTATGGTGGAGGGGAAAAGGAGAGACATGTGCCTTAATACATTCACCTCATTGAAGCAGTAATCAGCAGATGTAAAATAAGTGGTACATCCCCAGAGGTATGTCAGTTATTGTGCACTGTGACTTCACCACAATGGATGCACCGTATTTACAATGTAGTATATTATGCGGCAAAAACGACACAGATATGTGATGTATTTGTATTGTGAAGGTGGTGCATTGCTTGACTTGCGTTGCAAGTGCACGTACTTCCAGCAATGTTGTTGGGGCCCTATGCTCATAATGCTGTCTCAATCCTTACATCTGCTTCAAGCAGGTGCAGGGTTTTGACACAGCATAAGCCCAAAAGTGTCTATAAAAGTGTTTATGAGGTAAAGTGGGCTTAGGGTATTGACTGTTTCAAACCCCTTTTGACTATGCATGCACTGTTCTTTGCACCGGCAAATTTGTGTTTTATACCTTCAATTCCCTATTATCTCTCCTTACACTTGCAGCAAACACTCTTTCTCCTAGACACTCTCCTTGCAGAATTGTAATCATTCACGGCCTTATTATGAGACTTCTTGTGCCATTGGAATGTCACTTTTTGTGATGTTCTGTGGCACAGCTGTCAGCTTGATATTGATCAGGGAGCACTAAGAAACTGTTTTTGATGTACTGTTGCCTGATAAATATCAGCTCATTTAATGCAGTGTTCTGTGTTAAAGGGGTGTGCAAGGGGTGTTGCTGAGAGTGTTCCCAGCAACACCCATAGCCTTCTTACACTTTCACATATTTATGAGAAATCGAAAATCTGAAGCACTGCCAAAAACGTATACCTTCCCAGGGAAAGCGTAAGGAAGGTGCAAGGGGGAAAAATTGTTTTATTTCTCTTCATTTTTTTCGTTTTCTATGTGTGCTGCTTTCTGTAGCACATGTAGAAAAAGGAAAAGTCTCTTCTGATTATTTTTCTACAGAAAGGTTTCCTTACCTGTACAAAAATAATCATCCTTGCAACGCAGGCAGCCTTACACCATTGATCAAAGGTTCCTGTGTTGGTGCAGGTGGACCATTGTGAGCTGGTGCAAGGGAAAATAATAGGAATGTGCTGTATTCTTATAGATATGGTGCATTCCTGCCTTTTTCTTTTGCCATAGGGAAGCGTAGTATTTATTTATTTATTTATTTATTGTGACTTGTATAGCGCGCTATAACCCAGGGGTCTCTAGGCGAAGGCCTGCTGCACTTTTCTACCGCAAAATCTCAAAAATGAGGTCTATGTCAGTAGTCAAGTATTCATGTTACACAGTGGACCTTAGGGCATTGAGTATTTCAAACTCCTACAGACTGTGCATACATTGTTCTATGTACCTGCATATTTGTTTTATTTATGTTGAATTTCGCAGTTTCTATCTTTTCACTTCCACCAAACACTCTGTTACTCATGGTATAGTTTTCTAGTGACTCATTGATCAGTGTGTACTAAGGCATTCACTACATTAAAACAGTAATTAGTAGTTGTACAATAAGTGGTATATTCCCAGTTATTGTGCACTGTGACATCACCACCATGGATCCATCGTATTTACAATGTGGTGAAGGATGAGGCAAAAATGGCACAGATATGTGATGTATCTGTGCTGTGAAGATGGTGCATTGCTTGATTTGCGTTGGAAGTGCAATGCAGCTCCAGGAATGCTCTTTGGGCACTATGCTCATAATGCTGTGTCAATCCTTACACCTGCTTCAAACAAGTGCAGGGTTTTGATGCAGTATAAGCTGAAAAGTGACTGAATAAAATCTTTTAGATCTGAATAACGTACTTTTAGGTGGCGTTCCTATGCTAGAACACCCCCCACCTGCGCAAGAAAGCCTCCTTCTGGCGCAGGGCTTTACAATGTGACGCTCCTTCTAATTACGTCACATTGTAAATACCATACATTGTGGCATATCTTTTGCACCACCACTGCATCTGGGTGATTGAGGCAGACCAGCCATTTTGATGAAAACATTTCTACTTGACTACAGCTCCAAATAAATGATCCTGCTCCTCAGAAAGTCCATGTAGAATGATAAAAATGGGAGGGGAGGGGTCTTTCAACAGTTGAACATTTTAGTTTCTATTTTTGAATGTGTGTATCAAAGGTTATATTACGCTGAGAGGAGGTCTGCCACTCGTTCAAAAGGATGATGTCATCAGTGATGTCATTTGAGATGTCATCATGTCATGAGTGATGTCACTCACCATGTCATGAGTGATGTAATATGTGACGTGTTCAGCAGTGCATTGCTGGCACGCGAGTTATAGTTAGCTGAAATAACTATAACAGGGAAATTTCAATGGTTTTGTATGAGTGAAATGTCCAGCTAACTATAACATCTTTGAAACCTATGGTTTTTTCAGTGAATTTGCAAGGTTTTTTAAATGCTAATTCCTAACTATAACGTGTGTGAAACCGATGGTTTTTTAAGTGAATTTCTAAGATTTTTTAAATGCAAATTCCTTACTAACGTGGCTGAAACCATTGTTTTTTTCAGTGAATTTGTAAGGTTTTTTAAATGATAATTGTTAAATGTATACATTTTTTCATTTCTCTCTTTTTAAACTTTTCTTCTTCATTTTTATAATAAATATTTACATTTTCTTTTTTTATTTATATGTAATATTTTAATGTAAACTAAAAACAAAAACAAATACAAAAAAAATGATAATATTTTTTTTAAAAGAAAAAATATAAAAATTAAATACTACTTTTTTGGGGGGATAATCACACCGTACGCATACGGTAATCGCACCGTCTTTTGTACTGTAGGTCGTACTCAGCGTGTACGCGCCCATACGTCACAAATACGTATTGACGTTAAACGGCGCATCAGCGCTTCCGTTTGACATCATTTGCGTTCGTACGACGCACCGTGCGCGTACCCCACGAAACTTTTATAATGATTAAAACGATATATCTATCTATTTATTGTAAAGTTTAAATGTAGCATTATCTGGGATAATCAAGAAAATAGTTTATTTTAACTTTTAATAAGGGTATATTACTTTTCAAAGCAATTATGCACATCGCGACGGTTCGTCGTACGTACTTGCACCATAAGAGCTCCGTAAGCGCACCGTAAGAGTACGCACAATCATTTGACTTCAAAAGAAGAGATTTCATTGGTTCATATGGAATTCCAATCGAAGCTCATGTTAGATGTCCTTCACATCTAACATGAGCTTCGATTGAAATTTAATAGAGCATATTATCAAACCTATTATGGCCAATTTAGCGGCAGTTTGCTGCCGATAAAGTGACGATAATTTTGTTGCCAAGATTTGATAATATGGTACTCTCTACTATCATAAATAAAAGTTACACAACAGTTTTACGAGTGCAGTGTACCTGGGACATTTTACTTGTTATAGTGCCGCATTCAAGTGGTGTCTATATGGAAGTGCCTACTGCGTTACTAACTCCCGTTATACCGAATTATTTCTAATGCATTCCTATGAAGGATTTGTAGATCTAGGCCTCTGTGCTTAAAGTTGTATAAACCTTGCGTCCAAACACATAAGGAAGAAGACTTCACAACTTAACTGGAACTGTTCTTCTACACGTCGAAGCAGACAGCAGTGTCTAAGTTTAAGAGAGAAATAGAAATGATGTCACAGAGAGTGAGAGAGAGCTAGAGAGAGAAAACAACATTACAACTGTGTCGTAGAGTCTGGAGTTGAGATTTTTCATTGAAAAGTTAGATGTATATTTACTAGCTCTTTGCATTACTTTATCCATGTTAAAAGTGACTCAAAAGTGTCGTTATAAGGTTGTGGATCTGTTTGTTAGACTGTTGTAACGTATCTGTTGTCACTGCTTGGAGGTAATTATAGATTTTACAGAGAAGCTGCTGTACACTACGCACTCTGGGCCATAATATCAAACCTGGGCGACAAAATTATCGCCACTTTAACGGCAGGAAAGTGTCGCTAAAGTGGCGATAATGGGTTTGATAATATTCTCTATTGAATTCCAATCGAAGCTCATGTTAGATGTCCTTCACATCTAACATGAGCTTCGATTGGAATTCAATAGAGCATATTATCAAACCTATTATGGCCACTTTAGCGGCAGTTTGCTGATGATAAATTTGTGATAATTTTGTTGCCAAGGTTTGATAATATGGCCCTCTCTCGTTTCACAAATAAAGCTAACACTACAGTTTTATGAGTGCAGTGTACCTGGTATATTTCAGTTGTTACAGTGCCGCGTTCAAGTGGTGTCTATATGGAAGTGCCTACTGCGTTACTGATGCCCGTTATGGCAACTGATTTCTAATGCATTGCTATGAAGGCTTTGTAGATCTAGGCTGCTGTGCTTACCTTGTATAAAGAGTGTGGCCACCGGAGTTCACCATTCGACTTGCACTCTGCTTCTATACGTCAAAGTATATTCAATAAGTTGCAGAGAATTCCATTGCTGTTGCTCGATAGGCCGCGATTGCTTCTGAAGGATGTTTGCTGAAGGAAACAAAAGGACGATTTGATTAGTCATCGTAAACTGAGTTGCGTAACTACTATCAAAAGTGAATTTTAATGTGAGTTCTTAATATTTCGTAGTTAGACTGTTGCAGCTCCAGCAAACAAAGGAAGATGAATAAGTTAATAGAGGCCTGGGACGGCCTTGTGACGCAGAAAAGAAAATACTATCATGGAAGCACAATTAATAATAATAGAGGCCTAAGCACGTGGCGTAGTACATAAATACGACACAGAAATGTATGCACGCACAATTTTTAAGATTAGATGTGTATAGGACCTCGTTACTTATAAAGAAATATTTCAATTATGTAAGTACAATTTAAAATCATTGAGGGGTAGGAAAGTCATTTGAAGGATAAAAAAAATAGCATTATGCATATATAATTTACAGTGGAGGCTGATGTTGTGACGTCTTCTCTTACCTTTGCTTCTGTCGTCTTTTGTCGTGTCTTGAAAGGCTGCGGTTTTGCTGAGTCTGGGGTGTTTTCGACAGTCTGTCTGTCACCGCAGCACAGGCAGGCAAAAGAGAGCGTGCTCACGTCAGTGCCCGCCGCATATGGGAACCGCGGGGGCTGACCAGACCAAGGCCAGGGCCATCATTGGTAGCGTTTTCGCGGTCTGTAAGAATGATGGCCCTGGGGGACATGCCATTGGGTAATGTATTGATTTCCAGGCTAAATGATGGCAAGAATGCTAGGTGGTGGCATGTGGGTAGTATGGGCGGGCGTGCACCACGCATGTGTAAGTATGAGTGTGTGCACTAACAAATAACAACAGAGAGAGATGGGGCAGTGTTATCATGTGCGCAGGGGCAGGCCCAGAATCGGATCTGCAATGAGTCAGCACTTCTAATCATCCTCCTTAGCGCGCCCTGAGCTCTGATTTGTCACTGAGAGGGTAATCGAACCATAGTTTGTACTGCTTATCATACTCAGCGTGTACCCGCGCATACGGTACAAATATGCTTTGATGTTACGCGTCGCATTAAAGCTTCGGTGTGACGTCATGTACGGCGTTCTGTATGCAAAAGGGGGCAATGTTTCTACTTGTTTTAAAACATGTATGTATTTAATGTACACACTAAGGGCAGACATTTGGGATGACTATGATTTTTTTTAATACTTGTAACAATCATATATTACTTTTAAAAAGAATTACACAAATCGCGGTAGAACATCATGCGCACTCGTATTGAAAGAGCTGCGCAAGCACATCATAAGCGTACGCAAAGCCATGTGACTTTAAAAGTAGAGATTTGATTGGTTCATAACTTTTCCTATTGCGACTGTTGAAAGTTCCGTCCCACTAGAATTATTCAACTTTGACTTTCAAAGAAGAAGCATTTGTTCTGAGAATCTTCTCAAATAGAAGGAAGATCACCATAATAAGAGCAATGGAGTCATCTTCCAGCAGTTCTTCAGAGGGAGATTTCATTCCTGAAGAACGTCCAAAGATGAGGAAAGAAGCTCTAATTTGGAAGTTTTTCACTTTTCCAGAAGGTCAAAAAAAGGTTCATGCTCCAAAAGTAACCTGTAAAATTTGCCAAACAACTCTTTCAAGGGGTGATCCATGTAAAAAATACTCCTTTGGCACAGCAAATATGGTGCGACACGTGAAGAACTTGCACCCCAAGAACTTTGCTCGAGCTGCAAGACGGAGGTTGCACGAGAATCCACCTGCTACTGTAACAAGCACATCAACTGCGGCAGCAGCATTTTCAGCAAGCAGTCCACACCCACAAATTGATTCTGACTTTGCTAAAGTTAAAATTCTATGCATTTATTGCGATAAACTTTTGTGTTATGGGGAACAGTCTATAGACTTGATGAAACACAGGATGCAGGATCATTGCTGTCTTCGACATTAGTTGTTCTTTTTTTCATTCTTTTGTTCCGCTTGGAATTTGTTGAGAAAACACAAAAAAAATACAAAAGAAAAAAACTGTTCTTTTTAGAACTACCTTCACTGGTCAAAGAAATAACTATATTTCTATGGTAGTGTGTAAACGTTTGTTAGAATGAATGTGTAGTTCATAAATGAATGAATGAATATGTTACTAGTGTATGGAGAATGTGAAAGTGCAGAACTATAAGGAACTGCTACAGCACAAATCTTTAAGGTGTTTATCTATAGTATCTATAGTATACTGTAGTATGTCTGAAGCACTTGAATGTATCATATGTACATAAATATGTTACAAGTGTATGCTTCAATTTGCGATGCTGGTGAAAGTGCCTGGTTGAACTTGTATGTGTTAGGGACGGATTTACAATCCCCTTGTGCCTCTTTTACACAGCTGTTGCGTCACTATTGTGACACAGCAGTGGTGCAAAAGATGTGCCATGGTGTGTGCTATTAACAATGTGATGCATCTGGAGGGTCATGTCATCAGTGATGTCATGAGTGATGTCACTGACCATGTCATGAGTGATGTAATATGTGACGTCATCAGCAGTGCATTGCTGGCGCGCAAGTTATAATTAGCTGAGCTAACTAGAACGGACGAATTTCAAAGGTTTTGTATGAGAGAAATGCTCAGCTAACTATAACGTGTGAAACCTATGTTGGGGGATGTTAGTATATAGTGATTCCACATCCAGCGTGCACATGGTGCTGGATGTGGGATCAAATGGATAGTCTTCGATCATGTTAATCATAGCCATACTGTCTTTGATATAGCATGTGGTATCCGGTACAAATGGCTTGATAAAGAAATCTATATAGTTGCCCAATGGTTCAAGAATTGAGCCGCACCCAGATACTATGGGGCGGCCTGGTGGAGATTGTGGGTTCTTGTGGACTTTCGGGAGGCAGTAGATCACAGGGATGCGGGGAGATTTAATGTTAAGGTAATCAAATTCCTTTTTAGACAGGAAGCCTAGGTCAAGTGCCTCTGAAGTAACTTTAGTAATCATGTCCTGAATCTCAGCAGTGGGATTGCGAGGAAGTCTACAATAATGCTCATGGTTGCTCAACTGACGCATTATCTCCTCTTTATACAGATTGACATCTTGGATCACAATGCCCCCGCCTTTGTCAGCAGGTTTTATTATCAATGACTGGTTGTTTTTCAAGGAGGCAATGGCATTTTTTTCATTTAACGTGAGGTATAAAAGACCTCTTGTTTTCTAGGTCAGTAAGGTCCTTAGGAACTAGTTTTTCAAAAGTGGGAATCTCTGGCAGGATCATGCCAGTGGTGGGGGAGAATTTAGATGGTGGTTTGAAGGGAGTGTTGCCAGGTTTGGAAGGGGAGGGATTCAGAAGGAAAAAACTGTGAAGGCGAATTTTCCTAAAGAACCGCAACAGTTCCACCTGTACATCTTGAAAATTAGGGCGTACTGTGGGAACAAATGACAGGCCTCTGCTCAATAGTGAGACTTCATTACTGGACAGAATGTGTTCAGTGAGGTTGAAAATGGGTAAGAGACCGGTCTCTAAGTCAGTGATGTTGTCACTGGCAGTATGATCTGACGTGGTTACCAGCGGTAATGCTGTCTGCGTGTGAAACGTTCGCCTGGAGGGTTCTCTGGTTTTTGCCATGTCGGGGGCTGCTTTCCTCTGCCCCTTGGTTGACCTCGACCACCCTCTAAAAAAGTACGGTTAGAGGGGCCTGGGCTATCGCTTTGGTCTGACTGTCCTGAAGAATCAGCTGAGCTGTCAGTGAAGCCAACAAACTGTTGCCTCCTGTTGAATCTTCCCCAGGGTCTTTGATTTTGTGGGCCGTTGTAAGGGCGAGTGGTGTAGTAATCTTTGGCAAGATAGGGGTACGTTCTCTCTTGGTTAAAGTTTTTGATAGCTTTGCGTACTTTGTTTGTTTTTTTGTTTAATTCAATTTTATGAAAATCTTCGATAGTTTTATTGATTTTTTCAAGAAGTTTACTGGTTTCTGAGCTGGTATTATTGTCCTTAATCTGTTTCTCGAGTTCTGTTATTTCTGTATTTAGTTTTTGGAGCTCTTCAGTAGCAATGTCAATCCCGAGCACCATCCAGGGCCGGGAGCATGTGGTGCTTATGTAGCTGAAACCATTCAGGTATTTTGCATTATTGGTAAAAACCCCTGGTACATTGCGTACTTGTAGCCCTAATGGGATTGTGTTGGATTTGAGGTAGTCAGTTAGGAGTCTGATAATTAAAAGTAGCCGTACCTCCTTTTTCTTCAGTTTCTCTAGGTCATCTGCTAAGGAAGTGCTGGACCCAGATGGTGTTTCTGCTGTGTCAGAGAGGAGAGAGGGGCCTCCTAAAATTTTGTTGATGTATTCTAAGTTATATAATGGAGGGTGAGTATCAGACATGCCTATTAAAGAAGATCCGGGGGGGGGGAAGATGTGGGGAGGAGAAATTTTACAATAACGGGTGAACAGTAAAGGGGTGGACAAGGTGGACCCACTTGCGAGGAAGGGGCTAGGAATTACCTGAATCCCTTGCAATCCGGCGATTGCGCTAACTATGTTTTCACAAAGACAAGGGAACCCGAAAGGTATGCCATAGGGACCTTGGACAGTATCAATTTACAAAAAACAGTGGTCCCTACATGTGGACAAGATAACATACAAAAAACAATAATCATACACCTGATAAGTAGAATGTCTTTTGTCCAGCCGGACAAGAACATTTATTTTAAATGTTCTGGTTGATAAAGTGAATTTTAAGAACCAAAAAAGATAACAAGTGGGCACAGCCGTGACCCACAACAATCAAGACAAAACAACAAAGAAATGACCAAAAGGGCAAAGCGAAAATCTGTCTGTATACTTGTGGTCAGTGCTACAGACTCAATCTCTTAAACATAACCATACCATTGCATCAAATAATATAGCATTATCATATTGCATATGGGGTTTTTTAGTTGACGACGTTTCGATGCCTTTTTACATTTGTGACATCATCATCAGGACAAGACTTATCAACATTATTGTTTTGTACAACAGTTATTAACACAATGCCTATTATCGCATTACTTTACATGAAGGAAATGGGAGGCAAGGGGGAAGGAAAAACTGGAAATATATATCAGTTTAGGCATGTTGGAGACAGTTTTTAAAAAAAACGAGTGACTTGAGAATTGCGGCGAGTGAAGAGGTGAAGATTGTGACCTAGGAGGTGTTCAGGCATGCGTGTGGTTGGACGGAGCGGGTAATCGGCGAGTGAAGGGGATAGTGATATAAACACGAGTTCAATTTCTCTATTGAGATCAATGGGATGTGAGGTAGAAATAATTTAATCAATATTGGCTTGCTGGCTAAGCGGTCGTTCTGGTGATCGAATGGAAATAAGTTCAAGGCAATTGCATGGCTGGGTCGTGAATGACGTGAAGAAATAATGTGACTAGGTCTCTGGATGTGACAATAATCGCGGGCGGTGGCAGGAGAAAGAACCGAGTAACCTACATGTTGGTTTCCTCGTAGGTTCAGGAATACTGATGAGTAAACGCTGATAGATGTGCTTTCTGAGGAAAAAAAGGTGTGGGGTTAGTGATTCCGGTCGTCTGTCTTAGGCGGAGTGCCGGAGTGAGGGGGTAGGACATATTTACCTTTCACATCAAGTCCAGGGATTCCATCAGGTTTGTATGGATTTGCCAGGAAAGGAGCGTGATGGCTCAATCTAAACAAACGGAGCGGGGTAGAAGAGTTGGATACCTGCGATGCAGTGTATCAGATTGCTCCTTGCTTAATTACCAAAGGGCGAGAGTCACTTACTTGTGATGGCCGGAGCGCTATGGCGAATACGGCAGTTCGATGGGATCGATCTTCCGGTCAGCCAGAGGAACAGGCTTTTCAAGCCACATGGTCCGTGGAAACCGATGAGGGACTTACTGTGACTTGGTATCTGGTGGAGAATGTGCAGCAGTGAGGCGGCCATTTTGGAGTGGTGAAAAGATCATTGTGATTGTGTGAGACTAATAGTGCAGCATGCACTAAGGGCAACAGGTGACTTTCTAAAAACGGTTTTCATTAACATAATGACATATGACAAAGATTACAATAAGGAGGTCCAGTCTTCAAGGCGGTTGAGGCCTTTTCTGATACTGTCAGTTTTTAAAATCCAATGCAGTTCCTCTTTATTGAGCAATTGGGAAAGGTCCGCTCCTCTGGGAGGTGGTTTGATGATAGAATCAGCTGTCCAAAGTAATTCTTCCTCGCTGTGGCTTTTTTCATAGAAATGTTCCACAAGTGGTGCATTGGCTGTGTTACACCGGATCCTGCTTCGATGTTGGCCGATTCTTAGTTTTACTTTTTGACTTGTCTGCCCTATATAGATAAGCATGCAGGGACAGAGAATTGCATATACCAAATTCGCAGAGTTACAGTTGGAAAAGTATCTGCGGTCAAATTTAATAGTGCCATATTCAAAAGACTTTCCTTCAATGGTAGAGTCACAATAAATGCAATTCCCACATTTTGAATGGCCTGTTAACGGTGGGAGACCCCATGCATCATTTATAGTAGTTTTTAGGGGTTGTATAGGCAGAGCTGCTTTTACTAAGTGGTCTTTAATGTTCTTGGCCCGTTTAAAAGCAAACATTGGACGTTCTATTGTCAATTGCCCTGCGTTAAGAACTGGCCAATGTTTGAGCACACTCTTTCTGATTGCATTGGAAGTGGTGGAAAATGTGGTGACACATATGAGTTTATTTTGATCTTTTTTCTCCTTTGGTTCCAAAAGGGTTTCTTTTGGGCAATACCAGGCCCTTTTCAGAGAGCGGCACACTAACTTGCGAGGGTAGCCTCTATTTCTGAGTTTGCGGCTGAGGGTTTTTGCTTCAGTGAAATAATCCTCTTTGAAATAGCAGTTGCGCCTAATGCGTAGAAACTGGGAGAAAGGCAGGGAATCACGCAAGGCTCTCGGGTGATGGCTAGTGTACTCTAAGAGAGTGTTGCGTTCAGTGGGTTTTCGGTGTAGGGTGGTGGTGAGCCGACCTTCAGGTTGTCTTATTTCTATGTCTAAGAATGGGATAGAATCCTTACTAGTCGATAAGGTATATTTGAGGCCTCCACTATTGTTGTTAAGCCAGTGTTGGAAAGATGTGAGGTTATCAAGTGATTCAGTCCATAGTATAAAAATGGCGTCAATGTAGCTTTTCCACATTGTGATGCCATTGTGGAAAGGATTGGACGCATTCAGAATGTTGTTGGTCTCCAAGTAGTCCATGTACAGAATAGCCAGGTTAGGGGCAAAATTTGCTCCCATGGAGGTACCCCTAACCTGGCCATAAAACTGTCCTTCGAAAAGGAAAAAGTTCTTCGTCAGGCAAATTTCCAGTAACTGGAGGATAAAGTTAGATGGGACATTATGTGGGTGTGTCCGTGTCTCTAACACCCCTTCAATCACACGAAGGGATTCATATTGGGGGATGTTAGTATATAGTGATTCCACATCCAGCGTGCACATGGTGCTGGATGTGGGATCAAATGGATAGTCTTCGATCATGTTAATCATAGCCATACTGTCTTTGATATAGCATGTGGTATCCGGTACAAATGGCTTGATAAAGAAATCTATATAGTGGCCCAATGGTTCAAGAATTGAGCCGCACCCAGATACTATGGGGCGGCCTGGTGGAGATTGTGGGTTCTTGTGGTCGTTCTGGAGGCAGTAGATCACAGGGATGCGGGGAGATTTAATGTTAAGGAAATCAAATTCCTTTTTAGACAGGAAGCCTAGGTCAAGTGCCTCTGAAGTAACTTTAGTAATCATGTCCTGAATCTCAGCAGTGGGATTGCGAGGGAGTCTACAATAATGCTCATGGTTGCTCAACTGACACATTATCTCCTCTTTATACAGATTGACATCTTGGATCACAATGCCCCCGCCTCTGTCAGCAGGTTTTATTATCAATGACTGGTTGTTTTTCAAGGAGGCAATGGCATTTTTTTCATCTAACGTGATGGTATAAGGTATAAAAGACCTCTTGTTTTCTAGGTCAGTAAGGTCCTTAAGAACTAGTTTTTCAAAAGTGGGAATCTCTGGCGGGATAATGCCAGTGGTGGGGGAGAATTTGGACGGTGGTTTGAAGGGAGTGTTGCCAGGTTTGGAAGGGGAGGGATTCAGAAGGAAAAAACTGTGAAGGCGAATTTTCCTAAAGAACCGCAACAGTTCCACCTGTACATCTTGAAAATTAGGGCGTACTGTGGGAACAAATGACAGGCCTCTGCTCAATAGTGAGACTTCATTACTGGACAGAATGTGTTCAGTGAGGTTGAAAATGGGTAAGAGACCGGTCTCTAAGTCAGTGATGTTGTCATTGGCAGTATGATCTGACGTGGTTACCAGCGGGAATGCTGTCTGCGTGTGAAACGTTCGCCTGGAGGGTTCGCTGGTTTTTGCCATGTCGGGGGCTGCTTTCCTCTGCCGCTTGGTTGACCTCGACCACCCTCTAAACAAAGTACGGTTAGAGTGGCCTGGGCTATCGCTTTGGTCTGACTGTCCTGAAGAATTAGCTGAGCTGTCAGTGAAGCCAACAAACTGATGCCTCCTGTTGAATCTTCCCCAGGGTCTTTGATTTTATGGGCCGTTGTAAGGGCGAGTGGTGTAGTAATCTTTGGCAAGATAGGGGTATGTTCTCTCTTGGTTAAAGTTTTTGATATCTTTGCGTACTTTGTTTGTTTTTTTGTTTAATTCAATTTTATGAAAATCTTCGATAGTTTTATTGATTTTTTCAAGAAGTTTACTGGTTTCTGAGCTGGTATTATTGTCCTTAATCTGTTTCTCGAGTTCTGTTATTTCTGTATTTAGTTTTTGGAGCTCTTCAGTAGCAATGTCAATCCCGAGCACCATCCAGTGCCGGGAGCATGTGGTGCTTATGTAGCTGAAACCATTCAGGTGTTTTGGATTATTGGTAAAAACCCCTGGTACATTGCGTACTTGTAGCCCTAATGGGATTGTGTTGGATTTGAGGTAGTCAGCTAGGAGTCTGATCATTAAAAGTAGCCGTACCTCCTTTTTCTTCAGTTTCTCTAGGTCATCTGCTAGGGAAGTGCTGGACCCAGATGGTGTTTCTGCTGTGTCAGAGAGGAGAGAGGGACCTCCTAAAATTTTGTTGATGTATTCTAAGTTATATAATTGAGGGTGAGGATCAGACATGCCTATTTAAGAAGATCCGGGGGGGGAAGATGTGGGGAGGAGAAACTTTACAATAACGAGTGAACAGTACAGGGGTGGACAAGGTGGACCCACTTGCGAGGAAGGGGCTACGAATTACCTGAATCCCTTGCAATCCGGCGATTGCGCTAACTATGTTTTCACAAAGACAAGGGAAACCGAAAGGTATGCCATAGGGACCTTGGGCAGTATCAATTTACAAAAAACAGTGGTCCCTACATGTGGACAAGATAACATACAAAAAACAATAATCATACACCTGATAAGTAGTATGTCTTTTGTCCAGCCGGACAAGAACATTTATTTTTAAATGTTCTGGTTGATAAAGTGAATTTTAAGAACCAAACAAGATAACAAGTGGGCACAGCCGTGACCCACAACAATCAAGACAAAACAACAAAGAAATGGCCAAAAGGGCAAAGCGAAAATCTGTCTGTATACTTGTGGTCAGTGCTACAGACTCAATCTCTTAAACATAACCATACCATTGCATCAAATAATATAGCATTATCATATTGCATATGGGGTTTTTTAGTCGACGACGTTTCGATGCCTTTTTACATTTGTGACATCATCATCAGGACAAGACTTATCAACATTATTGTTTTTTACAACAGTTATTAACACAATGCCTATTATCGCATTAATTTACATTAAGGAAATGGGAGGCAAGGGGAAAGGAAAAACAGGAAATATATATCAGTTTAGGCATGTGGGAGACAGGTTTTTTTAAAAAACGAGTGACTTGAGAATTGCGGCGAGTGAAGAGGTGAAGATTGTGACCTAGGAGGTGTTCAGGCATGCGTGTGGTTGGACGGAGCGGGTAATCGGCGAGTGAAGGGGATAGTGATATAAACACGAGTTCAAGGTCTCTGTTGAGATCAATGGGATGTGAGGTAGAAATAATTTAATCAATATTGGCTTGCTGGCTAAGCGGTCGTTCTGGTGATCGAATGGAAATAAGTCTAAGGCAATTGCATGGCTGGGTCGTGAATGACGTGAAGAAATAATGTGACTAGGTCTCTGGATGTGACAATAATCGTGGGCGGTGGCAGGAGAAAGAACCGAGTAACCTACATGTTGGTTTCCTCGTAGGTTCAGGAATACTGATGAGTAAACGGTGATAGATGTGCTTTCTGAGGAAAAAAAGGTGTGGGGTAAGTGATTCCGGTCGTCTGTCTTAGACGGAGTGCCGGAGTGAGGGGGTAGGACATATTTACCTTTCACATCAAGTCCAGGGCTTCCATCAGGTTTGTATGGATTTGCCAGGAAAGGAGCGTGATGACTCAATCTAAACAAACGGAGCGGGGTAGGAGAGTTAGATACCTGCGATGCAGTGTATCAGATTGCTCCTTGCTTAATTACCAAAGGGCGAGAGTCACTTACTTGTGATGGCCGGAGCGCTATGGCGAATACGGCAGTCCAATGGGATCGATCTTCCGGTCAGCCAGAGGAACAGGCTTTTCAAGCCACATGGTCCGTGGAAACCGATGAGGGACTTACTGTGACTTGGTATCTGGTGGAGAATATGCAGCAGTGAGGTGGCCATTTTGGAGTGGTGAAAAAATCATTGTGCTTGTGTGAGACTAATAGTGCAGCATGCACTAAGGGCAACAGGTGACTTTCTAAAAACGGTTTTCATTAACATAATGACATATAACAAAGATTACATTAAGGAGGTCCAGTCTTCAAGGCGGTTGAGGCCTTTTCTGATACTGTCAGTTTTTAAAATCCAATGCAGTTCCTCTTTATTGAGCAATTGGGAAAGGTCCGCTTCTCTGGGAGGTGGTTTGATGATAGAATCAACTGTCCAAAGTAATTCTTCCTCGCTGTGGCCTTTTTCATAGAAATGTTCCACAAGTGGTGCATTGGCTGTGTTACACCGGATCCCGCTTCGATGTTGGCCGATTCTTAGTTTTACTTTTTGACTCGTCTGCCCTATATAGATAAGCATGCAGGGACAGAGAATTGAATATACCAAATTCGCAGAGTTACAGTTGGAAAAGCATCTGCGGTCAAATTTATTAGTGCCATATTCAACAGACTTTCCTTCAATGGTAGAGTCACAATAAATGCAATTCCCACATTTTGAATGGCCTGTTAACGGTGGGAGACCCCATGCATCATTTATAGTAGTTTTTATGGGTTGTATAGGCAGAGACGCTCTTACTAAGTGGTCTTTAATGTTCTTGGCCTGTTTAAAAGCAAACATTGGACGTTCTATTGTCAATTGCTCTGCGTTAAGAACTGGCCAATGTTTTAGCAAACTCTTTCTGATTGCATTGGAAGCTGGGGAAAATGTGGTGACACATATGAGTTTATTTTGATCTTTTTTCTCCTTTGGTTCCACAAGGGTTTCCCTTGGGCAATACCAGGCCCTTTTCAGAGAGCGGCACACTAACTTGCGAGGGTAGCCTCTATTTCTGAGTTTGCGGCTGAGGGTTTTTGCTTCAGTGAAATAATCCTCTTTGAAATAGCAGTTGCGCCTAATGCGTAGAAACTGGGAGAAAGGCAGGGAATCACGCAAGGCTCTCGGGTGATGGCTAGTGTACTCTAAGAGAGTGTTGCGTTCAGTGGGTTTTCGGTGTAGGGGGGTGGTGAGCCGGGCTTCAGTGTGTCTTATTTCTAGGTCTAAGAATGGGATAGAATCCTTACTAGTTGATAAGGTATATTTGAGGCCTCCACTATTGTTGTTAAGCCAGTGTTGGAAAGATGTGAGGTTATCAAGTGATTCAGTCCATAGTAAAAAAATGTCGTCAATGTAGCGTTTCCACATTGTGATGCCATTGTGGAAAGGATTGGACGCATTCAGAATGTTGTTGGTCTCCAAGTAGTCCATGTACAGAATAGCCAGGTTAGGGGCAAAAATTGCTCCCATGGAGGTACCCCTAACCTGGCCATAAAACTGTCCTTCGAAAAGGAAAAATTTCTTCGTCAGGCAAATTTCCAGTAACTGGAGGATAAAGTTAGATGGGACATTATGTGGGCGTGTCCGTGTCTCTAACACCCCTTCAATCACACGAAGGGATTCATATTGGGGGATGTTAGTATATAGTGATTCCACATCCAGCGTGCACATGGTGCTGGATGTGGGATCAAATGGATAGTCTTCGATCATGTTAATCATAGCCATACTGTCTTTGATATAGCATGTGGTATCCAGTACAAATGGCTTGATAAAGAAATCTATATAGTGGCCCAATGGTTCAAGAATTGAGCCGCACCCAGATACTATAGGGCGGCCTGGTGGAGATTGTGGGTTCTTGTGGACTTTCAGGAGGCAGTAGATCACAGGGATGCGGGGAGATTTAATGTTAAGGAAATCAAATTCCTTTTTAGACAGGAAGCCTTGGTCAAGTGCCTCTGAAGTAACTTTAGTAATCATGTCCTGAATCTCAGCAGTGGGATTGCGAGGGAGTCTACAATAATGCTCATGGTTGCTCAACTGACGCATTATCTCCTCTTTATACAGATTGACATCTTGGATCACAATGCCCCCGCCTTTGTCAGCAGGTTTTATTATCAATGACTGGTTGTTTTTCAAGGAGGCAATGGCATTTTTTTCATCTTACTTGATGTTATAAGGTATAAAAGACCTCTTGTTTTCTAGGTCAGTAAGGTCCTTAAGAACTAGTTTTTCAAAAGTGGGAATCTCTGGCGGGATCATGCCAGTGGTGGGGGAGAATTTGGACGGTGGTTTGAAGGGAGTTTTGCCAGGTTTGGAAGGGGAGGGATTCAGAAGGAAAAAACTGTGAAGGCGAATTTTCCTAAAGTACCGCAACAGTTCCACCTGTACATCTTGAAAATTAGGGCGTACTGTGGGAACAAATGACAGGCCTCTGCTCAATAGTGAGACTTCATTACTGGACAGAATGTGTTCAGTGAGGTTGAAAATGGGTAAGAGACCGGTCTCTAAGTCAGTGATGTTGTCATTGGCAGTATGATCTGACGTGGTTACCAGCGGTAATGCTGTCTGCGTGTGAAACGTTCGCCTGAAGGGTTCGCTGGTTTTTGCCATGTCGGGGGCTGCTTTCCTCTGCCCCTTGGTTGACCTCGACCACCCTCTAAAAAAGTACGGTTAGAGGGGCCTGGGCTATCGCTTTGGTCTGACTGTCCTGAAGAATCAGCTGAGCTGTCAGTGAAGCCAACAAACTGTTGCCTCCTGTTGAATCTTCCCCAGGGTCTTTGATTTTGTGGGCCGTTGTAAGGGCGAGTGGTGTAGTAATCTTTGGCAAGATAGGGGTACGTTCTCTCTTGGTTAAAGTTTTTGATATCTTTGTGTACTTTGTTTGTTTTTTTGTTTAATTCAATTTTAGGAAAATCTTCGATAGTTTTATTGATTTTTTCAAGAAGTTTACTGGTTTCTGAGCTGGTATTATTGTCCTTAATCTGTTTCTCGAGTTCTGTTATTTCTGTATTTAGTTTTTGGAGCTCTTCAGTAGCAATGTCAATTCCGAGCACCATCCAGTGCCGGGAGCAGGTGGTGCTTATGTAGCTGAAACCATTCAGGTATTTTGGATTATTGGCTGACCGGAAGATCGATCCCATCGGACTGCCGTATTCGCCATAGCGCTCCGGCCATCACAAGTAAGTGACTCTCGCCCTTTGGTAATGAAGCAAGGAGCAATCTGATACACTGCATCGCAGGTATCTAACTCTCCTACCCCGCTCCGTTTGTTTAGATTGAGCCATCACGCTCCTTTCCTGGCAAATCCATACAAACCTGATGGAAGCCCTGGACTTGATGTGAAAGGTAAATATGTCCTACCCCCTCACTCCGGCACTCCGCCTAAGACAGACGACTGGAATCACTAACCCCACACCTTTTTTTCCTCCGAAAGCACATCTATCAGCGTTTACTCATCAGTATTCCTGAACCTACGAGGAAACCAACATGTAGGTTACTGTGTTCTTTCTCCTGCCACCGCCCGCGATTATTGTCACATCCAGAGACCTAGTCACATTATTTCTTCACGTCATTCACGACCCAGCCATGCAATTGCCTTAGACCTATTTCCATTCGATCACCAGAACGACCGCTTAGCCAGCAAGCCAATATTGATTAAATTATTTCTACCTCACATCCCTTTGATCTCAATAGAGACCTTGAACTCGTGTTTATATCACTATCTCCTTCACTCGCCGATTACCCGCTCCGTCCAACCACACGCATGCCTGAACACCTCCTAGGTCACAATCTTCACCTCTTCACTCGCCGCAATTCTCAAGTCACTCGTTTTTAAAAAAAACTGTCTCCAACATGCCTAAACTGATATTTATTTCCTGTTTTTCCTTCCCCCTTGCCTCCTATTTCCTTTATGTAAAGTAATGCGATAATAGGCATTGTGTTAACTGTTGTACAAAACAATAATGTTGATAAGTCTTGTCCTGATGATGATGTCACAAATGTAAAAAGGCATTGAAACGTCGTCGACTAAAAAACCCCATATGCAATATGATAATGCTATATTATTTGATGCAATGGTATGGTTATGTTTAAGAGATTGAGTCTGTAGCACTGACCACGAGTATACAGTCAGATTTTCGCTTTGCCCTTTTGGCCATTTCTTTGTTGTTTTGTCTTGATTGTTGTGGGTCACGGCTGTGCCCACTTGTTATCTTTTTTGGTTCTTAAAATTCACTTTATCAACCAGAACATTTAAAATAAATTTTCTTGTCCGGCTGGACAAAAGACATACTACTTATCAGGTGTATGATTATTGTTTTTTGTATGTTATCTTGTCCACATGTAGGGACCACTGTTTTTTGTAAATTGATACTGCCCAAGGTCCCTATGGCATACCTTTCGGGTTCCCTTGTCTTTGTGAAAACATCCTTTGTGTTCTACTGCAGCTTCCCAGAGTGTTCTAAAGAACAACTAGAGCGCTAACAGTCCTACTCATTACAAAGGTATGGCACACCTGAAGCCATCTTGATTGGAATAAAGTGGTAACTCTTAAAACATTTAATTTAAAAAGGAACAAAATGAGGGGGTATATTTTGCCATAGAAAGTATGATTAGTGCTGCAGAAAGAAAAATTAGGGCACATTTTGAGTGACTTCTCAAATCCTCTTCTATTTCATTAAAAAAGTCTGACATGCAGTGTCCCAAGATGACCACCAGAGTCAAAAGAGCCCAAATGTAGCCCAAATAGCACCCAGATGTAGACCAAGTATAGCCCAATGACAGAATGTCCCAGAGTGTTCTAAAGAACAACTAGAGCGCTAACAGTCTTACTTATGACAAAGGTAATGGCACGCCAGAAGCCATCTTGATTGGGATTAAGTGGTAACTCTTAAAACATTTAGTTAAAAAAGGAACACAATGAGGGGGTATATTTTGCCATAGAAAGTATGATTAGTGCTGCGGAAAGAAAAATTAGGGCACATTTTGAGTGACTTCTCAAATCCTCTTCTATTTCATTTAAAAATTCTGACATGCAGTCTCCCAAGATGGCCACCAGAGACAAAAGAGCCCAAATGTAGCCCAAATAGCACCCAGATGTAGCCCAAGTATAGCCCAATGACAGAATGTCCCAGAGTGTTCTAAAGAACAACTAGAGCGCTAACAGTCTTACTTATGACCAAAGTATGGCACACCAGAAGCCATCTTGATTGGAATGAAGTGGTAACTCTTAAAACATTTAATTTAAAAAGGAACAAAATGAGGGGGTATATTTTGCCATAGAAAGTATGATTAGTGCTGCAGAAAGAAAAATTAGGGCACATTTTGAGTGACTTCTCAAATCCTCTTCTATTTCATTAAAAAATTCTGACATGCAGTCTCCCAAGATGGCCACCAGAGACAAAAGAGCCCAAATGTAGCCCAAATAGCACCCAGATGTAGCCCAAGTATAGCCCAATGACAGAATGTCCCAGGGTGTTCTAAAGAACAACTAGAGCACTAACAGTCTTACTTATGACAAAAGTATGGCACACCAGAAGCCATCTTGATTGGAATGAAGTGGTAAGTCTGAAAACATTTAATTTAAAAAGGAACAAAATAAGGGGGTTATTTTGCCATAGAAAGTATGATTAGTGCTTCAGAAAGAAAAATTAGGGCACATTTTGAGTGACTTCTCAAATCCTCTTCTATTTCATTAAAAAATTCTGACATGCAGTCTCCCAAGATGTCCACCAGAGACAAAAGAGCCCAAATGTAGCCCAAATAGCACCCAGATGTAGCAGCAGACTTCCCTGGTGAGCAGTAGCTTTACTACAGTGATATAATGAGCAACTAGAGTGCTAACATTCGGAATTTATGGCAAATGTGTGACACATCTGAATGCCTTCTTGATGGAACCAAAGTAAACAAGCATTGAAAATGCAATAGATCTTGCCCTCGTTTAAGTTAAAGCCATTCTGTTTGTAATGAGGTGGCTTTTTAGCTTTGCTTTTAATAGTGTTTTTCAAACTTTCATGTAAATAACATGCATATGTATGCATATATGTATATGTATGCATGCATTTATATTTGTATTTATATAGATATGCAGATTATATATGTTTATATATGTATGTATATATATATATACACATACATATATATAAATGCATATATATGCATATATATATGTGTATATGTGTGCGTGTAGATAGACCGAGGCACAAGAAAGCAGAAAAACAAACGTGAAGAACACAAAAATAAATGATCTAATATGTGACATCATCAGCAGTGGATTGCGGGTGCGCGAAATATAGTTAGTACAACTAACTATATAGGAGCAATTTCAATGGTTTTGTATGAGTGAAATGTCCAGCTAACTATAACAGCCCTAAAACTTATAGTTTTTTGAGTGAATTTCAAAGGTTTTTTAAAAGCTAATTCCTAACTATATAAGGCCTGAAACCTATGGTTTTTTCAGTGAATATATATATATATATTATCTACTGGTAGTCACCAGTAGTTAGATATAGTTACAACCTAGTTTCCATGGGAAATTCTTTTTGGGTTTTCCTAATAACTGTGGCGTCGTTTGATGAATCTTTGCGAAATCCTCCAAAAAAAAGTCTATCTAGGTCAGCTCCTATCCTGATAGTTTGGGAGTGATTCGTCAATCTGGAGCTGACAAAAGAGGGGGGTCCCAAAGGAAATTTTGAGACGAGCAACAGCCCAACCTGCGGTACAGAATTACGCCAAATTTGGCAGAGAGGTAGAGCTTGGTTCAGAAAGTGACCTTTTTTTCAAATGGTGTAAATTCGTTCAGTAGTTGCTGGGAAATTAGAAAAATAAAAGTTTCGATATCTGGATAGAGCCTAGAGCAAGAATGTAGTCCTTTGCAATCATTCATTATATGAATTATGTGTGATCAATTAAGTGAGAGCAATTCAATTACAAGTACAACAACAAAGAATCACAGACAAGTAGCTGTATGTATCGTGATGATCAAACTCACAAATGTCATGATGATCATAAGCACAGTACACACATTCAGCAGCATTGCATTACCCAAATCAAGTATAGCACTGCATGTACCAGTCCACAGAGTTGAATAAGCCTCTTGGAGTCATCACTAGGTCAAGTTTACCTTGTTGACGTAGTCAAAAGCCCTAAGTCCTCCCATCATCCTCCTGACTCTGAGTATCAAATATGTACAACTCAGTACCTACTCCAGTCCTGACTCAAAAGAGAGAGATAGACTTGTAGTGCAATGCGGTTTATGAACAACAAGAGAAATATTGACTCATTGTTTGTGTAGACTAGATTTGTGTTTGTTAGCAAAAGGAACTGATCGGGTCTTTGAGGAGTGTGACCAAGAAAACAAAACAGTGTGGACCCAGCAAACAATTCTCACTAAGTACCTAAGGAGAAGGAAAAAATCACCTTCAGGAAAATGTTTTATCACCCATCGTTATGCCACTAAGATTGAAAATCGTCTAAAAAATAATCACACTTAATAGTTATAGTTATACACCCACGCTCACTGTCTGCCACCACAACAAGAATAATCTCAACACACTCACAAACAACATAATATAATTATCAACCTTGCTTTGGTGTATGCCATTTACCTGTTCTATTTCAAGCATGATGGTACATTGCCGATCCTCTTTGTTTCACGCAACAACACATTGGCTAGTGTTGTAAATCAAATACCGTGGGGCAGTCCTGCTAGAGGAATAAAGAATGGATCGATTGTCATGAGATGGAGACAGGCATTGCCTCTCCAATGTCCTTGGGGGAATTGGGTGGGGCTGTTTTACTATACACTGGTCCAACTCCAATCCGGGCATACTTGTGTCTAAAATGGTGGGGCTGAATTAGTCAGTCAGATTCAAACAAGCAAAATAATGTAATGTTCCCCTAGCTATAGCTTTAAATTTTTTATTAATGCAGTTAGGCAATAGAAAGTTCTTGTGGCCCAGGCATACTCAGTACAAGTCAGGGAAGTAGAGTTCATCCTGAAACTGAGGTGGTTTACCCAGATGTTGGTCATCTAACACACTACTACCATGCTCTGAGTTCGACCAATCACCCTCATATTCCTCCTGTCGTATTTCATGTATCGTGTAATTTGATGGTATAAAGTGCTGATTCATTTTGAACATGGTTAATCTCTCCATTTTTTGGGGCAAGAGACTGATCCTTTTCCCTTTGCCAACTGTACCAGCTGCCCTAAACATGCTCAGTGGACACGTTGGCTACTGGGCAAGGCAGCATGCTGAACACTGGCCTTTGTTGCCTCTTCATATACCAGTACACCAATGGGTTTTGATTCAGATAGACCTCTGTTGGGTCATCCAGATAAGCCTGGACCATCCTCTCTTTAGTGCTTCTGCTCTGGGCTTAAGTCTGACTTTAGAAACCAATCAAATGCAGATTTTGGAGCTGATGCTCCTTTTCCTGTGGTTGCTCGTGTTCTTGTTGTTGGTGTTGGCTGCTGCGAGCCAACAGCACTGCCCTCAGGCTCTAATAGTTGGCGGCTGCACCGCATGAATTATGCCCTGGAGGAGTGGACCTCTAATTCCCAGTCATTTTTTTCTATGTCACTAGCTTGCTCAGCAATCCACATCTTGAAGTTTGAAACGCCCCCAACAAAAAAAGGAATGAAGGTAGCCAGTAATTGTTGGTACCGGGGAACGGGGCACACATGTAATGTTTGTATGACACAAAGTCTCTTTGCACTCTTGCATTAACAAATAAGCAAAGTATTAAGCTCTCCACCCATTCATGCGCATTTTTTTTTGTCCTCATCTGCTTATTTTTTAGACACCTCCTTCAGCTGTTCCTGTGGCGTATGTAACAACAGGATAGTTTAGTCCTTGGTACTGTCTACCTTGCTGAATTCCATTGTCAAAACCTCAAAAGGAACCAGCATCTCTGTCAGGCATTTGACTGGGCCCCATTGATCCTTCTATATGATCAAGCCTTTCACGGTTGCATCCCCTCTGCATGACAAATTCATTGGTCAGTGTGTACTGCTCAAACAGATGTTGCAGCATGTAATTAGTCCGTTTCCAACGTGTTGGCTCCGGCTGTATGAGTGCTTCAACTGGCATTTTAGTATGACGCTGAATGACCCTCAACTGCTTCTGGGCTTTAAATTAATGGCTGAAATGAGTGCAGAGGTCCACTTTCTGAAAATGGTGCCACTGAAAATGGTGGAAGAAGTCGCATTTGCATTTCTGCAATTCCTATTTCTACGGAGGTGGCTCTGTATTCAGGTCGCAACAGGGATCTTAGAAGTATGGCAGCTGGTGGTGATGGTATCTGTGCCACATCCCTCATAACAGGTTGAAATGGGGTGATGTCCATCTCCATTGGGGCTGAGCTAAAATCAATGATTACTGGATCATCGTATTCCCCCTTTTCTTCATCTGTAACTCTACGGCTTTCGAGAAACTTCCTTTTCCCTAGCCTCTCCTGGCATGTCTCAGACTGAAGCGGAATCCAAGTGGAGCCTTGACCATCAGAAGAGGGGCTTGAAGAAGAAGATGGAAGAGTAACCCTCCTTTTTCTTGCTGGAGATCTGGAAGATGATGGATTTTTGGAAGGAGTTGCATCTTTTACTTCCTCAGCATGAAGCTCAATCTCCTGAACTGCTCCTACTTCAGAGGAACTACTATTTCTGGCTGCCGCTTTTGTTGTATACTTATCTGATGTTCCTGCAATGAATGGGTTCTACTTTGTGAAAAAGATAAGTCCATTTCAATGTCACTGCTCATCAGAGTTGCTGTGATTAGACTGCCTCCGTGCCAGATATGGGCTTAGACCTAGGTTGGGGTCAGCACGCAAGTGGTGTAAATCCACTTCGTCTCCTCCTGGCCACATTCTTGGCAGCACCTTTCAGTACCTATCTATGGGGCTATCTTGAAGTTGTCAGTTAACAGTGACACTTAGCTTCACAGGTTGAAGAGATGTCCGTGTTATGAGATCACGCATCACGCATGCATACAAGCAAGTAGAACATCAGTGAAATATGGCATTGTTGCTGTTTAATTAGTTGTATTATTTAGTGTGGTTACTTAAGTTATAAATAATTTACAATACAGTGTATCCATTCATAGAACTACACCAGCATAAACGTTTATATACACTCAGGAAAGATAAGAAAGAGCAACAACACACAGATGTAACTGTTGCTTTATGTGCCTCAAGTTGGGAATAGAATGTGGCCCTCAGGGAGGAGCAAGTGACAAAAGAAAACTGGCCATGGAATAATCCTTAGAAAAATAAAGCTGTGCACCACCGATAGCACATGGGTTTGAAGCTGATGGTTGGAAAATGGGAAAAATAAAATTAGAAAAAAAGAACATTAAAAAATGTGAACAACATTTTAATACAATTTGCAAAAACAAAAAAAGAAGAAATATAAAAAATTATAAAAACAAATAAAATTTAATAAAAAATATTTATGAAAAAATTATCAAAAAACAACATGGTCACAACAGCCAGCAGGTGTCCTGGAAAACAAAGAACACTTGCAGGCTTATGGCAAAAGCCCACTGGCTACCTACACATAATGTTCACCGACCACATGGTCAAACAGCAAGCAACGAGGTATGGCCATAAACAAGGAATATAAGCGGACCTGTAGCAAAAGTACACTGGCTGTCTATACAAAATGGCCACCAGCCACATGGGCAAACAACAAGCAAGAGGCGTGGAAAACAAAGAACCCATGCAGGCCTATGGACCCTGGGAGAAGCATGCTGGAAAAGAACAAGAAGTTGGAGACTCTGGGTCACTTCCTTCTTGTTGGAAAACAAAAGGAAAAAAGAAAGGACTCCTCGCACAAAAACCAACGTGAACAGTTAATTTAAGGTAACGGTTCTTAACTCCAAATTGTCTCATTGAAGATATGTATCTGTTTCTCGAGGAGAAAATCTTTCACAGGTTACAGCGGTGGTCGATCATGCTCACTCGCGATTGCGTACATCGCAAAAAAAGAGCCGGATTTTGCTGGTGCGGCCTAGTGACATGTTAGCAGCCAGCTAGCAGGGAACTCACGGGAAGCTAGCAAATCTTGTGGCGCTCACAAATGGCTAGAACATTTCATGGGCTCTCACGAGCACCTGCAAGTCACTCCAGTGTGCACAAAATGACATTTTGATTGTGTCAGCAAAAAAAACCCTCTGTTCTCCTGTGAAGTGCGAAATGTATTGGTAACTCTGCGTTCTCTGTGGAGTTGCCGAATTCTGCAAACTCTGGGAGCGGAGAGGAGTTTTATGCCCAACCTAATTCACACACTCCCTCACTCACCCATACAGCTTCTGAACACAGCCACTCACCCACCCATTTAGCACTCACATACAACCACTTACATACTAATTTACACATCCATGCAGGCACTTACACATCTGCTCATTCACCCATACAGCCATTCACACAGACACTCACTCTCTAATATGGCCACTCACACACCAAATCACCTAACGATATACCCATTTAAACATCCACTCACTCACCCATACAGCCACTTACTCACCCAGTAACTCACTCATATATTCATTCAGACTACCTTCACTCAACCCTACAGTTACTACACTCACTTACCCACCCATAGAGACACTCACATCATCATTCACTCACCCATACAACCACTGACACATCCACTCACTATATATGTATATATATATTCACTGAAAAAACCATAGGTTATAGACCATATATAGTTAGGAATTAGCATTTACAAAACCTTGAAAATTCACTGAAAAAACCATAGGTTATAGACCATATATAGTTAGGAATTAGCATTTAGAAAACCTTATTTTACTCACACAAAACCATTGAAATTCCATATATAGTTAGTTGCACTAACTATATATCGCGCACCCGCAATCCACTGCTGATGATGTCACATATTACATCATTCATGACATGGTCAGTGACATCACTGATGACATCACTGATGACATCTCAAATGACATCACTGATGACATCATCTAGTGTCTGTGTGTTTTTGTAAAGTTTAAATACGTTTTACATATTGAAGAATGACTGGATGTATGGAAGACTGAGTGTGTGTGTGGCTGGCTGGGAGGTGTGTGACTCTGTGCATATCAATGTGTACTTGTATCAGTGATTGTATAAGAGAGTAAGTATGTGTTAGTATATGTGTGAAAAGTATGGTGTTCTGTGTTTAACTATAGATGAGGAAAGCGAAGTGTGATTGATTCTTCACAGGACTGACTAGGTGTATGAGTGCATATGATAGTGTTCTAATAATAACTGACTGTATGTATGAGTAATTGTATGGGTGAATGAGTGAATGTGTGTGTAGACGTACGAATCAGTGAGTGCGTATGTAGTAACTGGTATTGGTGTGTCATGATGTCATCAGTGATGTCATTTGGGATGTCATCAGTGATGTCATTTCAGATGTCATTAGTGATGTCATCAGTGATGTCACTGAAGTATGGTGTTCTGTGTTTAACTGTATAGATGAAGAAATGGAAGTGTGATTGATTCTTTACAGGACTGACTTGGTGTGTGAGTAACTCCATGGATGAGTGGCAGTGTGTGACTGTCTGCATAGGTGTATGAGTGCATATGATAGTGTTGTAATAATAAGTGACTGTATGTATGAGTTATTGTATGGGTGAATGAGTGAATGTGTGTGTAGACGTAGGAATCAGTGAGTGCATATGTAGTAACTGGTATTGGTGTGTCATGATGTCATCAGTGATGTCATTTGAGATGTCATCAGTGATGTCATCAGTGATGTCATTTGAGATGTCATCAGTGATGTCATCAGTGATGTCACTGACCATGTCATGAATGATGTAATATGTGACATCATCAGCAGTGGATTGCGGGTGCGCGATATATAGTTAGTGCAACTAACTATATATGGAATTTCAATGGTTTTGTGTGAGTAAAATAAGGTTTTCTAAATGCTAATTCCTAACTATATATGGTCTATAACCTATGGTTTTTTCAGTGAATTTTCAAGGTTTTGTAAATGCTAATTCCTAACTATATATGGTCTATAACCTATGGTTTTTTCAGTGAATTTCATTGGTTTTTTAACAGCTAATATCTGTAGCTGTAAAATGTATTCTTCTTTAAATCCAAAAATATATTTTATATGTTTATGAATAATTTTTTTTTTTAATATTTTTTTTTCTTCGTTCCCGCTTCGCGAATCGGGAAGCTTCCCGTTAGCTGACCTTGATGCCGCGAAATAGACCGCGAGCCGGTAAACGTTTCTTTACCGCAAGTGCCGCGTTAGAAAACAACATCGTGACGCCTCCCGTCCGCATGACGTTTCACGTTGTCGCGTGATACGTCATATGACGTGCTACGTTAGCGAACTGGTACGCGAAGCGAGTCGCAAAGCGCAGGTTTCTGGAAGCAAACCGGGAGGCCCTGCAAAGCGCTTAACGTAAACACAGCAAGTCATGTGACTTGGTAATAACACTTTTCATTGGTTCATTTCACTTTTGGTTTCCTAATGATGTAAGACTAGGTCATATAATCTAAAATGAACACTTTTGATTGGTTGAGAACTCTTGTTTTTCCCAAATGATGAAAATCCCTCCTTCTTTCCTCACTCTGACTTTCATCATTGTGAGAGAAAGACCCTTTGTGATCACTGAGCAATGGCTTCTTTAGTAGCTTCAGCTGGTGCTTCCCCACCACCTCCACCACATCCAAGGAAGAGTGGACCACCTGCTCAAGTTATAATTCAGCAAGAAGAGGAAGAAGAGGAAGACGAGGAAGAGCAGCAAGAGAGGCAGTTTTTGCCTGAGGAACCCAGGACGTCTCACCGGAAAGAAAACTTCATTTGGCAATTTTTTAAAATTCCCAAAGGTCAGAAAAAAGTAAATGCAAGATACGTAACTTGCCTTATATGTCAAGATAGACTGTCCAGAGGAACCGAGAAAAAATACAGTTTCGGAAACTACACAATGCATCGCCATATGACTAGGTGGCATCCTAACAACTACAGTGCTGCACAGTTTCGGAACGACCTAGATAATCTCCCTATTATGGCCAGAAGATCTGTTGTACCGGAAGTAACGGGACCAGAGGGCAGGGAGATGGTGCCAAATATACAAATGAGATTTGGTGAAGTAAAACACATCTGCGTATTTTGCGATGGATTCATTTGCTACGGAGAAAGAAGCATCACTCTGATCAACAGAGCTATTGACTATCATATGCAAGTTTGTACGAAACGCCCAAAATAATAAATACTTTTTTTTTGTTTTGTTGCTCCTGTTGAGCCCTTTACAATGAATCGTTTTCATTGCCCCCTCCAAGAAAAACCCCAAAAAATATAAAACTGTTCAGAAAAATTCAAAAAAAGTAAAAAAATGTTCTGAAAAATAATAAAAAAAATATAAAACAACAAAAACAATAAAAAAAAAAGTTCTTTTCAGAACTACCTCCCCGTTATTAAAAAATTGATACAATATTTGGAACTGTGCCAACCTCTATTTCTCGTAGTACGCTTCCCAGTTCGCTCGCCGGTACGCGAACCGGAAGCGAACCAAAAACAGTAAGTATAAGGGAAGGAAACAGACACTTATGTTAAAAGAAAGACAGCTATAGGGGAGTAAACTAGAGATACTATTACCCGTAATCCACTGCTGATGATGTCACATATTACATCATTCATGACATGCTCAGTGACATCATCAGCAGAGGATTGCGGGTTTTTTGGCAACGTGCCTTATCCACGGTTTAATAACGCTGCCTTTTGCTTTATATAAGTTTTCAAATTGTATGAAATATATACCAATAGGTCGTTATGAACCTTTAGGTAGTGCTTTTCTTCATGAGGTCTGGTCGCTTCCATACACATACAGATGTTTCAAAGATGATCAAGAAGTTTATCTGAATGGAGAGGAATGCACTGAGACGCCAGATCATTCACTAATGTGTAGGCACATACAGTTACACGGTTCATGCAACAAACACCGACCAAATATGGCTTGCGTGTTGCAAGGCACGCCAGTTCCTGCTATCATCCCCACGTTCAAGTTGTTGGAAAATGGTAGTTATTTGATGCTCAATAATGAAGATTGTTCTGAGTTAATTAAAAGTATTCCTTTTATCGTAACAGTAAGTGAACGGGTTATTTGCTGCAGAAATGTTCTATTTTCTCCCACACATGAACATAGGGAGTTTTCAATCTGGCCACAAATACCAACCTTGGGAGAGATTTCAACGGCATGGCAAGAATAAGAGCTCTTTTGTCTCAGAGAGAGGTGGCCTTGAGTTCGGCCCGTGAAACTTTCGTGCTTCACATAGCGAACACCCGTACAGAGGTGCAGACCCTTTTCAATTCAGATTTGCCTTTCAATTTCAGCAAGATGGTTCGGACTATCTTTAACGCATCCTCCACAAAGGCCCTGGCGCACTTTTTTAAAGTTGTTACCAGTGGTCTCGTGACTTCATTTGAGAAAATCTTTGGAGTCATCCCTGCTTTCTTTCATTCTATTTTCTCCACTCTGCTTCGTGGATTGGCATTTTTACTTGCATTACCAGCGGACGCTCTTGTGCTTTTTTACATTTTTAAATATGGATGTCCCTCCTATGCAACCTCCCACCCTGCAGCTGCTGACACTGTTCCGCAATCGCATGCTAGAATATTATGGCACAATGCCGTTGGCGATATTAAGCACGGCATATGGATTATCTTTTCGATTCTCCTACTTCACCTGTGTCCAGCCTGTATTTCACTGCCTGACCTGTGATTTCGATTGGGCCATTGATTTGTGTCTCTGCGGACCGGTTTCTCCTGACGTCGACTTTAATCAGCTGATGACTCCTATCATTACTCACGAGTTGGTTTGTCCTGGCGAAAGGATTATGGCTGTGGCATTGATGCATGGACTAATTGGTCCCTGGAATTTATTGGCGGCAGCACAGTCTTTCTTGGAACAGAGCTTTCTTGAAAACCCACCGAGCTGTCCTCTGATGGTGATAGAGGATCCGGTGCTGGGAGAGCACGTATGTTCTTTTCCGCTTTTAAATTGGATGGCTGAACTGTTTTCGGATGAAGACGGTGACTTCCTATTGGAGGCTGTTGCAGCTTATTTTGCATACACAGTTATGTTATAGACCTTTTTCATGTTTGATATGCTGAGTACTAGCATTTCATTGACAATTCATTGACTTATTTGTCAAGTTTTTATTATTTACCTTGCCTATTGGCTTAAGACTCGATAAAGTACTTGGCTGTTTTATTTTTCTTTAGCATTAAATTTTCCTAGTTTTTAATGCTTTACCTTGCGGACCGTCCACATATAAACTTGCAATCTGCTCTCATGAGATGGCACTTCTATTATCTTATTCAGTTCATTTCCGGATCATGGGGAGGTGTCATCTAGGTCCTGGATATCTTTACACCGTGTTAAGTTAGCATGGGCTCATTACCGGTTTAAACGCCATTTTCCCTTTTTTGCAACTTCTGCACACGACACTTAGTTGTTGCTTTAGCTTTCCACCTAGTAGTTCATCGTGGTTTACATGAGAATAATATGTTATTGCTCTACTATCTGCTTTGCTTGTTAAACTATATCTGTACAGCGAGTGCTAAAGTTTCAAGAACAACACGATACAGAATTGTTATGAGGTCTGATCTCCACGACTTCATACTCATAACATAAGTGCAACTTCTGCCAATTCTGGGCATGAGGCGGGTTTTATATTGCTTTGCCGAACACACATACACAACAGTTGATGCGGTTCACATGAAGAGAGAGCTGGTGTATGCTGATGTGATTCCTTCAAATCTAAGACACTAAAGTATGGGCACGCCCTAAACCAACACAAAGAGACCTTCTTAGCAAATAATATAATATGTGTATTAGGGAGGGTGAGATATAAGCAGCCGCGGGCCGTGGAGGGAGTTACGGTGAGGCAGGGAGGCGGGGAGGGGGAGAAGCAGGGTGGAGCCCTCTCTACCCTGCCCCTCCCCCTCCCCGCCTCCCTGCCCCACCGTAACTCCCTCCACGGCCCGCGGCTGCTTATAAGTGTTGCTAACTCTTATTCATTTACAGCATGTTAACATACTGTCACCATTCGCTTTTTATGTACTAGTAACTATGCTGGTAATTTTGCTACTGATAATATGTGTACTTGTATTCTCCACCCTGCTTCTCCCCCTCCCCGCCTCCCTGCCTCACCGTAACTCCCTCCACGGCCCGCGGCTGCTTATAAGTGTTGCTAACTCTTATTCATTTACAGCATGTTAACATACTATCACCATTCGCTTTTTATGTACTAGTAACTATGCTGGTAATTTTGCTACTGATAATATGTGTACTTGTATTATCTAAGATACTACGCCTGAGAAGACGGCATTAGTAAATAAACATTTCAAATACACATGTGTTCTTCTTAACTCCATGTTCTGGTTTCTAAGAAATATATAACGACCGACTGTTCATGAGTTCCACGTATCCTGAGGTACTATAAGTTCATATTCTGGATTGTCTAAACATTGAGAGTTTGTTATATCCAATGTGACACTGTACCTAGCTTGCTAAGGAGTTTTTGATTACTAACGTGAGTTTTGGGACACCCTAATTCGCCGAGGTTCCAATCCTCTGTCCACAGTTCTGTGTGAGAACAGAAACCCTGCGACAGGGGCACCCCCGACCCTTGCTGGAGCTTCATCACACTTGCGATACAACTCCAGCAATGCGCCACCTTTACGGCACAGATACATCACGCATCTGTGCTGTTTTTGCCCCATGATGCGCCGCATTGTAAATGCAGCACACCATAGGTGACGGAACAGCGGCACAGAATGACTAACACATCCCTGGTGATGCGCCAGTCATCATAAATGTATCCCTATGCTTCTTATCTTGTTAGAGATGAACCGCCATATGTATCATCAAAGTTTTTTGCATTTCCTAAATAGCGAACTTTAAGGAATAAATAGCGATTCTTTACCATTCCTAGTTTGCGATTAGCTATTTGCAAATTACAAATTACCCATTCATTTCCTTCATTTCCATAGGGCGGTTGGACTCACTTTTAGCTCGAACGGCTGAATGGATTTCCACGAAACTTGGCAAAATTGTAGGGACTGGTAGCCCGATGTGCCTTTGCTATGTCTTAAGATATATGCTCCAGTGGTTTTTACGAAAATTAACTTTGAAAAATATATATTGGGCTACATTGGCCTATATATATGTTGGAGCCCAAATGTAGCCCAATGTAGCCCAATGAAGCCCAATGTAGCCCAATGTAGCCCAAAGATGGCCGCCAGACACACAAAAAAACAAATGTAGCCCAAATATCAGCCAGATGTAGCCCAACTATAGCCCAGTGACAGAATGACCAATCAGCTTCGCAAACCTCCGTTACGCGAAGCGGAGCGCTGTTACAGATATATATCTTTTTTTGAACGTTAATTTCTCAAAATCCACTGGAGCACATATATTGAGACCTAGCAAAGGCACATCGGGCTACCAGTCCCTAATATTTTGCCAAGTTTCGTGCAAATCCATTCAGCCGTTCGATTATTATTATTATTTTTTTTTTTGCCCCGCGGGGCCCTTTTAAAACCTCCACATCAAACCTAGGGGGTCAGCGAGGATCTACTATGCCCCCTTATGGTTATTTCCCCCTTTGTTTTGGCCTCCTCTTGTCTCTCGATCCTACCGAGAGACAAGATGGCGGCCGCTACGGACTTTTTGGAATGTTGACAGACGCCAGAGAACCAATCAGCTTCGCTTCACAAAGCTCCGTTGCGCGAAAAGTACGCGTCCTGGGACGCTGCCCGGTCCGCTGTTACAGATATATATCTTTTTTTAAACGTTAATTTCTCAAAATCCACTGGAGCATATATATTGAGACCTACAAAAGGCACATCGGGCTACCAGTCCCTACAATTTTGCCAAGTTTCGTGCAAATCCATTCAGCCGTTCGGGCTAAAAGTGAGGCCAACCGCCCTATGGAAAACTCAATGTTAAAAACACGTTTTGGGACCCCCCTTTTTTCTCGGCCCCCCCTTGACGAACCCCCCCCAAATTTTCAAGGGCTGCTCAGAAACAAAATGTGCCATTTTCCTGAAAATTTCAGCCAATTCCGTCCACAAACGCCAAAGTTATTAGACATAGAATTTTCAAAAATCCCATAGAGAAAAAATCCTAACTATATATACCTACTGGCGACCGCCAGTAGGTAATATATGTATATATTTATATATACACACACACACTCACCACGTTTGGAAACTCATGAAAGGAAGACGCCCGCCGGTTGTATAAAGGATACCATCATTCTGTTTTCCCGTCAGACTCGCAGCCTGGGACACTGTGACGGCATGCAGAGACTGAGAAGGTCACGGAAAGAAAACTAAAATGGACCTAGTGAGGGAAAAGTGAAACACACAAAGGAATTGTTCCATAAATGACCAAGGTGCATGAGAGTACGTAACTGGGTGCAACAGATGCTAAGGAAACTACAAATGGTCACGGAAAGAAAACTAAAATGGACCTAGTGAGGGAAAAGTGAAACACACGAAGGAATTGTTCCGTAAATAACCAAGGTGCATGAGAGTACGTAACCGGGTGCAACAGATGCTAAGGAAACTACAAATGGTAGACAAAAGGTTGAAGGAAGGTAAGCAACCCCTCTCCTAATTTTCAAACCCAAGAATATGGGATCGAGCCAGCAAGTCACGGATGTGCCCAGCACAAGCAGTTCAGGAACAAACATAAAACAAGAGAGAAGATAATTGGAAAAATTATGAAAGAGGGAAGTGAGTTGGTGGTGGGAGGAGACTTAATTGCAGAGCTACATGGAGGTAGATAGAATCCCACAGGGCTGAGGATATTCATCATACCAACATTGGCTAACCCCAAACCACAGCTGCTGAAAGCATGGGCTGAAAATAACAACTCTTGCTCTCGAACAATGCTTGAAATTCTGATTAAACATGCATGGGAGGAACAAAAAGAATTAACAGCACAAATACAAACATTGATCGAGGATGTGGAAAAATAACAGGAACAAGAACTAGTGAAAAGTACTTTGAAATTGATCAATGACCGTGTGAAGATACATGAGAAAGAAGTAATAATGAGGAAACAACGTAAATTCCAGGGAGTTGAACAGGACTACAATGCAGGACAAATCTCAAAACCCTGTGCATGCTTGAAGCAGGCATAAGGATTGATGCTGCATTGTGCAGATATGGCCCCACAGAGCATTCGTGGTGGTGCATTGCGCCAGCGTCTCAACTCCAGCAATGTGCCACTCCTACGGCACAGATGCGTGACACAGCTGTGCCATTTTTCCACCATGCTGATCCGCATTGTGAATTTGTTGAATCCATCTGGCATAGCTGTGGTGCACAATGACTGGCAAATCCCTGCTGATATGCATGGCTGTGCAAGTCATTGTAAATAGTCCCTCACATGTCAATGACTCCTGAGCACAGATCAATCTACCCCACAACATACCCATCCACAAGGGAACATTGAGAACAATTCAAAGCATAGACAACTACCAGGTGGAACAGTGCCAACGACAATGTATCTGAAAAATGGATGTTGCACCAAATGGCATTAACATTGTCTGTCTCTGACACCCACAGGGCAACATGCAGAATCTCCCCCCAACAATGGGTGAGAGGAAGCACAGTCCCAGGCTATGCAGGACCCTGATCCCACCGACAGTGACGCCTCTCACCACTCTATGGATGACCCCGACCAACCTGGCATCTCTGGTGCCCAAACTCGTGCAGCAGCTGGATCAGGAACATCTGCGCCAATGACCACACCCATTCCTGCCACATCCCAGCTGACAGCTCGGAGCCCTGCCCACACTCAACAACTGAGCCAGTCTCACAATGAGGGACAAGGTTCGCCGGGCACGCAGGAGGTGGCAGACAACACCACCACTGCCATCCCTCAGGGGTCCCGTCGACCCGATGTGCCCACAACGGCAGGCCAGGCTCGTGTGGGCAGGGGTGGGGGGAATGGCACAAGGCAGAGGCGAGAACCTGACCAGCCAGCTACAGAGCCTGGTATGTATGAATTGCGCAACATCAAGGAGGCATACCGGCGGGACACCAGGGAGTTCAGTCAGGTAGTGGGGGCCCTCACCAAAATCAAAAACCAGCAGGCTGAGCAACACACCAGTCAACAACAACACCAAGGACGGATGGAGGCAAGACTGGCTGAGCTCCTGGCGGTGCAAAAGGACATAAGCCATTCACTCAGTTGGATTGCTGACAGCATGGAGCACCCTCCCTGTGTTACCAGGCAAGAAACATCTAGGCGAAGACCACCAACAGGCACAGAGAGGGAGGAGGAGGAGGAATCGTCTGACGGAGCGTCCCATGCATCGTCAAGGCCTGCATATGAGGGTCCCACAAGGAAGGTGGGTTGTCCACGGAAAAGGCAGTGAGAGGCAGTGGGCCATGCGCATCTCCCTGGTCACCTGGTCTGGCACCTTCACTTTGTGGGCAACAACATCACCTTATTGACTGTTCTACCCTCCCACATGGACTTGCTGGTTGCAGTCTGAACAATGATGCCAAGCACTGTGGTCTGGACTCTGTTGACTCAAACTACAAGGCATCACATCTCCCTCTGTGAACTTTGGATTCCCAGCATTTTTGTACAGCACCTAGCACTTACTCACGTTTCCCGCACAATATAGATAAATAAACAAAACAAACACAAGTGAAATTGATGTTGCAGTTTTTTTCCCTGAGTCAACAACATACGTGTGGGGATATGTCAAAGTGTGGAACAAACTAAAGCCATCCATACACTAGTATCAGAGTCCAGTCGAGGACACACATAGGTCACAATGTATCATCAAATACATATATGGAGCACAGTACTCACCCGTGATGGTTTTAATCTGCTGAGGGGGGGGCTTGCCATACTGCTCGGACAGACAGTTTTGGAAGAGTTTAATGAAAGTATAGAGGTCATGGGTCATGTAGAGGTGCCCAGGGAGAGAGTACCAGGTCTGTTTGGTGATGTGGGAGAACCATCTCCACATGCAGTTGTACTGTGGATGTGATGAATGGTGCCCAGGGCAAGGTTGGCTGGACGGAGTTGGGGCAATGGGTTGTTGGATGGGAGACGTCCATGTATGACTTTGGGGCTGGGGTTGTGGAGTGCCTCCTGAGTGTGGCTGAGAAGTATGAAAGTGATCCTGCAGTTGACAGTGAGACTATTGTAGGTATCTTAGGTGGACTGTCATGTGGCTGTGGCAGGGGATGTTGAGGATGAGGTGAGCGGATGTTCCCTGGATGTGCTCAAGTCCTCCTGGAGTCTGGCCGTTGTTCCTGCATAGAGGGCGTTGCTGTGGTGGAGCTGGCTGGTGTTGTGGACCAGGGTGACTGTCTGTCTTGACTAGGAGTGGATCATTTGCAGCATGAGGTAGAGATGGTGTTGAGTTGCATGATTATTGTGAGCGAGGAGTGTATGATGAGCACCTGCTTGTGTTTGTGGCCACTGTGTGCTTGTGCGCTGCCCAGGCTGTTGTGAAACAAGGAGTTGTCCCAGCCATAAGGGGACATTCCGCAGATGATGAGCTCAGTCTTGTCCAAGTCCAGCCTCATGTGGCTGATGTTCATCCATTTGTCAACGCACCTCATGCCTTCTTGAAGGTTGGATCTTGGAGTGGATGGGTCTTTGGTGAGGGTGAGGAGCAGCATGTGATCTTGGAGAGCGGGGTCATGGAGACATTGTAGATTGTCACACTGAGAGATGAGGCCTGGGGCATGGGCCCGATGATGCTAGTGTACAACATGCCGAAGGGGGGATGCGGACTCCCTGGGCCTTGCTGGGAGGTACTTGGCGATTTCATCCTGGGCCTTCCTCTGGATCCCAGTGTTAGAGATGTGTGATCTGACAGTGTGGTATCACATGGTGTAGAATGTTGTTGAGAGGTCGATGAGGTGAGGGTGGTGGTCTCACCATTGTTGAGCAGGGTCAAAGATGTCATTGCGTGTTGGTAATGAGGGCGGTTGCAGTGGGGTGATTACTGTGGAAGATGGTCTGGTGCGGGTTGCCTGGAGATGTTTGCCTGGAGGGAGATGGTCAGTTGCTCGTTGACTTTCTTCTTGATGACATATGCCGGGTAGGCAAGCAGGGTGATGTTCCAGGACATCCTGCGGTACTGCCGTCCGTTGTCAAAGAAGGGCCTGGGTTTCTGCATGCCCCCTGCCCCATGGAAAGTGGCATACTCAAAGGAGACATTCATGCTGTGCTGGAGGTGGGCTTCAAGGATGGTGTATGCTGTGATTGAGATGTTGTGTAGGAAGGGTCCTGATGGAGAGCCAGAGTGGATGGTGTACATGAGCCGGGTGGTTTCTTTGCTGCTGATGGGAGGCCAGGACCTGAGAGGGGTATGTCCTGTGGAAAATAGCGCTGTCTGCCTCTGTGTGGCGAGGCTATCATGTACGTCTACGAGCTTGGAGTGGTATTAAGTTGCAAGGGATCCCCTTGGCCTTGCAAGGGTGGGATGTCTTTTGGATGGAGAGCTGGTGTTAGATAGTTCACTCACAACACCGATGAGGTCATTCATGTTTTGTGTGTCGGTGCCTACTCCATACCGGAAGGTTGTCCTCTTGTCCATGCTGATGATATGGTGATGTCTTTGTGTTGTGGATTTCAGGGCTGAAAGGTAACTGATGGTTGTTTCTTTTAATAATAATAATAATAATAAGGGAAATCTGTAGAGCGCCTGGTTACGCGCAATGGCGTGTCCCCGCACTGTAGTGAGTGGAATCAACAGAGTCACAACCGCCGAAGTCGGCCCGACTTACTGCGTGTAGAGGTGAGTTTTTAACTTGTTCCTGAAGCCCAGTTCAGAGGGCTCTAGGCAAAGTTCCAGTGGTATGGCATTCCAGCTTTTCACGGCCAGATAGCTAAAGGACCTACCCCCCTTGCGTGCCTTTTTTATCCTGGGGACCTTCAATAGCCCTATACAGGAGGAACGCAGAGCGCGCACAGGGGCGTACCGGGTGACCAGGCCCTGGAGCGGAGCCGGTGCCTTACCGCACAAAATGCGGTGACACATACAGAGAGCCTTAAACTCAACCCTGCTCCTTACTGGGAGCCAGTGAAGGGCCTGGAGGGCTGCCTTTGACGCCGATCTTTTAGGAAGCTTCAAGACCAAGCGGGCCACTGCATTTTGCAGCACGTGGAGGCGGTTGATGACCCTTCCAGTCGCCCCCAGATAAAGCAAATTGCCATAATCCAGGCGAGATGTGATGAGGGCATGCACCAGCGTCCTTCGGGCTGCCGTGGGAAGTAGATCGAGAACTTTCTGCAGGCTTTTCAGGACGCCGAAGCATACCCCCACCACACGGCCTATCTGAGGTCCAAAAGACAGATCGGCGTCAAACCACACCCCAAGATTTTTCGCTTCCTGACAAGGTGTGGGAGCATCCCCCAGACAGGGTGGCCACCATGCCGATGACCAAACAGATGAGCCCCCCCACCACGAGCACCTCCGTCTTGCTGCCGTTTAACTTCAGGCAATTGGTGGACATCCAGGTAGCCAGCTCCTGCATGCAGGCTCTGAATCTGTCCGCCGCAAGACTGGGTGTGCGCGATAGGGAGATGACCAGCTGCGTGTCATCGGCATAGGACACTATGTGCAGGCCGTGGCTTTCGACAATGGACGCCACCGGGGAGACATACAGATTGAATAAGGTTGGGCTGAGGGACGAGCCCTGAGGCACGCCCTGACTCAAACCAATCTCCCTTGAGTAGCAGTCTCCCTGACGAACCTAAAAGCCTCTCTGTCAAAAAAGACTGGATCCATTCGAGCGCAGCCCCTGATATCCCTCCATCATTCAGACACTGTAGAAAGGTGGTATGAGCTACAGTGTCGAATGCTGCACTTAGGTCCAAAAGGATGAGAGCCATAGTCTGGCCCTGATCCACTCCCCGGCGTATGGTCTCCACCGCCATCAATAGCGCCGATTCAGTAGAGTGGCGGGGACGGAAACCAAACTGGGTCTCGTGCAGGAGGGTAGCCTCTTCCACGAAATCCATCAGTTGGGTATTAACCATTTTCTCCGCCACCTTAGCCATGTAGGGTAAGAGGGAAATTAGCCGGAGGTTCTCCAGTCTTTCGAAGCTGATGTTATGCTTCTTTTGGAGAGGAAGCACCACGCCTGTTTCCAGTCTCTGGGCACAGTCTTGGTCCTGAAGGAGACCTCCAAAAGATGTCTAATGTAAGGCTCCAGAGCCGGCAGGCTGCCGACTAGCCGTTTTGGCGTTGTCGGATCCCGAGGGGAGCCTGACTCTACTGACCCACAGATTTGCATGAGAATCTCCAGGGATGGGGTAACAAAACTGGTCAGCATGTATTGGTCCCCCCTTTCCCTAGGAGATTCTACAAACTCAGACCCTGTTGTAGGATGGCTAGGGAAGGCAGAGTATATTTTTGCTACTTTTTCGGCGAAGAAGTCCGCAATCCGATTGCAAGACTCCAGTTAGCAGTCTGAGCAAAAGGTTTGCACATGAGTTCGGCAAGACCGGTATGAGTCCAGTAGGTCTGCCTTCTCCCTGGTGGCTTAACTGCTGTTGTGCTTCACAGGAAAGTCTGCCAATGTGGCAAGAGTGTTGGATCAGTCGCTGATCCAGTGTGTGTGGTTGCAGGGTGTGGTGATGTTGTTGGTTAGAGTGTCCTGTGTGAAGGTGCCACACAGCTCGTTTGTGTTGACTCAGGTAAAGTTTTTGGGGTGGATCTGTAGTGAAGTGTGGTGCAGTCTGTTGTTTTTTGGACAACTGGATGCAAATGTTGATGTACCAATGCAGGATGGTGGTGTGGTTGTCCTCCAGCCAGGAGTTGCTGTCCCCCTGACCCATGTAGTCTGTGTAGGTGAGGGCCTGCGTGCTGATGTAGTTGTTCAATGTCTGAGGACCAATCAGTAAAGCCGTTACCCAGCTCTGTGGTCTCAGATTTAGCCACAATTTCATAGGAAGCCTCTCTGCTCGAATTGCAGATGTGTAAATGCGGTTCCCCTACTGACCCCTTGCCTGCCAAGCAATACAACATCCTTGCTAAGATTCACAATCACCATTTAAACGCCATCTGGAACCTTTCCCTCAGATTGGGCTCTAATCCGGATGGGTGGAAACACGCATTCCTCCTGCCCATCTTAAGGAAAACCAACGCAGATCCTGAATCTCCTTGCAATCATAGACCTAACACTCTTTTACCAGCTCCGGCCAAGATTTCAGTGAAATTTTTCTGGCAGAAACTGATGGCCTTTGTTGAAGGTAATAGCCTCCTTCACAACTCTCAATCCAGCTTCCATCCTGGCTATAGTACGGTGTCGGCCCTCATTTAAATGTCAGACTCTATACGCTGGGTGGTCGACAGAGGTTTCAAGGCGGTGTTGGGACTGTTAGACTTGTCTACAGCATTTGACACCGTCAACCATCCCATTCTTCTGAACCCCCTTAAGACCATAGGCATGGGGGGCTCAGTGCTGAACTGGATATCGTCCTTATTATCTGATTATCTGATCGCACACAGCAGGTCCAGACCTATCCATTCATCTCCCCAGTCAAACCACTGAAGTGGGGCGTGCCGCAGGGCTCTGCTCTGAGCCCTCTGACTTTTAATATTTAATCAACCCTGCTGGCTGAATCGATTGCCATGTCTTAAGTCAAAATCATATCATGTGCTGATGATCTTCAGCTTCTATTCACCTTAAATGCTGTGTGTGCCACAAATGTTGACCCACTCGAATATTGTCTCAAGATCATTGCGGCCTGGATGGACCACAATTTCTTGAAACTTAATCCAGATAACACCTAGATCCTATTTTTTTAACCAACCTTCTCCACTCTCTTCCAAACTGTGGTGGCCAGAGGAACTGGTCATTGCTCCAGCACACAAGGACTTGGTCAGGAATCTTGGAGTTAGATGGGACAATCAGCTATCCCTTGCCACACAGGTACAAGAGGCGTGTGCCGCTTGTTTTGGCAAGAGTAAAATCATCAAGAGATTTATTAACTATCTGCACAATGTAACCCGGAAAATGGTGGTTCACGCAATGATCACCTCCCATTTAGACTACGCAAAAGGCTCATATGTGGGTCTCACATTAGGCTTGCTCCGTATACTGCAGATGGTCCAAAACGCTGCTGCCCGCCTGGTATGTGGAGTCTCACTTTGACAACATATCTCCCCGTATCTTAGACTACTCCATCGGCTGCCAATGGCTACACAAATAGATTTCAATGCGCTGACACTCGCCTTCAGGGCAGGACAAGGCAGTGGTCCGGTCTACCTTAGGAGGAGACTCCGTCCCTATTGTCAATCACAATCTGTATGTTCCAATGACAAGCACTTGCTCATTAGTCCTTGGTTTGCAAAACCTAGATCAGGAGGTGAAACCTTTCAGGTAGGAACCACCCAATGTTGGACTAAGCTACCTCTTCTGCTGCATATGATTCTGTCTGAATGTGAGTCTCGCAAAGCCCTTAACACCTGGCTATTTAGCCTGCTTGATTAGTTGCTCCTCCATATGCTGCCTCATTTTTGGCACACTACAGCACTGGGACACCCTGTTGGGTTAGATGTGCGCTCAATAAATGATTATGAATATAATTTTAGATGGCTTAGCAGAATTGTGGGTGTAAGGCTTGAGATCTGTAGATGATAGTTAGACTGAGGGTGGTCAGGGGGTTGGTGTGAAACCTGAAGTGCAGATGTTTGACAATGCTGAGTGTGTCCTTGGTGTTGTATGTGACTCTGAGGGTGTACTTCAGAACGAATTGCAATTCGTCCTCCTGGATTGTTGGTGCAGTCCCTGCAGGTGATCTTGTATCTGTCTGTGATGGCAATGTTGAAGTAGTGCGCTGAGGATGCGTTCAACCAGGTTACTGTAATAAAGGCGATGTGTGGGGCTGTTGTGTTGAGGAGGTAACAGAGTCCAATGGCGTGCAGGTGGAAGGAGCGGGTGTGCAGTAGGAGGAACATGACCTGGTTGTATGGACAAGGTCTGTTATGCGGGGCAGCGCGGTGTTGGCAGTAGGAGTTGCACACGCAGCCTGCGAAGCTGTCATGAGTGTGCTTAGGGGTTGCCTGATAGCAGGTGGATGATTGTCTGGTGTTCACTGTTTGGAGGGTGGCTAGAGCATGAGTCTGTTGTGTTACCTGCGTCATGGAAGGACCAGAGGGTCTTGCACTGTGCACGTTTCAGGCACTGACGGTCCTGCCTTTGGCACGGAAGTGGTGCAACAGTGGCACTGACAAGCTGCTGCCTGCATTAAGAATGGGAGGGAGGAGCATCTGGGAGGCGTGTGTATTACACAATCAGGGCACTCGGTGGTGCGGTGCCGCATGGGAGGCAGCAGCAGGATTGAGTGAACACATGACGGCGGAAGGGGTGAGACACCATGCAAAAACTAGCACACAAAGACAAGGAGGTTTGAAAGGCACAATGTAACAGGTGTATGGAAAGGAAGGAGTGTCTGGTTACTCATGGCTCACTGAAAGAAAATGGATGAACAATCACCAAATATGATGGGCACATGATCAGGCACCAAAAGACCAAGCTGTGCATAGGACACACAGCGTCAGCAGGTGTTGCCTGCCCATTGTGAGTAGCAAGCTGCAACAATACATACACAACCATGTACTTCATGCACAATATGGATCATTAGCCATGATAAACTGCATGCATGTTGCCACAGTACACATACTCCCATATGCACAATCTTTGTGAATTATGCCATAGATGACGCATGCAAACTGGCAAGAGATCTGCGGTGACATTAATGAGGCACATTGCACTGTGGGGAAGACATTTTCTACACAAATGGATCAAGTTCATGTTGAGGCCATGCTGCTTTAGCCAATGTCCATGCCCAGTGCCATTGCTCTGAAGAAAATTACAGTCATGCAATGAGTTTACCTGTAATGCTGGTGAAACAATGTGCACACAACTTCCTGGGACTGCCGGTTCCTTGAATCCTCAGAAACGTGCGATGCACAAAGTGGTCCATCTCCCGATAGCCCCTTGGTCTGAGTAGAAATGATTGACTCAAAAGGGTGATCAGGCGAGGGAAGGAAAGGAAGGGAACAGCAGGGAGGGAGATTTGAAACAAAGGTAAACAAGCATAAGGATTCAACACTTCTTGTCACTGAATCACAGAATACCTCAGGACCTATACTGTAACAGATACACCTGTAAAGGAAAACAACAGTCACTGTATCCTATTTGGGATCACAGTAATGAAATGATACTAGATCTGAGGATTTAACACAGACATATAAAAGGTAGCAGAGTTTTGCAGCTAAATGAAGAGGGGATAAGGCTATGTAGTCTGCTTCAATGCAAGTATACCCATGCGGTAATCAAGGAAATCACAGTGTATGAGTAAGGCTCCAATAAACAGAAGTTCTATTGTGCTGCAGGGCTACTCACACAAAGGCAACAATCGGTACTTACCCCAGGGAATCAGTGAGGGTCAAGAAGGGAAATTACACATCACCCGCAAGAGCCTTAAGAAGCTCATCCAATGAGGGAGGGAATTAGTTAAACACAATGAAGCCCCGCAAGAGCCAGTCATTGGCTCGTCCAACTGGGCTTTAAAATGCCTAACATAACAAGCTGCTGGGCCGGAACTCAACAGAGAGTAATGAGGAGCAATGGCACAACACCACCCCTACCGTGACCAGGATATGCAGCACGCCACAAGAGAATCCTGGGATTAATGTCACACGACTGGTGTCACGGAAGCATTTACATTTGCTGCAGCACAACATTGTGACGTCATCAACGCAACATTCCTGGCATTATGGGAATAGAAATTTAACATCATCTTACCAATCCATACGAACAGACTTATTTGACAGATCATGTGGGACATACGCTGGCCCACACCTTCACAATATGGTTGATTGGAAATCAAATTGTACTGGCACACAAGATTAAGTGGATGAGCCAAACACATCCTGCTTCACACAGTGAGGCTGCAATTCCCCATAGAGCCTGTGGTTGTGATGTCCCACACAATGCAAACTTGTGGTATGCGCAATGTGTCAGGGTCAAGGTTTACACACATTGATGCCTTCACCAGAGTCAAAACTCCACAACAGATGACTGTCAAGAAGGGTGACTGTCCTATCATGGGAGTGGTGCAACATGTAATTTGATCCATGGTGATGAGACATGTATGGATGGTTTTACAACATGCACAGAAACAGTCCCCACACATTCCCAAACAATACCAACCCCAAGCAGCCTGTTTGGATCTCTTACCTGAACTGACATTTACACATGTCCGTGCATGGAACGCTGATTCGGGCCACGTTGCAATCATCATGAGGAATAGCAGGAGGACTAAGATGACACGAACAGAACACAGGCACAGCAACCTGGGAATGACAGACACACAAGGGCTCACCGTTAAAAATCTTTGCTAAAGACATGGGCATGTACAAAACAGGAACAATGTAGTACACATGTAAATTTCAAGCTAAGTCATTGCGCATGTCTGTGTGGCATGACATCAGCACTTGCGTGACAAATCAGAACACACATCAAAGTTACTTTGCATACAGTCAGCTGGACCCACACATTGCAACTCTTGCCACTCAATGCTACAAGCTTGCACACTCATTCCCAGTGACTCACAATTATGAGAAGAAGTTGCGTATGAGCAGACTCCGGATATCATCCTCCTCCTCCTCATCACTTGCATCATGACCAAGCCCTTCATCCTCAACAGGTGGATGTTCCTGCTCCTCAGGATCCAGGATGAGTGGTACTGCCTTCTCAACTGCCAGGTTGTGCAGCATGCAGCACACGATGAAGATATTACAGACCTTGGCCATGGCATATGGGAGGGATCTGCCGGTCTTATCGAGGCACCGGAATCGGCTCCTCAAGAGGCCAAACGTCTGCTCAATCACTGGCCTGGTCTGCCCGTGTGCATTATTGTACCGCTGATCTGCAGCTGTTTTTGGGTTGCGGAGAGGTGTCATTAACCATGGCATGTTGGGATATCCCGAGTCACCCCTGCATTGGCATCAGCTTGTGAAACGCCCCGTACCCCTGCATTCACTACAGCGTGTGAAACACACCGTGTGAAACGCACCGTACCCCTGCATTGGCATCAGCGTGTAAAACGCACCATACCACTGCATTCTCTACAGCGTGTGAAATGCACCGTGAGAAACACACCGTACCCCTGCATTGGCATCAGCGTGTGAAACGCAATGTACCCTTGCATTCACTACAGCGTGTGAAACGCACCATGTGAAACGCACCATACCCCTGCATTGGCATCAGCGTGTAAAACGCACCGGACCCCTACTTTCTGGGTGTGTGTGTGCGCATCGTCTCACTATTGTATTCGTGCCATATGCAAGCATACCGTACCTCTACTTTCCTGACGTGTGTGCGCATTGTCTCATTATTGTATTCGTGCCATACGCGAGCGCACCGTACCCCTACATTCCGGCTGTGTGTGCGCATCGTCTCACTATTGTAATCGTGCCATACGCGAGCATGTGAAACGCAACATACACATGTGTGGCTCTCAAAAAAACTTAGGGGACACTTGAGGGACGAGTAGTAGGCCCTGAATGCATCCTGGTGTTCATGGATACTAAGATTTGAGTGTGTGCTACAGGTGCCCTGCAAAAGTCAGTTGGGCAAAAATATACAATGTTGCAAAATGATTGTGGAGCTGAAGCTCAAATTTTGAACAATGCGAATGCGTGTCAGAGCTGTATGTTTAAAGGGATTGGAGGAAAAGTACGATGCGAACGAATCTGACCTATCACTCTGTACTCCTCGAACTGAAAGCCACTCATCAGCTCTGATTTAAGGGAGCAAGAACCCCTGAGAGGGCACTTGCCTGCACAATATTGGAGTGGACCACACTGCTGCTGTCTCTGCATCCTCTGGCATTTCATGGCTCGTACTATGGAGAGGGCCCCAGCCTTCAATAAGGAGGAAAACTAAGCCCTGCTGGATGCCCTTCTACCACAGTACAGTAAGCTGTATTGGAGACCAGAGGAGCAGGTGAGTGCTGACTGCACTACCTTTGACTGTGCACCTGTTGTGTGAGTGTCACAACAGGCATTGTGTATTAGTGGGACAGACATGCAATGTGGTTGTGAGTGAGTCCCGGGGGTGTACATGGTGGTATCTCTCATGCAGAGCAAGATGTAGTTCATGTGTGTTCACTCCTCACTTGCATTGTGCTTACTGTGACATTCACTGCATAGTGAATGGCACATTCAGCCATGCCAGACCTTGGTGGCTTTATTCCCAAATGTCCTGAGGTGGAACAGTGTTCCCCCCCAGGAATGACAGGTGACTGTACGCACAGATGTTTATGACTTGAGGGGACCTGTGGTGAGATTGTCCAAATGATGTGTCTAACCTCATGGACATTGAAGGGTGTGAATGTTCCTTGTCATCTGGGTGAGTGTGTATGTGATGTGTTGCACCACTGATGCATGGCGTATGCAGCAGTTCAATCCATCTGATGTGACAAGTAAGCAGTGCTGTGTGCCTGACTTGCAAAGTTAGCACAACACCTGTGACACCCCATTGTCAAGTGGCACATGTGCAAAGTGAGGGTTGTGTTGCCATTGACAGGCGAGTGATCTGTGCCAGGTTGTGTCTGTCTGGTCTGCTAAGGGTTCTTAAGTGGAGTGGGATATGTGACTGCTTGGCACGTGCTGTCCCAAACCCTGCAGGTGCATGTGTTGCCCAGTGTGTGCCATGATCAGTGAGTGTGTTGCACCCGTTGCCTTTCAATGCCTTGTAGTGCATTGGGGCTTGCCCACAGGCCTAATTCACATGGACAATGATGCAAGTCCTGTCACCATCCTATGCCCTGTTCACATTATCAATGGTGTGCAAGTTTGTGTCTCTAGGACATGGAGCAGGTGTAGTGATGTTGTTTCACTTTGTCTTCCGAGAAGGGGGAAATCTAGATGGACATTGTCAGGGCCGTCAGGTCTGCGGGGGGCCATTGCCGGTGTCTGTGCAACGTCCAGAAGATGAAGCCTCCACGCCGGCATGGCGGAACCCGTCACCTCACCCCCCACATGTTCTGGGTCCTGGCAGTGGTGTTTCCAGATCTCGATAGGCAGTTGCAGGAGAGACAGCAGCAAGGAGGGGGTAGGTACATGGCTGTTTGTTGTGTTGTGTGTCATCTGCTTTTGAAGTGCTCTGAAGCCTGGCTACACTCCCACAGTTGGGGTGTCTGGTCAGACAGGTTATATGTGCAGTGTGTTTTCGATTCCCCATTGTCACCTATTGCTCATTTACATCCCTTCCTCTCCTTAACATGTGTACCCTGGTCTGTGTGTAATCACATTGGCACATGCTCATCTAGGGTGCAAGGAAATAAGAATGCACATTGATTTCCGCATCAGGTGGAAGGGTGTTCTGTGACATGGGTTTGGACCTTGCCTGTGCCATGACTTGTGCACTGAATTTGGGCTTCATATTTGTTTGCACTGATGATGAGTCTCAACATAGGAGTGTGAGGTTTCAACTGCACACCCTTGCAGCATGCATGATCCATGTTGTGTTCTCAGACATGATGTACATCATTGGTAGATATGCATAGTGCCATGATGGTTACTCATGGTACAGTCAGCTCATTCCTGACCCACGGATCAGTGTGCCCACAACAGTCCCCTGAGACACCCTGGCCTCCTAATCATGTGTGTCATACAACACTGTGTCCATTCTATGTGGGTTCAGCATGGGTCTGCCTCTGCGGTATTGGTCCCTGGCATAGTTTGTATTTTTCCTGTGTCTGCTACATGTGTCCACTGGACATGGATACAAGATGTGGCTTGTGCATAATCACACTGGGCAGTGCCTGTGTGCCTATTCATAACAATCTGTTGTTGGTTGTTTGTGACTAATATGTATTCCCAGCCCCACGAGGTGAGCTTGGGTTACTTTTGGAATTGTTGCTGCATAGTTTTTGTTACCCTGATTCTAAGGTCTCACTTCTGGAGCTGCATCAATTACATTGCTGAGGTATGGGGTGTTTTGCAGGAGAGGTCTTCATGGGCCTTCCTGATTTAGCCTTGCCAGGTCTGACCTGTGGGTGAGAATTGGCTGATCAATGTTTCACCATGCACTGCCCCTGTGATGGTGGCCAATGATTTCAATTGGGGCTTGGCAGCCAATGTCATTTGGTTCCAGACATGATTCTGCCTCATACATTTTTGCCACATGTATGTAGTTCAGATGCAACACTGTTTTTTCTTAGTGTGCACACTTCTGTGTTGACATTTTGCCCGGGGATAACGGTGTGTCCACAATGCAGCAATGATTTTGTTCATCAAAATTGCATGCCCATTAGCTTAAGCATTTTCCTGAGTTGGGACATGTGCGCCACTTCACATGACAGCCAGTAGGTCTTATGTGCAAGCAACTGTGTTATCAGGGAATGGATGCCCATGTGAGGACTGACATTTTTCAAGTAGTGTCACATAAATGATTGTACCTTGGCACTCACAAGACTTGTTAAAAGTTGTTCATGTTTTGAATGTGTTAATATGATGAATTGTGTAAAGGACACTTATGTGCCGGCATGATAGTTGTCTCACAAGGTAGTGCACACAAAACAATATTTCCAATGTTTTGAAAGAAGCAGGCAGCTTTTCAAAGAGGCCAGTGTTAGTGATTAATGGTGTGCCTTGATCTCCATATACATGTCCCTACAGTGGTCGTGAGGCCTTGAAACTCCTTTGTTGTCAATTGTACAAACTAAGGAGTGTCCAGCCATCAAGACCTCCGTTGGACCATGTATATGGCAAATCTACAACGCCATTTGTTTCTAACAATGTTTTATCTTAAAGGGTGCCAGCTGTTTCAAAGAATGTGTAAATCTTTTGTGTGTGCATTTCATTGTGAGACATCTGTCATGCAGGCACATACGTGTTGTCTTCACAAGATGGTGAATTACCACATTCAATACATGTCGATTGTGTAAAGTGTGCTGAGTCCCACAATGCCAATATTTATTTACATTGATTTTTTCACCAATGTTCTTAAAGGGCTCTGAGTGTGGTATCACGTTGGGGAGTGAGGTGGGTTAGTTTTCCCTGAGGGGCATCACTTCATTGTATTGATCTGCTCTCCTGTAAACAAACAGTAGCTTCTCTGTGTAATTCTCATTCAAGTCGTGGCATGGTGTGTTCTTTGGATCCTTGTGTCCAAGTAGCATTGTGTCTATACCAACTGGGCAGTACAAGTCTCAAATATGTGCAGGGCTATCTGGCTGTTACTCATGATGCATGCCATGATTTGCAGTGTGACCTACTGATTTTGTGCTCATGTGTCAGATGTTTACAGGTGACTGGTGCATTTCTGTTTCTTCCCCTTGCCCACAGCATCATCAACAGAGACAGGAGGAGACAGCTGTATGGACCAAGAGGAGGGACCCAGCCACACTTCCACCATCGCTGAGGAGTCGGAGGGAGCCAGTGGCACGAAGGGTGAGGGGAGTCAGCCTGTGGACCTCTTGGAAAGCGACACTTCCTACCACGCAGATGGGTCCGCTTCTGACTCCCAGGAGGAGGGGGAATACGCCGCAGCATCATCACTGTGTCTGTCCCCACCTCCTCCAGAACCATCTCCAACCACCCAGTTGCTCTGGTCCCTTCAGTCCGTGCAACCCCCCATGTCTCCTTTGGCCCAGGCACCGCAGCCCCTGCCCCTGTCTCCCCTGCTGCCCTCAGTGCAGAGTCTGTGGCCCTACTCCGCCAGATTCAGGTTGGTCAGGCATCAATGCTGAATGTCCTCCATGCCCAGAATCAAATACTGACCCAGTTATTGTCGTTCATGGTGGGCATGTCAGCTACGTTGTCTGACCAACTTCGGATTCTCATGTTCATGGACTCTTCACTGACGGCAGCAGTTTCCCTCCTGCAGCGGTCCGTCCCCCCTCTCCTTCGGACCCACCCACACTCCCCTCTCCCATACCTGTTCAAAGCACACGCAGGAAGGCACGATCACACACACCAAAGGACACAAGCAGCACACCCCCACAAAAGTCGAAGCGCACACCTCCTGGCACACAAACTCAGAGGGCTGCAGGCACACCCACAGGGACTGGGGTCAGACCGCAGACACGCAGCCAACGTCACAGTCCGCAACCCTCACAGCCCTCTACCTCCACTCCCATAGTGTCCTCGGGTGCAGGGGTTGGTCTGGACGAACTAGCAGCAGTGGGCAGCGCTGAGTATCTTTCTACCTTTGGCGCTACACAAGCCACTGCGGACAATACATCCCACCCTGCACCCACCACACCTACCCTTCCCAATACTGTCCCTGCGGTGTCTGGTCCTGACCCCAATGATGCCCCCCAAGGGTCAACAGCCCATTAGTTCATTCCTGTGCAGGCAAGTTTGGGGTAGACGACCTCCCCAACGTCCCCCTACAAGACATTGTTGTGGACTGGCAATTGTCCTTATTTGAGCTGGGACTCATTTTTGCACTTGTTTTCATTTAAAGCTGAATAAAGCCTTTTATTTTGCATTTTACACTATCGCATTTCAGGTACTTGCTGTTGGTGGTGAGGGCCCTGGAGTTGGTGTCATGGTAATGTTTTGGGGCTCTGAAAGATGTTTTTTGTCGATGGTCATGAGGTGGACCATGGTATCTGTGTGCTATCACAATGTCTCTGCAATTAATCATTGGTTGTGTGGGTTCAGTTTGGCTATAGACATTGTCCCAAGGAGTGTTCCTTCCTCTGTGACACCTGAGATCTTCACTGCAGGCAGTTGCACAATTGTTGTACTGACATGTGTGTACATTTCCTTTTTTGGTGACGTTCCCTTCAGCAATGGCCATGCCTGCTCACAGATGTCTACTGCTTATTCGTCTGTGCCATCCATGCTACTCACTGTACTTGTGTTTTGAGTATGTAAAAATGCATTTTTGGACACATTCTCCCTTTTTGCCACTATGCATGTGTGTTATCACAGCCTACACCTATCCTGGGAATTGTTCTGCAGGGTATTTGGGCACATGACTCACAAATTTGAGCATTGTACCTAAGGGTTTTCAACCCTATTCCTTCCATGAGAGACTACATCTTGGTGGTCTGACCACCACCTGGACATTCATATCAGCCCTGGGATGTACGTGAGAGTGTGTGTTCCCTTTCGCTCTCTTTGTTTGGTGGCCTGTTACATCACTATACACTATTGTGTCTTGATGGTAGGGTGTGTATTTTGCCAGCAACTTCCATGGGTGGATATGCATGTGGAATTTTACATCACACCTGATGGAGCAAGGTAGCAAAACAACATTTTGTGTACCCCTTGTAAAATCAATGTTCCATAACGTTAACATTTACTAATGGTGTGTTGTGGTGAAATAATCAACAATAGTATAAGATGCACACAAATGCACATGTGGGAATACTAATTTTGCCTGCATGAAGCAATATAATTAACTAATTTGTATTGTTATTGTGATGTGAACTAATGCACAGCTTAAATATAAATAAACGCAGCATGAATGTGCTTATTGTACATGTTATTGTGCCAGAAAGTCGTCGGATATGTAGGTATGAATCGCATTTATGTGGCTTACTTGCTAGGTAATAACTAATGGGGAAACATTAGTACGGTGGGAGGTAAACAGAAGGGCTTTAGTTCCATATTTAACATGAATTTGTGTTTGTTTCTATGATAGTTCCAAGAGTGGCCTCTGAGGCCTAGTGAAAACATGGCTGCTCTGGTAAACTGCGAGCAAGTGCCGGACTGCGCATGCGCACCCAAAGCCTGCAAGTGAGAGTGAACTGCCTGTGCTCGGATGGGAAGTTCAAGGCTACTGTGCCCTGGAAGTCAGGATGGTTGCCAAAACATGGACATTCGAGTGTTCTGAACGTGGGAAAGAAACGTGAAGTTACCAGTCAAGGAAGTGGCTGGGCCAAAGACTGTCCTAAACAATACCCTTTTCTTAATTTGCTGATACACCTTGAATATGATGTTGTAATGGTGAGGAGATGCTCACCCATCCCAAATTTGTCCAATCAGAACCCGAGTTGGTAATGTTAGATACTTTTTAGATAGATTAAGTTAGGAAATTAGTGTATAAAACCCCCTGATTTTGCTTAGAGAGGGTCGCTTTTTCGATTTCATCTCGAAGTGCTGTCGTATTGCATATCGTTTCCTGGTGGTAAGATACTTTGATTTATTTCTTGTTTTGTTTGCAGGACTGAAGGATAAGATGAGGGCGTTAGTTAGGGATGTTAGGAGAGAATGAATTTGGAACTATCTATTCTTTGCTAAACTTTCAACGGATCTATAAAATAAATGACTGTTTTTCCGAGCTCTAAATAAAATGATTATTCTGAATTAAAGTTTAAGATTTTTGTTGAATAAAGAATTAATTAATGCCTAAATGTCAGACATATTAAAAGTTTGCTTTTAATAAAATTGGGAAAATTGAATATTAAAGCTGGTCTTGTAATTTTTCCTATGCCTAATTTTCTTTCTAGCAGATCCATTGCCACTATGGTGGTGTGTCTGAATAACATTCATGTTTGTTAAAACCATGGTAAATCGCTTAAAACTATAGATGTAAATAAATGACTAGTTAAATAGGTTTAGGCACTCCGCTAATGTCCCTGAAGTCAAATTAAATGAGCAGAGAAAGTGTGCAGTGTTATGGGCCCCACTGGAGAATAAATGTGTGTCTGGAGGTTTCAGGGAAATGGTGATGCTGATTTAGAATTTATTTTTGAATTTCTGCAGTAGCAGTTATATCTTCGTAGCAGAGTAGTGGTTGCTAAGGAAATTAGCTAGGGTTATGTATAAAGTACTATATAGAATTTTATTGTACTAAATTATGTACTAACATCTGTTGAGTTCGTATTACGTTATATGTAGTCCTAAAAAGGCTTCCAAGTGTTGCGTGATGCTAGTGCCTCTGTCTGCAGGCAGAGGAAGTGTGGCAAGCAAAGCCGCACAGTGCATTGGTCTGTTTAATAAAAGTAGTATCGTCGTGTACTGCGGTGGTATTGTCGTATATCACTGTTTGGGGATAATAGGTGTGAAAGGATAAATGTATAGTGAGGACAGTCTATAAAATCTTAGCCTTCAAGTATAGGGATCATTGCGTATCCTGATTAAAACTTACTGCTGGGAGAGTAGTAGGACTTAACCCGAGCTTGATAGAAGGGTAAAGGAGTTGCGCCTACTTTACTAGCGAAAGAGGAATTATGTGGTGGGCTAGAGGTAAGCACTGCCTACTGGAGATACAGAGTTCATGTGTATATGAGTAGGGATTTCTGTATGAACGCGTGTAAATGAAATTGCAATACGCGTTCTGGTGAAACTCTGGGATTGTCTCTAAGGAGGTGAAAAAGATCTCTGTATGTGCTTTCCTGGAGAAACGAGTTTGTTATTGCCTGATAGAAGGGTAAGGTAGAGGGTAGTGCTACTTTATCAACAAGTCAAAAATTCTGTGGAGGTAAGCGTCGTCTACTCTACATACAGAATACTTGTGTGATTGAGAAAATTCTATCACTTTATTAGTGAAACAGGCGAATGGTATTGTTTTCTGTAAGTTACTAACTGATTTTGTAAAATATCTTGTAAATACGGCTTCTTGAAAAATCCTGTAAAGGAGGGGTCAGTCAGCGCTGCAGAAGCCGGAGCAATGGTGATGTCAAAAGTGTCGCGCTGAGATTGGTCCTCGTGACCAAGACGGAGTAGGAGCTGATTCGTGCATCACGAAAAACAGCAGAAGCTATTGGTTGAGCACTACAGTGACGTATCTTGTTCTAATTGGTGCTTTAGTGTGAACCGCGCTTTAATAGGTTGGTGTTACGGAGCAGCAAATAGATCTTTTGAAAGACAGAGAAGTGAAGGAAAATGTCTTACTATTCCGAAGAAGACAAGAAGAAACCTTCAAGGTTTAAAAGGCTGAAAAATATGTTTGTAAAGGACAAAGAAGTAGTTACGAGAGAGGGAAAAATACTTCCTTTGCCAAAGACGCCTGCTTCTTATATGTTGTCAAAATATGGTTACCATACGTGCATTTGGTTGGAGAATTGGGTACAGTATGGTATACCAAGGATGATGGTGTGTTAGCTTTCCCAGAAGGAGGATCTTTTGACTTGGCAGTTTTGAGAAATTTGAGAGACAAAATGATGAGGCTTGAACCGAGACCTAGACCGACTCAGTTTGAGGCACTGGATGAATGGGAAGATGAGATGCATGAAATGGAGAGCGAGAGGTTAAGCCAGCATATCAGACCAAGAGGCAGAGGTCGAGATTTATGGGGAGAAGCTTATGAGAGTATAATGCGTAGATGGAGAAATGCTAACATGTGTGATGGCATGTATCCAGTTAGATTAATGGATGAATATGAGGGACGGAAATGTACAGAAAAGAAAAAGAATGTGGAGATAGGGAACCAAAGTTATGGTGAAAGTGAACCAGAGGATGCTGTACTGGAAGAAATATTAAATAGAAGGCCACCACCATATCAACCAGGTTCTTTATGGACTACTCCGAATGCTCCTATATCAAATGAGAGAATTAGTGAAACTCCGAGACAATCATCAAATTTCCGAGAGTTCCCAGAAAGAGTTGAAACAAGATATATTCCAAGTACACCGATTGGGGAGGTTAGAATTACGGGTACTCCTGTACAAATAAATGGCTCGCCCAAAACTGTGTTATGAAAAACATGGAAGCAGTAACGCTCCTGGTAACAATAGGGCCTGTAATACCAGTGTTTGAGAATCAAAGAATAAAAGAGCCAAGCTTGACAATTCCATTGTAACAGAGTTTACAGAAAGTAAAAGAAAATATTTATCCTGATTTGTCAGAAATAAAGCAGAATTCCAATGTGAATCCACCTGAATTGACTTTTAATCAAAATTCATCATACAGATACCTGACTGGAGCAGAATCTGACTCTGCAACACCAGAGAAAAGTGTAGATAAAATAGATTTAACACAAACACCAGTAGGACCATCAGATAGAGAATTGAGTGACTTGATTAAAACTTAAAAATTAAAAGAGCATGAGTCAAAAGTGGTGGATGTGGCAAAATTAAAAGTAGATATGGAAGAATTAATTATTGGAACTATTGGAACAGACAGACTAAAAACGTACCAGGATGATGGGCTTATGTTTATATGTGAAAGCATAACATGGAAGGCCAAAACGGTGTATGATCAGTTGGAAGAATTGGCAAGGGAATTTGGAATAGAATTTTCAAAAATTAAATAATTGGAGAAATCATATAGAGTAGATTTTGCAGAAAAAGACATTGAGAACATAAATACTGCTGGGAGGTTAGCACAAATAAAAGAGCTGATTGGACTGATGCGAAAATGGGAAGATGTGAGTAAATGGAGGGTTAAGTGGGCAAAGAAGAAAGAAGAAAATAGTGATAAATCCACATTAGCTTTTCCAATTAGGGAAAAGGTGACAGTGATAACTGAGTTTCCCATGAGAGAGATACCTGGAGGAGGATATGTACATGTTCCTTGGAGCAGACAAGATATATTGTCATTTACAAATGATTTTTCTTGGTTGAGAGAGAAACCAGTGGAGTGGTATCGACAGGTAGACAGATTTGTAAAAGTGTCAAAAGTTTTATGGATCGATTTGGATGGATTGTTTGACATAGTGGTGCCAGCAGACTTATGGACAGAATGCAAAATAGCTGTAGAAAGGCCAAGGGAAGAGTATCCCAGAGATAAAGTAACAGGAGCTCCATCATCAGATGTAATGCGAAAGTACGAACAAGTGATAGTATGGCTGAAAAATAAGATACCTCCAAAAGAAACTGATTGGGTAAATATAGACAGGACTACACAAGAGCCAAAAGAAACTGTACATTCATTTTCTGAAAGATTGCTGTTAGTTTTTAAACAGTATAGTGGTTATGAAGAACTAAATGAAAAGGATATGAGTCATTTTATATATAGATTTGTATATGGTTTGGGACCAGAAATTTCAGACATGATTAGACACAGCATGATAGGATGGCAATCAAGCTCAGTAGACACAGTATTGAGACAGGTGAAATATTGCCGTGAAGAGATTGATGCAAAAGAGAAAAAGTTGAAAGAAAAGGCCATGTGGGCACAAGTGAAGGTAGCGGAACAACAAGTGGTGCAAATGGAGAGTAAGAATGCAGTGAATCTAGGACATTTTAAGGGTAAACCTAAATTAGTAGGAAATATTGATGACTTGAAGAAGAAGTTCCCCTGTTTTAATTGTGGCAAATTGGGGCATTGGAAGAAAGAGTGTAAATGTCTGCCGAGAGTTAATGCGAAAAATACATCATTGAATCCACAGGTGCAGTTTGAGGTAAATCAACAACAAACGCAACAACAGCAGATAGCAAATCAGCAAAGTCAGGTGCCACAACCGCCACTGCCACACAGTGTAAACCAGCAGAGATACAGTGCAGAGAAAGGATTCAGCGGAGGGGAGCAGGTAAAAAGACCGCAGAGAGTGAATGCGTGTCCTCAGTATTGGTTACAAGAGGAGGGTGGCAGTGAGTCGGATGAAAGTTTCTGACGGTGCCTGAGAGAGGAAGAAGAGTGTGTGCTTGGAGCCACTCTTGAGGTAGATCAGTCAGGTCCATTTGTGAGTGGAAAGGTGAATGATGTAGGAATCACTTTCCTAGTGGACACTGGTGCTACCCTTTCTACTGTTAGATCAGTGGAAGTTCAAAATCTTCCTCTCTCGGGAGAGTCGATCCAAGTTGTAGGTGTAGCTAATAGACAGATAAAAACTCCCCTGACAAAACCAGTTGAAGTAGAAATTGGAACTTTTAAAGATATGCATCGATTTGTGGTGTGCGATAGTAGTCCTGTTAATTTGTTAGGAAGGGATATTTTGTGTAAAATGAATTATGCCATATATTGTTCACCGGATGACATAGAATTGCAAACCCTAAATGAGGAGAGTTTGTATAAAATGACAATGCTCATGATTGAGGAAGAGCAGAACAAGCTATTTCCTTTTTTTGACCGGGAAAAGATTCCTGTTAAACTGAAAGAGGTGGTGAAAGAAGGAGTACATGATTTCACTGGAAAAGATATAGGATTGATGAAAAGCGTTGATCCTGTAAAAGTCACAGTAAAGGAAGGTGCAAGTTACCCAAATATTCCTCAGTGTAAAATGACTACGGAAGTAAGTCCTTGTAATTCACCAATCATGGGATTGAAAAAGCCTAATGGAACATTTAGAATTGTGCAAGACCTTAGAAAGGTTAATAAAATTGTTGTCTCATGTGGCCCAATTGTTCCGAATTCAGCAGTGATTCTGTACCAAATTCCCCATGATGCAGAATGGTACACTGTGATTGACTTGTGCAATGTGTTCTTTACTGTTCCATTGCACCCAGAAAGCCAACCAATGTTTGCGTTCCGTTTCCAGAATCGTATCTTGGCATGGTGCAGAATTCCACAAGGTTATACTGAGAGTCCATCGATTTTTAATCAGCTGTTAAAGAAATCATTGGAAAACTTGAGCATGCCTGGAAAGTCTGTGTTAGTCCAATACATTGATGATCTTTTGATTGTATCGAAAACAAAGAAACATGTGTAACTGAAACGGTAGCATTGTTGAATCATTTGGCAGAGGAGGGACATAAAGTGTCTCCATCGAAATTGCAGTTTTGTCAAAATGAAGTGCAATATTTAGGTCACAAGATTGCTAAAGGAATCAGACAAGTCACAATAGAAAGAATCAAAATGATACAAGGAATGCAGCCACCTAAAACTCAAAGACAGGTGAGAATGTTCTTGGGAATGGTAGGTTATTGTAGACAGTGTATTAGTGGATTCTCATTGATTGCAAAACCATTACAGAGACTGACAAAAACAGATATCAGAGACCCCATTGTTTTGACCAAAACAGAGATGGAAGCCTTTGAACAGCTGAAAACGAAACTGTGTGAAGCACCAGCTTTAGGAATGCCTGATTATGAGAAGGAATTTGAACTGTTCTCCAGTGAGCGAGAAGGATGTGCATTGTCAGTGTTGGTTCAGAGACATGGAAAATGGAAATTAGTGCCGCATTTTGGGGGTAAACTAAACCTTACCAGGACTTTTCTTGCTCCAGCCTCAGGCCTCTTGCTTCTGGTGCCGGTCTAACCCCACTGCCGCAGCCACCAGACATCCAGCGCGGTAGCCGAGTGGGGGGGACTTTACTTCCCAGGAGCCTTTGCGGCCGGAAGCCGCACACGCCCATCCCGCACCCGGTGGCACTTAAGAGAACAAGAGAGCTCCGGTGGAGCGGGTGCATTTTCGCCGGATTTTGGGGGTAAACTAAACCTTACCAGGACTTTTCTTGCTCCAGGCTCAGGCCCCTTGCTTCTGGTGCCGGTCTCCCCCCGCTGCCGCAGCCACCAGACATTCAGTGCGGCCGCCGAGTGGGGGGGCCTACACTTCCCAGGATCTTTTGCGGCCGGAAGCCGCACACGCCCATCCCGAACCCGGTGGTGCATAAGAGAACAAAAGAGCTCCGGCGGAGCGGGTGCATTTTCACCGCATTTTGGGGGTAAACTAAACCTTACCAGGACTTTTCTTGCTCCAACCTCAGGCCCCTTGCTTCTGGTGCCGGTCTCCCCCCGCTGCCACAGCCACCAGACATCCAGCACGGCTGCCGAGTGGGGGGGACTACACTTCCCCGGAGCCTTTGCGGCAGAGAGCCGCACATGCCCATCCCGCGCCCGGTGGCGCTTAAGAGAACAAGAGAACTCCTGCGTCGCGGGATGCACGCGGGAGGCGCCGGGCTAAGCCCAGGCAAAGGGCGGGCCTGTCTGAGCCCGTCCGAGACAGGAGGAGACTGGGCTGGGCCACCACCCGAACATTGCTACTATTGTAAGACTCTATATTGCTTTTATATTGCTGAGTACTTGATCGTAGTGTTTTGCTTAATAAGAGGGTAATTAAGTGATACTACATAGCATATTCTACTGGGTTAATGGCGTCAAAAATAGGAAAAGGGAATAAGGCAGCAAATGGAGGGAAGGGGGGGCGTAACTGGGACCCTAGACCAGTTCATAACCAGGGCCACTTCGGTCCTGGAGCATGAAATCGCATTGACTGAATGTCGCCTGTCCTTAGAACCCTTGTACCTGAGACGATCTTCACTGGGGGTTTAGCATTAGCCCCTTCCCCAAACCAAGTGACTATATCCAATTTGCTGGGGGATGGAAACAGCCAAGATCTGCAAGAGCATCTAGATCAATCGATAATACAAGAAATTAGTACAACTGTAGCAATAAGTGATTCTCCTATAGAAAAGATATCGAAAACTCCTCGGCCATGTCTGTCTACTAGGTTGAAATCCACACATCTCATTAACTCCCAACTACTAAATCAATCTGTGGTCATGGGTCCGCACGTAAAGAGGAAACGTGGAGGGAGCTCACAAAAGTGTGGATGTGTAAAGAAGACAAAAATCTCAAACATTTCTAAGGCTTTGGTAAAACCGACATTGGGCTCAACTAACACCTCACCAACCCAGATTACAATTCTCTCACCTAAGGCTCCCCCCGTTAAAGTGGTAGAGCCATCCATGATTATGGCTCAAAGTGTAGAGGGTCTATTAGGAAAAATTTAACAACTGGTTAAATCATTAATGCTTCCGCTGACGGAGAGATCCAAAAGGATCAGTGAGAAGTTGGGGCTGCTTGAACAAGCAACTCTAGCTATCTCTGCATTATTGGAAAAACTAGTGGAGTCTAGATTAAACCAACCGGGAACAGAAACTATAACCATGGATGAACAAATACTAGACCCCCTGAGATTCCGACTACATCTATAAATAAATCACCTCAGCAGATAAATGGCGTGCAATAAGGTGATATAACACTAGCAGGTAGATCAAAGGTCCCTGGAAGAGGGGGGTGACCAGAGGGTAATGGGGTAAGGGACGGAAAGGGTACTGGGGCTCTATAGAAGATTGGTAAAAACATGAGGAATCATTATACATAGACAATGAAAAAGGTAGTCCCCAGAGAATAGATCTTCCCCCGGACTCATACCCTTATGTAGTTGTATTATCAGGCATCCCGGAGTTGAGGCATGATAAAACAGAAACGTACCATGAATTAAAAAACAAGGTAATGTTCTGGTTAAATAAAAACAGACCTCTCCGACCGGATCTACATGGAGAAATTTTAAATGTTCGTAGAGTAAGTTGAGTGGGTCATAGAAGAAAGGATATGTATTGGGATTGTATTATTGTTAACTTCAGAGACCGACGTGTGGTTCAGTATATAAGTGTTTTTTTTCACCAAAGAGGATTGGGCGACATTAGTACCTTTGACTTAAGTTATTTCTATCCTTCCTCTTTTTCTGCCTCAACAGGTCTTATTCCCTGTGATAGACAGCAAGGAGGCCCCATTACCTTGTTTGAAAATCAGTTTAATATTTCGATAGGGAATCTCTTTGAACCGCTGTCTGGGCTTAGAGGGGTAGATTGACAGAGTTTGGAGAAGGCTAATGTTAAACCCCTGGAGAATCGAACAAATGAGATCCCAGTGATAGATGACATTACATTGAGAGCAATCCCTTTATTAGCAGCCCCTGGGGTAAGCATGGAGCCATTGTACCCTGAAAAAACAGGTGAAGTAGTAAACGAGGACAATGGATTGAATATTCAGAATAAATATGTTCACTCAGTAGATGCTGGGATTACACAAAATGAGAAAAATCAGTCGTACAAGAGTACGTGGTCTATTATGTTCTGGAATATTGCCGGCTTAAGATCCAAGATAAGTAATCATAATTGGGTAAATCTTATAAATGAATATGATATAGCTAGCTTACAAGAGACCACGGCAGTAGAAGCGCACCATTTGAGTGGTTTTAAAACCATATTTACACCAGCTATAGGCTCACTACATGGCAGAGCCAAAGGTGGGCTGTGCATTTATGTATCCAACCTTTTTAAATATGAAAAAATAGAGATTTTGCGTAATAACAGATTGTATCATATGGTTAGGATACATATTACCAAAAATTGTGTTTGATAATAGTGAACTTTTATAATAATGTTCCCTTGGATGACATTGAAGTAACTCTGAAAACTTTAAAAACTGACATTAACTGTCTGCGAGGTGGGAAAGTCAAAGAGCCTGTAGTCGTGTGGGGTGGTGATTTTAACTGTCCACCATGTAAGAGAGGAGATCAGGGGACTTGTGGTCTGATGTTGGATAGGGAAACCAATTTAATGCATTTTGATCATACTGTTTGCAGGGATATTCTGAATGACATTATCTTTTCATGTGATCTGGGTTTTGCTAACAGAATGTGCCAACCCGAGATCCCATTTTCTCCCACGTTTAGCGGTAGAGGAGTGTTTTCAATAATTGATTTTATAATGATATTTTCTGCATACAAAGATAATGTCTTAAAGTTTAAAATGTTAGATAATCCTCTAAGCGACCATTCTCCTATAAGTGTTGAAATTATAAATCCATATTTTGATCGGGAGCGTGATCATATACCAGGACACTATTTGAGTAACATTGCCCTAAAAAGTCTAAATGGGTATGCACTAAAGTGGTCTAAGGTAGTCCCGAAGATTTCCTATGTAAACTAATTAAGAACTGTGAATCTAGTTTTAATTCCTGTTTGGGTGAGACAGTTGAAAATTCTGAAATAATTAAAAACTTCAAGATAATTACCTCACAAATTAAGGCTAGCCTGTGGGTAGAAGTAAAAAACCCTAAAGAAAAAACATCAAGCTGGTTTGACACAGCCTGCACTAAGGCTTATTCCAACCTTAAATATGCCTTAAATAACCCCGGGTAGGATCAGATTTCAATTAGGGATTTGTGAAAGGATTATAAGGCAGCTTTAAAAAAGAGAAAGGATGTTCTGAAGAGGGAAGCATGGGACTCATTATGTGATGCCTCTCAATCCCGAGATATGACAGCCTTCTGGAAGGCAGTAAACGCACCCTTTTTCAATGATAACTCTAGGGCGAGGATAGAGATTGCCATTGCTGAGACTGAATGGGTCAGGTTCTTTGAAACCCTGTATAGTGCACCAACTTCGTTAGAGCAAACATTTGGTGAGGAAGCAGAGGAGGGTGTGACTGCGCCTTTATAAGAATAAAATTAATTTGAGTATCACTCTCGAGGAAGTGATTTCGAGCATTAAAGCCAACTTGGGCGGAACGGCGCCGGGCCCTGATGGGGTTCCGGTTGACCTCTTTAAGAATAATATGGCTTTATGGGCCCCACTCCTCACACAACTTATTAATGCCTCCTGTTCAGATGGATTGGTGTCGACATGGTATGAGTCTATTATTATACCCATATTTAAAAAGGGTGATAGGACTAGTTGCGCGTGCTATCGCCCCATATCATTATTAGACTCAACAGTCAAAATCCTTGGTAGAGTGATTTTGAATAGACTACAAATATGGGCTGATGAGCACACAATAATTAGCGATCCCCAAGATGGCTTTAGGGAAGGCCTTGGCACTGTTGACCAGGGTCTTAACTTGTATATACTTTTAGAGAAATACACTAAAGCAAAAGGAGGACGGATGTTTTTAACCTTTGTGGATTTATCATCCGCCTTTGATTGTGTTACCCATAGCAAGCTATCGCTGATTTTGGAATGATTGGGGGTGGAGGAAAATATTATCCTATTCCTAAGGAATCTATATAAGGGGGCTAGGGCTTCTATAAGATTTGGTAAGAATGGTGAGTGTACCAAGACATTTAGCATAGCTAGAGGAGTGCAGCAAGGATGTGTCCTTGCCCCATTTTTATTTAGCATCTACATCAACGACCTAGGAAGAACGTTACTGCAGGATTGTCTGGATATGCCATTGGCATCAAATCAATCAATACCTGCATTACTTTATGCAGATGACGCGGTATTGATGGCTAGCACTCCACAGGCTATGCAAAAAATAGTAACGTCTTTTACAACTTTTATGACCAAATTGGATTTGAAAATCAACTGTACTAAAACTTTCTGCATGAACTATGGTTCAGGGGCAGATAAGATAGGGAAACCAATGTACATTGATTCCAAACCGTTGGATTTTATTCAAACTTTTCCATATTTGGGCATTTTGTTTGATCGATCGGGTCAATGGAATAATGCTGTAAAAACCAGGAGGATGCTGTTCTCCAAGTCTATAATGGCCCTGCAATCTTTTAGTAGAAAATTGGGGAAGAAACCTATCAAAGAACTCTTATGTATTCATAATGCAACCTGTGATGCAATTGCCATATATGGTGTGGGTATTTGAGGACATTCTAATGTGAAAACGCTACAGGTGGCTGAAAATAGTTTCCTGAGATACCTCTTATCTGTACCGGATATCGTGTCCACCTATAATTGCCACGCCGAACTTGGACTCCCGTACCTGGAAGATATCATCAAGGTACAACCGGTTCTTTTGTGGCATAGGGTATGGACCACAGAGGAGTGTTCTTTTAACCGCTTCATTTTGAGGGATGCAATAAATCTTGATCATGTACACAAGATGAAATGGTTACAGTATATAAAGACGTTCCTTATACAAATAGGTCACCAGGATTACTATGAAGACCCCTCATTGATGTGCCAGATCCCCAGGAAAGAGTTAAAAAAACTCTGCATAACTTACCTGGAGGATCTCAGGAATAATTTGGAAATTACAAAAAATGTGGTGGTTTCACATCAGCTGATAATGATTCCGAATGATATCCAACCATATATTACCTTACAGATGAGAGACTTTGAAAGGTTTTTATTAATTTGTTTTAGACTTAGTATCGTATTTAGGTTACTAAGTTTTTCCATCATGAATGATTGGTCAAGGCAACTCATTAAATGCCCATGTGATGATTTGTCCATTCAATCAGATATGCATATTTTACTCTTTTGCAAACTATATACAATCCCTCCTAGGAAAAGATGGATATTGTCCATATTAAAGTAAATGGATTTTAGACAGTGTCGTCCTGTCTTTTTAGCTATCCAGAAGCTAGATAATATATTTACTGTTGTATCTGTCTCTGCTTTTCTTAAAAATATTTTTATTTCACAGAAATCAATACCTGCATGAATTGTAATGAGCCTATTGTATGGGGTGATGAATGCAGTAGTGTAAAGGTCCTTTTGTTAATAATAGTATTGGCATTGTATATCTTTTGAAAATTCAATAAAAAATTATTAAAAAAATAAATAAATAATCTGTTTGTTCTCCTGATGGGTGGAAGCTTTCCCCACGAGAAGGAACGATGGGTTGACTGTTGCTAAACTGTTTTTACGTGAGATAATACCACGTTTCCGGTTCCCAGTGTCGATTGAGTCAGATCGTGGACCTCATTTCCAAAACAAGCTCATGCAAATGATCTGTGAAGCTCTGGACACTCGCCAGAAGCTACATTGTGCTTACAGACCTGAGGCTTCAGGGGTAGTGGAGCAGGTGAATGGAACAATTAAAAACAGAATTGCAAAGATGCGTTTGGCAACAGGACTTAAGTGGCCTGATGCTTTGCGGCTTGTCCTGATGACATTAAGAAGTATTCCTGACAAGAAAACTGGACTAAGTCCACATGAGATTTTGATGGGCAGGGTGATGAGGCAGGCCTATGTACCTGTTGATAAGTTGTTGACAATTAATGATGACATCATACTGGATTACTGCAAAAATCTGTCAGATGTGGTAACTTCTGTGCTCCACCAGGTGGGAACTGAGTCAAATTCCAAAGAGAAAAATCCAGCTCATGATCAAGTCCCTGGAGACTGGGTTCGAGTGAAAGTGCATCGCAGGAGGAACTGCTTGGTACCTCGGTGGCAGAAACCACGTCAGGTCATCTTGGTCAGTACTACTGCAGTCAAGTGTGCTGGACTGAAGAGGTGGGTGAATGCAAGCCACACCATTCGTGTGCCTGCACCTGAATACCCGTACGACGATGAAAGTACAACTGACTCTGATTCTGAAGCTGAACCAGAAAAAACTCCAGATACTGAAGATCAACAAGAACGTCGACATCTGGAAGTATCAGAAGCCAGTTATGCGTCTGAAGGTGAAGGTGAAAGGGAGGTTGTGGAGATACCAGATTCTGAAGATCAATCTGAAGATCTAGAATTGGTAAAGATAGACACCAGTAAAGATGCAAAAGGAAGTGATGATAAAGTTGTTGAAGAGGAGAAAACTGAAGAGCAATCTGGAAACTCTGAAAGCAGGAACGGAAATGCTGAGACTGGGGAAGAGGAAGTAACCCACGATAAGGATGAGATTCCAAGGACCAGTTATGAAGGTGTTCCTAACAGAGCAACAGAAAAGAAAGTTGAGTCTGATGAAGACAAAGGCATTGTGAAAATTATAATCAATGATACAGTTGAGGATACTGAAAGTGAAACCGATGACAGTGCAGATGAAACTGCATTAAGAAAAAGCCCAAGGAAAAGAGCTTGGAGAGTGGAGCATAACACAGTAGGGCCAACGACTAAGAAAAACTGTAAAGGAGATAATTGGCCTAAAGAAACTGGTGGATTGAAATTTAAACTAGTGAACAGAGCAAGAGAGTCAGAAAAGCAAGTGAATGAAATCACTACCCAGAAAGTAACGCTGGGAAAGAAAATAGAAATTGTCCAAAGACCAAAAAGAGTAAGACGACTGGACCAGAAGTATTAATCACCTGAGTGGACATATATTGTCCTACCACCCATTGTTGAAGTTATTAGCAGCCAAGAAAACCTGTACTACCCAAAGACGATTGGGAAAAATGAGTAAAGAAGTCAACTTAAGGAAAAGAGATAGGTGCTCAAAGTATATGATAATAAGTAAAAATTCTGGAGTCCTGTGAGAAGGATATTGTAAATATAGAAGAGGTCGGAGTTGACATAAGGTTGAAGAAAACTTGTTAGAAAAACTAACCATAGTATAATTTAGAATAGAATTGACACAAGCTCGAAGAAAATCTGTTAGTAAATTGAGTGGTGTATATCTTATAGGTGACGCTAGGTCGAAGAAATCGTGTTGGAAAAAAATGGCTATCAGTAACCATAAAACAAAATGTTCTATTTTTAGAACATGGTGTAGATGCTGCTCTATATGCATGGGATTGTTGATAATATTATGGGTAATTTTAGCTATTGTTATTCCTTTCCAAGATAGTTTAACAACATTGAAACCAAATGTGAGTGTAAATAAGCCAAGTGAGAAAGAAAAAGTTCATGGGATTCATGTATACAAACCAGAGGTGCATCAGGATAAATCAATCAGTGACTACACAAAGAATACATTTTCAAAGTTATTACTTGAGTATATTAAAACTATGAATGTTGATGATTGTTATGTTTGTGTAAAATTGCCAGCATCAGTGTCAGAAGGGGTGACCTATCACCACCTTCCTCTCACATATGGAGTAACTTGTAGTGTAATTGCAAGCTTGTTTTATCAGACTGGGAAATTGGAATATCATTATTCCAATGTAGATTACATTTTTGCAAAATTTAAAATTGACAGTGCATTGAACAAAATGAAGCCTGCAAATGAGATGGGAGAGTATTTCTTAGAGTTAGATGAGTTGACACATGAATATGCTTTTAATAATTTGACAAGTAAAATGAGAGTTGAAGAGAAAACATTTCTGAATATGTTTGAAGAAAGAAGGGTTGCTTATAAACGAAGTGGGAAAATAAAACATGCGAAATCTAAATACTGGACATTTAGGGGTCGATTCCGATCTCGTACGAATCGTACCCTGCAACGTGCCCCGTACGTAGAAAGAAGTACAATTCGTACCAGGAGCCGGACTCCGTACGAATCGTACAGAAACTGTACGACTCGAATCCCCGTATGAGTCTCCATCGGAACCCGCTGTACGCAACATCTGTACGGCTCGCAGTTGGTTGATACGACCCAGCAAGTACGATATGTGTCGGGTACGCACCGTACGACCCTTTTTCTACAGGAGCTGAAAACAGCTGTAAAAGCAGAGTTCGCAACCCCCCCGGTTACGGTATGTACCCCCCATGATCACAGGGGTACGCACCGTACACCCAGCGTACATGGGGTATGGTGCGTACACATGCGATCATGGGGAGTACACACCATACCCAAATGTACGCTGGGTGTACAGTGCGTACCAATGCGATCATGGGGGGTATGCACCGTACCCCATGTATGCTGGGTGTACAGTGCGTACCCCTGCGATCATGGGGGGTACGCACCATACGCTGTGTATGTAATTGTGCATTTTTCCATACGAATCGTCCTTACCTGACGTGGACCGTACGGATCGCGTCCTGATACCCCGGTCCGGATCGTACTCGTCGGGTCATACGGCGTGTGCACGAATCGTACGGAGAGGGCTACGGATACGAATCGTACTGACTTTTTTTACCTGATCGGAATTGACCCCAATATGATGAAAATCTTGATGATAAAAATGTGAATGTGGCTATAAACATAGATACCCCAATGATAGGGACATTTTGTATTAGAAGAGATGATAATTATTTTGTGGGTGCAAGTCAATGTAAATACACCTATAGAATTATAGGGGGTTGGGGATTTAAAGGAGGAGATGATCCTGTTTTTCCGGGTATATATTTCATCTGTGGGAATAGAGCTTACTATAGGTTACCTGACCATTGGTATGGGACCTCCTATGTGGGCTTGGTCTGTCCTAAATTTTTTCATGTAGATAGAGGTACTAATGAAAAGCATGAGATAGGCAAAGTCTTAAGTCGAAAAAGAAGAGAGAGTGTAATGGAAATAATAGGTGATGTCTTTGGAGCACTGATACGAGCAGTGGGAATTTCGTTGAATGCAAATAGAATCCAAAAATTGTCCACAATAGTCGATCGTTTGACAACAGACACTGCAGGAGGATTCCTGATGGTTGATACTCAAATGGCTGCTATGAGAGCTATGATAATGCAAAATCGACTTGTCCTTGATTTACTTTTAGAAAAAGAGGGAGGAGTCTGTGGAATATTAAAAGTGCAACATTGTTGTACTTATATTCCAGATAAAAGTCCAAATCTTGAGAAGTATATAACAAATATTACAGATTTACATAGAGAATTTGAACGTCTGGAGGTTGAAGGTGTTCTTGAAAAATTGGGTAGAAGTGTTTCAGCAATTAGGCATTGGTTCCAAGAAATAGTTAGTTCAATTAAAGGGAAAATACTAATTCCAATAACAATTTTAGTGATAGTGATTTTCCTGATAGGATTATGCTGTATATGCAAATGTAGGAGAGATTTTAGAAAAGCAATAAAGAAAACAATTTAAGAACGAAATGCAAGGGAAAGAGAAAAGAATGAAATAGAAATGGAAGAAATTAGAGAGAAGATTTTTAAAGAAACAAAGGAGAAAGATACTAGAGTTTAGAATATACTAATATGAAGAATTCGAAACATGTTATGCTAAATTTTTCAAAATGTTGAGAGATGTTTGGTGATAAAATCTCCAGATGAGGGAATTGATGGAGCAAGGTGGCAAAACAAAATTTTGTGTACCCCTTGTAAAATCAATGGGGCATATTATCAAGGACGGGCGATACATTATCGCCGCTTTTATCGGCAGGAAACTGCCAATAAAACGGCGATAATGGGCTTGATAATATGCTCTCTAGAATTCCTATCGAAGCCCATGTTAGATGTATTCACATCTAACATGGGCTTTGATAGGAATTCTAGAGAGCATATTATCAAGCCCATTAATTATCGCCGCTTTTATCGGCAGGAAACTGCCAATAAAACGGCGATAATGGGCTTGATAATATGCTCTATAGAATTCCTATCGAAGCCCATGTTAGATGTCTTCACATCTAACATGGGCTTCGATAGGAATTCTATAGAGCATATTATCAAGCCCATTATCGCCGCTTTTATTGGCAGTTTCCTGCCGATAAAAGCGGCGATAATGTATCGCCCGTCCTTGATAATATGCCCCAATGTTCCATAACATTAACATTTACTAATGGTGTGTTGTGGTGAAATAATCAACAATAGTATAAGATGCACACAAATGCACACATGGGAATACTAATTTTGCCTGCATGAAGCAATATAAATAACTAATTTGTATTGTTATTGTGATGTGAAATAATGCACAGCTTAAATATAAATAAACGCAGCATGAATGTGCTTATTGTACATGTTATTGTGCCAGAAAGTCGTCGGATATGTAAGTATGAAACGCTTTTATGTGACTTACTTGCTAGGTAATAACTAATGGGGAAACATTAGTACGGTGGGAGGTAAACAGAAGGGCTTTAGTTCCCTATTTAACATGAATTTGTGTTTGTTTCTATGATAGTTCCAAAAGTGGCCTCTGAGGCTTAGTGAAAACATGGCTGCTCTGGTAAACTGCGAGCAAGTGCCGGACTGCGCATGCGCACCCAAAGCCTGCAAGTGACAGTGAACTGCCTGTGCTCGGATGGGAAGTTCAAGGCTACTGTGCCCTGGAAGTCAGGATTGTTGCCAAAACATGGACATTCTAGTTTTCTAAACGTGGGAAAGAAACGTGAAGTTACCAGTCAAGGAAGTGGCTAGGCCAAAGACTGTCCTAAACAATACCCTTTTATTAATGTGCTGATTCACCGTGAATATGATGTTGTAATGGTGAGGAGATGCTCACCCTTCCCAAATTTGTCCAATCAGAACCCGAGTTGGTAATGTTAGATACTTTTTAGATAGATTAAGTTAGGAAATTAGTGTATAAAAACCCCTGATTTTGCTTAGAGAGGGTCGCTTTTTCGATTTCATCTCGAAGTGCTGTCGGATTGCAGATCGATTCCTGGATGTAAGATGCTTTGAATTATTTCCTGTTTTCTTTGCAGGACTGAAGGATAAGATGAGGGTGTTAGTTAGGGATGTTAGGAGAGAATGAATTTGGAACTATCTATTCTTTGCTAAACTTTCAACTGATCTCGCTGTTTTTCTGAGCTCTAAATAAAATGAGTGTTCTGAATTAAAGTTTAAGATTTTTACTGAATAAAGAATTAATTAATGCCTAAATGTCAGACATATTGAAAGTTTGCTTTTAATAAAATTGGGAAAATGGAATATTAAAGCTGGTCTGGTAATTTTTCCTACGCCTGGTTTTCTTTTTAGCAGATCCATTGCCACTATGGTGGTGTTTCTGAATAAAATTCATGTTTGTTAAAACCATGGTAAATTGCCTAAAACCATAGATGTAAACAAATGACTAGTTAAATAGGTTTAGACACTCCGCCAATGTTACAGCAGTACTCCTTTGTATTTCACCAATCCCTGAAGTTGAATTAAATGAGCAGAGAAAGTGTGCTGTGTTATAGGCCCCACTGGAGAATAAATGTGTGTCTGGAGGTTTCAGGGAAATGGTGATGCTGATTTGAAATTTATTTTTGGAGTTCCGCTGTAGCACACCCACATGTGATGTGTCACGCAGTGTGTGACAGAAATCCATCTTCCATGGAGTGGGACACTGCTGTAAGTGATGTGTTGCTATGGCACTATCATGAAAGTCGCAAGTTAGGGATGTGCACATACCCCCATGTAGTTGTGGTATGCTGATGATGATGTACCACCTATATCTGGGCCCTGATGGGAGTCCTGTGCACCCACCCCTCATATGTCTGGCCTCTGCTGGGAGTCATATCCACCCACCCCCATACTGTTGGTCTATGCTGGGAGTCCTCTGCACCCACCCCTCATATGTCTGGACACTGCTGGGAATCATCTGCACCCACCCCTCATATGTCTGGCCACTGCTGGGAGTCCTCTGCACCCACCCCAATACTGCCGGCCTATGCTGGGAGTCATATTCACCCCCCCACACTGTTGGCCTATGATGGGAGTCCTCTGCAACCACCCTGAAACTGTTGGCCTCTGCTGGGAGTCCTCTGCACCTACCTCCATGCTGTTGGCGTATGCTGGGAGTCCTCTGCACCCACACCTCATATTTCTGGCCACTGCCGGGAGTCCTCTGCACCCACCCCTCATATGTCTGGACACTGGTGGGAGTCCTCTGCACCCACCCCTCATATGTCTGGACACTGCTGGGAGTCCTCTGCACCCACCCCCATACTGTTGGCCTATGCTGGGAGTCCTCTGCACCCACACCCCATATGTCTGGACACTGCTGGGAGTCCTCTGCACACACCCCTCATGTCTGGACACTGCTGGGAGTCCTCTGCCCCCACCCCTCATATGTCTGGACACTGCTGGGAGTCCTCCGCACCCATCGCTCATATGTCTGGCCTCTGCTGGGAGTCCTCTGCACCCACCCCTCATATGTCCGGACACTGCTGGGAGTCCTCTGCACCCACCTCTCATATGTCTGGACACTGCTGGGGGTCCTCTGCACCCACCCCTCATATGTCCGGACACTGCTGGGAGTCCTCTGCACCGACCCCTCATATGTATGGACACTGCTGGGGGTCCTCTGCACCCACCCCTCATATGTCTGGACACTGCTGGGAGTCCTCTGCACCAACCCCTCATATGTCTGGACACTGCTGGGAGTGCTCTGCATCCACCCCTCATATGTCTGGACACTGCTGGGAGTCCTCTGCACCCACCCTCATACAGTTGGCCTATGCTGGGAGTCATATCTACCCACCCCCATACTGTAGGCCCCTGCTGGGAGTCCTCTGCACCCACCCCCATACTGTTGGCCTATGCTGTGAGTCCTCTGCACCAACCCCTCATATATCTGGACACTGCTGGGAATCCTCTGCACCCACCCCTCATATGTCTGGACACTGCTGGGAGTCCTCTGCACCAACCCCTCATATGTCTGGAGACTGCTGGGAGTCCTCTGCACTCACCCTTCATATGTCTGGCCACTGCTGGGAGTCCTCTTCACCCACTTCTCATATATCTGGACACTGCTGGGAGTCCACTGCACCCACCCCTCTTATGTCTGGACACTGCTGGGAGTCCTCTGCACCCACCCCCATACTGTTGGCCTATGCTGGGAGACCTCTGCACCCACCCCTCATATGTCTGGACACTGCTGGGAGTCCTCTGCACCTACCCCTCATATGTCTGGGCACTGCTGGGAGTCCTCTGCACCCACCCCTCATATGTCTGGACACTGCTGGGAGTCCTCTGCACCCACCCCTATACTGTTGGCCTATGCTGGGAGTACTCTGCACCCACCCCTCATATGTCTGGACACTGCTGGGAGTCCTCTGCACCCACCCCTCATATGTCTGGACACTGCTGGAATTCCTCTGCACCCATCTCTCATATGTCCGGCCTCTGCTGGGAGTCCTCTGCACACACCCCTCATATGTCTGGCCACTGCTGTGAGTCCTCTGCACCCAAACCTTACATGTCTGGACACTGCTGGGGGTCCTCTGCACCCACCCCCATACTGTTGGCCTATGCTGGGAGTCCTCTGCACCTACCCCTCCTATGTCTGGCCACTACAGAGAGTCCTCGGCACCCACCCCTCATATGTCTGGACACTGCTGGGAGTCCTCTGCACCCACCCCCATACTGTTGGCCTATGCTGGGAGTCATATCCACCCATCTCCATACTGTTGGCCTATGCTGGGAGACCTCTGTACTCACCCCCATACTGTTGGCCTCTGCAGGGAGTCCTCTGCATCCACCCCCATACTGTTGGCCTATGCCGGGAGTCCTCTGCACCCACCCCTCATATGTCTGGACACTGCTGGGAGTCCTCTGCACCCACCCCTCATATGTCTGAACACTGCTGGGAGTCCTCTGCACCCACCCCTCATATGTCTGGACACTGCTGGGAGTCCTCTGCACCCACCCCTCATATGTCTGGACACTGCTGGGAGTCCTCTGCACCAACCTCAAATATGTCTGGCCTCTGCTCAGAGTCCTCTATTGTTAAAACCTGAGTCGGGTCGGGGACAATCGGTATTTGCCCGGCGGTATTGCCTCTGTGACCCTCTAGTTATTTAATCAATGAAGAGGCAGGCGCTGGAGACTGGAAAGCAGGAAACAAGGTTTTTATTCTCTCCGGAGGAGAACACAACGAAACGGACAGAAGGTATCGTTCTGAGGTGCTCTAACTGCATCCCTGAGGCCTGGCCTCTTATACACAAGTTTATGACTTTATTGTAGATTACACATTTATGTTAAAGCTTTGATGTATGGAAAAGACATTCCCGGAACTCCCCTTTGAGCCCGTTCCCACACACAGTTACAGTTGAAGTCCCCCCCCTAGTCACAACAGGTGATGAGTATCACGCAGCTGGATATTCCGCCGATTCACGGAATGTGGGGGGGTTTGATCGGGTCTCATGGAGTGGGGGCTTTGATCAACCCGGGGATCCTTTGATGGGGGAAGCTTTCTACTGTACGGGGAGGGGCAAGGGATGGCATCGGCAGAGCTGGGTGTCGGCCTGGGAACGGGGAAGACAAAACGGGCACACGGGGAAAAAAAAAGGGTTTGCATCTAAGGGCCGGAGATCATAAAAGGGAAGCAGGGAGGTGTCGCGCTGGGAACAGGATGAGGGCCTGGGGCAGAGCAGCGCTGAAGAGGGGTTTATGACTCAAGGCAGGTGCAAGCAGGGGGTGGTCAGCGTGCAGGCTTAGTGAAGGCGAAGGGCTATGTCAGGGGCCAGCGGCATGCAATAGGGTTCGTTCTGATCGGGGCAAAAAAATGGCGGGCGCGCACGACAAAAGTGTGGCATCAGGGGAAGAGGCAAGATGGCGCAGATAATGTTCACCAAAACGTACTAATTTTCAACAGTCCTCCCTTTAACATATTCAAGACATCTTGCTGGTTCATTTTCTACTTGGTTCTATTGTGGTGGGCATGAGAAAGAAAACGGCAGGAACCCTTAGATGAAAAGAGTCGTAAACAATACATTTTAACATTTCTAGTTTCTAGGAGGTGGGCCTATTTGATAAACTTTGATCAATTTGTTTAGCAGGAAAGTCATAGGAATGCAATACAAAAACGATTCTGTAGCGAGAGCAGCAAGTATATTCCATACTGGCAGGTTATTACATATATATCCGGTTCGGATTGGAGCATGATCAATACAATGGCGGCTGGGAGAGAAATGAGGTCTAGCAGAAACGGCGATTGGGGATGTCAAATGTTCTTTGTTGCCTTTCGTTGGCGCTGTTGAGCACCGGCGGTGGAGCTACGAGTCCAGCTCTGTTCTAAGTTCCGCGTTGCAGGGCACGACCCTTTCCTCGCGTTTCTGGTCGGAAAGGTCCTTTTCGCCCTGTGTCCTTTGAGGTGATTGTCAGAAAGTTCAGATGGAAGAAGAGCGTACAAAACAGTCCATAGGGTAGGTCAGAGGAAAAGGGGGATGGAGCAAGGCCAAATTAGGAACAAACTAGGGGAACGAGAGACTTCAAATAGGCGGGCGTGTGACAGAATTCTGAGAGCGGGGACTTGTTGACAAACACTGGTCATCGAGCAGGGGCATCAGGTCGACCCTTTCTCCTCATGTTGTCGAAAACAGTGCCTCGTCCTGCAGCTCTTTTCTGTCGTGGTCTCGCCTTGGCTAAAGTCGCAGGTGTTCCTTAGTCTGCAGTCAGGCCTCGTGCTCCCACATCCGGTCCTTCTCTCCTTCAACCGCAGTACCCTTAAACAAGTTTGAAAAGACAGTCTTTAGAGAATTTGCAGATGAAGATAATCAAAAAGTCTATTTCTCTCCCAGCTCCAGGCAAAGAATGAAAAATGCCCGGTATATTAGTGTTCACAACTGGCATATGAATGACCGGTGACGGGCCTGTTGGATTTACTATGACTTTCCTTTACAATTATTTATTACAGTCACGACAGTTCATCTGATGGTGACCCACCTTCGTGAGACGAACCTGGCAAAGATATGCTGTTCTCTAGAGTTTTACATTTACAAAGGGTACTGTGAGTCGTCAACATGGTACTACACAGGTATTTTGCTGAGAGATGAACATGGCTAAACATTTCCTTTCTATCGATGCATCCTGCCTTTCAACTACTACGGGGTTCATTTCGATGATTTCTTTACCTTGGACTAGTCTGTTAACCTTGTAAAACATCGCTCTGGATCCTACGTAACCTTTTACAGCCTGATTACTTAATTAGGAAGGACAGGGGTTTTATGGGAAACAACCAGGGACATAGGAAACTTGTGGTAAGGGCATAAATCGACCCATCTCTCACAACCGGAAATGAGGGGTAGTTTCATAATTCCAGGTTTTTGGGCGGCTGATACAGGGGAGGTAACAGGGGTGATCATTTTTCTGGTTTGGGTATTGTGACAATTCGGGGCGGGGAGGGTCGCGTATTCTGAGGTCCTTGTTTTATACCATAGGAGCCGTTGACATGTAGTTCCCTTATTTCGGGTCAGATTAGGGAACCTCTGTCGTCTTACCTGTCCTTTCCCTTACGGCCCAACCTTGGTTCATTGACTTCTAGCGGAAAAGGAGAGGTAATGACGCGGTCTCAGGGTGATCGTATTAAAGACAAGTTTTTGTGCAAATACTGACGGTATTTGAAGCCAATTAGGTGGTGTGCTAGGGGTGGCGATCTGCCAATTTCGGGGCTAATCACTCGGAAGAGTGGGAGTGCAAAAATAGAGGGAGAGAGAGAGAGAGAGAGAGAGAGAGAGAGAGAGAGAGAGAGAGAGAGAGAGAGAGAGAGAGAGAGAGAGAGAGAGAGAGAGAGAGAGAGAGAGAGAGAGTGCAACGGCAGGCTAAATAGTACACGTGCAACAGAGAGGGTGGCAGTGTATTCAAGAAAGGCTATTTAGTGCATTACACAGTAACGGGCATTCACGGGTCTGCGTTAGAATCTTGTAATCATGTAGTTTGAGCATTAGACAGGGTAGAGGGGACGTGCTTTGAGAAAAAGGGGAGAAGAAAGGAGGTACCATTTTGTCGCACTTCTCGCATTCTCGGTCCTTCGACCAGTTGGGTCGACGCCTCAGTCACACACACACATTCCCTCACAGTTTCGCATCATACGTGACATGGGTTCATTCGTTCGGTCTGGTTTAAGGGTGATCGCTTTTTATCAGGTTGTGCTAATTTTTTCGGGTTTGTTCGATACGTGAGCAGTTTGCAGGCGTGCTTAGACACCACCTTGCGGCGCTAGTCCGCTTCGTGTATTAGACATGGCAAGGCTTCAGATCTTCGCCACACTTCGGCTGTAATCTCTGATGTAACCTGCAGAGGGAGGAAAAAAGGGGGGGTGGGGGAGACAGCATTCGCGCATATTCAAATACATGGATTCATAAGTCCTTTACTTACCTCTTACTCGTCTTTCCTCCTCGGGGCAGGGTCCCCGGGGATACGGTTTCTGGAGTCGAGGGGGGGTAGTGTGTCCATATAGGTCGTGTGCGGGGAAACGTAAAAAGGAAACCAGAGGTGCTTAGTGCGAGGTATCTAGTCAAAGGATGTATCTCATTATCGGGATCCTTAAACCTCCTTCAACGCTGTGGCGTTCTAAGGCTCTTCGGTTCTTGGGTCAGCTCCGTTGTACTTTATCACATTTACATTATTTCATTTCACCCTCCTTTTACATTCCCTCATTTACACCGTTCGTTTTACCCATCCTTGGAAGTCAAGGTCTTCCTCTACGCGAGAGTTCATGAGTCAGTCGCGTACTTTGAAGGCGGAGTGTCGTGTTGTCGATCCGATCCGTCCTCCAGGGCTGGGCAACCATCTTCTTTTAACCTTAAAGAGAGAGCAGAGTAGGGTGCACAGAAAAGAACGTTCCCACCGATCCCACATTTTTAAAATAAAGCATGCAATACCCGTCCATAGTTTCAAAAAACTTTATTTTGCAAAATCATTTCAGCATGTGGATTATGAGGGTGCGGTCGTATTTGGCCGGTCGTGGCAATGGCTAAAGTGCGTACAGTGGGGGGCGTCGCTTGCAGCAAAAAAAACATCGGAAAGTTTTACTCATTCATTTGTAAGAAACTAAAACGTCTATTAATTGGCTGGGGGTTCGGGGGCATTTATTTTCAGAATTTAGAAGCATAATCATAATAGCTGTAATCAGATTTCCTATATGCATACCGTACGTGTGCGTCGCAAATGAGGTTCACATCAGTTATAAAAATATAATACATTGTACATTTGTAATCAACATTTGTAACGGGGATCTTTTCATACTGTTCGTCGAGCGAGTTCTCCTTGTCTTTTCTAGCCAAGTGTACAAAGGATCATATAAAATCTCAGAACATCAAGTTTATATTAGTGCGAAGGAACACCACGAGGTGTTCGTAAGTTCCGATTGATACCAGCGCCATTTTGGGCGGGGCCGGCTCAGTCCGGAAGCAGCATCAGGGGGAAATGTTTCCCTTTACTGGCAGTTTGGACCAGAGTCCCTTTCGGCAGTTCTAGAATTCATGCTAACAGAAGGAGTGGCAATGTCATGTTTGTTTCGTTGGCGATCAAGGCAGCCGTCCCTTACCGGAAGCCTGCAAAGGCCGAAGGTTCCGCCGGGGACCTTTGTAGGATCTTCAAGGCTGCGGAGATGCTGTCGGAGATGGGGGCTCGAGCTCCAGGGGGCAAATGTTCGAGTTATATTGCTGGTCAAAGTTACTCTAGTGGCCGGGGCCCGCCTTCCAGCGGACCCAGACGCCATTTTGAGGCCCTACAGGGGCCACTCTCGTCGAGTTTGCAAGAGTGGGAGAGATCCTTCGGAGTGAAAGGAAGAGGTCCCTGTTTTGTGAAAGCGGGACGTTCAGCTGGGGTGCAGCTGTGATGCCCCCACCCCGGGGGGGGGGGGCGAGGGAGACTCGTCCGCATCGTCTCCTTCTCCCGGTGCACCCCATGCCGCTCCTTTTCATCGCCCCGCATGAAGGCCTCTCCACATCCGGTGTTCCCCAAGTCTTGTGCTCAGTGCTGTGGGAGCATGGCCACCATTGCACGTTCGGTGCTGCGCAAGTACTGGGGTGCCACCATGGTGTGTTCGGTGCTGTGGAAGTATTGGCACCATCGCCTGACTAGGGGTGTTCGGCGTCGTGCCGGGGGCTGGGAAACCTCCTATCGGTGGAGGTGGGAGAGGTTCGTCCGCGTCGCCTCTCCCTCCCAGCCCAACTTGGACAAATTGTTGTGGAGGTACGTGCAGGACATCCCGCCGTCCAGGGCTGCTGCGGCTGTGACGGAAGAGAAAAGGAAGAGGTGCCTCGTTCTTCTCTGGACATGTGGCGGGACTACTTAAGTCTATCCAGGCCCGTTGCGGCTGGCCGAGGAGACATGTGGCGGAACTACCTACAACTGCCCAGGCTGCTGGCTCCTGCCTCTCCTCCGGCTCCTCCATACGTTAAGATTTCCTGACCAAGAGTTGGCGGCCGGGCCCGCCTTATATGGGTTGCCGTTGGTTGGGCGTAGCCGTAACCCTGCCCTACTTTGGAAGGTTCCAGAATGGGGGGGGGGCGAATGTTCTGTTTGACTTTCATTTTCTACAGTTTACCGTTATTATTCCTTGTTTGTTGTGTTAAATTAAAAGTTCAAGTTCATTAATGGTCTACGGATTTTGTTTTACCATTTCTTTCTTTCCAGGTTGCTTTTATGCTAAGTTTCTGCTAACAGAGGTTGAGTAACACGGAAACACGTGTAGAGGGATGACGCAGATTTGCACATAACATACACACAAACTCAGACGGGGGACAGTACAAGTACGACATACAAAGACCCAAGACGAATATAAAACAGTTATTGGTCATAATTATCTCTTTCCGTCTGTGAATTTGAAACGAGGCTGGGTTCCCGTCTTGACGTTGCCCGACCTAGGAGAACTTGAGCATGCAGCTGAAATTATCCTGGCGAAATCTGTGCCATCGGGCATAATCAAACGTGGTGGTTCTGTCTGGTCTGTCTATGTAAGTCGGGTTCTTCTTTGTCTCGCGCTTTTTCTTGTACTGCTGGTCTGTCGTTCCTGTCGGCCCTTTGCCTTTACTCACGCTCAGTAGAGTCGGGCATTGGGCTTTCCAGTGTCCGACATACCTACAGAAAGCGCATTGGTCTGGCCCTAAGTCTGGTCGTCTTTTGCATAGTGTCGGGGGATAAGTTGTGGGTAGCGGTGTCCTGGGGTTGTCCTGTCGGTATATTTCTCTACTTGGTTTGTCCTCGTCTTTTCTCTGTCGTTGCATAGCCTCTCTGCGCCACATACCGAGACTGTCGAGCATAATTGGCGTTGTCTTATTATTTCGAAGGGCTATTTCTAACGTTTCTATTTTATCAAGGTCAAAGGATCCTGCCAGTGGCCACTGTTTGTCTTGACTCTCTTCGGTATACCTGTGCCACAATTTATTATAGGCTATGGTGACTAATCCATAGTTTATGAACATGTCCTTATTAGGGGTGCCTTCTAGTGGAGCTATATGGTCCACCTCTAATACACGGTCCGGGCTAAACAGGCTATTAATCAGTGGGGAGAAGACAGACATGACGGCTCGTAACGAGGGACTAAAAAGTCAGCACTGCCTATCTTATCACTAGGTGCAAAGACTGGACGGAATATTTCTATTCACCGTTGTTTGCAGGCAGTGAATACCTCATGGATCAAAAATAACAAAAAGACCAATAAATAACAATGGGGAGAATGAGTAGGTCCGCAAAGATCTGCGTTACCTACCCTTTTCACTATCTGCAAAAAGGGTGGTCTCTTCCCTGTTTGCAGACAGGGAATCTCCAGGAAACAATAGTTTTGCGAACAACAGTTCAGTTTCAAGTAATTATTGAGTGGGGGAGAAAAAATAAGCACGGCTGCTGCCCTACCTATCCTCCACTGCTTGCAAAGAGAGAGCCCGTTGTTTCTCCGTTTGTAGACAGTGAATCTCCAAATAAATAAAGAGCAATACTAGTATTTTTTGAACAATCAAACAATCAAGCAATTATTTCGCAACTTGTCGTGATTACACGACCTTACCCGGACCATGTGGACAGTTTCTTGTCTTCCGAATCCAGCGCCCGATCGTCCTCTTTTTCTCGTATTTCTCACGGCACTCCTGATGGTCCCCAGTCAGGACCGTAGATCACTCGAGAGAGGTCTGTTCGGAACTAGTGAAGTTCGGATGATCGGCTGCCAGACGAGGGTCTATTGGGCAAGAGCTCTCCCGATCGTTGCAGTCGTTCACTCTGTCGTCGGGACCTCTCCCACTGGATCCACGAGTCGCTGATGGGCCCCACGCTTGGGACGCCAATTGTTAAAACCTGAGTCGGGTCGGGGACAATCGGTATTTGCCCGGCGGTATTGCCTCTGTGACCCTCTAGTTATTTAATCAATGAAGAGGCAGGCGCTGGAGACTGGAAAGCAGGAAACAAGGTTTTTATTCTCTCCGGAGGAGAACACAACGAAACGGACAGAAGGTATCGTTCTGAGGTGCTCTAACTGCATCCCTGAGGCCTGGCCTCTTATACACAAGTTTATGACTTTATTGTAGATTACACATTTATGTTAAAGCTTTGATGTATGGAAAAGACATTCCCGGAACTCCCCTTTGGGCCCGTTCCCACACACAGTTACAGTTGAAGTCCCCCCCTAGTCACAACAGGTGATGAGTATCACGCAGCTGGATATTCCGCCGATTCACGGAATGTGGGGGGGTTTGATCGGGTCTCATGGAGTGGGGGCTTTGATCAACCCGGGGATCCTTTGATGGGGGAAGCTTTCTACTGTACGGGGAGGGGCAAGGGATGGCATCGGCAGAGCTGGGTGTCGGCCTGGGAACGGGGAAGACAAAACGGGCACACGGGGAAAAAAAAAGGGTTTGCATCTAAGGGCCGGAGATCATAAAAGGGAAGCAGGGAGGTGTCGCGCTGGGAACAGGATGAGGGCCTGGGGCAGAGCAGCGCCGAAGAGGGGTTTATGACTCAAGGCAGGTGCAAGCAGGGGGTGGTCAGCGTGCAGGCTTAGTGAAGGCGAAGGGCTATGTCAGGGGCCAGCGGCATGCAATAGGGTTCGTTCTGATCGGGGCAAAAAAATGGCGGGCGCGCACGACAAAAGTGTGGCATCAGGGGAAGAGGCAAGATGGCGCAGATAATGTTCACCAAAACGTACTAATTTTCAACACTGCACCCACACCTCATATGTCTGGCCACTGCTGGGAGTCCTCTGCACCCACCCCCATACTGTTGGCCTATGCTGGGAGTCCTCTGCACCCACCCCTCAAATGTTTGGACACTGCTGGGATTCCTCTGCACCCATCTCTCATATGTCCGGCCTCTGCTGGGAGTCCTCTGCACACACCCCTCATATGTCTGGCCACTGCTTTGAGTCCTCTGCACCTAAACCTTACATGTCTGGACACTGCTGGGGGTCCTCTGCACCCACCCCCATACTGTTGGCCTATGCTGGGAGTCCTCTGCACCTACCCCTCCTATGTCTGGCCACTACAGAGAGTCCTCGGCACCCACCCCTCATATGTCTGGACACTGCTGGGAGTCCTCTGCACCAACCCCAAATATGTCTGGCCTCTGCTCGGAGTCCTCTGCACCCACACCTCATATGTCTGGCCACTGCTGGGAGTCCTCTGCACCCACCCCCATACTGTTGGCCTATGCTGGGAGTCCTCTGCACCCACCCCTCATATGTCTAGACACTGCTGAGAGTCTTCTGCACCCACCCCTCATATGTCTGGACACAGCTGGGAGTCCTCTGCATCCACCCCTCATATGTGTGGACACAGCTGGGAGTCCTCTGCACCCACCCCCATACTGTTGGCCTCTGCTTGGAGTCCTCTGCACCCACCCCCATACTGTTGGCCTATGCTGGGAGTCCTCTGCACCCACCCCTCATATGTCTGGACACTGCTGGAAGTCATTTCCACCCACCCCTCAGATGTCACGCACCGTACCCCAACATTCCTGGCGTGTGTGCGCATCATATCACTATTGCTATGGTGCCATACGCGAGCGTGTAACGCACCGTACCCCAACATTCATGGCGTGTGTGCGGCTCGTAACACTATTGCAATGGTGCTATATGTGAGCGTGTGACGCACTGTACCCCAACATTCATAGCGTGTGTACGGCTCGTATCACTATTGCAATGGTGCCATACGCGAGCGTGTGAAATGCACCTTACCCCAACATTCATGGCGTGTGTGCGGCTTGTATCACTATTGCAGTGGTGCCATATGCGAGCGTGTGATGCACCGTACCCCAACATTCATGGCGTGTGTGCGGCTCGTAGCACTATTGCAATGGTGATATACGCGAGCGTGTAAGACGCACCGTACAAGTACACTTCCGTTGTTGTGGTACGTTGTTCTCACAGTCTGCGCCGTCGTCGGTTTCTGTGCACCAGGTCGCAGGTGTATAGGACTGGGATGACATGGACGATGGGGTTCATGGCGTGTATGTCACGTATCCGGGGTGTGGTTCGGACTGGACTCTGCTTTTACGGATGTTTTCAGCTCCCATAGAAAAATGGTCGTACGGAGTGTCGCCGACACGAATCGTACTTGCTGGGCCGGAAACTGCTGTTTCTTTACGTACGGATGTAGAGTACTGCGTGTACCGGATACAAACCGTATGTATTTTTTTGTCGTACAGTGTTTGGTACGATTCGTACGGAGATCTGATTTGGGTTTGGATTGTACTTGATCGTACGTACGAGGACGTTGAAGGTGTACGATTTGTACAGGAAATACGCTCCGTACAACTATTCGTAGGGGAATTTACCAAATCGGAATCGGTCCCTATGTCTAAGAAGTACAAAATCCTTTCATACCTGAATAAACAGGGAGCGCACATAGCTCTCCTGCAAGAGACCCACCTGTCGGCCAAGGAGGGGGAAGCTCTTAAACGTAGATGGCGAGGGCAATTATATTACACATTGTACTCTGCCTTTGCTAGGGGAAGAATGATTTGGAGTAGGGCTGGGGTCCTGTTCCAGTGTACTCGGGAGATAGTAGACCCTGGTGGCCGGTATGTGGCAGTAAGGGACAGACTAGACGGCTGTGACTTAGTGATCATAGACATATACAGCCCTAACTCAGATCAGGGGACGTTTCTGTCTAAGATCCCGGTACACTGACATTGTACCTACCACACTCTGTCATCATTCGGGCGACTTTAACTGCATAGCTGGCCACCGGACAGGCCATTCTCACCCACCCCTGAGGGACGCCCCAACAAACAGAATAGTGAGGGCATTCACTGATTGCCAGAGGAGGTGGGGATTACTAGACTCCTGGAGACATCTGAACCCCGATGACAGGGATTAATCCTTTTATTCCCCGTACATGACCTCAACGTTAGATTAGACTTGTTCCTATGCCCCCTGGACATACATACCCAGATTCAATCAGTGAAATATTTAACGCGTGCACTGTCTGACCACAATCCGGCCCTTCTGCACATGCGATGGACAACGAATACCAACATGGTGCCTGAAAACTGTGGCCTTAGAAGACGAGGTGTTCCTTGAGGAAGTCAGGGAGTGCATTATAACTTAATATGCTGATAATGCAAACACAACTAACTCTCGACTGACTAAATGGGACCCGTTTAAAGTAGTAATTAGGGCATGTCTTTGGTGACCTCTATGTGAGTGTGGCGTACACTTGAGATATACCTTGAGACTATGTACACTAGAAGTACAAAACTTAGGACATCCAGAGTTGAGTCTAGCCCTACTGGATGCCAAAGAAGAAGTGGCCAAGCAAACTGAATGATTACGGTACTTTGATTGCAAGAACTCCATGGAATGCACACATGTACAATGGGAAAGCACTGGTCCCCTACTATCTTGGCTGGCTAACCCAGCGATTAGGGGTCTGGCCAGAGGTAAAACGCCTGGTACAGATGGTATACCCGCTGAGTTGTATGCTGCCTATTCCGAAGAATTGGCTCCCAAATTAGTATATATATATAATAAGGCTGCACTTGAGGAGGGTCAACTTCCAAACTCCACCCGGGAAGCACTGATTGTCCCTCTCCTCAAAACATGCATATCCCCCCTCATTTGCGATATATGTAGGCCATTATCTATGTTAAACTTAGACTTTAAGATACTAAGCAAAATACTTGCAACGAGGCTCCAACCACAAATAACCAACCTGATTCACCTGGAACAGGAGGGATTCATTCTAGGACATAACACGGCTCTCAATATTCTGCAACTCACAGCACTCATGGCAGAGGGGAATGAGATGGTGGGGGAGGAGGTGGTCTTCGCTATAGATCTGGAAAATTATTTTGACAGCCATGTGTGGGAGTTTCTGTATGGTGTTTGGAACAGAGTGGGGTTGGGGCAAGGCTTTTTAAAATGGGTCAGATTGCTTTATATTAGACCTGTGACCACCACCTTAAGTACACAGTGATAATGACAAACTTGGTATGTCCCATACTGCAGGGCAGGGAATAAACCCTGTCCCAGAGGTGGCATGACATTTGACCAAGAAGGAGTTGCTAAGGTGGTGAAGGCTAAGCATGTATATACTTGATTATCTGATAAATCACACCAGGTTTCACTATCTCTTATAAGTAAAATATCAATAGCTTTCATAGTATGTGCATTTACCTGAGCATCCAGGCTCCAGTGCAATGTGTCTTTGTTACATCTCATCAGCCACTGAAACCTAAGCCTAACTCTGTTTGACTGCCTTCAGCTGGGATGCTCCCACATGTTACAAGGTGCAATACTGCCTCAACACACATTTTTTTTATAGTTTGAGTTTATTGAGAACAGTGAACAGCATTTATCAATGGTATATTCAGTAATAACAAAATTCAGCAAAAGTGTAAAAATGTGAAATACATCATAAAGTGTGCAATACAACATGCATCTTATGCTGTAAAAAACTGTTGAAATGCATAAAATATATTTAGGGTGTCATTAAGTGTGAGGAATGGCATTGAGGGAAAATGTTACCTGGATAATGTAGATAGAAATGATAATAGAAACTGTAGACATATTTTAAATAGAGAAAAAACATTGAATACATGTATTTATACAATTATGGAAACGCTCATGAAAAAAGAGAAATGATTTCAAACACAAATGGTGTACTGGAAAGTAAGATGGATTGGGAGCCATGAAAGTTATATCTTATGGATAAGAAATGGGAGAAACAAAATTAGCATTCATCCTGTGATTGAAACAGATAACATTCCACCAAGATTTGAAAGTAACATTGTGAGCCTGTTTCCAATTAGATGTTATTAAGTGTAAAGCAAAAGTCAGCAATATGTATGTTAATTTATGACCTTGAGTTAACTGAGACCAATTAGGAGCTAAACTTTCCAAGACATTATTTGAAAAAGAAAAGGGAATAGTAACCTTAAAAACCTGCTGATTTGTTGCCATGCCAGCTTCCAAAACTACAGACAAGGAGGAAAGTCAAACAACATATGTTTTAAATCTGTGTTTAATCAAGTACATGACAAACAAGATGAACTTAAATCTGTAGAAAATGATTATAAGTTCTCGGTAGTAAATAGTAAATAATGATAGACAAAACAAAATGTTTCGAAAGTGTTTGCGGCCCATGTAGATTTATAGAGTTTAAGCCAACTCTTGTCCCACAGAGCAAAAGGTCAACACTCCAGCAAATGTATTTCCCATATCAACTCCGTTTATAATTAGTAGAGGCCATGTGATTGGTAGTTAACAGTGGGAAAAGAGTATCAGATAAGGAGAAAATATTTGGGGTCATTTTGATATATAATCAGTTAGGGAGGTGCGGAGAAGGTCATATCATGTTCTAAATCTAGAGGGCAAGGAAAAGGTGTTTGGAGATCAAGAAATGATCAAATCTGATTCCCAATATATAGAATGATTTTCAATCTGAATATGTTGGTTAGACTATATAGATTGTTGGTGAAAAGTAGCAACCAAAAGCTAGGTAAAAGGAAGGAGAAGAGTCAAAATGTTATGAGAAGAGGCAATGACTGGAGTATGAATTTGAGAAATATTTCCTGTAAAAACCAACATTTCTTTAAAGTCAAAAGGGAATGCAATAGATTTTTCTACCAATAGCCATACAGGAGTGTGAGGTAGGGAATTCAGAGTGAGCCAGCAAGCAGATTGTTTTAAGGTATTGCTTATAATTAGAACATGTAACACCCCCTTTAGATTTATCTTTTTTTAAGGTTGATAAAGCTATACGGGATGATTTTCCTTTCCAAAGTAATTTAGACAACGGGGAGTTTATGTAAAAAAAATAGTAATCAGGTATATGAGTTGGAATCATGGAAGTGATGTAGAATTACATAGAACACTTAAATACAGTCTATCCTGCCCCACCAAGAAAGAAAAAGTGAGTGCCACTGTATGGGTTTATCATTTAAAGTAATATGACCAAAGTTTAATTTGATTGTGTTTTTAATTGTCTGTGTAAACCATAATACAATATATTTTATTTTTTATAGGTTTGCAAGAGAAATCGTAATAAGCAAAAAGCTGCTTATTACATAAAACATAGCAGGGTAATATTTCAGATTTATCGGTGTATAACCGATATTCTGATAATTGCGAAAAAATATAAACTTGCTGGAGGTATGGAAAAAAAGATGTGGTAGGTTTGAAACAATTTCAAAGTATGCCATCCACATAAACTGACATTTTGATCTGCTGTTCTCCAATTTGAAATCCAGAAATGTTTGGGTCTTATATAAATTTGGTTAAACGGGGTTCTAGCACAATAATGAATAAAAGGGAATACAAGAGGATATGACATACTCCTGTAAACAAAGGAAAGTAATCTGAGAGGATACCATTAACAAAAGTTACAGCTTCAGGTAGGATTGGTATACAATAAAGAAATTGAAGCAAGCAATTTAGGTGGAAAACCAACGTCTTTCAAGGGAAACAACCTTTACAATGCCATCATTACATTGCAATACCTTTACATAGCAGTCATTACATCGCAAAATCCTTTATATCGCATGTCATTACAACACAGTCATTACATTGCATGTCACTACAACGCATGTCATTACAACTCATACCATTACAACGCATAGAACCCTTACACTATCTGACACTTACCCTACTGTTGCACTCACTGCAACTAGAATAGTAATTATTACCCCTATACTATCCACCACTTACCTTAAATACAATGTAATGGTATGCATTGTAATGGTATGCATTGTAAAGGTATAATGTGATGTAATGGAATGCGTTGTAAAGGTAGTTTCTGAAAATGCCATGTGGCATGCTATGTAAAAGAATGCTTTGTAAAGGATGTTGCGATGTAAAAACTATGTGGTAAAGGCATGCATTGTAAATGTATGCGTTGTAACGTCATACATTCTATTTCAATGCATGCAACATGAATTGCCAACCGATTTCATCAAAGTCTTTTTCTGCATCCAAAGCAATGTTGGCCAGAGGATAATTCTATGTGGATGCCTGACCTAATACAAGAAGCAATGATTATCAGATGCTAATTGGCCCTTGATTAAACCGTACTGTTCAGGGCCTGTGAGATCTGGTAGAATAGGATCAATGCATAGTGCTATAATTTTGGCGAAAAGCTTGTGATCAGTATTGACTAAAGGGATGGGGATGTAGTTTTTACAAGTTGTGAGATGTTTCTTTTCTTTTCGGAATAAATAAATCATTGCTTCCTGGAAAGTGCCTTGAGCAATTTCATTATTGATGAAAAAATTAAACAAAAGTGAAAGGTTAGGGAGGAGAATTTTTGCAAAGTGGCTGTAAAAATGTAATGTTAAAACCATGGGTCCTGAAGATTTATATTTTTGTATTGCAGAGACTGCTTGAGTGATTTTTTATAAAGAGATATCTGCACTCAGTGATTTAAAATCAATATGTGGGGATTAGGGATATGCAATATATTGAAAGCAATTGGTCAAATGTGATTGGAAAGGTTGTGTTTTTGGAGAGTATAAAGTCCATAAAATTGAAAAATTAATTTAAAATGTCTCTGTCTTGAAAGAATACAGCCCTTTTGCTGGTATGTATTAAAGATTCGATGTTAGTTCTATCCTTTTTTACTTTTAAATAATTCACAATAAATGTCCCTGTCCTATTTTGACAAACTTAGTATCTTGCACCTTTTTTTAATAAATAAGTAGAGGCTGACATTTATAGTTAATCGATTAAAAGTTCATTTTGCACCTATTAAGTCTTGCAAGGAAACTTCATTCTTTGAATATTAATTTTTGTATTCCAGTTTTTTTATTATGTCAAGAAGCTGGTTTGACTGAGCTTCCATGAGTTTTTTCTTACTTGAACCAAATAAATAATAAAACCTCAGTGTGCTGCTTAAAAGGAATCCGACATAAAAGAGGAATCATCCGTGGTGCTTATAACGAAAACTTCAAAAGCAGAGTCTTTAAACTGAGAAGTAAAATTAGCATTTAACTAGAGGGAACTATTAAAATGTCATCTTCCTGAATGTGGTGAGAATGGTATAAAATCGAAGGGGCTCATTATGAGTTTGGTGCCAGAATGTTGCTGACCCTTTCTGGCAGTCCGACCACCCGCATACCTGGCGGTTTGACCGCTGGATTGCAAGGTGGGCATGGAGAACACCTCCTGACCACCACTACTAACAAGATAGGAGCTACTTCAGTGGCGGCAGTGTGGACAGTGACAGTCAATGGTGGCAGTGCCAGCATGAGCCCCTCCGTGGCAATTATGAACTGCCTTTCCATCAAACATTTCATAGTGGGGACCCCGCCATGAAAAGGTCAGTGGAAAGGCAGGTAAAGCACCACAAAAATGGCCAAAGGGTGATTTAGCCCATGGGGGTTGTGGCGAGGGGCACGTGTTGTGCCTCCTTATGCCTGCACTGTTGGTGTGCGCATGCACGACATGGTGCATAGCAACAGTATGCCTGACTTGCTGGAGGCACATCAGTGCAGCCGGCATTGCCTTCAGGCTCTCTCTGAGAGCCAAAGTATGCCGTCGCCGTGGCTGCGCTGCATGCACACTGCCAACTCCATGGTAAACTTGTGATTCAGTGGTCAGAATACCACCGGTTTGGCAACATTTTCTGGAACGCTGCAGCAGTGGGCTGGTGACGTGCTTGACAAAGTCGTAATTGGGCCCCTAAGTCAGTATATACTGATCCATGGTCTGATATTAACATTTTAACTATATCTGTTTAAGGGTATTTTCAGCCAAGGATTTAATGAGGAGATTATCTATTTGAGATTGAGAATGAGGAATGGAATGTATTATCCCAAATATCAAGGGTGACATGGTCTCCATATATCGACTAAGGATTTGCATTGAATAGCCAATTTAAACAGTGTGTGTATTTTGGTATAAAGAAATTTGATTTTAGAGTTTCTATCTAGTATGGGTCATTACCTTGATTCCAATCACCACCAAATATAATATAATCGTCATCACATTGAAGCAGTTTGTTTGAGATAGTAGTCCAGAATGTATTGTCAACAGTGACCTGGCCATATACATTGAAAATTGTAAGTGTGTTTAATAGATAAGTAGTTTATCAATAATCCATCTGCCTTCAGAGTCATGTTATTGCGTTAGAACTGACATTTGCACGTTTTTAGTTTGGCAGCCTTTAACTCAGAAAGATGCAACTCCTGAAGTAGTGCCACTTTGTTTTAAGTTTGGCTAAATGAGATAAGACTCTCTGTCTTTTCACAGGGTTATCTAAACCCTTAATATTCCATATATTAACTCAGAATATAAACTTGAACAAAAGCATGCATATTTTGTAGGTCTAAAGTATCAAAACTGATAGCAAAGTGAAAAAATTAGGATAAACAAAGAATTAAATATTGGAAAAAGTAGAAATAATTTTTAGTAAGGAGAAGAAAACCAGAAGGGTTATGAAATTTGGCAAAATAGAGAAGGAAGATGGATTAGAGTGACAAAAAAGAGCACAAGTAACAAAACAGCACTGAAGGGAGGGAACATAAAGACAATACAAGTCATAAATATGACGACTGGAAAACATACCTAGAAATACAAATAAAGATAAGGAAAGGGTGGTAAAGCCAGAAGATGACAGCGACAATATCTTCACTACACAGGATGAGCAAGGCGTCTATGATTTGAATTATGGAACCACACAAAATTCGGACCATGAGGTAACAGGACGGAAAAACAAACATCTGTATAAGGAAAGAAAATACGATGATAATAAAGCTTGTCATGAAGAGAGAGGTTTACCATAAAAATCCATCACATAAGAAACCGTATTGACCTCTTGATTATGAAACAAAACATGCAAAAATCAAATTAATAATTAAGTAATTTTCAAAATGTTCATGTCTTCTCATCCTTGTTGCTGAAGAAACCTCCTGAGAGGAGAAGGATCTTCATTTGTAAGTCACCTTAAATAAATATGGATGGATTAAACCAGATCTGGCCATTATGGCTGTCAACTGAGGACGTAAATCCCGGAATTGCTTCAGATGATCTGCCGTAACTTTAGTCACATCTTGGGAGACCAGCCCAGATTATTTGCCTTTTAAAATTAGCAGCACAAACACCTGTAGAAAATCTGTGTGTTGCAAGAGAAATAAGATAATTCCTTTCTTTTTAATTGAAACACCTGGAACAAGTCTGTGCACCCTTTGGATGTTGAGATGTGCGAGTGTGTTTGGGAAGACCATACATATGATGGTTATTACTTCTATTTCAGTTTTCATGGATGTCTGTATGTTTTTCTAAGTAGGGATATTTCTGTCTCCAAATACGTAAAACTTGAAACTGTATTATGAAGACTATCAGTTTGTTGTTGTACCATCAAATCTCACGATTCCAAAGAGGACCATTTGTCATCCAAATGTTGTAAAGTCTGGTAGTCTCTTTCATGTAGGGTTTTAATGCACAGACTTCCTTGAGTATCACTTTCATGGAAATCGAAGTTGATATAACTGTTGATGGGGGATCTTTATTCAGTCTCTTACTTGCTCACAATGGCATTTTACTAAGTGAAGAAATTTCTATTGGGTCAATTTCTTACTTCTGAAAGTTGTTGTCACTGATATTGCTGTGGGCAGAGAGAGAGAGTCTGAGAACAAAATTGTATTTAATGTCCAAAGCAGTTTAAGGTTTCTTGATTTCCCCATATAAAACCAGTTGGTTATAAGAGGGGTACATTCCAGTGAAATAACAGTCATATACAATATATTGAAGCAGGACCTCAATTGAATTGTATGGCAGGAAATTGTAGCAAACAGTATTTATGAGCACTGAGGAAAGAAACATAAAATTATAAATAGAACAGTACGTATTTCTCCATGTGCATATAGTGAAAAAGGTGTTATTGCATATGGATAAATAGCTGCATCACACATTTCACATATATTATTAAATATTTTACATATAATATTAAACATTTCTCAGAAAAACAATTTGAATGTATAGGCATTTGGTCTTTGACAAACATTTTTCTCTTTGCCTATGAAAATAAACCTGAGACCAGCCAGGTGGATTCAAGCATACCCCTGCGTCAATATAAATCCTTGAGTTAGAATGGGGTTGAAAACAGACACGCTCATCTCCTCACAACATAGCGTGTGCAATCTCCCAAACTGGCTGGCTATGCCTTTCAGCCAGAATATTATGGGTTCAGCTCCTAGGATCACCTCAGGCTTGCAAGCCTTCTGTGCTATCCACCAAGATTTTCAGGTTCTTTGAATGTTTCCATTCTGTAGAGAAAGCTTACTCACTTGACCAAAAAGCATGTGATTCAGAACAAATAATCAGGATATGGGACCATTACCAACACCAATACAGAAAGGAAGGAACCTAGAAATTGTCTTTGATGTTAAACTTAATTTTGAACATCAAGGAAAGTTTCTTTTTGGTGTCATTATGCTGAGGATCCTAATGTGAGCAATATTCTTATATTAATCGGTACACTGTTGCACCAATGGTCCAAGTGTGCTGTGTGTCTATTTAGTTTATTATTCAGTTTGCCTTGACCTTTTCACTTTGGGAGGTTAGGTCTTTGTATTACTTTCTGTTCTTGTCTCAGTGGACTAAAGTATGCAATGCAAGCTGTGTTTCCATTGATCAGGTTGTTTGTGAATTAGTTCACTCAAGCTTCTTTATTCCAAAAGCACTGAAAAGGTTTCCTTTGATTTGGGTAACAATAAGATTTGTTAATGCTGCACTGCCCTCGGGTTGACAAGGTGGATGAGGAATACGTTTTTTGTTATCTACCAGGGGCCAGATGTACGACCCACCAATTTGCAAGTCGCAAATTGCGTCACATTTGTGTCTCGCAATTTGCGACTTACAAATTGGGATGCACAACAGTGTCTGAGACACTGTTTGCGATTCCCAATGGAGTCACAAATCACATGCCTCGTGCATATTAATGAGGCTGTTGTAATTTGCGACCCCATTGTGAATAGCTGGCACTCCCAGAGACGGTGGCCTGCTAGGGTCAGTAGACCACCATGTCTGGGAATGCTTTTACATAAAGCAGTATTTTTTTTTAAATGGAGTCTGTTTTTCTTAAAGGAAAACTGCATGCATTTAAAAAATAAAAATAAAACGTTTCAGTTTCATTTGCCTGCCCTTAAAAAATATCATGAGAGCCTCTCACAAAAAGGGTCTCTTGGGGACCCTTTCCCGTTTGCGAGAGGTCTACCACTCTTCTGTGGAAGATGGAACGCCCCTTCCGCATAGCGAGTCGTTAATCCACATTGATTTGCAACTCTCAAAATAGGATTCGTACATGGGCCACATGTTTTTTGTGGTCGCAAACCGGTCTAAAACCCCTTTACGCCCACAAAAAACTTTAGTACATCTGGCCCAAGGTCCGAAAGGGCATTGTTTCTTGCTGAATGGTTACCAAACTATGAATTCCCATGTTCACACTTTCAGACTGTCCTGTGAATTCTATTTGGGAGTCTCTCAAGCCACAAGGTGTGCAGTTGATGCCTAGAAAATGGTTATTACAGCTTATTGAGGAGGGGTTTTCCATTCTTATTTTTCCATGAGGAATATTGTGTGGTCCCTGCCCTTGGATTACAGCAGATCAGAGTTTGGGATTTGGCATTGCATTGTCCAAAATTGCTGTGGACCACCAAATGGTTTTCTTCAAACCTATTTTTGCTTGGTCTCTGGTTACTTTCCTGCTTGCCTCTAGTTGTGCTGGGCCAGGAACTGGCTCCATTGATTGTTCCTGTCTTTTTCTGTGTGTTGTTGTCCTGGACTGTTTGCTCATATTGGTTGCACTTTTTCTCCTATGATCCTGTATTCTGAGAGTGAGGTTGTGGACCTCCCTTACAGTGTAGGTCTGTCTTTTGTTAGTTCTTATATGGAGCTCTAGCTACCTCTGTCACTCTTTGAGGCATTTTTGTTCCTTTGGGAAGTGACAGAACAGAGGGTGAGTGGCCCAGTGGCTCTTAAATTCTGTAATCCTGGCCATCGACTGGTTCCTTTCCCAATTAGTCCTCTAAATCTTTCACCCCTCAAGGTCTACCATACATAATCCTTTGTGTAGTATTACACTGCGACAGTGGTGTTTCAGGAGTGCAGAGGTACAGCAGTGTGGGTAAGTAGCTTCATGGTTCTAATCAGTCCATCACTTTGCTGTGTATTAGTTTTCCCTTCTTCTCTGGAACTCTCCCTAGGTTTTTTTTAACACAGCTTGTGTTGTTTCCCCTCTCTGTTAACTTCCTGGAAGTGCCAGCTTAACTATCTTTGGGTGTGAATCAATGTAGTGCAACTGTTAAACTTTGCTTTCACTTCTTTGCAGGCCTCTGGTGTATAGCCCACTGTTAGCACTGAATCTCATAAACAAATTCCCTATTCTTTGATTCCTCGTTCACCTGCAGTCTTCACTGGTTGTTTGCTTTGGTGTGTGTTCTATTTGCAACTTCCTTCCACCCAGACCACTTGTTGACCTTTTACACCTGGGGCCATATTTCCCAGCAGCAAGGACTTGACAGGGATTTTGTATAGTTCTGTTTTGCATTGCAGCAACCTTGCTTTTACCACTTGAGGCTACAGTTCATGATTGAGGGTTGCCCCCGGCTTCGTGGACCTTTCCTCTGGTGCTTCAGCGTTCAGCTGTTGAATGGTTTACAGGGCAATTACAGTACGGTGTATCTGTACTTGTTCATCTTATCTTATTTTGCTGACATTATGTGATCAGTGTGGTTTTACATAAGTACTTCTTTGCTTTGTTGGGATTGGGAAAAGTAAATTGGATGAGGTGGTAATGTTCCAAATACTTACATCTAATCTTTAGTTCTATGTGTCCTAGAATTTCTCATGCAAGTCCTAAATTGTCATCCTTTACTGGCCTTTTTGTGTTTCAGCACAGGGGACTGGGAGGAGCTAGAGTTGGGGACTCTGTGTTTTTCTTAAGATTTTTCTAGGTTGAAATATACAAGTATTTTTTTTCTAAAGTGTCAAACCTCCCTTTGTTAGCACTGTAATGAGGCACATCAGACCTGGGAGTAATGAAGATTGCTGGTACGTAATCAGGTCATTAAACAACACAAGTGTTGCTTTTCAGAGGCCATTGTGCAAACTTGGTCAGGTGTAAAACGGGCCCAAACTGCTCCAATTGCATTGAAAATACTATGGTGTATCTGCAAAATGCACTGTTTTGTGCTTGGAATATGTTTGGAACTACAGAAAGATAGTAACAGTCCATTTCAAAGTTTGTGCAAAGTTGAAATGAGTTGTGCTAAATTGCATGAAAATGAGATCTGTCATGCGAATGCTTGCCATAATCACATTTGGAGGTATACATCAAAAACTGTGTACTGCTCCCAGGGCATTGGTTGTTAGACTTCAAAGTGACTCCCTGCCACCCTTAAATGTTTCCCCCATTTACCGAATCGGTATTTACCGAATGACATTCATTCCTATGGCCACCAGGCCCATTGGAATGAATGGCAATTACCGAATCAGTAAAAAGCGATTCGATAATTACCAAAACTTACCAATTCGGCAATTATTTAAGAAAAATTACCTACATCCCATTTGCCTGTTCTTAAATACCGAATCGGTATGATTCGGTATTTAAGAATCGGTCATCTGGGATTACCTACATCGGGCCCTTGGTACCACAATTTGTAAATGTTCAGGATAAGGTAGGAGTGATTCCCATGAAACAATAAATCGAAGTCATATCCGTGTGTATGTAACTTGCATTCTTTATTTGACAGTAGATGGTTTGGTATGCATTGTGGTTTGAGAAACAACCTACCCAGAGGAATTGTTTTTCTTCCCATGTAATCAGGCCATTACTGTACCATTTCTGGATTAGAGCTATTAGATAGCTCTGTACTTCCTTCAATGGACTTTTAGGCAGTTTTTGTTAGCAGTTTCTATCATTTAGTTGTCTATCGACTTCATAACAATAATCGTAGAAGTAGACTCCCTACCCCCGAAAAATTGATGAAGCGAACTGGTGGGATATCTCCATTAAACCTTTGAAAAACAGAAGACTTAAAAGGGACCTTACACACTACCAACAAGGAAGATTCTATACATTTTCTAAAAAGTATGACAACACCAAAACCAGCACAACAGTTACACCGAAAGGAAGTTCATCAGAGAACATCCTCTACTCAGAGGCAGAATTAGTGTAGGAGGGAACAACTAGCAGGATTATAGGCCCAACAGTAAATTTCCACGAAGAAGTTAAACAACAACACCTAGGAAATGCACAGGACAATCATACAAGTCCTCCAAATACAAAAACCCATGTTGACATTACAACAGGGGTCCAAACTTGAACAAAAAGCAAAGAACAGAACAAGAATCACCCCAGGAAAATGACTAGCAGCCAATCTTTCAACTCATGAATTGTCAGATGTAGACACTCAAATACTTAATAAAAGACTCTCATTCTGTCCCACAGCACAGTGGGACCTTGTGCAGACCAAAGTAGACCTATTTAAATTCACCAGAAAATTGAAATTACATTCTTTTTGTTTGCCAATAAGGAAGATTATAGATCCTCACCTGTTGTAGAACCCCACACCAGTGATATATCAGTCCAAGTCTTAGAGACAATACACCTCCTGACAAACCTATCAGAAAAAGATGTCACTGAACAACCAACCAAAATTTTAGAAACAGCTACGGAATTTGGCATTGACACTTGCAAAACCCTCCAAACTGGCCACCAAGCATCAGTTCATACCACAAGTACCACCAAGGAACACCATTGAGGCGTTCTTTTCAGCAGTAATGAACAACATCACTAAGGAACATGAGAAGTACCTAAGTAAGAAGAAATACCTTCCTTCCAATATTACACATACACAAAAATGAGTAATACAAGAATTGAGTCAGGATAGCCACATTATCATCAAAGAAGCAGACAAAGGTGGAAATGTTGTAATCCAACAAAAAGAGGATTATTGTTATGAAGACTTTAAACAGCTAAATGATAGCAACTGCTAACAAAAACTGCCTAAAAACCCAACGAAGGAAGCACAGAGCTATCTATTAGCTCTAATCTAGAAATGGTACAGTGATGGCCTCATTACATGGGAAGAAAACTTTTCTTTTGGATAGGCTGTTCCTCAAACTACAGTGCATACCACACAATCTACCTTCTAATAAAGAATGGACGTTACTTACACATGGATATGACTTTGATTCATTATTTCATGGGAAACACTCCTACTATATCCTAAACATCTAGTCACATGAGACCAGGTCAAAGTCGTAAAATATGGCCAACCGCAATGGACCGCAAGTTGGATGCAAAAGTGGATTGTGTCCAGACACTGATTACATTCAAACATAGAAGACATTTTTAGTAAAGAAGCTAGATGAAGTTGCAGTGAAGATTTCTATGTTTGGACTTAGTCTCTGTTTTGAAAGTGTTTGGAAGTTGAAAATCTTCAGGGGGCAAGACTGGAGGCTGTAGTTGGAGAGAGTTCCAGGAGGATGGATACTGCTTTGGCAATAGACCCCTGAACAGGATTCACTGCTGCGGAGAAGAATGTAGCAGTAACTGCTGCAAAGTCATGCCGACGGGCAATGTTTCTGGTTCAGTTAAATGAACAGGTTCATCCTGGTCTTCCTTTTGTTCTCAGACCAGTTTTTAGCCAAAATGTTCTATATCCTAAGTTTTACAATTTGGATATTTGGGCAAGGTTATCACCACCACCAAGGGTCCGAGACTGGACACCACTTGGAAGGTTAAGACTCATTCAGGCTCAGTCCAGGTGAGGGTTCAAGATAGTTAAACTCTTTTGTGTCCCGGGGCTGTGACCAGGAGGTCAGCCAACTAGTCCTTCTATTCTATTCATGTGTCTCTGTATTGCACATAACTACCCGTTCGGGCCTCCCCGCTATGATGACAACACACCTGCCAGTTTGCTAGATGTGCCTTAAATTGTAAAATAGCCTGAAGTTTATTGAGATGCATCTTCAGGAGTTTTGTAAATTAAGATTCTGATTGGTCTAGTCTAAGGCCTGTGGGGAAGTTGTTCCAAAGTTTGAGGATAAGATATGCAAAGAAGCTACCAGCGCACCTCGCGTTGTTGACCGTAAGCACTGTCAGCAACGTTAGATTCACGGACCATTGAGATCTCTTGGGAATATAAGGGTTACTGAATAAGGAGTGGACATTTCCCATATATTGCCCGATGGGCCATGCACAGTGCCTTATATTGAATTATTTTCTGCACCTGAAGCCAGTGCAGGGCTACTGAAGCTGGAGCGCCTGAGTGATGTCATGGGATTTTTTGGAAAGTCTATGCTACAGCTGTAGGAAGCTAGCTCTGTATATACTATACCGAAGAGAGGTATAGTATGCACAGAGTCCAGCGAGTCCCCAAAGGTATGGCAGAGGTTAAGGTAGATAATACCTCACTCTCAATTTAGTGGTGGTTGGGCTGAACATTGGGCCCACTGACCTCTGCACCTGGCAAGTGCTGCGGTCATGCAGTATCTACCTTGGTCCGACCCTTGTTCAGTGTTGACCAAAACCCTTGGAGATTGAATCTCAAACCTAATTAATTATCAGAACATAGTTTGAATGCATTTGGTGTACATACTCATACAAGGCAGGAACACATAATCAATGGCTGACTCCATGCCAATATGTGTAGAAAAATATTACTTGAGCTACTTTTATTTCTAGGAACCAAGTTGAACTCAATTACGGGTAAGTAAAAATGTATGCAATACTTTCAAATTACTGGCAATGGGTTTGTATAGCATCAAACAATACTTTAAATGTGCATGAAATGCTTATCAGTACAGAAACCAAATACTTTGTATTCAGGATTACACTTAGTACAATACAGTGGGAGACCAATGCAATCATATGGGAAAAAGACAGGTGAATAGCTTACAGGTAATTATTTGGGTTTGAGATTCAATCTCCAAGGGTTTTGGTCAACACTGAACATGGGTCGGACCAAGGTAGGTACTGCTTCACCACAGCACTTGGGTTACCAGGTGCAGAGGTCAGTGGGCCCAATGTTATCCAATGCAGCCTGGGGGCAACTCGGAGGGGCACCTATTGCAGGTAAGTGCTTCAGGGTCAAGGACACAGGCCCTGAGGTTAAAGTTCAACACTGGAGGGACCAACAAAGAGCATTGAGACTGCACCACCAGCATCTCAGGGGCAGCTGGGTGCAGAGTGAACAGTAGGTGTCGGGTGCCATGTTGAAACCAATTGAGATCTTCAGTTGGGGAAAAAAGCTGCAGTCTCGGGTCTGAAAGTTGAGTAAAGGAATCCCATGACTGGAGAGGTACGTTAAATAGTGGGGGGATGCCAGGACACCAACAGTTGGGCACACAAAGGTCTGTGGGATGCAGGTGCAGGTTTTCTCACCACCTCCGGTTGTGGTCAGGGGACCCTTCAGGTTGAGGCTGCAGGCTTTGAGGGGGAAGTAAAGAGAGGTTGTCTATGTCAGTGTCACCAGGGAGACTTCACTGGGTTGGTGGGACACCTGGACTTGGGCCGTGGTTGCTGGGTGCAGAGTGGTGCAAGTGTTGCGGATCCACCTGGATCTGGAGTCCTTTGGTGGGTTACTTTAGCCTTGGTAATGTCTAAGGAAAATATATTACACCCCAAGAATGGTGTATCACCATTGCCCATTTGGCCAGGGTTAATGTCATATGTGGGCTCTCTTTGATGTGATGTGGAATAGAGGTTTGTGAAATGTTATACCCAAGTCAGTTGTTGTATTTGGTGGGCTGTTGTAGTACGAGCTTTTAAACTACACACCACTGGACCCCCTGTCCACCCTTGCTGCGACTCCATATCAAGAGCCCCTTACACCCACTGCGCACTATAATCTGGAACATTCATGGCCTCACATCTTACATAAAACACGAGAAAATACTGGCCTACCTGCAATCCAAACATGCAGACGTGGCACTACGGCAGGAAACTCAACTGGATGCCATAGAATTGGACAAGCTGCATAGGGACTGGGTGAGAAGGGTGATACACAGCAGTGTACAGAATGGGGGCACTAGGGACGTGGGACCCACGCGTAAATGTGAAGTGGAAGTCCTCCTTCGGAAATCTCTCACAGTGACTGTGACTAAAACTTGGACAGACACTGATGGACACTATGCATTCACAAAACTTAAACTGGGTGACCACCATACATGTGTGGAGTCAGTTTAGGCTCCAACAGGAGCAAACAAATCGTTCTTACTACAGCTCAACCGGATTCTGATATAAATAGGGGCTTCACAATTACTCATAGGAGGGGACTGGAACCTAGCGAGGGATCCGGTTTTGGACAGGACGGGGCCGCTTGGCAAGAACAATACAGCGGACAGGGCTCTAATTGAGGATGCAACGTTAGATAACGGGCTGGTGGATCATTGGAATCTGAGCCACCCCACAGATAGACTATACCTCTACCTCCCCAATACAAGGCATGCTTTCTCAGCTGGACTATGTCCTCATTTCCCACAGAGTGGTGCAGCTCACGCAGGAATCCCAAATTGAAGATGTGGCCCTCACTGATCACTCCCCAGTTCTCCTCTCCCAGCAACTGGGGCTGGCCAGTCTTGGTCGCAAGCCTTGGGGGATGAACATCCAGCGATACCAGACCCCTAGCGGTAAATCCCAATTGCAGACACATATCAATGAATATCTTTCTGATAATCGTCGTTCCGTTGAATCTGGTAGAACACAATGGGCAGCAGCAAAGGCGACCTAAGGCTCCTGACTCATGCGAGATGCTGCACAAGCTAACAGGCATAATATAGCTAAGCAAAAGACACTAGAAGCCGACATTAGGGCACATACTCACTTATATTCAGCACATCCCTCCCCAAAACACTGCAAATCACTCGAGTAGGCTAAAATGGCTTTAAATAGCCTCTTCACAACCAAAGCGGAGTACACATTGTGGAGGATGGAGAGGAGACATTATGAGCAGGGGAGAAGGCATAGAAGCTGCTTGTAGCACAACTCCACCAGCGCAAAGCGCCCGTGGCCGTACCGGCCATAAAGTTGGTGTCAGGCGAGACCCTCACCCACCCCCAGAACATTCCAAACAAATTTGCTCCATTTTACAGGGCCTATACACACCAGGGCCGCCTGCTGAGGAGAACAAACTGGACACCTTCCTAGAGGAGGCAAAACTCCCCCACCTCTCAGATAAGGGAGAGAGTTACTGGATGGCAGTTCTGCAAAGAAGAGATAGCTTCAGTGATAGCAAATTTCTCTATCATAAGGCCCCTAGAGAGAATGGCTTCCCGACAGAATTCTACCGCTGGGCAGGGGAGGAGGTAGTCAATACACTACAGGTGGCATTCAGTGAAGCAGAACAGAAAGCCCCCTGGGCCTCCTTTCCAATAGCGCTGAAATAGCTGTCCAGCTTAACCCCTCTGTTATGCGGTAGTTACCGGCCTATATCGCTGTTAAACTGCAACATTGAAATCTTGTCAGGGCCCCCAACACGATATACCAACAAACCCATATTATCCGCTATGTGCAAGGCCTGGTATCGAGCGCACCGACAACTGGGCTCGCACCCCGACTGCATGAGAAAGCTTCCCTCTGGGGGAACGCCACCAGATGCATAGGCAAAAGGGACTTGTCGGAGCCTTTATGACAGGTGGTGGGCATTCATACACTCGATCAGCTTATCAGCAATGGCTCTCTGAAAACAATGGCGCAACTGGGAGAGGTGTTTGGTCTCCCCGCGGTGCAGGACTAGAAATATACCAAACTGCAGGCCTGCCTGAGGCAATGCCTGGGGCACCACCCATGGTCCGTGCCCATGTCACCAGTGGTAACATATCTCTCCATGTGGAGGAAGCACAGAGGGATAATGTCTGCCATGTACGGAGTGTTCTCTTCCCATCTCTTTTCGAAACCTCTGTTGTAGATGCTATGTACCAGGTGGCAATCACTGCTGTCGATCTTATATGAGAAATATGAAAGGGTGGACATTTTAGAAACCCTAGACAAGGGCACAAAAGAGGCGTGGATGAAATTTTGCCTTTTTAAAGTCATACAGGATTGGTATTGGACACCCACAAAACTCCACAGAGAGGATCTTCCACTGCACACCAACTGCTGGAGATTCAGACCACCTGCTGTGATACAACACATATCATATGTGAATGCCCCTCAGTGCAGTCCTTCTGGGAGTATGTGGGTCAGACCTTGAGCACTGCCATGCCTCTCCACTTGCTGCTCACCTCTGAGAACCTCCTGCATGATCTGCAGCAATTACCAGAATTATCAAGACCTCAACACCGCCTCTTCTATATGCCAATGGCCGGGGCTAAACTCTGCATATTGCACCAATGAAGAGCTCCGGCCCCACCGACACAGGAATCTTGGCTGGTAGCCATGATCCAAAACGCCTCCAATGAACGGGTCATCTACAAGCCTAACCTATACTCTCCCAGTAACTTGTTGAACATTTATAGATCTATGTGCTGGTTGGGCTAACTGCTTTCCTGCTGACAAATTAGGAGGGCTTTTCAACACAAGGTTCTAACTGGCCTCCTCCTCCCCTGGGCTCCTCCAATATCCTCTCTCCTCTTGGGCCCCATTCCACTCCCCCAAATACCTATGTTAGACCCACCTATCCCTATTCCTGTCTTAATGTCTAATCCCCTTCAGTAGGTGTTTGGCCCTTTTCTCTCTAGTGACATGCCCACACACAGGGAGGTGGTGTTCCTCACCATACTATTGAACAACTATGAGAATGGCCAGGAATTCATTCCCCCATCTCTGTGTAGTCAGGACAGCATGATGACTCTGTTGATAGAGTGACATTGCTCTGCTTTGTTAAAATATTTTATTAAGGAGTATTCCTTTACAAACATAGCAGAAATAGAGATATTTCATGAAAACATTGCAATTAAATATCTGAAAATGTCAAGTTAAACAGTATATACCCTATCATGAAAATATGGTATTAAGCTCAGAATAAGAAGAATCTGCTTTATTTAAAAAAAAAAAAAGAGAAAGGCAATCCTACCAAATTTAAGTAAACTACTTACACAACTAGATAAGGGAGAAGAGGGAGCGAAATATCTATTAGTAATTAAAAAGTATTGATTGTTACAGAAAAACAAATACAACCTGAATTTATAAATAGATATAGTATTCACGGAGGTGTAAAAAATGCAGCTGTTATAATATTAATGATATCAGGACTGGATGAATAGGATGTCATAGGCAACCATAGCAAATCTCTTTTGATGGCTACTTGTAATGATGGAAAATGAGCAGTGTTTAATCTGTGAATATGGCAGATTAATTTCCAACACACGAGGAATGCAATATTATTGATGTTTTTCCAATTCGAGGTGTTGATTTGAAAAGCAACTGGTAAGAAAAGATTCAGAAACATATCCTTAGCCTTATCACAAGAACATATATCAGAACAAATACAGAGAAAGATGTGTGCTATATTGTACAGGACTGATTAGTACACATCTCAGCAATTGTATGTCATACCTGTCTCCAGAATGGAGAAACTTTGGGGAAGTGGAAAAAGATATGCATGAAATCTCCATTAGCAACATAACCTAACCAACATTTGCTGTTATCTGAAATGTTAATTTTGTGAAAAGAAGTTGGAGTTAACTACAACCTATTATAGAAGAAAAAAACAGTCTAAATGGTGCTAGCCGAAGGGGATGTATTTTGTGCAATTTTCTATTCCATAATGTGACCAAAAATAGTGAACTGTATGTCCTGTTCGCATAGCTCTTCCATTGTAGATTATGTTTGAGTCAGAAATAGAAATTTGCTTGCATGAAAAAAGGCTTTCACAGTAGAAATATATATATGTATCTCAGGATCAGTGAGAGCATCCAGATTTGCTGAAGAAGGATCTCTGATGTTTTGTCTAATAATTTCTAAGAGCAGATCATATGTTTTTTGGAATGAATCGGGATATGAAAGGGATTGCATAAATCTGTGAAAGAAATGCATTGATTATTGGAAACTATATGAGAAATTTTTGTAATGCCATTAGCCATCAAGATAAACCATTTAAGGACTTTTTGAGCAATTGTAATTTTGGAGTTGTACCAAAGTAGGAATAATAAAGTTAATTGAGATTATGTATATACTTGAGAAAGAAATGGTTTTGCTATATTAATTGAGTGATTTCATAGGAGAGATGGGAATGATTTGGGCTTGTGGGAAAGAGGAGTAATTATAGGAAAGAAATAGAAGAAATTATAGAGAGCTCAGAGTTTGCCAGCGCAGAGGATTTGTAGAGAGTGATTTCCCTAAGGGGTCCAAATCTGTTTAGCAGTAAAGGCAGAATGATATTGAATAAAGTTAGGAAAATTAACACCACCAATTGTTTTTGACTTCTTAAGCTTGAATAAGTAGATATGAGTGGGTCGCTTGTTCCATCAAAAAAATAAACAGCAAACTATTAAAAGATCTAAAAAAGTAAAGTGTGAATTTAAGAGGAAGCATAGACAGAATTTTTTTATAAATGGTAACATCATCGGTTTAATTGTGTCCAATCTAACCCATCATAAAAGTAATAGAGAGGACATAGTTCAGAAACAGTAGAAGCTTTAAGTTTTAAGACCTCCAGATTTGTAGCTATAGTGTCTTTGAGGGAAGATTTATAAATAATGCCTAAACATTGAGGGGATTTTTTTATAAAAAAAATCATGGAGCACAGCAAGTCATCTTGCACTGATATGGAAATGGCAGGAATGTGCTGTATTTAACATAATATGGTGTATATCTGCCTTTTCACTATGCCGGCACACAACGTGTTGACTAGCGCCAACCCATGCACCTTTGCACCATGGTGCAAGAGTGGCTGCATTTTGGGCAGGTTTGTTTTTGTGCAGGAGGAATATCTTCCAGCACAAAAACAATCTACTGAGGCATTTTCCTCTTTCTAGGTGTGCTGCAGATAAACAAGGAGAAACTAAGATATTTCCCCTTGTTACACCTCATTTGGGGAGGCGTAACATTTTGACGCATTCCCCGGTTTACCCGTTTTGGTAGTTCTGGATTGCGCAAAAATCCATGGGTGGATACGTAGGAGCATCGCCTCTCCACCCATTCAATGCCTCCTGGGGCAGAGTAAAGCAATGCAGCAATTTGCACTGTGTTGCGTTACTCCAGACTTCTCAAGACACACAAGGTAGCCTTGAGTGGCTTGATAAAGCTAACTTAAGAGTTGTGTTGCTCTTGCGCCCCTTTGAGTAGTGCAAGGGTGACACAAGTCTTTAATTAGTATGCCTCTGTATCTTGGTAGGATTCCACAAAAATCCTGTATCTCTGAGCACCTCCTTGAAACAGAATGTGATGAGTGGAAGTAATTATGACTTGTCCACATTTCATTTCCAAACTGAGACTGAAGAGTAGTTAGAAAAAAAGTTCTCGAAAATCACCAACGGAGAGTTAAGGATTAGATACCTAGAGTAACCTGTCATTTGCATAAATGGTAGTTTTGATTTCCATGTTGATATTTACAACCAGTGAAAGTCTGAGATCTGCATATAGTTTGCAAGAATGGATCCAGTGATAAAATAAAGAGTATTGGTGACAGGGTGCATCCCAATTGTGTACCATTTGCCAGAAGAAAATTTTGAGACTGAAGACCATCTGTTAAAACCAATGTGGAAACAGAGGACTATAGGGTCTTAACAAACACCATAAATGTAAAGGCAAAACGATGCCATTTAAGGGCCTTAAACATGAATTTTTAGTTGACACAGTCAAATGTTTTTTCTCCTACTAGTGAAACCACTGCCAATGAAATATTACATCTAGGTGCACCATGAATAATATTTAGGGAACTCATACAATCCTCTGCTATGTTGTGACCTTTGACAAGACCTGATTGTTGTGTTCCTACAAGTTGAATTAGCACAAAGTGCCAAGATATTTGCAAAGATTTTGCAGTCCATGTTGATGAGGGAGATCGGTTGTACATTTTTACATTCTGCATGGTCCTTATCTTATTTTAGATTAAATTGCCTCTGTAAAGGAACCAGTCATATCATCAGTTGATATGAGAAAGCATTGGGTTAATAGCTTTGGTATTAGAGCTTTGAAAAAAAAGGAATAGAATTCAACTATGAAACTCTCAGGGCTTTGTCCCTTATATTGTAGGAGTTTGGAAATAGCTGTTGGGGTTTCATCACAGGAAATGTCCACTTCCAACTAGGGACAATCTATCTGTGAATCATGGCATTTCAGTTTTTTATTAAAATCTTTGTTCAGGGTTGGATAATATGTGTATAACGTGGAATAGAAATTAGCAAATCTCCTGAACTTGAAATAATATTTTGGCATCAGGAATACCCACTATTTTAGATTTTTGTTTTCTAACTTTTAGGCAATTAGCTAGCTACTTTACCTGTGCTATGTGATCCATCATAGTAGATCGTTATTTTTCAAAAGAGCACCGCAGGTGTTATCAATTAATGTTTTAATACTCCTACGCTTAGCCTGAATAAGTTAGTGCAAAGTGTCTTCATGGTTAGTGCAATATTATTCATTTTCCAGTTTCTTAGTTTGCTGCAATTGGATAGTGGATTCCTTGGCAGCTGCCTTTTTCTTGTTCATTACATAATTAGTAATGTATCTTCATGCTGTTGCCTTGAAAGTGTCCGAAACAAAGTGGAACTTAATATCAGCAGAAATGTTGATATCAAACAATTCTGTAATTAAATTGCCAAATCCAGGAACAAACCGTTACTCAAGTAGTAAGTGATTATGAATACGCCATCTATTTATGCGTGCAGGGAAGTGGGTAAACCCCAGATCAATTTTTACTCGGGCATTGTCAGAGATCAGGATAGCACCTAATTCAGCATGGATTACATTTTGGGGTTATTACCTTAAAAGATGCATTCTATGCCGGAATGTGAATGATGAGGATGGAAATTAAAAGAGTACGCCGATAGGTTAGGGTGGTAAATACGCCAACCATCAACTAATCTTTAATTTAAAACTGTTCATTGAACAGCCTTTTGCATGTTATTAGGAATATATTTGAAGGTGGATTTTCTATCTAAAAAGGGATTGATTACAATCGCCACCCATCACAAGAATAACATTCATATATGACCTTAGCTTAATTGGAAATGAATCCCAGAAATACGTATCAACACATTTGGGACCATATATATTGGAAAATTAGTATGGGTTCACATTAATTCGAGTATCTAAGAACAGCCATCTTCCATCTACACCAGTTTCCTCTTTTAAAATATTAACAGATAAGCTTTTATAAATTGGAATAATCTCACCATTTTTATGATGGACCACAGGAAAACAATGGACAGAACCAACCCAACTTTTCTTTAAGAAATTGGTATCCTTTTCTGAAAGATGTGCTTTATGAAGGAAAGCAATATGACAAGTGAGTTTAGAAAGGAAGGTCTATGTAAACTTAGGTATATTATGGTAAAAGACAGAACCTCGTTACACGGGAAGAATCATTATACATTAACTGAATACAAAAGAATCGTGCATAACAATACAGGGGAATATTGCAAAATAGAGAAGATAATGAGGGATCAAAGAGGAGAGCAATATTACAACTAAAAAGGGGTCCAAGAAAGTCCTTACATAGATAAGAAAGAAGAGCATGGTAAAGAATCAGGAAGACCTGAACCATAGAAAAGGAAGTTATGCAGAAAGAAAAAATTAAGAGTGGAGCACAGAGAAGCACATAGATGAACCAGACAGAACACCCAGTTCAAAATATTGAGAGCATGAAAGGAAATGACTGAAGATAAGGACTGTACATTTACAGGTGAACTTGGATTGGTGTTGAGTAATATAATGTTAAACATGGAGAGACAAAGGAAAACTTACCCAATCATAAACAAAGGTAAAGGGAATGAGGATCACAATCATGGACATCAATAAATACGAAACAAGAGACCTGGAAGTAGAAAGTGGAATTGTGTTATTGGCAATGCTGACAAAGGCAATAATATCAGTCCACATTGAAATATAAGTTGCAAACAGTATACTTTAATTACATAAGGACATTCAAGTGCTACTAATTTCCATAGCATCTCTATTATGAAGACAAATGAACTCTCTAAGATGAACTGGAGATTCAAATGAAGTAGTCTTATCTTTGTAGGTGACTTTAAAAAGACATGGGTGACTTAGGCCAAATCTAGCCTTCATGTAGAGAAGGTTGCATGTCCAGAAACTTCTTTCGTCTTGCTGACTCTACAAACATTTTGAGACAAAAATACATTTTGTCTCAAAGAGATCATTTGTTCCCTTTGCTTAGCAGCTGAATGAACTTGCATTAAATCCATATACAGTATGAAAAGGCCATTTATGTCCTCTGGATTTGGGAGTGTAAATGGATATGATGGGTTGAGCATTGATAGTCTCGGCCAGACCAACACTTTTTAGCATTTAAAAAGGCAATCCTGCCCCCCACTCAGCTCCCTCTGATATACTGTAGATTACAAGATTGTTACCTCTATTTCGGCTTTGTAAATCTTCAGCTTGTCCTTTAAGGGATTAAGTCTCCTTTGCCATATCAGCAACATGTATAGCTATATCCTGAGCCTTTGCAATTTTGATCTGCATATACAAAACCCTTGACTCAAGAGCAAACTATTTATCTCACAGTCGTTGGAGGGTGGTATTCATTTCCATAATGAAATGTTTCAGCATTTTAATTTCTTCAGTTAGATCTTCTAAGGTAAGTGGAAGAAGCAATTTCATCATGGAATGAGGATCATTTCTTATCTTTTAATATTGCTTCCCATAAAAACTGTATGTGGAGTTTGTGGTACATATTTTTTTTGTTGTCACTTTTTTATTATAATAAAGAAACATAGAAAAAACAGACAAGGCAATATAACAGTAGTACATCAATCGGGTGAGTGCTCGAGGACGGGAGATACACAATAGTATGACCCAGGAGTTGTTGTATATAGATGAGGGGGCTGGAGACAAAAAACACAAAATCAAGAACAAAATACGCAATACTACATCAGGAATGTCGGGTCAGGGAGACAGGGGGGGACTAGAGATCTCCGTGAGTGGGGGCGCACATATATCTCCCCGGTATGAGTTCCATTATTTCCAAATGTTCCCCCATTTTCTGGGTCTGCCTCTCGCCACATATACAGTCTTCTCTCTAAACATGCACCAGTCCATATTCTCTTTCCAGGCCGTCACTGTGGGGGGCCTTTGGGACCCCCAAAGCTGTGCAATGTCTCTCTTAGCAATCATATTACCAAGAGTAGTCCATCGTAGCTGCGACACATCATATTCATTTGGCCCCCATACATTCAGCAAACATTGTCGGGCCTCTGGCAACATCACAACACATGTTACTTCATTCATCACCTCATGTATACGGTTCCAGAAAAGCACCATCTCAGGACATTCCCAAATTATGTGGGGAAAAGTACCAAGCAGACCACAACCACGCCTACACAAGCCATCCGTCAAATAGCCCATACGCATCAGGCGGGGGCCAGTAACATAAATCCGATAAAGGATTTTAAGCTGGACCAGGCGGAGACGAGCCGGGATTGCGACCTCCTTGGGAGAGGAGACCGCAGATTGCCAGTCCTCGTCGTCTAATTCAATACCATCCGCAATCCAGGTTGCCCTAAGGTGCTCGAGCAAGCTTTAGCGATCATTGATCATCTTTTCGTAGATCAAAGAAATAGTGCTATCCGGCACATGACCATCTAATATACGATCTTCGAGGGGGGAGGATTCCGGAATGTCGCCACCCACGGGGAAAACCGAATTCAACGCGTGGCGAACTTGAGCATAGCGAAATAATACCTTATCGCCTAGCTCATATTCCGCCTGTAGTTCTGCGAAAGTCTTTATCCTGCCCTTAACCCAGAGATCACGCACTTTACTGATGCCAATCATATCCCACTTCTCGAATCCTTTCGTTCGCCACAAGCAACCCAGTCTCGCAGAAGCGTAAAGCCGCGCGGGTCAATCGATCCCTCCAGCCCATAGCCGCGGTCGCACTATGCCACACTCGTACAGCTATCCCCGTGGGACCCGAAAGTTGTAAGTGAGAGGATCCAGAATAGAGCGCCCTGTTATAGTCTCCCCCCGGTAACAGCCATCTATCCATTTCAAACGCTGGACTCAACGCCGGGCCATACATCCTGTGGTTAATTGCAGCAAGCTGGGAAGCCCAATAATACCGCCAGATATCTGGAAGTGCTATACCGCCGTCATACCAGGGAAGCGTTAACTTTGGAAGAGCGATACGCGAATGCCCGCCCCATATTAATTGCCTCTGTAAGGATTCTATCTCTCGGAAGTACCTCGACGGAATAACATGAAATGTGTTCTGGAGTGCATATAAAAACCTCGGGAAGGACATCATTTTAAAAAGAGCCGCTCGCCCTAGTGGAGACAACATTAATTTACGCCAACTCACCACGTCGGAACGTACATGTTGAAGCGGGGCAAGTAGATTACGCTCGTAGCGGACCGCGGGGTCCAATGATATAAAAACTCCCAGGTATTTAAAACCAGACTGCGACACCTGGATAGGACATCCACGCAGCAGGAGGGGGACGCCACCAGCGAGCACGTATATATGAGACTTGTTCCAGTTATTGACGAGGCCAGAATTTTTCCGGAACGAATTAAGCACGTCGAACAATACATTTAGCGATTTTTGAGGCGACGTGAGGTACAGCAAAATATCGTCCGCATATAGCGATATGCGGTCCTCAAAGTTCGGAGTCCAGTGTATACCTCTCATCGAGGGCTCCCACCGTAGCCAGGCAGTGAGAGGTTCCAAAGCGAGGGCAAAGAGAAGCGGAGACAGGGGGCAACCCTGCAGCGTGCCTCTCCCAAGATCAAAGGGTCCAGAAACCCGACCATTTACCACAACTTGTGCCAGTGGTGTCTCATACAGAAGTTTTGCCCAACTAATAAACCCAGCGCCAAAACCAAACTTTGCGAGTGCAGCCCAAAGATAGGGCCATTCGATTGTGTCGAAGGCCATCGTGGCATCTAAGGACGCCAAGATGGCCGGTTCACGCAGTGACGTCGCCCTCGCGAGAACGCCATGCAAGCGCCGCAAATTCAAGGCTGTGTTACGATGTGGGATGAAGCCCGACTGATCTGGATGGATCAGTTCACTGACTACTTTTATCAGGCGATTTGCGAGCAGCTTAGCAAGAATCTCAGGCTCAGCATTTAAGAGTGAGAGAGGCCTGTAGGACGCACAGCGGTCCCGTGGCTTCCCCTCTTTGTGGATTACCACAATGGTCGCAAGGCGCTGATCACGAGGAAGGGAGCCAGTTTCCCGCACCGCCAAAAACATATCTCGGAGATATGTCGCTAACGTGTCAGGGCGCAGCTTATACAGTTCGATGGGAAGACTATTAGGGCCCAGAGCCTTACCGGAGCGAATAGAGCGCACTGCGAGAGCCACCTTGTCAATTGAGGGTGCAGCATCCAACCAGTCCCTATAGGACTCAGACAAACAAGACAACGCGATATCCCTTAGCAACAAATGAGAATCCTCCTCGGGCCTATCAGATACCGGAGAATAAACTTCTCGGAAATAATCAGCAAAGCAGTCAACCGGGTCGGTCACTCGCGTACCATCAGATCTTTCAATCACTGGAATCACACGGCTCTCTCTCTCCTTTCTATCCCACCAAGCAATCAATTCCCCTGCCTTATCGCCCACATCGTACAATCGTCCCTGCTGTTCCCTACTCATCATCTTAGCTGTGTCGGTAAACCAAATTCTTATATTCGAGTTGCTTGAGACTGAGGATGTGAAGCGTGTCTCGTGTAACATTCCGCTCCAAGGCACTCTCCAACTCAGTAATTTCAGTCTCAAGACGGACAACTGCCTCATTTCTACTTTTCTTAGCACACCCAATTAACCATCTGGGAGACCCAAAACAACTCGTCCCAAGTCTGCAAATGTGGTGGTTTGTAAGCCAGGTGGGACGTACACCAATATCAGTGAGATAGTTTTCCCCTCCCACCTGCCTGTGAGCGCAACATATCGCCCCCTAGTGTCCAGAACTATATCATCAATTTCCAGGGGAAGAGAAGTCCTGACCAAGATACCAACCCCTCTAGAACTAGAGGTGAACCCAGAGTGAGCAGCGAGATAATATCCCCGCCTGTTCAGAGCGTAGCAAGCATTTCCAATCAAATGAGTCTCTTGCAGTAGCACAACATCAGGGAGAGGCGTCGCAACATCTGCAAGACCACCACCCTTTTTATCCGGTCACCCAACCCATTCACATTCCAGCACAGCAGTTTCAACACCCTACCCCCCATCTGAACCCACGATGATCTCCCACTTCATAACGAGTATCACACCAAAATCCAAAGTCGTAACAGTTTGTTGCCTTGAAGAAGAAAGAAAATGAAACACTCCCAACATACTTACCCTCCTCCCCCCAACAATACCCCAGCGCAACTCCCCCCACCCTGCACCCCTGCTTAGCCTCGAAAGCCACCCCAACTTGCAGTGTGCCTGTCGCCCTAGCAAAAAACTAATCTACACAAAGAAACCCAGAGGAGGAAAGGGTCCCTCATTCCCCGCCACCTCTAGGGATGCATTTAAAGACAGACGATCACAGAAGTTGGCAAGCCACAGCTGTCTATTGTGTTCATTGTCCGGGACTTGGGCGCCATTGTTCATTCTAGTTCCAATAGTCCCCCTTCAGCACCGCCTGTTTGTTCCCTGCGATCGCGACGAGTAGGCAACGTATCTAGCCAGTCACTCACTCCTTCCGGGCGATCACAAAAGAGCGTGCTATCCTCATATTCCACTCACAGCCGGGCCGGGAACAGCATCGCATACTTCAAGTCCATATCCCTGAGACGCCTCTTCACCCCCTGAAATCCCATTCTTTGTTTCTGGACGGACTGGGAAAAATCTGGATAAAATTTCACTGTGGTGTTTTCGAACTGCGTAGGACCACCCGTCCGCGCAGCCTGCAAAATGGCATCCCGGTCTCTGAAGTTAAAAATTCTGGCGATGATCGGCCGCAGGGGTAAACCTGGCTTCGCCTGTCTCCCCGGCACTCTGTGTGCACGCTCCACCGCAAAGAATTTACTCAGTCCCTTGGGGGTGAGGTGATTGAGGGGATCACTGAAAGAATATCGACTACCACAATATCGAGTACCCAAAATATCGAGGTGAAAATATCTACTACAAAAATATCGAGTTTGTATGTACAAACAGGTAAGTACAAAAATATCGACTACAAAATATCGTTTACAAAAATATCGTTGTAAAAAATATCGACTTTACTAAAAACAATGTTTAATTACATTAATATAAAAAATTAATTACTAAAATATAATTAACAATACTTAAAATAACTTTTAATAATTAAATATTTAATGAAAGTAAAAAAATAAATATATTTTTAATCATATTTCTTAAAACATATATATATAGTAACAACATTTAATTAAATAATAGGCAATATTGTATATGTACCCCAAAAACCCAAAACTGACCCTGAACCCTAAAAATACCCCTTTACCCAAAAACTAAAAACTGACCCTGAACCCTAAAAATAACCCTTTACCCAAAAACTGAAAACTGACCCTGAACCCTAAAAATACCCCTTTACCCAAAAACTAAAAACTGACCCTGAACCCTAAAAATACCCCTTTACCCAAAAACTGAAAACTGACCCTGAACCCTAAAAATACCCCTTTACCCAAAAACTGAAAACTGACCCTGAACCCTAAAAATACCCCTTTACCCAAAAACTAAAAACTGACCCTGAACCCTAAAAATACCCCTTTCATTTAACATAATTAGCAATTAATCAATTAAATAAAATTAATTACCAATTACATTTTAATTAATTAACAAACATTTTTTAATTAACAATTAATTAAATATTACTACCAATTATTAAATTAACATATTTAATTAATTATAATTAAATTACTTCCCACCCTATTCCCCTATAAACCCACAACCCGCTAGAGAAAATACATTATTTTAATTGACATAATTAGCAATTAATCAATTAAATAAAATTAATTACCAATTAAATTTTAAATAATTAACATATATTATTTAATTACCAATTAATTAATTATTACTACCAATTAATAAATTTACATATTTAATTAATTATAATTAAATTACTTCCCACCCTATTCCCCTATAAACCCACAACCCGCTACAGAATTAAATTACACAATAATTAAAAAAATAATTAATTAAAAAAAATAATAAAATAAATTGACACTTTTCACACATATTATAACATAAACACACTATAAATAATTAAATATTATTTAAAAAACTATATTTTTTACTATCTAGATTATATACTTGGATATTTTCACTGTCTATATTATTTACAGTCGATATTACTTCACTTACCTTAAAAACGATATTTTGGCTGTCGATATTCTGTCTAGTCGATATTTTCTCCAAACGATATTTAAAACTCGATATTCTGTCCAGACGATATTTTGGAGTCGATATTATGTCTGTGCACCGATTGAGGATAAGGTCTTCGACGCGAAGATCAGTGGACAATGATCCAGTTCTCCGGGACCCCAATAATACGCACGTTATTCCGCCTTGCACGGCCCTCAAAATCCTCCAGTCGACGAGCAAAGAAATCATTTGCGGATCTCAAGTTGCGCACCTCCGTTTGCATGTCGGACATGTCCGTCGTGAGGCTGGAGGTCTTCAAATCTAGAGATTTGACCTTTTCATTTGTCTTCGCCAATCCGTTCTGATAAGATTAACGTCGATGGCCAACGTGTCTAGCTTCAGGGCCAGGGCCTCGTATTGCTGGCCAATAGATGTCTGATGCCAGCAATGGCGCTCATGATGTCTTGTAACGTTAGATCCGCCGACACAGTAGGGTCATTAGACGCCTCCTCCCGGACCTTCGGTGTGCCACCGGGGGATCCTTTAGGATGAGTGTAATGGTCCATAAAATTCGTTTGGGTTGCGCCTCCTCGGAAGGTGGTCTTGACTTTCCATATGTCACCCTCGGGCTTGCCTGTCATGGGGGCTGGGTGCCCCGGAGGGGCGCTTGAGATCTGGTCCAAATGGCTCCCCAGAGTAAACCCACGGGATAACCAAAGGCAGATAAAAGCCAATGTAATTCCACAGCCAAGCACTCGCCGGCTCCAGGCCCAGGTAATGAGCACGGGAACCAGCTGCGCCCAGTGTCTGTCTCGGTGAGGAGGAGCGCCAGGCAGCAAAAACGAAACCGAAAGTTAATTCGGGTCGTGATCTGGACCCCTTCAGCCGGTGTTGTTGAATTACTATCCGGTTACAGCCACGACTCGAGGCCCAGGTAGCTCCACGGGGGTAGGCCTCAAAAGTGCAGGATGGCGTAACTCAGGAACCCGAAGTCCAAATCAATTCCTGAAAGCAGCTAGTACATCAGCTGGGCTGCGCCTTCAATAACCCATCTTCGGAATCAGGATATTATTCAGGATAGATGCGGGAGGCGGCGAGGGTCTCGGGAGCCCTGTGCTCACGCGGCCATCTCGGATGCGCGCGAAGCTCCTCCTCTGTGGTACATTTTTCAATGCAGAGGAACTCTTAAAATTTCCTTCCGACATGATGCAAACTGGGTCACTATAATGAGTAAGATTGGATGTTGAAAATGTCTTTGTAAAATTAAAAATAAGTTTAGTCTATGACTTCGCTTGGCTACAGGCAACAGTATGATGCACTAGTGTGCTTAAATAAACTGACTTTGTAAATACATTTGCGCATAGGAATCAATAGCAAGGGAACAATTGAATGTATATAAGTAGTCAACCTCAAAAGATAAGAAGCAAAAAAAACAAGGACCTATGGCTGTTGTCATGGTATGCAGCATAAAAAAAAAAGTCAGTAGACCATTAGGAGTGGATGCACAATTTGCCCATAATTCATTCAGCATTAACATAGCAGTAGAATCAGAGAGTGACAAACTGGAAGCATGAGACTTTAAGATAGAAGGTAGAGTTGAATGGACCCAAAATGTTAATATGCACGTCAACTTCCTACCCACCCCTGCTGACTGCAAGAAGAGTTTAAACCAGCCTCAGTGTCGTCCGGGAAGCTAAAATGCAGGACCGCAGAGTGGAAGCTCAATCAGCTGCCGGCCATCTTGTGGGCACCCAAACCACATCCCCCTGGCTGACATTGTTCAATCTGGATTTGTTTTTTTTTAGAATGTTGCATTTTACTTTGAAGTTTGCATTTGAATATTTGATTTTCAGATCATATATTTGCTTCATAAATTTGGACCCAGTCAGTATTTTTGCATTGTATTTTATTATTATTTTATAGTGTGCCAATAACACTATGAATGCACATCACATTCTCAGTCCTCTCAGCCCCTTCCTCCACTTCACTTTTTTAAAAGTGAAGATATCTATGCAACCCAGGACCTGTTTCACCCAGATATGTGGCCCTGAGTTATTACCAGTGGTTGACATTAATAAGTATGGGCGCAAAATCCGTTCCAATTTTTTTGCACATGCCCGAGTTGAAGCTCAAATAATCAGCCCAAACAACTAGTGAGCACGTTCTAGGCTAGGCAGGTGTGCTTCCTCCCTATATATACCGCCTACAATTAGATGTAATCCTTGATGGAGGTCTTTGCATCTACGAGTTTCTCGAGCGCAATCCCCGTGTACTTCCTGTGACCAGGAGGCTGCTTTCTTCTCATCTGCTGCTCTGATCGGTCTCAGTCCCTTTATAAACAAGAGGCATGTGAACTCGCATAGAAGCCCCGCCCATTTGACCCCGCCACACACACACACTACGGTATGCAAGTCCGTCTTCCCGCCCTTTCCTCACCATGATGGACAGCTCACTCGAGGGACCTCGGCACCTTTCGGAGCGGTGGCAAAGTTACAAATATGCGTGGTCACTGGAGACAACTCTTCTGGCCCTTTACGCAGCTGTAGTGTAGAAAAAGCACGATATATTTACCCAACGAGGTAGCACCTACCGATTTGCCACTAGACAGTGGCAAACAGTCTATTTGTGCAAATCCGTGAGTCCGCAAATTTTTTCCCAAACTCGCGGATTTGTGGGAGATTTCGCGCAGATTTGCAGACCGAAAATCCGCAAAATTCGCCCATACTTAGACATTAATTCAAGCATTCCATTCATTGATTTTTGTATACTTTAGTATGTCACTATAAGTGGGATAGAGATGCCCAGGTGTGGTTCTTGTGCAAACTGTGTCACTGCAACACAGCTGTACCCCTGCTGATGAGCCCATAACAAGGGCAAACTGATCCTGGTTTGCTTGTGTTTGGGTCTAGGGACGACCGGGCTTGGCAGTTCAAAAAGGGACTGTTTCCATTGGAGGACGGTCAAGACTAATTTGCATATAGCTGGGTCAAAACTGATGTGGCAAGGTGTGCAAAATAACGATGGACTGGAATGCAGCCCTGAGTAATTATTAGTGGCTGAGATTAATTCAAGCATTCTATCCATCACTTTTTTGAATACTTCAGTTTGTCACCCTAAGAGGGACAGATATGCCCTAACGTGCGTCCTGTGCACACTGTCTCACTGGAATTGAGCTCTACCCAGCAGATGAACCCATAAATGTGATGGTGAAACCAGCTCTGGGTTGCCTGTGTTATGGTTCAGGGAGGACCTAGCTTAGCAGTTCGAGCTGCACTGTTTCCATTGGAAAAGGGTCAAGATTGATTTACATATAGCTATGCCCAAACTGAGGTGGCATGGTGTGAAAATGACGATGACTGGGATGCAGCTGTGAGAATTTACCAGTGGCTGAGATTAATTTAATCATTGCATCCATCACTTTTTTGTATACTTCAATTTGTTACCTCAAATGGGATGGGTATGCCTAAATGTGGGTTCTGTGCACACGTGTCGCTAGAACCAAGCTATACCCAGGTGATGAGCCCATAACTAGGGGGTAAACAGTCTTGGTTGCTTGTGTTCTGGTTCAGGGAGAACCTGGCTTGGGTGTTTGGGCTGGGCTGTTTTCATTGAAGCAGGGTAAACATTGATTTGCATATAGCTGAGTCCAAACTGAGGTGGCATAGTATGCAAAATAACGATGGACTGGGATGCGGCCCTTAATAATTACCAGGGGCTGAGATTAATTCAAGAATTATATCCATCATTTTTTGTCTACTTCAGCAGTGGTGCGATAGCAGGTGAACCATTTTTATTGGTCGCACAATCTACCTATTCTATGCAATGTTGTGGGAAATTGAGATGGCTGCCAGCTGGAAAAGGAGATTCTCTCCTGGCATTGCAATTTGGAGTCTGTTTCTGTTTGGAGTATCCTCCTCTGGATTTTCTCCACTGGGTTTATCAAACTAAAAGGTCATTCTTGATGCCCACTATACTTGTGGTAGAGAGTGATGCACACAATGCCATACAGATGTAGCCATCACAATAAGCACCTCAAATAGCTCTTATTGTGGTCATAGGATAGATATGCCCACCATGAAAAAGTCTGGCAGTGAGGAAGGTAAGTGGCCCCCTGTTGCCTCTGGGCCAAGGGATGCATGCAGGGGGGCACATGTTGTGCTCCCTGTATGCATACACCCCCAGTTCCTGAATGGTCCATGTTGTGCAGGAGCATGCTCTGGCACTCCCATTGCAGTGCCTTTCTAAGGCTAAGATATGATCCTTTGAAAAGCACCATCATGGAACCAATGTGAGGTGCTATGTGGACACCAAAGCACTGCCTGCCAGTCCACGAATAAGCTTGTAATCTGGCGGGCAGTATGCTGACAAGTTTATGTTGTGGCAGTGGTGGGGATGAGTTTGGCGGTGTGGCATTGACATGGTGGCCTACCGCCACACATCCAAACTCGTAAGCAGGCCCTAATTCTGAATTTCAAAAGCTTTGATCCAAGGCTGCCCGACGCTGCAATGATGCTTCCTTCTCGGACACCTCCTGCAGCCTAGCTCTACTGAACTTTACCTTCTCAAAACATTTTTTAAAACTTCTTGTAAGTTCAAAGGTAAGTGCTGACTAGGCTCAATCCACCTTTTGTATCTAAGCCATTCTCAATCACGTTCGGCCATCCTTTTCAACCTTTGACTCTGTCTCATGCAAGAGCGTTGATCTTTTAGGCCAAATGTTGACAAAGCGTAAAAAATTTATAACTCTGGTTTTAATTATTGAATTTTTCTTGTTTTGGTGTTAAATTAATGTATTAAAATTTCTATGGGTTCGGGATTGTTGTGCTATGTTTTTACTCTATTACTCTCTGTTTGCTGCATAAATACTTTGCACATTGCCTTTAAGTTAACCTTGACTGCTTTTATGCCAAGCTACCCAGGTTTATATTAATTTAGGGACTTTTTGTGGTTCACTCTGCAAGGGATTGTGGGTGTTGCTTTACCAGAGCTCACACCCCAGTCAAAAACAACCCTAAGATATTTAAGATCATCAAATGTCACTGGAGCATTTTAAGGAGTGATAAATATATTAATCACTTCATAGTTAATTATCTCCTTATCATATATCGGAGGGCAATAACTTTACAGGCGTGGTTAAGTCAAAGTGACACCATTAAATGTAGCCAAAAGGAAGAGAAAAAGACATGGTTGTCAATCAAACCAATAGGTGCTGTAGGTGAAAAGCTTGCATCTGTTGTAAATATGTTCAAAACAGAATTTGAAGTTCATTATTCTCCAAAGATACACACAATTAAATCAATTATGAATTGTAAAACAAAAGACTGTGTGTATTTGTTTAAGAGTATTTAAAATATATTATTTATTGCTTCTTCAACAAGAATGTTAAACATCAGGTGGCAAGAACAAGCCAGGTCCAATAAAAAATAGGAAATCAAAGCATTTATTGCTGAACAGTTACATTTTTAAGTAAAATCATAGGTTGATTGATCTTAAGAATATTTGATGTTGGGGTATAGAACATGTAAAAACTAACAGCAGAGTTAATGGTTTAAACATTGGGTGCAATTAAATATGGTCTCAACATTGAATATTTGTTTTGGCACTTTTTATAGTTTTGGGGAACTTGAAAGCCTACTGGGAAAAGTAGGATACAGTAGAATGAGAAAGGGATTTTCTATTGGTTATTTGTTTCTTTTGAGCATTGAGTGGACTTATCTGATTCTTGTTTTCATATTGGAAACCAGAGTAGATGTTTAGGCTCAGACCTTTCATTATAGTTGAAACCCCAGATTGGGAGCTAAGCAGATTGTGACATGTTCAAAGAAATATTTTCTTCATACTTAGTATGCACACATTGGTATATCCGTTTTGATTGTCCATATATCTCTTTCGTAAATAATACAGTGTGCTTATCTATCTTATTGTGTTGTTTGTTTGTGTTCCTGGAAGTGAAGCACACAAGAGAATTGACAGCAGGAATTTTCTAATGCCTTTTTAAAATTGAACTTCGAATTGATAGGATAATGTTATTTGGGCAAAATATAGGAAAAATATTGTGATACAAAACTATTGTGTCAAGAATATCAGGATATCAGAAATATTGTCAACAGTAATATTGAAGGTAGAAATATTGTTTTTCGTGTTTTTTTAATATTATCGTCATAACTATTGATTTAGAGAATATTGCTGTAGACAATATTGTTTGTTGTTTTTTGTAGAGTTTGATTTATATGTTTATTATTCCTGTTTATTTGTGTTTTCAGTAGTATATTTTTTAAGTTATGAACTTGTTGAAACTTGTTGAAATGTGTATTTTTAATTGGTTTAGTGTATGTAGATAATTGTTATTTTCTTTTTTTAGTAGTGCGATATTGGCTTTTATAGAAATATATATTTTTAAATGCATTTTTAGTTAATAATTTTAAAGATATGCAAGTTAATAATTTAGAATTATTAAATGTTATGATTTCTCTGATATTCCTAATACTTTTTAATTCAACATTAATGACACTATATATTAATGGCACTGCATATTGTTTTAAAATAAATCTATTTGTATAAAATATAAAAATATGTGTAAATATTTCCCGTTAAATTTGAAATATTTTGTAACAACATTTTTAAAATTGTGGAAATATTTTAAAGTGTTCAGTTTTTAAAATTTAAATTTTATTGAGAAAAAATATATGTATATATTTAAATTACCTAGTTATTTAAATTTATTTTATGACTGTTAACATTGTGTTATAATTCTATTTGTCATGTTATGGTTTAAACTGTATGAATGGTAGTAAATATTTTGAATCATATATTATTATTAACTGAAATTAAAATATTGGTTTTATATTTTAATGGTTAATTATGTTTACACTGGTTTGTAGTTTTGGTTAGTGGGTTTTCAAATAAATTCGTCTTTTTTATAGTCAGCATATTTTGGGAAGCGTGACTGCCGACTCCTTGTCGGAAGGTCCCACTTAGAACATGATGCCTGTCCAACACTTGTCTGACCGGCACCGAAATGATGACCAAAGTTTTATCTATTTATTTTCTTTTGGGTTGGAAATGTGATAGTATATTGTTTTTGTAAACAGTATGTGATAGTTATGTGGAATTGTTTGGTTTATATGTTGTGATTTTATGTGGATTGAGTTTGTTTTTAATTTTCTAGGTTGGTGATGGTTACCTAAAAAAAAAATTGTAGGTAATTTTATTACATCAGTCTTCATTAACTTTCTAAACTAAATACATTGTTTTAACTGATGTCATAAAATTATATATTTATTATTTTAAATAAAATATATTTTCTGTTTTGGTTTTGAATGTGTCATAGTTTTCGAGGACTTTGGTTTATTATTATAATATGCTTTGGCTATGATTTCTAAGTAATCTACTCCTTTGTTATTTATGTAGATTTTGACTTTTTGGATTGTAACATCTCGTATATTCTTTTGGTTTGTTTGCAATGTTCATGGCCAATTGGGGTAACAGTTTGATCTATTCATAGTTCTTGGTAGGTTTTCTCTTTTTGCAATGCTGCTATAGATATGTAGAGTGTAGGTAGGGTTTTGCCTAGTGTGGATTTGAAGGCGTTATGCCATCCTTTCACTGCATTGTTTGTTTTGTACTGTCACAGGCGGTCCACCATGGTATTTGGAATTTGGGTTAGCCGGAGTTGTACAGTATGACAACCAAAGTGTCAAAAATGTTTATTAGGGGCTTAAGGGCCTGGTTATGAATTTGGCAGTCTTAATGGCATACAGCTGTGATGGCCATCCCAAGAAGACTGCTGTGGTGGCAGTCTCCCTCTCACAAAATTACAAATTCACTACTGGGCCAGTGGAAGAGTTTCTGAAAGTAGGGAATATATGTTCATGTGTTGATACAGGTGTGCATATTTTGACGGCACAAGTGTTAAATGTACACATATGCATGACATCCCCACCCAATTTTGAAACATCTATGAGCGAGCACTTACATGCAAATGATCTTTTTCTGCATAGACCTCACAATGACCAACATTGTTTCTTCAAGTTACTACACTCCCACAAACACTAAAATCATGTCTTGTCAGGAAACAATGCACTTTGTTGTCATACTGTTGTACATAATTATGAGTAGGTCATCATGAACCATTCACATATATCACTGTTGCCAAATACAGAAAAGTGCGTAGTGTTAGTTGCATATAGTTTCTCCGCATCAGATACACGTAAGTAGAGCATGAATTCAATGTCCATCAATGCGCTTCACAATGCAACATCAACTTTCTTGTGAGGGAAAAGGATCCTGCATAACAGCTCACACTAAAAACACAATGCCACAAGCATGGCAAAAAGGCACTAGCAACAATGTATCAGTATGCATCAAAAATTCAAACAATGTCTACAAATATAGCAGAAAAATATCTGGCATTGCAATTGCATAAAGTCTGAGAAATGCTCCATTCTTTGTAGATCCGGATTGTCTGTTTTGTTCAATTGAGCTTTTGTTAGTGCACTAACCTCATGTATTGTACTTAAAAATATTCTTTCTTTATCTTTGCAGGTTCTGTGATTGGTGATTCAGGAACAGGAGACTGCTGCATGGAAAAGAGGTGTTGCTGGTATCACAGGAGGCTAGATCCTGAGTTCAGGGAAGTCACAGATAAGTTGCAATACTTTCAATATTCAGTGGGATTTCTGAAGCTGGCCATGAGGGTCAGGTGAGTGGGAAGCCAAGGATAATCCAATCTTTTCAACCAGTAAGTAGGATAAGCACTGTCTCATGGTTTACACGTGGTATAAATACAGTTTCCAAACTCAAGATGGCTGACCAACACATGTGCTTCAAAATCTTCTGAGATTTCTAGAGACACATGGCGTCTGCACGTGTCACATGACTTGCACCTGGGAAAACACACATAAATGTATGCACCAGGATTTCTTTGCCTAAATAAGTTCAAAACTGGGCAGGGGAGGATAAACCTGCAGAATAATGCCATGCTCAGTGACTAAATGGCCTTAGGGCTCCAGGGCAGTTCACCATGTCAGGGGTCTCGTCAGGGCTCACGCGGAACTGGGTTGGCAGGAACAGCCATGGAGGCATAGTGAAATGAACTTGGTCCTGTAAGCCCACATCAAACAAGGTCCAGGAAGTATTTGAACTCAGGGAACCCAGGGTCATGACACATGTCACCCCTCTAGTGTCTATCACCTTCCTCAAATTGGTTTAGATTGGAGTGGGAATAGTACACTTTAACCCTTCAGTGTCCAACACCTTCATCAAATTGGTTTAGATTCGAGCAAAAATAGTAAATTTCACCACTTTACTGTCCAACACCTCACTTAAATTGGTTTAGATTGGAGTGAAAATAGTAACTGTTACCACTTTACTGTCCAAAACCTTCCTTAAATTGGTTTAGATTTGAGTGAGAAAAGTAAAAGTCACCCCTTTAGTGTCCAACACCTTCCCAAACTGGTTTAGGTTGGAGTGTGAATAGTAAATGTCACAGATTTAGGGGCCGATTAGGATGGCGGACGGACTTGCGTCCGTCCGCCATCCCAGAGGTGGAGGGACCGTCCGCAGGGGCAGCGGCGGTCCCTCCGTGCAAATTAGGATGTGGCGGTCACATCCTGGATATTTAACATTGCGGTGGGTGCTGCTTCAAGCAGCACCCACCGCAATGTTAAAAGTGCATGTTTTACATTTACATGCACAAAGCGGCAGGCACCGCGCGGTGCCTGCCGCTTTGTGCATGTAAATACTGGGGGGTACCATAGGTACCCCCCATGTGCACCCCCCACCCGCCTACACCCTGGGGGCCCGCAACAGGCCCCCAAAATCAAAAGTACACATGCTTTTCCACGGCGGAAAAACCGCCGCGGAAAAGCATGTTTACTAATGCATCCTAATTTGGCTGGCGGTGTCTGATAGACACTGCCAGCCAAATGAGAGCTTTTCCGCCGCGGTTGTAATCCGACCGTGGCGGAAAAGCAGCGGACAGAAACCAAGACCCACCAGCCATCGTAATGCGGCGGTGGGTCTTTGGTGACTCCGCAGAGGATTTTTCGCCTCCTCCGGGCCGGCAGTGGCTTCCGCCGGCCCGGAGGAGGCGGAAAATCCTCCATCCTAATCGGCCCCTAAGTGTCTAACAATTTTTTGTATTATTATGTATTTACTTGTACATATTCTTCAGAAATATTTAATTGCACTTTCATTTGTATCCAGTTGAAATAGTTTGTGCTGTTTTATTGTATTTTTGGTGATTAGAAATATTAGAAAGGTTAGAAATATATTAAAAACATAGGGGATCATTACGATGACAAAGTCAGCCCACTACCGTAACGGTACACATGACTGCCTGCCAGGAGTGGGGCGGTCTCACCGTGCAAATTAGGATGCAACCGCAACCCTGGCGGTCGCATCCTGCATATAATGCATTGTGATGGGCGGTGCTGTCAGCAGCACCTGCCGCAATGCACAATATGCATGTTGTGCATTTGCATGCGCAACGTGGCAGGCACCGAGTCACATTGTGCATGCAAATGGAGGGTGGTAACATGGGTACCCCCCAAGTGCCCCCCCCAACCTCTGCGTCCCCGAAAGTTAACTCCACCTGGCTTTCCATGGAATTTGGAATTTGGGTTGGCCTGGGTGATACAGTATGCCAACACAAGTGTGAAAAATGTTCATTAAGGTCCTAAGAGCCTGATTATGAGTTAGGCAGTCTTACCAGCATACCACCGTGATGGCAGTCCCAAGAAGACTGATGTGGTGGCAGTCTCCATCTCACCGTATTACAAATTCACCACTGGGCCAGCGGCAGAGTTTCTGACAGTAGGGAATATATTTTCATATGTCGATACAGGTATGTATATTTTGAGTGCACAAGTGTTAAATGTACACATATATATTCATCACAAATTTAAAAAAACCTACTATGAGTACTTTCCTATTGCTGGAGTCTGGACCATATGTGCCTAGTTCAGTCAATTGGTAAATAGTGCAAAACTGACTCACTTGAATTTCAGTGCCAACAGGGTAATTTTATTCAGGGTCAAGATGCTGCTGTGATGGAGAAGGGAGCCTTGGTGAAAGGGATTCACATGGGAGGCTGAAGGGAAGAGAAGGAAATGGGTGAGTATTTACCCCAATTCCTTCAATTCCACCGACTCAAAGCAGGTGGTCTTCCCGCCATGGTCGGCTTGAAGGAAAGCCAACTCATAATTCTGATGTTGGCAAACTTGTGTGTACCGCCCTCTAACAACAACTCAATCGATCAATCATTTGTAGAGTGCGCTACTCATCCGTGAGGGTCTCAAGGTGCTAAGGGGGTGGGGAAAGCAGCGACTGGTCAAACAGCCAGGTCTTGAGAAGTTTCCTGAAGGTCAGCAGGTCCTGGAACTGACGCAGGAGAGCGGGGAGGGTGTTCCATGTCTTTGCGGTGAGGTAGGAGAATGATCTGCCGCCGGTGGTAGCTCGGCGGATGCATGGGACGGTGGTGAGGGTGAGGTTGGCAGAGGGAAGCTGGTAGTTGGGGGTGTACAAGGACATTCGTTCGTTGAGATATGCTGGTAAGTCATTGTGGAGTGCTTTGTGAGTGTGGGTGAGGAGCTTGAAGGTGATCCTCTTGTTGACCAGGAGCCAATGCAGATCTTTCAGGTGGAAGGTGATGTGGCTGTGGCGAGTGAGTCCAAGGATGAGGTGTACGGTGGTGTTTTGTATGCATTGGAGTCTCTTCTGGAGGGTAACCGTGGTTTCTGCGTAAAGGGCGTTGCCATAGTCCAGCCTGCTGCTAACTCATGCTTGGGTGACCATCTTTCTGGTTTTGGTGGGGATCCATCTGTAGATATTGTGGAGCATGCGGAGGGTATTAAAGCAGGAGGAGGAAACAGCGTGGGCTTGCTGGGTCATAGAGATTGTTGAGTACAGAATGAATCCCAGATTGCGAGCGTGGTTGGTGGTTGTCAGCGGAGCTCCCAGCGTGGCCGGCCACCAGGAGTCATCCCAAGCAGAGGGGGCGGAGCCGAGGATAAGGACCTCTGTCTTGTCCGAGATCAGTTTCAGCCGGCTAGACTTTATCCAGCCTGCGTTGGCCTTCATTCACTCGTGGAGGGAAAGGAATAGCTGGGTGTCATCGACGTACGAGAGAATGTTGAGGTGGTGTGCTCAGATGATGTTTGTGAGAGGTGCCATGTAGATGTTGAAAAGGGTCTGACTTAGGGATGATCCTTGGGGTATGCCGCAGGTGATCGTGGTGGCTTCAGATTGGAAAGGGGGAGGCGGACTCTCTGGGTTCTGCTGGTGAGGAAGGAGGTGATCCAGTCCAGGGTTTTGTCTCTGATCCCTGCGTCGTGGAGGCATGTGCACAGGGTGTGGTGGCAGACGATGTCGAAGGCGGCCGAGAGGTTTAGGAGGATGAGGGCCATGGTTTCGCCGCTGTCCAGTAGGGTCCTGATGTTGTCAGTGGTGGTTTAGGTGCTGTGATTGCTGCAGAAGCCAGATTGGGAGGAGTCCAGGACTATGTTGTCCTCCAGGAAGTGGGTTAGTTGTAAGTTGTCTATTGGCGGTCTTCTCAATGACTTTCGCCGGAACAGGAGCAGGGAGATGGGTCAAAAGTTCTTAAGGTCCTTTGGGTCCGTCTTGGGTTTCTTGAGTAGGGTGTTGATCTCGGCGTGTTTCCAGCTCTCTGGGAAGGTGGCGGTCTCGAAGGATCTGTTGATGTTCTTTCAGAGTTGGGGTGCGATGATGGAGCTTGCCTTGTTGAAAATGTGGTGGGGGCAGGGGTCGGAAGGTGAGCCGGAGTGGACAGTGTTCACGATTTTGATGGTGTCTTTATGGTTGACGTTGTGACAGGAGAGTAGCAGGTCAGTGTGTTAGGTGGGTGGTGAGTTGGCGGTGTTGGCATCTGTTGGTGGGATCTGGGTGTCTGAGCTGTTGTGGATGTCTGTAACCTTGCGGTGGAAGAAGCTGGCCAGGGAGTCGCAGAGTTCTTGTGACGGCGGGAGGTCATTGGAGCTTGAGCTGGGGGTGGCGAGGTCTTTCACGATGTTGAAGAGCTCTTTGCTGTTGTGTGTGTTGTTGTCGATGCGTTCCTTCACGGAGGCTCTTTTGGTGGATCGGATGAGTTGGTGGTGTTTGCATCTGGCGTTCCTGAGGGCTGCGTGGTTGTCTGGTGTCTGGTCATTGCGCCACTGCTTCTCGAGTCTTCGGCAGGAGTGCTTGGAGTTCTGGAGGTCGGTGTTGAACCAGATGGCTCTCGTGTTGGTGTGTCTGTTGGAGGGTTTCCTGATTGGGGTGAGGGTGTTGGTGCAATCATCGATCCATTGTTTGAAGCTGTGGGCTGCTGCGTTGGTCTCAGATGGCTCGGGTGGAGGGTCTCGGGCGAGTGTGGTGATGAGCTGGTCTTCGGTGATTTTTGTCCAGCTGCGGTGTGAGATATGTTATGGTTGGTTGTGTATGGTGTGTGTCTCAAAGGAGAAGTGGATGCAGTGGTAGTCATTCCAGTGGAGTTTGGTGGTGTGGCTGAAGGGGACGTGGTCGCTGGCAGAGAAGATGGGGTTGAGCGTGTGTCTGGCAGAGTGGGTGGGTGTTGTGATGTCCGAGGTTGGTAAGGTTGTCGATCAGCGTTGTGGAGTTGCTGTTGTTGGCGTTCTCGAGGTGGAAGTTCAGTTCTCCAAGTAGAATGTAGTCTGTGAAGGCGAGGGCGTGGGTGCTGATGAGGTCACAGATGGATTTACTGAACTGTGGTCGGGGTCCCGGAGGGTCTGTAGACAAGGGTTCCTCTGAGGGTGGTGTTGTGATCGACGTGCATCTGAAAGTGTAGGTGTTAAGCCATGCTGAGGGAGTCCTCGGTGTTGGTTGAGATTCTGATGGTGTTCCTGTGGACAATTGCGATTCCTCCTCCTGGTTTGTAGTTTCGGTCCCTACGGGTGATCTTATAGCCATCTGGGATGGCTATGGCTGTGTGAGGCACCGAGGAGGTGTTCATCCAGGTCTCCGTCAGGACGGTGACGTCTGGGGCTGAGGAGTCAAGCAGGACCCAGAGTTCGACGTCGTGCTTGTGGACTGAGCGGGTGTTGAGTACTAGGCAGCTGAGTAGTTGTGGCCTGCATTGTTGGGATGGGTAGGACGTGCAGGTATACGCTGGCTGGTGAAGCTGCAGTTTCGGCAGGTGAAGGGTCCGTGGGTGGCCTGGAAGCATGTGGAACTTACCCCCTACTGCTGTCACTGCAATCTGCGAATGGCTGGCTGCACCGGTGGGACTCCAGAGGTCATTCCTTCAACAGACCGCCAAATTCATAATTCAGTAGGCAGACTGAAAACTGTGCGGCTGGGAATCCGACACTGCTTCGACAGCAGTTTACTTACCACTCATATTTGGTATGGTTTGAATCATGGCTTTCTCAAAGTCCATGATTATTTTTGGGGGTGGTGGTTCTTTGTTTTACATTTAATATGTTTTAAGTGGTCATATAAAGTGCTGTTTTGTTTATTTGGTAATAGGGACAACTTTTGAAGGTCCCATCCATCATCCATGTTTGACATTGGCTAAGTTTTACTACGCTTTCTACTATAGAGAATATTAGGATTAGTTAGGTTGTGATGTAAAAGGAAAGGTTCCTCATTATGTGTAATTGTAAAATGGTCTGGTATGTGCATATCTCAGTACCTTCCAGGGAAAGGTGGGGTATTACTGGTGGCTTTTTTAGTTTGTGCAATTAAATGTTTTACAGTGGGAATAGGTGGTAGTTCCCCTGTTGTGTGTTTGGGGACTTTAGGTGATATATGTTTAAAGATTTTAGTTGTAGGTTCCTGGGCACTAGTGCTTGCCTCGCTTATATCCTGCAGCATCTCCTTTACGTCTTTTTCTGTCACATTTGGGGGTGGTTTGCTCTCTTCTATGAATCATCTTTTGTAGTTGCTCTCCCATGGCATGCATGACAATAATATTAAGTACATTTCCAGTTTATAATATGGATGATGCACTATCTTGGCTGCATGTGTAAGACGCCTGTGTGATTTAGGGGTACATTATGATGTTGGATTGATGAGCGTCTGACCGCTGATCACCACAGGAGTGAGACACGGCCAACAAATAGTCAGTGGTCCCACCCACCATATTTTGATTAGACCACTGTGTAGGTGGTAAAAAAAAATTCCCTTTTCTACTGTGGATTGTGATGTTGCCTGGAAAAGAGCAGCAGCACGTGCCGCAGTAGAAAAAGGCATTTTATAAACATCCACTCACTGTGTGCCAGGCATCTTCTGGTGCCTGGCACACTGTGCATGGATGTGTGGGGGTGCACCACGTGTGCTACCCTGGCCACTTACCAGGGTCCACAGGGGACCCGCTTTGGGGCCCCAAAGTCTGTTTCTGTCTGGCTACTCATGGTGGTGGTACCGACATGGAAAGGCATTCGGAAAGGGACATCGTGATCATGATGACTGCAGTTCATTTCAGGGGGCTGGGTTTCTGTGGATAATATGTTGAGAGAGTGTTTGTTTTGAAGTAAATGAATCTTGAAATGAAGTACTTTTAGACAAGTTCTGTTTTGCAGAAACATTTTCTAAATCACAAATGCAATTTTCGTTTTTGGTGAATTATTATGCATCTCACCACAAGTCTGCATTTTACTGGGGCTGTCTGTCAGGATCTAACTACTTCAGTGAATAAGCAGACTAACTGCTAGCATGCTGGAAAAATGGCCAGCTAAAGCCAGAACACAATTATGCAAAGGTCACAGAATAGTACTCCAAATGTTTCACCCAACTGGGCTTCACGTTATAAACACAGCTTTTGGCACTCGTTCCCCATAAGAAAATAAAAAGCATGAATGTAGTGCCTCGCTGCACATTGTCATACCAACCGAATGTGTTATTAATGAAATTATATGTTAGTGGTCACATTTCACCTAAGGTGAAACCGTGTTTCAAGAATCTTTTGTGCTAGGAGTTTAATGAGCTTGGGACTTGGAGAGACTTTTGAAAATATTGATTTCTGATTGGCTGTTCTTTTGCACGGTGAAGGTTCTGTCTCACCAACTCTCACAGGCTCTTTTTAAAAGCCTATAATGGGGGAAAAATCATAATGCGTATAAAGACCTTCTACGTTTGTAACATTTCTCCAATAAAGACAAATACCTCGGCCAATTCAAGAAGTCTATTTTGTTTTTAAGAATGACCTATTATAAGTAACAATTAGTGATATTTGTTTGAGCTGCAAAGTTAGTGTATGTTAAGAATAATAAGCCTTCAAAAGGATGGGTACATTAATGCGCTTGCACCTACTAAAACTTAGGAATTAATACGGTAAACGTTGTATTCTTATGTGTAAATTTGTGCACTGTAATCAAGGGCAAAGAAAAGCTGTCACAGGCCTAAGTGGAAGCAAGGACATTTGCCCCCAACGTATGTTTTGGCAGTAAACGAAAATCCACTAATTGAGATTAAGTGGGCCCATCACACCCCTAGTGTCTGGTACCACTGCACCTGCTGATCTATGATAACTACAACCATAGCTGCAAGACTTTGCCAAAGCCATAGCTGATGCTGCTGCTACAGTCTCTTCGGGACAGTAGGTATAAATGTGATTTAACAGCACAGAACAAAAGGAAAGGATTCTGCTTCAAGTAAGTACGTGTAAAATGGAGGGGCGAGAAAGGGGAACTTCAAAATATTGCCTCCTTGTTGAAAAGACATTCCACATGTTTAAAAACGACTCATAAAGTCACTGCAGTGAAAATCAATGATTGACAAATACCCATAATATCTTTCCGTAAATTACATTAAGTCTTCCAACTTCAGATGTAAGCTTTCTTTAAGGATTCTAATAGCTGTTTTCAAATAATCAGCATCATTTATTTTGAATCCGGCCATTAAAAACATAGGGCCTCATTTAGGAGGCACTACCAGCATTTTGAACTGCCTGAATGTCACTTTTTTTACATTCCTGTGGCGCGATGTGCCACACCATATTTATAAGGCCACGTTTAGCCACTTTAAATGGGTTTTTATGGACTTATAAATATGTGCTCCTTTCACTCAGAAAACTGCATAAAAAGGGCATTCCATGGGTGTTGCTGGGGGGGGGGGAAATTGTAACTCTGATGCAGGGGATAGGTAAGGTAGGCACAAGGAGGAGAATAAATATCTTTATTCCTTCTTATTTTTCCTTTTTCTATGTGTGCTGTATTCTGCACCACACATAGAAAGAGGAAAAATGCCTCTTGTAATTGTTTTTGTACGGGAAGGTTTTCCATTCTGCACTAAAATAATCATCCCTTTAACGCAGGCATACTTGCACTATGATGCAAAGGTGCCTGTGTTGGTGCACAGCAGCCCATTGTGCACCGGTGCATGGGAAAAGGGCAGGAATGCACCAGAACTGATAGATACGTCACATTCCTGCCCTTTTGTTTTGCCATAGTGCAGAGCAGTAGGAAGGCTTGCAGCGCTGCCCTATGGCAAAACCTCATAAATTAGGCCCATAGTGTTCCCTTCCAAATGGTAATTTGTGCCCACAAAATATTCTGTTTTCAAAATATTAATCATAATGACTTTGTTTCGATCACCAGGATCATAAAAGTACAAATAAAAACATAACATCACCTCAACAAGTACAAAGAAAGGAAGTAAAACAATGAACAATATAGCATTAAACAATGTGGCCAAAGCACTCAAGTGCAATTGTTCATTGGATTACTTTTCAGCTCCTCCAAAGTACGTTCAAAGTAATGAACAATGTAGGTGGCTTCTATGCATAATGATGACATCCACAGTTTTGTAGGAATGTCGTCATGCCTTCGAGTATGTTAAAGGATAGTCTGCTGCCGGACCACAACTACCTTTTAATGACTCAAATTGTAAAATTGGCCGGGAGCGTGGCTAAGGCGCCAAGGAGGATGGCCGCAGGTCCAGGAGGCTCCGTTGCGACGTGAGGCGACGGGAGCTCTTCCAGGCAACATACTACTCCTTGGATTGCCGGAACAGCGCTGCTGAGCGGCGGAATCCTACCGGCACCCGTGCATGAGCTTTCCAACCCAAAAGACGCCACACACACCGGTATTTTGCTCTTTCATGTTCCAGGCGGTTCGCGTCTGACGCGCGGCCACCATTTTGTTGCATTTTTGCCGCGTTTGCCGTTTATTGCGACTAAGGGCTGTTTCCCCTGAACTACACAACCTCTGCGATGCTGTGTCTTTACTTCTGGTGAACATTGGACTTTAGTTGATTTTTGATGTATTTTCCTGAGCCGTTTCTCACGCTGATTGTCTAGCATTAATCTCCTTCTCCTCAGGATGTGTCCGCCATTTTAGCTACCTCCTCTATTGCCTCCTGGAAAATGTACTTCCTTCTGCATATACAATGGCTCTCTTCTGGTCCTTTATTTAATTCTTTTTCATTTTTGTTTATTATTATTGAGAGGAGTGCATCACTGTGGAGCCATTTCTGCTGATATTTCATGACTTTTTCTGCTGTTCACTCTCCTCACATATTAGCTGTGTCTTGGTGGTTTTACTTCTGGCGCAGTGTGTTTTCCGGTGGATTTCTTCATTTTCAGTGATTTTTTTGTACCAGTTGGCTCATTTTCTCAATGGCAACGTCACGCACTAATCGCACTGCTGCTCTTCACCAACGCACTATTCCTACTGCACCATTGGAAGACATTAACCCTTTTAGTGTTTTACAAGACTCACTGGATGATCCACAATCTGATAACATTGTCCTCAAGAGCTCTTCTACTTCTGCTTCATGCTCATCTTCAAAGCAATTTCCTAAATCTTCCTCTCCATCTACTACCACTAATTCTGGAAAGAGGGCCAAAGCCAATCCTCCCTCTCCCACCAACATGTCAGCAACTATCTCTATGGAACTTATATTGGAGGAGATTCGAGCACTTAAACCTTATATGACTGAGACTAATTCCCATCTCCAGAGTCTTGAAGATAACTGGTCTCACACACAGCAGAGAGTGGACGATCTTGAGGGTTCTTTTGCTTCAGCTCAAACGGTCATTGCCCAGGTTCCCACAATGCACAGGATCACGTTTCTCAAGCAACAAGTTGAAAATTTGGAAAACCGAAACAGGCGTAACAATTTACGAATTCATGGCCTTGCCGAAAATCTTGAAGGATCCAATCCAATCTCATTTTTCTAATCTTTCCTCACCACTCTTCTTGATCTCCAAACATCACCTACCTTAAATATTCAACGTGCTCATCGTCTAGGTCCAGCGTCTCAACCGCCAGCCTCCACTTCCTCAATGAAGCCCAGAGGTGTCATCCTGTACTTTCTGGAATACACAGCTCTTCTTTGAGTCCTTCAGCAGCCAAACAAAAAGGGAAGATTTCTTATAACGGCTTTAACCTCTATTTTGCTCAAGACTACGCCAAGGCTACTGCTGATCGTCGTAAGAAATTTTTGGACATGAGACCTGCTTTACGTGCCCTGAATGCCCGCTACGGTTTGTTTCATCCCTGCCTCTTTAAGGTCACCTACAATAACAAGACAATGTCTTATGAGGATCCTGTTCTTCTGCAGCAGTTTCTGGATTCCTGTAATGTCGAGTCTATAAACATCCCTCATGCATAATTAATGCTTGTTCTATTATGTTGCATTGTAATGGCTCGTCATGGTGTTTGATTCTTTCCTGCTGTTTGCTGTTTTCGTAAAGGTGCTGTATCTTAGTTAGTTTCATGTTTTAATTGATCACCTTTTTTTGTTCCTCTTTAGATGCTGGTCTTGTGGTCCCTACAATTGTTTTCATTTGTTCTTCATGATTTGCCTGGCGGCTCTTTCCCCTTGCCGCGTCTCCATTGAGTCTTCGGTCCGTTGTGCTTCCTTCCTTTTGTGGTTCCTCCATCCCCAATTCTCTTGTTTTTCTACGGTATATCTTTTTGTTATTGAATTTTTATTCTCTTCTCCTCTTTGTGCCTTCTTTTCTGTTTTCCCTCATCTCTTCCTCAGCTCTCTTTTGTTCCTATTCCTACTTTCTTCTTCTTTTATCTCTCTTATGTCTTTACTTCTTACATTGCTTTATTCCTTAGCTCCATTTTGTCCTAATTGTTTCTCAATTCATTTTCCTTATTTCCTTCCACTTTTCTTCTCTTTATTTCATTACGATTTTCTACTCTTCTATATTTCTTTCATGAAGTCTCGATATTTTCTCTTCCTTGTGTTTTCTTCTTCCTTTCTCACTTTTGTGATATATGTTATAAAAGGTTTTATAACGCGCTGTGTTACTAAACTAGTATCCTGGCGCGAAAGGAGTAGTGGCAGGCAGAGTGGGGGCTCAGTAAGGGAGGAAGTAGGGGCAATTATGTGGGCTTATTAAACAGGTAGGTTTTCAGTTCCTTTTTAAAAACAGTAATGGACTGAGCCGCCCTGAGACACAGAGGAAGCGCATTCCAGGCCCTGGCGGCCCTGACAGAGATGGACTGGCCACCCAATCTGGAGTACCTAAATCTGGGCACCACCATTTGAGATTGATTGGCCGATCGGAGGCACCGATTCGGAGCATAGAGAGTGAACCGTTTCCTCAGATACACCGGCACGAGCTGATGGATAGCTCGGAAGGAGAGGACCAGTGATTTAAACACAATCCGATGGGCCACCGGAAGCCAGTGGAGGCTGCGAAGATGGGAGCGAACGCTAACCCTCCCAGGCAGAGTAAACAAAAGGCGAACAGCTGAATTCTGGATCACCTGCAGCCGATGGATCAGGTAAGCAGGAAGACCACTAAACAGGGCATTCGCATAGTCAAGCCTGGAGAGGATTAAGGCGCGCGACACAGTCTCTTTGGCTTTTCTTGGAAGGAGTGGGAAAAACCTACGTAAGGTTTTAAGAGTGCTAAAGCATGTGCCGGTGAGTTTCCTGATATGGTCCTCAAATTTCAGATTGCTCCCAAACCAAACCCCCAGGTTCTTAGCTGGGCCCCCCATAGAATTGGGGCAAGGCAGGTCAAGTGGCCATAGGAGAGCACCAAAATCTTCGGGAAAGGAACCAAAGAGAAGGACCTCGGACTTGTCTTCATTGCACTTGAGCTGGGCAAGTGCTAACCAGCGGAAGACCGATGAGAGGCAAAATCTGACTGCCGATGTATCCAAATTATCCTTAGGCCAAGTGAACAGAAGTTGGGTATCGTCAGCGTAGAACATTATTTTGGCCCCCAACTGTTCGGCCAGGTAGATCAAAGGCGTCAGGTAAACATTAAAAAGCAGGGGGCTAAGAGTAGACCCCTGTGGGACACCAGTAGTGAGGTTCCTAGGCATAGAAGCGTAGGGAGGCATCCAAACCTGTTGAGTCCTGTTGTCCAAAAATGATGTTACCTAGTCAAGATCCAGTCCGGAAATGCCTACTGCCGCCAGTCTGGTGAGGAGTAGGCTGTGGGGCACCGTATCGAAGGCGGCAGAGAGGTCTAGTAAAATCAGAACCGCTCTGCCACCTCCATCCAGGCACTCCTGAATCGCCTCAGACATCTCAACCAGGGCCTTTTCGGTGCTATAGGCGGCCCTGAATCCTGATTGGGCTGGATGCAACGCCCGAGATGCCTCAATAAAATGGTCTAGCTGGCGGAAGGCAATTTTCTCACAAACTTTAGCCAAAGTTGGCAATAGTGAGATAGGCCGGTAGCTGGAGGGGACAGCCGGATCCAACCCGGTCTTTTTTAAGAGAGGAAGGAGTTTGGCTTGTTTCCAGCAAGACGGAACAGTGGCTGAAGAAAAAGAGAGGTTAACGATCTGAGTAACCTCGCTACACACAACCTCAGCCACTCCGCCAAGGGCCCTAGCAGGACAGGGGTCCGAAGGAGACCCTGATTTCAAAGCCTTCAGCACCGCCAGGATGTCAGACTCAGTAGGAGGGGAGAAGACATCACACTTCTCAGCTGGCTTGGGCATAAGGACAGGCGGTAGAGCTGGTGAGGGCTTAAAGCTGTCACAGGTAACTCGTAGTTCCTCTTGGATTTTAACAATTTTATTTACAAAGAAGGAAGAGAGCTCTTCGCACCAATGTTTGGATGAGGGCAGCGTAGGCTGCGATGCACATGGTGATAAAAAGCTCTGAACAATGGAGAAGATTTCCTTATTGGTGTTATTTGCCTTTTCAATTCGTCCTGCGTAGTAGCTGCTCTTGGCAGCCCTAATCGCCGCATAGTACTCTTTCTGTGCGGCTCGTAGGTCGCTCTTAGCCGCAGGAGAGTAGGCTTGTCTCCACACTCGTTCGAGTTTCTTGCAGTCAATCTTCAATTCCCGAAGGGTGTGGGAATACCATGGTTTAGAGGGGGAAGACCGCATCCTACGAATACAGCCCTGATTGACAGAGGCAGCTGATCTCTGTTCAACCCATGCATTAAAAACGCAGACCGCCTCATCAATCTCCGAGGTCAATGTAGGACGGTTTTGGGATGAGTTTTCGGCCAGGGACACTAAATTGATCCTCTGAGAATGCGCAAGTGGGGGGGGTACCCCTCGTTCCCGCCATTCTATCCAAGGACCAGGAGAACCTAATCAGCTTATGGTCCGTCCATGTCACACTCTCAGGGCCTGCCATCACGATATCAAAGTTGGAGCATACCAGATCCAAGAGGTGGCTACCCACATGAGTTGGGGCATGGACCCATTGAGTGAGGTGGGACATAGCTAAGACTTCGCCAAGACGTTAAGACTCAGTAGAGCCCGATACATCAACATGGATATTGAAGTCCCCTAAGAGCAGAAACTTTGAAAATCTCAGGGCTCGCGGTGCAATAACCTACTCTAGGGCCTCAATAAACGACCCAGCATTCCCCGGGGGTCGGTACACCAATGTGCCGCCAAGGGTGAAATGTGGGTTAAGTGCAAGCGAGAAGTGAAGCAACTCCGCATCTCCCAATCCGACCAGGGGTTCACAGGAGATTGCCCACTTATCCCTGAATATTACTGCAACTCCGCCCCCTCTACCGAGCGGGCGGTCCGCCCTCGTGATCTTAAAGCCGCGCGGGATGGCTAGCTCCACCACGGGGCGCACGAGTCATTTAACCAGGTCTCGGTGATAAAAAACAGATCAAGTTGGTCCTCTGCCAAGATTTCAAAAACATCGGCGGCATGCTTCACCATAGACCTGGCGTTAATTAGCCCTGCTGAAATCAATAAAGGGTCAGCGCTAACTTGCTCTGAGTAGCTAAGCGTGGGGCAGAAGTGAAAGTTACATGCCAAGCACAAACGGGATAGACTGTCAGCCACTCCCCAGGGGGCTTCTTCTCCACACCTGAGAACATTAAAAGATAAAAGTTCATCCCGTGAGTACCTTAGACATGCAGGCCCTTGCTTTCGGGGTGGACAGATGGGGGGCCTAGCACAGGGCACGTCCGGGACACGGACGGGCACAGACGGGCCCGAAAAAGCATTGCTATTTCAAGCCCAAGCCCCTCCCCCTGCTAGACCGCTGCCTACGGTCAGGCGGGGTACCGCGACTCCGGAGAAGATGGCGACAACACCTGCCCTCCACAACAATCGGCACAGAAGAGCCGCAGTGGAACGGGGCAGGAGGCGTCTGAGCAAATGAAAAATGCAGTCAAGATACAGGTAAAAACAGAATTAAAATGTAGCGTTTTTTAAGAGTGTAACAACACAGCACTGGGTTTGAGAAGCAGAGGAGAGTCCCTCGCAATCTGCTCGCCACTAAGCAAAGCTCCAGGCGCTGCCACCGCCCTGAACTATTGCTGAACTATATTGCTTGCATTTGTTCCAGCTATTATTCGTTGTTAGTTTTTCATGCTGGTTACTATTCATATTTATTATATATTCCTTAGAGTTTTAAATGTCAATTAATATAATTTCTTGGAATGCTAAAGGTTTGGGTTCTCCCATTAAGAGACAACGTGTTCTCACCCACTTAGCACATTTGAAGGGGGACATTGTGTTATTACAGGAAATTCATGTCAAAGTCGTTGAGGTCTCTAAATTACGTTGTAATTGGGTGGGACATGTTTTTGCATCGCCTGGAACAGGAAAGCGTAATTGTGTTGCTATTCTCTGTCACAAACGTTTGAATATTCATCTTGTTAAGCAGCATAATAACACAGAGGGCAGGTGGGTTGTTGTATCGTTGTTAACTATTTTTAATCTATATGCTCCCACTGTACTGGATAAATTGTTTTGGCCACACATTCTTTCTTCCACGATGCAATACACAGATGACTATTTTATTTTAGGCGGGGACTGTAATATGATTATGGATCATTTCCTAGATCGTAAGTCGAATTCCCGATTCTCTCCTTCTCCAATGCATGCTCAATGCACTTCTGTCATATCTCAAAGATCCCTAGTTGATTCATGGAAGCTTTGTAACCCTACCTTGCAAGAATATACTTACTTTTCCCCTGTCCACTCTTCCCAATCCCGTATAGATTATCTTTTTACCTCCAAGGCTCTCACTCAACACATTACCCATTCTGATATAGGTTCCATTTTAATTTCAGATCACGCTCCGATCTCCCTTCAGCTTGATTTACTTCCCCCTAGTAAAGGAACTAGGAGATGGAGATTCATTAACTCCCTTCTTTTAGATAAATCCGTTTCCATTGCTTTTCTTGACTTTGCTTCTCCTTTTTTTTTACAGATAATGAATCTCCCCAGTCATCACCTCAATTGGTTTGGGACACTTTTAAGCTGCCTCTAGAGATTTCATTATTTCCTATGTTGCCAAAAAGAGACGTTTAGCTAAGCAATCTTTGTCCAGTCTTACTTCTCACATTTATTTTATTCGACTAAATCACACAATCTAATTTCAATAATCTTATCACTGCCAAACTTTCCTTCAATAAATTATCCACTGATTCTGGTAATCTAATTTTGCTGAAGTCTAGCGCTAAATATCATTCTTCACAAGATAAAGCTGGCAATATGCTCGCGAATTATCTCAAAGTTAGAAAGGAGTGAATGAAGATTGACTCGACTGTCTCCTCTTCCAATACTATCCTTCATAAAGATGAAGATATTTTAGCTGAGTTTACCAATTTTTATCAGACCCTCTATACTCCTGAATCTCCTCCTTTGCTTTCCGACATTGATCGTTACTTATCTTCCATTCCCTCTCCCTTGGTGTCTGACGTAGATTTTTCCTCTTTGGATAAAGAAATTGGCCCCACAGACATTTTGGAAGCCATTCGCGTTCTTAAAAAAGGTAAAGCTCCTGGCCCTGACGGCTTCTCCATTGAATTTTATTCTCATTTCTCCAATTTTCTTGTTCCTAAACTTCATCAACTTTTCTCCTTCTTCATCTCCTCTCAGAAGTCTGAAGGCTCTTTTCAGGAGGCGTTGATTTGTCTTATTCCCAAAGATAACAAGGATCATACTTTATGTACAAATTACAGGCCTATTTCTTTGATTAACCTTGATTATAAGATCTTTGCAAAAATGTTAGCTTTACGTTTAGACAAAATTCTACCCCAATTGATCGGTAAGGACAATGTGGTTTCATCAAAGGGCGTCATCTTTCAGACAACATTCGACTCATCTTCAATGTTCTTAGTAAGTCTCAGACTTCTGATCACTCCTTGGCTGCTATCACATTAGATGCAGAAAAGGCATTTGACACGGTTAATTGGCCTTTCCTTTTGTCCTCTCTTAAGTGGTTTGGTTTTGGACCTCAATTTCTTTCTTATGTCTCCTTATTATATTCTTTTCCTAGATCCTTTATTTTCGCTAATGGTCTTATATCTTCTTCCTTCCCCCTGTTTCGTGGTGTTCGTCAAGGATGCCCTCTTTCACCCCTTCTATTCATTCTTGCTTTAGAACCGTTCTTGACAAAAATTTGGCTCAATGATAACATCTCTGATTTCTCTTATGGTGAAAAACAAGTAAAGCTTTCTGCCTACGCTGACGACATTCTCCTTTTTATTTCTAATCCTCAAACTTCTGTTCCTGCTTTTCTCTCTGAAGTTTCTAACTTTGCGGCTGGAATTAGTTCGTCAAATGTATTGCATTATGCAGTGGGTGATAGTTCAATAGACAACCACCTTCACTGATGGAATCAGTATTTGACACCTGTGTCACAGATTCAAATCCTGATGTGTCCACTCAGCCGTCCATCTTTCTAAGCGTCATAGATTTGGATTAGAAATATTCATTACCTGCCAACAACATCAACGGACACCCTCAGGATCACTGTGTGCCTCCCACATGTACATGTTACTTGCTTTTCTATATAGTTAATATTCATCATGTGATGCAGTAGTCCTTAGTTGTGGAGACACCACACTTGTAAATATACTACTCGTAAATACTTTTGTGAATAGCAAACATTTGTCCACTTCCACAAAAGTGTACATTTACCTGTGTGAATCAGGTCCTTCGTTTTATGTGTTTACATTTTTTACATACCGTCATGAAAGTGGCCTAATTGCTCTAATGCCATCTGTTCTCTAATCTGCCGTCCAAATAAAATATTGAACCACCTCACTCTGATATGCATAAGTATCGCTGTTTGATAATAACAACACATTATTGCATTTTATTAGTTACCATGCCTGACACCAAAATACTTATCACATAAACCACACTCATCCAGACACAACAATAAAATGCAAAGCACATAGTAGCGGTTAGCTTCTACTGAGGGGGGGGCGTGCAAATGGAAGGGTGTGTGAATGGGCAACTAAAATAAAAAAATATATATAAAAAGGAAAACACTTCCTGGAGGGTGATGAGGCAATGTCCTCCTCACTCTAGATCTCTTCTGCTGGGACTGCAGTGTGGGCCCCAGCAAACTCTCTCAACCAATCCTGACCTGCTCACATACTGTTAACCAGCATGTGAACAGCAGCCTGATTGGTGAGAGCAGTCTCTCTGTGTGCTCCCCAGTGCCCTGGTGGACTGCACTTGCTCTCAACCTAGCTTTCTTAATACAGCTAGGTTGAGAGGTTTAGAGTGTGCATGTCTGGCTGGCCAAAGAGACATGCACACTTTAAATAGTAAAAAGGCAGCACTCTGCCCACCACTACTACCCGCTGTCACTCAGCAGGCCCTGCCCCGTCCTGACTGATGAATGATGAATTATCATTTTATTTTTAATCTCTGGCACTTTGGAGAGCACTTAATTGGGGCGATGGAGGAGGAGCCACCCCTGAAAGCACATGCAGCTTTAGCCTCTTCCTTCATGTGCATATGCATGCTTGGGCATTGCCACCCAAATTAGAATCATTTAGGACTACTTCATCACATGATAAATATGAAGGACATATAAAAGCAAGTCACATGCATATTTTGGAAGTAGACAGTCATCTAATGTTATTGGCAGATAAAGGGTATTTCTAATCCAAATCTGGCCCTAGAGGTATAAAGGTCATGGTCAATAGGTATGTGTATGTAAATTATATACATACTGAGGAAAAAAGTCTTATTTTTTAGCACCACTTTTTTTAATTGCAACTAGCCATGTTAATACTTGACCTAACCCTTATTGTTATTCCCTCCCTGAAATAGCTATAAGTTTTCCCTCACACCGTGTGTTGAGTCTATGGCAATTTATGGTGCAAATGCATACCCATTATAACGCCTGTGCTCTCATTTGCCGGCACCTTCTTATACTATCCCATATACCATCATCAACACCTTCTATGAGCTGAAGACTTCTTGTTGTGCTAACCTCTTCTTCTGTTTTAAGATATCACGTTATTGCTTTAGCAACATGAGACCTGTGACTAATAAAGTGCTTTTAAAATCTGATACATAACATTACATTACATTACTCTAGCCTTAATCAAACCTAATCAAGTGCTTTTTATTAGGCATTTACTAATACATGAACAGCAGCAAGCAGATAGCACTGCATAATTGACAGCAAATACAGCTGTTCACCTTCATATTGGATAAATGCATTATTGACCCTCATGGTCACAGATGTCGTCTGGATTTCTATTAACAGTGACTCAAGCCCTAACTATGTAACATGTTTTTTAACGCTATTTCTTACTTTCATCCAACCTGCCCCTAAAGTTAATCTACCTAAGCAAAACTCAAGAATAACTTTTAGGTGCTATCGAAATCCTTGTCCACTGCACTATTCAACAATTGCTTTGTGCATGGAGGTCATACCCATAAACCCACCCTAGGGGAGAACCTTGGTGCATTCACCAAGGTGCTTTCCTGTTGTCCTCATCGCCTTGGGCTGCAATAAAGAGCTTCTCCTGCAGGCCAAAGTAATGTTGTACCAGGCGCCCGAACCCCAGATACAACTCAATGTACATATTAGTGAAATAAGGGAGCGATTTTGAGACAAGATTGTTCTGTGCTGGTCCTCTTTTCAGATGTATTAAACTTCTCACATATAGCTTACTATGCAGAAACAGCGATTTTGAGTGTCGTTTTGACTTTGTGGCTAAATACGAGCTATAGAGTGAGGCAATTCATGATGAGGGATGGACTATACTTTCTCTAAATTCCGCCTCACCTGTTTGTAGGCAAATGTTGCCATAATAGCACAATCAGTGCAAAATATACCACATAATACTAATATCATGTGTTGTAGTTATATGCACACTGTTCATTAAAAGTTGAAGAAAGTACAGAGGTTTTTTAACAGGTTTTCATTGTTTGTAACTAAGGATCCTGACCTGCGCCTCTACAAAAACAGAAGCCTTTCTATGCAAATTGATAAAGATACGATAGTGTGGGTTTCATTATGATTTCAGCCGGGAAGCATTCCGACGACTCCTTGTCGGAATGGTTTCCGACCTACTCGGGTTCGAGGAGTCCGACTGACCGATTATGATGTTTCTGAACACCGCTCGGTCTGACTCCCATTGACTTCATGAGGAGCCTGTAATTCAACCGACAACACAGGCTCCCATTGTAAAAAGGGGTGGTTCCGGAAATCCTTGCACCCTGTGGCGGGCACCCAATGGTGACATGGTTGGAAAGAGTGGTCCCATGGGTACACCCACGGGCCCCAACCTGAGGTGTCTAGGTGAAGGTGGGCCAGTTACGGGCCCCAAAAGTCAGTTTCCAACAGCCGTTTCGTGTCGGACAGAACGATTCAGAAAGGCTGTCAGAATCCAACATTGCAATACATCGCCCGGAAACACGGTCCATAGACCTGTAGGATTCTGCTCCAACGGACTCGGAGTCTCTGAATGCCAGTTGGAACGAGTCGAAAATACCAAATGGTTACCATCTATCATAATCAGTTGGTCAGAAATGTTTCCGAGTCAGTCAGAAACATGTGTTGAGACACAGGTTTGGAAATTCTGAATGCAATTCGGAGCCTTTTTGACCGACATCATATTAAGGTCCTTAGATAACAAGTAAATATAAAAATATTAAGACAATTGAGCAGCTCACTTGTAGGGACTGCCAAAATAGATTCCCTAGTGCTTTAGGATCCACTCGTCCTCATCTTGGTGTCTATTTCCTTGTTACTGATCGTAAAATGAAATAGCGCAAAGGAGTAGCAGGCACCTTGGACACCTTTATTATGAGGGCTGAACCACTGCTTACCCACGAAATCCACCTACCGGAACAGTGACTTTCTTTGGATACAGTCCTTACCCAGACACGCTCTTCATTAGGCTTAGTAACATCAGAAGGTGACCTGCAACCATCTGTGCTTGAACCTGACTCTGCCATGCCCTCCGACTTGTCCCTGCCTCCCCCTGCACAATCACAGGACATAACTATTACGGATATTCAAAACGGGCCCAGTACTGCTACGAGGGCTCGGACTTCCAAATCCCACACTGAGGTGATCACCAGTGAACCTTCGGTTCAGAAAAAGAGGGGTGCGAGCACAATGAAATTTAAACAACAGCAAAAACAACAAGAAAAAGGACTCCGACTTTCTAGATCTAAGGGTATTGGAGATCTAGATCAAGGGTCAAGTCAGCCCATATCCAGAATCAAGCAACCTATGATTCCACCCTCATTTGACGGAGAGGACGTTTGGAACAGGATGGAGAACATGGTTACAGCCCTATTAGCCCCTATCCAATTCAAACTGACAGACATTGAAGTGAGGCTATCTAAATTAGAGGGTTTGGGTAAACGGGTTAGTCTACAGATACCACCAGAGAAAGAGATGGAGAGGGTTTTGTTCCCCTCTACGATGGCTGGGTGAGATCTTTCCTCGCAACCCCTGCACGCACTTCAAGCTGACCTCGAACACCCTAGGAACATGAATACTCTTACCCCTAACCCTTACCATCAGCCTCAATTGCCCACTTTACAAAGGACTGTGAATAGCACAAATCGGAACAAACAGACATGTCCAACTTGCATCCCCTCTTGGGCTCCCGGAGGCAAGCCTTCTAATACCTTGCATGCATCTAACTTAGTGGAGGAAAATGCTGGTATTCCACAGGAGAAGGCACAGGAGAGGGCCAACAGCATGTGGGAGGCTCATGACCGGTCTCAAACGCTGTAATTACCATCCTCAGTAGCTCTACTGGTACTGATCCTTGAGAATGTACCCCCCCCCCAGGGCAAATCAAAATAAAAATACAATTCAACTAATTGACAAAGCTTTTCACTTGCTGTCTTTTCATACATCTGCGGTGATGGGTGAGGGGCTATGGTTAGCTGACTATATTATCATGCCAAGAAGGTTAAGATGGGTGGGGGTGGCCTAAAAAATATTAGAGGGGGACTGTGTGGTGATTAATTTTAACAACCAATCAATACTGGGATCTCTCTTTTATCAGTTCCATAGAGTCCCTCCTAAGGGTACTCAGATTCTCCCCCTCCCACTTGGCTATTTTTATCCTCCTCCTTCTAGGATGGTTCAGAATCCTGCAATGTTGCTTAAGGGGGAAAATGTAAAGCCGATCCCATCGGGACATTCCGGCTTATTACTTACAAACAGATTTACACCTTTTTCCGAGATGGATTCCTGTGATTGACTACTTTCTCCACCTCCCTCTGACCACACATTAGCAGATATACCATCTAAAGTCAGAGAACCACCGACAATTTCCAAACGAGAGAAGGGGCAGTTAAACTCATTCCTTTTTGCAACTTGGAACGTGGCGGGTATAGTAAATAAATTGGGCAATGACCAATGGTTAAAAATCTGGCAGGAAGCCGATCTAATTTCTTTCCAGGAAACTTGATTTACTGACCCTATTTTTGTAAATGGATACCGTTTTTATCAATCGAGGGCAATCCAAACTTTAGCAGGGAGGGCAAAGGGGGGTCTGTTAATTTTGATCCCAAATAGATTGGATCTGAAAGTAAAACAGTTTATAGAAAATAATCCTCTTTTCCATATCCTCATTATTGGCCAGTAACTTCAAGGATCCTGGCTTCTTATTAACTTTTATAATAACAATTTCGGCCCCAATATTCATTCAGTTGTGGACGAGGTAGATAAAGAAGTTGACGCCATTTTGAAAACCCAAAACTAAAGGAACCGATGAATATCATCTGGCTAGGGAATTTTAATATCCACCCTATAAATATAGCTCACAAATGGTATGCGGTATGACTGATCTTGTGGGAACCTCATTACAACACTTTACACATAGTGTCTATGGGAACAGACTGAATAATTTACTTTCGGCTAGAGACTTGGTGATTGTAGACAACTATTCCTCTTCCACTTATTCCCTACCTAAAACTTTTCAACATCTCGCTCACAAATCTACCATAGATTTATTTTTGATTTCAACCCAGCTAAATGATAGTTGTATCAATGCGAATGTTCTATTTACAGCAATTAGCGACCACGCTACTTTAACTTGCGAAATCCGCTTTGCCCGTAGAGAAACACCTCGACAACAGGAAATATCTCCGCCTATAATCGCCAGAAGGAATGGTTATCAATTGAAGTGGGCCCAAGTTGAGAGTGCGAATATCCTTACTGAGACGGTTACAGCGCTCCTAGTATAACTTTATCAGGCTTTGACACCCTATTGGATAATATAAAACTTTCCTTAATGCGGTATAAGCCCAATAGATCCAAAATGGTTAGTGGGTGGTTTGATTCCCCTTGTACAAAAAAAAGAGAGGCATTAATTACCACTCTAGAGACACAACCGAGGGGTGTGTCATTGATTGCTTTGCTACATAGCGACTACAAATTAGCAAGGAAAGCTAGGGAGAGGGTAAGGAGGGAGGAAATATGGGCCAGCCTAGAGGCAGCGTCGGTCTCAGAGAGAAGCAAAGAGCTCTGGGTAATAATTAATGTGCCCAATTTTAAAACAAAAGGTGACTTTACCTTAAACTCACATATATCTGAAGACGACGGGGTGACCATTATACAAAATATTTTTTCCACCAACTTACCTGACCTCAGGCCTCACAGTGTAGGACCCACGAATCCTCAAGAGAGTTTAGTATTCACTATTTTGGAGGTTAAGGTGGGCCTAGAAGCCTGCCGTAAGGGGAAAGCACCAGGTCTAGATGGGGTTCTCAATTAACCTTTTTCAAACGCCCCAGTTCTCTGGGTCCCATTGTTGGCAAAAGTTTTTAATAAGATAGCGGCATTGGGTCCCCTCCCGTCATGGAAGATGAGCCTAAAAGTCCCAATTTTCAAAAAGGGAGATAAGAGATATCCAAAAAATTACAGACCCATCTCCCTCATTGACACAACTGCAAAATTGATGGGTCATCTCCTACTGTGCAGGCTTGAATCTTGGGCGTCTGATAGGAATTTTTTAATGTCAACCCAGTATGGCTTTCGACAGGGGAAGGGCACCGTGGATCAGTGTTTGAACTTTGCTCTTATTACTGATAAATATGTGAGGGCTTAGGGTGGGAAACTATATTCAGCCTTTATGGATTTGACAGCAGCGTTCAACTGGATTTCCCACCTGAAACTCTAGGATATTATGTCACAAATGGGATTGGACCTGCCCCTAATTGATATCATTCGGCAACTGATGTGGGAAAAATGGTGAGAGGACCACCTCGTTTAAGATCCTAGGAGGGGTCTGGCAGGGCTGCGTCCTCGCACCGTTTTTTTCTATTTACACGAGTGGTGTGGAGGACGTGCTGGGGGAGTGTCTTTGGATGTCCCCATGTGTGACTCTCATTGGCTCCCTATCTTGGCATATGCCGATGATGCCATACTCATTTCAAGAACAGGGGTGGGGCTCCAGCGGCTGATAACAGCATATGCAGCTTTTATTAGTTCGCTGGGCCTAAAGGTAAATGAAACAAAGACATTCATTTTAATTGCAGGGGCAGGGAAAAATGATAAACCACCACAGTTTCATATGGACTCAAAGAAAATCAAAGTGGTTAATACTTTCTCCTACTTCGAGTTCTCTTAGATAACAATCAATTCTGGAAACAGCAGGTGGGATGTAGTGCATTGACGATGAATAGGAGCTTAGTGGCATTAAAAGGTTTTACTAAGCGGTTGGGTGCCAGACCTCAGGGCACTATAAAAAAATCTATCAAGCCAAAACAATGTTGGCTGTGACATACAGGGCAGGCGTATGTGCCATGGCTCCAATTGAATTACTACAGCTAGCTGAAAACAAATTCCTGAAATCTTTGATCTCCCTTCCACAGTCATACTCTAATTTTATCTCTGACATCGAATCAGATGTCCCATATATCGCTGATTCAATTAGTTTAGCTCCACTTATGCTGTGGTTCTCGATTTGGCGTAGGGACACAGTCCCCCTGAATCAAAGGCTCATTACCGACCTCCTCAAGCTGGAGAACCATAGCTAGTTATGTAGGGCAGAAATTTTGCGCCTTAGGCTTGTCAAACCTCTTTAGACTTCCAATGACATGCCAGGACTTTTCCAAAAGTAGGCTGGCCGAGATTTACAAGATGGGGGCCCAATAAGTCCGTAGGGATAAGAACTTTGGTGTGCAGATGGTGCGGCTGTATCATCTAACACCCCAATTGTGGAGGGTGAGTTTTCATATCTGGCAGTGGTCCCACTCTCAGACCATGAGACTTTTATGATTTTATAGAGTGTACAACACCTTCTTTTCTTATTTTCACACCATAAATGTAAAATAAGGCTTAAATGTTTTTTTTAATAATGGAAGTTTTTAATATTGTGAGTTTGAATTAACTGTACAATAAATCATTCATTCATTCATTCACTCTCACACCATAAGTTCATTCTAATGAGATTCGGTCTAAATCAAATTCCACTAATGCTGGGGTATCCAGACAGACGTTTTAGGCATTCTGATTTATCAAAATGCCCTTGTGACTCTAAGTCGATTAAAAAAGATTTGCACTTGATATTTTTCTGCACTTTGTATGCCCTAGAAAGAAAGTGTTTTATTGTTCCAATTTTAAAGAGACATAATTTTAGTCAATGCCAGATTGCATTCTATTTTTTAAAATCGTACCCGAATGTATTTATGTGTTTCGCAGTTGCATCCTTCTTTGGGTATATATGAGGAAAAGGATATATGCGCTTTTATATTGAATTATGAGAAACGCCTGTATGTTTACAGCTTATTAGTTCTATGTATTTTACCTGAATTTTGATTAAGGGAAGCTCAGTTTTATGAAAGTATTGTGACTGGTTATATTTTTACTGTTTTGTAAGTGATATTATGTACTTTTATAATCTCTATATAAAAGATCGAAAAAAGTTATAAATGGAAAAATGGATGCCCTTGTGTAACTGAGACAGCTGCAATGCAGGCATCACCTTTGAAACAAAAAAAACTTTTCCACATTGTTATACTTGGCATCCTTGGTATGCTTTCCCCTGATTGTTTTGCCTCTACTGCCTGCATTTTTGATGCTGTACTGGATTTAGTTTTCCATGGCTTAGATGCTTTGGGCACTTTGTCACTGCTGATCATTGTCAAAGTGTAATAGCTTCCTGTACAAATGATTTTTGCAATTGGTTATCTGTAATTGGCATTTTTAATTTACTGGTAGTCCCTAGTAAAGTGCACTGAAGGTGCCAGGGCCTGTAAATCAAATGCTACTAGTGGGCCTGCAGCACTGATTGTGCCACCCACCTAAGTAGCCCCATAAATGTCTCTCAGACCTGCCACTGCAGTGTATGCTAGCAGATTTTAGTGCCATTTTGACCTGGCAAGTGCACCTACTTGCCATGCCCTAACCTTCCATTTTCTTACCTATTAGACGACCCTCAGGTAGACCCAAGGTACACCCATGGGCAAGGTGCACTGTATGTAAATGGTAGGACATGAACTGGTGTGTGTGACATGTCATGATAGTGAAATACTGTCAATTTCACTTTTCACTATTGAAAGGATATCTGTCCCATAGGATACAAGATAGAGGAATAAAGCTTAGGCTCTCTGGACTCAGAATTTAAAAACACATCTTTTAGTAGAGATTGCTTTTAAATTATGTGTTTGAAAATGCCACTTTTGCAAAGTAAACATTTTCTTATTTAACCATTCTGTATGGCTCTGCTGTTTTGTTTGTTGACTCTCTGGTTTTGGAGTGACGGGGGCTGGGATGTGCATTCACTGTAGACAGCCACTGCGGAAGGGGGGTGATTGAGGTGTCCCTGGCCCTTCTTGGATGTCACAGAGCTGGAACACCTTGGTTGCATTTAGAGTAGTGGGAGGAGTTTTCCTTGTACCTGAATAGGGCCTGTCTCCCTTGCAAAATTATTTCTCTGGTCATACTGCACCCGTGAGGACAGTACTGGTTTGGACTGGGCTCAGAGACCCTGACACGAAGAAGTACAATGACAAAATGGGGTATAAGTAATGGACCTAAAACCCCAGAACTTTAGATCACTTCTGGACTCAAGAGGGACCTTTGCTAAGGAGAAGAGCAGGAGAGCTGTGAGGAGGAGTACTGCCCCTTTGCAGTGTGCTGTGTGGGGTTGGCCAGCAGTTGCTGCTTCTGCCAAGGAAAGGACAAAGACTGGAACTTTGCTGAGAAACCGGCTTGGAGAAGAACCTTCAAGGGCTTGAGTGCGCTGACCTTCTGTTATGAATTCTCAGGGGCACAAGGACTTTGCCTCCAGCTCCCCTAAACTCTACTGCTGAGAGTTCTGACATGCCCGGAGGAACCTGTTCCAGTTTAGGGCCGATGGAGGTTGTTCCTGCTGTTGGGAGCTAGAAGAAACCCAAGAGAAGCAAAAAAACAATATCTGACACCGTCAACAATGCCGCCATGCCGCTGTGACCTGTATCGAGGCCAGGGGCACCGCTCGTGAATTGCTTCGCGCACCGCCCTGCCTGCACCACAGCTCTGATGTCCTTCAACGCCTGCTGACTCTCGCAGTTATCGGCCATCCTAACGTCAGGGTTCACACCGACTCTGTCACCACCAGCACCTGCTTCCAGTTTACGCTGCGCCGATAACCGATGAGGGTGCCTCCACAAACTTGCTGACTTTGCATCGCCTCACCGGAACCAACTCCTCATCGCCGATGCAACCCTCTTACCCTGTCCTGGATTTGACACGTCACCTCCTCGCGGACACAACTCCTTGCCTCACTGTGGCAGTGAGGGAGCCAACCTCAGCATCAACGCCTCACCTCCACCATGCCATGCATCTTCCTAGACTTCATTTTCCAAGGTACTGTTTATTCGGGGGTCCGTGTGACTCCGTGTCCAACGTCACGCACCTTGCTGTCGGTACCATACTTTGGATTTATTGCTGTCAAAACATAATAATAGCCCCAGGTGGACCTATTTGTTTTCTACAAGCTTTATGTTTGAAATAACTGTTTTGAAGGGCTATTTTACTACGTGTATGCTGGATTTTTGTCATTTTGGTCTTGTTGAGTTTAGATAACGATAGTTTATTTTTCTAAACTAGTGTGGTGTCCATTTGTGGTGTTATCCTGACTAGAAGCAAAGGTCTTACTTGAGCAAAGGTACCTACTTCTGCCAACTAGAGACCCACGGTTCTAACACACGTACTTTATGAATAATTTGTAATTATACCTATACCTAGCCCCTGGCCCCAGGGCCCCTAAGGGAACATCAAGGATCCTTACAAAACAGATTAAAGTCAACAATAAAATGCATGGACGGCACACCACCGCTAGGCCCAAACCAAAAAAATATCAGCAAAATTCGGTAAAAAGCATATGTTGGGCCCTCCACACAAGACATTTCCCCAGACAAAACAGGGCAATATGCAGCACATTTGGGTGGAAGAGTGGAAAATAACCTAACTATGCTGTAGGCCTAACAGTATCCTTAGACCATCAGGACAGCATAAGAGAAAACTGAGATAATTACGGAAAGAAATATTAATATCCATGCCTACAGACTACCACAAAGTGCCTAATACAATTGCAGGAGATTTAGCCAAGAGTGTTGTCACACTTCCTGCACCTTGACAGGTCACCCCCAAAAAGAAATAAAAAAGGAAAAGCTTTGTGGCACAGTTGGGGAGCCTACTAAAATATTCATTGCTCCTGATTGGAGCACTCCATAATGCCCCCAGGGCCTGTTACTTAGCACATTTGTCTTGCTTGTGGGGCCCCATGGCAGCTGAGATGGAGGCTACAGGAGTGTAGGAGCCCCCAAAGAAATTTAAGGAACTGATCCTACATTTGTGAGGTCAAGGAATCCATGACGCTCTGGGATTTTTATATATTTTTTTAAAGCACTCCTAAATCTTGAACATTTCTTCTACAGATGGGAGTGTTGCACTCTCTAGAATGGGTAAAAGAAATGTGCAGTGCCTTCTAGTGGTTGTATCCATGATTGCAATTTATGAGGCCAGAAAGTGGTGCCCTCCAGGAGCAGTTTGCATGGTTGCATTCTATATAACCTAAAAGTAGGTGAAAAAGCACAAAAAATCACATTATGTTCTTCTTAAACTGCTTTATTGATATAATATTGTTGACAGGGATTACAGATCAAGGTTGATATGATTTAGCATTATTAATGATTATATTTCCACATGTTTATTATTGATGATTGCATTTACATACAAAATTGTGGTTTAATTGTCTCATCATACGTGAACCCCTGATAAAGTCAATAGGCCTATTTTATTTAAAGTACAACTCTAGTATAATGTGATTTGCTGGCTGGTATAGGTGCGGGATATGGTGACTGTGGTCAAATGTGATTTCAATTACATCTATGGTATTTTTAATCTGCCTTATTCAAAGATTTGTAAAATTAATGCATAGTTTTAGTAGAGTGTGTTTGTGTGTAATAAATGTATGTTTCCTTTTTCTAATCAAAAAGCACTCACTGTACAATCACTTATTGAGTGTTAATACTGCGTGCCAGTGAATGACGATTACAAGCCCACAGCACCTCCCCTGAATATGCCCTGGACTGCTCTGCTTTGCCCCCTGAGAGAGTCAAGCACTAAAATAATGTGCTTGGTTCCCAATAAGGGGAAATTGTGAACCAAATTACTTGCACATGCCTCACAATCTACACAACGAATGCCCCAATTTCCTACATCAACCAAACAAGAACATTAAGAAAGGAGCATGAAAGAAAATGCAAAAATTCAATATCATCAGCAAAAATACCAGGCATTTCCTCTGCTTATTCAATTTAGAAAACTAGAGTATATCTTAATAAATAGGATGATACCAAAACAACAAACAATTCAATCAGTAAAAACAGAGATATGCTTTATTAAAGTTTTAGGTGAAAATAGTGCCAAAAACATCAAAGCAGTACTCATGGTAATCTGGTCCCACTGGACTAGCCTTATGTCACAAGTTCAGGGTGACCACATTGGAGGGCAATTCAGATGCAGGGATCAGGGCCCACGAGGAGGAGGCTGTTGGTGTGAGGAGCTGGTCGAGTGTAACAGAAGGTCATTGCTGTAGAGCGAAGAGCAAGTTGTGCATTGGGGACAGTCATTGCTGTAGTGCAAAGACCTGGTCGTTGCTGAAGACTTTGATTGGTGATCGTCGCTGGCTGCTGCTCCTACCGCAAAGTGCAGGACTTGCATTGTAGGTTGTTATGGATAGTTGCTGTCATTGTGGATAACGACTCAGAGAGGTCAGCAGCATGTCCAGGCAGGTCTAGCTAGTCAGCTGAACAGTTGCAGGGAGGACTCCGGAATCTTTCTGTAAGTCACGCAGAAAGTCAGCCAATTGACTCATGGAGTCACTCTGGGTAGCCTGGGTTCAAGGCAAGCCCAATCTTCCTTCTTTAATCAGTAAGGCAGTCCATCTTTTTCAGATAACAGGGCAATCCTTCTTCAGATTCTTCCACAAGTCCTGGATGGTTCTGATGGGGGTTTTGAAGATCTCACTTTAATACTTGATGCTGGCCTTTGTGTGTTGCATTCTCTATTCTATCTCCAAAACCCACTCTGGTCAGGTCTTCCCCCCTCCACTGCAATTGGCTCCAAACTTTCTAGAGTGACCAAGGCAAGGGCAGACCTGGAGTCAGGTTCCTTTGTGTGTACTGCAGGCGGGGTGCTTAGAAGCATAATTAAAGCAACTCATCGCTGCCATCATGACAGGAACACCCGCTCCCCTCTCACCCAGGCCTCTTTTCTCTCACTGTCTTTAAGCAATCCACAGCCCACAATAGGAGAACTATGCACAGTCATGTGACCCAGGATTTTAGCAGGAAGGCATAGTTGATTTGGGCAGAAAACTTTCAACTTTCTAAAAGTGGCATTTCTGCCGAGCAGAAGACGATAGCAGTAGGTTTCATGCCGGTTCCTTCACTCACCAACTAATATGTTGCCCTTACGTGAAGAGCCTACGCCCTGCCCGTTGAAGCACTTTAGAGCCCATAATTAAGTCTCTTCTTTTTCCACTTTTTTGCCTGCTCACTTATTTGATTGAGCTCATATACCACTAGCGATTTGCCAGTAGGTACACAGGGGATCAGGATAGGGTGCGCCTTTTAGGGGGCCCACACCTTCCGTCCACCTGTTTTTGGTCCTGAGGAATACCGGGCAATCGCCCATTTGGTAGAAACATGTTGACCAATCCACACAAACACATATAGAGATTTTCTGGTCGTAACTCGCCTACCAGTATCTTGCCACTATGTTTTAATATTGTTCAGTTGCTCTACAATAAAAATTATATTTTTGAGATAAACCAGGACAATTTTTTAAATTTTTTTGCACCTACAGTCACAACCCGCTCCACTGTATTACAGGTGTTGAAGCACATCCTGGTGACGTTAGGTCACCAGGGTGGACCCCGATGATGAAGCATGTCACCACTAGGCTGGTGAGTGAGGGGTTTTAAACAAAAGGATGAATTTTTTCCTTCATGCCAAAAAGTTTACCCTCCAGAGAATTTTTCAAAATCTCCGCTGGGGATACTCCTTTTTTTTGTTTCATATATTTCTAAAATGGTGACATAAAATCAGACTTTATCATTAAAGAGGATTTTAAATTACAGTTCATTAGAGAGGATGCATCATTTCTCTATTCTTACATATAGGAAAAACGACTTTAGGAGATTTTTACTGCCAGAACATGTAAAACTTAATTTCACGTCCTACGTTTTCAATAACATGAAAACTGCGGTAAAAGCCTTTAAGGCCTACAATAGGAGTGATTCATAAGTATTAAAAGGGAAGGTTTTGTCCTGAGATGTTTTTCAGTGCTCTTTTAGTGGGAGTTAAAAGAAGATATAAGACACGCTATAAGTTAGTTGGTATTAACAGTCTAATGCAGGTTTATTTTTTATCAAAAAAAGCACAGAAGAACTTTGTAGTAAGAATCTGCCACTTCTATAGAAAAGGAGTGAAATACATAAAAATGTTGTCATAAATATCTCATTTCTTTTTATCAATCCACAGCTCGAAAACAGAGCAGAAGAAAAAAAGTAATAATTAATTTTTCATTGTTTAGACCTGATCTGACTTTTTCCTCACTGCTGGCTCTGGCAGTAGGCATTGTGATGTCAGCACTTAATCATAATAAGTTATTACAGTTGATTTCTGATATTAATTCTTTGTAATACTTGGAATTCTATAGTTCAGTCTCTAATTTCGTTTTAATAGGCAACTTGTGGCGCACCATGTCGATGATTATAAAGAAAAGATGCCAGAACTCAACTATCATAAGATTATTGCTGTTGTGCTCTGCCATCACAATGCCTTCTGCAGAGCCAGCAGCTGAGGAGAAAGGCAGGTCAGGTCGAGGAGCATAATTGAAGCAGCTGTTTAAAGCAACAAACTGAACATTGCTTTTCTTTCTTCTGCTCTATTTCCATGGCTTACAATGACAAGCAGAGAGAATATGTTATTTTTAACAAAAAAAGCACAGACGAACTTTGCAGTAAGAGTCTGCCACTTCTATCGAAAAGGAGTGCAATACATAAAAATGTTGTCATGAATATCTAATTTCTTCTTATCAATCCACAGTTCAAAAACAGAGCAGAAGAAAGAAAAGCAATGATTCATTTTTCATTGTTTAGACCTGATCTGCCTTTTTCCTTACTGCTGGCTCTTGCAGAAGGCATTGTGATGTCATCACTTAATCATAATACGTTATTACAGTTGATTTCTGATATTATTTCTTTGTAATACATGTAATTCTACAGTTCAGTCCCTAATTTCTTTATATTAGGCAACTTGTGACACAAAGTCAATGATTATAAAGAAAAGATGCCAAAACTCAACTATTGTAAGATTATTGCTGTTGTTTTCTGCCATCACAATGCCTTCTGCCAGAGCCAGCAGCTGAGGAGAAAGGCAGGTCAGGTCAAGGAGCATGATTGAAGCAGCCGTTTAAAACAACAAACTGAATATTGCTTTTCTTTCTTCTGCTCCATTTCCATGGCTTACAATGACAAGCAGAGAGAATATGTTTATTTTTTGCGCTCCTTCAATAGAAAACCTAGCATCTTTTCTCATGTTTTTACACATTCCAAGCTACTGCAGTTTTATTTTTTAAATGACTTTTATTGAACTACTTCTAATATCTGTTTGCAAATAATATCCAACAGAATTGTTGATGTTTTTAATTTTGCACTAGAGGTTTTTATTCTTCATGTTTGCAAACATGCTTGCTCTTTCATATGACAAATCTATGCACCAATTTTTTAGATGGTTTATGGAAAAGGTGATGGCGTGATGTGACCATGTATTATATGGGATAAAATAACCCTGGCAGACATGATAAGGATATTGCTTGGCACCTCGGAGTTCTATAAGGTTATAAAGGATATCGGCCTTCTACCTGGTTCTTCCATACGGTTATGGAACTCCTTGGTTGCTTGCAATATCCTTAAATATATGGTTGAAGGTACTTTACCCTTTAAATAATCAGCGACTGGGTGCATCACCTGTCAACTGTTATAAAGAAATTGGATACAGGTTTTGATACAGGGATTGCAGAATGCCAAAAATTATAAGTACAAATGAATTGCTTGTCTTTTACATATGCACGTAATCACAGGTTCAATAGATTTCAATACTGTGAGGGACAGAACAGGTGCACTCTCTATGACAGCAGGAGAGATTTAAGGGAGTCTTCCCTCACTTTTTTGTATACGGTTTGCTAACATCAAACCATTAAAAGTGGTTTAATTAATCACTTGCGAATATCATATGTTTTGTGCTTGCTTAATTTGTTCAGTAATTACTAACATCTAAACTGTTGTTACATAAACCTAAGTTTTCAAGTTTAATAGTGCACATGCAAAATCAGCATACATCCCTAATGGAATGCCCTAAGCTGAGAGTAGACGAAGGTAGCAAATTACTACAGTACTCTGGCCATAAAAGATGTGAATGCATTTCCATGCACTTCATTCTAAAATGCCTACTTCCCTCTACAAATGCATATGCTATCAGTGGCGGCTGGTAATTCTACTAGGGATGTGGGTGGGGGACCACACAAGTACACATACAAACTCACTCCCTCACTCACACAAATGCATTCACTTACACCCTTTCACAACTCTCACTAACAAATGCACATATATTCATGCATATACGCTTGCAGGCACCACGCATTAAAAAAACATAAAACTTACCGTCCCTAAAGAGAAGAAAGCATCAGAGTTCACAAGAGGGTCAGAACTGCTGCCTCCATCAATGAGAGAAGGCAGCAGTAAAATTAGTGACCCCTCCCCACTCTGTTACGAGGTGAAACTGATTGACACTCTGCCCTTGGCACTTCAGGGCTTAAAACTGAAGCACCCATGTCAGAAGCTATCAGTGATGCTCCCCCTCATCATGAGGGGGAGGGGTTCAAGGCACTTTTCCCAGGCTGAGAATGTCACACCCACAGGGCTATGAAATCATCAACCTGAAAAAGATCAGCTCAGGCAGCGAGAAGCATGCACATTTAGCGCATGTCTAGTTCCTGACTGCCTGACCTGAAAACAAAAATATTTCTTCAGACAGTCTTCTTGCTGGGAAAAAGGTGGATGGGGTGGCTTTGCGGCCCATATGGACTAGCCGCTGATGTATGCCATCTCATTGTACTTCACACACTACAAGAGCACATCTATCCTCAAATTCTTAGCCATTCAAGCATGCACAAATCATGAAAAGTAATTAATTTGGAGGCCTATGACCAGGACCTTTCCTTTTGACTTTAATTAAGTCTCAGTTAGTTTTAACATGTCTGAGTTCCTGCATGGTGGAGCCCGGTTCATTTGAGCACAATTGAATTTCCTGTATCACTGTAGGCTCCAATTAGAGCCAATTAGAGCCACGCAGGCTGGTCATGCTTAATTTAACTGTCTTTAGTAGGTAGGAAGTGGAAGTCAATGCCATGTTCTGCAGAACCTTCCAGCAAAGATGTCAGCAAAACACCTGAATGCCCTTGATGATTGATTTTTTCAGCATTCCATCCATCATCTGTTCTTTTTGCATTTGTCACCGTAAGTGGGAAGGGTATGCCCATACGTGGGTCCGGTGCTCGCTATGCCAACAAATTAAAGCTAGTCTGGCTGATGGGTGTCATACCTGGAAACGGGTCCCAGGATGCTTTGTTTCGGGTCCAGGGAAGACCGGGCCTGGCAGTTCGGGCTGGACTGTTCCCATGGGGATCAGGGTCAAGGCTGATTTGCCTATGGGTTGGTCTAAACTGTATTGATGTGGTGAGCAAAAAAACTGTTTTTCTAAACTGGTGTGGTGTTCTTTGTGGTGTTTTCACAGTGGTACTGTAAGTGTTGGTACAGATATGTTACACATTGCCTTTGAGATAAGCTTGTCCGCTTGTGCCGAGCTACCAAGGGGGTGAGCAGGGGTTATCTAAAGTGTGTATCCCCCTTACTCTGACTAGAAGCAAGGGTCCCTATTTGGACAAAGGTACCTACCTCTGCCAACTGGAGACCCCCATTTCTAACAACAAGGTTATGTGGTCCTTTTAATATTCTACTGGCTTGTATATGACGCAAAGTTACACATATGTGTTGAGGTTGTTGCAGAGAAGAATTGTGAGGATTTTTTATGAAATCTCTATTATACCAAGGCACATACGATTGAGAGGTATGCCTCTTTCAATGGAACGAATACATTGTGCTCCCAAAAGAACATCTCCATGAGGTTAATAGACACTCTAATATATGTAGTTTTACTTGCTGGTGTTGCTTGAACATGGAATACCTTGAAACAACAAGAGACAAGAGACATTTAGCAAATCAGGAACAGTTTGTTTAATTAAACATTACGGTTGGGGGATCAGTTACTGACATAGGGTCTGAGGACTGTCTCAATTTACAAATGATCTGAGATGTTCTTATAACCAGATCATTGTATGTCATAAACAATGTTGGTGATCCTTGTATGGTACGGAATGCAAGTTGCTACCTTTGGAGCCATAAATTAATTGTGTCCAGGTGTCCAGCATGGGGAGCTCATGATGACTGTGTGTGCTGTATCCGGATTGGCTTTGTATTCCTAACTCCTGTGGCATCTGACTTTATGGTATTTTTGGAGCACGCATACCCTTTCAGCTATGTGCACTTTATTGGGGTCATGCTCCCTGGACCATTGTGATGTCACTGCACCTATCTGTAGGATTGATCTGGGATTTCCTGTTTGTGCATTTGTCTGCCGGGCACATACAATCCCACCTGTGATCTATCCTTCAGTGACCTTGGGTCTAGGTCAAAGGGCCTGCCTTACTACATATTTTCAAGTCGGCGTTCAAGTGGAGTTCACAACAGGTGAATCTGTCAGTAAAGATTTTATTTCATTCTTCATATTAACTTTGACTTTTTTATTATTAACACTGGGTCAGATGGAGTTCTGGTCCTGAGTTGATCCAACAGATGGAGCTCTATGGGTTGAAATGTCGACAATGTTGTGGGGGGCATTTGTGACAGCTTTTGTTTTGTGGTACAGCATTTTGAGCTGGACTAATATGATGGATTTATAATATGCCCAAATTGTATACATGCATCATGTTTATCAATGCACTACTGCACCTATGAGCACTGCTCCATCTGCACCTTTTCTGATTCACTTACTGGCACTATTGATATAAAGTATATAATGAAAGTTTAATTTTTTAATACATAATCCATAGTATTGACATGCATATTTACCTCATGGGACAACTGAAATGAGTCTTACAGAACCACTTGTTGTATGTGTTATGTAATTGAGTATGGCATTAGTTGTTTAAGTTATAAACTATAACAAGCATAGCTCTAATGTTTGTGTAGTTTATATGTCTTGTACAAATGTTGTAATGCTTAACTATAACTATCATGTAACCTTTTTTTGTGAATTTAATTGTTTTTTATGTTTATGTTATTTTTGATTTTTCTTCTGTGTTTCATTTGGGCTACAATATTGTATCCCACATATGACAGGAAGTTTTTGGAAAAATTACATGTTTAAAACATTATGAAATCAGCTTAAACGTTTAAAAAACATTATTAGGGACTAGCATTCTTGTGATATAGCTACAAGATGACTCTTTAGTTTGTATAGTTTCTTTTCAAATTTGCAGGTTCTGCAGTGCTCACTCAGTAGTAACTTGGTACGCCACAAGTTTAACATTGCTTCTAATAGGCTTGTAGAAGATCTCGCCAGCCAATAAGAAGCCTGTTGTTTTCCTCTTGGTTGTGTTCTGGTGCAGAGCTACTGAGAGCTGTCCCAACCCTGCTGCATCTTGGGGTGGTCTTCTTCTGGAGTTGGTGTGGAGATGGCCAAAAGACTTCAACTGTTGCAACTGCTCCAGATCCTTTGGAGGGTGAGGAAGAGGAAATTGCTGTAGAGGACCAGGAGTTTGAGCATTGGCACAAATTGAAGATTTCTGTGGTCTGGCAATTCTTCTCTCTTCTACCTAGGGAGAAGAAAATTCATGCTACCCCGGATACATGGTGCCTCTGCAACAAAGTTATTTCTCAGGGGACTGGGCAACATTATTCTTTTGGGACCACAGCAATGAGGAAGCACCTCCACACCATGAAAACTACCCGATTGGCATGTGCTAAGAGTAGGCAAGATGTGGACTTACTGTAACTGGGTCAACAAACATCTGGTGCACTGGCCAGCATGATACCTGCTCCTGTTTCCTTGACTTCTGACGTTCAGTGGCAACGATGAACCCAGTCTTCCATCTCAGCTCCACCCATTATTCCACCAGCTGGCTCCCAGGTTCTATGAACCATCTTCGCCACAAACAGAATATCATTGAGCAATATATGAGTATAGCCACATACTATCTGTTCTGCCAGACTGTTATTTTGGCAGGAGAGAGTGACTTGAAGATTTATCGTGGGCTGGTTCTTCTCTACGCTGCTCTCCCCGGAACCAGGAGTTTTTGGGGGGTTATCTAGGACATGTTTTTAAACACTACTTCCGGTTTTTATTCACGCTGACCTAAAGTTCATTCCTAAAAAAACAAAAAAAAGAAGAAAAAACTGTTCTTCTTAGAACTACTTTCAACATCATTTAGATAAAGAGCTGTGCAACTTGTCACCAACAGGTGCTGGCAGTAAGTGATTGTAATTACAGAGTGAATGAGAAGATAAGTAATTACTTAGGGGCCCATTAGGATGGCAGGTGGATTGCCCCCGCCAGGCTGGCGGTAGCCACCGCCAGCCTGGCGGGGGCAATCCGCCCGCCATCCGCACCTGAATTCCCCCGCGATATAAGGATGGCGGGGGGCACCGCGGCGGACGGAAAGACCGTCCACCGCTTTTCCACCCTTGTCGCCTTGCGGTCTTCACTCTGGGGTCCCCCTGTGGGCCCCCAGAGTGAAGGAGAGGTGGAGGGTGTACATGGGGGTCCCTGTGGTACCCCCTTCATTTGCATAAACAAAGCGGCAGGCACTGCGCGGTGCCTGCCGCTTTGTTTATGCAAATGCATTAATGCATTTTTAGCATTTTGGTGGGCGGTGCAGAGAGCACCGACCGCCACAATGCTAAAAATGCAGGATGTGCCTGCCACTGTGGCGGGCACATCCTAATACCCCCCACGGGACCACCGCCCCTATGGCGGGCGGTCCCAAACCCCGGTAGGATGACGGGCGGACAAAGTCCGCCCGTCATCCTAATAGGCCCCATAGTGTCCATTAAAACAATCACAATATTAAATGCTGTTTTAATTAAAGATTACTTCGCAGTACATGTCCTCGTACTCTGTTTTTAAACAGTGTAAACATAATAGACATCAAATTCAAACAGGAGTTAGAGCAATAGGTTACCTAACCTACCATGCAGTAAGGGCAACTATTTATATCCTAAACAGGGTGCACAGAACCACAAATTTAACACCCTATCAAATTCAAAAGGAGAAAAACTCCTTAATTCACATCAATCTTTAGCAGTTCAACACCCTAAATTGACCAAGCGAATCTCATATATTAGCAAGGGCTCAGCACAATTCTCACAAGCAATCACTGAATATAGGAGATAATTATTACAGTACACAGTATCCTTCAGATCCTTTTTGTTATCACTTATTTATTCATTTTCTTCTGTTGTTACCAAATTACAACCGTAGACAAGCATTTCGTTCTCTTGGACTTCTTGAAGGCTAGAAAAAAAAAAAACATAAATACAACATGTATTTACAATATGTACAGCCAATTGTCCAAACACCTCAATTTCACATAATTACAAATTTTGTGCAATTTCAAAGACAATTAATAGTACAATCCAACGCACAAGCTAAAAAAAGAAGTCAAAAGTCATAACACACAGTGATTATTTTATATCCAATGGTTTCTATGTAATGAACAACATATTTCGGATTTCATAGATATAGAGCTAGGCACACCCAGTAAGATCACACGATTCACATACCACCCATAGAATTCCTTCTTAAACAGACATGTAAAGCTCATACATCTTTCGATTGTTCAAATATATTATGTAGGCTCTAATGATGAAATCCTACAAATGATTATAAATTATATTAATGAACATGGTCTTTTCTGTGATTATGGAATATGGTGCAAATAAGAATGCCCAAAATGAACCATTCATAGTTCCTACCTCTAATTTGAGAAGTGCCAATCCAAGGCCCGTGATGTGGGTATTCCTTCAAAAATATTCTTTGGCTTTTCTCCAGTTATCCAATAGAAAAAAATACATTGGAAATTGTTGCCAGAGTTCTATTGGTGAAGGACCTATCATAAAAAATATTAATATCTGATTACAATCCCTTTAATAATAATCTTAAATCTGTTAACTCTAATTGGAAGGAAGGATTTATTGTGTTGTCCTAGGAAATGCCCATTATTGGTTCCTAAGTTTGGGAACAGCGTTATTGAGAGGAATGAATAAGAAAATCCCCCATTTTATGAAGGAAGAACATTCTAATGAGTGACATCTAAAAAAAATAAAACAGCATTATTATTTAAAGTGATTGATCAAGTCAATGGCATCTAACATCCGGCATCTAGCCAAATTATTAGTTCCATCTTACTGCCATTTAGAAGGAGAAAGGTATTGTTGCATTTGTAAACAAAAAGCTTTGAAATGGCAATTAGATCAAGTCCATTGCCATGTGTTGCGCTTTGTGGGAACCATCTTAGGTAATCATGTTTAAACATCTGCAGGTGTCCAAAACAATGTAAATTCATATGCTATACAGTTGCCATCTTGGAAGTAAAATACAAACGTTTCTACCGGATTTAGGAAATTATGTGACTTAATTCTCATTTGCATTGAATATAAATTTTACACATCATGTGACTAAGTCCCCATTTGCTATGGCTGTTAGAAATGTAGGGACGGGAATCTATCTGCCTCTCAATAGTTGCAAAGTTTGCATATTATTATATATTATTCATTACCTATGTGTTGTTGTTCTCAATCACAGTGTTCCCAAACATAGGAACCAATATAGGGCCATTCCTAGGTCAGCATAATAATTCCTTCCTTCGAAATAGGTGTAGGAGAGTAGGGTCTGCTTCCTACGGTTACCCCCACTTTTTGCTGTGTTTCACTGGTTTTTCGACTTTAGTCTGGCTGTGGCCCTGCTAATCAGGACCACAGCCTAGCTGGTCTCTCTCTAAATTGATTGCATGTACCTTAGGTACATATCAGATTGATTACTGGGTTACCCTTGTGAGTCCCTAGTATTTGGTACCTTAGGTACCAAGGGCATAGGTACCCCAGAGGCCTACCAGGGGCTGAAGCATGTATTATGCCACCCCTGGGAATCCACCTTACCCAGGCTGAACTGGCAGCCTGGATATGGTGGTGTAATCACCCCTTACTGGGGTATAGTATACCTATATTCCCCATTTAAAACAGACACATATCAAACTATAAGTCACTCCTATGGCAGGCCTTGACAAACCTGAAGGCAGAATGCTTGGTGTTGTGTGATAGGGTGCCCTAGCATGAGCGGAGCCCCTCTGCAGCTTTCAGAATCCCTTCCTTATAGCTATTCTGTGATATGGACATACCATATACTCTTAAGTGCAATATAATCCTCGCCTTTAATGCTAACTTTGGTGTGGCTTTATCAAAACATGTCGTGTTTGGTGTCAAACACTTTGGAATACTACCCACCTACCAGTTCTGGCAGCGGGGATAGCATTCCACCCTTCTAGAGGTAGAAGACATGTACACACTTACTTTCCCGGTAAGAGTTTAAAAGAGCCTCAGCATCACAAAATGGATGCTGCTGCCACAGACACGCATCTGACCTCCTGCTGATGGATGAAACTCCGGCAGGGGATGCCTGGACAATAGGTTTTCAGCCAGACAGGCTTTAGTGTATTGGGTCAGGGAGGGTTGCATTCAGTGAATGCTTTCCAGACACTGCCTGGGGCACACAAGGTGCTCCATGCATTTCACAGTTCAAACCGGTTGCTGGGGAACTCAGCCCCAGCTCTGGCACAAAACTGGACAAAGGGGAAAGGGTATAATCACTCCCTCCCCAGGTCCTCCTATAGGTGGGGCCCTAGTGTTAGTCCATCCCCTAAACTTAGTATAAGTATAGGAACCCAGTCACTGAGACTTTAGATTACCCTAGACGAAACTCTGAAGACAAAATCCTGGACCTTCGACATTCCATATCGACTGGAAGGCAGAAGAAATCTCCCTTGAGGTCAAGGAGAGACCTCCCTGTTCAAACAGGCACCCAAGAGCATCTTGCCGGTCTGCGTTTTCGAGGCTCCCGCTGGATCCTGAAGAATCTGCGACACAGAACATGGACTTGCAGACATCTCTGAGGCTGACACGAGATCACAGCAAAGCTGAAGCCAAGACGAGGGACGTGGGACCGGAACTCCTGGACATTCTGCAAGTTTGCAAGTGCACCTACGTCCCAAAGTTTCCCGAAGTTGTGCATTGGGCTATTTGTTGCCCTGGCCCCGAGCACCTTTTGCACTGAAGCTGAAAGGCCTGCACTCCATGAGTGTTCCGTGGACCTGCTTTCTTCTCCGCAGCTTGAGGCTCCTTTGTGATTTCTAGTTTGTTGGTTAGTGGGTCCCCACGAAGGACAATCCTTTGTCTCTTTGTTCTGTGATATGGCCATACCATATACTCTTAAGTGCATTATAATCCTCGCAGTTAATGCCACCCCTGGGAATCCACCTTACCCAGGCTGAACTGGCAGCCTGGATATGGTGGTGTAATCACCCCTTACTGGGGTATAGTATACCTATATTCCCCATTTAAAACAGACACATATCAAACTATAAGTCACTCCTATGGCAGGCCTTGACAAACCTGAAGGCAGAATGCTTGGTGTTGTGTGATAGGGTGCCCTAGCATGAGCGGAGCCCCTCTGCAGCTTTCAGAATCCCTTCCTTATAGCTATTCTGTGATATGGACATACCATATACTCTTAAGTGCAATATAATCCTCGCCTTTAATGCTAACTTTATTTTGGCTTTATCAAAACATGTTGTGTTTGGTGTCAAACACTTTAGAATACTACCCACCCTTCCAGTTCTGGCGGCGGGGGTAGCATTCCACCCTTCTAGAGGGAGAAGACATGTACACACTTACTTTCCCGGTAAGAGTTTAAAAGAGCCTCAGCATCACAAAATGGATGCTACTGCCACAGTCATGCGTTTGACCTCCTGCTGCTGGACAAAACTCCGGCAGGGGAGGCCTGGACAATAGGTTTCCTCCCAGACAGGCTTTAGTGTATTGGAGCAGGGTGGGTTGCATTCAGTTAATGCTTTTCAGACACTGCCTGGGGCACACAAGGTGCTCCATGCATTTCCCAGTTCAAACCGGTTGCTGGGGCACTCAGCCCCAGCTCTGGTGCGAAACTGGATAAAGGGGAAGGGGTGTAAGCACCCCCTCCCCAGGTTCTCCCATAGGTGGGACCCTAGAGTTAGTCCAGCCCCTAAACTTAGTATAAGTATAGGAACCCAGTCACTGAGACTTTAGATTACCCTGGACGGAACTCTGAAGACAAAATCCTGGACCTCTGACATTCCATATCAACTGGAAGACGGAAGAAATCTCCCTTGAGGTCAAGGAGTGACCGCCCTGTTCAAACAGGCATCAAAGAGCATCTTGCCAGTCTGCATTATCGAGGCTCCTGTCGGATCCCAAAGAATCTGCGACCGAGGACATAGACTTAAAGACATCTCTGAGGCCGTCACGAGATCCCAGCAAAGCTGAGATCCGCAGCCGAGAGGAGAGATGTGGGACCAGAACTCCTGGACATCCTGCAAGTTTGCAAGTGCACCTACTTCCCGAAGTCTCCCAAAGTTGTATATTGGGCTATTTGTTTCCCTGGCCCGAGCACCTTTTGCACTGAAGCTGAAAGGCCTACACTCCATGAGTGTTCCGTGGGCCTGCTTTCTTCACCGCAGTTCGAGGCTCCTTCATGATCTCTAGTCTGTTGGCTAGTGGGTCCCCACAAAGGACAATCCTATGTTTCTTGAGCTTTCCTGATTGCTTCCAACGTGCTCTGACTCCCTTCCAAAGGGTGAGTACCTCAGACTTTGCTGGTCTGCACCGAAGCCAATGTTTGCATTTTGCATGGGTTGTTTGTTGCTAAGGCTTGTTGGGTCCAATCGGGATTCTGACGCTGCTGCACTCAACATCCTTTGTGGGACAGCTCTATTACAGCTCCTGGTTGTCGTCGACGCCTCCTGGTCCTCGTGGCTGAAGAGTCAAGCTTCACCTACTTCACTTGAAAGCACCCGACACCGGCTGGCATCTTCCTTTTGCCATCCTGTGGAGAAGTGTGGCTCAGGGGTTAGAGGCGGCAGACCCGGAATCTGAGAACGGTCCTGGACCAGGGTTCAATTCTTCGCCCCGGCGGGTCTTGGGCTAAAAATTCCACGGACTCGATAATTCTCGCCCCAGTGCCTCCTCGACTCACGGGTTCACACTCTGCAACTCTGGGCAACAGCTTGCTTAATCTCCACAACGGCCCCTCGTGGCGGGATGCCTGACTTTCACCTTGTGGATACCCTGCTATCTCACAGGGGAATATCAGGAAGGGTTCCCTAAGCAAGCGCCGGGAAACCCACTGCGGGTAGCTGTGCGCTATATAAGCTCAACTACATTTACATTTTACATTTACATCCTAGTCACTGGCTAGTGACCAGACTCTGTTCCTTTTGCTGTTTTTATGGATCCATGAGATTATCTTGTAGAGATTAATAGACAATTGCATAACAATACTTGCTTTGAAAAACTAAAGGAACATTCTATTGCCTGAATTGAGAGATACATTAATGCTAGACTTATGGACTGGCATGAGTCAGGTTTCATAACTTATTTGGAGCATAAATACCTGCAGGCCCATTTTTCTAGATATCCTACCCATGTCACTTTCCACCTGGGAGGCCCATCATATCGGGCAATGGTTGTCCTACTGAACGTATTGCTGAATATGTGTATGGCTTCCTGCAATCCTTTGTCAAGAATTTCCCCTCTTATTGAAAGACAGTAGGGATGTGGTATGTAAATTAGAGGATTTTCTACTGGGACAGTGATGACCTGACTTTGGTAAGCATGGATGTAGAAAGCCTCTACATCTGCATGAAGATAGACTGTGGTATGGAAGCATTGATACACTTTTATATAAACAGAACGTCAAATATCTCGAACACACTCTGTTGTTACTAGAGGTGTCCACAACATTTCTGACTCAGAGTGCGTTTTTACACGATGGTTCTTAGTAACTACAGAAGCAGGGTACTGCAATGGGATCCAGGTTTTTTCTGTCCTTTGCAAACCTAATCATGGGTTTCTATGAGGCAGAGCATACCTGGGGATCGGGTGCCCATGATTGGAGTAATAACATCATTTTATGGCCGCTACATAGATTATGTGATTCTTATCTGGAATGGGGATGTGGAGGCTCTCCATACATATTATAGATAACTTAAATACAACAGTTTAATGTTAAACTTACCATCGAACACTCCAAACAAGAATTAGAAATCTTAGATCCGAGACTAGGATGTATATGTACAAGAACTGCCGCTAACTAATGTGAACGCTAGTTAGCGGCAGTTTTCTTAATCACCCTGGCAGTGATGTATTTACAATATGTCGTTACATGGCAATAGTTACAGGTAGCTGTGGTAAAAACTGCCGCTGACACTAGTGTGAAGGTGATACAAATTCTGACGTTAGCGGGCGAAAACTGACAAAAGGCCTATTAGTGGCAAAAAAACTCACGTTATTCAGCCCAGCATGACTTTTTTGCCTCTAGAGGCAAAAAGAGCCTATGAGTCCACCTCAAAATAGCAAACAAAACCAATGGAATGCAGTATCGAGCAGCCAGGGCCAAGTGCAGACCAGATCAACAACACCCCTCAAGCACCCCAGCAGCCAGGATGACCATCCAGAATCCCAGAGGAAGAGAAAATTCAGGGCTACAATCATGAAAAGAGGCGTATCACTGGGCAAAGCCAGTGATGCATCACTTATCATTGTGCACTCTTTGCAACACCTTGGCATCCAAAACCTCGAAAGCCCAGATAGTCCCCGTGGCCTGGAGGTCTTGCTGGGCCTGCGTCTGGGATGCGGAGATCCTGTGGATTTGCTGGGCCATGGCAGTAGACATTGCGGCATTGGCAATCGGCCTTACCTGGTGGGGAAGTTTGCCAGGTCACATGGAGACACGTTGCTGACCTGTGTGACAAGACTGCCTGGTGACCCTTGAAGTGGTGAAGGGTAGCGGCTCTACTGCATCACATACCACGTGCCACCACTACACTGGGGTACATGGAGGAGATTACCAATAGTGTGCCACACTTCTCAGCATCACAGGCCAGAGGATGTAAACGCTGGCCAGACGCTGCAGAGCATGAGACCCCTGAACTGCACCAAACTTGTGTGGCGGGAGCAATGCAACTTCATGCCTAAGGGGTCTCTGTTGAATCATCTGCATTGGGAGGTTCCTCAAGTGTATTTGGCATTGACTCCTGTACCCAGGCTTGTGAAATCACACCTGGCTGAGGCTCCTGCTGGCTGAGTAATAGATCTGGAGAGAGTGCTGCAGATTGTGCCACGGTGTCAATGTCCAGGTTAGGAGAAGGTGGTACAAGTAGTGGAAGAGGCCCGGGCATCGAGTCGTGCCCAGGCTTAGCACCTGTAAGTGATGCACCCCAAGTGGCACCTCATCCACTATGGGAGAAGAGCATCAGCACACTACTTTCAAGCAGTACAAGAAGAGGATACATGACATGATGATAACTTTCTACTGTACACATGCTATGTTTCCTTTGCGGGTGGAAGGGCGGGTGGGGCTCCTCTACTCATGGAGCAGGGCATGGGCGGAGTGGTAAGACCACTCAAGTGCACAAAGACTGTTTGGTCGGCCTTCTCAGGTTACCCAAAGCAGACGTTAGCACATCCCTGTTGGCAATGCAGGCTGCGTTACAGCCTGCATGGAAAACATGTCCACCCCTCCATCCCCTGGCAGAACGCCTTGTCATGGTGCCCAAGAACAATCATAATGCCACATTGCAGCAATACAATTGGCTTAGGGGAGGGAGCCTGGCTGTCTGCTCACTGTTCCTGGAAGCAGACTCAGGAGAGCAGGAGCACAAAAGACACAGTACCTGGCCTTGAGGTAAGAATGTTGCAAAAATATATTTCCAAACCCTTATCCCCACAACACCTCCCCCATTCTCTTTTCCCGTATTTCCCGCTTCCCAGCTGTCCAGTCCTCCCCACAGCACTACATAATGGTGGCAGCTGTATGGCCATGCACCAAAGGCAAGCCCATCCGCGTCCAACCACCCTTGAACTGTGCCCAGCACCAAGGACCTCTTCAGACATCACCTTCTTCAGGGAATACTGGACCAACCACTGCTCTGGACTGGATATCGCCATCACCATCCACCCCTGCTACAAATTCACACGCATGGACCACCCCAAGTTGACAGGAAGAGGCATTGCAATTGTCTGAAAAAGCACACTCTGACTAACCACTCACTCTAATGACACGACGGTGACCATTGAACACCTCCACTTCAGATCCGAATTAACTCCAACACCACCCTCCACTGCACCCTCATCTACAGGCCCCCGAGCCATGAACCCCATTCACCAATGTCATTGTAGACATCATCAGACCCCGGGCTCTCCCATCCACTGACTACATCCTACACGGAGACCTCAAGTTCGACCTGGACAACCCCAGTGACCAGAACAGCACCCTCCTCCTGGGGAACCTCACCAACATCGGACTCAAGCAGCTAGTCACCTGACCAACCCACATAGCCTGACACACACTCGAGCCCGTCTTCTCCACCAGCGGGAACTTAATCTATAGCCACACCACAGGACTCTCCTGTACAGACCATCATTGTTTACATCATGCCTTCGCCACGTCCACCGTACATCATCGCTATCGTTGCCCCCAATCTCAGCTGGATCAAGGCCTCTAAAGAATTTCCCGTCAACTCCTTCAGCACCACCACTCCCCCAATGCTTAAAGACGCCAACACCGCAGCACGCAACTGCCACCGATGGATCTCCAACTGCACCAACATTCTAGCACCCCTCAAGAAAAGACCATTCAAACAAAACTCCAAGAAGGACAACTGGTTCACTCCACTAGTCATGCCCCACCTGCAGACATCTTGAGAAGAGATGGAGCAACAACATCAATCAACTCTGCTACACAGTCACCCTTGCACCATGGCGCAAGGGTGTTTAGGTTGGCACATGGCAGGCATTGTGTGCCAGCATAAGGGAAAAGACAGGGGGGCTTACACATGAGCCCCTTCTAACAGTTTCATCCTGCCAGTGCGTCATTTTCTTGACGTACTTGCATTGTGATTCTTGCACCACATTGTGCTGTAGTTGCAAAATGACGCATCTAGGCATATGCGTGAATTTGTGAAGCCCTGTGCCATGTTATACCTGCATCAGGCATAAGCGTGACCCAGTGCCACAGGGATAGGCTGGCCTCATGCATTGTTGGAGTTGCATCATGCTTGTGACAGAACTGAAGCAATGCGTGATTTTAGCACTGACAGATACGTCAGGATTCCAGACGTATCTGTCATTAATTGCAACAAAGAGCGCCGTACAGTGAATACAGTGCATCCATGTGATCAGGACTTTCTGCAAAATGTTAAAAAAATTAAATAAGATTTTAAAGAGAGGAAGAATGTTTAACAAATGCTGAGACAAGAGCCATGACACTGGATAGAAATACCACCCGTACTCCAAACCCAAGGCCGGCTCACCAGAAGAATGAATCAGAAGAAATCCTCTTTGTCACACAATAGAATGCATATAGCAATCACATTTACAAAATCTTTAGAAAAAATTGGCATTTACTCAAGTCTGGCTATATGCCTGCAGAGATTATCTCAAGAAAGCCCAGAGTGCTATATAGGGAAGGCAACACCATGAAAAAGTTATTATACCCCAGCTATGTTAAGGACAAAAGAGCAACAAAAAAGACTTGGATTCCAGACAAACTAAATGGTTTCCACATATATGGTACATGCTCTATTTGCCCCCTGGGACTCAAGAAAATGACCAGGTTCAAATACAACACATCTAGAGAGTTCACAATAAACTCATTTATAATCTGCAAAAGCATGTGTACAGTTTATATAGTGGGTTGTGCCTGAAATAAAATATATTTTGGAAGCAGCATTTGAAGTTTGAAACTTCGAATTCAAGAGCACGTTAGAGCTATCAGACATTGTGGTGATAGATACCCAGTAGCTGCACACATACATGTGACACACCCCTCGGATACAAGAATCTGGTTTCATGTGATAGAAAATATTCCAATTAATGAAACTGGTGTGAATAGAGACTAAGCATGGGCGTAAAATCCGCTCCGCTAGCGGATTTTTCGGATTTTCGGCAAATTCGCAATCCGCGAACTCTCGCGAATTTGTCGAAAATCCGTGAATTCGCTCGCGGCGGATTTTTTGCTTGGTGATACAATATTGCGGCGCGCGGCGTGGTTCACGGCGTTCACTTTCCGTCATTCAGCATTTGCCGAGTTGTTTTTCTCGATCATATTTTGCGAGTGCTGCGCCATTTTGGATCTTGCTGCGGGATCCCGCGGGAGTTTGGCGCCCGCGAATACGTAATCGCGGCTTGCCACCTTGCACAGCACGCCTCGCGAGAGTTCGCAATTGCGAACACGTAGTTGAGGGGGAAAGGAACAATCTTGCACTCGCGAAATAGAGATTTAGCAATTCTGCACAAGAAATCCACCAGCAAACAGGATAAACCTTCAGAAAATGATGATTTTTATCAGAATCACTCCTCAGGTTGACATTTGCATGGCCTTTTTTTTTGCAAGGAGTCAATTTTTGGGGGGGGGGGAGGAAGGAAGTGCCCCACAGTCTCCAACTTCCTGTTCCTGTCCAGCAGGCTCCTCCCAGTGCTTTCTTCATGTGCTGGTCACTTTCATTTCGACCCTGACCTGGAAGGATTACTTTTTGTGGGTGCTGCTGGATAGTTGGATTTGAGGCCTTTTTGACTTTCTTTGGATCACTTTTGGATTAGAAATCAACTTTCACAAGTAAGTTTGTTTGGGGCATTACAGTTGCTGCAACTACAATTTTGGAACTTTTTCAGAACATTAAATAAAATATATTGTGGGTAGCCACAGTATCCAGTAGGACCAGTGTTGGTTATGGGTGCATGATACAACTGTTTTGTTGAATTTAAACACCATTGAGGCCATGGATGGGCTTGGATTGTGCTGATTTTAGTTGTTTTTGTCGTTTTTTGGGGCTGCTGGTGGGGCCCTTTGCCCAGGGGTGGTGAGTGTTGCATGGGCCCAGTCTTTCTGTGGGGTGTCCTCTTGAATTTAAACACCATTGAGGCCATGGATGGGCTGGGATTGTGCTGTTTTTTGTCGTTTTTTTGGGGCTGCTGGTGTGGCCTTTTGCCCAGGGGTAGTGGTGCATGGACTGAGTGTGCCTGTGGGGTCTCACTCTCTTTAAGGTAAACATCCTGGATGGCATTGGATTGTGGTGATTTTTGGGTGTTTTTCAGTTTTTTTGGGGTGTACTGTTGATGTGGACAGGCCATGTGGGTGGTGGTGGTGGCCATCTTGAGTGCTGGCTGGTACAGGCAACATGTGCTTGGGGTGCAAGGGGCCATTTTGAAGAGAGGCAGTGTCTGAGGCCTGCACTTATTTAGCCTACTTTTCATCCATTATCCCCAGGGGTAGTGAGTGTTGCATGGGCCTAGTCTTTCTGTGGGGTGTCTTCTTGAATTTAAACACCATTGAGGGCATGGATGGGCTAGGATTGTGCTGAATTTTGTGGTTTTTGTCGATTTTTGGGGCTGCTGGTGGGGCCCTTTGCCCAGGGGTGGTGAGTGTTGCATGGGCCCAGTCTTTCTGTGGGGTGTCCTCTTGAATTTAAACACCATTGAGGCCATGGATGGGCTGGGATTGTGCTGTTTTTTGTGTTTTTTGTCGTTTTTTTGGGGCTGCTGGTGTGGCCTTTTGCCCAGGGGTAGTGGTGCATGGACTGAGTGTGCCTGTGGGGTCTCACTCTCTTTAAGGTAAACATCCTGGATGGCATTGGATTGTGGTGATTTTTGGGTGTTTTTCTGTTTTTTTGGGGTGTACTGTTGATGTGGACTGGCGATGTGGGTGGTGGTGGTGGCCATCTTGAGTGCTGGCTGGTACAGGCAACATGTGCTTGGGGTGCAAGGGGACATTTTGAAGAGAGGCAGTGTCTGAGGCCTGCACTTATTTAGCCTACTTTTCATCCATTATCCCCAGGGGTAGTGAGTGTTGCATGGGCCTAGTCTTTCTGTGGGGTGTCCTCTTGAATTTAAACACCATTGAGGCCATGGATGGGCTGGGATTGTGCTGTTTTTTGTTCTTTTTGTCATTTTTTTGGGGCTGCTGGTGTGGCCTTTTGCCCAGGGGTAGTGGTGCATGGACTGAGTGTGCCTGTGGGGTCTCACTCTCTTTAAGGTAAACATCCTGGATGGCATTGGATTGTGGTGATTTTTGGGTGTTTTTCAGTTTTTTTGGGGTGTACTGTTGATGTGGACAGGCCATGTGGGTGGTGGTGGTGGCCATCTTGAGTGCTGGCTGGTACAGGCAACATGTGCTTGGGGTGCAAGGGGCCATTTTGAAGAGAGGCAGTGTCTGAGGCCTGCACTTATTTAGCCTACTTTTCATCCATTATCCCCAGGGGTAGTGAGTGTTGCATGGGCCTAGTCTTTCTGTGGGGTGTCTCCTTGAATTTAAACACCATTGAGGGCATGGATGGGCTAGGATTGTGCTGAATTTTGTGGTTTTTGTCGATTTTTGGGGCTGCTGGTGGGGCCCTTTGCCCAGGGGTGGTGAGTGTTGCATGGGCCCAGTCTTTCTGTGGGGTGTCCTCTTGAATTTAAACACCATTGAGGCCATGGATGGGCTGGGATTGTGCTGTTTTTTGTGTTTTTTGTCGTTTTTTTGGGGCTGCTGGTGTGGCCTTTTGCCCAGGGGTAGTGGTGCATGGACTGAGTGTGCCTGTGGGGTCTCACTCTCTTTAAGGTAAACATCCTGGATGGCATTGGATTGTGGTGATTTTTGGGTGTTTTTCTGTTTTTTTGGGGTGTACTGTTGATGTGGACTGGCGATGTGGGTGGTGGTGGTGGCCATCTTGAGTGCTGGCTGGTACAGGCAACATGTGCTTGGGGTGCAAGGGGACATTTTGAAGAGAGGCAGTGTCTGAGGCCTGCACTTATTTAGCCTACTTTTCATCCATTATCCCCAGGGGTAGTGAGTGTTGCATGGGCCTAGTCTTTCTGTGGGGTGTCTTCTTGAATTTAAACACCATTGAGGGCATGGATGGGCTAGGATTGTGCTGAATTTTGTGGTTTTTGTCGTTTTTTGGGGCTGCTGGTGGGGCCCTTTGCCCAGGGGTGGTGAGTGTAGCATGGGCCCAGTCTTTCTGTGGGGTGTCCTCTTGAATTTAAACACCATTAAGGCCATGGATGGGCTGGGATTGTGCTGTTTTTTGTGTTTTATGTCGTTTTTTTTGGGGCTGCTGGTGTGGCCTTTTGCCATGGGGTAGTGGTGCATGGACTGAGTGTGCCTGTGGGGTCTCACTCTCTTTAAGGTAAACATCGTGGATGGCATTGGATTGTGGTGATTTTTGGGTGTTTTTCTGTTTTTTGGGGTGTACTGTTGATGTGGACTGGCCATGTGGGTGGTGGTGGTGGCCATCTTGAGTGCTGGCTGGTACAGGCAACATGTGCTTGGGGTGCAAGGGGCCATTTTGAAGAGAGGCAGTGTCTGAGGCCTGCACTTATTTAGCCTACTTTTCATCCATTATCCCCAGGGGTAGTGAGTGTTGCATGGGCCTAGTCTTTCTGTGGGGTGTCTTCTTGAATTAAAACACCATTGAGGGCATGGATGGGCTAGGATTGTGCTGAATTTTGTGGTTTTTGTCGTTTTTTGGGGCTGCTGGTGGGGCCCTTTGCCCAGGGGTGGTGAGTGTTGTATGGGCCCAGTCTTTCTGTGGGGTGTCCTCTTGAATTTAAACACCATTAAGGCCATGGATGGGCTGGGATTGTGCTGTTTTTTGTGTTTTTTTGTCGTTTTTTGGGGCTGCTGGTGTGGCCTTTTGCCCAGGGGTAGTGGTGCATGGACTGAGTGTGCCTGTGGGGTCTCACTCTCTTTAAGGTAAACATCCTGGATGGCATTGGATTGTGGTGATTTTTGGGTGTTTTTCTGTTTTTTTGGGGTGTACTGTTGATGTGGACTGGCCATGTGGGTGGTGGTGGTGGCCATCTTGAGTGCTGGCTGGTACTGGCAACATGTGCTTGGGGTGCAAGGGGCCATTTTGAAGAGAGGCAGTGTCTGAGGCCTGCACTTATTTAGCCTACTTTTCATCCATTATCCCCAGGGGTAGTGAGTGTTGCATGGGCCTAGTCTTTCTGTGTGGTGTCTTGAATGTAAACATCATGGATGGCATGGGATTGTGCTTATTTTTCTGTGTTTTTCCATTTTTTGGGGTGTAAAGCTGAACTGATGTTCCTCTGTCTTCCATTGCTTTTAGGTGCACAAGACTCTAGAGAACCACCAGTGCCAGGAAGAAGTCCTGCAGCGGTGTGTGTGTGCAGCATAACGTCACGCGACGTCACGTCTGGACACAGACAACTCTGCAACTCGTGCAACTGCTGCCTGCTGTTCTGAAGAAGATGGCCCCAAAAAAAGTTACCCGTAGCTCCTCTAGCAAGAAAGTTGCCAGTAAGGAGCAGAAGAAGCAAGTTACCAAGGGAACTGGTGTGCCGGCCGCCCCATTTTTTGGGAGTAAAAAAAATAAGTATGCCTGCAGCAGCAGCGGGATCTGCTGGGGACCAAACTGGGAGCAGCACCCCCGCTCCATTGGGCTCAGTGCCACCACCACCACCACGCCAACTTAAGTCCAAGCCCTTCAGTGCTGCAGAGGCACTTAGTCTAGTTGTTCAATCGCCATCGACCAGTGATGTTGGCTCATCGCAAGAAAGTAGCAGCAATGTCCCTCAATCAACACAGGTTGTTGTAACTCATCTGACGAGTGTTGAACAACCACAGCCGCAACAAAAACCACATGTGCAAGTACAAGCCCAAGTACATGTGGAAGGAGAGGCAGCGCAAGGAGATGCGCAAGCAGAGGTGCATGGAGGGTCACAAGTGCCCACAATAGTTGTTCCTCCCGAAGTAGGGGCACATCAGGAAATCGACAATCCAGGCGAGGTATCATTTGAGGAAGACACTCCTCCTGATGATCATTCATTGTCTTCCACACCCCTAGCAAGGAAGAGATCAAGGGTGGTGTCTACATCTTCTTCAAGCACACCTCCTTCTGATGATACGGATCAAAATTGGGAACCAGCACCACTGCCGTCTGAGAGTGAGGCACATGATCTGACAAAGGTAGTTAAGCGTAAAAGGAAGCTCGTCCAAAGTCTCAGAGTTATGGAGTGTGATGATGAGGCTCAACAAGAAGTGGCGGATACTGCTGCTGATGAAGACTCTGACAACGACGACCCAGTCATCATAAAGGTCACTGCAGCCCCAGCGGGCATGCAGCAAACAGCCATTTTGACCCTAGCCCGAAAAGCTGCTGAGCGTGATGATGATGATGTTGTCGACGAGGAGGCAGTGGAAACACCACAATCATTGGAGTTAAGTAGTACACCAACTCGTACCGCTTCCATATTTCTTTCTCACAAGAAGGGACCTCCATCCACCTCGACCTTAATTAGTGGCGGTGAAAGTGCACAACGTACAAAAGTTGGGCAATCCAGATCCTCCACTTCATCTGGCATTAACAGCATGACCACCACCACCAGTATCGCCGCCTCCTCCGGCCCCCACTGACACTTCAAGTCCCCAGTTTGGGACTTCTTTACTGTTTGCCCAAAAAGGGAAAAGTTCGCCATTTGTACCATTTGTAAGGTTGCAGTTAGTCGTGGTAAGTTTGGTACCAACTATGGTACCGGAGGCCAGAGAGGTCATCTTAGGAGACAGCACACTGTCCAATGGTTTGCGCACCTAAAGGCGATCAAGGAAGCCCGAATTGGAAGTCAAGAAAAAGTTGATGTTGCATCTGATGATGACGAGGAGGAAGAAGACGTGTCAAACACTTCACTTACACCCAGTACCCCTGTCAGCAGCACACCCCATGTGAGGCACACTAAGAGTGTTGGAGCGAGTGAGACACCAACGCGCAAAAGTTCACCAGCGAGCATAATTGGGTCAACGAAGTCATTATCATCCCGTAAATGCTTGGTCCAGGGCAACATTAGAACCATGTTTTCTTCAGACGCGCCATATGAACGCAACCACCCACTGACGCGTCTGTATAACACTAAGCTGGCTAAAATGCTAGCTGTGGACCTTCTCCCTTTTTCTTTTGTAGAAGCGGTAGGTTTTCTAGAATTAGTGGCAACGCTCTGCCCTAAATGGAAGGTTCCTAGCCGGTTCTATTTTGCCAGAGTTGCGGTTCCAGCACTACATGAAGATGTGCTGGAGGCGATTGGGGCAGCTTTGCAGAAGAGTGCTGTTCACACAATACATCTGACAACAGACATGTGGACCAGTGGCGCAGGCGCTGATTACATGTGCATCACTGCACACTGGGTCTCTTTTTCAGGTGTTAATGCAAAGCTAAACGCAGGTGTTGACCCTGACCAAGTTTTTAAAGCTGCTCGTAAACATGCAACACTAGCCATGTTTGGCTTGGAGAAAAGTCACACATCACAAAACATTTTGGACGAGTTTAACAAAAAGGTCTTTCACTGGCTGTCCCCAAAAAAACGCAAGATTGGTTATGTTTCCACGGATAATGGCGCCAATGTAGTTAAGGCCATGGCGCTGGGTGACTATTTCAGAGTGCCGTGTTTGGCGCACTGTATCAACCTGGTAGTTCAAAAATTCTTGAGTGATAAAGACAGTCCAGCGTGCGAGGTAATGGCCACCTGCCGCAACATGTGCAACCATTTCAGCCATTCTTTTAAGGCCCGGAAGCATCTGAGGAGCCTGCTACTTGAACGTCGAATGCCAGTGAAAGCACTCATCCAGGAGGTGGTAACACGTTGGAACTCAACCTTCTACATGCTTGAGCGTCTGTATGAGCAGTATACGGTACTCGATCACTATTTCTTAAAAGAGGGTACAGCGCAGAAGGACCTGCGGATGGGTGCGGCGCAATGGGACATAGTTAAAAGCCTGACAGACATGCTTCGTCCTTTTGAGTTCTTCACGCGTGCAGTCAGCCAGGAGGACTGTAATTTGGGGAAAGCTATCCCATTGTTGTGCATGCTGGAGCACCAACTGAAGGCGGTGTCTTCTGAGTTAGAAAAAGATGAAAAAAACAAAGACCCTTTTCTTTTGTCGGAGAAATTATTAGAGCGCCTACGTGGTGATGAACGTCTTAAAAAGATCAACTCAGAACAGCATTACATTTGTGCTACTATTCTGGATCCACGCTACAAAAAGGCGCTGGCAGGCCAAGCATTCTTTCCTTTTGCTGATGAAGATGTTAAAAAGTACAAACGTTGGCTAGCCTGGTCAGCCAAGAGGTTTGAAAAAGAACGGCAGGATATTGAAGGAGAAGGCAGTACATCAGCATCAGCATCAGCAGGCCATCCCCAGTCAAAAGAATCCACTTCTGCACCTGTGGCTGTGGCACAAGTGACCTCTCAGCCGTTAAAGACACCGGCAACCGGATCATCTGCACCACACACAAGAGTAACAGTGGCTGCTGAAGCGGATTGGCTAACTTTGCTTGGGTATGGTTCTCAAAAAAAGGTCACAGGCACAGCAAAAAGTAAGCAAAGTGGAGGAACCGTTGAGGACCTTGAGTCGATGGTGCAGGACTATCTGAATGACTCAACAGAGGTCTTTCTTAATGATGAGCCATTACAGTATTGGCATGGGAAAAAACAATTGTGGCCACAGCTCTCCAACCTGGCTATAAACTATTTGTCTTGCCCACTCGCAAGTGTGTCTTCTGAACGTGTTTTCAGTGCTGCTGGTGGCATTGTAACTCCCAAACGGAGCCGCCTCTCGCCCAAAAATGTGGAGAGGCTAACAATGATCAAGATGAATCAGCACCTCATACCACCAGATTACAAAGTACGAGAAAGCACGCCGCATGAAGACGAGGAGGACGGCAACGTAGATGAGGGGATTTGTTCTCTGTTCGGTGACGCTGACCTCATCCTGCCTGAATTCGCAGAGTATGATGACGAAATCTTCTTCTTATTCCCTGACACCGAGCCCTGAAAATGAGACAATGAATCAATAACTTTCTTTTTCGTCCTTATTCACTTTTATTCCTGTGTGTCTGTCTTTCTTTGTTTTGCACAGTTAATTTAATTCAAACGTTAATCACCTAATCCCAAAAACAAGCCCATCAGCAGAACTGTCTTCACTTGTTTGCTTATTGATTTGAAGGTGCCGCAGTCTACATTTCTCAGGTTCACAAGTTCAGAAGAACATGCTCCTCTATCCTCCTCCTCCTATTTCCCTCAAAGCAGAGGGCTGGATTACGCCCAATGAAGAAAGACTCAGCATTTGTGGGGGTGTTCTACTTCTTTGCGGGTGAGTTGACGGCTCTGGGCCCATTGCTGTGAAGCTCTAATAACGGATAAAAGTGTTTTGGACCAAATACGAGGCGGAAATTTCTTGCCGTTTTTGCTGACTTGCTTGCCTTTGAGGTGCTCTTTGGCGGGGTTCCGGGTGTTTGTGGGTGAGTTTTGGGGTCTGGGAGCACTGCTGCGACAGTCTAATCTTGATTGCATTTGCTTTTCAGGAAATCCGTGGTGGAAAACAGGAGTTATGATGATGACCTAGCTGCACAGCGCATTTGGACCGAAGGCCGAGAGATATTGTACGTATGAGATTTTGCTTTTTGGCTGTTTGGGGGTGTTGTAGAGTGCTTTTTTGCGGGTGGGTTGGCGGGTCTCTTGGGGCATTCCTGGGAAGGTCTAATACTGGATAGAAGTGGTTTGGACAAAATCCATAAGGAAAAGCCTTTTTTTTGCTATTTCTTCTGACATCTTGCTCAATGTAGCGTTTTCGGGGGCCTGTTTGGGGGGCTTCCTTGTGTTTGTGGGTGGGTTGCGGGGTCTCTGTCGAAGCACTGCTGCGACAGTCTAATCTTGATTGCATTTGCTTTTCAGGAAATCCGTGGTGGAAAACAGGAGTTATGATGATGACCTAGCTGCACAGCGCGTTTGGACCGAAGGCCGAGAGATATTGTAAGCATGAGATTTTGCTTTTTGGCTGTTTGGGGGTGTTGTCGCATGCTTTTTTGCGGGTGGGTTGGCGGGTCTCTTGGGGCATTCCTGGGAAGGTCTAATACCGGATAGAAGTGGTTTGGACAAAATCCATAAGGAAAAGCCTTTTGCCACTTTTTGTAACTTAGGGTTCGTTAGGGTTAGCCCTAGCAGCAGGATTGCATGTGTTTCGGGGTGTTCTAGATTTTTGCAACTGAGTTCTGGGGTCTTAGAGCACTCTTGGAGCGATGCTGGCTATGGATACTTTTGCTTGCTTGCAAGTGGTTTGAATACAATCCACGGTGGGTAAGGGTGTATTTGGGCCTACTTTTACTTTCAAAGTACGTTTTGTCACCATTTTTCTGCTAGGCCTCGTTTTTTGGGATCTGATTGGGGGTCTTCTACATTTTTGCGACTGGCTTTAGTAAGGGTTTTGGTGGGAGCATTGCTGGGAAGGTCTAATTTTGTTCTAAAACACAGTTTACAGTACACCTAGCTTGAGGGGAAAGATCCGCTAAATTAATTTGGCCATACTTATTTATCCTTAAAAAGGTGACTCAGACAGATTACGCAATTTCAAAAATATTGTACTGTCTATTAGGAAAATCAAAGTGTGACTTTTTGCACCACACAGCGTACATACCTTATATTTATTTATCAGTGGTATTGTAAAAGCACTTCCTGTTTTCCGTTCAATAATTACAGGCCGGGTTTCAGTCAACATCCGCCAGGCAGGCAGTGGACAGGGTGTCTTCTGTCAGTGGTCACTGGTCACCAACATTGATGGACGAAGCGTCAGCTGGAATGGAGGAGTGCCGCTAATAAGAGGAATTGTTTGCTGCATGCAAGTTACTTACCAAATTCAACAGGACAACTCCAACAACATACAGAATACAGATACAGTATCCATTGTTTTCTTCTATGAGTGTGACTGCATGTGGTTAGCTTTAGTTTGTACCCAAAGATTTCTTTATCTTCAATTATTGTTTGTCCATGCTGTGCTTTTTTTTTCTTCTCTCAACAAAACCTACCCAAAAAGAAACCCCCATTCCCATCCATTTTCCAAACCCTAACCCTCTTCCCCCAGGTTGTGTGGTTTTGCTTGATGTCTGACTAAATGACATCAATAATTCCACACACTTGCTGGGGAGGATAAGGTCATAGCAACAGGCTGGTGAAGGAATACGAGGATATATTCTAGACTTACTCAGCTTCAGTACTATTTCTTGTAGTAGTAGGAGCCAATGTCAAATAAATTCAACGCAAGTACTAGTTATACTTGCAATACTTTACCATTTGTTAGGCTACATTGTGGCACTGTTCTAGTGTACTGTCACCTGCTATATTCTTTATCGTACCGTAACCGTTGTAATGCTACAGTAAGGACAAACCAGGTTTAGTTTTCTTTTTTTCCATAGGCATGCAACTGCCACTGTGTCACACCACTAGTACCACCGCAACGAGGAAATTTCATCCGCCCAGGATTGCCATCCTTAATCCCTATTTCCCGTGGAGCCAGCCCTGGGCCTAGCCCTAATTTCTAACACAAATTACAGGTAAGATAAGCGTTTGGTGGGAGGTAGTATAATGGAGTATTAGGACTAGACGAGAGATTGACGGTAGTACTACTAAAGTCCTAGGACTCTTCAGGAAAACAAACTTACTAAAAACCCCCACCCACCAGACTGAAAAGCAGTAAAAAACAGGTATGGTCAGATAAAGTTTAAAAAAGTATATTTATGTAGCCCTAACAAAATAATCTCCCTCAAGACCCTCCCTAACCCCAACGATTGTCTTTCAAAAGTCCCAAAAAGAACCCAACTCCCAAATCCCACCCCCCAAAAGTCTCTAAAAAAAGGGCAAGGGACACTCCACTACTGGAGGGTGCTGGTGAATTTTGCGGCCAGGGCATCATACTCCTTGCGGAGGGTGGCATGGTCGAAGCGGAGGCCCTCCACCAAGTTCTTATAGTTATGGACCTCCTGCTCCAGGTACGACACTCTGAGTCCTAAGCGGCGCTGGCGTGCCTTGCAACTCCTGTGGGGGGCAGCTGGTCTTTTTGCTGCTTGGCGGTGGCGGTTGGCTTTGTTAGCCCGGCTCCGTACCGCTGGAGCACTGCGCTGGCTGGCAGCCCGTGGGGGCACGGAGGAGGATGCAGCTGTCCCAGTGGAGGATGTTGTGGTTCCACCGGTTGACTGTGTGTCCTCCTCCTCCAGGGCCACCAGCCGCCGATATTCGGCGACAGTGGCATCCAGCCTCCGTTGCCGGGCCATTCGAGCCTGCTCCCTCCGTGATGTCGATTTGGAAGGAGCAACTATATGAAGAAAGAAAGACATAGTCTGTAACCAATGCTCCTTAACATTAATAACACAAAGTGATTGAGCCGAAAGTTGTGTCACAGTACAAGTAGCAAATTGAAAGCACAGTACATAACTATTGAGGACAGTATCTATCTAACCTCCCACTTCTGCATCCTTGCTCTAACATTAGTGGGAGTTTAATGAACAAATTCTACAACCACTATGGACTTCCATTACAGTCGACTATGACAGTACACCAGTCTTATTCTTCTTCTTCTCTCTTGTTTAGGAAAATTGGTACGTTATCTTATGCAAGCCGGCAGAATGCCAGCGCAGTGAACTTGCACCCGAGAAAAACAGACGCACACCATGATGAGTGAGACAGACTTGTGTTACTGTACCGGTCCAGTACATGCAGGTGGTGAAGCTATTACTTTTCTATTACGGGTGGCACTGAGAATACTCTGTTACAAGGGCTACTGCTTAATTAATTTACCTTTCACCCTACAGTGCAAATGAGTACTAGAAAAGGAAAATGAAGAAGCTAAATAATTTGATTATCTATCACTTCACATGGGATGTATTTGATGACATATGGGATGACTTTAGGTGCTTTGCTTATTATTGAGTGAACAGTGATACACCCACACATAAATGACGTACTACTACTAAACTAAAGATATTAAGAGAGGTACGGAGTGTCCACCGTAATAACCGGATATATGCTGTGCTTGCAGTTGCAATACAAACTACTGCTACTATTCATGGTAGTATTGGACAAATTTACAATTTCTTTTCCTTGCCTTCCCTACACTGGAACGGACGTGCAGGTGCAGTGTTACATGCTCTTCAAGGTAACACTTAGTTCATCCAGTGACCATCTACTCTCTCTAGATACACATGTGCTATCTAAGAGTCAGATAATACCATGCTCCAGGCATCCATCCATTCAAAGTATATGCACACATACAGTTTCTGTTTCACCCACCCAGGCTGTTGTCCTTCCACCCATCCTTGCTTCATCATTGACCCAGCCATGCACCATACCATATTCTTTCCTTCCCAGCCACCTCGGGGGCCAAGCAAACACATATCATTCTTCTTTGCCAGCCATCATAAAATTTCTCGTCCTTCCACACTTACTTACACCCTTCTTTCGCTTTTCGTTCATCCCATCCATCAAGTTCATCTAAAATCTTATTGGGATTCTTCTCACCAAAAACTTCACAGCTAAGTCGAAGTACATTTAGAGGAGGCTACTACCTGGTTGATTTATAATACACCAGTGCAGAAAGCACACTATGCAGTCTTCAATCTCAATAAGTAAGGAATATATAGCTTACCTCTTCCCGCCATCACCGTGCGAACCCTCACGGGAACGTCCGGCACTTGCACCGCCTCGTCCCCAGAGTCCTCGCCCAACACCACCACCTCCGCGCTGGCCCCGCCACCAGATGTTCCACCTACAAAGTACATTTAAGAATGTTAGAATACACCACTCACTACTATATAATATTTGGTCTAGGAGGAATAAACAAATGTTAAAAAAACGAAATACAATGTAATAATTTGTAACTGTCTACTCTAAAGTAAAAATGTCCCTTTTTCCACAAGAAATGTGTCCAATTAATCGTTAGCACTAAGCACTTTTCCATTTTCAGTTAAACGTTTACTTGTATGACAAATTTGATTTTAATAAATGTGTTTACTTTTAATAAAGCTTTTAAACTTAAATAGACTCTGTGGTTTTTGGTCCTCCAGACTAGAGTGGATGAGCTAAAGGTTTTGGAATTTTTGCAAGCATGAGTGCCTCTGGCACTTCTTGACTCTGACTCCGTACTCTTGTCCTGCGTTGGATAATCTAATGATCATTGGGGATCAATCATCGGTGACTTTGGGAGCTAAATGACTCTGCCACACTATCTAGTCAGTAAGGAGATTGGGGGTTCTTCAAAGTCTGATATCACTGAGGTATGTGGAAAGAAAGTCTACCTGCGCCTATTATAATTGATAAACAATGCACTATTTAGTGTTCATAGTTCGGTTTGTGCAGATTTGTCCCTGCAACAGTAGTAGAATGGATTGTCCTCCTATCCAAACCAAAAGTAAAGTAGTATCTTATTCTTTCTTGGTGGTCATTCACCTTTTTATTGTTGGCAATTGTCAAAGCATAAACATTTAGAAGACTTGAAAAGACATTATGGACAATCCTAGAGGACTGCACTCAGTGCATAGAGCTATTGCTGACTAGAATGGGAGTCCAATGGAATTGCCAAATGTGCAATCTTAGTTAGCTACACAGACAGACTAATAAGAATAATCTAGTAATACCACAGGGAGTCATAGTCGAGGCAGGATAAGAATTTAGATCCAGTCTACAAGAAGATCAAAGACGATTTAGAAAAAATCGAATGAGGAACGCTAGGAAAAAATAGGTACTCTATATTAAAATTAAAACTTACTGGGGCCAGCAAAGGAACCCTCGCCTGCCCGATCCTGGCCTGCATCCTCCTGAACAGCACCCTCCTCCTCCTCCTCCTGTGTCCTCTTGCCCTTGGGGGGAGCTGATGTACAACATGAAAGAAAGAAAGACCAGAAAACATGGATGAGATTTGTCAACCAAATCAAACATTTCAAAAGAACAATAACAAAATATTTTGGAGAAATAGCAAATAGATAGACAACTATTCCACGGGATATATTGACCTATCTCATGTGGTATACTACGTTATTCGTATTGCCTGATTTGCGGACCGTTGACTTTGAAAGTTCCTATGTAACTCACTAAACAGACTACTAAAAAGGTTTGCCTAGGCCTGGCAGGCAGCAGTCCGCAGCACGGGAAGTGACAGACAAAGTCCATCCTGCTTGCAGATCAGTGAATACTCAAACTATCAATCCACCGACCACCACCACTATTTCTTCTTATAGCCATGTGTCTAAAGGAAGGACTGGACTTCAGTCTGTTGGGGCTGATTTAGAAGTCCCTTGCGGCTCATTTTCCTCCATTGTTGCGTGTCTTTTGTGACGCAGCGGCAGAACAAAAGAGTCGCCATGGTGCGGCGTATATATAAAAAAAACGCATATGGGAGATGCATCACGTTGTAAAGCCCTGCACCATCAGGGGGCGTTGCGGCGCAAGGGAGGGCGTTCCTGCGCAGGAACGAATCCTAAAAGTGGCTGAGGGAAATCTACAAGATGTCAATCAGTCACTTTTAGGACAATGATGCGTGACTCAAACCCTGCGCCTGCTTGAAGCCGACGTACGGCTTAATGCAGCATTGGGGAGATAGGGCACCCCAGAGCATTGCTGGAGCTGCGCCATAGTTGGCACGCAACTCCAGCAATGCGCCGCCTTTACGGCACAGATGCGTAAGGCTTCTGTGACGTTTTGGGCCAATGGGTGGTGGTGGCATGGCGCACAATTACTGCCGCATCCCTGCTACTTTGCAGGGATGCGCCGGTAATTGAAAATATGACCCTTAGTGTCTAGCATTACGCAGTTCTTTACACTACACTCATACATAATTTCTCAGGCCAATGAAATGAACACAAAATACAAACAAATAAGCATAGTAGCAAGCAAGGCTACTGAGAAGGAGAGCAGTGCACCTGAAATGCATAGAAGATTTTGAAATATAATTTACCTACAATGTAATCGGCACCATTATTGCTCTTGGTAAAGAACAAAGATTTGCAAATAACAGAGCCGGATAAAACAGATTAGTGAAGAAATAGCTAGAAATAGCTACTAATACTCACCAAGCCCGGGGACCTCTACGCCGAGCGCGTCCAGCAAGTCCCGTTCCCGGTCCATGACATCCGTCCAGCGGTGGGTGGCCTGGTTATAGGTGCGCCGGACCCCAGAGAGCTTAAACATGGCCCGGCACACCTTCTCCCACCGCTTCCGGCGCTCCCGGATGCCATAGCCGGTTGCGATCTTGCCGCCTCCCAGGATGGTCTTGGGGAGGCGGCGCTGGACGTGGAAGATGAGTGCGGCCACCTCCTCCGCGCTAAAGATCTCCCGTGGCATCACTAGCTCCCCCCTCAAACGCCCGCACGGGAGCCGGGCACGGGGTGCGGGACCCTTCCCCTTCTCAGGGTGCTTCCCGGCTCCCTTTACCATGGTCTGGGCAGAAATGAGTTAAATAATAAAGAAGAAATAGAATAGGGAAGAAGAAAAGAAAAGAGTTTGAAAAAGTAGTTTAAAATTAACAAAAAGTAGCAGAAAACACAAAAATATAGAGCTAGAAAAATAGAGGGATAGATAATAAGTAAAATAGATCAAATAAACTTCAAACAAGCAAAGGATGGCAGAGATTCAGAGAGGATACAGAAAGCATGCCAGAACCATAGCAATGAATGAGAAACAAGATGGCCGCGCCCATTCACGACCGCGTGGGTAAGTTCGCGTGAGATTTTCCTCGCGATCACGCGTGAAATTGTACTAGCGAGCAGCACACTTTGCGAGATTACACATAGCGGCCAGAAACGGAATTACGTCACGCAAACAAGATGGCCGCGCCCGTGTACGACCGCTAGGGTATCTTCGCAAACGTATAGCTACAAGCGCCTTGCGAACACGCAAAAAATCACGCGAACATACACGCCGCAAAAAAAATATAGTGTATTCGCACGCATTCGCGGCTTCCGAAATCGATCTCGCACGGATTCGCGCCCCGCAAATCGCGCGAAATTGCAGAAAAACGATTTTTGCTAAACTGAAAGCAATCAGCAGGTGCAAAAGTTCAAACTTAACATTAGTAACCATTCACTCTAGTGCTTCCTGAGGGGCCCCTCCAGAGTTCAGTTGCCTATTTGCAACTATTCCATGACCCTGCTATGACCCAAACAGCAGGCTCATAGAATAGCTACAAGTAGACCATAAAGGTCCTGTGAAAAAAAATGGCACTGCAACAGAAAGCAAATTACAGATAAGGAAGGAAGCAGGTGCCAGCCAGACTGGAAGTTTCAAAATTACTGACACATTAATCACCCCCTAATTAATTCATGGCAGTTGAAGAAGGGCAGGTGTGCTTGCTTTCACTGCAACAGAAAGCAAATTACAGATAAGGAAGGAAGCAGGTGCCAGCCAGACTGGAAGTTTAAAAATAAGTGACACATTAATCAACCCCAAATTAATTCATGGCAGTTGAAGCAGGGCAGGTGTGCTTGCTTTTTTTCACCCCCATATTCTACAGTGATAAACAAACCTAATGGGTGGCAGTGAGGATGTACCAGAGGGTGGCATAGGTGTACCAGAGGGTGGCAGTGGTGAAACAGAGGGTGCTGTGAACCTGTGATGATAAACCAGACGTAGAAACAACATAGTCGCGGCCGTTGCGAGCCGAAAAGTAAGTTCGCAATTGCGAAATGGTCCACAAATCCTCGCGAACGCTCGCCAACACAAAAAACTTAAAAATCCGCTAATCCGCGAGAGTTCGCAGATTTTGCGGATTGCGAATCCATAAATACGCAAATTTGCGTACGCGAGATCCGCTAGATCCGCCCATGCTTAATAGAGACCTCATGTTGAGACAGGCAGAAGCTGGAAGGATCTGTCATTTAAGAACAATATGCATTGGTCGTAATACGAAAAATGAACTTCACTACTTTTTTGTGATGCAATCACTTTTGGGCCTGTGGGAATTTCTGAACCACATGATAGGATTTCCTTTGATTTTTTGTTTAAATATCTTTATTGGTATTTTCTGATTTTATCATCGCTTATATCACAATACCGTACAGGACATCCAAAAATAAGTTTCTTCCTCCTCGACTTCTCAGCGGCGTTCAACACAGTCTCTCACCGGACCCTAATATGCAGACTCCACGATGCAGGGATCCAAGACAAGGCCGTCGACTGGATCCGCTCCTTCCTCTCCGGCAGAACGCAGTGGGTCAGACTCCCACCTTTCCACTCAGACCCTACACCTACCACCTGCGGAGTCCCCCAGGGGTCCTTACTCAGTCCTATGCTCTTCAACATCTACATGGATCGCCCCCATCGTCGGAACATATGGACTCAACATTGTGTCATACGCAGACGACAGCCAATTCATCCTCTCCCTATCCAACGAACCCAACACCACCAGACACAACTTTTGAGAAGGCATGGAAGCTGTCACCAAATGGATGAAGAACAGCTGCCTACAGCTAAACACAAACAAAACAGAAGTACTCATTATGGGCCCAAACCCAGATGCCTGGAACGACACCTGGTGGCCCCCCGCCCTCGGAAGGCCGTACACCCCCACGGACCACGCACACAACCTGGGAATCATCCTGGACTCGGAGCTCAAAATGGACCGCCAGGTCAACTCCGTCTCGTCCTCCTGCTTCCACACCCTTCGCCTCCTACGTAAGACCTTCAAATGGATCCCCCTCGAACACAGAAAGACCGTCACTCATGCCCTGGTCACCAGCAGGCTCAACTATGGCAACACACTCTATGCCGGAAAAAACAAAAACCTCACCCACAAGCTACAGAACATCCAAAACATCACTGCAAGACTAGTCCTCAACCTGCCAAGCCACTGCCACATCTCCCAGCACCTGCGCACACTCCACTGGCTCCCCATCGAAGCTAGAGTCACCTTCAAGATGCTAACCCATGCTCACAAGGCCCTCCCCAACACCGGACCAGCATACCTGAACAGCCGACTCAAATTCCACGCACCCCAAAGGACCCTACGATCAGCCCGGCTCTCCTACGCCATGGTCCCCCACACATGAAAGACCAGATCGGGAGGCCGCTCCTCCTTCCGCGTGGCCAGTGCCTGGAACGACCTTCCGCTCCACCTCAGACAGAAATCATTGCTCCCCATCTTGGCAAGAAACCTCCAAACCTGGCTCTTCGACAGACCCCCTTCTTGATGGACTGGAACCTGCAAACCCCTCATACACCCCCAGCGCCTTGAGACCCTTACGGGTGAGTCGTTGTGCTTAACAAACACCTGATTTTTATTTGATTTGATTTGATGTATCATACAAATAAAGAGTAACATTATACATTTCAACAGCAAGATATTATTACTTGGATACTATCCTTAGTTACATACACATGTTCCATAAAGGAATATTTGCTCTTGGATCTCTGCGTGCTATTGCTTACACGTATTACTACATCTCGGATCACAAGTCGCAATCAGAGCTGCCTACATCCTGCTTATAACACTGTGTCGGATATAATCATTACGATACTACAATAAAGGAATCACATGATAAAAAGAAAAAAGGAAAACACTTAAAGGTGCCAATAAGACATATTTTCTCTTACGTACAAATAAAACTAAACCTTATAATATAAAAAACTTCCATCAATGAAATACAAATAAAGTCAATACAGCATGACTGGGTACAGAGGTGCATTATCTGACTTTACAGCATAGTGGCTTGCCTAATTGGGGTTTAAATCTATTTGCATAGTAAAAAAGGGCACTACTACGCCTGGGGGTAGGCAGGAGGCTGGTAGTCTCCCACAGTGAACTAGGGGGCACACAGGCTGTCAATGCTACGTGCTCTAAAGTGTAACCACTCCTTCCATCTGAGCTCAGAATCTCTAGTGTGTTTACTGCAGATCTACAGATTGAGCATCATCTCTTTCCACTATACCGCCATGCTGGAGGGCAGTGAGTAGTGTATCCCAGCTTTGTGCTATAGGGTATTAGCGGAGCCCCACTGTTTCCTCTATGTAATGCTGTGCTTTCCGTCTGCGCCCATATAGTGAGTGAGCATTTCCAGTTAATTGCCTCTGGAGGATCCGTGTGTTCCCACTTCTTAGTAATCAGTCGTTTTGCGGTTATCAGCCCCAGATCTCAAGATCTCGAGGTGATTTTGTTTTTTTTTGGACCTGGCATAAAGCCTTAGAATGCAAACTTCCCAAGACAACAGCAGGGATGAGTCTGTACATATAGCAAGGGTCGTGACCACCTCCTGCCAACAATGTTGACGGGAAGCACAGGACCGTAACATATGAAGCAGGTCTGCTTCAAGCTGTTGACAGCGTGGGCATGCAGAAGTGGCAATGTTAAAATATTTGTTTATCTTTTCAGGTGAAAGGTATGCTCTCTGTATAATGTACGTTTGTATAAGTTGGAACCTAGAGCTCCTCAGTACACACCTAGAGCCAGCTAGGACAGCGTCCCATTCCTTAACAGTCCAAGGCTGGCCTCTACCTGCCTCCCAATGGACTCGGAGTTGTTGCATTGGCTTCAATCTATGTACAACTAGCGCCTCCACTAACCAATGCACTATATGTGATCCTGCCCCCATTACATGTAAATATTGTAATAGTAGATGCATCGGTGGCTCAGTCATTAGGTCTCCCCAGACGGCTGACAAAGCCCTCAGAATGGAAGTATGCAAGAGGAATTTGCCTGCTGGTAAATCAGAATCTTCGCCCAATGCCTCGAACGTCAGTAATGCGTCATCTCTGTATAGATGGCCCAAAGTATCAAGTCCTGCAGTGTGCCAGGCTGTTAGAGCTATGTCAGAACTACCCAATCTTCCCCTTGGTGTCCTCAACAATAGTAAAATCGGAGCATATGGAAGTGTTGTGCGGGTGAGATATAAACTCCTCCTATAACATTTATGCGCAAATCCCCAGTGTAATTGGGGTGGTCGCTGGAGTCTGGCAGCAGAGTGGAACAGATGACAGATTTGAGAGTGGGTCCAGGGCTGTTGTAAAGTCACTGTGTCTTACAGACATCCAGCCATCTCGTCACCCATTGGAGCTGGGCAGCTATGTAATACCGCTCCATATTGGGAACAGCCAACCCGCCCTGACTAGTAGGAGCATACATCTTCCACAGGACAACTCGTGGCCTTCCTTTATTCCATATTAAGTCTCGGAAGAGACGCCCCAATTCTCGTAAAATCCTAGGTGGGACATAGAGTGGGAGATTCGAGAAATAATACAATAGTTTGGGAAGAACAATCATTTTCAACTCATGACATTTATTGGGAGTGACTTCCAAAATTGCATTTGGGCTCTTATAGCCAAGATTGCTCTTATCAAATTACCCGGTAATAAGTAGTCCAGTATATGAAGATACTGAGATAGCGAAGGTAGTAGGGTACCATGAGAGGAGTGAGCCATTAAGAAGCACATCCTCCTCAGTCATATCCGTACTAAGTGGATAAATCCCCGATTTAGCCCAATTGACCCGAAGACCCGATTTCTCCTCAAAGGTTATGAGTGTGTCTGCAATGGACTTCGGGATGGCAGTGACATCTCAAAGGTATAACAGCAGATTGTCTGTGTATAGGGAAACGGCGTGTAGCCCATCACCCAGCTGTATATACCCCACGTCTTGCCATCACCTCAAGGCAACATTGCTAATGGCTCCATAGCTAGAGAACATAACAACGGGGACAAAGGGCAGCCTTGGCGCATCCCTCGTCTCACTCAAATGGGGTCTGAGATTAACCCACCGGTGCAAACCCGAACAGTGGGTCGCTGTTATAATAAGTGAACCATGTTAAAGTAGTGATCTCCCAGTTCATACTTGCTTAAAATTGCTGCCAGATAAGGCCATTCCAAAGAATCATAGGCATTCTCCAGAACCAGGCAACCAGATCGGGTCAACTGTGTAATGCGTATTTCTGCACCCGAAAGAACCTGCGGATATTAAGGGAAGTGCTCCGGGCAGAAACAAATCCGTTCTGGTCAGAGTGTACCAGCGTTTTCACTAAGGGTGAAAGATGCCTAGCCAGCAGTGATGCAAACATTTTATAATCTGTGTTAAGGAGTGCCAGCGGGTGATATGAAGTTAGAGACTCAGGGTTTTTGTCAGATTTAGGGAGGGACACCAGCAAGGCCTTATTTTGTGGAGTCATCAAGGGTTGTTTCATACACTTTTAGCAGCTGCTGCACTCTGTGTCTGTATGCCTTATTAAATTCAGTCAGCAGGCCATCTGGTCTAGGCGACTTCCCATTTGACAGTGAGAATATACAGTCCCAAACTTCCTCCGATCGAAGAGGGGTGTTTAGCTCCTCCCTTTGGGTGCGTGTAGGTTATGGCAAATCCAATCCTTCCAGGTAAAGCAGTAGCTCTAGGGGCGTAGCTCGTGTGCGCGATTTATACAGATCTTGTTAATGTGTTACAAACCCACCATGTACATCTCGCTGCACATATGCTATTCCCCCGTTTGCCATCTGCACTGATGCAAATGGTGCTGATACCTCATCAGTTTGCCTGCTTTGTCGCCCATGTGGCGTGTCCATGCTGAATAAGAGGCGTAGTTAAGACACCTTAATTGCTCCAACAGCCGTGCATGTTCCTTCTTATGCTGGTCTAGCTGCCCTTGGGACCCATCAGTGACTGCCTGCTCACTAGTTTTCAACCTCCTTTCTAAAATAGTAAGTTCCTTTTCCAGTTGTGTCTGCATACCCGCCTGCACCCCCAGACAATACCCCTAACGACCACCTTAAGAGCGTCCCATTCCATCAATGGTGATGTCGCTGTGCCCGCATTCCCCTCAAAGTATTGTGCTACAGTACTTGCTGTTAAGTCCCTGAAGGGCCCATCAAGGAGAACATCCGGCTGGAGGCCCCACACTGGGATCGGCGGTGACTTGACCTCCCACGGTAGCTCCATCACATGGGGATTGTGGTCGGAATGTGTGCGTCCCATATAGAAGGACCTGGGGATACACAGTAGAAGATCATTCAATACCATGAAATGGTATAGGCGTACATGGAGTCCATAGGCCCCCCGAGTAATAGGAATATACTCTATCCTGCGGGTTTCTGTGGCACGAATCATCAGAGAAATGCCATTGCACAGCCCAGTGTGTCAATGCTTTCGCAGCTGTGCGTGTGGCTGTGCCAGGCAAGGGAGGAAGTGAGCGGTCTAGTGAGACATCCAGTACACAGTTATAATCACCGCCCAAGACCATGGGTATACCATGCCACATGGCTAACTTTTGTGATATCTGAACCAAAAAGGCTGCCTGCTCAGTATTGTAATGTAGTATTAGCAATAATGGGGCAACCTGGTGTCCCTCAGAACCTGGGTTTACTTTTTAAACAAAGACAATTGGTTCTTTTGGGATTTACAAATTGCTTTGGAGTGTAGAAGCAGCACAAGGTTACTTGTAGCAAATATTGATGATTTACGGAAGGAAAAGAAAATGACATAACACACACCAAGGTATAGAATGAAATGCTATATTTTAAGTAGAGGTAAACTATTCAAGGCTGTCGCAATTTACAAGTTCAATTGAAAAGGGAATAGGTGACTGTGGTGAAAAACACGACATGTGGTGATTGGTGACATAAACAGTACACTATATTCAAGACAAATCAACGTGAAACATGGGAAGAGAAGAAGATTTCTGTTTGTCCTTATAATTGTTGCACATATGTTACAGGGTCCATAAATGATTTAAAATGTGAACATGAGCATTGCGTAGACATATCTGGTGTGTCAACGTTGCAACCCCGCAAATTGCGCAGTAATGTGAAATGCGCTAAGGTGGGTCTTCAGGACAGGAGAGGGGGTGGGCAGCCAAGTTGGAGATACTTTGTTATATCTACAATGGTGAAGGGCTTATCGTTCAAATGATGGTATATATTTCAAAACACTCAGTTCTCCTCAGGGCGGTAGGTGCCTTAAAAGTTATTCTCATTTACAGACTTCCACCCATCGGTTGGAGTCTCAGTAGGCGGCCAGTCAAGTTATTTACAGGATCTAGTGACCGTGCGGCACTCGCTCCAGTTGGGTGCATAAAGTGATGCTAATACATGCCTGCCCTCCACGTCTACTATGGTATCCACCACCCAAAACGGAGTACCTGGCCTCACTCACACCAGAACCCAGCTTGCATACGTTGAGTAACCTGCTGCATATAGCGGTCCCCTCCAGTGCCTGTGTAGATGTGTAACTTCTGCCCGAGGCAAGTGTAACTCCTGGAGGAGTGCTATTTGTATGTGGTGGCATTTTAAATATGAGTCTATTAGATAACGGCGTACCAGGCTATGTCTGCCTCTTACGTTCTAGGTTCCTACCTTGACAGGTGCCATAACTGGTGGGTGCTAGGGGTGCAAGTGGCCCTGCTTGGCTAAGGGATGGGAGGGGCTGGTATTAGGTGTGTAAGGTACATTCTAGAGTGTGCCTCCCTGCGCAAGCCAAGTTTACGACAGTCATACCTTTGTTGAAAAATGATGGCGTAATAAAGAATAAAACAATTCACAATAAAAAACTACCATGAGAGCAAACATGCAACAGGCAAACACCCAAACTTGTAAGAACAATAGCACACACCTAACGTCTGGGGGTGACTATTGTGCACAGCAACGCAAGAACTATCCAGATAAGGAGGGATTGTCTTTAGCGGCTAATCCTGTCCCTGGCTAGACACTTGTAAGACAGGGCGGCTGACTGGTTGTTATACATAAAATTCCCATATAGGAAGGGGACCGAAGGGTAGGCCTATCTATAATACCGGGACCTATCTTACAAGGGTTGTATTACCTCAATTACCAAGGTCAGAGATTACAACTCAAAGACGTTATACAGAGTCCATTATACTTGCGTGTACGGTAACACTGTTTACTGCTCAGCTGGCGAGGAACAGGAGAGAGGCAGTTGATATTCAGAACCTCAAACAATGTAATACGAAGACTGCGTAGTGACATGGGGCAGAACACAAGAACCTTGGGAAACAGGAAGATTGTCTTAGAGTTCATCATCACTGGGCGGCCCTTGTCGATAAGGGTCTGAGTTGGATTCTTCCTCCAGTGCCCCGCTAATGATCACCACCGCCTGTACAGCTTCACGTTGACCGCTCAATATCAACTCTGGCATTGGGCTGGAGGTCTGAGAGATCAGGGATTGTGACTGTCTTCGTCTTCTTCAGCGGCGTCGTAAGGAGGTCGCCGGGATCGTTTCCCCTGCTCGGTCATTGCCGAATCATAAGAGTCGAGCCATTCCTCTACACCCTCTGGAGTGGTGAAAAAATGGGTCTTAACATTACAATGATCCTCAATTTCACAGGAAACAGCAAAGAGTACTTAAGATCACATTGTCATAGGCACCTCTTCACTGCTAGATAGGAATCGTGCTGTTTCTTGACCTGAAAAGTGTAGTGCGGGAAGAACATAACTTTATCGTTGTCCATTTGTATTTCCTGCAGTTTCTGAGTGACTTAAAGAATGGCATCTCTGTCTCTATAGTGCAATAGTCATATTAAAAGTGGTCTTGGGTTAGAGCCCGGGGGAGGGGGCTTAGCTGGGACCCTGTGCAATCGTTCAACAACAAAATGTGGCAGCAGCGATCGGAGCCAATCTTTGGCATATGCCACTGCGTCCCTCCCTTCTGCTCTCTCGGGGCAGGCCCACTGCGCGTACATTGTTGCATCGGGCTCGGCCTTCAGCATCCTCAGCTCTGTCTTCTAGAGATTCCACTCAGTTCAAAAGACTACAAATGTTCTTTTTGGCCGTTGACAATCGCGGGAAACCTCTGCAATTTCCCCTTCATTAGCCACGGTGCAATCCGCATGCTTCTGAAGGTTTGCATGCAACACTGTAAGATCAAGTGCCACTTTATCAATTTTGCCTTCCAGGGAGGTGTGGACCTGTTCATTGTCTCTCCAAGCTTCTCATCTTCCGTCAGCACCACATCAACTTTATGCGCAATGGGGTCTGTTGTTTCTGCCCCGCCATCTTATCCACCTGTGCCCGAGTCTGTGGGTGAGGGACAGAAGCCACACAAGGTAGGTGTGGATATACTGTCGCACTTCAACAGAGGTATTAACAGACACAGGTACAAGTTAAATAGGATTGTCACATAGCTGTACTAAAGACCAAGAAGTCTAGTAGGTGCCACTCAGGATAAGATACCCCACTACCCAGAGTATCGATAGGAACAATGCACAAAGTGATTTTGTTCAATATACACAAAAAGCAGAACCCCGGCACTCTAAATATTCCGCTTACAATTTACAAATAGGTTACTAAAGCAATAAGAACAACGAACTGGTGATGAGAGAAACTTTCTGTCACAGGAATTATAAGGAATTCTTGATTAAATAATTGCACAGTGATTTGTTTCCTCAAAAAACACATAGATTTCAATCTCAAAGTTTTAGCATTTACAAAGGACAGATTCTATGGTATGCTTTAGAATTCCAATTCTTTGTCCTGTAGTACACAAACAACCAATGTGCGTTTCGTCACCACCGTGACTTCCTCAAGGCTTGAGTCGTGGTAACACAGGAGCCTGGAGACTTCACTTGTTCTGGCTCTGACGTATCCAAATATGAAAACTCCTTTGTCCACACTCGGAACTGAAGCAAACAGACTAAAAAAGGACGGTCATGATAAATGCTTCAGGTCCTTTCTTGCCTCGTATATGACCTGGCAACTGGAGTTCGGATTTAGATAATTAGAAGGCTGAAAAATACTTGGCAAATAGTCAACTTCTAGACCACTTATCCATAGGGTATCAACACCCAAATTTAAACCATTAGCCACAGTTGTAAATGGAAAAATCACTAGGATCAATTAAAGATCTATGTTAACGTTGTCCCTGATAATTGGGAGGCCAGATCGTAAAGAAACCAAAGTGAAATCATTCAAGATATTTTATTTTCCTTTAGCTTGTCTGGAGACTGAGTAACTCGCAGGATTCAGGATACCGTGATAAGACCCTAAGGGGATTGTAGGCGTGACCTCTGCAGCCTGCGTCCTCCGGTCACCGTACCCCAGCGCCAACCTTTCTTCGGCATCCCCATGACATGGGGTGGCAGGAAATGTTCACTGGGCCAGACGCGACACTTCCCAAATGTTTCTGGAGTAGATTCCGGGACCTGTCCCCACCATACGTGTCAGTCGAGGCCCAAAAGGAACAAGGCAGGGCAGATGTGTCTCACCGGTGCTCCCTGTAACTTCACTGCTGTGTCCTCAACATGGGAGTCACCAGACAAGTCCCCCATTTCCCCACCTTGGTGCTGCAGCCGCGGAAGACAAGGTGCTGCTAACGCAGAAGTGTGGCAAGGTGTGGGCCCGCTGCGGCCTCCACAGGAAAATGCCCCAATGGAAGGAGGGAGAGTTTTACGGTGTAGCAGACTGTACCGAGTCGGGACATATAGCAGTAGTGCTTCACCTGCAACCCCCACTGTAGACTAGCTCAGGTAGTACGTCGAAAGCACCACCTCCCGGCAAACAATGTCCATCGTTCAACCCCCGTAGGCCTAGCAATCAAGTCACAGCCAAATCGGAGGGAACCACTGGGGTTACAATGCCGCAGGTCACATGCACTGATTTAAATGTGCACTCGATCTACTGTTCTATAGGCCAGTGAAAGTACTATTACATATTTTTAGCTGGGGCAGTGCGGTCATGTGAAACGGAATCTCCACAACCGCCAGGGCCTAGGGGGCGGGGTCAGCCCCTGACCTCGCATAGATCCCAGTGACCAACACCTTATCGTTCCTCTCGGTGACTGTATAAATAAAGAGGTCTGCCCCGGAGTACAACGGCCTCTACCACCCATCTCCTCAATTGGATTTCAGTGCCGATCCTAGAGCACTTGCAGTGGGCAGTGGTCCCCACAGCGAGACAGTGCCTCTTCACATGGCTGTGTGCGGGGTGCGGAGTCAGGCCTCGCGCAGAATTTGGTGATCAGCTCTGCGGCTTTCCACTTGGCCTCATAAACAGAGAGGCCCATCTCAGATTTCAGCCGGCCCTCATCACCTCACCAGATCATTGGGGACGGTCCTGGGCTACCTGCCGCGGGAGGAGGTTCGTGCAGCAAGATGGAGCCTCTGCATGGCTCCAGGTCCAGTGGGTGAAGCCAATCCTCGGCCTCACACAGCTCTCAGTACCCGGATCCGTAGATCTCACAGATAGAGAGGTCTGCCTTGAAATTCCACGGTTTCCACCGCGTACCTCCTCACCGGCACCATTCCTGGAACACTCGCAGCTGGCAGTGGTCCTTTCAACACAGGTCTGTGCGGATTTATTCAGCCAGATGAGGGAGCGAAGACAGAGCTCTACAGCACAACGTCTGACTCCATTGCCAGCTAAGCCACGCCCCCTTGATGATAGGATTTCCTTTCATGATGGAATTTTCTTTGGCACATGGCTCTCTATTCATTATGCTCAGCTCTGGATTTACCTATTTTTGATGTGGGTGTTGTCAACGCATGTAAATGTAAATGTGTTGTATTTGTAAAGCGCACGGCTGCCCACGCGATGGGGCATCCCGACGCTGCACTCATACCGCTGTGGAACCCTTCTTGGCTTTTTCATGTGACATGCCCACTCCTGGGCACCCCCAAGGTGAAGCCAGGCATCCAAGCGCTGCTGGGGCCGTTGTGGAGATTAAGCAAGCTATTGCCCAGAGTCACAGAGTGGGACCCATAATTAGACTAGGCACCGAGGCGAGAATTATCAGGTCGGGGGAGATTGAGAAAAAGGGGGTGGTGATGAACAGAGTGCCTGAATTAAGCAGACCACTCTTACCCAGTCCAAAGATCAGGGCTTGATCCATCACCGTTTTTTAGCTCACTGCACCATCCCAGCTCAGAACTTGGCTATATGCAAATTAGTCTGTTCCTGTCCCAGTGCATGATGGGAACAGGGCAAACTAAACTACCAAGCCAATTCTTGTACTGGGAAGGAAGCAAGCATCCGGGGACCGGTTTCTGCCATTTCAGGCGTCGTCGGCCCGGCTTGCTTGAATCCTGATGGTGCAATGAGCAAGGGACTCACATCTGAGTATACCCTTCCACGCTTTTGGTGGACAAAATGATTCAGAAAAGGGGGTGGTGATGAACAGAGTGCCTGAATTAAGCAGACCACTCTTACCCAGTCCAAAGATCAGGGCTTGATCCATCACCGTTTATTAGCTCAATGCACCATCCCAGCTCAGAACTTGGCTATATGCAAATTAGTCTGTTCCTGTCCCAGTGCATGATGGGAACAGGGCAAACCAAACTACCAAGCCAATTCTTGTACTGGGAAGGAAACAAGCTTCCGGGGACCGGTTTCTGCCATTTCAGGCGTTGTCGGCCCGACTTGCTTGAATCCTGATGGTGCAATGAGCAAGGGACTCACATCTGAGTATACCCTTCCACGCTTGTGGTGGACAAAATGATTCAGAAAAGGGGGTGGTGATGAACAGAGTGCCTGAGAGCAGACCATTCTTACCCAGTCCAAATATCAGGGCTTGATCCATCACCGTTTTTTAGCTCACTGCACCATCCCAGCTCAGAACTTGGCTATATGCAAATTAGTCTGTTCCTGTCCCAGTGCATGATGGGAACAGGGCAAACCAAACTACCAAGCCAATTCTCGTTCTCGGAAGGAAACAAGCTTCCGGGGACCGGTTTCTGCCATTTCAGGCGCCGTCAGCCCGGCTTGCTTGAATCCTGATGGTGCAATGAGCAAGGGACTCACATCTGAGTATACCCTTCCACGCTTGTGGTGGACAAAATGATTCAGAAAAGGGGGTGGTGATGAACAGAGTGCCTGAATTAAGCAGACCATTCTTACCCAGTCCAAAGATCAGGGCTTGATCCATCACCGTTTTTTAGCTCACTGCACCATCCCAGCTCAGAACTTGGCTATATGCAAATTAGTCTGTTCCTGTCCCAGTGCATGATGGGAACAGGGCAAACCAAACTACCAAGCCAATTCTTGTACTGGGAAGGAAACAAGCTTCCGGGGACCGGTTTCTGCCATTTCAGGCATCGTCGGCCCGGCTTGCTTGAATCCTGATGGTGCAATGAGCAAGGGACTCACATCTGAGTATACCCTTCCACGCTTGTGGTGGACAAAATGATTCAGAAAAGGGGGTGGTGATGAACAGAGTGCCTGAATTAAGCAGACCACTCTTACCCAGTCCAAAGATCAGGGCTTGATCCATCACCGTTTTTTAGCTCACTGCACCATCCCAGCTCAGAACTTGGCTATATGCAAATTAGTCTGTTCCTGTCCCAGTGCATGATGGGAACAGGGCAAACCAAACTACCAAGCCAATTCTTGTACTGGGAAGGAAACAAGCTTTCGGGGACCGGTTTCTGCCATTTCAGGCGTTGACGGCCCGGCTTGCTTGAATCCTGATGGTGCAATGAGCAAGGGACTCACATCTGAGTATACCCTTCCACGCTTGTGGTGGACAAAATGATTCAGAAAAAGGGGTGGTGATGAACAGAGTGCCTGAATTAAGCAGACCACTCTTACCCAGTCCAAAGATCAGGGCTTGATCCATCACTGTTTTTTAGCTCACTGCACCATCCCAGCTCAGAACTTGGCTATATGCAAATTAGTCTGTTCCTGTCCCAGTGCATGATGGGAACAGGGCAAACCAAACTACCAAGCCAATTCTTGTACTGGGAAGGAAACAAGCTTCCGGGGACCGGTTTCTGCCATTTCAGGCATCGTCGGCCCGGCTTGCTTAAATCCTGATGGTGCAATGAGCAAGGGACTCACATCTGAGTATACCCTTCCACGCTTGTGGTGGACAAAATGATTCAGAAAAGGGGGTGGTGATGAACAGAGTGCCTGAATTAAGCAGACCATTCTTACCCAGTCCAAAGATCAGGGATTGATCCATCACCGTTTTTTAGCTCACTGCACCATCCCAGCTCAGAACTTGGCTATATGCAAATTAGTCTGTTCCTGTCCCAGTGCATGATGGGAACAGGGCAAACCAACCTACCAAGCCAATTCTTGTACTGGGAAGGAAACAAGCTTCCGGGGACCGGTTTCTGCCCTTTCAGGCGTCGTCGGCCCGGCTTGCTTGAATCCTGATGGTGCAATGAGCAAGGGACTCACATCTGAGTATACCCTTCCACGCTTTTGGTGGACAAAATGATTCAGAAAAGGGGGTGGTGATGAACAGAGTGCCTGAGAGCAGACCACTCTTACCCAGTCCAAATATCAGGGCTTGATCCATCACCGTTTTTTAGCTCACTGCACCATCCCAGCTCAGAACTTGGCTATATGCAAATTAGTCTGTTCCTGTCCCAGTGCATGATGGGAACAGGGCAAACCAAACTACCAAGCCAATTCTTGTACTGGGAAGGAAACAAGCTTCCGGGGACCGGTTTCTGCCATTTCAGGCGCCGTCGGCCCGGCTTGCTTGAATCCTGATGGTGCAATGAGCAAGGGACTCACATCTGAGTATACCCTTCCACGCTTGTGGTGGACAAAATGATTCAGAAAAGGGGGTGGTGATGAACAGAGTGCCTGAATTAAGCAGACCATTCTTACCCAGTCCAAAGATCAGGGCTTGATCCATCACCGTTTTTTAGCTCACTGCACCATCCCAGCTCAGAACTTGGCTATATGCAAATTAGTCTGTTCCTGTCCCAGTGCATGATGGGAACAGGGCAAACCAAACTACCAAGCCAATTCTTGTACTGGGAAGGAAACAAGCTTCCGGGGACCGGTTTCTGCCATTTAAGGCATCGTCGGCCCGGCTTGCTTGAATCCTGATGGTGCAATGAGCAAGGGACTCACATCTGAGTATACCCTTCCACGCTTGTGTTGGACAAAATGATTCAGAAAAGGGGGTGGTGATGAACAGAGTGCCTGAATTAAGCAGACCACTCTTACCCAGTCCAAAGATCAGGGCTTGATCCATCACCGTTTTTTAGCTCACTGCACCATCCCAGCTCAGAACTTGGCTATATGCAAATTAGTCTGTTCCTGTCCCAGTGCATGATGGGAACAGGGCAAACCAAACTACCAAGCCAATTCTTGTACTGGGAAGGAAACAAGCTTCCGGGGACCGGTTTCTGCCATTTCAGGCGTCGTCGGCCCGGCTTGCTTGAATCCTGATGGTGCAATGAGCAAGGGACTCACATCTGAGTATACCTTCCACGCTTGTGGTGGACAAAATGATTCAGAAAAGGGGGTGGTGATGAACAGAGTGCCTGAATTAAGCAGACCACTCTTACCCAGTCCAAAGATCAGGGCTTGATCCATCACCGTTTTTTAGCTCACTGCACCATCCCAGCTCAGAACTTGGCTATATGCAAATTAGTCTGTTCCTGTCCCAGTGCATGATGGGAACAGGGCAAACCAAACTACCAAGCCAATTCTTGTACTGGGAAGGAAACAAGCTTCCGGGGACCGGTTTCTGCCATTTCAGGCGTCGTCGGCCCGGCTTGCTTGAATCCTGATGGTGCAATGAGCAAGGGACTCACATCTGAGTATACCCTTCCACGCTTGTGGTGGACAAAATGATTCAGAAAAGGGGGTGGTGATGAACAGAGTGCCTGAATTAAGCAGACCACTCTTACCCAGTCCAAAGATCAGGGCTTGATCCATCACTGTTTTTTAGCTCACTGCACCATCCCAGCTCAGAACTTGGCTATATGCAAATTAGTCTGTTCCTGTCCCAGTGCATGATGGGAACAGGGCAAACCAAACTACCAAGCCAATTCTTGTACTGGGAAGGAAACAAGCTTCCGGGGACCGGTTTCTGCCATTTCAGGCATCGTCGGCCCGGCTTGCTTAAATCCTGATGGTGCAATGAGCAAGGGACTCACATCTGAGTATACCCTTCCACGCTTGTGGTGGACAAAATGATTCAGAAAAGGGGGTGGTGATGAACAGAGTGCCTGAATTAAGCAGACCATTCTTACCCAGTCCAAAGATCAGGGATTGATCCATCACCGTTTTTTAGCTCACTGCACCATCCCAGCTCAGAACTTGGCTATATGCAAATTAGTCTGTTCCTGTCCCAGTGCATGATGGGAACAGGGCAAACCAACCTACCAAGCCAATTCTTGTACTGGGAAGGAAACAAGCTTCCGGGGACCGGTTTCTGCCCTTTCAGGCGTCGTCGGCCCGGCTTGCTTGAATCCTGATGGTGCAATGAGCAAGGGACTCACATCTGAGTATACCCTTCCACGCTTTTGGTGGACAAAATGATTCAGAAAAGGGGGTGGTGATGAACAGAGTGCCTGAGAGCAGACCACTCTTACCCAGTCCAAATATCAGGGCTTGATCCATCACCGTTTTTTAGCTCACTGCACCATCCCAGCTCAGAACTTGGCTATATGCAAATTAGTCTGTTCCTGTCCCAGTGCATGATGGGAACAGGGCAAACCAAACTACCAAGCCAATTCTTGTACTGGGAAGGAAACAAGCTTCCGGGGACCGGTTTCTGCCATTTAAGGCATCGTCGGCCCGGCTTGCTTGAATCCTGATGGTGCAATGAGCAAGGGACTCACATCTGAGTATACCCTTCCACGCTTGTGGTGGACAAAATGATTCAGAAAAGGGGGTGGTGATGAACAGAGTGCCTGAATTAAGCAGACCACTCTTACCCAGTCCAAAGATCAGGGATTGATCCATCACCGTTTTTTAGCTCACTGCACCATCCCAGCTCAGAACTTGGCTATATGCAAATTAGTCTGTTCCTGTCCCAGTGCATGATGGGAACAGGGCAAACCAACCTACCAAGCCAATTCTTGTACTGGGAAGGAAACAAGCTTCCGGGGACCGGTTTCTGCCCTTTCAGGCGTCGTCGGCCCGGCTTGCTTGAATCCTGATGGTGCAATGAGCAAGGGACTCACATCTGAGTATACCCTTCCACGCTTTTGGTGGACAAAATGATTCAGAAAAGGGGGTGGTGATGAACAGAGTGCCTGAGAGCAGACCACTCTTACCCAGTCCAAATATCAGGGCTTGATCCATCACCGTTTTTTAGCTCACTGCACCATCCCAGCTCAGAACTTGGCTATATGCAAATTAGTCTGTTCCTGTCCCAGTGCATGATGGGAACAGGGCAAACCAAACTACCAAGCCAATTCTTGTACTGGGAAGGAAACAAGCTTCCGGGGACCGGTTTCTGCCATTTAAGGCATCGTCGGCCCGGCTTGCTTGAATCCTGATGGTGCAATGAGCAAGGGACTCACATCTGAGTATACCCTTCCACGCTTGTGGTGGACAAAATGATTCAGAAAAGGGGGTGGTGATGAACAGAGTGCCTGAATTAAGCAGACCACTCTTACCCAGTCCAAAGATCAGGGCTTGATCCATCACCGTTTTTTAGCTCACTGCACCATCCCAGCTCAGAACTTGGCTATATGCAAATTAGTCTGTTCCTGTCCCAGTGCATGATGGGAACAGGGCAAACCAAACTACCAAGCCAATTCTTGTACTGGGAAGGAAACAAGCTTCCGGGGACCGGTTTCTGCCATTTCAGGCGTCGTCGGCCCGGCTTGCTTGAATCCTGATTGTGCAATGAGCAAGGGACTCACATCTGAGTATACCCTTCCACGCTTGTGGTGGACAAAATGATTCAGAAAAGGGGGTGGTGATGAACAGAGTGCCTGAATTAAGCAGACCACTCTTACCCAGTCCAAAGATCAGGGCTTGATCCATCACCGTTTTTTAGCTCACTGCACCATCCCAGCTCAGAACTTGGCTATATGCAAATTAGTCTGTTCCTGTCCCAGTGCATGATGGGAACAGGGCAAACCAAACTACCAAGCCAATTCTTGTACTGGGAAGGAAACAAGCTTCCGGGGACCGGTTTCTGCCATTTCAGGCGTCGTCGGCCCGGCTTGCTTGAATCCTGATGGTGCAATGAGCAAGGGACTCACATCTGAGTATACCTTCCACGCTTGTGGTGGACAAAATGATTCAGAAAAGGGGGTGGTGATGAACAGAGTGCCTGAATTAAGCAGACCACTCTTACCCAGTCCAAAGATCAGGGCTTGATCCATCACCGTTTTTTAGCTCACTGCACCATCCCAGCTCAGAACTTGGCTATATGCAAATTAGTCTGTTCCTGTCCCAGTGCATGATGGGAACAGGGCAAACCAAACTGCCAAGCCAATTCTTGTACTGGGAAGGAAACAAGCTTCCGGGGACCGGTTTCTGCCATTTCAGGCGTCGTCGGCCCGGCTTGCTTGAATCCTGATGGTGCAATGAGCAAGGGACTCACATCTGAGTATACCCTTCCACGCTTGTGGTGGACAAAATGATTCAGAAAAGGGGGTGGTGATGAACAGAGTGCCTGAATTAAGCAGACCACTCTTACCCAGTCCAAAGATCAGGGCTTGATCCATCCCCGTTTTTTAGCTCACTGCACCATCCCAGCTCAGAACTTGGCTATATGCAAATTAGTCTGTTCCTGTCCCAGTGCATGATGGGAACAGGGCAAACCAAACTACCAAGCCAATTCTTGTACTGGGAAGGAAACAAGCTTCCGGGGACCGGTTTCTGCCATTTCAGGCGTCGTCGGCCCGGCTTGCTTGAATCCTGATGGTGCAATGAGCAAGGGACTCACATCTGAGTATACCCTTCCACGCTTGTGGTGGACAAAATGATTCAGAAAAGGGGGTGGTGATGAACAGAGTGCCTGAATTAAGCAGACCACTCTTACCCAGTCCAAAGATCAGGGCTTGATCCATCCCCGTTTTTTAGCTCACTGCACCATCCCAGCTCAGAACTTGGCTATATGCAAATTAGTCTGTTCCTGTCCCAGTGCATGATGGGAACAGGGCAAACCAAACTACCAAGCCAATTCTTGTACTGGGAAGGAAACAAGCTTCCGGGGACCGGTTTCTGCCATTTCAGGCGTCGTCGGCCCGGCTTGCTTGAAACCTGATGGTGCAATGAGCAAGGGACTCACATCTGAGTATACCCTTCCACGCTTGTGGTGGACAAAATGATTCAGAAAAGGGGGTGGTGATGAACAGAGTGCCTGAATTAAGCAGACCAATCTTACCCAGTCCAAAGATCAGGGCTTGATCCATCACCGTTTTTTAGCTCACTGCACCATCCCAGCTCAGAACTTGGCTATATGCAAATTAGTCTGTTCCTGTCCCAGTGCATGATGGGAACAGGGCAAACCAAACTACCAAGCCAATTCTTGTACTGGGAAGGAAACAAGCTTCCGGGGACCGGTTTCTGCCATTTCAGGCGCCGTCGGCCCGGCTTGCTTGAATCCTGATGGTGCAATGAGCAAGGGACTCACATCTGAGTATACCCTTCCACGCTTGTGGTGGACAAAATGATTCAGAAAAGGGGGTGGTGATGAACAGAGTGCCTGAATTAAGCAGACCATTCTTACCCAGTCCAAAGATCAGGGCTTGATCCATCACCGTTTTTTAGCTCACTGCACCATCCCAGCTCAGAACTTGGCTATATGCAAATTAGTCTGTTCCTGTCCCAGTGCATGATGGGAACAGGGCAAACCAAACTACCAAGCCAATTCTTGTACTGGGAAGGAAACAAGCTTCCGGGGACCGGTTTCTGCCATTTAAGGCATCGTCGGCCCGGCTTGCTTGAATCCTGATGGTGCAATGAGCAAGGGACTCACATCTGAGTATACCCTTCCACGCTTGTGTTGGACAAAATGATTCAGAAAAGGGGGTGGTGATGAACAGAGTGCCTGAATTAAGCAGACCACTCTTACCCAGTCCAAAGATCAGGGCTTGATCCATCACCGTTTTTTAGCTCACTGCACCATCCCAGCTCAGAACTTGGCTATATGCAAATTAGTCTGTTCCTGTCCCAGTGCATGATGGGAACAGGGCAAACCAAACTACCAAGCCAATTCTTGTACTGGGAAGGAAACAAGCTTCCGGGGACCGGTTTCTGCCATTTCAGGCGTCGTCGGCCCGGCTTGCTTGAATCCTGATGGTGCAATGAGCAAGGGACTCACATCTGAGTATACCTTCCACGCTTGTGGTGGACAAAATGATTCAGAAAAGGGGGTGGTGATGAACAGAGTGCCTGAATTAAGCAGACCACTCTTACCCAGTCCAAAGATCAGGGCTTGATCCATCACCGTTTTTTAGCTCACTGCACCATCCCAGCTCAGAACTTGGCTATATGCAAATTAGTCTGTTCCTGTCCCAGTGCATGATGGGAACAGGGCAAACCAAACTACCAAGCCAATTCTTGTACTGGGAAGGAAACAAGCTTCCGGGGACCGGTTTCTGCCATTTCAGGCGTCGTCGGCCCGGCTTGCTTGAATCCTGATGGTGCAATGAGCAAGGGACTCACATCTGAGTATACCCTTCCACGCTTGTGGTGGACAAAATGATTCAGAAAAGGGGGTGGTGATGAACAGAGTGCCTGAATTAAGCAGACCACTCTTACCCAGTCCAAAGATCAGGGCTTGATCCATCACTGTTTTTTAGCTCACTGCACCATCCCAGCTCAGAACTTGGCTATATGCAAATTAGTCTGTTCCTGTCCCAGTGCATGATGGGAACAGGGCAAACCAAACTACCAAGCCAATTCTTGTACTGGGAAGGAAACAAGCTTCCGGGGACCGGTTTCTGCCATTTCAGGCATCGTCGGCCCGGCTTGCTTAAATCCTGATGGTGCAATGAGCAAGGGACTCACATCTGAGTATACCCTTCCACGCTTGTGGTGGACAAAATGATTCAGAAAAGGGGGTGGTGATGAACAGAGTGCCTGAATTAAGCAGACCATTCTTACCCAGTCCAAAGATCAGGGATTGATCCATCACCGTTTTTTAGCTCACTGCACCATCCCAGCTCAGAACTTGGCTATATGCAAATTAGTATGTTCCTGTCCCAGTGCATGATGGGAACAGGGCAAACCAACCTACCAAGCCAATTCTTGTACTGGGAAGGAAACAAGCTTCCGGGGACCGGTTTCTGCCCTTTCAGGCGTCGTCGGCCCGGCTTGCTTGAATCCTGATGGTGCAATGAGCAAGGGACTCACATCTGAGTATACCCTTCCACGCTTTTGGTGGACAAAATGATTCAGAAAAGGGGGTGGTGATGAACAGAGTGCCTGAGAGCAGACCACTCTTACCCAGTCCAAATATCAGGGCTTGATCCATCACCGTTTTTTAGCTCACTGCACCATCCCAGCTCAGAACTTGGCTATATGCAAATTAGTCTGTTCCTGTCCCAGTGCATGATGGGAACAGGGCAAACCAAACTACCAAGCCAATTCTTGTACTGGGAAGGAAACAAGCTTCCGGGGACCGGTTTCTGCCATTTCAGGCGCCGTCGGCCCGGCTTGCTTGAATCCTGATGGTGCAATGAGCAAGGGACTCACATCTGAGTATACCCTCCCACGCTTGTGGTGGACAAAATGATTCAGAAAAGGGGGTGGTGATGAACAGAGTGCCTGAATTAAGCAGACCATTCTTACCCAGTCCAAAGATCAGGGCTTGATCCATCACCGTTTTTTAGCTCACTGCACCATCCCAGCTCAGAACTTGGCTATATGCAAATTAGTCTGTTCCTGTCCCAGTGCATGATGGGAACAGGGCAAACCAAACTACCAAGCCAATTCTTGTACTGGGAAGGAAACAAGCTTCCGGGGACCGGTTTCTGCCATTTAAGGCATCGTCGGCCCGGCTTGCTTGAATCCTGATGGTGCAATGAGCAAGGGACTCACATCTGAGTATACCCTTCCACGCTTGTGGTGGACAAAATGATTCAGTAAAGGGGGTGGTGATGAACAGAGTGCCTGAATTAAGCAGACCACTCTTACCCAGTCCAAAGATCAGGGCTTGATCCATCACCGTTTTTTAGCTCACTGCACCATCCCAGCTCAGAACTTGGCTATATGCAAATTAGTCTGTTCCTGTCCCAGTGCATGATGGGAACAGGGCAAACCAAACTACCAAGCCAATTCTTGTACTGGGAAGGAAACAAGCTTCCGGGGACCGGTTTCTGCCATTTCAGGCGTCGTCGGCCCGGCTTGCTTGAATCCTGATTGTGCAATGAGCAAGGGACTCACATCTGAGTATACCCTTCCACGCTTGTGGTGGACAAAATGATTCAGAAAAGGGGGTGGTGATGAACAGAGTGCCTGAATTAAGCAGACCACTCTTACCCAGTCCAAAGATCAGGGCTTGATCCATCACCGTTTTTTAGCTCACTGCACCATCCCAGCTCAGAACTTGGCTATATGCAAATTAGTCTGTTCCTGTCCCAGTGCATGATGGGAACAGGGCAAACCAAACTACCAAGCCAATTCTTGTACTGGGAAGGAAACAAGCTTCCGGGGACCGGTTTCTGCCATTTCAGGCGTCGTCGGCCCGGCTTGCTTGAATCCTGATGGTGCAATGAGCAAGGGACTCACATCTGAGTATACCTTCCACGCTTGTGGTGGACAAAATGATTCAGAAAAGGGGGTGGTGATGAACAGAGTGCCTGAATTAAGCAGACCACTCTTACCCAGTCCAAAGATCAGGGCTTGATCCATCACCGTTTTTTAGCTCACTGCACCATCCCAGCTCAGAACTTGGCTATATGCAAATTAGTCTGTTCCTGTCCCAGTGCATGATGGGAACAGGGCAAACCAAACTACCAAGCCAATTCTTGTACTGGGAAGGAAACAAGCTTCCGGGGACCGGTTTCTGCCATTTCAGGCGTCGTCGGCCCGGCTTGCTTGAATCCTGATGGTGCAATGAGCAAGGGACTCACATCTGAGTATACCCTTCCACGCTTGTGGTGGACAAAATGATTCAGAAAAGGGGGTGGTGATGAACAGAGTGCCTGAATTAAGCAGACCACTCTTACCCAGTCCAAAGATCAGGGCTTGATCCATCCCCGTTTTTTAGCTCACTGCACCATCCCAGCTCAGAACTTGGCTATATGCAAATTAGTCTGTTCCTGTCCCAGTGCATGATGGGAACAGGGCAAACCAAACTACCAAGCCAATTCTTGTACTGGGAAGGAAACAAGCTTCCGGGGACCGGTTTCTGCCATTTCAGGCGTCGTCGGCCCGGCTTGCTTGAATCCTGATGGTGCAATGAGCAAGGGACTCACATCTGAGTATACCCTTCCACGCTTGTGGTGGACAAAATGATTCAGAAAAGGGGGTGGTGATGAACAGAGTGCCTGAATTAAGCAGACCACTCTTACCCAGTCCAAAGATCAGGGCTTGATCCATCCCCGTTTTTTAGCTCACTGCACCATCCCAGCTCAGAACTTGGCTATATGCAAATTAGTCTGTTCCTGTCCCAGTGCATGATGGGAACAGGGCAAACCAAACTACCAAGCCAATTCTTGTACTGGGAAGGAAACAAGCTTCCGGGGACCGGTTTCTGCCATTTCAGGCGTCGTCGGCCCGGCTTGCTTGAAACCTGATGGTGCAATGAGCAAGGGACTCACATCTGAGTATACCCTTCCACGCTTGTGGTGGACAAAATGATTCAGAAAAGGGGGTGGTGATGAACAGAGTGCCTGAATTAAGCAGACCACTCTTACCCAGTCCAAAGATCAGGGCTTGATCCATCACCGTTTTTTAGCTCACTGCACCATCCCAGCTCAGAACTTGGCTATATGCAAATTAGTCTGTTCCTGTCCCAGTGCATGATGGGAACAGGGCAAACCAAACTACCAAGCCAATTCTTGTACTGGGAAGGAAACAAGCTTCCGGGGACCGGTTTCTGCCATTTCAGGCGTCGTCGGCCCGGCTTGCTTGAATCCTGATGGTGCAATGAGCAAGGGACTCACATCTGAGTATACCTTCCACGCTTGTGGTGGACAAAATGATTCAGAAAAGGGGGTGGTGATGAACAGAGTGCCTGAATTAAGCAGACCACTCTTACCCAGTCCAAAGATCAGGGCTTGATCCATCACCGTTTTTTAGCTCACTGCACCATCCCAGCTCAGAACTTGGCTATATGCAAATTAGTCTGTTCCTGTCCCAGTGCATGATGGGAACAGGGCAAACCAAACTACCAAGCCAATTCTTGTACTGGGAAGGAAACAAGCTTCCGGGGACCGGTTTCTGCCATTTCAGGCGTCGTCGGCCCGGCTTGCTTGAATCCTGATGGTGCAATGAGCAAGGGACTCACATCTGAGTATACCCTTCCACGCTTGTGGTGGACAAAATGATTCAGAAAAGGGGGTGGTGATGAACAGAGTGCCTGAATTAAGCAGACCACTCTTACCCAGTCCAAAGATCAGGGCTTGATCCATCCCCGTTTTTTAGCTCACTGCACCATCCCAGCTCAGAACTTGGCTATATGCAAATTAGTCTGTTCCTGTCCCAGTGCATGATGGGAACAGGGCAAACCAAACTACCAAGCCAATTCTTGTACTGGGAAGGAAACAAGCTTCCGGGGACCGGTTTCTGCCATTTCAGGCGTCGTCGGCCCGGCTTGCTTGAATCCTGATGGTGCAATGAGCAAGGGACTCACATCTGAGTATACCCTTCCACGCTTGTGGTGGACAAAATGATTCAGAAAAGGGGGTGGTGATGAACAGAGTGCCTGAATTAAGCAGACCACTCTTACCCAGTCCAAAGATCAGGGCTTGATCCATCCCCGTTTTTTAGCTCACTGCACCATCCCAGCTCAGAACTTGGCTATATGCAAATTAGTCTGTTCCTGTCCCAGTGCATGATGGGAACAGGGCAAACCAAACTACCAAGCCAATTCTTGTACTGGGAAGGAAACAAGCTTCCGGGGACCGGTTTCTGCCATTTCAGGCGTCGTCGGCCCGGCTTGCTTGAAACCTGATGGTGCAATGAGCAAGGGACTCACATCTGAGTATACCCTTCCACGCTTGTGGTGGACAAAATGATTCAGAAAAGGGGGTGGTGATGAACAGAGTGCCTGAATTAAGCAGACCAATCTTACCCAGTCCAAAGATCAGGGCTTGATCCATCACCGTTTTTTAGCTCACTGCACCATCCCAGCTCAGAACTTGGCTATATGCAAATTAGTCTGTTCCTGTCCCAGTGCATGATGGGAACAGGGCAAACCAAACTACCAAGCCAATTCTTGTACTGGGAAGGAAACAAGCTTCCGGGGACCGGTTTCTGCCATTTCAGGCGTCGTCGGCCCGGCTTGCTTGAATCCTGATGGTGCAATGAGCAAGGGACTCACATCTGAGTATACCCTTCCACGCTTGTGGTGGACAAAATGATTCAGAAAAGGGGGTGGTGATGAACAGAGTACCTGAATTAAGCAGACCACTCTTACCCAGTCCAAAGATCAGGGCTTGATCCATCACCGTTTTTTAGCTCACTGCACCATCCCAGCTCAGAACTTGGCTATATGCAAATTAGTCTGTTCCTGTCCCAGTGCATGATGGGAACAGGGCAAACCAAACTACCAAGCCAATTCTTGTACTGGGAAGGGAACAAGCTTCCGGGGACCGGTTTCTGCCATTTCAGGCGTCGTCGGCCCGGCTTGCTTGAATCCTGATGGTGCAATGAGCAAGGGACTCACATCTGAGTATACCCTTCCACGCTTGTGGTGGACAAAATGATTCAGAAAAGGGGGTGGTGATGAACAGAGTGCCTGAATTAAGCAGACCACTCTTACCCAGTCCAAAGATCAGGGCTTGATCCTTCACCGTTTTTTAGCTCACTGCACCATCCCAGCTCAGAACTTGGCTATATGCAAATTAGTCTGTTCCTGTCCCAGTGCATGATGGGAACAGGGCAAACCAAACTACCAAGCCAATTCTTGTACGGGGAAGGAAACAAGCTTCCGGGGACCGGTTTCTGCCATTTCAGGCGTCGTCGGCCCGGCTTGCTTGAATCCTGATGGTGCAATGAGCAAGGGACTCACATCTGAGTATACCCTTCCACGCTTGTGGTGGACAAAATGATTCAGAAAAGGGGGTGGTGATGAACAGAGTGCCTGAATTAAGCAGACCACTCTTACCCAGACCAAAGATCAGGGCTTGATCCATCACTGTTTTTTAGCTCACTGCACCATCCCAGCTCAGAACTTGGCTATATGCAAATTAGTCTGTTCCTGTCCCAGTGCATGATGGAAACAGGGCAAACCAAACTACCAAGCCAAATCTTGTACTGGGAAGGAAACAAGCTTCCGGGGACCGGTTTCTGCCATTTCAGGCGTCGTCGGCCCAGCTTGCTTGAATCCTGATGGTGCAATGAGCAAGGGACTCACAACTGAGTATACCCTTCCACGCTTGTGGTGGACAAAATGATTCAGAAAAGGGGGTGGTGATGAACAGAGTGTCTGAATTAAGCAGACCACTCTTACCCAGTCCAAAGATCAGGGCTTGATCCATCACCGTTTTTTAGCTCACTGCACCATCCCAGCTCAGAACTTGGCTATATGCAAATTAGTCTGTTCCTGTCCCAGTGCATGATGGGAACAGGGCAAACCAAACTACCAAGCCAATTCTTGTACTGGGAAGGAAACAAGCTTCCGGGGACCGGTTTCTGCCATTTCAGGCGTCGTCGGCCCGGCTTGCTTAAATCCTGATGGTGCAATGAGCAAGGGACTCACATCTGAGTATACCCTTCCACGCTTGTGGTGGACAAAATGATTCAGAAAAGGGGGTGGTGATGAACAGAGTGCCTGAATTAAGCAGACCACTCTTACCCAGTCCAAAGATCAGGGCTTGATCCATCACCGTTTTTTAGCTCACTGCACCATCACAGCTCAGAACTTGGCTATATGCAAATTAGTCTGTTCCTGTCCCAGTGCATGATGGGAACAGGGCAAACCAAACTACCAAGCCAATTCTTGTACTGGGAAGGAAACAAGCTTCCGGGGACCGGTTTCTGCCATTTCAGGCGTCGTCGGCCCGGCTTGCTTGAATGCTGATGGTGCAATGAGCAAGGGACTCACATCTGAGTATACCCTTCCACGCTTGTGGTGGACAAAATGATACAGAAAAGGGGGTGGTGATGAACAGAGTGCCTGAATTAAGCAAACCACTCTTACCCAGTCCAAAGATCAGGGCTTGATCCATCACCGTTTTTTAGCTCACTGCACCATCCCAGCTCAGAACTTGGCTATATGCAAATTAGTCTGTTCCTGTCCCAGTGCATGATGGGAACAGGGCAAACCAAACTACCAAGCCAATTCTTGTACTGGGAAGGGAACAAGCTTCCGGGGACCGGTTTCTGCCATTTCAGGCATCGTCGGCCCGGCTTGCTTGAATCCTGATGGTGCAATGAGCAAGGGACTCACATCTGAGTATACCCTTCCACGCTTGTGGTGGACAAAATGATTCAGAAAAGGGGGTGGTGATGAACAGAGTGCCTGAATTAAGCAGACCACTCTTACCCAGTCCAAAGATCAGGGCTTGATCCATCACCGTTTTTTAGCTCACTGCACCATCCCAGCTCAGAACTTGGCTATATGCAAATTAGTCTGTTCCTGTCCCAGTGCATGATGGGAACAGGGCAAACCAAACTACCAAGCCAATTCTTGTACTGGGAAGGAAACAAGCTTCCGGGGACCGGTTTCTGCCATTTCAGGCGTCGTCGGCCCGGCTTGCTTGAATCCTGATGGTGCAATGAGCAAGGGACTCACATCTGAGTATACCCTTCCACCCTTGTGGTGGACAAAATGATTCAGAAAAGGGGGTGGTGATGAACAGAGTGCCTGAATTAAGCAGACCAATCTTACCCAGTCCAAAGATCAGGGCTTGATCCATCACCGTTTTTTAGCTCACTGCACCATCCCAGCTCAGAACTTGGCTATATGCAAATTAGTCTGTTCCTGTCCCAGTGCATGATGGGAACAGGGCAAACCAAACTACCAAGCCAATTCTTGTACTGGGAAGGAAACAAGCTTCCGGGGACCGGTTTCTGCCATTTCAGGCGTCGTCGGCCCGGCTTGCTTGAAACCTGATGGTGCAATGAGCAAGGGACTCACATCTGAGTATACCCTTCCACGCTTGTGGTGGACAAAATGATTCAGAAAAGGGGGTGGTGATGAACAGAGTGCCTGAATTAAGCAGACCAATCTTACCCAGTCCAAAGATCAGGGCTTGATCCATCACCGTTTTTTAGCTCACTGCACCATCCCAGCTCAGAACTTGGCTATATGCAAATTAGTCTGTTCCTGTCCCAGTGCATGATGGGAACAGGGCAAACCAAACTACCAAGCCAGTTCTTGTACTGGGAAGGAAACAAGCTTCCGGGGACCGGTTTCTGCCATTTCAGGCGTCGTCGGCCCGGCTTGCTTGAATCCTGATGGTGCAATGAGCAAGGGACTCACATCTGAGTATACCCTTCCACGCTTGTGGTGGACAAAATGATTCAGAAAAGGGGGTGGTGATGAACAGAGTGCCTGAATTAAGCAGACCACTCTTACCCAGTCCAAAGATCAGGGCTTGATCCATCACCGTTTTTTAGCTCACTGCACCATCCCAGCTCAGAACTTGGCTATATGCAAATTAGTCTGTTCCTGTCCCAGTGCATGATGGGAACAGGGCAAACCAAACTACCAAGCCAATTCTTGTACTGGGAAGGGAACAAGCTTCCGGGGACCGGTTTCTGCCATTTCAGGCGTCGTCGGCCCGGCTTGCTTGAATCCTGATGGTGCAATGAGCAAGGGACTCACATCTGAGTATACCCTTCCACGCTTGTGGTGGACAAAATGATTCAGAAAAGGGGGTGGTGATGAACAGAGTGCCTGAATTAAGCAGACCACTCTTACCCAGTCCAAAGATCAGGGCTTGATCCTTCACCGTTTTTTAGCTCACTGCACCATCCCAGCTCAGAACTTGGCTATATGCAAATTAGTCTGTTCCTGTCCCAGTGCATGATGGGAACAGGGCAAACCAAACTACCAAGCCAATTCTTGTACGGGGAAGGAAACAAGCTTCCGGGGACCGGTTTCTGCCATTTCAGGCGTCGTCGGCCCGGCTTGCTTGAATCCTGATGGTGCAATGAGCAAGGGACTCACATCTGAGTATACCCTTCCACGCTTGTGGTGGACAAAATGATTCAGAAAAGGGGGTGGTGATGAACAGAGTGCCTGAATTAAGCAGACCACTCTTACCCAGACCAAAGATCAGGGCTTGATCCATCACTGTTTTTTAGCTCACTGCACCATCCCAGCTCAGAACTTGGCTATATGCAAATTAGTCTGTTCCTGTCCCAGTGCATGATGGAAACAGGGCAAACCAAACTACCAAGCCAAATCTTGTACTGGGAAGGAAACAAGCTTCCGGGGACCGGTTTCTGCCATTTCAGGCGTCGTCGGCCCAGCTTGCTTGAATCCTGATGGTGCAATGAGCAAGGGACTCACAACTGAGTATACCCTTCCACGCTTGTGGTGGACAAAATGATTCAGAAAAGGGGGTGGTGATGAACAGAGTGTCTGAATTAAGCAGACCACTCTTACCCAGTCCAAAGATCAGGGCTTGATCCATCACCGTTTTTTAGCTCACTGCACCATCCCAGCTCAGAACTTGGCTATATGCAAATTAGTCTGTTCCTGTCCCAGTGCATGATGGGAACAGGGCAAACCAAACTACCAAGCCAATTCTTGTACTGGGAAGGAAACAAGCTTCCGGGGACCGGTTTCTGCCATTTCAGGCGTCGTCGGCCCGGCTTGCTTAAATCCTGATGGTGCAATGAGCAAGGGACTCACATCTGAGTATACCCTTCCACGCTTGTGGTGGACAAAATGATTCAGAAAAGGGGGTGGTGATGAACAGAGTGCCTGAATTAAGCAGACCACTCTTACCCAGTCCAAAGATCAGGGCTTGATCCATCACCGTTTTTTAGCTCACTGCACCATCACAGCTCAGAACTTGGCTATATGCAAATTAGTCTGTTCCTGTCCCAGTGCATGATGGGAACAGGGCAAACCAAACTACCAAGCCAATTCTTGTACTGGGAAGGAAACAAGCTTCCGGGGACCGGTTTCTGCCATTTCAGGCGTCGTCGGCCCGGCTTGCTTGAATGCTGATGGTGCAATGAGCAAGGGACTCACATCTGAGTATACCCTTCCACGCTTGTGGTGGACAAAATGATACAGAAAAGGGGGTGGTGATGAACAGAGTGCCTGAATTAAGCAAACCACTCTTACCCAGTCCAAAGATCAGGGCTTGATCCATCACCGTTTTTTAGCTCACTGCACCATCCCAGCTCAGAACTTGGCTATATGCAAATTAGTCTGTTCCTGTCCCAGTGCATGATGGGAACAGGGCAAACCAAACTACCAAGCCAATTCTTGTACTGGGAAGGGAACAAGCTTCCGGGGACCGGTTTCTGCCATTTCAGGCATCGTCGGCCCGGCTTGCTTGAATCCTGATGGTGCAATGAGCAAGGGACTCACATCTGAGTATACCCTTCCACGCTTGTGGTGGACAAAATGATTCAGAAAAGGGGGTGGTGATGAACAGAGTGCCTGAATTAAGCAGACCACTCTTAACCAGTCCAAAGATCAGGGCTTGATCCATCACCGTTTTTTAGCTCACTGCACCATCCCAGCTCAGAACTTGGCTATATGCAAATTAGTCTGTTCCTGTCCCAGTGCATGATGGGAACAGGGCAAACCAAACTACCAAGCCAATTCTTGTACGGGGAAGGAAACAAGCTTCCGGGGACCGGTTTCTGCCATTTCAGGCGTCGTCGGCCCGGCTTGCTTGAATCCTGATGGTGCAATGAGCAAGGGACTCACATCTGAGTATACCCTTCCACGCTTGTGGTGGACAAAATGATTCAGAAAAGGGGGTGGTGATGAACAGAGTGCCTGAATTAAGCAGACCACTCTTACCCAGACCAAAGATCAGGGCTTGATCCATCACTGTTTTTTAGCTCACTGCACCATCCCAGCTCAGAACTTGGCTATATGCAAATTAGTCTGTTCCTGTCCCAGTGCATGATGGAAACAGGGCAAACCAAACTACCAAGCCAAATCTTGTACTGGGAAGGAAACAAGCTTCCGGGGACCGGTTTCTGCCATTTCAGGCGTCGTCGGCCCAGCTTGCTTGAATCCTGATGGTGCAATGAGCAAGGGACTCACAACTGAGTATACCCTTCCACGCTTGTGGTGGACAAAATGATTCAGAAAAGGGGGTGGTGATGAACAGAGTGTCTGAATTAAGCAGACCACTCTTACCCAGTCCAAAGATCAGGGCTTGATCCATCACCGTTTTTTAGCTCACTGCACCATCCCAGCTCAGAACTTGGCTATATGCAAATTAGTCTGTTCCTGTCCCAGTGCATGATGGGAACAGGGCAAACCAAACTACCAAGCCAATTCTTGTACTGGGAAGGAAACAAGCTTCCGGGGACCGGTTTCTGCCATTTCAGGCGTCGTCGGCCCGGCTTGCTTAAATCCTGATGGTGCAATGAGCAAGGGACTCACATCTGAGTATACCCTTCCACGCTTGTGGTGGACAAAATGATTCAGAAAAGGGGGTGGTGATGAACAGAGTGCCTGAATTAAGCAGACCACTCTTACCCAGTCCAAAGATCAGGGCTTGATCCATCACCGTTTTTTAGCTCACTGCACCATCACAGCTCAGAACTTGGCTATATGCAAATTAGTCTGTTCCTGTCCCAGTGCATGATGGGAACAGGGCAAACCAAACTACCAAGCCAATTCTTGTACTGGGAAGGAAACAAGCTTCCGGGGACCGGTTTCTGCCATTTCAGGCGTCGTCGGCCCGGCTTGCTTGAATGCTGATGGTGCAATGAGCAAGGGACTCACATCTGAGTATACCCTTCCACGCTTGTGGTGGACAAAATGATACAGAAAAGGGGGTGGTGATGAACAGAGTGCCTGAATTAAGCAAACCACTCTTACCCAGTCCAAAGATCAGGGCTTGATCCATCACCGTTTTTTAGCTCACTGCACCATCCCAGCTCAGAACTTGGCTATATGCAAATTAGTCTGTTCCTGTCCCAGTGCATGATGGGAACAGGGCAAACCAAACTACCAAGCCAATTCTTGTACTGGGAAGGGAACAAGCTTCCGGGGACCGGTTTCTGCCATTTCAGGCATCGTCGGCCCGGCTTGCTTGAATCCTGATGGTGCAATGAGCAAGGGACTCACATCTGAGTATACCCTTCCACGCTTGTGGTGGACAAAATGATTCAGAAAAGGGGGTGGTGATGAACAGAGTGCCTGAATTAAGCAGACCACTCTTACCCAGTCCAAAGATCAGGGCTTGATCCATCACCGTTTTTTAGCTCACTGCACCATCCCAGCTCAGAACTTGGCTATATGCAAATTAGTCTGTTCCTGTCCCAGTGCATGATGGGAACAGGGCAAACCAAACTACCAAGCCAATTCTTGTACTGGGAAGGAAACAAGCTTCCGGGGACCGGTTTCTGCCATTTCAGGCGTCGTCGGCCCGGCTTGCTTGAATCCTGATGGTGCAATGAGCAAGGGACTCACATCTGAGTATACCCTTCCACCCTTGTGGTGGACAAAATGATTCAGAAAAGGGGGTGGTGATGAACAGAGTACTTGAATTAAGCAGACCACTCTTACCCAGTCCAAAGATCAGGGCTTGATCCATCACCGTTTTTTAGCTCACTGCACCATCCCAGCTCAGAACTTGGCTATATGCAAATTAGTCTGTTCCTGTCCCAGTGCATGATGGGAACAGGGCAAACCAAACTACCAAGCCAATTCTTGTACTGGGAAGGAAACAAGCTTCCGGGGACCGGTTTCTGCCATTTCAGGCGTCGTCGGCCCGGCTTGCTTGAATCCTGATGGTGCAATGAGCAAGGGACTCACATCTGAGTATACCCTTCCACGCTTGTGGTGGACAAAATGATTCAGAAAAGGGGGTGGTGATGAACAGAGTGCCTGAATTAAGCAGACCACTCTTAACCAGTCCAAAGATCAGGGCTTGATCCATCACCGTTTTTTAGCTCACTGCACCATCCCAGCTCAGAACTTGGCTATATGCAAATTAGTCTGTTCCTGTCCCAGTGCATGATGGGAACAGGGCAAACCAAACTACCAAGCCAATTCTTGTACTGGGAAGGAAACAAGCTTCCGGGGACCGGTTTCTGCCATTTCAGGCATCGTCGGCCCGGCTTGCTTGAATCCTGATGGTGCAATGAGCAAGGGACTCACATCTGAGTATACCCTTCCACGCTTGTGGTGGACAAAATGATTCAGAAAAGGGGGTGGTGATGAACAGAGTGCCTGAATTAAGCAGACCACTCTTACCCAGTCCAAAGATCAGGGCTTGATCCATCACCATTTTTTAGCTCACTGCACCATCCCAGCTCAGAACTTGGCTATATGCAAATTAGTCTGTTCCTGTCCCAGTGCATGATGGGAACAGGGCAAACCAAACTACCAAACCAATTCTTGTACTGGGAAGGAAACAAGCTTCCGGGGACCGGTTTCTGCCATTTCAGGCGTCGTCGGCCCGGCTTGCTTGAATCCTGATGGTGCAATGAGCAAGCGACTCACATCTGAGTATACCCTTCCACGCTTGTGATGGACAAAATGATTCAGAAAAGGGGGTGGTGATGAACAGAGTGCCTGAATTAAGCAGACCACTCTTACCCAGTCCAAAGATCAGGGCTTGATCCATCACCGTTTTTTAGCTCACTGCACCATCCCAGCTCAGAACTTGGCTATATGCAAATTAGTCTGTTCCTGTCCCAGTGCATGATGGGAACAGGGAGATTGAGTCCAAGAGCCGCATCAGGGTCTGCCGCTCTAACCATTGAGCCACGCTTCTCCACATCATAGGACATTCAGAAACTTTGGTGCTTATGTTATGTAACTTCTTAAAATCTCTCATCAATCACTATGTTGTATCATTTCTGGTCTTCTCCTCCCTTGATCTATGTATTTTATCGGTATGGTACTAACATAGTATATGTTATAAAACTGCTTTGAATTTTTCATCAATCATTATGTTGTATTATCTCTGGTCTTCTCCTCTTTCGATCTATGCACATGATCAGTATGGTGCTAGTATAATTCTTTATATGAATGCCAAATAATATTCTGACTGCATCATTCAAATACCATTTTCTCTTCTATATTTTGTAGATGCGATTTCAGAAGATTGATATTGATCTTTCATTCTATGCATATAAACAATATGATGCGTATACATTTTTTTTCTCTATGGCCACTGTATAATATTCTGATTATATTATTAAAATATTAATTTCTTTTATATTTTGCATTTATGAAGTTGTAAGACCAATACTGATCTTTTAATTTGATTTAGAAGTGCATGTGTTTGCCAATCACTCTCTGTGACCCTGACGGATATGACTGGGAATATTACCCTCTTGCTTTCTACATAAAGAAGTTCAGGCATGACCATTTAAAGATGCAAAATCAACAGGTGATGGACAGAATGCAGAACAATGTCATACATTCACCCCAGTACAGAGATCTGGGCCTAAATCCATCTTTTTTTTGCTCACCATGCCATTCCAGTTAGAACTGGGGTGGGTTGGTGAGCAAAATAACGATGGATTACATCCAGATCTGTGTCTGGGGGTGAATGTTTTGCCATTGTGCAACATTCCGTCCATCATCTTGTGTGTTTTTACTGTTCACCCTATGTGGGAAGGGTATGCCCAGACGTGGGTCCGTGCTCACTAAGCCACTGGAGTCAAGCTATCCTGGCTGAAGACGGCTGAAAGCCAGAAACCGGTCCTAGGATGCTTGATTCTGGTCCAGGGAAGACATGGCTTGGCAGTTCGGGCTAGACTGTTCCCATGAGGCACAGGGTAAAGACTGATTTGCATATTGCTGGGGTGGCTTGGTGAGCAAAATAACGATGGATTAAATCCAGATCTGTGTCTGGGGGTGAATGTTTTGCCATTGTGCAACATTCTGTACATCATCTTGTGTGTTTTTACTGTTCACCCTATGTGGGAAGGGTATGCCCCGACGTGGGTCCCGTGCTCACTAAGCCACTGGAGTCAAGCTATCCTTGCTGAAGACGGCTGAAAGACAGAAACCGGCCCTAGGATGCTTGATTCCGGTCCACGGAAGACAACGCTTGGCAGTTCAGGCTGGACTGTTCCCATGAGGCACACACAGGGTCAAGACGGATTTGCATATGGCCATATCTGAACTGGGGTGGCTTGGTGAGCAAAATAACTATGGATTAAATCCAAATCTGTGTCTGGGGGTGAATGTTTTGCCATTGCGCAACATTCCGTCCATCATCTTGTGTGTTTTTACTGCTCACCCTATGTGGGAAGGATATGCCCAGACGTGGGTCCGTGCTCACTAAGCCACTAGAGTCAAGCTATCCTGGCTGAAGATGGCTGAAAACCAGAAACCGGTCCTAGGATGCTTGATTCCGGTCCAGGGAAGACATGGCTTGGCAGTTCGGGCTGGACTGTTCCCATGAGGTACAGGGTCAAGACTGATTTGCATATTGCCATGTCTGAACGGGGGTGGCTTGGTGAGCAAAATAACGATGGATTAAATCCAGATCTGTGTCTGGGGGTGAATGTTTTGCCATTGTGCAACATTCCCTCCATCATCTTGTGTGTTTTTACTGTTCACCCTATGTGGGAAGGGTATGCCCAGACGTGGGTTCCGTGCTCACTAAGCCTCTGGAGTTAAGCTATCCTGGCTGAAGACGGATGAAAGCCAGAAACCGGTCCTAGGATGCTTGATTCCGGTCCAGGGAAGACATTGCTTGGCAGTTCGGGCTGGACTGTTCCCATGAGGCACAGGGTCAAGACTGATTTGCATATGGTCATGTCTGAACTGGGGTGGCTTGGTAAGCAAAATAACAATGGATTAAATCCAGATCTGTGTCTGGGGGTGAATGTTTTGCCATTGTGCAACATTCCGTCCATCATCTTGTGTGTTTTTACTGTTCACCCTATGTGGGAAGGGTTTGCCCAGACGTGGGTCCCGTGCTCAGTAAGCCACTGGAGTCAAGCTATCCTGGCTGAAGACGGCTGAAAGCCAGAAACCGGTCCTAGGATGCTTGATTCCGGTCCAGGGAAGACGTGGCTTGGCAGTTCGGGCTGGACTGTTCCCATGAGGCACAGGGTCAAGACTGATTTGCATATGACCATATCTAAACTCGGGTAGCTTGGTGAGCAAAATAACGATGGATTAAATCCAGATCTGTGTCTGGGGGTGAATGTTTTGCCATTGTGCAACATTCTGTCCATCATCTTGGGTGTTTTTACCATTTAAAGATGCGCCAAAGATATATCAACGAAATGTCTCGATTACACAGCACATGCGCACTTTATCCTTGATGGAATTATATCATGATTTGCATTGGAGTTGCTGTAATTTTTATTCACAATTGTACAGGGATCCTAACTCCCATTTCGGGTTGATTCTGAAAGTTGACAATTATTTTAAAACCAAGAGAGGATTACTCTTCACTCATTTCACTCAGTAAGGGAAGCAGCTCAGTTGTCTGAAAATGGTGCCCATGTTTGGCAAGTTCAATATCTCAAATGTGGGCATTAGATGTACAAATCAATGGATCGGCAAAAATGTGGCAGGATAGAGAAAGCTTTGTTTGAATTTTACAATCCATTCACTTCAAATTCTTCTAATTTATTATAACATGGTTTCTGCTGCACTTAATGCATATGGCCATATCTGAACTGGGGTGGCTTGGTGAGCAAAATAACTATGGATTAAATCCAAATCTGTGTCTGGGGGTGAATGTTTTGCCATTGCGCAACATTCCGTCCATCATCTTGTGTGTTTTTACTGCTCACCCTATGTGGGAAGGATATGCCCACACGTGGGTCCGTGCTCACTAAGCCACTAGAGTCAAGCTATCCTGGCTGAAGATGGCTGAAAACCAGAAACCGGTCCTAGGATGCTTGATTCCGGTCCAGGGAAGACATGGCTTGGCAGTTCGGGCTGGACTGTTCCCATGAGGTACAGGGTCAAGACTGATTTGCATATGGCCATGTCTGAACGGGGGTGGCTTGGTGAGCAAAATAACAATGGATTAAATCCAGATCTGTGTCTGGGGGTGAATGTTTTGCCATTGTGCAACATTCCCTCCATCATCTTGTGTGTTTTTACTGTTCACCCTATGTGGGAAGGGTATGCCCAGACGTGGGTTCCGTGCTCACTAAGCCTCTGGAGTTAAGCTATCCTGGCTGAAGACGGCTGAAAGCCAGAAACCGGTCCTAGGATGCTTGATTCCGGTCCAGGGAAGACATTGCTTGGCAGTTCGGGCTGGACTGTTCCCATGAGGCACAGGGTCAAGACTGATTGGCATATGGCCATGTCTGAACTGGGGTGGCTTGGTAAGCAAAATAACAATGGATTAAATCAAGATCTGTGTCTGGGGGTGAATGTTTTGCCATTGTGCAACATTCCGTCCATCATCTTGTGTGTTTTTACTGTTCACCCTATGTGGGAAGGGTTTGCCCAGACGTGGGTCCCGTGCTCAGTAAGCCACTGGAGTCAAGCTATCCTGGCTGAAGACGGCTGAAAGCCAGAAACCGGTCCTAGGATGCTTGATTCCGGTCCAGGGAAGACGTGGCTTGGCAGTTCGGGCTGGACTGTTCCCATGAGGCACAGGGTCAAGACTGATTTGCATATGGCCATGTCTGAACTGGGGTGGCTTGGTGAGCAAAATAACGATGGATTAAATCCAGATCTGTGCCTGGGGTGAATATTTTGCCATTGTGCAACATTCCATCCATCATCTTGTGTGTTTTTACTGTTCACCCTATGTGGGAAGGGTATGCCCAGACGTGGGTCCCGTGCTCACTAAGCCACTGGAGTCAAGCTATCCTGGCTGAAGACGACTGAAAGCCAGAAACCGGTCCTAGGATGCTGATTCCAGTCCAGGGAAGACATGGCTTGGCAGTTCGGGCTGGACTGTTCCCATGTGGCACAGGGTCAAGACTGATTTGCATATGACCATATCTGAACTCGGGTAGCTTGGTGAGCAAAATAACGATGGATTAAATCCAGATCTGTGTCTGGGGGTGAATGTTTTGCCATTGTGCATCATTCTCTCCATCAACTTGGGTGTTTTTACCATTTAAAGATGCGCCAAAGATATATCAACGAAATGTCTCGATTACACAGCACATGCGCACTGTATCCTTGATGGAATTATATCATGATTTGCATTGGAGTTGCTGTAATTTTTATTCACAATTGTACAGGGATCATAACTCCCATTTCGGGTTGATTCTGAAAGTTGACAATTATTTTAAAACCAAGAGAGGATTACTCTTCACTCATTTCACTCAGTAAGGGAAGCAGCTCAGTTGTCTGAAAATGGTGCCCATGTTTGGCAAGTTCAATATCTCAAATGTGGGCATTAGATGTACAAATCAATGGATCGGCAAAAATGTGGCAGGATAGAGAAAGCTTTGTTTGAATTTTACAATCCATTCACTTCAAATTCTTCTAATTTATTATAACATGGTTTCTGCTGCACTTAAGGGATGCATAATAACTAATTTCCACGTTTAAGATGGTACCTGATTTACCACAGCTTTCCGTGTGGAACTCCGCACCAGTTCCTAGGTGTGTGGAATGAAGCATGGTATTTAAACCTTGTGTCTATGTCACTCGTGTTCTTACTCAAAACCACTAGAAACAAGGTGAACGAACCCACAAATAAGTGTTACCACTTGCGTTGACTCAATTTCCAGTAGCAGAGTAGAGACATCCAATGGATTTGTAAAAAGACCCCTCTCACACCAACCTAGTTGGTGGCATGCTTCGTCATTGGAGTCCCTTCTGGGCTGCTGAATGCAGTAGGCTTGAAATGTGTTTTAGTCGAGAGGCCTACCCCTTCCACAGTGATGTTTAAGTCAAGGAAGGTGATCATATCATCGATGTATCTCACACAAAATTTGATGTTTGGGAAAAATGTGGCAGCGGGGTTCAGACGATGGGTGTTTTCAAAATTATACACATAGGCCCGCCACAATGGGGGCAAATGGGCTGCCCATTGAAGTGCTGTTGGTCTGTAAAAAAAGTCACCTTCAAATCCAAAATAGTTTTCTTTCAGAGCCAGTTCAGCACATTGTGTTACAAATTACTTGGGAGTGTTGTAGTCCCAAGTGGCGGAGCTAAGTGAGGAACATAGTACTTGTAATGTGTCATTTTGCGGGAGGCTGGTATACAAGCTTTCTATGTCCAAACCGACGAAGAAGGAGGTGTCAGGATTGAAGCTCAAGGTATGCAGACGACCCAGAAGGTCTTTTGTATCTTTTAGATAAGTTGGTGTTGTTTGTACTATTGATTGGAAATAGTAGTCGCAGAAACGGGAAAGTGGTTCCAATTATGAACCTATACCCGAAATTATGGGGCACCCGTGTTGGAGTTATCTGTTCTTATGAATCTTGGGGATGGTGTAAAAAGTATGGGATTTTGTCACCAACAGAGGTCAGGAACTGGGCTTCATGTTTACTGATGTCTCCTTTGTATTCTGCTGGTATTCTGGTTCTTAGGTCATCAGTGGGATAATTTTCCAGTCGTCTGTAGTTTTTGGCGTCACCAAGTAGTCTTCTGCATTCGGTTCGGTAGTCGTCTTTATCTTGGAGAATAATCCCACCGCCAGATATCAACCAATAAGTGGGTCCATAAGTACGGTTTTCCCACCAAATTCATAGCACACCTTTTGTAGCCACCTCACCGTTTTTCACACTATGGTCCTAAAGAAAGCCTTAGGATTATCGTAAAATACTGAAACATTTTGACCTACATCTAAGTGATATTGAAGTATCATTTTTATCTTCACTATATCCCGACTGTATTTTTAACCATGTCCTAAGACCCTTTAAATAAAGTTTTTTCTTGGGTACTTCTTAGAGACATTTTTAATCTCACCCCTCTCTGAGTGCCCAACTCTCAGAGCACTCACCTCACTTAACAAAAAAACCCGCTCCTCTGTAATCAGGCGTTGTAGCACAGCTGGGTTGCATTCGGCAGCCCAGCTGGGACCCAAATGATGAAGCATGCCATCAACTACTGGTAACACTTATTTGTGGGTTTGTTCATATTGTTTCTACTATTTTTTGGGGAAGAGGATGCACCACCGTATTTTTCCTCACTGTCCTGTTGTTTTCTACTTACTCAAAACCATACCGCGAAAGGCCATTCGATCAGTAATATATATAGAGAATTTACCAGTCTTTGAGGGTATTATCCAACTTTGCTGTGCATAGAATATAAGTTTTGCCCATTATGTGACTCAATTCCCATTTGCATTGAATATACATTTTGCGCAACATGTGACTAAGTCCCCATTTGCTCTCTCGGTTAGAAAAGTAGGGACAAGAATCTATCGGCCTCTCGATATTTAAAGAACTTTGTATATTACTTCCAAGATGGTACCTGTAATGCACATGAATTTACATGTTTCTGACACCTGCAGAAGTTATCAATGAATATCTTAGATGGCGCCCACAAAGTACATTGCATTGCTTTGATCATGTGATGTGGGCGCACAAATGGTTTGGTGCGACCTTGGCTTTTGACTTTTAAAAGACTCAGCAAGTGTACATAACATGGCAATGGACTTGATCTAATTGCCATTTCAGCTCTTTTTGTTTGCAAATGCAACATTACCTTTCTCATTCTTTATGGCAGTAAAATGTTACTAATAACTCGGCTACATGCCAGATGCTAGTTGCCATTGATTGGATCAATCCCTTTAAATCATAATGCGGTTTTCATTTTCTTTTATTTTAGATGTCGCTTATTACAATTTTCTTCCTTCATAAAACGGGGGATTTTCTTATTCATTACGTATTTGTGCATAATCTCAATCATGCTGTTCCCAACTATAGGAACCAATATAGGGCAATTCCTTGGACAACACAATATTTAGTTCCTTCCAATTTGAGTTTATAGATTTAAGATTATCACGAAGGGATTGTAATCAGATAAAAATATAAGTCCTTCACCAATTGGATGTTGGCAATAATTTCCAATGTATTTTTGATATTTTGGATAATTGTCACAAATCAAAGAATATTATGAAAAGGAATGACCACGTATGAGGTCATTGAGCCCCGAAGAAGTCCAAGAGGATGAAATGTGTTGGCTACGGTTTTAATTGAGTAACAATAGAAGAAAATGAATAAAGAATTGATAACAAAATGTATCTGAAGGATAATGTGTACTGTAATGAATATGTTCTATATATAGTGATAGCTTGTAAGAATTCTGCTGAACCCTCGCCTAATACATGAGATACACTTGGTCAATTAAGGGTGCTGAACTGTTAAAGATTGAAGTGTACAAATAATATTCTTAATAGTCACCTGCATGAAGCATAATGTGGCGGAACCTAATTTTTTACATTGCTGACATCTCTTGTTATTATTAACTTTATCCTTTTACATCATCATGTTGTTTTCAAGGTGTAGCTACATTTTCTCTTATTTCTTTGGAGTAGACTATCTGTTATATAACGGTAATGTTTTCAAGGCATCAAGGTAATTTAGGGTGTGATTGCAACAAAAAATAATCAACAAAGTGAATACTATTATTGCTAATAAGTACAAGTAAGTATAAAGCAAAGTTGTATGGTAGATGCAACATTGGTTTAATAATAAATGTAATATCACATTCTTCTAATTGACTTTACATGCTAAAAACACTGCTGTTATACGCATAGCAATTGAACACTTCCAAACAAATAAGTGTACCTGAAACCTTATGTCCACGTCCAGATGTTATACAGCACAACAGCACCCAAATACTATTGGTATACGTTTACAATCTACTATCAGTCAGTCAGTCAGAATACTTTATTTCGATAATTCAATATCATAAAAAGACAACGGTACAATACAAAATCTGCCATTATTTACACAAATAGAGTAAAAAATATGTAACCATTTAAAAAGTTTCAGAGGATTTCTTAAAATTTCATAAAATCTCATAGAGACACATAAAATCACATAAAATCCCAGCTACCTGTTTAAATACCCTCACTGTTAATTTTACATAGTAAACTAGCATAATTTCAGTTTACAAGATCCAAATTCATTTGAATACAGTTAATCCTTTTCCTGGTCCGAGCAGCACCTACTAAAAAACTAGCAACATGAAAAATGATACGATGACTGTTTAGTAGTTGTAGATACAACAGTGCAGGCTTAACTTGCAGGAATCCTGCCTCTTTAAGTATAGGAACCAGAAATTTCATCCTTAATTCCGTGCAATGTCCACAGAACATCAAGAAATGCATGGTGTTCTGAGTGGAAAAGTTGTCGCAGCTACAGGGCATAGCGTTTTCTGGGGTACTCCAGTTAGGGAAGTAGCCTAAGTTCAGGTGGATCAGATTAAAATGAAAACGGGTTAGGAGGAACCTGTGATATGGATGGTTCACTGTGTAAAGGTAAAGTTCGGGTCCTGGTGGGTTAGCTAGAATAAGGTTAGCCCTTACAGTGGGTTTTTTAAGTTCTAAGTCCTCTCTCTCCAGTGCAAACATATGCAGCATAACACCCTTAATTTGTATGATATCCTTAGGTGTTATTGACTCTGGTGAGGAGAAGAGCTCAGGTCTCCCTAATATATAAAAACTGTTTTTAATGTATGTCAACCACCGGATCTTACTGACATTTTCTAGTAGGAGGCAGTCTTTCATGATAGTGTGGTTCAAGGAGATTTCCTGGTTCAGCCAGGTCTTCATCCAGCATAATAATGGAGCCACTTTTATCATGTCAGAAATAAATCCTGCCCCCAACTCAGAATGGATGGTATGTGAGGGAGTGGACTGTGGCACTGTAAGGACAGATCTCATAAATTTATTTTCAGTCACCTGTAAACAATCTGGGGGACTATATCCCCATATTGCGCTACCATATGTGGCAACTGCAAGGCACTTCACTTTATATATCTTCATTAATGCTTCTATAGGCCTTGCCCCAAGTTTTTTTGTGAAGCCCTGAAGAGCATAGGTTGTTCTTGCAAAAGCAATATTTCTATTTTTAAGTTGCGGGCCCCAACTCCCTCTTTCATCAAAGGTAATCCCCAGGTAAGGAAATATTGGCACTCTACAAAGTTCTTCCTCACCGCAAAAAAAGGTTTTAACTAATTTCTTCCTGGAACTCCCCCCCATGATCATCACTTGTGACTTTTTCGCATTAATTTTAAGATCCAAGGACCTCATAAAGTTCCCAAAGGCATCAAGCAGCCGTTGTAACCCCACCCCCGTCAGTGAAAGAAGGACAGCGTCATCCGCGTAGAGGAGAACTGGGATTCCAAGTTCCCCTATACGCGGTATATCAAGAGTGGCCTTCTTTAACGCCGGCTCTAAGGCATTAATATATACTGTAAAAAGAAGGAGGGCCAGGATACATCCTTGCCTGACCCCTCTCTCTGATTTAAAATGGCTAGAGCAGCGCCCTTCAGCAGTGACCCTAACCGAAGCCGATAGACCAGAGTGTAAATCCGCCAAAAGGTTGACCAAGGCCTGATCAAATCCCATATTAAGCAAGATTTGCCATAACTTTGTCCGATTTACAAGATCAAATGCCGAGGAGAGGTCCATGAATCCCAGGTACATTAACCCCTCCTTAGCCTTAGTGTATTTGTCGATTAGTAATTGTAGATTAAGGCATTGGTCTAATGTGCTCCTTTTGGATCTAAAGCCATATTGTACATTCGACAGGACCCCTCTATCGTCTAACCAATCCTTTATTTTATGAAGAATAACCCGACCCAGGATTTTAACCGATGAATCTATTAGGGAGATAGGTCTGTAACAGGCAGGGTCCTGCCTATCTCCCTTTTTAAAGACTGGGATGATGATGGATTTCTTCCATGACACCGGTATATTATTCTGGTTTAGAGCATTAAAAACACTACACAAGATCTTAGCCCAAAATTTTGGTGCGCATTTGAATATGTCTGCAGGAACCCCGTCAGGGCCTGGTGCCTTATTTTTTAGGGTCTGATCAATTGCTCTCTCCACTTCTATAGCCTCAAATATTACAAGGGGACCCTCAGTTCTGGGAACAACGGTGTTCGTGTGATTGTCAGAATCTGGGGTAGAATATATTTTCCCAAAATGCGCTATCCAACCCTCGTCTGGGATGTTGGACTCAAGGGGCGAGTTATCGTTACCCGAAAACAGCGGTTGATTTATCATTTTCCAAAACTGCCCACTGTTTTTTAAAACCTCAGGAGCAAGTAATTGTGCCCAGGCCTCTTCTTTCAACTCTATTTTCCTATCCTGAATGGCTTTTTTGTAAGCAGTCCTTAAACTCGCTATTATTAGTCTATCTTTCAGGGTGGCCTTCAAAGCTTTAAGTAGAGCAGCATGCGCCCTTGAGCATTTTTTATTGAACCATCTCTTAGCGAAATGACTAGTCTGTCTAGTTCCTACGAGTAAACTATGGTTGATTTATCTGCAAATATTATCAAAAGCGATAACCACATTTCTAGTTTGGGCTTGCTTCTCTAGGCATATGGCTACGTCATCCTCAACCCTGTACAGTACTTCCTGCAAGAAGGTTTCGGGAACTATTTTTGACCATTTTACCCTACGGCCTTTATCTTTCGCAATCACATTTGAGCCGCCCTTGTGTGTCACAGTTTTGAGGGTCAACACATCCGCAGATAACATCTCTAATAAAACTGGATTGTGGTCACTAAAAACCGAGACCTCAGTCTTATAACATAAAACCTTTGACAAAATAAAAGAAGGCATAAAAATGTAATCAATAATTGTACCAACGACTGTATACCTTTAAATGTGGGTGCCTTGAACCACATTCCCCGCAACCAGACTCATAAAGATTCCATGTCGCCAACATTTTTTCAAGGGCCTCACCCCGTTTTGAGTGTTCAAGATGTATGGGTAAAGAATATAGAGGGCCCTCATCTTCTATATTGGCACACGGTTGATTGCAGGGATGAATATTAAAGTCTCCCATAAATATTATTCCAAAGGCATTTACAGTAGTACTGTATTCTGACAGAAATTTCTCCAGTTAAATCCAGATTAAATTCACTGGCACAAGAATTGTAAAAATTAATGAATTGAATTTTAGAAGTATCAGGGGGGCATAATTCAACAATTAAGCAGTTTTGACATCCTGAGTTACACTGAGTTAAAATACCCTTTAGGTCGAGTTTAAATAAACTAAGTAGGCCTCCCTTGGCTCTTCCTGCCACACCATTAGTTGATGGAATACAGAAATGTCTATAACCGTCCAAAGAGAAACTGTTTATCGGATCCCAAGTCTCTTGGAGGGCTATGATATCAAGGGTTTTTAATGAGTTGACCCAAGTTTCATTTCCTGATTTGGCCTTGATGCCAGCTATATTCCAGGTCATAATCCTACAAGTAGGGTGCCAATGCTGAACTTCAGTCAGTCATTTTCCTCCATTGATGATAAAGGGGTATATCGGTTGGCCAATGGCAAGGCTTGCTCAACTATTCTATAAGGCCTGAGGGTCCTACAATGTGGATCCGCGCTATTTATAGTTTGAATTCTGTTTTGCAATGGTGTAGCAAGGGCAGGCCTAGGGAGAGATGAACAAGTCATTGGCTGATTAATATATGTGTGAGATATGTTACTAAGGTGACTGTAAAAAAAAACAAGAGGGCGTGCACATACAGTGTAATCAGCAATTGGTAAAGAAGCCGCTCTAAGCAGGACTGTAGCAACATGCTGGGGGTGCTTAAAATTAACAGTCCCCCTGCTATTCTTTCTAGAGTTACCTATCCAACTAACTCTTCGGGTAGATAATATATCATTTGAAAAGGCAACTGGGAACCCACAATTGTTATTCAACCATGATACTGCTTTATTTTTCAGGGAGTCATGGGTTTCTTGCCGGGACTCAGTAAGATGTGAATCCATCCCAGGTACATTGGTTAGTACAACCACGTAAGGAGCGCAATCTGGGGGGAGATTAGCAGGACGTCTTCTCCTTACTTCATTCCACCCCTCCTTGTTCTCCACTACTGTGGTCTGTTGGTTGCTAACACTCACTGAAGGTGGTTGAGTAGCAGGAGCTGTTTGAATTGCCCTACTTCCCCCCTTAGAAGATGCAGCTACCTCTGTGTTTCCCTTAGCGCCCACTTGTGTAACCTTATTTGTTTTGGCCAGGGCAATATGAGAGTTCAAGAGTCCACCCAATCTAGTTACTTCTTTAGATACCTGATCTAATTTGCCCACTAGGGGTTTAATCATAAATTCCAGTTTGGTTTCAATGATACTGGCCAACAAATCAAATTTGTTCGGGGACAGATTTATCAACTCGCCCTTATTCGGGGTCTCCGTAACTCCCTCGGAACTTTTGGGTGGTGAACCAGCTCTTTTAGTTTTCCTGTTGCCCCCCCCGCTTAATCGGTAGCTTCCTTCAGGCTCTTACTACTCTGCGTACCGGGGACGGTGCCGGGGAAGGGGCAGGCGAGGATGCCGGGGATGCCGGGAAAGGTTGTTGTAGAATATCCAAGGGGTCATCCAGCACCACCTGGCTGCGCACTGGAGAGCCAGCTATTTCATTATTAGTTATTGTTTGACCACCTTCAATGCGGCTATGATCTAGATCAGAAGGTACTGTGGGAGCAGACAGGCTTGTAGGTGAAGCCAGGGGACTTACCCGGCTTAATGAAAGGCGTCGGTCTTTGTTAATCTTACTGACTACTTTAACCAAGTAGTTATCCATCGTTATGGGCGCTGAGGAGGTCTTAGCAGATCTAAGTTTGGACATTGTTATACAATAACTCGAAATGGATAAAACCTGCGATAACTGGGGATGTAAATATAATCATAGAAATTACGTTAATACATAACACGAAAAAGTCTCACAGTGTTGAGGAATATCTGATCCGTAAACAACCAGGGTCTGTGGCCCAGCCCAGCCTCGTCCTGCCCCGGACTGCCACAGACTGTCCCGCCCTTGTCCCGGGCTTCTCCCGGCGCATCCCACGCGCGTCCTCGCAGGACGAGATAGCACGCAGGTCTTTATGCGCCTCCTGGCGCAGGATGATGACAGTGGCGGCGTCCTGGGATGAGGCTGCTGGAAACCGTAGTCCTGGCCAGCGGAGCAAAGCCCGGCCAGACAGGAAAAGCAAAGGGGGTGGGTCGCTCAGCGGAGCGAAGCCCGGCCGCTACACCCAACAAGCAAAGGAAAGCCTCCAACGCCTCAGCGGAGCAAAGCCTGGCCGGCATGAGACCCTCTTTGTGCAACACAAGGTCCTCGACAGCACGCAGGTCTTTATGCACCTCCTGGCGCAGGATGATGACAGTGGCGCCGTCCTGGGATGGGGCTGCTGGGAACCGTAGTCCTGGCCAGTGGAACAAATCCTGGCCAGACAGGAAAAGCAAAGGGGGTGGGTCGCTCAGCGGACCGAAGCCCGGCCGCTACACCCAACAAGCAAAGGAAAGCCTCCAACGCCTCAGCGGAGCAAAGCCCGGCCGGCGTGAGACCCTCTTTGTAGAGAGGAGTGCTGTGGTATTGAGCGGCATATCATAGACTGTCTTACAGTGGAACAGCATAGAGTAGAAAGGGGAAACAGCATTTACAATGCTGTCTCCGCAACGCGGTACCTTTACAACGTGGTCATTACAATGACTGTGTTGTTACCACGCGTCCCATTACATCACAAGTCGTTTCAATGACTTGCTGTAGGGGGCGCGCTTGTGTTGGAGTAATTATACAACACCTTCCTTGCTGTTGCTCAAACTGGAGTAGGAATAGTCAATAATACTATTCCTAAGTCCAGCGCCCCCTACAGCAAGTCGTTGTAATGACTTGGGATGTACTGGTTCACACTGGTTCACGTTGTAACAATGCGGTTGTTGTAACAATCACGTTGTAAGGGCATGCGAAGTATTCACATGCATTGTAAGTAGTCATATTCAGTAGAGAGGCATGTTGTAGAGTGGAGTGGTGTCTCATAGAGTATATTTGGTTGTCGTACAGTGGACTGCAATGTTGCATAGTGGAGTGGCAGGTAGTGTCGTACGATGGACTGAAGTGGTAGAGAGTTGAGTGACATTATGTACAGTGGAGTGGCATACAGGAGAATGGAGTAAAGCTTTATACAGTGGAGTGGCATATCTACACTGTAGTAGAGTGGCATGGGGTAAAGGGGTATATAGTGGAGTAAACAGTTATAGAGTTGAGTTCAGTGCAGTGGTGCATCATAAGGTAAAGTAGCATGTCAGAAAGTGGAGTGTTGTAGAGTGCCTTACAATAGAGTGGTGTAGACAGGAGTGCAAATCAAAAAGAAACCAGTTTGGTGCAATGTTCTGTCATGTTGACAGAGCCCTGCATCAAACTGCTACAAGCATTTACAGGAACTGCCATAACTAATAATTTCAGGTATCAGCTCCAATACTGAGCACATTTCTGAATATATAGATTATTATTTACAATCATTGTTGCGAAATCTCCCTGCCTACATATATGTGACTAAACAATAGCAACACATTAATTAGCAATTTAAGGCATAACAGCTGATATTTTCTAAAATGACTGAGTGTGTCTGCTCCAGTATCATTATATAGTTATTTTTGTGAATGGGCAATGGGGAAACTAGGAAAAAGTGTGTTCATATGGAAGTCCTGCCCACTGACCCTTCAAATCCACTACTTTGTCCTAGGTATAGGAGGGGTCATATTCAATCCTTCTGAGTCAGGTTACAACAAGCAGGGTCCGGTGCTTTTATGATCTTCTAGAGGTCCAGAAAGTATTTTGAAGAGTGTTCCTTGAGGTGCCACTGACATTAGTCAGTGGGCAGGGATGACATCTGGCTCCTGCCTAACTAGTAGCATAATATTTCCCATGGTAATCCTACCCATATTTTCAGCAGTTCTTCTTTGCCCTTCTGTAAATAATACCACAATGCACCTAACTCCAAACATTCAAAGTAGCAGAAACCGTACACCCTTGTGCAGTGCTATTATGTTCACCCAGAGGTGTGGCCAGGGATGTGAGCAGTTCCCTCCATTGTGTCCACTCCAAACTAGTTTTGAGGGGAGCTTCCCTCCAATTGGGGTTCGAGCCCTCGTGGTAAGTGTGGGCCTGGGGAACAATGGTTTGCCTTCGTCCATGTCTTACTTTACATCTACCTGTTAAAGTTCTGGTCTCACTTAGGTCCTTTACAAGTTAATGAAGGCCCTTGCCCAATCCAATTGACCTTCCTTGCAGGGGAAGAAAAATCATCAACTGACACTCAGTATATTGTCCCTGATGTGGCATGTTTTTACACCTCATTGTCTGGGAGGCACTGTCAGGCCAGCTATCCCAAGCTATTACTACTTAGCCTAACTGTGGCTCAGACAAGAAGAGTATAACTTAAAAAAAAAGATTTTTTAATTGATTACATTTAATAAACTTTACCAATGGGCTGAATTTGTAATAAATATGTAAAATATGTAAAATAGACTTTAAATTACCATTCTAGTTGTGTCCTGTCAAAAGTTACAGATTCAATTTCTTATCTGTATTTTGACATTTCCAAGAATCCATGTACACTCCTACCAATTAAAATAGCTTTTTGGTGGTTCTTAGCTAATGGAACATGCAAGCTTTAATTTTGCCTATGTGCTACGTTTAAGTGGCAGGCACCCTACCTTATGGGAACTTGTTGTACTCAGAGGATAATTATTATTATTTAAAAGTGGGGTTTACCATCTTTTGGAAAGGCATATTTTGATAGACTTGACAGCTGTTTTTTTCCACTACTGCAGTCAGGCTAGACATGGTAGCTCAGAAGCCATGTTTGAGAGGCCTTCTCTGTGATCCGCATAATAGGTGCTGGAGTCCACAGATGGCATTTAACTTTCATGCCACTAATCTTCCCGTTCCCCTGACAGTTGTCCTTGTGTACCGCCCCCCCTGAGTATGCCCCTATTTGTGGCCTCCCTGCAGGAACTCCTTGCTACTCTTGTAGTTAATAACTCCTCGGTTCTCCTGCTGGGAGACTTCAACTACTGGCCTGGTGATCCCAGGGAGGACCTGGCGTCTAAAGACTTCACGGCCACTCTCTTGTGCCTCAATTTCCAGTCTCACGTTTCTGCTCCCACCAACAACCTTGGCCATACTTTGGACCAAGTTTGGTCATCTCAGGATATAGTCTCTCCCCCTAATATTCTTCCCTGCACATGGTCTGACCATTCTCTCATTTTCTTTACTATCAACCTTGGCTCTCCTCAGAAATCCCTCCATCCTAAGAATATCCTCGCCCGCAGCTGGAACCGCGCGGACCTGCATTCCCTTTCCCTCTCCCTTGCCTCTTCTCCTCCCGACCTTACTGGCCTTTCTCTTGACACCCAGGCCGCTGCGGTCAGCAATTGGCTATCCTCCTCCTGTGATCAAGTCGCCCCTCTTAAGATAGTCAAGTCTGTTCGCCCTCATGAGGCCCATAAATGGTTCAGTTCTGAACTTAAGGCTCTTAAACTGGAACTCAGACGCTCTGAGCGTCTCTGGCGCCGTAATTACTGCCCTGTCCTCAGGGCTAACTACAAACGCCTGTTGAATGACTACAAAAAAGCCATCCTGGCGTCTAAGACCAAGTATTTCTCTGAGCAGGTTGCTTTGTCCGCGAACAAATCTAAAGAGATTTTTTCTCTGGTTAACAACTTGGCCACCTCTGATCGCGTCTGTCCTAAGCTTATTCCTTCCCAGGCCCTCTGTTCCTTTTTAAACGACTTCTTTATTGAGAAGATCGTTAAAATTAAATCCAACATTCCTTTCACTCCCCTCCTTTCCCATCATTCTGCTCTCCCTGTTCCCAAATCCTTCCTTGATTCCTTCCCCCCTATCTCCTTGGATTCTTTCCTTGCCTTGCTTATTAAAATCAAGTCTGACTCTCTAGCCGACTGCGCTCCCACTCGCGTGCTGAGTACTCTCTTTACATCTTGCCCCACTACTCCCCTTTCTCTTCTTAATGCTTCTCTTTCCACTGGTTTGGTCCCCTCTTCATTTAAATCTGCAATCGTCCTCCCCATCCTCAAAAAACCTGGTCTGGATTCCTCCCTTCTCTCTAATTTCAGACCCATTTCTCTCTTACCCTATCTTGCCAAAATTCTTGAAAGTTATGTCACCTCTTGTCTTTCCTCTTTCGTTGAGCAGAACCACCTTCTCGCTTCCCATCAAGCGGGCTTCCGCTCGGGTCACTCTACGGAGTCAGTGGTGCTTGCGGTCCTTGATGAGCTGAAAGCCAAGGCTGATACCAACTCTCCCCAAGCTCTGGTCCTCCTCGATTTGTCCGCTGCGTTCGACACGGTTGATCATACCATCTTACTTGACCGTGTCGGCGCAGCGGGCATTCGGGGCTCTGCTCTCTCCTGGATCGCGTCCTTTCTTACAGGTCGCTCACAAGCTGTTCACCTCTCTGGCTTCTCCGCTTCTCCCCTCCCGGTGTCTTGTGGGGTTCCCCAAGGCTCCTCCCTCTCTCCTCTTCTTTTTAATCTTTATATTCGTCCCCTCATTGTTTCTCTTCTTGATCTGGGGGTCTCTGTGTATAACTACGCAGATGACCTCCAGCTCGTCTTCGATCTTTCTTCCTCCTCTCACTCTTTATCATTCTTTCGCTCTACTTTAGTTTTCATTTCCGGATGGATGAGCGCCAATCATCTCAAGCTCAACCCAGACAAGACCGAGCTTGTCTTGATTGGTGGCTCATCCAGTCCTTGGTCCTCTGCCTTCTGGCCCCCCACTCTTGGTCCCCCCCACCCCGGTTTCCTCTGTTAAAACGCTGGGCATTAAGGTCAGCCAGGACCTGTCTATGCATGGCCCTTCACAAACTGGACGTCACCATCTTCAACTACGCTGGCAATCTCCAGCTTATTTTTAATATCTCATCATCTTCTTCCGCTATTCTTAACTTTCAATCTGTTATGAACTTTATCAGCGACTGCATGAGCATGAACCATCTCAAGCTCAATCCAGATACGACCGAGCTGGTCCTTACTGGTGGTGCCCCAAGTCCCTTCCCGTTCTCACACTTTTAACAGTCTAGGCATCAAAGTCAGCAGTGATCTTTCCATGCATCACCAAGTCAGTACGGTGGTGTCCTCATGTTTTCTTAATTTGCGTATTATATGCAAGATACCTCGTTTTTTTCTATTGAGGCGCTTAAATTGATCTTGATAGCTATGGTTATCTCGCGTCTTGATTATGCGAATGCTCTGTATGTCGGTATACCCGCCTACGAGCTTCGCTGTCTTCAACTCATTCAAAATCAAGCCGCATGGCTATTCTTTAGGCTTCCTAAATCCCATCACACAACTCCCCTTCTTAAATCCCTTCACTGGTTACCCCTCACTGAACGCTCTTTGTTTAAGCTTGGCTGTCTGACCTTTAAGGCATTAGCTGGATCCGCCCCATCATTTGTGTCCACCAAACTTAAGCCTTACATTCCCACCCGTGATCTTTGCTCCTCCACTAAAAACCTACTACATGTCCCCCGCTTCAAAAGGAAGAAGCATGGCTGTCGGTGCTTTTCCTACCTGGCCCCTGCGTTTTGGAACTCCTTACCGCTTACTATTAGAACCACAGTTTATTACATGGAGTTCCGCAAACTGTTGAAAAACTGGCTGTTTTCACAAACCTTTGCTGAGTGAGTAGTTCTTCCCTTACATTTGTCCTTAGCACCAAGAAACCGCTTGGTCATCGAGCGCTCAATAAATTCCTTTCAACTTCAACTTCAAGTTCAACTTCAAATAGGTGAACCACGTTACCAAATGCTTTGTGTGCGAGGATCACCAATTGCTGTGCAGAATGCGAAAAAATATCCAAAAAGTAAGGAATTATGTAAGGAATGCTGCCACTTTGAGGATTCAAAACAATACCTTCATGTAGTTGTTTGCATTAATCTAGAATAACAAAATAAACAATCAATCAGCTCAAGCAAAATATCCCCTTGCACTTTTTCAGGGCTTCAAGGTAAGCAAGAAAAACGTGATTTCATTGGAGCAGTGTGGAAAAGTGAATAACAGAAGGCCCAATTAAAAGTCTTCTGGGAGCAGAAGTGTTAATTCTGCTCGCCTGGAGTTATGGACCCCGGAAATGTGACATTTACAGGGATCACAGGTGAGGAGTTTTCAGGCAAATTGGTAATTCTGGATCAAATTCCTTTGCCAGAATCAGTATGTGGAAGTAAACAGATCTGCAATGTTCGTGTGGATCGCTCAATTCCAGTTGGTGCCAGTACCTCTTGTTAGGGGTCCCATTTGAAATTAAACAGGGTCTCGTAATTAGGCAAAAAGACTCATTCTTTCACTTGACTTTGCAAAAAATCCCTTTCATCAATAAAGAAAGCGTTTTTATTAGGGTATTGTCACGTATTCTCTACATGTATCATCTACATCATGGTATATATCTGGGCCACGTTAAATTTCTGGTTTAATTTTTTTTATTTGCAAGCGTGCTTATCGGAAAGTAAAAGGCTAAATGTAAAAGAAAAGAAAAAAGGGAAATATGCTGTAGTATAAGCATTATCGGCATAGACTTGAAAAGCAACATAAGGATACAATTAACCATTGTAGCCATTAGACGTTTCAATACAATTATGCCTAAATTACTTTTAAGTTTGAAGTAGGCCTGGGCGGTGAACTTTGCTCCTTTTGCGGAGTTTGCAGAATTTTCTGCACTCCACACTCCGCGGAGCTCGCGGAGTGCAGAAAACTCTGCTTCACGATGTGTAGCGGAGTTTGTTCCCCTCTCGCGATCGCAATCGCGAACAGTACGTTGATTTTCTGTTGATTTCTTTTTCTTCCTTTTTCTCTCCCTCTATCTTTTCTTTCTTTCCCTATAAAGCTGAAAACGCTTATTTGCTATGGTACATATCTCTTCAATATTGCCTTTAGCTTTTGGTTTTACTTTCTGACAGAGGTAGTTGTATTCAGTTTTAATTTTCCATGCTTATATATACTATTTGATATCTTTTGTAATTCTTCTATAATTGTTGGTATAATATGGTACCTTTGATCTTATTTGCTTCAATAAAGCTCTTTAAATAAAAAAAATTTAAAAAAGGACTGCTCTTCTGCATCATTGATTATGTAGGAGCTGGGGTGGAAAATGCGATTTACATAGATTTCTTTATTTTACAAAGCACATGAAGGAGTAGTATTATACTATGTTAGTACAACAAATGGTTTGTTTTCTGAATCCCACCGCCCCCTCCGCATGTTTCCAGCACTTCTGATAACTTTGCTATTATAGACAATGGATTGTATTAAACGCTGGAGTCACAGGGATTTTAACCATTGATGGATATGTTTTATGTGGATACTGTGGTTCTAAGGATAAATGCCCACATGCATCAAGGGTTTTTGCATTCACAAACGGTGCAAATCGCAAAATTCGGCCGTTTGCGAATGCAAATCCCTTTTTTGAGATGCATTAAACTTTTTGCTATTTTCGCAATTTAAGAAATCGCAATTTATTTGCGATTTCTTAAATTGCATTGCATTTAAGAAATCGCAATTTGTGATTTCTTAAATGCAATGCATTAACATTTTTTTTTGCGAATTCGCAAATTGGAAGAGGTAAATTACCATGAAGTTGAACTTCATGGTAATTTGCGAAAACTTTCAAAAATGCACAAAAGTGCATTTTTGAATGTTACATTTTACACACACACATGCCCTTGGGGCATGTGTGTGTGAAAAATGTTCTTTAAGTTTAATTTCAGGGGGGCAGGGGGGGTCCTTTGGACCCCCCCGCAGCCATGAAATAGCATTCTCAATGTTGCGATTCCTTAATTGCGAATCGCAAAATCAGAATGGCTTCCCATTCATTCCTATGGGCCTCTAGGCCCACAGGAATCAATGGGAAGGGATTCCTTAATTGCGATTCGCAAAATGTGAATCGCAATTAAGGAAAATTAAGAAATCGCAAAAAAAATTGCGATTTCTTAATGCATAGTATTTTGCGATTCTTAATTGCGATTCCTTAATTTATGCAATTAAGAAATCGCAAACTGTTACAATGATGTATGTGGCTGTAAGCCCTAGTTGTTAACAGATGGGTACTATATTAGAATGCCAGAAGGGGTGGAAAAAGATGTCTACACTTATTAATATTTTGCATTAATGAAGCACTTTCTAATGGTGACATTTTACTCTATTTTCAGGTCATCAAATGAAAAAAGAAAAGAAAAACGTGGTGCGACCGTGCGATTTCAGGGAAGCTGCTAAGACATGCGTCAGCCATGTAGGGGAACATATTCGTCAGATAAAAAGCGGTGCAAACACTACTTCCAGGCTTCCTGCCACCAAAACACTCTGTGCATAAGTACAAGCCCCTATCGCAACCACAACGTCACCTATAGTGACGTTGTGGTGGCGATAGGGGCTGCGCCTTATGTACAAGGCAGTGTTAATCACTTAACGTGGCTTAATGCTGCCTTGTACATAAGTTACCCTTTCAGGCTATGATTAGTGTGAAAGGGGTGGGCAGAAGGTGTTGCGGTCATTTTGATGCTGCCACCTATGTACAAGGGTGGGGTACATAGAAGGCAACGCCAAAATTAAGACCAGGTAAAAACTGGTCTTAAGATGGCGAAACGAGGAGAAATGCATTTTTTCTCCTCCTTCATGTACATAAACAACTTTTTTTTTTAATGCCATTTTGTCACTTCATGTGTGCTGCATGAAAGTGACGGAATGGCATTTCTAGGATTGTTTATGTGCAGGAAGGGATACCTTCCTACACATAAATAATCCTCCACAGCACTCAGACACACTTGCTGCACTCAAGTTGTAAATTTTCATAATATATACACTGTATTAACCCGTACGATGTTTCGGAGGAAAAGTTGTGTCGAGGAGTAGATTGGAGAATAGAAGATGGCAGGGCTGCAATGAGCCACACCCAGGAGGAGGCTGGAGGCAGAACTGGGACTGCCTTGATCCATGGAGCATTGCTTGGGTAGTTGAGAGAGATAAAAAAAAAGCAAAATGAAAATGAAAAAAAACACGGAAGAACAAAGAAATTAAGCGAGCCGATGAAAACAAATAGAAGAATGTAACTATTTGTCAGACAGATGTGCAGAATCTTTCAACACAAATGAGAGAAAGTAACTGTTTTGTCAGAAAGATGTGCCTAATGTGAACAAGTAAAATGCTGCCACTCAAAGTATAGGAAGCAAAAGGCTGAAGTGAGCTATCCATTAATTACTGTATGCTGTGCTAGGCGGAAACAAACTATGAATGACCAGTTTTCCACCCCATGGATGAAGTCTGTTAACCGAAATCCCCTTCTATATATTCACACATGCATATATTTTTATGTATAATTTTTTTTAGAAAGTAGTAGTCTAGCGAGGTAATTAAATATGACCAAAAGGCTAAACCTACGAAGTACAGCATGTACCGTTTTTTACCCCTATGCCAGTTATGGCATTGAGGATTTAGATAATCAAAGGTTTTAAATTCTTTCAAACCTCATTTTACAGATGCATATTTCCATGGTAGAAACCCATCATATATCTACATTTTACAATCAATATGATCTGGTAATAGAAAACTTCATCTGCTACTAATTTGAGACACTTGCTATGAATACAATAATGGTGCTCAAATGCTCTATAAAAGGGGGTGGTGATGGACGGAGCATTCTGAACCAATCAAACACTCACACCCAGTCAAAAGATCTGGGTTTGATCCATCACCGTTCTTTAGCCCACTCTGCCACCCCAGTTCAGATATGGCTATATGCAAATCAGTCTGACCCTGTGCCTCATGGGAACAGTCCTTCCCGAACTGCCAAGCCATGCCTTCCCTAGACCGGAAACAAGCTTCCGAGGACCGGTTTCTGGCATTAATGCTCTATTAAATTGACAAACTGCACTGCTTTCAGTTTGTTTTGTAAAGAGTTAAAATGAAATGCTAGTCTTTGATCGAATGTGAGAATTGATTTTAGCGTTAGTACTTATGAAACCCACAAGGCACATAATTCCATTTAAATCCTAGGCCAGCAAACCTTGGCCTTTCCTTGGTGTGCTATTAAAAAATAACAAATACAATACTATCGACTTTCAGAAAGTATTTACATGCAGTTGATTGCACTGTGACTGTATTAGTTAGTTGATCGTTATTCTATTCTGCAAAAAATATTTGATTTCAATTTCTGTTGCATGTTACAGATAAATGAAAGAAAATAACCCATTGAATTATTTGTGAAATCTGCACTGCTAAGAAATCTCTAGTGTACCTTAACCAATCAGGCAAAATATGTCAGGGGACTTTTTAATGTTGTGCACTGATGAAGCAGATGTATTAAATCTATTCAAGCGTGAAGACATTTTTGATTATTATACATCTGATCTCTATGCTTATGTGTTGACCATGAAAGAAATAAAATAGAAAATGAAATGTGATTAATTTCTGAACGCTTGAAGCCCCAGTATACACAGAAACAAGGGAGATGGCATCATGAGATTTAATCAGGTCTTTATTTCAAATCTATCTGAAAACATAATGAAACAGTGTCAGTAGAGCATAATAGCGCTGTTATCAATATCTGAGTGGAAACATATGCAACGGCACAATTATTTACATTTTATTGTTTGTTCACATAAGTGAGACAGTGACTGTGCATCAGTAAGGCTCTGTAAATACCGAGCCCAATTACTGCTGTTTGACAAACATAGTTATTTTAATGGCTTTTCTTGCAGTGGGTCAATAGACCTCATCGGGCAGATGCGAAGCAGTGATAAGATTCAATTGTTTCTTTGCAAAGTACAAAGTGGGGCTTTGTAAGACTAGCGATATTCATTGTTTTACAGTTGCCAGTAATTGGAAAACTTGCTGGAATTGCTAGGACATTAATATGGATAGCGAGAATTTAGTCTTCAGAAGTCTCACGATAGATGGAATAAATTCAAAATGTTGTATGGATGTATGCACACACACTCAAACTGGCATCATTTTATTTGTACCTCTTGTATTGGGTAAAGGGAGCATAGTAAATAGGTTCTGGCCAGAATTATACATTTTGAACCTGATTCGGCTGATTTGGGACACAAATATGCCACTGCACTGTTAGTAGAGTATCTTAGATAACAAGATAATTCATGGTGTTTATCTGGCAGCAGCACAGATGGAAGAAGGAAAGTCATTGATCTACTTGGATTTTGAGCTCTGGCTTGACAGTGCAAGTTTCACCTGACCTTTTAACCAACACCAATATTCATCTAGATATGTCTTTGCTTCCACACACACACATATCCATTGCCATGCTGCTTATTTGTAATGCTTCAAATTACCATACAACATTGCTTTAAAGCCTAACCCATTGGCATTACCAATGCTTGTTTTTTAAATTTGGAGAAGTAAGGTGAGTTGTAAGTCAGCCTATTTCAAAGAACAACAGTGCAGTAGTTCCAGAAGTTGGATAGGAAACATCTTTATGTAACTGCAGGGATAAACATGTAAACTTCAGTTTTGTCTTTTTTTGATGCAAGATAGGTTGGTCCCTTCAAGAATAGAATTGTTTGCTAAGTATTGGATTCCATTTCCATTAGATCTAGGAAAGGTATTCACAATGGTATGTTTACATGTAGATTTACTTAATTCTGGCTATTTACCATTTACGAGTGTAAAATTACAAAAAAATGTGGACTTACATTAGGTTTCAATTACATTTAAAATATTCTGATACAATTGACAGAATTTTGGGAATCTTGTGTTATGCTTGTTACACAAAACTTCAACCACTTCATGTAAATATACACCATCCACAGTAAAAGTTACTACAAACAGTATAATTGGTGTTATTAGGTTATTCTTTGCAGTGTTCTTGTTTACATGTATCCTCATGCAAAACACTGTCACGCTGATGCATTTCACGCCAAAATATAGCACAAAATAACGGATCGCCATTTTGCGTAATATTGGCATAATTTTGCGTAATTACATAAAGGCAAATTGCACAAGTTTCTTTTTAAACCCCTTCTTACTCCTACCCTTCCCCTTTAGCAGTAAGTTTTCCTCATTTTCAACCACTCCCCATATCCCTCCCAAATTTACCGGTAATGTCCGCAGTCAGGGCAGAGATCTCTGCAAATATAGTATAGGAAAAGCTGTGGCTTAGAACTTTGCATTTAGGTTAGTAGATAGCATTTTGCAGTATAGTGACTCCTCTCTACTTGACATGCCATTATAATGTCAGGTAAACCTGCATCTCCCAGCTGGACTCATGTCTGCCCCGTCACAACCATCCTCCTGGGTGGAGCCAGAATAAGTGCCCCCTCTTCCTCTCTTTACTGCTGTCTTATAAGAACATAGCCCTCATCAGTCTCCTGAGCACTGTTAGAAGCATGATGAATGCTAGTGGGTGTCACAGAGGATTTTCAGTCAGCAGCACTCATGAGTGTAGGAGAGTAGGGTCTGCTTCCTATGGTTACCCCCACCTTTTGCTGTGTTTCACTTGTTTATCGACTTTAGTCTGGCTATGGCCCTGATAATCAGGACCACAGCCTAGCTGTTCTCTCACTAAATTGAATCCATGTACATTAGGCACATACCAGACTGGTTACTGAGTTACCTTGTGTGCCCCTAGTATATGGTACCTTAGGTACCAAGGGCATTGGTACCCCAGAGGCCTACCAGGGGCTGAACCATGTATTACGTCACCCCTGGGAAGCATTCTAAAATGGCACCACAGGTCTGCACTTGCAGCCTGGGTAAGGTGGTGTAAGCACCCCTTACTGGGATATAGTATACCTATATCCACCATTTCAAACAGACACATATTGACCTATAAGTCACTCCTATGGCAGGCCTTGACAATCCTGAAGGCAGAGTGCTTGGTTTTGTGTGAGTGGGTGCCCTAGCATGGGCTGAGCCCTCTGCAGCGTTCAGAATCCCTTCCTTATAGCTATTCTGTTATATGGCCATACCATATACTCTTAAGTGCATTATAATCCTCGCTGTTAATGCTAACTTTGGTTTGGCTTTATCAAAACATGTCGTGTTTGGTGTCAAACACTTTGGAATACAACCCCCCCCCTCAGATCTGAGGGCGGGGGTATCATTCCACCCATCTAGAGGGAGAGACATGTGCACACTGGAAAACCCGGTTACAGTTTTACAGAGCCTCAGCATCACAAAATGGATGCTGCTGCCACAGACATGAGTCTCACCTCCTGCTGCTGGACGAAACTCCGGCAGGGGATGCCTGTAAAATAGGTTTCCTGTCCAGGGAGGTGCCAGCACCACCCCCGACAGGCTTTAGTGTATTGGGGCAGGGTGGGTTGCATTCAGTGAATGCTTTTGAGACACTGCCTGGGGGACACAAGGTGCTCCATGCATTTCCCAGTTCTAACCGGTTGCTGGGCACTCAGCCCCAGCTCTGGTGCAAAACTGGACAAAGGGGAATGGGTGTAACCACTCCCTCCCCAGGCCCTCCCATAGGTGGGACCCTAGAGTAAGTCCATCTCCTAAACTAAGTATAAGTATAGGAACGCAGTCCCTAGGACTTTAGATTACCCTGGACAAAACTCTGAAGATGAAATCCTGGACCTTTGACATCCCATATCGACTGGAAGACATACGAAATCTCCCTTGCGGTCAAGGAGTGACCCCCCTGTTCAAACAGGCACCTAAGAGCATCTTGCTGGTCTGCATTTTTGAGGCTCCCGCCAAATTCCCAAAAATCTGTGACACAGGACATAGACTTCCAGACTTCTCTGAGGCCAACACGAGATCCCACCAAAGCTGAGACCCACAGCCAACAAGAGAGACGTGGGACCAGAACTCCTGGACATCCTGCAATTTTGCAACTGCACCTACTTCCAGAAGTTTCCCGAAGTTGTGCATTGGGCTATTTCTTGCCCTTGCCCTGAGCACCTTTTGCACTGAAGCTGAGAGGCCTACACTCCACGAGTGTCCTGTGAGTCCGCTTTCTTCACCACAGCTTGAGGATCATTTGCGATCTGTAGTCCATTGGCTAGTGGGTCCCCACAAGAGACAATGCTTTGTTTATTGAGCTTTCCTGGTTGATCCAAGTGTGCTCTGACTCCCCTCTAAAGGATGAGTCCCTCAGACCTTGCTGGTCTGCACCGAAGCCAATCTTGTAATCTTGCATGGGTTGCTGTTGCCAAGGCTTGTTGGGTCCAATCTGGAGACTGACGCTGCAGCACTTGACATCCTTCATGGGACAGCTCGAATCCAGCTCCTGGTTGTCGTCAACACCTCCTGGTCCTCGTGGCTGAAGAGTCAAGCTTCACCTACTTCACCTTAAAGCAGCCGACATAGGCTGGCATCTTCCAGTTGCCATCCTGGACACTGGCTAGTGACCCAGACTCTGTCCCCTCTGCTTTCAGGTTCTTCAGATCTCCAATCCACCCTTGTATCCACCCGAACACTGTTCCTCTGGTCGCCTACAGCACTTCTTTGCAGCTCTCGATTGGAATTGACAACGAAACCCGACAACAAAAGACACCTATGCACCCGGCTTCCCTGGGTGAGGTAACACGAGTACTCCAGTGCTCTCGTGGGTCTTGACTCTCGAAGTGTCTAAGTTTAAAGGGGTTCAATCGTAGTTCACTCCGAAGTGTCCTTAATATTCAAAATTGTGACTTGCTTTTCCTCCCTAGAAGTCAATGGTGATTCACGGCTGTGTTTAGACATTGCACGCGTCCCTTGTGGGTCTCATGCCTCACGTGGTTCTTATACCACTATTTTAGTATATGGTTTGTGAGGCCCCTAGGGCATAACATATACTGTGCTATTTACTGTGTGCTATTTAAAGTTCTTGTGTTGTACTTTGGCCTCTAGCCTCATGAAGAGACTAGAGGGGGTGTGTTGAGAATAAATACATATATATTTGATATATACCTTGTGTGGTTTGCTTTCATTTGATCTTTCAAGAGATTATAGACTGGTAAAACAAGCTGCTTTACATTCCTTCAAGACTTAGCCTGAAGGCTACTCTCCACAGCTACCACAAGGATAGCTTTCTATAAAGGTTGTCTTAAACCTACGGTCAATAAGGGTTGTTTGGACTGGTGCAAGGTGCCCACTAGAATAGTGGACATCATATGCCAGGCCAACTTCTCACAATGAGAACCAGTGTTCTTTCTGGATGACACAACAACACCAGTCCTTTAAGTGTCTGGGCACAGTTTGGTATAAAAAGCCCTATCCACATAACAATAAACAAACATTTCCTGAATGTATCTTTCCTGAGAAAGGGTAACTACTTACCAAGTGTCTTCTTTTCTTTCATGCTCATTTTTCAGCAGCTACTGGAGGTCATCAAATTTTGAAACTAGGAGGTTAGTATGCCTCTCGAAGCAGAGAGCAGTTACCTGAAGTTTCAGATCCTGTTACTGTTATGCATTATCATTGGGCAGACTTGTGAGGACAAGAAACAAGGTAGTGCCAGGCTTACATCAAATTCTTTACACAATCCCTGCACTCAGATGAACCATGAGCATGCATGCACCTAAAGATTCCTAGAGGAATTAGGTAGCCCTTGCCCAAGACTGGCAACTTATCATACAAACCATTAGTTATGAATTGGATCGTGTATATATCAATACTGCATATTTACATTATGTGAAGGCGTGTAGGAACACAGCAGTTTGACTCAGTGCAGGCAGGCTTAACTTAAGAGGCAATGTGTAAAGTATTGTGCAACACTTAATACATTAAACTGTGAAAACACCACACACAAATAATACACACCAGGTTAGACAAAAATAGCTTAATGTAATGAACAAAACAAGATCAAAATGACAAAAAGCCAATACGAAAAGCCAGAGTTATGAATTTCTAAAGCCTATCTTGAAATATAGTGCTTAAAAACATAAAGCACCAACCATTGACATCTGGTCGTGCTTGACCGGGGTAAATCCAAAGTTCAGGCTTACCGCAAAAGTACCTTTGAATGGGGGATGCACTGTCGTCAAAGTCCCTATGCGAGGAGCAGAGGAGGTGATGTGTTGTTGTTGAGCTGCACAGTCAGAGATGTCTTTATCATCAGGGGCAGCTGTGATGCATCAAAGGCAGATGCATTGTTTCCGAACGGCGCAATAACAGCGATGGATGGGTTTTGTAGCAAACAGCCAGAAAACCCACATTCAAGGGCCCAGGACTGAATTGACACCACCTGGCAGGGTAGGACTCATAACTGGCCAAGTCCAGAGGCTGCAGCAGGGCTGTTGGACTTTGATGTCCCCCGAGACTTCAGAACAGGATGGTATGGTATGGTATGGTATAGCTATTTTGTAATGCGCATGAATCACCCGGGGGCATCTCCGCGCTACCTAGTTCAGTTGCCGAGAGCAGCGAAAACCCAGAGCATGTCATCAGTATAGGAAGGCTTTCAGATGTTTCCTGAAAGTCAGGTAAAAGGGGACTTTTGCAGCACTTCCGGTAGTGAGTTCCAGTATTTAGGGCCGACGTATGAAAAGGCTTTACCTCCCAGGCGATTCCGATAGATACACGGCATCGCTAGGAGAGCTTTATCATTAGATCTTAAATTACAAGACGATGTCAGTTTGCATAGTTTGGTTTGTAGATATTTTGGGCCAATTTCCCTCATGGCTTTAAAGACTAGGTAGCACGTTTTGAAGAAAGCTCTCTTTTTGACCGGCAGCCAATGCAGTTCCTTCAGAAGGGGGAGCGATGGGGTACCCGGGGGGCGATTTAGAACCATCCGGGCGGCCGTGTTTTGAATGACTTGGAGCTTTGCTAGCTGCGTGACTCCTACTTCCGCCAGCAGAGCATTGCCATAGTCCATCCGACTAATTACTAATGCTTAGACTACTGTCCTGCGATGGCTCAAGGGGAGATAAGGAATGATTTTTCGCAACAGCCGTAGGCTGTAATAGCAAGAGCTCATTATATTGCTGACATTTTTTTTCATAGACAGGTTTTCGTCGAGCTGGATTCCCAGACTCTTCACTGAGTCTGAGGGGACTGGGGCGGTGCCCAGCTCTACTGGCCATCAGTCGTCCAGCACTAGTTCCTGTCTTTTTCCCAGATACCTTAGCTCTGTCTTTCCCAGGTTTAATTGAAGGCAGGATTCTGCCATCCAATTTGCAATAGCCAGCATTCCTTGTGTGAAACGCGCTCTTTCCTCTGCCAGATTTTTCCCAATAGGGAAAATCAGTTGAGTGTCATCTGCATATGAGACAACCTCAAACCCATACTGCCGCACTATTCTGGCTAGTGGAGCCATATATACATTGAAGAGGGTCAGGCTTAAGCACGAGCCCTGTGGAACCCCTCTCTCCAACAGGTATTTGTAAGATCTAAAAGGGCCCATCATAACCTGTTGTTTACTGTTAGCCAGGAAGTAAACCAGCCACTTCAGTGCCAGATCCCCGATTCCGCAATCCTGCAGCCTCTCCGCCAGCAGTTGATGTGACACAGTATCAAATGCTGCGGAGAGGTCCAGAAGAATAAGCATCACGGATCCCCCTCCATCCAGCGTTCGCCTGATGGAATCCGTGACTGCCAAAATGGCAGTCTCAGTACTAAATCCCGACCGAAAGCCGGACTGCGATGTGTCCAGGATATTATTGGACTCCAGATACTGGCTCAATTGAGTGTTAATGTGTGCCTCCAGTATCTTTGCCAGCAGAGGGAGTAGTGATATTGGCCTATAGTTGCTCAGGACTGCGAGACTGCGAGCCAGCCAGCAAGCACCTGGAGTCACTTTGGTACTGGTGATGTAGAAATGCAGGTCCAATCTTTCTCACTCCCAGGTCAGGCAGCAGGGCAGGCACAGCAAAGCAGGAGTCCAGTAAAGTCCTGCGGTGTCCAGCAGAGTGACAGCCCTTTCCGCAGCACAGCAGTCCTTCTACTTGGCAGAATGTTCTCAGATCCAAATGTGTACTGAGTTGGGGTTCTCAGGGGTCCAATATGTATACCAAGTCATGCCTTTGCAGTGGGGGAGACTTCAAAGAGAGGTCTTTGAAGTGCACAAGTTCCCTGCCCTTCCTGCCCTGGTTCCAGATTCACTACAGGGAGGTATGCAGCTATTTGTGCGGACACAGGCACAGTCCTATTCATGTGCTGTGTCAGCTCCTTCCTTCCATCCTGCCCTGGATGGCCCATTGGCATGTTGATGGGCCATTAAGATGTGAAAGACCAAACATGCACACATAAGCTATTTTTGTGTGTGGCTGTCTAGAGGGAATAAATAAAGCCCATATATCACCCAGGCCAGACATGTATTCAGAGACAGGCAGTCAAAGAATAGTTAATGTAAGAAAATGCCAACTTTCAAATTTTCAGACTTGCAACTTAAAATCCAACTTTACCATCAGTTGTGATTTTAATTTGTGAGTCCAGAGGCATCAAACCTGAACTATCTATCTTGTCCTAAAAGGAAATTACCATTATAAAATGTAATATGGTAATCCTAAAGTTAACCTGTGGGAGAGAAAGACATTGCAGTAGTGAAACAAATGTTTAAGAGTGTTTCACTACCTGGCCATTAACAACCTAAAAGTACATGTCCAACTTTTTAAGCCATGGGGATTGTCCAGGGCCTACATTAGGGATGACTTACATGTATTAAAAAGGAAGGTCTAACAATTTGGTAGACACGACTTTGTATCAAACACCATGAGTTCTTAGCCTAAAATGCTCAATTACCAAACACAGAAAGTGTCCTTGACTCACAAATGTGCAAAGCAGCATAAAGTGCTGTTTGTGCTATGAAAATTGCACTTTTCTTGCTCAATGGAGGTTTGCACTGCATAGTAAATATAATGTGAAGACTTTGCATCTCTTTCCAACAATTAAATTGACTTTGTCACAGTGCAATGTCTTGAAAAATCTGCCCCATTCTTTAGCAGTTTTCTTTAATTTAGTGCAGTGTATGGCCTCTTACTCCAACTATTACTGCCATAGCTGCTGCACAATTAGATCAATTCTGGGCCATTATACACAAAGTAGGGGATTGCATGCATTATGGACAATCACAGTCATACCTCATTGGATTATCTGTGGAACTTTCGGACAGCAAGAGTTGCACAAAAAACATTGTAGGTGGAGAGTGAAACTGAAAGGCCCTAGGCTTTGGCAGAGACAGGCTCAGAGATACTTTCTCAAAAAAATGTGTTTTCTCTGAAATATTCAATGTCAGCTAAATCTCAAGCCTGGAGCAAGAGGACTTTCATATTTATAACCTCTTGCTCCTCTTCTGAATCAGGAAGTATTCACTGACCACCACCACCAAACATGGGGATAAACTGTACTTCCCCTTCTAATGACCCTGCTTCAGACACTCCCAACAGTTCCTTAACTGCTACAAATCTCCCCTCAGTGCAGTTCAAAAATCTTCAAGTGGTTCTCAGTCACCTTTTAAATAGCCCTCAAATACCTTTCACTCACAATCTGAGGCCCTGAGCTGTCTATCAGACACACCCAAGCAGTCACACAAAATGCAATGGCATTTAGACTTAGAGACCCATTTAATGTACTCCCCAGAAGTTATTCTGAGATCCCTTGTGTTGGAACTGGCCCTTCTTGCAGGGTCATCCTCAAACTTTTTGCTTCTTCCTCCCTTATTTTTCCTGACCCGTGGCTGTTGGCAATAGGACTCTGCGCACTTTACCACTGCTGATCAGTGCTAAAGTGCATATGCTCCCTGTGTAAATTGTTATTCTGATTGGATATACATGTTTGGCATATTTGTATCACCATGAAGTCCCATGTAAAGTGCACTGGGTGTGCCAGGGCTGGTGATGACAAATGCTACTAGTGGGCCTGCAGCACTGATTGTGCCACCCACAGGAGTAGCTCTAAAATGGTGTCTCAGGCCTGCCACTGCAGTGCCTATGGGCAGTTTAGAACTGCCATGTCCTCCTGGTCAGTGTCCCCACTGACCAGGCCTAACCCTTCCCTTTTTGTGCACATCAGTCACCCCTATGGAAGGCCCAAGGTACCCCCCTGGGCAGGGTGCAGTGTATGTAAAAGGTAGAGCATGTACTAGTGCAGGTGACATGCTCTGGTAGTGAATGGCAGCCATTTTCGTTTTTCACTACTGTAAGGCTATCTTGCTCCATAGGTTAACATGGGGGATGCTGGCTACAGTGGTTAACAGCATTTCTTCCCATAGGAACAAGATAGGACATAAGTATCTAGTATCCCTGAACTCAGAATTTAATAACACATCTTTTAGGAAAGGTTGTTTTTAAATCCTGTGTTTGTGAACAGCACTTTTAGAAAGTTGCTGTTCTCTTGTCTGACCCTTCTGTGTGCCTGGGCCTGTTTGTGTATTGACTGTCTGGTTTGAGAGTGACAGGGGCTGGGGAATTCCCCAGGAGGCTGGATGAGTCAGCACTAGGCTGAATGACTGCAATTACAACTGGAGTGGTGGGAGGAGTTAGCATCTGGGCTGAATAGGGCTGTGCCTGCCTTCCACAATGCTGGCTCCACCCCCCTGCTTGGCGGCTGAGGACCCTGCCCCTCACTCTGAAAGGAAAGATGCAGCCAGCAAAACAAAGTGCTCAGGATCCACCCAGAACTGGTTCAGACCGGGCTCAGGGCCCCCATGCACCAAGAGAACAAAGACTTTAGGGGTATAAGTACAGGACCCCTGACAACAGAAAATTAGATCATCCTGGAAATCAAGAAGGAACCTCTGCCAAGGAGAAAGCTGAAACTGAAGAAGGAAGATTGTCCTGCTGTTGCTCTGCTGGACTGACCTGTTGCTTTGCTGCCAAGGAGAGGGGAAGGACTTTGCTGCTGAGCTGTGTCCCCTGTCTTGAAGGAATCTCCAAGGGCCTGAGAAGAGCTGGCTCCCTGTTTTGAAGTCCCAGGAACAAAAGGACTTCACCCCCAGCTTCCCTGAACTCTGCTGAGAGAGTTCTGTCCTTCCTAGAGTGCTTGATCCAGTTGTGGGGCCTCTGGAAGTTGTACCTGTGCTGGAAAGCTTGAAACTAAGCTTGAGTGACTTTTGAAACTGAAAAGTGTCGCATCGCTCGCTTGCGGAGCGCATCCCCGACAGTGCGAGAAGTTTCCCGCCGCTACGGAGGTCGAGATCGTCGCAGCGCCTGACGCCGCTGCCAGAGACGTCGCATCCTTCGTTTGCGGGACGCACCAGACCGGTGCGGGAGAATCGAACATCGCTGCGAGTATCGTCGCAGAGCCTGTCGTCGCTGGGTGAGATCGCCGCACCGCTTGCTTGCGGACCGCATCACGTCGCTGCGAGCATCGTCGCAGAATCAACGCATCGAGGAGCTGCGAGAGAGAGGATCCCCGCTGGACCGCGCATCGTCGCCCCGGAGATCGTCGCAGCCCCTACGAGATCGTCGCATCGTGCCTTTGCGAGAACAGACTTCCTACGGAACCTACGCACCGGAATCCATACAAGTGGCCTTCCTCCCCATACAGACCGGATTCGTCGCAACACGCCCGCTGCTGCAGCGGGGCTGTCGCATTGCCTCGCCAGGGTCTCAGGAGCAACGCATCGCTTGTTTTCCACCGCACCAGCTTCTGCTTTTGGAACTTTGTTGCAACTAAAAGGTACTGTGAGTAAACGTGACGCAACTGTGAACTTTTCACGCAACATAGAGAATTTTAACGCAACCTTAGGAACTCTTTTTGATACCATATTCTTGAACTGTGTATGTTGGATTTTTGTCGTTTTGGTCTTGTGTAGTTTAGATTAAAAATACCTTTATTTTTCTAAACTGTTGTGGAGTCAGTTTGTGGTGTTTTCACTGTGTTACTGTGAGTGTTGGTACAAATACTTTACGCATTGCCTCTGGTTAGCCTAGACTGCTCGTGCCAAGCTACCTAGAGGGTGAGCAGGGGTTATCTCAGAGGGTTATCTCCTTGCCCTGACTAGAAGCAAGGGTCCCTATTTGGACAGTGGTACCTACCTCTGCCAACTAGAGACCCCCAGATCTAACACCTTGGCTATGCTCTAGTGACTCCTTGTCTTACTTCAGACACCCCAGCCAAATCTGTAACACCCCTTGCCACCCTCAGATACTTTGGACCAGATCTTGCAAATCCTCTATATACCCTGACTGACCTTAAAGCTCAGGCAGCATCCAGAAAATCCCTTTGGGCATCAGATAGAGTGTCTAGCTCTCATTTAAATGTAACTCCCCAGTTAGTCTTTAGAAACCACGATATGTCTCTCAGAATCTCTCACAATTTATTCAGACACTGCCAGCAGTGACCATCACTTGGCATGCTGGCAACTTAAATAATGAATGCTGTGGTCGGCTTACTGCCATACAACTCTAAATTCACATTCAAAACTCTCTATCTAGTCATTAGCAACCATGTGTTACACAAAGGAACATACCCTCTTTTCAGATGATCTCAGCAGGCTTTTAAAGACTCTAGGGGGCTGATTATGATCTATGCAGGCGGTGGCAATATGCCCTACATTTCTCTCCGCCCGCTACCCATTTCCCCTGCCATATTAGTATGGCGGGGGGACCCCAGCGGACAAAAAGACTGCCTGCCGGTTTTCTGCCGGTTCACCAGTCGACCGGCAGAAAAGGGGCTAGATATGGTGGCGGGGTCTGCTAGACACCCCCATGCATATTAGTATGGGTGCGGGAAGCCGCCTTTCCATGGTGGCGATCCCGCCTCGGAAAGGTATGCAGACTTTGATGTTGCGGCCCGTTGCAGACCCCAAGGGTATTGGGGGGTGGGGGGTGCACATGGGGGGTACCTACGGTTCCCCTATACATTGTCATGGACAAGGTGGCAGCCACCGCGCAGTGCCTGTCACCTTAACATAAAAATGCACACAGTGCAGTCAAAGCATTGTGGTGGGGCAGTGCAGTGAGCACCGCCAGCCACAATGCTGGGAATAGAGGATGCAGGTGTGGGACTGTGCACCACTGGCGGCCGGTTTCAGCACCGCTAGGGTGGCGGACGAACGGAGGTCCGTCGCCATCCTAATCGGCCCCTAAAAAAAAACAGTTTTTCTCCCAGATGGCACACGATACCACGCTTACAATCCCATGACTGCCACTTAGAAAGAGTCAGCAGGCTGTCAGCCTGTCCCTTTGGGGCCCTCACTTGCTCCTTAAACAGTAATGCAGCAGGTCCTCATATACCCTCAGTTATACAATCCTCAACTAATCAAAAATGTCCTAGCTTTTATTGACTAAGGGAAAGACACATTCCATTGGCCCCCAGCTACTACACTGACAGGGCCCAGACACACCCACGGCTCCTTCCAGAAAGATCATTTAGACATCCTGGTGATGTCCCCTCATCTCTGAGAGACTGGCAGCTAGTAACATCCACCCTGGATCTCAGGATATTCTCAAGTGCTCTATGGAGTGCCCCTGAGAAATCGTGAACCACATGGGAGAGTTTGGATTCCACTTCAATAGTCATTTTGTGTGTGAATCACACTGTCATCGTCCTAAAAACAGTTTGGAAAAATCCACTTCCTTTATGTATTCCTCTACAGCAGAGAGGATAGATGGCCAGATGTAACACTTATTCAGGCATATCAGTGCAGTGCAGTACAGCAGCTGCAAATGCTGCACTGCATCAAAAGGAGAGAGGAAGAGAGCGCCACATTGACAGAAATTTGACACTCTCCTCCCTTTTCCCTAGCGCAATCACTGAAATCAGCTTCCGTGCACCACGGAGACACATTTGCACCATAGTGCAAGCCTGTCTCTGTGAACCTAACATAGGTTTTGTACTGGAAGGGTACACTTCCAGTACAAAATACCATGCTTAAACTAACTTTAATCCTTTTCACTCTTTGTATGTGTTCTGTAAAGTGCTCTAAAGTGCAGTACAAGTACAAACCCGTAAAAGGAAGGAGACGTTTCTCCTTCCTTGCACCTACTTCATAATGGCTCAGTTTTCTGATGCTAGACCCTGTCTACTTTATTTAGTAAATAGGGTTTCGCTTCAGAAACCTTGTGTGGTTGCCTGGGATTGCCCATGCACCACCAATGGTATGTCCCCTTCGCTCTAAGTAATGCAAACCAGCGCCATGCCCTCCTTTGCATTTTTTTAATGTTCTTTCCAGCGCTAAAACATTTAGCACTGAACGGTAAATCGGGAAAAAAACTATTTGCTTCACTTTTGTGATGCAAACATGTCATAAAATCTTAGTAAATCTCACTCAAAGTCTGTTCTGGCAATGACACCTTCCCACAGGTAATGATAATGTGCATCTAAACTAGAACACCCACAACTCAAGACAAACTAGTGTGTGAAGCGTGGCACCTGAGGGAGCGCCAAAGAGAGCAGCCTTTCCTAAAAATTCCCTTTGCAGTACCTTCGATCCTGCTGACTCACCCTCTTCCCACAATCTAACCAACTAACAGTTTTCCAATGTGTTAAAATCTGCAGCCCCCTTTCCCTAAAGATCACTGTTTATAAGGCTACTCTATCTCTGCATCCTCCAAAACTTAATTGTCCGATCTGTTTCCTCTAGCTCAGTGATACTTGCAATACACGTCTAAGTTTGTGAGACTTATCTCAACCTCCATCTTATGCTCAGTTGTACTAGGGGGAATCCAGATTTTATTTGCTGACCTCTGCAGTCATAATTGCATTTGCAAAATAAAGTCACGCTAACAATACTATAAACCATGCCCATGCAGGTAAGTGAAACTGTACTTAAGTGGGGTTCATTGTCACTGCACTCGCCCGAACAAACAGAAATCAGGTTAAGCCACACAAATTACAAGCACAGTATTCTGCCATTATTAAAGATTTTCCAAATGTTCAATTTTGGGTGACAAGTCATTTAATCGAATTAGTCATTTTAATGATGCATACATCCGTAACGAATGAATGAACAATTTTACACTTGATACCGTATTAATATTTAATTTAGAAGTGGGATAAATAATGTGGTATAGTTATGACACATTTTATTATGACACGCCACTTAATTAAATAGATGCAGTTTTTGATGTGTGCAACGGCCAACTGCAGGTTTTCTTTCCTCACAGTTTCAGCGGAATGCAGAGAGCAGTGACGTCAGTAGGCTAAAGTAATAGAAAGCAGGTATTGTGAACTAAACTTTCCATTGTTTTCTCTATTTATTATGTTGAAGGATTTCCACTGGAAGTTCTAATGTAGGCAAGCAGAGGAACATGATTTCTTTGGGTAATTGTTAGAATTGTTTCATATTGGGTTTTACATCTCTGAAGTGTGGTTGCTGAGGAAACAGAAGATTTCTCTCCCTTTAAGAAATTGGTTAGTGTTAAGGATCTTTTGAAACAACAAAATTGTTTTTGATATGCCAATGTGACAGGGCGGCCCAGATGGCAACATCAAAGCAAGAGTCAACAAAGTAAGGGCTGCCTTCATTTAGCTTAAGAAGAACAGGAGCTCCAAGTACGGCGGGGCATATTACCAACAAGTAGCGATAATTATCGCTATATAGGCTTAGCGACGATTTTTTTATCGCTGCCTACGCTGGATATGTTAGCGGAGAAAACATGCTATTAGCAACGTTTTTCTCCATTGTGCTAAAATATCCAGCGATAGTGGCGAAATGTGTGAATATCGCTGAGAATACAGCGATATTCACGCATTAGCGACAAAATGCTCTTAGCCATGTTATCCACCTCCCATTGGATAACATGGTTAAGAACTGGTCTGAGCAGGCGTTAGTTTTTGGCGATAGTGGGAATATTTCCATCGCTACGCCTGCCTTGCTAATAGGCGATAGCGACGTTAGCGACTGCTTTCAGTCGCTAACAGGTTGGGTACGCCCACTTTGCATGTCATTAGCGATAGATATCGCTGACATGCAAAGCGGGCCCCAAACCGCTCGCTATCGCCTAAAAGCTGTCACTAACATCAGTTAGCGACAGCTTGTTAATAGAGCAATAGAATTATTGCCGCTTAGCGGCCGAAAACGTCTGCTAAACCGGCGATAATTGCCTATCGCCACCCTTGGTAATATGCCCCCTAATGCTGCAAACCAAGATCAGGCTATTTAATACCAAAGTAAAATCTTCCCTTCTGTATGGGAGCAGAAAGCAGAAACAACAGTGATCACTATCAAAAAATCCCAGCATGCATCAAAACGTTTATGAGAAAAATCCTCCAAATCTGCTCACCAATACCATCAGCAACAGCGACCTATGGCAGCAGACCTTTTGACCTCCTGCTCATGAAGAAACAATAATAAGAAGGTGGGGCAAGATAGGTCCCAACCTCCGCAAGCCCACATCAAACCTCGCCAGGCAAACCTTCATCTGGAACCCTCAAGGAAAAAGGAAAAGAGGAAGGCCAAGAAAAACCTGGCGTCAAGGCCTTGACGCTGAGTGAAAGGAGATGTCATACACCTGGAGTCAGATTGAAAGAAAATCCTAGGACAGAGATGGCTGGGAAGTCCTGGTTGATGGTGAATACCCCAAGAGGAGTAGTAGGCATGTGTAAGTAAGAATGTGACCAACTATGACTTTACCATGCTGAATGTATAGTTTTATGTTTCAATATGCATCAAACATATAAAAAAACCCTGGTTTTGAAGGATCAGGGTGACTTCTCATTTTCCTCCCGAAACTCTGTCCGATGATTTTGAGATTTTCCACGTGATGAAGATGCTTTCACTACTCTTCATGAGTTTGACTCTTACAATTTTGAGGGATTTTTTCCTTAACTAACTAGGATTCTCTTGTGATTTATGATACTGTATTTCTGTATTCTGAGTCTTTATTATAGCCTCATAGCCCGCCTTAGTGGGCTATACCAGCTAATAAAGGCCCTCTCCCGCGGTAAAGGCCTGAGCCGAAGGCCTTTAATAGCCGGTATAGCCCTGCTACCTAGGGATATGAGGCTATTAGAACATTCTGCCACTAGAGGGCAAAATGTTCTAACAAATAAAACAAGGGGTTCTCGAAGCTCGAGGGGATTTAAAGCCCCTCGAGCTCCGAGTGGCCTTTGTAAAACATTGTAATGTTGCTCTGTGGGCCTTTACCCGTCCGTTGAAGCAGGGCACACACCATTGTCTTCAATGGAGCTCCCAACATTTTAATGTTCTAATACAAAATATGTATTCCTTTTTTTGTTTTAGTAAGAATTCTATATTAAAACCTTTAAAACCTAATTTTGATCTAGAAATACATTTGTAAATGGTCCCAGTCTATAATTAATGATTTACTGTGCTAAATTTGAGGGATTAATGGGGAGGATAGATTCTTACCGCTGGACTGTTTAAGATAACTTTGGGGTTTACTTGATATTGGGATTCAGGAGATTATTGGGATTAGGCTTCCACACCAACACCACTCAATGTCAGTGAGCCAGGACAAAGACAACAGCCTTGTGTCTCCAAGTTTGCACACTGATGTGTCCCTCCTCCCCCTCCTTACCACACAGCACAAATACGTATTTCTGAACAGATACAAAAACTCAGAGCACATGCATGATGCCACAACAACATCAGGACACCTGATAACATGTGGCTTGGCTGCTCTGGCAAATATGCAGCCTGTTTCACAGGGTACATTCAGATCTCGATACCCTGTATACAACGTATTTCTTACTGACCCTCTTTATTTACTAGCTTGGTCATTATCAAGAGTGTAAAACATCCATATAATGCTTTTATTCAAATGTTGAAGCCCCGAAGTTGTAACACCCACAAAAACCAATACAACTAATAAATTAAAAAATTACAATGCACATTAATTTAAAAATATTTTAATATGAAAAAAAGTATAACAAAAATAAATCAACTAATATACAAATTAATAAAATGAAGTAAACAATCAATGTATTTAACCAATTAATAAGTACAACAATTCATCACAATTGTATTCATAATTATCTATTCAATAATTCACAAATAAAGTAATTAACATGGTTAATAATCAAATGAACAAATGAATAATAAGCACAATAAAGTATGCGTAAATAATTAAAACAACTATTTTAAAAGCCTATATATCTTTTTAGATTAATATCAGAGTAATTAATATGGATATCCAGTTGCTCCAGATTTTTACATCATTGCGAAAATAACATTTTTAACTTTTTGATTATCAAGAGAGGACCTCTTATCTTCTCTCCTTTATCATGTGATGTTCTTCATCATTAATTAAATAAACTGCTTCCATTACTACTTTTCCTACTTACCATTTGTTTTTGTTCCCAATTTCATTGTAGCTATAATTATTATGCTCCTACCCACCCTCGCTCCCAAAGTATTTGGGCTGAAATAATGATGTCTCCTTTGAATATGTCCGTAGCCATTCAGTAGCAGGTCATAGTTTACCTCCATGGCGTTTTACAAATTGCATTGGGTCTACTGTCTTTTCTGCTTGTTCAGTTTTTTTAAACCACTTTGCAGTGTAGGTGTTACATATAAACTCAAGTACTCCTTTTTAACATGAGAACGATCAAATAGATGGTTTCCACAGCTGTAATTAACAAGTCGTGATACAGAGAAATAACCTGTTAAACTGAATAGGTTGTCCAGGATCTCTTTATTTTTTTTAAATCGCCACAAGACCTTTGGAAACAGCTTTCTATTTTAAACAGATAATCACAAGAATATTGTTTTGTTTTACTTTCCATTAAAGATTTCTTCATCATGATGTGCTGCACAAAAATATATGCATGTGGAGTGTTGGTAAATCAATTGCATTTTCAAATGTGTGTTTTTCGTATAAGGAGTTTGAAGCAAAACGTTTCCTATTTATGTCTAAAATGTATTACGTGCTTTCAAAATTCTATTTTTAAATTGTTTCCAATGTAAAGTCTGGATTGAAACCAATTTTGAAATGCAAAGTATTATTGAAATAAAAGGTAGTTGGCCTAGGCACTTACTCGCAAAAAGGCAACTGGGTGAAAGGGCGGAGTCGAGTAAGGACCCCACTTTGTGATCCTCCTGAGCTATCCAAGGATATTGGAGAAGACGTCTCACTCACCTAATCATGACATGATTCATCAATGGCACCTATCCACATCCTGGTAGGGTGGTACCACTGGGGTGGACTCAACCAAAAGGATGGGAGTTCATTTACAATGTTTTACTGGATAATGCAGGGATTCAGACAGGAGAAGCAACATTAAAAATATCTCACGGTATACCCAAAAGGTTTATTCCTTATTTGTAAATAAAATATGATTCAGGGTTTTAATTGAGATTTAGTTTCTCAACTGGCTCTGGTTTTTCAATGCCAACATGTTTTGGCCCACACCAATGCATCATTCATCAGGGCTAAGTGCATATCCCTGACTAACTAGTCAGTCCTCTAAGCTTAGAAGCTGGTGGATACTTAGAAAAATCACTTCTTACTGAACAGGAACATAAGCCTGTCACATTCCCTTTTCCTTACCACACTCATTTCAGATAATATGCTTGTCTTCTTTGTTTTTAGGTATCTGTCACTTATTGAGCACAAACTCAGGTGTGAGCCTTATGCCTCATATATTTGCATGGAATGCAAGCATAGTTAGGCAAGGATATGCAGCCAGCCCTGACAAAGGCCCCATACTCAGACAGCCCTTTCTCCTTTGATTAGTTGGCTATTTCTGAGTAAGTGATTATTTCGGGAGATTGGAAGTGCCATCTCTCACTTTCTCAGTCTGGACAACCATTTTTCAGCTTGTCGAACATAAATTGCTGTTTAGCTATTGAAGTTCATTTTATTAGTTTCACCTGTAGTGTTGATGAGATTTACTTTTCGGGTTAGCTTCCTGCTGGTCACAATAAATTATCACATCTCAAGCTGCTTATCACATCTCTAGCTGCTGCTTCAAAGGATGCCTACACAAAGGCTCAGCAATGGGGGAAACATGAGCCCCAGGTGTTTTGGGTCATATCTACATATGAATAGCCATTCCAGCATACTTATTTCTTTTTTTTTGTCCTCATATAACCTCAATACTATTGTATAAGCATTCTCTCGATGACAGCAGCCCAAATGCTTGTAACTTAGAGGGTCTAATCTCAGCTGCTGTTCCATGGGGGCAAACCCCTTATGCACATCATGAGCCGATCTAGAGGTGTAATCATTGGACTGTTAGTTGGTCTTATTCAGCCCTATTCAGCCCACCGCCTTCCGCCTAATCTAGTAATCTCCAGAAGGAACCGTGCTCGCTTCTATTTCTAACACAATTAACCTTATGATCTAATTCTTTAAAATATCTAACTGAGTTCCACCATTCCCTCCAAGATGGTGGATCTGCCTGACGCCACCTTTTATACATTTTTCTTCTTGCCAGGAGCATAAGATAAAACACCAGTTTACTTTGCTCATCAGTCGTTTCACTCTCCCCTGCGCTCCCTGGAGAATGTACTATGCCCAAAAATATTAGTACACGGCTTACCTCTATTTCTTTCCCAATCTCAGTCAGGGTCCTACCCCTTTTCTTCCAATAATCCTCCAGCACTGAGCAGGTTCAGAACGTGTGGATGTCATCCGCTGCTTCAGCCTGGCATCGGATACAGCCTGATTCACCTCTTCCTCTTATTTTAGAAATCTTGAGCGGAGACCAGTAAATCCTATTGATAGTGAAGTGGCTCTTTCTTAGTGCAGCGGGTTTAATTAAACAATATACTTTTTCAAAAGATACTTGCCATAATGTTTGGAGCTCTTCATCTGGCAAGCACTCATACCAGACCTTTTCATGGGGGTCCAGTTTCCTACCTGCTGCCTCCAATAGGTGATTGTACCAAAGAGCCATTTCCTTCTTTCTAGGGTTGACATCCTGAAGCTCCTCTTCCATTTTACAGTTTCCGGAAATTGCCAGCTTTGACTTGCACACCATGTGGATATTTGATAATATTTGAATCTGGATAAGCTATTTCTTGTTAGATGGCTCCAAGCATCCTATGGGAGGCAGCTGTTTCCTTTAACCATGTCGCCCCACATCTTCACCCCTGTCTCTTTCAAAGGTAAAGATAGCACATCATTCAAGCATTCTGGTGTGCATGGGGAGTCCCACACGGGTGCCCACTGGCTGTAATAGGGAATGCCCAGGGTACTTCGACAGTCAAACCATAGTTTTGCGGCAGCAAGTAAAACCTTCAGGCGAACCTTTTTAAAAAATGTTGGGGCACCAAATATATACATGAAACCCTTGGCTGAAGTCTCATGCAACATTGCCTTAAACATACAGCCCGTCAAATGGTCATCTGGCCTATTTTGAAGCATTCTGTTATTTTGCAGTTGGAATGCCCAACAATAAATCTGAAGATCGGGTAGACTCAAACCTCAGTGTGATAGTTTTAGTCTTATTTTTTTCCAGGAGAGTCTGATCCCTTTCCCGGCTCAGACAAAAGAGATCGTACCCTGAATTTTGTTAATGGAAGTTTTATCAAAGATTAGAGGGATGTTGTTAAAAAGGTAAGTAAACTTTGGCAAAACACACATCTTGATCAAATGTACCCTACTATAGTGTGTGAGCGGTAGATTCTGCCATCTTTTTAGCAATATTTCAACTTCTTTGAATACTCGAGCAATATTTGTTTTGGGGAGGTCAGAGAGCTCTTGAATTATGGTGATTCCCAGATACCATATCTCCTTTGACACCCTGTAACTCTGCACTTCGAATTTCCATGCCATGATCTCCATTTTACTGTTAATTATCTCATATCCCAACAACTTTCTGAAAACCTGAACTTCCCTTAATAGGTTTGGTATAGTTTGGTTAGCGTTGGATGTAAAAAGAATTCAATCATCCGGATATAGGGCAAGTTTCCTTAAAAAAACATTCATTAAGAAAGGCTGTATTTCATTGTTTAGTCTTAGACTTTGTGTGAATTGTTCAATATATAGGTCGAAGATTGTAGGAGACAACGACAGCCCTGTTGAAATTGGTGCAGAAAAGCTCCCATTTACTAATATGTGGGCATGTGATTCGCTATATATTTTCCCCACCAGATCTCTAAAAATAGAATCAACCCCAAAAGCCTCTAACACACTTAGCAAATAACTCCAATTAACACGATCAAAGGCTTTTGCAGCGTCCAAGGTTATTATAGTTAATGGGGCGTTAGCCGCTGTTGCCGGATCTATTGTACCGATCAAAGAAATAAGAAGATGCTACATCTGCCACCCGGGAAGAAACCCCTTCTGATCTTCGTGTATTAAGGCACCAGCTATCTTACTCAGTCGTGTATTAATAATACCGGTAAAAATGTTATAATCAGAGTTCAGAAGAGATATCGGGCGGTAAGATTGGCATTGGGTCGGATATTTACCAGGCTTTAGGATCAGGGTGATGATAGCCTCTTTCCAAGAATCTGGTAGTGGAGAGTGACCCTGGAGAATCTCGTTAAACAGATTTAACCATATTGGTATGATTTCTTTCATCAGCAACAGATAGAGGTCATTTGGGATTAAATCAGGACCATCTGCCTTTCCTTTTTTGATTTTCTTAATGGCATCCATGATTTCACACCCTGTTATTTCTTGGTTAAGTAAATTTAGCCCTTCAGAAGCCAAACTAGGGAGCTGTATCTGACCCAACCAACAATCTACAGCTGTTTTATCTGGGACTAAGCCTTCCCTATATAATTCCTGAAAATGTTTCCAAAAGTCTCTCTCAATCTCTTTCTTGTTATCGATGTACTGAGCAGGAGATTTGTACCCGTCACCTACTCTAATCCTGGTTATATTATTTTGCGACCTGTCCAATCTGCTCTCTATAGCTAATAGTTTACCACATTCCTCACCCTGACCGAACTCACTTATTCTGCTAGTTTCCCACTTCTCTATCATATTTTTTCCAGAGTTAACCTATATTCAGCTTGTTGATCTTCCAGCATTCCCATCAGTTTTTCTTCTTCTTCCCCCTGTGCTTGTCCGGTTTTTAATCTTTCTTCAAACTTCCTCACCTTCTCCTCCAGTGAGGCTATCTTCTCCTTCTCTGATTTAACCCACCCTGCAGCCACCCCCAAACCTCATGAATAGGAGCAGAATCTTGATTTTGATTGAAAAAGGCTTCCGGCTCTTTTTTTAATCATTTCCATAATTTTGGTTTGTGACAGCAATCATCTATTTGGTGTCCACCTCCTTCACAATGGGGTAGAGGGGAGCTCCATAGTCATTTCTATTGCACCATGATCTGATAAGTGTATTGGTAAATATTCCACTTTCTTAACCATTTCAACCTCCAGGCAGTCTATAACAATATAGTCTATCCTGGAGTAATGACCATTTTTTTTACTAAAGAAAGAATAGTCTCTTAAATTTCCCCTTTTTTTTCGCCATATGTCGCACAGATTAAAATTGTCCATCATGGCTAAGAGGCATGCTCTTATCCGGGGTGAATATATTTGAGTGCGCGGGGAGGATCTATCCAGCTCGTTGTTCATTAGTAGATTAAAATCTCCCTCTATCATCAGTGGGGCCTCAAAATCTATCAGAACAGAGCAAAGAACGTTCAAAAAGCTCACCTCATCCTCATTTGGCCCATAATAACTGGCCAGAGTGTATATGCCACCCTGCATTTGTATCTCTGCCACCACCCATCGTCCTTTTGTATCTACTTGATAATTATTGTTACTCCTTTAGGGCAACATAGCTGATCAGTGGGTATACTTTTTTTTACCCATTTCTTCTTATTAAATAGTGTCATACACTCTGACCTCATTAAGTGAGTTTCTTGGAGCATTAAAACATTCATAGGGGAATTTTTCAAATATCCATTAACTAGTCTCTGTCTCCTTTTCACTCTGAGACCATTTATGTTCCAACATAATATGCCTAATCGCTCACTTTCTATATTCGTATTCACATTCCTATCCCCCATCTCTTGATTCCCTGATTCTCTTTATCTTTGTCACACTGACTAGGTTAATTGAGAAAAAAAATTTCATATTTTTTTTCTTTTTAACCCTATGCTCCCCACAAGACCCCCCTCCACCACCCCTGTGCTCCCCATCCCTTTCTCCCTCCTTCCCTGAGAACCCTCCCTGTCTACTTATTGGCAGATGCCAATTCGAGCTGCTGGCCCTCATTCGTCTTTCATATTATCTAATATTAAGCTAGTTTCTCCGCACCTGATTATATTACTGATCATATTCTGAAGTGGTGAAAAAAATGAAAAACCGAAGAAAATTAAACACCTCGGCTTAACCACTTGTCTTACAGTTTACCATAAATTCATCTACCTCCTCCAGGGAATAAAAGTTATGCATTTTATTGGGTCTCATCACTTTAAGGTAGGCTGGGAACCTCAGCTGAACTTGAGCACCCAGCTGCCTGAGGGTGTCCATCCGTTTACCTAGTTCCCATCTACTGTCCTCTGTGATTCTTGAAATATCAGACCTAATTTTAAACGGGCAATCCTGGGCCTGTGTAGCTGTAAATTTTAAGGCCACCCCAAGTAGTTTTTCTTTAAGAGAATACGAGAGGATGTTCACCAGCATTTTTCTGGGCTTTTTTTGACCAGGGTTAAGCCTAAAAGGGTCCCGATGGACACGCTGGATTACTGTGTTTCAGTTTGGGGCTGAAGCAATTTGAGGGAAATTCTTGGTCAAAATGTTTATCACAAAGGCTTTTATATTCCCTTCTACTGCACCCTCCTTAATATCAAGAATATGAATATTATTTCTCCTGGAGTTATTTTCCAACTTCTCCAATCTGTCTGATATTTATTTTTCTTTGGATCTGAGCCTGTCTAGTTCTTGGCTATGATCTTGAACTTTATTCCGCAGCTCTTGCGTTTTGTTCTCCAAATCCTCTGTGCATTTTGTTAATATTGCTACATTCTCCTCCAGACTGCTACATGTATCTTGAATTTTTTTCTGGTTGCATTCTGAGGTGACAAAATGCTCTTTAATCTCTGCTGAGAGCTGGCTTAGTAAATCCTTTACTGCACTTAAGCCTGTCAAGTCCGTATCTATGGCCCCCTCTTTAGATTGAGTTCCATCAGCCTGAACGGTCACCTCTGAATTTAGTATATCTTTAGATCCCTCATTGATAGCGGGGTTAGTGTCACTCAGAAGTGAGTACTTGTTTGAGACCGCAATAGTATAGACTGGCATCGTAGGGGGTAAGGAGGCAGATTCCATGTTTTGTCGGGGGGGCTCTATCTGTGCTGCTGTCAGTGCCCTCTTGGAGGTGGGCGAGTCCATGCTGTCTGTTCTATTCTGTGGGGTAATCTGTTGGTTTAACTTAAAGTAGGACCTTAGTGAGGGGGTTAGTCTAGAAGCTAACTGAGCAGCTTTTTTCTTTTTTTCTTTAGCTTCTATGCCCCTACCAGCTTCAACAGTTGAGTTTTTGCCTCTAGTTTTGCCTTGTGAAGGGCTAAATGTAGTGATCCACTTGTGGCTCTACCTTATGGTCCTCGCTCCCTCCCTGAAGGAGGTTATTTTCTCTCTCCAAGATCTATTTCTGGGATAAGGTTATTAAGCTCGCCCTCACACTCCAACTCCACTTTCCCCCCCTTGCTCATATGCGTCAGACCTTTTGCAGTCATGCCATACCCCAATCATGTTTTTTTATTCTGCTTTTCAAAGTCACCCTGTTGTAGATATTGTGATAGCAGCTGGTGCCTAATGCCACCATTAAATGTATTGAGCACTTCCTGACCCCACCCCTGAAAGCTACCGACATGAACTCCACCGGTGTCTTCAGCTATTAACGATTTTAAAATTAAGTTACGGTAGCGGATCGCAGCACGGAGTGTGGCTGCCGCCCTAAGCACCGCCGGGCCAAACCGAATTCACACCCACCTCACCTCACCGCAAACAATGTGAAACTCGGCAAGGCAACAGGGGTAGCATAATTTCCCTTGAAGTTGAGAACAACCCATAGACCTGTGGAGTGGAAAGTGACATGAGAGTTGCAACAGCAAAGGACTTGGAGGTGAGGTTGTACTTTGACCCTCCGTGAAAATAAAAGAGTCTGACCAGATTGGAAAGGAAAGCTGCTGCTATTCTGAGCTTTTGTCATGTGGAAAGATTTTCTCTCTAAAATGGGAACTGGGTCTTACAGCTGAAAACATGGGAAGTGGCAATCTGTGAGTTTTAGTCACATTCATTTGTCGGTTTTGGAATTTAAAATACTCTGCTCAAGTCATTCACCAAAGAGAGTTGATTAGAACAAATGAAAATAAGAAGATGTTCAAGCTCTTGCTTTGATGAGTTCCTGACTACATGACACAGTTTTGTTGAGATAGTCTTTGCACTGTGCTGGCTTGACTCTCTGTGGCTAAAAAGCTTTCCTGGGGCCAATCAGGCTATCCTTGTAGTCTAGTTCCTATATTCCCAATAGGCTCTGCGCATTGGAATGATATATCCCATAGATTTGAAGTAGGACTTAGGTCAACTAGGTCTCTATCGAATATACAAAACTTAATTGTGTGTGTGCCAGCTAACTTTCTAGAATACACAAAAAGGGATTAGTTTCTGACAACTGCATAAACCTGACAACTTTGTTTCCCAAGAATAAGAATATATCTCTGAGTCGCGGAAACAATAGATAAGTATTTCAATCAGTCAATCGTGCATGCTTCGTTTCTACAGAGTTGCAGAGAAATAGTGAGACGGGCGTTTTCAATAAAAAGGGTTTATTGAACAGTCTTCTTTCTCATGCAAGAGAGGTGAACTGCTACAATCGGTATGCAGACTACAAAGTATAATGCGTACAGCGTAAACAGTAATATGAAATAATACTGTAAGAGCATTGTATGTTTTCTAAGCCATATAAAATTACATACATAAATAACAATGACTAAAATACTCAACTGGTGCTTCTAAAATTTGCCTACCCCAATGTACCTAACCTAAGTCTAGTATGAGGGAAGAAGTAAGTATTGTGTAGGATAGGTTTATATTTTTCCAAGAATCTACCAAAGGTTTCTCTAGGTTCTAATCAGCTCCATACCTTGTTAGAATGAAGGAGGTCTGGTATCTCTGTCTCGGGACTCAATTTCCTAACACCCCTCAAGGGGAGCCGGAAACACTGGAGCTGGATTCTCGGCAGGAGATGGGCAGCTTCCTGATCAGTGCATCAGCTGGAGAGTCGGCTTCCTTCTGCACTTGCTGTAGCAAGCTGCATCGGGCAAGTAGGTCTTCGAACTGCTCCGAACCACTGTATCTTGCTAGAGCTAGTGAAGATATATTTATACCTTGAAGGTGTTTAGGAATGCAACAGTTTGACATAAGGTCGGGCATATGAACATCATGAAAGAACCCCTAGGGAATAGTTGTTCTTTGTAAAGTAACTGAGTTCTTGGACAAATCAGTATTCAAGCAAGGGGAAGTCCCTGACTGCTTAAGCTGGTTTTCCAAGAAGTTGTTGTGACGTTTGGTACGGGTGGAAGTAGCCATGCCTGTACTTGGGTAACATGGCTATGCCTAAATAAGGGTTTGATTTCTATGCCTATTTAAGGGCAATGTGAATTGTACCTATATAAGGGCATGAATCGGGAAAATTCACTCAGAGCTTAAAACGCCACACAGCATCCTTGTGCTAAATCCCTATGATTAGGGTGCTGTGTCTTGTCACAAAAACCTTTATGTTTCTGTAGAACTTCTCTCCTATTATTAGAGACTGAATAATGTCTTGCAACAGAGAAAACTGAGATGCTCCTGGACACATTTTTTAAACTTCTCCCCTGCTTATTTGGAACACAGGTGGTCCTGTGGAGAATGGAAACTGATGCAGCTCCGTGGACATTCCAAGAATGCCTGTGTTCACTTAAAATTATCATTAAATTGGTATGCTGGACTCTTCTGCATTAGGGTCAACAGTAAAAACTGCTACCTAGTGAAGGCCCTCAATACTGTAGAAGACAAGAGGATCCTATTATTATATAGCCCAAGCGTAGTTTTAAAAAGAAAAAGCTAATCATTTAGAGCCCTTGCGATCTCATTACATTTGTGTGCAGAAATGAAGACGTTTGCTTATTTTTTAGATCTCCATGGAACGTTATTACTTAGGGGCACACTCTTTTGTCCTAATGTGCATTTCAAATTTCACATATTAGAGGAATTGTACAGTTTTTTAAGATTACTCTGCTGAAAACTTTATCCCAGCTGAGACAACATTATGGATCGCCGAGAGGTCCCCGCACAATTTAGAAAAAAAGAATTGTGCCTGATGAAATTACTGAACATTTTTCTAAATGTTAAGATTTTGAAATAACCAATTCGGAAGGACTGAGGCAATGTGTTCAGCTTTCCTAAATAAGACATGAAATACTTGACTTTATTTTAGACTTTTATCTTCTGATCTTTTTGAGATGAACCTGAAGGATACATGAGGTCTACAGGGGGGCAAACAATAAGACTCATAAAGACCGATTTCACATTTCACCTATCAATGATTTTGAAATTCCAAATAAAGTACACCTAAGGACATTAAATTTTCCCTCTACTTTTTTACACACATTTCTGGCAATGTGCAGTGTGGGATAATGAAATCAACTCTGAATGTGCCAACAAAATAAAGTACATACTACAAGTTGTAACACTTGTTCTCAATAGGCAAAAAGGAGAATACCTACTTCTAACCGGTGAAGCAATTTGCATCCAACTTCTTTCCTTAACATGGTTTTTCTGACACTTCTCCATCTAATCGTCAAATTGTGACAGGGTCTGCTTGCAACATGAGTATCTATTTAGCTTATACCCCATGTTACACTGCTATTATACTGCTGTTACTATTTTTTCACATGATGAATCAAGGCCAGGTTGTGGGAAATTGGGTTATTGGCTGAGGGAAGCATCAAACACAAGTCAAGTGTGAGTCCCAAAAGTCCCAACAGTCACTAAATTAACCTGTGGTCTGGTAGATCTATCTATCTATCTGTGATCTGGTAAAAGCAGTCAGACTTAACTTAGAGGCAATGTGTAATTTATTTATGCGGCAAACAAACTGTAAAAAAGTGAAAACCCAACACAAGAAAAATGCCAAACTGATTTAGAAAAATAGATTATATTTGAATAAATAATTTGATACCTAAATGACAAAAACCCATAAGTAGTATTGAAGATATTCAATTTTAAAGGTTAAAATAGCAAAAGGTGCAAAGCGCCAACTGAGGGTATCTGGTAACGATGTACAGGGGCAAAGTAACAGTTGCACCCTGACCACAGTGGAGTGCAGAGTGGGCACCGGACCAAGTCTCCTCTCCATAGGATTGTACCTTATGTGCTTGGTGCACGGCCTGCACAATATTGCTTTTGAAGTCTTCTTGCCGCCCAAAGTTATTTATTTTTAGGTTGTGCCATGAAGCTTAGTGAGGTTTTTCATCAGCCGCCATCTGTTCTGAAGTAGCTTTCAGATGTGTGGGGAGGCACTGCGGGGCTTCGCTTTTCTCAGCATCGGATCCGATAAAGCTTTCTAATGTTTGGCGAGGCTTTACAGTGCTTTGCTTCACTCAGCATTGGTTCCCATGAAGCTTGCAGCTGCGTGGCGAGGCTTTGCAGGCCTGCATATCCCTTAGCTTTGGATTTAATGGAACCTTTACTGTGGCCAGGAGCAGTTCTCTCTGGTGCCAGCTAAGGATCCGGGACCTATGAAGTCTCCTCTTGAGAATCAGGAACTCAAGGCAGCAGAGCCCAGGCAGGTCCACTTGCAGGTCAAGGCAGGCATCCAGGGAAGCAGATCAGGTGGGCTGTTTCATGAAGGCCTCTGAACCTTATTGTGTCCCTGTAGCTCAGAATAGCAGGACAGCCAGCTGATCCTTGGTTTTACTCAGCCTGGTATGAAGGGAGCAGGTTTTGTGTCCCTTTTCAGAGAGCTTGGCAGGCCTCGGATAAAACGGTAAATTCCACATTTGTAAAGCATAAACCTATCACCCCTTAGGATATCCAGGTGCTAAGGGGGTGCTGAGTAGATTAAGTTAGCTATTACTCAGAGTCACATGATGCTGAGCTGCCGCCAGCACCGAAGATTGAACCGTGAGCCCTGTGCTCCAGAGTCAGCCGTTCTGGCCGCTGTGCCACTCCTCTCCCTGAGCAGTCCTCTGACAGGAGGGCAGTCCTACTGTAGTGTCCACATGCCGAGTGTACTGAGGAGTGGGTTTCAGAGTCCACAATTTATACCTGGTGCCAACTTTAAAGAGGGAGAAACGTCTAGACTTCCACCCACATCGGCTACAGAAATGCCCTTCCTTTCCCTGCCCAGGTCCCAAGATGTCTGGGGGCCACACAAGGCTAATGTGAAGTTTGTTGTGAGTGCAGAATGAAGCCCCTATTGAAGTGCAAGTGTGGTAGGTTACAGCTCCACCCCCACCCATCCTGCCACGATTGGTAAACCTGTCATCACCCAGCCCACCGCTGTGGAACTAAGAGGAATGCACAAACACTAACTGACAACTACACACAGTCATGTGACCCTCAACACAGGCTTCAGGCTTCAAATGGTTAGGACAAGTAAAAACCAACTTTCAGAATTGTGACTTGAATTTCGACTTTAACAATAAATAAGATTTTGAATTACAATTCTCTACCCAATTGAAAGTTATCAATTAATAAATATACCCTTATGTTATCCTATGGGAGACGTAGGCCCAGCTGTAGTGAAAGGCAAACTTAATAGTTTTTCACTACCAGGACATGTACAATTTAAAAGGAAGGGCCACATTTTTAAATACAGTCACCCTGCCTAATCAAGTGTTTAAGGTCTTCCCAAGAGGTGACTTATAAGTATTAAAAAGGGAATCATAGACCTGGTCAGGTCAAAATGGCAGCTTGAAACTGCAGGCCTGAGACATGTTGTAAAAGACCTACATAACTGGCTGGTACAATAAGTTTTGCAGACCCCTTCTGGACCCGGATGGGGGTCAGACAATCCCGCATGGTCTGTCGATAGTGGACCTCTCCACCCCCTTCATCCTATATAATGCTGTTTCCACTTCCGGAGCACCGTACAACAAGTGGAAAGGCTGATGGTAGCAGCGGACGTCGAGAGTGAACTGCATTGGGTTTGCGGGCATACGTGAGTCATCTTTCTGCAGCGACAACAGGAATGGAGAATACTTTCAATCATATCTAGCAGGTGCTACTGCTGCACCAAAACATACTTCGACTTTCAGGTTCAGGTCTTACTGTTTATGATGGTGAGCGGCAGCTAATCTCTGGAGGATACTGGATCCCTTCTTGCAGCCTGCTTTTTTCTTCTGACTGCTGAATTCTGGCCCTGCAGTGCTCGCTGAGTGGTTGAGTTTGATGGCTCACTGAGAAAGTGGCAGGAGAAGCGTGCACATAACTTTGCATGTTCTGATGATACTGGGACTGCCATCCTCCTCATAAGGAAAATATGCAGCAGCCTTTAAAAAAAAGTTTTTTATTGCTTCCTCAAATTTGGGCTGGACATTGCCAATAGGACCGCTACCACTTGGTCCATGATGTGACGGGGAAGCATTTAAAAATCTGTAATGTGATGGCTCCTTTCGACTTCACTGTGGGGCCAAAAACTAAATCTCGAACAGGTAAACAAACGCAAAGGTGCACCACAGAGTTCTTCAAATAACAATTCTTTTGAAAAATCATACAGAGATGATGTCTTTCTTGTATTTTCAAAATTCTTTATTTTTCCAACGTTAGCACCATACAGCCGACGCGTTTCGTCCCTATGGGACTTCTTCAGGGCTGTTAATACAAACATATTTACAATGAAAATCTGATAAAAACAAGAATTTCCAATTAATAATTTACATGGCATACTCATACTACATAGTTGGACATGACAAGTATACTACATAGACATCATAAAAAATGTAGGCTTACTTCTAAGAACCAACTTAGATAAGCATGGACAATAGTAGGCCTAAATACACATTTAATAAAATCTTTGTTGGACAGACAGCTGAAGTCTAACTACAGGTAAGGGGGTTTAATGAGTCATCTAATTTACATTTGTTTGATGTCTCCGACATTCAATTTTAACATTTTCAGATATTATTATAACACATTTCAGATAGATGAAAAGAGAAAATTAAGAATGGAAAGCAGTGAACCGAAATCAAATTCAAACTCATGTGAGAGAACCTATGTTTGAATCTTGAGTATATCTCAGGAGTAATGTTTGTCTTATAGTGGTAGAGGCTGGGGAAGAAGTAAAGAACAAGAACAAATCAGGAGGCTTGGGCTTAAGGAAAAGTACACAACCAACTAGGAAAAACAGTACAAAGAGAGCCCTCAAGATCCGAATCCAGGAACATGTGCGCGCAAGACGCAATGGGGATTTGAGACACCCTATGACCCACCACATGCAAGAATCTCATAAAGACACGGACAATATGTGGTTCATTGGTATTGATCACGAGCCTGCTCATCCAAGAGGAGGCAATAGGGAACTTGCACTGAGAAAACGAGAGGCAGGCTGGATATGCAGATTGCGCTGTATTGAACTCGGCCATAACACAGAGGATGAACTGCATTTCTTTCTTGAATAGGTAGTCCCTCGCCTTGTCCGGGACAAGGCCCGGATAAGTCTTTGGAACTCTTTAATAAATAGTTATCCCCACCCTAATTACCATCTAGGACATCTCTGGGTATAAACGTGGAAATACTATCAGATATGTTGTTTTTGATCTAAAGTTTGAACTTCTGAACAATACATATGCATAAATATACATTATTTTTCTGCAATGTTGATATTATGATGTGATGTCACACTCTTGAGCAGAGGAAAATTTAGTCACTGTTTTTAAGCTTAACTGCATAACATAGATCTTTATCCTCTTCCTTTCCCTATATTCTAGCTTATCTTCATTTAAACACTTATTCGGCTTCTTGTGCTTTCTCTCCTTCCTTGGCTCACTTGTGTTATCCACTCAATTTGGCCATTAGTAATACTCATATTCACTTATAATGGTGTACAACATCGGGCGGAAATTGCTCTCGGTGCACATTATATTTTTATTGATGCCCTATATTGGGGGTACTGGGCTTATGTTATCCCTCACAACGACAGACGAGCAGCATAAGGGCATTTTAGAGGCAGGTATGTCACGTCAATCTTGTTCGGTTCTTCCATCTGCCATTCACTTATAACAGTGAAATATGATGGGGATCTTAAGCTCTGTTTTTGATCGGGCTTCCAAGTACAAGTTAACCGTCTATATTTCGAAATCACTTTAGACACCTGAGAGGCATTCGTTCACTACGGCCAGTTCATGACTAATTTAGAATCGTTTAGCTCATGTAAACGGGCGCAAATAAGTACCTTCACAGTTGCCTTCTAAAATGTTGCAACATACTATCGTATAACCGTACATTAGGGTTGTTGAACTCTTTTAACCCCTTTTCTTTTATGAGGACCTATAATACTCCCGTTTTTATTAATTATGATGCAATCACCATTAAGACCGCGGGTTACGGGATACACTCAAAAATGGCCGCCGTATTTGTAAGCAACTACAATGTTAGAGCGAGGCTTCCCACTCTTGGATTCTGCACGTCAATTAAAGGTGTTGCCAATTACACCTCATTGACTAGACTATAAAAACTGAACTGCCCTTCCATCATGTCTGGGCTGCTGGGATCTCGTTTTTCGGAGAAGGTGAAGGCTGTGTGGATGGTTAAAGGTCGATTTATTATGATCGGTAAGGAATCGGATCACTTGCTGTTAGACATTCCCGTTCCTTAGAGCTTAATGCGCGCAGTTAGTACCACGCTGTCCTTATTTTGTTTACGGGTCTTTGACTCCATAACTGTGATTATAAGATCTCTTTCCCTCCTGGATGGGTGGAGGAATTCTCATGTGAGAAGGGTCTCGGGAGTGTGAAGGCACTCTATTGAGAATAATGATATTTAGCAATAAATGTAGCCAATTTTTTTTAATAAAGTCAGAATTTGCAATATGGCATTAAACTATAGGCTTGTTTTTTAAACCTTCAATTGCTCATTATACTTGACCATTGTGGTTGAGATGCCACTCATCTGTTCCAAATCACTTTTCCTTTTCTCTAGACCTGCTGTTATTCCAGTGCCCACATATAAGTCCCAGTGATTCACACTTTTGAATAGCCAGAGAACGTTATAAACCGATACAGGTAATAGTTCTAGGAGATATTTAGAATTGACCTTTTCATGAGTTTTGTCTCTTATTTTCATTGTTATTATGCTCCTGGACCACCCACCCTCTCTTAGGGATATAATGCCTTATGTCCCATTGTTATTCTCTGTTGGGTTAGTCAACCATATTTATCAACCTGTTACAAGCGTTGAAGCACACCGCTTATGCCAGCCTTTTCATAGTCATGAGTCCCTTTTCCTCATAGTCTTGAGTCCCTTTTGCTTATATCTTTCCATTTTTCTTATACTTCACAGATTATCTTGATTGATTGGAAAATCTCCTTCAGTATATAGCGGAGTTGAAAGACAACATATGAAGTTTGTGTCATCCACATCTGATTCCAATTACTAACATAGAAAGTAAGTTTGTATGAACCTATCCTTGGCGTTTCATCTGGGGTTCACAGCATCGCCCCCAAAAAAGACCTTAAGGCCCTTAGAAACTATTTAGTGCCACAAAGTTAGCTTCTCATTAAACCTGTCCGTTATTGGATAGCACATTTCATATTTCCCCTCTCTCTTTTCTGTTCAACCCGGAATCCTGTTGATCCAGAAAAGAAGACTCAGCACAGGCCTTCCGCAATATGTTAAGAAGACATTGTCAATGGGAAAGGCGCCACAGATTTTCAATTTTGAAGACCCCAATTGGAAGTATTGCTTTCAATTTACAAGGTACCTGGTCCTATAAATACAAAAAAAATTCTTTAACTTGTTTTTCCTAGTTGGTTGTGTACTTTTCCTTAAGCCCAAGCCTCCTGATTTGTTCTTGTTCTTTTCTTCTTCCCCAGCCTCTACCACTATAAGACAAACATTACTCCTGAGATATACTCAGGATTCAAACATAGGTTCTCTCACATGAGTTTGAATTTGATTTCGGTTCACTGCTTTCCATTCTTAATTTTCTCTTTTCATCTATCTGAAATGTGTTATAATAATATCCGAAAATGTTAAAATTGAATGTCGGAGACATCAAACAAATGTAAATTAGATGACTCATTAAACCCCCTTACCTGTAGTTAGACTTCAGCTGTCTGTCCAACAAAGATTTTATTAAATGTGTATTTAGGCCTACTATTGTCCATGCTTATCTAAGTTGGTTCTTAGAAGTAAGCCTAAATTTTTTATGATGTCTGTGTAGTATACTTGTCATGTCCAACTATGTAGTATGAGTATGTCATGTAAATTATTAATTGTAAATTCTTGTTTTTATCAGATTTTCATTGTAAATATGTTTGTATTAACAGCCCTGAAGAATTCCCATAGGGACGAAACGCGTCGGCTGTATGGTGCTAACGTTGGAAAAATAAAGAATTTTGAAAATACAAGAAAGACATCATCTCTGTATGATTTTTCAAAAGAATTGTTATTTGAAGAACTTTGTGGTTCACCTTTGCGTTTGTTTACTTGTATTCAATTCCTTAGGGAAAAGGCACAGTAACAGTGGGTGCCATACAGTGTGCACACAAACCCCGATTGTAACTTGAGGGAAAGATTCATCGAATTAGGGGGGATAGGATACCAGGTGCTGTTAGTAGAAAGGGTCCATCGTCATGGTCTAGTTTTTCACTAAATCTCGAACAGCTTAAATGAAGATAGCTTCAGTAGTAGCAAGAGCTGAGCGCAATCAGAAATCCCATTAAGGGTCGGCTCCAATTTTAAGCCCCCTGAGTTCAGAGGAGGATGTGGTGGAGTATGGAGTGGGGGTTAAAGCTGATTCAAGCTTTGAAAACTACTCTTCAGGGAAGGTCAGCAGAAGAAACTGGTTCTGCGGAGCAACCTCCGCCTGAATATGGTTTAGCTGGAAAAGCAGATTTTTCTTAGGCAGGTAGCTCAACAATAGAAAATATAGATGAGAGGCCGAATCAAGAGGTCTCAAAAGAAGGCTCTTCTAGCTCGACCCAAGGAAAGTACAACGAATAGCCATTATTTATGAAATCTAAAAGATCCTTAACATCAGAAACGGTAGCACAAGTTCAAGAACAGAGGCCCACCATGAATATGCAAACAAGTCTGTCACAAAGTAATCGAACTCTTTCACTCCCCCAGAATACGTTGGAGAAAAGAAAAGGGTCTCCTCATTCCCTAGAACATCAGAAGGATGTTTTAACAGACTTTCACCCTCTATCTTTCATCTTGGTCAAACTCCCAGAGGCGGGTCAGCAAAATCAGGCTTGGCAAATATTAGATGAACCCTCAGGAAAGCAGACGCTAGAAATGCTGCAAGATGAAGGGTGCATTTTTAAATACAATATTAAAACAATGTTAAATCTTATTCTGGATGAGATACACAAGCTTAAAGTTACACAGGCAAGCAAGATAGCCTCGCTACATCATCTCTGTCAAAAATCAAAAAAGGCAGTCTGCAGCTTTCGAGCCAGAATGCAAGAGGCCGAATCTGATATCTCACAGCTTGAAGACCCGATGAACATGATGCAGCATCGGGCTACTCTGGATAAAAAACTGAACATTTTAATTAAAAGTAAGCCAGAAGAGCTGGAAAACCATTCATGATGCTCCAACATGCAGCCGATGTGGGTTCCAGAAGGATGTGAAGGATCGGAAGCACATCAATGGGTTGAGATATTTATTAAAAAGCACATAGGGTCCCGACTCAGCTGTACCCGAACTCAAAGGTACTTTGAACAATCTTAGTCATCTTCGCAGACTTTCGGGTCAAAGAAAAGATACTCACCAGAGCCATCCAAAAGAGACAATTTTCAACTTGCGATGTACCAAGTTGCTACATTTCTTCTGACTTGTCAGCAGCAGCTGAACGTCGTTGCAAGGAATTTGTTAAACTCCTGTATTTATTCAAGGCGCAGGGTGCTCAGGCGGCTATAGCTCAATAATCTAAGCTACGAGTTTTAGTGCAAGGGAAGTTTCACGTGTTCGCAAAACTTGACGAGGCTCAGAAGCTGTTACAAAAAACTACTATTAAAAAGTAGATAAGGAAGGATTATCGGGGACGTTTTTAAAAAATGATTTCTGAATTAGTTGTTGACTTGACGCAATGAGGGAGAAGGACAATCCACTCAGGGTGCAACACCATGGCACCCAGGTTAGGTGTCAACCAGGGGAGGGAGGCAAGGGGCATTGTGGGTAATTATCTAAATGCCAGAGGTTGGGAGGGACACGGGGGCCTGATGAGGTTCAGGGAGGATAAGGGGAGCATAGGGAGTGGGGATATGCTCAGGAGCAATCATGGAAAAGGAGCAGAATTATAGTGGAAAGAGAGAAGATCTAAAAGTAAAATAAATACAAATATTATATATATTTTTTTAGCAGCTTCAATTTTAAAATGCTGTTTACTGCTCTTACCCATGAGACAAGATGGCTCTTAAAGTACAGAAAATCTTAGTCAACCTGAATGGAGTGTCCAATAAGCAAAAATATGTTGATTTGATTAGATGGTTCACTTCTCTTTCTCCTCAAATTTTACATCATCAGGAAACTCATCGAAAAACATACACACCAAAACTTGTTGTCCCCAAATATTATTCTAAGGCTTATTTTGCATCTGCTGGGATGTCAATAAGGGTAGTAGCCATTTATTTTGGCTAAGGGATTGATTAGGAAAGGTCTCAAGTCTTGAGAGACCCCCAAGGAAGGTTGGTTTGGGATATTGCTAGAGTGAATGGGACTTTGTAAACTACTATGCCCCGATAGAGGATGATCCTAAAGTTATTATGAAGATTAATGAGTTGCTTAGAGGGGCAGAGGGTCTTATAATTATAGGGGGTGATTTCAACTTTATTCAAGATTTAAAAAGGGATACTTCTAATAAAGCAAAACAACTATTGAAACCTAAGACTAAAAAGTATTAGATATTATGAAGCAGGACTATCGGTTAATAGATACATGGCATAGGACCCATCAAAAAACTTCACAATATAGGTGCTTTTCTTGCCAATTTCAGCCAGCTTCTTGTATTGATTTCTTTCTTATTTCTTGTTATATTAATTGTTTAAACTCAGAAATCGGGGCTAATTAATTCTCAGATCATTCATTGGTTCAAATTGAAATCGTAATAGAGGCAAGAAGGAGGGAGAAGTCCAGGTGGCAGATGGATCATCTCCCCCTCTTGAATACCCAATGGGTGGAGACTAAAAAAAAATGTATTAAAACATTATTTCAGGACAATAAGGGTACTGTAGCACTCTTTTCTGCCTGGGTAGTCTTGAAGGCCACATTACAGGAGCAGATGGTGGCTCTCATGGCCGCGCAGTCCAAGGTTCAGAGGACATATGTAGCTGAATTACATAAGGTAATTGATTCTGCTTTAATGAAGAGAAATAGCAGTTGGGACAGCGCACTGTAGCTGAGGAACAATTGACCAAAGCCAAGCAAGAGCTAGGAGAATTTTTCATTCTGGAAGAGATAAATAGTTTACAGCTGTTCCAGCATTGGTTTGATCAAGCACAGTCAAGCAGGAGGCTGCAGTAATAATAGAATTGGAGGATCCTGGGACCGGGGTCTTGATCGCTGATAAGGAAAAGATTGTAAACATCTTTTAGACCATTATCACAAGCTATACACAACAACATATATGGCTTCAAATGAGGTGATAAGTCAATATTTTGAATGCACCAAGCTTCCGCAGCTAACAAATAATCAGGCAGAGGAAATAATTGTAGAAATTGCAAATGCAAAAATCAAATGTGTGCTAGTTTCAATGTCCGGTGGGAAGGCCTCTGGTAATGATGGCCTTCCAATTGAGTTTTATAAAGTATTCTAAGAAAGGCTAATACCTTTTTTAGTTTAGCTTTTTAATTTTGTGAAAGCAGGGGGCGAGGTTTCATCTATTTTTAAAGGATCCACCATAGTTAGCTTTGTTGAAAAGGACAAGAGCCCCAAAGATGTTAACTCATACAGGCCGATTAGCCTGTTGAATGTTGATTATAAAATATTGATGAAAATTTGGGAAAATCGATTTTCTCAACTAAAGTGCCAGTCTATCGAAACTGGCATAACAAAATTATTCAAACTCAAATATTTGAGGAAGCTTATGCAAAAAGGATAGGCGCTATTAAAAGATTTTCAGCTGTGCGGAAGTATATAGATGAAGTCATTCATATTCAGGCATTGTGCGGCGGGAGGCTTGAATAGAATTCGGGTATTGGGTTATAGAAGTAAGATTTAGATACATTTTATTGGGAAATAGTTAAGGAAAGCTCTTTATGAGAGTTAAATACACAGCACTTTAGTAAGAAGAGGTATTTTAAATGTTGCTTTTCCATAATGATAATTATACCGGGATTAGATGTAATAATGAACGTAATATCGAAGGAATAGGAGATCTAAATTTTATAAATTAAATCAGTATGTCTAAAGATGAAAGTAATATCGTGATCATGTATAAGATGGAATGGACAGGGCTGATGCTTTTGGGGCATGGGGTTTTCTAAAATGCACTTCAGGGCTAGTTATTTCCTTAATAATTTATCATTATTATATATGTTTTTCTATGTTGAGTAATGAATATGATCAAATATCCGAATTAATTATTTTTTATATTTTACTTCATGATTGGTAAGTATGGAATGTGAGCTGTCGAACTTTAATAGATTCTATATAATGTTTTGGGAATTCTTGCATTATAAGTTGATTTGCCACTTTAAAGGCGCGGAATGCTCTGCACTTTACTATTTGCACTTTGTCTATGCTGAATTTCTGGCATTACCATGTCATCAAAGAGTGAAATTTTAAAATGCTTGAGTCGCTTGTTCAAGATAAGAAGAAGCATTTGATTGTACAAGCTATAAATAGTTACATTCATTGTAAAACTGATTATTTGATGATGTATGTTTTTTTTAAATAATTCCGCTCAATAAAAAATTTAAATAATTGTTGCAGACCCATAGATAGCATTTAATTTAGAGGCCCTGGGTACAAGCAAAATGACTTTATTAGGGACGTTATAGGTAAATTAAATTTGCCAATAGGGTGCAGGACAATTTTACCTTGTTTAAAGGAGTTAGCACAAGCACTTTATCACTGGTTAGCAGTGGTAAACTGCAAAGCATCCTAAGGTCAACAACATCGATTTCCAGCAAAACAGGAGGGTGGAAGGCAACAACTTTGGGGAAAGCTCACCCTAAGGCTTCCAGGTTTAACACAGGTCAAACATATCATTGCTGCGTGCTAGTGCTATTAGGTAAGGCAGTGACCCATCATGTGACATTCAAAACTTATCTTCCCTAAAGGTGCTTACATTTCAGGTTAGCACTCTTGCCTTGCAAATTACATTTTTCTTATTACCTGTTTTCCGGCTCAAAGACCTCCTTTCACTTAAGCTTGTGGAGGTTTTCGTGTGCATATTTAACTTGATCTCGGTAAATTATCAATACCTTTGCCCATCACAAAGCATACCTCTAGAACTGACAAAGTTTCATCAGCGATTTAGATTTTAGATAAGTAACTCAATAAAAAGAATTAATTCATCAAAGACATACATAACTGGCCATTCTGCTTTGAAAGTGGTATCCAGATAATATCCCATCATTAAGTACTCTGCATATCGTCCATTAATGAACAACTATTGTCAAGAAAGAATATACGGAATTAAAAGTGATTTGTGGTTAAAAAAATAGTTTTTCCTTTTCCTTACTAAATATATGTATGCAAGTGACACAGCAAGGATCGCCCACACTTCCGAATAAATATGTGGATAGTTTAGAGAATACAGGGGCAGATTATCAAGACAGGCGATAAAAGTATTGCAGTTTAGCGGCAGAAAACAGCCGCTATAATGGCGGTAATGGGCTTGATAATATGCTCTATGGAATTCCAATTGAAGCCCATGTTAGATGTGAAGGACATCTGACCTGGGCTTCAATTGGAATTCCATAGAGCATATTATCAAGCCCATTATCGCTGTTTAAGTGGCAGTTTTCTGCCACTAAAACTGCAATACTTTTATCGCCTGTCTTGATAATATGCCCCACATTTTCTTATTCTATGATAAATGTATGAGTCAATGCTCATCTTCCTCGAGTCCTTGAAAGCTTATGATTGCCTTGGAAGAACCAACAGTGCTCTATTTTCACCTTCGTCACCAACATTGCAATCAGCTGCCAGAATGCCACGTGCATTTCCTCATACCACCCTGGCTTCATATACCATGTTCCACTTCTTATATGGTAACCCAGACCTTGACGTTCACTTCCACCAAGCAGTCAGCATCTGTTGCCGTGCGACTGCTTATTATTTTAAACTAAATTTAAAAACTCCTGCCAATGACACCACGTGAGCAGTTTCTACAGATTTATCAGGCATATGCATCAAGCAAGGAAATAGAGAATCCTTATTTGCGATTATTAAGGAATCGCAAATAAGGACTAGCTATTACCTATGCATGATGCAGAATAAGAAAAAATAAAGATTCGGTAAAAATCGCTAAATACATTAGGGATTTTAAAATAAAGAATCGCAAATGGTGACAACCTGTATTATCGCAAATAGCGAGATCGCAATTTGCGAGATCGCAAATTGCCGGATTCGTAAATTGCGAGATCGCAAAACTACAGAGTCGCATTGGGAGCAGGGTGATGACCTCACAACCAGGAAGTCAATCAGCCCATGCTGCTTTCTGTGCACAGAGGAACTGAGAGCCAGAAGCAGAGTGCTGGGGGAGAGAGTTAAAAATACAAACTGTGGTTTGCTGACAGGTGAAGACAGCCAAAATGCCCCAAACAACAACAGAAGAGGGTGCAGTGGCCAGGAAGAGAAAGTTAAAGTTTAGTGAGAGGGAACTCGAGTACCTCATTGAGGAGGTGGCAAAGAGCCATGATAAGCTTTTTGGGAAGCTCTCACTAAAAGTACCTGAAGCAGAAAAACGAAGAATATGGACAGGATCAAGAACAAAGTTAATACTGCGGGGGTGACACACCGCAGCATAGAAGACTTAAAGAAAAAATGGTGCGACCTGCTTAGCCGTGCCAAGGAGCAGATAGCACAATGGCTGAAGGAGGCTAAGGGGACCGGAGGAAGAACTTCAACAGTCCCAGACAACACAGCCCTGGAGGACCTGGTTGAGGGCACTATCCAGCCTGAAGCAGTGGTGGGAGTAACGCAGCTGGATACATCTGGGGCGGCCAGTAGTAGACAAGGTAAGATGCATGAAAATAAACATATCAATGTACATACTAATTGTGCCCAATCTGTAATTACCCACAAAAATCACAGTAATAAAGTCCAGTCCACATTTTACATAGAGACCCAAATGCATTATGGGAATTGTAGGTTGCAGAATTAAATTGGTAAAATTATAAGATTGAGGGAGAAGGAGGAATAAGAGACTAGATCGCCCTCCAAATAATTAGTGTACAACCAAGAATCCAAAATATTGGGTTCATAGACCTAGCTCACGTCGCGGTAACTGACCTGACTGATCAGTGGTACCTTTCTAGTGTCCCCTCACTCACCGGGGTTGCCCCACGGTGACATGCTTCATCATTGGGGCCATCCCAGTTCTCTACGAAAAGGGGCGTGCTGCGACTCACGAACTACGCAGGAGCACTTCAATGTGAGAGACTATGTGTAGTGCAAAGTGGTGGAGTGGGTGTAGGTGAGTTCAAAAATACCATGCTTAGTGGGCCTCAATAAATTTATATTGCTCCTAGACAGGTATGTTAAAAATGGGGTGAATATCACTAATAACCAACCTATAATGGGGATTGGTTCAGTGAAAGGTCGACATGTTTCATGCTACCCCTAGCATTTCTTCAGGACCATGCAGGGGCCAGCTCTGCATATGCCCCTTTTCGTAGAGAACTGGGATGGCCCCAATGATGAAGCATGTCACCGTGGGGCAACCCCGTTGAGTGAGGGGACGCTAGAAAGACATTTTTCTTTCTTGGCAGGTACCACTGATCAGTCAGGTCAGTTACCGCGACATGAGCTAGGTCTATGAACCCAATATTTTGAATTAAATTGGTAGTCATAATACAACATTGTAAGCCTAAATACCACAATTCACAATTTCAGCCAGCTTCTTGTATTGATTTCTTTCTTATTTCTTGTTATATTAATTGTTTAAACTCAGAAATCGGGGCTAATTAATTCTCAGATCATTCATTGGTTCAAATTGAAATCGTAATAGAGGCAAGAAGGAGGGAGAAGTCCAGGTGGCAGATGGATCATCTCCCCCTCTTGAATACCCAATGGGTGGAGACAAAAAAAAAAAGTATTAAAACATTATTTCAGGACAATAAGGGTACTGTAGCACTCTTTTCTGCCTGGGTAGTCTTGAAGGCCACATTACAGGAGCAGATGGTGGCTCTCATGGCCGCGCAGTCCAAGGTTCAGAGGACATATGTAGCTGAATTACATAAGGTAATTGATTCTGCTTTAATGAAGAGAAATAGCAGTTGGGACAGCGCTCTGTAGCTGAGGAACAATTGACCAAAGCCAAGCAAGAGCTAGGAGAATTTTTCATTCTGGAAGAGATAAATAGTTTACAGCTGTTCCAGCATTGGTTTGATCAAGCACAGTCAAGCAGGAGGCTGCAGTAATAATAGAATTGGAGGATCCTGGGACCGGGGTCTTGATCGCTGATAAGGAAAAGATTGTAAACATCTTTTAGACCATTATCACAAGCTATACACAACAACATATATGGCTTCAAATGAGGTGATAAGTCAATATTTTGAATGCACCAAGCTTCCGCAGCTAACAAATAATCAGGCAGAGGAAATAATTGTAGAAATTGCAAATGCAAAAATCAAATGTGTGCTAGTTTCAATGTCCGGTGGGAAGGCCTCTGGTAATGATGGCCTTCCAATTGAGTTTTATAAAGTATTCTAAGAAAGGCTAATACCTTTTTTAGTTTAGCTTTTTAATTTTGTGAAAGCAGGGGGCGAGGTTTCATCTATTTTTAAAGGATCCACCATAGTTAGCTTTGTTGAAAAGGACAAGAGCCCCAAAGATGTTAACTCATACAGGCCGATTAGCCTGTTGAATGTTGATTATAAAATATTGATGAAAATTTGGGAAAATCGATTTTCTCAACTAAAGTGCCAGTCTATCGAAACTGGCATAACAAAATTATTCAAACTCAAATATTTGAGGAAGCTTATGCAAAAAGGATAGGCGCTATTAAAAGATTTTCAGCTGTGCGGAAGTATATAGATGAAGTCATTCATATTCAGGCATTGTGGGGCGGGAGGCTTGAATAGAATTCGGGTATTGGGTTATAGAAGTAAGATTTAGATACATTTTATTGGGAAATAGTTAAGGAAAGCTCTTTATGAGAGTTAAATACACAGCACTTTAGTAAGAAGAGGTATTTTAAATGTTGCTTTTCCATAATGATAATTATACCGGGATTAGATGTAATAATGAACGTAATATCGAAGGAATAGGAGATCTAAATTTTATAAATTAAATCAGTATGTCTAAAGATGAAAGTAATATCGTGATCATGTATAAGATGGAATGGACAGGGCTGATGCTTTTGCTTTTGGGGCATGGGGTTTTCTAAAATGCACTTCAGGGCTAGTTATTTCCTTAATAATTTATCATTATTATATATGTTTTTCTATGTTGAGTAATGAATATGATCCAATATCCGAATTAATTTTTTTTTATATTTTACTTCATGATTGGTAAGTATGGAATGTGAGCTGTCGAACTTTAATAGATTCTATATAATGTTTTGGGAATTCTTGCATTATGAGTTGATTTGCCACTTTAAAGGCGCGGAATGCTCTGCACTTTACTATTTGCACTTTGTCTATGCTGAATTTCTGGCATTACCATGTCATCAAAGAGTGAAATTTTAAAATGCTTGAGTCGCTTGTTCAAGATAAGAAGAAGCATTTGATTGTACAAGCTATAAATAGTTACATTCATTGTAAAACTGATTATTTGATGATGTATTTTTGTTTAAATAATTCCGCTCAATAAAAAATGTAAATAATTGTTGCAGACCCATAGGTAGCATTTAATTTAGAGGCCCTGGGTACAAGCAAAATGACTTTATTAGGGACGTTATAGGTAAATTAAATTTGCCAATAGGGTGCAGGACAATTTTACCTTGTTTAAAGGAGTTAGCACAAGCACTTTATCACTGGTTAGCAGTGGTAAACTGCAAAGCATCCTAAGGTCAACAACATCGATTTCCAGCAAAACAGGAGGGTGGAAGGCAACAACTTTGGGGAAAGCTCACCCTAAGGCTTTCAGGTTTAACACAGGTCAAACATATCATTGCTGCGTGCTAGTGCTATTAGGTAAGGCAGTGACCCATCATGTGACATTCAAAACTTATCTTCCCTAAAGGTGCTTACATTTCAGGTTAGCACTCTTGCCTTGCAAATTACATTTTTCTTATTACCTGTTTTCCGGCTCAAAGACCTCCTTTCACTTAAGCTTGTGGAGGTTTTCGTGTGCATATTTAACTTGATCTCGGTAAATTATCAATACCTTTGCCCATCACAAAGCATACCTCTAGAACTGACAAAGTTTCATCAGCGATTTAGATTTTAGATGAGTAACTCAATAAAAAGAATGAATTCATCAAAGACATACATAACTGGCCATTCTGCTTTGAAAGTGGTATCCAGATAATATCCGATCATTAAATACTCTGCATATCGTCCATTAATGAACAACTATTGTCAAGAAAGAATATACGGAATTAAAAGTGATTTGTGGTTAAAAAAATAGTTTTTCCTTTTCCTTACTAAATATATGTATGCAAGTGACACAGCAAGGATCGCCCACACTTCCGAATAAATATGTGGATAGTTTAGAGAATACAGGGGCAGATTATCAAGACAGGCGATAAAAGTATTGCAGTTTAGCGGCAGAAAACTGCCACTATAATGGCGGTAATGGGCTTGATAATATGCTCTATGGAATTCCAATTGAAGCCCATGTTAGATGTGAAGGACATCTGACCTGGGCTTCAATTGGAATTCCATAGAGCATATTATCAAGCCCATTATCGCTGTTTAAGTGGCAGTTTTCTGCCGCTAAAACTGCAATACTTTTATCGCCTGTCTTGATAATATGCCCCACATTTTCTTATTCTATGATAAATGTATGAGTCAATGCTCATCTTCCTCGAGTCCTTGAAAGCTTATGATTGCCTTGGAAGAACCAACAGTGCACTATTTTCACCTTCGTCACCAACATTGCAATCAGCTGCCAGAATGCCACGTGCATTTCCTCATACCACCCTGGCTTCATATACCATGTTCCACTTCTTATATGGTAACCCAGACCTTGACGTTCACTTCCACCAAGCAGTCAGCATCTGTTGCCGTGCGACTGCTTATTATTTTAAACTAAATTTAAAAACTCCTGCCAATGACACCACGTGAGCAGTTTCTACAGATTTATCAGGCATATGCATCAAGCAAGGAAATAGAGAATCCTTATTTGCGATTATTAAGGAATCGCAAATAAGGACTCGCTATTACCTATGCATGATGCAGAATAAGAAAAAATAAAGATTCGGTAAAAATCGCTAAATACATTAGGGATTTTAAAATAAAGAATCGCAAATGTTGACAACCTGTATTATCGCAAATAGCGAGATCGCAATTTGCGAGATCGCAAATTGCCGGATTCGTAAATTGCGAGATCGCAAAACTACAGAGTCGCATTGGGAGCAGGGTGATGACCTCACAACCAGGAAGTCAATCAGCCCATGCTGCTTTCTGTGCACAGAGGAACTGAGAGCCAGAAGCAGAGTGCTGGGGGAGAGAGTTAAAAATACAAACTGTGGTTTGCTGACAGGTGAAGACAGCCAAAATGCCCCAAACAACAACAGAAGAGGGTGCAGTGGCCAGGAAGAGAAAGTTAAAGTTTAGTGAGAGGGAACTCGAGTACCTCATTGAGGAGGTGGCAAAGAGCCATGATAAGCTTTTTGGGAAGCTCTCACTAAAAGTACCTGAAGCAGAAAAACGAAGAATATGGACAGGATCAAGAACAAAGTTAATACTGCGGGGGTGACACACCGCAGCATAGAAGACTTAAAGAAAAAATGGTGCGACCTGCTTAGCCGTGCCAAGGAGCAGATAGCACAATGGCTGAAGGAGGCTAAGGGGACCGGAGGAAGAACTTCAACAGTCCCAGACAACACAGCCCTGGAGGACCTGGTTGAGGGCACTATCCAGCCTGAAGCAGTGGTGGGAGTAACGCAGCTGGATACATCTGGGGCGGCAAGTAGTAGACAAGGTAAGATGCATGAAAATAAACATATCAATGTACATACTAATTGTGCCCAATCTGTAATTACCCACAAAAATCACAGTAATAAAGTCCAGTCCACATTTTACATAGAGACCCAAATGCATTATGGGAATTGTAGGTTGCAGAATTAAATTGGTAAAATTATAAGATTGAGGGAGAAGGAGGAATAAGAGACTAGATCGCCCTCCAAATAATTAGTGTACAACCAAGAATCCAAAATATTGGGTTCATAGACCTAGCTCATGTCGCGGTAACTGACCTGACTGATCAGTGGTACCTTTCTAGTGTCCCCTCACTCACCGGGGTTGCCCCACGGTGACATGCTTCATCATTGGGGCCATCCCAGTTCTCTACGAAAAGGGGCGTGCTGCGACTCACGAACTACGCAGGAGCACTTCAATGTGAGAGACTATGTGTAGTGCAAAGTGGTGGAGTGGGTGTAGGTGAGTTCAAAAATACCATGCTTAGTGGGCCTCAATAAATTTATATTGCTCCTAGACAGGTATGTTAAAAATGGGGTGAATATCACTAATAACCAACCTATAATGGGGATTGGTTCAGTGAAAGGTCGACATGTTTCATGCTACCCCTAGCATTTCTTCAGGACCATGCAGGGGCCAGCTCTGCTTTTCGTAGAGAACTGGGATGGCCCCAATGATGAAGCATGTCACCGTGGGGCAACCCCGTTGAGTGAGGGGACGCTAGAAAGACATTTTTCTTTCTTGGCAGGTACCACTGATCAGTCAGGTCAGTTACCGCGACATGAGCTAGGTCTATGAACCCAATATTTTGAATTAAATTGATAGTCATAATACAACATTGTAAGCCTAAATACCACAAAAATGCATTACAGTCAGTGATTAGAGACATTGAGAGCTTAAATGTAAAGTAATTTAATGTGGCACAACATTAGCACCAACACAAAATAATTTTGCACTGTTTCACATCACAGATGCAGCTGAAGTAGACACTGATGACAGTCAATGTGGAGACAGCACACAGGCTAATGAATAGGCTGCCGTGTCGACACCTGTGACACCACCAACCGTACCCATGGCACCGCCAAGACGCAGGACCACAGTCACACCACTGCAGCCAATGGAGACAGATCAGGATCATGAAACAGCTCCTGAGACAAGCCAGCCTAGTGTGAGCCCCACAACTACACCTCAGGCACATGTCCGGATGAGTAGAAGACGCAGGTCAAGGACCCTTATTGGGGCACAGGAGGGAGAAACTCCCAATGTGTGGGGTGCGTGGAGTCCCAGATGTTGGGGGTGCAGCACCTTCAAGCGAGACATATGGGAGCCATTAATCTGCAAATGACAAAAATGAATAAGAACATATCAGTCATGGCCGAGAGTGTGAGGGAACTGACTACAGCAGTTGTGGAAGCAAACAGACAGTCAAACAACACACTGAAGGAGGTGGCTTGAATGATGCAGAAGGGACACAACACACAGAGAAGGAGGCATCGCCAGTTTATGTTGTGCATGGCTGGCTATACCTGGTCAAACAACAAGATATGCAACAGAATTGTACTGCTGTCACATAGGTCGGGGGCAATGCAAATAGATATGGGCCATTGTTTTGGGGATGTGTCCAAAGCACTTGGCCAAATAACCACTGCCGTTGAACTGATGCAGTCTGGTACTGGTGAGCACGGCAATGTTACAGGAGAAGAGGATAGTGAGGCACCCAGCCTTAGCAGCATGTCTGCGCAAGTCAGCACTGGCAGGAGGTGCAGTACCCGTAGATCAGCACCTCCTGCTGCATCCAGGAGTGATGATGCAGATGCAGACGAAAGACGTTTGGGTGTGCGAGGGAGGAAACGCTAAACAAAATTAGACTTCTGGAATTTTCCATGGTGACGTGACCATGTCCAAGACCTTCTTTGTGACTGAGTATCAAGTCCATTGTGTGTCTCATTTGTCCTTTAGTACATGCAGTTATTGTGCTAATGGCCACCAGCTATGTTTATCTAAACACCACTACTGGTTCACGTGCTAATAAATACTTTTCCTTTCCTGAAATTAAGTGTTGTGTCTCATCATTACATACCTCAGAAATAATGTTGGGTGATGTCTGTATGTTTCCTTTGCCCCTCCGCTGAACTTGTCAAATGCGCCCATCGTGGGTGTGCCGGGGGCTGGTTGTCCTCAGTGTCGGACACCTATATGGGGATACCTCTCCTTGTTGCTATATTGTGCAACATTGCACATGCAGCCACTATCCTACAGCATGTTTCCGGCTGGTACAGCATTGCTCCTGCAGTTTTATGCAGGATGCGGAAGCGACTTATGAGCAATCCAAATGTCCGTTCATTCACATTACGTGTCCTGATGTGGGCTGCATTTTACCTCTGTTCTTGTGGGGTGGCTGGGTTCAAGTATGGAGTCATGATATTGTTCATCACGGCTTATGCACTGTCACCTACAGCGTATTAAGCAAAGTGTTAGTGTCAGGTATTCATTGCCATTTCATACTTCAGTAATGAGTATATGTATTTAATTTTACCTAGGAGGTGTCCTTTGACAAATTCGCCCCTGAGCAGACGTGGGTGAATGCCACTATGTCGAAAGATGTTTGAATCATGGGTGCTCCCAGGGTATTGCGCTGCAATGTGGGTTATGCTGTTTTTCGCATTGCACACTTCTTGAACATTGATGGAGTGATACGATTTCCGGTTACGGAAGACATACTCATTTTCTACTGGGGGACATATGGCTACGTGGGTGCAATCTATGCATCCGATCACGTGTGGAAACTGGGCAACTTGGTAGAAGTCGAGTTTAGTTTGGGTCAATTCCTGTTGGGTTGTGGGGAAGGTGATGTGGTTGTGGATCATAGCCATCATGGCGGCCAGGGAGGATTTGAAGAGCCGTGAAAGGGAGCTTTGTGATACCCCTCCAGCTTCTGCCACTACCCCCTGGAAACTGCCGGACACAAGCAGGTGCAGGCAACATAGCACCTAGACATGAGTTGGGATGGCATGGGTCCTAAGTGTCTGGCGCTGCATTAGTGGTTCCAATTCAGCTATTAAGTAATAAATCATCGCAGCATTCAGCCTGTACTTATCATATATTTGCTCTGCAGTTTGTCCCAACAAAGTGATGCTCCTTCTGGCCTGGCCTGCTGCATGGATCCTCATCCTCCTCGCAAACACGTAGAGTGCTGACATTGTGAAAGGCCTCTATGGCCTCATGGGTCAGTGTAAATAGCCTTCTGATGATTTGAAGCTGAATTGAATTTTTTTTTTTTACCACCTGATTGTGATTCTCCTTAATCTGAACTTGCTAAATTGCGATTTTTCATGCATAGTATTGCGATTTATTTTAGCGATTCCTTATTTGCTATCACATTTTTGGTTTATCGCTATTAAGGAATCGCAATATCTCATTTCCCTATTTTAGCAACTCGGTATTTCGCGAATTGGGAATTTTTGGTTGAATCACTGGAAAATGCTAAAAAGCGCTCGCAAATAGCTAATAGCTATTTTTGCTAGCGCTTTTTAGTTTGATGCATCTGGCTGTTGGTCTTTATTGGCTGATTCTGCAGTCAGCACTGGTGGAGGGCAGAATAGATGGGACTGGCTTACAACTGAAAAAGTAATGCGAACGAAATTGTACAACATTTCACATCTGTGAAATTCATTTAATTTCAAATAATAACAAATAAATAATAAAATGTGCATATGTCTATTTAAAAGCAATCACTACTTTCACATAATATTTCAGACAGTGACAAACTTTTAAGAGCTACTTTGGGTGTTAAACTACCTTCACAAACTACGGGGCATATTATCAAGTCCAGGCGATAAGCTTATCGATGCTTTAGCGTCTGTTTTCGGGCTTAAAGCGGCAATAACTTTATCGACTAATCAACAAGGACACACTAGCACGTGCTTTGCTGACTTAGCCCCCATTTCCAGCACGCCTAATTTCGCATCACTAATGAGATGCAAAGTAGGCGTGGCTGTGAAACCAATCAGAGAAAATATCGCAAAGGCAGCTTTGCGATATTATGAAGGAAGAGTAGCGATATTTGAAATTGCGTTAAGTATGCCTTAACACAGGAATTCAACGTTTGTTAAATTCCTGACTAATGAATACCTAACAGGTTTCAGAGAAGGCAAGATGGCGGCCGTGAGTGCGGCCGTGTGAGCTCACAGCTCCTGGAGTTTTACCCCCTATTTGACCTACCGCACCGATGGTCAGAAGGACGCCGAGCTGGGCTTATGGCAGGGCTGTGAAGGGTCATTAGACTCGGCGATTGAGCTGGTGTGCGACAACGGCAATGCTGCTGAGCCTCTGCTGGATCCCCCGAGTGAAAGTCTGGAAGCTGCTGACTCCCGCTGGGCGGTCTTCCCTGTGTGCGCGTATGGGTGCGCGTAGAGCATTGTTGAAGTCGGAAGGTGCTAGGGAAGCTAGACTGCGCAAAGCTGCAATGCCCCCGAAAGCAGGACAGGGAAAGGCGAGGAGCATAGTGGAGTCAGCAGACAACGGGCCAGCACAAGAGCCCGAGAAGAAGAAGCTGGAAGTCTACCATGGAGAAAACTCACATGGAGAGTGGTAAGAAGTCCGTTCCTGTGTTGTTTTTGGCTGGGAAAATTAAGAAAGTTACCCACCCTACATCCAAAATATATATGAAAACACCAAACGCTGAAGTTGACATACTAGGGGATAAGCTCCCTCAGGATTTAACATCAGACCTGATAGTGGACAAACAGCGAGAAAGGGGGGGAAAAGGGGGAGAAAATGGAAAAGGTGCCAAAACATAGGAGGGAAGCACAGAGCTGGGGGCAAGTGGAAGTAAAGCTGGGAAACAGGACAATGTAAAGGAAAGTGACTCGGGAGATTATCCTTTCTTCTCAATGTCTGAACCATCTGATACCTCGGGGGATGAGGCAGATGTGAGTACCCTGTCCAAACAGGGGCGGACCTCCATAATAAAGTTTGTAAAACAACTGATTTAGGGGAGAATGGAAGCCTTATGATGGCGGAAAGTGCAGATTCTTTCCAGTGGGATTAGTCATTTATGGGTGACTCCGGGGTAAATGGGGCAGCCTCTGGGACACAATTTGATTTGAATGAGACAGAGAACCCCGAAGACATCTCCTTGGCTCTCATTTACCGTAGCATAATGGCCCATAGGGAGGAGACACACACAGAAAGCTTGCGCACTCAGGGAGTGTGTCGCAAGTTGCAGAACTCAGTACAGAGGGTGGCAAAATCTTGCTCCGAGTTCGCCGAGAGGTTCAATGAGGCAGAGGCACATATTTTGAGCTTAGAGAACGAGCTGGCTGCGCAGAATGCAACAACTGAGGCACTCCGCACTGCAAAAGACGATACACTCTGGAAGATTACGGACTTGGAGAATCGCCCACGGCCTAATAATCTTCATATACTGAATATCCCAGAGGGGCGGAGGGGCAAGATGTGCAAAAGTTTGTTTGCAAATTATTTTCTGAGGCCTTCCCTGAGCTGTCCCAATGGGAATGGGGTCGGGAAATCATCCGAGCACATAGGTTCCCCTTTACAGTGCTCAACAGAACAGGGCTGAATGTAAACCGACCAAGGGCAATCTTAATCTCAATCAACAATTTTCTGGCAAGAGAGGCAGTATATGACCTGGCGCGACCAAATCGGAAGAAACAGGGGAAGGGGATAGAGTTTTTGGTGCTCCCTGATTACTGTCCCCTTACCGTAGAGAAAAGATGTCAATTGGGTCGGCTCATTACTCCATTCAGGGATAAAAAGGCGCAGCCCTTTTTATTTTACCCCGCTAAGCTTAAGATTATATATAATGAACAAGTGCGCTTTTTCACCACAGAAGCAGCGGCTAAGGAATATTTGCACTCATTGAAGAATTGATATATATATTTTTTTTTTGCACTTTTGGAGTGGCTCATTGGGAATCTCTTTGATATTTGGAAAGCAGGTGTAAGGGGGAAAGAAAGAAAAAAAAAATGAAAAAAGCGCAGCTGTGCAAACAGTGGAACAGGGGGGCTCTGGGGGGAAAAAGCTTGTTCCATCACGTAGGCTTTGGATCTCCTAGCCTTTTTTGGGGGGGAAGGTGGGGGAGGGCACGGCTTTGGCTGAAACCGTGCGGTGGGAGGGTGAGGGAGAGAGAGGGGGGGGGGCACGGGGAAAAAAATCCATGAAGCTACAATGAGGTTAATCAAGAAACTCAATAGTTTTGGTCATATGGTCCTAATGCTCAAGATTGTGAGGATTATGAATGGGGGATAGGCGTAAAGATGCTGGCATTCTGCTTGGCTCCCTGAATGTTTGTTGATTGAAGACTTTTAAAAAGAGACAATGGATTTTGGCAGAGTTGGGATTACTTCAATTAGATCTGGTATGCATTCAAGAAACTCATATCCCATGGAGTAAACGAAAACTATTGGCAGAACTGTGGTTTGATGTGTTAGCATGCACAGAGCAATCTTTGTGACTGAGTATCAAGTCCATTGTGTGTCTCATTTGTCCTTTAGTACATGCAGTTATTGTGCTAATGGCCACCAGCTATGTTTATCTAAACACCACTACTGGTTCACGTGCTAATAAATACTTTTCCTTTCCTGAAATTAAGTGTTGTGTCTCATCATTACATACCTCAGAAATAATGTTGGGTGATGTCTGTATGTTTCCTTTGCCCCTCCGCTGAACTTGTCAAATGCGCCCATCGTGGGTGTGCCGGGGGCTGGTTGTCCTCAGTGTCGGACACCTATATGGGGATACCTCTCCTTGTTGCTATATTGTGCAACATTGCACATGCAGCCACTATCCTACAGCATGTTTCCGGCTGGTACAGCATTGCTCCTGCAGTTTTATGCAGGATGCGGAAGCGACTTATGAGCAATCCAAATGTCCGTTCATTCACATTACGTGTCCTGATGTGGGCTGCATTTTACCTCTGTTCTTGTGGGGTGGCTGGGTTCAAGTATGGAGTCATGATATTGTTCATCACGGCTTATGCACTGTCACCTACAGCGTATTAAGCAAAGTGTTAGTGTCAGGTATTCATTGCCATTTCATACTTCAGTAATGAGTATATGTATTTAATTTTACCTAGGAGGTGTCCTTTGACAAATTCGCCCCTGAGCAGACGTGGGTGAATGCCACTATGTCGAAAGATGTTTGAATCATGGGTGCTCCCAGGGTATTGCGCTGCAATGTGGGTTATGCTGTTTTTCGCATTGCACACTTCTTGAACATTGATGGAGTGATACGATTTCCGGTTACGGAAGACATACTCATTTTCTACTGGGGGACATATGGCTACGTGGGTGCAATCTATGCATCCGATCACGTGTGGAAACTGGGCAACTTGGTAGAAGTCGAGTTTAGTTTGGGTCAATTCCTGTTGGGTTGTGGGGAAGGTGATGTGGTTGTGGATCATAGCCATCATGGCGGCCAGGGAGGATTTGAAGAGCCGTGAAAGGGAGCTTTGTGATACCCCTCCAGCTTCTGCCACTACCCCCTGGAAACTGCCGGACACAAGCAGGTGCAGGCAACATAGCACCTAGACATGAGTTGGGATGGCATGGGTCCTAAGTGTCTGGCGCTGCATTAGTGGTTCCAATTCAGCTATTAAGTAATAAATCATCGCAGCATTCAGCCTGTACTTATCATATATTTGCTCTGCAGTTTGTCCCAACAAAGTGATGCTCCTTCTGGCCTGGCCTGCTGCATGGATCCTCATCCTCCTCGCAAACACGTAGAGTGCTGACATTGTGAAAGGCCTCTATGGCCTCATGGGTCAGTGTAAATAGCCTTCTGATGATTTGAAGCTGAATTGAATTTTTTTTTTTTACCACCTGATTGTGATTCTCCTTAATCTGAACTTGCTAAATTGCGATTTTTCATGCATAGTATTGCGATTTATTTTAGCGATTCCTTATTTGCTATCACATTTTTGGTTTATCGCTATTAAGGAATCGCAATATCTCATTTCCCTATTTTAGCAACTCGGTATTTCGCGAATTGGGAATTTTTGGTTGAATCACTGGAAAATGCTAAAAAGCGCTCGCAAATAGCTAATAGCTATTTTTGCTAGCGCTTTTTAGTTTGATGCATCTGGCTGTTGGTCTTTATTGGCTGATTCTGCAGTCAGCACTGGTGGAGGGCAGAATAGATGGGACTGGCTTACAACTGAAAAAGTAATGCGAACGAAATTGTACAACATTTCACATCTGTGAAATTCATTTAATTTCAAATAATAACAAATAAATAATAAAATGTGCATATGTCTATTTAAAAGCAATCACTACTTTCACATAATATTTCAGACAGTGACAAACTTTTAAGAGCTACTTTGGGTGTTAAACTACCTTCACAAACTACGGGGCATATTATCAAGTCCAGGCGATAAGCTTATCGATGCTTTAGCGTCTGTTTTCGGGCTTAAAGCGGCAATAACTTTATCGACTAATCAACAAGGACACACTAGCACGTGCTTTGCTGACTTAGCCCCCATTTCCAGCACGCCTAATTTCGCATCACTAATGAGATGCAAAGTAGGCGTGGCTGTGAAACCAATCAGAGAAAATATCGCAAAGGCAGCTTTGCGATATTATGAAGGAAGAGTAGCGATATTTGAAATTGCGTTAAGTATGCCTTAACACAGGAATTCAACGTTTGTTAAATTCCTGACTAATGAATACCTAACAGGTTTCAGAGAAGGCAAGATGGCGGCCGTGAGTGCGGCCGTGTGAGCTCACAGCTCCTGGAGTTTTACCCCCTATTTGACCTACCGCACCGATGGTCAGAAGGACGCCGAGCTGGGCTTATGGCAGGGCTGTGAAGGGTCATTAGACTCGGCGATTGAGCTGGTGTGCGACAACGGCAATGCTGCTGAGCCTCTGCTGGATCCCCCGAGTGAAAGTCTGGAAGCTGCTGACTCCCGCTGGGCGGTCTTCCCTGTGTGCGCGTATGGGTGCGCGTAGAGCATTGTTGAAGTCGGAAGGTGCTAGGGAAGCTAGACTGCGCAAAGCTGCAATGCCCCCGAAAGCAGGACAGGGAAAGGCGAGGAGCATAGTGGAGTCAGCAGACAACGGGCCAGCACAAGAGCCCGAGAAGAAGAAGCTGGAAGTCTACCATGGAGAAAACTCACATGGAGAGTGGTAAGAAGTCCGTTCCTGTGTTGTTTTTGGCTGGGAAAATTAAGAAAGTTACCCACCCTACATCCAAAATATATATGAAAACACCAAACGCTGAAGTTGACATACTAGGGGATAAGCTCCCTCAGGATTTAACATCAGACCTGATAGTGGACAAACAGCGAGAAAGGGGGGGAAAAGGGGGAGAAAATGGAAAAGGTGCCAAAACATAGGAGGGAAGCACAGAGCTGGGGGCAAGTGGAAGTAAAGCTGGGAAACAGGACAATGTAAAGGAAAGTGACTCGGGAGATTATCCTTTCTTCTCAATGTCTGAACCATCTGATACCTCGGGGGATGAGGCAGATGTGAGTACCCTGTCCAAACAGGGGCGGACCTCCATAATAAAGTTTGTAAAACAACTGATTTAGGGGAGAATGGAAGCCTTATGATGGCGGAAAGTGCAGATTCTTTCCAGTGGGATTAGTCATTTATGGGTGACTCCGGGGTAAATGGGGCAGCCTCTGGGACACAATTTGATTTGAATGAGACAGAGAACCCCGAAGACATCTCCTTGGCTCTCATTTACCGTAGCATAATGGCCCATAGGGAGGAGACACACACAGAAAGCTTGCGCACTCAGGGAGTGTGTCGCAAGTTGCAGAACTCAGTACAGAGGGTGGCAAAATCTTGCTCCGAGTTCGCCGAGAGGTTCAATGAGGCAGAGGCACATATTTTGAGCTTAGAGAACGAGCTGGCTGCGCAGAATGCAACAACTGAGGCACTCCGCACTGCAAAAGACGATACACTCTGGAAGATTACGGACTTGGAGAATCGCCCACGGCCTAATAATCTTCATATACTGAATATCCCAGAGGGGCGGAGGGGCAAGATGTGCAAAAGTTTGTTTGCAAATTATTTTCTGAGGCCTTCCCTGAGCTGTCCCAATGGGAATGGGGTCGGGAAATCATCCGAGCACATAGGTTCCCCTTTACAGTGCTCAACAGAACAGGGCTGAATGTAAACCGACCAAGGGCAATCTTAATCTCAATCAACAATTTTCTGGCAAGAGAGGCAGTATATGACCTGGCGCGACCAAATCGGAAGAAACAGGGGAAGGGGATAGAGTTTTTGGTGCTCCCTGATTACTGTCCCCTTACCGTAGAGAAAAGATGTCAATTGGGTCGGCTCATTACTCCATTCAGGGATAAAAAGGCGCAGCCCTTTTTATTTTACCCCGCTAAGCTTAAGATTATATATAATGAACAAGTGCGCTTTTTCACCACAGAAGCAGCGGCTAAGGAATATTTGCACTCATTGAAGAATTGATATATATATTTTTTTTTTGCACTTTTGGAGTGGCTCATTGGGAATCTCTTTGATATTTGGAAAGCAGGTGTAAGGGGGAAAGAAAGAAAAAAAAAATGAAAAAAGCGCAGCTGTGCAAACAGTGGAACAGGGGGGCTCTGGGGGGAAAAAGCTTGTTCCATCACGTAGGCTTTGGATCTCCTAGCCTTTTTTGGGGGGGAAGGTGGGGGAGGGCACGGCTTTGGCTGAAACCGTGCGGTGGGAGGGTGAGGGAGAGAGAGGGGGGGGGGCACGGGGAAAAAAATCCATGAAGCTACAATGAGGTTAATCAAGAAACTCAATAGTTTTGGTCATATGGTCCTAATGCTCAAGATTGTGAGGATTATGAATGGGGGATAGGCGTAAAGATGCTGGCATTCTGCTTGGCTCCCTGAATGTTTGTTGATTGAAGACTTTTAAAAAGAGACAATGGATTTTGGCAGAGTTGGGATTACTTCAATTAGATCTGGTATGCATTCAAGAAACTCATATCCCATGGAGTAAACGAAAACTATTGGCAGAACTGTGGTTTGATGTGTTAGCATGCACAGAGCAATCCACGACCATAAGGGGGTAGCTATTTTAGCTAAAAGTCAAATACAGGGGAACAGAAGAATATTAGCAGATAAGGCTGGGACATGGGTCATTGTGAAATGTATGATAGGTCGAATTATGACAAAGACGCAGTATTAGAAGGCTTAAATGTCAAACTTGCACTATGGCCCGCTCCACTGATTATATGTGGAGATTTGAATATACATCTGGAAGTAGGGCTGTTACATGATAACAATAAGTCTTACAATGGAATAAAACCGAAAGTCTTTAAGGCACTGCAGTCTTTAGTAGTCGAGCATGGCTTGGTGAATTGATTGATTGAATGATTGATTTAGAACTTCTATAGCGCATACTGTCACCCTACGGGTATCCTGGCGCTTCAGACCGATAACCTATGACCAGAATGGAACAGATCGCGACAGAGAGAGATAAAGGGGCAGAAGCTTAGACCGAGGGATAGAGCCAGGTTTTCAGGTTTCTGCGAAACTCTAACAGAGAGTTGACTTGTCTAAGGTTCTGAGGAAGTTCATTCCATAAGCGTGCGCCAGCCACGCTAAGCCCTTCCACCTAACCTCGACCGTTTAAACCGAGGGATTGTCAGCAGGCAAGCACTAGAGGAACGGAGCTGCCTTTTGGGGCGATACCATGTACAACGTTCCTGAAGGGGAACGGGACCTAGCTCATGCACTGCTCTAAAAACCATACACAAAGTTTTAAAATGGACCCTCTCCCTAATGGGCAGCCAGTGCAGCTCTCTCAAAGCCAAGGTGGTAGAGGAACTCCGTGGCCTCCCAAGGGCCAATTTGGCTGCTGCTGACTGGATTCTTTGCAGTCCCTGGAAAATATATGCAGGGGTCCCCAGATATAGGGAATTGCAATAATCCAGCCTGCTTCCCACAATGCTACTTACGACCAGAGAGCGAGCCTCTTTAGGTAGTAAGGGAAGAATTTTCCGTGGCATGCGGATTAGGGCGAAGCAGATGCTGGCAATCTTACTTGCCTGTGATTCCATCTGGAGGTCGTCATCAAACATCACCCCTAGATTGAGAACCTTCCTAACCGGGGTTAAAGGTGACTCCTCCGGTGTAAGTCTGAAGTCAGATGGAATTTGTCTAGACATCCTACCTGTAGTGCAGTACACTACCTCAGTCTTTCCACTGTTAAATTGCAGCGAGTTCATTCTGAGCCAGACAGACGTCTGCCACATGCATTGCTGGAACAGGTCCAGAGATAGTGCATGGTCCCCTTCCAAGGAGAAGACCAGTTGCGTGTCATCTGCATAGTTGACTAAACAGACCCCAGATAACTTTATAATGGAAAACAGGGGTTGTAGATAGACATTAAATATGATAGGGCTGTTCGCAGAGCCCTACGGCACCCCGTGGGTGACTGAAGATTTACCAGAGGAGAATGTGCTAAGGTTACCACCTGCAGACTAATTTGCATATAGCCAAGTTCTGAGCTGGGATGGTGCAGTGAGCTAAAAAACGGTGATGGATTAAAACCATGATCTCTTGACTTGGTAAGAGTATTCTGCATCATTCAGAAGCTCTGTCCATCACCACCCCCCTTTTCCAAAATCGGTTTTATCCACACTATGTGTGGGAGGGTATACTCAGATGTGAGTCCCTTGCTCATTGCACCATCAGGATTCAAGCAAGCCGGGCCGAAGAAGGCTGTGATGCCAGAAACCGGTCCCCGGAAGCTTGTTTCCTTCCCAGTATAAGAATTGGCTTGGTAGTTTGGTTTGCCCTGTTCCCATCATGCACTGGGACAGGAACAGACTAATTTGCATATAGCCAAGTTCTGAGCTGGGATGGTGCAGTGAGCTAAAAAACGGTGATGGATTAAAACCATGATCTCTTGACTTGGTAAGAGTATTCTACATCATTCAGAAGTTCTGTCCATCACCACCCCCCTTTTCCAAAATCGGTTTTATCCACACTATGTGTGGGAGGGTATACTCAGATGTGAGTCCCTTGCTCATTGCACCATCAGGATTCAAGCAAGCCGGGCCGAAGAAGGCTGTGATGCCAGAAACCGGTCCCCGGAAGCTTGTTTCCTTCCCAGTATAAGAATTGGCTTGGTAGTTTGGTTTGCCCTGTTCCCATCATGCACTGGGACAGGAACAGACTAATTTGCATATAGCCAAGTTCTGAGCTGGGATGGTGCAGTGAGCGAAAAAACGGTGATGGATTAAAACCATGATCTCTTGACTTGGTAAGAGTATTCTGCATCATTCAGAAGCTCTGTCCATCACCACCCCCCTTTTCCAAAATCGGTTTTATCCACACTATGTGTGGGAGGGTATACTCAGATGTGAGTCCCTTGCTCATTGCACCATCAGGATTCAAGCAAGCCGGGCCGAAGAAGGCTGTGATGCCAGAAACCGGTCCCCGGAAGCTTGTTTCCTTCCCAGTATAAGAATTGGCTTGGTAGTTTGGTTTGCCCTGTTCCCATCATGCACTGGGACAGGAACAGACTAATTTGCATATAGCCAAGTTCTGAGCTGGGATGGTGCAGTGAGCTAAAAAACGGTGATGGATTAAAACCATGATCTCTTGACTTGGTAAGAGTATTCTGCATCATTCAGAAGTTCTGTCCATCACCACCCCCCTTTTCCAAAATCGGTTTTATCCACACTATGTGTGGGAGGGTATACTCAGATGTGAGTCCCTTGCTCATTGCACCATCAGGATTCAAGCAAGCCGGGCCGAAGAAGGCTGTGATGCCAGAAACCGGTCCCCGGAAGCTTGTTTCCTTCCCAGTATAAGAATTGGCTTGGTAGTTTGGTTTGCCCTGTTCCCATCATGCACTGGGACAGGAACAGACTAATTTGCATATAGCCAAGTTCTGAGCTGGGATGGTGCAGTGAGCTAAAAAACGGTGATGGATTAAAACCATGATCTCTTGACTTGGTAAGAGTATTCTGCATCATTCAGAAGCTCTGTCCATCACCACCCCCTTTTTCCAAATCGGTTTTATCCACACTATGTGTGGGAGGGTATACTCAGATGTGAGTCCCTTGCTCATTGCACCATCAGGATTCAAGCAAGCCGGGCCGAAGAAGGCTGTGATGCCAGAAACCGGTCCCCGGAAGCTTGTTTCCTTCCCAGTATAAGAATTGGCTTGGTAGTTTGGTTTGCTCTGTTCCCATCATGCACTGGGACAGGAACAGACTAATTTGCATATAGCCAAGTTCTGAGCTGGGATGGTGCAGTGAGCTAAAAAACGGTGATGGATTAAAACCATGATCTCTTGACTTGGTAAGAGTATTCTGCATCATTCAGAAGCTCTGTCCATCACCACCCCCCTTTTCCAAAATCGGTTTTATCCACACTATGTGTGGGAGGGTATACTCAGATGTGAGTCCCTTGCTCATTGCACCATCAGGATTCAAGCAAGCCGGGCCGAAGAAGGCTGTGATGCCAGAAACCGGTCCCCGGAATCTTGTTTCCGTCCCAGTATAAGAATTGGCTTGGTAGTTTGGTTTGCCCTGTTCCCATCATGCACTGGGACAGGAACAGACTAATTTGCATATAGCCAAGTTCTGAGCTGGGATGGTGCAGTGAGCTAAAAAACGGTGATGGATTAAAACCATGATCTCTTGACTTGGTAAGAGTATTCTGCATCATTCAGAAGCTCTGTCCATCACCACCCCCCTTTTCCAAAATCGGTTTTATCCACACTATGTGTGGGAGGAAATACTCAGATGTGAGTCCCTTGCTCATTGCACCATCAGGATTCAAGCAAGCCGGGCCGAAGAAGGCTGTGATGCCAGAAACCGGTCCCCGGAAGCTTGTTTCCTTCCCAGTATAAGAATTGGCTTGGTAGTTTGGTTTGCCCTGTTCCCATCATGCACTGGGACAGGAACAGACTAATTTGCATATAGCCAAGTTCTGAGCTGGGATGGTGCAGTGAGCTAAAAAACGGTGATGGATTAAAACCATGATCTCTTGACTTGGTAAGAGTATTCTGCATCATTCAGAAGCTCTGTCCATCACCGCCCCCCTTTTCCAAAATCGTTTTTATCCACACTATGTGTGGGAGGGTATACTCAGATGTGAGTCCCTTGCTCATTGCACCATCAGGATTCAAGCAAGCCGGGCCGAAGAAGGCTGTGATGCCAGAAACCGGTCCCCGGAAGCTTGTTTCCTTCCCAGTATAAGAATTGGCTTGGTAGTTTGGTTTGCCCTGTTCCCATCATGCACTGGGACAGGAACAGACTAATTTGCATATAGCCAAGTTCTGAGCTGGGATGGTGCAGTGAGCTAAAAAACGGTGATGGATTAAAACTATGATCACTTGACTTGGTAAGAGTATTCTGCATCATTCAGAAGCTCTGTCCATCACCACCCCCCTTTTCCAAAATCGGTTTTATCCACACGGAGGGTATACTCAGATGTGAGTCCCTTGCTCATTGCACCATCAGGATTCAAGCAAGCCGGGCCGAAGAAGGCTGTGATGCCAGAAACCGGTCCCCGGAAGCTTGTTTCCTTCCCAGTATAAGAATTGGCTTGGTAGTTTGGTTTGCCCTGTTCCCATCATGCACTGGGACAGGAACAGACTAATTTGCATATAGCCAAGTTCTGAGCTGGGATGGTGCAGTGAGCTAAAAAACGGTGATGGATTAAAACCATGATCTCTTGACTTGGTAAGAGTATTCTGCATCATTCAGAAGCTCTGTCCATCACCACCCCCCTTTTCCAAAATCGGTTTTATCCACACTATGTGTGGGAGGGTATACTCAGATGTGAGTCCCTTGCTCATTGCACCATCAGGATTCAAGCAAGCCGGGCCGAAGAAGGCTGTGATGCCAGAAACCGGTCCCCGGAAGCTTGTTTCCTTCCCAGTATAAGAATTGGCTTGGTAGTTTGGGTTGCCCTGTTCCCATCATGCACTGGGACAGGAACAGTCTAATTTGCATATAGCCAAGTTCTGAGCTGGGATGGTGCAGTGAAGTAAAAAACGGTGATGGATTAAAACCATGATCTCTTGACTTGGTAAGAGTATTCTGCATCATTCAGAAGCTCTGTCCATCACCACCCCCCTTTTCCAAAATCGGTTTTATCCACACTATGTGTGGGAGGGTATGCTCAGATGTGAGTCCCTTGCTCATTGCACCATCAGGATTCAAGCAAGCCGGGCCGAAGAAGGCTGTGATGCCAGAAACAGGTCCCCGGAAGCTTGTTTCCTTCCCAGTATAAGAATTGGCTTGGTAGTTTGGTTTGCCCTGTTCCCATCATGCACTGGGACAGGAACAGACTAATTTGCATATAGCCAAGTTCTGAGCTGGGATGGTGCAGTGAGCTAAAAAACGGTGATGGATTAAAACCATGATCTCTTGACTTGGTAAGAGTATTCTGCATCATTCGGAAGCTCTGTCCATCACCACCCCCTTTTCCAATACCACCTGCTGACGTCCTTCTAGATTCATGGGCAACACTGCGGGGGTCGGAGGCCGGGAACACCTTTTTTTCACATCCACAGAAATTGGTATGGCTGGATTACTTTTTTTTATCCGGGCTGCTACTGGCTGGTGCTAACATTAGGGTTCACCCGCGGATCTCCTCGGATCATGGCCCTCTTGTATTGAACCGCAACATGTTTAAAACTGGAATTAGACCTCGAACATTCTCATTTGATAAGAAGCTGCTTTTGGATAGTGAGTATGTGACACATATGAAAATGTGGGTCGAGCAATTCTTGGCTGTTAATCGGAGAACGGCTCGGATAGGGTCAGTGTGGGATGCCCTGAAAGTGGGCTTCTGGGTGAAACCCTTAGCTTTGAGCTACATAAACAGAAACAGCTACAAATACATGTGCAGGAACTATGTGGCAATATGGCTGCAGCGGAAGAAAGTCTCACGCAGGGGATCCAGACTGGGCTCGAGATCTCATCTATATACATGTACACATTGCTAGGTGTAAGGCTAAAATAATACTACATAGGAGCAAAGAAATAGCCAAGAAACATGTTATCAATAGGGGTCAAAGCTATGAATATGGGGAGGCAACCGGCCGCTGCTTGGCACAAAGGGTGCGATCAAGGGAAGCGGCCCAAAGAATTGGACCAATAGTAGATGCCGGAGGGAACTTGGCTGATACGGAGGAAGGGATACTAAAAGTATTCCAAGGATATTATGGGGCACTGTACACAGGTGAACCTCCAGATATACAGGCCGTGGAAAAGCTGCTACAGGGCCTTGACTATAAAAAAATAAATATATATTCGATGCAGAAAGACTGGAGGAACCCATTACTATGGAAGAACTAGAAAGAAATATTAATAGTTTAGCCATGGGAAAAGCAGCAGGGCCTGATAAGGTACCGCTAGAAGTATATACAACTTTTTTTAAGGAACTTAAAATGGATCTGCATACCACCTTTCTACAGACACAGACAGGAGCTCCCCCGCTGTCCTGGGATGAAGCCAGCCTAATAGTTTTGAAAAAAAAAGACAAGCCCGCCAAACAGCAAGGCTCGTATCAGCCAATATCATTAGTAAATGTAGATGGCAACATTTATGCCAAGATCCTTGCGACCCGGTTGGCTGATGGTATTACTCCGCTAGTTTCAGCACGGCAACATGGATTTATGCCGATGAGGGAGACTACTAATCATATTAGCTGTCTAGTTACTTTATTAGATATAGCTAATACTATGGGGAATACATTCAGTTTGTCCTGGGATGAAGCCAGCATAATAGTTTTGAAAAAAAAAGACAAGCCCGCCAAACAGCAAGGCTCGTATCAGCCAATATCATTATTAAATATAGATGGCAACATTTATGCCAAAATCCTTGCGACCCGGTTGGCTGACGGCATTACTCCGCTAGTTTAAGCACGGCAACATGGATTTATGCCGATGAGGGGGACTACTAATCATATTAGCTGTGTAGTTACTTTATTAGATATAGCTAATACTATGGGGAATAAATTTAGTTTGATTTTACTAGACGCCGAAAAATCGTTCGACCGGGTCGTGTGGGAATTTTTATGGGTGGTACTATGGCAGGTGGGTTTTCAGCAACATTTCCTTAAGGCTGTTCAAGTTTTATATAGATGCCCTACTGCTAAGATATGTATTATGGGTTTTGAGTCAGGTTCAGTAAATATAACACGAGGGACAAGGCAGGGGTGTCCCTGTTCTCACTTGTTGTTCTCCTTGTACATTAACCCATTTTTAATGATGCTGGAGCAAAATGTAGAAATAGAACCAGTAATTTGGTAACAACAGCATTATCGGGTTCTCGCATATGCTGACGAGGTGGCGGTGGTCACCCCTAATCCTAGGGGGGCTATCTCCAAGATAGAACAATTAGCAGCAGAGTTCGGAGCCACGTCAGGATATAAATTAAAAATATTATATTTAAATCAGGAGTGTTTTAAGGATCAGCGGGTTACAAGTGAGGTATCTTATCTAGGGGTTACAATAAGAACATGTTTGAAATCAACAGGGGTAACATTGTAACCATGCAGCGCAGAAATATTCTATTTACAGGGATAGTACCGTTTAATATTGCTGAATTTCCTTCAATATATCAAATGGTATTAGGTGGTGATGTGATAAATCAATTGTTTGTCAACGTGGAACCTAGCTACTACAAGAAAAACAGATTCAAGCTTCTGAATGCTGCGTATAAGGTGTGGAAAATGGTGCGAAAGTGGTACAGATTCGAGAGGGTCTCTCACTATACCCCATTCTCCGCTACCATGCTTTTGCCCCCGATATTTTGGGACCGGATTATAGATAGATGGGGGACAAAATGTATTCAATACATCGGTTACCTTTATGAGAATGGGGATATGATGTTGTTTGAGATGCTGATTGAGAAGTATCACCTCTCCAGAACTGAATTTTTCTAATTCCTGCAAATCCGTGACTATCTACTTAAGAGCCACTGGAAGATTGATATAAACCCCGTAATTGAAGGTGTAAGGAAAGCGGCACAAATTGGCTTGTTTTATAACTTATTATTAGAAAATAAAGAAGGGGATTTAGATAGGCAACACGAAAATTGGGATAACAGACTTGGGTGTCAAGGGACAGGGGTGGAAAATTCCATTGATTTGGCGGGGAGATTATTGATGTCTGCCAACCTTCGTTCACAGCACTATCAGACCACTTTTAGCCTTTACTATACTCGAGCTAGATTAATAAAATGGGGTGGTGTTAATGATGGCAAGTGTTTTAGGTGTGGAGCAGATGATGCGACAATTGCACATATATTTTTTATATGTGGGCACTTAAGAGAATTTTTAGGGATATAGAAAAATTCTTGGCGGAACTGCTCGGGCCCAATTAAATTGACTGCATCCCATGTGTTGTTAGTGGTAATGGAGGGAGATGGATACGATCAGCTGGTATACAGACATCAATATCTGATTTTTGTAGTTACAGCTATAGCCCGGCTGTGCGTGGCATCAATGTGGATGCATAAGGATGCCCCGACGTTTGAGCTATGGAGGGCAAGATTTTTCTCCATCTTTAATCTTGAGTAGAGCTTATATGCACTAAATGGGGCTCGGAAGAGGAAGCTAGGTAGAGACATTTGGGAGCCGTTGGTCTCCTATTTGGACAAATGAGATATTTGGAACTACGATATATCTTATATTGCACTTTGCACCTTGCACTTTTTCCCTCTCCTCTTCTCCTTGGATCAAAAGCAATATTTGAATATGTTGTACACTGCACCAAGCACTTTAGTACTTTTGTAAAGAGGGGTCAAAATGCGAGAGCTGGATATATGTATGACTCTCTTTCCCCGCTTTTACTAAATGTATGTTTTATACTAGCACTGCTGGATTTGTTTTTATTTTTCTCTGTTCTTGTGTAGGACCATCTGAGTGGGGATGTTTTTTTTTGTTTTTTTTTCTTTTTTTTAAAACCATTGAGTGTTCAATTGAAATGTATTTAATGTTCTTTGGTGTGGCTTCATGGTTTAATAAAAATATTAAAAAGTAAAATGTAAAGAAAAGGAATACCTAACATGGGGGTGGATTGTGTGGCTAAGACCACAGGCCCTATCATCAAGGATATCGCCATTTTCCATGGAATATCGCTGGAAAACCAGCGATGTTCCATGGAAAACACCACTATCACTGGAATATTTATCGCCATTGCGCTATGCGTTGTTAATACAGCGATAGCATGGCAATAATTTCCAGAAATAGCTGGCGATATAAAATCTCACGCTGAGTGCCCAGCGATAATTATTGATGACCATTGATATTATGCCCCCATATTATTAGTTATCGCAGGGTGATCTGACCAAGAATGACCTCTGCTACATCTGCCACTACCACTGCTGCTACTTTGTTTCACTGATAGGCTAAAAAGTGCTATGGCACTGCCTGCCTGCATCTAGTCATCTCAATACAAAGGAGTGAGCCATAGCAAGAACGTGGTTACAAATAAGCAGACTAAAATAAAAGAAACAGGTTTTCTTGACAATCCTGTGTCAATCCTCCCCTAGCTCCATCCCGATGAAATTCTGTCTTTCCTCATTAAGAGGCGAAACCCTCCACATTCCATATGAGTATATTGTATGTCATTATCAGGGAGGGCTGTGTGAGGAAAGGAGTATTATGGAACTAGTAAAGACTCTTCAAATATATTTCATGATAGGGCAAGTCTGAGGACTGGCCACTCTGTTTTTACCTCCCCTTAGATCTCTCATATCATAGGAGGGGTCACAAGTGTTTGTGCAGTTAATTCTGCTGTGCAGATGGGGGGGGGGGGTGGACTTATTGTCCCCGAATTATCTGAAGCCAGATGTGGTCCCATGCAAATGAGAGGATACCTTTGCACCTGCACCCACATGGCAGACGCATGTGTAGGGCCACATAGGCGTCTAGAAGCAACACTGAGTGGGTCGCAAATGCCCACTGAGGGTACTTTTGAGGGCAGTCGAAGGGACCCTTTCGGCTTCTGTCCCTCAATGCACCCATTGCAGGGAAAAGCCATTCACCTCTCATCGAAATAAGCTTCGTTTTCGTACAATACAAAACAGAAACGTGGTTTGCAAGCATGACTTCTTTTCTCACCGCTGTGCTCTCCACAGCACGGCCGTGTCTGCAGGAGTTCACACCCGAACTGGATAGAGTGCAACTTTCAGTGAGATACTGAGTGAACCCTTCTGGAAGTACATGAAACCAAAACAATTGAAATGATTTATGCACATTTTACGAAACCAACGAAATAAGTATATAAACACTATTGAGAAATGTCTGTTTCTGATTGAGTGTCTCACATCCCCTGGAAAAAAACCATTCAAAAGTGGAATTGCCCCGATATTAAGCTTAGTTTGCTTACACACAAATGACAAACTGTGATTTTGATCTGCATTTAGCTGGTTCTGATCTGTGGATTCAGTCAGATATAATTTACCAGCTTATTGTTCATCGAAGTATAAAGCTGTGGTTTAAGTAGGTGTGCACTGCAGGAAGTTGTTTCATTCAAAAACGGTTCAATATTGCCATTTAGAAGTAACTTCTACAACAATAGTCTCTCTCCTGCCATTGTCTTGAAAATCATTCGTATAGATGTGTTCACAGGCTATTTACATGAACTAAGCTACTTGCTGAGATGAAGAAAAATAACAAATATTACACAAATTACGTCCCTTACATATTGTTTCTTTGAACAAGAAATTCACCATTGATTTTGTTTAGTGTCGTTCTTTTTGTGCCCAACATATTTTATTGACTATATATCCTTGCTATAAATTACAAGGAAGGATATATAAAGACACATTGAATATATAAGTAAAATAACTAGAGGAGCTGTAAAGGTTTAGAAAATTATATATAAAACATGAGCAAATCTAATTTAGAATAAAAACTATAAATTCAGCAAAATATGAAAAAAGGACTTAATGACAAACAGGCAGATGTTATGTGCATATGTAGGAAATGTATACGTTGGACAATCTGTTGTAACAAGCATTTGCAATGCAATAGGTCTCGCATTAGGAAAGTTTGAGCTATTGGTATTGTAAATGGCAAAGTTTTTATTTATGTTTCTTTTTTTTTAAATAGCTAAATTAATAGCTTCGTCATTTACAATGCCAATAGTTATAACTTTCGCAAATGTGATACCTATAGCATTTGTAATGCAATATGTTTTGTATTTACAAACCGCGAGAGGACAAAAAAAAGCTCCGGACCACCGCCTCCTCCCAGGCCTTCAAAAGGGACCTCAAAGTTCTCCTCCTCCAGAGACACCTCCAAAAGTAATTCACGTCCTCTTGCTATTTGTGAGGAAGACTTCCCACTACTGATAATTTCTACTTTCCATGACCATGGAAGTGCCTTCCCAGTGTATGCCTGTGATTGGAGGGTCTGCCTTTTTGCAGTATTTTCCATGTACTGGTGTTCGGTGCCCTTTTGTAACATGCACACACCACTCTGCCCTTGCAACACACGGCTGCTACCTCTCACATGTCTTTGCCTTTGATACTTGCACAAGTGCCACCTTGCCCATGTAACGCTTGTTCCTGAGCCTGAGTGTCTAGCACTTATTGCAGGACTATACCTCTAATTATACTCTGTTTTATCTTATAACTGCACACTTGTCACTTTCATTTCCTCTTGTGCACTTTTGACTACCTCATGTATTTTGGTTGCTCACAATTTTTACTCAAGTATTTTGTTTGCTCACGATTGTCACTATTACCTTTACTACCCATGTATTCTGGTTGCTCACAATTTTTACTCAAGTATTTTGTTTGCTCACGATTGTCACTATTACCTTTACTACCTCATGTATTTTTGGTTGCTCATAGTTTTTACTACCTCATGTATTTTGTTTGCTCACAATTGTCACTATTACCTTATGTAAGTAACGTATGTTTTTGCAACCTGTTCTTTTGTAATGTTTCTCATTATGTTTCATTTCTGTTCCTAATGTGAAGCGCTCTGACGCCTTCGGGTAAAGTCCGCGCTATATAAAAATGCATAAATACATAAATAAATAAATACCGCCTTCGGGTAAAGTCCGCGCTATATAAAAATGCATAAATACATAAATAAATAAATACCGCCTTCGGGTAAAGTCTGCGCTATATAAAAATGCATAAATACATAAATAAATAAATACCGCCTTCGGGTAAAGTCCGCGCTATATAAAAATGCATAAATAAATAAATAAATAAATACCGCCTTCAGGTAAAGTCCGCGCTATATAAAAATGCATAAATAAATACCGCAAATCAAACATCCTCGTCACTCTGCCGGCCTGCGACCAGGAAGTCAGGCAGGCCGGCGCGACAACCGGAAACAGGAAGTAGGAGGGCGGGAGCCTACCCTGCCTCCCACGGAAGAGCGGCGATTGTTTGGAGCACCGGAGCAGGCAGGAGCCTACCTTGCGCCCCGGTGCCGAAGGAGGGAAGAAGAGTCCTGCTGCCGGGCCCTGCAGCTGAGGAGAGCCGCCGCACGAAGGAAGCCGGTGAGTGGGTTGCTGAGCTGCGGGGGAGGGAGCATATGTGCGTGCGCGCGCGCGCGTGCGGGGGGGGCGGGCTGTGTATGTGTGTGTGCGTGCGTGCGTGTGTGTGTGTATGTGTCTTGGAGTGCGTGTGTGTGACTGTGGGGGAGGGGGTGTGTGTGTGAGCGAGTGTCTGTCTGCGCGCGCATGTGTACGGTGCGGGACGCGACGTGCGCGTTCGCGCACACAAATCCAGGAGAAAAAGCTTGTACACCCTCTTGTCCTCCTTCCCCCCAGACTGATCGCTATACGTCTCCAGCTGGACACATGCATCCTTGCGGATGCATTGCCAGCGAGACCCAAAAAGGAGTGTGAAATTTCCAGAATATTAACAGTACTTTTCAGACAAACATAGAATAATGATTTTTACATTAGGTGGATGTGCAGAGTTGCACATTTTTATTCTTTCAAACTTCTAATAATTCTGGTGAACACTAGAATTACTAGTGGTGTTTTACAACTTTTAAACAAGGGAGTCCTCCTGTTTAAAATCAGGACTCTCACACCTCATTATATTTTTTCGAGAAATGAATATGTCAACAGTTTTTTTGTTTTTTTTACTTTACTTATTACATTTGTTGTGGCACATGATAACATGCATAACAAGATAAAGACATTGCTTACAGGTACATTGATAAGCGACTTGAGCCATGGCATATCATTATTAAACAAACACAAGGAGATGATGGCCGGAGCGCTGACACTTTTCAGAAACTCACCCCCAGTCACCGATCTGCGTTGAATCCACCTTAGTTCAGACCCAGCTATGTGCAAATCAGTGTTGACCCTGTGCCTCATGGGAACAGTCCATCCTGAACTGCCAAGCCCAGTCTTCCCTGGACCGGAAACAAGCATCCTGGGCACAGTTTCTGGGTAACACCCCTCATCAGCCAGACTAGCTTTAAACCAGTGGCAAGGTGAGCAAGGGACCCATGTCTAGGCATATCCTGCCAACTTAGGGTGAACAATGCAAACACAAGGAGAGATTGGACAGAGTACGGAATCTTTTAAGACACTCACCCCCAGTCACAGATATGGGTTTTATACATCATTGTTCTTTAACTAACTTCACCACCCCTGTTCACACCCAGTGATTTGAAAATCAGTCATTCATCTTGTTCCTCATGGGAACAGTCAAGCAGTGTTCAAAAGTACTGTCAGAGCATGACATTTGGTAAACTGGGTCGAGTGTGTAGGATCGAATGGCCTTATGTAGAAATTTAAAATGTAAAAGTGCTTGTGATTGACTGATATGAGTATTGATTGGGAACAGCAAAAGACCGAATGTTGTCGGGAAGTGGGTAGTCTAGGTCAGAACAGTCATGCCTGATGGAGTCACTTTTTTTGTCAGACAGATATGATACAGCCTAGAGATTAATCGTCACCCGCCAGCATGAGATATAATAAGCATCAATGTTGGGAAACCATCTGGGGATATTAAGTATATTAAGGATACACAAGAAAGTGAAGTGGTGTGGAGCCAATATTGTCCATAATGTGAATATCGTGGCACTGTAGGGTTCTTTAGAAGAGCTTTTGACACATGAGGAAGAGCCAGAGCTTATCGGCCAGGGGTAGGGGAGGGGAGTAGAGGAGGCCTCTTCCCAATTCAAGGTGGAGCTTTCTCCATGATATAGTTTGGATATTGTATGGGTTCATAGGGATGCCTTTTGGTAACATGAATGAGGGTGATTTGATCTGTAAAAACAGGTTTGCTATCCTAGCGCAAAATGATAGTTGCGGATCTATTGTTGGTGCCGAACTACCCATGATTGATGTGCCCCAAGGATATGGGGAATTCCAGCTCCCAGGTACTCTTGGTTCCCTAGCGTCAATAGAGGAAGGTACTAATCCCCTGACTTTAGTAGTAAAGCATTTGTGCAAATTGTTAGAGGTCATGCAAGTTAAAATTGACCGTCTCACTGCCACAGTAAATAACATCAGGACGGGCTCGAGCCCCTGTTGAACCTGTACAGCAAATGCGAAAGGTAGAGGATCATGTAGAAGCCAGGAGGATGAGGCTACTGAACGTAGTGTCTCCCATACTAGTAAAGTAAAAACTCCCACTTTTCCCGGTATTTCACACAGTGAAGCGGCTAGAGTGGCGGGGGGAGTGCCACATGCTCATAATGATTATGGAAATGGGGCTAGACAACATAATGCAATAGCAGGGGATACGCAGTCTGGGGAAAATGGTGTTGGTTCCACATCGGGGGGCAGATTTATTGAACAATGGAACTCTGCTAGCCACATAGATAATAGAAATGTATCCACGAGCCTGAGAACCCAACAGCCTAATGTTCATTTGAGCAAATCACCAAAAGTGTACATGGTGAATGTCCCCAAACTGAGCCCTAGTAAGGACCATGAAACTTTAATTAACAAGGCAATCCACTGGATCAGGTACGTCAGGGGTTGACGAGCTGTAATTAGAGATGATATCCTCAGTGCTCAGAGGATCATTTCCCAAGGGGATATAGTAGATTGTATCGAACTAACTTTCAAAAGTACAAACTTGGCAGAAAACCTAATACAGTTGGAGTTCAGAAGCTGTTCCCCAGACTATTCTACAATACAAATGAGATCCTCTCTCCCCCAGAAATGGCTGATGGGTCCTGAAAAGCGAGATCGAGGGAGTGTATTAGGAAGTTCTGGCTTAGATTGTAACGATTGACTACTCAGTGAAATTGCCCAAGTAGGACACACTGAATGCATGCCAGTGGAAAACCAAAGCCAACATATAGTCTCTAACCCGTGCACTAATCCTATAATAGCAATCTCAAGGTTTTATGAGGTTCCTGACCCCACTGTGTCAAATACAAATCCAATCTCAAATGTCAGCCTCATATACGGCCCTTCTAAACCCAGATCGATTTTATCCTGGAATGTAGCAGGTTTGAAAACGAAGGCTGATTCCCCGGAGTGGGCCTCGTTTATTAGTTTGAATAATATATGCTTATTCCAGGAAACCTGGTTATTAGAAGCTTTGTATTTTCCTGGGTATTTGAACTTTAGTGTTCCGGCAGAAAAGGGAGGAAGAGGACGCCCCTTGGGTGGATTATCTATTTGGATTAGGCAGGACCTAGATGTTAGTATAAAGATTATCCCCTCTAACCATCGCGATATTCAGATTCTTACTCTCAAGTCTGGAATCAACAAACCCGTAGACATCTATAACTTGTATGCGAGGAGTACTGGGGGTAAGAAATCGGAAACTGTAGCTGTCCTAGAAGAACTTATAGAATGTTATTCCCAGCATTCATATAAAGTTCTAAAAGGTGATTTTAACACGACCTTTGAGCACTTGATAGGTGGCGACTGGAACATCTCGGACGAGGAAGACAGAGAGTGGGGAGTCCCCAAACTTGAATTGGAGCCAGTCAAAAGGTAGACCGAACTAACAATCCAGATTAATTCACTCAGTTTGAATAAGGGGTTGAGAGCTGCCAATGGCAGGGCACTGCACGATAAGTTAGGTGCCACTACTTTGAGGAGTGGCCCTCGAGAAAGCAGAATTGACTATATCCTGATAAGTCTTGGACTATGGAAATATCTAGAGGATATGTCAGTTATCAACAGGGTTGAGAGTGATCACAACCCTTTATGTATGTCCTTGACCTATTGGAAGGGGGCTGGCTGAAGGGTCCTCCCCTGATATAGTCATCTCAAATGATATGCGCCATGTTAGATGGGCCAAAGCGTCAGAATGCCAAGAGCATACAGATTTTATATCCAGCAAGCTACGCAAGCAACAAGCGAAATGGGGATACAAGCTAGCAAAGGGGACATGGTTTTAGCTTTAGAAATGGGTACCAAGATTCATGAATCCTTTTTTTGGTGATTTAAAAAGTTTATTTGTTAGGCCGTGCAAGTTAAATAAAAATCATACCCATCACCCCCCATGTTGGTATACCGAGGAGTGTAGGCAAGCCCGATTAGATCTGGGAAGAGCCATTAAAAGTGGATCAAGTAGTAGTGTGTGCCTTGCTAGGATGGCCTACAAAAACACAGTATCTAAATCTAAGCATGCCTGGGATGAGCATAGGTGGCAAGACCTTAAAGAAGCGGGAGCCCAAAAAGATTCGAGAAGATTCTGGAATACTCTCAAGTGGGGTAGTGAGTTCAATCCTGACAAGCCCCAAAATTGGGTAGCACAAGATGAATGGGTGGCCTACTTCAAACCACAATATGCCAAGGGAGTGGATTCAAACTTAAATATGCAGGTTCCATACTTACCCTTTATGGATGATGCATTCATCCTAGGTAATGTGCACCGTGCCTTAGATCTAGTGGTCCCAGGAAGAGCACCAGGCATAGACGGAGTCCCAGCAGACATATTCCTGCATGAGAAAGACTCCTGGGGAAGGTACATATTGTTGTTGGCTAACATAATAGCTAAAGGTGCTCCTATACCCAAATCATGGAATCGGGCGGAAATCATACCAGTATTTAAGAAAGGGGATACATCGCTACCTGGTAACTACTGCCCAATCAGCCTGATTGATACCATGCAAAAAATCTTTGGCAGGCTGCTTTTAAACAAGGTACAGGAGTCAGGAGTGGGAACAAGATCAGAATATTTTATCCCATCTTCAAGCAGGATTCAGAGCCTCTATTAGTACAGTTGACCAAGTATTGCATTTTGCTATGCTGTACTGGTAGACTGTACAAATAGGCGGAGGCAGCCTATACGCTGCCTATATTGATTTAAGGGCAGCATTCGATCTTGTCCCTCGCTCAACCCTGTGGTCCATTCTAAATTATATGGGTATGCCCCGTCCCCTTCTTTCTTTAATTGTAAGACTCCACGAATTCAATTTTGCACAGATTAGGTGTGGTCGTCCAGGAAATGTTACCTGTCAGTTTCCTGTTGAAAAAGGGGTACGGCAAAGTTGTGTCCTTGCGCCAACTGTATTTTCTATGTATATAAATGACGCGGCTAAAATACTGACTGGAGCCAATGTCGACGCCCCAACCCTAGCAGGAGCTAAAGTACCCATTTTAATGTTCGCCGACGATTGTCTAATTATTGCAAAAACCCCGAGTGTATTGCAAAAGGCATCAGGAATTTTTGAAAACTTTTGTAGCACTCGAGGTTTGGAAGTGAATGTTTTAAAATCAAAATGTATGTCTTTTAATCAACCCAAATCTTTTAGAATCATTATAACCATGAACAAATTACCTCTTGAGAAGGTCCAAGCCTTTAGTTACCTGGGGGTCAGCATCCAACATGATCTGTCTTGGAAACAGCAGGTTGAGCTGGCAACCCTTAAGCACCAAGTATGAGCTCAGGGAAGCCCTGGGCTACCAAAGGCACAACTTTGAGGGGCCAAAAGGCCTCACCAGGTTAATCAAACCATAAGCTTTTTTGTATTCAAATTTAAACCAGTGGTTTACTTCAGTTTTATATTTTCATCATAAGAATGACAATGATGCTCTAACTCAATATTCATACATTTACATGCAATCTGTGTTTATACACTCGTTGAAAATTTCAAAAACTTATTGACTGTAAACAAAAACATTCTTATTATCAAGTATATGTTTAAGGTACATATATTCCAATTTCAAACATGGTTTCCCAATGCATTTCGGGTTCATACAGAACCCTTCGTCAGGGGAAGTATCAAAATGAATCAATAAGTAATGTGGGAACAATATTTTCAAAAATCACTTTCGAGGTCACTGTGTTCTGAGGTACGACGTGGCAGGACCTACGAGGCAACAATAATACACATTTTGTGAACACGTATCATACATATATTCAGGATGTACATGCAGGCATAAGGGGAAACGAAACTAGGGAGTAACGCTGAACCAGTGCTCACCCAAAGAATCAAAGAATCCAAAGAAAAAAAGTAAAAAAATAAAAAAATAATAAAATGATAAAAGAAAGTACCCAAAAGCACGAAGGTGAAAATCCTCTAGATGATAATGAAGAAAACGAGATGTTCGTGTTTAATACCCATGTGTGTGTGTAACTTGCGATACACAAGATAAAATGCCCTGTAGTAGTGGATAAGTCTCATTAACAGGTGTGTAAAGTAGTGCGGACGAAGGGGCCCCGCATTACCAAAGTGTCGATGCTCAACTAAAAAAAATGCTAGACTAAAGGTAAATTGTCTCACCAATCCGGGTCCCCTGTGGGGAACTCGGTCGAAGAGGCTGTTCTGAAGTGAACCGAAGCAGACCTTAGACAAAACCATAAACGTTCTGCAATGATGAAGACAACAGCATAAGCCATAAAACGTCTGCATCTAACAATAGCCACCATTACTAAGCTCACGATTGTCACTATTACCTTTACTACCTCATGTATTTTTGGTTGCTCATAGTTTTTACTACCTCATGTATTTTGTTTGCTCACAATTGTCACTATTACCTTATGTAAGTAACGTATGTTTTTGCAACCTGTTCTTTTGTAATGTTTCTCATTATGTTTCATTTCTGTTCCTAATGTGAAGCGCTCTGACGCCTTCGGGTAAAGTCCGCGCTATATAAAAATGCATAAATACATAAATAAATAAATACCGCCTTCGGGTAAAGTCCGCGCTATATAAAAATGCATAAATACATAAATAAATAAATACCGCCTTCGGGTAAAGTCTGCGCTATATAAAAATGCATAAATACATAAATAAATAAATACCGCCTTTGGGTAAAGTCCGCGCTATATAAAAATGCATAAATAAATAAATAAATAAATACCGCCTTCAGGTAAAGTCCGCGCTATATAAAAATGCATAAATAAATACCGCAAATCAAACATCCTCGTCACTCTGCCGGCCTGCGACCAGGAAGTCAGGCAGGCCGGCGCGACAACCGGAAACAGGAAGTAGGAGGGCGGGAGCCTACCCTGCCTCCCACGGAAGAGCGGCGATTGTTTGGAGCACCGGAGCAGGCAGGAGCCTACCTTGCGCCCCGGTGCCGAAGGAGGGAAGAAGAGTCCTGCTGCCGGGCCCTGCAGCTGAGGAGAGCCGCCGCACGAAGGAAGCCGGTGAGTGGGTTGCTGAGATGCGGGGGAGGGAGCATATGTGCGTGCGCGCGCGCGCGTGCGGGGGGGGCGGGCTGTGTATGTGTGTGTGCGTGCGTGCGTGTGTGTGTGTATGTGTCTTGGAGTGCGTGTGTGTGACTGTGGGGGAGGGGGTGTGTGTGTGAGCGAGTGTCTGTCTGCGCGCGCATGTGTACGGTGCGGGACGCGACGTGCGCGTTCGCGCACACAAATCCAGGAGAAAAAGCTTGTACACCCTCTTGTCCTCCTTCCCCCCAGACTGATCGCTATACGTCTCCAGCTGGACACATGCATCCTTGCGGATGCATTGCCAGCGAGACCCAAAAAGGAGTGTGAAATTTCCAGAATATTAACAGTACTTTTCAGACAAACATAGAATAATGATTTTTACATTAGGTGGATGTGCAGAGTTGCACATTTTTATTCTTTCAAACTTCTAATAATTCTGGTGAACACTAGAATTACTAGTGGTGTTTTACAACTTTTAAACAAGGGAGTCCTCCTGTTTAAAATCAGGACTCTCACACCTCATTATATTTTTTCGAGAAATGAATATGTCAACAGTTTTTTTGTTTTTTTTACTTTACTTATTACATTTGTTGCGGCACATGATAACATGCATAACAAGATAAAGACATTGCTTACAGGTACATTGATAAGCGACTTGAGCCATGGCATATCATTATTAAACAAACACAAGGAGATGATGGCCGGAGCGCTGACACTTTTCAGAAACTCACCCCCAGTCACCGATCTGCGTTGAATCCACCTTAGTTCAGACCCAGCTATGTGCAAATCAGTGTTGACCCTGTGCCTCATGGGAACAGTCCATCCTGAACTGCCAAGCCCAGTCTTCCCTGGACCGGAAACAAGCATCCTGGGCACAGTTTCTGGGTAACACCCCTCATCAGCCAGACTAGCTTTAAACCAGTGGCAAGGTGAGCAAGGGACCCATGTCTAGGCATATCCTGCCAACTTAGGGTGAACAATGCAAACACAAGGAGAGATTGGACAGAGTACGGAATCTTTTAAGACACTCACCCCCAGTCACAGATATGGGTTTTATACATCATTGTTCTTTAACTAACTTCACCACCCCTGTTCACACCCAGTGATTTGAAAATCAGTCATTCATCTTGTTCCTCATGGGAACAGTCAAGCAGTGTTCAAAAGTACTGTCAGAGCATGACATTTGGTAAACTGGGTCGAGTGTGTAGGATCGAATGGCCTTATGTAGAAATTTAAAATGTAAAAGTGCTTGTGATTGACTGATATGAGTATTGATTGGGAACAGCAAAAGACCGAATGTTGTCGGGAAGTGGGTAGTCTAGGTCAGAACAGTCATGCCTGATGGAGTCACTTTTTTTGTCAGACAGATATGATACAGCCTAGAGATTAATCGTCACCCGCCAGCATGAGATATAATAAGCATCAATGTTGGGAAACCATCTGGGGATATTAAGTATATTAAGGATACACAAGAAAGTGAAGTGGTGTGGAGCCAATATTGTCCATAATGTGAATATCGTGGCACTGTAGGGTTCTTTAGAAGAGCTTTTGACACATGAGGAAGAGCCAGAGCTTATCGGCCAGGGGTAGGGGAGGGGAGTAGAGGAGGCCTCTTCCCAATTCAAGGTGGAGCTTTCTCCATGATATAGTTTGGATATTGTATGGGTTCATAGGGATGCCTTTTGGTAACATGAATGAGGGTGATTTGATCTGTAAAAACAGGTTTGCTATCCTAGCGCAAAATGATAGTTGCGGATCTATTGTTGGTGCCGAACTACCCATGATTGATGTGCCCCAAGGATATGGGGAATTCCAGCTCCCAGGTACTCTTGGTTCCCTAGCGTCAATAGAGGAAGGTACTAATCCCCTGACTTTAGTAGTAAAGCATTTGTGCAAATTGTTAGAGGTCATGCAAGTTAAAATTGACCGTCTCACTGCCACAGTAAATAACATCAGGACGGGCTCGAGCCCCTGTTCAACCTGTACAGCAAATGCGAAAGGTAGAGGATCATGTAGAAGCCAGGAGGATGAGGCTACTGAACGTAGTGTCTCCCATACTAGTAAAGTAAAAACTCCCACTTTTCCCGGTATTTCACACAGTGAAGCGGCTAGAGTGGCGGGGGGAGTGCCACATGCTCATAATGATTATGGAAATGGGGCTAGACAACATAATGCAATAGCAGGGGATACGCAGTCTGGGGAAAATGGTGTTGGTTCCACATCGGGGGGCAGATTTATTGAACAATGGAACTCTGCTAGCCACATAGATAATAGAAATGTATCCACGAGCCTGAGAACCCAACAGCCTAATGTTCATTTGAGCAAATCACCAAAAGTGTACATGGTGAATGTCCCCAAACTGAGCCCTAGTAAGGACCATGAAACTTTAATTAACAAGGCAATCCACTGGATCAGGTACGTCAGGGGTTGACGAGCTGTAATTAGAGATGATATCCTCAGTGCTCAGAGGATCATTTCCCAAGGGGATATAGTAGATTGTATCGAACTAACTTTCAAAAGTACAAACTTGGCAGAAAACCTAATACAGTTGGAGTTCAGAAGCTGTTCCCCAGACTATTCTACAATACAAATGAGATCCTCTCTCCCCCAGAAATGGCTGATGGGTCCTGAAAAGCGAGATCGAGGGAGTGTATTAGGAAGTTCTGGCTTAGATTGTAACGATTGACTACTCAGTGAAATTGCCCAAGTAGGACACACTGAATGCATGCCAGTGGAAAACCAAAGCCAACATATAGTCTCTAACCCGTGCACTAATCCTATAATAGCAATCTCAAGGTTTTATGAGGTTCCTGACCCCACTGTGTCAAATACAAATCCAATCTCAAATGTCAGCCTCATATACGGCCCTTCTAAACCCAGATCGATTTTATCCTGGAATGTAGCAGGTTTGAAAACGAAGGCTGATTCCCCGGAGTGGGCCTCGTTTATTAGTTTGAATAATATATGCTTATTCCAGGAAACCTGGTTATTAGAAGCTTTGTATTTTCCTGGGTATTTGAACTTTAGTGTTCCGGCAGAAAAGGGAGGAAGAGGACGCCCCTTGGGTGGATTATCTATTTGGATTAGGCAGGACCTAGATGTTAGTATAAAGATTATCCCCTCTAACCATCGCGATATTCAGATTCTTACTCTCAAGTCTGGAATCAACAAACCCGTAGACATCTATAACTTGTATGCGAGGAGTACTGGGGGTAAGAAATCGGAAACTGTAGCTGTCCTAGAAGAACTTATAGAATGTTATTCCCAGCATTCATATAAAGTTCTAAAAGGTGATTTTAACACGACCTTTGAGCACTTGATAGGTGGCGACTGGAACATCTCGGACGAGGAAGACAGAGAGTGGGGAGTCCCCAAACTTGAATTGGAGCCAGTCAAAAGGTAGACCGAACTAACAATCCAGATTAATTCACTCAGTTTGAATAAGGGGTTGAGAGCTGCCAATGGCAGGGCACTGCACGATAAGTTAGGTGCCACTACTTTGAGGAGTGGCCCTCGAGAAAGCAGAATTGACTATATCCTGATAAGTCTTGGACTATGGAAATATCTAGAGGATATGTCAGTTATCAACAGGGTTGAGAGTGATCACAACCCTTTATGTATGTCCTTGACCTATTGGAAGGGGGCTGGCTGAAGGGTCCTCCCCTGATATAGTCATCTCAAATGATATGCGCCATGTTAGATGGGCCAAAGCGTCAGAATGCCAAGAGCATACAGATTTTATATCCAGCAAGCTACGCAAGCAACAAGCGAAATGGGGATACAAGCTAGCAAAGGGGACATGGTTTTAGCTTTAGAAATGGGTACCAAGATTCATGAATCCTTTTTTTGGTGATTTAAAAAGTTTATTTGTTAGGCCGTGCAAGTTAAATAAAAATCATACCCATCACCCCCCATGTTGGTATACCGAGGAGTGTAGGCAAGCCCGATTAGATCTGGGAAGAGCCATTAAAAGTGGATCAAGTAGTAGTGTGTGCCTTGCTAGGATGGCCTACAAAAACACAGTATCTAAATCTAAGCATGCCTGGGATGAGCATAGGTGGCAAGACCTTAAAGAAGCGGGAGCCCAAAAAGATTCGAGAAGATTCTGGAATACTCTCAAGTGGGGTAGTGAGTTCAATCCTGACAAGCCCCAAAATTGGGTAGCACAAGATGAATGGGTGGCCTACTTCAAACCACAATATGCCAAGGGAGTGGATTCAAACTTAAATATGCAGGTTCCATACTTACCCTTTATGGATGATGCATTCATCCTAGGTAATGTGCACCGTGCCTTAGATCTAGTGGTCCCAGGAAGAGCACCAGGCATAGACGGAGTCCCAGCAGACATATTCCTGCATGAGAAAGACTCCTGGGGAAGGTACATATTGTTGTTGGCTAACATAATAGCTAAAGGTGCTCCTATACCCAAATCATGGAATCGGGCGGAAATCATACCAGTATTTAAGAAAGGGGATACATCGCTACCTGGTAACTACTGCCCAATCAGCCTGATTGATACCATGCAAAAAATCTTTGGCAGGCTGCTTTTAAACAAGGTACAGGAGTCAGGAGTGGGAACAAGATCAGAATATTTTATCCCATCTTCAAGCAGGATTCAGAGCCTCTATTAGTACAGTTGACCAAGTATTGCATTTTGCTATGCTGTACTGGTAGACTGTACAAATAGGCGGAGGCAGCCTATACGCTGCCTATATTGATTTAAGGGCAGCATTCGATCTTGTCCCTCGCTCAACCCTGTGGTCCATTCTAAATTATATGGGTATGCCCCGTCCCCTTCTTTCTTTAATTGTAAGACTCCACGAATTCAATTTTGCACAGATTAGGTGTGGTCGTCCAGGAAATGTTACCTGTCAGTTTCCTGTTGAAAAAGGGGTACGGCAAAGTTGTGTCCTTGCGCCAACTGTATTTTCTATGTATATAAATGACGCGGCTAAAATACTGACTGGAGCCAATGTCGACGCCCCAACCCTAGCAGGAGCTAAAGTACCCGTTTTAATGTTCGCCGACGATTGTCTAATTATTGCAAAAACCCCGAGTGTATTGCAAAAGGCATCAGGAATTTTTGAAAACTTTTGTAGCACTCGAGGTTTGGAAGTGAATGTTTTAAAATCAAAATGTATGTCTTTTAATCAACCCAAATCTTTTAGAATCATTATAACCATGAACAAATTACCTCTTGAGAAGGTCAAAGCCTTTAGTTACCTGGGGGTCAACATCCAACATGATCTGTCTTGGAAACAGCAGGTTGAGCTGGCAACCCTTAAGCACCAAGTATGAGCTCAGGGAAGCCCTGGGCTACCAAAGGCACAACTTTGAGGGGCCAAAAGGCCTCACCAGGTTAATCAAACCATAAGCTTTTTTGTATTCAAATTTAAACCAGTGGTTTACTTCAGTTTTATATTTTCATCATAAGAATGACAATGATGCTCTAACTCAATATTCATACATTTACATGCAATCTGTGTTTATACACTCGTTGAAAATTTCAAAAACTTATTGACTGTAAACAAAAACATTCTTATTATCAAGTATATGTTTAAGGTACATATATTCCAATTTCAAACATGGTTTCCCAATGCATTTCGGGTTCATACAGAACCCTTCGTCAGGGGAAGTATCAAAATGAATCAATAAGTAATGTGGGAACAATATTTTCAAAAATCACTTTCGAGGTCACTGTGTTCTGAGGTACGACGTGGCAGGACCTACGAGGCAACAATAATACACATTTTGTGAACACGTATCATACATATATTCAGGATGTACATGCAGGCATAAGGGGAAACGAAACTAGGGAGTAACGCTGAACCAGTGCTCACCCAAAGAATCAAAGAATCCAAAGAAAAAAAGTAAAAAAATAAAAAAATAATAAAATGATAAAAGAAAGTACCCAAAAGCACGAAGGTGAAAATCCTCTAGATGATAATGAAGAAAACGAGATGTTCGTGTTTAATACCCATGTGTGTGTGTAACTTGCGATACACAAGATAAAATGCCCTGTAGTAGTGGATAAGTCTCATTAACAGGTGTGTAAAGTAGTGCGGACGAAGGGGCCCCGCATTACCAAAGTGTCGATGCTCAACTAAAAAAAATGCTAGACTAAAGGTAAATTGTCTCACCAATCCGGGTCCCCTGTGGGGAACTCGGTCGAAGAGGCTGTTCTGAAGTGAACCGAAGCAGACCTTAGACAAAACCATAAACGTTCTGCAATGATGAAGACAAGAGCATAAGCCATAAAACGTCTGCATCTAACAATAGCCACCATTACTAAGGTATTAAATGACCGGACTTACCCTCTCAGATTAGGGTACCTCAACCGAAGCTGCAGCTAACGGGTTAAGACGAACGGACTTCTGGTACAACAGTAAAAAAGCCTGCAGGGATACTAGCAAGCGCAGTGCGTATTAATGACTGCGCCGTGTTCGAGAGACCATATATACCCAAATTAAAGACAACAGGACTTACCCTCACGGGGAAAAAAGTTGAGCTACTCGTCCGAGTGATCAACTGCTCACTGGAAACAAATAAGGTTTCCGTTAGTCGAACTAAGAAGCAAACTAATGCGATCTAATAAATGTTCGTGAGAGTTCAAAACTCACCAGCCTCACTGCAACGGCGCCAAACATCCAAAGGTAACGCGACTCCGCCCACCTAGTCACCTGGTGCGGATGTCGATTATTAAGAGAAACAAAAAAGGGAGAGATCCAGAGCTAAAAAACAGACCCAGGTGTCTCCATGTTGGAGGAGAGAAGGCATAATCCTAAAGTGTAGTGCATACTTCAGGTATAGTGGCAAGGCAAAGATGTGAGTCATGAAAATATCATGCAATCAAGAAATAAAAAGATAAAAATGAGAAGGGAAAAAATAATAAATTGAAGATAGCATAGTATAAGAGCCATCACAACTAGATCAGTAACGGCAACCTGCTAGACTTGGTAATTACTCAGAAACCCCGCTTCGGGTCACTGTGTATGATAGCCCAGCTGATATGAAAAAAATAAAAAACACTCAGTCAAAGGTTATAGAAAAGTGATAACTTGAGCAGGCAAAATCATAATTGGCTATGAAAAGGAACAGCGTATTCCCGTACAATCTAAACATTCTAATACAGAAATCTAATTTACAGAAAGCATAGCAGTTCGTAATGGTCATTAAGACCTCCTGGACTGACTGTCCCCAGAAATGTTATCCAGTGTGTTTCTCTTCTCGCTAGATAAGTGTTAAACTCCATACCTGCTACTTTTAGAACCTTCTCCAGGATAGTGAACCGCAGTTGTGGTATTGTGTGTTTGGCTGCTACCCAATGTCTAGCCAGGGGGGAATGGGTGTTCTGATTTCTAATCCGACTCTTGTGTTCCACTATGCGAGTTTTTACCGCCCTAGTTGTTCTGCCGACATATACTAGCCCGCAAGGGCATTTTATCCCGTATATGACGCCTTCAGTGGTACAATCTGCTTTGTATTTCAACGGTATTCCTAATCCAGTGTGCGGATGCATGAATAAATTACCCATGATGACATTGCCACATTGGCCGCAGTTGTAACATTTCATCATTCCCTTCTCTTTTGTTCTAGGAAGCAACTTCTTGGGTTTTAGAATTTCCCGTAGATTTTTTGTTCTTGTGTGCGCAAACAGTGGTGTGCCATGAAATACTGTGACTAGGTGGGCGGAGTCGCGCTACCTTTGGATGTTTGGCGCCGTTGCAGTGAGGCTGGTGAGTTTTGAACTCTCACGAACATTTATTAGATCGCATTAGTTTGCTTCTTAGTTCGACTAACGGAAACCTTATTTGTTTCCAGTGAGCAGTTGATCACTCCGACGAGTAGCTCAACTTTTTTCCCCGTGAGGGTAAGTCCTGTTGTCTTTAATTTGGGTATATATGGTCTCTCGAACACGGCGCAGTCATTAATACGCACTGCGCTTGCTCGTATCCCTGCAGGCTTGTTTACTGTTGTACCAGAAGTCCGTTCGTCTTAACCCGTTAGCTGCAGCTTCGGTTGAGGTACCCTAATCTGAGAGGGTAAGTCCGGTCATTTAATACCTTAGTAATGGTGGCTATTGTTAGATGCAGACGTTTTATGGCTTATGCTCTTGTCTTCATCATTGCAGAACGTTTATGGTTTTGTCTAAGGTCTGCTTCAGTTCACTTCAGAACAGCCTCTTCGACCGAGTTCCCCACAGGGGACCCGGATTGGTGAGACAATTTACCTTTAGTCTAGCATTTTTTTAGTTGAGCATCGACACTTTGGTAATGCGGGGCCCCTTGGTCCGCACTACTTTACACACCTGTTAATGAGACTTATCCACTACTACAGGGCATTTTATCTTGTGTATCGCAAGTTACACACACACATGGGTATTAAACACGAACATCTCGTTTTCTTCATTATCATCTAGAGGATTTTCACCTTCGTGCTTTTGGGTACTTTAATCATTTTATTATTTTTTTATTTTTTTATTTGGATTCTTTGATTCTTTGGGTGAGCACTGGTTCAGCGTTACTCCCTAGTTTCGTTTCCCCTTATGCCTGCATGTACATCCTGAATATATGTATGATACGTGTTCACAAAATGTCTATTATTGTTGCCTCGTAGGTCCTGCCACGTCGTACCTCAGAACACAGTGACCTCGAAAGTGATTTTTGAAAATATTGTTCCCACATTACTTATTGATTCATTTTGATACTTCCCCTGACGAAGGGTTCTGTATGAACCCGAAATGCATTGGGAAACCATGTTTGAAATTGGAATATATGTACCTTAAACATATACTTGATAATAAGAATGTTTTTGTTTACAGTCAATAAGTTTTTGAAATTTTCAACGAGTGTATAAACACAGATTGCATGTAAATGTATGAATATTGAGTTAGAGCATCATTGTCATTCTTATGATGAAATTATAAAACGGAAATAAACCACTGGTTTAAATTTGAATACAAAAAAGCTTATGGTTTGATTAACCTGGTGAGGCCTTTTGGCCCCTCAAAGTTGTGCCTTTGGTAGCCCAGGGCTTCCCTGAGCTCATACTTGGTATTTATTCCACTGGGGGGGCGGGGCACGCTCCCTCTCAACCATTGAGCACACTAAACAGCATTAGCATTGATTAAGCACACACAGGTTCACAGAAACACAGGTGTGCTATTCCACCACTTTTCTGATAATTTCTTAACTATAGTGCCCACTGAGTGGACCAGCACCCATATTCTAACATGTGCTGGCAAGATATAGCAAGTCTGACGACTAATCAGGCAGAAACCAAGGTGTACTCAACAGAAGATGCAGAAACAATGTATGCATTAGTAAAAGAAGTAAGAGAATTCGGTACAGCCACAGGTACCACGACGCAACAATTGAAGCAATTAGAATATCTGATGAGAAAAGAAGTTAACCAAAGATTACATGCGACTACTCTCATCGAGTACCATAAAGTGAAACGTATTCCCCGTGGTCTGAGGATCGCACTGCGCCCTATGCTCTTTAAATTCAACAGATCTTTCATGTCACGTTGGTACGCCATTTTAAACAAGTGCTCGTTGGACCTCATTCTATTAATCATTGAGGAGATTTCCACTTTATTAGTTGAACGAACATTTGACATCAACAAACTAAAAGACGAAATTAGTCAACGTATGGAACAAGAAGATTGGCAGGCTGTCTTGGAAAAAATTAACAAGAATCTGGATGCTCAAGCAAAGGAAGTTCATGAGAGGAAGACCCGGAAATTCCGCCGGGATACTATAGACTATAAACTAGACGAGGTTTATACCTGGGCGGAAAAGTATGCACAGAAGAGAGCCTTTAAACAACCGGGAGCCACCTCCTCTGAGGAAAGTATTGCCACTGACCAGGATCTATCCATGCAAAGACCTAGTGCTACATCTGTGCAAATAACAAGGGTGACATCAGAAGAATCCGCCACAACTTCCACAGAGCGTGGGCCTTTTTTATTGGTAGGCCCCAATGCCAAAATTCCACCAGACAAGAATCTACCAGCCGTAGACGAAGCTGTAGGCATGGAAAAACCAAAACCCAGCAAGGAGCAAGGCAGACCACAACGAACAACGAAGAAATGAACTCTCTAGTCATAAACATTTCCAATAGAACTCTCAGCAGAGAGGAAGAACTTGTACTTAACAAGGGGATTTCATTTGTCCCGACTTACGTATCTAATGCACTTGAAACGGAGGTTGCCCTCTTTAAATTTATGTGAAAGATGAGACTCAGGTGGTTCTTTACCATCAACCCTAGTGCCACCAACTTGACAGAAGAACAACGTAAGTTCAGACCGAAGAGCAAGTTCTTAGCACCCATCTCTCACAAGACACTGGACACATTTGAAACGCTAGTTAAGAAGGATCTTGAGAGCATAAAATATGATTCTACAACACACTTGAATCTTACCATTAAGGAACGGAGGATACTCAATAAACTGAGACAAGACACTTCAATCACGTTCCTTCCAGCTGACAAAGGAGGAGCTCTTGTAGTACTAAACACAGACTTTTACAACACGAATGTTAACCAACATGTACAAGATGAAACCACATACATACCCATGGAGCATGACCCTACCATGGAATTAATGGGAGCTCTAAGCACCCTTGTACACAAGGCGCTTGACTCAGGAGTCATAGATGAGAACACGATGAAGTTTCTTTTGAACACCACACCCAAGGTTCCCACCATATACATGTTACCGAAGGTAACCTCCATTTCGTCCCATAGTGGCCGGGTGTGGCTCGATCCACGAACCAGTGGGATATTACTTGGATCACCATTTACAACCACTAGTACAGACATGGACATCTTACGTGAAGGACACGACTGACTGCCTCAAGAAATTGGAAACTATACGTCATCTTTTTCTGGAAGACATCTGGCTCTGCACCATTGACGTGGTATCATTATATACCTCAATTGCACACAATGAGGGTTTAGAAGCGGTAGAATGGCGACTACTAAACTCGGAGATTAATCATGACAAAGGTATATTTCTTTTTGAACTGTTACACTTTGCCTTATACCATAGCTACTTCACCTGGCAAGAAAAATTCTACATTCAACGTACCGGAACCTCCATGGGTTTTCCGGGAGCGCCTTCGTATGCTAACATCTTTATGTCCCATTTTGAGGAACAATTCATTGTATCCAATTCGACTTGGCAAACCAAAGCAGCATTATTTCTTCGTTACATTGATGACATTTTAGTACTCTGGACAGGAACCAGGGAAGAGTTGGAAGAGAGCATTCACACATTAAATATGTGCAACCCTCGAATTAAATTCACTCATGTCATTGATAAGGATACAATACACTTTCTTGACATTGAAATCAGGAGAACTCCTGCAGGATTGGAAACAGCAATGTACAGGAAACCCACTGATGTCAACAACGCCGTGTGGTTTTCAAGTGCACATCCCTATAGTTTGAAGAAACATCTTCCCATTTCGCAGCTGATGCGTACAAAGAGAATTACCTCTGATGCCAATCGATGTCAAGAAATGATTGCCAGGCAGACCACAGAATACAAGGAGCGAGGATATCCAGAAGAGATATTGAGCCACGCCAATAATGTCAGCGCACAGAAAACACGAGAAGAGCTTTTAACTCCTAGAATCAAAACTCCCATGAAGCGTGAGGTATTTGTGATAAAGAACTCAGCTCAAGCATCACAAATAAAGACTATCATCAGAAATCGATGGGAATTAATTACCAATGAACCCGATTTCAATGAAGTATTTCATGGCACACCACTGTTTGCGCACACAAGAACAAAAAATCTACGGGAAATTCTAAAACCCAAGAAGTTGCTTCCTAGAACAAAAGAGAAGGGAATGATGAAATGTTACAACTGCGGCCAATGTGGCAATGTCATCATGGGTAATTTATTCATGCATCCGCACACTGGATTAGGAATACCGTTGAAATACAAATCAGATTGTACCACTGAAGGCGTCATATATGCGATAAAATGCCCTTGCGGGCTAGTATATGTCGGCAGAACAACTAGGGCGGTAAAAAATCGCATAGTGGAACACAAGAGTCGGATTCGAAATCAGAACACCCATTCCCGCCTGGCTAGACATTGGGTAGCAGCCAAACACACAATACCACAACTGCGGTTCACTATCCTGGAGAAGGTTCTAAAAGTAGCAGGTATGGAGTTTAACACTTCTCTAGCGAGAAGAGAAACACACTGGATAAAATTTCTGGGGACAGTCAGTCCAGGAGGTCTTAATGACCATTACGAACTGCTATGCTTTCTGTAAATTAGATTTCTGTATTAGAATGTTTAGATTGTATGGGAATACGCTGTTCCTTCTCATAGCCAATTATGATTTTGCCTGCTCAAGTTATCACTATTCTATAACCTTTGACTGAGTGTTTTTTATTTTTTTCATATCAGCTGGGCTATCATACACAGTGACCCCAAGCGGGGTTTCTGGGTAATTACCAAGTCTAGCAGGTTGCCGTTACTGATCTAGTTGTGATGGCTCTTATACTATGCTATCTTCAATTTATTATTTTTTCCCTTCTCATTTTTATCTTTTTATTTCTTGATTGCATGATATTTTCATGACTCACATCTTTGCCTTGCCACTATACCTGAAGTATGCACTACACTTTAGGATTATGCCTTCTCTCCTCCAACATGGACACACCTGGGTCTGTTTTTTAGCTCTGGATCTCTCCCTTTTTTGTTTCTCTTAATAATCGACATCCGCACCATGTGACTAGGTGGGCGGAGTCACGTTACCTTTGGATGTTTGGCGCCGTTGCAGTGAGGCTGGTGAGTTTTGAACTCTCACGAACATTTATTAGATCGCATTAGTTTGCTTCTTAGTTCGACTAACGGAAACCTTATTTGTTTCCAGTGAGCAGTTGATCACTCCGACGAGTAGCTCAACTTTTTTCCCCGTGAGGGTAAGTCCTGTTGTCTTTAATTTGGGTATATATGGTCTCTCGAACACGGCGCAGTCATTAATACGCACTGCGCTTGCTCGTATCCCTGCAGGCTTGTTTACTGTTGTACCAGAAGTCCGTTCGTCTTAACCCGTTAGCTGCAACTTCGGTTGAGGTACCCTAATCTGAGAGGGTAAGTCCGGTCATTTAATACCTTAGTAATGGTGGCTATTGTTAGATGCAGACGTTTTATGGCTTATGCTCTTGTCTTCATCATTGCAGAACGTTTATGGTTTTGTCTAAGGTCTGCTTCGGTTCACTTCAGAACAGCCTCTTCGACCGAGTTCCCCACAGGGGACCCGGATTGGTGAGACAATTTACCTTTAGTCTAGCATTTTTTTAGTTGAGCATCGACACTTTGGTAATGCGGGGCCCCTTGGTCCGCACTACTTTACACACCTGTTAATGAGACTTATCCACTAATACAGGGCATTTTATCTTGTGTATCGCAAGTTACACACACACATGGGTATTAAACACGAACATCTCGTTTTCTTCATTATCATCTAGAGGATTTTCACCTTCGTGCTTTTGGGTAATTTCTTTTATCATTTTATTATTTTTTTATTTTTTTATTTGGATTCTTTGATTCTTTGGGTGAGCACTGGTTCAGCGTTACTCCCTAGTTTAGTTTCCCCTTATGCCTGCATGTACATCCTGAATATATGTATGATACGTGTTCACAAAATGTGTATTATTGTTGCCTCGTAGGTCCTGCCACGTCGTACCTCAGAACACAGTGACCTCGAAAGTGTTTTTTGAAAATATTTTTCCCACATTACTTATTGATTCATTTTGATACTTCCCCTGACGAAGGGTTCTGTATGAACCCGAAATGCATTGGGAAACCATGTTTGAAATTGGAATATATGTACCTTAAACATATACTTGATAATAAGAATGTTTTTGTTTACAGTCAATAAGTTTTTGAAATTTTCAACGAGTGTATAAACACAGATTGCATGTAAATGTATGAATATTGAGTTAGAGCATCATTGTCATTCTTATGATGAAAATATAAAACGGAAATAAACCACTGGTTTTAGGAAGGGCCACTCAAGAGAATCAAATGTCTTCTCTGCATCTTGTAAAGCAGTCACCACAGGAGTCATAGAGGAAATTCTTTTTAACACCACAAATATGGTCCACAGGTTAAGGATGATGGAGCTATGCGGAACAAAACCAGATTGGACAGGATAAATAATCTGCTCCATCAGCAGAGACAATCTATTGGACAGGAATTTGGCCAATATCTTGTTGTCTAGGTTGAGGAGGGAGAGTGGGTGAGAGGAAGCACATGGGAGGGGATGTTTGCCGGGTTTCAGTAAAAGCCTAAGTACTGCCTCGCATAAAGTGAGTGGGAAAAAACCTGTATCCAATGGCTCTATGCACATAGCAAGACGATGTGGGGCTAATTGGTGTTGATATGCTTTATAGAATGCACTTGTAAGGTCATCTAGCCTGGGGGTTTGGACCTGTCTGGGGCATCTATTGATTGACTTCTTCATTTGCAATGGGTTCACTGAGCAATTGGTGTTAGCCATCTGTCAGCTATTCCATTTCAACAGTTTTGAAGTTAAATTGTTGAAACATAGTATTTCTATATCAGGGATTCCAGAAAGACACTCATAAGGAAATATTGTCTGGAAAAACTAGGCAGCGAGACAAACTAAGAAAAGCAGGAAACTGCATTAACTGGCTATAGGCTAATAGTCCGACTCTAAGTGAAATGTTGATGAAGTTATACAACATTTCACTCCACTATTTCTGTGTCTGGATCAAGTGGGATTGCATAGAATAACCTCTTCAGCAATAAAAGGAGATCAGATTGTTACCTGCTTGCAGTGCTTGATTTGTAAAAGAATAAGTGTCAGGACCCACATTTTTTTCGAGGACTACCACTGAAGAATGTCAGGTTACAGAATGCCAACGTTGTTTAGGCTTGATTTCACCTCATCCTATCAAATGAAATGCGGCTTCTTTGAGTACTGTTTTATGCCTTTTAGAAGTAAAATGCTGTAGTGGCATTATAATTCTATACAAATTAAGTTCTCCTAGAATTCTCGGATGTGCATCAATCTTGTGGTATATAAAGACAAAATCCTGATTTATTCTTAGTATGAACAAGGGCACATTCAGCAGGTATGCACTATGCAGGTATGCCGTGCTTTATAATTTGCTAAATTGGAGAAATGTGTTTTCCATCTCACCTCTGAAGAATCCCTTGACTTATTCAGTGACCCTGAGGGAAGAAATATCGACAACTGAAAGATTGAAACAATCTTTGATTGGCTTATGCTAACTAATGTCAAAGAAATCCAGAGTTTTTAAAGTAGTGAGAATTTCTATGGATACTTTTGCTCTCTCTTTCCAAAATTGTGACTGCAGTAGCTCTTCTATTGCAAAACTGCGTACCCTTTCTTCGGTCAGTAGAAGTGGACAAAGCTTTCACTGCTAACAAGAACTTTTTTTTTATTGCCCCGCCGTATTACAACACCCGGAACATGTTCTCCCTTTTCTAGTGGCAAATGATGTTTCGCAATGTGCAGTGTGTGGAATGACATCCCAAAGGAATGCCTATTCTGGATAGTGTATCTGATTGCCTTTTTCTAATAAACTGCTGCCAGCAGAGCACAATTATACTGTTGCTGAATAATAACTGGTGGCCATCCGTGTTTCAGGAATGGCACCATTATTTGCAAGGTGCATGCCATCACCATCTAGTGAGATCATAAGATTTTCCAATTAATTAAATCAGCAATAACGATTACCCGAAGACAGATTAAGGAGATGCTTTTCTTTAGAGAATTTGGTTTTATCATAACTTCCCACCCCAACTAAAAAAGCAAAAGCTGATGCCTTGTCCCGAATAAGAATCTCGGAAGAAAATGAAAATCTCAAGAATCTCCTAGTATCATATCAGGTTCACTGTTAGAATATCGACCCCCAAAATATCCCCATACACAAATATCGAGTTATAAATATCGATGTAAAAAATGTTGCCTTCTTATATTTATAATGGTAAGTACAAAAATATCGGAAAAAAAATATTGATGGCAAAATGTAGTTGTACAAAATATCGATTTTCATATATGTATAAAAAATAATACAAGAAATATTAAATAGTAAAGTTAACTCAAAAATTAAATTAGATTTAATATACATTTTAACAAGTATAACCAATAAATTGAATGAAAAAAAATTAAAAATACGTATATAAAATGTAATATATATATATATTTACTTTAAAACAATTAATACGCTATTAATTGTAATTTAATTTATAATGGTATATATGAAAATGTACAAATAAATATATAAATAAATACACCATAACATAAAATCTAATTAAAAAACGTTATATTATAAATTAAAACATGAAACTATGAAAACGTCTTTACACTTAAATTTTCCACTTCTGGGAGTGCAACAGTAGGGGAAGTGTTGGATTTCTGAGGGGTAAAAATTACAATTCCCAATCCAGTGAGTGCAACAGTAGGAAAAGTTTGGATAGCAGAGGGGTAAAAATTACTATTCCCAATCCAGTGAATGCAACAGTAGGGAAAGTGTTGGATAGAAGAGGAATGACAATTACTATTCCCACTCGACTGACTACAAAAGAAGGGAAGGTGTTGGATAGTTGAAGGTTAAAAAATACTATTCCCACTCCAGTGAGTGCAACAGTTGGGAAAGTGTTAGATAGCGGAGGGGTAGAAATTACTATTCCCATTCCAGTGAGTGCAACAGTAGGCAAAGTGCTGAATAGCAGAGGGGTAAAAATGAATATTTCCACTCTAGTCAGTCCAATCGTATAGAAAGTGTTGGATAGCGGAGTGGTAAAAATGACGATTCCCAGTCCAGTGAGTGCAACAGTAGGGAAAGTGATGGATAGTGGAGGGGTAAAAATTATTATTCCCAATCCAGTGAATGCAACATTAGGGAAAGTGTTGGATAGCGGAGGAGTAAAAATGATTATTCCCACTCCAGTTAGTACAACAGTAAAAAAAATATTGGATAGCTGAGGGGTAAAAATTACTATTTCCACTCCAGTGGGAGCAACAGTAGGAAAAGTGTTGGATAGCGGAGGGGTAGAAAATACTATTCCCACTCCAGTTAGTGCAACAATAGGGAAAGTATTGGATATCGGAGTGGTATAAATTAACATACCCACTCCAGTCAGTTCAAAATCTAAAACAAACAAAAGATCACCAACACATTAAAAAAAAGAAAACATGTTATAATGTTAAATAGATATGACAAATTACTAGAAATATTACATTAAATATATTTTAAAAAATTATGTACAAACAAATAACTATTTTTAATTAGAAAATATTTATAAACATAAAATTAATTATTACATAAATTGAATTTTTTTTATTTCCTAACTTATACCACCTCACAATTCACAACACACATCTAAAAATGTTTTTAAAATGTAGCTTCATAATTAACATAATTAACTATCAATTAAATATATATTATTAACTAATTATTACAAAATTAAAATAAAATATATATAAATGTATTTACTTCCCAAACGCTACCCCTATAAAACCAAAACTCACACACTAAAAAATAAACAATTCCCTAATTAATTATCAATTGATGAATTAGTATAAAGATCAACTAATTATTAATTAATTAAACATATGTTACTTTCCACCCTCTACACCTAGAAAACTCAAAAACAAAAATCATAACACAATTGCCATTACTAATTTTAAAATAATAATTCATATCAATTAACAACTACTTAAAAATGTATTAAAAATAAATTACTTCCCACCTTTACCACTATAAACCCCACAACTAAAATCTAAAATGAATTACACAATTGCCATATTTAGAATGTAATCAATTAATTAGCATTAATTAACAAATAATTAATAATATATTAATTATAATTAACTTCCCAACCTTTACTCCTATAAACCCCACAACCCACTCCTAAAAAAATGACACACTTAACATAATTAATTACCAATAACTTAATTAATAATAATTAACTACCAATTAATAATTACTTAATAATACATTACTTCCTATAATTACCACTATAAAATCTAAATTAAATAAATAATAATACATTTAAAAAAAACATTAATTTATGATAATTAAAGTACTTCCCACCCTTTTTCCCTATAAACCCACAACCTGCTACGGAACTAATTCACGCAAAATGTAATCAAAATAAAATTAATAACTCCTAAAAATTTAACACATATATTAAAAACAAAAATCAATACTTATAAAAAACAAATAGATCACAGCCATTTAAAATGCATAATCAAATACATTTTTTAATTAGTAAAATTAAAAAATCGGTATTTTAAACAACTATATTTTTGCATAACAATATTAATGACGTCAATATTTTTAAAAACAATATTTCTCACCTTAAAGTTGATATTCTTGACCACAATAATCTTGCTGTTGCTATATCTGTATCACAATATTTCCAACTTAGTATTTGTGTAAATCGAGATTACCAGCTCGATAATCTGTCTGCATACCATCATATATGAGGATAGGATTCTGGCAACTATTAATGCATAAGACTTTCAATCTGAGCTAAGAATAGCATGTAAGCAACTAAATACTTATGAGTAGGTAAAACTGGATGGAAGTAGCATACAAGATGGGCTAATCATCTGAAATCATCTGATGTACGTTTTTGACCTGTAACTTTAGAACTTTGTCTTGGAATGGTGGCATTTAACTCCATTAGCTGCTGTCCTTGATGTCACTGAGACCATTTGAAATTGTCCAAGACATCTCTGGTGGGGAACTCTTGATAAGGATGCTCATAAGATCATACTGGCATGTGCCACTTGTGCCTGAATAAAAGATTCCCGAATAGGATTACTCCAAATGACGCCTATTCCATCAACCCCCTGGCATTCAATCAGTTTAGATTATATCAAGTCAAGTCAAAAGGTATGTTTATTATGACCTTAGTCATTTAAACAGGTGCAAGCGAGTATCAAAAAGTTAAAACGATGAGCTCAAATCATTTAAAACATTATCACAATAAAATCCATCACATATTAGTTAAAACTCTTACACACGCTTCATCCTTTGTCGACGCCCTTAAAATTGTATTTTAGTTAACATTCCACAGTTATGACAGTAAAGAAAAAAAAAAAACCCATTCTACTTCCTTCGGCTAAACTAGTTTCATTGATTTAAAATGCTTTAGAATATACCTGTTATTCCCGATTTCTTAGCTCACTTAATGCTGCTTTTATGTATTTCCCAAGAGCAATCGCAATGTCGATAGTGGGTATTTCAGTTAACAGGTTGGCTGCCTGCGCTCTAGAGCTTATATCATATTTTAGGAACACGGGACGTAACCACAGTTTCCGCTGTTCCAGTAAAAACAGACAATCAAGTAGGATGTGTACCAGGTCTCCTTTGCACCCCAGATTACATTTACAACATCCATTTTTATCTAACAATTTATTTTTCAGATCTTTATTTGTTAACAATGGGTTTAGACCAACCCTCAGCCTTAAGAGCTCCTGCCTAAGTCCGCGGTTGGGCAGGATGTCTAGGTAGGGGAACCAGTTTTCATTTAGCCATGCGCCCATCATATATGTTATTGATTTCTTTTTCGCTAGATATTCCATATCGGACAATCCCGATATTTCCTTCCCCTTTGATTTCAACTCACTCCTAGTACAAAGGAGTTGATGAGTTTCCTGGTTTACCTCTACCTTTAGTTTTTTACAGATTTGCGTAACTCTTTCCCTGCACATTTTTGCCCATTTTAGGTTACTCGTTTGGATTTCCTTCTTGCACCATTGTGCTACTTTTTGTCCCTCGGGGTCTTCCAGACGTTTCCAAAGTCTAAGTATTGCCATTTGAGTTAATGTCTCCCAGGACTTTGTGCCTATTTCCCTTCTTATGGCTTGCACCATCGCAGATTGTGGGAGAGAGAGGAGTCCTTTGAGGCATTTACCCTCTACCAAGTCCCAGGCTCCTTTACCGCTCAAATAAAGGATTTCTGCCCCATACAGCACTTGGGGGGGTATCATTGCCTCAAAGGCCCTTAGCATTGGTCTGTGCGACATCTCACCGTAATCCCTGTTGAACATTTTTAGGCCACATATCGATGTGTGTGCTTTGGCTTTTTGTGTATCCCAATGCATGTCCCATTTTAGGCTTTTGTCGAACCAAATACCTAGGTAGCGATACTCATTCACCGTCTCCAGTTTGAGCTCCCCTAGGTACCAATTGAATCTGGTTAATTTTTTCCCAAAGCAAAGTACTTTAGTTTTATCCAGGTTGACAATAAGAAATTTATTAGCACAGTATGCGTTGAAGGCATTGAGCTTACGCTGGAGGCCTATTTCTGTCTGATCTACAATAACAAGGTCGTCTGCATATAGTAGGCAGGCCACCTTGTTTCCGTTCATTCTGGGACTTGCACTACCCTCGACCTCTAGATGGGCCGGGAGGTCTGACAGGAATAAGGAGAATAACTGCGGCGCTAACACACACCCCTGTCTTATGCCGTTTCTGATGGGTATTTTTTGCGTTAAGGAGCCCTCCGTATCCTTGATGACTTGCGCCCAGTTCTCATTATGTAGTTCCTTTATTATTGTCAGGAGGTCACTCGGGATGTTTACTTTAAGTAATGCTTCCCATAGGCACGCACGATCAACCGAGTCAAATGCGGCTCGGAAGTCGACGAAACAACAGCACAACTTGCCATTTTGTTCCGTTGACTTCTTCGCCAATGCCCACAGTGCAAACCCATGGTCTATAGTCGAGTGCCCTTCCCTGAAACCTCCTTGCTCTGTAGGGACAATCTGGCGCTCTTTTACCCATATGTTGAGTTGCTTCAGTACAATTTTAGAGAAAACTTTCTCTCCTATATCAAGGAGGTTAATCAGGCGGTAGTTTTGTGGTGCCTCCATGCTACCTTTCTTATGGATGGGCCTAATTATGGCACCCTTCCAGTTGGCTGGCATTTTGCCTTCTGTTAGTATTGTACCAAACATCTGAGCAAAGAATCTTGCCCACCAGTTTATGTCTGACTTTAAAATTATTGCTGGGAGGTTGTCCGGACCTGCTGCTCTGGATAATTTCAGCTCTCTTATTGTATCTTCTACTTGTTTTACGCTAAATTTAGCTTTTAGGTCTGCTGATATTTCCTGCCATTTATGTGTCACTACCTGGTTTGTGGTGGCTCTTGCCCCATACAATTCCCTAATATACTTTTCCCATTCGGCCTCACTAACTACACATTTTAGTTCCCCTTCTGGGGGGCTAAATGCTGCCTTTACCAATTTTCAAAATTGTCTTAGGTTTTTATCCTCAATTGCTTCCAGCAGGTTTGACCAGCATTTCTCTTTAAATGCCCTTTTAGCGTCATTTACCATTTTTTTATACTCTCTTTTTAAGCGGGTTACCTGATCCTGTCTCTCCTGGCTGAAGTTCTTTTTTTGTTTTCTTTGTGCTGCCCGGATCTCTCGTTTTTTGGATTGACACTCTACTGAAAACCATTTTACTCTACTGGGTGGTTTACGACTTGTATTTTTGACTCTTTTCAGTTCAATTCTTAAACAACAGACAACTTCATCTAATTTACCTATGAACCAGTTCAAGGTTTTGTTCTCCAGATTTTCCGGCTTTATTTTAATTTGCATAGCTAGCAGTTTTGCCTGATATTCCTCCGTGAGACGTGTCGTCACACGTCTAGGGTACTCCACCTCCTGGGTGATCACTTTATCTCTGGGTAAGCTTCTTCCCCCTTGTATTTTTAGATATAGAAGGATGTGGTCGCTAATCTCTTTTTGTTCCAACCTAAATTCCCGTACTTGGGGGAAGTTCCAGGCATGTAAAAACATATAATCAATTGGGCAGTTCTGAGAGCCTACTTTAAAAGTTTTCCCTGCTGGGCAGTCGTTCTTCATTCTTCCATTCAGGCATTGGAAACCCCTGCCTCCTAGGAAGTATACCAGAGCTGCTTCATGTTTTGATATCTCCCCTACTGGGAACCTTGCTGGGTTTATACCAAACACCTCTAACATTTCTCTGTTCCAGAGATCCGCCTTTTTTGGGTTAAGTTTATGATTGAAATCCCCCATTATTATCACGGTATCCAATACATATTTTTCTGCAACAGAATCTACATCTTCTTTAAACAGCTTAATCTCCTTCTCATACTCTGCCCCATTCTCCCACTGCATGTATACATTCATTATAGTCAGCATTTTATACTTCTTTTCCACTGTCAATAATTCTATTCTGCTAGTCTGAACCCATTTACATTTCATTTTTATCAGTTTTACTTCTCTGAGCACTTTCGTTGAAATCAAAGTCATTAAACCACCCGACGGACGACCAAAGTTCTTTTTCTTGGCCGGGCAGTTTAGTTGTAGGTATCCTTCATTAAACGGGGTTTCGTCACATGACCAGGTCTCTTGCAAGCAGGCAATGTCCACTTTATTTACTATCTCCTTTATAGTTTCTCTCTTTTTCTCATTGCCTAGCCCGTTTACATTCCATGACAGGAGACCTAGACTTTGTGACACCCCCTCATCCTATTCTATCTCACTCATACCTCCCTCATCTCCCTCGGCCTCCGTATGACTCCCAATTAAATCGAACCTTGGGCTGCTGCAGTGTGACCAATTACCCCATTGGACTTCGTTTCCTGTATTGTCTATTTCTATATTCAGACAGCTTTGGTTCCCTTCCTCGTCTTTATATAATCTCACCTGTCTTCTCCCTAAACCTGCATGATGCTTTAGGAAGGTATTGTCATTGGGGGCTTTTACTTCCCACTCCGGGATTATTCTTATTCCCAGGTGGTTTATCTCGCTAGTTGCTTTGAGGATTGCCATTTTTACCATGACTGAATGTAAGGATACTTTTGTTATTTCTTTACCATTTCTGGTCTCTACAAAGCCAATTTGCCGGAGATCGCTTGTACTGATCCCACTAAGGCTACTACATTCTGCAAAGACTTTCAAGATCTGTGCTCTGTTCAGGGGGTTCCTTTTCCTATTCGTACTCCCATTCGTACTACCCCTTTTCCCCGACTGCATATGGTCCAAATACACCCATTTACTTTTATCTCTCTCTTGTACTTTTTTAGGGGTGTCATATTGGAGCTGTCTTGCCTTTGGTCCCTCTGATCGCCGCCCGATATTTCCCGTTCTTGGAATTACCTGGACTAGAGGGCTTATCGCTCTATTACCCCTATTTGGATGTCCTAAGGCTACGCTTACTTTCTGTTTCGTAACACAGGGTGTTAATGGCTTCTCTTTTATGACCTTCGTTCTCCCATTTTTTCTTGGGTTTATCGGGGTCGTTCTTGGGTTATACTCCTTTTGCCTTGGTCTATTTGGTGCCTCTATCTGGGCTGTTGATTTTAGGTCTGCCTGTGCCTGTGCTTCCCTCCCTGCTGTCCTCCCATTTTTCTTTACTTTTAAGGCTTGTTCTCTCTTCTTTCTACCTCTACACTTATGGGGGGCCCCTGTAAACACCCCGCGCCTTTTTATCAACATTGGGCGTCTGGAGATGTATACATTTTCAGATGCTTCCATAGAGTCATTTGATGTCTTTTGGATTGTTGGATGTGGGGATCCTACTGGACTTCCCGCGGATACCTCCACCAGTTCCATCTCTACCCTTTCATCAATCGAATGTTCAGTGACAGAAGTGCTTTGCATCCTCGGCATTTGGTTCTTTATCCCCACTAGTTCCTCTTCGATCCTTTTTAGGTTCGATTTCTGGGCTTTCAATACTCCATTATTTGATAGAGTAACTTCAAGGATTCCTTGTAACGTCTTTTGTAGTATCAATATCAGGTCTACCAATGAAGGAGTGGGTGTTACGGAACACTCCGGGTCCAGTGTGTGGTCTCTGCCTGGGTTTATATGATGACCTGTTCTTATGGGTTCTCGCTGTTGGGTTGAATTATTGGTACCAAGTTGTTGAGGGGAATGGGCTGGCTCCCCGCCCCAGATTAGGCTCTGGCTCTGTATTCCATTTCCTCTTGGTTCCTCATTTCCCAGTGACTGTAATGAAAAAAGTTTTGGTGACGATGAGAGCCGGGGAGCTGAGATGTGGATATTTTGGCTCTGGAGCGTCAGGTTTATTAATACGGAATCCTCCATTCCTACTTCCATATCGGGATTCACCACTACTGCTTCAAACCTTCCTACTCCTTCCGCACCATGTTCTTCCGTATCTTCCTCGGGGTCCGGTCTTATTACTGGCTCTAAAGGTTTGTAGTGTTTCCCTACAAAATCCTTTATAGCTTTGGAGGTTAGCGTATTGTCTTTCTGTTTAGAATTTGTTTGGTCCCCTTCCCTTTTAGCCTGTTTGGCGTTTTTATTTACCCTTTTGACTTTCCTTTTCTTGCGCCGCCCTTTATTATTCTCTATATGTGAGGCCTGGCTTTCTTGGCTCTCTTCCGCAGATATTGAGCCCTCTGTTATTTTGCTCTTCTCTGGGCTATCTTCTTTGCGCATGGTTTGCCCTTTTTTCGGTCTCATTTCTCAGTTAGGTTGCCTAATGTGTAATGCAGCTATTTCTCGTTTCGTGCGGTCGTTTCTCAGATTTAAAAGTTTAAAAAGGAGTAGCTGTAACTTTACACTTACCTCTGTTGTGCCTTATGCCCACCGGTTAGCCTGCCTGCCGCCTCTGTGCTCCTCTCTTGCGGTGTCTTTTGGCTTTTTCCTCGCCTAGTTCTCCTTATATTGTTTCCACTCACGTTTTAGTTTTCAAAGTTCACAGTTTTCCGTTTTCTCTGATGCTCCCTCTCTTCTTCCCCCCTTACAGCAGTGCCTCTGGTGATTTCTGGGCCTCCTATTCACCAGACTGTCCGCTTGTGGTTCCGTGGGGGTTGGAAACTGCCTAATACTAGGTAGGTGCTCACGAGTGCTGGGTATTGTACTTTCCAGTGCAGCCAGGGGTGACTAGGGTGCTCTCCCAAACTGCACCCCACGCTGCCCCTGCACTGCCCCGCACTCCGCTCCGGTTGTCCTGGTTGCAGGATGCTAATATTCTCACCCCCTTGAGGCTGCCAGTTCGCTCCCGGATGGCTACACGTCGTTTGCTACGACGCACCGGCGGTCCCCAGGCAATCCCCAAACCTACTCCGCCCCCTCACTATACTACGCGTTTGTCACGCGCTGCGTGTCCGGGGGGGCTAGAGTGACTAGAGGGGAATCCGGGCTCACCGGTGATTTTCTGTTAGGCGTCCTCCTCCAAACGGACCGGCGCTCTCCTCCTCCGCTGGGTCCGCTGGGTCCGCGGTGTGTGAGGTTGCTCGGCTCTCCGCGATCGGCTGGTCGGGTCTGTCAGGCAAGGCAAGGCAAGGCTAGGCAGGGCTAGACGACAACAGACAACAGACAAGATTTTAGGAGAGCAGAGGGGTCTTGCCTAGACAAGCAAGTGGGCCTTATATCATTGAGAGGCCTTCTGTACAAGGCCTCTCAATGGGGTTTTTACGGTGCTTCAGCAGCAGTCAGTGCTGGAGATTTTTACTAACTTGGCTGCTGTTCATCGTAGACTGGTTATTCTGGAAGATGTCAATCTTTGTTGAATGGATCCCTTGATTCAGGGTACTTCAATGTTCTTCACTCGTGTGAGGGTCTTGGCCTTTTCCAGGGGGTGGCAAAAGCAACCCATAAGGGAGGCCACATACTTGATTTGCTCTTTGCTGAAGAGCACCATCTTAATATTATTGAAATTCTGCCTTTGGTCCGGTCAGACCATTTTTTGATTAAATTCGCAGAGGACATTGCTAATCATAACTGCTGAGTAACTGGTGTTAGGAATGAACATGTTGGTAGAGACTGGAAAGCGCTTCTGCGCAAGCGGGGTTTAGCCCCTCTGTTTTTGGTAGATGACTGCTTTTCGGCTACTAAGCTGGTAGGCGAAAATTATACCTCCCTCTGTGCGAAGATTACGGCAGTTTTAGATGTATTCGCACTGCTAAAAAAATCATAGAACCAGGGGCAGACCATCGGCTCCGTGGTTCAAAGATAACCTGAAAACATGAAACTGGATTGTAAATGTGCAGAGAAGACGTGGAGACGGGGTTACTCGGATATGGACAAACACATGTGGAGATCTAAGATCATGTGTTATAAAAAGGAGATAAATAGGGTTAAGGCAGAATATTTTTCTAACATGATTCTTAATGCCCCTAACACCTCCAAAAGTATTTTTAACATTCTGAATAGTCTCACTAACCCTTAGTGCACAAAAAAGCAGATACCCCCTTCCCAGGAACTCTGTAATAACTTGGCTAAGTTTTTTCATGTTAAAATGAAAACTATTATTGATGAGTTGGGGGGGGAGTCAGCAAGTGGTTCTTGAAATCAATAACACTGTGGGTTTTAGAGATACGGGGAAGAGGGGTAATGATGTTTTTATCACCTTCCCAGATAGCATGGATGGTAATTATTTAACCGAGTTTGCGCCTTTGACCTCGGAAGAATTTTGTAAAGTAGCACGTGGCATTTCATCAGGTTCCCCCTTAGAACCCATACCTCATAAAATCTGGAAGGAATTTGAGGCAGAATTATTTCCTATTCTGCGATTAATTTGTAATAAGTCCCTCAACAGTGGGGTAGTGCCATTGCAGTGGAAAAAAGCTTTGGTGACTCCTTTGCTCAAAAAGCCCTCCCTGGACCCGGAATGTCCTAAGAACTATAGGTTGATTTCTCTTCTGCCCTTTCTGGCCAAATTTACTGAAAGAGTGGTCAGTAGGATGCTCTCCAACCATCTGGAGCAGCATAAATTGCTGGAGGAGGCTCAGTTTGGCTTTCGGCCTGCTCATGATACAGAGTTGGCCCTGATGACCGTGATGGACGAACTTCAGATGCGGGCAGACAGGAGTCAGGGAGCTATTCTTATTCTGCTTGGCCTGTTTTCCGTGTTCGACACGGTCAATCATGGGACTCTGTTGAGCAAGTTAGGGGAAGTGGGGGTGAAGGGCTGTGCTCTTCAGTGGTTCCAATCTTTCCTCACTGGTCGAGCTCAGGCAGTGTCTCTCCCTCCTTACCGATCTGATCTGATTAACACCACATATGGTGTGCCACAGGGCTCGGCAATTAGCCAGATTTTATTTAACATATACATGAAACCTCTGATTGCAGTCATTAAAGAGCATAAGATTAACATCATAAATTATGCCGACGACAAGCAGCTTATTCTCTCCTTGGAGGGAGAGGAGTCTACCTCATTGGAGGAGTTCCATTGTTGGTTGCGTGATACGTCTCTGTGGCTGAAGGGTAATTCACTGCAATTCAATGCAGACAAGACGGAGGTGCTCTTCTGCTCTGTGGATAGGGTTCCCTCGGTGTTGCCCAGTAACTTCTGGCCCAGTGATATGTCAATCGCAGTGAGACCAGTGGATACGGTTCACAACCTGGGCATCATGTTTATTAACAAGTTGACTCTGGAGGCTCAGGTTGCTAGAACGGTGGGTAGCTGCCTTGGGATTGTCAGATCTTTACGGAAGTTTTTTCCTTTATTACCCCATCAGGCACGGGCATTAATTGCCCAGAGCACAGTCCTGAGCAGGTTGGATTATTGCAATGCCCTTCTGTTAGAATCTCCAAAATTTCTTTTGGATAGACTTCTTAGGATTCAGTTCATCGCAGCCAAACTTGCCTTGGGCTGGCCCAGAAGGTCTTCTTCCTCTCGGGCCCTGGCAGAACTGCATTGGCTCCCGGTAGGGCAGATAATTCAGTTTAAGTCCCACTGCCTAGTGTTTAAAGCCCTGCATGGGCTGGGCCCTGTCTCGTTGCAGAGGAAGTTTGACTGGTATGTTCCAGCTAGAAACCTCGGTTCCGCTTCGGCGAGATTAGTTAAGACCTCGAGGTTTAGGAAAGTCAGAGCGGGTGGCAGAACCTTTACGTTCACCGCTGCCAGACTGTGGAATGGGCTTCCTCTGGAACTGAGACAAGTTAGTGATCTCATCTTCAGAACAAGAGTAAAAACATTGCTGTTTCCGAAAATGTAAGGGCTGTATTTCTGGGTGGATTTCCCACCCGGGACCCCCATCGCTCTTCTGCACGTTTCTCTACCACGTACTCTGAGTTTGCCAGCCCCAGGATGCCTGTTAGGTGATAGAGCGCTCTATAAATGAAATAAATAAACAAATAAATAAATAAATAGAAATAAGTCCTCAATACCATCTTCGTGATTGCAGACCTGTTGATCAAAACGGTTCATTTTGTGGCCTTAAAAACGATCTTCACACCTAAGGAATAGGTCCATATCTTTATACAAAATGTGGTTAAAGGTGGGACAGTCACAGTATGTGCTTTTTGTAGTTTAGGTAATCAGCAGCACTAATTCCCTTGTGAGTCCATACCTGTGAAAGTACACCTGAATAATTATTTGGACCATCCCTCCAGTGCAAAGCTATCTGGGCCTCCAACTTCAAGCCCAACTTCTTTCCAAGTCACCCTTTTGGCTTCTAAAAATGTGCCTGCCAAGATCCCCGCATAATAATTCATGGCTTTTCAACAAGAGGGATGCTCACAGTGATTTATAGGAAGTCTTGTGGGATTTCCTGAAGTTGTGTGAGACACTGACTATTTTGGAAGATACAAGGCAATATTAGCCATGCCCAATATTCAACCTACTCCTTGGCATTACAGTTTCCTGATGGGAGTAAGTATTTAAAATATTCCCTGGCTGATCCTAAATCTCAAGTGGTCATCGTCCTGGAGCAGTGGCTGAAACTTCATCTGGAAAGAAAAACAAGACACACAGTTAGGTGTGTATGTAACAAATATGCTCAGGTGCAAAAAGGATAATTAATCAATATGAAAGAAACAATGGACATGAGAAATATAAGTCTTTGTATGTACATTGCAAATCAGTGTTCTGAAATCTAATAACAGACTATTAAGTCCGACCCTACAAGGTTGAATCCTTTGTTAGAGTGGAGTCAAGGAGTGGGCCACAGAAGTAGTACAGGAACCATCAAAGGTCTCCTTTTAGGTCCACTCATCCATGTGTTCCTCAGGGGGCATAAAAAGGGCTGTGCCCCTTGCCCTCGAGACAGACATGCTAGTCCTGGGTCCTGGCTGGAGTCAAAGTCCTTTGGCTCACCTTACCAGTGTGGTCAGAAGGCTTCTCCTTCTAGCTGGGCATCAATCCAGCATTACAGCCCCAGGTTCAGTGTCCTTGAAAATGTCTCTCCTTTGTGCATGGTATTGTTAAGTGGGGCTTGAAAGTTACATAGGTTTCAAATCAAGGGTGCCACATTATCACTCCACCCCTGACCCACCCACTGTACCGCTTTCTGGGACATTTGAACATGGCAACTCACATAGATGCATGATCATTTTCACCAAAACCTCAAGGGAGAGCAGCTACTGTGTTTTTTCTCTCTCCAGAGGTTTAAGCCTTCCTCCTTTGTTTCTGTGGCCTTTGGCTTGCCTAATTTTTCCTTTCACAGGAAAGCACTGTTGATGGTTATATTGTGTGTGGAAAGCTTTGATCCTCCAGCTGGCCAGCAAAGTAAATAATGCAGCCCAGTAGTGGGGACATAGGTCTGAAACATGTTTATGGTGTAGCCATGGAAAAATACATAAGGAGTACATCTATCATACACGTGTCAGTGGATCTACATTCTTTGTACACATTTAACCTACAATTGATACCTGACCAGCATGTCTAGGCCTAAAGGCGCCAAAACTCTAGTGGTGCAGATTTTAAACATAAGGTAATACAGTCAGCACACAATATTTTAATAAGCACTATAAGACTCACTGTGAGTGCCCATCCACATTATAATGGCTTCACCAGGCCACCAGCAATGCCTGAAGGGTCTCTTCCACGCTGGCTACTTGTACAAAGATACCCAGGCTGATCTACATGGTAGACTTGTATGCTTAGCCTGCACATTTGAACACATGCATACACTGACATTTTCAAGAGTTACCAGTCCAGAGCCTCTTCCCCAGCTGCACAGCAGCAGCCGTTTCTTAAAAGGCATCCACTGGTGGATAGCACTCTCAGTCCATTTCCACAAATGTTGTAGTTAATGAGACTCATTTCGTGAGACTTACCATAACAGACCAAAAACTGGGTAGTCAAATGCACAAAATCCAGGGAGATTTAGGGGTCCATTAGGATGGTGGGCGGACTTAGTCCGCCCGCCATCCCAGTGCAAAACGGGACCGCCCGCCATAGGAGCGGCGGTCCCGCCTTGACGATTAGGATGCACCCACCACACTGGCGGGCGCATCCTGTATTTTTACCATTGTGGCGGGCGGTGCAGAAAGCGCCGCCCGCCGCAATGGTAAAAATGCACGTTGTGCATTTCAAAGCACAACATGACAGGCACCGCGCGGTACCTGCCGTGTTGCACTTTGAAAATGCGGGGGTACCATAGGTACCCCCGTATGTGCACCCCCCACCCCCTGGAGTCCCAGAGTTTCTGCATGCCTTTCCGTGGCAGGATTGCTGCCACGGAAAGGCATGTCTGCAGGCCCATCCTAATATGGCTGGCATATTAAACATTTTCTGCCCCGCCCGCAAGGCGACCGGGGTGGAAAAGCGGCGGTCGGTGTTTACGTCCGCCGCGGTCCCCCCCGCCATAGTAATATGGCGGGGGGAAATGGGTGGCGGGCGGGCATTAATGTACAGCGGTTCACCACCGCCACTATGGCGGTGGTGATGCGCCCGACATTGTAATGGACCCCTAATGGACCCCTAAATGTGCAGATCTAATTTCCCACAAAAAGATTTGACTGAGGTGAGCATTTTAAAAGACGTTTCATAAGCTCTCTTCATGTGTATAAAAGATTTGCTAGACCATAAGTCATTATTCCCTATTTTTTTTAACTAAAACTTGCAAGAGATACATTTCAAAGCTTTCTCCACATGCACTAAGGAGCTCAATGGGGAGGCTAATTTGAAAAAATGTTTAGCAATATGGTTTTCCAGTAAAACATTTTGTGATACAAACGTGTTCTTTGAGTTCCCAGCAACCAATACATAGAACACATAATCTGCCAGAGACAGGGACATGGGTTAATGTCCACAATAAGATATTTATTTGTATTGTTTGTGAATCAGAATTATGCTGATTTTCTGAACCCAACATGCAACTAGACCATTATGTTCCTAGTATTTAAGGAGTGTGTGTAGAAAGTTCAGAGATTACAAATGTAGGATTCATGGAGGCCGCAATCAGTGGTTTGGTCTTGTTTGCTTATAAGAAGTCCTCTAATTAGTTATTTTTGTCACATCTGATAAGCTAAGTATTTTAAAATATGGAACACTCAAGTAAGTCTCAAATAAATAAAGGAGGTGTGGGCTTGCTAGCTTTTCATGAATATGAAGGTATTTGCTTTAGCTGAGGTGATTAATGTACTTGAGTCTTCTCATAGTCGGACAGGAAAAATCAGTTTTAGATGATTTGCCAATCTTTTTCATAGTCTTATCAATTTTAATTAGGTGGTTTGCTTTTTTCTGGAATATCATGTTTATTCTTCTCTTATTAATATGTCATAAACTGTTTTCTGACTTTACAAGAAGTAAAGTTGGTTAGCAGTACAACTGGACAACAGCTCCAATGACCCAATGTACAACAGACTTGCCACAAAATGTGGTTGCAAATTGAGCACCACATTTATTACAATCAATCATTAATTTTTGGATTCAACATCTGTCCTAATAGTTCTCATTGCAAAATCTCTATCTTTAAATTATAACGCAATCTTTTGCCCAAATCTATCCTCTAACAGTCTTACTTAATGTGCAACAAAAGGAGACTCAGAAGCTGAGCAAAGAGCTTGGAAAAGACTATAGTTGGAAGCCCTACCCAAACAATGATTTGAGTTATGTGGACCTTTTCCATATGATATCATGAGATCATGCAAAATTTGTGAGAACAGTAAATGTAAATTTAAATTGATACTTGTATAGCGCACTACTCACCCGCAAGGGTCTCAAGGCGCTTGTACAAATACCGCTGTGGAACCACTCCTGGGTACCCCCAAGGTGGAGGCCAGGCATCCTTAGCGTTGTGGGGGCCGTTGTGGAGATTAAGCAAGCTATTGCCCAGAGTTGCAGAGTGGGACTCCATGATTGGAATAGGCACCGAGGCGAGAATGATCAGGTCCGTGGAATTTTGAGCCCAAGACCCGCCGAGGCGGGGAATTGAACCCTGGTCCCGGGCTAGACCTCTGCATCAGGGTCTGCCGCTCTAACAGCTATCATGTATTTGTTCCCTTTGTAATATACATATGCTATATCCATATTACCTCAAATCCTACCAGCGTAACCACCCAAGTATCTAATATATTTAGTTCAATATGCTCAAAGTCAAATGGAAATGAGGTGTTATTGGGTATGTGTTCAAATAATCATATATTTTACTGTATCTTCAGTGAAGCATCTTTAAAATTCCTCTCATTAAAGTTATTTGGCATTCCATTTCGAATGATGCATTGGTAAAAAAGGTGGGCAATCTTGTATTTTACCACCTTTTCTCTATCACAAGTCGTGCAATTGATAAAACATAAAAAGGGAATGTGTCTGCTCCAATACTCAATACAGTGCTTGTATCCAATTGGGTATCGGCTGAAAATAAATTGTTTAATCTTTAGAAAATGGAAATCCAAGATTTTTTTAAACCTAAAAGGTGGCAAACATATAGAGTATCAGTAGATTTGCATCAATGTAGGTAGAGTTTTATTTGGTTATATTACTTTGGTGTTTTAGCTGTACTTAAATCATAATAGATTGATTTAGTTGAGGAACATATGATATTACAACTCATGTGTTTACAATGCATGCCTTTACAATGTGGGCAGTACAGCAACTGCGTTGGTACAACGTGTACCATTACCATGCAAGTCATGACAATAACTTGCTGTAGCGGGGGCGCTGGAGTTTGGAATAGTATAATTTACTATTCTAACTCCAGTCTGTGCAAAAGTAGGGAAGATGTTGGATTCAAAATCCAACACCTAAAGCCCCCTACAGCAAGTTGTTGTAATGACTTGAGTTGTAATGGTATGCGTGGTAACAAAGCAGTTGTTGTACTGACCGCATTGTAATGGCACCACGTTGTACCGACGGCGTTGTAAACGCTGTTTCCCATATTTGAGTTTTAATTCTAATTGGAGTAATGATCGTTTAGTTCTTTGCCTATATTTCCAAGTTTTGGTCTGCTCTTATATTCAAAGATAACCAAGAGGATCATTGCGATGGAGCATCCTTTTTAGATATTCTCAGGCAAGCAGGTCAATTCGATGATCATTGTGAAGTCTCAGCAACTATTGGAAAAATTAGGTTGAAAGAGTGCCCCTATGGAGCTAATTTCTGTTTCAAAAATAAAATACCTAATCTGTAAATATTTAAAAAATGAAGTGTTGTGTAGATGACATTTATTTTGTATGAATGAGAACATTTTTAGTGTTTGTTCATTAAATTAGTCCTCTAATTGCATAATTCCCAATTCAGGGCGATAACAAAAGATATAATCCTTGTAGATATTAAGAAGTCCAGAGTTGTGTACTAAGGATATTTGTGCAAAAAACTGACCACTTTAGGATATTGTTTGATCTCATGCAAAATGTTTCCTAGAGTATAGATGACCTTAAGTCTGTCCTTTTTGAAAGAATTTTAAAAGACTACATTTCAGTAAAGTTAAAATAAAGTTAAATAAAAGTTAAATACATTTTTGACCTGATACCCGGAATGCCTACTGCTTTGAAACAAGGATTTTAAATGTTTGCCCAAACTAACCCAGTATTTAATTTGTAATCTGGGAGCACCTATCCACCTCTGGACAAAGGTTGGGTAATAATATAATAGATATTTCAGCAAGTTTACTACATCATATAATCTAGAAATAACACATTCTAAGTTTTTGAAGTATTTAGTCAGAATACATAAAAGGAGAGACAGAAAAAGATAGACATTTTTCAGATGGATTTTCATTCTGATTACATTGATTCCACTGACTAATGATATTGCTGAGTTCTTCCATTTATGCAATTGAATTTTTGCAGGCAGGAGCAGATTAAGATAATGATATTTGAAACATAACTGTATTTTTGGATCATTATCTCAAGACATCATGCTTATTTGATGACTTTTATGTCAACATTGTTTGTCCCCCATGAGGTCAATTTAAGTTTTGCTTATACTAAATTAATATCTTGATATTTTACCAAATTCTTTTGCAGCTTGCTCTATTTTACCTAATATGTTCATATACGGAATAATGTATTTATATATGCACTGTTTTAGCATATGGTTAGAAGACAAGGAAGTTGGGAATCAATATAAAGTTCCTGATTAGCTGCCTTATAAATGGCTCCATGTATAAAGCATAAAGAATGGAGGAGAGTGGGTTAGCTACGTATGCCTTCGAATATAGGCTTATCATTGATACCTATTCAAGCTACAGAGGACTGATATAAAATATGAATCTACCTAATAAAATTGGAGTGTATTATAAGTCTAAAAGCACATCCTAGAGGAATTCCTATGAAACCCTGCTGAATGCTTTATTGGCATCTGATAGTGAGTGGTTCTTGAAAAGTTTCAGCTCTGTTTATTACTGTGACAACAAGATTTGTGTGACTGATGGTCTCATAGCCTGGTATAACACCTTCTTGAAACCTAGAAAATATTTATAATATGATATAATTCATCCTGATTTCTAGTATTTTAGAGAATAGGTTGGAGTCTGTATTAAGAAAAGAAATAGTGTGAAGGTGATGTTATCTTTTTTAAAAATAATTTAAAAAGTTGCGTCTGTCTATGAAAAAGGAGCATACTTATGGTTCCTCATTTCATTATGAACTCCTAGATACAAATATTCAGTTTGATCTATAATTACTTTACAGACTTTGCCAGGAATTGATATCTGATCCAGGTGCTTTCCTTAGTGCCATGTGTGTTATAAGAGTATGTATTTATTTGATTCAAAATACCTCCATTAGAATAGTGTTCTGGAGGGAGGTGGGGGGAAGGTTGGCCAGCTGTGGCAAGATGCAGGATGCATATTAGAATTGCTGTGCTCAGTTGACCCATGATCTGTAATCATACACCACCATCCTTGTTGACTCTGCAATGCCTGCAGGTGCATATTGAGTGATGGATGGAAGGTGCACTTTAAGCTGCTTTTGAGGCTACTAGCAGAACAACAAGCGACAAAATGCTCTGCGTTCATCTACTGTCACGTTTATCATGGTCCAGCTGGTGAGCAAGGAAAGAGAGGCTTTACAGGGCCTTGGTGTCTGTAGTGGTGACCTACCCCAATCCATGGCTGAGGCCTGCCTCTCTGAATGTGCTGACACATGTGGGCCTCCCCTGTCAACCCCAGGCAGGCTTGGCAGCCTTGCCTGGCTGCACTGGTGAGACTGTGGAGCCAAGACTCGCTCAGGCAGGCCAAGGTGGGCTAGCGAGGTGGAGATATGCAGCACCAATCAAGCTGCTGTTGTAGGATACTAGCAGAATGGGATACTGTAAATTGCTCTGCTTTCACCTGCAGTAGTGAGGCCTGCAGACCAGACTGTGAGCAGAGAAGGAGAGGCTGCCTGGGAGGCAGGAGGAACAGCCAGAAGAAGAGAGTTTGGAGGCCAACATCATGCTCCCCCATATAAACGATGACAAGAGAAGTGCTCTTGGTGCACATACATTCTCCACCCAGGTAGTATGCGGCTTTCTCTGGTACGTAGTTTGAAGACCCCTTTGACTGCTGTGCAGACCTGCAGGGAGTGGTGTCATGTAGCTCCTGAATATCCTTATATCGTGTTAAGTTAGCATAGGTACATTTGAGGTTTAAACGCCATTTTCCAGTCTTGCAACTTCTGAACACGACACTTAATTGTTGACTTAGCTTTCAACCTAGTAGTTTGCCGTGGTTTATGTGAGAATAATATGTTATTGCTCTGATATCAGCTTTGCTTAATAAACTATGTCTGCACGAAGAGTGCTGAAGTTTCAGGAACAACACGATATGGAATTGTTATGAGGTCTGATCTCCACGCCTTCATAGTCATAACACAAGTGCAGCCTTTGCCAACTCTGGCTTCAGGCGGGATTGATATTGCTTTGCATGAGGCACATAGAACACACTTGATGCGGTGCACATGCAGAGAGAGAGCTGGTGTATGCTGATGTGATTCCTTCATGCTAGGACACTAAGGTATGGGCCCGCCCTAAACCAACCCAAAGAGACCTTCTTAGCTAATAATATAATATATGTGTTAGGGTGGGTGAGATATAAGTGTTGTTAACTCTTATTCATTACAGTATGTTAACATGCTGTCACCATTCGCTTTTTATGTCTTAGTAACTATGCTGGTAATTTTGCTACTGATAATAAGTATACTTGTATTATCTAAGATACTGCGCCTGAGAAGACGGCATTGGTAAATAAACATTTCAAATGCACATGTGTCTTCTTTACTCCATGTTCTGGTTTGTAATGATAATATAACGAAAGAGTGTTCATGAGTTCCACGTACCCTGAGGTACTGTAAGTTCATGTTCTGGTTGGTCTAAACATTGGGAGTTTGATATGTCCAATGAGACACTGTAGCTAGCTCGGTAAGGGGTGAGTTGGGTACTAAGGTGTGTTTTGGGTCACCCTAATTCACCGAGGTTCCACTCCTCTGTGCACAGTTCTGTGTGAGAACAGAAACCCTGCGACATGGCGCCCAACGGTTTCGGTGGTCTTATATCATGACACTCGAGTAGTATATCGTTCAAACCTTAACCCCTTCATCTCCGTTTCCGGAAAACGGGGTGTCGGTGAAACCTCCCTATTTTTTGAAATAGGTCTTATTCAAGCTTGATTCTTTGTTAAACGGTTTCTTTGAATTACTACCCAGTTGTGCTACAAAGTATTCTTTGTATTTTCTTGTTTCCAGTGTTGTCATGGCGGCGGTGGCCATTGCGCAGCATAGTCGCGTAGCGGTGCGCACACATCTTCAGACGTACCAAGTCCCGGTGGATGGGATGGCTGTGATTTTAGTGGTGGGTGCAGATCCGGCGTTCCCTTTCGAGTTGTTTTACTCTTGGGTTACGTTTCCGGCTGTGGACGCAACTTCTGGTTTGTTCCACTCCTACACCGCCTCTGCTGTCCCGGCTGAGTATACACCGTACAGGGCACTGGAAATACCTATTGATCTTTGGCAGCATCAAGTTTGGTTTGATGGCGCCCTCCCCCACTCTTTGTCCGCTGCGAGGTTAGGTCCACTCTCAATTCCAGGTACAAACTGGCCTGCGTTGGGTGGTTTTACCCCGCACCCGAATCACGGCGCTTGTACCCTTGCAGAAATTCGTAGGCTACATGTTGTTTCCATTTCCGTGATTCGAGCATTAGTGCAATACATCGGTCGCCATCTACCTGGTGGTCCCCAGGGGGGTGCGGCCGTTCCCATGGATCGAGGCGGTATGCGTCTCAATCCAGTGATGGTAAATTCGGTTTTTGGTGCACGTCCAGTTGACAACGATGACTTCCCGTTCTGGCTAGCAGAGAAGTTTGATCAACTGGAGGCGGTTTTTCCGAATTCTACTCCTGCTGATAAGCATAGAATGTTGACGATTACTTTACCGAAGGATTTAACTCCCGAACTTGTTGACTGTGAAAGCTGGGGGAAAACATTTGCGGCCGTTTATACGAGGTGCTTCGGCACCCCGTCTATGAATGCCCTGCCTGACATCATTAAACGTGTTCAGAATGATCACGGTCCAGAGGCAGCGGTTGAATTGGGTATGCGCCTGTGTGGTTCTTTTGAGATTGTAAGTGATCTCATACTCTCCAATGTTAAAGGAGATGCTGTGAACTTTCAGGTGTCGAACGCTTTGGCTGCTCTGCCCGATGCCGATAAACCCCGTCAGTTAGCAAAGATTGTTGTGGCCGCTTATAAGACAATTGGCCGCACAAGTAGAGGTCTGAAATATTTTTCAGTAAAGGAGAAAAAACAACCTCAGGGACAATCTGCAGTTGCAGATGTCCAACCCAAGTCCAAAAAACAGAATTGGCTTAAGAAACAGACACAGGGGAAGCAAAATAAGCAGACTCAGGATTCTTTTCCTGCACTACAGGCTCCTGCGCCGACAGAGAAAGTTTATGATTTGCGCGATCGCGCGATGATTAAATCACCTGATCGATTTCAGGGTTCTGATCAACGCTCTCCTCGTTCCTTTCAGGAAACATCGGCCCCGAAGACCGGTGGAGGAGGGGGTGGACGTGGACGTGGTGGCCAACAAGGACGTGGTCAGTCCCGCCAGACGGACGGCGCAGTGAAGCAGGAGGATTCTACGCCTAAGCGACCGCAGTTTGCGAAAAAGAAAGTCGCAGCCTTGACAGCGCATAGATATGCCACAGATAGTGAGAACGCGGCTTCGGAATCTGACGTGGGCTCTGACCTTGCTGGACAGCGCGGCGGAGATTACCATAGTCAGAGAGGCGCTCCGTCCACTACTGAGGGTGACAGCGACTGAAGTGTTCGTTGTAATTGAAACAGCCGATACGAGACTAGCTCCCCCTGAAAGACTTTTTGAAATTGTCCTGTTAATTGAAGGTGACATACAGCGTACTGTAAGAGGGGTATTTTGGGAGAACCTATCGTCGACGTACGACATTTTACTTTCCGAGGCTGACTGGCCCCCACCTTTTGTGCTCGCGGCGCCGTGAGGGGAGGACGTGATCCTTCCCAGTTTCGCGCACACTGTCTCAACTGAGCATGCGCAGCATTTTGCAGAAGAGTGGGCTCGGGCTCTTGCGCCGGCTCTGTACCGCAACCAATGTGGTTGGGACAAATTGTCCCCTTGCCACGAAATTCCTTTGCGGTCTGAGCCGCAGCCTCAGCCTCAATATCCCATATGGCGGGAAGCTAAAGCTGCCGTCGCAGAAATCCTTGAACAATTGGAATATCAGGGAGTTATTGAAACGTGTGTGTCACCGATGAATAATCCCCTTTTTACTGTGACCAAGCCTGACGGATCATATCGTTTGGTATTGGATTACCGGCATTTGAACTCGCATTGCCGTAACTGTGCAGTACAGAATACTCACGGCTCTGCTCCGGTGGATAGTCTAGTGCGTAAGCGTTTCAAGACAACGCTTGACATTTCCAACGGTTTTTATGCCCACCGATTGGATAGCTTTAGCTCCCAATGGACAAGTTTTACGTCCGCTGGTGTGCAAAAACGCTTCCGGCGACTCCGGATGGGCTACAAAAATAGTCCTGGAGTTTTCACCTCCCGAATAGTCACTCTATTAGAGAGTATTGATCCGGATGCATGTTCTTATGTGGATGACATTTATCTCACAGACGACGAGATTTGGATGCATCTGTGTCGTGGGAATTCGATAATTTGTAACTTTGCAGATATGGGTTACAAATTTAATTTTGCAAAATCGCACATTGCAGAACACACAGTGTTGTTCCTCGGCTATGAGCTGAACAATGAAGGTCGGGGATTGGCTCCTCACTTCTTGGAGAAATGCGCACAGTTGCGCGCTCCTACAACACTGAAAAAATTACAGTCTTTGCTGGGCTTCTTGAATTTCGGCAGAACTTACGTTCCAGAATATGCCCAGCGTATCAAGCCTTTGTATGCTTTGATACAACCAACTTTCTCAAAATCATGCTGGCTGCCTGAGCATTCGGCCATTTTGCAATCATTGCAGGCTGATCTGCTCGCCTCTAAATACTTACTGACTCGTGATAACCACACCAACCTGGTGATAAGAATAATTCCAGGGGCGGTGGGTTTCACGTACCTGACTTTCAATGAAGGTGACACAGTGCCTATTGCTTACAAGTCACACTTGTACACTTCGGCTGAATTGCGGTTTCCCACTGTGGAGAAAGTTTTAACTGCTGTACAGATGGCGATTCTTAAAGAACGAGCTCTGTCACAGGGGAAGCGCATGTTAGTGGTAACACCCTGTCCTCATTTGGAGGCAGTCACGAAAGCCAGTGTACCAAATTCTAAAGCTTTGCACCCACGGTGGATTCAATGGGCAGCGTCATTGACGTCCACGGATGTCACGTTTATTTTTGACGCCTCATTACGGTCGCAAGAGTACTTGCAGTATGAGTTCGTTCATCCTGCTCCTCTGGCTATGCGACCTTTGGAGGACTTCCATTGCATCATTTACACTGATGGGTCGGCGCAGGTTGCGCATGGCTCTAAACATGCCTACGTTTCCGCATGCGCTATTGTGGTTGGTGCTATGTTGAACGATGAATTCATTTCCAGGGAGGTACACACGTTGCCCCTGGGCGATGGCACTGCACAATTGGCTGAGCTTCGTGCTCTTTTACTAGCGTTGGAGTACGCAGATCCAAGTGTTACTACTCTGATTGTAAGTGATTCTTACTACTGTGTCCAGTCTTACAATGAGAACTTGTTCTTTTGGATTCAAAATGATTTTCATGATTCCAAGGGTAGCACAATAAAACATAAAATGATCTGGGTTCGAGTGGCAGAGCTTAAGGCTAAGTTGCCACTCGTTTTTGTAATTCATACTCTCGGTCATCAGCGCGTAGGAGTTCACGCTGTTGGCAATTCGCTTGCTGATGAGGCGGCGAAATCTGCAGTATCTACATACTTAGTTGCAGCTGTTACTAGATCCAAAACCAAGATTGATAGCGACATCTTGGCGGCAGTTGCTGCCTCTGAGAAGGGAAGTAAACATCCTGCGGGATTCCCTTCGAAGGACAAATACCACTTAAGTCCCGAAAAGGTTCCTTTTGTGACAATTCCTGACGTTGGGGAACGGCTGATTCCCAACTCTGATCGCAGAGCAGACTTGATTACAGCGGCACATGAAGGTGTGGCGTCTGCGCATGCGGGCGTCTCGGCCACTGTTACTCAATTACAACAACGTTTCTGGTGGCGGGGACTGTACAAACAGACGCGTGATTATGTCCTTCTGTGTGACATATGCCAGCAGATTAAACCTTCGACTGCTACGCGTCCGCCACAGACTCAGTTGTACATTTCTAATAAACCGCTAGGTTGTGTTTATTTAGATCACTGCGGTCCTTTTTCATCTGATACTGCGTATAAGTACATCTTAGTAGCAGTTGACTCATGCACACGCTTTGTGTGGGTATGGCCACATCGCAGCGCTGATTCACGGACTGTCATTAGAGATTTGCGTGTCTTTATAGGGATTTTTGCCTGTGGTACCTTCCATTCGGATCAGGGACCGGCTTTCGCCTCTAAGGCGTATAAGGATGCCATGACTTCGTTGGGGTTCCAAGTCAAGTTTTCGTCTCCCTACAGACCTGAGGGTAACAGTGTAGTTGAACGAATGAACCGTGATTTAAAGCAATCTTTGACAGCCCGAGTTATAGGCACTGGCAGAAACTGGCTGGCTCACCTCTATGGCGTGCAGCGTGCTCTTAATAATCTCCCTAGAAGGTCTCTGGGTGGGCGGACCCCATACGAAATGCTCTTTGGCATCAAGATGTACGTCCCTGACCTTGACGGTCTAGACTGTGTGGTTCGCGCCACTTCCTTTGACGCAGATGAACATTGCAATGTTTTACAGAATCTACAAAAGACCAGAGACAGTCTTGCAAAGGAACGTTTGCCCTCCACGTCGGATGATGCGTTGCAGATCCCGGTAGTTGGCTGGCTACCCCAAGTTGGCGAACTGGTTCGAGAGAAGATCGATAACAAGAAAGAATTTGGTCCTTCCTATCGAGCTCCGGTTCCTGTCCTTGGGGTGAAGGGCACAAGAACAGTCATTTTACCACCACTTCCTGGTCGTAAGGAAAACAGGTTTATTTCAATTGACAATGTCAAGATACACAGAGTGGCCGATTCTTCTTAGCATGACACCGGCTGTTTCCTGTCCTTCCATTGTGAGAAATTCAGTTATGCCCACTGCTTCTAATATTGTACCTGAAGTGGCCATCGAATTACCTGCTCTTTCCAGTCCTTTATTAAATAATTTACCCGGAACTAACATTGATGAGATAGACTATGCCTACCCCACTGATTTGTCCATACCTGACCTGCAAGCACGTTTAGCCACGGAATCCAGATTTTCTTTTGACTCTGTTTCCCTTGCCTCAAAGAAACCCTCTCGTTTTGCAGTTTATGCTAGCCTGTTTAAAAAACATTTTTTGATACCCCCTTGGACATACATTTGGCTGGTCCTTTTTTCAGTTTACCTTTTTATGTCAATTGGTTTTGTGTTTTATTTTTTTCGAATCATGAATGGACACTATGTCGAGGAAAGAACTTGCATTACTCATCTGAATGGAACTTTGGCCCCGCTTTCCTCGTCCCATTCTACACACAGATTTAAAAGAGACTTGACTTTGGTTAACATCACAGCATGGCCTGTCCTTGATGGAATCGTGTGGGATGCAGTTCGGTTTCAGATTCATGGCCCAACGGAAGTCGTTAATGTCCCTAATGTACTTAGAGTGAATATGGGGGATGTGGTGAAACAAAACATTCGTTCTGATGACTGGGATGTCAATGCTGTAGAAAGTTTATTTTCTGATTTGCAGTACTATGCTGCATTTGATGCTGAGGATTTATATTTAGAATCTGCTAATTATGGTGAATTATTCTGTTACCAACATTATGGCAATCACTTCTTACACAAAACATCATCCAGAAGGGATACTGTTAACTTTACTCAGTGGGAACATTGCCCAGCGCCTCATCAGGGGAGTTCTGAAACATTCCTGAAAAAGTATACTTACTTCACTGACTTTAATCAGTCCAATCCCGAGTCCTTTTATTTTAAATTTCGAAAAATGCCAATGTCCAAGGTTAGACTTACCGATACTAAATTGTTGTATTCGAAGGCCTTCCTTGATCGATTAGTTACTGGAGGCTATGAGTTATGGAAGGATACAATAGACCTTAAATCAGTTTGGGGTTCAAGGGCCTGGCAGGTACAAGGCACTGAGGCTTTGCACCGTGCATGTCTCATCCCGAATCATATGTTGTTTCTAAATGAAACGATTTCCCAGACCACATGCTTTGGATTGGCTACTTCTAAAAAGTTAAACACTCCTTCTTTCCCGGAGTTGGAGGAATATGATGGTTGGAGTAATTTTACTCAGTTGTCCATTAGAGAATTACAGACTCTACTTCTTAATTCCTCCTTTAACATTTCCAGTATGAATCCTAAGGGTTGGCTGCTTTGGCACCGTAGTGCTGATTCTTGCCAACATAGATTTTTGAATTTAACTGACGGTTTTTACAACTGTTAGATCTGATCCCCGGTTTAACTTGGGTCATACTGTCACCTCTTATTCTGTAGGCAAATTGTGTCAAGCTTGGCTGAAACATTCAACTTTACCTGCGGTTAAGAATCACCTATCTAAACTAAATGCAGAAGTGGACTTGAATGATTTCATTAAAGGCCCAGCTAGTGGCAGGTCGAAAAGGTGGTTATATGGGGTTTACAATGAAATTTGGAAACTTTCACAGATAGAGGCTGCTACACGCCTTAGGGCTATTGATCAAGCGAATCTTGAGAAAGTGCTTGCAGTTGTTGACAATAGCATTAATGTGCTTTCCTCTAGAATTTACACATTGGATAATATTGTGTCGTCAGTTGTCGATATTGTGCATGATGAAGTGTCAGTATTATACCATGGTCAGAATCAATTACGATCAATCATGCAGTTTGCATGGACCCTTCAAACTCTAAAAATGGGTAAAGTTCCCTGGGGGTACATGAACGTGTCTTCTTTATTTGCACCGTTTAATTTGACTGACAAACAACGCTTGCTTTCAATGCGTGATGCTTCCTTTTCTATGTTACATATTGAAAGGTTGGAATCTTTACCTTTTTCCGTGGCAGAAGCCACTGCTGCAACGTGGCTTATCCACGGTTTGATAACGCTGCCTTTTGCTTTATATAAATTTTCAAATTGTATGAAATATGTACCCATAGGTCGTTATGAACCTTTAGGTAGCGGTTTCCTCCATGAAGTCTAGCTGCTTCCATACACATACAGATGTTTTAAGGATGACCAGGAAGTTTATCTGACTGGGGAGGAGTGTACTGAGACGCCAGATCATTCTTTAATGTGTAGACGCATACAGTTACACGGTTCATGCAACAGGGACCGACCGAATTCCGTTTTGCAAGGCACGCCAGTTCCTGCTATCATCCCCACGTTTAAATTGTTAGAGAATGGTAGTTATTTAATGCTCAATAATGAGGACTGATGTGGGTTAATTAAAGGTATAGCTTTCATCGTAACAGTAAGTGAGCGGGTTATTTGCTGCAGAAATGTGCTTTATCCTCCCACACGTGAACATAGGGAGTCTTCCATCTGGCCACAGATACCAACCTTGGGAGCAGAATTCAGCGGCATGGCAAGAATAAGGGCTCTTTTGTCCCAGAAAGAGGTGGCCTTGAGCTCGGCCCGTGAAACTTTCGTGCTTCACATTGCAAACACCCGTACAGAGGTTCAGGCTCTTTTGAATACTGATTTGCCTTTGCATTTCGGAGCGATGGTTCGAACTATGTTTAACGCATCCTCCACAAAAGGCCTAGCACATTTTTTTAAAGTTGTTAGCAGTGGTCTCGTGACTTCCTTTGAAAAGATTTTTGGAGTCATCCCTGCTTTCTTCCATTCTATTTTTTCATCCTTGTTTGGAGGGTTCCCATTTTTACTTGCATTAGCGGCTGGCGCTCTAGTGGTTTTCTGTCTTTTTAAATATGGATGTCCTTCCTGTGCAAGACCCGGCGCAACAGCTACTGACGCAGTTTCGCAACCGCATGCTTGAATATTATGGCACACTGCCGTTGGCGACATTGAGCACGGCATATGGATTATCTTTTCGATTCTCCTATTTCACCTGTGTCCAGCCTGTATTTCACTGCCTGACCTGTGATTTCCATTGGGCCATTGATTTGTGTCTCTGCGGACCGGTTTCTCCTGACGTCGATTTTAATCAGCTGATGAGTCCTATCATTGCTCACGAGTTGGTTTGTTCTGACGAGAGGATTATGGCCATAGCAGTGGCACATGGACTAATTGGTCCCTGGGATATATTGTCGGCAGCGCGGAATTTCTTGGAACTAAGTTTTCTTGAAAACCCGCCGAGCTGTCCTCTGATGGTTATAGAGGATCCGGTGCTGGGAGAACACGTATGTTCTTTTCAACTTTTAAATTGGATGGCTGAACTGTTTTCGGATGAGGACAGTGATTTCCTATTGGAGGCTGTTGCTACTTACTTTGCATATACAGTTTTGTCATAGACACTGTCTCGGATTGACATGCTGATCAATAGCATTTCATTGATTTTTTGACTTATTTGTCACATTTTTTATTATTTCCTTGCCTATTGGCTTGAGCCACGTTATATTTTTGGGCTATTTTTTAGCATTAATTTTTAAATGTTTAGTTTCGGATCATGCTCGTTTGCTGTTGAGTTCTGCTCTCATGAGATGGCACTTCTGTTATCATATTTAGTCCGTTCTCGGATCAGGGGGGGTGTCATGTAGCTCCTGAATATCCTTATATCGTGTTAAGTTAGCATAGGTACATTTGAGGTTTAAACGCCATTTTCCATTCTTGCAACTTCTGCACACGACACTTAATTGTTGACTTAGCTTTCAACCTAGTAGTTTGCCGTGGTTTATGTGAGAATAATATGTTATTGCTCTGATATCAGCTTTGCTTAATAAACTATGTCTGCACGAAGAGTGCTGAAGTTTCAGGAACAACACGATATGGAATTGTTATGAGGTCTGATCTCCACGCCTTCATAGTCATAACACAAGTGCAGCCTTTGCCAACTCTGGCTTCAGGCGGGATTGATATTGCTTTGCATGAGGCACATAGAACACACTTGATGCGGTGCACATGCAGAGAGAGAGCTGGTGTATGCTGATGTGATTCCTTCATGCTAGGACACTAAGGTATGGGCCCGCCCTAAACCAACCCAAAGAGACCTTCTTAGCTAATAATATAATATATGTGTTAGGGTGGGTGAGATATAAGTGTTGTTAACTCTTATTCGATACAGTATGTTAACATGCTGTCACCATTCGCTTTTTATGTCTTAGTAACTATGCTGGTAATTTTGCTACTGATAATAAGTATACTTGTATTATCTAAGATACTGCGCCTGAGAAGACGGCATTAGTAAATAAACATTTCAAATGCACATGTGTCTTCTTTACTCCATGTTCTGGTTTGTAATGATAATATAACGAAAGAGTGTTCATGAGTTCCACGTACCCTGAGGTACTGTAAGTTCATGTTCTGGTTGGTCTAAACATTGGGAGTTTGATATGTCCAATGAGACACTGTAGCTAGCTCGGTAAGGGGTGAGTTGGGTACTAAGGTGTGTTTTGGGTCACCCTAATTCACCGAGGTTCCACTCCTCTGTGCACAGTTCTGTGTGAGAACAGAAACCCTGCGACAGTGGCCTTGGGTACTGGGCATTTGCGACTGTTGGTGCAGACATCAGCTATGCGGGAGAGCGACTGGGCAGCTTGCCTTTGCTTACATCTTCATTGATCTTCTCCACCTGAGGGCTGATCCAATAACTAGAGGCACCTGACAGGTGTAGGATCTGCTCCTTTCCATTGGTATGAGATTTCATGAGACTGAAACACTGCTTGTCTGCTCATATTCCCCATTATGGCCTACTACACTGTACAGAGGCCTGAGGGGTGAGGCTGGTCCCATGGGAATGGGTATGACAGTGTGCTCCAATTAGCTGGAGGCAGACTGAGGGCCAGAAAAGGAGCTAATGAATGCTGGACACAAACCTGCTGGACGTGACTGGCAGCTCCTGACCAACCCTGAGACTGTGGATGTGCAGTGACTACTGATGCTCTTCTTGGCACATGGGTCACCATCTTCTTCATTGGAACGTAGGTGTGAGGGGTGTAGCCAATCATAACTATGACCCTATTAGATTACCTGACTTGCTTTTGTCTCTCACTGGCCCCATTGAGGGGACGACGAGCAGCAAGACTCACTCGTTTGGCCTCACCTGCCACCCTGGTGGCCAATTCCTTAAATGGAGCTGGGGCACAGACGGACCCATAATAGACAGAGACCAGAGACACTAATTTGACTCTCTCCCACGTTTTCGTGCCTTGAACCATCTAGGCCTGGAGGAGCTGATGAGCGAAGAATGACACACACAGGCCCCAAATGGGGTGGGAAGCTCCCTACACATTGAGAGCGCAAATGGTGGGATAACTATCCCAGTCGGCTTACAGACATTGCAAGAGGGACTGATGACAGAATTGGCAGAATCTAAACTGGACAGAATCCATCCCACCATCACCGAGACCCAGCAAGATAAGAGGTGCCGAGTGGAAGTTGTAGAAGTGGAACTAGACCTTCTATGAGACGACAGGAGGAAATCTGCTACCCGAGTCATGCAGGCTGAAAGCTCGTGGACATCCTTTCAACCACACTGTCAGATCTAGAGGTGCAAGTAAAGAACCACACGTCTAAAGTTTAAGAACTCAAAAGCAGTGCAGAAGAGTCTAAGTGGCGGTCACTCCAAAATAATATTCGCATTGTTGGCTTTGCTGAGGGTTCTGAGGGTTTGGACCTGGCTGCTTTCTTTGAAAAGTGGCTAGTGTGATTGGTAGTGTCCACAAAGTTGTCACCTGGATTATACCATGACCATACACTGCTGCAGCGCTTCTTTCTTGGGAGTAAATGAAAGACTTCGATCGGTGCACTTGTCTTAGGCACTGTGATTCCTGGACATGTTGCAGGTCATGATGAATAGATCCAGCTACTTCTTTCTTGAGCCAGCAGATACCTGGGTGTGGGTCGAACAGCAGCGGTACAAATCCCAGTGCTGAGTACACCAACAGTTCAGCCACATCTGACCGTGACATGGCAGGGTCTGTGGTACTGGTTGTAGAGATGAGGACATTGTAGTTATCAATGCACCCACCCCAGCCCAGGCCTGAGAGGAACAGATGCAGGCACTGTTGACTGCCACCAGTGTATGGGCAAAGAGGTGCTCACCATCAGAACAGACTCTCAGTGAAAGGCTTTCTGAGGTGGATGACAGTGCCTCAAAGGGGAGCATTGCTTCAGCATACCTGTCGGAGGCCACACCACTGACTGTGGACACAATGGTTTGAACTCAATGACAGAAAGAGGAGAAGGGCCCTCTAGGGAGGTCAACTGTGAATCCTACTGTTGCACGCAATTGTCTGTTACCCTGATGAAGGAGGCCATATCCATCTGTCTGCCATATCCACAGTAGGAACTCCCTTTGCCTGATTGAGATGCTTACCCTTTTAACACAGAGAGCCATGCTGAGGTGTATCACATCCCCTCTCCATACACATCAACTCATTCTAACAACAAGACTGAACACACACAAAGGGTTGAGGGGTGCAGGGTCAAGCTTCCTGGGATTTGTGATTCCCAGGGAGTGGGGGCGTTCTAGCAGGGCAGATGTGTTGTTTGGCAAGGGGGGCACTTCCTGTCCTTTATTCCTCTTGAATAAGACTCATGCTGATATGGCTTATTGTTTAATATGTTCTAATTTATATTTCAAGGAATCAGACGTTCCTGATAAACCTGGAGAAGTATAGCAAATGCACAGTGATTATGGTGGGATCATAATGCCTTGACATGTATAAATGGTTAGTGCAACTGTTCTGTAGTTCATCTATCATGGGTAGAGTTATGGATTATCTTGTATCCTGAAGTTAATTCTTATGATAGAGGTTTATACAGTGGTGTTCAAATATAGATAGGCTACAGGATTGTTGATGGTCTTGCCATTTACAACTCCTAAGGAGTGTGTGTAATTCAAGTATTCAAATTTCTGCTCACATAAGGGAATACATCATCAGGTTTAACCTCAGTTTTAAGGTTTATAGATCTATACTTGAAAGCTTTTTATTAGCCTTTGTAATTTGTAGTGCCTTAATACATGCCCATAGGGCAGGAATATTGCTACAGGGCGTATTGGTGTTGAATAAATCCCTATTAACCTGACTAGTTTGTGTGTTAAATAGTACATATATCCCTTTCTTCATTATGCCTTTCTCATGTTGCTCTCCCTTAAGTATCTGAAATGACAGGCTTGAGCTATCCTACTACTATGGGCTTTCATACTGTCCCAGACAGTGCTACTTGGAATAGTACCTAAAGTGAAGTCAATATATTAAGATAACATTTTCAGATAACTGATATAACATTTTCTGTGTATGAAGTATGCAGGAAAGACCCAATTTTATTTGTAATGATGTCCGTATCGTTAGCTTCCAAACTGAGGTATTTGGTGGAATGATCAAAGTACAATAAATGACTAATTTCAGTTTCACGGTTTTCAGTGAACATGTTACTAACAAGGAAAAAGTAGAACTGTGAATGTTGATTATGGCAGTGGAGAAGTGTTGCTCACTGGTTAGAGGCGGCAGACCCGTAAGCAGAGAACGGCCCGGGACCAGGGTTCGATTCCCGACGCGGCAGGGTCGTGGACCAGGGTCAGCGGACTCGATAATTCTCGCCTCGGTGCCTACTCTAGTCAGAAACCACACTCGGCAACTCTGGGCATCAGCTTGCCTCATCTTCACAACGGCCCCCCAGACCGCCGGGGATGCTTGGTCGCACCTTAGAGATACCCATCAGGGACCATCTCTCAGGGTGAGCCAGGACGGGTTCCCCAGCGGTCGAAGCGTGGAGATACTCCTCCGGGAGTCGATTCCTAGCGCTATATAAACCCGCAATTAAATTAAATTAAATTAAATTATGCTGTTTTGAAAATACGATCAATTCTTTCTTATTTGGATTAGATTCTGGATATGTATCATAGTAGTGTGCCGTGTATGAATACGGTTGACAACATCTAATTGAAAATCTAAAATATAATTTAAATCCCCAGTGTGAAGATATATTAGTACGCATTGAGGTTGGGAAATAATTTCGAGCTGTTAAAATTGAGGGTATATAGTCAAAAAGAATAAATTTAGAGTCTTGCTAAGTAATTGTAATCTCTGTCATTACCACTTGAATTCTTTATCTACATTTGAAGATAGGATCTTATAATTACTATTCATTATCATTATACTCACTCCTGTACAGCCTGCGAAGGAGTTGGAGCTTAAGGCAGCATAATTAATCAGAATAGCCTAGCCTTTGCTGTATTTATCCAAATTTGTTTTAGATATTTAAACATTAGTGAGGTGTCTCCTGTAATTCGGTAACCAGAGAATAAAAAGTCTAAGGCACCAAACTTCGGAGAATATTTTAGCATTTTTGTTCCTCTTCCTAATACGGTTCACATTGCAGCTGAGACTCTTAACCATGGCTGACTAGTATTAGAGTGTTTTTGGTTGGGTTGAGATAATTGCTTCCTTGTTTCTTGTTGCAATTCTTCCTTCTCTAATCCCATTCTCCTCTCCCTTCTCTTCCTGTTCCTCAACCTTTTCTCTTTCCTTCCCCTTCTAAGATATGAGCATAGGCAAGTAGTTGTTCTGAATATAAGAAATACTTCCTGGTAATATATGGAGATATGCTTCCGAATACCCTTAAATTCCATATGGGATACATTTTGAAGTATTCCAAACTTACAGAGTAGATTTGTCAAAAGTCTCCTAATAAAAATTACAAATACAGCTCAAAAAAGTGTATCTCTACTAATGCCTCTACCAAAGATGTTGCAGGAAGATGTTAGTTGCTAAGTATAATAAAACCATCATATGATTGTAGAAAATTATTTAATTTTTTGTATTGCACAGTTCGAATTTTGCCCTATCTGCTTTTTGTAGCTGGAGACCTCTGTACATTTTTCCCATACTAACTAGTAGTAATGTGTCTTTACTACCCTCTTTCAAACACTGTCTAATTGGTATGAGCCTAATTTGCAGTTACCTTTGGGTCACAAATACATGATTCAGGGAGTACCCAGGGCCTGTAAGTTAAATGTCATTAGTAGAATGCAATCTCTGTTGTGCCACTCACTAAATTGGCAGTGCAAACATGGCTTCAGGCCTACCATTTTAACCTGACTGGAGCAGTGTCAAAATTGCAATACTGCTCATAACAAAAACCCTTTTGACGTGTCGAAACCTTCCTTCTAAATATTAATAAGTCACCCCTATGTTTGAACTTAATTCAGGGTGCATGGTATTTAAAAAGTAGGACATGTAGAAATTACATTTTTACAAGCCATTGCAGTGATTGCCGCCCAAAAGCTGTTTTCACTGTAGCAATATTGGCTGGCCCTTAGATAAATATCGGGAACCAATATTGAATATTAATGCTGCTACTTCAGGGTATGGACCAGTTAGAAATATGTAAGTAAGTAGGTAATTTATTTGCTGATTAATTAAAGTCATTGCAAATTAAAAACCACACGTGAGGATAAAGCAAGAGCAAATTACCAGAAAACCATGATATGCTAAAAAGAAAATGTTCATTATTGATAGCGTTGTCCTGTGCTAACTTCAAATTGGAAAGCCTCAGCGAATGTTTTTTGCGAACTGGCAGGAAGGAATTTGGGTTTGAAAAAGCTGCAGCCTCTGGATGGAGAATAATGGGAAAATGTCACCTAAGTCGACTGGCATGTTCCGGTTGTAGAAATATGATTCAACAACTCTTTTTACTATTCATCAAAAGCCAAATGTAATGGAATTTGATAAAGAAAAGTAAATGTTATAAAAAATATGTTTTGCCTGTCTAGGGGCTCTGTAGGCGAATTTGCATGACCCTGCAGCTGTAGCCCTCTGAGTGCTCAAGCATTAATGAGGTATGACACCTGATCCCAGAACAAAGAGAAAGGCCTGGGCCTACGGATGTGTTTTTCTTCATCTGGCTGTATGACCATTTGGGTTGTGTTCAGGAATTTTATGTGTTTCAAATGGGACTCCCCTTTCAAAAAAAGGTATGAGATGACACCTGGCAGGCCCATTCTTTTGGTGTCATATTGTTTATTAAAAATAACATATATTCTAATTTTGTCTGGCGTTTTTATTGTGTTGCATCTTGACTCTATTATAGGTTTTGAAACTGCATGGGTCCTTTGGGCCTTCAGAGCTCTCCCTAGTTGGGAGGACTAGGGCTGCGAGCAAACTTTGTTCTGCCTTCATCTCCGCTCGTTTTTAACCACTTGAATAGCGATTTTAAAACGTGTAAAATTTTATTATTGTGGAAAATTTCTGGGGGCTCTTAATCAGCTGAATATGTAGCGGGAATTGAGCTTAGGCACACTGACACCTTCACACTCGCCTTACTTTCCTATTGCCTCGCCTAGCTGTTGGTTTATGTGAAAGGCGGCGGCGGGCGCCATCTTGGGTGTGGGCTCGGGCTGCGCTCCAGTCGCGCCGGCCTCCCGCCCTCCCTGACTATTTAATCAGGAAGCACTCGTCGCTCGCTGCCTTCAGAGCTCTCCCTAGTTGGGAGGACTAGGGCTGCGAGCAAACTTTGTTCTGCCTTCATCTCCGCTCGTTTTTAACCACTTGAATAGCGATTTTAAAACGTGTAAAATTTTATTATTGTGGAAAATTTTTGGGGGCTCTTAATTAGCTGAATATGTAGCGGGAATTGAGCTTAGGCACACTGACACCTTCACACTCGCCTTACTTTCCTATTGCCTCGCCTAGCTGTTGGTTTATGTGAAAGGCGGCGGCGGGCGCCATCTTGGGTGTGGGCTCGGGCTGCGCTCCAGTCGCGCCGGCCTCCCGCCCTCCCTGACTATTTAATCAGGAAGCACTCGTCGCTCGCTGCCTTCAGAGCTCTCCCTAGTTGGGAGGACTAGGGCTGCGAGCAAACTTTGTTCTGCCTTCATCTCCGCTCGTTTTTAACCACTTGAATAGCGATTTTAAAACGTGTAAAATTTTATTATTGTGGAAAATTTCTGGGGGCTCTTAATTAGCTGAATATGTAGCGGGAATTGAGCTTAGGCACACTGACACCTTCACACTCGCCTTACTTTCCTATTGCCTCGCCTAGCTGTTGGTTTATGTGAAAGGCGGCGGCGGGCGCCATCTTGGGTGTGGGCTCGGGCTGCGCTCCAGTCGCGCCGGCCTCCCACCCTCCTCACGCCCCATATATTGGAATCATGACCAGACGGCGCAGCGGGCTGGCGCAGCGGGCGCGCGCCGAAGCCGCGCCAAAGCCAAGCCCGTCTGCGCCCGTCTGCGGCCGTACCCGGCCCAGGGCCATAACCCCTGGTCCCCGACTGCTGTACTCTCCCCGGCACCTACTAGAACTAAACCCCGGTAAGCCATGTCAGGCCTGTACCACTGCTGTCCTGACCGCTGCGATACCCACTCTTCCTTTCATATGCCCAGCCTGTAGCTACCAATGTACTACAACCTGTTCTTCAGCCCACTCTGATCCTACCCACAGTACATCACCTGTTAGAGAGAACATAACTCCTCATGCTTGTCGAGCCGCGCTCATCAATGCGCGCTCGCTCCCATGTCACAGCTTCTATATCAGTGAGCTTATAGTCTCTCATAACCTAGATCTACTATTTGTCACCGAGACTTGGGCAGATGCCGGATCTGGTCCGGATTTCTGCAATGCTACTCCGGCTGGATACAGTGTCGCCAGACATGATAGGCCTATAGGACGAGGTGGGGGCCTTGCTATTATCTATAAGGACAAATATCGCACCACACTCGATCCCATAAACTCGGCTAATTGTGAATCAGCGGTTTTTGCTATTAGTATTAACCCCAAACGGGCACTGAAGGGTATAATACTTTATCGACCCCCTGGCCCTCGTCACTCTTTTCTCTCTACCCTCTCTGACCTGAGTGACAATGTCATTTGCTCTGATAAATTCACCATATTGGGAGACTTTAACTTTTATTTGGAAGATCAGGACAACCCAGATACTGCCCAACTTATGACTGATTTTGCCAACCTTGGACTGTACCAATTAGTCAAGGGTCCCACACATCAAGCCGGACACTCCTTGGACGGGCTATTTACTAATGATCCTGACATTACTGTATCAGATACTATCCCAATTCCATGGTCAGACCATAGGGCTATTATCTTCCAATTAGATGCTCGACTTTCTACCTTACTGCACCCCAGACCTCGCACCAAGATAGGTGCCCGGGCCTGGAAAACTGCTGATCTCCCTCAGATGCTGCATTCCCTGGCCTCCTCCTGTCCCCAGGGAGGTAATAGCTTATCACCTTCAGCTTCAGAGTTCCAGAACTGGATCAGAAGTGCCGCTGATCTAGTGGCCCCAGAGAAATTTATGCAACCAAATAGAGTATCGCCTTCAGCCCCCTGGTATAATGAAGATCTTCGTCTACATCGCCAACATTGTAGGAATTTAGAAAGGCGCTGGAGGAAAGCTTACTGTGACACAGCTAGACAAACCTATAAAGATGCTCTTTTGATCTATAAAAAGGCGATACTAGCCCGGAAAACAGTCTTTTACTCAGCACAAATTGAGACTGCTGCTAACTCTGCCAGAGAATTATTCACCGTTGTCACCACCCTGTCTACCCCCTCCACTGGATCTGGAGTTGAGCCCTCACAGACTTTCTGCAATGAACTGGCCATCTTTTTTACTACCAAGGTTGCAGATATTTACGCTTCTTTTGGAAACGATATTAGAACTGAACATAGAGGTGATAGTGGGAAAGAAATATTGTCATACACTAATCCCGACTCCTTCTCCTGTTTCTCGCCTGTTTCACATCAGGATGTGATCAAAATTATTTCCACCACTAAATCAGGCTCTCCTTTGGACCCCTGTCCCCCGTCCGTGATGCAGAAACTCACAGAAGTGATCTCACTCCCACTGATGGAAATTTGTAATAACATATTCTTAACAGGCCAATTCCCTAGTATATGGAAGAAGGCTGTTATTAAACCCCTCCTAAAAAAACCTTCCTTAGATCCCACTGCTGTCGCAAGTTACAGACCAATTGCGTGCCTGCCCTTTCCTGCCAAAGTATGCGAACATCTGATGAACCAGCAGCTCTCAGAGTTCGTCGAGACTCATCAACTTCTCGACGAAACGCAGTTTGGATTCAGGAGAGGGCATGGAACAGAGACTGCCTTGATAAAGGCCTCTGATGAGATCAGGACGATCATGGATCAGGGAGGGGCGGCTGTCCTCATCCTTCTGGATTTGTCGGCAGCCTTTGACACGGTCGACCATGTCACTCTTGTCGACCGTGTCACAACTCTGGGTATAAATGGTCGGGCCAAGGATCTTATTTCATCCTTCCTGGCAAACCGTACCCAGACAGTAAGGCTCGGAGATTTTTACTCTCCCATCTCTGCACTCCCGTGGAGTCCCACAAGGCTCCTCGCTAAGTCCTATGCTCTTTAACATCTATGTAGCGGACTTAGCGAGGATAATAAAGGCCTATGGGATACAGTTAACATCGTATGCAGATGATACCCAGCTGGTGCTGGGTATCCATAAGGATGGCCTTACTGTAGCAGCCAACTTCCAGAAAGCCATGCTCGAGGTCAGTACCTGGATGGCCTTGAACTGTCTTAGGCTTAACTCGGACAAGACCGAGATCATGACCTTCGGAAAACTCTCTCCTGAATGGTCTCTCGGTTGGTGGCCAGATAAGCTTGGCCATCCACCTGTCCCAGTGGAAAAAGCCAGAAACTTGGGAGTGATTTTCGACAACAAGCTGGTCTTCGACCTCCATGTTAATAAGGTTGTGTCATCTTCTTTTTACATCTTGAAAAAGATTAAGAAGCTGCTACCTTATCTCCCTCCGTCAGCCGGGAAGACTTTGGTCTCTACCTTAGTCTTCTCAAAGATAGATTACGGGAATGCTCTCTTTCTCCACACTCAGAAGCGTGTCATCACGAAGCTGCAATCTATCCAGAACGCGGCTGCTAGGATTCTTCTTAACATCCCTCGCCGCAAATCCACCACCTCTGCTATCCGCCAGCTTCACTGGCTGAGAGTTGAGAGCCGTGTTAAATTTAAGGCCCTCTGTATTGCCTATAAGGCCTTACATGGCGCAGGACCCAGATTCCTGATCGAAGCTTTTCAGCTCTATACCCCCAGAAGGCACCTTAGATCGGCCAATGCCAGTCTCTTGCAGGTGCCACGTACAAGATCAGTCACCTGGGGTGATAGGCGCTTTTTGGTGGCCACTCCAAAACTTTGGAACCTTCTGCCAACTGCCATAAAAGCTGCTCCGAATCTGATTAGCTTCCGTAGGCTCCTGAAAACATGGTTGTTTAACCAGTGAGAAGACGGTAGGATGATGAACTTTGTTGCTCCACAGCGCCGAGACACCTTCGGGTATTTGTTGCGCTATAAAAGTTGCGTAAATAAATAAATAAATAAATAAATAAATTTGGCACTGATTCATAAATGGACTTACAACACGTAAGGATACAAGTGCAAAGTCTCCACACTTGGGGCGGAATATTCACACTCGGGGTGAAATTTCTATACGGAAACCACTCTTCAGTAACTTTATGATTTGAAAGTCCCTTTGTGAATCATAAGTCCCATTGTGAATATTGCCCTGAGTTAAACTTGTCTGTTCTCTGGGTAAATCTAGTGAATTTGAGGGTTCACACTAACAAGGTTGGAGATTTTAACTCAAGGTGGGTAGTCAACCTCTTGACTAATAGCGCAGTTAATCATATTGATCACAATAAGGTGATCAAATTAGCGTAATTTAGGATTATTTATCATTAGCACAAAATGTCTGATTGATCTGGTAATTGCCATTATCCTAGAAATTGTCTTACCTGTGCTGGATCTGTGAAGATCTTAAAGCCACTCACCGATTTATTGTCATTTAGATGGTAGATAGATATGAAGTTTAAAGGCACAGATCAAGACCGGAACTCTGGTATCAGAGCTTTTATTTTTTTTTGCCTGATCCTGGTTTCCCATGTTTAGTATTGAAATATAAAAAAAGAGTATGCCTCTAGGGTACTGATTCTACATCGTTCTCTGGAAATAGTGAATATTTGTTGATTAATATTGAAGTCATGAAAAAAGATAATGCTAGTACTGGGTATGCTGTTTGGTTTGGGGGGGGCACAATAGAACCCTGAGAGTCCTGAAGTAGAGTGATATTTGGACTTGTGAGTCAGTGTGCCTGAGATCTTGCAGAGGAAATATTGCAGAGAGATTTTAGATCAACTATGATGTTGGGACTTGTCCCTTTCAGCCTATCTTGAATTAGGACTGCAGAGGCTGGAGAGAGATGATCGATTTTCAATATATTCACATATTTGAGCAAAGGGATGTAGCTTTTGATTAATGTTCGACTGACATTCTATCTTATTTTTCACTATTTATGAGAGCATGTATTTTGTTTCCTTTAAAGAAGGATGTCAGTTTATTCACTAAAGAATTTATCTTCTGTGCCAAGATCTTGAATGTTTTTGCTTGTTTTGCTTGGCTCTCTTTACATATTAGTATTCCCCTTTAAAATTGTCATGAACTTCCCTTTAGTAGAAGTAGAGATTGTTGATTATGTAGAATAATCTTCAGAATCCTCTGTACATTATGTGTGAGTTGTAGATGACATCTCATAAGGGAAAGCCAAAATAGTACATTAGTAGACTTGCAATTCTCTTGTCAATGTCTCCTGTGGTGCCCAATTAGCTTCAGGAGCCAGAAGCTCTAAAGTAGTGAGCTGCAGCACATATGAAGCATTTTCTATTTGTTTTTTGTATTGGCAAATACCTGTTATTGAGCTTTGGCTAAGATGTGGTGAGCTCTTGTGAGTTTTTTTTTTGCCTCTTACACCTTGAAACAAACTGGTGGTTTGGTGTTAAATGAGACAACCATTGATCTTAAAATATTGTGCAACCTAAATATTGTGTTAAAACAATGATCATTTCAAAAATATCATATACAAAAATATACTATTTGTAAGTATGTAATATCATTTTTGTTAAATCGTATGTGATATTGTTTATGTCTATTAGTAGTTCTATCAATAAGAGGTGTTATTAATATTATTAATATTGTGTTTAATGTTTTTACACATTATTTTAAGAAATGATACATTATTGTTATGTTAATTATATATTTATTCTGTAATTAATTGTGTGAATTAGTTGATAGATTAATTATTATTTAAATTATTTAAGTGTATTTTATAATCTTTTCAAGTGCACATTTTTTATAGTTAGTTACTAATGCATATTGTAGTTTAGAGTTATTTGGTTTGTAAAGAAAAAGGGTTAGATGTTACTATTATTACTTTTGTTTTTAGTTTATTAAGACTTTATTTGGTATTTCATTATGTAAATTGCTTAATTGGTTATTTGTTAGCTGATTTCTTTGAGGCATATTCATTAATTGTTATTTTGTCTATAAGTTCATGTAATTATTAACTTTGTAATTTTATATTTATTATTGGATTTATTTTATTTGTTTTATTTGATTTCTAGCTACATTTTTTACTTGTTTTAAATTATTGGTCACACTGCTCAAATTTTTTTTCAATTACAGATATCTTACTTATGAATACAAATTGAATTGCACCAATATCTTTTGTCGCACTTGATAAAGGTATCTCATTTTTCAAAGTTTGACATCCTGATCTGACCCCTACAATTAACTTTAGCGATTAGATTATTTCTGAATTTGCTAATTGAGCCCTGAAGAATTTGAAATAGAAAGCAATGAAATAAAAAAGTATAAACATTGTGAAATAAAATAAAAAAAATGAGAAATAAAAATATCAATAAAACAAAGTAAGTAAAATAAATAAAATAAACATTATAAATAAAAACATCAATATTTGCCGAAGTAATTGCATGTAATATTATATAAGCAATGTTCATCAAAATGATATTCTTAATATACATACTACAATGATCCTTAAGCATATTATTAAACAGATATCTCATCCAGCAGGTTCCTGGGCCAGCTCCCCCTGCTGTTGCAGGGGGAGCTTGCCCACTTAACCTCTTTCCCCATCCTGCTTCCTGCCTTCTCCTATCCCCAACCAGTGCCAGGACCTCTGACTCTCTAACCACCCACAGGTATGCTAGAGCTGAGCCAATTGCCCTGATCCAATACCCACCAACAAAAGAGAGATCCACTATCTCTGTTTAAGGCCTGATCACTCCACAAACCACTGAAATCTGGGATACTATCAACTCCCTCACCTTCAATGTCATCTTCCTCACCGACTCATGGATCAACCCCACTTCTGCACTGGCCATATTCACCACCAATCCCAGGGGCTACAAGGTCCTACACCGAGCCTGAATCAACAATCACAGAGGTGGTATATTCATCAGCTGCAAAGAGTCCTTCCACTGTACAGCACCTCCATTTCAATCTCCATACAGGCAGCAAGTATACCATCAGGGGCACCCTTGTATACAGACCACCAGGACAATGCCCCGCCATCTGCAAGGACATCTCCAAAAATGACGAACCAAGCAAAGCTAACACGGCAAACTTAATAGAGAGCATTAACAACCACAGCCTCACCTAAATCATCACTAACCCCACGCATATAGTTAAACACACTCTGGACCCAATGTTCACACCCAGCAACAGAATCAAATACATCCGCATCTCGGAGATCACCCAGTACGGCCCCTCGATCGTCCCCTTCTCCATCTCTACTACTCCCAACACCACCACTGACCAGAATAGCACCACCCATAGGAACTGAAGCAAGGTAACAGAAAATATATGGACCAACACCCTCAACACCCACCACCAGACACCACTACTGACCTAAAGGTGGCCACCTACAATTTCAACCCCTGGATCACCGAATGCCCCGACACAGTTGTACCCCTCAAACGTGCAAAACAAAGCAGATCCTGGTAAAGAAAACAAGCTGGTTCACTCCAGAACTAAAAGCCTTCAAACGCAATTGCAAATGACTGGACAGAATATGGCGCACAAACAAAACACTTAGAGACCGAGCCTACTTCAAAGTGGCTCTCAATAATTATCACATATACCTGAAAAATGTCAAAAAGGAAGCCATAGCCACTCACCTTGAAGCTAGCTCCAACCATAGCAAGGAACTCTTCAGCATCATCATAGAGCTCACCAACCCCTCAGCAACAGAGAATACCTTAATCCCCTCTCAGGAGCACGGTGACACCCTTGCAGACTTTTTCAGCAACAAAATTGCTACCATCTACAAACACTTTAACCCACAACCAACCAATGACAACTTCAACAATCTCCTCAACAGCAGCAAATCCACCTCAAACACTATAATCACTATGTGGGATCAACTAACCACGCAAACCACTGCCACCATCGTCAGCTTTATCCACCCAGGGGCACCCAGAGACCCCTACCCCACCATATGATCAACCTGTGTAGCATCTCCATCAGTAAGGAACTCACCACCATGCTTCACAGAAGGATGTTAACAAACAAAAGTAAAACCTCAGCAAAAAAAAAACTATCACTGACTCAGAAGAACTCACAAACTACTGTCCCATCTCCCTGCTTCGGTTCCTGGCTAAAGTCCCAGCAAAAGCTATATTCATCCACTCTCCAACTACTTAAAGATTAACAATCTCTTGGATCCATCCCAATCAGGATCCTGCTCTAATCACAGCACATAAACTACCCTAATCACAAACAACATCATCTGATCTCTCCTAGACCAGGGAGTGACCACAGCCCTGATCCTTCTGGACGAAAAACAAATGCCTGAAACTTAACAATGACAAAACATGGGTACTCATCTTCAGGAGCAACACCTCCCCATGGGACGACTTCTGATGGCCGGTGGAAATGGACCCCTCGCCCCCTCCCACAGACCACACAAGAAATCCCAGCATCATACTTAACAGTAAGCTCCCCATGAAGAAGCAGATAAATGCTGTCTCCTCAGCCTACTTCCACACCCTCTGCAGGCTCCAGCAAATATTCAAATTGCTCCCCATCTACACCAGATGCACTATCACCCAAGCCCATATAACCAGTTGCCTGGAGTATGGGAAGCCCCTCTATGTGGGCTTTACCTCACAATGTCTGAGCAGACTACAGTGTCCTCCTCGACCTCCCGAGAAGAGCCCTTATCACCCCCACCTCAGAGTGCTCCACTGGCTCCCTGTCCAAAAAAGGTGCCAGGAGTCCTTTGTTGTACAGGGCTTAAAAGGCCCTGTTCAACAAAGGGCCAGCCTACCTAAACCACAGACTGAACCTTCACCAACCTGGCAGACAACAATGGTCCGTCTCCCTCTCTCTCATCCACATGCGCTGCTTCTACAAAAGCAGAAGCGATGGCTGCACCTACTCCTATCTAGCCGCCAAGACCTGTAATGGCCCCCCACTCTACCTCTGGACTACACCCACCCTTACAAAAATTCATAAAATGACCTAAAACCTGAATTTTTGACTGGCAACTTCCAGCAGAAGCCTAACAAGTGCCTGGATACCCACATGGGTGATAGGCAGATCTCTGTAAAATGTTGATTGATTAATACATCAATGCAAGTCTATGGCAAAGGCACACTGGCTGGATGCACAAAACGGCTGTCAGCCAGTGCCACATGGCCAAAGAGCAACAGTCAGCAGGGAAGAGTGGCCACAGCACAGACATGCAGGCCTGTGGACAAAACACAATGGTTGGCTACACAAAATGGCCACCAGCCACTTGGTCAAACAACAACAACCAGAAAGTAGGCATGGCCACAACAAAAACACATGCAGGCCTATGGCAAAAGCACACTCGCTGGCTACACAAACTCGCCACCAGCCATATGGTCAATCAACAACTAGCACAGAGGCATTACCACAACAAAGAAGACATGCAGGCCTATGGCAAAAGCACACTGACTGGCTACACATAATGGCTGCCAGCCACATGGTCAAACAACAAGCGGGAGACATGCAAAACAAAGAACACATGCAGCTTATGGCAAAATCACACTGGTTGCCTAAACAAAATGGCCACCAGCTACTTGGTTAAAAAAAAGCAGGAGACATGGAAAACAAAGCACACATAAAGGTCTATGGACACTGACCATACAAAAATGGCCCCTGGCGACATGGTATGGTGGCATGGGGAACAAAGGCAAATGGTGGCCTGTATCAAACACACTCACACACTGGCCTGACAAAGGAGGCATGGTCGCACAGCACTAAACAGCATTAATTTAGCAATGCCAAAAATGAACATTAACTGGGATAAATAATTTTACAACAGCACACATCCTCCAAAGGCATGAAATATATTACCCCATGTGTACATTATTTTCAGAAAAAAGTTAAATACTCCAAAAACCACATTTTGTCATTTATTCCAAGCCTAAGGATTTTTCAAATCAACAGACACCACTGAACCAGTTGTTTCATGCACCAGTGACTAGCACTGGGCCTTCTGGCTGGAAGGCCCATTGGTAGCCTAGGCCACATAGTGAATTAAATGAATATTGCAAATTTATTAATAAACATGGAGAAAATATACTAGACTGTGTAATATATATTTTTATAAATCTAATAAAAGTACAAATAATAATATAATCCACATTTGTAAAGAGTGAACAATCACCCGAAAGGGTCTCTAGGCGCTGGGGCCGTTGGGACGATTAAGAAAACAATTGCCCAGAGTCACATGGTGCTAGGCTAATCTGCTGCCAGTGCCGGGGATCGAACAGTGATCCCCAGATTCCGGAGTCAGTTGCCCTGGCCGCGGCGCCACACCTCTTCCCAAATGAAATCCTGGTGCATGCCCCCAATCAAACAAACACACTTATACTACAGGTTTTGAACTTACTTATTAAATATCTAATCCAGAGTCCTTAAATCCAATTGTATATATGCAGCAGACAAGGAGAGTGATCCTTCCAGCTTCCAATCCAAAAGAAAAGTGACCAGGAGAGGGGATGGACAAAGCTATGGGAAGAGCCTGCTGGACAAGAACAGGAAGTTGGAGTCTCTGAGGCACTTCTTTCCAGTTAGAAAAGAAAAAGAAAAAAGGCTTCTCGCACAATAAAAGCAACTGCATCTGACCATTGGAGAAAAAAATCCACTTGAAAATCCTCTAAGATGCTTCTCAAGCACAAAAGCTACCTGAGCGGTCCAGGCGCATTCGGCACTACATTGGTGCCGTCGCGGCCGGTAGCTGTGTCAGTGAGGGAGAAGTATCACAATAATTTTTTGTAGTGCTCGCAAGCGCCAAAACGAATCTCGAGTGTGCAAACAGAAAAAACTCAGCTATGTACCCAGGAAGGTGGAATTCAGGAACTTTGCACTCCTCCGCTGGGTGTGGAGTACCCTATTTCTGCAAACTTTGTGAGCAGAACGGAGTATATCGCCCGAGCCTAGTCATTACTGTAACACATCATTGGGGCGAACATCTCACCCAGCAGGTTCCACACGCAAGTGAAGCCCCCTATTACCTATTTAATGATCATCCTTAATAGAGCGTAAACAATAATACATTGTTCCCAAACAAATATCGCTTCTCCAGCAGGGTATCCCACAATAAGTAATGTGAGCCATAACGGGTACTTTATACCACTTAAAATTCTATATTCGCCAAACGGACAGCCTGCCACTCGATTCCACCTATTGCTGTTTCGAACATTGGTCCCTGGCATACATCAGGTCCTCACATTCTCAATTGATCCCAATACTGCAATCAGTTATGGTTATTAAGTCCCTGTTGATGGCACCTACAATGAAATACCATGTATGTGCTTATTCTATTTGTGGGTCAGATAAGCAAAATGTTGCACCATTTAGTGTCATCACGGTAATTCTGTCTGTCCCCCACTGGTTTCAGGTGCAAAATAACATTACATTCCTATGGTTGGTATGCGATCACCCCTGAATTATGTCATAATCTCAATGTGTTCAAACATACTAATCTCACATAATCCAGAATAGTAACATAATAATCATACTCTCTAACATGGTGTATCTCCATCAACCAATCATATACGAGGTGATGGTGGTATATCCTCGTAGCCTGTCAACAACAATACTTAAAATATTGTGCGTATAACCCTCATGCAACTACTAAGGACCAATTACATAGACTGCGTGCCGCATGTTTTCAACAGCTGTTACACTTAACGAATATAGTGGTCAGAAGTTTGCTGGGACCTGTAAAACAGTCAAGCATCCCACATGCAGTAACACTCACACCTGCTTGTCGGGTTTCCTTATCCCAAGCACATTAGTGATGCCACCAAAAGATCAAATCTCCAGATGAATATCTTATGAAAATTATAGCCCCTACTATCCCCCAATGACTTTACCTCTGCTGGCCAAGCACTAGTGAATACCAGATTGGACTATGGAAGCTATACCGTATACGGCTTTCCCAAATCCACAACAGCCCCTTTAAGGGCCTCCCTCAACTCTGCTGCAATGCTCATAACTAGATCAGGAAAGAAACAACCACATTTCCCCTGACATAACAAATCTACTGAAAATTACATGAATGACCGAAAAGCCCTACACTTCAGTACTCCAAGTTACCTAGCTCAGATACCTGAGGTCTCGGGCGGCTCCAGATCTTCTAGAAGCACCAGTACTTTAATGCAAAAACCTCAGAGCTTCGCTAAAAAGAAACCCTACAATAGGGCCTTCTCTGGCATCGACCTAAAAATTTGGAACTCCCTCCCCTCTGAAACCAGAATGAATCCCTCAACCGCATTCTTCATGAAATACAATGAACTACTACAAATGAACAAAACTATGCCCTAGATCCTGGAACTTGTCCCTCTGAGCTTTTCAGGACTCAGGATTACTGCTGATCTATTATACTACTTCTTGATCTATCTGCCTTATCATTTAGGAGTTCCCACCCTCATCTGGGATCTGCCATATCTTGTACTGTTGCTCGACTATTTGATATTGATTATATGTTCCCTGCTTGTCAACATGTGCAAAAAGCTCTGATACCCGCGAGGGTCTTGTTCACACTATATAAAACGTCGAAATGAATAATTAAATAAAGAAAGTTTTGAAATAGTATAAAAACGCCCACTTGATCCCTTACCTCACTTGCCTCTTATGCCAAACCAGTTTGGACCTAGCCTAATGCAAATCAGTTTTGACCCTGTGCCCCATGGGAACGGTCCAGACCGAACTGCCAGGCCCAGTCCTCCATGGACCAGAAACAAGCATTCCTTGGACCGTTTTCAGGGCTTGTCAACCTTTATCAGCCAGGCTAGCTTGAATCCAGTGGCACATTGAGCAAGAGACCCACGTCTGGGCATACCCATCCCGCTTAGGACGACAAGTGTTACAGCAAACAAATGACGGACGGAATGCTGACAATGCAAATATCCTCCCCCAGTCAAAAGATCTGGGTTAAATCCATTGTTCTTTTGCCCACTTCGCCACCCCAGTTTGGAACCAGCCATATGCAAATCAGTCTTGACCCTGTGCCCAATGGGACGAGTCCAGACCAAATTGCCAGGCCAGGACCTCCCTGGACTGGAAACAAGCATTCTGGGACTGGTTTCAGGGGATGTCACCCTTCATCAGCCAGGTTAGCTTGAATCTAGTGGCACAGTGAGCAAGAGACCCAGGTCTGGGAAAACAAAGATCTCTGTACTGGGTTGAATGTATGACATTGTTCTGCATTCTGTCCATCAATTGTTCTTTTTACATTTGTCATCCCGAGAGGAACGGGTATGCCCAGACGTGGGTCCTGTGCTCTGCATGCCACTGGAGTCAAGCTATCCTGTCTGATGAGAGTTGAAAGCCCGAAACCGGTCCTATGATGCTTGTTTCCAGTCGAGGGAGGACCTGGCCTGGCAGTTCGGGCTGGACTGTTCCCATTGGGTGCAGAATCATGATTGATTTACATATGGCTGGATCCTAACTGGAATGGCATGGTGAGCAAAAAAACGATGGATTGAGGCCCAGATCTCTGTACTGGGGTGAATGTATGACATTGTACTGTATTCTGTTCGTCAATTGTTCTTTTTGCATTTGTCACTCCGAGAAGGACCGGAATGTCAGACATGGGTCCCGTGCTCGCCATGTCTCTGGAGTCAAGCTATCCTGCCTGATGAGGGCTGAAAGCCCAAAACTGGTCCTAGGATGATTCTTTCCAGTCCATGGAGGACATGGCTTGGCAATTCGGCTGGACTGTTTCCATTGGGCGCTGGGTCAAGACTTTATGGCTGGGTCCAAACTGGAATGCCATGGTGAGCAAAAAAAGATGATTTTAGACCCAGATCTCTGTACTGGGGTGTATGACGTATGACGTTGTTCTGCATTCTGTCCATCAATTGTTCTTTTTGGAGGCCCACTAGTAGCATTTAATTAACAGGCCCTGGTTACAATAACCTTACTAGAGACTTACAAATAAACTAAATGTGCCAACTGGGTAAAAGTCAGTTTTACTATGTTTAAAGGAGAGAGATCAAGGACATTAGCACTGGTTAGTAATGGAAAGGTCACAGAGACCTAAAGCCAACAAAAACTTAGTCAGCAAATGCATGAAGATGGAAGGCAAATAGATGGGGGGAAAACCATGACAAGGATGTCAGGTCTAACATGGTCCCACACAGTAAGAAGCAAAGAGAACTATTTACCCTCATGAGAGTTCTCATCGCTGAAGCAGAAAAACCTGGAGAGACTATCAGCATAGGCATTGTCAGTTCCAGGGCTATACTCACCCTAAAGTCCATTCCCTGTAGGGAGATGGACTACCTCAATAGGTTGGGAGTCTCACCCCTATTCTGCATTTGCCATCTTAGGGGTCTATGGACTGTCTGAACCCGAAAGTGAATGCCAAACCAGTATGGTTACAATGTTGTCGTTGTCCAGACCACTTCAAATGCTTCCCTTTGTATTGCACTCCACCTCTATTTCCCGGGAATTAACCTCCTGCTGATGAATATTACTGGTTGATCTAGTCACTCTTCATTTAGCTGTGAGAACACAGTCCCTATGTTATGCTCTAGAGCATTTGTCTGCACAGTGAACTCCTGGAATAAATCACAGGCCTTTAGTGTAAGTTCTGTGCAAATGGCCTTCTTCAGTGTGTCAAAAGCAGTCTAGCATGCCTCCAGCCTCCAGATTACCTATCTAAGCTTCATCTTCCAAAACAGTTCTGTCAAACGAGCAACAATGGTGGCACTGAAGTTCTCCAACCATCCACAACCTGATTGACCAAATTCTTGAAGGTGGCTGTCGTGCCGTGGAAATGGCACTGGGACCCTGGGGCACAGGGTGGGGACAAGAGACACCAGACACCACATCCGGTCAGGGGAGGGGACCAGGGGTCAGTAAGGAGCAGGACCTCGGGGCGAGAGGTCGGGGACACCACGCGCTGCAGGAATGTAACAAAGAAGCAAATAAAGATAACATTGAAAAGCCCTACCATTTCCTGTGTGTTCCTGGGTCAGGGAACACGACATCTGCCGACAAAGGCGACGCATCCATCTGCGTGCTCATTGAAGAAAAGAGCGATTTTACACCAGGAGCCCACCCTGGATCGCATCGTGCCCAGAAGAGAAGACTGCAGGAAGCGCCAACAAAGAAGCGCAGCGCCGCGGGAGCCCACCCAGACCGCTGCGAGAGAAGACTGATTATGCCGGTAAGCGCCGGGCAACAAAGCGCGAAGTTTAAAGATTTGGCACGAGCTCTCGCGAGAGTCTCGGCGGCCATCTTGGAGTCAGGCGCGCGGGCCAATCAGCGAGCAGCAACACGTGGGCGGCCATTTTAAAGTCAGGCAACACCACAATTGGCTGCGAAGTCTCGCGAGACTCTCGGCGGCCATCTTGGAGTCAGGCGAGAGCCAATCAGCAAGCAGGAAACCCGGGTGGCCATTTTAAGGTCAGGACAAATCGAAAATAGTGCAAAAACGCCGATTTTTAAAGAAAAAAAGAAAATAAAGCACAGGCAAAGACAAAGGAAAGAAAAGGAAAGAGAAATAAAGTAGAAATAGAAAGCAAAAAGGAATATAAAAGAAATTACTGGGCAAACTAAGGAAAGAGAAGAAGGAAGAAACAAACAAGACATAAAAGAAGGAGGAAAGAAGAAATGGGAGACCCGAAATCGAGTGCGCAATACAGAAGGCCACTACCATTCAGCCTTTCTGAACCACAAACAGGAATCAGATGGGAAAAGTGGGTCAGACGATTTGAAAACTATGTGGAAGCTACTGATGTAACAGCAGCAAAGATGAGAGGCCTACTTGTGAACCTAGTAGGAGATGAAGTGGAGGACCTAATGGTGACTCTGCCGAAAGAGATTGCCACCTATGACCAACTTAAGAAGTGCTTAACGGATAAATTTGATCCCCAGAGAAATGTCGATTTCGAACGATACAGCTTCATGATTGCATTCCAACAAGCAGAAGAGTCTCTGGATGACTTTGCAACAAGGTTGCGGAAACTGGTGACTCATTGCGAATTTGACAAATACGAGAATGAACAGGCAATAAAGTTGCGCATCATCGAAGGCTGTCGTGACATTGAATTCCGCACAAGGATCCTAAAAGAAACGATCTCATTAGAATACATTCTGGCACTGGGAAGGGCTGAAGCCAGGGCGACAGCACACGCAAAGGAAATGGAACGAGGCAAAGGAAGAGGCATAGAACAGATTCAGCGAATGACGAACAACAACCGCTCAGGAGGCTGGAGAAAAGAAAAGAATGAAAAGAACGGTGAAAAAACAGATGGAAGGAACTTGCTACAGGTGCGGACTAGAGTTCCCACACAGAGGCCTGTGTCTGGCTTTTGGCCAGACCTGCAGAAAGTGTAATGGAAGAGATCACTATGCCAGTGTGTGCCAAGGGAGGCAATTCAGAAACGACCGAGGAAGGCCAGGAAGAGCACAAATACCAACAAACAGACACATCAGACATGTCGAGACAGGGGCAAGAAGCTCATCAGTAGAATCGGAAGAAGAGGAAGTGTAGTGTAGTTCCTATAGTCCCAATAGGCTCTGCGCATTGGAATAATATCTTCAGTAGTGTAGACATAGGACTGAGGTTAACTAGGTCTCTACTGACTATATTAGACTTAAGTTTTTTGCCAGATAGCTCAGAGTTCACTAGAAACTTTCTCGAATAAGCGAGGAGGAGTTTAACCTCCCTGGATAGACAAGAAGGGATTTAGTTTCTGACAACCATAAAACATGTCAACTATGCTCTCCCTGAATAAGAGTATATCTCTAGAGTCGTGTGAAAACAAAAGACAGCTATTTCACTCAGTCAATAAGTGCGTACTTAGTTTCACCAGATTGCAGAGAAAAAGAGAGACGGGCGTTTTCAATAAAAGGTGCTATTTATTGAGCAGTCTCTTTCCTCATACAAGAGAAATGAATTGCTACAATTGCAATACTTATAGTTAAGTAAAGTGCATACAGTAAAAGCAGGATTATGAAATAATACTGTAAAAGCATTGATATGGTTTCTTAGCCATATGATACTTTAAAATGGATAAAATAGATACATACATATATACATTGACTAATCATACTCAACTGGTGCTTCTAACTACGCCTACCCCGGTGTACCTGACCTAAGCCTAATACGTGGGAAGGAGTAAGTAAGTAGCAGTTTAAGTTAAGTTTGTTTTGCCAAGAATCTGACTCAAGAATTCTCTGTAAGGGTTTAGTCAGTTCAGTACCTGGGTATTAGAAGGCAGGAGGGCTGGTATCTCTCTCTCAGGACTCGGTATCCCAGTCACCCGCAAGGGTAAGCTGGAAACGCCGGAGGCTGGATTTCTCGGCAAGAGAAAAGACAGCGTCTTTCTCAGCGCGTCAAAAGGGAGGGGCAGCGTCCGTGGGCTCTCGCATCAGCTGGGCTCTCGGGCAAGTAGTAGCTGCTCCAGATTTATCACCACCTTGTGTTTGCTTAAGGCAACGTTGGTATATTTATACCTGAAAGGTGCCGGGTTTGACGTAAGGCTGGACATAAGACGTCAATAAAGATGTCACTAAGAACTGGTCGTTCTTACAGTGTTTTACATGAGTTCTTGGGCGAAATCAAAACAACGGCAGCGGGGATTTCCCAGGTTGCTGTAGGTTTGGATTTGTTTAAAAACTCAGTGTGCTTTCTAGGGGGCTGGAGGAATAGGCTTGCTTAATGTGACAGCATGCGCTATGACTGAATTATGAAAAGGGTTTCTATGCCGTTGTAGTGAAAATATTGATTTATAACCACACAAGGGCAAAGAATTGGAATATCGATTCAGGTACCTAGATAAACACACTACACCCACTCCATGAATTCATGTCCATAATTACTAAACTAAGCAATAGTAAACATATCTAATGGTGCATGTGTATACCGATCCACCCCAAAATACATTTTTTGCATCTGAAATGGCATATGCGAAATACACGAAAAATGAGTATAGGTACAGTATTTTAAGCAGAGTAATCATTCATAAAATAGGATGCATATATATCAGCGGAATGATTTTGCGAAAATTACACATGAAATGGCTCTTAATACAGAAAAGAAAAGTGCGAGACCATTTCATCACATATAAATACAGTTATTTGTAAATATGCTAGAGGCTGAGGTAATATATTGTCTCTAGAGTTCCTAAAAATAGAAGCTCTGTTCTCTAAGAATAGTCCTACTTTAAGCAGAGGATGAGTGCCCAAAAAAAGTAAATATTTTGGAATCGGGAAAAAAAAAAAATTCGTTTTTCAGGGGAAGAAGCCAAAACAGTTCCAAATATTTCCAGAAGCTCTTGTTTTTCAAAGCTGAAGGCCAAATTCAGAGTTCAGGGAACGCTGAGTGCTCGTTTGCTTAAAAGTTATTCTTTTTGTTCAGGGGAGAACATCATTTCAGAGAGACTTTCAAAAAAGCAGTTTACCGCTTCAGGTGAAAGTTCGACCAAGTTGGAAAATGCCGCAACTGTGCAGTCCTGAGAATGATTGCTATCATCGATGTATTGATCAGCATTGCTCACAGAAGGTCGTACCTGGTTGATGCTGCTCTCATCATGCACTTCACTACCCTTTAATCGCAGTGGTGAAGTCTCAATGAATGCCGTCATCAGGATGGGTAACCGCTGGGGACAACACGATACATGAGCCGTTACAGGACTTAGCAAAGTATCTGTATCCAAGGGAAACAACCATTACAACGCAACTTTTACAACGCACTACCATTACAACAAAACTTTTACAACGCAAAAACCATTACAACGCATGTATTTACAACGCATGTTTTTACAACGCAGGTACTTTTACAACGCATACCATTACAACGTAAGTATTGGTAAGTATATAATTATATTTTAAATTTTATATGTTTGGGTTTTTTTAAGGGGTAATTTTAGGGTTGAGAGTCAGTTTTCAGTTTTTGGGTAAAGGGGTATTTTTAGGGTTCAGGGTCAGTTTTCAGTTTTTGGGTAAAGGAGTATTTTTAGGGTTCAGGGTCAGTTTTCAGTTTTTGGGTAAAGGGGTATATTTAGGGTTCAGGGTCAGTTTTCAGTTTTTGGGTAAAGGGGTATTTTTAGGGTTCAGGGTCAGTTTTCCGTTTTTGGGTAAAGGGGTATTTCTAGGGTTCAGGGTCAGTTTTCAGTTTTTGGGTAAAGGGGTATTTTTAGGGTTCAGGGTCAGTTTTCAGTTTTTGGGTAAAGGGGTATTTTTAGGGTTCAGGGTCAGTTTTGGGTTTTTGGGTAAAGGGGTATTTTTAGGGTTCAGGGTCAGTTTTGGGTTTTTGGGTAAAGGGGTATTTTTAGGGTTCAGGGTCAGTTTTGGGTTTTTGGGGTACAGGGGTATTTTTAGGGTTCAGGGTCAGTTTGGGGTTTTTGGGTAAAGGGTTATTTTTAGGGTTCAGGATCAGTTTTGGGTTTATGGGGTACAGGGGTATTTTTAGGGTTCAGGGTCAGTTTTGGGTTTTTGGGGTACAGGGGTATTTTTAGGGTTCAGGGTCAGTTTGGGGTTTTTGGGGTACAGGGGTATAAGGTAAAAATAAAATTAAATTAAATTTAAATTAAATCAATTAAATAAAATTAAATAAAATAAAATTAAATTAAATTAAATTAAATTAAATTAAATTAAATTAAATTAAATTAAATTAAATTAAATTATATTATTTTCAATTATATTAAATTAAAAAAAATTAATATATACTTACCAATACTTACGTTGTAATGGTATGCGTTGTAAAGGTACCTGCGTTGTAAAAACATGCGTTGTAAATACATGCATTGTAAAAGTTTTTGCGTTGTAAAAAATTCGTTGTAATGGCATGCGTTGTAAAAGTATGAGTTGTAACGTCATACATCCGTATCCAGTGGTACTTCTGATTGTAGTGTAAGACAGACGTCCAACACGCATTCTTCTCCGCATAGCATACATCTTAGCACAGGTAAGATACAGTTCTGCCAGATGGGTCTGAATGAAAGAAACCAGGTCATATTCAGATCTCTTAGCCGGGCTAATCCAAGGACTTTAGTTATGCGGTCCCGATAGCGTATAGCTATGATCGTTTCTTCCATTGTTGCCGGAGTCTTGTCTGTGACATGGCTTGCCATAACGAAGCAGGAGTATCAAAAATAAAATGCCTGCTACGAGTCCCAACAGGAGTGGAAGGCCGCCAAAGATCGAATGGACAAAATTAGGAAAGATGCCCAGGACTGCTTTGAAAGGTGTCAACAGTCCCGAAATAGTTGTCTTAAATACACTCGGGATACCATTCGTATCTGAAATGTTTAAGATTTGGTTTAGCATTTCTGCGAAATGTAAGGAGCAATTTGTTGATAATAGTGCATGTATCTCTGTTGTTGTCCTTGCAACCTGGAGATCATACATTTCTTTTGATGACGTCAAGGGCACAGGCGTCTGTAGAAGAACAGACTTCATTCTGCTTAAAGTATCAATTCGAATAGAAGAGATTTTCAAACTGGGCCAAATTTTTCCCTCCCTGTCTGGAGTGTCGTTCGGATACAATACTTGCATACACCAAGTGACCATGGACGAAACGCTTACAAGATAAGCTTTTCCTGGCATCAAGCCACAACATCTGTGGTCCACAATTAGAATGTAGCTCCCGTTCGAAAGCCGTCTAAAGAATGGCTCTATTCGAGTTGCAGGTGTGCCAAGCTGGTGACATGAAAGGTTATTTGAAGTCCCCTCACAGGCCCCATGTAGATTTATACCCTGACACAGCAGTATACCACTTAGTGATTTTTCACAATTATCAACGCTAAGAAATACATTCTGTCCTTTTTCACTATAACATGTGTGTGTGTAAGGTAATTTCCATGATGACTTAATGTATCCTTTACCCAACCTTTCATACTGGCCTGCCTGTATATACTTTTGGCAGTATCGAAATTTGAAAGTTGTTATCGGAATAGTTATGATTCCGTGTACTATCCATCCGATGACAGGTCGTTCTGACATTGTCAATGGTAATCTCTCAAGTTTTTCAATGCTCAGAATTTTATATTCTGCTCCTTTTTGTGCCAAGCTGATTTGTATATCAGTAAGGTTAAAGATAGAGAACAGTGACGTTGTGTTGATTAAACGCCAAGGCACGTAGCCTGAACGCAGATTTTGTAACGTCCAGAAAGCTGTACAATAGAACACAATTGGGACTGACCATGTTGTAACATTAGTAAGTCCTGCTCTATAATATCGATTGCAGATGATACAATACTGTCCAGTGAATATATTCTGGAAGACAGAGTCATTAACCCATTGTCCACAACAGAAAGTGATTTTTCCAAATTAATACGGTCAATTTCCCGTATTTTCTCTGCTGTTTCAATTTGAGTTTGTTTTCAAGCTTCGTTATAAGCTGCATATATAGAGGCCGCTATGAAACGTTTTTGACGCTATTTGCGTGGTCCCATAATGAAATCACGCAAGTCAGCACCTTCTTTAAGTAAAGTTAAGTGTTGCTTAATTTCTGCCAGTGTGGATGTCTGTAGCCATTCAAGGCAGAGTTTTCCTACACTGTATGTTGTTACTATCCCTGGATGTTGTCTCTGGGAGTATCTAGGGTCTGGCCTGGTCAATTTGAACCCCTGTATTTTGTTCAGGAATCTATCTTGACAGTTATTTGTGTCTGTGGGCCAGATCAACCATTTTTTCCAATCAGGATGTGTTCTGTTTTGGTTTAAAATATGGGATACGTCTATCTCAACATCTGTAGTGCTATTACTGTCAGGTGTTGGCTTTGGAATAGACGATTTGTATAAGTCTTTAATTTTGGCTAGGCCAAGACAGGTTGTTTGTTGAATTGTGTCATTCAAAAATATAATTTGTCCTGGGATCATGCAGGCTCTGAATAATGATTCTATACCTTGGACTTGCCAATCTTTGGTACCCCAGATGAGTTTTGTTTCAATGTTATTTTTCCAAACATCAAAACCAAATGTATTCATTTTTTCAAAAAAAAATTCTGAATAGATTAATTTTGTATTTGTCAGCATGGTTTTCATTTCTGTCTTATTTAACAGTCTGAAATAAAACGTTTCTGCTTCACTAGTGTTAAACCCTGAGAAGTATGGGAATTTCTCATAAAATGTTTTTGAACTACCTTTTGGTGGAGTTGCACAATGTTCCCATTGATTATAATTTAAAACATTTCTAGGTTGAGCAGATTTATGCAAATAATGGTTAGCATAGTGATTGTAGCAGTACATCTGTTCATAATTTGATAAACCTTGTAAATAATCATGTTCTGTAAATTTTGCTGACATAACTAAGTCTGATATCATATCATTAATACTTTCAAAGTCCCAATCATCAGAGAATGTGCTCGGTTTTACAAAGTCACTTAATGAAACCTTAAATTGATGAGGATACTTCAAGAGCTCCACCGGGCCATTTATTTCGTAATCTGTTTTGTCCCATGCTACCCCACCGGGTATCGGATTGGCTGTGAAGTTTACTGAAGAAAGTTATCTTTTCTCGATGTGGGAAGACTTGTGTGGCTTTAGGACCAGGTTGATATTCTGGCTTGCTGTGTCCATTGTAATATATTTTCCCTCAATGAAGTGTCCCAGGCATAGCACCATGATGAGCCAAAGCAGGAGGAAAAGTACACCTAGCACCACCCAAAATTCAATCCACGGGGAAATCAGATAGGTTTCTTGTAGTTGATGAAAGAGTTCTTTAGTTTTGTCTTTAAAAGTTTTTGTTGTTGTTGGCTGTTCCTCAGGTTCGTTCGGATCCTCAGAAAAGTCATCGAAATTGATGAAGTAGCCTGATGCAGTTCTGTCAATTATTGAAATTGCTTCTGGATTTTTCTTTGTTTCATTAGCATAGTCTGTGGCTACATCGTTGTAGACAGGTGTTTCTTGACGAATTGTTGAAATTTGGGTTTTAAGAGGCATAAGTTCCATGGCTTTGTTGCATAGTCCTTTTTGATTCACTGTAGGTTTATCAAATGTGATTAGTCTCTCAGTTTGAGCCTCTTGATTTGTAGCAAACTTTGGTGTTCTGCTCTTTCTTGGGAGTCCACTTGGCCTACTACTTATTATTGGCCACATGATTGTGGTTTAACCAGGTCGATGGATACAACTCGGTTCTCCTTTTTACCAGCAAGGGGCGGTAGTACAACTGATCTTGTTCCGTTGACAGCTAAGACAGGTACTGCTTTTCTGTAAGAAGGCCCAAATTCCTTCTTCACCGCGATTTTCTCTCTGACCAGATCCCCAATCTTTGGAATCCAGACAGGCCTTGCTGGGACAGGTGGTTTCTCTTCAGTGGCTGTTGGCTGTTGTTTCAACTTTATGTTGCTCAGGTCTTTTCTTGTTTCATTTAAGTCCTGTAAAATAGCCTAACAATCTTTGATATCAAAGCATTTTCCTTCTACCACTGAAGTCTGACTATCGAGATCCTGGATATGCATTCTAGTCCCGAACAATAGTTCGTACGGACTGAAACCTTTTAGAGAATTTCTTGGCAGATTGTTAAGACTACGTTGGACACTTATTAAATGTTTGACCCACCCAACCCCCGAACCTAATACCTTTGCCGTTATAGATTGCTATATGTCTCGGTTTTTTCTTTCCACCATCCCATTTCCCTCAGGAAGGAAGTGATAAGATTACCACAATGCAATGCCCATGCTTTTCTTGGCCTCCTTATAAGCTCGAGAGCTAAAAGCAGGATCCTGGTCAGAATGTAGCATGCCAATTGAGTCTATGCCGCTATAGACTCGCAAATCTTTTATAACAGTTCAGACGTCAGCCGAGAGCTGGGGTCTACATTTTAAGTGAAACTAGTCTCTTTATGTTAATTTGACGCATTAATCCTATTGGCTTTTGCATATAAATTGCATTGTCCTATCTAAGCGAAGGGCCATGGCAATACTCCGGCCGGTTCGCCACTGCGATCTCTGTTGCAGTCTGGGCAGTTTATTGCAAATTTGTGATGTTGCAGGCTCATTCCTGGCCACCAGTATATTGATTGTAATTCTTTCAGAGATTACTTAATCTTAAGGTGTCTTAGACCCTCACCCATATGTGCGTCTGCTATTAACAATACTCTCCTGTTCGTGTTTGGAATTACCCTATCCCCCACTCCAGGGATTTGAGCAAAAGGAACGGAGTTTGCATCGATTATGTATGTATAATTGAGTGGATAGTTGACGGGTAGCGCTGCACAGTCGCCTTTGGATGACGTTTTTACCGCCAGCATCGTTTCCTCGTCTATGTATTTTCCTGAACGCTTTTTTGTAGCTACGGAAGCCGGCTTAGTTGCTTCCGCTGTGGCTGTCTCAGCCAATGAATTCCCTGTAACGTGAACGCCATCACGTTCATGACTCAATGAATGTATCACGTGAGTCTTTGGTAGTTCTTTCTGTAAAAGAACTACTTGTTCCCAAAGCGATTTTTGCTTTATTGTGGCACCTGTGTCATCTTTGGAACCGTTTTGAACCCATTTCTGCAAGTCGTTATTGTATGATTTGACGCAGTAATGTGAATCGCACACTATTAGTGTCGGGAATTTGCGATCGGCATTATCTAGCGCCATTTTTAACGCTATTACTTCAGTTTGTTGATCTGAATTGTTTTCTACAGAGTGTGATTTTGTTACCAGAGGTCTCAATTTACCTCCGCGCCACACATTTTTAACCATCTCGCATGTGGCGTTATAGGCTTGTTTTCCCCAAACTGAGGGTTGTGCATATCCGTCTGTATATATTACACAGGCGTACTGTTGTATGGGCAGAATGTCGATTGGCAGAGGATATTCTCTTTCATATTCTAGATTTTTTAATCTTTTCATGTTTGGGCCAAAATAGTATTTCACTTTGTCTGTAGCAAGAGAATTTTCCCATTGTATCCATTTTGGATTTAATGCCACGGTAGTTAAATTACATGGGCTTGTTAATGCCTCAAAGGCTGATTCTGCTGTTATAACAGTAATCCTTCTGCCTTCGGCTTGGTCTCTTTCTTTTGCTACAGCTGTTTGAACCGCATGTACAATGTTTTCCTTAATACTGAATGTTTTTTCAGCTTCTGTGTACAAATGTGATTTGTATGCTATTGGTACCGTTTCTCCCTCATTAGAGGTTAGGTATGTGAATCCGCATCTTCCTGGGATGACCCGGATCACAAGGTTGCATGTGTTATCGCGTGTTTGCAATTTTGTTTTAGCTAACATGTCTGTTTGCAATGATCTCAAAATTTCTGTGTGTTTTTGAGTCCAATTGATTGTTTTAAAATCTGGTTTTATTAGTTCATAGAGAGGTTTAACCCTCTCTGCATAATTTAGAATGTAAGTTCTTCCGAAATTCAGGAAACCTAGAATTGATTGTAAGTTTTTCAGCGTTCTTGGTGCTTGGATTACAGCACATTTCTCTAAGAAATTGTCTGCCAGGCTTTTGCCTTCACTTGATAATTCATATCCTAAAAACAGGACAGTTAGATGGGCAATTCGTGACTTTTTAAAGTTGAATTTGTAACCCTCTGCTGCGAACTCAAGTATTATGGTGTTCACTCTTTTCAAGTGAGTATCCAAGTCATCATCTGTTAGATAGATGTCATCGACATAAGATAATGCCTCATCATCATACATTTGTAGTAACTCTGTTACTCTTGCTGAGAATAATCATGGGCTGTTCTTGAACCCCTGTGGGAGTCGACAGAATTATAGCTGCGAGCCCATTATTGAGAAAGCGGTCAAATACCTGCTTTCAGGTGCTATGTTTTGACAAAAGAATCCATTAGAGATGTCTAATGTTGTTTTGTATTTTTTGCGCACGATGTTATTCATTAGTGCTGCACTATGTGAGTTTTGTACTGCAAAAGTTTTGCAACATGAGTTTAGATGTCTGTAGTCCAAAACTAGACGATATGAATCATCTGGCTTGGAGACAGGAAACAAAGGATTGTTCATTTGTGAGGTGCAAGTTTCAATCACCCCCTGGTATTCAAGTTGATCTAAGATCTCCCTGACCTGTTTTTTAGCTTCTTGCTTAATTGGGTACTGCCTCTGTGCAGTTGGTTGACATATTAACTGGATTTTGTGAGGAGGAGAGTTCTCATCCCATCCAACATGGTTTTTATACAATGCAGGTGCTTGGGCTACTGCCCACTTTATTGCAAGTGTATATTTTTTATGAATTGGAATGTGATTTGAGAAGGCAGGCATAATCATTTCTTTGCCATGAGGGCACTCTCTGACAAACTCCGGTGGCCAGTCTTTTTCAGCTAAAAGGATGTCATAGCTTTTGGAGAGGTTATCCCAAAATAGACCCCTTATTTTCCTAGTCTTATCTCCCTCTATACGTAATGTTATTTCGTATATTTTATGAGGTTTGCTAACTCTGGTATCTGCAGTTTCCACCTGAATGTATTCATTCGTGTCCACTGTCTCCAGATGATTCATCAGGATCTTGCGAGCTATGCTCACTTCTGCTGCGCTGTCTAGCATTGTCTGAGCCCACTCTCCGTTTTTCAGCTGTGTCCTCAGGATCCTCGGCATGTTTGATTATTTTAATACTGGCTACCTTCTTTTTTGGAAATTGTAATTTTTTACTTTGATGAGCAGGTTCCTTGTCTTTGGACTTGACGTGCTCTTCCCTGTGATTTCTGCGAGGAGGTCTGAAAAGATCGAGAGGGACGTGTATCAATATCTTGATATCTATCAGGTTTCTTCAAATTATCCCTATTTCTAAGGTTGTATCTTTTCTCAGAGGGCTCCCTCTGGGGAGACTTGTGTCCTTGGTCCGGAGATCTTTCTCTCCGCCGAGAAGACCTTCCTCTGGACTGGAATCTTTTTTCTTTGGGAGTGGATTGTTTATTTCCATCCCAGCTCTTTTTTGGAGTGTTTAGATTATTTTTAATAAATATCTTTTCAGGATTTCCAGTTAGTTGGGGTTTTACTGGTTTCCCACCCACACTATCTCTTCCTAGTTCTTCATAGGATTTTTCTATGATTCTGGCAAGTTCAAATGGCTGTTCTGCAATATCTGTTTCTTTCAAATTCTGGCGGATCGCCACAGATGCTGCTTCTCCTTTTATGTTGGATAATAATAAAGCTGAGACCTGCTTGAAGTCTTTCAGTAATTTCATACCCAGAGTTAAAGCAGGTTCTGGACCGTATTCATTTTGAATCTGTCTTACCGCCATGGACGGAATACCATGTGTTTTCGTGTAAATGGAAGCAAAGACTGTGCCCCAAGTGTCACAGTCCTCCACATGGGGTGCGATCCCCATTTGAAGACAGATAGTCAGGATTCTGTGTTTCTCAACAGGGGTAGTATCCGGAAATACTGCCTCTATTTGAGTTATTTTTTGTGCTAACCAGAATGGAATTTGTTCCCGTTTTATGGGTACTTTACCCAGACATGACTGTATGTTCTGTGGTGTAATTTTATTTGTGTTCCCCTGATGAGGGGTCAGCTGTGGAATGTTAATAGCTGGTTGAACTGTTGAAGTCCGCATTAAATATTGGACTAATTGTCTATGTATTTTAATTAGTACTTTTAGTTGGACTAGAAGTTCTGGTATCGACATTTTTTCGATGTCTGGATGTGGTGTGTAGCTGGCTAGAACCGGCCATGTTGCTCCTGGTCTACCTAGTGGACCGAGCCTGGTGATGTGATTATTATGTTTTAGGGCGCCTTTAAACCAGAGCAGGTGCTCTTGGTATTTTAATGGGATTTCCACCTCCTCGAAAGGAGTGTACTCTTCCGGAGGTTCCGCTATTTTGTAATAGTGGAACTCACGTGTGACAGCGTTTGCTGCTGGAAAGTTTATCCATGAATAGAATACCTCTGTCTGCCGATATTCATGTGCCTCAATTACGAATATGACTGTACCACCTCTCGATGTTAATCCATTTTCTATAAGTTTAATAGGTATAGTTTTTCTTATGTTGACCGGGATGAGTATTGCATCCGGGTCAGTCTGCAGGAGACTTGTGTCATCCGCTAGGAGTTGAGCTGCTATTCTAGCTGCCTCCCTTTCTTCTTCACCGTCTGCCATTTTACTGACAGGAAGGTTTTTGTTGCAGATCAAGTTTCAAGGAAACAAAGATTAGGTGCACAATATTTTGGAACACTGTATCCTTCAACGTTGAATAAACCAAAAACTATACATAGAAATCTCTTCCTACTAAGTTCCAGCGGATTTTTACCTTTGACCCACTCCAGACGTCTTTGGAGTATTTACGGGAAAAAAGGGTCTGTGTGAAAAAGCACGACTGAGTTACTCTAACGTCTTGCGTTAGATTTATCGCCTTACCAAATGTTGGGCGCCATGTAGTGTAGTTCCTATAGTCCCAATAGGCTCTGCGCATTGGAATAATATCTTCAGTAGTGTAGACGTAGGACTGAGGTTAACTAGGTCTCTACTGACTATATTAGACGTACGTTTTTTGCCAGCTAGCTCAGAGTTCACTAGAAACTTTCTCGAATAAGCGAGGAGGAGTTTAACCTCCCTGGATAGACAAGAAGGGATTTAGTTTCTGACAACCATAAAACATGACAACTTTGCTCTCCCTGAATAAGAGTATATCTCTAGAGTCGTTTGAAAACAAAAGACAGCTATTTCACTCAGTCAATAAGTGCGTACTTAGTTTCACCAGATTGCAGAGAAAAAGAGAGACGGGCGTTTTCAATAAAAGGTGTTATTTATTGAGCAGTCTCTTTCCTCATACAAGAGAAATGAATTGCGACAATTGCAATACTTATAGTTAAGTAAAGTGCATAGAGTAAAATCAGGATTATGAAATAATACTGTAAAAGCATTGATATGGTTTCTTAGCCATATGATACTTTAAAATGGATAAAATAGATACATACATATATACATTGACTAATCGTACTCAACTGGTGCTTCTAACTACGCCTACTCCGGTGTACCTGACCTAAGCCTAATACGTGGGAAGGAGTAAGTAAGTAGCAGTTTAAGTTAAGTTTGTTTTGCCAAGAATCTGACTCAAGAATTCTCTGTAAGGGTTTAGTCAGTTCAGTACCTGGGTATTAGAAGGCAGGAGGGCTGGTATCTCTCTCTCAGGACTCGGTATCCCAGTCACCCGCAAGGGTAAGCTGGAAACGCCGGAGGCTGGATTTCTCGGCAAGAGAAAAGACAGCGTATTTCTCAGCGCGTCAAAAGGGAGGGGCAGCGTCCGTGGGCTCTCGCATCAGCTGGGCTCTCGGGCAAGTAGTAGCTGCTCCAGATTCATCACCACCGTGTGTTTGCTTAAGGCAACGTTGGTATATTTATACCTGAAAGGTGCCGGGTTTGACGTAAGGCTGGACATAAGACGTCAATAAAGATGTCACTAAGAACTGGTCGTTCTTACAGTGTTTTACATGAGTTCTTGGGCGAAATCAAAACAATGGCAGTGGGGATTTCCCAGGTTGCTGGAGGTTTGGATTTGTTTAAGAATTCGGTGTGCTTTCTAGGGGGCTGGAGGAATAGGCTTGCTTAATGTGACAGCATGCGCTATGACTGAATTATGAAAAGGGTTTCTATGCAGTTGTAGGGATATTATTGAATTATAACCACACAAGGGCAAAGAATTGGAATATCGATTCAGGTACCTAGATAAACACACTACAGAAGTAGAAGAAAAAACGGAACGATTGTATCTCATGACCGCAGAGTCAGAAACAGACGAGGAAGATGAAGAAAGAATATGCCTGATAGACAAAAAGAAAATAAAGAAAACAGAGTCGGTGAACATAAAGGTCGGGCCACATGAAGCAGAATTTGTCCTGGACAGCGGTGCAACATGCAACATTATGTGCATCTCTGAATATGACGCGATGGAATTAAAGCCGATTCTAAAACCATCTCGGGTCAGAGTATTCACGTGGGGGGCCAAAAGACCAGTGACAAACATGGGAAAATTCAAAGAAGAGCTGACGTACAAAGATCAAAGGACAACTGAAGAGATACACGTACTGAAATGAGACATCCCGGCACCATGCCTGCTGAGCAACGTAACGGCTCAAGTAATGGGTCTCATGGCAATGACATACAACATGTCAGAAAAGAAAAATATTCTGAGAGAATACCCCAAGTTACTAAGAGGACTAGGAAAGCTGAAGGACCGACAAATCATGCTGCACATTGACGAGACAGTAAGGCCAGTCGCACAGCACCACAGAAGAGTGCCAATACATCTGCAGCCACAGGTAGAAGAAGAGCTGGAAGCACTACTAAAACAAGACATAATAGAACCAGCGGAAGGACCGACGCCCTGGGTATCGCCCATTGTGGCTGTCCCAAAGAAAGACACATCGAAGATAAGAATATGTGTAGACATGAGGATACCGAACAAGGCCATTGAACGTGAACGACATTCTGAACCACACGTGGACGACATGATCAGCTGTCTTACAGGCGCAAGGAGTTTTTCCAAACTGGACCTATGTAAAGGATACCACCAACTAGAACTGGATCCTCAGTCTCGATATATCACAACATTCTCCACCCACCTCGGTCTGTTTAGATACAAACGTCTGAGCTTTGGAATCTCATCGGCTGCAGAGATATTTCAAGAAACAATAGGACAGATAATAAGGCCAATAAAGAACAGCTTAAATTACAGGGATGACATTTTAGTATTTGGCAAGTCAGACGAAGAGCATGTCAAAGCTCTAAGAGAAGTGTGCTCACACCTGGAGCAGTCTGGTTTGACACTGAATGAAGATAAATGCGAGCTAGGGCGAAATGAACTGGTTTTCTTCGGTCACATCTTCTCCAGGAAAGGAATGCGGCTGGATCATAGCAAGGTGGAAACATTGGAAAAAGCAAAAAAACAACGGATGTAGCGGAAGTAAGGTCATTTCTTGGCCTAGCAAGCTACTGCGCAAGGTACATCAAAGACTTTGCCACTGTAAGCGCACCACTAAGAGAGCTGACAAAACAAGGACAACGTTTCCTGTGGACCGACAAATGCAGCAAAGCATTTGAAGAGATAAGACAGGCCGTAACAGCAGTGGATCATCTGGCCTATTTTGACCCGAGACTATGCACTGAGTTAACAGTAAACGCCAGCCCAGTGGGACTAGGAGCAATACTGGCGCAACATCAACAAGGGAGGGACTCCCCAAGACAAATAGTGGCATACGGAAGCAAGAGCTTGTCAGAAGTTGAAAAAGGATACTCGCAACCAGAAAAAGAGAGCTTGGCAGTGGTGTGGGCCTGCGAACACTACCATATGTTCATCTACGGGAAGGCATTTACAATCATAACAGACCACCAGGCACTCACAACAATTTATGGAAACCCAAATGCAAAAATACCGCCCAGGATAGAGAGATGGGGGATCAGGCTCATGGACTACAACTTCAAGGTTATTCACAAGCCAGGAAAAGAGCACAACCCGGCTGACTATGTGTCGCGGCACCCTCTGCCACAAGCATCACAAGCAACAACGATGGCAGAAAAATACCTCAACTTTGCACTGAAACTCAGTACACCAACTGCAATTACATTGGAAGAACTGCAGGACGAGACAAAACGAGATCGCACCATGCAGGAAAAAATGAAGATCACCAAACAGCTAAGATGGAGACACGTGAACAGCAACAGCCATGTGGAAAAAGGGGTAGAAAAAGAAGAACTGTTAGCTTTCAAAAGGATAAGTGAAGAACTATCGGAATGCGGGAATGGAATAATAATGAGAGGCACACGGATAGTGATGCCCAGGACACTGAGAAAAAGGACCGTGGAGCTGGCACATGAGTCACACAGAGGAATTGTAGCAACAAAGAAAATGTTGCGGGAAAAAGTATGGTTTCCGGGACTAGACAATATGGTGGAAGAAATGGTGATGCGCTGCCACATTTGTCAAATAACAGGACCGTCATCAAAGCCAGAACCACTGCAAATGTCCCCACTATCGAAGGCGGTGTGGACAGAGCTGGCAGCAGACTTCTATGGGCCCCTAGAAACAGGAAGTTACCTATTGGTGATCATAGATGAATACTCAAGATCCCCAATAGTGAGACCAGTAGCATCAACGTCAGCAAATGCGACACCGCCTGTGCTAGATGATGTATTCGCAGCGTGGGGCTCACCCCAGACACTAAAAACAGACAATGGCCCGCCATTTTCCGGCGAGGAATTCAAAGAAGTTCATGGCGTACCTGGGAATAAATCACAGAAGAATAACGCCGCTGTGGCCACAGGCAAACGGCATGGCAGAACGGTTCATGGGAACCATCAAGAAGGCGATACAGAGAGCAAAACTGACACAAATATCAAATGGGCAGGCCCTATGTCAGGTGCTAAGAGACTATCGCAACACGCCCCACATCTCCAAGGGATAATGCCCTGCAGAACTGGTATTAGGGCGTTCAAGCAGAACAAGACTGCCACAAATAAAGGAGGTGGAGCAAACAGAACAAAAGGACATCGCGACAAGAGACAAGGAACAGAAAGCGAAAATGAAGGCGTATGCTGACCAGAGAAGACACGCGACAAGCACAACAATTAAAGAAGGAGACACTGTGCTAGTGAAACAGAGATGAGTAAAAAAGTCGGACAGCGCTTTCGCAAGGGAACCTTTGAAGGTGACTGAAGTCAAGGGGGCTATGATCACGGCATCAGCCGGCAGATATCACATCACGCGGAACAGCTCCCACTTCAGAGAACTAAAAACAAAGGAAGAAGAGACACCAAAGCAAGAACAGAATGAAGACACAGCACAAACAGAATCACCAACTGACGTCAGAGAACAACGACCAAAAAGAGAGTGCAAGAAGACAAAAAGACTGATTGAGGAGATGTAAAGGGACACAAGAAGTGGACAAGTACATGTCTGAGGGATAGAGATCTTTTCACATATATCCATCTCTCTATAGCTCGCTCTCTCTCCCTCTCTCTCTCTCTCTCTCTCTCTCTCTCTCTCTCTCTCTCTCTCTCCCTCTCTCTCTCTCTCTCTCTCTCTCTCTGTTTTGTTCACAACAAAGGGGGAGATGTTGTGCCGTGGAATTGGCACCAGGACCCTGGGGAACAGGGTGGGGACAAGAGACACCGGACACCACATCCGGTCAGGGGAGGGGACCAGGGGTCAGTAAGGAGCAGGACCTCGGGGCGAGAGGTCGGGGACACCACGCGCTGCAGGAATGTAACAAAGAAGCAAATAAAGATAACATTGAAAAGCCCTACCGTTTCCTGTGTGTTCCTGGGTCAGGGAACACGACAGTGGCAAGGGTGATCTTCATCCCAAAGGGCCTCAGCAGAAACTGTAAGTGGCCATCGGTGGTCAATAACACAGACCTCTATTTGGTAATGGTCTTTGCAACAATATTGTTTAGTTGCAGAGTCAATCACATCTTCAGAAAAAAAGCTCTGAAACCAGTTTATAGCCATGTCCCTGAGACTGGAAACTTCTCAGCAATTTAACGGTATCTGGAGGTCCAACAGTATTAAATGCTGCTGATAAAGCAAATAAAATCACGTCAACTGGGGCAGCAAGGTAGGCATTTAGTTAATCTAAAGCTGCTGTAATGACAATTTCTGTGCTGCATCCAGCATAATGCCTGCTTAACTAGCATGTAGATTGTTCTGATATCCACATGGGAAGAAATTGATTATATAGAGACCATTCCTATAGGCTTTTTTTTTAAAACAGCACTTCTGTGATTAGCCTAACGTTTTCCACAAACGTAGGATTTTTAGTGATAATAGCTAAGCTTTTTTCATGCATTAAGTACAATATTTGCACTAAAAAATAATGTATTACTGTCTATGGAAAGATGTGTTTATAACTAGAATCTCCTTATTTAAAAATACTGAATTGCATGTTGGCAGGCGTCTCCCCTGATGATGTTGCTTTACTAGTAGCCGGTACGCTGCTGTACCAGATACCCTACAGTTACTAATTACGTTTACAGTGTACGCCTTTCTCTACTAACTCCAAGAAATGCCAAAGTTACCCGTGAGTCATCAATGTGGTGGTCTTTGGGGGAGACATGTCATCAACAGACTTATAATTCAGTATGTGAGCATTAGTTACCAGGATGTATTTGCTGAAAAAGTCTACAAATTGAATGCATCTCAGTATATAGATGACATATGAGATGACAAGACATTCTGGTACCACACCCTCTAACAGGCTGTAATCAATAAATAGAGGAAGTGGCGTGTTTTCTTAAAAATCTGGAATAATTGCAGCGCATCATTCATTTACATATCAGATTGAATGTTGTCCTTTTCTCACGTGAAGTCTTTGAATGCTAGTTGGGTGACTATTTTAGAGTTACGATGCGGAAACTTCAAAAGAGTCGTCTGTGTATGGTCAGGGTGCGTTTATGTTGATGAAAGTGTATATAACTTGATCTGCATTTTACACACGATATTTAGTCTTGATTCTTTGCAGAATTTGGCCGAGATTCATTAAGGCTTTGCACTGTCTCAAAGTGATGGAAAGTGATGCAAAGTTATGCACTGAAATTTACTATCAAGTGCAAAATGTATTTTGCATTGGAAATGTGCCCTTTTCTCTGTACTTAAACGTGTTTTCCGTTATTTTACATCAGGTTGGCGGTACCTGGGTGGATGAGCATAAACATCCATAGGGTTTGTTTCAAAGCCCGATCTACTAAGATAAGCAGACCAGATTTTGCGTAAAGAACTAGAGTTTCCTTGAAGCAGGCATTAACAAGGGGGGATGATTTAATTTCTTCAAGCAAAGCGCACATCCAGTGAGTGGGATCCTTCTGAAAAGTGTCTTGATATAGGACTGTGTACTGAAAGGTATGCTTCAAGTGTAAATCTTATACTAGAGTGCTCACACTCCCTTCGACACTACGGTGCAGATCCGTGGGTAATGCAAAGAAGCCTAATGTGAATTCCAACCAAGGGTATAACAGCAGAAGCAGGACAATTGTAGTAGATATGGCTCTGCATTATGTTTTCCCCCTTGTGCAACAGAGCACAGCAAATTGTGTTTGCTGCCATACCAGCACCTGGACGCTTCATGTGCCTCTGTTTGTCTATTTAATATTTATTTTTGGCTTGTCCAGGCTTCTTTAGCAAAGAAATCATTTAATCTATTGTTCCTTCATTGTGCTGATGCAAGATTTTGACGTGCTGCTTCCTTCTTCAATTTGTCATAGTTCTGAAGCCTCCTGGGAAAACGCGGTTTAAATTCAACTCAATTCCTTTATTTACGAGTTCAGTCTGCTTCTTCCATTAGGAATATTATTTAGATAGAGAACGTCTGGGAATAGTCCTGGGAACATAGCATACAAATTCAACTCAGTCTTTCTTCTGCCACCAGCCTCACTTTCGTCCACCATTGGTTGAATTGTGTACACGCAAAAATCTGTACCAGCTGCGACTTTTGACTCTCTGTGTTAAGCAAGATATTGCCATCATTTAAAATGCAACCAAGTGAAAAGTTTGGTTAGCAGCATATGTGTTTTCACGTCATTCCCAATTGCCATGCAGTTACATAGGTAAGACACATTGGCAAATAATTTATATTTATCACTGTTCGTTTTGTTTTATATATATGTTTTTTCCAGAAAACTGTATTGCTGTGGGAGCACAGCCAATTAAAAAATGTTGGGTAAAAGAAAAACATGTTTTTGGTCTAAAAAAAACATTGCCATAACACTACCTGGCACTGACGAAAACTGCTCTCTGTGCACATGGGCTCCTCGTGAAAGAGCCGAATGCTGTCACTTACAGTGAAATTGCTGTAGTCGACAGGAAAAAAAATATGAGCAAGACAACAGCCGGCAATGGATGAAAAGGGCTGGTTGATAGCGCCAATGAGTATTATGTGTGTATAACTAAAGTAAAATCAAAAGGCCTTGAGTTTACTCTATCAGATGGTGGAGGTCAATACCTTCGTCATCAAGAAGACCCTCAAACCTCCAAATTTAGAGCTGACTGGGGACAGCTCCTTACATTGATAAAAACTGCTCTCACGGTGGCTCCTGTCAGTGTAGGAAAAAGGGAAGCGCATTGATATACTTGAATGTATTCACTTTATTCTACTGTGCTTTCTTCAATTGAACTCTTTTGCCAATGAAGTAATTGCAATGTTTTCAATTCTAATGTTTTGTATTTGAATTTGATCAATTTATTGAATCCTTTCAAGAAGTGCAAAAAATAAAAATATGCACTGGATGTCTGAACCGTCTTTATTTTGAGTGACATTCATGGACTATACACAAGTGAAGTTACCTCTTAAATTATCGTGATTTTTTTTAGATATTTGTTACTCTGTAAATATTAGACTCCGACCACTTCTATATCTACCTGATTGACCGACCCAGGTCAGAGAGTTTTTAGGGTTCACCCCGTTGTAACTCACTAGTTCCTTATAGTAGGCCGTGGGATTTTTACGAGGATCAGGGAGCTGAGCTTTTAAAGTGAGGACCTCACTTCGTTTCCAAGGGGTATAAACCCATTGTTCCTGAAGCCTAGCATCCACACGAGCCCTAGTTATCACGTTATTGGCATACTTTAGTTCTGGTACTTCAGGATAAAAGAGGGGGGGGCACCTCTCTCATGGGGTGCTCCCCAATCGGCACCCTTTCGGTGCATTCGTTCACGATAATGTACTAGAGTTTCTACATTCTGATACACTTCATCTGCCTGTAATTGGAATTTATGACCTCGATCTCTTATATCACGCAGTATCTGAGGAGGGAATCCTTCCTCAAAACACTGTTCCCATAGTGAAATAATCGGATCGCCATGTTCTCCAAAGCCAGTTGCTGCGCAACCGGTTCAAAATCTTTCGTGGTGCTCCAAATGTCTTCCAAGGTGTAAATGGCGTTTCGCATCCACTGGGATGCCTGAATTACTATAGCCTTCCTTTCTTCCGCACCCAACAGCGACCTCGTATATACTCGCTGATCACTTAAATCAGACCTGAGGCGCTTGGGTGTGATATCCAGGCAAGCCGTATATCGGGGATCTATAGCAGTCTGAATTGGAGGGGAGAGAAATACAGGGTGCGAAGGCGAAGGAACGGCCGCGTCCGGCTGTAAGGATATCAAGGGTGAGGTAGTCTGTCGGAGAGTGGGAGGGGGAAGTAACGCACTCCGTACTGATCCGTCAGCAGGGGCTGTGGCAACCGTTCCCACCGGTGCTCCAACAGCCGATCCTGCTCCAGGTTGGTCCGCCCGTACCAAAGGTACGGCGGGGTATAAGCCCTAAGGGGCATAAGGAGGAGGTGGTCTGGCTTCTAATAAATCCTCTAATTCGTCTCCAGTATCGGGTCGGGATACATAACTTTTGTCCGTTTCTAAACAGAACTGCCTATCCATTTGTACAATGTTTTCCTCCACCTTTGCTTTATCATAAGCTATAGCTTTCTGCGTAACTGTCTGTCCCGATTTAAGCTTTCCTAATTTCTCTTCCCTTATCCGTCGTCGTTTTGCCTCCTTCAACTATAGGTTCAAGGAGTCAAACATTGACTGGTGGCTTTTCTTCATAAATAGTTTATTCTGGATGTAATTGATCTTTTTCTCATCGAACGACCCCGTTAGAGGCCATTGCAAATCAGAATTGTCCTTGGTATATTTATGCCAAAGTGTGTTAAATAAAATCGGTGGGAGACCGTGTTTCACATACATATGGAAACTAGGGCTGCCTTTGGGAGGGGCAGGCTGTCTTTCTTCCAACCTTGCACTTCGCGGACAGCAGCACCCAAAACATATTTTACTAAAACAAGGCATTACAATGATGTTTACACAATTCTACTCACATACTCCAAAAACCATTCACAATCGGACGCGTCCTTCTCACCACTCTCACTCTCGTATTCTTCCACAATAAAGTGCTGTAAAGTGTCGCAAGGCCGTTACTCGTTCTATGCAAATGACGTCTTCAAAATACGAACAGAGCCTGTTGACTCCTGTTCGGGGAATCGATTCAAAAGAATTCCAGACCAACAAAATTCAACCAAAAAGGAACTGTCACCAGCATGTTCTGAGATCACCTGATAGGCAAACCATGAACCCTCTTACAGGCCATCCCATGGTCCTGTTCTGGTTGGACCGGGCATCTGGGCACGTAGCTCCAGAACCCTAGCTTACCCAGTTACTCCCAGGGCTTTCCCGAAGAGGATTCGGCCGAGCGAGTAACTCCGTACTCCGCTAAGGCACCAGGTGTTATCTCAAGTTTTCACCAAACAAGTCTGTGAGGTATCTACCAGCGCAGCCACTTCGCCGCAACGTCAGACCCCCAGATTCCCTTGTGGTCCGGCTTCCCCGGCCACCAACAAAAGCAGTTAACCGCTACCAAGGAAACACTTCTTCCAAGTATTTCTTATCCAATACAATAAAAATTCACTCACCTGGTGCACTCTGGTCGATTGCGAGTTCTCCACTGCCGACTCCTAAACAGACCGGCAGTCTGTGTTTTTTCTCTCGGGTTAAGCCTGTAGGACTCCGGCGTAGGGTCTTCAGCAGCTGGGAGGGATACTGGGCTCGAGAGTGGAAATACTCGTTTTCGTACCACAAACGGGTGTCTCAAATCAGGATCCTCTTGCTGTCCACCCACTCGGCCAAAACTCCTCCCTGTCCCTCTTACTCCTGTTTACAGGAGGGGACGACCCTATCGCGGAGTCCCGGCAGAGTCGCCAACTGAAGAAACCAAATATTATACTAATGGACCATACTCACCAATAGCCCATATATCTTATCCATAAATAATAATTCAGTCGGCAATGGAGAAGGTTCAATCGTTTATTCCACAAATACAAACCCTGACAGGGGAGCCTCAGTCTCCACGACCCTCAGAGGTGCGCAGAGGAGACTGACTTCATACAAGCAGTACAAGCATATATATGTTTCACACATAGCACGATGTCACCTTAGAAGGAAAGATACAATTTGTCAAGGAGCCAACAGGAAGACCCATATAAGGCACAATTGATTGCTAGTAGCTCGGCCTAAGCTATTCCGGGGGCAGGTCAGTAAGGTGCCTCCCTTTCTATCTGAAGCTCGGGGAGGACAAGAAGAGGCTTTGGTAGAATATGCACATCCCACTAGAAGGGCAGGTGTGACCTTGAGTTTCCCTGAGCTACAAATTAGCGAGTGGAGCAGACAGCTAAGTCTGCCATCATGGTTTCGTGCAGAAAGCTTAATCACGTGATTTCAGGGAAACAGTACTTGAAACAGAGAAACGAAAGAACATGGCTCCGGTCTCACCAATAGGTTTGAGCAGACAGGGAGTGAATCATTCCTAACTACAATAATACAATGTGAATAATGCAATGCTAACGTGCGGTTATAAGGTTATATTGTATATATTAGGCCAATAACATGTATTCATCGAATTTATATCCCATCAAAGCATTAACTTGTATATGGAGGGGTAAGATCCATCTTGGGCGAAGGAATATCCTTTACCCAACAGCTCGGACATATGTTGAAGATTTGCAGCCCAATAAAAAATCTGAATATCTGGGTCAGACCACCCACCCCGGTCCTTGGGAAGAGTCATGTACTTCAAAGCTCTCTGTGGGTGCTTCCCAGCCCATAAAAACTTAGAAATGGCTTGGTTGAAGGCAGAGAGCCAAGCAGGATTAGTTGTTGGTATAGCAAGATCATCTGCGTACGCTAAAATCTTTGATTCTCCCCCAAGGTTTGAGCTGCCCGGATATCGTTGTTCTCCACTATTATCCTAATAAAAGGGTCTATATATAATGCAAATAATAGTGGAGAGCAAGGACACCCTTGACGAGACCCACGTGTGATTTTAATTGGATCCGATGAGGCGCCCATCACGTTAATCCTAGCCTCAGGATTTTGATACATGCAGCCTATTGCATTAATATAGTTTCTGCCCAGTCCCTGCTTTTCCATGGTAGCCCAAAGAAAGGGCCAGGAGACCCTATCGAAGGCCTTCTCTGCGTCCAGAAATATGGCCGCCATAGGGTCCCCTGACAGTCTAGCAAGGTCAAACAGCGTGATTATCCTTCTAATGTGATCTGTAGTCCACCTGCCAGGTACAAATCCGTGCTGGAACGGAGAGACTAGTTTTCCTGTGACTGTTAACAGCCTGTTTGCCAGAATTTTAGAGTATATCTTTAAATCGCTATTCAGCAAGGTTATTGGCCTATAGGATCCTAGTTCCGCAATAGGCTTGCCTTTTTTGGAAATACTATGATGTTAGCCCCTTTCCAAGAATCTGGCGTGACCTGGTCCCGTTGTGCCCTTTGAAGGACGTCCAATATCAATCCCATAATAAGTGTTTTACATTTTTTATAAAACTCCCCTGGAATTAAGTCTGGGCCTTTGGCTTTGCCTGATGGGGACTGATCTATTGCTGTTGACAATTCTTCCCAGGTGATTGGCTCATCTAATCGATTTCTTTCTTCAGCTGAGAGCTGACCCAGGGCCACCCCTGATAAATAATCCTAAATTTCCCGACTCCTGCCCAGAGTGTCTTCGGTATACAGATTTTGGTAGAATTTCTGAAAAGCGGTGATAATTGCCTTTGTCTCGGTCACCGACCCCACACCCGGATCCCTGATATCTCTTATCCTGGCGTGCACTGTTTTCTCCCTAGTGCGTGTTGCTAAAAGATGCCCTATTCTTTCACTACTCTCATAAGCCCTGGATTTCCACGCCAAATATTTACCAGCTGCCTTTTTCGCTGAGATTTGTGTGATTGCGGATCTTGCAATGGTAACTTTTAGCTGCGTGGCTTCTGAGACTGTTCCAGCAGAGAGCGCCTCTATTAGTTGAGCCTCTGCCGCTCCTAGATCTTGATATAATGCTTGCAGCAGGCTTTTCTCTTCTCTCTGTGATTCCCACCCAAACCTGTTTGATTCTCCTCTTACCCCTGCTTTCAGTGTGTCCCACACATTACTTAGGTTAGTACTTCCATAATTGTCTTCAATATTTATTTATTTATTTGCTTGAATTTATATAACAGTGCACACCTACCCCAAGGGGTTTCCCGGCGCTGACAGCGGAGGCAGAAAGAGGAGGAGAAAGACTATTGGTTGAAAAGCAAACTTTTTATGGATGTGCGAAAGGATAAAAGATCATATTGTAGCCGAAGGGGCAAAGGAAGTGAGTTCCAGATAGTGGGGCCAAGATAGGAAAAGGAGTGTTCTCCCATACAAGACAGTTTAATTCTCGGGACTTGAAATTTAGCTAACGTAGAGGTTCGGAGTGTACGGGGAGGGACATAGGGGGTAGCAAGCTGTTGTACATAATAAGGGGCTTTTGCATGCTTGATGTGGAACATATACGCGAGGGCCTTAAACTTTACTCGTTTCTGCACTGAAAGCCAGTAGAGTTCGATCAATGAGTTGGATGCTGAGACAGTTTTAGGGACTCTGCAGAGTAATCTTGCGGCAGAATTTTGGACTCGCTGCAGTTTGCGTGTAATTTCTTTATTAACACCCAGATAGAGGATATTGCCGTAGTCCAGCCTGGATGTCACAAGGGCCTGGACCACGGTGCGCTGGGTGTGGGTAGGGAGCATCCACACTATCTTCCTTAGCCATTTCAAAATGGTGAAGCAGGTGGCCGCAACCCTAGTCGCTTGCTGCCGCATAGAGAGAGACTCATCTATAATAAAACCAAGGTTGCGTAGCTGAGTGGCCGGTTGAGGAAGCATACACATTTCAGGGTGCCAATGTTGGGGGCCCCAGAGACTGCGATCCTTACCAAGGATCAGAACCTCAGTTTTGTTGCCATTGAGCTTAAAAAAATTGGCGTTCATCCATGTCATAACTTTGCTAAGGCCGGCTCTAAGTGCTGAAGGCTCAGATGGCTTGTCAGAAGACAGAGAAAAGAGAATCTGGGTGTCGTCAGCATATGAGAAGAGCGACAACCCAGATTTTTCCACTAAAACTGGCAGAGGTTGGATGTAAATATTAAACAGCAAAGGGCCGAGGATTGAGCCCTGGGGGACAACAAAAGGCAAAGGGTGAGATTTGGACTTAGCGGTGGATGAAAAAACCTGTAGGGCGCGATCAGAGAGAAACAAATTAAGCCAGCTCAGGGCGGTCCCTGTAACACCTGAGCATTGGAGGGCCTTAATGAGTACGGTATGGGAGACCATATCAAACGCCAGCTCAGGTCTAGGAGCAATAAGGCCATGGTCTTACCCTTGTCGATGTTATGACGAAGTGCTTCAGTGACTCCAAGTAAAGTGGACTCAGTAGGGTAACCATTCCTGAAGCCAGATTGAGTAGGGTGAAGCAACCCATTAGTTTCAGTAAATTTGGACAAATGACCATTCATATGACTCTCAAGGATCTTAGAAAGAACAGGTAGAAGAGAGATAAGACGGAAGTTAGAAGGAATAGCAGGGTCGGCATTGGTTTTTTTCAACAAATGGGACCACCAAAGCATGCTTCCAGCTTAGAGGAACAGTAGAAGTCAGTAGGGAGGTATTAAACAGGTTAAGAACATGGATGAGAGAGGAAGGGGCAGTACGTCACATGGGGATCCTGATTTGATATGACCGAGATGATGCGGGAGTGCCTCCAAGTCCAGGAGTGGCCAAGATTCAAGGGAGGGGACCATTGCCAAGTTAATGCAATTGTCAGGACCAGGGCAATCAGTGAAAATTGTGGGAGAAAGCAGGGAAACAGGAGCAGAGCTATCTAATGAGGAGTAAATAGTCTCTACTTTATTCACAAAGAATTGGGCAAGGTCTTCGCATTGAGTATTGGGGATCCACTCGCCAACCTGCCTGATATACTCTGTATCGCCTAGGTATGCCCTATTGAAAGACCACTGTGTCTGCCTGAGAGGGAGCTCGATATCTAGCTCGATCACCAGGGGATTGTGATCTGACATAAGTCAATAGTGCTTTTCGAGGCTAACTCCTGTGAGGCTAGAAAATAATCCAGCCCAGCATAAACTTATGAGGAGCGGAAAAATATGTGTACCCTAAATCTGCCCCCCTGTTCAAGGCCCATACATCTTCTAACCCATGCAGTGCCTGCAGTTGAGATAATGATTTAAACATTTTGGGCTTCCTACCCTGAAAGGGGATTTTCCTGGAGGCAACTTGGCAATTCAGATTAATATTTAGATCTCCGCAAAGAATCAGAGGTAAAGTCCAGCCTACTAATTCAGTTCTAAACCAATCAAACAGAGCTGGGTCATCCAGCACTGATCCCTATACTGAGCAAAGGGTAAACATTTAATTTCCTATACACCCTTGTACGATCACCCATCTGCCCAAGCTGTCAGCCAGGCATCGAGGAAAGCTAAGAAAACTACTCGTCCCATTCCGAGGCAAGATAGCCACCCTCTTTGTACGAGTTTCTTGTGATGTGTTAGCTACAACATAATACCCAGACAGTTCCAAAAGCCTTTTCCTGCTTCCCTCGATGTGAGTTTCCTGGAGGCATAGGACGTCAGCTCTTAAGAATTGCACATCCACACTAACCTGCCTCCTCTTTTGGGGGTCAGTTAAGCCACAAATATTAACCGAGGCAATTCTAATTTTCTTCATTTAAAAAATAAAAGTAATATCAGAAAAACGCGGTCCAACCAAATACAAAATTGTACAAGCCTGTCTACTGTAACATACTGCTTCTCCCATGGTCCCGCCCCCCCCTCAACCCCCCAAATCCATCCCTCCCCATCCCTTCAAAGTGGCAAAAAAGGTCCAGAGACCCTTGTGATGCTTCCTGCATGTGGTTGCGCCCCTAGCCGCTCCCGGCCCTGACCACACACCAATCCATTAAATGATACTGCCTATCTTCAAATTAACCCTAATTTCCTGGCTTCCCTGTTCATAAGCTCCTTCAGGTACTCCTGTGCTTGGATTTCAGAGGTGAACACTCTAGTCATGCCTTTACAAATAACTTTAAGCCTGGTCGGAATCATCAAAACAACTTCACACCCGTGTTGCTGGAAGGGAGAGATCAGAGAGCGAAGTCTCCTCTCTACCGTGGAGTGACAAAAGTCAGGACGAACGAAAAAGGAGTGTCCTGCAGCAGTTCTATTTGCATCAGGCCTGGCTTTCTCAAAAATAACTTGACGTAAAAGAAAATTGCCAAAGAATATTAATATGGCTCTGGGTTTGTCTTCCTGGCCTGGCCTTTTCTTAAGCATTAACGGGAACCTGTGCGCCCTTTGCACTTCTGCGTCCCAGTTCCAGTGAGACAGCTCTGGGAAGGCCTCTCGGAAAAGTTTCAGAACAAAGCCTCGGATGTCGCCTTCCTCTTTCTCCGCAATTCCTAGTAGCCGTAGGTTGTTTTGTCGTTGTCTATTTGTAAAGTCCTCCAGCTTCCAGAGGACGTCGGTCATTCTACTTTCATTAGAGGTGGACTGTCTGTCAGAATTCTTCACACTTGCCTCCAGATGAACTATGAGCTCCTCCAGTGCAGTGGTCCGATCGTTAATCTCGGAGCAAGCCTTATTGACCTTCTTGACAGTGCCCTGGAGTTTCCTAATAGCTGCGGTGGCCCTCTTATGTTCCTGTCGTGCTTCCGTCTGTATTTGTTTTAGAGTAGCATAGATCAATTCCATAGAGGGTGGGCATCCTTGGGACCCTGTAACGTTATCAACACCATTTGTAATACCCTGTCCAGGTATGGGCTCTGACTCTAGCGCACCTTCTAAATGTGAGGCGGAATAATCCCATATCAACTGGTTTGACTGGCTACAATCAGAAGTAAAACCTTAATACTTCCCCGAGTCTCTTAGGTTTTTCTTTTTACTGCGAAAGGGTATGCACTTCTGAGTATCAGGCTTCAGAGCAGGACGTCCGCTGTCTGTTGAAAACTCATCAGGGCTGTTTTTCCAGCTGTCTTCTGAGGCCTCAGATTTATCAGTCATTGAATAGAAATCATCCACCTGTGGTATACCTGCAGCAGCTCCTTCCATTTGTGCCTGAAAGGGCATGTCCAATAATGCTTTTACCGGGGTATGTGGAGACCTGTTACCTGCACCCCTGAATGTCCCGCAGTTTGCTCCCTGTCCTCCACGGGAGGTTCCTCAGTGATTTGACTTTTGGACCCACTGGTTGTACTAGGGGGAGCGTTAGTGAAAATATTTGCCAAATCATTGGCAAGGCCATTAATCTCCTCAGCACTAGTCACCATGCTCACAGGGCTGTTCAACCCATTGTTTTGCGCCCCAATGTCCACTATTTGCTTTTTTTTCCAGTATCTTTAAGCGTTTTAGCATTTTAGTTGACAGCGATTTTACCTTTATTCTGAGGCAGCCCTGTATTCACCTGCGCTGTTGAAGTAGAGACAATTTTGGTTCCTTTGCCGGCACACATCACTGGCACAGTTGGGCCCTTGCCTCGGGCCCCCTTCTCCACCTTCTGCTCGACGGCTCCACTCGGCGCTGTTCTCCCCCCCTGTGCACCTTCTCTGGTCAGACCAGAGTGCCGAGCATCAGCATTGGATTCCAGGGATCTGCTTTCACCGGCACGCCGAATCAAGGATGCCGTAAGGGATGCCGGCTTGGCCCCGGTCCCTTCTGTGTCTTTCTCCGCTGGTTTCCCTTTAGGAGGCATTCCTGAAGCGATACAAGTTATCTCAAAAGATCTTGAAGAGTCCTCTGATTCAGCAGCGAAGTATCGCCGAACCCCCCGCCGCTCCAAGCGTCTGTCTGCGACTGCGGCTGCTGCTCTCTACGCTCTCTGCGCTTGAGTTGCGAGGGTCAGCGCCGCTGGGGAAAGTTGCATCCGCATCCGGCTGTAGCCAGGTAGGTGATGTTTCGTATCTTCAATTTCAGTTCTTAGACAGACATCTTAGTCTCTTTTGTTGTTTACGAGGCCGTGGTCGGGAGGCTGCTACCCGCAAGACTCACGCAACCGCCTTACCCAGAGCGCGTGTTTTCTTTTTCTTTTCATATTAATATTTTCTATTTATTTTCCTTCATATGCAGTTGAGTGTACTTCACTCTACTTTCTTTTTAATTAGTGCTTTAGTTTTTTTTACTCTTGAGAGGTTAGTATTTTTTCTTTTGGTATTGAACCTGTAGCGTAAATTGTTGAACATGAACTATTCTGTCTGATTCATCAGTGATCTAATTACTAAAATTGTCAAAGTTTGTTTCTAATTGCTCTGTTTTTTGTTTACAAAACTGTCAATTGAATTACTGTTTCGAAAATGTAGTATTTTGCTTTGCACACCCATGTAGCAGCATGACTGAAAACAGGCTTGGGAGACAGGTAGAGAGTGTAAAAGGCAGGCCAAAATGGTGTGTTTGTGGATATAAAAGGGAAGAGAGGCTCAGTTTTTCTGTCTTCACATCCAATGTGTGGCCTGCTCTCTGTCTGAGGCTTGGAGTCAGGAGTAGAAGACTTAAATCTGGCAGATACTTTGAGAAAGTAACCTCTTTCTGCATGGTTGCCCCCACTTTTTGCTGACCTGCTCATGTACTTTGACTGACTCCTGCCAATCAGGCATCCAGGGCCTGGGCCTATGTTCTTTCCTTAAAACTGCACTGAAGACTACACCCGATTGGCATTCTCTGGCCACAGGTCAGGCCCTGGTAAATGGTACCATAGGTACCCAGGACACTGTGACCGGGGAAAGCCTCTAATGGCTGCAGCACTTATTCTGCCACCCTTAGAGGCCCTGTACCTTTACATTCACACATTGCCTTTTAAGGGTGCATGTTTTGGTGCAGAACAAAGTGAAGAGTCGACATGGCACACAAACACAAACCACTGCCATGGCATAGATCAGCCACCCCTCTAGCTGGGTGCACTATACCAGTGGTGAGGGTATAGGTGCATGTGCCCTGTAGCCTGACAGGGTCTAAGTCAATTCTTAGACATTGTAAGTGCAGCACTACCATCACAAGAATATGGTGCTGTGAGATTGTCATTACGAGCTCCATAGTACCATAATGGCTTTACTGAAAACTGAGTAGTTTGGTATCAAACTTCTCAGCACACTGAACCCACACTGATGCCAGTGTGGGATTTAATGAAAAATCCACACAAAGAGCATATTAGAGATGCCCCCTGAAAAACGACCTACCACTAGTTTCCAGGCTGAGTGGCTGCTCACCAGCTACCACCACCAGACATGTTTCTGGACCCCTGGGTCAGTCTGAAACAATGCACTAAGCAGGGGCGAATTTTGCGAATTCGCGATCCGCAAATTTGCGAATTCGGGATCCGCAAAGTTCGGGAATTTGCGGATTTTTTTATTTTTGCGTGTTTGCGGGGCTCTTGGCGTGTTCGCGGGGTGCATTGCGTGTTCACGGGTTTTTTTTTGTGCGAAACCGTGATGCGCCCTCTGGTTCATCACTGCCACCCTCTCGTTTTTTTTGTGCCCTTCTGCCCTCTGCCCCACTCGTTTTTGTGCCCTTCTGCCCTCTGCCCCACTCGTTTTTGTGCCATTCTGCCCTCTGTCCCACTCGTTGTTGTGCCCTTGTGCCCTCTGCCCCCCTCGTTGCTGTGCCCTTCTGCCCTCTGCCCCACTCTGTGACCTTCTGCCCCCTGCCCCAATCATTGTTGTGCCCTTGTGCCCCTTGCCCCACTCGTTTTTGTGCCATTCTGCCCTCTGCCCCACTCGTTGTTGTGCCCTTGTGCCCCTTGCCCCACTAGTTTTTGGGTCATTCTGCCCTCTGCCCCACTCGTTGTTGTGCCCTTGTGCCCCTTGCCCCACTCGTTTTTGTGCCATTCTGCCCTCTGCCTCTCTCGTTGTTGTGCCCTTGTGCCCCTTGCCCCACTCGTTTTTGTGCCATTCTGCCCTCTGCCCCACTTGTTGTTGTGCCCTTGTGCCCCTTGCCCCACTCGTTTTTGTGCCATTCTGCCCTCTGCCCCACTCGTTTTTGTGCCCTTGTGCCCCTTGCCCCACTCGTTTTTGTGCCATTCTGCCCTCTGCCCCACTCGTTGTTGAGCCCTTGCGCCCCTTGCCCCACTCGTTTTTGTGCCATTCTGCCCTCTGCCCCAATCGTTGTTGTGCCCTTGTGCCCCTTGCCCCACTTGTTTTTGTGCCATTCTGCCCTCTGCCCCAATCGTTGTTGTGCCCTTGTGCCCCTTGCCCCACTTGTTTTTGTGCCATTCTGCCCTCTGCCTCACTCGTTGTTGTGCCCTTGTGCCCCTTGCCCCACTCGTTTTTGTGCCATTCTGCCCTCTGCCCCAATCGTTGTTGTGCCCTTGTGCCCCTTGCCGCACTCGTTTTTGTGCCATTCTGCCCTCTGCCCCACTCGTTGTTGTGCCCTTGTGCCCCTTGCCCCACTCGTTTTTGTGCCATTCTGCCCTCTGCCCCACTCGTTGTTGTGCCCTTGTGCCCCTTGCCCCACTCGTTTTTGTGCCATTCTGCCCTCTGCCCCACTCTGTGACCTTCTGCCCTCTGCCCCACTCCTGTTTTATTTTAGAATGGCGCCGGCAAGCTGCCAGCGCCATTCTAAAATAGTTACTAAGTTAGCTTCATAAGGAAGCACTAATAGATAAAATAAAGCAGGTGCTCGCGAATTTGCCGAAAATCCTCAAAATCCGCGAGCGGAACGGATTTTGCGCCCATGCTTACAATGCACATCCTAGGATGAGCTCCCAAACCTCCTCCACCAGGATGGGTAGGGTCCACAAAGGGGAAGCTTCAAAGGCTTGTCACTTTTGTGAGCTCCCCCAAGCCTGTTGCTGCTTTCAAGTATTGGCCCTCCATTCATTCTGGCCCCCACTTTGGGCGGACGAACCAGCGGGAAAACCAAGTAAGAAAGGGAGGTGTGCCCACCTTTACCAATCCCACCCCTCAGGTGGGGGAGGTGAGGTGAAGCACAACTCTCAGTCCCCGCCATCTTGCAAATGGGGGGACCCAGCCAACCAGAGTGAGCCATATGCCCCCTCCCACTGGGAGTATTTAGGGGCACCCCCGAACCTTGCCTCCTCAGACAAGCAACAACCATGAAGGAAAGATTAAGAAGGGCCAAACAGCCTTGCCGAAGCTAGGAAAAGGAGGACACCCATTGGCTTGGACCCAGCCCTGAAACTGAAGAAGCAAACCTCTGGTGTGTCCTGCTGCCAACAACCTCAAGAACCCTGAGGATTTGCCCTGCCTTCCAAGAAAATATTTTGTCTCCCGTGAACAGCCTAGTTTTCTTCACCCACAGACTCCATCTCTGGTAAAATCTGCAAGCCTGCACCACTCTGCACCCGTTGACCATGGCCAGAGTTCGAGTGGCCCAACACCATGAGGAGGTCTCGCTGGTGATTCCGACCGAGATCCAGTGATCCCTGACATTCCTCAAGCCTCCAGCCGACGACTGCAGCCTCAATTTAGAAAGTCCCCCCAACTGCGACCAGGAGCTGTAAGAAGATCCAACCCTAAAAGACATCCCTACCCCTAACGCCCCATGGCCTTGGGTAGACCAACCGACAGTGCATAGCCAAACCCCTGCATCCCAACTTACCTCTAAAAGGAGTGGTCGCTCCCAGAAGACCTTCGTCCCCAAGGCTGCAGTTTGTTTGCAAACCGGAGAATCCCCATTGTAAGAAACAGGGCACCAGACGACAAGCCAGCACCATGCACCTGGCCACTCTAGTGCCGCTGAGGGTGTACTTCTGGTGCTAACTTGAACTCCCATTTGCCCTGAGCTAAAGTCCAGGAGCTTTGCTCCCACAACCTAGTGGCCTGCTCTTGAGCAGCCACCAACCGGAGGCCCCCTATCCCCCATTGGATAACATTGGGCCTCGGCACTCTGCACCTGGCTGCCCTAATGCCGCTAAGGGTGCTTTGAGAGTGCATCCTCAACCCTGGGGGACCCCTGAGTCTAACCCCAGAAACCCAACTCCCACAGCAAAGTACTAAACTCTGAAATGATAACACCATTTTCTCCCATGGGGTAACATTGACTGTTTTCTATGAACATATATCTAAGTGTGGAGTTGAAGAATCTATAAAAGTCTCTAAAACTGTATCTAAATACCCAAAATGCTTTTACTTACATGTTTACAGGTAATGTCCCAGTGTAGTAGCCAGGTATTCTACACTGAGTAAGAAAAGTAGTCTGCAAAGTAATTTACATGACCTGCTATTGAAAAGTCAATACAAAGTATATGTACAATATTTCAAAGTGTTGCATTACCAGTATTTCTACTGTAACCAAACCAAAGTATATATACCATTGCAATTCAAAACTGTATTATTACTGCAATGGATAAATCACTTCCCTGTGCCAGGCTTGCTTGGTTCTAGGAAATAAAATAAATAAAAGAATAGTTTTATACAAAACCAATTGGTCTGATGTTCAATCTTTGTGTGTGTGCAATCATTTACTGATTGAGTGTGTACAACAAATGCTTGACACTACCCTCTGATAAAGCCTTACTGCTCGCCCACACTACCACAATTGGAGAGTAAGGTGCGATCTACTTCTACCTCTGCCTACCATTGGGGTTCCACTGGACTTTGTGCAGACTATACCTCATTTTGGTACAGGGCATACTGAGCCAGCTTCCTACAGATACCGAAATGGTGTTTCAGCTGAACCGGTCTAGAACATTACTGAAAAAAATGTTTCAGGGGAAAGATGGCCCACATACAACTAGAAAGCATTTTCTATCATCTTGGTAAACCTGACATGAGCATGCTGTTGTGACTTGCATCACTGTGGAATAGAAACCTGCCACCAGGATTAGTTTGAACAGGGATTGGTGGACTCTGGGGAGAGTCGTGGCTAAAGGGCCGTTGGCAGTGCACTTCGCTGCTCAGTTGAGCAAAGGTCCTTACAGTATATAGCTGAAGCTTTGTTAATGCACATGGCAATGTGCTTCAGCTGTGGAGGAAGCCAGCACACAAGCTTGTGCCGCAACCACTTGCAGGGAAAGAATCTTCAAGCACTTGGGTATCCTGATCATACAATGACCTGTGCAACTTTATACAATAAGGTCTGAAGCCATATTGCGTTATTTAATTGCACGATGGACATCGCACACTTTTATAAAGTAAGTCCTGGGGACATGTTGCATTTTTAAACTGAACGGCGAACACCATTGGTAACATGCATTTGTTTTCAAATTGACTGCTTTACCCACCATTGGTAATGCAAGCAACTGCCTGGCCTGGCAGTTCGGGCTGGACTGTTCCCATTGGGCGCAGGTTCAATACTGATGTGCATATGGCTGTGTCCAAACTAGAATGGCATGGTGAGCAAAAAAATGTTGGATTTAGCCCATATCTCTGTACTGGGGTGAATGTATGACATTGTTCTGCATTCTATCCATCAATAGTTCTTTTTGCAATTGTCACCCTGAGTGGGACGGGTATGCTCAGACGAGAGTCCCGTGCTCTCCATGCAACTGGAATAAAGCTACCCTGGCTGAAGAGGGGTGAAACCCCGAAACCGGTTCTAGGATGCTTGTTTCCAGTCCAGGGAGGACCTGGCCTGGCAGTTCGGGCTGGACTGTTCCCATTGGGTGCAGGGTCAAGACTGATTTGCATATGGCTGGGTCCAAACTCGAATGGCATGGTGAGCAAAATAACGATGGATTTAGGCCCAGATCTCTGTACTGGGGAGAATGTATGGCATTGTTCTGCATTCTGTCCATCAATAGTTCTTTTTGCATTTCACACCCCAAGAGGGACGGGTATGCTCAGCCGTGAGTCCCATGCTCACCATGCCAATGGAATCAAGCTACCCTGGCTGAAGAGGGGTGAAACCCCGAAACCGGTCCTAGGATGCTTGTTCCCAGTCCAGGGAGGACCTGGCCTGGCAGTTTGGGCTGGACTGTTCCCATTGGGTGCAGGGTCAAGACTGATTTGCAAATGGCTGGGTCCAAACCCGAATGGCATGGTGAGCAAAAAAACGATGGATTTAGGCACAGATCTCTGTACCGGGGTGAATGTATGGCATTGTTCTGCATTCTGTCCATCAATAGTTCTTTTTGCATTTGTCACCCCGAGAGGGACGGGTATGCTCAGCCGTGAGTCCCGTGCTCTCCATGTCAATGGAATCAAGCTACCCTGGCTGAAGAGGGGTGAAACACCGAAACTGGTCCTAGGATGCTTGTTCCCAGTCCAGGGAGGACCTGGCCTGGCAGTTTGGGCTGGACTGTTCCCATTGGGCGCAGGGTCAAAACTGATTTGCATATGGCTGGGTCCAAACTGGAATGGCATGGTGAGCAAAAAAACTATGGATTTTGGGCCAGATCTCTGTACTTGGGTGAATGTATAGCATTGTTCTGCATTCTGTCCATCAATAGTTCTTTTTGCATTTGTCACCCCGAGTGGGACGGGTATGCTCAGACATGAGTCCCGAGCTCTCCATGCCACTGGAATCAAGCTATCCTGGATGAAGAGGGTTGAAACCCCGAAACCGGTCCTAGGATGCTTATTTCCAGTCCAGGGAGGACCTGGCCTGGCAGTTCGGGCTTGACTGTTCCCATTGGGTGCAGTGTCAAGACTGATTTGCATATGGCTGGGTCCAAACTGGAATAGCATGGGGAGCAAAAAAACAATGCATTTAGGCCCAGATCTCTGTACTGGGTTTAATGTATGACAATGTTCTGCATTCTGTACATCAATCGTTCTTTATGCATTTGGGCTAATATCAGCGGCTGAAGTTCAAAATTATTTTTTTTTACGAGAAGGGTGACACATTTTTTCAAGATAAGGCCAAACATGACTGCAGATTGAAGAAAGAATTGAGCATTCTTGAGGAGAAGTTTTTAAGTTAACGGTAAATTTGCGGAAAGTAGTATAACATATCTACAACATGTAATAAATGAAGAAGGTGTTGTTGCAGGAATTCTGCTGAGTCACAGAACTATGCTTGGGATTATGGGACCTTAGTAGGCAGTCATCCTACTACCAGAGTACCCATGAATCCGAGACCAACTAGCTATAATGTCTCACTTGCCCTCCCACTCACTCACAGAGGACACACCCTTTCACTTTAACAGGCGCACTACACTACAATGAGTTCCGACAGAGACATGAGAAATGTTTAAAACAATAGAGTGTTCTCTGTGAAAGTACAGTGTCATGCTAACATAGGGAAAATCACAATGGGCATGCACGGGACATGTGACACCCTCCTTCATCAGAGTTGAAGCACTGAATGAAGACAGAAATCAGACTATAAGCAGAACAGAAGTGTATATGCAATTGCAGGTCAAGATTGTCTGAAATGTAATCATGCCGAATGTGATGGAATGTTTTGTGCACAAAAATATATCCAATTACAGCGTTTCGCAGGGACGCAAGATGTAAGAGGCTAATTGGAACAACACCAATGAGGTATATGAGCCTTCCGAATTGGAAATAGCTACCATCCAATTGAGCAGGTCAAAGTTGTAGATTTAACTATCACAGGAGTAACTGAAACTTTTGATGAAACTGGGATCCTTGGGGGTGCTGTGCACTTGCAAAGGGACTTCCTTCGGCTACTGGCCCCAATACTGGGTTGTATACAAGCTGCATACCCAAGGAACAGTCCTGGTTATGGGCCACTGAGGGACTCATCAACAGTTCAATATCCACGACGGCATGAGATGGGATAGCCAGGCAGGTATCCAGAGCCCACTGAAAGGGTGCAGCGGATACCATGAAACACAGGTTTCACACAGGTGAAGTGAGCAGATCGAAAGGTCAAACAAAATTTGGTGCACCATTCCAAACATTTTTACCATTCGCTCACAGTACCGTTGTAGCAATGTCTGTCCAGGCAGCACCACAGATGGAGCAGCCATTGCAGAACAGAAGGAACATCACGATTATGCCACAAATTAAGAAGAGCAGGAGCCCACTAAATACGCTGGAAAACATAGAATGTGTAAAAGCTGGTATTACTCGGAAAACAGTTTGAAAAAAGGTCATGAGGCTGGAGCCCACAAATTTAAAAAGTGTGCTAGGCCGGTGGTGTCAGACGCATTAAATAAATATATATTTGAAGTATCAATTCCCTGAAATGCAGGGGGAGAGTCATGTTCAGTATGATTGGATTTCAATAGATGTTCTCACCACCTGCAATTAGAAGGTATCGCGGGCTGAAGTGAGAGCAACTTCTTGTTGAAACAATAGTATTTTGAGCCTGCTTAGCTCATTAAAATCTGTTTCCAGCATTGGAATGGAAGGCCACAATGAACTATCTACACTCCCTTGTGGAGGGGGAAACAAGATGTTGTTACAACAATTAACTAACTTGGAAAAAGACGCCACATACAGGATTCCCGCCCGCAGACTCCAAAAGGCCTCATTATTAAGAACAAGATAAGTGCAATTTAAATACAATGTGTGGGAACTTGAGTTCCATTCAACTAACAATCCAGGTTAGATGCACAAACATTACAGGCGCCGTAGATTTTCACTTGTTGACAGACAAGGGAATTTCCATTAGTGGAATGGCACATTTCTCCCGTAAGAAAATCTTCTATTTTAGCCCATTGAAAATGATATGTAAAAAACAGGTTCCATAACTCATGTATGTAGCTGCTCCAAAGCAGTGTATATCTACCTATAGGGAAGTATTTCATTTAGGCAGTGAATTGAAACATGGAGGGCAACAAGATAACCCTGCATATTAATCAAACCAATGAATCCATTTCAGCTACAGTGAAGGGGCACGCTATGTAGCATGGTATAGCTTGCATCTTTCATCACCATTAATTGCTTCTTACATGTTAAATTGAATGGTAAAAATATTGAGCTACAATTCATATAATGCCAAAGCACACACCTGTTTTTCAGTGTTTGCAGTATTCAACCAAATTGCATAACCAATCTAAGTTGATTTTGACCATGATACAATGTAGTCACTTCATTCTGTACAATGTCAAAAACAGATGATACAATATTATCTAAAGTATAAATACAAGATGATAAAGTACTAATGCTGTTGTCGACAACAAGAAGCACTTTGTCTAAATTGTCGTGATCAATTTGGCGAAATTGCACAGCAGCTTCCATTTGTGACAATTCCCAAAACTCATTTGATGCAGCAGAAATAAATAATTTTGAACAAATTACCTATGGAATAAGTGGTAACAGTGTTGACCACCCAGATGGGGATATAGCAGTGGAATTAAAAATACCATGTTGTACCATACTATTTAGTTGATCTGCAGTATAATTGGTATAAGATTGCCACGAGTCAAAGGATGGAATGGTGGGAGTATTCAATGTTTTAACCTTAGCCAACCTCAGACAAGTAGTCTGTTAGACTGTGTCATTAAGAAAAATACATTGAGCATGCATCAAACACACATGGTATAAAGATTCAATACCTTGGACCTGCTTGGACTTAGTACCCAACACTGATTTCAAATCAATATTAACTTTCCAATAATCATATCCTTTCAGGGCTAATTAATCAATAAAATGAGATATGTAAATGTACTTGGTCTGTGTAAGAATTTATTATTTTGAAAGATTGGAAGCCAATTAAAAATATTATGATACCTGATCGGTAAGGTTATAACCGGTGGAATAAGAGTACTTCATTTTCTATGTATTGGGACTACCCTAAGATGGAGTTCGGCAATATTCCCATTGCGTATAGTTAAAGTGGGGAAGCTGTCCATTTGTTCCGTGCAGAAAGCGAAGACCCTTATGTTGAAAGCAGAACAAATTGGCATAGTTAGCAGATTTAAAATATAAATCGTCAGTGTCAAAAACAGAATAATATTGCAATTTGGAAAACATCGAATTAATAGCAGTTACATTCTTATCATCTGATAATGTGGAGTGGTGTTGCTCACTGGTTAGAGGCGGCAGACCTGTAAGCAGAGAATGGCCCGGGACCAGGGTTCAATTCCCGACGCGGCAGGGTCTTGGACCAGGGTCAATGGACTCGATAATTCTCGCCTCAGTGCCTACTATAACCAGGGAACACACTCGGTAACTCTGGGCATTAAGCTTGCCTCATCTCTACAACGGCCCCCCACAGACGCCGGGGATGCCTGGTTTCACCCTGGAGATACCCAGAAAGGGACCATCTCACAGGGAAAACCAGGACGGGTTCCCCAGCGGTCTACAGCGCCAGGACACTCGGGTAGAGTAACAGTGCACTTTACAAGAATCCCACATTTACATTTATTAACCCAGGTGTTAGCACATCATTCATAGACACACGGAATACATATGGTATCTGTTGAGTCTCTGTAGGATCAAATGGTACTTTGTCGCACACAATTCCATCAGTGACTGGTCTCACAAAATAGCATTAATGGTGCACTTAATGTCACCTTCAATCAGAATGTCAAGAATCAGTTGCTTTCTCCTCCAGAAACGGGTGGGGTGTCTGGCGCTCTGTGGTAACTTCCGCCATGCTGTCGCGGAGACTCACCAACCACCTCCTGTCCAGTAGGAGGGTTCTCATCATCTGGGGCACATTTCACTGTAAATGCCGCAACTTTCTTCTGGAACGGGCCTCTATATGAAGGTGGTTCCTCTCTCTTGACTATCATGTCAAAAGAACACTGCGGGTCAGGCTGAGGTTGCGCATGCTCGCCTTTTCTGAAATCTTGCTGTCCTCCTCAGTCATACTGTTAATCAGACGATTCCTGAAAGGAGCAAGGAGAACAAGGATCAGGAACCTGAAAGCTCTCATGAGTTTTAATCTTAGAGCAATGTCGTAAATCATACCTACATTCAAAAGCATCCAGTGGTGGCGAACTACCTCAAGACCGAGGCTTTTGTTGCTGCTTATTTTTGTCCCTAGACTTCTAAGGAAAGACTTGGCATCCCTCCTTTGCAGTAGGGGGCACAGCTTGAGACTGAGGAGAAGGTCTAAACCCCAAACGATTCAGTCTCAAAGACGTATGAATGTCGGCAATAACAATCGGTAACTCACGTTCCTGAACAAGGTCAGGCTCTGCCGAAAGGCATTGACTAAATATCAAAGCTGCTGCTTCACCTTTAAACTTAGAAAGAATCATTCCGGAGACCACGGGAAAAGTTCCCAATAACTTCATCACCGGATCTAGGGCACCTGCCCCATGTTCATCCTGTACCTGTTTAAGTACGCTCGGAAGAACGTTTATCAAGGGCGTGCCATATCTAAGTTAATACACTGAGGCATACGCCGTGCCCCAGATGTTGCAGTCGACCAACGGAGGACTCATACCACTAGGCAAGCACAAAGTAAGGATCCTAAGCTCCTCAACAGGACCCATGAGAAGCAAAACTGCATAAAGCTGTTCAATTATCTGAGAAATCCAAAACGGCAAGTCCTCAGGCTTCAGAGGATGTTTGCCCATCACCGAATTAATCATAACAGGGCTAATCACAAGACCTCCACCATGTGCAGCCTGCATGGATGTGCACCCCCAGGTGGAGCCACTAGAAAAGCATGGGCAACAAATTGGATCAGGCGTCTATAAAGAAGAACAACCTGACCATGCAACAAGCAAACTTCTGCCAAATTTGCATTAAGATAATTAGGATGCGGAGTAAAGCCGGCCAAAACACGCCAAGTGGCCCCATCAATACATAAGGGGCCCATACTAATGTGCAGAGAAAGAATATTGAGGTAAAAATATCGAATTGCACAAATATCGTGGTAAAAATATTGTGGGTCAGGAACATCTATAGAAAAATCCTTGTGGTCAAGAATATCGATTTTAGGTAAGTAATATCAATTTTAGGTAAGGTAAGTTTATTTGTATAAGTTATGAAAAACCTTTACAATATACACTTAAAACAACATGAAAAATCCATATTTATGAGTTAAAAAAACAGTGCCTGGTGCATAGTGCATGAGAATAAATAATTTAGGGCCAGATGTAGGTAAATTTTATTTTCCGACCTCTTAAATACCGAGTCATACGACTCGGTATTTCAGAGGTCGGAAAATAAAAATACCGAGATGTAGGTAATTGCAGATGTGCTATTACCAAATCGGAAACAGTCGGTAATTTCCGATGCGGTAAATACCGACCGGTAAATGCCCATGCATTCCTATGGGCTTTGAAGCCCATAGGAATGATTGGGCATTTACCGGTCGGTATTTACCGCATCGGTAAATACCGATTGACACAAGGGTGCAGGGGGTGTCACTTTGACACCCACTGGCACCCCCAAAAGAGGCTCGGGTGCCATGTGGCAGGCATACCTGCCCTAAGGGCAGGTCTGCCTGTCATATGGCATAGGTGTGCATGCACACATGTGCATGCACACCAGAATCGGTATTTTACCATCAAGTATTATTTGATGGTAAAATACCGATTTTGTACTGCTTGTGGGACTCAGAAGAGTCCCACCTACATACCAATTTACCGGTATCCGTAATGTTACCGACTCGGTATTTTACATACTCGGTAAATTTACCTATCGGTAAATTTACCGAGTCTGTAAATTACAGGGACCTACATGTCAAATTGCTTTTACCGGGTGGTAACGGCCGAATTCGGCCGTTACCACCCGGTAAAAGCCTACCTACATCTGGCCCTTAATGTCTCTTGAATTTGTAAAGCAGCCATACAGCTGAATTGTAAATGATTGGCTTTAATGTCTGCTATGTCATTTTTGAAGTTTCACAGGTTTTTGTAAAGTTTGCATATTACAGTCTCCCAAAAAAGTGCCTGGTGCCATTGCTTGAGATCTGGATTCTAGCGTTGTGTAATTTCTGTAAAAGGAGTAAAGAAAGCAACATTGTGGCCAGTGACAAAACAGTGACAAAACCAATTTTAAAGCTCTGGTTGTTGTGTACCAGATCTCTGAATTTTTTCCCCAGCCACCTTAATGAATCGTACAAAGCGGCACACCAGCTGTACATCTCCACCTCCAAGGCAAGCCATCCCTGCTTGTCTGCAGGATCTTATCCTCTTGTTTATGAAGGTGGCTTTCAGAAACTGTCGTTGCCCAAGGTCCAGATCGCCACAAATACATTAAAGATGTAAAACGCTCTCTTTTTCATTCCCACATAGGCGGCACTTAGTCGCTGTCAATAAGCGCTTCCTAGGAGGAAGATGGGGCAGGATTGGTAAAATGCCCAAACGGAATTGCAAGTATTTTTCCTTCATTTTCCTGCTGAAGCCTGCGCCCAAGTAGAATTGTGGAAGAGGCCTTGTGTAGCTCTGCAGCGCAAACCATCCATGGGCCCTTTCTTTGAGTGCTGGCTTGTCCTTGACTATTGACAACCTTTTCACTGTCTTGTTTACAAGGTCCTTAAAGCTGTTATGTGTTCCTGAGGCCGCCCAGAGGTGCTCCAGGCCTGGATGATTTATTGATGCTGTCGAGTAGACCATGGCTGCTTCTGCCTTACTGGAGTTTATTTTGCTCCATAGGTGGACATTCAGTGACCCTGGCTCAATTTTCTAATCCTAAGCCAGCATTTGACTTAAGCACTATTTTTTGCGACTGTAATCCAAGTTCCAGCCTAATTTGTGCGGGCGAGCCATAGTTGGTTAGGTTAAAAATGATTCTTGCTGATCTTGAGAGTGTACGATCCAAAATGTGTTTGTCTCTTCCCCACAGGCACTCTCTCCCATAGGTGATAGCCAGGATAAGCTTTGCTTGTAGGACCTTTAGTAAAGGGGTAATGCTGGGTCTGGCAGATTTGAGTTTTATGGTTTTTAAAGCTACAGCTATTGAGGTCCCTCTTCTCTTGATGGCTTCTTTTTGTCCTTTAAATGTGCCCTTGTTGTCGATTATCACCCCAGGTACTTGTATCCTTCTACTGCTTCCAGGGTTGCACCTGCCAAATGCCAGCTGTTACTTGATGTTTTCTTTTTCGGGTTTAATCGCATAACCTTCGATTTACCTGGGTTAATCGTTAGGCCATTGGTAACTGCATGACTGCTAGTAGTGTCTAGCAGGTGTTGGAGACCAATGGTGGTTCAGCTGATCAGCACAACATCATCTGCATGCAGCAGATTGGAGAGTGGCATCCCTCCCATTCATTAAGCGAGCAATTTACAGATGTTTAATTCCAACGAGAGGTCTGCCATATACAAATTAAAGAGCTTCGGCACCAGCACGCAGCCCTGTTTCAGCCACTTTGTTGTTGTTATCTTTCTCAACAGAAGTTTCCTGTGCCTATCTTTACTTAAACCCACGTGTTGGTATGTAACAGAATTATCTGATTTAAAAGGGAGGATGGTATTTTCATTTTCTCAAGTTTGCCCCAAAGTTTGATCCTGTCGATATTATCGAAGGCTGAAGAATAGTCAATAAAAATCACAAAGGGGGCGTTTTGCTGCTTTATCGCCATCTGTTAGTAGTGAAGGGGCAAGTATGTTTGTTATGGTTCCCAAACCCATTTTACTCTCCTCAAGTTCTCGGTGTGGATGTAATCTTGATCCTCCACAGGTCGGTACAGAGTCAGACTGGCTATTTTCATAGTGATTTACTATGGTAGATGTTCACTTAGGTCTTGTATCCCAATCTGGGAGCCTGCAATCTTGCTGAAGAGGGGTAGGCTGAAAGGATGTCAATTAATGTGCTTGCTGTAGCACTGTGAAATGTTGTCACAGGAGGCTGGTCTCCAGGGAAACACGCATTTAGTGCCACAAGCCTTAGTTCTCCAGGCCTTGTATGAAATTCCTTGTGAGTGCTGATTGCTGTGTCTTTTTACTCAGTTCCTGGCTTGAAATATTCCAGGCCGTAAAATGTTCCTCCAACATCTCGTCCCTTTTTTTTCGGACCTAATAGATGCATATTGAAGTCACCTGTCAGCAGTAGGTTAGTCGTTGATTCTTCTGAGAATAATCTAGTTATTTCAGTCATTGTGGTAGTATATTCATCTTTGGGCCCCGTTATGGCCCTAATTGATAACTAGATTATTAGGCCTCCCTTTAGGTGCCCAAATTTGGCTCCTTTCACTGCTGGCATGTTATCGAAGTGTTTAACCCCTTCGACGCTCATTGGCGTAGCCTCCTCGCACGCTCATGACGAGCCCAGCTCGTCACGTAAAGTGCGATTACGAAAAACCCATCGTACGGGCAGAATTCCGCCCGCACGCATGCGGTTAATATCGTTTGTAAAAATAACTTTGCTAAAAAATATACATTTTTTATTAATGTTATGTATTTTAGTATATATTTTATATGTGCGTGATATTTGGTTTTTGTAGAAGAATTGTTACTATTTTTATTATATGTCAACATTTTAGTAGTTAATAATTTTTTTTATTGAATTTTGCATTTTTAGTTCTGTAGCGGGTTGGGGTTTATAGGGGAATATGGTGGGAAGTAATTTTATTATATAAATGTTATTGATTTTTTATAGTAGTTATTAAAACATTTTTTGTTAAATTTCCATTTTTAGTTCCGTAGCGTGTTGTGGGTTTATAGGGGAATAGGACGGGAAGTAATTTAATTATATAATGCTTATTGAGTAATATCTATTTATTAATATTTGTTTAATTGTGATGTTATAGAGTTAAATGTATACAGTAACATATTAATAATTGTTTAATAATGAGTTGTTCATTAATTTAAATAATTAATTAGTAATTCATTATGGTAATTGTGTAATTAATTTTAGGTGTGTTTTGTGGTATTTATAGGTGTAAATGGTGTGAAGGTAAGGAAGTCATTTATTTTTTATTAAGGAATTATTAATTAGTTGTTAATTAATGACCCTTATGCCCAAAACGAGTGCCAAATCTAGGAATTTCAGCGTAGCTTTTTGCCTCCCTAATCGGTGTTGTAGTCCCCAAGGCAGGGCAGGACCTCGGTAGGGACCGGCAGTTGTGTCACAGTCATGAGGGTTTGGCAGACCTTGGCCCAGTATCCCCGTAGTCGAGGGCAAGATCACATCATATGGATAAAATCCGCTTCCTCCCCCCCACAGCGAGGGCAACATTGAGGGGAGTCTGGAAACATACTATGTGTTCTCTTCGGGGTGAGATATGATCTGTGGAGAACCATCGTTTTAATAAATTTACGTCTGACATTACGTGACACTCTTTTGGGGTGTTCTAGTATGGTCTTCCATGCTTTGTCCGTGATTTCAGTATTTGCGTCCTCCTCCCAGCTTGTTCTAAGGGTCAAGAGCGGGATCGCTGCGTGCGCCCGTATCCCTGTATATAACCAACTCACCAGATGGCCTCCCGGTCCCATGTAATATAAAAGGTGTACTAGTTCATGCTGTGTGGGTTTGGGTTGTTGTGGTGCCTAAGTGGTCCTAATATAGTGTGTCATTGTGGCATGTAACAAATATAGACGTGGTGGAGCTCCAGTGATCTGCACAAAGGTTTCGTGGTCCAATTGGGTGTCATCCCTGAAAAAGGAATCCACTTCCTCCACCCCACTATCCGTCCATCCTTGTAGTCTACTTCGTGTGAGTCTACCATGTGGCGTGGGGATGCCTAATAAAGGACTATTCGCCGCATAGGGTGGTATCGCCGACGTATAGAAAAGGGCTTTCCTTCAACAATGTAAAGCGTTTTTTAGCAAGGGGGGACAATCTGGGGGATCCGGGTCTTGGGCAACAATAAAGAATGGAGTTCTCCGCGGTCAAGCCTCTCCGGCGTGAAGCCGATCTCATGCAGATTCCTACTCGCAGTCCAATAGGAAAGCCATTGGAGCAGACTAGCATAGTAGTATCCTCGAAAATCAGGGACCGCTAGCCGCCTGTCATCGTCCCCAGCTGTAGTTTCCGCAGGCTGATCCATCTCCGGCCAGCCCTCCTGATAACAGAGATCAATATGGTGTTCAGTGTACTAAAAATAGATTGAGGGAGATTCACTGGTAAGTTCATGAAGTAATATAGGAGGCGAGGGAGCATGACCATTTTTGAGGCAAGGAGGTCTAGAATCCAACTCTACTTTGGAGCCTCATTATGGCACTCTGGATGTTACCATCAATCTGATCTTCTGGTGTCCTATACACTTGTATACCCAGGTACTTAAAGGTAGTAGGGGCAACAGGCATATAGTATGTGCCAGATCGTATGTGAGTTAAGTGTGGTGTCTCTTGGACGAAAAAACTGATCGACTTTACGGGGTTTATCGCTAGGCCTGATAATTGCTCGAACATGTCAAATATGGCAGGTATCGGTTGTGATCTGCCATCAGATCATGGAGATATAAGAGAATGTCATCCACGTATATAGATATAAGGTGCTGTGTGCCGTCAATAGGGATGCCCAGGCGATCTGCTGTTCTCCGGAGGGATAAGGCCAAGGTTTCAAGAGCAAGCACAAACAACAATGGGGACAAGGAGCAGCCCTGTCTCGTACCTCTGTGTACCGTATAGCGTTCTGAGCTATATCGGCCAGTACGAGCCCTGGCCGTAGGAGATGTATACAATAGGCGGACCCACGTCAAAAAGTTATCCGAAAACCCAAATCGTTTCCAGGACTCAAACATAAATTCCCCGGATAGAGAGTCAAATGCTTGTTTCAGGTCAAGCGCTATACACCAGTGCGGGGAAACTCGTGTGAAGCAGCTGCCATTATCGAGTGCAATCTACGAGTGTTCAGGGATGTGCTGCGGTTTGAAAGGAATCCACACTGATCTTGGTGAATAAGTGTGGGGAGGTGTGATTGTATACGGTTTGCAAGGGCCTTACATAGGGGCAGATTTATGAGTTCTGGCTCATCTCTGCAAATCAGCAGGGATGCACAAGAACTGATGCGTCACGCAATTCCTTCCTTGCGGCACCACAGATGCACCGCATTTACAATGCGGCGCACCATGGTGCAAGGAAGGGCAGATGCGTGACGCATCTTGTGGTGTACGGGCGGCGCATTGCTGGAGTAGCGTCGCAAGTGCGACGCAACTCCTGCAATGTACAGAGGCAACCCATACATAACGTGGTGCGTCACTCCTTACGCCTGCTTCAAGCAGGCGTAAGGATTCGACCCAGCAGCGTCATAAAACTGACTCAGTGAAATCTTGTAGATTTCACTGCGTCAGTTTTACGGGGCTTTCCTACGAGGGAACACCCACCCTGCGACAGAACGCCCACATGAAACCTGACGCAGGTTTCATGTGGTGCAGGGCTTTACAACGTGACGCATCTGCCTAGATGCGTCACGTTGTAAATAGGTCACAGGGATGCGCCACGTTTCCGCGCCGTTGTGTGACGCAACGGCGGCGTAAACGTGGCGCAAGTCCGACATAAATCTGCCCCTTAGAATCTTGTATTCAGTGGAGAGCAAGGAGAGAGGTCTATAGTTTGTCATTTCTAGCACGTCTCGTCCCGGCTTAGGTATGGACGTAACTAACGCTTGCATGGTGGATTTATGTAGGTGGCCGGTGTCAAACACCAACCTGTAAACCGTTTCCAGTACCGGCACTAGGAGGTCCGAGTAGGTTAGGTAAAACTCCCCAGAGAGACCATCCATACCAGGAGTCTTATTTCAATTCAGGCTCTTAATTGCTGCCCGTATCTCATGTTGGGTAATGGGGCCATCAATATCTTTCTTGGTGTCTTCCGACAGTGCCTGAAAGGGGAGGTCCCGGAAGAACTCATCGATCCTTGCACTGTCTATTGGTACGGAGGGTGCATAGAGAGCCTGAAGATGGTCGTGAAATGTGGCATTTATTTCCGTTTGTGTGTTGACTATGATGCCCATCTGGTTACGGATGCTGGTTACGTTCGGCGGGTCAGTTTGATCCCTCACCAGTCGGGCAAGCAATGTGCCGGATCTGTCAGCGTTGGTGTGTTTCCGTTAGAGGTATTCCCTATAATCTATTGCCCTGAGGGTCTCTAACGTTTCAGCGTGGTCAATGTGGGTGGTCTGCAGCTCCCCTTTCCTCCCCGGGTCGAGGGCTGCCGCCTTCTCCAGTGTCTGCAATCTGTCTTCCACGTCGCAAAGTTTCTGGTGTATCTCCTGTCTAGCCCCTACTAGTTTCCCTATCGTAGCTCCTCTGACCACCACTTTTAGGGATACCTACCTACCCTACCCCAGAGGAGTGTGATTGTCAGGGTCCCATGGTCAGAAAAGGTCTTTGCTAGGTACTCTGATCCGCCTATGGCAGTGATGAAAGATCTGGACACAGGAAGCGGTCAATCCTAGTGTGGAGGTTGTGTATTGGAGAATAAAAAGAGTATTCCTTATGTATGTGGTGGAGACCCCGCCAGGCATCATATAATGTCCAGCCATCTACCCAGGAGGTAAATTGCTCGGTCAATCTATTCATTACAGAGGCCTGAAGTGGAGGATGCGATCTACACTAATCCTATGTCTAGTATCGCATCCCAGTCCCCTCCATGTACCCAAGGGATCCCATTCCAAAGCCAAAGCCGTGCCCAGCTTGTATGAGAATGTATCTTGTTCAACATTTGGAGCATAAATGCTTCCCAAGACCAGCAAGGAACCATCTAGAGTGCCCTTCACTAAAATATATCTTCCCTTTTTCATCTACCCGACATTCCAGTTCAACAAATGGGATCCCATGTCATACCCAAATAGTTGCCACTCTAGCAAAGGCCAAATAATTTGTAGAATAAATGCGTCCCCTCCATATTTTCTGCATCTTCTGAGTTTCAGAATCTGTGAGATGGGATTCCTGGAGGAACGCAATGTGAGTTTGGTGTCTAAGGAGGAACGCATAAATGCGGTGGCTTTTCTGAATCGATCCTAGTCCCCGCACATTCCATGTGAGTAAATTATAGGACCCTTTAGTCTCAGCCGACCATGCCATATTCCCAGTGGTAAGGCGTTGTCCTCTCTCAAGTTAAGTGCTCGAGTAAGTTTGACCGGGAGTCCCCATTCCCCATAACTAAAACTAAACCCGGCACAGCGCTGGAAGGGCGCAGAGCCCAATAGTAGTACAACAAACAAATAAAACAAATGACGGTGCATACGCTAAGAGGGTGGTGGGCAGTCGTTTCCATGGCCATTGTGCAGACAACCATTGTTACCCAATGGCTCCACGGAACTCCATCCCGGGGGAAGATAAATGCTATAAATGCGGAGGGAGTGGTAAAGTGGGAATCCCATGAACCCCAGTACAAGTTATCAACTGCATCGAGGTTATGAAACATTCAGATAAAAGCCACAATCAGGAGACCCAACCCTAGGTATACTATCCGGAATACATCCATTACAACACATTTTTTACCACGCAATACCATAACCACGCATCTTTTACCACGCAAATACTTTTACCACGCATTCTTTTACCACGATTACCATTACAACGCATGTATTATTACAACGCATGTATTTTACAACGCATTTTTAATGTAAATGCAGTGTTTATTTAAAATAATTTAATTATTGTCTAATATTATTTGTTATGTATTTTGGATCACTAAATATTAATATTAATATTTTAATATTATATATTTTTATATATATATATATATATATATTTATATTATTTATATATATATATATAATATAAAACATAATAGTAAATCATAAAATTATTAAATACGCGAGTATTAATTTAAATATTAACATTAATATTAATTTTAATACTCGAGTATTAATTTAAATATTAACATTAATATTGATTTGAATATTAATATTAATATTAATTTTAATTACCTTTAATTAATTAATTTTAATACTCGAGTATTAATTTAGCCGAAAAATTTTGTGTATTTTAAAAGTAATTTTTATTGAAATTTAAAATCAATATTAATTGATTTAATGTGTAATATTATTTGTTATGTATTTTTAAAATTGTAATAATACGTAATATTAATATTATTTTTAATACTCGAGTATTAATTTAGCAGAAAAATGCAGTGTTTTTCAAAAATAAGTTTCATTGTAATTAAATCAATAATAATTTATTTAATGAGTAATATTATTTGTTAAGTATTTTAAAAATTGTAATAATAAGTAATATTTGATTTGGGTGAAATTTAAAAATATTTTATATTATATTTAAATTAATAGTAATGTATTTAATGTGTAAAATACATTATTGAGCAATATTATGTTTTTATTTTTTACATGTAAATTTTATTAATATAGATAAAAATTAATTATTTATAATTAATTTTAATTCATTTAAAAATTGAAATATTAATTATTTTGATTTTATTGGTATTATATTTATTTTCAATTTAATGTATAGTAATTTATATTAAAAATTGAATATTAAAATTTTAATTTAATTTTTCATAAATGTCTAAAATTTTATAAATTTACTAGAAAATGTAAGTAATTATTTATTAATATTTAATGTAAATTTATTGTATATTTAACATTAATAAATTACTCAAAACTATATTGAAAGTTTTGGTTCCCACGGTTTAACACTGTGTTCTATGGTAAGATTTGTCCTTCATTTATTTCTATGACATTGCATATGGGTCCCGCGATACAGATTTAGGATGATTTAAAGAAGAGGATAGACTGAGAAAAAAAAGTAAAAGAAGCAAGAAAACAGGTAAGGAGACATGACAGTTAATATATAGACAGTGTAGATAATTAATTATATACAGGATAAATAAATTAATTCAAACAACCGAGCCAGAAATTAAAATGAAAATTTTATTAATCATAAATATATTTTTATATTAAAGTACTTTTTTTATTATATTTATTACATATTTTTTGATTATTTTGCAGTACATGTACATTTATTGAAAAATACAACAAAGACATAGGGGTCGATTCCGATCCGGTAAAATCCCCGTCCGTACGAATCGTATCCGGAGCCGTTTCCGTACGACTCGTACAGACGCCGTACGACCGGACGATTCCGATCCCGATCGGCCGACCCGTACGCGATTCGTACGGTACACGTCGATTCGTACGGAAAAGCGCACGATCACCTACACACCGTATGGCGCGTACCCCCCATGATCGCAGGGGTACGCGGCGTACCCCTGTGGTCATGCGGGGTACGTGCCGTACACCCAGCGTACATGGGGTACGTGATGTACACCCACTGTACATGGGGTACGGTGCGTACCCCATGTACGCTGGGTGTACGGCACGTACCCCGCATGACCACAGGGGTACGCCGCGTACCCCTGAGATCATGGGAGGTATGTGCCGTACCCGGGGGGGGGCGTTCCGTACCTGTTTCGGCACGAACTCTGCGTTTACGACTGTTTTCGGCTCCCGTAGGAAAAGGGTCGTACGGCGCGTACCCGACACGAATCGTACTTGCTGGGTCGTAAAAACGTGCCGCGATGTCGCGTACAGCGGGTTCCGAGTGAGATTTGTACGGAGATTTGAGTTGTACGGAGTCCTGTACGACTCGTACGGAGTTCGGCACCTAGTACGGATCGTACTTCATCGTACGTACGGGACGTCTACGGATACGATTCGTACGGGGAAAAAACTCTCCGTACGACCATTCGGAGCGCATTTTACCGGATCGGAATCGACACCATAATATTCTTTAAAAAAAGTAGTCCCTTTTTTTTCGTTGAATGCATTCATGACGTCATAACGTTCACGTGTGCGTAAGCGGCCATTTTGAAGATCATCGTTGGAGGAAGCAGCAGGAAGCTGATCTGCGTTCAGGTAGGAAACTTTTAAAGCTTTATTAAACAGTAAAATCTTTAAAAAGGGACACATTTATTGTAAGGGAAGAATAAGTTGAGGTTGCTCTTAAAAAAAAGATGTTAACGAACTTATAAATGCATGTCGCTAATCATATATCGAGAATATGTCTAAGTCGGGTTCCATGTTGAAATATATCGATTTGTATATTTCTTTTCAAAAAGGTAATTTATTTTTTAAATATGTAAAAAGATGTTTACGTTCATGCTTCATGTATATGTTTCATATTTATGCTGCATGTATTTTTGTTGAATTGTTTGTTTAAAAAAAGCATTTTTGAATGTTCAGAAATATTATGGAAAATAAAAGAGAGAGTAATTAAAGGTTAATTTATCGTTTAAAAAATCTTCTATGGGAAAGAATGATTGATTTATTTTTGATTTAGGCAAATGGATTGGCCTTTTTGTTCATATTTTTGAAAAACGGGAAAAAAAAAATTTGCGAACTTTGTTGGAATTTGGAGGATTTTGGTGATTAAAGTTGGTAGATAGAAAGTTATGTTTCTTTTTCTTGGTTTCATTTTGGTCAGCGATTCTGATTGATTCATTGGAAAATTGTAAATATGAGAATGAGATTGAAATTTGCGATTACGTGTATGTGAACTTTGAAATGATTTTGAATAGTTATTCATTTAAAAAAAAATTGTAAAATATTATGCATTTTAATAATTTTGTAGTGAGATAATATTTTACAAGACTATGCAAGTCTTTATTTTATCTGAAAAATATGGAGTGCTATGTTTCTTAATTATTTAGAAAAATGTTGTTTCGAAAAAATATTTATAAAAAAATTTCCAATCGTTAGAAAACACAAAGTTTTTGCAAAGTATGAAAAAAATGTCTATATAAAATTAATAATTCATAAAAAATATAAACAATTTTTATTTTTTTAATCCATTTGCCAATAAAAAAGGGTCGTTGTAGAAGCTTTAATAAAACAATATTTTGAGATACAGTAAAGAAGAGAAGAGTTTAGAGAATTTATCAATAATGCTTGTTTTAAAAATCCAAAATGGCCAAAAAAATAATAATAAACTTTTTACAAATTGGTTTCTTCACCAATTAGTAGAAAAACACTCAAATATATTGTATTATAGAGTGTAAAAAAAAAAAAAAAAAAGGAACCGCGACTTATTTTTGGAAAAAATAATTTTTTTATTTAAAAAAAACCAAATTTAACATTAACGAGGTATTAAATTTAGGGCAAAGCAGGAAAGTAATGTTATGTAAAAAACTAAAAAGAGAGAATGTTAGCAAGATTTTCCAGGTAATCCAAAGCCACGCACAACGAAAACTGTTGCAATACTGCCAATAGTCGTTCAGACATTTCCTTTGTTTTTGGAGTAATTTGTGAGTTTAGTTTACCTGTAAGAGTTTGAGAAATTCTCATTTCTTGGAAACTTTGCTCCTTCTTCAAAGTTTCCAAAAAAGAGTAGAAATTTGGGTGGTGTTTGCCAATTACATGGTTGAAGGAGTTATGCCATCCCTCTATGGCATTATTTGTTTTAGCCTCTCCCTGTAAGCAACTCGAATAACAGTTCCACCACTCCACATGACAACGTGGCTTCCTCCTGCGACCCGATATGCTTAGGTGTCCAATCCATGTGTCTTCCATATAATTTAGAATAAGTGCCAATATTTCTTCATTTCTTAAATAATACTCTGATTCTATAATGGCAGTGTAGTATTCGTCTACACTTTCAGGAGGGACAAAACAAAGAGCAGTTAATTTTTTTATTTCAACTTGTAGTTTGCTGTTTGATGAATATTCTGTAACAAGGGGTGTTTTTTGTACTTTACGCCAGAATGCCTGGGAAAAATGGAAAAAACACCCCTGAATTTGGGTATCCGTGTACATTTTGGAGATCACATTGATCATGCTCAATTCAAAATCAATAATTATTTTCCTAGGACTTTGGTGAGTTTTGGATTTAATAACAGACAAAAATTCTGTGTATGTTGCAGAAGTTTTATCAGGCAGCAAACTATATACTAGGGGGATTACACTATTGTTAATTTTAGCATGTATTGTATAAATTTGGGTAAATGGATGGGGTGTGCTTTTAAACGTCCCATCCATCATCCAAATTTCACTGCTTTCTAGTTTTACAAGGTTACGGGGAGTACTAAATATTAATATACGTTTCTGAGGGTTTTCATTGTCGTGTAAAAGGAAAGATTCATCAGAAAAAGATATTGTAAGTTCATGAGGTATAACTATGTCAGAAAAGGTATGTGGTGTATTAGTTTGGGTATTACTTGCCTGCTTTTGACGTTGAATTATTCTACGCAAATTATGGATGGTAGGCATATTACTTGCTATATGTGTGGGGACATGTTGAGCAACCTCTCTTAAAATTGTTCCTGTAGAATCATTGGAGGTGCTTGCCATTACTTTCATCTCATTTACTGTTTCTCTTACATCAACCTCCGTTGCAGAGGCAGAGTGGTTATGGTCAGTTGTTCTTACAATAATATCATCAACCGTAACCGCTCTGCCACTGCAACGGGTTGAAAAGTAATTCACGCACCTCCAATGATTCCTTGTTAAACTTATTCTTTCCCTACAATAAATGTATCCTCCATGATTTAATAGTCGGTTTCCTTTTCGGGACATGATAAAATTTGCAGTTGGATGAGTAGACATGTTCTAGAGGAAAAAAAAAAAGAGTTTTCATGAAATTTTGGGCATTTATAAAAATTATAATTATTTTTACAAGATTTAGCTTTCATACTACAGCACTTTGTGAGAAGTATGAATGGTGAGTAAGTGAGTAATACCTTTAGAGATTTTTGCTAATTTAAAAATGCATTATTTACTCATGGTTACAATACTTACTAAATCATTTTTAAGATTCAAGATTTTCTTAAATGTTGCACTTTCCCTGAACTGGAATAATATCTAATACATATACACTTTTAAGCACTTTAATTACTGAATTACTTACTTGGAGTACTAATAGTAATTAATACCCTTACACTATCCAGCACTTTCTCTTCTGCGGCACTTACCTGGTGTTGGAATAGTAATTAATACCCTTACACTATCCAGCACTTTCCCTACTGTAGCACTTTCCTGGAGTTGGAATAGTAATTAATACACTTAGACTATCCAGCACTTTTCCTAATGCAGCACTTACTTGGAGTTGGAATAGTAATTAATACCTTTACACTATCCAGCTCTTTTTCTACTACAGCACTTACTTTGGAGTTGGCATAGTAATTAATACCCTTACACTATCAAGCACTTTCTCTACTGCAGCACTTACCTGGTGTTGGAATAGTAATTAATACTCTTACACTATCCAGCACTTTCCCTACTGCAGCACTTACCTGGAGTTGGAATAGTAATTAATACCTTTACATTATCCAGCACTTTAACTATAATAGCACTTTATGAATTTATTTACCTTATTGGTAGCTGCTTGTTTCTGTTGAAAAATGTGGTCAGATTGTTCTGTTGTTTGATGTTTTCTTGGGTTGTCGGTTTATATATAGAGCTATTTACCTAAAATAAGGGAGAGAAATATTGATTTTTATTATTGTGTTTTTTGAATTGGTGTTATAAACATTGTGTCTGTTAACTTGAAACAGAAAACTAATTATTCATTGCAATTGAAAAACTTTTAACTGTATATATGTAGAAAATTGAGATGTTTGCACTATCCGGCACTTTCTCTACTGCAGCACTTACATGGAGTTGGAATAATAATTAATACCCTTACACTATCCAGCACTTTCCCTAATGCAGCACTCACCTTGAGTTGAAATAGTAATTAATACCCTTACACTATCCAGCACTTTCTCTACTGCAGCACTTTACTGGTTTTGAAATAATAATGTATACCCTTACACTATCCAGCACTTTCTCTACTGTAGCACTTTCCTGGAGTTGGAATAGTAATTAATACCCTTACACTATCCAGCACTTTCCCTACTGCAGCACTTATTTGGTGTTGGAATAGTAATTAATACCTTTACATTATCCAGCACTTTAACAATAATAACACTTTATTAAATTATTTACCTTATTAGTAGCTGCTTGTTTCTGATGAAAAATGTAGTCAGATTGTTCTGTTGTTTGATGTTTTCTTGGGTTGTCGGTTTATATATATAGAGCTATTTATCTAAAATAACGGAGAGAAATGTTGATTTTTATTATTGTGTTTTTTGAATTGGTGTTATAAACATTGTGTCTGTTAATTTGAAACAGAAAACTAATTAATCATTGCAATTGAAAAACTTTTAACTATATATATGTAGAAAATTGAGATGTTTGCATTATCCAGCACTTTCTCTACTGCAGCACTTACATGGGGTAGGAATAGTAATTAATACCCTTATACTATCCAGCACTTTCCCTAATGCAGCACTTACCTTGAGTTGGAATAGTAATTAATACCCTTACACTATCCAGCACTTTCTCTACTGCAGCACTTACTTGGAGTTGGAATAGTAATTAATACTATTACACTATCCAGCACTTTCTCTACTGTAGCACTTACTTGGAGTTGGAATAGTAATTAATACCCTTACACTATCCAGCAGTTTCTCTACTGTAGCACTTACCTGGAGTTGGAATAGTAATTAATACCCTTACACTATCCAGCACTTTCCCTACTGTAGCACTTACCTGGAGTTGGAATAGTAATTAATACCATTAGACTATCCAGCACTTTCCCTAATGCAGCACTTACTTGGAGTTGGAATAGTAATTAATACTCTTACACTATCCAGCACTTTCCATACTGTTGCACTTACTTGGAGTTGGAATAGTAATTAATACTCTTACACTATCCAGCATTTTCTCTACTGTAGCACTTATCTGGTGTTGGAATAGTAATTAATACTCTTACAATATCCAGCACTTTCTCTACTGCAGCACTTACTTGGAGTTGGAATAGTAATTAATACCCTTACACTATCCAGCACTTTCTTTACTGCAGCACTTACCTGGTGTTGGAATAGTAATTAATACCCTTACACTATCCAACACTTTCTTTAATGCAGCAATTACCTGGTGTTGGAATAGTAATTAATACCCTTACACTATCCAGCACTTTCCCTAATGCAGCACTTTTCTGGAGTTGGAATAGTAATTAATACTCTTACACTATCCAGCACTTTCTCTACTGTAGCACTTACTTGGAGTTGGAATAGTAATTAATACCCTTAGACTATCAAGCACTTTCCCTAATGCAGCACTTACTGGTGTTGGAATAGTAATTAATTCTTTTACACTATCCAACACTTTAACTACAATAGCACTTTATGAATTTATTTACCTTATTGGTAGCTGCTTGTTTTTGTTGAAAAATGTGGTCAGATTCTTCTTTTTTTTGTTCTTATCTTTGGTTGTCGGTTTATATATAGTTCAATTTCTCTAAAATAAGGATGAGAAATGTTGATTACTATTCTTATTGTGTTTTTTGATTGGTGTTATAAACATTGTGTCTGATAATTTTAAACAGAAAAATAATTATTCATTGCAATTGATAAACTATTAAATGTACATATGTGGAAATTTGACATGTTTGCAATATCTGGCACTTTTTCTAATGCAGCACTTACTTGGTGTTGAAATTGAAATTAATACACTTACACTATCCAGCACTTTCTCTAATGCAGCACTTACCTGGAGTTGGAATAGTAATTAATACTTTTATACTATCCAGCACTTTCCCTACTGCAGCACTTACTTGGAGTTGGAATAGTAATTAATACCCTTACATTATCCAGCACTTTTTTTACTGCAGCACTTACCTGGTGTTGGAATAGTAATTAATACCTTTACACTATCCAGCACTTTCTCTACTGCAGCACTTACTTGGAGTTGGAATAGTAATTAATACCCTTACACTATCCAGCACTTTCCCTACTGTAGCACTTACCTGGAGTTGGAATAGTAATTAATACCCTTAGACTATCCAGCACTTTCCCTACTGCAGCACTTACCTGGAGTTGGAATAGTAATTATTACCTTTACATTATCCAGCACTTTAACTATAATAGCACTTTATGAATTTATTTACCTTATTAGTAGCTGCTTGTTTCTGTTGAAAAATGTGGTCAGATTGTTCTGTTGTTTGATGTTTTCTTGGGTTGTCGCTTTATATATAGAGGTATTTTTCTAAAATAAGGGAGATAAATGTTGATTTTTATTATTGTGTTTTTGGAATTGGTGTTATAAACATTATAAACTTTTAACTGTATATATGTAGAAAATTGAGATGTTTGCACTATCCGGCACTTTCTCTACTGCAGCACTTACATGGAGTTGGAATAGTAATTAATACCCTTACACTATCAAGCACTTTCCCTAATGCAGCACTTACCTTGAGTTGGAATAGTAATTAATACCGTTACACTATCCAGCACTTTCCCTACTGCAGCACTTAACTGGTGTTGAAATAATAATTTATACCCTTACACTATCCAGCACTTTCTCTACTGCAGCACTTACTTGGAGTTGGAATAGTAATTAATACTCTTACACTATCCAGCACTTTCTCTACTGTAGCACTTATCTGCTGTTGGAATAGTAATTAATACTCTTACACTATCCAGCACTTTCTCTACTGCAGCACTTACTTGGAGTTGGAATAGTAATTAATACCCTTACACTATCCAGCACTTTCTTTACTGCAGCACTTACCTGGTGTTGGAATAGTAATTAATACCCTTACACTATCCAGCACTTTCTTTACTGCAGCACTTACCTGGTGTTGGAATAGTAATTAATACCCTTACACTATCCAGCACTTTCCCTAATGCAGCACTTATCTGGAGTTGGAATAGTAATTAATACTCTTACACTATCCAGCACTTTCCCTACTGCAGCACTTACCTGGAGTTGGAATAGTAATTAATACCTTTACACTATCCAGCACTTTAACTACAATAGCACTTTATGAATTTATTTACCTTATTGGTAGCTGCTTGTTTTTGTTGGAAAATGTGGTCAGATTGTTCTGTTGTTTGATGTTTTCTTGGGTTGTCGGTTTATATATAGTTCGCTTTCTCTAAAATAAGTGAGAGAAATGTTGATTATTATTTTTATTGTGTTTATTGATTGGTGTTATAAATATTGTGTCTGTTATTCTCAAATATAAAACACTACTACAATACCCACTATACTCACACATTTATACTACCTTCAACTTTAAAACACTTCTACGATACCTACACTATTTTTACTGTCCGCGCTATTTAAAAATGTATAAAGTAAATAAAAAAGTAAATTAAATCTAGTCTCCCTTTCAATAGCTGTCAACGTCTAGGAGGTACAGCACAGGTAGCAGCAGTGCAAGCTTCCCTCATGCATAGGACAGAAAAGCACAGACAGCAGCAGTGCAAGCTTCCCTCACGTATGAAGTAGGTTCAGTACAGGCAGCAAAAGTGCAAGCTTCCAACACACATAGAATAGGTACAGCTCAGGCAGCAACAGTGCAAGCTTCTCTCACGCATGGAGCTGGTACAGCACAGGCAGCAGCAGTGCAAGCTTCTAACACACATAGAATAGGTGCAGCACAGGCAACAACAGTGCAAGCTTCCTTCACACACGGAGCAGGTACAACACAGGCAGAAACATTGCAAGCTTCTAACACACATAGAATAGGTACAGCACGGGCAACAACAGTGCAAGCTTCCTTCACGTATGGAGTAGGTACAGCACAGGCAGCAGAAGTGCAAGCTTCCAACACATATAGAATTGGTACAGCACAGGCAACAGCAGTGCAAGCTTCCCTCACACACGGAGCAGGTACAGCACAGGGAACAGCAGTGGAAGATTCTCTCACACATAGAATAGGAACAGTATAGGCAATAGCAGTGTAAGCTTCCCTCACACAAAGAATAAGTACAACACAGGCAGTACCTATACTATTTCTACATTTATACTAATTTAAACCTTAACTGTACTCTTAACTGTAAAATACTACTACGTTACCCACTCTTTTACCACCTCATTATTATTGTAAGTTTTTAAACACTATTACGTTACCCATTCTACTCTACCCCAACAGTATTATAATCAGAAAAATGTTACTACACAAGCAACATTATTTGCACATCAACACTATTCTAATTCGTAATACTTTTTCCCACTTCTCACACTATATCCACCCTTACACTTTTTTAAAACCTAATACACTTTTATTGTACCCACACTACTTTCACTCTTACAGTATCCTAAATCTTAAGGACGACCACACTCTTAGAGTATCGATACTTTTTTCTCCATTATACTACCTTAAAATATTACTAGCTATCCATAATATTGTCTCCTCTAATTTCATTAAACTTTAACAGAATAATATATATTTTCTTTTACCTTATAAGGTGATGACCTTGAAATTCTCGATGTTTCTAAAAAATAGTATTTTTGGTCAAATAATTTCACCTGATGATAAATTGAAAAATATCTTTATTAATAATTTTATTTGCTTTTCACAAGATTTGAAATTATGTATAATTATGTTTCATTTTTACCTTGAATTTTTTTTAGCACAGTTTGGTAGGTATAGTTCTTTGCGCAAATGTTTTCAATTGTTCGACTATTTGAAAAAAAAGATTGAGGAAAAATATATAACCGTCAAAATATTAACATACATTTTTAGTGACATAATTAAATATTTTTTGGGATTGTTTTATATCGTTTTCTTACATATCCAGTTATTTATAAATTAATAAATAATATAATTTTTAAAATATACGTTTTTATTGATAATATAAATATATATATAAACATATTTATTTTGGGGTTATATCAATATTTAATTATATGAATATGTTGTTATTTATTTTATTTACTTACTTTTAAATCGCAAAATTATACTCCAGAAATTTGATTTCTTTTTTGAAGAGGTGATAAGGTCAGAGAGTCAGGTTTGGCGTCTGCTCACTCTGGTAGTTGCGGATCAACTGGTCTTAAAATGGTGTCTGTCTCGTATTTATATGTTTAGGGTTAATGTTTCTGTTTTTTTACATAGACACAGCGCTGTAATGTAAAATTTAAAAGTAATCTTTTTCTGTGTAAACATATAGTTTTTAATTTTATTAAAAGAAACGTAAATCGGGTTATTCCTGCCGTTTTGGCATCCATTTTGTAAGTAGTGTTATGAATTTATTGTCATTGAAATTGTTGTAGGACTAATATTTGATTTACTTACTTAAAATGGCGATTGCTTTTCAAAACGTAAACAATGAAATTTGATGACTTTATTATATTTCTTTTTTATAAATTGTAATATTTAAATGAGCACATTATTTAATTTACTTCTGCATGCGTTGTTTTGGTAATAAAATATATGTTTTTGTTGAAATTAGTATTACAATGTATTACGTTTTTAAATACTCGAGTATTAATTTTTATACTCGACTATAAATTTTGTTAAAATAATCACATTTTTAATTATACGTTGTAGTTTTTTTTTTCATTTTAAAAAACACTTCCCCACCCAAAATCTCAAATTTTAATGTATTTCGTTCTTCTTTTTTTTAAAGTATGTATAATTAAAAATTGTAATTTTGGATCACTGAATATTTATAATTATTTAATGTATTTCAATAATATGAGATAAAAAAAATTAAATACTGGAGTATTAATATTAATACGCGGGTATTAATTTTAATACTCGAGTATTACTTTTACTAAAATAACAACTATTTTGATTAATCCGTTGTAGTTTTTTTTACATTTTTTAAAACACTTCCCTACCCAAAACCCCTATTTTCCCTGCATCCCGTTCCAGTATTTAGTATACAAAAAAAAAATTATAATTATATTCCATTTGCGTTGTAATGGTATGCATATTAATAGTATTCGTTGTAATAGTACATTTCTATTTAATATACTATACTGCGTTGTAATGGTACTCGTGGTAATAGCATGCGTTGTAATAGTATTTGCGTGGTAATAAATGCGTGGTAAAAGTATGCGTTGTAAAAGTATGCGTGGTAACATCATATATCCATACTATCCAATATTGACTTCATATGTGGTTCAAGGAACACAGCTGCAACATTTAACACCAATTCCAATCCCCAAATATCACAGCAGTAGTACCATCAATGCTCGTATACATCGGTCTTAAAGATAAGGGTTCGATATCCACAGTAAATTATCCATCAGGTCATCTGCCGCTCTAGGTGTAATGGTGGGGAACAGGATTGCACTGTGGTCAGAGTCTGAATGTAGGGTGCTGTCATCTGAGTCAGTTGTGATTGTGTGTGAGTCTTCTCGAAAGGCACCTGCCACCGCCAGGGCCCCTTCCTGGTCTCTCCTCTGTTGTTCCCTCCAAGGGTTGGCACCTCTGCCGCCCGGCTGGATCTCGGGGAGCGGCGATCGGTCCGCTCCGAGACACCCCCGGCGCCCTGCGTAGATCCCTCCGGAGCAATGACCTGGCTGGATTCTATGCACATCACTTCCATCCATTCGTCAACGTCTGCAGGACTCTCAAAAAAAATGTGTTTTCTTCTCATGAATGACCTTCAGTCGGGCGGGATATAAAAGTGCATTATTGAGCTGTGCAGTCTGTAGTTTTTTCTTCACTGCTTGATACGAGGATTGTTGTCTTTGGATCAACATTGTATAATCAGGATATAAGGACACACAGTGGTTCTCATATTGGATGAGTGCTTTCTCCCTAGCTTTCTGTAACAGAGTGTCCCGGTCTCTATATTTAAAGATCTTTACAATCAGTGGGCGGCCGGTAATCCGGGTTTAGGTTGTCCAGTCGGAATTCTGTGCGCCCGTTCCACCAGAAATACTGAGAAAGTCCTTTGGGTGCCACATGGTCTCTGAACCATTGCTCCATGAAATCCGCCATCCAATTCCCGTCACAGTGCTCTGACAGTCCAATAAGTGTATATTGTTGTGCCTATTTCGCCCTTCTGCATCTTCTACCTGGTCCAGGAGAGTGGCAACCTGCTGTTGGAGCTGCTTCAAGGAGGAGGAGTGTTCCGCCACTGTCGTTGCGAGGTCCGTTAAGGTTAAGCCATGTTCCTTAACTTTATCGTCCAGCTTGCTGTGGTCAGCTTTTAGGAGGGTCAGTCCAGTAGTGAGAGTGCCCAGTTGTAATTTCATCGCTGCCCTAGATTCTCGTATCTCTTTAAGAATCAGATCCAGTTTGCCCGGGGGTTGTTCATCCACATGTCCAGTCGAGGCAGCCCCCGGCGAGGAGCTCCCACTTGCATCACCTGTCATGTTTTGAGGGGTATCAGCCCGTCCCATTTCGCCTGTCCCTTTGCCCGATTTCTGCCCATGATGTTGAGTCTCTTCCAAACTCGTCGCAGGGCCACTACACCGTTCCACCGGGGCAAGTGTCGTTCCGGTATCCAAGGTTTTAAGGCCGTGTAGCTCTATCAGGTTGCGACGGCATCCTCTTGTGCCTAGCATGATGGTCCTCAGGGTGAGAAAATTACTCCGCAAGGTGCAGTGGTGACCCAATATAATGCTATGCGATGAAGATGCGCCTAGCCCCAGGCCTCCAGGCCAAAGTTCAGGCCAGGGGAGGATAGTCCGCAAAGACAGTCCAAACCTAGTCTCCTCTGGCGAGTCAAGCGACTGATCACGAAGTGGAGAGGACCCGCAAGAGGAGGGGGAGGGGGAACGGCGAGAGACGCAAAGGATTAAAGGGAGAGGGGGCCCCCAGAGAACATCATCACTCACCCCTGCCTCTCCGCCGGGCCACACTTATGTGTCTCACCTCCCCCGCAGCGTCTGCCTCTGAGTACGACCGGTCCCACCAGGGGGCGCAGACCAGGCCGCCAGCGAGGCCGGGTAGTGGGTTCTGGTAGGCGATGCAGGTGTCCCAGCAGCCAGGCGGCACAGTCCCCAAGCCTGTGGTTATGGCATGAAGCTTCTTGCGGTGCTGCTTCTCTGCCCCCAGCGTCGCCGTCTGGCGAGGCGCCCAGCAATCTTTGGCCCGGATCAGCCCCGGACACTCCAGATGACTGCGCAGCTCCCCCGACGTAGCTCCGGGCCTCCATCAGCCCTCGCAGCATTTACAATCAGGCCCACTCCAGTCGTCCCGGCCAGCGCTCAGGCACTCATGCTTGACCCACATCTGGCCCCCAGCCGCACGGGCTCTCCTTTGCTCCTCCGTCACCCGGCAGTCAGCAGCACAGGCCCACGGAGCCACTCGCAGGCTTGGGTCGTCGCAAGGCTGGTATAGCGCCTGATCCCGCAGTGGGTACCAGCCAGCCCTCACAGCGGACACCAGCAGGCCCGATCACCAAACACAGGTGGTCTCGACAGACTCCCTGGCCCTGGGGGAGGGCCCCCTCTCTTGCCGACGAATCCTCGAGTCCACGCTTTCTCACCCAGACACCCGCGTGGGGTCGGCAGCATGCCCAATTCAAGGCAGGTCCTAACTTCAGCGATGGGCCTCGTGTTGCTCTGCACTCTGCCGTAGGTCCCAATCAGGCCCCGTCCCGGATCTTCCACCCTCTTAAATGTGTGCTACGCCACCAGCCAGACAGCAGCAGGCGACGAGCGGTTCCGTCGAGGCTCAAAACCGCATCCACTGGGCCGCGTACGCGGTCTCCTCCCGGGGGTCCTGCTCCCAGCCTCCAGGAGGCGGCTCCACGGAGGCCGGACCACGCCTTCACCAGAGCTCCCTGCTGTGGCCCTCGATGATCAACAGGCAGGTCTCTCTATAACTCGCCGGCACAGGGCAATCTCTCGGGACGATGTGGACTCCCGGGAAGCCCAGAGGTGTCAGCGCCACTCTCTCCACTCCCGTACCGGTGCAGGTGCTGTTGGGATCGCGCCTTCAAGGTGGTTACCCCCGGGAGGGTCCGGAGCTCTATCGGGCTGCAACCTCCATCTTGGCTGTCTAGCCACGTCCCCCTCATGCAGGATCTGGTTTGACTACAAAAAAAAACAGGACAACCCGTGTTGGGGACTCCATGTTGCAACAAATGTTGAGTAAGTGTAGCAGGGTAATGAGCTGGAATCGGCTGCGCCATCACTGAAGGACAATGGAAACAAACAATAACACAAAATGGGTCGAAAACCTTTTAAACTTCAAGCATGAAAAACCTACAGCAATTGGTGAACCCTAAAAACTGAGGAGGCAAAGCCCTTCCACCATGGACGTCTCTGAAACATGGTGCAAGGTTATTGTGGGTAAGCACAAGTGCTACTGACGGGTTCTGTGAATGAGTACCAGACCAAACATTGTAGCGCCATGTTGCAGGGATTCTGCGGAGCCACAGAATCATGCTTGGGATTATGGGACCTTATTAGGGAGGGACTTAGTCATCCTACCACCTGAGTACCAATGAGCCTGAGACCAACTAGCTATAGAGTCTCACTTGCCCTCCTACTCATAGGGGAACAAGTGATTAGAAACGACAGAACACAACACTCTCGACCCTCTCAAGAATCGCAGTTACAGGAAACACCCTGTCACTCTCACACTCACACTAGACCACAATGAGTTCTGACAGAGACACGAGGAAAGTTTAAAATGTTTATTTTAACTATTGTCCTCTAGTATGCAGTATACGTGTTACAACAACTAGGAACATGCCTAACACAAATACAGTCAGCGTAGCAAGTAATCCGTAAATCATAAATGGAGCTGTAATTATATATGACAGTGTAGCCTAACCTCCATCCCCTTCAACGAAGCAAACTTATTGAATATCCGCAGAGTTCTAGATATTAGCAGCAGACCGCATACCTTAGTACACATAGATGAATGTTGTACATCTCAAATGCTGTCACAAGCTTTTCCCTGCAAAGGTCCCTCTTCAAGTGTGTGTTACCTATCCGTGCCTTGCTTATATGACAAACATATGTGTCCCAAACAACAGATGCATACCCATGTTTTGTCTAGGTGCTGGGGCCTGACCAGAGCAGAATAACAAGTGGCATTGTTGTTCAACATTATCTACATATTCGGACTAAATCCCAGGACAGAACAGAAGTAACATGCGCAAAGCAGGGGTCAGTCTGCAACGTGCTCATGCTAACATAGGGAAAACTAAAATGGGTCTGTGACAGTGTCAGACCTAAGCCAATGTTAGTTAGTACAAATATGAATGCAACTCGGGCTATGGATTACAATGATGCTAGATCCTTCTTAGGCATGTGTAACAAATTGAAGTCTTTAAGTCCAGTATATGAAACAGATTAGGTTTATTGAAGATAAGATTCAGTTGCTCATTTTTAGAACCACAGGTGTTCGCTATGTTTGATTTGTAGAACCTCAGATGTAACTGTCCCTGCTTTCAAGCATACACAATTGGAACGATAAGTGACATCATAGATGCCTGCTGAGCAAGTAATGACAAACACTAAAGAAGGACAGAGAAGAAATGAAAGCAGGATGCAACAGCATGGCTGAATTTTGTGCAAAATCTGGTCCAAAGAACATACATCATCAGGCAACTTTCTAAAAATAAGGTTGCATTTGAATGGTCTGCTGAATGTGAGAGGGATTTTGAACATGTTAAATTAGCAGTTGCTAAGGCTGCTCCTTTGAAACATTGTGATCCTTGTGCTGACTGTGTTGTCACTACTGATGCATGTAACAAAGGTTTGGGTGTGGTGTTAAAGCAAAATGATGATGGGGAATAAACAAGTCATTGCTTATGCATCTAAGTCTCTGTCTCTAACTGAGAAGAAATACCTCATCATAGAAAAATATTCCTTCCCTTGTGCATGGGCATCGGAACATGTTTATTTAAAGCGATTTTCTATAGCGCGAACATTACCCGAAGGTGTCAGAGCACTTTACAAAAGAACCAGTTGCGTTACATAAGGACTTTGGATTACATGAGTTACATAAGAGATACAAACAGAAAATAATTGCAAATGTACAAGGTGCAAAGTCACTCATGGAAGAGATAAAAACAGGAAAAATTGCACATGTACAAGTTAAAAGTCACACAAGGAAGAGATACAAACAGATAGACTCTAAAATCACATGAGAATGGTAGTAAGTACAAAAGTCTACAACATATACTAGTGGTTAGAGTTCTATATAAACAAATAGTAAATTCACACAGGATTAAATTTTAACAGCAATTAGGCTTGGATAATTATATAATACATATTTACATATAAATTTAAAGCCCCCGGGCAAAAAGAGAAAAACGATCAAGGGTCATCAGGAGGAGTCCTGATGGAAGAAGGAAGGGAACAAAGGTCAGACAAAATGGCGGGTCCGGAGACCATCTCAGGCAGGAAGCACAAAAGTCAGGAAAGTCAAAAATCCAGAAGAAGAACACATTCAGCAGGATTCCATGGAATAGAGTCAGAGGGGGGACGCAGCATAGGAAAGGATTCCTTGGCAAGGGACTGGCTTTTGAGATGGTCCGGAGTTATCAGGAGGCATTAAGTCAATCTTTTTTTTGTGGTAAACTGCTCACTATACATTGTGATCACAAGTCTTTAGTAAAGATTTCAACGACTGAGTGTATGATGAACGCTACTGCTAGAATTGCAAGAGTTTCTATGCGTATGCCAGATTTTGTCTACAAAATTGTTTACACTCCTGGAAAGAATAATATTGTAACTGACTTCCTTTCCAAAATGCCAATTTATTTCATAGAATCTGAGGGCGAAAAATGGAATGGTTTTCAAGCTGCATTAGTGCATGACAAGGGATTGTTGGCCATTAGGAAGTGCGAGCGGATTTTAGAATATGAGAATGATATTTTATTGCAAGAGGTAATGACATTCAATAAGAATAGATGGCCTAAAAAAGACAGTCTAAGTAAGGTATGCAATCTTTTTCGGGAGGTGAGGTCAGAGTTGTACCACAGGATAGGTTATGCGCAGTAATCATGGAACTATGCCATGAGGGTAATTTTGGAATAACCAGAACAAAGACTGCTGTAAGGATATTGTTTTGGTGGCCTCGAATAGAAATAGGCATCAAAAGGCTTGTGAGGAATTGTAAAAATTGTTGAATGGCCACACATCCTTATGCACTTTACATCAACCAATGCGAGAAGTGTTGAGTTCTAAATTTCCCTGGGAATGTGTAATCATTGAGATAATGTGTCTAATAGACAGTTTACAAGATTACAACCATGTATTGTTGGATTTGCTTACCAAATGGGCCGTGGTCAAAGGGTTAGTATTTGAAGATCAAACCTTAATGTCAGATGGTATTCTTGCTTCTTTGCTTAGTGACAATAATGTGCAGTTTACATCTTGCAAAGCGAAAGCTTATTTTGAGGAATTGTGTATTAAACATAGAACAACATCATTGCACAATCAAGTGGAAATGGCATGTGTGTTTCCGGACCAGGAAAGACATGGCTTGGCAGTTCGGGCTGGACTGTTCCCATGAGGCACAGGGTCAGACTGATTTGCATATGGCCATGTCTGAACTGGGGTGGCGGAGTGAGCTAAGGAATGATGATGGATTAAACCCAGATCAGTTGACTGGGGGTGAGTGCTTGCAATGTTCAACACTCCGTCCATCATCCTCTTTGGTTTTGCTTTGTTTGCCCTAAATTGGCAGGGTATGCCAAAATGTGGGTCCCTTGCTCACTTTGCCAGTGAATTCAAGCTAGCCTGGCTGATGACGTCTGATTAGCTAGAAAACAGTCCCAGGATGCTTGTTTCCGGTCCAGGGAAGACATGGCTTGGCAGTCGGGCTCGACTGTTCCCATGAGGCACAGGGTCAGACTGATTTGCATTTGGCCATGTCTGAACTGGGGCGGCGTAGTGAGCAAAGTAATGATGATGGATTAAACCCAGATCAGTTGACTGGGGTTGAGTGCTTGCAATGTTCAACACTCTGTCCATCATCCTCTTTAGCTTTGCTTTGTTCGCCATAAATATTAGCTGAGCCCCTGTGATCTTCGGTCCATGTGTTTTTTTCCAATAATAGCTGCACCTGCACTGTAACATTTTTTAAATATAGGTAAACTATTTGGTTAAATAAGAAAAAGGAAATATATGTTCACTGGATTTGCACACTTTCCGGTAACATTATTGCTATTGCAGATCACAGTCTTCAACTATGTCTGCAATGATAATTTAATGCTGAATTTTCTCAACTTCTAACACTGGTATAAGTCAATCTTGTATTTATTTCATACTTACCAAGGCAATTCTTTCTGGGATATTCACAGACATATTTGAAAAGTTTGTTCAGCCGTATTTTCAGTGGCAATTAGATTAGAATTTATGCAATTGACTGTAGGCTCTAAGCTTGGATCATCTTTCATATGTTACTTTGCTAGATCTGCCTTTAAATTAGAAAATAATGAGCCTAGCAGGATTGTTAATAATACAGCAAACCATGGTGAGTAATGTGATTAGGATAAGGCGGACAATCATGTAATGTTTTTGGTGAAATCAGCTAACTGTTCAAAGTTGTTTTTACTCATTCATGGAAATTAAGTCTTAAATCTAGTATTAATGAATCGTACATGCCTATTTGCATTATTTGTTTAAATTTGTTTAAACAAAAAAGGTTACAGGGCTTAAAACAAATTTCTTAAATTACTTGGAATTTATTTATATATCATTCATTTGTGTTTTTATTTAATCTTTATTCAAAATAAAAAGGGCAGGATTCGGAAATATCTTTGGAAGAACGAACATCATTTTGTGTGATACCCCAATGTTTCACTTTTTGCAATATATAAAATAATGCATCCTTATGAAAAAGTTTTACATAAAAAATATATTCACTTATAATTTGCATTGCCCAATTCAATTAGCAATGTGGTATACAAATATTCCTTCAATATAAATCATTCTTCGTAATGTCATTTAGCAGATATCATGGACATGTACATTCATTGCATGTTATGCTTGTATGCAGATAATAATTTAGAATGTCAAAGCAATGTTTTGGTGGTTTAACCAAATTGATCTGTCAAGATGAAGAACCCCACTATGCTTGTAATTTGAAGATTTCTGAATTTACTGAGAAATAGCATAACATACATTTAACACTATTAATGGGATCACTATGAAACAAAAGACTGTCCCTGTGAAATTAATTCTTTGTAATCCTCACAAAACCTCTCCAAAAAAAGTTCCATCCAACTCAGCTCTTTCATAAGATGTTTTAGGGGATCTGTGAATTGAGGGTTGGGAAAAAGGGGAGAGGGGGAGAGGGGGTCCCATGCAGTGTTTTGTAGGAAACTTAGATAGAGCAGTAGCCAAAATGGCTGAAAACAATTACACCAAATTTGGTAGAAAACATGTTGTTTTTTTATTTGGTGTAGATCTGTTCAGAAGTTAAGGTTTAAAAATGTATGTGTATATATATAGAAGCAGAGGATCAGCAATAACAATAGATCAAAAGATAACGTGATTGGCTGCCACAAGATCAACTAAGATATTACAGCAGCATTTTGGAACTCAGGGACTCCATCCCCCGTCCTAAAAAACATTAAGAAACAGTTAGGGGACAGGGTAGGGATAATGAATGGGGGCCCTAGGATCCCATTCATTATTGAAGCAGCAATTGAACCAATAAAATATAATGTCTAGCATGGGCTTTTTTAGAACAATTATGTCTGTTATGGTGACCCAAGCACGGACAGCAGTACTACCTACTGCTTTAAAATGTTTTTTGTGGGACGGCCACAATCACAACAGCCCCTCAGGAAAGATTAAAAGAAAAACAACAAGTCTTCGGGGTCAATGACTGCACGCCAACTGCAGGGATTTCCTGTACGAGGAACTTTCACATGTACGCTCATAAACTTGTGATCTTCTTAGCAATTTTATGTTACTTAGATCTTTACCTTGATGCGTGTGCACTACTCTGTATAAACCTGGCATTGTACCGTGCATGCCAGGAGCAAGTAGAAGACTTGATACAGTGAAAATAGTCTTATGAACACCATATACCTAGCACACTTGCAAGGATTAATTTAGCAAGTTTGAAGGAATTCATATACTCTGTTTTTATTACGGTGATCTGTCCAGATTGAATACTGTATTGAACTGGCAAATTTATCAGCCCTGAAGAAGTGATTTGTGTGTTACCACACATGACGAAACACGTGTTGACTGTTTTTTGTTAATGTACAATTGCAAAATGCTCTGTCGTGGAAATACTTCCTGAGTGAATTATGAATACAGGATACCTGAGTAAAGAATCGGAACTTGGAACAACACATACAGACTTTCTCAAATGTATTGGACTAAAAACATGAACTCTATGTGTGCTCAGGGCAGACCTTTTGTTTCATTGACTGCAGGACCCCAGGAGCATACAATGTTATTTTTAAAAAAACACTTTGGGATGGAGCTGAATGGTCTTCAGCTGGAGTGCAGGGAACCCTTGTGGATGCTTTTATTGCTGCATTTTGTGGCTCAGAGATTATTAAAGACAGGCTCAAATATACATTCATAGTTGTTAGAAATCAAAATTATTATGCATTAACATGGCTGTATTTAGTTTGATTATTTTGGAATATGGCTATTGATCAATTATTGTGGTGACCCCTCCCCCCCTGAAATTCACTGAAAAAATTCAAAGGCTAAAGTGACTTTCTTTTTTTGTCTGGTAATTAAATCTTAATTTAGATAAAAAAATATCTGAAATTCACTGCAAAAACAAAGGTAAAAGTGATGCTAGAATTAGGTGAAAATGTAATGTTTTAACTCTAAAATCAACTGACCTTTACCGGTTACATTTAACTGAAATAACTATAACCCAGTCCCTCACCATTCACTGCTTATGAGCTCACATATTACATCACTCATGACACGTTCTATGAAATATCGATAACATTACTGATGGCATCTGAAATTACAACACTGTGCATTGCAGGGGTGAGAGTTAGGGTAAATTCAGTTAACTTCCACCACGGCCACTGAAATTATTCAGCAGGAGAGGCCTAAATTATGCATCAGGGTTGATTAACTTATGCAGCAAGAAACGGCAATTATGTGGTGTAAGACAGCACATTTTGTGACATTATTGCTTCATTATTTTGTCATTTTTATGCTGTTTAACACTTTCTGGTCATAGGTTGATACTCATAAGTACCAGTTTAACACCCAATTACAGCAATAAGCAACAAAAGAGAGACCAGTCGACCTTTACAAAGGGATTTCCGCTACACACCAACATATTTTCAGTAACTTTTGAACCAATTGAGCAACAAACTTTTTTTTTGTTTGGTAATACCTGCAAATTATGCACCAGATAATGGTTTTGTGGTCAATACATAATCATGCGAACAATGCTGCAGCTGAACAATTGCATAATTTCAGTGGCTCTGACTATAACTGGTGAATTTCAGTGGTTTCTAGAGCTTAAAATGTAATATTTCCACCTAACTATAATGATAGATAGACTTACAAACAGAAAGATAGATAGATAGATAGATAGATAGATAGATAGATAGATAGATAGATAGATAGATAGATAGATAGATAGATAGATAGATAGATAGATAGATAGATAGATAGATAGATAGATAGATAGATAGATAGATAGATAGATAGATAGATAGATAGATAGATAGATAGATAGATAGATTTATTTCAGAGTGGCAGTAGCCACTGTTAGGATTCCCAGAGATAGGACTTATTCAGATAGTTACTTGGCATTAACTTTGCAGTCATTTGACGAATTGCCACAAAACTTTGCAAACCTGTTCATTTTTCTAAATTGACAGATGAAAAGAGTTATTATCCTACTTTTATGTTGCCAACGAATTATCTATCATAGATGATGTGCTATTTTGTGGTATACAGTTAGTAGTACCCAAGGATCTTCGTGAACAAGTACTTGATATGGCACATGTAGGACATCCTGGCATGTCTAGTATGAAAAATATGTTACGATCTGAATTTTGGTGGCCCGCTATTGACATATGCATCGATTCTAAAGTTAGATCTTGTATTGCTTGTGCCACAAGTGATAAATCTCAAAAGATAATTAAGTATGAGAAAGCTCCTGTTTCTAGACCAGAAAATGTATGGGAAAGACTATCTCTTGATATCGCTGATCCGATATGTTTGTTTAAAAGTCAAATGTTTGTAATTGTTCTGATTGATCAATTATCTCAGTGGGCAGAAATTAAATTAGTTCATCACATTGATTTTAACACTATTATTAAATTTTTAAATGAAGTGTTTGGAAAAGAAGGATTTCCCAAATGTTTGGTATCTGATAATGGTGTGCAGTTCATGTCAATTGAGAGGAGAGAATACATAAACATGGTATTTCTCATTTACGTACTTCGGTATATTATCCACAGAGTAATGAAATTGTTGAAAGGTGGATAAGAGTTCTCAAGGAAGGTATAAAATTAGCTTTAGTCAACGGAAAAAATTGTTCTCAAGATCTCAAGGATTTGGTATGTAATTATTTAGTTACTCCAAGAAGAGCTGGGGATATATCTCCATTTGAGAAAATGAGGGGTAGAAATGTTGTATGTAATTTAAATCCATCATGGATGTTGGAAATGAGAAACAAGGTTGATCAATCAAAGGTGTCTAGAGAATCTAATGATATCTGTCGATGGTCATCCAATGAAAAACAACTATCTCGATTTAATATTGGTGAATGGGTTCGAGGAAGGAAGGGAAGATTATTAAAGTCTGGTGAATCTAACTTTTCCAATCCTATGAAGATTGTCAGAGTTGGACAACAAGTTGTAGAGCTGTCTGATGGAAATGTGTGGAGCATGAGCAAGATTGTTAAAGCCCCTAAGTGTTGCCCAATACAGATACATCTTCTGGAGCAAGTAATGTTTTGCTCAAACATCTGAAGAATAATGGATCAAGAATTACTGTTTCTTCAAGATTGAAATCCAAACCAATCTGGTGTAAAGATTATGTCATGTCATAATCCAGTGATCCTAGACATGTGTTTAAATTTATTGTTGCATACTTATAATTTTTTTTTACTCGTTTATTTATTTTTATTTGATTTGTTATTTTGTTTATTTATTTTAATTTTATTTTCTTTGTTATTTCAACCAATTGATATCCGTTATGATATTAAGTTTATATGATGCATTTATATATATGTTAACGAAGGGGGATGTGTGGCATCCTGGCCAATGATGTCTATTGGAATCGTTGGCTGGAATGCTCATGGCTTGGATTCTATGTTATGTCAGTAGGCCCAAGCTCTTATTGTAAATGGCATAGTTTTATTTATGCTAAATAAATCCTATACATCGTATGTTTTCTCGTCTTCATTTAAGAGGATTTACCATAACCCTACGGGCATCCTGGCGCCAAAATACCGTAAGAGGCTAGCGGGTAAACTGCAGAACTAAATCAGGTAATCATACACTAGGAAAGAGCCATGTCTTAACTTTTTTACCAAACATCAACAAATCCTGTATTCACCTTATTTCCAAAGAAAGACGATTCCAAATATAAACAGATTATGGGATATTTTGAGTAACCTATAAATAAATGTGCACCAATTGCACATTAAAGAAAACATAAGAAATCAATGTGAGCTAACTTAATAACTGCATTGTAAAAGCATGCAGATTATTGTAGTACTAGATGGAATCATATATATTTGAATAATATAGGTTCATATCTTATTAAACAGCCATAGCTTATTATTTCAATGAGTATTGGAATGTTAAAGTGATGTACTCACGTGTTACGAAATTCTGCTTATCCTCATTGAAAATCTGTGTTAAGAATTAAAGACATCTAATGGAATCTAGATATTTTACATGTGATATTGAAGGGTTTAATTTTGAATTCGATCTGTGGCATGTATAAAATTGTGCACCAAATGAGAAAAGTAAAAAAGATGCTGCAAAGCCATATTGAATGCAAATGATACAACACCTTCAGATTATGATCTTCATATATGTACTAATGTAAAATACTTGAAATTATATTAATATTTTATGATTTGAAATAGTTTTATATGTTGGTACTTTGAAAATGTAGTAATATGAAATAGTTGCATGTGAGTTCTGCAACGCAACTAATCATATAGTCTGAGTGCTTATGAGCTAGAAAGAATATTAGAATCTTGTTTCCCCTATGAAACATATACTTTATATTCTGCATATTTTTAAATCAAATTTAATAGAGGCCTGCATTTTCCTACTCTGTTTTGTCCTACACTTGTGAAAAGGTTTCATAAACTTACAATGTGAATCAAAACATGTGTCTTTTTATGCTGCAAGGCAATCATCCTATATGAATAGACCAATGGACTGAGTGGTCTGACATGATGAGGTGACCATGGAGCTGTCTCCCGCAACTAGAGGATTATATTATACATTGGTTTGATGGATGAGACGACCTCTGGACCACCGCAAGTTGGCATACTGACCTCCAGAAGCTGCTTGGAGTCTACTTGCTCTTCTTTTGGGTTGACGCATTAACTGTGTGTGCCATTCTTGGACTCTTTCCTGATGGGGCACTTCCCATGAGCTGTCGTAGCTCACATCCTTGCTGAACTTACCAGAGCTCCTTGTGACCTTATAGCAATCCCCAAACTAATTAGTTTGTCCTGCACTCTTTAGATCTTAAATGCTTAATAATGATGTACTTGCCCATTTTTAATACATTAAATCAAATTGAATTTTCGCTAAACTATAGATTCTCTCCCATCATGGTTTATATCCTCAAGTTGATTGTGCATTCCAGGTGATTTATTAAGAGATTAGCATAGAGAAATCTCCAAACACAAGGTACTAATGTTATTGTTTTGCATTGCCTATACAGCTTTATTGGTTTGTATGATTCAGGCCTGACTAAATGTCTTCAGAAGAATCAGAATAACAGTGGTAATTCTTTCACTAATATAGTTTGGCGTAAGAGTCATATATATCAGTTTAATTACTAGCCTGTAAGTTGGTTGTCCAATTCCTGGTCTTCTTTGGATAGTCGGATATTGGATCATCTATGTCCAACCCCTCATCTGCACAAAAAAAAGGTCCATCGGAGGACCAAATGAGTGAAAAGAAAACTAAATGTATCAAAAAGGGCCCAGCGTCCACTGGAAAACTATCATTTAGCCGCAAATCAGTGACAAATACACTGACATGCACACTATTTACAATTAGGTTATGCACACTGGTTACAGTTAATCAGTGGTGTGTTACTCTCATTGACCTGCAAATCAGTGACATGTACACTGTTTTCAACTCATTTGACATTTTCAGGTATTTGATGCTTAATTTACAAGGTATTACAATCTTGCCATATCCTCACTATATTTTGAAAATTCCTTACATTTTCAGCCATGAGCCCAATATTTCAGATGACTTATTTTGGTTTATAAGTTTAGCAGGAGTAGTTTTTCCTTTCATACCAATTTCAACATAATTAGTAAATGTGTATTGCATTATTTGGTTCTGTGAGGGTTTGTGTTCTACATTTCACTAAAATGCAGTCAGTAAATTCTCCTCCGCCTCATTTGCAAACCGCAGGTGAACCGCGAATCAAGTGGGAAACCTGGTCACGGCATTTACAAAGTATTTGGTTGCCAAAGGAGGAAATAGGTATTGCCCAGAGAGGAAAAGATTCCTATCAGAGCACAATCAAGGTTTTGAGGATCAAGCAATCTGTGACTATCAACCCCGATACATGAAGGATCAGATGATAAGGACAGACAGGCTGAATATGAGAAAGCAATTTAAACAATTAGAGAAACAATTTGATGTGCAACCAAATCTGATTGTCAACACACATATGTTTTTTATGAAAGAGCAGCACCAGGAAGGGTCGATAGACTCATAAGTAGCAGCATTATGCATATTATGTTATGTTATAAAGAGCTTATATCGCGCACAAATACTCAGGAGTGTACTGCCGCGTAAGTGAGCTGAGGTGGAGCGAGTAAGAACCATTTAAATGCGCTGACTAAACAAGTGCGCTTTCAAGCGTTTTTTAAAAAGTCGAAAGTCTTGATTATGCTGTAGATTCATGGGCAGAGCATTCCAGACAGCTGCTGTTTTAGCAGAAATAGACTGCCCCCCCAGGCGTGATCTGGGTAACCACGGAATAACCATCCGACGTAGAGAAGCAGACCACAGGGATCGATTGGGCACATACAGAGCAAAGCGCCTCCTACGATACACAGGTCCTTGGCATTGGAGAGCTCTGTGAGATAGGGTAAGGGCTTTGAATTGCACCTGCTGGGCCACAGGCAGCCAGTGCAGATCCCGCAAATACTGCTGGACACTAGATCTCCTAGAGACAATCAGCAAAAGTTTGGCTACAGCATTCTGTATAATTTGAGGTTTTTTCAGCAAATCCCCAGGAAAGCCAATGAACAAAGCATTGGCATAGTTGAGGCGGGAAAGGACAAGAGCACAGGCTACTGTCTCTTTGGCCTCTATTGGGAGCAAGGGAAAAACCTTCTTAAGGGTGTCAAAGCAGACTCCTTAACATGCTCTGAGAACCAGAGGTCTTGACTAAACCACACCCCTTAGTTCTTTGCTGGGCCTCCCTCATATTAGGACAGGGTAAATCTGGAGGCCACAGAGATTCTCTGAAGGCCAGGGGGAAGTGGCCATACAAGAGAACCTCTGACTTGTCCTCATTGCACTTCAAATGTCCAGTGCAAGCGAACGAAATACGGACGCAAGGCACGTCTTGGCGATGTTAGTGTCAAAGTCAGAGCCTTCCAGGTGAATAGCAGCTGGGTGTTGTCTGCATACGCTATAATTTTTGATCCCAGCTCCTCTGCCAGAAAAATCAAAGGGGTCAGATATATATTAAAAAGCAAAAGGCTCAGTGTAGAATCCTGAGGGGCCCCCGTGGAGAGTTTCCTGACTGTTGATGACAAAGGAGACATCCAGTCCTGCTGAGTGCGTTCATTCAAGAAGGATCTTATCCAATCCCATGCCGGCCCGGCAATGCCAATAGATGACAGCCGGGAAAGGAGTAGATGGTGGGGCACCGCATTGAAGGCCCTCCCGCCCCCATCCAGGTACTCTCTGGTCGCCTCTGACATCCCACCAGCACAGGCTCCAGCTATAGGTGGTTCTAAACCCGGATTGGGCAGGATGTGGGCACCCGATGCTTCAACAAAGGCCTCAAGCTGCCAAAAAACCACCTTCTCGCAAACTTTGGGCAGATCTGGTAGGAGAGAAATAGGCCAGTAATTCGCTGGAACCAAAGGGTCTATAGAAGGTTTCTTAATAAGGGGTAACAGTTTGGCCTGTTTCCAGCACAAACGAACCGTGGCTGTCCGAAGAGAAAGATTAACAATCGCCGCTACCTCAGAACAAGCCTCTTCAGCTACCCCCACTAAAACTCGTGCCAGGCAGGGATCTATAGGAGAGCCCAACTTAAGAGATCTAAGGATGGCCAAAATGACAGGCTCAGCAGCGGGCATGAATAGCATAAACTAAGGGGTAGGTGTGCTGGAAATAAAGGGAGACACGAAAGGAAGAATACTTTGTTCCATGGAATGTAAACCCAAGCTGTCCTGAATCCTAGTTATCTTATCAATAAAAAAGGAGGACAGCTCCTCGCACCATTGTTGTGAGACAGGAAGAATCCTTTGCTCCGCACAGGGCGACAAAAAACTCTTAACAATGGCAAAGATCTCCTTACTATTGTTATTTGTCATCGCAATCTGCCCAGCATAGTAATCACTTTTAGCATTCCTAATAGCAGTATAGTAATCCCTCTGTGCTATTCGAAGAGCAGACTTAGCGGAAGAGCAATACTTCTGGCACCAACATCGCTCCAACTTTTTACACCCCAATTTCATATCCTTAAGTGCATTTGAAAACCAAGGCTTTGAGGGAGGAGAGCGCTGTTTTTGGCAACAAGCTGGTTTGGAACAGGAGCTAACCCCCCGGCCAATCTAGCAGCCGAAGCTGTCCACCACCCCTTTAAGGTCAGTAGCAGGAGCTGGGCGTGCCTGAAGCAAAGCCTCCGAGAGTGCCGGTAGAATAATCTTCCAAGGGTACAAACCCGGGGCCAAAGCAGGAGTTCGAGTAAATGTTCCCATAGGACACGAAAACCTGATCCGGTAGTGGTCAGACCAATTAACTTGTTCTGGTTCCCCTACAGCTACATCAAAATTAGTACAAACCAAATCAATTAGATGTCCACCCGAATGCGATGGCATCTTGACTCCCTGTGTCTGCTGGTCCAAATTTAGTGAGTCCAAATGATCCCCAGAGTCAGGCGCATCTGGAACGTCCAAGTAAATATTAAAATCCCCCAACAGTAGAAACTTGGAATAGCGGAGGACACGAGGGATGACGTCAAGTGCCTTCAAAAAAGCTCTGGGCGGACCAGGCGGTTGGTAGACCAACGTGCCTCCCAGCGTAAAATGAGTGGAAAGAGTGAAAGTCAAATCCAAAGCCTCCCCCTCCACCCACTCACCAGAGACTTCGCAAGTAAAAGACCACGTATCCCTGAACACCACTGCCGTTCCCCCACCTCTCCCAGTTCTACGATCGGCATGGACAATTTTATAACCCCTAGGGATAATGAGGTCCACTACCGGAACACAGGACTCGCTCAGCCAAGCCGCTGTATAAATAGAACATCCAATTTAGCATCCAAAAGTAGCTCATAGATGTCAGGTGCATGCTTGGCCATAGAGCATGCATTAATGAGTGCTGCCTGAATCCTGGAATCGCTTGCAACTAAGGGAGGAGGACCTGGGACTCTAGTTGAGAGGCAGAGTTTGCAGGAAGGGCATGTTTTAGATGAACTGTGAAATACTGCCCACTGCTTACCTCCACTACATTTAAGAACATCTAGTGCCAACAGTTCCTCATGAGTAAAGGACCTCCTGCCACCGCAGGCATCTGGCTCGGCCCGCGTGGCTGGCGCTGGTCGCTTCCAGGGCGCGGACGGTGCGAGGACAGGTGCAGATGGGTTTGCCTTTGGCATGCCTTTGGCACGCAGGTGGCGCGCCCACTGCACGTGTACGCTGTGTGTCCGGGAGGGTATGTGCAATTTGTAGTAAAACCCCTCCCCCAGCTAGACCGCTGCCTACAGTCCCGCCGGGACTCGCACCAAGAAGGCACCCTGCCCTCCACTCAATCGGCACTGGAGGCAGTGGTGGAATGGGGCAGGGGAAGCACACCTCCTTCCTCAGGTACGTGGAGACAAATTATAAAGTGTACTGAGTTAAAAGTCAGGACATATTTATTCCAAGCATTAAAAAAGTACATTAAAATGGGGATTAGCAGAGCAGCAGTAGAGTCACAGCAGTAATTAAGAACAGACTTGCAGACTGCCACAGAACACAAGCGGATTGCATAGGAGCTGCCACCACCTACGCTCGCCGCATCGCGCACACCTCAGCCTTTCAATTTGTAGTGAAACCCCTCCCCCAGCTAGACCGCTGTCTGCAGTCCCACCGGGATCGGGGACTCGCACCAAGATGGCGCCCTGCCCTTCACTCAATCGGCACTGGAAGCCATGGTGGAACGGGGCAGGGGAAGCACACCTCCTTCCTCAGGTACGTGTAGCATGTTAGCTGCCCATTGTTTTGAAGATTTCACAAGCCAGATGATTATAGACCAAATAGTGGTCAGATGTTGGGACAAAGAAGTACAAGAAAAGTTGCTTGCATTTGAAACCCCATCATTATCAGAATACATTGATATTGTAAAAAGCATAGAGATTTCGCACAGGACATCAAGGTAATTTGTTAACAAAGAGAGTGTTGGTGTGCATGGGATCTCAGACAATAGTGCAGGTAGTTAGAAAAATACAAGGTCAACACTTCCTAAAAGAAGTACAAATTCACAAAAGGAGATAAAATCAGTTTTTCAAGCAAATACATATTTGTTTCAGATATGGGTTCCCTCAAAAGTCTTCCATGTATCATACAAGTCCTGCAAAGAATACTGCATGCATAAATAATGGCGGCAGACACATGTCTGGTTTTGTATGATGAAAGAGAATTTATTTGAAATGGTATTTTGAGAGCACATTACAGTTCAAAGCGAAGATTATTCTTGGAAAGGTCTATGTTGCAAAGAAAGGACTCACCATATTGTGTTGGTATCACCAAGGGTTATTTGGTTTGACTTTAAGGCGGGGAAAGTGGGTCAAGTTTCTTTAGTGAGAGAGAATGGTACTGACATAAGCAACATATGATTTGAAACATTTCCCTAAAATATTGAAGGAAGATTAGGAAGGATCAAGGGAATTCAGCATAAAATAAAGTTCCAGGAGAATGGAGTACCAATCAAAAATAGTTTGAGAAATTGGAAATAGGGAAGATTTTGTATATAGTCATGAGAAAATATGTATTGAAGGGTTCATCCCTGTTAGTCATCGTGAAGAAAAAACGGGGGATTTGAGAGTTTGCACTGACCTGCATAGTGAGAAATCTGGGTAGAAACTAATCCATTACCACAAATGTACGAGATGTTGACATGTTTTGCTGGTGCATCTGCCTACCAGCAGGTGAAATTAGAACAAACCTGCAGACATCTCACTGCTTTAATTTGTTAAGCGAGCACATTACCTTTCAATAGGATGCCAATTAGGTTGGCTTGTATTGCTTCAGTGTTTCAACGGATAATGAAATCTGTGTTAAAAGGAATCAGAGGGGTGGTCGCATTCCAAGATGGTATATTTGTGGTGGCTACAGACATTCAGGAACAAAATGAAACAATGTGAATGGTACTAGAAATAATGAAACAGGCAGGTATTATGGCCAACTTAATGAAGTGTGAATTTGCTAAACCACGCATTGAACATTTGGGTCATGTATTTCCACTACATGGAGTGGAACCACATCCAGGTTTAGTAGATACTAATGCTAATTCTCCCACATCTGGCAATAAAGAGCAAGTCTAATTATTTTTAGAAGTTTGTGAATTCTATTCCAAATTTATTAAACATTCTGCCAATAAGACAGAACTTTTTTTGAGAATTACTAAAGAAAAACAGGGGATTTAAATGGGTTGAGAAATCCCAAGCAGAATTCGTAAGGTTTAAATAACAGTTTGGGTTTGCAAAAATACGGGCACCAAATGATACTTCAAGTCAGTCGTTGATCACAGTTGACTCAAGTAACAGTGGCCTTGGGGCAATTTTGTCTCAAGTAGTTCACCAGGTAGAGAGAACGGTGGGAGTTGTGTCCAGGGCCCTTTGAGATAATTAGGAAAAACGTTTGATGATCGGAAAATAATTACTGGTTTGCTGTTGGGCAGGTTAGTGTTTAAAGTGTTTTGTTTGGGGGAGAAAATTTGTGCTTTAACTGATCACAAACCATTGTTCAGCATTTTGGGTGGGGATGTGATCAGGGATCTTAAATACAGTACAGCCGAATTAAATGTGAAACTACAATATTACAATTCTGAAATTGAACACATCCCAGGTGGCAGAAAATCAGAGCAGATTAAATGTCAAGGCCGCCTACAAAGACTGAAGGGTGTGATGCAGAGGAAGAGGATGAAGTGTGTCCTATAGCTGCTAGTGATTATGCATTAAAGGCACATATGATCAAAATGAATGGGTGGATTGTTTGGAGAAGGATGATTTCAAAGTATGTAATTGAGAAGTGGCCAAAAGAACAATCATTACCATCAAGTTTGCAACCAGACTTTAAGTTTGCTGCTGAGTTGACATGACATTTGAGAAAGAGATCATAATCCTGAGGGGAGGCAAATGTATACCTCCCATGTCATTAAGAGCCAAGATTATTCAGGCTGCATATGAGGATCATTTGCGGCAGGCTGTCACCAAAAGAAGAATACACTTGTCATACTGGTGGTGCAGTATGGATAATGATGTGCCCATTGTGTGACAAGTCCTTAAAAACATTTACATCACCGCTTCATCCTGTTAATCGTCCCAAAATACCATTTATTGGGCCTTTTAATTCATTTTTGTTAGACCTGTCTCCTCTACACATTGTACATATCTTTTTGTTGGCCTTAGGAATCTGAGCACTTTACCACTGCAGACCTGTACACCATTGCATGTGCTTGTCTCCTACACAGGGTAACAGAGGTGTGTACACACTTGACATATTTACTTTACTTGTAAGTCCCTTGTAAAGTGGTATACCATATTCTCAGGGCCTGTTACCTAAATGCGGCTAGAGGGCCTGCAGCACTGATTGTGGTACCCACACAAGTATCCATTCAAACGTGTCTCAGGCCGGCCATTGCAGGACCTGTGTGTGCAGTTTGTTTCCACGTTATATAGGCATTTATACCTACTTGCCAAGTCCAAAATTCCCCCTTTTGTACACATAAGTAACCAAGTTGCCATTACCAAAGTATAGGAGAGCAGTCAAGTTCTTTTTACAGTAAAGAAAAAAATGTTTTTATTAAATTAAAGTGATGATTGAAGATTTCAAAATGAATGTCCTTATTTATTCTAGGAAAGTGATGATGGAAGGTTACAAAATGAATGTCCTTTTTATGTTTCCTTTCTTTAGGGCTTTTGGAGTTCCTGTACGCCGGTCCTCCACAGAAAGGAAAGGTCAGGTAAGTTACTATTGCCTTTATTTTCTCTTTTGAGTGAGGTTAGTTTCCTGCTTCTACTATCTGCTCTCTCTCTTTCTCTCATGAGGTGATAGGAAAATTGTGCTCATAGAACAGGGAAGTAGTTGAGATATTTAGTGCGACATATTGATAACCTAAATAGTGGTTCCCACATGAACTCTCTTTTTAAGGTACGACCCTAGATTTCCTAACCTCCCCTTTAATTTTACCTTCCCACTTATCGGCTCGAATCAGGAGCTATCCACACACCTGATGTAGCCACCTCTCTCCAGGAACGTGGCTAAGAGTCAAGCTGGACCAGCAAACAGGACTCAGCACCTGCTCTTCTTTGCTAATCCCTCATCTTGTCAAGGACTTTGCAGATGCTGAAGCAATGGTTTTGTCAGTTCTATTCTCTCTGTTTCTTTAATCTCAGACCCATCATGACTCTGTGGACTCCAGGCAGTGCAGCTTTTCTGTTTTTTATATTCTATATAGACTCAGCCTCCTTTTTTCTGGGGCATGCAAGTCCCTAGGAAACTCTGGTTCGTCCCAAGTTGACTGACTTCCTGCCTGTAGATTCCGGACGGACTGGTGTTGCAAGAAAAAAATACGTAAGTGGCTCTGGGGAGATAAAATCGTGTCTTGTCAGTCCCAGGTTGGTACACACCCCTAAGGTATGCCCTTGGTAGCCTATAGGGCATGGTGCTGTGTAAGTAAAAGGTAGGACATGTACTTTCATGTCCTGCATGTCCTGGCAGTGGCACCCAAATTCATTTTTTACTACTCTGAGGCCCACTTCTCTTATTGGTTAACATTGGAAATTCTGTACATCCCTTTTAAACTGTAATTCCTGATTAGAAAGGGGTAGTTACATCATTTTTCATATCTTTGGTATGGAAATGATGATTCCTCTTTTAATGGTAAAGTTGGATTCAACATTACTACTTTAGAAATGGCACTTTTAGAAAGTGGGTATTTCTCTGTGCTTGCCTCTCCGTGTGTCTGCAGCCTGACTCCAATACATGTCCGGGGTGGGCGACAGCTGCACTTAGTGTATTCCCTCTAGACAGCCACAAATACAGAAAGAGAAGGACCGACAGAGAACTCATTTGCATTCATCTGCATTCTGATAACTCTTCCTGGGCAGAAAGAGAAGGGGGAAGAAGACACTTACCCCTGAATAGGCAGGTCCTGTTTCCCACACAAAGGCCTGATTACCCCCTTACTGATATTCTGGAGCCAGGGCTGAAAAGAAAGGGACTATGTGTAGTTCTTATACTAATTGTAGTCACCCTCATTTCATAGTCACAAATGGGTATAAACAGTGGGGCTCTGACCCTACCAAGACAGTACACTACTGGCCCTATGAAAAACTCTGCCAGAAGTAAAGTCTGTAGTGCTACAAGGATTGCCAATCTGCTTGACTGAGGCTCTGGAAGAATTACTTTTCTATTTTGCTGTACTGCCCTGCCCTGCTGGCTGCTAATCTCTGCCCTTCTGTGGACAAGGACTGAACCCATCTCACTTGAACCCAGATTGACTCCAAGGGCTTGCTGTCTTGCTCCCATGTTCTGAAGTCTCATGGCCATCACAGAGGTCTTTCAATCCTTCAACAGCACCTGGACTCTGCCTTCTGTGAGTCCTGCCCTGCCAAGTGGTCCCAATACAGTCTTGGGTCCTTGAAAGGTGACTTCCACTGTGCTGACCCATTAAAACTGATGCATCAACCACTTTGCGCCAATCAGAACCAACGCATTTCCCTTTGATGCTGACACAGATGCTGCTCAACAATATCGCTTTGACAGACTGCGCAGCTTGATGATGACAGACTGCAGGGCTCGGCACTGACACATTGCCTTCATCCCAAAGGGGTTCGTCAACGAAGCCTCCTCGATTGTGCATATCAGAACAGAAGCATTGCCTGCATCCACGAGATCGATGACGACGCCACGCCTCCCCTGCTCCTCGCATTAAGCCTTTTACTTTGACACTTACTGCATCCAAGTTACTTTTTCTATGGGACCTGTGTGAGGCCTGCTCTCCATCGCGGTCAGCCTGAACTTCGGATTTACCCAGGACTAGCACAACCAGATTTCCCCAGTTGGCTCTTTATGAGCACTATAATCTAAGCACTATAATTGTATTTATTCTTCAAAAGTTCATAACTCCAGTTCTACGTATTGGATTTTTGTTGTTTTGGTCTTGTTTTACTCATACAATTATTGCCTATTTTCTAACCTTATGTGGTGTATTTTTGTAGTCTTTTCATTGTATTCCTATGTGTGTGTTGCACAAATGCTTTACACATTGCCTCTTTAGATAAGCCTACCTGCTCGGTACCAAGCTACCAGACATGAGCAAAAACACCACTGCCGTTCCCCCACCTCTCCCAGTTCTACGATCGGCATGGACAATTTTATAACCCCTAGGGATAACGAGGTCCACTACCGGAACACAGGACTCGCTCAGCCAAGTCTCTGTATAAATAGAACATCCAATTTAGCATCCAAAAGTAGCTCATAGATGTCAGGTGCATGCTTGGCCATAGAGCATGCATTAATGAGTGCTGCCTGAATCCTGGAATCGCTTGCAACTAAGGGAGGAGGACCTGGGACTCTAGTTGAGAGGCAGAGTTTGCAGGAAGGGCATGTTTTAGATGAACTGTGAAATACTGCCCACTGCTTACCTCCACTACATTTAAGAACATCTAGTGCCAACAGTTCCTCATGAATAAAGGACCTCCTGCCACCGCAGGCATCTGGCTCGGCCCGCGTGGCTGGCGCTGGTCGCTTCCAGGGCGCGGACGGTGCGAGGACAGGTGCAGATGGGTTTGCCTTTGGCATGCCTTTGGCACGCAGGTGGCGCGCCCACTGCACGTGTACGCTGTGTGTCCGGGAGGGTATGTGCAATTTGTAGTAAAACCCCTCCCCCAGCTAAACCGCTGCCTACAGTCCCGCCGGGACTCGCACCAAGAAGGCACCCTGCCCTCCACTCAATCGGCACTGGAGGTAGTGGTGGAATGGGGCAGGGGAAGCACACCTCCTTCCTCAGGTACGTGGAGACAAATTATAAAGTGTACTGAGTTAAAAGTCAGGACATATTTATTCCAAGCATTAAAAAAGTACATTAAAATGGGGATTAGCAGAGCAGCAGTAGAGTCACAGCAGTAATTAAGAACAGACTTGCAGACTGCCACAGAACACAAGCGGATTGCATAGGAGCTGCCACCACCTACGCTCGCCGCATCGCGCACAACTCAGCCTTTCAATTTGTAGTGAAACCCCTCCCCCAGCTAGACCGCTGTCTGCAGTCCCACCGGGATCGGGGACTCGCACCAAGATGGCGCCCTGCCCTTCACTCAATCGGCACTGGAAGCCATGGTGGAACGGGGCAGGGGAAGCACACCTCCTTCCTCAGGTACGTGTAGCATGTTAGCTGCCCATTGTTTTGAAGATTTCACAAGCCAGATGATTATAGACCAAATAGTGGTCAGATGTTGGGACAAAGAAGTACAAGAAAAGTTGCTTGCATTTGAAACCCCATCATTATCAGAATACATTGATATTGTAAAAAGCATAGAGATTTCGCACAGGACATCAAGGTAATTTGTTAACAAAGAGAGTGTTGGTGTGCATGGGATTTCAGACAATAGTGCAGGTAGTTAGAAAAATACAAGGTCAACACTTCCTAAAAGAAGTACAAATTCACAAAAGGAGATAAAATCAGTTTTTCAAGCAAATACATATTTGTTTCAGATATGGGTTCCCTCAAAAGTCTTCCATGTATCATACAAGTCCTGCAAAGAATACTGCATGCATAAATAATGGCGGCAGACACATGTCTGGTTTTGTATGATGAAAGAGAATTTATTTGAAATGGTATTTTGAGAGCACATTACAGTTCAAAGCGAAGGTTATTCTTGGAAAGGTCTATGTTGCAAAGAAAGGACTCACCATATTGTGTTGGTATCACCAAGGGTTATTTGGTTTGACTTTAAGGCGGGGAAAGTGGGTCAAGTTTCTTTAGTGAGAGAGAATGGTACTGACATAAGCAACATATGATTTGAAACATTTCCCTAAAAAATTGAAGGAAGATTAGGAAGGATCAAGGGAATTCAGCATAAAATAAAGTTCCAGGAGAATGGAGTACCAATCAAAAATAGTTTGAGAAATTGGAAATAGGGAAGATTTTGTATATAGTCATGAGAAAATATGTATTGAAGGGTTCATCCCTGTTAGTCATCGTGAAGAAAAAACGGGGGATTTGAGAGTTTGCACTGACCTGCATAGTTAGAAATCTGGGTAGAAACTAATCCATTACCACAAATGTATGAGATTTTGACATGTTTTGCTGGTGCATCTGCCTACCAGCAGGTGAAATTAGAACAAACCTGCAGACATCTCACTGCTTTAATTTGTTAAGCGAGCACATTACCTTTCAATAGGATGCCAATTAGGTTGGCTTCTATTGCTTCAGTGTTTCAACGGATAATGAAATCTGTGTTAAAAGGAATCAGAGGGGTGGTCGCATTCCAAGATGGTATATTTGTGGTGGCTACAGACATTCAGGAACAAAATGAAACAATGTGAATGGTACTAGAAATAATGAAACAGGCAGGTATTATGGCCAACTTAATGAAGTGTGAATTTGCTAAACCACGCATTGAACATTTGGGTCATGTATTTCCACTACATGGAGTGGAACCACATCCAGGTTTAGTAGATACTAATGCTAATTCTCCCACATCTGGCAATAAAGAGCAAGTCTAATTATTTTTTGAAGTTTGTGAATTCTATTCCAAATTTATTAAACATTCTGCCAATAAGACAGAACTTTTTTTGAGAATTACTAAAGAAAAACAGGGGATTTAAATGGGTTGAGAAATCCCAAGCAGAATTCATAAGGTTTAAATAACAGTTTGGGTTGGCAAAAATACGGGCACCAAATGATACTTCAAGTCAGTCGTTGATCACAGTTGACTCAAGTAACAGTGGCCTTGGGGCAATTTTGTCTCAAGTAGTTCACCAGGTAGAGAGAACGGTGAGAGTTGTGTCCAGGGCCCTTTGAGATAATTAGGAAAAACGTTTGATGATCGGAAAATAATTACTGGTTTGCTGTTGGGCAGGTTAGTGTTTAAAGTGTTTTGTTTGGGGGAGAAAATTTGTGCTTTAACTGATCACAAACCATTGTTCAGCATTTTGGGTGGGGATGTGATCAGGGATCTTAAATACAGTACAGCCGAATTAAATGTGAAACTACAATATTACAATTCTGAAATTGAACACATCCCAGGTGGGCAGAAAATCAGAGCAGATTAAATGTCAAGGCCGCCTACAAAGACTGAAGGGTGTGATGCAGAGGAAGAGGATGAAGTGTGTCCTATAGCTGCTAGTGATTATGCATTAAAGGCACATATGATCAAAATGAATGGGTGGATTGTTTGGAGAAGGATGATTTCAAAGTATGTAATTGGGAAGTGGCCAAAAGAACAATCATTACCATCAAGTTTGCAACCAGACTTTAAGTTTGCTGCTGAGTTGACATGACATTTGAGAAAGAGATCATAATCCTGAGGGGAGGCAAATTTATACCTCCCATGTCATTAAGAGCCAAGATTATTCAGGCTGCATATGAGGATCATTTGCGGCAGGCTGTCACCAAAAGAAGAATACACTTGTCATACTGGTGGTGCAGTATGGATAATGATGTGCCCATTGTGTGACAAGTCCTTAAAAACATTTACACCACCGCTTCATCCTGTTAATCGTCCCAAAATACCATTTATTGGGCCTTTTAATTCATTTTTGTTAGACCTGTCTCCTCTACACATTGTACATATCTTTTTGTTGGCCATAGGAATCTGAGCACTTTACCACTGCAGACCTGTACACCATTGCATGTGCTTGTCTCCTACACAGGGTAACAGAGGTGTGTACACACTTGACATATTTACTTTACTTGTAAGTCCCTTGTAAAGTGGTATACCATATTCTCAGGGCCTGTTACCTAAATGCGGCTAGAGGGCCTGCATCACTGATTGTGGTACCCACACAAGTATCCATTCAAACATGTCTCAGGCCTGCCATTGCAGGACCTGTGTGTGCAGTTTGTTTCCACGTTATATAGGCATTTATACCTACTTGCCAAGTCCAAAATTCCCCCTTTTGTACACATAAGTAACCCAGTTGCCATTACCAAAGTATAGGAGAACAGTCAAGTTCTTTTTACAGTAAAGAAAAAAATGTTTTTATTAAATTAAAGTGATGATTGAAGATTTCAAAATGAATGTCCTTATTTATTCTAGGAAAGTGATGATGGAAGGTTACAAAATGAATGTCCTTTTTATGTTTCCTTTCTTTAGGGCTTTTGGAGTTCCTGTACGCCGGTCCTCCACAGAAAGGAAAGGTCAGGTAAGTTACTATTGCCTTTATTTTCTCTTTTGAGTGAGGTTAGTTTCCTGCTTCTACTATCTGCTCTCTCTCTTTCTCTCATGAGGTGATAGGAAAAGTGTGCTCATAGAACAGGGAAGTAGTTGAGATATTTAGTGCGACATATTGATAACCTAAATAGTGGTTCCCACATGAACTCTCTTTTTAAGGTACGACCATAGATTTCCTAACCTCCCCTTTAATTTTACCTTCCCACTTATCGGCTCGATTCAGGAGCTATCCACACACCTGATATATCCACCTCTCTCCAGGAACGTGGCTAAGAGTCAAGCTGGACCAGCAAACAGGACTCAGCACCTGCTCTTCTTTGCTAATCCCTCATCTTGTCAAGGACTTTGCAGATGCTGAAGCAATGGTTTTGTCAGTTCTATTCTCTCTGTTTCTTTAATCTCAGACCCATCATGACTCTGTGGACTCCTGGCAGTGCAGCTTTTCTGTTTTTTATATTCTATATAGACTCAGCCTCCTTTTTTCTGGGGCATGCAAGTCCCTAGGAAACTCTGGTTCGTCCCAAGTTGACTGACTTCCTGCCTGTAGATTCCGGACGGACTGGTTATGCAAGAAAAAAATACGTAAGTGGCTCTGGGGAGATAAAATCGTGTCTTGTCAGTCCCAGGTTGGTACACACCCCTAAGGTATGCCCTTGGTAGCCTATAGGGCATGGTGCTGTGTAAGTAAAAGGTAGGACATGTACTTTCATGTCCTGCATGTCCTGGCAGTGGCACCCAAATTCATTTTTTACTACTCTGAGGCCTACTTCTCTTATTGGTTAACATTGGAAATTCTGTACATCCCTTTTAAACTGTAATTCCTGATTAGAAAGGGGTAGTTACATCATTTTTCATATCTTTGGTATGGAAATGATGATTCCTCTTTTAATGGTAAAGTTGGATTCAACATTACTACTTTAGAAATGGCACTTTTAGAAAGTGAGTATTTCTCTGTGCTTGCCTCTCCGTGTGTCTGCAGCCTGACTCCAATACATGTCCGGGGTGGGCGACAGCTGCACTTAGTGTATTCCCTCTAGACAGCCACAAATACAGAAAGAGAAGGACCGACAGAGAACTCATTTGCATTCATCTGCATTCTGATAACTCTTCCTGGGCAGAAAGAGAAGGGGGAAGAAGACACTTACCCCTGAATAGGCAGGTCCTGTTTCCCACACAAAGGCCTGATTACCCCCTTACTGATATTCTGGAGCCAGGGCTGAAAAGAAAGGGACTATGTGTAGTTCTTATACTAATTGTAGTCACCCTCATTTCATAGTCACAAATGGGTATAAACAGTGGGGCTCTGACCCTACCAAGACAGTACACTACTGGCCCTATGAAAAACTCTGCCAGAAGTAAAGTCTGTAGTGCTACAAGGATTGCCAATCTGCTTGACTGAGGCTCTGGAAGAATTACTTTTCTATTTTGCTGTACTGCCCTGCCCTGCTGGCTGCTAATCTCTGCCCTTCTGTGGACAAGGACTGAACCCATCTCACTTGAACCCAGATTGACTCCAAGGGCTTGCTGTCTTGCTCCCATGTTCTGAAGTCTTATGGCCATCACAGAGGTCTTTCAATCCTTCAACAGCACCTGGACTCTGCCTTCTGTGAGTCCTGCCCTGCCAAGTGGTCCCAATACAGTCTTGGGTCCTTGAAAGGTGACTTCCACTGTGCTGACCCATTAAAACTGATGCATCAACCACTTTGCGCCAATCAGAACCAACGCATTTCCCTTTGATGCTGACACAGATGCTGCTCAACAATATCGCTTTGACAGACTGCGCAGCTTGATGATGACAGACTGCAGGGCTCGGCACTGACACATTGCCTTCATCCCAAAGGGGTTCGTCAACGAAGCCTCCTCGATTGTGCATATCAGAACAGAAGCATTGCCTGGATCCACGAGATCGATGACGACGCCACGCCTTCCCTGCTCCTCGCATTAAGCCTTTTACTTTGACACTTACTGCATCCAAGTTACTTTTTCTATGGGACCTGTGTGAGGCCTGCTCTCCATCGCGGTCAGCCTGAACTTCGGATTTACCCAGGACTAGCACAACCAGATTTCCCCAGTTGGCTCTTTATGAGCACTATAATCTAAGCACTATAATTGTATTTATTCTTCAAAAGTTCATAACTCCAGTTCTACGTATTGGATTTTTGTTGTTTTGGTCTTGTTTTACTCATACAATTATTGCCTATTTTCTAACCTTATGTGGTGTATTTTTGTAGTCTTTTCATTGTATTGCTATGTGTGTGTTGCACAAATGCTTTACACATTGCCTCTTTAGATAAGCCTACCTGCTCGGTACCAAGCTACCAGACATGAGCAAAAATCTATTGTTTAATGTGTATCTAGCTCACTCTGACTAGAATGGTGGTTCCTACTAATACAGGGTGCATACTCTGACAACTAGAAACCCCATTTCTAACAATTATCATCTAGATTCAGATATACATTGGTTTTGGTTGATTATTACAGTAAGTGGTGGGAAGTCAAATTTTGTCAGGAACCAAACACCAATACTGGAATTTAGTTTTTCAACGAAAAAATTCTGAGAGAAGGATGTCCGAAAGAATTGGTTTCCAATAACAGATTTCTATTTGTCTCAAAAGTGATGACAGACTTCCTAAAAAAAATCTGGTATAATACACAAAGGAATTGCATTGTATCACCTTCAACCAAATGGCTTAGTGGAGAAAGTAAATCAGATTTTTGTTGAGTGTATCCAATGGGCTATTAAGAACAGAAGAATGAATGGCTGTGGATAGCATGTTGTTTTGTTATCGAATAAGTCCAAATGTGATGTAGGGGAAGATATCATTTCAAATTATGAGAGGTAATTTGCCTGCATGTGAGGTATGCCCAGCATCGTTGAAAGAGTATCATTCTCGTTTAATTCATGAGAAAACCATAGATAGGGATATCAGTCCCAATGTTGAGATGCCACAAAGGAAAAGAGGTGGTGTGGAGTGCAAAAAAACGATGGATTTAGGCCCAGATCTCTGTACTGGGGTGAATGTATGACATTGTTCTGCATTCTGTCCATCAATTGTTGTTTTTGCATTTGTCACCCCAAGTGGGATGGGTATGCTCAGACGTGAGTCCCATGCTCTTCACACCACTGGAGTCAAGCTATCCAGGCTGATGACGGCTGATAGCCAAAAACCGGTCCTTGGATGCTTGATTCCGGTCCAGGAAGGACTTGGCTTGGCAGTTCGGGCTGGACTGTTCCCATGAGGTACATGGTCAAGGCTGATTTGCATATGGCCATGTCTGACCTGGGGTGGTGTGGAGTGCAAAAAAATGATGGATTTAGGCCCAGATCTCTGTACTGGGGTGATTGTATGACATTGTTCTGCATTCTGTCCATCAATTTTTGTTTTTGCATTTGTCACCCCGAGTGGGATGGGTATGCTCAGACGTGGGTCCCGTGCTCACTAAGCCACTGGAGTCAAGCTATCCAGGCTGATGACGGCTGATAGCCAGAAACCGGTCCCTGGATGCTTGATTCCGGTCCAGGAAAGACATGGCTTGGCAGTTTGGGATGGACTGTTCCCATGAGGCACAGGGTCAAGGCTGATTTGCATATGGCCATGTCTGACCTGGGGTGGTGTGGAGTGCAAAAAAACGATGGATTTAGGCCCAGATCTCTGTACTGGGGTGAATGTATGACATTGTTCTGCATTCTGTCCATCAATTGTTGTTTTTGCATTTGTCACCCCGAGTGGGATGGGTATGCTCAGACGTGAGTCCCATGCTCTGCACACCACTGGAGTCAAGCTATCCAGGCTGATGACGGCTGATAGCCAGAAACCGGTCCTTGGATGCTTGATTCCGGTCCAGGAAAGACATGGCTTGGCAGTTCGGGCTGGACTGTTCCCATGAGGCACAGGGTCAAGGCTGATTTGCATATGGCCATGTCTGACCTGGGGTGGTGTGGAGTACAACAAAAACGATGGATTTAGGCCCAGATCTCTGTACTGGGGTGAATGTATGACATTGTTCTGCATTCTGTCCATCAATTGTTGTATTTGCAAAGGAAAATGAAGCAATGGTTTATTACAAAACATGATGTTGGTATTCATGATGACAAAATCTGAACAGGAGATTCAGTTCACGTCAAAAAACCTTGCCATGCACCGAAAGTACTGTCTAGATTCAGGGAACCTACAAAGGTTGAAGCAGTTAGTGGTCGCACTAACTGAGTGAAAGGGCACAAATGGTTGAACCTTTCCAGAGTGGTGAAAGTTAATAACAAATATTCCATGGAAAATCCAGAGAAAAGTCTGTGTAATAAGTATTTTGATCATGTTCACTTTTCTGATGAAGGCTTGAAAAATTCTCAAAATCAAACCAGAGTAAGAAGGGAAATCAGGAAGCCAGTAAGGTTTCAGGATTAGATCTGTATTGTTGGTTCTGTTTATGGCCATGGCAAAAGCTTTAGTTCAATTTGTAATACATAAGGCCCAATTCCGATCTCGCTCGGAAACCCTTCGGACTGACACGGATCGGGAATGGCTTGCGACTGACATGCTGTCCGACCGACATAGTACGATGCAATGCATGTTAAATAGAAACGACTCGTACGGAGCACAATAGTGTTGCATGACACGTGCAGGAATCAATCCGTCCGAGCTAAATGTCCGGAAAAGAGCCCAACGCGACTGACTAGTACGCAAAAGTGGCAATATAGCGTAGCCTGAATGGGACAGACTCGGACTACCCCACTAATACATGAAAACGCATCCTTTGCAGTCAACGGAACGTTTTCGTCATTCTCAACAAAATACAACAGAAACAGACAGAAAAAGTCCAAACAAGCATTGTCAAATGCAAAAAATAATAATGAAGACACACCCACAACTCCACCTATATAAAGGGCCATGATCCGTTGCAAATTCCACAGACTCGCCAGCAGATACCACTACTACACTGCACTGATACATACACTCACAACCCACCCACCACACAACCTCTACACTACGAGCACCTGTCAAATACCACACTCACAATCACACACTTTTACTCATACTCACTCTCCCTCACCTTCACACTCACCCACACATACATCTCCACCACCACCAATCACCATGCCCCCTAAGAAGAATCCAACGTTCACAGAAGGTGAGTTGGAAGTCATGGTATGATGTGCGAAGGAGGGTCAAGAAGATCATGAACAAAGAGCATGAATTGAGTCAGCGGACTGGTGGTGGCCCTCTTATACCACCTGTACACTTCACTTCCTGGGAGGAGAAGGTGCGGGCCATCCTTCCACCGGAGGGCATCCATGGAATATCAGAATTACAAGAGGCTGGTGATTACATACTCAAATATCCAATATTGATAGCAAATACACAGCCATAGACATCACTGTCAAGGACTCAGCGATACTAATTACTGTCAGCAAAGCCATAGCAACATTAAGCAAATGAGCCAGTGAAGCGTATGCCAGTTTGACAAACAAAATACCTGCAATCTCAGAGTAGTATGTGACTATTTCATGACATGTACAAACTCACTAAAAAACACAGCAAGGTTTTGGGCTCAAAACACCAACCACCGCTGGCAGCCATCTTGGCAGCACTGTTTCACTCAAGCATGATGGGAGTCCTAGTCACATCCAACAGTCCTCCTCCCACATGGCCCATCAATCCAAATTTCAACCATACTCATCTCACGGGGAGTAGAAAAGTACTGGCAAGATGGCTGACTCTGGGCCCTGGTGTGTGAAGAACAAGTCCCTGTTGGGAGTAGTGCTCAAACAAACACCAGACCACCACTGTCAGACATCTTGAATGTAAACTTTTACTGACTGTCATGGAAGCATGGTTCATGGTGGCGTATTTGGTCTGGGTGGGAGGAGGAGTGCTAGCTCTGACTACATCTATCAGCAGGCCCTGTCACACACACACCCCTCCCACCAACACCAAACACAACACCTGGGACTATACTCACCCTAAGAGTTAAGGTAAATCTACTTCCAAGATGCCTGGCACTGGCCCTGGTGTGAGGAGCACTAGTCCATGATGGGATATGTGAGATTTTAACTAACAACATACCTGCAATATATTTGGACAGGTCACCATTTACAAATATTTACAAACTTAGCACTAACTCACAGCAAAGCAATGGGATCCAAATGCCAGTCACATGCATCACCCATTTTGTTTGCACACATTCACTTCCAGGAAAGCTGAGTCACAGGAAGGAAGGTTGGGTTTGCTGAGAAGGTGGGTGTAGCTAAAAGCATGATGGGAGTTGTAGTCACAGCTAACAATCCTCCTCCCACATGACCCAACAAGCACGCCTTGAACTTTGCCCATCTCACAGGAGTGGAAAAGTACTGCCAAGATGGCTGATACTGGGCTCTGGTGCAAGATGCACAAGGCCCTGTTGGGAGTTGTACTCAGACAAACACCAGGCCACCACTGTCAGACATCTTGAATGTAAACTTTTACTCATTGTCATGGAGGCATGGTTCATGGTGGCATACTTGCTCTGGGGAGAGGAGGAGTATCTTTAATGACTTCAACTACCATCAAGGCTTGCCCTACACACACCTTCTCAGCTAGAACGAATAGCACTCTTGTGACGAGTCAGTCCAGGACAGTGAAAGGAAATGTACTGACAATATGGCTGACACATGGGCCTTATGTAGGAATTGGCCGCAAGCCACACCTAGGCTCTGGCCATCTCATACCAGACCCCACTCTCAGCTGTCTTCACTGTACATTTCCACTCACTGTCTGGGGATGCAGTGTCCCAGGTGTGCTCCCTCGGCTGGCTGGGAAGGTGTATGGAGTACAGGACATGATGTGAGTTACAGTCATAGCACATATCACTACCCACAAACAAAGAAACATGTCTATCAGTGACAAGGGATACCTGACAGTGAATGGAATGGCCACTGCAAGATGGCTGACACTGTTGCATGGTGTCATTTGCACAATGCATTGTTGAGGGTTGCATTCAACACCTACATCATGCAGCGTTGTCAGCATCCTTGGCACTACACCTCCCTCACTGTCATTGATACATGTTCCACGAGGAGTAGGCTGGACAGGGTGGGAGGACGAGTACAACTACCAGCAGCATAACACGTGCACACAAACCTCTGTACCTCACAGTTGTGTGCATGGAGAAGCAAGAAAGCAGCCTTGGGTAACTGATCTGACCATGTAGGACAAGGACAATATACATGATGTTATCAGGCACAAAGCTAAGCAGCAACACCATTTGCTACTGAAAGCTATTCACATGTGTACAATGAGATGAGAACTAGGAATACATGTATCAAAATACTAAATACAAAATGCTCACATACATACTGGACTGTGAGTGTGTTGGTAGCCATACCAATGTGACTCAAAAATACATGCACAAATGCCAGCACACATGCACAAATCTTACAACACATTGTACGAGGAAGCGTATAAATGTCATTATAGAAGCACATATGTGGGAAATAACAGCAATTCCTGTGTCAGGCACAGGGTGGCACTTGACTTTCAATCTCTATGTACAGTCAAAGAAACAAAACATGACCTATTTATGAACAGAGCTCGACATACTCAGCAAAACACATCTTGTTACAATTACCATGTTCTCTTTAAAATTAGTCCCTTGTCTGTGACGATTGAGGACAATACAATGTACATACACTCATCATAATGTACAATAGCAAATGTAATGTGTAAGATACTTTGACCAGTGCAAAAACACAACAAACATTGTGTTTCTCCTCTACCCACAGGGCCTGCCGGGGACACTGCAAGAAGAGAACAAGAATCCCAGGCCCAGACTCTGGTTGACCCTGAGCTCTCCGGTGTGGAAGTCTCTCAGCCCACAATGGACAACAATGAACTTGCTGGCCCCTCCGGTGTGGGTCAGCATGCAGCACCAGCACCTGAGACATCAGCACCCCATGCGACCACTCCAGCAACATGTGGCAAAACCTAGATGACCTCGACCAACACAGACACACCAAGGCAAGAAAACATCAACAGCACAGCAACACAGGGCACTCTGGAGTTGGCGGGCAACAAAACCAGTGTCAATAATGAAGGAGGCTCAGTGGTGTCTGTGCCTGAAACAACAGGTCCTGCTCATGTGGGTTGGGGTAGTGGGAGGGGCCATGGGGAGAGATCCCATCAGGAAGACTGTGCTGGTGATCAAGCTGACCCACAGTTGGCACACATTCTATATGCATATCGAGACTGCACCAGATACTTTGGCCAATTAGTTGGGATCCGCAAGGACATGCAACAGCAGCAGGCTGCTCATTGTACAAAAACGGACTCACACAGGTCCAGAATGAACTCACACATGTCCAGATGGTGTCCAAAATGGATAAAATTGATAGCCTCACTGCGGTGCATAGTGACATACTCCCCTGCCATCGCCAGATTGCTGACAACATGACCTAACTTCCTTGTGTGCCCACTACATCTGTTGCTACTACGTCTGCAATTGCCATAGGGAGGGATGAGGACTCTGGTGGAGAGTCCTCTCCACCGCAGCAGATTGCACCTGAGGGTGTCCCTCAAAAAAAGAAGAGGGGTCCTCCGAAGAACGACAAATGGGAGACAGATGGCCATGCATCTTCCCCAGGAAGTGAAAACGTGCTCCTGATATCCTCCATTGTGTACGAAGCGTTGACATTGTTGACTGTCACTGAACTCTCCCACAGGGGATGGAGGGTCTAAGTTGGATCAATGACTGTGGACTTGGCTCTGAAAATGTCATCTACTACCACTAACAACTCCTCTGTGAACTTTGGATTTCTAAAATTGGTAGTGCACTATCACTTTCTTGTACAATTTTACACATGCACTGCAATAAATGTATAATTACACAATAATTGCTTATGTCGTGAATTAAACACTGTTTGTAACATAGAGATGATGTCCTAAAAAACAAGGATTTGACAGAAAAATAAGTACTGCAATTGACATACGGTCTTGTGAGTAAATTTAACATGACACATATAAGAGATACACACCACAAGGTCAACACAACACAAATAGTACATGGCATACATCCTCATTGCCTCCACTGGTGTAAGCAGAGACCACATTTCCATGCACAAGCACTAATCATTGTTAGATAACGTAAACATCAGGGCACATATATAGTATGCAATGAATGTTGGATGTGTGTATACAGATGAGGTACAAATCAATGTGGAGCACAGGTTTATTACACAGGCACAACATGTTGCCTCCACAACAGATGTAACCAAATCACACTGTGACAATAAGCACACATTAACCAAGATGTTACAGAAAGTTTGAAATTGAGTGTTTGGAACAGATTCCTGATCTCGAGAAAAGTTGGACTCTGTAACTGAATTGTGTGTCTGGGAGGTCACATGTCTCCATACAACAGCCAAAGGACCCTGTGAAGGAGAGACAGTCTGGAAATACGTAATTCTCTGCATACATCTCCAAGAGACATTTCATACTTAAATGTAATAAATTGTAACACTAGCTAAGACTCATGTCTGCACTGTACTGGTGAACATACTAACTCAATGGACACCTAAGAACTCCAAGGATCATGTTAGGTACCAAGCACCTACGCATATACATAGATATTGTACAACAGACACATATCATGCAAAAAAGTGCTTTGTCAACTCATCATTGCATACTTACAATAATGATAAAAAGTTGTTGATGAGCTGTCTCCAAACATCCTCCTCTGCCCATCATCACTGGCAACATGCCCATGGCCTGGACCCTCCCCTGCTGGAGGCTGTTGGTCACCTTCATCTTGGATGAGAGGTAGCTCATTCCTCTCTGCCAGGTTGTGTAGCATGCAACACACAATGATGATCTTACACACCTTTGCTGGTGCATATTGGAGGGCTCCTCCTGTACGGTCCATGCAGCAAAATCTGGTTCTCAGTAGCCCAAATGTCCGCTAATCTCTCGCCTGGTCCGCCCATGTGCATCATTAGACTCAGCAGGGGTGACAGGGTTCCTGAGTGGTGTCAGCAACCACTGCATGTTGAGCTATCCAGAGTCTCCTAAATTTAAACAGAAACAACTTCATGTGTCTGAAAACAGTCTGAAAACAGGGTACAACCTGACATACAAGCAACACACAACATAAACACACATTACACACCAACAAGCCAGGCACACTGATTTGGCAGCTGAGATATCATATTTGGGATCCTACTGTTTCTCATGATATATGTGTTGTGTGCTGATCCTGGAAAATGCACACAAGCATGTGAGATTGTCATGTCAGGCAGACATACCACCATGGTATTTATGGAGTGAAAATGCTTATGATTCCTGTATGTTTGTTCATTGGCTTGTGCTGGGGCCAAAGCCACATATGTACCATCAATGGAGCCAATGACATGTGGAATTCTTCCCAAAGCATAAAAGTCACTCTTGATGTCAGCAAACTGTCCTGGTGTTGGAAATATGATGTACAGGTTCTGAAAATGTAACATTGCCTCCAAAAAATCACAAAGCACACGGCTAAACATTGTCTGTGACAACCCACCAGCAGGAGCCACAGTATACTGGAAGGTTCCTGTGGCAAAGAAATGTAGGACTGCCATAACCATCACCTTGGGGGTCAGCGCAAATGGATATAGGCATCCAGGTAGCAAATGTGGGGTCAACTGCTCTGCCAACTCTGCAAAGAATGGTCTGGTGATGCGGTAACATCTGATGATGCCACGTTCTACCATGTTCTGTAGGTCGGGGAAGGGTCTGTAGACAGCTGGTCTCCTGCAGTTCATAGGTAACAAATCAAAACATTAATAATTCACTTTCCAATGTGGTCACTAATATGCAAAATATCATATAATACATCAGAACAAGACTCAATGAAGTCAGATGTGTAATGTTGAACATTGCCACAAAGGGCAGCTATGTGACCCCACAGAACATTTAATTTTATAATGGTTTCTTCACAATTGCAATGCTGTGCTGTGACTAATCAATGGTGTCTGTCACAGTCCATGTTATCAAACATTACATACTAAACATACACCTAATCAACAATCAAAGATAGAAGTTTGTAACAACTAACACATGGAAGAAAGGTACATACACAGGGATCATGTAATGCCACCTGGACACTGTCATGATGTGATGTCTGACATAGATGTACCATCACATACATAAAACACTCAAGTGTCACATATTTTGTTTGACATTCATACATGTATGTCTGTGACACAAACATACAACAGCAACTCGCATGCCAAATTCAAGCTAATGTATCAAGTAAATATCATTGAGAACCTCAACAATGGAGTGTCTGCATTGTGCAAGACTCAGATACTGTAGATTCACTCAAAATAACTTCACACAATGCACTTTCTAACACAAAGTCCAATAAAGCAGTTATTATGAGTGGATGTAACCTGTGTTAACACAATGGTCCCCTGGAACTGTGTCCAAGCCGAGGAGGGTGATCTGCGAAGTGGTCACTCACAGTTGTGATGTTCCCCACAAACAATGTATTTGGTGCACATGAAGGTTGGCTCATCATGGGAGTGTGAGCTATAAAGTGTTCTGTCCAATATGAGATGTGAATCACTGTACCCACACGGGTACTAAAGCAGAACATAAAGATTTGCTATACTGTCTGACATGCTGATTGATTAGTGTAGGGCACCTGAGCCTCACCCAAAACGTGTGTTTTGCATCCTTTGGCTGTGAACTGTAATGGTGAATGATGCAGGTGAGTATTCAAAAGACGCGTTCTACACATCCAAACTGAGCGGGACGCCCACATTGGCTATCGGTCGTCATGGTGAACGATGCGGGTGAGTTTTAAAAAGTTGCATTCTACATATCCGAGCCGGAGGCACACATTGGCTATCGGTCGGTATGGTGAACGACTGGGGTGAGTATTCAAAAGACGCGTTCTACACATCAGAACCGAGCTGGACGCAAACATTGGCCATTGGCCATCATGGTGAACGACGCGGATGAGTATTCAAAAGACGTGTTCTACACACCCGAACCGAGCCGGATGGACAAATTGGCTATTGGTCATCATAGTGAACAACACATGTGAGTATTCAAAAGATGCGTTCTACACATCCGAACCGAGCCGGATGCACACATTGGCTATTGGTCGCAATGGTGACAGACGTGGATTTGCTTTGTGTACCAATCGTGTGCAAACGGATTCTGTTGGCTTACAACAACAATGTATCAAACTCAATAGTGTTATGATGCAGAATATTTGAACTACGCGGTAGGCGTGTCAGATGTGTGCAATGTTATGGATTGGCCAAATTCAGATAATGCAAACATCTCTTACCTATCGCTTTGGACGCATGGAACCAAATCCAACTCTGCTGCACAGATCTAAGTCTGTCTGTTCCCAATAGACCTCTCTTGCCTGCACTACATGCTATGGTATGACATCTCTACCTACCACTGCTGCTGTCTCAGCATCCTCTGGGATCTACAATGGCACGTACTGTGAAGAGGGCACCAGCTTTCACAGAGGAGGAGAACCAGGCCCTGCTGGACAGCCTCCTTCCACAGGGCAGGGGAGCAGGTGAGTGCTGATTACACTGTCTTTTCAATTGACCATGTTTTATTACAGGCACTACTAGGATTGTGATCCCCTAGGGCAAGCATGCACACATATTTATAGTAAGTCTTACAGTGTGTAGATGCATGTACTGAACAGGTACAAAGATGCAAAAGTGTATTTTGTGAGATTGATTTCCCTGCACAGTTCTCATGTTATTAAGGGAGATTTGCACACAGGAAAATTGCCCATGATGATACTTGGCCAACCTTTAGACATTATCTGCCATTCTAACCATGACCTATATGTCCAAGTGTGTGATGAATAGACATGTAGCATGTGTGGTAATGGTGTGTCACCATGTCATCCTTACAGGTCGACGCCCATCAGAAGAATGACAATTGGCAGACCATCGACCAGGCTGTAGGATCTGAGGTGGTCTTTAAACGCTGAATCCGCCACTGCCAGAAGAGGTGGCAGGACCTCCGTGGCTGAACCCGGAGGATTGCAAGAGTCCAGCTGAAGCTGTCACCTCCTTGCAAAAGGGGTGGACGACAGACCCTGACCCCCTCATGCTCCGAATACTGACGGTGGTCTTCCCTGACCTAGATGGACAGTTGAAGGCCAGACCGCAGGAAGGAGGGGGTGAGTATGTGCCATGTTGCTGAACTATGTTTGACATGCATGTTGCACTCCCTCAGCCTGGTAATCCTCTCACAGGTCATCTGTCTGCTGAGATACCACATCAGTGGCAAAATGCAACATGCTCATCTGATGCCCAAGTGTGTCCCTTTCGATCTGTGACATCTGTCACTTAGGTCCTGTATATTTGCTGTAGTCCAAGGTTAATGTGATCAGCACCATATACAACTGGTGCATTGAGTTGACCATCATGAGTGATGTTATTGTCTGACATGTGTCAGCACATGGACTGAAATATGACCTGTACTCTGTGTGGAACATACATATACGTTCAAAATGGTGATCTAGGTAAACACATGTTTGTGAGAAATATGCTACACACCGGTGCAGCAGGTGAGACCAATGTTGATGCCTCAGACAAACGAAATGGATAAGTGTTCAAAATGTGTAGTCACCTGCATAGTGCTCTGTGTAATCACATTTTTCATATGGACCAAGGACAGGTATGCCATCTCAGGCCATCTGAGACACAGTCACATCAGATTTTTGTGTGTCAGGCAACACTTTCACCATTGAAAATGTGAAAATCGTGTGTCAGACTCTGTGACAGTGTGTACATGCAGAACTTTTTAAAATACACAGGCAGTCAATATATGTAATATGGACAGACATCTAATGTATGGACTGTGGCTCAAATGCACAGGACAGAACATGTGTGTGTCATCCCTTGACTCTGCATAATGGTGGCTTCAACTTATATGTATATGCTGCATTACTTTCTTTTTGAGACCTATAAAAAGGTTATTGTAAACAGATTTGGTCATTCATATACTCCAATGTCTAAGTAGAACAACGTGAGCTTGTCAGAGTCTCTAAATTGGGAGTAACATGTAGGGGGCATGTATACTTGACCACTACAGATGTTGCTTTAAAAGGGATTACAGGATGGTGACACGGTGCTGACTTTAAAGTTGTGATTCACTGCCCCTGTAGCAAGAGTCAGTACAGACTGTTTAGCCAGACAGGCCAGTTGCATAGTATGCCACATGAAAATTTGTGAGGATGTAGTATTTGTACTTGTCTGTTGTCCTGCATGCAGACCATTATAACATTGAAATTCAAGACATAAACCCATCATGATGACTGGGGGGATGGAAGCATGTTCAGCATGTCAACTTATAAATCTGTCCATCCCATTTTCTATGTCACTTCCAGCCTCCCTTTCATGAGATGAGACATATTTGTAATGACACATGACACTCAGGAGCATTAGGGGTCAGACAACAGGCTAAATAGTGTGATGGTTGACATGTATATAGTGGTATTTGAAATACACCTAACAGATGGTTCCATTGCCATCATGTGTTTGTGAACCATGGTTTACTGGCAGACTGACAAGTGCCATGTTCACATATGTGTAATGTATATAAAATGTGAGTGCCATTAACATTATGCAAGGGCTTGCTCTGTGATGTGTAGTGATGAAACTCATGTGTCACGTCCATGCAGATGACTGATGTGAATCTCTTTCTCATCCTTGCTCACAGCATCATCTACGGCTGCTGGAGGAGACAGTTCCACGGACAAAGTGAAAGCAGCTTGCCAGACTGGGTCTACTGTGGAGGAGGAGGAAGGACCCGGTGGCATGGAGGATGAGGGGAGCCACACTAAAAACATCAACATATGCAGAGGACCAATCAAGCTCCAGTGATGATGCCCTTGTGGTGGTGGTTGTTACCAGAGCAGAGGCCACAACATAAGAGTCTCCCCCGCCACCCCCACCATCTCCATCCTCTCAGCTGTTCCCATTCCAAGTGCCCGTGGACCTCCCATGTTAGGGAGCATGTCTCGGGCCAGGCACTACTCCTCCTGCATATGTCACCCCTGCTGTCATGATTGTAGAGTCTGTGGATTCGCTCAAACAGATACCTGTGGGGCAGACATCCCTGCTGAGTGTCCTTCATGCACACACCAGTCTTTTGACACAATTGATGTCATAGACAGAGGGTATCTCACCAGACATGTCAGCCCTAAAGCAAACAAATCAGTCCCTGGTCTCCTCAATGATGGCAGCAGTGTCCCTAATATAGCAGTCCCTCACCCCTCCTACCTCTGCCCCATCCACAATCCCCACTAACCTACCTGACCAAAGCACACTCACACTAACACAGGCACATGCACACACACCAACAGACAGAAGCAGCACACAGCCAACTAAAACAAAGTCCAAAAAACATACACACTCAGGGGACTGACATCACACATACAAGGGAGAGGGAAAAAAAAACACACACCCATCCACAACCAATCTGAATTCTTCAGCTACCTCTCCCTCCAAAACCCCTACCCTTAACTCTCCTGCAATCCCCCCTTCCCAGAGTGTCTTCCTCTGTGACTTTGGCTTCTTCCCCACTGATACTTCAGACCAGACTCGCAAGGGGAAGAGGGAATCCCCCGGCACAGAGAGGAAATCCACCCTTGCACGCACACCCTCCCCTAAGAGTAGGAACACTGAGCACCCCACCCGTATATCCCCCAGAACTAAGAAATCCAAAACCCCACCACCATCCCACACTTCCACAACAAAATCTACTTCCCCCCTGAACCCAGGCCACCCCGCATAAAGTTCACACATCACAACCCATCCCAGCTTCACCCATTACACCATCTCCAAGATGATAATGCCCTCCCCCTACCACAAGCACTTCCCCCACAACACCACACCTTCTGTCAGTTCCAGACACTGCAGTGGAGCCCCCGCCCCCTTAATGAGACCTGTCTGCTGCAGTGGAGCCCCCTCAATCAGACTTGTCCACTTCAGTGGATCCCCCATCCCCTCAATCGGACCTGTCCACTGCAGTGGATACCGACACTCCAGTAGCCCCCATCCCTCTCATATCTCACACTGGTACACCCTAGTCCTGTCCCTGCGGTGCCTGGCATGCCTCTAAAGATGCCCCTCCAAGGGGAGATGTCCCCTAGTTGTAGCAGTGCAGGCAAACTATTGGCCTTATTGTTCTTCATGTTTTGAATTTTTTATACAAATGCTGAATAAAGCATTTTTTTTCTTTTGTAGATTTGCATTTCGTGTATCTAATTTTGTTAATAAGTCTAATGAAATTGCTGTTGAAATCTTGTTTTGTGAAAATAATGATTTAGCGATGTGATGGACTGAATGTGGTCCATGGTATATGTTTTCTATATCAGTATGTATCAGAGTCATCATTGACTGCAATTGCAGGTTGTAATGATCCACAATGTATTGGACATGGAGTGTGACATGCTTTTAAAAACCTCCCATCTTTGACTTACACTTTTGCACATAGGTCGTGCTGACATTTGTGCACATTGTACAATTTTTTAACGGTACAGCCGTCTGTGACGGACAGGCAGAATTGCGCATTGATGATGAACAAGTCATCCGTCTCATCAGTACAACATGGAGTTTGACTACGTGCAGATGATTTTGGAGAAACACATTTACACAGGCTGATGGAAACAAAGTATTCTGTGTGTTGTGATTGCTGGATCCATGTCCAAGTCTCATTCTGACACAGTAGACCCCTGCCAAGACCAAGCTTGACACAGCTGACCTTCCACAGTAGTGATATCACCTCATTGCAGTGTGTTAATTTGTGACATATCTTGAGCTCATGGTGTGTGTCATGTAAGCATGAATCACTGTCTGCAAACCCCATTTCCTAGCTAGACTGTAGTCCCTGCAGATGTTCCTGTTTGAGAAGCTTTCTGTGTTCTGAGTAGTCCAGTGCTTTCTCGACCTATTTGACTTTGAGTGTCCGAGATGTGGGTGCACCAGTGGAATGGAGTATGGTGACATCCTTGGTTGGGAATTCCCGAGTCATATTTGTGCTGGCAACGTTGGCGTGTTTTACTCTGTCATCTGTTTTTGCAAGTTTGGATCTTGTATGTGTCTATGACTGGTCACGTTCAGCACATTCTACCATTCCCTGTAGCCTAATGGCAACATGTCTTATTTGTAGGTCTCCTTGAGTGTTTCATTATTCTGAGACAGTATTCAAGTTGCATATGTGTCCATGCATATCATGTTGGGCACATGTACTCCATCCTAAACATATGTACAAATGTCACCATGTGTAATGCCTAGGTATGTGCATTGTGTTTGTTAAACACAGATCTCACCACCACCCCTGGGGTTGTCAACAGCACAGGAAGATTGTTATGTTATGTTATACATTTTATTAAGCGCGACTGTTACCCTTGGGTGTTCTGGTGCTAACTGCTGTCCTGATGCAGAAAAAGACTGAGGAAGAGACTAAAGCACCCAGGTCTTAAGCATTTTCCTGAATAACAGCAAATCAGTGCTGTTCCTCAGATGCAAAGGAAGCTGGTTCCACACCTTTGCAGCAATACCACAAATCTTTTACCACCCCAGCGTGCTCTTTTTACGAGTGGAACTTTGACCAGTTTTTGAGCCGATGAACGTAGCAGTCTAGGAGGGGTGTACCATTGAAATTGTTCCCACAAGCAGCGTGGTCCTTGATTGTGAAGCGATTTAAAAACTAGACAAAGAGATTTAAATTGCACTCGTTGCCTTACTGTCAACCAATGAAGTCTACAAATTTCATTAGAAATCGGGGCAAATTTCGAAATGCCAGATAACAGCCTAGCAGCGGTGTTCTGCAACATCTGGAGTCTAAGCAACAGGCTCTCATGTATGTTTAAAAAGAGGCTGTTGCAGTAGTCCAGACGTGGCATAGTCAATGCAGTAACCACTGTCTGCCGACTCTCCTTAGGCAGAAAAGGAAGGATTTTCTTGGTGGTCCTGAGAGTGAACATAGTAGATGATACAATGGCGTTAACTCGCCTTTTCATGTCCAGTTTATCATCTAGGTACACTTCCAAGTTTTTCACTTGATTGGAAGATGTTGGGAGGGGCCCCAGAGAATCAGGCCAGAATTCAGGGGTCCACAGGTTGAGGTCGTTCCCAAAGAGGATGACTTCAGTCTTGCCTGAATAGGCAATTACTGGCCATCCAACTACCGACTGCCTCCATACAGTTGTGTAGCCTGTGGCTTATATTCCTTTCTGATCCTGGGGGAAGTGATACCACTATCTGCATATCATCTGCGTAGTAGTTAAGATGGAAACCAAAAGATATAATCAATGGAGCGAACGACGATACGTAGACATTAAATAGGGTAGGACTTAGTGATGACCCCTGTGGTACTCCACATCGCAGGCGAAAAGGGAGCGAACAAAAATCGCCTAACGCCACTATTTGCTGACAATCGGAGAGAAAAGATTTTAAAACCCTCCAATCGGTCCATCAAAATACCATGATGGACCGTGTCAAACGCTGCGGAAAGGTCCAACATAATCATCGCCGATCTGCCTCCCTGATGCAAAGTTTTCCTGATCTCATTGGTGGACTTCAGGAGGGCAGTTTCAGTGCTATGGCCCTCACGAAAGCCATATTGGGTACAGAAAAGTATTTCAGCATCTTGAAGGTACGTACTCAAATGACTGTTCATCCATTTTTCAAGCATTTTAGCGGGAAAGGGGAGGCGGGAAATCGGTCTAAAATTATGGACATCTTTAGGGTCAAGGTTAGGTTTTTTTAGGAGAGGAATCAAAGACTCTGTTTTCCAGCTAATAGGGATCCTACCTGCCTCAACAATTGAATTAAAAAGAGGGGTAAGGGCTGCAGCGAAAATCCGCGGGCCAGTTTAGCTGTTTTGACTAAGGGTGGGCGTAGTTCGCGAAGTAGCGCTACGCGAAGCTACACAAAGTGCACTTTGCACTACGTGAACTTCACGTAGCACCACGCGAGCTGCGTAGTAGCATGTTCGCACTGTGCAAGATGCATTTTCAATGATTGCACAGTGCGAACAAGCATCCGGCACTGTGCAATCATTGAAAGCGGCATCTTGCACAATGCGAGCAGTAGTTTTCTGCCGCTCGAGTAGATTTTTACTCGAGCGGCAGCTTTCTCAACGCGAACTGGTAGTTTCTCATCACGAGCGGTCGCGAGCATGCACGACCCCTCGCAATGAGAAACCTGACCTCCCCGCGTTGAGAGTCTTGCTGGGATGTCATTTTGCTTGCTCACGGTCGCGAACATGACGTTGAGGACGGCGAACAAGCAAAAAATGACTGCTACGCGTGTTCGCACTGTGCTACGTGCAGCTCACATAGTGCGAAGTTGCGCAAACTTCTCAAACTACGCGAGCGTAGCTTAGTGCTTCACCCAGGGTTAGTTTTGACCGGACATGGGTTGTAGGGGGATCCTGACGTAATATTTTGGAGGAGTTTAACAGTATCAGTATTTGTTAACAGGGGGAATTCTATCAGAGAGTTCTGAGTTTGAGGGACGATCTTATTGTCAGTGCAGGACTTAAGTGGAGAGCTGTTATTGGCTCTATTAAAAGTTGAAAAGATTTCCTCCACTTTGTCCAGGAAGAAACTAGCGATCTTGTCGCATAGTTCCTGGCTATCTGCCACTCTTGTTACTTGTGGATGAGCCAATTTACAGACAATTTTAAATAGTTCTTTGGCTGAGTTTTCAGCTAGTTTGAATTGGGTAGCAAATAAATCTTGTTTAGTTGTAAACAATAATTGTTTGTAAACCTGAATGCTCTCTTTATACTTAATTGTATCCTCCACCTTATACTCCTTCCTCCAGTCCCGCTCGAAATGCTTGCAAATACCTTTCTGAGTTTTTAATTTAGGAGTATACCATCGGGCAGAGGGGTGGGCCCTTCTAGGGTATATGAATTTTTTGGGGGCAAGCTTATTACAAGCATTAATGACCCAGGCATTAAATCTAGTTGTGGCCTCTTCCACATCATAGATTAGAGAGGGCAAATTGGGTTCCAGGAGATCTGACAAGTCTTTACCGTCAATACTATTCCACACCCGCATGTGTCTAAGCCTTGTTATGGGCTTGTCATGCTTCTGACTGTCAGGGTAAACAACCTTAAATAATATTGCTGCGTGGTCTGACCAAGCTACAGGTCGCACCTCTAAGACCGACATATGAGCATAGTTTGAGAAAATCCCATCCAATGTATGCCCAGCAGTATGGGTGGCCCCTGCAACTAACTGCGTTAGGTCCAACCCATTCATAAGTTCTAACAGCTCCATGGTATCTGAGTCTGAGGTAGCCTCCAGGTGAAAATTAAAATCACCCATTATGGTAAACGATCTGTCGCGTATGTCTTCCTCCATAAGGTTACTGACCAAATCGAAAAAAGGCTTTCTAGAGCCTGGTGGTCTATACACCAGGACCCCTCTAAATTTCACCTGTTGTGAAAGTGAGAGGGTGAAGGCCAAAGCTTCGCACCCCCCACTTGCAACCGTTTCAAATGTAGCATTAATGGAGTCATGATATATAACTGCCAGCCCCCCTCCTTTCTTATGCTGCTTATTCACCGTATGGTAGAGAAAACCTGGGGGTGAGGCCTTGATCATGTCTGGTCATGAGGCTGCATCCGTCCAGGCTTCAGTGATAAATGCCACTTTCACTCCCAGGTCCTCTATCAGGGTGGCACATTCGATACTGTGCTTAACTAGCGAACAGGCATTAAGTAAGAGCCCTTTTACTCCCTGTGAACTATCACTCATAGCACATGCCCGTTCCAATGACCCTCCGGTAATTTTACTGAATATTGGCATGGGTAGAGCAATGTTACATTGAGGGCAGGTTGTAAATTTTTTCGGTGCTCTTTCATCTAAGGAAAGGCATATACAGTCTGATTTCCTGCCCAGCGTATTTAACTGTACTAACCTGTTTCTAGAATATGTTAGTATCGTTGATTTACCTGAAGGTCAACTGGCAGGGGTCCTGGCACTAGGAGCGGGACGGACGAGGATGGGCGCAGACGGGCTTGCCTTAGGCACGCCTTCGGATTAGCTTCCACATTTGCATGTGCATTGGAGCCTACTGACACAGTTGTTGTGTCCCCTATCTGGGAGCCATGTGTCTTCCAAGCCTTCTGCAGTAAACACGCTTATCAATTTGACAATAGTGATGATCTGCACATGATGCAGATTTTGTAGTTAGATGTAGAGTTGATTTGATAGACATGCAAACAAGTTAACATTGTAAATGGTCTGATCTTGAGTTTTGTGCAACGAACATAGTCAACACATGTTAACTGTCTAGTATGTTGTTATTGGCCCATGCTTTTGTACATAGCAAGTAGGAATCTTGTCTAAAAATGTTGCGCTGACAGTTGTGACACAAAAAATTCATGTTTGTTGCAGTGGGAGGCTCATGAATGTATTTTGAGTGTCTGTGGACTTGTGTGGTTTCGTGGGCAGTCTCCTGTGTGCTTATTTGTACACAGACTCATCAAAATGTCATTCTTCTGTGAGTGTTTGTACTCCTTTTGCCCTTCAGGGTTTGAGTATGTGTTGTTGTGCACAGATGTGTGTCTGGCACCTCTTGTTCAACCATCACATGTATGTGTCCTAGTATGTGGCATGTTGGGTGTACTTTGCTGATACACGGATTGCAACATTGGTCATACACAACAGTACATGGACCCATGTTTATATTGTGATCACAATAATGTGTGGTCAATAATGTATTCCTCGTCGTACAGCCAGTGATCCAAACTGTCATGGGTGCCTGTGAAATGTCATCAGTCAATGTAGGCTTATATGAGGCACATTGCTGCTGATCAATGTGTGTGGTGTTTAGACTGGCCAAATGTGAATTGTCTCTTGGACAGGCCCCTACTTACCAAGTGGCCTTACATTACAGGCCATGCCTTGGGAGTAATGTTTTAGTATGTCAGATGACAGTAGTTCTTGCAAGGCGTGTGACACAGTGCGCAAGAGTGAGTGTGCTCAAAAGTATGTCCGAGATCCTAATTTAGCATCACAGAGGGTCAGCAGACAGGTTACTGTCACCACAGTGTTGTGGCCTTGAGGGTACTGCGAAAGAGAGTTAGTCTCTTGATGCATTGTTTGGTGTTCCACCAAGCTTGTTCCTCATGTGACTCCTGTGCACCTGCTCATCAAAAAATGCCTGATTGCCCACATTCACTATCCCAATTCAAGGAATGCTTCCGAATTGTACTCAACACGCATATGTCTCAGTGGAGTTTAGCCCCCCATCGTGTGTGTTGACCCAGCCTAGAGACACTTACACACACACACACACACCCACACACACACACACACACACACACAAACACACACGTTGTGTTTGTTGTTCAGTGTGTGGCTGATTGGTTGTCTTTGTGCATCTTCACCCATGTATTTCAATTCTCTTTGAAGGATTTGGGTGGATGTTTTGTTGAGTTTTTTTCTCTGCATGCTCTGGGACTCCTACGTCTTCACTCTGCACATTCCTCATGTTTTGCAATTGCCATTGCTGCCACAGTGTGGCACTGAATCTCACCAAAACTGTAGTTTCTGATTGAATCCTTTGTATTTGTGTCTATTTGTGGCAAAACTGTGTGTTTATGCACTTTGATGGTCACTTGTTACATTGTCCAATTGAACACTGCTGGCAGTGTTAGCCCCTAAGAGCACTTATTGGCTGCACATGGCTGAGGGTATGTAACACACACAACAATGTTTGCCTCAACAGTTCTGTTGTTGTTTGGCACACAACCACTACTTTATCACTACATTGCTTGTGGGCTTAGGCCAAAAAAATACATGATTTTGTTGAACATGCTGGGGTTGTGAGACCTACATTCACCTTTGTATCACTACAGTGATGGGGGGTTATACCCCATAACACCTATGTGCTTGACAATGTTGGGGGATTGAACCCCAAACTCACCTTTTTGTCACTACAGTGATGGGGGTTATACCTCATAACCCCTATGTGCTTGACAATGCTGGGGGATTGAACACCACTTTCACCTTTTTGCCACTACAGATATGGGGGTTTGTCAGCTATATCTCTTTATGTGTCAATTTGACAGGCAGGTTACACACAAAGCACAATTTTGGCATGAAAGTACTGGGGGAGTGTTCGGTATCCATCCCTATGTGGTGGACAATGGTGGGAGTGATAGAAATCTACCCCCTCTGGCGTGGACAGAGGTGGGAGTGTTAGGCATCCATCCCCCTATAGGTAGAGAATGCTGGTAGTGTTAAACATCCACCCCCTATAAGTAGAGAATGTTGGTAGTGATAGACATCCACCCCCTAAGGGGTGGACAATGGTGGGAGTGATAGACATCCACCCCCTATAGGTAGAGAATGCTGGTAGTGATAGACATCGACCCCCTATGGGGTAGACAATGGTGAGAGTGATAGACATCCACCCCCTATAGGTAAAGGATTTTGGTAGTGTTAGACATCCACCCACTATGGGGTGGACAATGCTGGTAGCGTTAGACATCCACCCCCCATAGGTAGAGAATGCTGGTAGTGATAGACATCCACACCCTATGGGGTGGACAATGGTGGGAGTGATAGACATCCACCCCCTATGTGGTGGACAATGGTAGGAGTGATAGACATCCACCCCCCCTAAAGGTAGAGAATGATGGTAGTGTTAGACATCCACCCCCTATGGGATGGACAATAACCCTGGGCGCAGCACTACGCTACGCTCGCGTAGTTCGCGAAGTTTGCGCAACTTCGCACTACATGAGCTGCACGTAGCACAGTGCGAACACGCATAGCGCAGCGGTAATTTTTTGCTTGTTCGCGGTCCTCAACGTCATGTTCGCAACCGCGAGCAAGCAAAATGACATCCCGGCGAGACTCTCAATGCGGGGAGGTCAGGTTTCTCATTGCGAGTGGTCGTGCATGCTCGCGACTGCTCACGATGAGAAACTACCAGTTCGCGTTGAGAAAGCTGCTGCTCGAGTAAAAATCTACTCGAGTGGCAGAAAACTACAGCTCGCACTGTGCAAGATGCCGTTTTCAATGATTGCACAGTGCCGGATGCTTGTTCGCACTGTGCAATCATTGAAAATGCATCTTGCACAGAGCGAACATGCTACTATGCAGCTCGCGTAGTGCTACGTGAAGTTCGCGTAGTGCGAAGTGCACTTCGCGTAGCTTTGCGTAGCGCTACTTAGCGAACTACGCCCAGTGTTAATGGACAATGGTGAGAGTGATAGACATCCACATCCTATGGGGTGGACAATGCTGGTAGTGTTAGACATCCAGTCCTCTATAGGTAGAGAATGCTGGTAGTGATAGACATCCACCCCCTATAGGGTGGATAATGGTGGGAGTGATAGACATCTACCCCTATAGGTAGAGAATGCTGGTAGTGATAGACATCCACCCCCTATGTGGTGGATAATGGTGGGAGTGATAGACATCGACCCCCTATGGGGTAGACAATGGTGGGAGTGATAGACATCCACACTCTATGGGGAGGAAAATGGTGGAAGTGATAGACTTCCACACCCTGTGGGATGGACAATAGTGGGGGGGATAGACATCCACCCCCTAGGGGTTTATTGCCTTTCACAGGGTCGTGACGTTTTTGTGTGTGGTAGGTGTCTGACTTACCGTCTATGAAGAAAGAGTCAGTTACGGTTGTTGATTTGACCATAGGCATACAGTATAGGGATGACATGTGCGATCGGATACATGGCTGCTTAGTCTCGTTCGCAGTGATCATGTTGTGGTGCAAATCGGACATGAAATACAGCTCTTCCGGATGCAGTGACGTGCTGAAGGTAGCAACCTGTTCGGCGCGTAGGAATTACACATCCTACTTGGCTGGCTGGAAACTGCTTTGGGAATTTCTCTGGACTATAATATTCACCATTTACGGAGCTGGGTTGTATGGAAAATGGTGCTGTAATCGGAGCATATGAGTCGCTCGGGAATTGGAGACATTTGCTCATCGTACTTCGTAATTTGGATTGACCGGTTCCTGGAACGAGTCGGTGGGAAGGTAATGCGACAGACGACTCACGGAGGGCCTTCCGAGCAAGATCGAAATCAACCCCATAGTGTGGAAATATTTCTTTGCATCACATTAACAACTGTCTTGTTTTCATTTTTAGAAGTGTATGGTCTCATTTTAAGGGTTGAATTTTCTTACTCAATTGTCATGTTTTCTCATTCATGCAAAACTATAGAATGATTGAATTTCTTTTTTATGGTTTGAATGTTTTCCATTTTTCAAAAATTGTATTTAGTGTATTGAAAGTTAAGTTAGGTATTGAGTGAAGAGGGAAGATGTTGTGGTGATCTTTGTTCATGTCACATCCTGCAGATTGTTTGCCTTGTGTAGTGTAGTGTGTGATGCATGAGAGTTTAGAATTCATTTACTATTCTAAGTTCTGTCATAGAATGTTTTGGTTCAAACTAAGGGGCCAGTTCTCTCCTGCGCTGTTTATGATGAACATGAATAAACAAGACGCTCCCTGAAATTACAGAGTGTATTGCATTGTACTTCCACAGTGAAACTGATGAGCAGTGTGCTGTACCTCTGCGAGGCAGCTCGAATATTATTGCTGCTGTACAGTATACTGTTCTTGGCAGTTCAGTAGCTTCAGACTTAGCACAGCAGGATGAGTACAAAATGATTTTGGAAAGTTATGACGTCTGAAGCTTCACAAGTTTATACAATCCTATTGTTTCCACCAGAATCAGAACCACACATTAGGTTTTGACTTAGGCTGATGACACCACAATGGATCGTGTTCTAATAGATCAACAGAGTTAGAGTAACCTACTACTTGTCACAAAGTATTTTTATGTTTCAAAATAAATCGTAGCTGGTGTCATGTTGCGTCACAGGAGGAGAGAGGAGGTGGGAACGTTTGGGGAGTTATCTTGTCTAGGAGTTAGAGTATTATTACTCTGTGTTTGCATTTGATTTCAAGCTATCATTGTGTTTCTACCTCAAAAAAGCAAAGGCCAAAGTGGATAAAGCAATATGAAAGCAAATAACAGATATGGAGTGGAATTTATTTTCTCCATGTGCGTGGACATACCACCTCTGAATTATGTCTGCAACAGTTTATGACGCTCCACTATAGTTTAGACACAAGTCTTCTGACTTGGACAGGTTGGAACATGAACTATGAAAAATGCATTGCAGTTGGCAGGGGATACACCTTTGGGGATAATCCAACTCAAGCCTTTGTAGAGATCTTCCATGGTAGAAACCATCTAGAAGTCTTAGGCCCTTCTTTCGATTTTGTTGGGGATTGAACTCCCTTTTAAATCAACAGAGCTCACACCCCACAGAACTTTTGGTTCACCCGCGCTTTTCTAGAGGTGGACCAAGCGCTTAGATTATGATGGTACAGCCTCAGCTGGTTCTGCAGTTGAAAAAACTGACAGCCTGTCAGCCAAACAGCCGTCGGTCATTATGCAGCAGAAGGACCACACTGACTACACCAGTCTTTCTGACACATTTTTTGTGTTCGGAACCATGAGGCAGAGCCTTGTGGTCTAAACAGGAAACAATACAAAAGACTTCTATGCAAAGGAAGAAAACGCTCAGTGTATCGGTCTCTTTGCATTTTATTCTTCAGAAATAATCACACAATTCAGGGGTTTGTCGTGAAAAACAAAAAAGTTAGAGGAGCGGGGACAATGCAAAATGGCTCCCACTCAGCAACCTTCTCTGCCTCTGTGCTTCTGATGCAGTGATATCCCTATCAAGCTGACGGGCATCACTTTATATTGGGGCGTTCCCCTGCCAGAGGTCATGGCCTTCTTTGACCTGGTGGGCTGGAGGACCACCTGCCAGGGTTTAAATGGCATCCCAAGTCATTTACATATAATACGCACAGATTACATTCAGACGTGTATTAATTACTTTAGCAATAGCGGGAGTTTTGGGATCCTGCAACTCACGGACAATATTGACAAATTGCTGTAATGTTTGGACTACGCTGCAGGTAGACCAAAGAAGAATATTTCAAATTCTTACCTGAGGGATATTTTTAATACAGCTATTAACAAGTGCTGACCAGTATTAGCATGCAGGGCATGTAATAATGCAGTCAATAAACTCTCTGCTCATAGATGTATCTTAAGTACGATGTTTAAACACTCTAGCCCTGCAATCTGGATTTTCTAATTAGAGATCTTAATGAAAGAACGTTTCTGCCAGCTACTGGTTTTACTTGTCCGTTGAGTATAGGCGTGTCTGGCAAAGAAAAACCGTGGTGTAGTGTGTGTAATCCATCAAGAAGAGAAACCGCTTATGAGTCCTGAGGCTGACGGTTTCTAGTTCATCATGTTGTATTTTAAAGACGTGTGTTTTAATAATGATGAGTCTTTTTACTGTTTCTAAATAGGCTGTTATTGTAAGACATGCTGTGATCCTTTTTTAAGTTGTTCCAAAATATTTCGAAAGAATGTGTTTATATGCATTTATTTTATATTTCTTTTAGTTTTTTAAAAATAATTTTTATGTATTTCATTTTTTTTTTTAAACTGTAAATAAACACATGTAATTGGTCTTTTGATAGTAAACTGGTTGGTCAATGCAGTGTAAATTATAAATACACCATAAATGTTTAACATTGTTTACATGTTCAGTTTCCAGATGTCCTTTCGGCAAAATAACTAGACTAGTTTTCTTCTATACAAAGGTACTCTGTCTAACATTAAATTGCACATATAACTGTCGTCTTAATTTGGTAGAAAAAGTAGATGAAATTGTCAGTTTCCCTTATATACAACTGTAAGTCCTACACTAGTGTAGAAAATTATTGTAACATTTAATGTACAATTCTTTGCACTGATCCCGAGATATATCATGATCGCGTTCTCTGCATTGCGCCAAAAATGAAAGAGTTGGTGGGTTTATTCACTGCACAGCACATACATTTGGGGCATATTTATCATAGGGTTGTGTCGCTTTCGGCTATTCAATGTGGTGCAAAAGTGATGCAACCCTTAATTTTTATTCATCAAGCCCGGGAAGGCCACCTCGCGTAGCCCTGATTGGCTTGATAAATCCAGAGTAAAGAAACACAGCACAAATTGCTGTGTTGTGTGGGTCTGCCCTGGGATGGCATTCATGGGTGGAGCGCAGGTATTCCCACACATCCACCCATGGATTCCGAAGCATTCTCAAATTTACCAATACTGGGAATGTGTCAGAATAGTACGCCTTCCCTTGCGAGGCGTAACAAGGAGAAATATTTTTATTTCTCTTTGTTACTTCCTCTTTCTATGTGTGCAAGATGAAAATGCCTAAGGGTATTGTTTTTCTGCAGGAAAGTGTCCCTTCCTGCACAAAAACAATACTGGGTATAGCACAGTCACACTTGCACCATGGTGATAGGCTGCACATTGTGTGCAAGTGCTAAAAGACAGGAATGAGCCAAATTATGTTAAATACAACACATTCCTGCCTATTCCCTGTCAGCCACTACATTATTGTAAGTATGCCCCTAAACCTAATAATCTCTGAGTTACTGCATGCTCCTCAGAAAGCAGAATTTGCGCTCTCACATTCTCTGCTGTCTGCAGTCCATGCACTAACTCGGAAATTTTGAGTTAATATATGCGCTGAAGATGGAAATATTAAATGCACAGACTCCTGCTTCAGCATAACACAGAGAACATGATTATAATACTTCCCACTCAGTAGTCTAGCTTATCAGCACACAAAAATTTTCAAATCAGCAGGAGATGAAACAGAAAAGGGTTAATTCCTGAAAGACCACTGTAATTCTAATAGTTACTGGGGGGAAGATTTATCAAACTTTCACACAGCACAGCAAGCCTCCTTGCTGAACTGCATGAAAGGTAAAGGGAATGAATGAGCTGTATTAAACTGTATGCAGTGCATTCCTATATTTTCCTTTCACCGGTGCCCTTTTGGCTGCTTAGATCCAATGCAGGCACCCTTGCATCGTTGTGCAAGGGTGCTTGCGTTGTAGCCAGGATTGCTTTTCTGCAGGAAGGAGCACCTTCCTGCACAAAAACAATCCACAAAGGCATTTGCCTCTTACAAAGAGGAATCGATGAGGAGAAAGAAATATATTTCTCCTCTTTGCTCATCCCCCTGGAGAGGCATAGCATGTTGACACATTTCCAGGATTACCAGTGCTGGTCAATCTGGGAATGAGCCAATAGCTATGGTTGAATGCATGGGAACACTCGCTCCACCCATGGAACATCTCCCTGGGGTAGAGTAATGCAACACAGCGATTTGCGCTGCGTTACTCTAGATTCATCAAGCCATGCAGGGTCAGGCAAGGTGGCCTTGCGTGGCATAATAACTCTAACTTTAGTGTTGTGTCACCCTTGCACCGTCCTTGCGTGACACAAGGGCGACACAACACATTCAAAAAAATGCCCCTGCATTTGTGTTCCCTTGTAACAATGTTAAAATATTGGCAATTTTGCATCTATGTTAGTTAGGGCTATAATATATCCCTCCAAAATAATAAAGCAAATACACCTTTGTTTCTTGACGGTAGAAACCATTTTATAACCCTTGCTCTTAAAATCATATTCCTCACCAAAAAGGAGAAGTTATGGTGACAATGTTGAGGGACACCAGCATAGAGAAGGGAGTACTACTGCTTGGATCAATCAGCATAATTCTCCTTTTCCATGCTACAATTTTTCTATTGTCTGTGCCCCAGGACATATTTATAGCTGTAGGCGAAATTACTAGTAAGTAACTATGGCCTTACTTAGAAAAACTAGTAACATGTAATCCTTTGAAACAGTAGTAAGATAAATTCCTTCATTAGTATATTTTTGGCTGCAAATTCTACATGCAAGAAAACATTACAACACGTTCTTCCAGTAGAGAATTCTCCAATGGATATTACAATCATAAAGGACCTTCACTCAACACTCCATTTGGAGAATTGTGCATTTCTAACCTTCCCTAATAAGGCCTTAGTGATATTGCTTATTTGTATATGTATGGAGCTGGAGATATAGTTTGTGGTTGGTTATTAGCTCATTGTCAATGTATGGAGTGGGTTATAAAATAGTTAACACTTTCCCTACATCATTCTGAATACAGATTTAACTTATTTAGAATTAGGAAATAAAATGTAAGGGGCTCATTTCCTTTGCTGCCTGAGATTAGTTAATCGGAATAGAGTGTACGCTTTCTTACAGTAAGAATTTCAGTAGAATTGTTCCATATGTCAAGATCACCTACATCGCAATAGTTGCTAGTTCTTACAATGAACATTAGTTATACCTAGGAGGTATATTTACAAGACCCTTTCGCCTTTGGAGCAACACATTCTTTTATGCTACGGCGTTGAAGCGCCATTTCACCTATTTGCAAGGCGGCGCTAAGCCACTTGACGTGGCTTAACGCCACCTTGTAAAATTGCCCGTTTCCGGAGCAGTCTGCTGCTGCAAAGGAGAAGGCAGTGGGTGTTGCTGTTGGCTTTCCACTGCAAAACCAAATGCTTTTGATGCTTCCCAAGAATTACAAGTCTGGGGCAGCTCCACAAACTAAGGCCACATAATAACTGGTCTTACAAGGAAAAATGTTTAATTTCTTCTAATTTTTTGCTCTTTCTAATGGCCTAATTATGAGTCTGGGGATCCTGAGACCACCAGACTTATGGTAGGGTAGAGGTGGCGGTCTTCCATCCATCATATTATGACCGTAGTGGTCGCGCCACACTGGGACTGCTGACTCCGATAGGGAATCGCTGTTCCCTGGTGCTGGGGAGACTGTCTTGAGACAGTAATACGGTTGACAAGACTATCATGGTACAGTCAAGCATATTCCGATTTTCCTCACTGCCACTGATTTCATGCAGGTGTTTCCTCCATGAAAACAATGGCAGTGAGAAAAGAAAATGGGCCTCAATCCATGTAGATGAACACAGGGAAGCACATCATGTGCCCCCTTGTGTGCATGCAACCCCAGTTCCAACACCGCATGGACTTCACAGTCCATGCCTTGCTGGAACTTCCTTTAACGTTCCCATTGCGGGGACTATTTTTGTAGGAACTACAGTGAGACTACAGTGAGAACGTCAAAGCATCACCCTGTCGTGTAGTTCCTATAAAGACCATACAGGATCTGCGCGTTTGGACAGCATACACTGTAGGATTAGTGTAAAACTGATTCTGAACACCCCCACCAGGTATGTTGGCCTTTTGTATCAGCTAGCTCACAGTGCCACTAGAATGCAAGGAGAGAATAGTGCTTGGCAACCATCAAACATGACAACCCTGATCCCTCAGGATCGTGGAAACAATGTACTACAATCCACTTAGTCACTGGCGCTTACTTCGTCTGTCTTAGAGAGATACACAAAATAAACAGACTGGGTGTTTTCAATAATTATATATTGAACATTTGTTATTCTGGTATAAAATAGATGAGCTGCAACAACCGTTAGACAGTAGCAGATATATAGGATTAGAAGCACTAGGAAAGGTAACGGATGGTAAAGCTCTACCATCTTACAGTGATCATGAATACATATGAGTTTATAAAATGCATGACAACAAAACGAAACTTACTCCTACTATGTCTCCCTAACTAGATGCACCTAAGTGTATCTAGTATGTGTGTAGGTGTTAAGCCAAGAATTCCGTCCTGGTCTCAAGTTGCACACCCCGCGAGGGATGTAAGACCACTGCCGGCTGGAGTGTCTGCATGCAGGAACCTTAGCGTCTCTGGTCAGTGTGTTGGCCGGGAAGTCCTGGTCTCCTCTATCTATCTTAGCAAGATGTGATGTATATATACCAATAGGAGAGATGCAGTGTATTTATGCGTCATACAGCGCATCCCCACGTGTTAAACATGCCGCAGCTCGGTGTTGCCATATTTGGCATAACACTGCGCTCTGCCATTTTCTTTTAGCAAATATGCCCCCTAGTCTTACAGGAAACAGAAAGTGTGGCGACTGATATAACATTGATCTAGCGACTCCTGTTATATAAAGTTTCTGTGTACTGAAGGAATTATTAAGAAGAGTGTCCAGGCAAAACTTACCAAATCTCCTACAGTAATTCACCAACAATAGAACCTAAGGACATGGTTTACTTCTAAAAGCTCCAAATTCTTATATCGGTCCCTGCTAATTTCACCCCAAAAACAGTCAGTGGTAGGTATCCACTCGATTTTTTGAAAGATGCCCTTTTCCAGGGGTCTTCAAAAAATGTGCGTGAATGCAGCTGCTTTATTGACATTTTCCTTACTGGCAAGCATTTTCCCTATAAAGAACCAAGAGAGACAAATTCATGCCACATTTTCATGTTAATCTTTAAGTAGATTTATGTGCAATTCGGTAGTATATTTCCAATTTTTTTTTTATGAATCTCCCAAAAGTCCGTTTAAGATCCCGTCATTCTGGAATTATGTTCGACAGTACTGCATTAGTCAATCATTGGTTATCATTAGACATGGCAGCACAGAAGGATTGACTCCTCTTCTTGTAGTGTCTCCAAATACACTGCATTCAATCTATTGGACCATACTCAAGTTTAGTAAGATGCCTTCTAATAATAATGGACTCCACTCTTATGACATTTGGCCTAATACATTTACTTGTAAATACTGAGATTCAAAACACCTAGATCCATCAAAGGTAATCAAATGTCATCTATTTTAGCAAGCCTAATGTACACACACATGGGGGAAAGGAGAAACTTAGAGAAGTGACTTTTGGATCTGCATACCAATAGCTGGCATTTGCATTACCTGTCTGAATTCTGTCTTGCCAATGGGAGCTCCTGCACTAAGTCGACCGCCAAGGGCAACAACAGGTGCACCTGTCATAGATGCCACTCCATCTACATTTGAATGAGGGGAGTCTTGAATCTCCACCTGCCACACACTCTGCACTGTATGATTAAGATATCCACAAAAGGCAAAACGCATGTGCATCAGCCATATTTGAACACATTTGTTCAGATAGTGGTTATTCATTTTCCAAGTTTTTAAGCACACAATGGTTAGGCCTCAACATAGTTCTCTGTAAACCTCTGCTGAACCCCTGGGAGCTGTGACACAAGCAGCAGGCTGTTCCCCAGAGAAATGCATGTTAAGTTCTAGCAGAACCGACAATTTGAAAACAAAGAAAAATGGAATAAGCAAAATTCCATCAGCATGATAGACTGGACTATAAACAAGAATACACATGCGGGGAAGCTGCCACCTCTGGGGGAGGACCTGACTGCCAGATGATCCTGTGCCGTGCCGTGAGGGGAACGGCTGCAAACTCATTTGGCCCAGCAACCCGACCGCCGCGAGGGCAAGGGACTACACCCCCCAGGTGCCCCGGCGGTCGGGTGACGTCAGCGGAGCGCCCGGAGGCGCGGGACAAAGGCGGGAGTGCCGAGCGCTGCTGGGGAGCGCTGCGGGGAAGCTGCCACCTCTGGGGGAGGACCTGACTGCCAGACGATCCTGTGCCGTGCCGTGAGGGGAACGGCTGCAAACTCATTTGGCCCAGCAACCCGACCGCCACGAGGGCAAGGGACTACACCCCCCAGGTGCCCCGGCGGTCGGGTGACGTCAGCGGAGCGCCCGGAGGCGCGGGACAAAGGCGGGAGTGCCGAGCGCTGCTGGTGAGCGCTGCGGGGAAGCTGCCACCTCTGGGGGAGGACCTGACTGCCAGACGATCCTGTGCCGTGCCGTGAGGGGAACGGCTGCAAACTCATTTGGCCCAGCAACCCGACCGCCGCGAGGGCAAGGGACTACACCCCCCAGGTGCCCCGGTGGTCGGGTGACGTCAGCGGAGCGCCCGGAGGCGCGGGACAAAGGCGGGAGAACCTCTCGCAACGCGAGTCGCGCGCGGGAGCGGCCGGGCTAAGGCCGGGACAAGGCGGGACCATCTAAGGCCATCATAGGCCAGAGGAGGCCGGGACGGGCCACCTCCCCTGGCCGTGCATTCAAAATAGGTAAGACATCTTGTGCAAAGTCTTTCACGCCCCTGCAGGTGCCTGCAGCTATTCACAACATGTCTTGTAAAGGGGCCCCGAAAATTCCTACTGGGTCTAGGGACCTGGCCAAGGGGACGATGGTTCAATACCTAATCAAGACTACACCGTCTACTGTCCAACAACCCGTAAGAATTGCACGAGACCGACTGTTCACCGATTGTTCCGATAGTGACATCATTCCCCCTCAGTTTGCCGTCTCATCACCAAACTTATCATTCCTGGAGGAACTTAATAGTCTATGCCAATCCAAATATGCGGCCGTTAAGTCGACATCAGAGCACACTAATGCCTCCTTTTGTCCTACACTCATCACAAGCCCCCCTCCCAGTTCAGTATCCCCACCCTATGGAAACCGCTTGGGTACTTCTCTCTGCTCACCTAAAACAGGTAACACGAACCCTACAATGTTTTTCCAGGACCACTCTGGCGACAGAAAACGATTAGCGGACAAACACACAGGCACCCATGCTAAGGAGAATAAATTCCTTGAACCCCCAATCATACCAACACTCTTGGCCCAGATACAAACTATCATTAGTGCCGCAATACACCCGCTAATAGAAAGAATGAACGACCTTGGCGATAGGATCACGGCAATAGAGGAAAAGATCAGGATAAACTTGCTCCCCCTAAAAAACTTGGCTGACTCCAATCTATTACAGCCTTCACGTGATACTGTAAAGCCTTCAATAACTCCACAAAGTAGTGTCTTCCAACTCCAACGGGCAACCCCAGCTATGCCAACTCATCCCAGCGAGAAAGTTCCCATCAAAATAAAAACAATACCCAGCTGTTCTGTTAATACGGGGCTGAACAACGTAACAACACTACCCAAAGGACCACTCACCAAGATAAGAAACATGCAAAAGAAAACAAATCACATCCATCTACCACCGGAGGCTGCCCCGTTCATGGGTGTCCTGTCTGGGGTGCCGGAACTTCCAAAGGGAAAAACCGAAAGTGAACAGGAGCTGAGAAATAAGGCACTATTTTGGCTAACAAAGAATAGACCCCTACCCCCTTACATTGATGGTAGAATACAATGTGTTAGAAGGGTGGGATGGTTAGGGCCGCTTCGATAAGAGCGACCCGGTGATCTGGTGCTGATAAAGATCATTAATTGCGATGTTGTCCCTTACCTCCAATCTTGGAAACCACAAATAGGAGATGGTCCAATACACACCTGGGGTCTATCTGATTTTTATCCTAGAGAATCACTACACCCCTATTCAAGATCATCGTAGAGACTAACTTTTGGTTGGGACAATACAGCTCCAGGGCGAGCGGCTTTTAATACACAGTTCGTGATATGATTTGAAATGATTTGAAATGTAATTGTGTTTATATTTTGCAAGGTGCTTTTATGATTTTATACTTAAATCGAATAAAGCTAAAGTTATTATTATTATTATTAAGAATACACATGTGTAAAGTTGTAAGGATAAAAGGACCTTGAAAATATAAAGTGCCAAAATAAAATATCAGCTTGCAATTGACTGGCACCTAGGTGTAACTTGCGCAAGGAAGGTGGAACATGGTGGGATCTGCTGAGCGGCCGCTTCACTCCAGTGAGGCTCCCGTATCGACCTCTACAGCGTTTAGCAGTAGAGATGTTCTGAAGCAGCCAGACTTCTCGTTTGAATGACCCTAGGTTTAGTGGGGAAGTTCTCTTTTTCTGTGATTCTTGGAAAAACTTGGTATCCTTTTTTCTCCCGCTCCTTCGTATCAGTCCGTGGCTGTCGCTTCTCTGAGCGTGCTTGTGAGCCACTGAGAGAGTTCTGCTTGTGGAAAGCTGATACTAGGCGTTTACCGAATGTGTTGGGGCTTGGAAACTGCTACTCCCACCCCTCCGTTACCTTGCTTGCTGCGGTGGAGTGCGGCAGCGATGGAGCTCCGGAGGGGCCGTAGAGTCCGTGGCCTCCTTCTCCGGGGCATTCGAGGCAGCGTCAGAACCGGTGCCTCCGGTGTGCTCGAGGCAGCTTCAGGCGGGGAAACGGAGGTGTGCTGTTGCCGAACGTGTCAGGGGCAGAGACACAGGAGAGAAAGGGCTGCCGCTGCAACACCGAGGAAGAGGAGAAGTATAGGGAGATTTCTTGGCATCAGCATCAGCACCAGCATTTTTTCAGGTTAGAGCAATCCCCACACCCAGTGTTTCTAAGAGAGGTAGAAAACGTGGAGTGAAGATTCAGTGTGGCACAGATTCTACAGACTCCCCCCTTCTTGAGATTGACAAGTCTGCTGAGGCTGCTAAGAGTCAGGTTTCCCCTATAGATACCAGCAGAGAGAATATTTCTACTTTTTTATGTGGTGAGGTTAAGGCGAAACGGGCGAAGACGCGCAAGTCTAAAAAATCTACTTTAGCCCTTAGTACTAAAATAACGCCCTCTTTAAGGTCTTACTTCAAAGTTCTGCCACAAGTTTTAGACCTGGTAAAAGAGGGCACACAAGGAGGGGTGAAGGAGGAGGGGAACTCCTGCCAAGTGGTACCTGTGCGAGCTATCTCTCTTGTCGGAGTCTCTGATATGGAAGGGCAGACAAGAGGTTTGTCAGGGGCTGACACCCTCCAACCCGACAGGGGGGACTCGGATACCAGAACTGAGGTATTGAGCTATGATACGGAAACCCCAAGTTCAGAGCAACCAACAGGGGGAGCAACAGTGCCTCAGCAGGAGCCTCAGGTGGAAACTACCCCGGGGAAAGGAAACCCCCAAGGTGGGGCAGGCCCCTTTGGGTCCTTCTTGGATTCTATGATCGCGGCATTATCTCTGGATATCAAAAGGGGGTTTGAAGTCTCCACAGCTAACCAAACTGAAATTAGGGGCTTTTGTGAGTCCCTGGAGAGCAAGATAGACGCGTTAAACTCCAGAACAGTAGCATTGGAGGACTCGGTGGCAAGTCTGTCTGCCCATCTAGGTAAAGCTGAATCAGATATCATCAACCTCAAAAGAGAAGACTTTGCCCTCTCTGACAGAATGGAAATATTGGAGAATAATGCTCGTCGTAATAACTTATGAGTCCTTAATGTGCCAGACGGGAGCGAGGGGTCTGATATTAAAAACAATGTAATTACTCTCTTAAAAGAAGCGCTAAATCTTGATCAATCCATAGAAAACCTGGGAACAGACATCCAAAGGATACATAGGGATCCTTTTAGAAGGAATCCACAGAGGTGTAAACCCAGAAAGATTCTTGTTAACTTCCACACGTATTCTTTAAAAGATCGAATCTTGGATCTGGCATTAAAGCAAAAGACTCTGAGCGCTAAAGGTGTCTCCTTTCAGATAAGATGAGACCTGTCTAGGGCAACCCTGGACAGACAGTGGGAGTTGGGCAGAAGATTGAAGGCCTTTAGGAAACTTGGGGCGGTCGCACAGCTTAAGTTCCCAGCTGCCCTTAAAATAATGTACTACAACAAAATGTACAATGTTAGGTCAGTGTTAGCTGCTGATGAGTTACTGTCGGCTTTGTCGGACCTAGGTAGAGAGGAAGGTCCGTCAGGGTAGACCTAGGTTAATCATAGGTTATCATAGGTTTTGGTTTAACTGTTGGCTTAATTGATGGTAACCCTACTATATTTTTGGCTCTCAGGTCGCTCTGTACCTCTTTTCTATATATTAACTTTTGGGAAAAAAAGCTGGGGTTTTCAGACTAGCAATGTGTTGTAACTTGTCACTTGGTTCCTCCCCCTTCTCCCTGTTTCCCCCCTCCCGCTTCTCTCCCGTTGGTTTGACCCGTGCTGTCACTTGAAGGCAGCTGTAGAATGTTGGTGAATTACTATCCTGTCAAGCAGGGAGCACCCATGAGGAATTGAACTTATTAAATGATATTGATCTCAACCACGTGTGGATTTCGTTACTACATTTTGGCGACGACGGAAACGGAGCTGAGCCAGAGTCAGTGGGGTGCTCTCCCCTGGAATTTGTGAGCTTGAACAAGGAAAAAGAAATGATTCTATGATTTATCTCGGGCGCTCTTGTAATTGTGATAGTGAAGAGGTGTAAGACCCGAGTTTATGAGCTTCGGAAGAGGTTAATGTTCATGAGTTGAGCAGCTCAAGTTCATGAGGAGAGCTCGCCATCGCCGCGCTTGGAAGTTGGAAATATGAGCCTGGGTGACTGACTTGGAAAAACGAGCTCTGGGAAAAAGGCGAAAGTCCGTGTGGAAATGAAATGGTGAGAGGAGCAAGAGCCAAGTTAATTGTGATAGTTCACGAGGTGAGCAGTTTCAGCTTAGTGAAGAGAGCTGAGCGGAGCGGGGAACAGATTCGGAATCGTTTACGCTGTTTTGTGAACTTTACAAATTGAGCCTTGGTGACGGATTTGATGAATGAGCAAGGCAAGGGTACCAAGTGTCCTCTGTTTCCGCAAGTGACATTGAGGTGTATCGGCGAATTGGGCGTTCAAAATTCTCCTCAGTTTTCATGATTGCAGCCAAAGTTCTGTCACATTTCACGAAATTCTCCTCAAATCTACAGTGCAAACCTGGGACAGCACTGCCACCGTCTGGCCTTTTAAGCATTAAAGCGAGTGTTCCTGCGTGAAGAGCTGGTTATTTTCTGAGGTGAAAGGAGGCTGGTCGTAATTTGAAAGGAGTAAAGAACGGCATACTGGTGAACTACCCACGTGAGGAATCGTTGATATGAGGTGCCAAGATGTATGATGGCTGTTACAAGTGTGAGTTCAACCTAATTTATTAATTTATGATGTGGGGTGCAGTGAATCCCACAGGAGAAATGATATGAGAAGGAGTTGGAAATTATTATTACTCGGACTGGGAAAGGAAAAAAAAGGTGAAAGTAATATCAGGTTTTACCTTGATATTCCCTTGATATTCTTATGGTGCAGGAAAGCAAGACTCAGGTCGGAGAACAAGAGGTACAGCGCAAGTCAAGGAGGTTAGACTTTTGAAGCTGTCGGAGGTGAAGTGTTCTGAGCAGGGAACCGTGTCAAATCCCTGACATAGCAGTGGAAACTGACCCGAGGCAGTGTGTCAAGCTATTACAGCATGAGTGAGTGACTGCATTGGTAAGCTAATTTTTCCTAAACAAAGTATTGTCGGATGCGAGTAAGGAACAGCCTCTGTGGAACCGAGCATGTTGGTATAAGCGTTTAAGGAAAAAACTCCCGAAGGCTGTACCCCAGTTGTAAAAACACAGCAGTGGTGCTAGTGCGTGTGGGAAGACATTGAAACCGTGTGAGGAGACGGGAGCGGGACAGGGTGTGTTTCAAACCCCTGCTCCCGCGTTTGAAACAGATCTAAGGAGGCGTTCTTGTGCTGCGTGAAGAAATTGAGAATAACAGGGTGTACAGCAAACCCCTGGTGCAGCGTATATAAGCTATCTGAGGCAGTGTGCCATGAGGTGATGCGCATTTCATGAAAACAGTGAGAATAACAGGGTGTACAACAAACCCCTGGTGCAGTGTTATGTTATGTTATGTTATGTTAAATTTAGCTTATAAAGCGCACGTACGCCCGTAGGCTTCATGGCGCTGTAGGAAGTTTTCAGAGCATAACACAACAACAGGAGGACAACTTAGGACGTCTAAGGATAAGCTTCTCTAAAAAGCCAGGTCTTAAAGGCTAGTCTAAAGGCTAGAATATCCTCGTGTGACTTTAAAGAAGCTGGCAAGGAGTTCCAGAGGGAGGCAGCAAGAAAATGAAAAGAGCTGCCGCCCTGACGTTGTTTCCTAACAACCGGCACCATGAGCACGTTTTTGTGACCAGAGCGGAGGTTGCGGGAGGGGGTGTATCTGGCAAGCAGATTGATGATAAATTTGGGGCCTTTACTTTGTAATGCCCTAAAGATGATGCAGCCGGTTTTAAAAGCCACCCTCTGGGCTACCGGCAGCCAGTGCAGGTCTGCCAGGCCTGGCCTGATGGACTGCCATTTAGGAAGCCCACAGATCAGCCTGGCCGCCTGATTTTGAACCAGCTGCAGCCTCTTGAGCTGCCCGGCTGGAAGGCCCAAATATAAACTATTCGAGTAGTCCAGCCTAGACAGCACAAGGGCGATGGTCACCTGTATCAGGGCAGAATGGGTTAGGAAATGGGCAATCTTTCTAATCTTGCACAGCTGAAAGAAGCAAGCGGAAACCACTGACCCTACCTGACTTTTCAGGGAGAGGTCTTCACTAAAGGTGACTCCAAGGCTCTTAACTGTGCGGGATTTGGAGGGGGGGTTTCCCATCTCCGGAGGCCAAAATTGAGGTCCCCAGCTGAGTTCGCTCTTCCCAGGCAAGATCAATTCAGTCTTGCCTGGGTTAAGTTTTAGGTGGTTAAGGCCCATCCATCTCTGGATATGAGCCATGACCTCCCTAAACTCAGTGACAGCATCCGGCGACCCCAGGGGGAAAACCAATTGCAGATCATCCGCGTAGTTAAAGATCCACACTTTGAATTTCCTCAAGGAGTACAAAAGGGGACGCAAGTATAAATTAAATAAAAGGGGGGACAGGGATGAGCCTTGAGGGACCCCGCAATCGTTCTTAATTCTAGGGGCTGTGAAGGTGCCCAATCTCACTGCTTGAGTCCGGTCGGACAAAAATGATTCCACCCAGCTCAGGGCAGCACCTCTGAGGCCTGCCTGCTCGACACGGCCGACCAAAATAGTGTGGTCGACCGTGTCGAATGCAGCAGACAGGTCAAGAAGCACCAGTGCCTGGTGGACATCCCTGTCTGCGTTACACCGAAGTGTATTCTGGACTGCCAGGGTTACCGTCTCGGTCGAATGGCCTGGACGGAACCCAGCTTGATTTGGCTCCAGAAATCCAGTGGTTTCCACAAAGTTGGAAAGGCAATTGGAGACGTGAGCCTCCAATATCTTGGATAGGAACGGCAGCAGGGATATAGGACGATAATTTGATGAGTCCTGAGGGTCCAGACCTGGTTTTTTAATTAGAGGGATCAGCAGAGCGTGTTTAAAGCCAGTAGGTACCCTGCCCTGGGTCAGTGATTTATTTAGTAGGGGTAGAATACCCTGAGGGATAGTCTGACCGATTTCCGAGGATAGTTTCCAGAGTTAAAAGCGCTCCTCTGCGCTTAATGCGGCGATGTGTAAAAACATTAAAATACTGATCCAGCAATGTCTTTCCGCGTTGTGGATACTGCTGCTAACCTCCTTAGCCACAGGCGGAGACCCCCTGCCACAGGGTCGTCAGCCTGCAAATGCAGTGTATGATATTGATCTGAGGCAGCGCGCCGTGAGGTGATGCAAATTTCATGAAGGAAGTGAGAATAACAGGGTGTACAGCAAACCCCTGGTGCAGCGTAGGAAATTGATCTGAGGCAGCGCGCCGTGAGGTGAAGCGCATTTCTTAAGAACTGTCACTTACGATTGAAAAGAATTTTGATTTTACAAGCGTCAAGAAGTATAAAATGGCCTCTTTCTTGGGATAAAAGAAAAGGAAAAAACGTGTGATGAATCTAACTGTGAAATTTACCTGTTGTCAGCTCACACGGGTAACGGCGCAAAGCAGTTTTTGAGTAATCTACTTTTGGAGCTGATTAAGGTGAATGACAACTGTGCTCCGGAGCAATCACGCCATCGCACTGGGTGGATTAAAGAGTATTTAGCTTCCCATCTCTTTTCACCTATTGCGTGTATCGCTAGTAACATAGTACCCATAGAAATTTTCTTGTTGTGTTCTATTCATCTGGTTATACAGTGGAATTAACATGGAAATAAACAAGAGGTATGACTCATCGCCACTGGAGCCATTTCTTGGAAGGGATGGTATTACTACAAATACTAAGGAAAAGTGGAAGGAAGATTTTCGTAATTTGTTAGATATTATAGAAAAGGAGGAACAATCATTACTCCCCAGTGATAAGGTGGAAATTTTGTTTAATAGATTAGGAGCAGGAGGAGAAGAGGTCTACATTAACATTGAAAAGAATGACCAAGAGGGAGCTGGAAGGAATGTAAGTGAAGAAGTTATGGAAGGTATTAGGGATTATTTTATGCAAGTGATGTCTCGTGATGTACAAAGATATGAAGTTATCAGGGATGACAAGGATGAAAAAGTGGAGATGAACATGAGTAAAGTTAACCCTGTGTGTGCTATCAACTTTGGAGGAAGTGAAATTATTAGGGTCGCGGATTCTGTGTCACACAGGAAAAGAAGTACAAAGGAAAAGATGTACATTGAAAATCAACTCTCCCATCTGAGAGGGGTGGAACAAAAGGCATTAAGATGGATGATATATCTAAAAAGCAATGAACTCGGTAGTGATCTGGTGAAAATCAACAGTACACAATTAGCTTGGTTTGAGCGGTTAAAAGAAAGAAAACCACCATATGAGGGTGAGGTGGCATGGAAAGGGACTGCTTGGAGAGTGGAATGGAGAAAAAAGGTAGTTATGGACAAACTCAAAGTCAAACATGGTATTTATAAAGGACTTGAAAGGAGGGAAAATTTAAGCATGAAATCTGTGAAGGAAGAAAGTGAAGAAGTTAGAAAAAATGAAAATGAGTTTGGTAGTAAGGGAAAATGTAAAGTTACTCCAACTAAAAGTCTTAAGGAGGAAAAGTGTAAGCCTATTCGACACAATTTTTGGAGAGAGTGGCATGAAGTTACATGGGGTGAACCCATGACCAGAGGTTCAGGTGCTGAGTATGGAAAGAGATCCGAAGGGGGAGGATGGTCTAGACCAGACAACGACTGTGATAAGGTGTATGAGGTCTGCGTGGTTACAAGGCGCAGACGCAGTGCGGTCTGGTCCAGGAAACTACCCAAGGAGAAGGTCTTAAAGTTTTGTTCTCTCACCTGCAAGGAAGGTGAAGATACGTTGGAGAGTAGCCTTGAGCATAATTGTAAATTCTTCCCTGGTGTTTGGGAAGCTTAGAGGAGATTGTGGAGGAAGTTAAGAGGTACACCTCAAGGTGCAACGCTCCTCCTCGATGTAAAACTTAGGAACTGACTGGTGGCTTACTGGCATAGCGGAAAAGCAGGTATTCTATGAATCATCTACTCTGCAGCATCCGCCAGGGAAATCTGTTTTCCACTTTGGTTATGGCCTGGACTTATGAGTGGCCATCACAGAACTTATAACCATCTTTAACATCAACCCTCCTGGGTAATATTGGAACTGAGGATTATTATAACTTTGACTTTGGGTTGGCCATCACAGAACTAATAACCCTTGTTTACTGTAGTACCACATGTGAAATATTAACTGAGTTTATCTAGAAGCCTGAAGTGATTGTCCCCCGGGACATTATGAAGGGGTAGATATGTTCTACCAGTGTCTACATTAGTTCTTTGAGGACACACACACGTATCATTAGTAGTTTTAAGCCTTACTGTTTCTTGTTAGTATTTTAGGGGCTAGGGGTGGACGGACATTGTGGGTCTTCATCTAACGCTTTACCCTTCCCTATCAGATTCTACCGGGATACCCTGGGGATTCATAGTCTTCCCACGGTTGATAGGTAAGGGAGGGGAATAGTAGTTAGAAGCTCAGGACTCTTCCCTGTTCCTGATTTCCTCCACCCCGCTCTCACTCAGACTGTCTTCGGATTTAAATTGGCTCTCTGCCAAAACTTTGGCAGAGGCCTTTGGTTCATCTTTCTCTAGGTCCCAGGTTCGTACAGGGGCTGCGGTCTTCTTTGCAGTACCCGCTATTAGGCCTCTTTGTGTAGTCGTAGTTTTTTTCTCTTTTCCTGTTTCTGTCTTCCTCTCTCCTTCTTTTTCTCCTTCTCTCTCTCGCTCTCTCTCTTCTATCCACTCCCCTCCTCTTTGCTTTTGCTCCCTGCCTTGTTCCCCTTTGTCTCCCTAGGGAGGATGATGTGTTGTAACTTGTCACTTGGTTCCTCCCCCTTCTCCCTGTTTCCCCCCTCCCGCTTCTCTCCCGTTGGTTTGACCCGTGCTGTCACTTGAAGGCAGCTGTAGAATGTTGGTGAATTACTATCCTGTCAAGCAGGGAGCACCCATGAGGAATTGAACTTATTAAATGATATTGATCTCAACCACGTGTGGATTTCGTTACTACACAATGCAATTGGCACTTCATAAATAAAATAAAAATAAAAAAGGGAACTTTTTTTATTCTCTCTGGACATCTTTTCTTCTTCTTCTTTCTACTTTTTCTTTTTTTTAATGGGAGTAGGGGTCACTGGGAGCCTGCGGGGTGCAACTCTCTGGACTGGTCCGGATAGTTGGGGGAAGGCTTTCCCAGGGGCGGGTAAGGGTTGGTCATAGGGCACAGGGGCGGGTGTTGCAAGGTAAAAAATGTAAAAATCCTCGTTTTCTCCTAAATAATTTTTTCTTCAAATACACCTACTTTACAATCAATGTTAGATTGGACATTCCTACACGGGGGGTACAAGCCAATGGGTACGAGGCGAGAGAGGCTATTATGGAAATGAGTAGTTTGCAGGTACTCTCCTGGAACGTCAATGGCCTGCGCACTAGACCCTGAAAGGATAAGGTTTTACAGTATCTCCGAGATTCTGGTGCGCAGGTCATTGTGCTTCAGGAGACACATTTATTGGAATCAGAGATGCTTCTATTGGCTCAGAATAATACATGGATAGACTTTCAAGTCTCTACAACCCAGTCTATAAATATCAGAGGGGTTGCGATAATCTTTAAGAGATCAGTTAAGGCTCGTCTTATTTCAAAACTAGTGGACCCAGGTGGCAGGTGGGTCATAGTGACTGTTAATATTTCTGGTGCTCAGATCACTATTGTGGGATACTATGGCCCGAATCAGGATGACCCTTCTGCCCTTAAATCCATTTTTTCGCCCCTTTTATTGTTTCCGGAACCAGTTATTTTGGCGGGCGACTTTAATATAGTCTTAGACCCCTATCTTGATAAGTCATCTAACAGTCATGCTTTAGTCCCTTCTAAAACCAGGCTTTTTTGTTGGAGGCTAAGAAGCAATTTGCTTATTTTGACATCTGGAGGTTAAGGTCAGGGCAAAGTTAGGATTTTCATTTCGCAATTACAAATATAGGCATTGGTCAAGGATTGATTTTATCTTGGTTACTCAGGCATTGAAAGGTATCGTTAAAAACATTTTATATCTTCCTTCTCATTTATCGGATCATTCAGCAGTTTGGCTGGAGCAGGCGGGAATGATTACTGTTTCATCTAGATCCTGGTCTTTTGATCGTTCCTTATTGTTGGAAGACGAGGAGGTCTTATCTCCAATTAAGGAGACAAAATGGTTTATGGAAGCAAATATAGGCTCGGCCTCAATGGCTAGTGTCTGGGACGCTTACAAAGTCTTCATAAGGGTCCAAATTACAAGTATGGCTGTCTATAGGAAGAAATTATATAGAAGTGAAATCTCCAATATTGAGGCAGAGATTGAAAAATTGCAAGCTGAATTAGACCAACTGATAAACACTTCTATTGAAACTCGTAATGAAATACAGAATAAACGAACAAGATTAAAAGGTCAGTTAGAAACAGTCCTAAATACACTCCTTCTTTGTAGGTGGGAGGTGAGTAAAATTGCCCATTTGGAGTATGGCGAAGGAGCAGGTAGGCTCCTCGCCTGGAAAGTGAAGACGGACCAAGCTCGGAATAAGATTGGCATAGTTAAACAAGGTAATTCAACGTTTACCTCCGATGAAGATATTCGGAGGGCCTTTCAGTCCTTTTTTCAAGAGATATATAAAGAAAATAGCCGTACCGATCCCTCCTACAAAGGGACTTGGTTAAGTAAGATCTTGTTACCTTCCTTAACAGTAGACCAGCGAGCTCACCTAGATCGGTCGATAACGCAGGAGGAAGTAAATACGGCTATTGCTAGCTGTAAAAAAGGGAAAGCAGCAGGTCCCAATGGTCTCCCTTTGGAAATCTACAGGGCCATTGCTGGGGAAATTGTTCCCGTTCTGACTATTCTATTTAATAAAGTACTTCAGGAGGAAATGGCCCCCCCAGTTTCATGGGACAATGCTTCAATAACCTTGATTCTCAAACCTGGCAAGGTTGCCTCTAACTGCGGGTCATATAGACCAATATCTATACTTAATGCCGACTATAAACTTTTTTCTCCAGTTTTGGCCAAAAGATTGGGGCTGGTGGCATGTGACATCTTCCACCAGGACCAGAGAGGCTTTGTGAAGGGCCGGCAACTAAGTGATTTGACTTATGACTTGATTGGGGCTATTGATATTGCTTCCGCCGAAACACTCCCTCTGGCTCTTCTGACTCTGGATGCTACCAAGGCCTTCGACAGGGTCAATTGGTTGTACCTGGGTAAGTTTAATATTGGGTACAAATTTTGTCGAGCAATAGGGTTGTTATACCAAATTCTTCTGCTTGTCTCCGGGTGAATGGCACCTTACCGGACCCTCTGGAAATCACGAGGGGTACACACCAGGGCTGCCCTCTCTCCCCTCTCCTATTTAACTTATACATCGAACCTTTTGCCCAACTATTGCGAGATGATATTAATATCAAGCCTTTTAGGTATGGAGAGTGGGAGAGAAAGGTAGCCCTATATGCAGATGACATTTTGATTTTTTCTTCGGATTTACATACTACCATCGCCTTGGTTGTTAAGCTTGCCCAGGATTTCGGTGAGGTCTCTGGGTATGAGATTAATGCATCTAAAACAGAGGTCATGGCTTGGAACATGGGGGAGATTCAACCAGAAGTACTGCTTAGCCCTAGGATGAGGTATCTTGGAATTAACATCTCACAAGAAATCTTTAAAATAGTTGAAATCAACCTCTCATCTGTGGCGGAGTGTAGGAAACTCATTATTACCCTTGTCTGTCTTGGGCAGAGTATCTCTGGTAAAAATGTCAATCCTGCCTAGAATTACGTTTCTTTTTAATACTATTCCCCTCCACTTTGTGTCTCTACCACTGCTTAAGTTACAGAGTTAAATCAATTCATTTATTTGGGCTTACCACACACCCAGGATCGCCTGGAAGGGTGTATGTTTCTAGCCATCCTCACTGGGGCCATGTTACCACAGGAGGGTTTTTTGTTTAAGTTTGGAGATTCTAAATTAAACTAAAGGTTTTACAGGGCCTAGCTGGAACTTGGACTAAGATGAGAAGTTCTGTAGCATTAAGATATTATTCTAACATGGCTCCTTTGTGGGATACACCAGGTGGCCCGGAATGGCTTAAAGATAGACTGGCCTTACCGCTGAGGGAAGCTGGGGTGGAAGTTTGGGGGGATTTGTTTGTGGAAGGATCCTTAATTTCATGGGAATTACTTAGGTAGAGGGTGGGTCCTGGCCTCTCTAGGTTTAAATACCTGCAGATGGCAAGTTGGGCTCAGTCACAGTCAGTTACCCAGAGCAAATTTCTAGTTGGATGAGGAAACCATCTAGAATCCCAGCTTACTAGCAAACCCCCGACAAAGAAGGAAGTCTCCTTCTGGTACCACTTAATATTGGAAGAGGTAGAGGGTGAATTTCAATTGGCTGGCAAACTCTGGGTGGCCCTCTTCCGGACCAGGATAATGAACAACTGTGGCTAAACTCCTGTAAAACACTCTGGGAGGTAGTTAAACCAGCCTGGCTCTGTAGAAATCTTCTGTTCACCCTGCATAGGGCCTACTTTTCACCTCAGAGACCCAAAATTTTCAAAGGGCCCTCCTGTATCTTGTATGAGGTGTGGGACGATTGCCGCATCAGACACTCATATGTTTTTTGACTGTCCTGCCCTGTCTCCCTTCTGGGATGCTATTAGTGAATCATTAACATCATTTTTCGATTGTCCTGTAAAAATTGATCTCTCGCTGGTAATATTTGGCCTGTGGAAGGGAGTTTTTATGCAATCTTGCTGGCGAGAAGAGAGATTTGTAAAAAATGGAAGGACTATTCATCTCCGTTGTTCTCGGATTGGCAGTCATCAGTGCTACAAGTTTCTAGGTTGGACCTTTCGAGATCAGGCAACCAAAAAAGCGGGCCTTCTGGAAATTCTTGCAGTGGGGGTAACCTTGATTTGGTGGACGGGTTTTTTTTTTTCTTCCCCAGGTCCTATGATTGTGCTGCCCTGCTACCCTGCAGACACCTCCGGTGAAATCAGGTGGTGCCCTGATACCAATATGTTTGCTAAATCCGGTGAGGTGGCCCCCCATGGGTTCCTAATTTGAGCCTTTATGAGTATCTTGTAACACTGGTAGGCAAGAGCTATAACCTCCAGGTGCATACATATCCAGTAAACTGAGAGAGTGTGTAGATATCTCTAAGGTAAAATGGAACTAGTTGGGTGGAGAATGAGGACAAAAAAAAAAAACTTGCGCAAGGAAGTAGAGGATGGATATAGTATGGGGGTCACAACAGTAAATCATTTTTACTGTGGACCTTGGTTCACTTTTTGAAGATCAAAATCTCTAGTAGGGCAAGGGCAAAGCTGAAGCTGTAAAAGGGCCCCTTGACATCAGATACACTGTTTTTGAGCTCCTGCTGAAGCCACTGGTTTTATCAAAGAACGGTCAAAAAGAGCAAACCTAGATATAGTACCAGCTGTGGTTGCTTTGCCACTGGAACACATTTGTCATCTTGCTCGGGTCTCAGTTTTTATCTTCAGACTTAGTCACTTTTTTGGTTATGAAAATCCTGTCCATGGGCAAGGCTGGAAGGTGTACCTGTAGCTGGACAGAACTCCACAAGGCTAAATACCTTTATCACAAGGTACTAATTAAAAGCTATTCAGTGCAACCAAAACTCTGACGGGAAGTAAACTGGTTTACTTGCCTGCTGGGGGTATCATCTCTCTGGGAAAGACTCAGCACATTGTCTTCTTCCTCTGGAAGTAGAGTGCTGGCTGGGAAATCTCCTCCTGGCCACTGTAGTCCTCATATTCTCAGGGCAACTTTCCAGGATGCAAGTCTGTGTCAAGCCAGAGCTCTTGTTAGGACCAGTAATCAGTGGGAATTCTATCCGTGCCCTAATAAATCAAATCAACCCCACCCCGTAGGTCCGTCTATGAAGTACAAATTCACAACAATATATTTCACCATTTTTTTTAAAAAAAACCAGCGAAAGTAGAGAACCCCCTGTTTTCTGCCCTCTGTTTTCCTGGACTTTTTTGAAAAAAGTGTGAAAAATACTGTTCTGTATTTGTGTATTTAGAAGGCAGATTATGGTGGGGTTGAGTGGTATTGTTGTATTGAGAACGTTAACAGTGGAGTATACTAAATAAAAATAATTTAGAAGATATAGATTCTCCTGTTATTTTTTTTCCATATTCTTAATGTAGCAGGTCTAACACCTTACTTAGGGTAGACCTGGTTAGTACTTAGATGGTATATTACCTGGGAATACTAGGTTCTGTAGGAATTTCACCACTCTCCATAGACTCATTGGCCTCCCTCCCCTGAATTATGATTTTGTTTTTCATTTTTATTGTTACATTATTTTTTGAAATGTCAAACATTTTTTAATAGACCTAGGCACATAACTCTTTAATGGCAAATTGTCACTGCTTGTGTTCCCTGAATTGACTGGTAACAAAGGAAAGTCACTAGGCTCTTTGTTACAAGCAGTGGGCTGCAGGATTACTAGACAGCCTTTTTCAATCAGCATTGCTGCTGTTGATAGTGATAAAAGAATGCTAACTGACCCCTGTGGATATGCAAAGTCAACACATATACAGCATGAGGAAAGAGGGGCTTCTGTCTTTGGCTGTCCATAACAAGTGCAGAAGAGATGTATGAGAGAACATAGAAAATGTGGAAGAATCAGTAGCCTGTGAGCTGGAACCTGTCAGTAAGCATGGGCGGATCTAGCGGATCTCGCGTACGCAAATTTACGGATTCGCAATCCGCAAAAATACGCGAACTCTCGCGGATTAGCGGATTTTTACGGTTTTTGTGTTGGCGAGCGTTCGCGAGGATTTGTGGACCATTTCGCAATTGCGAACTTACTTTTCGGCTCGCAACGGCCGCGACTATGTTGTTTCTACGTCTGGTTTATGATCACAGGTTCACAGCACCCTCTGTTTCACCACTGCCACCCTCTGGTACACCCATGCCACCCTCTGGTACATACTCACTGCCACCCATTAGGTTTGTTTATCACTGTAGATTATGGGGGTGAAAAAAAGCAAGCACACCTGCCCTGCTTCAACTGCCATGAATTAATTTGGGGTTGATTAATGTGTCAGTGATTTTGAAAATTCCAGTCTGGCTGGCACCTGCTTCCTTCCTTATCTGTAATTTGCTTTCTGTTGCAGTGAAAGCAAGCACAACTGCCCTTCTTCAACTGCCATGAATTAATTTGGGGGTGATTAATGTGTCAGTAATTTTGAAACTTCCAGTCTGGCTGGCACCTGCTTCCTTCCTTATCTGTAATTTGCTTTCTGTTGCAGTGCAATTTTTTTTCACAGGACCTTTATGGTCTACTTGTAGCTTTTCTATGAGCCTGCTGTTTGGGTCATAGCAGGGTCATGGAATAGTTGCAAATAGGCAACTGAACTCTGGAGGGGCCCCTCAGGAAGCACTAGAGTGAATGGTTACTAATGTTAAGTTTGAACTTTTGCACCTGCTGATTGCTTTCAGTTTAGCAAAAATCGTTTTTCTGCAATTTCGCGCGATTTGCGGGGCGCCGATCCGTGCGAATACAATTTTTTTTTGCGGCGTGTATGTTCGCGTGATTTTTTGCGTGTTCGCAAGGCGCTTGTAGCTATACGTTTGCGAAGTTACCCTAGCGGTCGTACACGGGCGCGGCCATCTTGTTTGCGTGACGTAATTCCGTTTCCGGCCGCTATGTGTAATCTCGCTAAGTGTGCTGCTCGCTAGTACAATTTCGCGCGTGATCGCGAGGAAAATCTCTCGCGAACTTACCCACGCGGTCGTGAATGGGCGCGGCCATCTTGTTTCTCATTCATTGCTATGGTTCTGGGCATGCTTTCTGTATCCTCTCTGAATCTCTGCCATCCTTTGCTTTTTTGAAGTTTATTTGATCTATTTTACTTATTATCTATCCCTCTATTTTTCTAGCTCTATATTTTTGTGTTTTCGGCTACTTTTTGTTAATTTTAAACTACTTTTTTAAACTCTTTTATTTTCTTCTTCCCTTTCTATTTCTTCTTTATTATTTAACTCATTTCTGCCCAGACCATGGTAAAGGGAGCCGGGAAGCACCCTGAGAAGGGGAAGAGTCCCGCACCCCGTGCCCGGCTCCCGTGCGGGCGTTTGAGGGGGGAGCAAGTGATGCCACGGGAGATCTTTAGTGCGGAGGAGGTGGCCGCACTCATCTTCCACGTCCAGCGCCGCCTCCCCAAGACGATCCTGGGAGGCGGCAAGATCGCAACCGGCTATGGCATCCGGAAGCGCCGGAAGCGGTGGGAGAAGGTGTGCCGGGCCATGTTTAAGCTCTCTGGGGTCCGGCGCACCTATAACCAGGCCACCCACCGCTGGACGGATGTCATGGACCGGGAACGGGACTTGCTGGACGCGCTCGGCGTAGAGGTCCCCGGGCTTGGTGAGTAGTAGTAGCCATTTCTAGCTATTTCATCACTAATCTGTTTTATCCGGCTCTGTTATTTGCAAATGTTTGTTCTTTACCAAGAGCAATAATGCTGCCGATTACATTAGGTAAATTATATTTCAAAATCTTCTATGCATTTCAGGTGCACTGCTCTCCTTCTCAGTAGCCTTGCTTGCCACTATGCCTATTTGTTTTGTATTTTGTGTTCATTTCATTGGCCTGAGAAATTATGTATGAGTGTAGTGTAAAGAACTGCGTAATGCTAGACACTAAGGGTCATATTTTCAATTACCGGCGCATCCCTGCAAAGTAGCAGGGATGCGGCAGTAATTGTGCGCCATGCCACCACCACCCATTGGCCCAAAACATCACAGAAGCCTTACGCATCTGTGGCGTAAAGGCGGCGCATTGCTGGAGTTGCGTGCCAACGATGGCGCAGCTCCAGCAATGCTCTGGGGTGCCCTATCTCCCCAATGCTGCATCAAGCCGTACGTCGGCTTCAAGCAGGCGCAGGGTTTGAGTCACGCATCATTGTCCTAAAAGTGACTGATTGACATCTTGTAGATTTCCCTCAGCCACTTTTAGGATTCGTTCCTGGGCAGGAACGCCCTCCCTTGCGCCGGAACGCCCCCTGATGGTGCAGGGCTTTACAACGTGATGCATCTCCCATATGCGGTTTTTTAAAATATATACGTCGCACCATGGCGACTCTTTTGTTCTGCCGCTGCGTCACAAAAGTCACGCAACAATGGAGGAAAATGAGCCGCAAGGGACTTCTAAATCAGCCCCAACAGACTGAAGTCCAGTCCTTCCTTTAGACACATGGCTATAAGAAGAAATAGTGGTGGTGGTCGGTGGATTGATAGTTTGAGTATTCACTGATCTGCAAGCAGGGTGGACTTTGTCTGTCACTTTGCGTGCTGCGTACTTCTGCCTGCCAGGCCTAGGCAAACCTTTTTAGTAGTCTGTTTATTGAGTTACATAGGAACTTTGAAAGTCAACGGTCCGCAAATCAGGCATTACGAATAACGTAGTATACCACATGAGATAGGTCAATATATCCCGTGGAATAGTTGTCTATCTATTTGCTATTTCTCCAAAATATTTTGTTATAGTTCTTTTGAAATGTTTGATTTGGTTGACAAATCTCATCCATGTTTTCTGGTCTTTCTTTCTTTCATGTTGTACATCAGCTCCCCCAAAGGGCAAGAGGACACAGGAGGAGGGTGCTGTTCAGGAGGATGCAGGCCAGGATCGGGCAGGCGAGGGCTCCTTTGCTGGCCCCAGTAAGTTTTAATTTTAATAAAGAGTACCTATTTTTTCCTAGCATTCCTCATTCGATTTTTTCTAAATCGTCTTTGATCTTCTTGTAGACTGGATCTAAATTCTTATCCTGCCTCGACTATGACTCCCTGTGGTATTACTAGATTATTCTTATTAGTCTGTGTGTGTAGCTAACTAAGATTGCACATTTGGCAATTCCATTGGACTCCCATTCTAGTCAGCAATAGCTCTATGCACTGAGTGCAGTCCTCTGGGATTGTCCATAATGTCTTTTCAAGTCTTCTAAATGTTTATGCTTTGACAATTGCCAACAATAAAAAGGTGAATGACCACCAAGAAAGAATAAGATACTACTTTACTTTTGTTTTGGATAGGAGGACAATCCATTCTACTACTGTTGCAGGGACAAATCTGCACAAACCGAACTATGAACACTAAATAGTGCATTGTTTATCAATTATAATAGGCGCAGGTAGACTTTCTTTCCACATACCTCAGTGATATCAGACTTTGAAGAACCCCCAATCTCCTTACTGACTAGATAGTGTGGCAGAGTCATTTAGCTCCCTAAGTCACCGATGATTGATCCCCAATGATTATTAGATTATCCTACGCAGGGCAAGAGTACGGAGTCACAGTCAAGAAGTGTCAGAGGCACTCATGCTTGCAAAAATTCCAAAACCTTTAGCTCATCCACTCTAGTCTGGAGGACCAAAAACCACAGAGTCTATTTAAGTTTAAAAGCTTTATTAAAACTAAACACATTTATTAAAATCAACTTTGTCATAAAAGTAAACATTTAACTGAAAATGGAAAAGTGCTTAGTGCTAACGATTAATTGGACACATTTCTTGTGGTCGAGCTGAGCTCTCACCTGGTTTGAACTTGAGCTTGACCCTGATCGTGTTCTTAGAAGTCAAGCTTCTGTTAGGAGAAAAAGTGTTGTGTGTTAAAAATAAAAAAGCAAGCATTCATCAGTTGTGCCAAAAAGTGCAGCAAGACAACAGCCTTCCCTGGAAAAAGAGACATTTTTACTGTAGAGTATACAGTTACAAATTATTACATTGTATTTCGTTTTTTTTAACTTTCTTTATTCCTCCTAGACCAAATATTATACAGTAGTGAGTGGTGTATTCTAACATTCTAAAAATTTACTTTGTAGGTGGAACATCTGGTGGCGGGGCCAGCGCGGAGGTGGTGGATGAGGAGGACAACACTTCTGGGGAGGAGGCGGTGCGAGTGCCGGACGACACCAATGTGCCTGTGAGGGTTGACACGGTGGTGGCGGGCACAGGTAAGCTATATATTCTAAAAGCGAAAGAAGGGTGTAAGTAAGTGTGGAAGGACGAGAAATTTTATGATGGCTGGCAAAGAAGAATGATATGTGTTTGCTTGGCCCCCGAGGTGGCTGTGAAGGAAAGAATATGGTATGGTGCATGGCTGGGTCAATGATGAAGCAAGGATGGGTGGAAGGACAACAGCCTGGGGGGGTGAAACATAAACTGTATGTGTGCATATACTTTGAATGGATGGATGCCTGGAGCATGGTATTATCTGACTCTTAGATAGCACATGTGTATCTAGAGAGAGTAGATGGTCACTGGATGAACTAAGTGTTACCTTGAAGAGCATGTAACACCGCACCCGCACGTCCGTTCCAGTGTAGGGAAGGCAAGGAAAAGAAATTGTAAATTTGTCCAATACTACCATGAATAGTAGCAATAGTTTGTATTGCAACTGCAAGCACAGCATATATCCGGTTATTACGGTTGACACTCCGTACCTCTCTTAATAACTTTAGTTTAGTAGTAGTAGGTCATTCATGTGTGGGTGTATCACTGTTCACTCAATAATAAGCAAAGCACCTAAAGTCATCCCATATGTCATCAAATACATCCCATGTGAAGTGATAGATAATCTAATTATTTAGCTTCTTCATTTTCCTTTTCTAGTACTCATTTGCACTGTAGGGTGAAAGGTAAATTAATTAAGCAGTAGCCCTTGTAACCGAGTATTCTCAGTGCCACCCGTAATAGAAAAGTAATAGCTTCACCACCTGCATGTACTGGACCGGTACAGTAACGCAAGTCTGTCTCACTCATCATGGTGTGCGTCTGTTTTTCTCGGGTGCAAGTTCACTGCGCTGGCATTCTGCCGGCTTGCATAAGATAACGTACCAATTTTCCGAAACAAGAGAGAAGAAGAAGAATAAGACTGGTGGACTGTCATAGTCGACTGTAATGGAAGTCCATAGTGGTCGTAGAATTTGTTCATTAAACTACCACTAATGTTAGAGCAAGGATGCAGAAGTGGGAGGTTAGATAGATACTGTCCTCAATAGTTATGTACTGTGCTTTCAATTTGCTACTTGTACTGTGACACAACTTTCGGCTCAATCACTTTGTGTTATTAATGTTAAGGAGCATTGGTTACAGACTATGTCTTTCTTTCTTCATATAGTTGCTCCTTCCAAATCGACATCATGGAGGGAGCAGGCTCGAATGGCCTGGCAACGGAGGCTGGATGCCACTGTCGCGGAATATCGGCCCTGGAGGAGTCGGAGGACACGCAGTCGACCGGTGCAACCACAACATCCTCGACTGGGACAGCTGCATCCTCCTCCGTGACCCCATGGGCTGCCAGCCAGTGCAGTGCTCCAGCGGTACGGAGCCGGGCTAACAAAGCCAACCGCCACCGCCAAGCAGCAAAAAGACCAGCTGCCCCCCACAGGAGCTGCAAGGCACGCCAGCGCCGCCTAGGAGTGAGAATGTCCTACCTGGAGCAGGAGGTCCATAGGTACAAGAACTTGGTGGAGGGCCTCCGCTTCGAGCATGCCACCCTCCGCAAGGAGTATGATGCCCTGGCCGCAAAATTCACCAGCACCCTCCAGTAGTGGAGTGTCCTTTGCCCTTTTTTTAGAGACTTTTGGGGGGTGGGATTTGGGAGTTGGGTGCTTTTTGGGACTTTTCAAAGACAATCGTTGGGGTTAGGGAGGGTCTTGAGGGAGATTATTTTGTTAGGGCTACATAAATATACTTTTTTAAACTTTATCTGACCATACCTGTTTTTTACTGCTTTTCAGTCTGGTGGGTGGGGGTGTAACAGTAAGTTTGTTTTCCTGAAGAGTCCTAGGACTTTAGTAGTACTACCGTCAATCTCTCGTCTAGTCCTAATACTCCATTATACTACCTCCCACCAAACGCTTATCTTACCTGTAATTTGTGTTAGAAATTAGGGCTAGGCCCAGGGCTGGCTCCACGTGAAATGGGGATTAAGGTTGGCAATCCTGGGCGGATGAAATTTCCTCATTGCGGTGGTACTAGTGGTGTGACACAGTGGCAGTTGCATGCCTATGGAAAAAAAGAAAACGAAACCTGGTTTGTCCTTACTGTAGCATTACAACGGTTACGGTACGCTCGAGAATATAGCAGGTGACAGTACACTAGAACAGTGCCACAATGTAGCCTAACAAATGGTAAAGTATTGCAAGTATAACTAGTACTTGCGTTGAATTTATTTGACATTGGCTCCTACTACTACAAGAAATAGTACTGAAGCTGAGTAAGTCTAGAATATATCCTCGTATTCATTCACCAGCCTGTTGCTATGACCTTATCCTCCCCAGCAAGTGTGTGGAATTATTGATGTCATTTAGTCAGACATCAAGCAAAACCACACAGCCCGGGGGAAGAGGGTTAGGGTTTGGAAAATGGATGGGAATGGGGGTTTCTTTTTGGGTAGGTTTTGTTGAGAGAAGAAAAAAAAAGCACAGCATGGACAAACAATAATTGAAGATAAAGAAATCTTTGGGTACAAACTAAAGCTAACCACATGCAGTCACACTCATAGAAGAAAACAATGGATACTGTATCTGTATTCTGTATGTTGTTGGAGTTGTCCTGTTGAATTTGGTAAGTAAGTTGCATGCAGCAAACAATTCCTCTTATTAGCGGCACTCCTCCATTCCAGCTGACGCTTCGTCCATCAATGTTGGTGACCACTGACAGAAGACACCCTGTCCACTGCCTGCCTGGCGGATGTTGACTGAAACCCGGCCTGTAATTATTGAACGGAAAACAGGAAGTGCTATTACAATACCACTGATAAATAAATATAAGGTATGTACGCTGTGTGGTGCAAAAAGTCACACTTTGATTTCCCTAATAGACAGTACAATATTTTTGAAATTGCGTACTCTGTCTGAGTCACCTTTTTAAGGATAAATAAGTATGGCCAAAATATTATAGCGGATCTTTCCCCTCAAGGTAGGTGTACTGTAAACTGTGTTTTAGAACAAAATTTGACCTTCCCAGCAATGCTCCCACCAAGACCCTTACTAAAGCCAGTCGCAAATGTAGAAGACCCCCAATCAGATCTCAAAAAACGAGGCCTAGCAGAAAAATGGTGACAAAACGTACTTTAAAAGTAAAAGTAGGCCCAAATACACCCTTACCCACCGTGGATTGTATTCAAACCACTTGCAAGCAAGCAAAAGTATCCATAGCCAGCATCGCTCCAAGAGTGCTCTAAAACCCCAGAACTGAGTTGCAATAGAACACCCCGAAACACATGCAATCCTGCTGCTAGGGCTAACCCTAACGAACCCTAAGTTACAAAAAGTGCCAAAAGGTTTTGCCTTATGGATTTTGTCCAAAACACTTCTATCCGGTATTAGACCTTCCCAGGAATGCCCCAAGACCCGCCAACCCACCCGCAAAAAAGCACGCGACAACACCCCCAAACAGCCAAAAAGCAAAATCTCATACTTACAATATCTCTCGGCCTTCGGTCCAAACGCGCTGTGCAGCTAGGTCATCATCATCATAACTCCTGTTTTCCACCACGGATTTCCTGAAAAGCAAATGCAATCAAGATTAGACTGTCGCAGCAGTGCTTCGACAGAGACCCCGCAACCCACCCACAAACACCAGGAAGCCCCCCAAAACGCTACATTGAGCAAGATGTCAGAAGAAATAGCAAAAAAAAGGCTTTTCCCTAATGGATTTTGTCCAAACCACTTCTATCCGGTATTAGACCTTCACAGGAATGCCCCAAGAGACCCGCCAACCCACCCGCAAAAAAGCACGCGACAACACCCCCAAACAGCCAAAAAGCAAAATCTCATACTTACAATATCTCTCGGCCTTCGGTCCAAACGTGCTGTGCAGCTAGGTCATCATCATTATAACTCCTGTTTTCCACCACGGATTTCCTGAAAAGCAAATGCAATCAAGATTAGACTGTCGCAGCAGTGCTTCGACAGAGACCCCGCAACCCACCCACAAACACCAGGAAGCCCCCCAAAACGCTACATTGAGCAAGATATCAGAAGAAATAGCAAAAAAAAGGCTTTTCCTTATGGATTTTATCCAAAACACTTCTATCCGGTATTAGACCTTCCCAGGAATGCCCCAAGACCCGCCAACCCACCCGCAAAAAAGCACGCGACAACACCCCCAAACAGCCAAAAAGCAAAATCTCATACTTACAATATCTCTCGCCCTTCGGTCCAAACGCGCTGTGCAGCTAGGTCATCATCATCATAACTCCTGTTTTCCACCACGGATTTCCTGAAAAGGAAATGCAATCAAGATTAGACTGTCGCAGCAGTGCTCCCAGAGCCCAAAACTCACCCACAAACACCCGGAACCCCGCCAAAGAGCACCTCAAAGGCAAGCAAGTCAGCAAAAATGGCAAGAAATTTCCGCCTTTTATTTGGTCCTAAACACTTTTATCCATTATTAGAGCTTCACAGCAATGGGCCCAGAGCCGTCAACTCACCCGCAAAGAAGTAGAACACCCCCACAAGTGCTGAGTCTTTCTTCATTGGGCGTAATCCAGCCCTCTGCTTTGAGGGAAATAGGAGGAGGAGGATAGAGGAGCATGTTCTTCTGAACTTGTGAACCTGAGGAATGTAGACTGCGGCACCTTCAAATCAATAAGCAGACAAGTGAAGACAGTTCTGCTGATGGGCTTGTTTTTGGGATTAGGTGATTAAAGTTTGAATTAAATTAACTGTGGAAAACAAAGAAAGACAGACACACAGGAATAAAAGTGAATAAGGACGAAAAAGAAAGTTATTGATTCATTGTCTCATTTTCAGGGCTCGGTGTCAGGGAATAAGAAGAAGATTTCGTCATCATACTCTGCGAATTCAGGCAGGATGAGGTCAGTGTCACCGAACAGAGAACAAATCCCCTCATCTACGTTGCCGTCCTCCTCGTCTTCATGCGGCGTGCTTTCTCGTACTTTGTAATCTGGTGGTATGAGGTGCTGATTCATCTTGATCATTGTCAGCCGCTCCTCATTTTTGGGCGGGAGGCGGCTCCGTTTGGGAGATACAATGCCACCAGCAGCACTGAAAACACGTTCAGAAGACACACTTGCAAGTGGGCAAGACAAATAGTTTGTAGCCAGGTTGGAGAGCTGTGGCCACAATTGTTTTTTCCCATGCCAATACTGCAATGGCTCATCATTAAGAAAGACCTCTGTTGAGTCATTCAGATAGTCCTGCACCATCGACTCAAGGTCCTCAACGGTTCCTCCACTTTGCTTACTTTTTGCTGTGCCTGTGACATTTTTTCGAGAACCATACCCAAGCAAAGTTAGCCAATCCTCTACAGCAGCCACTGTTACTGTTGTGTGTGGTGCAGATGATCCGGTTGCCGGTGTCTTTAACGGCTGAGAGGTCACTTGTGCCACAGCCACAGGTGCAGAAGTCGATTATTTTGACTGGGGATGGCCTGCTGATGCTGATGCTGGTGCTGATGTACTGCCTTCTCCTTCAATATCCTGCCGTTCTTTTTCAAACCTCTTGGCTGACCAGGCTAGCCAACGTTTGTACTTTTTAACATCTTCATCAGCAAAAGGAAAGAATGCTTGGCCTGCCAGCGCCTTTTTGTAGCGTGGATCCAGAATAGTAGCACACATGTAATGCTGTTCTGAGTTGATCTTTTTAAGACGTTCATCACCACGTAGGCGGTCTAATAATTTCTCCGACAAAATAAAAGGGTCTTTTTTTTTTCATCTTTTTCTAACTCAGAAGACACCGCCTTCAGTTGGTGCTCCAGCATGCACAACAATGGGATAGCTTGTCCCAAATTACAGTCCTCCTGGCTGACTGCACGCGTGAAGAACTCAAAAGGACGAAGCATGTCTATCAGGCTTTTAACTATGTCCCATTGCGCCGCACCCATCCGCAGGTCCTTCTGAGCTGTACCCTCTGTTAAGAAATAGTGATCGAGTACCGTATACTGCTCATACAGACGCTCAAGCATGTAGAAGGTTGAGTTCCAACGTGTTGCCACCTCCTGGATGAGTGCTTTCACTGGCATTCGACGTTCAAGTAGCAGCCTCCTCAGATGCTTCCGGGCCTTAAAAGAATGGCTGAAATGGTTGCACATTTTGCGGCAGGTGGCCGTTACCTCGAACGCTGTACTGTCTCTATCACTCAAGAATTTTTGAACTACCAGGTTGATACAGTGCGCCAAACACGGCACTCTGAAATATGCACCCATCGCCATGGCCTTAACTACATTGGCGCCATTATCCATGGAAACATAACCAATCTGGCGTTTTTTTGGGGACAGCCAGTGAAAGACCTTTTTGTTAAACTCGTCCAAAATGTTTTCTGCTGTGTGACTTTTCTCCAAGCCAAACATGGCTAGTGTTGCATGTTTCCGAGCAGCTTTAAAAACTTGGTCCGGGTCAACACCTGCGTTTAGCTTTGCTTTAACACCTGAAAAAGAGACCCAGTGTGCAGTGATGCACATGTAATCAGCGCCTGCGCCACTGGTCCACATGTCTGTTGTCAGATGTATAGTGTGAACAGCACTCTTCTGCAAAGCTGCCCCAATTGCCTCCAGTACATCTTCATGTAGTGCTGGAACCGCAACTCTGGCAAAATAGAACAGGCTAGGAACCTTCCATTTAGGGTAGAGCGTTGCCACTAATTCTAGAAAACCTACCGCTTCTACAAAAGAAAAAGGGAGAAGGTCCACAGCTAGCATTTTATTATTATTATTATTATTGGGATATTTGTAGAGCGCTGCGTTACGCACACCGGCGTGTCCACGCGCTAAAAGAGGGAGAGGCAGCGAGCAGGGCGCACAGCAGCAAAGCGGGCACTTATTTAGAGTAGAGGAATGTTTTCAGTTTTGCTCGGAACCTGGCTTCCTCCGGTTCCAAGCGCAGGTCCACTGGTAGTTTATTCCAGTTACTTGCCGCTAGGCATCTGAAGGACCTACCTCCCATGCGTGCTTTCTTAACTCTGGGGATCCTCAGCAGACCGCCCCCAGCGGATCTAAGCGCTCGTGTTGGATGATACACTTCGATCAGTTTATTCAGAGGGTCGGGCGCCCTGCCATTCAAGATTCGATGACAGGTGCAGAGGGCTTTATATTCCACTCTTCTCCTCACGGGGAGCCAGTGTAGCTTCTGGAGGGCCGCCTTGGAAGGCGCCCTTTTGGGCAGCCTGAGAATCAAGCGAGCTGCCGCATTCTGCAGCACTTGCAGGCGTGCCATGCTTTTTTCCGGAGCCCCCAGGTACAACAGGTTCCCGTAATCCAACCTAGCTGTCACTAGGGCATGAACCAGGGTTTGACGGGCACCGATCGGGAGTAAGTCTAGGACCTTTCTCAGTTGCTTCAGAATCCCAAAACAGACTCCTACCACCCGGTTGATCTGGGGGCCAAAAGTAAGACCCGCATCAAACCACACCCCCAGATTACGTGCCTCTTGACAGGGGGTTGGGGTTGGTCCAAGACAAGGTGGCCACCATGCCGACGACCAGGCAGACTGGGCTCTCCCCACCACCAGCACCTCTGTCTTGCTGCCATTAAGCTTCAAACAGTTGATAGCCATCCACTCGGCAAGATCTTTCATGCACGAGCGGAAGCCTTCGGCAGCAAGACAGGGTGCGTGCGATAGAGAGATCACCAGCTGCGTATCGTCGGCATATGAAACTAGTTGGAGACCATGACTCTCCACAATCGAGGCAACCGGCGCGACATACATATTAAAAAGGGTCGGGCTCAATGACGAACCCTGCGGCACGCCTTGGCCCAAGGGGACCCCTTTTGAATAGCAGTCTCCTTGCCTGACTCGAAAGCTTCTCCCCTTAAGGAAGTCCTGGATCCATCTCAGCGCGGTGCCAGAGATGCCACCTCTGTTCAGACACTGTAGCAAGATGTTATGAGCTACAGTGTTGAACGCCGCGCTGAGGTCCAACAGGATCAAGGCCATAGTTTGGCCAGCATCCACACCCTCCCTCAGATGTTCCGTAGCCATAAGGAGGGCAGACTCGGTGGAATGGCGTGGTCTGAAACCAAACTGCGTCGCATGAAGCAATCCCGTCTCTTCCACATGCTTCATGATTTGGGTATTGACCACCTTTTCTGCCACCTTGGACAGAAAAGGCAGGAGGGAGATGGGCCTCAGATTCTCTAATACCTCGAAGCCTAAGTGGGGTTTCTTCCGAAGCGGGAGCACCACCGCCTGTTTCCACCCCTCAGGCAGCTTCCCCGAACCGAAGGAAATGTCCAGGACATGCCTCATATAAGGCTCCAGAACTTCAAGGCTGTCCGCCAGGCGTTTGGGTGACACTGGATCCCACGGGGACCCTGATTTGACAGAGCGACACACCACTATTAAATCCTCAAATGGGGGGGTGTGGAAGTTAGTAAGATGCCCTGCCGGCTCCGTGTCCCCAAATACTGCCTCGCAGTCAATCCCAGTCGGTGGATTAGGGAAAGTCGAGTAGATCTTTTCGACTTTAGTCGAAAAATATTCGGCAATTCGGTCACATGACTCCGTTGAGGAACTCTCCGGCTCAGTAGGTGAATTTACCGTGGTCAGAGACTTGTAAATACCGAAGAGTTCTTTGGCTGAATTCTCCGACCCCAAGATTTGTCCTGCATAGTAGGCTGCCTTAGACTTTTTAATCAGCCTATGGTGCAGGCGCCTTTTTTCCAAGAACAGCTCTCTAGCCTGATTGTCATAAGACACCCTCCAGACTTTTTCAGCTCGCCTGCAATCTGCCTTTGTTAACCTCAGCTCACCACTATACCATGGGGCTGATCGTTCTTTCCGGGCACCTGTGGATGTGCGGCAGAGTGGAGCTGTCTGGTCAAGCGCTTCAGTAATGCGCTGATTCAGGTTAGAGACCGCTGTTTCTATGTCTTCGCCACCAGGCTGACCACCCCTACTTAGAGCTTGGTTGAAATCCTCCACCGAGAATTTCGCCCACTTCCTCCTCAGATAGTTAAGGGGTGCCTGACTGGCTTTATTGGATTTTAAGCTCTGTATGGAGAATGCCACCAAAAAGTGGTCTGTCCAGGGGATCGGCTCTATTCCTGACACCTCCACACCTCCCCAGTTAGCATAAACCGGGTCCAGAAGATGTCCCTGGCGGTGCGTGGGGTCCAATAGCTTCAGTTCCAGTTGAAGAGCTAGCATATCCCGACAGAAGTCCTTAACCCCTGTTTCCTCTGGGCAGTTTAAATGCAGGTTCAGGTCTCCTAATAGGAGAAATTTGTCCCTGCGTAGGGTAGCCTCCATAAGGCTTTCTAGCAGGCTCTCTCTAAACTTTGTGCATGCCCCTGGCGGCCGATAAACCAGACAGCCTTTGATCGTCGTGCCCCCATTGATTTGAATAGTGAAAACACCCGCCTCACTCTCCACAATCAGCGTGCGCTCAAGACAGCATCCCAAAGTGTTTCGAAAAATAATAGCAATCCCCCCTCCCACCCCCTCAGGCCTATCCTGCCTAACCCAAGAATAATTCTCCGGCGTGGCCTCGATAATGTCCGAGTCGGAAAACTGGTCTAACCAAGTTTCCGTCAGAAACAGTAGGTCGAACTTTTTATCAAGAATCAGCTCATAAACATCAAGTCTATGTTTGCGTAGTGACCTTACATTTAGGAGGCCACAGGCAAGTGCTTGCTCCGTGGTGTCCCGCAGCAGAGTAGTAAAATGGTAACCGCAGTGAGGACATTTCCTTTTGTCACTCGTCATGCCATGCATACATGAGGAAGCAGTGCGAGGACGGAAGCCAAGGAGTTGATCCTTAGATCCTTAGTTAGATCCTTTTAGCCAGCTTAGTGTTATACAGACGCGTCAGTGGGTGGTTGCGTTCATATGGCGCGTCTGAAGAAAACATGGTTCTAATGTTGCCCTGGACCAAGCATTTACGGGATGATAATGACTTCGTTGACGCAATTATGCTCGCTGGTGAACTTTTGCGCGTTGGTGTCTCACTCGCTCCAACACTCTTAGTGTGCCTCTCATGGGGTGTGCTGCTGACAGGGGTACTGGGTGTAAGTGAAGTGTTTGACACGTCTTCTTCCTCCTCGTCATCATCAGATGAAACATCAACGTTTTCTTGACTTCCAATTCGGGCTTCCTTGATCGCCTATAGGTGCGCAAACCATTGGACAGTGTGCTGTCTCTTAAGATGACCTCTCTGGCCTCCGGTACCATAGTTGGTACCTGACTTACCACGACTAACTGCAACCTTACAAAGGGTACAAATGGCAAACTTTTCCCTTTTTGGGCAAACAGTAAAGAAGTCCCAAACTGGTGACTTGAAGTGTCTGTGGGGCCTGGAGGAGGCGGCGATACTGGTGGTGGTGGTCATGCTGCTAATGCCAGATGAAGTGGAGGATCTGGATTGCCAAACTTTTGTACGTTGTGCACTTTCACCGCCACTAATTAAGGTCGAGGTGGATGGAGGTCCCTTCTTGCCAGAAAGAAATATGGAAGCGGTACGAGTTGGTGTACTACTTAACTCCAATGATTGTGGTGGTGTTTCCACTGCCTCCTCGTCGACAACATCATCATCATCACACTCAGCAGCTTTTCGGGCTAGGGTCAAAATGTCTGTTTGCTGCATGCCCGCTGGGGCTGCAGTGACCTTTATGATGACTGGGTCATCGTTGTCAGAGTCTTCATCAGCAGCAGTATCCGCCACTTCTTGCTGAGCCTCATCATCACACTCCATAACTCTGAGACTTTGGACGAGCTTCCTTTTACGCTTAACTACCTTTGTCAGATCATGGTGTGCCTCACTCTCAGACGGCAGTGGTGCTGGTTCCCAATGTTGATCCGTATCATCAGATGGAGGTGTGCTTGAAGAAGATGTATACACCACCCTTGATCTCTTCCTTGCTAGGGGTGTGGAAGACAATGAATGATCATCAGGAGGAGTGTCTTCCTCAAATGATACCTCGCCTTGATTGTCGATTTCCTGATGTGCCCCTACTTCGGGAGGAACAACTATTGTGGGCACTTGTGACCCTCCATGCACCTCTGCTTGCGCATCTCCTTGCGCTGCCTCTCCTTCCACATGTACTTGGGCTTGTACTTGCACATGTGATAGTTGTTGCGGCTGTGGTTGTTCAACACTCGTCAGATGAGCTACAACAACCTGTGTTGATTGAGGGACATTGCTGCTGCTTTCTTGCGATGAGCCAACATCACTGGTCGATGGTGATTGAACAACTATACTGGCTGCCTCTGCAGCACTCAAGGGCTTGGACTTAAGTTGGCGTGGTGGTGGTGGTGGCACTGAGCCCAATGGAGCGGGGTGCTGCTCCCAGCTTGGTCCCCAGCAGATCCCGCTGCTGCTGCAGGCATACTTTTTTTTTTACTCTCAAAAAAAGGGGCGGCCGGCACACCAGTCTCCTTGGTAACTTGCTTCTTCTGCTCCTTACTGGCACCTTTCTTGCTAGAGGAGCTACGGGTAACTTTTTTTGGGGCCATCTTCTTCAGAGCAGGTCAGAACAGCAGGCAGCAGTTGCACGAGTTGCAGAGTTGTCTGTGTCCAGACGTGACGTCGCGTGACGTTATGCTGCACACACACACCGCTGCAGGACTTCTTCCTGGCACTGGTGGTTCTCTTGAGTCTTGTGCACCTAAAAGCAATGGAAGACAGAGGAACATCAGTTCAGTTATACACCCCAAAAAATCGACAAAACACAGAAAAATCAGCACAATCCCATGCCATCCATGATGTTTACATTGAAGACACCCCACAGAAAGACTAGGGCCATGCAAGTATGCAACACTCACTACCCCTGGGCATAATGGATGAAAAGTAGGCAAAATAAGTGCAGGCCTCAGACACTGCCTCTCTTCAAAATGGCCCCTTACACCCCAAGCCAGTCCACATCAACAGTACACCCCAAAAACACAGAAAAACAGCCAAAAATCACCACAATCCAATGCCATCCAGGATGTTTACATTAAAGAGAGTGAGACCCCACAGGCACACTCAGTCCATGCATCACTACCCCTTGGCAAAAGGCCACACCAGCAGCCCCAAAAAAACGACAAAAAACACCAAAAAAAGCACAATCCCAGCCCATCCATGGCCTCAATGGTGTTTAACTTCAAGAGGACACCCCACAGAAAGACTAGGTCCATGCAACACTCACCACCCCTGGTCAAAGGGCCCCACCAGCAGCCCCAAAAAACGACACAAACGACAAAATTCAGCACAATCCCAGCCCATCCATGGCCTCAATGGTGTTTAAATTCAAGAAGACACCCCACAGAAAGACTAGGCCGATGCAACACTCACTACCCCTGGGCATAATGGATGAAAAGAAGGCAAAATAAGTGAAGGCCTCAGACCCTGCCTCTCTTCAAAATGGCCCCTTACACCCCAAGCCAGTCCACATCAACAGTACACCCCAAAAAAACAGAAAAACATCCAAAAATCACCACAATCCAATGCCATCCAGGATGTTTACATTAAAGAGAGTGAGACCACACTACAGGCACACTCAGTCCATGCACCACTACCCCTAGGCAAAAGGCCACACCAGCAGCCCCCCAAAAAAAGACAAAAACAACAAAAAACAGCACAATCCCAGCCCATCCATGGCCTCAATGGTGTTTAAATTCAAGAGGACACCCCACAGAAAGACTAGGCCCATGCAACACTCACCACCCCTGGGCAAAGGGCCCCACCAGCAGCCCCCAAAAAACGACAAAAAACAATAAAATCAGCACAATCCCAGCCCATCCATGGCCTCAATGGTGTTTAAATTCAAGAAGACACCCCTCAGAAACACTAGGCCCATGCAACACTCACTACCCCTGGGCATAATGGATGAAAAGTAGGCAAAGTAAGTGCAGGCCTCAGACACTGCCTCTCTTCAAAATGGCCCCTTGCACCCCAAGCACATGTTGCCTGTACCAGCCAGCACTCAAGATGGCCACCACCACCACCCACATGGTCAGTCCACATCAACAGTACACCCCCAAAAAACAGAAAAACAGCCAGAAATCACCACAATCCAATGCCATCCATGATGTTTACATTAAAGAGAGTGAGACCACACCACAGGCACACTCAGTCCATGCACCACCACCCCTGGGCAAAAGGCCACACCAGCAGCCCCAAAAAAACGACAAAAAACAATAAAATAAGCACAATCCCAGCCCATCCATGGCCTCAATGATGTTTAAATTCAAGAAGACACCCCACAGAAAGACTAGTCCCATGCAACACTCACCACCCCTGGGCAAAGGGCCCCACCAGCAGCCCAAAAAAAACGACAAAAACAACAAAAATCAGCACAATCCCAGCCCATCCATGGCCTCAATGGTGTTTAAATTCAACAAAACAGTTGTATCATGCACCCATAACCAACCCTGGTCCTACTGGATACTGTGGCTACCCACAATATAATTTATTTAATGTTCTGAAAAAGTACCAAAATTGTAGTTGCAGTAACTGTAATGCCCCAAACAAACTTACTTGTGAAAGTTTATTTCTAATCCAAAAGTGATCCAAAGAAGTCAAAAAAGCCTCAAATCCAAATATCCAGCAGCACCCACAAAAAGTAATCCTTCCAGCTCCAGATCCAAATGAAAGTGACCAGGAGATGGACAAAGCACTGGGAGGAGCCTGCTGGACAGGAACAGGAAGTTGGAGACTGTGGGGCACTTCCTTCCCTCCCCCCCCAAAAATGGACTCCTTGCAAAAAAAAAGGCCATGCAAATGTCAACTTGAGGAGTGATTCTGATAAAAATCATCATTTTCTGAAGGTTTATCCTGTTTGCTGGTGGATTTCTTGTGCAGAATTGCAAAATCTCTATTTCGCGAGTGCGAGATTGTTCCTTTCCGCCGCAACTACGTGTTCGCAATTGCGAACTCTCGCGAGGTGTGCTGTGCAAGGTGGCAAGCCGCGATTACGTATTCGCGGGCGCCAAACTCCCGCGGGATCACGCAGCAAGATCCAAAATGGCGCGGCACTCGCAAAATATGATCGAGAAAAACAACTCGGCAAACGCTTAATGACGGAAAGTGAACGCCGTGCACCACGCCGCGCGCCGCAACCAAGCAAAAAATCCGCCGCGAGCGGATTCACGGATTTTCGACAAATTCGCGAGAGTTCGCGGATTGCGAATTTGCCGAAAATCCGAAAAAAACGCGAGCGGAGCGGATTTTACGCCCATGCTTACCTGTCAGCACACAAGCCTGAAATTACGGTTTTCCATGACTGTGGCCAGACCACCTTAGTTCACCCGATCTCATCTAATATCAGAAGTTAATCAGGGTTGGTATTGGTAGGTCTTGGAAGGATGACCGCCAGGTGCAGTAGACCTTTTTCTGTTTACCTCAATAAGTTATTGTTTTATTTCTTACAAATTTTACTTTACTTTATACGGTCAAACATTTCAGAATAGACCTGTGTGTTTTGGTACCACAGCACCAGTTATAATGCCATATTGTTGCCAGTAGGTAGTTACAGTCAGGTCTGCTTTTCAATAAAAAGAGCATTTTTTGGTTTCACAAAACTTTCCAAACAAAAAGCTCATCCACCTCAGCTGCTTCCTGGAATGTTTCAGGGGTGATCCATCAAACAGGGGCCAAGAAACAAAAGGGTCTCAAAAAGCAAAATCCCCATGCATTTTCCATAGACTTCTTTAGACAAGACTACAGCAAAAATTGTTGAACAGAATTACACCAAATTTGTCAGGATGCACAATCTTGGTCTGCAGATTGTGCTTTTTATGATTCGGTGTTAATCAATCCAGTAGTTTTTGAGAAATTAAGGGTAAAAAATAATTGTGTATCTGGACGCTTGGGTCACTAAGAGTTTTGAAAGTCTCTCGCGGGAGCGACAAAGAAATTGAGCATTCTGATCAGCCCAGAGAGCCTTCTTGTGGGCGCAAGCAGTCTGATTAGCTGACAGGAACATGAGAAAGATATAGCTGGCAGCCATTACCGGACTCAGGGGCTTAGTCCCCTGTTCAGAAGTAAAAAAAGAATAATAAAAGGGGCAGGGTAGGAATACCCTGACTCCCTATGCCCCATGGGGGGAACCAGAATGATTCCCACATGGCCAAAAAGAAAACAAAATCAGCAAAAAAGGCGGTGATGCCTTAATACTCTTACAGGATCAAAAAATAAAAATAGATGTGGGCGCATTTATATCCTTATGCCCCAGTAAGTCCACCCTGGGGCTTTGTTCCCTAAAGGAAGGGGGCAGTGTGACACCCTTCCTTGGGCCTCTAGATTATCCCGGACCCCACCACTGGAGCTGAATTTTTTTATGCTGAGTGGGGCTGCTCTACCCCCTCCCGAGTCTCAAAAGGCCTCTGGGAACCTATAACTGGGGGCTAAAATTTAACAAAAGGGGAGAGAACTATGACAACCCCCCATTCTTGAGCCTCAAAGGGCCCCGGGAAACTCTTCCCTGGGGCCAATTACTTTAAGGGAGGTGGGCCCCCAAGCGATGTCCCAGGTAGCCCACTCCTGAGACATACCGGTTTCCCTTCCCACACTGTTGCAGGAAGGGAAACCTGTGTTTGCTTTCACTTAGTGGGAGTCTTTTTGAATTTCCCACTAAGCATGAGCAAACACCTACTCATCTGTTTACTAGTTTGCTCCCCTTCAACAAGTCTGCAGGAAACATTCCCAAAAGAAATGGTCATACACTTTGGTTGCTCCATGGAAAGTTTATCACTGATCCATATTACCAGGGCCAATGAAAATAGGGGTGGTGGTGGAATTTCCAAAAGGTAATATCCCATATGAAAGACTGCTCTATAATACAGACAAAATGACTGAATGAAAATAAAAAGGTTTGCAGAAATTTAGACTTTTACTCAGAAAGTGTGCTTTTCATTATTTAGTATTAAATCAATTTTTATTGGCAGAGCACAAAGCAAGGTAAACCAGGACACCAGCGCCCACAACGCAGAAGCCGGCTAAAATCTGATCAAATCATGGCAACAAGATAATGAATGAGAATACACTGACTGGCAGTTAACACAGCCCAAAGAGGGCCGGCCGTGTGGTAAAAAGAGAGAAGAGCGGTAACAACCGCAACCCCAGCATATGGGTATCCATATGTTCAGTGAACTGCCAGGCGTGCGAGCAGTGGTAACTGGCGGCCTGCGGTAGGTCATTGCTTCATGGTGGTGCCGCTTTTCACATAAGGCAAGAAAACAAGGAAAAACCCATCGACAACCTTCCCACTCCCTCCCACCCTCTCCAGTGAACAGGAACCAAAGGAAAAGGGAAAGGTCTAGCCTATTGGCAGTGTAGGTAGCGTGGCCTTCATTAGTCAGAGGAATCCGTGAGTACCATGAGGAGTCACCTTAATATGTTGGGGTATTATCCTCAGGGATCAGCTTCAGAAGCCGGAGATAGCTGGGGCATGTCAGTACTCGAAATTCAGTGGAGAGGATTGCTATGAATGGGGCCCATATTTCGGCATAGTCTGCATAGTTCCCTAGGCTACACATCAAGAGTCTCTCCATTCCCAAGAGACACCAGAGTTGATGCAACCATTGCGTATGGTCCGGGATTCTATCTGATTTCCACCCAGCCAGAAGCACCCGGTGGGTGGCATTATGTGCAAGCGCCATCTGTCCCCCTCTAAGAGAGCGCAGGGGGAAGGTCAGCGTGTTGGGTAGGCCTAAAATACTGTAAGCCGGAGCCTGGGAATAGTAGTGCAGAAGGTCTTATCAGTATCATCTAGTATCTTTTCCCAATATCGCGTGAGCTTTCGGCTGTGCCATAGCAAGTGGAGGAGGGTGCCAGGACACCAACCTCACCAACACATGCCGTCACTTGCTGTCACAGCGCGAGTGCCATTTAGCGAGTCGGTCTGGGGTGTAGTATCAAAAGGACACAATCTTAAAAGCAGTCTCCGCATGACCCATGGAGTGTGCTGTGTGGTGTGACCTGTAGAAAATACTGTACCACTCCTTGTCCGTCAGTGAGCACCCCAGTTCCGCCTCCCAGTGTCTCTGTCCTGCTGAGCAATTTTTGGGGATGTTTAATGTGAGAAAAGGAGTATATTTCAGATATGAGCCCCTAATCGTCCGTTTTACGAGTGAGACATTTCTCAAACTGTCGCATTGGTCGGTGCGCCAGAGATCATGTCTTGGCTCCTGAAATCCATTGCGTCTTCTGGGAATGGAGGAAGAGATCAAAGCTATGCAGGCCGTAACTCTCCCACAGATCATTTAAGGGGATTTGACATTGAATGCGCTTGCAACCCCCGTCTAGCCAGCATGCAGCTACATTTTTGTCCATGCCAGGTGGGAAGGCAGGATTGGAGAAAATCAGGGTCACTGGCGAGGGGAACGTAGTATGATTGGCCCGCAGAGAAACCCGATCCCAGACCAGCATTGTAGGGCGGGTGACTGGTGAGGAATAAAGCCCCCAGGTGCGAGCCAGTCGCGGCAGCCAGGCCTCATGCCAGATGTGGTGGCCTGCCACCGTCTGATCCATGAAGACCCATTTCTCAGTCATAGGGCGGTTTCACTCCACTAGGTACGATAACAGAGAAGCCTGGTAGTAGCGGGTGCAATTAGGAAAGGCGAGACCGCCCTCTTTCTTAGGGCATTGTAGCAAGGTCCTCTGTAAGCGAGGGTAGAGCGAACCCCATACAGAACGCTCGATTACGGTCTGGATATGGCGAAGCGACTGCAGTGGGGGCTCCAATGTGAGTGTCTGAAACAAATACAGGGCCCTTGGCAGTACGTTCATTATAACACCGGACAGCCAAATGTACCATGACAAAGGCAGGCACTTCCAGCGAATCAGGTCTGCTCGGATGCGAGCTAGAAGGGCAGCATAGTTCACCTCCGCCGTCTTGTGGAGGACCTGTCCAAGATATGTGACACCGCCCGACACCCAGTCAAAGGTGAAGTTGACCTGTAGAGTATCAACTGTCAGTAGGGCAGTGGTGAGATTGAGTACCTGGGATTTCTGCATATTAATTTTGAAGCCAGAAACCCAGCTGAAGGTCTATAGGTCCTCCACAATAGCCGGCAATGAGGTCATGGGATGAGCCACCGAGAAGATGACATCATCAGCTTAGAGGCTGATAAGATGGTGGTCTAGGCCGAATAGGACACCCTGCACCATGGGTTTACCCCGAAGCCGCTGGACGAAAGGCTCCATGTAGAGAACGAAGAGCAGTGGAGAGAGGAGGCAGCCCTGCCACATTCCCCTCTTCACCACAAAGCTATCTGAAAGCAAGCTATTGACCCGCACTGCTGCTGTTGGATCACTATAAATCCTCGCCATCCACTGCTAGAATCTGGGCCCCTGTTCAAATTGCTCCAGAGTAGCAAATAGATAAGGACAGTGCACACTGTTGAAGGCCTTTTCCGCATCGACCACTAGCAGTAAGGCTTCTTCTTTAGACCGTTGCACTTTATCAATGAGGTGACAGAGTTGCTTAGTGTTGTCCCCACATTGCCTACCCGGGAAAAAAACGGAATGATCCAGGTCAACCAGACCCTGCACCTGGGTGTTCAGCCAGGAGGCCAGGACACTGGAAAATAGTTTTGCATCAATATTTAGTAGTGAAATCGGACGATAGGTACTGCAAAGTTCCGGGCCTTCCCTGATTTAGGGATGACCGAGATAGAGGCCTGTAGCATTGAGGCTGAGAGGGACCCATGTGTCAGCGAAGGAGTTAAACAAGCGGGTAGGTAGTGGAGCAAGTCCAGCACAGAAAATTTTATAAAAGCCATCAGGGCCTGGTGTCTTCAATGTCTTCAGTCGAGCGATAGCAGAGACCACTTCCTCATTACATATGGGGGCCTCCAGTGCCTTTGCCTCACTCGTAGGAAGAGGAGTGATCGCTGCACTCTGCAAATACTCAGTGGGATCAGGCAATAGGGACTGATCAGCAGCATTGAGATTTGTATAAAAGGAGTGGAAGGCCAACATTATTCCGGTGTGATCCATGAACTCCAAACTGCCCTCTTCTCGTATCAATTTAATAGGTTGTGCCGCTTGCTGACTGCGCATGCAGTGTGCCAGCATTGGTCCCCCCCCTGTTAGAACCCACATATTATTTGTGTTTGAGTCAGACAACCGCTTGCTCAGCCCGGTCAAGGTCAAGCCACCAAAGCTGGAGGCGTTCTCTTTCCAACTGACACCAAATTCTGGGAGCGCCTGTGTGTTTGTGGATAGTTTCCAATTCCCTGACTTTAGCTTCTAGGTCTGCACACTTGGACCGCCAAGCTAACTATCTTAAGTTCCATGTAAAAAGGGGCAGACCACTAGTGCAAGTATTAAGTCCCCAAGTGATATACAGGAGGACCGGATTATTGGGGAAGCCCCAGTGGGGATGGAGACAGACCTCACTGGACAAAAGGAGGTATGGCGGAAAATAAGCTCACTGGGGAAAGAACCCTCCCTAACCCAAAAGAAAAGAAACAATCCCAACATCAGAACCTGCAAAACAAAACAGATTATGACCAAAGTTCGTCAGGGAGTGGAGGACCCAGAGGGTCATGACCCGAGCAACAATCCAGTTTGCAGAGAGCCGAGACCACCGCCACCTGTCAAGGGGAAGTTGTCAATGGGCATCAGGAAAATCCACCTGTGTCCCCCCGGCAGCCCATCATACTACCCACCCAGGTGCAGTCCAAGTGCGCCACTCAAGGGGAAGCTGAGGACCGCCTCCCTCTCTTTGGCCATTGTAGCCTGATCTGGTTTCAAGGCGACATTCGACTTGCCCACTCTCTGCCATCTTGGCACTCTGTGAGGGCCCCACTCTTTAGGCTTCTCCGCCTTCTCAGATGCCAGTGTGCTGTCGAGGACCTCAAGGGCTGCTGTAAGTGAGCGGATCTGGTGCAGCTTCTCTTGAAATTTGCGGAAGGGCTTGCCCCAGGAGTGGGGGATACCCTTCTCGCGCAGGTGTGAGGTGACCACCCTGAAGTCACGTCGCTTAATCAGAGTGGAAGCTGCAGAGTCCTGTAAAATGGAGAGCACCTGGTCCCAGAAGTGGACTGGCTGTGCCTCTCGCGCTCAGCAAATTATTTGTTTTTTCAACGGAAAGTTAGGGACGCACACCAGAATGTCAGGCTGTGGGGCCCCATTTCCCCGTGGGAGTCCCACTCTGTGTGATCGATCCACCTGAATATCGTTAGGATCTTTAGCTCCCAGTATCTGCTGAAACAGAGCCCCAACTTAGGCCCGGAGATCATCTCCTTCCTCTCGCCACGGCACTCCTCTAATCCAAACGTTATTCTGCCGAGAGCGGTTCACCAGCTCTTCACCATGTGCTTGGTGATCGAGGTGCTGTTCCTGTAGGCACAGGATGTCCTGCTGCAGTTGATGGAGTTCCTCTTCCCGACTGAGCTCACGCTCTTCCAGCGTGGCCACACGCTCTCCCACCTCATCCAGGTCTTTCTGCACGTCCCAAAGATCGGCAGACAGCTGGCACTGAAGCTCCTGAATGTCGTCCTTTATTGCTGCAAATAACACCAACACAAAAGTCTTAGTGGCCGGCCATCCTCTGTCTCTGGCGGCCCCTCTCGGTTATCGCTAGTGGAGGGGCAGGATATCAAAGCTGAGATTTGGCTGCGCCGGAGGAACAAAATCCTGCATCCTACTGTGCCGCCATCTTGACCACGCCCCCTGCTTTTCATTATTTGATGTAATTCTGTTTAGTACCTTTTAAGAAATTATTGTTAAAAAAGGTGCTCAGAGTGGGCAAAGGTAGTGACATCAGGACAGTTGGTGTTTAGAAATTATCTGATTTTTATTATTATTATTATTATTATTATTATTATTAATATTATTATTGTTATTATTATTATTATTATTATTATTATTATTATTATTATTATTATTATTATTATTATTATTATTATTCAATCCTGATTGACTGACGACAACATGAACAATATGCTGTGGTAGTCATTACAGGACTCAAGGATATGATCCTTATGTCCTGGGAATGAATTTAAAAAAAATCACCCAGGTGGGCAGGAGGGGCTTACCCTGACCCTAAAGAGCATGTGAGGGTTCACAAAGTATGCTGAGTCAGACATCCATCACACACAAGCAGCAGCTTATCATTTGATTCATAATTGTTCTACTGCAACTTCACCACAGTTTTCTATTGAACAACTAAATCCTTAACATTTTGCATTTGTGAGAAAAGTGTGGCACACTTGAATGCCATGTTAATGGAATCATAGCTGAAAAAATGATAGCTTTTCCTTTAGACATTAACAAAATTAGGTGGTTCATTTTGTCATACAAAAATATGGTTAGTACTCTTGAATGCTAAAATGAGGACACATTTTCTGTGGGTTCCTATTATCTTCCCCATCCATTCCAGTTACACATTCTGACATTCATAGCTTTTCCAACACCAGCAACAGTCTGTCAGCTATCTCCATAGTAATCAGCTGCTTCTGATGAACAACTAGAGAGCTAGACATCATTGAGACATTCCTGAAAACTATTTTGTACGAGCAAACACTGTTGAATTTAAAGCCTTTCCTCAGGAGAAGGCTGAAGTAGATGAGCATTGAGATGTTAATTCAGGTATGAAACTAGTGGATTTAAAATGTGAGGGGAGGTATGAGTATTTATTAATTTTAGGCACATTGTATTTTTACATTATAAAAATGCTTCAGTAGGGAGACATTGATATATATATATATTTTAAAGATGATCCAGTTGTGTCTGAATAATAACTATTTTCTTTTTTACAAAGAAATGTATCAGCAGCAGAGGGGTGTCACTATGGGGGCATGTTTCTCCCCAACCTATGCATGTTTACATGCAGGGTTATGGGAGGAACATGTCCTCAGGGGTACTCATAAACTGCTTTTTGAATCGAATGTAGTCCAGTTTTGGAGGTTTATATATGATATCTGCATGATATGGAGGGGTACAGAAAAGTCAGCCAGGAATTTTGTCAGTATGATTAATGACAAGGATCTTAATTTGCAATTCACGGCAGACATAAGCAAAATGAATATCCAATTCCTTGATGTTGAGATGTATGTGAGTAATTCAAACTAAGTTGCACAGGAAGAAAACTGCAGGGAATGCAATTCTGCATGCCAAAAGTGCACACCCTGGGCATCTAATTAGGAGTATACCATACGAGGAATTCCTAAGAATGAGAAGAATTTGCAGTTCTGAATTAGATCTAGAGATATGCCAAACAGAAGCACAGGAGAGATTCCTTGCTCGTGGGTATTGTCCTAAAGAATTAGAGCAGGCTAGGAACAAGGCCAATAGTCACAGCAGAGATGAATGCTTGAATACCTTGGCTGGATCTAGAAATAAAAGTATGATGAAAGACAATTCAGATCCCACCACGAATCCAGAACAGATTAAACGTTTCACAACGTTTAATACCAAAGAAAGAAAAGTCAGGGGGATCATTAAACATCATTGGCCATTGTTAAAAACAGACATTAGCCTAGCACAGTTACTACCAGAGGAACCGTCAAGCACCTTTAGAAGGGCCCCCTCTATGAGGGACGCCCTAGTGAAATCCAGTCCGGAGGTGGTCAGCTCTAAGAATTGGTTATCCAACAAGACAGGGTTCCACAAGTGTTGATACAAGCCCTATTAAGATTCAAGGACTATATACGTGCAGCACAGAGTATGCGGTTTATGTATTAGAATGTACCTGTAGGTTGAAATACATTGGCAACACAAAGTTGCAAGCCTTCAACCGCATCTTGCAGCACTTAAGGGCAATTGTTAACTCGGATGATAGTTACCCAGTTGCCCGTCATTTCAAATTGGTGCATAGCAAAAATCTGAATGACCTGAGCTATTACATCATTGACTCAGTGCCCAAGAATATAAGGGGGGTAACCGAGAGAAACAACTCAGGCAATTAGAATCCAAGAACATTTTTTTATTAGATACAAGGATCCCTAAAGGGTTAATTTCAGGGGAAGACCTACATAATTTTCTTTAATTAATTAGTAGTAGGATAGGTTAATGTAACCCCTAGGTATAAGTGCAGCCTATACTGTAAGAACCGGGGCAGGTAACCCAAAGGATCTCATGTGTATTGATATCTCACTTTGCCAAATAGTTAGAAATCCCTTAGCTGTTTTTCTGTTATGACTAATTTTTCCTAAAAACCTAACATAGGGTATGTGCAATAATATAGGCTCTGTGACTGATATAGAGTATATAACATCATAAGAAGAAGAGGTCAATTAGAGCTATGAATGTAATGATAAAAATAAGGTAGTGACTACTTCTATATGTAAGAAAGTTAAGAAGTCAACAATATTTATGCACTTGCACTTAAATTTGTATATAACATATATTCTGTTTGGAGGTAGAGCTATGATGAAATTAATTTTAGCAAAGCATCCGCTAAACTATTATTTTTTAATGACTATGTTTAATCCTGGAAAAGTGATATGCAATATTAATATCATTTTATCCGCGATATTTTGCACTTTGCACAGTTTTGCAATTTAAGCATTTTTTGCACTAACACTTTATTCTGATCAAATCTCAATGGCGGTTCTGTGGAAGAATTTATGAGAGCTTAGGATCCATTGTATTTTGTTTATATTAAGCATTTAAGCCACTTGGCCAAATTTGAAACTAGGAATTATGGTGTTGATTCTGTGTGGAAAAAATCTTTTAACAGTTTTTAACATCTACCTATGTTGCTGCTATGTGATCTCAAATGTGTTGTAATTATATTTATAAGAATTTTAATTATTTATATATAACTCATTTGGTTCTGATCGATCCTTTTAAACTATTACTGACAGTTAAAGTATTTTGTTTAGCTCTATACACCATGCAATCTCTTTAGCCAGGAAGTCACTGTTTAAACACCATATTTGTATCCGGAGGGTCATGTGAAAGAGGCTGCAGTGACGCATGCTGACTAACGGAGAAATAAAGCACTGAAATTGGATTTTATCGCGCTTTTGTGGTCTGTACCTGAGTTGGCTGCGGAGTATTTGCTGTGGTTCAGGAATGTTGGTGTAATATATATATAAATATATATATATATATATTCACTGAAGAAACCATAGGTTTAACACTCGTTATAGTTAGGAATTAGCATTTAAAAAACCTTTGAAATTCACTGAAAAAACAATAGGTTTCACACCAGTTATAGTTAGCTGAACATTTTACTCATACAAAACCATTGAAATTCCCACATTATAGTTAGTTGGACTCACTATAACTCGCGTGCCCGCAATCCACTGCTGATGATGTCACATATTACATCATTCATGACATGGTCAGTGACATCACTGATGGCATCACTGATGACATCTCAAATTACATCACTGATGACCTCACTGATGACATCTCAAATGACATCACTGATGACATCACTGATGACATCATCCAGTGAATGTGTGTTTCTGAAAAGTTAAAATATGTTTTATATATTGAAGAATGAGTGTATGTATAAGTGTCTGTATGAAGGATTTAGTAGGTGCGTGACTGACTGTATGAGTGAGTGATTAAATGTGTCTTACTGAATGCATTGGTTAGTAACTAAACTGTCTGAATGTCTGCATCAGTATGTCTGTTGTTGTGTAAGCTGCTGCATGTGTTGATCAGTAGCTATATGAGTGGTTATATGGGTTATTGATTGGTTGCCCAAATAGTTGTATGTGAGGGTGAGTGTGTGTGTGGGTGGCTGGGAGGTGTGTGACTCTGTGCATATATGTGTGAGCAGTTGATTCACTTGGTATATGGGTTCAAGAGTGCATGTGGAAAGAGCTGTATGGGTTGTTGACTGTGTGCATGGGTGTTTTGGTGAGTGAATGGCTATCTCAGTGCTCCATGTCCAAGTAAGTACATATATAAAACACAGTGCATGTGAGAGTTGGCATATATAAATGACTATACATGAGAGCCTGTGATTGCGTAAGTGACTGTATGGATCAATGTGTACTTGTATCAGTGATTGTAAAAAGAGAGTAAGTATGTGTTAGTATATGTTTGATTAAGTAAGGTTTAGTGAGTAAAACTGTGTAGTTGAGGAAATGGGAGTGTGATTGATTCTTTGCATAACTGACTAGGTGTGTGAGTATCGCTGTGGATAAGTGTCAGCGTGTGAGTATCTGTATAGGTGTATTAGTGGATATGATAGTGTTCTATTGATGAGTGACTGTATGTATGAGTGATTGTATGGGTGAATGAGTGGATGTGTGTGTAGACCTAGAAATCAGTGAGTGCGTATGTAGTTACTGGTATTGGTGTGTCAATAATTTCAGGAATAGTAGTTTGTATTTAACACTGGGTGTACCAAAGGGTATATTAGAGTGTGAGGAGGTACATCGTATTATCACATGGATGATGTCGTCAGTGATGTCATTTGAGATGTCATCAGTGATGTCATCAGTGATGTCATTTGAGATGTCAGCAGTGATGTCATCAGTGATGTCACTGACCATGTCATGAATGATAAAATTGTGAAATCCCGGTGCACACTTTTTATGGTTGATTCCTCAATATTTCAACAAATTCTAGAGTGGGCGCCACATCTGACGCACGTCGTCCAAACGTGCCTTAGGAATACTGAAACTGTGGAGTCCTTTTTGACTGCTGTTGAGTCGAGCACACGTTCGAGACGGTTCGCCGTCCGCCTTAATACCCCTGACGAAGGGTCTCCCTTTTATGACCCGAAATGCATTGGGTATCTGAAATTGAAGACGTTTTCTACTATTTGAAATGCAATCCAACAAAATGTGAATGAAAACATTTGAAATGAAAACGCTTGGAATAAAATTTGGAAGCAATCAACTTCTTTGAATGATAAACATTTATTTTGGATAAATTGAGATTCATGAACTGTTTAGAAATTTGACAGTTTCGTGTTTATTGAGAGCGCACATCTTTGTGAGAAACTGCCTTTCTCACTCCACAGTTTCAGCATGTCATGAATGATGTAATATGTGACATCATCAGCAGTGGATTGCGGGCGCACGAGCTATAGTGAGTCCAACTAACTATAACGTGGGAATTTCAATGCTTTTGTATGAGTAAAATGTTCAGCTAACTATAACTGGTGTGAAACCTATGGTTTTTTCAGTGAATTTCAAAGGTTTTTTAAATGCTAATTCCTAATTATAACGAGTGTTAAAGCTATGGTTTTTTCAGTGAATTTCAAATGTTTTTTAAATGCTAATTCCTAACTATAACGTTTGTGAAACCTATGGTTTTTTCAGTGAATTTCATTGTTTTTTTAAAAGCTAATTCCTTTGTATATCGACTTTGTAACCTACGTTTCTTTTTTTTTATTAGCTGTTTTTTACAAATAATAATTATGTATATATATGTTTTTATTATTATTTGTTCAATGTATATATTTTTTTTTAATCATTTTTTCCTGGTGGGCTCAGGGTGCGCGCACTGGTAAGCTTACTGGTAAGCTTACCCGTATCATTTTGACTTGGAGCGCTCAGGGTGCGCACACCGGTAAGCTCTCCCGAGAGCGCAGCGAGAGCGCTATTTCTGCATTCGTAAAAAAAATATGTATGAAAACTAAAAAACCATGCTTATAAAGCAGTATTTTTGATTTTCCGAATGAAAATGATTTTGCATTTCCGTAAAGCTACCAAAATGTCACTCAGGCGCGCTGCGTAAGCGCCCCCGGAAGAGCCTACGTTCGTGCCGCGTGAGCACCCCCGGAAGCGCTCCGGTGCGCATAGCGTAAGCGCGTCAAGTCATGTGACCTTAAAATAACAATTTTCATTGGTTGCTAACAGATTTTTTTTCCAAAGAATGAAAACCCCACCCTTTTCCTTCACTTCTTCTTTCACTTTGGTGAGAGCAAGACCTCTTTTTTTCTCTGCTAACAATCTCTGGATAGAATGGCTGCCAGAGCATCCAGCAGCAGTGAGGAGTCAGATGGTTTCATAGATGAAGAGCCTCCTCAGCCGAAGGTGAAAGAACATTTCACCTGGAAATTTTTTGATATATCTGAGGGACTTAAAAAAGTAAAGGCTCCAAAGGTGGAGTGTAAGATCTGCCATACTGTACTTTCCCGAGGAGACCCCAGAAGGAAGTACAGTTTTGGTAATTCTACTATGATTCGGCACGTCCAGAGGAGGCACCCCCAGAGCTATGCCCGGGAGAGTGTCAGGGCTCTGGCACGAGAGGCTCCAAGGGATGGTGCCTCTACTTCAACTGGAGGAGCAACTGCATCGGTGAGGGGGCGATCAGAGCAGCTGATCCCAAATATTCAGCCTGTTTTTAATGAGGCCTCCATCAAATGCAAACATTGTGATGCCCTACTTTGTTACGGGGAACAAAGTATTTTGATCATTGCTCGAGCAATTGAGAACCACTGCTGCCGTCCCCAGCCCTAATATTTTTTTTCTGCTCCTGTTGAGCAGTTTGCCATTCCCTTTTTTTTTCTTTTTTGAGAAAAAAATGAAAAAAGAAGAAAAAAAGTTCTTTTTAGAACTACCTCCAATTCTCAAAAAAGAGCTGTATTCTTAAAAAAATGAAAAAGACTAACTGAAGTGGAGTGCAGTGAGAGAGAAGAGGAAAATGAGTGAGAAATTAAAGAAAGGGATGCGAGGGGAAGGGAAATGAAGTAGGGGGACTGAAAGAAAGTGAGTGTGGGTAAGTAGAGTGAGGAGAAGGAGAGTAAACATGGGGAATGAGGATAAGTGAAGAAAATGTTACTGAAGTGAAGTAAGGGGAATAAGGGAAAGGAAAAGAGTGAAAGAACAAAGGATGGGAAGAGAGAGGAAGGGAAGTAAAGGAGAAGGCTTCAAAGAAGGTGAGTGTGGGAGTATGGCTGAGTTATAGGGAGTGAGCGTGATAGAAAAGGAGTGAGAGACTAAGGGGACAGAGAATGAGGCTAACAGAGAGAGAATGAGGGAAGGGGAGTGTAGAAATAAGAGGACAGAGGGAGTAAGACAAGGAATTAGTGAAGTGGAGTAAGGAGAGTAAGGGAAGGGAAAACAGTGAAAGAGCGAAGGATGGGAAGAGAGAGGAAGGAAAGTAAAGGCGAAGGTCCGAAAGAAGATGAGTGTGAGAGTATGACTCAGTAATAGGGAGTGAGTGTGATAGAAGAGGAGTGAGAGACTAAGAGGACAGAGAGAATGGGGGTAACACAGAGAGAGTGAGAAAAGGGGAGTGAGTAAGTTAGAGGACAGAGGGATTGACAGAAGCAGTTACTGAAGTGCAGTAAGGGGAGTAAGGGAAGGGAAAAGAGTGAAGGAGTGAAGGATGGGAAAAGAGAGGAGGGAAAGTAAAGGAGAAGGTCTGAAAGAAGGTGAGTGTAGGAGTATGGCTGCGTTATAGGGAGTGAGCGTGATAGAAAAGGAGTGAGAGACTAAGAGGACAGAGAGAATGAGGCTAACAGAGAGAGAATGAGGGAAGGGGACTGTACAAGTAAGAGGACAGAAGGAGTAAGAGAAAGAGTTAGTACAGTGGAATAAGAAAGTAAGGGAAGAGAAAAGAGTGAAGGAGCAAAGGAAGGAAAGAGAGAGAAAGCAAACTAAAGAAGAAGGTCTGAAAGAAGGTGAGTGTGGGAGTATGGCTGAGTTATAGGCAGGGAGTGTGACAGAGAGAAGTGAGAGACTAAGGGGATGGAGAGAATGAGGCTAACAGAAAGAGATTGAGGATAGGGGAGTGTAGAAGTAAGAGGACAGAGAAAGAAAGAGAAGGAGTAAGTGAAGTGGAGTAAGGAGAGTAAAGGAAAGGAAAAAAATAAAACAATTAAGTAAGAGAAGAGAGAGGAAAGAAAGTAAAGGAGAAGGCCTGAAAGAAGGTGAGTGTAAGAGAAGAGTGTGAAAAAAGAGAGTAAACGTGGGGATTCAGAATAAGTGAGGCAAGCGCAATAAGGGAACAGAGGTGTGGGAGTATCAAAGAAGAGTAGTGAGGTTATGGAAAACAGTATAGAGAAAATAAATATTGTACATCAAACTTACCTTATGAGTAATGTAAATTTAATATCATATTTCCATTAAAATTTATATCTGTGAAAGACAAAAAAAATTTGAATATATATAATATATATTTTACAATACAAGAGACAAAGTACGACATTAAAAGTCATAAAAGGTCAGTAAGAGATAAAATAGAGGTGAAGTAGTCAGAACGAAAAACAAAGGAATGGTGAAGGTCACAGAGAGTTAAAAAGAAATAGAGAGAGAGCAAATTACTAAAAGGATAATGACATAGATACATTCAGTGACAGTGAACAAGAGCAAGAGAGAGAAATAAACTGAAGGTGAGTAAGATCCTAAAGAAATATGCATTACGAAAACTAAAAGCAGAAAGGGGAGAAAAAAAGGGGAGTGAGTGACAGAGAAGCAGGAGTGAATAACAGTGGATTAATGCCAATGAGGCATGGAATTTCAGTGAGGGTGAATGTAGGCTTGTAAGACAGTGAGGACACTATGAGAGTGAAGGTAACAGAGAGGGAGTCAGGGAAGACAAGTAAGAATATGAGAGAATAGAGGGAGTAAGACAAACAGTGAGAAAAGGGCAGTAAGGTGAATAAGGGAAGGAGAATGACTAAGAGAGCAAAGGAAGGGAAGAAAGGGAAGAAAAGTGAACCAAAGGGACTAGGAAAAGGTGAGTACGTGACGAAAGAAAGAAGAAGGGTAATTAAAGATGATGATTGAGGATAAGTAAATGAACTGAAGTAAGGGAACAAGGATGAGGGAGGGTGAGTTCAGTAGAGTGAGGTAGATAAAAAAGGAAAATAAAAAGAGGATAAATGCAAATGAGCTTGAGACAAAGGAAGTGAAAGAGTGAGAACATTGAGGTAGTGAAGGAAACACTGGCAGAAAGAAACTGAGTAAGTGACCAAAGAAAGATAAGTAAGGGAGTGTGGGTGAGTTATAGGGAGTAAGGATGACGGAAGAGGAGTGAGAGAGTAACAGGATCGAAAGACTGAAGCTAAGAGACAGGGAGTGAGGGAAAGGGAGTGAGGATGTGAGAGGACACAGGAAGTGAGAGAAGGAGTGAGTGAAGTGTAATAAGGTGAGTGAGAGAAGGGGAATTATTGAGGAAACAAAGAAAGAAAACAAGGGGAAGGGGAGTGAAGTAGAGTGACTGACAGCTGAAAAGTAGTGAATGGGAGAGAAGGAAAGGGCAGTGAAGGAGTGGTTAATGAGAATAAGTGAGGAAAGTGTAATATGGGAAGGGAGGTGAGGGAGAGTGAAAAAAGGCCAGTGAGGGGGAGTTAAGAAGAGTGATAGAGGGTGGAAATAGGTGAGTGAGCATAAGAGAATGGGAAAATAATATATTTTTAATAATAATATAAAATACAAAATAATTTCAACATCATGTTAAATTGTTTATTTTTGCTGTTCTCAGAATATATTGAATTTCACTTAAAACAGTGACTTCAATAGTACTCATCATATAACAGCGGGCAAAAAATAACCAGAATCAAAATGATTGTGTTTAGAAAACCCATTGAATAATTTCTTAAATAATGTAACATTTTAAAAACCATATCTAAACTCACTTTTGATCCATCCACTTTTCCACAAGGCCAAATAGTATATGGAAAGTCCTTCTCTATGGAAATTAGTCCAGAGTATTCTTAATGTCTCATTTACCCGACTTTCTGAAAGAAAAGCTCCAACATCTTTTACATTATGAAACAAGAGTTTTACTTCCGCCTCTAGCTTATTTTTTATAAATAATTTGTATAATACTCACAGTACACACTATATGATAAACATATACTATCTCTATGAGAACTACTTGTTTTTTATTATCTTCATCACTCTCATTCAGAAAGTAATTTTGAAGAGCAAACTAAGGGGCCGATTAGGATCGCGGTTTTCCCGGGAAAACCGCTGGGGAGGCACAAAAGACCCACCGCCAAATTAGGATGGCGGTGGGTCTCAAAATCGGTCCGCAGCTTTTCCGCCACAGTCGCCTTACGACCGCGGCGGAAAAGCTCTAACATGGCTGGCGGTGTCTATCAGACACCGCCAGCCATATTAGGATGGGGGTGAACAGATGCATTACCGAGGCGGATTCTCCGCCGTGGAAAGGCATACGGTGAATTCTTTGAGGGCCCGTTGCGGGTGGGGGGGTGCACATGGGTGGTACCTATGGTACCCCCATGCATTTGGGTGCACGGGGGTGCCTGCCGCTTTATGCATGCAAATGCTAAGCATGCATATTTAACATTGCAGCGGGTGCTGCTTCAAGCAGCACCCGCTGCAATGTTAAATATTGAGGATGTGACCGCCAGGCAGACGGTCACATCCTAATTGCACTGAAGGGACCGCCGCTGCCCCTGCGGACGGTCCCTCCTCCTCTAGGGTGGCAGACGGACGCAGGTCCGTCCGCCATCCTAATGATCCCCTAAGTTATATTAACTGCTGCAATCTTCATAGGCCAATTACCTTCCCTAAAATTTCGGTTGTAAGAACACTAGGTAAGAATTTAGTAAGTCAGAAGGCAAACGTTGTTTGAAAGTCAATTCAGTATCATTACAGTGTTTCCAACTTTTTTTAACATTTTCAATAAGCTGTGTAATGTCCTGATGTTGTTGAAGGACCATCATGGTAAATAATTGCTGCAGTTGTAAAGGTTCTTCCTGAAATTGATAATTGTGAAGCCACAACATTTTTAATTAATGTTGTCAATTTAGTTCCATCAGGTCTACATCGTTGGAACATTAAAATAACATACTGTCCATATCTTCTTAAAAATAAAGTGGATAGCATTGCAGATTTACATTGACTACAGACCATGTTTTGATTTGCTGCTCTAACTACATTATTAAAAGACACTGATTTGCAGTCTGGTAAAGTCAAATATATAAATCTTTCAGTGTCTACTGTAGTACTACTTGAAAAGGAGCAATTATCACAGTCATGTTGCCATTTATAAGAAAGGCCAAAAAGATTTTCTACATCTACACCTATATCTTGCAAAACCTATACATTAGAAATTCCTGACAATCTTGCTGAATATTCTGTGTAAATTGATTTAGACCAGAACATATGTCTAAAACCTTTCGAATTGTTGAAACACTTTGTATTTTTGTTCTATCACTGCTACATTTCTCTAATTCAGAATTTAATAAACAACAAAGTGTTTGATCACGATTTTCAGCAATCTGTTCTTTTACAGTTTGGAGAAAAAAAACCCATTAACCACTACATTAGCATAGCAGTTGACACCAGAACTATTTTCAAACTGAAATCCAGCAACATCTTTAACTGAATCCATTTCGTTTCTGCTTACAATTACTGTTTCATCTACTTTTTTTCTTTTTGCTACAACTTCACTACGATTTTTCTCATTTCTTCTTTTTCGGCCTACCACACGCTTTTCAAACAGAGGATATTGAGGTAAATTTGGAGCATACTCTCTTCTTAACCTATTATATTCTTTTACACAATTTAGATCTGCATTAATCTTTGTCTCATCAAAATCAATCAAGTACAATCCTGATAAAGTTCTGACTCGAGATAAAGCAACATATGCCATACCCTCCTTGAACACAGAATTTCCAATATTCACCAAAGCACTATCAACACTTAAACCTTGAGATTTATGAATAGTTACTGCATATGCCAAAGAAACAGGAAACTGTTTTCTGCGGATATATAAATCTTTCACTAGCAAAAAACGAGCAGAACAACAACTGATTTGTTGTACTTCTTCAATACCATCAAATTTAATTTTTATGATTTCAATTCCATCTCTATTTCGGTAATACACAAAATCCACAACATGACCCATTGCTCCATTTACTAAACCTCTTTCCACATGTAAATTACGTCGTAAAATTATACGACAATTTAAAGATGCATACAGAGTCTTTTCCATACCAGCAGTTTTAGATATTGTCTTCTCTAAAGAATCTAATTTTGATTTCAACTTTTCTGACAAAATAATAGTTGCTCCTTCATGTTCTATTTTATCAATAGCTTCCAGTTTCACAATCTCTTGATTTTCCAACTTTAACATTTTGGTGTTGAAGATTGAACATTCTTGCAGAGTTGGCATCAAGCATATGAAAGATTTGTTTTCAGGAATTTTCTTAAAAATATTCTCTGGGAGAATATTTTCCTTTGGAAACAAATTTGAAATTAATCGTCCATGTAAAGTTTCTTTGCCATGCTCAGTTAGTTTCCCAATTCTTACATCTTGTAGAATATTTTTATAATCTTCATCCTTTGCCTGACGCATATTTTGAAGTAGTTCTGCATATTTGAAATTTAACCATATGTTAACATTTCCAATGCTTCCTAAGCACTACCTGGTATCTTCATGCGTAAGCATTTTAAACACTGGCTGTCCTTTCACTGGAGTTAGTTGCAGTAGATCTCCAAAAACAATGATGTGTTTGCCTCCAAATAATACATCATAGTCTGTTTTAAGAATTCCTTGCATTCTTAAATGCACAAAAGCAGGCATTACATTTGATACCATGCTTACTTCATCAATGATAAGAAGTTTCATTTTCTTTAGGACGCTTGAAACTTCACAACAAGCTTCTCCAGATAGCTTGTGGTATTGTAATTGGTTATCATGCTCCACTGGCAGCATCAATAAGCGATGTAAAGTAATCCCTTTAATGTTGTGTGCTGCCAACCCAGTTGGAGCAGTAACAAGACAAGAGAGTGATGACTCCGTTGTTTTCGGCAAATAGGTTGCAATCGCTTTAATCAGGAAACTTTTGCCAGTTCCTGCTTCTCCACTCACATACAGTTGGATAGGTACAAATGATGTACATGAGCACTCTTTTTTCTCATGAGATAAACCATGCTCAATTTGTTCTGTGACTTGGTCATATATTTGTCTCTGCTCAATGTTTAGTTCTTTTTCCAAATCTTCTAAGTCAACTCCATCCTCCTGAGCTGGTTCCATGGCTCTTTCAACTTCATCCATGGCAGTGGCAGCTTCATTTTGTATAATTGGTCCTCCTAGTGGATCCTGACTCAATGAAGCAGAACTCTGACTATCTTGAGAACTGTCTCTAGCAATTTCTGCTGCAATTGTAGCTTCTTGCTGTATTTCCTCGTTCAACATTTGCAGATAATTTGAAAAAACAGGACATTCTATCGTATCCTTGGTTGCATTGAACGAATCTTCATAAGTAAGAAAATCTCCAAGTAGTTCCTCTTCTCTACGCCAAGGCTTAAAGAGTTGTAAAAGAGCTAAGTAATAATATTCCCTTTTGTCTGGAGAATCACAACTCAATTTTCGATGATTAATCAAATGGCCTTTTCTTTGTTTTATTAGACAGCCTTCACATCCAATTACAGCATATACACCTTGATTGATGTGTTCTGTGACGTTCTTTTAAAAATGTAGGTTTGCAGAACTTCATAGAAACAAGCGTTCTCAATGTGAGTACTTCTATTTGGATAGTATGTATCCAACATGTTTGTCTTCAAAATATCTGTACTGTCTGGTTCTTTCTCCGCCAAATACTCTATTTCTTGTACAGATTTCAAAACTCGGTTTCGTGTTGCAGCAAGACCTAGACTCACCCAAATGATGGTTCTAGATTTGGCATATAGACTTGCTGATGACAACTGATCAGAACATTCATATGCTCCAATTTCTCGATGGGACAACATCTTCAGACTGTAACTGTATAATTTCTTGCTTAGACTCTTTTCACGTGAAATTTCCTCCCACATTTCATTCAGTTCCGTTTTTTCTGATTTTGTGATGTAAGACGTCACATATCGAGCCACAGCAATAGAGTTATCAGCCACATATTGAATATCCATGTTAGCATTCCACATGGACAAAATGACTGGGTTGTAGTCATTTATAAATTTGGATTCCTCATTTCTTCTTAGGTTGTATGTATTTTTGGGTTATTTCCTTGTCACAGTATGTCGCAGAGAAGACATAAAATTGTTGACTCTTCCTTTCAATGTTACTGGACGTGGAAATGCAAAACGACTTTTTGTGTAGAATTTGTCCTTGGATTTGTATTTTCGACGACAGTCTTTCCCACAACGATGACTTTGAAAGCGTAAAACTTGGTGTCTTAAATTGTTTTCTTCTGTACTTTTCGGAACAGCACATGTAGAATACTGCTCAATGAAACTCATCACTTTCTCATCTGAATCTGTTACAAATTTAGGTGCATCTTTAATCCATTGCAGCATATGTATATGAGGAGCACCTCTTGCTTGATACTCCTTTCTCCAAAAGAAATCCAACACCTCTCCAAGCGGAGGATTTTTTTTGTTTGTAATAAAAGACATCATAGCTTCAAACCTATGATTGAAATACCTACATACATTAACTGGATCCAAAGAGCAGAGTTCTCCAGGTGTCTTGTATTCAACATTTCTCCACTTTTCAGTATATGGTTTATTGCATAGGAAAGTCCAGACAAGTCACTCTCAAACAGTAGATGGAACAAATATGGAATGCATTGACGAAACCTTGGATCTTCTGCATATAATCTTAAAGTCCGGTATTCAGATGCAGGAATTTGAACAGGTCGGTCGTCATATCGTCCACCTTCACCTGTTGGAAATAACTGTGGAAAACAACGAGCTTCCAAACTTTCTTCCCATACACTAATGGGACTTCCTTCGGCTTTTTTCATCTGAAACAAGTCAATAGCATTCCTCATTACTTCTTTGGAATGCAATGGATGAACACTATAATGTTCGTAAATTTCTTCACTTTTAGAGACATCAACTTTTTCTATTTGCCCAGCAGAGACATCAGTGTCGTCTTGTACAGTTGTTTCCTCTACTCCCACATACACATTTTTATAGTACTGATTATTTTTTACCAAATACAACGTTGCACCATTCGCTAGAATAACCAGAGGTTCCTCTTCTACTTTTTCAACACCAATTGTATCAATATTTTTCTTAAAATCTAGAGGCAAATAAACAACTCTTCCCTTTAATCCTCTCTGTAAATCTAAAGGAGGCAATATCCCTGTCTTAGGCTCCATGCAAACAATAGCCTGAAAAGGATGCACACATTGAATCAGAATAGACTCATAGGTATTTAAATCCATCAATTCAGAAGCAATGTCTACCAACTCCATATTATTATGAACAGCTCTAGCAGGCATTTTGTTTTCATTTAATTTATTATAGCAATATGTGCAAATACGTTGATCAGAGCCCAAATCAAAACAATTTTCAACCAACAAATAAGTTGCAAAATCCTTCCACTCATTATTATTTATCTTTTCGCTTCTTACATATAAATCAACTAATCTAGTCTGATGCTTATAATGAGTTTGTCGACAACAAACACAAGAAAAATTAGGCCTTTCACTTGAATTGACTTTAAACTTTATAATTTCATTTTCACATTTTTCTGTACTTAAAATCTCTACATTCTATTCTACATTACCTTCTATTACTGTATCAATTTCTGCACTGACCTCTTTTTCACCAAAGTAACTAAACTCAATTTCATCACAAATGTTTTTGACATCTAATTCAGTTCCATGCAAAAGAGCACTGTTTAACTGTTTTAGTTTAAGTGCCGGACTTTTTGCATAGTACAACCTTCTCACTAATTTCCTCACTTTATTATGATGCACTGCTAACATCCTAAAATGGTGACAAACACTCTGACATACTTTTCTTGAAAGACAAGCCAGTGAATGCCCTTGCAAACCTGTTTTTTCTCTCACTCTACAAGGATCTAACTCTTGTAAAATTTTCATTTATTGTTTCACACTTTTCTTAGTATATGACCGTAAGAAACAAATCAATTGATTCCTGTCGGACACTACAAATACTACTACAATTCCATCTATACACTGGAGCCTTAGGACATCTCCCTAAAACTTCATCTGCTAACACCTCTTCTGTATTTCTAGGCACAATCTCTCTTTTTCAAACGGACAACCGTCCTTTACCTCATATGCTCGACCACTGGTGTCAACTGCATGCACCAAATCATTATCCGGAAAGTAACTTTCTTCATTAAAAAATGGCTCAGAACTTGAACTATGCTTCCTTTCTCCAGAAAAAACATCACAGAAATGAGTTTGATTAATTACTCTCCTCCACTTACATTTTGATTTGAACACATTGATTACGTTATCAAGTGTACAAATTCTATTCATTACTAAACTAAACAATTTATGTTTCACTTTAAATGCTTCATCCACAATCTTAACTATGTTTTTTTTTTCTTGTAAAAAGCGGTCTTTTTTTATACCTCTTTACATTTTTTAATAAATTTGATACTATTGTGTTGTAAAACATTCGTCTACGTATTTCAGAAAATTGCTTGCTTCTTCTTTTGGTATGCAAAATATCATTTCCTTGTACAGATCTAACATTTTTAGAAGGACATCATGTTTTCTTTGAAATTACAGATGTTTCATTGTTCTTTCTAAAAAAACTTTTTTTTTCTTGACATTTCAATAAGTTCCTGAGAACATTTTTTGTTTGCTTACCAGGAGCATTTTTCTTTTTCTCTGAAGATTTTATTTTGGTTGGTTGTTGATTTTCTTTTTCCTTAGTCCTTAATATTCTTTTATAATTTTTTTCTCTTCTTGCCTTAGAAGACATCTTTTAGTTTGTTTGTATAGATGAATATAATCTGTAGCAAAGAAATAATAACATATTATAGACCACTACAAACATATTATACATCAATTACAATAAGTAAACAATATAAACACTAGTATACAACAAAAGGCTCATTTACATTACATATGCAACTAAAGTAAACAAGCATTGAAAATGCAATAGATCTCGCCCTCGGTGTCACACATACTGTTGGCAGAGACAGACATGGTACATTATATCTAAAATCCTATTAATCTGCCTAAGATCACACTGTAAGTGAAGCTTGATTCACCCATCATTGTAATCTTAGGCAGAGTCACACATACTGTTGGCAGAGACACACATGGTACATTATATCTAACATTCTGATCATGTGCCTAAGATCACACTGTGAGTGAAGCTTGATTCACCCATCACTGTGATCTTAGGCAGAGTCACACATACTGTTGGCAGAGACAGACATGGTACATTATATCTAACATTGCGCACACGGCTTGTAAATATGTCAATGAAACCATTACATTATCTCTGGACCAGCATTAATGTCAAACATTGCGCACACAGCTTGTAAATATGCCAATGAAACCATTACACTATATCTGGACCAGCATTAATGTCAAACATTGCACACGTGGCTTGTAAATATGCCAATGAAACCATTACACTATCTCTGGACCAGCATTAATGTCAAAGATTGCGCACGCAGCTTGCAAATATGCCTTTCTTTTTTGTATATTCTATCTCAATTTATGCCATTAAAAAAAACCTTTAAACATCTCTCATGGAATTTCATATTCTTGTCTGGGTGCCAATTATATTATTCTGCATGCATTTTGTGCTTGCACCCATGTCAAACATTGCGCAATAGTCTTGTAAATATGCCCCTCTTTATCTTATATTCCATCTCAATTGATACCATTACTGAAATACTTTATGCATCTCCCACACCATTTCATATGGTTTTCTATCTGCTATTCCTATCCCTCTCCATACATTCACTGCTTCCACCCATGCTAAAGGTTGCACAAGGCGCTTCAAAAAAAGGAGCATATTTACAAGTCCAATGAAACCATTGCACAATTTCTAAACCAGCATTGAATCCAACCATAAAAAACAATTTATAAAGAAGTCTACCTTATAAACACACCGCTATGTCAAAGATTGCGCACGCAGCTTGTAAATATGCCTCTCTATTTTTGTATATTCTATCTAAATTTATGCCATTAAAAAAAACCTTTAAACATCTCTCACGGCATTTCGTATTCTTGTCTGGGTGCCAATTTTATTATTCTGCATTTATTTTCTGCTTGCACCCATGTCAAACATTGCGCAAGAGTCTTGTAAATATGCCCCTCTTTATCTTAAATTCCATCTCAATTGATACCATTACTGAAATACGTTATGCATCTCCCACACCAATTCATATGGTTTTCTATCTGCTATTCCTATCCCTCTCAATACATTCACTGCTTCCATCCATGCTAAAGGTTGCACAAGGCGCTTAAAAAAAAGGAGCATATTTACAAGTCCAATGAAACCATTGCACAATTTCTAAACCAGCATTGAATCCAACCATAAAAAACAATTTATAAAGAAGTCTACCTTATAAACACACCGCTATGTCAAAGATTGCGCACGCAGCTTGTAAATATGCCTCTCTTTTTTTGTATATTCTATCTCAATTTATGCCATTAAAAAAACCTTTAAACATCTCTCACGGCATTTCATATTCTTGTCTGGGTGCCAATTTTATTATTCTGCATGCATTTTCTGCTTGCACCCATGTGAAACATTGCGCAAGAGTCTTGTAAATATGCCCCTCTTTATCTTATATTCCATCTCCATTGATACCATTACTGAAATACGTTATGCATCTCCCACACCAATTCATATGGTTTTCTATCTGCTATTCCTATCCCTCTCCATACATTCACTGCTTCCACCCATGCTAAAGGTTGCACAGGGCGCTTCAAAAAAAGGAGCATATTTACAAGTCCAATGAAACCATTACACAATTTCTAAACCAGCATTGAATCCAACCATAAAAAACAATTTATAAAGAAGTCTACCTTATAAACACACAGCTATGTCAAAGATTGCGCACGCAGCTTGTAAATATGCCTCTCTTTTTTTGTATATTCTATCTCAATTTATGCCATTAAAAAAACCTTTTAACATCTCTCACGGCATTTCATATTCTTGTCTGGGTGGCAATTTTATTATTCTGCATGCATTTTCTGCTTGCACCCATGTCAAACATTGCGCAAGAGTCTTGTAAATATGCCCCTCTTTATCTTATATTCCATCTCAATTGATACCATTACTGAAATACTTTATGCATCTCCCACACCATTTCATATGGTTTTCTATCTGCTATTCCTATCCCTCTCCATACATTCACTGCTTCCACCCATGCTAAAGGTTGCACAAGGCGCTTCAAAAAAAGGAGCATATTTACAAGTCCAATGAAACCATTACACAATTCCTAAACCAGCATTGAATTCAAGCATAAAAAACTATTTATAAAGAAGTCTACCTTATAAACACACAGCTATGTCAAAGATTGCGCACGCAGCTTGTAAATATGCCTCTCTTTTTTGTATATTCAATCTCAATTTATGCCATTAAAAAAAACCTTTAAACATCTCTCACGGCATTTCATATTCTTGTCTGGGTGCCAATTTTTTTATTCTGCATGCATTGTCTGTTTGCACCCATGTCAAACATTGCGCAAGAGTCTTGTAAATATGCCCCTCTTTATCTTATATTCCATCTCAATTGATACCATTACTGAAATACTTTATGCATCTCCCACACCATTTCATATGGTTTTCTATCTGCTATTCCTATCCCTCTCCATACATTCACTGCTTCCACCCATGCTAAAGGTTGCACAAGGCTCTTCAAAAAAAGGGGCATATGAAACCATTACACAATTTCTAAACCAGCATTGAATCCAAGCATAAAAAACAATTTATAAAGAAGTCTACCTTATAAACACACAGCTAACATTATGGAAAAAGGTAAAAATATAATTCCTTAATTCACACAGACACTCACTGTGATACTTGTCAAAAATCTTTAAGCTCTCTATCTTTTTTAAAAGAATCATTACTCACCTTTAAAAATGCTTTGAAAGATGTAGAACAGTGTCAGTCACTCTCAACAGATTTTCTTAAGCAGAATCTCTGAACAATGCTTCCTTCACTGGAGCCTTTCAATAATGGCACAGATTCTTACTCATTTCAGACCCATATTCTTGTACATAGCCAATAAAAATTGTTCCCACACAAATTCAAAACCAAACTGCACATTTTAATTGGTTGTACATTTCAAGACTTTGAAACTCACATAACATTCACCCATCCCCCCAGTGCTCATTCGCCAAGGAACCATGGTAACTCCCTCTTAAACCAGCACACAGTTCACAAGTTCATCATACTATGTTGCAAAACAATCCATCAAGGCTGTTTGACCTCTCAATCTACTAGCTAATGAAATGCAATTCTTCTTTAAATGACTTTTTCTCAACCATTGAAATGACTTCTTACAAAAAAAAGCATGCACCCTAATTTTCAGTGTAGATTTTTAACAAAGCTCCAATCATTTCTGGTTATTCATCTGCACTGATTCTCAACCACTTTTTTTCATAATCAAACTGCCATTTCATTTCCACAACTCATCTGACTAGAAGCACATCTACCTTCAAAATGACAACAGTCTGGTTTGTGGGTCATAGCTATGTCCACTGGAGTCAAAAATACGCAGCTAACAGAGGTATTTACAATCTTGATTTACCAAATGTGGACATTGTATGGATTGGACAGAGAGGATTGAGGAGTCACCAATTGATACCATTGGTAAAATCTTTTATGCATTTACCACACCCTGACCTTATAATTGTGCACTGTGGTGGAAATGACTTAGGCACTTTGACTGGGGTAGGTCTGGAAATGCTTTTAAAGGACATCTTTTGGCAATTTATGTCACTTTTTCCAAAAACTGCCTTGGTATTTTCTAATATATGCCAAAGGCAAAAATGGAACTGGTCCAACCAATTTTGTCCAGAGATTGAGAAAGCAAGGAAACATGTAAATAAATCTGTTTCTGCTTTCCTCCGAGACTATGGTATGGGTTACATTTACCACAACCACTTGCGTTACAACATGCAAGAAATCTATAGGAGAGATGGTGTGCATTTTACAGATGAGGGGAATAGAGTTTTCCTCTTGAATATAAGACTCTTCATTGGTACCTACTTGTAGGTACAAAAAACACCCACTTAACACAACAGCTCTTTTCAGAGCTAACTTACCTCTAAACACTCGACATTTTTTTTTACTCTATTTTTTACACTGTTTTTCCCCGTGGTGTGCTCAGGGTGCGCGTACCGGAGAGCGCACCTGGGAGCGCACCCAGTGCTTACACCGCAAAAATGTTGCCCTTAAGAATCCTTCTAGGCCCCCCTCAGAAAACCTAGGTGGTCAGGGGGTGCCTACTCTGGCCCCTTTTAATTATTTCCCCCTTTCTTTTTCACCTCTTGTGTCTCGATTCTACTGAGACACAAGATGGCGGACTCTCCAGACTGTTTAGAATGTTGACAGACACCCGACAGCCAATCAGCTTTCCGCTCGCGCACTCCCGTAGTGCGCCGGGTGCGCTCCCCGGTACACGCACCTGTGAGCGCTCGGAGAGCGCTTTTAGATATATATGTGTTTTTTAAGTTAATTTTCAAAAAAACCACTGGAGCAATTTTCAGCAAATATAGCAAAGGCACATCTGCGTACCAGTCCCTACAATTTTGTCAAGTTTGGCGTAATTCCGTTCAGCGGTTCAGGCTGTAGACTTGTCAGACCGGCCCATGGAAATTAACATGGGGAAAACACGTTTTGGGACCCCCCTTTTTTCTCAGCCCCCACTTCACGAATACCCCGAAACTTTCAGGGAAGGAGCGCAGCGGAGCTGGCCAAAATTTTCAAAAATTACACACAAATTCCTCAAGCGGCGCCAGAGTTATTCCCAATAGAATGTTGCGGATTTCCTATGGTAGCCAATCCTAACTATAACTACCTACTGGCGACCGCCAGTAGATAATATATATATATATAGAGGCACACGGCTATTATAAATTTGTCCCTAACATTTTAAATGATTGATTCAGGATGACAATAAGGTATGGCCTATCCAGAGGTTTGTTTGAGGTGAGGCCTACTCAGGGTTGCAGATGAAATTTAGGCTTGTTGAAGACTACAGAGGAGATAATACATGTGCAGGCCTACCAATGAAGTGAGTCATGTCCACTGCGCTCTTGAACAAAGGTCAGATCTCTTCTGTGTCCGTGAACAGGCCTAAACCTCATCTGCACAATGTGATTCATAAATTTAGGAAACACAGGTGATGTAATTGAAAAATGGGGAATTTCTTTTGCTCATTTCACAATCACATCACCTGTGTTTCCTTTGCTTAGATATCTCATTGTGCAGATGGAGTCTAGCATATCAAAGACTACGCAGAAGGTGAGCACTGTATGGAACATGGCCATGTAACTCAAAGAATCAAAATCTAAATTTGCCAAGCACACATGGGGGTGTATTTACAAGGACCTTGCACCATGGGGAAATGTCTTTAATTAAAATGGGAAAAATAACATCAAAGGGACTCAAATGGCTTTTAAATATACCCCAAGCAACCTATGAAACTCTAGCACTACATATCAAGAAACCTAATTGATTTCAAAAAACGTTTTTAAACACATCATGTAAATCAATTATATACCTACATTCAAGGGGAAATGACTTAAAATGCCCTAAGACACATGAAATCGTTTTTTTAAGACCCTTGCACCATTTTTGGGTCACTTTTAACATGGCTATGTAACTCAAAGAATCAAAATCTAAATTTGCCAAGCACAGATGGGGGCGTATTTACAAGGACCTTGCACCACGGGGAAAGGTCTTAAATTAAAATGGGAAAAATAACATCAGAGAGACTCAAAGGCCTTATAAATATGCCCCAAGCAACCTATGAAACTCTAGCAGTACATATCCAGAAATCTAATTGATTTCAAAAAACGTTTTTAAACACATCATGTAAAGCAATTATATACCTACATTCATCGGGAAGTGACTTAAAATGCCCTAAGACACATGAAATCGTTATCTCCTCTGTACTCTTCAACAAGCCTAAATTTCATCTGCAACCCTGAGTAGGCCTCACCTCAAACAAACCTCTGGATAGGCCACACCTTATCGTCATCAAGAATCAATCATTTAAAATGTTAGGGACAGATTTATGATAGCCGTGTGCCTCTTTTGCGCCGCTGTGCGTCACTTTTGTGACGCAGCGGCGGTGCAAAAGATGTGCTATGTTGCGACATATTTACAACTTGATGCATCTAGGCAGATGTGTCATGGTGTAAAGTCCTGTGCCACATGAAACCTGCGTCAGGTTTCATATAGGCGTTTTGTTGCAGGGTGGGCATTCATTTGCATGAAAGCCCTGTAAAACTAACACAGTGAAATTTAGAAGATTTCACTGAGTCAGCTTTATGGCATTGCTGAATCAAATCCTTACGCCTGTTTGAAACAGGCATAAGGAGTGATGCACCATGCAATGTGTGGCTTGCCCCTGTGCATTGCAGTAGACATGTCGCTCTTACGACGTGATTCCTGCAATGTGATGCTTTTGCGACACAGATGCGTGACGCATCTGTGCTGTTTTTGCTCAATGGTGCTCCACATTGTAAATGCGGCACATCATGGGTGGCAGAACAACAACGCACGTTAACTGGTGCATCCTTGGGGATGCGCCTGTTAACATAAATCTGCCCCTTTATATTTAAGTATGAGCAGGGGACACTGAGTTGGTGAGGCTTATCCAAGGTTAAGAAGAAATGAGTCCTGTTCACTGAAAAATTGGACATAGGCCTCACCTCCGCAGCATCGCTGGACATGGTTAAATAATATCTGCAAAATGTTACTCTTGTTAAAAAATTGTACAATTATAGTCTCTGAGATTTGTCTCTTACTCTGCAACATCTCATTGTTGTTCTCTTTCTTTAAAGATAACGACAACATCAAGCATGAGTGATAATGAGCAATCTGTTGATCTCGATATTATCATTGAAATTGTGATTGAAACATCAGTGGAAGTAGATCCCTTGGATTATTTAAATCCTGAGGATAATGAAGAACATGATGAGGATGCCGATTTGTCAGAATTGTATGACATAGGGTGGGAAGCTGACCTGCTTGAGCCTATGGAACTATAAACATTTATTTTTAAAAGTTACTGGAAATGAAAAGTAAACATGTAAACCGTATCATTTAAAATTAAACACAACTTCAAAAACAGGTTGTGTGTAGTGTCTTTAATAAAATAGTCAAATATGCTAATAAAATTAGTTCAGATTCACATATAAAACAGCACAGGTGAAATGTAGAAGTATTCCATTTCTTTGCTACTATTTGTGACTACTAAATTTGCCAATGCACTAAAAATTATTATATATGAAAAAATGACAAGTAGTGTGTTAAATTTTTGACGACTGTTATTGATTTACTGTTTGCTAATAGTGGTTAATAACATTTTTAATTATATTTTACCACAGATTCAACTGCAGATCAATTCAAAAGTACGTAATGCCGTCTAAACAACGAAACCAAAAGGCTACAAAACGTCAAAGACAGCAGCTTACAAAATTTTTGCAGCAGTCCTCTACAATAAAAACTCGTCAAGTCACCAAGAAAGCTCCGGGTAAGACAACGAAATCATTCATAAGAAATATTTGTAGAAAAAAAAGTAATACTACAGAAAATGTTTTAGTCCAGAAAAGGAGAACGAATTTAAACGGAAAGGAAAGGCCAATTAAAAATGTTACTGCTAGAGCAGGAGATAACTCTGTGCATGGTAGTAGAAGGAAAAATCAGTTTAGGGACATTCGTAGACGAATGTTCCGCAACAGGATAATTGGCAATTTGTTAAAAAATATTAAGAAAGGTCAACAGAAAGTGTTTTTTTATAAGAGAAAAAAAAAAGTGGAGAAAATTATTGATCAGGCATTTGAAATTAAGCGAAAGTTATTTATTTTGATAATCAATAGAATTAGGAAGCTAAACAAGGCAATTTATGATTTCAAAAGAAATAGTAGATGGAAGAGAACAGTTAATCGTAGTAATTTTTGTGAAGTTTTTTCAGGTGAATGGATGCATAGTTCAAGTTGTGAGGCATTTTTTAATGAGGAGAGTTATTTCCAGGATAATGATTTGGTGCATGCAGTTGACACCAGTGGTCGAGCTTATGAGGTGAAAGATGGTTGTCCAGTTGAAAAAGAAAAACTTGTGACAACAGAGGCAGAAGAGGTGTTAGGTAATGAGGTTTTAGGAAGACGTCCTAAGGGACCAGTGTATATCTGGAAGTGTAGTAGTATTTGCAGTGTGCAACAGGATTCCATCAATTTGCTTTGTGATTTTGTACGGACATTTAATAAAAAAGTTTAAAGCAGAAAATGAAGTTGTTGCAAGAATTAGATCCTTGCAGAGTGAGAGAAGTGACAGGTTTGCATGGTCATTCACTGGCTTGTCTTTCCAGGAGAGTATTCCAGAGTGTTTTTCATCATTTCAGGATGCTAGCAGTGCATCATAATAAAGTGAGGAAATTAGTTAGAATGTTGTATTATGCTAAGAGTCCAGCAATTATGCTTAAACAATTATGCACTGCTCTTTTGCATGGTTCTGAAATAGATGTGAAGAATATTTGTGAAGAAATTGAGTTTTGTTACTTTGCAAGTAAAGAGGAGAATGTTGAAATTGACCCAGAAGAAGAGGGTAATGTGGAAGAGAGTGTACAGGTTTCCAGTACAGATAATTTTCAGAACGAAATTGCCACGTTTCATGTGAAATCAAGTGAAAGGCCTAATTTCACTTGTGTGTGTTGTCGACGCACTTATTATAAGAATCAGACTAAGTTAGTGGATTTAAATGCGAAAAGTGAAAGGGAAAATAATAGTGAATGGAAGGATTTTGCTACATACTTGATGGTAGAAAATTGTTTTGATTTGGGATTGGACCAACGTGTGTGTACTTATTGTTGTAACAAATTAAATCAAAACCGGATGCCTGCTAGAGCGGTTCATAATAATCTGGAATTGGTTGAGATTCCTTCTGAATTGAAGGATTTAAATACTTATGAATCTATTTTGATTCAAAGTATCCATCCCTTTCAGGCAATTGTAAGAATGGAGCCAAAGACAGGGAAATTGCCTCCATCAGATTTACAGAGAGGATTAAAGGGAAGAGTTGTTTATTTGCCTCTAGATTTGAAGAAAAACATTAATACAATTGGAGTAGAAAAAGTGGAAGAGGAACCTCTGGTTATCTTAGTTAATGGGGTTCCGACAAAGAGTAAGAAAATATGGCAAGATTTAGTGGATGTTAGGAAAGTCAAAAAGCAACATTGTATTTGAAGAAAAACAATAAGTACTACAAGAATATATGTGTTGCAGAAGAGGAAGTAAGTGAAGAAGAGGATAGCGATTTGTGTGGTCAAATTGAGAAAGTAGAACCCTCTAAAAATGAAGAAATATATGAACATTATAGTGTTCATCGTTTGCATTCCAAGGAAGTCATGGGGAATGCTATTGAGTTGTTTCAAATGAAACAAGCCAAAGGGAGTCCCATTAGTGTTTGGGAGGAAAGTTTGGAAGCTCGGTGTTTCCCACAGCTATTTCCAACAGGTCAAGGAGGAAGATATGATGAGCGACCTGATCAAATTCCTCCTTCTGAATACCGGACTTTACGATTGTATGCAGAAGATCCTAGGTTTCGTCAATGCATTCCATATTTGTTTCATCTCCTGTTTGAAAGCGATCTGTCTGGACTGTCATATGCAGTGAACCACATCTTGAAAAGTGGTGTACAGATGCAAAACATCTCGGCAAGTGACTTTATGGATAAAGTCAATGTGCAAGATAGTATTTTGGATTCTCACCTGATTAATCTCATGGCGTGTCAGCGTGGTACTAATGAGTACTGGTACCGTCGTCATGGTGATTTAAAATGTATGCTGAGGAACTTAGGAACTCCCACATGGTTCCTCACTCTCAGCTGTGCCGAGTATGACTGGGAAGACTTACTTGAATTTCTACGAGAGGCAAATGGAAACATTGAAAATATCGAATTCAAGACACCCGGAAAACTGTGCTCTTTGGATCCAGTGAATGTATGCAGGTACTTCAATCATAGATTTGAAGCTATGATGTCTTTCATCATGAACAAGAAAAATCCACCTCTTGGAGAGGTGTTGGATTTCTTCTGGAGAAAAGAGTACCAAGCAAGAGGTGCTCCTCATATACATATGCTGCTGTGGATCAAAGATGCACCTAAATTTGGAACAGATCCGGATGACTTAGTGATGAGTTTCATAGAACAGTATTCTACATGTGCTGTTCCAAAGGCAAAGGAAGACAAAAGTCTAAGAGAACAAGTTTTACGCTTCCAAAGCCATCGTTGCGGAAAGTACTGTCGTCGTAAATTTAGAAACAAGGACAAGTTCTACACAAAATGTCGTTTCGGCTTTCCACGACCGGTGATTTCTAAAGGAAGAGTGAACAGTTTGATGTCTTCGCTGCGACATAATGTGATGAAGAAATCACCTAAAAACACATACAATTTGAAAAGGAACGAAGAGTCCAAGTACATCAACGACTACAACCCAGTGATTTTGTCCATGTGGAATGCTAACATGGATATACAGTTTGTGGCTGATAACTGTATGGCTGTGGCTCGGTATGTGACATCTTATATCACCAAAAAGGAAAAGACAGAATTGAAGGATATGTGGGAGGACATTTCCCATGAAAAGAGCCTCAGTAAGAAGTTGTACAGTTTCAGTCTGAAGATGTTGTCGCATCGAGGAATCGGAGCTTACGAATGTTCTGACCGGTTATCTTCAGCAAGTCTCTATGCCAAATCCAGGAGTATCATTTGGGTGAGTCTTGGTCTTGCTGGAACGCGTAATCGAGTTCTGAAACCTGTGCGGGAAATTGAGTATTTGGCGGAAAAGGAGCCAAACAGTACCGATATTTTGAAGACAAACATGTTGGATACATGTTATCCAAATAGAAGCAGTCACCTCGAGAATGTTTGTCTGTATGAACTTCTACAAAATTACATATTCAAGAGGAACATCAAAGAAGATATTGATAAAGGAGTGTATGCTGTAATTGGAAGTGAGGGATGTCTGGTCAAGCAAAGAAAATGCCACTTGGTAAACCATCGAAAATTGAGTGGCGAATCTGCTGAAAAAAAAGAGTTTTTCTATTTAGCACTTTTGCAACTTTTCAAGCCTTGGCGTGCAGAAGAGGAACTGCTTGGATTTCCTCTGTTACGAAGACTCTTTCAATGCCGCCAAGGAGACCATAGAATGTCCTGTTTTTCCCAAATATCTAGAAATATTGAATGCGGAAATCGAGCAGGAAGCAACGATTGCAGCCGAGATTGCTAGAGACAGTTCTCAGGACAGTCAGAGTTCTGTTTCATTGAGTCAGGATCCACTAGGAGGACCAGTTATCGAAAATGAAGCTGCCACTGCCATGATTGAAGTGGAAAGAGCCATGGCACATGCTCAGGAGGATGCGGTTAACTTAGAAGACTTGGAAAAACAACTCAACGTTGAGCAGAGGAAAATATATGACGAAGTTACCAACCAAATTGATCATGGATTAAGTCATGAGAAGAAAGAGTGCTCATGTACGTAGTTGAAGCCTGACCGACTGTACGTGAGTGGAGAAGCGGGAACTGGAAAAAGTTTCCTCATTAAAGCAACTTCATGTTATTTGCAGAAAAGGACTGAGTCATCGCTGTCTTGTGTTGTCACCGCTCCAACTGGACTGGCAGCACATAACATTAAAGGTATTACTTTGCATCGTCTACTGATGCTGCCAGTGGAGCATGATAACAAATTACAATACCACAAGTTATCTGGAGATGCTTGTTGTGAAGTTTCAAGAGTCTTGAAGAAAATGAAACTTCTTATCATTGACGAAGTAAGCATGGTTTCCAATGTCATGCTTGCCTTTGTGCATTTGAGAATGCAAGAAGTTCTCAAAACAGAGTATGATGTGTTATTTGGTGGCAAACACATCATTGTTTTCGGTGATCTTCTGCAGCTGACACCAGTGAAAGTACAACCTGTGTTCAAAATGCTCACGCATGAAGATACCAGGAAGTGCCTAGGGAGCATTGGCAATGTTAATATATGGTTAAACTTCAATTATGCTGAACTGCGTGAAAATATGCGTCAGGCGAAGGATGAAGATTCCAAGAATATTCTACAAGATGTTAGAATCGGAAAAGTGACCGAGCATGGGAAAGAAGCTTTACATGCACGATTACTGTCAAATTTGTATCCAGAACAAGACGTTGTGCCTGAGAATATTTTTCAGAAAATTACTGAGAAGAAATCTGGAATATGTTTGATGCCAACTCTTGCAGAATGTGCGATCTTCAACAACAAAATGTTGTATTTAGAAAACCAAGAGATTGTGAAACTGGAAGCTATTGACAGAGTAGAGCATATGGGATCAACAATTATTTTGTCTGAGAATTTGAAATCAAAATTGGATTCATTAGAGAAGACTATATCTAAAACCGCAGGTTTTGAAAAGACTCTGAATGTGTGCTTAAATTGCCGTATAATTTTAAGAAGGAATTTACATGTTGAAAGAGGTCTGGTAAATGGATCAATGGGTAATGTTGTTGATTTTGTGAAATACAGAAATAGAGATGGAATTGAACTTTTAAAAATTTAATTTGATGGCATTGAGGAAGTACAGCTAATTGGTCGTTGCTCTGCTAGGTTTTTGCTTGTAAAAGATTTATATGTTCGCCGTAAGCAGTTTCCTGTTTGCTTGGCATATGCGGTGACAATCCATAAATCGCAAGGTTTAAGTGTAGACAGTGCATTGGTGAATATTGGTAGTTCTGTGTTCAAGGAGGGTATGGCATATGTGGCATTGTCACGAGTTAGAACTTTATCGGGATTGTACTTGATTGAGTGTGATGTCACAAACATTTGTGCAGATCTAGATTGTGTTAAGGAATACAATAGGTTAAGAAGAGAGTATGCGCCACATTTGCCTCAATATCCTTTGTTTGAGAAACGTGTGGTAGGCCGGAAACGAAGAAATGTGACCAATAGTAGGGAGGTTGTAGCAAAAAGACGAAAAGTCGATGAACCAGAAATTATAAGCAGAAAGAAAAAGGATTTTGTTGAAGATGTTGTTGGTTTTCAATTTGAAAACAGTTCTGGTGTCAACTGCTATGCTAATGTAGTGGTTAATGTTTTGTTTTCTCTAGAAAATGTAAAAGAAGAGATTGTGGTCAATTCGGATCAAAGATTTTGCAGTTTGTTGAATTCTGTGTTAGAGAAATGTAGCACTGATAGAACAAAAATAGAAAGTGTGTCTGAAATTCGAAATCTGTTAGACAGATGTTCAGGTCAAACACAATTCTCTCAAAATATTCAGCAAGATTGTCAGGAGTTTTTAATGTATATGCTTGATGTATTGCATGATGAAGGTGTAGATGTAGATCACCTGTTTGGGCTTTCTTATCAATGGCAGCATGACTGCGAGAACTGTAGGGTATCAAGTACTACTAGTGTAGACTCAGAAAAATTTATATATTTAACTTTGCCAGACAGTAAATCAGTGTCCTTTAATAAGCTGGTAAAAGCAGCTGATCACAACATGGAGTGTAGCCAATGTAAGTCTGAAATGTTGTCAACATTATTTATACGAACATATGGCCAGTATGTCATTTTAATGTTCCAACGATGTAGGCCTGATGGAACAAAATTGACAACTTTAATTAAAAATTTTGTGGCTTCGCAGTTGTCAATATCAGGAAGGACTTTTGTAACTGCAGCAATTATATATCATGACGGTCCTTCAACAACATCAGGACATTACACAGCTTATTTAAAGTCTAGAAACGGCTGGTCATTCTGCAATGATTCTGTTTTAACTTTAAAAAAAAAATTGCCTTTTGACCTTAAAAATTCTTACCTGGTGTTTTTAAAACCAAAATTTTAGGGAAGGAATCTCTGGATTTGCTCTGAGGAATTTCAAGAGGTTCTAATGGCTCCTACACTATTTGGCCTTGAGGATAAGTGTAGTACAGAGGCAAAAGTTATTTTTGAGTTTTAAATAGTTCCTGGAAAAAAAGAAGGTTTTCTTACAGAAAGTGGTGGGCACGGATTAGTTAAAGGACAACAGAGTATTTCCCAAATCAAACGGTGTTCTTACCATAACACTTAACGTCATGGAAAAATAACTGCACTTTGAATGAGTTCAGAAAAACTGTTTCTTTTTATAAGCTAATTCAAGCAGCCAATCAAAACATGGAGTAGAGGTAATGTAAGTCTGCAATGCTGTCTAGATTATTTGTCCAAACTTTTGGTTATAATGTCATTTTAAAATTCCAACTATATAAACCTGATGAAAGTAAGTCTTCAACTTTAATTACAAATGTTGTGGCTACACAGTCGTTGATTTTAGGAAGAACATTTGTAACTGCAGCTATTATATGACACGATGGTCCTTTGACAAGATCCGCTTATTACACATCTTATTGAAAATGTAAAAAAAGCTGATGTTTCGGAAATCATTCCCATTTGACTACGATACAATGTTGCCTTTTTACTTAAAAATATTCTTACTTTCTGTTTTCAGAAAAGAGAATTTAGGGTAGGTAACTGGCCTATAATGATTCTAGGGGTTGATATAATGTTATCTACTGTTTTAAATTGCTTTGTGATTAAAAGTGATGTAGAGAATTAAATAATTGTAGTAGTCATAGAGGTGGTGTAAGTCTGCTTCATAGTAAGCAGTATCAGTGTCATAGGAAATGTGGAACATGAGTGAGCAAGAAGGGTGAGATATTACTAGTACAGGATTGTGAAAGTGATCTTGAACGTTTTCTTTCTGAAAGTTGCGGAAATACAAAATGACGGGATTTGCTTAGAAGAATTCCAAGAGTTATAAATGGCTCTTACACGATTTGGCCTTGTGGAAAAGTGCGGTAGAGAGCGAGAAGTCATTTATTGTATGTAACATATTTGTCAAAACGATGGAGCTTTTCTTTCAGAAAGTGGCGGGCTGAAAATAATAACAGCACAACAGAGTGTAAGCTGTTCATAGGATATCCTTCGACGTCATGGAAAGTAAGTTACTTTTCAGGAGTTCTGATTTCTGATTAGTTATGTTATATGGGTTTTTTAAACACAATCACTTTGATTGTGTTTTTTTTCCCCGCTGTTATATGATGAATACCTTCAAGTCACTGTTTTTAGTGAAATTTGGTAAATTCTGAGAACAGCAAAAATAAACCATTTAACATGTATAATTAATTCTGTACTTTTTGTATTTATGATATACATTTAGAACTGTGTAGGAGGCATGGAGAAGCTGAGGCTTCTGTAAGTGTCAAAGTTGTTGCATACAGTGCTCACATTCTGCGTAGTCTTTCATATGATAGACTACATCTGCACAATGAGATACCTAAGCAAAGGAAACACAGGTGATGTGATTGTGGAATGAGCAAAAAAAATTATACGTTTTTCAATTACATTACATGTGTTTCCTAACATTACGGATCACATTGTGTAGATGAGGTTTAGGCCTGTTCCAGGAGACAGAGGAGGTCCGACATTTGTTCAAGACTGCAGTGGACATGACTCACTTTGTTGGTAGGTCTGCACATGTATTATCTTCTCTGTACTCTTCAACAAGCCTAAATTTCATCTGCAACCCTGAGTAGGACTCACCTGAAACAAATCTGTGGATAGGCCACACCTTATCAGCATCTAGAAACAATCATTTAAAATGTTAAGGGCATATTTATGATGGCCGTGCGCCTCTTTTGCGCCGTTGTTCCGTCACTTTTGTGACGCAGCAGCAGTGCAAAAGATGCACCATGTTGCAAGATAGGCCTCACTTCATCTCCAACAAGATACTGTCAGTTTAAAATGTATATAATTAGGACTGTGTAGGGGGCATGCAGAAGCTGAGGCTTCAGTAAGTGTCAAAGTTGTTGCATGCAGTGCTGCACTTCTGCGTTCTCTTTCATATGCTGGACTACATCTGGACAATGAGATACCTAAGCAAAGGAAACACAAGTGATGTGATTGTGAAATGAGCAAATGAAATTGCACTTTTTTCAATTACATCACCTGTGTTTCCTAACATTACCAATCACATTGTGCAGATCAGGTTTAGGCCTGTCCAGGGAGACAGAGGAGGTCTGGCCTTTGTTAAAGAGTGCAGTGGAAATGACTCACTTCATTGGTAGGCATGGACATGTATTATCTCCTCTGTACTGTTCAACAAATCTAAATTTCATCTGCAACCCTGTGTAGGCCTCACCTCAAACAAACCCCTGGATAGGCCACACCTTATCGGCATCCTGAATCAATCATTTAAAATGTTAGGGGCAGATTTATGATGGCCATGCGCCTCTTTTGCGCCGCTGTTGCATCACTTATGTGATGCAGCAGTGATGCAAAAGATGCACCATGTTACAAGATAGGCCTCACTTCATCTGCAACAAGATACTGTTAGTTTAAAATGTATATATTTAGGACTGTGTAGGGGGCATGGAGAAGCAGAGGCTTCTGTAAGTGTCAAAGTTGTTGAAAAACTGTTTGTCCTTCAATCTTTTCCCTTGTCTTTTCTAATTTTTAAATACATGTTTTAATATTTTTCAAATTTTTGTTCTTTCTTTCACAGATTGAAAGTATAAAAATAACAAGTGACTAAGTTAACGACAATTATAAGGTAAATGTTTTGTACTCTTTTCGTTACATTTCTATCACATTTAACTTCTATTAGTTCCACTACTTCATTTCTTTAACCCTCAGTTTCCTGCCTTTGCTATTTCCCTCATTCCTTTCTCTATTACTTACTTACTCTACTCCTTCTACTCCTTTTCTCAGTCCCTCTGTTCTCATAGTTCCTCACTCCTGTTCTATTACTCTCACTGTCTCTGACTGATCACTCTTTCACTACTTGTTAATTATGCTTTCTCCCTGTAGTTCAAGCACACTAAGGGGCATATTATCAACACAGGCAATACAATTATCGCTGCTTTTATTGGCATAAAACTGCTGCAAAAGCGGCTTTAGCGGCAGTTTTCTGCCGCAAAAGCGGCTTTAGCGGCAGTTTTCTGCCGATAAAAGCAGTGAAAATTTTATCGTCTGTGTTGATAATATGCCCCTATGTTATTTACATTTCTTTGCTGTTTCAATCATTCCTTTTCTGTCACTTCTTCTTTTCTGCTTTCTGTTTTTTCCCTCTGTTATTCCACATGTTTTAGCCTTAGTCACTATCATACATCTTGTTTTATTCCTATTTACTTTTGCTCACTGTTTTCTTAACACTTTCCCTCAGGATTGTTCTTTTAGTCCGGTTCTATCCCTACCTCTCATTCCACATCCTTTACTATTCTTCTTCTTATTTTGCACTCCTTCTCTTGTTTTTTTTTTTGTTTCTTTTTTTATTGCGCTAACGGGGCGCTCTCCAGTGCGCGCACCGGGAAGCACACCAATGAGAAAAATGAAGTCAAGAGTGCTTAAAATTTAAGTAATTTTTTTAAAATGGGAGGTAGTTCTGAAAAGAACTTTTTTTTATGTTTTTGTTCTTTTATATTTTTTTTGATTTTTCTGAACATTTTTTGTTTTTGTTGTATTTTTTGAACAATTTTATGTTTTTTTGGGGTTTTTTGGGGGGAAAGAACGAAAAACAGCCATTATAAAGGGCTCAACAAAAAACAAGAAACAAAAAACTGGGAATTAACAGTGGCTCGAGAGGAGAAAAAATAAAAAAAAACTACTGCTTTCTTCTCTTGCTGCAGTTGTGGTTGTCGATGGAAGCATTAATAAGGTGAATGCTTAGTTCCCCGTAGCAGAGGGTCTTTCCTCAAAAAATGCAGACCATTTTTATTACACCAAATTTTTCTTGTATATTTGGTACTGTTTCGCGCCCTTCTGGTGCTGCAAATGAAGATTCACCTGATGAGGTGCTGGCCTGATGGTCTCTTTTTTTCTGAGCCAGATCCCGTACCTCAGCTTGTGCCAGATTGTTAGGGTGCCACCTCTGCATGTGGCGGATCATTGTGTAGTTCCCAAATTAATATTTTTTATTTGGGTTGCCCCTGGACATGACCTCTTTGCAAATTCATCACCACCCCCTTTTCTGAATCGTTTTTGGCCACTATAGGTGTGGCAGGGTATACTCAGACATGAGTCCCTTGCAACCTGCTCCATCAGGATTCAAGCAAGCCGGGCCGACGAAGCTGAAATGCCAGAAACCGGTCCCCGGTAGCTTGTCTCATTTCTGGTGAAGAATTGGCTTGGTAGTTTGGTCTGCCCTGTTCCCATGATGCACTGGGCCAGGGACAGACTAATTTGCATATAGCCAGGTTCTGAGCTGGGATGGGGCAGTGAGCTAAATAACGGTGATGGATCAAGCCCTGATCTTTGGACTGGGTAAGAGTGGTCTGCTTAATTCAGACACTCTGTTCATCACCACCCCCTTTTCTGAATCCTCTTTGCAAATTAAGCATGTCACCTTCGGGGCATTCACTTTTTTTTGCCCAGCAGGAATGGAAAAATACTGCCATATATAATGAACTTTGACATGGCTTTGTCTTGGTTCTTCAGGCAAGTATGTTATGGTTTGTTGGTCCTCATCATCTTCTTCCTCCTCTTCTTCAACTCATGGAAGGATCTGTGGTGGTGGACCTTCCTTTCTGGGTGGTGGTGGTGGTGGTGGGGGTGCACTAGCTGCAGCTACTACTGAAGCCATTTCTCACAGATAGCTCTTGCTTTCTCAAAGAAAAAAGTAAGAATGAGGAAAAGAGGAGGGGGCTTTCATCATTTGTAGAAAAAAAAAGTTGAGAACCAATGAAAAGTGTTATTTTCAGGTCACATGTCCCGACGCGCTTACGCTACGTGCCCCGGCGCGCTTACGTTTCGCGCTCCGGGTCGCGCCACGGAGCGATTCTGGGTACGTTTACGGAGCGCGCCGAAGAAACTCATCACGCGGTTACGCGATGCGTCACGTTTACGCGGCGCATCACGCGACTACGCGAAACGCCATCATGTTGTTTTCGTTCGCGGGAGCAGCGCTCACGGAACGCTCCCCGGTACGTTCACCTATTTACACATTTTAAAATTTCTAATAAAAATTATTACTTTGATACATATAGATATTTGCTATTAAAAAACCTATGAAATTCACTGAAAAAACCATAGGTTATAGACCATATATAGTTAGGAATTAGCATTTACAAAACCTTGAAAATTCACTGAAAAAACCATAGGTTATACACCATATACAGTTAGGAATTAGCATTTACAAAACCTTATTTTACTCACACAAAACCATTGAAATTCCATATATAGTTAGTTGCACTAACTATATATATCGCGCACCCGCAATCCACTGCTGATCATGTCACATATTACATCATTCATGACATGGTCAGTGACATCACTGATGACATCACTGATGACATCTCAAATGACATCACTGATGACATCACTGATGACATCTCAATTGACATTACTGTTCACATCACTGATGACATCATTCATGTGATAATACGATGAACCTCTTCAGACTCTAATATAACCTTAGATAAACTCAGTGTAAACAGACACTCACAGACTGTCACTCATCCATGGAGTTACTCACACAACTACTCAGTCATGCAAAGAATCAATCACACCTCCATTTTCTCAACTATACAGTTATACACACCTTACTTATTCAAACATATAGTAACACATATTTACTTTCTTATAAAATCCCTGATACAAGTTCACAATGATCCATACAGCCACTCACACATTCACTAGCTCTTATGCACAGTTATTTATATATGTCAACTCTCACATGTACTGTGTTTTACATATGTACTTACTTTGACATGTAGCACTGAGATATCCATTCACTCACCAATACACTCATGCACACAGTCAACCGCCCATACAGCTGTTTCCACATGCACTTTTGAACCCATACATCTAGTGAATCAACTGCTCACACATCTATGCACAGAGCCATACACCTCCCAGCCACCCACACACACACTCAGTCTCCCATACAAATACTTGGGCAACCAATCAATAACCCATATAGTTCCTCATATAGCTACTGATCAACACATGCAGCAGTTTACAGAACAACAGACATAATGATGCACAAATTAAGACAGTTTAGTCACTAACCCATGCACTCAGTGAGACACATTTAATCACTCACTCATACAGTCAGTCATGCACCTACTAAATCCTTCATCCAGACACTTATACATCCACTCATTCTTCAATATGTAAGACATATTTTAACTTTACAGAAACATACAGTCACTGGATGTTGTCATCAGTGATGTCATCAGTGATGTCATTTGAGATGTCATCAGTGATGTCATCAGTGATGTCACTGACCATGTCATGAATGATGTAATATGTGACATGATCAGCAGTGGATTGCGGGTGCGCGATATATAGTTAGTGCAACTAACTATATATGAAATTTCAATGGTTTTGTGTGAGTAAAATAAGGTTTTGTAAATGCTAATTCCTAACTATATATGGTCTATAACCTATGGTTTTTTCAGTGAATATATATATATATATATATATATATATATACACAGTTTCTCTGCTGTCCTCTAACCACATCCACCTAGCGTGGTTGTGCGACAGAGTAGGAGCAGAGCCCGCTAACAATAACACAGAAGTCCCCTGCATACAGTGGTCCACAGAGGAAAAGAATCTCGCACACCAGAAGGTTCAAGCCATGCAAAGTTTACTTACCTTGACGCGTGTCGACCAGAACGGTCTTAGTCACAAGACATAACCATGATTGGTGTGAGTGTAACCTATAAACCCTATGTCATCAAAACAAGAAAGGACATACTACATATATTTTATACTATGGTATTAATTGTATGGTGTAATTCAGGTAAGGTTTACTTTTTATACATGTTCAATATAAAGTTAAACCAAAAATATGAAAAATATATATGACCTACTACGAGAATGCAAAGAAGGTGTTTGCAGATATCAAAACACTCAGCACAGGTTATCCCAAAGGAATTACTTCCAAATACACCCAGCCAGTGGAATGGCGTGTGTTGTGTCACATTAGTGACATTGAATACAACACATAAAGAGGAAGAAAACTGCCTCACTAGAAAATATCAATACTTGTAGCCTACAATATAGTTCCAAATGGAAACGGGTAACATACAAATAGAAATACAACTCGCCACTGTCAATGATTACTTGCAGCAAGGAAATTAAAAAATCACAACATGCTCGTAGCATGAACATTTGTGGTTTGAATATGCATAACATTAATATATAAAAGTGCTATTGCCTAGCGGCTGGCAACAAAAATTCAAAATGTATTATCCACACATTAGAATATGTAAAAAAAAAATACAATAGCACAGTGGCTGGGAATGATGAACAATATATAGAAGCCTGAAAGAACATCACTATGCTTTAACTATTACAGGGAATGCATGAAAAAAGACATTACAACACACAAAGTTGAAAAAGGGGAAAATATAACACTACAAAGCATCCAAATAAAAATAGGTATGAGGTAAATTGCCTGGATGTTATACAATATAAAGTATAACATTTACAGCACAAAGACAAACACAAATTGTTTACTGAGTGTAAATGAATATTATCAAAAAACAGCAGAAAGAACTACTAGTAAAAATATGCACAAAAATGTATCCCAGTTGGACATGGATATAGGGTCCCCGGGCCAAAATAGGAATAGGCCTGGGGAGGAGGCAGTGTGGACCCTTACCCCATTTAAATAATGCCTGTCCCCTGGGGATGGGGTCCCTGGGGCCATATGTGGCAAGGGTGAGGAGCCGCATGGCCCCCCTTCCACTTAAAGAAACACATTTTTCCCGAGGGAGGTGGTGGACCCCAGGGGGTCTGCAGGCCCTCTTACAATTTATTTTTAAAAACCATGTGGAGATGATGGACCCTGTGGCCCAGGGGATCTGCATGGTTCTCCGCATTCATATACACATAAGTCCCATTGAGGTGATGGTCCGCAGGTCATAGAAATGCCCATGGAGAGGGGCCCCGTGTGCACTACTGGTTGGGGGATGAATTTCTCTTGGCTGCTGAAGGTCACTGGGGGCCAAGATCCCCTATTGTTTTAACAAGTAAGTCCCCACAGCCAGATTACTGAGACATCATTGGAGTCCCTGCCCCTTTCTCAACCAATCTGCTAACGGGCCCCCTGGGTCACTAATCGTTGAAGTATGAAGTCCCCTTGGGTGCTGAGGGTTGTTAATGGCCAAGAACCCATATTGTTGCAACAAGTAAGTCCCGCACAGTGGAACTGCTGAGACGTCATTGGAGGCCCTGCCCTCTTTCTCAACTACTCAGTCAAGGGGCCTCCTGGTGCCCTCTTGGCTGCTGACGGTTGATGGGGGCCAAGAACCCCTATTGTTGCAACAAGTCAGTCCCCCACAGATGGTTTGCTGAGACATCATCAGACAACCCTCCCCCTTGCCCAAACACACTGCAAATGGACCTCCTGGTGCACTACTGTTGGAGGATGAACTCCCCTTGGCTGCTGAGGGTTGTTGGGGGCCAAGAAGCCATATTGTTGATACAAGTACGTCCCCCACAGGAGGATTGCTGAGACTTTGGTGGAGGCCCTGCTCCCTTTTTCAACCACTCAGCAAAGGGGCCTCCAGGCACACTAATGGCTGGGGAATGAAGTTCCTTTGGCTGCTGATCTTCATGGGGGGCCAAGAACACCTATTTTTTCCCAAGGAAATACCCTACAGTGTGATTGCGGAGACATAAACGAAGGCCTCGCTCCCTCCTGGCGAACTACAGGTTGCAGCTGCATTTGTTCATCCTCGATCATGCTCACCTACGGCACAACAAAAATTCAACTCCAATGCAGATTGTGGAGTTTAGCTGTAACTCTGTGTTTTCTGCTGAATTCCACAAACTCCACGAGCCCACCCATTAAAAAACCAAAGGTTACAGAGACGTTAAAGTTAGGAAATAAAATTTTAAAAACCTTAGTAATCGAATTAAAAAAACAAAGGGTACAGGGGCGTTATAGTCAGGAAATCAAATTTAAAAAACCTTAGAAATTCATTGAAAAAAGGTAGGTTGCAGGGAAGTTATATTAGGCTCAGATTTCACTTGGACAAACCACAGACATTTAGCAGTTATAGTTACCTGAGCTAACTATAACTTGTGCCCCTGCAATGCACTGCTTATGACCTCACATATTATATCACTGATGACATGGCCAGTGACATCACTGATGACATCACTTATGACATCTCAAATTACATCAGTGATGACATCACCGATGACATCATCCACAATACCACTCATTCCAGTACTCACACAACCAATCACTCATCCATAGAGCTACTCACATATCTCACTCACCAATACAGCCATTCACTCATCCAGCCACTTACACACCCACTCACACAAACTTACAGCCACTCACACACCCACTCAATCATCCATACAGAAACTCTCACAGCCACTTACTCACCCATAGAGTCACTCACAGACTCACAGTCAATCATACAACCACTCACACTGCAACTCACTCACCAATACAGCTACTCATACACCCCACACTTATCCATGAAGCCAGTAACACTGCCTCTCGCTCACCCATACAGCCACTCACACACCCACAAAACCACTTACATACCCATTCACACATCTATACAACCACTCACATACCCAATCACCCACTCACTCACTCTTACAAACGCTAAAACAGCTACTCACTCACCTATGCAGCCACTTACACTCACAAACTCCCTCCCAAATACACCCACTCACATATCCACTCAGACACCCATACAGCCACACACAAAACCCATGCACACTCCTACGCAGCCACTCACAAAGCCAATAACTCATGCATACAGCTACTAACATACCCACTAGCACATCAATATAGCCACTGACACACCCATGCAGTCATTCAGACATCCACTCACACACTGATAAAGACAGTCACATAGCCACTCAGATTAGATATTTTAGAAATAGTATAACTAATTACTAGTACCGAAAGAAAAGTGATTTAACTCATGCTGTAGCTTAGTAGTTATCTTTAAGTTTAAGAAACATTTACAAAATACTTACACTCATGGTACGATGTCATCAGTGATGTCATCAGTGATATCATCAGTTATGTCACTGACCATATCACAGGTGATGTAATATGTGAGGTCATAAGCAGTGCATTGTGGGGGCGTAAGTTACATTTGGCTCATTTAACTATCACTGCTGAATTTCTATGTTTTTGTACTAGTGCAATCTGAGCCTAACCGTAACGTCCCTGTAACCTTTGTTTTTTCCCCATGGAAAAAATATTATATATATATATATATATATATATATATATATATATATATATATATATATATATATATATATATATATATATATATATATATATATCAAAACAAAACCCTTTCAGGCATATATATACATTTCAGGTGACAAATTCAAATTTATGCTCAACGAATTTCCTGTCTTACCGATCTTCTATTTGATACCTAAAGTCCACAAACGAATATCACCAATACCTGGCAGGCCAATCATCTCGGCTATTGAAAGCAGCGGGGAAAACATTGGTCGCTATATAGACTTTTTCCTTCAAAACTTAGTAAGTGAACTGCCAAGTTATGTTCGCGACACGAGTGACTTTTTGGAAAAAATAGAGGGCCTGGAATGGCAGGAAGACATGCTTCTGATAACTTTGGACGTTGAGCAATTATACACTAGTATTGCCCACAGCTGTGGTCTTAATGCAACTGCGTATTTTTTGGGGCAAAGGCCATTGGAATTTAATCAGCATAACAAAATGATTTTGAGCCTAATAGAATGGTGTTTACACAATATTTACTTTTCTTTTGGAAAGGAGGTGTGGAGACAGCTTCGAGGTGTGGCGATGGGGGTCTGCTTCTCCCCCAGCTACGCGTGTTTACACGTGGGCTGGTGGGGGGAGCAGGTTCTCAACATCACACACAAAGTTTGGGTCATAGAAAAAATTGTTACATGTTTACGCTACATAGACGACATTTTTATAGTTTGGCAGGGAGACGAAGGGGAAGCTCGTCAATTCATTGACGAAATTAACGACAATACCCTCAATCTAAAATTTACGTCTCATATTAGTGCCAAACAAATTGAATTTTTGGATGTCAGTGTATATGTGGATAATGATAACAGACTACAAAAGACCCTATACAGAAAGGCCTCTGCAGGCAACACAACCCTGCATGCTTCTATTCTCCATCCCCTGCACACCATTGATAATATACCCTTAGGAGAAATCCTCAGAATCAAAAGAATATGTAGCTCTCGAGAACACTTTCTCAAATGTGTCAAAGATTTAAGGATACGACTTAGAGCTCGAGGGTATTCTGATAAAGTCTTTGATCGTGCTCTGGCTAGAGCCGACAAACGATCCAGATCCTCTCTATTCCAAAAATCTACTGAGAATGCTGCGGCTGCAGTAACCCCAGTTGTGAAAATCTCTAATGACTGTCCGAGATTCATTACTGCATTCAGTAGTCAGGAGAAAAAGATTAGACAAATCATTAATCGTAATTGGCCAACCATTTTGATGGACACAGTGTTAGGTAGCATGTTGCCCAATAAACCACTGGTAACATTTCGAAGAGCACAGAATATGGGGACCGTGTTGGATCGAAGCAGTCCAGAACTGAAACAAAAGGCAATCTGGCTTCAACCAGCACCGGGGTTCCGTAAGTGCTCTAGTTGTAGAGCTTGCCAACAATTTGGCATCAACAAAACCCACTACAGCACCCCATTTAAATCAGTGGAGACGCCTATTATTGGCAACCACACATGTAAAACCGATCATGCTGTATACGTCCTGACGTGCACCTGCGGCCTTAATTACATAGGCAGTACCAAGCAGCAGGTGCACGTCAGGATCCTGCAGCATATCAGAGCCATCTTGCACTGTGACCAATCTTACCCAGTGGCTCGTCATTTTCAAAGTACACATAATAAAGATGTCAATTGTTTATCTTATTATGTGGTAGCCTCAGTTCCCCCTCTCAGACGTGGGGGCAATCAAGAACTTAAACTGAGGCAACTATAATCACGCTTCATTCTTGAATATGACAGCAAGTGGCCCAATGGGCTCAATAACACTGAAGATTTGTGTAACTTTCTCTAAAACTGTACCAGTCGTTCAATTTATTTCCTCAGGTAGTCAGGTTCCCTGTTACCTAGAGATGTTGTTTTTCATATTGAACTGTGTGTTCTGGTTATCTCTAACTGTATCTGTTTTCTAAATACTTGGTATTCCGTGGCTAGTCAAGTTCCTTGTTAGCCACGGCAACATTAGTGGCCAACTCTTCACCTCCATTTAGTTACTCATATTTATCACAATTGAGGATTTTAGCACTTTGTACATATGGGTGTTTTTATCACTTTTTTACCATGATGATATTTTTGTACCTGGATAAAATGTTTTAAATGATGCTTTTCTAAAATGACAAAATTGTGAGTATTCCTAATTGTCAAATTAAGCATTTATGCATTTTTTACACAGGTCACTTTATCATGTTCTTGCAATATTTTAAATTAATATTCCCTTTAGCACGCGTGTTTGCACTTCATGCACAGCTAGACATTGATCTAGTCCAGCACTGTTATTTGCACTTTATCTTTAGCCTGCCCTGATAATACTTGAAGTTTTTACTATAGACTGGGAACTTTTGCTAAAATTCATGGATTTATCCTGTTATTTTATCTACAAAACTGCATTGAGAAACACTTTACAAAAAAGATTTTTATTAATGAAATTTTAAATTACCATGTTTAATTAATTAACTGGCATTTGTATTACTGTGTTTTAACTCATTCAGCGTATTTGTACGAAGAATAGCTATGAAACTCACAAGATTTTGTTTATGTCACGTGATTGTTTGAAGGGCAGTGCTTATGCTATTCACTTGAACATTATAAAAACAAAAAAAGTTGCACTAGTTCCTTGCATGTGAACAAGGGCTCTTGAATATATATATATCTCTCCAAATCCTTCACCAAGGAAAGGCGCACTCCCAAACCAGGTTATTAATTCTTTATTGTTCATTTCCAGCAGCCTGGCGCGTTTTGGGGCTTCTATCCCCTTAATCATAGGCAGAAATTTGGACATCACAGTAAAACTTTGCTTCCAACATTCACTGCATGCTAATGACTTTATAGGCCTCCGGTGTGCCACTCTGCTGAGTTATTTTCCAAATGCATGCTGGAATTTGTTGTTCTTCTCCGAGCCGATTATTGCCCTCCAGTGGGTTCTGTGAAAATCAAATGTCCATATTTATTTCAGAGACTTTCATTTAAAAGCTGGCCATGTTATTCCTCACTTTTATCCCGGTTTGAGCCACCACAGCCCACTTTTCTGGCTGATAAGGAAACCTACCTCGGCACGTCTGAGGCGGCAGCCATTACCCCTTACTGTCTCTTGACGTCAACAAAAAATGGTCCATTTCGGGGCATTGTGGCGCTCTTTTACGGTTGGTGCATCCATAGGCGGGACCAAGCTGGAAAATATCTCTCCAAATCCTTCACCTTCGACTATATACTTATTCACTGAAAAAAACATAGGTTTCACACACGTTATAGTTAGGAATTATCATTTAAAAAACCTTAGAAATTCATTGAAAATACCATAGGTTTCACACATGTTATAGTTAGGAATTAGCATTTAAAAAACCTCGCAAATTCACTAAAAAAACGGGTTTCACACATGTTATAGTTAGCTTCAAATTTCACTCATACTAAACCATTGGAATTCCCCCGTTATAGTTAGTTCAGCTAATTATAACTCGCGTACCCGCAATGCACTGCTGATGACGTCACATATTACATCACTCATGACATGGTCAGTGACATCACTCATGACATAACTGATGATATCTCAAATGATATCACTGATGACATCACTGATGACATCATCCAGTGAATGTGTGTCTTAATGAAAAAATATATATTTTTTATATATGTATATCTAAAGGTTGTTGGAAAAATAAATGGGTAAATACATGTCTTAATTGATGTTTTTTTTGTAAAAATTATTGCATAACTGACTTATTAAGTGTATCTTAGTGAATACATGTATTAGCGACTAATGTTTAAATATGTAAATATCTGTATCAGTGTCTCACTTTGTTTATAAGTGGCCGGATGGGTTGGTGAGAAGCTACATGAGTGTCTGTAAGAGTTATTAGTTGGCTTTTTGAGTATCAGTATGAGTGTCTGTATGGTTCGGTGGGGAGTATTACTTATCGCATAGATGCATGAATGAGTGACTCACTGTTTATATGTGTTTTGAAGACAGTATGTGTGCAGGACTGTATGGGTGGATGAGTGTGTGCATGGGTGATAGTGAGTGAATGACTGTCTCAATAGTATCTTTATGAGTAACTGCATATGTTTTAATTTACTATATGTGAGTATTGATGTATATAAGTGAATATATGTGAGAGTGTGACAGAATGTAAGAGTTCCTGTATAAATAAGTATGTGTTTCTATAAGTGAATGTTTAAGAGAGTAAGTATGTCTACGTTTCTGTAAAAGTAAATGTAGTGGTGCGTGTATAGCTTTATATGCAAGTAAATGGATGTTTGATAGTTGATTTGCATGTGTGAGTATGTGTGTGAGTAACTGTATGGATGAGTATCGGTGTGTAACAGGATGTATAGGTGTATGACTACATATAATGAGTGAGTACATGTATGAGTGACTATATAGAACTATTGTTAAATGAGTGGATGTGTATGTAGATGGTGCAATTACTGAACAGGTTGTACATGTTGTTGTAACTGGTATTGGTATCTCCATTCTTTTCAAAATTGTATTTTCTATTTTTGAATGTATGTATCAAAGGTTATATTAGGGTGAGAGGTCTGCCACTCTTTCAAAAGGATGATGTCGTCAGTGATGTCATCAGTGATATCATTTGAGATGTCATCAGTGATTTCATGAGTGATGTCACTGACCATGTCATGAGTGATGTAATATGTGACGTCATCAGCAGTGTATTGCGGGCACGCGAGTTATAGTTAGCTGAACTAACTATAACAGGGGAATTTCAATGGTTTTGCATGAGTGAAATGTCCAGCTAACTATAACATGTGCTAATTCCTAACTATAAAATGTGTTAAACCTATGTTTTTTTCTGTGAATTTCTAAGGTTTTTTAAATGCTAATTCCTAACTATAACGTGTGTGAAACCTATAGTTTTTTCAGTGAGTTTCTACGGTTTTTTAAATGCTAATTCCTAACTATAACGTATGTGAAACCTATGTTTTTTTCAGTCAATGTATATATATATATATATATATATATATATATATATATATATATATATATATATATATATATATAAACGTAGATGAGGCTTGTCGCTTGAAGGACGCCATGCCGAGTAAACAGCAACAAAGAGTCGACCCAAAAGTGCTGGTGCAAAGGTGGTTTTAATTGAATAAAGCCAGCGCTGCCGCCATGACGCGTTTCGCCTTCGAGAAGGCTTGATCACATGACAAACTGCATGACAGTAAGCAGAACTTTTAAAGTGACAGTGCATGAAAACGTATCATGAAGATGGAAGAAATACTTTATAATGAAACGCTGCGTTTATGCAATCAACCAAAGATATATAAATATATCATCATAAAACATCAAGTTTTTTTGTCCTCTAGTGTTGTACAATTCATAAACTCAAAATATACAATTTATAAATACAAAAGCCTATTTACAAGACACAAGCTGATAGAAAAAGTAATGTATATACACGTTAAATAATTTCATCTATGTACAAGAGCGTTGGCCCAGAATCTAAATATTCGGTTTGTGTGAAGAGTAAAGTTGATATGCGCATATTCAAAACAGCAGCGTTAGTCCAAATTCTTAAGACAACATGTCCAAAACTTCTGAATAGAGCCCAAGTGGGCCAGTCACAATGTCTGCCAGAAATATAAAGTGCATATAGTGATTGTGCAAAATTTAACAATAAAGTGCAAATATTAAGACAAGTGATTCCAAAATACAATCTAAAAAAGTATTTCTCATAAGAGTTAATTTTGGTATTGGTTAAAAGTATATCCAATGATCTATGCTAATTCCTAACTATAAAATGTGTTAAACCTATGTTTTTTTCTGTGAATTTCTAAGGTTTTTTAAATGCTAATTCCTAACTATAACGTGTGTGAAACCTATAGTTTTTTCAGTGAGTTTCTACGTTTTTTTTAAATGCTAATTCCTAACTATAACGTATGTGAAACCTATGTTTTTTTCAGTCAATGTATATATATATATATATATATATATATATATATATATATATATATATATATATATATATATATATATATATATATATATATATATATATATGTATATATATATATGTATATATATATATATTACCTACTGGCGGTCGCCAGTAGGTATATATAGTTAGGATTTTTTCTCTATGGGATTTTTGAAAATTCTATGTCTAATAACTTTGGCGTTTGTGGACGGAATTGGCTGAAATTTTCAGGAAAATGGAACATTTTATTTCTGAGCAGCCCCTGAAAATTTGGGGGGGGTTCGTCAAGGGGGGGCCGAGAAAAAAGGGGGGTCCCAAAACATGTTTTTAACATTGAGTTTTCCATAGGGCGGTTGGCCTGACTTTTAGCCCGAACGGCTGAATGGATTTGCACGAAACTTGGCAAAATTGTAGGGACTGGTAGGTCTCAATATATGTGCTCCAGTGGTTTTTGAGAAATTAACGTTCAAAAAAAGATATATATCTGTAACAGCGGACCGGGCAGCGCTCCAGTTCGCGTACTTTTCGCGTTACGGAGCTTTGTGAAGCGAAGCTGATTGGTTCTCCGGCGTCTGTAAACATTCCAAACAGTCCGTAGCGGCCGCCATCTTGTCTCTCGGTAGGATCGAGAGACGAGAGGAGGCCAAAGCGAAGGGGCAAATGACCATAAGGGGGCATAGTAGATCCTCCCTGACCCCCTAGGTTTGATGTGGAGGTTTTAAAAGGGCCCCTCGGGGCAAAAAAAAAATAATAATAATAATCGAACGGCTGAATGGATTTGCACGAAACTTGGCAAAATTGTAGGGACTGGTAGCCCGATGTGCCTTTGCTAGGTCTCAATATATGTGCTCCAGTGGATTTTGAGAAATTAACGTTCAAAAAAGATAAATATCTGTAACAGCGCTCCGCTTCGCGGAGATAACATTATCTCCCTATTACCTAGCTGTTGCTAACACCAGTTAGCGACCGCTAGTAGGAGATAGCGACCATCTTGGGCTCCACTTTGCATGTCAGTGATATTTATCACTAATGACATGCAAAGTGGGCATGTCAAGATGTTAGCGACTGGAAACAGTCTCTAACATCGCTATCTTCTATTACCAACTTTTGGAGATATTCGCGCTGAGCGCGAATATCTCTAAAAAGTAACACCTGCCCTGAGCAGTTCTTAGCCATGTTATCCAATGGGAGGTGGATAACATGGCTAAGAGCATTAGCTCGGTAATGCATGAATATCGCTGACTTTTCAGCGATATTAATGCATTGCGGTCGTTTTTCATCGCATTTGCGATAAACCTTGATAATAGCAAGGTTTATCTGCGATCATTTCTGACGATGCTTAGCGGTAAAAAATTTGTTGCTAAGCATCGTTAGGGATAAATATCGCTTAACTTTGGTAATATGCCCGAACGTCTGTTAACGTTCGATTCGAAGGAAATCAGGAAGTGTTGAAAAACATTGTCTGCGCCATCTTGCCTTTTTTCAAATGCCACACTTTTGTCGTGCACGGCAGCCATTTTAGATGCCTTGACCAGACCCACTCTCTGTACGCTGTCGATCCTTAGCATGGCTCCCCACCCTCGCAAGCATCTCCCCCAGGCACTGGTCACCCCCGCTCTCTGTCTTATGCATGGGTAATAAACCTCCCCCCATCTGCGCTGCTCTTCCCTGAGAATCACACCCTGTGCCCGCCCGACACCTCCCTTTCGCCCTATTCACTACCGCACCCTCTGACACTCCTTTTCCTCTGTGTCCAATTGTCCAGGCCGGTCCTAGGCTATCAGCTAGCCCTGCAGATGTAGTTTATGGCCCCAGCTGTAAAGAATCACCCCTCTTCAAAGGAGTTATAGTAGATCAAGGCCCACACCCGATGAGATCCGTCACAGCACACGCGTTCCTACTATCTGAAAACCATCCTGTATTGTGATTGGGGAGGGGACCGAGCCTGAAGCGGAAGATTCCAGGGATGACTCTTTGTACATCAAAGTTTTTACAATTATGTGTCACATTAAAAATATATAGCACTCCAACAAAGTAGTAAGATTATAAAACTTTAATAACTTATAAATATATACAACAAAACAAAAACAGTAAAAACATTTAAAAATTTTTAGGGAAAATGAAGGAAGTAGCGGTCGGCTGTGCGAATAGTCCCAACGTAGCACAACGTCCAGATTTCTGGACGGCACCCAGGTGATGTTGCCTGGGTGCCGCACTGATTTCAGTATCCGGCGTGGGGCGTCGCGGGGGGTGGGTCATCAGTAGCGGTCTGTTGTGCGAATAGTTCCAAGGCAGCAGAACGATGGCACCAAGGTGATGTCCAGTAAGTTGCCGCCCTCCGAATAACGGCGTGGGGCGCCCCGGGGGGGGGGGAGGCGGCGTGAACGGGCCTCTCCAGGTGGAGTTTCGTCTGCTGTAGTGGGGCGCCCCTTTACCGTTTCAGTTGCCATTCCGTCCGCTTTTGGTCCACTGTGTCAAAAGCCGCAATTCAGCTGAGTTGCGCCCACTCTTGCGGTGCAGCGATAGGCGGCTGTCACAGGACTCTCAAAATGGCGGCAGGCTCTTTCCTTTTTGGGCCTGGTCCACTGAAATGGCCCTGGGACACCTTGGAAATCGCACGCTTGTCTGCTAGGTCTTGGACCCCATTCTCGAAAGCGTCCCCTCCGCCTTGAGGATTCAACAAAAGTTTTGGGGGCCCCCGACTCCTGCAGGCTTCTGGTGGGGAGCGGCTGCCATGATTGCTCGCGGAATGACCACGACGGAGCCACGAGATGGTGGTGCTTTCATGTTGACGCCAGCTTCAGTCTGAAATATCCAGAAACAAGGTGGGGCTTTCATCGTTTGGGGAAAAAAAAAGTTTTCATCCAATGAAAAGTGTTGTTTTTAGGTCATATGATCAAGCCTTCCATCATTAGGAAACCAAAAGTAAAATGAACCAATGAAAAGTTTTATAAACAAGTCACATGACCTGTTATGCGGCATAGGGTATAAAATGCGGAGAAAATACGTTGGCACGTGAGGCGGCGTCAGTAGCGAACAATGTGCGAATAGGCCGAAGGCAGCACAACGCGCCAAGATCCGGATGGCACCGAGGTGGTGTCTAGTAAGTTGCCGCACTGGTGTGGCCATCCTACAATGCTGAAAGTCGGCGTGGGGCGCCCCGTTGGCCTGTGAGATGGCGTCAGTAGCGGACCGATGTGCGAATGGGGCCAAAGGCAGCGCAACAATATTTTCTGAATAGAAGACACCACAAGGCGCTGAGATGCGAAGATCCGGATGGCACCGAGGTGGTGTCTAGTAAGTTGCCGCACTGGTGTGGCCATCCTACAATGGTAAAAGTCGGCGTGGGGCGCCCCGTTGGCCTGTGAGATGGCGTCAATAGCGGACCGATGTGCGAATGGGGCCAAAGGCAGCGCAACAATATTTTCCGAATAGAAGACACCACTAGGCGCTGAGATGCCAAGATCCGGATGGCACCGAGTTAGTGTCTAGGTTGCCGCACTGGTGTGGCCATCCTACAATGCTGAAAGTCGGTGTGGGGTGCCCTGTTGGCCTGTGAGATGGTGTCAGTAGCGGACCGATGTGCGAATGGGGTCAAAGGCAGCGCAACAATATTTTCCGAATAGAAGACACCACTAGGCGCTGAGATGCCAAGATCCGGATGGCACCGAGGTGGTGTCTAGTAAGTTGCCGCACTGGTGTGGCCATCCTACAATGCTGAAAGTCGGCGTGGGGCACACCGTTGGCCTGTGAGATGGCGTCAGTAGCGGACCGATGTGCGAATGGGGCCAAAGGCAGCGCAACAATATTTTCTGAATAGAAGACACCACAAGGCGCTGAGATGCCAAGATCCGGATGGCACCGAGGTGGTGTCTAGCAAGTTGCCGCACTGGTGTGGCCATCCTACAATGCTGAAAGTCGGCGTGGGGCGCCCCGTTGGCCTGTGAGGTGGCATCAGTAGCGGACCGATGTGCGAATGGGGCCAAAGGCAGCGCAACAATATTTTCTGAATAGAAGACACCACAAGGCGCTGAGATTCGGTTAGCACCGAGGTGGTGTCTAGCAAGCTATGCAGCTGAGTTGCATGCGCACTTGCGGCGAATAGGTGGAAGGCAGCACAACAATGTTTTCTGAATAGGAGACACCACAAGGCGCTGAGATTCGGTTACCACCGAGGTGGTGTCTAGCAAGTTGCTGCACTGGTGTGGCCATCCTACAATACTGCTCCGAATAACGGCGTGGGTTGCCCGAAGGGGGGAGGGGAGGCGGCGTGAACGGGCCTTCCCAGGTGGAGGCTCGTCTGCTGTAGTGGGGCGCCCCTTTACGGTTTCAGTTGCCATTCAGCTGAGTTTCGGCCGCTCTTGATGCTACAGCGACAGGCGGCTGCAACAGGACTCTCAAAATGGCGGCCTGTTCTTTGGATTTGGGCCTGGTCCACTAAAATGGCCCTGGGACACCTTAGAACTCGGACGCTTGAATTTTTTTCCTTTCCTCTACATGCAAAAAAAGGTAAATGCCCGGTACGTTACACGCTTCATCTGCCACGATGTACTCTCCAGAGGAACCGAAAAAAAATATAGTTATGGTAACTATACCATGCATCGTCATATGGAGAGGTGGTACCGATTAATTATAGTGCTGCATAAAAGAGAGATTTGGAGAAGAACCCCCGACCTGCCAGTACATTCATCAAAGAAGTGGCACTGACAGCATCAGAGGCAAGGGAAACGGTCCCAAATATTTAGAAGAAGTTTGGAAAGATTAAAATGACATGTTTAGATTGTGGCAAATTAATTTCATGTGGACAGATGAGTGTTACTCTAATAAATACAGCATATGAACATCATCATAGTCGATGGTTGGTAGAGACATTTTGACTATATCCTGGACCTGCCCGTCCTCGCCCAAAATGGCGCCGGAATAAATGGGACTCGTAACTCCTTGTTGTGTACTTGTTGTAAAACTTTGATATCACGAGATACGTATGCAGTTTTGAAGCACATGGCGGGCGGGGACGAGAATAGATTGAATATTTCGACATCTCTATTGATATTAAGTTGTGATGTGTTATTGATTACTGTACTATTGAAAGTTCGAATTAACGTCACCCATGGTACTTGCCCGCAAATGTATATCTAGATAATTTTATTGTAACTGGCCCTGTCGTATTTTAATTATAAAATGTACGTCCACCGATTCCGCAACTGTTAGACACCTTAGTTCTTGCAACCTAATGGCCCGCCCGTAACGTTTCTCTACAGTGTAAATGTCTCCTCATCATATACGATTACAGTTTGCTCCGTGGCCGGCGCACGTGGTTATAGGCCCGTATTTGTATACTGACATTTTCACAATAAAGGTTTTTAAAAGAAAACATGGTAGTAGTATTTACATTGGTAAAGTTTTTAATAATAGTCACTGTTTTAGAATCAGTAAAAGGCAAGTGAAATAAAGCAGACCAATTACATGAAGGGTAAAAGGTATAATACGCAGGAACGCAGTAAAGATAAATGGTCAAGGGCTGTTGTGTTTTCTACTCCTGCAACATAAAGTGATCGATAAGAATCTCATATTCAAGCGTATCGGCGACTAAGACAGCAGGTCGACCCTCTTTTGCTCAACGGCTCCGTCATGGGACAAAGAAACGCCCTTTTTCTCGAAAAAAGAATATATTTTACTTGCAGGACAGTTGTAAATTTTCCGGGAAAGTACATTAGCCTGGAACATTATAACATATATGTTTAAGAAAAAATAATGTTCGGAAGTAATAAAAAGCGTAATTTTTAGGTCATATGACCAAGCCTTTCATCATTAGAATAAGAAAAGTAAAATGAACCAATGAAAAGTTTTATTAACAAGTCACATGACCTGTTATGCTTACGTTAGGTGCTGCGCGTCGCGCCCCGGATCACTACCGGATGCGCTAACGCGGCGCGTCATATGATGCATTACGCGACAACGCAGGTCCAGAATATAGTCGAAATGTCTCCACCAACCAGCGGTCGGAACACAACCCTTTTCAGCAGGCTAAATAGTTCTGTTAAATGACAACAGAACGGACAGGCAACAAGAACCATCAGTCAAAGAGGGGAGGGCTAGTTCTTCTCTACCGGGTTACGTTGGGGCGCTACCGGAACGGATCGAATTGGTAGTCTACAGTGTTTCTGGATGTTTCAGACTGAAGCTGGGGTTAGCATGAGAGCCCCACCATTTCGTAGCTCCGTCGTGGCCATTCCGCGAGCAATCATGGCAGCCGCTCTTTATCGTTATTTTGGGCGGGGTGGGTGGCGGAGTCGAGCTGTATTGCTGCCATCATGGTGTGGAGTTTAGTTCATCTCACTAGTTTCGTATTTGTCATGAGGGGTTGTTCCTAATGTTTCTATTTTAGCGAGGTCAAAAAGAGATCCCATTAGTGGCCTACTGATTTTGCTCGATTCCTTATGTTTTTTTACACGATTTTTCGTTATCTGCAAAGACTAAACAGAGTATTGCGACTCTGTGTTTGTTTGTAAATAGAGAATGAACCAAAGAGAACCAATTCTAAAACAGTAAATGCTTGGATAACAATCAATCAAATGGAGAGAGAAGCAGGCACGACGTATTACAACGGGGGCAAAGGCCTGCGTTAACTACCTTTCACTATCTGCAAAGAGAGTACAAGAGTACAAGAGTACTCCTAATAGAAATGAGGGGGGGGGCAGCATTCAAAGCAGATCAGTGTGCATAAACACGAAAATGTTTTTACTTACCACGTATTTGACATTCGACAGCTTATGATATTTGCTATTAAAAAACCATTGAAATTCACTGAAAAAACCATAGGTTATAGACCATATATAGTTAGGAATTAGCATTTACAAAACCTTGAAAATTCACTGAAAAAACCATAGGTTATAGACCATATATAGTTAGGAATTAGCATTTACAAAACCTTGAAAATTCACTGAAAAAACCATAGGTTATAGACCATATATAGTTAGGAATTAGCATTTAAAAAACCTTATTTTACTCACACAAAACCATTGAAATTCCATATGTAGTTAGTTGCACTAACTATATATCGCGCACCCGCAATCCACTGCTGATGATGTCACATATTACATCATTCATGACATGGTCAGTGACATCACTGATGACATCACTGATGACATCTCAAATGACATCACTGATGACATCTCACTTGACATCAATGATCACATCACTGATGATATCATTCATGTGATAATACAATGCATCTCCTCACACTCTAATATAACCTCCGTTACACCCAGTGTTAAATAGAGAGTATAATTTTTGAAACCATTGACACACCAATACTAGTTACTACATACGCACTCACTGATTCCTATGTCTACACACACATTCACTCATACAATCATTCATACATACAATCACTCATCTTTACAACACTATCATATGCACTCATACACCTATACAGACACTCACACTCTGCCACTCATCCATGGAGTTACTCACACACCTAGTCAGTCCTGAAAAGAATCAATCACACTTCCATTTTCTCATCTATACAGTTAAACACAGAACACCTTACATTTTTGAAACATATACTAACACATACTTACTCTCTTATAGAATCACTGATACAAGTACACATTGATCTGCACAGAGTCACACACCTCCCAGCCAGCCATACACACACTCAGTCTCCCATACAAATACTTGTGCAACCAATCAATAACCCATATAGCTACTTATATAGCTACTGATCAACACATGCAGCAGCTTGCACAACAACAGACATACTGATGCACACTTTCAGACAGTTTAGTCACTAACCCGTGCATTCAGTAAGACGCATTTAATCACTCACTCATACAGTCAATCACGCACCTACTAAAACCTTCATTCAGACACTTATACATCCACTCATTCTTCAATATGTAAAACATATTTAAACTTTACAGAAACACATAATCACTGGATGTTGTCATCAGTGATGTCATCAGTGATGTCACTGACCATGTCATGAATGATGTAATATGTGACATCATCAGCAGTGGATTGCGGGTGCGCGATATATAGTTAGTGCAACTAACTATATATGGAATTTCAATGGTTTTGTGTGAGTAAAATAAGGTTTTTTAAATGCTAATTCCTAACTATATATGGTCTATAACCTATGGTTTTTTCAGTGAATATATATATATATAGATATATATATATATATATATGCACAGGAAAACTAAACAGGCACTTCCCTTTTAAAGAAGTACAAAGTTTGCATGTCTGCAGCCTTACTTATTTTTCACCTTATTCATCTTCTGCTCAATCAACACATCATCCACACATACACACTCCTACTTGCTCCCTTTCTTGGCTGGGGTTATCAATCATTCTTCTTTAATTCAAATTCAAAGTACAGGTCCTTTATCGACGCTTTTTATTATAACAACTACCCCGGCCGAAGGCACTATGAAATTTGCACACTTGCTCCCTTTCTTGGCTGCACTTATCAATTATTCTACAATTTCATATTTTGATTCAAACTCAAGGCCCTTTATCGAGCCTGTTTGTTGTAACTACTGTTGCAGTGATTCTGCTCCTACACACTACTGTGCATAAAGACTTACAACCTCAGTGATTTACAGTGTTCCAAACCCCACCTTAGTACCCAAACCCCCTTTCAGACTAGCAATCAGTGACTCATTGGTTCTTCCTCCTATAGCAAAAACACCAATTATTAGCCAACCCACAACATGCGACTTAGGTTACCTCAGGTAAGGTAGTAACAAGAGCACTCTTTTGTTACATTCTTACACCAGTCCAAAACAAGCTCTTAATATACACACCTGCAACTTTGAAATTGTTTATTTCTAACACCGTAATCTCATGCCCACTACCTTACATAATACAAGCAAACATATTATCAGAAACAAAGTTGTCAGCATTGTTACTAATCCATAAAATACAAAGGGAGAAAGCATCCTGTAATGCAAAAGGGAAACAGATTTAAAATATACCTAAATTTCACCCTCCCTACTTAGCAGGTTAGTTTATAACTACAGAAGATCCCATACGACTACATAGGCAGACCCATACCTCTGTTACTCATCAGTAGTGGATCACATTGAGTTCTGCAAAAACTGTCAAGATACGAATGTTCTCAAACTGTGTGTAATCATACCTGCACACTTCATTACTAAACGCGCAAGTATAAGAGATGCCACAGCTGCATATCTCTTATAGCTCGAACGTGCGAACATCATTCCGAATAACACACAGAGTATCCAACATAACCTTGATGTTTCATGCTCTCACTATACACACTAACGTAGAGAGGTAGTCTACAAATGTAGTATATCAAATTATTCTCATATGAAGCAAAATACTCATCCTTCTCTAAACAATATTTCAAGTCCGTGTTGTGTGCAAAGCAGAGCAGGAAAGCAAAAATGGCGTTTAAGCTTCTAATAAACCCATGCTAATTTAACACTATTTGAGTGCAAGGCTCAGCCCACGACACATTTCCTTGACCAAAACACATAATATAAACATGGGAAAATTACGAACGCAGAGTCCAAGCCTAAAAAGCAGAGCCAAGTTCACATTTCCCCAAAAAAGTTATTCGCTCTTTGATAGAAAGCAGTAACTAAATAATAAAGAATACGTAGAAAAATCAAAGAGTCTTAATCCAACAGAGCGTACGCACAGTATGTAGCAACAGCCTCCAACAGGAAGTCATTGTTCTCATCTGAAAACATTTCAGCCATCCAATTCAATAGTGGGAATAAACATACATGTTACTCAACGACCGGAGACTCTATCACCATCGGAGGAAAACTCGGGTCATCCTCAATGTAACTGCGTGCCAAGAACTCAAGCGCCGCTTCAAAAACATTCCAACGTCCCATTATTCCATGTGTCGCTGCTAAGGCCATAATCCCGCCTCCAGAAGAGAGCACGTCATGAACCACTATGGGGCTCATCAGCTGATCATATGCCACGTTGGGAGACACCATCCTGCAGAGACACAAATCCAGGGCCCAGTTGAAATCACAGCTCAGGCAATGGAAGACAGGCTGTACGCATGTGAAAAAGGAGAATCGAAACGATAATCCATAAGCTGCACTCAACGTTGTAAGAGGTAGCGCTTCGTAGTAACTAAGCATTCGGTTGCGGACCAGCAACAACCGAGAAATATTGTCGTATGCTGCAAGATGTGCATCCATATTTAAGTAAACAAATTAATACAAGCACACCGGCAACTAATGTGAGCATTAAGCACAATTCACCAAAGATGCTGGAAAAAATCGAATGAAAAAACACTGACAAGACACCAAATATAGTTTCTACAGAAGTCACAAGGCCAATACTTATAACTTTAAAAAAGTAAGCTAATCCCCTACTCAAGGACACATTAAAGATAGTCTAAATTAACTCCCTAAAATTCCGGGGCACGTCTGTATTTAATAAAGCATACACTTCTGTGCGGGTGTTTGCTACATGAAGGAAAAATGTTTCTCTAGCAGATGTAAGAGCGACCTCTTTTTGAGACAATAGCGCTCTTCTACGGCTCATTTGGTTGACTCTTCTTTCATGGTCGGAATCGACAGCCAGATGGAAACATCCAGCTTCCCATACAGAGGAGTAAACACAACTTTTTTATAGCAAACCACATGCTCAGTTACCGTAATCATGTAAGCGATGCCTGCTAACATCGCACAATAAGCCACACAGCTGAATCGGATCTCCAATAAGTGACCACTTCTAACTATTCTCATAGCGCGCCCTGTGCTCTGATTTGACAGTGAGAGAGTGATCGCACCATAGTTTCTACTGCTATTCATTCTCAGGATACGCTACGAATAGGATAAAACAGTGATAATTTTAACACCGGTCCTTGATAATATGCCCCGAATTTCGTTGCGCACCCTGCATCGCAAAATGCGGTGCAGGGCACGGAACGAAGGGGCATATTATCAACAACATAAGGCGATACATTATCGCCGCTTTTATCGGCAGGAAACTGCTGATAAAGCGGCTATAATGGGCTTGATAATAGGCCCTTGTAAATTCCCATAGCAGCCCAGGTTTTGGTGTGAACCTGGGCTGCTCTGGTAATTCACAAGCAGTACAAACGGGGGTGGTGGTGATGGACGGAGCATCCGAACCAATCAAACACTCACACCCAGTCAAAAGATCTGGGTTTGATCCATCACCGTTCTTTAGCCCACTCTGCCACCCCAGTTCAGACATGGCTATTTGCAAATCAGTCTGACCCTGTGCCTCATGGGAACAGTCCAGCCCGTCCATCATTCCCTTTTGTTTCGCTTTGTTCGCCCTAAGTTGGCAGGGTATGCTCGGACGTGAGTCCCTTGCTCACTTGGCCACTGGATTCAAGATAGCCTGGCTGATGAGGATTATGAATCCGAAACCGGTCCCAGGATGCTTGTTTCCGGTCCAGGGAAGACATGGCTTGGCAGTTCGGGCTGGACTGTTCCCATGGGGCACAGGGTCAGACTGATTTGCATATAGCCATGTCTGAACTGGGGTGGCTAAGTTGGCAAAAGAATGGTGATGGATTAAACCCAGATCAGTTGACTGGGGATGAGTGTTTGATTTGCTTAAACGCTCCGTCCATCATCCCCTTTTGTTTCGCATGGTAATTCACAAGGGCATATTATCAAGGCCATTATCGCCGCTTTATCGGCAGTTTCCTGCCGATAAAACCGGCGATAATGTATCGCCTTATGTTGTTGACAATATGGCCCGAAATTCGTTTTATTAATTTAATTCTTTACTTACCCACAATCATCCAGATTCCGTGGTTTATCACCCCCCACCCTGCCCCTCCCCTGCCCCGCCTGTCCCACCGCAACTCCCTACAGGGGCCGCGTCTGGGCTTGATAATACATCTTTGTTAATCCCCATAGAAGCCCATGTTAACACCAGAACATGGGCTTCTATGGGAATTAACAAGGGCATATTATCAAGACCTTTTTCTCCGTTTTATCGGCAGTTTCCTGCCCATAAAACAGCTTTAATTTTAACACCGGTCCTTGATAATATGCCCGTCAGTGCCAAATTATCAGTAAAGGGTGATACATTATCGCCGCTTTTATCGACAGGAAACTGCCGCTAAAGCGGCGATAATGGGCTTGATAATAGGCCCTTGTAAATTAACCATAGCAGCCCAGGTTCTAGTGTTAACCTGGGCTTCTATGGCAATTCACAAGAATATATTATCAAGACCATTATCACCGCTTTACCGGCAGTTTCCTGCCGATAAAAGCGGCGATAATGTATCACCCTTTATTGATAATATGGCCTATAATCCCTTAATGTACAGAGACGCACAAACTGATATTAAACAAAAAAACATAACCGCATGCATTATAGCAAAACACATTTACTACTATAAAACGTTTAACACGGACGAATATAGGGGCATATTATCAAGACAGGCAATAACATTATCGCCGCTTTATCTGCAGTTTTCTACCCATAAAACGGCAATAATATTATTGCCTGTCTTGATATACCCCATAATTCCTTAATGTACAAAGATGCGCTGCACACACTCCCATACAACTTGTCAACTCACCTTTCAAATTGATTTGTAGATTAAGAACAATACCCTTCACACAGTGGATATTCTTGTATAGAATCTCTCTAGTTCCGTGTTTGCAGCAGAACCGTCAAATGGAACATTTTCCCTCTCATTTTACACATACATACATATAAATAACCAATAAAAATCCTGCACACATTAATTCAAAAGAAAACACACATTTCGATTTATTTAACATTCCAAACCTTTCCAACTGACATAACTTTCCACCCTACCCCCAATAGATCATGCAAAAGTCAACTGTCAACAGAGGTCAAAAGTTCAGCACTGTATAAAACACTGCTCCTCAAGAAATTTAGACTATGCATAAGCACTTACTTATATGTACCAATAAAGCAAAAACGCCTCATTACAAGCAACAAAGATATAAACACATAAACTTGATAAATATCTGTAAAAGATTTATTTTTAATTCATTTTTTTGCTTACGTACGCTTAAGGAACAACTTTCAAAATTCACACTGTACGCGCACAATAAATATACCGTAAAAAACATAAATAGCATACATCACTCATTTTTTACAATCACCGGACACCCCATCCACCAAGCCTCAAATATAACGTTCAAGACCGTAGGTAGAGCCCCATATCCACCAGGGTACCAGCCGGCTCCCTGCATCATTCGGGAGCCGGAATTGCTTTTGGTCAGAGAAACTACCTTACATAGTGCTCTCTCTGACGAAAAACAATCTGCTTTCCTACTTCAAAGTGAACTCGCGCCCAACCATAGCAAACAGCAGACTCCCATGACTAGGCACCCTATAACACTACAAGAGCCGGCCCTCGGAGACGGTGCTCCCCAGGGCCATCAAAGGCTCAACAAAGGCCATCAAAGATTTTGAACTTGGACATCATTGTAAATCCCCCAAAGCAGTCCTATGGGTTCCAGAAGTCCTATAGCAAATAGCAAACTTTTCCGATCAAACTACACACTCAATCTACACAAATTTACAAATAAACAAAAAATCACATTCATTCCCACATTAAATTCAAAACGAAACACACATTTATATTGCTTGAACTTTTGCACCCTTTCCAACTGACAAAACTTTCAACCCTTCCTCCATTCCACAATCTGCTAGTTACCATAGAAACCCTTCAAGGAAACCTAACTAAGCACACAGGTGAAAAGTTCATCATACGTTGTTGCAAATTAAAACAGCAAGTATGCTTCACTTGAGAATATACCAGCTTATTTTATGTAACGTTCTTTGCTAACACTTATTCTTAACCAATAAAAATCAGCCTTTTAAAACACAGAAACATTCATCGTAGCTTAGTGCAGAATGTTCTTGAACAACTAATCAATCCTTTTCTTTTTTCAAAACTGCATGTTGTCCACCATTTTAGAAAAAATCTCACTTTTCAAACTGCCACTTCATTTACAGAGACCTTCAGAGTGCATCCAGACCTCTCTTCAAGATGCTTACAGTGTGGATTGTGGGACACAGCTATATTTTCTGGAGTGAAAGGTACACAGAACGGAAAGGAATTCACAAAGACCTACGTTTGCCAAATGTAGACATTACATGGATTGGACAGAGAGGGTTAAAGTGGCACCACTTGGTGAAATCCTTTTTGCATCTCCAATACCCTGACCTCATAATTATGCACTGTGGTGGCAATGACCTAGGCACTTTGACAGGGGTAGGTCTGGAAATGCTTATGAAGGACACCTTTGCACAATTGATGACACTGTTTCCCAAAACTGTCTTTGTATATTCTAATATATGCCATAGGCAGAAATGGAACTGGTCCAACCACTATTGTCAACAGATTGAGAAAGCTAGGAAACATGTGAATAAATCGGTTTCTGCCTTTCTCCGAGACGATCAAATGGGGGCCATTTACAACAACAATCTGCGTTACAATATGCATGACATCTATAGGAGAGACGGTGCACATTTTACAGATGAGGGGAACAGAGTCTTCCTCATAAACTTAAGACTCTGCATCGGTACTTACTTGTAGGTACTAAAATCTCCAAATAAACACAAGGGCTCTTTTTAGAGCCACACAACACATAAACAAATACACTTCATAAATATCTAAAAAAAAAAATATTTTTCTTGCGTAGGTACGCTTGCAGGACGACTTCCAATATTCCAGCTGTACGTCGTCCATACGTGCTTGGTACGCGTACGACAAATCTACCATGACGAAAAATAGCCTTTATCACGAATTTTCTATAATTCCAGAGGACCCCATTTCCTGGGACTTAAATCTAACGTTGAGGCCCGTGGGAACAGCCGCAAGGCCTCCACGATCCCAGCCGGCTTCCCACTTCCTGAGGGAGCCGGCATTGCTATTCCTCACAGAGAGCAGCTTACATGCTTACATTCTAATTTCAAACATGATTTCAACAGTTTGTTATACATTATATAAAATAATATAGTACTGCACGCTAAAGCAGAAAAGTCAGAACAATTATGATAGAATAGAAAATAGAAAAAAATATATATACTTCTACATTCAACAAATGGCAACCAGAGTAAATAGTTTAATTTAAAAAACACCCTACCACAACTAGTTTTTCAAATGCATTGTACAATAAAATGCGTCACAAAATAGGTTACATATTTGGTGACTCTATAACGTCACATAGAAAAAAGAAGGCCATTCTTACGCTACCAGGAAAACACAACAAAAGTACAAGGCCCAAACGTCCATTGAAGTGATTTCTTAGTTGCAGGTCTAGTTGTCAGATCAATACACACACTCCCTCATGGCTGGTATACACCCACACCACACCCATTCAGCGCATCCATCAGTACACACGTGACCCTATCTATAAAAAAGACAGAGCGCACATGTTGTACGCCATTTTAGAGTTATTCCCAAAGCACCGAACAAAGGGCCCACTACCACATGAGTGGCCTCTTTGGTCACTGAGTTAGTGGTGCCCGAAGCACTGAGCGGGTGAAGAACTTGCGATGATGATGATGGGAGCACGAGTATGTCGTGAGCGATAGAGGTATCAAGACTCGGCAACATCATAAGGAGTCAAAGGGTTGTAGCTGACTACATACAAAAATGCAACTTAATATTTTTAACGAACGCACTCCTATCTAATGTATTAATTTACATAGTTAATTAGATGTGAAGGACATCTAACATGAGCTTCGATTGGAATTCCATAGAGCATATTATCAAACCCATTATCGCCACTTTAGCGGCACTTTCCTGCCGATAAATCGGCGATAATTTTGTCGCCCAGGCTTTATATTATGGCCCAGAGTGCGTAGTGTACAGCAGCTTCTCTGTAAAATCTATAATTGCCTCCGAGAAGTGACAATAGATAGGTTACAACAGTCTGACACACAGATCCACAACCTTATTACGCCACTTTTGAGTCACTTTTAACATGGGTAAAGTGATGCAAGGAGCTAGTAAATCTACTTCTGACTTTTCAAGAAAAAATATCTACTCCAGATTCTGTGACACAGTTTTAATGCTGTTTTCTCTCTCTCACTCTCTGTGACATCATTTCTCTTTCTCTCTTAAACTTATAGACACTGCTGTCTGCTTGGACGTGTAGAAAAATTGTTCAATACAAGTTGTGAATTCAACTGCCTTATGTGTTTGGCAGCAAGGTTTATACAACGGTAAGCAAAGAGGCCTAGATCTACAAACCCTTCATAGCAATGCATTAGAACTAAGTCGGCATAACTGGCGTCAGTAACGCAGTAGGCACTTCCATATAGACACCACTTTAACGCAGCACTATAACAAGTGAAATGTACCAGGTACACTGCACTCGTAAAACTGTAGTGTTACCTTTATTTGTGAAAGGAGAGAGGGCCATATTATCAAGCCTTGGCTACAAAATTATCTGATGTTAACCTGGGCTGCTATGGGAATTCACAAGGGCATATTATCAAGCCCATTATCGACGCTTTATCAGCAGTTTCCTGCCGATAAAAGCAGCGATAATGTATCGCCTTTTGTTGATAATATGGCCCATTGCTCTTTTTTTGACCGGTAAACTTAGGTGCATATTATCAAGGACTGGTGTTAAAATGATCGCCGTTTATTTGGCAGGAAACTGCAGATAAAACAGCGATAATGAGCTTGATAATACAGCCTTGTTATTTCCCATAGAAGCCCATGTTAACACCAGAACATAGGCTTCTATGGGAATTTACAAGGATGTATTATCAAGCCCACCCTCCCAACATTAATAAAAAACTCCACACAATGCAGGTACCCGGAGCTGGAAGGTCATTTTATATTTCACTGCCCCAGAAAGGTGGTGTTCCCCGCGACGTGTACGCGGAGAGAGAGAGAGAGAGCTCAAAACATATTTTTTTTTAAAAAAGACTCGAGGGGTGCCGCTCACCGAGACTCCGGGGAGTAGGAACGTAACCCCCCCGCATACTTAACCACACGAATGCTACAGCAATTCATCCTCTGTGCTGCATATCCCAGAGTCCCATTGTTCATGACGAGCTCAGCTCGTCATAAGCACACAAGCAGTGTACTGCATGACGAGCTGAGCTCGTCATGAGCATGGAAGGGGTTAAAAATAAAACCACAGGCGTGCCGTTCCCCAGTGCACGGGGCACCTTACAGGCCCCCATTATGCAAAAAAATTGCCCCCGTAATTTGCCCCCCCGGGACCTAATGAATAAAATGGACTTCTAGTTTTTTTTCACCTTATCCACTGCGGACAAGTCCTGCACGAGTACCCCGCCATTTTTTATTTAAAAAAAATTTAAATTGAGCCTAAAGATCCATGTACCACCCCCTGACCAAGACTATAGGGTCAGAATGTTTCTACCCTGCCCCCTTTCCTTATTTCTCAACTTTGTTTTACTGTTTTCTTGTGACTCTGCTCTCCCGACAAACAAGATGGCTGCCAACACTTCCTGGTTTGGAGTATTGACAGCCAATCAGCATGCAGCTCCTGCTCGTAATTGTACGTATTTCCGTATGCGTACGGCATAATTTTTCTTTACAAAAAATTAAAAATAGAGCCTAAACATCCATGTACGACCCCCTGAGCAAGCCTAGAGGGTCAGAATGTTTCTAGCCTGCCCCCTTCCGTTATTTCTCAACTTTGTTTTACTGTTTTCTTGTGACTCGGTTCTAGCGACGAACAAGATGGCTGCCAATACCCATAACGAAGAACAGACATCGTGTGTGTCATACACAGTGTATCTTCACGAGGACTTTGTGATTTATTTTTGACTCAAGCTTGATCAGTGCTACTGCACGTGACTTTATCGAGCCATCAGCTTAAAAGATATCGTGTGTGAGCAAGCCTTCGCAGGAGAAACCTCACATTTAGTTGAGGGGACACCATCAACGCGCCAGGATCTACAAACTATCTCCAAGGGTAGCGCAACATGGAGGAAGAAGAAGAGAGGCGAGCAGCTGCACAGATCCTATTCACAAGGAAAAAGAAATGTGCTGCCAGCTCTAAGGAAGTCAAAGCGGATTTCCCACAAACAGTTAAAGACAAAATCAACAAACTTGAAAAAATTGAAGAAGGGAGAAATCTCAAAGTGGTGGGAAGCCATTTCCCTGCAAAATTACATCGATCAGGAAATGGTTCCCAGAGGACTGAGAATTTTCACCACACCGACATACGAAACACCTAACCCAGCAATGTTAGCTGAATGGTCAGAAAACTCAGCAGTAAGTTCTAGGAGGATTGTAGAGATACTAGTGAAATATGCCTTGATTGACAGAGACTTACTATTAAAACAGGTACAAGAACTTATGGAAGACATTAAAAATCAATCAGAGGACGATGCTGTAGACAAACTGGTCACTGCTATGAAAGACCGTCTCAAACATTACGAGGAAGAGATCAAGGTACGCAAGGAGAGAAAATTGGATAGGGAATACAACGACTATGAAAGCGGCAGGATTTTAACTTTCAGTCGCAAATATGATCATCTCTACAATAATAGAGGGATACAGGTGCAGGACGTAGGCAATGATGATGAACAGCTAATCCTGTCCAGTGAGACTGAGTCTGATGTATCCAATGTATCCACTGAAGAAGTCAGACAAATGGATAAAACACCCCGCAAGGCCAATTTTTTAGATGAATATCGTCATCTGCGCCGGAGCAGATGGACGAACAAGGAGACTCCGGCACCAGCAACAAGAGGACAGAAGGGACGAGGACGTGTGAGAGGTCGAGGAAATGTAGGAACAGAGGAAAGAGGCTCTTACAGAGGTGGCAAAAGAGGCAGTGCAAGGGGCATCGTGGGAAACTCTCCAAAAGAGGACAATAATGGACCATTCTATGGTAAATAAAACTGTTATCAATTTATCTAGTAGGACTATGAGCCAAACCGAAAGAGACACATTAAGTTTAGGGCTCTCATTCTGTCCCTCTATGTCTTTCAATTATAGTGAGTCCAGGATCGATCTTTTCAAATTTGTACGCAAATTGAAGTTACAGAAATGGCACAAGCTCAAAAGGTTGGGGGGTTCCAGTAAGGCTAAATCCCACTCCAACAACCTCTCAGATAATTTCACGATAGGGGAGGTAGATACCCTCATCAGCATACTCCAACTAGAACAGGAAAGTGACACAATACCTAGTGTTAACAATTTAACACAGACAGAAGGGGTGGTGGAATTTACCGGCAACACTAAACTTCTGCAAGATGCAGCATTCACGGTTGACAGTAGTGCTGCCTCTGGGTTTAAGCCTAAGTCCATGTTTATTCCCACTATGTCTCATGACGCTATTGACACATTCCATGAATGTGTCAGTAAGGATTTTTGCAAACATCGCCACAAAAAAAGAAAACATGTTTACAGTGACAATAACCTCTCAGTGGCACAAAGAAACTCTTTGAAGTCCCTCATGGAAGATGACAGTGTGGTCATACGTCCTGCCGACAAGGGTGGCAATATTGTCATACTGGACAGAGACAAGTATGTAGCGGAGGCTCACAGACAGCTGGGTGACTCCAAATGTTATATCCCCACTACACAGGACATGTACTATAACAGTATCATCACACTTTGGGAAAAACTCACCACGTGGAAGGACAAGGGCATCCTAGAATGGAAGGAATACAGATATCTCAAGAATGACCATCCTGTTTTAACTATATTATACCTACTCCCTAAGCTGCATAAGAACCAAGACAAGCCTCCTGGAAGACCCATTGTATCTCCAAGAGGGAGTGTCTCCGAACATGTGTCCAAATATGTCGACCATTACTTGTGCGATTGAGTTAATAGTTTGCCTAGCTACATCAAAGATACTAAAGATTTTCTCATGAAATTACAGAACTTACAGTGGGATGATGACTGTTATCTCATTACTCTGGATGTTCAGGCACTTTACACCATAATTGCCGCAAATACCGAGAGGGCACACAATGAGTGGGTCTGTCAGCTTACCTGCCCCACCGGATCATCTGGGCTTCACGACATCGCTGGGTCTCTAACGCTGTGGTTTCCCCCGCCGCCGCCGAGCTGGTGGCAATGCTTGGCCGCGGAGCGGGGTCGAGACTACAGCTCCTAGCCTGCCCCGGGAGAACACCGCCCACTTCCTGTTTGGCGCCACCGGAGGCGTTTAAAAACAGTCAGCTTCCACGGAGGAGTGGGGATTGCCGCAAATATCGAGAAGGCACACAGTGAGGGGGTCTGTCAGCTTACCTGCCCCACAGGATCATCTGGGCTTCACAACATCGCTGGGTCTCTAACGCTGTGGTTTCCCCCGCCGCCACCGAGCTGGTGGCAACGCTCGGCCGCGAAGCGGGGTCGAGACTACAGCTCCCAGCCTGCCCCGGGAGAACACCGCCCACTTCCTGTTTGGCGCCACCGGAGGCGTTTAAAAACAGTCAGCTTCCTCCGCGTCGCAGACGCGCGCGGACGGCGCCGGGCGGAGCCCGGGCAGAGGGCGGGCGGTCTGTGGCCGTCAGGGGACGTCAAGGGACGGGTCGGGCCACCTCCCTGAAAACATTGACAAAAATGGGTAAGCGCAAGCTACAAACATCTGCTAATACCGACAGTGCTAAATCCAAAGTCCCGCGAAACTCCAATAATCCTACCAATATATTGTCCTACCTTACTACTGCTGTGGGCAAACTAAACATAGAAATTGCAACCACAGAACGAGAGCTGGGACTTGAATCCTCTACTTTAGAACCATCAGGATCACCCTTAATCGCAAAACAGTCTATTCCCTTGGAGCCTGTGATTTGCATTAATAAAGTGCCTGCCAGTCTACCCCCGCAACCTACATCTAGTCGGAAGGATGAAGAGGTTACAAACCTTCCTACTGCTAAATGCCTCACCGGGGACATCACAAATGCAGGTATGAAACATGCAAAGAAGCAGTTTAAAAAGTCTAATATGTCTACTCCTCCAACCATGAAACAAGGATATTCTTTATCAAGACACTTTGAAACCTCTGTGAGAGACATGGTAGAGGACATACTCACTGAAAAAATGGAAACTGTACTGACCCAGATTTGTAGTGACATTACTGAAATGCTAAGAGAATGTGTTTTAGAGATCCTGAAAAAATGTGAACGTATAAAAACATACTAGCTTTAAAAGATCCTATACACACTAATGAAAACACCACTCTGACTGATAAATCTCAAACTCAGCATGTTGGGTCAAAGGGGACCTCAAATGACTGTATACCATCGACTCATTTGAATCCTCCCCCCTCGCCTATGTCACACAGCGGGGTAACATCTGCAGGCCAGGCTAAGGGTCTGGAAGTTCAGGGGATGGTCACTGTCCCCGATAGGCGACACTCTCACCAAAAAACGCCTATAGCTGAGAGAGAGAGAGTTTAAGAAGAACAGGAATGCGGAACACAAACATACCACCCATCTACCCCCAGAGGCCACCCCATATGTGGCTATTCTAGTAAATGTACCCCCCCTTAAACCAGGTGAGGTAGAAACACAGGAAACCCTGTTAAGAAATATTAAGGTATGGTGTGACGAAAACTGCACGGGTGATAAAAATCTCTCTACCAGTATAAATATGGGGAGATGGGTGAACTGGGTGGGAAACATCAAAAAAAACTTTAAGGGAGATTGTCTTATTGTCAATTTCAATAGACCCTATGAGGCTCCTAGACTATTTTGGGATGCAACGGATATGCACATAGAAGAAGGAGAGATACAAGCACTACCTTTGGGGTTTTTCTATCATTGCCCTGAACTACATAGGAGGAGCCTACAGGAGAAAGGACAAACAGCTATAATAAGAAACCCGGCAAAACATTCAGTACCTTTAAACAGCTGGGCGACTAAAAAATCTGGATTACTCCCAAAATCACGTAAACACAACACTACTGCGAGTCAGGGGGGCATTGTTATGACAAACAGATTTACACCCTTATCTCACTTGGCTGATAATGATTGACTGTCACAAGATCGTTTACTAAATCCACCTAATCGACCCATAGCACACATGGAAAGAAGGGAGCAATCTGTAAAACTGGTGAGCTGGAATATTGCAGGATTACGCGCAAAGAGGGATAATAAGGACTGGATTGAATTTTTGAGACAACATGACATAGTGGCGCTGCAAGAAACATGGGATAGGGAGTGCAATTTTTGGGTGAATGGGTTTACCTCATATTTTGTAGCTGCCCGTAAATCCAAATCAGGAAGGGACAAGGGAGGATTAATGTTCTTAATATCGGTAAACATTCTAGGTATAGTGAAAGAGCTCAATACTGCCTCTCCTAACTTCTTAGCAATAGAAGTTTTAATGCCAAACAACAATAAAGTTGTATATATTAATTTTTATAACACACCCAAATGAGCATATTCATTCACTACAATTTTTTTTATCTTTATATAAAGAAGCTCAAACCACTTTTTTCTATGTCATCTTAATGGGTGATTTTAATGTCCATTTATGTGAGTTAAACTGCCAGTACCTTGACTCAGATTACCCGGCACATTCAGCTTATCAGCATTTCGAACACAATCTAAAGGGAGCTGCCCTGGAGGATTTACTGACAGACCTGTACGAACCTGGATTCGCTGATATTATGGATCAGGTTCCTACATATAACGCAAGGGAAAGTGAAACTATTATGAATTACATGTTTTTATCACCTGGAATGTTAAATTCCGTTTTATTTTATAATGTTGTGCAATCTACTTTAAGTGATCATAATCCAGTGGTGTTGGAAGTGGACAATATCACACTGTCTTTTAATAAAACAGTGTTTCTCAAAGTAACTACTGAGGTTACAACCAAGGATCAGGGGAGGAGATTAAAATGGAATAAAATTGTACCAGAGGAGTTCCTATCTATAATTAAATCTAAGGTTGGGAACGAAATTAACACCTGTAGAGACCCTCTCAGATTCGGAGGGGATCCCATAACATCGTTTGAGACAATTTGTCATCAGGTCTCATTAGAACTTACGGTGAAACAACAACAGAAACCCAACCCGGTGCATAGATGGTTTGACCATAACTGCACCAAAATACATAGTGAGCTCCTGCGTGCCCTAAATAAAAATCCCAGAGACAAGATAGAGGTCTCCTCCTTATGGAGAATATACAAAACCACATTACAAACTCGTAAAAATGTACTAAAAAAGGAGGCTTGGGATGCCTTGTATGATAAAGCTACCCTAAGGAATAGTTCCAAGTTTTAGACCATCGTAAATTCGCCCTTGCTTAATGGGGTACAAAACGCACCGTTAGAAGTGAATATAACAGAACGGGAATGGTTAAACCATTTTGAGAATATTTACGGAAGCAATCTGGAACTTGACACTTATGAGACACACGCAAATGAATTAGTGGGGTCTGTACGGAGTTTTACTATTAAAGAAGTACAGACAGCAATAGCTGAGACAACGGGGCATAAAGCACCAGGCCTGGATGGGGTACCACCTGATATGTATAAAGCCAACCCTGACCTTTGGTCAATAATACTCACTGATGTTTTTAATTTAGCCGCAAGCTCTACTCCGGCCATCCTCCCTAAGACCTGGTCCCGCTCAATTATAATACCAGTATTTAAAAAGGGACAAAGGGGGGACCAAAGATGTTATCGGCCAATCTCGCTGATTGACTCATCAATCAAAATATTGGGAAAAGTAATACTGGCCAGGATAAATACCTGGGCTACAGATAAAGCCATCTTATGTGAAGCCCAATATGGGTTTAGAGGGGGGAGAGGAACAGAAGACCAATGCCTAAATCTGCATCTCATAATCAACAAATACACAGTAGCAACAAAAGGTTCAATTTTCCTGGCTTTTATGGACCTATCCACAGCCTTTGACTTAGTCAATAGGTCAAGGCTGTGAAGAATGCTCCTGGAGCTGGGAATGGACCAGGCTTTGGTGAACTTCCTAGCTGAGTTACACAGGGACCTTTCAGCATCAATTAGAATGACGCAAGAGGGAAAATGCACTGCCAAGTTTAAATCTGGCAGAGGGGTGCGTCAAGGATGCATATTGGCCCCAATGCTGTTCACTCTTTACATAAACTCCCTGGAAGAGGTTCTGGAAAGGGTAACGCCTGATATTCTGCGTATGGGAGGATCGTCCATCCCTGTACTCCTATACGCGGACGATACAGTGTTATTGGCAAGAACACCTAATGCCTTACAAGGTTTGCTGGACTCATTCGGGGAGTTTATGGAAGGGTTGGACTTGGTGGTCAATACAGATAAATCCCATGTTATGTATTTAGGGAACAGAAGAAAGCACTTTAAAACAGTCTCCTGTAATGACTCTATAATAACAAAGGTAAGGGTTTTCACATATTTAGGAGTTGTATTTGATGACGGTGGCACATGGGCTCCCCAATTATCAAATAAAGCAGCAGGCATAAGAAGATCAACATCTGCCATTCTGGGCTTTGCAAAGAGACTGGGAGGCAAACCGGGGGAGGCAATCCTGTCTGTCTACAAGGCAAAAAGTGTGGCCATTGCTAGGTATGGGGCTGCACTATGGGGCTATAAGGATACAACCCTCATACAAAGGGAGGAAAACAAATTTCTGCGAGCCCTCTTGGGTCTCCCTCATTCAACCGCCAGTTATGCTGTACACCTTGAGCTAGGGATGGGTTATATCTCAGATCATTTGAACATGGCACCTATCCTGCAATGGATAAGAACATGGATAAACCCTAACCTATCTTTGAACCATAAGATTATCAAGGACTGCATGTCCCTTGACAAAGTGGCAGAAATAAAATGAATGTCCTATATTAAGTCCATATCTAGTTATCTTGGACGCCCAGAGATTTATTCTAACCCAGAAAGCTTAATTAAAGCCGACATCAATTGGGTAAAAAACAACTTTAAAAAATCTAGGGAACTGGACCGTGAAGCAATAGAACTGTGTAAACCCACTGTAAGGGCTCATTTTCTGTTGATACTGACAATGGCTATACAACCATACTTGACAACAGTCACCAAACCCTTCCATCGGTGGTTGCTCACCAAATTTCGTTTTAATCAATCGCACATGTTACTGGGAATTTATAGGGAATGGAGCAAACCAGAGGGAGCTGCTCCCTGTAAATGTGACCATCACTCATACCAGGACACGATGCATTTTGTGTTTTTTTGCCCATTTTATATGGAAGGAAGGAAAACATTTATTATTCCATTGCTGAAAAACAGGGGTTTTATACAAGTAAAACCAGCTTTACTTTATTTACAGTTAATGGAATCTTCTGTTGTCATGTTTGGGGTAGCGAACTTTTTGGTAGCCTCTATCCGTAATAAGAAGATGAGGCAATTAGGGGAAGTATCTTTTGATTAAAATGTAAATTTATGAATTGAAGTAATTTTAAGAATCAACTGAGTATATATATGAATACGAACCTCTGGTTACTAAAATACTGTTTTATAGACAGTGTGTACATTTTTTCAAGTTAATTTGGAAATCTATGCATCTAACAATCTCAGTGAGTTATGTACATTTGATTTGTATATTATGTAAATATTTGTATTTAATATTGTACCCTTGATTTTAATCTTTTAGAATAGCATACTTTTATGATTTTAAATCATCGAATAAAGTAGTATTTGACTTGACTTGACTTGACCACAAACAGGGCCTTGTGGCCTGTGAGCATTTTCTTAATGCTCGTCCACTTCGGTTCAAAGAGCATAGTAAAATGTTACTAGAAATGGTGGAATTTTGTCTCCTCAACAATTTCTTTTTGTTTGACAGTGTACTATACAAGCAGAAGATCGGGCCCGCAATAGGTTCATGCTTTGCTCCCAGTTTTGCGAACCTCTTCATGGGGCACTGGGAGAAAAAGATTTTTACGGATCCTGCTTGTACAGAACATTTGAGTCATGTTGACACGTCGTGGCGCTACATTGATGATATTTTGGTAGTGTGTTGGGGGTCAGAGGAAGCAGCCACCATTTTTATAGACCTACTCAATACCAACACAAATAACATCAATCTTACCAGCAACATTAGCAAGGTCACGGCTGAATACCTTGATGTCAGAATTGACATCAAGGATAATCAAATACACACCTCTCTTTTTAGAAAGGCCACAGCTGGCAACAGCGTTCTCCATGCCCTCAGCAGCCATCCTGAGACTCTTAAATGGAGCATTTCTTTTGGTGAGCTGGTGAGGGCACAGAGGAACTGTAAAACTGAAATTGGCTACCAACAAGAGTGTACTGTTATGCTGAAAAGGTTTAAAAACAGAGGATACCCAAGGTGGGTTTTGAAAAAAGATAAACAGAGAGCAGACAACATCCCCAGAAGTACCACTCTTGAGGACCAAACCATAGATGACAAGGATAACATCCAGGACAGTACTCAACTCATTTTAACATACAACCCTGAGTCAAAACAAATACAAAAGATACTGTCCAAAAATTGGGACATCTTGAAAAGTGACAACATCATAGGTGGCGATGTTCCAACGAGACCCACTATCACATATAGAAAAGAAAGAAACATTAGAGACATAGGTGTACAGAGTGATATCACCACTTACTCCCCTACTCAAGGCTTTGGCCTCAAGGGATTTTTCCCTTGCGGCCTCTGCAAAGCCTGCAAGAATGGAACCCATGTAAAGAGAGTGGAATACAATGTGGTTAAGAAAGAAATCAACCAATTTCTCACCTGTAGTACCACACATGTCATCTATGTAATTGTCTGCCCCTGTCAGTTGTGGTACATAGGCAGTACAACCCTACACGCCAAAAAGCGCATACTGGAACACTATCGAGCCATTTCACACACTGATGAGAACTATCCTGTGGCAAGACACTTTCATGACAAACACTACTCTAATCGCTCACTTCTGAGTTATTTCATTCTTGAACAGATTGACAGGAACCCTAGGGGCGGTAACAGGGTGCTAAGGTTGAGGCAGAAGGAATCCAAATAAATTATTAACTTTCAGACTAAGGATCCAGGAGGCCTCAATCGAAATGAGGAGCTTGCAGTCCACCTTAAAGAGAACTGATGGTTTCTCTGAAGGTGTATTCACCCCTAAGTCTCATCTGTAAGAACATTTCCCCTGTCCTCCAGGGGCACACCCTTCTTATATGCACACATTGTAACCCTTTTTTTAGTGCAGCGGCATGATTTAGTGCGTTGTAAGTTTATTTATTTTTCAGAGATGCAATATATAGATTTTTTAACCTCACCAATTATTGCTTTATGTACTTTGCTACAGGAGAACAGTTGGGGATGGGGGCCCAGGCACTGCACTCACTTTGACGTGCAATTCGCGTCCTCCTCACTTCGAATATTCGTTTCACCGAGCACGCCTCCTGGTGGGCATCCATGGCAAGGTCTGTGACACATCTTTTGAGCTTTCTCGAGTAAGGACATGTCTCTATTTAGCTGCAGAACCTAGTATTTCACTTGGTAATTGTTTACTGTACTGCTTAACACTGATATCACAGTTCTGTGTGCACCTGAACAGCATGGGCTCTGAACAGATAACTCCACTGCACTGTTCATTTACGACTGTCTGGCCTTGTCTGGCTTCGCGGACAAGGACCAGTGGGGACCGTTTACATTTGAGCATACCTTGGAGCCAGCTCACTATGGGTGGCAGCCGCTCTTGGTCTGCTCATAAGATACAGAAATGTTTGTTTTTGGTTTTGTGCTTTCTTGGTTTGTGGTGTTTTATCTTGTACACAATACCAGTAGATTGAACGCGTGATTTAGAGTACCATTTGGCACACAATAAGGCTGGTCTGATATATCCATGTCCGCACACAACAGTATATGATTGGATATGTTAATTAGAGAGCGATATGGTATGCAATTACAAAAACTTGTGTAAGCATCAAAACAAACATTTTCTAAGATGGCAGCCAGCAATGCTGTTCAGCTAACCACTGGGTTCCTGAGCACAACATGTTCATATTGTGTTATAGCTGATGACACTTATTGACGTCCATTGTTCATTTCCTATGTGTTCAGTTAATTAATTTTATATGTAACAACAATGAAATTGCATATTAGTCTCGATAGCATGTACCACTATACTCTTCCAAGATGTCAGCCATTTGGCTATTGAGAAGTGTGTCTGCTCCTGTTGGTGGCTGTTTCAGGTGTCTTGTATTCCTGTAATAAATCTACCTATTGGATCCACTGCTGTCTGCCTCTTTACTACATAAATTTAAGCTGCACACACCAATATTTCAAAATTGCTTGCGTTGTGCTGAAGACCCGCTTTCTTCGTGTAGCTGTTTCTACTCATGCCAGGGTCGTCGGCTCATTGCACTGTCATCTGACTTCTGGTAGGATTTATACTTTGCGCTTCCTCAGCTTCTTCACTACTTTCTGGTCGCTGTACTACATGTGTGTAAGTAGTGTTAGCACGTGTTTATACTAACAAATGCATCATAGTCTTAGGGAGGGCGACATGTCAGGTGTAGGGCATACAATGTCCCGGGGTGTGCATTCATGGGACATTTGTGTTTGCTATTAGAGGGCTGGTGCATGGCTTCCACCCTGGGATAGCAAATACTTGTTTGACTACTTGAAGCCAGAGGAGGAAAGCCTTGTATCGATTTAATAGAGGGGTTGCAGATGGTAAAATTGGTGAGAAAAAAAGAAAGAAGCAAAAAAAAAAGGGGCGGTCTTACCCGTTCTTTTATATGAGGTCCCTGGTGGGTAATGTTCTGTGGCCAATCCAATTATTATATTTCGGGGTCTTTGTAGGACCGAAAATCTTAATGTCACATGTGAATTAGGCGCAGAAGGGCACAGAGATGTTTTGCAGCCTAGGGGACCGCCACCTTCACGGTGATTGTTTACTAATTGTTCGGGGGGTTTGAGGCCAACTGAAGTCCAGGGATCGCCACACTCCAGGGCTTTATTTAAATATGCTGGGTGGGCCTCGGCAGTCACTGTAGCCTCGGTGGTCCTAGGCAGTGCCTTATTTGTTCGGTAATCACACGGGCAGTACTTATTTTGTTATAATATGATAGACTCATAGTTCTCTTGCAGTTGTACAATTACCCAGGCTTCATTTGTCTAATAGTCAGATAGATTATGTTTGGTATGTGCACTCTAATATTAGGTAAGTTTGTCCTTAAAATCTCCTATAAACTGATGATTTTCACAATAAATAATATATAGGTGTTCTCAGAAAAAGTAGACCTATACACTCAGTTATTTCTTTGAAAAAAATTAACCTTTATTAAAACACAAATAAATAGAAACAGAACTTTAATAGAAGAAACAGTATAATAAAAAAACATGGGTTGGACTCCTGTGGAAGCAGCATAGGAAACCTACAAGTCAAAAATGAAACATAAGTATCTGTGCTATGTGGAAGAGGTGAAGAAAGGTAGTCTGAATAAAAGGACGATAGCGAGAATGGAAGGGAGTGGGAGTGGGTGGAATGGAGAAGGGGAGGGAGAGTCAAAAGAAGAGAGGGAGGAGGAGACAGAACATCGGCCTACTGCACCCAGCCTTCAGTGTTTACCCTCCCATCACCTGTTTGTCTAGGACTCTGGGGTCCCTACTCTACCCAGCCCTTAGTCTTTACCCTCCCGACACCCGTTTGTGTACGACGCTGGGGTCCGTAAGAAAGAGTGTGGTTCAGCAAGTCCTTAAAATGATACACATGACGCCAGAGATTATGGGCCATATTTTCAAGGAACGACGCCGCTTTAGCGGCAGGAGACTGCAGCTAGAGCGGCAATAAGGGGTTGATAATATGCTCTTGTGAATTCCCATAGAAGCCCAGGTTCTGGTGTGAACCTGGGCTTCTATGGGAATTCACAAGGGCACATTATTAAGCCCATTATAACTGCTTTAGGAGCAGTTTCCTGCGCTAAAGTGGTGATAATGTTATCGTCGTTGTTTTATAATATAGTTGTACATTATTAGTTACGGGAAAATCGCTTGCATGCACCTGTGCACCCAGGTTGCTGCACCCCAGCCCCTCCCCCCGCACAATGCTCAATTGTAGGTCGTGCACACCGAGGCTTCACTGCTCACCTGACACCACCGATGTGTCCCACGACATGTTGGTGCAAGCTCTAAGTCTGGGGTACGTTTGTACGGTAGACCAGGTCTCCGGTCAGGGACGGTTTCTTGATGCCACAATGGAAGGTGTCAGAATGCCCAGGGCATCATTGCGGAGTCAGCTCCAGCTCCGCCCTTCTTGAAGCAATCAATGGAATGTCTGAAAAGGGAGAAATAATGTAATGGTGGAAATGTCTGGAGGTAAATGAAGGTTTATTTCAAGCTTGATTTTTGAAGTACGATCTACCAAGCGTTAGTGGTTATCGTGGTTCAAAGAGGAGTTGGCGTGGTAGAGAATACACAAGGTTAAAAAATAGTATGTTATAGTAAGGTTCACATTTAAAGGAACAGAGCGCATGCTAGAAGCATGATGTGCGCATGTAATGCAGTGGCTGAAGCTTGTGTGTTTGTACACTTAGTAACAAGCTCTCTACATTGTCCTAAAAGCCAACGCCACGTGTCTGTAGGGCAGCGCTGCCCGCTGGCTCAGGCCTATAGTCTGGTACAGTAGGTCTTTAAAATGAGACAGAGATGTGACTGAATGAGGTCAGAGATTATATCATTACGCACTCTGGCTGATGCATTCCACCTCTCCCCCAGCATGGCGCTCAATTGGAGCCGCTGTGCACCTAGGCCGCTGTGCTTACCTGCTGTCATTGTTGTGTGAGCAAACACTACGGGCAGCAGTGCCCACAATTCAGATGGAGTGTTGATTGCAGGATAGTGTACACCTCACGGATCCATTTCTTTTTTTTATTGCGCATTGTGATATGCGAGGTGGATGCGGCATATCACCTGAGGCAGTGTGGAAGAAGAGGGACGTGTGGCTTCATGGTTATCCTATTTATTCGTACGCAAAGTGGCCTGGGCTTGGTACGCCAGGCCAGCGTAAGGGTGTGAATAAATATTCCGGGAACCGGGGCGTTGTTCCGTTCCTGTCTGGCAAGGAATTGTACTTATGTGTGTTTCTTTTGTAGTTTTGACCTTGCAGAGTGTAGCATGTGTCAGGAGGGCAGAAACTATCGTTAATGAGATGGTGTTTGAAAAGATTGAATGGTGAACATTAAATGTCGTTGTCAAGGCAGACATGCATGTTAATGGTGTATGGTATTATTGAAAGTGTTGCTATCACGAAGGGTACACATGTGAATGTGCTCAAATGGAGGGAGGATCAGCAGTGAGACTACGTCATATACAGTGATAACACCTGTTACAGTGAAGCAATGCATGTCAAATGTGAATCTGAAAGTCTTACATATAACACACTACTGTATTGGTAAAGCCTGACAACAGAGAGTACAGGAAAAGAAATCTACACATTGCTGTTTACTGTTTGTCTGCCCCTGGGTCTTGATACTTCTTAGAGCCACGAATACCGAGGCCGAAATGGAGCACAATAATGTGCACACACAGACACCAGGGGCATCGTGTAACACATATTTGTTTTTTAATGGAACGTTATAGTTGCATGGCAATCACACGTGGAAGGCTGATGTACAGAGCATGAATATTGATCAAGATGATCGTTGCATGTTGTGTGTAGTATAAGATATTTGTATACAGGAAAACACATTTCAAAAAAGCTTTCTAAGCAGAAGAGGTGTCTCTCATCAAACGCTGGAGAGAGAATGAGTAAAATGGGTGGGGTCATCTAACTGTTACAATGGTAAATGTTATAAGCCAATCAAATGCTTTTTTTTGAGGTCACATGGCAATCGTGCACCAAGCGCGTAAGGAGGCCACATCCAACGCGATTTTAACAAAATATATTTATCATTATATAAGTGTATTCCAGTTAGAAATATATAAATGTTTAATATATTTTAGATTATCGCTTGCTCTCATATACTGTTTAAAGTTAGTTAGATATACTTTTGAGACAAAAAAAAGGGAATGGTGTACCTGGCGCGATACTATACGTCTTTGACGTAACACAGGGCCTGGCAGCATGTAATCATCACATACGCAGAGCGCAGCGGGCGCAAACCCATACGTACATGACGTAATGTGTGGCTTGGTACTGCCTATCCGTCGGATACCAAAGTAGCACCTGGGATGACTTCATGCGTATATGATGTTTCGCGGGACGCGGTAAACATAATCGTCGGATACGAAATGTGCATCATTTACGAGTTTAGCAATATGGCGGATAGGACACGTGTGGTGATGGAGCTTGGTAAGCTACCGTTATGGGAGTTCACTTTTCTCCCAAAAAGAAAAAATATACATTTTTTGGGAAAGATATAAAAAATTACATAATTTTTTAAGTAAAAAAAAGAAGTAGAATAGAGTTTCAAAATATGTTAAAAAATATTTGAAAAAATATAGGTTTTAGAAACATTAAAATATGAAATTATCATTTAAAAAACCTTAGAAATTCACTGAAAAAACGATAGGTTTCAGGTACGTTATAGTTAGGAATTAGCATTTAAAAAACTTTACAAATTCACTTAAAAACAATAGGTTTCAGGGACATTATAGTTATAGTTATCATCAGTGATGTCATTTGAGATGTCACCAGTGATGTCATCAGTGATGTCACTGACCATGTCATGAGTGATGTAATATGTGACATCATCAGCAGTGGATTGAGGGTGCGCGAGTTATAATTAGCTCAACTAACTATAACAGGCGAATTTCTCTGGTTTTATATGAGTCAAATATTCAACTAACTATAACGTCCCTGAAACCTATGTTTTTTTTTAGTGAATTTCTAACGTTTTCAATTCAATTCAATTCAAAAAAATCTTTATTTCGGTAGAAATTTACCATAAAAGACATATAAGACATACATTTTAAAACTGTAGTTTTGTAAAAAGGTTATACAGTATAAAATATAAGAATCGAACAATAGCACAGACCCAATTTGTACTGCAGTGTTTTAAAAGCAATAGAAACAATAGCCATCCCTAAGGCATTTCCTTCTGATACTCCAGATAGCACCCAAGTATTTGGCCACTGCAAACACAATATGATCAGTCAGATTGGTTTTCAAAACTCTAAAAGCAGCCAAACACTTCACAAATCCCAGGTTTCTGCAGAGTGGGACTATCCATTGAATACGAATCTCTCGATAAGCGGGACAAAATAAGAGAATGTGGAGTTCGGATTCGTCAGAGGATCTGCATGCTGGGCAGATTCTAGTTGCGTCCTTGCTCCATTTGCTTGTGAGTGATCGAATGGGGAGGGACCCATGTCTCCACTGCAAGTATAATTTCCTGAGCAGGGGAGGGTGGACTTTATCTAGAGTTAGTTCGAAATTATAGGTGGCCTTGAAGGACATGAAGGAATCTGTCAATGACCCAGGTTTTAGTTTATTGAGAAGCGACAATGATTTACTGTCATGATATGCCTTGGCTAGTACCTTTTTGGGTATAAGTTGGCAAGTTGCCAAGGGGTCAGACCACATTTTAGAAAGTCCCAGACCCTCCAGTTCCAGTTTAATCAATTTAAGCCAGTGGATTCTTCCAGCATTCGGCATAGCAAGCACCTCCTGTAGTCCCTGTCTATAGCTAGCCAATTCTGGGGTTGCCCAGAGTCTGCGCCAATAAGCCAACGGGCGAAAAGCCAATTCACCGTCTAACGGACGCAGACCCAGATCCAACCTAAGAGGGACTAGGGGCGTGCTAGATGGAGTCCTACAAGCCTTCGAATTAATTTATTCTCCACTTTCAAGAGGTCTGAAGTTCCTACGTGCCCCCAAAGTTCGGACCCATACATGGCAGCCCCCTTAGCCTGTGTTTTGTAAATCTGCATTGGGGGACCAATAGGCCTAATCGAAGGTTTATTATTCGCCAAGAGGCTCATGATGCCCCCCGAGTGTTGAGTCAGTTTGAGAAGAGCTTTCTCGAGGTGCGTGTTCCAGGATAATTTGTCGTTTAGCATAATACCCAAGTATTCAAAGGTTTTCACCCTCTCGAGCCTGCTTTGTGCGATTCTGGGGCTAAAGTGGAATTTCAGTGGGGGATTGAGGACCATGAATTTAGTTTTGAGAGTGTTAATTTCTAAACCGTGGCCCTCACAAAAGTCCGCAAAACCATCCAGGATACGCTGGATACCCATTGCGGACTTTGATAGCAGCACGGTGTCGTCGGCAAACATAATTGCCGGCACCCTTACAGCTGCCAACTTTGGAGCGTCAGAGTTGGGGATCCCCTCCAGATGGGAGATAACCCCGTTGACATAGAGGCAAAACAGGGTCGGTGCAAGCACGCAACCCTGTCTTACCCCCCTGCCAACGGGGAACCTCTCGGACAGTACACCCATCCTGCCACATCTCACCTGTGCAAAGTTGGCGCTGTGAAGGCGAACTATCATTTTCAACAAACCCTCGGGAACCCCCAAATTAGCCAGCACCTCCCACAGCTTGGACCGGGGGACCAGGTCAAACGCCGCCCTCAGGTCCACGAATACAGTGTAGAGGCTGCCACCCTCCAACTGCACCGTTTTCCAATAAATGAGGACAAGCCGAAAGACCTGGTCTGTGGTTGAGACCTTTTCCCTCAATCCTGCTTGGAAGGGACTAAAGATGTTACAATCCCTAATCCACTCAAGCAGGCGATTTAGCAGCAGTTTGGCAAAAAGTTTTTGTGACACGTCAATCAGGCTTATTGGCCTGTAGTTGGCCGGTAGCAGAGGCGAACCCTTCTTGAAGATAGGGACTATCTCTGCCCCCGGCCATGTCGGAGGGATTGGCATGCCATTCAGGATTGACTTGAATAAAACCCTGAGATAAGGAGCCCAGATCTTGGGTTCGTGTTTGTAGAGGTCACCTGGCAACCTGTCAAGGCCCGGCGCCTTTCCAGCAGCCAGGGCCATGATTACCATGGCGACCTCCTCCACACTGAATCCATCCATGATGGCTACACTTTCAGTGGATAAGTGCAGTGCATCTTCAGGTGGGATCATCGGGAGGTCACTACTATGTGTTTTGTAGAGATTTTTGAAATGTTCCTCCCAGACAGAGGGTGCTATGTTGGACTCTACTGCTGCGAATGGTTCAGCTGAGCCATGCTTAACGATTTGCCAGAAGGTCCGGGCGTCTCGAGATGCAAGGGCAGCTGTCATTTTAGTCCAATTTCCCTCGTCCCAGGCTACTTTGGCTGCACGGAGGGCTGATTTGTAAGCTAATCGTTTTTCCTTGATTTTGCTTGGAGTGTGTCGTGCTTTGAGTGATTCCAGTAGTGCAGCTTTCGCTATCCTGCAGGGAGCGCTGAACCAGGTGGCTCTTTTCTGCTTGGGCTACTTAAGCCTGGCCACCGGGTTCAGCACCTCCGCCAGGTCGGTGCATAGCTCGGAGTGAATGGTCCCGAGCTCACTCTGTTGTGCAGCCTTACAAAGGGGAGGGTTAGTTACCTCAGAGTTACCTGGAGAAGGGGGTTCTAGATCATTAGCTAATTGGTGCAAGCAGCGCTCAGCCTTTTCTAGGGCAGGGACAACTAGTGCATACAGTCTACCGATGTTGCTCGGATTTTCCAGCAATTTAGCCCATTTAATGCTGCGTCTATTGCTGGCTAATTCGAGGTCGACCTGATGTGCGGGATCTTCATCTACCTTGGTTGTATATAACCCCTGTAGCTCAAATCTTAGTGAAAGCGGATTATGGTCACTATCAGATCTGGGAGTTACTCTGAAATCTTTCACTTTCTCCCAGTCCCTGACCGAGACCAAGATATAGTCAATGCGTGACTCGTGACCAAATCTGTTAAAGGTATGTTTTGGCGGAATATCCCCTTTTATTCGGCCGTTGCAAGCCCTCAACGAGTGACTGAGCGTAAAAGATGTTATTTGGGTGGCGAGTGGGGTCCAGGCCTTAACCGATGTGTCGGTCAAAGTGGGGATATTCCATAATTCATCCTCTTCACTAGTTATACCCGCCAGGTGGTCGGGGAGAGGTTCATACTGGTAGTTAAAATCGCCACCAACAATTATTGGGGAATAGAGAGTAAGAGAGTCAAGAAACAGGGCTAGGTCCTCGACTGTTCCCGAGGTGGCTGCTACCCCCACCGGTCTAGAATATATATTGATCAGTGTTAGTTTTCCTCCACATGGCCATTCCAGAGATACACACTGAAAATCCAATGATTTGGTCTCCAAGTATGTGGCCCTGCAGCCCAAATGGGAGCCAACCCAGATCAATAGACCCCCTGATGGACGACCCTTTCCTCCCCACTTTGCCTGAGTCTCAAAGGTGGCAAAGCCCGGACGGAGATGTTTTTCCCTGGCCCACGTCTCTTGAAATAGGTATATATCATACCCCTCGATGAATTCCCCCCATTCAAGTGAATCTACTTTGCTGTCTAACCCGGCTACATTCCAAGAGAGTATGGAAATTACTCCTAGAGCCTTCGATCTATCAGTGAAAGCTAATGGCAAAGAGCATTCACGTAGGGTAGGTACGCCTGGGTGGATAGGGAGAGATGCGTCTGATGGCACAAACTTTGATTTTGGGCAGGCCTGAATAGAAGGGCTATCCACTATCAGGTCACTCATAACTAGTTTGTGGGTTTTTATTTTAGTTGACTTTAATGTTATGACATCATGCCTGCCTAACCCTTGAATGAGGATAAGATCCTCCGACTGATTTTGTGATGGGGGAGAGACCGGTTGGCCCAGATGTGGGTTTAATGTGGTTGGAGCGGATGGGCCCATAGGATGGACCTTGTTGAGGCGGGTGCTGAGGCTATGGTAGTGGTCAAGTGTGGGCGTCAATCCACTTCCTCAAGGCACCCATACCTATTGGAAGTCGGTACCCCATTCCAACCACCGTGTGTATCCAACCAGTGGTTGGGTAACCTTCCCCAGCCACCCTTCCTCTCCGGGATCCTTCTCCAATTCCCTCCCAAGTTCGAATAAGGATGGGGTGGGTAGAAATAAGTGAGGGGTCTGGATGCTATTGGTGAATCTGTGCTATAGTAATTCCAGGAATGAATGGCATGAGCAGTATTAGGGTCAAGGAGACAATCACGCAGTCACCATTGACGGACTTGTGCGTGGTACCTACCCATGGCACCCTACGCACCATAAGGATTTTACTCCTTAGGTGGTTAGGTATTGGCCTATTTACACTGAGCCAGTGGGTCACTTTGTTCTTTAATGAAGCAAAGTCCTCCTGCTGATTAAAGGTCAGTTCTGTGACCCCTGTCAGAACCACTACATAGGATCTTACCTCAGGGGGAAGATCAACATAACCCCTAGGGCGAGTGTTTTTGGTGTTAACTCTCTGGGTTGTGGGATGGTTGAAATTACAACCATTATATCTCGGGTTAGACTGATCTATCATGGGTGGTGCTGGTTGGCCTGCCGTGACTGGAGTTGGTGGTAGATTATCAGCCGCCAAATGGTTGGTGGCCATCGGTGCCCTATTAGTTGGGACATGTGTGTTGACCTTGTACCGTGGTTTTGGAATCGGTTTGGTTTCTGGGATAGCAGTGGTGGTAACAACTGCGGGTACAACAGCAGGAGGGAATGGGGTGTCATTAGTAGATACCACAGGAATAGCCTTCGGGGGGGCCACCGGGATAGCAGCAGCTGGGGTTATAGCATCAGATGGTACTGTGGTGGTATAAGTTTCATGTGAACAAGCTGGTTTTATGTTCTGCATGCTAATGGTTGCCAAGTTCAGGATGCTTTTTTCAGTTTCCAGGAGCTGAGTTTCAATATGTGAGAGTCTCACTTCTAAGGGGGAGAGCAATTTTTTGAGTGTTTCCCACACAATTGTTAAAAACTCAACATCCTTCCCTTTTATAGTGCAAAGTGGGACCCCAGTAGTATCACTTTCTTTTGTGAGGTTATCATTTTCATGTATGACTACCAGTTGTGGAGGGGTGACTTCTGGACTCGCTTCAAGAGGTTGGTTGGTGGTCCCTAGAAAGGGATCTAGGAATAGCTGGGATGGTGCCTTAGTTACTAACTGGGCCTTCGCTATCTTGGCCTTTTTTCTTGAGTATGCCGAGATGTTACTACGCTTCCTTTTATTTAGTGGACCGTTTTGTGGGGGTTACAGGTTTTCCTCCTTTTGGGGGTGAACATTTGCAATTTTGCGCCGTTGCCAATAGACCCTCCTCGGCCTCCTTCTCCTGCCCGAGGATTTCACCCGGTTGGGATTGTGATGAATTAATAGTTTTTAGGGGAGACCCCCCCTGCGATGTAGGTGTATTAGCCATATGTGACTGGTGAATGTCTGCAAGTGTAATGATTAAATTAGGGTCAGGTCCTAGTGGGCGATCAGGTGTTTTAGCCCAGGCAATGGGCCCTAGGGAGGATCTTTTGGCTGCAGTTAACTCCTGTGACAATCTTCTTGCAGCGTCTAATTCAATAGACACCCTGTACTGCATTTTGGCGATCTCAGTGTCAATCGCTGTGTTGGTCCGGGTAATAAAATCGTCTAAAGTACCGTTTTTCAATTTGGATTTGGTCGCTCTATTTCTGAACTCGCGGGTTGACATGATGTTTAAACAAAGTATTATAATCAGCAAAGTGGTGTCCGTAGGGGAGGGCGGTGAAACCAAGTGGGGTGGCCCAGTCCAGTCTCTACCTGCCTCTAACGGCCTCAAACGGCCCGCTCTTAGCCCGGTCTTCGCCCCGAGCTGCGTCCCGCGCTGCGGGAGTCGGAGGTTTGATAAAGGGGGCGTGATAGGCGGGGGGCGGGCCAGCAGGGAGAGCGGACCGGATGGTGGTAAACGGTCTCGCAGGGACTCCTGGTTGATGGAGTCCCCGCACGCTCGCAGCCCCGCCGAGCCTCAAGCCCTGAATCGCCTTACCGCTCCTGATCTTCAAGTGATAAGGCCCCACGCACTCCAAGACGCTGCGGCACCCGCGAAGCGGGTGCGGCGAGGTGTGGGAAGATGAACTTGGAAATCGCCTCCTGTGCAAGCCTCCTCCGTGTGCAAGCCTCCTCCGTGTGCAAGGAGTCTGTGTCCCAACGAGGGAAGGTGAAGGGGGATGTTAAGTATCCTCAGGTGGGCGGGGGGCGGGCCAGCAGGGAGAGCGGACCGGATGGTGGTAAACGGTCTTGCAGGGACTCCTGGTTGATGGAGTCCCCGCACGCTCGCAGCCCCGCCGAGCCTCAAGCCCTGAACCGCCTTACCGCTCCTGATCTTCAAGTGATAAGGCCCCACGCACTCAAAGACGCTGCGGCGAGGTGTAGGAAGATGAACTTGGAAATCGCCTCCTGTGCAAGCCTCCTCCGTGTGCAAGCCTCCTCCGTGTGCAAAGAGTCTGTGTCCCCTAACGTTTTTTAAATGCTAATTCCTAACTATAACATACCTGAAACCTATGTTTTTTTCAGTGAATATATATATATATATATATATATATATATATATATATATATATATATATATATATATATATATATATATATATATATATATATATATATATATATATATGTATATATATATATATATATATATATATATATATATATATATATATATATATATATATATATATATATTACCTACTGGCGGTCGCCAGTAGGTATATATAGTTAGGATTTTTTCTCTATGGGATTTTTGAAAATTCTATGTCGAATAACTTTGGCGTTTGAGGACGGAATTGGCTGTAATTTTCAGGAAAATGGCACATTTTGTTTCAGAGCGGCCTCTGAAAATTTGGGGGGGTTTCGTCAAGGGGGGGCCGAGAAAAAAGGGGGATCCCAAAACGTGTTTTTCCCATGCAATTTTCCATAGGGCGGTTGGCCTCACTTTTAGCTCGAACAGCTGAATGGATTTTCACGAAACTTGGCAAAATTGTAGGGACTGGTAGCCCGATGTGCCTTTGCTAGGTCTCAATATATGTGTTCCAGTGGATTTTGAGAAATTAACGTTCAAAAAAATATATAAATCTGTAAGCGCGCTCCGGGCAGCGCCCCGTTTCGCGTACCTGACGCGTAACGGAACTTCGCGAAGCGAAGCTGATTGGCTCTTCGGTGTCTGTCAACATTCTAAACAGTCCGGAGCGGCCGCCATCTTGTCTCTCGGTAGGATCGAGAGACAAGAGGAGGCCAAAACAAAGGGGGAAATGACCATAAGGGGGCATAGTAGATCCTCCCTGACCCCCTAGGTTTGATGTGGAGGCTTTAAAAGGGCCCCGCGGGGCAAAAAAAAATAATTTTTTTTTGTTTTTTTTGCTTGTGGAGCGCCCGGTACGCGCACCGGGAAGCGGTCTGGGGAGCGTACTATAAGGAAAAAAGAATGATAGACTATGATATTTTGAAATATTGTATGTTTATTGATTGTTCTTTTTGTTGTTTTTTCTTGTTTTTTTTTATTTAAGTAGCAGTATTTATGATTATTAAATATAAATTTATTTTTGTGATTGTGCACAGTATACTATAAGTCTGACTTTACATTATAATCAATTTGGTACTAGTTTATGAATTACATATAAAAATGATTAAAGACTCAAACAATTTTTTATTATTAAATATAATTTTATTTTTCTGATTCTTTTTCAAAATTTAATAGAACGTCTAACATTTGACTGTCCGATATGTCTTCTTTTTGACTGAACATAACTTCCCACATTTGACAGTCCTCATATTGAAGTAAGAAATCCACAGATTCTACACATTGTAGAAGTTCATGGTCTCGTGATTCATCCATGAATTCCAAGTCAATGGGTTCAATGATTTCCTCATTGTTCATGTCTAGGACAATTTCAAAGGAAACGTTCTGTTCTCCTTCCATTTTTGTGCTGAAATTTGCATAAAAAATAAATATATCAGTAGAGATAGGGCACTGTTGGGTTTAAGTTCAGACAGGTACTTTTGAGGCGTGAAGTAGTACTATTAAAAAGTGCCTGTGAAAAAGCCTAAGTAAATTCATAATTATACCACAGAAACCTAAATCAATCCATAATTATAATAAACAAGCTTTTCTCAATGTCTAACTTTTACAGAGGGATAGTATATAACTATCTGAAAATGTTTTCAAATTTATAAAATAACATCTTACCTTTTAAAAACAAGTTTAAGTTGTGAGTAAAATGATCTTGCAATGTAGTTCAGGAAGTAGTAGTCAAAATGGCTGTGCTTCTCTCTCTTTCTTTATATATATTCAGGTACATAACCAATCAAATGTCAGGTAAAAAAAGTAGAAAATGAAAGTAACATTTTAATTGGTTGTCAATTCCAACACTTCAGATGTGTTTTGTGAAGTAATTTACCTCAGGGTATTTAGAGAGGTCTACAGGCTAAATGGCTAAATGGAATTTCAATCAAATTTGTGAAAATGGTAGGGATTGGTATGTAGTATGAGCTAATCTATATTTGGTGAAAGTGTCTCCAGTGGTTTTTCTGTGAATTACTTTCCCACCTTTTTTGAGCGAGCGCTTCCCGGTGCGCGCCCCGGTACGCGAACCGGCAGCGTTACGGGAGTCCTCCATTTTGTGTTTCGGTAGAATTGAGATACAAGATGGAGGGCAAATAATGTTGAGAATGGGTAGGAGGGGGCACGGTAGACGTATCCTGACCCCCTAGGTTTTCTGAGGGTGGCTGAGGAGGCCCATATGTGCGGAAAAAAACCATTTTTTTTCAAATTTTCGCGTGGTTAGCGTCCGGTGCGCGTACCGGGTAGCGCTCCGGGGAGCGTACTTTGGTGAAAATTAGTGAAAAAAGTTAGAGTAAAATAATAATTGTGAGTGATCAGATGTAGGGTAGCTCTGAAAAGAGCTTTTGGGTCCTGTGGCTGATGTAGGTACCTACAAGTAGGTACCAATGCACTGTCTTAAATTGAGGATGAAAATTCTGTTCCCCTCATCTGAGAAGTGAACTCCATCTGCTCTGTAGATATCTTGCATATAGTAACGCAAGTTATTGTTGTAGATGGAGCCCATTCCATGGTCTCTCATGTAAGCTGAAACAGACGTATTTACATGCTTCCTCGATTTCTCAATTTGTGGACAAAATTCGTTTGACCACCTCCATTTCTGTTTTTGGCATATATTTGAATATACCAAGGCAGTTTGAGGAAATAGTGCCATCAATTGCTCAAAGGTGTCCTTTAAAAGCATTTCCAGACCTACCCCAGTCAAAGTGCCCAAGTCATTTCCTCCACAGTGCACAATTAACAGGTCAGGTTTTGGAAAATGCAAAAAGGTTTTCACCAATGGTATCAATTGGTGACATCTTAATCCTCTGTGGCCAATCCAGTTGATTTCCACATTTTGTAAATTGAGGTTGTGTAAATTTATGTTATCAGCAAACCTTTGAGCCCAGTGGATATAACTATGTCCAACAATCCAGACAGAAAACATGGTGAGAGGAGGTTCTGCTGCAGTCAGATGAAGTGTGGTAATGAAATGGCAGTTGAAACAGTAGGAGTATGTAATGAAAAAAACTTGAGTTTCTGTAGTAATTAATCAGTAGCAGTGATTGGTGGATTTTGATTGCTGAAAACAGAAAGTTAGGGTGCATGGATGAGTTCTTTGAAAGATGTAATTTGAATGGTCAAGAAAAAATCATTTTATGAAAGATTGCACTGGATACGCAGGTGTACTGAGAGTTCAGAGTTCAATTGAAACATTGTTGTGTGAACTTGCAAACATGAGAGGTCTTTCAGGAGGTGGTTGCTATGGAAAAAAGGCAGAAAGGGCAGAGGGGGGAAGGGTGTTGATTTGAAAAAAGTGAGGGAAGAGTTTTGATTGGGTGACATGAGAGATATGTGTGATGAATTACAGCATTTCTGTGCCATTGTTGGTTGCAGCTTCTGGAGTGCATACCTTTTGCTCTGCTAAAGAAAAATTGGTGTGTGTCTGAGACTGTTTTGAAACTCAAAAAGTATTTGCTAAGGTGAGAAAAGATTCATTTAATTTAAATAGAGAATAGTATGCTTTAAGGAGAAAATTATGAAGAAAGTTGTGTATTTTAAATGTTGCTTTGTGTCAAGTGTTTTACAAATAGATTTTGTTTCTTTGAGTTACATAGCCATGTTACATAGGCATGTTAAAAGTGACGCTAAAATGGTGCAAAGGTCTTAAAAAAATGCTTTCATGTGTCTTAGGGCATTTTAAGTCACTTCCCCATGAATGTAGGTATATAATTACTTTACATGATGTGTTTAAAAACGTTTTTTGAAATCAATTAGGTTTCTTGATATGTACTGCTAGAGTTTCATAGGTTGCTCGGGGTATATTTACAAGGCCTTTGAGTTCCTTTGATGTTATTTTTCCCATTTTAATTTAAGACATTTCCTTGTGGTGCAAGGTCCTTGTAAATACGCCCCCATGTGTGCTTGGCAAATTTAGATTTTGATTCTTTGAGTTACATAGCCATGTTAAAAGTGACGCAAAAATGGTGCAAGGGCCTTAAAAAAACGCTTTCATGTGTCTTAGGGCATTTTAAGTCACTTCCCCATGAATGTAGGTATATAATTGCTTTACATGACGTGTTTAAAAACGTTTTTTGAAATCAATTAGGTTTCTTGATATGTACTGCTAGAGTTTCATAGGTTGCTTGGGGCATATTTACAAGGCCTTTGAGTCTCTCTGATGTTATTTTTCCCATTTTAATTTAAGACATTTCCCCGTGGTGCAAGGTCCTTGTAAATACGCCCCATCTGTGCTTGGCAAATTTAGTTTTTAATTCTTTGAGTTACATAGCCATGTTAAAAGTGACGCAAAAATGGTGCAAGGGCCTTAAAAAACGCTTTTATGTGTCTTAGGGCATTTTAAGTCACTTCCCCTTGAATGTAAGTATATAATTGATTTACATGATGTGTTTAAAAACGTTTTTTGAAATCAATTAGGTTTCTTGATATGTACTGCTAGAGTTTCATAGGTTGCTTGGGGTATATTTAAAAGGCATTTGAGTCCCTTTGATGTTATTTTTCCCATTTTAATTTAAGACATTTCCCTGTGGTGGAAGGTCCTTGTAAATACGCCCCCATGTGTGCTTGGCAAATTTAGATTTTGATTCTTTGAGTTACATAGCCATGTTAAAAGTGACGCAAAAATGGTGCAAGGGCCTTAAAAAACGCTTTCATGTGTCTTAGAGCATTTTAAGTCACTTCCCCATGAATGTAGGTATATAATTGCTTTACATGATGTGTTTAAAAACGTTTTTTGAAATCAATTAGGTTTCTTGATATGTACTGCTAGAGTTTCATAGGTTGCTTGGGGCATATTTACAAGGCCTTTGAGTCCCTTTGATGTTATTTTCCCCATTTTAATTTAATACATTTCCCCGTGGTGCAAGGTCCTTGTAAATACGCCCCCATGTGTGCTTGGCAAATTTAGATTTTGATTCTTTGAGTTACATAGCCATGTTCCATACAGTGCTCACCTTCTGCGTAGTCTTTGATATGCTAGACTCCATCTGCACAATGAGATATCTAAGCAAAGGAAACACAGGTGATGTGATTGTGAAATGAGCAAAAGAAATTCCACATTTTTCAATTACATCACCTGTGTTTTCTAACATTACGAATCACATTGTGCAGATGAGGTTTAGGCCTGTCCAGGGACACAGAAGAGGTCTGGCCTTTGTTCAAGAGTGCAGTGGACATGACTCACTTCATTGGTAGGCCTGCACATGTATTAACTCCTCTGTACTCTTCAATAAGCCTAAATTTCATCTGCATCCCTGAGTAGGCCTCACCTCAAACAAATCTCTGGATAGGCCTCACCTTATCGTCATCCTGAATCAATCATTTAAAATGTTAGGGGCAGATTTATGATGGCCGTGCGCCTCTTTTGCGCCGCTGTTGCGTCACTTTTGTGATGCAGCAGTGATGCAAAAGATGCACCATGTTGCAAGATAGGCCTCACTTCATCTCCAACAAGATACCGTCAGTTTAAACTGTAAACATTTAGGACTGTGTAGGGGGCATGGAGTAGCTGAATCTTCTGTAAATGTCAAACTTTTTGTATACAGTGCTCAGCTTCTGTGTACTCTGATATGCTAGACTCCATCTGCACTATGAGATACCTAAGCAAAGGAAACACAGGTGATGTGATTGTGAAATGAGGAAAAGAAATTCCACATTTTTCAATTACATCACCTGTGTTTCCTAACTTTACGAATCACATTGTGCAGATGAGGTTTAGGCCTGTCCACGGACACAGAAGAGGTCTGGCCTTTGTTCAAGAGTGAAGTGGACATGACTCACTTCATTGGTAGGCCTGCACATGTATTATCTCCTCTGTACTCTTCAACAAGCCTAAATTTCATCTGCAACCCTGAGTAGGCCTCACCTCAAACAAACCTCTGGATAGGCCACACCTTATCGTCATCCTGAATCAATCATTTAAAATGTTAGGGACAGCTTTATGATAGCCGTGTGCCTCTTTTGCGCCACTGTGCGTCACTTTTGTGACGCAGCGGCGGTGCAAAAGATTTGCTATGTTGCGACATATTTACAACTTGATGCATCTAGGCAGATGTGTCATGCTGTAAAGTCATGTGCCACATGAAACCGATGCAGCAGTGATGCAAAAGATGCACCATGTTGCAAGACAGGCCTCACTTCATCTCCAACAAGATACCGTCAGTTTAAACTGTAAACATTTAGGACTGTGTAGGGGGCATGGAGAAGCTGAATCTTCTGTAAATGTCAAAATTGTTGTATACAGTGCTCAACTTCTGTGTACTCTTTGATATGCTAGACTCCATCTGCACAATGAGATACCTAAGCAAAGGAAACACAGGTGATGTGATTGTGAAATGAGGAAAAGAAATTCCACATTTTTCAATTACATCACCTGTGTTTCCTAACTTTACGAATCACATTGTGCAGATGAGGTTTAGGCCTGTCCACGGACACAGAAGAGGTCTGGCCTTTGTTCAAGAGTGAAGTGGACATGACTCACTTCATTGGTAGGCCTGCACATGTATTATCTCCTCTGTACTCTTCAACAAGCCTAAATTTCATCTGCAACCCTGAGTAGGCCTCACCTCAAACAAACCTCTGGATAGGCCACACCTTATCGTCATCCTGAATCAATCATTTAAAATGTTAGGGACAGATTTATGATAGCCGTGTGCCTCTTTTGCGCCGCTGTGCGTCACTTTTGTGACGCAGTGGTGGTGCAAAAGATTTGCTATGTTGCGACATATTTACAACTTGATGCATCTAGGCAGATGTGTCATGCTGTAAAGTCCTGTGCCACATGAAACCGATGCAGCAGTGATGCAAAAGATGCACCATGTTGCAAGACAGGCCTCACTTCATCTCCAACAAGATACCGTCAGTTTAAACTGTAAACATTTAGGACTGTGTAGGGGGCATGGAGAAGCTGAATCTTCTGTAAATGTCAGAATTGTTGTATACAGTGCTCAACTTCTGTGTACTCTTTGATATGCTAGACTCCATCTGCACAATGAGATACCTAAGCAAAGGAAACACAGGTGATGTGATTGTGAAATAAGGAAAAGAAATTCCACATTTTTCAATTACATCACCTGTGTTTCCTAACTTTACGAATCACATTGTGCAGATGACGTTTAGGCCTGTCGACGGACACAGAAGAGGTCTGGCCTTTGTTCAAGAGTGAAGTGGACATGACTCACTTCATTGGTAGGCCTGCACATGTATTATCTCCTCTGTACTCTTCAACAAGCCTAAATTTCATCTGCAAACCTGAGTAGGCCTCACCTCAAACAAACCTCTGGATAGGCCACACCTTATCGTCATCCTGAATCAATCATTTAAAATGTTAGGGACAGATTTATGATAGCCGTGTGCCTCTTTTGCGCCGTTGTGCGTCACTTTTGTGACGCAGTGGTGGTGCAAAAGATTTGCTATGTTGCGACATATTTACAACTTGCTGCATCTAGGCAGATGTGTCATGCTGTAAAGTCCTGTGCCACATGAAACCGATGCAGCAGTGATGCAAAAGATGCACCATGTTGCAAGACAGGCCTCACTTCATCTCCAACAAGATACCGTCAGTTTAAACTGTAAACATTTAGGACTGTGTAGGGGGCATGGAGAAGCTGAATCTTCTGTAAATGTCAAAATTGTTGTATACAGTGCTCAACTTCTGTGTACTATTTGATATGCTAGACTCCATCTGCACAATGAGATACCTAAGCAAAGGAAACACAGGTGATGTGATTGTGAAATGAGGAAAAGAAATTCCACATTTTTGGAATTACATCACCTGTGTTTCCTAACTTTACGAATGACATTGTGCAGATGAGGTTTAGGCCTGTCCACGGACACAGAAGAGGTCTGGCCTTTGTTCAAGAGTGAAGTGGACATGACTCACTTCATTGGTAGGCCTGCACATGTATTATCTCCTCTGTACTCTTCCACAAGCCTAAATTTCATCTGCAACCCTGAGTAGGCCTCACCTCAAACAAACCTCTGGATAGGCCACACCTTATCGTCATCCTGAATCAATCATTTAAAATGTTAGGGACAGATTTATGATAGCCGTGTGCCTCTTTTGCGCCGCTGTGCGTCACTTTTGTGACGCAGCGGCGGTGCAAAAGATTTGCTATGTTGCGACATATTTTCAACTTGATGCATCTAGGCAGATGTGTCATCCTGTAAAGTCCTGTGCCACATGAAACCTGCGTCAGATTTCATGTGAGCGTTTTGTTGTAGGGTGGCCAGTCATTTGCATGAAAGCCCTGTAAAACTAACACAGTAAAATTAAGAAGATTTCACTGAGTCACATTTATGGCATTGCTGAATCAAATCCTTACGCCAGTTTGAAACAGCATCGCTGGACATGGTTAAATAATATCTGCAAAATGTTACTCTTGTTAAACAATTTTACAATTATAGTCTCTGAGATTTGTCTCTTACTCTGCAACATCTCATTGTTGTTCTCTTTCTTTAAAGATAACGACAACATCAAGCATGAGTGATAATGAGCAATCTGTTGATCTCGATATTATCATTGAAATTGTGATTGAAACATCAGTGGAAGTAGATGCCTTGGATGATTTAAATCCTGAGGATGATGAAGAACATGATGAGGATGCCGATTTGTCAGAATTGTATGACATAGGGTGGGAAGCTGACCTGCTTGAGCCTATGGAACTATAAACATTTATTTTTAAAAGTTACTGGAAATGAAAAGTAAACATGTAAACCGTTTCATTTAAAATTAAACACAACTTCAAAAACAGCTTGTGTGTAGTGTCTTTAATAAAATAGTCAAATATGCTCATAAAATTAGTTCAGATTCACATATAAAACAGCACAGGTCAAATGTAGAAGCATTCCATTTGTTTGCTACTATTTGTGACTACTAAATTTGCCAATGCACTAAAAATTATTGTATGTAAAAATGACAAGTAGTGTGTTAAATTTTTGACGACTGTTATTGATTTACTGTTTGGTAATAGTGGTTAATAACATTTTTAATTATATTTTACCACAGATTCAACTGCAGATCATTTCAAAAGTACATAATGCCATCTAAAGAACGAAACCGAAAGGCTACAAAACGTCAAAGACAGCAGCTTACTAAATGCTTGCAGCAGTCCTCTACAATAAAAACTCGTCAAATCACCAAGAAAGCTCCGGGTAAGACAACGAAATCATTCCTAAGAAACATTTGTAGAAAAAAAAGTAGTACTACAGAAAATGTTTTAGTCCAGAAAAAGAGAACCAATTTAAACGGAAAGGAAAGGCCAATCAAAAATGTTACTGCTAGAGCAGGAGATAACTCTGTGCATGGTAGTAGAAGGAAAAATCAGTTTAGGGACATTCGTAGACGAATGTTCCGCAACAGGATAATTGGCAATTTGTTAAAAAATATTAAGAAAGGTCAACAGAAAGTGGTTTTTTATAAGAGAAAAAAAAAGTTGAGAAAATTATTGATCAGGCATTTGAAATTAAGCGAAAGTTATTTATTTTGATAATCAATAGAATTAGGAAGCTAAACAAGGCAATTTATGATTTCAAAAGAAATAGTAGATGGAAGAGAACAGTTAATCGTAGTAATTTTTGTGAAGTTTTTTCAGGAGAATGGATGCATAGTTCAAGTTGTGAGGCATTTTTTAATGAGGAGAGTTATTTCCAGGATAATGATTTGGTGCATGCAGTTGACACCAGTGGTCGAGCTTATGAGGTGAAAGATGGTTGTCCAGTTGAAAAAGAAAAACTTGTGACAACAGAGGCAGAAGAGGTGTTAGGTAATGAGGTTTTAGGAAGACGTCCTAAGGGACCAGTGTATATCTGGAAGTGTAGTAGTATTTGCAGTGTGCAACAGGATTCCATCAATTTGCTTTGCGATTTTGTACGGACATTTAATAAGAACACTTTAAAACAGAAAATGAAGTTGTTGCAAGAATTAGATCCTTGCAGAGTGAGAGAAGTGACAGGTTTGCATGGTCATTCACTGGCTTGTCTTTCCAGGAGAGTATGCCAGAGTGTTTTTCATCATTTCAGGATGCTAGCAGTGCATCATAATAAAGTGAGGAAATTAGTTAGAATGTTGTATTATGCTAAGACTCCAGCAATTATGCTTAAACAATTATGCACTGCTCTTTTGCATGGTTCTGAAGTAGATGTGAAGAATATTTGTAAATAAACTGAGTTTTGTTACTTTGCAAGTAAAGCGGAGAATGTTGAAATTGACCCAGAAGAAGAAGGTAATGTGGAAGATAGTGTACAGGTTTCCAGTAAAGATAATTTTCAGAAAGAAATTGCCACGTTTCAGGTGAAATCAAGTGAGAGGCCTAATTTTACTTGTGTGTGTTGTCGACGCACTTATTATAAGAATCAGACTAAGTTAGTGGATTTATATGCGAAAAGTGAAAGTGAAAAAAATAGTGAATGGAAAGATTTTGCAACATACTTGATGGTAGAAAATTGTTTTGATTTGGGATTGGATCAACGTTTGTGTACTTATTGTTGTAACAGATTAAATCAAAACCGGATGCCTGCTAGAGCGGTTCATAATAATCTAGACTTGGTTGAGATTCCTTCTGAATTGAAGGATTTAAATACTTATGAATCTATTTTGATTCAAAGTATCCATCCCTTTCAGGCTATTGTACGAATGGAGCCAAAGACAGGGAAATTGCCTCCATCAGATTTACAGAGCGGATTAAAGGGAAGAGTTGTTTATCTGCCTCTAGATTTGAAGAAAAACATTAATACAATTGGAGTAGAGAAGTGGAAGAGGAACCTCTGGTTATCTTAGTTAATGGGGTTCCGACAAAGAGTAAGAAAATCTGGCAAGATTTAGTGGATGTTAGGAAAGTCAAAAAGGCAACATTGTATTTGAAGAAAAACAATAAGTACTACAAGAATGTATATGTTGCAGAAGAGGAAGTTAGTGAAGAAGAGGATAGCGATTTGTGTGCTGGTCAAATTGAGAAAGTAGAAGCCTCTAAAAATGAAGAAATATATGAACATTATAGTGTTCATCCTTTGCATTCCAAGGAAGTCATGGGGAATGCTATTGAGTTGTTTCAAATGAAACAAGCCAAAGGAAGTCCCATTAGTGTTTGGGAGGAAAGTTTGGAAGCTTGGTGTTTCCCACAGCTATTTCCAACAGGTCAAGGAGGAAGATATGATGAGCGACCTGATCAAATTCCTGCTTCTGAATACCGGACTTTACGATTGTATGCAGAAGATCCTAGGTTTCGTCAATGCATTCCCTATTTGTTTCATCTACTGTTTGAAAGCGATCTGTCTGGACTGTCATATGCAGTGAACCACATCTTGAAAAGTGGTGTACAGATGCAAAATATCTCGGCAAGTGACTTTATGGATAAAGTCAATGTGCAAGACAGTATTTTGGATTCTCACCTGATTAATCTCATGGCGTGTCAGTGTGGTACTAATGAGTACTGGTACCATCGTCATGGTGATTTAAAATGTATGCTGAGGAACTTAGGAACTCCCACATGGTTCCTCACTCTCAGCTGTGCCGAGTATGGCTGGGAAGATTTACTTGAATTTCTACGAGAGGCAAATGGAAACATTGAAAATATCGAATTCAAGACACCCGGAGAACTGTGCTCCTTGGATCCAGTGAATGTATGCAGGTACTTCAATCATAGATTTGAAGCTATGATGTCTTTCATCATGAACAAGAAAAATCCACCTCTTGGAGAGGTGTTGGTTTTATTCTGGAGAAAGGAGTACCAAGCAAGAGGTGCTCCTCATATACATATGCTGCTGTGGATCAAAGATGCACCCAATTTTGGAACAGATCCGGATGACTTAGTGATGAGTTTCATAGAACAGTATTCTACATGTGCTGTTCCAAAGGCAAAGGAAGACAAAAGCCTAAGAGAACAAGTTTTACGCTTCCAAAGCCATCATTGTGGAAAGTACTGTCGTCGTAAATTCAGAAACAAGGACAAGTTCTACACAAAATGTCGTTTCGCCTTTCCACGACCGGTGATTTCTAAAGGAAGAGTGAACAGTTTGATGTCTTCACTGCGACATAATGTGATGAAGAAATCACCCAAAAATACGTACAATTTGAAAAGGAACGAAGAGTCCAAGTACATCAACGACTACAACCCAGTGATTTTGTCCATGTGGAATGCTAACATGGATATACTGTTTGTGGCTGATAACTGTATGGCTGTGGCTCGGTATGTGACATCTTACATCACCAAAAAAGAAAAGACAGAATTGAAGGATATGTGGGAGGACATTTCCCATGAAAAGAGCCTCAGTAAGAAGTTGTACAGTTTCAGTCTGAAGATGTTGTCGCATCGAGAAATCGGAGCTGACGAATGTTCTGACCGGTTGTCTTCAGCAAGTCTCTATGCCAAATCCAGGAGTATCATTTGGGCGAGTCTTGGTCTTGCTGCAACGCGTAATCGAGTTCTGAAACCTGTACGGGAAATTGAGTATTTGGCGGAAAAGGAGCCAAACAGTACAGATATTTTGAAGACCAACATGTTGGATACATATTATCCAAATAGAAACAGTCACCTCGAGAATGTTTGTCTGTATGAGGTTCTACAAAATTACATATTCAAGAGGAACATCAAAGAAGATATTGATAAAGGAGTGTATGCTGTAATTGGAAGTGAGGGATGTCTGGTCAAGCAAAGAAAATGCCACTTGGTAAACCATCGAAAATTGAGTGGCGAATCTCCTGAAAGAAAAGAGTTTTTCTATTTAGCACTTTTGCAACTTTTCAAGCCTTGGCGTGCAGAAGAGGAACTGCTTGGAGATTTCCTCTGTTATGAAGACTCTTTCAATGCCGCCAAGGAGACCATAGAATGTCCTGGTTTTCCCAAATATCTAGAAATGTTGAATGCGGAAATCGAGCAGGAAGCAACGATTGCAGCCAAGATTGCTAGAGACAGTTCTTAGGACAGTCAGAGTTCTGTTTCATTGAGTCAGGATCCACTAGGAGGACCAGTTATCGAAAATGAAGCTGCCACTGCCATGATTGAAGCGGAAAGAGCCATGGCACATGCTCAGGAGGATGCGGTTAACTTAGAAGACTTGGAAAGACAACTCAACGTTGAGCAGAGGAAAATATATGACGAAGTTACCAACCAAATAGATCATGGATTAAGTCATGAGAAGAAAGAGTGCTCATGTACGTCGTTGAAGCCTGTCCGACTGTACGTGAGTGGAGAAGCGGGAACTGGAAAAAGTTTCCTCATTAAAGCAATTTCATGTTATTTGCAAAAAAGGACTGAGTCATCGCTGTCTTGTGTTGTCACCGCTCCAACTGGACTGGCAGCACATAACATTAAAGGTATTACTTTACATCGTCTACTGATGCTGCCAGTGGAGCATGATAACAAATTACAATACCACAAGTTATCTGGAGATGCTTGTTGTGAAGTTTCAAGAGTCTTGAGGAAAATGAAACTTCTTATCAATGACGAAGTAAGCATGGTTTCCAATGTCATGCTTGCCTTTGTGCATTTGAGAATGCAAGAAGTTCTCAAAACAGAGTATGATGTGTTATTTGGTGGCAAACACATCATTGTTTTCGGTGATCTTCTGCAGCTGACACCAGTGAAAGGACAACCTGTGTTCAAAATGCTCACGCATGAAGATACCAGGAAGTGCCTAGGGAGTATTGGCAACGTCAATATATGGTTAAACTTCAATTATGCTGAACTGCGTGAAAATATGCATCAAGCGAAGGATGAAGATTATAAGAATATTCTACAAGATGTTAGAATCGGAAAAGTGACCGAGCATGGGAAAGAAGCTTTACATGCACGATTACTGTCAAATTTGTATCCAGAAGAAGACGTTGTGCCTGAGAATATTTTTCAGAAAATTAGTGAGAAGAAATCTGGAATATGTTTGATGCCAACTCTTGCAGAATGTGCCATCTTCAACAACAAAATGTTGCATTTAGAAAACCAAGAGATTGTGAAACTGGAAGCTATTGACAGAGTAGAGCATATGGGAGCAACAATTATTTTGTCTGTGAACTTGAAATCAAAATTGGATTCATTAGAGAAGACTATATCTAAAACTGCTGGTTTTGAAAAGACTCTGAATGTGTGCTTAAATTGCCGTATAATTTTAAGAAGGAATTTATGTTGAAAGAGGTCTGGTAAATGGATCAATGGGTAATGTTGTTGATTTTGAGAAATACAGAAATAGAGATGGAATTGAATTTTTAAAAAATAAATTTGATGGCATTGAGGAAGTACAGCTAATTGGTCGTTGCTCTGCTAGGTTTTTGCTTGTAAAAGACTTATATGTTCACCGTAAGCAGTTTCCTGTTTGCTTGGCATATGCGGTGACAATCCATAAATCGCAAGGTTTAAGTGTAGACAGTGCATTGGTGAATATTGGCAGTTCTGTGTTCAAGGAGGGTATGGCATATGTGGCATTGCCACGAGTCAGAACTTTATCGGGATTGTACTTGATTGAGTGTGATGTCACAAACATTTGTGCGGATCTAGATTGTGTTAAGGAATACAATAGGTTAAGAAGAGAGTATGCGCCACATTTGCCTCAATATCCTTTGTTTGAGAAACGTGTGGTAGGCCGGAAACCAAGAAATGTGACCAATAGTAGAGAGGTTGTAGCAAAAAGACGAAAAGTCGATGAACCAGAAATTATAAGCAGAAAGAAAAAGGATTTTGTTGAAGATGTTGTTGGTTTTCAATTTGAAAACAGTTCTGGTGTCAACTGCTATGCTAATGTAGTGGTTAATGTTTTGTTTTCTCTAGAAAATTTAAAAGAAGAGATTGTGGTCAATTCGGATCAAATATTTTGCAGTTTGTTGAATTCTATGTTAGAGAAATGTAGCACTGATAGAACAAAAATAGAAATTGTGTTTGAAATTCGAAATCTGTTAGACAAATGTTCAGGTCAAACGCAATTCTCTCAAAATATTCAGCAAGATTGTCAAGAGTTTTTAATGTATATGCTTGATGTATTGCAAGATGAAGGTGTAGATGTAGATCACCTGTTTGGCCTTTCTTATCAATGGCAGCATGACTGCGAGAACTGTAGGGTATCAAGTACTACTAGTATAGACTCAGAAAAATGTATATATTTAACTTTGCCAGATAGTAAATCAGTGTCCTTTAATAAGCTAGTAAAAGCAGCCGATCACAACATGGAGTGTAGCCAATGTAAGTCTGAAATGTTGTCCACATTATTTATACGAACATATGGCCAGTATGTCATTTTAATGTTCCAACGATGTAGGCCTGATGGAACAAAATTGACAACTTTAATTAAAAATGTTGTGGCTTCGCAGTTGTCAATATCAGGAAGGAATTTTGTAACTGCAGCAATTATATATCATGACGGTCCTTCAATAACATCAGGACATTACACAGCTTATTTGAAGTCTAGAAACGGCTGGTCATTCTGCAATGATTCTGTTTTAACTTTAAAAAAAAAATTGCCTTTTGACCTTAAAAATTCTTACCTGGTGTTTTTACAACCAAAATTTTAGGGAAAGAATCTCGGGATTTGCTCTGAGGGATTTCAAGAGGTTCTAATGGCTCCTACACTATTTGGCCTTGAGGATAAGTGTAGTACAGAGTCAAAAGTTATTTTTCAGTTTTAAGTAGTTCCTGAAAAAAAAGAAGGTTTTTTTACAGAAAGTGGTGGGCACGGATTAGTTAAAGGACAACAGAGTATTTCCCAAAGCAAACGGTGTTCTTACCATAACACTTGACGTCATGGAAAAATAACTGCACTTTGAATGAGTTCAGAAAAACTGTTTCTTTTAATAAGCTAATTCAAGCAGCCAATCAAAACATGGAGTAGAGGTAATGTAAGTCTGCAATGCTGTCGACATATTTTGAACAAACTTTTGGTTATATTGTCATTTAAAAATTCCAACTATATAAACCTGATGAAAATAAGTTTTCAACTTTAATTACAAATGTTATGGCTACACAGTCGTTGATTTTAGGAAGAACATTTCTAACTGCAGCTATTATATGACATGATGGTCCTTTGACAACATCCATTTATTACACATCTTACTCAAAATGTAAAAAAAAATGATGTTCCGGAAATAATTCACATTGAACTATGAAACAATGTTGCCTTTTTATTTAAAAATATTCTTACTTTCTGTTTTCAGAAGAAAGAATTTAGGGTAGGTAACTGGCCTATAATGATTTTAGGAGTTGATATAATTTTATGTACTGTTTTAAATTGCTTTGTGATTAAAAGTGATGTAGAGAATTAAATAATTGTAGTAGTCATAGAGGTAGTGTAAGTCTGCTTCATAGTAAGCAGTATCAGTGTCATAGGAAATGTGGAACATGAGTGAGCAAGAAGGGTGAGATATTACTAGTACAGGATTGTGAAAGTGATCTTGAACGTTTTCTTTCTGAAAGTTGCGGAAAAAGAAAATGACGGGATTTGCTTAGAAGAATTCCAAGAGTTATAAATGGCTCTTACACGATTTGGCCTTGAGGAGAAGTGCGGTAGAGAGCGAGAAGTCATTTATTGTATGTAACATATTTGTCAAAATGATTGAGCTTTTCTTTCAGAAAGTGGCGGGCTGAAAGTAATAACAGCACAACAGAGTATAAGCTGTTCATAGGACATCCTTCGACTTCATGGAAAGTAAGTTACTTTTGAGGAGTTCTGATTTCTGATTGGTTATGTTATATGGGTTTTTTAAACACAATCATTTTGATTGTGTTTTTTTTTCCCCGCTGTTATATGATGAATACCTTCAAGTCACTGTTTTTAGTGAAATTTGATATATTCTGAGAACAGCAAAAATAAACCATTTAACATGTATAATTAATTCTGTACTTTTTGTATTTATGATATACATTTAGAACTGTGTAGGAGGCATGGAGAAACTGAGGCTTCTGTAAGTGTCAAGGGAGGTGAGTAATGTACATTGCTCTGTTACATACAGTCCTCACCTTCTGCGTACTCTTGGATATGCTAGACTACATCTGTACAATGAGATACCTAAGCTGAGGAAATACAGGTGATGTGATTGTTAAATGAGCAAAAATATTTGCACGTTTTTCAATTATATCAGCTGTGTTTCCTAACATTACGAATCACATTGTGCAGATGAGGTTTAGGCCTGTCCAGGGAGACAGAGGAGGTCTGGCCTTTGTTCAAGAGTGCAGTGGACATGACTCACTTCGTTGGTAGGCTTCCACATGTATTATCTCCTCTGTACTCTTCAACAAGCCTAAATTTAATCTGTAACTCTGAGTAGACCTCACCTCAAACAAATCTCTGGATAGGCCACACCTTATCGGCATCCTGAAACAATCATTTAAAATGTTAGGGGCAGTTTTATGATGACCGTGCACCTCTTTTGCGCTGCCGTTGTGTCACTTTTGTGACACAGCAGCAGTGCAAAAGATGCACCATGTTGCAAGATAGGCCTCATTTCATCTGCAACAAGATACTGTTAGTTTAAAATGTATATATTTAGGACTGTGTAGGGGGCATGGAGAAGCAGAGACTTCTGTAAGTGTCAAAGTTGTTGCATACAGTGGTCACCTTCTGCGTAATCTTTCATATGCTAGACTACATCTGCACAATGAGATACCTAAGCAAAGGAAACACAAGTGATGTGATTGTGGAATAAACAAAAAAAATTGAACGTTTTTCAATTACATTACCTGTGTTTCCTAACATTATGAATCACATTGTTTAGATGCCTCACTCAGTCTGTATCTGACACTCTTTCCTTCACTTCCTCTGTCTCCTCTGTCTCCTCTCTCCCTCACTCTCTTTTCCTTATTCACCCTTTCCTTATATAGTTTACCTTACTCAGTTTCTTTTAGTAGCTTTCACAACTTCAATTTAGTTTTCTCTTCTATCCTTCTTTTCTGTCACTGAAAGTATCTTCTTTTTTTTTCTCTTAATAATTTACTCTATTTCAATTTCTTTTTGTGTCTAACTGTCTATCACCGTTTCTTTCTCTTTTTTTCTGCATGTTTATCTCTAACTTTATTTCTTTGTAAAATTGAATGATTGTCAATCTTTTCCCTTGTCTTTTCTCATTTTTAAATACATGTTTTAATATTTTTCAAATTTTTGTTCTTTCTTTCACAGATTGAAAGTATAAAAATAACAAGTGACTAAGTTAACGACAATTATAAGGTAAATGTTTTGTACTCTTTTCGTTACATTTCTATCACATTTAACTTCAATTAGTTCCACTGCTTCATTTCTTTAACCCTCAGTTTCCTGCCTTTGCTATTTCCCTCATTCCTTTCTCTATTACTTACTTACTCTACTCCTTCTACTCCTTTTCTCAGTCCCTCTGTTCTCATAGTTCCTCACTCCTGTTCTATTACTCTCACTGTCTCTGACTGATCACTCTTTCACTACTTGTTCATTATGCTTTCTCTCTGTAGTTCAAGGACACTAAGGGGCATATTATCAACACAGGCAATAAAATTATCGCTGCTTTTATTGGCAGAAAACTGCTGCAAAAGCGGCTTTAGCGGTAGTTTTCTGCCGCAAAAGCGGCTTTAGCGGCAGTTTTCTGCCGATAAAAGCAGCGAAAATGTTATCGTCTGTGTTGATAATATGCCCCTATGTTATTTACATTTCTTTGCTGTTTCAATCATTCCTTTTCTGTCACTTCTTTTCTGCTTTCTGTTTTTTCTCTCTGTTATTCCACATGTTTTAACCTTAGTCACTATCATACATCTTGTTTTATTCCTATTTACTTTTGCTCACTGTTTTTTTAACACTTTCCCTCAGGATTGTTCTTTTAGTCCGGTTCTATCCCTACCTCTCATTCCACATCCTTTACTATTTTCCTTCTTATTTTGCTCTCCTTCTCTTGTTTTTTTTAATTTTTTTTTATTGCGCTAACGGGGCGCTCTCCGGTGCGCGCACCGGGAAGCGCACCGATGAGAAAAATGAAGTCAAGAGTGCTTAAAATTTTAGTAATTTTTTAAAAATGGGAGGTAGTTCTGAAAAGAACATTTTTTTAATGTTTTTGTTGTTTTATATATTTTTTATTTTTTCTGAACATTTTTTGTTTTTTTTGTATTTTTTGAACAATTTTATGTTTTTTTTGGTTTTTTGGGGGGGAAACAACGAAAAACTTGAGATGTCATCAGTGATGTCATCAGTGATGTCACTGACCATGTCATGAATGATGTAATATGTGACATGATCAGCAGTGGATTGCGGGTGCGCGATATATAGTTAGTGCAACTAACTATATATGGAATTTCAATGGTTTTGTGTGAGTAAAATAAGGTTTTGTAAATGCTAATTCCTAACTATATATGGTCTATAACCTATGTTTTTTTCCGTGAATTTTCAAGGTTTTGTAAATGCTAATTCCTAACTATATATGGTCTATAACCTATGGTTTTTTCAGTGAATATATATATTTATATTTATCCACACAAAGAGTTGCCCCCAAAGATGAAGCCACAACACAACGTGCTATTCCATTGCTCCTTGGATTTATTTAGCCAGAAAGCAGCACACAAATGAGCCAAACGCGTTTCGGGCGTTACGACGCCCTTGATCACTGGCAATGGCGACCCCATCCAAGCAGTCCACCTGAGCACATTTAAAATGTCCAGCCCATGTGGGCGTGTGCTGCGGGAATTATGGTTATTGTAGTCCGCTAGTAAATACAAACCACAGTGGGTGATGTGGGCCCCCAACAAGTTATAAACCATCCTACCCCAGTGGGTATGTGCGGAATGAGGCTAAACGTTGATAACATCCTCCTCGGAGTGGACACGTTGTTCAAGTAGTGCCTCTTCGTCTTTTGCACTACCGACCTGCGATTACACAGTGGGGCATCATCGCGGCCGAGCCAGCCGCTTTACATCCACACAAAGAGTTGCCCCCAAAGATGAAGCCACAACACAACGTGCTATTCCATTGCTCCTTGGATTTATTTAGCCAGAAAGCAGGAATTATGGTTATTGATCTGCTTGTAAATACAAACCCCAGTGGGTGATGTGGGCCCCCAACAAGTTATAAACAGTCTTACTCCAGTGGGTATGTGTGGAATGAGGCTAGCGGCAGGTTTACAAGTTCATTGCATTACTATTGCTTTACTTTTAAGATGGGAAAAGTGATGCAAAAGTGGTGCAAGGGTGTTGTAAATCTGGTTTGGATTTTGAAAGAGAGAGCAGGGTGCATCTGTAGGGTAAGTGCAGGTTATTGTAGGGGTAACAGTTACTATTCTAAGTCCAGGGGAGTGCATCTGTAGGGTAAGTGCATGTTAGTGTAGGGGTAACAATTACTTTTCTAACTCCACGAGGGTGCATCTGTAGGATATGTGTTGGATAGTGTATGAGTAACAATTACTATTGCAAATCCAGGGGGTTGCATCTGTGGGGTATTTGCTGGATAGTGTATGAGTAACAATTACTGTGAAAAAGAGGGAGTTAAAGGAGAAGGAGATACACACTTTCACAGTGAACCTGGAAGAAGAGAAAGTGATGAGAGATGATTTTGACGTGTTAAGGCTTGAGAGCCTGGTTAATCATTGAATGGGGTCTGGCAGATAAGTGCGTACTTATTCTGCAAGAAGCCTTTCAGGGTCTTGCGAAAGCAAGTAAACTTTAATAATTGTCTTTCACTGCGTGTACTTGCAAGGTCATCTGATTTGCTCGTATGTTAAAAACAGAAACTTTCTACACCTCTTTTTCATTGTTTGTGAAGCTTTGTAAGAAGATGTATTACCAACCAATCCCTTTCCTTGCGCAGATTTTGAAAAACATTTAATTGGCTGTTGTGTGGTTAACTCTACCTTCCTGATCCTAATGTTGACTGGCTTGTTTTTTCTATGTGACGTTACGATACCCTCACCATGTATGTAGCCCATTTTGTGACGCACTTTATTTTACAATGCGTTTCAACCCTTCTTGATAATATGCCCCCAGTTGTGGTAGGGTGTTTTTAATTTAAACTGTCTACTGTGCTCACAAGTTTGTTGACTGTAAATGTATTTAAAAATAATGTTCTATTTTCTATTCTATAATAATTGTGCTGACTTTTCTCCTTTAGCGTGGAGTACTTTGTCCTTTCATTAAATGTATAATTCTTCAAACCATCCTTGAAAGAAAAATGCACAAGTTTTCAAAATATTTTTATTGAGTGTTTTATATTCATCACATGGGTGAAATGCAAAATCTTTTTTTTATTCATTGGTATCAGGCTTTGGACCACATGTACTTTATTTTATCTTAAGCACTCATTCCGTATGCTCACATTATAAAAGTGTTGCCCCATTATTTTTATTTATTTTTCATTTCAATATTACATTTAACAATCATTCTTAAAAATTGAAAGAATTATTAACATTTGATGGTGACCCACTTGTGGGACACCCCCGCGCCGCACGGCCACCAGCTGCTGCGTGTGCCCCTGCCCGCCCTCTGCCTCGCTACTGCCTCGTTTTGCCGGTTGCCGGCTGCCTCCGCAGCAGGGTTTGTTTTGTCAAGCATTTGTGCCTGTATTTCCAAAACTTCGTGTATCTCCTTTTTTTTTTCCTTTTTCCCTTGTTTTGCCTAATAGTTGTGCCTGTTTAGTTTACTCCGTGTAACTTGTTACTTTTCCCCTTATTTCCCTTGTTTTGTCGCAGATTTGTGCCTGTTTTGTTTATCCTCCTTTTACCCGTGTTTCTGCCTTCCTTGTTGTCCTCCGCCCTCCCTTCCCGCCACCGCCGCTTGTCCCCGCCCCTTTCTTCTCTTCTGTAACTCTCCCCGCTCCCGCCTCCCAGCTGCTCCGCCCACCCGCGCACTTCGCCTTAAATGGCGACCGTGCGAACGCGCAGCGTTGACGCGCAGCGGGCGCGCCGATTGTGCGCCGAAGGCGCGCCAAAGGTAAGCCCGTCTGCGCCTGTCCGCGCCTGGACCGCGCCCAGGGCCAGGACCCCTGGACCTCGACGATCCCGACCGACCCGCAGGACGTACTCAGCCGCCACCCTCAGCGCACTCAACACCGGCCGACGCCCAGACTGCCACCAAGCCACACCACGACGTACCCACGGACCTTTCAGCTGCCACGCCTGCAAGTTCTCCTGCACCCGGACCTGCCTCGCACCAACACCAGCCAAGTCGAACTCCAGCAGCACCCACCTCAAGTGCATCCTGCTCAACACCCGCTCCGTCCACAGACACGCCATCGAACTCTGGAACCTCCTAGACGCCACAGCCCCTGACGTTGCCTTCCTCACTGAGACCTGGATGAACACCTCCTCAGCTCCTGACATCGCCATCGCTATCCCAGAGGGCTACAAGATCGTCCGGAGGGACCGAAAGGCCAACCAGACGGGAGGAGGCATCGCCATCGTCCACAGGAGCACCATCCGTCTCACGACCAGCACCGACAACACCCTGACCAGCGCCGAACACCTGCATTTCCAGATCCACACCAACCCGAACACCACCCTCAGAGGCACCCTGATCTACCGACCCCCGGGACCACGCACGCAATTCAGCGAGGACATCGCCGACTTCGTCAGCCCGCACGCCCTCCCCTCCGCCGACTACATCCTCCTCGGGGACCTCAACTTCCACCTGGAGAACAACAACGACCGCAACACCAGCACCCTGCTCGACAACCTCGCCAACCTGGGACTCAAGCAACTGGTGTCCACCCCCACCCATCTCGCCGGACACACACTCGACGCAGTCTTCTCGTCCAGCACAGACATTGACTTCAGCCACGCCACTGAGCTTCAATGGACGGACCACAGCTGCGTCCACTTCACCTTCAAGAGAACGACGACTCACCACCACCAGCAACAGGCGGCCCGCAGAAGCTGGAACAAGATCACAGCACACCAGCTCGCCACCTCCCTGAGCCAGCACCCTCCTGCCAGCTCAGCGAACCCGAGCCAGGCCGCCGACAACCTCACGACGTGGATCAGCAACTGCGCGGACGAACTCGCCCCACTGAGGACCCCGCCTAGCAGACCCGGCAGCAAGAAGGCCCCATGGTTCACCAATGAACTCAAGAGCTCCAAGAAGAACTGCCGAGCTCTGGAGAAAGCCTGGAAAAGGGAACCGACACCGGACAACAGGACCTCCTTCAAAACTGCCACCCGGAAACACCACCAGCTGATCCGCGCCGCCAAGAAAACAGCATTCAAGGACCGGTTGGACAACAACGCACACAACTGCAAGGAACTCTTCAACATCGTAAAAGAGCTATCCAACCCCAGCGCAGGAAACAACGACATCACCCCATCGCAAGACCTCTGCAACTCCCTCGCGTCATACTTCCACAACAAGACCGCGGACATACACAACAGCTTCAACAACCAACCAACGCACACCAAGACCGATCAACCACCCCCCACCACCACCCTCCACGCCTGGACCCCGATCAGCACCGAAGACACCATCCGCACGATGAACTCTATCCACTCCGGTTCACCGACCGACCCCTGCCCTCACCACGTCTTCAACAAGGCCGACGCCGTCATCGCACCCCACCTGCGAGACATCATCAACACATCCTTCGACACCACCATCTTCCCGGAGAGCTGGAAACACGCCGAACTCAGCGCTCTACTCAAGAAACCAACAGCGGACCCCACCGACCTCAAGAATTACCGCCCCATCTCGCTCCTCCCGTTTCCAGCCAAAGTCATCGAGAAGACCGTCAACAAACAGATGGCCGCCTTCCTCGAGACGAATGGATCCCTCGACCCCTCACAGTCCGGCTTCCGAGCCAACCACAGCACCGAGACCGCCCTCATCGCCACCACCGATGACATCCGAGCCCTGATGGACAATGGAGAAACAGCGGCCCTCATCCTCCTAGACCTCTCCGCGGCATTCGACACGGTCTGCCACCGCACCCTAGTACGGCGCCTCGGCAACATCGGAATCCAGGACAAGGCGCTGGAATGGATCATCTCCTTCCTCGACGGCAGAACACAGAGAGTCCGCCTACCACCGTACAAGTCAGAGGCCTCCGACGTCATCTGCGGCGTCCCCCAAGGATCATCTCTGAGCCCCACCATCTTCAACGTCTACATGAGTCCCCTCGCGGCCATCGTACGCAAACACAACCTCAGCATAATCTCCTACGCCGACGACACCCAGCTGATCCTCTCCCTGACCCACGACCCCGCCGCCGCCAGAGCCAACCTGCACGAAGGGATGAAAGAGGTAGCCGAGTGGATGACGACCAGCCGCCTGAAGCTGAACTCGGACAAGACGGAGGTTCTCATCCTGGGCTCCTCACCCTCCGCCTGGGACGACTCCTGGTGGCCTCCCGCCCTGGGCACCGCACCCAAACCGACAGACCATGCACGAAACCTGGGCTTCATCCTGGACTCCTCCCTCTCCATGACCAGGCAAGTCAACGCCGTCTCCTCGTCGTGCTTCAACATCCTACGCATGCTACGGAAGATCTTCTGGTGGATCCCCACCGAGACCAGGAAGACCGTCACCCAGGCCCTCGTCACCAGCCGACTGGACTACGGCAACGCCCTCTACGCCGGTACCACCGTCAAGCTCCAGAAGAGACTCCAGCGGATCCAGAACGCCTCAGCCAGACTCATCCTCGACATCCCACGAACCAGCCACATCTCCGGACATCTGAGAGACCTTCACTGGCTCCCCGTCAACAAAAGAATCACCTTCCGCCTCCTCACCCACGCACACAAAGCCCTACACGACCAAGGCCCGAGCTACCTCAACAGCCGAGTCAACTTCTACGCTCCCAAACGCCACCTCCGATCAGCCAACCACGCCCTCGCCGCCGTCCCCCGCATCCGAAGAGCGACTACGGGAGGAAGGTCCTTCTCCTACCTGGCCGCCAAGACCTGGAACTCCCTCCCGACCGACCTGCGCCTGACCCAAGACCACCTCTCCTTCAGGAAGAAGTTGAAGACCTGGCTGTTCGAGCAGTAGCAGTAGCGGCACCCCCTCCCCCCCCCCAGCGCCTTGAGACCCTACGGGTATGTAGCGCGCTCTATAAGTGCCACTGATTGATTCATTGATTGATGCCACAATTATAATATTTTTTTCAAAAAAAGTGCTTGCAAAGATAATCCTCCTATTCTTCACAATTGAACATTTGTGAAAGCACTACTCAATATAAATACTTTCAGCCCATTTTCACTCCTAGACGATAAAGAGTATTCTCTTTTACTTTATTCCAAAGTTTTTTTTTTCGATACTAAAAAAAATATTATTTATTATGTTTTGAAATCCTCTGTTGAAAGTCATCCAACTCCAGTTGAAGGATCATAACGTTATATATAAATTAAAATATACATTAACAATATGATCTCTCTGTTGAAAGGAAAGATACATTCAAGATGATGGCATCACTCCTAATTATTACTTTGCATGTAGTAATTCCTTAATTAACTTATATTTCTTGTAATGGTTCTTTTGTCAACGTATTATTATATTCCATTTAAACTTAATCATACCACATTCTAAAATCATTTAAAACATTTTTCTTTCTTTTTTAAAAATATCAAACATATACCCATTCAGATAATTTACCTCTCTTGGATATTCTTTCCATCCTCTGTCAAAATTCATCCAACTCCTCTGGAAGGAAGATAACGTTTAATGTATTTTTAAATATACATTAACAATATGTTCCCTCTGAGGAAATGAAAGATATTCTCAAGATGCTACTGCAGCCCCGAATCATTACCTTGTTCGTAGTTTCTTCGCCCGTATTGAAACTCTGAAACAAAATAAATTATCCCACGGGTGTGGTTTATATACTTTTTGGTTACTTAACACTCTATGGGATCAATTTATTGCTCCTCCCACTTTTAAGTCTCGTTTTTCAGTTGACATGTGTTCTCATTTCCAGTGTTTTAGTGCGTCACGTGTTTATGTAAAAATGCCTCTTTCCATACTTTTTAACCTTTTTATAATTTCTAAAATGCTTTATTTAAATTTGTTTTCTTATTAAAGCATTTCTATAGGTTACTTTTTTTTTTAATACGAGTATTAACATTCATTCCCCTTTTTTTGCGACTTATCATTCTAGTAACTTCCCCTTTTTTGTAAAACTTTTTTAATTATTCTTCAATACCCTAAACCCCTATTTTCCCTGCATCCCGTGGCAGATATATATCTGAGTTTTAATACATTTATTTGTCTAATTTTTTTAAGCTTTCTTTATACACTGCAAGTGATACTGTTATTTGTCTAGAATCACACTATGAATCAGTGTCCATTTGGCAACATTGAGAGAGAATGATTTGGTTGGTTGTTGTGTTCGCAGTTACATAAGTACATAAACTCCCGCAGTAAGCCAGGCTTTAGGTTATGCAGTGCTTCAAACTACTATGCATTATGCATGTATTGGTGTAACCACCTTCACAGTTGTGCTTCAGGCCTACAATTCTCCAGTCACTATCTATATACTCCAGGAAACACAGTGTGACTGCTGTTGCAAATTCAAAATGAGTCTTTTTGTACCATGTAGTAATTCATTCACTTAAGTAAAAGTCAACCAACTAAGAATTCACCCAGTTTCTTTACTTATAATAATGTAATTATTCAGTCATGTAGCATGTACTCATGCAGTGAGCCAGGCTTTAGGGAATGGAGTGATTCAAACTGCTATGCATTATGCATGAAGTGGTGTAACAACCTTCACATTTGTGCTTCAGGACTACAATTCCCCACTCACTATACATACCAGGGGTCTCCAACTATTAGCTCTGGAGCTACTGGTAGCTCTCAACCACCCTGAAAGTAGCTCTCAGAGGTGAAGCCAAACCAAGCCAATTTCAGAAATTCTGTGTATATTAAAGAAGGTAGTACTGCTCATTTCACTACCCTTAAGAGTTACAGACAGCAAGACCAATGGCAGGGTCTGTTGATAACACTCAAACACACACTGTGGTGGTGTACCAATTAATCAATTAGGGATGTATAGAGTGCAGAACTCACCTGTGAGGGTTTCCAGGCACTGGGGGAGTATGTGGGGGGTATTTGTGCTGCTTTGGTGATTCAAAAAGCCATGTCTTATGGCTCTTGCTAAATGCTTTCAGTGTGGGGGTTCATCTGATGCTGAGGGGGAGTTCATTCCAGGTCTTGGCCATGATGTAGGAGAAGGGTGTGCCTCCTGTCTGGTTCTGTGGATACAGAGGATTTCGGCCAAGGTCTGTTCAGCGGAGTGGAGGTTTCTTTTGGGGGTGTAGAAGGAGATTGAGGTATTGGAGTCCTGTGTTGTGGAGAGCTTTATAGGTGTGTGTGAGCAGCTTAAAGGTCACTATTTTTTCGACGGTAGCAAGTGGAGTGCTCGCTTATGCTGGGTAATGTGGTCTTGTCGTGGGATGCTGAGGATGAGTCTGGCTGCGGTGTTCTGGACAGTCTGAAGTTTATGGAGTAGAGATTTGTTGATTCCTGTATAGAGGGCATTCCCGTAGTCCAGCCTGCTGGTGATGAGTGCTTGGGTGATGGTATTCCTTGATTCGGGGGTGGGTCTATTTGAAGGTTTTGCTGGGTATGTGGAGGATGTTGAAGCATGTGGAAGCTGCAGCGTTGGCCTATGGGTCTGTCACATGAAACATGTTTATCCAGTTTAAATCTAAGTTGGGGAGACTTACTGCTGTGGTAATACCTTTTGTGGTACACTGCATGTGATGATTTGAATTTTACTTGATTAGAAGCATTTAATATTGATAAACGTTTTCCTAGCATTCTGCTGATAACTTCACCTGGAATTTTGTAGTGGTTACTACTGATAAATGTGCTTAGGGTGGTCATAGTGTAATGTTAATTCACACCCTCAGCACAACACCTCTACTTCACAAAGACCACTACACTACCCTTAAACATAAAACACTACCCTCAGCATGAACGTCTATACTACATAAACACCACTGCACTACTTTAATCCCTAAAACACTATCCCCAACAGTAGATGAACACCACTGCACTATCCTAAACCTTAAAACACTACCATCAGCACTTAGTAACTTTACTACTAGTAAGTTTACTAGTAGTAAACTTACTAGAACTAACTTACATTTGTGAATATCGAAACAAAGGAAAGTTCTAACTCATGATTCCACGGAGTTCCATTCATGGGTGGAAATGGGCATCTAGCACTAATGTTTAGTGCCGGAAGCTTGTTCCACTCTGCAAAATCAGCCCGAACGGTCACATTGAGAAAATCTTGGTGGGTGCCCTGCTGGCACTCAAAAATAATTGAGGCCGCCAATTCTCATTCATGCTCACCAACTTACCGAAGGCGAGCCTCACATGAGAAAAAAACTCAGCCGTGCCAGAGTTTGGCCGGAACTTTGTGTTACAAACGTAATTCGGAGTGGCCCAAACTCTGCAAGCTCCGCGGATAGAGCAGAATGTATTGCCCACCCCAAGACAGGACTCAAGAGAACTTGGTATAATCTGATGATGTAGTTGTAAGAAAGTATATTTTTGGGGAACAATGGGCCCGATTCATAGAACTAACTTAAGACAAAATCCTAAACGTACTACCATTTTGGTATTCACAGAAGGCACTTACTCATTTTGGTATTCACAGAAAGCACCTACTCATTTTGGTATTCACGGAAGGCACTTACTCACTGATGAGTAAGTGCCTTCCGTGAATACCAAAATGAGTAAGTTACTCATTTTGAGTAACTTACTCATTTTGAGTAACTTACTCATTTTGGTACCCATAGAAGGCACTTACTAATTGATGAGTAAGTGTCTTCTGTATATTCCAAAATGAGTAAGTGCCTTCTGTGAATAATAAAATGAGTAAGGGCCTTCTGTGAATACCAAAATTGTAGTAAGTTTAGGATTTTGTCTTAAGTTAGTTCTGTGAATTGGGCCCACTGCAACGATGTTTCCGGAACCACATACATTTTTATATAGTCAACGCATTTGTAGAATGGCAGTTTGGAAAATTGAAAAGGAGCATTGTTAGATGTCAATTATCTGAAACCCTTGACAATCAGCTTACAGCTGAAGTAAGGATCCTCTTTCGGGTATCAGGATTCATTAACAGAACAAATGGACAGAAGACCAATAAAAATATTTTAGGGGCATTAATAATTTAATGATATTATTTTATTATTGATGGATAGGCCTCTATCTGTATGTCTTGTGTATTGGATGCCCACATATTCGATGGAAGATGTTTCCATAATATGGCTGCCTTAGGTATGCTATATTTGGTCAGTGGCAGGATTTTGCTTTTGGTTTTGCTGTGGATCAAACTGTCCTTTGAAACATGGATATATGATTACATATAAAGGGTCACTGGGAGTGAGGAGAAGGATTTGAAAAGACACTTTCACAGCTATCTTAGAGTATTATCTATATGAAACCAGGGTAAACCATAATTACTTATTTGTATGAAAAATGGACCCAGGCCTCGTAGCTAGTGGGAAGAGCGAGAGAGAGCAAGAGAGGCATGTTGCGCCTAGTACATGCCTCTGATGGGCTCCAATAATAAAAGCAGCACTGATTGACAAAGCCATATGATTTTGTTCATGTTAGAAATGTCTCCTCAAAGCAATACATTTGAGTGGTAGACTGTTAAACTGATGAGCCACTTTGGCTTCCGTGAACATGAGAATCATTAGCTAAGGCAATGATATTACTGAATAGTTTGGTACTGGCCAAAACAAACCTATTTTTTACAAAACAAGCCTGCCTTTTCTGGACAGTTAATGAAGAATATTTTTTAAAAGAGATGTCAGGACATTATTGTGACATTCTGGATTACTATCTCTGGAGAAAAAAGGTATAAATGCAACCAAAGTTAATAGGTTAGTGCCCTGTTAGGTAACTACAGTGCACTTTCAGTGAGATAAGTTGTGCTTACCCTTGGTACCAATGTAGGATACAATGCAGCAGGCTATTCATCAGAGAAAGGTGCATGAAATATTTAGGCAACACCTAAACAACATTAAATCAATCAGTAAAATTCCTAAACAATAAAGTGCAACAGGAAAAATATAAGGAATAAAATAAATAAGACAACATTGACAAAAAAATGGAAAAACGGAACCAGAAGATATGAACTGCTAAATTTTAATATCACAAGTTGAATGTACAAAAAGTGACAGTGCTTGTCAAGGCGTGTGGAATATGGTTACTAGGTGTCTTTTTGTGCTTCAAAGATGGACCATGGGTCAGGTACAGCCCAGTCGTTCACCATGATCAACAGTTTTACCTTCTGACGAAGAAGAGCTTATGCAAGTGCAAATGTTCAAGCAAAGTAAGTCAGGGTGCTGCTGTCAACAAGGTTTCCTTGATGTCATGTAAAATGAATCTGATTTCCTGGTGAAAACTTCAGTTTTGAGTCCAACTACTCAGGGTAGCTTATCTTCTGGGTATAGTTTGCAGACTTTCTTTGCTCATGATTTTTAGTTTCAGACTTTGTGTAGTTTAAAATCATTCAGCATCATTAGGCTGTACATGGGCAAAAACCTCTGAGCATTACAAACCATAAAATCTTTACTGCTTAAAATGCACCTGGTGTAGCCTCAGCACCTTGTCACGGGCTTTCAAAGGTGAAAATGTGTTTATTCTCCAATTTTTGTTTAATGCTTGACTTCTTTTACATGGCCACTCCACAGTCCCATACAATAGGAAACATCTTTCAAGATACCAGTGCGTCGAGAGCAGTGGGAAGTAAACAAAACAACTATCTTCAGCCCACTATTCACATGGTTCTTCACTAAGATGTCCTTTTTGTCTTTAATATCCCTGTTGCAAAAGGAGGTCAAGTAGTTTGACCCTCACAAGCACATCCAGATCTTGAGGAGTAAGGCCTGAACTAGGTCAGGACTTACTCTTATCTATAGGCAAGCAAATTGTTATTCCTCATCTGATCTGTTCCAAGCCTAGTTGTGGGGTGAGAGGCTGTTGGTGTTGGAACTTACTTGTAGTAGTTCCTAGCAATTCATTAGCGAGAGGTAAAACTCATACCCACAGAACGTTCTTTCAGTCAGACCAACTGTCCTTTGAAATGCTTTCTCTCATTTACTATAAATCCAAACACATTTTTCTGGAGAAATTCTAGGGAATCCTTCTAAATGGTGAAACCTCTGTGCCTCTTTGTGGAGCTCATTCATCCCTCCTACATTTGGGTCTCTTAACATAAAACCTTCCATATATCTCTCCTGTGGAAATTAAACCCTAGCTGGATCTGAGTCACGGTCCACTCCTGTGGTTACCAGGCACAAAGAAGAATTTTCCTACACCTAGAACAGGTGTATCTAAACTAATATATAAATGGAACTACATCTGATTAATTAAAATAATCCTGACCAACTGATGGATATTATCATTGTTACAATGTTGGCCATGTCCAATAAGGTTCCAGCTGATAAAAAATATTGATAATGAACAACCTTTGCAATCCAGTGCTCAAGCGACTCTGCTCTCGGATCATCTGTCACTCTTTCTGGCCCAATAGTTATTCACACAGTGTGACTGATAAGAGGAGAGCCTGCAACATGTCCAATCTACATGCAGCTTACCTAGATTAGGAGCTGAGACAGTTGGTCATATTTCAGCCCCTCCCACTGCCATTCATTGTCAGTGTGTTTTTATGTATTAGTGTCTAACCCTGCTATTAGTGTGGCTGTTTCTGACTTCTCTGTATGACATACTGGGTTCGGATTCACTTGCAAGAGCTACTGCTGGAGAGCTAGCGGCTACCAGTAGCTCCAAAGATGTATCAATAAGAGTGAGTATCACTTAGAGAGAGGGGGCTGTATGTATCTACATTGCGTACAGTGGAAATCATTTCATGTTGTTCTGTGGATAAAGAAAAGTAGAGCATTTATGTTTTTTGTGATTACTGTATGCTGGTAGGTTGTGTCAAACTCAAGAGAGAGGAAATGGAAAGGAGGAACATTCTCTCAAGTGGCAAGATTCGTAATTTATATGAGGGGGATTGTTAGATTGTTAGCAATACAGCATGAAGGTAATTACAATTGCAAAATAAATTCACTGTTTAGCAATACCATCTAGCACAGCCAATGCTATATCAAACAAACATAGATTTAATAATACAAAACGTAAAAATAATCCACAGGCAAATACATCAATTAAATATTAATAATGGCACAATAACTGCAATGTAAAATGTTGTCCTTGTGCTCATGTTTCATAAAGAGGTTCATGTTCATAAGTGGAGCAAATCAGAAATAGGGAAACCAAATAATTCCAAGTGAAATTGTGATTAATCCCAAGGCACGTTTCACCAAACAGTATGTGTCCAAAATGTTTAATCAAGCAGTTGGAGGGTTTCCAAGAGGCATTGACATGAAAGAGGCCATCAGGGCAAGGCATCTTTATTTTTCTTAAGGCAGTTATGGTGGAACTACTTGCAGCCAATTGTATGAGGAAAGAGAAAAATAAAAATTGTAATCTAACTTTGTTTGTGACATGAGTAAGACTAAAATAGTTGTCCTATTACTTCTTTTTTAGACTAACATTCACAGTTATACAAGTTCTCTAATGTTTTGTGGATGCCTCAACACATTTTAATTCAATGTATTGTACATTTATATATTTCTCATGCCATTAAAATGGTTGGCATGTTATTTTTCTTTTATGCTGAGCGTCATGTAGCCATCTTGTAAAAGACATCTCTTATCGAAGTCAAGGTCTAGTCTAATAGGCAATGAACTTGCTGGCATGACACCCATGTTTGTTTAATTTAACTTATTTTCTAAGGGGCTTATTCAAAAGCCATTTGGGCCACCATTACGTTATGTTATGTGACGCACCGGCGGCTCAACCTGCTGCGTGATATTTGTAAGCAAACGTAAAGCCACCGTGTGTGGCTTTACATTTGCTTGTCACTATCGCTCCTTTTCACACAACACGGACGTTTTCGCCATTACTGAAACATGGCTTCAGGATGCGGACGCGGCTATTATCAACTTAGCCTGTCCCCCTGAGTACTCTATGTACACACTGAATCGACCTACGAGAGGTGGTGGCATTGCCCTCATAGTTAGGTCTTGTTTCAATTGTAAGTGGAGCGGCCTTAACATCGCTGGTTGCGAAAGCGCCTCTTTTAAGATCCTAATCAGCCCTCAATTTACGCTTTCGGGGATGGTTGTCTACCGTCCACCAGGTAGCGATGTAGTGTTCAGAAAAGCTTTCCCAGATGCTGTTAGCACACTAATTTTGGGTTGTGCGAACTTTTCCATCTTAGGCGATCTGAACCTGCATTTCGATATTCAGACCAACCCGACGGTGAGCAGTATTCTAGCCGACTTAGAGGCTCTGCAGCTCTCCCAACAGGTATCTCAGCCCACCCATGTAGGAGGCCATATTTTGGACCCCCTCTTTACCAACTTGGGCGAGGTTAGGGTTATGGCCATCTCCCCTTTAGACTGGACAGATCATTTTTTGGTGACCTGTCGGTTCTCCTTACCTGAGATCCCTCCCACTCCATTGGCTAGAAGGGTGCCCAGGCGGCGCTGGAACAAACTGAAGATAGACGATCTGCATCAGCTTCTAGCGGAAGAGCGGCTGGGCCCACTGAATAATGTGGAAACTGGTTATGACCAGTTTTGCGCGTGGATTACTAGGGCATTGGACTCTTTGATTCCTATTGTGTCTAGTAAAGTGAGTGTTAGACAATCGAGCCCTTGGTATGACAATGTGCTGCTTGCCCTGAAGGGTGCTTGTAGACGGGCGGAGAGGGCATGGCGGAAGACGTATGGGGCTGACTTGAAAGCTGCTTACGTTGCCTCTGTCAGGGCTTACCACCGTGCTATTTGTAGAGCTCGTGCGGCATTTTATGCCATGGAGTTCCGCAATAGCCCGAACCCGTCCAAGACCATTTTTAAGGCCGTCAAGGATCTCTTGGTGAAAAGGACTTCCTCGGTGGCAGTGGGGTCCATCTCCCAGTGTGAAGCCTTGGCTGCCTTTTTTCTGGAGAAGGTCCAGACTATTTACCGGGCCTTCCCCAGCCCGGGGCCCGTCCTGGAAGTTCGAGAAGGGGGTCAAAGCCTTTACATCCTGCACTCCTTCCCCCCATTACTCCTGGAGGGGTTTAACAAACTTGCCTCTCAGATTAAATCGGGTTCTCCGTTGGATCCAGTTAGATCTGCTCTTTTTAGAGAACAATCTTTTGTGGGGGGCTCTGCAGTTTGTACCCTAGTTAATCTTTCATTGGAATCAGGGGTGGTCCCAACCAGATGGAAGCAGGCGGTGGTCTCTCCAATCATTAAGAAGCCTGCACTGGACCCCTCGAAACCTGAAAGCTATCGCCCCATATCACTCTTACCCTGGCCGGCAAAGATAGCGGAGGCCCATGTCTACCGGGCCTTGTCAGAACATCTGTTCCGGACTAATGCCTTAGACCCTACACAGAATGGCTTCCGTGCTGGCCACAGCACGGAGACGGCTCTTCTAGCTATGGTAGAGCACCTACGATTGGTGCTGGATGCTGGTCAGACGGCGGCGCTGTTACTATTAGATCTCAGCGCCGCCTTCGACACTGTCTCCCATAGCATCTTGTTACATCGGCTAGGGGAGATTGGTGTTGGGGGACAGGCCTTACGGTGGTTCCACTCTTTCCTTGACAATCGCTCATTCTGTGTGGCTATTCCTCCCTTCAAGTCCAAATATCATCCTCTGGCCATGGGGGTTCCGCAGGGATCCTCGCTGAGCCCCACGTTATTTAATCTGTACGTGAGACCGCTGGCTGAGGTCGCTAGGCAGTGGGGCCTGACTTTGGTCTCATATGCCGATGACACTCAGCTGGCGGTTACTCTCAGCGGGGATGCGGACCAAGATGCCCCCAGGTTTCAGAATGGACTGAAGGCGGTGGCCAACTGGCTGACGGCGAATTGCCTCCAGCTTAATGCCACTAAGACGGAGATTATGATTGTCGGGAAGAGAGTGGAGCTTTGGGGCGACAGGTGGTGGCCTCCAGAACTGGGTCCTGCTCCGACTCCGGTTCTGGAACTAAGAAACCTGGGAGTCTGGTTGGATGCTGGCCTTACTTTTATCGGCCATACCAAGAAAACAGCAGCTTGTTGTTTTGGCGTTCTTCGAGGCTTGAGACCCGTGCTTAGATTTTTTGATGCTCCAACTAGGCAGCTGGTGATTCAGGCTACATTTATCTCTCGCCTGGACTATGCCAGTTCTCTCCTGGTGGGAGCTAATCAGGCTGAGATCTCTCGCTTGCAGCGGGTACAAAACGCCGCTGCAAGAGCAATAGTTGGTCTGCCCAGATTTTGTCCTGTCTCCAATGTCCTTCGTTCTTTGCACTGGTTACCTGTCAGGAAGAGAATTGATTTTAAAGTCCTCTGTCTGGCTTTTAAAATTCTGAAGGGCATGGGGCCTCAGATTTTATCTAACCTTTTGTCCCTCTATGTTCCAACTCGTGCTCTGCGTTCCGCTGGCCAGGCTCTTGCCGTGGTCCCACGTTTCAGGCTGTGTCGCGTTGGTGGACGCTCTTTCTGTGTTAATGCCGCTAATATTTGGAACTCTCTTCCGATGGAAATTCGTCTGTTGGAGGATCTTATGCTCTTTCGGAAAGCAATCAAAACATTTTTGTTTTAATATTCTTGTTTAGCTCTTTCTGTTTTCCAGCTGCTTGTTGTGTTGTGCTTCCCCTTGTTGGTGGCGCCAGGACGCTCCTTTGCTGGAGCAGCTGTGCGCAAAATAAATACATATAACATAACATAACATAACTTTGCGTGTTGGCACATGACTTGAGTTTTGCTGTGGGTATTCCCACGCATAACCCATGTCCCCTTATGCATTTTCAGATTTACAAGCAATCGTAAACCTGGGAATGTGTCAGAATGCTACGCCACCCCCAGGGGTGGCATAGCAAGGAGGAACGCAGAGAAATGTTTTCATTTCTCCACGGTTTTTTCCTCTTTCAATGTGTGCTGCAATCTACAGCATGCATTGGAAGAGCGAATCACCCCAATTAATTGTTTTTGTGCAGGAAGGTGCCCCGTCCTGCACAAAAACAATCTCTCTATGATGCAGGCATCCACGCACCATTGTTGCAGGTTGCCTACGCTAGCGCATGGCAGCAGTTTGTGTGCCAGTGCACAGAAAAGCACAGAGATGCGACATGTTGTTGTAAATATATTGCATCTCAGTACTGTGCTGCATTAGTTTCTCGTAAATAGGGCCCTAAGTATAAAACTTCTGCCAAACAGACGCTAATGCTCAACGCCCATCAATATCCATTCATGAACCTTGATTGCAACACCATAGAAGGCACGGATTTCCAAGTATTACTAAATATTTCTGTTGTAAAATTTTAGAAACTAGCCTTTGACATGTAAATTTAGAGAAAATTAAGATTTCTATGTTGAATTTGGCTGTACAAATTCTATACCGTAGCAATATGCTGTCTTGATATATTATCCTGCATTTTGGATCCTAGTTACAAAGATACGTTTCTGTACTGCTATCTTCTCGTGAGGAGATATCCACCTAAGTTTATATGGAGATCTTCATCTGGATACAATTTAGCAGTTACAGGTGGAAATATCCATCTAAAAGTTGACTTTTGAGTCTCCATCCCTTCTCTTAAGCGAGTGAAATCTCACAGGACTGACATTATTAGGGGTGGGCGTCAAATTCTGTTCCGCTCACGGAAATTGCGATATTTTGGAATTTTTGTGTTCCGCGGAGAGTGTGAAAATGCCAATATTTCTGCGATGCGCAGCGTAGCGGAGATTTTTTTCCATGTTCGGGCTTTGAAAATATCTTCTTGCGCACGCAATCGCCCTACCGGGATCCCCGCATTTGCTGATGAGTTTTCCGATCCGTTCGCGTGCTCCACGAGATGTTGGTAGCCGTTCGCGCTATCTCGCGAGAGTTCATGACTGCAATCACGTCATTCGTCTCGCCATCAGACACTGCGAGAGTATAACATCTCGAATGCGTCGTTCTCCTCCGCGAGCGAGAGCGTGAGGAAGCGTACACGTCAATATCCAATGCGACAAAGAGCGTGAGAATGCGAACACATCATTTTGGACGTGACATCGAAATACTGTGTGGTGAAGCTCGAGAACTCGAACACGTAAAATTTTCAATCTGGAGAGGAATATCATCTCTAGCAACATAAAACCTTCTGTAAATGATGATTTGGATGAAAAAACTCCCTAGATTTGGCTGTCCCTTTTTGTGCAAGGAGTCCTTTTTTAAAATGGAGGGAGAGGGAGGAAGTGCCACAGAACCCCAAACTTCCTGTTCCTGTCCAGCAGGCCTCTCCCACTGCTTTAACCATCTCATGTTCATTCTGCCTTTGGATTTTGAGCTGGAAGGATCACTCTTTGTGTCTGCTGCATCATTACCATTGGATTTGAGGACTTTTGAATTTGATATTTTAACAAGTAAGTTGGTGTTGTGTCTGTTTGATTGGGGGCATTGCGGTTGCTGCAACTACAATTTAATTTTTTTGGGGGGGGTATTTTTGTTGTTGGGTGTCTTAAAGAAATGCCTTTGATGTGTGTGTCTGGTGTGTTGGTGTGCATGCACCCTGCAGACCTTTTGTTTGGCATGTGTATTTTCATTTTTGCATTTTATTGCATTAGAAAGGCAGAGCAGTGTGCTTTAGCATGCATCCTTTGCCAGGCTTTTATAGGCCTTTTGTCAGTTCCTTGTGTTTCCCAGGCCTCCTGCTTGTTATTTGTGAGTGTCCATGTGGCAGGTGGCCTTTTGTGGTGGGAGTTATTTAGTGTGCTGCTTTAGCCAAATAAGCCTGCATGGTTTTCCTATTGCTTACTGCTAACCTCCATCCATCCATCCCCTTTGCCAGCAGCAGCTCCCTGAATGATGTGATGCTCAAATAATTTAAAGCCAAACAGGGTCCACCCCACTTCCATTACATTTGTATTTTGGTTGTTGTTCTTATTCTCTTTGATATCCATCCTGAGAGTGTAGTATGTACACAGTACTATATCCCTTGTTGACAAAGTCTCAGAAATGGCTAGCCTATATCTTTTATTTGTTTGTTTGTTTGTTTGTACTAGTATAATAGTAATTGTTGAACCACAACAACAAATGCAACATTTTACTGATGTTCTTCTCCTGGCGTATTTGCTTTTAGGTGCATCCTCATCATAGGTCATCATCATCATCATCACCCTTTGTACTGTCAGACAGAAGTCCTGCTGCGTATCACGTCCATGTGTGTCCACAGACATCTCTGCACCTCTGCGTCCTGCCTGACATCTGTAGAAGATGGCCCCAAAGAAAGGTACCAGGTCCTCCAGTACCACGACTGGTGTGCCAACCAATGTGTTTTTTGGGACCAAACAAATTACGCATGCAGCAGCGTTGTCCGGGAACCAAGCTGGGAGCAGCACCTCCGCACCAGCGGTCCAACCCCACCAACCTAGGCCCAAGCCCTTGAGTGTCGCAGAGGTAGCCAGTCTACTAACGAGCAGCGATGTTGAAATGTCATTATCGAAAAGTAGTATACAATCAACACAGGTGGAAACTCAGCAGATAAGTGTGCAGCAGCAGCCACAAGAACAGCAGCAGCCCCAAGAACAGCAGCAGCCACAACAACAGCAGCAGCCGCAAAAACAGCAGCAGCCACAAGAACAGCAGCAGTCACAAAAGCAGCAGCAGTCACAAGAACAGCAGCAGCTGCATAAATAGTAGCAGCCGCAAGACCAGCCCACAATAGTAGTTGTTGCTCCTGAAGTAGGGGCATTTCAGGAAATCAAGCTTCCTGCAGACAAAGTGGAGCAAACCAATGTTTCAGAGGATCTATTGTCTTCCAGACCACCAGCAAGGAAAAGGAGGCTTAGTCCATCATCTTCTTCTTCAAGCCCCACTTCTGATGATCGTAATGGCACCTGGAAGCCACCAGCTTAGTCTGAGAGTGATGCACGCCACAAGACAAGGCTAGTGAAAAGGAAGGTTCCAGAAAGACTTAAAGTTATTGGAGGTAGATGTACAAGAGGGGGATGATGTTGATGATAACGAGCCAGTCATCAACGCACATCACTCCCGATCCAAAGGGGATGGAGACCAACATTATAACCCTATCCAAAAAGAATGCTGAGCGGGATGCAGCACGGATACCACCAACACAGGTTACACCACCACGACCTCCAGCTTCCATATTTTCAAAGGCCCGGAAGGGACCTACATCCAGCTCAACCATCTCAGTAGGTAGTGGTAAAAGTCACAGTGTAGCTGCACAGAGTCACATTCCAAGCACACCCTCCAGTTCATCTGGTATTGAAAGTGGCACATCCAGCAGTGCACGAAAGTTCTCCTCCCCAGTTTGGGACTTCTTTTCGGTTAGCACTAAGGAGGAGAACGTTGCTATATGCTCAATCTGTCGACAAAGTGTTTGGCGGGGTAAGCTTGGTAGAAACTATGGTACCGGAGGCCAAACAAGTCATCTCAAAATACACCACACTACCGTGTGGGAGGATCACCTACTTCACTTACAACAAAGTAAAAAAACTCAACCCATTGATGTTGGGCATGAAGAATAAGGGGACGATATTATTGTGGTGGAAGGTGAAGAAGAGGGAGGCATTTCTAGCCCTGTCTCCAGTAGTGTAGTGGTACCGCCCACATCCTCCTTAGCAACATCTCAGTGGCACCGCAGTAAGAGCCATACTCAGAGTCAGGCTGAGACACCAAGGCGACCGAGTACTGCAATGAAACAAATTGCATTGTTGAGCCTAAGTGGGTTAATGAAAACAACAGCACCACAAAGGAAAGTACTTCTGCCTACCATTGAGAGCATGCTTAGGTTGGAGGGGCAGTTCCAACTCAACCACCCAACGGCACGGTTGTACAATGCGAAGCTGGCTAAAATGTTAGCGCTGGACCGTCTCCCTTTTTCATTTGTGGAAGGGGTGGGTTTCCTTGAATTTGTGTCATCCATCTGCCCTAAATGGAAGGTTCCCAGCCGGTCTTATTTCACAAGAATTGCTGTTCTGGCACTCCATCATGATGTGTATGGAATTGGTTGGACAAGCTTTGCAGCAGAGTGCTGTTCACAATATCCACCTGACAACAGACATGTAGACCAGTTGCCAAGCCACAGATTACATGTGCATCACTGCACACTGGGTCTCTTATGTTGGGGTTAGAGATAAGCTATCTGAAGTAGGTGCAGTTGACACAGCTGAGATTTTTAAAGCTACTCGGAAACATGCAACTGTAGCCATGTTCGCCATGGAGAAATCTCATACTGCTGTAAACATTTTGGAAGAGTTTTGCAGCAAGGTTTTTGAATGGCTGCGCCCAAGAGGGCGTAATATTGGTTTTGTTTCCACAGATAATGGCAGTAATGTACTTAAGGCCATGGAGCTTAGTTCCTATTTCAGGGCTCCATATTCGGCGTACTGCATAAACATTATAGTTCAAGACTTTCTGAAAAAAGAAGCCATAGTCAACAACTTACTGAGCACCTGCTGAAGAATATGCACTCATTTCAGCCATTCTTTTAAAGCTAGGAAGCAGCTGCGGATCATTCAACGTGACTATAGAATGCCAGTCAAAGCACTCATCCAGGAGGTGGCAACACGTTGGAACTCAACTTATTACATGCTTGACCATCTGTTTGAGCAGTACAGGCCCTTCAATGAACATGTCATGCGAAGAGGGGATGCTACTGTGAAAGGCATGACCCTTCAGATGGACCAATGGTGCCTAGTTAAATGCCTGACTGAGATGCTTCGTCCTTTTGAGGTCTTCACTCCCCCATCCACATACACTTCATCATGTTTGCCTGCACCAGATCGCACACCCATCCGGGCTGCGGCATAACCACCAACAGTCCTTTTACAGCCACCCTCCCCATTCACAACCGCTCCAGATACCACGCTGGATGAGTTATCACATCCACCGACCCCTCTCATAATCGCACCAGATACCAGACTGGATGTGATTATGTCTGCACTCCACCAAATCAAAGAGGAACTACACACTGTTAAAGAGATGATATCTAGACAATCAGTGCACATCAGATCATCAAAAACGTCTAGATCAAACAAGCCCCCAACTCGTCTTCTTCTCACCCCCAATCAAACTCTTCCCATTTGGAATTCTATTCCATCCCCTAATCTCCCTACCCGCCTAATCTGAAGCATCAACTCATTTTCGGAGAGTGATATACGCTCCCTTGTTCATTCCTATGAACCCCCTTGTATCACCCCCATCTCTCCTGCACACACGGCCATACCTACTATTCCCCCTAACACACACAGGTTTGCCACACACAATAATAGAGGAATCACACTCACACACGATGCCACCCCTTCTCTCATCAAACCCCGTCTTAGATGCACACTTCTGAACTGCATATCAGCATCTAGACACGTAGTGGACATAGCTGACGTCATCATCTCACATGAGCTTGACCTGATTGTGTTAACAGAAACCTGGCTAACCGAATCCTCCTCGCCCCTCCTTGACATTCTTGTATCCCAAATTATGACATCATCAGACTGGATAGGAGTGATAAGTCGGGGGGAGGAATCGCGTGCATACATCATAGCAGCATCTCAGTAAACAGAGCCTTATCCCCCGTATTCTCTTCTTGCGAATACATGTGTATTGACATGAACAGCAATGGCAATCCAATATGCTCATTACACATCATCTATCATCCACCTGGTGACAACCTCATCTTCACTGAACACTTCATGGACATCGTCACAACGAACACCGGATGACAAAACACTCAAATATTCCTTGGCGACTTCAATCTTCATTGGAACAACCACAACGACTCAAGGTTAACAGTCTCAAAAACTTCATAGGCGCGCTAGACCTCACCCAAATTTGCAACAGCCCCACACACAACAAATGCGCAATCTTGGATTTAATAATCTCCAAAAATGACTCCATTCAGCTTGAGTTAATCCTACCCTGTGATTGGTCATACCACCATATCATCACCTTGAAAAAACCCAACCCCAACACTTTACCCGTCTACAGCCATAAGCTACTCCAGCCTCTGGCTGGTCTCTCCAAAGTACATGACCTCAACAACCATTTACTCAACTCCATGACTTTGGTTATTAATGAGGTTGCCCCCCTTCAACTAAAGAGAGTTTCGTCGAAAGACTCTAAACCTTGATACAACGATCTGCTGAATGATGCTAGACGCTCTCTTAGAACTTCCGAACATAATTGGAGATCAGTCCCATCCGCCAAGCACCTCAAAATTCTAACAAAAAGGAGAAATGCTTACTATAGAAAGATCAAGTGCACTAAAGCAGACTTTTTCAGCCCCAACTGGACCAAGCAAGAAACCGTCCCCAAAAACGTTTAGAATTATTCAAAACCCAATCTAAGGATGAACCTCAACGACTACAAGACATCGCTTGTACACAACCCACTTGTGAAGAAATTCTCTACCTTCTTTAATCTAAAGACTGAAAACATCAAGAAAGATCTCCTCAATTACCTTATCTTGGTACAATGAGTCACTTCAATTCGATAAATCCCGATGCAAAAAATTAGAACGGGCTTGGAGAAGGGATTACTCCACCTCCGCTTGCCTCGCTTATAAAACTGAGCTGAAGCACTATCACAAAGCCTGTGCCCAGATTAGGGCAAGTTACGTGAATAAAATGATTTCCGAAGCGGTCAATAAATCTAAAATTCTGTTTAGCCTGGTCAAGGAACTTGCTGGCTCCAGGACTACGGCCACTCTTCCCCCATCTAACAATAAATGCGACGAGCTCGCACAGTATTTCATCTCCAAGATAGAGAACATACATTAGGACATTGCCGCTCAAGGAGCTAGTAACATCAGTAATATTTTGGCCAACCCGCTCCATGATGTTGGTGAGGCCGTTGTCTCCCTAACACAGTCATCGGTTCCACTCCTCTCCTGGCCTGATCTTCTTCCTCCAACCTTCTTGGAGACCCTGAGCAAGCTTAAGTCAGGTTCGCCGTTGGATCCGGTGCCTGCCTCCATACTACGCTCCTTGGATCTCCCCCATCTTTCTACCATCTGCACGTTGCTTAATCACTCTCTTAATAATGCTACTGTCCCCAGCTGCTGGAAGCACGCTATGGTCACTCCACTCTTGAAACAATCCACTGCTGACCCCAATGTTTCCTCCAATTATCGTCCCATTTCCTTATTGCCTATTTTTTCCAAAGTCCTGGAGAGACACATACACGTACACTTGTCTCAGTACGTTGCGCTTAACAACTTATTACACCCTTCCCAGTCCGGCTTCCGCCCGGGATTTTCCACCGAGACCACTCTCTTAGGTGTGACTGAAAATCTACGCCTGCTTCAGGATCGAGGGGAAACGGCTGCACTGATATTGCTTGATCTCAGTGCAGCATTCGATACCGTATCCCATAACATCCTCACCAGAGCCCTTGCGAACATTGGCATTGGGGGTAAAGCTTTGGATCGGCTCTCGTCCTTTTGAAGGATCGGACTTTTCAAATGTTTTCCCACCCATCCACTTCTAAAATGTATTCTTCCCCAAATGGTGTACCCCAGGGTTCTATTCTGAGTCCTCTTTTGTTCAATCTTTATGTTACCCCCCTGGCTCATGTTGCTCAAAGGTCTGGGCTGAATTTATTCACTTACGCCGACGATTCACAAATAGTTTTTTCCCTATCCCAAGCTGACCCCACTTCGCCATCCCATTTGCAAACAGTACTCAGCGACATAGCTTGCTGGATGAACAGCAACCTGCTTAAATTAAATGGCGGGAAGACGGAGGTCCTGGTATTGGGTAAGAAACCTGATCTTTGAAAACCGAGGCATTGGCCTTCTGCCATGGGTGCCCTGCCGGTCCCGTCCGAACATGTGAGTAACCTTGGAGTGACCATCGACAAGGGGTTATCTATGAAAGACCAAGCCAACAAAGTGGCAGCCACCTGCTTTACCATCCTGCGGTGGCTCAGAAAAATCTTCTGGATGCTTGCCTTGGACACCCAGAGATCTGTGGTTGACGCCTTGGTGACCTCCAAATTGGACTATGGTAACGTGCTCTATCTGGGATCCACCAAGGCGATCACTCGCCGCCTCCAATTAGTTCAGAACGCCGCTGCTCGGCTCCTTTGCGGTTGTCGAAAAACGGACCATATTACGGAGCGTCTGAGGGAACTCCATTGGCTCAGCATCGAAAGCCGTGTAAAGTTCAAGGCCCTAAGCTACATGCACAAGATTAAGGCGGGTATATCTCCCCTGTACCTTCAGTCTCTTGTTAAGTCCTCGTTCTCTCCTCTTTTCTTCTCAATACCTATTCTGTGTACCCAAGTTCAGACTGTCCAGAATTGGTGGTAGTGCCTTTGCTAATCTAGGACCCAGATTTTGGAACTCCCTCCCACTAGGTATTCGTATGGAGGGAAGCCATGCTCGCTTTCGAAGAGCAGTGAAGACCTGGCTCTTTAATCAGTAGTTTTGTTTTTTTTCCTTGTTTGGTGTCAGGTTGCTTTGGTCAATTAGCGCCGGGAAACCCTCACGGGTAGCTGTCGCGCTTTATAAACTTAATAAATAAATAAATAAAATAAATATCTTACAGTCAAGTGCTCACACCAAAACTCCCCCTACTCTTCCAACGTCATCACAACAAACCACTTCAAAACGTGACCTAAAAAAACGACGCAGCTTGGTCTTCCTTTGAGACCTACACTGAAGAAGTAATAGGCAAAATTCTCAGCACCCTGAAGCCGGCCAATCACACCACCGATCCTCTCCCCGCTAACGCTGTTAAAGACTTTACCACATTGAATCTGCCGCTCTGGACCAAAATCATCAACAGCTCACTCCATCAAGGTTGCATCCCGGACACCCTCAAAGTAGGACAGGTTTCACCCATCCTCAAGAAACCCACAGCTGACCCCATGGACCTAAACAACTATCGCCCGATTTCCAATAGCCCTACCCTGGTCAAAATTTTGGAAAAAAGTATACTCCACCATTTGACAAAACACATTGATCACTTCAACCTTCTTGACAAACACCAATCAGGCTTCAGAGCAGGGCATAGCACGGAATCAGCTATGACACACATAATTGACGATGCTTTACAAATATTTGATCAGAATGGATCATGCCTATTCATCCTAGTAGACCTCTCCTCAGCCTTTGATACGGTCAAACACGAGAACCTGATAGATCTGCTGAATCACAGAATGGGCCTATCAGGGTCAGTGCTTAACTGGTTTACCTCCTTTCTTCTAAACCGGACTAAGAAATTCAAGGTCAACAACTCCCTGTCCAAATCCGTGCCAGTAACTTTGGGAGTCCCACAAGGGTCTGCACTATCCCCGACACTGTTTAATTTATTTATGGAACCACTTACTATTCTGTTGCAAGCATCCAATGTACAATTTCACATGTATGCAGATGATACACAACTATACCTTAAGATACACACACCAGAAGACATCAAATTGCTTAACACAACGCTTTTGAACACCCAGTCATGGCTAGCTGAGAACCATCTCAAACTAAACGCACTAAAAGCTGAACTCCTCCTAATAGCTCTACCCGCCAAAATACCCCTCTTGCATGACTGGTTCAAACATCTTACGGCATTCAACGTTCAACCAACCATTGTTGACTCAGCGAAATCATTGGGTATAACCCTTGACTGCCATCTCAACATGCATAAACACATTAGCAATGCAACAAAGGGGGCGAATTTCCAGATTAATACATTGAGGAAGCTGAAACCTTTCTTACCGATCAATGATTTCAATACGGCAGTTCAAGCGCTACTTATCCCTAGGGTAGACTATGGTAGTGTCTCTCTTTGTGGGCTCCCCAAATTGGCAACAGCACCACTAAGAGCCTCCATCAATACTGCAGTGAGACTCATCATGGGCTCAAAAAGAAGGTCCCACATCTCCCTTGAATTAAAATCCTTGAATTGTCTACCATCTGAAGCCAGAATTCACCTGAAAATTGCCTGCATGACTCATAAGGCCATACACCACAATACACCCAGCTAGCTCACTCAGAAATTGACTATCTCTGGTGGTATTAGAACCACAAGATGTGCGGAAAACCTACTCTTGAAGCCACACAGATTCAACAAGACGAAAATGTATAAATGTTCCTTCTCAGGGATGGCTCCTAGGATTTGGAACGCACTACCCCCAGAAATCAAACTTATCACAGCTACTGCATTTTTCAAAAAGGAATTAAAAGTGATTCTCATGGATAAATTCACATGATCATTATCTAAGGAAACTATGAGTTCACTAGTACCTCCACCAGTAGTCCTTTTAGGACACATGTCCAACCAGACAATCTAGGCACCATAGTTGCTTTCCTGTTTTGCACCTTTTTTTTTTACTTTACACAATATTTTATGTATACTTGACCTGCCTGTCTCTATTTTGTTGTATAATTTTTTCATCACTGATTGTAAAGCGCTCTTATATCCGCAAGGGTGTTGTTCGCACTCTATAAAACTTTCAAAATAAAGTCAGCAAGGAGGCTGTACTATGGGCCTAGTTATCCCATTATTGAAAATGCTAGAGCATCAGCTGAAGAAGGTTTCTGAATCATACAAAGGTGTAGAGAAAAAAAAAGAAGCCTATGAGTTGGTGGAGAGCTTAGCCCATCACTTAGCTGACAATAAAAGGGTGCAAAATAAGATTTTGTCACAAGAACATTTCATTTCTGTCACAATTCTGGATCCACTGGCAAAATTGGCACTGAAGACATTAATTCCTTTTTCAGAGGTGGATGTTGCCCGCTACAAAACTTGGATAGCCGAGGCAGTGAGTAAGTTGGAAATTGAACGGCTGCTAATTAAAAGCCCGCTAGAGCAACCCATAACAAGTACTGCAGCAGGGCATCCGGCATCAAGTGCAACTTCGGAGGATGAGGGCAGTGCGTTTGGCTCAGAACACTCACCATCACTATCAAAAACAGCAATAACTGGATCATTAGGCCCAGTAGCATCGTTACGGGATTGGTATTTACATTTAGGCATTGGTAAAACCAGTGCTGATTCACAGAGAAAAGAGCCTGAAAAAAGTTTAGCAGCCCTGAACATTGAGTGGATGGTCCAAGCCTATCTGGATGACCCAACAGAGGTGTACATTGATCAAAACCCATTGCGGTATTGGTATGGGAAAAGGGTCCAATGGCCACTGCTCAGAAGGCTGGCAATAAGCTATTTGGCTTGCCCTGTCACAAGTGTCTCTTCTGAATGTGTTTTCAGTGCTGCTGGTTCCATTGTAACAGTGAGAAGGACCAGTCTCTCCACCAAAAACGTGGAGAGGTTAACAATGATCAAAATGAATCAGCACTTCATACCACCAAATTACACAATACATGAAACAAGGGAGGAAGATGAGGACAGCGGCTCAGGAGACAGAAGTAGTGTGTTACATGATGATTACCTACTTCTGGTTGAACCCACAGAGTTTGAGGATGAGCTATACTTCCCTGACAATTAGGCTTGCAATTACTGTCTTCCTCCCTTATTTTCCTTCATTTGTGTGTCTGTCTTTCCGGTTACAAACTTTGAATCACAACAAATCCATCACCACCGTCTTCTACTCTTTTTATTTCAATATACGAGTTTCAGCTTTTTCACAGTACAGTCCTCCAAATTCTGCTCCTCCATCCTCCTGAATCTCCCTAAATCCATTGCCCTCAAGACAGATGATGTTTGGATGATGCAAAATAGAAGAAAAATAATATCTTTCCTAGTCCCTCCAAAAGAAGTGGAACATGATGATGACTACTATAGCTATCTTCCTTTCTGAGCCAGGAGAGACTGCCCATTAACTGAAGATGAGATGGAACAGGTAATGAATGATGCCATGCATTGGACACAGACTGAGTGATTTGTTTGTTGTTTGTTGTGCATGAAGTTATTTCATTGTGTACAATATGTAATAAACATCATTCTACACACTAAAAGTAACTCAAGGCAATTTTCCCCTTCTTGCAACTATTTTTAATAAGAAATGTATACTTCTACTGCAGCCTGATACATTGCTTTTGAATACAGGAAGGGGAAACAATCTGTACCCTGCACACTGAGTAGGACAACAGCACCATGATGATGATTGCGAGAGAGACGGTCCCGTAACTTAAGATGAGAAGGAACAAGCAATGAAAATGAATGGCATGCATTGGACACCGACTCTGAGTGATTGGTGTTTGTGTTTTTGTTGTTTGCTGTTCATGAAGTGAAGTCAAAGTGTACTAGTATTACTCTACACACTAAAGAGTGACTCAAGTCAATAAAATGTCTACTCTTGTTGTTTAATAACAAAATTGTACTTCTACTGCAGGCCGATCTTCACAGTCACTCAGTACAAGTATCGGAGATGATTGATGGAATAATAAGTCAGGACGTTTCATGCGTGGCATAAAAGGTAAACAATTCAACAACACCCACAGCAGACCTAAATGTTTGTGTAGCAGTGGAGTCGAGTGTAGTGGTGGAATGACTGAGGTGCATTGATTTAGTCACTTAAATTGTAAAATGCTATGTTGCTGGATATGTGCTTTGTCCAACTCTTTCAAAAAATGTACACTAAATGGAGGATGTTCTAAGCGTGCCATCACTGTGGGCCTGCTCTGTCCTGTTGTTGTTGTAGGTCAATGCTGGAAACAGACTAGAGTAGAGATGATGCATACATGCCGCCTCGGAAAGTGTTCTTGTTGTGCTACACCACAATTTGTGCATTTTTTTCAACTTTGTTTCTCAATATCCCTTTTGTTTTTCCATCTACAATTACAGGCTGGACCTTACCCTGTGCTATACTTGGGAAAACAATGCACACTTACCTTACCAATAAATCTACATCTGCCAGGCAGGCAGTGGCAACACCCAAGATTGATGGACGAGAGGACCAAGAGGAATGCCGAGTTGCAAATCCACATTTTTGAACAGGATAACACAGTATCAACTTTCATAATCTTTTAAATAATTTGATCCATTTTTTTGTCTACAATCTTTACAACAGTGTGTTCTTCTTGTTGTTATTATTATCATTAGGTTTGCACTCCGTTTATAATTCATCCCTACAGATATTTAAAAATTGTCTTTTCTATCTGTAAAAGTAAGCCAGGAACAACTGAACACAAACTGTATGTAATCCGGGTTTCCTTATCAATCATCACCATGCATGCATTTCCTTTTTCTCCCTTAGCATATTGCTATGGATATGGTAGTCTACAGAGTTTGTCATTTGTGGTTTGTCCATGCGTACTGTTTTTCATTTTCAAACCTTTCCCCAAAACCCTCTTCCCATCCATTCAACAAACCCTAACCCTCTTCCCCCGGGGTGTGTGACTTTTTGAGGTGTGACTAAATTAAATGTACACCAATAATTTATCTCAAACTTGCTAGGGCGGATGTGGCAAAAGCAACAGTACTTCAATTTTAAGGCAGGGCGAGTATCTTCTTCTGCTTGCCCACCCATGAGCAGTATATTTGTGAGGTGATTTTTATTTACCAAAGGAACCTATACATCCGCATTAATTGGCGACATTGATTGGATTTGTTGTCATCCTCCTACACAGCACTGTTACGCTTCTGTCCAGTATACTCTTGGCCTAGTCGTGACTCGACACAACTATAGTTTGTAACTCTGTGTACTAGGCTATCCCCACCACCATCATGTTTGTTGTAAAATATTTTTGCATAATATTGTTTCACAGTAAGTTCTGTATTGTACTTCATTCTACTACTCCTCAAACAGGTTCTCTCAGTGCGACTGACTGTCTCATTTTCTTTTTTCGCAAATGCTGCTGCCAGTGTCTACTACTACTACTACTACCACCACAACCATGGCATGTTAGGAAAGGAAACCATCATCACCATGCATCCATCTCTGTGCCCAAGTTACACATTAAGCAAATGTAGGAGATGTTTGGGGAGGCATAATTAATAATGGACATGTTTTCAATCAATTCACACACCCCTTTGAGTCCAGTTAAAGAATGCATAGACTAGAAGAGACTAGCAGTACTAGCAGGACAAATCAATCAGTGAGGGGCGCCGCATCTATTTGTTTGTGTCACAAAGTCAGCAAATTATTTAAATCAAACACTGGCTTTCAGCGGCCCCGCACCAGCAAGGAAACAGTGTGATGTAAAACAGTAACCCCACCCACAAAACATTAACAACATTGTATGTAAAGTAGAAATATTGATTTAATAACCCTAACAAAAATAAACTTTGTAAAAAAATAAAAATCTGACTCACAGCTCTCCCTAACCCCAACCAATGTCCGTAAAGAAAAAGGCAAACCTAATTGTCCAAAACGCGAAACCCCAATGCCCACCCACCAAAAGAATAAATATAAAAGGGGCAATGAACAGGGTCTCTTTAGGTTAGGCGGGATCGACTTTGGAGGACACGCACTTTCTCCCCAAGAAGGGCGAAACATTGCTTCAAAGCGCGGCAGTTGCAGCCACAGTGGGGGGGCACCAGTGATGCTGAAGGAAGGGCGGTGCAGGCGGCTGCAAGACGGTGGCACTGTACCACTGGAGGGCGGTGGCTGGTGCCTGGGGAATTGGAGGAGGCTGCAGCTGCTGCCGCCTCCTCCTCCTCTTCTTCCAGGACCACCAGCCGACGATATTCACGCTGGATGGTCTCCAGGTTCCTGCGCCGGGCCTTAGAGGCCAACTTCTTCTGATCATGTTTCCCCGTGGAAGGAGTAGCTATTTATCAAAAAGAAAAAACAAGACTATTATAAAATATACTCTTAGAAAAGCAGTTAGACAAGTTAATTATACACATAGTGGCATGTTAGCACTATCAAGCACAGTACATAACATTTGTGGTATGTATCTATCCTCCCACTTCCTTGGGCTTTATTATTTGTGGGAGTTTTTAAGACATTCAACCAACCATGCATCTGATTCCTATCAGCCACCTCTACATGCATGCATGCATGCATCACACGTGCCCTTCTCTGTCAGTCGTAAATATTAAATCTCGCCTGTCCTTCTTCCTTCTACCTGTTTTTCCCTTTTAGTTCAACTCCATCTTTGAAGGTGATATGATCTGACTTTTTGTTTTCTCCATAAAACTTTCACAGCGGAGTTGAAATCAGAGAGGCCATTGGTTACTCAACACTCCCACCAGTAATGCCTTTACTAATGCCAATTAAAGGGTGTCTTCACTCTTCAAACGTTCACAACAACTTCTTACTTACTAAGTCTCAACAGTACAGTATACAGTACACTCTTGCAGTGAGTGTAATGTCAATAAGTAAGGATTAGGAATCTAACTTACCACCGCCCGCCACTGGTGCCGCATCCTCTTCAGCCACCTCGCCTTCGCCGCTCACCCCGGCACTGGTGGTCGGTAGTGCGCCTAGAAAAAACATTACACATTTTTTAGGTGTCATTTACACCTTCCCCTATTTTCCAGTAGCAAGATTGAAAAATGAGTTAATAGTAATACATACTTATACAACATACATCACTAGTACAAATCAGGTAGTAGTAGAGTAGGCACTAGTAGTTATATATGTTCCCTAGGGTCATTCTAGTCTTTGCTTAGTTAGCCCGAGCCATGCAACAGTTTTACCTTTGTGTCTTTTATTTTTGCACACGTGACATTACCTCGCAGCTTGTTGTATACTCACCTTTGAGCCCACATGACCTCCTACTGCTACTGTCTAAGCGCTGCGTACAAGGTCAACCAAAACATTAACAAGCCACTTTTTTATGGATTTCTGGTGTTAGTCCATATTGCTTATTCAAAAAAAGGCTACACTTTTTGGCACGGCTGAGAAATGCTTGCAATATATCAACGCGCACCATTTTTCTCATTACAGACGCAAGATTCCCTTCTACGAACCAGAGCCTATGATGTCTCAGGTGAGGGGTCCCCAGAATTTGCCCAGAGATCTTCACTTATAATTTTATGTAAATTATATTCCTACCAAGGGGATGGTGGTGCTTCCACTACTGTTCAGTTATCATGATTTCCCATTTTTTTCTATGGACTTGTAGTTATTGTAACTGTATAATTTTATAGAAGCTATATTCCTACCAAGGAGAGGGTGGTGCTTCCACCACTGTTCAGTTATAATGATTTCCCATTTTTTTCTATGGACTTGTAGTTGTTGTAACTGAAACTAAGTGTAACAATGTTTATTGTTTTAATGTTATGCATTTTCCTGTTGGTGCTGCATTATAGAACAACGTACAGAGCTTGTCAATTGAAAATACAACTTTTGAACTTACATAGTCAAGGTGGTATTCGGTGTGGACTTACACGAGTGAGCGAGCGAAAGGAAGGGTGTTCATGTGCCTTGCTTCCATGACTGAGAGGTGGGGTGTGTTGTGCTCTGGGTTGTCTACTTGTTGGATATCTTGGGGGGAGGGTTCGGAGAGCTAATAGTTATGATGAGACACTAATATAACTAGTCGGGCAGGGATTGTGGTGGGTTCTGAACTTCTGATTGAGGTGTGAGGAAGGTCCAACCTCCCATCACCAACATCCTATTTTCTTGTGCAATGTTCTGTATGTGCAAAATCTCTACAACAGTAGTAGTATGTCCTATCCTATCAAAATAGTAAAATCTGGTTGGGCATTTGTTGGTGGTAATTGTTGAAAAGCCTCAAGATTAACAAAGACTCAAGATCAAAAAGACTAGAAGTAGTACAGGAGGACAACGCAAAGGACTGGACTCAATGGCTAGAGCTACTGGTGAATCTCAGTTTTATTTAAAACCTTTTAAATAAAGAGTGGACAACTGGGAAAGCTTAGCTATAGACAGACTAATAGTAGTAGTACAGAGAGCAGTTAAAGGCAGGGATAACAAGAATTTAGAAACAGATAGTCCAGATCGAAGGATAATTGTTGGTAAAAAATAGTATTAGGAAACGGAAACAATAGTTCGGAAAAAATATGGTGAGGTAAAAATTAGGGAATAAGAATTATTAATATTAAAAACAAGAAGACTTACTAGGGCCAGCAGAAGAGCCCTTGTCGTGGTCCTCCTGTCTCTGTTGTTGTTCTTGTGCTCCCGCCGACTCAGACCCTGTCTTCTTGCCCCTGGATCCTGATCATGAAATATATAAGAAAGAGACAAACATTGATGATTGGTGTGAAACAAATAAAAAAATGTAAAGGACGGTCAAAAAAAACATTTATGTAAACAACAATTGCAATAAAATTGACCTATCTCATCTGGTCAACAAGTAGTATCGGGGGATTCGCGGATCGACTACTTATTATTTATCAACACTAATCCAGTCTTCCATTCGGATGCCAGAATACTAACTAAGCCTAAATAGTACGTACCACTAGACCTAGCCCAACTAGTCCAGGTTTGCCAATTAAGTATGCATTTCCACTTCTTTTAGTCCTCAAAAATGCATAAATGGAGGACACATGACTGTATTTTTGCATACACCAAATTGTTGGTTGATGCTGATGTTCTGGTAGTGCTAAGCCTAGTACCACTCATTGAACAAACTACAAAAGGTTCTACTAAGGACTGGTGTTAGCACTAGCAGCACGTGACGTAACAGAGGGGGCATCACGCAGAACACTAAAAAATTACAAACTCATATTAATAAGTAACTAAACTTAAGTATCAATCCACCACTATCTCTTAGTGACAGGACAAAGGAAGGACTATAGTCACTCTAGCATTACCTAACTTAAGTTCTCTAAAATAAACTCTTACATAATCATGGTAAGCGAGCGCAAACGCCAAGTTGCAAACAAATAAGATTAGTAGTGCTGAGCACCTGTGTCATAACAATCACAGAAGACTTTTAAACGTAATTTACCTGTAATGTAAGCAGCAGCATTCGGAATATATAACACAGAGCAGAAGAACTGACTCAAAGTAGTAATAATTAAATAGTTACTCACGAGGAATCTGGACCTCCACTCCTAGAAGGTCCAGCAGGTCCTGTGTGTGCCGGACACCAGAACAGCGAAACACTGCTGGCGCACCTTTCTACAATGCTGCTGATGCTCCCGGAGCCCGTACCCGGACCCATGTCTGCCGCCTGCTGCCAGGCTTAAGGGGAGGTGGCACTGCACAAAGAAAACCAGTGTGGCCAACTCCACCTCCCCAAATAAAGCCTGTGCCTGCACCACTTGTGGGCACCTACGACGAGCCCTGTGGCCCTTTGCCATGGTTCTGGGGTAGCTGGGAGCGGGAAAGAAAAGGTAAAAATTAAAAAAGTAAGTAAAAGAAATGAAAAAAGCAGGTAATAGAAAAAGAGTGAAAACATAGTTAAAAACACACAATAAGTAGACAAAAACAAAAAATATAGAATCAGGAAAATAGTCTGAGAGATAAATAAAAAAAGATCAATAAAAGTTTCTAGAAACAAAGGATTGAAAAGACAGAGAGAGCATTGAAAAGCAGGCCCCAGAACCATAGCAATAGAGTGAAAAACAAGACGGCCGCACCTAATGCCGTGTGGGCAATTTTCCACGATATTTTCCCCGCGAGCGCGCAAAAAGCATCGCGAACACGCAATAGCGTTCCCGAACAGGAAATACGTATCGCGAACGAGCGCGAGCATGCATTGCGTGACCCGGAACAGGAAATAAGCATCGTGAGCGGGTGGGGCACGTTGGCGAGACATTTCCAACGCGATCACGCAGAAAATATCGCGAACAGACGGGAAAAGCCTTTCTGCGTCTACGCGATATTTCAGCGTGTTTGCGGAGATTTTTAAAATTTTCGCATAGAGTTGCGTAACGCGATCATGCAATTTCCACCCACACCTAGAAATTAGGATGTTCTACTTGTTTTGTCAATAGACCTGTGGCGAATTCCCAATTGGAGGGAATAGAGAGGCAGCAAACACTTGAGCTAAATCCTACACCTGCTACTTATTATGACTCCAAGCATCAAAAACAGCCCACGCTCTAGACTCTGTTTTCTTCCCCTTGAACCGCATGACAACCCATACTGATGGAGACCTGTTATAGCAATCAGGATGCATTCAGCATCTCTCAAGATGAAGACAATCCTCACAGGGGAAGAAACAGATCTTTCAGCTACGTTTGTGGTAGATCACTAAAGGGAATTACACACTCTGCAGCTATCTCCAGTCGAACTAAGAAGTTTGGCTTTTGGAAGCAGATCACTGATTAGGCAAATGCATTGGGATTGGAAGCACGTACCATAGGAGACCTAACAAATGCATGGCAAGATGAGAAAAGGAAGTTGAAAGAGAAGTATTCAGAATACAAATAGTCAAGGTTTCCCTGGAAACATATCGGAATCCCACCTATAATCATCCTTGTTGGAAGTGTACCATCCTCACATGCACCTTCTTCAGCTATATGGCCTGCCTTTTCGTGGTTACCCCAATGTAGGGTCAGGTAAGTATTTAACATCCCTTTTTCCTCACTAGTTTACTCGCACCATTAATGCAAGACTGTCCTAACCAAATACTACAGAGAAAGGAAAATATCAAACACATATACCCCATACTAACCCTCTAAAATTCCTCCCTTAAATGAGTAAACTACATTTGTTAAGCTCAACACACAGTTTCACACCGTTGGAAGATTTTAGTTTTTGTCTGCCTTGCATCTTACTACTGCCAATAATTCTTTGTGTGCTGAGAGATTTCACTAATTTCAATAATCATACACCTCTTGTTTTGATGCACGCTAAAGTTCCTGTGTTGTTGTCCCAATTAACATCTGCTGCCACCTCTACTTCTGCTCGTAACCTGTATCAAAACATTAACAGGCCTCAAACAGCTGACAAATGTTATACATTTGTAAGTATTATGCCTACTGATTTGTGTTTGGTTCATCCAATCATCCACTTTGTAAATGTCAGGATAGGTATTATTATTTTTAATTAACACTATTTCTTTACTTTTTTAACAACACTTCTCACTGGCGAACTGATAGTGTCAGACTTCAGTGCCCTCAGGTCAACAAATGCATACGTATGTACATAGCAAACCATCATGTGCAAGAATATGTGTATGTCTCCTGTCACTCATCAGTCTATCCACTCAGGTCCCCATTGTAGTTAGTGTGTGACTGTAATATTTGTGTCAGAGAACCTAACACTCTGACACATCACATCACTTAAATGTCAGCACAAAAATAACATCTTTCTGTTGATATTACAGAGGAGAGTACCAAGTTTGTTGATGTACTGTACATAAATCACATGACACCATACATTCCTACTGTGTGTGATGAAATGCCTCAATAATCTGTAGATGTTTCTCTTGTTAGCTAGAATGACACAATAGCCCATGATGCCCACACTAAGCCCAAGACATCAGATGTCAACATGGGACATAATGGTAGAAGCAATACAGCCTTTTACCGTCTGTCAGTCTGGTAAGTGTGTGACCATTCGACATCCTTTACTTTATGTTAAAATGTGTTCTTTCTCATTATTATTTCACGTTTATTAGGAATGCATGTTAATTGGCCGTTTTCTCTTTGTGAATGAAATATGTCTTATGTACATTCATTTGCAGTGACATAGTTTGTGCCACCTGTCAGTGTCCTATATTGTCTCTGACTCATATAACTCAAATTCTTATTTACTCTTCTGTCCATCTAATGAATTGGGAAGACATTTTGACCACCATCTTTAAGGACATTGTTTTAGCCTTATACTTGAGATACACAAAGCAAACATCCATGACTGACTTACAACTTATTTAATTTAACTCTTGCATGTCCTTGAGTATTCTGGAATCCACAAATGGAGGAAGTTAGCGATCACAGGAGAAAAGTACATGCTCTTTCTAGCTACAATCTTGGTGGCTGTTCAGCTGAAGAGGAGGAGGACATTGTTGGCCCCACTCAGGATCAAAACGCAATTACCACCGCAAACAGATCAGCTGCTAAAAGACTTCTCTCAGGATTGCAATTCCTCAGCAACACATAAAAGAGACACAGATGCTTGTTCAAGCTATGGGCCTTATTATGAGTTTGGCAGTGCTAGAGTAGGACCACCCTGCTTTCTCACGCCACACCTGTGTTGGAACCGCCTGACAGATCAGGAGTTTTCTCCTGGTCTGTTGGGCGGTTCTTTAGCATTTCCAGGGCAGTGCCTATGAAATGGCACTGCAATGGGAATGTCAAAGACAGTGCCTGTGCAGCATGGACTGCTGCAGTCCATGCCGCGCAGTTACTGGTGTGCATGTACACATGGGGGCACATCCACATGGCGTGAGGCACCAGGGGGCCATGTAGGGCCCCTTCTGTTTCCTCATGCCACACTTTTTATGGCGGTGAGGAAACTCATAATATGCTTAGCGGGACTGCAGGGTAAACAGCGTTTACAACGCAACTTTTACCACGCACTACCTTTACCACGCAACTTTTACAATGCAATTCGTTACAACGAATTGCGCTAGGGGGCGATGTAGGATAGGTAATAGTTTAATTTACTGTCCAACACCTTCCCTACTATCCACGGGGACTGGAGTTGGAATAGTAAATTAAACTATTCACTATCCAGCACCCCCCAACGCAAGTCGTTGTAACGACTTGCGTTGTAAAACCTGCGTTGTAAAGGCATGCGTGGTAAAAGCATGCGTTGTAAAGACATACATCCGACTGCAGTGGCCCTGCCAAGCATATTGTAGCCTCAGGACTGACACTCAACTGCCAGGGAATGGCGGTTCCCTCGTGGTTGCAGCAGTTGTGGGGGTCCCAAGGTGACCCAACAACCTGAGTGGTAATAGGGTGGTCAGGACACCACCATCATGAATATGGCAGTCCGTGGACAGCCAGACTCATAATATGGCCCTATGAAAGATGTCCCTACATATAGTCTTTAACGAAAAGGTACCTCACCTGCCTCCCTGTATGCTGCTTCCATACAGGAGTAATACTTCTGGCAAAGAGGAACTTTCTCGCTTTACCAATCTCCCCCTCACAACCTCCCTGGTGTCAACCCAACCTGTGATGGACAACCTATTGGCCATGTCATATAACTACATATGCAGAGTGTGATGTGGCCAAATCCTGTCATCTGGGAGGATTTTTCAGAAAGCAGTTATCTGTGTGGTAGGACATTAGCTACTTGGAGGTGACCCTGCATGAGATTACCAACAACCTGGAAAAACTCCCTCTGATGTTTTAGAGGCACAGTTGTCCTTTTGAGACAATGAAAAATTGTTCTAACCTTATCCATATTGCACAAAGAACATCTTTCTTTTTCAACAGACAAAGGTGAAAGGCAACATGTCTTAGCCAGGCAATTGATAAAAGCTACACAAATCAAGTGACATTGTCAAACTGTATGGACAAGGAATGCACAGAAGGCGCATCCTTCACTTTTCACCAGGACCATAGAAAAGAAAAAGTATTGAGGCTAAGTATTCTATATCCTGATATTAAAGGACTATGTAATAGGACTATATGGTACTAATGTAACGCTATGAGGTAAATATTTGTTGCTTTGTTATGCACTGTAGATAATTTATTTCACAATTGTATATTGAAATATAAGTATACAGAATGCTATAGTGTGTAATATGTTTGAAGAATACATATCAGAATAATAAAAAAGTAATTTTGAAGTAAAACCATTTTTCAAATTGGTTTTTGATTACTTATTGCGTATGTTCACAGATTGATAAATGTGTATGTTTGCCCATGGATCTACGTGATAAGAAAAATATAAAGAAACTAGTTCATTAGTTGAACGCCACAGGTAGGGAACATTAAGGCCCTGCTCTGGAAAGAATATTATGAAGAAATGGTACTAGAGGTAGTCTATTATAACCAATTTGCATGTGATTCCAGCCTCTAGGATCCTTAAATGAATCAATCCCCATATTTTTACAACAGAACTCAGCTGAGGCACTCTTGCAACTAGTCAGGAATGCAACACATATAAACCCTGTTAGCAATATACCTGCATAAAGTACAATACTCTCCGATCACAAACACCAACCTTCAATCGATCGAGTTTCATGTAGCTGGAGACATGGTCAACACCGCCAGAGGATGAGGACACCATTACCAACAACTGATTAAACTACTTGCGCAACATCACACTCACTCATCCACACATTTTTCAAAAATTATTTTTTAGCAGTCGCAAATGTTATTAGATCAAACACTTAGTTAAGAAATATTGTCAGCAATTCCAGGGTTGTATTGTCTATGAATTAAGCTATGATTGTTCAAACAAAAAATATAAAAAGTAGGAGTATAGCCTTGGGCATTAACCAATAAAAGAAAATATTGCCTGGGTCTAAGGAATAAATGTCAGCTTGGAAGGGCTATGAAAACAACACTCACTGTGGACCTCATGAGGCAGGTGTATTTGCATGGGTATAAGTGAAGTAGTGTAATTTACCATGCAATAGTCCAAAATAAAAAGTCCAAATAGATATCAGAAATATCCTAAATTATAGTCTTGCTAAAATAAAAGTCAAATTTCCAAAAGAAAATAAAGTTAATACCATACTACCCCAGCCTAAAATGGGTTGTAAAAGTAGCAGTCCTCAGTTGGTCATCCTCTGTCTTTAATTTGACTATCTCAAAAAATTCCTCATCAAACGCAGGCAGGTGACTATGCATGACAGGACGGTGAGGAACTGAACACCGTAGGCTAAGGTTAGACACAAGTTGCTTGGATACATTGGATGAGAAGTCAACAGCAGCATGTGTAGTGGGGTTGGATAGCAGAGAAGGTCAAACACCCTCTATAATGAAGATTAGGATTGTACATTGTTTTTCTGAGCTGTCCAGCTAGCATTTCTTGGCTAGTCTTCATTTATTTATGTCATGTCCTTCATATCCTGAGGGATCCCTAGCTGAGCAGCAACTGTCTCCCTCATTGCATCCTTGAAAGCAGTTATTAAGACATAGTCAGGGCAGGAGTGTCAACATGTGAGGGCTTAGGAATGTCTCAGGATAATGATTCCCTTGTCCATGGTCTTCCTCATGGGTATAGATTGTCCATCCGAGCACTCGTTCAGTTTCAAAGAAAGTCTTTCACGGTTTTCACCAGTCCATTTAATATCCAATTTCTTCAGTTGTATCACAAATCATAAGTTCCAATCAAATTCCAAATCAAAATCCAACATATGAAACGATGCAGCCACGTGTTTCGTCTGGTCAGTAGGACCTTCGACTTCCTCAGGGCTCCAAATCCAGGTGTCCAGCACCGTATTTCACACTGTATTTCAGATGTCTATTCATGTAACATCCTCCTAGTATCGATTCAGTATACTCCTTATGTTTTTCTCCTATCTTTAGTCACCACACGTGTTCGTGTCGCTCGTAATGTTCCTCTCGCGTGTCTATTGGCGTTCTGCAGAACGCCAATACGAGCGACACGAACACGTGTGGTGACTAAAGATAGGAGAAAAACATAAGGAGTCGAAGGTCCTACTGACCAGACGAAACACGTGGCTGCATCGTTTCATATGTTGGATTTTGATTTGGAATTTGATTGGAACTTATGATTTGTGATACAACTGAAGAAATTGGATATTAAATGGACTGGTGAAAACCGTGAAAGACTTTCTTTGAAACTGAACGAGTGCTCGGATGGACAATCTATAGTCTACACCCCTGTGGTTATCTTTGGGGTTGTGGTAACCAGCCCCCTCATCCTTGGAGCACCACATTTACTTTGATCCTAAACTTTACCTGTACCTTTACTGTGCTGAGCGCTCATATCAACTGTTACCATTGTAAATTGTGCTTCCTCATGGGTACTTGGGGGAAGAAGAGGTAAATCAAGGGTGCCGCTGGAGGCCGCATTGTGGTGGGGTACCTGGAGTGATGTAGGGGAGTGCAATTGGCACAACAGCATCTTCCCATGGTCTTGTTGAAGCAGAGAGAGAGTAAGTTTCTGGCAGGGCCACTTAATCTATTGATGACTGGTTTCTACTCCTCACTTGTTATACTAATTCTTTAAAACCACCTTGCATCTGAGGAGCTTGCCAAACGTTTCTCTAAATCCTGCTCTCCTATTGCTTTGTTAGCACTGCCAGATGAAACGGGCTAGAGATAAAATGGAGGAATGGTGATTGCATATGGTTAAAAAACATGTATAGTCAAATACCTAAGCGAAGATATTTCAATAGAAAAGGTGATAAACATTGATATCGTCAAGCACTCCAATCTCCTTTGACAGCCACATGTATAATTTAAACTCTCCACGTTTAAGAGTGCTGTTGTAAAGGCATAAAGTGGAAATCAACATTAGCCCAAATTAGAACAACGTATACCAGTCGTACAATGCAGGACTTTTACTTTAGAATTGATCCAAATAGTTCTGATTGGAAATCCTAGCCTTTCCAGCTCACACACCAGGCTCTTAGCATGCCAATATAGAAATGCCAGTGCGAAAATGGCCAGCTCAGCCTTGTTTGTCGATAACTAAGGAGTATGCAATGAATTACTAAACAGCAGGATGGAGGAGGATGGTATTGTGGTGAATGAATAGCTCAGGAATAGCCTGCTTACTCTTCCTTTATGACATTTCCTATTTATAGCAGTAAACAGTAAATCAAAGATCTATGCTCCATGCAGAGATCTCATCCACATCGTGAATGTGTCTGGACTTCATTTAATATCGTTTTCTACATTTCGAAAGGTGAACAAAGTAAAAATTAAACATAAATGACTATGCAGTGTGTGTGAGTGATGTTTGGTGTTTTAATATGGGCATGATGAATGAATAAGCGAGAAAGTGAGGTATATGTGTATGTGTATGACAATGAGACTTGCGTCTTTGGTTGTAGCATCTTGACGCATCACTACTCTTTTCCAGCAATGATATATGTTTAGCTGGTGAAGCTGTCCACCCTTCAACATTGACTATATGATGTGAAATAACCATCTGCAGTGATGCTGCAAGAAAACTAGCACACCAGTTGTGGTATGAGATCAAAAGTCTGTTCTGCACCTGTAGACCCAGACATCTATTTGTTGTACCCTCCCAGGATTATTAATGGAGCCGTAGTTCAGGGGTAAGGTCTACATGTAACCCAACTGCATGGTGATGTTGTGCAACAAGCAAAAGGTTATAAGACTATTGCACACAGCTTCTGGGGCATATTGGACCTCCCACCTGTATGATCAAGGCTTCTGTATCGCAACATGAGGATACTGAAAGTACATTTAATTATGCTTCATGCAGGGATTTGTGTGCTATTGTACTGCTGATGTGCAAGTACCATTGGATATTTGAAGGGTGTGAGGAGGTGAGCAGAGTAAGGATACCTGACATTCAAAGAGTGTAAGGAAAGGGGCAGAGCACGCATACCTGTCATTGCTTGCAACAAAGAAATGTAATATATCTCATGTTTTGGTTACCTTCAGGATTGATCACTTGATCCATGCATGCATGTATTCAATCTCAGTGTCTAATCTGTTATATTTCGTCGATATAACAAGTGACTATGCTTAAGATGCCACCCCCGAAACACATGCAATGCTAGTGTAAGTTCATTCTACTTGGCCATTAGTCATATGTATCCAAAATCCTCAGCATCCAACGTATTTGTGTTTACTGAATTTCTCTACATGGGGTAGCCATGTATATTTAAAGGAAAGGTAGTGTGCATGTCAGACATCTTGAATGCTGATGGAGTGCCATGGGTCTCTGATTTAGTAAAGTTGTAATATGCCGGTGGTTGATGAGAGGCACGTGTCAAATCAATGAAGAGTGTTACCCCAAAGATGTGGGCCATGATGTAAAATGATCTTGCCACATGTTGTTTTTCTGTCAGGGACTGTAGCATGGCAATGAACTTGTGCACAAAGCTGCTGATGCATTTAAGTACCTGTCACAAGCATAGGTATTGGTTTTCTGGTGAGATGCCTACGATATCAGCACTGACCCTCTCGAAGGAACCAGTGCAGAGGAAGGGGAGTGGAGCCAGTATTTTGACAGGCGAAGTAATCGCTTGGGAGCGGCTTGTAGGTGAAGTGAACCCATGGTCACAGTCATAAATCATGTTAAGGACCACTTCAAGCAAGAAGAAGTATCTGCCAATGACCTCTGCCAGTAAATCCACTCTATCCCCCTCAAATAATTGTTCAGTAACATGAGAAGCAAGGCATCAAAGATAATCATCAACATAGTGAAAGGAATTTATTTAGGTCTGTGTGTTGCTTTCTTATGTTGGCAGATTGTCTATGATGTGATGGTGTTATAATTAGTTCTAACTATTGATGGATGTGGTGTGGACCTCATGGGTCTTTTCAGCCCCCTCGCAGTTGCAGCTGATTTTATTGTGACTGAAGTTTTTGTATCAATGTGTGTAAACAATTACTTTCGAGAATGTTTTTTTAATTTGAATACATTGATAATATATATTTTTAAAGTATTACATCCATTTTGCTGTTTTCTTGCCTATTTTCTCTATAGTTTTGGTGTTTGGGTTATTCAATACTTTCATTGATTACTATGAAAGTCTCTTACAGTACCAGCGATTGCCCTGGTGTGGTGCTTGCCCTACTCCAAAAGCTCAGCTGAGGTAATTTGTCTTGTTTTGCCAGTAGTACTGTTGTAGCAGAAGCCACTGTATCTTTTATGTAACACAGGTACCATACCCATTCGCCATATGCATTGGTATGTTCATTTCGGTTCCCAATCCCTCCTTAAATTTCCCTAAACCATTGTAATTTTGTAGTAATTATTCCCCATGTTTCGATCCCTCCACCTTGTCCCTCCCACATTTACGATTAGAACATATACCTCAGTGTGCACATATGTCTGTGCTTGTGGCAGACATCACAGCACAGAAAAGACAGGAAAGGCAGATGTGGAGATCTCAGGCCAGAGGTATGTGAGTAGTAGTAGTGTACATAAAGTAATGCTACAAGAGAATTAATTACATAGTCCAAAATTGCTACAGTGAATAGGCCCCGTTATTAGTAACTCCGCATCTATAATCTTTGACCAAATATATATTGTCAAGGTATGTAGATGCGAGAGAAGAAGAGGTAGTGGGCAGATCTTTTTAAAATTATGAGCATCTCTCTCTGGAAAAGTGATAATCAAAGTCAACATGGTGTTTAAGATACCCTACAGATTGTCATAAGCACTAGTTGTAATTTCTATATCTCCAGAAGAAGGTGCACCCACTTATTTATCCAATTCATCAGCTTCACTGTTGTTAATCATATAGTTTCAAGTGTGGAGACATTCAAATTAAATTTGGAGCAGTCGCAGTGATGATGTTACACGCCATTGCTATTTAGCATGCTTCTGAGACTTTGCTAAAATATTATAATTATTATGGAACTATTCATGCATTTTTTTCTTTTTGTGGCTTAAAATACCAATTTTTATTTGGGGTAGCCTTTTAGAGCGTTTAGTCCTAGGGCCTATTCTATCAGAAGACGTTATATTAGATAAAGTCATGAACCTATTTTTGTGTCTTTGATGTAGATAGTCACACTTGTACACTTTTCTGCATTGTCCAGATAGTCTGTATAATATATTTTCTGTGCCTTTATGATGTCTGATTGTAAATGTCTTGTATTTCTAAAGTGATTCATTCCGATTATTTATTGTCATTCGTTTCTTTTTTAATAATGTAAATTAGCTTTTCATCAAGTGTTTACGGTTTCATGGTAGTGGATGCTGTTAATTATCTCCTGAACTCACCCTGAAATGTTTATTGGCATCCACAACTATTTTTTTTTTATGTTTGAAAGCTTTATTAGAATAAAAGCAGATATTACAATTAAGGTGACATCAGCAAAAAATTAGAAAAAGTTAAAGATTGGGATAAATTAAACATAGGCAGCCAATATCACAGTGAAAAAACCAAGCATTTGGAATTATTTTACGGGGGGAAGGAGGGGGAGGGGAGGGAGGTAAATAAAAGCATGGTAATAGGATAAGGAATGAGTAAAATAGTGAATTCAATAAATGTAATCAAAAGAGTACAGTAAAATACATAATATTTAGCGATTACTTGAAATAAGAACCTTTAGCGAAAAGGAAACAAGTATAAAGATAAAAAGAGAAATCACAATAGTGAAATTGAAATATCATAAACTGCAGGCAGAGTACATGTATTCAAGGGGGTTTGAAATTATCCGAGGAAACTGGAGAATATATCTTTTTGGCAGATTGATCTAAATATAAAGTGAGAGGTAACCAGTAAAGTTCAACATTTCGGGGGGGTTACAGGAGGAGGCAAAAGCAACATCAAGTCTATGTGATTGACATACTAGATTCCACCAACAATTTAGAGACAAATTGTTCAAAGATTTCCAGTTAGATACAATGTGTTGTAATGCAAGGGCTAACATGAGGCCAAAAAGGCCTTGAGAGTGTGGAGGGAGATCCAGATCATCTGAAAGGCTACCTAGAAATACAGTGGTAGTGGAAAAATGGGGAGAGATGTTGAAAATACAGGAGAGGCGAGAAAATATCTGAGTCCAAAAAACGCGAACTGATGGGCAAAGGAAGAAAAGATGTGAAAGATCTGCATTGGGAGCGTTACAGGTCCAGCAAGTAGGGATAGAAGTGGAGTGAAAGCGAGATATAGAAAGAGGAGAAAGGTAGAGTCTGTGATAGAAGAAAAATAGGGATTGAGTGAGAGAGGCAGTGCGGGAAATCTTCAAAGATCTGGCCCATATTTTGTCCCAAAGAGAAGTTGACCATAAAGAGCCCAAATCTTCCTCCCAAGACAATTCTAACTTCGATTTAAGACGGTGTGGGTCAGGGGCTGAGAAGTGGCGATAAATAAGAGAAGCTTTAGGAACAGTAGAGAGGACGGTAAGTAAAGAGGGAGGTGAGGCTGGCAGGTCTTCAGACGGAAGAGAATAATAGCGATCTAAAATGGTTTCCATAAGAATGAGGAATTTTTTTGCAAAAGAAGGAGGGCAGCGGAATTGAGACTGGAGTTGGGGAAACGAACAGGGGGATGAGCCATCAAACAGATGACGTACCCAGATGATACCTTTCGCTCTCCATGAGGGCCATGCGATAGGTCTGTTATTTATTAGTATGAGTGAATTATACCATATAGGTAATAGTAGGAAGGATTCCTGAGTGACCGGGGCAGAGGAGACTAAAGGTCGTAGAAGAGAAGAGGTATGTTTGAATAAAAGGGGGTTAAGACATGGGGCTTTAGAAGTGAAGCGGATAACCTCTTGTAAAGAGTAAGGAAGCAATAACTCCTGTTCGACAGAGAGCCAGAGGGGAGAAAAAGGGGAGGTTTCCTGAGAGAGCCAGCGGGAAGCTTGTCGAAGTGAGAAAGACTTGTGGTAAAGTCGAAAGTCTGGGAAGTTGGTTCCACCATTGAGTTTAGATTTGCGGAGGCGTAAGAGAGAAATACGAGCCTTTTTCTGTTTCCAGAGAAATTTGGACAAAACCGAATCAATGCAGCGGAAATAAGAAATAGGGATACGGATTGGAAGCATGGATAATAAATAAATCAAAATTGGGGCAATCATCATCCTGATGGAGTCAAGACGACCCCACCAGGAGAGAAACAGAGGATTCCAGGAAGCGAGTAATAATTCTATTCTAGAGATAACTGCATTCATGTTGAGTTGAATAGAAGAGGAAATAGAGTTAGAAAAAAGAACACCAAGATATTTAATTTTCTTAGAGTTCCAAGCAAAGCCTGTAGCCGTAAAGAAGTGGGGAAGGCAAAGTTTAGTTAACGGAAGAATTTCAGTTTTGTCAGAATTTATTTTGTAACCTGAGACCAAAGAGAATTTTTCGAATTCACTTAATAAAGAGGGAACAGAGGTGACTGGGTCTGAAATAAATAAAAGAATATCGTCAGCATATGCAGATAATTTAAGATGATGAGCACCATAAGGGAATCCGGAAATGGAGGGATTGTTACGTATAGAGGTGAGGAAGGGTTCAAGTGCTAAAATAAATAAAAGAGGTGACAAAGGACAACCTTGACGGACTCCACGTTGAAGTGTGAATGGGGAAGTGAATTGACTATTGACGAGAACAGAGGCTTTGGGCGTAGAGTATATCAAAGAAATATAAGATATGAATTTAGGGTTGAAGCCATGCCATTTTAAAGAAGCCATGAGAAAGGACCAGTCAACCCGATCAAAGGCCTTCTCAGCATCGACTGAGATGGCGGCAATGGGAATTGATAGTGAGGGGGCTTTACTTAACACATTAAGGAAGAGTCTGGAATTATCTGAAGTAAGGCGGCCTTTAACAAATCCACATTGTTCTTTCCCTATGAGATGTGGTAAGAGCGGGTCAAGGCGGAGAGCTAATAATTTTGCAAAAATCTTATAATCCACATTGACTAAAGATATAGGGCGATAATTTTTACAAAACTTAGGGTCTCTACCGTCTTTAGGAATAAGGCATATGGTAGCGTCCTGAAATGAGCCTTGGGCCGATCCAGTAGAACAAAAAGATTGAAAAAGAGATAGAAGTTTAGGTAAAAGGAGATCCGAAAAATTTAAGTAAAATTCAACTGGAAAGCCGTCAGGTCCTGAAGTCTTGCCTTTAGTGAGGGAGGATAAAGCAGTGGACAACTCAGAGATGGTGAGGTCAGTATCAACGGTCGAAAAATCAAGATGGGAGGTATCTGGTGTAGGTAGGTTGTCAAAATAGGATTGAATAAGGTCTGGGGTGGGAGGGTTCTCAGGCGTATATAAAGATTCATAAAAAGAATGAAATTGTTCCAGGATTTCTGCATTTGTATGTAAAAGAACATTAGAGGGGGAATAGATAGAATCTATGTGAGTTCGTTCCTTACGCGATTTGAGGTAGTTAGCTAATAGTTTGCCAGATTTATTTCGGCCTCCATAGTATCGTGCGCTGCTCCTGAGGAGAAAAGAGGAGGCTGAGTCTGTAGTAAGCTTGTTAAAAGCGATCTTAGCTTTAAGAAGTTCAGGAGACATATGATTATTAGAGGAGGTATAGAATTGATGTTCCAGCGATTTAATGTGGGCAAGGGTAACTTTACGTTTTTGAAGGAATTTTTTCTTCTTCTTAGAGACAAAATCAATAATAAAACCTCGGGCGGTGGCCTTGAAGGAATCCCAAAGAATATGAGGAGGGGTATCAGGTGTAGAGTTGAGTTGAAAAAATTCAGAAGCGAAAGAGCGAAAAGAGGAGGAGAAGAGAGGATCAGTAAGAAGAGAAGGGTTGAAACGCCAACGAGAGGATTTAGGAGTAGGTGGAAGAAGGTCAAAGACAGTAATAATAGGAGCATGGTCAGAGATAACAATAGGTTCAATAGAAGAGGAGATAAGGTGTTGAGAAAGAGATGAAGAAAGAAAAATGTAGTCTAAACGAGAGAAAGAAGCATGAGGAGGAGAGAAGAAGGAGAAATCCATAACGTCTGGGTGAGTGAGTCTCCATGAATCCACAAGATGTGTCTGAGTGATAGTGTCAAGGAATTGCTTATGTGGTTTGTGAGGGGAAAAACGAACAGAAGATTTACGGTCTAAAAAGGGGTCAATGATCTGGTTACAATCTCCACCTAGTAGGAAAGAATCATCTTTATATTGAATACATTTCGCTGTAATGGAGGGCCAAAAGGAGGAGTCAAAACCTGTGGGTCCGTACACATTGAATACAGTAATTGGGATAGCATTAATGAGTAGTTTAGCCGAGATCCAACGCCCCTCATCATCTTTTTCTTCTAACAATACTTTACACTGGAGGCGTTTGTGAATCAAGATAGCCACCCCATTCTTTTTTTGAGAAGCAGGAGAAAATAAAACAGTGCCAACCCATAATCGCTTTAGTTTTAAGGATTCAATATCAGAGAGATGGGTTTCTTGAATAAGAACAATGTCTGGATTGGAAGAAGATAAATGTGAAAGTACTCTTTGCCTTTTGATAGGGTGATTAAATCCTTTCACATTCCATGAAACAACTTTGAAGGTGAAAGAGCAGTAAATTGATCAAAATTGAAAAATGCAACAACATACTGTACAATAAGTAATTCAAACTGTAGACAAATAAGAACTATATAGATCATCAAAAAGGTAGAAGGAAGGATAGATAGAAGATGAAAAAGAAAAGGAAAAATAAAGGGAGAAAGGGAGAAGGATAGGAAAAGGGAGAAAAGAGCAGCAAAGGAAGGAAAAGGAAGAAAAGAGAGAAGGCATAGAAGACAGTACAAATCCAAAAGGATGACTGTATTGAACATACCTGGAGGGGGAAGTACACAAAGGGGAAGGTGGGGAGGTGGTGATGCGCTACAAGACGGACGAACCAGGGTCGGGAGCAGGACCACGCCAAGACCGGACAAAAGGAATACAGGACGGGACAAAGTGGTGAAGGAAGCGTCCGACAAATATCCATCTGGGAGAAAAGAAAAATTATTGACAGACATACGAAACATGTGACTTAAACGTAGAGCTAGAAATACAGAGAGGAAGAATAAATAAATGTAAGAGATGCAAGAGAAAGACAATCAAAGAGGAAATAGGGGAAAAAAGGATGTTAAGGATAAAGTAAGGAATGCGGAAAGGAGCACGTAATCAGAGAAAGATTATTAGAGAACAAGACATGAATACAACAAAAGTCAAGGCTCAGCCACTGGTCGAAGCAGAGGAGGAGGCATCCATTCCTTCTTCATTTTGTAAGAGGAGAAAGTTCCGTAGTTCTCCAGGTTCCTGAAATGACCAAGTCTTGTTCCGATAGGTGACTCTGAGAGTACAAGGGTGAAATAGGCCATATCTTGCTCCCATAGAACGTAGAGAAGGACGCATAGCCAGAAATTCTTTACGTCTGGAGGCAGTAACATTAGATACATCTTGGGATAAGTAGACTCGTTGACCTTGCCAAGACACTTGTTGTTTGTTCCTTGCTGCTGAAAGAATCAAAAGAAGATCTGTGTACTTCAAAAATAGGATGATTACTCCACGAGGCTTGGAAGAAGAGTCAGTTCTCGCACCCAATCTATGGGCCCTCTGTATACTGATGGTTGTAGAAGGGGGCAAGTCCAAGAGTTTCGGTAAGAAGGTGGTAAAGAAAGTCACTGGATTGTCACCCTCAAGATTTTCCGGCAAATTGTAAATACGGAGGTTGTTCCTCCTATAGCGATTTTCCAAATCTTCTGTATGCTTTTGCAGGGAAAGGACAGTCTTCTCCAACGCCCCAATACGTTGCGTGTTGGATTGATGTTCAGGAATATGGAGCTCAACAGTAGAAATACGGGCATCCATGGATTCCCATTTGTCTTTCAAAAGCTGCATATCTGTACTCGTCTTCTCAATAAAGGGACGCATTGCTCGTAGTTCCTCCAAAATCTGATCAATAGGCGAGGCAGGGGGGCTATCCTCTGGTGTAGGAGAATTTTGTTTGAGGCGCTTGCCTGGTGTAGCCGGTGAAGAGGGCTTACCAACAGATGAGTGAGCCAAGGATGACTTCTGAGTCGCCATTTTGACAGAGGGATTCGACTTAGGTGCACCAGATGGAGAGCCCACCAGAGTTTTCATAGAGGGTGTAAAAACAAATTGAGGCTTATGTAACCAATAACGTACCTCAGACAGGTAAAGTCAAGTTTGAGAAGTCACTTGCACATGTAGTGATTATGTGAATAGATGTAAAGTATTCATCAGATGGACAAAGGACGAGAAGGTATACTGTAGTCCTCTCGCGCTGAGGTAAAAATGAGTTGCAGCGTAAGATGAACCGTTCCGCTAATGGCGCAGGCACGCTGGTTTGTTGGTTCGCGCTTTAGATGAGGGGGCGCTTATCCATGAAGAAGTAAGTGGCACAGCGCAGTGTGAAGAACGGTTATAATAAGGTGCGCTAATGACAAGCGCCCGTAACTGAGATATCCAATTTAGTAATGATGATGGGGTCAGTGTTCATGAGACAGTCACCACAGGGAAGTGCACAACATGAAGAAGAGACATGTGGCGAGTCGCAGCGCCGTCACAGAGAGCAGAGGAGGACATAAGGTGGCAGTTCGCAGATGAGAGATGTAAACAGCATGGAAGCGTGAGGAGATGAACTTGGATCGCGGTGCGCAGTCAGTCGCGGTGATTTCAAAATGGCGGACACTTGACAGGAGAGGGATAGCGGTTTTAAGTGGAATAGGGGCATAAAGAAATAAAATGCGCCCAAACGCTCCCCTTTTAAGACGAACTCGTGTAAGTGGCCGTTGGTGTGAGGCCGGTAATTAGAGGCGCTAAAGAAGAGCCAGTCTGTAACCGAGTCGCCGGCACTGAGGCAGATCACAAAATGGCGGATTCCGGTGACTGGAGAGTTAAACAGGCTAAAATTCCATCAAAGTCACGGAATATGGGCAGGGAAAAACACACCTCATGTTGGCGGTATGCTCCGGTTTCCAAATCCGGTGTTTTGGGCGAAGTCCGGCTTCCTTCACATCGGTAAAAGCAGAAGAGGCTGTCCCGGCGCGACGGAGCTCCTCACCTAGCCGTCCATCTCGCACGGCGTCCAAGCCACGCCCCCGGCATCCACAACTATTAATTCTCTGAAGATGTCATCTGAAATCAGTTTTCAGATGTCTTCAGTAGGCGCAGTGTTAACTGTTTTCGGTTTCTGTAGAATGGGTTAGATGCTTTATGGGTAGTTATTCTCACCAAGAACTTTGTGCGACCATTTCATCTAGGACCAAGAACGTATAGGTCATTAAGAACACATATGAAATAGTTTAGAGATATTTTTCTTTCATTGCTGTCCCACTATCTTTTCTAGGCGGCTCTGTACTGAACAGAACACCTGTGAGGGTAGAGAATGCTCTTATAAAGCATTATTAAAACTACCAATTTATAACAATAATTATAATAATGTAATTTTACTTCATAGAGTGAATGAACACTCTGATTTGCAAAATGGATTTCTGTTTTTGTGTGAGAATTTTACAGTTTCCTTCAGTTCCTGCACCTGCATAACCCATCCTTTACACTAAGGAGTCATTTTAATTATGCCGGAAAAATCAAGAGTAATTTAGGCAATTTTGTATTACTCTTTGACACAATATTATCGATAATAACGCAATTACGCCCGCTCGTATAATAAAGAGTAATTTGGAGGAAAATACTTAACAGTAAAAGTACATTTATCAAGCACCTGCTCGCCCTGATGTTTATGTTATGTCATGTTTCATTTAGTCCTATATTAGTGCAATATGCTTGATTCTTCCCTCATGTGCCCCAAATATCTTCTAGAATGTTCTCCAAGCAAATTCTGCAGCAATAATGTCTAGAGTGATCTTTAATGAATCACTTTTGACCAAAGAATTCCTATGTGAATTTAGTCAATGATACAGAAGAAATGACTCGACTATTAACCAGAAATTCATATGTAAACTGATGGAAAAAACTGTTTTAATTCAAATCTCAGATTATCTTGAGGAATCGAACTCCTTTCTGATTAGCAGACAGGTTTTCACCCTGGAAAGAACTGCGAATCAGCATTAATTGTAATCTGGAATTACTTCAAGAATGCAGTAACCTCTAATGGAGTCACACATCCCCCTTCCTCACTCCTCAGCAGCCTTTACTGTTGAGCACCATCTTCAACTACAAAGATTGAATGACACAAGACAATGGGACACAGCCATAATTAGGACTGAATCCAACCTCACTGGCTGAATATAAATTGTGGACATGCCTAATCCATCACTAGATCTTTCTGTTCGATTATAACTGAGCTTGTCAGCACCATTTAGCTCACCTCGCACAGCTACAGAAATGATCCCCGGAATATTCTAAAGTTGGACCAAGAGACAAATGGACTCTCCAAATAGTAATAGATACCTGGGCCCTTATTTATGAAGGCCTTGCGCCGCCGGTGCGTCACTTACATGGGAAAAAGTGACGCATCGGTGGCGCAAGGCTTTCATAAATAAGGCCCCTGGATGCTAAAAAACACTTGAAACTATACCGCTCTGAGATCTTCATTACATTGCTTAAATGATGCTATGTGACCTCGTCTGCGATATGAAATGCTATATATTGTATAAAATGGAAAATATATTTTTCTAACAATCTAGAACGATCTACAGCCCTTGCACAGGGTGGGAAAGTGCTACATAAACAACAATTCAAAACAGTAGAATACTTTACCTCCCAAATATCCCTCCATTAACATGGAAGGCAATCATATAACGTGCCAAGAACTATTTGTAATAGCACAGCTGGTGGTGCATGTAGCTACACTTTAAATCACCAAGTAGGTGCTTGAAACCACACAGCTCCTATACATTTGAACACTAAGGGTCACCCTTGCCCCACCATTGTCTGTTTCGACAGCCACCTACAAAGATAATAGTGTTAGAAATATTCCTGCTTGACCCTACAGTGTGTTCAGCATTACGTTTAAAGAAAATGTCTATTTCATATTAAATTGAACTTTTCTTTTGATTGAAGGCAACTTATTAATTCTGTCTCTGACAATGTAGTCCACTTCCAAGTCCATATCAAGGTAAAAGTATCTCTTTAAACAAAAGTATATATATTTTTTTAAATTAAATTACAGCTTCTTCTTCTTGAGAAAATATTTGAGCATGCTCCTACTGTTTGATCATTACCTGCAAGTCTTACATAGTTTTTATCCCACTTCCGAGACGATATTGTTGAAAAAGAAATGAGATGACCTTTGCTACACCGCCTTCACATACAAGTAAAAAAGGAATTATTATAGATCAAACAAAAAAGAAATAAAGGGATGCCTTTTCACAGACGTGTTATATTTTTCATGGCGGTTATCGTACCTCTTTGGAATCATTACAGCAGAAAGAAAATATATAAGCTTAACAATGTTGAATTGTGAAGTTGGTAGATGCATGATTCTTCTGACAGCCATTGATGCTATATTCAGAAATAGGTGCCTTCTCTCTGCTGAGGCAAATGCTATAATCAAATATCAAAAGCTACAATAAATGGTAAACGTGATACATTAAAAATATTCAATATTTTTGCAAAAACAATTCATAAATGCTTGTAGAAAGGCACGTCCATGACCTTTTCAGATCTGGACTCATATGAAAAATATTACTTTCTATTAGGAGGCCACAGCCTAAATGTATGCAAAACCATCGGAGGAAGTGACTTCGAGATGAATGCTAACATGTTTGTGGAATAGGTGACTGCCAGCTGTTAGGAGTGCTGAACAATCTATACATGACTCACGGGCCGTGATCACGAATGACTTAAATTCCAACACCTTTGCAAACATCTATCCCTTCTAGGTCCTTACACCAAGGGCCTTACATAAAGCAGATTAAAACGAAGTCATTTGAAAATAATTCCCTCCTGAAAATTATATTTTTAACAAAGTTTACTGATAGGCTAGGTGCATGGTGTACAGTCATGCTATCTGCCTCGAATGCCCTAAATATCTCATATCCTGATTGTCGAGTTTGGTAATAGCATAACCCCTATCTAGTACATGTGCAGAGACCTAGGCATGTCCTTTGACATGAGTGAGCTCTTGGGCCTGTCCTCTGACTGAGAGGGGCACTCCAAGCATACCCTCATTGCACCTGCCTTTGACTGCCACCTCTGTCATGGGTTTAATACAAAGAGTGGTGGTAGCGCACTACATTTTGTGAACCCATAACTGTTACCAAACATTTTTATTTTTGACCTGGGAGTGGAGGCTTACTGTCACACACATGTAAAGTCCCGTTTCTATGCCCTATCTCAGATCCTAGCACTATCCTTCCAAGTGTCTGTGGTGCATGATTTTGTATGTGTAATGCCCTTCTGGGGTGTTATTTGTACTAGGATGCTCCTGCCACTAATACAATTATGTACACTTCCTGTAATAAAGGCTGTAATCTTTAGCAGTGCCCAAGGGAAGTTGAATCACTCTAACCCCTCCAATCTTTGACCCTAGTGTAATTCCCAAATTAACTAAAAATCCTCAGCAAACGCAATTATTAACAAAGAATTGTAACTTCAATTATAGCATAAAACATAGTACTTCGTTGTGTTCAGTTTCAGGAAATAGCTCGCGCCTTCTTCAGGGCTTTCAGGCTCGTCACTTCTCTTACTTCTCCTCACCTCTCTGCCGGTTCTACTTCCGACCCAGCTGGTCAAATAGAGTTGTGTCCTCCTTCAATCTGAGTAAAAAAGCTCTCGTATTGCTATCCCATGCTTACATGATTATGCATACATCGACTACCATTCAGTCTAGGGTGGGACGTTATTATGTCCCGATATTTCTTGTCCTTTCCTGGTCGAGAGTACACTCGCAGAGTTAGATTCCTCCCGCGGCCGTGTCGTGCCTATCGTGAATGTGTGAACAAAAGCATATCTTTGCACCTCACTATTAAAAAGACCAATCCCGCCTCTCAGACTCGTCACTTCTCTTACTTCTCCTCACATATAATGGAGAGTGAGATATCACCCAAAGCTCCTTGATGTGTTATGAAAATAACACAAGTACATCCAGTATTACAGCCCGACTGTAATAGAGCCCTGCCTAGTCTCCTGAGTCCCCTACCTCTCCTCTGTTTCTTCTTCCGACCAGGCCGATCAAATAGATTTGTGTCCTCCTTCAATCTGAGTAGAAACGCTCCTGTTTAGCTATTGATTAAGATCCAAAGAATACTTAATAACCCAATCCAGATATCACCCCTAAACGTTTTAGTAGATTGAGCGAGACTATTCATGTCTTACCTGATTACAGGATTATGCACACACCGACTACCGTTCAGTTTAGTGTGAGACGTTATTGTGTGGAGATATTTCTTGTCCTTTTCTGTCAATATAGATGCCAAATGGCAGAATATTTAGTCCCCCATGGTATTTGAACATACCCCTAGCCTCCGTCCCAGCTATGTCAAGTGCATTAAGGCGCATACCTGTTAGCGAGTACGCTGGCAGAGTCAGATTCCTTCCGCGGCTGGGTCATGCACTGTGAATCAGAAGCAAAAGTGATAACTTCAGGCCCCTTATTTAGCTTCTTCAGTTCCGCATCAACTAGAACATTAACACTAATGATGAGTACTCTCCAGTATCTTTTTTATATTGATTTAAAAATTCATCATTATTATGTTGGCTTGTGACGGGCACCACCGATTGCTCCACTAATTATCGGAAGTATCCGTGTGTGTGTGTGTGTGTTAATGACTGTGTGTTAATCAGTCACACCTTTCCCTCTAGAAGGCTAAACTCATTCTAATCGTCTCATTCTCTGTGGGTAACTGTTGATATGTAGTATTAAAACCTTGACACCAGTGAGATCAACCCAACCAAACATATTGTTGCTATACATCCAGTAATGCCGCATTTCATAAGTATCACAGTGAGAAACCTTCATTTTCAGCCAATACAGTTTGTATGGATGAGTACATAGTAATACACTAACCATTCAATTGTGTCACTACAGTACATTCCAAGAGTACTTTGTCATGAGTGCACATGAATACAGCATTAGATTAACTCAATGCGGACACATTGCTTGTCATATTCATTGACATTCCCAATCTTCCTCCCAAATGCAAACCCACATATCTTAGATGGGTCTCTCCCCCAGTCTCCTCGGCCCAGTTCAACAAATTTAAGACACATGATCTGCATAGTCTCTACGCGTCTTAATTTAAGCTCTCTATTACCCCCTCTGAGGTTTTGCGCTAGTATGTCAATCCCGTAAAAGGCAAGTTGTTTGTGTGAGTCCTCTGTCTCACACTCCATGGCATGGTTTTCCATAGGATATCTTGCATCTTTATTTCAGGGCTCTAATTGTACGTGCATACGATTGCATTTGCACTCAATGATGTAGATAACACATTTAGAATTCCAATTTATGTTGTGTCTGATTGTGTACACCTTGTTATCATGTCCCTTGAATTTCTCCTTTTTATCCATTGCTCACCTGCAGACCCCACATGCATCACATTTGTAAAATCCCAAAGATTGCTGTGTAAGCCAATTTGCTTCCTTTCCATTTTGGGGGATGCTCGGACTCATGATGGGCTTTAATGTCCTGCCTTTCCTGAATGTGATCCCTGGTTTGGCACTCGTGCAAGTCGCTAGTGATTTGTCCTCCCTCAGTATGCCCCAATGTTTCTTCATACTTCTCATTAGTGTTTAGGTCAATCCATTATAGTTTGTTACACGTCTGACTCCATGCTCTTGTTCTTTTGTCACAGTTTTATCTTTAAGTGTGTCACATCTCTGCATTCTCAATACCCTACATTCTGATTTCCCAATTGTTTGTATAGTGTAACCCCTTGCCATGAAGCGTGTAATCATACTTTCCCTCTCCCTCGGTTACGGGTGACCCCAAAATCATCACCTCTCTCATTGCCTGGTATTTTTCAAAGTTCACTTTTGTGAATTGGTTATATGCTTTTTAGCATGTAAAGGTAAAGTTGTTTTAGCAAAGGCTTGTGGGTGTGGTAGCTAACTCCACTATGTAGCGGAGTTGGAATTATTGCATGAATTCCGTGTTTTCAATGAAATGCGTAGTTACCAAAACTCCGCAACCTCTGCTAGCGGAGCGGAGTTCATTGCCCACAGCTACTTTGCATATCCTGCCCTATGTTGCAGGCACCATGCAGTGCCTGCCACATGGTGCAGAGATATGTAGGGGGCACCATAGGTGCCTCCCAGTGCCCACAGCTTAGGGCCTGGGGGGAAAGGGGACTGCTACGGGCCCCCAAAGTCCCTTTCCGCGTGCCTGTTTATGGCGGGTTAACCACCAAGAACAGGCAGGCCGAAATGGACATTATAATCCATGCAGCTGTGCCTGGTAGGAACTGCCTCCAATGTAGGGACTACGAGCCCCTCCGCTGTACCTGCAGGCTCAAGGAGACTGACGGATGCATGCCTGTCGGTCTTTCTGACCACCAACACACCGCCCGCCATCGAAAAGTGGCGGGTGGTGATTCGGTCACTGATACTGTTCTCACCTCCATCATAATTCCTCAAATTAACCACAAAACAACAAAATATTCTCAAAATGTGAAACCCTTTTGATAAATGGAGAAATATAATAATCTAAGGGAAACATGTGAAATTGTCAATGGCAACCTAGAAGACAAAGTCGACAGTTGCATTGATTGTTCCTAGGGATTTGAAATCTCAGTGATATATTGAATAATACATTTCAAACATTTAAACAGAATGTATTTAACTTCCAACTGACTTTAGAAAAGGAACTGACCTTGTTTAAGATTACAAACAGAAAAAGAGATCTACTTTACACCATTTGGTCATGCAGGTGAGATTAGTTATGTGTCAGACACTAAAAGTACATAAATATAAAGTCCTAAGAAATATTGGAAAATATGGGGAACATGAATAGAATGCAAAGAAGGAATTCTGTGTGAAGCATAAAGGACGAAACAAATCGATCTGAGACTGAAATGCTAAATCTTCAATAATGCATGCAATGTTGGAAAGGTCATTAGGTTAGCTAGTATTAATTCAATAACTAGCATTGTTTTTCCATGCAAACTGTTGTCAATGCTTGCCAAGAGGTTTATTGTTTTTTAATATGATACATTTGTTTATACCGATATATTAATACCAAATTATGAGAGATATTTGACCAAAAACAAACTGCAACAAATACAGCATTGTTTTGGCACGCAATAATTCTCAATTCTTTTGGGGGTTTTCCACACACACTAAGCATGTAACAGATACCGGAAATAATCAAACTGCAGTATCCGTGATCTCTCAGAAACAATAACATCTGAAAAGAAAGTGATAAAAGAAAATCAACACAGAACTCCTCCAGATAGAGAGGACACTACAAGGAAGATCTTCCAAGTGTGCAGGGAGAGAGAAAAGGGGAGACAGGTGGAGAAGGCGCAAGAGAGTGAGGCGGAAAATACATGGAGCTGGGACCCCTGGCAACCCTACATGGAGCTAACCCCTAGGTCAGACAGATCCATGAGCCGTAAACATTAGAGGGAGCAGGACTGGTTGGTGCCAGGGTCAGAAGCTGTGTGAGAAGGAAGGGACCTTAGACCTCCTCAAACTTCTGCAGTTGGTCTTTGAGCTTGTAAATGACTTTTTCGTATACTGACATGTTGTATATATCAGACAGCCATGTTATGGAAACCGGAACATATACGATTCCCAATATTGCAAGATTTCCACCTTTGTCACCTAAGCCAGCCAACTCCTACGGTGTTACGTCAAGTCTGGGAATGCTGCCATGGCATAGAGCAGGGCCAGTCGGCGCCAGCCCTGGGTTGGTCCTCTTCATGTCCCAAACCGAGCTCCAGTAGTGGGGGGACGTGCAGTTTCACAGTCTAGTTCATCACACCTCTAGCACGTGGAGTCAGCAGTCATGTGTGCCCTATAGAGCCTCATCTAGTGCCACTGGTGGAGGACCTTAAAATACCTAAATTTAGCAACGGCTTTCGGAAAACAAGCATTGAAAATGCACTAGGTCTCGCCTTTGATTAAGTTAAAGCCATTTGCTTTACTAATGGTATTGTATAGCAAATGGCTTTAACTTGATGAAAGGCGAGACCTATTGCTTTTTTAATGCATGTTTACACATCGGTTTCATGCGCTTTATTGTGCATGCTTTATTATGGGCAGCAGCCATGCTTTAGCACACAGCATGGCGGACACTTGGGGAGGCCGCACGCATTTTTTCTGCACTGTACACCTCGGAGCTCAAGGGAAGCAGTCTGTCCCGGTTACCACTGCGAAACCCACTGGACGTATCTGCTGCATGGCAAACCTATTAGGTCCCAAAGGCGAGACCTATTGGCTATGCCAATGCTTGTTAAACTTGGTAACACAATCTGGACATTAGTTGCACCTCTTTAGTACCAGTTTAAATCCAAATAGAACACTAAGCAACAGAAAGGTGACCAGTCCAGCTTTGCAAAGGGCCTTCCACTGTGGGGCAACACATGTCACTGCAGTTTTAGTCACTTTTGAACCGTTTGAGCTAGAAACAAAATGATTTTTGGGTTAAAATCTGCAGATGATTCAGCAGATTGTGGACTATGTGGCAAATACGGCAAATCTATAATTATATGAAAATCGCAGCTGCCGCTCAATCTCATACTTCCAGTGGCCCTGCTAAACGTGAGTTTCATAAAGCAAATTGCTCCTCTCGCCTGCTTGTAACTCTAGATGAAACTCCTGATAGTACCATCTAAAAAAAGAATCCGTAACCTGCAGTGGGATTGCCTTGAACAAATAGATATTCATCTTAAAGACATTACATCGACCAATAATTCTAAGTGAAGTTTATTCCATGACTTCATCAGAAATAACTGATAATAGTGAAGGTTCATAATTCCATTTAATTATATCCCCACCCTCGGAGCACAATTTGACACCAAGGTATGCAGCAGTTGAGGTTACCTCTGGAGTTGGAGAATCTGGCTTACAATTCAAGAGAACCTATGTCTTATATAAGTTGAGCTTGTACCCCGAGAACATTCCAATGCGAGTGCCTTCATTAACAAACTGTCCCAGTGCTGCTAACAGGTTTGATGAAAGAAAACGAAACCTCATCTGCGTATGCATGAAGCTTATGACCACCAAACATCAAAGGCTGGATACCTGTGTTCATGTAAAGCAATTGCAAATACAGGGCAAATAAAAGGGGAGAAAGCAGGTACCCGTCAAGTACTGCAACAGATCTGAAATAAGCGAGTACCACCCAGCATACGCCACCTTGACACATGGAGTCTTATATACATGGGGTGTATATATAGTGCCTAAGCCAGTTTGATACATCTATCCAATTGTCGCCTAGCGTAGCCCACAATCAGTCCAGGGGACACCTTTTCTCCATAATCTGTTTTTTTTACCCCACGTTCAAGCAAGGTTCGTTTCTTAATTACCCGAAAATAAATAATATGCTCTTCTGCCACTCCTTGAATGATCTTCAAGCGGATGAATAGCTTGGGGCAATAAACAAGCACCCTCTAAAGCAGCTCTGTTTTATTTGAGAATTTACTTAAGTGCGATACTGCATATGTATGCCTTCATGGTATCCCAAGCTACTGGAGGTGACGCTGTACCTGCGTTGATTGGGGGGGGAGGGGGTAGGGGAGGAGGGGCTGGGGGAAACTGAGACATGCTTCCCTTAGTCGCCATTAGACCAAAGATGACGAGGAAATTATAATTGTAAACTGCTAGCTCTAGCCTCAGTAGAGCTGATTGAAAATAGAATTGGATTATGGTCAGAAACAATCCAAGGGCTTACATCTATTTCTGCACTTTCTACTAAAAACCTCCCAGCAAAATCCATGTCAATCCCATAGTAGTGCTTGTGTGGACATGAATAAAAAATATACTTCGGGTTGGCTGGATAAAAGATCCTCCATACATCACAAAGCCCATGTACCTGGGTCAGGTCGTTAAAGAAGGCCCTATTTCTCGGCATACGAGGGGTAGTGGTACGATTAGTAGAATCAATGCAATAGTTCATTACACAATTAAAATAACCTTAATCAATTCTCTGACCCAATCAAACCGTTCCAAGGAGAGCATATCCAATACCTCCAGAACATCAACATTTGGCCCTTAGACTAGACATGTAACACATTTCTGGGAGTATAATACCAATTGTACATGCACCCATCTCCCCCTTGAGCCCGCAGCACTTTTCAGAACCTTACATTGAAAATACTTTGCAGATATTATGGCCACACCGGTACGGAAACAAATTGTGAGGTACAAATGACTGTAATAACTCAGCTGCCTGAGTAACTAGCTGGCCTCTGTTGTAGCCTCACAGCTTTCCTGTTGACAAAAAGCCACAATCTGAAAGCAGCCCGGGCTGAGCGCGAGAGGGCGGGAGCTGCCCGCGCGTGCGCGCTCCAAGCCCCGGCACCAAAGAGGAGTGCGGCATCTGAAGTCCCGGGTCCCAGGAGGGGGCCCGGGTGAAGACCAGCGCTGCGGAGGGAGATTGAGGTTCGAGACTGACCCCCTGGCTGATGACAGAGACACGGAACACACTAAAAGAGCCCGGTGAGTTGGGGGGGGGGGTGCGTGCGTCTGTCTGTGTGTGTGTGTTGTGTGTGCCTGCGTGTGTGCCTGTGTGTGTGCCTGCCTGTGCCTGCGTGTGTGCCTGCCTGTGCCTGCGTGTGTGCCTGTGTGTGCCTGTGTGTGCCTGCGTGTGCCTGCGTGTGTGCCTGCCTGTGCCTGCGTGTGCATGTGTTGTGAACAGCCGGCCGGGATCGGAGCGCGTGACCTGATCCGATTCCGGCCGGCTGCGTGCTCGTGACAGTCTGTTGTCTCTGCCTAGTCCTTGACAGGGAAAATGACTGAAATGATTACAATAGATCGCTTTGCGACAGCAGGGGCTTTCGCCCCTGCAATCGCAGGCGCGACCTAAAAACTGTCATGCTCCTCTGAGAGATCATGTCAGTCTTGTTCAGAGAGTGATAGGCCTAGCCTCTGTCCCCAGTAACAGCGTTAATTATGAGCATTATGAGACGTCCCATATCAAACCACTGTCCCTCAAATGAGACCAGGTGATCTCCTCTCCCCAATCATGATAACCCTGTTTATCCTTATCAGCGCCTTAAGATGGACTGTACTGGGTGAGCGAATCAATTCATGAGTGCGACACCAGACATGGTGCCTATGATTGGGTTACCAAGTTGGAAGGCCTGCTCATGCCCTACGTAGTCAGTTGTGAGGGTCATCTTCTTTTGCAGTAAATACTGTTCCAAGAAGACCTACATGGGCATTTCATTAGCTGACTTCAGCATTTGCTGATGTGTGTTAGCTGTGAGGCCAGTCAGTAGGACTTTGCATGTGGCAGGCACAGTCCCCCTGCAGTGTTCTTGGCATACTAGGTGGCTTTGAGGCAGGCTCTGCGCTCCTGCCACACAAAGGCCGGGATCAGATGGTTGATCTCCTGTAGCACACCCCTAGGGATTTTCAAGGAAGCATTCAAAAAATGTAGTAAAACATGGCATCACATACATTTTGATAATGTGTACTTGTCCCCAGAGGGACTGGTTCATAGCCAACCAAGTTGTATATTTGACTCTCACTTTGCTACTAATATGAGTGATATTATCATGGACCACCCTAAATAGATTGCAACTCAGATACACCCCCGGGTACTTTAGACACACTGGCTGCCAAGCAACTGATGCATCCCCCAGTGATGCTACTGTGGCCACCTGCATCGATGGCATGGCCTCATATTTTGACCAGTATTTCGGTACCCCGAGAAGTCATAAAAAACTCTATCTCTTGCATGAAGGCAGATATTGATTTCCATGGGTAGGAGAGAACTGCCAAGATATTGTCCACATAATAGAATGCCTCACTCCCACCTACTGTCGTGGCTATCCCTCGAATACAAGGCATATTGAAAATCTTATCTGCAAATGGCTCTAGCTCCAAAAGAATAACAAGGGCGACTGTGGACACCCCTGTTGTGTCCCATGCTGGATAGCAAAAAAGGGTGAGGAAACCCCCCCACTGGCCACCGAGGCTGTTGGAGCGGCATAACCCCACCCAACCTTATCAATGTACGGCTTCCCCAGGCCAATGGTCTCCTTCACACGAAACAGGCACGGCCACTCCACTTGATCCCTCTCAGCTTCGATGGATTCCTGAACAGAGGAACTGTTAGGGAGAATCAAGGCTACCACACTATTTCAGTCCAATTTAACAGACAGCAAAAAAATCTATCTGGAAAATGGGGCCATGGGTGCAGGAAGTGAAAGTGTAGTCCCTATCCCTTGGTTGTGCCAGGGCTCGTTAATGGTCATTAATGATGTCAGAGAGGATGAAACAATCCTGGGGCTGTCTGGCTGCGTGGTTTTCAGGCATAACAAGGTACGGGTCTAGGTGCAGCCAACATGAGTATACCTTAGCCTCCCCAAAGAAGAGAAGGTGTTTGGTCATTGTGGCGAAGAGATCTGTCTTATCTCTCACATGAGCGTAGATAGAACCCACAATCAAGAACTCATCATGGATCTGAACCTTGGCAAAGATGTACCTTCCCAAGGGGCCCCTCCACATCCTTAGTATTCAGGCTGCCAGGGATTTGTGAAACAGAATGGCCACCCCACTCTTCCTATGGTCTGGGGGAATAGGAGGACGTTTAAGGTTTTCAGAGTCCTGCTGGCATGCAACACTATGCCCACCCAATCCCATCTACGTTTATCATGTTCAGTAGGGGACAGATGCGTTTCTTGGAGCAGTGCGACATCGCGGGTTGCATTCTCAGAAATGAGGGGGTTTTCTGCCTCTTGATAAAGAGCCAGGCTGTTTAAATTGAGCGAGTAGCTCTGCAATGGAAGGGTCAGCCCAGAGAGTGGGGGGGCATGTGTGTGGCACAGGGGGTATCTGGAATGGGAGGACAGGGGTCTATAGAAGGGGTAATGGGGGAAAACAGGAGTTGTCTTTGGTGTACGAAGCAAAAACTTCTGGTATGCAGAGAAGAAGTTTATGCTATAACCCAGAGAAACATGGAAAATATTGCTGACTCCTCCCCTATTACTGGAGGGTAGGAACAACTAGATCTATAGTTCTGGGTAGGGTGGTCCATGGAAAGTCAGTGTGTTCGTGTGAACAGACCTACACCTGCACAGTGGCCAAGAAGGACCTCAAACCAAAACCCCAGAAACCAACCACTGTGTCTGAGGGATGACAAACAGTGAATCCCGGAGGCCCCCATCAAATCTAGGGAAAGGTAAAGCATAGAAAACTGAGGCAAACATATGAACAAATAACAGAGAATACATTATTGTTCTAGGACCCTGTCAGCAATGCAGGCACAGTCCTGGCAAGGTCCAATACAATAGTCCAGCAGCAAGCCTCCGCAGGCTCCACCCAGTCAAGCCAGCCAACAAGGGGCCCACTGACGGCACACCCTGCGCTGGTCGTGTGACACAAGCAAAGTGCTATCGGCATTCCAACAGCAGGCTTCTGTCGCCAGACCCACAGTCCAGGGAATTTAGCAAAAAGGCATCAAGCGGTACTGCAGGCCAGAGGACAGTAAACCATAGTGTCTTAATCCTGGATCTGATTAGTCCCTCTGACTACCATGGCTCTTGCTCAGATGTTTGCCTCCAGACAACGACCAATCGTGCGTGCAGCCCTGCCAAATACCAACCATCAGGCGTCAGACTAACGCATTTTAGGTGTGATGTCCGCATCATCGCCTTAAAATGCATTGTCATGCATTTGTAGCACATTGACTACCGATGCGAGGAATGCCGTACAAAGAGCTGTATTCAAGCAGGAATCACCATGCTGCTGTAGTGTGCTCTGTGCTATCTGCCTGCTGTCTGAAATACACTGCAGCACTCTTTTTTCACTAAGTTAGTGGATACCGGGTGGGAACTTTCCTGGTGTTTTCTGGCAAGGTGCCACCCATTACATGACGTGATGGCGTCTGATTGGAGATTGAGGTGGCATGACTCGTGTTCTGTATGGCGCCGGTGTCAGCCAGAGTGGCACAGCATGTGATTCACCCACAACCTTTGTGCTGCCTAATTGTGGAGATGAGCAAGCGCTATGGCTCGCAAGCAATATTCGCTGGGCCTCATTTATGAAAAGTGATGCATCGCTGCGTGAAAACAGCGATGCGTCACTTTTCACTGCGCTCTCCCTGCGACACTAATGATGCATCATATTTACAGTATGACGCATCATGTCGCAAGGAGTTACAGATACGTCAGTATTTCTGACGTATCTATAGGCGCAAAAGTGACGCATTGCTGGAGTTTGTCACAAAAGTGACGCAACTCCATCAATGTGTACTTTCACATGGGGCAAGTCCCATCTGAAAGGGCCTGCGTCAGGCTGACTCCTGCCATGAGGCAGGCGTTAGATTTTGATGCATTAGCTTCCAAGAAATAGCGCAGTGAAATCTTATAGATTTCATTGCGTCACTTCTATGACTCTTTCTTGCGACAAAACGCCCCCCTTGCATACATTATACCTGGCGCAGGTATAATGTGGCGCAGGGGTTTACAAAGTGACGCATCTACCTAGATGCGTCACTTTGTAAATGTGGTGCAACAAGGCACATTTTTTACTCCACTGGTGCGTCACTAAAAGTGACGCAAGGGCTCATAAATGAGCCCCCTGGTTCGCTGGATGACAGTGAGTAAACACAACTGATGTCACTTTCTGCCCTGCATGTTTGTTAGGGCTCAGACACACTTTTGTTTCATGTAGGCGAGCACTGCACCACTCATGGAAATTCTGAATTAGGATCAGGAAAATCAATCCCTTCACCCCCGCCAATCCACTGTTTACACCTGATTTCATTTGCTTCTAAGCTACCACACAAAGCCACATCGTGCTGCTTTGTGTGACACTGATCTGGCTTTGTGTGGATTCCTAAGGTTTCGCACTGTTATCAGCCTTTTATGCCCACTTTTATGAACTATTAAAAGTGCACTCTTGTGAACTGGTGCAAAACTCCTTTTGAACATGAAGAGAGATCATCAGCACAGCCGATAGTGCTGCCCCCATCACACATTCACCAGCGCTAAAATAAGCATGGCCCAGAGAGTCATGCAAAAAATCTTGGAAATATCTCTCACAAGCACAGGAAAGTATCGCAGGACCACACATGACCGCACAGTCTCCCCACTCACTGCCGGAGCACTCCTTGCGGTGCACAGATTGCAGGGTCTTCACATCAGCACAGTTCCTTCACAACAACGGATGCTGTTGCTGTCCAATCACATCCATAGGGGCAGTGGAGCACCTCCCCATCAAGGACCAGATGCGATAAGTAGATGATTTTATTTCCTTTACAGGCTCTAGCTCTAGGTTGCTGTTTTGCCTTACACTGACACCCCTATTGCTCTCTGAGTAAACCTTTGCTGTACTAGGAAATGAAACTGAAAGCATTTGTCAGTGAAAACAGAACACAGAAAGCAATTCTTTCCTCAATCATGATAAATAGTTTTATAGGTTGCATAGCCAATTTCTGACGTATGTTTCCCTTGTCTTCATTGCTTGATTTTGCTGGTGAGTGTCACTCATAGTCATTGAAATGTCACACATAATTAAACTGAAATTATGAAAATGTCACACATAGCAATCTGAAACCTCTGTAGCTATGTGCGTGACTCTTGATCATAAGGTTCCTCCTTCACCCAGGTCCAAGGCGTTGGTTCACCAGGTGGTTCACAGATGTCCATGTGGTTGAGATTTAGGGCATTTCGAAATCTCTCCAGGTCTTCAGGGTCATCATACTCATGGGTCCTCTGCTCCACTGTTATCAGCATCATGGCTGGTTATAGAAGACCATACTGTATTTCCCACTTCCCAATGGAGGGGCTGCAGGGCCAGAACTTGATTCCACATAAGATTGGTGTTCTGGAAGAAGCCAGCTGAGATGAAGATGTGGTGGGTCTCAGATTGATATGGGACGTGTTTCTTTGCTGCAATGATAATCTGCTCGCCTGTTGGTGTCTCAGGAGACACACCAGTATGAGCTTGGTTACGGCTTTAGGGAGGTGGGGGTGGGAAGCAGACCCTGAGCCCAATTCACAAAGGTAATCTTAGACGTTTGGCCTAAACTTAGAACAAGTGACTACGTTTACAACTTTGGGAATTCACAAAGGGCATTTACAAGTACTATCTTTATGTCCGCACTAGGGCTGGCTCTCCACACTGAGTGCTGACATAAGGATTCTACTTGTAAATGCCCTTTGTGAATTCCCGAAGTCATAAACTTAGAAGTTTAGACCAAATATCTAAGTTTACCTTTGTGAATCGTGCGCCTTGTGAGCACAATCTATCTCAAGTTTTTTGGCAAATGAGAGATCCAAGAGTTTTGGCAGAAAGTCACAGAGGAACGGGATCACATGTGCCCCCTCTATTTTCTCCGTCAAGCCAGTGATCCCATCAGCTTCTGTCCTCAAAGAGGTACTTTTCCTGTAACATCAAACTGGTTTTGGGAGGAGGCAATGTCTGATCAGCGGTTTTTGTGACTGCAGCTCCAGTGGAGCCCATAGAAGTCTTGATTTTGGAGCGCTGACGAAGAAGTGTGTCCATGGATACTGACAATATAGATGATCGGTCTTGTAACATGGTTCCCATCCTGGTTGTGTTGGGTGGCTTCACTCTAGAGACAGTCTGTAAGAAAAGGAGATTGCATGTTAATTTTGACTTAGATTTTGACATGTGTAATGGTCAATCATTGGGGAGAGGTTAGAAGCGGCATACCTGAAGAGCCAAAGCAGCCACAGGAGATTGTTGGTGGGACCTCCAGTGAAGGTAAACAGAAAGAAGGGACACCAAAGGTGCGGTCTGCGGCATCTTAGTAAGTCAGGTGTGAAGAGTGTGAGCCCCCAGTTAGAGGGTCTAGGGCGGGGCACCAATGTAGCCTCCAGCAGGGGAGGTGTGGCCCAGTCCCTATGACTGCCAAAACTAAAGTCTGCCACACAGAATCCTGGATGGCCATGCCCCAGATGAGTCAGCGAGGCCTACCGCAGTGGAAGTCACCCCTGGTGTTGAGTTCAAAGTAGCAGAGCAGCACCTCAGACATGGTGCAGGAGAGACAGCACACTCTCGGCCACCAACGCATTGCACAACACTAGAGAGGAACTCCTGGCTACCCAAATCAAGAGAGCAGTCTAACCAGATGTCCAAACCCAAGGTCAATGTCAAACAGGCCTCGGTGGGAGGCCACATTCCCCACTGTATGGCCACCTGGCAGCAACAGAGGCGGTACTGGAAGATACTTTGTGTTGCAGGGGGACAAGGTGGGTGGGAGATAATGATGAGTAGAGGGACTACCACCTTCCCAAATGAAGATGTATGGCTCCTGCCCCTCTCCTTTCAGGCACCACTCACTCCATGGGTTCAGTGCCCTGAGATGACTGCAGCAACATCCCAGGGAGAGAAATGTCACTTCAAACATTAGGGTGCATCCCCAGCACCATAGACCGCAGTTGATTCGTCCAGCTGCATGCCCCTCACCGCACAGAACATACTGCCCCAGGCCCTAAGGCTGCTCATCCCTGGTGGGCTTATTGCCAATTGCAGGAGGTCTCTTATCTCATCCTCACTGGGTTGTTGGGCCACCAGCAAGTGCAATCATCACTGTGACCTGATCATCCTGGTCACATCAGCAGAGGACTCTGTGCAGCCGCTTTACAGCTGTCAGAAAGGTTTCAAGTGTCCCCCAAGCTCAGGTGAGGCTGGTTGTGTGCACCCTGTGTGCACCCTGTGAAGACTTTTTTCAGACAAAATAAAGGCCGGCAGTCAAGGCCCCAGGAGCTGGGAGTCTACGGCAACCTTATCTGCTCCTGGGTGTCTGGCCCCCTATTTCTGCTCTGGTAATACCGTATTGGCTGCAGAGGCCCCAAAGCACCTTCCCACCACCATCAGAGAGGTCACAGTACCCCTACAACACAGTTGGAAAGTCTGGTGATGGTTGCCCGCCGATGTCTACCTGAGGGCCAAGGGTCAAGGGTCTCGCTAGCCAGGAGCTTTACCAAGATGCCGTCATGCTCCTAGGAGGCAGGCTCCGCCCCTTCTTGTAAGCAATATTTCAAACATATGCAATAAAGATATAATTTCCATCAATATTAATTGTTTTTATCTCCCACCATATTTTATTATCACTTTGACACACAATAAAAAGTCAACTGGCATTTTAATCTCAATATTAAGGTATGAAACCCTCTTATCTTGGAGATTTGATTCCCCTGTTTTGATTCAGTCGCAGAGTTCCCACACTACTTGGATAATCCTTTTCTCGACTATTAGATTTTTAGAAGGCACATACTATTGAGTGAAATGTGTTCTTAAATCTGAAGCCTCAAGACCCATCTTAACTTGCCTCCTCAGACACTAACAGGCCTGTCAAATAATAATTGCAGCCAAGCTAGTTTCAATATGAGAATCACAGTGAATTTATCTCAGCAGAGCTCTCCCATGGAATAAATATGAAAAGTAAACAATTCCTACCTCTGTACCCAGAAATTTAACAGCGATATGTTATATACAGAATCTTAGAACCAGCCACCAACCTGCTCACTACATATGGCAGGAATGGATCACTGAAATAATATCGACTACCAAAATATCGACTACCCAAAATATCGAGGAAAAAATATCTACAACCAAAATATCGAGTTTGTATGTACAAACAGGTAAGTACAAAAATATCGAGTACAAAATATCGTTTACAAAAATATAGTTGTAAAAAATATCGACTTTAATAAAAACAATGTTTAATTACATTAATATAAAACATTAATTACTAAAATATAATTAACAATACTTAAAATAGCTTTTAATAATTAAATAATTAATGAAAGTAAAAAAATAATATTTTTTTAATCATATTTCTTAAAACATATATATATATAGTAACAAAATTTAATTAAATAATAGCCAATATTATTAACGTACAAATACAAAAGAGTAAAAATTACTATTCCCACTGAAAAGAGTGCAACAGTGGATATATGACGTTACAACGCAACTTTTACAACGCACTACCATTACAACGTAAGTATTGGTAAGTATATAATACATTTTTTAATTTAAATTATTTAAAATTATTTAAATATAATTTAATTTAATTTCATTTCATTAAATTAAATTAATGTAAATTTAATTTTACTTTATTTTTACACTTTACCCCTGTACCCCTGTACCCCAAAACTGACCCTGAACCCTAAAAAAACCCTTTACCCAAAAACCCAAAACTGACACTGAACCCTAAAAATACCCCTTTACCCAAAAACCCAAAACTGACCCTGAACCCTAAAAATACCCCTTTACCCAAAAACTAAAAACTGACCCTGAACCCTAAAAATACCCCTTTACCCAAAAACTAAAAACTGACCCTGAACCCTAAAAATACCCCTTTACCCAAAAACTAAAAACTGAACCTGAACCCTAAAAATACCCCTTTACCCAAAAACTAAAAACTGACCCTGAACCCTAAAAATACCCCTTTACCCAAAAACTAAAAACTGACCCTGAACCCTAAAAATACCCCTTTAATTTAACATAATTAGCAATTAATCAATTAAATTAAAATAATTACCAATTACATTTTAATTAATTAACAAATATTATTTAATTACCAATTAATTAATTATTACTACCAATTAATAAATTTACAGATTTAATTAATTATAATTAAATTACTTCCCACCCTATTCCCCTATAAAACCACAACCCGCTACAGGAAATACATTATTTTAATTTACATAATTAGCAATTAATAAATTAAATTAAATTAATTACCAATTAAATTTTAAATAATTAACATATATTATTTAATTGCCAATTAATTAATTATTACTACCAATTAATAAATTTACATATTTAATTAATTATAATTAAATTACTTCCCACCCTATTCCCCTATAAACCCACAACCCGCTACAGAATAAAATTACACAATAATTTAAAAAAAATCATTAATTAAAAATAATGATAACATAAAATGACACTTTTCACACATATTATAACATAAAAACACTATAAATAATTACATATTATATAAAAAACGATATTTTTTACTTTCTATATTATTTACAGTCGATATTACTTCACTTACCTTAAAAACAATATTTTGGCTGTCGATATTCTGTCCTGTCGATATTTTCTCCAAACGATATTTAAAACTCGATATTCTGTCCAAACGATATTTTGGAGTCGATATTATGTCTGTGCACCGGCAGGAATATGGAGTCCTACGAGCCAGAAGACCTGGTGGCAAATTTTAGACACCAGTGGAGAACCGTCCATGGATGTGACTAACTCACTGGATGGTATTGTGAAGAAGGCTGAAATCACATATCTTCAAAGGGCATTTGAGAAGTGGAGCTGGGAAATAGTGAAGAATTAGCATTGGAAGGAGTGCGTTTGAACTCTATTAAAGAAATGAGTACACATGCTCATAAATCCAGATCTCCCAATAAACTATGAAAATTGCTTGACGTCCCCACAGTCAGGAGGCATGAAACCTAAGGTAGGGCACATTGCAAAATTGGAGGCAGTGTGGCCAAACCTACGAGACTTGGTGGGAAACCTGTATTTGATTGATAAGACTTACAGATGGGAAAAGCAGAATAATCAAACTTGAGTCTATGGAAGGGGTCAAATAGCTGAATGAGGCTGTTCATTTCCTATTTGTTATTGGTAACTGACTAATGGTATGGGGTGCATATTTGCATATTTGTTACATTTCCCAAGTTCTTTGTTGAAGGTATCTGTATTGATTGCCGAAGACAGCTATAGCCATCCACCATGAGAACTTAAAAAATACCTTATGCTGAACAACACCTGATTTCACCTAGAGTACCAGTTCATATTGGGCCGGGTGGCAGGTGGAAAGGCTCAAAGATTATTCCTAAGCCATTTTTAAATGTTACACACGTTTGCATATATTGTCATATTTTATTGTGTGATACTGAACTGCATTGACCTTCTTTGACACTATCACAGGTGTTTTCTAAGTTTCCACAAAATCCCCTCTTTCTAGTACTACATATCCCGCTAACATCCTAACATTTTAAAACAAGCACATAAATGCCCACTTGAATACGTATCATATAGTACACCCTTAAATACATTAAACATTAGTCGCTCCAATGCAACCTTTATTTATAGGTCCTTGTAACTCACCCAATAGCCACCATGCAAATACCAGGCCACAAAGATCCACAAACATCCAGAGCAGTGAGCAAAGACCAGACTATCATAACCTAAATGGACTCACATGGCATATCTAATGTAAAAAAAAGTGTTAACTTGTTTGAACAACATCCCCAGACATAGTCCTATAATAGGAGACCAGATTATCACCATTTGAGTCAGCAAAACTGGAAAGAGATTGGGTGGGAAAGGTATTGTATGCCTATAATTAATAAAATATGTATATGGCATAGTTGTATCTCATACAAATAAATGGGGTAGTGTACATCCATTTCAAGAAACACTACAGGTAACAATAAATAAGGCCTGGGAGTATAAAGAAGGTTGATATGCTTGTGCTAAGGTTACCTGGCAGGCTAAGGTCCTAGGGTTGGGATCAATATGTACATATACATCCGGCGGATGCTTCTTTTCTCAGCTATCTAGAACAATAACAGAAATCAGCAAACAGAAAGTGATCACAGGAGGTGGACTCAGACATGAACAGATAAAGTAAATTAGATGCAAAAAAAAGAACAACAGAGACCATTCCATGACTTAATGACGAGAGTGATTACACATTTGTGTTGTGTAAATGGAACTTGAAAGGGTGACAGAATACCCTTGACTCCAACATAATGGTGAGCCCACCAGATATAAAAGTGGGCAGCCTTTTGGTGTAACAATGTTTCCCCAGTGGTTACACCCCGCCGATGAATTAAGGGCCACCGGTAGGTGACCTGTATGTCTGCCCACCATCAGTGCCAGGAAAACCCAAGTGGTAAGGGGCAGTAAAAACTGCAGAATTACCCCCTTGCCTTGGGAGATAACTCCCATAATGAGGGGGGAATAATTTTTTTTGTATTTTAAAAAACAAAATCCCTGTTCAATGAAGTTACAATGCAACCTAACAAGGCATTGATGGGAACCACCTTGACAACAGTTTCTGTCAATGCATTACATTTTCTCTGGCTCAGAGCACAGATATAAATTTGGTAGTAGAACCTCCGTGATGGCGTAAAATACTCCTCCACCCTGGAGAATGGCCTAACTACCAACACATATATTTGGCCCCAAGTCTCGTCACTACAACTTCAGGAATAGAAGCAATACACTTCCACTGTTTGTGAAAAAAACCTTACCTTCATCTTATTAAAAAGGCTATGCCAGGGAATTAATAACCAATCCCACTCGTCTCCATTACTCCGGTTCACTCATACATACCATGCAATTTTCACGCTGACAACATAGAAAATCATTACTAAAAATCCTCAGCAAACGCAATTATCAACAAAGCACTGTAACTTTAATCATTCCATGAAAAAGAGTCATTCAGTGTGTTCAGTTTGCTGTCTTTAGTTCACAACGCCCAGCTAACAAGTCTTTCCTCGAGTTCCGACCCGGCTGGTTAAATAGATTTGTGTCAAGCTGAGTAAAAAAGATCCTGTATTGCTATCTCCTGATTACAGGATTATGCACACACCAACTACCGTTCAGTCTAGTGTGAGACATTATTATGTTCCAATATGTCTTGTCCTTTCCTGTTAGCGAGTACGCTTGAAGAGTCAGATTCCTCCGTGGCTGTGTCGTGCCTAATCTGAATTTGTAAACAAAAGCATATCCCTGCACCTCACTGTCAAAAAGACCAATCCTACTTGTCAGACTCATCACTTCTCTTATTTCTCCTCACCTATAATGGAGAGTGAGCTATCACCCAAAAGTCCTTGATGTGTTATGAAAATCACACTAGTTAATCCAGTATTGCAGCCCTACTGTAATAGTGCCCTGCATTGCCTCTCAATTCCCCTACCCCCTCCACTGGTTCTCTGACCAGGCTGGTCAAATAGATTTGGGTCCTCCTCCAATCTGAGTAAAAAAGTTCCTGTATTGCTATCCCCAGTTGATTAAGATTCAAAGAATACTTAATAACCCATTCCAGACTTCACCCCTTAAAAGTTTTAGAGGCTCGAGAGAGACTAGTCATGTCTTACCTGATTACAGGTAAGATTATGCACACACTGTCTACCGATCAGTCCAGTGTCAGACGTTAGTATGTTCTGATATTTCTTGTCCTTTCCTGTCAATATAGATGCCAAAATGGCAGAATATATTGTCCGCCATGGTATTTAAACATACCCCCTAGCCTCCGTTCCGGGTATGTCAAACGCATTCAGGTGCAAACCTGTTAGCGAGTACATCTGCAGAGTCAGATTCCTCCTGCGGCCGTGTCGTGCACTGTGAACCGGAAGCAGAAATGATAACTTCAGCCCCAGTATTTGGCTATATGCAGGGCCTTTGGTTGGGATTGCATTTTTGTTCATAACTGTGCTTGGGGTAGTCCTAGGAGGATGGGACCACCACCGAATCATTTCGCATGATGTGCTCTTTGTGAACAAGGCATGTGGTTGGCTCTCTCCCTAGGTTAGGGAGAATCCCAAACCTCTCTCACTGCATGCTATATTTCCATTTTCACTTTTGTAAAATGACTATATGCATTTTGGCATGTAAAGATAGAATTATTTAACTAAAGGCACTGCTTTCTATATTTTAATTTTTATGAGATGATTATATGTATTTTAGCATGTAAAAATAGTTTTTTGTTGTTTTACTAAAGTTATGTGAGATTTCTGTTTTATTAATATGCATAATAAGCATAACAGGGAGTTCATGCAAACACTCTTGAGTAAGCTACTGCACCCACAACCCTTTGATAAAACATCTTTACGTTTACATGCTAAAATGCATATGCAGAAAATAAGCATTGCAACTGCCAGTGTGTCAGTCGCATCGAAGTGCCTAGTGCGGGACCACCGACAGCCTGTCGGGAAGTCCCATCTACGATGGGGTTGCGGGCGGTCAGAAGTCTGCCCGCCATCCTAATCGAGCCCTAAGTACTGTGTTTCAAGGATTGCATGAGATTTCATAGAAAAACGATTTAATGAAATTACATTACTGAGACACCATATAAGCTAAACTGTTTTCAGTATGAAAGGGATTTGCCCTGTCATAGAAATCAATTCACAGAATGTCTATGCCCATTTCTGAACCTCTAAAAGCCTGTCCTAGCACTAAACTCCACCCATCCTAGAACCCTAAAAACCCCTCCCTACAGCTAATCTACACCCATCCCTGACTCCTAAACCACAACCATCCCCGAACCCTAAAAGCACTTTTTACACCTACAATCCACCCTTAACTGTAAAAACCCATCACTGCCCATAAACCCCACCTACTACTAAACCATAAAAACCTTTCTTTGCCTAAACCCTGCACAACCCTGACCCCTTAAAATCCCACCCCACACCCAAACTCCATCCATTCCTGAACCCTGAAAAATACTCACTGCCCTTAAATACCACCCATCCATGCACCTTAAAACCTCCTCAGCCCCCTAAATTCTAACCATACCTGAACCCTAAAAAGACACTTATCACCTCTAAATTTCACAAATCCTCGTATCCTTAAAACCCCTCACCACCCTAAGCTCCACCCACTGCTGAACCCTAAACGCTATTCACCCCGTATTCTTTAGCCATCATTGAATGCTAACACCCCTCAACACTCCTACACTCCACCTATCCCTGAACACTAAAACACCTGATATCCTAATCTCCACTCTGTCCTGAACCCTAAAACCCCCTCACCTCCACTATACTCCACCCAGTCATGATATCTAAAAGAACTCTTACAGCCCTTAAACTACACCCATTCCTGACCCCTAATATCCCGTCATCATCTGTGCACATTACCTATGCTTTACCTCCAAAACCTAGTAAAATAATCCTAAACACCACACCTGTTTAATGTAATTTTGGATCTTTCCTTCAAATTATTTTTCATTTTAAAATGTTACCTTTATGATGTATTCATATTTCCTTAAAATTGGTTTTCTATGAACTATTTCCCCCAATGTATTTTCTCAGTTTTGTATTTCCATTAATTCACATACATCACTACTAACAAGTACTAAAGTGCTTGTGTTCTCTCCCTCAAACATGGTAAAATTGGCCTACACCTAATAGGCACATATCATTTACTTGTAAGTCCCTAGTAAATAGTAGGTCATGTACCCAGGGCCTGTAAGTTAAATGCAACTAATGGGCTTGCAGCACTCATTTTGCAACCCACTAAGCATTTTGTAACATGTCTCCGGCTTACCACTGCCACCTGTAGTGCAGTTTTAAATTACCATTTCAACCTGACAAAATAAACCTTTTGCCGAGCCTAACCCTTCCTTCTTAATAATGATATGTTACCCTTAGGGATGCCCTAATGGCTGATAGGCCAGTGTGGTGGACTTGCCCTTTTGGCAGTTTCACCCTGAAACTTTTTGCATTCTCCTAGCCTTTTTCTGTAACCTGGTGTTGGTGATTTTAGGCCTCTGAGCACTTTAGCTCTGGGGTCCAGTGTAAAGTGCGTGCGATCTCTGTGTATGTGTGGTGAGATGGGCCTACCCTCCCATAGGAATGCATAGGGGATATGTGTGCCCAGTGGTGAATAGGGAGATCTGCATGTTGATGGGAGGGAGGAGTTGCACCTGGGACCTGAATAGGACTGTGCCTACCCTCCGCAATCCCAGCTCTGCCCCCTGTGGTGCGTCTGAGCCCCTAGCCCCCACCTGACAAAGGAGAGAAGAGCTGAGCAAAACAAAGTGCCCCAAAGCACCCCCATTCCAGTTCTGACTTGTATCCTCCCAGCCCTGTGCTGTGACACATAGGGTTTTTCTAATAAAAATATAGGGGCTGTGTACCCACAAGATTGTTAAGTTCTTGGTTGCTCTTCCTGCCAGGGCGTGCTGCTGCTGGGGCCCGGGAGAGGGGGGGGTACCATGAGGACTTGCCTCCTTGGGCTCTACATTGCCCTTACTCTCTACAGGACCTTTTTGCTTCATTTTCTTCACCTAAAGACAATGCCTTTTTATTGGAGGACCTCTGCTGGCTACTAGAGGTGTGGCTTCTGGGCACCTTGTGAGCGCCATATTTTTCAGTCCTCCAGGAGCGCTTTATATTTTGGTTTCCAGGAGGATGGAGCGCTGTGACCTATCTATTTGTATTCTTCTCTACAAGGGAAGAGCGTGGGTTGTGCAGCGCCGAGCTGGAGCCCCTGTCGGAGGGAATCCCCATGGTAGGGATTCCCCTGTGATACAGGACAAAGCGGGAGCCCACCCCGCTTTATACTTTCAATTCGGAGGGAGCCTACCCCTCATTTCTGCAGGATTTGCTTTTAATGTAAAAGCAGGTGCCCACCCCGCTTATTCTTCTCTTTTACAGGTATGGGTGCCCACCACGCTTATGCTGCCAGAAGATGAAAAAGTCAGGCACTCCTGCCCGTGAACAGTTGGGAGCACCGGCAATGTAGGGAGGTGTTGGAGGCAGGCGGGAGCCCACCCCGCCTGCAGGTAGTCCCGTGTGGTTGAGGGAGGCCCCGCATACACAGAGAACTCAGCGAAGTGAGAGATCCTTGGCAGTAGAGCGGCAGTCTTAGGGCTACAATATCCTTGGCGGGGACGCTCTTGCCCCACCTTGCATATATTACGAGTTTCCTTACCTCCACACTTTTCATGGCAGTGTAACCTCCAATGAAAAATGTGGTGGTGAGGAAACAAAGGTAGACCATAAAATGCATGGAACTTTAGGCTTGCTTCTTTTTATTGCTGGTCAATAACTGTTACTGTATGATGCAATTGATATTGATGGAACTATTGTAACTTACATGAAACTGGTATAAAGGAAAGGAGGAAGCAAAGGGGGGCCTGCAGGACCTCCTTATGCCTTTGCCCCTTGGGATGAATGCAGGGGGGCACATGTTGTGCCCCCCTGTGTGCATGCACCCCAGTACCTGCACGACATGGTCTGCATCAGTCCATGCCGTGCATGCAATGTTTTTTACGTACCCATTGTGATGTCTATTTCATAGGCACTGCTGTGGACAGAAGGAAACTCCTAAACTGGCTTGCGGTTCAAACACAGGTTTTGCGATGCTGGAGCAGAGCGAGGCTGTTCCGCCCCTGCTTCAGCAAACAAATAAGGCCCAAAATCTGATCCCATACCAGTTTATGCAATTTTCATAAACTTTGTTGATTTAAAGTTAGAATATTAGATATTACCCCATCTATTAACACACTTTACACCAGTTTTTGCTGGCTTGGAGATTGAATTGTTAAACTCGCCCACGTATTGTATCCTCTTTCAAAGCTTGTTTTATGTGAATAGTAAGTCTCACCCTTTTCATTTCTGAACTGTTCCCTACCCTTTGTGAGTCTTGAGAAAGGCTGTTAATTCTCATCCTCTTCTAGTATGCACTTTTCCTACTTTTATTGGGATTAGAGTTAGAATGATAGTATCCTTATAAAGCACGGTTCCCTGTTTTACTTGGGACATTGATGAAAATGTAGATCATAACCTTAATGTACAAATGATGTACTTCCCACAATGTGCAGAGATTATAACCATATATAAAAAAGGTGACAGAGAGGACCCTGCCAAGTACAGACCTATACGTTTAATTGATACAATTCAGAAGGTAGTTGGCAGGGTCATAGTTAATAGAGTAGGGACATGGCTAAATGCGGACAATATTCTGACCCACTTTCAGGCGGGTTTTAGGAAAAATGTGGGCACGATGGACCAAGTTTTCAGGTTCTGTGCAGTATACTGGAAATCTGTGTCCGTCGCAAAGGGTAGCCTATATTTGCCCTTTATTGACTTAAAAACTGCATTTGATGTAATCCCCCGTGATAAGCTCTGGAAGGTCTTGTTGGACATGGGGTTCCCGTGTCATCTTTTGCAGTTTGTTGTTAGGCTACATGAAGATACTTATGAAAGAATCCGGTGGGGTAGCCAGGGTCAGCTAACAGGGAGGGTGCCAGTCAGCAGAGGGGTTCGCCAGGGCTGTGTTATGGCTCCGACATTGTTCTCCTTCTTCATCAATGGGGTGGTAGACCATTTGAGGGAGGACTCTGCGGATGCTCCAGTCCTGGCTGGGGACACCCTCCTGATGTCCAAAACCCCAACGGGCTTACAGAAACTCTTCGATCGTTTTAGTTTGTTTAGTGACGAGCGAGGGTTAACTATTAATACCTCTAAAACGAAGTTGATGGTGCTATCCTCTAAAACACATGGCTAGGAAAGTCCATCTCACCTTAAATGGGGCTGCTTTAGAGGTGGTCGAAGAATTTGACTATCTGGGAGTCAGGTTATGTAATAACATGAAATGGGACTCCCATTTAGCAAAAATGCTCCTAAATCTTAAAAGGGTTTCCGGAGTAATCCTGAGCAATCAGCGCCTATCTATCAGTAGGCCAATAGCCCCGGCCCTTGCAGTATATGAGGGAAAGGCGCTAGCTTCGGCGGTTTATGGTTCCGAATTGTGGGGAGGAGAGGACACGATTGATCTGGTAAGAGCTGAGAATAAGTTTGTGAGAGACTTAGTATTGCTCCCTTACTCGACCCCTCTGAAATCCCTTTTTAATGACATGGGCAAGCGATCAATTGCGGATATAGTACGCCTCCGCCCCTTGCTGTTCTGGGTGCGCCTGAGAAGGACACCAGAATTTGCAAAATATGCCTTGGTGTTGGACGAGTTGATTAACCTGAATGCCTAAAAAAAAAAATAAAGTGGTTCAATAAATTAAGACAGCTGGTGATGAGTCTAGGCATGGCTGAATTTTGGGTTTCCCAGTCACCACCCCACAAACAAATTGTAAAAAAAATGTATTGGGAGTGGGTGGAGGCTGCGGACCTAAAAAGTACAAAGTGGGGGCCATTGACTAACCAATTTTTGGAACATAAGCCAACTAGGAAGTTAGAGCCCCTTCTGGATTACATTCAAATCACTAGAGATAGATCCCTCTTCTTGAAGATGAGATATGGTATACTTCCCCTGAAAAAGTTTACAGCGGGGTGGAAAAGAGCAAGGGATCATGATGCCACTTGTCCAGGCTGCCCATGCATGAAAGAATCTCTACCTCATTTTTTGTTTGCTTGTAGGGCTTACAAGTCCCCTAGAGTAAGATGGTTAAAACCTGTGTGTAGAGAGATGGGTGTTAGAGATTTTAGGATTTCACTACGTATCCTTTTAACTGATACAACTTCCATGTTTATTGTCTCTGGGGTTGCAATGTATCTTTCTAGCGCTTGGCTTAAACGGACTAGGCTACTAGATAATATTAAAAAATAAAAACTCCCACCTTATCTAGATACATGAACATTATTGAAAATGCACTTTAGCCCTCTGTAATTATTTTTTTTATTGTATAGAGGTTTTTTAATTATTTTAAGATGAAATGGATGTAATACTTTGTACGTTGGTTTTATGTTTAGTAAATGTCTGTACTTTTATGATATGAATATATCGAATAAAGTATTACAACAACTTCCCACAATGTAAGTAAGATTGGAGTTAAAATTGTAAATTGACCCCAATAATTTAAATGTTTTCCACAATGTTTGTGAGACTGGAGTTACAATACTTAATACATGCACTCTCCCAATTTTCTTGTGGGCTTGGATTTAGACTATTAAAATACCCTCCTCCCCCTCTGTTATAAATTGAGTTGCTGGTTGAATGGGGTGTGATCCCTGGTCAAGCAGCAACCACAATCCTAGTCAGTGTAAGGCACAAGCAATCCCTCAATTAACCTGTGATAACCACGGTGGATTGCGAGCTTGCTAAGGGACCACTGAACAAAGTACCTTAAATTCAAGTTGCAGAATACTGCGTGTATTTAAAAGAAGAAGAGGTGATGCGTCGGTTCCGAGGTGCAGCAAGACTGGTCCTGTGCATTGTCATCGAGGATACCGTTGACGGGGGCTTGCAATGTGAAGTCCTGGCATCAAGGATGTGGCATGCAGCCAGGTGATAAGGTGGTTCTGATGAAGCTGCTAGCCTGCAATGTGGTGGTCATCGGGGAGCAGCCATTGATGAAGGATGCATGTACCTGGGGCAGAGATGCACCGCACCATCGGTGATGCGTCAGGTTCGAGGATGCAAAGGGCACTGCAGGCCTTCCGCACCCAGAAACAGCAACAGCAGTGATGCATCTGTTCTGTATCACTCAGGTGAGGAGATGTTTGTTTTGCCAGAGGTTCCACTGCTTAGCAGAGAAGATGCACTGGTTCTGTAGATAAGCCCATTAGTCCCTCCACTGAAAGATCCAGGACTGGGGTGGTACCACTGGCAGGGTAGACTCACAGATGGCAGAGTTCAGGTGCAGATAAAAGGTTATTGGAAGACTATTATGTATGTGAGGCCCAGATCAGGAGGCCTGGCAAGTAGCCCTTGGAGAAACTCTTGGTTCTGGGGTCAGAGATGCAGGTCCAATCCTTATCATCCCGACAAGAGGCCAGCAAGCAGCAGATCAGCACAGCAAAGCAGAAGTCCAGCAGAGTAGTATTCCAGCAAAGTGGCAGTCTTTCAGCAGCACAGCAGTCTTTCTTCTTGGCAGAGTATCCACAGATACAGAAGTCCGAAACGCATAGGTGGGGAAACCTATAGGAAAATAAAACAAACAGCGTAACCAAAAGTGTTGTGCGGCGTCTTCTTTGATGAAGAAATCTTGCTTCAGCAGATACAGAAGTGTATTGAAGTGGTGGTGTCTGAGGTCCAGTTCTTATACCCAATGGTGCCTCTAAATTTGGAGATTTCAAATAGGTACCTTTAGAGTGCATAGGTGCCCTGCCTTCCTGCCTTAGCTCCAGACTCACTACAGGGGGGCGTGCAGCCCTTTGTATGTGAACAGGACCCAGCCTATGCAGGTGTAAGTGAGGCTGTGTCCAGCTCCTCTCTCCCATCAGGATGGCCCAACATGTCAGATCTATTGTGTGTGGCTGTCTAGGTAGAATACACAAAGCCCAATCGCTTAGGCAAGAAAATGCCAACTTTCTAAAAGTGACTTTTTCAGAATTTCAGAAATGTGAAATCCAACTTCACCATAAATTAGGATTTTAACCAGTTATAACTTCCCATTTGGAAAATGCACTTATGAAATATAAAAAGCTAATCCCAATGTTAGCCTATGGGAGATATAAGCCTTGCAGTAGTGAACAACAAATTCAATAGTGTTTCACTACCAGGACACGTAAAACTTAAAATAACTGGGCTTGCTTTTTAAATAAAGCCCCCCCCTGCCCTCTGGGCTGTCCAGGGCCTGCCCTAGGGGGACATATGTATTAAAAAGGAAAGTTTGGGTCTGGCAAGAGGTTAAACTTGCCAGGCCCACATCGCAGTTTAAAACTGCTCACACAGGCTCTGCAATGGCAGGCCTGAGACATGGGTAAATGGTCACTTAAGTGGGTGGGCCAATCAGTGCTGCAGTTCCACTAATAGCATTTAATCTACAGGCCCTGGACATATGTAGTACACTTCCTTAGGGACTTATGAGTAAATTAAATATGCCAATTGTGGGTACGCCAAATTTACCACATTTTAGGGAAAGAGCACAAGCATTTTAGCACTGGCCATCAGAATACTAAGCCAGCAAAAACGAAGTCACAAAAACAGGAGGTTTGAAAATAAAAATTTAGGGGAAGCACACCAAGGATGTCAGGTCTAACACCCTTCATTTATGCACCTTTCGAACTTTCTTTGGCTGGTTTTTGGAATAGATCATTTTAACCACTACATGTATCAAATATTTTCAGTGTTTGTGGGCTGGACTGGAGTTAGATTAATACATCCCACCTGCTTAATTTACGTACATTCCACAACCAGTCTCAGTTCCAGAACAAACAGCAACCCACAGGTGAGGATGCCCACATATAATAACAAATATGTAACTACAAGTTCTTGAATCAAACTTAGTCATGGTCAAGCGAGGGGTCCTCCAAAATAATCTAATCATATCCTTGAACAATGCTTTGAAAGAAACCAATCCCTGTCGGTCGAAAGGAAGTGTGTAACCTTCTGTCCAGAGTTTTATTTCCTGAAAAACATGAATTGCCCTACCACTAAACAGCACAGATGTGGTGCACTAATAAGCATGCCGTGAAGACGTATGAACTGCATGCCCTCTCCAGAACTCTGCCTGTTAATGTGATAGTCAACATCTGCAACAGAGTATTTAGCTAAAGCAGAGACAGATATAAAGCAAGGAGGTGTAAATTGTAATGTTTGACATTGGGTGGGGTGTGAATTGTTGACCAATCATTCAAGTGCAAATGTTTAATAAGTATAGCAAGGCGAGAAAACAGCAATAGGTATTTGTTTTCTGGGCTGCAAAATGTCTGAAGCCATTATTGATTACAAAAAGCTTTCATGTTTTATTAATTTCTATATTTATATGCTGAAAAACGGCTCAGCGGACTAATATAAATAATACTGAAACAAATGTTAAAGGTCACATCACATATTTGAAACCTAGTGGGCCCATTCACCCTTCCATCTTTCTGACGTTAATAAAATGAGTACCATTGAAAGGGCTTTTAGTAACGCTTGTCATTGCAGCATTTTGCTTTTCAAGCGATACGACACTGTATAGACAATGAGGAATTATGTTCATTCCTTTAAAAAGATTGATACAAACTATTGGAATATATTTTATATATGATCCTGAAATGTCCTGGATTGTCCTTATTTCATGTATTTAGCTTAGTGTTAGGCTCTTTGATAATGTTATCAAAATCGGGTGGACCAATACTTGTCTTTTTGGAAAAACCATAGTATTGAGATTGATCAACATTTACAGAATTCGTACCGGATATATTGTATTATGCACTTTTTATATACATCTATTGTAGGAAGACATTTTAACACACTCATTAATTTGAAGGTACATTCATTTGTTTTTGTGAAAGCAGTTCATTCTCTGTTGGGCAGACTTTTGCTTGGAAAAGGTTAGCTTTAATGACCAAATTCGTCACTGTTTGGAATACCTTAAAGGTCAAGACACATGATTTCTCTTGTTTTAAATAAAACTCTCCATTTAAAAAAAAAAATACGTCTCCTTTGATTTCATGTAAATATCAAAGATGTTTGCACTGTAATAATTTGAACATTTGACATTTATCCAACACATTAGCTTTGTACTACAATGTCATATCATACTCTAATGATTCCATATGAAAAGAATCTGATTGATTTGGATGGCATTGTGGGTGCACGGCTGGCCTTTCATACAAACTCAATTTTCTCGCATTCTTTTGAATTAAATGAAACTCTTTAATGTTGTATCTAAACAATTGTGGTAGTGGACACGTCAATACTTTTTGTGGGCCTCTTAACACACACATTTGCATATTTTCATTGTATTATACAGCTACTTTGATATTATTTTGATTTATGGTGAATTCCTTTAAAATTGTTTTAAATTATCTAATGTCTATACTTCAATTCCTGGGGTGATACGGCACAAAAGGAACATTTACCTGTTTTCATAGCCTTAATGGAGTAATCTCAGGTGGGGAGACTAATATAGTTAAAAAAACACCACTGTTAAATCTGGTCTTCTGAATTCTAGGGAAGTTATTGAGTCTGCAACTGTGTTCAATTCTCATACAATTATCAGGCCTCTTAGGGACATAATGTTGCATAGTTTTAAACCAATGTGAGTTGGATGCCTCTCTCCTTGACTTTCTAAATGGGAGAAATTTACTTTTTTCTGCAACACTATGGGGCATATTTACAAAGAGTTATCGCAGCGTTAGTGGCACCTTTCTGCCGCTAATGCGGTGATAATTTTATCGCCCTATTATCAAGCTGTCGCTAACAGCCGTTAATGACAGTTTTTCTGGGAAAACGTCCGTTGTAAAGATCGCCACTTCTGTTAGCAATAATTATGTGCTGGAGAGGCACTCCAGTGCAAAAATGGCCGCAAACCTGACTTCTTCATATTCACAAGGGGATCCTTGAAGTTCTGAAGACCAAAAAAACTGTCTCTAACTGCAGTTAGAGCTCGTTACTTAAGACCAGAAAATAGCTGGTCTTAAAAATGGGGATAACACTTGAGGCATCATCTCTGCAGGTTTTGGAGCTGGACAGCGCTGCAAGCAATTTTGCAGCGCTGCCCTGCGAAAAAACTACAGTGCAGGAATGCGCATCATCAATAAGTCATGAAAAGTGTTGCAGCGCTGCGACAAGACAGCTTTGCAACACTTCTCACTACGCCCTTCTTGGGACAGCATGCATGCACTGTGTTCACTGGACAGTGATCCATGACACAAGTGATTACAGATATGTCAGGAATCCTGACGTATCTGTCTGCGCCAAAGTCACGCATTGCTGCAGTCATGTCACAACCATGACGCAACTTCATCAATGCATGGGGCCAGTCTTTCCCTGTGGCACTGCATCACTCTCACCCCTGCCTTCAGGCAGGCTAAAAGTACTGACGCAGTGCCATTCATGAGGGGTGTCCGAATGTCGGCGCTGTTGGAGAGCCCTTGTGGTGGTTGCGCGCTGCGGTGTCATCGTTTGGAAGCATTGGTGGAGGAGTGTTGGTGAGGAGGGAGTTGATGAGACGTTCTTCGGTAGCCTTGATCCAGCTGCGGGAGGGTGCGATGAGGCGGCGGCGTCCTGTCGGCAAGGTGAAGACGTGATGTTACCAATGATGGTCGGTCCAGGAGAGTTCGGTGTTGTGGCTATAGTGGAAGTTCCCGCTGGCTGAGGTGACATGCTCAACCGTGTGTCCTGTTATGTGGCTTGTTGCGATGACTTGCTGCTTCTGTATGATGTAGGGGACCTTCCCAGGAGGGGGTAGTGTCCTGGTCACTGGGGTTGTCCAGGTGGAACTTGAGTTCACCAAGTAGGATGTCATTGGTGGATGGGAGAGCCTGGGGTGCAATGAGGTCTACAATGGTATTGGAGATTGGGGGGCATTTCCCGGGGAGCCTGCATATGAGGGTGCTGCAGATGATGTGCTTGGTCCGGATCGGGGATTTGAGGTGATCCATGGTAACCCTTGGGTCATTAGAGTGTGTGGCCAGTTGGAGTGTGCTACTGTAGGTGATGGCAATGCCTCCTCCTTGACAGTCGGGGTGCTCCATGCGGGTGATACTGCAGCCTTCAGTGATGGCGATGGCAATGTCCAGTCCGGAGCAGAGGGTGGTCCTGGCAGGTGAGGTGGTGTCCAGGGTTGATGGCAAGGAGGGTGCTGGTGTTGTTGCGGTGGAGTGTCCAAGAGGAAGGCTTCTTGGTGCTGAGCGTGGTCCATGGGCAGACACACGCAAATGGCGTAGCCTATGGATTGCCTTTTGCACAGGAGACAACCATTACAATGCAGGCAGTACATTGTTAGCAACACAACTCCAACAACGCAGGTGCCTTTACATCGTATTTGGTTACAATGCATTGTGAGGTCAGTAATGGGGTAATTTAAAAATTTTCGGGTGGTTATGGGTTTTGGATGTAAAATATGAAAATTGTGGTGTGTTTTGGGATACAATATGAAAATCAGGTTGTGCATTTGGCTCAAATCTGATTTTTGGGTGTGTTTTGGTCGCTCAAAAAAGAATTCCAGGGTTCACGGTTGTGTTTGTGGTACAAAGGTTAGTTTTGGGTTGCACTCACTGAAGTGGGATTAGTGATATATATGTCTGCACTATGCAACACCTACTCTACTGTTGAAATGTGCCTAGAATTAGTATGCATTGGAATAAAATGCAATGTTATGGCATGCGTAGCACCTACATATGTGCCTTTGGCACAGGAGTGGTACGCCCGCTGTGCATGGGCGCACAGCGGCTGCCATTGAGAAGAGCTGGGGGGGCTGAACAGCTGTGAGGTGGTAAATGCCGGAAAGAACACTGGATGGGGCGGGGAAGCGGGGATGTGTTTTTGATCGGGTGTTGTAAAAATTTAAATGAGGGAAGTCTTACCTCGAATCCTGGTCCTGTGTCTTTGTAGCTCCTGCTCTCCTGTGCCTGCTTTCAGGAAAAGGAAGTAGGCTAACAGGCTCTCTTCCCTGAGTCAATCACAATGCTGCAATGCAGCAGTGGGATTGGTAATTGGCAACGGGACAAGTCATGCAGACATGGGCCGAAGGGACGGGCATGTTCTCCACGCAGGGGGTAATGCAGCCTGCATTATTAACAGGAAAGTGAGCATGACTACTTTGGGCGGCCTGAGTGAGCCGACCAAACATTGAGCACTTGAGTGGGCATGCCAATCCACCCATGCCCTGTTCCATGTTTGGAGCAATCCTAGCCAACCTCGCACCCCCCTGAGCATACATAGCATAATTACATCATTAGTTATCCCTTGTTTTTCCCTTTTAAATCTGTTTTTTTGGCTTCTTCATGCCCCTGCTTCCCACCGCTGCTGCCCCTGTGGCCTGCACCCCTGTCCTCACCATTCCAGCCTCCTAGCTGATTGTTCCTCCCACTCCCCTACCTAATGGAGGCTGCTGCGCTATCACTCAGCGGACGCGTGCTGCTGGTGAGCCTAAGGGGCGCCTTAGGCCAGCCCGTCTTTGCCTGTCTGCGACCTGACTGCGAACCGTGCCATAAACCCTGGATCTCAAGCCACCCACTGCTACAGCACAGCCAACTGCAATCCACTGCACTCTCTCCAAATCTGTGACTCAGCCAGCAGGAGTCTCAGCCAGTTGTGATATCACTACGCCAGGTACTGCACCTCTCGATGCAGTTGATGCAGCAGGGCCCCCTTAGGCGTGAAGTTGCAGCGCTCACACCACACATGTTCGACATAGCACAGGGGCCTCACCCTCCATAGCGTACGGCCAGTCCAACATCATCTGGCCTGTGATGCAGGGAGACTGCACACACCATTGATAATCCCCAGTGTAGTTGTGGATCTTAGTAGGGGATGCGGACCTCACACGTTAGTGCACAGGAGTCCCTCTTCCATTAACAGCTCCAAAGGGTCTTCTCACACAGGTCAGCAACGTTTCTCCATGCGACCTGCCAGACTTCATCACCAGGTACGGGCGATCGTCGCACCTCAATGTCTACCTCCACGGCTCATCGACTCCACAGCTCCTCCACATCCCGCTCCAGGTTCCAGATGCAGGTCCAGCAAGGCATCCAGGCTCCAGATACAGGTCCACCGAGGTATTCAGGCTCCAGACTCAGGTCCACCAAGGCATCCAGGCTCCAGGCACAGGTCCAGCAAGGCATCCAGGCTCCAGACTCAGGTCCAGCAAGGCATCCAAGCTCCGGATGCAGGCCACCGAGGCATTGAGAATCAAGGCGCAGGTCCAACAAGGCATCCAAGCTCCAGATGCAGGTCCAACGAGGCATCAAGCCTCACATCCTGGTCATCTGGGATGTTGGCTGGCTTGTCGGGGTTGTTTATGTGTGCTGCACTTGGCCCTGGCTGCTCCATTCTGCATGTTATTGTTTTTTATGTCTGTTTTGAATTGGAGAGTGACTGATAGGCTATTTTTTGCATTAGAGGCAAGAAAACACACTTTCAGCTGACTAATGTGAGTTTTTTAGCCACTACTGGGCCTATCGCTAGTTATCGCCCACTAAGGCCGGATTTCCTATCTCCATTGCGCTGATGAGCAGTTTTCACTGCTGTTCCCTGATACTATTGCCATGTAGCGAGGGCTTGTTAATTCGCTGCTAACATGGCGTTAGTTTTCAGGGTTAGGTGGCAATAAAAAGACTACCGCTAACTGGATTTTTCGAAAGGTATCACCAGTCCTTGTGAATATGCCCCTACGTCTTAGGGTTTGCATTTCCACAAACTGTGCCTGAGTGCCCATAATGCTTCTGATGTCTTCTGGGTTAACCTAATAGATTGTTTTTATGTGTATTAAACATTGACCTTGAATATTGAATCCTGAATCATTTTCCTTCCGGGACAAGAAAATAAGGCCATTTCATTTATGCCTGTGAAGGAGAGTATCTGAGGAAAGATGTGGAAGGTGGCACGTTCTTTTTAAATTGAAGTCATGTGGTTTTGCATTTACTATTCTGGACTCCCTACCTAAATAGGAATCTCTCAGTGCTCCTTAGGATATATCCATGAAGATATACCACCATTGCTAAACATTGTATAGTGATGTCCTTAAGGCACTTATACTTTTCGAGGACTCTGAAATCCCTAATGTCCTAAAGTTCTAGCTTATACTTCTTTTTGTTAAGTCACCAAGTTTTTGTCCAAAGTCCCTCTATTGTTTACTGATCATTAGTAACTACATGCTGATTAGTGTCACTATTTCAGTAGATGCATATTAGTAAAGCTATTCATAAACCATCTCTCTCTTTCTCTCAGGTTTTGTCACAATCTGTTCAGGTACCTTTAACAAACCTTATACATAACTTTCGAAAGCCTTGACCTTCTGTCACAGAAAAATCCTTTTTCTGAAACTGGGAGCATCACCATTGCTAACAGTAACTGCAGCAGCAGGGGCACCAGTATTAGGAATGTTGGTGATCATGTAAAAACCCTCTCTCATTTGTAGACTAGTGGTGGCTGTGACCCTTATAATTAGACATTAACATTCAGGACATGTGGATACAAAAGATCAGTGTCGGCTAGCATCTATGGAAATGGATGGGTGCACCCGCGAATAAAATAAAAAAAAAAAAATATATATATATATATGAAAACTCTTATTGAATCCAGATGACACAACGTCCTCTTTGCTTTGAACCTCTTCTTCTGAGACTGCAGAGTGGGCCCCAGCAAACTCCATTGACCAATCCTGGTGCTGCTCACATGCTGTTAACCAGCATAAGAGCAGCAGCCTGATTGGAGCGAGCAGCCTCTCTTGGTGCTCCCCAGTGTACTACAGGACTACACTCTCAACCCACCTGTCTTCAGACAGCCGGGTTGAGAGGTTTAAAGTGTGCATGTCTGGCTGGCCATCGCAAGATGGCCAGCCAAAAAGACATGCACACTTTAAACAGGGCTCAGGCAGCCTTCTGCCCACAACTCCTCCCTGTTGCCACTCAGGAGGATCCACAATGTCCTGACACTCGGTCCAGAACAGGGTGATGATAAATAAAATGGTAAAACATTACTCTTGGGCTTTGGAGGGGTATTTAAATGGGGCAATGCTCCTCCGCTCTAATGGAGAGGTCACCCCTGCAAATGACAGAAAAGTACAAATATATAGAGAAAAGAGCTTGATAGACAAAAGTTATTCAGACAGCAGTGCTAGCCTTTGGATTTAGCATTCATTACATTGAGGCAATTTCGGTGAGGCACTATCCTGCACCATCTTTAGGTTTGGGATTCTAGATATGTCATTTACCCTCAATTTTTGACTTTTACAATTTACTCTGGAGAATAAAACAGAAGTGTACTAGCATTTCACCTTGGAATTTTACATTGGAGGACCATTTGATGTTTGTGCCCCACACCTAACGGTGAGCATCTTTACACAGTTGGGTCTTATGGACAAACAGTGCAAGGTTATTTTCCAGTACTTATGGTATTGTACTGTTTTACCCAATAGAATCATTATTTTTGGGGCACGAGAAGATCTGTTTGTTGAATCTAGATTGAATCCTCAGTGTGGACTCTATCCCTGTATCAAGGAGGTCTTTTGATTTTATTACTGTCTATTCAGTCGCTTAGGCACCCTGTGCTTACATTATTTTATTCATATCATGCACACCATACTTACGTGTGAGTCTGTATTTCCATATAGGCTGTCTTCAACACTTATACCAGTCCTGAGGAAGACATCCGTGATGTGGATTTATTAGCACATAAACTAGGAGTCGAAACGTTGAAGATATTTTGACGAGTCCATGTCCTTGGTCAAGTCATCCTGAAATTGAAACTAATGGAGATAGAGGGTGTTTGTCGAATCATTTGATAAAAATGATGGATATTTGTTTATACTTATGCATCATTTTGTCAAATTGTCGAAGTGTGCTGTACAATACACTGTTGCATTATATGTCATTTTGTTCACTAAGTCACATTTTATGTTTTGTGTATCTATGACAGCAATGTATGAAGGAAATCGTCTTCATTATTTAAAAATATGAATTAAAAAAATATAAATTGATTCATAATTGTGTGGTGTGTTGTATTACATTCATAGTGGAAAAGAAGTGTTAAATACGGTGTAATACTGGATCACACATACTCTAAGGTTGATGTGTTGGTTACTGAACTCATCAGTACAAAGACTGATCTTTTGCATTTGTAGGATCATTGTGGCTCAAGTTAAGAAACTGAATTACTGGGCAGAACACTGGACCGAACACCTTGTACTTCATATCACCATGGGATTCAAACAATGCCTCTATAATCTCACTGTAGGTAATGAGTGAGGAAAAAAGAACCAAAGAACATACAAATGAAAAGAGCACTGTGAACATTTGCAGTCAATGATACAAAAAACAATCACCCGAATAATAAAAAACATTGGATTGTCTCACTGAAAGCTATTTCGAGTTTGTGGCATGAAAGAGGTAATGGCCTTGCTATTCTCGTCTGCACTCTCAACATTGTGCCCATGTGGGAATATCTCTTGCTCTGATGTTCACTCCTGTCAGCATGACAGAGGTTAGAAGCATCCTCTTGAGCACAGGACTGTGGGCCAGATCCTGTAGATGTATTGGTTCACAAAGCTAACGAGAGGGGCTAAGAGGAGCAAAGCGGTTCACAGGACACCCAGAAGACTGTTAAAAGGTTAACCATTAAAACCAACCTTCACGAAGGAATGAGAGCGGTTGCAGAGTGGATGAAGGTCAGCCGCCTGAAGCTGAACTCAGACAAGATGGAAGTCCTCATCCTCGGGTCCACTCCCTCGGCGTGGGACGATTCCTGGTGGCCGACCACACTGAGAGCAGCACCAATACCCACCGACCATGCATGCAACACAGGTTTCATCCTCAACTCAACACTCTCCAGGACCAAGCAGGTCTTCTTACTGCTTCAACACCCTCCGCATGCTCCCCAAGATCTAAAGGTGGATCCCCACTGAAACAAGAACAACGGTCACCCATGCCCTTGTCAGCAGTAGGCTAGACTACGGCAACGCCCTCTACGCAGGAGCCTCGGCAAAACTCCTGAGACGACTGCAACGCATACAGAACGCCTCCGCACGCCTAATCCTCGACGTCCCTTGCCACAGCCACATCACACCCCACCTAAAAGACCTGCAATGGCTTCCCGTCAACAAGAGGATCACCTTCAAGCTCCTCACCCACGCACACAAAGCACTCCACAACACTGGACTGACATACCTCAACAGCTGACTCACCTTCTACACCCAGAACTGCCAACTCCGCTCCGCCAACCTCGCCCTCGCCACCGTTTACCCACATCCAAAGAGCAAACTCTGGCAACAGGTCGTTCTCACACCTCGCCGCCAAAACCTGGGACACCCTCCCCATCCTCCTACGGCACACCCAGGACCACCTCACCTTCAGGAGGCTAATCAAAACCTGGCTTTTTGAGCAGCAGCAGCATCCCTCCCCTCAGCGCCTTGAGACCCTCATGGGTGACTAGTGTACTTTACAAATGCTATGATTGATTGATTGTTTGGCTGTTTTACAGTATCTAAATGAATCCAGGATAAAACAAAGCAATGTCCATCTAAAGCAGACTGCCACTGGGGAAGTCAAGGCAGTCACGGCAAGACCGGTCTGGATCCCAAAAGTCAGGGATCTGGTCAGAGAGAAAATTGTGGAAAAAAAGGAATTTGGACCTTCATACAGAACACCTGTACCAGTTTTTGCAGTACAAGGAACAAGAACCTTACTTTTACCTCCACTTGCCGGGAAAAAGGAGAAAAGATTTGTCTCATTCGACCTAATCAAATCATACTATGTGGCCGATACTGAATAGGAGGCCTTGTAGACTCCACTGTAGCAGATGCCCTCCACTCGCCACAATCCAAGAAGTTGACACAGAAAGACTCATCAAGTTCGAAGAGCCACCTGTAAAGAATGAAGGACTAAGCAAAAATGCTATGGCACTTGTTCCACTTGAACCATATATTCAAAGTCAAACTGAACATCAGAATCATTCACAAGTTGCAATTAGACCCAATATAGAAGTCTACATTAACATGCCTCATCGAGAGGAAAATAATATTTCAACTAATCCCAATGCAATTCCTACAATTGATCGAACTGCTTCTGCTATTTCAGGAACTTTGATATTTTTCCTCTGGATCCAAGCGAGCAGGAAACGACGCCAGCAAATAACACCATTCAAGCAACAATTAAAGGACTTTTTTCTCTTTCTTCAAAAGACATATCTGGCATCACCTTGGATTGAACTCTGGGTAATTTATGGGATATTGTTTTTTCTTTTCTGGCTAGGCTTATTACTAACTTTTAGTATGCTTATTAATGGACACTACCTTCAGCAAAGTTCCACAGTCCAAAAGGTCAACATCCTACTGAAGCCACATCCATCAGCACATCATGAACAAGGAGACTTGTCACCAGTGAACATTACAGCAGTTCCTATACCAGATGGCACAGTATGGGACAAGGTTGATTTCAGACCGACCAAACTTTTAAAAATGAATCACCTATTTAAAATGTTATTAAGTGTTAAAATTACCTCCAGTAAATGTTCTGATGATTGAGACACTGAAACAATCATTAACATGTTGTCTGATTTACAGAAAACTGCTGCATTTTCTAACAATGAAATGTTAGAGAGTTCTTCAGATTATGACACATTGTACTGTTACTGACATTATGGTCATCATTTCCTGCACAAATCCAGTTTAGCTAGGAATGTTTTTGAGTACCATCAGTGGGAACATTGCCCAACACTACCAAAAAGTAGTTCACAAGCGTTTGCACAGAAATGTTCATACTTCTCATGGTTTAACACAACAGATCCAGCCTTGTATTACTATAGGGTTGCATCAACATCAGCACTGAAAAGTATGTTGACAAACACTAAATAGATTTACTCTGCTTCCTTTTTGGCCCAATTGTCTAAACATGGTTTTGACCTTTAGAAAGACGAATTGACTCAAAATCAATTTGGAGTTCAAGGGACTGGTAAGTCCAGGGTACAAAGGTACTATTTAGAGCAAGCCTCATTCCACTGCAGATGATCTTTTTAAATAATACTGTGCAGCACACATCATGTCTTGGACTAGCCAGGAACAAGGGCCTGAACTCTCCTAGGTTTCCATCACCAACACAGGGGTGACAGAATTCAACTACAACAGAAGGAGCAACAGTAGATGACATACTAAAGTACAATAGAACATATCCAAATTGGAAGAAGTTGGTAGTTTGGCTCTTAGACACGAACATATATCGTAAAAGTTTCCTGAACATCACTGAGGGACTCAGTATCAATAGGCCAGACCCACGTTATGTACATCTAGGGGGAGTGACATCCTATAGTGTTGAGAAGTTGTACCTCAATTGGCTAGAAACCTCGACACTTGCAGAAGTGAAACAACACTTATCTTTACTCTCATATGACATGGATCTTAGGGACTTTTTACAAGGACCCAGTAGACAACGTCAAACACGTTTCATATATGCATTTATGCTGCCTATAATGAAAACTGGAAGATTTCCCAACAGGAAGCCTCAGAGAGAATACGGAGAATAGACAGTATACACTTAGAAAAAGCTTTAGCTGTGGTAGATAGTGGGTTAACAACTTGACCTCCAGGATATATTCATTGGACAACATTGTATATTCTGCTATTGACATACTGGATTTAGCCATATTACGACACGGCCAATCTCAGTTAAATTATATTTTGTTATTAAGCTGGACGCTGCAATCTTTGCATGCAGGATTTGTGCCTTGGTGTTTTATAAACAGTACGTCTCTGTTTTCAGAATACAATCTAACAGATATACAGAGAGAAATGGCACAAAGAGGAGATAAATATATGATCCTGCAAATTGAAAAACTGGATTGGCTACCATTCACAGTGGCCGAATTACCATCAACAGAATGGCTACTACTTTACAGCCAAATCACTCTTCCGGTCACAACCTTTCCAATTCACTATTGCTTTGAGCAAAGGCAGGCAGGCAGATATGAAAAATTGGGTAAAGAATACATTAAGAAATCCTGGGATTTAACATATATATTTCGATGCCGGAGTGGGGATCGAGAAGTGTTTTCTTAGTGGTACAAACTGCAAGAACACTTTAAGCGGTTCTCTCATGTGCCAAGATATTGTTTTGCATGGAGCATGTAATGGTTCAATACTGAATCTCTCTTGTCATATGAAAGGAACTCCAGCTGACGTGATTACACCGGTGTTCGAGTTGCTCTTGAATGGGAGTAGCTTGATGCTGAATGATCAAGGTTGCTGATGCATGCTTCCGGGTATCGTCTATCTGGTTACAGTGAACACCAGGGTTACTTGCTGTATGCAAGTATTATTTCCTCTGAAAAATATAGTCAGGGATGCACCGCTATGGCCTTTACTGAATGTTTCTTTTATACAGTTTGATGCTTTGAGCAGAATGAAAGCCATGCTTTTACAGCAGACCGTACCCTTAATGTGCTCAGAGTCATAAAACCAACAAAAACAGGTCAGAAACAGGCGGCCAAAGAGCAAAAATTATTTGGGATAAACCTGCTGAAAAATCCAGATCTAACATACACCATCCTTCATACTCTTTGATTGAATTGATAAAAGTATGAGCACTTGAATTGGGACTTTGTTCTCCTGAGGAGACACACATTTTGCATGTTTAAATGAAGACAACACTGAGGCTTACTTGGATTAAAAGCTCAAACACTGAGCTATTTAGCTGGGGAAATATGCCTAGACACCACTGTGGTAAGCCTCTGAAATCAGATGCTTTCTAGTGCAGAATGTGCTTGGACATCAACCAAATAATGAATTCAATTATCTCTACAATATTTGTTTGTGCAAACGACTCAATGACACTATTGTTTTGATAACCTGTTGAAAACTCATAAAATCTCCGAAGATAACTGTTAAAGACACACCTTTACCAATAGAGCCTTTGAGTTTTCATAGGAGTTGCTGCAATATACTTGATAATCTCTTTGTATATCAAATTAGTCACATCTCACATATTAACTACTTAGAAGGTATAGGTCTTGATTTTGTCATGCTAAAAATGGATTCAGCATTAACTCATAATGAAGGAATCCTGCCTCTAAGAGCCCTTCCTGGCTCCAACTTCAAGCCTTGCCTCTCTGGTGAGTTTTGATAAAAAAAGAAGTGAATATAGTTTGATTTAGAATTTGATGGATGGGTATTCCATCACAACCATGATGAATAACCCATATGCCTTATTATAAGTGAATAAGGATCGCTCTTTACCTCTATTAAATTCTTGGGGGAATTGTGTTTCGGATTATTGGGGGAAAAGACCTAGAGAGACGCAAAACCCATAGCATTTGGGGCTAGATGTAGGTAATTCCGATTTACCTACTCTTAAATACCGAATTTTACCAATTCGGTATTTAAGAATAGGTAAATAGGAAGGAGGCAGATGTAGGTAATTTTAAATTCAGAATTACCGAATCTGTAACATTCGGTATTTACCGATTCTGTAAATACAGAATCGGTATTTCCCATTGATTCCTATGGGCTTTGAAGGCCATAGGAATCAATGGGAAATACCGATTCTGTATTTACAGAATTGGTAAATACCGAATCCTGCAAGGGTGCAGGGGGTGTCACTTTGACACCCTCTAGCACCCCAAGTACAGGCTTGTGTGACATGTGGCACACATACATGCCCTAAGGGCATGTCTGTGTGTCACATTGCACAGATGTGCATGCACACCTGAATTCGGTATTTTACCACACAATAGCATTGTGTGGTAAAATACCGACTCTTAAGGGCCTGTGGCACTGTAAACTGTGCCACCTACATTTGTAATTACAGAATCGGTATATTTACCGGTTCGGTAATTTACCGAATCGGTAATTTTACCGAATCGGTAAATATACCGATTCTGTCATTTTCAGCCCCCTACATCTGAAAACCCCAATACCGGTCGGAAACGGCAGAAATCGGCCGTTTCCGACCGGTATTAGGGCTCCTACATCTGGCCCTTGGTGTATTAAAACCGATTCTGCTTGCTAAGCCTCATTTTCCTATTCCAAACCCGGAAAAGGAGTTATTTATCTCAAGTGGTAAACACCTCACCCTGGGGTATTGATGTTTACTATATCTAGTAAATAATCTTACCACATTCAGAAAACGTTGTACTGAGTGCCTTAGAGTAGAAATGCTTGGCGTGCACAGTAGTCACGAGATTCCACATATTTTTTTATTCAGGCATGCAATAAAGTTTCTAGGTTGTGTAGGGAGTTGTATTCATTCCATCACACGCTTTTAGCAATGCTGTTATCTTTCACCGCATTTTACATCCTCTCGAACTGTCATTTAAAAAGATTCCTGTCAGAATGTTAGACGGCTGTGAATGATATGCAAGAGTAGAAAGTACTGTTTCACAGCGGAACTTTGATTTGTGCGGTTCATTACTTTTCCGGGGTTCTTGAGTATTTCCACCAAAATAGGAGGCTATTTGGACAGTCCAAAAGATATTGTGGGGCGCTGCGAGGGAGTGCATGACAGATAGTTTTTGTAAACATACTATTTAAACACATAACTGCCTGCTGCTGTGGTATGTACTGTCCCTGACAATCCTTGAATTCTCCTCTTATCTGCTTTTGTTTGCTGTATGCATATTTGATAGTTGCCTGCATGATAGTGGTTGTTCTCTATCTGCAATCATCCCATGTATAATTCCTCTGTTATTTCTTCCTGCTGGCAATTTACCCTAAGAGCATGTTTTTCTCTATCCCATTTTCTTTTATCAAATGTGATAAGTGATATTTGTTCTGCTGTGAGAAGATTTGGTGGACCTTTGACTCTACATGTCCTACCTGTGAATGAGGGAGTAGTATTACGTGGCTGCTAGTCCTGAGGCAATTGATTTTCACCATTGCTGATGAGCAATGGGGAGGCTCCAGGTCTCGTCTGTACATCTTTTTCTTAACAGTATTATAATGTGTAATGTTTTTGTTTTCAAAGTCGAACATGTTGTGATATGTATTTGGTTACTACTTCCATGTTTCTTGGGTCCTTTCAAGGCTGTACTAAAACATTCCCTCCTCTTAGTTCTCCTAAATTCTGTGGGCCACATGTATCAAGATTGGGAACTGCGATGGCTTAATTGTGATTTTCTGAGAATCACAATTAGGTAATCACAATAGGTAATGGTAATTTCCAATGGATCGTAGTGGGCCGCAAACTAACCTACCGCATTAATATTAATGGGGTAGATCGCAATTTGCAACCCCATAGGAGTCGCAAAAATCACAGGGTTGGTTGTGAGGTCAGCAGACTACCACGTCTGTAATTGCTTTTAAATAAAGCAATCTTTTTCTTGTAAAGCAGCCCGTTTTCCTTAAAAGAAAATTAGATGTTTTACAAAAAGAAAATTTAAATGTTTTCCTTACATTTTTAAAAAGCAGGCAGTGGTCCATGGGACCGCTGCCTGCTCTCAAAAATATGCTTTTAACCCCTTCCCATTTGTGAATGGGTTACTACCTACTTGAAGTAGTGTAAAATGAGAATGTGTTGCATGCATTTCGGTCGCAACACATTCATACATACCGATGGGATTTCGTATTAGGAAGGTACGCCCTAAACACGCCTCTTCCTAATACTGTATCGTAAAACCCAATTTTCGATTCGGTAATAGGTTACAGAATCGCAATTTGGGTTTGGTGCATGTGAAAAGCCTTTTTTACGTTCGCAAACAAGCCGGTTCTGAGAATGGGGGCGTTTGCAAACGCAATAAGGCTTCATCCATGTGACCCTTTATGTTTGTAGAATGTCTCTGTGCCTACATGTATGGCCATAGTTCATCTGGTGCGGGTGGTGGAAGAAGTGGAAGAAGCCACAGCACATGGCCAATGGCCTTGGTCTATGTGCAGTACTTTATGGGTGCTAGTAATTTGCACAGGTCATGACCCGGTAGATATGGTACAGGGTTGCTGGACATGCCCTGGTGGTGGTGAACACCAAAAGGGCTGAGGAAACACCACAGCCTAGCTAGAGCACAGCGTTAGACGCTAAATGTCTCATGCAGTTTCACTTCTTAAATACAATAATTTTAACTCAAATACTACACAATTGATTCCAGCCTTTGAAAATGTGTATATTTCAAACCATCATTTATATACAGGCATAAAGGTAGCCCTACAAATCAAATAGTCTATACATATCCTTTTCAATGTCTTCATGAACAAAATGACAAATGTGTCAAAGAAATACCATCAAACATCTGCGTTGCAATACATTTGACTATGTACAAAAGAACCATTCCCAATGCATTTCGGGTTCGTCACTGAACCCTTCGTCAGGGGATAGAAATTGAATCCAATGTGTAAAATGTACAGATGATGAGTTGGTCCTCCACGGCAATCCAGTCGGTGTACTGATTCCGTGTTGTAGAGAGGATGTGGAATTCAGCCCTTGATGTAGTACATGTGGAAGCCCGGGAATGTGTGTAGCAAAGCGTCTGTCTGGTGGTGGTGAAAGCACATGCGCTTGCCACGGTGACCCAGAAAGATAGCTGTACATATTTTTATTTCAGACTAAAGAAATGCTACTAAACAAACGCACACACAAACTTAAAAAGGGACTCAGATTCAATCGGGATTGCTGGAAATACCAACTTTGAACCACAAATGGTCCTTCTCTGAGTCACTTGCACAAAGAATGCAAGCTCACACAAATGTGAGATATTTATGAAACAAATGCTTCACCTATGTAAAATGAAATCTCTCTACATGCAATTTAATTTACTCCTGTCTATCTGTTCATGCAAAACATATCACAGAATCAGCATTCGCAATTCTGTGGTTAAGGGTAACCCTAGACACACTGGGAAAATATTTTTGCATCCTTTGCTAGATGTGGCGCAGATTGTTGAAATTGGTAAAAAGTTATAAAGGGGTAGGAAAAGGGGTTTCAAAACAACATACACAGGAATTCTCGTAAGTAGATTTATCCTGAAATAACTGCATTTAGTGTCAGACTCCGTTTGAAAGCTTTTGTTGATCTTTTGTATTTCTTAATGTTTTTTATTTATACACCAAATATGTGTTCACAAAGCGTCGGCAAGTTATGTCTTTTTCTGTATGTCTTTTTCTGATTTCGTGAACAACATGAAAAAATTTAAAAACAAGGAAAGCTTTCTAGCTGACTTCTTCTCTAAGCCTTGGAACACTAGCAACCTGCACAGAACCAGGTGAGTCTTCAACGTTGTACCACAAGACCACGTTCTAAGCACTGTGTCATTAGGGAAAAGTCTGTTGATGGAATGTAAATTCCAAACAAAATTTGTGGGTGTGAAATTGTCAAGTATACACAAAGGTTTGTGAGTGTAATCCCTAACTAAGCAATTTAAGGTCGATTTTTAGGTTTCAGCTGGTACCAAAGAAAGAACAGTGGAGCAGGTGCTGGAGCTGAATTTTGGAGCTATTGTGTCCTACCACTTTGATAACAAAGTGCAAAATTAAGTGCTACGGAAACACGGGTGAAGCATTAGGAGCATCCGTTCTTGTGTCTGAACATCTGCAACATGAAGTGATGCTCCTGCTTCCCGTTCAGAAGACTTAGCAAGTAGCAAGCTCTGTACTCGGTTCACATTTACACCCAAGAGCTGGAACCACACCAAGTCCTAAACCAGGCAAACATCAAGTTCTAAGCCACACCCAAGGTTCGCATGGACAAGCCATCATATGGAAGCAATTAAGAACAGGGGCTATATAAGTTTGTTCCTGCGCAAGAATATGTTTATGCACCTCCATTTGCACACCTCTTGCTGCTTTTATAGGTTTATGAATTTTTGATGTTGTGCCTACGTGACAATATGTCAATAGTAATAAGCCATTCCATTATAAAAAAAGAATGTGAAAATGTACTTTGTTGGAATGATCTATCACTTTTGTGCGATTATAAGTAAAGTAGCTATTTTAGATGAATGGTATAATTCAGCTTTTTTTGAAAATGATACAAACAAGGCTAATAACTAAGGGCATGACTACAATGGTGGTGGCAGTCCCTCAGCCATCTGCCCCTGCAGGTCCCCCCGCCGCATTACGATGGCAGGCCTATGGTGGGCTGGTGGAGCGACCAACCGCCATGCATCCGACTGGCTCAATGAACCCATCGCACCGTCTGAGGTACTGCAACCCATAGAATAGTGTCAGTGCCTGTTCACGCACCACCATGGGGATTTTAATGTCCCATTTTGACAGCTGTTATATGGTGGTTAACCTGCCTCGAAAAGCCAGGCGGAAAGTGACTTTGAGGGCACCTTGCGGGCCCTAGTTCCCCCTGTCCTTTTGCTATGGGCCCTGGGGGAACCTATTGTACCCCCTAAACATCCTTGCACCATGCGAAGCCTGACGCCCAGTGAAGGGATGTTCAAATGTGTTTTTGCAATACAAAATATATAAGCTGTGACCGCCGTGAAAACGGTTGCATCTTAATGTGGCCAGCGAGACCTGCGACTCCTATTTGGGCAGACCTGTTTCTGCATCGGTGTTGGTCGGACAGAAGTCCACTCGACACCATAATCAGACTCTGAGTTGCCAATCCGTAATCATTTCAAATAGAGTGTTTATAAGGCATCGAGGTGGCCTCCTAAAATTTTTTATAGACATCAAGGGAAGCAACATATTTAATAGTCTGCAAAAGTTGAAAGCTATAAATCAACAAATATAAACATGGACAAAACCAATAGAGTCAATGGTTCCATGGTGGAAGACTATAGGTCTGATATGAGTAGAAGGCCAACCTTTTTTCTTTGAGCTGAGAATTTTTAAGTACTGAATTCAGGAAATGAAAAGAAATCAGATGTACCAGAATAGCCAGAGACCATGCAAAGACCATATTGACTTAACATGGTCCCTGTTTCATCCATTCCTGTCCCAAGCGCTAGGTGCAGCCATACATGTGGGGTAGAGTTTTTATCAGGAAAAATGTGGCAACTCTGGGTGGTAAGAACTTTGTGAAAGTTTGAGGTTTACAGGGAATTGCAGATATGAAAAATGCATGGGATCCATGCAAACCATACCACCCTTAAATTCCCAGAGCATGAGCAGTGCTATTTTACCACCTTAGACCATGTGGTGATTTTGGCTGGAAATATAATAGTATTTTTCTGAAATACAAAAAGTAGTCAACAGAACATAATAAAATAACATACACAAAGCAGCACAGCAGCAGAATTAAAACTTAACATAGCATATCACAACAGATGGGACGACCACCAGAACAAAATTACCACACAACAAATTAGCATATATATTTTTTTGCAAACATTACCACCTACACAATATTGCTTTCATAATATGGTGATAAAAGGTATTTGGAAAAAGACCTGCTTTAATTTAGCATGGATCCAGGGAGGAACTGGCTTGGCAGTTCGGTCTGGACTGATCCCATGAAGCACAGGGTCAAGACTGATTTGCACATGGCTGGGTCCAAACTGGGGTGGCGTGGTGAGCAAAAGAACGATGGATTAAACCCAGATCTACTGACTGGGGTGAATGTTTGATTTGCTATGCATTCCATCCATCATCTTTGTGTCTTTTGCTTAATTTAACACTGAGGGCATGAAATCACGACAATCTAAAATATCTTATGATCTCTCCCACTTTTCCTGACTGCATATTACTAAGGACTATAAAACAGCCTGTAGCAACTGACACACTTCTTCGTGCAACATACACAGAGAGGACTGAAAATAAACCAGAGTTAACCTCCTGTTTTCAGTCCATGCTTTATAATGCCGTCTGTGAGTTGCAGTCAGAGTTTACAGAGAAGGAACCAACAGAACTAGGGGGCATATTATCAAGGACAGGCGATACATTATCGCCGCTTTTATCGGCAGGAAACTGCCGATAAAGCGGCGATGCGATACATTATCGCCGCTTTTATCGGCAGGAAACTGCCGATAAAGCGGCGATAATGGCCTTGATAATATGCTCTATGAATTCCAATCGAAGCCCATGTTAGATGTGAACACATCTAACATGGGCTTAATCAAGGCATAATGGCCTTGATAATATGCTCTATGAATTCCAATCGAAGCCCATGTTAGATGTGAACACATCTAACATGGGCTTCGATTGGAATTCATAGAGCATATTATCAAGGCCATTATCGCCGATTTATCGGCAGTTTCCTGCCGATAAAAGCGGCGATAATGTATCGCCTGTCCTTGATAATATGCCCCGAGATTACAAATTAAATGGTTTATAAATATGCACAGCTCTGGCTTCTTCTTCAAATCGAAATTAAAGGTGAAGTGAGATAAAGAGAGTGTAGAAGACGCCTCTGACGATCAAGATTGCAAAGAAACAGCCCCCCCACCTGTATATTTTTTGAAGAATATTAAGTAGTCTGCGCCATATCCTGGCAGGATTTTGCTTTGGGGTTTTTGCCAAAAGACCCCTTTTGTATTAAAGGACAGCCGCAGCAGAGAAACAGGTGGCCTGGCTACCTGATGGAGAAGAGATGATTGATGCTCCACTGGTTGAGGCAAAGAGACCTGGTTGCGTCACGTCCATCACTTTTTGCGCCTCACTTGGGACTGCTTTGCAATTCCACTAGCTACAGATGAGAACCAGCATGGCGGCTTCAAAGTCGCCTTGAAAGTTCCTTTGGGATTGGTGCAGTGAGAGCTGAAGCTACAGAGGAGCGAGCCGTGCAGTTAATCTGGACAAAAGGCGAGAGAGGCACTTCAGTACATTAAATTACACACATAGTTACATGCACTTCTGAAAAATTACAATTTAAGAACTTTTGTTTCCTGGTTCTAAAAAATGCATTCTCTTGGGAGGGCTATACAAGGTCTAAAACCCTCGACCTGTAAATTTGCAAAAGATTTATGTAAAATGCCTTTGCTATGTCTCAGCTCACAACGTAGTGCCTATGTGTGCTTCATCAATGTGTTGGCGGCAATGAACTGTTGATAAAGAGTGCTTATGCTTTACAATGCATTACATCGCTGTGAATTTCAATATGTCTCTGGCACGGCGCTTACCTCGAGTTTTTGACTTAGAGGTTGTGGGCTCGAGTCTTTGCCATGACCGTCGGAGGGGTCATATTAACCCATTAGTGGCTGTTTGCTCCGCAGCACAAGCCATCTGCATTATCAGTGTCTGTGTTGCTACTGTAGCGTACTAAGGGCCATATTATCAAGAAAGGGCAATACATTATCGCCACTTTTATCGGCGATAATGGGCTTGATAACATGCCCTTGTGAATTCCCATAGAAGCCCAGGTTAACACCAGAACCTGGGCTTCTATGGGAATTCACAAGGGCAAATTATCAAGCCCATTATCGCCGCTTTATCGGCAGTTTCCTGCCGATAAAAGCGGCGATAATGTATCTCCCTTTCTAGATAATATGGCCCTAAGGGGCATAATACCAAGGGGGGCGATAGGCAATTATTGCCGATTTAGCGGCCATTCTCGGCCGCTAAGCGCCGATAATTCTAGCGCCCTATTAGCAAGCTGTCGCTAACATCAGTTAGCGACAGCTTGTAGGCGATAGCGAGCGGTTTGGGGCCCGCTTTGCATGTCAGTGATATTTATCGCTAATGACATGCAAAGTGGGCGTACCCAACCTGTTAGCGACTGAAAGCAGTCGCTAACGTCGCTATCGCCTATTAGCAAGGCAGGCGTAGAGATGGAAATATTCACGCTAAGTGCGAATATCTCAAAAAACTAACACCTGCCCAGACCAGTACTTAGCCATGTTATCCAATGGGAGGTGGATAACATGGCTAAGAGCATTTTGTCGCTAATGCATGAATATCGCTGTATTCTCAGCGATATTCATGCATTTTGCCGCTATCGCTGGATATTTTAGCACAATGGAGAAAAACGTTGCTAATAGCATGTTTTCTCTGCTAACATATCCAGCGATAGGCAGCGATAAAAAAAAATGAGCTAAGCACATTTTGCAATAAATATCGCTATTCATTGGTAATATGCCCCTAAGTTCTTCTAAAGACAGTAGGAAATCACAGTATCTGTCTAAGATTGGTTTTGTGTGCAACATGCATGTAGAGTTAACAAGTTCACTATAGAGTGTACATGTGTTATCTAAAAGAGTTTCCAGTTGAGTTGGAAAGATGCACCCAAGTTGGTAATTTAAAGATCGTTGTTCCTCTTTAAAAACAGCATTTTGTTGTACCTGTTGTAGTACTACAAAACTTACGCCTCCCCTATCTTTTACCATGCTGAGAACTCTGCCTCGAGTGTGAAGTCTCCACTCACATAAGCATATGTTTTAGTAGTGAATATATCGAAGGGACAGATGGGAGGGGCTGAAAATTGGGGGAATAGTTACTACTAAAATGGAGGAGGAGAGTGAGGAGAAAGGAAGAGTTAATGGAGGGTTTAAAAGAAGTTTGGGGAGGGACATATTCCCACCCACAGGAGCATAAGACCTTCACTATTCACAAACCTCACTTCCGAAGATACCACAAGCAAAATAGGGACAATTAAGTATTAAATAACTCGAGCTCAGAGCTGAAGTAAGCCCAGCATAACGCATTGGCAAATATTAGTAACGCAACACTTTCCCATAAAAATCAATTGAGTTAGGTTAGCTATTTTTTTCTGCAATTTTGGGTAACAAATAATGTGTCCAGACTAATGATTTTTATGATTGATCTAGTCATCAACAATGAATTAATGATGTTGCCCTTAAAATAATTTAATAATGATGTGTAGAAGTGTGATTAAATATTGTTTTTTACATGTGCCATATTTTCATAGAGATACCTATTAAGATGGATGTAGTTTCTAGTGTTTGTTCATCTTGCTCCTGCTCACTCCCTTTGCCAATCAATGCTCCCCTGGAAATCATCTCTCTACACAGATTTTGAGGCACACAGGACTCTGTGACGGAATTTCCTCATGGGGATCATGTATTGTAAATGAATCGTTGCCATCGTGTTCCCGATGCATGTTTTTGAAGGACACTTTCGCTGGAAGTTCCAATGCAGGTTTGCTAGCGCACTAGTGTAGGAATCTTTGTTTAAGAATGTTTCATATTGTGTTTTATATCTCCAGACTGCTGTTGCTGTGAAAGCTAATGGACGATTTCCTCTACTTTAGAAATGGGTTAGGACTATAATAATTTTAATGACAATCTTGATTCTGATTTGTCCAATATTTGTAATCGCAAGCCACGCCATGCTGAATTTTTGCTTTTGTTCATTGCTTAAGTGTAAAATGTGAATGAAAAACCCTTGATTTTTTTATTAAAGTGTGATGATTTCACTGCTTTCAGGCTGTTTCTCTAGGTGATGAGCCCTACATGTATGACTTGGTTCCAGCCTAGTGACACAGTGTGCATTGGAACAACATCTGGACATACCCGCCCCACTTAGGGCGACACATAAAACTATACAAAAATTGGGTGGAATGTTAGACCTAATCTCAGCCACTGGTCATTTGTCTCGCCACATCTCAGTGCATTCTTATTTTGTACACCATGCCCCCTCAGTTTTTGTCGAGGCAGCACTGGAAAATTGATAAACAAATTAAACCAACCACAAAACACAAACAAACACACTCACAAGTGTGCATGCACACACACACCCCCACACACCCCTCCGCCTGTTGGTGAATTCCGATATCTCTCTTGATCGAGAACCGATTGTTTCGCTCTTGATCTCCGTCCCATTTTGCGCCCAAGCTGTTGTTTTACAGACTCTAACTCCTACCTGTTGTTCCTGATTCCTATTTTCTATGTTTATCTCTCCTGTTGCATTTCCCTATTTGCTGTGAAGCACTCTGATACCCTCGGGTCCAGCCAGCGCTATACAAAACTTCAATAAATAAATAAATAAATAATTAAAATTCACCATCTGTCTCTCTTGGGCCCAATCCTCAAACTGCAGTTTAGAGTAGAAGAAGTATTAGTACTAATCACATGCCACAGGGAGTAAACTTTGGAGGTACAAGGGAGAATGCCTGGAAAAAATGCAATACTTATTATTAAAAGTGAGAGGGTTATGGAAATTAAGAGGAGGAAAATACTAAACATGCAGCCAGCATAATCTATCTATCTATCTATCTATCTATCTATCTATCTATCTATCTATCTATCTATCTATCTATCTATCTATCTATCTATCTATCTATCTATCTATCTATCTATCTATCTATCTATCTATCTATCTATCTATCTATCTATCTATCTATCTATCTATCTATCTATCTATCTATCTATCTATCTACCTATCTATCTATCTATCTATCTATCTATCTATCTATCTATCTATATATCTATCTATCCATCCATCCATCCATCCATCCATCCATCCATCTCTCTCTCTCTCTCTCTGTCTCTCTCTCTCTCTCTCTCTCTCTCTCCATCTATCTCCCTATCTATCTATTGTATATGCGATCAATCTCTCTATATTATTACTTATATATCCATCTCAATATGTATAGCAATTAAACAATTATCGCTTTTACATACGTTGTTACTTATTAATATACTTATTGGATTAACATATTTAAATTCTTTTTGTTTTGAGGAGTTGATGCACTGCAAAACTTTCTTTTATTATTGCAAGCCTAACAATGAACAATTTAAATAAATGTATCAGATACCTTAAAATATTTGTATTTATTTTTCTTAAACTAAAACAATCACTGTATTACATTTCAATGAACTTTCCTGAAAGGTAATCTCTCTCTTCTTTGTGGAGGTCTTCACCCCATGTCAAAATTGTCCACCAACTAGGCATATTGCAAGATAGATTTGCAAAGTTACCTGTAATAACTTTACTGTCACAAGTCCGGTTGTAGGAGACTCCACACTACTCATTGAAGGGGTGGAGATATGTTAGTCTACGCCAGTGCTTCCCAAACTGTATGTGGCAACCCATTGGTGTGTCGTGAACAGAATTTTGGTAGGTGCAGGAAGTCCAAGCATCATATAGTGATGCCTTTAAATTTTGCATTTTTCGTGTCACATTTGCTGCTAAAAAGCCAAAGGTCAAATGTCAGGCTATGTTCCCGACAAAGGGCTTCTGGTTTTTAACAAGGGGATTGGTGTTTACAAATTCACTTTGATATCAGAAAAACAAAAATAAAGTGAATTATGTGAAAATCTTGGAGGGGTACAGAGAATGTGAAAGGGAAGGTTGTAGGATGTCATTTTTTACAAAAAAGAAATTGTACATGCTCAGCAGTTAGGAAAGCAAAAAGGAAGCATAGTTTTTGGTATTTCTGAAAGTGATGGAAGCAAAGAATTTAATAGGATCAACACATATCCACACACTTTACTTGGTAATGCACAAATGATAAACAGGCAGTAAAATCCAATTTCCACACAATATAATTTGTTGTGATATAGTTTTATCAGTCACACTGAATGTTTGTGCACGTTTAGTGGCCATTTGAACTGGTATTCCTGTATGGCTAAGTTATGCACCCAGGCCAGGTAGGAACCACCACTCTAGCCAGGGAAAGCTAGTAGTACACCAAAAGATAAAATGTGCTCCCCCTCCGGTATCTTGGCACAGAGCAGTCAGGCTTATTTAAAGAGGCAATCTGTAAAGTATTTGTGCAACACACACACACACAGTAACACGATGGATACACCACAAAAAAAAAAAATCCAATCAGAAGGCGGTGAGATATGAATTTTTAAAGATTAAATTCAAAAATATTTCTTAGAAGTCGTAAATTGTCAAAAGTTTACTTGAGGTCGTGAAGGATCAGTGCAAATCCAAAGTTCAGGCTGAGTGTGATGGAGGGCAGGCCAGCTACAGAACCCACGCAGGGCCCAATGAGAAAGTTCATGGAGCAAAGTGTTGATGCTGAGGGTACAATGAGTCGATCTTTTCCACGCAGTCGGGTCGCTGCGCCGTTGTTGAGTTTCACTAAGGTGAGTGCAAAGCGTCATCATTGAGCCTGACAGCGCATCATTGTTGGGCCATGCAGGCTGTAGAACCACTGTTGTCAAACAGCTTCTGATTTGTCAATGAGGGGCAGTACGTTGGTTCAAACCGGCAAAGTGGTGACTATGTGTTGGGTTTGTAGAATCAGCTGCAGAACCCACTTCTGAGGTCAATAACCCAGGTAAAGCACCTCAGGTAAGGCTAGGCCTCATAGAAGGCAGAGTCCAGCAGCACCAACAGAATTGCAGGATGTCGTTTGTGTCCATGAGACTTCAGAAAACAGGAGGGAAGCCAGCAAGCCCTTGGAGATCACATGGAGGAAAGGCAGGGTCCAGCTTTCCTTCAGCAGAGTAAGGGAGCAGCATACAGCAGGGCAACAAGCAGAAAAGCAGTCCCTCCAAAAAGCTGTTCAGTTGAGTTCAGCAGTCTTTCTGACAGACGTTCAGTTCTAGGTCCATAAGTGTCTAGCTTTAAGGGTTCAGAGACCCAGTACCCATACCCAAAAATGCCTTAGCGGTACGGGATCACTTCAAGGCCTCTCTCTGAAGTGCAAAAGTATGCCTTTCAGCCCAGCCCTGCCTGCCAGGCTATCTGTTAGGGGTAAATCAGTGCTTTGTGTATGAACAGGACCCTACCTATTGAAGTGTATGTGTCAGACCCTCTCATTCCTCCCTGCTCAGAAAGACCCATCAGAATGCAGATGAATGCAAATGAGTGCTCAGCATGCAGTTGAGCATCACCCCCCTGTGGCTGCCTGGAGGTAATGCACAAAGTGTAGCTGTCACCCACCTAGACGTGTATTGGAGACAGGTTGTAAGGCACAAACTGCAGTAAGTACAGAGAAATGTTCACTTTCTAAAAGTGGCATATCTAAAATAGTAACGTTAAATCCAACTTCACTAGTAAGGCAGGCTTATCATTACCATTCCAAAGATATGAAACTTGAAAAAGCTACTCCACTCTGATTAGAAATTACAGGTCAAATGTATATTAAGGAACTCGCAAGGCTGACCTATGAGAGGAGTAGGTTTCACAATAATGAAAAACAAAGTATGCTGTTTGTCATTACCATGACATGTAAAACATACTAGTGCATGTCCTACATTTTGCTTAACATTTCACCCTTCCCTTGAGGTTACTTAGGGCCTTTCTTAGGGGTGATGTATATGTCATAAAAGGGGAGTTAATGGCTTGAAAAGTAGTTTTAAATGCCAAGTTGAAGTGACAGTAAACTGCACACACAGGTACTACAGTGGTGGGCCTGAGACAGGTTTGAAAGACTACTTCTGTGGGTGGCACAATCAGTGATGCAGCCCACTAGTAGTATTCGAAGTGCAGGCCCTTGGTATATGGCATACTACTTTACAAGGGACTTGCCAGTACAATGAATATTCCAATCACAAATACAACAATGTCATCATGTTTAGGGGAGAAGCACATTCACTTTAGCACTGTTTAGCAATGGTAAAGTGCTCAGAGTCCTAATGCCAACAAATAGAATCAGCAAAACATGGTGGAAAAGTGCAAAACATTGGGGGGAAATCCACCGTGAAGATGCCAGGTCTAACGCCATTCAAATGTAAGATGCACTGTATATAAATTAAGGTATTGTAAAACACAATGCTTTAGTTACATTAAAAACATTGTCTGCCTCATGTCCATTAAAGCCAGGTGGGTCTCAAATGTTTGTCGCTCTGAAAATTGTTGTGGTTCTAAAGCGTGTGGGACGCACTGGTCTACACCTATATTTAAAGTTACACCTAAGTACTGTTGAAATATACACTTGAGTAAATATACATATTTATATTTACATTTGTGAATCAGGCCCAGTGGTTGTGCCATCTACAAAACACTAGTAAAGTCTGCTCTATGCACCTGCATGATAGCAAATCCAAACCCATGTCAGTCAGTTGAAAACCAGTTTTGCAAGTTTGCTAGTGCGCTAACGGTGTGTTTGTATTACATGGCATGTAAACATTTTCCACATCAGAAGCTAGTGGTTTTTACTGATCACGGCTATGCAGAAGCAAGATAACATCATCAAATATATATTTCAAATGATGCTGATAGGCTTGTGATGCAGTGTGATTCATTTGTTTTTCAGCCCACATTCTGAGGAGTTACAGATAGAGCTATCTCAGATGCTTCATGGGTGTGGGAGCTTGAACTAAATTGGATCCTTTTGATCATCTAAAAGATGTCTATGGCCATCTCTTACACATATACAACTCCTTTGTTTTTTTAGCAGTAGGTTAAAATGTGCGCTGTTTGCTTTGTATCAAGAAGTGCCACTTAGGGGCTTTTACACCCAACACTCTAGAACAGTGTCTCTCATCCATTTTTGTTTCCTGTTGCCTGATTTTACTTGGTTTATTGAACATGCTATCAGGGCTTAATTTGTGATAACAAGAGTTCTGGTGCCCGAGCACTGCTCAGAAGAGGCTGGCTGGTGGACTTAAACTTTAGTGCACCGAATACCAAGGCTGCAGTCTTTAATCCACTAACGGGCCTCCCTGCCCATTTTTCTCACTCTTGCAGGTTCCATCTTACCGTTGTTGGTTCCATCTTACTGTTGTTATTGTTTTGTTGTCTTTTTCTTCCTCCATCTTTCCGATCTTTGGGGTTTTCCCTCTCTTGCACTCGGTAAGTATCTAATACTGAAAAAATAAATGCTGGTGCCCAAAAATAAGCGTAGCGTCCCTCAACGGCAAACACCAGCTCAAATTAAGCACTGTATCAACTTTCATGGAAGCAATACCTTAGCACCAATGTAGAACACTGTGAATTGACTTGCTTCTCGTGATTCTTGTAAGGAGGAGAGGTGGTACTCAGGCACTGTAAAAGAAGCTGCACATGACCATTACTGTCACCTGAAATGGCGTTTCCACATCCCCAACCAGACCTGCCTCTTGAAACGCACGCTATTCCAATAACATCCCTCATTTAATACAGAAGTCTTATTGATTTCTGTGCTCACTCCCATAGTAGTGTGTGAATCACTGATAATCACGGCTAGGGCTTGGCTAGAAACTGATCACAGTTGCCATCTGTTCATCATTTAAAAAAACTTAAAATTAGCAAATTATGCACGTGTTAGTTTGCTAATAATGTAATCTGTGGGCACCTACCTACAGCACTCTGTTCAACCCCGCTAACCATGTTTCTTCTTAGCACAAGTCTTTACTCTCCTTGGTGTAGGCAACTTACTTTCAGCCCAGTCATTGGAAGCTGCCAAAAACGTTAAATTGAAAGGGAATAGCAAGTTACAGCAGCACAACTACGTCAATGCAAATCATTCACGACTTGCCGCAGCCCAGGCTATTGGAAGCACTGAAACACCTATCCATTTCCGTCTTATCATATTCTCACCTTTTCAGAATGTTTGCTTCCTCTCCTCATTTGTCTTTCTTCCTCCGCAGCTCTGTAAATCACAGTCATCGCCATCTGTTGAGCCATGCAATGGGCTCATTTCATGTGACAGAAACACACAGACAGGCGAGAGGCACACAAAGGCCTTACCTGTATATCGCCTACAGCAAGGTTTTGACAGCTGGTTGCCATGTTGAATTTAGAGCGTGTGGTACTCTAGGCTGATGTGGTTAAAAATGGACATCAGTGTTGCTTGTTTATGAATTATTACTAACCTATTGTCGGGTTTGTCCACAAAAATAGATTAACGGGTTTTATGATGTCTAATGTACGAAACTAAAGAGAGGTCATAAAAAGCCTTTCTTCATTTTATGCTGTAAGAAGTAAATAGGAAACAGAAGAATGCTCCTGTGTTCTCTGTAAAAAGGCGTGTTATGATCCTTTCCACTTTATTTGCTCAGCCCTTTCACTTTGCAGAAAGGAGTTTTTTGCGAGCTTAAATTCTTTTCATTACCTAAGTAGCGGCCTGGGAAGGGAGTTCCGTGGGGTGGTGAAGCGGGGAGGGGCAGGGTGGGGGGTAGTAAACACCGGAATATGGATGAACGGAGGTAAGTAAACATTTAAATAAATAAAACGAATTTCGTTGCGTGGGCTGCATCGCCCCACGGAACTCCCTCCATGGGTCGCTACTGCACAGTCAACGGTAACAAAACAAGGATTCGTACTTGGGCATAGCCTGCTCTGTGCTGCTGCCTGGGACTTGTGCTGAATCCCACAGAGGCTGGAAGAGCGGAAGTAGCCAGAAGCTGTTGATACCTGCACTGAAATCATCTCCCCTGGCTGCAGAAGAAAGGCACCCATGTGGTCCCCTTAAAAGAATACCCCTTACAAAGATGGCTGTAAAACAAATAATAAACTTGCCTATAGCCTGGCCCATGCACATGCAGTATTGCGAGCACGAAAATCTCATAACATTTTTATATAAACAGCTCAGCCTTGAAACTTACCCAGAGAATCTCCAATATCCACGCTTCTTCAAGTTGATGAATCTTTGTCGCCGTGTTAGAATGGTGTTACAGCAAACAAATGATGGACGGAATGCTGACAATGCAAACATTCTTCCAGAGTCAATAGATCTGGGTTAAATCCAGCATTCTATTCCCCACTACGCCACCCCAGTTTGGACCAAGCCATATGCAAATCAGCCTTGACCTTGTGCCCCATGGGAACAGTCCAGACCGACCTGCCTGGCCAGGTCCTCCCTGGACCGGAAACAAGCATCCTGGGGCCGGTTTCAGGGTATGTACCCCTTCTTCAGCCAGGCTAGCTTCAATCTAGTGGCACAGTGATCAAGGGACCCACATCTGGGCATACCCATCCTACTCAGGGCAAAAAGTATTACAGCAAACAAATGATCTGTGTTAAATCCAGCTTTCTTTTGCCCATTAGGCCACCCCAGTTTGGACCCAGCCATATGCAAATCAGTCTTTTAACCCAGATATTTTTACTAGGGGAGAATGTTTGCATTGTCAGCATTCAGTCCATCATTTGTTTGCTGTAACACCTTGTTGGAATGGAGCACAACCCAAATGCATTTCTAAACTAATCATCAACTTGTAGTATTTAATGTTCAGTCAATGATGAGAGGTTTGGCGAAGTTTTTAAAGTTTTCTTTTCTCATTAAGAGGATAGTTCATATGTTTGTCTTTTTAGTTAGGTAAGTCAAATAGGTCTGGTTAGGGAAATACCAAGACAAAATTGGTTAGAATTAGCACACAAAATAACAGTATGTTCCATAAAGGAATAAATCCATATATTAAACTAAAAGGACCTCTACTAGCCAGAACCCATAAAGAGTTCCTTTGGAAAACAGCACGAGAACATTTGGAGCATCAGGCTAATAGCTATAGTAGGTCAAACTCCCCATAAAGAGTAGTTCTGGAAACTAAGCCAAGTTCCCTTCTAGCTGCAGTAGCAACCGTTAAAACAGGTGTAAGGAAATATACACCTCATTAGCTATGATCAGCATGGGGAAAGCTTACAAAAAGGCATCAAACTCAAAATTACTGTTAGCAGTAGCTCCCTGTAATTTTGGGCATGAGTAGCACAGTCAAGTATTCAAGGCAGTGGTGTCTTACATGGATCTGAGGTGGCGGGGTAAGGGGGTGAGAGGAGTCTAATAAAGAAAATTGAACACCTCCTGCCATGTCTCTTTCATGTCATCTCTCCTCGCGTCAGTCCGAACAGGAAGCCGAAAGACTCCCCAGAGGCAATCACAACAATGCAATGCTGGGTTGTGATTGGTAAGCACCCAGGCTCCCCTGAGCCAAACACAATGCTGCAAGGCAGCGTTCTGATTGGTCTGAGCTCTGTGGTTCTGCGTTCAGCCAGGGAATGTCAGCCGGGGCATGTTCTCCACCCAGGCTGGGTGGAGAACAAGCAAAGTGTGCATGACGCTTTGGTCAGCCCCAGAGGGTGGGCCAAAGTGTCATGCACATTTCAGTGTGCCCACCACTCCTCCCCTGCTCTGTGAGCAGATCAGCCCTGCCCCCCCAAAGCTGCAGCAGGCGGACCAAATAAAATGATAATCACATCAAGTTATTATCATTTTATTTGTATTTTCTTTCATTGCTACAAATCTGTGGGTGACGCTTCTCAGCCCTAGCAGAGGAGCCACCGTTGGATAGAGGGCATGCCAAGGGAGGAAGATGTGCTTCTCTAACTAGGTGAAAATGGTGTACTGGGGTGCACAGCAGTGTTTGTGCGAGAGTTTCGTAGGTTTTGTTGGTGCCACACAAGTAACGTCAAGTGTCCCTCGGCGTTGAGTAATCACAAAAACAATGTGAGGTCAGCGGATCACTGATCTCATCCTTATGTGCACACAATATATTATCCCAAACAATTAGGAGTTCCAAACTATTTCATCAGTAGTTCATAGTATTTTATTCATTTGTCAGTAATCATTTGCTACTGTTTTTTGCAATCTTTCGCTCTTATTTTCAGAGCATTATAAGTATTCCTTATTTTAGATACATCCAATGCATTTCGGGCCGTTTTGTGCCCCTTCATCAGGGATACTGCGATAAAAAGGAAAAGTACCGTGTAAGTATGGTGAGTGTCAACTATGTGTGGGGGGTATGGGACAAAATTCAACGTGTCCGGTTATGGGATCACCCTTAATAAAGCCAAAGTACCGGTGGGATGTATAAAAAAGAAGCCGTCTTACGTGTGTTCTAGAGTAGCGGTGACATGGATCTAGGGGGAAAATGCGCGTAGCGAAATTACTTTCAAGTTACAGCCGAAAGGTACATGCACGGTTATGTACAGCATTCCGTTCTCATATATTGAGAATCGGGACTAACCTGTGGGCAAGGTTCTGCCAAAGGGCGTTCCATTCGTCAGCGCTGATAGCAGTGTAACTGCCGGCTCCGGTGTTTGCTAAAGGTCATGTGTTCGCGCTCACGTGGTCATAGCCAGCGAGGAAAGACTAGGTTGCCTGATAGCGGTGGTGGTTCAAAGAAATCAGATGGTGTATGCATGTCTAATATGTTCATCGGGTGGCGGGATGAAGAAGTATTAAAATGGTGATGTAAATACTTGAACAGTGGTGAAGGTGATAATAGAGAATAAACAATGATATTATACATATATTTCAACATAATGACATCAAAGTAATATGACACAGTACATTTACACAGGAGACATATTGTTGTTCAGCCGAGCAATTTTTTTAGAAGTAACAGGAAAGTTCTATTCCGTCGTTAAGCCCAAATGGCTTCTGGGTAGAGAGTCTATAGATCCAGGTATTCTCACATTGAAGGAGAAATTTAGTGTTATCTCGTCCCTCAATTTTTGATATTGTTTCAAGGATGATAAATTTAAGCTGTGAGATATTGTGGTTCGCTTCCAAAAAGTGCATGGCAATTGATGATTTTGCTGATTTCAATCGAATGTTTGATTTATGCTCTGTGAGTCTCGATTTTATTTTACGTTCAGTTTTACCAATGTACAGTTTCCCGCAGGGGCATTTTAGAGCATAGATCACATTGCTCGAGTCGCATGTCGCATTCACCTTTCGTTTTATGGTATAACCTCTCATCGGGTGGTTGATGACATTGCCTTTAATGATCGAATTGCAGTTCCCGCAGTTCATGCATGGTTTGGTGCCTGTAAATTTCTGTTTTTTTGTGGGTTTGAATCGGATGAGTTCGCCCAGGTTCTGGGCCCTGGAAAAGGCAAATAAGGGAGGTTCTTTGAAGATTTGTCCGAAGTCTGGTTCTAAATTCAGTAACGGCCAGTGTTGGTTGATAATTTGTTTAAATCTCCTAGTGGCTGTGGAAAATTTTGAAACTACCACTGTCCTGGTTTGTTGTATTTTCTCAGTTGTTTGTAGGAGTTTAGTTCGTTCCATTTTGGCTATTTTGTCTTTAGACTCTTTGATAACGTTTTGGGGATACCCTCGTTGTAGAAACTTGGTGGCCACCTCCTCAATGCGTTTTTCGGATTTACTGGGGTCTGATGTGATTCTTTTGGCACGCGCCATTTGTGAATATGGTAGATGTTGCTTAAGATTTGGTTCATGGAAACTCGTGAAATGCAACATATTGTTCCGGTCCGTTGGTTTAGTGAAAAGATCAGTCTCAAACTTGTGTTGGTTTCTGGTGATTTTAACGTCGAGAAAATTCACCGTGGTTTCAGAGATTTGCCATGTCAGTTGGATCCGTTCGTCAATCTGATTAAATTTCTCCAGTAGGTTTTGTAGTTCAGTCTTGGATGCTTTCCAGACGATAAAGATATCGTCAATATATCTAGTTAGGAGAAGTAGGTTTCTTGACCATTCTTCATTGGCGAAGATGTGGGTTTCCTCATATTGCTGCATAAAGATATTAGCGTATACAGGCGCCGCTGCATTGCCCATTGCCATCCCTACAAGTTGTTGGTACCAACAGTCGTTATATTTAAAGTAGCTCTGATATAGAACAAAAAGCATCAGTTCCATCAGGAATGTTTGGAAGTCAGTACCTAGGTCTGTTTTGAGGAGCGCTTGCTCAATAGCTTCTATCCCCAGGGAGTGGGGTATAGAGGTGTAAAGGGCTCGAACGTCAGCAGTACATAGGATTAGTTGGTCTTGTAGGTCGATCTGAAGGTTATTGAGCTTTGAAATAAAATGTGTGGTATCCTTGGTGTATGTCCGCATGGACTGCACCATTGGCTGTAAGTATTTATCCAGGAGTTGACCAATCGGTTCATGTAGGCTTCCACATGTGGAGACTATGGGTCTCATTGGAGGGTCTTGTAGATTTTTGTGAATTTTTGGTACCATTCTGAGTGTGGGGCTTTTAGGATTGGTTTTTGTCAGAAAGTTTTTTGTCCTATCGTTGATTATACCTGCTTCGTGCGCTCTTTCCAGGATGTTCGTCAGAGTTTTCATGTATTCTGTTGTGGGGTTGTAGTCCAGTTTCATGTATGTTGCACCATCCATGATATGTTCCATGGTCTTCCTTTCATACATATCTCTATCCATGATAACCAGCGCGCCTCCTTTATCAGCCTTGGTACATATGATCCGGTCATTTTGGGACAGTTTTTTGAGAGTATCCCTGTCTTTTTGTGTGATGTTCCTGCGACTCTTTTGGCCATGTTTAATGTTAGCTAGATCCTTCTTGACTCTGTTCTCAAATAGGTCCAAGGTTTTATGGCTAATTGGTGATTGGAATGTGCTGTGTGGTCTTAACCCTAACAGTTGGTCTTGATCTTTGGTTGGTTGTTCCGGTAGGACGTTTTCAAAAAAGTGGCGTAAGCGTAGCTTCCGCATCAGTTTAAATAGGCTGACTTCCAATTCCAAGTTGGTCGTGTTGGTCGTGGGCACGAACGATGTGCCTTTTTGTAATAGTGTCTTTTCATGCTTGGTCATTCGATATTGACTAATGTTAATAAGGTCCCCTTAAAAGAATACCCCTTACAAAGATGGCTGTAAAACAAATAATAAACTTGCCTATAGCCTGGCCCATGCACATGCAGTATTGCGAGCACGAAAATCTCATAACATTTTTATATAAACAGCTCAGCCTTGAAACTTACCCAGAGAATCTCCAATATCCACGCTTCTTCAAGTTGATGAATCTTTGTCGCCGTGTTAGAATGGTGTTACAGCAAACAAATGATGGACGGAATGCTGACAATGCAAACATTCTTCCAGAGTCAATAGATCTGGGTTAAATCCAGCATTCTATTCCCCACTACGCCACCCCAGTTTGGACCAAGCCATATGCAAATCAGCCTTGACCTTGTGCCCCATGGGAACAGTCCAGACCGACCTGCCTGGCCAGGTCCTCCCTGGACCGGAAACAAGCATCTTGGGGCCGGTTTCAGGGTATGTCCCCCTTCTTCAGCCAGGCTAGCTTCAATCTAGTGGCACAGTGAGCAAGGGACCCACATCTGGGCATACCCATCCTACTCAGGGCAAAAAGTGTTACAGCAAACAAATGATCTGTGTTAAATCCAGCTTTCTTTTGCCCATTAGGCCACCCCGGTTTGGACCCAGCCATATGCAAATCAGTCTTTTAACCCAGATATTTTTACTAGGGGAGAATGTTTGCATTGTCAGCCTTCAGTCCATCATTTGTTTGCTGTAACACCTTGTTGGAATGGAGCACAACCCAAATGCATTTCTAAACTAATCATCAACTTGTAGTATTTAATGTTCAGTCAATGATGAGAGGTTTGGTGAAGTTTTTAAAGTTTTCTTTTCTCATTAAGAGGATAGTTCATATGTTTGTCTTTTTAGTTAGGTAAGTCAAATAGGTCTGGTTAGGGAAATACCAAGACAAAATTGGTTAGAATTAGCACACAAAATAACAGTATGTTCCATAAAGGAATAAATCCCTATATTAAACTAAAAGGACCTCTACTAGCCAGAACCAATAAAGAGTTCCTTTGGAAAACAGCACGAGAACATTTGGAGCATCAGGCTAATAGCTATAGTAGGTCAAACTCCCCATAAAGAGTAGTTCTGGAAACTAAGCCAAGTTCCCTTCTAGCTGCAGTAGCAACCGTTAAAACAGGTGTAAGGAAATATACACCTCATTAGCTATGATCAGCATGGGGAAAGCTTACAAAAAGGCATCAAACTCAAAATTACTGTTAGCAGTAGCTCCCTGTAATTTTGGGCATGAGTAGCACAGTCAAGTATTCAAGGCAGTGGTGTCTTACATGGATCTGAGGTGGCGGGGTAAGGGGGTGAGAGGAGTCTAATAAAGAAAATTGAACACCTCCTGCCATGTCTCTTTCATGTCATCTCTCCTCGCGTCAGTCCGAACAGGAAGCCGAAAGACTCCCCAGAGGCAATCACAACAATGCAATGCTGGGTTGTGATTGGTAAGCACCCAGACTCCCCTGAGCCAAACACAATGCTGCAAGGCAGCGTTCTGATTGGTCTGAGCTCTGTGGTTCTGCGTTCAGCCAGGGAATGTCAGCCGGGGCATGTTCTCCACCCAGGCTGGGTGGAGAACAAGCAAAGTGTGCATGACGCTTTGGTCAGCCCCAGAGGGTGGGCCAAAGTGTCATGCACATTTCAGTGTGCCCACCACTCCTCCCCTGCTCTGTGAGCAGATCAGCCCTGCCCCCCCAAAGCTGCAGCAGGCGGACCAAATAAAATGATAATCACATCAAGTTATTATCATTTTATTTGTATTTTCTTTCATTGCTACAAATCTGTGGGTGACGCTTCTCAGCCCTAGCAGAGGAGCCACCGTTGGATAGAGGGCATGCCAAGGAAGGAAGATGTGCTTCTCTAACTAGGAACATTTACTATAAAGAAAAGGATAAAACATCTAGTAAACTCTGAATGTTGGATCATCTCTAGCCAATAGGAAAGGATCTTCTGATGGTCCGTCATCTTCTCTTTTGATTCCCACAGTCAACGTCCATGTCGACATGTTAGTATTTGAATATTGCTACAGCGTATTACAAAAATATATATCTAGGTAGGTTCTCATGAGAACAATTGCAAGCCTACTGTGTTAGCTGCTCAGTGTCCCATTGTGTAACCATGGACTGCCATATGAAATGAAACATTAATATCTAGCATGTCCTGGTTAGATCATTAGACTTGACTCTACAGCAATATACTTGTTCATTATAAGCATGTGGCTGAGGCAACCATGCAATATGGTGTGAGAAATTAAAGAAATAAATTTTGTAGCAAACAGCACATTTCATGAAGTTCTACAGTTCAATTTAAATCAGCATTTACTAAAAGGCATTTCTTTTTATTAAAAAGAAAAGAAGGAAAAACAGAAAATATTGAAGCCAAGCCCACAGATGGGTGTTTGCACCTTTCTTTTCTTGTATTTCATTGTCGCTACAAATTTGACTTGACTTTTTAAGGGAATCGATGCAGCCCATGTATACACTTTGGTTTTTGATGCCGCAAGTTGTGGCAAGGGAGATAATTCATTGTATTTCTCCTCAGACATACTGTTTATAGATGCACTGTCAATAATCTAAGATATTGAACAACCATTTATTTTCAGTTTACCCTTCAGACAATATTTGAATGATTTGTTGCTTTGGCATGCCTATCTTTCTTTTACTGAGATTTTTCTTCATAAGTGGCCAAACCAAAATGCACACCCTTTTCTGAGGTAAACATCAACATGGCACAATCATTTTCTTCACTTTCACTTGATACTGATATAGAGGAACTATTTGATGTTGATTTAGGTGATGATTGACTTTGTATAATGATACATGTGGGTGTGCATTAAACGTTGCTTCTGGAACATTCTGGTGGCCATTTTTTCTTTGCACCATGACACACTTACTTTATTTTTCTTTGCAAACCTTCACAAAATACTTCTTCTTCCCACATATCTAACCAAATGCATGACATTTTTCTTCATGAAAATGAAAATCCACATCTAAAATAGAACTTCTTTTTTACGTGTATACATCACTTTGTGTCTTTCAGTCTTTTGTTTTGGCTTATTTTTCACACTTATAACAGATTCATTCGGGGCACCTTCAACCTCCATGTCAGCAGCTTGTCTATCAGCACGCTCTTCAGTTCTGGTAGCCATTAACACTCACCACAGATCAAGAGTTTCTCTCAGCATTCGTCTTCTGAATGAATCTGACAGGTATCCTTCAATAACTCTGATATGCAAGGCTTCTTTATCATTAAAATAATTGAGCGCGCAATGTCTGATGAGTGTGTTGTGTTTCTCCATAAATTCATAAATGGTTTCAACAACTTTCTGACATTCTTGGTTGAAGATGTATTGCTCGTAATTAACATTTGCAATTGGATTCAACACTTGTTTAATCTGATGATATGTGACTTTGTTTATTAGTTCGCAGCGTTTTCTTTAAGACTTATTTTACACCATCACCAGCAAGAATTTTGAGACACTTGACAATCTTTTGTTGTTATCATTCTCTTCAAGTGCATCAATAAAATTATCAATTGTCTCTATCCAAGCAACCCATCTATTGCCAATATTTAGCTGTTTAGCGTATTTGTTGGTGGTGGAGGGGGTTTCAGGAAATCGGCAGTGTTGTAGCCAATCACCGGCTCCCTCTGCTTTTCATCTTGAACCTAGTCATGTAAGCCATTTCTAAGACCTTGAGATATGCTGATCCCTGGATCATATTTGATGACTTTTGGAAAAATGGCATCTGTCTTTTCCTTCATCGAAAACACAGCATTTCACTATTCCAAGATATCTGGGACTGTTCCGATTGTCTTCTGCTATGTTCCTTGTTCAAAAGCCTTCACAGCACTTCAACCAGCCTCACCAGCATCATAAGTGCAACCCCAGGCTCACTTTACTCAGGTTCTGGTTGGTAAATAACTGTTTTGCCTTTGGTGTCTCTGTGCTCTGTCCGACACTCTGCCTCACAGTATTTCTGATTGCAGCATTATCTTGCAATTTGCTGTCACTGTCTGCTGCTCCTTCAAAACCTGGTTGTATCTGGCTTCAGGGTTAATACTCCAGTTTATGTATGACTGTGTCTTGCAAAGCAGCGCAGTACCTTTATGTGAGGCCTGACCAGCAGGTTCATGGCCACCGATATGTAGATTTCTTTGCAATACTTTTGTTCTTTTCAACTTCTTTACAGTGGCTAAAGTTGAGCTTTAACCCCACATATGTTAAGCTTGGATTCCGTAACTAAACTGCAACATATGTGGCCTGCACATACTGTTTGGTTGGACTACAGCAAACTCTCTGGGAAATCACTGTTGATCTTCAGATTACTTATTCCATCCTCTTTGCCAGTTGTAGTTTCCTCCCCACCCTGGGTACCCTGCAATGACTATGCCACACACCAAGCTTAGTATTACACAGCCTTATTCGTCTGTGTGTAACTGCCAGCTCAGCATTCCAAATCAGTCTTCCTCACGTTCTACCCTAACAATTATGTCAGTGATCTACGGAGTTCATCTGGAGCCAAAAGGGTTCCATCATTTCCAACTGGGAAGACAGTACACACATGTTTTTGTTTTGAACAAAAAGATGATATTTTGTTCTATGGCTGTATGTCACATCCATAAAATTAAAATGAACATCTACCAATTTGTTTACAAACTAAGGTTAAGAAAACTATTTTCTGAAAGGCCCAGACATGCCAAATAAAATCTGAATGAATTAATCTTGAGTGAATATACCATGTAAGATATAAATGACACGTTGTTGTTCTTTCAAATACTGAATGAGGCAGTCATCTGATGACTAAGATGAACTTACTTCAAGATCTTGATATTGAGGACACAAGAAGCTAGGGTTGAGGACTCAAGATGAAGCTGAGGTTTAATCCCCCTCCCCCTCCCCAACCCCCAAAACCCCCTTCTAATACATTGGATAAATTCTTCCAGGCTGTAATAGACAATTGAGAGAGATGGAACGATTAAATCGAAAAGACACTGGTATAAAGCTTCTTATAATCTAAGTTACAGAGAGAAAAGTGCATTAAAACTAAATGATCGACAGGAAAATAACAGCCTAATAATACGAGAGACGGTTCAGGCGTTACATCTAGATTACTCACTTTTCTTTAATTACTTGAGCCCTACTTTGGTTTCTAACTGTCATACATATAACATTCCAAAATGGAGCACTTATCTGATGCCATGAGCACGAAGAAGATGTACACACAGGCGCCCAGCTAGGATGCCACTTGTGGGTGGCACCTGTCTAACCCTTTTAGACATCACTCCCTTTGGTAAATGTGCTTATTCCCTTGGGAATTATAAACAATATATAATACTGTTGTCAAACCCCTTCGTGAGTGTGCTCAGAAAGAGACTTTGTGATGTGCAAGTGTGGTAGATGACAGTTCCTCACCCTCATTAACTCAGAGTCATCAATCCTGCCAACACTTATCTTCCCTATGTCTCACTGCCAGTGAGAAATACACAAAGACACAGTCAGCTACACCTAGTTATGTGACCCAGAATCAGACAGCAGGCACCAAATAGTTAGAGTTAGGAAAGGAAAAGGCTAACTTTCTGAAAGAGGCATTTTTTGAAATGTGTTTAAAAATCCAACTTTACCATTAAAGAGGGCTTTTAATTACAATTATTTAGACACCTTACTCAATTTGTCTACCTGTTCCCAATTAGAAGGTACATCTTAATAAATGTAATAAGATCACTCCTGTGTTATCCTATAGAGAGGAATGCCTTGCGGTAGTGAAAAATGAATGTATGAGTTTTTGCACTACCAGGAAAAGTAACACTTTAAAGTACATGTCCCACATTTTAAATACACTTTACCATGCCCTCTGGGCTGCTCAGGGCGTACCCTATGGGTGACTTGTATATATTAAAAAGGAAGATTTGGGTCTGGTAAAAGGTTCATTTTACCAGGTTGAAATGACAGATTAACATCGGACAGACAGGCCGCAATGACAGGCCTGATACATGTGTAAAGGGCTGTGTAAGTGAGTGGCACAAAACATACTGCAGGCCCTCAAGTAGCATTTATTTTCAGGTCATGGACCAGTGTAGTACCATCTTACTAGGGACTTAAAATGTAAATTAAATATGACAGTTGGGTGTAAGCCAATTCTATCATGTATATTGGAGAGAGGACAAGCACTGGTTAGCTGTGGTATAGTCCTAAGGCTAACAAAAATGAGCAAAAGGTAGAGGGTAAAGGCAAAAATGTTTGGAATGACCCTGTAGTGATGGCTATGTCCAGCAATCTGTGTGTACATTTTTTCTACCACCAAAAATATTAAGAAAAGTAGGCTTGACAAATGATAGATGCCTCTTGTTGCTTTGAACTTATATTTGTTAGATCTTGGGTGTCTGGCTGGCTGAAGTATGACCTTGTCCATACAGGAACTACAATCCTAGTCAGGATAATCTGGATACACACTAAAAGATAACCTGTGCCCACCCTCTGGTAGCTTGGCACAGTGGCGTCAGGCTTATCTAAATAGGCAATGTGTAAAGTTTGTGTGCTACAAACACTCACAGTAACAATTGAAAACACCACAAAAAGACTCCAAACTGGCTTAAGAAAATAGACAATAGTTTTATAAATAAATCAAGATCAAAACAATAGTAGCTTTACACCCATATTTCAGGCATACGTCTGAGGACAGCATTATTTACAGGTGGTGCTGCCTCTGGTCTAATCTATGGAATACAAATCTCGGAATGATAGAGAATGCGTAAACAGTGTTTACCTAAGCAAAATAACACAGCTAACAAATGCTAACCACACAAGCACAGAAATAGAGCCCACGCCCTTGGATCTCGAATTTGTACAGTGTGACTTTTCGAATGCAATACACCAGTTCCAACCTACAGGCTGAAACCTACTCTGCTCAAAAGGGAAAAGGAACATCAAAGGCATACCTTTTTTTAACTTAGTTATAAATTACTACAGGGGATACATGCTCTGCCTCCAAACACCCTCAAATGAGCAGAAAAGATGGCCATGTGGCAGAATTTTACAGATGCTGTGAAAGCTTGTGGGTGGAGCAATGCACTAAGTAGGACCGAAACCAAAATGGCAGCTTGAGAGGAGATGGGTGACAACTTTTTATAGAATACATCTGGCTATGACTCTTTTTAAAGGCAGACTCAGATGCTGTCTCTATTTCAGCTCGTCATTGAATATATACTCTCCACCATGCACCATGATCTCCTATATTATCTGGAGGGAGTCCCAATATTGGGCCAGGTAAGATCAAAACATCTCTTTCTCTCAACTACATTATACCTCACCACTCATGTCACATTCACCTCAAACTGCACACAATTCACTCTTCACAGGTAGGCACCCAAACCACATGTCATTCACCCTCACATAGTCCCTATTCTTTAGAGTGTACATAGATAATATTCATCTTGACACTTCATAATGTTCATTTATACAGCCCAGTGCATTGCTTGTGACAGCTTTAGCGAAAGTAGTCACTCTTGTAGCAGGGCAGCAACAAGGTTTCACATCTAAAACATCCCTGACAAATATCTAGATATGGTGGAGAAGTGTGGCTCAGGGGTTAGAGGCGGCAGACCCGGAAGCTGAGATCAGTCCTGGACCAGGGTTCAATTCCCCGCCTCGGCGGGTCTTCGGCTCAAAAATTCCACGGACTCGATAATTCTCATTCCGGTGCCTACTCGACTCACAGGTTCACACTCTGCGACTCTGGGCAATAGCTTGCTTAATCTCCACTACGGCCCCTCGTGGCGGGATGCCTGGCTTTCACTTTGTGGATACCCTGCCGGGGGTTATCTCACAGGGGAATACCAGGATGGGTTCCCTAAGCAAGTGCTTAGATACCGTGTCGGTGATTTGCGCTATATAAATACATGTATGTACATGTACATGAATTACTATTAGCATTATCACAACTGCACTCTATAGAAATTGGTATATCTTTGATTGTAGTACCTTAAAAATGCCATTTATGTATCTTGTTTATATGCTGAGACAATGTACGTATTGCATGTTGTATGTGAAAGGGCCTCAAATGTGGTCATCCATTGTCTTACGGCTCCTACTAATTAGGTTGGACTGTGCATCTGGACAACATAAGTGACAGTAAATGGGGACTGAGTCCACTCATATCATCAGAGTATGTTGTCCCAATTTCTGACTCGCTCACACTGCACCATCTGGACCCCTAACCAGACAGGGGACCAGACGGTCTCTGCTACCTCAGAACATGACCATTCTAATTCCCCCAAGGAAATTGTGGAAACAGATCTAACCTTTTGTTGTTGCTTAGGTATGACCAAAGGAAAACGCAAGAAATACACAAATTGCCATTTTAGACCTTTATTGAAGCAATTGTGTAATTATTGTTACTAGCATTACAAGAATTGCAAAAAATATGGATAATTCAACCATTATAACTAAGCAGTGATTATATGAATGCATGTCACACTGATACTCCTCCCTTACCCTAACTATACTATGGAGAGCATAGGGAAAATGTGTCTTGCCAGATCGTGTGGAGCAAACTAAATTCCCCATACCTGTGTGTAATGCATCAGGAAGCCAGTCAGTGTAAAACAGGTCTCCTTCATTTGCAGGCTAGGGACTGGAGTCAGTCGGGATGGCTCTCATTCATGGGTGAACATTCCATGATAATCCATTGATGTGATCCTCTGAGGAACTTTACTCAGAAGCAATTTATTTAATAAAAGCCTGATTCCATTCGCACTGTCTCAAAGTTGCATCACTGATGTGTTTGTTTGTCCTTCCAATTCAGAGTTGTCTCCAAATGGACGATACAATTCAAGGCAACATGATCAGGGTTCTTGTAGCCTTAAACAGAGTGTAGTAGTGTTGTGATGAAATGCTTCCAAAGAAATGTGTTTGAAACAAGAACATTTTCTGAGTCGGTTATCATGGATGTGTAAAGCATGTAAAAATTCACCAATACAAAAGATGTTAATTTAAATGTGCATTTATAAAATGGAAGCTTTTGTGCACATGCCCTATTGAACCCCACAACACCAACTTCTTTGCCAGAGGGAAACTTTCATTTCGAACTAAACTGAAAAGTATATCTTAAAATTAAACTTAATATATTAGTATGCCTAAAATTATAAAAGGAACGTAGTAATGCACTTCAATAATGAAGTAAATGGAAGGTAAATTACATAAAAAATGGCAATTTAAAATATGCAAGTTAAAAATGCATAAAAAACAATTAAAAAAAAAGGAAACCAAATTAAAAGTCAGGAGATTCCAGAAATGTTTTCCAAGTTTCTAGAGTCATCAGAATCCATGAAAGAACAAGCTACCACAGATGATGTTTACGGTGTGACTGGAACCGAAAATTTAAAAAAAACATACATGGTCATATCCAACCCAATCAGCAGCCACTGTTGGTGTACCAGCCAGTAGTTTAACGACAGAGGAGGAGCCAGGATCCATGAATCCAGGAGCCAAAGCATCAATTAAAGACTCGTAGTGTGCATCTTGCAGCAAAAGTAGACTCAAGGACACCACTGAATATGAATCCTCAATGGACTCACCTGCAGATCCGTATCCATAAATCAAACCACTTGCATTCCAAGACACAGATCCAGTGGCCACTCCGAAGTGCACAGGAGACAGCGGAACACAGACTGTATGCAGTTTAACCATACAGGTCAAAAGAAAGAAGCCAGTTGACATTTGGCTCCTAAAGCAAAGGCATGTCGAAATACTGCATCATATGTTCAGGACACTGCAGGTGGAATATCCATTGCCGAGCAGCAAAAATAGGACAAAAAATCCCAACAATCAGGTATAGCAGTAATGGTCTGCCTAAAAAATACTGGAAACCAGGGAGTGTATAAAGGATGGAATCACTCCAAAACCAGTCTGGAACCTGCTGAAAAGCCAGACCCAATCGCTTTTAAAAAGTGGACTACTCCTGCACTATTACATGCATTACATGTGTGGTGCACAAGGTTCTAAAATGTTGAGAAAGTTTGTATGGACCCTTAAGGGATCCAAAAGCTGGCTCCTCCAGCCTCCATGTTTTTCCATTGTACTCACTGAAGGAGACTTCCCCTGGCATTGTTGGCAGGATAAGTCTCACTTCAATGAGCGGGACCAACAGCCATAGCAGTTAGTATGAGCTGAGTCTCCTATAAGGAAAAAAAACAATTGCCAAAAAATTTAACAATTTTTTAGACTATGAAAATTGACATTAACCAAACAATATATTGACAGATTGTACTTACCAAAAAGGCAGGCCCTCTCATGTCCAAAATGTGACAATTGCAGGTGTTTGGTGCTATTCTGTAGCTCAAAGGAATCATGAGTTGATCCTGTAAAATGCGCACACATGCTTGCGATGTACAAATCTGGTAACCAGAAAGCTTGCACATTGATTGCATGGAACTTCTTTAGATTGTGGTAGACTTGTTCTCTGGCGTGTAGTAGCACTGCATCAATATGTGTGCCATCAATAGCACCAGCCATAAGTGGTTGGCATCCAAAACTTAAAAATCTTCCTTCACATTGGCAAAATCCTTGCTTCATGGAAACTGAATGAAGCTTTTGATGTGTCTCATCATGAACTCTGAAAATGAGGGAAATGTTTTGAGAAAAAAGTTCTTGATCCGTTCTATTTACACAAATACAATACAATTATTGTATGTTTCTTTTCAGCATCTTCAGGAGAGGGTTAAGGGGACAGTGGGCATGAAGGCCGGGAAGCAGTTGACCACTGTGTTTCGGGTGGTGAGGCCATGAACAGTGAAGGGACTTGAATGGAGGCCACAGCTCATTAACATCTTCTGAGGTCTCCACTAGTGACCATTTCCTAGTGTTGATGGACCATACGAGAACTGTACCACCTGCATCCTTCTCTGCCACCCACAGGCCCAACTCCACCCTCCCTTTTGCTCCCCCCCAGGTGGCCAAACCCACCGTGAAAGGGCTGGTATCTCCAGCCCCACAGGCACCTCACACCCTGCCCCTATCACCCTGGCTGCACTGTGTGAAGATGCTATTGACCTCTTATGCAGCATCTCTGTAGCACCAGTACCACAATGACAGCACAAGCACAACCACCAGCACACCCACAAGCACCTCGACTACATCAACCACTTCAACAGCAGACTTATCCAAACATATACCTACACACAAACCAATACCCACAAAACACAAATGCACACACTTACCCACATACAAAACACCTGAAAAAACAGATGCATTCAAATATACACCAGACCCACATACCATTGCAAAACATACACTTAGAGGCCCTACAACCATACCAACCACCTCAACAGCAGACTCATCCAAACACAGACGTCCCCAAAAACCAACACTCCTCAAACACAAATTGGACATGCTCACCAAAACCAAAATACCAGAGAAACTGCACACTTCCAAACATACATCAAACCCACATGCAACTGCAAAGCATACACCCACAGACACCACTACCACACCAACCACCTCAACAGCACACTCATCCAAACCAACATCCTCACACACAAACACACCTACAAGCAAACCTATCACCCACCAAACACAACACAAAGTCACACACACAACATACACCTCCCAGGAAACAGACACACAAACATACACCAGACCCACATGCAAATACAAAACCAACACACACCACATCACACACTGCAGATCCCTATACCTGCCAAACCCAATCATCTCCCACCCTTCCTACCCATACTCCTCCTCCTGAAATCATGTCTTACCTGGCCGTAATCCCAGTAAGACCCAAACCCACCCCTCCCAAGAAAAATGTGCGCGCTTTAAACTCACTAAATGCCGCTTCCTGATGAGGTATTCCTTTTGCAGTCTGCTTAGGAGGCAAGTTTGGGACCGCACCATGTCTTTGTGACATTTTATTATTTATCATGGGCGAAGAAATCCACTCCACCGGCAGTGTTCATAGAGTTTTGCCCACTCAGTGAGGCATTCCGAAATACTCTGTGAAGCGACGCAGAGTTTGTTTTTTTCTCTCGAACGGCTCTCCAACATTAAGTTGGCGAGCACTCACAAGAAAAACTTGTGCGCTAGACCTCCTTTTAGTGAGATTTCTCAACACGGGTGGTTACGGCAGGTCATGTCTGATACGTGTTGATAAATCTGCCACTTAAGTAGAAAGCAGCATGCACCCTCCGGTGTGACGCATGGTGCAATTCGTGTTGATTTTACTAAAAGGAATAAACTTCGGGTGCTAAAAATCAGTGGAGCAGTGCAACTTAACAGACTCTGCCACTGGCGGAACTCAGCGGAGCACAGAGTAGTTTTTCCAGCACTTCATGGAGTTCCTCGTAGTAAAACTCCATGAACTCCACCTGGGCCTACTTTTGTTTTACTGTTTTATGTTTTGAAATAAAATATATTGATTTGAGAGAAGTATCTCATTTGTCGTTTGCCTTGACATTATTTTTTATTTACTATTCTTTGATTACTAGAACTGTTAATGATTAAGATTTAAATACTTTACGTTAAAATGTTGACCGAAAAATAAACTTTATTTATATTGTCGCATTTGTAAAGTCCATATACTAGTAATAAAAGTAAGTGCTGAACATTTAACATTTGGTGCAAGCATTTATCATGATGATGGGCACTTACACCAACAAATGGATTTTTCATATTTGTTTTTAAGTCTTAATACAGATGTGTTTAGTTGTACTTGATAAATGATGAAAATAAACACATATGCATTGCAGCTTAAAAGAATAATTCCACAAAGAACATTCAGTAAAATACTGGAAATGCACTGGACAAGGGGAAGTGCTAGACTGATAAATATATTAATTGTTTATAGGTTGGAACCAACATTGATTTTACAGTTGTTTTAAAACAAATGTTTCACTTTTTCATGTGCAATTTCTACTTTATATTACATTTCAATTATCCCAATAATGCATAATGCATATGTTAAGCATTCTATATTTTAGTTTACAGACATGAGTGCTCAGTTTAGGGTTCTTGGATTGATGTCTATTTTTAGTGTCCAAAATCATGAAGGCAACTTTATACAGGTGTGGTTCTTTTAATTTCAAGATTGCACCCATATGCAGTATACATTGGTATGCTATTTCTTGTAAGAGAGATTTCAACATGCACAAATGCAGATCAAATATAAACAAGCAAGAGGTAACTGCTTTTTGATCAAGTAGAAGCAGCACAGGCAGGCCTTGGATGATCAGCTCCATGAAGGAAAAGGAAGTATGAAACAGGAAGAAGATAAGATTCAGCCTTATATCCGTTCAAATTCATCAACTCAGGTTTGGAGCTTTCCCTGCCACAGTTATGTCAGCAGGAAAGTGATTGGCCCGACAGACAAACTGGTTGTACTCCCTCCGACAGGCACTTATGCCTTTGGTGCCGTCGATGCGAGTGAACAAATCTGGTGCAGATGGTGGCACTCCAACTATCTTTCATCTATCAACCTGCCAACATCTAAATAGAGCGGTCATACTGCCTAGTAGGCAGGCAGCGAATCTGACGGAAAAACAACGGTGGGACTGTTGTGCCAATATCTAAATCAGGGCCTTAGCCATTAAAAATGTAATAAATCTGGTTCTACTTATTGGGTTTTTTGTTGTTATGGTCTTGTTTTACTGATAACATTTATTGTCTATTTTTCCAGACCTCTATGGAGTTTTTCTGTGGTGTTTTATTGTGCTTCTGTGTGTGTGTGTGTATGTGTGTGTGTGTGTGTGTGTGTGTGTGTGTGTTTGTGTGTGTGGGTGTGTGTGGGTGTGTGTGGGTTGGGTGTATGAGTGTATGTTACAAGAATACTTTACACATTGCCTCTTTAGATAAGCCTGGTAGTTCTGTGCTAAGCTACCAGAGGGGGAGCACAAGTTATCTTTCAGTGTGTACCAAGCTTAGCCTGATGGGAGTGGTGGTTCCTACTTGACAGGGTACATACCTGTGCCAACCAGAAACCCCAGTTCTAACACAATTCAAATGAAAAGGAAAAGTAATGAAAATATCAATCCAGGGTGGAATCAAGTATGTCTGTTTTAGCCAACAAAAAAATGCACGGATCTCATGCAAAGGTGTCTGGTGAATCAGAAGAAAAGTCATTCATTTTGGGAAAATAGCCAAAGGCAGTCTGTGCAAAAACAGGGACCTCACATGAAAATGTAGAACTGGTAGAGAGATCCAAAGGTGGATCATAATAAACAATTTTGGGCCAGATGTAGTTAATTCTATTTTACCGATTCATAAATACCGAATTTTACCGATTCGGTATTTATGAATCGGTAAAATAGAAGGAGGGAAATTTAGGTAAAATTGGTAATTGAATTACCGATTCTGTAATTGCCCATTGATTCCTATGGGGCTTGAAGCCAATAGGAATCAATGGGCGATACCGATCGGTATTTACCGATTCGGTAAATACCGAGTCCAGCAAGGGTGCAGGGGGTGTCACTTTGACACCCTCTAGCACCCAGAATACAGGCATGTGTGCCATGTGGCACACAGACATGCCCTAAGGGCATGTCTGTCTGTCACATGGCAAAGGTGTGCATGCACACATGTGCATGCACACCTGGATTCGGTATTTTACCACCCAATTGGATTGGGTGGTAAAATACCGAATCTGAAAGGCCTTTGGGACTCAGAAGAGTCCCACCTACATCTGGAAGTTACCGAATCGGTAAAAATACCGAATCGGTATTTTACAGATTCGGTAAATTTACAGATTCGGTATTTTACCGATTCGGTAAATTTACCGATTTGGTAAATTTACCGAATCGGTAAACTTGGCCCCCTACATGCCAATTCCTAAAATACCGGTCGGTAACGGCCGAAATCGGCCGTTACCGACCGGTATTTGGGCTGCTACATAGGGCCCTTTGAGGTTAGAAATGGTAGTTGAAGACTATGAGTTCACATATGGGGAGTGTGCTGTGTTAGCAGTACTAGCAAGAAGTAGTACTACTTCAGTATTTGATATCCCCCCTTCTTTATTATTGAATGCTTGTAGAGGGATTTCCTGTATGTTAGTGAGAGGAGACAGGTACCTACTCAGAAGCCCTCGTGGCCTACTCTGTAGGACTGTCCACATTGTTGATTTAAAAGGTCAATTGAGATTAATGTTTTGTTTTTACAACCAGCAAGGGGTGGTAAAAACACTGTTCTGGAACCTTCAACTGCTAGGACCAGCACCAGTGTTCTGAAGGATGGTCTAAACTCCTTCTTCTCGACAATATTTTCTCAAACTAGATCCCCAATCTTTAAAATCCAGACAGGAGTCGCTGGTTGCATCTTGACTTTTTCAGTGGCAGTATGCTTCAGTTCTTCATACGAATGGTCATCTCAGATGTCTTTGAGTTCCTTCAAGTTCAAAAGGCTTATCTACTACCACTGTGCCTGGATTATCAAGATCTGGAACGCACATCTGGATGCTGAACAGGACCTGATAGGGAGTCTGGTTGCACAGCGATCTTCTAGGCAGATTATTCAAAGCTCTCTGGACTCCATGCAGATGATGGATCGAACTACAACCTGAACCTGATACTTTAGCTGCTGAAGAATGCTTTAACCCATGTTTTTTCTTCTCCACTATTACATTTCTCTAAACGTGATAGGGGAGGAATAATGCATAGCCATACCCAGGGTGCCCATGGTATCCCTGTAAGCACTAAAAGCAAACCCTGGTCCCTGGTCTGAGTGGAATGCAGCTATTGCATATGTCCCGATGAAGACCTGCAGATATTTTATAACAGTTCAAGCATCAGCCGATCGCTGTGGCCACACCCATAGAAATTTAGAACATGAATCCTCTGCTAACAGAATGTATTAAAAACAATCATTAGACTTTAGTTGTCCTCGGTGGTCAAAAAACACACAAGCCAAAGGCTTTTTCAAAACTAGGAGAGGTGTCTGCAGTGGGAGTGCTGCAGTGGGAGCTTTTAATTGTTGATAAATTTCACTGCTAAGGGCAACTGTTTATTCTGTTTCTATGGACCATGCCACCAATATCGTTGCTGTAGTAGTGAAACTGTTGCAGCCACACCTGCATGGGCAGAAGCAAACCCCTAATGAGCAGCTAAGATTAATTCTAGCTTGCGGTCTGAATACGGTATCACTCAATCCCCCACTCCAGGAATACAAGCAAAAGGTAAGCTTTGCACACTCAGTAGGTAAGAGTATTTTGCTGGATATTTTTAAGGTTATTGAATGCCAGAGAGTGAAGTGTTGAGCGCTACAATGATGAGTCCATCCACCCTTGTGTGAGAACGAGTAATTGCAGCTATGACAGCAGTCTGGACAACTGCCTTTGTGGCTTAAATATACAGTGAATTCCCGGCAACGTGTATTTCAGCACATTAGTGACTCAATGTATGAATTACATGAGCTGGTGGCTCAATGTGCCACTTTTCCCCAAAGCAATGTTGGCTTGATAGTATTCCTTTTTGAGTCTCTACATCCATTCAGTCACCAATAGTGTAAGTTCTCATTGAACGACTGAACACAATAATACGAATCACACACTATTAGTGTGGGGAATTCAGTATCGATATGTTCTAGTGCCAGAATCAGACCACTGATTTTAGCCAGCTATGCAGTGCAATCACCTAGAGAAAGTGTAAATGTTTTTTGAGAGTGGAAGACTCCAGCCCTCATCACTCCATGTACCGCTGCGCAAGTGGGCGAGTATTGTTATTTAGTTCCAACTGCGGGCTGGGCTGAATGATCAGTGTAGACAATGTAATCATTCTGGCCAATCAATCAATCAAACACATTTGTATAGCGGGCTACTCGCCTGCTAGGGTCTCAAGGCGCTGGGGGGAGGGGGAGTCGCTACTGCTCTAACAGCCAGGTCTTGAGTTGTTTTCTGAAGGAGAGATGGTCCTGGGTCAGCCGTAGGTGGGTGGGGAGGGAGTTCCATGTCTTGGCCGCTAGGTAGGAGAAGGATCTTCCTCCGGCGGTGGCTTTGCGAATTCATGGGACGGTGGCAAGGGCAAGGCTGGCGGATCGGAGCTGGCGGGTGGGTGTGTAGAATGTGATGCGACTGTTGAGGTATTTGGGGCCCGTCGTGGAGAGCCTTGTGTGCGTGGGTGAGGAGTCTGAACATGATCCTCTTTCTGACGGGGAGCCAGTGCAGGTCTTTCAGATGGGCAGAGATGTGGCTGTGGCGGAGGATGTCCAGGATGAGTCGTGCGGAGGCGTTCTGTATGCGCTGGAGTCTTTTCTGGAGTTTGGCTGTGGTTCCAGCGTAGAGGGTGTTCCCGTAGTCCAGTCGGCTGGTGACGAGGGCCTGGGTGACCGTCTTCCTGGTTTCGGTGATCTTGCGGAGCATGCGCAGGGTGTTGAAGCAGGATGACGAGACGGCGTTGACTTGCTTGGTCATCATGAACGAGGAGTCCAGGATGAAGCCCAGGTTGAGTGCGTGGTTCGTTGGCTTGAGGGCGGTGCCCAGGGCAGGGGGCCACCAGGAGTCATCCCAGGCAGAGGGGGATGGTCCCAGGATGAGGACTTCCGTCTTGTCTGAGTTCAGTTTCAGATGGCTGAGCTTGATACATTCCGCGACGTCTTTCATTCCTTCCTGGAGGCTGGCTCTGGCGGTGGTGGGGTTGTTGGTGAGGGAGTGGATCAGCTGGGTGTCGTCTGCGTAGGAGATGATGTTTAGGTTGTGTTGGCGTGCGATGGCTACGAGGGGGCTCGTGTAGACGTTGAAGAGGGTGGGGCTGAGCGAGGATCCTTGCTGTACGCTGCTAATGACTTTGGTGGCCGCGGATCGGAACGGGGGAGGTGGACTCTCTGGGTTCTTCGGGCAAGGAACGAGATGATCCACTACAAGGCCTTTCCTTGTATTCAGGTGTTGCTGAGGCGTTGTATCAGGGTGCGGTGGCATACGGTGTCGAAGGAGGCTGAGAGGTCCAGGAGGATGAGGGCAGCTGTTTCCCCATTGTCAAGCAGGGACCTGATGTCGTCGGTAGCTGCGATGAGGGCGGACTCGGTGCTGTGGTTTGCTCGGAAACCGGACTGCGAGGGGTTGAGGGATCCGTTTGTCTCAAGGAAGGCGGAGAGTTGTTTGTTGACGATCTTCTCGATGACTTTGGCAGGAAATGGGAGGAGCGAGATGGGGCGGAAGTTCTTGAGGTCCATGGGGTCCGCGGTGGGTTTCTTCAGGAGGGCGCTGAGGCAAAACCTCATTGGGCACAGGGTATTCTTGTTCATATTTTAGGAATCTTGGGTTTGTTGTGGAGGGTCAAAAACATATTCTACGTCAGTAGCTGTTAAGGAGGTGGCCCAATGTATCTATCTCAGATATAAGGCTTTTGGAATGTGAGTAACAAAAATTATGTGTTTTCCCTGAGCGAATGATCTTTCCTTTAAAACAGCCGTGTGAGCCGCAGTCAGTATTTGTTCAGTAGGTGCAAAAAGCATTTCAGCATTGGAATATAAATGTGATTTATACGCAATAAGTACTGTATCACCTTCAATGAAAGTAACATTTGTGTAACCAGTGGTTCCCCTATTATGTAGACCACCAAATTTGTGGTGTTATCATTTGTGAGTGAATGTTTAGATGCAAGCATGTCAGTTTGCAGTGTTCTCAGTAGAAGTCTGGACATATTAAATCATGAACGGTTTCACCCATTGTTCACAGCTGGTATATGTCTTCCTTTAAACTTGAGAAATCTGAAAAGTGATTGTAGTTTTTAGATTGTAGTTGGTGGTTGTAAGAGTGCACATTTCTCTATTAAATGTGGTGCTAAGCTTTTCCCTTCATTTGATAACATGTATCTCAGGAACAGGACACTGCAATAGGCAATTTGGGTTTTTTGGAAGTTTAGTTTGTAGCTATATTCAGCAAATCCCCCAACAATGTGATCGATCTGGTTAATCTGTAAGGTAGATGTCATCGACATAGGACATTGCTGCAGTGTCGATTTCTTGTAAAATTGATGTTCCACTGGCAGAGAACAGGCCTGGGCTGTTCTTATACCCCTGAGGCAGTTGAAAAAAACATTTTGTGACCCCAGGGTGTTGAACAAGGTTAAATCCCTGCTTTGATGTGCTCTGTTTTGGCAGAAATGTCTAATGTTGTTTTATATTTTTTGTGCACAATATTATTTATTACTGTTGCACTGTGTGAATTTTGTGTTCCAAATGTGTGTGTATGACTATTTAAATGTCTATAATGTCTGTAGTCTAAGACTAAGTGTTAAACATATCTGATTTTACTAATGGAACCAAAGGGGAGAGCATGTGGCCTAATGGCTAGGGCAGTCGACCTCAAAGCTGGGGAACCAGGTTTGAGTCTCGGCTGGGATGCTCAATATTCTATGATTTTGGGAAAATGACTTAATCTCCCCATGCTGACCAAAAATGAATATGTCTGTCTGTACCGTAACTGGTGCTCATGTAAAGGGCTCTGATACCTGCGGGTCTAGTTTGCACTATATAAATATATTTCCACAGAAAAAAAAGAATTGTTCATTGGGAAGATGCAAGTCTCTATTATGCCTTAAATTTCTAGCTGCGTTACAATTTCTCTTCCACCTTCCTTCATAAAAACAATTGGTTTGCCAACCCTGAGAAGGCATTTTCTCACCCTATATCTAAGGGGCCATGAAAAACCATGCAGGGTGGCTTTAGGTGGCCTCGTTGATATGGCCACCAGAGGGGCATTAAAAGTGACACTCCAGTGGGCACAGGTCTTGTAAATGAGCCACTAAGTCTCTGAAATGAAAGGCAAAAATTATCAGCTGGGCAAGGCATCTGGATGTGGCCAAAGAGTGAACCACAACATCAGAGAACCACTGGACTAGTTCCCATCAAAGGGGTTATCTTAAGGGGGGAAAGATTTGAGTGGGAAAAAAAATTTAATTTCGCACCCAGAGAAAGTCCCTTTTGAGCCGTATAACATTGGCGCCATTGCCTGTTGAAGATTTCTGCCTTTAGACTTAGGTAGGCCCAGGCAGAGTTCACGTAGTCGCACTACATTGAACTCCATAAAATTAAAAAAACTCCACTGCGCTATGCGGAGTTCTGCGAGTAGGCAGGGCTGCTCATCGCGCCCTTCACTTGATGTTTTGCACCTTACGCAACACGAAGTACGTTCTTGCACCAGAAATCATGCATGAACAGCACCACTCCTTTCGCTTCCTGCTTTTGCATTTTTCATGGTACTGGGTCCTACTATTGAATCCCTACTCAATCTCTTTATTCCTACCCCTATTAAACTTATTTACTACTCATTTTTAGGTCAGATCTACAGCACGTGTGCTTCAGGATGATCTGTTGCATATACTTTGTGGCCTCTGGAGTATAGCCAGAGGACTTATCTTCTTCCACTTTTTACTATCTGCTTAGGGACTTTTTTTCACTGTCTCTGCCTGGATCAGTTACACGCTCTGATCATGCACTCCCTCTACCGCTCCCGTCAGGCACAAGCATGGACCCAATTGTGGACTTCTGTGTTCTTTGTGCACTCTTTGATGCCAATCGAGACAAAGCAGGCATCCACATCAATCTGCCTTTGTGGTGCCTCCTGCCAGCAACATGGCCTCCACTATGGTAGTGCGGAGCTCATGTTGAAGCTCGCATTGAGGTGTTACTTAATGCATCTTCAGCGCTGCTTATGCTCTCCCCCAGGTGAGTATCATGAGAGCAGATTACCAGTACATGCTTTCTGAACTGTTCATTTCCTGGGCCCCTCTCTCTTGGTTACAGCTGTAGCCTCTTTCCCCCTGGCGATGACATGGCCATCCATGTACCAGTGCAGGGCTTGTGCTCAAGCTCCCGTACAGGATGCACAACAGGAAACCCTCTCAGCACAATGCACCTTTGACAAACAGTTGCCTGTGCAGCTCAGTTACCTACCATGTGTTTTTACCGAGGGATTTTAAAACTCTATGAAGAACCTTTGCATTGAACAATTGTGCTTGCTGTTGGCAGTGTTCACACTAACTTTTAAGTACTCTACTCATGTTTGCACTGAACAAATCTTGAAAAGTTAAAATGCCCCAAACTGGGGTAACAACACAGGGAACTCACCAGCCAATGGCTTTACGTTGTTTCAGACCAATCCACTGAACTTGCAGGAATTCTGAAAGAACACATTGCAAAACTAGGATAAACTGAAACTCTAGTTCATGTTTTTTTTCTTCATGAAAGAACTGACCCCTAAACCTTCAGAGTATCATTGACTTAGTTATTTCCTGTCAATTCTTTTTAATTTACTGGCTACTCCCATGCAAACTGACCAAAATGCTAGAAGTTATATGAGTGACATCTCACGCTACTTGACCTCTGATAAGATCGCAGGCTTTTTACTGTGTCCCACAATTAGGCCCTCAATGTCCTTCTTTTTGATGCAAAATGCATAAGTCAAGGGGACGGAGTGGGGGCTACATACGTATAGCAAACCAATTACACTTGAATCTAAGAGCTCTGCCTTTTTTCCTTCTGCTGCCTTCCTCAATACTGAGGAGGAGTGTGGCTCACTGATTAGAGCGGCAGACCCTGATGCAGAGGTTTGGCCCGGGACCAGGGTTCAATTCCCGACGCGGCAGGGTCCTGAGCCCAAAATGTCCACGGACTCGATAATTCTCGCCTCGGTGCCTATTCTAATCATGGGGTCCCACGCTGCAACTCTGGGCAATAGTTGCTTAATCTCCACTACGGCAGCCCACCCGCTGCGGGATGCCTGGCTTTAACCCTGGGGATACCCAGTAGGGGTTATTTCACAGGGAAAAGCCAGGACAGGTTCCCAAGGCAAGCACCTTGATGCCTTCGGGTGATACGTGCGCTATATAAGTGGCAATACATTACATGCTGAGATCAGGAAAAGCAAGGGCAGGTTCAGGGGTAGTAGAGTACAATCCAAGGGTACAAACTGCTACTACTGACTACTGCTAATTGAATTCAATGTCTTCTTAAGTCACCTCTGAATACTGGCAATAGAATGTGCAAACATTTAAGAGAAACATCCTTATATTGAGTTTGGTGCATGAGTGCTCTGTGACATATGTTACAAATATGTCATCCACCTTATTTAAAGTCTACAAGTTACAGAGTATCATTCGCTATTTCCATTTTAGATGACCCTAGCTAAAATATTGAATTGGGGATTGTAGTGGAGTGTACTGAGAGTCCCAGCGTCGAAGTGTCTGCATTGTTGACATTATAAAATCGATAAGGTCCTTATGTTTGCAGCCTGCCCCATCATCCATCCATGTAGGGATCTGATCTTTCAAAATTATCGTCTGCTTGAGCAGTTCACAATCAGAAACAGTCCAGGGCCCATTATGTTAGCAGTTGCCCCCAAGATTCAACATGACTCTGCCATTTTGTCATTTTAGTGGTGCACTTACTAACTGCAGAGTAATGGAATGGCACTCAGTCCACAAGTTCTACTCAATACCACATAAATACACCCCACATAATTCCACTCTATGCCACATAACAATCCACATTAATACATTTCACACCATGCCACGTAACTCGACTCAACATGATTTCACTCAATGCAACACAGTTCCGTGCCACACAATTCAGCTCCTTAAAATTCTATTCCACACCAAACAACAAATTTCGACTACACACCACATATACACACCACATATATCAATCAATCAATCAATCAATCATGCCATTTGTATAGCGCATTACTCACCCGGGAGGGTCTCAAGGCGCTTGGGTAAACACAGAATTCCACATTATGTAACAAAATTTAACACCATATAATTCCACACCAACCAATATATGCCACTCCACGACACACGGGACACTCTATATCATTACGTTCCATAACACACAATCCCATTTCACATAATTCCAGTATGCTCGATGTCACATAATTTCTACCCACAAAAGTCCACTGCATACCATGCCATATAATTCCACTACACATACATCCCCTCACCACCACAACACAAAATACCATTCCACATAATTAAGCTCCATAACACACAATCCCACCCCACAAAATTCCAATGCACTCAATGTCACATAATTACTAGCCACAAAATTCCACAGCACATCATTCCACATAATTCTACTACAAAAAGCCACTACACACCACACAATTCCTCACCACACAATGATACAACTAACTAATCCAATACAACCCAAATACTTCCATTACCCCCCACATATATACATTCCATAACACATAGGTAAAAAACCTTGTTATTTACAATGCCAATAGTCCCAACTCAAACAAATAGAAGACTAATTGCATTTCCAAAGCTTATTATTAAGTTATTGTGCCTTTGTGTTTAAGTATTTTATGCTTTTTCTAACAAAAAAGTGTGCTGTTTCTGTGACTTTTGTACTTTTTTCATTTTTCACTTAACTTTCTCATTTTCTTCCTTCCTGTTTCTTCTGTTCCCCTCAAACAGTGCCATGGCGGAGCAGGGCAGCGGCAGCACCAGGCTCCCCCAACCATCCCTAGCACCAACCTCCCACCTTACGATGGGCAGCAGAGCGAAGGGGTGCAACCTGCAACATTTTTTCAGAGGTGGAGGTTGCTGCGCTAGTTTTTTATGTGGAGCACCACACCCCCTTCTCCCTAGCAGCAGGAGGCAGGCCTGGCAGTGGATACAGCCTCCGGTATGGTCTGTAGCACTGAGAGAGGGTACACCGGGCTGTGTTCTGCAGCTCTGGGGTTCAGACCACCCAACATTTGGGGTATAGAGCACCCAAATCTTATGCACTGGGGGGCTGACATCCTGGATAGGGAACAGTGCCTACTGGACCATCTGGGTGTGGAGGTTGTGGGGTTCAGTGAGTAATAATTATTTATTTATTGTGTTCTAGAATAATATTTGTTCCCGAATATGTAGCACGCTGCTCACTCTCAGGTAGGTTGCATTTATGTTACAAATATTATGTGATCATCATTTAGACAGGTGCTCGCCTGTGCTACCTAATCCTACTCATTGGTGCTCGCTTGGGCTGATTATTTAAGAAGCCATTTACAGACTCCTTTCTCCTGTCACTAAGATAGTGGTAGTTTTTAGTATTAGTGAGTTGTCCCCCTTCTCTGTGCCTTTTTGTTTTGTAGCTTGTATAGTCCCAACCACAAGTAATTTCCCAACTGAGTTGGGTTGAGACTGAGAGTTTGAGAATGAGTTGAGAAACACTGATTTTTCATTGCAATTTATTAGTGTTTCCAAAATGCAGTTCAGGAAATTCAGAATAGGGTTAGGTGTAGGAACTTAGAAATAGGTCCACTATACCAGTACTATAGGAGAACTGTTTTTGAAAAGTTCAATGTTACTGTGTTTGGCTTACCCAGTGAACATATTTTTTGGGAGATTATCAACTGTACCACTATTTTTTTTCATTTTCTTTTATTTATTTCTTACATCAGCATTCAGGGACAAGAAGAGGGCTGGGTCAGGAACCACAGAGGTGGGTGAGGGAGCTGGAGGTACCTCCACAAGTGTCGCTGCAGATAGCTCTACTGTCACCAGTAAGCCCTCCTGTTGTTAACATTATCATAATATCCCCAACTTTTACCTCTTCACATTTAGAAGTATTTTTCCTGTTTACTCTGCCTGTCTCCACAATTTTTTCCAACTCCTCTTTGTTCTGTTTTCTAAATGTTCTTATCCCTGCATTATCCTATCTACTAATTTTATATAAGTCAAATTTCTGCACTTGACTTCAAGCAGTCTGTACTAGTCTGTCTGTAGCTTCCTTTCTTCTGCTTTGAAGTAAGCTTTCCCTTTCCCATTATATATCTTGTGGACTGATGGTACTGTAAGACTCAGAGAATCAATTTTAGGTCAGGTACTCTTCTATGAAGATTGCATACCTAAGTAAGGTATTCTGCACATGTTTGCTTTTTCTTTCTGATGCTCAACCCCTTCCCTGCACATGACAGAACCACACCATCATGAGCCACGGGCGGTGTGTGTTCATGGCGGCGTGGTTCCGTCATGCTGCGGCCTCTATGATGATGCGGCACTGTGCGGGCGAATTAGTGCGTGGGCGGGGTCATGACGGAACCACGCCCTCATGATCACAGCTTGCCCGTGACACATGACGGCGTGGTTCCGTCACGAGCATGGTGGCGCCGCGCCCACCACCCAGCGCCGGGGCGGAATTCCCACCCCGGCCAAGGGGTTAAACAGTAAAAAAAGAGAGTAGCCATAGTTATGGTGGACTCTCCAATATTGTGTATGTATTATTATAATAGAATACCAGTAGTTGATGACAGTGCAGCATGGCCGCATTACATTTGCCAACCAAGACCATATGTCCTTCATTGACCAATTATTCCACAACTTCATTGCGCTTCAGTGATCGTACATCTGCCCCTCCATTACAAAACATTCTTAGATGGCCTGACTACCTGGCCTTTCAAACATTGTCAGCCAACACAATGCTATTTTGATAGAAGATCCTGTACCTGAACTGTAACTGAACTGTTATGATGTATTGTGGTTGTATTTTGCTAAAAACAAATAATAGGGGAGGCCTATCTTGCATCTAAAATGTGTAATTTTTTTTCTAGCCATGCCGACTTCCACTGCCAGGGCAAGCGAGAGTGGTGGTGGAGCAGATGTGCCAGTGGCGGATGAATGGGGGCTACCAGTGACAGCAGGGACGGGCGGTGGTAAGTCACATTGCTTGCTGATTGACAATTAATAATATTCTCACTGCAAGGGCATCGACTGGTGAACACCCCGCTTTACCAGATGCAGAAGGATTTGAGTAGTTATGCACTTTCCTGGGCACACTATGCCCCAGATGTAGGTAAATGCCATTTACCGATTCATAAATACCGACTCATACCGAATCGGTATTCCTGAATCAGTAAATGGTATGTAGGTAAAAAATCGGTAAAAGATACCGACTCGGTCTGAGTCGGAAACCCAAATCGGCAACCACCGAATCGGAAAAATCCGAATCGGTAAATACCGAGTCGGTGATACGCATGCACCCCTATGGGCCACATGGCCCATAGGAATGAATGGGAGTCACCGAATCGGAGAAATCCGAGGTGGAAAAAACCGACTCGGTATTAACCGATTTGGTATTTACCGACTTGGGATTTTGAAAAAAGCCATGTGAGCCTGCCAACCAATCAGGGACAGCCTACACACCCCACAACCAAGGCCCTGTGATGCCAACCAATGAGAGTGAAGCACCCCACCCCAGCACCTGGGTGTGGCCACACCCATGCAGGTGGAAACCAACAGAACAAACAAATCTTCAGAGGTGAGAGGAGCACAGCATCCAGAGGCAAGCAGAGTGACAGAATGGAGGTACAGGAAGGCCAAAAGGAAGGTTGTGAGCGAAAAAGGAAGACAGTTCAGCCAAGAGGAACTACAGGTGGCTGTGGAAGAGATAGTAGCCCACTATCCCAAAATTTTTGGGAGGCAGTCTCTGCATGTTGCAGAGACTGTGAAAAGGAACACTTGGATTGCAATTCAGGCAAAAGTCAATGCCATAGGTGTCACCCACCGGGATATAGAGGACATCAAGAAGAGGTGGTACGACCTGCGAATTGTGACAAAGAAGAAGATTGCTGGCCAGAAAAAGGATGCTGGTCTGACTGGAGGTGGCAGGAGCAAAGCACCCAAACTTACACCGATAGAGGAGCTAGTGGGAAGCACCATGGAGGCAGAATGCATCCATGGGATTGGAGACCTGGATAGCACAGCGAAAGCAACCAAAAAACAAGGTAAGAGGCATGTTCCCACATCCACCCCCACCAACCCCAACCCCTACCCCACTGTGTACACTCATCACACTGCAGATGAGCTCATACTCACTGACAGCAATGCATCATGGTAGACGTAGTCATGTAAACAGAGATGCAAGGTGTGCAGACTATTTTATTGAGAGACACACACACACATGAACAACAACATTGACCCTATGTCAATTTGTTTCTACAGGAGAGTCCTCACGCAGTTCTGTTCCACCGAGGGAGGAGAGTGCAGCACCAACTAAGAAAGGGGATAAAGCAAAGAGGAAAAGTTGTGAGAGTGCAGTTGAAGGAGGAAACGATCACACCCAGGAGCCATCAACTCCTGTCCGAGCCACAACACCTGTCCCACTGTCCCCTCTGTTGTTCGGATCACCTGAGCTCACAAACACACCCATACCAATGTCCAGAGGGTCCTTGCCGGGAGGGGAAAGTAGGCATGCGGAGCCCCCGCATAGGATCCTGCAGACCTCTGAATCAGAGGATGAGGAAGATGTGCCCCAAAATAGTGCAACAGTGGCTGACAGGCCAAGACCAACAATTCCAGCAGCAGGCGCTGCACACACCAGAGTCCTTGGCAGGAGGGCACATGAGGGTGGGGAGGGCCAGGAAGGGGGGAGCGTCTTCTGCGGCCTGGAGGGCACAATGGTAAAAGTACAGCGCCAGCAGGCCAAATCAATGCAAGCCATGCATAGGCAGGTCCGTTGTATGAACACCAAAATGTCCAACATGGACAAGGGCATAAGCCAAATGGCATCTAGCCTGGAGCAAATGGCAGAAGGGATCACAGACATTTCGACATACTTGGGAGTCCTGTCGGACAAGTTAGACAGGGATCATCTCCAGCGTGCCAAGGAACATCAGTACATGCGCCAACATACTAAGGCCATAAACAGGTTTGCTAACAATACAGCTCTCCTCTGCAGACGCTTAATTTCTATGCAGGAAGCATTAGTGCACTGCTGCACAGACTTAACACGGGGCATGGGTAGAGTGACCTCTGCGGTGGAGCAGTTGCTGAACTCCAACACAGTCAATGCTGGTGACACGGGTGTGGAGGAGACTGAGGGGTCAACCAGCAGGAGTGGCTCTAGTACACCTGTACAGGAGGTGCGCAGGAGCGGGAGGCACAACCAAGCTGAGTCAGGCACCAGCAGGGATTTGGAAGGTCAGGCACCAAAATCCCGCAATATAGTGCGAGGACGCAAGCACTGACCTATGTGGAAGATTAACTCTACTGCACACAGTGACTGGAACTGAGAAGGTGCAGCCAGTGACATTCACGTACATTCATGGATCCTCTTCAGTTGTTACAATGATGATGTAGTGCTGATTAAACTACACATGTCATGTAGTAAACCTGTGTATGTGTCATACTTTACCTAGAAATAGCGTTGTGTTATATCTGTCCGTCTCATTCTACCATCTAGTGCTGCTGGTCCTGTTGCCTGGGGCTCTGCACGTTCTTGGTCGTCATCTATGTCCTCATGATGGGTCATCTCAACCTCTGTGCCTTCCTTGGTAGCAAGATTATGCAAGATGGCACAGGTCACTATTATTTTGCAACACAGGATGGGGGTGTACTGTCGCGCACCTCCACTTTTGTGGAGGCACCGGAACCTGCTCTTCAGGAGTCCAAAAGTTCTCTCCACTACATTGCGGGTGGACCTGTGTGCCACATTGTATCGCCTTTCTGGTCTGGTGGTTGGGTTCAGGTACGGTGTCAGCACAAAGGAACGCAGGGCATATGCACTGTCACCTGGGAGAGAACAAGAGGTACATGAGTTACATTCACATTGCACATTTAGATGAGGTCTACTTGAGGGTGTGTACAACTTTTTTACCTAGCAGATATCCATCTCCAAAATCTCCATTCAATAGCCTGGTGTATATTCCGCTGTTCTGGAATATGTAGGAGTCATACGTGCTGCCAGGGAATTTGGCAACTATGTCTGTGATGATGTTCCCTGCATTGCATATCACCTGCACGTTGATGAAGTGCGTCATCTTACGGTTTCGGTATATGTGTTCGGTGGCTGCAGGTGGGCATAGGGGAATGTGGGTGCCATTGATGCAGCCTATCACATGCGGGAAGTGTGCCAGTACATAGAAGTCTGTTTTAGTTTTGGCAAGTTCTGCAGGTGTGTCAGGGAACTGTATGTAATGTCCCATTCTCTGAGTCATGACATCCAGGAATTTCCTGAAGAAACGGGACAGACAGCTCTGGGATACACCTCCTACTGCAGCTATCACACTCTGGTAGCTCCCAGAGGCAAGCAGGTGTGTGCTACACAGCACCTGGACATGGGGAGGGATGGCGTGGGCCCTGGGTGTTGGATGATCCAGGTATGGGTGGAGGTCCCTTATTAGGTACATGATGGTCCTGGGGTGCAGCCTGTACCTCTGGAGTATCTCAGGCTCAGTCAATTGGAACAGAGTGATCCTCTGCCTGTACACCTGCTCCTCCCTTTGCCATACCCTCTGACCTGCAGCCTGTAGCCTTCGCCTCCTCGCAATCACATAGAGTGCCGCCATTTTGCCAACAGTGTTGCATTTTGGGCCCTTTTTATAGCCTGCACCTGGTTACCACCTGCTTTCAGTCCATGGTAATTACCGACTCTTAAATACCGATTTTTGTTGAAATCGGTATTTTTTTCCTTTCCTACATCTCGATGGGCATTTTTTCCGATTTCTTATTTACCGATTCGGTAAATAAGGACTCGGTAAATAAGGTGTCGGGGAATACCGACTCGGTAAATATGTTATCGGTAAATACAGAATCGGTATTTTACCGACTCATATTTTCCGATTCGGTACATTTTAGATACCTACATCCCGTTTTCTAATTACCGGTCGGTAACGGCCGATTTTACCGATTTTGGGCCGTTACCGACCGGTATTCGCCTACCTACATCTGGCCCTTGGTGAGGGTATTATAAAGTTATTACAAATATTATCTCAGTTCAAACAGAGCGGCGGTCGACACCAGGGTAGGTTTGAAGAAACAGGTTTTTTAATGTAATCACAAAGCAAAGACTGTGTTGAGCCAAACAACCAGCCGACACGTGTTTCGTCACAAGGAGTTATACCGTGACTCTTCAGGACTGTTCCGAGTCGGACGAGTAGGAGAGCAGGTCCCTAGTGACCGGTGATAATTCCAACCCGGTCTAGGGTAGCGCATGTTTGAGAAAACGGACGTGATGTCCGTGGGGTGCGGAGTTGCCAAATGTGGCACGATCAGATGAGTGAAGGACTGCCAATGGAAGATTAGCGCCCAAGTGTGGGTGGGTGGGCATCCAGTGTCAGCAGATGAAGTGGGTTGAGAGTGCTCGGTGGACGACACTGGATCGCTAGGAGTCCTCCATAGCGATCCAGTGTCGTCCACAGAGCATCCTCCTGGACTTCAGGCGAACCCGCCGTACCTCTGTGTCCCTACTCGGACCTGTTTACCAGCCTTATTCCTCCCCGTCACACAATTTTTCCACCCCATCCTGGCGCTCTGACCTAGATTCCATTTGGTGACACTGGACATCCCCACCCAGACCGCCTAAGACGTTCCACTCTCCAGCATACCCTACACTCGCCGCATCCTACCATGGAATGGGACCGCCTGCCATAGGTTCCGGGGTCCCGTTACAGAAATTACATTGCAGCGGGCGGAGCACTCAGCACCGCCCGCCCCAATGCTAGAAAGGCATGTTGTGCACTTCCGTGCACAACATGGCAGGCACCGCAGGCCTGCAATGGCCCCCGCAGGCAGACTCCTCATGCCTCTGACCCCCCAGCCATTGTAATATGGCGGGGGGTCTTTGCTGAGACGATGGCGGGTTGATCGCCCCCGCCGGTCCAGCGGTGACTACCGCCGGCCCAGCGGGGGCAATCCGCCCGCCATCCTAATGGGGCCCAAAGTGTCTGTTTTGTTTATAGTAGGATATTCTTCAAAAAAATAAAAAATAACTGTTTTTTAAACAGTTTTTTCTGCCTTAATTCCTTTCAGACAGTTAGTGCATTTGCCATTTGCCTTTAGGTTTATGTGAAACATGTGTGGGTAATGGCTGTGACGCGAGTCACATCAAATCTAATGGCGATAGGGGACCATCAATGTACTGCTACTGTGCCGCCCACTACATAATTTTTAACAAGTTTTTTGTAAAGAGCACTGTGTACAATTTGACTTCGTTCTTTCTAGCTGCACTTTCTGGTCATCCATCCTGGCAGGATGTAGCAGCTCTGCAGTGTGGCAGCAGAAGCTGGAGGTAATTCTGCAGAGTAAAAGTGGCTGGTGGCCCAGGATAAGGAGGAGACAGCTGCCCAGGGCCCCAGCCAGCCCCTAGCACTTCCAGCCTCTCACAACACTGGCACTGCAGTCCGCTGACAGCCGCACAAAGCCATTCTATCACTGCTGTCTCACCCCTTAGACGGCACATTCCAACACCTAATCCTGAAGAGGCTTCTGTGGATTGAAGCCAGACAGACCGAGATGGAGGGGTGCCTCAGAACTCTCTTGGCCCATCGTGTGTATTGCCTTCTTCAGTGCCATTTTTAACATTTGATTTTGGTGGGTGGAAGTTGTTGTGGGTGGAGAGGGTGAAACTGTAGGAGTTGGAACAAGGACATTTTGGAGTGGGCTTTCTTTGTTAGACAATGGACATTTTGGTCTGACAATTGTTAAGGGAAGGAAGATTTGCTTTTGGGAGAGGGGTGGGCCAGTTGTGGGTGAAAGGGGTGGGTTTTTATTATATTGTTAGAGTAATAAATATTGATTTTACATTATTTATGCCTTAAATCGTTTTGAGGGTGTTTTACTTTTCACTGCTGCCTTTTAGCACAGCCTGCTTTTTTAATTTTCTGATAGTGGATAAAGATTAGTTATGCAATACCCTTGTACTACCACTCTCCTATTCTCTGCAATCAGTAACTATATTGGCCACTAAAGGAGGGAGGGATTGCCATTGCCTATATTGCCTACACCGTAGTAGAACAATGCTCTATAGTTCTCTTACCGAATAGATAAAGGGAGGGCATCATGGTTTGCCAAGGTGCCATGGTGGTGGTAGTAGAAGCAGGTTAATAGTAAAGGAATCAGAAGAATGGTCCCACTCCCACCTAGGTGAACACCAACTGAAGGATTACTCATAATGATTATTCATTGCAGCCAGCTAAATTGAAATTAAAACTGAGTTAGTGAGTCATTTATTATTAAATCATAGCTTTACAAACAATTGAGACCAGACCACAACACAAAAAAGTACACATAATAATGAAAATATATATCAAACAATACCAAATTATTCAGAGCAATGGTGAGCTGGCATTTTGATTAAAACTAAAGTTCCAAAATACTTGACTCATGAAGTGGACTCAAAGTCTGGAGTGGACAAGTTTAAGCGTTTACGCAACACAATGCCTGAATGACGATGCTGCCAAATTACGTTCTCTATATCTAAAATATTGATCACTTTTTATGCGTGGGTGGGTACATGGGGCCATATGGCTATTGTTTGGGCAATAGAACTGAACTGAGTTGAGTTTGCGTTCACCACATCCATCCCAACAAGTGTGTGAACAATTAATGGTGTAAATTATTGTTACATCTCAATAAATCACGCAGCCGGGGGAAGAGGGTTTGATAAATGGATGGGGAAGGGGATTTGGGGCAAGGTGTGACAAAGAGAAACACTACTCCACGACAATAATCATTACGATGAGCAGTCAACCATCATCAATCTGTGGTGGGAGGAAACAAAGGAATTACTATGACACAGTTAACTTAAAGATATTGCAAACAGTCTGTTAGCCCCATAGAGAGCCAAGTTATATTATATTATTATATATTTTAATGTTTTATGACCTAGGTTTAAAAAATAGTAAATACATATTATGCAGGAATCAAGCAAACCACAGAAACGGTTCTACAAAATGAATATTAAAAGAAGAATTATACTGTATTGCCAAACTGGGTGGTGCACCTGCATTCTTTTTCAATTGTCCGTTAATCGCGGGTGCTTGGCTGAAGCCGTCTGGTAAGGTAAGCATGAGTGTCATAGTGCTTTTGCCTTTTGTGCAGGAGAAGAGAAGGCTTGCAAATTGCAAAATGGAAATTATATTCTAGAGTCAAAGAGAAGGACAGAAGGTAAGCTTCATGAGGAGTGTCCCAAGAAGACTCGGAGGGAGAGCAAGAACATAGCCCTTTTCAATCATTCATTTTATGACTGATCAAATCAATCAACTAAAAGCAAATTTCAACAACCAAAAATCACAGACAAGTGGCTTCATGCATCGGGCTGCTCAAACTTGCAGCTTTCATGATCATCATCATAACATTTAACCCAGTCCGTGCGTAAGGTGATGATGGGACATCAATACATGTCTGTCTCCAGTTACGTGCTTAATGTGATGATGTGACATAAATACATGTCTGTCTCTAGTTACCTACAACACCAGGCCCCCCACCCAACATTATAGTTTAAGATTTGAGCAGGGCAGCACACACACTCAGCAGAGTTGCATTTCCCAAATCAAGAAATCAACTCACCTCTCTCCAGTTCACAAAGTTGAGTAGGCCTATTTGAGTCATCACCATGTTGGTTTCAGTGAAGTTGGTGATAACTTCCTTTTTCAGTTGTTGCCTCTCCGGACTCTGAGTTGTGAATATGTCCAATTCAGTACCGACTCCTGACCCAATGCAATGCTGTTGATGAACAACACGAGAAACAATGAGTATTTTTTTTGTGTTGACTAGATTTGTGTTTGTTAGCTAAATGGACTGGTCAAGTTTTCAAGGAATGGGAACCAGAAAACAAAGCAGTGTGGACCCGGCAAACAAATCCTGCTAAGTGTCAAAAAGGAAGAAAAAAATCACCTTCAGGAAAAAAATTAACCCTGGGCGAAGCACTACGCTACGCTCGCGGAGTTTGCGAAGTTTTCGCAACTTCGCACTACGCGAGCTGCACGTAGCACAGTGCGAACATGCGTAGTGCAGAGGTAATTTTTTGCTTGTTCGCGGTCCTGAACATCATGTTCGCGACCGGGAGCAAGCAAAATGACATCCCGGAGAGATTCTCAACGCGAGGAGGTCAGGTTTCTCATTGTGAGTGGTTGCGCATGCTCGCGACCGCTCTCAATGAGAAACTACCTGTTCGCGTTGAGAAAGCTGCCGCTCGAGTAATGATCTACTCAAGCAGCAGAAAACTACAGCTCGCACTGTGCAAGGTGCCGTTTTCAATGCTTGCACAGTGCCGGATGCTTGTCCGAACTGTGCAATCATTGAAAACGCATCTTGCACAGTGCAAACATGCTACTACGCACCTCACATAGTGCTCTGTGAAATTCGCGTAGTGCGAAGTGCACTTCGCGTAGCTCCGCGTAGCACTACTTCGCAAACTAAGCCCACCCTTAAAAAAAATTATCACTGGTTAGACCACCAACATTGCAAATCATCACAAACATAATCAAGATAACAAATTTAAATTAAACAAACACCCTCACTGTCAGCCACCACATGAATCATCTCAACACATACAAACAACAATCACTTATATATCATATGTTGGTGTATTAGATACCTGTTCCAATTCAAGGAAGGTGGTACATTGCTGATCCTCTCTTCCAGTCTTGCTCACACTAGAACAATCAAACTCACAGTCACTCAATCAGAAATAAAGAATCATACTGTCAGTGCTTTAATTCTAAGACATACTACAAACAAAAGAAAAGAAATGTTTTCAAATACAAGATATTTCTGTAACAGACCAGGAACAACACTTGTAGACAAAATAATATTCTAATTTTGTGCATGAATATACTAAAAATAAGCACTTACTTTGGATCTGGAACCTTAAAACAACAAATATGAATCTATTCTAGGTTCTGTGAATGAAGCAAGATATGCTGTATGTCTTAGAATGAAAGAACGGACAGTATGATTCGGTACATCTGATTGAGTGACTGTGAGTTTAATTATTGTAGCGTGGGGTTGATGCAGCCAGGGTTTCATTATGATGTATATGTATAGCATGTTATCAATACTGTGCATTTTGGTCAGAATATCTCAATAGATTGTATAGAATTTCTTATACATATGTCAATATTATCATTAATACATTTGATATATTAGATTAATTGAAAAATAAATATCTATGGTTCGTGTCATGATTGTATTGAGGATCCTAAGCGACTGATTGTGCATTTAAATTATTAATTAGGCACATTGTCTTCAATTTATATCAGGAAGGTGCTTTTTTGTTCTTTTGTGTTTTATTTCCCATGCTTCCCTGCTGGTCATTGGTCTTACAGGGGCCCTCTTTCTTTTGTTATCTATGGCAAAAGCACTGTCAGGATTCCTGTCACAGCTTATCTCTCTTGACTATCCCAATATACCAGCATGACTCATATCATTCCTCCCAAAACTTATGAATGAGCAAACAATTTGTACCATATTACATGCTGTTGGTAATAGCTAGCTGTAGCTGGTGTTTCCCGGTCAGCTTGAAAAGGCGTATAAGCTTAATAGCAAATGATTTACCATGCATATACAAGGTCAGGTTTCAGATGCCACGAAAAATCCACCAGAATAAGCATCAAGCAACCGGCTTAGATGACCTCAACTTGAACCTTGCGGTAGATAGCCCTCATCAAATAATCATCCGCACATGTTGCATGCTATAAGCAGTTAGAATGCAACCTTTGTGAACATTCTAAAACATCTTCTAGAAGACAGCCTCCTCAAATTAATCATCTGCACCTGTTCCTTTCTACAAGCAATTAGAACGCGACATTTGTGAACATTCTAAAGCACCTTCCGGAAGGCAGCCTCATCAAGTTAATTATCTGAACCGGTTCCTTGTTACAAACAATTAGAATGTGACCTTTATGAACGTTCTAAGGCAGTCTTATTTAAAGACGGTCCACACTCCTCCCCTTACTTATCCTCCTTGCCTGCCACTTGCCTGTTTCCTGGCTTTCTGGACTCTGTCTTGTCAACTCCCTTGTTCCTTCTGCTTCGACTATGCCGGAAAGGATGTCACGCATCAGTCTCGCATCTGAAAAGAAAAACAAGAAGAAAAGGCGAGACGCATTAATGGACTTTGCTTCGCTACTTGCTGAGCTCAGTCACAACATTGTGCTTGCGCATAGGTAACCAGTGTTTTTGTTCAACTTGTACTTTCTGTTGGCAGGGTCTGCCAGAAAGGACATGGGTGAAGCTAACCTTGTCCAAATTAGCTTGGGGGTTTGATGCTGGACTCATGCTCACTACAGTTTTGAAACTTTGATGAAGGAACGACAATGGACTATCTTAAAACAGCTGACAGTAAAATTGAAGGTTGGTTGGTAAATAAAAAGCTTTTGTGAGTTGATACCTTAAAAGATATAAGTAATACTAATTGAAATCCATATTATTTGATTTTTTTTATAGATAATTAAGGGTGAGCGGATTTTGCGTATTGGCAATCCGCGGATTTGCGGATTTGCGTATTTCGAAAATACGCAAAATCCGCGGATCCTAGCGTATTTTTATTTTTTTGTGTTCGCACGGGTTTCTGCAAGTTCGCGAGGGTTTTATTGTACAAAACGCTCGCGAACGTGCAGAAACCTGTGCGAACACAATGTGCCTACTCATGGGTATTGCGCTCGTGAAAGTCAAGGATGCAAAGTCTATCCAGCATCACAGCTGATTTTCCACTGTAGATTTGGTAAAGAAGGCACATTGCCCAGCCTCGACGACGCTCTCGATTGTTTCTGGGCTGATGAATGAGTCACTGCATTTGAGCTTCAACTAGTTCCAGCGACCATGTGTGTGTTACTATGCAATCGCGCCGAAGGGTGCAGGGGTCTCTTGCTGTAGTATTTTACAATGGCGCCAGCAAGCTGCCAGCGCCGTTGTAAAATAGTTACAAAGTTAGCTTGCACAGGAAGCACTTAGATAAAATAAAGCAGCACCTGCTTCGTTTTATCTAGTGGTTCCTGTGCAAGCTAACTTTGTAACTATTTTACAACGGCGCTGGCAGCTTGCTGGCGCCATTGTAAAATAGTTACATTAGTGGGGGTTCAACTTTTGAACCCGTTACATCCGCGGATTTTTTTTTTCGGATTTTGTGGAATATACGCAAAATACGCGGATTGCGTATTCACTCAAAATCCGAAAAATCCGCGGACGTAACGGATTTTCCGCTCGTGCTTATAGATAATATATCTACCGGTACCATTCATCAGATTGGTGTGAATGCCTGCTACAGTGTTGCGGCTGACTAGACAAGTCACAGCATCTTTTGACTCCACATGCTCTCTCCATTCCAACCCCTTTCCCCTGGGATTTGGAACCGGAGCAGTGTCTCCTTCTGTACACACAGGGCGAGTCTCAAGGGGATTCTGGAACTAGCGTCACTACCCCATTGGACTCCCCTGGGATACAGGTAGGTGACTTATGACAAGCACACTGGCTGGCTATACAAAATGTCCACCGAACACATGGTCAAACAGGAAGCAAGGAGGCATGCCACATCAAAAAACACATGCAGGCCTAAGGCAAAAGCACACTGGCTGGCTACACAAAATGGCCACCAATCACATGGTCAAACAGCAGGCAAGGAGGCATGGCTGCAACAAAGAATACATGCAGGCCTGTGGCAAAAGCAGACTGGCTGGCTACACAAAATGGGTACTAACCACATGGTCACACAGCAAACAAGGAGGCATAGCCACAAAGAACATATGCAGGCCAATGGCTAAAGCTCACTGGCTGGCTACACAAAATGCTTGGCGGGCACATGGTCAAACAATAATCAGGAGTTATGGAAAACAAAGAACACATGCAGGCCTAGGAGCATTGACTATACAAAATGGCCCCTGGCCACCTAGCATGGGGAACAAAGAAAAATGGTTGCCTCCAGCAAACACACTCACACTGGCCAAAGTAGGAATTGGTAGCACAGGAGAAAATGGCATTAATTCAGCAATACCAAAAATTAAAATTAACTGGGCAATAAATGCATCCTCCAAAGGCAACAAATATATTTCACACACAAGGAGATGATGGGTAGAGGGCTGAATCTTTTCAGACACTCACCTCCAGCCACAGATCTGGGATAAATCCATCATAGTTCTTTAGCTCACTTCGCCACCCCCAGTTCAGACCCTGCTATATGCAGGTCAGGCTTGACCTCATGGAAACAGCCCACCCGGAACTACCAAGCCATGCCTTCCCTTGACCGAAAACAAGCATCCTGTTACAGCTTTCAGGCTAACAGCCCTCATCTGCCAGGCTAGCTTGAATCCAGTGGAAAAGTGAGCAAGGGACCCACATCTGGGCATACCCTGCCAACTTAGGGCAAACAATGCAAACACATGGAGATGATGGACTGAGTGCTGAAGCTTTTCAGACACTCACCCCTAGTCACAGATCTGGGTTGAATCCATCATCGTTCTTTAGCTCACTTCACCACCCCATTTCAAACACAGCTACAGCTATATGCAAATCAGTCTTGACCCTCTGCCTCATGGGAACAGTCCAGCCGGAACTGCCAAGCCAGGTCTTCCCTGGACCGGAACCAAGCATCCTGGGAGTGGTTTCAGACTAACAGCCCTCATCAGCCAGGCTAGCTAGAATCCAGTGGAAAAGTGAGCAAGGGACCTACGTCTGGGCATACCCTGCCAACGTAGGGCGAACAAAGCAAACACAAGGAGATGATGGACGGAGCGCTGACACTCACCCCCAGTCACAGATCAATTGTGTGTCTTTTCCTTCCTCGCTCTAAATGCCACTGGATTCAAGCTATTGTGGCTGATGAGGGATGAAACCCTGAAACCGGTCCTAGGATGCTTGTTTGCAGTCCAGCAAAGACCTGGATTGGCAGTTTGGCCTGGACTGTTTCCATGAGGCACAGGATAAAGACTGATTTGCATATATCCAGCTCTAATGTGGGGTGGGATGGTGAGAAAAAGAAGGATGGATTTAACCCAGATCTCTTGACGGGGGGGGGTGAATGTTTTAATTTGTTCTGCATTCCATCCATCAATTGTGTGTCTTTAACAAATATATTTCCATACCTATAAAAAATTAAATACCCCAAAAAAACTAATTTTGTTATTTAATCCAAAGCCATCCATGGTCTAAATGATGTTTCAATTCAACAGACACCACAGATACTGTTGCTTCATGCACCCATGACTAGTACTGGGCTTATTGGCTGGCAAGTCCACTGGCAGTCAAAGCCACATAGTGAATTAAATGAATATTACAAATGTATTAAAAACATGGGGAAGATGAACTGAACTGTGCAACATTTTTCCTTCACAAAGGAAGACAAATTGCATGCAATTAAATAACTAGGCACCTATTGAAACTGCAGGCCACCCACCATAACACATTTTGAAAATCAAATAAAAGTACAAATAAATCCTGGTGCATGACCTCAATCAAACGAACATCACCCTTAGACAACAGTTTTTGAACTTACTTCTGATATCACAAAAAAAAAGTCCCCAAATCCAATGTTGGAGTCTCTGGGGCACTATCTTATTGTTGAAAAAAAAAAAACAAAAAAAAATGGCTTCTTGTACAAAAAAAACAACGCAAACTGTCCACTTGAGAAGTTTTTTAACTCCAAATTTTCTTCTAGGACATAAGGCGCCCGATGTAGGTAAATTAGATTTACCGATTCATAAATACCGAATTTTACTGATTCGGTATTCATGAATCGGTAAATCTAATGTAGGTAATTTTTCGGTAAAAAATACCGAATCGGAAGGGCCTTGAAGCCCATAGGATTCAATGGCAAATACCGATTCGGTAATTACATAATCGGTAAAATTACTAAATTGCCAAGGGGGACATGGTGTCACTTTGAAACCCTGTTGCACCCCTGTTTGTGCCTTGTGTGCCATGTGGCACACATACATGCGTCACATGGCACAGGTGTGTCACATGGTACAGGTGTACGTGCACAGATGTGCATGTACACAGGTATTCGTTATTTACCATGCAATAGTATTACATGGTAAATAACGAATCGGTAAGGGCCTGTGGCACTGTTTTCAGTTCCACCTACATATTGATTTACAGATTCGGTATATTTACAGAATCGTTATTTTACCGAATCGGTAACTTTACCGATTCGGTAAATATCCCGATTCTGTCAATTTTAAGGCCCCTACATCTCCATTTGCAAATACCAGTCGGTAATGGCCGAAATTGTCCGTTACCGACCTGTATTTGCCGACCTACATCTGGCCCTTAGCTTCTTCTCGAGCAGATAATTGTCTCCAGGTTGGAGCTGTCGGCGCTCGATAGCGCTCGCCTACGTTACAAAAGACGTGCCAGAAGCCTGAAGGTGCACTAGCGGCTAGAAAATCTAATGGCCACTTGCGAGTGCCTAGCAAGTCTTGTCACGCTTGCCACACGTGAAATTATATAACGAGCACACAAACAGAGAGAAATTATGCTCTGTTGCAGAGTGCGGAGTATAGCTACAACTCCGCAAAATTCTGTCAACTCCGCAAGCAGAGCAGAGTTTTACACCCAGGTCTAGACCTAGGGCCCAATTACAAGTTTAGCATATGGGATACTCCAACACAAACGTGACAGATATCCGCCCGCCAAATTACAAGTTCCATAGGATATAATACAATTGTAATTTGGCGGACGGGATATCTAGCATACTTGTGATGGAGTAACACTGTGCCCCAAATTCGTAATCAGGCCCTTGGTCACATATTTTGAAGTTTATCTTCTTCCAGTTGGACAAGGCTGCACTCTGTACCAAAAAAGGGCTCCACAAGGCCACATACTTGCTCAACAGGTGCTACTGAACTGGATTTGATGCTGCAGACAAACTTTAGGCAGTAAAAACCTGACTGTTTGGCCAGCAGCAACACATCTTCATGTCTGGTCCCGTTCCGCTGGATGTTCTTGGAGTCAAAAAACTTGTAAGTCCCATGTTTCAATACATGATACAAGGAGTTTACTTTTACACAGCCCAGGGTTCCAGCATTTTGGGGACAGCACTTGAGGGTCAAGATTCACTCCAGCCGTGGCAAGTAGCAGGATCCATGGTAGGTCCAGTTGCAAATGGTCAGCTTGGTAATGGCAGTGAAAGTATCTTCTAGATTGTTGTATCTCTCTAGCTTGAAAAGGAGGAAAACCTTTTGAGCCTTGGAGTCCACATCTTCGTCCCTGGTACAAGAGGGAGAACAGATCTTTTCTTCTAGGCTCTTCTCAGGCTACAGACAGAAACTCTAGTCCTCTTCTACTCTTTCCCCGGTCCAGAAAGTGTTCTGAGGAGGGTATTGTGGGTGCCTTGTTTATGCCTGGCACCAGCTTATGAGTCCCTAACCAATGGCGTCTGGCTCCTCCCTAGCCAATGGGGTACAAAATTCCCTGGGGTAACTCTTCCCACTTTGCAGCAATTCCTGTGTGTCTTACTGCAAACAATCCCACAGTGCTCCCCTCTACCTAAACCCAAATTTGTAGGATCCTTTTTCCCCTGTGCAGAGCCTATGTGCCCACTCCTAAGGGGTGTGGTCTTGGGAAAGAAATCCCCCTCTGTAGTCACTCTAAGCCAGTTCTGGGGGCAGCTTCCATCCCAATGAGAACCTGCCTGATTGAGGGAAACAAAGGAAGGGCCCACCCATGTGTCAGCTAGCATTTTCACGTGACAGGGTAGGGGGGGTGCGCACAGCGCCCGCATGCTCATGACGAGCTCAGCTCGTCATGAGGCACGGTGCTTCTGTGCTCATGACGAGCTCAGCTCGTCACAGGTGCATTGGCTCCCGTGGAACATTCAGCACAGGAGGGGAATTCTCCCCGCACCTGAGCGTTCCACGGGCCATGACGAGCTGAGCTCGTCATGAGCACTGGAGCGCCATGGCTCATGACGAGCTCAGCTCATCATGAGCATGAGAGGGGTTAATCAAGTTCCTGGGCACCACCCACTGGCCATATTGCCAAGGGAACAGTAACACTTCTCCACAGCCTGAGCCCTTTGTCTTTGCTTCGGGAGCAAGTTCACACCTAATCAAGGGGGTTTTAAGCTGCCAGGTGACAGTTGAAGCTCATGCAAATTGGCCTTTAGTAGCTTATGGTAGGGAAAAGGTCGCTTTCTTGAAGTAACTTTACCAAAATATTTATTCAACAGTAAATTGAGCATTTAAAAAATATTTTAAAAAGAGCAAGGTTGGCCAGGTACCAAAGACCCATTGAATAGAAGACCGTAAGAACCAGCATGAGCCCCGTGAACTGCGCCCTCACCTTGATTGGTGATTGGTAGCCAGTGCAGTTCCCTAAGATGAGTATGGATGTGCTTCCCTTTTAGGAGTTTTAACAGAAGCCGCAGAGTCGCATTCTGTACCAGCTGGAGTCTCCTAAGTTGATGAGCTGTTAGGCCTCAGTTAAGAGAGGTGACATAGTCAAGCCAAGAGGTGATAAGAGCATGTATTACCATTTTCTGATGTTGCACCAGCAGCACATTTAGAAATTTCCTTAGGGATTTCAGAATTCCAAAACAGGAGCCCACAACACCAGTGACCTATGGGCCAAAGGAGGTTTATTTGTCAGACTTCACCCCTAAATTGCATGTGACGGTTGTGGGAGCAGGTGGGGATGGAACAAAATTAGTCCAGCTTTCACTATCCTAGGCACAAGAGGGTAAGCCGACTAAAAGAATTTAAGTTTTGCTCGCATTACAATGTAAATTGATTTTGCCCATCCACTGAAATAAAGCTGTTAGGCATGCCTTGAATCTGCTGAAAGCATTATCTACATTTCTGACGAGAGTAATGACAATCGAAATGTTGTTGGTGTAGGACACAATTTGCATGCAAAAGGATTCTGTCAATACAGCCAGAGCTGGCATGTATATATTGAACAATGTCGCGCTCAGGGCAGAGCCCTAAGGACACCAAACCGTAGCGGTTTAGAATCCGAGGTATAAGGGGCCATCCATATCAATTGGATTCTATCAGACAGAAAGTAATTGACCCAGGCTAATGTGGCTCCACTGATGCCAATGTTTCCTTGCCACTGTTAGAGAATAGGGTCATAAACTGTATTAAAAGCTGCCTATAGATCTAATAATAACAGTGTCACCTGTTTCCTTTGCTTCAGTGCTAAAGCCAGTCGGAAACCGATGGGCACATTTACAACAAATTTGAATATATTGTATCTTATGATCTTATGCCTTTTATTGTATCATTTTCATGAGGTGCTATGTACTTTTTAAGATCTCTGTATGACTGACTACAACAAATTGATGAAATGCAGCACCACAAGCCAGCTGGCTGCGCCTCGCTGCACCATAAGTAAATTGCAGGATGCATCATAGTAACAACAATACAAAACATCCCTGCCCTTTCCTTTGCACTAGTGCACAATTGGCTGCCTACTGCCAACGCAGGCACCCTTGCACCATGGTGCAAAGATGTCTCTAATGTAGGAATAATTTTTGCGCATGAAGTGACACTTTCCTGCACACAATATTCAACGGTGGAGGCGTTTTTCTCCTTCTATGTGTGCTGCAGAATGCAGCACACACAGAAAGAGGAAAAAACGAGGAGAAATAAATATATTTCTCCTCGATACACCTCCCCTGGGAGGCATAGGCTTTTGAAGCATTCCAATCTGGAAATGCATCAAAATCCGTGGGTATTGCATGGGAACAGCCATCACAAAGCCCCTGGGTTGCCTTTGATGCAGAGTAAGGCAAAAGAGTGACTTCCACTGCTTTGCCTTACTCTATATCTATTAGGCCATGAAATGCCACATACAGTGGTTTTGCATGGCCTCGCAAATGTGTGTCTGCACTCTGCGCCGCTGCTACATCAAACAAAGTGGCACAACGGAGGTGCAGGCTCCATTTAAATATGACCCCTGATTCAGAAAAATGCAGATACTGAAATTGTTCTAAATAGTTAGATAGTTGGCAAGTGATCAGCTTCTCCAGTATCTTAACAAAAGATGATAGTAGGGAAATTAGTCTAAAATTTGCCCAAATCGATTTGCTTGCAGGAGGTTTTTTCAACAAGGAAGTCAGTGTTGCCTGTTTCCAGCAACTTGATACCATAGCAGATTGGATGGAGCTATTTAAAAGAGAATTTAAGTTATCATTTATGGCTGCACAGTTAGAAGCAAGGATATACGGTGGACAGGGATCATCAGGCACGCTCAACTTGCAAGCTTTTAAAGCTTGTTCAGATTCTTCCAAGTGGAATGGGAGCAACCTCATGCACAGAGCAGTGCAAGGTCTTTAATGGGGTCCCATTTGAGTCTGCCAACCCACTAATCTCAATGGGGTCTGGGTTACCTTTGTTAGGTATGTCCACAATGTCTTCAACTTTGCTTTAAAAAAAACACAACCTGACAGCTGTGAACCAACTTAGGGGATACATCCAGCAGCTGTCAGAGAGCATCAGGGTGTGTGAATTTTTCGACAATCTTGAAGATGTCACTTGATTTGTCACCAGATTGATCGATCAATGGTAATTATTTTAATCCCATGTGTAGTTCCTTATCTTGAGGCAGGTAGTTCTTTCTCCAGCCTTGTTCCAATTTTGTACACTGCTTGCACAGCTTCTTGAGCTCTTCATTGAATCCAGGAGCAGAATATAACCTAATCTCTCCTTGATAGGGACAACACTATTAGCCTTGCCAGAGAATCAGACTCAGTATCACCATTCATGGCCTGGGCATACTCCCCAATAGTGGAACTGAATTCCAAACTAGAGACTTTGGCTCAGCTCAATTATAATAGGGTAGGGGATGACTAATCCCCCATCTCGAATGAAAGATAGCATGATCTGTCCACTCACTCTTTTTGATATCGGATACAACAAACTGGCAATTTTAAAAGATAGGATCAATGACATGACCAGCCAAATGGGTATACTAGTTGACTAATTGGTATGCTACCATAACCATAGCATGGCTGATCAAGTAATAATTGGCCATGTTGGTCTGAGACCTGATCCATATATAGATTCAAGTCCCCTAGCACAGTAAAATTTGAATATCTCATCACGTATTTGGATAGCCACTCATCCAAAGAAGATATAAACTCCCCTGCGTGGCCAGGAGGTAGATATACTAATACCTCAGCCCAGGATTTATTGGCTGATATCGTTAGCAAACAACTGAGTAATTCTGCCCCTTAGAGCTCTGTTAGATCAAATAAGACACACCTAGAAGCTTGTTTAAAAACAATTGGTACACCGCCACCTGTTTTTCCTTTTCTTTCCCAATGAAGCATGGAGTAACCCTCAGGGATTGCTAATGCTATGTTTGGGGCAGAGCTATCAGACATCCAAGTTTCAGTAGGAAAACGATTATCTAGTTGGTAATACCTGAGTAAGTCATAAAAGTGCAGGGCTTTTTTGTGAAGGGAGCGCACATTGCCATGCACTGCCGGTGTCCCTAAAGTATTCTTAGGTTTCATAGTAAGTAGAGAAGGCATATGAGTGCAGCCGTGCAACCTATCTGCACCTGAAAGGGAGCATGAACAGAAACTACAAGCAGGGGTAACATAGTGCCATGAATAGCACACATACCATTACACAGCATCCCAGACCTTAATGAATGGAGTTGTGAAGAGTAGTAGACTAAGCACTGGCCCAAAGCTGTGTTATATTGGGCAGCATGGCTGGTGCTGAGTGCAGGCCAAGCACGGACGGGGGCAGACGGGCTTGCCGTAGGCGTACCTTCGGTGTGTCTGTGCACCAGCTCCATTTAAATAATATGGGGACATCCCCTGGCCCCAAACAACAAGACCACTGACTGGGTCAAAGATGGCAGGAAAAGTAGCAACAGGGGAAGTCATTAACCCGCTCCTTTTGCCCTCACTTCAAGTGCAATGCCAATATAAATGCAGCCCCCGACAATTAGAGCAGAAGTCCTACCACACACCAAACACAACATTTAAAACCAACAAATGCCTTCAGAATAAAAATCAGAAAGACAGGCATTTGAATTAACAGGTGCCATGAAAAACAGGAGCTTAAAATGTACAAGTAAAAATCAGGGTATTTCACATACTGAGATTCAAAACACAATTTAATATACCGTATCAAGAGCGGGATCAGGCAAATTGTCAGTTTGTCTAAAACAGTGTCCCCGCACTGCCTGAATTTTAAATAATGTTCAAATACCATGCACCCTGCTGTTTTGGCAATACGACCTAACTATGGGTGAGTAATTACTATTTAAAAGGAAGGTCGTGACCTATCAAAAGGTGTTACTTTAACTTGTCAAATTGTGAGTTTAAACCGGCACAGTCAGGCTACACATGTATACCTGGAGTCATTTTTGCACTGTCACTTACAATGGGTGGCAAAATGGATGCTGCTGTCCTCTAATGACATTTGACTTTCAGGCCCTGAGTATACTTTGTACCATATGATAGGGTCTTATATGTAGGATAAATTGCCAATTAGGGGTATTCCAATGTCATCATGTTGAAGGGGAGAGCACAGACACGTTGCCACTAGTCAACAGAGGTAACGTGAACAGATTTCCACAGTCAGAAAAATGAGTCAAGGCAAACATTTCTAACAGCTATCACACTCTCACCTAGATTAATTTTATTATATACATGCAGATTGTCATACCCCAACTGGTCTTTGTGCAAACTGTTATTAGCATCTACTCCCCTCTCCTGCATTCTAAGATATGTAGAAATGGATGAACTTAAAAAAGATTCACCCTACTTTCATGAGACCATGATACATTTATCGTCATTTTTCCAGAAATAATTTTTCACACCTTATCAACACTAATCATTGTCTTTGGAGGAGCGAGAACATAGTTAGAACTGGTATATCTAATGTCCAGTATTTTAAAGCAGAGAAAGAAAGTTTTGATAAAATCATATTTCAAGCCATTTATATAAAAAAGATTTCCATTGCAATCTATACTACTTTTATAAAGAGAGAACTGTGTCCTTTGAGACAGGTAAACCCGAAAAGTACAAGACCAATCGCAACACCCAATACAGCGTTGGAAAGGGGGGGTCCAGTAGATGGACATAGACTATAAAAAAATAAAAATAAACGTTATTTAAAAAATAAACAATAAAAAAAAGTAGTCCCTAAGAAGTAGCGCCGGCCGTGTGTGCTAACAAGGTGCGTGCTGACATCATCGGAGGACAGAAACGCGAGGAGGAGCGGACAACAGCACAGGGAGGAGTGGAAAACTTAGCCAGACTGGAGGGAATGAGGTACGTGAACCGCGGGGAAGAGCGGTGAAGTAAGGCGGACTGGAGCGGAATGGAGGACAACAGCGCATGGAGGAGCGGAGAACGTAGCAAGACTGCAGCGCCATGAGGTATGTGAAACGCGGGGAGGAGCGGTGAAGTACGCGGGGAGGAGCGGTAAGTGAGGCGGAATGGAGCGGGATAGCGGACTGCAGCGGGGCGTGTAGACTGGCTTGGTGTAGTGGGTGGTGGTGAAGTGAGGCGGACTGGAGCGGGGGCCTGGGTTTGTGCGACTGGGAGCAAGCGCTGAGGTAAGGTGCACGCAAGCCTGAAATGCTGCCCCCAGCACCCTTCTGCCCCGGGCAACGCTGGGGCGGGCGGCTAGTATGTCTATAAACTTAATAATATGTTAATGACGTTTGCAACTGTTGCCTAAGTGGACTTGAATGAGGCTTTTATTTAGAAGTAGACTCCTGAGATAAGAAAAGGTATTTTAGCCTATGATGTAAAAAGAGATTATGTATCCTGTTGCAGCGGAAACATAGCCTTCCAAATTTTAGGTGCATCTCATGTTTGCAAAATATGCGCCCTGCACTTGCTATGTATGTATTGCCAGTGGTCTAACAACCAGAAAGGGGTATGCAGTTCCTGAGTGGGTCAGTAAAGGATGGAGAGAGAGAGTGCAAAACATGAGCGGTAGGTGGTCCTACTGCGAAAGAAGGGTAAGGGGAATCCCTCCTTTCGTAATTAGGGTCCGCACACACCCAGCCAGCTGGGTGTCATGCTTCAGTTTTGATGACGACATGGTAGCAGAAATATTGAAAACACCTTCCATCCCAGGGACCGACAGGAGCTCAGCATGTGGCACCCAGTCTGAAGATTGGACATCTCTCACCTCAATGAACAGGGGGTGACTTAACATAACCCTACATGGGGCAATGATGACTGAATATCTGCGGACAAATATAGCCCCCAATGGTCTCATTGTGAGTAACTTCCCAAGGTTATTTTTGGAGGATGCTGTGTTCAAGAAAGAATGGTCCCTAGTCGCATGGAAGTGCACTAGGGTTTGACTCATCTTGATCATTAATACTGCCAAACGGATAGCTGACGCCCTTTTGGTGAGGATCTAGATTGCAGAAGGTGCACTGAAAACAACAATCCAAATCTCTGCATTTAAGTCTAGACTTGCAGAAATCATTAATGAGATCGCGGACAAAAAAGAGTTTCTGATGAAACAAAAAATAACCAAACTGCAGAAGGACATCCAGAAATTTGAAAAAGAAAAGGTTTACCTTTATCTCAATGCAGAGTTTACCTCAGCTAAAAACAGCTATTCCTTAGGCGAAGGCTTAGACACCAAGAGATGAGGGTCCCCCCCTAACAGTGATTCTAACACTGGAAGTTGGGGTAGCAACAACTCTAGATGGGCGACACGTCCAGCATACTAAAAATACAGTTTGCCACCCTACCAGGGGCCACCCTACTGGTAATTCCCTATGTACCCTCAGCGACAGCCACAGTTCTTCCCAGGACAGAGGCTGGGGCAGAGGAAGAGGGAGAATAAGAGGGGTACAAAAACAGGTGCAACGACAGGAAGAACCACCACACCCAGGAGAGACACGGAGCAGGACCAGGGGGAAGAAAAATTGGTAGTGAATCTTTCCCCCAGGCCATTGATTAACCCTGAACGAAGGGTACTGCAGAATGGCCTTGGCTATGTCCCACCCCTAAGACTGACACATTTTGTGATCATTGCGAGATTCAAAACTTCTTTCGCAACATACACATCAAAGCGTTCTTTCAGAACAAACTGGCTTCTGCCTTGGAAGATACAGGGTTGCACAACCGGTCAACCTTTACACCTAACAACAGCATGATACCCAACGTATTACTCACTTTTGAGCAAGCTGTGCTCAAAGAGCTAACAAAAGGCATCACCCCTAGCCCCTTCCACAGAATTGGCGGCAGTCATATCTCTTGCAGACAACTCCAATGTAACCATGAAACTAGCTGATAAGGGAGTGGTCACAGTGATCATGTCCACCAGTGACTAAGACTCAGAATGCCTACTACAATTGAGTAATGATAGTTACTATACTCCCACTACAGAGAATCCCACAACATGACTTGCAACCAGGATTTCTATGATGGTTTTCTCGGCAGAAACAGATGGGTGGATCAGTAAAAAAGAAGCAGACGTCCTGATCACAAAAGAGTGACGGGTACCATATTTTTACATCTTGCCCAAAATCCACAAGGGCACAACCACTATCCCTGGGCGACCTATTGTTTCCAGCATTGGTTAGCTTTTTGAAACATTATCTAAATTCTGAGACCACTTCTTGCAACCTTTGGTTAGAAAGGCCCCCTCCTTTTTGCACAATACAACTGATGTCTTGCACTTAATAGAGGAGGTACAGATGCCCTGAAGATATCAGCTTCCTGGTCACTCTGGACATTGAGGCTCTTTACACTAATATTCCACAAAGTACCACTTCGACTGTTATTGAGGAAGCACTCAAAAATGTAGACTGGGACTCCCCTAAACCAGTCTCATTCATAATGGAATGTGCTACGCTGGCCCTCACGGAAAACTTCTTTGAGTTTAAGAACCAGCTTTACCATCAGTCCCAAGGAACATCTATGGGCAGTACATTTGCTCCTAGTGTAGCATGTTTGGACATGACTGCCTTTGAAGAGAGTGTCATCTTCCACCCCACCAACCCTTACATCGATAATCTCAAACTATGGAGGAGATTTATCGATGACATCCGTGTGTTCTGGAAAAGAGACAGATCAACTTGCGATCAATTCTGCCAATGGATCAATAGCCAAAATCAATACTTACATTTCACCAACACCATCTCTGAAAACTAATGTCCCATTTCTCAGCCTCAACCTCAGAATATCAGAAGGTCGACTCAACACAACTTTGTATAAAAAACCTGCTGACAGCAACAGTTTGCTGTTGTTCAGCAGCCACCATCCCAGAGCCCTGAAAGAAAATGTTCCCTTTGGCCAGTTCCTCTGCATCAGGAGGAACTGTAGCTCTGTGGAGGACTACAACGCTGAGGAAGCTAACCTGGCAGAGAATCTGAGAAAATGTGAATATACACCACGCCACATTGCATATTCCATAAAAAGGGTGAGCAATAATAACCGCGAAGCCCTGTTGGAGACAATCCACAAAGATCCCACAGAGATCCTTACCTGTGTTACCTCATATACACCTGCATCCAACTGCATCAGGTGTATCATAAAGAAACACTGGGGAATTCTTGCCACTAGAACATTGCAACTACCTACACCCAGGTTTGTGTTCAAGCGCACCAACAACTTAAAAGACATGCTCATACACACGAGACCCAGGGTCCAGAGAGCTAAGCAACAAAGACTACTATGGGATCACCCCCCTGAAATGGGCCATTACCCATGTGGTTCGTTATGTTAAAAATTCTTATGTTATGTTATGTTGTGTTATGTTAAAAATTCTTATAGAGCGCACTTACACCCAATGGTTTCATGGCGCTAGTGGCAAAAAGGAGACGAACAGAGAGAAGTGCTGGCAACAGGAGAGAAGAGAGGAGAAAGGGGAAGAGAATACCTAATCATGTGCCTTACAGAACAGATGGGTTTTCAGGAGGGATCTGAAATGGGCGTAGGAAGTAGTGAGTCTAGAGGGAGCACGTTCCAGAAAGAGGGAGCAAGGAACAAAAATCTGAGTCCTCCATACTTCCTGCGCTTGAAAGTGGATGTTGTGAGCAAAGCGAGATGGGTGGACCGGAGGTTGCGCGATGGAGAGTAGTGGTGGAGAAGAGAGGAAATGAAAGCAGGGCCAAGGCCGGCCAGGGCTTTAAAAAGAATACAGCCTAGTTTGAACTCACAGCGCTTGGCTACCGGGAGCCAGTGAAGGGTTTTAAGCAAGGGACGGACATGGTGGTGCCTGGGCTGACGGAAGATCAGTCTTGCAGCCTGGTTCTGTACCAGCTGCAAACGATTCTACTGGTAGGCAGGGATACCGACATAGAGGGAATTGGCATAATCTATCCTGGAGATTACGAGAGCCAGGAGTGCCAAGGTAAGGGCCTCTGTAGTCAGGGAGCGAGATATCTTCCGGACCTTGCGTAGATGGAAGAAACTGGACGAGACCACAGCATTAATATGGGGCTTCATCTAGAGGTCTTTGCAAATGATGACTCCAAGGCTTTTAGCAGAGTCAACAGGACGGGGAGGGAGGCCCAGACATGGGGGCCAAATGTTGGAGCTCCAAGGCTTGGAGACACCCCCGATCAAGACCAACTCGGTCTTGTCAGGGTTGAGCTTCAAATGGTTTCCCCCCATCCAGTCGCTGATAAAGCACAAGGTAGATTGAAAATTGTGGATAGATTGGGCCGAGGAGTCAATGTTAAAGACCAGCTGGATATCATCTGCATAATTAAATGCAGTGACATTACAGCCTTGTAAGGAACGAATAAGGGGGGTAAGGTACAGATTAAAAAGAAGGGGAGAGAGGGAAGAGCCCTGAGGGATGCCACATGTCAACCTAACTTTGTCGGCAGAGAAGTGGGAGAGACGGACTGCCTGGTGACGGTCGCTTAGGAAAGAGCGAACCCACTCGAGAGCCAGCCCCTGGATGCCGGCATCACTGACACGGCCGACCAGGATGTCATGGTCGACCGTGTCAAATGCAGCCGATAGATCCAGGAGCACCAGGATCTGACTGATCTTAAGGTCCGCCCCCCTCAGCAGCTCCTCCATCACTAAAAATATGACCAATTCAGTTGAGTGGCCGGGTCTAATACCCGGCTGTTGAGGATTGAGAAATTGGGTGCGTTCGATGAAGGAGCTCAAAAAGTTGGTGACATGGGCCTCCAGTACTTTACTGAGGTAGGGGAGCAGGGAAATGGGACGGAACTTGCTCATAAGAAACGGGTCAGCGTTGGGTTTCTTTAAGATGGGCACTACTTCAGCGGTCTTAAAAGAGCTCGGGACCGAGCCCATTTTAAGTGAGTCATTAAGAAGTGTCAGAGGGGGCATAGGACAAGCAGTAAAGGCCTCTTGCAAGACATGAGGAGGGCAGCAGTCAGTGGGGGAGCCAGAGGCCACCTTTTTTAACAGGGCCGAAAATTCCTCCTCAGAGATCGTGGGTATCTGATTAACTGAGTGAGGGTTGGAGGTGATAGGGGTAGTGATCAGAGTAAGTAATGTAGAGAGAGTACGGCAGGCAATACTATTTTTAATTTTTACTATTTTGTCAACAAAAATGGAGTTAAGGGAGTCACAGAGGGCCTGAGAGGGGAGGGGTTTAATAGTCACCCTGTCTGGGTGCGACAATTCTTCCACAGTGGAGAAGATGTCTTTTGATTTAGAGGCCGAGACTACAATTAGTTTGGAAAAGTATAACATTTTTGCCTGTAGAATACCTTGCCTATACTCTTTAAGCCGAGCCGCAAATACCAGCTTCTTGTCTGGGGCGTAGCCTCGCCGCCAGCAGCGCTCGGCCTGACTAAGCTAAAGTTTAATAGTTTTGAGTTCCTCTGAGAACCATCTTTGCGCGTCATGGGGGCGCTTTAGTTTGACGCGCTTAAGGGGAGCTACGGTGTCACTAGCTGATTCGTGTGCTGTCTGTCCCCAGACTGCACCAGCCAAGGAAATAGTCTGTTCTGAAAAATTCACTAGGAAATTGGGGAGACACACAAATTGCATCCAATTGCATATATATGATTGCTTGCCATGAAACCTGAGGTACAATTGGGATGACTACCAGGATGATTAAGACTCACATCACTGAGCATAAGAAAGAGCAATATCCATTGTCACCGAGTCACCACCAGTATGTGCACACACTTTGTGACACTCAAACATCCACCTGACACTCTACGCTGGGTAGCACTTGAGGCACACCGACAGATGACCCTTGGGGAACTGTTCAGGAATGAACAAAGATTGACCAACAGGGACTTAACGAACATATTCCTTGGAGCACTTTAAGTAGAACGTAGACCATAACCCATTGGTATCTGTCTACAGCTATGTTCTTTCAATGCTACCTGTTTGACTGAATCCTCATGAACACACTATACACCACCTCTAAACATGTTCCTCTTGAGTTACGGCCAATACGGCACTAGAGATTCACTTTTTCAACTTCCTGGCCCCATCATTTACTCTGCCAGTAGTCTTAAGAATGCTGTGCCTCCTCTTTTGGCATTGAATCATACCTCACAGCAATTTAGTTATGTTATGTTATGTTAATACCCTTTTATATAGTGCATGTACACCCAGAGGTTTCATGGCGCTGACTAGCAGAGTCCCTGGTGGATAAAAGGATTATGACTAGGCCTGGGTGAAAAGCCAGGTCTTAAGCTGTTTCCTGAATATTAAGAGGTCAGTGCAAGAGCGGATCTCCAGAGGGAGGGAATTCCAGAATCTGGAAGCAAGGGTCGCAAACCTGCGTCCTCCCTGTCGTTGGAGTTTGAAAGAGGGGGTGACCAAAAGATGGAGATTGGCGGACCGGAGGTTGCGGGAAGGAATGTACCTGGGCAGAAGAATGTTAATGAATTGGGGACTGCGGGCATGAAGAGATTTGAAGATGATACATGCTGTTTTAAATTCTACTCGCTGGGAAATAGGAAGTCAATGAAGATGTTTTAATAGGGGCCTGGCTGATTGCCAACGAGGTTGCTGGTGGATTAATCTGGCTGCTTGGTTCTGCACCAGTTGAAGGCGTTTACTGAGGAAAAGAGGGAGGCCCAGGTAGATGGAATTGGCATATCCAGGTGTGACAGTACTAAGGCTATCACCACCTGGATCAAGGCCGAATGGGTTAGCATCCGACTGATTTTCTTAATCCTGAGAAGCTGGTAAAAACAGGAGGATACCACCGTGCCTACTTGGGTTTTTAATGACAGATCCTTGTCGATGACTACTCCCAGGCTCTTTACTGAAGTGGAGGGGGTAGGAGGGGGACCGAGTTCGGGAGGCCAATAGTGTGGACCCCAGAAAATTTGGCTTTTGCTGTTAAGAACTAATTAGGTATTACCGGGGTTACATTTTAGATGATTAGATTCCATCCAATGACGAATGTGCAGCATGGTATCCTGAAACTCCCTGATGGATTCAGGAGAATTGTCTATTGTAAAAATAATTTGAAAGTTGTCTGCATAATTAAATGTGACGGCCCTGAACATTTTCAGGGACTGGATCAGAGGGACAAGATACAGATTGAACAGAAGGGGAGACAATGAATAACCCTGAGGAACCCCACAGGGGATGCAGAGTTTGGGGTAACCCTGGGCGTAGTTTGCGAAGAAGCACTACGCGAAGCTACGCAAAGTGCACTTCGCACTACGCGAACTTCACTTAGCACTACGCGAGCTGCGTAGTAGCATGTTCGCACTGTGCAAGATGCGTTTTCAATGATTGCACAGTGCGGACAAGCATCCGGCACTGTGCAAGCATTGAAAACGGCATCTTGCACAGTGCGAGCTGTAGTTTTCTGCTACTCGAGTAGATTATTACTCGAGCAGCAGCTTTCTCAACGCGAACAGGTAGTTTCTCATTGAGAGCGGTCGCGAGCATGCTCAACCACTCACAATGAGAAACCTGACCTCCTCGCTTTGAGAATCTCGCCGGGATGTCATTTTGCTTGCTCGCGGTTGCGAACATGACGTTCAGGACCGCGAACAAGCAAAAAATGACCGCTGCACTACGCTACACTGCACTACGCATGTTCGCACTGTGCTACGTGCAGCTCGCGTAGTGCGAAGTTGCGAAAACTTCGCAAACTCCGCGAGCGTAGCGTAGTGCTTCGCCCAGGGTTAGTTTGGGGGCAGTGAAGGGGGCAAGGCGGACCGCTTGAGTGCGGTCGCTAAGGAAGGACCTAATCCAGCTGTAGGCTGAGTTGCAGATACCGGCCTGTTCGACACGGTCTAATAAGATGGCATGATCGACCGTGTCGATCACGGCCTAGAGGCCCAGTAGGGCCTGAGGAATTCCCTTATCTGCATTGTCGCAAAGAGAATCCACGACAGCGGTGATAACAGTCTCGGTGGAATGAGCATGGCAAAACCCAGCTTGATGGGAATCCAAGTAGTTAGATTGTTCAATAAAATTGGAGAGATGGGTGGTTACATAGGCTTCCAGGACCTTGGCCAAGTAGGGGAGGAGGGAGATAGGCCTATATTGAGGAGGATTGAGGGATCCGCACCCAGTTTTTTCAAAAGGGGTACGACTACTGCCTCTTTAAAGGCTTTAGGAACCTAGAGTCATTATCGCTCTTGTGTTGTCCCGTCTGGACTATTCCAACAGTCTGTACTTGGGTCTTCCAGCGGGGCAGCTCAAGAGACTTCAACTGGTCCAAAACCAAGCGGCCAGGTTGATCTGCAAGATCCCTAAGTGGCAGTCCATTAGACCAGGACTGGCCAGTCTCCACTGGTTGCCAGTAGCGCAGAGAGCAGCTTTTAAAGCAGGATGCATTATCTTCAGGGCTCTACAAGGTAAGGGTCCCGGATTTATTAGCAGCCTGCTTGTTAGTTACACTCCCTCTCGCGCTCTCCGCTCAGGTCAAAAGAACCTGTTAGTGGTGCCGCGAATCAGGAAACAACGCCAAGGAGGTGGATCTTTCCATTTTTTGGCCCCCTCCCTGTGGAACTCTTTGCCATTGCCGTTAAGGCTCCATGAAGATCTGTTAGCCTTCAGACAGGCTTTTAAAACTTGGCTCTTCAAGCAAGCTTACCCTTAGTTAATCCCGTTTCCTTTTTTTTCTGTTACATGTTATGTTGTGCCAGTTTTCCACAGCGCCATGAAGCCTATGGGCGTACGTGCGCTTAATAAATTTAATTTAACATAGCATAACATAACATGCCCTGTGACAGGGAGGTATTGAGAAAGGTCAGGATAGAGGCTGAAAAAATTTCCTTTAAAATATAAGGAGGGCAGCAATCCCTAGGGCAGGGGTCTTCAAACTGTGGGGCGCGACCCCCAGGAGGGGCGTGGAGTGATACAAAGAGGGCCGCGCATTCTGTGTCAAACTTCTGCCCAGGCCCATAGAACTACAAGGGCTTCAGCCCCCCTCCTCCTCGTCTGTGTCTCAGCCCGGGCTGCTACAGTGCAGAGGATTTCAATCTCACTTTAGCCTCCCTTGCAAATTCCTTTCCCATTACGAGCATTTTGAATATTCCAGCTTCCTGTTCCGTATTTATCTGCTTTCTTCTTTAATTTTCTACCGGACCACGTCCCCCTCCCTCTCCTCTGCAGGTTTGGAACCGCTGGTCGAGGTTTTTAAACGTTGCTTCCATTGCACTCCTTGTCGCCTTGCCTGGGAGCAGCCACAAGCAGGGTGCGGGGGCCCTCGGTGATAAAGAGCCTGTCCAGGCTGCGTGGGGCCAGTCGTAGCCCCTCCCTGCCCACAAGACTGGCAGGGGATTGCACCCACAAGTGTCACTTTGGACTTGTGAAAGGTCAAGGGTTACAGCTCTTGACAGACGTGGCCTTTGTGCCATATATGAGGCGCCTCCTGGACCAGCTGAGAGCCCGAAGGTCATCATTAAAAGCCCCGAATTCGGGTCCTTTCCTACAGCTCGGCATCTTCGGATGAACCCCAATAAACCCCAAGTTATGCATGAAAAGCGCCTGATTCAACGCCGCAAAAGAGAGCAGCAGGCGCTGAATCTCTGTGCCACCTGAGCATCATGCTGGAGAACAGTTAGCATGCTTTCATCAGCAAAAAACGGAGACAATTGTATATAACGTGTTAATATTTGACGCCGTTGTATGATGCCATGTTCACACCAGTCAGAACATGTGAGTGAGACACAGGATAACAAGCGAGCATCAAAACAGCGCCCAAAGCTTCCATGTGACTCCAAAGAGACCGGCATATACTTTCAGTGAGCAAACCCAGTGAGCTGTGCAGCTCGAGCTGCTGTGGTATGGGCAGTGTCTGGCGTCTTATCTCTAGCACACCCGAGTTTTTAACAGGTCATTAAAGACCATTTGCATATTTACATGCCTTTGTAAACTGGGTACAGAGGCTTTGTTTTTTTCCTGGTTCCAGTACCCCCTGGGCCCCCACTCTGCCTATTCCTTACATTTAAACAGCTTTATCACACAGCAGCTGTGAATAAAACTCCAGGAAGTTAAGAATGTCACAGGTCAACAACAAATGAAATTAACCAAGAACAGAAAACACATTCATACATCTCAAAAGGTTTTTGAGATGTATGAATGCACCATGGTGCAAGGATGCCTGTGGCGTGGGGAGACTGTTTTTGTGCAGGAAGGGGCACCTTCCTGCACAAAAACAATCACTACAGGCATTTTCCTCTTTCAATGCGTGCTGTAGAATGCAGCATGCATTGAAAGAGGAAAAAATGAGGAGAAATGAAAACATTTCTCCTCATTGCGCCTCGGTACACCACCTCTAGGGTGGCATAGCATTCACACGAATCTCTAGATTTACAATTTCTTGTAAATCTGGAGATGTGCTTGCTCCATGGGTGTTGCGTGGGAACACCCACAGCAACACCCATGGAACGCCCCTTCCACGCACAGTGCTGCGTGTGAAGGGGCCATATTTACGAGCAGAGGAAAAGTCACGCAGGGTGGCTTTTCCTCTCCTTGTAAATATGGATGAGCCCCCTGCGCCACCAATACGTCACAAAAAGTGACGTAGTGGTGGTGCAGGGGGCTTGTAAATCTGCCCCTGAGTATGTAGGGTTAGGAAACTGTTTGTTAACCTGCGGCACTGGCGGTGCCATGAATCCAGGATTTTTGCCCACTTCTGCTCTGAAAACTAATGTCCCATTTCTCAGCCTCAACCTCAGAATATCAGAAGGTCGACTCAACACAACTTTGTATAAAAAACCTGCTGACAGCAACAGTTTGCTGTTGTTCAGCAGCCACCATCCCAGAGCCCTGAAAGAAAATGTTCCCTTTGGCCAGTTCCTCTGCATCAGGAGGAACTGTAGCTCTGTGGAGGACTACAACGCTGAGGAAGCTAACCTGGCAGAGAATCTGAGAAAATGTGAATATACACCACGCCACATTGCATATTCCATAAAAAGGGTGAGCAATAATAACCGCGAAGCCCTGTTGGAGACAATCCACAAAGATCCCACAGAGATCCTTACCTGTGTTACCTCATATACACCTGCATCCAACTGCATCAGGTGTATCATAAAGAAACACTGGGGAATTCTTGCCACTAGAACATTGCAACTACCTACACCCAGGTTTGTGTTCAAGCGCACCAACAACTTAAAAGACATGCTCATACACACGAGACCCAGGGTCCAGAGAGCTAAGCAACAAAGACTACTATGGGATCACCCCCCTGAAATGGGCCATTACCCATGTGGTTCGTTATGTTAAAAATTCTTATGTTATGTTATGTTGTGTTATGTTAAAAATTCTTATAGAGCGCACTTACACCCAATGGTTTCATGGCGCTAGTGGCAAAAAGGAGACGAACAGAGAGAAGTGCTGGCAACAGGAGAGAAGAGAGGAGAAAGGGGAAGAGAATACCTAATCATGTGCCTTACAGAACAGATGGGTTTTCAGGAGGGATCTGAAATGGGCGTAGGAAGTAGTGAGTCTAGAGGGAGCACGTTCCAGAAAGAGGGAGCAAGGAACAAAAATCTGAGTCCTCCATACTTCCTGCGCTTGAAAGTGGATGTTGTGAGCAAAGCGAGATGGGTGGACCGGAGGTTGCGCGATGGAGAGTAGTGGTGGAGAAGAGAGGAAATGAAAGCAGGGCCAAGGCCGGCCAGGGCTTTAAAAAGAATACAGCCTAGTTTGAACTCACAGCGCTTGGCTACCGGGAGCCAGTGAAGGGTTTTAAGCAAGGGACGGACATGGTGGTGCCTGGGCTGACAGAAGATCAGTCTTGCAGCCTGGTTCTGTACCAGCTGCAAACGATTCAACTGGTAGGCAGGGATACCGACATAGAGGGAATTGGCATAATCTATCCTGGAGATTACGAGAGCCAGGAGTGCCAAGGTAAGGGCCTCTGTAGTCAGGGAGCGAGATATCTTCCGGACCTTGCGTAGATGGAAGAAACTGGACGAGACCACAGCATTAATATGGGGCTTCATCTAGAGGTCTTTGCAAATGATGACTCCAAGGCTTTTAGCAGAGTCAACAGGACGGGGAGGGAGGCCCAGACATGGGGGCCAAATGTTGGAGCTCCAAGGCTTGGAGACACCCCCGATCAAGACCAACTCGGTCTTGTCAGGGTTGAGCTTCAAATGGTTTCCCCCCATCCAGTCGCTGATAAAGCACAAGGTAGATTGAAAATTGTGGATAGATTGGGCCGAGGAGTCAATGTTAAAGACCAGCTGGATATCATCTGCATAATTAAATGCAGTGACATTACAGCCTTGTAAGGAACGAATAAGGGGGGTAAGGTACAGATTAAAAAGAAGGGGAGAGAGGGAAGAGCCCTGAGGGATGCCACATGTCAACCTAACTTTGTCGGCAGAGAAGTGGGAGAGACGGACTGCCTGGTGACGGTCGCTTAGGAAAGAGCGAACCCACTCGAGAGCCAGCCCCTGGATGCCGGCATCACTGACACGGCCGACCAGGATGTCATGGTCGACCGTGTCAAATGCAGCCGATAGATCCAGGAGCACCAGGATCTGACTGATCTTAAGGTCCGCCCCCCTCAGCAGCTCCTCCATCACTGAAAATATGACCAATTCAGTTGAGTGGCCGGGTCTAAAACCCGGCTGTTGAGGATTGAGAAATTGGGTGCGTTCGATGAAGGAGCTCAAAAAGTTGGTGACATGGGCCTCCAGTACTTTACTGAGGTAGGGGAGCAGGGAAATGGGACGGAACTTGCTCATAAGAAACGGGTCAGCATTGGGTTTCTTTAAGATGGGCACTACTTCAGCGGTCTTAAAAGAGCTCGGGACCGAGCCCATTTTAAGTGAGTCATTAAGAAGTGTCAGAGGGGGCATAGGACAAGCAGTAAAGGCCTCTTGCAAGACATGAGGAGGGCAGCAGTCAGTGGGGGAGCCAGAGGCCACCTTTTTTAACAGGGCCGAAAATTCCTCCTCAGAGATCGTGGGTATCTGATTAACTGAGTGAGGGTTGGAGGTGATAGGGGTAGTGATCAGAGTAAGTAATGTAGAGAGAGTACGGCAGGCAATACTATTTTTAATTTTTACTATTTTGTCAACAAAAATGGAGTTAAGGGAGTCACAGAGGGCCTGAGAGGGGAGGGGTTTAATAGTCACCCTGTCTGGGTGCGACAATTCTTCCACAGTGGAGAAGATGTCTTTTGATTTAGAGGCCGAGACTACAATTAGTTTGGAAAAGTATAACATTTTTGCCTGTAGAATACCTTGCCTATACTCTTTAAGCCGAGCCGCAAATACCAGCTTCTTGTCTGGGGCGTAGCCTCGCCGCCAGCAGCGCTCGGCCTGACTAAGCTAAAGTTTAATAGTTTTGAGTTCCTCTGAGAACCATCTTTGCGCGTCATGGGGGCGCTTTAGTTTGACGCGCTTAAGGGGAGCTACGGTGTCACTAGCTGATTCGTGTGCTGTCTGTCCCCAGACTGCACCAGCCAAGGAAATAGTCTGTTCTGAAAAATTCACTAGGAAATTGGGGAGACACACAAATTGCATCCAATTGCATATATATGATTGCTTGCCATGAAACCTGAGGTACAATTGGGATGACTACCAGGATGATTAAGACTCACATCACTGAGCATAAGAAAGAGCAATATCCATTGTCACCGAGTCACCACCAGTATGTGCACACACTTTGTGACACTCAAACATCCACCTGACACTCTACGCTGGGTAGCACTTGAGGCACACCGACAGATGACCCTTGGGGAACTGTTCAGGAATGAACAAAGATTGACCAACAGGGACTTAACGAACATATTCCTTGGAGCACTTTAAGTAGAACGTAGACCATAACCCATTGGTATCTGTCTACAGCTATGTTCTTTCAATGCTACCTGTTTGACTGAATCCTCATGAACACACTATACACCACCTCTAAACATGTTCCTCTTGAGTTACGGCCAATACGGCACTAGAGATTCACTTTTTCAACTTCCTGGCCCCATCATTTACTCTGCCAGTAGTCTTAAGAGTGCTGTGCCTCCTCTTTTGGCATTGAATCATACCTCACAGCAATTTAGTTATGTTATGTTATGTTAATACCCTTTTATATAGTGCATGTACACCCAGAGGTTTCATGGCGCTGACTAGCAGAGTCCCTGGTGGATAAAAGGATTATGACTAAGCCTGGGTGAAAAGCCAGGTCTTAAGCTGTTTCCTGAATATTAAGAGGTCAGTGCAAGAGCGGATCTCCAGAGGGAGGGAATTCCAGAATCTGGAAGCAAGGGTCGCAAACCTGCGTCCTCCCTGTCGTTGGAGTTTGAAAGAGGGGGTGACCAAAAGATGGAGATTGGCGGACCGGAGGTTGCGGGAAGGAATGTACCTGGGCAGAAGAATGTTAATGAATTGGGGACTGCGGGCATGAAGAGATTTGAAGATGATACATGCTGTTTTAAATTCTACTCGCTGGGAAATAGGAAGTCAATGAAGTTGTTTTAATAGGGGCCTGGCTGATTGCCAACGAGGTTGCTGGTGGATTAATCTGGCTGCTTGGTTCTGCACCAGTTGAAGGCGTTTACTGAGGAAAAGAGGGAGGCCCAGGTAGATGGAATTGGCCTATCCAGGTGTGACAGTACTAAGGCTATCACCACCTGGATCAAGGCCGAATGGGTAAGCATCCGACTGATTTTCTTAATCCTGAGAAGCTGGTAAAAACAGGAGGATACCACCGTGCCTACTTGGGTTTTCAATGACAGATCCTTGTCGATGACTACTCCCAGGCTCTTTACTGAAGTGGAGGGGGTAGGAGGGGGACCGAGTTCGGGAGGCCAATAGTGTGGACCCCAGAAAATTTGGCTTTTGCTGTTAAGAACTAATTCGGTATTACCGGGGTTACATTTTAGATGATTAGATTCCATCCAATGACGAATGTGCAGCATGGTATCCTGAAACTCCCTGATGGATTCAGGAGAATTGTCTATTGTAAAAATAATTTGAAAGTTGTCTGCATAATTAAATGTGACGGCCCTGAACATTTTCAGGGACTGGATCAGAGGGACAAGATACAGATTGAACAGAAGGGGAGACAATGAATAACCCTGAGGAACCCCACAGGGGATGCAGAGTTTGGGGTAACCCTGGGCGTAGTTTGCGAAGAAGCACTACGCGAAGCTACGCAAAGTGCACTTCGCACTACGCGAACTTCACTTAGCACTACGCGAGCTGCGTAGTAGCATGTTCGCACTGTGCAAGATGCGTTTTCAATGATTGAACAGTGCGGACAAGCATCCGGCACTGTGCAAGCATTGAAAACGGCATCTTGCACAGTGCGAGCTGTAGTTTTCTGCTACTCGAGTAGATTATTACTCGAGCAGCAGCTTTCTCAACGCGAACAGGTAGTTTCTCATTGAGAGCGGTCGCGAGCATGCTCAACCACTCACAATGAGAAACCTGACCTCCTCGCTTTGAGAATCTCGCCGGGATGTCATTTTGCTTGCTCGCGGTCGCGAACATGACGTTCAGGACCGCGAACAAGCAAAAAATGACCGCTGCACTACGCTACACTGCACTACGCATGTTCGCACTGTGCTACGTGCAGCTCGCGTAGTGCGAAGTTGCGAAAACTTCGCAAACTCCGCGAGCGTAGCGTAGTGCTTCGCCCAGGGTTAGTTTGGGGGCAGTGAAGGGGGCAAGGCGGACCGCTTGAGTGCGGTCGCTAAGGAAGGACCTAATCCAGCTGTAGGCTGAGTTGCAGATACCGGCCTGTTCGACACGGTCTAATAAGATGGCATGATCGAAAGTGTCGATCACGGCCTAGAGGCCCAGTAGGGCCTGAGGAATTCCCTTATCTGCATTGTCGCAAAGAGAATCCACGACAGCGGTGATAACAGTCTCGGTGGAATGAGCATGGCAAAACCCAGCTTGATGGGAATCCAAGTAGTTAGATTGTTCAATAAAATTGGAGAGATGGGTGGTTACATAGGCTTCCAGGACCTTGGCCAAGTAGGGGAGGAGGGAGATAGGCCTATATTGAGGAGGATTGAGGGATCCGCACCCAGTTTTTTCAAAAGGGGTACGACTACTGCCTCTTTAAAGGCTTTAGGAACCATGCCCTGTGACAGGGAGGTATTGAGAAAGGTCAGGATAGAGGCTGAAAAAATTTCCTTTAAAATATAAGGAGGGCAGCAATCCCTAGGGCAGGGGTCTTCAAACTGTGGGGCGCGACCCCCAGGAGGGGCGTGGAGTGATACAAAGAGGGCCGCGCATTCTGTGTCAAACTTCTGCCCAGGCCCATAGAACTACAAGGGCTTCAGCCCCCCTCCTCCTCGTCTGTGTCTCAGCCCGGGCTGCTACAGTGCAGAGGATTTCAATCTCACTTTAGCCTCCCTTGCAAATTCCTTTCCCATTACGAGCATTTTGAATATTCCAGCTTCCTGTTACGTATTTATCTGCTTTCTTCTTTAATTTTCTACCGGACCACGTCCCCCTCCCTCTCCTCTGCAGGTTTGGAACCGCTGGTCGAGGTTTTTAAACGTTGCTTCCATTGCACTCCTTGTCGCCTTGCCCGGGAGCAGCCACAAGCAGGGTGCGGGGGCCCTCGGTGATAAAGAGCCTGTCCAGGCTGCGTGGGGCCAGTCGTAGCCCCTCCCTGCCCACAAGACTGGCAGGGGATTGCACCCACAAGTGTCACTTTGGACTTGAGAAAGGTCAAGGGTTACAGCTCTTGACAGACGTGGCCTTTGTGCCATATATGAGGCGCCTCCTGGACCAGCTGAGAGCCCGAAGGTCATCATTAAAAGCCCCGAATTCGGGTCCTTTCCTACAGCTCGGCATCTTCGGATGAACCCCAATAAACCCCAAGTTATGCATGAAAAGCGCCTGATTCAACGCCGCAAAAGAGAGCAGCAGGCGCTGAATCTCTGTGCCACCTGAGCATCATGCTGGAGAACAGTTAGCATGCTTTCATCAGCAAAAAACGGAGACAATTGTATATAACGTGTTAATATTTGACGCCGTTGTATGATGCCATGTTCACACCAGTCAGAACATGTGAGTGAGACACAGGATAACAAGCGAGCATCAAAACAGCGCCCAAAGCTTCCATGTGACTCCAAAGAGACCGGCATATACTTTCAGTGAGCAAACCCAGTGAGCTGTGCAGCTCGAGCTGCTGTGGTATGGGCAGTGTCTGGCGTCTTATCTCTAGCACACCCGAGTTTTTAACAGGTCATTAAAGACCATTTGCATATTTACATGCCTTTGTAAACTGGGTACAGAGGCTTTGTTTTTTTCCTGGTTCCAGTACCCCCTGGGCCCCCACTCTGCCTATTCCTTACATTTAAACAGCTTTATCACACAGCAGCTGTGAATAAAACTCCAGGAAGTTAAGAATGTCACAGGTCAACAACAAATGAAATTAACCAAGAACAGAAAACACATTCATACATCTCAAAAGGTTTTTGAGATGTATGAATGCACCATGGTGCAAGGATGCCTGTGGCGTGGGGAGACTGTTTTTGTGCAGGAAGGGGCACCTTCCTGCACAAAAACAATCACTACAGGCATTTTCCTCTTTCAATGCGTGCTGTAGAATGCAGCATGCATTGAAAGAGGAAAAAATGAGGAGAAATTAAAACATTTCTCCTCATTGCGCCTCGGTACACCACCTCTAGGGTGGCATAGCATTCACACGAATCTCTAGATTTACAATTTCTTGTAAATCTGGAGATGTGCTTGCTCCATGGGTGTTGCGTGGGAACACCCACAGCAACACCCATGGAACGCCCCTTCCACGCACAGTGCTGCGTGTGAAGGGGCCATATTTACGAGCAGAGGAAAAGTCACGCAGGGTGGCTTTTCCTCTCCTTGTAAATATGGATGAGCCCCCTGCGCCACCAATACGTCACAAAAAGTGACGTAGTGGTGGTGCAGGGGGCTTGTAAATCTGCCCCTGAGTATGTAGGGTTAGGAAACTGTTTGTTAACCTGCGGCACTGGCGGTGCCATGAATCCAGGCTTTTTGCCCACTTCTGCTCTGAAAACTAATGTCCCATTTCTCAGCCTCAACCTCAGAATATCAGAAGGTCGACTCAACACAACTTTGTATAAAAAACCTGCTGACAGCAACAGTTTGCTGTTGTTCAGCAGCCACCATCCCAGAGCCCTGAAAGAAAATGTTCCCTTTGGCCAGTTCCTCTGCATCAGGAGGAACTGTAGCTCTGTGGAGGACTACAACGCTGAGGAAGCTAACCTGGCAGAGAATCTGAGAAAATGTGAATATACACCACGCCACATTGCATATTCCATAAAAAGGGTGAGCAATATTAACCGCGAAGCCCTGTTGGAGACAATCCACAAAGATCCCACAGAGATCCTTACCTGTGTTACCTCATATACACCTGCATCCAACTGCATCAGGTGTATCATAAAGAAACACTGGGGAATTCTTGCCACTAGAACATTGCAACTACCTACACCCAGGTTTGTGTTCAAGCGCACCAACAACTTAAAAGACATGCTCATACACACGAGACCCAGGGTCCAGAGAGCTAAGCAACAAAGACTACTATGGGATCACCCCCCTGAAATGGGCCATTACCCATGTGGTTCGTTATGTTAAAAATTCTTATGTTATGTTATGTTGTGTTATGTTAAAAATTCTTATAGAGCGCACTTACACCCAATGGTTTCATGGCGCTAGTGGCAAAAAGGAGACGAACAGAGAGAAGTGCTGGCAACAGGAGAGAAGAGAGGAGAAAGGGGAAGAGAATACCTAATCATGTGCCTTACAGAACAGATGGGTTTTCAGGAGGGATCTGAAATGGGCGTAGGAAGTAGTGAGTCTAGAGGGAGCACGTTCCAGAAAGAGGGAGCAAGGAACAAAAATCTGAGTCCTCCATACTTCCTGCGCTTGAAAGTGGATGTTGTGAGCAAAGCGAGATGGGTGGACCGGAGGTTGCGCGATGGAGAGTAGTGGTGGAGAAGAGAGGAAATGAAAGCAGGGCCAAGGCCGGCCAGGGCTTTAAAAAGAATACAGCCTAGTTTGAACTCACAGCGCTTGGCTACCGGGAGCCAGTGAAGGGTTTTAAGCAAGGGACGGACATGGTGGTGCCTGGGCTGACGGAAGATCAGTCTTGCAGCCTGGTTCTGTACCAGCTGCAAACGATTCAACTGGTAGGCAGGGATACCGACATAGAGGGAATTGGCATAATCTATCCTGGAGATTACGAGAGCCAGGAGTGCCAAGGTAAGGGCCTCTGTAGTCAGGGAGCGAGATATCTTCCGGACCTTGCGTAGATGGAAGAAACTGGACGAGACCACAGCATTAATATGGGGCTTCATCTAGAGGTCTTTGCAAATGATGACTCCAAGGCTTTTAGCAGAGTCAACAGGACGGGGAGGGAGGCCCAGACATGGGGGCCAAATGTTGGAGCTCCAAGGCTTGGAGACACCCCCGATCAAGACCAACTCGGTCTTGTCAGGGTTGAGCTTCAAATGGTTTCCCCCCATCCAGTCGCTGATAAAGCACAAGGTAGATTGAAAATTGTGGATAGATTGGGCCGAGGAGTCAATGTTAAAGACCAGCTGGATATCATCTGCATAATTAAATGCAGTGACATTACAGCCTTGTAAGGAACGAATAAGGGGGGTAAGGTACAGATTAAAAAGAAGGGGAGAGAGGGAAGAGCCCTGAGGGATGCCACATGTCAACCTAACTTTGTCGGCAGAGAAGTGGGAGAGACGGACTGCCTGGTGACGGTCGCTTAGGAAAGAGCGAACCCACTCGAGAGCCAGCCCCTGGATGCCGGCATCACTGACACGGCCGACCAGGATGTCATGGTCGACCGTGTCAAATGCAGCCGATAGATCCAGGAGCACCAGGATCTGACTGATCTTAAGGTCCGCCCCCCTCAGCAGCTCCTCCATCACTGAAAATATGACCAATTCAGTTGAGTGGCCGGGTCTAAAACCCGGCTGTTGAGGATTGAGAAATTGGGTGCGTTCGATGAAGGAGCTCAAAAAGTTGGTGACATGGGCCTCCAGTACTTTACTGAGGTAGGGGAGCAGGGAAATGGGACGGAACTTGCTCATAAGAGACGGGTCAGCGTTGGGTTTCTTTAAGATGGGCACTACTTCAGCGGTCTTAAAAGAGCTCGGGACCGAGCCCATTTTAAGTGAGTCATTAAGAAGTGTCAGAGGGGGCATAGGACAAGCAGTAAAGGCCTCTTGCAAGACATGAGGAGGGCAGCAGTCAGTGGGGGAGCCAGAGGCCACCTTTTTTAACAGGGCCGAAAATTCCTCCTCAGAGATCGTGGGTATCTGATTAACTGAGTGAGGGTTGGAGGTGATAGGGGTAGTGATCAGAGTAAGTAATGTAGAGAGAGTACGGCAGGCAATACTATTTTTAATTTTTACTATTTTGTCAACAAAAATGGAGTTAAGGGAGTCACAGAGGGCCTGAGAGGGGAGGGGTTTAATAGTCACCCTGTCTGGGTGCGACAATTCTTCCACAGTGGAGAAGATGTCTTTTGATTTAGAGGCCGAGACTACAATTAGTTTGGAAAAGTATAACATTTTTGCCTGTAGAATACCTTGCCTATACTCTTTAAGCCGAGCCGCAAATACCAGCTTCTTGTCTGGGGCGTAGCCTCGCCGCCAGCAGCGCTCGGCCTGACTAAGCTAAAGTTTAATAGTTTTGAGTTCCTCTGAGAACCATCTTTGCGCGTCATGGGGGCGCTTTAGTTTGACGCGCTTAAGGGGAGCTACGGTGTCACTAGCTGATTCGTGTGCTGTCTGTCCCCAGACTGCACCAGCCAAGGAAATAGTCTGTTCTGAAAAATTCACTAGGAAATTGGGGAGACACACAAATTGCATCCAATTGCATATATATGATTGCTTGCCATGAAACCTGAGGTACAATTGGGATGACTACCAGGATGATTAAGACTCACATCACTGAGCATAAGAAAGAGCAATATCCATTGTCACCGAGTCACCACCAGTATGTGCACACACTTTGTGACACTCAAACATCCACCTGACACTCTACGCTGGGTAGCACTTGAGGCACACCGACAGATGACCCTTGGGGAACTGTTCAGGAATGAACAAAGATTGACCAACAGGGACTTAACGAACATATTCCTTGGAGCACTTTAAGTAGAACGTAGACCATAACCCATTGGTATCTGTCTACAGCTATGTTCTTTCAATGCTACCTGTTTGACTGAATCCTCATGAACACACTATACACCACCTCTAAACATGTTCCTCTTGAGTTACGGCCAGTACGGCACTAGAGATTCACTTTTTCAACTTCCTGGCCCCATCATTTACTCTGCCAGTAGTCTTAAGAGTGCTGTGCCTCCTCTTTTGGCATTGAATCATACCTCACATCAATTTAGTTATGTTATGTTATGTTAATACCCTTTTATATAGTGCATGTACACCCAGAGGTTTCATGGCGCTGACTAGCAGAGTCCCTGGTGGATAAAAGGATTATGACTAGGCCTGGGTGAAAAGCCAGGTCTTAAGCTGTTTCCTGAATATTAAGAGGTCAGTGCAAGAGCGGATCTCCAGAGGGAGGGAATTCCAGAATCTGGAAGCAAGGGTCGCAAACCTGCGTCCTCCCTGTCGTTGGAGTTTGAAAGAGGGGGTGACCAAAAGATGGAGATTGGCGGACCGGAGGTTGCGGGAAGGAATGTACCTGGGCAGAAGAATGTTAATGAATTGGGGACTGCGGGCATGAAGAGATTTGAAGATGATACATGCTGTTTTAAATTCTACTCGCTGGGAAATAGGAAGTCAATGAAGTTGTTTTAATAGGGGCCTGGCTGATTGCCAACGAGGTTGCTGGTGGATTAATCTGGCTGCTTGGTTCTGCACCAGTTGAAGGCGTTTACTGAGGAAAAGAGGGAGGCCCAGGTAGATGGAATTGGCATATCCAGGTGTGACAGTACTAAGGCTATCACCACCTGGATCAAGGCCGAATGGGTTAGCATCCGACTGATTTTCTTAATCCTGAGAAGCTGGTAAAAACAGGAGGATACCACCGTGCCTACTTGGGTTTTCAATGACAGATCCTTGTCGATGACTACTCCCAGGCTCTTTACCGAAGTGGAGGGGGTAGGAGGGGGACCGAGTTCGGGAGGCCAATAGTGTGGACCCCAGAAAATTTGGCTTTTGCTGTTAAGAACTAATTCGGTATTACCGGGGTTACATTTTAGATGATTAGATTCCATCCAATGACGAATGTGCAGCATGGTATCCTGAAACTCCCTGATGGATTCAGGAGAATTGTCTATTGTAAAAATAATTTGAAAGTTGTCTGCATAATTAAATGTGACGGCCCTGAACATTTTCAGGGACTGGATCAGAGGGACAAGATACAGATTGAACAGAAGGGGAGACAATGAATAACCCTGAGGAACCCCACAGGGGATGCAGAGTTTGGGGTAACCCTGGGCGTAGTTTGCGAAGAAGCACTACGCGAAGCTACGCAAAGTGCACTTCGCACTACGCGAACTTCACTTAGCACTACGCGAGCTGCGTAGTAGCATGTTCGCACTGTGCAAGATGCGTTTTCAATGATTGCACAGTGCGGACAAGCATCCGGCACTGTGCAAGCATTGAAAACGGCATCTTGCACAGTGCGAGCTGTAGTTTTCTGCTACTCGAGTAGATTATTACTCGAGCAGCAGCTTTCTCAACGCGAACAGGTAGTTTCTCATTGAGAGCGGTCGCGAGCATGCTCAACCACTCACAATGAGAAACCTGACCTCCTCGCTTTGAGAATCTCGCCGGGATGTCATTTTGCTTGCTCGCGGTCGCGAACATGACGTTCAGGACCGCGAACAAGCAAAAAATGACCGCTGCACTACGCTACACTGCACTACGCATGTTCGCACTGTGCTACGTGCAGCTCGCGTAGTGCGAAGTTGCGAAAACTTTGCAAACTCCGCGAGCGTAGCGTAGTGCTTCGCCCAGGGTTAGTTTGGGGGCAGTGAAGGGGGCAAGGCGGACCGCTTGAGTGCGGTCGCTAAGGAAGGACCTAATCCAGCTGTAGGCTGAGTTGCAGATACCGGCCTGTTCGACACGGTCTAATAAGATGGCATGATCGACCGTGTCGATCACGGCCTAGAGGCCCAGTAGGGCCTGAGGAATTCCCTTATCTGCATTGTCGCAAAGAGAATCCACAACAGCGGTGATAACAGTCTCGGTGGAATGAGCATGGCAAAACCCAGCTTGATGGGAATCCAAGTAGTTAGATTGTTCAATAAAATTGGAGAGATGGGTGGTTACATAGGCTTCCAGGACCTTGGCCAAGTAGGGGAGGAGGGAGATAGGCCTATATTGAGGAGGATTGAGGGATCCGCACCCAGTTTTTTCAAAAGGGGTACGACTACTGCCTCTTTAAAGGCTTTAGGAACCATGTCCTGTGACAGGGAGGTATTGAGAAAGGTCAGGATAGAGGCTGAAATAATTTCCTTTAAAATATAAGGAGGGCAGCAATCCCTAGGGCAGGGGTCTTCAAACTGTGGGGCGCGACCCCCAGTAGGGGCGTGGAGTGATACAAAGAGGGCCGCGCATTCTGTGTCAAACTTCTGCCCAGGCCAATAGAACTACAAGGGCTTCAGCCCCCCTCCTCCTCGTCTGTGTCTCAGCCCGGGCTGCTACAGTGCAGAGGATTTCAATCTCACTTTAGCCTCCCTTGCAAATTCCTTTCCCATTACGAGCATTTTGAATATTCCAGCTTCCTGTTCCGTATTTATCTGCTTTCTTCTTTAATTTTCTACCGGACCACGTCCCCCTCCCTCTCCTCTGCAGGTTTGGAACCGCTGGTCGAGGTTTTTAAACGTTGCTTCCATTGCACTCCTTGTCGCCTTGCCCGGGAGCAGCCACAAGCAGGGTGCGGGGGCCCTCGGTGATAAAGAGCCTGTCCAGGCTGCGTGGGGCCAGTCGTAGCCCCTCCCTGCCCACAAGACTGGCAGGGGATTGCACCCACAAGTGTCACTTTGGACTTGTGAAAGGTCAAGGGTTACAGCTCTTTACAGACGTGGCCTTTGTGCCATATATGAGGCGCCTCCTGGACCAGCTGAGAGCCCGAAGGTCATCATTAAAAGCCCCGAATTCGGGTCCTTTCCTACAGCTCGGCATCTTCGGATGAACCCCAATAAACCCCAAGTTATGCATGAAAAGCGCCTGATTCAACGCCGCAAAAGAGAGCAGCAGGCGCTGAATCTCTGTGCCACCTGAGCATCATGCTGGAGAACAGTTAGCATGCTTTCATCAGCAAAAAACGGAGACAATTGTATATAACGTGTTAATATTTGACGCCGTTGTATGATGCCATGTTCACACCAGTCAGAACATGTGAGTGAGACACAGGATAACAAGCGAGCATCAAAACAGCGCCCAAAGCTTCCATGTGACTCCAAAGAGACCGGCATATACTTTCAGTGAGCAAACCCAGTGAGCTGTGCAGCTCGAGCTGCTGTGGTATGGGCAGTGTCTGGCGTCTTATCTCTAGCACACCCGAGTTTTTAACAGGTCATTAAAGACCATTTGCATATTTACATGCCTTTGTAAACTGGGTACAGAGGCTTTGTTTTTTTCCTGGTTCCAGTACCCCCTGGGCCCCCACTCTGCCTATTCCTTACATTTAAACAGCTTTATCACACAGCAGCTGTGAATAAAACTCCAGGAAGTTAAGAATGTCACAGGTCAACAACAAATGAAATTAACCAAGAACAGAAAACACATTCATACATCTCAAAAGGTTTTTGAGATGTATGAATGCACCATGGTGCAAGGATGCCTGTGGCGTGGGGAGACTGTTTTTGTGCAGGAAGGGGCACCTTCCTGCACAAAAACAATCACTACAGGCATTTTCCTCTTTCAATGCGTGCTGTAGAATGCAGCATGCATTGAAAGAGGAAAAAATGAGGAGAAATTAAAACATTTCTCCTCATTGCGCCTCGGTACACCACCTCTAGGGTGGCATAGCATTCACACGAATCTCTAGATTTACAATTTCTTGTAAATCTGGAGATGTGCTTGCTCCATGGGTGTTGCGTGGGAACACCCACAGCAACACCCATGGAACGCCCCTTCCACGCACAGTGCTGCGTGTGAAGGGGCCATATTTACGAGCAGAGGAAAAGTCACGCAGGGTGGCTTTTCCTCTCCTTGTAAATATGGATGAGCCCCCTGCGCCACCAATACGTCACAAAAAGTGACGTAGTGGTGGTGCAGGGGGCTTGTAAATCTGCCCCTGAGTATGTAGGGTTAGGAAACTGTTTGTTAACCTGCGGCACTGGCGGTGCCATGAATCCAGGCTTTTTGCCCACTTCTGCTCTGGGACCAAAACTTGTTGTGCTGCCTGGACCAGAGCTGGAGTTTGATACATGTGCAGATTCTGGATGTATGACGTTACAACGCATACTTTTACAACGCCTACCTTTACAACGCATTTTTTACACCGCAACATCCATTACAACGCACACCATTACAACGCATGCCATTACAATGAATTCTTCAAAACTACCTTTACAACGCATTCCACTACAACGCATACTACATTTACAACGCATACCATTACAACGCATAACATTACTTTGCATGTAAGGTAAGTATTGGATAGTGTAGGGGTAATAATTACTATTCTAACTCCAGGGGGTGCAACAGTAGGGTAAGTGTTGGATAGTGTAGAGGTAAAAATTACAATTCTAACTCCAGGGGGTGCAACAGTAGGGTAAGTGTTGGATAGTGTAGGGGTACTATGTGTTGTAATGCTATGCGTTGTAATGGTATGCGTTGTAATGACTGCGTTGTAATGACATGCGTTGTAGTGGTGTGCGTTGTAGTGTCATGCGTTGTAATGGTTGCGTTGTAAAAACATGCTTTGTAATGGATGTTGCGTTGTAAAAGTTTCGTTTTAATGCTAGTGCGTTGTAAAAGTTGCATTGTAAAGGTTGTATACCGCAGATTCTGCCTACAGGTTTGGAAATTTCTCTCATGAGCGGGTCCTCACACCTTAATATGTCGACATGGGAGTCTCTGCATCCAAAAGTTTGAAGACCTCTGCCCTAGGGGAACCGGATTTTACCCTTATTAAAAGGGCTTGTAGGAAGTGTGCATTAAGAGGTGGAAAATGGTCGAAAGAGTAGGCGCTAGAGATCTGTGCAGGGAACTTTGGTTTAGGGTTAATAACTATGATGCTATCTTTGATGGTAGTGATTTTATCAAAACAATATTGGTTAAGAGAGTTACACAGATTTTGGGTGACAACCAATTTTGGAAGAACTCTCTCCATGTTTGACAATTTATTAACAATTGCAAAGATGTCTTTGGATTTGTTTTCCGAATGAGTAATTATGTTTGAAAAATACAAGGCTTTAGCTTGGGTGATGGCTTTCTTATAAGCTGCACGGGCGGCCAGATAGAGAGATTTTACCTGTGGATCATAGTCTCACCTCCATTTTCGTTCCTTTTGACGGATATCTAATTTTTGGGCCCTCAAGTCGTGGGAGAACCACTTCTGGGCATCCGAGCGGCGGGCGGTTTTGAGTCTTTTCAGGGGGGCATGTACATTACTCGCTGCTAGTAGTCAATGGGAGATGTTAGTTTCAGCCTGCTCAAGGTCCATATTGTCGACTGGGATTGAGCTAGCTAAGCTGTCCAGAAGGGATTGTTTGTCAAGGGTGTTCCATTTTCTGATGAGGTCCCCTTCCGTTGCCGGGGACTTGCTACCAGTCGAGATAGAGATGGTAAACTTGATCAGGAAATGATCTACTATTTGGCCGTAGCACCATAGAATCCTCCATCCCCACATGGCCTCTAATATACACTCGAAGATGGCCACCACAATACCAAATTATAATAGCCATCTCGTCGACCACCTGGCTAAGCTTGACAGGAGTCTTGTTTACGACGCCACCTTTGGCACCTTTCTCTAATCGTGGTCTCCACTTTAGCATTCCATGTTCTAGCCGATCAACGTTAGGGATTGGCTACCTTGCCTGACCCAGGAACCGGTTGACTAAATCACCGCCACACACTTGGTGAATTGTACCACCCAGTTCAAGCAGCGCGGGGTAGGTCTGCCGCTCACTATGCGGTCTTCAATTGTGAGTATCTCATTTGGTTTTTCGAGTCAAAGTCTGTAAAGTAATACCTCTGACACAACGTGACGAGGCGAGTCTTGGAGGCATGAGGCATATCACTGCAGTATCAGACATACGCTGCACCGCGAGAGGACCCTATGCCGCTTGACCCACTGTGAGTGTGGGGATGCGGTCTGACCCCGCAATACCTTCCTACCATCCCCATCGACCAAGATGGTGTACGATTGGGTTGGGATGCGGGGGCGTGACGCATCTCCAGACTTGGGCATGCGGAGCTGCATCCCCTTTCTGTCATCAGCATCCCACTGACTAACCACGCTGGTTCTAGCTCCTCCTCACCCCTTGTGAGCTCTTGGCAGCCTGGCACCTTTGGGTTCCACAGTCCCGACATACCTTTTTCTTTCTCTTTCCCCATGTCACCCTGAATCCATGTGTCTTTACCTGTCGGACACTGATGGTTACTTTAGCCTTTAGGTCATAAAGTGCACTAAATAACAAAGCTTCCTTTTTAATACAGGAGACTTATCCTGGTTGTATTTTTAGCACTTGCACTATCATTTTTAGCTCACTGGCGTCATAGCGACCATGACACCAACCTGCACTCACCGTTTGCATCATGTGGGTCACAATATGTATTCAGACATGGTTTAACATAGGAGAGAGTCATTTTAAACAGGGAGCCAAACCATGACGACTGTTTAATCGTGTTATTTGTTTCCCATAGGGTGTCCATCACATCTTTGGGTACTCTACCTTTAGATGTACTACGTGGTAGATTGAGGTTATTTAATCCGTATACCTCGGTGTGTAGATTTAAGATCCACTTCTAGGTCCTGGAGAATTGCCGTTAGATCACTCTGACATATAGGTATGAAACATGTTGACCACATAGAGCAGAGCGCAACATCCTGACACATAGAATCAGGTAGTTGCCACTCTTATATATTTTAAATCAGGTGGGAATCCAGCCACAATAAAACTCATTTTTGGACTTCCTTACCTGTTTTATTCCTGCACCTTCACTTCACTACATCTACACTTGGTAGGCCCCTTACACCAACAGTACCATGTGGCAAGGAATACAAGATGAAAAAAGGGGAGAGATTTCCCTGTAGAACCCAGAAAGGACCGGGAAATAAATCAAAAAAAGGAGATTTCCTTTCTGAGTGTTAAAACTTTACAATTGACTGAAACGTTCATTTAGGCTTCAATACAACAGCAATTACCCCAGATAGTCTAGTTCAACCAACACTAACAACTGTATGTATCAAAATATAATTTTTATTTTGATATTGTCAGAGCAAAGAAAATACAATCATAAAATTTGCTAAACACATTAAAATCCTAATGTCATCATCATAATTACATAGAATCATAAAAATCCTTTTATGTACAACACATTTTGGACAACACATTCAGTTCTTAAAAAAACATAATTTTCAAATGTACACAAAAACAATTAATAATGCATATTCAGTAAAAAGTTTGTCGACGCGTTTCGGTGATGTATTCTTTAGAACACCTTCTTCAGGACTTTCTAAAGGATCTTCTTAATCTAAAAATAGATACATAACAGTTTGTTAGATATTAAACTATCTGGGAGTTGTACCACATCACTATTGACGGAGTCCTCATTTATCTTACATTTAAAAGTGGTCCTTTTATACATTGCCACATCAGGGTACTGGAGTATTGTAATTGGTGATAATATTATTCCTCGCGTTGCATCAGGGAATCTGTGCATAGGAAATACAAGTTTTGTTTAAAACTTAATTACATGCTAATAGCACCTGATCCCAGTATTGCGAGAAATTAATGCGGGTAATAACTAGTTCACCTACTTGTCATTGCATCATCAAGTCGGCTAGTACAAAACGCTTATCCCGTTCACGTTAGGATCCTCGTATCTCTCTAGATTGATACTCGGGTGACTCTGGGCTCTGCACTCCGTGGATCGATTTGCCTGGCGTATGCACCTCTTTTTATATTTAGGATGCTCTCACCACCAGTCTAGATAAATAACATATATGGTATTTACTATCTAGAGTATTTATATAGCTTATTCATTATATCGATGATTATCACTGGAATGAACTCCTAACCACACTTCTTTCATTGATAGTGTGGATACATATATGCTAGAAAGTCTCTGCAAGTTGTGCTAGAAAGACTCTACATTTTGTTGTTAGAGATTTTAAACATGGCTCATGTCCAAAACCATCTGAGCTCCAAGTAAAAAGTAAAGTGTGTATGACTATCACACTGAACTGTTATTATGGAACTCTTTAGGTAGTACAATACCATTTCATATCGGGTATTGCTCTTCCTTTAGTACTAGATGTATGGCTGTAAACTTCCGCCTCTATTCTCCACTTCATCTTAACCAAGCCCCTAGGATTTAACAGCTATCAAAGCGGTAACCTATTCTCATCTGGATTTCCTTATCATTAGCGCTACACCGGCGGTTGGGGGCTCCCGCCCCTGCCCACCGCACCCTCGTGCTGTAGCCCCTCAGTCTAACGAGTTCAATAAGAACCTCGACCTACTTAGCATGGTGACAGTCCCTCTTACCTCCTTTCTGGCGTCCAGTCGTCTTGGCCCTTCCGTGTGGTGTACGAGCCTGTAACTAGACAGCGCGTTTATATACACCCACACGCCCGGTGTTTCAAAAGTGATTGAAAACACCTGAGGCTCCGTTATTACGGTTTTGGCGGCCATGATGGTAGTTTTTTACCGGGCCATCGAGACGTACACATTCGAAGATGGACACAACAGTCAAAGACACTACTCTCCTCTTCGTAATGTTTTTTGAGACGCACACTGCGATTTTTGTAAAGGAGTCACGCTGGTGTGCGAACACTATTATTGATGCACATTATTATAAACATTTTAGCGATGTCTGAAGAGTGTTCAGTATTATTATATTCTTATATTTTAATAAAAGAATCACGCTGGTGTACAAAACGCTATTGCTAGTGCACATTATTATAAGCATTTTAGCGATGTTCATATTGGAAAAAATTAAAATATCAATGAGGGGTGGCAATACTGATAAAAGACGCAAACAAAGAGAGCAGTTCTTCATGTCTAAATTTAAATGATATACAGAAGGGCTAAACAATAGAGAGGAATGGGAGAGATTAGTGAAGTAGATCAGCAATATTAAGATGATAGTCAACTGTATACACAAATGAAGTGAAATATGAGTCTGGATTGTAAAGGGGATGGACGTCTTCACTCTGCGGGCAAAATCCACCAGGAATTAAAATAATGGGCTTTTGCGATTGTACATCACTTGGGGAGAGGTGGGACTGTTTGTGATAAGCTGATTAAGCACGACTCCCCACTGCAGAGTGAATACGTGCAGAGCCTAACAGTGGATATTTGTTAACATTGTGTGTTAATAATACTATAAGACATCTGCAATTGTCAGTAGGTTAAAGCCCAGTTATTGTTAATTGTTGAGCATAATGCCAAGAATATAGAATGTATGTATAATTGTAAAATCTACATATGACAATATGACATATATATGCAAGGACCACCTTGTTGCAATGGGTTATCGGTGTCGCGAGACGCAATTTTTATCAAAAACTACTAAAATGGCCGACAACAGTGTGATCAATATAAGAACATAAAACACTGAATACTCTTCAGACATCGCTAAAATGCTTATAATAATGTGCACTAGCAATAGCGTTTTGTACACCAGCGTGATTCTTTTATTAAAATATAAGAATATAATAATACTGAACACTCTTCAGACATCGCTAAAATGTTTATAATAATGTGCATCAGTAATAGTGTTCGCACACCAGCGTGACTCCTTTACAAAAATCGCAGTGTGCGTCTCAAAAAACATTACGAAGAGGAGAGTAGTGTCTTTGACTGTTGTGTCCATCTTCGAATGTGTACGTCTCGATGGCCCGGTAAAAAACTACCATCATGGCCGCCAAAACCGTAATAACGGAGCCTCAGGTGTTTTCAATCACTTTTGAAACACCGTGCGTGTGGGTGTATATAAACGCGCTGTCTAGTTACAGGCTCGTACACCACACGGAAGGGCCAAGACGACTGGACGCCAGAAAGGAGGTAAGAGGGACTGTCACCATGCTAAGTAGGTCGAGGTTCTTATTGAACTCGTTAGACTGAGGGGCTACAGCACGAGGGTGCGGTGGGCAGGGGCGGGAGCCCCCAACCGCCAGTGTAGCGCTAATGATAAGGAAATCCAGATGAGAATAGGTTACCGCTTTGATAGCTGTTAAATCCTAGGGGCTTGGTTAAGATGAAGTGGAGAATAGAGGCGGAAGTTTACAGCCATACATCTAGTACTAAAGGAAGAGCAATACCCGATATGAAATGGTATTGTACTACCTAAAGAGTTCCATAATAACAGTTCAGTGTGATAGTCATACACACTTTACTTTTTACTTGGAGCTCAGATGGTTTTGGACATGAGCCATGTTTAAAATCTCTAACAACAAAATGTAGAGTCTTTCTAGCACAACTTGCAGAGACTTTCTAGCATATATGTATCCACACTATCAATGAAAGAAGTGTGGTTAGGAGTTCATTCCAGTGATAATCATCGATATAATGAATAAGCTATATAAATACTCTAGATAGTAAATACCATATATGTTATTTATCTAGACTGGTGGTGAGAGCATCCTAAATATAAAAAGAGGTGCATACGCCAGGCAAATCGATCCACGGAGTGCAGAGCCCAGAGTCACCCGAGTATCAATCTAGAGAGATACGAGGATCCTAACGTGAACGGGATAAGCGTTTTGTACTAGCCGACTTGATGATGCAATGACAAGTAGGTGAACTAGTTATTACCCGCATTAATTTCTGGCAATACTGGGATCAGGTGCTATTAGCATGTAATTAAGTTTTAAACAAAACTTGTATTTCCTATGCACAGATTCCCTGATGCAACGCGAGGAATAATATTATCACCAATTACAATACTCCAGTACCCTGATGTGGCAATGTATAAAAGGACCACTTTTAAATGTAAGATAAATTAGGACTCCGTCAATAGTGATGTGGTACAACTCCCAGATAGTTTAATATCTAACAAACTGTTATGTATCTATTTTTAGATTAAGAAGATCCTTTAGAAAGTCCTGAAGAAGGTGTTCTAAAGAATACATCACCGAAACGCGTCGACAAACTTTTTACTGAATATGCATTATTAATTGTTTTTGTGTACATTTGAAAATTATGTTTTTTTAAGAACTGAATGTGTTGTCCAAAATGTGTTGTACATAAAAGGATTTTTATGATTCTATGTAATTATGATGATGACATTAGGATTTTAATGTGTTTAGCAAATTTTATGATTGTATTTTCTTTGCTCTGACAATATCAAAATAAAAATTATATTTTGATACATACAGTTGTTAGTGTTGGTTGAACTAGACTATCTGGGGTAATTGCTGTTGTATTGAAGCCTAAATGAACGTTTCAGTCAATTGTAAAGTTTTAACACTCAGAAAGGAAATCTCCTTTTTTTGATTTTTTTTGAAGGAATACAAGATCTCTGCCAAAGAGCCCCTTATAGGGTGCCCGTTGGGTATTGCAGCGCCGACCCGACGAGGAGCAGGCCCTATGATGAAGCATGACACCCCGCTGGCTGGGTGTGTGAGGGCCCTAATTCCGAAAGGAGGGATTTCCCTTTCCTTTCCTTCTCAGTAGGACCACCTACCGCTCTTGTTTTGCACTCTCTCTTTCCATCCTTTACTGACCCACTCTGGAACTGCATACCCCTTTCTGGTTGTGTGATTTTCTGTGCATGCATGCTGGAGCTTATAAAAGCCCACAGTCCCCCCTTCTGGTCTGCTAGTGGTGACATCATAAGTTATAGTCCAGGACAGGTCATTTTCTGTGAACTTCTGTGAGAACCAGTATACTGGCTACTCTCATGTAACGTATGTGCTGCCAAATGTAATTCAGAATCGTTTACCTTCATGATGTCTTAGACATTTATGAAACATTTCTGAGCCTGTGGGTGACTAGTTGTTGGTTTCAAAAGGGTAAATGGATATACATTTAACCTCATATGACATGATAGAAAAATGGTGGTCAGAACTCTTCGGCCTCTAGAAGGTGCGCAAAGATTTCTGCTTTCCCACTTCCTAAACCTTAGTCACGCTGTGGGTGGAAAAAGGAAGTCATCTAAGGCCCTTTGATTTGGCTGCTGCCTTGTAAAAAGAAACGCGCCCCATTCACTCTCCCTGCTGTAAAAAAACATTTTTCTTGGAATGGCTTCCCATTAATGGTCATTCTTGAGCCAGCCCAAACCAGTCTCATGAGGAGCATCAAAGTTGCATGATGCAAGCATGAGACAATCACTCTCGTTTCAGACCTCGCCAGTATTGGTGGAGGCTCCCTGTATTTGAGACTCTACACTCCCGTGTAGGGCAGAGAATACAGAGTGCCAGGAGAGGGGCACAGTCAAGATGAATGAGCACCTGATTGAGAGAAAATGAGAAAAGCTGTATATCATGTTTGAATGGTCAACCAGCCCTTGAAAAATGTTGAAAAATTGAGAGAGAGGCTGAAAATACCAAATGATGTACACAAATGGGCATGGTATATAGCTATACTAAATTAAAACAAAAATTGTAAATATAGTAGAGAAATATGAGGTTCAAATGAGTCGCAAAGTATTTATATTCCATAATGTCTAAGAAGAATGAAACATACTCATCTATCTGGTCGCTAAAAGGCAGAGTCGACAAAATGAATTGACATCCACCATGTAAACTAACAGCACATTGCACAAAACAAAGATTCAAATCATAGTAAAGTGATCGTAAGCTTCCAATGATGAATTAGAGACGGTATATATGTGTAAGAATATGTTTTTATTAGAATGTATGAATGTATGCAAAAATGAACTGATTGGCACTTGCATTAATAAACATATAAGTATTTTTGTAAATAAGGCTTTTGTAGGAAGTGTTATGCTCCAGGAATACCACTTCCAGACTGGGCCTGAATCTAGGCAGCAGATGTCACACTGCCACACTAGACGTTTGGAAGAAATAAAATACACTTGCTTTATTCATATTATACCTCAGGAGGAACATAAAAAAGAATTTGTGGAAGCAATCCAATGCCAGCAAATATGAAGTGAGGTGGAGGATGTTCAGCGAAGGTCCAGGTTTACGCACACTCCCCACTCAACCATATCAACACTGAGGGTCACAGTCATAGATGTGGGGGGCGCTTCCACAGCAGCAAATGAAGTGTAAGGGGGAGGATGTCCAATGCAGGTACAGGGTTACACATGCCCAACTCACCTATATCAGTGCTCTGTGTCATAATGAAGGATATAGGATATAGGGTTTGAGGAAGTTCTCCAATGGCAGGAAAAGTATACAAAAGTACAGTGAGAAATTGAATGAATTAAAGAGGTTTGAGGATAACAAAGGACGAAAAGGAACAGTGACAACAGGGGGTGTCTATCACATCAAAGTACAAGAACACTTGGTCTCAGTCAGATACACACACAGGTTTACTGTCTGCAAAATTATTACTTTGAAGGGAGGAATGTCACTGTCAGCCATTGGATGTCCAACAAAATCTGTAACATAAACAGCACAACTCACTGAGTTACACGCTTTTGAAAATCATGTCCAATTGAAGACTTAAATGACGAGTAAGGGTTGGTGAGGCAGTGTGCATTCAACACAGACTCAGAATCACAAACTCAGGCATTCACTGAGATAACCAGTCAGAGCAAAATAAATAAATTGAGTTAGAATGTTGCTTGGTTTTCTAACCAGCAAATACATTTATATGTTGGCCAAAGTTTGCAAAAAGTAGAGATGTATTTTTATAATTAATAGGGTAAATTAATAATTTTAAAACGTATGCTATTAAGAATTATATTAATTCCTATTTTGAAACCAGATTTCTTAAAATAAATTAGTGAATCCTACCGAAAAATCAGAGTTTACAGTACACAGTTATGGTTCTGTCTCAAATGTGTTAAACCACTGACATTCAAGAGTTATGGTTCATGGAGCAAACCATAACTATAACATTCCACTTTATATTGCACATTTTTTCAGTCCAGGTGGCATTGATGGCTTTACAAATGACAAGTTAATTACATTAATTATGACATCACGATTGACATGACTGCTTGAACCATAACATATGACACCGACATAACATCATCAGTCCTGTTTTGAGTGCAGCCACATGGAGGTTCTTTTGCACAAAATTGTTCCCAGGGCCAATAGCTACGTACTAGATGGAGATGAGCAGTTGCAATACATTGTACCTGTTATGCTGAAGGATGTTCTCATGAAGAGTGAAACGTGTTTGATGCTAAGAAAATTTAATCTTTGGAGAAATTAATTGTTATGAAACTTTGCTTCACTGGAAGTACCGCAACATTGCTAAGATGGACCACATTGACCAGAATGCACTGGGAGGCCTGCTCGGTCCTGTTTTATGTTAAACTCACAACTGAAAGCTATTTCTGAGTTCTGGTTCTATTTTGTGCACTTCCACGTGAGATTGTTTCACACAACACGGTTTCTGCAGACAATGAATTTTGTATGAAAGAGCGATGAACTCGGCAGTACCATTGTGTTTCAACAGTAATAAGCTACTGGTCTTTACATGTTATGCTGCAAACAAGTGTGGCACTCAGTACCTGCTGTACTCCACCAAAGAGCTCATGAAGACTGAACCGCATGTGTATGGAACCCATATTAAAAGTTGGAGAAATTGATAGTTATCAAGCTTTGCTTCCCTGAAAGAAATATATTTTTTAAAAAGATGTTTCACACTGACCAGAATGCTCTGCAGGGCTATTGGGTCATGTTTCAGTTGAAATGCACAGTTTGAAGTTATTGGTGGGTGCCAGTCCTGTTTTGAGTGCTGCTATATTGATGTTGTTTTTCACACATATATTTATGCTAGGAATTTGTGAAATGTGCAGAATTTTCTTTCGTGTAAACGAATTTCGTACTGCACTCTGCATCGCAAAATGCGATGCAGCGCGCGCTGCAAAATTTGTTTTATTTATCAAATTGTTTACTTACCTGCAATTATCAATTTTCCGTTGTTTACCATCCCCCACCCTGCCCCTCCCCCTCACCGCCTCCCTGCCCCACCGAACTCCCTCCACGGGCCGCGGCTGCCTACTCGTGTAAAATGATATTGACACACCTACCTGTGCCGTCTCTGCCTCCTCCTCCCCTGTCTTTTATTTGTAGAGATCTCCGCCTCAACGGTGTATTTCTTTTTAGTAGTAAATGTGGGAGTGATTGAAAAATTGACTGCAAAATGGGGGGTTTATGGAGGAGGGAGCAGGGTTTAGAGAGGGATAAGGAGGGGTCAATAGAAGAACATGCACTCACTCACAAAAGAGTAAGCCCCTCCCCATTCACAAACTGCACTGCTAGCACAACTCTAGTCAAAAAGGTCTCAAACGAATAATAATTTTACTTTAGCTCAGACCTGCAATATGTTCACCACCACACAACTAACCACTGGTATTGCAACTCTCTCGTAGAAGATAATGGAGGCAGGGACATAAAATAACACCCAATAGGAACTAAGATGAAAAGAAATCTATTTATTTGAACTTGTTAAGAATATATTTTAATTTCCTGCACTGCTAAAAAATATATATATATGTACGAAATTGGATTCATAGGTGAGGTGGGTGATTCTCCACCTTAAGAAATAATCACAACTCTTTTCAGGATAAACCCTCAAAGAAAAAAGGTAAAATATTTATGCAGTACCAAAACAGTATTAACTTCAAAATGCAAAACAAAAATTCCCAAACCACATTAGAAAAATAGAGTAAAATGTATTTAATAAAATGACGCCCAACTGCACCCCACACTGTTACATTTCCCTCCAAGACTGCCTCTCCTAGGGCCAGATGTAGGTCGCCAATTACCGGTCGGTAACGGCCGATTTCGGCCGTTACCGACCGGTAATTGGTTTTCGAGATGTAGGTGCCAATATTTTACAGATTCGGTAAATGTACCAAAACGGTAAATTTACCGATTTTGTACAATACTGAATCCGTAATTTTACCGATTCGGTAAAACCCAGATGTAGGTAGCACTGTTTACAGTGCTACAGGCCTTCAGAATTCGGTATTTTACCACCCAATCCAATTGGGTGGTAAAATACCGAATTCAGGTGTGCATGCACATCTGTGCATGCACACCTGTGCCATGTGACACACAGACATGCCCTTGGGGCATGTCTGTGTGCCACATGGCACACATGCCTGTATTTGGGGTGCTAGAGGGTGTCAAAGTGACACCCCCTGCACCCTTGCTGCAATCGGTATTTACCGATTCTGTAAATACCGATTCGGTAATGCCCATTGATTCCTATGGGCTTCAATGCCCATAGGAATCAATGGGCATTACCGAATCGGTATTTACAGAATCGATAAATACCGAATCTTAACGATTCGGTATTTACCGAATCTGAAATACCTACATCTCCCCCCCTCTATTTTACCACTTCTTAAATACCGATTCGGTATGATTCGGTATTTAAGAGGTGGTAAAATAAAATTACCTACATCTGGCCCCTAATCTTGTCTCCCATTTACGATTGTGTTCCTCCAGATCATCTGGCAATTCCTGTAGCAATAGCTGATATATCAAGCTGATCTTAGCTTTTCATTTAATAGCTTCCACGAGAGGGATCTGAATTGCTACATTTGAATTCCTCATAGTTTTAAGGGGAAAATCCCAAAGCTGCAGGTACTTATAATAATAATAATCCACATATAAAGCGCCTGGTGTGTCCCCATGCTGTAAACCACTCTCTAGAAGGCTGGATTGAGCAAGAGCTGTGAAACAGGGGCAAGATGGACACGAGCCTCACTGCTGGAAAAGCCAAGTTTCCAATCTTTATGGGAAAATGTTTTCCAATGGTTCGGCTCGGGGAAAGAGGGGTAATGCATTCCAGTATTTGGCTTCAAGTAGCCAAACGAGCGTGCATCCATTCTTGCTCTTTGGACTTTAAGGATTTTAGCCAGGTGAGCCCCATTTCAACTGAGATGAAGCATCGGACTATGGGGGGGTAAGAAGATCATGGAGATAACTAGGGCCTTTTTCATGCAGACTCCAATGGCAAAACCACAGGGCTTTAAAAATAATTATTTTATGAATAGGTAGCCAGTGCTGGGTGTCAAGGGCTTTCGTGGAGGATACTCTCCTAGGTAAATTAAGAACCAGGCATTTTGCTGCATTCTGGATATGTTGTAGCCTGTGGAGAAATCGTTTTGTTGGGCCAATATAGAGGACATTACAATAGTCCACCGTGGACGTTACAAGAGCATGACCCAGAGTTTTGATGGATGAGACTGAGAGGATGTCCAGGATTTTTCTCAACATTTTGAGAATTCTAAAACATTACCCTGTAACCTACCTAGTGTGGGTCTTGAAGGAGAGTTTGAGGTCCAACCAGACTCCTAGAATCTAGGCTTCCACGTTTGGGATGGGTGTAAGGCGCAGAGTCTGGGGCCACCAAGCTGAGGACCAAATAGAAGGGGACTTCCCTATGACCAGGACCTCTGTTTTGCTGCCGTTCAACGTGAGGCAATTACTTGACATCCAGGAAGAAAGGTCGCTCAGGCAGGAAGAAAATGGATGGCTGCTTCTTCTGAGTTATGAAACATGGTGACAACAAGCAACGTGTCATCCGCATAAGACACAATGGTAATATTGTGTTTTTCCACAGTCTTCGCCAGGGGTCTGATGTAGAGATTAAAAGAGTTGGGCTCAAAATTGAGCCTTGTGGGACCCATTGTGAGTGTAGAATGCTTCTGGAAATATGTGGGCGCTGCGCAACTTGTAAGCTGCGATCCTGGAGGAAGCAGTTTGTGGGATACCGTGTCGAAGGCTGTGCTGAGGTCAAATTGGACCAAAGCTACAGGCTGCCCTTCATCCGCACGCCTGTTTAGTCTCAGCATGATTCCAGGAGCGGTGGTTCCTGTTCTTTAAAATACTCCGCTGAGTACCTCAGGGGCTGGTCGCTCCTGAAACAGGGGTTCTGGCCCCTATCCCCGGCCTGCAGTGTATGGGCGTAGACGGACTTGCCTTCGGCTGTGCCATAGGCATGAAGAAGAAGACCACCTCCTGGGATGTGGCCAGAGCAGGCCAATCCGATGCAGTGAGGTGTGGAGCGAGATGACTCGCCATGCCCTGCACTCAGTATTCGGTGACTTCAGGTCCAGGGAGAGAGCGTGATGCCGTGGTAAGTAAAGGGAGGGGAGCCAAGCAGCTCTGGCACCGAGGTGCTACACGGGAATGCTACATGGAAACAAAAACAGAACAATCCAAGGAAAAAGTTATAGTAATGGAGCCAGGCCCCTCCCAGTAATAAGTGCTTACGAGGAAATTTAAAGTCTCATTAAGACAGCTTTAAAGTGTAAATAAAATAGTACACAACACTCCAGCCCTACTTAAAGAAATCACCTCTGGCCAAACCATGTTATTCCGGCAAATGAGCAAAATTGTCTATTTATATACAAATTCTCCAATGATGTCATACCTCTCTTTATACCTATCTAGAATTTACTTGATCTTGAAACTCTGCTGGTAAGATTGCTGGAACCATCATAGCAGTGTATATTGTTACTTTGGGTAACAGCAGGTTTCCCCTTTTTCCTAAAGACAATAAAGCTATTAAGTGCCCATTACATTTGAATTAACCCAGTTCGAGACTGCAGAACAGTCATTAGCATATCATGTTGGATTTGCTGAAAAAAGAGCCTATAAAATTCCACTGGTATATTATCAGGACCCGGGGCCTTACCTGCTGCTAGAGAGCACGTTGCTTCCCACAGTTCTCCCTGTGTTACTGGTGCTTCCAACATGGTTTATTCCTCTTTGTTAACCTTGTCCATGTCCAATTCCCGCAAAAGCTTCCTACACTCGCCCTCTGAAGGGGCTGTCTCTTTATAACTGCTCATACAATTCCTTAAAAATCCTGATAATATCCAGGGAGGACTCAAAAACCTTTCCTGCCTGATCTTTTATGGCCAATATTTGATTACCAATTTCCTTCTGTCGAATTTGTGTGACCAAAAGCTGTTCTGTGTTTTCACCAAATTCATAACGTATAGTTACTGGGCATTCCTACCCAAACACTCAACAATAGTCCACCTGCCAAATTTACCTTCCTTTATCCGTTTGCAGAAGCCGATTGTTTTATTTCAAAGACCACAACTCCCCTTGATGTTGAGTGCTCATCAAGAATGACAGACCAAGATCTTTCAGCTACCTCTGCTTTCCACAACGGATAAGGGTCTCTTGTAAACATACAAGATCTGCTTTCATAAACCTTAAACCTAAGGTGATCCTACTCCTCTTATTCCTATCATTAAGGCCACATATGTCAATTGTGCTTATAGGTATTTTAGACCCCATCATTGCTAAAATGCATTTGCCAATAACTCCTCTTGAAAGCTGTAATTTTCAACATATCAAACCTTTTCTGAAGTGATATTTAGCAAATTCAATACGAAAAACCCTTATTTTTTGGTGACCCCAGCTCCTCCCTTCCCCCAACCACCCAACTACCCTCCCACACCCCCAGACCACTCTTCCCCATTCCTCTTCATGAAAGCAATGTTACCAACTGTATTCTGTTATGGAATACTATTGTCCTGCTCATATTCCAAGCCCCCTCCCCCTCTGTAAATTATTACTGTCCTATTCCCTATTCAGAAAAAAGGAGAATAATAGAAAGTGCCATCTTCCATACCATATTCCGAACATATACCAGAGAAGAGGCAAAGCCCCCTCTAGCACCCATCACAGTACAGAAGTGAAGAGTATATGGGAAGGCATTGCTACCTTCAATTTCAATTTAGGCTATCCGGACATCCCTTTCCTTTAATCTCAGATGTGAAAAAAGAAAACTTTTCCCACCAGATCACATTCAGTTTAGCCAGGTTCATAAGATAAACCTGGGCTCCTATTGCTTGAAAGGGTTGTATTAGCTGGCACAGCCACCATCGGCGCTCAAATGTGAAGTGGCAAAAATTAGGCCTCACAAAAAATGTACAGCCATTATGTGTGTGTTTCCAATCCGGAGAAGCCAGATCAGAGTTTGCCTCATGCAATCAAAATTCCCTACATAAATCAATATCACTCTGGGTCTGACTCCTTCCTGAGATGCCAGTGTAGTCTGTTTAAAGGGAAACCTAAGGGCCAGCTGTACCTCCTGATCCCAATCCCAGCATGCCAGTTCCGGATAGGCTCCCTTAGAAAGGTTAACCACATATTTAAGTGCATCATCCCCTTCTAGCCCCTCTGGAATACCCAAGACCCGCAGGTTATTTCATCGCAGCCTATTCTGAAGTCTTCCAACTTCCACTGGGAATTAGCCATTTGGGTTTCCTGAGTCTCCACTGCCTTTTTTGAATGGATTCCCCACTCTCCAGTGTTGCAACCCTTTCTTTAGCTTCCCCCATTCTTGTTGGGAATTCCGTACATGTTTTAGCAGCTCTTAGAATAGCCCCTGCATCTTCCAGCAGTATCCTTGAGTTCTACAACCCACAGCACAGGTCTCTTCCCTGTGTATCATTATGCTCTGGTAAATTGACTCCAGGGAAACTACTTCTGATCCTTGAGTCACTATACTCATGCCACCCTGACCTCCTTCTAGGGAAGGGGAGGCCAAATAGTCCCATAGAAATTCCTTTTACTCCGTCTTAGGCTTTTCCTGCAGGATAACCTTTTTCCTCCTGACTGTAGTAGCATCTTCCTGTTCATCTCAGGTGATTCCATCACTCAATAAACTGTGACTGTCATCATCTAACCAATCACAATGATCTGATAATGGAAATAATGTATCCCCCAAGTCAATATCCCGGACAAGTTTAAAACTCACTGCCATCGGGCTATATTGTAATGGGTATATCCCATTATCCTCCAGCGCCATCTCTTCAGTTATAGCTCTGTCTCCCTTTCCACACAAACAGAAATATCTCCCCAGTTGAGAAAGATATCAATGTACCTTGAGTATGGGTGGGATCCATTTGTTCCTTAGTACCACTAGCCGATGTGCTTTGGATAGCTTGCCCCTCCGAGAGGACCTCCTCCATATTCTCCGTTCCAGTGGACATCTCCCTTACCTGGAGTGTCGAACATGCTATAGCCACATCTCCATGAATGCGTGCGGTGGATGCGGCTTCTTTGCTGACCACGGTTGCAGGGGCTTTTAAATATGTTTGCCCAAGATCCTGTCTTCCCTGCCGACCCATGCTAAATCATCGGTGGCATCCTGATTGGGTCCGGGCTCTTTCTCTTCACTGCAGTTTTGGTTCCCGGTTGTTCCGACTACTGAGTTACGCCCTCTGGACATGAAACACTGCCATTACAGGACTTCGATGTTCTTGTCATCAACTTCGGCTGAATCATCAGCCTCTTTACTGGGTATGGGTTAGCCACAGCCACCCAGCGAGTGACCCACAAGCTGAGCAGCTGCCAAATATGGTAAGTCGCAACTAACTCCTTCGATAGGGAGCACCGAAAGGCCAGCACGCCCAGCAAAGCTGAGGTCTAGCCTCATCCGTCAAGATTCAGGATTGCAGGCTGGACAAGGCCCCTCATTTTATTCTTGTTAATTTACAAATATAATTTGTTTTTCCACCAGATGACCTCTGTGTGCACAAGCTGATTTTACACAAGCACTTCTTAGACTGTGACAGAGGTAGATGATTCACACTTGGATCTGCTGAAATCTGCACATATTCTACCAGACTTTCTCTCACATCAGTCCTCACTTAGCCTAGGACCTAGCCCAGATCTACCACAAGACGGCACAGTGCACTACACCACTCGTCAAAGAATGTAGGAGAAGTACTAAATCATATTTGCATACCTATTCTATGTATTGGGAATGTAATTGGTTGGCTTGCTATGTATTCCATTATGGGCCCTTTAAATGTATCGTCCATATGTGATTATGTAAATGCATGATGTGGTTGAAGAGGAAGAGCCTGCTTGCATCAGCATGCAACCGTCACTTTGGCTGATTCACAATGAGTATGGAAATTACAGTACATTAGTTCTCTTTTACATCCTCCTACCAAGCCTTTGTAAATTGTCACTGAAAACGATAAGGGCCACATGTATGAAGCCTTTTTGAGGTTGCGAACGCGGGCACATTGCAGAATCTTCCCGGTTGCAAAAGTAAAACGGCAGTTTGACATGTAACCAACCCAAATTGCGATTTGGTAACCTGTTACTGAATAGCAATTTGGGTTTGCGATTCGGTATTAAAAAAGGAGCTTGTTTAGGGAGATCATTCCTAATAACGAATCGCATTGCTATGTATGAATGTTTTGTGACCGAAATGCGGTCACAAAACATTCACATTTTACTATGTACTTCAAGTAGGTGGGAACCCATTCGCATATGGGAAGGAGCTGCTAAGGGACCCCTTCCACCTTGTGAATGTTTGTAAAAGCATTTTTTAAGGGCAGGCAGTCGGACCACTGCCTGCTCTTCAAAAATGAAAGGAAAACTTTTCATTTTTCTTTTTGTAAAGCATCCCTTTTTTTCGTTAAGGAAAACAGGCTGCATTTTAAAAAAAAAGATTGCTTTATTTAAATGCAATCGAGGACAGGGTGGTCTGCTGACCCCAACAGTCCATCACCCCTGTGATTTTAATGATTCGTAATGGGTCGCAAATAGCGATCTACCTCATTAATATTCATGAGGTAGGTGTATTTGCAACAGAACCGCATTTGAAACAGCAATTTTCTAATTGTGATTCTCAGAAAATCGCAATTAGGAACTCTTTATTGCAAACTTTGATACATGTGACTCTTAAGTCCTTAATAGTAAACGTTATTTCTATTTGTTTTCACTGTATGTGAATGTTACCTGAAATGTCCCATTGCCATTTTGGATGTTTGGGGTCAATTCACAATGGCATTCAAAAGTAGTTTAAAAGTATTAGAGGAGTACCACTTTACATACTCCAAAATTTCTTTGTGAATAGCCCCCACTGTACCCATATTTGCCCTGGCTGACTGGTCCTGCCTTTGGCATGACTCGGGGCCTGTGAGCTCAGAAACTCGATTCTTTCAAATTCATTCAGCAGCGTTGACATTCAACTCTTTGAAAGTTGCTAGCAATAACAGTTATTTCTACAAGGCAGTATAGCATGTCATAACATTGGAGAAACCAGCTCTAATAGTGAGACATCCTCAAAGAGTGATCTGACGTTACCTGATCGGATCATAACTTTAATCAAAGGTTGTAGCAGACTCTGAAATCTGATTCCACACTATAGTTTTAAAGCCCATTTTAATGTGTTCCGGCGCATGTTTTGCATTATTCCTCTTATCACCTCTCATCAAAGTGTTCAGTTTCATGCGAACCATCTGGATGGATGAAATGATCAAAGGGTTGTAAAAACTGGTACGAGTTAAAGCAGAAAGAAAGAGAAGCATTTCTTAAAATAACATCTATTTGAAACTGGATTCACATATACTTAACAGACAGACTCGCTTCTTATTAAAAGGTAACACCAAGTGCCGCAGTTAAGTTGCATTCAACATATCCCAAAGCAGTTGATTTGGATCTTTAGAATATGATTTTTTTCGAATTCTCCTGTCCAAGCAGTAATGCAATATTGATAATCTAGCCACTAGAAAAATAGTAAACCTTTGGTTTAATATAAACAATGGCGCTGCTTCGGGGAGGTGAGGGGTTGTAGTATTGGGGGGAGTTTTAAGGTGTGGCTCACCAACATAATTGCATTCCTAGCTTGGTAGTTTGGTCTAGGGGCCATGTGTTGGGTCAGCTAGGCCTCTGCCGATATTTTTCCTTGTGCACAAATAAAAAAAGTCAAAACAGTGAACTTTAATGTTCAACAGGCGAGAGAGACTGAGAAATAGATATAGATCTGGTGCCTGAATATCAAAATGTGAAACCAGATAACCTTCAATCAATACCAGCTTCCCTACTTGACTTCATTGTGTAAGCCTAGGCACACATTTCATTTCACAGAACCTCTTTTTCTTTATTATCACACATGAAAGAAATTTTGAATACTTGAGTTCAGGATGCACACTGTACAAGCACCTCTCAAGTTTCATTTAATAGACTTTAATGTTGCGCCAGCTATAATATTAAGCACTTAGTACTAATTTGCCTCTTAGTTCACTAATGGCTTTTGCTTTTGGGGGTGGGGGGGGGGCAGGGTCAGACATTAATGTTTCTAAGTTCATGTTTTAAAAAATATCACTTTTAAATGTCTTTCTACGAAGTCAGTGATATCATCTAATTTACTAAGTTGAAATGATTTGTACATGTATATGGGCCCACATACATCAATATCGGCTTTTGCGAGTTCTAAATTGCGAAAAATAACGATTTGCAATTTAGAAATCGTAAAAGCCTATGCATGAATATTTTTGCATTTTTTTTGCAATTCGGTAAAAATCGCTATTTTTACCGAATTGCATAAAAAATGCAAATTTTCAATTGCGAATTCACAATTCCCATTCATTCCTATGGGCCAAAATGCCCATAGGAATGAATGGGAATTGCGAATTCGCTATTTGAAATCGCAATTCATCAATGCATTTCAAGGGTGGAGAGGGGGGTCCAAATGACCCCCCCCCTGCACCCATGAAATTTACTTTTCAGTATAAGTTACAGACACACATGTCCTAAGGACATGTGTGTCTGTAACTTAACAGTTTAAAAAATGCATTTTTGTGCATTTTTAAACAATTTCGCAAATTACCACAAGGTTGAACTTTGTGGTAATTTGCACTTCCTATTTGAAAAATCGCACTTTTTTTTAAATGATGCATAGCATTTAAGAAATCGCACAATTGCGATTTCTTATATGCTATCGCAATTTTGGAAATCGTAAAAAAGTTGCAACTTCTAAAATAACATGATGCATCCCAAACAGCACTTTTGGAATTGCAAACGGCCGATTTTAAGGAATCGCACCGTTTGCGACTCCAAAAATGCTTGATGCATGTGGGCCATGGAGTCCTGCCTACATGCACCGATTTGACATCTCTACCAACACGGCTTCTAGTAGCATTAACAAAGAAGGGTGCACACAGTGAAAATGCATTTGAATTAACTTATCCCATGAAAAGGGACTTCAGATCATTTTTTCGTGTGTGACCATAGTCATGAGGTCCCGGGGAGAACTACCAGTCCTAGGTGAGGCCGGCAGGGGTAGCTTCAGAGAGTGGTGTTTGTGGTGTGACCCCCGACCCATAAATGCATTTTAGGCCTTGGTAGTTGGGTCTGAGGGCCCTGAGTCAGGTTTTCTATGTCAAGACCAGTTTTTTTCTTTGTTCTTCTTTCACTAAGAGCTGTTTATATTTTGGATCAGAAATATAATAATATACGGTTAATGGTTTATTGAAAAAGTGGTAAATCTCTACCCATAGAACTAATCCTTGAATGGGTGCAAATTTACTACTTTCTGTAATTCACAAACATTGCCAGTAGAAGGGTTCACCGACAGAATATTGTCCAAACAATTGAGTTAAAATATAGAATGCTAAAATATTGACTCCCCACACTTAAACAGGTAAATACAAAAATATTGAAAAAATATCGTTAACAGTATTATAGATTATTAAACATCGATTTTAAAATATATATATATTTTAACAAAAGCTAAATACTAACTTTAAATAAAAAATATATATAATCAAATTTATATTTTAACAAATACAACAAAAAAATATTTAAAAAATGTAAACACACACACATATATGTGTGTATATCCATATATATATAATTATAAATATACGAAAAATCGAAACTAATATTTTAATTTAATATATAATATAAAAAATCCTTAATAGCATAATATTATCAAACATATTTAGATATACCAAAAACATAAAATATAAAAAAGAGAATCAATATAATTTAAAATGAAAATTAAACATTACACATATTTTACAATTTAATTAAAGATAAGTTACAGTCAAACAATATAGCAAATTATATTATTGTTATAACTCAAACAAATAATTATATAAATTACAGCTCAAAATAAATTATTGCTAATTAAAAGAAATACATATACATTTCCCACCACATTAAAAAGAACACATATTTCTAATACATAAATATAAAAATAATTACTCCCACCTAAAACAACACAATAGTAATAAAATATTTTACACCACATAAAAATAAGATTTACTATGCTAACTACAAAAAAACATAAAATTACATAAAATATAACATTACAAAATACTACAATATACTATTCCCACTACACTTAACACAATAATAAAATGTATATTTGACAAAAAAAATAAAAATCCCACTCCAGTGAGTGCAACTGTAGGTAAAGCGTCGGATAGCGGAGGGGTAAAAATTACTATTACCACTCCAATTAGTGCAACAGTAGGGAAAGTGTTGGACAAGCGCAGGGGTAAACATTAATATTCCCACTCCAGTGAGTACAACAGTCGGGAAATTGTTGGATAGAGGAGGGGTAAAAATTACTATTCCCACTCTAATGAGTGCAACAGTAGGGTAAATGTTGGATAGGGGAGGGGTAACAATTACTATTCCCAATCAAGTGAGTAACAGTAGAGGAAGTATTGGATAATGAACGGATAACATTTATTATTAACACTCCAGTCAGTGCAACAGTAGGGAAAATTATGGATTGCGGAGGGGTAACAATTACTATTCCCACTCCAATGAGCGCAACAGTAGGGAAAGTGTTGGATAGCGGAGGGGTAAAAATTACTATTCGCACTCCAGTCAGTGCAATAGTAGGGAAAGTGTTGTGTAGCAGAGGGATAAAAACTTTTATTCCCATTCCAGTGAGTGCAACAGTAGGGAAAGTGTTGGACAGTGGATGGATACAGTCTACTATTCCCACTCCAGTGAGGGAGCAGTAGGGAAAGTGTTGGTTTGTGGAGGGGTACAATTGAATATTCTCACTCCAATGAGTGCAACAGTAGGGAAAGTGTTGGACAGTGCAGGGGTAAAAATTACTATTTCCACTCCAGAGAGTGCAACAGTAGGGAAAGTGTTGGATAGTGGATGAATACAATTTACTATTCCCACTCCAGTGAGTGCAACAGAAGGGAAAGTGTTGGATTGTGGAGCTATCGAGGGGTAAAATTGACTATTCTCACTCCAGTCAGTTCAAAATGAAAAACGAACAAAATGTAAGCAACAAAATAAAAAAAATGTTTTTAAAGTACATACAAAAAAGCATAAATATGTTAAAAACATATATTTAATATAAAAGAAGTAAAAACGTATTATGTTTAATACATATCACAAACCCCTACAAATATTATATTAAATAAAAATAAAAATTATTTGTAAACATTTTTTTTAGAAATTATTTAACAAAAACATTAATTATTACATACATTTAGTCTATTAATCTCCAACAATATAACACCACACAACTCAAAACTCACTTAGAAAAAAAAATATTTGTTTAATTAACATAATACATTTTCAATTAAAAACATATTATTACTAAAAAAAATGAAAAACACATAAAATACAATTAACTTTTCAGTATTTACACCTACAACCCCCACAACCCACATCTAAATTTACACAATTTAAAAAAATCAATTAAATAACAAATAGTATTTAACAACTAATGATAAAATAAGTCAAATTAATATACTCATCCCTAGTAACCCAAAACAGACACATAAAAAACTTTCTTTACCCCTGAAAACGCCACAACTCGCCACTAAAATTAATTACGCAATTTCCATATTTAATTATCAATTAATTAATTAATATTACGACCGACTAATTCTTAATTAATAATAAAAAAAATACTTTCTGACCCTGTACCCCTATAAATTCCCAAACCTGCACCTAACATTAATTACACAATAACCATAATTAATTGTCAATTAATTAATTAATATTAATTGACAACGAATTATTAATTAATTAACAATTAGTTACTGCCCACCCTTTACCCATATACTTCCACACTGGAAACTAACCAAACATTTTTTAACACATTTATCATTATAACATCTAAAATCAATCATAAATAAAAAATATTATTTAAAGTATTATAATTAAATTACTTCTCACCCTATTCCGCTATAAATCCATAACCTGCTACCAAATAAAAAAATGCTAAATTTAATTAAAATAAAATGTATAACTACTAAAAAGTTAACACATATATTCAAAAACATAAACAATACTTATAAAAAAATACATCACATACATTTAAAATATATACTAAAATACATAAAACGAACTAAAACATTGATATTTCTTACCTTTAAGTCTATATTCTTCTCCACAATATTCTTGCTGTCTATATTTCTGTGTCACGATATTAGAAACTTGATATTAGTGAAAGTCGATATTTTTAACTCGATATTTTGACTGAATACCCAGAAGAAGGCTTGCAAAGCTACACCAGTTTAAGGCTTGCAGGTAGAAAACTGGCAATAAAACACCAAAAAAGAGATGGGATGAACTCTGGCAAATAGGCTAACCGGTGGCACTCACTCTTAGCAGCATTTAAACAAATCATTTTTCATCCACTATACTGCTCCAGACATTGGACCACTTAATGCAAGTGAGTACTGACCCTGTTCCTCATGAAAACAGTTCACTCCAAACCTTGGACATCTCAACCCTCGAGTTTGCAACTCAATGCTATTTTTGAGGGGATATCTGAGATTCCTCAACCCCCAGAATCTGACTGCCTAAACTACACCACACAACATAATATAAAGGCCTTAGTCAGCCATAATATAGAATTTCATTTTAAAAAACAGGATACATTTTGCATGGTGCACCATAAAACATTCATGTTGGATATGTGCACATATTATTAAAATAACTAAAACAGAATCACCAGGAGAAATACCCATTCGCAAGCAAAACTACATCAAAATGCAGTTAGCAGAGCAATCAATGATGCAGACAAACCACATCACCAATTGTAGGAAATTGGGTTTTTGATTGCGAAGTTAAAAATCCTTCTCAAGTAACAACCAAAATCCCTGCCAGGGTTAACCACAAAAGTCACTAATTTAACTTGTGCTTAACCCTCAGGTAGCTTAGCTGAAAAGCAGTGAGGCTGAACTTAGAGGCAATATGTTAAATATTTATGCAGCACTCAAACAGTAATAATGTGAAAACACAACACAAGAAAAGTCCCAAACCAACTTAGAAACATAGGGAACATTTTAATAAATAAATTGATACCAAAACAAATTAAATCCAATCAGTAGAACTGGAGTTATGACTTTTTAAAGTTGTGGGGAAAAACTAATGCCTAAAAGATCAAAGGACCAACCTCGCAAAAATAATCATGTGAGACTAAGTAAAAAATTATGGCTGACCACAGTGAAGCGTGGTTCAGATACACAGATTCAACTGGGCCTGATCTCAGTTTACCCTCAGACTTAGAAGAAATTTCAAAGAAAAATTTCTGAGAAGGTAAAGTTCAGTGGGAGAAGGCAGTGTCTAAGGAGGAGTCATCATCCTCAGGGAGCTGCTTGATAACTTCTCCGTAAATATTTCAAGCTTTGAACTTAGACACTTTTTGGGAAGTTGAAAATCTCAAGTGAGCTGAAGCTGCAGGTTGTAGCTGATGATGCCTCCATGATGCTGGATACAACTCTGAAGAGAAGCCAATATACAGGATTTGCTGTGAAGATGAAGGATATAGCAATCAATCAAACATATCATTTGTAAAGCACACTACTCACCCATAAGGGTCTCAATGCTGCTACTGCTCGAAAAGCCAGGAGTTTTCTGAAGGTCAGCAGGTCTTGGGTCTGCCATAGGTGGATGGGGAGGGTGTTCCAGGTCTTGGCGGTGAGGTGGGAGAACGATCTGCTGCCGAAGGTCGCTCTTGCAAAGCGGGGGACTGTGGCGAGGGCTGGCGGGTGGGGGTGTAGAAGCTGAGTCGTCTGCAAGGTACGTCGGTCCAGTGTTGTGGAGTGCCTTGTGTGTGTGGGTGAGGAGCTGGAAGGTTATCCTCTTGTTGACCGGGAGCCAGTGAAGGTTTCTCTGGTGGGGTGTGATATGGCTGTGGTGAAGGATGTTGAGGATCAGGCATGCAGAGGCGTTCTGCATGCGTTGGAGCCGTCTCAGGAATTTGGCCAGGGCTCCTGCGTAGAAAGCGTTTCCGTAATCCAAACTGCTGTTGAGGAGGGCCTGGGTGACCGTTCTTCCTGTTTTAGTGGGGATCCACTTGTAGATCCCGCGGAGCATGCGGAGGGTATTGAAGCAGGAGTAGGAGATGCCGCTGACCTGTTTAGTCCTGGAGAGGGTGGAGTCGAGGATGACCCCTAGGTTTCGTGCATCGTCAGTGGGTGTTGGGGCGGTTCCCAGTGCAGTCAGCCACCAGGAGTCGTACCAGGCCGAAGGGGTGGATCCGAGGATGAGGACTTATGTCTTGTTCGAGTTCAGCTTCAGTCGGCTGTTCCTCATCAATTCAGCGACAGCCTTCCTTCCTTTGTGAAGGTTGGTTTTGGTGGTGTGGGGGTCCTTGGTGAGGGAGAGGATCAGCTGGGTGTCATCGGCATAGGAGATGATGTTACGGTTGTGCCGACGGGCAACGTGGATGAGCGGTGCCATAGTTGGGCTGAGGGATGAGCCCTGGGGGATGCCTCAGATGATCTCGGTGTCTTCATAGCAGAAGGGGGGAAGGCAGATGCTCTGTTTTCTGCCGGAGAGGAAGGAGGTGGTCCAGTCCAGGGTCTTCTCTTGGATCCCGGCATTGTGGAGGCGTGTTTGTAGTGTGTGGTGGCAGACCGTGTCGAAGGCAGCTGACAGGTCCGGATGGATGAGGGCCGCAATTTCTCCGTTGTCCAGCAGGGACTTGATGTCATCGGTGGCGGCAATGAGGGCAGTCTCGGTGCTGTGGTTGCTGCGGAACCCGGACTGGGAAGGGTCCGGGATGTTGTTCTCCTCAAGGTAGCGGGTCAGTTGTTCGTTGAAGTTCTTCTCGATGACTTTTGCCAGGAACAGGAGTAGGGAGACGGGCCGGAAGTTCTTGAGGTCCTCAGGGTTGCTGTTGTGGATATCTGTGATCTTGCGGTGGAAGAAGGTGGCCTGCGAGTCGCACATGCCTTGTGAAGGTGGGATGTCGTTGTTGTTGGAGCTGGAGAGTTCCTTCCTCTTTGTTGTTGTGCGCTTTGTTGTATGGGCGGTCTTTGAAGGAGGCCCTTTTGGTGGATCAGATGAGGTGATGGTGTCTGCGGGTGGCGTTCTTGTGGGCTGCGTGGCTGTCCAGTGTTCGTTCACAGAGCCAGATCTTCTCCAGCTTTTGGCATGTTTCCTCGGAGGGTTCAGTAAACCAGCTGGCTTTCTTGTTGGTGTGACTGTTGGAGGGTTTCTTGATTCGGGCGAGGGTGTTGGAGCAGTCGTTGATCCACTCTCTAAGGTTGCGGGCCGCGGTGTCAGGGTCGGCGGGTGGGCTCTGGGCGATTGGTGGTTAGCTGGTCTTCGGTGACTTTGCGCCATCAGCGGCGAGGCATCTGTTGGGTGCAATGGTGCGTGGTGGGTTTCTTGAAGGTGAAGTGGATGCAGCGATGGTCTGTCCAGTGGAGTTCGGTGGTGTGGTTGAAGGAGACGTGGGATTTTGCAGAGAAGATGGGATCAAGCATGTGACCGGTGGAGTGGGTGGGTGTTGTGACAAGTTGTCTGAGTCTGAGGTTGGCTAAGTTGTCAATCAGGGTGGTGGAGTTGGTGTCATTGTTGTTCTCGAGGTGGAAGTTTAGGTCCCCGAGGAGGATGTAGTCCATGGAGGCGAGGGCGTGTGTGCTGACGATGTTGGCGATGGTGGCACTGATCTGTGGTCTGGGTCCGGGAGGGTCTGTAGATGAGGGTTCCTCTGAGGGTGGGGTTGGGGGTCGGTTTGGATCTGAAAGTGAAGGTGTTTGGCGGTGCTGAGTATGTCGTCGGTGTTGGTCAAGACTCTGAGAGTGTTCCTGTGGACGATGGCGATTCCTCCTCCTGCTCCGTTGGTGCGGTCCCTGCGGGTGATCTTGTAGCATTCCGGGATAGCTATGGCTATGTCGGGTGCCGTGGCATGGTTCAGCCAGGTCTCCATCAGGAAGGCGATGTCTGGGGAGGTTGAGTCAAGTAGGTTCCAGAGTTCAACGACATGTTTGCGGGCGGAGCGGTGTTGAGAAGGATGTATCTGAGGTGGATGGGGTCTTTCCTGGTCAGCATCATGGTGGGGTGGATGCTTGTGAAGCTGCAGTTCGGGCAGTAGAAAGCACCTTGGGTGCGCTCCTGGGTGGCCAGGAAGCAGGTGCGTCATCATCCAGTGTTGAGTGCGTGGAGGGTTCTGGCATCATAGCGGTGCTGGGCATCGTGGCATTCGCGGGTCCAGGGGTCCTGGTGCTGGGCGCGGTCCAGGCACGGACGGGCGCGGACGGGCTTGCCTTAGGCGCGCCCGCTGAGCAGCCTCCATCTGAGGGGATGGTGGGAGGGAGGAGCAGCTGGGAGGCTGGAGTGGGGCGGCATCAGGGATTGCAGGGGGCGGGGCCGCAGGGACACAGCAGTGGGAAAAACAGGCAGGCGCCGCAGGAGAACTAGGCACAGGAAGGAAAAACAAGTTTAGGCAAGAAAACAAGTACAGGCACATCGGAATAAAAACAAGTCTGGGCAAGAAAGCAAGTACAGGCACAGAGGAATATAAACAAGTCTGGGCAAGAAAGCAAGTACAGGCACAGAGGAATAAAAACAAGTTTGGGCAAGAAAGCAAGTACAGGCACAGAAGAATAAAAACAAGTCTGGGCAAGAAAGCAAGTTAGGCACAGGGAAAAATACAAGATTAGGCAAAAACAATGCAGGCAGAGCCGTGCAGCAGCGTGGGGAGTGACCTGCCTGCGAGCAGGGTTAGAAGTCGCCAGGTAGCAGGAGCTACAGCAGAGTCAAGCGATGCACCTTTGGCAGATCAGCTAGCATGTAAGTCTCAGCCTGTTGTCGGTTCTCAAGCCACTTCTTGTTGTAAAATTCCGTAGTTTAGAATTGTGGGGTTTAGCCTCACTTCCAAGGGTCCAAAACTAGTGGGCACCACTTGGAGGTTAGGACTCACTCCAGACAGGGTCCACGTGCAATGTTCATTTTAATGATGCTTTTTGTGTCCTTATAGCTCAGAACAGGACCCCAGCCAACAAGCCCTTTGAGTAACACTGGTAGTTCTGGGATCTAGCAGGAAGGAAAGCCTCAAGCAGCTGTGCAGTCCTCTGAGGGTACACAGCAGGCTTCAAGCAACAAGGCAGTCCTCTGGTTGTATCAGGGAAGTGCTCTGGGGTCTAATGCTGGCCTCAAGCAGCTGGGAAGTCCTTTGAAGTAAACAGTAGTCCTTCTTGGGGTCCACTGCACTGCACTGCACTGGGGTCCTGGAGTATACTGAAGAGTTGGTCTGAGAGTCAATTTTTTATACTTGGTGCCAGCCTTTGAAGTGGGAGAAATCTCCTGGGTGACAATAGACTGGTGTCAAATTCTTTGTGAGTGTGCTAAGGAAGTCCCTTAGAAATGTACGTGGGGTAGAAACAGCTCCACCTCGCCAAACCTAGTAGGATGGCACATCCTGCCAACACCTAGCCCACCGAGATATATGACGAAAGTAATTGTCTGACAGGAACACCACTATGCTGTAGCCAGGCTGCAGTATAAAAGCATTGCAGGTAACACAAAACAGTATTTACAATGCAGGAATAATGATTCTATATTATTAATCCATCCTGAAAATTCACCAGACAAGCACTCAAGGCTGGTTGCCTAATTAAAAAAAAAGTGGCAAACTAATTATTTAAAAAGTCTACCCCCACAGGACTGATGGCCTAAAAGTTATCTCACCACATATATTCAGCTAGCATTTCCATATGACAGGTCCAGGTGTAATTAAAATACTAAATTGTACATATCTGCCTGCTAAAATACTAGAAATGTAATTCAAAGTCATTTCCCACTTTTGCCGAACTCTTATTTAATGGCACAATCAGGTTTTTGATAAGTTGAGTTAGAACATAACTTTATAAAATGGTACTTTAGGCTGCCTAAGCTAACCAGTTCTGCAGATCATCACACCTCTCAACCTGGAATAGCTGAGAAGGTTAAGCACTCTGGCTCAGAGGGCAATACCTGCCCCTGAGCCCAGGAAGAGAAGATGGGCGGTATGTGCTGGCCATTTAGCAGGGATTGGCTATCAGGAGTGGCCAAGAAGAGTTGGCAGAGTAAAGGGCAGCTTTTGATCAACCTTGTATGAATTGGAGATGCCAGGAAAGGCTTTTTCTATTCTTTCATAGGACCCTCCAAGAAATAAGGGAGTGGCGAAGGAGAGGAATACTGGCCTGTCTTGTGGCAGGAGAGTTATGCCATAATGGAGGAGGTCCCCCTAGGCAATTTTACAGAAAGATCAAGAGAAAATGATATAATAGGATGTGATGAGGCTGTGAGAAAATAGTTAGGATTGGGTGGCTGACTATTTCTAATCATATGTAATTGTGCAGTATAAATATGGAAGCTTAACGACCATCTCCTTAAAACCTTCCCAGACCTGTGAAGATTACAATAATGAATATGATATATTTATATAAAATGGCAATGTGTTTTATTTTATTATGAAATAATTTACATTTCATGCGTGTATTAGACTGATTTGGTATAGGGACGTTATATTTAGGCTCACAGTTCGCTCATACAAAACCAGTGAAATTCAGCAATAATTGTTCCCTGAGCTAACCATAACATATATCCCCGCAATGCACTGCTTATGACCGCACATATTACATCACTCATGACATGGTCAGTGACAACACTGATAACATCTCAAATGACATCATTGATAATATCATCAAGTGAGTGTGAGTGTTTTCTAATCATTTTTCAGCATCATCCATGTTTGAAAGAGTGTCACTCTACATGAATGAGAAGGTTGTGTCAGTACTTGGCAACATATCTGAGAAATTATAGGAGTACACCTGTTGCAGTGCCACAAGACCTTTTTATTGAATATGCTAGAATGTGACTGTCTATTTTATTATCTCTTTGACTCTCTAAATATCAATGTAAGTGGCATCTCGGTGCCTGTGTTACAGAAACAGGAGCAATAAGGATGTGACTGCAACAATGTTTGATCTGCTGCATACACAAGTAGTTTCTGGATTAGTGACTAAATGTATATGTGCTTTTATAGCTGTCTGACAAAGCAGTCTAACAACACCCAGAGTTCAAATAAATACACTCTTGGAGAACCTATATACAAATGTCAATATTTTCAAACGTTCTGATGCCTTGCTAACTAAAAGTTTAACTCTTAGGGGCCGATTCCGATGTCAGACAGACCTGAGTCTGTCCGACATCGGTAAGGAACCTTGACCGGCTGACCGGCAGTTACGGCCCTGCAAGTACGATGTGACAGAACCCTGTTCAGTCACAATTCTTAAGCACACATTGGGAGTATGCATTCCGGGCCAAATGCATACCTGCATTGTGAAATGGAGGGGTGCAGTTCATCCCTGCACAGTGTGGCCTGCACCCCAATGTGCCTGCCACTGGGTGCAGGGATAAACAGAGGGGCACCATAGGTGCCTCCAGGCTGCCATGGGGGCCATACTGGTGGCCCTTAAAGGCAGTTTCTGACTGCCTTTTTGTGCCGGAAAACCGGAACAAAAAGGCGGTGAAAAACTGCCATCGTACTCCCTTGGTTGTAAAGAGACGGCCGAGGGAGTACTGAGGGATTTCCGGATGGCGGACGAGTCTCCGAGCCAGTCGTCAGCCATTCGGAAATCCGAGTCGGATTCCTTTCCAACCAAGTCCATTGGAATGGCTCATTCGGAAAAGAATCCGGATGGCACATTCCAATGCGGGCGAAAGGGAATCGTAATTGGCCCATATATCCTACAGTTGTTTTACTACCAAATACACCATGTAGTAAGCACCAAATATACAACATACTAATTCAAAGCAAAAGATTGTGAACATCTTCTTACAAACATAGGGCCCGATTCTGATGTCAGTCGGAAGGCCTCCGAATCAGATTTGGCTTTCCTGGATCCGATTCGTAGCCCTTGTTTCCGACCGAATCGTACACAGGTCCGAACAACCAAGTATGGGGCAAAGATCGCATAAGCATCGACTGAGTCATTTCCGGGAGCTGAACCTGTCCGTACGTAGCTGAATCGTCGCGTGCAATGGAGCTGAATTCTGACCAAGCAAATACAATGCATGATTCGGACAGCTGCTTCGCCTCAGTCTCAGCAAGACAAAGCGGCTGTCAGAATGGTACTTTGGGAGGCCATAGCAGGCCCTCCTTCACCCAGGGTCTTCTGAATCTGTCACGAGGTGTGCCCATGGGTCCCCTCGATCCAGGCACTCACAGTTTGGTGGACAGGGTGTACGTTTTATCCCACCCACTCCTTTTTGCTATGTGAGCCTGTGTATACGTCTGTACACAGACTCCCATAGAGTTCAATGGGAGTCTGAGTGAACCGAGTATGTAAGCATCGTTCTCACTTAATCAGACACCTGGAGCACGTTTTGCTCTGAAGGCCCTATGGATCTGAGTCGTATGGAGGGCTTTCCTAGCGAGATTCGAACCAGTTCCTAAGTCTGCAAATCAGACAAACTATCACATTCTCATACACTCATAAAGCGTCTTACTCACCTGTTAATAAATATACAAAGCCACTCACAAAACCACTCATACATTATCTCATATAGTTCCAATATTTTCTCAAGCAAAGTTGATATCATTCTCACATACACATATGCCTTTTCAACAATTTGTTTCCAAAATTAAATGTAATTCACATACTTGAAAATTGAGTTTCATGATCAAATAATATTTTTAGTTCTCATCAAATAGGTACAATACTGTCAGGAAATGTAAAAACCTAGGATTTGAATGTCTTCGCACTCTCACACAAAGCAAACATTAATGGCAGCATTTTCAGCTTTGCACCGTCTGATGTTGCAGAAGAGAGCAATAAAAACATAACTTTCATATTTGGATTTTGTCACGCCATTCCTGAATGGTTTGTATGTGCTAACCCTTTCATGCACTTTTTTAAAGAAGCCCAATATGTGTGGGTGTTTTTCACACTTCTGACACTGGGCTATACTTGGGCTACATTTGGATGATATTTGTTCTACATTTGCGCTCATTTCTCTCTGGTGTCCATCTTGGGAGACTTATTTGTCTTGAAGCTTATACATCTCCTTATTTACTGCAATATCCTCAGTAGAAAATGCTTTCAGTTTTCCACTTTGATTCCATCAAGATGGCAATCAGATTTGCCATGCTTTTGACATGAATTCAGAATGTTAGCACTCTAGTTGCTCATCAGAACACTGTAGTAAACCGCTGATCATCAGGGTTGTTAACTGGCAGTCTGTGGCTGGTGTTGAAAGTGCATATTTCAGTCTACATGTCAGAATGTTTTAATGAAATAGAAGTAGAAGATAGTTGAGAACTCCCTTAAAACATGTCAAAATTGTTCTTTTAACAGCACTAACCATAATGTCTGTGACAAAATTAAACTCCTCATTGTGCTTCTTTCTAAATTAAATGTTTTAAGTTTTACTAGTTTGATTCAATCAAGATGGTTTCAGGTGCGCCATTCGTTTGTCATAAGTAAGACTGTTGGTGTTCTAGTTGTTATTTAGAACAATCTGAGAGGCTGCAGTAGAACCATCAATCAATCAATCAATCACAGCATTTATATAGCGCACTACTCACCCGGAGGGTCTCAAGGCGCTAGGAGGGGGGGGGCGCTACTGCTCGAACAGCCAGGTCTTGAGCTGCTTCCTGAAGGCGAGGTGGTTCTGGGTCAGGCGGAGGTGGGTCGGGAGGGAGTTCCAAGTCTTGGCGGCCAGGTGGGAGAAGGATCTTCCTCCTGTGGTGGCTCTTCGGATCCGGGGGACGGCGGCGAGGGCGTGGCTGGTCGATCGAAGGTGGCGTGTGGGAGCGTAGAAGTTGAGGCGGCTGTTGAGGTATGCTGGTCCTTGGTTGTGCAGGGCTTTGTGTGCGTGGGTGAGGAGACGGAAGGTGATTCTCTTGTTGACCGGGAGCCAGTGCAGATCTCTCAGGTGTCCGGAGATGTGGCTGCGTTGGGGGATGTCCAGGATGAGTCGTGCTGAGGCGTTCTGGATCCGCTGGAGTCTCTTCTGGAGTTTGGCGGTGGTTCCGGCGTAGAGGGAGTTGCCGTAGTCCAGCCGGCTGGTGACGAGGGCCTGGGTGACCGTCTTCCTGGTCTCGGTGGGGATCCATAGCATGCGCAGGATGTTGAAGCACGACGAGGAGACGGCGTTGACTTGTCTGGTCATGGAGAGGGAGGAGTCCAGGATGAAGCCTAGGTTGCGTGCTTTGTCTGTTGGTTTGGGTGCGCTGCCCAGGGCGGGGGGCCACCAGGAGTCGTCCCAGGCGGAGGGTGAAGATTCCAGGATGAGGACTTCCATCTTGTCCGAGTTCAGTTTCAGACGGCTGGTCATCATCCACTTGGCTATGTCTGTCATCCCTTCGTGTAGGTTGGTTCTGGCAGTGGCGGGGTCGTTGGTGAGGGAGAGGATCAGCTGGGTGTCGTCGGCGTAGGAGATGATGTTGAGGTTGTGTTGGCGTGCGATGTCTCCGAGGGGGCTCATGTAGACGTTGAAGAGGGTTGGGCTGAGCGAGGAGCCTTGAGGGACGCCGCAGATGACTTCGGTGGCTTCTGATCTGAACGGGGGGAGGTGGACTTTCTGTGTCCTTCCGGCGAGGAACGAGGTGATCCATTCCAGTGCCTTCTCCTGGATTCCGACGTTGCTTAGGCGCTGTATTAGGGTACGGTGACAGACAGTGTCGAAGGCCGCGGAGAAATCTAGGAGGATGAGGGCCTCTGTTTCTCCGTTGTCGAGCAGGGCTGCGATCAGGGCGGTCTCGGTGCTGTGGTTGGCCCGGAAGCCAGACTGCGAGAGGTCGAGGGATCCGTTCGTCTCGAGGAAGGCGGCCAGCTGCTTGTTGACGGTCTTCTCGATGACTTTGGCAGGAAACGGGAGCAGCGAGATGGGGCGGTAGTTCTTGAGGTCGGTGGGGTCGGCTGATGGCTTCTTAAGTAGAGCGCTGAGTTCGGCGTGCTTCCAGCTCTCCGGGAAGGTGGCGGTGTCGAAGGAGGTGTTGATGATGTCCCGCAGGTGGGCTGCGATGACAGTGTCGGCCTTGTTGAAGACGTGGTGAGGGCAGGGGTCGGTCGGAGATCCGGAGTGGATGGAGTTCATCGTGCGGGTGGTGTCTTCGGTGCTGATCGGGGTCCAGGCGCGGTGGGTGGTGGGGGAGGGGGCGGTGGTTCAGTCGTGGCGTGCGTCGGTTGAGAGCTGAAGCTGTTGTGTATGTCCGCGATCTTGTTGTGGAAGTAGGCGGCGAGGGAGTTGCAGAGGTCTTGTGAAGGGGTGATGTTGTTGTTTCCGGCGTTGGGGTTGGAGAGCTCTTTCACGATGTTGAAGAGTTCCTTGCTGTTGTGTGCGGTGTTGTCCAGTCGTTCCTTGAATGCTGTTTTCTTGTTGGCGCGGATCAGTTGGTGGTGTTTTCGGGTGGCGAGCTTGAGGGCAGTCATGTTGTTCGGTGTTGGGTCTCTGCGCCAGGCTTTCTCGAGGGCTCGGCAGTTCTTCTTGGAGCTCTTGAGTTCGTCGGTGAACCATGGGGTTTTCTTGCTGCCGGGTCTGCTAGGCGGGGTCTTCAGAGGGGCGAGGTCGTCGGCGCAGTTTCGGATCCAATTCGCGAGGTTGATGGCCCCCTGGCTTGGGTTCGTTGTGCTGGTGGGAGGGTTCATGCTCAGGGAGGTCGCGAGTTGGTCGGCTGTGATCTTGTTCCAGCTTCTGCGTGCAACCTGTTGCTGGTGGTGGTGGGTCGCGGTCCTACTGAAGCTGAAGTGGACGCAGCTGTGGTCCGTCCAGTGGAGTCCGGTGGCGTGGCTGAAGGCGATGTCCTTGCTGGATGAGAAGACGGGGTCGAGTGTGTGTCCGGCGTAGTGGGTGGGGGTGGTCACCAGTTGCTTGAGGCTGAGGTTGGTGAAATTGTCCAGCAGGGTGGTGGTGTTGCGGTCGTTGTTGTTCTCCAGGTGGAAGTTGAGGTCTCCGAGGAGGATGTAGTCAGCGGAGGGGAGGGCGTGAGGGCTGATGAAGTCGGCGATGTCTTCGCTGAATTGTGTGCGTGGTCCCGGGGGTCTGTAGATGAGGGTGCCTCTGAGGGTGGTCTTGGGGTTGATGTGAATCTGGAAGTGCAGGTGTTCGGCGGGTGCGAGGGTGTCGTCGGTGTTGGTCGTGATGCGGATGGTGTTTCTGTGGACGATGGCGATGCCTCCTCCTGTCTGGTTGATGCGGTCCCTCTGGATGATCTTGTAGCCGTCCGGGATGGCGATGGCGATGTCGGGTGCTGAGGAGGCGTTCATCCAGGTTTCCATGAGGAAGGCGACGTCTGGGGCTGTGGTGTTGAGTAGGTTCCAGAGCTCGACGGCGTGTCTGTGGACGGAGCGGGTGTTGAGCAGGATGCACTTGAGGTTGTTGCTGCTGGAGTTCGGCTTGGTCGGTGCTGGTGATGTGCAGGTCTGGATGCAGGTGAACTTGCAGGAGGTGCATCTGAAGGGTCCGTGGGTGCGTCTCGGGGTGGCTTGATAGCAGCTCGGGATTCGACCGGCGTTGAGTGCGTAGAGTTCGGCGGCGTCGTAGGTCCTGCGGGTGGGCTGGTGTTGGCGGGGGCCAGGGGTCCTGGCACTGGGCGCGGTCCAGGCGCGGACCGGCGCAGACGGGCTTACCTTTGGCGTGCCTTCGGCGCACCAACGGCGCGCCCGCTGCGCGTTTTCCACTCTGCCATATGTGGAGAGTGGGGGGGCGGAGCGAGGGAGGGGCAGCTGGGAGGCGGGAGCGGGGAGGGCACAGAAAGGAAGAGGGCGTGGCCGCATGAGCGGCGGCTGGGAGCGGGGCGGGGAGGGCACAGGGGGAACAACCACGTGAAATACAAAAAACGAAAGCAATAAAATACAGGAGTCACAAAACAACAGTAGAAGCACAAAACCGGGCAGCAGAATACAACCTGGTACGGCGGAACCGACACAGGGGGGGAGAGCGCTCACAATGTGCGAGCGTTGCCTAGCAGCAGTTCAGGCCGCAGAGGAAGGCGGGCCTGCGGGGCAGAGGGCTGAGCGAGGCTGCGAGCAGCAGCGAGGGGAGAGGGCACCGGCACAGCTGATGTCCGTGCGGCGCTGGAGTGTCCTGCGAGCAGGTCACGCAGAACAGCGCCGCACGGTCACTATATATGGACCAGTGGGAGGGAGGGGCAGCTGGGAGGCGGGAGCGGGGAGGGCACAGAAGGGAATCAACTGACAGGCTGCTCCTGTTGAAGTACAAAAGGAAGATATTTTAGATCTTACATAAAATGTGTACTAATGTTTATTTCTCCAGCACTGACCATAATTTCTATGACAAAATAACCCCCTCATGGTGTTTCTTCCTAAATAAATGTTATATGTTTTACCAGTTTGATTCAATCAAGTTGGCTTCAGGTGTGCCACACTTCTGTTATAAGCAAGACAGTTAGAGCTCAAGTTCTTCTTTTGAACACTCTGTGAGGCTGCAGTAGAACTCACCAAAATCAACTGACATTCTACCCAGTTGAAAGTACATGTTTTACTCAGAATGTAAGTCTTCATTCTAATATGTCTGAGAAACATAGGGGGCCATTAGGATGTCGGGCGGATTGCCTCCGCCAGGCTGGCGGTAGCCACTGCCAGCCTGGCGGGGGCAATCCGCCCAACATCCTTCCCTGAATTCCCCCATGCCATGTTAGTATGGCGGGGGGGACCACGGCGGAAGAAAACACCGCCCGCCACTTTTCTGTCCTGGTTGCCTTGCGGCCGGGGCGGAAAATGTTGAATATGGTGGCGGTGTCTATGAGACACCGCCAGCCATATTACAATGGCAAGAGTGCAATGCCTTTCCGTGGCGGCAATGCCGCCATGGAAAGGCAGGCGGTCTTCACTCTGGGGGCCCCCTGCAGTCCCCCAGAGTGAAGGTGAGTGGGGGGGTGCACACGGGCATTTTCATTTCCAAAGCGGCAGGCACCGCGCATTGCCTGCCGCTTTGGAAATGAAAATGCTGTGATGTATTGTCAGCATTGTGGCGGGCGGTGCAGAGAGCACTGTGGCGGGCACATCCTAATGGCACCCCCGGGACCTCCGCCCTTAAGGCGGGGGGTCCCGTTTCCATCCTAATGTGGCCCATAGTGTGCATTTACAGAAAATATGCCCTCAATTTAGCTTCTGGAGTGCCTTCTATAACGTCTATGGGAAAATCATGAGAAAACTGTTTTCTGACAAACATGATTTATGTGCTCAAAGTAAAAGACTTTTTCTCAGGGTAAAATCCCCTTAGAATACACAACAATTCCTAAAAATGGTATGGTACAATCAACAAGTGAATTCTCCTTTTTGTGACCCTTTAAAGTCTACCATTCACTACACAATACATTTCAATGGGGTGCTATTGATCCCGCGAAAGGCCAGGATGAACATTTAGCAATCAACATTTTTCAAATGGGCCCACATACACATTCAAGTTTCCTCGCTGTTTCGCTGGGGGTCAAGTTTTATATTCACTATGATCTTGATTAGTCAATGCCTAACTAATCTTCAGAGATCAACACTCTTCCTTTGGTCAATGGACCATTAGTCGAGTACTTGATGGTCATATTAACAAATTAACTAACTAAGTTACAAATCTTAATGAAAAAACCACAGACTCTTGGGTAAGATTTAATGAATTGTATCTAAATCTTATTCAGAAGTGAAGGCTCCTTTGTACAAATTTACAGTGCAAACTCCATCAACTTTCATGGGAGAGAAAATCCATTAATCAAATACATTCAACAATTCAATGCATTGAGAGTGATAGATGAAGAGTCAAAAGACATAATAAATCATACATTTGCAAAAGATATGCAAATTTAAGACAGAATAATAATTACCCAATGGTGAAACGGGAAAACTCAACCCTCTGGCACAAGGGCCAAGGGTGAATCTCCACAGTCTGTTCTCTCCCTCTCGTCTCTCGCACCATCTAAAGTAATCTCCAGCAGCACTAACACCTCAATTATATTCTTCATTTCTGCATGTACCATCCTTGCAAAAGTTTCGAATATTGGTAAAATGTGAAATATGATTAGTCGAGACTAGGGGAGTTCACATCATACTATGCTGACATGCCCAATTTATTAAGACCCCTTTGTTTTGTAAACCCTAGATCATCTATGACTTCCTTTCCCATACATATTTTGTTGCAAATTAAAAAATCATTTTATTCATGCTCCATTGACAAATATCACACGGTCCCATGTTCACACAGATGCTGTCCTTGGCAGTTATTCAACTTTTCCGGGCCACAGGTCACATTACGTCTCTTTCCAGACATACGCAATACAATTTTTCTTCCAGCGCCATTTTCTTACATTGCAAAGGTATACCAACCTAAATGTACACTATTACTACAAGAATCATAAACAGATGTTAATTTCTCAAATATGTGATTGTCACTGTTTTCCACCCACTTCCTCTATACCATGCTAAATTATTTTTCTTTAAGCAAAAGCATTAGCAGAACCAGCTTTTTTTAAAGTTCAGGAAAGCATATGCCAGGCATGCGATGCCTCAAGACCTGCAGTGAGTAACTGTTGCGCATACGTGAGAGTTTTCCCTCTCAAACGGGTCAGTCACTTGGTTATTTATGCGGTTCTGGTTTAAACATTTGCAAAAGCATTTTTCGGTTTCAAACGGAATTCAGTCGCGTACCAAATTCTTCTTTGTTATTCAAGCCTGCGTAAAGCTCTTTTCACCTTATGTGAATGTTGTGTGCTTGTTAATATTCTTCTATTTACTATTTCTAGTTATTAGTACCCGTTAATGAGAGATTGATCCGAGCAAGTTCCTTTTTCTTGAATCCTTGCTCCATCCTTACCCCCCTGATGGCATTTTAGAGCCATCATAAAATACTCATCATTACAAAGTGCCAACTAATCTTGGTATCTACGTTGTTCTCTACATATTCTTTATTTCTCTCTTTTATGTTTATTTAATTCATCTTGCCATACAGATTGTCTCTCATTTCCTTTAGCTCTATTTCCTCCCTTTTCCCTGTCTTCCCATCCTTCCATTGTTGATTTCATTTATTCACCCAGTTCTCATTTTTCCCTTGCAACATTTATAGGTCATCTATTGAGATTACGGGGATTACTATTTTCCCTAATAAACTACTTCCAAAAGTGGAAAACCAGTAACCTATACTGGAAAGACTTTTCCTGAGATATTCCCAAGCACAGTCAACCTCCAGTTGGGTCAACTCTTTATGAATCTTCGTAATATTCTTGATAAAACCCTCAATACCTTTACTTTTGTCTGGAATATATGTAGAGCAGGTGTGAACTTTCAACATGACACAGACTCCACCCTCTTTTGGCAATAGAATATCATGGGCAAGTCTATTGTGCAAAACCATAGATCTGATCGCAACCATTTCAGTATTGACTACTCAGAACCCTCCAGCAGTATCTGTTGATAAACAATCAACTACTGTGGACAATTGACGTATCTTCTGTGAATCCAATGCGACCCCAACCGACGGTATCAGTGCACCAAATATATCACCTACACTTTCTGAAAAAATTGCTCTTTTATTTCTTGTTAGTCCTTTACCTATTTCATTCAGTTCATTGTTCTTGGTGATGTGGTATACTTTTAAAAATACAATGGCAATGTAACAACTGCCATACCATTATGCAGGTAACCTATAATAGGCATTTTTACTGCACACATAATAAATTTGGGGCAAAACAGGATAATTTCCCCCTTTTAGTCCTCATCCCCCCATAAGTAGGAAGGTATGTTCACATTCGCTAGTACCAATGAAAACACTATTATACTCCATTTTTAATCTATAGACAGATTTTCCAGGGGCATTGCAGCATGAGTCTCGCCATTCTTATAATCCCCATCTAAAGCAGCCCATGGAGGTACATGTGAATTTTGCTCAACAGCTTTCTTTCGGAAATCCTGCCTTCTTTCTTCTAATAAGTTTAAAAGATCTTTTTCTTCAGCACGCAAAAGGCATGTCAAATTATTTCTATGAACATGTGTTATGTCTATTGGATTAGTTGTTAGGAAAAATTCACCCATAAAGTTTGCATTCTTACTACTAAGTACGGGACTTAAATTTCTACGAATAGAGATTTCTAAAAAGACTAAATACATGTTACTATAATAGTATTGCAGCTTACCAGTAACATAAAACAAACTGGACATAACACTACATGTCACACCATTAGTTAATGGAAGGTGGTGATAGGTTGCACCTTCCAAGACATAAGTAGGTAGTTTCATGCAAACATAACAATCACTCATATCTATTGTATCTACGTAATGATAAAGGAGTTTAGTAAGTACATTTAATGATGAATCACTACTTGATTTGTCATGACAATACATACTTTTATACAATTGTTCTACATACATTTGTAGTAGTTGTTCTTTTCATAACCGCACTCACTCACTCTTTCACTAGTATTTGTGTTATTCTGATTATTGGTCACCATTAGGGCAGGTATCACAACTGTTAATAATAACCACATCAATATTAGTATTGTAATACTACATAAGCAAGATTTCACACATCGTTTTAAGTTAGATTTTGGATGTGCATTCACTTTTACTTCCGCCATTTTAATATCTAAAACGTATTTCTAAAATGTATTCTTTTCTAAAAAAAAAAGTACAATTGTAAAAAGGTAAAATCTTTGTGTGATCCCACACTTCAAAGGCTTTCAGCTTTTGATCAGTTCCTCTTCTTTTTCGATCTTTTCTTCTTTTGCTTGATAATTTCTCAATAAATCCACTCTTTGTACAAAAGTCTTTTCTTTAAGGTGGTCTCAAATCCCTTTCACCAGATCCTTCAACAATGTTATTTTCTGGTACTCCATTTAGATCAAGATTTTCAAAATCTTCAGTTATAATATAGGTCTACTCTGGAGCCTTATATTTTCTACTTGGGACTCTCCCTCTTTTTGACAATCTCAACAATCTTCTTCTTATTTGTTCTTGTTCCACCTGACCTGACACCTCATGTACCTGTTCTAATTCTTTCCCTGTTTTTCTTTTCAAAATGTATCTCAGTCTTTTCACTCCACTCAGCCAGCAATCACCCTTTCTGACCCTCTTTGACCTTACTGCCTTTTCACCTTCTTCACCTATTTCATGTGTCCCTTTATTTTCTCTTTCTTTTGGTTGGTATGGTTCTGACTTCCCTACTTTTCAATTTCTGTTGTTTATTTTTGTTCTGGACTTTCTACTCTTCTCTTTTCTTCTTCTGACTGTCTTTGGTCTACATTTTCTGCAATTGAGTCGTTCCCTTTTCCCAAATGATCTGGATTTGAATTTTCGGCAATCGAATTTGAATTTGAATTTGAATTTAAAAACATTTATACAGCGCACTTTTACCCAGCGGTTTCATGGCGCTATTTGGTTGCAGTGGGCGGCAGCAGTTGGAAGGGGTTTTTTTTAGACAGGGTAGGCTTGCGCAAATAAGAGGGTTTTGAGTTCCCTCCGGAACTGGGTATAGGAGGGCATTGTGCGGAGACCAACAGGAAGAGAGTTCCAGAATACTGGAGCCAGGACAGCGAACCTCGCTCCACCTGCCTTTTGTTTTTTAAAATGGGGGGTGACTAGAAGGGCCAAGTGGGAAGAGCGTAATTCTCTGCCTGGAAGATAGGGCACAATGGCAGAGCAAACAAATTCAGGGGCGGTACCTGACCTGGCCTGAAAGGTGAGGCAGCCGAGCTTGAAAAGGGCACGCTCTCGCACCGGCAGCCAGTGTAACGCTTTGAGTAGTGGGCTGGCCCGATGGTATTTAGGGAGGCCATGAATCAGGCGGGCGGCCTGATTCTGCACCAGCTGTAGACGGTGGATCGCGTAGGCTGGGGCCCCATTGTATATAGCGTTGCCATAGTCGATACGAGACAGTACCATGGCCATGACTATGATTTTCAAGGCCGGGAGGGAGAAAAAACGGGAGACTTTCCTGATGGTTCTTAGGGAGAAAAAACAAGAAGAAACAACCGAACCGATGTGAGAGTGGATAGAAAGTTGTGAGTCCAAGAAGATCCCTAGGGTTATAACTTTGGGGACGGGAAGAGGAGGGACACCGAGTGAAGGGGGCCAAAAGGAGGGGGACCATGGACTGCAACCACCTCCGGTCAGGACCAATTCGGTCTTGTCCGGATTGAGTTTGAGGTGGTTGCAGTTCATCCAGTCTTGGATGAATGTCATGACTGACTGGACATTCTGAGCAGATGAAGGGGAATGGGAGAGGTTAAAGATTAGCTGGAGGTCATCAGCATAATTGAACACTGTGACCTCCAGCTGCTGTAACATAAAAATGAGGGGGTAGATGTATAAATTAAACAAAAGGGGGGAAAGTGACGATCCCTGAGGGACCCCGCACTCCACCTTGCGGGAGGCCGCGGCGAAGCCGGCCAGATGGACCGCTTGAGTTCTCCCCACCAGGAAGGACTCGAACCACGAGATTCCCTTTCCTTTTCTTCTTGTAACTGAATCGATCTAAGTTGTCTGCAATGAATTCTTCTTCTATTTCTGACAGAGCTCAATCTGGATTTTCTGCAATGAGTTATTTTTCTTTTTGCTTACTTCGTTCTGGTCTGTCAAGTTCAAGATCTCCGTTGATCTTTCCAGCAGCTTGTTCAGTCCCAGTAACTGGTGCCCACTCTACTTGACTTGTACTTGGTTGTTCATCATCAATGTGCTCTTGAGAGTCTGTTTCTCTGATTTCTTTGACTTCACAACTTTCAGCTTCTGGCTCTTTTCTTTGTTCTACCAGTTGCTGCTTTTGTCGTTGAGGTGGGCTTAGGACTCTTTGGGTGTGACTGGCATGGATACAGTTTGGCTAACCAGCACACTTTACTGCTGTTGTCGTGAATATATGATGTATGTGTTCCTTTCCACCTGGGCTCCAAACACGATTTCCTTGTGTGCTTTTTCACCACAGCCCAGTCTCCAGGACACAAATCATGAGCTTGATTTGGCGGAGTTGTGATTGCATCTTCTCCAACCTGGTAAGACACAGAACGTACCTGATCAGCTAGTCCCTTACAGTAGTCCAACACTAGATCATCAGTTATATCCATCAATTTGTTTCCAGGTATAAATGCTTGTCTCATTGCTCTTCCCTTAAGGATTTTGTGAGGACTTAATCATATTCTTTGGTCAGGAATGCTTCTAAGGCTCATCAATACAATGGGCAAAGCATTAGGCCATTTCAGTGAAGTGGATGCACACACTTTCTCGTATCTGGATTTTCTTGTTTCCATTTAGCTGCTCAACCACTCCAGATGCTTCTGGTTGATAGGCACAATGTAATTTCTGCTCAATTTTGAAAGCTTCACAGATCAATTTGATGTTCTCATTGTTACAATGAGGTCCTCTATCTGATTCCAATGTGAGTGGAAATCTGAATCGTGGAATGAGTTCTCTCAACAGTAGTTTGGCAACTGTGAGACTGTCATTCCTCCTCATGGGATAGATTTTTACCCAACAAGAAAACAGACACACAATGACAATGGCATACTTCAAAGCATTGCACGGTGGCAACTCAATGAAGTCAAGTTGCAATCTGGTAAATGGACCTTTTCTAATTTTTCCCCAACTGACCACTGCCTTTCTCCCCAAGTTTTGTAGTTGACAGGTCAACATTTTTGGCAGAGACTCTCTGCAACAACCCTAAACTTAGGATTAAACCAGGTCTGTCTGACTTGTCTAATTATGGCATCCCTTTCAATGTGCGTGCTTCCATGATATACCCTAGCCATTTGTGATAACAAGCTATCTGTCATTATTGGTCTATCATCTGGACACACCCTTACTTTATCGTCGGCCCTTCTTGTGCAACCTGTTTTGATCCAGTGTGTCTGCCTTGTCCTGTAATTGTCTAACTTCATCCCATGTTTCAAGAGCAGAGAAAAACATTAGTTTGCAATTGGTAACTTATTTTTCCATCCCTCTGTTCATTGTATTTCTAGCACAGAATTGTGCCACTTGGTCAGCGTACCGATTACCCAATGTCACATAATCATTTCCTGACTTATGTGTGGCACATTTGTCCACTGCAATTTCTTTTGGGAACTGCAATGCTTCCAATAGTTCTTTAACTTCTTTGTCATTCCTTATGGGAGAGCCTGAAGAAGTTAGAAATCCCCTCTGTAGCCACAATTGGCCAAAGTCATGCACAACCCAAAACCATATTGACTGTCCGTAAATATGGTAATTCTCAACTTCTTCACAATTTTACAGGCCTTTGTTAAAGCAAACAATTCAGCTATTTGTGCAGACTTGACTCCTCTTAGACAGGAAGCGTCTGTGAAACCTGACACTGTGCATACAGCCTAACAAGACATCAATTCCCCATTGTATCTTCTCAAACATGACCCATCAACAAACAGTACAAAATCTGATTCTTCCAGTGGAATGTCCAGAAGGTCAGATCTTGGCTTTGTACACATTTCTGTCACATCCAAACAATCATGATCAACTTCCTCTTTCACTTGCTCACATTAGGAATCGGGCAAAAAGGTTGCTGGATTCATTATGGTGCATCTTGTCATGCTTAGATTTTAAGTGCCCAAAATTACTCTTTCATAATTAATCAGCTGACTAGGGGTCAACTATCCATTGACAACAGTATCCAACCACTCCCCAAAACATTTGCCCTTCCTTTTTAGTTTTAGGCATGCTCATTTGTCGAATCACTTTTATTCTTTCCGGTGTCACCTTTCTGACTCCTCTGTCTATCTTATGCCCAAGATATTGAACTTCTTGTTTGCAAAATGTTAGTTTTTCTGGGGACACCTTGTGTCCTCTTTCTGCCAAATGCTTCAGTAAAGCTATTGTGTCAGTGACACAAGCTTCTCTTGTCTTTGATGCCACCAATAGGTCATCAATGTACTGAACCAAGACCAAATTTCCGGGCATAGCCAAAGTTTCTAAACATTTCTTCTAAATCTGATTGAAAATCGAAGGACTCTCTTTGTACCCTTGAAAAACTCGCCACCATGCCAAAACACGGTCTCCCAAAAGTAAAAAGATATTGGCTGTCCAGATGTAATGGAATCGAAAAGAATGCTTGGCACAAATCAATCACCGTATGCCAATGGGAATCCCACGGTATCTGATTAAGAATCACTGCAGGGTTTGGTACTTCAGGACAACAGTGTACGACTTTTTATTAATTTTCCACAAATCCTGCACTAATCTATATTTTCCACTAGGCGTTTTTAAGTCCCATGATTGGTGAATTACAAGGACTGCTCAATATTTCTTTTAAAATACCCTGTTCAAACAATTACTGGGACAACTCCTGCTTAACCCTGGGCATTGAACTCCACTCCGCTAGCGGAAGTTGCAGATATTTAGTAACTACGCATCTCATTGAAAGTACGTAATTCTTTCAAGAATTCTGCTATGTAACGGAGTTACCTACTGTACCCAAAACAACCCTTTGGCAAATCAACTTTATCTTTACATGCTAAAAAGCATATAACAAATTCACAAAAGTGAACTTTGAAAAACATCAGGCAATGAGATAGGTGATGATTCTGGTGTCACCCCTTACCAAGGGGGAGGGCAAGCAGATACATTGAGCATATCATGCTGAACGATTTGGTGGTGGTCCCATCCTCCTAGGACCCCGCCAAGCAAAGTTATGGGCCAAAATACAATGCCAACCAAAGGCCCAGGAAAGCATTAGTGGGATAAATTCTAGAGTTTAGTGAATATTATAGTATTAGCTCTCAGCTGAGCCGTAGAGCCTGCCCCTTGATGAGGGATTTAAAATTGGATACTATAATATTCATTCACACTAGAATATTGTCCCATAATGCTTTGCAGGGCCTTTGGTTGGGATTGTACTTTTGCCCATACCTGTGCTTGGGGTGGTCCTAGGTGGATGGGACCACCACCGAATCATTTCAGCACAATGTGCTTTTTGTGTTCAAGGCATCTGCTTGGTTCTCTCCCTAGGATATTGACGGCATCAAAAACTTCATCTCTCTCACTGCTTGCTGTATTTTCATTTTTACTTTTATGACATGAGTACATGCATTTTAGCACGTAATAATAGAGTTACTTGTCATTTTACCAAGGGTATGTGAGGTTTCTGTTTTATTAATTGAGGTGAGATGGAATGGAGTTGCGGAGCGGAATTCACTGAGTTTTTGATCAATTCTACAGAATTTTGTGTGGTGGTACTCCTCCAACTACGCCCACCTTTACTCCTGCTTTTACTTCAGGGCTCATTCTGTATTGTGGTGTCTTTAGATATATTGCACCTTCCTTTACCACAATTTTGACTGTGTCTACCTTTGCCTTTAGACCAATTTCTTTTCCTGTAGAATTCCACATATCTGACCTCACTGTATTTCTTAATTCATCAGGCAAATCACTCTCGGTAAGAAGTGAAAACATCTCATCCACTTCTGTTTCTTGTTTAGATTGAATTGTTTTGAAAGCCACTTCTTCATCTGGTATTTGGAAAGCCACACCATCAGGCGTAACAAAAGATGGTGCAGTTTATTTTGTCCAATAAGTCCCTACCTAATAGGTTTACTGGACTTGAATCGCATACCACAAATCAATGCATGTCTCTGAAATTTCCAATATTTACTTCGTCCATCTACTTCTCCATCGATCTACATCTCCCCATGTCTTCAAAAGGTGTATTAATTCCCTTATTTGTAATCTCCTTCCTGACACATTCAAGATTTCTAAGTCCTTCCTATTAAGTTCTGATCTATAGGGTTTTTGTAGAACTTTTGACTTTTCTATATTTATTCAAAATTCTAAAGCTGCTTCCGCTATTTTCTCATGAAAATTCTTTGTCCTCCGAGTTATACTTTTGCACAGATACAACAACTCTTCATCTCCATATAAATCTAGTCTGTCAAAACTTAACACAGCAATGATCATTTCTTCTAAATCCACCCTCAACTTGCTTAAATCTATAGTTTTTGGTGGCGTTTTCAGTGTTCCTAATCCTTTTGCACATTCCTCCAGATCTTCAGGAGAAAATCCAGCAGAGCTGCCTGCTTGCACTGGAGTGACAGTTGATACTTTCCTCCTTGCATCTAATGGCAAAATTATCTTTGGGGTTTCAGTCACAGTCTCAATATTTGGGAGATCTAATAATGAAGCATTCAAATCCCTCTTGCTAGTTTTATCTTCTAACATGACTATCTCCGTTCTAGTACTATTCTGTAAGACTACTGCAGTTTGCGATTTTGGTGTACCTCATATATCACAATACAATGGAATAACAGGACCAATAGTTACTGGTACTGTAAGTGCTGCCGCATTTAAACCTAACTGATTTGTTTTCTGAATTATCTCTTCTTTGGTTTTATTCAATGCATCCCTTTCTTTTTCTTGTGATGCTCGAATGACTGTCAAATCATATAGAACTTGTGGACCCAATAGAGTTCCCATCATAGGGGCACCTAAAGTTGAATATCTAGCACTTTCCTGATAAGGCGGAGGTCTTCTTACTAGAATATCCTCTAACAATTCATCATCTGACTCATTATACCCTATTCCTGTCACACCTGTGTGTTTAATTATTTCCTTACACTTACTCCCTTCTTTGTCTACATCCACCAATACTGGATACAAACCCTCCGATACTACAGCCCTTCCCCATCTTTTCATCTGATCCACCAAGTGTCAAATGGATATCTGTGTATAAATCCACTATTGATTCTTCTACATCCTCTGTATTTCTCTCGTTCATATGCCTCGGTTTCCCATTCTTCCAAAGCCTCATACTGTGTTGACCTAGGTTTCGGTTCCAATGAATTCACCCTGTTTCTCAAAGTCATGAAGAATCCTCCCATTAAATGTACCATATTCCAGAAAAGGTAGAACACCATCACCTTTTGTGTACTCCACCCAAATCTCCAATCATACACACGTATAATATCCACTTTCCTTCATCATGGAGGTAACAGGCGTATTAGGAGGTGGCATAAGATTGGTTGCCTGAGTATTTGCATGGGAGACTGAGTGTGTGTATGGGTGGGGGGACATGTGTGTGTCTGTGTATAGATGTGTGAGTGGTTGATTTACTAGGTGTATGGGTTGAAGAGTGCATGCGGAAACAGCTGTATGGGTGGGAGAGGGTATGTAGGAGTGTGTTAATGAGTGAATGGATGTCTCAGTGGTACTTGTCCAAGTAACTACATATGTAAAAGACAGTGTATGTGAAAATTGGAGTATATAAATGACTATATGTGAGAGTCAGTGATTGTGAGAGTAGCTGTATGGATAAGTGTGTACTTGTCTCATCGATTGTATAACAGTAAGTATGTGTTTATATCTGTATGAATAAATGAGGTGGTGTGTGTATAACTGTATAGGTGAGTAAATGGAAGTGTGATTGATTCTTTGCAAGACTGACTAGGTGTGTGAGTAACTCTGGATGAGTGGCAGTGTGTAAGTGTCTGTACAGGTGTATGAGTGCATATGATAGTCTTGTATTGATGAGTGACTGCATGCACAAGTGACTGTATGGGTGAATGAGTGGATGTGTGTGTAGACCTAGGAATCAGTGAGTGCGTATGTAGTAAGTGGTATTGGTGTGTCTATGGTTTTGGCAATGGTAGTCTGTATTTCAGAGTGGGTGTATTATAGATTATATTAGGGAATGAGGAGGTGCATCAGATTTTCACGTGGATGATGTCATCAGTGATGCCACTGACCATGTCATGAATGATGTAATATGTGAAGTCATCAGCAGTGCATTGCGGGGGCGCGAGTTATAGTTAGTTGAACTAACTATAACAAGGGAATTTCTATGGTTTTGTGTAAATGAAATGTCCAACTAACTATAACGTTCCTGAAACATATGTTTTTTTAGTGAATTTCAATGGTTTTTTAAATGCTAATTTCTAACTATAGCGTGCCTGAAACCTATGCTTTTTTCAGTGAATTTCAATGTTTTTTAAATGCTAATTTCTAACTATAACGTCCCTGTAACCAATGGTTTTTTCAGTGAATTTCAATGTTTTTTTAAACGGAAATTACTAATTATAGTGTGCCTCAATCCCATGTTTTTTTCAGTGAATTTCGAAGGATTTATAAATGCTAATTTCTAACTATAACATCCCTATTAAGTACCCTTGAATCCTGACGGTCCCTCAGGATTCAAGGGGCGTGGCCTCGTGGGACCTCCTGAACAGGCCTAGGGGATCAGGGTGTTTCTACCATGCCCCCTTTTCTTGTTTTTTCAGTGTGTATCACTGTTATCTTGAGACTCGGTTCTACAGAGTCACAAGATGGCTACCAACACTAAGGGCCTCATTAGGATGGCGGACGGACCTGCGTCCGCCCGCCACCCCGGTGGAAGAGGGACCGTCCGCATGGGCAGCGGCGGTCCCTCCATGCAAATTAGGATGTGACCGCCACCCTGCCGCTTTGTGCATGCAAATGCAGGGGGGTACCATAGGTACCCCCCATGTGCACCCCCACCCCCCTTTACCCTGGGGGCCCGCAAGGGCCCCCCAGAAGCAAAGGTCCACATGCTTTTCCACAGCGGAAAACCGCCGCGGAAAAGCATGTTTACTCATGCTTCCTAATTTGGCTGACGGTGTCTTGCAGACACCGCCACCAAATGGCCCGGCAAAACCCGCGGATCAGCGGCGGACGGACCTGCCGTCTGCCGCTGGTCTCACCACATTCCCACTGCCATCCTAATCTGGCGGTGGGTGTTTGATGTGGCCGCGGCGGTGAATCTGCATCCTCCGGGCTGGCGGTGGCTTTCGCCAACCCGGAGGATGCGGATTCACCGCCATCCTAATGAGGCCCTAAATTTGGAGTGTTTACAGGCAATCACAGTGAAGCTTGTGCTCGGGAGAGTTCGCGAAGCCACCGCTGCCCCAGATATCAAAACTTTTTCTTTTTCTAATTTCTCAGAATCTACTAGGCGTATTTACACCATTTAAAAAAAAAATGTTGCTTTCTGAACCAAGACCTATGATTTCGCCAAATTTTGATAATTCCGTTCAGCAGTTCAGGCTGTAGCTGTGTCTAAAGTTTCCTATGGAAATTAACATGGGGAAAACGCATTTTGGGCCCCCTTTTTCCTCGGCCTGCTTGATGAATCACGCCGAAACTCTCAATACATGAGCTAACCGGAGCGGGCCACTAGTCTTAAAATTTCGTGAAGATTTATCAAGTGGGCCTAATGTTATTGGAAAATCAAAAACTGCTTTTCCTATGGAAACTAGGCCCTAACTATAACCACCAGTGGGTTATATAGTAGGTTATATATATATATAACGCATCGGCACAGGAATGATTGGTGAAACGGCAGGAATTGTGGGGGAATGAGACCGGAGGGTCGAGCAATGTCGAGTGCTTTTCCAATGCTTAGGGCTTTTTGTTTAACTATGTATATATATATTTGTTCCACAAAATGCCCAAGCATATAAGAGATCACTCGACGACTCGCCCACCATCCGGTAATTGTAACCTGCTTGCCTCAATATTATGGTTGCTCGCCTGCTTGCCTGACGCGTTTCGAGGTATCAACCTCCTTTTCAAAGGCTTGGCACTCCCCAATGTGGCATTGCAATAAGCTCCTTTTGTTTTCGGCGCACAAAGAAAGAGGAAAACACCTCTTAGGATGGGGCACCTTCCCTCACAAAAACAATACTGTATGCAATGGAAGCACACTTCCACCATGATGCAAGGGTGCCTACTTGTGTGCTAGGCTGCCGAAACAGTGCCAGCGCAGAGGGAAAGGACAGGAATGGACTGTATTGCATAAATACAGTGCCTTTTACTTTCACGTAGGGCAGTACAAAGAGGTGACTTGCTGAAATACCCTATGCCAAAATCCCGTAAATGAAGGCCTACATGTTGTGGTTGTAATGATTTCAACAATCGAACAAATACATTTATTTATATATCTATCTATCTCTCTCACATCTGTAGAAATCATCCAACTTCCTTTCCAGGACACTCTTTAAGGATAAGTAAGAGCCACAACTCATCCATGGGTGGTGCTTCTACTGTTACATTACGATTGTAAATTTGACAGTATCCAAGGTTTTTGAAGCATTAAAGCAACATACTGTGTACAAGAACCAGCTGTATGAATAGTTATTAAGGGGTATTCATCATGCTGTTCTAAGGTTCCGTTATGCACAAAATGTATTCATGTACACATTTGAAGTATGCTGAAGGTAAGATTTCCACAACTAAGAAAACTGAAATAATGTCTGATCAAATTTTTAAAGAATGGCATAATGTGCCGATTTGGCCTATGGCACATCATAAACTACAGGAGAAAGCAAATGAAAAATATGTTGCAATGATTTTTTTTCAGGTAGAATTTCAGATTTCCTGTTTCTTTTTTATCAATCATCGCTGAAAGAGTAGTTGAAATGTTCTCCTGTGTGAAGTAAGGGATTCCGATTCTGTTAACGGGGTGAATGACAGTGATTATCAAACTTCCACTAAGCAAGCGTCATGACATGAATGAGTTCGCAAAACATTCCATCAGTATAAGGTTTAATGAGCCTGCCGTTATCCGATGTCCAAACATTATATTCTGTGTTTACTATATGCAAGAGTTTTGTATTAATACGATGTGAACATTCATGAATGTTGTAAAAATAATTACAGAAAGACAGGACAAAATAAGAATAAAACAAAACATGTTTATAAATGAATTCTCCACGGAGAGAAAAAAATTAATTCAGGACTCAGATATGACAAGTACAGAGGACATGTAACCTCTGGTAGTACAAGTCTTAGAATGTGAAGACGACTAGACGTTCACTTTTTTTCCTGGAAAGATGTCACACAGAGATTTTGGTAGGTTGAAATTACTCTGTATCTTAATAACTACAATCATCATGGTGCCGCCATTTACCATAATCTGCCTCCATGCAGTCACAGCTGCTCATCACCGTGGTACTTTGTTTCCAGCTGGGCGGCTGAGATACATATCCTCCCCTAGAGTCATTAGCAGAGCTGTTCTGAAGATGTATTGACAAAGGACAGGGAAAGTGATGTAGTTGTGCACTGCATGATCCATCTGAGAAATCTCGCCTGGGATGCGCTATTCCCAAAACCACTTTACAGCTCGAGACTTTTGACAGTAAATTATACTCCACCCAGGCTCCTAAAATTATGCCAAACGTATATCTGTAAAAAAGTTAGATTTGTTCAAAATGAACTAATAGGATTCGTAGATCAATAAACTAAATGTAGAATACACACACCCATATACACTCATAAAACGGGACAGTGTTTAAGATTTAAATGTTTTCATTATAACATACCATGTTTTGCAAACAGCAAATTACAAGTTTAACAGTAACACAAAATCATTCTGAAACAATCAATCAACAGCTGCAACTAACTATAAGGTGAACTCATTTTTTGCATAAGTCACATAATGTTGGTCTTGGTGTATGATTGCATTTGCACACCAGATGATGTGCAATTTGCAGACTGACTGCTTTGAGATGCGACCTATGCATCTCAGATGTACATTCACAGAGACCTGCAAACTTACATGTCTAGTAGGTATTAATTAGGCAGGTCTCAGGTTGCAACTCCCTGTGATTTGCTGTAAGTGTAGTTGTGAGAAATTGGATTGTTGGTTGAGTGGGTTGCTAACCTTGCTCAAGCAACTGCCACAATCCCTGTCAGTGTAAAAGGAAAAAGTCACAAAATTAACCTGTACCTAACTCGCTGGTTGCTAGGCACAAAAGCAGTCAGGCGTATCTTAGATGCAATATATAAAGTAGTTATGCAGTACACAAACAATATTGAAGTGAAAACACAGCATAAGAAAAAGTCCCACACCAATTTAGAAAATGTTAATACATTTTAATAATTTAATTTTTTTAAATAAATTTTTTGACACCAAAATAACAAAAATCCAATCAGTGGAATCAGAGTTATGAAATGTATGGTAAATAACTAGTGCCTAAAAGAACAACGGACATCTAGTCGCCGGAGACCGTGTCAAAGTTGAAAATATGTCCAACCCCAAATGAGCACAAGTTTTATACATAAAGTGGATTGGCCACTGTCAGCCTTACCTTTGGACTTAAAAGAAAATTGAAGAAATGGTTGTCTGAGAAGGTGAAGTTCAGCAGGGCAAGGCTGCCAGTGGTGTTTGAGGAAGAGGCGTTGTCATCAGAGAGCTGCTGTACGAAGGCATGGTGAATATTTCTACGTTTGGACTTTGGGCCTCATTACGATGCCTGTCAGGCCAACTTCAGCGGTCTGCCAGAGGCATTCAAACAACTGTGGTCTCGTCTGAAGCAGTCGGAATGACTGCCGGATTAAGATGTATGCATCATGCACATCGACCAAACGCTAAAAGACCTTAGGCTCCCACAGCCTTTCTCCAACTGCCAAGATGGCTGTTGAAGAAAAATAGCATCCATAGTGCAGTACAGGGACAGCCATCCGAATTACGATATGGGTTTCCGATGCCCTGACTATGGTGGTCCAACAGACTGCTTTGGGAAGCTGAACCCCGATGACTCCGATCCAGTGGGCGCCGGAATCCAGGTAAGCCCCTCTGCAGTATGTATTCCCATTGACTGGACTGTGCACATTCCACCACACTCTAGCAATGAAGTGCATGTTGGACAAGGCATATCCTCAAATATGTCATGCATGTGTGTAAAATTCACATATTTTCTGTGATTTTGTATGCATTTGCAGCAACATATTCAGTGATATGTACTCCGAGGTAGATGCGACCACCGTGGTAGCAGCATTTGCATCGTAATACGGTGGGTGGAAAATTCCCGGCCTAGCAGTCAGAAAAGTCACACGAAGATGGCAGTCGGACAGTTGGTCCGCCCGGCATGGTAATAAGGCCCTATGTCTCTTTTTGGAAAGTCAAAAATCTCCAGTGTCCATTGTTTCTGATTTTGTCTCTCTGGGCACCTTTTATCATCACAAAAAAGATTTAAGGGCTTGAGGAGCACAACTTAGGGAGTTAGGTCTCACTCAGGCAAAGTCCAGGTGTGGGTTCAAAATGGTTGGGTTCTTTTCTGTCCCTGAGGCTCGTATCAGGAAGCAAGCCAATTAACCCTTGGAGTCACTCTGGTAGTCTTAGATTCAAGTAGTAGAGCAGGTCTCAGATAGCAGGGAAGGCCTCTGAGGGTTCAAGGTAGGCTCCAGGCAACAAAGCAGTACTTCCAGATGCAGCAAAGCTGTATTGTGAAATACACAGTAGAAAGTCCTCAGAGAGTCCTTCCGCAGGTTCAGAAAAGGAAGTGAGGAGTGGGTTTGAGGGTCTGATTTTTATACATGGTTCCTTCTTTGAAGTTGGAGCCTTTTTAAAGATCTCCCTTCAATGTGCTTGAGGTTTTCTGCCTCCCCTGCCTTGGTTCCATGCTGCTACATGAACAATACAGTGGCGACAAGTCCTTTGTGTGAAGGCAGGGCACAGCCTAAGCAGTTGCAAGTGGGGCTGTGCTCGGTTCTGCCAACATCCGACAGAGATGGGAAAATGGGAAAAATTCATTTTAGTTTTATAGACAGCCTCAGTCCATTGAAGAACCCAGTGCTGACTTTGAAAAAAAAAAAAAAACAATGCTTCACATTTGGGAATACATTTTCGACAGCAGGTAGTGGTTCACCACTGCATGCTCCCACCATGTTATTATTCATAAGGTACCTCAATATAGGCCTAGGTAGTCACCTAACCATTCACCTACATTTACTGTACCATTATACTACATAACGGGTATGTGGTGACCTTTTAACTAGTTAGGTGCTGCATAAATGTTGTGTGGTTTTCTCCAAAAACTAGCCTCATATAATATGCATGAGGTTTCTCAGAATCACAGCAGGAGTACCATCTTCTGCATCTCCTGCATAATAACTATGTATAAAGGTCATCCCTATCAACATCCTCTGCATTAATGACATAGCAAAGTAGAACCCCTGAGGGTACCTTTTTGGGTATATAAGAACCATATATTTGCTGGGACAGGTAGAGGAGAAAGACTTTCATTCTGACACGCTGACATGAGACACTGAGGTTCCTGCACGCAGACACTCCAGTTCGCAGTGGTCTGACATCTCTCGTGGGGTGTCCACCTCAAGACCAAGACAGGGTCCTTCATTCTCTCACATCAGGTAATGGGGTTGACTTTCTCCTAGGGGGATTCTTGGCTCTACACCTACATACATGCTAGGTACCGTTAGGTACATCTAGTTAGGGTAGCATCGTAGGAGTACGCATTATTACTGCCATGTGTCTATATGCCTGTATATATTCATTGTTCTAAGACTATGGTAGAATTCTACCATCTATTTACTATGTTGATGCTTATAACAGTATATATCTATTTCTGTCTTATGGTTGTTACAGCACACATATTTTAAACTAGAATGACGTTTGTTCAATAAATGCTTATTGAAAATGCCCCCATTGTTTATTCTGTGCATCTCTCTGAGTGACTGAGTGAAAACTACTGCACCGTTTCCACAATTCCTAAGGAGATGGGTTGTCAAGTTCAATAGTTGCCAGAACTATTGGGCCCTTGGTAAAAGGGGCTCATAGTGGCACTGTGAGCTAGCTGGTATACAGGCAAACATATCCGGTGGGGTGTCTGGAATCAGTCTGGAAACCATTCCCACGTTTATGTTGTCTAAATGTACAGATCCTATATAGATTGATAGGAACTACACGACACGGCGCCCAACGGTGGTTTGGTTCTTATTTAAGGGTCAAATCTAAGTAGTTCAGTCCTGCTTTCTCAGAGACCCCTACTCACATTATTCCAGAGACGTCTGGAGTGTGCTGGAAAAAATCTGCAGTAGCTGAGTATGCATATCCTATGTATTGGCTATAGGTTTATTCAAAGTTGAAGGATACTAGTTCCCTATTGTGGATAAAACCTTATCTCATTTTCCTTGAAACTCTTTCAACAATGTTTGTGGAAGAGAGTGTTCCAACAGCATTACGTGTGAATGCAGTAGGGGAAGGGGAGCCCGAATGCGCTATAAACATTTAAGAAAATGTCAGAACTGCACTCACTTTAAAACTAGCAGAGTTTGGAGTCCCAGCATTATGTGGGACTGTAACATTTGTGATTGAGGCACACAAGTCATTCAGATCAGAGGTATTCTATTTGTGGGTAAAATTCCCTCCTGCAGATGCACGCACAAATACATTTAATTCGTACACCCTGGAGGAAACACCGGAAGAATACTGTCCGTATGAGGACATTGAAATTATGCTCAGTTACCAGGAGCATACAAACTGGTTTAAAGGTGCCCTCCCACACACCACAGATAAAGTAACACTTGATCTGCTCAGCAGAGATGGAGCGACCGGGCCAGTCCTAGCGGGATACACACCGCATCCAGATGTTGACACATTGCCATTAGCAAACTTACATCCACTTCACAAAGAAATAATACAACTTTACAGAAACTTGACAAAGTTTGTAATTAGAACTCACACTGCAGCCAGCTAAAGTTACCACAGCGGGTCAACTTCAAGAGACTGCAATTAAAATCACCCCACAAACGCTGAACGCGGTTATGAGAGGAATGCCCACCACAGGCGAGCAAATTGCATTCTGGTTAGTACAGAAAATAGCACAATTAGAGTCAGTGTTTCCACATACAGGCCCACAATAGAAACACAAAATACTGAGAATTGTCTTGCCAAACGGGAATAGGTCCCCAAATAGAGGATTGTTTCCCTTGGGGTACAGTTTTCGTTGCTATCTACACCAGAACTCATGGTATCCCTTCAATTTCTGTTATACCAGAAGACAAACACAGAATGAGTATGGAGCAGAACCTGCTCTAAACTTGGGCATGAAATTATTAGGCAGATTTTCCCCTGGTATCGACAATTATGTTAGCAAACATAAAAGGGGAGGCAGCAGCAGTGGCTGTACGCCAACACCTGAGGGAATGTACTCCTGTACAACAGGAGCAAGACTTACCTAAAATTAATGAAGATACATATGCCAAATTTGGTAGAGATAATCTGGGGCTAGAGCTGGAAAACCTCAAGTAATGGGTAGTCCTGAAAAGGATACCAGCAAGCAAATACCTGATTTGTCTAAAAAGAAATAGGATAATACAAAACAATAGAAAGAATAGACCACAGTCTGGGGGGGGGGGTGTCTCCTCAACAGGAGCCCTCCGAAAGGAGATATAAACTTAGAAATTATTATAAAACCTAACAGGTATCAGGATACTGATACACATTCCTCTCGCTCCTTTCAGAGTTCATCAAAAATCTCTGAGGGGGAAGGGTGGTCAAAACACAGATCAGAAGAAAAAACACAGTCCAGAGTTACACATCATACTTTGTACTATAATATCAAAATAGAAGATTAACCAAAAACAAAACAACAATTTAAAAAAAAGAAGTAGCATGCCTTAAAATAAGAAATGGCCAGACTGCTGAGGACTCAACTTCAGAACGGCGTAATAAGCTCTTAACGATGCTAGGCAGCTCACCAGAACATGATGGAATTTCTGGTGACAGCGACCTTGAATGAACGTATCACGGTGGAAACACCTGATACTATGGTAAGTGTCCCACACCCGTCGTATGAAATAATGCTCCAAATGTAGGGGGACAGAACCAGGAAATTTAAAAGTCTCTTTCAGGAGAACCTGACTTCTGGATATAATATTATTTTGGCTCAAGAAGAATGGTCACCTTAGTTCGTTATGGATTGCCCAAAAAGAGAAAACAGTCATTTTACCAGCATTCTCTGACCTCGTTCCAAAATCTCTAAACACTCATACGCTCAGGAGTGGAAAGTAGCATTAGTTCCGCATTATACCACAATCGTGCAGCGTGGGATGCTGAGTCACCTCGCCATGTAATCCCAGTAAAAACTACTCCAACTCCACAAAGAAACAAGATGCAAAGAAACTAATCAGGGAGATCTTAGATCAACTATAATACCAGGGTGTAATAGAGAATTGCAGCTCTTCAATGAATAATGCCTTGTTTCCCGTAATAAAACCCGATAATTCATATCTTCTAGTTTAATACTACAGGCATTTGAACACTTGCACAAAGACATTTGCAGTATAGAATGCACACAGTGCCGAATTGATGAATAATAGTGTGCGGGAAAAATACAAAACAACACTAGATATCTCAAATAAATCATTTTGCCAAAATATAGCACCTGAGAGCAGATATTTGACAGCATTCTCAGCCTTGGGCTCTCAATCTCAATTTTGTAGCCTTCCCCAAGGGTATAAGAATAGCCCCGGGTTGTTTTCAGCAAGGGTAACAGATTTGCTTCAAACTTTTGATGATGAGTTATTATCCTATGTAGATGATATTTATCTGATGGACGATGAACTATTGGATCATTTGGTCAGGGTGAACAGCATCATTTTGGAGTTTGTCTCTGAGGGCTACAAACTCAAATTCAAACAAACTAAGATCTACAATTGCCCACCTCAGTGTACTATTCTTGGGATATGAGTTGTCAAATGTAGGGAAAAGCTAACTTTTAGAAATGTGTGCACTGCTCCAACCTTCAAAGACTTTGAAGAATTTTCAATCCATATTAGGATTCCTAAATTTTGGCAGAACATACATTTTGGATTACGCAGAAAAAGTAAAAACTTTCAACAACTTAATCAGCCTGATTTCTCACTCCATCATTTGTCACAAGAACAAACAGAGATACTTGTTTCCCTACAAGCTGACATGATAGCTTTCAGACACTTACATGCACTAAGAATTTGAGCCGGTCAATCAAATACAAATCCCACCTGAGCACAAATGCTGAGATGCACTTTACATCCACTGAAAAGATTCTAACAGCAGTACAGACTGCTGTAGTGAGAGAAAGCAAAAGACACACAGTTGATGGACGGAATGCAGAACAAATCAAAACATTCACCCCCAGTCAAGAGATCTTGGTTAAAGTCAACATTCTTTTGCTCACCATGGCCATATGCAAATCAGTCTTGACCCTGTGCCTCATGGGAACATTCCAGTCTGAAATGCCAAGCCAGGTCCTCCCTGGACTGGAAAGAAGAATCATAGGACCGGTTTTCTGTCGTCAGCATAAAGTAGACCTGGCAAAGGTCCAACTGGAGTGCCAAAAAAGGCAGCCTCAAGGCCATTGATATACACCGAGAATAAGAATGGAGCTAAAATGCAGCTTTGGCGCACTCCCCATATGCAATTAGAATGATTAGTAAGGCCTCTGTCATGAGAAAATCTCACTGCCGCCATTGTGAGGGCATGGGGTGATATGAGTAGGTGGACAATACAGGGGTCCACTCCCAAAGAGGTCAATATGTCCCACAACTTAGGGGCCGATTCCGATCTTGCTTGGAAAGCCCTCTGTATGACTCAGATCCGGAGGACTTTCCTAGTGAATCTCACTGTGAAAGTCCGACCGAACGAGTACGATGCATCCATATGCTGAAGGACTCGGTTCGGTCAGACTCCCATTGAACTCTATGGGAGCCTGTATACAGATCGCGTACACAGGCTCCCATAGCAAAAGGGGGTGGTTGGGGAAAAGCAAACATCCTATGGTGGGCACAAAATGGTGACCACCACACTGTGCATGCTTGGATCATGGGGACCCAGGGGCACCTCCCGCGACCGATTCAGAAGGCCCTTTATGAATGGGGGCCTGCTCCGGCCCCCCCAAAGTCCAATTCCGACATCTGTTTCCTCTCACTGAGATTGAGTCGATACAGCAGTCCGAATCGTACATCATACTCATTCGTTCGGAAGCTGGATCCATTGCATGGTACATTTCGCTCTGAACAAGTCGACTGACAGGTTCGGGTTTGGAAACGATTCAGTCTATGCTGACGAGATCTTTGCATCATACTTGGTCATTCGGAGCAGGGTACAATTTGGTCGGAAACATAGGCTCCTAATCGGTTTAGGCAATTCCAATTCTGATTCGGAGCCCTTCCGACGGAAATTGGAATTGACCCTGTAGTCTGATTTACTCTGTTGAAGGCAGGCATAAGGTCCATAAAAGCCAAATACAGGGTGCCCAGTTGAGCCACTCTGTATTTAGATATCAGGAGATAAAGCTTAAGACATTGGTCCGTAGTTGACAAACTTTCCCGGAAATCTTATTGAACATCCGATAATATCTGATTATCTAAGGCCCACACGGACAATATGGATAAAAGTACCCGACCCAAAAACATGTCTACAGCATCAAGGAGGGAGATTGGGCGGTACGATTGAAGCTTATCCTTGTCTCCTTTTAAAAAAATTGGAACTATAATAGCAGTAGACCAGAAGGGTAATATCCCACTTGAGGCCGCCACATTTAAGACTTGGGTCAATTTAGGGGCCCGGACCTCAATGTTATCGCTGAAAAGGTCTGGAGGTATACCGTCAGAGCCTGGGGCCATATTTAGTGCCAACAACTCTATGCTTGAGCACACTCGACCTGGCAACCTACGTTGAATACATTTTCAAAATGAGACACCCATTGATCTGGCATAATATGGTGGCACACGGTCAGTTTAAATGGCTTTGCAAAGCAAGGGCTGTTCATGATTTTACAGAATAAAGTTGAATCCCTCAATTCCCCTACTTTGATTAAGTCCTCCCATTTCTGCTTTTGTTCAAGGCTCCTTTTAACCTCTTTAAAGCGTGCAAGCACTTGTGGTCAAACCATGGGCGGGAAACCAGGCCAAGCCCCACTGCCTGTGTGATTAGAAGGCCAGAGACTACCTGCGCGATGGAGGAAAACGTACTTAAAATTCCTCGCTCAATGTATAAAGATCCAGTAGTACGCCTATCTCTTGCTAACATGAAGAAAAAAGGCTATGATTAAAGGCCTTGAATCTATACTCGCCCAATGAAGGCGGCTGCCCTGATCAGTAGGGGTTAGAAGTGACTGGTGCTTTCGAGCACCTGTTGGAGGATAACCTATCCCTGTCAGCATGAGTGTCAATGGGTTATGCTCACTAAAAGCATTGTACTCTATATTATATGAACCGGTAACCACTCCCAAAGGTGCTGTCACAAATATAAATCTGTGATAGTGGCAGAATCCCTTCCTTTATAGGATGGGGGCAATTGAGAGATAGGCCAGAATGCCAATAGTCTAAGGTGTATACCAAGTTATGAGTAAGTAAAATTACATTTAACACCTTCCCTTCCATAGTGTGTTCCCTATGGAGGCCATCTAAGAGCGGGCATGGCTGAGCAATCGACTGGTTCTTTTCAAAGGATGGTCAAATATGACAGTTAAACTCCCCTACTAAAATAAGATTCAAGTGCCCACAGCCTTCCTCCTCTAGGGAGTCTAAAGCTCAATATAGGGCATTAAAATTGTAAGTATTGGCGCTATTAAAATTGATTATAACAAGTGTGAGTGCTATCCCCATGTACAATTTTATACCCTGAAGTACCTGAAAATCCCACTTTAAAATCTTTCAATCTTTGCATAGTTCTAGGTCCACAAATATAATACGGCCTACGCTAGCTCGTACAATGATTGAGTATGTCTCTGGGCAGAAGATAGTCTTATACCCATCCATAATAAAAATATTCTTAGTCTCCCAGGTTTCCTGTGAGCATATGATTTTATATGACCTAACATACAGTAGTCATCTGTCATCGGTAAACTTTGAAGACAGGCCTGCCGGGTTCCAGGAAATGAGACTAAATTCTCTACCTGGATTGTGGTTGATGTTACCAGGAAGGGCTAATACGGAGGGAGGTGCATGAAGCCTCCCCTGGGGCGAGTGGACAGTCACTGGATGCACATAATGGAGGGGCTCTGATAAAATCTCATTTATACTCAGTATTAGTGGGGCGCTTGCTACCTCTACACTCTGGCTCAAAGATCCTTGTTGTTGGGGTGAATGAGCGCATATCGCCTCAGCCTCTTGAAGTTCATCCAACTCATTCAGGTCCGCAAGGGGGGCATAGCAATTTTAGAGTGGCATTGGCTGCCCCATGACTCCATCATTAAGCCTACCCATTAAAAGAGGTCCATCCCCCGAGTTACCGAGTGGAGGTATATTGAAAAAGCCCAGCGGAAGTAATTTAATGCATGGGCCTGGGGTGAATGATTTAGATGCTCCAAAGAGGATTTTCTGTGCTAACTCCGGGTATCGCACTGCGATAATGATAGAGTCTCCCTCAAAGGTTTTTCTTGAAGGGCCTATCCACGCCACCCTCCACACCATCAAAATATCATGTGCCAGTGCCTGTAGGGGCTGTTACGAAATCTAGTGTTTCAAACGCAAAGTCACCACATTCACGATAGATACAATGGGCTAATTCCCTCATTGCAACATATGTAGGCTACTAGATTGATTCTACATTAAAAACACAAGTACTTATGCAATACAAACATGAATATCCTCTCCTGAATGAAGTAGTGCCTCTAGATCAGTATGAATACATAATTTACACGACGGATCTGCTTAGCCTGCCGTAGGAAGTAAAAGGAAATACATTGCAGCTTGTGTGAATGTACAAGGACGTATGTGGGATGGCAAGTTCCGTCCTAGCAACATGCAGACGCACTCTCTAGGAGATTACATGGCTCAGCTGGCATACCTAAAAGCCCTACTACTGGCACTAAAGAATACGGATCGAGAATTCCCCACACTTATTGTGTGCGATTCAATGTTTTGTGTCTAATCCTATAAGAATATCTTCACTACTGGGGTCAGAATGATTTTAAAGACTCAAAAGGTTGCACAATAAAACATAAACTGCTTTGGGGACAAAGGCAGAGCTGAAAAAAGGTTTGCCGTGGGCTTACATGATCCATATACTGAGTCATCAACATGTTGCCGTGTATGTTGATGGGGATTAAGTGGCTGATGAAGGCGCCAAGGCAACAGTGTGAACTTCTGCCGTAGCTGCAATATCTTGTTCTCACACAAGAATAGACGGGGACATACTGGTAGCTATCATTGCTTCACACAAAAACAGCTCAGCCTTACCAAAAAGCTTTCCACTCAAGTACTCCTACAAGTTAGATGCACAAAATATTCTGTATAATCAAATACTAGGAGTGGTGGATAGAGTAATACCGAATATGGATTTCAGGTTAGGTTTAATTCTAGCAGCACACCAAGGTCTAGGTTCAGCACATGTAGGGATGACTGTAACAGATTTGCTCCTAAACCTATTCTATTGGTGGCTAGGTTTAACAAAACAGACGTAAACATTTGTTCTTAAGTTTGACATCTGTCAGCAGATGAAGGGTTCCACCATAGCACGTCCAGCGCAAACCCCACTACTAATATCAGACAGGCCTCTCGCTTGTGTCTATTTTTACCGCTGCGGCCCCTTACAACATGACGGGCTTGCAAGTATATCTTGGTGTCAGTGGATTGATGCTCTAGACTCCTGTGAGTTTGGCCTTAGCGCTCAGCTGACGCCTGAACTGTTATAAAGGATTTGTGAGTCTTTATAGGGACATACGCAATTGGCACATTACATTCTGATCGTGGCCCTGCGTTTAGCTCTCTGGCTTACAAGGAGGCCATGAGATGTTTGAGAGTAGCATTGCAGTACTCATCTTTGTATCAGCCACAAGGAAATTCAATTGTGGAGAAAAAGAACTGGGACTTGAAGCAATCCATAACAGCAAGGGTATTACGCTTGGGTGGTTGTTGGGTCAATCACCTATATGGGGTCCAGAGGGCACTTAATAATATGCCAAGAAGTTCCCTAGGAGGCCATACTCCTTACTAGGTCCTGTTTAGGACGAGAATGTATGTACCCCTCCTCGATGGTGGTAGCACAGTGGCGGATAAAACACTGTTTGACATTGATAACCATTTGGCTGTTTCGCAGGAACTCAATGAATTCCGAGCACTACAAACCAATGTCCAAGTAAAATGCATCACGACTGGGGATGTAAAATAAGTCACTGCATGACCTGCCTGGATCCCAAAAGTTGGGGATCTGGTCGGAGAAATGATTGTGGACCAGAAAGAATTTGGGCCATCATACCTGTACCTGTCCTGGCTGTGGAAGGAGCATGAACAGTACTCTTCCGCCTCTTGCCAGTAAAACAGAAAAGAGATTTGTCGCCATTGACCTGATCAAACTTCACTATGTGGCCAATACTGAATAGTGGGCCACATAGGATTCTGGTAGCCACAGATCTCCTCTCGCTACCATATAGGAGGTTCAGATGGAACGCCTAATAGCATTTGAAGATTCTACTCTACGGAGTAATGGAGTTGCCAACAATGGAATGGAACTCATGCCTGTTGAAATTGAACAGCAACAAAGCACAAATGAAACATGGATTTTAATTTGGCTGATTTCCAAAATCTATTTGAATAAGCCTCAAATTGAGTAATCTGCAAGTTCCACTAAACCTGTTGAGCTACCAAAGATAATTCGAACTGCATCTGGATATTTCCCCGATTTTCACACATTCTATCTAGATCCAAGTGAACCTGAGTCACCGCCAGCTCCAGTTACCAGCAAAAAAAAACTTCATGATTTCTACCTATGGCTGAAAAAGACTTACCTTGTTTCACTCTGGGTACAGCTTTGGAGATTACTTGGTCTACTGTTCCTAGTCTTTGGGATGAGTTTAGTGACTGTCTTTTTCTTACTACTGAATGGACATTATCTTCCAGATAGCTCAGCAGTATCACATGTGAACTTGGACCTGAAACTACATATGTCATCTGATGGAGCAAGGACTCGTATAAAAGAGACTTGCTCTGACGCAATCCTCTCATATAAACCCATCACAAAGTATTAACAATGTATTTTGATACTAATATGTACCACATTTCATATATTTCTAGATAGAGGAAGCTTGCCTATGTGTTTTACTAACAAGTAACCCGGGTGTGACTTAAAATGGCTGCTAAAGCGGGAAACTATATTGCGCATGCGTTAACTGCTACTGCGCAATAGCATCTAAAATGGCTGCTTGGAAACTCATGTGCTAAGCATCTGCTTTGCTGAAACTAATATGAGTTGTATACTAAATGCTAATGCATAAAGAGTCTTTATAAGTAAATGGGATTAGAGTAAAGATAGGTGGTATACAGTCAAATCATTTAAAAATTAAATGAATACCCTTCCTTTTGACCTCTCTATTAGTTTGTATTTGGGCCTCTGAAACGATGCTAAAGTCCGAAACAGTGATGCCAAGTCTTGAAACTCGTCCAAGGACGATCTCAGTACATGTCCTGGAAACCAGCTGAACTTCCCGAAGATTCAATGGACTACTGTGAAAAGTATACATTGTTGTTGATAAAGTTTGCAAATACGGGTGGAAAATAAAGCATGGGAGAACAAATTAATGGGCGGGAACTTAAAACAATGAACTAAAGAAAAATTAATAAAACTAAGCATGGTGTGTTGATCATCCCCTTGGCTTGTCCAATCAGAAGTAGGGGGTTCATAAAGTTGAAAGATTTAGGTGTGGTACATGTCATTAGGAAAGTATAAATGAGGTAGTTTTGTTAGAGCAGTGCCACTGTCACAGCAAGAATGTTGAGAGACCGATATGCTGTCCGAATGCTGATCGAATACCTGAAGAAGCAGACTTAGAATTTTAAAGCTAAATAATTAGAAGAAGATCACAGAAGAATCGAGGAGGTGATAGAATTAGAAGAAGATCACGGAAGAATCGAGGAGGTAATAGAATTAGAAGAAAATCGCTGAAGAATCGAGGAGGAAGTTAGTGTCAGAGAGGGGTGAGACGCAGGCGTCAAATCCAGAGGAGGTCATCTATCCTATCCTGAACCTGTCCTGAAGTCCTTGTCACCTGAACTTTCTAAGGGACCCCTTAACTCTTGGCCAGTTGGTTCTGATTTTCACACCATCCTAGGTAAATATATCTCTGTGTTTTGTGTCAATGTACTTCTCTCTATATCCTCTTTTTCCTGAGGTACTTGTTGTGAAATCACATTTAATAGAATACTGAAATTGAATATAATGATCTTACTTCTTCGGATATGATGGACTTATCACTGTAATTTGTTTTGCTCATATGAAATAATTAGATAAACATTTAAAACGTTCCCGAGTCTGTGGGTATTTTAATAGGATAAATGGTAAATGAACCTATGTCATATCATCAATTACTATTCAACTAAATAGGTCCATATACTAAAGAGAGGGCTTTAGGATCAGTGATAGATTTGAGAAATGATAAGTAAATGATCTATTTTAAGCCCTTATAAAAATTGACCCCCAGCGATGTGGACTAGCCTGTATGAGTGAGTGTGTTTATGGGCTCAGATGATTATACAGTGATAGATGTTCGCAGGTTGGTAACCCGCTGGATCACATCTCATCATGAACAAAGAGACCTGTCCTTTGTGAACATTACAGCAATTCCAGTTCCTGAAGGAATACTTTGGGATAGGGTTTCATATGATGTATTTCTTTAAATGATATCATCACCTCCAGTACATTCTCTGAGGACTGGGATTTTGAAATTGTAGATAGTATGCTGTCTGATTTAGAACACTCTGATGCATTTTTAAAAAAATGAAATGTATGAAAATTCGTCTGATTTTAACACCATGTATTGTTACCAACAGTATGGTCATCATTTTCTGCCCATAGCAAGTGCCCCACATAATGTTTTCACATACCACCATTGGTAACATTGCCCAAAACCACCGAAAGGTTGTTCACAAGCATTTGCACAAAAGTTTGCTTATTTTTCTGGGCTTAAAATATCAGATACACGCTCATATTATTATAAGCTTACACCTACATCTGTTAAGAAAAATATGCTTACTAATACGAAACAGATATACTATGCATCCTTTATTTCCCAACTGTCTGAACAGGGTTTCAACTTATGGAAAGACACAATAGACAATAGACATACAATTAGTCTAGGGGACTAAGGAATGGCAGGTTCAGGGAAATGAGCCATTTCAAGATAATATCTTTGTTGACTGGACCACTCAGAGATACTACATACATCTATGTATCTATTTATTATTTTTTCTGATAGTTCATCCTGAACACTCGCTCGGTGTCACTCATACCCTGTGTGTTTTGGAAATGGGGAAACACCATATACTTATTTACCCCCTCTTAATACATCACAAGAGCTTATGGCTACAAGCACGATATGGCTCGCCCCAGGGTTTACATCATGGTTTACAGGTCTGATCATCATCACTCTGCTTCCTTAATCAAACTTCATCAATGAACTTAGTTTAGAATGAGAATTCGTACAGTTGGCACCCCGTACATCCAGTGGGCGTTTTTTCTGTATCACCATTAGACTTGCCCAGCCCTTGCCGACTATGTATACATGACTGCCTTTCTATACAACCCTTCACTGTGGGTACTGTTAAAATCGACCAAAAGTAATACATGAACTTATCATGAGAATTCATACAGTTGACACCCCTTACAACTAGCAGGAAGGTTCTCTATATCATCACTACACTCGCCCAACCTTTGTCGATTATGCGTACATGACTGCCTTTGTATAATACTTCACTGTAGGGACTGTTCATTTTCCCTCGTGATAGCGAGGATAACTATGCAGCGCTCTCTCGGCAAAAAACACTCTCCAACGCCTGAGTAATTAAAAGCACAAAGTCAGTATTGCAAATATTGTTAACGCCACTTCCGTTTTTTAACCCCAACACCATGCCTTCACTGTAAGTTTTGTTATGTTTTTCATGTAAGTAAGTTTAGACACTACAAACATAAGCCATTACCACTCCAACAGGGCCACTCCATTAGCATAGATCGAGGCGGCCATTTTGTGAATGTTTACTTCATACGGTTTGATTTTCTGAGCAGAGTGCAAGCCATGCTTTTACAGAAGGGTGTGCCCTTAACCTCAGCCCAAGAAACTTTTGATCTTCAGGTTGCAAGGCTCTCAGCTGAGATACAGGCACTAGTACGAACTAACTGCCCTTTCCATTTTCGGAGAAATGGTTCAATGTATCTGATATGAAGGGTATAGTACACCTATTTAAGACCATAGGTGTTGGACTGTTAAACACCTTTCAGACAATCTTCGGTGTGATTCCAGCTTTCATACATTCCTATTTGGAAGCGTTTTTGAAGGGCTTCCGCTAATCCTACTACTGATAGTGGTAATCCTGAATTGAATTTTTCTGCTATGCAATGGACGTCTCAATCACCAAAGAGATGGAAAAAGTGTCCTTTTAGCGATGTTGCTGTGACCACATGGTACTCCATCTGGGCACACTTCGACTTCGGGAGCTGGCGCGAGTTTTTGGTTCAGATCATTCCAACCACTCTGGATTGACTGTGTTTTGCCTGTTCTCCACTGCCTATTCTGCGGACAAGAATACATGTAGGACCTCTACCACTTCCACTGGTTGCACCTCTGGATGTGAAAGCATTGCTGGCCCTGTTAAAGGCACATATATTGCAGTGTCCTCAACGTATTCCCATGTTGATGTCGGCATTCTTAGAGCGACCATGGGATGCTTCAGCTCTTATTGGATTGGCTCTGCTACAGGCACACAGGCTTTGGCTGTTTGGAAGGCTTGCTCAGCATGGGCTGTAGGAACGGAAGAAGATTACCTTTGCTTGATTGACCTGATCTGTGAGGTGTTACAGGGACCATGGTCTTCGAAAGCAAACATCAGTGATGCTGCGTCTCCCACACAGGACACAGAAACATTTGACACTCTGTGTACTGGGAAGAATTTGATCTTTTTCCAAAACAACCAAAATTGGAATTTTAAACAATTGTTTTTTTCCTCACTGTTATTGAGCACCATGATTTTCAGGTGTACTGAGTTGCTCAAACTATATATGAACATATTTTAAAGGAATTATAGAGCTTTTTACACATATAAAGGACGTATACATTTTTAAACATTTTTTATATATCTTTTAGACATTTTTATCTTGAACTTTTAACAATGTTTTTATTATTGTAAATACATTCCTTTTAACACTTTTAGTACAGCATCCGGTCAGATGAGGAGTCGGTGTTATGATTCATAGGGTAACCCAATTTAGGCCTGGGTAGTCACCAGGGCCGGACTGAGGACCAAAACCGGCCCTGGCAAAGTGCTCGTCCGGCCTCATGGGGGTGCCGCCGAGCTCTATGGCGGGGCCGGTTTTCGGCCGATTTTGTTACACGGCCGATTTTGCAGCTATGCTGCAAAACGGCCCTGTAACAAAAACGGCCCCTAGGGGCCCAAAACCGGCCCCCACCCGTGCGGCGACCGGGGGATTGCCCGGTGCCCACTATGGCCAGTCCAGGCCTGGTAGTCACCTAACCTTTCACCTACATTTACCGTACCATTGTACTACATAACGGGTATGTGCAGACCTTTTATTTAGTTAGGTGCTGTATAAATGTCATGTGGTTTTCTCCGAAAACTAGCCTCAATTATTTCTCAGAATCACAGCAAGAGTACCATCTTCTGCATCTTCTACATAATAACTATGACTAAGGGTAATCCATATCATCATCCTCAGCCAACATGACACAGCAATGTGGAACCCATGAGGGTACCTTTTTGGGTATATAAGAACCATATCTTTGCTGGAACAGGGAGAGGAGAAAGACTTCCATACTGACACGCCGACACAAGAGGCTGAGGTCCCTGCACGCAGACAGTCCAGCACGCAGTGGTCTGACACCACTTGCAGGGTGTCCTTCTCAAGACTAAGACGGGGTTCTTCATTCTCTCGCATCAGGTAATGGGGATTCTTGTCTCTACATCTACATACTAGCTAGGTACAATTTGGTACATCTAGTTAGGGTTAGCATCATAGGAGTAGGCAGTATTACTGTCATGTGTCTATATGCCTGCATATATTCATTGTTCTAGCACTATGGTACAATTCCACTATCTATTTGCTCTATAACAGTATCAAATAAAGGGGAAAGGTAGAGGGATATGCTAGGTCCACCCTCCTGTTCTAGTTATAGATATACAAAATCCGAAATCACGGATAAAGAACTAGCTGTAGAAATAGATTTTCAACAGTGTGAGGAAGAAAATCTGGCAGTGAAAGAAAGAATTTCCTTTCTGAGTCCCCTCACTCACCGGAGTTTCCCTATGGTGACATGTGTCATCATAGGGGCCATCCCAACCCGCTGCGGGTTGAGGTGTGCTACGACTTGCGAAATTACGTAGGAGCACTGTAGTGAGGAACTATGTGTGGTGCAGTGGTGTATGTGGAGTGGGGTGACCTAAAAATATTTAACTAGTAGGCGAAATAACTTTATTCTTGCTCCTCGTTAATATACTAAAATGGGGTGGGTCTCTAGGTTGCCTGGTTTCAATGAGTCAGGTGTCCCTAGTAGAGGTCAACATGTTTTGAGGTTCCCCAAAGCTCTTCTTCAGGATGACACAGGGTCCAGCCCTGTGTGTACCACTCGAAAGTGCAGTGAAAAAAGTGACTCACAAATGCTATCTAATAAGCATAAGGTAAATAATACATATAACACATAATATTGTATGACACTTAGGGCCCGATGTAGGTAATTTATTTTTACCGGTTCTTAAATACCGATTCATACCGAATCGGTATTTATGAATCGGAAAACCAGATGTAGGAAAATAATCGGTACAAAATACTGATTCGGTAACATTCGGAATCCACACTCGGTAAATACCAAATCGGTAATCACCGATTCGGTAATCTCCAATTCGGTAACACCCATTGAACCCTATGGGCCTCCTGTCCCGTAGGAATGAATGGGAGACACCGACTCGGAGATTACCGAATCGGTATTTACCGAATCGGTATTTACCAAATCGGTAAAATCCGATCTCGAAAATTTGAATAGATGACATGTGAGCCAGTGAACCAATCAGGGACACCCACCACACCCCACAACAAAGCAACTGAGAAAGCAACCAATCAGATGCAAGTACCACACCCCAGTACCTGGAGGTGGCCACACCCATGCAGGTGCAGAGCATCAGAACTGTAGAGAGAGCTGGATGGGAGACAGAGGAGCAGGCTGCACTGAGCCCAGCAGAGCATCACCATGGAAGCCCAAAAGGATGGAGGTGACAGAAAGAGGAAGCTGAAATTCAGCACAACTGAGCTCCAGGTGCTGGTGGAGGAGGTAGTGCAGCATTACAGCCAGCTTTTTGGGAGACAGTCCCTGCAAGTAGCAGAGTCTGTAAAGAGGAACACCTGGCTGGCGATCCAGAGCAAAGTAAATGCCCTAGGAGTCACACATTGTGAAATAGATGACATGAAGAAAAGGTGGTATGATCTGAGGATCACCACCAGGGATGGCGAAGACAGCGAAGATAGCAGAAGATCGAAAGATGATGCATCGCGAACACTTTACTACATTGACCAGAGTCCTTAGGGGCGACACCGCCGGTGTGTGAGTAGTGTGCGACCCACTCCCATTTGTCACTTTAAAGCTCCCTTGAGCAGCGGGCTGACGAGCCTGGGATCCCCCACCTACGCGCCTGAGTGGTACTATACCTGGCAGATATTGGCAGCCATCGGCAACCCCAGTACACGGCCTATCCCTGCTGATGAGGGGTAATACCCCGAAACACGTGTCCAGGGATGGCGAAGACAGCGAAGATAGCAGAAGATCGAAAGATGATGCATCGCGAACACTTTACTACATTGACCAGAGTCCTTAGGGGCGACACCGCCGTTGTGTGTGTAGTGTGCGACCCCACCCCCATTTGTAACCACCAAAAAGAAGATCGCCACCCAGAGGAAGGAATCCGCAGCCACAGGTGGGGGAAGAGCCGTGCACCAAGCCTCACTGAACTGGAGCAGCTTGTGGAATCCACCATGGAGCCTGAGAGCATACACGGGATTGGGGGTGCTGACAGGTCAGCCAGAGCTGCAAGAAAGAAAGGTAAGATGCAGGGACATGTACCCCACCCATTCCCTGGCCCCTTCCCCTATGTGGGTGACTCACTCACAATCCAGCACACATGACAGTATACACCAGCAATGCATCATGGTAGTCGTAGTCATAGGAACATTCATCAAAGCAGCCAAGACTGAACACTGCATGCCATGCCACACTCCCCATACACAAGCAGTTGAGGCATATGAAATTGTGTGTTAGGTATTTGTGTGATTGAAATACACAGCTGATCATTGTCCATGTCTGCCCACAGGAGAGTCATCGCGCAGTGCAGCGCAGGGAGGGGAGTCAAGTGCACCAACAACGGCTGCGAGGGAGAAGCCCACAGACACAGCAGGACCTAGCACTGTCCCTGAGGTCATCACCACAATGCACAAACCCACAGCAATGGAGCAAGACACCACTGCACAGCCACTGTCACCACTGCTGTTTGAGACACAGACTCCGGCAGCACCTGCAGATGCCACAACACCAAGCTCAGGGTCCTCAGTGCAAGTGAGGCCAAGGAGACAGGACGTACCACCATTCAGGATCCTGGAAAACTCTAATGAGGAAGAAGTGGAGGCTCCCAGACCTAGCACTCCACCACTGGCTGGCAACGCAGGGCATCAGGGGTCATTAGGATCTGGCCGTGCAAGTGACCACGGCCGTAGGGCACATGAGCGAGAAGAGGGGCAGAATGTGCAGGGGGTCTTTGCTGGTCTGGAAACCACTATGGTTAAGGTCCAGCGCATGCAGGCCAAAGGGATCATGGCAGTGCACAGACAGGTGCGCATCCTGAACAGCAGGATGTCAAACATTGATCGGGGGATATGCGCGATGGCAAAAGGAATGGAGTCCATGGTCAAAGGAATGGAGTCCATGGCAGAGGGGGTGAGGGACATGGGTGTGCGCATGGGTTCCCTCTGTGACAAGCTGGAGAGTGATCACACAGAAAGGCGCAGGTATAGGCGCGAAGTCAAGCAGCTGAATCAGTCAATCAACCGTCTGGCAACTGCAACCACACTGCTATGCCGCCGGTCAGTGAACATGCAGATTGACATTGTGCACTGCTGCAGTGACTTGTCCAGGGGGATGGGAAGGGTGACCTCTGCTATGGAGGTACTGCTGACACAGCAGACAGCCACTGCTGGTAACACGTGTGTCGGGGACACAGAGGAGTCCACAAGCAGGAGTGGATCCAGCACGCCTGTACAGGACATTCGTCGGAGCAGCAGACTCCATGCAGATGACACTGGCACCACTGTGCAGGTTGACCCCCTGCCCCGTGGCTCCCACAACATTATGCATAAGCGCAAACATTAAAAAATCATCATGAACACAGGACAGGTCACAATGAAGTGAACTTTGGCCACCCAGTGTGAAAAGTAAATTTAATTTGGTTTATGTGGTTTTGAATAGTGCAGTAGTGCATATTAATGTGAGTGCTTCAAGACCTGAACATGCCAGTGTTTCATCACTCTATGAAAAGTATCTGTTGGTCATTTCTGCGTGTCGCAGTCTACCATCTGTTGCTGGTGCTGCTCCAGCTGCATTGTGATCGGCTTGTCCTGTCCCATCATCTATGTCCTCATGATATGTTAGTTATATCTCTGTGCCCTCCTTGGTGGCAAGATTGTGCAGCATGGCGCAGGTCGCAATAATCTTGCAACAGATAATTGGCATGTATTGCCGTGCACCTCCACTCTTATGGAGGCCCCTAAATCTACTTTTCAGCAGTCCAAAAGTGCGTTCACCACGCAACGTGTTGTTCTGTCTGCCACGTTGTAACGCCTTTCGCTCCTGGTGGATGGGTTCAGGTAGGGGGTGAGCACAAATGAACGCAGGGCATATGCACTGTCACCTGGGTGGAAAATGAAATTATGATTAGTCACATACTCATGATTGCTCCTTCTGCATAGCCTATCAGGGTGTCTAACACATACTTACCTAGCAGGTATCCATCACCAAAATCACCAGCCACAAGGCGTCTGTATATCCCACTGTTCTGGAATATGTAGGAGTCGTGGGTAGTCTTTCTATATATGTGTTCAGTTGCTGCAGGTGGGCAAAGTGGGATGTGCGTCATATCGATACAACCTATGATGTGCGGGAACTGTGCAAGTTGATAGAAATCGGTTTTAGTCTTTGCTAGTTCTGCAGGTGTGTCAGGGAACTCAATGTAGTGTTCCATCCTCTGCATCATAGCGTCAAGAAATTTTCTGAAGAAACCGTGACAGGCAGCTCTGGGACACGCCACCTACTGTAGCTATCACGTGCTGGTAGCTCCCAGAAGCAAGAAGGTGTAGACAGGACAACACCTGCACGTGGGGTGGGATGGCGTGTGCTCTTGGTGTTGGGTGTTCCAGATATGGGTGGAGGTCCCTGATCAAGTCCAGGATGGTTCTGGGGTGGAGTCGGTACCTTTGCAGGATCTCAGCTTCAGTCAGTTGGAAGAGAGTGATCCTCTGCCTACACACCTGCTCCTCCCTTAGCCAGACCCTCTCTCCTGCTGCCTGTATCCGTAGCCGCCTTGCAATAATGTAGAAAGCCGCCATTGTGCTTGCACTGTTGCATTTTGGGGCCTTCCTACATATCCTGTTCCTGGTTTCCACCTGCTTCCAATCCATGGTAAATACCGACTCTTAAACACCGAATTTCATGGTATTCGGTATTTTTGGGATTTGCTACATCTCAACAAGCCATTTTTACCATTTCTTATTTACCGAGTCGGTATATAAGAAATCGATATTTTCCAAATCGGAAAATTATCATTTCTTATTTACCGACTCGGTAAATATGAATTCGGTATATTCCGAATCGTGTAATACCGAATCGGTATTTTACCGACTGGTATTTACCGATTCTGTAAGTTTTTAGTCACATACATCTCGATGCTCTTATACCAGTCGGTAAAGGCCGAAATTACCGATTTTCGGCCGTTACCGACCGGTATTTGGCTTCCTACATCGGGCCCCTATTAAGTCATGTTGTATCTGAAATAAAGGAAAACAACAATGTTAAGGATAAACATCCCGCCCTTAATAGGGTAAGTAATTAAATCACTGCAAATCAATGACGTTCCTCATGGCGTGTGCCGAGTTGCAAAAGTCGTGTCCTGCACCGTGTTAGACTTAAAGGAAAAAAAAACAAATCTGAAAACGCTTCTCACCTATCAACCTAAATAGAATGAAAAGCGCTGTGATTCAATGAGCGGTGCCGGTATCATGTTTAAAAAGTTGCTCCTCGTTATAGTGCCATGGCATACAAAGGACAATGCAAAGGATAACATTTAACATATATAACACACTTTTTAAAAGGAAGAACGTTGCCTCAAGGTCAAAGGAGGGGGCGAGAGAGAGTTCCAGGGAACTCTGAAACGGAAAGAAAAGGATGGTTGCAATTCGGTTTTTAGTGGTATTCTCTCAGGTGAGAGACCGGGCAGTACTGTGATCGAAAAACCCCAGTTTGCCCGAGTTTATCTCTGTTGCTGCAAAGGAATGGACTTACTTGGTAAATACTCCTCTCCGGCAATGTACCTAGTAGGTTCCCTCGAGGCTCCATATTAGCGTGTCTCTGCCGGGAGCCGGTATTTGAGGAAGTGTTTCCGCCAAGTCGTGATACTGAAGACTGGAGCGGTAACATTCACAAAATGGCCGCCTCGATCTATGCTAATGGAGTGGCCCTGTTGTAGTGATAATGGCTTACGTGTGTAGTGTCTAAACTTATTTACACAAAAACATAACCCAACTTACAGTGAAGGCATGGTGTTGGGGTTAAAAACAGAAGTGGCATGAACAATATTTGCAATACTGACTGTGTGCTTTTGATTGCACAGGCGGTGGAGAGTGTTTTTTGCCGAGAGAGCGCTGAGTAGTTATACTCACTATCACGAGGGAAAATGAACAGTACCTACAGTGAAGTATTATACAAAGGCAGTAATGTGCGCATATTATACAAAGGTTGGGCAAGTGCAGTCATGATATAAAGAACCTGCCTGCTAGTTGTAAGGGGTGTCAACTGTATGAATTCTCATGATAAGTTCATGTATTATGTTTGGTCAATTTTAACAGTACCCACAGTGAAGGATTATATAGAAAGGCAGTCATGTATACATAGTCGGCAAGGGCTGGGCAAGTGTAATGGTGATACCAAAAAAATGCCCACTGAATGTACGGGGTGCCAACTGTACAAATTCTCATTCTAAACTAAGTTCATGGAAGACGTTTGGTTAAGGAAGCAGACTGATGATGATCAGACCTGTAAACCACGATGTAAACCCTGGGGTGAGCCATATAGTGCTTGTAGCCATAAGCTCTTGTGATGTATTAATAGGGGGTAAATAAGTGGATGGTGTTACCCCATTTCAAAAACACACAGGGTATGAGTGACACCCACTGAGTGTTCAGGATGAACTATCAGAAAAAAGAATAAATAGATACATAGATGTATGTAGTATCTCTGGGTGGTCCAGTCAACAAAGATATTATCTTGAAACTTTCCCCATGGAATGTTATCTTTCAGACCATGGCTGTCTGTGTGTAATTTGAACACCCAACATTGCTCCTTCTCAAGGAGTCTGTGTTCAAGATTGTCACTGTTTTTGATATGTTCAAGGATCACCCATTTTATGTTGTTTGGGGTGTGTTGTTTCTCAATGAAGTGTGATATCATTTTTGATGTGTTTCTTTTGCACCTAATGTTACTGCAGTGTTCAACAATCCTTGTGCTTGCTTTTCTTGTGGTCATTCCAACGTAATGTAGTTTGCAGATACAAATGATCATGTACACTACCCCTGATGTGTTACAATTCGTGAAATTGTGTATTTCCCAGGTCATTTTGTTGTTGAACACAACCTTTTTAGTTGCTGTGGTCCGGTGGCAGACACTGAAATTGCTGCAAGGATAGTGTTCATTGGGTAATGTATGTAGAGTTCTCTGCCCATCCCCTCTAGTTGTATTTTCGGGGCAAGTATGGACTAGATTCTTCCCTTTTCTGTGACTGAACATAGGTCTTGGGATGTCGAGATCTGCACTGTTCAGTGTCCGCCAATGTTTTTTGATGATCTTGGTTACTTTGTCTAATGCTGTGTTGTAGGTGGTGATGCATATTGGTCTTTTGTCATGTGTCAAACTTTCCTTTGTTCTGAGTTCTAGGAGCGCCTCTCTGTGGTTGTTGGCGGCTTTCTTTTTAGCTTTGGAGATTAGGTGTTTGGGTTAGTGCCTTATTATAAGTTTCACAGAAATTTCTTTTGCTTGGATGTTACAGTCTTCTCTTTCCTTGAAATTCCATCTCAGTCGTAAGAATTGCCAAAAGGTAAGTTGACTTTCAGTTGCCTAGGGTGAAAACTATCGTAGATCAGAAGACAGTTTCTAGCTGTTGGTTTGAAGTGAGTGGTTGTGCTCAGCCCACCTTATGTGGCCATAATGTTGAGATCCAGGATGACTAGTTAGGACCTGCTCATGGTGTAGGTGAATTTTAGAAAAGGGTCTTGGAGGTTTAGCCAATTGACAAAATCAGTGGCTTCATTTTCACTCTCCTCCCAGATCAGTAGTACATCATCGATGTATCATTTCCAGAGTTTCAGGTGTTTGATATGGGGGTTGGACTCATTAAGTATTTTCTGTTTTTCAAGTGGTGGACGTAAAGTCCTGCTACACTCGACGCGAAAGTACTGCCCATGCTGGTACCATGTACTTGGCAGAACAGTGTGTCTTCAAATTTGAAGTAATTCTCAGTTAAGGCCAGCCGGCAGCATTCCAGTATCACATGTCTGGGTGTGTGGTACACCCAGGGATTTTCGAAAAGGACATCTTCCAGGATTAGTAAGTTTTCCTTGTGCGGTAAGCTTGTATACAGGCTTTCTACATCATTAAATACCAATCAGGATGTTGGTTGTTGGATTTAATTGTAGGTCTTGGAGGAGGCATAGGACAGCGTTGGTGTCCTGTAAGTACGTGCTCGCACTTTGGATGATGGGCCGTAGAAAAGCATCAGCAAATTTAGAGAGGGTTTCTAGAATTGAACCGATACTTGACACTATTCCTCCTTGGTGTGTTTTTATGGTGATTTAGGGATTTTTGGTATGGCGTAAAAATATGGACTGTTAGGATTGGTGTTTTCTAGGAAATCAGCTTCCTTTTTGGTTATCCAATTGTTTGCTGTGGATTCCTCTGCCAGGTAAGCAATTTCTATGCGTAGGCGTTCAGTTGGGTCTTTCTCGATTTTAGTGTAATTCCTTTCATCTGCCAGGAGTTGTAGGCACACTTCTCGATATGCCGTAGTGTGTTGTAGTTCTATTGCGCCCCCTTTGTCTGCAGGTTGTATGGTCAATTTCTTCTCCTTGGCCAGCTGTTGTATGGCCTCATGTTCTTTTTTGCTGGTGTTGTAGAAAACTTTAATCGCTGTGGGGTCTATTTCAGACACTTTCTTAAAGACTGCTTTTTCAAAAGCTAGTAATTCCACAGGGCGACTTGTGGTTGGAGGTGTGAAGTTAGACTTTCTGTGGAGACCTGTGTCACTCTCGTTGTTTGTGGTAGGCGGTTTGTCCTTGAAGTAGACTTGTAGTTTTATTTTGCACATGAACTCATTTAGTTCACAACATATTTGGAATTTGTCCATGCTCGACGTTGGCACAAAATCCAGTCCCTTCTCCAGGACTGATTTTTGAGTTTTGACAAGGGTGGTGTCTGAAAGATTCACCACTAAGCTGGTGGGTGGCTGGTTGATGGGTAGTCCGGTGGACCCATGCTCCTGGTGTGGCTCCTTGAATTCTCCAGGGGTTGTGCCCATTGTACTTGTTGCCATCCTCTGGACTTTCCCCACTGTTGTCCTTTGCCGAGCCCTAAAAAAGAATGGTTCTGTTGTTCGCGTGCTTGGGTTTGATCCCAGTAGGTATTTGGCTGCTGTTAGTATGTCTGTAGTTGGAACAGTTGTGGGCCATAGAAAAAAGGTGGTCGGTCGCCATTTGGTGGAGGTCCCTGATATCCTGGTCAGCCAACGTTTTAGCCGCCACGGCTCCTGAAGCATCGTCAAGGTGGTCGTCTTGACCTGTTTCTGTTGTTGTTGTTGTAGCTGCCATCTGAGTGGTCTGAACTCGTGTCAAATCTGTTGCTGTTGGTATTATATACTATGTTTCTCCCGGATGGTACATAGTCTTCCCTGGTGTAAGGGTAGACTTTTTTGTGTGAGAAGTTTTTTTGGTCTTTCTTAAGTTTGGTATACTTGGTGTCTTTCAGGTTAATTTCAATATCCGTCATAGATTTGTTTAGTTCATCTAAGCGTTGTTTCAGATCCGTTACACTTTGGAAGGTTCTGAGATGGATTTCCAGTGTTTGTATGTCTCCCTTCATTTCTTGTGACAGTCGTGCTGCAGTTTTTATAATCAGTACTAGCCAGTCTCTGGTGCAGTGCCAGGAAATGAGCGACCAGTCTTTTTTGAAGGTTTTGTCCTGTCGAAAAATTAATGGTTCATTCCTTACAATCAACCCATGTGGGGCTGTATTAGATCTTAGGTATTCGGCCATCATGATGCCGTGTACCATTGTTTTCATTTGGTTCTTTTGAAGTTCAGAGAGATCATCCCAACATTGGCTTGATTCGTCTGAATCCCTATGTGGTACCCCCTTTATATGTTTACTTACCTGTAAAACTCTGTAATCCATACATTACTACCCCCTACCCTGACCCTCCCCTCCCCACGTCACCGCCCTGCAGGTCATCCCACTACCGACAGCGGATGATATTTAGGAAGGTCAAACCTGCAGATCTGTACCACAGGAAACTTGTGGGGTGCCGACTTTAGCTCCCCCAGCTATTACTAGGTGCGCTAAAATCTAGGCAATAATAATAATCTTAACTCCAACGCCTGCAATACAGATGTAATTTACCTTCTTGTAATAAGGTATTTTTGTTCCTATGACAAAGCAAACGTGAGGATGAGGATTTTCAACCTCAGCATGAGGTCAACTTTTCTATGATCCCTCTCACCAATGATTGCTATAACGTAAACTCTGAGTGAATAATTTCACCACTTTTCTATTGGTTCTGAGCAATATTGTTTGATGTCCTGGTGTTGTGATACCTGCTGCTGCTATACAGCAGTTCAAGCCTTCTCATCAGGCCTTGATAAATGTCCAAGCAGAGTTATAAGCAAGAGTTTCAAAAGCAGTTTCGGTATACTGGTTTTGTTTTTCAGACGTAAGCATCCAGCCTACTTTTTCTTTCTCTCTTAGCTCACGCAAAGTTGCTCATTACTGTTTGTATTCGCGTATTTCCTTAGGTATGCCAGGTTAAAGAAGATTAACTGGCAGAGCTCAGATTCTCAATGCACAAAGAGAAAGGGCCAATATTAACCACTGAATGTTGCAAATACCATTGCCATTTTTGGTTTACCCACATTAAAGCCGACGGTTCTTCATGATGTGTGTGAATCATTGCCTAACCCAGTAGCTGCTTTATGCACAGCGGCCCAGCAGGCTGCATAATACTGGTGGGATCCCCAATGTCTGCGCTTGATACACTACTTTCCTCCTTTTGTCCAGCCGGCCAACAGTCCACATCCTTGGTTCTCCATTAAAGCCAGAGGCACCGACTCTCAATGAGGGGGCTACAAGAATCCCCAGGTATCATGCCAGACACTTTGAAGCGCCCCCAGCTGGCCGTCCTTGAGAGGAGACCAGCCTGGCCTGTGCTGGTAGACTTGGGACACAGCAAAAAGTACAGCGATTAAATGAATGAATGACAGAATGAATAAATGAGAATGAAATATATTGCTGTAATTGATTAATTAAAATACTTACAATTACAGAGAATAGTTGATTACACATAAAATACAGGTTTTAAGTTAAGTTGTGTGTAAATGTTTTTTAAAAAGCGATTCTAAAATTCTTGCATAGGGACAAAGTTAAGAAATAGGTTTGGTGTTAAAACAATGATCCATGGCCTCACTGCAGCTAGTGAGTTTATTTACAAGCGTGATCTGTTTTATGTTTATCCATCGATCTGACTGCACCATTGGGAAGAACTTAAAAGGTGGACCAGGGACTCATGCTTACAGTCACAAAACTTGTATAGTGGATGTGCATAAGATTCCTAACGCCAAGTCAGTCTATATTCTTTGATAGGAAAAAACTTAAATCTCTATCCAATAACTTTTTTGTCTTGTTAATTATTGTAACTGCTCAAATAAATAATATTGGGCGTTCAGTGAGTCGTAATAGCCAATGATTAGAAAAGAGAACTTTATTTTAGATAGCAGGCAAATCATCTCGAAAACGTTATTTGAGTTTTGATTGAACATTTTAGAGTCAACCTTGATGGCTTGCTTTCCCAAATACTGTCAATTTCCAGAGCATATTTAGCCTCATTCTGGGCCATAGATTCCCTAAATTCTCCATGGATATTTATTTTAAGTTTAAAGAAGAATTTTATTGAGCAATGAAACAGAATAGGCAAAATATATTACAATACAAATTGCTGTTAAAACAATATCAGCTGTATAAATAAAGAGGAGAAGAAGGGGAGAGAAAAGGGGGGAAAGTAGAGAGAAAAAACAAGAAAAGCAAGGGAAAAAAGGAGTGAAACAAGTAGTGAAATGTAATAATAACAGTTACATGTAGAAAGTCACTTAAAACATTTGTAAAAATGTATATAAGCATAAAAATATTTAATACAACAGATGAACGAGAAATGCATATTCATGGCGGTTTGGAAACTTCTTCATTACGTGGGGAATGTAAAGGGAGAGGGCGGGCAGATAGATCCAAAAAATTTGTAATAGGTAACCACAATAAATCTCTTTTAATAGCAAGAGTAACAGGGTAAACATAAGCTCTATCTAGTCTGTGATTGTAGCAAACTCCATACCACCAAGCTTGAAAGGAAATCTTGGAGGTATCTTTCCAGGATTTGGTGATTTGTTGGAAAGCAACAGCTATGAGTAAATCAACAATAGTAGAATTATCAGCGGATTGAGACCTTATATCAGCGATACTTCCCAGAAAAATGTGTGGCCAAGTGAGGGGAAAATGAGAGGAAAAAATCTTATTGATCTGACACCAAACCTTGGACCAAAAAGAATGGACTGAGGGACAGGTAAATAACATATGTTTAAGATCTGCAGCCTCAGCAGAGCACGACCAGCAGGCTGAGGAGATGGAAGAGTCAATTTTATGTAATTTTCCAGGGGTAATCAAAAGTCTATTATGAATTAAAAATAGGGTCTGAGTTGTGTTCGCTGCTCTAGAAGATTTCCTTATTTTAGACCAAATCTTGTGCCAAGTTAAAATGGAAAAGGACTCGTTTAGGTCCAACTCCCAAGCAAGTTCAGTGACCGACTTACTGCGGGTGTCAGAATTTTCATGCAGGGCTTTATAAATTTGAGATGCAGAAGAGGAGGAAAGCAAAAAGAGTATGGTAATAGGGGGGATGTCAGTACGAGAAGAGGAAGATAAAAGAGCATTGTAACTATGTTGTACAACTGAGCAAAGTAATGAATATTTAGGTAGAAAAGAGGATGGTAGGGAAAAATGAGATTGAAGTAAAGGGAAGGGTATACAAACATCATCACGAAAAAGTTGATGGACCCAAGCAATTTCAAGGGTATGCCAATCTTTCCAAAAAAAAGTTTTATTTTTGATTGTACCAAATAGAGGATTGTAAGAAACGGGAACGATCATCCATACCATCTAGAAAAAAGGAGAAAAAGTTTTCCTAGCATTTTTAGGAATTGGGAGAAACATTCTATTTGGAATGTGCGATAAAGAAATAAATTGTTCAAAAGAAAAGGGATGAAAAAGGGAAGATTCAACCTCGACCCACAACGGCTGTGAAGACTTGTCAAGGGAACGTTCAGTAAGAAGAGAAGCTGAATGCATAAGAAAGAAGGAATCATAATATGAGGAGAAATCCGGGAAATTGACCCCACCCATATACTTATGACGTTGGACTTTGGCGAAAGACATTCTAGCCTTCTTATTTTGCACGCGAAAGCGAGAGAGAATAGAGTAAATAGTTTTATAAGTAGATTTGGGAATATTAACTGGAAGATTGGAAAGGAAAAATAGAATGAGCGGAACTTACATCATTTTTATAGAGTCTAACCTACCTCACCAAGATAAAAACAAAGGATTCCATCTTGCTGTGGAATCTTTCAAAGTGGTGTGAAGAATTTTAATATTCAATGTAACTGTATCTTTAATTACTGGAGTAAACCACAAGCCTAGATATTTAATTTTATCAGGATTCCAATGAAAAGAGGAAGACAAAAAATCAGAATGAAAACAAAAAGCATTCAGAGGTAAGATCTCACATTTATCAGTATTAAGTTTGTAACCCAAAACCGACGCAAAATGGGAGAAAAAAGCTGGAACAGACATGTGAGGATTAGAAATGAAAAGGAGAATATCATCTGCATAGGCAGAGAGTTTCAGCTGAGAGGTCCCATAAGGAAAACCTGAAATGTTGGAGTTTAGTCTGAGTTTTGTGAGAAAGGTTTCTAATGTTAAAATAAAGAGAAGGGGAGAGAGAGGACAGCCTTGGCGTACTCCTCGGAGGAGAGGAAAAGAGGAGGAAACAAGACTATTAGCTAATATAAAAGATCTAGGAAAAGAATATAATAAAGAAACATAAGAAAGAAACTTTGGGCCAAAACCAAACCAATAAAGAGTTGAGAGCATAAATTGCCAATCAACTCGATCGAACGCTTTCTCAGCGTCAAGGGCAACAGCTGCCAACGAATGTTGATAGGATCAGGATTTGCTGAGGACATTGAAAAAGAGACGTGTATTGTCGGAGAGATGTCTTCCCTTAATAAATCCAGACTGCTCTTTACCAATAAGTAGGGGTAAAATTGAATCAAGGCGGAGAGCAAGAATTTTAGCAAAAATGTTATAATCTATATAAATTAACGAAATAGGTCGATAATTTTTGCACAGAGTATAATCCTTATTATCTTTAGGAATTAGACAAATAAGAGCTTCTTGAAAAGATCCTTAAGACTTCTTAGACTCAATAAAGAAGGAAAACAATTGATGAAGTTTAGGTACCAGAAGGGCGGAAAAATGTAAATAAAATTCAATAGAAAAGCCATCTGGACACGGGGCTTTACCTTTCTTGATCATATGAATGGATTCTCATATATCTTTGGGCAAAATATTGGCCTCCAGAGAAGCAAAATCTACGTCAGGCATGGAAGGAGAAGGAATTGTAGATAAATATTGATCAATATCTGCAAGGCTAGGAGAGGACGCTGGAGTATAGAGTTATTGATAAAAATTCGTAAATTCATGGAAAATGTCTTCATCTTTATGTAAGGTGGTGTTCGAGGAGTCTACAATAGAGTCTATCTTAGTCCTTTCCTTTTTAACTTTGAGATATTTAGCCAATAAGTTTCCAGCTTTGTTCTGTGCACTATAATATTTAGCGCTAGATTTGAGAAGACATAAGTTAGCGGATTCCGTGGACATTTTATTGAAGGATAATTTTAGCCTGAATCAGCTGGTTTAGAGCAGCTTGATCATGAGTTGAAAAGTAAGAATGCTCCAGGTGTTTGATTCGGGAAGAGAGGGATTGAATAGTCTTAGTAGCTAGACGTCTTTTTTTGGCAACAAAATAAATAATGAAATCTCTAGCAGCAGCTTTAAAAGTATCCCATAATAGCTGAGGCGATACTTGGGGTGATTCATTAGTCGCAAAAAACGTGGAGGCAAAGGCAAGGAAATCCAATGTAAATTTAGTATCTGTAAGAAGAGCATTGTTAAATCTCCACCTCTTAGTGCCTTTCTTGGGAGGGAGTAATTCTAAACCTAACGTGACAGGGGCATGGTCAGATATTAAATTCGATCCAATATCAGAATGTAGAATGTGTTGAGTTAGAGCTTTGGAGACAAAAATATAGTATATACGGGATTGGGAACAGTGGGTAGGAGAGAAAAATATGTATTCCTGTAGGGAGGGCTGACAAAGTCTCCACGAGTCAACAAGAGACCTTTGGGATATGGCAGAGGTAAATTGAGTATGAACAGATGAGGGAGAAAAGTGTGATTTGGATTTTCTGTCAAGGAAGGGGTCCATAATCATGTTACAATCGCCACCTAGAATAAAGTAATCATCAGTGTATTGCATTAAAGAAGAGAGAATCTGAGGCTAAAATGATGGATCCTGTACAGTGGGAGCAAAAAAATAAAAATAGTTAAAGGAATTTTATCTACTAACAGGGATACTACAATCCATCTACCATCAAAGTAATTGTCCTGACTCAAGAGTTGAACATTTAAGCGCTTATGACAAAGGACAGCGACCCCATTTCGCTTTCCCGAACCAGGAGAAGCAAAAACATGACCAACCGTGTTCCGACGAAGTTTAGCAATCTCTACATCCTTAATATAAATTTCCTGTAACAATGCAATATCACATTTCAAACTAGCTAAATGGGATAGTACCCGTTGACGTTTAATAGGAGACCCCAAACCCTTCACATTCCAAGATATTGACTGTGAAGACATTTAAACTTTAATTTTGTAAAATGAAATGGTGAACAAATGAGAGAAATAATTCAATTCAATTCAATTTTAATATGATTTGGAATTCCATGGAATTCCACATAAAATACAAAATAAAAACAGCTTTTCCATACAAAGCAAAGAGATAAAAAACAATTTCACAATTACACCTATCGATACAATATAATTAGCCTCGTAAATCTGGTTTACTAAAAAACATCAGTTGTTAAAATACAAAAATTTACACCTCATTTTCGCTAAATTTCAACTGCGAGGGTAAATAATCTAATACGACACATTGAAGGGCAAAAGTATCATATCAATCGGCTTTTAATCTAAAAATCATCTGTTATCAGCAAAGACAAACATTTCGAAAGACAAAGGGTGTTAAAAAAGGTTTTTTTTGTTGTTTTTTTTGTTAGGAGATGATCTTGTCAAGAAAAGAATCAAAAATAGCAGCAATTATTTTCAACAGTACTAACTAAAGTGCTAATGCATTAATAAAAGTGCAAATGCTTTACTAGTACTTTGTAATGCAACACAAATAGTTAATTAACATTCCCACAAATATGATCTAAAGCAGTAAGGGTTGAATGGTATTATTATTTTTAACGGTCTATCAAAGTGCCAATAGTGCTTCAATAAAATACTGATACAAAAATGATTGCACACAATATTTTTTAAAATATCTACAATTCACCCATACCCATTCATTTTTCTTTTAATAAACATTTAAAAATTCTTTAAAAAAGCAGAACATTTTAAAACACATCAGCTCGGATGGGGGGAACATAAGAAAATTGCGGCCCTGTTCTGCCGTTGCAATATTATACTGTAAAAAACCATGCCTTAAATATTTGCGGCGAATTTGATGGAGTGCTGGACACACTATCAGGACATGATTAAGGTCTTGTACACCACCATTGCATATATTACAGTGTCTTTAATTTTTGGGGATACCCTCCCAAGCACCTGTCACAATCCTCAAAGGAAGCATGTTCAATCTCAGTAATAAGAGCACTCGGCGTGCTCCATGATACAGGTTCCAAAATACATATAGCTGAGGTTTTTTGACAATAAAGCTCCCCATAATGCAATCTAGCCTTCCATTCGCATTACATGTTTGCTGATCTCTTCTACTTGAGATCATATATATAGATTTTTTAATAATAAGCTTTAGAGCTGATTTATCTAAACGGAGTACTTCTTCAAAATCAAGATAAAAAATACTTAAAGATTTTAAATAATTTCTAAAAATTACACTTTTCTTTAGCAGATTAACAAAAATGTCCTTAAACAATGCAGCCCTTAATAGATTCTCCTGCCCATTCTGCAGAGCCTTACACCACCGCAAACACGCTGCCATCGAAAGCACATATGTAGAAAGGAGGCCAAATTCAAGTCTAAGAGCTGCAATGGGCGCAGAATAATTTAGATTACATATTTGGCGCCAGATTTTTCCTTCCACCTTCTCAAACATTGCCCACTCACCTTCATCTATTGTTTCAATTGCATAGTTTAGAGTCGGAGGAATCTTTATTTTATACACTGCAATAGTGTGAGAAAAATGTCTTTTTCCACATTGCAAGTAAAGGCGATTAATACCAGATGCTTGCGAGATGGCTTTACTTTTGCAATGGTCCAAATGTCTCTTAGCAGAGCACCTATTTGTAAAAAAAATTCCTAAGTACTGATAAAATTTTACTATTTCCATTCTTTCATCTCCTAAAAACCATTTCAAGTTTGGTCTAACCTTACAGCCACTATGACTAAAAATCATCACTTTGCTCTTCGAAATGTTTATCTTTAAAAAATAATCCTTAGTATACCTGACCAATTCCGTTAATCGCCTCTGGAGTCCAATTGGGGTTAGATCCATTAATATTGCATCGTCCGCATATAGCAGACAGCTTATTTTTAGATCACCCACTTGTGGAGGATCCCCCTTACATTCCCCTAACCGGCTTGGTAGATCATTTATATAAATTGAAAAAAGCAATGGGGCCAATAGGCACCCCTGCTTCAGGCCATTATTAGTGGGGATTTTCTTTGAAAGGCCCTGAGTCCCTCCTAACAAGACTTGAGTCCATGTTGATGAGTGGAGTGCTATTATTACTCTTAACAAGTTCCCGGGTATTCCCATAGCAAGCAATTTCCTCCACAGCGTCCCTCGGTCCACCCTATCGAAAGCTGTGGAGAAATCAATAAATGCAGTATACAATGAGGACCTCCGACCCACAGGATATTTATCGATCAGGGTCTGCAGGACAGATATATTGTCTAACGTACCACTGTTCTTCCGGAACCCTGATTGTTCAAGAGGAATTAGATTATTTCCAAAAACCCACTCTTGTAGATGTACCAAGATGCTTTTTGCAAATAGTTTTCCAGTTGCATCTAGAAGTGAAATTTGCCTGAAACTTGCCGGAGAGTTTTTTGGGCCCTTTTTATATAGCGGAACTATAATGCTTCCCTTCCAAGAGTAAGGGATGACCCCGAGATTGTAACAATGGGCAAACAGTGGTTGTAATAATTTTGCCCCATCGCCACAGTCATTCTTTATGATGGCCACGGGGACATCATCTGGGCCCATTGCCCCAGAATATCTTGCCCCCTTAATATATCCTTCAATTTCCTTCGTTGATGGGGCTTCGACATCACCTACCAATTGAGAGATTTTAGTAAACCCGTCATCATCTTCAGCCCCTGTATTTGTGGCATACAATAGAGATATATAAGTTGACCATTCTACTTCTGGAATTAACATGGGTTGGGATTTTACTACACTATCGCAATATTTGGCTATTAACGCCCAATATTTCCTGCTGTCCCCTGAAAGCGCCACTTCCCGGAGTTTAACCCATTTTTCATCTTCAGCAGCCCTACGATCTGCTGCTACTTTCCTTTTCCGGACCTGTTTTAATCTATATATCTCTTTTTGTCTTAGTGCTATAGGGTCTTTAAATTGGAGAAATAGAAAAATGAGAAAAATACAAGTGAAACGTAACTGTATGGAAAAATGCGGAGAGAAGACAAATAACTGTGAGCAAGAACAAAGTACCAGAGAAAGATATGCGAAAAAATGAATATAAAAACAGAGTACTGATGGGAGAAAAGAAGAGAAGAAAAAGAAAAGGAAAGAGAGAGAGCAAGAGCAGAGAAAAACAGTAGTAGGACACTACATGCAAAACGTATAGAGAGAAAACGTAAGTAATGATAAAATGTTGCAACAAAGACATACCACAAAAAGATGATAAGAACAGGGGTGGTGAAGCCACATGAGGGGAATGGCACGCTGGAACAGAAAAACTCCACAACGAGGTCATGAGGACAGGAAACATCCCCAGGGGAGACATCAGGAAGGATAAGACGACGAGGGACCATTAATGAGCTACCTAAGAAATGAAGAAGAGAGAAAATTTACGGAACAGAGATGCAAACATTATGCAAACGAAATACCGATTGTGAGACGAAAAACACAAACCAAGCATTCATTGGGCAAAAATATACAACACGGAGAAACCACATGACACGACCGAAAAAATATCTCTAAGTAAATGATGTAAAACAAAGGAAGAGCAATGAAATAAATACAAATAACCAGCAGAAACAGACAAAATTAGTGGAAGAAACTCATGGTCGAGGAATATCCATGGCTTCCGTCTTGCAATTGTTCAAGAACTTTCGAAGTAATTCAGGATCTTCAAAGGTCGTCGTCTTATTATTGTAGGTGACCTTGAAAAGGCACGGGTGAAACAGACCATATCTGGCGTTTAAGTTGCGTAACTCTGGTGTGAAATCCAAAAATCCCTTCCGACGATCAGCTGTTATTTTGGCATAATCCTGAGCAAAAAATAGATTCGCGCCATGCCAGGTGATTCTCCCGCGTTGCTTGGCCGCCTGAAGAACCTTCAGTAAATCGGTGTACTCCAAAAATTACAAAATAACACCTTTTGTTTTAGAAGAAGATGATGTAGAATGAGGAAGGGGACCAAGACGATGAGCATGTTGGATATTCAATATAGGAGTGTTAGGAAGCCCCAAAAGTGTTGGTAAAAAGGTCTGAAAGAATGATATTGGAGTTGGCCCTTCAAGACCTTCTGCTAAGCCATAAATATGGAGATTATTGCGCCTATTACGATTTTCCAACTGTTCAATCTGCTGTTTAAAGTAGAGGATCTCGCTTGACATACTGGGAAGTTGGTTAGTGAGCTCTTGTACCTTATCGACACGAGACTCCAAGACGCCAACTCTCTGCTCCGTAACCAGCCAAGAAGACTCCAAGTTTTGCAGACGTGAATTAGTCTCCTCCATGTGCGGTTTAAGTGCACGAATTTCTTCGAAACGAAGCTCCATAGAGATGGATGAGGACGAATTGGTGGGGGATGGTGGATTTACTTTAACACGTTTGCCAGAGGTAGACGCTGTCGCAGAAGGAGTTTTAGCATTTGGCTTCCCCCCTGTTCGGGAGATAGCACCTTTGGAGACGACAGGTTCTTTAGTGTTATCCTCTGTTGTGTCTTGAAGAACATTAAAAGGATTGATGTCTTCTTGCGCTGCCTCAGAGGGCTGAAGAGGTACAGTGTGATTGACACGAGACATAGCTATAAGTCCATACACCAAAAAATAAAATGGAGAAAGTAAAATTCACTAAAGTTCGGAGACATTGAGAAAGAAGCTGTTATGTGCTTGGCATCAGGTAGGCGCAGGAAAAAGAGACTTTTGTTTGTCTGGCGTTATGTAAGCATTGACAGAGAGAGTGTTATTTGAATGGCATCTTAAAAGCGCAGCAAGAGAGATTTCAGGTGCTTGGGAGCTCGGAAGCACAAAACGAGAGATTTGTAATTTGCTGGGCTGCCTATAAATGTAGATAAGTAGGCTGTCATTTGTTGGGCAGCATGTAGGCGTTAAATAGAAACTTTTACTTCACTTGATAGCATGTAGGTGCAGAAAAGGGAATTCTCTGCGTGTCTGGCATTGTGCAGCAAAAAAGACCCTCAATTCTTCAATAATGGCAGAAATTCACAAGTCTTGATGAGGAAACTAAAATAATAAGTAGTTACATTTGAGGAGTGAAAGATGCGTCACACTTCTGGAGCACCAGAAACACTTCAGGTATCAAAGCAATTAATCGCGGCGTCAGCGGCAAAAACAAAATGGCGGCCGCGACATTCCTCTGAGGTGTGAGAATAAAAAGAAAAAATATGCAGCGCTGGGCTCACCCTGCAAGGTTTTCGTTTGTTGGTCAGACAGTGCTCACATTCCGACGCCTGGGAAATCTTAAGTAGAGGTCCGAGCAGCAACTATGTGTCCCGGAGACGACAACGGCCCTCACACCGCGGCAGAGCTCTCGGAACCAGCAGCCATCCCGGAAGGCTCAGAAGCCACCCCCCTTCCATGGATATTTATGATGGCCAAAAGTAAGAGCTAGAAGGTGTTTGGAATATGTTACTTTTAGGATGTTGCCTGCTGTCGAGCTGCATAATTTAGTTTGAAGCTTGCATAGGCCAAACGTGATGGAGGCACCTTTGTGCCTAAATTCGCGAAATGCAGTCCTAGGATCCCCCTTTCTGTTAGTCACAAACCACGGTAATAATAAGACTTATTAGCAAGATTACATTCGCACTGATTGACCTGTTTCCCAGCATGCACAGTGGGCACTAACAGTCAGGTTACATCCTTCCCAGTGGATATGTCTTTTCGAAATATTCTTTGGCTTTTGAGTGGAATTTCTTGATATGAATTACTGTTTACATTCATCACACACCGGGCAAGCGCCTTACGACTAAGAGGAGGAGGTTAAAGTAGTCTATTGTTAAGGTGATGGGAATTGTATATATACAATTGTGTTTATTTATTCAGTAGAAGGATGTGGAAAGAAAAGTTCTCTGATCAGAGATTCTTCTACTGCAGGTCTCATCTCTGCTTATCCATCAAAGGTTTTCGAACTATTAAAGTGGTTTTAATGAAAATGCATATTTGTATTAACACATCGAGATTAATCTAATGAAAATAAAATATCCAACTAAGTCACTGTGTTTATTTTAACATGAAGAGTGTAGGTCTCAGTTTCAAAATGGTTGTTACTGTCACCGTCTTATTCCTGCACGCAGTCATCTTCCTGTCCTTTACATATTGTGCCTCCAGCATAGAAATTGTATTTTGTAGGCATTGTTTTGAAGACAAAGTCATGCTCTCATGTACAACATGATGCTTCATTCTCAAGCTTCAATCTCATGCTGTGTTAGCAAAGTGAATGTTTTCTCAAGGTCTCACCTATTGGGACCGAAATGTAATTCTCATGAGAACTTATCCTTGATTGTAATAGAATTTGTACTAACCACAAGGTTTCGCAGGAGCACCGGGAATAGAAATTGTATTATTAAGGCCTATGGGACAGTGCCAACAAATATGATTTTAAACTATATCGTTCTTTTTGTAATACGATTTGCTGGGATCTTTGGGCTGTAGCACATACACACCAAAAAGCAAGAGTTCTACTGTATTTTACCCTATAAAGTGGGCTTCATCCAGAGGGTATTGGGTTCTCTTTCTCCTGATCTTTCGTAGGTGACACTCTGTCAGACTGATCTCTGATTAATGATCTATTTACTGAGCTGCATTATACACTGTTGTGCTATTTCATTATTTGCTTTTTATTCTGAGTTTCATGCTTTTATATAATACATTAACTGAATTACTCTTTGCCATTGATTATGTTTTTTTAAATTCCTTTAAACTTTCAAAGAACCTTTATGGTTTTTATTGTAATACTTCTCAGGCTTTATTATGAAGCATAATGTGCTTTAAATGTAATCCTGAACTGTTATTTGATATCCAATTAACATGTTTACTAAGTCCAGTTGTAGAGCATAAAAATCCCACACAGGATTGATACTACTCCTAGTTCAACAGTAGTGCTTTAGACTGTAGAATAGGGTAAAAGTGCTACATCTCCCCCAAACGACAACAGGAACCATTGTCTCTTGCCCCCAACGCTTTTGGCCCAAGCACATTTCCTCTCACTGCCCTTGGTTTTATACAGGGAATCTATGAGCTGCTAAGGAGAGGAGAAGGTAGACCCAATGCATTTCTGTGTGTGAACTATGGATCATGATACCAGTGACCAAAAATGTATGCTCTGCTACTATCACGGATGTACGTACTGCTTGTGATTATTGATGCATTTACTGCGTGACACAGATGCACAGCTTCTTCACCCTCTGAGGCGGAAAGCCGGAGGTTCTCACGCTTTACCTTCGCTGAATACTAGCAGCGCTTTGCCACGCTTGATTTAATAAGCATTTTATGTTCATGTAACTTGTGGGGTATCTCACATTTAGTTTGTTTTAATTTAGCGCTTGCATCTGGAATTGTCTCCTCACCTCCCTCTGCCGTCTGGGCCACTCTCAGCTGAGTATTGACGCTGAGAGTTGGTCCCGGGGAGGCGAGGGCAGGACAGCGGCCATATTGGGTCGGGCTGCGCCGTGACGCGCTCCAGATCGCTTTAAAAAGGGCTCGCCTCCAGGAAACAGGTAGCTTCTTCACCCTCTGAGGCGGAAAGCCGGAGGTTCTCACGCTTTACCTTCGCTGAATACTAGCAGTGCTTTGCCACGCTTGATTTAATAAGCATTTTATGTTCATGTAACTTGTGGGGTATCTCACATTTAGTTCGTTTTAATTTAGCGCTTGCATCTGGAATTGTCTCCTCACCTCCCTCTGCTGTCTGGGCCACTCTCAGCTGAGTATTGACGCTGAGAGTTGGTCCCGGGGAGGCGAGGGCAGGACAGCGGCCATATTGGGTCGGGCTGCGCCGTGACGCGCTCCAGATCGCTTTAAAAGGGGAAGGGCCTCTTCGCGTAAGCGAACGCGTCGCGGACGCGCCGGATGCCCGCCGGAGTCACGCCAGAGTCCAGCCCGTCTGCGCCCGTCCGCGCTAGGCTGGGCTCTGGGCGCCGGCATACTCTTTTATTGGTGAGCAAATCCATTATTTTAATCATGGTACTTGCATATTCCTTTGATGAGCTATATGCTCTACGTGATAATCCCAATAATAATTGTGCCATCTACCCTTTCCCCCCTACCAGGTTTCGCTGTCCTCACTGTAACCTCTCATTAAAATCCCCTACTATGTGTAGATCCCTATGCTACTGAGGCAGACGAAATAGACAGGTTAGCCCCGGGATAGTCCCCCTTCGACCCCCGCTAAGTTTTTGGAGTATAAACTGTAGATCCCTGCCACAACACAGTTACAATATATATGATTTTCTTGTCGAACATCAACCGGATGCAATATTCCTGACCGAGACTTGGCTTAGGGACTGCTCAGGTCCGGATATAGCAGATGCCATTCCCTCCAATTATGCTATTCTTCATCAGGATAGAAACTCTGGCAGGGGGGGTGGAATTGCAATTATCTTCAAGAACATATACACTTGTAAATTGGTTGATGCCACCCAAAATAACTGCGAGTCAGCTCTATTCCAACTGTTCATTACCCCTCAATTTACACTGTCAGGTCTACTGGTGTATCGTCCCCCCGGGACAGCTAGCTCATGGATAACCTCATTACCGGACCTTTTAGCCCCGGTCATGCTCAAAGCGTCTAATTTTACTATTTTAGGAGACCTAAACATACATCTAGACGACAATGAATGCCCTCACAGGAATCAGCTCCTCTCTACCCTGGAAGCTTTTAACCTCCAGTTACACAACACAGGTCCTACACATTGTGCTGGACATTTACTTGACCCTATTTTTTCTAATTTGCCCTTAGACTGTTCCCGTGAAGCTCTACAAATTACCTGGTCTGATCACGCAGCTGTCCCTTTTTCCTTAGACATGGCTGAAATAGCCACTAGATCTGCGACTGTAAAACAGGGACCTTTTCGAAATTGGGGGAAGGTCAGTATTCCAGAACTTAATAAATTACTGATTAAAACACTCCCGTCTATTGACGCACCAGTCACTGTTCTTAACAGTGCTACTGAACTTTGGCTAACCAATGCTGTAAATCGGGTACTACCAACTACGTCAAAGCCCACAGTATTACATCATCCTCCAGCCCCATGGTACTCGGAACAACTTAAGAGTCTCCGCTCTCAATGCAAGACCTTGGAGCGGAAATGGAGAAAAGGCTATTCCCCTGAATGTAAAATCATTTATAAAGAAGCCTTAAAAAAGTACCATAACAGCTGCAAAACTGCTAAAGCAAATCACACTACAAAAACAGTGACTGATGCACAAAACTGTCCTAAGGTGTTATTCTCCGTTGTGAAGAAACTGACTGGGGCAAATTCCACTCCCCCTCCTCCGGCTCTTGATGCCGTCCAGTGTCAGTCCTTAGCGGATTATTTTATAAACAAAGTGGATCTGATTTATGATCATTTCTCTCCACCTCCAGAGACCACTTTTATCGCCCCTAATACGGTTCAGGAATTGGTGAATACCACCACTGATGCCGTAATCTCCATCTGGCAGCCCCTAGACGCCACTTCCTTTGTGTCCTGTCTAAACAGTGTGCGTTCTGGTTCCCCATTGGATGTGCTCCCGGACAAAATATTAAAACAACTGGATCCTCTTACTCACCCTTTTCTCATTAAACTACTAAACACCTCTTTGAGCGAGGCCCAGGTTCCCCTACCTTGGAAACACGCCATGGTGGTTCCTTTACTAAAAAAATCGGGCGCCGATTCCTCTAATCCCGCCAACTTTCGCCCGATATCCTTGCTGCCAATCTTTTCGAAGATACTGGAGAGACATATTAATTTCCAGCTATCCCAACTGGTTGAAAACACCGCCTTTCTCCATCCGTCTCAGTCGGGTTTCCGGTCTAGGCACTCAACTGAGACAGCGCTCCTGGGGGTAACAGAGAGTCTGAGGCACGGTGTCGACCAAGGTAACACCATGGCGCTCATCCTGCTGGATTTGAGCGCAGCGTTCGACACCGTGTCACACTCCATCCTTATCGACTCTCTGAAATCTCTAGGTGTGGGTGGCCAGGCTTTGGCCTGGCTGGTGTCTTTCCTTAAAGACCGTAGTTTCCAAGTGTTCTCTCCTAAAGCTGCTTCCACCATTTGTCCATCTACCCGCGGTGTTCCCCAAGGCTCAATTCTTAGCCCCTTATTATTTAATATTTACGTTAAACCCTTGGCATCAATTGTCGAACAGGCTGGGCTAACCCTATTTTCCTATGCTGATGACACCCAGATTGTCTTCTCCCTATCAGGGAGAGACGAGAACAACATCTCCGCACTTAAGTCTGGCCTCACTCTTGTGGCAGACTGGATGCGGAGAAACTGTCTCAAACTGAATGGGGAGAAGACCGAGGTGGTCATTCTGGGTCGGAATAAACATCTTTGGGGCCCCCACCATTGGCCCATCGAATTGGGAACTGTACCTTCACCTTCCACTGCAGTTCGTAACCTGGGCGTCATTATTGACGACAGGTTAACTATGAGACAACAGGCCACTAAGGTTGCTGCCATCTGCTTTGCAACGCTGCGGTGGCTCTATAAGATCTTGTGGATGCTTCCACTCTCCTCCCGCAGAACCGTAGTCCAGGCGCTCGTAACATCTCGCCTGGACTATGGTAATATTCTCTACTTGGGCGCAGATAAAGCCACCTTGCAGGTATTACAGGTAGTGCAAAATGCGGCTGCGCGCCTGCTGAAAAACATTCCCAGACGCACTTCAGCCAAGGCCGCCTTACGCGACCTTCATTGGTTGAGTATGTCTGAATGCATTAAATTTAAGGCACTATGCTATGTGTTCAAGGTTAAGCAGGGTAGTGCCCCAGCCTACCTTCAAGGGTTGATAATACCTTACAGACCCATACGTCCACTAAGGTCATCGGACATGGGAAACTTCATCATGCCAAAATGGAAGCTGACAAAAATGGGAGGTCGTTCCTTTTCTACTCTGGGCCCCAAATATTGGAACTCCCTCCCACTGGCTCTAAAACTCGAGACCAACTTGTTCCGCTTCCGTAAGGCCTTGAAAACATGGCTTTTTTCTCAACGTGCCCTATAGCCTGCTGTGATTCAGGTTAGGTGAAACTGCCTCCTTTTTCTTCTACAGTCTATCCCTAGCGCCGGGAAACCCATTGTGGGTAGCTGTGCGCGATATAAGCTTAAAAATAAATAAATAAATTTACATCCTGAGTTCATAGATGCAAGTACTTCATGTTACCAGACAGGCATTTACTTGTTCAGATAATTGTGGAAATACATGAGTAGGTGCTCCTCCTTAGCGTTAAAATTATTTTACCCAAGAAAATACAAAATTCCAATTAATATTTATTTTCTGCTGTTAATCTTCATATTTATATCATCATTCATAAAGTATCATTGTTCTCCAGAGTGAAAGTTTTTTAGACATTCAGCAGCCAACACGTATTTTGCCCCTTAACAGGCAGTTGGGGCAGGACTTTTTCAAGGTTTTTACAATATGAGCAGCGAGAGTTTATCATGTAGCGTAGTATTTGGCAAAATATGTTGCATCAAAGTGAATCTAGAAACACAGTATATTTTGTAGTCAGAAAGCAGCAAGTCCAGGGTAAAATCGAACATCGCTTCTCTGGAGAGCAATGATAATTTATGAATCATGATATGAACACTAGTTCATTATTGGAGTCTTAATACATGTTCCTCTTCGGACCATTGACACATGAACCCTTGAAGGAAACTGATGCATGTTACTGCCTGGGGCAATTAGGGTATTTAACAGCCTCAATACTTCTTAATGCACAGCCTGGGACCACATTAATGTAAATACTATGTTAGGCTTTTGGTGCACATTATTGTCTTGATATTCATTTGATACCATTTTGTGTACCATTTTTTACTAAAGGGGTTTAAGAATTTAGAAAACGTTTTAGGCCAAGATCACGTTGTATTGCTGGATGTTTAAATGTTGATTATATATTTACAATTTTGAAAACTGAACTAAAACGTCCAGAAAAGAGCACAGGCTTGGTGGAAAACATGACAGGGTTCTACATTGTATTGTGTGTGCTAATGGAGAGGTAACAGTGAAACAAGTAGGCACACATACCGGTGTATTTACTGTCAGGATATGCATTTTGGGCAGACCACCTTTTGCAGATGCGGATGGATCACATCTGACCAACTCAATAGTTTGTTGTCCAAATTGTCACATGGAAATTTAGAGGCTTGAACTCTCCCATTAAGCGACAGAGAGTCTTATTTCACCTCTCCAAATTAGATGTTAACATTGCGTTACTGCAAGATTCACATCTCATCAAAGTAGAATCACTAAAACTCAAAAGAAATTGGGTTGGTGAAATCTTTTTCTCACCAGGGGATGGCAAAAGGAATGGGGTTATAACTCTTTGTCACAAATCACTGAATGCCAAGCTTGTGTCCCAAGAATCCGACACAGAGGGTAGGTGGATTTTCACTAACCCCCCTGTTGGGGAAAATCCCTCTGTCTTTACTTAACATTTATGCCCCTACTAGCGATAATGCCACGTTCTGGTCTCGTATATCTCAGTTATTGCTCAAGTACCCATCAGAAAACTTTATTCTTGCAGGAGACTGTACCCAAGTGATGGACCGGTTCATAGATAGGAATTCTAAATCTCCCTATATCCCAAACACGCCACACAAAGTTTTCACACAAACTATTCAACAAAGAAACTTATTAGACTCATGGCGCCTCTGCAACCCATCCACAAGAGAATACTCTTTTTTTCCCTCTCCACAACAAACACAGTCTCGAATAGATCGTATTTTTAATTCACGCAATATTTCCCAATCTTTACGTTCTGCTGACATAGGCCCTATACTTATCTCAGACCATGCACCTGTTTCAATTCAATAGGACATTTTAGATCAATCCACATTACCAAAAAAATGACGTTTCAATAACTCTATACTCCTTGACCCTAATTTCAATTCATCTTTTACTTCTTTCGCTCAAGAATTCTTTCTCATTAATTTAACAAATGATGTCTCCTTTCATACAGTGTGGGACACCTTTAAAGCCACCGCTCGGGATTTCATCATTAGATTAGTGTCAAATAAACGTAAAACCTCACGCATATTACATAATAAGCTTCTTGCTAAGATTAAAAAACTTGAGCACTCTTTTCATACATCCAAGTCGAAGGATTCCCTTAAGGATCTTATCAATGCAAACATCGCTTTTAACAAATCCACTACCGAGCAGGTCTCCCTATACTTACTGAAATCCTCAGCAAAGTATTATGTTGGCCAAAACAAATCGGGCAAACTTCTGGCCAATTATCTAAAGATTAAAGAACAGAGACTTCATATTGACTCCATTGTAGACGATAGCCAAGCATCGAAATTCAAAGACACTGAAATACTCCAAGAATTTGTACATTTCTATCAATCCCTTTACACACCAGAAAACACACCCTCAGATACAGACATATCCCAATACTTCTCCACAATTAAAAAATAGATTTAGCTTCATTGGAAGCTGAACTTACACAAACAGAATTGTTAAGTGCTTTAAAAACTCTTAAAAAAGACCCAGGCCCTGACGGCTTCACAGTGGAATTTTATTTACATTTTGTCCATCTACTACTCCCACACTTGCATACTCTTCTTACTTCCTTTATTGCTTCTTGTAATTCCACTGGCTCTTTTTCCGAAGCCTTGATCTGTCTAATACCAAAAACTGATAAAGATTCTCGTTACTGTGAGAATTATAGACCTATATCCTTAGTTAACGTAGGCTATAAAAAAAATTGAAAGCTATAGCCCTAAGATTAGAACCACATCTTCCCATGCTGCTTGGAAAAGAACAATCAGGTTTTGTCAAAGGCCGCAACATCACTGACAATATACGCTTATTCTTTGATATTCCGGACTCCTTAGCGGCCATTGCGTTAGACGCAGAAAAGGCCTTTGATAGGGTTTACTGGCCTTTTATCTTTCACACTCTCAAGTGGTTTGGGTTTGGGCCAAGAATCTTTTCCTTAATATCTCTACTTTACCCCAAGCCCAAGGCTGCCATATCTCCTAATGACCTCATCTCCCCCTACTTTAATCTTGAACGAGGAGTACGCCAAGGATGACCCTTGTCCCCTTTTCTTTTCAATTTTGCCTTAGAACCCTTTCTCTCAAGAATACGCCAGAATATCTCAATGACAGGCTTTGTTTCTGACCCCCACCAAATTGTTGGCAGCATATGTCGACGACATTTTGTTTTTTCTTTCCCAGCCACAATCTTCACGTACAACTTTCATGGGAGAGGTTGAGGCCTATGGATTGGTATCTGGCTATAAACTTAACAGAGGAAAATGTGAGATACTACCCTTAACCAAATACACCTTTAAGGAAGACTTTAAGATCTCCAACTTTACTTGGAAACCTAAACATATAAAATATCTGGGCATTTGGTTCTCTCCCTCTATAAAGACATCTATCTCTTTAAACATAGACAAATGTTCTGCCAAGCTTAAAGCATTGGTTGCAAGAAGGCATCACCTTCATCTTTCCTGGTGGGGTCGTCTGGACACAATTAAAATGATGTTGACTCCGATAGTTTTTGTATACTCTTTCTAACATTCCACTTCCCATTCCATCTAAATTCTTTCAAAAGATTAATTCTATTTTGACTTCTTTTCTATGGAACGCTAAAAAATCAAGAATGGCGCTAAAGAAATTGACAAGACCAAAATCTGAAGGTGGGGTCAATTTCCCTCATTTCTCTAATTATCACAAAGCCTTTCAGCTACGAAATTATCGAATTGGATCGCTAATCAATCGGAGGATAAACCTCTCTGGGTGGATCTTGAGTCCTCTTTTTAAGCACCCTTCTCATTTCAGTATCTTTCCTTTACTCGCAAACCACAAAAGCTCTCTATCCCTATAATCAAACAATCAGGTAAACTACTGTCCACTGCACCCCACTAAGTGGTACATAATTTAGACACTTTTCTCAACTCCACAATTTGGCACAATAAACAAATCCTTCTTAATAGGAAACCCATTTATTGAAAGGTTTGGAGGAACACAGGCCTGGGTGCATCAATTTTTAGATCAGGGCACATCCATTCAATTTACGTAATTACAAACTCTTTATCATTTGCCTTCTTCCTTTAAACCAACATTTTTGACCTTGCAGAACGCAATACTTGATACTTATACTAAACTCAAATCTTCACCTTCCTCATCCTCCCACTCCCTTTTCCCATGGCATAACCTTTTGCGCATAATCCCCAAAGCATCCACCATTTACTCCTGTTTAATGACACTGCCTGAGATCCGAGACAAAACCAAAGTGGAACTCCTATGGGAATCAGATCTGGGAATAAATTGGCATATCTCTTTTTGGAACAGAATTTGGACGAAACTTAGAAAATCATCCAGAGCGTCCAGCACAACACAAACCCTCTTCTTTATTTGAAATAGATTGTTTCTTACCCCCAAATACTTACATAAAATACACAACACAAATCTCAACACTTGCTGGACATGTTCCCAGTTTGATGCTGATCTCCATCGTATGCTGTTCACATGTTCATATGTTCTTATATTTTCAAAACAGGTCTGGCACCAAATCAACACTATATTTCACACCACAATCCACCTCTCCCATACAAATATTTTTCTTGGTAGTTTAACATCAGACTGGAAAAAAGTCGGTCCCAGCTACCACTTATTGATCTGTTAATAGCTGTAGCTTTTCAGCAAATATCAAAAAACTAGAAGGATTCCTCTAAACTGTCCTATTTAGCTTGGTGGTATGCTATATGTCACAACCATCGCCTCGATACAGCACTAGTCCACCCCATCTCTCTTGCTACTAAACGTTCTCACCTTTGGTACCCACTCACACAATTTCTAGACAATGCCGTGAAGAAAACTTCTTTACCCGATCCCTCACAACAAGAAGTTATCAAGCCTCCTTGACCTCCTATTGTTTGTCTGCAATTATGCTTGATTTATCATTCTCTATAATATACTTATATATATATGTTTATATATATATATATATATATATATATATATATTTTTTTTTAACAATTTTGTATTTTCGCAATATATTGTTATTTACAATTTCTGTGAACCTTTGTACTCATATCATCTTATATATTATCTTTTTACCACTTTAGTGGATATTATATGTTATTATTCTTTATTATACCTTCATGTATTTATGTATTAACAAATAACTGCGTATACAAAGTATTGTTTTAATGATCGTATTATTCTTTTCAATAAACCCTTTCTTGAACTTATTGAAAATAGTTTGTTGCCCAATAAGTGATGCCTATACATAAAATGATGCTGCTTGGTTGAGGTGTTTGACACTGAGTTAAAGTATTGCTCTGCTTTTTGGGGTTCAGACAAGTAGTTATAGCCCAGTGTCCTCAAACATCTTAGGCATGATGGTACCCATATCGAATAAAGCTGGACCTAGGATAGTCATTGAAATTCTTAGAATGATGTGGAGTATCTATGACGGACATAATATTGACACTGGCATAATGATGTTCACCCCTGCCATTATGTGGTCATGGCATGAAAACACACTTCAGTTAACTCTGGCACTGGCATATGAGCCTTACTCCTTTGCATGGCTTGGCGATCCTTGTTGTGGTCATAGCCATTCCTAGCATCATGCTTGCCCAGCACCCATGCCATAATGGTATATGATTCTACTATAATTATGACCATAGCATATGAATTCAATTTCTTAGCATTTTGTACCTTTTCGCTCACATTCACTACCAATGGTGTATATGTAAAGCTGTGGACAGTTAACCAATTATTGAGTGAGTAAAACCAGTACTAGCATTTAATTCGGTAAGTGGCAATGAACTTTCCCTAGCTATATCAACATTGCTAATGAGAACCAATCATCCATACGTCATTACATTTACTCATATACTCACCAATACATGAATCCATGTACTTTCACTCAGCACTCCACCCATGTGCTCATCCATCCACTCCTTCATGCACACACGTACCTACCCATTCATCTCTCAACACAGCCGAACTCAAAATGCACTTTATTGCTCACCCTCCATTCCTCTCCAATTCACATTATCTTTGCAACCTTTCATACAAACATGCTAATCGAAGAAAAAAAGCTGTTCAATCTGAAGTTAGAGCCTTTGGCTTTGTGTTATTTGTTCTATTTTGTTGATTCTTTAAAAGGAGGAGTAGCAGCTGAGCATTTCACAAGAAATTGGTAGAGGCTAGTGGTAGTTTAGGCAGGCACTATAAGTCCCTATACTGAGCATAATGTGTGAGTTGTGAGTCTATGTTTCCACTGGAGGATATATGATGTACAACCATTAACATACAATCAGTGTATTGAAAAGCAGATTCCTCTCATACTCTTTATACCTTGTGTACTGTATTGTGGATTGGGATTTTGAAGTTTCCACCAACTACAAAGATTTGAGGGTTACAGGTTTGGAGTTAATCAATGTTTGGCACAATGTATTTTGTAAAGCCAATTTGCCTGGAGAGATTCTCATAATGTTAAAAAAGATCAGGGAGGCCCCTTACTTATCCAATATGGGACAAGGAGAATTAACAATATGAAATACTAGAGTTCCCTATCGTCATACTACGGCCACTAGATGTGACCCACACAATATCCTCTTAATCACTCTTTAACATGATAACAAAAACTTGTCCCAATAATAATTCAAAAACAGCAATAAAACTTATTGGTAAACAACAAGACTATCACAAAAATATTGTAAGAAAATATCATACATATTTATTCAAAACAATAATACGTTTTCATCAATACAAATATATGTGCACGAGGCACAATAATCACATAAAATCACAGTAGTTAAAAATCATGATCCCATTGATATTGGGTATGTTAAAAACAAGAAGCAGTTGTCGACGCAGCGTTTCGGTATTGTGGAGTTAAAACACCTACTTCAGAACAGTTCTGATATAGATAAAAATAAATGAAAATGTATTATTGTATCGAATAAATATGTATGATATTTTCTTACAATATTTTTGTGATAGTCTTGTTGTTTACCAATAATTTGTATTGCTGTTTTTGAATTATTGGCACAAGTTTGTGTTATTATGTTAAAGAGTGATTAGGAGGATATTGTGTGGGTCACATCTAGTGGCCGTAGTTTGACGATGGAGATCAAACAATGGAGGTGCTCAAGGCAAAAATAATTACTTTTTCACATGACCCCCTACAAAACGAATAATAATGGGTACACCCTGGTATTCCTCATCAGCTAAATTGAAAAACCATCCGCATTGGCATGTGAAGTCCCAGGTAGACCCGGGTGGAGTTCACGTAGCCGCGCTACGAGAACCTACGTGGAGCAGTAAAAAAACTCTGCAATGCTCCGCGGAGTTCCGCGAGCATGCAGAGTCACTTGTTCTGCATTATCGCAAGACATTTCTGACGTTTGGCAATGCGGATTGCTTGTTCGGGGGGAAATATTGCACAAACTTCACCACGCGGTCAACAATGGGAGTGACTATCTTGTTTTTCTACTCTTTGTATGGTTCTGGGGCCTGTTTTTCATCCCTCTCCAATCTTTTCAGTCCTTAAATTCTTACACAGTTTTTCCTATCTTTTTTTATTTATCATCTATCCCTCTCCCTTAGTGTATATTTTTTGTTTTATTTCTACTTTTACTGCATTTTTTGTACTGTTTTTCTATTACTTGCTTTTTTTTTACTTTCCTACTTCTTCTAATGACTTTATTTTTTACTTCTACATTTATTTTCTGACCTCCCCCAGAACCATGGCTAAGGCTACTAGTAAGAAGGCCACGGCTAATGCTAATGAACCGCCTTACTTGTGGAAGACGACGCCTGGAAGGAGTGTAGTCCTCGGCCCTGTTCTCCGAGGTGGAGGTGGCCACCCTTGTTTTTTTGTACAGCGCCACCTCCCCTTAACCTTGGCAGCAGGCGGCAGGCCTGGCTCCAGCTACGGTACCCAGGAGCATCTCCACTTGTGGGCGAGGGTGCGCTGGGCAGTGTTTCACTGCTCTGAGGTCCGGGCACTCACAACCAGCTGACTCACTTGTGGTCCGACATCCTGGACCGGGAGCCAGACGTGCTGGACCTGCTAGATGTTGGGTTTGTGGGGCGTGGTGAGTAGCTAAATATAGTACTATTGTGTGTTCTGTTCTGTGTTATTGGAAATATTTTTTTTCCAAATAGCAAGAATATTGCTGCTTACATGCAGGTAAGTTACATTTAAAAATCTTATATGATGTGATTGTTATTGTTCTAGACACTAGACAGGTGCTCGGCGCTTCTAATCTTACTTGTTTGCAACTATGTGCTCGATTGAGCTTATTATGTAAAAGAGTTAAGAGAACTTAAGTTAGGTGATGCTAGGGAGACTCCTTTCCTTTGTCCTGTCAATAAGATAGTGGTGATAGGTAGGTAGTAATTATAGTTAGTTACTTAGTATTAATTGGTAATTTGATAGCAGTCCGTGTGATGCATCCTCTGTCACATATTGCTGACTCCAGTCCTTAGTAGAACCTTTTGTAGTTTGTTAGTAAATATAGCAAATCATCAGCAAATCAGCAGCAACCAACCAACAGTTTGGTGTATGAAATATGCATCCATCCATCTATGCATTTTTGAGGAATAAAATAAATGGAAATGCAGACTTAGTGAACAATTGGCCCGTCAAAGGGGGGTGATTCATTGATGATTGTGAATGAGATCAAAACTTAAAAGAAGCAAATATAATTTTGGAAAATTCATTTCAATGTGGTACTTAGGTTTCGGATTCTTGAATCGAATGGAACACTGGATTCATAAATAAAATAACTAGATGGTCCGCGATTGAAATACTACTAGTAGATTTGATTAGATAGGTCAATTTTATTGCAATTTTCTTTTCCTGTCCAAAAATCTTTTTAGTGTGTTTTTTTAAAATATTTCATTAGTTTTACAGTAATCAATTTTTGTGTCTTTATTATAATCTTACATGATCCGCATCGAGGGGCAAGAAGACAACAGGTTCTGAGGTGGGTGCTGGGGATGCCTTCCAGGGCCAGGGCTCTGCTGCTGGCCCCAGTAAGTCCTCCTGTTGTTGATAATAATAATTATATTTCCCTAACTTTGAGTGCCTTTTATTTTTTTCAAACTATTATTTCCGTTTCCTAATTCTATTCTTTACCAAATCTTCTTCAATCTATCTGTTTCTATGTTCTTGTTATCCCTGCATTACCTACCTACTTAGTTATGATATTTCTAGAGTCTGTTTTTTTTTTATATCAATCTACTCTGTACTACTATTAGTCTGTCTGTAGCTTGCCCAGTTGGCCACTCTTTTTCTTTTCAAAAAGTTTTAAAACTCAGTTGCACTTATAGCTCTAGCCATTGTGTCCAGTCCTTGGGTTGTCCTCTTCTTGAGAGGCTTTTTGAAAATTGCCAGCAACTAAATGCCCAACCAGATCTTTTACTATTTTTGATAGGGTAGGATATACTACTGTGTACTCTACTCTAGTACCTAATTTGTACTAGTAGTGATGTGTGCAGTGTATGTATTGTATATCCAATCTTTCTAGTTAAAACTAAATAAAATGGGGGAGGCGTATATGGCATCTAAAAAATGTGTAATGTTTTTTCTAGGCGTCCTGATTACCAGTGCCGGGTCAAGCTGCAGGGCAGACAACACCAGCCAGGAGGGAGGAGATGCGGCAACTGCTGCAAGGGTGGGTGAGCCAGAAGCAGTGGCGGGTGGTGGTAAGTTATATTCCTTACGTATTGACAATACACACTCGCTGCAAGGGTGTATACTGTACTTTTGAGAGAGACTAAGTTGTTGTGAACAATGGTTGAAGAAGAAACCCTTTACTTAGAATTAGCAATAGCTTTAGCGGCGTAAGTTGAGTACCTAATGGTGGCCTCTTCTATCTGACTTCAACTCAGCTGGGAACATTTTATGAAGAAGACTCAGAGTCGGACGACCTTGATGGATGGGTTGAATGGAAAGGAAAAAAGTATTGAAGGATGAAGGTTGGGTGACATGTATATATGAATGGCATAGAAGGATGGGTGGGATGCAATGGTGGCTGATAGGAATTGGATGCATGGGTGGTTGAAGGATGGGTGAAAGGTGAAAGAAAGGATAAAGGTTTGTTGAGAGATTAAGAAGAATGATAAATACAATCAAAACAGAATTCCTCTGCCTATTGATATAATCAAAAGTGTTCATCATCACTGATGTAAATACATGCATACATGAAAAACTGGCCTTCCAAGATGTAGAACATAAGTAGATTGGGTACAAAAGTATCACATATATATTCAATAAATACAACATTGCAAATGTTTGAGCATAGGTATATACTAAACCATAAATGACCCAAGCGCAACCTACACCACACACACACTATCGTTCATACAGACCTGTGCATACCCACACATACTCATAGGTCCTAAAGAAAGAAGGGTTTAAAACATTCTAAATATCAATATGTACAAAGAGCCACAAACCCCCTTTAAATATCACAGTTAATGACACTGTCAAATCCGCAATGATCAGATAAGTGGACCAATTGTCAATTTCAAAAATATTCAATAGATAAGAAACAGTTGATGATACAATTTGTTGATGAAATTCAGTTTCTAATTGACATATTTCTGAATATGGGGGGGGGTAACAGATTAACATAGAAATTCCAGCGCCATGTTTACTTTGAATGGATGAATGCCTCAATGGTATTAAATCATAGCACTGGTGGAGACTGTCACTGGATGAAGACATTGAAAAAGAAAAATAAACTGTGCCAGAGTAGCAAAGCCAAAGAGAATAGAATAAGATTAGAATTATAAAAAAATATGATGGTAGAAGAGCAATGCAATGATGAATGGAAAATTCACTGGAAAGAGAAATACAGACTTTTTTTGTAAAGACATTTGATTTAAAGTTGTATTTCAAAATACTCCCTTGACTCACAGTAGTTGGCATGCACAGCATATATTGTGTATGTATGTATGTACCCATACCCACCCATTATCAGTCACCTCCCTCTGACTCCGAGGCCCACTCCCTACCTATTTCATTTTTTTTTTTGTAACTTTTTAATATTTAAAACACAAAGAAACAACACATCAATCAGACAAGCAAGGCAATACAGTAATAATACAGCCATTAGGTCTGCGCTCAAGGAGGACGGGAGATACATGTCAGCAGGAGAAAAGAGTCTTTGAATACAGATGAGGGGAGGGCGGCAAAGGCTGATTTGCATATGAACAACACAATATACCACAGCTAGAAGGAATGTGGGTCAGGGCGACTGGGAGGGACTAGGAATAGCGGTGAGTGGGGGCGTACAGTTATCTCCACGGTATGAGTTCCAGGGGTTCCAAGTCTTCCCCCATTTTTTGGGTCTGCCTCTTGCCACATACACTGTTTTCTCCCTGAACATGCACCAGTCCAGACTCTCTTTCCAAGCAGTCACTGTAGGCGGCCTCGGGGATCCCCACAACTGTGAAATATCCCTCTTCACAACCATATTGGCCAGTGTCACCCACCTAAGCTGCGACACGTCATAGTCATTCGGACCCCATACATTCAATAAACATTGTCGGGCTTCCGGCAACATCACAACACCCGTAACTTCCTCCATCACCACATGTATACGTTTCCGAAAACGCACCACCACAGGGCATTCCCATATGATATGGAGATAGGTGCCAAGGAGACCACACCCACGCCTACACATGCCATCCGTGGAGTAGCCCATATGGATCAGACGGGGACCGGTGACATAGATTCTGTGGAGGATCTTGAGTTGGACCAGACGGAGGCGGGCCGGAATCGCCACCTCCCTGGGAGAGGAGATCGCGGACTGCCAGTCCTCATCATCCAGTTCAATACCATCAGCAGTCCAGGCTTCACGGAGGCGATCGAGCAGTCTCGATCGGTCATTGATAATTTTCTTGTAGAACAATGAGATAGTACTGTCTGGCACATAACCGTCTAGTATACGATCTTCGAGGGGGGAGGAATCCGGAATATCACTACCCACTGGCAACACAGAGTTAAGAGCATGGCGTACCTGGATATAATGTAATTGTTCCCTGTCACTCAGCTTATACTCTATTTGCAGATCCGAGAAGGCCTTCACCCCTCCATTAACCCAGAGATCACGCACTTTACCAATACCGATCATGTCCCACCTATCAAATCCCTTCGTCTTCCACAGGCCACCCAGTCTCGACAGAGGCATAGAGCGGTGTTGCACCAGTTAATTTATCACTCCAGCCCATACCAACCGTAGCGCTATGCCATACCCGCACGGCTATAGCGGTAGGTCCCATGAGTTGTGAATGGGAGGGTCCCGAATAGAGTGCCCTGTAGTAATCACCACCCGGGAGCAGCCACTTATCCATTTCAAATGCTGGATTCAACGCCGGGCCATACATCCCGTGGTTGATGGCAGCAAGGTGGGAAGCCCAATAATACCTACGAATATCCGGGAGAGCTATACCGCCGTCATACCAGGGAAGTGTTAATTTCGGAAGAGCGATGCGCGAACGCCCGTCCCATATTAGTTGCCTCTGCAAAGATTCTACTTCCCGAAAATATGTCGACGGGATGACATCAAAACTATTTTGTAGGGCGTATAAGAACCGCGGTAAGGACATCATTTTAAAAAGGGCCGCACGCCCTAGGGGAGATAACGGTAATTTACGCCAACGCGCTACATCGGAGTGCAACCTTTGGAGCGGGGGGAGTAAATTACGTTCATAGCGAACCGCCGGATCCATCGAGATAAACACACCCAAGTACTTAAAGCCTGACTGCGACAACTGGATGGGACAGCCCCGTGGCAAACGAGGGACACCACCCGCGAGTACATAAACGTAGGATTTTGACCAATTAATGATAAGGCCCGAGTTCTTCCCGAAGGAGTTAAGTACGTCAAACAATACGTTGAGCGATTTTTGGGGAGACGTAAGGTACAATAAAATATCATCCGCGTACAAGGAAATGCGATCCTCAAATTCCGGCGTCCAGCGTATACCCTTCATCGAAGGCTCCCACCGTAGCCAAGTGGCGAGTGGCTCCAACGCTAGAGCAAAGAGGAGCGGGGACAACGGACAACCCTGCCGCTTGCCCCTCCCAAGAGTGAAAGGCACGGAGACACGGCCGTTAACCACCACCTGTGCCAGTGGTGTTTCATATAGGAGTTTGACCCAACCAATAAAACCTGCGCCGAATCCAAATTTGGCGAGTACCGCCCAGAGATAAGACCACTCGATTGTATCAAAGGCCATCGTGACGTCCAAGGATGCCAAGATGGCCGGTTCACGCAGCGCCTGGGCCCTCGCGAGAACACCATGCAGACATCGCAAGTTTAAAGCCGTGTTACGGTGCGGGATAAAACCCGATTGATCCGGATAAATCAGGTCGCCAATAACCGTAATCAAACGATTGGCAAGCAGTTTGGCGAGGATCTTGGGCTCCGCATTTAAGAGCGAAATGGGCCTATAGGACAAGCAGCGATCTCGTGGTTTACCCTCCTTATGGATCACCACAATGGTCGTAAGACGCTGATCTCTAGGGAGGGAGCCATTATCTCGCGCAGCCAAAAACATATCACGGAGATAGGGAGCTAGGGTATCAGGGCGTAACTTATATAGTTCAACAGGAAGGCCATTGGGGCCCAGAGCCTTGCCGGAACGAAGGGAGCGTAGCGCGAGAGCCACCTCCTCCACCTAGGGCGTGGCATCCAAACAGTCCCGATCCGATTCCGACAAACATGGGAGTGCTATATCCCGAAGCAACAATTGCGAATCCTCATCGGGCCTGTCGGACACCGATGTATAGACCTCTCGAAAATAATCAGCAAAGCATTCAACAATCTCAACAGGGTCCGTTACACGCACTCCACCACATGTCTCAACCACCAGAACCACTCGATTAGCTCTCTCCCTTCTATCCAGCCATGCAATCAATTTTCCTGCTTTATCACCCACATCATATAGCCGTCCCTGTTGTTCCCTACTCATCGTCTTTGCCGCATCAGTAACCAAAGTTTTATATTCTAATTGTTTAAGGCGGAGGACGTGTAATGCTTCTCGAGACACCCCCCACTCCAATGCAGTCTCCAGGTCCGTGATTTCAGTCTCGAGTCAAACAATTGCCTCATTCTTACATTTCTTGGCACACCCCACCAAAGACAATGCCTGTCCCCTGATCACAGTCCTAAAAGCTTCCCACAACGAGACAGGTGAGGTTACAGAACCAGCATTCTCAGTGAAATACCGATCAAATGATTTAATCAATTCAGTGCGAGTCTTAGGGTCAAGAATATACCAGGGGTTAATCAGAGTCACCCTCCCTTCAGCCCCGACGCTAAGATTAAAATGAAACCAAATAGGGGAATGGTCCGATATACCCCGGGCCAAGTGTCTAATCTCTCCAATCGAGGGGGACAGTGCCGCCGGTATCAGGATATAATCTAATCTAGAAAGGCTACCATGAGCTCCCGAGTGGAAAGTAAACTGCGATTGCTCTGGATGCATTAGTCTCCAACAGTCTATAAGGCCCAATGTTTCCAGAAAGTCACCCAACCAAGATTGCGCAGCAGGAAGATCTTGGGGGGGATAGCGGTCTATCCTGCCAGAAAGGACGGAGTTAAAATCACCACCCAGTATCAAAACACCCTCCGGGATACCCAGAACCATCCGCCCCAGGTTGGTAAATGTCATGGATTGTAAGCCCGGTGGGACATTAACTGACACCAACGAGATTGGTTTACCCTCCCACTGCCCGACAAGTGCAACATATCGACCCCTGGCATCAAGGATCACATCATCAACCTCGAGGGGGAGGGAAACCCTAAGCAGAATACCCATTCCTCTAGAACTAGATGTAAATCCAGAATGGGCAGCAAGACGATAACCCCGTCTATTAAGAGCGTGACAAGTGTTTCCTATCAAGTGTGTCTCTTGTAGCAAAACAACATCAGGCGAAAGGCGCCGCAACAGCTGCATAACCACCACTCTCTTTATACGATCACCCAACCCATTCACATTCCAGCACAATACCCTCAACCCTCTACCCCCATCCAGATCCACAATGAACTCCCATTGCAAAACGAGCATCACACCAATGTCAAAGATAATGAAAGTACCTTGCCTTGAAAAAGAAAAAACAAACAATCCCAGAACATGTCCCTCCCTCCCCCCAAGGTTCCCAACACAACTTCCCCCCACCCTGCACCCCTGCACCGACTAAAAAGCCACCCCAATTTGCAGTGTGCCTGTCGCCCTAACAATTACAAACAAAGAACTAATCTACACAAAGAAAACCCCAGAGGAGGAAAGGGTCCCGCCATCCCGCTACCTCCCAAGATACGAATAGAATGATAAAAAAAAAGGCAGTGAGCCGGACACAGGCACCATAATCATTCTTGGTCCATCAATCCCCCTACAGCACCACCAGCATGTTCTTGGCCCGCACGGCGAGTCGGAAAAGTGTCCAGCCAATCACTCGCTTCCTCAGGCCTGACAAAGAAGAATGTTTGATTGTTATACTCAACACGCAGTCGGGCCGGGAATAACATAGCGTATTTTAGTTCCATGTCTCTTAGTCGCCGTTTATACCTTGAAATCCCATACGTTGTTTCTGGACCGATTGTGAAAAGTCCGGATAAAAATTCACAGCCGCGTTCTCGAACTGCGTAGGGCCACTTGTCCGTGCCGCCTGCAAAATGGCGTCGCGATCTCTAAAGTTGAAGATCCGTGCGATAATCGGACGGGGGGGTAGACCGGGTTTCGCCTGTCCCCCTGGGACTCTGTGCGCATGTTCGATGGCAAAGAATTTACTCAGACCCTTTGGTGCAAGATGATTAAGAATGAGGTCCTCCACTCGAAGATCAGTGGCGAGTGAACTAGAATCTTCCGGGACCCCAATAATACGCACTTTATTGCGCCGTGCACGGCCTTCAAAATCCTCCAAGCGACGAGCGAAAAAGTCATTAGCAGATCTAAGATTGCGCACTTCTGTTTGCAAGTCGGACACATCCGTGGTAAGGCTGGATGTCTTTAGGTCCAACGACTTAACTTTCTCATTCGTCTTGGCCAAATCAGTCCGAATGAGGTTGACATCAATAGCCACTGTATCCAACTTCAGAGCCAAGGCTTCATACTGTTGGCCAATAGAAGACTGGATACCAGCAATGGCGCCCATCACGTCTTGTAGCGTTAAGTCCGCCAACACAGCAGGATCGTCAACAACCTCTTCCCGGGTCTTAGGTGTGCCACCAGGGGATCCTTTGGAAAGTGTATAGCGATCCATGACCTTCGTCTGGGTTGAACCTCCACGGATAGTGGGCTTGACCTTCCGTTTCTCACCCTCAGGCTTGCCCGTCATGGCGAACCGGGTGCCCCGGAGGGAGGCTTGGATATGGTCCAAATGGCTCCCTAAAAACTCCACACAAGAATACAGGAGGCAAATTTGAGCCAAGTGGAATCCACAGCCAAACTGTCGCTTGCTCGAAACTCAATGAGCTGGCATCTGGGCTCCTCCGATCAACAGACACACCGCATATATGATGCAGTGCGGAGGAGAAACGAAACCGAAAGTGAAGTGAGGCTGTGGTCTGATCCCCTCAAGCCGTTGTTGTTAAATTACGACCTGGGCACTGCTACAACTCAAGGTCCAGGCCGTTCCATGGAGAAATTTCAAGACGGCAAAACTCGGAGACCCTGCGTCCGATTCCGACCCAAAAACCTGCTAGTACATCAGCCGGGTTGTGTCTTCAATGACCTTCCATCAAATCAGGATATTGTCCAGGATAAATGCGGGAGGCAGCGAGGGTCCTCGGGAGCCCTGTGCTCACGCGGCCATCTCGGATGCGCGCGAAGCTCCTCCCCCCTATTTCAGTTTTTAACTAGGTCAGCCTGCCATGGGTGGCCTATCGGCTGCATGGTTAGTGTAACACAAACAATCAGTAATACCTCACGTCGTCCCATATATAATCAATGATCATTTGGATTAGATATCATCTGCCTTGCTGTAGTAGTAAGGGTTAAAGTGAAATTGAGCAGTTGCCATTCATGTAACAGAGTATGGCCATAATAGAAAAATAAGATAATTGTGTAGTTGTAGACTACAGCTGACCCACCTGCCAACAGTAGTAATTAAAAATCACATGAGTCTGAGACACAAGTATGTCTGTCTAGGGCGCAAGCTGACTGAGCTGGCCGGCCTACAAGATTAATTTAGCTAAACAAGGAGAGAGAAGAAGAAGACTTGTCAACTACATAGTGCCTAGTAGTAATGCCTGAGACTCCCACAAATGTTAGAGGCCTAGGAAGTGGGAGGATACCTCAAATGTTATGTACTGTGCTTGCTAGTGCTACTGTGCCACTATGTGTATAATTCATTTTGTGTTACTGTTTTGATAGAAGGTTTGGTTATTACCATTGTCTTTTATCTTTCTTAATATAGCTACTCCTTTGCAACTGAAACCACCACCAAACAGGAAGGAGTTAGCAGCCACAGCACTGGAAGCTGGAGGCCACATTTACCGAATATCGGCGGCTGGTGGCTCTCGCGGAGGAGGATGTAACAGCATCTGCAGCCTCCTCCAATGCCCTGGGCCCCAGTCAGGCACCACTCAGTGCCTCCAGTGGAAAGGCGCAGCTGTCTGGCAGGTGCCCACCCCACTTCTGTGAACACTGCTGCCCACCCCTGTGGATGCAACTGTAAAGCATTCTTGTGCTGCATGCTCCTCTGAATGGGTCAACATAAGTATGGGACCCCCTCTAAATATACTTTTAAGGTCAGGGAAAGAGAGGAACACAATTATATCACCAAGAAATATTCCCTCATGACCTAAATAATTCTGAAGATTACAACTTTTATACTTTCAAAATAGTCCTTCAACACAAGGTGACAACATGTACTTTTTTCACATGTGTGATTTTTATTACTTTTTTTATATAAGATACGTTTCTTATTTTTTTCCTTTTCAATTTTACTTTAAATTCATTGCAATCATTTTACAAAACATATAATTCATCATTTGAGCAATAAAAAACATACAAATACCATGCAGAGAAAAGAATCTAATTCACTCTCACAAAAACCTCATACAAACTCTCTCATACATTCTACATTCATTCCTTATTCTGTGTCTGACGGGTCGCAAGTTGTTGCCGAAATTATTACGCAAGGTCGACGCGTTTCGGTGGATTGAGACCACCTTCCTCAGGGCCTTTGGCAGAACAGACAATCTTTCCAAAGAAAATTATAAACACTGCATGGATATCTGTAATAATAAATAACACATCATGTATCTGTTACACTATCTTAAGTTCATTTTTCTCATAACTTGTCATACAATGCAAAACTACTACAGTTTTTATTACTATTGGGCACCTCGTAGAAGAGTCAACAAGGACTAATTCATGACATCTAATTATTACTTTATGTCTTTTGTCAGTACTCCTGAACAAAACAAACCAGCACAGTTTTATCTATGCATTTACTAAAGAGTATAGGACTTGTTCTTAGGGGAACGTAAGAAAAAGTTAAAGTAAAAAAGAGAGAAAAAGAGAGAGAAAGAATAGAAGATTCCTAAAATCTATCGATTTGGTTCATCATACAGTTGCATGGTTTAGGAAGCCAAATTTTATTTTAATTTTCCTACTGATAAGAACGCGGGATAGGTTATTAATTTTCAATTACGAAAGTTATATTGTATGTTCTTACCCTTATAACATAGGTGGAGTAGATCGTAACTTCAATTGTGACTTCGTGTTAGCAATTTGTTCACAAAGAAGCGTTCCTACAATAAATTATGCAAAAAATGTATATTTGTATCTCCAAACCTTGTGCACATATTGTGGCATTTACATACTATTGGTTATCTATCAGCTTACCCAGTAACGCTTCATCCGTGGACAATCGAGTTAATAATACGGAAGTTGAGCTGAGCTGCAACCCTTCACTGGTTAATGTGGCTTGCCTAAGGAGATGAAAGCAATCCTTAGTCTAGTTTATTATGTATTTAAGAATTATCTGAGCGTGTTAATAGTAAGAAGAAGAACTAACCTTCCAATTATCAGGAGCGACTCCTAAAGATTCCCTTTATGTGCTTCGGCTGGCTTCTGTTTTTTTCTCAACTTGTTTGGGGCATCTCTGGATGGAGCGCCTAGAGGAGCGGATAAAGGTCCTGGAGAGTAGCCAGCGAGCCTGCTGCTAGAAATCCAACCCCTTGACCCTTTTTTAATCTTTTTTTGAGTGAGTGAGAATTTGGCATTGGGAAAAAGTTGGGGTTTATATTTATTTATGGACAATGGAGCGGAAATTGGACTCATATTATGGACATTGGTTGGGGTTAGGGAGAGGGGTGGGTCACTTGTTGTGTGTTTTTTCATTTGTTTATTTTGTTAGGAGAATACATTATTTATACTTTACATACAATGTAATTGTTTTATGGAGGGTTACTCATTTACTTCACAAGGTTTCCTTTGCTGCTGCAGGGCCGCAGCCAGTTTTAGATTGAATTTATGTGCCGATAGTGTAACACACCAACAGATAGATGCGGTACCCTTACTTGTGATTTGTCCTACTAGTACTGTCAGTCCCTCCTCCTAGTCTATGCAGTCTGCAACTTGACCCCGAAGGCTGTGGGTGTGTGAATTATTGAATGAATTTCCATAATATCAATTAGGCCTCACCCAAACATCTTCTCCTACCTGTGATTGATGTTTATTTATACTTAGGCGAAGCAATGGCTACATGGTGATGATGGTTTGGTTTCCCAAGGTGCCATGCTCCTAGTGGGAGAAGCAGTAGACACTGACAGTAGCATTTGCAGAAAATGAGAAAGTCAGTCGCTTAGGAGACTTGGAAATGGAATTGTAAAAGTACAGTAAACAAGAAGACTGGAAAAGAAGAAACCATGCTGATGATAAAAGTAAAATAAAACATAATGGTGGCCGGATAGCATTGTACAAGTTACAAACTGAAGTTGACTCGACCTATGAAATGGACAAGCGTAACCTTTAATGCTGGAAGGATGATGAATCGATGCCGGCAATTAATTATGAGGAATTTTGTTCCTCGGGAAAAAAAATCGAATAGCGAATACTGAGCATGGGTGGACAAGCAGAAGAAGATCCTTGCCCTGCCTTTAGTTAGTGTGGCTTTCACCACATCCACCTAAGCAAGTGTTTGATCAATTATTGGTGTAAATTTGGCCAGCTTGGATAGGGGGAACTCCCCCGGGAGCAACGGACGGCAACAATAGTGGCCGTCCACAAACCCAGTAAACCTGCCTGAGAATGTGCCTCCTACAGACCAAAATCTTTGATCAACGCCGAGGCCAAAATATTGGCTAAAATCCATTGCCACCAGACTTACACCGCATCTGGCCACATTAATGCACCCACACCAATCGGGGTGTAAGCCAGGATGAAATTACTTGTACTTGTATCATAATTGATGTATCTGTCTGATCTGACTATGCTGTTGAGTCTGACTATGCTCCCACATGTAACTTATTTGTACTTGTATCATAATTGATGTATCTGTCTGATCTGACTATGCTGTTGAGTCTGACTATGCTCCCACATGTACCTTCCCCACCCCAATTGTTATGTACTCACATGCTATAACCTTCGTTTGTAAAGCGCTCTGATATCTGCAAAGATCTTGTTTGCGCTATATAAAACTTTCAAAATAAATAAATACATTTTAGACACATGCATGGTGTGCTGGGCCCTAGACATACTGTTGAAGAAGATGCGATTGTTCTGTCCCTTGATGCACGAATGGCCTTCAACATGGTTGAATGGCCCTTCCTCCATGCTGTCCTTATTAGGATGTGGTTCATACTTAAATTCTGCTCATGGGTTAAGGTGCTGTATGTCTCTACCATGGCACATGTAGTAGCCAACAGGCATTTCTCCAGGGAAATCCCACTACATCGAGGCGCAAGACAAGGATGCCCTTTATCACTGCTCCTCTTTGTCCTTATACTAGAGCCCTTAGCGGCCTGGATAAGACAATACCCAGTCATTCGTGGACTCCGCTGGATGGAGAGTTATGAGGATCGAATATCCCTCTGCGCAGACGATGTTCTCCTCTATATGCCTCTCCTAGGTGCTCCCTTTCATGTCTACTAGATATATATAGCTTTTATGGTAGACATTCAGGGTATACGATCAATTGGACTGACTGACTGACTGAGGGTAATTATAGAGCGCACTACTGCTGAGGCGTCTTGGTGCTGGGTGATGTGTTAAAAACAATGGCTGACATGATCCAGGTTGGGAAAAGAACCAATTTGAATTTCCTTCCTGAAGTTTTTTTTTTTTAGTATAACACATACGTATATTTAGATATGAATTATATTGTATATATTAATGTGTATTCATAAATGTTTTTATATTTTTATAGTTAATAATATTTGTTTTGGTATTTTCAAATAAATGTGTTTTAAGTTTATGATTTTTTGTGGTGGTTGTTTAATTTTTGGTTAATGTGATATATATTTTTATTATAGTTTTTTTTGTAACTCTTTTTATTAAATAGGTATCTAGCATCTGGCAGTACATTGATGAACTATAAATCCATACTTTTACATTGTTGTCATCTTTACCTCCATCCCTTGATACGTACAGTATAAATCATATCATACATATCTTTTTTCGCACAGTACATCTTAAAATAGAGTATTTCCACCTCATAATACCCTTGACTCATAACTCCTCCAACTAGTTCATAGGCCTCTATATTGTGCCCATTTCAACCAAATTTTGTCCCATTGTTTGGGGCAACTGCTCCCCTGGAATGCCACCTTTACGGCGCTAAAGCACCAGTCCAGGTCCTCTTTACCTTTTGCAATACTTGGCGGTTGGATTGCACCCCACTCCCTTGCAATATTTAGTTTGGCAACAATGTCTGCTGTCATGAAATGAAAGGAAAATAGGTAAAGCGCAAAGCTACTCCACAGAGTGCCCCAGCGCTGAAGAACCACTGAAGACAGGAAACCAGAGCACAAAGGCCAAACTGAACAGAGAGAATTATTGCTGGAAAAGCCAGGTTATTAGCTGTTTCCTAAAAGTAAGCAGACCCTGGAGCTGCCTGAGATGAAGATGCAGACAGTTCCATGTGAGGGCAGCCACCACTTGAAAGGAGCGACCGACCACACGGGAGCGGACAAACTTAGGAGAGAACTTCAGAGACTGCACTGAGGACCTCAAGGCTTGTTGCCGCACGTTGTGCTGGACCCTTCTCCTGAGATATAAGACGTTTGTGCCATGAAAGTCCAGAAAAGCTAGAACCAGAGCTTTAAACTGGATCCTCTTCTGTACCAGTAGCCAATGCAAGGCCTTCAGGTGGATCGTCATATGTGCTCTGGTTCCCACCATGAGAATGGATCTGGCTGCCGCATTTTGAACCACCTGCAGACGATTCAGTAAGTACTCAGGTAGGCCCAGGTACAAGATGTTAAGGTTATCCAGCCTAGATATAATTAAGACTTGGACTACAGTCTTCCGATACTCGACCAATAGCAGGGGAAGAAAGTTTTAAAACATTTTTAGCATGCCAAAACAAGTGCTGGCGACGGTTTGAATTTGGGCCTTCATTGTTAGAGTGGCATCTAGCTTAACCCCTAAATTCTTCACAATACTAACTGGAGCTGTGGGAGGGGACATATCCAGAGGTCACCATTGGTGCCATGATTCGCATGGCGGACAACCAAAGTAGATAATCACCGACCTTTCTGAGTTACACTTTATTTGGAAATGCAGTAAACAAGAGAAAACGTCCATCAGACAGATATTAATCTTGTTGCCTCTAAAATCAGAGCCTTTGTCACAAGTAAAGAGCAGTTAAGTATCATCGGCAAATGATACTATGTTAGCGCCGTGTGACTCAGCTAAAAGTGTAAGAGGGCCCATATAAATATTGAAAAGTGAGGGGCTCAAGATAGACCCTTGCAGGATCCCCATCTTCATGGGTGGAATGGTGGCCAAAAACGGAGGGGGCTAATTTCCTACTGATGATCACTCAAAAAAGAAGCGAACCACTTGAGTTCTGTGCCCCCAATGCTGCATTCAAGCAGGCTTTGCAAGAGGCGGTCATCGAACATGGTATCAATGGCCGTGGATAGGTCTAGAAGTATCAACACTGTGCTTCCCCCTTTATCTAGTTGCTCTTTGATGGTTTCAGAGACTTTCAATAAGGCTGTTTCAGTACTGAGAAGGACTCTGAATCCAGATAGACTATCATGGAGTACAGGGTTGGCTTCTAAGTATTATGTCAATACTAGATTAACATACTTTTCTAGGGCTTTGGAGAAGAAAGGCAGCAGTGATATAGGTCTGTAATAAGAGGCTACTGTTGGATATGCAGAAGGTGTCTTCAGAAGGGGAATAATTTTGGCCTTTTTCCAGCTGCATGGCCCCTTTTGTAATGAAGTATTCAAGACCAGATTGACAGCTGGATTTAGGGTCCCAGCATTAACCAACAGTATTTTTGCTTGGCTGAGGTCTGAAAGAGAACCCGACTTCAAGGTATTCATTATCTCGAGTGATTTCCCGAAGTAAATGGAAGGAAATCGAGTAAAGGAAGATCCAGCTCCAGAGCTGGCAAGGCATAAGGACCTCGCATCATCTTCCTTGGCTGGGGATGAAGTCATGAAAGACTTTTGAATAGTGCACATTTTATTGTGGAAGTAACCGCCAATATGATGAACCAAGCCAATCGCGAGGGTAAACCGAATTCCCACTGCGCTCAGGGATCAGAAGTCCTTGACAATTTTAAAGATTTCTTTATTCTTACGTCACACTACTCCAATTTTAGAGGAAAAAAATTGTTTGTTATGCTTTTGGTATAGTGGGATTTCAGAGCTTGTTTGTATCTGGCTTTGTTCCCAGGGTTTAACTTATTCCACCACACTCTCTCCAACCATTTACAAGTACTTCTCCTTTTTGTAAGAGTTTCAGTAAACCAAGGGGCAGAGGCACGGATAGATTTGGCCACTCGAGTGGTGAGGGGAGCCAGCTCTAGAGCGCAGCACTCTAGCCAATTCTCAAGACTGAGTGCATCTGTCTCAAGATTGCTGCTAAAAGGATACGGATGTTGTCTCAGTGCTGCCTACATGGCCTCCAGCGTAATCTGGCAGAAAGGTCTGAAACTACACAGGCGGAGCTTGCTGTGAGTTTGAGAGCAAAATAGATTATTGGGGACTTTTAAACCTAAGAGAAAATGATCGGACAACACCAGCGGAAGAAGGGCATCTCTTTCTATACTAACATTGGAAAATATATGATAAAAATATGTCCCTTTTCATGGGTGGGAAGGTGAACATAGGGATTTCTGGTAAATACACGGGCCCCTAAATATTCACCCTAACAGGGAAAACAACTCATTGGGAAAGTATATGCACCGGGCTCAGTGCTGATTGACTAACAAAGATCGTGAAAAACTCCAGATGCACAACAATAGTAAACACATAAGAATGCTTGATCTAGAAAACAATTTTTGATTTTTATTCTTCTTTTTTTGTTTATTTGTATACATACAAAAAGATATATATATATATATATATATCACTGCTCCAAATTGCCCCTCGGCAAAGGTGCACCCTCCCGCAGCTCGCACAACGGCGTTCACCAGGCAAGGCTTGAATTCGTCCTCCGATAGGATTCACAGTTCTTTAGCCGATCATTAAGAAGCCTGACGCGTTTCTGAGTTAAATACTCTTCATCAGAGGCTCGGCGAAAGTTCGTGCTATGACACGCCCATATTCAAAATAAATTCCCCACAGATGGGTTTCAAACGCAATGTTCACTGGGCTTTGTAGTCTGTGTCACATTCATAAATCCATAGATGGATGCACGATGAATTAAAACTGTCCATGAAAGCCCTGCATGGGCCTCGGCGACTCTTTCCAAGCCATAATCCTGTCAGCTACCGGATCCCACATGAGACTCCGAATATTCTGAGCCTCGGGACCCCCAGTCATCACGGGATGGTGCACCTTTTTGCGGCTGGGCTGCCGCGTATAATATCACTGCTCCAAATTGCCCCTCGGCAAAGGTGCACCCTCCCGCAGCTCGCACAACGGCGTTCACCAGGCAAGGCTTGAATTCGTCCTCCGATAGGATTCACAGTTCTTTAGCCGATCATTAAGAAGCCTGACGCGTTTCTGAGTTAAATACTCTTCATCAGTGCTCGGCGAAAGTTCGTGCTATGACACGCCCATATTCAAAATAAATTCCCCACAGATGGGTTTCAAACGCAATGTTCACTGGGCTTTGTAGTCTGTGTCACATTCATAAATCCATAGATGGATGCACGATGAATTAAAACTGTCCATGAAAGCCCTGCATGGGCCTCGGCGACTCTTTCCAAGCCATAATCCTGTCAGCTACCGGATCCCACATGAGACTCCGAATATTCTGAGCCTCGGGACCCCCAGTCATCACGGGATGGTGCGCCTTTTCGCGGCTGGGCTGCCGCGTATAATATCACTGCTCCAAATTGCCCCTCGGCAAAGGTGCACCCTCCCGCAGCTCGCACAACGGCGTTCACCAGGCAAGGCTTGAATTCGTCCTCCGATAGGATTCACAGTTCTTTAGCCGATCATTAAGAAGCCTGACGCGTTTCTGAGTTAAATACTCTTCATCAGAGGCTCGGCGAAAGTTCGTGCTATGACACGCCCATATTCAAAATAAATTCCCCGCAGATGGGTTTCAAACGCAGACTACAAAGCCCAGTGAACATTGCGTTTGAAACCCATCTGTGGGGAATTTATTTTGAATATGGGCGTGTCATAGCACGAACTTTCGCCGAGCCTCTGATGAAGAGTATTTAACTCAGAAACGCGTCAGGCTTCTTAATGATCGGCTAAAGAACTGTGAATCCTATCAGAGGACGAATTCAAGCCTTGCCTGGTGAACGCCGTTGTGCGAGCTGCTGGAGGGTGCACCTTTGCCGAGGGGCAATTTGGAGCAGTGATATTATACGCGGCAGCCCAGCCGCGAAAAGGCGCACCATCCCGTGATGACTGGGGGTCCCGAGGCTCAGAATATTCGGAGTCTCATGTGGGATCCGGTAGCTGACAGGATTATGGCTTGGAAAGAGTCGCCGAGGCCCATGCAGGGCTTTCATGGACAGTTTTAATTCATCGTGCATCCATCTATGGATTTATGAATGTGACACAGACTACAAAGCCCAGTGAACATTGCGTTTGAAACCCATCTGTGGGGAATTTATTTTGAATATGGGCGTGTCATAGCACGAACTTTCGCCGAGCCTCTGATGAAGAGTATTTAACTCAGAAACGCGTCAGGCTTCTTAATGATCGGCTAAAGAACTGTGAATCCTATCGGAGGACGAATTCAAGCCTTGCCTGGTGAACGCCGTTGTGCGAGCTGCTGGAGGGTGCACCTTTGCCGAGGGGCAATTTGGAGCAGTGATATTATACGCGGCAGCCCAGCCGCGAAAAGGCGCACCATCCCGTGATGACTGGGGGTCCCGAGGCTCAGAATATTCGGAGTCTCATGTGGGATCCGGTAGCTGACAGGATTATGGCTTGGAAAGAGTCGCCGAGGCCCATGCAGGGCTTTCATGGACAGTTTTAATTCATCGTGCATCCATCTATGGATTTATGAATGTGACACAGACTACAAAGCCCAGTGAACATTGCGTTTGAAACCCATCTGTGGGGAATTTTTTTTGAATATGGGCGTGTCATAGCACGAACTTTCGCCGAGCCTCTGATGAAGAGTATTTAACTCAGAAACGCGTCAGGCTTCTTAATGATCGGCTAAAGAACTGTGAATCCTATCGGAGGACGAATTCAAGCCTTGCCTGGTGAACGCCGTTGTGCGAGCTGCTGGAGGGTGCACCTTTGCCGAGGGGCAATTTGGAGCAGTGATATATATATATATATATATATATATATATATATATATATATATATATGTTAAAACATGTCTTTTTTATGTATCCTTTCTTTTTTGTTATTTATACATGGTTCATTTCAAAACATGATTGAATATTTCTTTTCAGCAATTATTTAAATACATTGTTCAAAAGCCACTTGTATAAAGTGATTCAAAACTATCCTGAATGAAATAGAAGTACATATTTGGTAGAATTCTCTTAACTCTTGTATGATCAGTTCTTTAGACAATACATCTTTTTGGTGAATTGTGTAACAACTACAGAGATTATGGCATGTGGAATTTGCGAAATTTCAGCAATTCCGCATTCTGCGCTGAACACTGAATTGGCGAAAATTCCACGATCCGTGGCGTAACGGTATTCTGAGCATGGTGAGGAGAGGTATTGCACAAAACGGTGGCATCTTCTTAGATAAATATGCAGGGCAGGATTCATTCTGGCACAATGCTCCTGTCACAAAAATTAAACCTCAACAGGAAGCACTTACAGATATAAATAAAACAGGTGCCCGAGTTTAAGATCAAATTCAGTAACGCATTAATCAGCCCAAAAACTTTGTGAGCACGGTCGAGCCTGGACAGGTGTGCTTTCTCCCCACATCACTGAACACAATCCCGTGTAGTTCCTGTTACCAGGAGGTTCTTTCTCCTCATCTGCTGCTCTGATCGGTCTCTGACCTTTTATTAACAAAAGGCATGTGAACTCGCATAGAAGCCCTGCCCGTTTGTCCCCGCCCCACATACACTAGCGGTATGCAACGTCTTCCTGTCCTTTACCCACTATGATGGACAGCTCACTTAAGGGACCATGTCACCTTTCAGTGCGGTGGCAAAGTTACAGACATGCATGGTCACTGGAGACAACACTTCTGGCATGCAGCTGTAGTGTAGGAAAGTCACTGTACATCTACCCAACGAGGTAGCACTTACTGATTAGCCAGTATTATTCCAGTCAAGTAGAGGTATTGCACAAAATGATGGCATCTTCTTGGATAAATATATGCTGGATAGGATTAATTCTGGCACAATTCTACTGTAATAAAAATGTATTCCGCGAGTTCGCGGAATTCCGCGACTACCAAATTCCACCCACTCCTAATAATTTTGAACAGGCAGCGCGTCCTATCAATGTCAATGGCAGCTTCCTTCATTGTTGCACATCCCTGTACAGTTTCGCCAATTGAGTGAGCGGATTGTCCTCAATGAATTTATCTCCCCAAGATATTTTAATGCCCAGGTACTTAAATGTGTCTCGAATTGCTATGGATCTTGCGCTGCTCAGTAATATCGGAGTCATCCCAGCTAGCACATATAGAAGGCATTTGTTTCAATTGAACGCATATCCTGTGTAAGTTCCGAACAGGTGGAATAGGTGAATAATTCAGTTTATCGGTAACCTGGGGTGGGTGACATATAGCAATATATCATCAGCATATAGGAATATCTTTTCCTCCCAGTGTCCACCCCTACTAATTCCCCGGATTAACGGGTCTATTCTGGCCCATGCTGCAATAGGCTCCGGCGCTAGCACACATAGCATGGGTGAGAGCGGGCATCCCTGCCTCGTGCCCTTGTAAAGCAGCAGCGGTCTTGATACCACCCCATTTACCTTGACTCTCACTAATGAATTCGCGTAGAGGATTGTACCCATGCTCGGAAGCCGTGTCCAAGTTCAAACCTTTCCAATACTGCCTGTAGGTATGTCCATTCTATACTGTCGAATGCCATAAGTTAATCTAGGAACAGTACTGCCACATTCTTGTCCGGGCCAGCCTTGGTTGTGTGCAGAGCTCCAAAAAGTTGAGCCTAGTGCTCCTATGTGGCATGAACCCAGACTGATCTGGGCGTATCACCGAGGCGATAACTGTACTTAACCTATTTGCCAGTACTTTTGCTGATACTTTGACTTCCACATTGAGCAGTGATGTTGGTCGGTATGATCCACAATCTTCCTGTGGTTTCCCTGTTTTGGAATCACCACTACTGTTGCTAATCTCTGGTCTATTGGTAACTCTCCTTGGTTGAGAGCGTAAGTAAACATATTTAGCAAATGTGAGGCCACTTTCGAGGCCACCCCTCTATAAAGCTCCACATCTATGCTGTTGGGACTGGCTGCTTTCCCTGATTGTATGTCTTTTAATGCCCTTGCAATAATCTCAGTCGTGACTTATTCAACCTGCGCTTTGCTATCCTCACTAGATAGGCATGTAACCAGGATATCTCTGAGTAATTCCACATAACCCTCCCTAATTCTGGTGGACGTGGGTTGGTACAGGGCCTCGTAGTAGTCCGCAAGCACTGCAGCAATTTCTTCTCCTGTCTTTTTAATTGCTGATTGTCGAGTATTTATCTCTAAGATCCAACTCCATTCCTTATCTCTTTTTTCCAACCAAGCCAATGATTTGTTTGTTTTTTTGCCCCTTCATACAATCTCCTTTGGGTTGCTCTTGCATATTTCTTGGCGGCCTCATCTACTATATATTTAATTTCTTTTTGTTTAACATATATTTGCTGACTGGCCTGTGCCGCTGCTTCACTATTACCCACAGCCACTCTTTCCAATTGCTTTTTCTAGCACATCCTGCTGTATTTTTTATTCCTTTTTTTTCCTACCACTATATCCTGAACATGCCCCCTATTTAATGTCTTTGTACACATCCCATAGTGTGCAGGCTGAGTCTACTGTTCCTACATTATCTTGGAAGTACTGGTCTGTATGCTCACCTATTTTGTCCCGGACCTGTTTGTCTCGGAAAAGCCATGGGTCCAGTCTGGGTTGTAGAGTGTAGTTTCTTGTGGGCCCTTTCAATATTGTTTCTACTGGGGAGTATTTGGAAATTCCTCTCGCTTTATGTTCTGTCACTTTGAACCAGTGTGCATCAAGTAATCTAGTTGTGAGTGTCCCCCGTGTGAAACCAAGTGCATCGTATATTGCCTGTCTTCTGGATTATGCAGCCTCCATAGGTCGACCAAACCCATAGCGTCGGCAAAGGCTCACAATGGGTTAGGCGTCCTCTCTCTATTTGAGGTGGTTATTTTGTCCATCTCTGTGTCCCACCAGTATTAACACTCCGACTCGGAGATCTACCAGTCTTTCAACGTATCCGTCTGTGGTCTTGGTGGTACATACACTGAGCAAATATTAAGGGCCCTACCTTCCCATCGACCTCTGAGGGCCACAAACCTACCAAGTTGGTCACACCACGTTCTTCCCATTAAGAAGGGAAGTGCAGTCTGAATCAGGATCCCAACCCTCTAGACCCCGAAGTAAATCCTGCATGTGCCAATAATTTGTACCCAAATCTATTAAGAGCCTTACATGCGTTACCCTTGAGGTGTGTTTTCTGAATTAATACTATGTCGGGGTTGTGTCTGCGGAGGTATTTCAAGACTACAGTGCGATTTATTTTATGTCCCGGGTCATTAACATCCCAAGTTACTACACACATTTTTGGATTCATTTGGGGTTTTGTTTGTGTATTGTCTATGTTGTGCCTCATGTCACCCAATAGTGCATACCTGTTCAACTAGGACACATCTATCATGCCCTTTATAAACAGAGTGTACATCTCTCCATTCCTGTCTTTTTGGTATATTGTGATCCAGTCCCACTTCCTTACTATGGTAATTAAATTGAACAACATACTAACTGTGCTATCTCTCTGGTGGCCCTGGAAACATTGTGAACTTCCCATCCTCTTCCCTGCTGCACTGCCTGTGGGTTAGAAACCTCCTTTCCCGCCAATTTGCAGAGTGCCTGTCGCCCCTAAAAAACAACATCAAATTGGGTCGGCTCTGGGTCTGAGAGTCCGCCATGTTCCCCCAAGCCCTCTCCTTCAAGATACAGCACAACAAAGCTTATCACAATGCACACCAAAGCATGTAAAACCACATATACTACAATTCTTTTTCCTAGTTAAAGCATAGATCTTATCTGTAGGTATGTTCCAATCTCAATGAGGCAACAAGATGTTGCGATTCTGGCCGCCGCTTCCCAGTTAATCACTAGACAGTTCCAGTGTCACACTCACTATAGGATCTGCCCCAGGATTGCCACTCCCGCACCAGTGGAGAATGTGCTGCTCTCTGTTGGCTCTCAGGCAATGACTCAGAGTAGGAGTCCCTTGCAGTTCGGGCTGGACTGTTCCCATGAGGCACAGGGTCAAGGCTGATTTGCATATGGCCATGTCTGACCTGGGGTGGTGTGGAGTGCAAAAAAACGATGGATTTAGGCCCAGATCTCTGGACTGGGGTGAATGTATGACATTGTTCTGCCCATCAATTGTTGTTTTTGCCTGAGTCCCTTGCTGCCACTTCTGCTCCCGATACGCCTATCTGACCCTATTTTGTTTTTGTGACCCTTCCCCAGCCATTCAGCCAGTCCTGCACTTCATCTGGGTTTGTGAATCTCCATATCTTGCCTTCTGCTATTATCCTAACGGTTACCGAAAAGAGCATTGAATATTTGTTATCTTGTGCTCGTAAAATCTTTTTAATTTCCAAAAGGTTTCACCGCTTTTGTTGCACTTTCTGTGTGAAATCCAGATGGAAGGTGAATAGGGCATTTTCCAACCTCAAAGGTGGGGCCGTTATGGCCGCATGGATGTTTACATCCCAGTCTTAGTAGTAGAACAGTCTCGCTATTATTGGTCATGGCGGGGTGGCTGGCCTTGGGCACACTCCCTGGATTCTGTGGGCCCGCCCCACTGCAAAGAATTTGGATAGTTCTCTAGGTTTCAGTGAATTGGTTATAAGGTTTTCTTCAAATAAGTCCACTGTCTACCCTTCTGCCCCTTCTGGCACCCCAATTATGCAGACCTCCAATTTATCTTCTAGCCCCCTTGCTGGTTGAGTCAGCTCTTTGATTTGTTTTGGTAGGGTCTTTTGTCTGCAATCAGCTCAGTTGTTGTACTTTCTACCTCTGTTACTCGATCCTTCCTGTTGCGGAGGTCCGCTCTGAGCAGCGACACTTCTGTGGTGATGATGTCTATTTTCCCAGCCAAGTCAGTTTTAATTCTGTGTATTTCGGCCATGATATCCTTCAGGGTAGGTACCGAGGACGCAGTCTGGGATGGCGCCGTTCGTTGCCCGTTTTCTTCTGAGCCTTCTGTGCTGGTCATTTGGTCCTTGGGCAGGGCATATTTGTCCAGCTTCATTCAGAGGAGAGCTTTGGGGGTATATTACTGCACACTGTTTTGTCTCAGGGAGTAACAAGCCTGATCTCTCCCGCCGGCTGTTGCCACTAGTGCCTGGCCTTTGGTGTTCTAGTTGTTGGTCTTACCACTCTTGCAGCTCACTCCTGTGGTCCAGGCCACAATCACGCACTTGTATTTCAATATAATGCACTCCTTTCACTTAAAGACTGTTGTTTTCCTTCCCATTGCGGTCACTGCCGCTTCTTCTACCACTACTGCCCCTTATCGCAAGTGTGTTACAGATCACCTCTGTTCACTTTTCAGGGTTAATGGGTGTTGGCCTCACCTTTGAGCAATGGCGCAGCTTTAACTCAGTCCACAGAGGCCCCTTCGTGTTATCAGCACTGCTCGCCTATCACACCATCCATTTGGCTGCTTTTGGAGCCGACAAGCCTTCTACAGTTTCTTTCCACCTGGTTCTCTGGGCAGTGTGCGGTTCAGTTTTGCTTCCCGGGGTTCACATGAGGGGTGAGACAGGTCATCGGTCCACCTCACCACCTGCCGCGTCTCGCACTCCCTCACCTCTAAACAAGTCCGGGGTCGGCAGGCTCCCGCAGGCCTCAATCTGCTCCGCTTCCACGAGTGGTCCAACGCTGTTTACCTGGGAAGATCTTGACCCTCGAGCAATGTGACAGTCATGAAGGCTTCTTTCAAACCATTAATGCAGATCTATGTACAGATTTATGAGGGAGATCTAAGTAGGTTCGATGGAGCCACTTGATCAAGCAGCCGTTCCTCTCCGTGGCAAGCCATGCCCTCTCTATTTTTATTGTAGTTGTTCATGTTATGTTATGTTATAGCATTTATTCAGCGCACGGATGCCCCAGCAAAGGGGTGTCCTGGCGCTAGCAGCAAAAAAGAGGAAGCGAGCAGCAAACAAGTCTAACTAGATGGGAAGAGATAGATCTTGGTAGCCTTACGAAAGGCCAGATAAATATCCAGGCTATGAATGTAAAAGGGAAGAGAGTTCCAGAGTTTGGCCACCAGAAAACGGAAAGAGCGCCCACTAGCTCTCACCCTCCTCACCCGGGGAACAGTCACCAAATGATGACCTACCGAGCGGAGTTGGGGAGTGGGGAAGTACAGTAAGAGCAGATTAGTCCAAATACATTGGGAAGACAGTTTTAGGATCATAAATGCCAAACAGAGGGACTTAAACTCGACTCGTTTGGTCACCAGCAGCCAGTGCAGCTGACGGATAGCACTGGCAGTAGGGCAAGTTCTGGGGAGGCAAAGGAGAGTTCTAGCGGCTGCGTTTTGAACCGTCTACAGTCTGACAGTCTCAGCCTTTTTGACCCCCAGGAACAATGAACATCATGCAGTTCCGCTCTGCAACGAAGAAGTCTGGCATAGGGTGCCGAGGCTTGATTTTGCTATGGCTAACGACATACTTGTGCTCCCATCATCATTGCAGGTTCCTCACCCGCTCAGTCCTTGCGGTACCACTAACTCAGTGACCAAAGAGGCCACGCACGTAGTGGTGGGCCCCCCTACTCAGTGGTTTGGGCCTACATGAGGCGTCTGAACCACCTGCATGGGCCATCACAGCGCTTGCGATGGGAGCAAATCTAAAATGGCGTAGAGCATGTGCGCCCCGTCTTTTTTATTGGTAGGGTCACTTTTGTAGTGACACATCTGCTGGATAGGTTTGGTGTGGGTGTATACCAGCCATGAGGGAGTGTGTGTGTGCCGTTCTTCCAACTAGACCTGGAACTAAAAAAGCAGTACAATGGAAATCTGGGCAATGTTTTGTTTTTGTTCTTTCCTGGAATCGTAAGCGGAGTGGGCTGGACTGACGTATGGCAGTGCTGTGTGAGGCTCTGAACCATGATTTCGGAGCTGATGGTGTTATTCCGTTGTTAGCTATATGAAAAATCAAGTGATTCTGGTGTCCAATTTTTAGTGCTGACGTCACCCAGGTCTTAAACGCAAATGTGTCATTATATCTGTAAAGTTCCACAACTTGGCCAACATGGAAGGTACGGGGTATCACTGACTCTATATTCATCCATAGTCTCATACATAGCAGATGGTGGACATGACGCATTTCTGTGATTATGAATGTTTGTTGTACATTCAGTGGAGTGTTGTAGCTGTAGTAATACAGGGCTATGAAAGGTTTAAGTTGCAGTTTTTGGCACATGAGTGGGAGGTAATATATATATACGTCTGTGGTTATTCAGGTATACTGTAGAACTTGGTGCTGGTAATCAGTGTTCAAGACTCGGAGTTGCGTCCACATCGTGTTATTGTAGAGTAATGACGTAATGTACGCCTGCCTGAAAATGTACTGTAAATATGGTGCTCATGTAAATTGCTGATATAGTTTTGGATTGATTTTGCGCTATATAAATATGCTAAAAAAAAAGGGAGGAATAGCCCACACTTACTATCACAGGTAAGATGGTTGCATACGGCATTTATAGCACGATATAATGTGGTAGGGCGCAGGAGCAGCATTTTACAAACATAATAAATACACAGACACAGATAGATAGTTGAAGTGGGGTGGGTATGGGCACGTGTGCTCGACTCCATTTTATTACAATGTTGTTGGTAACAAGTAGAACAGTAATCATGATATCATATACAGGTATTTAATCATAAACGGTTTATGACTTCTGCTGTACAAAGGTAGGAGTACTGTATGTAAAATAATACACAGAAGAGTTCATGAGTTGTGGTGAACTGAGGTAGGGGCGATTTGTGTGGAGCCTGCGATGATGCATGGTTCAGGCATACCGCACTGGTAAAAATGTGTTTTGACTATTGAATTTTGCCTTAACAAGGGTACATGGCGATTATTTGCGGTGTACTGAGTTAGTGGTACGTCTGGTGTTTAGCGTGTGCTCACCCTGCGATGATGCGTGGTCTGAACGGGCTGCACTCAAAGCATTGACTGTTGCATACTGGACTGCATGTACTATAAGGGGGAAAAAAAGTGCCATCGATGGTTATCAATTTTTCAGCAACAAAATATTCTGAATCAGATGATTCTTCCAGTGGTGTAGCCATTTTTGTCTCCAATAAAGAAATTCAGGTTTCCAATGTAGAAAAAGTGAGGTTTAAATTGTGACCTATGCTATCCACAGTGTAGACTATCATCAAGTGTACATTTGCACTTGCAGCGTGAATTTTATTATTCAACTAAATCTATAAGTGATATAAAATAAGTTCTTAATGGAAGCATAATAAAGGGATATTGTATATGGTTTGATAAATGTTATACTTAGTTTGGTATTGTACGCTGCAAATAATAAATCAACAATGTAATTAATTGTGAGCTCTGATGACCACAGTGTAGGCAGGAGGCAGCAGTTAGGAAGAGCTCACAACCACATGGCATTGTGTAGAGCTGCACAGTATTGGTAATTTAGTGTGTGTGCAGCCAGTGACGATAAGTGGTGCACTGAGTTAGTGGCACCTGAAACAACAAGGTTCTGTGGAGCTTGCGATGATGCGTGGTCCCGGCAGGCAGTACTGATAGTACTGATAGTAATGTTTTTTGTCTTGTGAATTCTGCCTTAGTAAGGTCATGTGGCGCTTAGCGTGTACATTCCTGTGATGATGTGTGGTCGGGAGGGAGGCACAGTAATTGAAGTAATGTTTTTTGTCAATTGAATTCTGCATGAATTCCATTTAAAAGTGATAGTGTGCCTCATTGCTGATATAAAACTGCTCACTCTTCTTTGCGATGATTTATGGTGCACTGAGTTAGTAGTATCTTTGGCACTGAGCTTGTATGTACCCTGCGATAATGAGTGGTAAAGGGAGGGCCGCATTCGGACCAATGTCTTCTCTCTATTGAATTCTGCCTCAATACGGCCATGTGACGATGATTTATGGGGCAATGAGTTACTGGTATCTTTGGCACTGAGCGTGTATATAACCAGCGATGATGGGTGGTCCTGGCAGGCCGCACTGGTATTGAAGGGGGCTGTAAATGATTGGGACACCTTTTCGTTCTCAAAGGCCTTATCCCTTGTAGAGAGCTTCAATTGGAATACAACCTGTCCGCGTCCGACCTGCACTTACACTCCCAGTTGACTCACTGGTTCTCTAACCCCGCAATGCGCTCCTTAGCATTTCGCCCGTTGCTACCAATAGAGAAATGGCTCATATCCAAGAAAGACGACAAACACCTTATCTCGGAAATGTACTCTTTCCTCTCTTCCACCCTCCCTCGTCATCGCACTGCGGGTCAAAAGTGATGGGAGGAAGAACTAGAAAGCAAGCAATCTGATAAGGAGTGGGAAGATATTTTTTACAGCACACGTCTCACTAAGTTTTTCTCGAGCCACACGGAAACTGCCTTTAAGATCGCAACATATTGGTATTATTCACCGGCACGACTTGCTAAATGGCAACCTAAATGTGATGGCCTCTGCTGGCGGGGATGCTGTAGCCCAGGGACACTGATTCATTTGCTCTGGCACTGCCCGAAACTGACTCGCTACTGGGAACAGATCCTGCATGATATTGTTGCTGCCTTTAATACCTTCATCCCCGGCTCCCGGAGTACACACTTCTAGGCCTCCCCAATGCACTCACCTTTCCTCTGCGCGCGCTTAGGGGGAGACACATGGCGCTTGCGCTGAACGCAGCATTAAGGGTCATTTTGGCAAGGTGGAAATCAGACCGGATCCCGGAGCATATACACTGGGTGCATCAACTTTGGAACCTCCTGGCAATGGAGAAGCTCTCCATGACAGCGGCTGGGAAGAGTGAAGCCTTTGGCAAAAGCTGGGCCCCCTTTCTAACTTTTCTCACCGCAGAATTCCGAGAATTGTCCTGCTCACAATACCTCCGCATTCTGAAACTTATCCCGGATGACATCTCTGTCCTCCCCTGAAAATGCATGACTTACGTCCCTTGGCACTTTCTGTGGTGGTAGGCCTCGAGCAACATCGAGGGCTAGGTGCTGTCATTTCTCCTTTCCCTTTTTGGTTAGCTCACTGAGGAGACAGGGTGGGGGTGGGAGAGGGTCCTGAGGGGGTTGCTATTGTTCCCATGGGTTTGTTCCCCCTTTTTGTTTTTTTGTTCTGATTAAGGTTTATACGTGGCCTAATCCAAAGTGCCTGCAGCCCTAACGGGATCATCTCACAGCCCTTGAGCCGCCTTGTTTATCACCTACTTTATAGACTGCCTTACACGTTGACTATTGCTCACTACATTCTTTCAGACGCGGCTGGCCCTGTTGGGTTGTAGGCGGCTTGCTGTGTTTACCGTTCGGACTTCACTCTCACATTGTACCGTGATTTACATATCCTGATGATGCTTGGCCAGCCCATTGGGTTGTAGGCCTGGGCAAAGCACTACGCTACGCTCAAGTAGTTTGCTAAGTTTGTGCAACTTCGCACTACGCGAATTGCACGTAGCACAGTGTGAACAAGCGTAGCGGTCATTTTTTGCTTGATCGCGGTCCTCAACGTCAAGTTGGCGATATCGAGCAAGCAAAATTACATCCTGGCGAGACTTTTTCCTTGTTTGCGATCAGCAACATCAAGTTGCCAATCGCGAGCATGGGAAATAAACCTCCTGGAGAGATTCTCAATGCGGGGAGGTCAGGTTTCTCATTGCGAGTGATCGCGTATGCTCGCGACCGCTCGCGATGAGAAACTATCAGTCCACTTTGAGAAAGCTGCCGCTCGAGTAAAAATATCCTTGAGCGGCAGAAAACTACAGCTCGCACTGTGCAAGATGCTGTTTTCAATGCCGGATGCTTGTCCGCACTTACAATCATTGAAAACTGCATCTTGCACAGTGCGGACAGGGTGCTAAGCAGTTCGCGTAGTGCTACGAGTATTTGCGTAGTGCGAAGTGCACTTCGCATAGCTACGTGTAGCGCTACTTCACGAACTACGCCCAGAGTTAATTATAAGGCATTAATAAAAACGATGTAAGACTAAAATTGCTGACATACAACTGTTAACTCTTCTTTGCGATGATTTATGGTGCACTGAGTTAGTAGTATCTTAGTGCCCTTTGTTTGGTTTACTCAGTTTAAGGCAGGTGTGAGGTCATAAAAGCTTAATACAGGGTGACCCGTTGAGCCACTGTGTATTTAGATATCAGGAGATAAAGGTTAAGACATTGGTCCATAGTTGACAAACCTTCCCGGAACCATTTTGAACATCCGATAATATCTGATTATCTATGGCCCACGCGGACAATCTGGATTAAAGTACCTGAACCAAAACCTTGACTACAGCATCAATGATGGTGTACTGAGATTGTCTCCTTTTTTTTTAAATTGGAACTATAATAGCAGTAGAACAGAAGGGCAACATCCCACTTGAGGCGGACGCATTTAAGACCTGGGTCAAAAGTGCGGCCCAGACCTCAATGTTATCGCGGAAGAGGTCCGGAGGTATACCGTCAGGTCCCGGGGCCTTATTTAGTGCCAACAGCTCTATGCTTGAGTACACCTCATGCAGAGAGAAGCTAATGGGGATGAAAGCCAGGCTGGGAGGTATATTTACACATCACTCGACCTGGCAACCTACGTTATATACATTTTCAAAATGAGACACTCACTGATCTGGCGTAATATGGTGGCACACGATCAGTTTATCTGGTTCTGCGAAGCAAGGGCTGTTAATGATTTTACAGAATAAGGTTTAATATCTCAATTCACCTGCTTTGATTAAGTCCCCCCATGTCTGCTTTTGAAGATGAAGCCTGCGCTCTTTCAGCATCTCTTTTTATAAAGGCATCAGCACAAAGATACTCTATCTTTCTCCCGAGGCACCTGTTTCAAGACTTCTTTTAACCTTCATCAAGCATACAAGCACATGTGGTCAAACCATCGGGGGAAACCAGCCAACGCCCCATTGCCTGTGTTGTTAGAAGGCCAGAGATTACCTTGGTGATGGAGGAAAACAATGTCCTCACTTGTGGTATAAAGAGCAGACATACGTCTATCTCTTGGTGACATGAAGAAAAAAGGCTATGGTCAAAAGCCTTGATATGTATACTCACCCAACAAAGGCGTCTGCCCTGATCAGTAGGAGTTAGAAGGGCCTGGAACTTTCGAGGACCTATTGGATGATAACCCAGCCCTGTCAGCACAAGTGTCAATAGGTATATGATCACTAAAAACATTGTGCTCTATATTAATTGAAAAGGGAACCACTCCCAAAGTGATGTCAGAAATATAGAATCTATGATAGTGGCGGAAACATTTTCTTTGTAGGACGGGGCAATTGAGAGATAGGCCCGGAATGCCAATGGTCTAAGGTGTGTACCAAGTTATGAGGAAGTAAAAAATTGCTTAACACCTTCCATTCCATGGTGTGTTCCATATGGAGGTCATCTAAGGGCGTGCAAGGCTGTGAAATCGACTGGTTCTTTACGAAGGATGGGCACAGATAACAGTTAAAGTCCCTCACTAAAATAAGATTCATGTGCCCACAGCCCTCCTTCTCTAGGGACTCTAAGGCACAATTTAGGGCATTAAAATTGGAAGACCCACTCTCCCCCCTCTTGGTGTCATAAAAATTGATTATAAAAAGTGTGAGTACTCTCTCCATGTACAATTTTATAGCCTGAAGTACCTGAGAATCCCACTTTACAATCTTTAAATCTTGCATTGTTCTAGGTCCACAAATATAATATGGCCCCCACCAGCTCGTCCCATGTTTGAGTCCATCGCTGGGCAGAAGATAGTCTTATACCCGTCCATAAAAAACATATTCTTAGTCTCCCAGGTTTCCTGTAAGCATATGATTTTATATGTCCTAACATACATCAGTAAACTTTGAAGACAGACCTGCCACATTCCAGGCAATAAGACAAACGTCTCTACTGGGATTGTGATTGATGTTACCAGGAAGGGCTAATACGGATAATTATGATACCTGGCAGAATACCCAGAGTGCAGGACTAACAAATGGGAGGCTTAGTTGATCAGTTGGGCAGTAGATTTCTCTTTGTGGGCAGATATGCCAGGCACCCAGTGTAAGGAGCAAATGCTGGTGGGAGGTCAATCACTCAGAGCAGGAAGGCCTTGGTTGGTTGCATCCCTAAATAAGGGGTGTCTACCAGGCCTAAGGCCCGGTTAGACCAAGCGGCCTGAGGTGCACCATCTCCCTCAATGTAAGATCTACTAAGCCACCTCTCTGCCTGGTCTATCTCCTTGTTAATAGCTCCCACCGCCTTTGCCAGGAATGTATCAATAGTGCCCTGCAGCTGCCCCGTAGGAGTTGCTGGCTGAGCTTTCCATTTTTCCATTGCGCTGGGTCAAACAGTGCCTGGTGACAATATGTCCAATTACCCAACAAATCAAAGAGGGGCACTAAGAAAGGTAACGATAATGTACTCGAGTTCCACACATTTACCCCGGATAACTCGCCAAGCAAAAAGGGTACTCACTAGTGGTCATGTGTCCTGAACCAGCTCCTCCGTTTGGCAGGCATTTATGAAGGCTTTCAAACAGCCAGGCTGTGTCCCAAAGTAGCCGACCAAGAGAATAGGCCCAGCCTTGACCAGACATGGACGAGCGCAGACTGGCCCGCCCATGGCCCATAAACATCCTGCACTGCGGGAGAGAGAGGCCTGTATTGTGGCATCAGGAGCGTGACGTCACCCCGCATTGCATGCAGAGCCTGCTGGGGTACCGAGTCCAACCACAACCGGAATGGAGGCACTAAGGGTTGGTGTTGCCTGGGGCCTTGGATGGCCCATAGAAAGAGTCCTGCTCTGCATGAGGTAGAGTATTTTTTCTGTGTTGGGGCTTGAGCAGGCCGTAGGAAGATCTCCAGTAGGAATAGTACATTTGCCCCCACCAATATTCAGCACTTTCCCTGAGGCAAGCACAGGTCGGAGTAGGAATAGTAAATTTGCCCCCACGCCTATACAACACTTTCCCTGAGGCTAGCACCTGTCGGAGAAGGAATCGTAAATTTTCCCCCACCACCATCCAGCACTTTTCCTGAGGCAAGCATCGGTCGGAGTAGGAATAGTACATTTGCCCCCAACACCATCCAGCACTTTCCCAAAGGCAAGCACAGGTTGGAGTAGGAATAGTTAATATGCCCCACCACCATTCAACAGTTTGCCAGAGCTAAGCACCCTTCAGATTAGGAATTATAATTTTGCCCCACCACCATCCAGCATTTTCCCTGCGCATCTTCCCTGAAGCAAACACACATAGGTGATAAAATAGTAATTTTAAAATATATCACTGACCAGAGCCTGCTAATATATTGTTTGTGAAATACATTTTGTGTTTTCTGGGGGTTTCAGATCATTTTTTAAAGTTTACTTACAGTTGTTTCTGTAAAGTGTTGTTTGTTTAAGGCTGGTTATTGGTGTTACTGTATGTCCAAACTCTGTTAATATCTAAATGAAAATTTAAATATTTGTTTTTTTTCGCTTTTGGTCTTTTAACTTTTAAATTCATTTTATAGATTTATTCACTCACTTTTCAAAGGAAAGATAATTTGAGGAATGTCTGCAGTAGACTAGGGGCTGTTTTTCAAATGCAGTAAATACGTAAAAAATATTGTAAGTACTTGAGAAGTAGGTGTAATCGTTTGGAAGCTGTTTACGTTAAAACATACAATTATTTCTGTCAGTAGATGGCAGTGTTCAACTGGAAAGTCAGAACAATTATCCAGCTACTCCTGCTGCATGTGGTCACCATGGAAGTCAGTGTAACAATGAGCACAAAATGGTGGACGGTTTCTTTTATAAATTTTTTAGGGGTAAACAAGAATTTAAATGAAAATATGTTTTGGAAACACTTTTTTCACGTGATTCACACCCTGACAGAATGTATATTTATTTTGTCTTGTGTAGACATGTTCATTTATATGTTCCTTCTTGGAATGTCAGCCATTTTAAGCAGATGGTAGGTCAGGGGCTGTAATAAAAATAGTTGTGTCTCATGTTTATTGTATGTCTAAGCTCTTTTTGTCTCTGACTGTAGTGTGTATTTTATAAACAATGCTGTAAATATATGTGTTATTTTTACAATTTTTTCAAACATATTTTTCATTTTGTTTATTAATACCCAGGTATTTTAATAGTTAGGTATCATAAAACTACATAAGCATTAAAATGAATAACTGGGTATTAAAGCTTTCCACCACCCAACACCCCTATTTCCCTTGCACCCAGGGGAAGAATGCAAAAATTGATACTTTCTGAAATTTTTGTAATTAACATTAAAAATATAATATGCGTTGTATTATTGTGCATTGTAATGGAACGCGTTGTAATGGTAGTTTTAATATATCTCAATGACAATGCATCGGAATTTGTTGCATTGTAAATACATACAATTTAATTGTATTTCCGTTGTAAAAACTGCAATGTAAAAGTATGTGTTGTAATGGTTGGCATTGTAACGTCATATATTCTGTCCGAGATCCAGCGTAAATACACACTTCAGACATCATATGACATTTAACTTTCTTGCCAATTGATTATGACACAAGTCTTAAAGAAAATTGGGTGGGGGCTAATTATCATGTGCAATTCACAAATGACAACAGAGGAAGAGAAGTCACAAGTAGGAATGTAGTGTCCTTAAAATAATTATTACTTTAAAGATAAATGGCCGATTTACAGAAACAACAAATTATTATAATCCCCTAAAAATTAAAAGAAGAATTTTTGTTTTTACTTTTCATAAATAACTTGTATACTTTCCACGTGTCAAAGGTGTTGCTGAACTTGGAAATAGCTGAAAGTGACATGATCTTTTAAGCACACATGTTGTGATAAAGTCATTCTTATTGCACTGATCACCCCCATTTTTTGCTTGGGACTGGTGGTAACTGACTCTAACTGCACCCTGGGCACTGCGTACTTGGTCCAGGGTTAGTGATCTGATTATAAGGATATGCAATTTAGGTGTAATTACAATTGCCACTGACAGTATAGTCCCTAGTATATAATGGGGCATGTAGGTTTAGAGGCCCAATAGACTTCATGCACTTAAGTGTGCCCTACTTTGTTGCCTGCTGTTATTTTATAGGCAGGACTACTTTTCAAGCTGCCTTCATCTTAAATTTATATGAAAACTCGATTGTGGATTTAACTAAGGGTGGGCGGAGTTGGCAGAGTGCCCCTATGCAGAGTTCCAAGGAGTTGGAAAACACTCAGCTCTACTAAACCCTAATAAAACCAAAAAGGAAATAATCACTTACCTGCTCTGGCATCTCCAGGCTGCTCTACTCCTCACCGTGATCTCCTCCTCGCATCCTCGCCGGTTGCAAACCCCTACATTGTACATCTTCTAAGGATGCGCGTGCATGTGATGTGCTCCCAAGATGTACAAAGTAGGAGTTTGCGACCAGCGAGGAGAATGGTAGCCAGAGACGCCAGAGCCAGTAGGTGATAAGTTCCTGTTATGTTGGGTGTAGGTGCAGGGGCTAACTCTGCTACACTGCAAAGTCTGAGTTTTTGCCTGAAAGCCAGGTTCCCAACTTTTCAAACACTCACCCTAGTCCATTATCTCCTTGTATTTGCATTGTTCGTCCTAAGTTGGCATTGTATGCCCAGACGTTGGTCCCTTGCTCTCTTTGTAACTGGATTCAAGCTAACCTGGCTGATGAGGGGTCTTACCCTGAAACCGGTTGCAGGATGATTGTTTCTGGTCCAGGGAGGACCAGGCCTGGCAATTTGGGTTGGACTGTCCCCATGAGGAACAGGGTCAGGACTTATTTGCATATGGCTGGGTCCAAATTAGGGTGGTGTAGTGATCTAAAGAACGATGATGGATTCAACCCAGAATTGTGACTAGTGGTTAATGTCTGAAAAGTTTCAACACTCCATCCGTCATCTCCTTGTGTTTGCAGTGAATAGTAGTGCACTGTGATCAACATCCTTATTCCTGCAACAACAGGGTCCAGAAAAACATGTTTTGTGCCTATTTGATTATTTGATCATCGCAGCTGCTACTTTGTGCTGCCTAGCCATAATTAATCTGGGCCGTAGAGCATTAAGCTAGGATACCAGTTTTGCATACTGTTTTCTGATAACAATAACATTCTCATTGAATGTTAATATGCTCACTATGCATATGCATCAAGCCTTTTTCCCGTTTGCAGATGGGAAGATTCTCAGAATCGGCCCGTTTGCAAATTGGAAAAAGCCTTTTGGGATGTATCATCCCAAAAGGCCATCGCAAAATAGAGAATTGCAAAATTTGTGATTCTCTATTTTGCAAATTGAATTAAGGAATTGCAAATTGCGATTCCTTAAATGCGATTCTGGAAGCACCAGAAATTTGCTGTTTGGCTTTAAGGAACTTCAAGTTGGTGGTAATTTCCTATTTTCTTTAAAAAAACAATTTTGTGATTTTTTAAAAGTGTCATATGTCGCACATATGTGCCCTTAAGACATGTATGTGTGCAAAATGTGCACACAAGCATATTTCAGGGGTGCAACAGGGTGCCCTTTTGGCACCCTTGCAACCTTGAAATACCATTCTTAATTTCTGATTCTCTAATTGTTAATCGCAAATTGAGGATGTCTTCACATTCATTCCTATGGTCCTCCTAGCCCATAGGAATGAATGGGGAGGTATTTCGTCATCTCAATTTGCAATTCGCAAATAAGGAATATGTAGGATTCACAAAAATTTTAGCAAATCCTACATACATTTCATTTTGCGATTCTCTAATTGCGATTAGCTAAAAATCACAGTTTGAGAATCGCAACACTCTTTTTTGATACATATGGCCCTATGTGATTAACGTTGCACCCATGACTTTATGCAAAATCTTTTTATAACATTAAATAATATTACAAGTGACATATTATTGGACAGCCTTTGATGGACAACTATACTTTATCATGAAGCTAATAATGTTGGTGTACTTCTGCTAACCTGGCCCCACACATCACCCTTGGCATAAGCTTTGACTTCTCATCCACCCTTACCAAGAGGTACAAGGAGGCTTAGGTGAGACTCAATTTCCAGGGCCGGACTGCGAAACCAAAAGCAGCACTGGCAAAAATGCTCAAACCAGCCCCACTCCCTTCACCCCTTCGCACTAGCTCTTTCTTTGCATGGATTCATTCTCTCTATTCATCTTTCTTCTCCCTCTCAGATCCCTTTCCCTCTACCTCACTCATCCCTCTCTCTCGTTTAAAGTCTCCCCATGCCTGCTTCAAGTAATCTCAGGGGAAAGGTACATAGGTCTTAGGAGTGGTCCTGGGCTTTCAAAACCAGCCTCCAAGGTCTCCAGCCCACCCGGTAAATTCCCAGTGGACGAAAAGGTCTGTACGGCTGTGCCACCTTCTCTTTCAAACTTTGCTTCTTGTGCTCTCATTACCAGGGACCCTCAGCGTTCTCATGTTCCGAGAGCTCCGTGTAAAGCATGACCACCTGATCTTTAGAACCCGGCATGATAATGGCCTTCAGGTGTTAAAAGGATATTTTATTTATATTGCCAAATAACCACAATACTTAGATTAGTGTAAAGTCCACGCAATGGAAAGAGGTATGTCTGAGAGGGGGTATTGTGGATAGTGATAGGGTAATGGTAGGCAGTGTTATCTGATATCTCTCTGTAAATTGTGAGTGAAAATGTACATTAATGGCCAAAGAGCTGTGCTTTATCATTTTGCCAGCAATTAAACAGGAAAGCGTGGAGATCATTAGTAATAGAGAAATATTATTTCTGAAATTCAGCATCAAAATATATCAACACGCTAGTCTCATCAACAAATGACTCAAATTCATATGTAAATGTGACTGGTAATACTTATTATTCATCACATAATTCTGACACATAAGTTGGAATGCTGAGCAACATGTAGAGATTTCTGCTTTGTGCCAATATAAAGCCCTCACACAGAATTAGATTTTCAATGTTCATGCCAGCAGTTCTAGTTTTAGGATCTTCCCTGAAGTAACTGTTTACAAAATTAGCTTGGCAGTAGAATTCTCTCTATCAAACCATATCTTCATTCCAAATTGCAGGCCAAAAAAAATGAAAATAATGTTATAGCTTCTCAATGTCATCTAACATTACATAACACTCAGCAAATCTAGCAAGCAGGTTGTGGTACGATACAAAAGCAAACAAGACTGCATTGACCGAAATCCATAGGTAATATTTTAGTTAAAGTGGTACATTCCATTCACTATGGCACGTTGTGCTACTTTTTTTAAACATTGTTTTCTTGTATTTATTTGTCAAGTACAGACCAAACAGTTTGAGCAATATATTACAAAAAACTGTTTACCGGTTCATATGGAGCATTTTTGTGTTACATTTGTTCGGACCTTACACCACATTGTTCTGTACAGTACTCTGCATTCATTTATTTATAGTAGTAGACATTCTTTCCGTGCCCTTGCAGTTAACACAATATTTTAATTTGCAAAACATGCTTTACTGTATAATTTAGCAAGTCTAGTAAAGAAATAAATACATTAATTAAATATTCATTCGACTCAAGCGAATTTAATACGAATATAAAAACACCATCTACATGATGTGTAGGAGGGGGCACTCAAGTCAAGTCAAGGCAAAGTAAACTTTATTTGGCCGTAGGCCATAAAGCATAAATAAAATAAAAAAGACATTGATTAAACATTTTTTCTGGTACAGAATCATAGATAATACCCAATTTTCAAATGTAAATTCTGAGATAAAATATTTAAAAGAGCCAAGTCAGATGGACTAAACCATGTCTAAAACATTTTTTTAAAATAGCCCTTAAAATTCATATCTCTTCCTGATGAAAAATGCTGATTTCACAAAATTTAAAACTGCAAAATAGATTTCAGGTGAGCCTAAAGACTTCACGAAAATTAAACCATCCTTATACCACATCACATCTGCCTTGGGCAGCAACATCACCAAAAAATAGTGTCTTGGATCTTCATACAATGGGCAAAACAAAAATAAATGAATGACGTTTTAAATTGAGAAGTTGTCGCACATACAAAGGCATACATCTTGCTGATGAGCCCCCAAAAATGGAAAAGCAAATATAAAGTGTAAGTCTAAATAAAGTCATACAGTGACGATATGTAGGGAAAACACACAACCTCAAGTAAGGCTCTAAACCACAAGTCGTTGAAACTGTGTCATAGTTTACAATTGATTGTTTGGCCTGAGCAGTGGTCAAACCTTTATTCATACCATACGCTAAAAACAATTCTTTAATGCATAGTTTGTGATTGGGGCTGATTGGGGTAATTTAAAAGGACTGAGGAGGCCCTATCAATCAAAGGTGACATTTAAATACCTTCGCCATTGTATCTGATCCATCCCATCTAAGGACATGCAGTATGAGATGCAAGATCTAATCAGACCAGCCTCTGGGGATGATCATAATTTAACCCACAATAATAAAGGAGCTAATCAAATATGATCTTCCAGGTAAGGCATCCCAAGCTTCTCGTGACATATTAAAGTAGCTTTACCCCCTGGGACTAAAAGTGGCCTACACCAAAATACATTTTCAGCTCATTGTAGAATATCCACCATCTTGTACCCGCAAAGACCAGTGCCATATACCCCCACTGAAATACACTTGCTTCTGTATAGATTCAGGATTTCTGGAATTGGTTTATTTTGGAGCTTACTGGCAAATCTAAAAATGGCTTTAATGTTCCAGTTAAAATTCTGGCAACTAAGGGGTCGATTCCGATCCGGTAAAAATCGCTCCGAATCTACGTACGGAGCGTTTTTCCCCGTACGACTCGTACCCGTAAACGTCCCCGTACGAATCAGCAAGTACGATCCCAACCAAAAGCGTCACTCCGTACGACTCGTAAAAAACTCCATACAAATCGAAAGTCCATACGATTTGCAGTCGGCTGACGCTCCACGCTACGTCCGAACGTAAATAGACCGCGTCATCTGAACCAGGAAGTACGATCTGTGTTGAACACACTCTGTACGGCTCTTTTGCTACGAGAGCTCAAAACTACCGTAAAACCAGAGTCCGGCACGAACCACACCCCGGTACGCGACAAACAAGACATGAATGGCATCGTCCGTGTGATCCCAGTCCTTTACGCCCACCACCTCGTACATAGAAACCGACGATGGCGCAGACGGTGAGTACAACAAACCCGAACAACTGAAGTATACCTGTATGTGGTGCCACACGCGCACATCACCATTGCATGCCTGTAATGTCACCGTTGTAATAGTGAGACGTGCCGCACCTACGTCATCGACCTCGGGGTACGCTACGCTACCGCATAACACCATTGTACTAGTGAGACATGCCGCACCTACGTCATCGACCTCGGGGTACGCTACGCTACCGCATAACACCATTGTACTAGTGAGACGTGCCGCACCTACGTCATTGACCTCGGGGTCCTACATCATCGATCTCGGGGTACGGTACGCCACCGCATAACACCATTGTACTAGTGAGACGTGCCGCACCTACGTCATCGACCTCAGGGTATGCTACGGTACCGCATAACACCATTGTACTAGTGAGACATGCCGCACCTACGTCATCGACCTCGGGGTCCTACGTCATCGACCTCGGGGTACGGTACGCCACCACATATCACCATTGTACTAGTGAGACATGCCGCACCTATGTCATCGACCTCGGGGTACGCTACGCTACCGCATAACACCAGTGTACTAGTGAGATGTGTGAGACATACGTCAGTAATGCATGTGTATGTTGCGTCACATCCAAGTGATGTGTGTGAAACACACCCAGCAGTGCCCAGCATCATAGGGTGTGTGTGGCTAAGACCCCCAGCAGTGCCCAGCAGTGCCCAGCATTAGAGTGTGTGCGTGGCTAAGACCCCCAGCAGTGCCCAGCATTAGAGTGTGTGTGTGGCTAAGACCCCCAGCAGTGCCCAGCAGTGCCCAGCAGTGCCCAGCATTAGAGTGTGTGCGAGGCCTAGACCCCCAGCAGTGCCCAGCATTAGAGTGTGTGTGTGGCTAAGACCCCCAGCAGTGCCCAGCATTAGAGTGTGTGTGTGGCTAAGACCCCCAGCAGTGCCCAGCATTAGAGTGTGTGCGAGGCTAAGACCCCCAGCAGTGACCAGCAGTGCCCAGCATTAGAGTGTGTGCGAGGCTAAGACCCCCAGCAGTGCCCAGCAGTGCCCAGCATTAGAGGGTGTGCGAGGCTAAGACCCCCAACAGTGCCCATCAGTGCCCAGCATTAGAGTGTGTGCGAGGCTAAGACCCCCAGCAATGCCCAGCATTAGAGTGTGTGCGTGGCTAAGACCCCCAGCAGTGCCCAGCAGTGCCCAGCATTAGAGTGTGTGTGTGGCTAAGACCCGCAGCAGTGCCCAGCAGTGCCCGGCATTGGAGTGTGTGTGTGGCTAAGACCCCCAGCAGTGCCCAGCATTGCCCAGCATTAGAGTGTGTGCGTGGCTAAGACCCCCAGCAGTGCCCAGCAGTGCCCAGCATTAGTGTGTGTGTGTGGCTAAGACCCCCAGCAGTGCCCAGCATTAGAGTGTGTGCGTGACTAAGACCACCAGCAGTGCCCAGCAGTGAAAGCAGAAACATACCATGGTTAACCTCATTACCATCAGGAAATAGACACATGTAACAATACACAAATGTGAACATCACACCAGCTCCCAGGCACACAGCAGTCGAAGCCATTATCAGAAAACCAAAAGTACTGAACTGAAAAATTAAAGCTTTATTCAGCCGCATCCAAAGATAAAATGTAAATATGAGTCCATGCTCATAGAAGGCCAATGGCCAGTCCAAATAAAGTTGAAAAAAGTTTGTGGCCTCCTGGATGTTGTCACACCCACACTTGCCTGCACATATTGTTCAATTGTCTGTGGAAACAGTGGGGGCATCATCTGGGGAATCCTCCGGCACCGCAGGGACAGGAGAGGGAAGGACAGGTGTAGTGGGTGCAGGTGGTGTGGATCTCTCCACACTGGCCGGAGCCTCGCCGAATGTGGCTACATATACTTGGCTGCACACTTCAGCCAGTTCAGAAAAACTACCACCTGAACGCGGGGACCCATTGGGGGTGGAGGTAGAGGGCTTTGAGTCTGTTGTCGTGGGTCTGTGGATGCATGTGTGACGTGTGTCCCCTCTCCCTGTGGGTGTGCCTACATCCCCTTGAGATTGGGTGCGTGGATATTTGCGCTTTGTCTACCGTGTGGGTGTGCTGGGTGTGTCTGTTGTTGTGTCTGACCTGTGGCATCTGCGTGTACGTTGGGTAGGTATGGGAGAGGCGGAGGTGGATGGGTCTGAAGGAGGGGGGGCAGATGCTTCTGGGTGGACAGTGCTGCCGTCAGTGATGACTCTATGGCAGCCACACTCCGACGTAGATCAGACATGACAGATGACATGCCCTACATGAACGACAACAACTGTGTCATTATTCGTGAATGTCCATGGAGGACAGTCAACATGGATGTCTGACCTACTAGAATCTGCCGGAGTAGGTCCACAGACTCAGCACTGAGGGCAGCAGGGGAGACAGGGGCAGGGCTGCGGTGCCGGGAACAAAGGGGACACGGGGGCTAGCACGGACCCTAGTGACCCTAACAACTGGGAGGGTGGAGATGTACTGGAGGAGGAGGGGACAGCCAAAGATGAAGAAGATGGCATAGCTGCATATTCCCCCTCCTCCTGAGATCCTGAGAGTCTGATTCCGAGCCGTCCGCATGGTAGAAGGTGTCGTGCTCATGAGGTCCGGCCGTCTGACTCTCCTCACCCTCCGTGCCACTGCCTCCCTCTGACTCTTCAAAGCAGGTGGCACTGTCGCTGGGTCCCTCTGCCTGGTCCGTGCCTGTGTCTCCTCCAGATTGTGGTGATGATGCTGTTGGCAAGGAGAAGAAGAAAAACATATCACTCACCTGTACACATCAGACATATCAGCTACAAATCATTTGGGCACATTTCTAAACATGGCTTGCATCATGAGTCACATGCCACTGAACTCTGCACAATGCTAAGCCTAGTCTTGGGCAATTGTAAGAGACACAACGCTCAATGTATAGTAGGATACAAGTAAAAGGCAAGGCAAAAACTTGACACAATGATGAGCCACTGCCTGACAACAGGATAGCTGATGATGAATCACAGTTCATTTGCCCACCCTGCCACCCAAATCCAGACCTGGTCATGTTTGATTCGCTTTGACCCTGTGCCACATGGGAAAAGTCCTGCCCGAACTGCCATGTGATGCCATCCTGGGACCTGAACCGAGTGTTCCATCACCTCACACTGGCATCACAGCTGTCTACACCCAAACTCACATTGTGTGGCTGACCATCAATATTATTTACAAACAACATGCAACATATTTTGAGAATATGTACACACGCACTGCCCAGTGTGAGTTTGCACATGTACAGTGTGCACCTGTAGCTAACACATGACAATTAGAAAGTGTACCATGGACAAAGGCCACTGAGGCTGACTCGTGCAGAAAACACATGTTGAGACTCAAAATCAGTGCCAAAATACGAAGAAGGGCAGACACAGTGCACATGTGGTGCTACATGTAAGGTACCAACAGGTGTCACAGACCCCCCTCCAACATGATGATGTGCAAAGGAATATGCATACTGAGACATTGCACCATAGGAGTACATGTGAAAAACAATCAATAGCCAAAGCGCTGGTCAAATGTGGAGTAGGGCAAGACATGTAAAGAAGCAACTGCTGAAACTGTGCCATTCTTATGCCAATGCATAAAGTGCCTGTCTGACCACACCACTCCAACTGTGGGAGTGTTACCATGCCTCTGAGCACTGCAGGTAGCATGTGACACACATGACAACGAACAGACATGTACCTACCCCCATTCTTGCTGCTGTCCCTCCTGCAACTGCCTATGGAGGTCTGGGAACACCACTTCCAGGACCCGGAGCATGTGTGGGGTGAGGTGGCGGGTGCCGCCATGCCGGCGTGGAGCTTCTAGCTTGAGCTGTACCCTGGCGATGTGGCGGGTCCAGCACCGGATGTCCTGCCACCTCTTCCTCATGTTACTGAGCCTCCTGCGAGGCCCCCCCTCACTCCTGACAGCCCTGGCGATGTCCAGCCAGATGTCACCCTTCTCATAGGCAGATACCTGTCACGAATATAAAGTGAGAGAACATCAGTACACCGGGTCCATGTCTTAAAGACACACACTTGCACCAAATAGACGATGACAACAGGGCATAGGATGCTGACCACACTTGCATCATTGTCCATGTGTATGTAGCCTGTGAGCAAACAACAATGCACTACACGCCATAGAAAGGCTACAGATGCCATAAGGGGTGCAAACCACTCTTTGAGCATGGCACACACTGAGCAATATATGCTACATCATGGTGCACTGCAGCACGTGACATGCTGTCACACACCCCACTACACCAAATAACAATCTTCAGACCACACATGCACACCCTGGCACAGCTCATCTGCTTGTCATTGTCAACAGTGTATACAACATCACTTAGCACATGTCACACCTGCAAAAGATGTGACACAGGCCTCAAGCTAACTGTCCAAGTCATGCACACGGCGCAGCATACTTGTCTCATCACATGGGTATAGCTGCGGCATACGTCATGCACCAGGCTTGCAAAACATCACCAACACAATTTGCCAGGTGACAAAGATCTATCACACTCTTCAATGTACATCACTTCAAAGCATGCTTTTGTCCAACAGGCACACATGTCATGAGCAAATCCATCTACAGTGAGTACATTCATCTGTCATTCGTGGGGGAACACTGCAAGAGCTCAGGAAAACATCCAAAATTAACATGCAAGGTATGGCACAGCAGAAAGTGTGATTCACATTGCATTTAATGTCACAGTTAGCACAATGCAGAGGAGCAGTAAACACTATTACACCACATCATTGACTGCTTGTGAGAGACCACACTGTACACACCGGCACTCACTCCAAACAACATAGCATCTCTTAACAATACATACACAATGGCTGTAGTGTCACACCCACAACAGGTGCACAGCCCAAGGTAGTGCACACATCACTCACCTGCTCCTCTGGTCTCCCATACAGCTTGCTGTAGTTAGGCAGGAGGTCATCCAGCAGGGCCTTGTTCTCCCCCTCACTGAATGCAGGTGCCCGCTCCATGCTCAGCTAATCAGGGGCCAGAGGATACCGAGACAGCAGGTATGTTGTCCACTCCAATGTTGTGCAGGCAAGTGCCCTCTTACAGCCACATGCTGCCTTATATCTGTGCTGCAGAGGGTCTGTGAGTCCAAGGAGTACTGTGTGATAGGCCAGAATAGTTTGCATCCTATGTATCATCCAATACCATGAGACATAAGGCCATGACACACATTTGCATGGTTTGAAAACTGAGCCTGAGCTCAACAACAACTTTTGCAACATTGTATAGTTTTGCCAAACTGAATTTTCAAGAACACCTGTAGAAAACTCTCAAATCTCTGTTTCCTTGACAACCTGGATGCATTCTAACCCTTCCACTGCTCCCCTAGATGTTCCCTATGCATTTTCTGGAATCCCCACACAAGTACGGTGCGATTGCCGTCGCAAATGCAACTCATTCAATGGTGAAATGAGCTGTACACACGCACGTTCACTTGGGGTACGCATTGCTCACGTATAGCTACAATGCAATAGGGAAACGAATCGTACACACGCACGTTCACTTGGGGTACGCATTGCTCGCGTATAGCTACAATGCAATAGGGAAACGAGCCGTACACACACACGTTCACTTGGGGTACGCATTGCTCGCGTATGGCTATAATGCAATAGGGAAACGAGCCGTACACACGCACGTTCACTTGGGGTACGCATTGCTCGCGTATGGCTACAATGCAATAAGGAAACTAGCCGTACACACGCACGTTCACTTGGAGTACTGTGCGTTTGACATGCTCAAGTGAATGCATGTGTAGGCTGCGTACATACGCTTATTCATGTCAACATTGGGAGAGTGATACCAGGAAATCACATGGCAGGGATGTAGGTGTAGGCACATGTTGAGGATGTGGATGTCTACATTTGCATGGCATCCTTACATCAGCAGGCCCTATGTGTGGCAGACAGTGATATAGCACAGGGAATGTGATATTGTGGCACAGTGGATGTGGGAAGAGCTGTTCAGACATGTCATTAATCACGGTGCACATGTGTTCCACATACATTCAACACTTCTCACCTGAGTTACAACTAGAACATATTGTGATGCACATCAACACTGGTATGGCACAACATTTAGTACAGTCATCTGTCACATGATGACAGCAACATGCCCACTGTCACAGATGTAAAATTGTCGCCCAGCATGACCGTGTGTGACCACGTTATGTGTGTGCCATGTGCGAAATTGTGCATGCTGTATGTATACTGTCAAGTTCATCTGCTGTAGGAGCATCTATGATGGGTCTTTGCCGTGATGACAGAGTTACACATGTACGCACACCATGCCACTGGTGCAAATCATCCGCTCACATGTGTGATGGGATTTTAGACTATTTGGCACCAAATATACATATCTGCAGTCTGATAATGTACATGTTGTAATTGTAGCAAATGCACACCACAAGCACAATATGTCTGATATGTGCAAATGATGGCACATGTGATGTGGGTGTGTGCATTGCTGTCAGCTGTCTGGATGTACAGACAACCTCCTCATGCAGTTCATGTGACGTGTGTCACTGACATGAAACATGGCCCTGCTCACTCAGACCAGCCTAGCAGATCATTTGTATGCATGTCATGTCCATTCCACAGACAACAGGTCTATCAGTTATCATGGAGGAGTGGCAGCCAGCTGGCACTTGTGTCCTCAATATGTAGCCCATTTCAGACTCATAAATGATTAGATGCGTTGAAGCAGTGTTGCATGTGCCATGTCCATTGTAACAGTCTTTGTCTGAAAGTTGTACCCTTTTTTTCCTTTATATGTTGTGCAGGGCATCCCCTCTGGCAAGCACGTTGCCAGACTTGGAAGCCATGAGGGAACGTGACTGCATACGGAGTTACCGCTTCAAAAGAAAGTTGATTCAGGACCTGACGGACAGGCTGGAACCACATCTCCAACCACGACACAGGTATCCAACTGCGCTGACACCCAAGGTAAAGGTGATGGCAGCACTACATTTCTTTGCCACAGGTACTTTCCAATTTACCATAGCTGATGTGGGGGGATGTCCCAAACAATGTGCAGCAGGGTTTTACGTGATGTATTGGCAGCCATGTTGGTGCACATAGATGAATTCATAACATTTACTACTCCTGCATAGTTGACAGATGTCAATGGGAAATTCTATGGCCTGGGACGCATGCCACATGTAATTGGTGCTTTAGATGGAACACATGTTTCTCTGGTGCCACCACAGGCTCAGGAGCAAGCGTTCCGCAACAGGAAACATTACCACTCGATAAATGCCCTGGTGGTGTGTCTTGCCAACATGCTGATCTCCCATGTTTGTGCACGTTTTCCAGGATCGTGCCACAATGCATTCATCATGAGGCGTAGCAGGGTACCACAGATGATGCTGCAGCTGCGCAACCATGGGGCATGTCTTGTTGGTGGGTAAAGTCTGTTACTCATGTATGTCTGTATGTCATTATTTCCTTAACTGCATCATATTACACACTCATTTCAATGATGTCAATTTGCAGGAGACGCAGGATATCCAAACATGCCGTGGCTCATGACTCCGCTACGCAAACCCAGAACGGCTGCAGACCAGCGGTACAACAATGCTCATGGGCAGACCAGGCGGGTGATAGAGCGAGCATTTGGACTCCTGAAGAGCCGGTTCAGGTGCCTCGACAAAACAGGCGGAGCCCTCCCATACACCCCACTCAAGGTGTGTGACATCTTCACCGTGTGCTGCATGCTACACAACATGGCAGTGGAGGAGGCCGTGCCACTCATCCTAGATCCTGATGAGCTGGAACATCCGCCTGTGGAGGATGAAGTACTTGGCCAGAATGCCAGTGACGAGGAGGTTGAAGATGATATCCGGAGTCACCTCATCCGCAACTTCTTTTCATAATGGTGAGTCCTAGGTGCATATTGTTCACGCATGTACCATAGAGTTGAATGGGTAGCATGCTGTGTGTCCAGATGACTGTATGCAATGTCACTTTGATGTTTGTTGTGCAGTGTCACACAGGTGCAGATGTAATGCCACACACAGACGTGCTATGTGTGAACTTAGAATGTACAAGTGTAGTACAACCTTAGTCTATTCAACATGACCATGTCTGAATGAAATTATTATGTACTTGCCCCCTTGTGTGCCTCTCATTTCCAGGTCGCCCTGCCTGTTGTCCGTTGGTGTCATCTTGGTCAGCCTGCTATTGCTCATGATGATAGAAACGTCAGCCAAATCAACGGACCATGCACGGACATGTGGAAATGTCAGTTTGGGTAAGGACTCATATAAGACTTTTTTCCGTTGGTATGTTTTCAATTGTGTGGTACATGTTCATGCGCAAGTTGTTGGACCATGCGTACATGCAACAACATCAAGTTTCCAATTCCACGTAGCCCCACTCCCATGACAGGATAGTCACCCTATCTGACAGTCATCTGTCGTTGAGTTTTGACTCTGGTGAATGCATCAATGTGTGTAAACACTGTCACTGAAACATTGCATATACCTTGGTTGGACAATTGTGTGGGAGATCACAACCACAGACTCTGTGGGGGATTGCAGACTCACTGTGTGCAGCAGGATGTGTCTGGACCATCCCCCTCAACCCTGTGGGCCAGTACACTTTGGTTTCCCCAAAACCATGTCGTGTAGGTGTGGGCCGGTGTATGTCCCTCATGTTAAGACAACTGTCGTGTGAGTCTGTATGCATGGATGCATTGCTCCTTGTGCCAGTATGTCATGTCACTGTCATGTCGTTACCTCAGTGCAGGTTGAGAATACTGCTACGCTTGCTTTCACAGTGAGTTGAAGTTCACTTTCCATTCCCATGATGCCAGTATGTTGGTCTGATGACATTAGAATGGTGGGCTGATTCACATGTAAATTATTCCGTGGCACCAGTGGAGTGAGGTTAATCACATGATTCTCTATTCCTGTGCAGCATCTCATGGTGACGGTAGGGTTCTTTCTGTGGCCTAGCTCCTCATTACTTGCTTGACTTAATTTCCACCTGCTTGTCATGTTTAGCACAGTGAGGCTCATTTGCAAGAGCAACAGACTGGCTCCTGAGGGGCTTCATTGGGTTTAGGTCATTATCTTACTCATCATATGAGATGCTTACAGCTGTTGTGGGTGATGTCAAGTTTGCCTTCATGGCCCTTACGGATACACAGGGCCAAATACAAATATTTGACTTTGCGTAAGTAGCACTGCCATACAATTTGATGTCTTGTTTTGGGACACATCATCATACACTGTGACTTAGTTCTTGTCAGCATGGATCTCATTGCATAGTAGCAGACTTGTGAGCGTTACACAAGATTGTAATAGGTGACAGACTGGACTATATTTTATGTGTCTGTGTACATTATTATTATTAGGGTTTTGTAAAGCGCGTAGTAACCCGTAAGCATCCCAGCGCTAAGATCAGGACAGTCAAGAGGGTGACACAATGGGGAGGAATGAGAAATGGAGATCAGGGGAACAGATGAGTTTTCAGAAGTTTTCTGAACCGGAGGTAATCTGGTTCCATCCTTAGATTACGGGGGAGGGCATTCCACAGGCGGGCCGCGTTGACAGAAAAACGCCGTCCGCCAGTGCGTGCCCTCTTCACTCTGAGAATAGTAATAAGGTGTTCATGGTCAGAGCGAAGAGATCTTGTGGCTTTGTAGGGCCTGATAATTTTTTTGAGGATGGGGGGGCCTTTATCCTGCAGGAGTTAATGGGATAGACAGAGGGCCTTAAATTTGACTCGCTCTCTCACTCGGAGCCAGTGAAGATACTTCAGGGCTGGTTTGGCCGTGGATCTAGCCGGAGTGTTGGTCAGAATCCGGGCCGCGGCCTTCTGGATCCTTTGCAGTTTGTTGAGGGTTGTTTCGGGGGCACCCAGATAGATGGCATTGCTATAGTCCAGCCTTGAGAGGATGAGGCCTTGGATGAGCAATTTCTGGGAGACAGGAGGGAGCAGGGGCAGAATCTTCCTAATAGATTTAAGGAGCCCGAAGCAGGTCCCAGCGATTTTTTTGGCTTGGGTCTTGAAGGACAGGTCTTTTTCAAGCCAGATTCCCAGGCTCTTAATCTCGGTCTTGGGGACTGGAGGTTCACCCAAACAGGGGGGCCAGATGTTAGGGGGAAGGGAGAGCCCCTTTTGGCCAAGGAGTAGGATATCTGTCTTTGATCCGTTGAGTTTCAACGACGAGCTATTCATCCAACCCTGAATTTCGGAAAGGCAGCTATGGAGGTTAGATGGTTCCTGGTTGGGATGAGATAGAGACACCACTAATTGAGTGTCATCCGCGTAGCTGATGATTTTCACTCCGAACGGGATGACCACCTCCTCCAATGGGGACATGTAGACATTAAATAATGTCGGGCTTAATGATGAGCCCTGGGGCACTCCACATTGGAGGGGGGTTGTGGGGGAGCGGGTGTCGTTCTCCCAGACCTGGAAAGAGCGATGGTCTAGGAATGATGTGAATCAGGCCAGGGCAGTGCTCTCCACACCGATGTTTTTGAGTCGCTGGATTAAGACCCGGTGGTTGACCGTGTCAAAGGCCGCACTGAGGTCCAGGAGGATCACTGCCACTGATCCTCCTGCGTCCAAAATGACTCTGGCCTCCTCCACTGCCGCAAGCAGGGCGATGTCCATGCCTTGACCTGGGCGGAATCCGGTTTGCGAGTTTCTGAGCAAGTTGTTAGACTCCAGAAACTGCGAGAGCTTTTTGTTGACTAGCTTTTCAGTGATTTTAGTGATTCCGGGGAGGAGGGAGATTGGCCTATAATTGGCCATGTCCAGGGGGTCCAGTGAAGGTTTTTTAAGGAGTACCTTGACAACGGCCGCTTTCCAGCTGGGGGGGACTTTTCCCTGGAGCAGTGAGGAGTTGATGAGGTCAGTTAAAGGAGGGGCGATCGTTGGGGCCACTTTTTTTAGAATGCGTAAGGACACCGGGTCGCTAGGGGAGCCGCTTTTGATAGTAGCTAGCGTAGTTAAAACCTCTTCAATGGTTACCGGGCCGAGAGAGTTTAGTTGGGTGGTGGTTGGGTTCGAAATAGTGCAGTTCTCCTCAATGAGATTGAGGTTGACATGAGGTAGGGATGCGAGAATTTTCTGGATTTTCTCGTCAAAGAATTTGGCCAATTTGAGACATTTCTCTTCAGAGGTGTTGGGGTCTGGAAGTTTCTCTGGTCGCGGATCTGGGACTTTGAGTAATTCTTTTAAAATGATGAAGGTTTCCCTGGCGGAGCAGGAGGAGTTTTTGATCCTTTCATCAAAGAATGTGCTTTTGGTAATGCGTAGGGCAAGTTTGTAGTTTTTTAAGGAGGTGCGGAAGGCGACTTTTTTACCTATGGATTTATCCTTCCTCCAAGAGCGCTCTGTTCTTTTGCACTCCTTGCGTAAGAGGTTAAGATCAGGGGTGTACCAGGGAGCCGGGTTCACTCTTTTGACTCGTTTTAGGGTGGTAGTTTTATGGAGGAGATCGTCAAGTGAGTGGGTGAGCCAGGAGTTGAACTGGATGTCCGCCGTGACTGGGACGGAGACCGGGGAGGGTGCAGCAGCCCATCCTTCTGGCAAAAGTTTATGCCAGCGTCGATCAGTGACCCGGGTTTTAGCCGGTGGGGTAGGTGGGGCAAAGAGATGCCAGTATATGGGTATCAGGAAATGGTCTGTCCAGAGTAGGGGAAGAGGAGTGTGGGTTTTGAGGTCAGAGATGTTGGTGAAAATAGGGTCCAGAAGGTGTCCCTTCTCATGGGTGGGCTCTGAGTTCGCTAGTCGGATGCCAAAAGACGTGAGGTCAAGGAGAAGTTCGGAAGCAGTTATGTCCTTGGGGTCTGGTAGATGGAGGTTCAGGTCTCCCAGGATTAGAAAATTGGGCGTGGTAGTTGCCATCTGGGTGACTGTGTCAACAAGAGCCCTTGAGTATTTAGCTGGGGCTCCCGGTGGGCGGTATATCAGTAGGCCAGAAAGGGAGGATACAGGAGATAGGTGTAAGGCAAAGTAGCAACTTTCGCAGTCGTCGATATTACCATCGTTGGTTCTGCAGGAGAATTGCTCTCTGTAGATTATTACCAGGCCGCCTCCTCTGCCGAGAGGTCTATTCTGTGAGTGGATTTGGTAGCCAGGTGGTAGAGCATTGACAATGTCAGAGTCAGAGCAGGGGGTTAGCCAAGTTTCCGTGAGGAACAGAATATCGATGGCATGATCATGTACCAGGAGGTTAATTTCGTGAGAATGTTTAGGAAGGGACCTACAGTTAAGGAGGCCGAGCTGTAGGCCGTGGCATTCTACGACGGTAGGGGCCGGATTGCAGAGGTCACAGTTAGTAAAAGGTTTTTCTCCTGAATAGATATAGTTACACTTGGAGTTTTTCGAGGGGTTGAGTGCAAGGAGCCTGTCTCTGGCGTAGGTAGGTCGACCAGCAGGAGAGTCGGGCATAGTGACTGGGCCTAGGGCCGGCTGGGCCCGGACGGGCCCAGACGGGCTTGCCTAAGCTGCGCCTTCGGCGCGCAGACCGCGCGCCCGCTGCGCCCGTCCGCTGCACGTACGTGGGAAGCACATGTTCTTATGGGGGTATTCGGGGCGTGGCCTCGTACAGGTGGGCATGGCCTGAGGTCAGGCTCGCTGATGGCGGCAAGTGGGGAAAAACCTGTCCCGCGGCAGCCTTTACCTCGGCTACGCGGGGGTCAGGGATGCAAACAGAAGCCCCAGAATCGAGGTAGGAGTGGGCTGAATTAAAATATACACGTTACCACAGTTTTTTTAAAAATCGGCTTTTGCGCGTTAAACTAAGCTCCCGGCTGTGCCTCAGGAGTGTCTGGATCTGGGGGCGAGCTCGAAGTCAGCTCTGTTATGTAGTCGGGGGGGCGTGGCCTCGTACAGGTGGGCGTGGCCTGAGGTCAGGCTCGCTGATGGCGGCAAGTGGGGAAAAACCTGTCCCGCGGCAGCGTTTACCTCGGCTGCGCGGGGGTCAGGGATGCAAACAGAAGCCCCAGAATCGAGGTAGGAGTGGGCTGAATTAAAATATACACGTTACCACAGTTTTTAAAAAATCGGCTTTTGCGCGTTAAACTAAGCTCCCGGCTGTGCCTCAGGAGTGTCCGGATCTGGGGGCGAGCTCGAAGTCAGCTCTGTTATGTAGTTGGGGGGGGGGCGTGGCCTCGTACAGGTAGGCGTGGCCTGAGGTCAGGCTCGCTGATGGTGGCAAGTGGGGAAAAACCTGTCCCACGGCAGCGTTTACCTCGGCTGCACAGGGGTCAGGGATGCAAACAGAAGCCCCAGAATCGAGGTAGGAGTGGGCTGAATTAAAATATACACGTTACCACAGTTTTTAAAAAATCGGCTTTTGCGCGTTAAACTAAGCTCCCGGCTGTGCCTCAGGAGTGTCTGGATCTGGGGGCGAGCTAGAAGTCAGCTCTGTTATGTAGTCGGGGGGGCGTGGCCTCGTACAGGTGGGCGTGGCCTGAGGTCAGGCTCGCTGATGGCGGCAAGTGGGGAAAAACCTGTCCCGCGGCAGCGTTTACCTCGGCTGCGCGGGGTCAGGGATGCAAACAGAAGCCCCAGAATCGAGGTAGGAGTGGGCTGAATTAAAATATACACGTTACCACAGTTTTAAAAAAAATCATGCATCTGATCTTATGTCATAGCATTATGTGTGATCTCAAATAGGGTACAGTGGTTACACTTCACAGGTATGACTGGTACAGTGTATCTCATGAGGTATTAGTTGAATCAGTGACATAAAAATGCTATCCTAATGCTTGTTTAACTCTGTTTCAGATCTCCCTCCCTGCAGTTCCCATCCTCTCCTTTCCTCGCCTGATCACCCTTTTGGGTCTGTCATTTGTACTCAGACCAAGGGGCTATTTGGAGGTGGAACCCTTTCAGCATCGCACCACTCTGATGATCAAAGGTATGGACATTCGCTGGCAGTCGTGTGGAGAATCTTTATGCAGCATTACAGGTGACATCATTGCATGACTGTTATTGTGTTCAGGGCAATGCCAATGGCCATGTACATTGGATAATGCTGCATGGCCTCCCAAGGAACTTCATCATGTTGTGTATGACGTGTGATTTCCACTGAACATTGTGCCTCCTTGCTGTCAATGCACATGTCTTTGTAATGTGCATGTATTCAATATGGCCTAATGTAAATTAAGAGTTCATATGTGGATACGTGTACAGTGACAACATGCATTGGGTTGGTAAAGACAAAAGTTCAATATTGTGCATGAGGTAGATGGCTGTGTAAGTGCTGTTTACCTTGCTACCCACTACGTGCAGACTACACCTGCTGAAGCTGTCTGTCCTGTGCCCCACTTGGCCCTAAGGGGCCTGATCCTGTGACCGTGATATTTGGTGATTAATCTGCCATTTTGCTTGCAGTGACCCAGAGTCACCCAGACACATCCACAGCCACAATACAGCAATGAGTGGCCAGATCCTGGACACCACACGCCTACAGGATACTCCTCCTTCCATCCATTTGTAGAGCATGCTCCTGCCAGCCTACACACAGAGAACACCAAACATTCATCCACCTGGTATCACAATACCTCAAACTGAACAATCACAGCTTCTCTGCCTGTGTGTGCAACACATACTGGCAAGACTATGTTGCCCCACATGACAGTGTGTCTACGTACAACCGGGCAATGTGCCTCGTACAGCACACACACACCCCTTCCATCTGCACAATATTGTACTGTGTTACCTTGTCAGCACCACAGCAGCATATCTCGCCTTCCTTACAGTAACGTGGCAGTACGCAACCTCAGCACACCACTTCAACATGTCCGTCACAGACAGTCAAAGAGCCACTGGGAACACACTCTCTTGGGTGTGGTGTGATGTGGCCGGTCTGGTGAAGAGATTTCTCAGACGTGGCAAGGCTTTCTGGATGCGTAGCACCCGTCACATGGGTTTGGTTGTTGTAGCTGCATAGGGGGCGGTCACGTGAACAGGTGAGCTTGTAGAGAGTTGAACAGGCCATTGCCCACGGTTTGTCCTGCCACCCTTGGCCTGTGCACCATTCATCACATCCACAGTACAGCTGCATGCTGATGATAGTTCTCATACATCAGGACACAGATGTTGGTACTCCCTACGTGGACACCTACATTTTAACCCTGATCTATACACCTACAAGTGACTCTTCTGTGCCTGTCTGTAATTACAGTAATTCAAGCCAAACCCCCTACAGCATTTAGTAACCATCACAGGTGTAAACTGCCATCCATGTATCTTGTTATTTGAAAGATTTTACCAATGTGTGTCCTCAACCGGACTCAGATCCAAGTGTGTGGATGGCTGCCGTTTGTTAATTTGACTAGCATCTCATACATTTCCACACACATATGTTTCAGACTCTGGATACAAGATTACTACACCAATGCGTTTCACAGATTTATTTGGTGATCTTGTGCAGGAAACGTGAGTAGGTGCTGTACAAAAATGGGGGAATCCAAAGTTCACAGCTGGAGATGAGATGCCTTACAGTTTCAGTCAACAGAGGCAAGGCCACAGTGCGTGGCATCATTGGGCAGACTGTGACCAGCAAGTCCATGTGGGAGAGTCAAATAGGTGATGCTTTTGCATCCAAGGGCAATATGCCAGGCAGGTGTCCTGGGAGTTGTGCATGGCCCATTGCCTCTCAACGTCTTCGCCGTGGACGACTCACCTTCCTTAGGGGACCCTAACATGCAGGCCTTGACGATGCATGGGACGCTCCGTCAGACAGTTCCTCCTCCTCCTCCCTCCCTGTGGCTGGAGTAGAACTTTGCCTTGAGGTTTGTGGCCTGGTGACACAGGGAGGGTGCTGCATGTTGGCAGACATCTGACGGAGAGATTGGCTCATATCCCGATGCACCGTCAAGAGCTCAGCCAATGTCGCCTCCACCCGTCCATGATGTCGTACTTGCCTGGCATGTTGCTCGGCCTGCTGTTGTTCAGTTTGTTGAGGGCCTCCACTACCTGGCTGACCTCCCTGGTGTCCCGCCGGTATGCCTCCAGGATGGTACTCAGTTGAGCCATACCGGTGCCTGCAGCTTCCTGGCCAGAATCTCGCCTCCGCTTTGCACCACTCCCACCACCCTGACCCACATGAGCACGGCCTGCGCTTGTGGGCACATCGGATCGACTGGACCCCCGAGTGTTGGCAAGGTGGATGTTGTCTGCCACCACCAGGGTGCCCGCCAAAGGGTGTCCCTCATTTTCAGGCTGGCTCTCTGGTGGATCATGGGCAGGGGTCTGACCTGTCTGCTGGGATGTGATGGGAATGGGTCTGGTGGTTGGCACAGATGTATTTGATCCAGTTGCTGCAGGGGTTTGGGATCCAGAGTGGCCAGGTTGGTTGGGGTCATCCACGGTGTGTTGTGAGGCGTCGCTGTCGGTGGGGTCGGGGTCCTGCTGAGCCTGGGACTGGGATCCTTCTCCCCCCTGGTTGGGGGTGGTTTCCACACGTTGCCCTGTGGGTGTGAGAGACAGACACTGTTAATGCACTATCATGACACATATTTTTTTTTCTCCATTGTCAGCATCACAGTTCAACCTGCTTTATATTGTTGGCATTGTTCACTTGTGTATGTGTATGTAGTGGGATCCAATTAACAGGTGCTCAGGGGTATTAGCAATGTTCCATTTTCTTGAGAATGACTGACACAGCCATTGCTGTGGCTGTGTTGCCGGCACAACACAGATACAGAAGTGCTTGGTTTCATGCAACATTCACAATACAGTGTCAATCCTTATGCCAGCATCAAGCATGCACAGGGTTTGACAGGCACGACGCTAGAGGATTGCGCCCACAGGGCAGGGCCCCCCGGCACCCGCCCGTTCATACGTGATCAGGTGTGTGGGCGGGGTGCCCTGGAGGCCCCCGGCTCGGCCAATTGCTTCCAGGTCTATTGACGCACTTCCAGGTGGAAGGGGGCGGAGACCGGGGCTTATTTAGGTTCCGGACACTGTAGCCCCGGTCTCTTTGTCCCCCTCCTGCCCCGGAATGGCTGTGCTCGCTTGTGGTGCAGCCCACACCTCATCCCTAGAAAGTGTGATTTAACTTTAACTTGTCCCTGTCCCTGTGAGCGGCGGAGTGCGAGCAAATGACGAGCCGGTACAGCTGAGTCCACGAACGAAGGAGGCGGCGGTGAGAAGCGCGGCGTGACCGTCCAACTCGCAAGGTGAGGAGTGGTGTGTGCTGGGGGGGCCAGTGGTCAGCCGTGGGGAGCGGGCAGGGTATTGTTGGTAGGGTATCTGTTGGGTCCTTGGCGGCTGCAGGGGGGCCCCCGGGTGCGTTGATTCCTTGCCAAGCTAAGCGGCGAGTCTGGGAGGGTCCGGGTGCAGGCTGTGGGTGCAGAGCAGCATCATTGAGGGGCAGCAGCGCTCGGACATTTCAGAGTTTGTTTAGCGCAGGACACGCCGGAAGGGAACAGGCAGAGGCGCATAGGGCGTATATAGCACGGGGCTGTTGAGGGCGGTTATTTACGGTCCTTTTGGTGCCAAGGGATAGGAACAAAGCTTGATGAGCAGCTCAGTAATGCAATAGGCGCCAGGGCAGTGACTCACAGCGCTAGAAGAGCGGGAGGACAGAGCTATCATGCCAGCTAAGAAAGTGAGCCATAGGAGAAAAGACAAGGACCCTGAGATTGGCCAGCTCCTTAAGTTGGTGCTGGCAAAGCTGGGCAATAACAGTGACGAGAGTTGTGATGAGGAGACGGTGACCCAGGAGGAACCAGTGCCAGGGGGTTTGGGGGACCGCCCACATAGGGAGGGAGTGCCACCCAGCGCAGCCTTTCCCCCTTTGGTAAAGGAGCCTAAGGTACAACGCAAGGTGAAGGGGGGCTAGTAGAAAGTAGGACAGAGCGCAGGGACCAGGAGCTGGGGATGCGAGTCCAGTAGGTCACATCACCCCCCCGCCCCAAGTGGTAGGCCCGCCCCCCTACCCCACGGCACCGTTGGCAGAACAGGGGATTAGAGGGGGGAGCGCCCCGGTAGACCCGGCGGGGTTAGTCCTTGCTGAGACTAGGGGAGCCCTGAGGGCATTAGTGCCAGTCCAGACATCAGTAGTGCAAAATAGTAGGAGTACTGGGGGGGTGAGGGGGGGAGGGATGCCATGTTACTGTAAGAGACAGAGCCGAATAGTTCTGATTCAATTCACCTACTTTTGATAGGTGTTGCTGTTCCATGATGGGCAAACGATGCCATAAACCCTTGACCTGTATACCCACTTCTAGCTCATGGCTTTAGAACGTGGCACTTCTCCAAGACGCATCACCTTGTCAATACCCATGTCGATGGTGCAAGTTTAGTGCATCCACAATGTTCATGTGATGGGTCAAGTGCATTGTGTGAGAGGCACAATGGACTTGAGAATCAGCACTGTGCATGTTAATTTAGTATGCGTATTCATATCAGTGATTGTTTTGTTCTTACATGACAATTGTGACAGTGTTGCACTCCATTGCCTATCCCCAGGGGATAAGTTTCTGTAAGGGGGGTGTGTGACAGGCCATGCTAGTTGTTTGAGTGTGATTTGCAAGCGTCCATCCTTCGTGGTTTGGCTGTGCCCCCATGTAGCATGCTGCCATGATCGTGGTTGTGGGTTCCTGCACAGGATGTCTGACCTTGTCCTGGTGTTTCTGTTTGCACTGGTCACAGGAGGGCCTTGTGCTGCATACACCAGGGCCCATTGGTCTGCTATCATGTGCGTAATTTCTCACTCCCTTTGCATTGGGCATGGTGCTTTAGTGTGTACCTGGGACATATGGGATGAGGGCAGCCTACTACCCTACACCTTCCACACTGTCACCCTCCCCCTTACAAACACCCCCATACTGTTGTGCACTGCTGGGACTCATATCCACCACACCCCCATGCCGTTGGGCACTGCTGTGACTCATATCCACCACACCCCCATGACGTTGGGCAACTGCTGGGACTCATATCCACCACTCCCCCATACCGTTGGGCACTGCTGGGACTTATTTCCACCACACCCCCATACCGTTGGGCACTGCTGGGACTCATATCCACCACACCCCCATACTCTTGGGCACTGCTGGGAGTCCCACCATATTACATGAGTTGTTTGTATACTCACCAGGCTCAACGGCTCCTTGTATTCCATGGACTCCCACCGGTGGTAGCAGGGCCATGACTTTCTCCTCCCAGGGCTGGTATTGTGGAGGTCTGCGGGGACCACCACCTCCAGTGTGGTGTGCAGAGGCGTAGTCCTGGTCCATCTTCTTCTTGACCATCCTCCGCAGATCATACCACCTGGACTGACATTCCTGCCTGGTGCGCCTGATTGGTGCAACAGCATTGACCCGGTCTGCGATCCTCTCCCACAGGCGTGTTTTCTGAACTATGCTGGTCTGTCTGACCCATGCGCCAAACAGCTGTGGCTCCACTCTGATGACTTCATCTGTAAGGACCTCCATCTCCGGGTTAGTGAACTTTGGGTTCTTTGGTATAGTCATGGTGTGGGGTGTATGTGAGTGAGGGGTGATGGTGTGTATGGATGGGGGTGTGTGGGTCTGATTGTGAAGGGGATGTTGTGGGTGTAGATGAGATGGGGTGTATGTGTGAGGGTTAATGGATGCAGTAGTTGATGTGCTGGCAGTGTCTTCTTTTTGCAAATAGGTATGTTGCAAAGGATGATGGGTTGTATGTGTGGACCCTTTTATTGGTCCATTTGTGGGTGTGGCTTATTTTGAATTGGTGGTGTGTGTGTGTTATATGGGGTGGGTGTTACTTTGGCCCTCTGTTTGCCTGTTTGTATGTGGCCAGGACATTGCTTCCCAATGGTGTGTACATAGGAGACATGTGTTGTTGTGTTGTGCGACTCGTTTGCAACCTCCTTGTGCTAGTTTAGGGGTTTGCGTTATGTGTGCGGGTTGTATTTGTTGATGCGTGTGACTTATACGGGCCGTTTGGGGGGTGGGGGTTTGTGTACGCTTGATTGGGGGGATGTGCGGGTTGTATTTGTTGATGCGTGTGACTTATACGGGCCGTTGGGGGATGGGGGAATCGGCTACGAATACGATTCGTACCGCGGTATTTTTACCAGGATCGGAATCGACCCCTAAGTGTTAAATGTGGTGTCCAGCTCAGAGAATGGTTAACCAAGATCCCTAGATAATTAACATTTTGTTAAAAGGCTTTGAGTTAGTGCTGGGGTGGTTGTATGTCATTACATAAGACTTTGAGAAATTTACTTTGAGATCCATGTCCTCCTTAATTGCTAGAAACAATTCTAAAAGGGACTAAAGGCTATTGCAGTACGCGTGATCAGAACAGTGTCATCGTCGAATAATGAAATGGGTATGGATTTTTGGCCCATACGAGGTACATCTTTTCCATGTTCCACTAAATGGTTACTAAAACATTGACGTATAGCAGAAACAAGAAAAGAGGCCAAGATGCATTCCTGCATAACACCCCAAGTCAATCTTATGTGGGCGGTGCATTCACCTGAAGGACCATATTGGACACTAACTATCATGTGTTGATGGATATTACGTTTCAATAAGACATGTTCCACTTTCATTTTGTTAAACAAAGGGATCCACCCTTATAAAACTTGGAAAAACAGAAAAAAGTGTTCCTACAGAATTTGTGTGTCTCCCAGGTTCAAGGAAAACACACAGCTTAGATAAAATTCCCCTCCCCCACCAAAAGGACCCTTGGTGGCATCATTCGTCATCGGGGTCTTCCCGCCCCACTGCGGGACTGGGCGTTCTACTATCTACAACTACGCGGGAGCACTGATTACAATACTATGTTTGATATAGGAGTGTGAGTGGAAGGGTAAGAAGTGACTGAAAGTGATGAATAATTTAAAAATTCCTGGCTCAGCAGAAAAATAAAGTTTAATGTTCCTGTAAGCTGGTATTATTCAAAGTGGGTAAAGAGACGGAGGTGCTTTAATGGGCCATACTTCCTTTGCCAACTTGTTTCAAAACCCTCCCCTAGTTTCTCATCAGGACCTAGTGTGATCCCTTCTACACTCTAAATACTAAAGATAAAAAGTGAATTATTTATAAGGTAATCACAATGTGGTGCATATTACAATCTACCTGCACTGTATACTGTACCCCAATGGGTATTTTGCTAGTATGGGTCTGGAAGAACAAAAACACTTTTAAAAATACATAACACAAACACCCTACAACCTATGTGGTGGTACCTGCAAGACAGAGTGATATAGACAATACAAGACAAAAACAAACTTCGAACATAAACCACACACTCTATAGTTAGGGTCCACTCAAATAGTTAGCCCGTGTTGAATGCATCCATGCGTCCCTAATTAGGTTCAAATTCCCAAGAAATATCAGCTGTTATATAGTCTTCTTACTTAATTTTAATTAGCCCATCTAGTGCCCCATGAGCCTGTAGAACGGGAGGGAAGGAACACCAGTAGTCAGACCAAGTTAAAATAAAGCGTCAAAATACAGCTGTTGGTTATTTAAAACTGTACCTATTTACACAAGCAGCCTTTCTCTGCTCATATGCCGCTATGCTGTACTCACGTCATCAAGGTTGCTACCTCTCCTGGATACTACCTCACCGCGGCTCCGTGAAACACCGAGCCTGTGTGAGGAGTTCCGTTTTAAGCTCTGTGCAATTGGCAGTTACGCTCAAAAAACACTAATTGATAGCAACACTAGACAGTTAAAAAATAAAAATGGCTCCCTCAATACGGAACCGTGGAGGTGGAGATCTCATCACCACTTCCTGTTTGAGCCCGTCCGGTAGTGGAAAAAAGGGTGCGTGTCCTCAAAATGGCCCTCGAGAACCGGTCATCCCCGGTGGGGGAGAGACCAACTTCTTGGTTCCACTGCGAGACTCTATATGGGAATACAGTTGCCCAAGGATTATGATAGCTGTCTAGATCCTTTTGACCTTTAGTAAAATTATAAAGGAAGGGCTTTCAAATTAACCTCTGTACGGCTATTAGAAATACGGAACACCAAACTGGGGTGTATGGCCGCCGTCGCTTGGTTTCAGAATCCCGACAGATCGTGAGAGCCTGAAAAAGAAGAAATGGCGTTACTGCGGGATATAATACCCTGTCCCATTCACACCTTTACTAATACAAATGCGGAAAGAATACAAAATGGCATGTTCGAAAGATCATGCCGTCATGAAAATTCACAGGGTTAATGCTATAAGTATTAGGTGTGTAAGGAGATGCACAGCGGTGTCTCCTAGTATAGGTGCTTTTTGCTGGGCGATGCAGTGTTAAGGATACCCTGGGAGACGCATTTGACAATTCCAGGTATTATCGGAACATCCATAAAGTTGCCCATATATATGGAGAAAGTGGAAGATGTACGCATCCCCATAGATGGATGAGTCAACACTTAGGGGCATATTATCAAGGGGGTTTATCTCCGCTTTTTTGGCTTTAAAAGCCAAGAAAGCGGAGATAAAATGATCTCCCTATTACCAAGCTGTCGCTAACACCAGTTAGCGACAGCTAATAGGAGATAGCGACCATCTTGGGCCCCGCTTTGCATGTCAGTGATATTTATCACTAATGACATGCAAAGTGGGCGTGCCAAGATGTTAGCGACTGGAAACAGTCGCTAACATCGCTATCTCCTATTACCAACTTTTGGAGATATTCGCGCTAAGCGCGAATATCTCCAAAAGCTAACACCTGCCCTGAGCAGTTCTTAGCCATGTTATCCAATGGGAGGTGGATAACATGGCTAAGAGCATTTGCTCGATAATGCATGAATATCGCTGACTTTTCAGCGATATTCATGCATTGCGGCCGTTTTTTATCGCATTTGCGATAAACCTTGGTAATACCAAGGTTTATCTGCGATAAAAATCGCCGATTTGCGGCGATAATATTTGTCTCTAAACAAGTTAGAGACAAAAATTATCTCTATTGGTTGGTAATATGCCCCTTAGTTCCTTCTAGTGTATGCCTGACGTGGATGTATATATCATCCTGTGTTGTGAGGGGTGGTCTCTGGCTAGTTTGATAAATACAATGACTAACACTGTGATCTAAGTGGTTGGTAATGCTGGTCTTAGTATCGTAACAGCCCAGGTATGTGCAAAGAGGGTCTTTTTACCCATTGGGATTGTTGCTGCTAGCATACACTATCTTGTGGTTGATAACCCTCAGCCAAATTGACCCCAGGGTATGTCATCGTTCAGTCCAGTGAGTTGTGTGTCCGGGCGGAACACCCACCGCTGTTCTTTTTCAAAGCGGACGTTTTCATTGTTCAACTGTTAAATGATGGTCCACTGTAAGTCTTCCATAGAGTGCTGGTTGATCAGGTAATGGGTAGCCATTTTTGTAGTGCTTTTTTTGCAACGTATTTTGATTCTGTCTTCCACTATCCGGGTTTTGACTGGTCTTGATGTCATCCCAACACATTCCTTACCACATGGGCAGGTATGATGTATACTACATTTTTGATGTTGCAGTTCGTGAAACGCCTTTGTTCCCTTTCTGTGCCATTCTTGAATTTAATGTGTTTGGTACTTTTTGTTAAATGGCACTTGCTGCAGTTTCCACATTGGTGGTGACCCTTCACTGGAGATAGGAGTGTGTTGGCTATTCCCATGGGTGGCATATTCCATTGTCTCGTGTGGACTAACATGTCTCTCAGACTCCTTCCTTTTTTGTGAGCAATCATTGGTTTTGAGAGGTCAAGATCGCCACAGTTCAATAACCTCCAGTGTTTGTTCACAATTTTCACAATTTTCGCCACCTGATTTGAGCCAGTATTGTATGTGGTAACGCATATGGGTCTCTGCTCCTGGTCCTTTGGTGTTGGTGAACACATCTAACATGGGCTTCGATTGGAATTCATAGAGCATATTATCAAGGCCATTATCACCGCTTTATTGGCAGTTTCCTGCCGATAAAAGCGGCGATAATGTATCGCCTGTCCTTGATAATATGCCCCTTAGAGTGCTCGAATGTCCCGGCATTGTGTCTAAAACCAAATTGGACATCTGATAAGATGCTGCTTGCAAGAGCCCAGTCTTCAATGCGTGACAATAAAGTTTGACTCAAGAAAATTTAATACGAAAATAAAAACACCATCCACATGATTTGTAGGAGGGGTCACTCGAAAAATATATAATATAAAGCCAGCTTGTTTATCAGTGATTATCAGCAAAAACTAGGGGCCCAATTCAGGGTGGTCTTACCAGTATCCCGCAGCAGTCCCTTGTACTCCCCTGAGTCGACAGTCTAACGCCCACTGTAGTTAGATGTATGCAGACTGCTCGTTGTCTGCGCGACAGAATTTTTCCCACTAAGCTCACTTCACACCAATCCAGCAGACTCCCACGCTGGGTACTACGCCTCATTCGCCATCAGGGCACCAGGGTTCCCTTCAAGCAGATTCAGATTTCTCTACTAGCAGCGGTTCCCAAATGGAATGAGTCTGTCATGGTATGCGCTCAAAAATGCACTGTGGCATTAGATGGATGCTAGTAGAACACACCAGATGTGCATTGGCTAAATGGAAACACCTGCATACCACACTATAAACACACCCCATTTCAGACCATGATCCCTTGCCATTCCAGCTCCATCACACCATTTAGTACCAGAGGCCTTGCCAGTCAAGTGAGGGGGTTTTGTTCATTCTCCGTAACTCCTGTCCCTTTATCCTCGTTCATTTAATACCTTGTGGTCAAATATTTAATGTGATCTTATTTTTTGCACAATGCCACATCCCAAAAATCCATGTTTTACTGAGTGAGTATTGTGAGTCAAGGTGGATGAAATCCTAAGCGTAGAGCCACAATCGTTTGGAGCCCAGGTTCAAAATACACCCTTATCCCAAAAAAGGCAAATGTGGTCCAGAAAAGTCAACAGAGTGAATGCGGTAGCCAACAACAGGTGCAAGCAGGAGGAAATTAGGAGAGTTACAACCCGCGGGGAGGGTTAGATACCTAGTATCCAAGCATTACATGGAGGCCAACAGGACTGGGTGTAATTCTCCCAGGCCCCTAATACCATTCCTGGCTTGGGGGGAGAAGGTCTTGTAGATCCTACATACTGAAGACATCACAGGGAGTGAGTCTGGTAAGTTACAATTCGCAAAGTCTCAACAAACCCCAATGTCCTGCTTGTTCTCAACTCAGTTGTTGCCAATGTGTTCTGAAAATATGTACATTACATAGAAACCTCAAACTATCAGTATCACATAATTTAGGTGTTTGTGAATGTATTGGGTGTCATCTAAGATTACAGGTGTCAATACCCATTGTATGTCACATGATGGTATGGTGACTGTATGCGTTACAACACCATAAACTATTACCCATATCAGTGGCAAAACAGAGCTTGGGGGGGGGGGCTGCACAGTTCATGGAGGGGGCTACCCATACTCCAGACTCAGTCAGGAGCTTTAAGACCAGGGGCCACACTACCCATGCACCTTGGAACTCTGGCCCCCTGCACCGCAGGAGCTGCGATGGCGATTGTTAAGCCACTGAACCATATGTGTGTCATATTGTAATTGTCTGGCCCATTTCCACTTAATCTATTGCACAGATACATTCCACTAAGTTGGTAAGTTGTGTTTGAAATGAATACAACTACCATGGTGGCCTGTTTCTGTTTCTCAAAGGATTATTGCTAACTTATATTGCTCATTTTCTCTTGTCTAACACATTTCAACATATGGTAAGTGTCATGTAGTGATCAATCCCTATTCAATGCTCATTCTAAAAAAAGGTTTGTGTTGTTTTCTGAATGTTTAGCTGTTCTTCTCAAACAATTGAAGTCATGTTATGAGTTTCACAAATCAACCTGTGTTGACAACAACACTTAAATGTATGGAATTTACTATACTGGATATAAGTGCTACTTTCAAAAACTGACTCTGCACTGTTGGCGTGATGACTAATTCCAAACATCCATTCTAGTTGTGGAAATGTCTGTTTTGACGTCAGCTAGGCCTCAGAATTGTCAATTACACATTTCCCCTCCTCACTGTGTTGGGCTGAATGGTTGAGAGATGTTAGCTCTACTTCCTAATCACTTCATGAACATTTCAGGACATCCTATTACCTGCCCATTTGAAGTTGTTTGAAATTGCTAAACGTTATGGTAAAATGTGCAAAACCACTGAAAGCTATCATTACAATAATATCAACATTTTTTGTCACATTTGAATGTACGATACACACCAATACCTATAGAAAATTTCCCCAAATGGTCAAACTGACAGACCACGTGTTCAGGAATTTGCCACTGAAGAGACCTTCACTCCAGCTCAAATTCAAGCCTACAGTGATGGCAGAACTTCTGGAAATACAGAGGATGGTAAGTAGGCTAGCCCATCTGGTCAGTATGAGCAGATGGCTCCAGTGATACTGACTGCACACACACTGATACCTTCCACTCCAGCTGTAACACCTCAGCTCACCGAAGACTCATCACTGTGACACGGATTGTGTGCCCCTCAGTCTCGGGTGATGTTGAGACCATACCACCATCAGCTCCAGCTCACCCAGGAACCAGTAGAATGGGGACACTGGGCCAAGGGTACAGTGTAGTGAGGCTAGGGGTCATGGGAGGGTGTTTGTGGGCCAATGTAGTGAGTCACCCATATCACCATTGACTAAGTCTTGGGAGCCTGCCATCTGTCGCAAGACCATATGGGTCAGGTACTCACTGAGCTCCAGGAGATGAAGCAGTTGCAAAGGAAGCTCAATCATCAGAGGGAGGCTTACAACTCAAATATAGGCTCCCTGATGGGGTGCTGCAGGACATTTACACCCACATGTAAAGAGCTTTCCCATCACCATCTACCCCTTCCTGTGGCCCTTCAACATCTGGGCCATCTACATTTACCACAGCCACAGGAAGGGAGGCCCTGCCATCGGCAGGAGAGGATTTCCACACATATTCCCAGGAGGTGAGGATGGCAAGACCTTTGCCTCCGCCATCAAGAAACTGCAACACTAATTTCCTCCAGTGGGTGCTAACAATTCACTCTGTGGACTATTTCTGTGCACATTTGCTTTTCAGTAGTGTTTTGGACATTGGACTTCAAACTATTTTGGCTCTGCAATTATGTATGGTTTCATTCACTATGACTGACTTTTTGGTTTGCGTTTGTTATGTTTTACCTCTTCAATTTCATCACATTTTGTGCAATACATTTACAAGTCAAAAACTCATAGCCTGGTGTTGTATATCTCAACTCTATGAACGCATTAGTTTTCTTCCATCATAACCTGACAATTACAAACATGTAAAGATATGTTTTGCAAGTATGTAATGTTTATCTCTCAATCCCAAATATAACTCCATTACATGTCAGACCAGTCAATCATCTATTACTATGTTGATTCCATTTGACCAATACATGCCTGTCATCATTTTCTCTAACATTATAATCGATACAGTACACTAACCCTCAGTGCCAGTTTGTACATTTCCAGATCAAAACCTTGTCAAAATGGAAGGAGATATGTCCAAAACAATTAGATAGCATATGCAAATCATCATTGACTTATGTCATCAATGAGGGAAAGATCTTCTGGCTCACATTAGGAATCCCACACAAATACCACCAACAGTCAAAACCTGGCACCACTACATTTTGTAGACACTAAATCATTCGAAACCACGGTTCCAGAATCTGGTGGAATAATGGGCAGACCAAGGGAAAATCACCAAGATGTTTGTGATATACAAATCCCATAAGCAGACAACATGCACGCAGATTGACTGAAAGTGTTTCTGATTCCAGTTGCCCTGTTCTCTGGTGAAATGTGTGCCATCAATTGCTCCAACCACATGTGGTAGGCGACCCAAACCATAGAAGTCAGCCTTCATATTGGCAAAATCCTGCTGTTGTGGAAACTGGATGAAGCTGTTGTTGTTTCTTATCATTAAAGATAGAACTTCTTGTAGCACATCACTGAAAGTTGTGACATACCACCAGACATTGCCAAAGTTTATTGGAGGTATGCTATGACTGTCAGGTTTACACAAAATAGATCCTGTCTTAAGGTTCCCAGCCCTACCTTTAATATTCACTGTGGCTATTCCCTCCCTGATTTCTCATTCACTTGGAGTCAGTTGGTGGCTAAGCGCATTGCGCGTCGCTCTCCTATCGCTGACTCCTCCATTTGCAATTAGGTTTCTTCCATGACAACGCTAGCGTTCTAGTCGTTTCTCACTGCCGCTTGACTTTGTGTGTTCGCACCTGTGTTACAACGCACTTCAACTGTGATTTCACGCTGAGGAGACGTTTCTTCTGTCAGCTCACAGTTGAACCTTTGACTTTAGAGTAAACGAGAATTCGGATTCTCGTTATTTTTGTCTTTTGGAAGCTACCTTCAAGCAGAGTTCACCGGAGGTGATTTCCTATTGAATTCCGCAACAGTCACGTCGAGAGAGGTAATTTGGGTCTCCAGCATATTCTACTTGAAGACGCACGTATTATTTTGATATTTTAAGGACGTCTCCAAAGGCAGTTGGAGAGACATATTTGGGCGCATTAAGAGTCTGCTTTCCAGAACAGCCACAAGAATTGTAAGCAGAGGTTCTGTACTATACTAAGTGACTGAACTACATTATGTTTTGTTCTTCTTCAGAACCCAGAGCTATTAGTTAAATGTACAGAATCGTTATTATTTTCTCTCAGTACACAGTCTGACGCAGCAAGGATTAATTAGACAAAGACTACAGCAATTGCTTTTGAATTCTATTGTTAATGAACAATTTGTAAATATAATTATATATATATTAATATAAATATATATATATTCACTGAAAAAAACGTAGGTTTCAGGCCTTATATAGTTAGGAATTAGCTTTTAAAAAACCTTTGAAATTCACTCAAAAAACTATAAGTTTTAGGGGTGTTATAGTTAGCTGGACATTTCACTCATACAAAACCATTGAAATTGCTCCTATATAGTTGTACTAACTATATTTCGCGCACCCGCAATCCACTGCTGATGATGTCACATATTAGATCATTCATGACATGGTCAGTGACATCACTGATGACATCTCAAATGACATCACTGATTACATCATCCAGTGAATGTGGTTTGCTTCGTTATTTAATGCAAAAACAACAGCCTGGATAGCTTGATTCCAGTGGCATGGTGAGCATGAGACTCAAGTCTGAGCATACCCGTCCCAATTGGGGTGACAAATGCAAAAACAACAGGTGATGGACAGAATGCACAACAATGTCATACATTCACCCCAGTACAGAGATCCGGGCCTAAATCCATCGTTTTTTTGCTGACCATGCCATTCCAGTTTGAACCCAGCTATATGCAAATCAGTCTTGACCCTGTGCCCCATGGGACCAGTCCAGCCCGAACTGCCAAGCCAGGTCCTCCCTGGACTGGAAACAAGCATCCAAGGACCGATTTCGGCCTTTCAGCCCTCATCAGCCTGGATAGCTTGATTCCAGTGGCATGGAGAGCTCGGGACTCACGTCTGAGCATACCCGTCCCACTCGGGGTGACAAATACAAAAACAACAGGTGATGGACAGAATGCAGAACAATGTCATATATTCACCCCAGTACAGAGATCTGGGCCTAAATCCATCGTTTTGTTGCTCACCATGCGATTCCAGTTTGAACCCAGCTATATGCAAATCAGTCTTGACCCAGTGCCCCATGGGAACAGTCCAGCCCGAACTGCCAAGCCAGGTCCTCCCTGGACTGGAAACAAGCATCCAAGGACCGGTTTCGGGCTTGCAGCCCTCATCAGCCTGGATAGCTTGATTCCAGTGGCATATATATATATATTCAGTGATGTCATCAGTGATGTCATTTGAGATGTCATCAGTGATGTCACTGACCATGTCATGAATGATCCAATATGTGACATCATCAGCAGTGGGTTGCGGGTGCGCGAAATATATATAGTACAACTAACTATATAGGAGCAATTTCAGTGGTTTTGTATGAGTGAAATGTCCAGCTTACTATAACACCCCTAAAACCTATAGTTTTTTGAGTGAATTTCAAAGGTTTTTTAAAAGGTAATTCCTAACTATATAAGGCCTGAAACGTATGGTTTTTTCAGTGAATTTCAAAGGTTTTTTAAATGCTAATTCCTAACTATATAAGGCCTGAAACCTATGGTTTTTTTCAGTGAATTTGCAAGGTTTTTTAAATGCTAATTCCTAACTATATAAGGCCTGAAACCTATGGTTTATTCAGTGAATTTGCAAGGTTTTTTAAATGCTAATTCCTAACTATATAAGGCCTGAAACCTATGGTTTTTTAAGTGAATTTGCAAGGTTTTTTAAATGCTAATTCCTAACTGTATAAGGCCTGAAACCTATGGTTTTTTCATTGAATTTCGAAGGTTTTTTAAATGACAATTTTTAAATGTATTAATTGTTATTTTTTTATACTGATTTACTACATTTTTGCTGGCAGGTGTTCAGAGCGCACGCCCCCTTTTTACAACACTTTGCAGCGCAACCCCTGGTGCGTTTGCAGAGGAGGAACTAATTCCCCTTGCATACTGGGGGTCCCTGGGGGGCAACTAGCCAACCAGGAGCCTCCAGTATAAGCCAGGGAGCTGCATTACAGAGAGGTGTAATGAGGTCACACCCTTTTTTACACCTCTCTGCAACGCAGCCCCCGAGCGTTGTCGTAATTTGGCAGTACCTGAGTTAGCGTTAAGCTCAGCTACACGAACATTTCTGTTAACTTGACTAAACGTGCGGGGGGCCATTTTGTGTTCGGTGGCTTCCATTTTGTATGAACATGCGGCCTCGTGGTCAGCGTGCCCTTTCGTCCTTCCTTCATGCCAATGAACCTTTTCCCTGCCCAGCAACAGGCTATTTTTGGTAATGGTCAGTCTCGCGCATGCGTACATCTGATCTTTGGACTAGAGAGTGGTCACTCCTTAGGAATGTTCCGCCCAACTGACCAGTGGTATTAAACCCCTCCCACATGTTGGCTGTGTTCCTAAAATGCCCATATATGTACCTAAAACTGTTCTAATGTATACCACCTACCTTTTTATTGCTGTTAAACTGTATAAAAGAGGTCGCGCACCGATGTTCGGTGTGATACTTCTTGCATTACCGAAGGGTGCTGTTGGAATGTACCACCACCCCATGGGGTCCTAATAAACTTGTCTCTTTGCATTTTCAGTTTCCGTGCCAACTTCTGTTTTATGGTGTCCGAGTGTTTCTGCAAGTATGTAGACCTGATAGAACCCGATACCACAATTGGCGACCACGAAGGGACTCATCGGCGACTCGGATGCCCGAAGGAGAGGTCACGACGAAGGATTGGAAACTCGCTATGGACGCGTACGCTGCCACTGAGTGACCCGAGTCTTGGTACCCACGGTGTTTTTCCTTTCCTTCTGATCTGACCTTCCAGGTGGCGCCGGTCTGCGACTGAGATTCTGATCGTTTGGCTTGTCGTGTAGTGCCTGTTTTGGCTGATTCGGCTACGGAACTTGGCAGTTGGAATCTGGACATTTTTGAAGATATTTGGTAAGCTTATGTTTGGTAAGGTAGTCTATTTTGAATTTGAATTTGAATTTGTATGAGTTAGCTAATGTTTGGACCTATGATTTGAATTATATGTGGAGTGCACCTCACATAGGCAGGCATGTAGGGATATTTCTCTGCTTTTGAATTTGTTTGAACGGCACATTGTGCATAAGTACCCTTAAGTGCCATTTTATGTAATATCGCGATTTTTCCGTGATATTTTGAACATGCATGTCCTCAGCACACTCCGAGGAATGTGCTGCTTTGGAAATGGTACCACTTATCGATTAAATGAATCTCAGCCGGCTCCCCCAGAGGGGACTCCTAATCGCGAAATGTACATTAAATTTGGCCTTCCTCCCATAATGTATAGCACGTTATGGCACAAATACACTAAACCTGATCGTGAGTTGCAATGGCCACTACATGGGTCATTCGACTTGCGAAAAGTCCAGTATGTAGAACAGTGTTTGTTTCAGCACAGGTCTAGACAGGATATGTTTGATTGTGTGCGTATGTGGGAGAAAGCGGTGCGTGAACGAATGAAGCATGCAGAAGCCTTGGCGGACAAAGAGCAGCGAAAGGCTGCTCGGGATAAAGCTTTACAGCTACAGGAGAAGGAATTGCAGGAACAGAAAGAGAAAGAGAGTCGAGAACGTAACTTGCAGGTTAATGGTCAGTTTCCTATTAGACGCCCTCTTTATCCTGTCCTTACTAATGAATTAGATGATTTTTCATTGTTAGATCGTTGCCCGCCTCCGTATGTTCAGCCTACGGCTCCGGATGAGGACTTGGATGAGGATAGCCAGGATAAACAGCGTACCAGGTTACATACCGAACGCATGACGGAATTACGTTCGATTGCTCGTAAACTTACCAGTGATATTATAACTGTGTCAGGGGTTAATGATCTTATGAATCAGTGGTCTGACAAGGAACGGTTGTATTTTTTAAATCATTTTACAGATGAAGTTGTTGAGCGGTTTAGAAAACACTCTCCTGAGTTGGAACCTCAAGATATATCAGTTGGTCGTGAGAATTTTCGTAAAGGTATTTTTGCTCTTTCAGATGCGGACGAATTCTTCCGGCGGTTGGTTCAGTTACGAGATGAGGCGACACGATTGCGAGCGGCGAAAAAGGCATCAGAGCAATCAGCGTCTGGATCGACGGAAAATACCAGAGTGTGCCCTATTTATGGATCAGATAAGAGTGTTGCAATTAATGTTTTGCCTATGCGGGAAGCTGCACCTTTGTATGTCCCTCCAAAAGGGGATGGTACAGATGAGGATAAGACGTCTAAGGATTCAAAAGGCTATTTTATATATAATTGGGTTTATACGCCATGGAATAGAGCAGATGTTATGGCACTTAAGAATGCTTTGCCTGACCCCCGTAAAAATCTTTCTATGAAGGTGTGGAGGGTGCTATTTCTTCGTGTATTATGACGTTAGTTGATATTGATCTTTTCTTTGGGCTGATATTGCCTCCTGATATGTGGAGGATGATTCGTAAGTTTGACGATCGAACGATATTAGGTGCAGATTGGAAGGACATAGTGAGAGCTGATTCAGATAGGGAACCTGCATGTAAACCGTGTCAGTTGATTTTAGATTTGCCAACAGCTATCTTGAATAAATTAAAAACGCTTGTCCCTCCTAAGAAAATAGATTGGACAGTGTTAGCGTCGTGTAAGCAGAAGCCAGACGAATCGGTTTCTGATTTCTTTTCACGTTTTGAGGAAGCATTCCATGATTACAGTGGTCAATCATTAACTGAGGAAAGGGGCAGGCACTTATTCGTAGATAAGTATGTGGCTAATCTCCTACCGGAGATTGCAAAACGATTAAAGGCTAGTGAAAGTTCATGGACCACGGCAACGCCTGCCTCCTTATTAACTATGGCTCAGTATTATGAACGTCAGGAACTAGAGGCTAAAGAAAGTAGTGATAAGAAAGCGAAGGACTTAAAGACGAAAGTGATGTTGGCACAGGTTTGTGCTACGCAATCGAGAGGGAACGATAGGGGTAGACGAGGATCGTACGTTACGTCTCCCCCTCGTTCCGACATTTCTGAGGATCAGTGTGCATACTGTAAGCAGTTTGGACATTGGCTCGCAGATTGTCCGGTACTTCGTGAACAGCGTAGTCAGAGGGGTCGAGGAAGTGGAAGGTCACGGAATAGTTATTCAGGACCAAGAGGTGGAGCGAATGATCGTGGTAGGTTTGAAGAGAGGGGTCGTGGTCAGGTTGAACATAATACTTTTGATCGAAGGAATCAGTATCAGATAGCTGAAGGAGAGTATACTGAGTCTCAGGATAATAATTATGCATAGGATTGCGTAGGATGGGGTGTGGAATCGGTTGAAGTACCAGTCGATCAAAGGGGTCCATATATATCAGCACATGTTTTGGGTTCTACTGATCAGTTTCTGGTCGACACAGGAGCTACTCGAAGTGCTCTGTCTAAACACTTGGTTCCAAGGGCTCCCCTGTCTGGCGAAACGATTACAGCAATAGGGTTTGATGGAACACCTTCACTAAGCCCATTGTCTCAACCCCTTACATTTCATGTTGATAAATTCACTGCCCCATGTCCATTTTTATTATCTCCAAATACACCAGATAATATTATGGGACTTGATATGCTAAAGCATTTTCGTGCAACAATACGCTGTGCCCCTGAAGGGGTGCGGGTCATTTTGAATGAAAACTACCCGGAAATTGAGAGATCGTGCCTCATGCAAGAGGCCGACACATTAGCTTCCCTTCCAAGTATGTTATGGGCTACTTCCGATACTGATGTGGGTCAAATGATTATTCCTCCTGTGCGCATTACTGTGAAGGAGGGAGCGGTTTTACCTCGTGTTCCTCAGTACAAGATCTCTAGAGAAGGCGAAATAGCTTTGATACATATTGTGAATGACTTGATAACGGCAGGGGTGGTGGAGGAAGTTCCCTATAATGTTTGCAACAGTCCAATTCTTCCGATCCTGAAGAAAGACACAGATACTAAGATTTATCGTTTTATTATTGATTTGAGGGGAATTAATAAGATAGTTGTACCGCAGTATCCTGTAGTATCTGACATTACCACTTTACTTACTTTGGTTCCACCTACGGCTACTACATTTACAGTGATTGATTTGAAAAACGCTTTCTTTTCAATCCCTATTCATCCTGATAGCCGATATTTGTTCGGCTTTACATTAAATAATAAATCTTATAGATTTTGTCGAGTTCCTCAAGGTTACACAGAAAGTCCTAGCATTTACAGTCAGGCTTTGAAAAGACAACTTGATTCATTTGATCTGCAGTCTGGGGTGGCACTAACCAATATGTTGATGACATTCTGCTTCCAGCAGACACACAGGAACAATGTGAGGAGAGTACACTCTCCCTGCTTTCTTTCCTTGCGGAACACAATCACAAGGTTTCGCGGAAGAAGCTACAATATTGTAGACCAAAGGTGACATATATTGGTCATCTTTTGTCTAAGGAGGGACGTGCATTAACATCAGACCGAATTCAAGCAATCTTAGATACACCAGTCCCTTGCACGCAGAAGGATGTTCGTGCTTTCATAGGTTTGACGTCCTTCTGTAGGCAATGGATACTAGGATTTTCGTACATTGTAAAACCTTTGTTAGCATTGCTGTCCAAAACTGCACCACTCCCCCTCGAATGGACGGACGAATGTCAAAATGCTTTTGAACAATTGAGACAAGCTCTTTGTTCTGCGCCAGTGTTAGGTACACCAGATTATACAATGCTCTTTACACTGTATGTACATGAGAAGGATGGGTGCGCATTGTCAGTCTTGGTACAGTTACACGGAGATAAACAAAGGCCTTGCGCATACTTTTCAGCGGTACTCGATCCTGTGGCTCGAGGACTGCCTGGATGCCTTCGAGCAGTTGCAGCAACAGCAGTAGCTATACGGCAGAGTGAGGGAATAGTTTTGTCACACAAATTGTTGGTGTTAGTTCCCCATGTAGTAGAACCAAACGAAAACGCAACATCTAACCAGTGCCCGTTTAACGGGATACGAATTAACACTGTTGGCGCCACACATTACATTGAAGAGGTGCGCCACTTTGAATCCCGCTACTTTATTGCCATATCCTGCTACTGAGACCCAGGAGGAAGAACAACATGATTGTGTTTTTCTGACTGACGAACAAACAAAGGGTTGTGTCGATTTACAGGACACGCCACTTTCTAATGTAGATGGGGAACTGTGGGTTGATGGATCGCGTGTGAGATTGCCAGATGGTACGGCTTCCACAGCCTATGCGATCACGACACTTAAGACAGTGGTAGAAACAGCACGAATACCACAAAAATCGGCCCAAGCGGCTGAATTGATAGCCTTAACGAAAGCATGTGAGTTAAGCGCTGGTCTATGTGTGAATATCTATACTGATAGTCGTTACGCCTTTGGAGTAGCGCACGATTTTGGCCTACTCTGGAGGGAACGAGGGTTTATGACCTCACACGGAACACACATCATGTACGGAGAGTTGGTATGCGACCTCCTGAATGCATTATTATGTCCAAAGAAGGTGGCGATAATAAAATGTAGTGCACATAAGAAAGTGACAGACAAAATAGGGCAAGGAAATGCTTTTGCAGACCGCATAGCGAGAGAGACTGCCATGTTGCAAAATGACTCCCCTATGTATGTGGTGAGATCGCAAGCCGAGCGATGGCATGATGCTAGAGAAGAAATTCTAGACATACAAAAGTCAGCATCTAAAGTAGAACTTGCATCATGGGCAACAGAGGGAGTATTGGATGATGAGGGTTGTTGGAGAAGCAAAGACATGGAGAAATGGAAATTGCCTGCTGCTTACTGCAAGCAATGGTTCAAATGAAGCATGGACTGGCACATATTGGAGCTCTTGCAATTACAAAATTGCTTACACAAGTTTGGGAGCATCCTGAGATTGCCAGCACGGCTAGGAGAGTAGTGCAGACCTGTCTGATATGCCTACAGTACAATCCTGCTAAAGGGACCTCTACTCCTAAAGGAGGGTTTGTTCCACCTACTGCACCATTCGAAGTACTGCAAATGGACTATATCCAACTGGAGCGCTGTAATAACCTCAAGTATGTCCTAGTGGTGGTGTGTGCCTTTAGTAAATGGGTTGAAGCCTACCCCACAAAGGACAATACAGCATTAACAACAGCTAAGGTATTACTAAAAGAGTACTTCCCACGTTATGGTGTTTGTAAATTCTTGTGGAATGATAATGGTCCTCATTTTGTTGGGAAGATAGTGGAGCATGTCCTGAAAGCATTGGGAATCAGACAAAAATTCCACGCTGCATTCCACCCGCAGTCAGCAGGTCTAGTAGAAAGGTATAATGCGACTCTGAAGCTGAAGTTAGCAAAGATCGAGGCATCTACGTCTTTGAAATGGCCGGATGCTTTGCCATTGGCATTATTGTCTATTAGATCAGTGCCACACTCTCGAACTGGCCTCACACCCTATGAGGTGGTGTTTGGAAGGCCTATGAGTATCTGGGGAGCTCCAAAGCCTCGCTTGATACATGATGCGCCTTGTATAATGATGAACGATTATTTGTCACGATTAACAAATGATTTACTTTCTATTCATCAACAGGTTCGAGAAGCGCTCCCCGACAATTCTATTGGAGAGGCTCACAATCTTCGTCCTGGCGACCATGTCATGATCCGGGTGTTTGAGAGATCCAGCAGTTTGGAGCCAAGATGGCGTGGCCCTGAACAAGTGCTGCTGGCAACGCGAACGGCTGTGCGAGTCACGAATAAGAAGCGGTGGATACATTCAACGCACTGCCGACGTGTCTCTCTGGATCTGGTGAACCCTGAAGTGCTGTCCGATTACAGAGACATTTTGAATGCGGAGAAAAGCCCAGCTGTTATGCCCAACGAGTCGGAGGGAGCCTTCCCGGACCACGCTATTTCTGGCGGAGTGAAGTACAATCTACGGCCAAGGAAATATTAAATGTTTGTATTTTTGTGACTGGTTGGTAACCGTTCCGAGGTTTGTGAAAACGGAAGCCGGGAATATAAAGGGGGGGGGGATCAGTTCTGTCCAGTGTAGAGACACCCGTCTTGAATCTCGGAGAAGACACAAACGGCAGCCTCGGTTCTCAGCACCACATTCTTATTTTTAGTTTGGTTTTTGAAACTTTCGTTCTTTGTACTATGGCACCTATGACATTGAGAAATAGAAAAATTTTGGGTGCAGTTCTTTTTGCTACGATTATGGTGGTAATAGCAGTAATAGCTTGGACTATAGAAAGACTGTTTCCTGCACGGGACTATTTACTGCCTACCACTCCAATTCCATCTGAACATTTCCATTTTACTTTGCCCTATCATGAGGAGAGACATAGACAGACTTACTTGAATAACAGTTTCATTCAAATTCTACATCACACACACAATATGACAAATACATCCAACTGTTGGGTTTGTGGGATGTTACCGGGACATCAAAAGAAAGGAGGAACACCTCTTATTCCTCTTCCATTTTCCCACAATGGTTCATGTAATGCTTGGTACACACTTCTCTTTACATTGAGATGGCCAACGAAAGGTGGACTACTTTTTCGATTGAACAAGGTTTGCTATAACGATCGAGATGGCTATCCACAAGCAGAAGGAACTAAATTTGAGTGGGAAGAATATCGACCGGACAATGTATCTACGCCTCGTATCTTCACCAATCAAAGACTTACAAATATGACCAGTTTACATGTAATTACAGTTATTGATACAAAAGCAGACCTTTGTATTAGGAATAAGGGAACAATTCCGGTGGGGAGAAGTGAATGCAATGTTACTCTTGCCTTTGATACACCCAATGGTGTTTCATTTGTGGCCTCACGAAACACTTACTTTATTTGCGGTAATAAAGGTTATCATCGTCTTCCTCTTGGATGGTTAGGTACATGTTATATATCTTTTGTATTACCCCCTGTGTTTATTGCCCCACCTATGTACCATAATGATTTTGTATTGTATCACGATTTTATATTGAATAGAGTTAAGAGAACATTGGGTATTGATGATGTCGATCAAACCGACACCTCACTACAACAATATGTGGATTTTAATTTAGGGTTGTTCTCTTTTGTAGGTGCTGCCCTAAACAGCAGGAAAATTAGACGGTTAACACGTGTTGTGGAGGCAGTTGCTAATGAAACTGCTTCCGCTTTAGGGAATATAACTGAAGAGCTTCAGATTACAAGAATCGTTACGCTTCAGAACCGGATGGTTCTGGACGTAGTGTTAGCTGATCGTGGGGGTGCATGCCGCATCATCGGAAGTAGTTGTTGTGTTTATGTGCCAGATAATTCACCATCTGTGTATGATGCTATCTCTAGGTTGCACAAAATTGCCTCTGAAATTCACACTGACAATGGTACTTGGACTTTTTCTAGCTGGTTTTGGGCTCTGCTTAGTACCTGGGGTGGGAAACTGCTGACTGTTCTATGTGTGATTATCGGGATATTTTTCTTTTGTTGCCTATGTATTCAATGTGGTCCTACTTTATGTACTGTATGTATTACAGCCTGTATCCCATCCAAACGAGCTATTGCTAAAAATGTACAGATGAGTAATGCTGAAGTCAAGCAAATTATGCTGATCGATATTAATGATGAACATTCGGATTACTTCCGTTATGAGGTAGCTTCAGCTAAACGCTAAAAGGGTCGTCTGTCGTAATTTGGCAGTACCTGAGTTAGCGTTAAGCTCAGCTACACGAACATTTCTGTTAACTTGACTAAACGTGCGGGGGGCCATTTTGTGTTCGGTGGCTTCAATTTTGTATGAACATGCGGCCTCGTGGTCAGCGTGCCCTTTCGTCCTTCCTTCATGCCAATGAACCTTTACCCTGCCCAGCAACAGGCTATTTTTGGTAATGGTCAGTCTCGCGCATGCGTACATCTGATCTTTGGACAAGAGAGTGGTCACTCCTTAGGAATGTTCCTCCCAACTGACCAGTGGTATTAAACCCCTCCCACATGTTGGCTGTGTTCCAAAAATGCCCATATATGTACCTAAAACTGTTCTAATGTATACCACCTACCTTTTTATTGCTGTTAAACTGTATAAAAGAGGTCGCGCACCGATGTTCGGTGTGATACTTCTTGCATTACCAAAGGGTGCTGTAGGAATGTACCACCACCCCATGGGGTCCTAATAAACTTGTCTCTTTGCATTTTCAGTTTCCGTGCCAACTTCTGTTTTATGGTGTCCGAGTGTTTCTGCAAGTATGTAGACCTGATAGAACCCGATACCACAGCGTGTTTGCAGAGGGGGAACTAATTCCCCTTGCATACTGTGGGTCCCTGGGGGCCAACTAGCCCACCTGGAACCTGCAGTATGCACCAGGGGGCTGCATTGCAGAGAGGTGTAATGAGGCCACACCCTTTTTTACACCTCTCTGCAGCGCAACCCCTGGCGTGTTTGCAGAATAGGAACTAATTCCCCTTGCATACTGGGGGTCCCTGGGGGCCAAGTAGCCCACCAGGAGCCTCCAGTATGCGCCAAGGGGCTGCGTGGGGGGGATTGTGGACCCCCCACACTTCTTTATCACTATGCCGCCGCAATTTGGTCCCCCTAGGTGGGTAATTTTTAAAAAAACAGACCAGGTTTTTTTTTTTAAATTGGGCCTTTTTTGTCCTTGTGGGACCACCTGGGCAGGCCTAGGGGGCCTTCCCCCTTTTTGTGTTCTTCACGTTTGTTTTTCTGCTTTCTTGTGCCTCGGTTTATCGAGCACAAGATGGATGCTAACACTTCCTAGTTAGAAGTGTTGACAGCCAATGACCATGCAGCTTTCTCGGGAAGGCATGCTGATTGGCTGCCACTGACTGTCAACACTCCAAACCAGGAAGTGTTGGCAGCCATATTGTGCCTCGGTAGAACCAAGGCACAAGAAAGCAGTGAAACAAAGGTGGAAAACACGCAAAGAGAGCAGGGTAGAAGCACCTTGACCCCCTAGGCCTGCTCAGGGGGTCCCACAAGGAACCCCTAGGCTCCAACATTTTTTTTTGTTTTTTTAATCGTGGGGTACGCGTACCAAATTTTTTTTGGTTTGAGGCCTGGGCGGTCCTTGTGGGACCCCCTGAGCAGGCCTAGGGGGTCAGGGTGCTTCTACCCAGCCCCCTTTTTGAGTTCTACACGTTTGTTTTTCTGCTTTCCTGTGCCTCAGTCTACCAAGGTACAAGATGGCTGCCAACAATTTATGTTTTGGAGTGTTGACAGACATTGGCAGCCAATGAGAATGCAGCCCGTACTCGGGAAGGTACAGAGTACAGTAAGCTTACGGTAAGCTTATTTACATATATAAATTTTTTCAAATTCAATTTCCTTAACAACTACTGGAGGGATTTACACCATTTAAACAAAAGGCCGTACTGCATACCAGTCCCTACCATTTTGCCAAGGTTGGTGTAATTCCGTTCAGCAGTTCGGGCTGTAGCCGTGTCTAATCGTCCTATGGAAAATAACATAGGGAAAACACGTTTTGGGACCACTCTTTTTTCTCAGCCCCCACTTCACGAATTCCCCCAAAACTTTCAGGGAAAGAGCGGAGCGGAGCGGGCCATCTTCTTTGAGAAATTCACGGAGATTCATCAACCGGCACCAAAGTTATTCCCAATAGAATGTTGCGGATTTCCTATGGAAACTAGGTCCTAACTATATATACCTACTGGCGACCACCAGTAGGTAATACACATATATATATATATATGTGATGTCATCAGTGATGTCATTTGAGATGTCATCAGTGATGTCACTGACCATGTCATGAATGATGTAATATGTGACATCATCAGCAGTGGATTGCGGGTGCGCGAAATATTGTTAGTACAACTAACTATGTAGGAGCAATTTCAATGGTTTTGTATGAGTGAAATGTCCAGCTAACTATAACACCCCTAAAAATTTGCAGGGTTTTTTAAATGCTAATTCCTAACTATATAAGGCCTGAAACCTATGGTTTTTTCAGTGAATTTCAAAGTTCTTTTTTAATGCTAATTCCAAACTATAGAGGACCTGAAAGCCCACCAGGAATCTCAAGTATGCGCCAGGGGACTGCATTGCAGAGAGGTGTAATGAAGCCACACCCTTTTTTACACCTCTCTGCAAGGCAGCCCCCGTGCATGTTTGAAGAGGGGGAACTAATTCCCCTTGCATACTGGGGGCCCCTGGGGGCCAACTAGCCCACCTGGAACCTCCAATATGCGCCAGGGGGCTGCATTGCAGAGGTGTAATGAGGCTATGTCCCTTGTTACACCTCTCTGCAACGCAGCCCCGTGGCGCGTTTGCAGAGGGGGAACTAATTCCCCTTGCATACTGGGGGTCCCTGGGGGCCAACTAGCCCACCAGGAGCCTCCAGTATGCGCCAGGGGGCTGCATTGTAGAGAGGTGTAATGAGGCCACACCCTTTTTTACACCTCTCTGCAAAGCAGCCCCCGTGCATGTTTGAAGAGGGGGAACTAATTCCCCTTGCATACTGGGGGTCCCTGGGGGCCAACTAGCCCACTTGGAACCTCCAGTATGCGCCAGGGGGCTGCATTGCACTGAGGTGTAATGAGGCTATGCCCCTTTTTACACCTCTCTGCAACGCAGCCCACTGGTGCGTTTGCAGAGGGGGGACTAATTCCCCTTGCTGGGGGTCCCTGGGTCATATCTACCCAAACGCCGATATTCCGAACGATTGAAAATGACTTTTCTTGATAAACATTTGGATTTGGATTAACATGTCCTAAACTTTGGAATTTTTGAAAGACTGACTTTGAGGATGCTATAAATTACTCAAGTCTGCCCAAATTGTGTGGGTAAAATTGATACCTAGTCACTTTGAATAAGAATGTACTTACGTCTCGTCTAACATTTGGAAGAAATATCTAGTTATATGACAATAGGATACCGACATAACTTGAAGAAAATAAGAACGCCCTGAAGAAGTTCTGTTGTACAGAACGAAACGCGTCGGCTGGCTGTGGTACATAAACTTAAGGAAAATAAAAGTATTTGAATATACACCAAGATTCAGAGCTTCAATAAGGACTCTAAGTGATATGATTTGATTGGACTTATTGTGCAAGTGGTGTTGTGCCAAACTTTGGAATATTCTCCACTACTCTCTACTACTTACTCTCTACTACTCACTCCCTACTACTCACTATCTACTACTCTCTACTACTCACTCTCTACTACTCTCTAATCTCTACTACTCACTCTCTACTACTCTCTCTCTACTACTCACTCTCTACTACTCACTCTCTACTACTCTCTAATCTCTACTACTCACTCTCTACTTCTCAGTCTCTACTACTCTCTACTACTCACTCTCTACTACTCTCTTGCTACTACTCTCTACTACTCACTCTCTACTACTCACTCTACTACTCACTCTCTACTACTCTCTACTACTCACTCTCTACTACTCTCTCTCTACTACTCTCTACTACTCACTCTACTACTCACTCTCTACTACTCTCTATTATTCTCTCTCTCTGCTACTCACTCTCTACCACTCACTCTCTACTACTCTCTACTACTCACTCTCCTCTACTCACTCTCTACTGCTCTCTACTACTCACTCTGTACTACTCTCTACTACTCACTCTCTACTGCTCTCTACTACTCACTCTACTACTTACTCTCTACTACTCTCTACTACTCACTCTCTACAACTCTCTACTACTCACTCTACTATTCACTCTACTACTCTCGACTACTCACTCTCTGCTACTCTCTCTACTGCTCTCTACTACTCTCTACTACTCACTCTCTACTCTCCATTACTCACTCTCTACTCTCTACCTCTCTACCTCTTTCTACTTCTCTCTCTACTAGTCTCTACCTCTCTACCTCTACCTCTCTACCTCTACACCTCTACCTCTCTCTACACGCACACACATACACATATATATGCATATATATGCACATGCATTTATATATATGTATGTGTATATATATATATATATTCACTGAAAAAACCATAGGTTATAGACCATATATAGTTAGGAATTAGCATTTAAAAAACCTTATTTTACTCACACAAAACCATTGAAATTCCATATATAGTTAGTTGCACTAACTATATATCGCGCACCCGCAATCCACTGCTGATCATGTCACATATTACATCATTCATGACATGGTCAGTGACCTCACTGATGACATCACTGATGACATCTCAAATGACATCACTGATATCACTGATGACATCATCCAGTGACTGTGTGTTTCTGTAAAGTTTAAATATGTTTTACATATTGAAGAATGAGTAGATGTATAAGTGTCTGGACGAAGGATTTAGTAGGTGCATGACTGAATGTATGAGTGAGTGATTAAATGTGTCTCACTGAGTGCATGGGTTAGTGACTAAACTGTCTTAATTTGTGCATCATTATGTCTGTTGTTCTGTAAACTGCTGCATGTGTTGATCAGTAGCTATATGATTAACTATATGGGTTATTGATTGATTGTCCAAGTATTTGTATGGGAGACTGAGTGTGTGTGTGGCTGGCTGGGAGGTGTGTGACTCTGTGCAGATCAATGTGTACTTGTATCAATGATTGTATAAGAAAGTAAGTATGTGTTAGTATATGTTTGAAAATGTAAGGTGCTCTATGTTTAACTGTATAGACAAGAAAATGGAAGTGTGATTGATTCTTTACAGGACTGACTAGGTGTGTGAGTAACTCCATGGATGAGTGGCAGAGTCTGAGTGTCTGTATAGGTGTATGAGTGCATATGATAGTGTTGTAAAGATGAGTGATTGTATGTATGAATGATTGTATGGGTGAATGAGTGAATGTGTGTGTAGACGTAGGAATCAGTGAGTACGTATGTAGTAACTAGTATTGGTGTGTCAATGGTTTCAAAAATTATACTCTGTATTTAACACTGGGTGAAACAGAGGTTATATTAAAATGTGAGGAGATGCATTGTATTGTCACATGAATGATATCATCAGTGATGTGGTCATTGATGTCAAATGAGATGTCATCAGTGATGTCATCAGTGATGTCATTTGAGATGTCATCAGTGATGTCATCAGTGATGTCACTGACCATGTCATGAATGATGTAATATGTGACATGATCAGCAGTGGATTGCGGGTGCGCGATATATAGTTAGTGCAACTAACTATATATGGAATTTCAATGGTTTTGTGTGAGTAAAATAAGGTTTTTTAAATGCTAATTCCTAACTATATATGGCCTATAACCTATGGTTTTTTCAGTGAATTTTCAAGGTTTTGTAAATGCTAATTCCTAACTATATTACCTACTGGCGGTCGCCAGTAGGTATATATAGTTAGGATTTTTTCTCTATGGGTTTTTTGAAAATTCTATGTCTAATAACTTTGGCGTTTGTGGACGGAATTGGCTGAAATTTTCAGGAAAATGGCACATTTTGTTTCTGAGAAGCCCCTGAAAATTTGGGGGGGTTTCGTCAAGGGGGGGCCGAGAAAAAAGGGGGGTCCCAAAACGTGTTTTTAACATTGATTTTTCCATAGGGCGGTTAGCCTCACTTTTAGCCCGAACGGCTGAATAGATTTGCACGAAACTTGGCAAAATTGTAGGGACTGGTAGCCCGATGTGCCTTTTGTAGGTCTCAATATATGTGCTCCAGTGGATTTTGAGAAATTAACGTTTAAAAAAAGATATATATCTGTAGCAGCGGACCGGGCAGCGCTCCAGGACGCGTACCTTTCGCGCAACGGAGCTTTGTGAAGCGAAGCTGATTGGTTCTCTGGCGTCTGTCAACATTCCAAAAAGTCCGTAGCTGCCGCCATCTTGTCTCTCGGTAGGATCGAGAGACAAGAGGAGGCCAAAACAAAGGGGCAAATAACCATAAGGGGGCATAGTAGATCCTCCCTGACCCCCTAGGTTTAATGTGGAGGCTTTAAAACGGCCCCGCGGGGCAAAAAAAAATAATTTTTTTTTTGTTTTTTTGCGTGGGTAGCGCCCGGTCCGGGAACCGGGAAGCTTTCTGGGCAGCGTACTGCAATGAAAAATGAATGATAGACTTTTATTTTTTAAGGATTGTTTATTGTGTTTAATAATTTATTAAACTTTCTAACGCGGCGCGTCATATGACGCATTACGCGACAACGCAGGTCCAGAATATAGTGAAAATGTCTCCACCAACCAGCGGACGGCACACAACCCCTTTCAGCAGGCTAAATAGTTCTGTTAAATGACAACAGAAGGGACAGGCAACAAGAACCATCAGTCAAAGAGGGGAGGGCAAGTTCTTCTCTACCGGGTCACGTTGGAGCGCTACCGGAACTGATCGAATTGGTAGTCTACAGTGTTTCTGGATGTTTCAGACTGAAGCTGGCGTTAGCATGAGAGCACCACCATTTCGTAGCTCCGTCGTGGCCATTCCACGAGCAATCATGCTAGGCGCTCCCCACCAGAAGCCTGCGGGAGTCGGGGGCCCCCCAAGACTTTTGTAGAATCTTCAAGGATGAGGGGACGCTTTCGAGAATGGAGCCCAAGCTCTAGCAGACAAGCGTCCGAGTTCCAAGGTGTCGCAGGCCCATTTTAGTGGACCACGCCCAAATCTGAAGAGATGGCCGCCATTTTGAGAGTCCTGTGGCAGCCGCCTATCGCTGCGCCGCAAGAGCGGGAGCAACTCAAGTACATGGTGAGCGAGACGCTGTAGTCGAAAGAGCGGGCGGTAAACAGCTGAATAGCGGAAGAGGCACAGTGTAGCAAAAGCGGGCTGAATGGCAAATGAAACGGAAAAGGGGTGCCCCACTACAGCGTGTCTTTAGGTGAAACGGATTGTGGGACAAGGTGAAGAATGGAAGAGTCACCAAAAGGAAAAAAGTTCCGCTTGACCCCGGGAGCCGGCCACCTATGTCGGGGGCGATCTCAGGCCACACCAGGGCAACACGACTTGGGGAGGGGGCCGGAGCCAAGCGCCCCCTCCGAGTCCGCGACATGACACCGTCCCTCGGGGGCCTCCGTCAAGCGGTTCAGGGTGGCACCGCATCACAACAGCCCCCACTTACTTTAAGAATAGTGAAGATGAAGCAATTGCAAATAGGCTTCAGACAATGTTACAAGCACTCCTCAAAACTTTGAACTTTCAGAGTGCATGAGTTGGGACAGCGAGGGGTGATTTGGTTTCTCGGATTTGGTTTCTCGGACTGTTTTTCTGGTCTCTCACCACTGGCATAGTTTAACGTTTTCTTGTTTCTAGGACATTAATAGGTTTTATCATTACGTTATGTTATCGTTTCTTTGTTTGTTGTTTAATAAAAGTTCATGTTCATCAGTGGCCTACTGATTTTCGTTTTCCTATTTTTTTCTTTCCAGGTTGTTTCATGGTAAAGTTTCTGTTAACAGGATACAGTGATCACTTCGTTATTATTGCATATGTCCTTTTCACTAGGGGTGCTCTCTGGTCGGGCCAGATGACGTATCTCTAGTAAATGGTCCGGGTGAAAAAGGTGCATCAATCAGTGGGGAGTAGATAGGCATGACAGATTACAACGGGGGAGAAAGGTCCGCATTACGTACCCTTTCACTACTTGCAAAGATTTTCCTACGTTTATATGCAAACAGGGAATACCTCCAAAAATAACTAATTCCCAAACAGTCAATGTTCGGACAATCAATCAATCAATGAGGAATGAAATAGGTACGACGTGTTAAAGGCTTGCGTTACCTACCCTTCACTATCTGCAAAGGGAGAGAGAATATTCCTATTCTTCCTCGTTTGCAGGTAGAGAAGATCCTTAAGAGAATTAACTTCGAACAATTCAATGCTCGATTGAAACAATCAACAAGGGGTACTGTGAACACAAATGAACGCCGCTTATGTACATACGCATTGCTATTTTCAACAGGTTGTTCCTAATGTTTCTATTTTAGCGAGGTCAAAAAGAGATCCCATTAGTGGCCTACTGATTTTGCTCGATTCCTTTTGTTTTTTTACACGATTTTTCGCTATCTGCAAAGACTAAACAGAGTATTGCGACTCTGTGCTTGTTTGTAAATAGAGAATGAACCAAAGAGAACAATCAATCAAATGGAGAGAGAAGCAGGCACGACGTATTACAAAGGGGGCAAAGGGCTGCGTTAACTACCCTTCACTATCTGCAAAGAGAGAGTACTCCTAATAGAAATGAGTGGTGGGGGGCAGTATTCAAAGCAGATCAGTGTGCATAAACACGAAAATGTTTTTACTTACCACGTACTTGACATTCGACAGCTTATGATATTTGCTATTAAAAAACCATTGAAATTCACTGAAAAAACCATAGGTTATAGACTATATATAGTTAGGAATTAGCATTTACAAAACCTTGAAAATTCACTGAAAAAACCATAGGTTATACACCATATATAGTTAGGAATTAGCATTTAAAAAACCTTATTTTACTCACACAAAACCATTGAAATTCCATATATAGTTAGTTGCACTAACTATATATCGCGCACCCGCAATCCACTGCTGATCATGTCACATATTACATCATTCATGACATGGTCAGTGACATCACTGATGACATCACTGATGACATCTCAAATGACATCACTGATGACATCACTGATGACATCTCATTTGACATCATTCTTGTGCTAATACGATAAACCTCTTCAGACTCTAATATAACCTTAGATACACTCAGTGTAAACAGACACTCACACACTGCCACTCATCCATGGAGTTACTCACACACCCAGTCAGTCATGCAAAGAAACAATCTCACCTCCATTTCTTCAACTATACAGTTAAACACACCTTACTTATTGAAACATATACTAACACATATTTACTCTCTTATACAATCCCTGATACAAGTTCACAATGATCGATACAACCACTCACTCATTCAGTGGCTCTCATGCACAGTTATTTATATATGCCAACTCTCACATGTACTGTGTTTTACATATGTACTTACTATGACATGTAGCATTGAGATATCCATTCACTCATCAATACACTCATGCACACAGTCAACTGCCCATGTAGCTGTTTCCACATGCACTCTTGAACTCATACACCTAGTGAATAAACTGCTCACACATCTATGCATAGAGTCACACACCTTCCAGCCACCCCCACACAAACTCAATCTCCCATAGAAATACTTGGGCAACCAATTAATAACACATATAGCCTCTCGTATAGCTAATGATCAACACATGCAGCAGTTTACAGAACAACAGTCATAATGATGCACAAATTAAGACAGTTTAGTCACTAACCCATGCATTCAGTGAGACACATTTAATCACTCACTCATACAGTCAGTCATGCACCTACTAAATCCTTCATCCAGACACTTATACATCCACTCAAGACATATTTTAACTTTACAGAAAAATACAGTCACTGCATGTTGTCATCAGTGATGTCATTTGAGATGTCATCAGTGATGTCATCAGTGATGTCACTGACCATGTCATGAATGATGTAATATGTGACATGATCAGCAGTGGATTGCGGGTGCGCGATATATAGTTAGTGCAACTAACTATATATGGAATTTCAATGGTTTTGTGTGAGTAAAATAAGGTTTTTTAAATGCTAATTCCTAACTATATATGGTGTATAACCTATGGTTTTTTCAGTGAATATGGTCTATAACCTATGGTTTTTTCAGTGAATTTCAATGGTTTTTTAATAGCAAATATCATAAGCTGTCGAATGTCAAGTACGTGGTAAGTGAAAACATTTTCGTGTTTATGCACACTGATCTGCTTTGAATGGTGCCCCCCCCCTCATTTCTATTAGGAGTACTCTCTCTTTGCAGATAGTGAAAGGTAGTTAACGCAGGCCTTTGCCCCCGTTGTAATCCGTCGTGCCTGCTTCTCTCTCCATTTGATTGATTGTTATCCAAGTATTTACTGTTTTAGAATTAGTTCTCTTTGGTTCATTCTCTATTTACAAACAAACACAGAGTCGCAATACTCTGTTTAGTCTTTGCAGATAACGAAAAATCGTGTAAAAAAAAAGAAAAGGAATCGAGCAAAATCAGTAGGCCACTAATGGGATCTCTTTTTGACCTCGCTAAAATAGAAACATTAGGAACAACCCCTCATGACAAATACAAAACTAGTGAGATGAACTGAACTCCACACAATGATGGCTGCAAAACAGCTCGGCTCCGCCACCCACCCCGCCCAAAATAACGATAAAGAGCGGCTGCCATGATTGGTTGCGGAATGGCCACAACGGAGCTACGAAATGGTGCTGCTCTCATGCTAACCCCAGCTTCGGTCTGAAACATCCAGAAACACTGTAGACTACCAATTCGATCAGTTCCGGTAGCGCCCCAATGTAACCCGGTAGAGAAGAACTAGCCCTCCCCTCTTTGACTGATGGTTCTTGTTGCCTGTCCCTTCTGTTGTCATTTAACAGAACTATTTAGCCTGCTGAAAGGGGTTGTGTTTCGACCGCTGGTTGGTGGAGACATTTTGACTATATTCTGGACCTGCGTTGTCGCGTAATGCGTCATATGACGCGCCGCGTTAGCGCATCCGGAAGTCATCCGGGGCGCGCAGCGCGTAACGTAAGCATAACAAGTCATGTGACTTGTTAATAAAACTTTTCATTGGTTCATTTTACTTTTCTTATTCTAATGATGAAAGCCTTGGTCATATCACCTAAAAATTACGCTTTTAATTACTTCCGAACATTATTTTCTCTTAAATATATGTTATAATGTTCCAGGCTAATGTACTTTCCCGGAAATTTTACAACTGTCCTGCAAGTAAAATATATTCTTTTTTCGAGAAAAAGAGCGTTTCTTCGTCCCATGACGGAGCCGTTGAGCAAAAGAGGGTCGACCTGCTGTCTTAGTCGCCGATACGCCTGAATATGAGATTCTTATCGATCACTTTATGTTGCAGGAATAGAAAACACAACAGCCCTTGACCATTTATCTTTACTGCGTTCCTTCGTATTATACCTTTTACCCTTCATGTAATTGGTCTGCTTTATTTCACTTGCCTTTTAATGATTCTAAAACAGTGACTATTATTAAAAACTTTACCAATGTATACACTACTACCATGTTTTCTTTTAAAAACCTTTATTGTGAAAATTTCATTATACAAATACGAGCCTATAACCACGTGGGCCTGCCACGGAGCAAACTGTAATCGTATATGATGAATAGACATTTACACTGTAGAGGAACGTAACGGGCGGGCCATTAGGTTGCAAAAACTAAGGTGTCTAACAGTTACGGAATCGGTGGACGTACATTTTATAATTAAAATACGACAGGGCCAGTTACAATAAAATTATCTAGATATACATTTGCGGGCAAGTACCATGGGTGACGTTAATTCGAATTTTCAACAGTACAGTAATCAATAACACATCAGAACTTAATATCAATAGGGATGTCGAAATATTCAATCAATTCTCGTCCCCGCCCGCCATGTGCTTCAAAACTGCATACGTATCTCGTGATTTCAAGGTTCTGCAACCAGTACACAACAAGGAGTTACGAGTCCCATTTATTCCGGCGCCATTTTGGGCGAGGACGGGCAGGTCCAGGATATAGTCAAAATGTCTCTACCAACCATCGACTATGATGATGTTCATATGCTGTATTTCTTAGAGTAACACTCATCTGCCCACATGAAATTAATTTACCACAATCTAAACATGTCATTTTAATCTTTCCAAAGTTCTTCTAAATATTTGGGACCGTTTCCCTTGCCTCTGAAGCTCTCAGTGCCACTTCTTTGATGAATGTACTAGCAGGTCAGGGGTTCTCCTCCAAATCTCTCTTTTATGCAGCACTATAATTAATTGGTGCCACCTCTCCATATGACGATGCATGGTATAGTTACCACAACTATATTTTTTTTCGGTTCCTCTGGAGAGTTCATCGTGGCAGATGAAGCGTGTAACATACCGGGCATTTACCTTTTTTTGCATGTACAGGAAAGGAAAAAAAAATCGAGCGTCCGAGTTATAAGGTGTCCCAGGGCCATTTTAGTGGACCAGGCCCAAATCCAAAGAACAGCCATCTCACAGGCTAATGGGGCGACCCACGCCGAGTTTCAGCATTGTAGGATGACCACACAAGTACAGCAACTTGCTAGACATCACCTCGGTGCCATCCGGATCTCGGCGCCCCACTGCAGATGAAGTGCCTCTCAACTATGAAACCACCACGGTGACATCCGGATCTTGGCGCGTTGTGCTGCCTTCGGCCTATTCGCACATCGGTCCGCTACTGACGCCATCTCACAGGCTAATGGGGTGACCCACGCCGAGTTTCAGCATTGTAGGATGACCACACCAACTTGCTAGACATCACCTCGGTGCCATCCGAATCTTGGCATCTCAACGCCTAGTGGTATCTTCCATACAGAAAATATTGTTGCGCTGCCTTTGGCCCCATTCGCACATCAGTCCGCTACTGACACCATCTCACAGGCCAATAGGGCGCCCCACGCCGACTTTTACCATTGTACGATGGCCACACCAGTGGCACAACTTGCTAGACATCACCTCGGTGCCATCCGAATCTTGGCATCTCAACGCCTAGTGGTATCTTCCATACAGAAAATCTTGTTACGCTACCTTTGGCCCCATTCGCACATCGGTCCGTAACTTAGACATCACCTCGGTGCCATCCGGATCTTGGCATCTCAGCGCCTTGTGGTGTATTCTCTTCAGAAAATATTGTTGAGCTGCCTTTGGCCCCATTCGCACATCGGTCCGCAACTTACACATCACCTCGGTGCCATCCGGATCTTGGCATCTCAGCGCCTTGTGGTGTCTTCTACTCCGAAAATATAGTAGAAAATATTGTTGCGCTGCCTTTGGCCCCATTCACACATCAGTCCGCTACTGACACCATCTCACAGGCCAACAGGGCGCCCCACGCCGACTTTTACCATTGTACGATGGCCACACCAGTGCCACAACTTGCTAGACACCACCTCGGTGCCATCCGGATCTTGGCATCTCAGCGCCTTGTGGTGTCTTCAAATCAGAAAATATTGTTGCGCTGCCTTTGGCCCCATTCGCACATCGGTCCGCTACTGACGCCATCTCACAGGCCAACGGGGCGCCCCACGCCGACTTTCAGCATTGTAGGATGGCCACACCAGTGCGGCAACTTACTAGACACCACCTCGGTGCCATCCGGATCTTGGCGCGTTGTGCTGCCTTCGGCCTATTCGCACATCGGTCCGCTACTGACGCAAACTCACAGGCCAACGGGGCGCCCCACGCCGACTTTCAGCATTGTAGGATGGCCACACCAGTGCGGCAACTTACTAGACACCACCTCGGTGCCATCCGGATCTTGGCGCGTTGTGCTGCCTTCGGCCTATTCGCACATCGGTCCGCTACTGACGCAAACTCACAGGCCAACGGGGCGCCCCACGCCGACTTTCAGCCTTGTAGGATGGCCACACCAGTGCTGCAACTTGCTGGACACCACCTCGGTGCCATCCGGATCTTGGCGCGTTGTGTTGCCTTCGGCCTATTCGCACATCGGTCCGCTACTGACGCCGCCTCACGTGCCAACGTATTTTCTCCGCATTCTACACCCTATGCCGCATAACAGGTCATGTGACTTGTTTATAAAACTTTTCATTGGTTCATTTTACTTTTGGTTTCCTAATGATGGAAGGCATGATCATGTGACCTAAAAACAACACTTTTCATAGGATGAAAACTTTTTTTTTTCCCAAACGATGAAAGCCCCACCTTGTTTCTGGATGTTTCAGACTGAAGCTGGCGTCAGCATGAAAGCACCACCATCTCGTAGCTCAGTCGTGGTCATTCCGCGAGCAATCATGGCAGCCGCTCCCCACCAGAAGCCTGCAGGAGTCGGAGCCCCCAAAACTTTTGATGAATTCTCAAGGCGGAGGGGACGCTTTCGAGAATGGGGTCCAAGACCTAGCAGACAAGCGTCCGATTTCCAAGGTGTCCCAGGGCCATTTCAGTGGACCAGGCCCAAAAAGGAAACAGCCTGCCGCCATTTTGAGAGTCCTGTGACAGCCGCCTATCGCTGCACCGCAAGAGTGGGCGCAACTCAGCTGAATTGCGGCTTTTGACACAGTGGACCAAAAACGGACGGAATGGCAACTGAAACGGTAAAGGGGCGCCCCACTACAACAGATGACACTCCACCTGGAGAGGCCCGTTCACGCCGCCTCCCCCGGGGCGCTCCACGCCGTTATTCGGAGCAGCATTGTAGGATACCAAAACCAGTGCGGCAACTTACTGGACATCACCTTGGTGCCATCGTTCTGCTGCCTTGGAACTATTCGCGCAACAGTTTGCTACTGATGACCCACCCCCCGCGACGCCCCATGCCGTTATTTGCTGGGTGGCAACTTACTAGACATCACTTTCGTGTCATCTAGATTTCGGCGCGTTCTGCTGCCTTGGAACTATTCGCACAACAGTTTGCTACTGATGACCCACCCCCCACGACGCCCCACGCCGGAAATCTGGACGTTGTGCTGCGTTGGGACTATTCGCACAGCCGACCGCTACTTCGTTGTTTTTCCCTAAAAATGTTTATATGTTATTACTATTTTTGTTTTCTTGTATATATTTATAAATTATTAAAGTTTTATAATCTTACTACTTTGTCGGAGTGCTATATATTTTTAATGTGACACATAATTGTAAAAACTTTGATGTACAAACAGTCATCCCTGGAATCTTCCGCTTCAGGCTCGGTCCCCTCCCCAATCACAATACAGGATGGTTTTCAGATAATAGCAACGCTTCTGCTGTGACGGATCTCATCGAGTGTGGGCCTTGATCTACTATAACTCCTTTGAAGAGGGGTGATTCTTTACAGCTGTGGCCATAAACTACATCTGCAGGGCTAGCTGATACCCTAGGACCAGCCTGGACAATCGGACACAGAGGAAAAGGAGTGTCAGAGGGTGCGGTAGTGAATAGGGCGAAAGGGAGGTGTCGGGCGGGCACAGGGTGTGATTCTCAGGGAAAAGCAGCGCAGATGGGGGAGGTTTATTACCCATGCATAAGACAGAGAGCGGGGGTGACCACTGCCTGGGGGAGATGCTTGCGAGGGTGGGGAGCCATGCTAAGGATCGACAGCGTGCACAGAGTGGGTCTGGTCAAGGCATCTAAAATGGCTGCCGTGCACTACAAAAGTGTGGCATTTGAAAAAAGACAAGATGGCGCAGTCAATGTTTTTCAACACTTCCTGATTTCCTTCGAATCGAACGTTAACAGACGTTGGGGCATATTACCAAAGTTAAGCGATATTTATCCCTAACGATGCTTAGCAACGATTTTTTTACCGTCAGAAATTATCGCAGATAAACCTTGCTATTATCAAAGTTTATCGGAAATACGATAAAAAACGACCGCAATGCATTAATATCGCTGAAAACTCAGCGATATTCATGCATTACCGAGCTAATGCTCTTAGCCATGTTATCCACCTCCCATTGGATAACATGGCTAAGAACTGCTCAGGGCAGGTGGTAGCTTTTGGAGATATTCGCCCTTATCTCGAATATTTCCAAAAGTTGATAATAGGAGATAGCGATGTTAGCGACTGTTTCCAGTCGCTAACATCTTGGCATGCCCACTTTGCATGTCATTAGTGATAAATATCACTCACATGCAAAGTGGGGCCCAAGATGGTCGCTATCTTCTACTAGCCGTCGCTAACTGGTGTTAGCAACAGCTAGGTAATACACATATAATTTTATCTCCGCGAAGCGGAGCGCTGTTACAGATATATATCTTGTTTCTGAACGTTAATTTCTCAAAATGCACTGAAGCACATATATTGAGACCTAGCAAAGGCACATCGGGCTACCAGTCCCTACAATTTTGCCAAGTTTCGTGCAAATCCATTCAGCTGTTCGATCCTACCGAGAGACAAGATGGCGGCCACTACGGACTGTTTGGAATGTTTACAGACACCGGAGAGCCAATCAGCTTCGCTTCGCAAAGCTCCGTAACGCGAAAAGTACGCGAAGCGGTGCGCTGTTACAGATATATACCTTTTTTTGAACGTTAATTTCTCAAAATCCACTGGAGCACATATATTGAGATCTAGCAAAGGCACATTGGGCTACCAGTCCCTACAATTTTGCCAAGTTTCGTGCAAATCCATTCAGCTGTTCGAATATTATTATTTTTATATTTTTTTGCCCCGCGGGGCCCTTTTAAAACCTCCACATCAAACCTAGGGGGTGAGCGACAATGTACTATGCCCCCTTATGGTCATTTGCCCCTTCGCTTTGGCCTCCTCTTGTCTCTCGATCCTACCGAGAGACAAGATGGCGGCCGCTACGGACTGTTTGGAATGTTGACAGACGCCGGAGAACCAATCAGCTTTGCTTCACAAAGCTCCGTTGCGCGAAAAGTACGCGTAGCGGAGCGCTGCCCAGTCCGCTGTTACAGATATATATCTTTTTTTGAACATTAATTTCTCAAAATCCACTGAAGCACATATATTGAGACCTACAAAAGGCACATCGGGCTACCAGTCCCTACAATGTTGCCAAGTTTCGTGCAAATCCATTCAGCCGTTCGGGCTAAAAGTGAGGCCAACCGCCCTATGGAAATTAACATGGGAAAAACGCGTTTTGGGACCCCCCTTTTTTCTCGGCCCCCCCTTGACGAACCCCCCCAAAATTTTCAGGGGCTGCTCAGAAACAAAGTGTGCCATTTTCCTGAAAATGTCAGCCAATTCCGTCCACAAACGCCAAAGTTATTAGACATAGAATTTTCAAAAAACCCATAGAGAAAAAATCCTAACTATATATACCTACTGGCGACCGCCAGTAGGTAATATATATATACATACATATATAAACATATATAATCTGCATATCTATATAAATACAAATATAAATGCATGCATACATATACATATATGCATACATATGCATGTTATTTATATGAAAGTTTTAAAAACACTAATAAAAGCAAAGCTAAAAAGCCACCTCATTACAAACAGAATGGCTTTAACTTAAACGAGGGCGAGATCTATTGCATTTTCAATGCTTGTTAACTTTGGTTCCATCAAGAAGGCATTCAGATGTGTCACACATTTGCCATAAATTCTGAATGTTAGCACTCTAGTTGCTCATAAGATCACTGTAGTAAAGCTACTGCTCACCAGGGAAGTCTGCTGCTGGTATTCAAATTGCATGTTTCAGTCTGCATGTCAGAATTTTTTTTAATGAAATAGAAGAGGATTTGAAAAGTCACTCAAAATGTGCCCTAATTTTTCTTTCTGAAGCACTAATCATACTTTCTATGGCAAAATGAACCCCCTCATTTTGTTCCTTTTTAAATTAAATGTTTTCAGACTTACCACTTCATTTAAATCTAGATGGCTTCTGGTGTGCCATACTTTTGTCATAAGTAGGACTGTTAGCGCTCTAGTTGTTCTTTGGAACACTCTTGGACATTCTGTCATTGGGCTATACTTGGGCTACATCTTGGTGATATTTGGGCTACATTTGGGCTCTTTTGTCTCTGGTGGCCATCTTGGGAGACTGCATGTCAGAATTTTTTAATGAAACAGAAGAGGATTTGAGAAGTCACTCAAAATGTGCCCTAATTTTTCTTTCTGCAGCACTAATCATACTTTCTATGGCAACATATACCCCCTCATTTTGTTCCTTTTTAAATTAAATGTTTTAAGAGTTACCACTTTATTCCAATCAAGATGGCTTCAGGTGTGCCATACCTTTGTAATAAGTAGGACTGTTAGCGCTCTAGTTGTTCTTTAGAACACTCTGGGACATTCTGTCATTGGGCTATACTTGGGCTACATCTGGGTGATATTTGGGCGACATTTGGGCTCTTTTGTCTCTGGTGGCCATCTTGGGAGACTGCATGTCAGAATTTTTTAATGAAATAGAAGAGGATTTGAGAAGTCACTCAAAATGTGCCCTAATTTTTCTTTCTGCAGCACTAATCATACTTTCAATGGCAAAATGAACACCCTCATTTTGTTCCTTTTTAAATTAAATGTTTTCAGACTTACCACTTCATTCCAATCAAGATGGCTTCTGGTGTGCCATACTTTTGTCATAAGTAAGACTGTTAGCGCTCTAGTTGTTCTTTAGAACACTCTGGGACATTCTGTCATTGGGCTATACTTGGGCTACATCTGGGTGATATTTGGGCTACATTTGGGATCTTTTGTCTCTGGTGGCCATCTTGGGAGACAGCATGTCAGAATTTTTTAATGAAATAGAAGAGGATTTGAGAAGTCACTCAAAATGTGCCCTAATTTTTCTTTCTGCAGCATTAATCATACTTTCTATGGCAAAATATACCCCCTCATTTTGTTCCTTTTTAAATTAAATGTTTTAAGAGTTACCACTTTATTCCAATCGAGATGGCTTCAGGTGTGCCATACCTTTGTAATAAGTAGGACTGTTAGCGCTCTAGTTGTTCTTTAGAACACTCTAGGAGGCTGTAGTAGAACACAAAGGAATCAACTGACAGTCTCTGTCCTTGTTGGATGCACATGTTTATTAACTACAATGTTTTTTAATGAGGTGCTATCATGTATATTGGACCCAAGAAGGCTGCTAACACTTCTTGGATGAAGTCCTGACAGCCAATCAGATCTCACCCGTACCCTGCGATTTTTTTTAAAAAAAATGTAAAACATTTGGGCATGGGGGGTCCTCGTGGGACCCCCTGAGCAAGCCTATGGGGTCAGGGTGCTTCTAGCCTGCCCCCTTTTTGAGTTCTACATGTTTTTCTGCTTTCCTGTGCCTCAGTCTACCGAGGTACAAGATGGCTGCCAACAATTTCTGTTTTGGAGTGTTGAAAGACATTGGCAGCCAATCAGAAGGCAGCTCGTACTCGGGAAGGTACAGAGTACAGTAAGCTTACAGTAAGCTTATATAGATATATACATTTTTTCAAATTCTATTTTCTCAACAACTACTGGAGGGATTTACACCATTTAAACAAAAGGCCGTACTGCGTACCAGTCCCTACCATTTTGCCAAGTTTGGTGTAATTCCGTTAAGCGGTTCGGGCTGTAGCCGTGTCTAATCCTCCTATGGAAATTATCATGGGGAAAATACGTTTTGGGACCCACCTTTTTTCTCAGCCTCCACTTGACGAACCCCCCCAAAACTTTCAGGGAAGGAGCGGAGTGGAGCGGGCCAACGTCTTAGAGAAATTCGCTGAGATTCATCATCCGGCGCCAAAGTTATTCCCAATAGAATGTTGCGGATTTCCTATGGAAACTAGGTCCTAACTATATATACCTACTGGCGACCGCCAGTAGGTAATATATATATATATATATATATATATATATATATATATATATATATATATATATATATATATATATATATATATATATTCCGTAGGCAAAGAACGGACCCAGCCGAGCTCCAGTACGCAGCCAAGCAGTCCAAATACACCACAGCACAAACGGGAACCAAAACGCAATTTCTTCAGGTAAGGGTAATTTTTATTTTTACAACACCATTTTGTGCAAACAAGGAGGATGATATACTTTCCAACGGAAGACCATCGCTGACAGAATCCAGCAGGAACTCCTGAAAGAAAGGAAAAGTCTGTTATTTTTGGGCTATCAATAAAGAATGAAGAAATGACTATAGAGAGAGGCAATATCCACATGGTAGTCAGGTACGAAGAAATGTGGGGAGGTTTAAACAGTCGGTCTTAGAAAGTTGAGAACGTTTGTAATTTTCTGCTTGATTTTACAGGTGCACTGATCCTAAAGATTGAGGCTCGCAAAGACATCCATGTGGCAGTCTCTCTGTTCTCCCATTCCCCTTTCCCGCCTCGCTTCTGAGATTAGAGAGAGTCTGGTTTAGAGGTGTGGGGTAGTTGGGAAATTCTCAGCCAGAAGGACTTCAGACATTGGGCTTATGTGGACTCCCCGCTCAGGTACTGAATCTTGACAGATTGAAGTGCCTGAAAATACCGTCCACCCGAGCAAAATGGCTGAAGGCTGTGGATGTTACCTGGCCCTACCCAGAGAACCGTAGTCCAGGCCCTTTTTACATCTAGGCTGGACTATGGTAACATCCTCTACCTGGGAGCTAATAAAGATGTTACGTGCAAGCTGCAGCGTGTGCATAACTCTGCTGCTAGATTACTGTGTCGGGTCTCCAGAACCTCCTCGACCTCCAGTCTGCTGGCAAAGTTACATTGACTTTCAGTCAAAAAACTGATTAGGTTCAAGGCCCTAACCTATATGTTTCGTATTAAGCACGACAGAGCTCCCCGCTACCTGCAACATTTAGCCTCTCCCTATGTACCTTCTCGCACTCTTGGGTCTTCTACACAAGCCAAATTCCAGGTCACTAAGGTCAGACTTTCCGCATGGGTGGTCGGTCCCTTTCGTATTTAGGTCCTGTACTGTGGAATGCTCTCCCTCTCTCTCTTTGCACTCAACACAATATTTTACTGTTTTGAAAGTCACTTAAAACCCAATTCTTTAGCCAGTAGACCGCTTTTTTCCTCTGCTGCTCCCTGATAGCGCTGGGAAACCCATTTTGGGTATCTGTTTGTGCTGATACAAATCCCAACAAATAAATAGATAAATGTCAAGGCATTAGCGTCTATTCTGGAGGGATTGAAGAAGCAAGTAAGCAAGACTTGGGAGGAGGTTAGAAAATCCAATCAGGAAGCAAGTTATTTGCACTATAGAATAGATGAATTTACCATTAGACCCAGTCCCAGGTTTAGGGAACAAAAATCTCAAGCTTTCTCCCCATCTCCTTCCTCTTCTGAATTGATCACGCAAATTGTTCATGCTATGTCCCCAACTATTCCATTGGCTCCACCAGAAAGGTTCCAGGGAGACCCCCATAAGGCCCAAATCTTTCTCACGTAGTGCTCATTATATTTCTTATGTAAGCCAAGTATTTGTAAGGAAGACCAGTCGAAGGTGGCTTTCATACTGTCTTACATGAGTGGAGATGCGGCTGTTTGGTCTATGCCATTGGTGTCTACCAACGATCCAGTTTTGTATAATTATGAAGAGTTAAAATCTGAGTTTCTATGAATTTTTGATCGGATGACCATCTCACAGACTACTGACAACAAGTTATTCGATCTGAAGCAGGGAAATCGAGAATTAGTGGCATATTTGACTCACTTCAACAAACTGATTGTGGAAACTAGTTGGCCCGAGGCATTGAGAGCAGCGATCTTCTATAGGGGCTTGAAAGATGGATTGGCTCAAATTCCCAAAAGACCTACGAAGGTGACAGAACTCTAGTTCTGCAAATTGACCAATGTCAATCGGAAAGAAGAAGTGGGTGTCGAAAGGAAACCCGCCAGATTCCTCCACGATTTGATCGGAGTAGAACCGAAGTGACCAGAATGCACGACATTGGGTCGGGTGAGGAACCTATGCAAATTGGAACGGGGCGAGGGTCTCTCACTAAGGAGGAAAGAGAGAAGCGACGGATAAGCAAATTGTGTATTTACTGTGGCGGGTCGGGCCACTTTGTCAGAGAATGTCCCAAGTAACCCGAAAAATAGCTCATGGGTAAAAGACAGGCTCCACCAGCAGAAGGAGTTGCCCTGGTGGTAGCTGCTGATGAGACAACTCCAAAGATTCAGCTCTCTTTGAACACTCTTCAAGCAGCTGCTCCTCATCTCATCATTTCTAGTACAATTAAGTTTCGGGAAGAAGAGGTCAAAGAAGTCTCAGTTATGATAGACTCAGGAGCTAGCGAACATTTTTGCGATCTTGCATTTGCTAAATCCCTTGGGAATTAATTTTATCAAGAAGGAAAAGCCGGAGCCAGTTCATGCAGTGGATTGCACCAACCTTCCATCAGGTCCCATCGCCTTTGACACAGAAGAAATCATCTTGATGGGACCGGGACATCATCTTGATGGGACCGGGACGTCATCAAAGTTTCTTGAGCTTCAATCTCATAGACGCCACGCAATTCCAATTGATTTTGGGATTGCCGCGGCTCACGGAGCACAATCCGAAAATTAACTGGGCGAAAAGAACCATCGAATTGAAATCTGAGTATTTCTGAACCCGTTGGCCGCTGCCGCGATTTCGGGCAGTGCGGGCGTTTTAAAAAACGGGCGGGGCTGCATCGGCCATTAAATGTGCGCAGCACCAGCCAGGTAGTGCTCCGAACGTTCAACGGCCGACGGCAGCCCTTAAAGGGTTAAGGAACTGGGTTCATCATGAAACCCGTGAATCTCGGTTGTCTCTGTCATCTTGTTTGGCCGAGCAGACAGAAGTCATCTGAAATTACCCCTGCATCGGGAGTACGATTGTAAGATAAATTAGGAGTGTCTTTACCGTGTAGCCGCATTTATGCGCTGTCTGAAGCCGAGAATCAAAATTTGAGAGAATATCTTGATCAGTACTTGGCCAATAAGTTCATTCGACCCACAAAGTCTCCAGTTTCCTCTCCTCTCTTCTTTTTTCCCAGGAAGGACGGAAGTTTGAGAACTTTTTATCGATTATTGAGCACTCAACCAAGTAACTAAGAAGAATCGTTATCCTTTACCTTTAATTTCAGAGCTCCTGGATCAAGTAAAAGACGCCAAAGTGTACTCCAAACTGGATTTGAGGGGGCTTACCCCCTGGTTCGAATGGCCAAGGGAGAAGAGTGGAAGACAGCTTTTCAGACTCGGTTTGGCTTATTTGAATACCAAGTCATGGCATTTGGCTTGTGTAACGCGCAGCAGCTTTCCGGCATTTTGCGAATGATATCTTACGAGATTATCTGGATTGCTTTGCCGTCGTCTATATAGACGACATTCTCATTTTTTCTCAAAATATGGAAGATCATGTACGGCATGTACTTGCCATTTTGAAACGGTTTTTGGAAAACCAATTGTACGTTAAACAGGAAAAGTGTGTATTTCATGCTTCAAAGTCGAGTTTTTGGGATTTGTTCTGTCGGCCCAGGGAGTTTCCATGGATGACTCTAAGGTGCGAGCAATTAAGGATTGGCCAGCTCCACGAACAGTCAAAGAAATACAAAGTTTCCTTGGGTTTGCTCATTTTTACCGACAGTTCATTCATATTTTTTCCGAGAAGGTCACCCCTATCATCCACCTGCTTAAAAAGAAGGAGAAGTTTGTTTGGACAAAGGATATGGAGGAGGCTTTTCAGATGCTGAAGGAGACCTTCATTACCGCACCGGTTTTGCAGCATCCCAACATGAGTGAACCTTTCTATGTTGAAGCTGAGGCTTCCAATTTAGCAATTGAGGTAGAAATGTCATGTCACAGAGACATAAGGACACGGGTCAGCTTCATCCAGTTGCATATCAATCCCGAATATTGTCCCCTGCAGAAGTCAATTATTTCCTCGCTGACAAGGAGCTATTAGCAATAAAGGATGCATTTCAGGAATGGAGGCATTATTTATTGGGAGCCAAGCACGAAGTAACAGTTTTTATTGAACACCGCAATCTGCAATATTTTAAAATCTGCCAGAACAGGACAGCTAAGATGTTCAATCTTTTTCGCGGATTACAATTTTGTTTTTACTTACAAACCTGACTCTGCGAATAGGAAGGCAGATGCTCTATCTCATCTAAACACAGGCGATAACAAAGAGGTTGCTAGAGAAGGCCACATAATTCCAGAAGAGAAGATTGTAGGATCTATCACATATTCGGAATTGGAAGACAAGATAAAGAAAAATCTTTCCGAGATAGATTTGACAGTCTGGGAAGTGGCAGGTCCTGATTTTGAGGTTAAGGATGGGAAACTATTTTTTCAAGGAAAACCTTTTTTTCCAAATGGGGATTCGAGAAAAGAAATTATTCAATTGTTCCATAATCATACATTGGCAGGTCATAAAGGAGTAATGAAAACTTTGGAACTTTTGAAACGATCATTCTGCTGGCCCGGCATGGAAACTCAGGTGAGACAGTATGTTGCTTCATGTGAGAAGTGTGTAAAAGGAAAGACTTTGCGACAGGCTCTCAAAGTCTTCTTATGCCTTTACCTGTAGCTCCCTAACCATAGCACACCATTTCGATGGACTTTATAGTTGAGTTACCGTCTAGTCAAGGCTATCCGTAATTTGGGTGGTAGTGGATCATTTTTCTAAAATTAGCCATTTTATTCCTCTGAACGTCTTACCAAATGCTGCCCAATTGGCCACCTTGTTCATTGAACACATTCAAGTCAAGTCATAAATTTGTATAGTGCGCTATTCACCCAGAGGGTCTCAAGGCGCTTAATGGAAGAGGGGTTCGCTACTGATCGAACAGCCAGGTCTTGAGTTGTTTTCTGAAGGAGAGGTGGTTCTGTGTAAGACGGAGGTGGGTGGGGAGGGAGTTCCAGGTCTTGGCCGCCAAGTAGGAGAAGGATCTTCCTCCCATGGTGGCTCTTCGGATGCGTGGAATTGTGGCGAGGGCTTGGTTGCACGATCGTAGTTGGCGGGTGGGGGTGTAAAAGGTCAGGCGAGTGTTGAGGTATCTGGGTCCTAAGTCGTGAAGGGCCTTGTGTGCGTGGGTGAGGAGTCGGAATGTGATTCTCTTGTTGACGGGAGCCAGTGCAGGTCTCTCAGGTGACCAGATATGTGGTTGTGGTGAGGTATGTCTAGGAGGAGTCTGGCGGAAGCGTTCTGAATGCGTTGAAGTCTATTCTGTAATTTGGCTGTGGTTCCGGCGTAGAGAGTGTTTCCGTAGTCCAGACGGCTTGTGACAAGTGCTTGGGTGACCGTCTTCCTTGTTTCGGTGGGGATCCAACGGAAGATCTTTCGGAGCATGCGTAGGATGTTGAAACATGATGATGAGACAACGTTGACTTGTCTGGTCATCGAGAGGGAGGAGTCTAGGATGAATCCCAAGTTGCGAGCATGGTCCGTTGGTTTGGGTGCGCTGCCCAGGGCCGAGGGCCACCAAGAGTCATTCCAGGCAGAGGGGGATGATCCTAGGATAAGCACTTCCGTCTTGTCTGAGTTCTGTTTTAGGCGGCTGTTCTTCATCCACTCGGCTACGTCTTTCATCCCTTCGTGTAGGTTGGTTTTGGCGGTGGCTGGGTCGTTGGTGAGGGAGAGGAACAGCTGGGTGTCGTCTGCATAGGAGATGATGTTGAGATTGTGTTGGCGTGAGATGGATGCGAGGGGACTCATGTAGACGTTGAAGAGGGTGGGGCTGAGTGAAGATCCTTGTGGTACACCGCATTTGACTTCGGTGGAGTCTGATCTGAAAGGGGGAGGCGGACTCTCTGTGTTCTTCTGGCTAGGAATGAGATGACCCAGTCCAAGGTCTTATCTTGTATTGCGACGTTCCTGAGGCATTGTACAAGGGTAGGGTGGCAGACTGTGTCGAACGCTGCAGAGAGGTCCAGGAGGATGAGGGCCACTGTTTCCCCGTTGTCGAGCAGTGTCCGGATGTCGTCTATGGCTGCAATGAGGGCGGTCTCGGTACTGTGGTTGGCTCGGAAGCGCGTTGTTAGATTCAAGGAAGGCGGCTAGCTGACTGTTGACGGTCTTCTCTATGACTTTGGCGGGGAATGGGAGGAGCGAGATGGGACGGTAGTTCTTAAGCTCGGTGGGGTCCACTGTAGGTTTCTTCAGGAGGGCACTAAGTTCGGCATGTTTCCAGCTTTCCGGGAAGGTGGCGGTGTTGAAGGAGCAGTTGATGATGTCCTGGAGTTGGGGGGCGATGATGGAGTCGGCCTTGTTGAAGATGTGATGGGGGCATGGGCAGGGCCGGACTGGGAACCAACACCGGCACTGGCAAAGTGCTCGGCCGGCCCCTCCCTCGGGGGGCCGAGCGCTTTGCCAGGGCCGCTTTCGGCCGATTTTGTTACAGGGCCGATTTTGCAGCTATGCTGCAAAAACGGCTCTGTAACAAAAACGGCCCCCAGGGCCGAAAACCGGCCCCCACCCTTGCGGCCGACCGGGGGATTGCCCGGTGCACACAATGGCCAGTCCGGGCCTGGGCATGGGTCGGTTGGCGATCCGGATTGGATGTAGTTCATCGTGTGGATGGTGTCTTCGGTGCTGATCGGGGTGCAGAGGGTGGTGGTGGGGGGCTTCTGTTCTGTGGTTGGGGGAGTGGTCAGGTCGCCGAAGCTGTTATGTATGTCAGCGATCTTGCTGTGGAAGAATGAGGCAAGAGAATCGCAGAGGTCTTGAGAGGGAGTGATGTCGTTGTTGCCGGCGTTGGGTGTGATAAGCTCTTTGACAATGCTGAAGAGTTCTTTGCTGTTGTGGGCGTTGTTGTCTAGTCGCTCCTTGATTGCTGATTTTTTGGTGGTGCGGATCAGCTGGTGGTGTTTGCGGGTGGCTTTCTTGAGGGCGGTCATGTTGTTTGTGGTTGGGTTTCTTCGCCATGCTTTCTCGAGGGTGCGGCAGTTCTTTTTGGAGTTCTTGAGGTCGTCGTTGAACCAAGGGGCTTTTTTGCTTCCTGGTTTGTTGGGAGGGTTTTTCAAGGGTGCTAGTTTGTCAGCGCAGTGGGTGATCCATTGTGTGAGATTGATGGCTGCTTGGTTTGGGTCCGTTGATCTGGCGGGAAGGTTTTGGTTTAGAGATGTGGTGAGCTGGTCGGTGGTAATTTTGTTCCAGTATCTTCGGGGAACTTGTTGCGGGTGGTGGTGAGTCGTGGTCTTTCTGAAGCTGAAGTGGACGCAGCTGTGGTCAGTTCAGTGGAGTCCTGTGGCTTGATTGAAGGAGATGTGCTTGCTGGAGGTAAAGATTGGGTCGAGTGTGTGTCCGGCGTAGTGGGTGGGGGTGTTCACCAATTGTTTGAGTCCGAGATTGGTGAGGTTGTCCAGCAGGGTGGTGGTGTTGCTGTCGTTGTTATTCTACAGATGGAAGTTGAGGTCTCCTAGAAGAATATAGTCCTCGGAGGGGAGGGCGTGCGGGCTGACAAAGTCAGCGATGTCTTCGCTGAATTGTGTGCGGGGTCCTGGGGGTCTGTAGATGAGGGTGCCTCTGAGTGTGGTCTTGGGGTTGGTTTGTATTTGGAAGTGGAGGTGTTCAGTGGCTAAGAAGGTGTCGTTGGTGCTGGTCGTGATGCGGATGGTGTTTTTGTGAACGATGGCGATACCTCCTCCAGTTTTGTTGATGCGGTCTTTTTGGATGATCTTGTATCCGTCCGGGATGGTTATGGCGATGTCGGGCGCTGATGAGGCGTTCATCCATGTTTCCATGAGAAAGGCGACGTCCGGAGTTGTGGTATCGAGTAGGTTCCATAGTTCAATGGTGTGTCTGTGGACCGAGCGGGTGTTGAGCAGGATGCACTTCAGGTGGTTGTTGTTGGAGCTCTGCTTGGCGTTTGTGGATGCAGTGTGGGTTCTGATGCAGCAGAACTTGCAGGTTAGGCAGGTGAAGGGTCCGTGGGTGCGTCCTGGGGCGGCTTGGTGGCAGTCGGGGAGTCGGCCGGTGTTGAGTGCAGTGAGGGACGCTGCGTCGTACGTAAGGCGGGTGGAGTGGTTTTTGCGGGGGCCAGGGGGTATGGCTCTGGGCGCGGTCCAGGCGCAGACGGGCGTAGACGGGCTTACCTTTGGCGCGCCTTCGGCGCGCATGGGGCGCGTCCGCTACGCGTGAACGCTGCGCGTAAGTGCAGCTGTCATAAGTGGAGAGTGGAGGGGGCGGAGCGAGGGAGGAGCAGCTGGGAGGCGGGAGCGGGGTGGCGATGTCCAGGGAAGCTCGAGGGAACGGGGGTGGGGCCGCGGGGGAGCAGCGGCAGGGAGCTAGGACCAAATGGCACAGTACAAAATGCAGTGGGGGGGATCGGGGGCACAACCAGGCGCAAGCAAGGCACGACAGTTGAAAAGCAACAATAATACGATACCAATACAGAAATATGATCATAGGCGAGATCGGGGGCACAATCAGAGATCAAGCAGCAGAGCTGAGGGCAATATTAGTCTCCAGATGATACCAGGCGAGATCGGGGGCACAATCAGGCGCAAGTAGGTCCAGGGAGCGAGTGGAGCGACCGTGGCTGACTGGGTAAAACTTGTAAAACTTCATGGAATTCCAAAGATTGTAATTTCTGATTGAGATCCACAGTTTGTGTCTCGATTCTGGAGATCTTTTTTGAAAGGTTTAGCTGTACATTCTCATTTGTCCACCAGTTTTCATTCTGAAACTGATGGACAGACTGAGAGAGTGAATCAGGACCTCAAGCAGTACTTGCTTTTGTATCTAAAGGATCAGGAAGGAGATTGGCCAGCTCTATTGAGCACTGCTGAGTTTGCTTACAATCATTCAGTCCACTCCTCTACCGGTTTCTCATCGTTCTATCTGAACACCGGCAGACATCCTAACATGCTGTTTGGTAAGGTTGAGGTGGATGTACCTGCAGCTGAGGAGTTATTACAGGGTCTACAGGAGGCGTTTCAATGGGCTTTCATTAATCTGACTAAAGCAAAATCTTCCTACAAAAGACAGGCAGATAAGGGGTGAAAAGAGATTCCGAAATTTGAGCCTGTAGATTAGGTTTGGATTTCCACACCCATATGCGGTTAAAAGGAAACCGGAAATTCTAACTGAGGTATGTTGGTCCTTACCCTGCGATTGAGATGGTTAATCCAGAAAGTGTCAGGGTCAGGCTTCTGCGTAAGTTAAAGATGCACCCTACCTTCAATGTCTCTCTGATCAAGCGAAACCCACCAAATTTAAGACAAGCTACTCCCCCCCGGGTCCCGTTCAGGTACAATCAGAGGAAGAGTTTGAAGTTAAAAGAATCTTAGATTCTAAGTATAGCAAGGGGAGACTGTTCTACTTGATTGATTGGGAGGGTTTTGGTCCTGAGGAGAGATCGTGGGAGCCCAGTCAGAATGTTCATGCCCCTAGATTAGTGAAGGAATTCCACACAAGACATCCCAGAAAGCCTAGAGAGGGGCTTTGGTGGGGGGTACTCTCAGGTTTACACAAAATAGATCCCGTCTTCAGGTTTCCAGCCCTGCCTTTAATATTCGCTGTGGCTATTCTCTCCCTGATTCCTCATTCACTTGGAGTCAGTTGGTGGCTAAGCGCATTGCGCGTCGCTCGCCTCTCGCTGACTCCTCCATTTGTAATTAGGTTTCCTCTCTGACAACGCTAGCGTTAGGTTAGCTTTCTAGTCTTTTCTCACTGCCCCTTGACTTCATGTGTTCGTACATGTGTTGCGACGCACTTCAACTGTAATTCCACGCTGAGGAGACGTTTCTCCCGGCAGCTCACTGTTGAAGCTTTGAATTTAGAGTAAACGAGAATTCGCATTCTAGTTATTTCAGTCTTTTGGAAGCTACCTCTGAGTTCACCGGAAGTGATTTCCTATTGAATTCCGCAGCAGTCACGTCGAGGGAGGTAATTTTGGTCCCCAGCATATACTTGAAGAGGCAGGTATTCTTTTGATATTTTAGGGAAGTCTCCAAGGGCAGTTGGAGGGATGTATTTGGGCGAATTGAGAGCCTGCTTTTCAGAACAGCCACAAGAATTCTAAACAGAAGTTCTGTGCTATACTAAGTGACTGAACTACATTCTTTTTTATTCCTCTTCAGAACCCAGAGCTATTAGTTAGAAAGGACAAGGCACAGAATGGTTAATATTTTCTCTCAGTACAGTACACAGTCTGATGCAGCAAGGATTATTTAGACAAACACTATAGCAATTGCTTTTAAATTCTATTGTTAATGAACAATTTGTAAATATAAATATATATATACTTATACTTACAAACGGAAGAACATCGCTGACAGAATCCAGCAGGAACTCCTGAAAGAAAGGAAAAGACTGTTTTTCATTGACTATCAATAAAGAATGAAGAAAAGACTATAGAGAGAGGCAATATCCACACATTAGTCAGGTACAAAGAAATGTGGGGAGGTTTAAACAGTGGGTCTTTAGAAAGTAGAGAACTTTTGTAATTTTCTGCTTGATTTTACAGGTGCATTGATCCTAAAGATTGAGGCTCGCGAAAACACCTGTGTGGCAGTCGCTCTGTTCTTCCATTCCCCTTTGCCCCTCGCTTCTGAGATCAGAGAGAGCCTGGTTTAGAGGTGTGGGGGAGTTGGGAAATTCTCAGCTAGAAGGACTTCAGATACTGGGCTCCTGTGGACTCCCCGCTCAGGTACTGAATATTGACAGTGACCATTAATTGAAATACTACCATTATTTTGCAAATTGGTGTAATAGATGTGGGGTTTCTGTTGTAAGGCTGAAGATCTGGTTCCAACTGATGACATAAAAATGGTATAGCTTGCATATTCACCTTCTTGATTATATCCCTTTCTTCCATGGTGGCAAGTTCTGGAAATGGATGGGACACAGAAGGCTGTCATCTCTTTACTCTCCCTAGTTCATATATTTGTATTGGAAAAACATGTGGACATTTTTTAAATCATCCACAGCAACATATTTGATGAGTAACACAAAATTCATGTATTTTGACAAAGTGTAAATGGTTTAATACATATTTTGAACCAACGTTTGCTTCTTGTCCTTTATCCATCACAAATTACTTTTCAAAATAAAGGTGTAAATAGTACATTGCAAATATCCTATTTACATATTTTTCTTACAAAGGTATCCTCCAAAAATACCATCAAAGTAGGTGTACACAACAGTGCGCTAATATCACATGTCAGCACACTAATGCACTACACGTAAATGTTTCTTTAAAAAAAAGAATTGTCCATCGAAGTGTGATAATATGAATAAACTAGCCCACATTTGGAGTGGGGGTGATGCATTTATCAGACACTAACACACTAGTTTTAAAATGGCGGATTCCTGACCCTGGAATCAGACATTTGGAATCGGACGCAGCAGTGAAAGTCGACCGCGAAGTGGGCAGTAAACGCTACAATGGACACAGCCATTGGCTAACATTGTTGAACATATCAGCAGAAGGCCAATGGCCATGTCAGTCTCTGCTGATGATCCCGTATATTGCTCACATGTATGCAGCAGTTGGAAAAAAACTCACTTACCTCCTAACACTGCTGCTATCAAGACCTCCTCCACTTTTGCCGTTGTTTGTCACTTCAGGGAGCAACCATGCCAGGTAAAGAAGGTGAGAGGGCCTCTGCCTTCATGCTACAGAAGGAGGAGATGATAGCAAAGGTCCTTTTTCCTGTATGGCCAGCTCTATGGATCACCAGAAGAATAGGTATATGTATTGAATATGTACGTGAATGTGTCTAACTGTCTCGTTTCCCTTTTTATAGGCTACCATGTCCATTTGAGTCTCAGAGTGAAGTACAGTGAGTGATGTTAAGTGTCATATAATGTGGTCCTTACATAGGACAACAATGTTAGGGATTTGCAAGCACACATGTAGCTCCCAGGCCCCTTCAGAGTAGCACAGAGCCTGGAGGTCACTTCTTCAGGCTGCAGATAGCAATACCTGTCATTGAGCAATGCTGATTCAGAATCTTGGGCCAGGCTGGGGCTGAGTCACAGGGTCATACAACTGAAGCAGTGAGGTACAGTTGTCAAGAATTTAAGGTATGCTAAAAATATGCCCATGAATCCTTTTATATGAACAAAAGGTGAAAGGGAGGTATCTCTGACTGACTTCTTGAGCTTACACTTCTGTTCAATTGACTCACATGTAAAAAATGGCATGTCCAAACTTCAGTCCCCTTATTCACAGTGGTCACTATACACTGTGCCATCATTATTAATGTTTAGCCTTCAGTAGTTCACAATCTTTTGCACCGATCAGAAGTAGGTTGCATCACATATTAAGTAGGGGCTCCTGAGCTATATGATATTACAGGCCTGGATTTGTGTGTTTATACCATGAAATGGGATGAGGATGGGCAACAGGTCACTATTAAAGTGTGTATGAGGATATTGGTTTAGGTCAGCATGTGACAATACACATGTTATATGCTAACTTATGATTTATGCTACTGATAGCTGTAGACAATTTTTGTGCCAGCAATACAGACAAACAAAAAGTAACAATACCATTGCTTGTTCTTTCATGTATCCATTTAGGTCCATGCCCATCAGAAGTATGGCCTATGGAGCCCCAACACCAGGAAGGTGCAGACCCTGGGGTTCTTCAAGTGGTGCAGTGTCTATTGCACAAGAGGTGGGAGGACCTAAGATGCTGGACCCGTAAGATCTCTGAAGTTCACCTCAGGAAGGCCTCCCAATGTGTGAGGGACGCAAGCTTCTCCCTGACCCCCCTAATTGCTCGCATTCTTGCAGTAGCCTATCCGTAGTTGGATAGACAATTCAAGGCCTAACAACAGCCACAAGCGGATAAGTTCTTATGAGACTTTCACATGTTACGCAACACATTTTTTGTTTCAGTCAGGATTTTTGACATCAACATTCAGGGTGACCCATGTCAAACACTCAAGAAGAGTAATTGAAGGTGTAAGTTTTGTACGAGGTGTATGATGATGTGCTCTGTCTATTGTTTTTTTAGATTGGACCCATCTGATTCATGTCCACAACCAGTGGACTGTACTGCACAGACACATGGCTGCCTAAACTTCACATATACATTGTGTTGTTTGATGTCATGAAGGACAGTTTCACCAAATAAGCAAACAGGCAAATAGTCGTTATTCTGTCAGCTGTGATGCTTCTTCACTGATGTGAATGGTGTAATGATAGACCTCTTACAGGTGACATAGCATACAAGGCACTTATGATACAGTGAATGTACCAACAGTCCCATTGGGAAGTTGGGATTCTACACAAACAAAAGTGAGCATATGATCCGAAATGACTAGTGACCAAAGAATTGATGGCTACATATTGGTATCAAGACATATACAAATGCATCATAAATACTGTTTCATACATGTTAAATAGTGACAGATGTGCATGATATCTTACTGCTTCACAAGCGTGTTCGTAAGGCAGTCTGCTTTTAGCAAAATAATTGAAATAACCATATACTTTTTGAGGAAACATGGAGAGGAATACGTACACAATAGTGACAGAGTAACACATACCCAAAGCCATTCCTCAGTGTCCTTTGACATGTCCATATGAACAATCAATGATGGAGTGAAATGGGAAACGTGAAGGTATTTTGGAAGATTCGGTCCAAGCTCATGACTCAGTAGGCAAATGTTGAAATGCATAAAAGTGTAATATGTTGCATATTGTGATTCACATTTTAATCTTTAAAGTAAATATCATATATATAAAATTGCATATAATGATTAGTGTGATGTTCTACAATATTTTGACTACAGTGAAAGCTACCAAATTTAGTGAAACCATTTCACAAAGATGCAACAGAGTTCAAATTACCAGAGATATTTAGGAGTCAAATATGAAGATGTTTTTGCTCTGTACAAAAGTGTTTTAAAAATGTTTCAGGGGCTATGTATTTATTATGCTGTAGTCGTTTGTCAATCCCCAGAAATTTTAGTTTCAGACTGTTTCAAAAGCATAGGTATTTACACATTATGTGATACATTGCTCAGCTACTTCAGTATAGAATTTATGTATAATTTGTTACACTTGACATATACTTTTGTGACTTTATGTGACTGTTACTAATATGAAATGTCCAAACAAAGGTAACCTGCTTTCAGTTTATGGTAATATTAGTACAACATTGCAGTATATGTTTACAGATGTTGACTCATATTTTTCTTATTGATAATGTTAAGTATGCAGATTTTAGGGCCTGGTGAACACACACTACACATGTATTTTTGGTGTATTAGCTTTGTGCTGACATCAGTTCACTATTATGAACAACAAAGGCCAACCGATTTGAGGTTTGAGCCAATAACACTATTGTATATGTCAGTTCATTATCATCTGGGCCAGGTGAAGGAGAAGTTACCAATATAGAGAGAGAAGCAGCTGGCTACTATACTTCTGGTGCTGACACTACTGACAGCGAGGGACCCAGTGGCCCGGAGGGTGAGGGGAGTGCAACGGAGGCCACCAGTGACTCAACATCATCCTCAGAGCCCTCCTCCAGTGAGCACTCCCTACAAGTTGCGGACCCTACTGCTCCAGTTACACCTGTATTCCTGTGGACCACTCAGAGTCCCTTCTCCATACTCCCACTTGTTCCACCCAGTTGGCCTACCCATGGCCACTAAAAGACTTAGGATCTCCTTTGCTGCAGGCCCCTACTTTCATGTCCCCCAGCTGCAATGAATGAGGAGGCTGTTGACCTCCTAAGAAACATCGCTGTAGGCAAGACTGCCCTGCTGAAGGCTATCCATGAGCTTAGTTGCCATATGCTGCAAATGGTAGCTTACCTGGAATACATTTTATACATCCACTCAAACGAACACAAGCAGTACACATACACACACAAAAACAGAAACACCACAAGAATTCAGGCTTTCCTCAAAACATACAGACAGAACACCCATCACACACACACACGCACCACACTGACAAACAGCACACCCACCACTACACATACATGCATCACACACCACCAGCACACTGACAGACAACAGACCCGCCACTACACACACATGTTCCGCAACCACCAGCACACCAACAGACAGCACAGCCACCACCACACACACATCCACCACACCCTCAACATGCACCATAACAAAACTCAGCACCTCCACAGCACACTCGTCCACACACAACCACCTTTGAATAAACATCCAACAAACACAGATTCTCGCATTCAAACACACAACAGGCACCTATAACACAAGACACACCCAAACAGACACAACAATGCCAGACCCACAGGCACCTCCCCTCTCAAAGGACACATGCACACCCCAGACACTGCCTCTCCCTCTGCCTTCCAAACCAAATTCCCTCCTCAATAGCCTACCAATTTGCCCATTTAATATCTCAGTTTTAGCCTTACTGCTAACAACTTCCACACAACACCCCACTAGTAGCAAACATCAATAAACCCCTTCCACACCCCAATCCACACCTTTCACATCCCATTCCGCCCCTGCCAATGAGACATCCACACCTTCAACATCCTAACCAACTCCTTTCACCTTCTATTCCACCACTGCCAAACAGAAATCAACACCTTCAACATCCCAACCCACCCCTAAAAACCCCAGAGGCACCCCTCACAAAACCACAGCCGCCCCTTGGATTTGGAAGGGCACCCCTCCCAAAACCAAAGGCACTCCTCCCAAATTCATGGACATCCCTCCTAAACCAAAACTACTGCCTTCCAAGTAGGATCTTTAAAGTGCCTGCTCTGTCCACTAGATGCCCCTTCCTCAGGAGGTCCCTTTTGGCATTTATGTAGGAACCCCCAGGACTTCTGGTATGATGAATGGACTGCCATTTGGCTTGATTTTGCTCTTTGAAAGACTCTTATTGGTACAAATATAAACCTTAGCTATTTTTTTATTCCTAGCAATGTGTCTGAGTAAAATGTGAAGTACTTCTTTATCTTTCCCATGATGACAGGTGAAACAACTGATTTATTCAATGTCTACTTTGTTAAGTGCATATACTGCTTAACATTATATGTGATGGCGATTTGTGTTTAGATGCAGGAATTCATCATAGTAATAAACACATGTAGTTGCACCAACTATTTGATGTTACAGGTTTTATGCAGATGTGTTTGTTTCACCTTGATTACTGGATCAGTATAGGCAAATTTAAAATTCTATTGTAACTATTTATGTTGGATACAGTACTGGACTGGCACTAGATAAGGGAAAATGTTACATGGATGTATATGTTGATTACTACTAATTTGTGACTGACATTCATTTTACTGTTAAATTCGCTGTGATGTGTGTTGCATATGTTTTTAATGTTGGAATATTCGGCATTGCTTTAAAAACACCTGTATGGTGACTTTTTGAATTTATCTTGATATCCTATTTTTGTGCAAGTGTCCATGTTTTGGAAAGCAGCTTGCACCAAATTCATACAGATAATGTGTTTATATAAATGTGTTTCTTTAAATTGCTAAGATGTCACCATACTGAGATGGGCATTGTACATTGGTCTGCTATTGCTTGTACAAGCGATTTTTAAATGCACAAGTCCTGTGCAAATGATAAAAGACAATTCAATGGGTTACATGTCACAGAGGAGCTTACCATTGAATGCATCCATGGCGGTGTTGGTTTTTATCATCATCAAGCAGTAGCAGCAGCAGGACTTGGCAGATTTTATCCATAGTGAAACAGGAAGTGTGAAAGTGAGAAAAGGTGATTGTCAGCCATATGTCCCTACCATTCTGCCTACTCAGTTGTGGAGGTTTACCCACCACAGTCATGTCAGTGGGAGTGAACATTTAGATTGGGCCGGTGGGGAAATCGGTGGTTCGCCCTCTGACATCCACTTTTGCCTATCCCACCATCAACTCAGTTGAGATTTCATGGCAGTGATGGTGGGATCACAATTGTCTTTTGTCTAAGGACCCGCTAAGTAGGTGGGCAGAAAGACAACCGAAAAAGTGATGCTAGTAGCTATTCAGGCAAGATCTAAATCAGGTCTTTACTCACAGGAAGTAATACAAGACAACAATTCAAGTTCTCCAGTAATGCCGATGGGCCAGTAATCAGATTTACCAATCCACTCAGGATTACAAGTAGAGCAGGAACATTCCAGGTTCTGAGTTTTTCTCCTGGGTTAAAATGTAGTGAATAATGGTAAAAAAATTAGCATTAATGTAGATCTTTCTAACTATTGTGGCAAAGGACAGTCTCTAAGCATAAAACTATAAATGTTTAGATGGGTGGCAAATCAGTATATAATGAAAAGAGCCCAAAGCTGTTGTACTCTCTGAAAGGCTTGACGATGTAACCTCCTATCGTGGCAATTCTTTGTGTCTGTAAACCCAGTCTGCTACTATATTCAGGAAACCTGGAAGAACTTTGCCTTGACTGATATTCTGTGATTGAAACAGAAATCCCAGAATGCCTATTCTATATTTGCTTGTAGCTCAGTCTGGAACCTCAAGGTGATTGCTATACCAGACTGTTGTGGGATTGTTCATCCATAGAAGAAGTGTAAAGCTTGCTAGGTCCTTTATATGACTGCAAAGTCCAGTGGAGCAACAGATCATACTCTGATCATGGCACTCCAGTCAGCAACTGGTAACAAGCTTCCTAGTGCCATTGGCAGATACCTGAGTTGATAACCAGATATGGAGTCAAAAGTTCTCGTTCATTTTAGGCACATAGATAACCAAACCACTATGAGATCTCCCCTAAGGTCGTTGGATTTATGTCTACCAGACCTTAATAAATGAGCTATGTAAAAGCTTGATACTTTGATATTTCAGAGTATGATAAAGAATGTGGTGGGAAAATTGCCTTAAAGGAAGAGGCTAAAAGACCTACCAAGTTAACTGGCTTATGCAGATATATAACAGATAGGGTTTGTGTGTGGCTAAGTTCGTTTTTGATTGAATTTGTATTGGACTTCAGGAGCCCTAATATTTTAATTTCTCAAGTCCACTTCAAGAGAGAGTCAATTTCCTGGATGAGCTGAACATCCACCTAAAGCTGATATTGCATTATCATCCTGTACTGGGCTAGAAAGATCAAGTTGTCTACATAAATACTCCCTATGAATACCCTACACAGGCAGGGCTCTTAACAGTATCTTGAACAGCTTTGTGAAGCAGCATGGAGTGGATGAAAACCAAAAGGTGGAGGGGTGAACCAATAAACCTAAACTTGCAAATGAAACTGAAGGAAGCATTCCCACTTCATGGAAAATGGGCACACGTAAAAAGGTAACTTTCAAATCTAGTTTTGCTATCCAGCCTCATAGAAGGAGCACATCCCTGATAAAGACTAATACTTCTTGTTTAAGGCATGGTAGTAAACAAAATAATTAAAAATCAATTAAATATATGAAAGGGCAATATTGTCTGTCCTTTTACTAGACCAAAAATACAGTTCTCACAAAGTCCTAACACTGGAGGGAACATTCCCCTCTGGCTCCGTTGCACAGTAGCTCTAACACTTTCTTTGTTAAAGGTCGGATTCTTCTACTTGGAAATTTATTTTGATTGGACGGAATTTATTAACTAGGCAGTGTAGAATTCTACTTGGACCCCTTACATGGTCTGCAGAACCCAGAGATTCATTCACAATTTCTGTGAATTATGAATGAATGCCACTAGTCTGACACCAAAAACAAGAAGTGAAGGAGGAAGCACACTAACCTTAGTAGATACTACCCAACCTATAGTATAAGGCTTGGAATTGCTTCTCAATGTCTTTGAGAAAATGAATACCAAACAGTAGTGTCTGAACTTTCAGATCACCATCCAAACTGCTCATTGCTCCTAATTTCAGATCACCTTTTAATAATAACCCTTTTTATCCATCCTGCCATTTGGCCTGTGGGAAAATGCCACTTTTTGCAAGGACACCTCCATTTTTTGCTGAATTGAATTGCTGGTAGGCATGCATACAGGCAATGTTACCATGACCTTATAGTAACAAGGCCTACAAATTGACTTTCAGTGTGGAAGGCTCTGGTACTATGATGAAAATTAGAGTACAGATTAAAATATTAATTCTGCTATCATAGGTTTGAGACAAGCTAGAAAAAAAATTCAACCCCTATTTCAATTATTTCATTAAAACACCACTCCACTGGTGAAGTTAGATTTTTAGTAAATGTATGTGTCTTGTAAAGCGCACTGCTGCCCTGAGGCGTCGTGGCGCTGTGGACCGCTGGGGAACCCGTCCTGGCTATCCCTGTGAGATGGTCCCTACTGGGTATCTCCAAGGTGAAACCAGGAATCCCCGGCAAATGTGGGGGGCCGTTGTAGAGATGAGGCAAGCTAATGCCCAGAGTTGCCGAGTGTGATCCCTGGTTAGAGTAGGCACCGAGGCGAGAATTATCGAGTCCGCTGACTCTGGTCCACGACCCTGCCACGTCGGGAATTGAACCCTGGTCCCGGGCAGTTCTCTGCTTCCGGGTCAGCCGCCTCTAACCAGTGAACCACACCACTCCACAATTACATATTTTGGAAAAGTAACTGTTAAAAATGTTACCCTTTTCTGGCCTGCAGCTCCCAAATGCTAATTTGCATGAGCCTGGTGGTAGCTGTGCAACCAGTGCTTGACCTTAAAGCAATCAATCAATCAATCAATCACAGAATTGTAAGCGTGCCACTCACCCGTGAGACTCTCAAGGCGCTGAGGGGGGCCGCAGATTTGTTTAGCCAAAGAGCCAGGTCTTGAGGGTCTTCCTGAAGGGGTTCAGGGAGGGGGCATGTCTGATGTCTGCTGGTAGCTCATTCCAGGTCTTGGCTGCAATGTGAGAGAAGGATCTCCCTCCTGCTCTTGCTCTGGGGATGTGCGGGGTTTCGGCCAGTGCGAGGTTGAAACATCGGAGGTTTCTTTTGTGTTTATGGAAGTTTATTCTGTTGTTGAGGTATTTGGGTATATTGTTATGTAGGCATTTGTAGGCGTGAGTGAGAATTTGGAAAGTGATTCTTTTCTCCACGGGGAGCTAGTGGAGACTTCGTATGTGTTGACTGATGTCTTCGTGTCGGGGATGCGGAGGGCGAGTCTGGCGGCGATGTCATGTATTGTCTGGAGTTTGCGGAGTATGAACATGTTGATGCCGGCATAGAGTGCGTTTCCAAAGTCCAGTCTGCTGGTGATGAGTGTGTGGGCGACTGTCTTCCTTGACTCGGGGGAATCCACTTGAAGGTCTTGCGGGTCACTTGAAGGTCTTGCGGGGGATGTGGAGGGTATTGAAGCAGCTGGGGGTGCTGGCGTTGACGATGCCGAGGTTCTTGGCATGGTCTGAGGGTGTAGGTGGGTTTCTGTGGGCAGTCGACCACCAGGTGATTTCCCATGCAGAAAGGGTGGTACAGAGGACAAAGACTTCTGTCTTCTCGGCGTTGAGCTTCAGGCCACTGTTGGTCATCCAGATTGCGATGTCTTGCATTCCTTTCTGGAAGTTGAGTTTGGCAGTGGTGGGGTCTTTGGTGAGGGAGAGGATGAGCTGGGTGTCGTCGGCGTAGGATACGATGTTGAGGCCGAGTTGTCGGATGATGGCTGCGAGGGGGGCCATGTAGATGTTGAAGAGGGTGGGGCTCAGGGATGAACCCTGTGGGACTCTGCAGGTGATTTTCGTGGGGTCGGAGAGGAAGGGTAGGAGTCTGATTCTTTGGCTTCTTCCGGTGAGGAATGATCAGATCCAGTCCAGGGCTGTTCCTTGTATGCCTTCGTTGTGTAGTGTGACGACTGGTGTGCAGTGGGAGACGGTGTTGAAGGACGCTGATAGGTCGAGTAGGATGAGGGCTGTGGAGTGGCCTTGGTCCAGGAGGGTGTGGATGTCGTCTGTGGGGGCGAGTAGGGAGGTCTCTGTGCTGTGGTTTCTTTGGAATCCGGATTGAAACTGGTCAAGGACGGAGTTCTCTTCAATGAATCATGTCAGTTTCCTTTTGACTGTATTCTCTGCAACTTTGGCTGCGAAGGGGAGGAGCGAGATGGGCCTACAGTTCTTGAGGTCTGTGGGGTCACCTGTGGGCTTCTTAAGCAGAGGTCTGACTTCTAAAGAGGTGTAAAAACCGCTCCAAGGGCAAAAAATATTAGCCTGAGTGAAGTGGAAACTGCAGAAGGTAGTCCTTAGTTCCCACAGCCAGATTAGCTCCAAACCCATTGGGAGATATGCAATCACATGAACTGGCATTGAGTGACTATATAGGAGGGACATTCTCATTTCCCTGGAAACAGTTCTGGGCAGGCACACATGCTCTTCACAAGGGACACTGGGTTCAGATTTTGGGAGAAAAGTGCTCAGTTGATTTGTTTAGAGTAGGGCAAACAAGAACAGTTGAAAAATGAACAGTGTTGCCTCTGGGAACTTTTGCCCTATTGTTTATGGAAGAGCAAGTGATCACTCCTGCCTACTGACTAGTGCCAACCACAAATGTGACACCCCAATGCATCCTCCACAGCACACTTTCTGGACCTGTGGAAGATCAGAAGAAGGACTCTGGCAGCTGTTAGAGACCTATGACTACACGTACAGGGCTGGACTTGCTCCTACGTGTACTCAAGACAAAGAAGTTGACTTTAAGGTTCAGTTGGCTGACTTCATGTGTTGCTATAGGGAAACAACAAGCTACTAAAGGCCTTTTCCTGAGTGCCCACATGACCAGCTGCAACTGCACCTGATAGCCTTTGCAAGAGTGATTCATGACTCCTAAGTGCTCTTCCTGAGGTCGAGAGATCCTTGGCCGTATTTAATTTGACTTCTAAAATCTCTGAAAAGCTGTGGGACTTAGAAAATGTATGATTTCCTGCCACCTAGGACTGGGACCAACCACCCTAGCCAATCCAGCCAAGGTTCGACCTTGCTGGTCTGAAGAAACAGGTGTCTTATGCTTGGAGCTTCTCCACAGCAATGAGACCAATCCAGCGGGCCCTCAGCAAGAAGGTCCGGCTTCACGGAATTCATCATCAGATGGAGCCTGCCGCCTTGCCAGTTAGAGTATTCTGAGTTCAGAAAAAGAGACTAACGGCCTGATTTAGATCTTGGTGGTACTTCCACTGTTCCACTAAGGCGGCGGTCACAAGTACTTCATCAAGTTGACAGAGGTCTGCCCGACATTGTTCTCTGTTTCAGAAATAAACAGGACACCAAAGTGTCAGCAACCGTCTCGGCTTTGTAACAGTACTCAATCACCGTCTTGCTAGCAGGTGTGTGCTGAGCAGAATTAGATGATCTCATTATGTTGTTGGTGTTCTGGCTATTAAGGAAAACAATGGTCCTTAGAAAAAGATTTTATCAGTACAGTATAACATATAGACTCCAATAAGTACTATAGCTCAGAGTTTTTCAGTGCCCAGCCGGGCCTGAATTTTTAATTTCAAGTATAAAGAATTTTTACAAAGACCACAGGGTCTGATTTAGGAGTTGATAGGGTACAAGCCTGCACCTATCCAAAGTACATTCGAACAACGTTCGAGGAAGGAAAGATAGGGGTAAACAAAGAGAAAGCAAAGAAGTTCAGGCAAAAAGAACATGGGAGCCAACTGTCCCTTGCATCATTAATAACAATTCACAAGCAAATTAGGACAAACAATAACTGTAACAAAATTAACATAATAGACAGGTTACAGAATTGTCAAAAAGTGTCGACGGCGTTTCGATCCCCCGGCTCCTATTGAACTGGGATCATCATCAGGACTTTCTAATTTATTGCCTGTAAGAACTTTTGTCATAAGCCTGTTTAAAGTAAAAAGTGGGAGGAAAGAAAAAGAATTCTTTTTACATATAACGCACTTAGTTCAGGACTTGTTACATTCAGACACTATTTCTTGCTGTACATGCCCAGGACGACCAACAATTGGGTGGACCAATCATGAAGGCAACCCGTGGCGAGTGAATAATGGCCTCATGCAGACACACTGTGTGACAACGGACAGCGGCGCAATCTTGTGAGTGTAAGTGAAGTGAAGGTGTCAAATTATATACTTGAAAGTGTTTACCGCTTGTGCATACAGGCAGTGAAGCACTCGTGGCGAGTTCAAAAATGGAGCTAGCGTATTTGCCGTGTGAACGTAATAGTCGAATGTTAAACATACCTTATGGCGCAAGGATTACTCTTTAGTATCGAGTTGGAGTGAACGTAGTGTACATTGCCTAAGGATTAAAGGCGCGGGTCAAAAACGTGCTGAGCCGTTTGTATAGTGATAAACCAGTGGACTAAGTGCCTAAAGTTACCTCCGTTGAGACTCGGTAAGCATCAACCTTGCAGAGCACGAATAACTGCCTTGCAGCGAGTTTGAGGTACAATGCCTGGGGATTAAAGAAGCAAATAAGTATCGTGGTGGGCCGTTTAGGCGTGCCTGGTGGTGGAATAAATTGCAAAAAAGTTACCTCCGTGTCTATTTGATGGACAAACTGGCATCAGTCTTTAAAATCCATCCATGCCGCAAATACAAATGAATTGGGTATTGTGGGGGCAGAGTTACGATTTGCGCACTCTGTAAAAAACGAGGATTACTTGTTATAATATATTAAGAAACGGAGCTGACGAGGCAAGGGGAGCATGAGAGCGCTCTTACCTTTCAATTGCAGAGAATACTGCTTTGCTCTACAGTCGAGCAGATTCCAACCCGGCGTGCACAATGGCAGCGAGCCGACTTCTCAGCAATCCGGAAGTAAAGTTCCGGCCGGTGTGAGATGTTTAAATAAAGGCAGTCAGGCACATAATTCTGTGGCGGCCATCTTGGAACGGTATAATATATGCTAGTGACGTGTCTAGGTGCTCACCTTCATGCATGTTTCGTGACTTTTAGAAACAATATCAAAACTATTTACATTTAAAATTAAGTCATGTCATTAAACATTTGAATAGCACATAATGGATGGTATTAATTCGCACAATAGTTCTGAACTGTAAACTCCAGTACTGTGAGCTTTGTGCAGTGGACCTTAGACAAGGGGAGATGGTAGTGACATTTTCAGCCCGAATAATAATTCCTTCACTGATTCATTATTGCTGCCAGTATGACTCTGTGATCGAAAGAAAGTTCAGAAGAACCAAGTCTATTTTTTCAGAGTAAGCCAGCCCAATCCTCAGTACGATTAAGTCCATTCTGGATCGTGTCCAGGAGGATGATGCATTTGAGTTCCTCATGGTTGAGCAGTTGGCTCATGTTACCACCTCTCGCCGGTAACTTCAATGACTTTAGTATGGTCCAGCGGAATTCGTCTTCCTTGTGTTTGGCGTCAGTAAAGTGATCCACAAGTGGGGCATTAGGAGTTTGGCAGCGGATGCGGCTCCTGTGTTGGCAGATCCTTGTTTTTACCTTCTGTGAAGTCTGGCCAACATACAGTTTGTTACAGGGACATTGAATCAAATATATTACATTACAGGTGTTGCAATTAGACAGAGAAGAGCTAGTAAAAGTGATATTATTAAATACTCTTGTTTTTCCTTCAATGGCCATGTCACACACACTTCAATTACCACATTTCACATGCCCTACAACGGGGGGCATGCCCCAAATAGCTTCAAGTGTAGACGCTTGAGTGGGACTTGGTAGTGCTGCTCGCACTAAATGGTCCTTCAAATTCTTATTTTTCTTGAAGGCGAACAAGGGACGCTCAAGTTCAAGTATGCCTGCATTCACCACTGGCCAGTGTTGGAGTACCATTTTCCTCATTTTGTTAGATACAGGGGAGAAAGTAGTTACACAGGCTAATCTGTCCTGAGGTGTCTTGTGTGTCGGTGTAAGTAATGTTTCTCTTGGTCTGTACCATGCTCTCTTTAGGGCATTTTTGACAATTCTCTTTGGGTAGCCCCTGTTTTTAAGTTTATCGGCTAGAGTGGCACTTTCTTTGAAATAGTCCTGCCTACAGGAGCAGTTCCTCCTAATTCGCAGGAACTGAGAGAATGGGAGGGAGTCACGCAATGCTCTAGGATGATGGCTGGAATAGTCAAGTAGGGTATTGCGCTCTGTTGTTTTTCTGAAAAGTCGGGTCAAAAGGACTCCTTCCTGGTGAAAGATAGTGAGATCTAGGAAATCAATGGCCAATTTGTCCGATGTTAGGGTAAAATGGAGGCCGCAACAGTTATTGTCCATCCAGTGTAGGAAGTGGCGCAGATCACTGACTTCGCATCTCCAAATCATGAAGATGTCGTCAATGTATCTGCGCCACAAACCTATCCCTGGGTAGAACGGGTTCGATGATGTCAATATTACCTCGGTCTCAATCTCATTCATGAATAATACCGCCAGATTTGGAGCAAAAATTGCTCCCATGCTTGTCCCCTTTATCTGCTGATAGAAAAAGTTGGTGTTCTGGCAGCAATGTTCTGGGGGAATGAGGCCATGATGGTGCGGAGACAGGTAAGTGTTACTCATCAGTATCTTACTACTACTACACTGAGTCATAATGTATATTTAGGTAATGTGTTATGCCCCTTTCAGGTACATATTACATGCCACATAATCAGCATACACACACTATTGAGTGCATACCCACAGGCACCACAAGTACAACACCCCTTAGCAGCATAACATAAATTTATTTTAATTAAGTGTCAATACAAGGGTGTACATTTTACTTTGATGAATAGGAAAATGAACACTGCATTACAGATAAGAACAATGTTGCATGTAAGAGCAACACAGAAGAACACAAAGCTACAGCAATTATCAATATAACATACATAGGACAATTGTGTAAGTAGCTTACCATAGATCTCGTTGACAATGGAGTCTTTTGGCGTTGTGGTGGACTCGGTCTGACAAAGTAGGGACCTGGATGATGTGGTACATGACAGACACGGAAGCAGGAAGCAGGAAAGGAAAACATGTTTTTTATCTCATTTCCTACTATTCCACGAACTCAAAGTAGGAGGGGTTCCCACCACAGTTGCCACGGCCAATCATAATTTGCACATCATAATAGTGAGGGCAGGAATCTGAGTTGGCGTCCCACAGACTGCCGCTTCTGCCAATGCTGCCATCGATGAGGTTGAGAATTCCTGGCAGAGTCAGCTACGGTCTTTTGTCTACATACCAGCCAAAATCTATCTTAGGCTGGTGGACTGCCAAGTCGGCAGGCAGGAAGACTGTCAAAAAAGTAACACAGAACATGATCTCCCAACGTCTAAATCAGGCCCTAAGTCCAAACATAGAAATCCTGACCGGGCAAAGGAGCAAAAGTTATCAAGCCAACAATGGGATTTCCCTTGATGCGAAATTCAAACTTTTCCCTCTTGGATCTTTTCCTGACAAAGCCAACGGCTTCAGCATGGTCTTGCCCAATGACTATCGGCTTTGAAACGGCTCCCTCAGATACTGCCTGCTACCCGGCCCCGCTGAAAAATGTAGACTTCCATTTCAGATATTAAGTCCAAAGGTAAAATGTCTGACTAGGTTGAATATTTTTTGACCAGCGTTCCGCATCACTGTCGACCTCAAATTGTGCTTAGGTACCTGTCACCTGCATGTTTTTTTTAATAAAATGTTAATCAATAATCAATGTTAGCTCTCATCAGAAATATTTTAGCATTTAAACATCATCCCTTTAGTATTCATTGTTTGCATGAGACTGCAGATATGTTTGGACAAGTGTCGGTTTTGTTGGCGATAATGTGCTAATATTTCAATATATTTTATGTAATAATGTGTTTTATTATTAGTAGAAGTAAGACTTTAAATGCAAAGTGGGGTGTAATAAAGGTAATAACACATTCTACAATGTGCTTTTCTTTTCTAGTTCATTGACACAGTAGAGTAGGTTTAACAAGACATATATAAAGAAAGAGAGTCAAGAGCAATTTATTCTGTGTTTACAATTTTATTTTCACACACTGGGGAGGATTCATAGATTGATTCTTGCATCAGGTATGCACCTGTAAGGGTGAGCTTGTCAGGTGTGCTGATTAATGCTCTGAGAGCAGCAATGTCATTGTGGAGCATTTTTTGCCGGTACCAAAAGACAAATGAAATGCTGTGTAAACCATTCATGTAACGCTTTTATTTGTTTAGAGAAGCTAAATATCCTGGGCATGGATTCTTCACTGTTGGTTATAGGAAATAAAATCACAGTTGGACCCGGAAACTCTAAGCACACTTATGGGTACACATCTTACCCGACACATCTTTTAAGTTCAGAGTACACTCCGTACATGTATGCTCTCTTTGTGCATTTTCATTATTTAATGTTACTGTATATATATCACAGTGCAAAGCCAACTAACACATTTTGTGTAGACTGCAGACGCTGCCTGCTATCAATGTTTCTTTAGTTTGTGCTATATGGGGGGAGTATCTCCTATAGTTGAATGCTGTTGTTGCAGAACTCTGCTACATACCGTGTATCAGTATGTACTATAGTCTCACAGATTAAACAAAAATAACCCACATATTTTTTTGCCTGAAGCTATTGTTTACTGCTTCTCTGTGATTGAGGGAAAACATAACCTTTGCCATTGGTCTTTTCCTTCATAATTGTGGCTGAAAATGTATTGGCATTCGAAATTAAATATTGTACAACCAGTACTGTAGAATCTCTTGATAAAATTACAAATCTTTTATTAAGCTAAAATTTTGTTTTAACTTGGCTCGAGTACCATAATTTCTTTTAATGACTTGACCTCTTTAACATTGGATTGCATTCAAGAACAACTGTTGCCAATGCCAAAGAAAATGCAGGGAGAAGATTTGATGCAATTCAATAGAATAAACAATCGTGTTTCATTGAAATAAATTCAGAAAGTTCATAGGTGCAAATGCGAGAACTCAGAAAAACGTACAAAGAAGCAAAAGCACATTTCCTCACGGTGTCACCTTTTCTACTACAAATGGTTATTAAATGTATTTGTAAAGTGTGGCTGTTATAGCAAATGCTGTTTTTAACCCAATCTGCACGCCCTTTTTCTGAGGACAGGAAACATTGTCTCTGCAATATGAATTTGTCTGTCTCTCTTTTATTTTCCTTTTAAACATGTTACTGTGTTTCATTTAGTTATTGGAAGGAAAGATTCATGTAGTTTACATTTTCCAAAAAAGTTTCACGACAGAAAACAACTAATTGATTAGGAATAAAAAACATTTATAACTCTGAAACAGGTTCGTAGCCAGAAGTATATTTTTAAGGGGGGGGCATTGCCATCATCTATGGCCAGCCATTAAAGCTGTGCTCTACAGATGTTTTCTATCCCAATTGCTGGTTGTACTCCCAAATATCGATCCCCAGAAAATCATGGTACAAGAATATTAAGACAGAATATCGATAGGTAAATGCATATAGGGAAGTATAGATTTACCATTCCTAACTCCACATCTTCAGACCTTAAAAATATATAGATAGATAGATAGATAGATAGATAGATAGATAGATAGATAGATAGATAGATAGATAGATAGATAGATAGACAGATAGATAGACAGATAGATAGACAGATAGATAGACAGACAGATAGATAGATAGATAGATAGATAGATAGATAGATAGATAGATAGATAGATAGATAGATAGATAGATAGATAGATAGATAGATAGATAGATAGATAGATAGATAGATAGATAGATAGATAGATAGATAGATAGATAGATAGATAGATAGATAGATAGATAGATAGATAGATAGATAGATAGATAGATAGATAGATAGATAGATAGATTAGCTACTGGCAGTCGCCAGTAGGTAGTTATAGTTAGGAACGCGTTCCCATAGGAAAAGCATTTTCTCTTTTGCTAATAACTTTGGCACCATTTGATAAATCTTCATAAAATTGTAAACACTAGTGTGCCAGTCACTTTAGCTGCTGTCTGGAAAGTTTTTGGGACGATTCATTAAGTGGGGGATGAGAAAAAGGGGGTCCCAAAATGTGTTATCCCCATACAATTTCATGTAGGGATTTTAGACACCACTATAGCCAGAACTGATGAGTAGAATTACACCTAAATCTGGCAGAAAGCTAGATCTTGGTCAGAAAGAGTGCTGTTTGTAATTGGGTGTAAATCTGTTTAGTAATTTTGGAGTTCTTAAAGAAATAAGATTTATGTATATCTAGAGATGCGTATTCACTGTGAACACTCCAACAGCAATGCTGTGATTGGCTGACGGCAACTAGAGAGTAAAGTTGTGGCTGGTATTTTGTGAATCAGGACATGGTTCTGGGGGGTTGAGATTAAAGAAGAAATAGAATAGAAGCGGTTAGGATAGAGGTATCCTGACACCGTTTTCCTGATAGAGGGGTCTATGAGGCACCCCTTGTGAGGAAGAAATTGTGGCAAAACATTTTTTTTGTGTTCATGAGGATCTGCAGATCCAGCAAGCTCCTCACCCAGGCCCCCAATATCAATCCGCATTGGATCCATGGATCTGGACCCAATTTTTTTAAAAAGTGTGCTCACTCACACACATTCTCACACACCCACAAAACCACTTACACACACTTACACATCCAAACACCCACTCACAGACCCACTCAGATACCCATACAGTCACTCACAAAGCCTCTCACACACCCATACAGTTACAGATGCAACTACTCAGAGACCCAGAGAAACACTCATGCACCAACTCATAGACCTATACGGTCACAGATACACCCACTCACACACATAAAGCAAATCTACTGACACACACACTCACACACCCCTCAGAGACCCAGACAACCTCTTACATACCCACTCATGCACCCATACATCACACACTCACATGGTCACTTGCACACCCATACAACCATGCAAACACCCATACAGCTACTCACACACCCACTCGGAAACACAGAACACCACTCACACACCCATACAGCCACTCACACACTCTCTCATATACCCATATGGTTACCTATGCATCCACTCAGAGAACTTCTCAAACACTTAATTGCAGACTCTCACACACACAAAGCCAATATGAAACCCATATAGACACTCACACACCCAGAGACCCAAAAAAAACATTCACACACCTACTCAGACACCCAAACAGTCACTCACACACCCAGCCAGAGTCCAAGAAACCACACAAATACCCATGTACACACTCATACAGCCATTCACACACCCACTTATGGATGCAGAAAACCAGTCATACATCTATTCACAGACCCATACAGAAACTCATACCCCATGTATACACATATCATACAGCTAGTGACTCACTCACTTAATAACGCACACATCACTCACACACCCACTCAGACACCCATTCAGCCAGTCACACCCCCTTTCAGAGACTCGGAAAATGGCTGGCACACCCAATCACACACCCCTACAAGCACTCACACACCTACTTAGAGACCCAGAGAACCAATCACAAATCTACTCACAGACACAGGCACTCACACACCCACTCATACACCCACATGCACACTAATACAGCCTGTTGCACATCTAGTCACATACCCACATAGCCACTTATACTCCTAATCACACACTTACCACACACATGGACACTCACACAACCACTCCCACACCCATACAGCCAGAAACCACACACACCCATTTATACATTCATACAGCCGCTCACACACCTACTTACAGACCTAGAGAACCTCTCATACATTGCCTCACAAACACATACATGTACTCACATACCCACTAAGATACTCACACACCCAAGTACACACTCATACAACTAGTGACACACCCATTCACAGACCCACACAACCACTTAAACACCCACTCTCATACCCAGAACATACTCACACACACACTTAGACTCTCAGACAACCACTCACATACCCACTCACCTACCCATACAGGCAGTCACACACCCATTCAGAGACCCAAAAAACACTTTTGCATTCGTGCATGTTAGAAATGGGATCTCTGGTTGGCTGAGGCTTGCGCCAAAGCTAGACAGAGACCACCACTCTAGTCAGGGCAAGGGAGTTACACGCCAAGATAACCCCTGCTCACCCCCTTGATAGCTTGGCACGAGCAGTCAGGCGTATCCCGGAGGCAATGTGTAAAGCGTTTGCGTAACACACACACACACAGCAGCAACACACTAGGTACACCACAAAAAGGAACTCCACACAAGGTTATATATAAAAATAGCCTTTGTATTATCAAAAACACATTAGATCCTAATCACACAGATACACTGTGCCAACTGGCACTGGGCAATATTTACAGCGGATTATTAACACATGACAGGGCCACGTGGGCCACTGTCAGAGTCAGCAGTTAGAATAGCACTTCTAGAACATAGACTAACTGTAGCACAAAATAACTATTGTAGAACACAACCAGCAACCACTGGTAAAAGGTAGGTACTCACTACGCAAGACTAATCACCTTAGGCATAGATCACGCAGGGAAACATAAACTCGCTAGCATAAATCATACTAGGCAAAACAACCTCCTAATCTTAAAAACACAGTTAGAGGTATCACAGGCATAAAGGCATTGCCCATTACGCATGAATCACATTTGGTATTAGGTAATCACCATCACAAACAAAGTATACGATCACCTTGCGCAGAATCACTTTAGATACTGACTCCAGGGCAAGTGGCCTTCCACAGGGGCTCAAAGGCCCGATATCCAGAATGTCCGGGCTGGCTGCACATGCAGCGAAAATGCAACAACGCAAGAGTCTGGGCCTAAACGTGGCAGCTGGTACTAAGTGCTGCACATCTGTGTAGGCCAAAGTAGGGACGAAGGTGTGCATCTCACTCCTAGATTCAGAAGCAGGTCCCCTAAAAATGAAATGCCTAAACGGTGCAGCTGCCCACTACTTGCTGGGCAGCTGTGAGGTAGAAATGCGGCCTGACCTCTCAGTAGCCCTTTAAATAAATGTGCCAAAAGTTGGAACCCGTTTTTCTACTTGCAGTCCCTGGCGTCGTGGGCACCCGCCGGGGGTTTAAAAATCTCGGAAAACTCCCTCGCGGGGTGGGCTCCCTCTAGGGATATTATGAGGACAAATATGCGGGGTGGGCACCACGGGGGAATCCCTTCACTGAGGACTCCCTCTCTCTCCCCAGGCAGCGCGACGCTGCAGAAACCTCCCGCTCCTATTTGGGAGAGTCAAAACTTAACACCTTCCAGAAACAAAGGTAGAGCATTCCTCTAGGACAATAGAGGCCCAGCGCTTCCCAGGCGCTGCAGCAAAATCCAAAGAAAGTCTTGTAGGGGGGCAAAGGCTGGGCCCATGGGGCCAGCTCACAGGGCCTCCAGTGGCGGTTCCTCCTGGTGCCCAGCAGCAGCAGCAGGCCCCCCCCTTTTGTCAGGAACAAGAGAACCTTTCATCTGGGGTCACAGCCCATTTTTATACACTAATTCCTTTGTCTAAAGCTGTAGGACAAGGGGAGAACCAGTCACAACTGGTTCTTGAGCACTCTGTTTTGCTCAGCCCCTCTCCCTATTCACAGGACAGGCTAGGGACATCAGACGCTCCACAGGGGGCGGAGCCAGCATTGTGGACGGAAGGCACAGCTCTATTCAGGTCCCAAGTGCAGCTCTTCCCTGCCATCAACATGCAAATCTCCCCATTCACCACCGGGCAGACCCATCCTGACTCCTGGAGCCAGGCACACCAGCCAGCCCCTGTCACTCACAAGCCAGACAGGCAATTCACATTCACTGCACACAGACCTGCCAACTTCTAGAAGTGGCACTTCTACACTAGACACATTAAATCTGCACACACCATCTCGCAGCATTTAATCTCACCTGTTTGCACATACCAAACTCGCCCCTGCACTCCCCACACATCAGGAACTACCATGGACACACATCTTCCCTCTGCATTCCTATGGGAGGGCAGGCCAATCTCACCACACGCACTCAGATTGCGCACGCACTTTACACTGGGACGACACAGTGTTAAAGTGCGCAGAAGCCAAAAACAACTAACACCAGGTCACATTTAAAAGGTTTAAAAAGTTTAGGGGTGAACGTGCCAAAAGGGCCAAATCCAACAATGCACATACCAATTCAGCCACTAACACACCTGCTTAGATCTGGAGGACCCCTCACACACCCCTTCACATACTCACTCAAGCACTAACACACTCACTCACACACCCAGTTACACACCCACACAAACACTCACACACAAACTCAAACACACATACAGCCAGTTATAAGGCCCCTTACAGACCCCACACAGCCAGTCACACACCCATTCACAGCCTCACAGAACCCCTTACACTCACACAACCATTGACAGAACCTATTCATATACCCATACAGTCACTTACACACCCACTCACAGATTCAAAATGCCATTCACATACCCACACTGGCACTAAACGGCTACTCACATACCCATATAGTCACTGTCACACTCAGTTACACAGCTGTTAACAGACCCTCTTACACTCCCATATAGCCCCTCACATACCCACACACTTACTTACAAAGCTACTGACATACTCACACACAGGCAGTGATACAGTTATAAAAATTATAATATCATATGTTTGTGTTAAATGTGTTCTTGTTCTGTAATGAAAATGTGTTTTAATTTGGGAAAGGATCCATGAATGCATCACAAATCTGCCTGAAACTTCGCCGGCAGACCCCTTATTTGGCCAGGGATCTGTGACAGATCCACAAATTCAAGTGAGAAAATAGAAAGAAGGATTTGAAAACAAAAAGAACCAGTGTTTGGGAAAAGGGTTGGCTCTTAAAAGGGACTTTGTGTTCATGGTGTGTCGATAATAATTGCACATAAAACAGACTGCAGCCTTTTAAGTTGTTGAGGAACACCCTGTTGCCTGCGTCTGTGAAATGGGCTGTCTTTTTGATATATTCCATCCATGTCAAAGATACGTTTTCCCGGTATATAGAGCCATGTTGGGGGTTTGGAGAAATGCAGAAACTACTTTATTGACATGTTTCCTTGTTTTTTTCTATCTGCAGGCAAAATTGGTTTGACCATTGCCACGTGTCTTTGGCAAATTCTGGAGAACACCAAGGCAGTATATGGGATAATGCAATTTATTTAGCAAAGGTTTCTTTCATTAAGATTTCCAGTTCTACCCTAGTGATTGTGCCTGTTGTAGACGAATCTAGGACTCTAGTTAAATATTCCCGATTCATGCCCTTATGTGGTTATATCAAATCATATCCTTATATAGGCATAAGAATCATACCCATATTAAGACATAGCCATTGCAGTCCAAATACGGCAAGGCTACTCCCATAGACTCCTAGAAAACACAACGTGTTCTTAAACAAACCAAGCCTCCAGCAGCCCGGGAATTCCCCCTGCTTCTGTATTGATTTGTCCTAGAACTCCCAGAGTCCTGAAAGAACTGCGAGTTCTTAGTGACGTCTTATGTCCAACCTTACGTCAAACTCTGCACCTTCCAGGTATAAATATAGCAGCATCTGCCCTAGCAAAACACACGGTGGTTTGGAGCAGATCGACTATCTACTTGCCCGACACCCTGCTGTAGCAAGTGCCGAAGGAAACCGACCCTCCCGCTGACGCACTGAGAGAGACGCTGTCTTTTCTCCTGCCGAGAAATCCAACTCCAGTGATTCCCTGTCACCCTTGCGGGTTGCTGGGAGATCGAGTCCTGAGAGAGAGAGATACAAGACCTCCTTCATTCTATAACCAAGGTACGGAGCTAATTAGACCCTTAGAGAATTCTTGATTTAGATTCTTGGCAGAAACTATCTTAACTCAAACTACATCTCACTTACTCCTTCCCTGTACTAGGCTTAGGTTAGGTACACCGGGGTAGGCGTACCTTAGAAGCACCAATTGAGTACGTTTAGTCATTATTTTATCATTGTATGTATTTTATCCATTTTAAACACCGTATGGCTTAAAAACCATACTTTGCTTTTACAGTAATATTTTATAATACTCCTTTTACTGTACGTACTTTACTTTATGACAAGTATTGCTATTGTAGCAATTCACTTCTCTTGCATCAGAAAGAAGACTGTTCAATGAATAACCTCTTTTATTGAAAACGCCCGTCTCTCTGTTTCTCTGCACTTCTGGTGAAACTATGCATGCAAGATTGACTGAGTAAAATAGCTATCTATTGTTTCCGCGACTCTGGGGGTATACTCCTTATTCTTAAGGGAGCAAAGTTGTCATGTTTATGCGGTTGTCAGAAACGAATCCCTTCTTGTGAATTCGAGAAAGCTTCTAGTGACCTCTGAGCTAGCTGGCATTCATAATTAAGTCTAACATATTCAATAGAGACCTAGTCTACCTAAGTCCTTCGTCTAAACTGTCGTTTATGTTATACCAATGCGCAGAGCCTATTGGCAATATAGGAACCACACTATATGGCACCCAACGTTTGGTAAGGCGATAATTTAACGCTAGATACTAGAGTAACTCAGTGGTGCTTTTCACACAGACCCCTTTTTCCCGTAAAAACTCCAATAGACGTTTGGAGTGGGTGAAAGGTTAATATCTGCCAAAACTTAGTAGGAGGAGAATCCTATGTATTAGTTTTTTGTTTAGTCAGCGTTGAAGGATACAGTGTTCCAAAATATTGTGCACCTAATCTTTGTTTCCTTGAAACTTGCTATGCAAACTTTCTGTCAGCAAAGTGTCGGAAAGGGACGACGAAAGGGAAAGAGCTAGAATAGCAGCTCACGTTCTCTTAGATGACACAGCCCTCCAAAATGACCCGGAGGCAATAAACATCCCGGTATATGTAAGAAAGAGTGTAACTTACAAATTTATAAATAATGGAGTATTATCAAGAGGTGGTACAGTCATATTTGTGGTAGTGGCACATGAAGATCGGCAGACATTCTATTCATGGATAACTTTTCCAGCAGCAAATGCTGTGACACACGAGTTCCACTACTACAAAGCAGGGGAACCTCCAGCGGAATACGTCCCTTTCAAGGACGTTGAAATTCCACTAAATTACCAAGAGCATCAGCTCTGGTTTGATGGCGCCCTAAAACATCAAAATCACATTACCAGGCACGGTCCACTAGGTAGACAAGGAGCCACATGGCCGGTTCTAGCCAGCTATACACCACATCCTGACATTGAAGTAACCTCAGACAGAGAACTTTTAGTTCAGCTAAAACAATTAATTAAAATACATAGACAATTGGTCCAATATGTCATGCGGACTTTAACAGTCCAACCAGCAATAAAAATTCCACAGCACACCCCTCACCAGGGGAACACAAATAAAGTAACACCACAGACTATACAATCAGTCATTGGCAAATTGCCAGCAAAACGGGAACAAATTCCGTTCTGGTTAGCTCAAAGAATTACTCAAATAGAGGCAGTATTTCCTGATACTACACCTCATGAAAAACACAGAATTCTGACAATCTGTCTACCAATGGGGATCGCACCACATATGGAGGACTGTGACACTTGGGGAACAGTCTTTGCTTCAATATACACAAAAACACATGGTGTTCCCTCTATGGCGGTTATACCAGACGTACTAAGACAGATTCAAAATGAATACGGTCCAGAGCCTGCTTTAAATCTAGGTATGAAATTACTGAAAGACTTTAAGCAAGTCTCGGCTATACTACTAGCCAACATAAAAGGAGAAGCAGCATCTGTGGCGATCCGCCAAAAATTAAAAGAAACAGAAATAACAGACCAACTTTTTGAACTTGCTAGAATAATTGAAAAGTGCTATGAAGAATTAGGTAGAGATAGTTTGGGTAGCTAACCACTAAAACCACAACTAACTGAAAATCCTGGAAAACCTTTATTAAGAATAATTTCATCACTCCAAAGGGAGGGTAATAAACAAGCCACTCCCAGAGAAAAACAGTTTCAGTCCAGAGGAAGGTCTCCCCAACGGAAAAATAGCTCTCCAGGACGAGGGGACAGGTCTCCACAACGGGAGCCCTCTGATAAAAGATACAACTTAAGAAATAGGGACAATTTGAGAAAACCTGACAGATATAAAGATAATGATACACGTCCCTCTCGATCTTTTCAGACTTCCTCACAGAAATCGGAAAGAAGAGGACGGTCAGAACACATAAAGAAGAGCGCGTCAAGTCCAAAGACAAGGAACCTGCTCATCAAAGTAAAATACTACAATTTCCCAAAAAGCAGGTAGCTAGTATTAAAATAAAACATGCCGAGGATACTGAGGACACAACTCAAGAACGGAGAATGGGCCCAGACAATGCTAGACAGTGCAGCAGAAGTGGCCATAGCTCGCAAGATCCTGATGAATCTTCTGGAGACAGTGGACACGAATGAATACATTCAGGTGGAAACTGCAGACACCAGAGTTAGTGTACCCCATAAATTATATGAAATAACATTACCTATAGAAGGGGAAAAAACTAGGAAAATAAGAGGTCTCTTTTGGGAGAATCTATCTAAAGGCTATGATATCTATCTAGCAGAGAAAGACTGGCCACCGGAGTTTGTCAGGGAGTGCCCACATGGCGAAGAAATGATTATGCCTGCCTTCTCAAAACACATTACAATTCATAAAAAATACACATATGCTAGAAAATGGGCAGTGGGCCAAGCCCCTGCATTATATGCAAATCATGTAGGATGGGATGAGGATTCTCCTCACCATAAAATTCAGTTAAAAAATCAACCTACTGCACAGAGGCAGTATCCTGGTAAGCAAGAAGCTAAAAAACAAGTCAGGGAGATCTTAGATCAACTTGAATACCAGGGGGTGATCGAAACATGCACCTCACAAATGAACAACCCTTTGTTTCCTGTCTCCCAACCAGACGATTCATATTGTCTAGTTTTGGATTAAAGACACCTAAACATTTGCAGTACAAAACTCACACAGTGCAGCACTAATGAATAACATCGTGCCCAAAAAATATAAAACGACATTAGATATTTCAAATGGTTTCTTCTGTCAAAACTTTGCACCAGAAAGCAGGTATTTGACCCCTTTCTCCAGTATGGGGGCACACAGGCAATTTTGTCGTCTCCCCCAGGGATTCAAGAACAGCCCAGGATTATTTTCAGCCAGGGTAACATAATTACTACAAATGTATGATGATGAGGCATTATCTTATGTCAATGACATCTATCTTACAGACGATGACCTGGAGACACACTTGAAAAGAGTGAACACAATTTACTCGGGTGCGCATCTGGAGGGTACAAATTCAACTTTAAAAAATCACGAATTGCCCACCTCACTGTCCTATTTTTAGGATATGAGTTATCAAGTGAAGGCAAAAGCCTAGCTGACAACTTCTTAGAGAAGTGTGCAGTACTCCAAGCTCCAAAAACGCTGAAAAACTTACAATCAATTCTAGGATTGCTGAATTTCGGAAGAACTTACATTCTAAACTACGCAGAGAGGGTTTAACCCCTCTACGAATTAATAAAATCTGATTTCAAACCAATTAATTGGACACAGAAACACACAAAAATTTTACGATCAATACAAACAGACATGTTAACTAAAACAAAACTGCAAAGACGCGCAAACGAACGCAACCTTATAATCCGAGTCATCCCAGGAAGATGCGTATTTACGTACCTGACCTCTAATGAGGGAGAAACGGTACCAATAGCTTATAAATCACACTTGTACACACAAGCTGAAATGAACTTCAGTTCTACTGAAAAAATTCTGACTGCGGTCCAAACTGCTGTAGCAAAAGAAAGAGCCCTAGCCAAGGGAAGAGCATATCTGTTTTAACAGCAGTATCAGCCTTTGAGGAAGTAACAAGACCAAGCATTCCAAATGCTATGGCATTGGATCCAAAATGGATACAATGGGTTAATTCTCTTACTGCAACAGACGTGATACACGCATTTGATCCCAAAATGAAAAAGATAGAACATCTAGAATACGAACATGAATGTCCTCTGTCGATTGAAATTCTGCCTCTCGAACAGTACACCTGTGTAATCTACACAGACGTATCTGCACAACACTACGTTGTGGATAAACAAGTTTACAATGCAGCATGCGCGATTGTTAAAGGTCGCTGGCGCATAGGTAAATTCAGACCAATGGTCACTAAAACTGAATCACTCAGAAACTGTACAGCTCAGCAAGCTGAACTACAAGCTTTAAAGATGGCGCTTGAGAATGCCGATCGCGAATTCCCCACACTAATAGTGTGCGACTCGCATTTCTGCGTTCAGTCTTACAATGATTTCATGCAGAACTGGGTTCAAAACGGTTTCAAAAATGTGAAAGGTGTCACAATAGAGCATAAAAAACTATGGGAACAAGTAGTTCTCTTACAGAAAGAACTACGAAAGACTCCCGTGATACATACGCAGAGTCTTCGACGTGAGGGCGTTCACGTTGCAGGGAATTCATTGGCTAACAAAGCCACAACGGCAGCTGTTCAACCGGCTTCAGTAGCTACAAAAAAGCGTTCTAAAAAACAAATAGATGGAGAAACCATGCTGGCAGTAAAAGCCTCATTAAAAAGGCAACTGTGCGGCATTACCTCTAAAATATCCACTCAATAATACATACATAATTGATGCAAACTTCGTTCCTTTTGCTCGAATCTCTGGAGTCTGGGACAGAACCGGAGGGCTTACTTGATTCAAGAAGCACACATGGGAATGGGTCTGAGGCACCAAGAGATCTTGAAATCTCTAATTGAATTGCAATCAAAATACTGGTGACTGGGGATGAGCGTGCATGTTTATAACTTTGCATTAGATTGTCAGGACTGCAACGGAGATCGCAGTTGTGAACCGGACCAGTTACCAGCCCAGACACCTCTATTAGACAGCATTAGGCTAGCTACATGCAGACGTCCACAGGGAAATAAGCGATCCCATAAATATTAAGACGAGATTCATTTGGATGTGGCCCCAGCACTTGGCTGACCACAGAACTGTTATAAAAAATGTGCGAGTCTTTATCGGCACATACGCAATTGGCATGCTACATTCTGACCAGGGTCATGCGTTTAGCTCTTGAGCTTACAAGGAGGCCATGGCCAGCTTGGGCATTGCATTGCGGTACTCTAGTCCATTCCATCCTGAGGGAAATGCGGTAGTGGTGAGAAAAAACTGTGACATAAAGCAAAGCAATCTATAACAGCGAGGGTATTAGGTTCGGGTGATGGGTGGGTCAAACATCTAATAAGTGTCCAACGTAGTCTTAATAATAATCTGCCAAGACATTCTCAGGGTGGAATCACTCCGTATGAACTTTTGTTTGGTACAAGAATGATAATGGAAGACCTCGATAGTCAGACTTCAGTGGTGGAACAAAAAACCTTTGATATCAAAGATCATTTGGCTGTTTTACAGGACTTAAATGAGACAAGAAGAAGTCTAAGTAACACAAAGCTAAAGCCAACGGCCACTGAAGAAAAACCACCTGTACCAGCAAGACCCGTCTGGATTCCAAAGATTGGGGATCTGGTCAGAGAAAAGATCGCGGTGAAGAAGGAATTTGGGCCTTCTTACAGGAAAGCAGTACCTGTCTTAGCAATCAGCGGAACAAGATCAGTAGTACTCCTGCCCCTTGCTAGTAAAAATGAGAACAGAGTTGTATCAATTGACCTGGTAAAACCACAATCATGTGGCCAATAATAAGTAGTAGGCCCAGTGGACTCCCAAGATGTAGCAGAAGACCAAACCTTGCTACAATTCAAGAGGTTCAAACTGAGAGACTAATCACATTTGATAAACCTGCAGTGAATAAAGAAGGACTATGCAACAAAGCCATGGAACTTGTGCCTCTTGAAATCCAAATTGCAACAGTTCATCATGAAACACCTGTCTACAATGATGTAGCCTCTGACTATACTAATATGACAAAAGAAGAAGAAACTACAAAGATTAATATGAATCCTGAAGTAATTCCAACAATTGTCAGAACTGCATCTGGCTACTTCATCAATTTCGATGACTTTTCTGAAGATCCAAGTGAACATGAAGAAAAGCCAGCAAATAAAACTTTCAAAGAAAAAATTACTGAACTATTTCATCAACTTGGAGAAACATATCTGATTTCACCATGGATTGAATTGTGGATTGTGTTAGGTGTACTTTTTCTCCTAGTCTGGCTCATTTTTGGTTTTAAGCCTGGGAAGAATGATTGATGGAAAATACAGTACAATGGACACAGCAAGTCAGATAATCAACTTGGTTCTAAAGCTTCACAGATCTTCTCACATTGACAAAAGAGAACTATCATCAGTAAACATCACAGCCATTCCTATACCTGGTGGTGTAGCATGGGACGCTACTGACTATGACATCTATGGCCCGGTTGAACTCTTGAAATATCCACATCAGTTCAAGGTGTCTTTAAGTGACTTTGTATCACCTAGCACTTCTCTGATGATTGGGACATTGAAAATATTAATAATATGATGTCAGATTTAGAAATGTCAGCAAAATTTACAGAACATGATTATTTAGAAGGTTCATCAGATTATGAAGAAATGTATTGCTGTAATCATTATGGGCACCACTAATTGCATAAATCTGCTAATCCTAGAAATGTTTTCACTTATAATCAATGGGAACATTGTCAAACACCGCCAAAAGACAGCTCGAAAACATTTTATGAGAAATTCCCATACTTCTCAGGGTTTAATAACACTGATCCAGAAACGTTTTATTTTAAGATTATAAATAAGACAGGAATGAAAAACATGTTGACAAATACTAAACTGATATATTCTGCAAAATTGTATGAAAAATTGTCTACATTTGGTTTTGAATTTTGGAAAAACTGCCTGGGGTACAAAAGACTGGCAGGTATAAGGTTTATAATCATTATTCAGAGCCTGCATGATCCCAGAACAGATAATGTTCCTGAATGACACCATTCAACAAACAACCTGTCTTGGCCTAGCCAGGATAAAGGACTTAAACAAACCGTCTATACCAAAGCCCATACCTGATAGTAATAGCACTACGGATGTGGAGATAGACGTATCCCATATTTTACACCAAAATAGAACAAATCCTTATTGGAGAAAATGGTTGGTCTGGCCCACAGACACTAATAACTGTCAAGATAGATTCCTGAACAACAAAAAAGGGTTCAAACAGAACAGGCCAGACCCAAGATATTCCCAGAGATAACATCCAGGGATAATAACAGCATACAGTGTAGGACAACTATGCCTCGACTGGCTACAGAAATCCACACTACCTGAAATTATGCAACACTTGACCTTACTTAAAGAACTTGATGACTTGCGAGATTTCTTATTGGGACCTCGCAAACAGCGTCAAAAACGTTTCATATACGCCGGTATATATGCTGCTTACAACGAAGCTTGGAAAGTAACGCAAAGTGAAACTGCTAAAAAAATACAAGAAATTGATCGTAATAATTTAGAAAAAACTCTGTCTGTAGTGGACAATGGGTTAATGACTCTGTCCTCCAGAATTTATTCACTGGACAGCATTGTATCATCTGCTATTGATATAATAGATTAGGGTATGCTAATGTTACAACATGGGCAGTCCCAATTACGTTCTATTGTACAGTTAGGCTGGACGTTACAAAATATCCGTTCAGGCTACATGCCATGGCGTCTAATCAACACAACGCCATTGTTTTCTGTCTTTAACCTTACAGATAAACAAATCTCTTTGGCACAAAGAGGAGCAGACTATACGGTGCTGAACATTGAAAAACTAGAAAGATTACCATTGACAATCTCCGAAAAAAATGTCATTGAGTGGATAATACATGGCACCATTACAATTCCGAGAACGACTTTTCAGTTTCAATATTGCCAAAAGCACATACCAGCGGGCCTGTATGAAAGGTTGGGTAAAGGGTACATCAAGTCAACCTGGAATTTACCTTACACACATAGATGTTGGAGTGGGGGGAAAAAAGAGGTATTTCTTAGTGGTAACAACTGTAAAAATTCACTGAGCGGTACACTTCTGTGTCAAGGAATTAACTTGCATGGAGCCTGCGAAGGTTCATCAAATAACCTTTCATGCCACCTGCACGGCACCCCTGCTACACAAATAGAGCCTTTTTTCAGACAACTTTCCAACTGCAGTTATGTTATGTTAAGTGACCGCAGCTGTTGTGGCATGGTGCCAGGAAAGGCCTATCTCGTCACTGTTACATCCAGGGTCACTTGCTGTATGCAAGTATTGTATCCAAACAGCAAACCAGACAAGGAGGCAACAATATGGCCTTCTCTGAATATCTCTTCTATTCGAATTGATACTTTAAGCAGAATGAAGTCCATTCTTTTACAAACAACTGTGCCTTTAACCTCGTCTAAAGAAACGTATGATCTGCAAGTCACAAGGACATCGGCAGAGATACATGCATTATTATCAACAAATTGCCCCGTGCATTTCATAGAAATGTTAAGTCAAATCTTAAACATGTCTGATACCAGTGGCCTCGCACATGTATTTAAGACAACTTTTTCAGGACCGTTAGCACCCTTTGAAGCAGTCCTGAGCATCTTCCCGAATTGCGTGCAATCTGTGTTCAGCGGCCTGCCTCTCATCTTGGGACTCGTAGCAGGAATCTTATTTTTGTTCCTTCTGCTCCGATATGGCAAGTCCAGTCACAGACAAAACTCAGGCTACAATGGAAGAAACGATCCTAGCAATGCGATACCGAGATCGGATTACTAAAGTCCTCGGCTTGGCTCGGCTAAGAGATCTGAATACTATCTAGTTTCTTTCATTCAGACCAATCTGGCAAGATTGCATCCTACCTGTTTTACGATACCTACTCTGTGGAGAAGAATGCGTGTTAGACGTCTGTCTCACACTCCCATCAGCAGTACCTATGGATATCGATACTTTGCTTGGTTCGGTAACGGCTCATGAAACGTGTTGTCCCCAGTGGCTACCTATTCTGATGACGGCATTCGTTGAGACCTCACCATTACAATTAGGTGGCGGTGAGGTACGAGATGAAAGCGGCACAAAGGTACAACCTTCTGTGACCATTGCTGATCTAGACACCGATAACGGCAATGCATCTCAAATATGCACTATTTCTACTTTTTCGGACATGGTCCAACTTTCACCTACTGTTGTAGACGAATTCTTTGCCAGCCTATCTGAGTTAATGTTCTCTCCTAACATCGAGAATAACTTTTGAAAACACAAGCACACAGCGTTCCCTGAACTCTGAATTCGGCCTTCAGTTTTGATAAACAGAACTTCTAAAAAACTATTGGAACTATTTTTTCCCTGAAAGCAAAATTATTTTGTCCCCGTTCCCAAAATATTTACTTTTTTGACACATGATACTCTGCTTAAAGTAGAACTATTCTTAGAGAACAAGATTTCTATTTTTGAATACTCTAGAGAGAATATTTTGACTTAGCCTCTAGCACATGTACAGTCTTGTATAAATATGTGATGAAATGGTCTCGACCCTCTCTTCTGTATTAAGAGCCATTTCATAAGTGTAAATTTTGTGATTCATTCAGTCGTCATTTCAATGTACAACATATACATTACCTGAATGATACCACTGATTGAAAACGTACAGCATAATACTCATTTTTCATGTATATACCATTTTAAATGCATTTTATGTATTTTGGGGTGGGATGGAAAACACATGCATAGATATGTTTAAAATTGCTTAGTATTTAGTAATGATGGACATTATACGTGGAGTGGGTGTTGTTGACAAATCTAGGACTCTAGTTAAATATTCCCGATTCATGCCCTTATGTGGTTATATCGAATCATACCCATATTAAGACATAGCCAATGCAGTCCAAATACGGCAAGGCTACTCCCATAGACTCCTAGAAAGCACAAGGTGTTCTTAAACAAACCAAGCCTCCAGCAGCCCGGGAATTCCCCCTGCTTCAGTATTGATTTGTCCTAGAACTCCCGGAGTCCTGAAAGAACTGAGAGTTCTTAGTGACGTCTTATGTCCAACCTTACGTCAAACTCGGCACCTTCCAGGTATAAATATAGCAGCATCTGCCCTAGCAAGACACACGGTGGTTTGGAGCAAACGACTATCTACTTGCAAGACGCCCTGCTGTAGCAAGTGCCGAAGGAAGCCGACCCTCCCGCTGACGCACTGAAAGAGACGCTGTCTTTTCTGCTGCCGAGAAATCCAGCTCCAGTGTTTCCCTGTCACCCTTGCGGGTTGCTGGAAGATCGAGTCCTGAGAGAGAGATACAAGACCTCCTTCATTCTATAACCAAGGTGAAATGAATGAAATGAAAATAACTCTTTTATAGCGCATGGCTACCCGGAGGCATCCCAGCGCTTAAAGCTGCGACAGAGAGGGTCTGAGATGAGCAGGGATCAATTATTCGTTAGATTCCAGGGAAAAGCCAGGCTTTTATTTTCTTACGGAATGAAAGATAATTGGGCTCCTGACAAAGGGGGGGGGGCAGAGAGTTCCATAACTTTGAAGTGTTATAGGAAAAGGTACGGAGCTGATTAGACCCGTAGAGAATTCTTGATTTAGATTCTTGGCAGAAACTATCTTAACTCAAACTACATCTCACTTACTCCTTCCCTGTACTAGGCTTAGGTTAGGTACACCGGGGTAGGCATATCTTAGAGGCACCAGTTGAGTACGTTTAGTCATTATTTTATCATTGTATGTATTTTATCCATTTTAAACACCCTATGGCTTAGAAACCATACTATGCTTTTACAGTACTATTTTATAATACTCCTTTTACTGTACGCACTTTACTTTATGACAAGTATTGCGATTGTAGCAATTCACTTCTCTTGCATGAGAAAGAAGGCTGTTCAATAAATAACCTCTTTTATTGAAAACGCCCGTCTCTCTGTTTCTCTGCACTTCTGGTGAAACTAAGCATGCACGATTGACTGAGTAAAATAGCTATCTATTGTTTCCGCGACTCTGGAGGTATACTCCTTATTCTTAAGGGAGCAAAGTTGTCATGTTTACGCGGTTGTCAGAAACGAATCCCTTCTTGTGAATTCAAGAAGGTTTCTAGTGACCTCTGAGGTAGTTGGCATTCATAATTAAGTCCAACATATTCAATAGAGACCTAGTCGACCTACGTCCTACGTCTAAACTATCGTTTATGTTATTCCAATGCGCAGAGCCTATTGGGAATATAGTAACTACACTACATGCCTAAGCCATTGCCATTACACTGCACAATCATGAAGTCTGTAGTTGTCAATCCACAATGCATACAACCAAAGGCAGCAACTGATGTCACTTTAACCCTCTCTGGCCAACCCAAGTAATGTCTACATTAGGTAAACCTAGGTCCCTGTCAAAGTCACTCTTTCTAGTACTCTCTCTGACCCAAAACACAAAACTATGGCCCAGAATCCAAACTCTGGCCATTTTGGAGACAAGCAGGAGTAGCACACAGGAAAAGGCTGCAGCAGAATGAGGGCATTTTGAAGAAGAAAGGAATTGACGATGGAGGGCAGCTAGTAAAATATAAAAGGACATCTTTGATTAAATAGTGGAGATTTGTAGGGAACTGAAATTAGTTATTGACTATAAGAAAAAAAGTAACTAACTCTGTGATAGGTTTTGGAAAAATTAATAAAAGTTATGTTGTTTGACATATCCTTAGAATTGGAAACAGTCAACAACACCTGCTACAGTTAATGTAACACTAGTATGCTGTTGAGAGTATTTCTTGGGAACTTTTGACCTACTGGTAGGCAGATACTATTAGAAATGTGGGTACTATTGAAATTGAGCTAAAAAAGTGTGGGGGGAAGTGAACAAAAGAGACTACAGTGTGAGACTGAAAAGCAGACTTGTGCACTAAAATTGCTCAGTAGGGAATACATGTCTGTTAATTGACTAATTGACAATATTTTACAAATTATGAACGAAAAGCATTAATAGCAGATAGTTGAACGCTTTGGTGTGAATCAGAGGATACACCATGGATTCACACAGGGGGCCTATCTAAGCCCCACAGTAGCTCTGAAAAAAACAATCATATTGGAATTCTTTGCAGAAAACTTGGAAAGAGTTAAACATAGTGACCTCTTAGAAGTGGTATAATAAAAATAAAGGAGTATGAGAGTGGAGGAGGATTGACATATTTCTGATTTGAGATTAGCAGTAGAAAACAGATATTAACAGATAATAAAATAAAAGTTGGACAACAGCAAACAGATTTTACAGGTATGTTCATTAGGTTGTACGAGAAAAAAATATATTTAAAAAACAACCTATATGTATACATAAGCTGAAGAAAAATGTGTAGCATTTAGACACTATAGTGAAAGGCAAGATCAAAATATTAACTAAAGATCTAGTGCGCAGCAAAGAAGGAAGAGGAATTGATGTACTGAATATATAGTTATTTTATTAAGCTAGTATGAATGAAAGTGAATGTAATTTGATGTGGGTGTTTGCTTAAAGTATGTAATTTAAAAGTATGTAATTTACAACCACTCACAAAGTCAATCAGGCAATTACATGCCCAGCTACACTACCACAGAAGGATTTATGTACCCTCCATTCATATAGCGAGACAGTGACTGACACACCCATTTACTCACCTAAACATCCACTTACATAGTCATTAACAAGTGCATACAGTCATTGTCACACCCACTTGCATACCTATACAGTCATTCAAGAACCCAGAATTCAGACAGTCAGTCGCACACACACTTACACACCCATACACCCAGTTATACATTAAGTCACCTACCCATACAAACACTCACATACCTATTTACAAAACCATAGATTCGCTCATGCACCCAGTTAGACAGCAGCAGAGGTACTTACACATACACTCAGACACCTGCACAGCACTTATATATCCACCATTAACAGAACCACTTGCAAAAATAGTTACACACCAAAAAACCCAGTAACATAGCCAGTTATCAACCCGTACAGCTACTTACATACCCACTTAGACACCCATACAGTCACTAACACAGCAAGTCACCCTGTCACACCCACACCACTACTACACACCCGGTGGCATACCCTCAGAGGCACTGGTACACTTACTCACATATCCACTCAGCCACTCAACCACTCAGTCACCTACCAGTGAAGCTACTCGTATGCCTATTTATACATCCATAGTCAGACCCCTACAAAGATGCTTACACACAGACATAACCACTTATTCAGCTACTCACTTGTTTATGGTATGTAATCTCATAGTATATAATGTAAAGTTACATGTATTCTATGTTTGTTTTTCATATATCTACTTGTGCTTAAAGAGCAGGATTTACAACTCTGAGAAAAACTCAAAGGAGAAAAAAGAAGAAGAAAGAGTACTATCTGCTTAAAAGTGAAAGTGAAAAGGGACATGATGGAGAGAAAATACTGAGAAAGAAAGAGCTGCTGATAAGAAAACTAAGTAATTAAAGCAGTATGAGGAAAAAAGCAAAAGGTGGAAAATGTTTCAAAGTCAGAAAGGACAAGGAGTAACTCAGATTGAAAGTGAAACAATGTTATAAAAACACCTAATATGACAAGGAGGCAGAAAGAATTTAAAGAAATTCAATAGAGAATGTTTAGATGTACAGTAATACATAATTTGGTATGAAACATTAAGCAGTTTAAGAGGAGAAGGACAGCACTGAAACAAAAATATTATATTGAGAGTGTTGTTGATAAAGTGCAAATTGTTTATTTTGATACTGAATTGAATGAGAACACTGGCTAGAGCTGTGTTTTCTATGATGAAAAGAAGCCCAAAAAAGTCTTATTCATAAAAGTAATTTTTGCAACATTTTCCAAGGACAATGGAAGCAGACATCTAGTACTGAAGCTTTCTTTAATGAAGAAAGCTACTTAAAACAGACCACATTAGTGCTTACAGCTACAACAACTGGCCAATGTTATGAGGTAAAAGACGGTTGTTTCCGGTCCAGGGAAGACATGGCTTGGCAGTTCGGGCTGGACTGTTCCCATGAGGCACAGGGTCAGACTGATTTGCATATAGCCATGTCTGAACTGGGGTGGCAGAGTGGGCTAAAGAACGGTGATGGATTCAACCCAGATCTTTTGACTGGGTGTGAGTGTTTGATTGATTCAGATGCTCCGTCCATCACCACCCTCTTTTGTACCGCTTTTGGCCGCCATAAGTGTGGCAGGGTATGCTCAGACGTGAGTCCCTTGCTCAATTTGCCACTGGATTCAAGCAAGCCGGGCTGAAGACGGCTGGAATGCCAGAAACCGGTCCTCGGAAGCTTGTTTCCGGTCCAGGGAAGACATGGCCTGGCAGTTCGGGCTGGACTGTTCACATGAGGCACAGGGTCAGACTGATTTGCATATAGCCATGTCTGAACTGGGGTGGCAGAGTGGGCTAAAGAACGGTGATGGATTCAACCCAGATCTTTTGACTAGGTGTGAGTGTTTGATTGATTCAGATGCTCCGTCCATCACCACCCCCTTTTGTACCGCTTTTGGCCGCCATAAGTGTGGCAGGGTATGCTCAGACGTGAGTCCCTTGCTCACTTTGCCACTGGATTCAAGCAAGCTGGGCTGAAGACGGCTGGAATGCCAGAAACCGGTCCTCGGAAGCTTGTTACCGGTCCAGGAAGACATGGCTTGGCAGTTCGGGCTGGACTCTTCCCATGAGGCACAGGGTCACACTGATTTGCATATAGCCATGTCTGAACTGGGGTGGCAGAGTGGGCTAAAGAACGATGATGGATTCAACCTAGATCTTTTGACTGGGTGTGAGTGTTTGATGGATTCAGATGCTCCGTCCATCACCACCCCATTTTGTACCTCTTTTGGCCGCCATAAGTGTGGCAGGGTATGCTCAGACGTGAGTCCCTTGCTCACTTTGCCACTGGATTCAAGCAAGCCGGGCTGAAGACGGCTGAAATGCCAGAAACCGGTCCTCGGAAGCTTGTTTCCGGTCCAGGGAAGACATGGCTTGGCAGTTCGGGCTGGACTGTTCCCATGAGGCACAGGGTCAGACTGATTTGCATATAGCCATGTCTGAACTGGGGTGGCAGAGTGGGCTAAAGAACGGTGATGGATTCAACCCAGATCTTTTGACTGGGTGTGAGTGTTTGATTGATTCAGATGCTCCGTCCATCACCACCCCCTTTTGTACCGCTTTTTCTTTTGATGTAGCACAGCGATGTTCCTTGGGGGGCTCCCCTGTGCCAAACCCTCACAAGTGAGGCCCCAAATGTTTATCTAGGAATACCTATACAATCTATGAACCATTTTCAAGTAATAGTTCGTATGGAAACATAGACTGGGAAATTAACACCGACGGAACTTTAGAAAGGGATTAAATGTTGAGCTGTGTATTTACCTTTAGGTTTTTAATGCAGTATCAACACTGGGTATAGAGACACATTTGGAAAAACTGCTTGGTATTCTAGTGAGTGGCATTACCACAAAAGACAGAAATATCTGGCAGGAACTAGTGTATGTAAATAACTTAAAGAAAGCTAGATTGTATCTTAAGAGAATAGGGTTTACTATAAAGATGTAGATGTTGTCCAACATTGAAGTTGCATGGAGGAAGAAATGTTGCCTTTAAGTGGACAGTTTGAAACAGTGGACAGAAGTAAATCTGAAGGGATATATGAGCACCCTAGAACCTTCAAAAGAGGTTATGGGGGATGCCAATGAACGGTATCAGATGAAACAAGCTAAAGGAGCTCCAACAAGTGTGTGGGAGAAAGCTTTAGAGGCTCAGTGTTTTCCTGAATTATTTCCAACTGGAGTAGGAGGACTCTATGATGACCTCCCTGTGCGAACCTGCAGCAGAGTACAGTTCAACAAGATTTTGACAAAATATTCCATATGTATTCTATCTCTTGTTTCAAAATGATTTGTCTGGATTGTCTTATGCAGTTACCATATTCTTAGGACAGGCGTTAAAGTACAAAATATGTCTGTAAAATATTATGTTGAAAGATTTAATGGAAAAGATGAGCAGCTTGAATAGAATTTGATAAATGTGATGTCATGCCAACGTGGGTCCAACGAGTACTGGTATTATTGTCATGGTGAGCTCAAGTGTATGTTTAGAAAAGTTTGGTGCACCAACTTGGTTTGTAACACTGAGTTGTACAGAGTATGCATGGGATGATTTACAGGAGCTTTTGAGAGGAGGAAACTAACATTACAAGTATCAAATTAATGACACTAGGAGTACTTTGCTCTTTGGATCCTGCAAATGCTTGAAGTCACTTTAACCATAGATTTTAAACTATGTTTTCCTTCATCTTCAACAAAACGAAATCCACCTCATGGAGAAATTAGTGATTTCTTTTGGCGAAAAAAGTATCAAGCAAGAGATTCTCCTCATATTCTTATGCTGTTTTGGGTAAAAGATGCACCTAAGTTTGGAACAGACACAGCTGAGTCTGTACTGTTCTCCCAATAAAAACACTACCCCCAAATGTTCACCAAGTATTATGCATTTAGTTTAAATATTTGTACAGTTAATTTACAGTTATTTACTTGTATTTTGAATTAGAAATCACATTACCTCCTACAGTCTTTCTTTTCCCACTCCGTGCATGCAGGGACTCTGGAATTATGAGGCTGCGGCGATTCTGCAGCTCAATAATTATGAACTAACACTTTTCCCACATAATCCATCATCTGAATCATAATCTGCTGATTTTAACAAAAAACATTTTTGTTTATAGCTCAACCAGATTAAAAGTTATTATAAACTATGCACCACATGCTCTGCACAGTGGAGGTTTCTTCTCAAAGGTTGACTGGTCACCTTTCAGTTACTTATAGCTGTATTTGGAAATGGAATTAGTACTAATAAAGTTAAACGTTTGCACCAACAGTGCAATAATGACAATGTAATGAAGTAATACTATCACAAAATGTGTCTCATTAAGCAGCATAATCTGTGTTTTCTTGCTGTATAACTTTGATGCATAATTTGGGAATACCTTGCTGCATAATTCTAGTAGCCCTGTCTCTACCCCAGTGAGATTGTCACATAATTAATGTTACAAAATCCTCACACTTTGCAGTCATTGTAAGAAAAATAAAGAAAATCTCCCAGTTTAAAAATTGAAGCATCAATGTAAAGATATGGCCTGATATTTAATTTCTTTCTTTTAACAGGCAACACATGCAACCACATAAAAAAGGCAATTTTTATTGCTGTTTCACATTCAACTCCATGATAGTTTTGTTCTTACAATTAGACTATATTTCTTCAAATATGAATGCAGTTTGTTTAGCTAAACTGAGCTTAAACTGATTTTAATAATTAGCGGGACCCTTAATTGAGTGACGTCCCCTAGTCACAGCGATATCCCAAATAAATATGGGTTGTAAAGTTCCAAATGTTCCAAAGTAACAGTTCAAACTTAGTGAGATTCAAAATTCTTTATTCGCATTACAGCGTTTCCAAGACTGATTCAAAACAGCATTCCAAATAATCCAGTCTTCAAATTAATACTTCATTGTCCAATGCATTTCGGCTAGAAAACAGCCTTCGTCAGGGACTGGATTCTACAAATTAAATAATCGCATTTAAGGATATATCAGGGACTAAATATCAAATACATTCTAAATGATGACTCTTAAAAATATCAGAGTTCGAAATGAATATCTATCAAGCAGCGTCGCCTTTATCAGATAGAGACCTCGTGAAATAGTTAAATAAAGAATGAGTAAGTGACTAGAACCGAAGTGCATTCAAAGTAAGAAAAAACAGACGGAAACCAATTATTTATGACCCACAAACAAATGTGTAGTTCGAGGGATTTAAAAAACGTGAAGAGCTTGCACCCTCTCCTCTATGAAACAAAAAGTCTCTGGTACTCACTTAGTAAGATAGAACATGACTTCTAATCAAAATCCCCATACGCGGGAAACGCAGTTCACCCGATCAGTGTGTGAGGAAAAGTTAAATCGTCTTCTACTTAGTAAACAGTAAGAATGGACTCGTATTGTCGTTACATGGCGGCAATGATAGAACAGTGATACAACGATATATAGGCGGATCAACCTTCTATCAAATGGAATACTCCTGAAAATGATGATGTACATATAATATGATGATAATATACTAATGATATCTCATAGGTTGATGAAATATAACTGACTGCGTGTCTATGGAATAACTTCAAGAAAACTCCTCACGTTAATAAACAGTAAAAGCAGACAAGGTTCGAAATGACAGCTCAGAGATTAGTAATAGAAAAGGGACAGAAAAGGTATGGACAAAGAAGAAAGCTTATCCCAATCATTTGAGAGAAGAAGAATAAGGAAAAAAGAAAGAAAGAAAACAGAAATGTATAAGATAAAATAAAAGGGCGACGAAAATAATAATAAAAAAACATTCTCAATCAACTATCCTCACAAAATATATTCTGTGCGATACATTATTATCGGATGCAGGCAAATAAAAGAAGAACCAACATGCTCAGTGTCATTCGGTACTTAATGGTGTTCATCATAAGTAACAATTAAATTCAATCCGGTCATTCATTCCGGTGGGTTTTAAGGTTTCCAATTTGAAAATCCCCAAATTCTCACGTTGTAACAGGTTCTTACTGTTGTCAATTCCCTCTCGTTTTTTCACAATCTCCAGAACAGTGAACCTCAGTTGGCTAATGTTGTGAGAGGCCTCATAAAAGTGGGTAGCAACAGTTGATTTGGACTGTTTGTTGCGAATTTGCGATTTGTGTTCATTCAGTCTTATTTTAATTTTTCTCTCGGTCTTTCCCCCGTATCCATGTCCACAGGGACATTTTAATAGATATATGACATTCATAGAGTCACAGGTGGCTGACACGTGTAGTCTTATCTTGAATCCTTTACTTGGATGGGTAATGGTATTCCCTCTGATAATACTGTTGCAATGACTGCAGTTATGGCAAGGTAGTGTACCATGAAAAGTTTCTTCTGTTTTTTCCTCCCTCTGTTTGATCATGTTTCCCAAGTTTGTCGCCCTTTGATAGGCGAATAAAGGTGTCTCTTTAAAGATGTTGGTAAATTCAGTCTCTTGAGACAGTATTGTCCAATGTTTTTTGATTATGCCCTTGAATGCTTTACTTTTGGTTGGATATTTTGACACAACAACCATTCTAGTATTTTCCTTTTTTGGTGTTTGAATTAGTAGATCTTTTCTGTTTTTTAGGGCGCATCTGCGTTTGGCATCATCCAATGTATTTTGAGGATATCCTCTATTCTTGAATCTTGATTCCATCTCTTTGATTCTAGTTTCTAATGTCTCCGGAGATGACACGATCCTCTTTACCCTTATCATCTGCGAATATGGCAAATGTGTCTTCAAAGAGTTGTTGTGAAAACTGTTATGGTGTAATAGGTTATTTCGATCTGTCAATTTACGGTAAATATCTGTTATAAAATGTGATCCTTTTCTCTGTATCTCTACATCAAGAAATGTAATCTTGTTGGCATCAATTTCCGATGCGAATTGAATACGTTCATCGCGCATGTTGAGTTCATTGATAGCTTCCTTGAGTTCAAGTTCTGAGCCGGTCCATATGATGAACATGTCATCTATGTATCTCAGGATTAGTTTAGTGTTAGACTTCCATGGTTCTTGGTTCAGGATATGTTCGGTTTCAAACCGTTCCATGAATAAATTCACGTACGAAGGGGCTGCCGAATATCCCATGGCAGTCCCAGTTAGTTGTAAATAAAACTGGTCCTTCCATTTAAAATAGCTGTGAAAGAGGGTAAAGTGGAGTAGTTCCATGAGGAAAACTTTAAAATCCAAATCCATTTCCATATTGAGCAAGGTCTGTTCTATTGCTTCAATTCCATCTTGGTGGGGTATCGATGTATATAAAGATTTAACATCCATACTGCATAGTATGATCTGCTCTTCTTCTCCAATTTCCACCATTCCCAGTTTCTCCAAAAAGTGGGTTGTGTCCTTTGTAAATGTTTTCATCCTCATCACGCTGGGTTGTAGATGTCTATCCAACAATTGACCTATGGGTTGATGTATGCTCCCGACCGTTGACACTATGGGTCGAAAAGGAGGATGTTCCAAATCCTTGTGTATCTTCGGTAGCATGTGTATTACTGGGCTTCTAGGGTGGTTTGTAATCAAAAATTTCTTCGTCTTTTCATTGATCACTCCATCATTGTATGCTTTATTGATGATATCCTTAAGATCCTTCGAAAATTGGTCAGTAGGATTATAATCCAAAAGCAGATAAACCTGGTTATCCCCTAAGTGATTTTCCACCTCTTGTTCATAATGTGAAACATTCATAATGACTATGGCACCTCCTTTGTCAGCTTTCTGACAATTGATGTGTGGGTTCTTAGCAATTTTCCGGAGTACATCCATTTGTTTCTGTGTGAGATTGTGTCGCCTAGAATTTCTCTTGTAACTTAATTTTGATAGCTCTAGTTTAACAAGGTTTTCAAACGTATCCAAAGTTTTATGTGATACAGGTGACTCATACGTGCTGTGTGGAGTTAATGCCAACAGTTGATCTGCTTTGATACCGCTTCTCTCGGTTACGACGTTATCGAAAAAGTGTCTAAGACGTAATTTCCTCATCAGTTTGTAGAAGCTAACCTCCAGTTCTAGTCTGTCTGTTTCAGTTGTGGGCACAAAAGACATCCCCTTTTGCAATGTCTCAATAGAGATGTGATCCAATTTGACATCAGAGATGTTGATAACTAGGTTATTCAGGTCACGGTTTTCTTGGGTTTGTCCTTCTTCCTTTCTGCCGTTACACTCCTGGTGTTTGGTGGATCTGTTTCTTTTCCCTTTGCCCCTCCTGGGTCTTCTTTTTCTCGTTGGCCCTCCTCTAAAAAAGACTCCTCTCTATTTCTTTGTGTCAAGTTTTGACCAGATCCCGAACTTTCCGGGAATTGTTCTTGTTGTGGTTGTTGTTGTCGGGGTATGCCAGTAGTTTTAGGTCTTGAGGATTGGTCACTGCCAGTTGATGATGTATCTGTACTCTGAGTATATGGTTTGTTCTGTCTACGGCGGGCGTACACCTCTGCCCAGGTGTACACCTCCCCGAGTTTGTAATCCACAGTATCTCGTCGAAGTTTCCTGATTTTTCTGTCATTAACCTCCTGGGTATGTTTATTCAATTGGACATTGATGTCATCCCCAAAAAATTTCCAATCCTCTGGTGGTTTGCTTTTGCTTAATTCTTTGGTTACCGTTTCGATTTCTTTTTGTAACTCTTCCAGGATAGCTGACAGTTCTTCTATAATCAGTAGGATGAGGTCCAAACAACATTTATTCAGGATAGCGAACCACTTTTCTTTGAACTTTAATGAATTTTTACATAATGAGGGCTTGAGGGCTATCCTCAAACCCCGAGGAATTCGAAGTGCTCGGTGATATTTTACCAATGTACTGGCATGGAGTCTTTGATTAATTGCCTTTTTCGAAAGGTAAAGTAATTGCCTGATGTTTTGTTCCTTGTTTCTAGGAGAAGTAGTCTCTGATGTATCCTCTTGGATCAGAGAGTAAATGCGACTTGCTTCACTGGCTGAGAAAGCGAATGTTTCAGCTCGTTGGTCAGTGATGTTTAGGATTTCATCATACTGCATATTTCTTGTAGGTGCTAAGCGTGTGGATCAGGAAAAATTGTGACAAAATGGTTTGTCACGCTTGCACTCTGTGAGAGAGTGCAAGCGTGACAAACCATTTTGTCACAACTTAAACTGATTTTGCCATAAATAATGTGCCAGCCACCTTGGTCATTTGGAGAGCCAGTGATTAATATGGGCTGGCACGGCCATCAAATGTCCTCCAAGGTTAAGGCCCTGTTCAAAAGGGAGTAAAGGTCTTGTGGAATCAATACTAAAGTGTGCTCACAAAATCAGTGTTTTAAACAAGGGGGTGCTGGGATGTACAAGGACACTGTTCATAAACATACTGTGTTTTAGCACACTAAAGGGAATGATCAGGACTCACTAGCCAATCAGAAGGCTTCTTTTGCCAGCAATAACCACCAGTTTAGATCCTCTCTGGAAGCATTCTGAGGAGGTGCCAATGGGAGTAAGTGTTGTGCGCTGATGCTGATACAGTACCAGATCTGTGTGTCCATTTCTTTCCGCAGTCCTCTTTTTTTTCATCAGCTGATGGACCTGAGAGAGGTGGAGTTAGCTTAGTGAACCTCCATTCTGCTCCAAGGGACATGTTGGCATCAGTAAGATTTTTTGCCTTTCTGGCAAGGCTAGTTGCCATGTCTTTTCAGTGAGGAAGTTGGTGGTAGGCTTCACTGATGGAGCTTACGGTCTTATTGCCACTCACTCTGCTGGGTCCTCAAGCAAAAAAGAATTGCCTACTAATGTCATTGGGATTAAAGACATTCTTCTGCAATCTCATGCATGGTTTGCAGAATGCTAATTTGTGCATACTGAGTCATAAGGAAACCCTACTCCACCCTGAGACAGTTGCCATTATTATGGTCTGCATTGACAGCGCAGGTGTTTCCCAACAATTATGAGAGAATCATCAAGAGATGGATGTTGGATCCGCTCACATGCTGGAAGACAGGAGTACATGTCTTGATTGTGCAGATGTTGTGTGCTTCCGCAAAAACATGCGGCCCTCCTAACAGCTCTGGTCATTTTGTTTATGTCTCCAGCTACCTGAGATTTAACTTTTCAGAGGCACACACATGACACTGCAGTACTATTAAAATGTCTTAGACAACTATATAACTTATTGTCTTTGTCTTTCTCTGGCAGCAGCAAGGATGAGAGGAGGGCAGTGATGAGCAAAGGATTGCAGTCTCAGCATCCTCCCCTTCCATCATTAACTTTAGCCTAGGTTTGTGTTTGAGAGCAGTAAGGGATGCCAAAGTCTCCACTAATCTACATTTTTTTTTAGATTTAGATTGACAGATGCCTGAATTTATTTGATCAACAAAAACAAACTGAGAGTACTACTGAGAGAAAGATGTAGGCTCCCGCCACATGTTGATTCCCTGACAATAGGTTTTGATTGGGCTAAAGTTTATACTTTCACTAAAAAGACTGCTTTTAAAGCACTTTTTAATTTGTGGTGAAGCTTATACTCGACACAGCAGAACTGAGTTGATTATGGTGGCAAGCCAAAGAGCATGGCTATCTGTTTATTAAGACATGCTATGATAAATGAATTAGGCCTAATATGTTTATCGTGAAAAAGTATGAAGTCAATAGTTATTTAGATGTGGGTCACTGCCCGTTAGCTCAGTTCATCCGCAGTGTGCCGCATCCCATGTACCTAAATTCATCTGCAGTGTGCCGCATGTAGCTAAATTCCTTTAAAGCAGGAGACGTTTATGGAATGCTGTTGGCCATAGTGTATTTGTTACCATTGCAGGATGGCCACTACCTGGGCACTAAATGTGCATCCTTGCTGGAACATTTAAACAATGATAGACCTCTGCAAGACAGACACCTGGTGCTATGTTTTGTTTCACTATTGCAAGCATATGCACATCTCAGGTAGCATATTTGTTTTCCTATTATATTCTTTTCATTTCTCGTGGGTATGTTGTTGAGTTTGTTTATATTTAATTGTGGTCGCACCAGTGGGTAAATGCACGAATAAACCACGGAATGAATGTGAAAATGAGAGACAAAGTACATGCATGATGACTTATTGAGTACCTAAACCCATCAGTGACACAATAGGCACGTTCATTCATATGACAGACTGTTAAACCTGTCATCCCTTGGGTGGTCTTCCTCTAAACATTTTACATTCACTCCATTTCTTTTTTCGGAATTTTCTTTTTGGTGGCATCAGGGCTCTGTGCACTTAACCACTGTTATCCAGTGCTAAAGTGTGTGCACTATCTCCTAAAAACATAGCACAATTGGCTTACACATGATATGTGTATTTAATTCACTTTTAGGTCCCTAGTATATGGAACTACATGTCCTAGGGCCAGTAAATTAAATGCCACCAGTTGTCCTGCATCAGTCATTGTGTCACCTAATTTAGTGTATTTTAAACATATCTCAGATCTGCCACTGCAGCGTGTAGACAGTTTTAAAACCTTTCACTCGACTTGGCAAAATAAACTTTTTGATGGACCTAAGCATTCCTTTATAACACATATGCGCCACCCCTAAGGTGGGCCCTCAACAGCCCATGGGCAGGGTGCATTGTATTTAAAAAGTAGGAACTGTGTTTTTAAGTTTATATGGCCTCTAGGTGAAAAACTAATTTAGCTACTGAAAGACTTTTCTCTCCCATTGGATAACATTAGCTTACCTTATTCCTTTTCATAAGTGCTAACTTTTGATTGGATACAGATAGGGATGTCAAGTGTGGATTCATATGAATTGTAATTTAAAATGATCTTTAATGGGAAAGTTGTATTTTAAGAAACATTTCTGAAAATGCCACTTTTAGAAAGTTAGCTGTTTCTTATTGTAACAATTAAGTGCCTGCTGCCTGTGACCTGTGAATAGCACGCCAGTTACCCTTTGTATATTCCTCCCAGACAGTGGAGCAAAGAGGAAGGTTTAGTGGAGTTGGCGGAGTTCCAGTACACTGAATTCCATGGAGTTGCCTAAAAATTCTGAAATTCCACTCTGCTCTACTTGCAGGCAGCAGACATGGAGGGTTCCTGACCCCTAGACTGACACCTGCTTGGCATACCTGGATCTGGTATTCTCCACCCTGCCCGGGCTGTCCTCCTCCTGTCTCCTCCTCAGTGCAAAATCCTTAAGCCGTATGTCTTGGGAGGACTTTACATATGCGAATGTGTGCATGCATGTGCATGCATAGTCCTCCCAAAACATACAGCGTAGGGGTTTTACACCAACAAGGAGACAGCCAGGAGGAGGAGGACAGCCCGGGCATTGCGGAGAACAGCAGATCCAGGGCCAGGTAAGCCGTGCGGTCTTCCTAGGGGTGAGTAAAAGGGGCAAACTCTGCCACACCGTGGAATCAGAGTTTTTGCTCAACTCTGCGTTCCCAGTGGAGCACAGAGTTGGCAAAACTCTGCAACCTCTGCTGGCAGATCGGAGTTCGCAACTCATCCTTAGCTTAGATCTTGGCAGGGTAGGCTCTCCAGTCACGATGAGTCGGGTGGTGCTTTTCCTGATCCCAATTACATTTCAAATGGCTTCCGCCATCAGACAGACAAGGGAACCTAACATCAATTTTTTGTTATCCCAGACTACTTGACCTCTTGGCAGGTTAAGGGAAGAACTTTCCAGAACCAAATGTGGGGATAGCAATGGTCTCACCAAGTAACCAGGGCAGACTCCTCCTATGGAATAAAGGCTTCTTACAACTTTTGTTTCTTTGGTCAAACGTTTTCTTAGCACTTCGTTATTGCATAGGCTGGTATGTTTACATTAATTATTCTATTCTTCTATTTTGTTTTGACAACATCAAATCAGAACTTTGCTGGAATCAAGACAATTTTGCCTGGATGAAGAGCTGCTGTGCTGTAGGAGGGAACTGTCACTTTGCTACCTGCATTGCTGTGTTGGCCTTCCTGCTTCTGAGAAGGACTGGACCTCTTCCTACATCCTTGAACCCTCATTTTTCCTTGGGCTTTTTGGCTTGCCTCCTGTTCTCTGAAGTCTAAGGATAACAAAAGACTTCTTGCAACTCTGCTGGTGTGCTGCTAGACTCTGCCATCTATGAGTTCTACCCTTGCCTGAGGTGCCCCCTCCACCCTTGAGCCTCACATGTTGGGTCTGCAGCTGTTTTCTGCAAAAATCAATGTACTGACCACTTTGTGCCCATCAAATCTGATACAGTACCAATTCAACAATGATATGGGTCCCCACCGCGAGTTTCTATGATGACACAGTGACAACCTGAAGATGCAGCTGCCAGGCTCGACTTCGATGCAGTGCCAATCCTTCAACACTGACTACACGGCTCGACTTTGATGCATCGACCTAACTGTGTGAATCGTACCCAATGCATCGAGACTTCAACATCGATGCTTCCTCTATTCAAAGGTACTTTTCAGGTGGGCACTGCATGGTTACTGAAGCCAGCCTGCCCTCCATCATGGTTGGCCTGGACTTTGGAGTTCCCCAGGTCTAACATGACCTCAAGTAACATTTTAGCGTTAATCACTTCTAAGCACTGTTTTTGGATTTAATCTTCAAAAATGTATATCTCGACTTCCAACTATTGGATCTTTGTTGTTTTGGTCTTCTTTTACTCTGAAAAATATTCTCTATTTGTGGTGTTTTCACTGTATTACTGTCAATTAGAGTGTGCACAAATACTTTACATATTGACTCTCAAGTTAAGCAGCCTGACTGCTCTGTGTCAATCTACCAGAGGGTGAGCACAGGTTAATTTACATTGTGTATCTGACATACCCTGACTAGGATTGTGGTCCTTACTTGGACAGTGTGTATACCTCTGCCAACTAGAGACTCAATTCTAACAGTCTCTATACTATGAAGTTCAAATTGGTCTAATACACAGTCCTGCTATATTTGTAGAAAACGTATAACAATAACTCAGCCTAATTGCTAAACAGAAAAAACACAAATCTGCCCACAACCCTCTGGTTGAGTGATCATTGCATTCTTTGAGGTCTTACAGTTTGTGTAACTAAAAATAAACTTCTCACAATATCACTGGTCAATATTATTTAAGAGGCTCTTCACTTCTATACCTCATTAATTTCAGTTAATGAACTTCACAAACCAAACTACTCTTTCCTGGGGGGTAGCGCAGATTGCTATCAGAATTGGGCTATAGTTTACTAGCCTGCACACAGCAGGGCTCTACAACTAGAGGGGTGGCCATCCTCATAAATCAAAATATACGTACCACTGGTAGAGTAGTTGTTAAAAATACTGGCCTCTGGGTGATTGTTGAATGTGTAATTGGTGTTATCAAATGTGTGATATGCTCTGTCTACAGATCCAATATTGATGAAACACACATTCTAGATTACCTCAATATGGAAATGGCTTCTTGGCCCATGCCATTGGTTTTATGTGCGGATTTTAATATCCCCTTAGATGATTCTGCTGCACGAACAAGTAGAGATATGTATACTGGAAGGAAACCTAAGGTATTTAGGGCTTACAGAGGCTTTAGTCAGTCATAGTTTAATTGATGTTTGGACAAAATTAAGGCATCCAGATCCTGGGTTTGCATACTATTTTTGCACACATAAAAAAATTGAAAACAAAAACTATTTTTTTATATCTAGGACACACACAGCAGAGGCTAACGTACAGATCTTTTCTAGAGTCTAGCCGGATCATAATCCCTTGTTATTAGATATTCTAGTGCAAGGTTTCCTTCGGCCACGAGGGTCCTTTTCATTTGATAGGAAACTCTTGCTCGGTGTATCTTTTGTTAGCCATATCTGGCAATGGCTAGGAAAATCTCTGGAAATCAGTTGTAATACCGCTGCTTGTATGGTGATTTGGGATAGCCTAAAGGCAGGACTTAGGGGGTAAATGTTCAATTTGGGTCTGCATATGCAGAGGCAGCATATGCTGTTAATGCAGGGCTTACTAGTTGATCCCTGGAAGGCAGAGCGGAGTCTAGTTCAATGTTTACAGGAGAATTTGGAAGCTAGTTTGGCACAAACCAAAGTTGACATAGAGCGACAGAATTAATTCACACTGGTCTAAGGAGAAGGCTAATAAATATTACTTGCTTAAAAGGGAATGTTATGAATATGGTGAGACCACTGTTAATTGCTTGGCAAAAAGGATTAGGTGTAAGGAGGCCAAGAGTGTGATTACCTCCATTAAGGATTCATCTGATAGGCTGATCGAAGCACCTTCTGAGATCCTCAAAGTGTTCAGGGCATTCTTTGAAGACTTCTACACAGAGGGTGCAAAACATGGGGGCACAGGACACAAGCAATATATATGGGATCTACGTAGTAGGAATCTTAGTCATGAGGATCGAGAGTATTTGAATGATCTATTGCATTAGATAAACTCATGGAGGTTATTTGTTAGACCTGGCACCATTGGTGTGGGTCTCCCTTCCATTGTTTGCTATTGCCTGACATGTTTTTGCTTTGTTTTTGTTGGTCTAGATGCTTTGGGCACTTTGCCACTGCTATTCAGTGCCAAAGTGCAAGTGCTCCCTATTGTAAATTGTTGTAATGGATTAGTGACTCCATGATTGGCTATTTGATTTACTTGTCAGACCCTAGTATGGTGCATCATGTGTGCCCAGGGCCTGTAAATCAAATGCTGGTGGTGGGCTTGCAGCACTGGTTGTGCCACCCATAGAAGCAGCTTGTAAAATATGGCTCAGGCCTGCCATTTCAGAGCCTGGGTGCAGTCTGGGACTGTCATGTTAACTTGGCAAGGGCACACACTTGCCAGCCCCTAAACCTTCCCTTTTCTACATATTAGTCACCCCTAAGGTAGGCCAAGGGCATGGTGCATTGTATGTAAAAGGTAGTACATGCCCTGATGTGTGTGGCATGTCCTGACAGTGAATTACAGCCAATTTAGTTTTTTCAGTATTGCAAGGCTACCTGTTCCCATAGGCCAGAATGGGCAGCTTGATTATAACATCTTATAATCCTAACCGAACAAAGGATTGTACAGTATAAAACTTTAGATCACTTCTGGGAATCAAAACAAACCTTTGCCAAGGAGGAGAAGCTGAAGGAAGATTACCGCCCCTCTAATGTTTGCTGTGGGGTTGGCCTGCAGTGGTTACTCTATTGCCAAGGAAAGGAGACAAGGACTTTGTTGTGTTTACTTTTTTCATCTTGAGGAAGATCTCCAAGGGCTTGTGACGGAGCTTGCCTCCTGTTCTGAAGTCTCAGGATGCAAAGACTTCACCACCAGCTCTCCCTGAATTCCCCTGCTGGGAATTTTACTTGCAGAGTGGTGCCTGCTGTTGTTTAGGCCCTCTGAGAAGACCGCATGTCGCTGGAAGAGTGATACACCTGGGAGAAGCGTGCCGTAGCAGTTGACGTTGCATCGCCAAAGAAGCGTGCCGCCACCGCAGCTGTTTGCCGTCACCTTGCAGAAGAAGCGTGTTGCATCACTAGAGAAGCGTTCCGCCGCCGCAGAGGTCACCATCGCATTACCAGAGAAACATCTCGCAGGGCCTGTTGCAGCTCCGAATTTCATCAATGTTGCCGCACGGTCATCAGGCATCGCATCCACGTTGTCGCATCGCATCGAAGATGCCATTTTGTTGCATCGCACCGGATCATCGCATCGAGGCGCCATCGTGTTGCATCGTAACCAGAACGCAGTAAGAAACCGACGCATCACCTCCTCTCTGGTAAGGAACCGACGCATCATCTCCCCTGCGCTGCAGTAAGGAACCCACTCATTACCTCTGTCAAAGCAAGGAACCAGCGCATCACCTTCCCTGAGACCTTTTGTTTGTTTTGTGTGTCGCATCCAAGGTACTTTGAGAGTAAAGTGTTTCCTTTACCATCTACATTGAACTAAGCTATTTCTACCATTTTAAAGCTCATTTTTTATTACAGTATTGTGGATTTCTGTCATTTGGTCTTGTGTTAAGTCTAGTAAATATGACTTATTTTTCGAAACTCGTGTGGTGTCCATTGGTAGTGTTTTCACTGTATTACTGTATGTGTTCACAAATGCTTTACACACTGCCTCTGAGATGTCTGTTTGTGCCGAGCTACCAAGGGGGTGAGCAGGGGTTTTTTCAGGAGTGTACTCCCCTTTCCCTGACTAGAAGCAAGGGTCCCTATTTGGGCAAAGGTGCAAGGCATTGCCAACTAGAAACCCCGATTTCTAACACTATTCATTCATTAGCAATTAGTAACGCTGCTGGACACGACAAGTTGCTGCTAGTATTTTATAAAACTTTCCTTCAAGAGTTGAGAACAGACATGTTGATAACATTTCATGAGGCACAGAAGGTGCAGGCTTCAGCGTCTTGGGACTCAGCCTATGCTGATGATGTGGCTATTGTCACTCCTGAACCAGCTGTAGCAATGCCTGAGATTGGTTGGCCCTCCAATTTGGGCAGTTTTCGGGCTATAAATTAAATGTATCCAAAACTCAGATTATATGTACCAATCAAGCTTTTTTTAATGGCTCTAGGATTACTGAGGTAGTAGTGTATCATGGCATCCAAATTATATTGTGCTTGGACAAAATGTTAACTGTCAATTGTTGAGCAAAATCAAAAGGCAGCTCGATAGAATTGAGTGCTTACACCTTTCATTGGTTGGAAGGTGTAATGTTTAAAAATGAATGTATTAGTCAAGGTACTTTATTATTTTAGATCTATAAATTTGGAGCTTAATAGAAATCAGTTACAGAAATTGCAGTCGATTTGTTTAGGCCCAGGGGAAAACCCGCAGGTCAATGAAATAAATAAATCCACCTACAAACCGTGGGGGCTGGTGGTTCCAATTTTACATTCTAATATTGGACTTTTCTTCTCCATCACATGCGAATCTTACTCACAGGTGAGGAAAATATCCATGTGGCAGAGATGCCATCCATATGTCAAATGTTGCTGGGATCAGAGGCCAAGAGATGTTTCTTCAAATTTCTTGAATCTAGTTATTAGAAGAAGACTTGATTTAAGGTTGGTCAGTAAAGTATGGCAGCAGGTTATGTCTACGGCTTAGCAGGATCTGCTATTACGCTCCCACTTTTGCACCACTATTACTACCTTCTATTTTTAGGAACACTACTATGGTCAGATGGAGATCAAAGGGTATAGAGACGTTAGGGGACTTCAGTGATAAAGATGGTATTTTGTCATTTCCCAGCTTGACAAAAAAAATTCTTACTATCAAAAACAGATGTTTGTAAGTTTTTACAGATCCAGGACTATTTGCAGAGGAAGTTTAATCAAGATAAATGTGCTAAAAAAAATTCTCATTGAGGCAATTAGAGGTCACAGGAGGATTGGTACTCTTTCACAAGGGCTTATTGAAACAGAGTCGAATGACTTGGAGGTTTAAAATTTTAAATGGAATGCCAGGCTATCACAAGGTGGCGAAATCTCACAAGAGTCTATTGCAATGGGGGAGAAAATATTGATCTCTTCTAACCTTGGAGCACAGCACTTCAAAACCATTTTTGACTTTTATTACACTCCAGCTAAAATCTCCAAATCGGGTGGGATAAACAATGGTAAATTCACTTGCTGTGGACTGATCAAGCTGACAGCCTTCATATGTTCTTCATTTGTCCTAAGTTGAGAGAGCTGATTTGGGATGTGGGGGCCTTCTTGACTGGAATAATTGGTGTAGAAATTTCTATCACACCCACAGTCATGCCCCTTAGGAGTGCTGGATGAGTCTATGACTAGCCAGAAGATGCACCAAGGGAGGTATTTGATTTGTATGGCTGTTGTGGTAGCTCAGTTATGCATAGCCTCATTTTGGTTGCAGAAAGAACCCCAGTCTTTTGAAATGTGGAGAGAAAGATTTTTTGCAATATGTAACCTGGAGTACAGCTTGTATTCCCTTAAAAGGTTAGATACATGTAGATTAGGTGTTAAGATCTGGGGTGCAATGTTAGACCATATAGGATAAAGCAATAAAACTTATAGGGTGGAATGAAATCTCTATCTTTGTGCCCTTATTTAATTAATTATTTTCCGTAAGATTGCATGAACTGCATAATATAACACTTTTAAGTATCGATGTAATCTTGATGGTTTCCTTTCTGCTTTGTTCTAATTTATTTTTTGCTACAACACTATGCTTTGTGTAACAGTGCTACTTATTGGCTAATTAATAAAAAAATGAGAAAAAAAATGTCTCCAGAGTTCTGCCTTCAGGCTCAGCACACTACATCTTGTCTCATTTGTCAAGGACTCCTGCACTCATTTTGTCCATCTTCAGGCTTTGTGTCCTCTTTGCCTGACTTCTTTCCTCTCTTGGTGACTTGTCTACTTGTGGAGAGATAAGATGTCATTTTTCTCTTTTTTGATTCGTTTCTTTACTTCCTTTGTAAATCTTTCCTTTACATTTAACATTATCACTGATGCTTCTGTTTTAGATGCATCAAGTTGGGACTGGACCATTAGAGATGCCAGGGTTAAAGATTGGTGTCCTGCTTCATCGTCCTCGATCTCCTCGCACTCCCACTTCAAATGCTGGCACCAGGTATAATTATTGGACCTCCACAGCCATTCATGAGTACACTCCTGGACTTGTGGATATTATTAGAGAATGACTCCATTGTTCCCCAGAGGACTTCCCTGCTGTTTGAGACCTGCCATGTTCCTCAATAGACCTTATGCTGATACCAGATAACTGTTCTGCTGCTGAGGCCTGCCTTGTTCCCCAGAGGAGGGCCCAGTTTCTGAGACCTGCCTTTTTCCTCAGATACTACCCTGCTGCTTGAGGCCTGCCATGCTCTCTAGGAAGGAAGACTGAACCTCCTTCCTTTATCCCAGGCTATCCTGAAACCCTCCAAGGATCAGTTGGCTAACCTCTTGTTCAGATTTATAAGGAGACAACAAGCTTTGGAGGCCTCCCTGCAACTGCCCAGCTGACATGGTGCAAGTAGACCTGCCTGGACCTGCCACAGAACCTTTTGAGTCCAGCAGGCATCTGCTAGAGTGAATCCCTGATCCCCAAGAGGTGCCCCCAGGTCTTGGACCCTTGGCTGATATCAGAGTGCACTCCTCTTTAAAAATGGAGAAGTGTTGACGTTTTGGGGTCCTTGTAACCAGAATGTGGTGATGGCCAATGTTAATGTGAACCCAACTATTCATGCTACGGTGACCACCAGCATCAAACAGCAATATGAGATCAGTACTTCAAAAGACAGCACGGTCAGCCAGCCATTATCCTCAGCTTAAAGCTTTAACAATGACCATTTGCAACGCCCAACCTGATCTTCGTACTAAAGATAAAACCATCTACGACATCAGGCCTGCTCTGCGCATCACAGTAACAACTCGCCATGACTCCTTCTCTGCCTCCTTCACCATGAACAGAACTATGCACACCGATCTTCGAAAAATCAACTTTTTTAGCGGAACTAACATGTTTGCTGTATCAGTTGCGGCTCCTCGAGGGAGTACTGGGGGGAGGTGCGGGCGAGGGGCAGGGTGGGGGTAGTAAACTCCGGGATACCGCCGGACCGAGTTAAGTACATAAATAAATAAATAACATTTTCTGAATTGCACGTGCTGCACCGCCGATTGGGTTGCAGTGCACGCAATGTAATTCGTTGTAGTTATTTATTTATTCAAGTACTTTACTAGGTTCAGCTGTATGCCGTAGTTTACTACCCCCCACCCCGCCCCTCCCCTTTCCCACCACTCATCCCGTAGCACTCCCTCCAGGAGCCGCCACTGCACTGCATCCATCCTGCACTCCATTGCCAATGGCCTAAACTTGTGCCTTTTTCTTGGTCTACACCACTGTAAGCACAATTAACTACATTTTCTCCATTTTTTTTTATAAATTTGCAAAACTGATTTAATTCACTATGTGGCCTACTCTGCCAATGGGCCATCGAGCCAGTAGGGTCAGAACAAGTCATGTGTGCATGAAACACCTGTTTCTGTGGTGTCTGTTGCATTGAACTATCCTCTAGGACATGGAAGGCATTGGATTAAAAAACATGTGCTTTTTTTATCATATTTCATGTTTTTTTCCCTGCAAACAGTGTTTAGGTGGGGAATTCCCTTTGGAGGGTGAGTGTTGTAAAAAATGTTAGCCCTGTTAATTTTCATTTTAAACATTTCTAAACTAATATTGTGTTCTCTGTGTTACCATGCCTCCTTTGTCTGAACAGTGTTCGAGTGTGTTTGCTAAAAGTTCACCATTTGTGTTTGTTCCCCATGGCATGTTGCCAGGAGCCAATTTGTATAGTCAGTGTCCATAGGCCTGCTTGTGTTCATTGTTTTCCAAGTCTCTTGTTTGTTGTGACCAAGTGCTGGTGGCTATTTTATGTATCCAGCCAGTGTGCTTTTGCCAGAGGCCTTCATGTGTTCTTTGTTGCGGTCATGCCTTCTTGCTGTTTTTTGCGACGATGTGGCTAGTGGCAATTTTGTGTTGCCAGCAAGTGTGCCATTCTCATGGGCCTGCATGTTTTCTTTGTTGTGGCCTTACCTTCTTGCAGGTTGTCGATATTGTGAACATATGACTGGAGCCCAACTTGTGTAGCCAGACATTGTGCCTTTGTCAGAAGCCAGCACATGTTATTTGTTTTCCAAGCCTCCTGCTTTTTGTTGTGACCCTGTGGCTGCTGGCAATTTTGTGTAGCCAGACCGGGTGCTTTTGCCTTTGGCTTACATGTGTTCTTTGTTGTGACCATGCCTTCTTGCTGGTTGTTGTTGTGACAATGTGGCTGGCAGCCATTTTGGGTAGCAAGCCAGTGTGCTTTTGCCATAGGCCTGCATGTGTTCTTTGTTTGTGGCAATACCTCCTTGCTTGCTGTTTGACTATGTGCTCAGTGACCATTTATTATAGCCCAGCCAGTGTGCTTTTGCAATAGCCCACGTGTTCTTCATTTGTAGCCATGTCTCCTTGTTGCTGTTTGACCATGTGGCTGTTTGCCATTTTTTTGTGTTGTGCTTGAGCCCTAGTAGTTCAATGCTCATACTTATATACTGTATGAACACTGTTTTAGATATATTAATACATACTTGTTAGTATTTTTCATCTGCACCACTCCTTGCCTCCCAAATCCCAGTAGGTTCCAAATTCAATTTTCAGGGTAGTAAGTAGTAGTCCACTTCCCCTAGTACATCAGCAATTGAATATTATTTTTTTAATTTTCACTTTCTGTGTGCCCTTTACTGAAGAGAAGATTGTTCATAGAACACTCACCTGATATGCATCATACACTTTTGGTGATCTATTCCCAAGTGGACAGATGTTCCATAGCAAGGAAGATGCCCAGTTGTAATTGTTTCCTTCATGGACAGATTCACATTAAACAGATTGTGATGTGCTCTTCGGTCACTGCTACCTGAATACCCCTTGGAGCCAGAATTCTTCGTACCCCAAGAAGGCTTCCATAATGGCCCTCTACACATTGTTTTACTTCTCCGGGACAACAATTGGACATTGACCAGACCGTAAACCTATCCCCTAACCTGCCTACACATCAGGACTTGGAACCTGCGGAACTTATTCCAGACTGTGGAGACCTTGTGATTTGGCTGATGCTCGGTGGAGCTACCATATAGCTAAAGAGGAGATGGGTTGTGGACTTGGGCACATTTTCCCCTCATCTCTACGTCCTATGTTCCTCCTACCCCTTTACGGTATCCCCTTACCCTTCCTTGCTCCATTCACCTTGTCCCCTATGTTCTTTAAATGCTTTCCTTGATACTTATGTAACTTTTAACTGATGTAAATTGCAACATTATTGTTCTTCATGTAAGGTGCTGTGATTGCCTCGGGTCTAGCCAGCACCATATAATAACTCATTAATTAAATTTGTTCCCATTTAGTACTCTTTCTCTCTTTGTCTACCTCCCTTGCTCCTATCCCCTCTCCCATGAATCTCTCATCTTGCTTGCTAATCTGCCTAGCCTCCTACCCTTTGTGCCCTTTGACTAAGCACTCTTTCTTCCCTTGTTGGGGAAATATCCAATATTTATACTCTGGCGTCTCAGCGAACCGGCTGAGGGAGTCCACTGCCCCAATGGAGCCACTCACAGCTGAGGTATGGTATAGAACCCATTGCCAAAGCACTCGCTCTCCCCTTTTTGGGGAAGGATCCAGAATGTAGGCCTTGGAGTCTCAGAGACCCCTCTGAGAGAGTCCAATGTGTAAAGCGAGCCTCCCGCAACTGAGATAGGAAAGTGATACCACTTCCCCTGTGATCACAGCTTACTGGTCATTCTATGTTGCTTTGATGCATCTACTGGTTTGTGTTCCCCGTCGCCCTTCCCCTTCTCTTTCCATGTGGTGTCCTTCACTCTCCCCTCCTCTTTCCCGCCTTCATTACCTTTTTACTTCCCCAACTCCTTACCCCTCCCCTGAATCTTTCCCCCTGCCTGCTTTTCCCCTTACGTATTTGTGCTTATTGTTTATCTCGACCATACAAATAACTATGTTGCCATGCTCTAATAACTGTGTAACCTTTGTAACAATGTAACCTGTAACTATGATCTGATGCTCATGTAAAGCCCTCTGATACCTCCGGGTCCAGCCAGTGCTATATAAAACCTTTAAAATAAAAAAAATGTAATAAACTGATCACCTTGATCACTAGCATGCAGGCAGACCATTTAATTTTGAAATTATTCAAGTCCTCTATGTCACTCTTACCTGCCATAGACACTAAAATCAGGGAAATCTGGGAGCGTAACTTGGGTCACCCGATTGATGATAACCAATAGGCGTTCTGCAGCTTGCAAATTAAGGAAGTATCATTAAATAGCAACCATAAATTGTTTCTGTGGAGAGCCTACATGTCCCCGGCAAAACTCCATTGATCAATCCAGACCACATGCATGCCCTAAATGTGGGGCTTTCCACGCAGACTTTCCCAACATGATTTGGAATTGTACGAAAATTGCTGCATATTGGATGAAGGTATATGAGGTATTATGTAAGATGACTGACTTAGACCTGCAGCCCACGTCACAGGTGGCTTTGTGGGTTGTGTTTGCAACATTCCTGAAAAGTTGCGTGGATACACCTCAATGGCGCTACTAGTGGAGAAAAGGGAAATAGCTGTGGCCTGGGGTAGTAGGAGAGTTTCTACTGAAAAATAATGGTTTAGTAGCTTAATTTATTGTAACACTAACAATGATTTATTTTCCTCTATATTGCCTACGACCTCTATACCTAAGGACATCTAGGGACCCCTGAAAACCTATCTCTTGGCAATTGCATAATCCTTATCATCACAATCTCGAACCGGGATAGTCCCCACTGGAGTGGGTTAGTTTTCTAAGGAAGTAGATTGTAATGTAATTTCAGTGGTTTTACCTGTGAGTGGTTACTGTATCCTGTGTTTTTCAAAGGTCTTGATGTGCATGGAGTGGGAATTCATTAGTGCTTGGACAGGTGTCATGTTGCAATGTGCTTTTTATTACATCAAATATTGTGCTGTGAATAAGTACCCGATAATTATATTTGTTGAAATAACTTTTTTTTTTTAATAATAATTTTCACTTTCTGATAATTTTTTCACAAACATATTTTTGTTTAATTTTGTTTTATATATTTTTTTATTTCTACATGTTAATTTTTGCAAACAATATTTCAATTTTGTTTTAATATTTTTTCATTTTTTTAAATCTTTTAATTTTTCATTATTTGTTTATTATAATTTAAGAAAATGAATACTTTTTTAACATTATTTTACTTTTCTTATTTTCTTATTTTGTCAAATTGTATTTTTCCCATTTTCCTAACATCTGGCATCAACCTCATGTGCTATTGGCGATGTACAGCTGCAAAACAGCATTAATTTTCTAAGGCTCATTCCATTGTCAGTTTTCTTTTGTCACCTGCACCTCCATGGGTGACAGAGCCCATTCCCAACTTAATGCACATTAAGCAAACAGTTACATCTGTGTGTGGTTGTTGCTCTTGCATATTGTTCTTGAGTGTACACGAAAGTTTATGTTGATGTGGTTTTACGAATGGATACACTGTATTGTTATTGTTTTATAATTTAAGTGACCACACTTAATGATACTATTAACTGAAGTGCAACAATGACATATTTCACTGACGTTCTTCTTGCTTGTTTGCTTTTAGATGCACAAGAGACAGCATCACCCACTGTTCTTCCAGACAGAATGCCTGTGCATGATATTATGCATGACCACACAACATGGACATCTCTTCAGCTTGTGAAGCTGAATGCCACTGCCAAATAACAGATTCAAGATGACCCCAAAGAAAGGTGTTGCCAAGAAAGTAGCTGGAGGGGAGGAGAAGAAGTGGATTTCCACCATTGGTGTGCCCGCCAGGACCTTTTTCAGTAAACATGTGCCTGCTGCACCGGCCTCTGAACAGGAAGCATGGAAGTAGCACCCCCACATCAGTGGACCCCCCCAACCTAGGTCCAAGCCCATATCTGGCACAGAGGCAGCCAACGAGTAGTGACGATGAAATGGACTTATATATTTTGCTAACTTGTACCCAATCATTGCAGGAAACTTAGATAAGTGGACAACAATAGCTGCAACCAGCAATAGTATTTTCTCCCGAAGCTGGCATAGTTCAGGAGATTGAGCTTCATGATAAGGTCCTCTTTCAAAAGAACCATTATCTACCAGATCTCCAGCAAGAAAAAGTAGGGTTACTTTACCAACTCTAAGCCCCCTTCTGATGATCAAGACTCCACTTGGATACCGCCTCTGTCTGAGAGTGAGACACGCCAGGAGAGACTTGGGAAAACCTTAGAGTTATGAATTAAGAAGAGGAGGATACAATGAGTCAGTCATTGTGGATGCTAGATCAGTTCCAGTGGAAACCAACTTTACCCTATCTCAACCTACTCTGAGGGATTTGGCACAGATACCACCACCACCACCAGATGCCATATTTGCAAAGGACCAGCATCGACCTACATCCACATCCACCTCCATAGACGTAGGCACTGTAGAAAGGCAAATGTCAAAACACCCACCTATGGCCAGTTTATCCAACATTGTCAGCGGAACCAGTATCAGAAAGTGGACTGCCCAAGTTTAGGACTTCCTTGCAGTTAGCAAGAAGGAGCTGAACATTGACATATGCTCCATTTGCAGAGCAAGTGGTTAGTTGGAATAGCGTTGATACAATCTATGGTACTGGAGGCCAAACAACCCATGTGAGAAAACGCCGCACAATCCAGTGGCAGGGGTACCCTAGCAGCCAAAAACTGGAAGTGGTGTTGGTGAATGAGGTGAAAGGTTGAGCAGGGTATCCGATCCAATCACGCTGAAAGGTGAAGAAGAGGAAGACATTTTTATTACGCAAATCAGTCCTGTTCACAGCAGTGCAGTAGTATTGCCCACATAAGCAACATCGCAATGAAACAAGACTCAAGTCAAGACATAAAGGCAAGAGCATACCGTGACTGCCCCAATGAGCTGCACATTGGACCTACCACCTTCTGCTCTAAAGAAGTCACCTGCATCAGTGGCACCAGAAAAGAAAAAAATCTAGGCTACTAATCCTAGCAAGTTTAGGCAGGAGAGGCAGTACGAATGCAACCACCAAACGGCATGTTTGTGCAATGTGAAGCTGGCAAAAAATGTTAGTGCTGGACCTACACCCTTTTTTTGTGGAAGTGGTCAGTTTTCTCGAATTTGTGACAGCCATCTGCCCGAAATGGAAGGTTCCAAGCTGGTCCTGTTTTGCCAGAGTTGCTGTTCCAGTGCTACATCATGATGTGCTGGAATTAGTTGGACAAGCTTTGCAGCAAAGTGCTGTTCACACTATCCAAGTGTCAAAAGACATGTGGACCAGTTGCCAAGTGACTGATTACATGTACATCACTGTACACAGTATTTTTTTGGGGGGGTTAGAGAAATGATATCTGTAGGTGTTGACACTGCTGAGATTTGTAATGGCACTCGGAAGCATGCAACAACAGTCATGTTTGCTATGGAGAAATCCCATTCTGCTGCAAAAATCGTGTAAGACTTTAAAAACAAGGTCTTTAAATGGCTGCGTCCATGAGAGCTTAACAATCGATTTGCCACCATGGACAATGACAGTAAGATAATTAAGGCTATGGCAGATGGTGGCTATTTCAGGGTCTTGTATATGGCACTTAACATCACATTAATTGTACAAGACTTTCTCAGAAAAGAAGGCCGAGTCAGCAACTTACTCTCCACTTGCAACAGAATCTGCTCTCATTTCAGCCATTCTTTTAAAGAACAGAAGCAGCTTGATAATAGAATGCTAGTTAAAGCACTCATACAGGAGGTTCCAACATGTTGGAACTCGACTTCTTACAATTTGCAACGCCTGTTTGAGCAGTACACACTGGTCAATAAATTTGTCATGCAACGAGGGGATGCAATTGTGAAATTCTTGATGATTGAAATTAACCAATGGGGCCTAGTCAAATGCATGACAGAGATGCTGCTTCCTTTTGAGGTTTTCACACGGAAGTCAGCAAGGAGGACAGTACCATGGGCCAAGCTATCCTGTTGTTGCAAATGTCACAGGAACAGTGATAGGAAATGTCTGAAAAGTATGCAGGAGTGGACAGAAAAACATATGTGCATGAGTTGGCGGAGAGCTTAATCCTCAGTGATGTCATCAGTGATGTCACTGACCATGTCATGAATGATGTAATATGTGACATTATCAGCAGTGGATTGGGGGCGCGTGAGTTATGAGAATAGTACAACTAACTATATCGGAGGTATTTCGCTGGTTTTGTCCGAGTGAAATATCCAGCTAACTATAACACCCCTAAAACGTATGATTTTTTTCAGTGAATTTTAAAGGTTTTTTAAATGCCATTTCCTAACTATATCAGGCCTTAAACCAATGGTTTTTTCAGTGAATTTCGAAGGTTTTTTAACTGCTAATTCCCAACTATAACATGTCTGAAACCTATGTTTTTTTCAGAGGTTTTGTAAATGACTAATTTTAAATGTATTAATTGCTATAATTATTTTTTTGATACTGATTTGCTACATTTTTTTACACTATTTATTTTTAGATATTTTATTTTTTAAATTACATTATAATTACATCATACATTACATTACAAAATATACCTTCTCAGAATGAATTACTTTAGTTTAAATACTTTGGAAATAGGCAATAGACTTTTAAGGACAGTACTTATTGTTGTTGCAATGGGCAACACAATTTCAAATACAATGCAACATTGAGCTCAATGTGAATTTCTAGTTAAATGCAATTAGTTACTTTATGGATTACTTTTCTAACTACAGGACTGGATCCTAGATTCAGTCCTTGGACATCTCCTAGTTGAGTATTTATTTATTATTTATTTTATTTCATTTTTAGTGTTTTCTATAGCGCGAATATGACCCTGCAAAGGGTGTCAGAGCGCTTTACAGTAGAATTTAAACAACACTCCTAACTTTACATATTACTAGACATTGGTGGTTGCAGTAATTGCAATTCCGAAGGGCTAACAGCAACCAAAAAGCTCACTGATAGATTACCATAAACTCTTAGAACTTTTTAAAACAATGAGATAAAAACGAGTATAACAGACCAACATTGTACAGTGAGCTGGTAGTGTGAAAATGTTGCCCGCCAGGCAGAATGAAATAAATATAGAACAGTTTTAAGGAATTATGGGAGAAATTTCCTCATATAAAACGATTTTGCTTCCTTTTTGAATTTTGCGATGGTTGGAATTCTTCTTAAGTCGGTGCGGCCCCATGCTCGGTCATATGTTCTTTCCTTATGGAAGCGCGCCGGTTTCAGTAGTAGATCAGCCTTGCTCCTGGAGGAACGTGACCTTCCCGACAGCGTGAGTTTCTGGACGAGGTAGACTGGAGTATTGTTGTGTATTGCTTTGTGGGTGATGCATGCCAGTTTGAACTTGATTCGTGCTTCGAAAGGAAGCCAGTTGAGAGCTTTCAAGTGGGGGGAGATATGGTCGACTTTTTTGGATCCCGCTATGAGTTTTGTGGCTGCATTAAGACATGCTTTCAACGGGGCTGTTGAGATCTTAGGCAGTCCAGCTAAGGTTGTGCAACCATATTCAATCCTTGAGATGACCAATGCTTGAACTGCTGTTTTGAGGTCTGCTTTATTTAAAAAAGGTTTTAGTTTTCGTAAGTAACTCAAGTGGAATCTGGCGTTTTTTGCCATTGTGTTGATATGTGCAGACATATTAAGGTTTTTGTCCAGAATGATACCCAGAGATTTAGTTGACTCCACAATCTTAGGAGTGCACTTTAGTGCAGTGATGAGGTTGGACCATCCTGCCATCAGTGTTTTGCTTTTTTTAGGGGTAATCAGAAGGAATTCAGTTTTTTTAGCATTTAGTTTTAAATGGTTCTTGGTTAGCCATAGAAGTGTTCTTGTTAGAGCTAGGTTCATTGTCTTTATATCATCAGTCGACGCAACCTTAATGTACAGCTGAGTGTCATCAGCATACATATGCAAAGCAATGTTAGCTTTTTGAAGTATTTCCTTATGAGGTTCTACGTATAGATTAAAGAGTGATGGAGATAGCGTTGAACCTTGTCGAACTCCAATAGTATTGTCGGTTGCGCTTGAAAGGGTTTGGTTGACAGTGAATTTTTGCGATCTATTCTCCAGAAAGGAGCGTTTTGGTTACAGTAGTGATTTTTAAGGAATATTATTGTATTTTAAAAGTTGACACTTAGAAACTTTTTCACATAGAATTACCAATGTTATCCTATGGGAGGAAATTCACTTAGCAGTTAATTAGTGTTATCGTTACTTTTTCTTACTCATTGTTGGATCCTGGATCCAGCACTGATGCAGCTCCTGTAAACAGTTAAAAGAATTCATTTAAGTCATACAGGCGATTTATGAGGAATATTTGTAGTTTGTGAAAATCAACACTTAGAAACTTTTCTGGTGAAAACCAGACAATGGATTCCAATGGAAGGAAATACAAGCTACTCGTAAGTACGGTTAGAATTACTTTTCAGGTTCAGTACTGGGCTAAAGGATGCAGCACTGGGTTCTCTCCTGATAACAGGTGAGTAAATCGGAATTCGTTGTTCGGATGATTTTAGGTGAATATTTTAAAGTTCGAAAACTCCACATTCAGAAGAATTTCCAAGTGAAACCAGTCAATGTTAACCTATGGAAGGAAATCCAAGTTACTGGTAAGTATGGTTAGAATTATTTTTCAGGATCAGTACTGGGCTCAAATATGCAGCACTGAGGTCTCTCCTGATAACAGGTAAGTAAAACGGAATTCGTAGTACATTCAGTAAGCGCCACGGAGCTGCGTAGCAGAGAGATGTAAAAAGGGGCACGGCCTGCACCACCTCTCTGCAACGCAGCGCAGTGGTGTTTCCTGGAAGAACCTGGTGGGCTACTTGGCCACCACGGTCCCTCAGGTTTAAAGTGGAATATTTTCCCCAACTTAAACCATGCTACAGGGCTTGTTTGCACACATCACATCAGGCCCCGTCCCCTCCCTTCACCATTGTGTAAACACACCCTGTCACCGTTCTAAGTTGAGAGATTAAGTCCCCTTCAATCCTAAGTGTCCCTAGGGTAAAAATCGTCCACTAGGTGCCTCCAGTAGCGCCACAGTGCTGTGTTGCAGAGAGGTGTAAAAAGGGGCGTGGCCTCTGAACACCTGTCTTCAACACAGTTCCCTGGCGCATACTGGAGATACCTGTTGGGCTATTTGGCCCTCAGGGACCCTCAGTATTAAAAAATAATTAATTCACCAACTTAAAACGCGCTGCAGGGCGCGTTTGCACAGTGGTGACGGAACGGGGCATGGCCTGAGGTGATATGTCTGCAAACACGCCCTGTGGCGAGTTTTAAGTTAGAGAATTCATTCCCACCAGGTACCTCCAGTATGCGCAAAGAGGCTGTCTTGCAGAGAGGTGTTCAGAGGCCATGCCCCTTTTTACAACACTCTGCAATGCAGCTCTGTGGCGCTTACTGGAGTACCTGGTGGGCTAGTTGGCCCCCAGGGACCCTCAGGATTGAACAGGAATTAATTCCCCAACTTAAACTGCACACATGTGAACTCAGACACTGCCCCCTTCACGCCTGTGCAAACGCACCCGTTGACGCGTTTTAAGTTGGAGGATTAACTCCCCTTGAATACTGAGGGTCCCTGGGGTGCAACTAGCCCACCAGCTACCTCCAGTAAAAGGGCCGTGGCCTCAGACACCTCTCTGCAACACAGCTCCCAGGCACATACTGGAGTTACCTGCTGGGCTAGTTGGCCCCCAGGGACCCTCAAGATTGCAGAAGAATTAATTCCTCAACTTAAAATGCACCACAGGGCAGTGGTGTTTGGGCAGTGTAGGGGGTCGTGCCGGGGGGGCAGTGTTTTTGGGTTTAGGTTAGCGCAGTGGTGTTTGGGTAGTGTGGGGGTCATGTCGGGAGTAGTGTTTTAAGGTTTAGGGCAGTGCAGTGCTGAATAGGTAGTGTAGGTAGATTTAGGATTTAGGGTAGTGCAGTGGTGTTTGTGTAGTGTATGGGGTCGTGTTTTAGGGTTTAGGGTAGTGCAGTGGTGTTTGGGTAGTGTAGGGGTTCATGCCGGGGGTAGTGTTTTAGGGTTCAGGGAAGCGCAGTGGTGTTTGTCTACTGTAGGGGTAGTGTTTTAGGGTTTAGGGTAGTGCAGTGGTGTTTGTGTAGTGTAGGGGCTCGTGCTGGGGGTAGTGTTTTAGAGTTTAGGGTAGTGCAGTGGTCTTTGAGTAGTGTAGGGGGTAGTGCTCACCAGGGAGTTAACTGGAAGTCTACTGCTGGTATTGAAAGTAATTGTTCAGTCTGCATGTCAGAATTTTCAAATTAAATAGAAGAGGATTTGAGATCTCTCTTAAAACATGCTCTAGTTTTTCTTTCTACAAGACTAACCATAATTTCTATGACAAAATGTTATTCCTTTTTAAAATAAATGTTTCACGTATTACCAGTTTATTCCAATTTTGTCATAAGTATGACTGTTAGTGCTCTAGATGTTGTTTAGAACACTCTCAGCTGCACTAGAATACATAGGAATCAACTGCCCGGCTGCTCCTGTTGAAATATAACAGGGAGGATATTTGAGATCTCACTTAAAACATGTCCTAATTTTTCTTTCTACTGCACTAACCATAATTTCTAGGACAAAATTAACCCGCTCATTGTATTCTTTTTTAAATTAAATGTTTTAAGTGTGACCAGTTTATTCCAATCAAGATGGCTTCAGGTGTGCCATACTTTTGTCATTAGTAAGACTGTTGTGCTCTGGTTTTTCTTTAGAACACTCTGGGAAGCTGCAGTAGAACACACATCAATAAACTGACAGGCTGCTCCTGTTTGAAATATAACAGAAAGATATTTGAGATCTCACCTAAAACATCTATTAATTTTTCTTTCTACAGCACTAACCATCATTTCTATGACAAACTATACCCCCTTAGTTTGTTCCTTTTTGAATTAAATGTTTTAAGTGTTACCAGTTTATTCCAATCATGATGACTTCAGGTGTGCCATAATGTTGTCAATAGTAAGGCTGTTAGCACTCTAGTTGTTCTTTAGCACACTTTGGGAAGCTGCAGTAGAACACAAAAGAATCAAATGACAGCCTCTGGTCTTGTTGGATGTACATGTTTTACTGAGAATGTCAGACTTCATTCTATGTCAGGACGAGGAAGAGGAAAGGACGTCATCTCATTATATATGCTGGACTGTCTTGGGTCTGTTATTATCATAGAGACAATCCCCTATGTTCATGGGATGTGTAGTTTGTTTTGCGCTTATCGTGTTTTTTACGATGTTCGTTGAATCTGCTATGTCAATAAAGTGGGGGAAGATCTGCATAATCCTCGCCTCCTAGTCCTTAATATAATTGAAGTTTTCTTTCTCGTAAGCTAGGAAAATTTTCGTTCTCACGTGACTGAGAAAGATAATGTGAATTTACAGAAAATATGCTCTCATTTTAGCTTCTGGAGCACCTTCCAAACCTCTATGGGACAAGTATGAGAAAATAGTTTTCTCTCAAACATGATTCATGATATCCCAGCAGAAGGCTTTTTCACATGGTAAAATCACCTTAGAACACACCACAATTCCTAAAATGAGTATGGTACCATCAACAAATGATTTATAATGCAACTTAAGCCTTAAAACCTTCTATTAACTGCAATGCTTTTAATGAGGTGCTATCATGTATATTGGTCTCAAGATGGCTGCCAACAATTTCTGGTTTGGAGTGTTGACAGACAGTTGACAGCCAATCAGCATGTAGCTCGTGCTCGGAATGTTAGATATATATATATTTTTTCTTTGATTTTCTCAGGAACTACTGGAGGGATTTACACCATTTAAGCAAAAGCATGATCTGCGAATCAGACTCTACCATTTTGCCTAATTTCTTGTAATTCCGTTCAGCAGTTCGGGCTGTAGCCGTGTCTAATCGTCCTATGGAAAATAACATAGGGAAAACACGTTTTGGGACCCCCCTTTTTTCTCAGCCCCCACTTGACAAATCCCCCCAAACTTTCAGGGAAGGTGCGGAGCAGAGCGGGCCATCTTCTTTGAGAAATTCGCGAAGATTCGTCCATCGGCGCCAAAGTTATTCTAAATAGGATGTTGTGGATTTCCTATGGAAACTAGGTCCTAACTATAACTACCTACTGGCGACCGCCAGTAGGTAATATGTATATATATATATGTACCGTTCACAATTCCATCGGGTAATCGTACACATAACAGAAGACAGTACTCACGAGGGAAGTAGTTCAAAAGATTTTATTCAGAACTCCGGGCAAACAAAAGACGCGTTTCTGCACTTAGCCTTTGTCAATTTCTGCACAAAAAACGCCGCAGCCATGTTTACATTTATATTTCCTGTATGTGTATTCCAGTATGGAAAGAGAAAACAGGCCAATCTCAAATTTGACTGTCTTTGTAACCGCCATCTTTGCATATCTAAAGATGAACCCACAAATATATCAAAACGAGGTATTACAATTAATACAATCACATTCCAAGTGTGTATAAATGCATCATAATGCCGTGTATCGGCAAAGCAAATTATCCTCAATAAGTTCATTGTCTTCTGACTGTCAAAGCAAAAACAACTATTGCCCACCAATGGGCCAGTCTCTGTTCCGTCCTTCATACCAGTATACATTTCATATATACATTTACCAGCCCTTTAATAGAACATTCTCATGTATTTCTATATACTATATTCATTCCGTTCAGTTAGTAATAAAAAAAGAGGAGAAATACCAGATCACAGCAAAAAATGTTCTTGACATCCTGGCTATATAGCATTCTCACCCCAGGTGTACTGAAAGTTCCTCACTGCTGTTCAAACCGTGTGGACTCTTACATTGCAGATGTATGATGTAACGTGATTCTAGTCGCCTAAGCTTCTGAATGCTGTTGCCGCCCCTAGGTCTGACTGGTACATGATCTACACAAAAATACATTAACAGATCCCTGTTACGATTATGTGCTTTGTTGTAGTGTCTAGCCACAGGGTATGAATCATCCTTATTGTTAATCGCTCTCATGTGCTCCAGAATACGTATCTTCACTGGATGAATAGTACTCCCAATGTAACGGAGTCCACATGGGCATACCAAACAATAAATGCAATACAGTGTGGTGCAAGTAAGAAACTTCTTGATTTTTTTGGGTATACTGAGGTTAGGGTCGTTATAGGACAGAACACGTTTACTTTTGTTTTACATTTACCGCATGGATAAAATCCATTTAGTGTTTTGAAGGAATTCTTTGCTGGTTCGGTGTCATGGTAACTGTGGACCAATTGGTCCTTTAGTGACCCAGCCTTTCGGAATGTTACTAGGGGATTAGGTGGCAAATCATCCTTTATGGTGCTGTATGTCAGTAAGGTAGGCCAATTCTTATGCATTATTCTTTTGAGTTGGCCAGAATTCTCCGAAAAAAACCGGTTATCATTCGGAAACATCCGTTTCCTGATTTCTTGTCACCTTTGTCCACCAATAGATCTTCTCTTCGAATATTGTTAACCCTGATTAGGGCAGAGGATAGAACAGCTTCGCTATAGCCTCTCACTCTAAAGCGTTGCATGCTCATTGCTGCAGATTTTTGGAGCCCAGAATCACATGTGTTATTCCTCTTCAATCTCAATAACTCCCCATAGGGGATGCTGTTAATGAGCTTTTTGGGATGACTACTGGTAGAAAATAAAGTTGAATTCCCAGCAGTTGTTTTGCAGTAAAGCTTTGTGTGTATCTGTCCATCTATTATAAATACTGTCAAATCTAAGTAATTAACCTCAGTTACACTTACTTCTCCTGAGAATATTAAGTTGACCTCATTGTCGTTCAGGATCTCGCTATATGATTCAGCCAAATCTGGTGAGCCATCAAATACAATGAACAAATCATCTATATAACGATACTATGCCGTCACCCTAGTGTTCCAGATATGGTTTGGTTCCGCCCAGGCCACCTGCTTCTACCACCAGCCAACGAACAGGTTCGTGTAGCTGGGGGCGAAGCAGGTGCCCATCGCAGTACCAGACACCTGTCTGAACAACTGTTTCTGAAATAGAAAGATGTTATGGGTCAGGCAAAAAATCACAAATTCACGTATACGGCTATGTTCAGAATACTTCAAGGGATTCTAGAAAGAATTTTAAAGCTGTTACTCCATCATTATGAGCAATACACGTATAGAAGCTCGTGATATCAAGAACCATTAGACAATAGCCCTCTTTCCATTCAATATCATCAATATGTTTCAGGAAGTCTTTTGTATCTTTCAGATACGATTTCAGTAAAACCACATGTTGTGAAATAAAGAAATCAATGTACATAGATAGGTGTTCAGTTAAGCTTCCTTGTGAGGCGATGATCGGCCTCCCTGGCGGGTTCCCAATGTCCTTATGAACCTTATGGTACAAAAGGGGGTGGTGATGGACGGAGCATCTGAACCAATCAAACACTCACACCCAGTCAACAGTTCTGGGTTTAATCCATCACCGTTCTTCAGCCAACTCTGCCACCCCAGTTCAGACATATCCATATGCAAATCAGTCTGTCCCTGTGCCTCATGGTAACAGTCCAGCCCGAACTGCCAAGCCATGCCTTCCCTGGACCGGAAACAAGCTTCCGAGGAACGGTTTCTGGCATTTCAGCCGTCTTCAGCCCGGCTTGCTTGAATCCAGTGGCAAAGTGAGCAAGGGACTCACGTCTGAGCATACCCTGCCAACTTATGGCGAACAAAATGACACAAAAGGGGGTGTTGATGGACGGAGCATCTGAACCAATCAAACACTCACACCCAGACAACAGATCTGGGTTTAATCCATCACTGTTCTTTAGCCCACACTGCCACCCCAGTTCAGACATGGCCATATGCAAATCAGTCTGACCCTGTGCCTCATTGGAAAAGTCCAGCCCGAACTGCCAAGCCATGCCATCCCTGGACCGGAAACAAGCTTCCGAGGAACGGTGTCTAGCATTTCAGCCGTCTTCAGCCCGGCTTGTTTGAATCCAGTGGCAAATTGAGCAAGGGACTCACGTCTGAGCATACCCTGCCAACTTAGGGCGAACAAAATGGCACAAAAGGGGGTGGTGATGGAGGGAGCGGTATGTAACCATTACAATGAAACTTTTACAATGGACTACTTTTACAACGCAACTTTTACAACGCAGGAACCATTACAACGAACTACCATTACAACGCATTTTTTTACAATGCAATACTTTTACAACGCAATACCTTTACAACGTAAGTATTGGTAAGTATATTATTATAGTAAAAATGTTATAAGTTTGGGTTTTTGGGTAAAGGGGTATTTTTAGGGTTCAGGTTCAGTTTTGAGTTTTTGGGTAAAGGGGTATTTTTAGGGTTCAGGGTCAGTTTTGGGTTTTTGGGTAAAGGGGTATTTTTAGGGTTCAGGGTCAGTTTTGGGTTTTTGGGTAAAGGGGTATTTTTAGGGTTCAGGGTCGGTTTTGGGTTTTTGGGTAAAGGGGTATTTTTAGGGTTCAGGGTCAGTTTTGGGTTTTTGGGTAAAGGGGTATTTTTAGGGTTCAGGGTCAGTTTGGGGTTTTTGGGTAAAGGGGTATTTTTAGGGTTCAGGGTCAGTTTTGGGTTTTTGGGTAAAGGGGTATTTTTAGGGTTCAAGGTCAGTTTGGGGTTTTTGAGTAAAGGGGTATTTTTAGGGTTCCACTCTGCCACCTCCGGTTCAGACATGGCCATATGCTATGACCCTGGCCATGTCTGAACTGGGGTGGCAGAGTGGGCTAAAGAACGGTGATGGATTAAAACCAGATCTGTTGACTGGGTGTGAGTGTTTGATTGGTTCAGATGCTCCGTCCATCTCCACCCCCTTTTGTACCATTTTGTTCGCTAAAAGTTGGCAGGGTATGCTCAGATGTGAGTCCCTTGCTCACTTTGCCACTGGATTCAAGCAAACCGGGCTGAAGACGGCTGAAATGCCAGAAAGCGGTCCTCGGAAGAAGGAGTTAGTAAAGTGGAGTAAGGACGGGTGTACGACAAGCGGGGGGTTTCCTGCTTCAAAATACCACTCACAATTCCATTGGGTAATCGTACCCGTAACAGAAGATGGCACTCACGAGGGAATGAGATCAAAAGATTTTATTCAGAACTCCGGGCAAACAAAAGACGCGTTTCGGCGCTTAGCCTTTGTCAATTGCGACGTGTTTCGGCGCTTAGCCTTTGTCAATTTCTGCACACAAAACGCCGCAGCCATGTTTACACATATATATTCTATATGTGTATTGCAGTATGGAAAGAGAAAACAGACCAATCTCAAATTTGACAGTCTTTGAAGCCGCCATATCGTAATATCTAAAGATGAACCCACAAATGCATAAAAACGAGGTATTACAATTAAAACAATCACTTTCCAAGTGTGTATAAATGCATCATAATGCCATGTATCGGCAAAGCAAATTATCCTCAATAAGTTCATTGTCTTGTGACTGTCAAAGCTAAAACAAACTATTGCCCACCAATGGGCCAGTCTCTGTTCCGTCCTTCATAGCAGTATACATTTCATATATACATTTACCAGCCCTTCAATAGAACATTCTCATGTATTTCTATACACTATATTAATTTTGTTCAGTTAGTAATCAAAAAGAGGAGAAATACCAGATCACAGCATAAAATGTTCTTGACATCCTGGCTATATAGCATTCTCACCCCAGGTGTACTGAAAGTTCCTCACTGCTGTTCAAACCCTGTGGACTCTTACATTGTAGATCTACGATGTAACGTGATTCTAGACGCCTAAGCTTCTGATTCCTGTCGCCGCCCCTAGGGCTGACTGGTACATGATCTACACAAAAATACATTAACAGATCCCTGTTACGATTATGTGCTTTGTTGTAGTGTCTAGCCACAGGGTATGAATCATCCTTATTGTTAATCGCTCTCATGTGCTCCAGAATACGTATCTTCACTGGATGAATAGTACTCCCAATGTAACGGAGTCGATATGGGCATACCAAACAATAAATGCAATACGGTGTGGTGCAAGTAAGAAACTTGTTGATTTTTTGGGGTATACTGAGGTTAGGGTCGTTATAGGACAGAACACGTTTACTTTTCTTACAAGCTTTACCTTTACCGCATGGATAAAATCCATTTAGTGTTTTGAAGGAATTCTTTGCTGGTTCGGTGTCATGGTAACTGTGGACCAATTGGTCCTTTAGTGACCCAGCCTTTCGGAATGTTACTAGGGGATTAGGTGGCAAATCATCCTTTATGGTGCTGTATGTCAGTAAGGTAGGCCAATTCTTATGCATTATTCTTTTGAGTTGGCCAGAATTCTCCGAAAAACCGGTTATCATTCGGAAACATCCGTTTCCTGATTTCTTGTCACCTTTGTCCACCAATAGATATTCTCTTCGAATATTGTTAACCCTGATTAGGGCAGAGGATAGAACAGCTTCGCTATAGCCTCTCACTCTAAAGCGTTGCATGCTCATTGCTGCAGCTTTTTGGAGCCCAGAATCACATGTTTTATTCCTCTTCAATCTCAATAACTCCCCATAGGGGATGCTTTTTATGAGCTTTTTGGGATGACTACTGGTAGAAAATAAAGTTGAATTCCCAGCAGTTGTTTTGCAGTAAAGCTTTGTGTGTATCTGTCCATCTATTATAAATACTGTCAAATCTAAGTAATTAACCTCAGTTACACTTACTTCTCCTGAGAATATTAAGTTGACCTCATTGTCGTTCAGGATCTCGCTATATGATTCAGCCAAATCTGGTGAGCCATCAAATACAATGAACAAATCATCTATATAACGATACTATGCCGTCACCCTAGTGTTCCAGATATGGTTTGGTTCCGCCCAGGCCACCTGCTCCCACCACCAGCCAACGAACAGGTTCGCATAGCTCGGGGCGAAGCAGGTGCCCATCGCCGTCCCAGACACCTGTCTGAACAACTGTTTCTGAAATAGAAAGATGTTATGGGTCAGGCAAAAAATCACAAATTCACGTATACGGCTATGTTCAGAATACTTCACGGGATTCTAGAAAGAATTTTAAAGCTGTTACTCCATCATTATGAGCAATACACGTATAGAAGCTCGTGATATCAAGAACCATTAGACCATAGCCGTCTTTCCATTCAATTTCATCAATATGTTTCAAGAAGTCTTTTGTATCTTTCAGATACGATTTCAGTAAAACCACATGTTGTGAAATAAAGAAATCAATGTACATAGATAGGTGTTCAGTTAAGCTTCCTTGTGAGGCGATGATCGGCCTCCCTGGCGGGTTCCCAATGTCCTTATTAACCTTATGGTACAAAAGGGGGTGGTGATGGACGGAGCATCTGAACCAATCAAACACTCACACCCAGTCAACAGTTCTGGGTTTAATCCATCACCGTTCTTCAGCCAACTCTGCCACCCCAGTTCAGACATATCCATATGCAAATCAGTCTGTCCCTGTGCCTCATGGGAACAGTCCAGCCCGAACTGCCAAGCCATGCCTTCCCTGGACCGGAAACAAGCTTCCGAGGAACGGTTTCTGGCATTTCAGCCGTCTTCAGCCCGGCTTGCTTGAATCCAGTGGCAAAGTGAGCAAGGGACTCATGTCTGAGCATACCCTGCCAACTTATGGCGAACAAAATGGCACAAAAGGGGGTGGTGATGGACGGAGCATCTGAACCAATCAAACACTCATACCCAGACAACAGATCTGGGTTTAATCCATCACCGTTCTTTAGCCCACACTGCCACCCCAGTTCGGACATGGCCATATGCAAATCAGTCTGACCCTGTGCCTCATTGGAACAGTCCAGCCCGAACTGCCAAGCCATGCAGTCCCTGGACCGGCAACAAGCTTCCGAGGAACGGTGTCTGGCATTTCAGCCGTCTTCAGCCCGGCTTGTTTGAATCCAGTGGCAAATTGAGCAAGGGACTCCCATCTGAGCATACCCTGCCAACTTACGGCGAACAAAATGGCACAAAAGGGGGTGGTGATGGAGGGAGCATCTGAACCAATCAAACACTCACACCCAGTCAACAGATCTGGGTTTAATCCATTACCGTTCTTAAGCCCACTCTGCCACCCCAGTTCAGTCATGGCCATATGCAAATCAGTCTGACCCTGTGCCTCATGGGAACAGGCAAGCCCGAACTGCCAAGCCATGCCTTCCCTGGACCGGAAACAATCTTCCGAGGACCGGTTTCTGGCATTTAAGCCGTCTTCAGCCCGGCTTGCTTGAACCCAGTGGCAAAGTGAGCAAGGGACTCACGTCTGAGCATACCCTGCCAACTTATGGCGAACAAAGTGGTACAAAAGGGGGTGGTGATGGACGCAGCATCTGAACCAATCAAACACTCACACCCAGTCAACAGATCTGGGTTTAATCCATGATGGACGGAGCATCAGAACAAATCAAACACTCACACCCAGTCAACAGATCTGGGTTTAATCCATCACCCTTCTTTAGCCCACTCTGCCACCTCCGGTTCAGACATGGCCATATGCTATGACCCTGGCCATGTCTGAACTGGGGTGGCAGAGTGGGCTAAAGAACGGTGATGGATTAAAACCAGATCTGTTGACTGGGTGTGAATGTTTGATTGGTTCAGATGCTCCATCCATCTCCACCCCCTTTTGTACCATTTTGTTCGCTATAAGTTGGCAGGGTATGCTCAGATGTGAGTCCCTTGCTCACTTTGCCACTGGATTCAAGCAAGCCGGGCTGAAGACGGCTGACATGCCAGAAAGCGGTCCTCGGAAGAAGGAGTTAGTAAAGTGGAGTAAGGAGAGTAAGGAAAGGGAAAAGAGTGAAAGAGCTTGCGCGTGAATTTAAATAAATCAATTCTTGTGAATATATATATATATATATAGATATATATATCACTGCTCCAAAACACCAGCAAGTTGCTCTCAAGGACGGGTGTACGACAAGCGGGGGTTTTCCTGCTTCAAAATACCACTCACAATTCCATTAGGTAATCGTACCCGTAACAGAAGATGGCACTCACGAGGGAATGAGATCAAAAGATTTTATTCAGAACTCCGGGCAAACAAAAGACGCGTTTCGGCGCTTAGCCTTTGTCAATTGCGACGTGTTTCGGCGCTTAGCCTTTGTCAATTTCTGCACACAAAAGGCCGCAGCCATGTTTACATATATATTTTCTGTATGTGTATTGCGGTATGGAAAGAGAAAACAGACCAATCTCAAATTCGACAGTCTTTGAAGCCGCCATATCGGAATATCTAAAGATGAACCCACAAATGCATAAAAACGAGGTATTACAATTAATACAATCACTTCCCAAGTGTGTGTAAATGCATCATAATGCCATGTATCGGCAAAGCAAATTATCCTCAATAAGTTCATTGTCTTGTGACTGTCAAAGCTAAAACAAACTATTGCCCACCAATGGGCCAGTCTCTGTTCCGTCCTTCATAGCAGTATACATTTCATATATACATTTACCTGCCCTTCAATAGAACATTATCATGTATTTCTATACACTATATTAATTTTGTTCAGTTAGTAATCAAAAAGAGGAGAAATACCAGATCACAGCATAAAATGTTCTTGACATCCTGGCTATATAGCATTCTCACCCCAGGTGTACTGAAAGTTCCTCACTGCTGTTCAAACCCTGTGGACTCTTACATTGTAGATCTACGATGTAACGTGATTCTAGACGCCTAAGCTTCTGATTCCTGTCGCCGCCCCTAGGGCTGACTGGTACATGATCTACACAAAAATACATTAACAGATCCCTGTTACGATTATGTGCTTTGTTGTAGTGTCTAGCCACAGGGTATGAATCATCCTTATTGTTAATCGCTCTCATGTGCTCCAGAATACGTATCTTCACTGGATGAATAGTACTCCCAATGTAACGGAGTCCATATGGGCATACCAAACAATAAATGCAATACGGTGTGGTGCAAGTAAGAAACTTGTTGATTTTTTGGGGTATACTGAGGTTAGGGTCGTTATAGGACAGAACACGTTTACTTTTCTTACAAGCTTTAAATTTACCGCATGGATAAAATCCATTTAGTGTTTTGAAGGAATTCTTTGCTGGTTCGGTGTCATGGTAACTGTGGACCAATTGGTCCTTTAGTGACCCAGCCTTTGGGAATGTTACTAGGGAATTAGGTGGCAAATCATCCTTTATGGTGCTGTATGTCAGTAAGGTAGGCCAATTCTTATGCATTATTCTTTTGAGTTGGCCAGAATTCTCCGAAACACCGGTTATCATTCGGAAACATCCATTTCCTGATTTCTTGTCACGTTTGTCCACCAATAGATCTTCTCTTCGAATATTGTTAACACTGATTAGGGCAGAGGATAGAACAGCTTCGCTATAGCCTCTCACTCTAAAGCGTTGCATGCTCATTGCTGCAGCTTTTTGGAGCCCAGAATCACATGTGTTATTCCTCTTCAATCTCAATAACTCCCCATAGGGGATGCTTTTAATGAGCTTTTTGGGATGACTACTGGTAGAAAATAAAGTTGAATTCCCAGCAGTTGTTTTGCAGTAAAGCTTTGTGTGTATCTGTCCATCTATTATAAATACTGTCAAATCTAAGTAATTAACCTCAGCTACACTTACTTCTCCTGAGAATATTAAGTTGACCTCATTGTCGTTCAGGATCTCGCTATATGATTCAGCCAAATCTGGTGAGCCATCAAATACAATGAACAAATCATCTATATAACGATACTATGCCGTCACCCTAGTGTCCCAGATATGGTTTGGTTCCGCCCAGGCCACCTGCTCCTACCACCAGCCAACTAACAGGTTCGCGTAGCTGGGGGTGAAGCAGGTGCCCATCGCAGTCCCAGACACCTGTCTGAACAACTGTTTCTGAAATAGAAAGATGTTATGGGTCAGGCAAAAAATCACAAATTCACGTATACGGCTATGTTCAGAATACTTCACGGGATTCTAGAGAGAATTTTAAAGCTGTTACTCCATCATTATGAGCAATACACGTATAGAAGCTCGTGATATCAAGAACCATTAGACAATAGCCCTCTTTCCATTCAATTTCATCAATATGTTTCAGGAAGTCTTTTGTATCTTTCAGATACGATTTCAGTAAAACCGCATGTTGTGAAATAAAGAAATCAATGTACATAGATAGGTGTTCGGTTAAGCTTCCTTGTGAGGCGATGATCGGCCTCCCTGGCGGGTTCCCAATGTCCTTATGAACCTTATGGTACAAAAGGGGGTGGTGATGGACGGAGCATCTGAACCAATCAAACACTCACACCCAGTCAACAGTTCTGGGTTTAATCCATCACCGTTCTTCAGCCAACTCTGCCACCCCAGTTCAGACATATCCATATGCAAATCAGTCTGTCCCTGTGCCTCATGGGAACAGTCCAGCCCAAACTGCCTAGCCATGCCTTCCCTGGACCGGAAACAAGCTTCCGAGGAACGGTTTCTGGCATTTCAGCCGTCTTCAGCCTGGCTTGCTTGAATCCAGTGGCAAAGTGAGCAAGGGACTCACGTCTGAGCATACCCTGCCAACTTATGGCGAACAAAATGGCACAAAAGGGGGTGGTGATGGACGGAGCATCGTAACCAATCAAACACTCACACCCAGTCAACAGTTCTGGGTTTAATCCATCACCGTTCTTCAGCCAACTCTGCCACCCCAGTTCAGACATATCCATATGCAAATCAGTCTGTCCCTGTGCCTCATGGGAACAGTCCAGCCCGAACTGCCGAGCCATGCCTTCCCTGGACCGGAAACAAGCTTCCGTGGAACGGTTTCTGGCATTTCAGCCGTCTTCAGCCTGGCTTGCTTGAATCCAGTGGCAAAGTGAGCAAGGGACTCACGTCTGAGCATACCCTGCCAACTTATGGCGAACAAAATGGCACAAAAGGGGGTGGTGATGGACGGAGCATCGTAACCAATCAAACACTCACACCCAGACAACAGATCTGGGTTTAATCCATCACCGTTCTTTAGCCCACACTGCCACCCCAGTTCAGACATGGCCATATGCAAATCAGTCTGACCCTGTGCCTCATTGGAACAGTCCAGCCCGAACTGCCAAGCCATGCCTTCCCTGGACCGGAAACAAGCTTCCGAGGAACGGTGTCTGGCATTTCAGCCGTCTTCAGCCCGGCTTGTTTGAATCCAGTGGCAAATTGAGCAAGGGACTCACGTCTGAGCATACCCTGCCAACTTACGGCGAACAAAATGGCACAAAAGGGGGTGGTGATGGAGGGAGCATCTGGACCAATCAAACACTCACACCCAGTCAACAGATCTGGGTTTAATCCATCACCGTTCTTTAGCCCACTCTGCCACCCCAGTTCAGTCATGGCCATATGCAAATCAGTCTGACCCTGTGCCTCATGGGAACAGTCCAGCCCGAACTGCCAAGCTATGCCTTCCCTAGACCGGAAACAAGCGTCCGAGGACCGGTGTCTGGCATTTCAGCCGTCTTCAGCCCGGCTTTCTTAAATCCAGTGGCAAAGTGAGCAAGGGACTCACGTCTGAGCATAGCCTGCCAACTTATGGCGAACAAAATGGTACAAAAGGGGGTGGTGATGGACGGAGCATCTGAACCAATCAAACACTCACACCCAGTCAACAGATCTGGGTTTAATCCATCACCGTTCTTTAGCCCACTCTGCCACCCCAGTTCAGTCATGGCCATATGCAAATCAGTCTGACCCTGTGCCTCATGGGAACAGTCCAGCCCGAACTGCCAAGCCATGCCTTCCTGGACCGGAAACAAGCTTCCGAGGACCGTTTCTGGCATTTTAGCTGTCTTCAGCCCGACTTGCTTGAATCCAGTGGCACAGTGAGAAAGGGACTCAGGTCTGAGCATACCTTGCCAAATTACGGCGAACAAAATGGCACAAAAGGGGGTGGTGATGGACGGAGCATCTGAACCAATCAAACACTCACTCCAAGTCAACAGATCTGGGTTTAATCCATCACCGTTCTTTAGCCCACTCTGCCACCCCAGTTCAGACATGGCCATATGCAAATCAGTCTGACCCTGTGCCTCATGGGAACAGTCCAGCCCGAACTGCCAAACCATGCCTTTCCTGGACTGGAAACAAGCTTCCGAGGACCGGTGTCTGGCATTTCAGCCATCTTCAGCCCGGCTTGTTTGAATCCAGTGGCAAAGTGAGCAAGGGACTCACGTCTGAGTATACCCTGCCAACTTATGGCGAACAAAATGGTACAAAAGGGGGTGGTGATGGGCGGAGCATCTGAACCAATCAAACACTCACACCCAGTCAACAGATCTGGGTTTAATCCATCACCGTTCTTTAGCCCACTCTGCCACCCCAGTTCAGACATGGCCATATGCAAATCAGTCTGTTCCTGTGCCTCATGGGAACAGTCCAGCCCGAACTGCCAAGCCATGCCTTCCCTGGACCGGAAACAAGTTTCCGAGGACCGGTTTCTGGCATTTCAGCCGTCTTCGGCCCGACTTGCTTGAATCCAGTGGCAAAGTGAGCAAGGGACTCACATCTGAGCATACCCTGCCAACTTATGGCGAACAAAATGGTACAAAAGGGGGTGAAGATGGACGGAGCATCTGAACCAATCAAACACTCACACCCAGTCAACAGATCTGGGTTTAATCCATCACCGTTCTTTAGCCCACTCTGCCACCCCAGTTAAGACATGGCCAGGGTCATAGCATATGGCCATGTATGAACCGGAGGTGGCAGAGTGGGCTAAAGAACGGTGATGGATTAAACCCAGACCTGTTGACTGGGTGTGAGTGTTTGATTTGTTCTGATGCTCCGTCCATCATGGATTAAACCCAGATCTGTTGACTGGGTGTGAGTGTATGATTGGTTCAGATGCTGCGTCCATCACCACCCCTTTTTGTACCACTTTGTTCGCCATAAGTTGGCAGGGTATGCTCAGACGTGAGTCCCTTGCTCACTTTGCCACTGGATTCAAGCAAGCCGGGCTGAAGACGGCTGAAATGCCAGAAACCGGTCCTCAGAAGCTTGTTTCCGGTCCAAGGAAGGCATGGCTTGGCAGTTCGGGCTGGACTGTTCCCATGTTGCACAGGGTCAGACTGATTTGCATATGGCCATGTCTGAACTGGGGTGGCAGAGTGGGCTAAAGAACGGTGATGGTTTAAACCCCGATCTGTTGACTGGGTGTGAGTGTTTGATTGGTTCAGATGCTCCGTCCATCACCACCACCTTTTGTACCACTTTTTTCGCCATAAGTTGGCAGGGTATGCTCAGACGTGAGTCCCTTGCTCACTTTGCCACTGGATTCAAGCAAGCCGGGCTGAAGACGGCTGAAATGCCAGAAATCGGTCCTCGGAAGCTTGTTTCTGGTCCAGGGAAGGCATGGCTTGGCAGTTCGGGCTGGACTGTTCCCATGAGGCAAAGGGTCAGACTGATTTGCATATGGCCATGTCTGAACTGGAATGGCAGAGTGGGCTAAAGAACGGTGATGGATTAAACCCAGATCTGTTGACTGGGTGTGAATGTTTGATTGGTTCAGATGCTCTGTCCATCACCACCCCCTTTTGTACCACTTATGAACCTTAGGCACGTAACAAAATGTAGGAGTAAAAGGATTCAAACAACGCAAGAATAGGTACTCATTAGAGTCCAACATGTTCTTTTTGTACCAAGAGGTAATCAATAAATGATAATCTGTGATGCTTTGATTGTATTCATGGTCATTAATTCTTTCATATTGCAAAATGTCATCCAACTGACGGTAGGCTTCTCTCTCATATTGGGCTTTAGTGAGTAACACGATATTCCCGCCTTTGTCTGAAGGCTTGCAGACCAAAGAGGTGTCTTGGGACAGTCTATTCAATGCCAATTGTTGTTTGGTGAAGTTCTTGTTACTCTTGATGTGTTTACGATCATTGCGCAAGCGATTAAGATCTTTAATTACAGCTCCAGGGAAGGCATCTATGGCATCTGTGGCCATTTGTGGAAGAAATACCGATGTAGGTTTAAAAGGACTGAGGCCTCTACTTTGTTGGATCTCCAACTGTGCCACCAGTTGAGTGGGACCGATGGTATTGTCTTCAATATCCGTATTTTCAGTTCTTAAACCTTCTAATACGTTCAATGCTGTAATGTCCTTGCTAGTTAAGCCATCAGTTTCAGTTCCACCTTGTCCTGAATTTATTGCTTTTGTTGTGGATGGATTCCTTCAAGCAAGGGGACACAGCACAAAGCAAAGTCCTTCCTGCTCCTTGCCAGCAAAGCAACAGCAGGTCAGTCCAGCAGAGCAACAGCAGGACAGTCTTCCTTCTTCAGTTTCAGCTTTCTCCTTGGCAGAGGTTCCTTCTTGATTCCAGGATGATCTAATTTTCTGTTGTCAGGAGTCCTGTACTTATACCCCTAAAGTCTTTGTTCTCTTGGTGCATGTGGGCCCTGAGCCCGGTCTGAACCAGTTCTGGGTGGTTCCTGAGTACTTTGTTTTGCTGGCTGTATCTTTCCTTTCAGGGTGAGGGGCTGGGTCCTCAGCCGCCCAGCAGGGGGGTGGAGCCAGCATTGTGGAAGGCAGGCACAGCCCTATTCAGCCCAGGTGCTAACTCCTCCCACCACTCCAGTTGCAAATGCAGTCATTCAGCCTAGTGATGACTCATCCAGCCTCCTGGGGAATCCCCCAGCCCCTGTCACTCTCAAACCAGACAGTCAATACACAAACAGGCCCAGGCACACAGAAGGGTCAGACAAGAGAACAGCAACTTTCTAAAAGTGCTGTTCTCAAACACAGGATTTAAAAACAACCTTTCCTAAAAGATGTGGTATTAAATTCTGAGTTCAGGGATACTAGATACTTATGTCTTATCTTGTTCCTATGGGAAGAAATGCTGTTAACCACTGTAGCCAGCATCCCCCATGTTAACCTATGGAGCAAGATAGCCTTACAGTAGTGAAAAACGAAAATGGCTGCCATTCACTACCAGAGCATGTCACCTGCACCAGTACATGCTCTACCTTTTACATACACTGCACCCTGCCCAGGGGGGTACGTTGGGCCTTCCATAGGGGTGACTGATGTGTACAAAAAGGGAAGGGTTAGGCCAGGAGGACATGGCAGTTCTAAACCGGACACAGGCACTGCAGTGTCAGGCCTGAGACATCATTTTAGGGCTACTCCTGTGGGTGGCACAATCAGTGCTGCAGGCCCACTAGTAGCATTTGTCATCACCAGCCGTGGTACACCCAGTGCACTTTACTAGGGACTTCATGGTGATACAAATATGCCAAACATGTATATTCAATCAGAATAACAATTTACACAGGGAGGACTTACACTCTGGCACTGATCAGCAGTGGCAGAGTGTCCAAAGCATCTAAACCAGCAAAAATGCAGCACAGCATCAAAAATACAGGAGGTAGAGGCAAAAAAGATAGGGGAAACCATGCCAAAGATGCAAGGTCTAACAAGTCCATACCAGCATAGCTAATTTTTGGCAGTAGGTTGATCGTAAAGGGACTGAATCCATCCAAGAAATTGCCCCTGAAATCCGAATGCCTTCAATACAGCCCATAGATAGCCCCACCCCACTCGGTCAAATGCTTTCTCAGCATCTAGCATGACCATTCCGAGTGGGGAGGAGCAACTGGAAGCAACATCAAAAGCAGGTATTGCTGTATTTACATGGGCAGTCGTGTCCCTCTCCAGCACAAATCCCTGCTGCTGTAAATTGACCAATTCTGCTATAAAGGGGCCGAGTCGATTAGCCAGAATCTTTGAAAACATCTTCGCGTCCGTGTTTATTAACTAGATGGGTCTGTACGACCCACACTCGTCTGCAAGTTTATGTTTTTTAAGAAAGAAAACAAATTTGGCTGTATTCCACGATATTGGGGCTTTGCCTGTTTCTCCGATCGAGTCTATGACTAGACTAAAGAGAGGAAGTAATTTCTGAATACATATTTTATAGAGTTCAATGGGAAGCAGGTCTTCTCCCGCTGCCTTACCCGATGGGAGAGAGGCAATTGCTGACCGGATCTCAGTAGAGGTAATACTTTCATCAAGTTGATCAATTCCTTCTATCTCTCGTTGTTCGGTCATATTAATATTGATATATGATAATATGCTTTGATTAGTAGGAGTAGTTTCTGGAGTATATAGAATTCTATAGTATTTAACAAATTGGTCTAAAATTTGATCTTGTTGGCTATAAGTTATAGAGTTTGTTCCTTTTATAATCTTGATTACAGTTTTAGCCTTTTTATCAGCTGTTTTATAAGCTAAGATCTTACTGATTCTGTCTCCGCTCTTATATTGTGTAAAATGAAATTTATGTAATTTCACACTGTGTTTCTCCCTTAGCAGTATTTTTATTAGCTGTCCGAAGATTCACTAATTCCATTTTTAATTTATCAACATTAGAACCCCCATTTTGAAGTGCTTCTGCCAGTTTAGTTTCCAAAGCCAGAGCTGTTGAAGTCATAAGTTTCATTTCTTTCCTTAGTTCTGAGTTCTTTCTAAAAACGAATTGCTGGGCAAAGCCCCTTATGCTGGCCTTGCAAGCGTCCCACACAGATGTTACTGCAGCCGAATTTAAATTAATCTCTATAAATTCAGAAATATGAGGTTTAAGTTGAAAGATAAAAGCTGCATCAGATAATACATATCTTGGAAACGTAACCTGCCTGAAACCTTGTTTCCTGGTAGAAAGACTAAATTCTAGGAGAATGGGGTTATGATCTGATGTTACTCTCGGGCACAATTCAAAGCTACTGGAATTCAAGATACTCTCTGTGACCCAGACCAAATCTATTCTAGAACATAATTTGCATGGTAAAGAATAATAAGTAAACCCGGCAAGGTTAGGATGTATAGTACGCCAAGCATCTTTTAGATTATGCAGGCGACTAAGTTCTAGTATCGCAGCACGTGTTTTGAGTATTCGCTGGAAAGCGCCGCGTCTAGTGGTATCTAAATCATAATTCATAACACAATTAAAACCGCCCATAACTAGTATCTCTCCTTCCCAATCTAATAATTCAATATTTAGTCGATCATAAATAGATGGTTCATCAATGTTGGGTCCGTATACTACACACAGTACCAATTTACAAAATTCTACTTGTGCTATTGCCCATCGACCCGCCTTATCGGCAGCGGTACGGTTTATTTTAAGATTTAAATATTTCTGCTTCAGTATTGCAACTCCCCTAATAGAGGCTTTTAAAGAAGAACATACAATAAGTTCATAGCCCAATTGCCCTAATATTTTCTTATCTTGAAATCTGATGTGGGTTTCAGAAAGTAATACAAAATGGGGTTTGTACATATTGAGTTCTTCCTCAACCAGCCTCCTCCGAGTCTTATTATTCAAACCGGCCACGTTCCAGGTAAGGCACCTAAAGAAATACATTACTTATAAAAAAGTACATTGTCTTCTCTGTATAATTGTAACCCATAGTGTAGATAATTTTAATAGTCTTTTCTGACATTTCTAACAGTTCTGATTCTCGCGCTGAAATTTTACAATTTTTAACCCCACAACCCTTAAACCCCACCCCGGACCCTACCCCCCTTGGCCCGCTGCCGAGCCACCAACCCCCCACCCATTTGTCCCTGAGGAAAACCACCCCTCTGACCCTTGCTGCCGCTGGAAGGGCAGACCTAGCAGAGAGACAGCATTGGAGCGCCCCGCCCCCTACAGCCTTGTAGAAAAAAAAACATAAGGGAAAGAAGAAGAACTTTGAGGAGAAAAAGAAAAAAAAAGGAATAGAGAAAAAAAGAAAAAAAAGGGGAGAAGGGACTCCCTTTGCTCTAGCAATAATTATCAAGTGTAATCAATTATCAAACTAAGGTATATTGATCCCAGTAGAGAAGAGCCAGGGAGTGAGGCAGTAACCTTTCAGACAGGACCTCCAAAGAGAAATGAAGAATACCCCCCAACACTCTCCAGCCACTTAATATATAACAAGCCTGATTCACCCTGTGCGAAAACCAATAAGAAGCAAGCATTCAGTTCCCTAAAGCAGAGTCATAGTTCTTTTCCTGTATTTATATTCGAGTTAATATTCGTTAGCCTGATTTATAACCAAATTTATGTAGCGCTGCCTCAGCTTCGTTCAAATCCGTTAAGGAAAATGTATGGCCATCCTTGATCACTTTCAGGCGAGCCGGTTCTTGGAGGAACACCTGTGCCCCCAGTGATTTAAAAGGATCTATAAGTTGACGCAGTTTCCACCTTTTCTCCATTGTAACCTTACTTAGATCCGATTTAACAAAGAAGGTGATATCTCCAATTGTAACAGGCGAATTGAGCCTCACTTTAAGAGATACGGCTTGCCTTACTAAAAAATTGTTGAAGTAGATCAGAAAGGGACGGGGAAATTTGCTCGTTCTATTTCTTTGTATTAGTGGTAGTCTGTGAACTCTTTGGAGCTGGGAGTCCCAGTCCCAATCCGCTAAGTCTGGAAAGGCTGTCTGAAGTAAATGAACCATGTAGGCTCTCGGATCTGCTCCCTCTACTCCTTCAGGAATTCCAAAAATTCTGAGATTCTGCCTCCTCTGGCGATTCTCCATATCTTCAATCTTATTCTGCATGCTCATAATCTGAGTATCATGTTGAGTGGTTAAAGTCTCTGTGCGGATAGAAAGTTCTTCAACACCAACCACCCTTTGTTGTAGTTCATTTATCTCTTGTGTCATCCCACCAAGTTTACTTGTTACTTCTGATATAAAGTTCTGCATCTTGATGTTGTCATCACTTAACTTAAAGAAGTGTTGTGGAGCTTCCCAGCGATTATCGGAAAGTGTCTTTACTATCAGATCTAAAGAGGTATGATTATCCCCAGGATCTCTTATTTGATCTGGACCGAGAGCCGAAGCAGCAGACATCGTGGCATATGACCTGGTAGCTATTATGCCAGCTGAGATTGTGAGTTGTGCTTCGGGACCAGCGTCTGCTATCAATACTTCTTTTGTTGATATAGCTGTCCTAGTACAACTCATTTCAAAGCGTGCTTCTGGTTCTGGTTCTGATTCTAGTTCGTTCTGTGGTCCAAATATAGAACTCTCTTGGGTTACGAGATTTGGGGGTAAATCGGAAGCAGCAGGGGGGGAGAAGTTACATACATGTCCTCAGTGGGGCAATTGCCAGATAAGCGTAGTACCATGCTCTTTACCCCTCCCTTCGTCTGTATCCATTTACGCAAATTGCTCTCCTCATTAATAGGTTTGCCTCGTAGATTAGAGTTCAAAATGGAGCTTGAGAGGGCAGCAACATTAGGACTCTTCCCTTTTTTAGATTTATTTTTGGCTTTAGACTTTCCTTTCTTCTGGCCCAGTTGTTTTGACATATTTACTGGGGAGTTAGGTATCCCCTCTTCCACCTCCTCATATTCATCATTTGAGTAGTCTTCCCCCTCATTAGTGTCAGCAAGGGAATGCTTCCTGTGACAGACCGGTGCAATTAAATCTACTTTTTCTCTATCTACTGGAGCGGCTAGGTTTATAATTTCTTCAGAGTGACATATGGGTTCAGGTACCAGAGTCAGTTTCATATTTAAATCTGGAAAGTCTTCCTCACTGAGATCTTTTTCTCGTGAGTACAACATATTAGTATCTCCAGCAGCTCTAATTATTTGTGAGCCATTATTGACACTGTTAGCGATTCCCAATGGGGCTGCAAAAAGTGAGGCTCATGAATATTATTGAGCCACTCTCAATTTGCAACCCTTTGGGAATAGATGGCCCTCCCAGGGATGGTGGCCTTTTGGGCTCTGCAGACCTTTATGTCTGAGACTGCTTTTAAATAATGCAGTTTGTTTTAATGTAACCTCTTTTACTTAAAGGAAAACAGGATGCATTTCTTTTAATGAAATGTTGTCGTTTCATTTTTTAAATGCAGGCAGTGGTCTCTGGGACCACTGCCTGCCCTTAAAAAATATTTCCCCATGCATTCCCAAAGGGAATGGGTTCCCCTTCCTGTTTACGAATGCTTTACCACCTACTAGAAGTAGGTGGTAAATTGCGGCCGCAAAACAGTCATACATAGGGCTCAAACTCGCTATTAGGAAGGGACACCCTTCAAACGCCCCTTCCTAATAGCGAGTCACAAATCCTAAATAGTGAGTCGCAACAAATTGTGACTCACTAATTAGGGTTTGCACATGGCCCTTAGATATTTTTGCATGTGCAAACGGGTCGCAAAACCCACTTGAGCATGCAAAAATACTTCATAAATCTGGACCTCTGTGTGTGAGTAAGTGTTCTGATGTTTTAAAAAAGAGGGAGTAAGAGGTAGATATTTTATGGTATGTTTTTCTATTTTTAGGGAAAAGTGTGCCAAATGAGCATGGTAAAGGGAGTTGGCATCCCTTCACCTCTGAGGGAAGCCAGACTTGCATTCCAAAGTAGGTGGGCTCTTTGAAGCTCCCTGCCTTTGAATGTTAATATACCACCCTTCCTGGAGGAGGTAGAAACACCTCCTTCCAGAGCAGGCATTGTTCCTGACCTCCTGAGAGCATGAACTCTCATCCCCAGTAGTCAGAAGTTCGTCTGTGGTGAAAGCCTGGACTATACCAGTCAACCAGCACACTAGAGGGCTGGTAGGTTTCAGAGGGTACCTCTATGGTACCATCTGGGTGCATGTACTAAAAAATTCATCACTAAAATCAGGGTGGGTTTACTAAGTTGAGGTGTTTGTTACCAAGCACTATATTTTTCAATGAAGCCATTGTGTAGCTGAGGAATTCATTTTGACCAGTGCACTGTACATACCTTAAGATGGCATCCCTACTCACTTACAATATCCAGTAATAGAATTAGACATCACAGGGCATATCTGCTCATGCAGATATATCCTCAAGTGAAATATAATGCATCCTGCCTTAGGCCTCAAAGACCTGCTGTAGGGTTGACTTAAGTATATTATTTTCAGTGAATTTGGCAGGACACACGTGTGTGTGATGTTTTTGCTCGTGGTGTGAACCATATCAAGCAGACTGCAATGGCAGTCTGTGTGGAATTTATGTGTGGGTCTTAGGGTGGCATACGTTATGCTGTAGCCCTTTTTGACCCTCTTTAGCAATCATGCCCTAAGTACCTGTGGTACCATTCACTAGAGACTGACAGGGATGCTAAAGTCCTTAGCCAATTGTAGCACAATCAGACAACACCTTGTTTTGAGGAAGGAGCACTGGCACTGAGGTCTGACTAACAGACCTCAGTGCACTATCAGAAATAAAAAAATCAGCATCCAGTACCTAAAAAGGGGGTAAAAAGTGGGGGATGACTGCAATAAAAACCCAGTTTCCTACAGAAAACTTTAACAAAAATTATAGATTCATATGAGAATTACAGCAATTGAATCCATGCACGCACACAAGCAGCTTTAAAAAATGAATAATGGCATGCAGAAAGCTCCAATTAAAAGCAGTGTATGCAAATATATCACAGGCAAATATATGTTCATACTATGAAACCGGAGCAAAAGGTGTCCCAGGGGGCGGTAAATGTGTCAAGGAGATACCAGTGTAAGTAACATGTACAGTACTACGTTTGCTGTGCAGGAAAACGTATTACATTTTAACATAAACTGATATTTCTGTGGAAATTTAATATTCGCAGCCACATCAAGTCAGATGGGAGTTGCTTGACAGGATTTGCAGCACTGCGATTTCATTAACAGGCATAAATGATAAAATCCTGCTTTCCAGTAGCTCTAGACTTTCACCACAAAGCAGATGCTAAAAATAAATTCAGTGTCCTGCCCACTTCCTCGAACCATCGACCCAGTCCACTTTAAAGAAGAGTGTTGGCCTTTAAAGTGGGCATACCATATTTTGAAAAGTGAATACATTTTTCTGGCAAATGGAGAAATAAATGTAAGTATTTTTTCTCTTGAACTTTTTTTATGTTGTTGTTGCTCTGCCTTCCTCAGAAAACTGGTGACTAAGACTATTTAATTGTGGATTTCACATAGGCGGGTACTGATCTACACTTTTTGTGCCTCTGTCGCAGGTTACTTAGGGAGATTACAAAAATACCAACCTGCAGGAGTGCTATTGTCGCTTTTGGGTTTTATCTTGTGGTCTACACATCCATGAAACCACTTCAGTTGTCTACAGCCCGCAATGTAAATGCCAGAGTGACTCGAAGGTTGGCCTCGCTTCCCCCTTTACTAGGACATGCATCCTTTTAGTCAGGGCTTTAAGTGGGCCGGATCTCACCGGGTCTGAGCACTGGCAGTTTTTTTAAGGGGGCCTCGAAAGGGGTCTCTTTTGGGCTCTGTTTTCTGCCTGCTGTCACTGCAGTTTGTTTTTTTCTGGACTGCAGTGACATCAGGCACAAGGATGTGCATGTGCTCACCCTGCTCACTTCTCACTAGTGAAGAAGTTACGGCATGACGTCATGCCCGGTGAGCGTTCTAGGGGAAGGGAAATCCTAGAGAGTCATTTTATCTCTATTTCCCTTCTCATTTTGAAACTCGGGAGCAGCAACACTGTTGTGGTGTCACCAGGGCTTTAATTGGAAGCTTCTTCAATATTATATACAAGCCATAGTTGCTGCTTATTTATCTAAGGCAACTAACAACCATTGACAAAGCCAAAAGTCCTGAATTGTTGTAGGTATGATATTACTTGTTGTATCATATATCTAGATGCAATGACAGAAATAGCAAAATACAGGTCGGACGGCACACTATGCTAAGCACAGATGGACGGATTTACAAGCCCCCTGCGCCACCACTATGTCACTTTTCATGACGTAATGGTGGTGCAGAGGGCTCCTCCATATTTACAAGGAGAGGAAAAGCAACCCTGCGTGACTTTTCCTCTCCTCCTAAATATGGCCCCTTCACACACAGCACTGTGCGTGGAAGGGGCGTTCCATGGGTGTTCCTGTGGGTGTTCCCACGCAACACCCGTGGAACAAGACACATCTCCAGATTTATGAGAAATCGTAAATCTGGAGAGGTGTGTTAATGCTACGCCACCCTAGAGGTGGTGAAGCGAGGCGCAACGAGGAGAAATGTTTTCATTTCTCCTAGTTTTTTCCTCTTTCAATGCGTGCTGCATTCTACAGCACGAATTGAAAGAGGAAACAGCCTCTTGTGATTGTTTTTCTGCAGGAAAGGGCCCGTTCCTGCACAGAAACAATCTCCCCATGACACAGGCATCCTTGCATAAAAATAACAAAAGGGGAGAGAGAGAGAGTTATCGTGTGGATTTGTTCTCCCTATCTGTATACACATAAACAATGAGAATCCAACTGTGAATAGACTGTGTTCCCTACAATGGTGGGGAGCACACAGTGTTTGTAAAATACCCCATCACACACCGAAAGGACCCTTGGTGTCATGCTTCATCATTGCGGTCTTCGCACCCCTCTACGGGATGCGGCGTGCTGCGACCTATGACTACGCTGGAGCACTTACTTATGTATCTATGTGTGGTGTATGTGAGGGTTTCCAAAAATAATGTGTGTGAGTGGTGGAGTTATCAAGTGATTGATAATTAAAAAGGACCTGGCTTATGGGGTAGACACAAAAAAAAAATTTTAATGGGCCCCCGGACTGGTACTGTTAAAAAGGTGAGATTGGAGGTGTTAATGCATTATAATGTGCATTTCCTCCTGTGTGCGTCAACATGTTTCGGAGTCTGAACTCCTTCTTCAGGATGGGGTGCACAAATCCCCTACCTTACTCACGTATTACTACTCAAAAATCTTTTGATATTTACAGAAAAGTGAAGTGTAATGCAGGCTACAATGTACCTACAACATGAAAGTCGATGGTTTCTGCTAATCCCAAAACTTGTTTAATCCATCTGCGGTGCCTCATGAGCCTCCTAACGTAGGGGACTATCGTGCCATGCTGCTACGATCAACAGGAGAGAATAGCTCCTTCTTGCCCCGTACACGGCTCCGCTGTGAGTCCACCATGGTACAAGGGTGCCTGGGCCGGCGCATGGCTGCAGTTTGTGCGCCAGCGCAGGGGAGGCACCGAGATGCGACATATTGTTGTAAATATGTTGAATCCCTGTGTTTTAAAACTAACGCAGCACAGCGCAGCAAAATGACTTGCTGCACCGTGCTGCCTTACTTTGTTGTAAATTTGTGCCGCACTTTTTAGTTTATGTGTTTTTAAGCCACGCCCTTTATTACATTGACCTCGCCCTTTTGAGAGATCCTCCAGTTTTTCATCCCACTTAAAGCACTGCTTTTAGTAATGTGCACGAACCTGTCCTTGATGCTGGCAGTCAATTTGTAAGTCAATGCGTTTGTTAATGTTGTTAAATCATTAATTAGGTCTGGCTACATATGCTCACTGCTGATATTTATTATACGAAATAAAAACACGAACCTGTTTCGACTTGTGTTGGCCACCTACCTGCTTTTAAATTATCCTGTGATTCCCAGTTGTGCCTAGATGATTGACCCATTGTCCAGAATGTTGACCTATTTTCCTGAAGTTTTATAGTTACTGCCCATAATTTGCCTCCATACACGTGGCCACCGTAAGGTTACTGCCTACCTGACTCCGAAGGCCGCTGTCCAACACTGCCTACACCAGTGGCGCAGGTGCCAATGCCATTCACTTTGACTTACACGGCTCCTTCACTGACGCTTCCTCTTCCCTCGCCGAGGGAGTTAATGTGCCAGGAAAGTGCCTGATTGACGGCCATTTCCCAGGACTGGCATCATTGCGCAATCAATACATTTAATTGCCTTTGCGCGCGTGTCAGCCCGTGAGTCTGCCGGTGCGTCTGTGCGCGCCAGCCCCGGGTTGTTGTTGGGATAGGTCCGCCTCGCTCCATCTCCAGTCACCGACACACACCGGTTGCCAAGGAGACGGCCGCGTGGCAACCGGCTCTCGGAGGCTGGGAGCCGTGCGCCGCTGGCTGAGCCGCTCTCACTCTCCTGCGCGCTTCATGCTCGCTAGATGGTGCGCGAGCCGCCCGAGCACACAGGCAGTCCTCCTGAGCGGGTGCGCGCGGTGCGGCGAGCTGCTGTGTGGAGCTGCTGGCAGCCGCTGGAAGGGAAGATCCTCACTGCTGCAGCTGGAGAGAAGCATCACTGCTGCTGGGGGCGGGGTGTCTGCTGCAGCTGGATGCTGCGCTCGCCTCGGTGTTGGAAACGCTTCCTTCTGCTGCTGCCTATGTTAGTCTCGGTGCTGGAGGTCGCTGTTACTTCTGTTGGATACTAGAGACTGCTGCCGGATACTGGTGTTGCTGGTTCTGTGGGTTGTGTGTGTCAGGGATGGACGTGATGCTGCTGGTTCATGGCGCCTGCTGCTCAAACCAGTGGCTGGTCGCGATCATACTCAGCCTGTGCTGCTTGCTGCCTTCCTGCATATCCTCCGGCCAGAGCCCTGGCTTCCCCTGGCCAGGTGTGGACAATCAGTTCGTGAAGCAAGGAGACACGGCCATGCTTAGGTAGGAACTCTGCCTCATACCCCTTCTTTCCTGCACTGAGTAGGAAATAAACGTAGCAAGGCTTGCTTATTACTGCGTGTCTCAGAGAGTGTGAAATCGGACGAGTCTCCTTGCTGGCAGTGTGGAGTTAAGCACTTGTAGCAGGACAGGCGCGTGTTGGCGCATATCCCTCACCCTCGCGTCTTGACTGTCAGACTGAAGTGTGATAGCCAGTTATTGACCAGCAGCAGTGCACTTTCTAATGATTCCACCCCAAACCACCCTATGTATTTAGGCAATTCTGAGTTGTAGCGCAATTTGCTGCTGGGGCGCTGGTGGTCCTCAGCTCTTTTCAGTAAGTGTTTCACCCTCTCTGCCCTCCCCACAAGAGACGCACTTTGACACATTGTATCCTCCAGCAGTGCGATAGTCGCTCTGACTGTTGCACTGCCCAGGTCATTGCAGCGCGTCATCTCACGCACACACGAAGACAAACAGTACAGATGCACATCAGACAGCCGGCTGCCATCACCATTACACTAAGGCACGTTTGAGAGTGGGTGGATTCAAACGTTGTTTGTTATGCGCAAGAAAACACATTGCAGCCTCGTGGAGGCATGGCAAATGTCTGCACTGTTTCAGGGCGTGAAATAAGCGAGTGGCTTTGGTCGCGAGGGTGTGGTGGTGGTGGTGGGGTGGTGTGGGGACCGAGGAGGAGAGGGGGGGTTGGGAGGAGGTGGGTTCACGGAAAAACACCACCCTCTCTTTAATTGCTTAAACGCATGTCTACATTGGCGTGATGAAACAACGTCTATACAGTATTAACTGGAGAAAGGGTGCTCATGTCCTGGATAGAGGTGAAGCACAAGGCAGAATTGCATAGTGCGTAGTTTATTACATTATAGATAACTCGTTTATTGTATCTTCAAACAGCGGCCAACCAACTCCTCACCACCACCCAAATGAAGCACGAGTGCACTTTCCAACTTTCTGTTTGCAACTGGAACGTTACTATCACAGGTACAGCATGTGCAGTGGCACCTGGCACTCAGGTGCATTCCGGGGCCCACTGCACTCCAACAATAGCAATTGTTAACCATTAAAAGAGCGGATGAGGCACATGTTCCTTACTCGCATTTGGGCCCCTTTTACATTTGCTACGACAACGTTTTGCAAGTTTGCTCGGGGTTCTAATTCGAAGATGCGTGCTAATCTAAACATGATCGTGGCTGGGTATGTGCAGAGAACGTATGGCCAGAAGATAACATTCAAATATAATATTGTCTGTCCAGGTGAAGAGTGCGTTTACGTGTGCACTCCAAGCCCTGTCGTATAGCTCCTCACTTATACTAAACATTGCGAGCCTCGAATCGCTGCAGATTAGGACGCTGTAATCCGGGTAATGGTAGAATCCAATTCTGCATCATGCTATTAAGAGGCAGCGATTATCTTCTTAAAAGGGATCCTTCTTCCCTGGAAGAAGCTACAGTCCCTGCTGTCAGCAGTGTTTTGTCAACGCAGTTTCTTCTTGAGCAATGCCTGGCGATGCATCGCACCCTGTGGTTCCCCATGCGGCGTACTTGCGAGCAATCAGCCTGGCACTGAAGTGGACTTCAGTATATGCATCGCCCATAAATGCACAGTAATGTCGCGCGAGTGCCTTGGGTGAGAAAGCCTCTGTGCCGACAGCAGCGTTGTGCGGAGTCACTGTGATTGACGACCGTCCTCTCTGCCTCGGGAGAGTGTAATTTATAGCGCCGTGTGTGTAACTTAATCATACACACTCCCGTGTATTCATGAATATATCTAAACAACCCTCTAGAGACGAATGCTTTTTTGTGTTTTTCTTTTCCATATCCAGTATACGTTAATGGACAGTGGTTTCTGCCAGCCATCCTTTCGGTTTATCGATTGGATGTGGTATTCCGTGCACAAGTGTGCATTTCACTGTGGGTTGTGCCAGTGGAGATACCACCTGCACAGTACACTTAGTGTCTCCTAACACCCATCACAGAATAATTTTCTCACACACTCGCACATACACACATATGACAGTGTGAGCACCCTGTGGTGTTTTTGAGATTTTTGTATTCGCACCGGCAAAAATATGGAGGTTGTTTTCTCTCTTCAGACCACACGGAATATTCCTCCAATGTGCCCTTCAGACATGTTTATCCCTAAATGTTTTTGCCTCATTTTGCACGGTTCAAAATTTCTGGAGGAAGAATATCTACTGCAACACAAAGCCACAGCCATCTTTTAAATATTTTCTATCTGTATTTCCCAGGATACACCAAAGAAAGCTTCTGTTAATCATAGGTGGCAGCACATTGTGGCTGAGTGCAGAACTTTTTTTTTTCATTGACGCATGCATGTTTTAAGTTTACGACCTACATATTACATCAGTTGTAAATTTGGAGCAATTCTGATGGTCAAAGGTGTACCATATGCTATATATACAATCATGGCATATTGTCGGACAAAGAACGTACATGCATGTTCAGTAATTCACGTCTCCAGTGAGAAACGACTTACCAAATAGGTTTCACTGTAAATCTGGGTTAATCATTGTTTTGTCAAATTTGAAGCAGATCATTAAAATGTACTGTGCAAAAATGCCCGCTTTTAATGAAGTGTCTGCATTTCTCTAAACAGAACTGTAAATGTAGCAAAGATGCTAAGAAATATGACACGTTTGCATTACTGCATTACACATTTTAGAGTCAAACATATATTTGAGATATTATTGTTTGTGTCACGTTGACTTGATAAGTTGTATTCTCCCTGAAGAAATCAACCGAGTAAAATAATGAAAAAACTACAGAGGAAATTTAAATCTCCTCTAAATTAATGAAAAAAAAACTTTCAACCCTGTGTCAATACTGGAAGCATATATCTGTTCTGTGTAATTAAATTTTAATGAGTTCATTAGTTTTAAATAAAAGCTGGTGATTTCTTCAGGGAGCCGTTAGCCTAACTCCCCCTTTCTCTAGCCTACATGCATCGAGTGAAACCAATAATCTCCTGGAAAATAATCCCAAAAAGTGTACTTTGTACAGAGGTCACTTTTATTTTTGCTCTAAACTAATCATTAAGTTCAGGAGGCAAGTATACCACGTTGTATACAATGAATAAACACATTTAACATTTGCATTCCTATTAATGAACTACACCTCGCTCAATGCAGTGTTCAGTTTTATAAATGCAGTGTATAGCATTAACAATGGAAAGTAAACTGGTAAGCACAGAATGTATCTAGTAGTTGTCATTGAGATTAGTAAATAACCTTTTTTTTGTTTAGGGCTGAAGGTCTTAGGCATTTTGGCCCTAACATATCAGAGTTAGGCAGGGTTTGAAATTGAACACAATTCCCAGGTTCATTTGACCAGTAGGTGTTTTTTTAACAGTGAGTTCTGCAATGCAATTTTTTTCCTACTAGTAGTTAATACAATTTTTGAATAGAGCAGAGGCCCTTGTGTGTTATGACATGTGGTAAAGTTTGCTTTTATACCAGTGGCAGCTCGCAGAGGTAACGCTGCGGGGCGGTCAGGCGGGGCGGGGGAGGGAGTGACTGGGGGGTTAGTGGAGTCCGACATATGACAGCAGATATTTATTTATTGATGTTCACCTTTGCCCTCGTATGACGAACCCGAAGACCCCCCCACCCAGCCCCTCCCCGCCCGCCTCACCACCCCACAGTGTTACCTTTGCGATCCGCCACTGTTTTATATTCTTTCTACACTCCTTTATTGTCTTAGTTCACTTACAACATTTGTGACCAATATTGTCAGAATGTACAAAGTTTGTATTCTGCTTCCCACCTGATATTAAGGGTCTGCAAAATTGAAAGACGTCTTTTCGACACACTTTGCATAACCAAGTTGTCAATTTCATGAATTTCCCTAAAAATTCTGAAAGTAAAATTTTCCAAACTCCTTATTATTTTTGGGTGTTGTTGAAACACGGAACAATTGTGACTAATTATACCTGCTAAAGAGTGTGAATACACTAACATCTGTGCAGTAAAAATGCCATTGTAGGCATGATTTAATAAAACAGTGGAACATTTTGCAAGTTCAAGAAATGAGAAAAAAACGACTTCTCAAAATTCCCTGGCAGAATTGAAGTTCTTCACATTGCCTGCCTGGCCTTTGAAAAAGAAGGTTTTCTGCAGGCCAACAATAAAGGTCCTTTTGGCCAACTTATCCATTTTTAATCTGGTCACCTGTGGTCCTTATGATTATGTGGATTGTTTTTTCCCAATTTAGAGTAAGTAAATTCTGTTCCAACTAGCACAGAGAAAAGGTCCACGGGAATGCACACCCACTTTCCAAACTTTGTGCTGTATCTAAACAGAGGAATTTCAGTTTGATTTTCCAAATGACCTTCCTAAAGTGATGAAACTCACCTGCTAGAATGACTGGGGTGCTTGTGTCAATACACTGAAAAAGTAGCCTTAACATTTACGAACTTTTACCTATGTCATATGTGCTCCCATTTATTTATCATATGTTTATTTGCAACATGTTGTAGTTCCGCGATCGCCAGAGGATAGTTATAATTAGGTATGCGTTTCTATAGGAAGATCATTTGGGTTTGATTCGGTTTGCTAATTACTATGGCTCAATTTTACGAATCTTCACAAAACATTAAACATTTTTTCTATGCTGCTCCAATTCTTTCTGGAAAGTTTCATAACGATCTGTGAAGCGAGGGCTGAGAAAAAAGGGGGAAGGGGTCCAAAATCAAATTTCCCCATGTATTTTCCATTGACTTTCCTAGCAAGGGATATCGCAAAAACTGGTGTACAGAATTACACCAAGTTTAGTTGGCAACTAGGTCTTGGTCCTGAAAGCATGCTTTTTGGGGTTTGATGTATATCCTTCCAGTAGTTTTTGAGAAATTAAAGATAACAAATATTTATATATCTCAACGGTTGGGTTCAAGAGACTGCCGCGAGAGTCCCTTGAATTCAACTTAAAAAAATATAGCCTTCTGATTGGTTTAGAAAGCTTCTTTCCCTTGAGCCTCCTCTCTCCCACAAGAGTGCACTCCCACAGGAGTGAGCGCTCGGATTGGCTGGCCACAGCATAAAAGAGAATGTTGTGGCAGCCTTTACAGGACTGCTGGGACTTAGTACCCCGTCCTGAGAATAGAAAAAAAAGAGGTATAAGGGGCTGAGTAATCATACCTTACCTCCAGCCCTTGTTGGACGGTGTCCCGGAGGGTTCCCAACAGCAATCGGGGACTGTCCCTGAGGGGTCCCAACAGCAATCAGGGACAAATTATTTTTAAAAATCAGAAGTTATGCTGCTCTCCGGCTTGATTCATGCAAAAGTCCATGGGATCATGGGAAATTTGATTGCGTCTTGGGGGGCATGAGCTGTGCCCCGTTCTTTAGTCAGTTTTGGGTCCCCATCTCCCAGGGTGACAACATAATAAAAAAAGGGGAGGGGTGTGTAACCTCCCCTTCCTGAGCCAGTTGAGGCCCCTGGTACCCGATCCCCTGGGACCACTATGTAAAAATTAGTGGAAGGGGTCCCTCGGCCCCTTCTTCAAGCCGTTTTCAGCCTTGAAGAGTCTATCACCTTGGGCCGTAAAAATATTTGAAAGAGGGCTGGTGTGTTGCCCTTCCCTCCTTGGACCTGTTAAGTCTCCAGGGAGCCCATTGCCCAGGGTCCGCTAACAAACTGTGTCCCGGGTAGGTCACTCCTGGGACACAGTAGTTTTCCTGCCAGCCGGAGTGCAGGCAGAGAAGGCATGTATGCTCTTACTTGGTGGAAACTTTAAAAATGCTACTGCCGACTCTCAGGGGCAGGGATTCTCAGATTACCGTGGCCCAGAGAAAGCAAACAAAAATAGCTGCTCCTGCCAGGCAGGAGCAAAGCAACTCATCATGCACTCAGGAAGTATGTAGGAAGCCAGGGGGCAGCTGAGGCTCCTCCTGCGCCCCCCAACTTAATGTTTTATGGGTGCCCCGGGTTTAAGACCAGGGCACCCATAGAAGGGGTTGGTTGCTGGGGGCATCATTAGCTCAGGGAGAGGAGGCTGCACTACCCTTCACCTTAAAAAAAATTAATGCCCCAGGTCCCAGAATGGGTCAGGGAGGGGGGTCCAGCCTTTCAGCTAACCTCCCACTGTACACACCCATAGCCGTGCATGGCAGGAGTTTACTTTACATATGGTGATGAATTGTTAATTTACTTAAAAAAAAAAACTAGAAATGAACTGAAAAAAACAAAGGTTAAAGTGGCTTTATAGTAGGGTGGACATTTCAGTGACAACATAATGTTTTAAACTAAAAAAACACGGAAATTCCCTAGAGTTATCACTAGTAACTATAACTTGTGACCTAAAGTAACTTAACTCATGCCCCACAATGCACTGCTAATTACGTCACCAATGATAACATCACTGCAACATCTGAAATTACATAATTGATGACAAGAGTGTGCATGGTGAGGTGTGAGTTATGGTCACTTTAGGGCACAAGTTATAATTACTCAAGGTAATTTTAACTAATGAATTTCAGAGTTTTTGGGAGTAATTCTAGGTGTGTCTATAAACTTTCGAGGTGATCGGTCAAGTGGATGATGAGAAAAAGGGGGAGGGATCAAAAATGTGCATTTCCCTAGTTAATTTTCATGGGAATTTTAGACACAACTGTAGGCCGAACCACTTAATGGCATTGCACCAAATTTTGCAGAAAGCTAAATGTTAGTCTTATTGTGAATTGGTGTAAACCCATTCAGTCATTTTTGAGAAATTAAAAGATATCCAAACGTGCAGATTATTTGTGATGCATACGTGGAGCTTCACAAACCCTTGCACCAGGAGAAGTGCTGTGATTAGCTGGATACAACCTGTGGAGAAAGTTGTGGATGCCATTTTGTAAACCAGAACAATGTCCAGTGAATAGAAATAAAGGGGTACATTGCAGGGGTCTCTGAGGGACCCCTTATGAGTAAGAAAACAGCCCTTTTTTCCCACATGGTTGAAGTCGCGAACCTATCATGACATTCAGTATAGGTCCCCCAGTGAAGCATGGCAGTGGAGTCGCAAACCTTGCTGAAAAAAATATACATACAATCACTCACACAGCAGTAAACACAGTACAGACCCACCCAGACACTTAAGCACCCACTCACAGACCCAGTCAGACACTCATACCCTCATTCACATATCCACTCAGAGACTCATGCACCCACTCACAGACCAACTCACAGATTCATGCTGCCAATTGCAGACCCACTCAGAGACTCATGCAGCCACTAACATACTCACTCTTGACACTCATGCACCCACACAGACCCACTCAAAGACTCATCTAGTCACTCACAGGCCCACTCAGAGACTCAGGCACCCACTCAGAGACCCTATCAGAGACCCAATCAGAGATTCATGCACCCACCTACAGACCCATTCACACACTCATGCACCCCCTTATAGACCCACTCAGAGAGTTGCACATCCACTCACAGACCCACTCAGAGACACATGCACCCACTCACAGACCCACTAAGACCCTAATGCACCCACTCACAAACCCACTCGGAATCTCACCCACCCACTCATAGATCCACTCAGAGACTCACGCACCCAGTCACAGACCCATTTAGAGATTCATGCATGCACTCACACACCCACTCAGACACTCATGCACCCACTCAGAAACCTACTAATAGACTAATACATCCACTCACAGACTGATGCACCCACTCACAAACCCACTCAGACACTCATGCATCTACCCAATAGACCACGTCAGAGGCTCATGCACCCACTCACAGACCAAGTCAGAAACTCATGAACTCAGTCACTGACCCACTCAGACACTCACACACATACTCACAAACCCACTCAGAGATTCATGCACCCACTCACAGACATAGGGACACACCCACCCTCTGTAGGACTCACCAAGACACTCATACATCCACTCACAGACCCACTGAGACTCACACACCCACTCATAGATCCAGTAAGACACATGCGCTCACTCAAAGATCTACTCAGATACTCATGAATCCACTCATATATTCACTCAGAGGCACATGCACCCACTCACACTCTCACTCAGTCACACATATGGCCACTTATGCACCTACTCACTCACCCATATAGTCACTCATGCAGCCACTCACTCACCCATCCAGCCAGTCATACACCCTCTGATTCACTCATACAAACATTCACATATCCACCCACTCACTCACTCCTCCAACCATTCACAATCACATACCCACTCACTCACCCATGCAGCCACATTTGTATCCACTTACTCACTTATAGAGCCTCTCACACACCCTCTTACTCAGGCATATAACCACTCACACACTCATTCAGGCACTCATATGACCACTCAGTCACCCATAAACATACTCAGACCTCCACTCAATACATATAAAAACACATGCACTCCTCCTATGCAAACTCTGACACAACCACTCATTCACCCATGCAACCACTCACCCATCCACCTACTGACACATCCAGTAATGGACCCACTAAACATACTCACCTACTCACATACCCACTCACTGACTCATACAACTACTCACATACCCACTCAGTCACCCTTACAGATACTCAGTAACCAACTCACTCACCCATAAAGCTAGTCACACACCCTCTCACAGACCCGTACAACCAACAAACCACTCACTCACTCACTCACCTACAGAGCCATTAACACACCCACTCAGTCATCCATACATATACTCAGCCACACATTTAGTCATGCACCTTCTCACTCACTCATACAGACACTCACACAAACTCAGTCACCCATATATATATATATATATATATATATATATATATATATATATATATATATATATATATATATAGTCAGACACCCACTCACTTACTCATGCAGATACTAAGACATGCACTCAATCACCTATACAGTCACTGACACAACCACTAATTCATCCACACAACCCCTCATCTACTCACCAATACAGCCACTCACACACCAACCCACTAATTCCTACAGTAATTCATGCACCCTTTCACTCACTCATACATCCACTCAGTCACCTACTCACTCCCCACTTACAAAGCCACTCACTCACCCATACAGCCACTCACGCATACAACCATTCATACACCCACTCAGTGAGCCATACAGATACTCAGATACCCACTCACTTACTCATACAGATACTAACACATGCACTCATTCACCTATATAGTCACTGACACCACCACTGATTCACTCTGGGAGCCACTCACACATCCAGTCAAACAACCATACAGACACTTACACACCTACTCACACATCCATACACCCACTCACACACACATTCACTCACACGTATAGACACTCACACAGATAGTGAAAGAGCCATACAAAAACTCACTCACCTATACAGGCACTCACACACCCACTCACTAACTGATACAAGTACTCACACACTCACTCACTGACCCATACATGGCTCACCCAGTCACACATACAGCCACTCACACACTCTTTTATTCACCCATACAGTTAATCACATATCCAGTCAGTCACCTATACATTAACTCACATGCCAACACAGAAAACAGGACATATTCACACTGTTATAAACATACATATACAATGTAATTGTTCTTTCTGAAAACAGAATAGGTGGTTCTAACAAGAACCAGTTTTTAAAAAACTGTTTTTATTGTTTTTTCATAAACAGTTTTGCTTTGTATTTTTTTCTATACTCAGAACAAAATGGAAATCATAATGCTTTGCAAGCTAAAGCACAAAACGTGCAGTAACATAAAAAAATAAAACAGCCCTTGTGAGCATTGATTGATGAAACCAGTGCTGGGATGTACTGCTCTCCCATAGTTAGTATTGTGTAACATTTAAAAAAATGTGTCCCACAGCAGCAAATTCAGGGATGCTGGTTGGAGGAGCACTAGCAAGGGCCAAACCAGATGAAGTGCCTGGTTCAGCCCCTCCAGCAGAAGATGGTGGGCTCTTGTACTGAGGAAGATATACTGCTCCACATGTTGGTTGAGACTGAATACTTCAAGCTTTATTCAAAACACATCCTGGCACCAGTCCTTCTCAAGATCCAGGCAGCAACTTCTAAACTTGAAATTCCCTCAACCTCACAATCTAAATAGAACATTCAACGAAGAACACATGCAAATGAAAAGAACACCATGATGATGAGCTCACATCGCCTTCCCTTCACCCATGAAATAATAAAAGAAAAAAATAACAAAGGAAGGCGGCAGAGAGACACAAAAGAGAAGCAGAACAAAAGCAAAACAGTTATGCCTGAAAGCATTTGGATAAGAACCTTAAGTAGTGATAAAATCTTCAAGCTAAGAAGGAGGCTGCCGAACTCTAGAGAAAACCATGTGAGCACAATCAGCTTCATCAGTTGTAAATCCCCCACCACCATTCACACCAGAGAGAAGCAAATCAGCACTCAAACCATGTGCCCCCCTAACATCCTCATTATTCATCAACATTACACCTGAACATCCTTCAGCCTCCTCCCTCACACAAACACAGGGGCATATTACCAACGATTAGTGATATTTATCGCTAACGATGCTTAGCAACAAATTTTTTAACGCTAAGCATCGCCGGAAATTATCGCAGAGATAACTTGCTATTAGCAAGGTTTATCTCAGAAGTGATAAAAATCCTCGCGCTAACTGCCAAATGAGAGATTATCGCTGGAAAACCAACGATAATCTCTCAAAGTTTGGCGTTAGCTTGATGATAGGGACTCACAAACTTAGCCATGATATCCACCTTCCATAGGATATCATGGCTAAGTCAGGAAAATACCAGGTGTAAAAAAAGCAGTGCTAACCGCGGTTAGCGCAGCTTTTTTTTATCACTAACAGGGTTAGCGAAATCCTTGATAATAGGAGAAATGTCGCTTAACAATATTTCTCCTATTATTTTTCTCTGGAACGCCCCCTTTGCATGTCATTAGAGATGCAAGGGGAAGCGTAGAGAAAAAGGGCGCTAACATGCGAATTTGCGTGTTAGCACCCTGTTGCTGATAGGGAGATAATTTTATCTCCTCTTTCTTTGCTTTTATAGGCAAAAAAGCGGAGATAAATCCCTTGATAATATGCCCCACAGTCTTTTTGATACAGGGCCACATTCCCGGAATTTATCTCTCACCATTGTTCAAAACAACAAAAAAACTTTGCCACCCTAACAACCCGGAACTTCCCTCTCAACTTTAACAGACATCTGGCGACCCTTCTTGACTTAACTTTGACCCAATCTCCAACATGTATCCTATTCCCCTTCCTTTTACCAGAAAGACTGTCCACTCCTCTATTGCCACACACCAATCTCTCCTTCAACCAGGCAGGTAATAACTTGGTCCCTTGTGACTGCCCCCGCATTTCCTGAAAGGGAATTTTACATGTAACACTATGCACAGTAGTGCGATGCACCCATAAAATGTAATTGACCATTCTCTGTACATCACAGTGATTAGTGACAGCCAACTATATGGTACCCTTCACCAACCTGTTGATCCTCTCCACCATACCATTCCCTTGTGGGTTGTACAGAGAGGTGCAAACGTGTCTGTTGGACTTGGCCCTTTTTGCTGGGTCATCCCTAAACTTTTTTGCCTTCCTCCTAGCCTTTTTGCTGATGGGGTGTTGGTGGTTTTAGGACTCTGGGCACTTTAGCACTGGTTAGCAGTGCAGAGTGTGTGCACTCTCTGCCCTCTGTCTCCCTTAACGTACCTGGGTAACTTTGCTGCTTACCTGTTTGCCAACAGCTGACAACAGCCTCTTGTGTCCCTGCACAGCAGTCCTCCCGCCGCCGCATTTTACAGCATCGCGGCCGCCGAGAGGAGGACTGCAATCTCCAGGGGGCACAGCAGCACCAGCCGCGCATGCAATTTCCCGCGCCCGGAGGCGCTTTAAATTGAACTCATTCCCGGTGGAGCGGCTGTCTCCCTTAATGTACCTGGGTAACTTTGCTGCTTACCTGTTTGCCAACAGCTGACAACAGCCTCTTGTGTCCCTGCACAGCAGTCCTCCCGCCGCCGCATTTTACAGCATCGCGGCCGCCGAGAGGAGGACTGCAATCTCCAGGGGGCACAGCGGCACCAGCCGCGCACGCAATTTCCCGTGCCCGGAGGCGCTTTAAATTGAACTCATTCCCCGCGTCACGGGAACGCGCGCGGGACTCGCCGGGCTAAGCCCGGGCAAAGGGCGGGCCCTCTGTGGCCCTCGGGGACTGAGGTAGGCTGGGCTGGGCCCCGTTATTTTCATTTTACGTTAGTAAATTTAGTGTGCCGAGGTGTGTCACTGTAAAGGAGTTACTTTTGAATACTGACGAGCAATCATCGTTAGCATCTCCAAAGATTCGTTATAAGAACCAGCTATTGTTATATATATCTCTTATGAGCTACATTCTGCTGCCTGGTTATTTCTCCGCTTATGATGACTGCAAAGAAATTACGTTCCGGAAGAGTATTAGGGGGGAGGTCATGTATAAAAACTAGATCTAACCCCCTGAGGAATAAATATGACAATGGTGTGTTAATGAAAGGACAGATGCAGTTATTGAAATTATGGGAAAAACCCGTTGATAAGTCTTTGGCAATCTCGGAAGTTGCTGGTTCTGAGATGGTGCCTTTGATGGGTGCATCGCCTGTTGTGGAAAAAGATTCCATCTCTGAGTCAGCCTCTATAAACTATTTGTTCCCCCAGCCAATAACTATTGTGGCTAACCTTCCAGTATACACTACAGGGGGAGAGCAGCCTAATAATAAGACAACAGATACGAATGCACCTCTATTTAACATTCCTATTGGTGCAGAATGTCCTGACGTGGTTATAAAAGGAGAGTCTTTTTTGTCCAGTATTGACCTCGAATTATGCGGCCGCTATATGGAGGATGGAAATCTGATTCATTTGAATCCCAGTAAGACGGCAATGGGAGCTACGCCGTCAGGATTATTGCTATATAGTAGTACTCCCTCTATAACATCTAATGACATTCCTTCAATGCAGAATGACTCTAGGAGTTCACTACTTAATCTATCCGGTATCTGCCCCATTGCCGCTTCTGGGTTGCCGAAAGATGATAGACCTATCTCTGATTGTTTGATAGTATTAGAACATTTATTGGCTTCCATATTGTCTTTACTGAGCAAATTTGTTGGGAATTCTGACTGTACCTTGGACTCAGTTACACAGATATTGAAAGTATTATTGGCAAAAAGCACAGAAAAGGGTACTACTCCTACCCCGGAGATTGTTTTGCAGAATGCTTTGGATATCAATAACGTATCAGAAAAAAATGCTCCTGCAGGTATGCCAGTAGTAGTTAACAAACATGAGTCCTCTGGGATGCCTATTTCATCTGTTTCAAATTGTATGAAGGCATCAGAACCTACCCTAAAGGAAGAAAGTTTGTTGGATGTGGACCTAAATGCTGGAAATGAGTTATTCCCAATTTTCACCCTTGATAAAAAGGAGACTGAAGGGAATTCTGATGTAAATGGAAAAGATAATAAAAGTAGAAAGAATAAAGGGAAAAACAGGAAACCTGTTCGTAAATATAAGAAGAAAAAACAGAGGCAAATCACTTTCAAAAACATATAAACAATGAAGAACATGATGTTATAGATATTGAAGATAAATCTTTATTGGACATTTTTTCTACTAAGGCTGCTGATTGTACTATTGGTTCTGTACCCGATTGTTCAATTAATACCAGTGCCAATGTCGGGGAAGCCCCTCATCAAGAGGACTATTCAGTATTGCCCAGTGCTCCAACTGAAGAAGTGATGAGATCTATGCCTACTGTACCAGGGGCACTCAACCCATCAGCGCCTATCTTTCGATTGCCGGTTGATGTTGCTACAAATTCTCCCTCTCTATAGTTTAAAGTTTCTAATTCTTTTGTGGATACCCTGACTTTGGATTTTTTGCCCTTATTTGACTCTGACTTATACCTAAACAGGTCCTGGTTGCTTAATTGTTTTAAGGATATTGAATGTTTAAAACTTATTCAGTCAAGTGACATTGACTTGGTTTCTTTAGTGGGGTATGAAAATGGACTATATGTACGGGCAAAATTCTATTCCAAAATAATAACTAATCTTGTATTACAACAGGCGGAATTATTCCAATGTAGAGGGATTGATGTGTTACCCTTTTCACATACGGGAAAGGATATTCTCCCTACAGAAGGGGCCACAAAGTTGGGCGTTAGGCAGGAGAATATGTCCAAATCCAATAAAGATTTACAAATCAGGGTTTCAAGAGGTAAACGTATAGTTTCCCAGATTTTACCCATTCCCTTGAACATGATTGCTCCTATAATGGAGGATAATCATCGGTGGAATTGGCTTCCAGGAGTCCTGTCTAATATTATTACGGATAAGCCAAGACTGTTTCAACATCTTTAGCAGCCATTTAAAAGTTATATCCTGGAATGCAGCAGGGTTGCATAATAGACCGGAGAAACTTGACTTTTTATTTACTTTGAATGCGGATGTGATATGCGTTCAGGAAACCTGGTGTAAAAATATTTTGTATGGTGGGAAAGATTACTTTGTGCTTGAAGTAGCAGCCACACCAGCTAAAAAAGGTCACGCAAAAGGGGGAATTGCCTGCCTCCTGTCTAATTCATTACAATGGCAATTTTCCCATTATGTTGACACAAGCAACCTTTTTCAAGCCATAACTATTAATAATCTAACCAGTGTAGGTAGCCAGCATCCTCTAGTAATCATTAATGCATACATTCCGCCTGAAGATGGTTTTAATACTGTATTGAAGCAAATGTTTTCTTATGTTAAACAGCTATTAGAACTTGACCAGCCCCCTTATATTCTACTTGTGGGCGATCTGAATAGTAAAGTGTCTAACTCAACTGTAGATTTGTTTAAAAATAAGTCTAAAGAAGAGGCATATAATATACCCCAATCTACCTTCCCAATTAAAATAAAAACTAGCAAAAGAGGAAAGATAATGTTACAAGAACTTAGCTATCTAGAGGGGTTAATTGTAAATGGTAGGATGCCATCTGAAACCCCGCTAAATTTACTCATAGGTCCCCTAAAGGTGAATCCATCCTTGACTATGTAATTACGGACTATGACTCTTTTTCCCTTATTCAGGATATAATGGTCTCTCAAACTTCTATGAGCGATCATAACGTGATCAGTATAACTCTCGTATTACAACCCCAGGTCACGGATTCCTGGTCTTTAAGTACTGGAGGAGTTTCTTTGCTTTGTAAGTCCGGTAGATGTTTCTGGAACCCGACTACTATGAAGGGTTTGCAAAATATTCTCGAACAAACCTTACTTGAATTAAAAGATTGGCAGGGTATGGAATTTTCTCACTTTGAAAACTTTATGAAAAAGCTTACTGCGACTGCAAAGAAGCCTAGATATTCTGGGAAAGTAACCTTTGTTCCTAGTTTATTATGGCCATTAAATAAAGAAATAAAGAAATTAGTGAGGCAACAATTTCTTTTTAGATCCACGGAAACTGCTAATAAGTTAGCCTTACTAAAAAGAAGGAGGACCAGAGTGAGAGCAAAATTAAAAAAAGAAAAAGAAGACTCTCTCTGGATTAGCTTAAGGGAGGCTTCTGTTTATGGTAAATCTAGAGAATTCTGGTCCATAATTGGTAAGGGATGTGGTGCAAGAACTTTCCCTATTCCCATTTCTATTCCTGAAGATGTTTGGATCTCTTTTATATTGAACTTGTATGCATCAAATGGCGTAGAGGGTGAGGATAATGATCTTGTATGGGATTGTAGGTTTTCTATGGATCCTCCATCCGAGAAATCCATTGCTTCGGCGATTAAGAGTATGCGCTCTTCCGGAGCAATGGGACCAGATGAGTTGCCCATTTCAGTACTGAAGCAGGATGTTTTTACTTGGAGTAGGATTCTTTTCCCTCTGTTTAAAGCATGTTTTCCACTTAGATCAGTTCCTACATCCTGGAAAGGAAGTATATTAATACCCTTATTTAAGAAGGGAGAGCGGGACAATCCCATGAACTATCGTTTGATAGCTCTACTGGATGCTATCGGAAAAGTTTTTGCTAAATGTCTCCTAATATTAATTACGGATTGGGTGGAGGCAAATAGTATTTTACCTTTGGAACAGACTGGGTTCCGTAAAAAGCATAGTACCCTTGATAATTTAACTGCCCTTCAAGTGATTATGGACAAATATGTACGAGTCCGAGGAGGTGGAGTATACGCGGCATTTATAGATTTCTCCACGGCGTTTGACAAGGTGGATCGTCCAACGTTGTGGAGAAAGCTTGCTGTAATGGGTATGCCGCCCCATCTACTGGAACTTGTAAGATCTCTTCACTCGAATACCTGGTGTAAGGTGTTACAAGGCGGAGAAAGGGGTCTTTCTCAGACCATCCCATCCTTGAACGGGTTAAAACAGGGGTGCTTATTGGCCCCCATGTTGTTCTCACTATATACTGCGGACCTACCTGCTTCCATTGCTGCAGGTGTTGGTTTAGCTCCGGTAGTTGGAGGTTCATCCATCTCTGTTTTAATGTATGCGGATGATATCCTCATTTTAGACTTAACTCCTAAGGGCTTGTCTAATCGCCTGCAAGCTTTACATTTATTTGCAGCAGCACATTTTATGAAGATTAATGTCTCTAAAAGTAAAATCATGTGCATCACTGGAAGAAAAAAATTTAGATCTGTAAACTTTGGATGGGCTATAGGAGGCCAGAGACTAGAGGTGGTTAAAACTTAAACCTTTCTAGGTAAAATAATCTCGGCAAACCTAAGTGAAAAACCCCATATTTTGAACATAATTCGCGTAAGGCATTGTCTCATGGTATGGGGTTATGTTCGCTGTATTCTGCTACAGGGAAAAGACACTTTGCCCAATTTTTGGAAGTGTATAGAGCAAAAATCCCTGCAAATCTACTTTATGGAATAGAACTGGTGGAGTTAAGACATTGGGGTTTTTTGCAGTCAATGGAGGGAAAGGTTTCAAGAAGAATTTCTTCCCTTAATACAGCTTGCTCTGTGTCCGCATGCAGGCTGGAATTTGGCCTTCGGAGTTGTTGGGTACAGGGGTTGATTGCCCTGGTAAGATGGGTGGCCTGTTTGGCCAGAGGTGAATTGGGTTCCTTACGGGCATATATTAAAAAGGAACTGCTGGGCAATCTAAACGAGTTCTCATTAATAGTAAAATTTTTTAGAAAAGCTGTAACAATGTTGGAGTTGGATGAAAATACCTTGTTTTTACTCTCTCCTTCTCAACTAAAATCTCAGCTGAAATATGCTTCTTGGGAACTCTGCTTTAAATTGGATATGATTGCTTTACATGAAAAGAAGGGTGGCGATTTACTCCTAAGCTCGTATTCAATAAAGCAGGCCCAGCAGTATGTCTCCTGGAATATCCCTCATCGAGTGCGAAGGCTATGGTACCTTTTACGACATGACTTGCTTCCTTTAAATTCTCTTTTAGCAAAGTGGTATGGAACATCTCCCATATGTAATTTTTGTTATAAGGCAGTGCAAGACCGAAATCATGTTCTGTTTATTTGTCCTACATTACGTCCATTACGCTCTAAATGGTTAAAATCTATTTGTTTACAATTGGGAATCTTAAATGTAAATACTTTCTTTTACGCCCTTTATTGTCCACCCAATGAAATGTTTTGCTTCAAAATTTTTAATTTTTTAAAGAGTTTTTTAGATGTTTATTAATGAAACCTGTAGAGGTTATTTGAGGATTCTTCGGCCAGTGTTCATGTTATGATCCCTTAATCGGTTCTTTTTATTTTCATTATTGTATATTTTACTGTATCTTTTGGTGTATAGTTATGTGATTGATTTATGTGGCCCTCTTTTGAGAGCCGAAAACATAATAAAAACTTGAACTTGCCCTCCATAGGCTAACATTGGGAACTCCTCCCTTATGGGATAATTACTAAATAAAACAAAATAAGTATGACATGTTTGGTATGTGTGGAATGGAAATGATAAATGCTGCACAATGGTGTGCGCAGATTTACTTTTACTATTTTAGGAATGCAACTTTTAGAAGTTGGCATTTCTGTGTGCTGTGTGGCTGCTTGCATGTTTGTTTCTAGAAGTGACTGTGGCTGGTGAGGAGTGGGTGGCTCCAGGGAGGCAGGGTCAGGCTGAGTGGGAGGTCTGCAACTAAAGTAGTGGGTGGAGGAATCCCCTGTCCCTGACTAGGTCAGTGCCTGTCCTGTACCAGGCTAGCTCCACCTCCTACTAACATTGCTCCCAGTTGGGAGTGGAACTTCCAAGACCCTTCCAGAAACCCCTACCCCCAGAGCCTTCCAGAAGCTTCTACCTCCTTCCAGACGCAGGACAAGGAGGTGTATAAATACAGGGGCTGTGAGCCCATATGGGGTGTGCTTGTGCTGACCTGGAGGGGACACTCTGCCAGTCAGAACCGCCGCAGGACCCTGCATGCTGGCCCCTGTGCCCAACTCTGCCCCTCTACCCTCTACTGGACCAAGGAGAGATTCTGCAGGAGTAAAGGCTGCTGTCTTGGAAGGATTGCCTCTTCACTGGGCCTGACTGTTCCCAGGAACTGTTGCTCTGCCTGGTTATGCTGTCCCCCAGTCTGCTGACCTTTTCCCAGCCTTGTCGCTACATTTTTGGGTCCATGCCCCTCGTGGGCACTATACTTTAATTGCCCCAAGTAGAAGAAGCGGGAATCCTGCCGCGCTGTGCTGCCGACGTACATTGAGGGAATACCAGCGTGTGGGATTCCCCCCTCTGCGCTGCTCGAGAAAATGGGTGCCCACCCCGCATTTGGCTCCTTAGCAGTGGGTGCCCACCCTGCTTTATGTTTTTTAAAAGTAAACGGGTGCCCACACCGCGTTTTTGGTGTATTTCATTCAAGGGAGCCTACCCTGCATTGTGTGCACTCAGGCGGGTGCCCACCCCGCAATTATTCTTATTTGAAAGCGGGTGCCCACCCCGCGAATCACCGCCGCATCCCGAGCAACAAAGAGTGGGTGCCCAGCCACACTTATGCTGCTGTAAGCGGGTGCCCAGCCCACACTTCACCGCTAGAGAATCACAGCCGCCAGCCCGGAGCCAGGAGCCCGGAGCCCGGAGCCAGGAGCACCACGCAGGCTCACCTGCTGAAGTCAGAGGGGAGCCGGGCTAGGATTGGTGCCGGCAGGAGAGTTGCCACAGCAACAGGAGCGTCGTCCTGCGAAAGCCAGGCGGAAGTAAGGAGACGCACCCGGGAGCAGGAGGGGCTGCTTCGCTCCTCACCCGTGCCACGAAGTGAGGAGAGGCCTGGAGGCGGTCTGTTGTGGCATGCTGCTCTCGTGAGCTGAAGAGAGCCCGCAGATTGCCGAGCCTGCAGTCCGGAGAAGGTGGCACCAAAGGAAGGAGACTGTAGTCTTGCGGGACCCGGTGACGGCCACAGGAAGAGTCCCGCTGTAGACCGGGTGAGTGTCCCTTCCCCCGGAGTGTGACGCGGGTCTTTGGGCCAAGGGGGTCAGGGGAGAGCTGCCCTGGGTGCTGAGGTGCACCACATCCTCCGCGTTGTACCCGAGAAAGGCCCTGAAGAGCCTGGTGAGTAGGGAGGGCATTGCGGGAGTCCCAGCAGGGGGCTCCAACAAACCAGTGCCCGTGTGTGCCTACTTACACAGCAGAGGCGCAGATGCGGGCCGCTGCAGCGTTTGGGGAATTTGGGATTTAGAAGCCCCGGAGTGGGGCTCCAATGTGGACAGTTGTGCCAGTACTTGTTCTGGGCTCATCCCAGCTGTGTCGCAAAGGGAGACAGCTGCAACGTTGTGGGTGATTATTCTTTCAGAGTCCCAAAGTGGGGCTCCATGAGGCACTGTTAGTGCCACATTCTTGTGAGTCCCAGAGAGGGGGCTCACCTAGGTCACAGCTGCACCGCACGAGTGGGCAGCTGCAACGGTGTGGGCACTTTGGTACTTTCCAGCCCCAGAGTTGGGGCTCCCCAGGCGCAGGAGCGTCACAGGCTAATCTACACCGTGGATAGCAGTTAAACTGTGAGCAGTCTTTCCCTCAGGTTTTGCATTACTAATATTATGTCTAATTTGTGTCTGAGGCCTAATAAGAATACATGATATGTTTTTATGCTTAATGCTTTTATGCTAATAATGAGTTGCCTTACGATTTAAGCCCATATGATTAAGCCTCCTGTTTTTACGATGATGGTGATGCCTAATGAGATGCCCCATACTATGCCTAATGTTTTTATGCCTAATGTTATGAATGATGTGATTTAGGCCTATTGGGGGTATGCCCAATGCTAACATGATTTATGCCTAATGTGGTTTACACGGTTCGTAATGTTGCTACCTTCATGATTTTACCAGTGGGGACTGGGGGTTTTAAATTTACTGTTCATGCTTGGTGATGGCTCTGGAAGCGATCCGATTGGCGCTGCCCTGTACATAATCCCCAGCAAATAATGTCCTGGTGCCTGTAGGCACAGTGCGTATGTCTGTGATTCAAATGTGTTTTTATAATACAAAGGCTATTTTTATATAACCTTGTGTGGAGTCTCTTTTGCAGTGTGCCTAGTGTGTCCCCGCTGTGTGTGGGTTTTGCACAGACGCTTTACACATTGCCTCTGGGATAAGCCTGATTTCTCATGCCAAGTTACCAAGGGGGTGATCAGGGGTTATCCTCAGGGTGTGCCTCCCTTACCCTGACTAGATGGGGGTTTCTGCCTGGATACGGCGCCTGCCTTTGCCTACCGGGAATCCCCGTTTCTAACAGTGTCGTACTCACGACGTTTTAAGAAAGGCAGACATTTCATGAGCGGTAAGCTGGGTACCATTGCTAGTAATTAGAACTAAAGGGACACCTTCATTCTTAAAAATTTCCTCCAAGGCAAAAATTGTGCTCCTGATAAGGACATCCCGCATGAATCTCACAATAATCCACCTGGAACAAACATCCACCAGAACCATGTGAACCTCAACTCTGCTGGTATATCAGCCAAGGGACCAATGAAGCCAAGGCATACAGTGTGCCAGGGCTTACCTGGATCTTTGATTTCCCCACCCCCACTTCCACAACCTACCCTCAGCCTCTTCTCACATTCCTTGCACATTCCTCCACCCATCTTCTAACTTGCTCATCGAGCCCAGGCCACCAAAAATCTTCTTAATTCTCTTGCTGGTCAAACCCTGACCTAGAATGGCCCTCATGAGCTAGATCAAATAACCTGCATTGTAGACCAGTTGGAGGAACAAACCAATCACCCCTTATCTCAATAGTTTGACCACATAACGTAAGCTCATCCAAGATCTTAAAATAAGGCCACACGAACAGAGCCAGAGTATTCTCCCTTGACGCTCCCTGGTAAAGCAACCTGATGTCACCCCTAAATACATCATTCTCCCACATATCTGCTTCCCACTCCTCAATGTTGAAAGCTCTAAACACACATAATACTGCGTCATGCATGGAGGCCACAGCATCCTCAGTTTCTGACTCCCTAACTACCACACCATCCCCAACTTCCCAACTCAACAGCAGGCTAGATAGGTAGTCTGCCTGCACATTCTTCCAACCATGTTCATGTTCCATGACATAAGAATACTCTTGGAGTCTCACCGCTAACCTGGCTAATCTAGCAGAGCCTTTCCCAGCTCCGCCGGAAGTCAAAATGTTTAAAAGGGGCTTGTGGCCAGTGTGCATGGAAAAGGTGGCTCCCCACACATACACTCAGAACTCTTCAGCACCCCAGACAGCCGCCAACACCTCCTTCTCTATAACTGAGTAATTTCTCTCAGCTTACATAATGGTACTAAAAAACAACATGCTATTCCTTTTTTTTTTTACTTCATTTGGGACAACGCCACCCCTAAGCCAGTTGTGCTATCATCCACTGTCAGTATAGATCTTAACTTATTGTCAAACAGAGATAATAATCAGGCCTTACAAACCTTCTTTTTAATTTTGTCATAAGGTCTTCTGCTCCTTGACCCACACAGATTTCTCACCTTTGCGGAGAAGTTTCCTCAGACTCTCTGTACTCCATAAGCCTTAAGAACAATCTTAGCTGATCTTTGTCCAAAGTTGGGGGAGCCAACCTTATTGAGTCTAACAAAGATCACTTGGGCTTGACCCCACCGTTGGATATGGTGTATCCTAGATATTCTATCTTTTCACTGAGGAAGGTACAGTTCTCTTTATTTAACATCAACCCAGAATCACTCAACCTTCTGAACACCGCTCTCAAAACCAAGTTGTGCTGTTCCACCATCTCACCCATGACCAAAATGTCATCCTGTAAATACACAAGGTTTCTCACACCTTCCAATACCTTGGTCGTCATTCTTTGAAAAACACTTGCAGTCGACATTAACCTGAACGGCATGTAATTGAAACAGAAAGCACCCTCAGAGGTGATAAAAGCTATCAGGTGGTTGTGTACTAGCACTAGCAAGTTTCTTTATTTAGATATAACAGATATCTTTAAAAGAGAATTACATAATTCACATTATATACAACTGTTAAAAATGAAAGTCAGTTAACCAGCCATGATAAAAATAAAAGTCTTCTGCATCCTCACCATCCAAGGTCCGTAGGATTTTTAAAATAAAGATAAAAACCAAAGAAAAAGTAGTACAAAGGTTTAAAACCTAATATACAGAGGACGTCACCCCTTTTTCTTTACTCTCGCTAGCTTGGATATCATACATCTGAAAGATGACCCAATTTTCCTAGAGGTACTACTCATATTCTTTTCATTTCGTCCTCCCTAGAAATTTGGGGTGTATCAAGGGTGCTTTAAGTGATAAAAATAGAGGTAAGTGGGGGGATTTAGCAGGACCTCTTTAGCTTGAAATTGCGGTATGCTTGCTGGATGAACTTTGTCAGTCTTATATTTAAGTCAGTGTTTTCAGAGTTCAAAGCCACAATAATAGCTTGCCTGCAAGTTCGGGCGCCCAACCTGTTCTATTTGGCTTTTAGTTTGCACCTGCGTTGGGAGTTAAAGGCTGGGCAAAGGCAAACCACGTACAACAATGTTTCGGCTGTTTTACCGTGCCCTCTACAAGTTAGATCTTCCGCCGTGCGTCTCCAGGAGGGTAAGTCATGCAAGGTCTTTTGACTGATCGTGCACCCTGATTTGATGATAAGCACTCCTCAGATCCAATTTGGAGAAGTACTTACCACATTTGACCAAGACTAAAAGTTCTTTAATGTTTGAGCGAGGAAAGGTGTCTCTGATTATTTCTTGATTAAGGGCCCTGAGATCCACACCGAATCTCAGGCGCCCGTTGGATTTCTGGGTAATAATCACACAAGATATTCCACTGTGAGGCTTCTACCGGCTCAATCACACTCTCACTCAGCATGTCCTTTAAAAATTCCTTGACACCCTCACTCACAGAAAAGTGGCACTCTCCTCAGTGTGTGCTACTTAGGTACAGCATTTTCTTTCAGAAGAATCTTGTGAACATACCCCATTCAAATACCCAAGGGATTTGCTAAAGCCGTTTGTAACACTACACAGCACATCCCTGAGCAGTAACTTGTCAACCACCATTACTTGGTTGGTTGCTCTCGGGTTTATGATGATATTAAGGTCAAACCCTTGCACCCATCCCAATATGTGTGGTACTCCCACAGAAACAAACACCTTTCCAATGACACTACATGTATTGAATTGAATGGACCCTTCCATGTAACCTTCAGTGTCGATGGGATCACCATTAAACCCACATGGATTGATATCCTGAGGATTAAGTTGAACATCGAGCCACCGTCCCTCGAACAATTCCTTAAGAATAATGGTGTACATAGAGCCTGAATCAACCATCAGGTCCACCTCCTTCCCTCACAAGACAAATTTAGCAAAAGGCTTGGTTAGACTCCTTTCTCCATCGTTGTCAACACACACACACACACTTGGCATCCCCACCAACCACAAGTACCCTATCACAATACTGGCCGTCCAGTGTTTCACCAACCACCCCTACCCTCAGCCTAGTTTCCTTGTTGCCCAGACCATTATTCTTACAACTCCGGCACATTTCCTGCATTCTTTGTTGATGGCAAAACATTGTTTAAAATGACTAGAGTGGAAGGTACTACCACATCACCCACATCGCGCACACTCCTTCACCTTTCCTTTAGCTGAGGGAGTGACTAGGCCCTTCACATCTTTTTTTTGATGACACAAAGTTCCTCCTGAATGTCATGACTACTGACTACTGTCTACTGCGGAGACTTCTCCTGTCTTCTCTCTCCTAATACGTTCCTTCATGCACCTTTGAGACTCCTCTAGGCCTTTTGCCACCTCAATTGCTTCCTTGAGAGAGGGATCCTTCACTGCCCAAAGTCTTTCCTGTATCTTTTTGTCCTCACATTGCACAATAAGCTGGTCATGAATCAGCTCCTCAGTCATTGCACCAAAACGATATTTGATGGAAAGTTCTCTAAGCCTTGCCACAAATTCATCGATAGATTTGTGCTCAGCTAGAGGGTGAGTGTAGTACTTATAACTTTTCATAACTAAATTAAGTTCTGTTGCAATCACTCCGGACACTTCTTGTAAGTAAACAAGAATAGTTTATTATTGAGCACAGGAGCCAGCAACCCAACACCTGCTTACCAAACTCCCAACTGCCTGTTATAGAACATAACCATGGAATACAGAATGCACACAGGTATTCTGGAATATGGGAAGGAGGACATAGAGAAGGTATGTGCAATCATAGAGTGGACAAAGTAAGAGAAATAATTACAGCACATCTTCCTCCTTTAGAAACAGAAACATAAAGCAAAAATGTAAACAATATTGAAATGAAAACATAAAATTAGTTCAACATACTATTCACAACAATAATCATTAAGATAAGCTGTTGGTCTACGATACCTTGCAATTCTGGTATTAGCAGGCATATATGTATTCAGAGAATTTGAAGAATCAGTGGTAATATAGTTTGAAAGACAGGATCTGCTTGAATCAGAGGCATCACCTCCACCTTCATATCTCCTTCCAACTGAGAAAGAAGAAAAGGTAGAGTCTTCCATTATAGATAACATATAACCACTATTCCCATTGTTGCAAGAAGAATTAAGAAGCTCATGTAAAAGACCATCCTTGTAATCTGAAGATTTTTTTGCCTATAAAGCAACTCCTCGAATATTCCATTTTTCACCATTAGTCAGAACAACATAACAAGTTAATACTTCACTGACACAGAAAGGACCTCTAAATTTGGATAAACCTTTAGAAATCCTACGAGAAGTAATTTGTGTGCTGTGAAAGTTTAATTGACCTCCTTTAGAGACTAACTCTTTGATCCACGAAGGAGTGAGTTTTGTGCCAGAAAGTCTGCCACGCATGATTTCAAAAGGTGACTTATCGTCAAAACCATGTTTTGTGGTACGATAAGCACAGATCATGTCTTGAACCAGGTCAATGGCTGATACACCCTTAGCGTGAGCCATTTGAATAGTACCTTTAACAAGTCTGTTGACTCTCTCACATAAACCATTGCCCTGTGGGTTGTATAAGGATGTGCGATGATGTGTAATGTCTCAACTAGATAGAAAAGAACACATGTTATGTGAAACAAGTTGTGTGCCATTGTCAGTGATAAGTACATTAGGATAGCCTTCTTCTTGAAAAAGTGATTTTAAAAATGTTATGGTGCTCTCAATAGTGATATCTTTTACAAAAACAACAGTGAGTCATTTAGAAAGATATCAATAGATGCAATGGCAAACCGCTAAGATAAGGGTAGTTCCTCCATGGGTCCAATGAAATCAAGAAAATTACTGTGCCATGGAATAATAGGAGTAGACAACTGCCCCATGGAAGAGCCAACCACGACTTTAAGTCCTTTCTCCCCCTCCTTACATGTTGAACACTTTTCAACCCATGAAGACACCTGAGAGTGTATATCAGGCCACCAAAAGTTAGCTTTTAATCTGTGCTGAGTCAGAGTTTGACCCAGAAGGGGGACTGAACTTGTCACCACGCATGAGAACATTTTCACAACAAGTTGATAATTCATCAAGTACCTTTAAGAAAGGACAAGCAGAAATATATAAACAACTTTCGCGTTTGGAACTCAATTTACCCATACAAATAACTACTTGAAGTATATGGTCATTAACCATAGCTTTACACCACTCATCACATGTGAAGGTTCCTTCACAAATTTCCAAAGCATCATGAACCCAAGCAATGGCTTCATTTTCACTTTCTAAGTTGAGAGAAACATCACCAAGATTTTCACCTTTCATTGGAAGTCTGGACAGACAATCTGCCTGAAAGTTGCGCCAACCTTGAACATGGGAAATTTAATATTGATACTCTTCAAGTTTGGCTGCTAACCTGGCTAACCTGGGAGAACTTTTACCCGCACCACCAGGAGACAAGATGCAAACTAAGGGTGTGTGGTCTGTTTTGAGAAGAAATTTGGTGCCCCACAGGTATGCATGGAAATACTGAATGCCCCACGCAGCTGCTAGTGCTTCCTTTTCGATGACAGAATAGTTCTGTTCAGAAGAAGTGAGGGTGTGAGAAGCAAATGCGATTGCGTACTCCCCATCATTATAATTCTGCAAAAGAACAGCACCTAGACCAGTGGCACTAGCATCAACCATTATAATTGAGGTTCGTTTTGTATCAAATGGAGCTAGAACATTGGCTTCACAAATTTCTTTCTTGATATGACTAAAACAAGACTTTTGATCATTACCCCACACAAATTTTACTCCTTTTTTGAGCAAAAGTCTTAGTTGCACAGTCTTGTCAGAAATTGTGTTAAGAAATTTTGAGTACTATTCTATCAGTCCCACGAATGACCTAAGTTGGTCTTTGTCAGTAGGACATGGGGCAGAACGAATAGCTTCCAAGAGATCTTTTTTTGGTTTGACTCCTAATGCTGATATCTAATAACCAATATATTCTATTTGCTGCACAAGAAAATAACAGTTATCCTTACGTAGAGTAAGGCCGGCATCCATGATTGTGTTGAAAACATCTTTGAGTATCAGATTATGATCAGCAATTGAATCGTCAAAAACAAGAATATCATCATGGAAGAATACTACGTTCTGTAAGCCTTTAAAAATATCTGTGGCCATACGATGAAACACGCTGGCTGCTGAAATTAAGCCAAATGGAAGGCGTGTGAATTGAAAAATGCCCTCAGTAGTTGTAAATGCAGTGAGAAGTTTAGAGTCATCATGGAGTCTTATTTCATGGTATGCACTCTTTAAAACTAACTTAGAAAATAACTTTGTGCCCTGTATAGTGGATACCAATTCTCTAATGTTTGGCAAAGGAAAATCATCATCAACTACACATTTGTTGAGTGATTCGTAATCAACACAGAATCTCAATTTTCCGTCCGATTTCTTTGTGATTACAACTGGAGACACCCATGAAGATGCCTCAACTGGTTCAATTACACCGCTCTGTAACACTTCATTTAGTAAAGATTTTACATCTTGTCTAATTGAAAGTGGAATTCTTCTTAGTTTGTGTTGAATAGGCAAACTATTTTTTTTAACTGAATAAAATGTGAATAACCTCTCATTTCACCTAATTCATCTTTAAATACAGTGTTACATTCACGTAAAATGTCATCAACAGAATAGTCTTTGATAACCATGACCTGAGTTGGTGCTCTTGGGTTGATGATAATATGAAGATCATATTGATGAACCCAACGTAATATAGGAGGTCCATCAACTGAAACATGTACATTACCAAAAGTAGACCTGTTTTGAAAAACAATATTTGATTCACAATAACCCACAATGTCAATAGTTTCACCCTGAAAGCCTTTTGGAGAAACGTCACTTTTGCACAAGACCTTACTACTCCAAAGACCGTCCATGAAAGATATAGGGATGATAGTATATTTTGACCCTGTGTCAACCATGAGAGACACTTCACGTCCATCTACTGTGAAAATAGGTTTAGGTCTTTTTTGTCTTTTATCATCTTCTCCAACAGCATCAATGTCATCAATTACTAGAAGCCTGTCTCTCTCTTGTTTAGTTTTTTCCATATAATCTTGAACAACTGCTATTTTCTGTCGATTTTTAGTTTTGCACATTTTGGATAAATGTCGTAGTTGACCACATTTGAGACACTCTTTGTTAGGGGCAAAACAGAATATGGCCTCTGATGTGTGAGCACTACTGTCTCTCCGTGAGCAAAACTTGTTGGAAAGAGAATTATGGAGGGTACTTCGTTGGAAGGGGTTTTGTCATAGTTTTATTTTTGCTTTACAATCGCTCTATATTGCCCCTCAAGCAATCTTGTCTATTTCCGGCTTGCAATCGAGGCCGTTTGATATCAACAGGGGCACCCGTCAGGGTAGCAATATTATTCCGGTAAGGGTAAACCTGGTCGAATTTAAAGTTCTGGCATATGCAGATGATCTTATTGTTTTAACTAGTAATGTTTCATCGGTTTTCTCCGATATTAAGAAACAGGCTGAATCTTTTGGTCGCATATCGGGGTACAAACTTAATGTGCAGAAAACACAGGTGATCCAGTCATCCACCATGGCTCCTTCCGACGCACCAATTGTCCTAACTACAACCTATCTGGGTGTTAAAATTATGGCTGCAGTAGAGCAGATACCGGAGATGAACATCTTACCTATAATAGGGACTGCTAATTCTACTCTCCGCAGGTTAGACAATTTGCACCTGTTGTTATTTGGTAGGAGGAATGTGTTAAAAATGCTGATTCTGCCAAAATTCCTGTATATCTTCAGGACTATTCCATTGGAATTCACCCAGACCAGCCTCAACAGTGCAGAGAGATGCTGTAACAGGTTTTTATGGAGCTACCGCCTTCCTCGAAGGGCTGCTAAATGGATGTGTCTGCCTTTGGAAAGGGGTGGGTGGGCAGTTCCCAGCCTTTTGCTGTATAATTGGGCCGCGTTTTTGCAACATCTTGCCCAGCCCCTCTTTGGTCTACGTTCCCCACTTCCACCGGCACTTAGTCCCTCCATATTTCAGATTGGGTTAGGGGAGGATGCTAAGGGGATTCTTTCTTCAGTCTTAGAGCCCAGTTACTACAAAAAGACCAAGTTCAAGGTAGTTAAAGCATTGCATTCAGTGTGGAAGAAGGTGCGACGGAAATGGTTGATCCCTAAAATTAATTTCTTTACACCTCTTGCTGCCGCCAGGTTGTTGCCTCCTATTTTGCAGGACTTAGTTATAATTAGGTGGAGATCCCATGGTATCCTTACGTTGGGGGATTTAGCTTATGATGGTAATATGGCTTCTTTTACCTTCTTGAAAGATAAGTTTTGTTTGGGCACGCATGAATTTTTTTAATATTTACAACTGCATAGTTATATAGGCAATCTCCTTCAAAATCCTCCAACCGCATTAGTGAAAAACTCACTTATGAATTTGATCTTGAGGAAGGCCCGTATCGGGCCCTTTATCAAAATCTGTTGTTGGGTCTCCCTGATGAGGTTTCCTCTGAGAATTTGAAATTGGATTTGAAATTTGGAACAGCTGGCACAGACATTGGTCAGGCTTTGGAGCTCTCAAACTCAGCCTTAATATCAGGGAGCCTTCGCTCCCAAAGCTATATGTCACTATTCGACTTATATTATACCCCCAATAAAATATCTAAATGGGGAGGTGGTGGGGTCCAGTGCTGTCCAAGGTGTGCCTTGCCAGCTGCTAACGACGTACATATGTTCTTTTCATGTGTTAATCTGGATGAATTTATTCAAGATGTACAGTTTTTCTTTTGCGTATCTATCGCTTTCATGCAGCTTTCAGATTATTCTATCACTTTTGCAAGATCAATGGCCAGTTTTAAGGAAGGATTCTTTGCGGCCCATAACCTTTCCTGAATCTTTTTGTTATTACATTGTACTATTAATTGGTGTCTAATAAGTTTGTCATTCATGGCTCCAAATTTACACTTGACCAACAATTCTCTAAGGTGGGCTGCAAATTCATCTATAGATTCATCAGTCTTTTGGTGGTGTGTATAGAATTTGTACATAATTCTTTAAAAATCTCGGCTGTACTCACAGCGGAGCTGGTAATAATGGGTTCTGAAACGCACAGGGTTAGACCAGCTTATGAATCTGCCTTTCTCTCTATTGTAATGGCACTATTGCGGTTGTGTATAACCTCTGAGTGGATTAACCCACTGGCTATTCACAACTTGGAATCAGCTGTGTTTCTGAGAAGCGGCAGGAGGAGACGCGAGAGGGGCTTGAAAAATATGGGTACCATTTAGGCCTTGGTTGAATAATTAGTTTCCCTTTTTTTTTTTAAATGTTGTGATTTTTGTTATACTATATTTTGAATTACATGATATGATTTGTGATAGTTGTATTAGATTGCCATGATGTAGTTGTTTGCTCTTTTCTTCTCTTTTTCTTTGTTTTTAGTTTCTGTATGTTTTCAAGCTTTTTAATAAAAAAAATTTAAATAAAGGAAAGAGAATTTCCTTTATTAGTTGGTCTGAATCTATTCTTTACAACCGCAACAGATTCCTTATATGATGGCTCGCTTTCTCCATCTCAGCATTTTTTAAAGACCTTAGACACGTCTTGCTGAGAATTGTTTTTCTTTTGCGTATCTATCGCTTTCATGCAGCTTTCAGATTATTCTATCACTTTTGCAAGATCAATGGCCAGTTTTAAGGAAGGATTCTTTGCGGCCCATAACCTTTCCTGAATCTTTTTGTTATTACATTGTACTATTAATTGGTGTCTAATAAGTTCGTCATTCATGGCTCCAAATTTACACTTGACCAACAATTCTCTAAGGTGGGCTGCAAATTCATCTACAGATTCATCAGTCTTTTGGTGGTGTTTATAGAATTTGTAACAATCCTTTACTAGATTTTCTTCTTTTGAAAATCGCACTTCCAATCTGCAAATGGCTTCCTTGTATTCATCAGGCATAGGCTGCCCATTGGCTTGTAATGCTTGAGGAAGGAATCTAAATACACGCTGACCTTCCTTGCCTAAAGTACTCAATAAAATTGCTTTTTTGCAATCTCCTGAAAATTCTTGTCCATCAAGAGCCTCAAAAATGATGAACCAATCCTCCCATGGTATTGGGGGATTACCTGGTTCATTTAAAAATGGTGGAGAAAGGGTGACAGTCACATGTTGCAGCATGAGTATGGATGTCAGGTTATGCACAAATATGCTAATAAAACTATAGTTGTAAAGCACACAGCGAGAATGAAACACAATCAAAACTGACAAAAAAAAACAAATATCACATCATTCTCAAAAATGGTGAATACCTGTAGTCCGATGAATCGTACAGTTCAAAAGAAGCAGCAGTGTATATGGCAGTTGACTGCTAAGGCTTCTGCACATTTAAACCACAGGTGTGGGCATCACTGTATTCGCTCTGTGTGGGACAGAGCAAGTGGCGTATTGTTCGTACACGGCTCGTTGCAGTATAAACAAAAACATTTCTATAAATGGCCACGTGCGTTCATGCTTGAGGCTTGAAACGCATGCTTGGAACGCAGGGACCAGCAACAATAAAGTAAACAGCAGTACGTAGTGGAATTGTGGGTTAGCTGGGCAACTAGGAGTTGGGAGTTTGGTCAGCAGGCGTTGGGTTGCTGGCTCCTGTGCTCAATAATAAACTATTCTTGTTTACTTACAAGAAGTGTCCGGAGTGATTTCAACAATTTGGCGATGATCCCAGGGTACCATCAGCTGACCAAACTACAGAGAGCACTGTTCCTGGAGACGGCTGATCGCTCTCTACTTTGATCACGGCTGCAGTGTCCACAGTAAGCAGAACCCTTCTCCAGGCGAACCCACATATTGGGGCTCATCTCCCTCCTGCAATCCACGGAGGAATAACATTTTTGGAAGATTGAAGGAATTGCATTTATGCCTAAAGGCCGATGACATCATCAACCACGAGTTAAGCCGTAGCGCCCGTGTAATTAACGCTAGGCAACACGGTTCCATGGTAACTGAAGGTTCACTCTACAGTGTCATCGTTGTTGCCCAGCTATCTTGTAAGTAAACAAGAATAGTTTAATATTGAGCACAGGAGCCAGCAACCCAACGCCTGCTGACCAAACTCCCAAATGCCTGTTATAGAACATAACCATGGAATATAGAATACACACAGGTTTTATGGACTATGGGAGTGAGGACATAGAGAAGGTATGTGTAATCATAGAGTGGACAAAGTAAGAGAAATCCTTTACAACAAGTTCCTTAGTGAATCTATTCTCCAAGCGCCTAATGGCCTCTTTATAGACATTCGTAATGGCTTGACCATTCGTTCCACAGCTACAGGTAAATATTTAAAAACCCTCAGACCCTCATTGCCTAGCAGACTGAGTAATACATCCTTCCTCCTAGCTACAGAAAACTCATGGCCATCTAATGCAATGATATAATTTTCTAGCATTTCCACCCAATCTTCCCATGGAATAGGGGGTGTGTCTGCGACATTTAGGAAAAAAGGAGGAGCTATTATGTTACCTTGAGCAGCTATGACCTAGTGATGCACTAAATATATTTAGGTGGTGGAAACCAGAATACAGTAAAGTAAACAAATATGCCAGCAGGTGTGGAGATCACTGAAATCTTTAAGAGTGGTGCTGCCTGCATTGGTGTCCCCAGGTACGTGTCTTCAATTGTGCTGAAACATGGTGGTTCAGGTCACCCAAGCAAAAGACGAAAACCTTTCCTGCACAGATAACCAATGTGTAGATAAGAGAAGCAATAGTGAGTAGATAAACAGGTGTGCAGAATACCAAAACAAGTGGAACGGTGGTGTCTGCAATGATATAAAAATACATTAAGAACAAGTGTGCAGATCACCGTTTTCCATGTGTGTTTGTGTATTATTTTTTGTAAAGCACACATTCACCCCAAACAGGGTATCTTGGCGCTGAAATGTTTATTGTTTCCAAACTCAATGGTACTCATTTTATTGACCTCAGATGAATGAAAGGCTGAGTGGATTCTCTGGGATTTTAACCTGTGACCATGAAATCGAACACAGGCCCCTTCAGTGTATGCATTAGTCCACTGAGTCACCAGATGATCCTAATATGCAGATTCTCAAAGCAGCAGAAGATAAAAAAATGCAAGCTTACCTCAAAGAAAATCATCAAAATCTCACCGGACGTTATAACAGCTGCGCACAGGCGGAATCACTTCTGTTGCAGTCAGGACCGTTTATGACTAAACAACAAAAAAAATGGCTGCCAGCAGTGTGACAATGCTGCCTTCCAGTGACAACAGCGTCTTGCCAACAAGGAAGTTTGGTGCTGTTGCATACACAGACACGCTGCGCTCCAATGACGAGGTGAGGTGTGCGACACTGGCTTGGTGACAACTCAGCAGGTATGCTGAGAGCATGCACAGTGCTGGCGATGCGATCATGAGCTCTTGGAAACTTGAGTGGGACCCGCACATGAGGCCTGCCAAAGTAAGACTTTCTTATGGGATAACCCAAAAACAGTACCTTGAGGGGGATGATCCACCGAAACACTTCACTGGGATAAAACACCAGACACCAATCTGGCAGTGATCAGAAGCCTTGATCTTCAGTAGTATCCGTTTACGCAATATGATGAGGGTCGGTGGGACTAAGAGATATGGACCACCCAGGTTGTGTCCACACAGTTCCTCATGTAAACAAGTTGTCACCAAAATGTACTGAGGAAGATATACTGCTCCACATGATGGTTGAGGTTGAATACCTCAAGCTTTATTCATGAAACAGCCTGACGTCAGTCCTTTTCAAGATCCAGGCAGCAACTGCTGATCTTGGCGTTCCCTCAAACTCACAATCTAAGAAGAACATATGACGAAGAACACATGCAAATGAAAAGAACACCATGATGATGAGCTCACATCATAACGGTTCTCTTGTCCCTCTCTCACTATCAGTGCTCTTGAAAGACATGGAGAGTGGATGGTCCACGGATGGTTCATGATGCTGGTGGTTCCGCATGAATATTTTTGGTCATACCCTGGAAATAGCACTTTGTTGAACAGTGTTTAAGTCACCTTCCAGACATTCACTTTTTTCCCCTGCAGGGATGGAGAAGAATTCTGACACAATGCTCTGCTTTTTTGTTGGTGTTAGCTCATCTTCATGGCTAGAATTCCCATCATCCTCTCCAGCTGGTGGTGCAGGAGATGTTATCTTTGTAAAAAACTGAATTGAGAAATATAAAAGAGAGGTGTGAAACACACATACATACTCACAGAAAGATAGAGAAAACAGGTGGAGCTTTCTCTATTATTTATGCAAAGGTTTTTAATCAATCAAATCCTTTTCTTTCTGTTTCACATAGGATGAGCAACACCTTACTGCTTACGTTGCGGCTTTACTCAGCAAAATGCATTACAATTACCTTTAAAATGTATTTGCACTATCATCATACTACTTTTATTACACTATTACTAAACCTCTTACTTTAAACAAAACTTTTAAGGTGTGTATATAAGTGTTTTACTGCTGCAAAAATTATGTTGGCGTCGCGTCTCAAGAATGGATCGAGAAATATAGGCCGGCACGGTGTATTAAAATGACTTTTAGAATGTTTTTCCACTATTATAGTTCTTTTATAACTTTATTAGTAAATCACTTACCTTTAACTTGACCTTTAAAGTCTCTATATATCAGTTTCAGTTCTGTCAAAACCACGTCGGAGTCACAGCTTCATCATTACAGGTTTCGATGGGTGTGCGGCTCACACATTTTTTGAAAAAAAAAAATATTAATAGAGCAATATTTTACTGTACACACCTCACAACCACAGTGAAAAACTTCACATGCAATGGTGTTTCTGCTTTATGACAGGATAATGAGCAGCTTACCAAAAGCCCCCAATGCATTTCCTACTGATTTTCATGATGCGTTCCTCATGCCGATGAATTAGAGGATGTCTCCACCAAACAAAGATTTCTGCAGATAGAGGCACGAGGAACAATCACATTACCAAATGCACACAACTTCATTGGAGACAGTTCCTCGTGATCCATTACGCAGCAATAGGTAAAAAAATACACACTAGACATGTCCACAACAAGGTACTATTTACCAATCAGTAGAGAGTACTTGAGTTGGGTAGACATTTTGTGCAAAAGAGTGGACTCTTGTTCAATAAACAGGCAGGTGAGCTTCCATTTTAGGCCTGATGCACATTTCACAGAAATAAAACCTCAACAGGAAGCACTTACAAATATAAACATAGAAGGTGCCCCAGTTGAAGCTCTACATCTGTAAATGACAAATGATTCTATCTCCTGGGCTTGGTGAAGGCAAAGCAAGTGAGCTTTTTTTGGCAATTCCATATTAAAAAAAGATCTGGGATCCTTTGTGGAGGTGAATGCATCGTAGATCTGTTGCAGCAGAATCTGTAGTGACTGTGATGAGTGAGTTCTTTCTTGCCCTCTCCTGTTCAGAGCAGAGTCCAAAGTTCTACCTCTAAATTACTAGGAGTATGCAAATGTGTAAATCACTTGGAAGCTCCTCCTGTTTGGCCCTAACCCGTCCACCTTTGTAGTATGCAAAGGGCTTCCCACCTTTTGTCAGGAAGATGGGCAGCATACCAAAAGGACCCCTAGCATTTCCCCACCAACTTTGGTGACAGGGTGTGATGCTGAGCAATATGAGGACATCTCCACCAAACAAATATGCGCTTACTTTATATAGTTCAGAGGAAAGACCTTTGTTTGGTGCAGATTTACCTCTTTATGCACTTGTCATCTTTTGTATAAGAACATTCATGTCATTTCAAATTTCTGGATAGAGACTCATGAGGAACAATAACATTGCATCTATGGTTACTTTTTGTTGTTCTGCATTATGTAGTTTTAGTGTTGAATGTATACTGGATATTTTCCAAGGAGGCACCACTTAGTAATAAACCAGTAGAAAGTGCTCCACTTGGATAGAAATGTTATGCAAAACTGTGGGCTCTTTCGATAAAGGGGTAGCTGCTATCCGGTTATAGCTCAGTCACTGACACAGCTGCTGAGGCCTCCACACTCAAACTTAGACATCCACTCACATACTCAGGTACTCATACAGTCACTTTCAGACTCTTTCAGAAACTCACACACCCACTTACAGATCCTCTCATGCACCTACTCACAGACCTACTCATACACTCTCATATGTACTCATAGACCCACTCAGACACTCATGTACCCTCACACAGACAGAGTCAGGCACTCTCAAGCCCGATGACAAACCCACTCAGGCACTCATGTACCCACTCAAAGAGACATTCTCTAAAACAAAACAAAGGTTACAGGGACATTATAGTTAGGGAATTACACTAAACACAGAAATTCACAGAAAAAACAAAGGTTAAAGAGTTCATTCTAGTTACAAAGTAATATTTAAGAAAGTTAGAAATTCACTTAAATAGCCAACGGTTACAGAGATGTTATAGTTAGGAAATAGAATCGAAAAACTTAGAAATTCACTGAAAAAACCCAAAGGTTTCAGGGACATCGTAATTAAGCTATAGAATTAAAAAACCTTATAAATTCACTAAAAAAAAAAGTATTCAGGAATGTTATATTTAGGATCGTAATTCACTAATACAAAACCATACAAACTCAGCAGTTATAGTTACCTGAGCTTACTGTAATCTATGCCCTTGCAATGCACTTCTTAGGACCTCTCATACTACATCACTCATGAAATGGTCAGTAGCATCGCTGAAGACTTCACTGATGACATCTCTTATGACATCACTGATGACATTATCTACAGAACCACTCACAAACCCACTCACACCCCCATACAGTGTCCCATACACTCAGTCAAACACCTACAGAACCATTTAGATACCTATTCACAAATCCATTCAACTTGGCACACACCCATTCACTCATCCATGCAATCACTAGCATACCCACTCACTCACCCATGCTGCCAATCACACAACCACTCACTCACTCATACAGCTACTCATGCAAACAATTACTCACCCATTTATCAACTAACACAGCCAAACAATCACCCATACAGCTATTCATACACCAACTTAATCAATCATACAATGACTCAAAAAGCCAGTCATTCACACACACAGTCAGTCACTCAGATAGCATCTCAAGAGACCTATTGACACACCCATATAACTACTCACACACCCACTCACACATTCTCACAACTTACATACCCATTCAGTCATCCCTACAAGTAGGCCTGGGCGTTAAATTTTGTTCCGTTCGCGGAATTTGGGTATTTTCGTGTTCCGCGGAGAATGCAAAATTGCCCAAATTTGTGCATTCCACGACTTTGCGAATTGTTTTGCTTGTTCGCGTTCTCAAATGCGTGTTCGCAAGATATTTCTCCCCGAGCACGCAAACAGCGAGTGTGAACAGTAAAAAAGCATCGCGAACAAGCAATTCCGCATATTCGAGGAATTTCTAGGTGTTCGTGGAGATTTTTTACCGTTTTTGCCTAACGCAATTATGCAAATTCCACCCACCCTACCTCCAAGCACTCAGATGACCACTCACAAACTCATACAACAACTCACATGGATACTCACTCTCTAATCAGCCACTCACACACCACTCAGTTGATCAAACACCCACTCAAACAGCTACTCACTCACCCATACATTCACTTATACACCCACTCACACACCCACTCATCTGCCCATACAGGTATTGACACAACCACTCATTCACACACCGAGTCACTCACCAATACAGTTAAACACACACAATTGTAATCAGCCATACAGCTATATACACCCCCAATTATCCACCCATATAGCCACTCCCACACCCACTTACATAGCCATAGACACACTCACACACTGATAGAGACAGTCACAGAGGGACTCAGATGACAGTATCACTCATTAGTAGTACAGAGAGAAAAGTAACTTAACTTATAGTGTAGCTTAGCATATACCTTCAAGTCTCAGAAACATTGCAAAAACCTCATTAACTCACTGGTTGATGTAATCAGTGATGTCATTTAAGATGTCATCAGTGATGTCCCTGACCACGTCATGAGCAATGTAATATGTGAGGTCATATGCAGTGTATTGTGGGGCATAAGTTACAGGTAGATTAGATAATTAGAACTGGTGAATTTCTATAATTTTGTATGAGTGAAATATGAGCCTGGTTATAACGACCATGAAAACTTTGGTGATTATCAATCTGTCCTTTTCCTCTGCGGTGGTGCCCACTCGGTGGAAACAGGCTTGGGTGTCCCCCATCCTTAAGAAGCCTACACTGGATTGGGCTAAGCCTGAAAACCTCAGGCCTATATCCCTCCTTCCTTGGGTGGCAAAAGTAGCGGAATCCCATGCTAACATCACACTAATCAACTTTTTGCACGCCAATAACATTCTGGATATGTCCCAAAACGGTTTCCGGTCCGGACATAGTACCGAAACCGCCCTCCTGGCCATGACTGAGCATCTACGTACTCTGCCCTGAGCCCCACTTTATTCAATCTTTATGTTCAGCCACTTGCTGCGGTCGCCAAGCAATGGGATCTTGCCATCGTCTCGTATGCGGACGACATGCAGCTGGTGGTAGCACTGTCAGAGGAATCTACTATGCATGCCTCTAAATTCAGAGATGGTTTGACGGCGGTGTCCGAATGGATGACCTCTAATTACCTACAGTTAAACACCAGTAAAACTGAGGTTCTGATAGTTGGTAGGAACGCTGGTCTGTGGGAAAAATGTCTTCTTTCCGAATTTCCTCCTCCCATTTTCCCAGAAAGAGGTTAGAAAATCTCGGCGCGAAGCACAAACCAAACGCGGTGCCCTGCACCTGCTTATAGAGATCACCATCAAACATGAAGATGTTATTGGTGAGACATATCCTAATCATCTCGATCAACATGTAAGTGTGTTCACGATAGCCTATGTCTCTCTTCTCCAGGAATTGTAAGCAAGCCTCCATACCCTGGTCGTGGTCAATGATGGTATATAATGAACTTACGTCCACAGTAATCAATGTGAACCCATCCTCCCACTTCATGTGTCTATTCTAGTAAGGAAACCCTTAGTATCCTAGATATCGGATGGTAAGTAGACCACATATTCTCTAAGAAAATGGTCTATATACTTCGATATGTTTTCGTTCACATTCCCAAGTGATGACACAATGGGTCTCCCCAGAGGTCTTATGAGGTCCTTGTGTATTTTAGGAAGCAGGTATAATATGGGTAATTTGGGATAATCTTTTTTGAGGAAGCAGTACTCTTGCCAGGTAATAAACCCTGCCCCCTGCCTGTTGGACAATTTTTCCCATGTTGTGGTTATGCATAAGTTGTACTCAGTTGTATTACTTCTACAGTAAAACTCAACATCATTCAGTTGTTTCTATGCCTCCTCGATATACAGTTCTCTACCCCACAAGACAATATGGCCCCCTTTGTCGGAAGGTCTTATTACAAGGTTTTTGTCTTTAGCCAATGAAAGAATAAGTTCCCTCTGTTTTTTTGACAAGTTAAATCTCACATCGTTACATGTTATTGTCCTATGTTTGTGCTTGGTAAGTTTTTTAGTCACCACTTCATGAAATGTGTCTATTGAATCGTGGGGAAGAACTGGGCAGAAGATAGATTTGTATTTGAAGCGGGTACATGCTGCCTTATTGGTAGTAACTTCACTTTGGCCCCCCGAAAGCATGTCCCCCTCCATGTCGGGTACAACACCACCCAATACATAGACAGTTTGTAATAAATTGGCATCTCCCACAGTTAATTCTTGTTGAGTTCAATCCTCAGAATGAGAAGAAACCATGGTCTCTGGGGGTCTGTTATTCATCAGGGTATGCCATTTCTATAACTTAAGCTTGCGTATGAACTTTAAGATATCAACTCTTGTGCTTGCATAATGAAACAGTACTGTTGGACAAAAAGTCAACCCTAGACATAACGTTGTTTTTTCCATTTCATGAAGATTGATGATAGTTCGGTTTACCATTGCACTATCCATGGTTACTTTGCTTTCCTGTAGCCCCCTTGTGTGATTCCCACTGGCTCTCTGCTTGTTCCGCTGTTGCTTGAATTTAAGTCGTTTTTGTTTGGAGCGCCCCTGCCTCTTCCTCTTCCTCATCCCTGACCTTGACCTCGGCCTCTCTGTGACGTTGTCGGTGCTGATGTAGATTTCTCTGTTTGTCGCCATTTGTCCTCAGCACCCGAAATTCGTCTAAAAAAGTCGCTGGTTTGGTTATTATTTCCACATCCTAGGAAGTATTGGCTGTTTGGACTGAGATGTCAGTGTCCGAGTCACTTGCTGCTATGGTATCGGGCAGTTCCCCTGAAATTGCAGATCCATCCAGACTCACATCTTCGATAGTTTGTTGTTTATACAAATGGTCATATTTTGGACTGAATGTTAAAATGCGGCCACTCTCATAGTCAACACAGTCCCTGTGTAATTATCTTCGTTTACAAAATTTAATATCATCTTCATTTTTTTTAAGTCTCCTTTTAAGTTCATCTTTAAATCTTTTGATGTTATCTTGTTCAGTACTTTTTTTTAATTCATCTTCGATCTCCTCTAGTTCCTTAATTATTCTCGCCCTGTCTTCCCATGCATACTTGATAAGTATGCATAGCATGTTCTTAGAACTTGAGGCTGAGTTGGCCGCCCATTCTTCGAGCATGTGTGGGCTAGGGGATTCGTGTGATGGTGTAATGTAAACCCTTAGTCCACGTGGCACCATGCCTTTGTCTACATAATCTTGGAGGGAGATAGCCTCTCACCATTTCAACGATTCTTGTTTCTTCAATGTTTCCTATCTTCTCAGTTTAATATTGAGAACATTCCCCTCTGGTTTACCAGCCGTGGGTTCTGTAATTGCACCTTTACCCGGTGCTCGAGAAAAAAGTGCCTGCGCCTCCTTATGTCTTTCACTTTCGTCTTCCATTGTAATCTGACTGTGTGTTGGTTGTTTTCTGTTTTGTGCACTTAAAACATGCCCATCTCAGTAAGTAGGGAAAATGTGCGGTGTTTGTGCCTACATTTCTCTTCTTGTACTCGTGTTAGCCTCTGACCTCCTCGCTTATGTGTAGGTGGTTTCTGATGCCACCTATAATACTCCAAGTTCGTGGGGTACTGGCGGATACATTTGATTTAGTGTGACTGCTCTCGCTTTCAGGATCCAAGATCCCATATCCGTCCCCCCACTTCAGCCTGTACACAAATAAGCATATACCCGTCCCCGGCATGGCCCACGAGACACACCGTGCACGAGTGCCCCCCCTCAATAGACGGTGCCCAGGTCCATGTTTACCTCCGTGTACAATGGCTCGGGTCCTCCACAAAATCCAGTGAGACGATTAGTTCTTCTACAATCCTCTGTGGCCGGCATATGATCCATCCATGCTGTAAGCAATTCCAGATCGGGTCCTTCCGGGATCAGTCCCGTAGTCAGGCATAACTGACAGAGCCAAAAGCCGGTTCATAAATGTCATACAATCCATAAGGTAATGATGCACTCTCAGAGGTCAGTTGATAAACAAAAAGTATTTAATACTTTAGGCCGCCACGCGTTTCGACACCAAAATGTGTCTTGATCACACAATATTACAGTTCTCCAAGGACGTGCATAAATAAACATTCGGCATAGAAGAGGCACTTATTGTAACCCACATCTGACGTCATCTATGGCGGCCATATTGGAACAGGTAAATGAAATATGAAACATATGTATCACAAAGTATGAATATAATCAATACCATCAGCAGTCAATTTTAATATAGTCAACATGTGTGAAATTAATAGCTAACAACGTTCTGTCAAAACAAATTGGTTGACTATTTACCTGTTGCGAAGCTTCTAATAGAAAGACGTATAATCTCTGTCTCTATGCGGTACAGTGCCACAGGCTAGAATGCGATAAGGATCTAAACTAGATCTCAATTTGTTGTGCAGAAATAACTACAAACATACGCTCCATGTAACTGCCGAATGTGTGGTGAATCAGCTACATAGCCCAAAACACTGATCATCGGTTTGTATTCCTGTCGGACTCGTGCCCCCCCTTCTTGGCTCCTGGCCTGACCGTACGCATGCACAAATTTTGAGTTCTACTGTATATATTATAGTATCTCGATATACAGAGGTAAAAATGGCAAATACCCGGTGGAATATTTAAATGAGTTAGTGAGACCAATTCGAGGTTGGTCTCACTAACATTGGCATTTCAGTCATTATGCTCTCATTGATAATCGCACATTTGCTTCCCCTTCGTACCCTAAAAACAAACATGGCCCTCCCTTAAAAAGAGTAAACTCTTCACTCTGTTTAAGTAGATGTGGGACTGTCAGTCAGGCTTTAGAAAGGGCATAGGAAATGCAGAGCATTTAGTTTATGTCTAATATGAAATAAATGTTTCAAATCAAGAAATGTCTATTATTAGTTGCCTTTATTGGTCTATGGTCTGTGTTTGATGTGGTATACATATGAAAGCTATGTAGCACTCTTCAGCAGCTGGGAGCTGATCTGCCTTTACTATCCTCCATTTAACGGTCTCCACTCCTGAAATACAGAGAGTTTGATTCGGCCCAAATAGGGAATATAGTTCCCCTTTTCCCATCCTACAGGAGTTCATCAAGGTTGTCTTTTGGCTTCCATTTTAGTTAGTATATTTATGAATGATGTCATCATTTGCTTGGAAGAGCCTGGCTAGACAAAGGCTGTTTGGTACGAAGGTCACTATTCTGCCATAAATATACGATGCAGTATTGCTGTCACAGACTGAAAACTCTCCATGCCATGATTGAGAAAGGTTTGTCTGTCAATGTGAAAAACCTAAGGTCATGGAGATCAGGACTACTAGTAGAGATATTATTTAAAATAAATGAGGACCAGCCAGAAAGGGTAGACATTTTTGATTACCATGGTGTGCATTTTCACCACATTCTAAACTGTCATGATCATGTACAAAAATCTATAGTCCAGTTTAAGGAATGCACTGGTGTTGTAGTCAGATTTGCTAAAATAATAGGCAGCCAACCAATAACTTCTGACTGAAGGTGGTTACAACAGCACTTTATGGTGCTAACGTTTGGGTTACCTTAAAATCAGGAAACTTCAAATATTTACTTCATTAAAATTGGGACCCGGTATGTCATTAATCCCCTTGAATGCAGAGTTGGGCATATGGCCTGTTTCTGACTTAGCTGTTCTTTCCTCAGTCCTATATGGGATCATACAGAAGATAAACCACCTGGCAACGGTTTAATTACAAACAGTCATGAAAGTATTACCTCTATAGGGCCTAAAGGCAGCAAATGGATCAGACATATGAGTGAGTAACAGGCTGAGCGATCTAGGTCAATAGCGTCTACATCAGCTTCCTAGTCAAATCAATACTGAGCGCATACTGTCTTTCAAGGATGTCTAATAGCGAATGAAATCCAGCATCATAAGTAGCAGCACAAGTCCTTTGACTGCCAACTGTATTTGAGCGTTATAATCAAGGTTATAATCAATGGTACCACCACGAGGGATAGTGCGCTTTACAAAAATACACAGTACAAAACAAGGTCATGTGCCATACTTAGATATATTTATCTAGGAAATCAAGCACTCGCTATATGTAAAATCTAAACGATGACCCATCGACAAGAGTCTATTGCTCCAAATAGGACATCCGTTTGTTTATTTATTTAGACATTTTTAAAGCGCACTGTTACCCAAAGGTGTCCTTGCGCTAGGTGATCACTAGTATGCGTGTGTTGAGGACTTTGAGACTTAGTGTGTAAAGAGCCACGTCTTAAGGGCTCTCCTAAATGATAGTAGATCAGAAGTCTGTCTGAGGCTCAGCGGCAGCGCGTTCCAGGACTTTGCCACACCCAGGGAGAAGCTCCTGCCCCCCCAGCGAGCTTTCCTGACTCTAGGGACTACCACCAGCCCCTGCTCAGCCGACCTTAAGGATCTTGCAGGCATGTACCGCTGGAAGAGTTGCTTCATACAATGAGGGCCTAGGCCATGCAGTGCCTTAAAGATCACGCAGAGTGCTTTAAAAACTATTCTTTTACGTACTGGAAGCCAGTGTAGCTTCACCAGATCCTGTGCTACAGAAGCAAACTTGGGTGTCCCCGTGATCAGGCGGGCTGCTGCGTTCTGTAAAATTTGGAGTTTGTTCAACAGCCCCTGTTGGGCATTCAGCAGGAGACTATTGCAGTAATCCAGTCGGGACATCACCAGTCCTGTTACGACTGTTTTCCTGTATTCTTCCGCCAGAAACGGCAAGACTTTCCGAATGGTTTTTAGCACAAAGTGGGTTGCTGAGGCCAGTGCGTTAATTTGTGGCTTGAAGGACAGAGACTTGTCCATTAGTACCGCCAGGTTTCTGACCTTCGCCACCGGAGCAGTGGGGGTCCCCATTTCCTCTGGCCACCATCGTGGGGACCAGAAATTGTCTCTGGACCCAAATAACAGCACTTCCGTTTTTCCTGAGTTGAGTTTAAGGCAGTTTTCTGCCATCCAATTGCTAACCTCCCGCATGCAGCCTCTAAACCTGTCAGCTGTGCTTTCTGTTTCACCCGGGAGCAGCGACACCACAATCTGTGTGTCGTCTGCGTACGATGTAAGGTTAAAACCAAAGGATCGGATCACTGGCGCCAGGGTGGAGACATACACGTTAAAAAGGGTCGGACTCAGGGAGGACCCCTGGGGAACTCCGCATGGGAGCGCAAATGGGTCCGATTCAAAGTCCCCCAAGGCCACCGTCTGAGTCCTGCTGGATAGGAAAGCCTGCAAGATCTTAAGAGCCTTTCCTTGAATTTGTCACTATTTTGCATGTGTACACTGGAGGACAAAGACTCAATTTTGGCATGTTTTACTTTTTGCACAAATGCCATTGGTCTCTGACAAAATTGGCTAGTAACTCTATTTAAGAACAACGAATAAGAATAAGGTGTGGCGCCGCGGCTAGGTCGGCTGACTCTGGAATCTGGGGATCACGGTTCGATCCCTGGCACTGGCGGCAGATTAGCCCAGCACCATGTGACTCTGGGCAATAGCTTGCTTAATCTTCCCAGCGCCTCGAGACCCTAACGGGTGATTGTACGCTTTACAAATGTGGATTATTATTATTATTTTATGATGCTTTTTCACTATGTGATAGGACAGACCACCTTTCCATTGTTTGCTTTGTTGGTTCTTTTATGTGATCCACCTGGCTCCCTTTTAAGAAACATCCAGAACAAGTTTTTGTCAACGGCCAGCATTGCACCATGTTACAACTTTTTTATTACTATTGTTTTGTTTTATTTCTTTTATATTAAGCCTGTGTAGCTTATTTTGAGGAAAGAAATTATAATGAATATCCATCTTTGCTTGTATTGCACCCAATTTTCACTTTGCCGATGCCTCAGTACAAAATAACTGTTAAAAGTTCAACTGATTCATGTTCCCCCTAGAATAAATGGACAAAGGACTGTGATATTAAAGCTACTGTCTCTTTAACGTTTTAAATATATAATTAGCTTATTCCGCAGGTTGAAAAGGAATGCATTTTTTATATATGTTTATCTTAATGTTAATTGGAACTCTCATATTTGTAGACTATAGACCATGTAATCTAGACTTGGATCTGTATTAGCTTACATTTTAACTTTAAATATGTAGGTCCTACTATGGTATGGTTATAGCTGAAACATTACATATGTTGATACTTTTCAAGGTTGGAATATTTGGGCCATAAATATACACATACCTATACCTTTGTGGATGTGTGCCGCTGCTTGCAAGCGCCCCCATCGTACACTGCCCAAGTCTACCCAAGTTAAGAGATTGAAGCACGTGTAAACAGTGACTAAACCGGTGCAATTTATGTTCATATCTTTCTTTTCTAAATGATACTGCTTGCTCATCAAATTGTCATTTATGCATGCAAATAGATTCGTGAATCAGATCCTTAGCGTGGTTTATAAGGATGTTCTCTCATCATTCACTTATTATTATAATTTACACATTTGAGAACAGCTTTCTTTAGAAAAATGTGAAGGCTATGATATTTAACTATAGAACAATGCCTCGTTTGTTATACGTTTTTATGAAAAATAAATCCATCAAATTACATTTACATATAATATGTGCTGGCCCGATTATAGACATTGCTTGCAATAACAACACTACACCTGTCTTTGGGTCACATATTTACTTGCCATACCTTTTCATTTGAAGCAAAAAATGTTTAAAGTTTGCTTTCAAATAGACACAGCACCACTATTATATCTGAATGTGGAAAAAAGGCTGCCATCCTGTCCAAGATGGCGCTTATGGAAAAGAATAATTTTAGTGCTACATCTTATACATTCAGTCTAAATGCAGTTGTGTTAAGAATGTTTGTGTTTTAAGATGGTCTATGGGAACGTAAGGTAGCAGTAACCTTGTCTGTCTCTGTGAAGATCGTTGGAGGGGCAAACCTATTGGGAGGTATTAGTGCTGAAAAGATAAATAGCAATATTTAAGATGGCATTGGAAATATACTTTATCTTCCATTGAATATCTTCACCTCTTAAGTTTGCAATAGTGTTTTTATTTGTGTATAATGCAATAAAAATAACCAACAGTAACAGTACTAAATAGATACATTAAGCAAGATATACATTTTATTTTTTTCAATGAAGAAAGTCTCACAATTTCATAATGTTACAAACGATCGCTTTATAGAATTTATTTGGGGATTTCATCTAGAGATTTTAATCATGTATGTAATAGCAGGTTCCAATAGTGTGGAGATCAGGGGATGGGGCTTGAATACAGCACTTCGGATTAAGCTAAACCGGGGCTTGAAAACAGCACTTCAGATAAAATCCACATGTAATATATGTAATTCAGGTACATATTGCACAGACATTGACACCAGGAATTGACACTGCGTATAATATTGATGCATTTATTTAAAAATAGTGTAGTATGCTATAAGCCATGTCTAAAAAATATAAAATCATGCGGTTATATATCAGTCTCATTTGCAGAATCTCAGACTTTCCAGAACAGGTAGGAGTTGGTGCTGATTTGATGTTCGAGAGGGCATAGAAATCATTAACTGGTCCAAAAAGTTACCATTAGCTAAGTTTATTTGGTCAAATTCTGATCCATGCCTATAATTTGCTTTCATCCAATATGTATTGAGTATTTCTTTACACTGTTCCTCACATCTGCCAAAAATCAAAAGAACTTGCTAAAGATTCCTACGTGTCTTTATTTGACCAACTGCTGTCTATGTATTGTTGTTTTCTCTATCAGGTTGCTCAATACATCCTTGCACCTCTTCATCAGCATTAGTAGATTTCATTATGTCCCCTTCAGTATTCCAGTTTAGGACAAAATATACTTTTCAGTGGCGTACATCTAGTTTCCAGATTATTTATCTGTCACCTAAGGAAGTCAAAGCGAGATACATTCACAATTCAGAATTGGTGGGATTTTATGTGTGCAGGATGTATTGCAAATGCACAAATCTCGAATATGTGGCAGTAAGAGGATCATTCTGCAATAGCAAACACATGGTGAGAGGTAGGTTGCCAAATGTTCCATGATGAGCATACCAGCTCACACTTGCTGGCAGTGTTCCCTCTTTGACAAATATGGGGTGTCATTATGAGTTAGCTGAAATGTGGGCAGGGATAACAGGGTGGGATCTCTGACCCCGACTGGTATCACTGAACCAATTAACAATTGCTCTGAGTGTTCCCACTTAATGGGGTATGCCAACATGGACCTGAGAATAGTGGGTCCTTTCCAGCAGTGCTTTCTGAACATTTTGGACCCAGGACCCACTTTTTGGAACAACAAACTTTGTAGTCCTACCTAGATTTAATAGGCATGAGACGGGCACGTTTTTATTGTAAGTGAAGTATCGTATGGCAGTGAACTGTCATTTGGAAACAGCACAATTTCCATTGAAATGGGCGCTAAATTTGTACAGACATATAGTTCTACTGATGAAACTATATTGTACACAAAGGATAATGTGTGGAAATTGGATTATCAGTGAATATTTGTTATTTGTGCATCACCGAGTAAAGTGCCTGGATATGTATTGATTATATTAAAATCTTTGCTTCATTACATTATCAAGGTTCATTTCAAGATGTTACGTTTGACCCTGGTATCCGTCCCATATTTAAAAAGAGTATACCTGAATAAAGTTTTTATACCCTAATTAGACACTTCATCATTATGGGAAGAAAGTTCAACTCACCCATTGCACGAATGGCCAAAATACTCTCACAAAGAATCTTACATTTTTTGCAAAGCCTAACCCAAATGACTTTTTATTATTGAAGTATTTTTGATTGCATTGTTTGCACAGGGTAGTAATCCTCTGTTTTAATTCAGAGCACCGAGAAAGATATATAATCTTGAAACACTTGTTGGAAAGCCTTTGGTTTTTAATTATATTTGTGAAGATTTCATGAATAAAGAAAAAGAAACAGGGATAATATGTTTTATGGTATTGAGTACTTATATAGTGTCTTCCAGTGAATTACTTTATACATGACTAACAACAGCATATAAGGTTGAACGTTAAACAATTTAAGGGGTGGCAGCATTCTAGTCCATCATATAGGCTGCTTTGCCTTGTTTTTAGCATCGTCTAAATATACATAGGAGCATAGCTTCAAATTTGAGAAATTTCTATTTCTCATCACAACATAGACAATGGCCCAGTGGGTCTAATTAATTCACAGATTTACCCACCCGAGTAAGTAAGTCACATTGGGGTGGAGTAGTAAAATATTGAATGAAACATTGAGCCTCTAAGTACTTCTGAATTGCAATATATTCCTCACGAATTGTAATACAGTAAATGGCACGATAAAGTGCAGGTGTAGCAAAGTGCAGAAAGTGCCCGGTGCAGCATATTTACAATTTTACATTACACAGTATCAACACTGAGTGCCATGGTATTGCAGATCCTACTCATTCAAGGTCCACTTTTCAAGCAATAGTAAGACATAACTACACAAATGGCAACCCCAACGATGTGTTAAAGTTTCAACACTGATAGGTCTCGTCAGGAAAACGCCGTCTGTCTAGTCTCCTGGGTTGAAGATGGTTGCTTCTAAACTGAGTCTGTCCACATCACAATGCCCTGTTCATGATGTGGGTCTTAAATATTGTGCTAAACATGGGCTGTGTGTAGCCGCGAGCTGCCAATCACTGTTGGTGCCCTGTATAGTAGAAGTAAGCTCTAGATTATCTCTTTACCAGATCATAATATATTTATTTTGAATATTTATTCATGTTCCATGATGGAGGAATGACAGAATGTTGGGTTGTTAAGAGCACAGGACACACGAATTGTGCTAGGCTTGTTTATGAAAGCTTCTGATAGTGTTTTATTCAGGGAGTATGATAAAATGATAACTTTTTATATAGTGTTTAATAATGCGCTCCTGCTGTTTCAAATTGTTATAATTAAAAATGATTATCATTATCGAATTTAATGCTAATCTTTTACTGATCTCAGGTAGATGGAATTCTCAGTTGACCTTTCAGGGATTAAAGCATGTGCGAAATTTCAGCCTGCGAAGCTTAATGTAATGTTACTCCGTAGGCTCTTATTTTATCTTTATACCTCCCACCCGGTTGCAAGAACAGAGTTAGTTCATTTTATCAATGTCTGCAGCAGTAGCCGGGTTTTAATGTGCAATGTATAAGTATCCTCTTATCAAGGCCATCCATACACCAGGTACGCATAGTACACCCTTGAGCATTAAAGGAATTCAGTATATTAAAGGATTGCAAGATGGGGCACTTTTAGGCAGCCATATGAAATACTGGTTGTATCTGGACAGAGCTTGCTACATGCCTTGCCATCTTTATGCAATCCTTTGAGCCAGTTAAATCTCAGGCATGAATACAAAAGGTATGACATCCAGGAGAAGAGCCAGTTACATGCCGGGTTTCCCTCTCAGAAGCCTGTTAATTACTTGTCTTGATGGTCTCTCTGAGAGGCTGGTCATTCTGGTCCAGAGCTGATCAAATTGCAGACTGGTGTCTAAAAGGGCAGACAAATCCATTGTCAGTACCTCTAAAGATTAAAATATGTGGGATTAAAATGAGTCACTTAAAAACAGAAAGGCTTTATCGTGTAAACATGGGGCACTGATGATTGAACACATTTGTCACTTTAGGTTCAAGTGTGAGGATACAATGTAATATGAAGTTAGTACGTTTGAAAAATGTGTGGATTGAAGTGGTCAGTCACATTTCAGTTTATCCTGTGGAGTCTGACTGCTGGTGACAGTCGCACTTTTTCTACACTGATCCCTGCAGAAGGCTTAAGAGTTATATTATGGGCAGTCGTATAAAATAATTTATCCCATATGCATTTTGTTGACGTTTACAAAAATCTGGTTTGAGAGGCATTGGTTTCATTAAAGATATCATGCAACGGACAAAAAGTGGGCATGGTGAAGAGATTTCAGTTCTGCTTCAGATTAAAAACATAGCCCAACATGAATATAGATTTTTTTTAAATGGAAGATGAAGTTCAATGTCTCTCTTAGTTACAAAACCAGACTATGGGTGCTGTTCAATTCTTCCCTGTGGAAGGTCCATGCCTGCAAATATGAACTGTAATCTGAAATTTACAGAGGATGGAAAACCTATTGTCCCACATTTTTAAAGAATATTATAGAACACAAATGTACTCATCTTGATATAACTAAACAATCTGTATGTTTGAGGAGCTTTTTTTTTTTTTTTTTTTAGGTATTTTAAGTTCTGTGAAGCATGCAAATATACGAGGGATCCTGGCACTGAAAGGGACAACAGAATTGCATTATAACAATAATTTACAGAGTAAACACCCATATTTTAAGTTGATATCTGAATACGGGGAGTTTAGTTTGGCTGCGAAAATGTAGGGGAAAGGATTTCCACTAAGAAGCTACGTTGAAAGCATCATGCAAGATATAATTCAGATTTCCTCTATTTCTCTGATTCTAAATGAGAATTGTTACATGGGATGGGAGGGGTATGAAAAAGGTTCCCTTCTCCATATTCATTGAAACACTTCATTACTTTGAGCAGCAGAAAGCTTATACATTTGACTCAGCTTTTTTACTTGAGGGCCTTAACCACTTGCATGCTAATGACAAGGTGAACTCGTCATGTATAATGGGATACACCAAATGTCAGCGTAGGAGGGGAAAAGCCTTAGCAGCCAAGTGGTTAAAGGGACTTGCTACCCAGTTTATTCCCAGCCACCCCTCTATTTGTGCTTCTAACCTTTAATGGGCCCATGCCTCCTTTACCCCTGATATTAAGTTAACGTGTTCCGGCCAAAATGCTTTTGAGACAATATATACTTGTCCTACTTGGACAGGTACAAATACTTCTACTGTACAATGGCTAAAGGCACTAGGATGATTGGAATTGTGCTTACAATTGAAGTCTACATTTAAAGAATAATAGAGCTAAAGAGATTGCTGTGTTCCTGCATCTAAAGGAACCTGTCAGGAATCTAAATAGCAGTCTTTTCATTGATGTTGCAAATGGCATTGCTAGTGTCTAATGCATCTTTCTATCCCCTTTGGAGAAAAAAAGAACTTTCTTGACAGATAATGGCTGTCTTACTCAGATCGCTCCTGGTTACTGTTAATAATAATTGTGTTGTGATAACATCTCTTCCAAGACGGTATATGGGTGGTAGATATCTAATCCCTTGGCAAAACAGCTTGTGTATTTTCCTATTGGAGTTAGTTGCTGTCATTCCATTGCTTTTGTATCTAATGTAGTTTTGACAATTGAAAATGCCAGAAAGCAGACTCATCAGTTCTATCATGCAACACGCGTTCAACATGTGGAAAAGAGAAGGTTTTGTGGTAAATGCAGGGCTTTGAGTGGGCTGGGTCCTGCCGGTGCTCAGCACCAGCAGTTCTAAAAAGCAGGTGCTGAGACCTTTAAAAAGACTCGATATAATTCTTTCACAATCTCATCATTTCAGAACTGGAGCATTTTCAATATTATATGCAACAAAGTCATAGTTGTTGCTTTTTTAGCTTACGCAACTAACAATCATTGGCAAAGCCAATAACACAGACTCGTTGTAGGTGTAATGTTACTTGTTGTGTTATATATCTGTACTTAATGACAGAAGCAGCAAAATACCATTCAGGAGGTACACTATGCTAAGCAAATATATTTACCTTGAGTATTTTCAAGCCACACCCCTACTTACATCAACCACGCCCCTTTGGGAGACCCCCTAGTTTTTTCATTCCACTTAAAGCCTAGGTAAATGAATAGGTTCAGTAACACCTCATTGGTTAGATTTAGAGCTTCTAGGAAGCAAACTAAGCTGGGGGCACAGCTTAAATATCCCACTCTTCTTACTGCATTGAAACTCTCACGGTTCAGCAAACATTACGCTACACCTGTTTCAGTCGTGTGGGAAAATGTAATAGAGGTCTAGGCAGACATCCAAAGCTTTATCAAAACACCATACATTAACAGAACAAATAAAATATGTGTCTGTTCTAGTAATATCATTCATGTCAACAGTGAGTTGGCTCATAATGATGTAGAATTGTTTTAGTGTTATTTATAGTTTAATTACACAAGATACAAAAGTCTGAGGTTAACTACATTACAATATGAAAATATCGGGAGCAATAATGACAGCAACCACACAATAAAATACTAGGCTTAATGTGTATAGTAAATACATAAATGTAAGTGTTTACTAGAATTGAAAAGCTAAAGCCCATTAAGGCACCGATAGAGTACTGTAGTTACCTAAAATAAAGGCAAAGGGTGATATGTTGGCTGGAGTGTGTGTATCATAAAGAAACAAAAGCATGAAGGGTTCAAAAATCCAAATGAGTAAGGGAACACATTACTAGAAAAAACAGGAGCTCTATTAATGCGGAGCATGCAGTTATTGTATTATTTTAACAGCCAGACAATCCTGTAACACATCCTAGAGTGGGCGAGACAACTGAATGTGGATTTTGAGAGTTGAGTTTTGATTTCTGATTACACTAACATTTTTTATTTCTCTATTGAACCTTTCTAAGCTCATTGACGTGATCATCTACAGACCAGGGCTCAATTTCCAGGCACTATCTCCTGAAATATTACTGTGACATTCTCCTGTCAGGTGAGGAGTATCTATATATTCTGACTAACCCCCTAAACAACTCTGGTAAGCAGACCTTTGAGAGACAATGTTTGTCCTTGTATCCTTGTCTCTTGCTTTAGTAGGATTGGATTACTCAACACTTACGGAAGGGTTATGGGGTACAATGCCATAACAATTCAAGAATCAAAGCAATTGAAAGGCAAACTTATGCAAGGTAGGACCCGAACTAAAAAATGAAAATATGTTAATAACTAGTCACCACTAATTCAGAGCCAACCATTGAAGGCAACTAAGAAAACTAATCTTTTGAATAATGGTACCTCAAATGGTAAACCATTTGACTGTAAAGAGGTCTAATAGAAGATCACAAAGTGAAGTGGTCTTTTTAAGATTAAGGGGCATATTACCAACAACTAGCGATATTTATTGCTAAATGGGTTTAGCGAGTATTTTTTTAACGCCAAGCATCGCCGGATATTATCGGAGAGATCATGCGCTAGCAACGTTTATCTCTAAAGCGATAAATTATCCGGTGTTAGCGGCGAAATGCGTGAATATAACTGGTAATCCAGTGATATACACGCAATATCGCTACTGAGGACTTAGCCATGATATCAAATTCCCATTGAATATAATGGCAAAGAACTGGTCTGAGCAGAAGTTAGTTTTTGGAGATATTCGCGCTTAGCGCAAATATTTCCATCACTTCGCCTGCCTTGCTAATAGACGATAGCGAAGTTAGCGACTGATTTCAGTCGGTAACAGGTTGGGTATGCCCACTTTGCATGTCATTAGCGATAAATATCGCTGACATGCAAAGCGGGCCCCAAACCGCTCGCTATCGCCTACAAGCTGTCGCTAACTGCTGTTTGTGACAGCTTGCTAATAGGGCGATAGAATTATCACCGCTTAGCGGCCGAAAACGGCCACTAAAGTGGCGATAATCACTTATCCCCCGCCTTGGTAATATGCCCATAAATTCCCCAATTTCTTTACTAATAATTTTAACTGTAAATATCAGAAAGGTTGGGCATTAAATATAGAGTTTAACCACACCTTTTCACTAATGTGCCTTACAAGCTGGTACTACGGAGCTCTTTAGTTCCTTGGCAGATTCAGACTGATTCTCTGTAATGATGGTGAAGACTTTCACATCTATATACTTGCACATTAGCCAACAAACATGAGGATCTGACAATTCCTAAAAGATTTCTACTTCATAGTTTTATTATTTCATTTGGTCGCAAATAAAGTAGCCATTGTGGCAGAAACCTTAAAGGCTGCATGTTTGATTAGAAACTGCCAGGCAGAGGCACTCTAGACCTCTAGAGTTTAATAAACTCAATGCTAAATGCTCACATTACGTAGGTGGCATGTGGCCACCAATGAATCTTGTTCTTATGTCTTGCACAGAGAAAGTATAGGGTGAAAGGAAAGGTGAAAATGTCTGTAGGTCACTGTAGCTAATGGACCGCCTAAGCCTCCAGGCACTTCAGTGTCTAAGGAAGGTAGCTAGGACAAATTATTAGACAGTGTATTACTGTGGTCCCATGTGTATGTTAAGGGCCATTCATCTTTAACCCAGATTATTATAAATGCATTCAAACAGAGGTGCAAAAAAGGGCGAACATTAATCTCTTCAATTTCCTTCTGAAGTAAGAAAATGGAAAACAATGCAAATCTGAAGCACTCCACTGATAAGCTGGAATGTAGCAAACCTTTTTTGGACTTGTACAATACAATTTAAAATATAATCAATGGATTAATAAAGATTAGTTCTTCTTTCCAAAACAACATACATTTACAACATGCTAATAATGCTGTCCACACTTGAATTGGTAAATAGGCTATTTATGAAAGAGTTTTGTTGGCATTCTTTATCTTACTGGCTCAGCACAATGCCATAAAACCAGGCAGCTGGCTAGAAATGGAGACTTCTCTCACACCAATTATAAATAAAGCACATTACTGTTTATGAACTTTCACCTCACATGCACCAATATGGTTAAATTGATGCACCTTTAATAAAAACAAAGGAACTGGCTTATTACAGTTTTTCCTGGTTAAAACCAGGAAATATTGTTTTGATTTAGATAAGTTTCTGCTCTTGCTTAAAATAATTTAAACACTGTCTGAACCCAGAAAAGGCAGTTTAAAGTATGTCTTAAGACAACAAAGTCAAGTTTAACACTTTCAGAAGAATGTTGTGAGCCAGATTAAAGCCCTTCGTTGTAGGGGCAGTTTTCCATGTAAAAAACAGGTGTTGTGTTACTATTAGCATGCAATAATTTCGTGGCAACACTACTAATAGAGTAATTCAAGATTACTGATGAAAATCTTGCAGGTCATGTCTTACCCACCAATAAACACCTTTTTCAATGCTAAAAATGTAAAGCATGATGAATCAATAAGACCATATTCCAGAAGTACAAAACTTCCAAAATGGAGAAGTGGCAATAATGGAATGATGATAAATCATAAGAAACTATGAAAAAGAAAATACAATAAAAAGATTAAGGTGGAAAGTATAAGGTGACTGGCTGACTGTCAAAGAATTTGCCTCTTTATGTTGTGGTCTCTCAATTTCTGTTTGTCCGGATCTGCTGTCTTTTGAACTATGTGCCTGTTTAACACTGTCAAACATGAATAAATTGCCTGTGCTGCCCCTCTTAAACATGTGCTAAAATCCAGATTGGCTTATATAGCATCCCCATAAGTTCATTGTAAGTGGTGTCTAAAGGGCATTCATAGCATTGGAAGTTAAATGTTATATAAGTGGACTACAGTTTGTATTTACCCCACCCACGTATATGACAATAATATATGTCTACCAAAGTAGACACATGGAGATGATGAATGGAGCACTGAAACTTCTCAGACACTCACCCCCAGTCACAGATCTGGGTTCAATCCATCATCGTTGTTTAGCTCACTTCGCCACCCCAGTTCAGAAACAGCTATATGCAAATCAGTCTTGACCCTGTGCCTAATGGGACCAGTCCAGCCCGAACTGCCAAGCCATGTCTTCCCTGGACCGGCAACAAGCATCCTGGGACTAGTTTTGGGGTAACAGCCCGCATCAGCCAGGCTAGCTTGAACCCAGTGGCAAAGTGAGCAAGGGACCCACGTCTGGGAATACCCTGCCATCTTAGTGTGAACAAAGCAAACACAAGTAGATGATGGATGGAGCGCCAAAACTTTTCAGACACTCACCCCCAGTCACAGATCTGGGTTAAATCCATCATCAGTCTTTAGCTCACTTCGCCACCCCAGTTCAGACACAGCTACATGCAAATCAGTCTTGACCCTGTGCATCATGGGAACAGTCCAGTCTGAACTGCTAAACCATGTCTTCCCTGGACCAGAAATAAGCATCCTGGGACCAGTTTTGGGGTAACAGCCCTCATCAGGCAGGCTAGCTTAAATCCAGTGGCAAAGTGAGCAAGGGACCCACGTCTGGGCACACCCTGCCATCTTAGGGTGAACAAAGCAAACACAAGGAGATGATGGACGGAGCGCTGAAACTTTTCAGGCACTCACCCCTGTCACAGATCTGAGTTGAATCAATCATTGTTCTTTAGCTCACTTCGCCAACCCAGTTCAGACACAACTATATGCAAATCAGTCTTGCCCTTGTTCCTCATAGGAACAGTCCAGCCCGAACTGCCAATGCATGTCTTCCCTGGACCCGAAACAAGCATCCTCGGTCCGGTTTCGGGCTTACAGCCCTTATCAGCCAGGGTAGCGTGAATCCAATGGCAAATGGCTGGGCCCCCCTCTGACATCTGGATTAAGGTACTCTCATTTGTTCTATTTATTGAATCCCTTACTAATCATAGTAAGAGAGAAACCAGTTGTGGACAAAGTAGGGGGAGGAAGCGTGGCAACCCTTGATGTGTTCCTGACTAGAGCTGCAAGTGTCCTCTATCACAAAATAGAGCTCACAGAGAGCCATGTCCATGGAACCGCTTTTGTTAGCCAATAGGTCATACTCTGGTAACATTGTCGAGATCCCCCCTGTCCCCCGGATCTCAATCGTTGTCACTTGACATCCTGCCACCTGGTCAAAGGGAGTCTTCATTTAATATTCAATCACCTTCTACGGTCACTCCGAGGGAAAATTAATCGACCATCTTACATCAGTGTGGCCAATCCTGCCCCCTTAAAACAATGGAAGGCGTGTGGGACTGTCAAATCAAAACAAGCTAAACCTGCAAGAGTGACTAAACCCACGGCAGTTAATGTAAAATCAGCCAAACCAGATACTGTGACAGTGCAAGCGCTACCAAGCACAATCGCCATGCCCGAGAGTTAGAGTTGGACAATGTTTTTTGGGCAGAAGTCACCAATCGAATGACCACTCTTTTCGCTCCTATTCTTTTTAAATTGATAAAGATTGAAGAAAAATTAGCTGCCCTTGGGTCCCAAATTATATCTGTACCATCATTAATCCAGATTGCAGAATCTACACACCTACGTGTGGTTAATCCACAACAAAATACCTGTGGTCATGGCAATGCGATTGCTTTACCATCTTCGAGTATCCCCCAAGCACATCCATAAAGGAGGTTCTGCCACCTGTAATGCATGAGCAATCCGTCCCTCAACTAATGGCCCAATCCCTATTAGTTATGGACAAAGAAGAAGTGACACAGAAGACATACCAGAACATATGAGGGTCCAAGGAACTAAGAATGGCACCTCATCCACCATGAACAGACCATCTACTTGTAGCAAGGAATGTTAGTACCAATGTTCCTTGGCAGTGATTTCAATTGCCAGTATGAACCACTGAAAGGCCTGAATGCAGGTGACCCCAGTGAGGAGGACCAACATTGGGCCATTCCAGAGCCTAATATCCCGCCAATCCGGGCATGGACCCCACTGGTACTCCAGATGAACACCCTTACAATGAATTACTCACTTAAGGTGTGTAACAGGCGCACAAAATCTGTCTCCCTGCAAATTATAACTACAACAGACCAAAATGTGCCTCCATCTTAGATTATATCTTGGTGGACACAAAATCTTGGCACAGAGTAATAGATTTCAAGATCGTGTTTCGACACGATAGTGACCATAATGCCCTGATTCTTGAGACAGTCCCACCATGTCCTGAGAGCGTATCTGAAGTCCAATCTCTATCTGCTTCTAGGATAATTCTGACCAGTTGCAGGAGGAGAGCTGGATGGGGGGTACTTTGCAAATCCCAGGAAAAGCTAGCTTCGCAGTATCAAACTGCCTGCCCATTTCTCCAGGCCGCAAATCAGCTTAGTGGAACTCCTGATCCTCCTAGCGCCTTCCCATAAATTGCTGAAAACCACCAAGATCTAATATCTGCTACTGCAATTGTCTTTTTCCCTATTAAAAGAACAAGAGTGCAGGGACTCTCCGGGCACCCTTGGTACAGTGATGACTGTCGTAAGGCCAAGCAAGCACCTTTCCTAGCCATTAAATCCAATGACAGGCCATCAACAAAAAGATAATAGGTCAGCCTATAAAAACATCATTAAATTGGCTAAAAGAATTTCCAAAGTCACCAAGTGGGAGAGGCTGAGAAGTGCGGTGAGCACGCGGGACATGATGACCTTCTGGAATTTAGTAAACACTGGCTGTTCAGAGGGTAAAAGGGCAATAGAACCGAACATAGGGGTTGAACTCTGGAAGGTTAATTTCAAGTCCCTATATATAAGGGCAGAGGTTGACGTTGGGCTAGCCATAAATGAGTGTCCCCGCTCCCAGTTAACCTGCTATGACGTCCCCATAATTACTTTGAAAGAGATAATGGACGCCCTAAGCAGGGTTACTCCATCTAAGGCCCAATGCTCAGATAAGATCCCTGGTGACCTTTTTCAAAATGAACCTATTTTCTGGGCCCCTTACCTATGGACTCTGTTAATGCTATCCTTCAGGGAATGCCGATTTCTTCTACTTGGTTGAGAGCGGAAATCATACCAATTTATAAAAAGGGCTCATCACACCTACCTGCCAACTATTGCCCTATCAGCCTCATAGATGCCAGTCAGAAATGATATGCTCGATGCTTCTAGGCCAATTAAAGAGTTGGATGGAGGAGTATACTATTCTCAGTCCCTATCAGGTTTTAGAGCAAGAATGTCCACAGTAGATCAATTTTTTTTAGGCTGCAACTTTTGAATTGGAAGACGGTGTACCTTGAGGGAGGCAGCCTTTATCTGATCTTTGTGGACCTAAAATCTGCATTTGATTTAGTACCCAGGGACAAATTGTGGACCATTTGATCAAATTTGGGGGCCCCTCCATATCTCTGCTATCAGCTGAAACTGCTTCACAAACATCATTTTGCCCAAATTAGAAAAAATGGTGAGCTTACTGATCCCATACCTATAGACAGAGGTGATCAGCAAGGCTGCGTGCTGGCCCGACCCTCTTTTGTCTTTTTATTATTGATCTATTGGAGACCTTGATCGTGAGGAGGGACTTAGACGCACCCAGGTTGGCAAACTGCAAGGTGCCAGCTCTTATCTTCACCGATGAAACCCTCCTGATATCCAGGTCCCCAGTGGGAATACAGAGGGCCTCAGACACCTTTCATTCCTTCTGTAAAAGTAGAGGGCTAAAGATCAATCTACAGAAAACCAAATATATGGTATTCAATGCAGATAATAGCACACAACCGAATCCCCAGTTAGATGGAAAACCACTAGAGAGAGTGACTGTTTTTGAATACCTGGGCACCACACTTACCGAAAACATGGACTAGGGTGTTCATGTAAAGAAAGCAAGTTTAAAGCTAGCACAGACAACAGGGGGGTGGGGGGTTCGCTAAGATGCTCAGGAAGTGCGCTGTAAATCTATAATACACAAGCCAGGGGTGCAGTCCTGTACGGGGCAGAAATCTGGGGCCACTGGCCACCTGACTCCTTATCTAAAATTAAGAATTCCTTTGTGAGGCAGCTTCTGGGTCTTCCCATAAGTACACCACTTATACTGCTTCAATGGATCTTGGGATTAGACCAATTGCAGAGGACACTGCCCTTAGACCCCTCCTATTCTGGCAACGCTTATGGAGCACTCCAGAATTAGCTGCATACAGGGAAGAGCTTAAGGAAGTGCTAAGCTCACAGAGAATGAGTAAAATCCCATGGCTGTCATACATTAAAAACTCCCTAGCTGCAATGAGATTTGGTGTACTGTGGGTTAGTGCTGAAGAAAGCTGTCAGACAATCTCTAGGAAGGCCTTGACAGAGAGTTTCAGGGAGTACAAAGTCACCCGATTACAAAGGACCTCTGTGACAGGTGCACTGATTGCAACACACACACACACACAACACACATTTAAGTGTAAATATGGTTTAGAAATTACTAAGGAATGTTTTCGGATTATCTCTTCACTGAATTGCAAAGCATATCACAACACACCCTGTGTTTATTTCTTGTGCAATCAGACACACTTCTGAAAGTTCAGTGCTCTTAATTAAATATAACACATACACGACTTCTTTATAAGCTTCCCCTTGCTATATTTCAATAAAATGCAATGCATTCATTCCTATGTTACTCGAGAGAATTTAAGAAAGGCTATTAGAATATTATTAAATGGAGCAAAGTGTAGTTTCAAATAAGATTTGGAAACAAATGTTTGAATTTCCTTAAGTAAACAAGAAACAATCTGTTGGTCAAACAGGAAAGCACCCAACATTAATCATGCATAATTAAAACAAAGACAATATCCAACTGTTTGCAATACAAACATTAACGTTAACATTCTTTTAGAGACAGAATATGTTTATGAATGTAATGCAAACGCTAACATGTTTGTAATACAATGCTTTGTGTTCAGTCCGTTTATTCGAAATAAGGGCAGTCTACAAGCAGTCTCTGCCCTCCTTCAGTCTTGCCACACATATACTATTAGATATTTGGAACTGGTATGTGTGATAGTATACTCTTGAGTCTAGGGCCCTGAATGTTTGGGAGCTGCTAATTGTGCAGCTCTTCGGTACAAATTCAGCACCCAGTAAAAACTGATTATGCAGAATATGTTATTTACTAGGTGAGCAATTTATAACAGTGTTAGACCTGGGGTTACCAGACTACATAGGGTAGCTTGGCTCAAAGTAGGAAGGTCTATCCCAAAGGCAATAAGTGTTAAGCTTGCGTCGCACCCTTATAGTAACACAGCGCCCAACCACTAGGAAAGAAAAACACTACACCAGTTTTTTGGAAAATACGAGCTGTTTTATAAAAATAATCTCTTTGTCCTCCAGTAAATGGAGTTCCAATACATAAACAAATTATCTCCACACTGGTGTACGTATATATAGGCACTAGTTCAGTTTTGCACACACAACATTTCTTTTCTCAGAAGGAAGAATTCCACAGCTTCAATTGCAAAAACTAGTAAATATCACTTTTCTACACAATTAATTACAGTTGATCCTTACCCTCGGAGGTTCAAGGTTATTATAACAGCAGGTTACAAATTTCATCAATTACACCCCGCTTAGCCCTTGAGCATCTTGACTCAATGGAAGTATACCTGAACAACGACAAGTGAGGTAATCGTTTGTTTGTATAAGCTTTATTCGAGACAGTTCTCATAAAAGCACTTAAAATCAAAATATTTACAATATACATGATACAGAATAAGAAATCCATTAAACACAATAAGCTCATACAAAATCACAAATAAAACAATAAAATGCCTGATACATGAAAACTAAAAAGGAATACCAAATTACATACAACCCCCCAAGAACCGTCTTCTTATAGCCCACGCCCAACCCATGTATTTGGCGACACCCATAACTATCGAATCCTGCTGTGTTGTGCATAGGATCCTTAAAGCCACTGTACTTTCGCGTGTCCCCAAATTTTTACAAACCGGCGACAGCCATTTCCTCCTTGGTTTCGCATAGGCTTCGCATGAAAAAAGAAAGTGGCCAAGGCTCTCCTCAGCATTTTCGCAGGCAGGACACAGGCTATTAGTGGGTCTGTGCCAACCGGATGTCAATTTCTTGAGTGGAATAGATCCTGACCTCAACTGGAAGACAAGTTTCCTGTCCACTGGAACCGTAACATTATCCCAATAGTTTTCCAAGACAGGTAAAATTTTGGTCTCCAGAAAACGGCCAGACATAGAATCTGCCCTATTGTCATTCAGCGTCTTGCCACTCACCCAATCCCAATATTGATTTTTAAGAGCTTCTTTACTCGGGAACGTCTCTCCCTCAGGGTTATTCCAAAGATTTGAAAACCCTAGATTTTCCAACATGGTTTTCAGATGTTTTAACCATTTTATTTTGTGGAAGATGTCTTCCCCGATAATCCAAAGAAAGCTCTCAGCGTACTGCCTTATTTCCGGAGTCGTCCAAAGGCGCCTCCAGTAAAGGACTGGCCGCAGACGAGCTCTGTCAATAATTGTGCGTCTGCCAAGCTCCAGAAACAATGGGATTAGGGGGGTGCTCTGGGGGAGTCCTGTAATACCGCGCATAAACTTGTTCTCGGATGTCTGAAGAGCCGTCAGACAATTCCAAGCCCATAGTTCTGCGCCATATAAGGTGGCACCCAAAACCTTCGCATCGTACACCGCCAAAGCGGGTTTTATAGGTTTTGTTTTTGATTTACGGTGTTCCCCCCTTAGGGCCCCCGATAACTGCTGGTGCTTTAGGACAACTTTATTGACGTGATGCGTCCAGCCTTTTCCCCCCGCAATCTGCACTCCCAGGTATGTAAATTCCTTGACTATATCAAGCCTACTGTTATTTAGGGTAATTTTAGGATCGCTTCTGCGTCCGGCAGTGAAGGCCATTAGTTTGGTTTTTCCAACATTTACCTCTAGCCCATGCTCCAGGCAAAAAGCATCGAAGATGCCTAATGCGCGTTGTAGCCCCATAGGAGTCTTTGACAAAATAAGAGTGTCGTCAGCGAACATCAGGATAGGGACCCTGATGTTCGCTAACGATGGGGCATCAACACTAGCCCTTAACATTCTCTCGACTATCCCATTAATGAATAACGAGAAAAGTAAAGGGGCCATGGAACATCCCTGCCTAACACCCCTTTGGACAGGAAAGTCCACCGTTATCTCGCTACTTCCTCCCCATTGGACTCTGGCATAGTTGGATTCGTGCAGTTGCATAATTAAGGTTAGCAATTCTGCAGGAATCCCCAGCTTTTGAAGCACCGACCATAGTTTATGCCTGGGGACTAGATCAAACGCAGCCCGTAGATCAACGAACGCGACATACAGGCTGCCCCTCCCCAGCTCAACGGTCTTCCACCGCAATATTGTAAAGCGAAAGACCTGGTCGATGGTGCTAGTAGCACGCCTAAATCCCGCCTGGTATGGGGAGAGGGCACTATTGTCTTCTACCCAGTCCATCAGCTGGTTGGTTAAGTGAGGTAATCAATTAATACAGGAGACAAAAAGAAAAGGAACATTGGACTTATTCCCTCAAGGGCTCACTAGTGAAGATTTCTACCCCAGCTGCTCACTGGTTTATATCAGCTAGGTTACTCTGTCTCACCCCACAACCAGTTACCTTGTGTGGCGGTTGCAATTCCAGGTAGGCTAAAGTTCTAGTTCACTCTGAACTCCTCATCATTGGAGTACTAAAGACAAATGATCTCTTTCTGCCTTCCCCTCTCCCTCTTTAAGAGGCTCCTTCGTTGGTCAGCTTCCCTCTACGGGACAGAGTCTGTTCATTTAGCAGGCTCCCACACTCAGAAGGTTCACCCTAAGCTTGATAAATGCCGGGGGTGCCAGTCTCACAGTAGTTGAGCACCGTTGGGGTTGTGAGTCACTATGAGGGGGAAATCGGAGGTCGGAAAGCGGCTCCTCCTCCCGCCCAACCGATGCCCCTGCTTACTGTTTCTGTGTTCTCTCGTCTGCTCGTTTCCCCGCTGTGCCCTTGCAGATCTCTAGGCTCCGAGGAAAGCTCCGCTGGCAGCAGTCTGCTTTCGCCTGCTCAAACGGAGGGCGACTTTACCACTTCCATTCAGCTGGTCCTCAGGGCGGTGCGCAGCTCTTCCAGGGCTCTTCTCTTGCGGGCTCCGAATAAGCTCAGAACTCCGCCCACGGCCGGCCTCCGTCCGCTCTTCTCCGCCCCTTATGTCACCGCGGCAACAGCTGTGGAGAGTTCCTGCTTCCGCTACTCTTCTGCCGCGTTTGCCTGACTTCCCTTCACCAATTCCAAGGGAAATCTCACCCGGCAGGCTCGTGCCCTCACAGCTGTTAGTTTCAGCTACTGCCGGAGTACTTCCACTCAGCGCTCCAGGGTCTCTTCCGCGGTGAGTGACTCTCCGTTTGTAAATATTTCTGTGAGGTGTTTCTCAGGTCAACTTCCTAACACCTCCAGAGGATAGCCTAAGAGCCCTTTACAACGTAGGGAGAAAGGAGGCAGCCGGCCCGGGAAGTCGATCTCCCCTCGCTCAGTGCGCCTTCCTCCCTACAAGTTCGCCTCACTCCTCTCCTGACCAGTTCCAAAACAACTCACCGGTCACTACTAAATGGCCGCCCTCACACTGGCCTTTATATAGGCAGGTCTCAGGCTACTAGAACCAGCTGGAAGGTTCTAGAGTGTCCTTATTCTATCCTATGGGTCCCTTCCCTGAGGTAACAGTTATGGCAGTTACTGGCCACCATTTTGTGTAGCTAAACCTGCCCTAGAAAAGGAGGATTTCTAGGCCTATGAGGAACTATAGGGTCAAGGAGTACCTAACCCCCAGGACAACACCTACAAATTCTAGTGGACATAAAAAAAAAACAAAGGTTAGGAGGCAGAAAGGGGACAAAAATAAATAAATAAGTAGGAGGGACCACCCAAAGGGCTGACAGGTCTAACAAACAGATTAATTTTTTTGCACCTCAGAATGGTGAACATCACACCAACAGTGCATCTTATTTCCCATTCTGAGCTGCACAAACTGGGAACGTGTGCAATTTCCTGCTCAATGTTTGTTAGGCTTAAAAGACAGAGTTTGCACCTAACTCAATATTATCTTAGTAGTTGGGCATAGGATCTAAAGGTAATTATTTTCTGGCTCTTTAAGTACTGTAGGATCACTTCAGAAACATTCAGATGCAGATAGCTGATATGCCTGTTTGCTTGTACTCTGTATAAATTGTACAGGTGAGAGGCCAATCTCAGTGAGTAACCTCATCATTCTGAAGTTAATACAATGAATACCGTTTAGCCTTGTACTACCAATATTAATTCTACAACCTTAAAAAAGTATGGAATGTGGACATTATATTATTAATTATATTATTATTAATATTACTATATAGTTTTGTGAAAAGCAAGTGGCTAGAATTATTGACAGTGAGGGAGAGGACTTAACTTAGATCGTTACTTTTTTAAAGTGAACACACTGTGCCTAGTTACCCGGACAATATAAGGTAATGAACATTATTCTGAATCAAATTGAACACTACAACTTCTCATCCATTTAGTTGGAAGATGAGGTGAGGAGTGGAAGGATAGATCAGAGTATATTTTTGTTTTCCAATTATTTATGAATAAGCACTTAGGCCCCGATTACGACTTTTGGTGGGTCAGTGGTGCGGCGGCACCAGATTACGACTTTTAAGTAGTCTGTTATGCGGGCGGAATAGCGGACCTAGGGTGATTTCTCTTTAAAAGGCCTCAGTGGGAACACCTCACAAGGTTCCTGCACAGGAGGGACTTGAAAATCCACGCCATGCAGGGACTTCTGTGCATGCACACAGGGGGGAAGATGTTATGCCCGCCAGTGTACATGCACCAGGGGTAGAGGCACATGTGGGCCCTGTATGGCCCCCTTTGTTTCCTCTCCTCGAAGGGTTACATGGAAGAGGAACCGCCAGGTAAACCCTAGAGGAGAAAAAACTCATAATATGCTTGGCCTGCCCAGCATAATGTGACCTCTTACTGCCACACCACCTCCAGGGAATGGGAGTTCCCTGGTAGTGTTGGCAGTTCCAGCGCAGTTCTACCACCCAAATCCTAATGAGGCAGTCAGACTGCTGGTGCGGCAGAGGCTGGATCCACCACCACTGCCCCACTATGAGTCTGGTGGTCCTGGGACCCACAGACTCATAATAGGGCCCAAAGTGTTCAACAATTTGTCAGTGTTAGACAAAGCCTTTTTTTACTTGCTATTCTTATTGTTTTGCTGACTGATAATGCTAGTTTATACACTTTACACACAGGGGCACTGCTGACCAATCCCCAGGGTATTTGTTTGTCCTATGACTACTTTGTAAGTTTGGCTAATCCCCAGATGCATGCTTAACTTTCCATAGTATATGGTTCAAGAAATACATGAATGCCATGAAAGGTAAATGCCACCCATGGATTGATGCACCTTTTGTTCCATCCACTAAGCCTACCAGGAAAACATGGCTTCTGGCCTAAGTGTTTGTCCTGATTCCTATAGCTTTTCGACCTTCAGACAAGGCACCCCTATTAAGCCGGGTAACCCATACAGTATGGTGTATATTGTTTAAAAGTGAAATGTAAGAAATTAAGTTTGGCATGTTCTTACATTCACAGGCCCCAAAAGTTAATTTCACTATTAGGGCTTTGGCTTGTTCCATTAAGAAAACTAATGTGAAATGCATATACTAAATCTTTAATTTTGATTTAGAATAAGCTAAAGAATCCATTTAACTGGTATTTAAAAAAAAATATCCAAGTTAGTATTGAAATTGGATATCTAATAAATGTTCTGGAAAAATAGCTTTCAAATAGTTAAACTGTGCCTACACAAACTTCCTAAATGCTAATTAGCATTTCACTTTCAGCAGGTGCCTCACTGTTAATTTACCTGGACAAACCCCATGGCAGGACCACAGCAGAAGGGTTATGTGACATAAAATTCCCTTAGAATGGTGCTCTGTGGTACAGCGTGCAGTAAGCCAAACAGGATGTGCTACAAAAGTGAGAAGGTTTGCTCTTGAGAACTTTTTTCTCATTGGTTAAGGAGTGTGCAGGAGTCACCAACACCCACTGGCTAGTGCGTTCTACAAAAGTGCCACCTTACCCACAACTGATCACAACGCATCTGGACCAGTGGAAAAACAGAAGAGGACTGTCAGGTACCTCTGTGTAGGCCTCAATGGCTGGAGCAGTTTCCACTTTTACACAACACCAGGAGGTTGACTCAAAGAGTCAGCTGTCTGACCTGGTGGGTGACTACAGAAACTTCAAAGGCTGCAAGAGACCTTTTTCATGGAATGACCAGTTGACCAGTTCCAACTGGGCCTAGACTAGACTCTGCTGGTGGCCTCTAATGGAGGAAGTTCAGGCTCCTAATTCGGAGGTCCTGGGTTAGAAAGAGAGAGAGAGAGAGAGAGAGAGAGAGAGAGAGACGGAGAGACAGAGAGAGATTTGTAACTTTGGAACGGTTTGCAGAATCTTCACGAAACTTTCCAGAATGCTTATTTCCCATACAATTACCAAAGGGAAAATTAGACAATAATTCAGAAAAAACAACTGAACATAATTTCACCTAATTTGTTAGAAAGCTAGATTTTTTCTCAGAAAGCATGCTATTTGTGATGTGGTGTGAATCCCTTCAGTCATTTTTGAGTAATTATGCTTCAAAGAATGAGCTATCTGGATAGTTTGTCCTGCAGTGAGCCCGTGCGAGTACTGCAGGATCACAAATTCAATAAATAGTGCAGTTTTAGTGGTGCAAAGTTTTTTTCCCGTTGGTTGGTTTGGTTCCCATAGGACCAAGTGGTGCTGCAGGACCATACACTCCCATTCGGTGGCTGCAAAATGAGGCTAAATGTTGTAGCTGTGATTACATTACATAGGGAACTCCTTTTCTATGTCCTGAAACTTAAAAACAAAAGAGATGATCGGAAGAAGGGAAAGTGTACTCTGAGCCTCTGCCCCTTACAAGGAGTCCCAGGGGTCAAAATATATTTTTTTTAAATGCTAGCCCATAAATACCTGTTAGGAGCCAGCATCTACCCCAGCGCTTCTGTGGGAATCTTGCGGTACTGAACATAGAAAGACTTTTAAAAAAGGAAGAACATGGGGAGCAGGTCTATAGATGGTTGCCTGCTGATGGTGATATCATAGGCCAGGTCCTTCAGCCAGCACTGCTTAGGTGGATGGTTGAAGGCCTGGCATAGCCAAAGGCATGGCCTTGGCCAAAACTCTTTTGCAGAGACTAAAGGCCATGCATGATTTGATGTTTGACCCTGGATGAGGCTACAAACACTAAATGGCTAAGGCAGGGAAATTCCAACTTTCTAGATTTGGCATTTTTAAAATTGTAACTTAAAATCTGACTTCTTCATGAATTATAATTCCAATTACTTCAAACATGAGCTGGGCACCTGCTCCCATTTGGAAATTAATTAAAGCTTATTAGAAGAAATAGGGTAACTCCAAAGTTAGTCCATGGGAGAAGTAGGCCTTCCAGCAACTAAAAACAAAACGAAACTACCAGGACAAGTTAAACTTAAAAGTACATGTCGTACCTTTTAAATACACTGCACCCTGCCCTCTGGGCTGACTAGGACCTAGCCTAAGAATGACGTATATGTATGAAAAGGTAAAATCTGGGCTTGCTAAAAGGCTTATTTTGAAAGATCGACACGGCAGTTGAAAGAACTGCAAAACAGGCTGCATTGGCAGGCCTGAAACATGTTTAAAGAGATACTGGAGTGGGAGGCACGAATCACTGCTGAAGGCACACTAGTAGCATGATTTACAGGCCCTGGGTATATGTAGCACCACTTTACTCGAGACTATAAGTAAATTAAATATGCCAATTGGGTATAAGTCAATACTGCAATGTTTTAAGCAGAAGGCACAAGCACTTTAGCCCTAGTTAGCAATAGTAGAGTGTGCTGAGTACTAAATGCCAACAAAAATAGGTTCAGAATGCAGGAGGGTGAAGGCAACAAGCTTGGGGATGATCCTGCAGAAAGTGACAAGTCCAAAACATTACAAATAATTTCAGTGCTGAGGTGATATGCAATGCCACCGTTGATAACAGTTATACCATCATTGTGATTTTAGTTTTTAAAATGTGTGTTATGGTGTTATTGTTATTAACAGAAAATAGGAAACATAACTTCCCTTTAATACAATTCTTTTTCGGTGAAAATACATATAGAGACGTTCTAACACCCTAAAAGATGTGAAAAAAAACATGTGTACTTCCTTATATATACACATTGTAGCTTAAGTAGTTATATAGTCTAGTGATTTTTTAAATAGATTTGTTCTCTCCAGATAATGTTTTAGACTCTGAGTTTAGGGAACCTTTTTAGCATGATAATTTATTTGATAAAGTAGCTTTATTTAAATGCTCTAACCTGCGATAAGGTAACACGAAAACTTAGGTTAAATGCAAAACCGGATCTAAAAATGTTAGATAACCCATATAAAATAAAATTAATTGAACAGTCTATTTGAGATCCAGACGTTTCAGCTACAGCATCTTATGAAACGCTTAATACCTCGGAATTGCACCTGCAGGTCAGTTATTTAGATCATTCCACATAATCAGTACAATTAATGTGTTATAATCATCTCTCAGCAAAAGATAGAGGTGTTGCTATATTATTTCATGAATCACTCAGGTTGACAGACAAATCATATGTTCAGTTTGAAGGCTCTGAAAGCCTACTAGTGGAAATGGGCAGTAGCAACAAAACCAAAACCGGCTGCATTTTTTCGTATAGATCCGCCTACCCTCAATAACATTTATTTTGATTGTCTGGATGAATTAATATTAGTTGTGCTAAGCTAATCATATTAGGTGTTTTTATCATTTAGGTAGAAATAGATACATACATCAAGCAAATAAGGAAGTGCAATCAGCTAGTTGGGATTCAGCTAGTTAGGCAAATGTAAAAATCATTATATATCCATAGAAGATAACTAAACACCAGAATATTTAAAATCATTGGCCTTTAGAAGCCTTATCCTTCCGTTAGTTTTGAGTAATTTGATTACCCTTTCATGAGCAATTGTGGACAAACTATTTAGTTGGTCAATTTAAAGTTAGTCAAAATTAGATAGGAATTTACTAAGGAAAACATAAATCTTTCGAAATTTTGTTTTGAACCAACAAATCTGTCCCCACTAGTGGCTGTAACCGGATTGGATTAGTAGGGCAGGGTGGGTGGTGAGGAACTGAATAAAAAAAAAAAGACTAACCTGAAATTGGTAGCCTCTCCTCCACCCTCTTCCTTCTTCTTGCATCCTGTCCAGGCCAGCAGCAGGACGAATCTGGGCACACAGGCTCCCCTGGGCCAATCACAACACTGCAATGTAACGTTGTGATTGGTCTCATCATCGTGGTTTGGAGCTCAGGCAGGGACAGGGAGCTTGTTCATGTTCCTCACCAGGCTGTGTAATGCAGCATAGTGGGGAACATCCAAGAGGGTCAGCCAAACAGTCATGCTCACTTAGAGAGTGCAAACAACTCCTCTCCTGCTCTGGCCAGCCCCACCTCACCACTGACTGCAAACTGAAAAATAAAATGATAATAACGATACGTTATTATCATTTTAATTTTCCTTTTTAGCAGGGGAGCGACCCTCCTTCACCGTAGCGGGGGACCCACCACTGTCTGCCTCATTTGGGAATGTCTGTATTTAAAATGCATTTAAAATATGTACAGAACTTGGATGTGTTTAGCTTCTAAAACAGAATAAACACTCAGGGTCACCACAGACCATGTAAAATCCTAAAACCCATTAAAGATCAGGTTGCATACGTTTACAAGAAACATTGAAATGCTTGCATGACATCAGGCACTGAACCAAGTGAGATTTAATCTGGCATCATTTATCCACTACTGAAAAACCATCATTGTGCATGTATGGCCCTGCTATTCTAGGCTCATCTCCCTCCTTTTTTCTAATCTGGCTAAAATGCTGTCACATCACACATGTAAAAATGCATTAAAAGCATTGACTTCCTTTAACAGAGGCAGACAGACTTCAGGCTTGAGATAGGTACTGAACCATTGGTGATGTTTGTGATGGATGATGTTCGTTTGATTGTGGATAATGGTGGTGCAGCGAGTTTATACATTTTTCTGGTGTTCTCAACACCATAGCATCCTTACCTAAATGGCTGGGCACAGATGCTATTCTGGGAATATCTTTGAGGTGAATTAAGTCATTTTCTTTTTTACCAGAGCTGTCTGAGACAAGACAATGAGAAGCTCATTCAAAGTCCTCAATGCAACCTTATTCTATCTCATCTGTTGCCAGATTCCAATTTTGACATCTGATGGTATTTATTCGGAAAGAACACTCTACTGAGGCTCCGACTTGCCTTTGGCCACCTCACATAAGAGTAGTTGTTTCGAGGCTAATCTTACCAAAACTAAAATCGTATTCTCTCAGAAGCTACTCTGAAATTATAATGTTTTTCTTTGGTCTCTGGAGGCAGCTCCTTGGCCAGTAAAGAGAATTTTGTAATCTTGATTTCACATAAGACATTTGCGACATCAAAATATTCCAAGCTCATTTCTCTAATTTCCTTATAAAATTTTTACAATCAATGGATATTTACAATCCCGAATTGATTTTTGTAATGCACTCAAACTTGTTCTACCTCAAAGAATTGCTCAGCGCCTTCAGTTTGTCCCAAAAACAACTTCAAATACATTACTTTTTTGAAACAATAAGAGCTTGCCACGGATCATTTGAGGCAACTTCACTAGGGGTTCATGTAATGTGCGGTAGCGTCATTATGCAAAACTTCTGCAAAATTACATGAAATTATGCGTGTATACACAAAATGCTTCTTGCTTTCTGCATTTCATCTGAGTAAAAATTAAACTTAGAAAATACAATTTCAAGTTGATTTTCGATTGCTCACATTCAAAACACTGCTACTCGCTTTTGGATTTGTAGTTTTATGCTTTAAAATAACGAACACAGTCTGCTATGGGACAAAAATCTACCTGAAATGTTTGTTGACTGCCACATTAAAGGAGCTACCACTCACTTTTGAAATACTGGCACTTACGATTACATTTGTAGTTTCGTGCACTAAAATTGCCCAAATGACCTTGCTCGGGAGAAAAATCTGCAAGAAATGCTGCTCAAGTTAAAAAATTACTAAATAGTGCGTTTTACATTAAAATTCCTCCCTGAAATTACTGAAATTACATGATGTGGAGTAATGGCTTAATCTTGATAATTTCACGTAAATTCCATTGCTGTTATTACACTGGTGTAATTCTTCTTGATTTATGCAGAGGATTCTTCGCACTCAAAGCCCAAATATTTTACCTATGAAATTAACTTAATGCAAGCCAAAATATATGTTAATATCTGCTGCCCATCTATTGTTTGAGATCCTCTTCCAAACTAAAAGTGATGGGGAACAGATCTTTCTGGGTCGCAGACGCACTATCACAGATTGAAAGTATTGCGCTTATTTTCTCTAATCTGAGTTTAATGGTGCAGCTAAAGAGACAGGAGAAACACGATTTTAGGAAGGTTTTGGTTGCCAGCAGCTTCGAAACATCATTATGGTACGCAAGTAAATTAAGTTTGAAATAAAACAGAAAATAGCAAGTTTTTTAACCATCTGCTGTGGTAGCTAAAGTTCTAGAATATCAGCTGAAATGTGAAGGGGGGACACAGCTGGCTTGATCCCATCTTGAACTTGCTTCCTCCAAGTGGACTTTTGCAGAGAGCTCACATTAATCCACTTGAAGACCACTTCATTTGAAAGTTTAAGGGTGGCATCTGCATGTGTTACAGAACTTAAAGGCATGTTAAGACTGATCTTTGTTTGATTTAGCACTTTATCTATTATGTACTTTGGAATCTCTTGGTCCCTCCTTCTTTTCAACCCCATCCTACCAATTTTGTCTAGATTTTACTACTGTTTGCTCAAGATACTCTGGATTTCTTTCTTTTCTGAGAAGCATGAATGTAATGTTTAACATAGTTACATTTCCTCTAGGCGATTGAGCTTTCCGCTACCTGCTGTGGAACATGGAGTTGTTGCTGTGTAGGTTGTGAAGGTTGCATAGGTATTCTGGATATTTAAATCATAAAAGTTAGCATCATATTTATGGTGGTGGCCATGAACCAGAGAGGCAGTGCAGTCGGTCTCACAGAAGAGTTCTTGACATTTTGGAAACTTGTATTGAACAATAGTACTGAAGAACACAGTTATACATCACAAGGTCTGTTGTGTGACATTTGCATTGAAAAACCTTTGAAATTTAGACACTTGATGCTGGTAATGAATAAAATTGTGTTTTTGGGCAGATGCTGACTAACGTATAACTGAACTGTTTTTAAGACTATTCTCTTTAGTGTGGTTTCAGAAGTAAACCCAAACTCACTGCTGCACCCTTCTGTCCATTTTAAAAAGATTTGCCTCATAAAAAAGCATTGACACTTGAGATCTGCGCTTTACGCATACTTTTACATTAAAAAAAATAAAAATCATAACACCTACTTCGCTTCACTGTTTTAGCTGTTTTGGCCATGGTAGTAATGACAAATATTGTTTTTAAAGCTATTTATAGAATCTCATGTGTCTAATTTCTTGACTTTACTGTTGTTCTGGTCCAGCTAAAATAGTACTCTGAGAGAAGCGTGTTCAGCTTGAGCTGCAGCTGCTAGGGTTAAGCCTTGGATTCTTGGATTCCTTGGCTCATCCACTAATTCTCTCCCCTAGTTAATTATCGAAGTCACACAATCAATAATTAATATGATATATATGTTTTCCATTGGAAGTCTCCATCATGAATAGCCAGATCGAAATTCGGTTATTCCCTGCTGTAATATAACAACCATGAGAAACAAAAGTTCACACATCACCAGGGTGAACCATTGTTTCCCTTGAGTTTATCCACCCTGCCTAAGTCTGGCAGAATGATGGTGCTTGCTTTAACGCATCTTTTATCAGCTTTCCCTGGTCTCCACAGACCAAAGAGAGGAGACAGAATCCAGGTGGCTTTCTGGGACAGCCAACTGCTACATTTCCTTACCGCACCCGACATCGCCATCCCGGACGGGTACAAGATCATCAAGAGGGACCGCATCGCCATCGTCCACAGGAACACCATCCGCATCACGACCGACGCCAATGACTCCTTCGCCGCAGCCGAACATCTCCACTTCCAGATTCACACTGACCCTAAGACGACCCTCAGAGGCACCCTCGTCTACAGACCCCCGGGACCACGCACACAATTCAGCGAAGACATCACAGACTTCATCAGCCCGCACGCCCTCCCCTCCACTGACTACATCCTCCTCGGGGACCTCAACTTCCACCTGGAGAACAACAAGGACCGCAACACCACCGCCCTGCTGGAAAACCTCGGACTCAAGCAACTGGTCAACACCCCTACCCACTACGCCGGCCACACGCTTGATCCCGTCTTCTCTTCCAGCAAGTACATCACCTTCAGCCACGCCACCGGACTCCACTGGACCGACCACAGCTGCGTCCACTTCAGCTTCAAAAGATCCACGACCCACCACCACCCGCAACAGGTACCTCACAGGAATTGGAGCAAGATCACCGCAGACCAGCTCACCACCTCCCTCAGCCAGAGCCCACCCGCCAACACAACGGACCCCAACGAAGCAGCCCGCAACTTCACACAGTGGCTGACCGCCTGCGTCGACGACCTCGCGCCACTAAAGAACCCTCCCAGCAGACCCAGAAGCAAGAAGGCATCCTGGTTCACCGACGACCTCAAGGACTCCAAGAAGACCTGCCGCACCCTCGAGAAAGCCTGGCTCCTCGACCGGACCACCGACAACATGACCGCCCTCAAACACGCTACCCGCAAGCACCACCAGCTCATCCGCACCACCAAGAAGAAATCCCTGAAGGAACGACTGGACAACAACGCCCACGACAGCAAAGAGCTCTTCACTATCGTCAAGGAGTTCTCCAACCCCAGCACTGGCACCAACGACATCACTCCGTCACAAGACCTCTGCGACTCCCTCGCCTCGTTCTTCCACCGCAAGATCGCCGACATCCACAACAGCTTCGGCGCCCCACCCACGCACCCAACCGTCGAACCAACGCCCCCCACCTCCACCCTTCGCACCTGGACCACGGTGACCACTGAAGACACAGCCCGCACGATGAACACCATCCACTCCGGATCACCGACCGACCCCTGCCCACACCACGTCTTCAACAAGGCCGACTCCACCATCGCACCCCAACTCCGGAACATCATCAACGCCTCCTTCAACACCGCCACCTTCCCGGAGAGCTGGAAGCACGCCGAGATCAGCCCCCTCCTGTAGAAACCTACAGCGGACCCCACCGATCTCAAAAACTTCCGCCCCATCTCGCTCCTCCCCTTTCCTGCTAAAGTCATCGAGAAGATCGTCAACAGACAGCTGACCGCCTTCCTCGAGACGAACGGATCCCTCGACCCCTCGCAGTCCGGCTTCAGAGCCAACCACAGCACCGAGACCGCCCTCATCGCAGCCACCGACGCCATCCGGACCCTGCTCGACAAGGGGGAAACAGTGGCCCTCATCCTCCTGGTCCTCTCTGCTGCGTTTGACACGGTCTGCCACCGCACCCTAGCCCAGCGCCTCAGCAACATCGGTATCCAAGAGAAGGCACTGGAGTGGATCATCTCGCTCCTCGCCGGAAGAACACAAAGAGTACGCCTCGCCCCGTTTCGCTCCGAGGCCACCGAAGTCATCTGCGGCGTCCCGCAAGGATCTTCACTCAGCCCCACCCTCTTCAACATCTACATGAAACCTCTCACAGCCATCGCACGCCAGCACAACCTCAACATCATCTCTTACGCCGATGACACCCAGCTGATCCTCTCCCTCACCAGAGATCCCGACACCGCCAGAACCTGCCTACACGAAGGGATGAAAGACGTCGCCGAGTGGATGAAGGACAGCCACATGAAACTGAACTCGGACAAGACGGAAGTCCTCATCCTGGGATCTTCGCCCTCCGCCTGGGACGACTCCTGGTGGCCCCCAGCCCTGGGCACCGCACCCAAGCCAACCGACCACGCACGCAACCTGGGCTTCATCCTGGACCCCTCCCTCTCGATGACCAGACAAGTCAACGCCGTCTCCTCATCGTGCTTCAACACCCTGCGTATGCTTCGCAAGATCTTCCGCTGGATCCCGACCGAGACCAGGAAGACTGTCACCCAGGCACTCGTCACCAGCCGACTGGACTATGGAAACGCCCTCTACGCCGGAACCACAGCCAAGCTACAGGAAAGACTCCAGCGCATCCAGAACGCCTCTGCCCGACTCATCCTGGATGTCCCCCGACGCAGCCACATCTCCAGCCACCTGAGGAACCTGCACTGGCTCCCCGTCGACAAGAGGATCACTTTCCGGCTCCTCACCCACGCACACAAGTCTCCCCACGACCTGGGCCCCAAGTACCTCAACGACCGCCTGACCTTCTACACGCCCACCCGCCAGCTACGGTCCACCAGCCTCGCCCTCGCAGCCGTACCACGCATCCGAAGAGCTACCGCCAGAGGAAGATCCTTCTCTTACCTGGCTGCCAATACTTGGAACTCCCTCCCCATCCACCTTCGGCTGACCCAGGACCATCTCGCCTTCAGGAAACAACTCAAGACCTGGCTGTTCGAGCAGTAGCATACCCCTCCCCCCAAGCGCCTTGAGACCCTCCCGGGTGAGTAGTGCGCTATACAAATGGCATGATTGATTGATTGACCGCTGCAGCGGTCTGCAGATCCTCATTGAATGGAAATTGAAATCTACACAGACAGGTGTCTTCAAGCTTGTCAACACTGCACCTACTCTCTACTCCATGGTAAGCAGAGAGCTCTGCTGCTGTGAGGATGGGGAGGGATGAAGCAGAAGTGGTGTGGGTGGTAAGCATGAGGCCACGTCTCTTTTTTAAATATTTGAACGAGGTGCAGGGATTACACAAGAGGGTGTTGAGGTTGATGGCAGGAGTGGAACTAGAAATGGTTGTGTTGGTGGGCGGCAGGATGCCAAGCATCATTTGTCCAATAAGGCTTGGGTTAGACTAAATGCAGAGGTTGGTTGGTTCAATGGCAAAAGGCCTGGTGCTTTTACTTTTTTTGGATTTGAGACGGGGAGGGAGTTCATGTTATATATGGATCCCCCTTTATTCGTCTTCTCCTGCATACCAGTTAAATGCAGACGTAGAGGATTTTGGAGCTAAACATAACATAAACCTTTAGATGGGAAGCATTCAAGCTAAGCTTTCATGTCAATTAAAACTCCACAGTGACTGCCTAGCTCCATGACAGTCTTACTAGCCTAGCAGGAGCTGTGTTGATAGGACAAATATCCACTATTTTTCAGACAAGAGGGACTCATACCTTTTTGGTAGCATCCCCGCTCAGCAGAGGTAAAAAATAAAGTCTTCTAAATAAAAAAAACCACAAATGGATTTACTTACAATCAGCACTCTTTTATTCACATTGGCTTTTCGAATAAATATATAGTGTAATATTAAAACCTCTCATTGCTATAGCTCGGAAGGGACTCCTTCTTTCCCAAATAAATTGTTTAAAAACATAGGGCCATATTATCAAGAAAGGGCGATACATTATCGCCGCTTTTATCGGCAGGAAACTGCCTCTAAAGTGGAGATAATGGGCTGGATAATATGCCCTTGTGAATTCCCATAGAAGCCCAGGTTCTGGTGTTAACCTGGGCTTCTATGGGAATTCACAAGGGCATATTATCAAGCCAATTATCGCCACTTTAGCGGCAGTTTCCTGCCGATAAAAGCGGCGATAATGTATCGCCCTTTCTTGATAATATGGCCCATAGAAAAATGTCACATCGCCAAAAAGTGGGTTTATTTATGCGGCGGTAGTCTTTGTCAAATTGTACATCGCAGGTAAATACTTCATTTTTTTATAGCGCAATTTTAACGAGATTTTCACTGCAAAACATTTATTTCATGCTACGACCATGTTAAAAGAGAGACACACGATGATTACGCAGAAACACTGTTGCTCTTCTAAGCAGATGCAGTTCATGTCTTTCAAAGTTCAGCAATTGCACATGTGGTATCATTTCACAAATCTGCATATTTGGAACCTTCATTTTTCCGAAATAATTACCGTTCATAAATTCATAAATTTACTTTTTTTATCAAAAGAGCAATGCTGCTCTTTAACATTATTCTTTTTGATTTAAACCTGGTTGAGTTCCTAAATTTATTAGCTAAGGGCTTTGTGTTTCAAATTTAAGTAAAGGTTGTACTGGTTTACTACAAGTAGTTCATCAAAAATGAAGGAATATTTTTTATAATTCAAGTGAACAAGCTATCCAGGGAAAATAGAGCCGGGAATGAAAGTCAAATCATAAATAATTAACATCACTTCATGTTTGAATTTTTAAATGGGAATATAATTGGCAGTACACGCTGATTTGGCATCACCTCAATATTTTACTCTAGGCTAACTGAACACGTCTTACGAAATAATGTAAGGAATCCATTATTTTTAAGGAGGTGTCAGTTTTCAGATGCAATAATCTTTCTAACCATTTATCATGTTGACTAACAGCATATAGACGACTATATGAAAATATGCCATACAGAGAAACAAGTTTATTTTCAAATCTATGAATCGCTCAGTATTAACACAGATTAACGCTATCCTCCTTCATTCCCCTTACTATTGCAACACAGTAAAGCAAGATGACTACTGTGGAAAGAACTATTAAGAAGTATGGTACTATTATTGTGAGAAGTTGGCTTGGCATATGCTGTCCACTATTCAAGTGGGCACCTTGCACCAGTCCAAACAACCACTTCATGATGGTAGGTTAAAGACAACCTTATAGAAAGCTATCCTAGTGGTAGCTGTGGAGAGCAGCCTTCAGGCTAAGGCTTGAAGATATGCAAAGCAGCTTCTTTTACCAGTCTATAATCTTGTGAATGACCAAATGAAAGGAGAACCACACCAGGTATATGTATACAAAATATATGTATTTATTCTACACACACTCCTATAGTCTCTTTACGAGGCTAGAGGCAAAAGTACATCAGTTAAACTTATTTAGCACACAGTAAATTAGCACAGTATACGTTTAGCCCTAGGGGCCTCACAAACCATATACTAAGAAAGTGGTATAAGAACCATGACTGACATAGATACAAGGCCTAGAGCCTGTAGAACCGCTGGGGCCAGCAAAAACCACCCAAGGTAGTGACACAGGGGACCCACGGGGGACTCGTGCAGTGTCTAAACACAGCCGCGAATCACCATTTACTTCTATGGGGAAAGTCGCTGATGAAAAATTACAAAGGAAGGACAGTTAGAAGAGGACTTGGAGCACACCCCTTTAGAACTAGCCAGTTCTAGAGTCAATACCCACAGGAGCACCATAGTACTCAAGTTACCTCACCCAGGGAAGCCGGTGCATAGGTGTCTTTTGATGTCAGGTTTCGTCGTCGTTTTCAATGGCGAGCTGCGGAAAAGTGCTGAAGGCGACCAAGTCGAAAGTGTCCGATAGATCCAAGCCTGGATTGGAGTCGGGAAGAACCTAAAAGCAGAGGGGACAGAGTCTGGGTCACTAGCCAGTGACCTGGAAGGCGAAGAGAAGATGCCAACCAATGTCGGGTGCTTGCAGGTGAAGAAGGTGAAGCTTGACTCTTCAGCCACGAGGACCAAGAGGTGTAGACAACAACCAGGAGGTGGATTCAAGCTGTCCCACGAAGGATGTTGAGTGCTGCGGTGTCAGATTCCGGGTGAGACCCAACAAGCCTTGGCAGCAGCAACCCACACAGAAAGCAGAGATTGGCTTTGGTGCAGACCAGCAAGGTCTGAGGGACTCAGCCTTTGGAGGGAGAGTTACCTTTGTGGAGACCCACCTGTTGACGGAACAGGGATCGCGATGGGACCTAGAGCAGAAATGCTAGAAGTGGGCCCACGGAACACTAGTGGAGTGTAGGCCCACAATCTTCAGTGCAAATGGTGCTCGGGCTTGGACTATGAGTGGCCCAAGGCACAACTTCGGGAAAAGATGGGGAAGTTGATGCACTTGCACATGTGCACGGTGTCCAGGAGTTCCAGTCCCATGTCTCACGTGATGGCTGCGGGTCTCAGCTTTTCTGGGATCTCTTGTCAGCCTCAGAGATGTCTGGAAGTCCATGTCCTGTATCGCAAATCAATCGGGATCCGGCAGAAGCCTTGGAAATGCAGACCGGCAAGATGTTTTTCTTGTGCCTGTTTGAGCAGGGGAGTCACTCCTTGACCCCAAGGGAGATTCTTCCGTCTTCTAGTCAAAATAGAATGTTGAAGTTCCTGGAAACATGTTGCAGAGTTTCGTTCAGGGTAATTTAAAGTCCTAAGGACCAGGTTCCCATACTTACACTACGTTTAGGGGTTGAACTTACTCTAGGGACCCACCTGTGGGTGGATCCAGGGGGGGGGGTTACACTCCTTTCCCTTTGTCCAGTTTTGGGCCAGAGCAGGGGCTGAGTGCCCCTGCAACCGGTTTGACCTGGGATATGCACAGGGACACCAAGTGTGCCCCTAGCACTGTCTGAAAAGCATTCACTGAATGCACCCACCCTGCCCCAATACACTAAAGACTGTCTGGGGAGGTGGTTACACCTCCCTATGACAGGAAACCTATTGTCCAGGCCTCCCCTGTCGGAGTTTCATCCAGCAGCAGGAGGTCAGACTCGTGTTTGTGGCTGCAGCATCCATTTTGTGATGCTGGGGCTCTTTTAAACTATTACCGGTCAGGTAAGTGTGTACATGCCTTCTCCCTCTAGAAGGGTGGAATTCTACCCCCGTCGCCAGAACTGGTAGCGGGGTAGGATTCCAAAGTGCTGGACACCAAACACAACATGTTTCCATGCAGCCATTCCAAAGTTAGCATTTACCGCGAGGTTATAATGAAATTAAGAGTATATGGTCTGGCTACATCACATAACAGCTACAGAGAATAGATTCTGAAAGCTGCAGAGGGGTCCTGCTCATGCATGGGCACCCTCTCACACAAAACCAAGCGCTCTGCCTTCAGGATTGGTAAGGCCTGCCATAGGAGTAACTTATAAGTTTATATGAGTCAGTGATTAAGGGTAGATATGGGTAGCCTACATCTTAGTAAGGGGTGCGTGCACCACCCTACCCAGGCTGCAGTAGCAGACATGTGGTGCCATTTTGGAAGGCTTCCCAGGGGTTGCATAATACATGCTTCATGGGATTACCGAAGGGCTTGTAGTCAGAGAGAACAAGGTGCACAGCCTAACAATCAACACACGTTATATAGGTTGACTTATATTATGTGGTGCAAAGGGTGAGTGGAGAGCCCTTGGAACCATTCGGAAGTGAGTAGTTACAACTACCAACTGCAGGAAAAACGCGGTTACCCAATGCACTATTAACAGTGAAACATTTGTTCAGTAACACAATACGATTCAGTACAAAAAGACAAAGCGACAGAAGAAATATAGGAATCTCCAGAGGGAGAGTAGTCCGTTGGAGTCCTTTATTGTGTCAAACAGCCAGCCGACACGTGTTTCATCGCTATTGCGAATCCTCAGGGCTAATAAGGCTGTATTGAGACTCGTAGGTCGCACAGCTGGTGATACTTCTGACCCAGCCGGGCCCGTGACCATCAATGGCGAAATTGCAAGAAAAATGTTCTCCACACCCAATATGAGGTGACTGTGAGGAGAAACTTCCTATGTTCACAATACTGTTTCAAAATCGATTGGTTCCTTGGAAATGTTTCTACAACCACAAAGCGAGTGTATAATCCAACACACGGAAGCCTGAAGTCGGGTATGACTTCAGTGTGTAGACAGAACGCCCAATCTCTGCAAAGTCTTTAGCAACCGAATGCGGTAACTAGCGTGTTCTCTCTCCGGGCCGTGTTCCTGTTTGGACACTGCTTTTGCCCCTGATAGGCATCTGGAGTACCTATAACCTTAGTATCTAAGGTACCATATACTAGGGACTCACAAGGGTAACCCAGTAACCAATCTGGAGTGCACCTAATGTACATGTAGTAAATTTAGAGAGGAAGCAGCTAGGCTGGGGTCCTGGTTAGCCAGTCGAGAACAGTGAAATTATAGCAAAAAGTGGGGGTAACCATAGTAAGCAGATCCTACTCTCCTATAATTATTATGTATTATGTCCTTTAGCATGGGTTTCTCACCATGTTGTGTAGCACAGGACTATCAAGTTAAACCATCACAACTACTTCAATGCCATGATTATTTACTCAAATGTTACAGCACTGAATATTTGTGTCCAATAAAGCGTAGTGCTGTTGTAAAACTGGATATCAACATCAGAGCATAGTAAATATAACACACATGAAGAGTATGAAATACTTTTATCCCTGGAAAAAAAGCAGCATCTGAAACAATGAACACATTCATCTGCTTTATATGGCCTAGCTTGTCTGTGAATCTGTCACCAAACCATTATGTGAGTATCACTAACAGAGGGTCTTTGGCTCTGCCCACATTTTGTGAGCCACAGATCGCTGTTCTTTTGGTCAAAAGTTGTGTGCTTCCACAAAAAGGTGCTTGCCATAGCTAGATAATTTATGGCATTCATCTCAGGCAGCAGCCCAGACTAGAGGAGGGCAGTCAACACGCATGGCTCATTCTGTCTGACTTGACAGTGTAGTCATAAGCCAGACCAATTTGCTTTGCCGATGCTTGTTTACCAGGGATTCTTCAAACAGACTAGTTTGTAGCACAGAAGGATAGGTGACCAGTTATCAAAAATGCTTACTGACTGCTGGTTGAATCTCATAGCCTTTAGGTTGTGGAATTGAAGTCTGGTTTCAAGTTTTACATACTTAAGGGCCTGATTTAGAGTTTGGCAGATGAGTACTCTATCACAATTGTGACAGATATCTCATCCTCTGTATTATAAGTGTGTTATGTCCTAATGCATTTATACTATGTTGAATGGTATATCAGTGACATTAGCGATTGCGTAACCTGTCCGCCAAACTCTATATCAGTTCCTTAGAATTTGGAATTTTAATCTACTATTCAGGATGATCTCCTGTAAAATGTAAACTACAAGCTATGATGAATTTCCTATGACCTTGAGTCAAACAATCTGGAAAGATATTTTCATTTGTATATTACTTATGCTTTATAAAAGAGCACATGTGTGAATGTTTACAATGTATTTGGTCAATTCAAGATGGAGGGAATTGATTCCAATGGGGTTGTGAAATACCAGGACTAAACAACCTGACGAAGAGAGGAAAATGCAGTAGGTGTTGCCATTGTGGGTCATCTGATGAAGTTATTTAGGAATGAGGTGGTTATTTAACCTCCTGTGAAGCATTGGGCAGCAAAGGGTCTTCGAGATGATTGTCCAATAGTGTGAAGTGCGAATGGGTCTTCCACCTGCCTGGAAGGTTAAAACAATGTAACAAGGTCTGGTTTAAAGCTGTGCATTCACATGTGCAATGTGAGTGCACAGCTTCAAACCAGGGCATTTGGAATAGGTACACAATATTTCATGCCTCAAAAGTCATATAAATAAAATAGGTAAATCAAATAAGATTACTGTTTGAAGTGCCTTTGGCTAAATTACAATTAGGATAAGACTGCATTTTAATAGTAAAGTATCATTTTAGCTAGTGTTTGCTGATTTTTAGCCTGAAGTAAAAACAAACAGACTTTACAGCCAACCCATAATGGAGAAATTAGGGGAATGTATTATCCTGAGCATTCATCATAATGGACCCATTTGCAGAACATCTAGTTGTCCTGTACAGTAGCACTTGCTTACAAGGTGTGATTAGTTAAATTGACAAACCTCAGTCACAGGCGAGTGTCCCTATAGAGTGAGGAGCAATCTTCATTTTATGAACTAATCTGAAGGCACCAAGGTAGGATGTCTATAGAGACCTGGGGCTGAATACCATATGAGGATCATTTTTTCTGCCACAGTTCAAAGTACAGCCAGGTTCTGAAACTGTGATGGTGCAATGAGCTAAAAAACGGTGTTGGATCTAGCCCTGATCTCTTGACTGGGTGAGAGTTTTCTGCTTAATTCAGAGACTCTGTCCATCACCACCCCTTGTTGTAAATATTTTTGTCCACCCTAAGCGTGGAAGGGTATACTCAGATGTGAGTCCCTTGCTCATTGCACCATCAGGATTCAAGCAAGCCGGGCCGAAGACGGCTGAAATGCCAGAAACCGGTCCTCGGAAGCTTGTTTCCTTCCCAGTGTAAGAATTGGCTTTTGTAGTCTGGTCTGCCCTGTTCCCATGATGCACTGGGCCAGGGACAGACTAATTTGCATACAGCCAGGTTCTGAAACTGGGATGGCGCAATGAGCTAAAAAACGGTGTTGGATCTAGCCCTGATCTCTTGACTGGGTGAGAGTTTTGTGCTTAATTCAGAGACTCTGTCCATCACCACCCCTTGTTGTAAATATTTTTGTCCACCCTAAGCGTGGAAGGGTATACTCAGATGTGAGTCCCTTGCTCATTGCACCATCAGGATTCAAGCAAGCCGGGCCGAAGACGGCTGAAATGCCAGAAACCGGTCCCCGGAAGCTTGTTTCCTTCCCAGTGTAAGAATTGGCTTTTGTAGTCTGGTCTGCCCTGTTCCCATGATGCACTGGGCCAGGGACAGACTAATTTGCATACAGCCAGGTTCTGAAACTGGGATGGTGCAATGAGCCAAAAAACGGTGTTGGATCTAGCCCTGATCTCTTGACTGGGTGAGAGTTTTCTGCTTAATTCAGAGACTCTGTCCATCACCACCCCTTGTTGTAAATATTTTTGTCCATCCTAAGCGTGGAAGGGTATACTCAGATGTGAGTCCCTTGCTCATTGCACCATCAGGATTCAAGCAGGCCGGGCCGAACACGGCTGAAATGCCAGAAACCGGTCCCCGGAAGCTTGTTTCCTTCCCAGTGTAAGAATTGGCTTTTGTAGTCTGGTCTGCCCTGTTCCCATGATGCACTGGGCCAGGGACAGACTAATTTGCATACAGCCAGGTTCTGAAACTGGGATGGTGCAATGAGCTAAAAAACGGTGTTGGATCTAGCCCTCATCTCTTGACTGGGTGAGAGTTTTGTGCTTAATTCAGAGACTCTGTCCATCACCACCCCTTGTTGTAAATATTTTTGTCCACCCTAAGCGTGGAAGGGTATACTCAGATGTGAGTCCCTTGCTCATTGCACCATCAGGATTCAAGCAAGCCGGGCCGAAGACGGCTGAAATGCCAGAAACCGGTCCCCGGAAGCTTGTTTCCTTCCCAGTGTAAGAATTGGCTTTTGTAGTCTGGTCTGCCCTGTTCCCATGATGCACTGGGCCAGGGACAGACTAATTTGCATACAGCCAGGTTCTGAAACTGGGATGGTGCAATGAGCTAAAAAACTGTGTTGGATCTAGCCCTGATCTCTTGACTGGGTGAGAGTTTTCTGCTTAATTCAGAGACTCTGTCCATCACCACCCCTTGTTGTAAGTATTTTTGTCCACCCTAAGCGTGGAAGGGTATACTCAGATGTGAGTCCCTTGCTCATTGCACCATCAGGATTCAAGCAAGCCGGGCCAAAGACGGCTGAAATGCCAGAAACCGGTCCCCGGAAGCTTGTTTCCTTCCCAGTGTAAGAATTGGCTTTTGTAGTCTGGTCTGCCCTGTTCCCATGATGCACTGGGCCAGGGACAGACTATTTTGCATACAGCCAGGTTCTGAAACTGGGATGGTGCAATGAGCTAAAAAACGGTGTTGGATCTAGCCCTGATCTCTTGACTGGGTGAGAGTTTTCTGCTTAATTCAGAGACTCTGTCCATCACCACCCCTTGTTGTAAATATTTTTGTCCACCCTAAGCGTGGAAGGGTATACTCAGATGTGAGTCCCTTGCTCATTGCACCATCAGGATTCAAGCAAGCCGGGCCGAAGACGGCTGAAATGCCAGAAACCGGTCCCCGGAAGCTTGTTTCCTTCCCAGTGTAAGAATTGGCTTTTGTAGTCTGGTCTGCCCTGTTCCCATGATGCACTGGGCCAGGGACAGACTAATTTGCATACAGCCAGGTTCTGAAACTGGGATGGTGCAATGAGCTAAAAAACGGTGTTGGATCTAGCCCTGATCTCTTGACTGGGTGAGAGTTTTCTGCTTAATTCAGAGACTCTGTCCATCACCACCCCTTGTTGTAAATACAGTTCAAAGTGGAACACAAAAATTCAAACTTTTAATTCAGAGAAAAGGGGTATATGTATGAAATATTGGTTTTCTTACAGTCAGCTATCAAGTATTTACATTAGATTTTAGATTTAAATATAACAGATAACACTTAAGAATGTGTATAGCTTCAATTTGGAACATACAATTTTAGATCTTATTAAAATAATTAAGAAACCATAAATGCTAAATCCAAAGATGTTTTCTGGTTCAAGCTCAACTTTTTCATTCACACTAATTCAGATACCTGTTGTAGTGTAGTTCCTATATTTCCAATAGGCTCTGCGCATTGGAATCATATAGCCTATAGATATGACATAGGACTGAGGTCAGTATGACTCTATCGAATATATACTGAACTTAATTGTGAGTGCCAGCTAGCTCAGGATCACTAGAAACTTTCCCGAATACACAAGAAGGGATTAGTTTCTGACAACCGCATAAACATGACAACTTTGTTTCCCTAGGACTGGAACAAATATCTTCAGAGTTGTGAAAACAATAGATAACTACTTTACTCAGTCAATCGTGCATGCTTTGTTTCTACAGAGTTTGCAGAGAAATAGTGAGACAGGTGTTTTCAATAAAAGGATTTATTGAACAGTCTTCTTTCTCAAGCAAGAGAGGTGAACTGCTAAAATTGTTAGACAGAATGCAAAGTATAATGCTTACAGCGTAAACAGTAGTATAAAATAATACTGTAATAGCATTGTCTAGTGCTATGACATATAAAAATACATACATAAATAACACAAGCTAAAAGTACTCAACTGGTGCCTTTAAAATACGCCTACCCCAATGTACCTAATCGAGGTCTAGTACCAGGGAAGAAGTAAGTGTGGTCTTTAGCATAGGTTTAGTTTTTGCCAAAAATTGCCAAAGGTTTCTCTAGGTGCTAATCAGCTCCATATCTTAGAACGAAGGAGGTTGGTATCTCTGCATCTGTCTCGATTTCCCAACATCCCCCAAGGGGAGTCAGAAACACTGGAGCTGGATTCTCAGCAGAGGAGGACAGCTTCTGATCAGTGCGTCATCTGGAGAGTCAGCTTCCTTCGCTACTTTCTGTAGCGAGCTGCGTTGGGCAAGTAGGTAGTCGAACTGCACCGAACCACACCGTGCTTTGCTATAGTAAGTGAAGGTATATTTATACCTTGAAGGTGTTTAGGAAAGCCAGCCTTGACATAAAGTCGAGCATATGAACGTCATGGATGAACCCCTAAGGAATAGTTGTTCATGCATCATAATGAGTTTCTTGGAGAAATCAATAGCCAGGCTAGGGGAAGTCCTTTCTGCTAAAGAGTCTGGTTTTCCAAGAAATCGTTGTGACGTTTGATGGACGGATCGAAGTAGCCATGCCTGTATTTGGGCAGTATGGGCTATGCCTAAATAAGGGCTTGATTTCTATGCCTATATAAGGGCAACGCGAATTGTACCTATATAAGGGCATGAATCGGGAAAATTCATTCGGAATCTAAAACGCCATACAACACTTACTCCATTTTCGTATGTAAGACATTACTAAGTTCTAAACACGTGAAACATATCTAAACATGAAGTGTTAAAACCCACCCAAAAATACATAAAAATGCATTTGAACTGGATGTACACATAAAAGATGCAATGGTGCTGTACACATTCAAAGCAATATTTCATTCTAAGCATATCTGTTGACATTTGGATGTTAAATGAATGAATCATGAACATATATACATTTATGAAATGGCTCATAATTACAGAAGGAAAAAGGCCAAAATCATTTCCAAGAAATCCTGTTCTCTATGAATAGTTCTACGACAAGCAAATTACTTGTGCCCAAAAAAGAAAAATACAAATTTGGAAAAAATAAATTAATCATAGGAAAAGAGTCCCAAAGTTAGAACTTTGTTTTTAAAAAATGAAGGTCGAATTCAAAGTCTCTCAGAAAACTGTGTGCCAAATCAAAATTCAGTGTTAGTGTTTGGAGAACACATCAAATCTTCTAAGTCTGTAAAAAAGTTGTCTACCATTGTAGGTGAAAGTTGGATTACCTCGTTTAGAAGATTAACCGCACATAGATGTGAAGCATCGCCTTCAGCATTGGTCGCATTAGCAATGTTCGTAATGGATGGTACCTTTGCACCTGTTTCCTCTCGTACCTCACCGTCAGCATTTTGCGTCTGTGAGATCTCAATGAATGCCGTCATCAGAATTGCTGCTGCTGGGGACAACACAGTGCATGGGCCATTACTGGTTCAAGCAAAGTATCAACATCCGTTGGCATGACTGATAAGAGTGTGAGACGTGAGTCCAACACGCATTCTTCTCCGCATAGCAGGCAGCGTAGAACAGGTAGGATGCAATCTTGCCAGATTGGTCTGAATGACATAAACCATGTGGTATTTAATTCTCGTAGACGAGGTAGTCCCAAAATTTGGACAATGCGCTCACGACACTTCATCACCAGTAGAGTTGTCTCCATGGAGAACTGGTGAATTGGCTTGCCCTATTGCAGCAGTAGTAGCAAAAATAGTATCCCTGCAGGGAGTCCTAAAATGAGAGGCAGGCCGTCAAAGACAGAGTGCACGAAGTTTGGAAATATTCCTAGGACTGCTTCAAAAGGTGCTAAAAGTCCAGAAAATATGGTCTTAAATACATGTACAATACCGCTCGTATCAGACATGTTTGAGATACGACGTAACATTTCCGAGAAATGTACAGGATAAGAGGGCATGTAACTCAGCAGAAGTCCTTGCAACTTGCAGATCATAGGTTTCTTTGGCCGAGTTCAGTGGCACAGCTTTTTGTAAAAGAATGGCTTTCATTCTGCTTAAAGTATCAATTCTTATAGAAGAGATGTTCAGTGAAGGCCATAACAATGACTCCTTGTCTGTCTTGGTTTTAGGAAACAATACTTACATACAGCAAGTGACCCTGGCTGACACAGTTACTAGATATGGTATACCTGGCAACATGCCACAGCAGCTGTGATCGTTCAACATGATGTAACTTCCATTTCAAAGTTGTCCAAAAATTGGATCAATCACTGCAGCCGGAGAACCTTGCAGATGGCAGGATAAGTTGTTAGAGGAACCATCATAGGCTCCGTGTAAATTAATACCCTGACAAAGTAGAGCACAGGTTAGTGCGTTTTCACAGTTCTTTCTGCTAAGAAACACTTCATGTTCCCTACTCCAACATCTATGTGTGTATGGTAATTCCCAGGATGTCTTGATGTACTCTCTACCCAACCTTTCATATGTGCCTGCTGGTATATCTTTTAGGCAATACTGAAAATGGAAAACTGTAACAGGCAGAGTGATTATTCCATGTATAATCCATTCAGTAGCTGGCTTTTCAGCAACTGTAAATGAAAATCTTTCCAGTTTTTCAATGCTCAGCGCCGTATAGTCTGCTCCCCTCTGTGCCAGTTTGATCTGTTTATCAGTGAGTTTAAATTCTGAAAACAGTGACGTCATATTGATTAAACGCCAAAGCACATAGCCTGAATGAAGGTTTTGCAATGGCCAGCCTAATAGCATGATAGAACGTAATTGCCACTGACCATGTTGCAACATGACCAAGTCCCGTTCCATTATGTCTATGGCAAAAGACACTATGCTGTCCAAAGAATACATCATGGATGACAGAGTGTATTGTATTTATATAGCGCACTTCTACCCAGAAACCTCGTAGCGCTGTATTCATACCGCTGTGGAACCCATCCTGGCTTTCCTGTGAAATGTCCACTCCTGGGCACCCCCAAGGTGAAGCCAGGCATCCAAGCGCTGTTGGGGCCATTGTGGAGATTAAGCAAGCTATTGCCCAGAGTCACATAATGGGACCCATGATTAGACTAGGCACTGAGGCGAGAATTATCAGGTCCGGGGAAATTGAGTCCAAGAGCTGCCGAGGCGAGAATTAAACCCTGGTCCCACGCCAGACCTCTCCATCAGGGTCTGCCACTCTAACCATTGAGCCACGCTTCTCCAGGGTCGTTAACCCATTGTCAGCCACAGAGAGATTTTTCTCTAAATTAATATGTTCAATTTCTCATATTCTTTCTGCAGTCTCTGCTTGCGTAATCTTCCAGTCTTCATTAAAAGCAGCATAGATATCGGCATATATAAAACGTTTATGACACGGTTTCCTTGGTCCTAGCAAGAATCCCCCAAGATCAGCACCATCTTTAAGTAAAGATAAGTGTTGCTTTACATCCTTAAGTGTAGCTCTATGTAACCATTCAAGGCACAGTTTCCCTACATTGTATCTTGTTACTATTCCTGGATGCTGTCTTTGAACATATCTTGGGTCTGGCCTAGTGAATGTGAAACCCTGTGTTTTGTTCAGGAATCTATCTTGACAGTTGTTAGTGTCTGTGGGCCAGATTAACCATTTTCCAATCTGGATTTGTTCTGTTGTGATGCAAAATAGTATGTACGTTGACCTTCCCCTCTGAAGTATTACTGCTATCAGATGTAGGTGTAAGTATAGACAGGTTGTTTAGTTTTTTATCTTGGCTAACGGAAGACAAGATGTCTGTTGGACAGTGTCATTCAAAAACAAAATTTGCTCAGGGATAATACAGGCTCTAAACATATCTTCTATACCCTGGACCTGCCTATCTTTTGTGCCTCAGACAGTTTTTGTCTCTATGTTGTCTTTCCAAAAGTCGAAACCTAGTTTAGAAAGTTGAGCAGAATAAATTTGTTTGGTATTTGTCAACATACTTTTCATGCCTGTTTTGTTTACATTTTTAAAGTAAAATGATTCAGCATTGGATACATTGAACACTGAAAAGTATGAAATGTTCTTGCAAATGTTTTTGAGCTAACCTTTGGTGGCATTGGACATTGTTCTTATTGGTTATACATTAATACATTTCTAAGATTTGCAGATTTGTGAGAGAAATGATAACCATAGTGATTATAACAGTACATTTGTTCATAGTCTGATGAACCTTCTAAATATTCATGATTAGTGAACACTGCAGACATTTCTAAGTCTGACATCATATTATTAACAGTCTCGAAGTCCCAATCATCAGAAAAGGTACTTGATGAAACAAAGTCACTTAATTAAAATCTTAAACTGGTGTGAAATCTTCAATAGCTCTGACAGGCCAAAAATGTCATAATCAGTTCTGTCCCAAGCTATACCCCCCAGGTAAAAGGAATGGCTGTGATGTTCACTGATGACAAGTCTCTTTGTTCACGATGTGATGATTTGTGTGGCTCGAGGAGCAAGTTGATGTTCTTACTTGCTGTGTCCATTTTGACATGTTTTCCATTTATCAGCATTCCCAAGGTAATTACCAAAGTCCATCAAAGTACAAGAAAAAGCACACCCATCACAATAAAAAATTTAATCCATGGTGAGACCAGATAAGTCTTTTCCAGGTGATGAAAAAGATCTGCTGCTTGTTTTTTTAAAGTTCTTTTCACTAGTGTCGTTTCAGGTTCACTGGGATCCTCGGAAAACGTATCAAAGTTAATGAAATAGCCAGAGGCAGTTCTGTTAATTGTTGGGATTGCATCAGGATTTGTTGAAATCGCTGGAACCACTTGATCACTTGTTACTTCGTTGTAGACAGGTATTTCTTGATGAACTGTTGTTTGGGTTTCAAGAGGTACAAGTTCCATAGCTTTGTTGCTTAGTCCTTTATTTCACACTGCAGATTCTTCAAAGGTGATGAATCTCAGTTTGAACCTCTTGTATAGTAGCTAGATTAGGGTGTCTGCTACATTGGCAGAGTCCACTTGGCCTACTGCTTATTATCGGCCACATGATGTGGTTTGACTAGGTCGGTTGACACAAACCTGTTCTCCTTTTTACCAGCAAGGGGCGGCAGTAATACTGTTCTTGATCCGTGGATTGCTAGGACAGGTACTGGTTGTCTATAAGATGGCCCAAATTCCTTCTTGGCCACGATCTTCTCTCTGACTAGATCCCCAAGCTTAGGAATCCAGAGAGGCCTTGTTGGGACAGTCGGTTTTTCTTCAGTGGTGGTTGGCTTCAGGAACACTTTACTTTGTTTTGTTCTTATTTCATTTAAGTCCTGTAAAACAGCCAAATGGTCTTTGATATGAAAAGGTTTTTGGTCTACCACTGAAGTCTGACAATCAAGGTCTGCTACTAACATTTTGGTCCCCAAAAGGACTTCATATGGAGTGATTCCCCCTAGAGAACTTCTTAGCAGATTGTTAAGACTACGTTGGACACTTATTAGATTTTTGACCCACCCGTCACCCGAGCCTAATACCCTAGCCTTTATAGATTGCTTTATGTCCTGTTTTTTTCTCTCCACAACCAAATTTCCCTCAGGATGGAATGGACTAAAGTACCGCAATGCAACGCCCAATTGGGCCATGGCCTCCTTGTAAGCACGAGAGCTAAATGCAGGACCCTGGTCAGAATGTAGCGTGCCGACTGCGTATGTGCCCATAAAGACTCGCAAATCATTTATAAAACTTTGAGCGTCAGCCGAGCGGTAAGGCCACATCCAAACAAATCTTGAACATGAATCCACTGCGACCATGATATATTTACAGTTCCCATCCCTTTGTAAGGGACCGCAGTGGTCCAGGTAAACGCAAGCTAATGGTTTGTCTGAAATTAACAGGGGCGTCTGCGCTGGACGTTTCACAGTTGATACTTTCATCTTTTGACATATTTCACATTCAAAAACATAGGGGCATATTATCAAGGGGGTTTATCTCCGCTTTTTTGGCTTTAAAAGCCAAGAAAGCGGAGATAAAATTATCTCCCTATTAACTGGTTTTAGCGACAGCTAGTAGGAGATAGCGACCATCTTGGGCCCCACTTTGCATGTCAGTGATAGTTATCACTAATGACATGCAAAGTGGGCGTGCCAAGATGTTAGCGACTGGAAACAGTCGCTAACATCGCTATCTCCTATTACCAACTTTTGGAGATATTCGCGCTAAGCGCGAATATCTCCAAAAGCTAACACCTGCCCCTGAGCAGTTCTTAGCCATGTTATCCAATGGGAGGTGGATAACATGGCTAAGAGCAGTAGCTGGATAATGCATGAATATCGCTGACTTTTCAGCGATATTCATGCATTTCGGCCGATTTTTATCGCTTAGGAGATAAACCTTGATAATAGCAAGGTTCCTAAGCGATAAAAATAGGTGATGCTTAGCGATACTTAGCGATAAAAAAATTGTCTCTAACCCTACTTAGCGATAAATATCGCTATTTGTTGATAATATGCCCCATAGTTTCTGGTTTGTTTCCTCATGCGCGGCCACCAGTATCTCTGTTTTAATAATGACACTGTGGCAGAAACACCTGCATGAGCAGAGGCAAACCTTCCATGCACTAATAAAAATTAGTCCTAATCTATGTTCCATGTTTGTAATTACCCTATCCCCCACTCCAGGGATTCAAGCAAACGGAACATTGTTCGCATCAGTTATGTAAGAGTATTTGAGTGGAAATCCTTTCTGTAATGTTTAACCACTGTCTTTGCCTGAAGCATTGACAGCTAGCATTATTTTACCATCTATTTTCTTTTTTGAACGAGTGATTGCAGCTACAGAAGCCGTTTGCACGGCTGCCTTTGTGGTTTCATCAGTCAATGAATTCCCTTTAATATGAACGCCATCACGCTGATTAGCCATAAACAGGTCCCAGGATGCTTGATTCCAGTGCAGGGAAAACAGGGCTTGACAGTTCGGGCTGGACTGTTCCCATGAGGCAGAGGGTCAAGGCTGATTTGCATATGGCCATGTCTGAACTGGGGTGGTGTGGTGAGCAAAATAACAATGGATTAAACCCAGATCTGTGACTGGGGGTGAATGTTTAGCCTTTGTGCAACACTCCGTCCATCAATTGTTGTTTTTCTGACAGCACTAATGTCCGAAAAGAATCTCCACGCATCACTGTGCCGCTGCGGAAACCTACGCAGCACCTGTCGCTGCTGCAAAAACCGACACATTGAGGGATCATGGCTGAAAAAACCGATGCAGCCCACTCGCCCCATTGATCGCCAACTTATCCCGGATTTCCACCCATTGTACCTGTGTGGCAAGTTCTCCCTACAGACCGCATTTGACTCATCACTTCTCCTGCGTGCAGCAGCACTGTCTCATCACCTCCCCATGATCTTAGGAACTGACACATCTTTATTTTTCAACACTTCCCATCTCTGCGGCTGTGTGGCCTTGTGAATTTTGTCGCAACTACAGGTACTTTGAGAGAAATCACGCTTCCATAGGTTTCTATTTCCAAGTTGTTTGTAACCTTTTTAAAGTCATATTCTTATTACATGTATGTTGGATGTTTGTCATTTTGGTCTTGTTGAGTTTAGTTAAAGATACTTTCTTTTTCCAAACAGGTGTTGTGTGCATTTGTGGTGTTATCGCTGTATTACTGTTTGTTTTGAGTACAAATACTTTACACATTGTCTTTGGGATAAGTCTGTCTGCTCATGCCGAGCTATCAAGGGGGTGAGCAGGGGTTATCTAAAGTGTGGATCTCCCCTTACTCTGACTAGTGGCGAAGGTCCCTATTTGGACAAAGGTACCGACCTCTGCCAACTAGAGACCCCCATTTCCAACTGAGACAAGCTACAAAATTATGAAAGCACAATTCTTTTAACTTATTAAAGTAAAATTCCAGATCAATGGTGACAGAAACCAGATTCCCAGACCTGAGGCGGAAAGCCGGGTTCTGGAGGTACGCTATTTTTAAATTGTCAAAATTGAAAATTGTATAAACTGCTTTTTAACTTGTTGATTTGAGAACTTTTAAAAGCTTACCTATTTCATCTCACCGCCCTCCTACCACGCAGCCGATTGAGCGCTGCTGCGGTAATTGTTTGTTTGCTTTCACCCAGCGGCCGCCATCGCAGGCGTGCTCGCTAGCCACGCCCCCTTGAGGCCACGCCCCCTCCATTTGCCTCATCATGTGCCTTGGCAGGAAGCGCAGCGGACGAGCGCAGCGGGAGCGCCGTTTGCGCGCCGAAGGCGCGCCTAAGGCAAGCCCGTCTGCGCCCGTCCGCGCCTGGACGGGCCCAGGGACCAGGCATAATGAAGAATTTATTATGTACTCCCCCCTACAGTTGCACTCTCTCCACAACCCCGCTCTTCAATCCCTCGACCCATCCACTCTTGCCCGCCTCAAGGCAAGCAACATCCTCTCTCACTATCACTCACAGGAATCGGCCCCTATTTCTTCTTCAAACCCTAAAAACAGTAAGCCCCCCCCTAAACCTAATTCCCGGACCCTCCGCTGTCTCTATCTTAACACCAGATCCCTGGTCAAACACCAACTAGATATATTCCTGCTCCTGAAAACGGACAGCCCTGACATACTTTTTGTCACTGAGACATGGCTCACTACTGACTCTCTGCCAGATATACTCTCGGCCATACCATCAGATTATTACATCCTGTCTGCAAATAGAAAATCAGGAAAAGTCGGAGGAGGTGTTGCCGCTATCATTCATAAAGACCTCAGGTTTACCATCTTACCTCCCCTAGACCTACCAGATACGGATAACCTAGTCATCAAATCCGATACTGAGACTGGCACCATGGTGCTAGCATTGATATACCGGCCACCTACATCTATGCCCTCCTTCCCGGCTTCCCTGTCTGAGCAAATAGCAGGTCTAGTCATTGACTATGACAAGGTCATGGTCATAGGAGATTTCAATTATTGGTACAACAACCCGGAAGCTGGGCCTCACGCCACAGAACTTTTCGAACTCCTCTCCAATTTAAACCTCCACCAACATGTCTTGATCCCCACCCATGAAAAAGGACATATCTTAGACCACATCTGGTCTCGCAATATTTCCACCTCTTGTCCTACGGCCTCACCATGCATATGGTCTGACCACCACTTACTGCAATTCTCTGTCACCATTCAGGGTCACCTTAACAACCAAGCACCCCTGGGAGGGTTAGTCAGGAAATGGAGATCCCTAAATCTCCAAGATTTCCTCTCCACCCTGACCAACTCCATCCCTACCCAGGGCCCAGACATCAATCTGATGGACAAGGCACATACCGAATGGCTCTCCGCTGCATGCAATGAACATGCTCCCCTTACCAAGTTCTCCCGCGCCCGTCGTATGGACGCCCACAAATGGTTTTCTGCCGACCTAAAAAAGCAGAAATTAGAACTCCGTCAACTGGAGAGGAAGTGGAGACACGGCTACCACGCCACAGACAGAGCACTATACAAGACAGCCCGCAAAAATTACAATGACTCTATCCTATCTGCCAAAGCCTCCTCTTTTCTGATAAAATTTCTAACGCCAAAAACAAATCTCGAGAAATCTTCAGAGTCGTCAACGACCTATGCAATGACGCCAGAACCTCTCCCTCTCAACCTGCCTCACAGGCAATGTGTAACCTGCTTAATGACTTCTTCAAGGAGAAAATTGACACCATAAAAAACAGCATCCAAACCAACCATGCTGCAACAGATGACTCGGATATCTGTAGAAACCCTAACACTCTTCAGGATATCCCCCCCATCGAACCACCCAAATTACTGGAGCTAATGAACCGAGTAAAATTGGGTTCACCTAACGATCCCTGCCCCCCGCACATTCTAAAAGAAGTCTATGCTGCACTCCCCCAGGGTATACTCCCTATTCTGAACACGTCCCTATCACGAGGAATAGTACCCGATTCCTTCAAAAATGCCACCCTGGTCCCGCTTATCAAGAAACCAGGTGCCGATCCCTCCAACCTCTCTAACTACCGCCCCATCTCCCTTCTCCCTTATGGTGCTAAGCTACTGGAAACTCACGTAACCAGCTGCTTATCCAATTTTATCGAAACATCTGATTACTTGGAACCCAACCAAGCGGGATTCCGCCAGGCACACTCCACCGAGGCGGTGATCCTCACCGTGCAGAACACCCTAAGGACCAATGCCGATAGCGGAATCCATCAGGCCCTCGTGCTGCTTGATCTATCGGCCGCGTTCGACACGGTGGACCACACCATACTATTACACCGTGTCGAACAAGCCGGCCTCAGCGGCGCGGCTCTCTCTTGGATTAAGTCATTCCTGACGGACAGATCCCAGGCTGTAAAGCTGGAGAATTTCACAGCCCCCACACTCCCTACCACTTGCGGTGTCCCACAGGGCTCCTCACTGTCCCCCCTCCTTTTTAATCTTTATCTCAAACCCCTACTGCACTCCCTGAAAGATAGAAAGGTCACTATATTCAACTACGCAGACGATTTGCAGCTGGTATTCCCCCTCAACTCCCCGGACTCTGTCGAGGAATTTCAAAAGACCATGCTACACATCCAGAGCTGGATGGATCGGAACCACCTTAAATTGAACCCAGGAAAGACTGAGTTAGTACTCCCTAGCAACAGTGCACTCAGTTGGGGGCCCCACTTTTGGCCATCCTCGCTGGGTACACCTCCATCCCCCTCCCAGTCAGCCAAAAGTCTTGGGGTCACTCTTAGCGCCGATCTATCACTGAAGACCCAGGTCGGAACTGTGATCTCCTCCTGCTTCTTTCAGTTAAGAAAGATTAAAAAAATCGCTCATCTGCTGACCCACTCTGCTCTCATCCAGGTGGTGCTCGCATTGGTTCTCTCGCGGTTAGATTTTTCCAACTCCATCTACCTGGGCCTTCCCCTCACCATCGCTAAACGCCTGCAGATTGCTCAAAATCAAGCAGCCAGATTAATATTCAAGAGCAATCGCAGGAAGTCAGCCAAACCTCTGTTGGCCTCCCTCCATTGGCTCCCCATCACCCATCGGATCACTTTTAAGACAGGCTGCATAACCTTCAAGGCTCTCCACGGAAAGAGCCCCAGGTTCATCAACCAACTCATTAACAAATATGAACCTACCCGCGAGCTTCGCTCTACCCATTTGTCCCTCCTCACTGTGCCGACTTTTAAAAAGAAACGACTCGGCGGATCCAGCTTTTCATATCTCGCCCCAAAGACCTGGAACTCCTTGCCCTTGTCCATCCGGAGCTGTACCAAGCTGACAGAGTTCAGACGAGCCCTGAAGACCTGGCTATTTAAACAAGCGTACGGTTAGAGCAATACACCATCTGCCCCTTCACTTACCATCTACCATCTGCTTTCTTCAGCGCCATGAGACCCCTGGGTGACCGTGCGCTTAACAAATTCCGTATAGAATAGAATAGAATGGTGAAGATTAATTTTTATTAACTATTAAAGAAAAGTAACTGTTAGAAAGTATGTAATTATGTAAAGCTCTTGGATGTTAATTTGCTTTAGGTCTCCAGCAACTTCCAGCCTGTACTTGGCCTGAATGAGTTATGAAAAGGCTGGGAAATTTCACCAAGTAGCTTCACAATAGGTCAACTTAAATGACAAGTCGACCTAAAAGGCCCTGGATGACTCCTCGGCTCAGCAGGATATTTGGATTGGGGGCTGTGGTGGCATTCTGTTTGAACAACTGTGTCTAATTCTGCCTGAATAACAGACAAGAACTAGGAGGTCTATAGGCCAAGCATCTTGCTTGCTTAAACTGGCAAAACTAATAAGTCAGTTAGTGCTGCAGTCACCATGTAACAGTATCAAAATAATAGAGAGGGAGTGATAGACACATAAGTATGAGAAAAGAGAGCGAACAGAGTCGTGATATCTAAGACTCAATTGGAAAGTCTGGTCAAACCAAATCCAGCACAAAAGATTTGTGGATAACCATCAAACAAACCAGATGATCGGTCCTATCATTTGGTCAGTCCACACTGTGACATGGCGGGTCCTTTGATCATCTGGACCTTATGCCACACAGTCGGTACTCTACAGTGAGAGTTAACCTCCAGTTGTTGGTCTGATTGTGATGGTTAGTGAAAAGTAATGAAAAGACAGTGCAACTTACAAAAAGGTGGTGAAGCTTAAAATAGGGTGATGTGTCTAAACAAACACTTTAATAGAAACCAGGCACATCCCCTAATTAAAAAATAGGAACAGCGCAAACGACAGTGTGGAACAAATAACTGTCGCAATTAGGGCCAACATGTTTCTGCCTACCGGGCAAATCGTCCCATGGCTTTCATCAGGGCCACTGCTCTAAGAAAGTTGCTACTGTTTAGTGTAAGTGAATAAAGAAGAAAAATATATATAAGTAGGAACGATACAACCTGTACCTCTAATTCTGCCTGACAGGTCTGTCTGAAGTCCATTTAAAACCTTTGCACGAGATCAAACAGGACAATAAAACAATTATTGTGTATCTCCTGTCTGAGCACTGAGTTTTTGATTTAGTTCCGCTAGCATTTCTATCTCATAGTTTGTTTTGGGTTCAGGGCATGCTTTAAACTAAATGTCAATATTAGATGTGGGAAGTCACTGATTAATTCCCTATGACATTCACTCCCACCCCAGAGCCTTTCTTTAGTGTGGCCAAAGACTTTCACCATCTTAGAAAACACTGGCATGGGACATTTTGGGGTGGTTTGCAATAAGGTAAATTGGAACTACTAAAATAAGTCTATAGTTACTTCCCAGGAATTTTACTCCATTGATTAGGGAGTGCCCACAGGTCACCCCCGCCCACTAGCTGGTGTCATCAATGAACCTGGCAACACAGGTCATCCATCTAAGAACACTCTCCAGATCTGAAGAAGAACAGAAGATAGCTGGCACTAACTTATGTTAGCCTTTACCTGATACCCAGAAAGTCTCTAAATTCTGTACCCTGAGGACCTATGGGACTTGAAATGGGTACTCCTATAAGTGTTTGAGCAACAGATGAAAGTATGGAAACTTTGAAAAACTTCCATAGTTCCAAAACTGTTTGGAACTGGTGGGAGAAGTATCTGACCAGAAAAAAGTTCCTTGGGCTTGAATTGAATTGCAGCTGTGTCTTGTGCAGAGATCTCTGCACCTCTTTTTTTAACTAAAACTTGAAAAGCTTCACAGTGTCAATGGAATCACTTTTTTTTTTAAATATTCAACATGCAATTCCACGGCACTGGTTACAGTTTCATCTTAGACTCTCGCAGAGATGATTTTCGTCACCCAAAAAACTGGCAAGGTCTCTTTGTGGGACTATGCAACATCCAGGCTTAAGGGGGACCAATCTGCTTGTTGTATCTGATAAGGGCATCCTCACAGGGGGCCTCAAAATACGCCTATGTCCCAGTCTACCATGACTAGTTGCTACCATTTGGAGTTTGTGCTTTTTAGTACTGTATCTTTTTAAAAGTTTGAAAATGCACATCTCCAGTTCCCCTTTTTGATTTCTTTCTTTTTGGTGTTAATGAAATCTTACTCTATTTTTCTTGTTCAGTTTGGGTTTTTATTGTTTGTCATTTGGACTTTACTACAGTTTAGGTACTGCAGAAAAAATTTGCACATTGTCTAAAATTCGTTTTGTGGCATAGCTACCAAGAGGTTGCACTCACCATGACCAGAGTAGCAATTATTCTTAAAGAGTTGTGATTATTCCTTGAAGTGGGCAGACACCCACTTCAAATAATAATTCAGTTTCTTATATAATGAATATCTGGAGTTTTTGGAATTTCATAGAGATGAAATGATAAAAAGATAGCAAGGTTGTGTTTTTTGTGGTATGGGTAAAAGTTCTGTTCTAAGAAACCAAACTCCAGTTTTTCATGTTGATGAATTATGGTGTAGAGTTGAGGTTCTAGGGTGAGAAGCATAGCGCAAAATTGACCCATAGACAAGGTTTCTATAATAAACAGTAGAATTGGCTCTTAACAAAAATATGAATTTAACGTAGTGGATGCCAATATAAGTAGTAAGTAAATGATATGCCATTTTAAAACTCACAATTGCGGAGTACACCTGAAAAACTGTATCCACAGTTTCCCATTAGCAGTTTCAACCTTTCTTGTAAAGTACAGATTCCTTATGTTTTCACCTATGTAAATGTAACACATATACATTTATTCATGTGTAAATGCTTTGCAAATATGCATTTGTACTTCTTTCATGACCAAATCCTATTAAGATAGGAGGTGGTCACTTCACATTCCTATCTTGGATTTGAGTTTACTCATTTCATTGAGAGAGGTACGACTTCAACTGTATCCATGATATAACTGTTGCTTGCAAATGTATATAAACACGTTTTCTTGTGTGTATGTTCATGTACTATTAAGATAATCTTCCACTGAAATACCCGTTCCCCACTCTCATCGACAAAGTGTCTCTTTCATGCAGTTTGGCTATACTACTGTAATTATATGTATGAATAAATTGCTTTGTGAAGGTAAATTGTGTTTTGAGAAAACAGTCCTGACCAGCACACCTATATTTAAATTTAGTGTGAAAATGGCTTTGAGAATCAGGCCCAGATTGTGCACATTAGATTAAAATATTCAGCATGTGACACACCTTCTCCTTCTCTCATGTTGATCCGTAAATGCAAAATGTATGTTTGTTTGGCTGTCTCCTAACTTGTTTGAATAGGTTAGCAGATTGTGGAGCAGTGTTTCATTTTACTGCCTTTAAATTTTGTGTTCACGTTTTATGTTTCAACAGCTCATTAAGGCACTCTACCTTTACGTGTTAATTAACATATTTTGTATTTTACTAAAGATTTGCAGTTCTTTGCATATCATCATTTCTGAGGTCTCTGCATAAGCTCAAGGGTTGAATGTGCCTCCTCAGCCACTTGAAGCAACGGCTTTGGCTTCTACATACAATGATGTCAGTTCTGCAGTAACCTTTATTGTATCAATTGTTTCAGGGATTCTGCTCAGGAACATAAATATGCTTGGGATCATAGAACATTGGTATCAGTACCTAGAGCTCCCTCACTCATTCACAATAAAATAAACAAGAAACATGAAGAAAGTTTAGAATATTTATCCAAATTATTTAGTCCTAAAATGTAGTATTCCTTCCACAATTAAAAACAAATACATACTAAAAATACTGTACGCATGGTCAATAAACCATATATCATAAAAAGCCCTGTTATGTTCTTAGACAGAGTATCCTAACCCCCTCTCCCTTCTACTGAAGCTAGATGATTATATATCAAAGATCTCTGAGATTAGTGGCAGAGTCTGTACCTTAGCACACACAGATGGACATTATACATCTTAGATGACATAGCAAGTTTGTTCCAGAACCCTAGCTCAGTGTGTTTACCTAAACTCCTATGGTTGGTTATTTGTGTGCTCGTAAACAGCAGCTGCATTCTCATGTTATGTCTAGTTGCTAGTGCCTGACTAGAGAAAATAATGTGCATCATTGTTTTTTGACCTGGTCTTTGCTGTTCAGACTAATTCCCAGGAAAAGAACAAAGCATAAAAACATATGCAGGTTCAGTGTGAAAGTACAATGTGGCACAAAAGCAAGAATGTTTATATAGTAACATGTGCAAAAGAAAATGCGGACTACAATGTACACAATTATGCTAACGTAAGGAAAACGACAATGGGCTATGCAGGAAACACATGGCACAATTATTTGATATTATAAAGATATTAAGCTTAAAGATGACAATTTAAACACATCCCCAATAAAGAGTTGCCCTTCTTAAAATAATATCCAAATAAAAGAAATACTCAATCTAGCATGTTGGGATTGGTTTCAAATCAGGTTTCCAAGTATTTAATTATGCAGTTCATATATCTGTGAGCAGATTCAGTGAAGCTAAGCTGCATGGCTGACAAATTGTTCTCATGACATATGACTGTAACAGCAGGCAGCTTTTTTTTATGTAAGTCTAGCAGGTTGGGGGAACAGGCAAAGTTAATGTTTACTGGTTTCTTCCTGTGCCAAACAAAGGTGACAGGATATCTGTTTTATGGCTGGCAGCTTCTAAGAGCCTTTTGAGTTCAGAATCAGAACATATACCAATAACAAATTTAGAAAGGACTGTTTTATATTTGCTTCTTTGTTAGAGTTCAAATACCTTTGTCTAGGCATCATCTATGTTGATTGTAGGTACATTTATTGTTTTGTCAGTCAAGATAGGAACCTCTATGAAAGGTCACTGATAAACTTTAATAAGGTAAATAGGTCAACTAATTGATTCTGTGATTGCCATATAGAAAGTCATTACTGTGTTCCAGAGTGAGAACTTTAGATTATAACTTACTGAAATCACTCAACCACGCAATGACAAACATACGAACAAAATGAATGTTGTTAGTGGTAAGCAAAGTGGGTAAAACAACCTCAAGCCTTAAGCAGTAACGGGAAATCGATGTCCTTACATTTACTAAGATTTGTTGTGGTAACTGCATTAATAGCAGGGCCAATATCGCCTCCTTGATATTTCAAGGAGAAATGCTTTAGTGCAATGCAAACCATCAAAGAACATGTGGTCAAATGTTTAGTATATAAGCACCAGATGCTTCTAATGACTGAAGTAATTTCAAAATGTTTTGTCTATTCAATAAAACATGTGCTCGCTCTGATTCATAGGTTGGATGTAAATGAATTTGATATTTTTCCTGTATCTCACCTAGCAGAAATAGATGAGATGGGAAGACCTAAAATGTAGCTCTTTATCATTGATGCTGCACTCTTTGTTTTTTCCTCCTGGAATCAGTAAAAGGTTGTACACAAAGTCTGATTCAAATTCGACCCACTAAGTATTAGTCTTTTGTGAAATGACCTATCAGTACCTGGGTAAATTTGCTAAAAAACACACTCATAATCTCTGGGAGAAATGGAAGGACATGGCTTGAACTCATCAGGCCCCTAATGGGTCTGTTTTTTAGTTGAAACTAATGGCTTCATTTTTGATGAAGGTATCACAGCAACTTTAGATAAAATGATCCCCCACATTAATTCAAACCCCTCAATCGTCCATGGGCCCCATGGTACAGTGAGTAAGCAGCAAAATTAGTGTGAAGGCAACTGGCTAGAAAATTACATCTGTATTATATAGAAGACATGAAACAATACCTAAAGTCAGAATTAAATAAGTACAAAAAGGAGGTTTGTACAGCAAAGGCTGGCTTTTATACAGACTCTTTTTTTGCTGCCTCTAATAATGCAAAAAATGTTTTAATATTTTTTGTGAGCTATCTACCCACAGTGCTTAAAACAAGATATTATCCCCATTCAGAAACTGTGTGATGAGCTGGCGGTCTTCTTTGAAAAGAAGCTTAGCAAGATCATGCAGGATATTGGAGGTTCTCTTGATTTGAACCTGGTACCTACCAATGGCTGGACCATTATGGATGTTGTGTCTCTGCCCAATGCAGGCACTTCAGTGATGTTTAGGCTTATGAAAGGTGACAGACAGGCCCATTCTGAGAACATCAACTGCAGGATTGAATTTTTCACACCATACACTGAGGAAAGGTTTTAAACAATTGCCATGCCTCCCAGACAGTAAATAAAATGGGCAGATGAGCTAATGCCACTAATGTTGCAACTCTGTAATCAATTCTTAAAATCTGGCTTGGTACCACGAAGCTATATTCATGCCTTTGTAGAAGAAGCCCTCAGAAGATCCAACGGTTCGGGTAACTATGGCCAATTTCCCTCCTCACCTTTCCGGTGAAAATCCTGGAGCATCATTTCAGCAGGATTCTATTGCAATACGTGGAGTCTCACTCCATGTTAGAAGAGGAAGAATTTGGCTTCAGACCTGGCCATGGTAAGGAGATTAAATATTTGGTCTTACTTCAACCACCTGCTTGTTGTTTTTGTTATATGCAGTACTGGCTGCTAAAACGCATGCATATACACTTTTCTGTTCTTGTGTTTTATCAGAAGTTTCAGGCAGTTGTGCACCTTTTTCCATTGTAGGTGCAGGAGTAAGGTTCCTGTGATGATTCTTTGAATCAGCTGATTTCTGCAACCCTTTTGACATGTTGTCTAACATGTACCTCACTTTGAATGACAGGGTTATCAGCTCATAAAATACAGGATCTCGGAAGTATAGTGTGGTTGTACACCAAGGCTCCTCCACCTTTAATTCTTTTGTAAAATTAGAAGTATGTCTAAGGTGCAAAAGTTGTTAATACATGCCTCAGGATTGTGATTAGGTCTCGAAGTAGCATACAACAACACAAATTCTATAAGCACCTACCCTGTACAGATGTGTAATCTTGATTGCTGGCTGTTTACCTGTTTTCCTATTTGCTAGCAGTTGCAATGTTCATAGTACCTGGATTCTGTAGTGTGAAGGGGTTGAAAAGGTAATCCTGTCTTTTGCACATAACACACTGCATGCAACAAGAGAATTTTCTATTGCATTCGGGCCATTTTCTGAATTGCTGCAAATCTGAAATTCAGGAATACTCCAAAGCTTACTAAACTTCTGTTTTTTTCTTTTTGTAGTTGACATCCATGCACTCACAGTATTACTGTCCTCCTAAACTAACCTCATCAGTAAATTCTCAAAGACTCATGTCTCTCAGCTGTAAGCAGTAGTTAACACAATTACACTGTTTTGCTCTAACCCTCAGTCTGCAAACTACATCACTGCTGCCTTCTCTATGGGACACAGTCCCAAGTGGGTTGCTGCAGAGGTTCAGTTCAAGCTCCCCTGTACCTCCATGTTTCCACTACACCAACTCGCAGTGAGGTGGATGAGAAGAAATAAGAAAGAGTCTGAACATGGAGTTGCAGTATCCCAACAGCAGCAACCATGAAAATGCAATGCACAGAAGGGGATACGCATAGCCAGGCGCTTCTTTGGTTGTGCTCAAATGAAAAAAGCATGCATTGCAGCATTGCAGCATTACAGCTCTATGATTGAAGGAAGCAGCTGGTCAATAATGGCAATGGACATTTTTCCTGCGTACCAAACATTGCAGAGCATTTTTTTTAACTTAAGGAAAATTACAGACCTATGAATTTGAACCACCTTGTTTCAAATGTATATTTACTATGTGTACAGCATGTCGCTGCCTGTAATGCCATGCATCACACTTAAGAAACTCCCAATCAGGCCCAGAGTCTCCACCCTGTTAAAGTTATGTACCTCTATTCCATAATTAAATGTGGAATTGCATTTCATATTTGGCATCCAGGTAGTAGTGTGGGAGTCGAATCCCGATAAATTGTCTGAACTCAAAGATTTTACATAAGGGAGTTCAGCTCTGTGATCTCTTATTGATCAATAAAAACAAACATTAATTTAGCAGAGTAAAGTCAAAGTAAAAACTGGGACCAGTAATAACTGAGTTCTAGGTATAAATATGTTACTATATAATTATTAATAAAAACAGTACAGAGAAATGCATACATTTTTCCATACAGGCTCAGGTGCAAAATACAGAATCCCAAATCATAATATAAATCGATATTGATGGCAATTAAATATTTCTAAATTCTAACTGTCAAATCATAAAGAGTACTAAAACTATCTCAAGGTAGGAAAACAGTCTCATTTAAATTACCAGACAGAGTCTGGGAAGAAAAATAGGAAATCATCCCTGGACCTTTAAAGCCAGGGCTTTTTGTACACAACCTATGACGAAAACTGCAAATTCAGCATGATATGATCATGGTTAGGTCACATTGACAAATCAAAAACAAAGTTTCTTAACACTAAGTCATTTCTTAAGGCAAGATAAACCTTTTGCTTGCTTCCTCAGTAATTGCACTCTGGAGATGTACAACATAATGTGAATCATTTCTCAACAATATCTCATAGAATTATGCTCTTTTACACATCTGCATTGGGACTTCCAGCGGTGATCCTTCAAAATGATGCATCAGGTACATGATGGAATGTTTCATTCACACTACACACTACCCAATGCAGTTTGCCTACTGCACAGCAGCATTCTGTGCCCCGCGAAAACTATTTATTTCAAGAGCAAGACAAGTTAAACTCCAGAAACTGCATTTATTTCAAAATAATGGTGTCCCACACAAAAATGTGGCATCGCTATACTGCATTTTTAATCACACTTCCAAAGAAAATAATCAACTTGTTTCAAGTATAACAACATTATTCATCAGTTATGACTATATGCATCATTAAAATTATGAATTGGTACTAATAATTTGCCACCCAAAATTGCATAATATAAAAAAACGTGGACCGTGGCACTGTTGGTAACAGAATAAGCCACTCTGGTAACCGCCAGATACTAAGCATACACAGAGACCCACACAGCCCACCACCTCATAAAAATAAAACAGGAACATTATGTGCACAAGCGTGCAGTATAGGATCATGAGGAAACATTAGAAGGCTGAATATGATGGAATCTTGATTGTATTTTATGACACTTTTGGATTCTAACATTTGTTGTTGCCAATGTTTTTGTTTTGTGTAATGTGATATATTGGTGTTTTATCCTGTTCTCACTGCATGCATATCTTTATCCTTTGTGGTACAATTGTGTTATACAGATAAATGAGAACATTCGTAATTATTGAGTAAAAGAAGTAGTGCATTTTGTTAAAAACAGTGTATATTTTCAGAGGCTTACCACATAACAGCGTTATTTGTGTTTACTTTGTAGTTCTGTATGGTGTTTCAACTATTTATAAGTATGTATAAAAATGTATATTAAAGACTTAGATGCCCCTAAACAAAGTAATACTCATAATTTTTAGCAAGTTAAATTCTTCGGACATGCGATTGATGTGTGTCATCACATTTAAAAAATAAAATGACATGAAGACAATTTGTTTAACGTAGTTGAACAATCCAGAATATGTTGGCAGTGTTTGTCCTAATGTTTTGATTCTTTTTATACAACATGGAGCTATTAGTACTTCTGCCATCTACTGTACAATGCTGTGAGGCTGGCACAGTGCTGCAGAGCAAGTTTCTCTGGAACACTAAGTGCCAAAATGATGATTCAATAATAAAATCAGTACAGTCCATTTCATTCAGAATAAGATTCATACGTTGGGTTCAGTTCTAATAATACTTTAAAACACAGAGTTTCACAAAATGTATAGGAAGGTGGAGAAAGGAAGAGAAAAATAAAGTAAACAAGCCAACATCAAACAGTTCCAAGGCATTAAAGCCGGGTGATTCAAGAACAAAACAGTGTCTGATTCACACAATCAGATTTAAACTATGCCATGAGTAAACTATGACTACACATTGGAGGCTCAAGATTGACAGTTACTGGTTTCAAAGGGTACAGAAACAATAAAAGAGGATTGTATTGTATTAACAGTGTCACCTCTCCCTGCTATTAAAACATGACATGAGGGTCTTAGTATTGTTTCATGGAACATTGCGGGTCTTTGGTCTAAGATCAACAATCCGGATTGGGAAATGTTGCTTGATCAACACAAAATTGTTTGTTGCCAAGAGACTTGGACAATGGACTCCTTGTATGTTGATGGATATGCTACTTATGTTGTACCAGCTGTCCCTTCAAGAGCGGGCTGTGCGAAAGGGGGCTTAGTCACTTTTAAACAGTGTCATTGGCAGATATCTCAATAAGAGAGTTTTGTAAATCCAAATATTATCAGCTGCTTTTAATTATTACTTCAAAGATATTTTATCTGTTTTTAATTAATTATTATTACAATAATTTTGATCTAACTGTAACAAACATCATATATGACCTGGAGGACGTTATAACTGAAGCTCAGAATAATAATATAAATGATTTGCGATAATTTGGGTGGGGGATTTTAATATAGGAGCTTCTGACCCCAGGGCCCAGGAATCTTGTGGTATTTGCGACGAGAGGAATCAGCCCATGAACCATTTCATGCCTACTCCTTATGGGGATATATTGAATAGAGTTGCCAATGCTAAGAATCTGACATTCGCACAAGACCCGGATGCAGTTACCTTCCCTCAGATTCCAATTTATGTGGGTCCCTTATCATCTTCGACTATTAACCATATATTTTAATTAGCGAAGACCTAGCAAAAGTTGTGTCGTGAAGGCTAGCTGCATGACTGACCACAACCCCATTGTCTTATCTTTGAATCTATTTCTGACCGCGGAAAAGGACAAGAATATTCAGAACATGGTAGTATATAACAGAAATAAAGGCATTTGTATTAAATGGGAAAAGGTTGATAAGATGGCCTTTCTCACAAACCTTATGAGAAAAAAAAGGCTGATACAGAGACAGTGCTTTCAGACTCTGCTCCATCGGAAAATGTCATAGTGGCCTTTACAAATTTAAATGCCTTCATGGCAGATAAACTAACTAAATGTAGTAGAAAAACTCTGTAAATCCAAGATGGTTTACAAGAACTGCTCTGAAGCCCATAAGGTGCTATGGTCACTCTTAAAAAAGACCCAAAGGAATAACGATGAAATAACAAAAGCAAGGAAAGATTAAAAAAAGATAATTGAGGAAAGAAAACGGTACCTGAAGGATAAGGCCTGGGAAGATCAAAAAAATTGCCTCAACCCTAAAAGACTCTTGTGCTTTCTGGGAGGTGGTAAACTCATTATCTATGTCTAGTGATGACACGCCCAAAATAAATACCGTAGTTCCAGCTGAAGCCTGGGTTAACCACTTTTCGTAAATGTATTCTCCACAACCAAGGATAGTAAATGGATCTTCAGTCATAAAAAACTCCCAGTGAAATAAGACCCACCAAGGTCCTAAGTAATACAATAGAGGTGAGTGAGGTACTGCAGGCAATAGAGAATAGTCGTCCTGAGAAAGCTGCAGCCCAGACGTAATTCTGGTCAATTTATACAAGTATTTACCAGATTTCTGGGCCCCTATGATTATAAACATTTTAAAAGCTGCAATAGTGGACCCACTAGTCAAGACCTGGCAAGAAGACATCATAGTGCCAGTTTTTAAAAAGGGGGACAAAACGCAACCACATTATTATCGTCCAATTTCCCTGCTCGTCAGTTCAGTTGAAATCTTGGACAGGGTAATCTTGGCCAAACTAAAACTTTTGGCGCTTGGACACCATGCGCTCTCGATCTATCTATTCAGATTTCGGCCAGGACTTGGAACTGTGGAACAAACACTAAATCTGGCATTGCTTGTTCAAAAGTATACCAAAGCACAAAAGAGCTGTGTTCATCTAACCTTCATGGACCTAACCTTGGCCTTCGACACAGTGAATCGCTGTCAACTATGGTCTGCAATGTCACAAATGGGGATTGATGGGGCAATTATCACCTTGCTCAGTAGGCTTCATGAACACACCTCGGCCTCATTACGCTACAACAGTAAGGGAGTTTTGACCAAAGGATTCCCCTGTGATATAGGGATATCGCAGGGTTCTGTTCTGGCCCCATTACCCTTTTTATTATATAATAATGGGCTTAGAGACCAACTATGTAAGGTAGGGAAGGACACGCCAAGATGTAATTGATGCCAAATCCCCTTACTGCTGTATGCTGACAACGCTGTCCTGAGAGCTAGGAAAGTAAACGGCCTACAAATACTGCTTGATTAATTTAATCTTTTTATGTACGATCTGGAGTTAAAAGTTTATCGTACCAAATCATTTATTATGAAATGTGATCCAAAAAAATCCAAAATGAGACAAATGTTATTGGGGGTGAAGAAATTAAGAAAGTCCCCCCTATTTACTTACCCAGGGGTTCCATTTGATGCTGATTTTAATTGGAAACATGTTTTAAATATCAGAACTATGCAATTTCAGAAATCGATTGATGCTATTTTTAGATCTGCTAAAATATTGGGACACAAACCAACAAAAGAGATTCTGTGTATTTACAAGAGTAAAAGCCTTTCATTGTTACTTTTTGGGGCCAGGGGGTAGGGTCACATGAATTCCAAATCACTTAAAACATTACGGAACGCTGTTCTAAGAAGACTTCTTTCAGTGCCGCAGAGCTCTTCTGTTTCTTTTTGTCATGAGGAAGTCGGTCTGAGCTATTTGAAAGATTATATTGCGATACAACCACTGTTGCTGTGGCTAAAAACCTGGAAGAATCCAGAGGCCATCCTTTGCAGGACAATACTGGCAGACTGCTTGAAGCTAAATAATAGCATAGAAATACCCTGGTTAAGTTATGTCAAAACGGGTTTTGCTAAAATGGGTGTCATAGAATGCTATGCAAACCCTGATACACTAAAAAATTTGCCGTCTTCCACTATTAAATCACTCTTTTATCAAAGTCATGTTCAGGCATGCCCTGCATGTAATGTGGCTGGTCAATCAGAGCCTCTCTCTCAGCTACAAAGAGAAATGCCCTCTTCCTGCAAATTGACCTAAATAAAAGGAGGACATTTTTGTTGACCAGGTTGCATTTACAAACTATACACTTCTTAGTTGCTTTATCTATTCAAGGTCAGTGGTTTGCATCACTCCCTGTTTGTCTTAGTGACAGTTGCTCACCCAAAAGCACTATGCATTAATTTCTACCACTTTGCACTGTATGCGTTTGCACTTTTATAATTGGAACGACCAAAGTAAATTTTGACTTGACTTGACAAATGTTACTAGTAGCTCTACAGAACTTATTGTGCCAACTACAGAAATAGCCCCTTGAAACATGTCAGGCCTCCCACTGCAAGCTAAATGCAGCTTTGAACTTTAAATGGATGGCCTCATGATCAGAGCTTCAGAGACAGAAAACGTTCCAACCCGCTCAAACCCACACCTGGACCCAGCCTCAGTGAATCTTATCCCTGCAAATTGTGCCTCCCCAGTCCTAGGCCCTTGGAAGCGGTGCTGCAAATCCCAAACTTGGGAATTATAAAATGTTTGGTTAAAAGCTGCTCTGAGGAATGAGACGAGATCAAAATCAACCTGGTGCATTGCCAGCCTGACTTTGTGGAAGCTGATTCTATGTTCTTCTCCGCAGCAGAAAATCCTGTTCAGTGGTCATTCTGAGAAGGTGTATTCGGCCTCATGGAGCCCTCATCGCCTACAGCTTCCGGCCTTATCCTGCTGGAGATTTTCAATTTCCAAAATAGAGACTAAGTTCAAATGTAGAATTCTTCACCATGACTTTGTCTCCTCCATGGAAACAGCCTGCAGCATTGCCCCACTTCAACTTCTACCTTCTGAGACAAATTTTTTTAAAACTTATTTTAAGGGAAGCACCAACCGAGCACTATCCACTTCTTGTATCCGACTCGCTATCACTTGCAGTTGGCCATATTTTTTTACTTTGATTCGCTCTTGCATGGGCTTGTGGCTGGCACTTTGATTTTTTACCTTAAACTTTAAAAGCTCGTAACTCTTGTTCTGCTAAATGGATGTTTGTTGTTTTGGTGTCAAATAATTTTTTGAAATGTACCCCATATTTCAAAAATAGTGTTGGATTTTTCTTGTATTTTGTTTTCACTTTATTACTGTTTGCGTGTTGCATAAATGCTTTACACACAGCTTTTGTGCCAAGCTACCAGCATGTTAGGCGCAGGTTAATTTAGGGACTCTTGTGGTTCACCCTGATAGGCAATGTGACTGTTGCTTGAATAGGGTTAACATAATACTAAACCAACAACATGATTTTTCACAACTGTGCAAATTTATAGATTTACTTATTTCAAGAATTCACAACACCTTTCCTGTTTAGCCCTGGAAACCTGGACCAACTGAGCAATCTGAATTACAATCCTGGAAATGTTTTGTGGCTTCATTTTTTTTTCTGAAAGAGTAGAACAACTTTGATTCTTGCATGTAAACAAATTAAGCAAGTAGAAATGCAGTCGCCAAAATGTGTTGAATGATTCAAATTATCAATATTCAAATGATTTTCCCTATGGAAAAGTCTCTTTCCCTGCTCTTTCATCGGTTTTGATGGGTGTCCCCTTTATTTTTCACCGATGGCACTATATTTAATAAAGCCACTGTGTAAATAACACATTCCTAAGTTCAGAAAACCCTTTTATGAAACAGAATGTTTTGCCTTTGAAATGTAAGCTATTTGTGGATGTAAGTAGAATTATGTTCACATAGATCTTTAAAGATGAAGCACTGAGTTTGTAGCTTACACATGAGAGAATACTTTATGGATTTGTTTAAAGTAAGCATGAGTAAGTAACACTTTTGATGGCATAAATCAGACACCCCCTAGAAAATCACTTGTGAATAACGGTCAGAGTGCTCATTATTTATCTTAGAGTGCAAATGAGATAGAATACTCCCACCCAAAACATGTAATTCACATTGACATAGTATACAGTTATTGCATTTGAATCTTCATGAGATGCATTTGAAACTTCATGCAATGTTATATGTAAGAAATGGGGTATAGGTTGAGGGAAGCCTCTGGTAGCTTGGCACAAAGAAGTCAGGCTTAATTTAGAGGCAATGGGTAAAGTATTTATGGAGCACTGATACAATATTACTGTGAAAACAGGACACAAAAAAATCCCAAACTAATTTAGATGAATAGAGTAATTATTTAATAAACACAAAACTTACCAAAATTACATAAATCCGATCAGTTAACGTGGAGATATTGACTTTCAAAGTTTTGAGTAAGAATTGCACCAAAAACAAGAAGCGCTAAGTGTGGCTATCTGGTTGCAATAGACCAGGACAAAGTTACAAGTTCAAGCAGCCTGCAATGGAGCCCGTACTGGATACAGAGACCATGTTAGTCCCACTGAGAGGTGCACATTATGCCCTTGATGCAAGGCTTTGCTTTGCTTGGCATTGGTCTGTTCAAGAGATGCATGGTGCTGTGATGCAAAGTCCTACATTCTATTGTGTTGTGCTACAGTAGTTCCAATAAGCACCTCTGAGGGCTGCCATGTGAGATCCAGCATGGAGCTGTATCACCCTGCATTGCGCTGCATATGCTCCTTTGAGGCCCCAGATTAGGAGCTGCAAGGGTCTCTAAAGTGAGGTCCTGCGTCGAGTTGCGTTACCCTGTGTTGATTTTGATGAGGCCACTGATGAGGAGCTGTGAGGGGATTTGGTGCGGGATCCAGCGTTTAGCAGCATTGCGCTGCATCGGATTTGATGGAACCCACAGTTTGGTGGGTAGGAGTACACTCTGATGCCAGACAAGGGAGTCTGCTTTGGTGGAATGATTGTTTTTGTGGAGGAAGGGACACCTTCCTGCACAAAAACAATCAATGGTGTAAATTTCCTCCTTCTTATTGCTGCTGAATGCAGCACACAAAGAACTAGGAAAACAAGAGGAGAAATGAAGTTATTTCTCCTCTTTGAGTGCCCCCTCCTATACCTGCCCCGTGGAAATGCTGGCTTTAGACGCATTCCCAGGTTACCAGAACATTGTAGATCTGGGAATGTGTCAAATGCCAAGGGTGTGAACACCCGTTGTAACATCCATGGCACACCTCCCAATCGCAGTGTGAGGCAAAGCACCGACCTGTGCTGCGTTGCCTCACACCAAATCTACAAGGTCATGAAAAGCCACGTTGAGTGGGGTTATGTGGCCCTGGAGAAATGGCACTGTACTGTGCGCCAGCAGTAAGTCAATAAAAGTGACATTTCTGGTGGTGCGCATGGGCTTGTGAAGAAGCTCCTCAAACTTCTCAACAAGCCTCCTATTCTTTACAAACTAACCTTCCAACATCTACCTTCCATTCTGCAAAAGTGCATTGTCTTTTGGGAAAGGTATCACTTAGTATGGTATCCTTCTGATGAACGAATGTTATGTATATAGCTGCGCTTTCAATCGTTCCAGTTTCATGACAGTCAATGATGCCAGAAAAAAAGGAAAAGATAGGGTCAAAAGATTTGTGTGTATCATCCGAAAAGTGTACAGAATTCCGAATTTTAACAATGTCTATATTTATATTGCATTCTTGGTTTAAAAGGCATGAAACGCATGTTCAGATGCACAGGCGGGATAAAGAAGCTGCTAATCATCAAAGACAAATTTACAACACTGTAGGAAGTCACCAGTATATGTCATGTGAGCACTAAAAATATACTTTACTAAAAGATGTAAAGGCATGCCGAGAACATAAATGAATAACTTGTAAATATGTAAATTAGAAATCCAGACCCACATGTACCACCTAAAAATATGTGAATCATTGTAATAAAAATTGAGCACTTTATTTAAAATATATGTTGTGTTTCAGTGAACTCAAGATGTTTTACGTTCCAATAAATTCAGGGGTATATATACAAAATAATTTCAAAACAATTACATTCTCACACCTGCAGATTTCTGAATGTAAACAGTTCCCATTGGTTTCTCACTGGATGCCTGAAAACCTGTAACAGCCACAAGTTTCCAGATGTACTTCAAGTCCTGTATTACATAAAGAGCCTCCAGGGCACAAGGGGCCTCTGCATCCACTTTCAGTGCCCCCAGGGCACTTTGGTATTACAGAAGGGGCTGCAGACTCTTGTGTCCCCTTTTTGTAATATTGTTAGCACTGGTGCATGTAGTGTGGGTGCTATTCTTAAGTGGTGTTATCTCATTTGCATGGGGTCATGGCCCCTTGAAATAAAAAGAAACACTTTGCATCTATGCACAAGCCATATCATGGATGCAGATGAACGGGCAGGAGATGCACTGACTGGTCATCACAGTGAGGTTGTGCACAGTCAGTGCAGTCAGTACAGCTCCTGGGGTGACTCTGGCAAGAAGTGTATGGTCCGATGGACCCACCAGACATACCCTTGCAGGTGGGTTCAGTGACTCATTGCACTCCCCTGTAGAAGAATCCATGGGTGCCACATGCACTGTGAAAGATGGAATGGCTGCTTTGAAGAGCTACTCCACCCGACAGTAATCTATAATTGGGTGAACCGTGCCTGCTTGCACTCGGTTAAAGTTGGAGCATGACTCAAACAGGCACAGAGCACCCTATTTCTGATAGTGCCCCCATTTTAACTTTTAAGAAGGCACACTTTAAACTCTGCAATGGACTTTCCTTAATCATAATTGTATGTGTTGTACAGTTGTGCTGCAACAAATACATTGCATTTTTATACTCTTGTCTTCACAGTTATAGTACATTTTCCTTATACACAAACTCCTTCTCTACAACCCCATATGTTTTGGAGGTAGCCTGTCCCTATTCTGCCCTGCAAACAGACTTTCTCATGCCTATGATCAGAATGGGTTGGAAACAAGCTCGCAAACAAACTCTAGGAGTTTGTGGGTATTTCAGTCATTCAGAGGAAATTCCCATCCTGCATAACATTAAACAATTATAGAGTAAGAATTCGCTTATGTTAAACAAATTATATTCACATTTATTTCAATTCCCAGTACTAGCACATCAAAGCATTTCCACTTATAATCTAAACTTTCACATACAAATGGCTTTGAAACTCTGATCTTGAGGGGTTTAAAAACAGTCATTAAATATATTAGTGATTAGCTTGCAAATAGAAGATTCATTTGATGCCAATAGTGTGAAACATTAGTTTTAGTTCACGATTTAATTGAAATGAACATCTTAAAGTTATTATATAAGAAAATGTTTGTAAAGTGAGGTATGAATGAAAATAATTGCAATGAAAGTGGGTGAATCATTTTTATTTTAAACAGGTGTACCCAAAAATCATTTTTAATAAGAAAATCTAGGGAGCCCTTTTCTACAAATGGTTTATATAAAAATTAGTAGTAATATAAGATGTGTGTTGATGTGTTGAGTAAGAAGTAGACAAAGCCCAGTTACAAAGATAAATGAACTTGCAGTTCCATGCCAAGTGGGGGCCCCCACAGGGATAAGTGAGGCCCTACTTAACATAAAATAATGCCTTGTGATAGGGCGTGGCCAGCCATCAAAGTCGTAACTTTGATCGGCTCCATGGCAGAGCCACGTGGCAGAGTCCTAAGTGGGGTCCAGTACCGGGCAGGAGACCTCCCGAGAATGGAGACTGGACCGCCAAATGAGCGCGATCACATTTGGACAGCCTTGGCAGAGATTTGGTTGCTCAGGCGGCTGTGGGCTGAAGGAGGATCGGGACCGCGGCCACCTAGACAGGATGGTGGACAGGCCCGATCTCCACTGAATCGCCTGGCCTCCCGTGCCTAACGAGGGCATCGGCAACTGTGTGGCCCCAACGCGCTGTTCACTCGCCCTCTTGTTGGGGCACCCCCTCCTGGAGGAATCAACAGACGAGGGAGACCTGCTCGCACCCGTGCTGGGCGGTGATGAAGGCCGCGTGTGGCGGCAACCTCCGGTCTGATTAAGGCCTCCACAGCAGCACAGACTGCGCCAGCTCCAAGAAAGGGAGCGGAAAGTGTGCCTTCACCCTGGGATTGATGCGGATGCCAGGGGGATGTCTGACTTACTGAAAATTGAGTCCCCGGGCCATGATACAGAAAAAAGGTGAGAGGGTGCCCCCTCAGAGACGTGCATTGATGAGAGGGCTGCTGGCATTACCTACAAGAGGCTGCAAATAGACGCAGAAGAGGGTGGTTCTATTGGACGGGTCCGGAGATGCCACGCTGTGCCAGAGGGTAGGAATGACCCCCTGAAGACGATGCCTGGCCCTTTGCCTGGCCTTAGCATGGCGCTGGATGCAGAGCAACCACCGAGCACATGTTTCAGGTACAGAGGGGAGACGCATTACATTAGTGGGCACCACACAAACACGCTGCGTGACTGCGGGCGAAGGGAGGCGCATTGATCTATGCATCTTCACGGATTCCTCCCCATGGAGTATTCTTTCCCCTTTGACAGGGTATTTTGGGAGAGGAAGGTTGGGAGTCCGACCCGGAAATGCCCCTATGCCACCCAAGAAAGCACAGCCCAACATGGTCTCTAGCTACTTTGGGGCATCCAAGCCAGGAGAGGCACAAGAAAAGGAGGGCGGGAAGAATGGCGCTCACTCGGGAAGACCTCCTTGCAACACTAAGGGACTTCAAAAAAGAGTTAAAAGAAGATATAAAGGCAGATATAGGGGCTCCATTTGAATCCTTCAAATCAGAGATGGGCACCAAGCTTACTGCACTCCAGGCGGATGTGGACTCAGTTGGGGCACGTGCCTTTGCAGCCCAGGTGAACTCCACACTGCTCAAATGTGAAGACCTGGAGAACTGCTCCGAAGAGAGAATATAAGTGCGAGGCCTAGAGGAAGGGAAAGAAGGAATGGACATTGACGTGTATTTTGTGGGCCTATTCTCCAGCTTTCTCAGCAAGGAGGCAAGCAAAGTGCTGTTGGAACATGTTCGCTAAGTGGGCCCGACCTTGCAGGGGAGAAATCAACACCCAAGAGACATTCTAGCCAAATTCACCTCCTTCTAGTTTAAGCAACTAGTGTTCCGAAAGCCCAAAACTAAGACGTGGTGGAATACCAAGGAGCAATGTGTGCTCTGTTCCAAGATGTCGCCCTGGCCACACTGCTGAGACGCCAACATTTTCAGCTGTTCACTACGGCCCGAGGGAGTGCCACATTAGGCATAGATGGACCTACCTTTTTGGACTGGCTTTTTCCTTCACCAACAATAATCATCACTTCACAGAGGTTGAGGGAGCGGCAGCCTTGCTTGGTTTGGGAACACCCTTGTCACCAAAAGAAATCACGCCGAAGCTCACTTCCACTGACAGGCCCTTGGGCCAGGGAGCTACAGGGGACAGGCAGATCCATAGGAAATCGAACAAGAATGCATCGTAATGAGCTCTCCTGCCTATCTCATTTTCTGTCCCTCCTAATGAAGCTTCTACTTGACCAAACAAATCGAGGGTGGAGTAGGTCACTGCGGAGAAGATGGGATCCTCTCTGTGTAGGGGATAAAATGGAGGAAAATAACTCTCTCTGTTTGTTTCACACTTCTTTTATTGCCGCCGACTGGCTTGCACCAACTAGTAAGCGTTGCTGCGTTGGCCGGATGTGGGCAAAGACTTCCCCAGGGTCAAGAACAATCAAAGGACTCCCATGGGGCTCTGGGTGTGGGAATGGTCTTGCCCCAGTAGCACATTGAGATTGCAATTCTGAGGAACTTTGCAACATCCTGAACTGTTCATGTTCTTCATTTCTATAGTTGGTTTATCTTTTGTTTTACGCAGGAATCGCAGCCTAACCATGTTGAAATGGCGAGGTAGGAAGGGGTGGCGGGGAGTCTGCCATGACGGATGTGGGTTAAATTCCTGTCATGGAACGTTAGGGGTCTAAACTCCCCTAACAAAAGGCAGCGCTTCTGGAAATTTCTGGGAGATCAGGGCCCAGAGGTGTTAGTGGTGCAAGAGACTCATCTTAAAAAGAGAGAGAAAATGAGGCTGAAGCACAGGCACTACCACCTAATATTTTGATCAGCCAGGGCCAAAAAACAAAATGGAGTAGCCCTAATGTTTCATTCCTCAGCCCCCTTTTTATTTGGATGACTCGAAATGTGATAGGGAGGGGAGATTTATAATGGTTAAGGGCTCGTTACTGGGCAGACTTTGCACAATAGCCACAGTGGATGCACCTAATGCTGGACAGGCAATATTTCTCACCACTTTTCTCTTATCCCTGACAGACTTTGCTTAAGGGGAAATCGTCCTCATGGGTGATTTTAATCTCATATGGGACTCGCAGATGGACACTACACATCCATAGAGAGCAGCCAAGGGGGGTGTTTAGCAGAGCTCTGAAATTATCCATGCAACAGCTGGGTCTCCTAGAGATTTTTCCTTTTTTTCACATGCCCACAGGTTGTGTTTGAGGATAGACTACATTTCTATTAGTCAATCACTTACACATGCTTGCATCGCCTCCCTTTTTCTCCCCATAGCTATATCGGACAATGCTTCTGTGATCTGTGTCTTTAACTGGCCAACCCCACGTTCTAAACTGAGCAGATGGTATTTCCCGGAGGTATTGTGCAGAGACAGACTACACCGAGGTGACGTCCGTAAAGCTATTAGGGACTTTTTCAATATTAATGATCCGGCAGACACATCCGCAACAAATAACTGGGATGTCTTTATGGCACATATACGGCCACCTCCCGCAGGAGGCTCCAAACAAAAGAATGATTAGAGTTAGAAAAGTAGCTGCTTAAGGTAGAGAACCTCCATAAGGCCGCTCCTTCAACCCTGGACCTTAGGAAGGTCACAGCTCTTAAGGGAAAGCTGAACGCCATTTATACTAACAGAGCAGAAAAAACATTATTGAGAATTCAGGCTCATGCGTACAAGGGGAAAGATAAGGCAGGCTCTCTCGTGGCGAGACAGCTTAGGGTCAAGCAGGAAAAGGATTATAGCAAACAAATCATTGATGGAGGCGGGGTCACACACACCAATGAGGAGGGGAAAGCCAAAGCATTTCACAATTTTTATTGCACTCTATATTAAGCAGATCCTCCCCGACTGGCGGACCAGATACAGTACTTAGATGCCGTTGATCTTACTCCGGTCCCGGCATCAACCAACGAGAAGTTGGGCTGCACCATTTCCCAGGAGGAGGTACAGACGGCCATTAAGTCCCTCAATCGACATAAACCCCGGACGCTGATGGGTTTACGGCTTAGTTTTAGTGCACCTTTGCCGTTGACTTAGCCCCCCAGTTCACTATCCTATTCAATGCTATTGTGACAACCCAGGATGTTTCGCCCTCTACGGGGAAGCCTTGATATCAATAATCCTGAAGGACGAAAAAGACCCCCAACAATGTTCCTCCTACAGGCCCATAGCTTTGTTAAATGTAGATGCACAACTTTACTCCAAAATCTTGGCCACTAGACTGGAGAAAATGTTACCCACTCTTATTCACCCCGACCAGTCAGGGTTTATTAAAGGGTGTCAAACCCACGACAATCTTCGCAGGGTTTTCCACCTGATAGATAAGACTCAGAAAAAAAGGATACCAGCGGCCCTTTTATTGCCCGATGCTGAGAAAACCTTTGACCGTTTTGACTGGACTTTTTTACAGCTCTCTCTGCGTCGCTTTGGATTCTGTGGTGGTGGTGACAAACGGAGTGGCCTCTGACTTTTTTAACTTAGGTAGAAGCACCAGATAAGTCTGCCCTCTCTCCCCAATGTTCTTCGCCCTCAGCATTGAACCTTTCGCAGCTAGGGTAAGAGCGAACCCACAGATAAAGGGCATTCAGCTTGGTACAGATGACCATATAATGTCGCTGTTTGCTGATGATGTTCTCCTGCCAATAACTAACCCAGTAGACTACTTGACCGAGATTCATCAGGAACTATTACAGTTCGGAAAGGTCTCCGACTTCAAGATTAACCTCTCTAAATCCTCAGTACTTAACTTAACATTGCCTCCAGAGGTGCAGAGACCAGTTGAGGAGACATCTTCCTTTCAGTGGGCAAGTAAGGTTATCACTTATCTTGGGGTACAAATCACCCCCAAACTGGGTGATCTATACAGAGCCAATTTCCCCCCGCTGATTACACAGATTAAAGCTGATATTAAAAAATGGGGCGCCGCCTATATCTCCTGGATAGGTTGCATCAACTCAGTAAAGATGAAGGTGCTCCCATACCTTCTCCATCTTTTCCAAAGGCTCCCTACCCTACTTAAAAAAGGGCTCTTCCCTGAACTGAAATTCATGATCATTAACTGTATATGGCAGGGGCAAAGAGCGCGTCTGTCTCATTGCTATCTGATGAGACCACGCCTTAAGGGGGGCTTTGGTCTTCTGGACTTTTTGATATGTTACAGAGCAGCCCAGTTGCGGATCCTGGGGGAATGGTCACTGAGGGAATCGTAGAAATTATGGCTTCACGTAGAGGTGACGGATAGAACCATTTGGGACCTACCCTGGAGGGTGAAAACAGACAGATCAGTTAACATTTACTTGAGCATTCCCACAGCATCAACACTCCAGGTATGGGACATGGTGACCAAAACTCTACCGGTGACCACTTTCCCATCGCCCTATACCCCCATTCATTTTAACACCGCTTTCCCCCCGCACTTCATAAAGAGGCCTTTGATTGTTGGAGGGAGGGAGGTTGTCTCATGATCTCCTTTGATGACTGTGTAAATCACTTTCAGCTCCTACAAAGTGAAGTTATACAATTACACGCAACTGGTGCACTGGGTCAAACAGCCTCAAATGCGACAGGCAGTCACTAGAGAACTACTCCTACTGGCCAAATTTGTCCAATCTGTCAACACGAGGGGGGGGTGCATCTCTTCTCTCTATACACTTCTGATCTCATTGGGTTCTCAGAAATCACTACGTTATAGAGCTTTCTGGGAGGGTATTCTGCCAACTGCGCCATCAGATAAGCAATGGGAATGTTTATGTAAAGACATAGCGAAATACAATTGTTCTATGCTACTGTGGGCAGCCCACTATAAAACATTATATAACTGGTATCCCTACCCACAGAAATTACACTCCATCTTCCCCAATATGACAGTTCACTGATGGAGGGGTTGTGGTCTTCTTGGGGTTTTTAAACACGTGGGATTGCCCAGCTATACAGCCATACTGGAAGGAAATACTTTCCCAGATCAAGCTAATATTAGGGTACTCGATTGGTGACTCCATGGAACACATTCTCTTGGGGGTTCGCAACCCAATACTGAAAGATCAGACCCACGGAGACCGATCCATCATGTGGTCATGTGAGGGTGCGGCAAAGATGGCTTTAGTGGCAGCCTAGAAGAAGCTTATGGCGCTCTTTAGCCCTGGAACGATTGTCTGACATCACTGATGACTCTTGCAAGGGCTTTGACTATATTTACACCCTGCTAGTCAGCTACCTCTCGGAGGGACTCCCTCTGTGTGCATGCAGCCCTAGGTTGTGGGCACTACACCTCTTCCTGATTTAATAAGGGGTTCCCCTCCACAGAGGTGGGGGTTTCAGGTTGCCCCCCTTACATGTGAACTTCCTTGTGCAGTACGTGGGAGACGGTCTCCGCTACCTCCCTTGATCACACCTCAGACTATAGGCTTAGGTGTCTACCTGGGTTTTGTTGGGTTTTTATTCTTTTTTTTCTTGCTTTATTCTTACTTAATCACTAGTGGTTTGCTTCACTATATATACACTCATTCGAATGTTGTTGAATTTGGCTTCTAAGAGTTGTTCATGGGGGAAATCCGTCCCTTGTTACAAAACTGTACCGATAATATAGCTAACCACTGCATGGATTTTGCTTCCGTGAAAAATGATTGAATGTAATATTGTTTTTGTAAAATGTTTGTAACCCTTGAATACAATTCAATAAACAGATTTTGACAAAAAAAAATGCCTTTTTATCTTTGAGATTTGCATTGTTCTATCTGCGCTCCACCCAAGCAAATGTCATTAGTTACTTCCAGTGATAGGAATGCTGGCATGTGGTTCCCTTGCAGGGAGCATAACGAAAATATTATAAATGGGGATTAAAAGGTGAGACAGTTTTGCCGTGCTCTAGAAATGTGCCCTCAAATTCCAGGATGGACAGCATACTGATTTAAGGATACCTTCCCAGGAGAAAAGGGAACACGAGAGCCATCCCATTAACCTACTAGTGCAAGTCCTTGGAAGGTCCTTTAGCCTCAAAGATCAGGCCAAAATGTTGTGGGAAGATTTTCCAGCAGATATCCAGATACCTCTATCTTTCACTAAGAACTTCACTCTAATAGCTCCAGGCTAAAGTAGGCTACGAGGGGAGCAGGAATGGTAGATGGCATATTGGATTACTGCTAAATCCACACAGCACACACAGATCAAGCAAGTTGGTACAGTGGACTCCACACAATACACCCCAAATCTCTTAAACACAATTTAAATGACATTATACTATGGTACACTTTTAATTGAAGCTCATTGAAACAGGATGTATCCTAAAAGGTTTAAACGATATACTACCAACCAATGTACAACACCACAATTTTGGATCTCAAATCAACACTTCAGCAGTTGGAGGAGTCATGCTATGACATGATCAAGAAGACTTGAGTGGAACTGTGTTAAAGATAGTAGGCAATAACCGATGTCTCTCACCTACACATTTGTGCTACCATAAAAAAGCGAATTGCTTGTGGCTGGTGACTGGTAATCTGCAATGATATACCAGTTGTACCATGAGAAACTGTTATTTAGTACTATTGATGAAATAAATCCAGTACCACCACTACAAGTGAGCCAGTGTTAGGTCAGCAGACCTGTTACATAGCAGACCTCTCTATCTCAATTAGAATGAATTCTCACCCATTTTACATTGCAGCAATAGAATGCTACTCCTATCTAACAAAATTGAAATTAGGCAACATTGACCAATTCATGTGCCTGAATTGGAATCTGTGAAGACATCTGTGCTCCGAATCAGGCCAAGCCAAGCAGCAAAGAGGAAAGAAATTATGTATACGATGTGTGGGGCAGTTGTAATGAACCAAGTAGAGGTGCCCTGCAACAAACAAGAGAAACAAGATAGTGGAGATGAGAGTCAGCTATATCATTACATTTAGGTTGAAAAAATTAGGAAGCCATTCAAAAGAGACAGGAATGCGTAAAGAATGGGAAGATAGCAATAACTGGTATAAATCAGTTAAAGCAGCATTCTAGACATATTAAAGTGAAAAGAGTGCGTAGTGAGAAGCAGTATTAAATTGGACCATTTGTCAAGAGGGCAACCTTTGATTGTTTGAATATGACACTTCGTAAAAGGAGTTTTAATGAAAGTACACATTTTGTGTGGATTTCTACACAACATCACAAGCTTGTTACAGAAGGTATGAGCAGATAACGTATGCATAGTATGATTTGACTATAAACTGATTTCCCCGAATAAAGAATAGGCATTTCTCCCACTTTTTTAAATGTTTCATCAATGTTAAAATATTTACTTTTATACATGAACATTTATTTATAATACATATAGTGGAAGCTGTTTGACATTTTCCCAAGAAAGCATCTTCCATGGTATATTTTGGCATAATATGCACATATGGCTGAACCCAACTTGAAAGAGTGCTTCAATTCATGAATGATGAAGTGCCATTAGCCATTTGGACCACTTATGCACTATCCACCATATCTGGTGCACAGAGATGTTAGGCTTTGAATATGTTTCAACATAGCTTTTTTGGTTATTTAGCTTTGCATGGTTTAGGCCTTGGTTACGGGAAATAATTTTGCATAGATTAAGACCACAAGATCCAGACAGATTGACCACAAATGCTCAGGAAATCCCTCAGTTACTGTAACGTCCACAATCCATGCCAGATATGCTTCTTTTGCTGGTCTTTTATTTGTTTAGTCTGTAATGTGTATGTAAGTGATAGAGTGACACAGCAGTGCCAGAACAATTGTGAAGTGTTGTGTGAGGTAGCAATGATGGAACCCTTTTGGTTCTGTATTGAACCCGTTGAATTGTGACGTAAGTGTTAGAGCATAGTGAAGTGTATTTAGGTTTAGAATGGGGAGTGTGCGGTTAAACACAGATGAAAAAAGATGTGTGTTAGTCCTGTTATCTTTAGGATGGTCTTCCCCCAGATGTTTTGCATGCTTACCTCCATTTTTTGCTGTATCTCTTTTGACCGTATGACTCAGAGCATTTTCCTACTGCTGACCAGTGCTAAAGTACAGGTGTTTCTCCCCTCAACATGGTGACATTGGTGTAAATTCAATTGGCATATTTAGTTTACTTATAAGTGCCTTGTAAAGTGGTATACCATATACCCGCCTGTAATCTTAATGCTACTCGTGGGCCTGCAGCACTCGATGTGCCACCCACACAAGTAGCCTTTCAAACCGGTCTCAGACTCGCCACTGCAAGGCATGTGTGTGAAGTTTACTGCCACTTCGACTTAACATTTAAAACTAGCTTCCAAGCCTTAAATTCCCCTTTTTTACCCATAACTCACCCCTAAGGTCAGCCCTAGATAGCCCTAAGGGCAGGATGCCGTGTAAGTAAAAGGTAGGACAGTTACTTTTCCATATTACTTGCCCTGGTAGTGATAAACAGTTACATTCATTTTTTACTTCTGTGTAGCCTACTCCTCTCATAGGTTTTCAAGCTGTATTCCTGATTGGAAAGTTGTAATTACATCATGTTTCATTTGTTTAGAATAGTAATGATATATCCTCTTTATTAGTAAAATTAGATTTAGCATAACTATTTTATGAAAAATGCCAATTTTAGAAAATGGACATTTCTCTGCTCAGCTACAGTATGCACGCCTTCTAGACAGCCACAAATACAGGAAGGGTTAGTAAGACAGAAAACTCATCAGAATCCATCTACACTCTGATAGCTCCTCCTGGCCAGGAAGAGGGAAGGAGAGCTGGCACTTAATCCTGATTAGGCAGTGTCTTGTGTACCACACAAAGGGCTGATTACTCCCCACAGATAGCCTTGCAGACTGGGCCGAAATGAAAGAGAACCTGTGCATTTTAAGGGTTTATTTTAAAGTCACCCGTACTTCAAAGGGACATCTGGATATAGGTACTTGGGCTCTGACCCTACCAAGACAGTACACTAATGGACCGTGGAAGAACTCTGCCAGAAGTAAAGACTGCTGTGCTACAAAAATTGCTACTTTGCGTGACTGCTGCTCTGAAGTAACTGTTTGCTGCTTTGCTGAGTTGCCCTGCAGTCTGCTTATTTCTGCCATGGTGAGGACAAGGACTGGATCCATCTCACTTGAACCCAGAGTGACTCAATGGACTTGCTGGCTTGCCCCCTGTTTCTGAATTCTCAGGGCCATCAAAAACTTCCTTTGACTCTGCTACAGCACTCGGACTCTGCCATCTATGAATTTTGCCCTGCCAAGTGGTGCTAATCCACTCCTGGGATCTTGAAAGGTGATTTCTCCTGTCCAGAACTATCCAACATGACAATTTGCCGATCCATAGACGTACCTGAGCGGCTCGACAATGACATGGGACCCGACTGGGTGGCTTAACGATGACACATCACATTAATCACAAAGGAGTTTGACGATGACGCAGGATCCATCCACGTGGCCTGAAGACAACACATCGGCCCGACTGTGTGACTCAGCACTGACACATCATGCTATCAATGTTGAAGTTTGCTCCTCCGAAGGTAATTTCTCAGCAGGACCTGTGTGAGTCCTGTAGCTGGCATGCATTCAATCATGATTGGCTTGAACTTTGGAATTACCCAGTCTAACATGACCTCATATAACCTTTAGGCGCTAATGACTTTTAAGTGCTGTTTTTGATATATTCTTTCAAAATTCATACCTCTGGTTTTACTAGATTGCATTTTTGTCACTTTGTTCTTGTTTTACCCATGAAGATATTATCTTTTTTTCCTAAACCTGTGTGGAATATTTCTGTGGTGTTTTCATTGCGTTACTGTGTGTGGGGGTTGCACAAATACTTTACACATTGCCTCTTTAGATAAGCCTGACTGCTCTGTGGCACGGTACCAGAAAGGGAGCACAGGTTATCTTTAAGTATGCATCTAGCTTTCCCCAACTTCACATGCATGATACAAATGTGTTTGTCATTACGTCCTTATGGCGATCCAGCTATCTGTGGAATACAAACAATAGGCAGCCTGATCACATTCAGAGCCCAAGGCAAGTATGTCCTTTTCTTTATATATGCTTTTGTTTCCTAATACAGTCAGAGAAGATGCTTCTGCTGACTTTGAGGGATTCTTACATACTGAAGCTTTCATCTAGCCGCTGACTGACATCTCTGTGAGGGGTGTCCAGTTCATAACCAAGATGGGCTCCTACATTCCTATCCAACTGGGAAAGGGGTTAGATCATCCATAAGGGGGTTTCTTGGCATACCATTACAACTGCACCCAAGACACATATGTTAGAGTTTACATTGTAGGAGTATGTTGGGTCATTGTAAAACTGTATGTGTAAGCCTATATCAGGTGTCGCAACAAGGTGGTGGAACTCTTCGTTTTATTCACTGTTTTGACATTTATTATAACTTTTATCTGCGTCTGTCTATTAATCATTGCAGCACAGATTTTCTATACTAGAATCACTATGGTTCAATAAATATTGGAAAACATCCCTTCTTGTATTCTTTGTATATTTCTCTGAATGAAAGGGAGCAAGAGTGACTGAGCGAAAAGTTCTAGATCTGTCACTACTGTTCTTTAGGGACATGGTTATCATGTTTAATATTTGCTAGAACTGGTAGCTCCCTGTCCAGGTTTGGGGGGCTAACGGTAGCACTGTGAGCTAGTTAGTACAAGGACAACATATACTGGTGAGGTCAATTGAATCAGTCTGGCACCATCCTAAGTTGAAGTCATCCACAAACGTGCAGTTCCTACTGATTAATGGAAACTGCATGATAGAAAATTGCAAGATAATGCTGTGATCAGAAGCTCTGTGAGGTAGAGATCAACCAGGTCAACAGTACAAAGAGATGCTTAAAGATAAAGTGATTCAGATACAAGAAGCATTTATCGGCTTTCTAGAACTAATTAAAGAGAATCATCATACCACACAGTTGGTTGGAGTGAACCCCAGAAAAAGGCCCCTGGGCTGTGCTTATGGAGCTGTCTATACAGGTAGCAGCACACCATCAAAGCTGCTGTTTGGTGGCTCAGAACAACTCAAAAGGGATCCAGGAAGCGAAGCCCTCCCATAGAGGCCAAGAGGATGATCATGGTTCCACAAACTGGCCAAGAGAACCCAGAGGCTAACCCAGCATCAGGCCTTAGAAATGGCATGGGTGAAGCAAGTCCTATCGGACAGCAGACAGTATTGGAGAGAACTCCACTCTCAGTTTCAGCCAATCCCATAAATGGTTAAAATGCAGCTGCCTTCCTGAAAACACCACCACCATTTGATACTGAAAAAAGCTGAAAATTGGTGACAGATGGATTGCTTGGATAGAGAGATTTGATGATTTCAATGATGTGCTTGAAGAAGTAGATAACATGAAGATTACCAAATACTTTAAGAATCATAAAGAAAATGCTACAAGCTGACAAAATGATATTCCATCAAATCCAATGTCAAATGTAAATTACAAAAGGTACATTTTCCGTCACAAATGACAGTAAGTTGATGAAATCATTGACAAATTTGAGAGACTGCATACGCTCATCAAACACTGTCAATTCAATTAATTTAATGATGAGGAAGTGTTTAGTTTCAGAATTATTGACAGATTCATATCAGATTCACTCACACACTGACGGGTGAGAGAAACTCCTAGTCTGGAGCCAATTGTAATGGCTACTAGAGCTGAAAAGTGTGTTGATTGACAAGCTGCTGATATGGAGGCCGTAGGTGCACAGAGTGAGTCAGTCATGAAGATGAAAAGTAAGAAAAAGAACAGGGCAAAAGGGCACAAAGTGATGTCTCGGAGGAAGAAATTGTGTTTCAGGTGTGGATGTTTGTTTCTATACGAAGGAAAATGTCCCGCAATTGGACAGATTTACAAAGGCTGTGGTTAGGAGAATAATCTTGTAACAATTTTTGAGGTGTAGGAAAATGTAGATGTGTCATGGCCCGTCGACAAAACAGCAACCCGAAAGAGCCAGAAGTGATATTCACTGCATGCCCACAAGTCCAAGCAGCAACAACACTAGGGGAAATTCAACACCAAACTACATTGATCATTATCTAATTCATCATCAGAAAGTTCTTCATTATCAATATCAAGTTAAAGTGAAGAAGATGGATGTGCAATGTCGATGTTTCCTCAGAAAAACATGCACTTATTAGACAGACCACATGTGAAGAAAAATACAAGTCAAAGAGAAGTCGACATGACAAAGCACCGAAGTCATTCAAACATTGTCAGAAAATGACACAAAAGTAAACAGTCGCTGAATACCTTTTATTATCAACAATGGTGCATTGATAAACATTATGCCTGAGGCGAAATACAATGAACTATCTCCATTGCCGCAACTTACGCCATTGAAAACTAAAGTGTAAACATAGGCTGCATCAATGCCATGAAAAAGCTAATATTAATTTGTAGCAATCATGAAACACAAGAAAACAAAAGTACAAGCACCCATTTATGTACTTAAAGGTAAAATCAGTGAACTACAACATGAATGCCCATCACAAAATGGTAGTCAGTTCGCTTCATTGTTTCATGGATTAGAAAATCTCAAGATTCTGAATGTACATTTACAAAATAATGAGAACTGTCTTTTTGCTCAAAGACATAGACAAAGTGCATTTTATTTATAGAAAGCTGCTGAAAAAAAACTTAAATCATTACTAAAACATGATATCATTGAGAGTTCTTATAGTCCAAAGCCATGGTTTTCTCTCCTAATGGTACTGCCCAAAAAGGACAGTGAAGAATCAGTACACCTCTGTGTTGATATGTGTCAAGAGAACAAGTCAATTGAAAGAGAACAATTTCCAGGTCCACACATTGCCGACATGATTACACAATTGAATTGTGTGCGGGTCTTTTCTCGCCTTGATTACAACAAAGGATATCAGTTAGAACTTGAGGAGAACTGAAAATACATTACAACCTTTTCTACACATATTGGTCTGTTCTGACATAAAGACTAGGTTTCGGTGTGTCATAAGCTGCACAGCTGCTTCAAAATGTCATTTGACATATGATTGATTTGATTTATAGATTTGTATAGCGTGCGTATGCACATGGGCGTCTTGGTGCTGGAATTGGCAGGACTTTGGAGTTTGCCAGGACCTATTAATGCTAATGTGAGATTCAAGCAAAATCAGTTGGAGAATAGCCATGTTTTCAGCAATCTTCTAAATAACATGAGCGACGTTATGCGCTTTATCGAGATCGGCAGGAGAGTCCAAGTTTTTGCTGTCCCCAATAGGAAGCTTTCGGACCCCCCCCCCACAAACCTGCTTGAACCTGGGTATTAATAACAGTTTTGAATGAGATGATCTTACATTTCTGGCTGGCATATACCATTTCAAATGCGTCCTCAAATACAGTGGTCCTTTACCCTGTAGGGCTTTATATGCTAGGTATTGTGATTTGAATTGAATTCTTTTATCCACTGGGAGCCAGTGGAGGTCTCTTAATCTATGGGAGATTAATATTTGAGGATGTCCAGTATGAATCTAGCTGCGCCATTCTACAATCGCTGCAGTTTTAGTATGTACCGGGATTATATCCTCACATATAGGGCATTGCTATAGTCCAGTCTGGAAAGGGCCAAGGTTGTGACAAGTGTTTTTAATGCATCCGGAGGAATTAAAGGACAGATCTTCCTGATCATCTTTCAAATACCCCAGAAGGTGGAGGCAAGCTTGTTAATTGGACAATCAAATGTCAACCTGTCATCAAAGACAACACCTAGGTTCTTAACCTTTGGGACTGGAATTGGGCATTCGCCCAAATTGGCCAGCCACCATCTCGGAGACCAAAAGGAAGCTTTGGATCCTAGCAGCAAGACTTCTGTTTTTTCGCTGTTCAATTTCAGGCAGTTAGTCTGCATCCATGTATTTACCTGAGACATGCAGTCGTTAAAATGATCGGCTGTGTCTTCCATGTTATTTGAGACTGATACCACCACCTGGGTGTTATCAGCATAGGAGACCATCGAAAAACCACACTACTTAATGATCGAGGCCAGAGGAGCCACTTACATATTAAAAAGTGTGGGGCTCAAAGAGTAGCCTTGTGGCACCCCACACAGCAGTTTGAAAGATTTGGACGCAGATCCACCCAGTTCTACTGAAAAAATTCTGTCGGTTAGATAGGATGACAGTAGAGGAAGGGCAGTGTCTTGAATCTCCAGCTCCGCTACTCTGCCAGTTAATATTTCATGGTTAACTGTATTGAAGGCTGCCAATAGATCTAATAAAATCAAGGCGGCCTTCCCTCCTGCATCCAGTGTTCTTCTAGGTTCCTCTGCTGCCATGACCAGTGCCGGGTGTGCGAGTATCTGGCTTTGTCTTAGTTATCATAGAGGAGGAGTGATTGCTATCTTTGAAGGTTTTCATACACTGTCTCAACTTTGTTTATGAAAAACTGTCCCAGAGTATTACACAATTCCTGGCTACTAGCCGTCTGAGATTTAGCTGGAAGATTGGCTAGTTTTACTGTAGAAAACAGCTCCCTGCTAAGTTCTTAGCCTCCAATATTTTTGTTGTAAAATATTTGCTTTTTTCCTCAATGATCAGTCTCTTGTATTCTGACAGTGCATGTGCATATTTGATTTTTCTCGCCTGATCATAATTTGCTCTCCACTTTCTTTCTGACCTACTGCATGCTTTTGTTTGTGCTCTAAGTTCATCCAAGAAACAAGTTTCAGAGGGCTTTTTCCTTCTGGACAAAAATAATTTTTGGAGGCTAGAGTATCTACCGATGTTTTACCCATGTGGTTAATCTGTGAACCACTGAATTGGTATCCGATATGAGGTTTGTTTTAGTTTTGAATAATACAGCCTGTAAGTCAGGAGTATTCATTTTAGCCCAATTATGGTGGGTGACTGAGATAGGTGTGAATATTGATGTTGATTGTTGTAAGTTTACCCTTACAGTGAGCATTATAGCTCTGAGGTCTGAACAAGGGACAGGAATAACAGGAATAACCTCCAAAAATTTGAGCATAGGATTAAGGGTAAAAATTCCATCCAGATTATGTCCAGCGACATGTGTCTCTTGCTTTACTATCTGTCCCAGTAAGAACCCCACCATTGTGTCAATAAGTGCAGCAGTGTTATGGTCCGCTGCATTTTCTAGGTGATAATTAAAATCTCCTATCATACCATACAGCCTGTCATAATTTCATTTAATTATAGTGATGATATATTGAATTGCATATTAATTGATTTGCAGATGCAGGTTTAACTTTGAATGGCGAAAAAAGTGAATTCCATAAGGACAAAGCTAAAATCTTTGGCCATATCTTTTCTGACGGGGTATGACACCTGATCTAGATAAAGTGCAAGCGTTCTTAACTGCCATTCCCCCACAAGATGTTTCCATGTTACGTTCTTTCCTTGGCATGGCCAGCTACTTTTCCCTATACATACAAGACTTTGTCACCGTAAGTGCTTGATTGAGAGACTTGAAAAAAATAATGTTTTATTTCATTGTTCACATAAATGTGTGCAAAGCTTCAAGAAAATTGAACAAGCTATCACAAACACTACAGAATGGCATACTTTGATCCAACACTTCATACACTCGGTTGTTTTTTACACTAGCCCAGTCGGGTTAGGTACAATAATTGCAGAGCACAGCAGGCACCAAAATGTTCAAAGTCATATCATGGAATATGCTAGCAAAATGTTGTCCCAAACTGAACATGCTTATTCACAACCTGAGAAAGAAAGTTTAGCAGTGGTGTGGACTTGTGAACATTCCTTGTATTCTTTTACGGAAAGCCTTTTACGCTTGTGACAGATCATCAAGCATTGTTGACCATCGTTGGCAATCCAAAGGCAAATATGCCTCCTCACATTGAAAGTTAGGGATTATGATTACAAAGATACAACTACACAATTCTGCACTGTCCAGGGAAATATTGAAACACTGACGACTGCTTCTCAAGAGTGCCTCTACAGTGCCTGGTACCCCTTCCAAGACCACTGAAGAGTGGTCTTGGCATTATAAAATCGAGCACACCAGCTGCCATTTTGTTAAAACAAATTATCACTGGCACAAGTCAAGATGGTGATATGTTTAATCTAAGAGACATTATTACATTTCATTCTTCGAACCAGCACACTCAACCTCTTACCAGTGACAGTAAACACCAGAAGTTTAAAAATGTCAAAGATGAACTGTCTGTTACGCAAGACGGCATTATCCTGAGAGGATCAAGAGTTGTTATTCCAGAGAGTGGTCAATGAAGGACATTGTGGAATTGTTGCCACAAAACAAGCTCTCCAAGACTGTGTCTGGTTTCCTCATCTCAATAAGAGAGTTGAAAGAGTATTGAAGTCCTGATATCTATGCAACTGCCTTGCATTGAAAATCACTCAACACACCTTAAACATGTCAGAGTTGCCAAAGCATGCATGAGAAACATTACAGTTGACTTCTTTGGTCCTCTTGACAATGGACATCACTTGATGGGCATTGTTGTTGGGGATTGTTGATGAATCCTCCTGTTTTGCATCTATAGATGATATTTCATCTATCACTCAAGAAATACTAATTCAGAGATTAGATGTCATTTCGTGACATGAGGTGCTCCTACAATCCTAAAATCTAACAACGGCCACCTTTCAGAAGAGCACACTTTTTTGGCCACTGGTCAATGGCCTTATCGATCGTTTAATGAGTACTCTCAATAAAAATGTTCAGAGTACTGCATGGGAAAAGCTCAACCATAAAACTGTCTTAAATTCTACAATTCAAGCTTACCGTTTGACTCCTTACTCGACCACACGTGAAATCCCTTCAAACTTGATGTTAGGGAGAGCCGTGATGACCAAGTTACCTAAATGGGCCAACAGAAGATCAAGTACAGAGGAAGAAAGCCATATAAGAGACTTGGATTGTACAAGGAAAACAAAGGCCTAAGCAGACAAAAGCTGACATGCAAAATACATTACTTTCACTAGAGGAGATCGAGCACTTGTTCATCAGTCAAGAAAAGGAAAATGTTATGCACCCTTCGATGATGAGCCATTTCATGTAGTGACCAGCAAAAGACCCAGTGTGACTGCCCAACATCCTGGGAATTTCATTATGCAAGATTACTCACATAGCCGACATGTTGATCATCGCTTGTCAGGCACTGATGTCAACAGGGAGACTGCGTCTGAACGGACAATTGCTAGCCCCTAACTGCTGTTATTCCTATATCACCAATGCAGATCATGGACACTTCTACTGCCTGTCCCTAGTTTCCAAGACACGGTTGGGGCTGATGATCCGAGCACCACGAAGACTCATTGAAGAGCTATGATTCTATATATTTGTAAATTGTTTTAATTTTTTATGTAACAGAGGGGGATGTGTAGTGTTGTATGAGTTACCAATGAGCCAGATGATCCTACATTGCTTCATAAATCTCATTTTGCATTTGCATTGCTCGTGCACCATGTTGTATGGTTCAGGAGTTATGTAAAGGGGGTCATAAAAATGCTCAAAATGGTCTAAAAAGATCTTTGCTTCCTCAAAGCCAACATCGATATATGCCTTAAGCTGACTTTGTGGAAGTATGAGTTCCAGCTGCAGCTCACTTAAAAGCTCTTTTTTCAGATGCAAGATGTCCCACTCAAAAAAGGATAAGAGATGGGGTGAGGATAGAGTCTTGGAAAAGTGCTAGAACCTAACAACCATCTCTTTCAGGATTAACAATGTGGTAGGTTAAGATAAGCTGTATGATGCACAGGAAGTGTTAAAGGTTGGGCCTTTGTATGCAGATTGCCACTTGCCCTTCATGGCCCCTCATGATCCCTCGTGGCACCAGGTATTGGCCATGGATCAACAATTTCATTTCCAAATACATTTTAATTTCTCCCTTCTGGTCCAAAGCATGTAACACATTTTTTTCATTTTGGGAGGTTCTGTGAAACCTGGTTATGACTTGTAATCACCAAGACACCATTGTGCAATCACCTGAAATAAAATAATTTAAAACAACTTTAAATAAGGAGCATGTTACATTTTAATAAATGCTGCTAAGTGCTCATAAGTGCAGACTAAAGGATGTGATTTAAATTATTGGGAGAAGGATTTTCTGGAGGCTATATCCAAAAGTTTTGCACGAGTGGAAAAGGGCATGCAGAGGGAATATTGTTATTTTGATAGCATTTTAGCCGCGGAACAACCCAATTCAGATTGTATTGTTACGGGGGATTTCAAAACCAACCTATTCCAAGGAAAACCAGCGGAAACTGAAGGGCCTTTCCTATTTTCTTTGACAGAGGCCGCGATACAAACCAAACCGCCCAACCAAGCCCACTGCGGTCTGGGTGAACTCTGTGTGATGTGATTTTACAGTGCAGGCTATCTGGTAAGGAATGGAAGGTCGGTGGGCGATACCCCTCCAAACTGGTCCTGGACAAATGGCAATAAACAATCCTATTTGGATTACACCATCTGTAACTCAGCCCTGCTCCACTGTCTTGTCAGTTTTGGTATCCACTGGCGAACTGAAAGCGACCATCGGCCCCAGGTCATATCCCTCAACACAAACCCAGTGAATCATAAACCTGCACCTCCAACCTGCAGGGGAACATACACTGAAAATCTAAAGCGCCTCAGATGGAGTGAGGATATTAGTCCGAAAATTCTACATGTAAGCTCGGACCTTATAAGAGGTGGAATCGATCAGGATGCCTCTCCGATTGCGGCATGGACGATGCTTTGCTCACACCTGATCAATCTTTTCCCAGCAAAACAGCAGGTCCAAAGGGCAATCGTGCCTCACCAGTTCACACTTTCAAAACAGTCAAAGTCACTTAAGAAAGCCAGAAACAATGCCCTGCGGCTACTTGTAAAATCCCTGGGGAATAGTGAGCTCCTAAAACTTTATCAAGCAGCCCAAAAGTCATTCAGGCTGGTGACTACCAAAGACAAACAGACGCATGAAAATCAATTCTGGTGTAAATTAGTGTGGGAGAGCAAGAGCCGTAATTCAAGAAAATTCTGGGCCCTAATTAACCACTCCAACCTGAGCACATTGAGCTTCGGATCGGCAAACATCCAAGAATCAGACTGGGCAACTTTCCTCACTGACCACTTTAGGTCACCTGAAAATACAGGAGCTACAGGAAGCAGCACCCCAAGAGAGATTGAGACTGATTCTAGTAACATGCGGAGCACATCCACTGAGTGCTCACAGACCGTCAGCGAGGATTTTCAGATGCCGCAAGAAAGGGTTGCCTCAGATGTGTCACAAGCAAGATCAGACGGAGCACCGGGCCCAAATGGCTTGCAACAGAGTCTGTTTAAATCTGACATAGCTCTCTGGTCAGGGCCGCTAACAAATCTTTTTAATTATGCTTTAAGAACGGCAACAATCTCGGACTCATGGCGGAGCGCAATAATCCACCCAATCTATAAATCAGGTTCCCGCGCCTCTCCCAACAATTATAGACTCATTGCTCTTTTGGACATTGAGGCTAAGCATTATGCAGGTCTCCTCTTGGAGGAGTTGAGGCTATGGGCAAAGGAACACAAACTGATACCGATGAACCAAACAGGTTTGATTGCCAACTCCGGGACTAGGACCAACCTATTAGCATTGTCGACTATTGTCGACAAAGTACTCTCAACATCTAGGTCAGTGCTCTGCTGCATTGTCGACTTCAAAGCCGCGTTTGACCGGGTCCCAAGGGCGGCTTTATGGGAAAGGCTAAGAAAATGGGGGATCCCGATAACCTACTGGAGGCAATCATTCAACTTCACACTTGTACCTGGGTCCGGGTGAAGTTGGGGTCCGGCACGCATCTCTCGCGGAAAATTATGACAACTAGAGGTGTGAAGCAAGGATGCGTGCTGGCCCCACTCCTTTTTAACCTGTTTATAGCAGATTTGTCGATGACACTGGATGAAACAAATAGTCATCCCCAAAGGTGGGAGGCACGGCACTAAGTAACCTTTTATATGCCGATGACTTGGTTCTTTTTAGCCTCACAAGGGTCGGGCTGCAAAGGCTCCTTGACAAACTACTTAGTTACACGATCACGAACTAACTAGAGGTCAATTTAAAGAAAACTCAACTTGTCCCCTTTGGAAGGAAACGACATGTCGGTGGTGGGTGGTCATATAACAACACAACCCTTGTTATAGGTCACACGTACAAATATCTAGGGGGCATATTATCAAGCCGAAAACAGCCGATAAAGCGGCGATAATGGGCTTGATAATATGCTCTATGGAATTCCAATCGAAGCCCATGTTAGATGTGAAGACATCTAAAATGGGCTTACATTTGTTTTTCGGTTTTAATTTTACACTGTACTGTTCATCTGAAATTCCTTTGTAGTCTTCCCTACCCTGCTCCTCCTGTTTTGGATGATTGCTTCCAGTAGTTGGTTCACTTTCCTCTATCTTTCACTTAACTACTGATTCGCCAGTGGTTTCTTCATATTTCCTCTGGATCCCCTATTATATGGACCTGGCAAATGACAGTTTTGTTGGGCCTTTCTTGTTCAATTTATTTAAACATGGAAAAATGTTGCCCTCACTTCTTCGTCTACTTCCCTAACACAGGAGGTGTCACTGTTCCTTCTTCTGTTGTTTCAGGCCCTGGAGTAGGCTGCAGCTCCTTCCCTTAAGTCTTTGATCAGTGTGGTCATCACTTTTAGTAATTTAGTGATTTTCTCCACTATATGGTCACATTGGCAATAGACAGCTTTATCATTGGCAAAGTCTTGAGCCTGCTTTATTAGTAAATTCAATTGATCCAGTTTGGGATCTTTTGCCATGGTATTAGAAGCAAGTGATTGTAGCACGTTTATTTGTACATCCAATTTGTTTGCCTGGAGCCTTCTGGGTTTTATGATGACCAAAATAGTTCTATTGGGGCATCTCGTCCACTCTTTGGAGAGTTATTTGCAATAGTGATCAATTATGCTTCATGTTTATGACTCCCTCTTCTGTGCACTGGGTTTACCTGGGCTTGCATTTTATCACACACTGCTGCTATTGTGGCAAAAATCAGGACTTCTTCCTCCATTATGTTCCATGTGGGGATTCTCTGCACTTTTTCTCCACCTCTTCTTGGCAAATGCTATTTGCCAGTAGGGGCTCATTCCTAATTAGGATGATTCTGGATATAGGAACTTTTAGAAGAGTATTGCTAGGACCCTGACATTTAGCTTACTGGCCCTTCTCTTCTTCATCCTGAGTGTGAAACATACTGTATTTGCAGATATATTTCTCCAGTAGATCATCCTCCCGCAAGAGCAGAAAGATTTGAGTTGTTGAGCGACTCATGGCTTTTATCTCTATGGTCACACTCAGCGTTGTGTGGGTAAGAGACCCCTCACTCAGTGATATACTTTTCTCTCCTATCTTTTTTATGCAATCTTTAGCCGCTCCCTCTCTATCATTGGATGACATAAAGACGTTTCTTATTGAGGGGTAGACTTGTTTGGATGTCTTAGCTCTTGCTGTGGTGTTTGAATTGGAAAAGCCTCTAGAGCTTGCCTCATCAGATGTATCTGGAATGTCATGACTCCCTGCCCTGGTCCCAGTCTATTTGCAGGCACAATAAGCTAAAGTGAAGTCCTTGTGTATGAGCTGAAGAAGTATCATTGAAGCCGAAGTTAAAAAGCTGACAGCTACGCCCCTCCCATCAAGAAAGTATGGCCCATCCTGTGAAAACCCAGACCCTCTATTGTGATACTGTCTGGGAGTAATTCACAAAGGGTATCTGCCAACTACACTTAGTCATTGCAACTTAGGAAACAGGCTGCAGGCACCAAATGGTAGGACAGGAAAATGACACATTTCTAAAAGTGTGACTTTCAGAAATGAGACCATTGAAGAAGATTTTAAATTACAATTCCTTAGACACTAAACATTCTATTTCTAACTGTTGCTTAACAAAAGTTTGCACTTATTAAATGTAATAAGGTATTTAATGTTATTCTATGGGAGAGGTAGGCCTTGTATTAGTGAAAACAAATTCAAACGTTTTTCACTATCAGAATATGTCAAACTTAAAAGTACATGTCCAACGTTTTTGATACAATGCACCCTGTGCTATGGGCTGTTTAGGGACTACCCTAGGGTTGACATATATATATATTTGAAAAGGGAAGGTTTAAGCCTGGCAAAAAGGTTTACTTTGCCAGGTAGAAATAGCAACTTGAAAGTGCACTCAGACTGATATAGCAGGCCTGAAACATGTTTAAGAAAGGCTACTTAAGTGAGTGGCACAATACGTAATACAGGCCCACTTGTAGCATTTAATACATAGACCATGATTATGTGTAGTACCACTTTATTAGAGACTTATAAATAAATTAAATGTTCCAAATGGGTTTAGGCAGTCGTTACCATGTGTTAAGGAGAGAACAAATGCATTTTAGCACTGGTTAGCTGTGGTTAGGTACACAGACTCCTAGAAGCCAATAACAAACGGGTTTAGAAAACAGGAGGGGTGAATGCAAAAAGCTTGGGTTTGACTTTGCAGAGATGGCCAAGTCCAACAATCTGCATTTTGGAATCAAGGCTTGCCATCAAATGGTTTAATTTTTTTCTCTCAAATTACTCTCTAGTAGTGAAGATTGATGGCAAGATCGCTAAGCCTGCTCCCATGATGTGTGGTGCTACACAATGCTACATCCTGGCACCAACACTCTTTAAATATTACCTAGAGCCTTCCTGGGAAACCTGCCAGGATACAAGGGTATACATCCATCAATATGTCAAATGCACCGAACTCTATCTCAAAACCTCCTAATTTCTCGACATGTTTACTCTGTGTTCTGTACTTCTCAATTTTAAAGCCCGGATGTCTGAGAGTTCCTCACCCCAAATCTAAGAAAATTGATTTCATCATGTTCTGCATCCGGCTCAAGAAGTCTTTTATTCTGGATTTGGCAAATAATGTCAACATACTGACAGCCTCATCTTTCTCTATCACTGTTTCTTCACTTCGGATTTGATACTTCATATCAACAAACTCTCCAAATCAGCCAACTTCTACCAGTGTGCCATAAAAAATCAAATCTTTATGCAGCCATCTGTTTTAAAATGAGCAGCTCATGTTCTCCTTCTCTCAAGACTGGATTTCTGCAACACTGTACTAGTCGATATGACCCTAAAAACTGTGGCTTAACTTGGTTCATCAACTAATATATTCTACCATATCTCTCCTGTCCTCAACGAGCTACGGTGGCTTATATTCGAGGCCAGAATAAAGTTCAAGTTAGATTGTTCGACCTATTTTAGAAGTGCATTACACCATTCCTAAATATCATCCCCTCGCCTGTTTACTCAAAAATATGGCCACTTCCAGAGCTTCAATAAGCAGAAATAACCCCTTTCTCACACCATCCTACTTTAACACTGCTCACAATCTGCACCAGACCTTCTCATGTGCTGCTTCCAAGTTTTTTAAGCTCCCTCCTGGCATACTTAAGAATAAAACCTAACCCAATGTCCTTCAGCAAATATCGAAAATCACATCTTTTCACACTGTATGTGCCTAATTAATACTCGTTACGATCCAGTTACACGCCTTCTGCAATAATTTCTCACTATCGTGCTCCTCTACCTTGTGGATCCTGTGGCCTTTGATTATTCTTTTTTTCATTCTATATTTAGCTCTCATCTTATCTGATTTTTTCCTTCTCCTTACTCACTTCCTCTCTTTCTTTGAGCCTCTTCCCCTGCCTTTATCATTCACAAACCTTTGCTCTCACTCAACTATCTTCATCCCCTTCCTTCCCATCTGTAATTTTATCGCACATCACATTCCTCAACCTCAATCTGCTCTTCCTGTTCAATCCCCTCTGTCCTCTCTCCCCCGCACTTCGTTTTCTCCTTTCTCCTCCCTTTCTCTGTCTTTTCCTCCCTCATTTTACGTGCTCCCACTCCATACTCAAACTTCCATCCCATTCTCTCCTGCACTTCTGTCTTCCCTCCTTTCACTCAATCCCTCAACTGCTCCGACCCTTTTGCCTTTTCCCAACATTCCTTCTCTCACTCTCTATTCAAACGCTCTTCCCTTATTCCATCTTCAATCATGCCCTCCTCTTGATCACTCCCATTCTGACCTCTCGCCTCCTCTCTTGTTTCCCTCCAATTCCACTCCTTCCTTTATTCCCTAATCACACTCCCTTTCCAAACGTTTCACCCCTCCCTTTCCCCTTTTTCATACTCTCTCACCATTTCAGCATCAACTTCTCACTCCATGTAGTGCTCGTTGTACTCCTGTTCTTTGCCAACTCTCTCCTTTTCTTCACTTATTTACACTCATCTTTGCCCCACCCTCGCTCTCACACTTCTCTCTTCCCCCACACCACACCCCCTTCTCCCCGCTGTGTACTACATGCTCAATCTTTATCCTTTTTTGCTACCTCCTCAACACTTTAATCCGATCTCCGTCACACTTCTCTTCCTGAGTTCTCTTGTACTTTTGCACTCTTCTATTCATCCTTCTCCCATTGCTTGTGGAGTTGTAACTACTCCCTACTCTGTGATAAACGCATGCTTCATTTAGTTATAATATGTGTTTGACTTTCCACTTCTATGCTGTGTACTCTGTAAAACGATTAAATCATTGCTGTTCTATGTAAATAAAATTAATTTCGTTGCGCGCACTGCATCACATTTGGCGATGCAGTGCACGCAACGAAATTCGTTTTATTTATTTTCATGTTTACTTACCTGTATTTGGCCGTATTCCGTAGTTTACTACCCCCACCCTGCCCCCCCCCACCCCACATCACCACCCGGCAGCACTCTCACCACCGACCGCTACTGAGCACCCCCCCCCCCCCCATTGCAGGTGGGGCCAGTCAGTCCATGTCAACCTCTGAATCTTGGGTAGCTCCAGCTACTTTCCAGCCCAGGACTCTGCCAACCCTTGGAGTCAAAAAGCAACAGGGTGGTTGGGTGGGAAAACCTCTGCGCTTGCCATTGTCTGCTCTTCCAGGCCACTGTGCAGGAGGGAACGAAGTGGGTGACCACAGCTGATCCGGCATATTTAACCCCCTCCCCTCCCCCGAGTGAACACCTTGCGCCGCCTGATATCGTCATGCCCCCGCCCTTACCGGGTCCGACTTCAGGAACTAGGAGGGTTTTCCCGCCCGAGATGCAACTGAGGTTGCCACCCCCCTAGGTGCTGGTGGCGCCAAGCAGTGCCTGCTCTGGGGTATGAAAGTCTACATACAAGCTTCAATACAACATAACACAGTGCTCTTTTTAACTGTGAAGGGCACATTTCGAATCTAGGATTGTCAATCTAGCTGATACATATAGGTTGTATAGCAACACTTGGCGATGTCACTCAGCTGAGATCCGTAAGTGTGGTACACGCAAGATATTTTGTAGCTATCAGGTTGGAAAAAACTCTGGGGTAACACAGAGAGGAAATGGATGTTCTATGGTGTGACTTGTAAATAGGTAAGGGCTTGCCCAACCAATAAAAATATTATTTATTAAATACATTTAAATATTTTTATCCGAGATGCAACTTTCTTTTTTTGCAATCATTGTTAATATAAATATGGATATATTCTGACACCTTACCACTGCAGATTATAGAGAAATGAATGAGTATTAGCATGACAATTTCATCTAACGTGCGTTTTCTTTCTCCAGTGTGTGGCATGTTTGCATTTTTTGCATAATTGGGACATGAAAAATATATATTTCCAAAAGGAAATGTGTTCATCTTTTACTTTGATGGAAGATCAAAGTACTTAATTAAGTGATGCAAAGGATGAAGCATTGGGGTGTCTTGGATTCGTGAGAACAAACGCATGAGCATCATAAACGTGTTACCTCGAGAACGGAGGAAAATAACCAAAGGTTGTTATTGTCTACAGTGGATTGGCAAATCTTTTAAGCAGAATGTCTGCTTGGAACAGCTTGGGTGTCTATTGACTGAGGTATTTTTATCTTAGGTCTTTTGTGACCTGATAATAATAAAGCTTTGTGCTTTATAGACAGTAGCTGGAAGAGCACCTTTCAGCCGGAATAATATATGACAGAAGTCTGGATAGTGAGGCACGATACCGTCAGTGAGTAAGAGAGCCTTTGAAAATGAGACAGGAAACCTTTTCAGTGCTTGTGTTAGCACAAGATAAATTGTGTCACATTTTGAACATTTACAACTTTCACCAACAAGCTTTTTTTAAAACCCCAAATAAATATCATTTTGATTGCTTTCAGCATTTTTACCCCAGCTCAATTTATAATTTGTCTTTTGGGGAAACTAGATTACTTCACTTTTATCTAATCAAATGATGAGAATGATTCCAAAAAGCTCATCAACATGAAAAGTTCTCCTTGTCATGCAACGCGGTGCAGCATCTTTGGGTGCTGCGCTGTGCTGCGTTGTGTGACAACTTTGTACATTTGGGCCCCAGTTTATAGTCTAAAGACGCTTGGATAATCATTCGCTTGGATTGCAAAAGCCAGCTTTGAGTACTAGAAACAATAAGTACATTCTCTTAAATAACATCTCTTTAATTGCTCTGTAAATGCCACATGAATAGGGATGATCCTTCAAGAGAAGAATCCATGTGATAGAGACGAGAATAGAAAATGCACAGCAATCAGTTCTTGTTCTAAGAAAGCCAGGTATTTTAAGTCAACAATTTCTTGACAAACAAGTGTGATGCAGTGAGAGCGAAGCGAAAAGATGAGATCTTTATTTATCTCCTTAACAGAGCAGCTGTCTCCAGAAAATTACATCAGTATCAACAGGAGAGGGTCTTTGTCTCCACCCACTTGTTGGGAGCTAGGAGTACATATGTTGATTGGGCAGAGGTCATGCACTGCCACCAAAAGAGCTTTCTCTCCATGCAGCTGTGATGGATATGTTTATTTCTTCAGATACCTAAACTTGAATTTTTAAGGGCACACACATTACATTCCAAAGCGATTACATTGTTTGTCTCTGGCAGTGCCACAGATGGGAGGAGGGTAGTTATTAACCTACATGGATTTTAGGGTGTGCTTCACAGTTCAACTGTTGCCTCACCTTATGTGTTCAACAAAAGGAGCTTTCAGAATCCGACAGAGAGAGGGGCTTCGGCTCCACCCACATGTAGGTCAGCCTGAGTACAGGATTTGGTTGGCTCTAATTTATGTACTTCCACTAAACATACTTTGTGTATTGCACTTTCCGGATTGTGGCAATGTTTATACTTGATGCAGTATCAATGATTCGGCTATGGTGGCAAGACAATGATCATGGCAACAGGCCTGATCTGTTCATAATGAAACCTTATGATAAAGGCCTTAGGGCGGGTACATTTATTGTAAAAGCATACGCTAAATTCAATAGGCATTTTGGTGTGGATTGGTATTACTCTATAGTAGAACATTGGAAGACAATGGAGTGCTCCTTGCTTCTACGGGCTCCAAGGGGATTCAAACCCCCTCGGGCTCCGAGAGGCCTTTGTTTTATTTGTTAGAACATACTGCCCTCTAGTGGCAGACTGTTCTTATAGCCCTTCGTAGCTGGTCTGTACCAGCCATTGAAGTTCCGCTCCCTTGTTAAAGGCCCTCGCCTTCAGCTCGGGCCTTTAACTAGCCTTTAATAGCGGACCTCCCGCCGTACAGCTCTGACCCAAAGAGCATCATCTGCGTTGTACCTCAGGGCTCCTCACTCAGTCCCATCCAGTTCAATGACTACATGATTCCACTAGCACCCATTGTTTACAGCCATTGTCTCAATATCATCTCTTATGCCGATGACACACAGCTCATGCACTCCTTCACCACAGACACCACTAGAGCGAACTTCGGGAATGCCATGACTGATGTCGCCGACTGGATGAGAGCCAACTGCCTCAAACTCAACATGGGCAAACCGAAGTTCTACTCTTTAGAAGACCCCCCATGCCATGAGAGAACTCCTGGTGCCTCTCAGACCAGCAATGATCGCAACCTCAGTATCATCCTCGACAGCGAGTTCTCCATGAGACAACAGGTCAAGTTGGACACCTTCAACTGCTTCAATATCCTCAGAATGTCCAGTAAGATCTTCAGATAGATCCCACCAGACACCAGAAGAACTGTCACACAAGATCCCTCATCACTAGTCGACTTGACAACGGGAATGCCTTCTATGCCGGAACCACCACCCTCCTCTTTAAGCACCTTCAAACTATCCAGAACGCAGCAGCAAGAATCATCCTGGACCTGCCCAGTCACTTCCCACCTCCTTAGCATACTCTGGCTCCCCGTCAAGAAGGGATGCCACTTCAAACTACTGACGCATGCCTACAAAGTTCTCCAGAACACAGGATCAAAATACTTGAATAACAGCCTGACCTTCCACTAGTCCCTCAGTAGTCTGCCTCCTTGGCCCCCACCACTGTCCCCCGCATCCATCGTACATGAGCCGGAGGACGCGCCTTCTCCCACCTCGCTGCTAAGGCCAAAACAACCTCCCCATCAATCTCCGTACCTCCCCAAGCAGGAGCCTGTAACAGTGGATTGTAGTCATAATATGTTACAGGCCATGGAATGGTGGTGTTGGTCATCCACTCTGACTCTAGAATTCTGCTTAGATCATTCGTGTTCGGCCCTGTTGAACAGGTTGTATATTGTTTTCCAAAATGTAACTTTGGCATATTTGTAATTTTAAAAACTTATGCCTGATGGTTCCCATGCATCTACACTCTCCTGTAGACCTGGTTTATATATAGTGTTAAGCCATTGATAAAGGATAGAGGCTTATCAGTTCATTGGGAAAGTTATATCAAATTCCTTATGTATGAACTGTTTCTAATGAAAACGTCTGGCACAGCAAATAGACCATACTTATAGTGACAAGTATGTGCTAATGACAAGCATTTTTTAAGGGTGGACTGTTATTACACTGTGCTTAGCCTGCAGGCAGGCATATTCTTACATGGAAGCCTACAGATGAATGTAGTAGGAAAGGGAATTGGTGCTGATGACGCACTCGAACAATTGATGGGGATAGATGTTTTGCACTATGGCAATCCTTATCAGGCTCTATTAGTAGGGATTTTATATTGACTTGACAACTGAATTTTGTAATTTTATTACAATATACCTGATGGTTGCCTTGTGGGAAGGCTTATGAACCAACACAGTAGGGCCTGAGTTGCTTATGGTGACAAGCCTGACACTTGACATTGTTTGGGAAAAGCATGTGTTAAAGTCAATAGTCTTTTTAGGGAAGATTGTTATTACAGTTTTTCAAAGCATACCAATTTGTATTTTGTTACATGGGATCTCTTGGATTACCATAGTAGATAAGCAGTTTGATGCTGGTTACACCCTCAGACAAACCGTATACAAGATTTGTACTGTCAGAAACTTGTTAGGCCTTCTTAGGATAGATAGTATTTTCATTTGTCAACTATAATGTACTATGTCATTTAATGAATATATGCCTAATGGTTGTCTTGTGGGATAGTGGATTCTCAGTACAGGAGGCTTCAGTTGATTATGGTCTGATAACAGTTAAAGCCATGGCTGGTTCACTACAAAAAACAAACCAGCCATAGGACAGATCTGTCTATTATGTAAAATTATAGTAAGCACATTAGGTTTGGCTTACTGTGAAAATCTTATGTTAAAATCCACATGCATTTACTTGTGGGTTATTAGTTTTCTGTATTAAACCCTACAGAAAGGCAATGTGTTACACAAAATGTCAAATTACCTGATTAGGGAATGATGTTAGTACTAGGTACTGCCTCTGAAAAACTCTATGGGGTATAAGGTTTGCACCGTGATAATTCTTGCTAGAATCTTGTCTTAAATGTCTGCCAGGATCTTGTAATTAAATCCTTATTAAATAATGCATACATCCATGTATATAAATAATCTATAAATAATGGACTTATGGGACCATTCTGTTTTGCCCATGGTCTGTATGAGCATCGGTTACACTCTGCTTTTGTCCATGCCGGCACACTCGTTCAGTCTGCATCAATCACTGGCTCTGATCATGTGTGTACATCTACCTGCAAATGAGTGCATTTCAATTTCATAGCTGGTTGGCCCGTCCTTTAGTTTTTAAGTTTTTCCATTTATAGTTCCCTTTTTTATTTCTTTGATTCTTCTCTTTTTACTTTAATATTTCATAACAAGATACTACAGCTTTTCAGGCAGTGCTTACTGCGTGTGTCCTGTAGCCAGCCTGCCCTTCAATGTGGGGGACCTGAACGTTAGATTTACCCCAGTTTGATGTGACCTCAAGTAATGTTTTAGCACATTGACTTCTAGCACCGTTTGTGGATTTAATCTTTAAAAATTCATATCCTGACTTCGGCTAATTGGATTTTTGTTGTTTTGGCCTTTTTTTTACTCAGAAAAAGATTATCTATTTTATAATTGTGTGGATTCTTTTTGTGGTGTTTACACTATGTTACTGTAATTGAAGTGTGCACAAATACCTTACACATTTCCTCTCAGGTTAAGGCCGACTGCTTTGTGTTGAACTACCAGAGGGTAAGCACAGGTGAATTTAGCTTGTGTATCTAACTTACCCCTACTAGGATTGTGGTCCCTACTTGGATAGGGGGAAAACCTCTGCCAACTAGAGATCCAATTTCTGACACTCAGCATTATTTGACGAGACAGGTCTTTAAAAGTTCTTGAACATCAGGGCTAATATGGTGCACCTAAAACATGGTGGAATGTTGTTTGAGATCATTCAAACAAAAGATAAGGCTTGTCTACCACTCCTGTAAGCCTTGCATTTTTTTCATTTTATGGCTCGCAATTATATGTTATTTGTATGTGTATGCTAGCATGCAGATGAGTGTGAATTTCTTATTGCGAATCTTTAAATAGTATGATAATGCTAACATAAGAAACAACTCGTTTATTAAATGGAATTATGTATTCTTTATATTCACCTTCCAAACAGATGCCTTACTCTAATTTTCTCCCCCTCTGTGCTAAATGCTAGAAACATTATCATTGTTAGACACTGAAAAGCCAGACATATTTCTTGTGACAGAAACCTGGCTCCAAGACTCATCCTCATCCTCATCCAACATCTCAATAGCCCTGCCTCCTGATTACAAGATGTTCAGACTGGACCGAACCGGGAAAAGAGGAGGGGGCACTGCATTTGTCTACAGGACTAGTATCAAATTACATGTCATCAACACCTTCCTAGCTAAATGGGGCGAAATATGCATCGCCACCATAATGACTAAAAACAAGGAGTCATGGAAAGTCGCCCTCCTTTACAGGCCCCCCGGTATTAAAACAAATTTTGGCAACAAGCTCATGGAGATTATAGCCCCTCATGCCCTGGTTTCCGGTAACTTTCTCTTATAAGGTGATTTTAATTATCACGCGGAGCTAACTCTAGATCCACATACCAGCGACCTTATCACCAGCCTTAAATCTCTAGGACTAAACATGCTAGCCACCGGCCCCACACATGGCAGGCCATTCACTAGATCTCCTGTTCACTAATTCATCAAAAGTTGAGATCAACCAAATATTCCTCGTCTTATGGTCAGACCATTATGTCATCAGGTTTAACATTGCTATTAATTCTACACAACCCCGGGCCAGAAAACACGTGAAACTGAGCAGGCCATGGAACAAGATTAACCTGGACTCTTTCTCTACTCATTTTTCTCCCCCCCCATCACCGAGCTCACCGACCCCAATAAGGCAGTAATCGACCTAGAACAGGCCATTACCTCCGCTCTAGACATAATTGCCCCCAAAAAGGTATCCAGATGTCCGAACAAACACTCCCCATGGTTCACCGCAAACCTGGAAAAAACAAAACTCTCGACCAGGGTTGCTGAACACAAATGGCCACAAACTAAGAACTTAACAGACAGATAGACAACAATATAAAGCAGCACATAGACTTTATATGAATGAGATAGCTATAGCAAAAAAAGCTTATCTAGGGAATAGGAAAAATCAGGCAGCTAACTCACACAGAGAATTATACAAAATAGTCAAAGAATTCACAAATCCCCCTGCCTGCCAACCCCCACTCATTGAGTCCCAGGATTGGGTCACCTCCATCTCAACCTATTTCCATGATAAAATCAATGACATCCATAAACTTTTCCCCCAGGCAACCGGAGCAATCTTAACCAACTTGCCACCCAAACAGACTACCATGGAACCCTCTCCCTCTCGCATCATAGTCCTTAAAGAATTCCAACCTTTCTCAGAAGTAGCCCACACAATAAACAAAATCAAAACAGTTCCCCAGCCGACCCAGCCTCTTCTCAAATTCTAGCGAAAATTGCACCTGCTCTCATCCCCTACCTCACGAAAACTCTTAATCTTTCACTGTCCCATTCCTCTGTTCCCTTCCACTGGAAGGAGGCTATTATTACACCAATCTGAAAAAAAACCTCTGCCGACCCCAAACAACTTTCCAATTATCGCCCAATCTCCCTTCTCACTATGTTCGGTAAGATCATGGAATCATTAATAAACAAGCAATTATGCAAACATCTAGAGGCAAACAAACTCGATCCATCTCAATCAGGATTCAGAGCGTTTCATAGTACTGAAACAGCCCTACTCGAGATCGTGGACAACATTAGGATGCTCCTCGATGCAAGACAATCTGCCATACTGATCTTGCTCGACTTGCGGCTGCCTTCGACACCATCTGTTATGTTATGTTATCCCGGGGTTTTATATAGCGTACGGCTACTCAGAAGAGTGTCCCGACGCTCTGAATTGCACACAATCTCATAACACAACAAGAAAATAAAACCAGAGAGAAAGAAACCTAATAGGGCCAGGAACTAAGAGGAAAAAAGCCAAGTTTTGAGCCCCTTCCTAAATGTTAACAGGTTAGGGGAACTGCGCAGGGACACAGGCAGTTTATTCCACAGCTGGGGCGCTAATAGTTTAAAAGAACGGCCTCCGATGCGGGCTCTCTTGACACGGGGAACCGTAGCAAGAAACAAGGCTCCTGACCTGAGCGGCCTGGCAGGGTAATAGAATGATAGCCTTTTCTGAAGGTATTTTGCTCCGGAGGAATGCATGGCTTTGTATGCCAGAGTAAGGGTCTTAAAAATTATCCGCTTCCGGACAGGAAGCCAGTGCAGAGCCTCCAGGAGACCCGAGGCTCTAGCACGGCGAGAAAGTCCATAAATGGCGCGTGCTGCCGAGTTCTGGACAACCTGTAACCGTTGGAGCAGGTATTCTGGCAGGCCGAGATATAGGACGTTGGAATAGTCAATTCTCGAACCTATAAACGCCTGAACTGTGATCTTCCTGTGTTCCTCCGATAACAGGGGAAGGAACTTGCGTAACATCCGGAGCAGTCCAAAGCAGGTGCCAGTGAGCCCGATTACCTGTGAGCGTAGTGAGAGGCCATTGTCAATCTTGATCCCAAGGTTTTTTGCCACCTGGGACGAACTTGCTGGTGGAAACATGTTCTCAGGCCACCACACTTTCCAGTCCGGATCTGAGCTGCATCCAAAAAAGAGGACCTCGGATTAATCCGAGTTGCACTTGAGGCTGTGATGTTGGAACCACTGAAACACAGCCTCAAGGCAACCCTGGATCCTACCTCCATCGAAGTCCGCCCCCCTCTCACAGGTGAAGAGGAGCTGGGTGTCATCGGCGTAGGAAACGATCTGAGCCCCGAAAGACTCCGCCAGAGCCGCCAGAGGGGTCATGAAGATGTTAAAAAGAGTAGGGCTCAGTACTGAGCCCTGAGGAACTCCGACACCCAATGGCGACATCTCGGCGGAGCAAGCAGAAGCCCAGACCGTTTGTCGACGGCCAGCCAGAAAAGATCGAAACCACTGGAGCACCGTCCCCCGGAGACCAATCTCTGCGAGTCTTCCAAGAAGACCCTCATGGGGGACGGTGTCAAAGGCCGCCGACAGATCTAACATCACCAGCATCACTCTTCCACCCGAATCCAGCACCTCCTTTATCGCCTCCGAGACTTCCAGGAGAGCTGTTTCGGTGCTAAGATTGGCGCGGAAACCTGACTGGGTAGGGTGCAGTAGATCGTGGGACTCCAAATACTCGGCAAGCACCTTATGCACGTGCTTTTCAATGACCTTCGCGAAGGCCGGTAGGAGCGAGATAGGTCTATAATTCGCCAACACCTCCGCATCCAAACCAGGCTTTTTAAGCAGGGGAATAATCATTGCTTGCTTCCAGGCCTGGGGAACCACACCCTGTACAAGAGAGCAGTTCAACAGGGGGTTCACAAGTGGATTAATGACAGCTGCCATTTTAGCCAGAAATTTAGCGGGGCAGGCATCCCGAGGGGAGCCAGATTTAAGCCCAGCCATCAGGTCAAATGACGCGGCCATCGAGAGAGGCGGGAAGGCTGCCAGGGCCACACCGGCGTTAGGCAGGGTAATAGCGGTATTCTCCACCCGATCGGGCATCTCAGGCTCCAGCACAGGGAAGGAGTCCTGGATCCGTTGGATCTTAGATGTGAAAAAGTCCGCCATCGCCCTGACCCACGGCGCAGGAGGGGGGGCCTGAGTTGGTGCCTCGCGTGAGGTTGTAAACTCCCGCACAATGGCGAAAAGCTCCTTACAGGAATTGGAGGCAGCTTCAATTTTCCTCGCGAAGTAGGCCTTCTTCTCCGAGAGGATGTTCCGGTGATAGGCTTTAACCAAAGATCTGTAGGCGAGTTTCGCCGTTGCGTCGTATTTCACGCGCCATGCTCTTTCTGCTACCTTGCATAGCCGACGAGAGGCCGCCAATGCTGCCGTAAACCAAGGGGCAGATGCCCCTTTTTCAGGTTTGCGGAGGGGTTTCAGAGGCGCCAGGTCATTAAGTCTCTCTGAAAGCCAGACCTGCACTCGCTCCACATCCTCCTCTAAGACCCCCGTTAGCGCACAGGGATGGTCCACACAGGACTGAGCCAGCAATTCCGGAGTGACCCGCTGAAGTGCCCTGAATCCCACGGAAGTCTGCCGGGGGGCAGCGGAAGACTTCCTAACTTCCGGGAAATAAAATTTCACCAACCTATGATCAGACCAAAGCACCTGAATAGGAGCCAGCATCTCTATGGGAGACGTAGAAAAGGTCAGATCTAGGGTATGTCCCTTCTCATGGGTCGGTCCAGCATGATAGGGAACCAGGCCCAGAGGGGCTGTGACGTCCAGCATCTTAATCGCGTCAGCATCCGTTACCACGTCCATATGGACATTAAAGTCCCCGGCAACAATACAATGCTCTGCCGTGAGTAGCAAAGAGGAGGTCACCGACTGAAACTCTTCAAAGAACGAGCCCGTGGGCCCTGGCGGCCGATAAACTAGAAGACCCTTCAACGATTGGTGTGGAGAGAGGATAATGGCAAAGGCAAGGGATTCGCAATCCTTAATCGCGTCCGAGGGGATGATGGTACAGGTGGCCACTTTGTTCACTATTAGTGCAACTCCACCTCCACGCCCCTTTGGCCTATCCTGCCTGAAAATATTATACTCAGGCGGAATAGCAGTGGCGATATCTGGATTGGACGCCTCGCCGAGCCACGTCTCGGTGAGCATCAAAAATAAAGGTTTTTCTGACTCTAACAGATCGAATATGTCCAGAGCATGCCGACCAAGAGATCTAGTATTAAGCAGCAGGCCCAGATGTTTTACGCTGACCGCTGCCTTCTGCGGCGCACCGACCAGATGTTTCTGCGGGCGCCAGCCACACTCGGGGCAGCACTGCTTGCCCTTGTGGCGGGCAGGAAACACCGTGCGGCAGGAGCCATTTATATGCTGCCAGGAACGGAGTTCAGATCCTGAGTAGTGGAGCATATTGCTCACATACAGAAGTAAGAATACCGAAGAGATGGCCCAGTCCTGCCCAGCGCCTCGTACGCCTCCGGGATGCTGACGGGCGCAGACGGGCAGGACTCTGGCACGACTCCGGCCACGCGACGGCGTCCCGCTGCGCGATCCCGCTGCGCGGGAAAGGACGACTTTAAATAGGCGTCTCCCACATCCACTCGAGCGTCGGGACGCTCCAAGATGGCGCCCGCGCACACAGACACTCACCCCAATCAAAGATGGCGCCCGCAAATGAGTCAGCCCCGGAACCCGGACCCACCAAAAGGCACACCATATTCTCTTAGAACGCCTGGAAGACCAGGTGTTCTAACCAGGAAAACGACAAGGGTGTACCCCAGGGATCAATACTGGGTCCCACGCTCTTTAAGTTGTCCGTATCCCCTCTGGCACGGGTGATCAGGGCACACAGTTTTGAAACCGTGTCCTATGCAGACGACACGCAGCTACTGATCACCCTAGGCCCAGACCCCAGTGATGCAAAACTGAGATTCCAAAAATTTGTGATCTCAATTAAGGCCTGCATGACCAAGAACTTTTTGATGCTCAATGCTGGTAAAACAGAGATCATGCTTTTTGAAAATGCCCACAAACACTGGACAGACGGATGGTGGCCAACGTCATTGGGACTCTGCCCCTCTCCCAAGACCTCAGAACAGAACCTGGGGGTGACAATTGGCAACAAACTGTCCATGGCTGATCATGTAAACAAGATAGCGCTCACCTTTTTTGGACTGATGCCCAGTCTTAAGAACATTTTCAAATGGATCCCCCTTCCGTCCCGCATGCCCTTGGTCCCAGGCCTAATTATAAGCCATATGGATTATGGCAATGCATTACTTGCCTCCATTAACGACAGTCTCTTTGCAAAACTCCAGGTGCTGCAAAACACTGTGGCCAGAATGGTACTTGATCTCCCTGCCGGCACCCCTTCTGTGCCCAGCCTGAGGACGCTGCACTGGCTCCCTATAAAGAAACGCATTAACTTCAAACTATGTTGCCTAGTCCACAAAACCATCAATGGACACAGACCAAAATACCTAGAAAAAAAACTCACAATCTACTGTCCAATCAGACCCCTCCGCTCCACTAGCAAGTCCCTCCTAACTGTTCCCAAAGTCCGTACAGTTAGAAACGGCGACAGGTCTTTCTCTAAAATAACCCCAGAAACTTGGAACGCCCTGCCCCCACACATCAGGACTGAACCCAACCACCAGAAGTTCCTAAGAAACCTAAAAACCTGGCTTTTCTAGCTGTCTGGCTACCTGTTCCTTCTTCTGTGCATCTGCAAGCGCTCTGAGACCTACGTGTGATTTATGCGCTCTATAAATATAAATACAAATACAAATGTCATGCTATTAACAATTCTTACTTATGAGTATAATCTTCATATTTATTATTGAAGGTACCTATCCTCACTTGACAATACACACATTCAGTGGAATTACTACATATTTTAAAAAAATCTAAATCAAGGACAGGCTGTTTAGAAATGGTTAGGAATAGCATACAACTGGAAATTAGAAAATGTTTTGAGAAATGAGGTCTTCATTAAAAATTAATCTAGTGGATTGCTTCAAGAGTCAAATGAAGCATTCTACTTTTAATAATTTCTATCCACAAACAGTAAATCCCTTAACTACAAATCTTCGGGAAAACTTATGCAGTGTCCAATTGTTCACAAGCTATATGTGTAATGGGAAACAGGCATTATAATGAAACTTTGCTAATGCATGCTAATACAATGCAACCTGTCACAGCACAAGTGCAATCACAACTCATTGCATTGCAACACGTCATTACAATGCATTTGCATTTACCATGCATGCCTTTACCACACATTTTGTTGTAAAGGCATGAATGGTAAGGGCATATGTGTTTTACATGTACGTATAAGGTAAGTATATTAGGGTTTAGGATGGGTTTTGTGTTTTTGAGTGAGAAGGTTCATTTTAGGGTTTAGGGTGGGTTTGGGTTTTTGGTTGGGAAGGGTAATTTTAGGGTTAGGGCTGGTTTGGGTTTTTGGATGGGAAGAGTAATTTTAGAGTTTAGGGTGTGTTTGGGTTTGTGGGTGGGAAGGTTCATTTTAGGGTTTAGAGTGGGTTTCAGTTTTTGGGTGGGAAGGGTAATTTTAGGGTTTAGGGTGGTTTGTGTTTTTCACTGCATAGGGCACTTTTAGGTGTTTATGGGTGTATGGAGGTATATATATATATATAGAAATGTACCTACTTTCAACGCTTTTACTAAGTGTATGTCTTTACCATGTATGCTTTTGCGTTGTAATGGCATGCTTGGTAAAGGTATATGGGTGCTAAAAGTTCACGTTGTATTGGCAGGTCGTTATAAAGTCATTGGCATAGTAATACCCATGTTGAAATGGCATGTGTTGTATTAGTATTTGTTATAACATCATACAATCATGTGCAACGCTGCTTGTGATTGTCTAGAACTACATAGATTTTTTAAATGTGCAGTTTCTTCTAAGCCAACCCTTCCAATACTTGTTTACATGTATTAAAAAAAAGGATAATTGACAAACACATTATTTCAACTTTCTTTTGAAAAAGATGATAACTAGGCATGGTCCACTGAGACTTGTGGGAAATTCAAAGATGTCTTTATAACAGTAGCATTTCACAGACTGTTCCTTTTAAATTCAAGGCAAGCATCTGGTAACAAACGATATATTCATGCTGGCCAAACTAATGTTTGCCGGGGCATAGCTATCAATAATGCAGAAGAGGCAGAGGCATGGATCCAGTGGAATGATTGACACTAAGAATGCATCTTACAGTTGTTTAATAATACCAAGCCAGGAAAGAGCCATGGGCTTTACTGAAAGCATGGAAAATGACTCCCATTTTCCATGCTTGCATTAAAGCCCATGGCACCCTTGGCAGTCCAGACAATCTGGTTTCAAACATATCTGAGCTGGCTGAGCTCATTCCACAGACTGTGCTGATTCTAGACTACTCAATTGGTAAACAGTTCAACCAAACAGTGGAGATTTAAGTGAGCTGATACAGTTGCATACACAAACTGGTTAACAAAATTCAATCTTCATAGCATATTACAGTGTTCATGACAGTTTGGAACTTCAATCACAAAAGGATACATTTGCCTTGAAAATGAGGGTTTGGAGTGGGTGTGGGTGTTTGAATGGTAAGGGTTTTTTATGGTTTAGTGTGGGTGTGGGTTTGGGGAGGCAAAAGTATATTTAGGGTTTTGCTAAGTATGAGTTTTTGGGGACAAGGGTAGTTTTAGGGTTTATGATGGGCATTGGTTTTGGGAGGCAAGGGTATTTAAACAGCCTTTTTCAAGGTGAATAATCCCCACCACCCTTCATTTTTTTAAATGCATGCTTGTGCCAAAAGTTGATGCAAGAACACATTCACTCTAGAGTATAGCTCAAAATGAAGGATGTGTATTTCACAAGATTACATGTAATTTTGCACAATTGTGCTGACATTTCACAGATTCATGTAAAAGCAAATTATATGAATTTCACACTTTTCTACACAATACCAGATACATTCTACCATCCATCACAGATTAGTGACAATGACAAACTACTAATAGTACTCACACCCCTGATAGCTTCACAGCCTTAAACTACTTGTATCACTCTGATTCTTCTAATAGAGTAGCAGTCACAGAACAGACAGCACTCTTTCACCCCTCACAGACATGTAGTCACACCCTGTTAGCAGTTTCCTCAAACTATGAAACACTAGCAGTCACATGCTATCAACAACACATAACTCATAGATAAGGAGTCACACACTACCAACGTTATTCTCACATACTTAATGAATTAGTGGTCATACCACAGGAAGCACTGGCTCACCCATTGCAAACCAGCAGTCTTGTTCTACTGACACCTCCCCCACACCTTCAAAAATATCTGTCACACACTATGAGAAGAAGTCATATAACCCTCATAGACTGGGCACTGTAACATCCCTCACTCACTAGCAGTCACTCTGCAAACTGCACTATTACTACCTTTCTCATTCCACTCATAGTGTAGCAGTCTCAGACTACCAACATCACTCCCACCTACCTCATATTTTTCATCCAAATTAAATAATCTAAAGTTCTTCTAAATTGATTTTTAAATACTCTGCCATACTGTATGATATCCAGCCCAACCTGTTACCATGCCTAAGCCATTGCTCAACTCTGGGAGCAGTTTTCATCCTTATTAAGGTCAAGCACTGGCTGTAAAGCTGCTGGCAGGCTAATGCAAATTATTTTCCAAGAGTTCAGGCAGGGAAAATGTAACTTTCTAATAGTTGTTTTTCCTAAATATTTATTCAGAATTGGGTTTTTATTACATAAGACACTTTGAATATCTATTCTAGCGATTTCCTATCAAATGTTACAGACTAAATTTTATAATATGTACTTTGACACGTTTTTGGATCCAGATACAGCCATGCCAGTGAACATAGCTTTTGAAAAATAATCAATTTAATTTTACGCATTTCACTTATAAATATCAGATACTCTACCTTGTGGGCCACAAGGCATACCTAGGAATGACTTATTTCCCTGGGTGATTAATTTCTCTCTTGATAATGGTTCATGTGATTCCTTTGAACATCTTTAGACATCTGCTAAACTGGAACACTTTGCTCTTTATCCAGCTATCACCTCGCCCTTTATTAACTTTCATTTTACATTATCACTTGTATATGTTTTACCTCAGTGGTTGCTGCTTCCCCTACTACATGTTCATTTGCATAAATGTACCTCTTATTGGCCTCATTTGTTGAAATGAGCTATGCCTCTCCATGCACGCCAATGACATTGAGCTTATCTTCTATTTTCAGGAAAACCATACATGTTAGTAAATTCTTTCCGTTTTCAGAAAGACCTTTAAATATATTGTGATGTAAAGTGCTCTGACACCCTACACTAGTATGAGTAATGATATAAAATAAATGAAATGCTTGTGAGAGACAGTCTAAAGAGAGAAGAGGGTCACTGTTGGAGGGTGGTAGTGAAGAAATATGTTGAAACGGAGGTCCAACATCAAAATCTATAAGCACTGTCTCTATTGATGTACTTGAGGTAAGAGCACGTTGCATTGTTGACAGCTTTCCTTGAACCCAACCCCTGAGCCTGGAACAGATTGCTTTAGTTTAAGCACAAAGGGGTCACTTTTGCTTGAAGTAAATTACGATCCCTGGATGGGGACAGGTTATTTGGCAACAGAACCCCCTGGGATGGTATTTAGCTCATTTAAGTTTTTTCAAACGCCTGCTCCTTTGCCATCACATGCTAATTTCCTGGAGATGTGAAAAAGTTGTGTATGCGGTTTGGTTTTTTAACCCCTACCGCGCTACCGCGTTTTCCGGCTGTGCGCGGGAATTTCAAAAATGGCTTGTTTATGACAAAGCCAGCTCGTCCTCCGCGTAGCGCAGGTAACGCCCATGACGAGCTGGCTTTGTCATTAGCGCCGAAGGGGTTAAGCACCTGATTCCTATACAGTGTCCTTTGTATATCTTTCAGCACTTCTGCTCGAAAACTTGATTTTAGTGCCTTTTTTTCTGAAACAATCGATCTTTAAAGTTATTTTACATTTTCCTTTTGTAATTTTATAGGCATTATCTGCTTCCAGGGCAGCATTTAGGCACTCTGTTCAGCAAGCAATTTAAACATCCAATGAACGTAGGATAGTCACTCGAGCACATACTTGGCGTCTGCAGAGAGCAAAATGCGAGAGGTGCAGTGAGACTTCTTCCCCTTCTGGCATCTCAAGATGCTGGGCAATGCCCATGAAAGACATTGCTGAACCATGTATGCTCAAGATGGTGTCTGGAGTTTGAAGTGTGGTTGTCAAGACTCCTGCAAACCAGACAACAAGAGTGCAGGCGATGTTGACGCCTACTACTATGGGCTGTTAAACTGGTACCAGAGGGTTCGATGGATGTGTGTCTAATGCTCCTCACATTGCTGGGTATGCATGACATATTAAGATCTTGCACCGTTTGAAAGTGGTGATCCTGCTCTAGCTGTTGGAAGTGGCCTCACTGTTGCTGTTGGCAAGAGTGATGTTGTCAATTCTTTTGATACAGAAACAACAGCAAGCAATATGCTATACTGTCCTTTCAATGAAGTGCCATTTCTAGTATAAGCGAATCCAGTACACAATACAAATAGGAAATTGCAACGGTGTGACTTGGGCCTTTATCAAGTAATGAAAATATAACCTGTGAAGAATACAGTCCATTTCAAGATAACAGAGCTTTACACCTTTACATCTTGAAATCCCATACTCATTCACGCAGAAAAACATTCATGCCTATAGAAGTTCTTAGACAAGAATTCTTCCCCAGAATTATATAAATAAGAATGTGGGAACAGCATTTTCTGTAATGCAAAAAATTTTCCCTAAAGCTGGATTCTGTAGCAGCAGCAAGTTATGTTGGTAATGTTCTAAATAGTGCTCTGGTTTACGATATTTACTGTCTAACCCTAGGGAAGCGTCCAAAACAACATTAATGGTAAATACGTTTAATATCCAAATTGAGCTTCATGTCATCCATGCAGTATTTAAACCTGCGAAGTAAGAGAGCTGTAAGACAACAAGACCCACAGAAAAATGTGATTTCCGATAATATGGAAATATGATTTCAAATATATATCATTGAATACGATTTCGAGTAGTAGCAACGTAGCACAAAAGAACTGTGTGCTCTGAAAATCAATTGCACGTGTACACAAACATTAACCAGCAAACATATTTTCAGACTGAAACAATGTTTGAATTCTGCACCTATGGACAACATAGGAACATTTAAAAAATAGCACACCACATAAAGCAAAACGCATTCGTAGCTTCATCTCTTTAAAAGAACCAGTGCACTGTGGTACGTACGGGATTTTACAGCAGAATTAAATTGGGGTATGCTGAAAGAAAATCCGAGGGATAGTTTGACTTTCTTGACGATAGAAATTGTGGTAATAAATCACGAGTAGATTTCATTGACAGCCTGACAAGACTGGCAAATAAATTGCTACATTCTGAGCGTACAGTATAATAAACAGAAGTGCCACTACGGAATGATCAGTGCCAGAAGTAATTTGAGCGAAAGCAGGATCATGCAGACCTCATAAAGGGTGATGCAAAACACATTCTTACCTAAATATATGACCTAAAATGATGCTCTGCTCTCCCTGTAAAAGGACTTTATGTACAGACATAAGTACTGATATTGCTGTTGGTGAACATATTAAAAGAAAAAAGGTAGGGATCTTAGAGTAGATACATTTTAGATTATTATCAATCATTGTGTGCAATAGGGACAATAGGAGGCAATCTTCACCCGCAAATTGCATCCGACTGGACTCGGACACAAGTTTACACTTTCTGTTACGCTGTTGTATATATGTGTCACTAGAGCATTTCTCTAACTGCGCAAAGTGCTGCCATCACTTCTTCTTCCATTAATTATTTTGTAGTTACCAATATGCATAATAGACTGCTTGCATTTCGGAGACAATACAATATTGCTTGTAGGTATCATCTTCTGGTTTTCTTGTGAGGATTGATTGAACCTATTCTATGAATTAATTTTCACAATGGTCCATTAATATAAAATTGACCTCTTTGAATATACAGGACTTTCTGTCCACACACCTCAAATAATTGATTGCCTGATCAGAATATATTTTCAGGAACCATTGTTTTTCTTTATACTACGGTTTATGGCATGGCATTCTCACGCATGTTCTCTTCTTGGTTCCAGCTTCAAATTACATGGACGGGGTATTTTCCCTGATGGTTACCTTGGTTCATTGCTTGCCGTTCTTTCCTCTCACTTGTTACCATCTTGCCTTCTGGTGGTGCCCCCACCTGGGTCCTTACCCCAGGGGTGCAGCTCTGTTCACTTCTGTCTTTGTCCTTTCAGCCTTTATCCATTTGGGTGCACTCTTGTGGGTATCTTAGGCGATCTTTGTTTTCACTATGGTATGGTCGGTATGTACTTGTGCCCTCTTTTAGTTTTGTGGCTGATGTAGCTATGCTATATCTCTCTTAAGATAGCCAGTTGCCAATGTGTCCTCTTGATGACAGACTATCTTGATTTGACCCTCCTCCTGGAGTAAATATTGGCACTCGGGACCGCCATCCCCCAGGGCCGTCTCCTGCTATGTTCTGGGAGGCCAACCCCAGGGACATAGCTGTCTGCTTTCGCTTCTTGGATGGAGCTGTGACAACTCCGGCCAAGCGAAAGCAAACTCTCCAGTTCCAATGGGTGGAAGCTGTCAAAATGCTCATGCCGGCTGGAAGTGGAGGTTTCATCTCTTTCCCTGCATGCAGACATGTGTGCAATGAAAGAGAGTAAACTATTGCTCCTGCACATAGGGAGCTGCATTTTCTGTAGCTGCCTGTATGCAACAGCAATGCCTGACTGGGTTAGGGAGAGCATTGAGACTCCCCCTGCGGTCCCAGGGAAATGGACAAAAGGGAGCAAAGAGAGGCAGGATTAAGGTCAGTAACAAGGAGAAAGAGGCAAGATAAAGGTGAGAAACAAGCAAAAAGAGGCAGAATAAAGGTCAGCAATGAGCAGAAAGAGGCAAGATAAAGGTGAGAAATGAGTAGAAAGAGGCAGAGCAAAGGTCAACAATGAGCAGAAAGAGGCCAAATAGAGGTCAGAAATGATCAGCAAGAGTAGGAATAAAGTTCAGGAGCAAGCAGAAAGAAGCAAAACAACAGGCAAAATGAGCAGAAAGGTGCAACATAAAGGACAAGAGTGAGCAGAGAAGAGGCAGAAAAATGAGAAAATTAACAGAGGAGCCTCATGACTGCATAGAGTAGCTGACTACAGGCAAGCTGGACAGGAGAACTATCACAGGGGGAGCTGGCATGCAGACCTGTTCCCATGTGCCCACTACTTTTGTACTGCACACCCACTCACAAACCCACTCACACACTAATGTACCCACTCACAGACCCACTCAGGGACTCCGAATCCACTGAGAGACACATATGCATCCACTCACAGATCCATTTAAGTACTCATTCACACAGTCACAGGACCGCTGATAGACTCACACACACACTCACAGACTCACTCAGAGACACACACCCACTCACAAACTCATTTACCAACTCACAGATCCACTCTGAGACTCACACACCCATTCACAGATCCACTCACGCACCCACTCACAGACCCATTCAGAGACTATCACAGACCCAATCAGACACTCATCCATCCAGTCACAAACGTTCTCAAACACTCAGGTTCCCATTCACGGACCCAGTCAGAAACATATGCACCGCCTCACAGATCCACTCAGAGACTTACAGACTCACTCATAGACCCACTCTGATAGTCCCATAAACACTTACTCACCCACTCAGATACTCATGCACCCACTTACTCACCTACACAGAGACTCATACACCAACTCACCTACCTATCCAGCCACTCACACACCCACTCTCAAAGGTTACAGGATACATTTAGTAATCTAAAAAAATAAAATATATATACATTCTCTAAAAAAAACAAAGACTACCGAGACTTTATAGTTAGCAAATAGATTTTGTTTAAAACATAGAAATTCAATGGAAAAAAAAACAGTTACAGGGATGTTATAGTTAAGTAATACAATTAAAAAAAAACTTTAAAATTCACTGGAAATACCCAAAGGTTAAAGGGCCGTTTTAGTTAGACTCACATTTCACTCACAGAAAACCATTGAAATTCAGCAGTTATAGTTACCTGAGCTAACCATAACTTATGCCCGTAATGCACTGCTTATGACCTCACATATTACATCGCACATTTATTGGTCAGTGACCTCATAGATGACATCTAAAATTACATCGCTAATGACATCATTAAAAGACCCACTCACACACTCATATAACCTTTTAATCATCCACTCTCATTCCATTCCCATTCAAAGATCCATGCAAATACTGAGACACTCATTCATATAGCTACTCACACAACCACTCACTCACCAATACATCCACTCACGCAGCTACTCATAGACCCTTACAGCTACTCAAACACCCACAACACCACTTCCACTCACAGGCCCATACAGCCAGGCACACACTCGCTCAGACACCCCTACAATCACTCACTCAGCCATAAAGCTACTAACATACCCATTCAAGCACCCACACAGCTACTCGCGCAACCCCTCAATCACCCTTACTGCCACTCACTCAGCCATAAAGCTACTACTAGAACTACTCACTCATCCATGTAGACATTCACAAATGCATTCACTCATCCTGAAAACCACTTCCATGCCCATTCATACATTATTAGAATCACTCACAATCCCACGCATGCATGTATACAGCAACTCACATAAATACTATGTAAAACAGTCACTCACACACTCACACACCCACTCAACTACTTATACACCCAGTCAAACAGCCACTCACTTACCTATGCATCCACTTACACACCCAGTCTCTCAACCCAAAGAGCCATTAAGTCATCCATACAGCTACTGACACACACACACTCATCCACCCATAGAGCCACTCACACATTCACCACAGTCACTGATACAGCCACATACACACTCACACACCCATACAGCCACTCACACAAGCAGTCACTCACCCTTTCAGCTATTCACACACCCACTTATTGACCAATCCAGCCACTCACACACCCACCCACACACCCAAATTGCCACTTAGACAACCACTCCCACTCTGATACAGACAGTCACAGTACCACTCAGATTACATATATTATAAACAGTATCACTCGTTAGTAGTACAAAACAGTGGCATAACAAAGGCCCCCTTAGCCCCTGCAGTGTTGTGGCCCCCAAGCTCCAGGGGCCCCCTCAGTACAGAAACCTGGCCTGAGAACTCCTGAGTAAGTGCGGAGGGTGGCCCCTCCATGTACTTTGCAGGGGGCACACCTTCATGTTTTGTTAGGCCACTTGTACAAAAAGAATAGTAATTTAACTTATATATAAGCTTAGTATATATTTTTAACGCTCCGAAACTTTTATGAAATGCTTACACTCATTGAATGATGTCATCAGTGATGTCATCCGAGATGTCATGAATGATGTCATCAGTTATGTCACTGACCATGTCATGAGTGATGTAATATGTGAGGTTATAAGCAGTGCATTGCAGGGGTGTAAAATGTTCTTATCTCAGGTAACTATGACTACTGAATTCCAATGGTTTTGTGCGGGTGAAATCTGAGCCTAACTATAACATCCCTGTAACCTTTGGTGTTTTCAGTGAATTTCTAAGGTTTGTTTAAATTCTTTTTCCTAGCTATAAAGTCCCTGTAACCTTAGTTTTTTTCATTGAATATATATACATATATCCCGTTCTGTGCCTGCATCAGCCAACGGCCGTCGCGAACACCACCTCGCTGGTGCTACGCAGGTTCGTTGGCCGACGCAGCCCTGCCCACTCATTACTTCTCCCGTACTGCGGTAGAATTTGCGCTACGGTTAAATATATATATATATATACATATACTCACTGAAAAAAACATGTTTCAATGACATTCTAGTTAGTTGGACATTTCACTCATACAAAACCAGAGAAATTCCGCCGTTATTGTTAATTCAGCTATCACTCGCGCCCCGCAATGCACTGCGGATGGCGTCACATATTACATCATTCATGAGATGGTCAGTGACATCACTGATGACATCTCAAATTACATTAATGATGACATCACTGATGACATCATCCAGTGACGGAATGCATGGGTTAGTGACTAAACTGTGTGAATGTCTGTATCAGTCTGTCTGTTGTTGTCTATGCTGCTGCATATGTTGGTCAGTAGCTACATGAGTGTCTATACGGGTTATCGATTGGTTGCCTGAGTATTTGTATGGGTGCCTGAGTGTGTTTGGGGTTGGGGGAGGTGTGCATAGATGTTTGAGTGGTTGATTCACTGGGTGTATGGGTTCAAGAGTACATGTGGAAACAGCTGTATGTGTGGGTGAGTGTGTGTATGGGTGTGTCAGTGAGTGAATGGATGTCTCAGTGGTACATGTCCAAGTAACTATGGGGCATATAATCAAGAACTGCGATAAAATTATCGCCACTTTTGCAGCAGGAAACTGCCGCTACAACGGTGATAATGGGCTTGATAATATGCCCTTGTGAATTCCCATAGCAGCCCAGGTTACCACCAGAACCTGGGCTGCTATGGGAATTCACAAGGACATATTATCAAGCCCATTATCGCCGTTTTAGCGGCAGTTTCCTGTCGCTAAAGCAGCGATAATTTTATTGCAGTTCTTGATAATATTCCCCAACATATGTAAAAGCAGTGTATGTGAGAGTTGGAGTATATAAATGACTATACGTGAGAGTCAGTGATTGTGAGAGTGGCTGTATGGATGAGTGTGTACTTGTATCAGAGATTATATAAGAGAGTAAGTATGCATTTGTTTCTGTATGAATAAGCGATGTGGTGTGTGTATAACTGTATAAGTGAGTAAATGGAAGTGTGATTGATTCTTTGCATGACTGACTAGGTGTGTGAGTAACTCTGGATGAGCGGTGGTGTGTAAGTGTCTGTATAGGTGTATGAGGGCATATGATAGTGTTGTATTGATGAGTGACTGCATGTATGAGTAATTGTATGGGTGAATGAGTGGATGTGTGAATAGACCTAGTAGTCAGTGAGTGTGTATGTAGGAATTGGTATTGGTGTGTCGATGGTTTTGAAAATTGTAGTCTGTATTTTACTGTGGGTGTATCAAAGGTTATATTAGGGTGTGAGGATGTGTATCAGATTTTCACGTGGCTGATGTCATTAGTGATGTCATTTGAGATGTCATCAGTGATGTCATCAGTGATGTCACTGACCATGTCATGAATGATGTACTATGTGACGTCATCAGCTGTGCATTGTGGGGGCTCGAGTTAAAGTTAGCTGAACTAACTATAACGGTGGAATTTCTCTGGTTTTGTATGAGTGAATATCCAACTAACTACAACGTCCCTAAAACCCATGTTTTTTCAGTGAATTTTCAAGGTTTTTCAATTGCTAATTCTAACTATAACGTACCTGAAACCTATGGTTTTTTCAGTGAATTTCAAAGGTTTTTTTAAATGCTAATTTCTAACTATAACATAGCATTCTCGTTTTTAGAGTGGTGGAGAAAGGTGAGCGTGACCTCCAGACACCTTTTAGCAATCCCACTGTGTGGGATTTACTGGCGGTAACAGGAGGGGTAGTTAACCTCCAACGTCAACCTTGAGGGCCAATTACCCCTTTTATTACCTCCAGTAAGACCCACACAGCAAAATAGCTAACTTGTTATCAGGCCCAGCCCCCTCCCTGCCCCACTGTGCAAACGCACCCCTGACAGGTTGTAAGTTAAGGGATTAAGTCTCCTTGAATTCTCAGGGTCCCTGGGGGCCAACTAGCCCAGAGCGCCAGTAAGCGCCAGAGAGCTGGATTGCAGAGAGGTGTTCGGAGGCCACGCCCATTTTTACCCCAAGCTGCAAACGCAGCTTCTGGTGCACTGCTGCTCAGAGGATGAAGTCCACTTGTGTCCTGAGGTCCTCAGGACACAAGAGGACCTCATCTCCCCCCCAGCAGTGCACCAGAAGCTGCGTTTGCAGATTGGTGTAAAAAGGGGCATGGCCTCGGACCATGTCTCTGCAACGCAGCTCTGTGGCACTTACTGGAGGTACCTGGTGGCCTAGTTGGCCCTTAGGGACCCTCAGGATTGAAGGCAACTTAATCCCCCAATGTAGAACACGCCAGGGTGCACATTTGCACACTTGTTTTGTTAGGCTCGCCCCCTCCCTGCACCACTGTGCAACTGCGCCCCCTGGCACGTTGTGAAATGGAGGATTAATTCCCCCTGAGTCATGAGGGTCCCTGGGTGCCAACTAGACCACCAGGTACCTCCAGTAAGCACTACAGGGATGTATTGCAGAGAGGTGGTCTGAGGCTACGGCCCTTTTTACACCGCTCTGCAACACAATGCACTGACGCTTACTGGAGGTATCTGGTGGGCTAGTTGGCACCCAGGGACCCTCAAGTTTCAAGGGGACTTAATCCGCCAACTTCAAATGCACCACAGGTAGCGTTTGCACAGGTGTCACATCAGGCCCCGCCCCTTCCCTTCACCACTGTGCAAACAGGACCCATGGTGCATTTTACGTTGTGGGATTAAGTCCCCTTGAATCCTGAGGGTCCATGGGGTCTGACTATCCCCCAGGTACCTCCAGTAAGCACCACAGACCAGCGTTGCAGAGAGGTGTAAAAAGGGGCCTGGCCTCAGACCACCTCTCTGCAACACAGCCCTGTGGCACTTACTGGAGGTGCCTGGTGGGCTAGTTGGCCCCCAGGGCCCTCAGGATTGAAGGGGAATTAATTCCCCAACTTAAAGCGCACCACTGGCACGTTTATACAGTGTGGTTTTGTCTAAAGTTTCCCATGGAAATTAAAATGGGGAAAATGAGTTTTGAGACCGCCCTTTTTTCTCAGCCCCCGCTTGATGAATCAGGCAGAAACTTTCAAGATAAGAGCTGACCAGAGTGCCCAACTGGTTTTGAAAATTTCGCGAAAATTCATCAACCAGTGCCAAAGTTATTGGGAAAAGAAAAAAACAATTTTTTAACAAAAACTATATATAAATATATATATATATATAAATATATATATATATATAAATATATATATATATATATATATATATATATTCACTGAAAAAACCATAGGTTATAGACCATATATAGTTAGGAATTAGCATTTAAAATACCTTATTTTACTCACACAAAACCATTGAAATTCCATATATAGTTAGTTGCACTAACTATATATCGCGCACCCGCAATCCACTGCTGATGATGTCACATATTACATCATTCATGACATGGTCAGTGACATCACTGATGACATCACTGATGACATCTCAAATGACATCACTGATGACATCACTGATAACAACATCCAGTGATTTTATGTTTCTGTAAAGTTTAAATATGTCTTACATATTGAAGAATGAGTGGATGTATAAGTGTCTGGACGAAGGATTTAGTAGGTGCATGACTGACTGTATGAGTGAGTGATTAAATGTGTCTCACTGAGTGCATGGGTTAGTGACTAAACTGTCTTAATTTGTGCATCATTATGTCTGTTGTTCTGTAAACTGCTGCATGTGTTGATCAGTAGCTATATGAGTAACTATATGGGTTATTGATTGATTGTCCAAGTATTTGTATGGGAGACTGAGTGTGTGTGTGGCTGGCTGGGAGGTGTGTGACTCTGTGCAGATCAATGTGTACTTATATCAATGATTGTATAACAAGGTAAGTATGTGTTAGTATATGTTTGAAAATGTAAGGTGCTCTATGTTTAACTGTATAGACAAGAACATGGAAGTGTGATTGATTCTTTACAGGACTGACTAGGTGTGTGAGTAACTCCATGGATGAGTGGCAGAGTGTGAGTGTCTGTATAGGTGTATGAGTGCATATGATAGTGTTGTAAAGATGAGTGATTGTATGTATGAATGATTGTATGGGTGAATGAGTGAATGTGTGTGTAGACGTAGGAATCAGTGAGTACATATGTAGTAACTAGTATTGGTGTGTCAATGGTTTCAAAAATTATACTCTGTATTTAACACTGGGTGAAACAGAGGTTATATTAAAATGTGAGGAGATGCATTGTATTGTCACATAAATGATATCATCAGTGATGTGGTCATTGATGTCAAATGAGATGTCATCAGTGATGTCATCAGTGATGTCATTTGAGATGTCATCAGTGATGTCATCAGTGATGTCACTGACCATGTCATGAATGATGTAATATGTGACATCATCAGCAGTGGATTGCGGGTGCGCGATATATAGTTAGTGCAACTAACTATATATGGAATTTCAATGGTTTTGTGTGAGTAAAATAAGGTTTTTTAAATGCTAATTCCTAACTATATATGGTCTATAACCTATGGTTTTTTCAGTGAATTTTCAAGGTTTTGTAAATGCTAATTCCTAACTATATATGGTCTATAACCTATGGTTTTTTTCAGTGAATTTCAATGGTTTTTTAATAGCAAATATCATAAGCTGTCGAATGTCAAGTACGTGGTAAGTGAAAACATTTTCGTGTTTATGCACACTGATCTGCTTTGAATGGTGCCCCCCCCCTCATTTCTATTAGGAGTACTCTCTCTTTGCACATAGTGAAGGGTAGTTAACGCAGGCCTTTGCCCCCGTTGTAATACGTCGTGCCTGCTTCTCTCTCCATTTGATTGACTGTTATCCAAGTATTTACTGTTTTAGAATTGGTTCTCTTTGGTTCATTCTCTATTTACAAACAAACACAGAGTCGCAATACTCTGTTTAGTCTTTGCAGATAACGAAAAATCGTGTAAAAAAAAAGAAAAGGAATCGAGCAAAATCAGTAGGCCACTAATGGGATCTCTTTTTGACCTCGCTAAAATAGAAACATTAGGAACAACCCCTCATGACAAATACAAAACTAGTGAAATGAACTGAACTCCACACAATGATGGCTGCAAAACAGCTCGGCTCCGCCACCCACCCCGCCCAAAATAACGATAAAGAGCGGCTGCCATGATTGGTTGCGGAATGGCCACGACGGAGCTACGAAATGGTACTGCTCTCATGCTAACCCCAGCTTCAGTCTGAAACATCCAGAAACACTGTAGACTACCAATTCGATCAGTTCCGGTAGCGCCCCAATGTAACCCGGTAGAGAAGAACTAGCCCTCCCCTCTTTGACTGATGGTTCTTGTTGCCTGTCCCTTCTGTTGTCATTTAACAGAACTATTTAGCCTGCTGAAAGGGGTTGTGTTCCGACCGCTGGTTGGTGGAGACATTTTGACTATATTCTGGACCTGCGTTGTCGCGTAATGCGTCATATGACGCGCCGCGTTAGCGCATCCGGAAGTCATCCGGGGCGCGCAGCGCGTAACGTAAGCATAACAAGTCATGTGACTTGTTAATAAAAGTTTTCATTGGTTCATTTTACTTTTCTTATTCTAATGATGAAAGGCTTGGTCATATGACCTAAAAATTACGCTTTTTATTACTTCTGAACATTATTTTTTCTTAAATATATGTTATAATGTTCCAGGCTAATGTACTTTCCCGGAAAATTTACAACTGTCCTGCAAGTAAAATATATTCTTTTTCGAGAAAAAGAGCGTTTCTTCGTCCCATGACGGAGCCGTTGAGCAAAAGAGGGTCGACCTGCTGTCTTAGTCGCCGATACGCCTGAATATGAGATTCTTATCGATCACTTTATGTTGCAGGAATAGAAAACACAACAGCCCTTGACCATTTATCTTTACTGCGTTCCTTCGTATTATACCTTTTACCCTTCATGTAATTGGTCTGCTTTATTTCACTTGCCTTTTAATGATTCTAAAACAGTGACTATTATTAAAAACTTTACCAATGTATATACTACTACCATGTTTTCTTTTAAAAACCTTTATTGTGAAAATTTCATTATACAAATACGAGCCTATAACCACGTGGGCCGCCACGGAGCAAACTGTAATCGTATATGATGAGTAGACATTTACACTGTAGAGGAACGTAACGGGCGGGCCATTAGGTTGCAAGAACTAAGGTGTCTAACAGTTACGGAATCGGTGGACGTACATTTTATAATTAAAATACGACAGGGCCAGTTACAATAAAATTATCTAGATATACATTTGCGGGCAAGTACCATGGGTGACGTTAATTTGAACTTTCAATAGTACAGTAATCAATAACACATCAGAACTTAATATCAATAGGGATGTCGAAATATTCAATCAATTCTCGTCCCCGCCCGCCATGTGCTTCAAAACTGCATACGTATCTCGTGATTTCAAGGTTCTGCAACCAGTACACAACAAGGAGTTACGAGTCGCCTTTATTCCGGCGCCATTTTGGGCGAGGACGGGCAGGTCCAGGATATAGTCAAAATGTCTCTACCAACCATCGACTATGATGATGTTCATATGCTGTATTTATTAGAGTAACACTCATCTGTCCACATGAAATTAATTTGCCACAATCTAAACATGTCATTTTAATCTTTCCAAAGTTCTTCTAAATATTTGGGACCGTTTCCCTTGCCTCTGATGCTGTCAGTGCCACTTCTTTGATGAATGTACTAGCAGGTCAGGGGTTCTCCTCCAAATCTCTCTTTTATGCAGCACTATAATTAATTGGTGCCACCTCTCCATATGACGATGCATGGTATAGTTACCATAACTATATTTTTTTTCGGGTCCTCTGGAGAGTTCATCGTGGCAGATGAAGCGTGTAACGTACCGGGCATTTACCTTTTTTTGCATGTACAGGAAAGGAAAAAAAAATCGAGCGTCCGAGTTCTAAGGTGTCCCAGGGCCATTTTAGTGCACCAGGTCCAAATCCAAAGAACAGGCCGCCATTTTGAGAGTCCTGTTGCAGCCGCCTGTCGCTGTAGCATCAAGAGCAGCCGAAACTCAGCTGAATGGCAACTGAAACGGTAAAGGGGCGCCCCACTACAGCAGACGAGCCTCCACCTAGGAAGGCCCGTTCACGCCGCCTCCCCCCCCCTTCGGGCACCCCACGCCGTTATTCGGAGCAGTATTGTAGGATGGCCACACCAGTGCGGCAACTTGCTAGACATCACCTCAGTGGTAACCGAATCTCAACGCCTTGTGGTGTCTTCTATTCAGAAAACATTGTTATGCTGCCTTCGACCTATTCGCCGCAAGTGCGCACGCAACTCAGCTGCATAGCTTGCTAGACACCACCTCGGTGCCATCCGGATCTTGGAATCTCAGCGCCTTTTGGTGTCTTCTCTTCAGAAAATATTGTTGCGCTGCCTTTGGCCCCATTCGCACATCGGTCCGCTACTGACGCCATCTCACAGGCTAATGGGGCGCCCCACGCCGAGTTTCAGCATTGTAGGATGACCACACCAGTACAGCAACTTGCTAGACATCACCTCAGTGCCATCCGGATCTCGGCGCCCCACTGCAGATGAAGTGCCTCTCAACTATGAAACCACCACGGTGACATCCGGATCTTGGCGCGTTGTGCTGCCTTCGGCCTATTCGCACATCGGTCCGCTACTGACGCCATCTCACAGGCTAATGGGGCGCCCCACGCCGAGTTTCAGCATTGTAGGATGACCACACCAGTACAGCAACTTGCTAGACATCACCTCGGTGCCATCCGGATCTCGGCGCCCCACTGCAGATGAAGTGCCTCTCAACTATGAAACCACCACGGTGACATCCGGATCTTGGCGCGTTGTGCTGCCTTCGGCCTATTCGCACATCGGTCCGCTACTGACGCCATCTCACAGACTAATGGGGCGCCCCACGCCGAGTTTCAGCATTGTAGGATGACCACACCAGTGCACCTTACTAGACACCACCTCGGTGCCATCCGGATCTTGGCATCTCAGCGCCTTGTGGTGTCTTCTATTCAGAAAATATTCTTGCGCTACCTTTGCCCCATTCACACATCGGTCCGCTACTGACGCCATCTCACAGGCTAATAGGGCGCCCCACGCCGAGTTTCAGCATTGTAGGATGACCACACCAGTACAGCAACTTGCTAGACATCACCTCGGTGCCATCCGGATCTCGGCGCCCCACTGCAGATGAAGTGCCTCTCAACTATGAAACCACCACGGTGACATCCGGATCTTGGTGCCTTGTGCTGGTTCCGGCCTATTCACACATCGGTCCGCTACTGACGCCATCTCACAGGCTAATGGGGCGCCCCACGCCGAGTTTCAGCATTGTAGGATGACCACACCAGTACAGCAACTTGCTAGACATCACCTCGGTGCCATCCGGATCTTGGCATCTCAACGCCTAGTGGTATCTTCCATACAGAAAATATTGTTGCGCTGCCTTTGGCCCCATTCGCACATCGGTCCGCAACTGACACCATCTCACAGGCCAACAGGGCGCCCCACGCCGACTTTTACCATTGTAGGATGGCCACACCAGTACAGCAACTTGCTAGACATCACCTCGGTGCCATCCGGATCTTGGCATCTCAGCGCCTTGTGGTGTCAGTCAGAAAATATTGTTGCGCTGCCTTTGGCCCCATTCGCACATCAGTCCGCTACTGACACCATCTCACAGGCCAACAGGGCGCCCCACGCCGACTTTTACCATTGTAGGATGGCCACACCAGTGCCACAACTTGCTAGACACCACCTCGGTGCCATCTGGATCTTGGCATCTCAGCGCCTTGTGGTGTCTTCTATTCCGAAAATATTGTTGCGCTGCCTTTGGCCCCATTCGCACATCGGTCCGCTACTGCCGCCATCTCACAGGCCAACGGGGCGCCCCACGCCGACTTTCAACATTGTAGGATGGCCACACCAGTGCGGCAACTTACTAGACACCACCTCGGTGCCATCCGGATCTTGGCGCGTTGTGCTGCCTTCGGCCTATTCGCACATCGGTCCGCAACTGACGCAAACTCACAGGCCAACGGGGCGCCCCACGCCGACTTTCAGCATTGTAGGATGGCCACACCAGTGCTGCAACTTACTGGACACCACCTCGGTGCCATCCGGATCTTGGCGCGTTGTATTGCCTTCGGCCTATTCGCACATCGGTCCGCTACTGACGCCGCCTCACGTGCCAACGTATTTTCTCCGCATTTTATACCCTATGCCGCATAACAGGTCATGTGACTTGTTTATAAAACTTTTCATTGGTTCATTTTACTTTTGGTTTCCTAATGATGGAAGGCTTGATCATATGACCTAAAAACAACACTTTTCATTGGATGAAAACTTTTTTTTTTTCCCAAACGATGAAAACCCCACCTTGTTTCTGGATGTTTCAGACTGAAGCTGGCGTCAGCATGAGAGCACCACCATCTCGTAGCTCCGTCGTGGTCATTCCGCGAGCAATCATGGCAACCGCTCCCCACCAGAAGCCTACAGGAGTCGGGGGCCCCCAAAACTTTTGATGAATCCTCAAGGCGGAGGGGACGCTTTCGAGAATGGGGTCCAAGACCTAGCAGACAAGTGTCCGATTTCCAAGGTGTCCCAGGGCCATTTCAGTGGACCAGGCCCAAAAAGGAAACAGCCTGCCGCCATTTTGAGAGTCCTGTGACAGCCGCCTATCGCTGCACCGCAAGAGTGGGCGCAACTCAGCTGAATTGCGGCTTTTGACACAGTGGACCAAAAACGGACGGAATGGCAACTGAAACGGTAAAGGGGCGCCCCACTACAACAGATGACACTCCACCTGGAGAGGCCCGTTCACGCCGCCTCCCCCGGGGCGCCCCACGCCGTTATTCGGAGCAGCATTGTAGGATACCAAAACCAGTGCGGCAACTTACTGGACATCACCTTGGTGCCATCGTTCTGCTGCCTTGGAACTATTCGCACAACAGTTTGCTACTGATGACCCACCCCCCGCGACGCCCCACGCCGGAAATCTGGACGTTGTGCTGCGTTGGGACTATTCGCACAGCCGACCGCTACTTCGTTGTTTTTCCCTAAAAATGTTTATATGTTATTACTGTTTTTGTTTTCTTGTATATATTTATAAGTTATTAAAGTTTTATAATCTTACTACTTTGTCGGAGTGCTATATATTTTTAATGTGACACATAATTGTAAAAACTTTGATGTACAAAGAGTCATCCCTGGAATCTTCCGCTTCAGGCTCGGTCCCCTCCCCAATCACAATACAGGATGGTTTTCAGATAATAGGAACGCGTCTGCTGTGACGGATCTCATCGAGTGTGGGCCTTGATCTACTATAACTCCTTTGAAGAGGGGTGATTCTTTACAGCTGGGGCCATAAACTACATCTGCAGGGCTAGCTGATACCCTAGGACCGGCCTGGACAATCGGACACAGAGGAAAAGGAGTGTCAGAGGGTGCGGTAGTGAATAGGGCGAAAGGGAGGTGTCGGGCGGGCACAGGGTGTGATTCTCAGGGAAGAGCAGCGCAGATGGGGGGAGGTTTATTACCCATGCATAAGACAAAGAGCGGGGGTGACCACTGCCTGGGGGAGATGCTTGCGAGGGTGGGGAGCCATGCTAAGGATCGACAGCGTGCACAGAGTGGGTCTGGTCAACGCATCTAAAATGGCTGCCGTGCACGACAAAAGTGTGGCATTTGAAAAAAGACAAGATGGCGCAGACAATGTTTTTCAACACTTCCTGATTTCCTTCGAATCGAACGTTAACAGACGTTGGGGCATATTACCAAAGTTAAGCGATATTTATCCCTAACGATGCTTAGCAACGATTTTTTTACCGCTAAGCATCGTCAGAAATTATCACAGATAAACCTTGCTATTATCAAGGTTTATCGCAAATACGATAAAAAACGACCGCAATGCATTAATATCGCTGAAAACTCAGCGATATTCATGCATTACCGAGCTAATGCTCTTAGCCATGTTATCCACCTCCCATTGGATAACATGGCTAAGAACTGCTCAGGGCAGGTGCTAGCTTTTGGAGATATTCGCGCTTATCGCGAATATTTCCAAAAGTTGATAATAGGAGATAGCGATGTTAGCGACTGTTTCCAGTCGCTAACATCTTGGCATGCCCACTTTGCATGTCATTAGTGATAAATATCACTCACATGCAAAGTGGGGCCCAAGATGGTCGCTATCTCCTACTAGCCGTCGCTAACTGGTGTTAGCAACAGCTAGGTAATACAGATATAATTTTATCTCCGCGAAGCGGAGCGCTGTTACAGATATATATCTTGTTTTTGAACGTTAATTTCTCAAAATCCACTGAAGCACATATATTGAGACCTAGCAAAGGCACATCGAGCTACCAGTCCCTACAATTTTGCCAAGTTTCGTACAAATCCATTCAGCCGTTCGATTATTATTATTATTATTTTTTTTGCCCCGCGGGGCCCTTTTAAAACCTCCACATCAAACCTAAGAGGTCAAGGAGGATCTACTATGCCCCCTTATGGTCATTTGCCCCTTCGCTTTGGCCTCCTCTTGTCTCTTGATCCTACCGAGAGACAAGATGGCGGCCGCTACGGACTGTTTGCAATGTTTACAGACGCCGGAGAACCAATCAGCTTCGCAAACCTCCGTTACGCGAAGCGGAGCGCTGTTACAGATATATATCTTTTTTTGAACGTTAATTTCTCAAAATCCACTGGAGCCATATATTGAGACCTAGCAAAGGCACATCGGGCTACCAGTCCCTAATATTTTACCAAGTTTCGTGCAAATCCATTCAGCCGTTCGATTATTATTATTATTATTTTTTTTTGCCTCGCGGGACCCTTTTAAAACCTCCACATCAAACCTAGGGGGTCAGCGAGGATCTACTATGCCCCCTTATGGTCATTTGCCCCTTCGCTTTGGCCTCCTCTTGTCTCTCGATCCTACCGAGAGACAAGATGGCGGCCGCTACGGACTGTTTGGAATGTTCACAGACGCCGGAGAACCAATCAGCTTCGCTTCACAAAGCTCCGTACCGCGAAAAGTCCGCGAACCGGAGCGCTGCCCGGTCCGCTGTTACAGATATATATCTTTTTTTGAACGTTAATTTCTCAAAATCCACTGGAGCACATATATTGAGACCTAGCAAAGGCACATCGGGCTACCAGTCCCTACAATTTTGCCAAGTTTCGTGCAAATCCATTCAGCCGTTCGGGCTAAAAGTGAGGCCAACCGCCCTATGGAAAACTCAATGTTAAAAACACGTTTTGGGACCCCCCTTTTTTCTCGGCCCCCCCTTGACGAACCCCCCCCCAAATTTTCAAGGGCTGCTCAGAAACAAAATGTGCCATTTTCCTGAAAATTTCAGCCAATTCCGTCCACAAACGCCAAAGTTATTAGACATAGAATTTTCAAAAATCCCATAGAGAAAAAATCCTAACTATATATACCTACTGGCGACCACCAGTAGGTAATATATATATATATGTTTGTGTGAGTGTCTGTAGCTGCCTGTATGCAACAGCAATGCCTGACTGGGTTAGGGAGAGCATTGAGACTCCCCCCTGCGGTCCCAGGGAAATGGACAAAAGGGAGCAAAGAGAGGCAGGATTAAGGTCAGTAACAAGGAGAAAGAGGCAAGATAAAGGTGAGAAACAAGCAAAAAGAGGCAGAATAAAGGTCAGCAATGAGCAGAAAGAGGCAAGATAAAGGTGAGAAATGAGTAGAAAGAGGCAGAGCAAAGGTCAACAATGAGCAGAAAGAGGCCAAATAGAGGTCAGAAATGATCAGCAAGAGTAGGAATAAAGTTCAGGAGCAAGCAGAAAGAAGCAAAACAACAGGCAATATGAGCAGAAAGGTGCAACATAAAGGACAAGAGTGAGCAGAGAAGAGGCAGAAAAATGAGAAAATTAACAGAGGAGCCTCATGACTGCATAGAGTAGCTGACTACAGGCAAGCTGGACAGGAGAACTATCACAGGGGGAGCTGGCATGCAGACCTGTTCCCATGTGCCCACTACTTTTGTACTGCACACCCACTCACAAACCCACTCACACACTAATGTACCCACTCACAGACCCACTCAGGGACTCCGAATCCACTGAGAGACACATATGCATCCACTCACAGATCCATTTAAGTACTCATTCACACAGTCACAGGACCGCTGATAGACTCACACACACACTCACAGACTCACTCAGAGACACACACCCACTCACAAACTCATTTACCAACTCACAGATCCACTCTGAGACTCACACACCCATTCACAGATCCACTCACGCACCCACTCACAGACCCATTCAGAGACTATCACAGACCCAATCAGACACTCATCCATCCAGTCACAAACGTTCTCAAACACTCAGGTTCCCATTCACGGACCCAGTCAGAAACATATGCACCGCCTCACAGATCCACTCAGAGACTTACAGACTCACTCATAGACCCACTCTGATAGTCCCATAAACACTTACTCACCCACTCAGATACTCATGCACCCACTTACTCACCTACACAGAGACTCATACACCAACTCACCTACCTATCCAGCCACTCACACACCCACTCTCAAAGGTTACAGGATACATTTAGTAATCTAAAAAAATAAAATATATATACATTCTCTAAAAAAAACAAAGACTACCGAGACTTTATAGTTAGCAAATAGATTTTGTTTAAAACATAGAAATTCAATGGAAAAAAAAACAGTTACAGGGATGTTATAGTTAAGTAATACAATTAAAAAAAAACTTTAAAATTCACTGGAAATACCCAAAGGTTAAAGGGCCGTTTTAGTTAGACTCACATTTCACTCACAGAAAACCATTGAAATTCAGCAGTTATAGTTACCTGAGCTAACCATAACTTATGCCCGTAATGCACTGCTTATGACCTCACATATTACATCGCACATTTATTGGTCAGTGACCTCATAGATGACATCTAAAATTACATCGCTAATGACATCATTAAAAGACCCACTCACACACTCATATAACCTTTTAATCATCCACTCTCATTCCATTCCCATTCAAAGATCCATGCAAATACTGAGACACTCATTCATATAGCTACTCACACAACCACTCACTCACCAATACATCCACTCACGCAGCTACTCATAGACCCTTACAGCTACTCAAACACCCACAACACCACTTCCACTCACAGGCCCATACAGCCAGGCACACACTCGCTCAGACACCCCTACAATCACTCACTCAGCCATAAAGCTACTAACATACCCATTCAAGCACCCACACAGCTACTCGCGCAACCCCTCAATCACCCTTACTGCCACTCACTCAGCCATAAAGCTACTACTAGAACTACTCACTCATCCATGTAGACATTCACAAATGCATTCACTCATCCTGAAAACCACTTCCATGCCCATTCATACATTATTAGAATCACTCACAATCCCACGCATGCATGTATACAGCAACTCACATAAATACTATGTAAAACAGTCACTCACACACTCACACACCCACTCAACTACTTATACACCCAGTCAAACAGCCACTCACTTACCTATGCATCCACTTACACACCCAGTCTCTCAACCCAAAGAGCCATTAAGTCATCCATACAGCTACTGACACACACACACTCATCCACCCATAGAGCCACTCACACATTCACCACAGTCACTGATACAGCCACATACACACTCACACACCCATACAGCCACTCACACAAGCAGTCACTCACCCTTTCAGCTATTCACACACCCACTTATTGACCAATCCAGCCACTCACACACCCACCCACACACCCAAATTGCCACTTAGACAACCACTCCCACTCTGATACAGACAGTCACAGTACCACTCAGATTACATATATTATAAACAGTATCACTCGTTAGTAGTACAAAACAGTGGCATAACAAAGGCCCCCTTAGCCCCTGCAGTGTTGTGGCCCCCAAGCTCCAGGGGCCCCCTCAGTACAGAAACCTGGCCTGAGAACTCCTGAGTAAGTGCGGAGGGTGGCCCCTCCATGTACTTTGCAGGGGGCACACCTTCATGTTTTGTTAGGCCACTTGTACAAAAAGAATAGTAATTTAACTTATATATAAGCTTAGTATATATTTTTAACGCTCCGAAACTTTTATGAAATGCTTACACTCATTGAATGATGTCATCAGTGATGTCATCCGAGATGTCATGAATGATGTCATCAGTTATGTCACTGACCATGTCATGAGTGATGTAATATGTGAGGTTATAAGCAGTGCATTGCAGGGGTGTAAAATGTTCTTATCTCAGGTAACTATGACTACTGAATTCCAATGGTTTTGTGCGGGTGAAATCTGAGCCTAACTATAACATCCCTGTAACCTTTGGTGTTTTCAGTGAATTTCTAAGGTTTGTTTAAATTCTTTTTCCTAGCTATAAAGTCCCTGTAACCTTAGTTTTTTTCATTGAATATATATACATATATCCCGTTCTGTGCCTGCATCAGCCAACGGCCGTCGCGAACACCACCTCGCTGGTGCTACGCAGGTTCGTTGGCCGACGCAGCCCTGCCCACTCATTACTTCTCCCGTACTGCGGTAGAATTTGCGCTACGGTTAAATATATATATATATATACATATACTCACTGAAAAAAACATGTTTCAATGACATTCTAGTTAGTTGGACATTTCACTCATACAAAACCAGAGAAATTCCGCCGTTATTGTTAATTCAGCTATCACTCGCGCCCCGCAATGCACTGCGGATGGCGTCACATATTACATCATTCATGAGATGGTCAGTGACATCACTGATGACATCTCAAATTACATTAATGATGACATCACTGATGACATCATCCAGTGACGGAATGCATGGGTTAGTGACTAAACTGTGTGAATGTCTGTATCAGTCTGTCTGTTGTTGTCTATGCTGCTGCATATGTTGGTCAGTAGCTACATGAGTGTCTATACGGGTTATCGATTGGTTGCCTGAGTATTTGTATGGGTGCCTGAGTGTGTTTGGGGTTGGGGGAGGTGTGCATAGATGTTTGAGTGGTTGATTCACTGGGTGTATGGGTTCAAGAGTACATGTGGAAACAGCTGTATGTGTGGGTGAGTGTGTGTATGGGTGTGTCAGTGAGTGAATGGATGTCTCAGTGGTACATGTCCAAGTAACTATGGGGCATATAATCAAGAACTGCGATAAAATTATCGCCACTTTTGCAGCAGGAAACTGCCGCTACAACGGTGATAATGGGCTTGATAATATGCCCTTGTGAATTCCCATAGCAGCCCAGGTTACCACCAGAACCTGGGCTGCTATGGGAATTCACAAGGACATATTATCAAGCCCATTATCGCCGTTTTAGCGGCAGTTTCCTGTCGCTAAAGCAGCGATAATTTTATTGCAGTTCTTGATAATATTCCCCAACATATGTAAAAGCAGTGTATGTGAGAGTTGGAGTATATAAATGACTATACGTGAGAGTCAGTGATTGTGAGAGTGGCTGTATGGATGAGTGTGTACTTGTATCAGAGATTATATAAGAGAGTAAGTATGCATTTGTTTCTGTATGAATAAGCGATGTGGTGTGTGTATAACTGTATAAGTGAGTAAATGGAAGTGTGATTGATTCTTTGCATGACTGACTAGGTGTGTGAGTAACTCTGGATGAGCGGTGGTGTGTAAGTGTCTGTATAGGTGTATGAGGGCATATGATAGTGTTGTATTGATGAGTGACTGCATGTATGAGTAATTGTATGGGTGAATGAGTGGATGTGTGAATAGACCTAGTAGTCAGTGAGTGTGTATGTAGGAATTGGTATTGGTGTGTCGATGGTTTTGAAAATTGTAGTCTGTATTTTACTGTGGGTGTATCAAAGGTTATATTAGGGTGTGAGGATGTGTATCAGATTTTCACGTGGCTGATGTCATTAGTGATGTCATTTGAGATGTCATCAGTGATGTCATCAGTGATGTCACTGACCATGTCATGAATGATGTACTATGTGACGTCATCAGCTGTGCATTGTGGGGGCTCGAGTTAAAGTTAGCTGAACTAACTATAACGGTGGAATTTCTCTGGTTTTGTATGAGTGAATATCCAACTAACTACAACGTCCCTAAAACCCATGTTTTTTCAGTGAATTTTCAAGGTTTTTCAATTGCTAATTCTAACTATAACGTACCTGAAACCTATGGTTTTTTCAGTGAATTTCAAAGGTTTTTTTAAATGCTAATTTCTAACTATAACATAGCATTCTCGTTTTTAGAGTGGTGGAGAAAGGTGAGCGTGACCTCCAGACACCTTTTAGCAATCCCACTGTGTGGGATTTACTGGCGGTAACAGGAGGGGTAGTTAACCTCCAACGTCAACCTTGAGGGCCAATTACCCCTTTTATTACCTCCAGTAAGACCCACACAGCAAAATAGCTAACTTGTTATCAGGCCCAGCCCCCTCCCTGCCCCACTGTGCAAACGCACCCCTGACAGGTTGTAAGTTAAGGGATTAAGTCTCCTTGAATTCTCAGGGTCCCTGGGGGCCAACTAGCCCAGAGCGCCAGTAAGCGCCAGAGAGCTGGATTGCAGAGAGGTGTTCGGAGGCCACGCCCATTTTTACCCCAAGCTGCAAACGCAGCTTCTGGTGCACTGCTGCTCAGAGGATGAAGTCCACTTGTGTCCTGAGGTCCTCAGGACACAAGAGGACCTCATCTCCCCCCCAGCAGTGCACCAGAAGCTGCGTTTGCAGATTGGTGTAAAAAGGGGCATGGCCTCGGACCATGTCTCTGCAACGCAGCTCTGTGGCACTTACTGGAGGTACCTGGTGGCCTAGTTGGCCCTTAGGGACCCTCAGGATTGAAGGCAACTTAATCCCCCAATGTAGAACACGCCAGGGTGCACATTTGCACACTTGTTTTGTTAGGCTCGCCCCCTCCCTGCACCACTGTGCAACTGCGCCCCCTGGCACGTTGTGAAATGGAGGATTAATTCCCCCTGAGTCATGAGGGTCCCTGGGTGCCAACTAGACCACCAGGTACCTCCAGTAAGCACTACAGGGATGTATTGCAGAGAGGTGGTCTGAGGCTACGGCCCTTTTTACACCGCTCTGCAACACAATGCACTGACGCTTACTGGAGGTATCTGGTGGGCTAGTTGGCACCCAGGGACCCTCAAGTTTCAAGGGGACTTAATCCGCCAACTTCAAATGCACCACAGGTAGCGTTTGCACAGGTGTCACATCAGGCCCCGCCCCTTCCCTTCACCACTGTGCAAACAGGACCCATGGTGCATTTTACGTTGTGGGATTAAGTCCCCTTGAATCCTGAGGGTCCATGGGGTCTGACTATCCCCCAGGTACCTCCAGTAAGCACCACAGACCAGCGTTGCAGAGAGGTGTAAAAAGGGGCCTGGCCTCAGACCACCTCTCTGCAACACAGCCCTGTGGCACTTACTGGAGGTGCCTGGTGGGCTAGTTGGCCCCCAGGGCCCTCAGGATTGAAGGGGAATTAATTCCCCAACTTAAAGCGCACCACTGGCACGTTTATACAGTGTGGTTTTGTCTAAAGTTTCCCATGGAAATTAAAATGGGGAAAATGAGTTTTGAGACCGCCCTTTTTTCTCAGCCCCCGCTTGATGAATCAGGCAGAAACTTTCAAGATAAGAGCTGACCAGAGTGCCCAACTGGTTTTGAAAATTTCGCGAAAATTCATCAACCAGTGCCAAAGTTATTGGGAAAAGAAAAAAACAATTTTTTAACAAAAACTATATATAAATATATATATATATATAAATATATATATATATATAAATATATATATATATATATATATATATATATTCACTGAAAAAACCATAGGTTATAGACCATATATAGTTAGGAATTAGCATTTAAAATACCTTATTTTACTCACACAAAACCATTGAAATTCCATATATAGTTAGTTGCACTAACTATATATCGCGCACCCGCAATCCACTGCTGATGATGTCACATATTACATCATTCATGACATGGTCAGTGACATCACTGATGACATCACTGATGACATCTCAAATGACATCACTGATGACATCACTGATAACAACATCCAGTGATTTTATGTTTCTGTAAAGTTTAAATATGTCTTACATATTGAAGAATGAGTGGATGTATAAGTGTCTGGACGAAGGATTTAGTAGGTGCATGACTGACTGTATGAGTGAGTGATTAAATGTGTCTCACTGAGTGCATGGGTTAGTGACTAAACTGTCTTAATTTGTGCATCATTATGTCTGTTGTTCTGTAAACTGCTGCATGTGTTGATCAGTAGCTATATGAGTAACTATATGGGTTATTGATTGATTGTCCAAGTATTTGTATGGGAGACTGAGTGTGTGTGTGGCTGGCTGGGAGGTGTGTGACTCTGTGCAGATCAATGTGTACTTATATCAATGATTGTATAACAAGGTAAGTATGTGTTAGTATATGTTTGAAAATGTAAGGTGCTCTATGTTTAACTGTATAGACAAGAACATGGAAGTGTGATTGATTCTTTACAGGACTGACTAGGTGTGTGAGTAACTCCATGGATGAGTGGCAGAGTGTGAGTGTCTGTATAGGTGTATGAGTGCATATGATAGTGTTGTAAAGATGAGTGATTGTATGTATGAATGATTGTATGGGTGAATGAGTGAATGTGTGTGTAGACGTAGGAATCAGTGAGTACATATGTAGTAACTAGTATTGGTGTGTCAATGGTTTCAAAAATTATACTCTGTATTTAACACTGGGTGAAACAGAGGTTATATTAAAATGTGAGGAGATGCATTGTATTGTCACATAAATGATATCATCAGTGATGTGGTCATTGATGTCAAATGAGATGTCATCAGTGATGTCATCAGTGATGTCATTTGAGATGTCATCAGTGATGTCATCAGTGATGTCACTGACCATGTCATGAATGATGTAATATGTGACATCATCAGCAGTGGATTGCGGGTGCGCGATATATAGTTAGTGCAACTAACTATATATGGAATTTCAATGGTTTTGTGTGAGTAAAATAAGGTTTTTTAAATGCTAATTCCTAACTATATATGGTCTATAACCTATGGTTTTTTCAGTGAATTTTCAAGGTTTTGTAAATGCTAATTCCTAACTATATATGGTCTATAACCTATGGTTTTTTTCAGTGAATTTCAATGGTTTTTTAATAGCAAATATCATAAGCTGTCGAATGTCAAGTACGTGGTAAGTGAAAACATTTTCGTGTTTATGCACACTGATCTGCTTTGAATGGTGCCCCCCCCCTCATTTCTATTAGGAGTACTCTCTCTTTGCACATAGTGAAGGGTAGTTAACGCAGGCCTTTGCCCCCGTTGTAATACGTCGTGCCTGCTTCTCTCTCCATTTGATTGACTGTTATCCAAGTATTTACTGTTTTAGAATTGGTTCTCTTTGGTTCATTCTCTATTTACAAACAAACACAGAGTCGCAATACTCTGTTTAGTCTTTGCAGATAACGAAAAATCGTGTAAAAAAAAAGAAAAGGAATCGAGCAAAATCAGTAGGCCACTAATGGGATCTCTTTTTGACCTCGCTAAAATAGAAACATTAGGAACAACCCCTCATGACAAATACAAAACTAGTGAAATGAACTGAACTCCACACAATGATGGCTGCAAAACAGCTCGGCTCCGCCACCCACCCCGCCCAAAATAACGATAAAGAGCGGCTGCCATGATTGGTTGCGGAATGGCCACGACGGAGCTACGAAATGGTACTGCTCTCATGCTAACCCCAGCTTCAGTCTGAAACATCCAGAAACACTGTAGACTACCAATTCGATCAGTTCCGGTAGCGCCCCAATGTAACCCGGTAGAGAAGAACTAGCCCTCCCCTCTTTGACTGATGGTTCTTGTTGCCTGTCCCTTCTGTTGTCATTTAACAGAACTATTTAGCCTGCTGAAAGGGGTTGTGTTCCGACCGCTGGTTGGTGGAGACATTTTGACTATATTCTGGACCTGCGTTGTCGCGTAATGCGTCATATGACGCGCCGCGTTAGCGCATCCGGAAGTCATCCGGGGCGCGCAGCGCGTAACGTAAGCATAACAAGTCATGTGACTTGTTAATAAAAGTTTTCATTGGTTCATTTTACTTTTCTTATTCTAATGATGAAAGGCTTGGTCATATGACCTAAAAATTACGCTTTTTATTACTTCTGAACATTATTTTTTCTTAAATATATGTTATAATGTTCCAGGCTAATGTACTTTCCCGGAAAATTTACAACTGTCCTGCAAGTAAAATATATTCTTTTTCGAGAAAAAGAGCGTTTCTTCGTCCCATGACGGAGCCGTTGAGCAAAAGAGGGTCGACCTGCTGTCTTAGTCGCCGATACGCCTGAATATGAGATTCTTATCGATCACTTTATGTTGCAGGAATAGAAAACACAACAGCCCTTGACCATTTATCTTTACTGCGTTCCTTCGTATTATACCTTTTACCCTTCATGTAATTGGTCTGCTTTATTTCACTTGCCTTTTAATGATTCTAAAACAGTGACTATTATTAAAAACTTTACCAATGTATATACTACTACCATGTTTTCTTTTAAAAACCTTTATTGTGAAAATTTCATTATACAAATACGAGCCTATAACCACGTGGGCCGCCACGGAGCAAACTGTAATCGTATATGATGAGTAGACATTTACACTGTAGAGGAACGTAACGGGCGGGCCATTAGGTTGCAAGAACTAAGGTGTCTAACAGTTACGGAATCGGTGGACGTACATTTTATAATTAAAATACGACAGGGCCAGTTACAATAAAATTATCTAGATATACATTTGCGGGCAAGTACCATGGGTGACGTTAATTTGAACTTTCAATAGTACAGTAATCAATAACACATCAGAACTTAATATCAATAGGGATGTCGAAATATTCAATCAATTCTCGTCCCCGCCCGCCATGTGCTTCAAAACTGCATACGTATCTCGTGATTTCAAGGTTCTGCAACCAGTACACAACAAGGAGTTACGAGTCGCCTTTATTCCGGCGCCATTTTGGGCGAGGACGGGCAGGTCCAGGATATAGTCAAAATGTCTCTACCAACCATCGACTATGATGATGTTCATATGCTGTATTTATTAGAGTAACACTCATCTGTCCACATGAAATTAATTTGCCACAATCTAAACATGTCATTTTAATCTTTCCAAAGTTCTTCTAAATATTTGGGACCGTTTCCCTTGCCTCTGATGCTGTCAGTGCCACTTCTTTGATGAATGTACTAGCAGGTCAGGGGTTCTCCTCCAAATCTCTCTTTTATGCAGCACTATAATTAATTGGTGCCACCTCTCCATATGACGATGCATGGTATAGTTACCATAACTATATTTTTTTTCGGGTCCTCTGGAGAGTTCATCGTGGCAGATGAAGCGTGTAACGTACCGGGCATTTACCTTTTTTTGCATGTACAGGAAAGGAAAAAAAAATCGAGCGTCCGAGTTCTAAGGTGTCCCAGGGCCATTTTAGTGCACCAGGTCCAAATCCAAAGAACAGGCCGCCATTTTGAGAGTCCTGTTGCAGCCGCCTGTCGCTGTAGCATCAAGAGCAGCCGAAACTCAGCTGAATGGCAACTGAAACGGTAAAGGGGCGCCCCACTACAGCAGACGAGCCTCCACCTAGGAAGGCCCGTTCACGCCGCCTCCCCCCCCCTTCGGGCACCCCACGCCGTTATTCGGAGCAGTATTGTAGGATGGCCACACCAGTGCGGCAACTTGCTAGACATCACCTCAGTGGTAACCGAATCTCAACGCCTTGTGGTGTCTTCTATTCAGAAAACATTGTTATGCTGCCTTCGACCTATTCGCCGCAAGTGCGCACGCAACTCAGCTGCATAGCTTGCTAGACACCACCTCGGTGCCATCCGGATCTTGGAATCTCAGCGCCTTTTGGTGTCTTCTCTTCAGAAAATATTGTTGCGCTGCCTTTGGCCCCATTCGCACATCGGTCCGCTACTGACGCCATCTCACAGGCTAATGGGGCGCCCCACGCCGAGTTTCAGCATTGTAGGATGACCACACCAGTACAGCAACTTGCTAGACATCACCTCAGTGCCATCCGGATCTCGGCGCCCCACTGCAGATGAAGTGCCTCTCAACTATGAAACCACCACGGTGACATCCGGATCTTGGCGCGTTGTGCTGCCTTCGGCCTATTCGCACATCGGTCCGCTACTGACGCCATCTCACAGGCTAATGGGGCGCCCCACGCCGAGTTTCAGCATTGTAGGATGACCACACCAGTACAGCAACTTGCTAGACATCACCTCGGTGCCATCCGGATCTCGGCGCCCCACTGCAGATGAAGTGCCTCTCAACTATGAAACCACCACGGTGACATCCGGATCTTGGCGCGTTGTGCTGCCTTCGGCCTATTCGCACATCGGTCCGCTACTGACGCCATCTCACAGACTAATGGGGCGCCCCACGCCGAGTTTCAGCATTGTAGGATGACCACACCAGTGCACCTTACTAGACACCACCTCGGTGCCATCCGGATCTTGGCATCTCAGCGCCTTGTGGTGTCTTCTATTCAGAAAATATTCTTGCGCTACCTTTGCCCCATTCACACATCGGTCCGCTACTGACGCCATCTCACAGGCTAATAGGGCGCCCCACGCCGAGTTTCAGCATTGTAGGATGACCACACCAGTACAGCAACTTGCTAGACATCACCTCGGTGCCATCCGGATCTCGGCGCCCCACTGCAGATGAAGTGCCTCTCAACTATGAAACCACCACGGTGACATCCGGATCTTGGTGCCTTGTGCTGGTTCCGGCCTATTCACACATCGGTCCGCTACTGACGCCATCTCACAGGCTAATGGGGCGCCCCACGCCGAGTTTCAGCATTGTAGGATGACCACACCAGTACAGCAACTTGCTAGACATCACCTCGGTGCCATCCGGATCTTGGCATCTCAACGCCTAGTGGTATCTTCCATACAGAAAATATTGTTGCGCTGCCTTTGGCCCCATTCGCACATCGGTCCGCAACTGACACCATCTCACAGGCCAACAGGGCGCCCCACGCCGACTTTTACCATTGTAGGATGGCCACACCAGTACAGCAACTTGCTAGACATCACCTCGGTGCCATCCGGATCTTGGCATCTCAGCGCCTTGTGGTGTCAGTCAGAAAATATTGTTGCGCTGCCTTTGGCCCCATTCGCACATCAGTCCGCTACTGACACCATCTCACAGGCCAACAGGGCGCCCCACGCCGACTTTTACCATTGTAGGATGGCCACACCAGTGCCACAACTTGCTAGACACCACCTCGGTGCCATCTGGATCTTGGCATCTCAGCGCCTTGTGGTGTCTTCTATTCCGAAAATATTGTTGCGCTGCCTTTGGCCCCATTCGCACATCGGTCCGCTACTGCCGCCATCTCACAGGCCAACGGGGCGCCCCACGCCGACTTTCAACATTGTAGGATGGCCACACCAGTGCGGCAACTTACTAGACACCACCTCGGTGCCATCCGGATCTTGGCGCGTTGTGCTGCCTTCGGCCTATTCGCACATCGGTCCGCTACTGACGCAAACTCACAGGCCAACGGGGCGCCCCACGCCGACTTTCAGCATTGTAGGATGGCCACACCAGTGCTGCAACTTACTGGACACCACCTCGGTGCCATCCGGATCTTGGCGCGTTGTATTGCCTTCGGCCTATTCGCACATCGGTCCGCTACTGACGCCGCCTCACGTGCCAACGTATTTTCTCCGCATTTTATACCCTATGCCGCATAACAGGTCATGTGACTTGTTTATAAAACTTTTCATTGGTTCATTTTACTTTTGGTTTCCTAATGATGGAAGGCTTGATCATATGACCTAAAAACAACACTTTTCATTGGATGAAAACTTTTTTTTTTTCCCAAACGATGAAAACCCCACCTTGTTTCTGGATGTTTCAGACTGAAGCTGGCGTCAGCATGAGAGCACCACCATCTCGTAGCTCCGTCGTGGTCATTCCGCGAGCAATCATGGCAACCGCTCCCCACCAGAAGCCTACAGGAGTCGGGGGCCCCCAAAACTTTTGATGAATCCTCAAGGCGGAGGGGACGCTTTCGAGAATGGGGTCCAAGACCTAGCAGACAAGTGTCCGATTTCCAAGGTGTCCCAGGGCCATTTCAGTGGACCAGGCCCAAAAAGGAAACAGCCTGCCGCCATTTTGAGAGTCCTGTGACAGCCGCCTATCGCTGCACCGCAAGAGTGGGCGCAACTCAGCTGAATTGCGGCTTTTGACACAGTGGACCAAAAACGGACGGAATGGCAACTGAAACGGTAAAGGGGCGCCCCACTACAACAGATGACACTCCACCTGGAGAGGCCCGTTCATGCCGCCTCCCCCGGGGCGCCCCACGCCGTTATTCGGAGCAGCATTGTAGGATACCAAAACCAGTGCGGCAACTTACTGGACATCACCTTGGTGCCATCGTTCTGCTGCCTTGGAACTATTCGCACAACAGTTTGCTACTGATGACCCACCCCCCGCGACGCCCCACGCCGGAAATCTGGACGTTGTGCTGCGTTGGGACTATTCGCACAGCCGACCGCTACTTCGTTGTTTTTCCCTAAAAATGTTTATATGTTATTACTGTTTTTGTTTTCTTGTATATATTTATAAGTTATTAAAGTTTTATAATCTTACTACTTTGTCGGAGTGCTATATATTTTTAATGTGACACATAATTGTAAAAACTTTGATGTACAAAGAGTCATCCCTGGAATCTTCCGCTTCAGGCTCGGTCCCCTCCCCAATCACAATACAGGATGGTTTTCAGATAATAGCAACGCTTCTGCTGTGACGGATCTCATCGAGTGTGGGCCTTGATCTACTATAACTCCTTTGAAGAGGGGTGATTCTTTACAGCTGTGGCCATAAACTACATCTGCAGGGCTAGCTGATACCCTAGGACCGGCCTGGACAATCGGACACAGAGGAAAAGGAGTGTCAGAGGGTGCGGTAGTGAATAGGGCGAAAGGGAGGTGTCGGGCGGGCACAGGGTGTGATTCTCAGGGAAGAGCAGCGCAGATGGGGGGAGGTTTATTACCCATGCATAAGACAAAGAGCGGGGGTGACCACTGCCTGGGGGAGATGCTTGCGAGGGTGGGGAGCCATGCTAAGGATCGACAGCGTGCACAGAGTGGGTCTGGTCAACGCATCTAAAATGGCTGCCGTGCACGACAAAAGTGTGGCATTTGAAAAAAGACAAGATGGCGCAGACAATGTTTTTCAACACTTCCTGATTTCCTTCGAATCGAACGTTAACAGACGTTGGGGCATATTACCAAAGTTAAGCGATATTTATCCCTAACGATGCTTAGCAACGATTTTTTTACCGCTAAGCATCGTCAGAAATTATCACAGATAAACCTTGCTATTATCAAGGTTTATCGCAAATACGATAAAAAACGACCGCAATGCATTAATATCGCTGAAAACTCAGCGATATTCATGCATTACCGAGCTAATGCTCTTAGCCATGTTATCCACCTCCCATTGGATAACATGGCTAAGAACTGCTCAGGGCAGGTGCTAGCTTTTGGAGATATTCGCGCTTATCGCGAATATTTCCAAAAGTTGATAATAGGAGATAGCGATGTTAGCGACTGTTTCCAGTCGCTAACATCTTGGCATGCCCACTTTGCATGTCATTAGTGATAAATATCACTCACATGCAAAGTGGGGCCCAAGATGGTCGCTATCTCCTACTAGCCGTCGCTAACTGGTGTTAGCAACAGCTAGGTAATACAGATATAATTTTATCTCCGCGAAGCGGAGCGCTGTTACAGATATATATCTTGTTTTTGAACGTTAATTTCTCAAAATCCACTGAAGCACATATATTGAGACCTAGCAAAGGCACATCGAGCTACCAGTCCCTACAATTTTGCCAAGTTTCGTACAAATCCATTCAGCCGTTCGATTATTATTATTATTATTTTTTTTGCCCCGCGGGGCCCTTTTAAAACCTCCACATCAAACCTAAGAGGTCAAGGAGGATCTACTATGCCCCCTTATGGTCATTTGCCCCTTCGCTTTGGCCTCCTCTTGTCTCTTGATCCTACCGAGAGACAAGATGGCGGCCGCTACGGACTGTTTGCAATGTTTACAGACGCCGGAGAACCAATCAGCTTCGCAAACCTCCGTTACGCGAAGCGGAGCGCTGTTACAGATATATATCTTTTTTTGAACGTTAATTTCTCAAAATCCACTGGAGCCATATATTGAGACCTAGCAAAGGCACATCGGGCTACCAGTCCCTAATATTTTACCAAGTTTCGTGCAAATCCATTCAGCCGTTCGATTATTATTATTATTATTTTTTTTTGCCTCGCGGGACCCTTTTAAAACCTCCACATCAAACCTAGGGGGTCAGCGAGGATCTACTATGCCCCCTTATGGTCATTTGCCCCTTCGCTTTGGCCTCCTCTTGTCTCTCGATCCTACCGAGAGACAAGATGGCGGCCGCTACGGACTGTTTGGAATGTTCACAGACGCCGGAGAACCAATCAGCTTCGCTTCACAAAGCTCCGTACCGCGAAAAGTCCGCGAACCGGAGCGCTGCCCGGTCCGCTGTTACAGATATATATCTTTTTTTGAACGTTAATTTCTCAAAATCCACTGGAGCACATATATTGAGACCTAGCAAAGGCACATCGGGCTACCAGTCCCTACAATTTTGCCAAGTTTCGTGCAAATCCATTCAGCCGTTCGGGCTAAAAGTGAGGCCAACCGCCCTATGGAAAACTCAATGTTAAAAACACGTTTTGGGACCCCCCTTTTTTCTCGGCCCCCCCTTGACGAACCCCCCCCCAAATTTTCAAGGGCTGCTCAGAAACAAAATGTGCCATTTTCCTGAAAATTTCAGCCAATTCCGTCCACAAACGCCAAAGTTATTAGACATAGAATTTTCAAAAATCCCATAGAGAAAAAATCCTAACTATATATACCTACTGGCGACCACCAGTAGGTAATATATATATATATATGTTTGTGTGAGTGTCTGTGTGAATTTGTGTGTGTGTTTAAATAAAAGGTGATGCAAGGGGAAGTTGGATAACTTAGCTACTGCTCAGAGCTGCTAGCCAGTGCAGCACAGCAACCCTTCCACAACTCACCTTTAAAATCTGTGCTGTGCAGCTGCATTGCCTGCCCCCAGATGTCCAACTCCTTGGTGTAGGATTTCTGGCAGTGGGGATGTGATTGCATGTTGGCACTGCACATCTCCTCATTGCCACCCAGGGCTATGGGGAATCCTTCAAGATGTTGGAGGGGTATTTGGGAAGCAACTCACTACTATTCTTAGGCTGAATTTCTAGTTGCAGGAAATTAAACTCCATATTGAATACATTAATATCTGTAGCTTTTAAACTATTTTATTTCTAACACATATAAACAATAAACTTAGTATTCGGTAACAAATACAACAGAACTAACAGCATTTGGCAAAAGTTTGTTCTTCGTTCTTTCAAATAAAATAACTCAAGTGTGTTGAAAATAAATAATACGTTTATGAACATATCCTTAACTGCAAACATGATCCTATATTTCAGATCCGCATGATCGAAAAAACGTGCAGGACATCTAACCTGGGCTTCTATTGGAATTCTATAACGCATATTAGCAAGCCCAGTATCGCAGTTTTAGCGTCAGTTTCCTGCCTCTAAAGCGGCGATAATTTCAACGAGGTTTTTGCTAATATGCCCCCTAGTTTCCGCATTTCTTATTATGTAGCCACAGGAAAAGCGGGAAATATTATTGCTTAATCGTAGAGCAACTCTCCGACAAAGGCAAAGCTAGCTGTTGCATTTTTTGTTTACATTGACTAGTCTAGATTTTGCAGAAACCGTTATGTGCAACATTTGTGTAGAAACTGGTGAATGCAGAGTTCAACCAAATTTTAATATGTGAAATAATCCAGCCATATCCAGATGGACACTGATTTGAATTCTTAAAGATTAAAATAGTTCTTTCCATAATTTGATTTTAAAATTGTTGCAGAGCGCTGTACTTGTTACAGAGTTTTTATGTACGAATACAACAAAAACCTTCTGAGCCTAGGAACTCATTAGCGCTGGGTCTATGTTGGAGCGACCAAGTGCATGCAGCTAAGTGATCCAGCCGGACATGGATAGCATTCAGAGCAATAAGTGTTGTTAGGCCTTTGGCAGCAATAGATTTACAAATCTGTCTGGCAGGCTCCAGCCGTTCTAATGTAGGGATAATTGACGTAATATGAAAGACGACTTACTTCTGCCCTGGAGGGATGAGAAATGTGTAAAAAAGGAAATTGAAAGCCGGCAGCTCTGATAAAAAGATGAAGCTTGAACTAAAGGAAGCACGTTTATTTCCATGCTCCAGCAGATCACCTAGAGGTGAAAAATGATGGCAAGTTGTAAATCACATAGTCTAGACTTCCCTTAATTAAAAATCAATGTATTTTTCTTCTGATTAGTGACTTCCGTACATTAAAATCCCGTAGGGCGACTACTCGAGGTGTTATGTCATGATCAAAGGGAACAGCCTCCATGTCCTGGTTTTAAATACCCAGAAACATCACATTTGTGGACTCCATAAATGCACATTGAGTATGGTATAAATACGTCTCACATTGAGTATGGTATAAATCGACATCATATTGAGCATGGTAGAATTAATTATTAAGTAGGATATAGATAAACAACACATTGAGTATGGCGTAAATAATTATTACATTGACTATGGTATAAATAATCACCACATTGAGTATGATTTAAATAATCATCACATTATGGATGACATAAATAAAACAATGGAGCAGCACTGGGCTAGAAACACCAGTATAGGCATGCTCCTGTCAATTTTTCAATTTTATAATCTACATAATTTGCCACTACTTCTTACCTCCCTTCCCAGGAGGTGTGGATACGCAGAGAGGCAGTGACTGTGAAAGAGGGAAAAGAGCAAGTCCCCCATTCTTCCTTCACCTGACAGAGTCAATGGAGATGCGGAAAGAGAGATGGGAAAATTCTTCTCAACTTCTGTGCCACCCTTGGCTTTGCCTAATCAAGAAGAGCAGTTTGGCAGCTGTGAGATTTCGGGTTGTTGGTTGAGGGGGTGAAACCCTACTCCAGTAACATCCACAATGCTTGCCAGGGTGAACCACAGAAAGTCCCTAAATTGACCTGTGCTTAGTCATCTGATAGCAAGACATAAAACTAGTCACACTTAACTTAGAGACAAGGTAAAGATGTTATACAACACTCAAACAGTAATAAAGTGAAAACAATCAATCAATCAATCAGGAGTTTGTTAAAGCGCGACTACTCACCCGTAAGGGTCTCAAGGCGCTAGGGGTGGGGGGGGATTTGGGGGGGTGCAGGTTCCATTCCATCAAGGAGGGGGTCTGTCGAAGAGCCAGGTTTTGAGGTTTCTTGCGAAGATGGGGAGTGATGTTGTCTGTCTGAGGTGGAGCGGAAGGGCGTTCCATGCTTTGGCCGCGAGGAAGGAGAAGGAGCGGCCTCCCGATCTGGTCTTTCTGGTGCGGGGGACCACAGCGTAGGAAAGCTGGGCTGATCGTAGGGTCCTTTGGGGTGCGTGGAATTTGAGTCGGCTGTTCAGGTATGCTGGTCCGGTGCCGCGGAGGGCCTTGTGTGCGTGGGTGAGCATCTTAAAGGTGATTCTCGCCTCGACGGGGAGCCAGTGGAGTGTGCGCAGGTGCTGGGAGATGTGGCAGTGTTTTGGCAGGTTGAGGACCAGTCTTGAGGCGGCGTTCTGGATGTTCTGTAGCTTGCGGATGAGGTTTTTGTTTATTCCGGCGTAGAGTGCGTTGCCGTAGTCGAGTCTGCTGGTGACCAGGGCGTGAGTGACTGTCTTTCGGTGTTCGAGGGGGATCCATTTGAAGGTCTTACAAAGGAGGCGGAGGGTGTGGAAGCAGGAAGATGAGACAGAGTAGATCTGGCGGCCCATTTTGAGCTCGGAGTCCAGGATGATTCCCAGGTTGCGTGCATGGTCTGTGGGGGTTGGCGGGTTTCCGAGGGCGGTGGGCCACCAGGTGTCACTCCAGGCGTCGGGGTTTGGGCCCAAGATGAGTACTTCTGTTTTGTTGGTGTTTAGTTGTAGGCAGCTGTTTTTCATCCAGTTGGCGACGGCTTCCATGCCTTCTCGAAAGTTGCGTCTGGCGGTGTTGGGCTCGTTGGATAGGGAGAGGATGAGCTGGGTGTCGTCTGCATATGACACAATGTTGAGTCCGTAGGTTCTGACGATGGGGGCAAGTGGAGCCATAAAGACGTTGAAGAGCGTCGGGCTGAGGGAGGAGCCCTGGGGGACTCCGCAGGTGATAGGTGTGGGGTCCGAGAGGAAAGGGGGGAGTCTGACCCGCTGCGTCCTGCTGGAGAGGAAGGAGCAGATCCAGTCGAGGGCCTTGTCCTGGATTCCTGCATCGTAGAGTCTGCGTATTAGGGTGCGGTGGGAGACTGTGTCGAACGCCGCTGATAGGTCGAGGAGGATGAGGGCTACTGTTTCTCCTTTGTCCAGTAAGGTGCGGATGTCGTCTGTTGTGGCGAGGAGGGCGGTTTCCGTACTGTGTTTTTTTCTGAAGCCGGATTGGGAGGAGTCGAGGATGTTGTGTTCTTCAATGAATGTGACGAGTTGGCTGTTGATGGCTTTCTCGATGACTTTCACTGGGAACGGGAGCAGGGAGATGGGTCTGTAGTTTTTGAGGTTGGTGGGGTCCGCTGAGGGTTTCTTTAGGAGGGGGTTGACCTCGGCGTGTTTCCAGTCGTCGGGGAATGAGGCGGTCGCCAGGGAGCGGTTGATGGTTTGGCGGAGCATGGGTGCGATGGTGTTGGCGGCTCTGTTGAAGATGTGGTGGGGGCAGGGGTCCGTGGGGGCCCCTGAGTGGATTGACTTCATTGTCTTCAGTGTGTCTTCGGTTGTGAGGGCTGTCCAGTCATCAATCGCTGGTTTCTGGGTGTCGGGGGTGGTTGGTGAGGGTTCAGTGTGTTGGTTGTCTTCGTCGAAGTTGTCGTAGATGCTCTTGATTTTGTGGTGGAAAAAGATGCTGAGTTTGTCGCAGAGGTCTTGTGAGGGAGGGATGTCGGTAGACTCGCTGGTGGGTTGGGCGAACTCCTTGATGATGCTGAAGAGTTCCTTGCTGTTGTGTGCGTGGGTGGAGATTCTGTCTTCAATCGCTTTTTTCCTCGTTTCTCTGATGAGTTGATGGTGGGCGTTGGTGGCGGCTCTGAAGTTGTTGTGGGCTTCTGTGGATTTGGTGTTTCTCCAGGCCTTTTCGAGGCGGCGGCATGTGCGCCTGGACTCTTGAAGTTCGGTGGTAAACCATCTGGCTTTCTTGGCACGGGTATTGTTGTTTTTCTTGAGGGGGGCTATGGTGTTGGTGCTGTCACAACACTAGAAAATCCCACACCAATTTAGAAAAGTAGAGTAAATTGAATAAATGATATGACACGAAAACAACAAAAATCCAATAAGTAGAACCAGAGATCTGCAATTTTAAGATTTAAGGTAAGGATGAGCCTACAAGCAGCAAGCATCACTCGATGTTTTCTGGTCGTGAAAGACCTGGGGAAAATCACAAGTACAGGCCGAACATGATGGAGTGTGTGCCGGATACAGGTATCAGATTAGTCAAGCTGAAAAAGTTACCTTCTAAAGTCCAGTGTGAAGAGTTCTGTGTGTGGTGGAGGAGAGCATGAGGGGCAGTGACATAGTTGCGGGGGGTTGTCACTGTAGCACGAAGAGCAGACCTGGCATCACAGACAATCAAAGCTCTAGCACGAAGATCCTGTTGGGCATTGTGGATGGTCGGTACTACAGATTCACGCTGTCAATAATTGCAGGTGGGCGCAGCAGCGTGAACATTCTGGTTTATCGAAGCTTCGCCTTGCCGGATGGCATTGGTGTCAAGATTTTGGCACAATCAGGCCCATACATGGAAAGTACAAATCTTCTGAACTTCTCCTTTTCTTCAAGAGCTCAAGTGATGTACACCATTGTTCTAGCACATCGTGAAGATTAGGAACTCAGTCCATCAGAGCCCAGCAGGGTTCAGGCATTTGCAGGTCTAGGCAGCAGGTCGGCCAGGCAGATGTAGGGAGGTTCCTGGGGTTTGTTATTTCCCTGTAGCTCAGAACAGGAGGTCAGTCTGCTGACCCTTGAAGTTATTTCAGACTGCGATTATGGGTTCAGGTCCAGTCTTCCTTCTCAGCAAGCAGGTCAGGCTTCAAGTAGCAGAGCAGTAGCTCAGCCTTCTTCTGTAGTATCCACAGGTCCAGGAGTGTACTGAAGAGTGGATCTAGAGTCCCCATGTTATAACTGGTGCCCACTTTGAAGTTAGAGATGTTTCTGGAGATACCCACTACAAAGGTGTCTAGAATTTCCTGCCTCCATGCCCTGGTCCCTGTCTGTCTAGGGGCACAATAGGCTAGTGTGAAGTCAGCTGTCTGTGAGCTGGACCAGTGCCTTGAAGTGAAAGTGTGACAGGTGACAACTTCACCCAAACATTAAGCTAGGAAGGTCGATCCTGCCAACACCAGATCCTCAATGTATATTAGCATGCAGCAGTAACATGTGAAGAACATGTGAAGAAGCAGCAGGTGCTGCAAAATGCAGCTGCCAGCCTCCCTTTTTTCTGCGAACTCAGTAATGCAGGCATTACATTGGTCACCAGTTAGACACAGGATTTAGTTAAAATCCTACAAGGCTCTTCACAACAATGTCCCACTCATTCCAAACAGAGGTTCGTATATATATATATTTATATATGTCACCCCAGATTAGGCCCTAAACAAGACATTGCTGCACTATATGTAATAAACCACGCATTGAACGCATTGGATCCAGCAAAATAAGTACTGCAGGCCCACTAGTAGCCTTTAAGTTACAGGCCAAGAGTGCATGTAGTACCAATTTACTAGGGCATTTACAGGTAAATTAAACGTGCAAATTGGATGTTGGCAGCACATTTTACCATGTTTAAAGGAGTGGGTACAAGCATTTAGCACTGGTTACCAGTGGGAAAGTGTGCAGAGTCCCAAAGCTAACAAAAACAAACTCAGCAATACAGGAGGCATGAAGACACAGGTTTCATGGTGACCCTACCGAGAGGGCCAAGTACAACAGCAGGGCTATAGGAGAATTAGGGGCTGACTTCAGCCTCCTTTTATTGCTTCTGCTTACCATGTTTTGAATGTTACAGCTTTAATCATTTACACAGCAGTAAATGTTAAACATACACAGCAAGATCTGTGACACAAATTTTGAGACGTAAACTGTGGGTTGTTTTAAACTCGTGTGCATCCCAGGAGGCAATTTATTTAGAACATTTAGCCCTCAAGTGCAGCATCTTCTAATAGCTTTATAGCCCACCCTTGCAGGCTAAACCAGCCATTTAAGTCATCCTCCTTTGTTGCAGGCTCTCTCATTCAGCTCAGGCCAATAACTCTGGGGCTGGCCTTTAATGGCTGGTATAGATATTAGACTATGTTAGAACATTGCAATGTTCAAGATAATGACTGCCTTGGGCCAATAATGGCTGGCATGAACCTTCTGCTGTAACATTTCAACGTGCATATTTCTTATTCTTCTATTTTTTAATTTAGAAAATTTTACCACAAGTGTTATAGCACTTCTGTCTCAGGCTATACCAGGTGTTTGAGGTTCAGACCTATGACTCAAATACAGGAAATTTAACAACAGTTATAGCCCCCGGCAACAAGCTAGTACGATAAAATACATTTCACAATGAGTATGGTAGAATTAGCACAATGAGGATAGTATAAATAATTACACATTTTATACGGTATAAACATTTATCTTTGAGGATGGCAGAAATAAACATCACATGGAGTACGGTTTACCTCTGCAGCTTTAACACATGGCTAAAACGTAAAGTTTTTGTATGTTCCATATAATGCCTGCCATATTCTTTCATTGGAATATCTCTGCCCATAGGAATCACAGCAAGAGATGAACAGTATCTCAATATTGTCTCCTCAATCCTTTCAAGCCTATGGTCAAACGCAAACCTACAATTTCGGGGCATATTATCACAAAGCGCGCTTAGTGCTTGCATATTTATTGCCCGCTATCTCTGGAATTTATCGCTCAGTTAGTGCGTTATCAACAGCGCGCATCACCGAGGCAATAAAAATTCCAGAGATAGTGTGGATATCGCTGTTTTCAATGGTGGAAAATGGCGATATCCTAGATGATAGGGCCTGTGGTCCTAGCCACGAAATCCATCCCCCATGTTCAGTATTCCTTAGTCAGGAATTAACAGACGTTAAATTCCTGCGTTAAGGAATACTTAACACGATTTAAATAATCGCTACCCTTCCTTGTTAATATGGCGAAGCTGCCTTCGCGATATTTTCCCTGGTTGGTTTCACAGCCACGCCTACTTTGCATCTCATTAGCGATGCAAAGTTAGGCATGCTGGAAATGGGCGCAAAGTCAGCAAAACACCCGAAAACGGCCGCAAAAGCAGCGATAATTTTATGGCGCCGCCTTGTTATTATGCCCCGTGGTTTCTAATTCAAAGAACTCTGGTATGAAAAGGATCTATGCCGTGATAATCTCTTGAACCTTATCACATTTATTTGTTGAACATTCCAAACTAATATCAAACTAATATCAGATTTCTGTTAAACTTGCTAAATTATCTATCCAGATTCCTTTTTGGAAAAGAGTCTAGATCTTAAATTTCTATATACTAAAGCATTATTCAACTTGCACATTCATTCAGGGCCTGTATACATTACAGGTTGTACAGAGTATTTACGTATATTAAAATTGGCCAAGGTGTTTTAAGAAACAAATCTGAGTAGTGGCTTTTTCCTTTTAGAAGATGCCTTGGAAAGGAGAAGGAAGGGCACTACTCTGAAAAAATTAAAATACATTTAAAAAGGTTCACATGAAGGAATGTTGGTTATGATCCAATAGGGAAGAAGCAGAAAACTATCGGCTATGGTTAAGTGTACAGTCATAACTACCTCAATTCACTACTCCTCTCCTCCCATGGTGTGCCTGAAATGACACCCTTGGACTCTTCATTGATATCACCACTTTCATTTGAATGTCAGGGTGAAGTTATATTGTTGTAATGTACATGTACCTTGTCAACAACATCTAGGAAAGATAGTCTGCTGCACTTTTACACACAAGTAAAACATATAGCTCAAATATGTCATTTGTAATTGCAAATGTGCAGTACCACTTTCATCCTATAAACTCTCTCCCAATAAATACCCAGAAACACACATTTACATTTCCACTATTAAATACGGTAGTGGCAATGCAAATTTGTCCGGTGTCAGTGATATACTGACGATGTTAATGGTAAATGTCACTAGTGTGATGTCATGTAACCTTTGATAAAGTGTCTGTATTTAGGGTATGCCAATTGTACACCTCACCTGTATATTTGGGCAGAGTCAGATAATGCCTGTTACAAAACTGAGCGACATTTCCTGAATATGTGTGAGGTGAGGTTTTACATTTACCCATTGCCTACACCCTACAAACTGTTGCATGACCAGATGTTCAGCTGCTAGGGGTTTAGTCTTTTCATAGTCGGGATGTCTGTCCTAAATAAAACTGGGGAAACACAGTCACTGGTGCTCAATAAGGTGTGCACTTCCCTTCACCCCTTCCTTCCTTGAAGTCACACAAAGGTACTTCTGGATTCAAGGAAGGCGAAGTACACAGGCTATTGAAACTGATAAGATGTGGCTTTTAAGCAGCATGCTTGTTGTCTTGTGGGGTACAGGGAATAGTCATCATCTACCACAGTGATACTTTCTTGCTGCCTTTTATATAAATGATGCTAGATTTGAGTACTGCAAAGCTGGAGATGTAACAAAATAGGATGTTAACTTGTGAAACTTAAAGCTTTGCAATTCAGCCCACATTCTTTCTCTATACACGGAAATTAAGGGCAGATTAAATTATATTCATTCAATGTACAACCTGATACATTCATTTTATTGGAAGGCCACAGTGCAACTTTCGATTATAGAAATGTAGTGCTATTGAAACAAATGGAAGCAAGATTGTTCTTTCACTTTCAGAAAACAGGTGTGGAAAAGAGGAATATTTTGTTGCTTCTCAGTTGATCTTATTGTTCATGTGATATAGAATGCCATGGATGATTTTATTTCAGATTTCAGTGGTGACCTGTGAGATCATGGGGTGGATACTGGGAGGTGAATTTCACCACATCAATCGCTTAAGTTTCTTGCAAAGTGCAACTGACCAAAACGACAAAAACCCAACATACACAGTTAAAGAATATGGTTTCAAAAGAGTTCTCAAGGTTGCGATAAAAATAATACACAGTTGCGTGAAAAGTTAACAGTTACGTCACGTTTAGCCAACAGTACCTTTAGATGCGACAAAGTTCCAAAAAGCAGAAGCTGGTGTGGTGGACAACAAGCGATGCGTTGCTCCTGAGAGCTTGGGGAGGCGATGCGACTACCCCGCTGCAGCAGCGGGCGTGTTGCAACGAATCCGGTCTGTATGGGGAGGAAGGCCACTTGTATGGACTCCGGTGCGTAGGTTCCGTAAGAAATTTGTTCTCGTAAAGGTACGATGCGTTGATCTCGCAGGGGCTGCGACGGTCTCCGGGGCGACGATGCGCGATCCAGCGGCGATCTCTCTCTCGCAGCTCCTCGATGCAATGGCTCTGCGACGATGTTCGCAGCGACGTGATGCGGTCCGCAAGCAAGCGGTGCAGCGATCTCACCCAGTGTCGACAGGCTCTGCGACGACACTCGCAGCGATGTTAGTCTTCCCGCACCTGTCTGGTGTGTGCCGCAAACAAAGGATGTGACGGCTTCGGCAGCGGCAACAGGCACTGCGACGATCTCGGCCTTCGTAGCAGCGGGAATTTCCTCGCACTGTCGGGGATGCGCTCTGCAGCAATCGATGCGATAACTTTTCTGTAGCAAAGTGTCTTAAGCTTGATTTCCAGCTTCCCAACACAGGTACAACTTCCAGAGGCACCACACATGGGCTACCCACTCCAGGAAGGACAGAACTCTCTCAGTAGAGCTCAGGGGGAGCTGGGGGTGAAGTCCTTTTGTTCCTGGGACTTCAAAAACAGGAAGCCAGCTCTTCTCAGGCCCTTGGAGATTCCTTCAAGCAAAGGGACACAGCACAAAGCAAAGCAACAGCAGGTCAATCCAGCATAGCAACAGCAGGACAATCTTTCTCCTTCAGTTTCAGCTTTCTCCTTGACAGAGGTTCCTTCTTGATTCCAGGATGATCTAATTTTCTGTTGTCAGGGGTCCTGTACTTATACCCCTAAAAGTCTTTGTTCCCTTTGTGCAAGAGGGCTCTGAGCCCGGTCTGAACCAGTTCTGGGTGTTCCTGGAGCACTTTATTTTCCTGGCTTCTCCTTTCCTTTCAGAGTGAGGGGCAGGGTCGTCAGTCACCCAGCAGGAGGTGGAGCCAGCATTGTGGAAGGCAGGCACAGCCCTATTCAGGCCCAGGTGCTATCTCCTCACACCACTAAAGTTGCAAATGCAGTCATTCAGCCTAGGGCTGACTCAGCCAGCCTCCTTGGGAATTCCCAGCCCCTGTCACTCTCAAACCAGACAGTTAATCCACAAACAGGCCAATGCACACAGAAAGGTCAGACAAGAGAACAGCCTCTTTCTAAAAGTGTGATTCTCAAACACAGGAGTTAAAAACACCTTTACTAAAAGATGTGTTATTAAATTCTGAGTTCAGGGATACCAGACTTTTATGTCCATCTTGCTCCTATGGGAAGATATGCTGGTAGCCACTGTAGCAAGCATCCCCCATGATAGCCTATGGAGCAAGATAGCCTTGCAGCAGTGAAAAAAGAAAATGGCTGTAATTCACTACCAGAGCATGTCACCTGCACAAGTACATGCTCTACCTTTCACATACAATGCACCCTGCCCAAGGGGGTACCTTGGGCCTTCCATAGGGGTAACCAATGTGCACAGAAAGGGAAGGGTTAGGCCTGGTCAGTGGGGACACTGACCAGAAGGACATGGAAGTTCACAGACTGCACACAGGCACTGCGGTGGCAGGCCTGAGACACCATGTTAGGGCTACTAATGTGGGTGGCACAATCAGTGCTGCAGGCCCACTAGTTGCAAAAAACACAGTTGATGGACCTTTGGTTTTTCTTTGTTCGCCCTAAGTTGGCAGGGTATGCTCAGACGTGAGTCCCTTGCTCACTTTGCCACTGGAGTCAAGCAAGCCCGGCTGAAGACGGCTGTAATGCCAGAAACCGGTCCTGGGAAGCTTGATTCCGGTCCAGGGAAGACATGGCTTGGCAGTTCGGGCTGGACTGTTCCCATAAGGCACAGGGTCAGACTGATTTGCACACGGCCATGTCTGAACTGGGGTGGCGGAGTGAGCTAAAGAACGGTGATGGATTAAACCCAGATCTGTTGACTGGGGGTGAGTGTTTGTATTGTCAACGCTCCGTCCATCATCACCTTTGGTTTTTCTTTGTTCGCCCTAAGTTGGCAGGGTATGCTCAGACGTGAGTCCCTTGCTCACTTTGCCACTGGAGTCAAGCAAGCCCGGCTGAAGACGGCTGTAATGCCAGAAACCGGTCCTGGGAAGCTTGATTCCGGTCCAGGGAAGACATGGCTTGGCAGTTCGGGCTGGACTGTTCCCATAAGGCACAGGGTCAGACTGATTTGCATATGGCCATGTCTGAACTGGGGTGGCGGAGTGAGCTAAAGAACGGTGATGGATTAATACCAGATCTGTTGACTGGGGGTGAGTGTTTGTATTGTCAACGCTCCGTCCATCATCACCTTTGGTTTTTCTTTGTTCGCCCTAAGTTGGCAGGGTATGCTCAGACGTGACTCCCTTGCTCACTTTGCCACTGGAGTCAAGCAAGCCCGGCTGAAGACGGCTGTAATGCCAGAAACCGGTCCTGGGAAGCTTGATTCCGGTCCAGGGAAGACATGGCTTGGCAGTTCGGGCTGGACTGTTCCCATAAGGCACAGGGTCAGACTGATTTGCATATGGCCATGTCTGAACTGGGGTGGCGGAGTGAGCTAAAGAACGGTGATGGATTAAACCCAGATCTGTTGACTGGGGGTGAGTGTTTGTATTGTCAACGCTCCGTCCATCATCACCTTTGGTTTTTCTTTGTTCGCCCTAAGTTGGCAGGGTATGCTCAGACGTGAGTCCCTTGCTCACTTTGCCACTGGAGTCAAGCAAGCCCGGCTGAAGACGGCTGTAATGCCAGAAACCGGTCCTGGGAAGCTTGATTCCGGTCCAGGGAAGACATGGCTTGGCAGTTCGGGCTGGACTGTTCCCATAAGGCACAGGGTCAGACTGATTTGCATATGGCCATGTCTGAACTGGGGTGGCGGAGTGAGCTAAAGAACGGTGATGGATTAAACCCAGATCTGTTGACTGGGGGTGAGTGTTTGTATTGTCAACGCTCCGTCCATCATCACCTTTGGTTTTTCTTTGTTCGCCCTAAGTTGGCAGGGTATGCTCAGACGTGAGTCCCTTGCTCACTTTGCCACTGGAGTCAAGCAAGCCCGGCTGAAGACGGCTGTAATGCCAGAAACCGGTCCTGGGAAGCTTGATTCCGGTCCAGGGAAGACATGGCTTGGCAGTTCGGGCTGGACTGTTCCCATAAGGCACAGGGTCAGACTGATTTGCATATGGCCATGTCTGAACTGGGGTGGCGGAGTGAGCTAAAGAACGGTGATGGATTAAACCCAGATCTGTTGACTGGGGGTGAGTGTTTGTATTGTCAACGCTCCGTCCATCATCACCTTTGGTTTTTCTTTGCAGGCCCACTAGTAGCATTTGTCATCACCAGACCTGGCACACCCAGTGCACTTTACTAGGGACTTCATGGTGAAACAAATATGCCAATCATGTATATTCAATCACAATAACAATTTACATAAGAAGCGCTTACACTCTGACACTGATCAGCAGTGGCAGAGTGTTCAAAGCATCTTAACCAGCAAAACGAAATCCAGCACAGCATCAAAAATACAGGAGGTAGAGGCCAAAAAGACAGGGGAAACCACGTCAAAGATGCCAGGTCTAACACTAACCCATTAGGGTCCCAAGTTGCTGGGTGGATCTACAGTCCGGTCAAAGAACCAAGTCTTGAGGTACTTCCTGAATTGTGGCAGCAATGGTGATTGCCTGAAGCCAGAGCCAAGCAGTTCCAGGTCTTTGCAACGAGGTAGGAGAAGGATCGTCCTTCAGATGTGGTCTTGCGGATCCATTGGTTGATGGCCAAGGCCTGTTGGGTGGAGCAGAGATGTCTGGTGGGAGTGTAGACGGAGAGCCGGTGGTTGAGGTATGTGGGTCCTGCATTGTATATGACTTCGTATGCATGCATGAGGAGCTTCATGGTAATTCTTTTGTTGATAGGTAGCCAGTAAAGTCTCTCAGGTGGCTGGTGATGTGGCTGTGGCGTGGGATGTTCAGTATGAGTATGGCAGAGGCGTTTAGGAAGTTCTGCAGTTTCTTTAGGAGTTTCTGGGTGGTGCCGGCATAGAGTCCATTGCCATTATTGAGTCTGCTGCTGATCAGCTCATATGTGGCCGTTTTGCTGGACTCATGGGGATCCACTTGAAGAGTTTACAAAGCAGGTGGAGCATGTGGAAGCAGGAGGACATGACAGCGTTGATTTTGTGGTTCATTGAGACTGAGTGCAGGTAAGGGCTCAATGGGTCAAGCACCAAGACTTTCCACAGACTGCTCAGCCTTAGGCCTGAGGTGAAAGAGGTGCAACCTAGGAGACGTTCCTCTCCAGGTCCGATATCTTATTCCTAAACTGGTATAATGGCCATCTCTGTGACTAGACAATGCTCAAAAACCAAGTACTGGTATTATTTCTCTCCATATTGAATGTACATTTATATATTGTTGATCATGATCTATATGATTGTTCACAGCCCGGATAAAGCAGAGGCCTACGTGCCAACTAGGGGGTGAAACATGTGTTGACTGGTTCATTCACAATAAAGGATCATTAAGAATGTATCTTAATGTACCCTATAAATAAAACTTATCACTAATGTACCAGTCACTGGAGACATTTTTACTTATTAAAAAATGGCTCTTGATATTTCTTCAAACTGTCTACCTAAACAGATCACCTTGGCCTTTTATGCCTTGGGTCATATGACTGGGTGTAGCTAACAGTTAGATTTTAAATGCTTCACATACAGTCACACAATAGAGGGATTGGATGTGCCTCAATGGACCTATGCTGTCAGGTTGGGGATGCAAAACTGATCACTGACCCATTTGTAAATGGCTTTGCATAAAGGGCCTAGCGACTCTACATTGTCACTGCAGACAGCTGGGATCCAGGGCAGGGGACTCAGGAAATTACATGCACTTCCAAGAACCTTTCCAGAAGCTTCTCCAGTAGGTCACCATGATGTAAAAAAAGACCTTCAGACCCACTCTTCAGTTCACTACTAGTCCTGCAGAAGGCCTCACAGACAAGTGCCTGCTACTGTAAACTGCTGTGCACTCTGCAAAACCAGTGGTGTACCTGCATGGACTGCCTTGCTGCCTGAGCCTCCCTTGACTACTCAGGGGCCGGCCCTGCTGTTTAACCTTGCATGTTCACCCAATCCAGGACTATTAGAATGACTCCAAGGGCTTATTTGCTCGAATCCTATTCACACCATATTGAACCCACACATGGACCTGGCCTGAGTGAGTTCTGAGCCCTCAAGAGGTGTTGCACCAGTCCTGGACCATTTGTTGTGGTGCTTGCTAAAGTGCATAGGTGGCCAAATCCCAAAACGGAGGACCTATAAAAATGTTGGCCTAAAACTGCTTTGAGAACCCGGACCACACCCGGACCAACCTGCTCACGTATCCATCCGAGGTGCATTGCCGGTTGGATTGATTTCACAGCTTCTCCCTCTTTGTTGTTCTCCACAGCCACAAATTATTTTCAGTGATCCTTCGCCAAAAGGTGTCCGACCTTGTAGAACTGTCTTCGCCTGGAGCAGTCTGCTTTGTCCCACTGGAGACTTTTGACTTCCATTTCAGCATCCAGACATAGAAATTCTGCGGCTTCGACCCAAGGCCATCTGACGATGGCGCTCACTCCTAACTTTACCTTCTCGGACACTTTTTCTCAGAATTTCTTCTGAGTCCAAAGGTAAGCACTGACTGGGCCCAATCTACTTTTAGTATCTGATCCATGCTCCATTGCCTTCACCCATATTTTTTGTCTTCGACCCGGTCTCACCAGACTAGATGGACACAGTTGGCGGTTTGAACTTTTAGGCACTAGTTTTCATTAAAGATTCAAAAATTCATAACTCTGGTTCTACTGATTGGATTTTTGTTGTCATGGTGTCAAATGATTTATTAAAATGATTGTTTCTAAATTGGTTTGGGAATTTTCTTTTGCTGTGTTTTTACTTTATCATTGTTTGTGAGCTGCATACATAGTTTACACATTGCCTCTAATGTAAGCCTAATTGCTTTTAGTTTCACACTACTATGGGTTAAGCATAGTTTGATTTAGTGACTTTTTGTAGCTCACTCTGCAAGGGATTGTGGCTATTGCTTGGCTAGGGCTCACACCTCATTCAAACACTGAATTTCTCACAGGGTCCGGTGGGAGCCTGGTTATAAACGGATGTACTCCAGTTATTAGAGCACTTCAGAGTGATCTATTTTTTAAATTCATGTCAAAGTAACACGTAAAATCTCTCTAGATTGACATACTAATATATTGACATCTAAAGGCAAAGCTCTTGATCAAATGTGGTGAACTACGCATGAAAACCAGCCTAAGCGTATAATAAGGTTATTTTCCTCACATCAATCTTGAATCATGGGCAAAATTATTTTCACAATGTTGTTTTCCACGACACTTATAAGGAATTATTTTCATCTCCCAAGGTTGATTTCCAGAACAATTTAAGGATTCAGGTCTATCGAAGTACTGAATATTTAATATCAGATTAAGTCATTCAAGAACCGCAATACAATTGGTCCCATAAGAAATATAATCGGATCTGTATCATTCCATCCTGGAACTTTGCTTTATCCTTGGTCAACAGGTCCTGGATTACTTCAAATAAAGTAAATGTGGGCTCAATGTTCAGCAAAGTAACATTGGCTTGCAGAAATTATATCTGAAAACATGAAACCTATCCAAGCTTTTATCAAATTGGAATATATACCTATATTTTCCCTTTATCCACTAATTACATTATTTTTATTCATGTTTTAAAGATGCTTTATGCTCGATGTTGGTTAAACGCAGATAATCAACAGACAAAATCATGTCAAAATATGTATCGTTCCTTGTATTCAGTCTATCTACCGTGATCTTACTTTTATGATATGTTTCTGGCCTTTATCTAACTTTTTTACATAATTGCTGGACTACGTTTTGTTTAGCGACCTGATTGTGAACTAAAAGTATTTTTATAACTCTCATAAATAAGGTTAGAGAATTGCAACATATATATTTGCATTGCGAGGTTTCGGATAACTCATGAGTCGATTCCATTAATGCGATAGATATTTTGATATTCATTAGGTGTAGCTAACGAATGTTAAAATGCGTCGTAGGAGGTCGATTCTTTCCAATCCAGTGACATAAGAAAGAAACCTCCTCATAAAAGAGAAGGCCGTTGTACTGCTCAGAATAAAGAGATTTCTAAACGTTATTCAGAATGAGCTCCCAAAAAACCATTGACCGCGATTGTAGCCCTGTTCAAATGCAGATCTCTGGCATTGCTCACTGGTGATCAGACAGAAAGCTTCAAGGCGGAGGCAGCTTTTCTGGATTATTTTAATTCCCATTTACTTTCGTTAGAGAGACTCTTTGCATTTGTGTTAATTGGAATGCTTACCTTTTTCAAAATAATTGTTATAATTAGTTCTTGAAATGTTAATTTGTTTTTGTTGCATTTCAGTTTCTTAATTTTTATCATTTTTATTGTGACGTAGGTTGGGTCTAGGGGCCTCATTTATGAAAAGTGACGCATCGCTGTGTGAAAACAGCGATGCGTCACTTTTTACTGCGCCCTCCTTGCGAGACCAATGATGCGTCATATTTACAGTATGACACATCATGTCGCAAGGAGTTACAGATACGTCAGTATTTCTGACGTATCTGTATGGCGCAAAAGTGACGCATTGCTGGAGTGTGTCACAAAAGTGACGCAACTCCAGCAATGTGTCCTTCTACATGGGGCAAGCCCCATGTGAAAGGGCCTGCGCCAGTCTTACGCCTGCTGTGAAGCAGGCGTAAGATTTTGACGCATTTGCATCCTAGAAGTGGCATAGTGAAATCTCATAGATTTCACTGCGTCACTTCCATGACCCTTTCTTGCGTCAATATGCCCCCCTTGCATACATTATACCTGGCGCAGGTATAATGTGGCGCAGGGGTTTACAAAGTGACGCATCTACCTACATGTGTCACTTTGTAAATATGGCGCAACAAGGCGCATTTTTTACGCCTCTGTTGCGTCACAAAAAGTGACGCACCTGCGGCGTAAAAGTGACGCACAGCCTCATAAATGAGGCCCCCGGAGTCCATGTTCTACTATTTTGTGATATTGACTTTTTGTGACAGTACATCCCTTCTCATTCTTTAATGAGGAAGCTTTATGTTTGGCCAAACTACCAATATGCTTAGGGAAAATAATGGTTTATTGGAACTTAGGCACAGCTCATATCAATAATGTGGCCCCTCTGTTCAGCTCAACGGGTGGATTTCCTATTAATATTATTTATTAGGGATGTTTGTACATGCAATTGGAACAATAGCTTGAATATTTCTGAACAAAGTTCTTTACAGTGGATACATTGCTAATTTTGTCAACAATCTACCGCTTTAAAAGCTGTTTTCGAGCTGCCACTGGTTTACCAAACGTGGGCAGAATGTTGCAAACTGAGGGCCATATCTACAGAGCCATTTTGTGAACGCACACCCTAAGCTCAAAATGGATTTCAGGTATGTATTGAACGTATTTTACGAGTTGGAAAACTCTTTCTAATTTCAAAATGGGTTTACCAATATAATATTGCAATTATAGAGTAGCGTGAAAGGGGTATCTGCTTCTAAATTAAAACTCAGAATAGCATGCATCAGTTCTTTCTGATTGCATTGATCAAGTACTAAAACGTTGAAGTGGTACGTGATTTGCAGACGGACCTCTTCAGACACCTCCATTGTAAATAATGTTGTGCAGTCTTGAGGCGGACAGTGCCTGCTACCTCGGATATTTTACCAACTGGAATTATTTTTTCTTTAAAAAAAAAGTCAGTACTGTACTGCTGTAAAAAAAAAAAAACCTTTTGGGGTTGCAAACTGGGGACTGGAGATTTACTGTTCTTGTGGGCCACTATCCCTATGTACGCAACCAAGAACAAGGGGTCGCAAATAGTGACCAACCTAATTAATATTCTTTAGGCAAGTCATCATGACAAGCTGCGATTGGGGATTTTGCGATGCCATTTATTAGTGTAAGAAACTGGTTTGCAGTTTGACTTGTGTGTGATCCATAGTCAAGAAGCAACAACAGTCCAAGTCAGGGTAAGAAGCAGGCAAACCTAAATTGACCTGTGCGCACCCTCTGGTAGCTTGGCACAAAGCAGTCAGGCTTAAATTAGAGGCAATGTGTAAAGTATTTGTGCAACACTTCAAGCAGTAAAACTGTGAAAACACCACACAAAAAGACTCTATATCAGGTTAGAAAACTTGCTCTTAATTACATAAATAAAACAAAACCAAAATGACAAAAATCCAATAAGAAGAACTTGGGATATTGATTTTTTACAGAATAAAGCAATAGGCATGTACTAAGGAAATCTAGTTAAGCCTGACTGGGACAAAGTCAAAGGTTCGGGTCGACTTCGGTAGAGCGCTGGCCTGACACATGGTGCCAATGAGGCGTGTCAAACAAAAGTACCTTAATCCTGGCTGCATTGATGTTGAAGATGTGTGTGCAGCTGAAGCAATGCATTGGTGTCGATCCTGATCCACGTATAAGCAGAGATGCATCAGCACCGATGAACAGAGAGCTACAATGGGGGGATTTGATGCCATCGTTGAGAATGTTGCCAACAGGGACCGGATGACCAAGCACCAGAAAGACTGTCGCGCAGTGGTGGTTCCAAAGGTTATGCATCAGGACCAATCCACACAGCGGAGGCAATGTGCCGGTCCTGGGCTATGCCGGTTTTTCAGAGGATGCATTGGTTTTGCTAGACTAAACACCTTAGGCCCACTTCCAAGGGTTCAGCACTGGCGTTGCACAATTTAGCAAGGCAGACTCACAAACGGCATAGTCCAGGTGCAGAAGCAAGTAGGTTGGAAGCATTTTATGTCTCTGAGACTTCAGATCAGGAGGCCAATCTGCTAGCCCTTGGAGTCACTCTGGGTTTGAGTGATGCACGTCCAGTCCTTATCACCCAATCAGGGGAACAACAGGCAGCAGGGCAGCACAGCAAAGCAGGAGTGTAGAAAAGCAGCAGTCCTTCAGCATTGCAGTAGTCCTTTTTGACAGTTTTCACAGGTCCAGAAATGTACTGAAAAGGTGGACTCAGAGGTCCAATGCTTATACCCAGTTGTGGCTTAGAAATGCACGAGACTTCAAAGACATGCCTTAGAAGTACAATGAGATTCTTCCCTCCTGCTCTGACTCCATACTCACTACAGGGAGGAATGCAGCTCTTTGAATGAGGACAGAACACAGTCTACTCAGGTGTTAACGAGGTTGGGTCCAGCTCCTCTCTTCAATCCCACTAGAATGGCCTATCAAGTCACACCTAAGCTCCCATTGTGTGTGGCTGTCTGGGGAAATACACAAAGCCTAGCTGTCACCCACCCCAGACATGTGATCTGAAACTGGCAGCAGGCACCAAATGGCTAAAGTAAGACAATGGCAACTTTCATTTTCAGAATTGTAATATAATATCTGAGTTCACCATAAGTTTGGATTTTAAATTGTGATTGCAGAGACGTTAAACTTGAAAAGTCTATCTCTTCACAGATGAGAATTACATTTATGAATAGGAATAAGGTAATCCTGATGATATCCAATGGGAGAGATAGGCCTTGCAGTGGTAAACAATTATTTTGATATTTGTTTACCAGCAGTACCGGTAAAAACAAAAATTAAATGCCCTGCCCTTGAAATAAATTGCACAATGCCCTATGAGCCTTTAGGATCTACCTTATCAGTGTCCTACCCCCAGGGACCATGCACTGAGAGCTGTCTTTCTGGAGGTTTTTTGAGGCAGCTGATCAAGCCCCATCCGCGGCTTGAGCAGCTCCATCGTGGTGTGGCTGGAGTAGTCCTGCAAGGTCATATTGCAGGAGCCAGTTAGACAGGGCTCTTTTGCTTTGGTCATTCGTCTGAAAGTGAGTAAGGTATGCCCAGCTTGGGTGCCACTGGAGCTACTAGGGAGTCGTGGGAGGTGGCACGACTCTGATTTGGTGATCGTAAATCCTTTTCTTGCAACCCTGGCCAAACTTCGGTAAATGGCAGATTGCCCTCTACATAAGGGACACTGTGGTGCCCCATCTGGCTAAGGATAGTGGGGGATTCGTTGGGTCCGCTGTAGATTAGGTCAGAGAAATAATAAGATGCATCTTATCAGTCCCCCATCTTGGTCACACCCCTGTTAGGGGCTCATAAGTAAATTAAATATGCCAATTGGTTATTTGCCAATATTGCCATGTTTGGAGCAGATAGCACATGCCTTTTAGCACTGGTTAGCAGTGGTAAAGTCCTGAGAGTCCTAAAGCCAACAAAAATGAGGTCAGAAAAATTAGAAGAGATAGGCAAAAGGTTTGGGGGTGACTGCAGAGAGGGCCACCTTTCAACAATTAGTATATTACTTGTGTGAAAAAATGAGAGGTAGGTTGAAGAAAGTCAGTGCATAATTTGTGCTGTTATGATGCTGTTTTTTGATGTTGGTGTAGATTTACGAATTGTACCATTAAAGATAAGCGAAAGAATATGATTTGTAGCAACTTTTAAGAATAAATATTAGGACTCTGCGAAGGTTTTCCTTTTCTTTCACAGTTTTCTAATGAAAAAATCAAATCAGAGCTATTTGCATTTTAGCCATAATTAAAAAGAAGTAATAGGAAAGATCATCCCTGTTATATATTTTGTGAGTTCTGTACAGATATTGTGAAATTGTTATGGATTTGCAAAGTGTAAGATAAAATGATTTACATAAAAATACAAGCAAAACAACCTGTCAAACAATTGTTTAGCTACTGTAGGAAATCCACCTTTTCTTGGTGTGCACCCCAGATTTTTCACCTTTTTCTGGAACCTATTTTGGGTGTACTTAGAAATACGTGCACAGTTGCCCTTGCTAAAAAGGAGTAAAGTACCTTTGCTCCCCTTTAAACATAGTTAAATTGGCTCTACCCCGATTGGTACATTTAATTCCCCGTAAAGCTATAGTATGTGGTGCGGAAATACCTCTTTGGTGTCGAAATTGCCACTTCAGGATGGCTGTGCCTATTGTGCGTTACTCTACAATGGCAGTAAACATAGCTACTGGCCTACCCTTTATAGCCTTATGGCAGCAACGTAAGCCCTGCAGCATAGATCTGTCAAAATCACCCCTTTGATGGGTAGGAAAACTGATTCAAAATATTAAACAAGTCACCCATAAACACACCTTTCTGCTCACATGTACGATGCATAATATTTAAGAATGGAACATGTGTGATATTAAAAATGGTATGTTCCCTCAGTAACTAGTCCGTAAAAGACATTATCATTGGTCAGTCTAAACTGGCACATAGAAAAGTGTATATTCTGCACTTTAATCTATGAACATTTAACCTGTACAAGCTAAAGATGAAATTCAAACACTATTTTATGATATTTCATAACCTAATGGCAAAGTTGGAATTCTATTACATATATTGGAAATGTGATTTGTAAGGTGTTACAATTCATATGCCTGAACTTTGCATTCATCTCTGCCAACTCCCAGGCTGTACTTGGCCTGAATGAGGTGCAAAATTCCTCCTAGGAACTACACAATAGACCATCTTAATTTTCAGGTCATACTCAGAGTTCAGCAGATTATTCAAAGTGGGGGCTGTGGGTATACTGTTGATACACCAGTGCCAAATATACCTGTCTGATAGGGTTGTGTGAAACACACGTAAAATTTTTGTGCACTTGAAAGGAATCAAACAGGATGTTGGGACATTTCTTGGGTATCCCCTGCCTGGGTGCTGCAGGAACCTGTTTTTTTATACCAGACCGCTGTTTTCTGGCTTGTTGTGTGTATAGGGCCTTCTTCAAAGTGGAGTTTAGTATTAGATCTGGGAGTTCACTGGTGATTTTCCTAAGACACTCTCCCATACACCCAGCTCTCAGAGCCCAGGATTGGTTTGGCCAAAGATTTTCACCATATTGAAAATGCTCTCGGACATGGCATTTTGGGCCAGTTTGCAGTTTGCAGTAAAGCATATAATAATTACAGAAAAAGTGGGAAGTGTTGCCTCTGAGATCTTTTACCCCATTGGCTAGAAAGTGCCTAGGAGTCACTCCTCCCATTAACTGGTACCAACCAATAATAAACATGGCACCCAAAGATACCATCCTCAGAACACATGCCGGACAGCTAGAACAACAGAAAAGGACTAGACCCCCTGTCTCCTACCTGAGAGGAGCCCTCTCAGTGGACCTGCTGCCATTGTACCCTGGACAAAGAGTTGGACTCCGAGTGTCAGTTGGCTGACCTCCTGTGTGGCTACAAGGGCGCAACAAGCTTCAAGAGGCCAGTTTCCTAAAGTGCCCAGTTGATCAGTGCCAACTGGACTTTGACTGGACTGTACTCCTGTGGTTGCTTGGGCAGATGAAGAATGTTTGGAAACTTAACAGTTACTCCAAAAATTCTCAGTCTACCTTGTCTGTAGAGTACCATTGGTGCTACACATTTTTTGGTGATAGTTCTACTAAACATATTTTAAAAATCATATTTGGAATTCCTATTATTGGCTTGCTGTCAACTTGCTGGTATTTAGTTCATTACATTTTACTGTACTTTTCTAATTGGTTTTGGGATTTTTATTGCTTGGTGTTTTGACTTTATTTCTGTTTTGGTAGAGCAGAAATACTTTATCCATTGCCCTAAATTATCCCTGTCTCTTTTGTGCCATAGCTAAGAGGGGGTGAGCTCAGATTAACTCAGTGACTTTGAAGGTTCCACCTGACAACAGTTGTGATTATTCCTTGCTGTCATCCACCCAAAATAATAATCCAATTTCTTACAAACACACAGCAGTGGCCCATGCAGGTAAAAGCAGTGGGGTAATGGGGCCAGGTAAGGGGGGATTTCGACAGACGATAAAGAGGGAACATTAAATAAAACATGTATTTTTGTGGTATCTGTCTTCTATTTCCTTTGTAGTTTATTTTATTATTCCTTTGTTCTGTAGTTCTTTGCTTCATTTAGATTCCTGACTATGTCATTTAGAATGCTATTGTAGTGAGTCTAGGTTCCACTTCAAAGAAGCAGTTGGAGCTGACTTGAAGGGATGCCTAGACTCTAGTACCAGTGGGTCTTATATTACTTATTAAATAAAATAAGTTTTAAACTAATTATCGCCTCCTTCCGCTCTTTACAATGGCGACGAGGTATATTTAAATATTTAAAGACCCACTGTGTAGCTTTATTTAAAAAGAAAATTATAAGCAAGAAGTTTATCGATACGGACCCTCAGCGTGGTTGTGCCGGCTACCAAGGTCGTCTTGTTGAAGATTTCGGCTTCTTTTATGAAAAGTCCTGAAGTTTTATCACACACTAAGGTACTGTTGTGAATTTGTTACTAAAATTGAATTTAAACGGTCTCTCACTTACTTTGATGACCGTTGGACATCGCTCGCGCTTACTTCATGCGCCGGATGCAGTGTGACGTCTGAACGTTCCCGGGCTCACTGACGCTGAATACAGTCACGTGGTTGCGCTTGAAACGCATAGGCTTTGTGGAACGCAACGTCTTCAGACGCAACGTGGCGGCCATTTTGTGTGCACAAGTTGAATCTTCACGGAGACAGCGCTTCTGTCCTTCCTATTTAAAGCGCTTATTAATTGACATTTTCAGCGAACACAGTGATTCGCTCACTTTAAAACATGTCAGCGTATTTATACAAGTAAATTTTACACAGCTGATACAGTTATTCTCAAAAAAAAAAAAAATTGGGGGGGTGTTTATTCCTCTTCAGTGATTTGCACACTACTAGTGCAAGGTGCAAGTTGATCTTAACTTCAGTGTTTTGCACAATTCTATTTTTAGTGCAAGTTATTTCATCTTCAGTGATTTGCACACTCCTACCAAAGTGCAAATTACTTTTACCTTCAGTGATTGCACATTTTTATTTATAAGTGCGAGTTGTTTTTAACATCGGTGATTTGCACACCACTCTCTTTGAATTTAAAAGTTGAATTTTATTATTTTAATTTTAAAAAAAGGAGATACATTTTTGTTTCTGTTTAACATGGCTTCTTCTCAAATTTGCAACCAACCTTCTATTTTTCTGGAAATTCCTGGGAAACCAAAGTTGCGTTGGAAGAAATGGTTTGAGTCCTTTGAAAACTACATCGTTGCAATTGACGGATCTAAGTTTTCTGCAGAAAGGAAAAAAGCTATTCTTTTCAGTTATTTAGGAACAGCTGCAATTGAAATTTTTAAGAATCTAGAACCTGTTGCAGCACCAGGAAGTGAAGCTGATGTTTGGAATGTGTTTTTAGAAGCTGTAGCCAGACTTGAAAAGCAGTTTGAAGACGAACCTAACGTCATGATTGAGAGACATGCTTTTCACAAAAGGGAACAATTGAGTGATGAGTCTGTTGAAGACTTCATAGCGGCTTTGAGAGTATAAGCTGCTAATTGTGAGTTTGGAGCTTCCGTTGATATCTCTATCAGAGATCAGTTTGTATTTAATTGTTTTTCTAAAAAGGTACAAGAAAGACTTTTAGCATGCCGCAATCCTACTTTGGGGGAAGTAATTGATTTAGCTAAAGGCATTGAAAGGTCTATAGAATCTTCCCAAATTATTGAAGCTGAGTCTGTTAAAAGTGCTAATGTATCTTCCATTTGTTCAGTTCAAACTCGAGGAAAAAATTATTTCAAGACAAACAGGGAGTCTGGTTTAAGTTGTTTTAGATGTGGTTCCAAGTCACATTTAGCGAATTCTCCTGATTGTCCTGCACTCAAAAAGAAATGTACTAAGTGTGGTAAAAATGGTAATTTTTCTTCATTTTGTAAGACCCTTAAAAGAAATGTAAATACTACGTTTAGTTGTGTATCTAATTTTGAAAATGATATGGAAAACCTAATTGTTACCATTTATGATGATGCTTTTGATAGCTATATTAACAGTGTTATTCTTCCCTTTAAAGCTCCTTTGGGAACTGTTTATGTCGGAAAAGTTGGGTTTGAGGCCATGGCGGATTCTGGTTCGCCAGTAAACATTTTGTCAGATGTATTTTTCAAAGAAAATTGGAATGGTGTAAAGCTTAAAATTTCTGACATAAACCCTAAAGCATTTGGTAATTTTAAAATTAAAATGTTAGGCTTCTTCGAAGATTATTTGAAATTTGAAACTCGCCAAATTTTTACCAAAATATATGTGGCAATTGATGGGAAGAATATTGTGGGTTGGTTTGACCTTGGCAAGCTTGGTGTAATTTTGTGTCCAGGTTCTAATCATCCAATCCAGTTAAGAGATATGCCTGTTAACAATATTATTTTAGAGGATGATTCCTTATCTTTCATTCTCCACAAGCATGAAAAAGTTTTTGAGGATGTTGTGGGACAGGTTAAAGGTTTTTCTCACAAGATTAAGCTCAAGAAGGGAGCTTTGCCTGTCCAACATAAAGTTCGTATGGTACCTTTAGGAGTAAGAGATAAACTAAAACTACATTTGGATGACCTGTGCACTCAAGGTATCATAGAACCTACTGACAGTTCTGAGTGGGTTTCTGCAATAGTGATCGCGCTTAAAAAAAAATCAAGATATCAGGTTATGTGTGGACCTTCGTTCACTAAATAAAAACATTGTGGTTGAAACCTATCCCCTGCCTAGGATACAAGAGATGTTGGCAGCTGTGAATGGTGCTAAGTTTTTCTCAATCATTGATCTTAAATCCGCCTATCATCAGGTGACTCTTGTGGAAGAGTCAAAAGATCTGACTGCCTTCATCACTCCGTTTGACCTGTATAGGTTTCTAAGGATGCCTTTTGGCCTGGCATCAGCTGCCAGTGTGTTTCAAAGGTTGATTGAGAGTTTATTTCATGGTCTTAAAGGAGTACAGTCCTTTCAGGATGATATTCTGATTTTTGCCAAGACCATTAGTGATCAGAACTCGATTTTGGAGAAAGTTTTAAGCACCTTGAACAACAAAGGTATGACTGTTAGTAAGGATAAGTATAAGTTTTTGGTCAGTGAAATCAACTATTTGGGTCACAAAATCACCCCGGAAGGAATTTTTCCTAAAAAAGACATTATCACAAGTTTGGAGAATTGTAGCAAACCTAAAGACAAAGATACTTTGCGCTCATTTCTCGGTTTAAGCGAGAATTATGCCAAGTTTGTAAAGGGATATGCTTTGGTTGTGGAGCCACTTAGACTATTGCTGAAGAAAGGGGCCAAGTTTGTTTGGACAGATATTCATGATTCAGCTTTTGTGAAGGTTGTTAATCTTATAGCTAAGGCACCTGGACTAAATACTTTTGACCCGGAAGGTGATTCTTTTGTGACTGTTGATGCTAGTACCGTTGGCTTGGGTGCGGTGTTCACTCAGATTGTTGAAGGTAATGATTGTTCTCAAACCAGGTCAGGAACATTTCTTTGCTAAAATGGCAGATGGTGTCTCTTTTAATGATTTTGTTCATTCTAATGACAATGACAGTTCTAGGAAACGTTTTGATTCAACTTCTGAATCTGTTCATTCTGATGACAATGCTAGAGTATGTTTTGATTCTGTTCCTGAAAATGCATGTTTACCTTCTTCTGTTGTTGCTGACACTGTTCATGCGAATGATGTTTCTATGAGCTCTTCTGTTCAAGATGTTCCTATTTCATCTAAAAGGAATGTGAAATTGCCTAAGAAATTTTGTGATTATGTTTTAGATTAGTTTTATTTTTTTTGTTTTATTTTGTTTGAAAAGGAACATGTGGTATCTGTCTTCTATTTCCTTTGTAGTTTATTTTATTATTCCTTTGTTCTGTAGTTCTTTGCTTCATTTAGATTCCTGACTATGTCATTTAGAATGCTATTGTAGTGAGTCTAGGTTCCACTTCAAAGAAGCGGTTGGAGCTGACTTGAAGGGATGCCTAGACTCTAGCACCAGTGGGTCTTATATTACTTATTAAATAAAATAAGTTTTAAACTAATTATCGCCTCCTTCCGCTCTTTACAATTTTCCCTCTTCGCCGTCCTTCTAAATCCCTCCTCACCTGACCCCACTTCCTCACCACTCTTACCTGCATGGGCCACGGCTCCAAGCACATATTCTTTTTCAATAATGTAAATTTAATAGGAGATTGAGGCAGCATGTTGGCACAAGTTTGATTTGAAGTATAAACAAAGCCAATAGTAACTATATTACTTGTCCAGATCTATAAGTTCTCTTTGCAGCATAACAACAAAGGAAAATCACAGCTTTAACTAAGGACACAGAACATCGTCATCCTTTTTTATTGTGAATGAGGATCTTCTTTGATCACCAAGGATTGGTATGTGTTGTGCTCTACATACCTCTCCAAATTAGCCATGACCTTCATAATCTCACTCTGATGGTAAGGCTTGTGTGAACAAGTAAGTAGTTTTAATTTGAAATAATAACATTACTATTGGGAGTCAAAGACAAAACTGGGCACCTTCAAGTGGTCATACTGAATCTAATCACAATTTCGGGGTAGTCATAATAAAAAAATACTGATTGCCCTGAAGATAAGCTTGTTTTCAACCAAGAGCACATTATCTCTAGTTGGAACAGTGGGCAGGGTAGCTCTTGCCTACGGCTTCTACATATTCCCCTTCTATACCCCTTTCTGGGTTAGCAGGCATATATTCTATTGCTGCTCACCCCAGCTTAGTTTTTTCTTGTGTGTGACAAAATTCAGTCACAAAAGAGCTGATGATGTTAGGGTATTTGCCATCCTAATTCCCTGACCAGTTTGAAACCAGACCATAGGGCCTCATTGTGAAGGCATGCGCTGTGCAAAGTCCCAAGTTTCTGTGTGCCATTTTTAAGGCTTCACTTCTTTCTACTGAAGGTGAAAATTTACAGTTTGAAACATATCAACTCGGCATGGATGTTGTGCTTTACAAAGCATGAAAGCACTAAAGTATACATCGTAATGTTGGTAGGCAATGCAAAGGAAAGAATGCATTAGAAGTAGCTTTCACCATTTATATCTCAGAGATAAGGAATGACATTAACGACATGGCTACACTTAATCTCCATGAATACATGGGAAAATTAGTGAGTGGTATTAATAGATTGCAAGAGTTCCTCCCTAGAAAGAATACCATTATTTTTTATGTATTGTGTCAATACACCAAATCCAGCAGAGAACATCATGGCACAAGCAGCTCACTCTCTTTTATTTTAATTACAGATAAGTAGGCCGACAAACTGCGGATTGTGTTTGTTGGACTTGGTCCTTTTGGCAGGTTCACCTCGAAACTTTTTGCGTTCTCCTAGCCTTTTTCTATAACCTAGTGTTGGTGATTTTAGGCCTCTGTGCACTTTAGCACTGTGGTCCAGTGTAAAGTGTGTGCGCTCTCTGTGTATGTGTGGTGAAACTGGCCTGCCCTCCCATAGGAATGAATGGGGGATATGTGTGTCCATAGTAATTCCTGATGTGAGAGGAGTGCAGGGGCAAGTTTGGTATGTGCAAACTCGTGAGAATAAATGCTGCGCAATGGTGTGCGCAGATTTATTGTGACTAGTGGAGAAGTGCCACTTCTAGAAGTTGGCATTTCTGTGTGCAGTGTGTCTGCCTGCCTGATGTGAATTGCACTTCTGACTTGTGAGTAACGGGGGTTGGCTGGTGTGGTTGGCTCCAGGAGCCAGGATGGTTCTGCCCGGTGGTAAATAGGGAGATCTGCATGTAGATGGGAGGGAGGAGTTGCACCTGGGACCTGAATAGGGTTGTGCCTTCCCTCCACAATGCTGGCTCTGCCTCCTGTGGTGCGTCGGATGTTCCTGGACTGTCCTGTGAATAGGAGAGGGGAGCTGAGCAAAACAAAGTGCTCCAGAACCAGTTGTATCTGGTTCTCCCCTTGCCCTACAGTTTTAGACAAAGGAAATAGTGGTATAAATAAAGGGGCTGTGACCCCATGTAGAGAGTTCTCTTTTGGAATCCTGACAGAAGGGAGCTTGCTGCTGGTGGGGCCCAGGAGGGACCGCCATGGGGGCTGCCTCCTTGCTGGAGTGCCCTGTGTGCTGGCCCCTGGGCCCTACATTTTCCCCCATGATGCCTCCAGGGCCTTTTGAACCTTTTTGCTCTTCCTTTGCCTTGGCCCCAGGACTGTGGCTTCCTCTAGCACCTGGAAGCGCCATCTTTTAACTTCCCAGCCAAGGAGGAGCTAGGGTTGCGCAGCCTGATGCTGCTCGCCCTTGAGAGGGGCTCCCACCTTGGGGATTCCCCCGGGATGCCGTGATCGAGCGGGTGCCCACCCCGCTGATTTGCCTGTATTTCAAGAGCAGGTGCCCACCCTGTATATGGCAACTTGTTTTATTTCAACTGCGTAGGTGCCCACCCCGTGACTTTGCCCTTCTTTTATTAAGTGTTGCCTGCCGCATGTGTTTTTAAACAAAAGCGAGTGCCCACCCCGCGGCTCACCGCTGCGGTACCCGGAAGGAGAATTCCGGCTAAACCGGAAGTCAGGCAGCATTGTGCCTGGCGGTGGTCGGGACTTCCGGTTTCTCAGAGGAAGTCCTGTGCACACAGCCTCTGAAAACTGCCCGGGAGGAGAAGCTGGCGCCTGCCTGTGCCGGGCTCCTAAAGCTGAGGGAGAGCCCTGCCAGCAAGTCCAGAGGGTGGCAGCCAGAGTCCAGGAAAGCCCAGGGACCCAGGAGGGGGCCTGGGTGAAGATGGCAGACAGCGTGGGGATCCCAGGAGTCCAGGGAAGCCCCGCTAGAGAGGTGCTGCCATCGCCATGAGGAGGAGTCCCCCCGCAAGAAGCCCGGTGAGTGAGAAAGGGATGGGGGGGCTCAGTGCGGCCAAGTGTTGGTGCTTGATCGAGGCACAGTATGGTTGTGGCATTTAGAGCGGCCCACGATGGCAGCGGGCCGCTCCAACCTCGTGGGCAAGTTTATTCAGTGCGCCAGTGCGCTTCACATTTTGGGGGCAAGTTCTTCTTGGCATAACTATTTCAGAGCCCATGTGGCTCAATCGTGCGCATTCATTTTTCAGATAGCTCGACCAATTTGCATACTGTGTACAGAGCCCCGTGTGGCTCCAGCGATGGGGCTAATTTAATTTAAAAACCACCAGTGACTATTGAGGCTCAGTGTTGGTGCCTGCACGGTCCCGCCATTTTGGGCCGCTCCAACGAGCGCATAGTTGGTGTCAGAGCCAAGGAGGCTTCAGCGTGGGGCATGTTTTGTTTCTGAGCCTGCGGGCTCCAACAATGGGCATAAGTGTTTCCCAGAAGGACAGAAGCGGCACAGTAGTGCCAGGCCTCCTTGGAATGTTTACAGCTGCCCAGCAAGTAGAGGGCAGCTGCACTGTTTAGGCGCAATTCTTTGGGGGCATGTCTGAGTTAGGAGTGAGTGGCACTCCTGGGCCCCGGATATTTCCAGCTACCCAGCAAGTAGTGAGCAGCTGCAATGTTTAGGTTTGCGCAGTGGCGCACCCCTGACTATCGCTGCTTGACAGCGCTCCCTGACTCTGGGACACAGGGCATTTGAGCCCCTTTTTGAGATGGCCAGGTGGACAGGGGGATTGTTAGAATTGTAGGGCACCAGACCCTAATGTGATGTGGTGCTAGGAAATGTAATGCATTTAGTCTGTTTACGCACCCTGTTTGATACCTCTAAATTGTGGTTTATGATTGAGGTTGTCTTGCATATCATGGTTTATGCTAGTGAGATTAGGTTTCACTGTGTGATGCATGCCCCTAATGTAAGTTATACTTAGGAGGTTAGGGTCTAATGTGCTTAGACTTGTGAGAAGATTGCATAATGTGTTTATGCTGTTGAGGTTGGCGTGGAATGTAATTCGCACCTGATGTGACTGTGCATAATGTCGTTTATGTTACAGGCTGATGCTGAGTACAGCGACTACCAGTGGTTGCTGGTTGTACGGTTATGAACTGTTTTACTTTTACTAAGTTCGCTTTGTGATGTTCTGACAGGGGTCCATGTGGCCCTGTCATGTGTATATAATCCCTTGTAAGTATTGCCCAGTTCCAGTTGGCCCAGTGTATATTGTGTGATTACTATTCTAATGTATTATGAGAATACAAAGGCTATTTTTTTATATAACCTTGTGTGGAGTTCCTTTTATAGTGTGCCTGGGATGTTGTTGCTGTGTGCGTGTGCAAATGCTTTACACATTGCCTCCGAGTTAAGTCTGACTGCTCGTGCCAAGCTACCGAGGGGGTGGTTATCTTTGGTGTGTAACTCCCAAGCCCTGACTAGAGTGGTGGTTTCTGCCTGGCTGTGGCGCAAGCCTTAGCCAACCATAAATCCCATTACTAACAGTGTCTTAAAACAATCAGTAACATAAAATGCCCTTAATGTTGTTCCTTAGCATTTGAAAGTATCAGTTCTGAAATACATACTTTTTTGTTTTAATGCATAGAGTACTGTTTCCACACTGTGGGTAGTGACCCACTGGTGGGTCATGAGCTGATTTTTGGTGGGTCACAAAGTCAGAGCAATAAATAAAGATGCCTTTAAATTCTGTGTTAGTGTAGTTTAGTTTTAGTTTCGTTTTTAAATTTATAATGCGCAACAGATACCCAACAAGGGTTTCCAGACGCAGTATAAAATTGTCACATTTGTCATTGATTCAAAGACAGTGGTCAAATGTCAGGCTGCTTTATTCTTTAAACATGGGGATTGGTGTTTGCTATTCTCTCTCTGACTCCAAAGTGAGAGGAGTGTTTAAAGTGAATTGTGTGACAATAATAGATTTTGTTTTTTACAATACCCAACAAAATGTAAAGAACTGTAAATTAACTGTATACATTCAGCTGATAGGAAAACAACAACAAATCACTTTTTTGTAATTCTGAAGTGTGCTGGAAACAGAGGGCCCGATTCACAGAATTAACTTAAGACAAAATCCTAAACGTACTACTTTTGATATTCACAGAATGCACTTACTGCTTTTGGTGTTCATAGAATGGATGTACGACTACTAACTTTACGTCCGCACTCGGGCCGGATCTTCTGGCCCGGAGGCGGACCTTCCGGCTTGGAGGTTATGGCCCAAAGGCGGGGCTTACGACAAGGAGGAGGAGCTTCTGGCTTGGAGGCGGAGCTTACGGACCAGAGGTGGAGATTTCGGCCATGGCTAAATCTCCACCATCGGCCGGAATCCCCACCTCTGGGCCAGAAGCTCCGCCTCCGGGCCGGAAGCTCCACCTCCATGCCAGAATTTCCGGCCCGAGTGCGGACGTAAAGTTAATAGTCGTAAATCCATTCTGTGAATACCATAAGTAGTAAGTGCATTCTGAGAATACCAAAAGTAGTACGTGCATTCTGTGAATACCAAAAGTAGTAAGTTTAGGATTTTGCCTTAAGTTAATTCAGTGAATCTGGCGCAGAGATTTCTACTCATTATATTTTGTGTGCTATATAGTTTTAGCAGTAAACCCGTATGTATGTGCAAATTTAGTTGGCATTTCAATGGAAAATATGCTGTCTGTAAATGACGATGCCACATGATACTTTGGTTTCATTCAAAAATTGCACTACTCATGTCCATTAAAGGCAGGTGGTTCACAAAAGTTTATTGTTCTAAAAAGTAGGTTGTGGTTCTAAAAAATTTAACAACCACTGCTATAGATGGTAGAAATGGGACATTTGGGTTAGATGACCGGAGAAGCACATAACCGAGAGTCAAAAATCTGAACCGGTAGAATTTGACTGTTAATTAAAATGTTATTATTTACTCATTTAGAAATGCAAAAGAAATTCTCAAACATTTTAAATTCTTGATGCATTACACAAGTACTGAAGACGCAACAGTGAGTGGATTGGATAACTTTCTTTTATTTCTGCTGGGAACGTTAATCTTGTGTGAACATTGACAAGTCAATCCCTTGGTCCCAGGATCTCACTTCCCCACGCAGCTCCGCAGTTCTCCCTCGTCCTGCAGCCTGCCAGCCCTTCACTGCAGGGTTCGAGCCCTCCCTGAGCCAGCTGGTCTGTATTGTCCTGCCGCAGTGTGACTGGTGGTTGTGCCTTTGTCACCTTTTGAACTATACTGTGCCCATTATTTCACTCTTATTTTAACCTGTATTTTGTAATTAGGGTTGCTGTGCCCTCAGTTGTTTACTGTTGCCTCCGTTTTTTGTCACCTTCTGTCCTGTACTGTGCCCATTATTTCACTCTTTTTAACCTGTATTTTGTTGTTAGGGCAGCGTGCCCTTTGTTGTTTACTGTTTCCTGTCTGCTGACCACGCCCCTCGGCCTTGCCCCTGCCTTCCAGCTGCTCTTCTCCCCCCGTCCCCTACAAATGTAGACCGCTGTGTGGTCGCGCAGCTGACACGCCAATGGCGCGCCTGAGGCAAGCCCGTCCGTGCCTGGACTGCACCCAGCACCAGACCCCCTGGCCCCCACGAACACCACAGGACCCGATGCCGATACGATGCCAATATCGTCCATGCACTCAACGCCAGCCGAGATTCCACCTGCTTCCAGGCCACCCCGAAATTCAGCCACGGGCCCTTCGCCTGCCGAAACTGCAGCTACACCAGCCAGCGCACACCATCACATCCTGCCCATCATAACACTGCAGGCCACACCCATCTCAGCTGCATACTACTCAACACCCGCTCAGTCCACAAGCATGCCGTCACATCTGGGACCTGCTCGACTTCTCCGCCCCAGACGTCGCCTTCCTGATGGAGACCTGGATGAACACCTCCTCAGCACCGGACATAGCCATAGCCATCCCGGACGGCTACAAGATCACGCGCAGAGACTGGAACAACAACAAACCAGGAGGAGGAATCGCCATCATCCACAGGAACACCATCAAAATCTCAACCAACACCGAAGAAGCTCTCAGCTTGGCCGAACACCTCCACCTCCAGATCCACGTCGATCATAGATCCACCCTCAGAGGAACACTTTTCTACATACCCCCGGGACCCCGACCACAGTTCAGCGAATCCATCGCCAACCTCATCAGCGCACACTCCCTCGCCTCCACAGACTACATCCTCCTCAGAGACCTGAATTTCCACCTCAATAACGCCAACGACAACAACTCCACAACACTGATCGACAACCTCGCCAACATTGGACTCAAACAGCTCGTCACGACACCCACCCACTCCTCTGGACACACGCTCGACCCCATCTTCTCCGCAAGCCTCCAAGTCTCCTTCAGCCACACCACCGAACTACACTGGACCGACCATCGCTGCATCCACTTCACCTTCCAGAAACCCACCATGCACCACCGCACCCAACAGGTCCCCCGCCACAGCTGGAGAAAAATCACCGAATACCAGCTAAACACCACCTTCGCCGGACGCCCACCCGCTGACCCCACCGACCCCGACTCACCTCCAGCCCCTTCAGGCGCTGGATCGACGACTGCGCCAACACTCTCGCCCCATTCAAGAAACCCTCCAACAGACACATCATCAAGAATGCCAGCTGGTTCTCCACAGAACTCTTGACCTCCAAACAAACCTGCCGAAAACTAGAGAAGAAATGGCACCGCGATCAGACACCGGAGAACCAAGAAGCCCACAAAAACGCCATGCACCAACACCATCACCTCATCAGACCTACCAAAAGGGCCTCCTTCAAGGACCGCCTCGAAAACAATGCACACAACAGCAAAGAGCTCTTCAACATCATGAAGACACTCTCCAACCCCAGCTCAAACACCACCGACATCCCACCATCGCATGACCTGTGCAACTCCCTTGCCACCTTCTTCCACTGCAAGATCGCCGACATCCATGACAGCTTCGACAACCTGACCTCCCCAACAAACAACGACACCTCAGACTCCATGGCCACCACCCACAGCAACACCCTGCTCACCTGGACCTACATCAATGACGACGACACCATCAAGATCATGAGCACCATCCGCTCCGGCTCCACGTCAGACCCATGTCCACACCACATCTTCAACAAAGCCAGCGCCACCATCGCACCCCATCTCCGCAAGGCCATCAACATCTCCTTTGAGACTGTGATCTTCCCGGAGAGCTGGAAGCACGCCGAGATCAACGCCCTACTCAAGAAACCCAAGGCAGACCCGAGAGATCTCAAGAACTTCCGACCCATCTCCTTGCTCCCGTTCCCGGCAAAGGTCATTGAGAAAGCCGTCAACAAACAGTTGACCCGCTACCTCGAAGAGAACAACATCCTGGACCCATCCCAGTCTGGGTTCCGCAGCAGCCATGGCACCGAAACCACCCTCATCGCCGCCACCGACGACATCAGGGCCCTGCTGGACAAAGGCAACACCGCGGCTCTCATCCTCCTGGACCTATCAGCCGCCTTCGACACTGTCTGCCACCTCACCCTACGCAAACGCCTCCACAACGCAGGGATCCGAGACAAGGCTCTGAAATGGACCACCTCCTTCCTCTCCGGCAGAACCCAGAGCGTCCGCCTCCCCCTTTCCAGTCTGAGGCCTCCAAGATCATCTGCGGCGTACCCCAAGCATCATCCCTCAGCCCAACACTGTTCAACATCTACATGGCCCCACTCGCCCAGGTCGCCAGACTGCACGACCTCAACATCATCTCCTACGCCGATGACACACAGCTGATCCTCTACCTCACCAAGGACCCCCTCACCGCCAAAACCAACCTCTACGAAGGAATGAAGGCCGTCGCCGAATGGATGAAGGACAGCCGCCTGAAGCTGAACTCTGACAAGACAGAGGTCCTCATCCTCGGCTCCCCGCCTCAGCTTGCGACGACTCCTGGTAGCCAATCGCCCTGGGAGCAGCACTAAGACCCACCGACCACGCATGCAACCTGGGTTTCATCCTCGACTCAACACTCTCCATTACCAAGCAAGTCAACGCCATCGCTTCCTCCTGCTTCAACACCCTCTGCATGCTCCAGAAGATCTACAGGTGGATCCCACATCACACCCCACCTGAGAGACCTGCACTGGCTGCCCATCAACAAGAGGATCACCTTCAAACTCCTCAACCACGCACACAAGGCTCTACACAACACCGGACCAGCTTACCTCAACAGACGAATCACCTTCAACATCCTTGCTACCGTCCCCCGCATCCGAAGAATGACTGCCAGCGGCAGATCGTTCTCTTACCTCGCTGCCAAGACCTGGAACACACTCCCCATCCTCCTCCGGCAGACCCAAGACCTACTTACCTTCAGGAGACTACTCAAGACCTGGCTGTTCGAACAGTAGCATCACCCCCCCTCAGTGCCTTGAGACCCTCACGGGTATGTAGTGTGCTTTACAGATTTCATGATTGATTGATTGATTGATTTTTTCTTGCTTTTTTTGTGGCAGGGTCTGGGATAGGGTTGAAATTGAGATATACAGCAAATCCCATGTTTCAAATGAATGTTGACATTGAACTTGTTGCAAACGTATCACAGCAGTAATTGTAACTGAAAAGAAGAGCTTAATGCGTTGCTAATTGGCTGTATTGCTATTGTTTCAGTTCTCCCTCTTAGTGCTTAATTAGATAATATGCATTCTATGAAAAATGAATTAATATGGTGCAAAATGTTTTCATTTGTTTGTTTATTTCTGCTGTCTTGAACACTGAAATTGGCATTTTTCCTTCCAAATTTTGCGATTCACTGCATCATAAATGTTGTAAAAGAAACTTCTGATGAAAGCTCCGGATGAAATCGTCAGAGGCATTTGCTTGGACGTTATCTATGTGGCTTCACTCACTGAAGGTCTTGCCATTGTGAGGATTACAAATGCTCAAGCAGAAACCATACTGTGATTTACTCCATTGCAAACTTGACCACGAGGTTAGCAATGTCATATGTGAACTCTCTTCCATGGAGGCACTGCTGAGGAAGTACTGTAAGATCACAGGGTTCTCAGACACCTCTACACATCCAATCCTCTCTCAAATAAGGACATCAAATGGTGGGAAGAGGTTGGAGGAAGTTTCTGAACTTCATGTGATAGTGCTTGCTGATAATATGTACCACTCTTTGATCGACTGGCTAACATTCTCTTATGGCAGCCATTGAAAATCTATCTTTTTCTGTAGGATAGTGAACTGAACTATCAGTGAGAAAAGTGGATCAGTGCATCCACGTCTCTATAATCACAAAAAATGTGCTTTTGTTGCACGAATTAGAACATGGTGCTATGTTCATGACAAAATCATAATATTCTCTATTTAAAACATTAATTATAGAATTGAGATGTCAACATAGTGATACAACTGGTAAAAGGAAACACACACTAGTAAAACCAGTCGTTCTAACTTTTATAAGAAAGCCTTCTGTAAATAAAACTAATTACAAAAATGATGCCAGTGCAAGCATTTCACCAACAGCTGTAGTTCTGTAGGCTGCAACTAGAGGTCTCTTGAGTGAAGTAAAAGTCTTTGTTGTAGTCAGCCATTATTAGTACTCCCTTGAATCCTGTATAAGGTGATTGTGGTACTGTGTGACTGCTAGTGTTTAAGGAATGTCAAAAGTATGTTGGTCACTTAAGCTCAGGCAAGTAAGCATGGAGCCATTGTCTATGAAATCGTGCATAAATGTGTGAAGATTGGGGACAAGACATGGGATGAGAATGTATGAGAGGTGGTTGTCAAACTGAGTAACAGGGAATGTTTCGCGTCCAGATGAAATAAAAGGGAATTCACGTTGGAAGAGGAGAGTTGACAGCGGGTACTGTGGCATGAAAGAACATGGGTTGGTTATACTGTAGCTGTCTAGATGAGGGATTAGGGGTGGTGCTAAGTTGAGAAAGGGGATGAGGTTGCAATCAGGAGTAACAGTGAGATGGTGTTCTAGGCTGAGATTTACGGTAGTGGTATCAGATTAAGAGAAAGGTAAGATGTGTAAAGGGCTTACACAATCAAAAGTGGTCACCAGCTGTGACAAAGAGAGGAAACATTGCTTAGAGAGGGTTAAGCTTGGGTGCCAGGCTGATGAAATGGAAAGAGGGGTGGCAATCTATCAATGCAAAGGGAGAAGAGGTAAAAAGTTGAAAAGAGAGTAGCTTCATTAATGTAGTCGAGAGTTTACAATTTCACGTAGCCAGCAGGATGGGGGTTCAGAGAGTGTATACTAGGGGTGATGAGCTTCAAACAACAGCTGTGAGGCAGAGGAAAAGCAACGTGAGACAAGCAGATGAGCCACAGAGGTGGCAGAGACAAATAAGCTAGAAGTGCACCTAGGTGATGCAGTGCGTATTAATTGAAATGTTTCCAATGTAAAACACACCTGCACATGTAAGAGACAAAAACCAGAGTGATCCTAGGTCACAGCACTATACCATATTGTGTTCAAAGAAAGTTCAAAGAAAGTTTACGAAAGCTACCCAATTACTCACCACTATCATGTTGCATTTGGGTATTTCATCCATGCAACGCCAATGATATGCGACCAAACTGAACCATCCTAAATACTCCAAAGAATGAATGAGTAGTTCCACCACTGGTTGACATTCATGATTAGCGGAAAAGAGGATGTGTATTTTTTTTGACTGCCCTTACCGCTTTTTACCAAGTTATACAACCATAAGGAATTGTACAGTGTCTTATGTATTATATGTTGTAAATATGATCACTAAGTGAGCCATGAATCATCTGCACTTCACTTCATTCACATATGTCACATTGTATTATATTGTACTGCATACAGAATGATTCAAGATTGGTTTCCGGTGGAATTTAGGTGAAATATTATTTTGCCAACAATTAGATTGTGGGTTCCTTTAAGGTATAGACACGTTTTCGCAATTCAAATGAGCCCCGAATAACCTTCTGGTGCGATAATACACTATACCCCAAAGCAGAAGTGCTGCAGTTTACCCTTTGCTCTTGTCGCCCTTGTCACCTCGCTTAATGATTCTTAGCAGACACCAACAGAGCATACCAGGAGTTTGAAGCTTCCCATCTACAGATGCTACCTGTTTGCTTATGGTGGCTTTTACTGCCAACAGAGGAAGTGCTACAAGCGTTGTCTCTCACCGTGTAAGGTAAAATACTTTTGAGAAAGTCATGGTGTACATGCATTTACATCCACTCCCATGTCTTACACTTTCCCTTGAGCCATAATCTCTACCCCGAGCAATATGTATTTTCTGCTCAGATGCTGAAGGCCTCAACAGGTTTGGCAATTCTGCTTACATTTAAAAAACACATATGTGCCTCACCACTGGCATAAATTACTGTGTAACTCAGATTCTCATCGTAGAATGCTCACAGTAAAATGTACCTGGGGATAGGAGGATGGTGGTGTTTATTGTTTTTCTTCTGTGAGATTTTGAGGAAATAAACAATGGAACACCTGGCTGGCCTCTCCTCATTCACAAGTTCCTTAATATTGGCTCCTGAACCACAGAGTGACATCAGGGAAAGAGGCTGTCATCAGCCTTTTCACCATGGGGCTGATGTTTTTCTGAAGGATCCACCTCCCGCCTCCCATCTCCCGCCTCGCGCACCCTAATCATGAATGGTACAAGTGGGAGAACAACATGCTAAATGATCAACCCAAATACCTCACCTACTTGAGGCACATGCCTGGGTGGAGCAAAGAGGACAGTGTGAGGGCTCAGGGAAAATGCACATGCAAACAGTTCTGCAGGAGCCTTAACGTCCAAAACAAAGGACACCATACTCAGCCAGTTTTATATACAGCATTAATAATTCAAAGCAGCCATGCCAGGAGCTACACTATCAATGGGCAGCAACATTTACTACTAAGGCCAGTGTCTGAGAAACCCAAGACTAGCTGGTAAAAAGTGCCTAACACACAAACTATGTGTGGCATTCAAAAGTAATGACCCAAAGGCAGGAAGACGATTCAACAAGAAGTCTTTATTTAAGAGACTTAACTACTGCGACCTCAGCCACAGCCTCGAGTTCTCAGAGCCTCTTCATACACAGTCCCCGGCGCTCGCCTTGGAACGCTGGTCGCGGTGACATTCCAAGTGATGTCACCGCGGGCAGCACCATCACACGCGAAGGCGCCGGGGGGTTTAGAAAAGGAAGATACTACACATCCCCCTTCCCTGCGGACAGAAAAACCTTAAATACAACATGAACTGCAGAACACACCAGGTGAAAGGATGACACCTGACAGGGGGTGTATAACAACAAAAGACCTTGGCCTGGTGGAAGTACTTGACACATGGTAGGCAGAGTGGCATAGGTTACATCATAATGTACTGATCAAAATGCCTAGGTGGTCTGGTCACTCTCCTGTTTGGCCTATTGTTTGGGTGAGGGACCACTGACTGCCTCCTAGTGGTGGAACTAAGGTCCTGCCTAGAGTCTCCCACCCACCCCCTTGAACTCTCAGGGTCTTTCTCTGGCGGATGGTATTTTACAACTCTCCCTAGGTTCCATATTTTCCCTTCCTGTGTCTTGACTGCATTCTTGAATAGTTTGGTGATTTTGGTGGGAGTGGTGTACTCTGACCAACTTGCCTTTCCTGTGGGAGCCTTGATTTTGATGCTGTCTCCTACTTTGTATTCAACCATCTGTGTGGCCTTGTGCCGGTCGTATCCTTCCTTTCTTTTTTCCATGGCTTCCTCTTGCTTTTTCAAGCTTCTCGTTTCTTTAGTACGGTCTGACCACCCCTTGTGCCACTCCATCCACCCTGGGGTTAGCTTGGTGTTGGGTATCCTGGCGCGGAGTAGTTCGAACGGGGTGACGCCCGTCGTCTGATGTGGCGTGAACCTGTAAGCTTCTACTCGTCTCCACGCCTCTTCTTTCCAGTTTATGCCGCTGGCTTTGGCCAACTGGATGCTCTCCTTGAGGGTTTTATTAAAACGCTCGACCATGCCATTAGTTTCGGGGTGGTATAAAGCGCAGCGCTTGTGTCTGATACCTCTTCCATCCAGGAAGTCTTCCATTTCCTTCGAACATAGTTGCACTCCGTTATCTGTGAGGATGTTGCTAGGTAGCCCTTCTCGGATGAACACCTCCTCTAGAAAACTGATGACTGTTTTGGTCGTGACTTCACTGACGAACTTTATCTCTGGCCACCTGGAATACAAATCCACGAGCACCAAGATGTAAGGCGTCCTTAGTTCCCCAGACATGGGGCCCACAATGTCTAATGCCAACTCAACCCACGGTCCCGACGGGGGCGGACTACACACCTGTTGCTGCATGGGATGCACTCTCTGATTCTCCTTTCGGTGACTAGATCCATGTTCGGCCACCAATAGCTCTCTCTGAGTCTTTGTTTGGTTTTGGTGATGCCCAAATGTCCTTCGTGGGCTATCTCGACCAGGTTGTCCCTCACAGTTGCAGGTGGTACGAGTCTCGTCCCCCTGAATAGACACCCGTCTACTATGGACAACTCGTCCTTAATGGCCAGGTATGGCCGCAGGTTTTCGTCCTGTTTGTCACCATGCTTCCATCCGCCTTTTACTCTTACGAAAATTTTCTCCAGAATCTTGTCCTCATCCAACGCCTTTCTCCATGTTTCTTCTCCCAACGCCCTCTGGATGGTGCAGACATCCTCCATCTGAAGGTCCTCCTCTTCTTCGTCCGTCTTCTCTTGCCTCTCTCTCCTTTCTTCATCATTGACGAGTCTGGACAGGCAGTCAGCTGCGAGGTTTTGCGTACCGGGGACGTACTCGACATCGAAAGTGTATTCTTGTAGGCTGACCACCCAACGCCTTATCCTGCTGGAGATGGCATCCAAACCCTTCTTACTGAATACTTCCACTAACGGCTTGTGGTCCGTGCGGAGAGTGAACTGGGTTCCCCAGAGGAAGTCTCTGAACTTCCCTACTGCCCAAGACACTGCCAGGGCCTCCTTCTCGATCACAGAGTAGTTGTTCTCGGACTTCTGGAGTGACCTTGAGGCAAAGGCTATTGTTTCTTCTCCTTCTTCTCCAACTTGGGTGAGGACAGCTCCCAATCCCTTGGCGCTTGCATCGGTGGTGACTACCGTTGTCCGGTTGGGCATATAAGACTTCAAACTGGAGGCTTCAGCAAGCGCCCTCTTTACGTCCTCGAACTCCCTCTGGCACTCCTGACTCCATCGGAACTCATTCTCCTTCTTCAACAGTAGCCTGATGGCGTAAGTCCTTCCCGCCAGGTTTCTTATGAACTTCCCGTAGAACTCCAACATCCCCATGAATGAATTGATCTCGTCCTTGCCCTTGGGGGGTGTCAGATTCACGATGGTGTTTTGCAGTTCGGCTTTGGGACATATACCTTCTTTCGTCACCTTGTGTCCCAGGAAGTCTAATTCTGCACAACCAAACACACACTTGTCCTTTTTTACAGTAAGGCCTTGTGACTGAAACCTCTCAAGCACGCACCTCAGTCTTCCATCGTGCTCCTCATGGTCCTTGGCGAATACAAGTACGTCATCCTGGTAGCACATGACGCCCGGGATGCCCTTCAAGATGTTGCCCATGATTCTCTGGAAAACGGCGGCCGCCGAGACTAGCCCAAAAGGCATTCTTTTGAATTTGTATGCGCCCATAGGTGTCACAAAAGCAGTGAGTTCCTGAGATTCCTCGTGTAGTCTTATTTGGAAATAGGCTGAGGTGAGGTCGAGGGTGGAAAATACCTTGGCACCTTCTAGCATGCTCATCATTTGGGTGATGTTGGGTAAAGGGTATCGGTCGACCACGACCTCCTTATTCAATGCTCTTAGGTCGATGCATAGCCGGACCGACCCATCCTTTTTCTTCGCTGCCACGATGGGGGCCAGCCACTCCGTCGCCTCCACCGGTTCAATGACTCCGGCCTTGCACAGTTTCTCCAGCTCGGACTTCACTTCCTCCTGGATGGCAATGGGAAGCTTCCTAACTTTAGCCACGACTGGCCTGGCGTTCTCCTTCAATCTTATCCTGTGACAGTAGTTTTTTAGGCATCCCAGTTCCTCTTTGAACACTTCTTTGAACTTTGTCACGACGTCAGCTGCACGTTCAAGAATCTCTTGTACCATAATCTGGGGATTACTGTTAGGATTAAAATAGACCCCCAGCTCTTTTTGTGCCTGCCAACCCAAAATGTTGTCTCCTACCGTGGACACATACACTTTGGTGACCGTTGCTCTATTGCTGTATTCAATTTCCCCCAGGAAATACCCTTTCATGGAGATGGGGCGACCAGCATACCCCCCAGGCCTTAAATCCATTCTTTTCAAAGTTATCGTTCCCTTTGACACTCGTGAGAACTCTTTTGCGTTGATAATGGTAATTCTTGAACATGAGTCAAATAATGCTTCCAAAACAACATCCCCTACTTTTATGGTGTCCTTGGGGCTGCTGACCTGTCCTCCCTCAACCTGCACTACTATCTCCGCACCCACGGAGTTGCTGGGACTAGGGACTTGTGACTCTCGTACTTGCACCACAATCTCGTCACACACCACATTCGTTCTGTCTCTACTCTGTCTACCGACTACCTGCCCACTCTTGCAGTATTGCTTGAAATGCCCTTTCTTCCCGCACTTGTTGCACGTGAATCTGAGAGCGGGGCATTCTCTGTCATTGGCTAAGTGCCCCTGTTTGCCACACCTATAGCAGGTGCCCTTGAATGATCCCCCCAACCTGCCCTCTTTCTGTTCCTTGTCCGCTAATTTTTTGCCTTTTACTACAGACACTGCCTCACACTCAGTCACTACTTCACTGACATTAGCCTTTTCATCACTTTTCTTCTCCCCTGCGTCTTGCTTTATTTCCTTGACGCACTGAAGCATGTGCTCCACCTGCTTAGCTATGATGAGCACCTCCCTCAGCGGCGGGTCATCCTTGAGCCATAACTCTTCACGCACTCGCTCCATCCTACAAGCCAAAACAAATTGGTCCCTAATCCTTTCCTCACTTGCACCACCAAACTTGAAAGTAGCGACTAGTTTCCTCAAGTCGGACACAAAATCTTCTATCGATTCTCCCTCTTTTTGTGTCCTTTTCCCAAAGTGGTATCTCTCCATGATCGTGCTAGTCTTGGGGAGGTAGTGTAGATCGAACTTCTTTAGGCTCACTTCGAACTCGTTCAGACCCCTTGCCTCCTGCGCCCCTAAATCTGGGAGATGATCAAGAACTTCCTCCCCCTCCGCGCCTAGATAATACGCCAATAATGCAACCTTCCTTTCTAAACCAAGATTTGGTCCACAAACAGTTGCGTAATTTAAAAACATTTTTTTCCATTTTTTCCACTGGATATTTGGATCCCCTGGGGTGGTTAAGAAAAAAGGCGGGGGAGTCACACTTTGCATGGTTGGGTGCTATATGTTCCTGTAATTGCACCCAGAGGAGATGTACACACCCACTAGACCACAGTTACACTGGAGGAGAAATTATCTGTTAGCAACTGCCAGAAAGAGCATAAATTCTCAGGTTCCCCATCCAACTCCAAACAGGGACAGTAAAAGAGAGAGAGAGATGCACAGTCCACCCTCCAATGAGAAAAGTACATTAAGCTTTAAATGTAGAACAGCGCCGACTCTTATGATCCTTGGCCCTCCTCCTTCAAAATGACACTGCTACGTTCTTTTGATGCACCACACAATACTCCACTTTTACTACTGCCTGTTCAGTCTTAGCCACGCCTGTGGCGGAGAAGGCACATGAGTTGAAAGGACAGCCCTTCAGTACATCAGACATCGGTAGAGCACTGGCAAGTGCGAATCCCACATATTGGCAACGACTGTACTTCACAGTGATGGTGCGAGTGCGTTTGTACTCCTTTCACTCTGGCAATGTCAAAGGTAGGTCGCCCACTGTCGACTTAGGAAAACTGATACTTGCGCACTCGCGCTTCACTTCATATATTTCACACAGCTGCCGTCGGGCATGAATCACAGGCACAGGCTGTGAGGGGGGCGTACTGCTCAAATTCCTGCACCTCGCCTGTATTCCTCTCAAACCGCCCTTTGCGCACCTCCCTGGAAATAGGCAGAGATACAGTCAAGCGCTACCCGGAGCAAAAGTCACTGAGGAGTCTTTATACACACGCTCCTAAGATGTGCCCACACCGCTCTGCCCTGCTGCTTGTGAGTAGTCATGCGGGACTATACGGTGCAAACTTCAAAGTCAGTACTCGTGACGGCCATCACAATACTCCTGAGGTAAGAGAAAGGAGCGTGCGCGGAGCGAGGCAATAATCCGGCGAAAATCTTCCCCTGCTTGACAGGCTGAGGCACTACAAACCGCCCCACTCCACTGTAGACCCACAAATGACAGTGCTAGCGAGGGACCTTAAAGTCACTAATAAACAACTGATGTGCGCGCAGAGGTTGCCGGCAGGGGTCACCTTACTTTCAGTCCGGAGCAGACGGATGACAGGCTTTCCTCGACTTGAAGTCACCCTCTTACGTTCTTATCACTGCTGCTTCTTCACTCGTTACCCCACAGAGCCGTAACTGTTCTTCACCACGGCGCTTCCGGATGCATTCATCAGACGTTCGCCTCTGTTTCCTCGAGTCAGCTGTTCACTTCTTAGTGTTCCCGGCGTGTTGAGGTCGCAGAAGAGGTTTTTCCCTCGTCGCCAGTGTGGCATTCGAAAGTAATGACCTAAAGGCAGGAAGACGATTCAACAAGAAGTCTTTATTTAAGAGACTTAACTACTGCGACCTCAGCCACAGCCTCGAGTTCTCAGAGCCTCTTCATACACAGTCCCCGGCGCTCGCCTTGGAATGCTGGTCGCTGTGACATTCCAAGTGATGTCACCGCGGGCAGCACCATCATACGCGAAGGCGCCGGGGGGTTTAGAAAAGGAAGATACCACACTATGCTATTGCTAACTCCAGGTTCTCTTGACTTGAAGTGTTAGAAGGGAGCAGTCAGTGGAATAGGAGTGTGTGGTATAACAGGAAGAAGCAGCACACTTAGAAAACTACAACACATACATAGAGCATAATGTAAAATAGAGCATAATCCATTAAGCGACTACTAAAAACTAAGTTTTCATTTGTTTCAATTTTCTGTTCTTTTTACCCATCTCCTACTTTATTTGTCATAATAAGAAGACGCACACAAAACAGATTTGCATGCTGCCCCACACCCCATCCTTTTCTTTCTTGCTCACTCTCAGTCAAACCTACAGGGTAGGAATGATGTTCTCTCTCAGTAACAGACAGGAGGCACGCAATGTCAATAGTGACACGCAGATTACATGTCACTACCAACACTGTTATGGGAGCAGCAGAAGTTCTCATTTTGCTTGATCCTTGATCCATTTACCTGTTTCATTGGTGGTGAATGTTTGAGTGCAACAGGCATTTCAGCTATTCCTGGGGCAAAGCAGTAGAACGTGTCCTGGAAAATGAAGCCTAGGGATACAGGCTCGTAGGGATGAATGCACACCTTGAAGGCTCTAACAGTGCAAGAGCATAGCATATGCATCTCTGGTCCAGAGGACTCTTCTATCTGCATTCACCATGCAAGGTTTCCTGAAAGGAAGTCCATTTGTGAGCAATGGAATCTTGAGGAGATCCTATACTTCCATTTGTTCCTAATCTGCAGCTTTCTTCATTGATTCTGCAGAGCCATGGGATATTGCTAGTTAACTACTTCCACTTTTTGTCCTAAGGTTCCAACTTCACCTCGGTCAGGAATAAGAAGGGCATAGGGTGAGACCTAAAAGTACAGAAAAGTAAAAGCAGTATCACTATCTCATCCAGTTTTTATTTCAAATGCAAGCATGAGTTAATTTGTAAACTTTAGCATGAGAATGATAGATGTTATGATATGGACAATATTTTACAAAGATGGCGCTTGTTGGAAGGCGGTTTATTAGTAGGTGCACGTAGGTACCTACAGCTAGTTATAAAACCACAATTACAAATAAGGTCCAGTCAAGTCTCAATAAATAAATCCTTGCTCAACCCTTGGTAGCTTCACAGACGAGCAGTCAGGCTTAACTTAGGAGACAGGTGTGTAAAGCACTTAATATCACCAAAACAGTAAATAGGTAAATGACACAACACAATAAAAATCCACCACTAATTTATATAATTAGATAATATTTTTACCTTTTAAATCACACAAAAAAACAAAAATCCAAAGTAGGGAACTGGAGAATTAAAATGTTAAAGATTAAATAAAGAAATGCGCTTTCTAGTGCCAAAAAGTGTGAAGAACCATCCATGGCTATCTGGTTGTGCTGGACTGGGATTCATTCAAAGTTTTAGGCCAACTGTTATAGAGAACGGGTTGGATAGAACGAGCAGTTGGCTCAGTGAAACAAGTGATTGGGTCTTTGGATCCAGATTTTGGGTCAACAAAGAAGATGAAAGCAGTTACCACCTGGATGAAGGACTGCTCCTCAAACTTAATTCAGACATCACCCTTTTGCTCCAGAATGTGATAGGGCCCAGTCCATTCATCCTGGAGGGCCCTGGGAGCCAAAGGCTCCAGCACCCACACCTCCTGTCCTGGATGGTGCTCAGGCATAGTAGTCCTCTGGTCATACCAGCTTCATGAGCTCCGAGCTGGTCTCCGGGTTCCTACTTGCTCTACTCATATACTCTGTCATGCAGGCATGCAGGCCTAGCACATTGTCTAGCACATTCAGTTTGGGTTCCTTTAGAGGGTTCTCCCAGGCTTCTCTCACTTATCACAATGGCCCTCTTACAGGGTGGTCAAAAACTAACTCAAAGGGCCTAAAATGAACCCATTTCTGTGGCACCCCTCTGTAAGCAAATAGCAGGCATGGGAAGAACATATGCCATTTCTTTCTAAGCTTGTGAGATAAGCCCTTCCTGGTCTTCTTGAATCTTTCTACCAGACCATTGGCCCGGGGATGATATAGGGTGGTAAACTTTTAGGTAACACCACATTCATCCCACATCGCCTTCAGATAGACAGACATAAAGTTAGACCCCCCGGTCTGAGACCATTTCCTTTGTAAATACCACTCTGGTAAAGATATAGAGTAGGGCTCTGGCCCCTGTGGGAGTAGTGACCGTTCTGAGGGCATTGGCTCTGGATATTTGATGGCCTGGTCCACTGCCATCAAGATTTATCTATTCTCTGAGGCAAATGGGTCTAGGGAACCAACAATGTCAAGCCCCACCCACTCAAAGGGAGCCTCAACCACATTGGCAATGGTATCAGGGAGCCTTTGGTTTGCCCCCTGTCCTGTACCTTTACAGGTGGTACAAGAGCGAAAGAACTCCTTCACTTTGGCAGACATGTTGGGCCAATAGAAATTATTGAGCAACCTATTTCAGGTCTTGGTCTGACCCATATTTCCAGTCAAGGGGATGTAATGGCCCAGGTTGAGGAGGAACCCTCTATACTTCTGAAGAACACCACTCTCCTGGTTGTCCCTTGTTTTGGGTTTGCGGCCTCAGTATAGAGGACACCTTCCTCCCAGTCAACCCTCTGGAATCCACTGACATCACCCTACTCTTGCCTCGAGGCAGGCTACCTCAGGCCTCAAGAGTGGGACTGTCTCTTTGCCCAGATACAGCTCCTCTCAGGTGGGTCCACCGGCTCCTTGCAATTATACCAAGACCGATAGATGTTGCAGGGGTGTCGTCCCTACCTCAGAGCCCAAAACCTCTCCCTCAGAGTTACATTTCTCCAGGATTTCTTGGGTTGCTTGGGCTGTCTCACCAGACCTTGTGCCCTCTCTCTGGTTTCTGGAAACTTGAGCCATTGTTCCAGCGAACAAGTGTCCAACAGTCCCCTGATGTTCAGTTTGTGACCTAGTCAAAGCACATACCCACTCAGTGTCTTTCCACCCCTGACAATTCAGAAGCTTCAAGATCATTTCCCAGTAGACACTCTACTGGGAGGGCAAGAGATACAACTACCTTCCTAGGGCCAGTCACACTTCCCCATTCCAAGCTCGCCATGGAATGAAGCTTGGCTTTGCAGTCTGCGTATATAACTTGGTGCAATACACCAGGTAGTATCTGCTCTGGGAAAACCCGTTTGACCACCACCAGGGTAACACTGGCTTCTGTATCTCTCAGAGCCTCAACCTCAGTCCTGTTTATTTTAGGCCTCTGCCTCTACTTCTCTATGCTTGGAGGTATGGCTGCCATGGCTGTAACTTCCTCGCCACCCACAGAGACTAAGATCACCTCTGTATACCCCTTCCTCATCTCTGGACCAACATACAACTCCAAACCTGCAATAGAAATTTCCTGGGAATGCCCACCAGTAGAGGACTTCTTTCACCATTCTGAATCTCCAATCTTGTGTCCTGTCTGCAAGCTGACATACCACAGCTGCCTTTGTAGGGTCAAAGAATTTCCCCAGAAACGCCTCCCCTTGCAAGTGGAATGGCTCAGTGACCTCCCTCTTTTGTTTTTTATCTGAGTTACCTAGAACTTTGACCGTCAGAGGGGACCTATCCTCCCTTTTTCTGATCACCTCTCAGGTTCTTCTTAGTCACTCTGATGCAAATCCAGTCATCTGATGTCTCACCTTGTTCCCTGAGACTAGACAATTTAGAGTCAACTAGAAACTAGTGTAACTTCTCTGAGAGAGAAGTGTATGCTCCTTCATGAACACATTGTAAAATCCCTCATTGGTACTTACCTTGTTACTCTGTATCCAGTCATCTAATGCCTTCACAGATAGGTCTACAAATTCACCTCAATATTGAGTACTGACTTTCTGGATGTCCCTATACATCATCCTATACTGCTCAGGGGTGGGACCAAACCCCCTGACTAAGCGTTGTTTCATGTGTGAGTAGGACTTAGCTTCTTCACCTTCTAGTGTCAATAGTCTGTCTCTTCTTGCTACTGGAAACAACTCCCACAGTAGTGAACCACAGTAGTGAGAGCTCATCCTCCTCTTCTCAAGGGCCCTCTCAAAAGCTGTCAGCCACTTGTTGGTGTCATCACCCTTCTGATATTTAGGGGCAATGACCTTGGGCTGTCTTGGGTCAAACCCACCCCCTTAGGCACCTCTGTCTCTTCTTCACTACCACCCCCTCTCTTTTTCCTTTCTGTGCCGACTTCTACTTGGCTACGTCCAACTTCTCTGCCTTTAGAACTATATATACTAACTGGGCCTGAACTTCTCTCTCTCTGGGGGACAGTCCTGCTTCTCCTGTGGGGTATCCCCTCCCCACTACCTCTAAGCCGGCCCCTGGTTACTGTATGGGTGAATATGCATTCTTCTTCCTCATCACTGAGGTCTACGGGGGTCTTTCCCCCTCCAACTCTATCTCTAGAGCCCCCTCTGTGTCAAAGGCTGGATCAGCTAGCTGGGACTCTGCTCAGGTTGTAATGGCCTTTATCAGCTCTGGCTTCCTAGTAGTACACAGTGCTGGCAGTTCCCTAGCCCTACACAACCACCTAACCTCTATTACTGTGAGAGTCGGTAGGCTAGCCAGATCTGGCTCCATGGTATCCCGTAGTTTTTGGTCAAACACAAAAACTCTGTGACAAAAAGAAAGATTAGAACAATTTAGAAAAAAACTAAATTAATACATTAATATTAGTCCAAACTAAAAATCAAAACCAATTTTTGCACTATGTCAATTTAGAGGAATTTTAATTGCTTTCCTTAATTGCTGGATTGTGTTACTAAGCACACGTTCTGGATCCCACCACTGTGCATCAAATGTTTAAGGCAGTTTATTAGTAGGAGCAGTTAGGTAGCTGCAGGGAGTAATAACACCACAATCACAAATAAGGTCCAGTCAAGTCTCAATAGATTAATCCTTGCTCAATCCTTGTAACTTGGCTGACAAGCATACAGGCTATACTTAGGAGACAGATGGATAATGTCTTTAATATCACCAAACGAACAAATACCATAAAAATCTAATACCAATTTATAAAAATAGAGAATATTCTGTGGCTAAGTGGTCATGCTTCACTCGAACAAAGTCAAAGTTGCAGGCCAACCGCAGTGGAGCGCGGGTCAGATATGAAAAGCGGTTGGGCCCGCTCAAGTTTTTGCCTTCTGATTTAGTCACTTTTTTGGAGATTGTTCTTGATGTCGAATGAGCGGGTCTTTGGATCTAGTTTTTGAGTTGATGATGATGGCCTGCTGCTGAACAATGCCTCTATGATCCCTGGAGGTCTTTGTCTTCATCGCCAATAGTGAGGAGCTCCAACGCGTTCAGGCCGACTTGCGGTTTGACATCACCAGCTTAAATATCTTCATTGAGGCCATTCTTCCTCTGGAGCTTTTTCATAATACTTGTTCAAAAGTTCCCAAGCTTTCAGAAGTTCTTCCCTGAAGGTTCCTTGATGTAGGAAAGGATCCAGAAGCACCAGCCCAAAAAATGAGAAGCCCTGCTTTGCCTCTTGGAGTCTGGAAACTCCCACAATGCACCTGGTCAGTCCAGGAAAATCCATGTGAAGCAGGGTAGCTGGAGTTGTCTTTTATGTGCATGTTGCAGGTGGGTTCTTCCAGCACTTTTCTGCCTGTTGTTTCTCAGGAAGTCCATTTCTTATCCTTAAAGACAGGCAAAGTCCTTCTTGTGTGAAGCCTTTAGAGCGCAGCAGGTGCAGTCCTTCTGAGTCCAGTCTCTATGGTGTAGTCCAAGGGTCCAGCAGGGCAGCCCTTCTTCTCCAGATGTTTGAGGCAGGGATCTGAGAGTCTCCTGCAGATCTCCACTATTACATTTCCATTCTGGGTTAGTAAGAGAGAAGACACCCCAACCAAATGAGTTAAAGTTGCCACCCTCTGCCATGACAATATCTTGGGAATTGTGGCATATTTATGTCCGACAATGCACATTTCTCTAAAAATCTAAATGGAGGAAATCTCTCATGTGCTAACCCAACCTACAGGTTAGCTAACTTTTCCTTAAACTTCCCTTCCAGTCCCTCGCCTAATCTAATTAGAAGAGTTCCCATCTGGCTGTGGTTCAAGGAAGTGGGGGCTGGCCTGGGCCCTGTGACATCTGTGCTTCTACCTTTGAAGTTCAGTTAGCCTCCTCAGCCCCCTTCCTGTCCCTGGTTTCTCCAATAAGCAAATCTCCTCCTACCAAATGGCTGTATTGTTTCAGCGCCAGGCCTCTTCACACCTTCTCAGGGAACAGCTTGGCTCAGGATCACAGAGACATGCCAATCAGAAGATGCTGCTATAGGGCTGTTTGGGTAACTTAAGGAAAGTTAGTTCTAAAACGTATTTCCTCTAATAGTTATGATAATTACAACATTGGCAAGTTGTTGGATTTATGGTAACTATTTTTTTGATAATTTAAATTTTGCTGCTAGCTATATCCAGTCAACAGGACTTTAGTACATTTTAATAAAGCCGTCCAATTTAGCCTATGGGGATATCAGCACTACAATGGGAAAAAAAGGACTTTGGCTGGTTTTCCCTCAACAGGGCACATAACAAATTTTTTATACTGTTCCTACTTTTTTAACAAGTCATCATACCCTTGGGGCACCTAGAGTAGACCATATGGGTGCCAAATGTAATAAAATGGTAGTTTGGGACTTTGGAAGTACTTTCTATTCCAAAGTTGAATTCAGACAGTTTTATTTAAAAACCAGCCTTGAGAGCAGTGCTGGCTTTCAAATGACACCAGACACCACAGCAGGGCACACTTAAGTGCATTAAGTTCACTTGGGTCTCCAAACCCACATGTCCTACCTTGTACTAGGGACTTACCGGTAGAATGCCTTAACCAATCCTAACTACACCAGTTTCCATATACCTTTTAAGGACAGAGCACTGGCCCTGGGTCTGGTTAGCAGAGCCCAAGGCACTTTCAGAGTCAGTAACCACAATGTAATCAATGCAAAAAGGATGACATTCCTACAGTGTTTATGAACATGTGCTGAGCATACACTGTAGAAAAGTGTTTCTTGTACAGACAGATTGTTATATCACAGTATATTGTGACTATTTAATCAGTACATGGTGTGGTGTTGGGCCAATGACTAGGCCTCCTGCTAATTTCAGAAATGATTGGGCAAACAATATATGGTAAACAAAGATTTAGAGAGCTTCTCAGCTCTGTTTGTGATTCTGAACAGGCACCTAGATTTGTGGGGATAGAATGGGCTAGTGAACACACCATAGCTTACACGAATATAATAGGTTTAGCATAGCCTTGATTGGATGACATTAACTAATGTGGTTTTGTCCACATCCCCATTGTCAATAATGTAGTGCCTGGCCAGTCCTACAGCCAGTCCTAATATGGTGGAGATGCAATGCACAAAAAACAGACAGAAACACTTTAGACATGAGGAATTCCTTACAGTACAGTTCTGTTTATTTTATTTGTCTTTTTTAAGTTTCAAAAGATAAGTTTATTGAACGCATAAAGAAAAAATATCAAAGCATCATGTATTATATCATCAAAAATACATTTTGGAAGGGGTCAATAGTAGCATATAGGCAGGAATTACAAAAAAATGGATATATGGCAGGGGAAAAAAAGAAATATAAAAACTGGCTCAAAAGTTAATAAGTATACAACTAGAACAAATATTATAGTGCCAAATATTTGTGTTGTGACTGTTTCAAACCACTTTGCTACACTAGAACATCAGCCAGTTCATTACATTAGCACATAAACCTAAGCATTGGGTAAGGAACTATCAGCCTGATTCATCAAGCTTAATTTGCGAGTGCAATTTTTGCATTTGGGATTCATCATCCCAAATGCAAAATTCGCTAGTAAAGAATTAGCATATTTGCGAGGAATTGCATTTAAGGAATCTCTATTTGAGATTCCTTAAATGCAATTCATGAACCATTTTAAAATACTGAAATCGCTATTTTGGGCCGCTATTTACCGCGAGGTCAAACCTCGTGGTAAATAGCGAAAACTTAGAAAAATGCATTTAAATGCATTTTTCTAAGTTGCATGTTACACACACACATGTCCTTTGGACATGTGTGTGCGCAACAGCAATGTAGATTACATTTCAGGGGTGCTACAGGGTGTCCTTTGGACACCCCTGGCACCCTTGAAATCGCTATCTTATTTGCGATTAGCAAATTGCTATTCGCAAATAAGGAATAGCTCCCCATTCATTCCAATGAGCCTTTAGGCCCATAGGAATGAATGGGGAGTTTTTCCTTATTTGCGATTAGCAATTTGCTAATCGCAAATAAGGAATGTGTAGGAATCGCATTTCTTTATGCAATTTCTACATGAATCCCGTTTTGCAAGTCCTTAATAGCGATTCCTTATGAATCGCTATTAGGGGCTCGCAAAATGGGAGAATGATGAATCAGGCTGAAAGTGTATATATATATATATATATTCACTGAAAAAACCATAGGTTATAGACCATATATAGTTAGGAATTAGCATTTACAAAACCTTGAAAATTCACTGAAAAAACCATAGGTTATAGACCATATATAGTTAGGAATTAGCATTTAAAAAACCTTATTTTACTCACACAAAACCATTGAAATTCCATATATAGTTAGTTGCACTAACTATATATCGCGCACCCGCAATCCACTGCTGATCATGTCACATATAACATCATTCATGACATGGTCAGTGACATCACTGATGACATCACTGATGACATCTCAAATGACATCACTGATGACATCACTGATGACAACATCCAGTGACTGTATGTTTCTGTAAAGTTAAAATATGTCTTACATATTGAAGAATGAGTGGATGTATAAGTGTCTGGATGAAGGATTTAGTAGGTGCGTGACTGACTGTATGAGTGAGTGATTAAATGTGTCTCACTGAATGCATGGGTTAGTGACTAAACTGTCTTAATTTGTGCATCATTATGTCTGTTGTGATGTAAACTGCTGCATGTGTTGATCATTAGCTATACGAGAGGCTATATGTGTTATTAATTGGTTGCCCAAGTATTTCTATGGGAGATTGAGTTTGTGTGGGGGTGGCTGGAAGGTGTGTGACTCTATGCATAGATGTGTGAGCAGTTTATTCACTAGGTGTATGAGTTCAAGAGTGCATGTGGAAACAGCTACATGGGCAGTTGACTGTGTGCATGAGTGTATTGATGAGTGAATGGATATCTCAATGCTACATGTCATAGTAAGTACATATGTAAAACACAGTACATGTGAGAGTTGGCATATATAAATAACTGTGCATGAGAGCCACTGAATGAGTGAGTGGTTGTATCGATCATTGTGAACTTGTATCAGGGATTGTATAAGAGAGTAAATATGTGTTAGTATATGTTTCAATAAGTAAGGTGTGTTTAACTATATAGTTGAAGAAATGGAGGTGAGATTGTTTCTTTGCATGACTGACTGGGTGTGTGAGTAACTCCATGGATGAGTGGCAGTGTGTGAGTGTCTGTATACACTGAGTGTATCTAAGGTTATATTAGAGTCTGAAGAGGTTTATCGTATTAGCACAAGAATGATGTCAAATGAGATGTCATCAGTGATGTCATCAGTGATGTCATTTGAGATGTCATCAGTGATGTCATCAGTGATGTCACTGACCATGTCATGAATGATGTAATATGTGACATGATCAGCAGTGGATTGCGGGTGCGCGATATATAGTTAGTGCAACTAACTATATATGGAATTTCAATGGTTTTGTGTGAGTAAAATAAGGTTTTTTAAATGCTAATTCCTAACTATATATGGTCTATAACCTATGGTTTTTTCAGTGAATTTTCAAGGTTTTGTAAATGCTAATTCCTAACTATATATGGTCTATAACCTATGGTTTTTTCAGTGAATTTCAATGGTTTTTTAATAGCAAATATCATAAGCTGTCGAATGTCAAGTACGTGGTAAGTGAAAACATTTTCGTGTTTATGCACACTGATCTGCTTTGAATGGTGCCCCCCCCCCTCATTTCTATTAGGAGTACTCTCTCTTTGCAGATAGTGAAAGGTAGTTAACGCAGGCCTTTGCCCCCGTTGTAATCCGTCGTGCCTGCTTCTCTCTCCATTTGATTGATTGTTATCCAAGTATTTACTATTTTAGAATTAGTTCTCTTTGGTTCATTCTCTATTTACAAACAAACACAGAGTCGCAATACTCTGTTTAGTCTTTGCAGATAACGAAAAATCGTGTAAAAAAAAAGAAAAGGAATCGAGCAAAATCAGTAGGCCACTAATGGGATCTCTTTTTGACCTCGCTAAAATAGAAACATTAGGAACAACCCCTCATGACAAATACAAAACTAGTGAGATGAACTGAACTCCACACAATGATGGCTGCAAAACAGCTCGGCTCCGCCACCCACCCCGCCCAAAATAACGATAAAGAGCGGCTGCCATGATTGGTTGCGGAATGGCCACGACGGAGCTACGAAATGGTGCTGCTCTCATGCTAACCCCAGCTTCAGTCTGAAACATCCAGAAACACTGTAGACTACCAATTCGATCAGTTCCGGTAGCGCCCCAATGTAACCCGGTAGAGAAGAACTAGCCCTCCCCTCTTTGACTGATGGTTCTTGTTGCCTGTCCCTTCTGTTGTCATTTAACAGAACTATTTAGCCTGCTGAAAGGGGTTGTGTTTCGACCGCTGGTTGGTGGAGACATTTTGACTATATTCTGGACCTGCGTTGTCGCGTAATGCGTCATATGACGCGCCGCGTTAGCGCATCCGGAAGTCATCCGGGGCGCGCAGCGCGTAACGTAAGCATAACAAGTCATGTGACTTGTTAATAAAACTTTTCATTGGTTCATTTTACTTTTCTTATTCTAATGATGAAAGCCTTGGTCATATCACCTAAAAATTACGCTTTTAATTACTTCCGAACATTATTTTTTCTTAAATATATGTTATAATGTTCCAGGCTAATGTACTTTCCCGGAAATTTTACAACTGTCCTGCAAGTAAAATATATTCTTTTTTCGAGAAAAAGAGCGTTTCTTCATCCCATGACGGAGCCGTTGAGCAAAAGAGGGTCGACCTGCTGTCTTAGTCGCCGATACGCCTGAATATGAGATTCTTATCGATCACTTTATGTTGCAGGAATAGAAAACACAACAGCCCTTGACCATTTATCTTTACTGCGTTCCTTCGTATTATACCTTTTACCCTTCATGTAATTGGTCTGCTTTATTTCACTTGCCTTTTAATGATTCTAAAACAGTGACTATTATTAAAAACTTTACCAATGTATATACTACTACCATGTTTTCTTTTAAAAACCTTTATTGTGAAAATTTCATTATACAAATACGAGCCTATAACCACGTGGGCCTGCCACGGAGCAAACTGTAATCGTATATGATGAATAGACATTTACACTGTAGAGGAACGTAACGGGCGGGCCATTAGGTTGCAAGAACTAAGGTGTCTAACAGTTACGGAATCGGTGGACGTACATTTTATAATTAAAATACGACAGGGCCAGTTACAATAAAATTATCTAGATATACATTTGCGGGCAAGTACCATGGGTGACGTTAATTCGAATTTTCAACAGTACAGTAATCAATAACACATCAGAACTTAATATCAATAGGGATGTCGAAATATTCAATCAATTCTCGTCCCCGCCCGCCATGTGCTTCAAAACTGCATACGTATCTCGTGATTTCAAGGTTCTGCAACCAGTACACAACAAGGAGTTACGAGTCCCATTTATTCTGGCGCCATTTTGGGCGAGGACGGGCAGGTCCAGGATATAGTCAAAATGTCTCTACCAACCATCGACTATGATGATGTTCATATGCTGTATTTATTAGAGTAACACTCATCTGTCCACATGAAATTAATTTACCACAATCTAAACATGTCATTTTAATCTTTCCAAAGTTCTTCTAAATATTTGGGACCGTTTCCCTTGCCTCTGAAGCTCTCAGTGCCACTTCTTTGATGAATGTACTAGCAGGTCAGGGGTTCTCCTCCAAATCTCTCTTTTATGCAGCACTATAATTAATTGGTGCCACCTCTCCATATGACGATGCATGGTATAGTTACCACAACTATATTTTTTTTCGGTTCCTCTGGAGAGTTCATCGTGGCAGATGAAGCGTGTAACGTACCGGGCATTTACCTTTTTTTGCATGTACAGGAAAGGAAAAAAAAATCGAGCGTCCAAGTTCTAAGGTGTCCCAGGGCCATTTTAGTGGACCAGGCCCAAATCCAAAGAACAGGCCGCCATTTTGAGAGTCCTCTTGCAGCCGCCTGTCGCTGTAGCATCAAGAGCAGCCGAAACTCAGCTGAATGGCAACTGAAACGGTAAATGGGCGCCCCACTACATTTCAGCATTGTAGGATGACCACACCAGTACAGCAACTTGCTAGACATCACCTCGGTGCCATCCGGATCTCGGCGCCCCACTGCAGATGAAGAGCCTCTCAACTATGAAACCACCACGGTGACATCCGGATCTTGGCGCGTTGTGCTGCCTTCGGCCTATTCGCACATCGGTCCGCTACTGACGCCATCTCACAGGCTAATGGGGTGACCCACGCCGAGTTTCAGCATTGTAGGATGACCACACCAACTTGCTAGACATCACCTCGGTGCCATCCGAATCTTGGCATCTCAACGCCTAGTGGTATCTTCCATACAGAAAATATTGTTACGCTGCCTTTGGCCCCATTCGCACATCAGTCCGCAACTTAGACATCACCTCGGTGCCATCCGGATCTTGGCATCTCAGCGCCTTGTGGTGTCAGTCAGAAAATATTGTTGCGCTGCCTTTGGCCCCATTCGCACATCAGTCCGCTACTGACACCATCTCACAGGCCAATAGGGCGCCCCACGCTGACTTTTACCATTGTACGATGGCCACACCAGTGGCACAACTTGCTAGACATCACCTCGGTGCCATCCGAATCTTGGCATCTCAACGCCTAGTGGTATCTTCCATACAGAAAATCTTGTTACGCTACCTTTGGCCCCATTCGCACATCGGTCCGCAACTTAGACATCACCTCGGTGCCATCCGGATCTTGGCATCTCAGCGCCTTGTGGTGTCTTCTACTCCGAAAATATTGTAGAAAATATTGTTGCGCTGCCTTTGGCCCCATTCACACATCAGTCCGCTACTGACACCATCTCACAGGCCAACAGGGCGCCCCACGCCGACTTTTACCATTGTACGATAGCCACACCAGTGCCACAACTTGCTAGACACCACCTCGGTGCCATCCGGATCTTGGCATCTCAGCGCCTTGTGGTGTCTTCAAATCAGAAAATATTGTTGCGCTGCCTTTGGCCCCATTCACACATCGGTCCGCTACTGACGCCATCTCACAGGCCAACGGGGCGCCCCACGCCGACTTTCAACATTGTAGGATGGCCACAGAAGTGCGACAACTTACTAGACACCACCTCGGTGCCATCCGGATCTTGGCATCTCAGCGCCTTGTGGTGTCTTCTATTCAGAAAATATTGTTGCGCTGCCTTTGGCCCCATTCGCACATCGGTCCGCTACTGACGCCATCTCACAGGCCAACGGGGCGCCCCACGCCGACTTTCAACATTGTAGGATGGCCACACCAGTGCGGCAACTTACTAGACACCACCTCGGTGCCATCCGGATCTTGGCGCGTTGTGCTGCCTTCGGCCTATTCGCACATCGGTCCGCTACTGACGCAAACTCACAGGCCAACGGGGCGCCCCACGCCGACTTTCAGCATTGTTGGATGGCCACACCAGTGCGGCAACTTACTAGACACCACCTCGGTGCCATCCGGATCTTGGCGCGTTGTGCTGCCTTCGGCCTATTCGCACATCGGTCCGCTACTGACGCAAACTCACAGGCCAACGGGGCGCCCCACGCCGACTTTCAGCATTGTTGGATGGCCACACCAGTGCGGCAACTTACTAGACACCACCTCGGTGCCATCCGGATCTTGGCGCGTTGTGCTGCCTTCGGCCTATTCGCACATCGGTCCGCTACTGACGCAAACTCACAGGCCAACGGGGCGCCCCACGCCGACTTTCAGCATTGTAGGATGGCCACACCAGTGCTGCAACTTGCTGGACACCACCTCGGTGCCATCCGGATCTTGGCGCATTGTGTTGCCTTCGGCCTATTCGCACATCGGTCTGCTACTGACGCCGCCTCACGTGCCAACGGGGCGCCCCACGCCGACTTTCAGCATTGTAGGATGGCCACACCAGTGCTGCAACTTGCTGGACACCACCTCGGTGCCATCCGGATCTTGGCGCGTTGTGTTGCCTTCGGCCTATTCGCACATCGGTCCGCTACTGACGCCGCCTCACGTGCCAACGGGGCGCCCCACGCCGACTTTCAGCATTGTAGGATGGCCACACCAGTGCTGCAACTTGCTGGACACCACCTCGGTGCCATCCGGATCTTGGCGCGTTGTGTTGCCTTCGGCCTATTCGCACATCGGTCCGCTACTGACGCCGCCTCACGTGCCAACGGGGCGCCCCACGCCGACTTTCAGCATTGTAGGATGGCCACACCAGTGCTGCAACTTGCTGGACACCACCTCGGTGCCATCCGGATCTTGGCGCGTTGTGTTGCCTTCGGCCTATTCGCACATCGGTCCGCTACTGACGCCGCCTCACGTGCCAACGTATTTTCTCCGCATTTTACACCCTATGCCGCATAACAGGTCATGTGACTTGTTTATAAAACTTTTCATTGGTTCATTTTACTTTTGGTTTCCTAATGATGGAAGGCTTGATCATGTGACCTAAAAACAACACTTTTCATTGGATGAAAACTTTTTTTTTTTCCCAAACGATGAAAGCCCCACCTTGTTTCTGGATGTTTCAGACTGAAGCTGGCGTCAGCATGAGAGCACCACCATCTCGTAGCTCAGTCGTGGTCATTCCGCGAGCAATCATGGCAGCCGCTCCCCACCAGAAGCCTGCAGGAGTCGGAGCCCCCAAAACTTTTGATGAATTCTCAAGGCGGAGGGGACGCTTTCGAGAATGGGGTCCAAGACCTAGCAGACAAGCGTCCGATTTCCAAGGTGTCCCAGGGCCATTTCAGTGGACCAGGCCCAAAAAGGAAACAGCCTGCCGCCATTTTGAGAGTCCTGTGACAGCCGCCTATCGCTGCACCGCAAGAGTGGGCGCAACTCAGCTGAATTGCGGCTTTTGACACAGTGGACCAAAAACGGACGGAATGGCAACTGAAACGGTAAAGGGGCGCCCCACTACAACGGATGACACTCCACCTGGACAGGCCCGTTCACCGCCTCCCCCGGGGCGCCCCGCGCCATTATTCGGAGCAGCATTGTAGGATACCAAAACCAGTGCGGCAACTTACTGGACATCACCTTGGTGCCATCGTTCTGCTGCCTTGGAACTATTCGCGCAACAGTTTGCTACTGATGACCCACCCCCCGCGACGCCCCATGCCGTTATTTGCTGGGTGGCAACTTACTAGACATCACTTTAGTGTCATCTAGATTTCAGCGCGTTCTGCTGCCTTGGAACTATTCGCACAACAGTTTGCTACTGATGACCCACCCCCCGCGACGCCCCACGCCGGAAATCTGGACGTTGTGCTGCGTTGGGACTATTCGCACAGCCGACCGCTACTTCGTTGTTTTTCCCTAAAAATGTTTATATGTTATTACTATTTTTGTTTTCTTGTATATATTTATAAATTATTAAAGTTTTATAATCTTACTACTTTGTCGGAGTGCTATATATTTTTAATGTGACACATAATTGTAAAAACTTTGATGTACAAAGAGTCATCCCTGGAATCTTCCGCTTCAGGCTCGGTCCCCTCCCCAATCACAATACAGGATGGTTTTCAGATAATAGCAACGCTTCTGCTGTGACGGATCTCATCGAGTGTGGGCCTTGATCTACTATAACTCCTTTGAAGAGGGGTGATTCTTTACAGCTGTGGCCATAAACTACATCTGCAGGGCTAGCTGATACCCTAGGACCAGCCTGGACAATCGGACACAGAGGAAAAGGAGTATCAGAGGGTGCGGTAGTGAATAGGGCGAAAGGGAGGTGTCGGGCGGGCACAGGGTGTGATTCTCAGGGAAGAGCAGCGCAGATGGGGGGAGGTTTATTACCCATGCATAAGACAGAGAGCGGGGGTGACCACTGCCTGGGGGAGATGCTTGCGAGGGTGGGGAGCCATGCTAAGGATCGACAGCGTGCACAGAGTGGGTCTGGTCAAGGCATCTAAAATGGCTGCCGTGCACGACAAAAGTGTGGCATTTGAAAAAAGACAAGATGGCGCAGACAATGTTTTTCAACACTTCCTGATTTCCTTCGAATCGAACGTTAACAGACGTTGGGGCATATTGTCGTGTTTTGGCAGCTCCTGAGTTAGCGTTTAGCACAGCTACACGGTCTTTTCTGTTAACTTGACCAAAACGAACGGGGGCCATTTTGAATCCCTCTGACTTCCGTTTCCTATGAACACGCTGCCTCGTGGTCAGTGTGCCCTTTCGTCCTTTCTCGATACCCATGGTCACTAGTCTGCTCGGCAACAGGCTATTTTTAGTACTGGTCAAGCGCACATGCGCATTACGCACCAATTGGTCACTCTTTAGGAATGTTCACACTAACTGACCAGTGCTGTTGAAACTCCTCCCACACGTTGGCTGTGTTCCTAAAATGACCTTATATGTACCTAAAATGTGTAACTTGTAACCGCCTATCTTTTTATTACTATTAAACTGTATAAAAGAGGTCGCGCACCAATGTTCGGTGTGCTACTTCTTACATTGCCGAAGGGTGCTGTAGGAATGTATCACCACCCCATGGGGTCTTAATAAACTTGTCTTTTACCTTTTCCAGTGTCCGTGCCAACTTCTATACTAAGGTGTTCGAGAGTTTAGCAGCGTATGTAGGCCTGATTTGAACCCAACACCACAATTGGCGACCACGAAGGGACTCATCGGCGACTCGGATGCCCGAAGGAGAGGTCGTGACGAAGGTTAGGAAACTCGCCATGGACGCGATCGCTGCCATTGAGTGACCCGAGTCTCGGCACCCACGGTGTGTTTTCCCTTCCTTCCGATCTGACCTTCCAGGTGGCGCCGGTCCTCGACTGAGATTCTGATCTTGGATTGTCGTGATGTGCCGTTTTGGCTGATTTGACCACAGAACTTGGCAGTTGGACTTTGGACGTTTGAAAATATTTGGTAAGCTTTTAAGTGGTGAGGTAGTCTACTGACACTTACTGTGGCTTTTTGAAACTTTGAATTTGAATTTGTTAGCTAACGTTTTGAATCTTTGAATTTGAATTTGAATATGTGAAGTGCACCTCACATAGGCAGGCATGTAGGGATATTTCTCTGATTTATTTGATTTGAACAGTGCACCGTGTTAGGTGACATTTTGTAGTATCACGCTTTGTGGTACTTTTTGAAACATGCCTGTTTTTAGCACACTCCGTAGGATGTGCTGTTCTGAAAATGGTACCAATTATCGATTAAGTGCAAAACAGCCGGCTCCCCCAGAGGGGACTCCAAATCGTGACATGTATGTAAAATTCGGTATTCCACCAATAATGTATAGTACATTATGGCATAAGTATACTAAAACTGATCGTGAATTACAGTGGCCACTATATGGGTCGTTTGACCTTCGGAAGGTACAGTATGTAGAACAGTGTTTGTTTCAGCGAAGGTCTAGACAAGATATGTTTGATTGTGTGCGTATGTGGGAAAAAGAGGTGCGTGAACGAGCGAAGCGTGAGGAAGCCTTGGCGGAGAAAGTGCAGCGGAAGGCTGCACGTGACAAAGCTTTACAGCTACAGGAGAAGGAATTACAGGAAAAGAAAGAGAGGGAGAGACGAGAACGAAATTTACAGGTTAATGGTCAATTCCCTATCAGGCGTCCTTTTTATCCAGTCCTTACTAATGAAACGGATGATTTTTCATTACTAGATCGGTGTCCGCCTCCGTATGTCGTACCTACGGCTCCGAACGAGGACTCGGACGAGGATAGTGATCGAACACAGCGTACCAGGTTACATGCGGAACGAGCTGCGGAATTACGTTCATTTGCACGAAAATTAAATACTAATGCTGTTACTGTTTCTGACGTTACTGAACAAATGGAACAGTGGCCTGATAAAGAACGACTGTATTTTTTAGATCATTTTGGAGATGAAGTTGTTGAGCGGTATAGAAAATATTCTCTCGAGTTAGAACCAAAGGAGATATCCAAGGGTCGTGAGAATTTTCGTAAAGGTCTTTTTGTTCTTTCAGATGCGGACGACTTCTTCAAACGTTTGATTGAACTGCGTAATGAGGCGACACAACTACGGGAGTTGGAAAAGTCGAAGAATTCGTCTACGTCCGGAGCGACGGGGATATCCAAAGAATGCCCTATCTTTGAAACAGATAAGATCGCTGCGATTTTTGTTAGACCTATGCGAGAAGCTGCGCCTTTATATGTCCCTCATAAAGGGGATGGCACAGATGATGATAAGAGATCAAAAGACGCGAAAGGGTATTTTGTATATAACTGGGTTTATACGCCTTGGAATAGATCAGATGTTATGGCACTGAAGAATGCGTTACCTGATCCCCGTAAAAATCCTGCGGCTTTCTATGAAAATGTTGAAAGTGCAATTTCTTCGTGTATCATGACGTTAGTTGATATTGATCTATTTTTCGGGTTGATATTGCCCCCTGACATGTGGAGAGCGATTCGTAGGTTTGATGACCTCACGACTCTCGGGGCCACTTGGAAAGATCTTGTTCAGGCTGATTTAGATAGAGAACCAGCATGTAAGCCGTGTCAATTAATATTAGACCTTCCAGGGGCCATACTAACAAAACTAAAGACTCTTGCTCCCGCTAAAAAGATTGATTGGACTATATTAGCCTCTTGTAAGCAGAAAGCGGATGAATCAGTTTCCGATTTTTTCTCTCGCTTCGAGGAAGCGTTCCATGATTACAGTGGTCAATTATTGACAGAAGATACTGGCAGGCATTTATTTGTTGATAAGTATGTGGCTAATCTCCTACCGGAGATTGCGAAACGATTGAAAACGAGTGAAAGTTCATGGACCACAGCGACCCCAGTTTCTTTATTGACTATGGCTCAATATTATGAAAGACAGGAATTGGAGGCGAAAGAAAGTAGTGAAAAGAAGGCGAAGGAATTGAAAACGAAGGTAATGTTAGCTCAGGTTCAGGCTACGAGAGGGAACACTAGAGGGGGGCGAGGATCGTACAGTAATGCTCCTCCCCCTCGTTCTGACATTTCTGTGAATCAATGTGCATACTGCAAACAGTTTGGGCATTGGATTGCAGACTGTCCGGTGTTTCGAGAGCAGCGTAATTTGAGGGGGCGAGGAAGTGGAAGGTCTAGAAGTTATTATGGAGGGTCAAGAGGAGGTTATGGCACGAATGATCGTGGGGGATATGGAGCGAGGGGTCGTGGTCAGTCAGATTATAATACGTTTGATAATCGCAATCAATATCAGATAAATGAGGGTGGTCCTGCTGAACTACGGGATGAGCATTACGCATAGGATTGCGTAGGATGGGGTGTGGAATCGGTTGAGGTACCAGTTGATCAGAGGGGTCCATACATAGAAGCACATGTTCTGGGTTCCACTGATCAATTTCTGGTCGATACAGGAGCTACTCGTAGCGCTTTGTCCAAATACTTGGTTCCAAGGGCTCCCCTGTCTGGCGAGGTAATTACAGCAATAGGGTTCGATGGAACACCTACTTCTAGCCCATTGTCTCAACCAGTTGCATTTCATGTCGATAAATTTGCTGCCCCTTGTCCCTTTTTGTTGTCTCCAAATACACCAGATAATATTATTGGACTCGATATGTTAAAACACTTTCGAGCTACTATTCGCTGTGCCCCAGAAGGAGTGCGAGTTGTGTTGAATGAGAATTACCCAGACTTTGAGCGAGTGTGTTTTCTCCATGAATCTGAAGTATTGGCCTCCTTACCAAAAACGTTGTGGGCCACTTCTGACACGGATGTAGGGCGAATGATCATTCCTCCAGTGCGTATTACTGTAAAGGAGGGAGTATCTCTGCCACGTGTCCCGCAATATAAGATTTCTAGAGAAGGTGAACTTGCTTTAATACACATTGTAAATGATTTGATTTTGGCAGGAGTAGTCGAGGAAGTTCCTTACAATGTTTGCAATAGTCCAATTTTACCGATCCTTAAGAGAGATACAGATGCTAAGGTTTACCGTTTCATTATTGATTTGAGGGAAATAAACAAGATAGTAGTGCCTCAGTACCCGGTGGTGTCTGACATCACCACATTGCTTACGTTGGTTCCACCGACGGCAACTACTTTTACAGTCATTGATTTGAAGAATGCCTTCTTTTCGATCCCTGTACATCCTGACAGTCGATATCTATTCGGCTTTACATTAAATAATAAATCGTACAGATTCTGTCGAGTTCCTCAAGGCTATACTGAAAGTCCTAGCATTTATAGTCAAGCATTAAAAAGACAGCTTGATTCCTTTGACTTACAAGAGGGAGTGGTTCTCATTCAATATGTAGACGATATCTTACTTGCTGCAGACACGCCAGAACAATGTGAAAAGAGTACCTTTTCCTTGCTTTCCTTCCTGGCCAAACATAATCATAAAGTTTCGAAGAAAAAGCTACAATATTGTAGACCAAAGGTGACCTACCTCGGTCATCTTTTGTCTAAGGAGGGCCGTGCATTGACACCAGATCGAATTCAAGCAATATTAGATACCCCAGTCCCTCGCACTCAGAAAGATGTTCGCACTTTTATAGGTTTGACGTCTTTTTGTAGGCAATGGATATTGGGTTTTTCGCATATTGTTAAACCATTGTTGGCATTGTTGTCTAAAGATACACTGATTTCCATTGAATGGACGGATGAATGTCAGAATGCTTTTGAGCAATTGAGACAAGCTCTTTGTTCTGCACCAGTGTTGGGTACACCTGATTACACGAAGATCTTTACATTATATGTACACGAGAAGGATGGGTGCGCATTGTCAATGTTAGTGCAGACACACGGAGACAAACAAAGGCCTTGTGCATACTTCTCGGCGGTACTCGACCCTGTGGCCCGAGGATTGCCTGGATGTTTTCGAGCAGTTGCAGCAACAGCAGTAGCGATACGACAAAGTGAGGGAATAGTTTTGTCACACAAATTGTTGGTGCTAGTCCCCCATGCGGTAGATGCGTTACTGAATCAAACGAAAACACAGCATCTAACTAGTGCCCGTCTGACAGGATATGAGCTAACGTTGTTGGCGCCGCACATCACACTAAAACGATGTGCAACACTAAATCCTGCTACTTTATTGCCGGATCCTGTTGCTGAGACCCAGAAGGAAGAACAACATGATTGTGTTTTTCTGACTGAGGAACAGACAAAGGGTCGTATCGATTTACAGGATACGCCATTTCCAGATGTAGATGGGGAACTGTGGGTTGATGGGTCATGTGTGAGGTTACCAGATGGTACGACTTCCGCAGCTTATGCGATCACGACACTTAAGACTGTGGTAGAAGCAGCACGGATACCCCAAAAATCAGCTCAAGCGGCTGAGTTAATAGCCTTAACGAAGGCATGTGAGTTAAGTGCTGGACTATGTGTGAACATTTACACGGATAGTCGTTACGCTTTTGGAGTAGTGCATGATTTTGGCCTACTTTGGAAGGAACGAGGATTCCTGACTTCACACGGAGTACACATCATGCATGGAGAATTGGTACGCGATCTCCTGAATGCACTGTTATGCCCAAAGAAAGTTGCAATAATCAAGTGCAGTGCACATAAAAAGGTGACGGACAAAATAGGACAGGGCAATGCTTTTGCAGACCGCATTGCGAGAGAGACCGCTATGCTGCACAATAATTTCCCCATGTATGTGGTGAAGTCACAAGCTGAGCGGTGGCATGATGCTAGAGAAGAAATACTCGATATACAGAAGTCAGCATCAGAGGCAGAACTTGTGAAATGGGCCACCGAGGGAGTACTGGATGATGAGGGTTGCTGGCGTAGTAAAGATATGGAGAGATGGAAACTACCCATGGCCTATTTACAAACAATGGTGCAAATGACACATGGACTGGCACACATTGGAGCTCTTGCAATTACTAAATTGCTTACACGAGTTTGGGAAAATGCTGACATTGCTAGCACTGCTAAGAGAGTAGTACAGACCTGTCTGATATGTTTGCAGCACAATCCTGGACAAGGGACTCATACTCCTAAAGGTGGGTTTGTTCCACCTACTGCACCATTCGAAGTACTACAAATGGATTACATCCAGCTGGAACGCTGTAATAATCTCAAGTATGTCCTAGTAGTGGTGTGTGCCTTCAGCAAATGGATTGAGGCTTACCCTACGAAAGACAATACAGCATTGACAACAGCTAAGGTGCTACTCAAGGAGTACTTCCCGCGCTACGGTGTTTGTAAACTTATGTGGAGTGATAATGGCCCTCATTTCATTGGAAAAGTAGTGGAATATGTCCTGAAAGGATTGGGAATCAAACAACGATTCCATGCTGTCTTTCATCCGCAATCAGCAGGTTTAGTAGAACGATACAATGCAACTCTGAAGCTGAAGCTAGCAAAGATAGTGGCATCGACATCTCTGAAATGGCCGGATGCTTTGCCTCTGGCATTGCTGTCCATTCGATCAGTGCCCCATTCTCGGTCTGGCCTCACACCCTATGAAGTGGTGTTTGGAAGGCCTATGAATATCTGGGGAGTTCCAAAACCTCGTTTGATACATGATATGCCTTGTATAATGATGAACGATTATCTGGCACGATTAACAAATGATTTGCTTTCTATTCATCAACAGGTTCGAGAGGCGCTCCCTGATAAATCTGCTGGTGAGGCTCACGATCTCCGCCCTGGGGACCACGTGATGGTCAAAGTCTTTGAGCGATCCAGCAGTTTGGAACCGAGATGGCATGGCCCTGAGCAAGTGCTGCTGGCTACGCGAACTGCCGTGAGAGTCACCAATAAGAAACGGTGGATACATTCAACGCACTGCCGACGTGTCTCTCCGGATCTGGTGAGCCCTGTGGTGCTATCTGACTACAGAAAGATTTTGGATACAGAAAAGAGCCCAGCTGTCACGCCTGATGATTTGGAGGGAGCCTTCCCGGACCACGTTGTTTCTGATAAAGTGAAATATAATCTACGCCCCAGGAAATAAGATTTCTCTTGTGCTCTTTTTGAAACTGGTTGGTGACCGCTCTGAGGTTTGTGAAACGGAAGCCGGGAATATCAAGGGGGGGGGATCAGTTCTGCCCAGTGTAGCGACACCCGTCTTGAATCCCGGAGAACAAATCAACGGCAGCCTCGGTTCAGAACCATCGTTTTATTTTTTCCCGCGTAGTGTTGTTTTTGAAGAAGTATTGTTTTATGAACTATGGCCTCTCCTTCGACACGAAAGAGGAGAATTCTTGGTGCTGTTTTGTTTGTTTTGACTGTAGTGGTGATCGCAGTATTAGCTTGGACTATAGAACTGTTGTTTCCTGTACGAGAACATTTACTGCCCACCACTCCAAGCCCGTCTGAACATTTTCATTTCACTCTGCCTTTTCACGAAGAAAGACATAGGCAGACTTATTTGAACAACAGCTTTATTAAGATTTTGCATCATACTCATAATATGACCAATACGTCCAATTGTTGGGTGTGTGGAATGTTGCCCGGACATCAGAAGAAAGGAGGAACACCACTCATTCCTCTCCCGTTTTCTCATAATGGTTCTTGTCATGCTTGGTACACTCTTCTTTTTACTCTACGATGGCCAACGAAAGGTGGACTACTTTTTCGATTGAATAAAATATGCTATAACGATAAAGATGGCTATCCACACGCTGAAGGAACTAAATTCGAATGGGAAGAATATCGTCCGGACAATGTTTCTACACCTCGTGTATATACGAATCAAAGACTTATAAATGTGACGAGCATGCATATAATAACCGTTATCGATACAAAAGCAGATTTGTGTATTAGAAATAAAGGTACAATCCCTGTAGGCCGCAGTGAATGTAATATTACGCTTACCTTTGATACACCGACTGGAATTGCATTTGTAGCTTCACATAACACATATTTCATTTGTGGAAATAAGGGATACCATCGTCTACCATTGGGATGGTTGGGAACGTGTTATATAGCGTTTGTATTACCACCTGTGTTTATTGCTCCTCCCATGTATCACAATGATTATGTTTTGTACCATGATTTCATATTGAATAGAGTGAAACGAACAATAGATCTTGATGAAATAGACCAGACTGATACCACTTTACAACAATATGTAGATTTTAATTTGGGGTTATTTTCATTTGTAGGAGCTGCACTGAATAGCAGGAAGATAAGGCGGCTTACACGTGTGGTGGAAGCCGTCGCCAATGAAACTGCCTCTGCTTTAGGGAATATTACTGAAGAATTACAAATTACCAGAATTGTAGCGCTCCAGAATCGAATGGTTCTAGATGTGATACTGGCTGATAGGGGTGGAGCATGCCGCGTCATCGGAAGTAGTTGTTGCGTGTACGTACCAGATAACTCACCTTCTGTATATGATTCAATTACAAAATTACATAAGATAGCTGCTGAGATCCACCCAGAAAATGGAACATGGACCTTTTCTGGTTGGTTCTGGACCCTGCTCAGTACTTGGGGTTGGAAATTATTAACGATTCTCTGTGTTTTTATTGGAGTACTATTTTTTCTTTGTCTATGTATTCAATGTGGCCCTACATTATGTTCTGTATGTATCACAGCCTGTATTCCGTCCAAACGAGCTATTGTTAAGCAAGAGAAACTGATCAATGATGAAGTATTGAAAATAATGGCTATTAACATTGAGGATGAACATTCTGACTATGTCCACTATGAGGTAGCTTTTGCTAAACGCTAAAAGGGCCGTCTGTCGTGTTTTGGCAGCTCCTGAGTTAGCGTTTAGCACAGCTACACGGTCTTTTCTGTTAACTTGACCAAAACGAACGGGGGCCATTTTGAATCCCTCTGACTTCCGTTTCCTATGAACACGCTGCCTCGTGGTCAGTGTGCCCTTTCGTCCTTTCTCGATACCCATGGTCACTAGTCTGCTCGGCAACAGGCTATTTTTAGTACTGGTCAAGCGCACATGCGCATTACGCACCAATTGGTCACTCTTTAGGAATGTTCACACTAACTGACCAGTGCTGTTGAAACTCCTCCCACACGTTGGCTGTGTTCCAAAAATGACCTTATATGTACCTAAAATGTGTAACTTGTAACCGCCTATCTTTTTATTACTATTAAACTGTATAAAAGAGGTCGCGCACCAATGTTCGGTGTGCTACTTCTTACATTGCCGAAGGGTGCTGTAGGAATGTATCACCACCCCATGGGGTCTTAATAAACTTGTCTTTTACCTTTTCCAGTGTCCGTGCCAACTTCTATACTAAGGTGTTCGAGAGTTTAGCAGCGTATGTAGGCCTGATTTGAACCCAACACCACAATATTACCAAAGTTAAGCGATATTTATCCCTAACGATGCTTAGCAACGATTTTTTTACCGTCAGAAATTATCGCAGATAAACCTTGCTATTATCAAGGTTTATCGGAAATACGATAAAAAACGACCGCAATGCATTAATATCGCTGAAAACTCAGCGATATTCATGCATTACCGAGCTAATGCTCTTAGCCATGTTATCCACCTCCCATTGGATAACATGGCTAAGAACTGCTCAGGGCAGGTGGTAGCTTTTGGAGATATTCGCGCTTATCTCGAATATTTCCAAAAGTTGATAATAGGAGATAGCGATGTTAGCGACTGTTTCCAGTCGCTAACATCTTGGCATGCCCACTTTGCATGTCATTAGTGATAAATATCACTCACATGCAAAGTGGGGCCCAAGATGGTCGCTATCTTCTACTAGCCGTCGCTAACTGGTGTTAGCAACAGCTAGGTAATACACATATAATTTTATCTCCGCGAAGCGGAGCGCTGTTACAGATATATATCTTGTTTCTGAACGTTAATTTCTCAAAATGCACTGAAGCACATATATTGAGACCTAGCAAAGGCACATCGGGCTACCAGTCCCTACAATTTTGCCAAGTTTCGTGCAAATCCATTCAGCTGTTCGATCCTACCGAGAGACAAGATGGCGGCCGCTACGGACTGTTTGGAATGTTTACAGACACCGGAGAGCCAATCAGCTTCGCTTCGCAAAGCTCCGTAACACGAAAAGTACGCGAAGCGGTGCGCTGTTACAGATATATATCTTTTTTTGAACGTTAATTTCTCAAAATCCACTGGAGCACATATATTGAGATCTAGCAAAGGCACATCGGGCTACCAGTCCCTACAATTTTGCCAAGTTTCGTGCAAATCCATTCAGCTGTTCGATTATTATTATTTTTATTTTTTTTTGCCCCGCGGGGCCCTTTTAAAACCTCCACATCAAACCTAGGGGGTGAGCGACAATGTACTATGCCCCCTTATGGTCATTTGCCCCTTCGCTTTGGCCTCCTCTTGTCTCTCGATCCTACCGAGAGACAAGATGGCGGCCGCTACGGACTGTTTGGAATGTTGACAGACGCCGGAGAACCAATCAGCTTCGCTTCACAAAGCTCCGTTGCGCGTAAAGTACGCGTCCTGGGACGCTGCCAGGTCCGCTGTTACAGATATATATCTTTTTTTAAACGTTAATTTCTCAAAATCCACTGGAGCACATATATTGAGACCTACAAAAGGCACATCGGGCTACCAGTCCCTACAATTTTGCCAAGTTTCGTGCAAATCCATTCAGCCGTTCGGGCTAAAAGTGAGGCCAACCGCCCTATGGAAAACTCAATGTTAAAAACACGTTTTGGGACCCCCCTTTTTTCTCGGCCCCCCCTTGACGAACCCCCCCCAAATTTTCAAGGGATGCTCAGAAACAAAATGTGCCATTTTCCTGAAAATTTCAGCCAATTCCGTCCACAAACGCCAAAGTTATTAGACATAGAATTTTCAAAAAACCCATAGAGAAAAAATCCTAACTATATATACCTACTGGCGACCGCCAGTAGGTAATATATATATATATATATATATACATATATATATATATATATATATGCAAAAGAAACCTCCTTTCAAAGAAAGAAGCGGGAGCCTCAGAGGGGATTGACGCAGCAACACACTTTAATCTTCAAGAAATGGCGAATGCATTTCGGCCTGGATTGGCCTTCATCAGCGCCTGCAGTGTGTGTAATAGAAAAGTCCCAAAAGTCCTGCAGTGAAATACACCCCACTGCACACTGATAGGTGCAAATTATTGGCTCCGCCCCTCACAGGTGAAGTTTTCAGCCGGTCCGGGGAAGTCCACGGACTACATGACCCAGGATGCACTCGTTGTTCCCAGGTAAGTGTGGCTGAGGGACGTTGATGAAAATGTCCAGAATAGCAAAGGTGGGGGTTGATGCAGGAAAGGGCACGCACAAGAAGTTGAAGGTGCCGCCTCGCGTCCCCAACCTCGCAAACCGGAGACCAAAAGGCAAAGTTGCAGGAACGGGAAAACAGTGTAACCCGCTCGGCTGAGGAAAAATGCCTCATTAAGCCGGCATCAATTCAAATGGACATCCGGCGGGCTTGGAGATTTTCACTACCGTGAAGAAAAAGAAAACAGCCAAGACTGGGTCCAGATTCTCCAAGCCACAAGTAGCGAGGGGGCTCCTAAAACGCGCTTCTGGCACACGCGTTGATTTGGATGCAAAAGAAACCTCCTTTCAAAGAAAGAAGCGGGAGCCTCAGAGGGGATTGACGCAGCAACACACTTTAATCTTCAAGAAATGGCGAATGCATTTCGGCCTGGATTGGCCTTCATCAGCGCCTGCAGTGTGTGTAATAGAAAAGTCCCAAAAGTCCTGCAGTGAAATACACCCCACTGCACACTGATAGGTGCAAATTATTGGCTCCGCCCCTCACAGGTGAAGTTTTCAGCCGGTCCGGGGAAGTCCACGGACTACATGACCCAGGATGCACTCGTTGTTCCCAGGTAAGTGTGGCTGAGGGACGTTGATGAAAATGTCCAGAATAGCAAAGGCGGGGGTTGATGCAGGAAAGGGCACGCACAAGAAGTTGAAGGTGCCGCCTCGCGTCCCCAACCTCGCAAACCGGAGACCAAAAGGCAAAGTTGCAGGAACGGGAAAACAGTGTAACCCGCTCGGCTGAGGAAAAATGCCTCATTAAGCCGGCATCAATTCAAATGGACATCCGGCGGGCTTGGAGATTTTCACTACCGTGAAGAAAAAGAAAACAGCCAAGACTGGGTCCAGATTCTCCAAGCCACAAGTAGCGAGGGGGCTCCTGAGACGCGCTTCTGGCACACGCGTTGATTTGGATGCAAAAGAAACCTCCTTTCAAAGAAAGAAGCGGGAGCCTCAGAGGGGATTGACGCAGCAACACACTTTAATCTTCAAGAAATGGCGAATGCATTTCGGCCTGGATTGGCCTTCATCAGCGCCTGCAGTGTGTGTAATAGAAAAGTCCCAAAAGTCCTGCAGTGAAATACACCCCACCGCACACTGATAGGTGCAAATTATTGGCTCCGCCCCTCACAGGTGAAGTTTTCAGCCGGTCCGGGGAAGTCCACGGACTATATGACCCAGGATGCACTCGTTGTTCCCAGGTAAGTGTGGCTGAGGGACGTTGATGAAAATGTCCAGAATAGCAAAGGCGGGGGTTGATGCAGGAAAGGGCACGCACAAGAAGTTGAAGGTGCCGCCTCGCGTCCCCAACCTCGCAAACCGGAGACCAAAAGGAAAAGTTGCAGGAACGGGAAAACAGTGTAACCCGCTCGGCTGAGGAAAAATGCCTCATTAAGCCGGCATCAATTCAAATGGACATCCGGCGGGCTTGGAGATTTTCACTACCGTGAAGAAAAAGAAAACAGCCAAGACTGGGTCCAGATTCTCCAAGCCACAAGTAGCGAGGGGGCTCTTGAGACGCGCTTCTGGCACACGCGTTGATTTGGATGCAAAAGAAACCTCCTTTCAAAGAAAGAAGCGGGAGCCTCAGAGGGGATTGACGCAGCAACACACTTTAATCTTCAAGAAATGGCGAATGCATTTCGGCCTGGATTGGCCTTCATCAGCGCCTGCAGTGTGTGTAATAGAAAAGTCCCAAAAGTCCTGCAGTGAAATACACCCCACCGCACACTGATAGGTGCAAATTATTGGCTCCGCCCCTCACAGGTGAAGTTTTCAGCCGGTCCGGGGAAGTCCACGGACTACATGACCCAGGATGCACTCGTTGTTCCCAGGTAAGTGTGGCTGAGGGACGTTGATGAAAATGTCCAGAATAGCAAAGGCGGGGGTTGATGCAGGAAAGGGCACGCACAAGAAGTTGAAGGTGCCGCCTCGCGTCCCCAACCTCGCAAACCGGAGACCAAAAGGCAAAGTTGCAGGAACGGGAAAACAGTGTAACCCGCTCGGCTGAGGAAAAATGCCTCATTAAGCCGGCATCAATTCAAATGGACATCCGGCGGGCTTGGAGATTTTCACTACCGTGAAGAAAAAGAAAACAGCCAAGACTGGGTCCAGATTCTCCAAGCCACAAGTAGCGAGGGGGCTCCTGAGACGCGCTTCTGGCACACGCGTTGATTTGGATGCAAAAGAAACCTCCTTTCAAAGAAAGAAGCGGGAGCCTCAGAGGGGATTGACGCAGCAACACACTTTAATCTTCAAGAAATGGCGAATGCATTTCGGCCGGGATTGGCCTTCATCAGCGCCTGCAGTGTGTGTAATAGAAAAGTCCCAAAAGTCCTGCAGTGAAATACACCCCACCGCACACTGATAGGTGCAAATTATTGGCTCCGCCCCTCACAGGTGAAGTTTTCAGCCGGTCCGGGGAAGTCCACGGACTACATGACCCAGGATGCACTCGTTGTTCCCAGGTAAGTGTGGCTGAGGGACGTTGATGAAAATGTCCAGAATAGCAAAGGCGGGGGTTGATGCAGGAAAGGGCACGCACAAGAAGTTGAAGGTGCCGCCTCGCGTCCCCAACCTCGCAAACCGGAGACCAAAAGGCAAAGTTGCAGGAACGGGAAAACAGTGTAACCCGCTCGGCTGAGGAAAAATGCCTCATTAAGCCGGCATCAATTCAAATGGACATCCGGCGGGCTTGGAGATTTTCACTACCGTGAAGAAAAAGAAAACAGCCAAGACTGGGTCCAGATTCTCCAAGCCACAAGTAGCGAGGGGGCTCCTGAGACGCGCTTCTGGCACACGCGTTGATTTGGATGCAAAAGAAACCTCCTTTCAAAGAAAGAAGCGGGAGCCTCAGAGGGGATTGACGCAGCAACACACTTTAATCTTCAAGAAATGGCGAATGCATTTCGGCCTGGATTGGCCTTCATCAGCGCCTGCAGTGTGTGTAATATATATATATTACCTACTGGCGATAGCAAGTAGTGGGTATATAGTTAGGACCTAGCTACCATAGGAAATCTGCAACATTCTATTGGGAATAACTATGGCGCCGGTTGAGGAATTAGCGTGTAATTTTCAAAAATTTAGGCCAGCTCCGCTCCGCTTCTTCCCTGGAAGTTTCGGGGGGATTCGTCATGCGGGGCAGAGAAAAAAGGGGGGTCCCAAAACGTGTTTTCCCAATGTTAATTTCCATAGGATGAATAGACAAGGCTACAGCCCGAACTGCTGAATGGAATTACACCAAACTTTGCAAAATTGTAGGGACTGGTACACAGAAGTGCCTTTTCTATATTTGGTGAAAATTGCCCAGTGGTTTTTATGAAAATTAACTTCATCCAAGAAGTGTTGGCAGCCATCTTGGGGCCAATATACATGATAGCACCTAATTAAAAAGCATTGTAGTTAATAGAGGGTTTTAGGACTTTAGTTACATTATAAATCATTTGTTGATGGTACCATACTCATTCTAGGAATTGTGGTGTGTTCTAAGGTGATTTTACTATGTGAAAAAGCCTTCTGCTGGGATATCATGAATCATGTTTGAAAGAAAACTATTATCTCATGCTTTTCCCACAGTGGTTTGGAAGGGGATCTATAAGCTAAACTGAACGCATATTTTCTGTAAATTCACATTATCTTTCTCAGTCATGTGAGAATGAAGTCTGACATTCTCAGTAAAACATGTACATCCAACAAGGACAGAGACTGTCAGTTGATTCCTTTGTGTTCTACTGCAGCCTCCTAGAGTGTGCGAAAGAACAACTAGAGCGCTAACAGTCCTACTTATTACAAAGGTATGGCACACCTGAAGCCATCTTGATTGGAATAAAGTGGTAACACTTAAAACATTTAATTTAAAAAGAAACAAAATGAGGGGGTATATTTTGCCATAGAAAGTATGATTAGTGCTGCAGAAAGAAAAATGAGGGCACCTTTTGAGTGACTTCTCAAATCCTCTTCTATTTCATAAAAAAATTCTGACATGCAGTCTCCCAAGATGGCCACCAGAGACAAAAGAGCCCAAATGTAGCCCAAATATCACCCAGATGTAGCCCAAGTATAGCCCAATGACAGAATGTCCCAGAGTGTTCTAAAGAACAACTAGAGCGCTAACAGTCTTACTTATGACAAAAGTATGGCACACCAGCAGCCATCTTGATTGGAATGAAGTGGTAAGTCTGAAAACATTTAATTTAAAAAAGAACAAAATTAGGGGGTTCATTTTGCCATAGAAAGTATGATTAGTGCTTCAGAAAGAAAAATTAGGGCAAATTTTGAGTGACTTTGCAAATCCTCTTCTATTTCATAAAAAAATTCTGACATGCAGTCTCCCAAGATGACCACCAGAGACAAAAGAGCCCAAATGTAGCCCAAATATCACCCAGATGTAGCCCAAGTATAGCCCAATGACAGAATGTCCCAGAGTGTTCTAAAGAACAACTAGAGCGCTAACAGTCTTACTTATGACAAAAGTATGGCACACCAGAAGCCATCTTGATTGGAATGAAGTGGTAAGTCTGAAAACATTTAATTTAAAAAAGAACAAAATGAGGGGGTTCATTTTGTCATAGAAAGTATGATTAGTGCTTCAGAAAGAAAAATTAGGGCAAATTTTGAGTGACTTTGCAAATCCTCTTCTATTTCATAAAAAAATTCTGACATGCAGACTGAAAAATGCACTTTGAATACCAGCAGCAGACTTCCCTGGTGGGCAGTAGCTTTACTACAGTGATCTAATGAGCGACTAGAGTGCTAACATTCAGAATTGATGGCAAATGTGTGACACATCTGAATGCCTTCTTGATGGAACCAAAGTAAACAAGCATTGAAAATGCAATAGATCTCGCCCTTGTTTAAGTTAAAGCCATTCTGTTTGTAATGAGGTTGCTTTTTAGCTTTGCTTTTATTAGTGTTTTTAAAACTTTCATGTAAATAACATGCATATGCATGGATATATGTATATGTATGCATGCATTTATATTTGTATTTATATAGATATGCAGATTATATATGTTTATATATGTATGTATATATATATTCACTGAAAAAACCATAGGTTATAGACCATATATAGTTAGGAATTAGCATTTAAAAAACCTTATTTTACTCACACAAAACCATTGAAATTCCATATATAGTTAGTTGTACTAACTACATATCGCGCACCCGCAATCCACTGCTGATGATGTCACATATTACATAATTCATGACATGGTCAGTGACATCACTGATGACATCACTGATGACATCTCAAATGACATCACTGATGACATCACTGATGACAACATCCAGTGACTGTATGTTTCTGTAAAGTTAAAATATGTCTTATATATTGAAGAATGAGTGGATGTATAAGTGTCTGGATGATGTATTTAGTAGGTGCATGACTGACTGTATAAGTGAGTGATTAAATGTGTCTCACTGAGTGCATGGGTTAGTGACTAAACTGTTTTAAATTGTGCACCATTGTGTCTGTTGTTTTGTAATCTGATGCAATTGTTGATCATTAGCTATATGACTAACTATATGGGTTATTGATTAGTTGGGCAAGTATTTGTATGGGAGACTGAGTGTGTGTGTGGGTGTCTGGGAGGTGTATGACTCTGTGCATAGATGTGTGAGCAGTTGATTCACTAGATGTATGGGTTCAAAAGTGCATGTGGAAACAGCTGTATGGGCGGTTTACTGTGTGCATGAGTGTATTGGTGAGTGAATGGATATCTCAGTGCTACATGTCAAAGTAAGTACATATGTAAAACACAGTACATGTGGTAGTTGACATATATAAATAACTGTGCATAAGAGCCAGTGAATGTGTGAGTGGCTGTATGGATTATTGTGAACTTGTATCAGGGATTGTATAACAGAGTAAATATGTGTTATTATATGTTTCAATAAGTAAGGTGTGTTTAACTATATAGTTGAGGAAATGGAGGTGTGATTGATTCTTTGCAAGACTGATTAGGTGTGTGAGTAACTCCATGGATGAGTGACAGTCTGTGAGTGTCTGTTTACACTGAGTGTATCTAAGGTTATATTAGAGTCTGAAGAGGTTCATCGTATCATCACATGAATGATGTCATGAGTAATGTCAAATGAGATGTCATCAGTGATGTCATCAGTGATGTCATTTGAGATGTCATCAGTGATGTCATCAGTGATGTCACTGACCATATCATGAATGATGTAATATGTGACATCATCAGCAGTGGATTGCGGGTGCGCGATATGTAGTTAGTACAACTAACTATATATGGAATTTCAATGGTTTTGTGTGAGTAAAATAAGGGTTTTTTAAATGCTAATTCCTAACTATATATGGTCTATAACCTATGGTTTTTTCAGTGAATTTTCAAGGTTTTGTAAATGCTAATTCCTAACTATATATGGTCTATAACCTATGGTTTTTTCAGTGAATTTCATAGGTTTTTTAATAGCAAATCTTTATAAAAATAATACATTTTAAATCGAATTTTATATTTTATAATTTTTTTATTTTTTTTTTATATTATTTTTGGTGCGCTCCCGGGGCGCGGACAGGTGAACGCACGGGTAAGCGCAATCTTGCGGCGCGCCCCGGGGCGCGTACTGATGCGCGTCCCGGAAGCGCTATTGCCGCGAACGAAAACAACATCGTGACGTATCGCGTAGCCGCCACGCCTTGCGTCATAAGACACGTATCGCGTAGCCGCGAGATGCGTCTTATGACGCACCGCGTAAGCGCACCCGTAAGCGCATACGATCGCGCAACGTAAGCGCCCCGATGCGCTTACGATACACGCCCGGGACGCGCCCCGGGGCGCGTAGCGTAAGCGCGTCAAACCATGTGACTTTAAAATAACACTTTTCATTGGTTCAGAACTTTTTTTTTTCCAAATTGTGTGAAACCCACCCATTTCTCTCACTATTGCTTTGTACTTGGAGAGAGCAAGAGCTGTTCTGTCTACTCTATCTCCTACTTTTCTGATCTCCAGCAATGGCTGCAAGAGAGTCATCCAGCAGTGATTCAGATGGATTTTTAGATGAGGACCCTCCTCAGCAAAAGAAAAAAACCCATTTCATCTGGAAATTTTACGACATCCCTGAAGGACAGAAAAAAGTCAACGCTCCCAAAGTAACCTGCAAAATATGTGGGAGTAGTTTATCCAGAGGCAATCCTCTGAAAAAATATAGTTTTGGGAATGCTAATTTGATCAGGCATGTGAAAAGAAGACACCCTAACAACTTTGCCAGGGAGAGTGTCAGAGAGCTGGCACGGAATGTACCAACAGATGGCGGCAGCACCTCCACTGGTGGATCAACACCTTCGGGACCACCCCGTGGAAGAATGGTCCCTAACATTCAGCCGGTGTTTGCAGGCATCAAATTTTTGTGCACGGAGTGTGACGAACTGCTCTGCTATGGGGAGCAGAGTGTTGAACTCATTGCCCTAAAGAAACAGCAACACCGCTGCTCTTCCAGTCCCTAAATTTTCTAATTTTTTTGCTCCTGTTGAGCAGTTTTGGAATCCTTGTTTTTGTTTTTCCCTTGACAAAAATCCCAAAAAAATATAAAATTGTTTTAAAAAGTCTAAAAAAAATATAAAACAACAAAAAAAAAAATATATATAAAACAACAAAATCAAAAAAAAAGTTCTTTTCAGAACTACCTCCAATTTATAAAAAGAAGCTTTTTTTATAAAAAAAAGTCTGTCATTTTTAATCTCAATGGTACGCTCCCCCGTACGCTCCCCGGTGCGCGTACCGGGCGCTCCCCCCCGCGAAAATCGATTTTTTTTTTATTTTTTTTTCACCCGCGGGAGCCTTTTATGGCCCCCACATCAAAAGTAGGGGGTCAGGGGGGTGTACCCTGCCCCCTTTTGCTCATTTCCCCCCTTTGATTCTTGCCACCTCTTGTGTCTCAATCCTACCAAGACACAAGATGGCGGCCGCTGCGGACTGTTTCGAATGTTTACAGACACCCGAGAACCAATCAGCTTGCCGTGCGCAAGTCGCGTGGCGCGCCTGGAGCGCTCCCCGGTACGCGTACCGGGCGCGGCTCTAGATATATATCTTTTTTTAAACCTAATTTACTCAAAATTCACAGGACCACATATCTTGAGACCTAGCAAAGGCACATCGGGCAAACAATATCTACAATTTTGCCAAGTTTCGTGGAAATCCATTCAGCCGTTCGAGCTAAAAGTGAGGCCAACCGCCCTATGGAAAATTGCATGGCAAAAACACGTTTTGGGACCCCCCTTTTTTCTCGGCCCCCCCTTGACGACCCCCCCCCAAATTTTCAGGGGCTGCTCAGAAACAAAATGTTCCATTTTCCTGAAAATTTCAGCCAATTCCGTCCACAAACGCCAAAGTTATTAGACATAGAATTTTCAAAAATCCCATAGAGAAAAAATCCTAACTATATATACCTACTGGCGACCGCCAGTAGGTAATATACACATACATATATATAAATGCATATGCATATATATGTGTATATGTGTGCGTGTAGAGAGAGGTAGAGAGGTAGAGGTGTAGAGGTAGAGAGGTAGAGGTAGAGAGGTAGAGACTAGTAGAGAGAGAGGTAGAGAGGTAGAGAGATGATATTGAGTAATAGAGAGTAGAGAGTGAGTAATAGAGAGTAGTAGAGAGCAGTAGAGAGAGTAACAGAGAGTGAGTAGTAGAGAGTAGTAGAGTGAATATTAGAGTGAGTAGTAGAGAGTAGTAGAGAGTGAGTAGTAGAGAGTGAGTAGTAGCGAGTAGTAGAGAGTAAGTAGTAGAGTAAGTAGTAGAGAGCAGTAGAGAGTGAGTAGTAGAGAGTAGTAAAGAGTGAGTAGTAGAGAGTAGTAGAGAGTGAGTAGTAGAGAGTGAGTAGTAGAGAGTAGTAGAGAGTGAGTAGCAGAGAGAGAATAGTAGAGAGTAGTAGAGAGTGAGTAGTAGAGTGAGTAGTAGAGAGTAGTAGAGAGAGTAGTAGAGAGTGAGTAGTAGAGAGTAGTAGAGAGTGAGTAGTAGAGTGAGTAGTAGATAGTGAGTAGTAGAGAGTAGTAGAGAGAGAGTAGTAGAGAGTGAGTAGTAGAGAGTAGTAGAGAGTGAGAAGTAGAGAGTGAGTAGTAGAGAGTAGTAGAGAGTGAGTAGTAAAGAGTGAGTAGTAGAGAGAGAGTAGTAGAGAGTGAGTAGTAGAGAGAAGAGAGTAGTAGAGAGTGAGTAGTAGAGAGTAGTAGATAGTGAGTAGTAGGGAGTGAGTAGTAGAGAGAGAGTAGTAGAGAGTAGTAGAGTAGTAGAGAATGAGTAGTAGAGAGTGAGTATTAGAGAGTAGTGGAGTAGTAGAGAGTAGTGGAGAATATTCCAAAGTTTAGCACAGCACCACTTGCACAATAAGTCCAATCAAATCATATCACTTAGAGTCCTTATTGAAGCGCTGAATCTTGGTGTATATTCAAATGCTTTTATTTTCCTTAATTTTATGTACCACAGCCAGCCGACGCGTTTCGTTCTGTACAACAGAACTTCTTCAGGGCGTTCTTATTTCCTTCAAGTAATGTCTGTATCCTGTTGTCATATAACTAGATATTTCTTCCAAATCTTTGACGAGACGTAAGTACATTCTTATTCAAAGTGACTAGGTATCAATTTTACCCACACAATTCGGGCGGACTTGAGTAATTTATAGCTTCCTCAAAGTCAGTCTTTCAAAAATTCCAAAGTATAGGACATGATAATCCAAATCCAAATGTTTCTCAAGAAAAGTCATTTTCAATCGTTTGGAATATCGGCGTTTGGGCAGATATGACCCAGGGACCCCCAGTATGCAAGGGGAATTAGTCCCCCCTCTGCAAACGCACCAGTGGCCTGCGTTGCGGAGAGGTGTAAAAAGGGGCATAGCCTCATTACACCTCTGTGCATTGCAGCCCCCTAGCGCATACTGGAGGCTCCTGGTAGGCTAGTTGGCCCCCAGGGACCCCCAGTATGCAAGGGGAATTAGTTCCCCCTCTGCAAACGCGCCAGGGGGCTGCGTTGCAGAGAGGTGTAACAAGGGGCATAGCCTCATTACACCTCTGCAATGCAGCCCCCTGGCGCATACTGGAGGTTCCAGGTGGGCTAGTTGGCCCCCAGGGGCCCCCAGTATGCAAGGGGAATTAGTTCCCCCTCTTAAAACATGCACGGGGGCTGCGTTGCAGAGAAGTGTAAAAAAGGTGCGTGGCTTCATCACACCTCTCTGCAATGCAGTCCCCTGGTGCATACTGGAGATTCCTGGTGGGCTTTCAGGTCTTATATAGTTAGGAATTAGCATTAAAAAAAACCTTTGAAATTCACTGAAAAAAACATAGGTTTCAGGCCTTATATAGTTAGGAATTAGCATTTAAAAAACCTTGCAAATTCACTGAAAAAACCATAGGTTTCAGGCCATATATAGTTAGGAATTAGCATTTAAAAAACCTTTGAAATTCACTGAAAAAACTATAGGTGTCAGGCCTTATATAGTTAGGAATTAGCATTTAAAAAACCTTTAAAATTCACTCACAAAACTATAAGTTTTAGGGGTGTTATAGTTAGCTGGACATTTCACTCATACAAAACCATTGAAATTGCTCCTATATAGTAAGTTGTACTAACTATATTTCGCGCACCCGCAATCCACTGCTGATGATATCACATATTACATCATTAATGACATGGTCAGTGACATCACTGATGACATCTCAAATGACATCACTGATGACATCACTGATGACATCATCCACGTGACAATCACATGCACCTTTTCATACACTAGTAAAATCTTTCATCACTCTTTGTAAAATACAGAGTATCATATTTGAATCCATTGTTACAGCAATACAAGTATCTAAAACCCCACTGAGTGATTCATAGATGTATACACACAGCTAATCACTTACCTGTAGATTCACTCATACATGCTGTCAATTAACAATAGAACACTATCAAAAATACTTATACACCTAAATCGACATTACACACCAGCACACATCCTATTCACATATGAAGTCATCCTACTCACTTATGCAAACAATGGATCATACTTACATATTTACTTAGCTACATACTTATACAAACACAACTTCATCTATTCATTTAGATAGTAAGTCATACTTAGTGAATTATAAAATCATTATTACAAGTATAAAGTTATCCATACAGTCACTCACACAATCATTGAGTCTTATGTATACTTATTTATATACAACAACTGACACATACACTGCATTTTATTTTTCTAGTTTGTTGGACATGTACCATTGAGAAATATATTTGCTCATCACCACACCCATAAAGATATTCACTCACCCAAACAACTGTTAGAACATGTAGTTTTAACTTCATATATCTAGTGAATCAACTATTCACACATCTTTGGGCAGTCACACACCCCCCACCGAACCACACACACATTCACTCTCCCATACAAATACTCAGTTAACTAATCAATAACTAATATAGGATTTCATATAGCTAGTAACCAACTGGAGAACCAGTTTACACAACAACTGACAAAGTGATACAGATATTCAAACAGTTTAGTCACTTTACATCCTTGCTTCGGGGTCTTCCTCAGGACGGGGCAGTTGACCGAAGGTTGCTTGTCTCCTAGATCGATGATGGGAATGGGAATCCTCTCATGGGAAGAATTACTGTAGTTCATAGATTGGTGATGTATTGCAACCCTTGAATAAGAGTTGGGGCTTGAAAGCCGCTCGCGTCAGCCACAGGGTTGGATGTAATGCACTTCTCCTGCTATGCACGTTAGCGTCGTCGGGAAGTTGTCCGTCGGTAGCGGAATGAATCCGTCCGAATGCCGTCCCCGTCCTGATGAAGACCCCGAAGCAAGGATGTAAATAACGCCTGCAATTGTTAGAGGGTCAAAACGTCGACAGCTTTGATGTTCATTCAGCTTCACTCCACGATTTAGTCATTTATTGCGATATGTGGAGCATGATCTTTATTTAATTACTTATTGAACTTATGATCTTCTTCTTTGTTTATTTTCGAATTTAATACATAACATAGTGTGGCCAGCAGGCCGGTTTTAATATTGTCACTATCCTAAACCCACACCACCCTGCACTACAGCACTTCCCTCCCTTCCAGGGGCACATTGTATAAAAGGTAAGGTGATAATTTATTCAAACTAATGATGTTCTGCGTATACCTACATTTGAATAAACAACAATGCAGGTCAAATTGATTTTTTTCATTGTCATTTAATTGTTTGACTTTGTTGTGTATTGCTGGGACCCCTCTTCTCAGTACTTAAAGTCAGAGATGAGTCAGGAATGCAGGCAATGCACTGTAATGTCAACAAAGCGATGCCCTCGATCCTCACAGCAGTAGCAATGCACTAGCATCGATGGAGGTGTGCTCTACTAAATCTTCGCAGCAGCGATGATGTGTCATCAGCAGAACTTGTGGCAGTAGTGATGCGTCATCATCAAAGGAGATGTGCCAGTTTCGAACTGTGCAACGATGTTGATGCCAGTGTTTTTACTGGAGCAGCACTTTATACCCACTTCCAAAGGTCCAGGACTGGATTGACACCACTTGGCAGAACAGGACTATCAGATGGAAGAGTACAGGTTCTGTAGCAGGTGATTTAGAATTCTTTTATGTCCATGAGACCTCAACCAGGAGGAGAGCCAGAAAGTCCTTGGACCCACTCGCGTTGTAAAAGTATGCAGGCCCAGTCCTTCTCACTCCCAGGGAAGAGAGCAGAAGGCAGCAGTTTAACAGAGCAGGAGTCCAGTAGAGAATCAGTTCAGCAGAGTGCCATTCTTTTCAACAGCACATGGCTTGGCAGTTCCTTCCTGGCAGAGTATCCACAGACCCAGAAGTGTACTGAGTTGCTGAAGTCTGAGGTCCAGTACTTATACCTAGTTGTGCTTTTGAAGTTAGGGAGATTTCAAGGAGAGGCCTCAGAGGTGCACATATTCCCTGTCTTTACTGTCGTAGCTGTAGACTCACTACAGCGGGGTGTGCAGCCGTTTGTGAGTGATCAGGACACAGCCTATTCAGGTGTGTCAGCTCCTTCCTCCCATCCTGCCCTGAATGACCCATCAGCATTTGGAAGGCCCACCTGTCACATCAAAGCTCTCTTTGTGTGTGGCTGTTTAGAGGCAATGTACAAAGACCATCAGTTACCCACCCCAGATGTGTATTCAGAGACAGGCAGAATGCACCAAACGACAAAACTTATAAAATGCCAACTCCCTGAAAGTAGCATTTTCAGAATTACAATTTAAAATCTTACTTCACCATCAGTTGAGATTTTAAATTGTGATTCCAGAAACACTAAACCTGGGTGTCCTATCCCTTTCCAATTGGAAATTACACTAATAAGATGTAATCCCAATGATAACATGTGGGAGAGATAGGCCTTGCAGTAGTGAAAAACAAATGTAAGAGTTTTCACTATTAGGATATGTAAAACATAAACGTACATGTCCAACTTTTTTAATACAATGCACCCTGCCCTTGGGCTGTCCAGGGCCTACCTTAGGGGTGACTTATATTTATTGAAAAGGAAGGTTTGGGACTGGTAGAGTCCCTAGGTTGACACAGCATTTTCGAACTGCACACACAAGCCCTGCAATGGCAGGCTTGAGACTTGTTGAAAGGGCTTCTGGAGTAGGTGGCGCTATCAGTGCTGCATGCCCACTAGTAACATTTAATTTACAGGCATAATGCAAATGTACTGCACTTTACTAGGGACTTATACGTAAAACAAATATGCCAATTGGGGATACGCCAATGTTGCCATGTTGAGAACATGTGCACTTCAGCACTGGTTAGTAGTGGTAAAGTGCCCAGAGTCCAAAAGCTTGCAAAATCAAAGTCATAAAAAACACACCAAAGATGGCAGGTCTAACAAACAAAATTCACAAAGTTGTACCCTTATTGAACAACATGGCATAGGTTGAGTACGGGTGGGATTTATTAAGGAAGTGCATTGAGCAGCCTGCATTAATTTAAGGTGCCTCATTTTCAGACTCGCAGTTCCATTACATTGGGAAGTTGTCATGTTTACATTGTACATCCAAATCTCCAAACCTTCCGTATCAAACTATAAGAGGCTATATCTGGAGAAAACGGTATCCACTGTGCATGTAAACTCATTATATAGAAAGGCTCCTTTATGAGCTAGCATAAAATAGCAAAATTCGTTTAATCCACTGTAATGAAAAATTGCTGGTATTTTTACTAAGCATGAAGAGGAGTGATTTTCTTATAGTACTAATGTTCATTCCTACAAATAACTTACAACTTGGTGCAGGAAGTTGAATGTGTTCATTATGCATACTTTCCTTCAAAATGATAAAAATGCTTTTTTTTTCTAAAGTCAGAGTGTGTCATTTACAAATCCAGGATATCTTTCCAGCTAGATAAGCTTGTTCACGGTGACAGGTGTCAAGACCAGTGGTGATTTAAATTAATATTAAAGGACAATATATGACTGGCAGGAGAAATCTCAAAATCATTTCAGCTAAGAAGCCGAGTCTTCAACTTGTAAAGCCTGCGAAATATCAATTGCTGTTAGCCATATTTTGATGGGATTCAGACCAGTGACACGTGAAAAGTGCAAGATAAAATTGACAGGCTGTTAACACTCACATTTAGATAGCATCTCTAAACTTCTCCTTCAGAGAATATCATTTCATTGCCCTAAAATCTACATATTTATGTTTTTTTTCTTTTCTGCCATCAAATGCAGTTTCATTGTTCGTTACACATTCATTTACCTATAAAATAATCACACAGTGACTAATTGGCATGGCTTGAGTTTTGACAGCTTTTACCTATTCAAATATCTAGAGTTATGCTTACAAAATATTCACAAAAATATATACAGGAGGAACTTAGATTTGGGATGAAAATAACATCGAGCATATTCGTCAAATGTAGCCCTATTTTCTTGTACAATATCAACCAGGCCACCGTATGTCTGAATGAGGAACAGTTTTAATAAGGCTGAATAATGGGGTTGCAGTAACTATGAGAAGATTATTTTCATTGTCACTTCTGGAAACTACTAAAGCCTTGGCCAAAAGGCGAAATCACAGACGTCATTTGAAAGAAGTAAAGGCCCTATTTGCTTGACTGAGTGCAGCACAGCACTGACTTTAAATGCAACATTTTTCATCTGAGCTACCAGAGACAGGTGAGGAGCTAACCCCAAGCCCCAAGTATTTTACTTGGACACATAGGGTGTGAAGAGGGTAATCTGAGGTTTCAATACCCATTCCATTTTGAAATTCAAATCTTTAGAGCGATGGAATAAGATACATTTTGTTTCATAGGGATTACGCTTCAGAAACTTTGAATGACAGCCAACCCTAGAGCACCATTAAGTAGTCTAAGTTGATAATGTCTTTGGCGCATAAGATCTTCAATTTAGTTTTGTGCATGCTTGTGGATTTTCAAACTGCTTCTTCCAGCGGTATCATACATAAGCTGCATGATATAGGATCTTGTACTATGACTTTCAATAGTCACCGCCTACAGTCAGCAACATTTGAACCCATAATAACACCTACATCGGTTTCTCCATGTGCACCTGGGGGCCATGTGAAGCCGGGGCCAATCTCTCTGGGCCTGGAATTGCAGGTTTGGAAGACATCTTGGAAAACCAGTAATGGCCTAGGGTTTTTCCACCCCCAAATTAAGGCTAAAGGGGATTTACTGCCACTGTTAAGAAGGGCCTTAATATTTAAATGCCAATAAGTGTAAATATTCATAATGTAAAATTATGTGAAACACCAATATGCAAAACTCTATAAATAGAGGGTAAAATATTTGAATTTCGTTTTTTTTTTATCTAACACCTATCCCAATTCAATATTACTAATATTCAATACAAAGGTGAGCCGCTTTAGGACTCATCACATCTCATCAAGATTCCCTCCTAATCGAAGATTATTTTTCTATGGGCTGATTTGATCACATAATCAAATTAATTAACGTAGGTGATCTGTTGAGACAAAGAGATATAAATCAGATGCTCTGCAGATGTGTCTATGCATACGTCACAACACAATTACATAAAGTCTAACAAAATACTTTTTTGTTTTCTGAGTTAAAGGGTTAAGTCTATCAAACAATCCAGAAAGCAGGTGAGAGAACTTGAAAGCAGATGGTACAAAAACCTACCATAACATGCATTTCACACTAAAAGAATTCCAGTACTGTCATTAAAATTAACTTTTAATTCCTTAATTGCCAACTCACCTAAAAATTATTTCATTTTGTCAAACCTTTGTCAATCCCCCCCAACAATGACTATTCTTTCATTAAAATTGCTCTGGGTTCATTTACTTCCCTTTTGATCAACATTTAGGATGCCACAAAATATATCTTATCATGTTTTCAAAAAGGGTACGTTTTGGAGCCTTCCCTTCTATAAATTAATCAGTTCATACCGTTGTTCTCACCTCAGTACCTTGGCAAGGAAAGGGAGCCAACACATAAACTCTTCTCCTTACACACCATCAATTGTTGACTTTGCTCTACCTTCTGAATAGATAACGGCACTGAGGATATGTAAATATTCAGTTCCTGTGTCAGTCAGGCTTTTACCTACTAAAAGTAGAAAATTCTATGTCCCCTTTACCCTATCACCATACGGTGTGTCCCAAAGTTCTGTCTTTGTAAACGGTTCTTTGGCAGATACATTGTGCTACTATCTGCTGCTTGCCTCACCTCAGGGTCTTGCCATATTGACCACACCACTTCAGTGCTTGTATCCTTTAATTGGATTTCCCATAGAGTCCATATGCATCTTATAAACCAAATTCCCAACCCACAATGCACTGCATCTAAATTGTCAAAATAAATACTTCTCATAGAACCTATTTTCGGTGTTTGAGACCTCTCCATCTGAAGCAGAGGGTCACTACGCTGTAATCAGCTTAGTTTGTATAAACACAATGGCAAATGAATGTGTGTGAAACTCAGGATCAATGATCAATGTACCACACACACCCATGTCATCTCTAGTGTAACACTGAAATCACCGGTTTCATTTTAAGCCAACATAAAGGAAGCAGGTGGTGCAAAATGCCTTCCTTCCAGGAACAAAAGGTGGTCACATGATGCATGTGTGATGCCAACTAGCGGCTTCCATGTGTTCTCATTTGTGTATACATTACGATTGTCACTGGTACTGATTCAGGGCAACCAGGACTTACTAGAATTGTTTCACGAGCCCTGTAATAATTAGATAAGTGAACACTGCACCCACTTTTTAGAGCAGCTGCTTAAACCTTAAAGGTAATTTAAACAGAACAGACTGAACAACTCAATGTTTCATTCCCTTTTCTTGCTCATCACCAGCTACCTTTGCCTGAGTAGAAAGTCTATATTTTTGACACTATGACTATTAAAACTAACATGCCAATGGACGATAAATTTCTTACCCAAAATCTCAAAATCATAAAAATTGTAATTCAGCAGAATATATTAAGCAAATGGCTGATACTTAATACAGGAAGGCATCATATGAAATGGTACTAAATTATACAGAAGTAAATATGCAAAGTAACTTGAGTACCTGTTTATGAATACAATTATTTCCCATAGAAAAGTTACCAATAAAAACAAGTGAGACGAAATTGTATACTGAGATTTGAGAGACAAATTATGTAATTGTTAACATTATTGACTTAAAAGCCAGTCCACACAGTAATTGCTTAACACTAAGAGTAAAATACATTTTGTTCAAATCTGCTTTTCCAGGGTCACTGCTACTAAATGTTGATGAAAAGCTGGACAGTGTACTGAACATTGACTATAATGACATCACCTTGGTAATGTTTTCAGATGTGATTAATGTGCCTCTACTGTGTTCATCTCAGCCTCTTCTACAATTCATCATTGTCTTCCCTTTGACTTGAATTTTTCACCTAACACTGTGTACGTTCATGATATAATGCAGCATTTGCAATCCTTCACAAAATTACATTAATAAATCAGTGGATTTGCTAGCTCATGGAAAAGTGGAAAATGTAGAAAAACATGATTCTGATCCATAAGGGTGACAGGTTGACCTTAATGTGACAACAAGGTACACAGAGAAGAGAGCCACTGTGGGAAAACTAATCACACTGCATCCTGTGATTAAAAAGTATGACATATGAGGGTTGGTAACAGCATACAATAATGCTTGGCAAATAATTACTGCAATTTATTTAAAACAAATCTCTTCAGGATCATTATTCAACAAATCCAAAGGGCACAAAACAAAAAGGGCACATTACAAATTGGCTCGAAATCACTTTAGTATATACTCCCCTTTCACTGAACAGGAATTTACGCATTTCAGAGTGTTTTTCCCATTCTTGTCTGGAGTTGTCCCCTACACTTTGACCTGTGTGTTCCCCTGGATCTTCAATCTGAGATGCCTGGTAACTGCCTGTTGGACCTGACCCTTTCAGCAGTTTCACCCATCAAAATTCTTAAAAATAACTTTGGGTCAGTAATGCAGTGATTTCAGGTTTTAGATATGTTAGGCTAGCTCCTTTTGCACCCTATGGAGCAAGAGATAAAAGTGACATAGGGATTCATGAGCACCTTAGTATTGATGTTCATAAAAGACCACATGCGGTCGGGTGGGGTTAAAATGTAATATTATATTGTATGTATTTATTGTTTTAAAGACAACTGTCTGAACATTAATAAAGAACTTAACTTGATTATAAACCAGAGAAAGAGTTAGGACATATTTTCAAAAGTGAATGTTTATCCATTGGGAACTTTGGCAGCAGGTGTGTGGAGCTACACTACAAGCACCTCTCTGCAGAAAGTGGAGAACTAGTTTATAACGAGGCTCTTGGTCTTCCACGATCAGCATCAACTATTTTTTGTCACTCTGAAGTGGGTCTTGTCTTCAAAGAAGTTGATCTTAAACTCCAGCCTTTGTTATCATCACTTAGAATATCGATGAAACCTGAGGCACACTTCAGCAGAGCCGGTTTGGCTGATTGCCTCGCTTTAGACAATGTATTAGAAATCCCTTGGCTTTTTTATGCACAACAAAGATTTAATGATCTGGGTTTACCGGATATTTTTCTAACCTAGTTGGCTCTAGTCATCTGACCACTTCTGTAGTTAAAGAATTATTTAATAAGCATAGTCAAGCTACGCGTCTGGCAAATCTGGGTAATAAGGCCGAGGGACTTTTGATCAGAATTCGAATGGGAGTCTTCCACCAGGACTGTATCTCCAATTAACCAATCAATGTGCGACATACGTTTCTATTGACTAGATTTCGCCCTAACTCACTTTACTTCTTGGTAGACTTTCTTAGGCAGAGATCGTGGTTTCCATGTCTTTCCTCAATCCCATGTGATGGTAGTACAGCACAAAGCACATTGCACTTTTTAATATTCTTTTTTCTGTCTATCACGCAATGGAGATGTTTTTTGCTTCCAGTACTGAGAGAATCTAAAAGTTGACTCCCGCTCGTCTACAGCATAGAGTGAGTGTTGAATTTTATAATAAGTGCCTTGCAAACCGGAATGTGGTATCACAGATTGAATCTGTGATATTTATTCATTTTTATGCAATAATGAATATAAGTTTACGGTGCTGCATTTTATACTATATACTGTTTGATTGTGACCCTTTTATAATTCCAGCCAAAGTGATAGCCTTTTTAGGAACGTTTGTGGCTCACTGCAGGTGAATAAAGTATTTGGAACTGAACTACTGAAAGATCCTTACTTTCAAACTATCATATCTGATTATGAAAGGTGCCGCCAGAAATTATTTATTCTAAATGTCGATAACCCAAAAATATCACAGTGGCTGGGTGAAAATACAAGCTGTGGGTGGCTAACATGTACCAGTAGTCATTTATTATAGGACTTGCATGCACATGTTGTTTGTCAGTGGAAGGAGAAAGGAATATCTAGATGCCAGTTGGTAAATGGACTAAGATAGGGTTGCGTCATACATAGCTTCTGTCCTGCCAAACCCATAGCATAAACATTTAGCAAAGCGGGGTACATTTGTTCACCACCCAAGAATAGGTTGAAGCATGGTCACCTTTCACATAGGCAGGTCTATCCAGCCATTTCCTAACTCTTATTGGATAGCAACACCTATTTTAAATATGATGGAGAAATGTAAAGTTTAATAGGATAATGATGCATTTTACAGTAACAAATTGTATGAACTTTTGGTTGGTTGTGGCAAGTTATCTATCAAACTTTAAACGTGCAGGCTTTGGTGATCTATGAATGGAAGATGAAAAATCCATACTCACAGATTCTTAGGAAAAGTGGGAACCAGGACAGGTTTATTATAATGTGTAGTGATGGAAAAGTCCTCTACATGGTGATGGACTTGCACCCGGCCCTGAGTGCCGCAGCACCTTGGATATCTGGATCCCTGGCACTGATTTTTGGACATAGACGAACATCAGTCACACAAGTGTTACATGATCTAAGCCTTTTTCATGGTAATGAGCACAAAGCACTACCTTTATAGTAGTATTGGGCTACTTCCTTTGACAGGAGTCAAGTGACATGAGCCTGGTGGTGACAGTATATCTGTTTTGGGCTTAGTAGGAATCAGTAGTGTGAACAGGCCATTTTACATGTTTCATTTGTGTGGTGCTTACCAACTTGCTCATGTAAAGTTCCACTGTTGTGTACTTAACTCATCCTTGGCTTAGATAGTGATGTTGGTAACACAGGGCAGCACAGGATACGTGCGTGTCTGCTGGAATATATGTTTCCTTGCATGGTAGAAAACAAGAATGTATGGGGATTCTATTTTGAAAGATGAGCACAGGTGAGAACTGCAACTCCTCCAGAGGAAATGTGCACTTCTGACATACCTGAGGGCTGGGGTGAGAACACCAAACTAGAGGAAGAGGTCTCTTGAATTAACTATTTCCGTAGCTTATCCCAAACATGAGTTAGAAAAATAGTATTTTGAGTGTACATTGGTTTTCTTTTAGGGTCAGTTACAGCTCTGTACAATGAGAAAAGGTTTTCGGGCTAGTTACTGTAGGAACAAGCCAACACTAAATTCTTGCATTTACATAGGAAGCACACTATTTTGTGGGATACAAGGACTACTTATGCAACCTTTTAACGTATGGTCTTTCCTTTCAAAAGGGTTATTCTTTAAGGTTACTTGCTGGTTTAGAAGCTGCAGATGTCAGGCTACATAGGTAGGCTTGGATCCATGATTTCTTTGTCAGCCTAATATAAAGCACAGCATGTGGTGTCCCCACAGGTGACATTTAACTTTTCATATCAATAAAGTGTTTTTCTTCACTGTATACCATAGCCTTACTGGTAAGATAAATATGCCAATGAAGAGTTTACAAATTCTCTCCATTCACATAATGAAAACATATTAAAGCAGGTACAACAAGGCATTTGCGTTATGATGCTTAAGGGCACACCCTTAATTTAGGTGTTGGTTTTAATCTTTAATGGAGACTGTCTGGGTACCAAATTTTGGATTGTCTGTTGTACCACGAGTTTCCACACACAAATCAAGAACAAGATTGGTCTATTGATCCTATATAAAGCTCCATTTCATTATCTAGGTAACTAATACATCTTGGGTTGGAAATTAGTGTTTCAAAAACGTCTGGATTGGAAATAGAATACCATCAACCAGATAACACAAATCCCATCCTCCAGTTACGATAAGCAATTCTGATGATTGAATAGACATAAACATGGCATCTATGTGAATAATACTAATACCAGTCAAATGTTACCACATCAATACACACATATTGGGAATATCGTATAGAAAACTACGTATGTTCTCAACTCAATGGAGCTGCCAATTGTCCACAAGGGTCAGAATATCGATTAGCATAGATTGTTACAGACTAAGATACACAAATGATCTAATATTCTCCCACAGAAGCAAGATCCATTCTTATGAATCCAATACACCAAGAAGATCTTGAAGGTGTGGATGTTCAGAAATAGGTCTGTATTAGAGGTAACGACTCAAGAAACAATGTGATGATGTTATCAACACATTAAATCTAACTTGTTAATATAGAATGTGCCAGAATTGAGTAGGTCAATGGGCCTTGATAATGCTCTCATTCTCACTAATCTCAGAAAGCAACAATAATTGTTAGCACAAAATATCGACGAGAAGCCTCTATTCGTGGTAGTTAGCTCAACTGATAGGCTTAAACAGAGGTTGCATTTGTGAAGTTTGTTGCTGCTTTCTTTTAAAAGGTAAAATGCTTCCATATGGATCTTAGAGCCTTAAATAGGAAAGGTGCCAAAGAATGTGCTGACACATTGCAAAGGCCCAAAGATGATGACAGTACATAAACATGCCTGTGGGTTTCTGAAAACTGAAATCCTGGTGCTGGGGCATCTTCTTTTAGCATAAATGAGGACCTAACTACAAGTTCCTCACAGCTTGCTGATGCTCATGTCTACCATAGGGCAGTAGTTTACAGTAGTCACTAGCCGTGAGTTTATAAAGCATGTAAGAGCATAACTTAAAACACACACCTTAAAACTTAAGAAGGCTCAGAAAGTTAAAAAATAGTGATGGGAGGAAATGCTGAACCGAAAATCTCCAGAAAAACCTTATAGTATTACTGCATGGCACTGTTTATGAGACCACCTTTGACTTCAGTGAAGGGAACCAATCATATGCAAATCAATTTTGGCCTTGCCATCAAACAGTCCAGAACCTGTTGTGTTCGGATATGTCCTCTGTATTAAAAAGAAGGGAGCCCAAAGCATGTGTTCGCCTTACTCACATCTGTCCAACTCCTCTTTTGAGAGACTAGCTGACAGAAAAAAAAATCATAAAAAGAAGTGCTTGAGCCATAGCTTCTCAAGCACATAAACTCCCTCCATATCATTCTGTGCATTTGTTTTTATAGTTTCCGTGTACCTTTACATTAGATGAAGAAATTAAAATCGTTGGTTACTGTCAGCTAGTAGAGTCCACAAGTTTGAACTGAATCATCTCTAGGGTCTAGAAATTTGAAGAATGTAAACAAACTAAAGCACAAGAATGGGGTAAAGTTGCTTACTCAGGTCTTGAAAGATCCAATGTATGAAACCAAGCTACTGAACAACTGATTCGGGATATGCAAATTCGTTTTGACCTCGCACAAAAGAGAAGTCAAGCATTATTCGAACTGTCAGCCTCGGAAGAGTCTTCCCCCAGAATATTTTGCTTTAACCTTCACTTTTTCAGACATTGTTCTTGCTGGCCTTAGGACTCAGCACTTTCCCAGTACTAACCAGTGCTAAAGTGCATGTGCTCTCTCCTCTAAACATGACACTGTTGGCTAATACCCAATTGGCATATTTAATTTACTTACAAGTCCCTACTAAAGTGACACTACATATCCCCCAAAGTGCTTTGTGCGTTTTGCCGCTTTTTATCACTTTTTTACCACTGTGTATTTCAAAATCAATATCTTTGTTTCTACTATATGGATTTTTGTTGTTTTGGTTGTGTTATATTTGTTAAATTCAAATCTATTTTTCTAACCGTGTGAGGGGTCTTTTTAAGTGGTGTTTCTACTGTTATTGGCTTGGACGGAAAGTAATAGTCATTTTTAACGTATGTTGAAATAATAATTAACTGTTGTTGTCATCAACTATAAATTAACTAGAGAGTGCAACCTTGTGGCAGACTGTCACAAGCGCCGATGTTAACAGTTAAGTGCAGTACCAAGCACTGGAACCCACCGGTTCAAATTAAGCACTGTTTGCAAGACAAAGGGAAATTGAGAGCATCATATACAAAGCTATTTTGCTGTCACAAACAAATTTGCAGTTTGAGCAATCGCATTTTTTGTTTGCAAATCCATAGGGTTTTCTACTAGTTATAAAGCCCTTTTGTGAGCAACAAATGCCTTTCAGACACGCAAAACATTTCCCTTTTAAATATCTAGTCGTCAAGTTTGGCAGAAGCAGGCAGTGTTCTAGGGCTGCAACTCCATTAGCATGTTCGTATTTTACTCGTTCTGAGAGTGTCTGGGTGTTTTTTGTTGCTCTCTGAGATTTATTTTTGTCACTCTGATATTTTCCCTTTTTCACTACAATTTGAATAGGCTTTCGTTGCTGAAATGCAGAACTAGAACTGAAAATGTAATTATGATGTTTAAGTTATTGCTATGGGAGGAGCCACAGTGCTAGATAATCCTTTATCATACTAAGGGCTCCTGCCCACGCTGTGGGCATGAACCTTGAAAAGTGTCCTAAAGCCAGAGCAACAGGAACATTCTTTAACCCTCAACCCTAGACCATTTCCAGATACCCTATGGTGTGGAAAAGTTCAAATGTCCACCTGGTCTCTGGATGCTTATTCTATGTAAATGAGTTGTTCATTGAACTGAAACATCACAACCACTGAATGTCCTCCTGCCTTCTGGCTCTTGTTGTGGAGACAATGGAGCAGATTTACTATGGGTTTACCCTAGGGTTGCATCACTTTTGTGGCACAGCCCCGACACAAAATCATTTTTGGTATCTACTGGGGCATGATAAGCCACTTTGCAGGTAACTCAAGTCAGAGACCCGCCTTGCATAATCAGGTGTTGGAAAGGCTGTCCTTGGGCAGAGGATGGGTGTTCGCATGCATCCACATATGAAATTTGGCACATTCACAAATGTATTAAAGTTAGTTAACCTGGCAATGTGTCAAAATGCTACAGCTTCCCCACTGAGGTGTAACGAGGAGAACTTGTTATTTCTCCTCCTTACTTGCACTGTAGGCTGCATTCTGCAGTGCATTTATAGAGAGGAATATGCCTAAAGTCTGCCAGCACAAGGAGAAAGATGAAGAGCACCATATCTAGTGCTGTCGGGCTCTCTCCTATCCACAGAGCAATAACTTACCATATATCTATCTATCTATCTATCTATCTATCTATCTATCTATCTATCTATCTATCTATCTATCTATCTATCTATCTATCTATCTATCTATCTATCTATCTATCTATCTATCTATCTATCTATCTATCTATCTATAGAGATATATATATATATATATATATATATATATATATATATATATATATATATATATATATATATATATATATCTCTATAGATAGATAGATAGATAGATAGATAGATAGATAGATAGATAGATAGATAGATAGATAGATAGATAGATAGATAGATAGATAGATAGATAGATAGATAGATAGATAGATAGATAGATAGATAGATAGATAGATAGATAGATAGATAGATATTTTTATTTAAGATGTTGCTGGAAAGATGAATTAGTGACAAATGTTGGCTTTGATGCAAACTGTCTGTTATCCCTGGGGAAAAGCGATTTTTCTGGACAAGTGCAAGGCAATCATCAAGTATTACAAAGGTAAAAGATTAACAAAAGTATGCATTTGGTGAAAAAATGTGTTTCTTAAACCTTAAAGTAGGAGATAATATATCCTAATGTGCAGTATGGGGAATATCCTGAACCTTAATTCACAGAACCTCATATTAAAGCAATCTTAAATCAACTCTTGTTGTCTCCTATTGTGCATCCCTCTTACTTCCTTTTCTATCTAGGACTATTTCCCAAGATGGCCTCTAGTTTACAGGAATTGCCAATTAAATGGTACCTACTAATCATAAATTGACTCATTCCTAAGAGCAAATAGTTTTAAGCAGTTAGCCACAGCCACAGAATGGCTCAGTGATGTAAATACTCGACATTGAAACAAGCAACGATTAGCAGGTCACAAATTTGAATTACTGAAAGACGAACTCAAGGCCTCATTTAGAGTTTGGTGGATCTAATCCTCCATCCCAAATGTGATGGATAGTATGACATATTGTCATGTTTGTGATTGTCCTAACCATCAACTCTAAATCAGTTCCTAGGCCTTTCATCCTTCTGAAATTGGTAAATTGAGTACCAATAACTTTCTGGAGCACACATAGAATGATGAAATTCCTCAGAGGATTATTTTTGTGGAGGAAGGTGCCCCTTCCTGCTCAAAACAATCTTACCTACAAGGCAGGTACCCTTCCACTATGGTATAAGGGTGCCTGCTTTGGCGCTAGGCAGCAGATTGTGCCCCAGCGCCGGCATAGAGCAGGAATATGCAATATAATGTTAAATATGTTGCATTCCTGCCCTTTCACACAGCACACCAAGGTGACTTGCTGCATTGCGTGAACATTTGATAAATATGTGCCCATGATTTTTGATTTGGAGCCAAAATCAGCAAAACCTATTATTCAATGAAAACGTTTTGTTTCAATAATCTTAATTTCAACAACGTAGAGTTTCGACATTGGTGTTTTTTTATATCAGGGTCATATGTAGGGTTGTAGTTCAGATTTTATTTATCACTAGTGTTAGGTGTGGATTAATGTTAGAACTTTGCTGAAGATTGTAGATGGAGTTAAGACTAGAGTAAGGGTTGTTTTGAAGGCATCAAACTGTGATTGGGGAGTCTACCATTGAGGACATGAAACATAGTGTACTGGTGGCCACATGAAAGTTTCAGGTGTTCCTATTTCATAAAATGTGTTTCCAATCACAAGGGCTCATGTTTTCAGCGATGTCCTTGTGTTGCTTGTCTTGTGCAACTTGATGCAGCAAGCTTCTCTAGAGCTGGACCCCTGACGCCCATTGAAGCGGCGTTGTAAGGCACCTTTAAGGAGTAAATCGTGCAGATGGCTTTCACATTTTGTCAAAATACCGCATAGCATATCTGCAGCTCTCTATTTCTGAGAAGTGAGACACTGGTTCACATGATTGAAATAATGGAGACATTGTCCCGGCCACCCATCTTTTGTAATGTTGAAAATAAAATAGCTGCGGCTGACAATTTTTATGTGCGAAAATGTTATGTTATGTTACCATCACTTACTATAGCGCAGCGAATCATCCTCTAAGAAACATCTTGGTGCTCTGCTTGAAGTATGAGACCTGCGAAACTAATAACACAGCCTTGTTTTTTATATGTTTTTTTAAAACGTGTCCTGTTCTGTACACAAACAAATTTGTAGGGGAATTTAATTCCAGTAGAGGGGGACCAGATAAGAGAAAGGAATCCTGCTGAATCTGGAGCTACGAATCCACAGAATCTGAAGTAGCGTTCAGCAATCTTTTCGGCTGATAATATTTGAGTCTATTTTGTAAGTAGGATTGAGTGTTGCCATTCAAGGATCTATGGGTAAGGCGCACTTCTCATGATAAGGCATTGTTTACAAGGATCACAATGCATTACAGCATGTTTACATACATGGATGACTTCACATTCAGTCCACAACCCAAACCTGGCTTACAAAATGAAGAACCAAGACTGGATCATTTGGATAAAATGACCCCATATTTTCCATCTTGAATTTTGTCTTGCAGGCTGTGACTTACAAATTTCCAAACAGTTATTTCGAGTTTAATTTGAATAAAATGATTTGTTTGGAAGTTAAAAATTGAATGAATGATTCTCCTTTTTCTGACCACACATGAATGTTATGTGGTGTAATTGTGCGACATCAAACAAATTGTTTTGTTCATGATTTCGTAAAGTTGATTTAACATATCTTTGTCTGGAGGTGGGCCTGGGGGTGCTGGCGGTGGTTGTTGTGGCCCTTTTGGGTGTCCTAGCTGCATGATCAGTCGCTCCATGGCATCTGTTGTTCTTCAGGTGTGGCTCTGGGCTGGGCTCCCTTTTATGGTGCAAGTTGTCATCGACTTTACACCAGGTAAGGGCAGGTGTTAAATCCATGCTGCTAATGTGCCTTATCACATGTTTTGGGATCCTATCGCCGATCTGGCTGGTCATTGAGAATGTTGCAAAGGGGTGTTTTCACGGCGTTTTGCATGGGGACGCCTACTCTGCATCTCATTAGCGTTAGTTGCCGGGGTCATCCGTGGCGATGTTTTTGTGGCTGCTATTGCAGGAAAACTGGTGATATCGATTGTTAGCACCAGCTTGTGAATGGGGCGATATATTTATCACAACTTTGGCTGCGATAAAGTGCCTCTAACTCGGTGATAAGTCCTTGAGAATATGCCCCCAAATTGCCTAAAAGTCCCACAACTACTCCAAACAGTAGAAACAATCAACCAAACTATATTTTCAGCTTTTGCCAGCAAAAATATAGAGATACTGTGCTTCACTTCTATACCAGCTATCCAGCAATGTGATCTGCTGTACTCCCTGATGTAACTGCACACTACTAGTAGCAGTGCAATACCACTCTATTTAACATAGACGACTGTTACTGCCCCTTTAGGAGCACTTTAACTTATTCACTGTGATACAATTTTGCTTCAGGTGTCTGAAAAATTCAGCTGCTGGTCATCGAGGATTCTTCAAGAAGATAGAGCATGTATCAGCAGTCCTAGAAATGCTGAAATGATTTTATGTTACACACACATAAATGTAAGCCATTGTTGTTTGTATCATGAAATCAATTATACTCAATTGAATTATCATGTAGATTTGCTTGTTTCATGATTTGGTTAAAGACTTAGAATTGATGACACAGTAAAATAGAAACCTCCGGAACCCACCAAATCCCAGACCAGATGCTTCATGAAACACAAATCCACTGAATGACATAACTAATGATGCTTTCGTTTGCATCTCCAAAACTAGCCCACTTAATTAAATTCTACTATCTAGACATTGCAGCAGAGAACAGCAAGCATAGAATGTGCAACAAATCGGAAAGCAAATTAAGTGCAGATAAATAGTGTGCAGCATGTAACTTTCATATTATGACAACATACAGGGACAGAAAGTTGCACAGAAGAAGATGTACACATCTTAAGGGTAATTCCCAACACAGGATGTATGTCATGTGGCCAAGTAGCTCTTTGTTGGTAATGATTTTTACCACAAAATATGGATTATTTGTGATTCATATGTCCAAGTATATAATAACACCAGTTGTATATGTTCCTTGTTTCCTTAAATGCCAAACTCCACCCAATTAAGCAAAAGAAAGACAGAACTTTTCACCTATAAAGAATATGATATTATAGCCAATTATGTTTCTTATATTACGTACTTTCTGCATCACACTAGGATTAAGGGGAGCTGGACTCCAGTTATTGGAAGACCAAGTTGGAAGCACTGAACATAGTGAAGCATTTGTCATCCTCGTAGAGCATGATTATGTTGGGGTCATATAGTATAGCAACAAGTAGGGGAGGAGATGGGACCAATTGTGATCCAATCTGGCTGAAATTACCATTCACAAGGAAAGGAATGGAAGGTCCAGCCGCAGTCTCAGCCCCAAATGTAGAGACAACAAGAAGGTGACTGGGCTGTTCCTAGAGGAATTAAGAGAAGAAAATATAAAGGGAGGGGAGGGGGGAAGGTAGTGACGGTCACGAGGGGGGGGGGAAGGGGGCCTGTGCTCAAGTGGACAAACACCCCTGGGTATCCAATTTGTTGGATGTAATGGCCTCACACACCCTTGCGAGTGTCATGCTTCATCATCGGCGTTGCTCCTCGTCGGGCAGGCGGTGCAATGCCCAACGGGCTCACCTCTAGGAGGGGCTCTTTGTCGGAGATCTTTTATCCAACTGCCTTATGGTGAAGTGCGGGTGAGGGGCCAGAAATAAGTAGAATGTGTGGGTGAGAGTAAAAAGTGGCTCGGGGTACCGGAAACAAGACCACACGTTTTGCACCTTTAGCCCTGGTTTAGTCCGGGAAACTTTTGTTCCCATGATTACCGGCTATTCCTATTTTTACTAGTGGCAGGGGACCACCAGAATAAAATTGTTTCCGGTACCCCGAGCCACTTTTTACTCTCACCCACACATTCTACTTATTTCTGGCCCCTCACCCGCACTTCACCATAAGGCAGTTGGATAAAAGATCTCCGACAAAGAGCCCCTCCTAGAGGTGAGCCCGTTGGGCATTGCACCGCCTGCCCGACGAGGAGCAACGCCGATGATGAAGCATGACAGTCGCAAGGGTGTGTGAGGCCATTACATCCAACAAATTGGATACCCAGGGGTGTTTGTCCACTTGAGCACAGGCCCCCTTCCCCCCTCCCCTCCCTTTATATTTTCTTCTCTTAATTCCTCTAGGAACAGCCCAGTCACCTTCTTGTTGTCTCTATGTTGGGGTCATGCCATAGTCTAAATTCGAAACACCTATGTTGAATGTCTCGAGAATTAATATTGATATATGAGCTTTATAAGTTTGGTCTCCACAACATTCCTTGCACAAATAAATCATACATTCTGAATTGCATTTTGCAAGGTTATTTTTTCTCATCTATCTTCTGTTCTGCATGATGTATATCACTTTGAACCAGCGTGTTTTTCAGGCAATGCCACCAGTTTAAGGGGTAGATTTACAAATATTTTGTGCAGGGTTTTTGTCACAAAAGTGATGTTAACCAGCACAAAATAATTTTTATCTAATTTACTTTCCTGTGCAAACCTGATTTTGTGATGGAAAGTACCCTACAAGTAACGCAAAGCAGTGCAAAGCACTGCTATGCGTTCCTTAGCATCAAAGGGGCGTTACATGTGTGGTACATAGGCATTCCCATGCATTCACCGATGCCTTTAACCATATCTAAAAACATCAGTAGACAAGGTTTAGCACCAAAAGTTAACGCCACTTCAAAGGAGGCATTAAAAGGAGAAATGCTTCAATTTCTCCTTTCTTTTTAAACTTTGCATGTGTGCTGCACTGTGCAGCACGCATACAGAGTGGGAAATGTGTTTCAACTTGTCTAGGTATAATATTTTGTACCCTTCCTTTACATAACCTATGCTAGACTCAGGCATGCACCCTAGTGCTATGGAGCTAAGGTGTGTGCCTGATACACGGCAGCTGAAATCAGAGGCATTTTTAGGGAGAGGGAATGAAAGAGTCATTTCTCTGTAGATATGGGGCACTCCTGTTCCCTCCCTTTCATGCAAGGCAGCACAGCCTCTTCGGATGCTGCCCTGCTCTGTGTCTCTTTTTTGAAAATCTGGCCTATGTTCCACCAAATATACTTCATCATATCTGTTAATCTGTTACTTTATTTAAAGCCAGGTCATCTATCCAAATTGTCTGTGCACCTTTCCCTAATCTTCATAATATTCTGGTCCTATATGCTATACAAGACTCTGAACCCTGTATGGCTTACGAGTGTGCTCAATAAAGCATGTATAAATGTTAAAAATGCATTTGGACGATTTCTCCAGTTAAAACCAAGTAGTGCCTGAGAAGCAGCTATAAATTTATGCTTTGGGGCTCTAAGTGTGCATGGCTAATACGGATCTGAAACTATAATGAGTAACATTTGTGCTTGTATATATATATATATTAATGATATGTGGCAGTGTTAGGACTGGGGGTCTCTAATTTGCATAGTTAGGTACCATTGTCCATGTAGGGACCCTTGCTTCTTGTCAGGGTAAGGGGGATATACACTCTAGATAGCCCCTGCTCAGTCCCATGGTAGCTTGGCATACGCAGAAAGGCTTATTCAAAAGACAATGTGTAAAGTATTTGTACTCAAGACCCCCTGTAACACAGTGAAAACATCACAAAGGGACACCACACCAGTTTAGAAAAATAGGGTACCTTTATCTAAACCAAACAATACCAAAACGACAAAAATCCAACATACAGCTAGTAAAATATGACTTTAGAACAGGTATTTGAAAAATAAAGCTTGTAGAAAACAAATAGGTCCACCTGGGGCGATTACAGTGTTGTGACAGCAATAAATACACAGTGTCGGGCATGGAGCTACACGGACCCCCAAACAAACAGTACCTTGGAAAATGAAGTTTATGATGAGGCACGGCGTTGTGGAGGTCAGGCATCGGTGCTGAGGTCGAGGCCAGCTCCCTGGTGAGACATTGTGTCCGCGAGGAGGGGACGTTTGGAATCCAGGACAGGAGAAGTTGGTTGTATTGGCGTTGAGGTGTTGGTTCCGGTGAGGGGAACCAAAGTCGGAAAGTTCATTGAGGTACACTCCGTCATTATCGGTACTGCAATAACCAGGTGCAGGCGCTGGCAGTGATGAAGCTTCTGTGAGCGCTGACGTCAGGAAGACTGATGACTGCAGGCATCGGTAGGCATTAAAGGGCGTCGGAGCTGAGGTGCCGGCAGGGTTGCGTATCGTACACTTCACAAGCAGTGCCCCAGGCCTTGGTGCAGGTTGCGGCATCACTGATGGCAACAGAAATGGTTTTTCAAGCTTCTTGTAGGTTTCTTCCAGCTCCCAACAGCAGGAACAACCTCCAGATACCCACAACTGGAACAGGCACCTCCTATCAGGTCAGAACACTCAGCAATAGATTTCAGGATAGCTGAGGGTGAAGGATGTGTGTCCCTGAGACTTCAGAACAGAAGGTCAGCCCACACAAGCCCTTAGAGATTATTCTTCAAGCAGGTTTCTCAGCAAAGTTCCAGTCTTTTTCCTTTCCTTCACAGGATCAGCAACTGCAGGCCTACCCCACACATCAATCAGCAAAAGGGCACAACTCCTCTTTGCTGCTCTCCAGCTTTTATCCTTGGCAAAGGTTTCTCTTGAACGCAAAAGTGAACTAAAGTTCTGTGGTTTAAGGTCCACTACTTATACCCCATTTTGTCTATGTTCTTCTTTGAGTCCACGTCAATTCTGTCCTCACTGGTGCAGTACAATCACAAGAGGTGGAAACAGCATTGTGTAAGGGAGGCAGGCCCTATTCAGGTGCAAGGAAGACTCCTCCCACTACTCTAAATGCAGTCAAGTTCTATTCAGCTCAGCTCTGAGTCATCCATGAAGAGGCCCAGCACACCTCAACTCCCCCGAGTGGTTTTCTTCAGTGAAAGTATATTCCCAGCCCCTGTCACCCCAAAAACCAGGCTGTCAATCCACAAACAGGCAGAAAATGCCTAAAGTGGCATTTTCAAATACAAAATTTAAAAACCACCTAGTCTCAATGGGAAGTTATACTTATAAGATGTTACAAAGTATCTCCCATGTTATGTTATGGGACAGATAGTTTTTCAATAATGAAAGCCAGAATACACTGTATTTCACTATCAGGACAGGTCACATACACCAGCACTTGTCCTGCCTTTCACATGCACCACACCCTGCCCATGGGGGTACATTGGGCCCACATGAGGGGTGTCTTACATGTAAGAAAAAATAATGATATGGCCTAGCAAGTGGGTGCACTTGTCAGGTCGGCATGATAGCTCAAAACTGTGTGCAGACGCTTCAGTGCCAAGTCTGTGTTACCTTGTCAGGGCTACTTATGTGGGTGGTACAATCAGTGCAGCAGACCCACTAGTAGCATTTGATTTATAGGCCCTGGCTCACGTAGTGCACTTTACTAGGGACTTACCAGTAAATCACATGTACTACTCATGGATAATTAATTGTAATGACAGTTTCTACAGGGAGCACTTGTTCTTTGACACTGATTAGCAGTGACAAAGTGCCCAAAGCATCTAAGATAGCAAAAACAAAGTCCAACACACCATCAAAAATACAGAAGATAGATGCAAAAAGTCAGGAGAAACATGCCAAAGGAGCCAAGAATAGCAGGCAGTAATTGTGAATTTGAGGATTAGGGAAATAAGTTAACGTGTTCTCTTGGTGGTGGTTCATGCCACTTCATGGAATGCAATTCCATTGGAAATTAGTAGGATATTGGGTTGGACATCAGGGTACAATATTTGGGTGCTTGTTATATTCAAACCTTTTCAACACGTTATCCATGTACGCACCCACTCTTTGCTTGGAGTTGATACATTTTTTGAAGGTTCAAGTCCAATGAATCGTATCTTTCCCATACCAGCTCACTTCAAATTTATATGCAGAAATATTTTGATTTAGCTATAATGTAGAACATTTATTTTCCACCTAAAATCTCAATCCTGTGTGAGTCAGCAACATTTATAAATTGGAGGAAAGATTTATTAAGGGCTTGTGTTGCCCTTGAGTCGTGCACGGTGACGAAAGGACAACACAAGCCCTTAGGCTGAGATTTACTATACCATGCAGACCCACTTTGAGTGGCTGTGTGTTGCATAGTAAATCTGGAGTAATGTAAGGCAGCGCAAGTCACTGCCTCACATTACTCGGCCCTGATAAGGTGTGCCATAGTTATAACATGGGTCTTTCTACGCATCCACCATGGTTTTTGGCACATTCCTAGATATACTAACACGAGTACACCTGGGAATGTATCAAAATGGTACGCATTCCTAGGGGAGGCGTAAAGAGGAGAAATATGTTTATTTATCCTAATTTTTTCCTCTTTTTATGTGTGCTGTATTCTGCACACTGAAAGAGGGAAAAGACGCAGAGGATTGTTTTTGTGCATGAAAGTGTCCCTTCCTGCATATAAAAAACCTGCCTGTAACACAGGCACCCTTGTATCATGCGCTCTATATCTTAGTAGATATGGTGCATTCCTGCCGTCTCCATTTCATGCAGCACAACGAGTTGTCTTATTGCGTTGCACCAAATATTCATAAATCAACCGCCATGAGTTTGAAGTCTGACCGTGGAAATGCCGAGACGTAATGGCTGTGCAGTTCTGTACATGACAGCATGGTCTATGTATCATTTCCTTGGCTGTATACTAGGCGTACAAGAAAGCTACTTCTACATGCTTACCTTGCTTCTTGATAATTTGAACCTTGGCAAAAACAAAAATAAGCACAAAACTGTTGCGATCAGGAAAAGGGGTTGTTATTATTCACTTTCCTTCATATTTAGTTTAGGAAACTATTCCAGACATCAAATATACTGCAGTTGTCACACATCCATCTTAAAAAGTTAATTTCGTTTTTAGTCCTCCTTCTTAGTCAAAGTGATGGTTTGCAAGGCCAAAATGAAAGTTGAGAACATGCTTTTTTCTCAATGAGAAACATCTAGTCATTTTTAGGATAATACTTTATATTTCTGTGCCAGTTTATTTTATTGATTGGAAAAATAGGCTACCATTACAGAAACGAGAAGTACTGTATATTACCCGGTGCTCAGTCCCTTCACTTCCATAAAAGTGAACATAGCTTAAGAGTGTTATTTCAAAGTGATTTTGTAGCAAATTGAAGAATGGAGAAACAGCAGCCTTTAGAATTCAAACAGCAATCAGACTGCAAAGTGTGCACTTATAGGTAACAGTAAAAATAAGGAGAAAAATACAAAGGATGAAAGCATTTCATCCTACTTTAAGAGCAATCTATATTGACTGTAACACCTTTGGAGGCATGAAATGGAACAGCTTGAAAAATAACCTGCAGAAAAAACATAAAGTTGATTATTGTGGAAAATTGCTTGTGAGTACGAGACTGTTGTTGCTGACTGAAGGTGCTATGAAGTGTTGGAGGTCTCAAATAAATAGGTTCAAATAAACGTAAATGTATAAAAATAATTATACAGATATTGATGTTGTACTTCGACGAGTTATCCACAGATTATTCAGATATTTTCTTGTAACATGAAATGTCCAGGGAATTCAACTGTATTTTGTTGGTGGAAACTATAACTCGTCTGTGGTCTCTTGTGAAAAACTGTATACTCTTCCAAAACATGTATTGCATTTCTTTTTTTCAGAAACGTTAGCAACTTTTATAGAATTCTAGTTGTACTCACTTTTCAATCCATCTGATGTCCATTTAAAAAAAAATATATTGTTTGGAAATCTAAAGGTGCCTGACTAAATCTAATATAAAACTGGAAACGAGTCACTAGAAACATGTGTGTAAAATGGAGATCTATAAACACGTTAAGTGGCAGCACTTTTTGGAGTATGTAAGTAACTAAAGATGTCACAGCTTTTCAAACAACAAAATCTATTACTGTTTTGGTATTGTATACCGCCTTTACAATGATGAAGCTATGAGGAAGCTTGAAGAGTTAGGGCCTCAGTGCGCACTCCTCACGACATACCTGATGCGTCATATTTTATGTATGACGCATCATGTCGCAAGGAGTTACAGATACGTCAGTATTTCTGACGTATCTGTAAGAGCAAAAGTGACGCATTGCTGGAGTGTGTGACAAAAGTACAGCAACTCCAGCAATGTGTCCTTTCAAGGGCCTGTGTCAGTCTTACGCCTGCTATGACGCAGGCGCAAGATTTTGACGCAACGGCGTCCTAGAATTGACGGAGTTAAATTTCATAGATTTCACTGCGTCACTTCTACGAGGCTTTTTGCGGGGGAACACCTCCCCTGCATACATTATACCTGACGCAGGTATAATGTAGCGCAGGGGTTTTGCAAAGTGACGCATCTGCTTAGATGCGTCACTTTGTAAATAGTGCGCAACAGGAAGCATGTTTTAGGTTGCTGATGCGTCACAAAAAGTGACGCATCGGTTGCGCAAAACTGACGCAAGGGCTCATAAATGAGGCCCTTAGGATTTTGTAAAAAATGTGCGTTTCTGCAGGGATCCTGAAACATGGTATATGGGTTAAAATGGAAGTATGCTGTTCCCAGCTCACTGTTCGAAATGGAGATGAGGGATAGATGCTCCTGGTATGAGCTTGGCCGGGGGATGAGGGAATGGGAATAAGGGTAGACAGATGTAGTGTATTATAGTGAAAACCTGGTTATTGTGTTGCTGCTCTGTTTCTCGTTCAGAATTTTACATTTCCTATAGGAGTACACAGTTCCCTTTCTAGTGAATGTGTTTTTCAAAACCGGTCCTAGGTTGCTTGTTTCCAGTCCAGGGAGGATCTGGCATGGCAGAATGGGCTGGACTGTTCCCATTGGGCGCAGGGTCAAGTCTGATTCCAAACTGGAATGGCATGGGGAGCAAAAAACAATGGATTAGGCCGCTCTCTGTACATGGGTGAATGTATGACATTGTGCTGCATTCTGTCCATCAATTGTTCTTTTAGCATTTGTCACCCCGACGTGGGTGCCGTGCTCTCCATGCCACTGGAGTCAAGCTATCCCGGCTGATGAGGGCTGAAAGCCCGAAACTGGCCCTAGGATGCTTGTTTCCATTACAGGGAGTACCTTGGCTGGCAGTTCGGGCTGGACTATTCCCATTGGGTGCAGGGTCAAGACTTATTTGCATATGGCTGGGTCTAAACTGGAATGGCATGGTGAGCAAAAAAAATTATGGATTTAGTCCCAGATCTCTGTCCTGGGGTGAATGTATGACATTTTCGTTTTACTGAGTAAATAGGCTGTGGCCTACAGTTAAAGATAACCAAACAAACAAAGTGATCCCCTGGCCTATGGTGTCTTTGAGTATTGTCCAGATATATAATAAAGTAACCAAATACTTGTATACCATAAAAACATAAAATAGAGAAAACGTGTGAAATTCTCCATGATCTAAAGAAATTAAGGAAATGGTTCTGTTATCTGAGTCACTAGAATCAGTCAAACCTGTGAGAAATATTTTGGTGATGCAGCTTATCTAACTTGTGAGTCAAAATCTGAAAAAAACAGTGTCTGCACTTTGAGAGTAAGAATATTCCTGGTCCTTCACCAAATGTTTTCTACCTGGTAAGAACATAAACAGTCCTTTTATCGAGCATTTGAGGAGCGCGGGGAGCCAAAGTAGGTGTGAGGGAGAACGAAATCCCTTGAGGAAATTGTGACTACAGGGATCGCCTACTCCCCGCACCACCTCACGAAGTCCTACTTAATAGGGGATATAGACCATTACTAGAAAAGATCCACTTTGGTCTGTATGTTTCCATGCTTCATGATGTTTGTATAAACTACTACTCAGAATTGGTAGTTACTAGCTATGTATCATAAAGATACTACATACGTTTCCGGTTGTGTCTAAAGCCTAATTACTGTTGGTGGCACTGGATAGAGGCTGAAACATGTTGACCCTTTGATGTTGGTGGTTATTTTAACACACCAAATATCCCATTGTTTTTATTCTCACCAAAGGACCCTACAAGTAAATAGGATTTAGGATCCTGAAGGCAATTTTAACTTACACTTAGACAAAGAGTTTCACTTGCAAACTGCATTGAGCCCTCCCACTCATACTAGGTGCAGTGGGTGAAGATCTGAGGATGGAACATGCCACTTATTGTATCTGTGGGGAACGATCCTACTAATATATCCATTAGATGCCAGGGAGGCACCAACTTACAGATCCCCCAGCATCTTAAAATATATTGAGACCAGATAACTGACCTCTTAAACCTTAAGAGTTCATTTCTAGATAGACTAATCCTCTCTAGTGTAATTATTAGTCAATATTAGGTCACATGAGATGCAACGTGAACTAAGCGATAAAAGGCAGTTCAACTATCTATCCATCCCACATCTTTCTAAGAGCTACAAAATATAATTGATTCCTAATGACTGCCACAACACCTGTGAAAATGTACTGTAGAATTTGTGGTGGATAACTGCTGTTGCTTACATTGACCTGTCAAATGTACTGATTAGTGTCCAAGATGAGATATTATAAGGAAATTTATGGATTATCACATTCTTCTGAAAGCCTGATTACAAGTTCCTCATAATATTGCAACAAATGCGTAAATTCCTGTTTATGCATGGGTCAGAATTATGAGTTTGAAGAAATTTAACACACCCCATAGTTATCCGATGCGTTAAATAACTCAACCTTTGTTATATTTTGCCAGGTCAAGCCTGGTGAAATTTAACAGTTGAAAACATAAAGTATTTACAGTATCATGTGCATTTTGGTGTTTTAAACTGCAAAATCTGCATGCTATTCCCTATTAACTCGTAATAGGTGGTATTTATTGCACCCGATAAATAACATACCCTGCAGTATCATTATTTATCAGGGATGATAAATAACTCCTTAACTCATAATCAGGCCATAAGTCTAATAAAATGACGATAGATACCATAATAATTGCCTGGATGCTCTGCACAAGTCATCTCCATGCTGGAAAAATAAAGTGTACCTTGAAGGGCAAGGGATATGGTTCTATGAACCAATTCATTTTAGCATCTTTTTCAGTGAACATCTAACAACACGTTTTTACAGCAGTCATATTACATTAATGTTAATCCATTTTTATGGTATAAGAATGTCCTCTTACCTCTATATGAGTGTGTTGCCCTTCCTTAAGAGTGCAACTGCATGTGTATCTGGTATCCTGACTTTTCTTTTCTTCCTAATGTCATCCAAACCAAAGAATGAGAGCAGACACATAGGTCTGTTCCTAATTATACAAGGTACTGGATCTGTCCTATGACCAGAAGGGTGCACAACGCTTTACCATAATGGACAGGGGACTACTGTTTCTTCACTGAGGATACCCTACAAATAGGTGGTGGCAGCATATTGTGTTTGAGATATATAGTGTCATCTATCGATTTTTTATTTATAACTAAGTTTTTGGCCTACTTACCTCTCATGTAAAGTTCTGCTGTTATGTGAATGCTCTGAAACTTGCACTGACATATTATGTGTATGTAGAGTTTGAATGCATTTGTAGCGTCCAACTGTGCAGTACTACGAGTGAGGAGTCTGAGTACTGAAGTCAGTGGGATACATTTTGGATGCCCCATGCCACAGAGGTTTATTGTCTGAATTCTTGTGGGTGGGGTTCTAGACACTGCAGTGAGGATATTGAATCATGGCCATCTTCACATGTTTGATACGATGAGGACGTTTCTAGGTTAGTACTGCAGTTTTGTTTATCCCTGATTCCTGCTCCTAAGTGGCTGGTAGTCATTTGCAGAAACCTTGCAATTCATTATGCCAAAGTTGTGGGTTCTTCAGTCTATAGACAGCCCAAGAGCTACCTGCTGTGAGAACCATCACTCTACAAAAAGACAGTGTCTGAAGGACACCCTAGAAGGACACTTGACAAGAGAATGACCCAAAACTGGTCCATAAGTTAGAAAATGTGCCATAAAATAGGACCAAGGCCATCCCACTTTGTTCCAGTTCCTAGGATACAGTGTTACCAGGGCTGATGTCTGCCTGGCTGCCAGTCTCTTAAAGGCAAGCTCATAAGGCTGGAAGTCTGCACCATCTGCTGGAGGAGATGGAGTCTGCGTAGTACCTACAAGCTGACCTGCATCCTCAAAGAGGGAGGGAATCTGCTTAGCCTAGCGGGATAAGAAATTATCATGGAGAATAAATCAAGCATGCCCCTGGACACCCAATGAATGCTAAATACCTAGGAACAAAGACAAGAATTCCCAAGCTGCTGAGAGTTTGTGGTGAAGCAACAGCCCTGTTGGGGCAATATCTGCATTGGTGTTCATGTTAGCCAGGTAAAGGTTGAAACATTTTTGGTGATTATGTCTGCCTAGTTGGGGCAACAATTGCTTTTTTGAGTGCTACAGCCCGGTCATAACAGCAATTACCCTAGTGATTGTAGCAGGCTCTCAGAGGATTTCCATTGACTGCACCTAATCACCAAGGGCCTCCTTGTGCAGGGGGAAGGTCAAGCCAGTGGATTTCCTTTAGTTGACCATGAGAGACTCAGAAACTAATTAGAATAACGGGGATAAGAATATGTGACACAACCTCAATTCCACAAACACCCTGTGGTTTAGATCAACATTTGTGATGTCTGACGATATACAGCAGATGAGAAACAACTGACTATTTATAATTATGTAAAACAGAAAGGTAGTGACATTTGGTAACGAGTATAAAAAATTTATATATTTCTAGATCAGTCCCGCTGTATGCACAAAATTTCTGAGTAGAATTCACGTACTCAGTTTTCACTCATTTTATTTCTCTATACAATCTAAAGCATAAATGAAGTTAAGTTACACATATACCCTTAATAAATAGTGCAATATACAAATTGTTATGTTGGTACTTCAGTACTCCACATGTACTGACAGCAATGATTGGTCTAAAGAACATTCAGCATACTATGCACAAATATACCATAGTGAAACCACGTATGATAATACCTGTAACAAATTCTTTAATTCTTAAACTGTAATCTCTGTGTATAATCCAATTGTAGACTTTGATATAAATTTAATCCAATACACATTGCATTTCTTCTACATTTCTGTTTTATTGTTGTTTCCTTGCAACTGATCATGGGGGTTTGGTAAATAAGCATAGTTTCTCAATACAGTTGAACAACTGGTATTGATATCAAAATGCACAATTAACATGCAGCACTTGATATAATGTAAGCAGCATCATCTGGCATTTCAATAGTGCAATAAATACAATTTGTTCTTTGGGTAGATAAATTACTATTCTAATCCATGTTTCTGAACAGGGATGTTTTTCATTCACTCTGAGGCATTACTTACAGTAGACAGTTATTGGCACTATTTATAAAACTTTGTGTAAATTGCATGTTTGTAATTAATGTTCTGTCAAAGCAATACCCTTTCAGTCATAGGGTAATGCGTAAATTATGCAAAAAAAGCAAACAACTGTTTAGAGCACCCTCCACACCAGCGACATTCTAATATTGCTCACCTCAAATGTCTGCTTTTCTATTAAAACACTTAAGCATAGGATTATCACAGTGCCATCCATGCCAAGATAGTGCTGTATTCACATATCTTCAGCAAATACTATAGATAATCTCTTCTCTTTGAAGCTGGGAAAATGGAGCATTATTCAAAAAAGTGCTGCAGACCAATGAGTATTTATGTATGTATGCCACATGTTAAGCATAATGTCCACTCTTGGAGTGATCTTTTGAAACTAGGCCCACAAAGGAGGGGAGTACCACAGTGCATGGATATCATAATAGCTAGGGGGGGGGTCAACTAGGGAACCAGCATCACCCAGAAACTCCTCACGAAACTGCAGAACATTCAGAACATATAGGCCAGACTTATACACAACATCCCCAACCACAGCTAGATCACCCGCCATCTGAGAAACCTCCACTGGGCCCCAGTCAAAAAAAGAATCACCTTCAAGCTCCTCACGCACTCCTACAAAGCTCTACACCATGCAGGTCCTGCATACCTTAACCACCACCTCGCATTCCATGCACCCACCAGAGACCTCCACTCTGCCAAACTGTCCCTAGCTACCATCCCCCATATCTGCAAGACTACAGCTGGAGGAAGATCCTTTTCCTACCTCTCAGTAAAGACCTGGAACAACCTGCCTCTCCACCTCAGGCAATCACCATCACTGCCTCAATTCAAGAAGGACCTTAAGACCTGCATCTTCGACTGAACTACAAAGCCTCCAGCAGACCAGCTGTTATCCCCCCGAGAACCTTGTGACACTTATGGGTGAGTAGTCACGCTTTACAAGTAATCTGATTGATTGATTGATAGATTGATTGGTCAATTGGACTCTAGAGGGTAGCCAGACGAAACACCAGATCTGACAAGCTCATGCCTCTGTTCCCCTGGGAGGACACCAATGTTACAAGGCGATCATTACCTGCATGGTGGAGCTCTCTCTGACATCAGAAAACTGTCCATGTGACCGCTGTCCTGAAGACAGAGCTCTTTGCTGAGCAGGCACCATTCTGTTTTAGACTCACTCAGCAAGGTTGTTTTGTTTATCAAAAAGAAACACCAAAAGCATGAGTCTGTTTTTTAAAAACAGCTAGTGTTGGGGGCATTGTCTGATCTCCCTGCTAGGATCACCATGTCTTGCATGTTGGAATTAGACATGGAAATCTAGTGACAGTCACATCTTCTTAAATGAGGCATGTTGAACACCACTATGCCCTTTCAGTAGTTCAATTTATCAGTGATGAATTCTAATCTCTGAAGTTGATGAGAGGAACTGGCATAATCTCACTGGTCAAGGGAGCTAGCATACTTTAATCAATAGGAAAGGAAGCCTATGTAATATGACTCCAGCTACCTTTATGTCTGTTCTCTGATTAGAGTCCTTGTCCTATGTTTTCACTGCCAATGTTTCCCTATTTTTCCTGATGTCTTGAAATCACAATGTTTCAAGGCGGTCAAGTTGATAATTTGAGGTGGAGTCATCACACCTTTTCCTACTCTTCCTAGCCCTCTTTTTATACAGTCTTGGACTTCCCTTCAGTTTCCTAGAATTTTGTTTCAGCCTTTCTTAGGCTCTCCATCTGCAGTCCTGACTTCAAATTCTGTTCCACTTAGTTTGGGCTGACTAGAGCCTGCCCATTTTTCATTCTTCCACTTTGGAACCTTTTACTTATTAACACAAGGTCCTTTGCCTTTCAGGTGTTCCCTCTATTGTTACTCATTCATGATGACAACTGCTTCCTCTACATTTCTTATATAGTGGAATGGTAAGGTGGCTAGAGAAAAGAGTCCGCGGGCAAGGTAACATATGAATAAAGGATTCCCCCTGTGTCTTCCCATTGTCAGGTTGTGGTACAAATGCATGTCAAGATCTGGAACCACGGATCCTTCACCACCAGCTGCCCTGCAACAAAAGCACAGGAATATCAACAACTAATCTTGGATAATGCTTCGCTTCAGCACACCATTGCTGCAGGAACTTATGACCTTCCTATTATCAGCTCTACTACTCCCCAATTTTCAGGTGATGCAACAAAACTAAAGGGCTTCCTGGAGTCTCTCATAGTGCATTTTGTGTCTCAACCAAAACTTTTTGCCATGATCCAGCTAGCTGTGGTGGAGGGCTTACTTTCAGAAGTTGCCCTTGTTTAAGCCACACCATTGCAGTTCTCCGATGACCCATGACTGAATATTTACCCTTCCTTAATTGCTAGTTTCAGATGAATGTTCATAAGTCCCGTTTTAGCTGAAGAGGTCTTCTGTGATATTCAGCAGGGTAATCAGTAGGCCTGGGGGGGGACTCCGCTCCATTTGCGGAGTTTCACAGAGCAGAGAGTTTTTTCCTTGCTCGTGCTCGCCAACGGTAAGTTGGTGAGTGTGAGCAAGCAAAATCCAACAATAGACCACTTCCCAGATTTCTCAACGAGGGCGGCCACGGATGGTGGTTCCTCTTGTGTTGAGAAACAGTCCGTTTGTGTTGAGGAAGCTGCCACTTGAGAGAACTTCTACTCGAGCTGCAGAAAGAAGCAGCAGAAAGAAGAAGTTCCTTCATGCACTGTGTGAGATGCCATTTGCGCTGATTTTATAGGACATGACAAAAACCCGGGACTAAAAATGAATGTGAAGGTCACACGGTAACCTACTCCACTGCTCACAGAACTCTGTGTAGCTTGGTGGAGTTTTTCTGTCACAGAACTTTGCAAACTCTGTCTCAGCTTAGTAATGAGGATGCTCTAACCTATATATATCCCAATTCTGCCAGTTGTCAGCAGAGACAACCTGGCTGCAGCAAAATCTATATACCTGGAACATTAAATGTCACCTATGGACTACACTGCTCTACTGTGCCATCCACTAGTTAAAGCAAGCAAACATGATCCAAGCCTGGCTGCTGTATTTTTAAACCTGCAGCCTGGCTTGACAAGATAACCCTTTTTGAGAGGAGAAAACCTTAATTTTAAATATTAATAAGTAACCCCTATGCAGTCCTTGTGTATAAATGATTATGAGTTAAACAAAGTGAACCTTATCACTTACCGAAGATGTTCTTAAGTCAGTTCTAGGTTCTGCAGCCTTTACCATCTTAGATCTCTGAGGAGCTTATCATTGTCATTTGTTAAACAGGAAAACAAATGGATTACCCCTTTTTGCAATGCCACATTGGTCTGTTAGAGATTTATCAACCATCTGTGTGCTAGCATTATGTATTTTTATATGTTACCTCTATTTTGGACTGTTTGGGTGTTGCATCACTGTTCTTGACAGAAAGAAAAATGGGAGTTTGAGAAACACAGTATTGACTGTTAATTTTATCAACTGTCTGCACAAGAACTATGAATGGACCATAAAAAGACAGTTGCTGTCTTTTTATGGGCTCAGTCCATAACAGTTAAGGAAATAGAATTTTTTAGATGGTGCTTTTTAACTGTCAGTTTATTGTAGATTTTCGTTATAGAACTTGCCATATCAGTCTTGGAAACATTTTGAAAGAAATTGAATCCTTTTCAGGGCTTTTACTGGATTGAACAAGTAGTTAAAGACTTTCTAGTAATTTTCTACAGTTGACTCCGACTGTAAAAGGATGTCTTGTGTTAACTTTCTACCATTACTTAGTGTCTCTCCAATTACATTTACTACTTGGAACATGTTCTGAAGACAAAAACAGCTGCTCCTTTCTACAAGAATAATTTCTGGCCGAATCAAAGTTGTTCAGTATGAAGCTTTTTGATGTTACCACCATTTCAGATAGGTCTTCTAGGGGTCAAAATATGATATAGACATATGGTCATAGACAATAAACAAGCCTTTCTTAATGAACTGTGACCTGGATCTCCAAGCGCTATTGAAACATTTTGGACATTGCCCTTTTTAGGGGATTTCACTAAAACCTTTTGCTTTCGTTCCTCCTGGTTTTTGATGATTCTCTTTTCACGATCTTAGGGCTCTAGATACATTACAGTGGAGTAGCCTCATCATGTTTCATTTAATTGGATTCACAATGACGAACCCTCTCCTGTGGTGAAGGTGGATTTGTCAATAGGGGCTTAGAAATACCACTTCTAGAAAGTAGGCATTTCTCTGCTCTAAAACTCAGTTTGCCTTTTAGCTTCACTCCAGTCCACACTGGAGGCTGGGGGAGCACATCTGTGCATTGCCCAGTGACAGTTATAAACATTAGAGATGCAACTAGAACACCAGACCTCTGCCATTCGAAGGTGTAGCTAGATAGATTGTAGGGAGAGGTTTTGACCCATTGAGGATTAAGATCTGCATTCTACAGCCTCATGGCAGACGGGACTGAAATTTAGGGAAGACCCTCTGAACCTCCCCCCCAATGTCAAAGGCACACTACTGTTGACATAATTCTGCAGGGTAGAGATACACTTGTGGGCACTTCGGCCAGACATCCTGGAACTGCTTGGTGCACACTACCAGAGAAATCTGTTGTGCTCCCATTGGAAGGGACAGTGCACCTCACCTGAATAGTGACTGGCCTGGGCTGACTACCTGCTGCTGTGTCACCCTGAAGTGTTCTCTGCGAGGGCTTGTTGGTGTGCTCTCTGTTCTCTTGTGAAGGTGTCAGGGACAACAAAGACCTCCTGTGATACCTGGAGAGAGGTGTCTTCTTAAGTGCCCACATCATCTGCTGGATCCAAACTGGTATTGTGTCATGAGCATGGAACTAAGCTTTGTACTGGAGACTGGATAGCCATATGTGGTTCCCAAAAGTATTTCCCCAATCTATGGACTGTAGCCCATGCATTGTAGGGGCCTCAACACTCATGAGCATCTGTTGGTGGTGAGCACATTCACGGGTTATGGCATCCAGCATGGTCTGCTTTTTCGATTGTGCCACATCTCTCTACTGCGACATGCCAACTGCATGCTAATTGTTTGTTGTGTTTGGTTAACAGGTTGTGACCCCTAGAGGGAGGGCGTACCCATAATAGAACCTCAATCTAACTTGTGCTGCACTTCTAAACTTGCATCTGTGTGTGTGACCAGAATTGTCTGGTGCAAACTGTATCTCTGTGCACCAGGATTTGTGCTTCATTTCCATGGAGGTGCATCATTTGCAACTCTTCAACTTGTGTGACTGTTAGTGTCTGGTGAGACCCATATTAATGAGCACCAAACATTGTACCTCATTTCCAAGGAGGTACTGAGTTTGTAACTCTTCATTGTGCGTGACCGGAATTGTCTGGTGCAACTCGGATAAACGCACACCGGACTTTGTGGCTCTTTTCCAGGAAGGTGCAGCGTCATGGATTTGTGTTCCAATGTGACCAGAATGCCTGGTTGCTACTTTGATTGATGTTTATCTGGCATGGTGCCTCCTTCCCAGAGGCTCCCCTGCATCTTCCCCTATTCATTGATTGTTCCTTTTGTGCCCTCAGTGTGGCGCCTCAACTGCCCTCTCCTCTCCAGGCCGATGACTTAATGTTGCCAGCTAGTATTTCCGGGATCGGGCCTGAATGGTGAGAGTAATTGAGTGAGCTGAGGAATGCTTCCCAGGTCAATCGGAAGTGGGTCTAGAGACTACATGACTCCCCCTGTTCTCCACATATTGTTGTGATCTGGGGTGCACCCTATAACTGTGTAGAATTGAATTGTATTCATTGCCGGGATGGGCCTAATTTACACAAAGTTTCACACGCAGACGGGTGCAAGGGCTTAAAGTAAGATACTTCCCACGTGTGCATACTACTGATGTCATTTTAACATGGATGGGCCTAGTACTGCTAGTAATATATATACATGCTGCTCATGTTGTTTTTAATTAATGTGTGTTCTGAATGCAAACTGTATTTACATACATCACATTTGAAGTCTCTTTTTTGAAGTTCAGTTTATTTATTGAGTGAAAGGGCTGGGCGAATAATTTGAACATTGCATCTGTGATAAGCCTAACTGCTCAGTACCAAGCTCCCCATGGGTAAATGCAGGTTATAAAGTGAGTGTAATCACCCTCCTCTGATGGGTGTGGTCGGTTTTGCCTGGATAGGGCACTGCCTCAACCACAAACACACACAAAGGAGTAGAGAGTGGTGAATAAATATATGTGGTGACACTTGCTCGGTGTGAAAATACTGCCCTCACTCACAAAATTGTCTCATGCTTCATCATAGGCCTGCTTCATTACACCCCAGCGCAGACCAATGCCTGGGGTGGAGCAATAGGGTAGGGGAAGACAAGACACGACATATAAAATGTTTATAGAAATGATTATATTACCCTCGTTAGAATGTGTTTCTTTCAAAGGTTTTGAGTTTCAAAAGCAAAAGTTATCTTGCACGAAAATATTTTCAGGAGAAATAAAGAGGCTTTGGTGCATGGGAATGAAACATACAAACTCAGCAGAAATAAGATTTAATGTGATCAACATGCAAACAAGCTCTTTCTATCACAGCATTGACCTAGCTTATTAGAGCCTCAACTACAGGATGCCCATGAAAATCATGGTGAGGAATTCCATTTGCATAGTGGGACGGTCCAGATTACTACCTGAATTAACCCTAATTTTGAACGCCGCAAAGGACTAAGGAGCATATTATCAAGGAACGGCGTTAAAATTATCGCTGCTTTAGCGGTAGGAAACTGCCGCTAAAACGGCGATAATGGGCTTGTTAATGTGCCTTGGAGAATTCCAATAGAAGCCCATGTTAACACCAGAACATGGGCTTCTGTTGGAATTCTCAAGGGTATATTATCAAGCCCATTATCGCCACTTTAGCAGCAGTTTCCTGCCGCTAAAGCGGCGATAATTTTAACTCTGTTCCTTGATAATATGCCCCTGTATTCTTCTGTGCATTTCTCATACTCTTGTGTGGTCATTAACTATACTTTAATTTCCGTTCTATCTACACTTGTTAATTGAGCATGATCTGATTTAGGCAGGTATGCTGGTACATGACATGGGTAACTATTATGTTATAATTGCTCACAAAGAGTGACAACATGCATAAATGAGCAGCAGCTCTACAAGTGTCAGTAAACAATATTTAATGTGAGATTAGGAAAAATGTGCTGACGTTTCACTTTACTGTTCCAGTTTATCTCTTTCTGGTGGCAGTAGGCACTCTAAGAACAATGATCTTCTGATACAATGCTTAATGTATAAACTCAGATACTTATTGTCATACCTTCTTTGCATTATCTCAAACATATTCATTGTTGTTATAATATTGTGATATCTGAATTAAATCCCCAAAATTGTAAATGGTATTTTGTTATTTAATGTATAATAGCTTAAATGTAAGCAGTAGCTGGAAAGCCTAATCTATAGTAACAAAACAACTTTTAAAAACTCTCTGATTGGCCTGAAAGGTGGCACATGAAGGCTCTTACACTGCCCAACAAGAACAATTATGACTCTGGGAGAACTCAAATACCCCTGGGAATACACAGCCATTTAATCTATCAAATCAGGGGAGAAACATAATTCTCAAGACAATATGCCACTACGCCTATAGGAATTCAATAGAAATATGAGACAAGAATGTGACTAGCCTAGAAACACTTCTAAACCTTTGTAAAGAATGCACTGCTGAAACTGGAAATTCAGACTAGGGTGATTGCTTAATTTTTAAATTCTCTTACACATCGATAAGAATAGTGCATTTTTCTATGGATATGTGACTCTGCATCTTTAAAACTTGCAGTTTTTGGATAGGAAATAACTCTGCATCATTGGTCAAGATTTCCAATAAATCAGAGAATTTATGGATTGATCTGTGACTTCTAGGAAGATACAGCTGACATAAAGGATCCGAGTTAGCTTCAGGAGCTAAATGGAAGGTAAATAGAAATACCTAATGCCCTAATTCGTTTCTAGATGGTGAAAGTTGTGATGGACATTGGCACATGTCAATTGACACTAGCCAGGTTTTCTACTTTGTATATAGCCATAAGATAGTGTGAGCCTGATTTAGAGTTCAGTGGATGGGTTAATCCATCAGAAACATGATGGATCTAACATATTACAAGTGCATTATATTCAATGGCATTTGTAATAAGGTGGACAGGATATCCCATCTGCCTAACTCTAAATAAAGCCCTAAGTCTGAAGAATTTCCTACCCCGTTTTTCTAGCTTGTGGGGTCCAAATTCCAGTTAAACCAAAATATCAGATTTTAAATCCATTAAATCTATAGATGGTTCAACACTTAGAATAATCCACAAAGACATCAACTGTTGGAACCAAGTGAGTTTTCAGGCACGGGCAATGTGGGCAATTGTGGCTTTGTCCATTCTTTGGATCTAATACATTAACCAATGCTCCTGTATCATTCATTCAATAATCATGAATACATTTCATATATTATAAACAACTATATAACAATAGTTAAACAATTTTAATCCTGTCTTGATATCAACATTTTGTAATCAAAAGACCGTTTCCCGTCCTGCACCAGACAAGTGGCTTCACTAGATTTCAACTTTTGTGCCTAAGTTTCTAGTATTAAGTTGATGCACATTTTGGTGAGAGCCGTATTTTTTCAATAAAAAATATTTGTTCTTTTGAATTGAAAGTTTAGTGTATGAGCCATTATAGCATTAAATTACCTATAATGTTAGTGTATTCATTATTGTTTCTATACAGGTATATGAAATGAAATGAAATGAAATGAAAAAGATTCTTAATAGAGCGCACTGTGACCAAACGGCTTCCTGGTTGCCCCATCATACCATCTCCCTTAATCTTTGAAGTATTAATGTGCCTTGATGCTGGGTGTATGGCCCAGGTAGTCCAACACCAAAATGTGCATCGGCATAATACTGGAAATGAAGGCACAATACTGGAAATCTAGTGAAGGCAACAAGGAAACAATCCTGCAATTATAAAATTTCCATATCAAGAAGGTGTTAAAAATGATTGATTGTTGATATACAGTTGTTTATATTATATGAAATGTATTCATGATTATTGAATGATGGATATAGTAGCATTCCTATGCTGAGAATGAGAGATATTACAGTATTGTAGTTTAAATGTATTGGGATGAGAGGCATTAAGTAATTGTAGCTTGAATGAGGTATGAATATTTGAGATAGTGAATTAACTTATATCTGTGCTTTTATGGAAGTGGGTGAGGGTATAAGGGCGGGAATGTGATTTAGATTGAAAGGGCTTTTGATTGTGACTTTTCTGTTTCAAACCCTGGGGCATATAATCAAGCCCCTTATCGCCACGTTATCAGCACTTTTCTCCCGATAATGCGGCAATATTTGCAGCGCCCTATTATCAAGGCAGCGATAAGGCAATTAACGTGGCTTAAAGCCACATTAATTGGCTTAATGCTGCCTTGGTAATAGGTGTAGTAAAGAAGGGTCCCAGTGGAAATCAGTACATTTTGATTAAATTTATTGTAGAGCAATAAAAATAAATACCAAACAATGTCACTTAATCACAATGAATGAACCATATTATTTGGTAAATGACAGTGCTCCAGAGAGGAAAGGGGGTGGGATAGCGTGATGCTGTGAGGGAAGAGGAAAGTGAGGAAATAAAGTTGGTGACAAATTATGTATTGCGAAATTAATTCAAATTACAATACAGATTATATGGCTTCAGATCTCTGAGCCGAAGAACGAGGGATCGTAACATATCCCGAAAGGTAAATCAGTTTCTGTTGACACAGGAATATTCAAATTAATGCGGGAGTGTCAACTGAACAAAGGATGGAGGTAGCCGTCGACGTTTCGACCCCAAGCTACATGTGTAGGCGTATCTAGTGCCTTACATCGGGGTCTTCATCAGGACAGGGTAAACAACAGGGGAGCACTACAATATCTAGAAATATAAAATAATACGGTATAAATTTGAGGGCCAACATTCAATGTAAAGTTACCGTAGTGAGCGGTAAACACATTACTACTAGTATTACCATGGTTGCGTTCGGACAAACATTGTGGAGCAACTTATTCAATTGTTACAATATATACACATTTTATAAAAACGAAATAAATCTAAAGGGTTATGCAATTGAAAACATTTCTCATATTCTGTATGGCCAATAAATGGTAACTTATTCAAAAACCGTATAGGTAAACATACACAAACACCGGCATCCTGACACGGCCAGGGGAAACCAATGGTCCAATTAGGAGTATTTTGTCTGGCTTAACCTGTATACGATGCGTGGTTTATGATGACATGAAAGCATCTATTTGGTAGGCTAGAATAGCATGCAATGATTAAAACAATCTGAATGAGCTGTAGCAACAAACTAGAGGGCTCAAGTCGCTAACTGAAATTGAATGCCGAAAAAACGTACCTGCTCGAGTCGAGCAAGTCGCATAGCTTTGTTCACATCGATTCCACACGTTATTTCTGTGGGTGAAGGGACTATTATTACTGAACTGTCTACGATTACAAAAGTAAATAAACGACATCCAGTGGGGAAAGGGGCTTACCTTAAAAGCCCGCGATAGTAGGGAGAATCCTATGTCGTTAATGGACATCGGCGGTGCGTCCCAGCGGATCGCATCAAGTCAGCCGCATCTGTAAAGTAGTAAAACGGGTGAGGAACCGGTGGGGAAGTAAGGCCTCCTCGGTAGTGTGTGGGGCATCTAAACAGAGGGGATAATCTCACCTTCTTAGTGAATTACACGGAGCTCTGCATCGTAGCCTTCCCGCGGTTGCAGACTGCAAGCAAGTGGGCGGGGCCAGTTGGATGGGTTATAATAAGAGAAAACGGACGTGGAGTCCGGAGCGTTGCTACGGGCAACCTGATGCTTAAAGGGCTACTTTGGAAGGATCGCAAAGACAAAGAAGGGACACCCGGATTGTTGCTGGTAGCAACCTACTGCTTCAAGGGTATCAAGGAGTGACTAGCGGCATTAGTTGCAATGCGAGCATATGTATGCCCAAAGTGCCGTTCTGAGTTCGCAGTCACATAAGTGGACTGGCGGCCTCAACATTTGAACTGATCACAGTGTATTACGAACAAATTCGTGAAAATGTGCTAGATGCAATATCAGGAGTGGTCACCGTACGATAAAAATCAGATGTTATCAAACTCCGTGTTCTACTAAACAATATATCTGAATTCTGATTTCTAAAAGCATCGTATCTTTGTAAGTGTGTCTCTTTTGACTCATAAAAGTGAACACTGTATAGTAGATGTACATACAGATACCAGTCGACTCAGTGCAAGTTACATGTTAATAAAAGGATGCACCTCTCAGGCATGAGGGTGAAGATCTCTTTTTAAACAACTAACACTGGAGTACATTATCTAAAATATCAGATGTTAACAATTATCCTGTATTGGTCAGTAGAGGAGGTCAATACATGTATCACTCTGAAAGCAAGTACAACATTAAGACCAGTACATCATTTAATGAAATCGTGCTCAGGACCTCTCACACAGGAGGGTCAAAAGCAATCATTTCCGGCAGTCTCCTGGAGTACCATTTAGGGGAGTTGGCAGTCTCTGTCTAAGGTTAGCGACCGAAACTAGCTAACTGGGCATGGCTACTCTCTGATTCATTCAGGCCATTTCGGATAGTATCCAAAATGGTCATCCATTTGGATTCTCTCAAAGTCAAAACTCGTGCGATGTTCCCTCCCCTGGGGCCCAGGTTGATCTTCTCTAATACCAGCCACCGTAAGGTCTCTGGAGTGTGGCCTTTCAGAGTGCAATGATCTACTAGGGGGGCACCCTGAACTCTACATCTGATTCTGCTGCCGTGTTGTAAAATGCGGGCTTTGACCTTTTGCTGGGTCTGACCTACATATGCTAAATCACACGGACACTTGATCCAGTAAATTACATTCGAAGAATTACAGTTAGTATGTGATTTTAATGCGTAAGTTTTGCCTCTGTACGTCAGATCTTTGGTTTGGATTGTGGTTGCGCACGCCGTGCATGATCCACATCTGGAGTGTCCCACAACCGGTGGAAGGTGCCATAGTGTTTGGATGGTAGGATTCGGAGGTGTTGGAAGAAATGATTGTACAACCTGGTCCCTGATATTACGTGCTCTTTTGAAAGAGTGTAATGGTGGTGATTGTTGTCCAATGTCATCTGCTACCAACCGCCAGTGTTTATTGATAATTTTCTTAATGTCATTACTGCGGGTGGAAAATGTGGTAACACAGATGACACGTTCATTGGCTGACTCTGCCTTGCTTTCACAATTTAATAGGTGCTCCCGGGGGCTATACCAGGCTCTTTTTCGTGCCCGTTTTACTAAACGTGTTGGGTAACCCCGTGCTGTTAATCGATCTGTAAGGTTTTGTGATTCCACCATATAGTTCTCTTTTGAGGAGCAATTTCGTCGAATTCTGAGGAACTGTCCCACAGGGAGATTATCCCGTAGTCCCCTGGGGTGGTGGCTGTTATACTCAAGTAATGAGTTCCGCTCAGTGGGTTTGCGAAACAAGGTTGTTTCAAGGAGTTTGGTCTCAGGATTAACAAAGATGGTTATGTCCAGAAACGCGATCTTCGCCTGATTGACCTCAAGGGTGAATTGTATGTCCATGCTCTGTGTGTTAAGCCATGTATGGAATGACATAAGATCTTCTTTGGTGCCATTCCATAGACAGAGCACATCATCTATGTATCGGACCCACATGTCCATGTGGTGTCCGAAAGGGTTCATGTCACTGAAGATGACCCGGCTCTCGTAGTCGTCCATGTATAGTATAGCCAAATTTGGGGCAAAGGTAGCCCCCATCGCTACTCCCTTCGTTTGTAAAAAGAACTCTTGTTGGAACATAAATTTTTTTTTCATCATGGCTATTTTCAGGAGTTCGATAATGAAATATGTGGGTACTGGAACTGGAGCGGTCCTGGTATCGAGTACCTTTTTCATAATAGCGATGGCGTCAAGCTGAGGAATACTCGTGTACAATGACACTATGTCGCAGGTTACTAACAATTGAGTATCTGGGTCGAATGGTCTTTGATCAATCAAGTTGATAACCTGGGTTGTATCCCGGAGGTATGTCTTGGTTCTAATGGCTAAAGGCTTCAGAAAAAAGTCAATATACTGATTGAGTGGTTCCAGCATTGATCCGCATCCGGACACTATGGGACGTCCTGGAGGATTGTCGAGGCCTTTGTGCACCTTTGGCAAGGTGTATATAGTTGCTAGCCGTGGATGACTTTGATTCAGAAATTTGAATTCTTGTTGTGAAAGAAAGCCTTCATCCAGGCCTCTTTGCGTGATTTGGAGTATCAATATGGCTAAATCTTTTGAAGGGTCACTAGGAATGCGTTTATAGCTGACTCCGTCATTAAGTTGTCTGTAGATTTCTTTTTTATACGTAGTAGTGTCCTGAATCACAATTGCCCCGCCTTTGTCGGCGGGCTTGATCACTATATCAACATTGTCCTTCAAACTTTTAAGTGCCAGTTTTTGGTTAGCACTGAGGTTGAATCTAATGTATTTAGGTTTTTGGACTGTGTTTTCCACTTCTTGGATGACCAAATCCTCAAATGCCAGGATTTTATTACTAATTGCATAGGAGGGGGGAAAAAAGGTAGATGGTTCTCTCAAACCAGTTACAGATGACCTCAGTGGAGCTGTCGTATGTCTGAAAAAATACCTGAGACACTGAGGTCATCTGTAACTGCATTTCTTTCACAACAAGAATTCAAATTTCTGAATCAAAGTCATCCACGGCTAGCAACTATATACACCTTGCCAAAGGTGCACAAAGGCCTCGACAATCCTCCAGGACGTCCCATAGTGTCCGGATGCGGATCAATGCTGGAACCACTCAATCAGTATATTGACTTTTTTCTGAAGCCTTTAGCCATTAGAACCAAGACATACCTCCGGGATACAACCCAGGTTATCAACTTGATTGATCAAAGACCATTCGACCCAGATACTCAATTGTTAGTAACCTGCGACATAGTGTCATTGTACACGAGTATTCCTCAGCTTGACGCCATCGCTATTATGGAAAAGGTACTCGATACCAGGACCGCTCCAGTTCCAGTACCCACATATTTCATTATCGAACTCCTGAAAATAGCCATGATGAAAAAAAAAATTATGTTCCAACAAGAGTTCTTTTTACAAACGAAGGGAGTAGCGATGGGGGCTACCTTTGCCCCAAATTTGGCTATACTATACATGGACGACTACGAGAGCCGGGTCATCTTCAGTGACATGAACCCTTTCGGACACCACATGGACATGTGGGTCCGATACATAGATGATGTGCTCTGTCTATGGAATGGCACCAAAGAAGATCTTATGTCATTCCATACATGGCTTAACACACAGAGCATGGACATACAATTCACCCTTGAGGCCAATCAGGCGAAGATCGCGTTTCTGGACATAACCATCTTTGTTAATCCTGAGACCAAACTCCTTGAAACAACCTTGTTTCGCAAACCCACTGAGCGGAACTCATTACTTGAGTATAACAGCCACCACCCCAGGGGACTATGGGATAATCTCCCTGTGGGACAGTTCCTCAGAATTCGACGAAATTGCTCCTCAAAAGAGAACTATATGGTGGAATCACAAAACCTTACAGATCGATTAACAGCACGGGGTTACCCAACACGTTTAGTAAAACGGGCACGAAAAGAGCCTGGTATAGCCCCCGGGAGCACCTATTGAATTGTGAAAGCAAGGCAGAGTCAGCCAATGAACGTGTCATCTGTGTTACCACATTTTCCACCCGCAGTAATGACATTAAGAAAATTATCAATAAACACTGGCGGTTGGTAGCAGATGACATTGGACAACAATCACCACCATTACACTCTTTCAAAAGAGCACATAATATCAGGGACCAGGTTGTACAATCATTTCTTCCAACACCTCCGAATCCTACCATCCAAACACTATGGCACCTTCCACCGGTTGTGGGACACTCCAGATGTGGATCATGCACGGCGTGCGCAACCACAATCCAAACCAAAGATCTGACGTACAGAGGCAAAACTTACGCATGAAAATCACATACTAACTGTAATTCTTCGAATGTAATTTACTGGATCAAGTGTCCGTGTGATTTAGCATATGTAGGTCAGACCCAGCAAAAGGTCAAAGCCCGCATTTTACAACACGGCAGCAGAATCAGATGTAGAGTTCAGGGTGCCCCCCTAGTAGATCATTGCACTCTGAAAGGCCACACTCCAGAGACCTTACGGTGGCTGGTATTAGAGAAGATCAACCTGGGCCCCAGGGGAGGGAACATCGCACGAGTTTTGACTTTGAGAGAATCCAAATGGATGACCATTTTGGATACTATCCGAAATGGCCTGAATGAATCAGAGAGTAGCCATGCCCAGTTAGCTAGTTTCGGTCGCTAACCTTAGACAGAGACTGCCAACTCCCCTAAATGGTACTCCAGGAGACTGCCGGAAATGATTGCTTTTGACCCTCCTGTGTGAGAGGTCCTGAGCACGATTTCATTAAATGATGTACTGGTCTTAATGTTGTACTTGCTTTCAGAGTGATACATGTATTGACCTCCTCTACTGACCAATACAGGATAATTGTTAACATCTGATATTTTAGATAATGTACTCCAGTGTTAGTTGTTTAAAAAGAGATCTTCACCCTCATGCCTGAGAGGTGCATCCTTTTATTAACATGTAACTTGCACTGAGTCGACTGGTATCTGTATGTACATCTATTATACAGTGTTCACTTTTATGAGTCAAAAGAGACACACTTACAAAGATACGATGCTTTTAGAAATCAGAATTCAGATATATTGTTTAGTAGAACACGGAGTTTGATAACATCTGATTTTTATCGTACGGTGACCACTCCTGATATTGCATCTAGCACATTTTCACGAATTTGTACGTAATACACTGTGATCAGTTCAAATGTTGAGGCCGCCAGTCCACTTATGTGACTGCGAACTCAGAACGGCACTTTGGGCATACATATGCTCGCATTGCAACTAATGCCGCTAGTCACTCCTTGATACCCTTGAAGCAGTAGGTTGCTACCAGCAACAATCCGGGTGTCCCTTCTTTGTCTTTGCGATCCTTCCAAAGTAGCCCTTTAAGCATCAGGTTGCCCGTAGCAACGCTCCGGACTCCACGTCCGTTTTCTCTTATTATAACCCATCCAACTGGCCCCGCCCACTTGCTTGCAGTCTGCAACCGCGGGAAGGCTACGATGCAGAGCTCCGTGTAATTCACTAAGAAGGTGAGATTATCCCCTCTGTTTAGACGCCCCACACACTACCGAGGAGGCCTTACTTCCCCACCGGTTCCTCACCCGTTTTACTACTTTACAGATGCGGCTGACTTGATGCGATCCGCTGGGACGCACCGCCGATGTCCATTAACGACATAGGATTCTCCCTACTATCGCGGGCTTTTAAGGTAAGCCCCTTTCCCCACTGGATGTCGTTTATTTACTTTTGTAATCGTAGACAGTTCAGTAATAATAGTCCCTTCACCCACAGAAATAACGTGTGGAATCGATGTGAACAAAGCTATGCGACTTGCTCGACTCGAGCAGGTACGTTTTTTCGGCATTCAATTTCAGTTAGCGACTTGAGCCCTCTAGTTTGTTGCTACAGCTCATTCAGATTGTTTTAATCATTGCATGCTATTCTAGCCTACCAAATAGATGCTTTCATGTCATCATAAACCACGCATCGTATACAGGTTAAGCCAGACAAAATACTCCTAATTTGACCATTGGTTTCCCCTGGCCGTGTCAGGATGCCGGTGTTTGTGTATGTTTACCTATACGGTTTTTGAATAAGTTACCATTTATTGGCCATACAGAATATGAGAAATGTTTTCAATTGCATAACCCTTTAGATTTATTTCGTTTTTATAAAATGTGTATATATTGTAACAATTGAATAAGTTGCTCCACAATGTTTGTCCGAACGCAACCATGGTAATACTAGTAGTAATGTGTTTACCGCTCACTACGGTAACTTTACATTGAATGTTGGCCCTCAAATTTATACCGTATTATTTTATATTTCTAGATATTGTAGTGCTCCCCTGTTGTTTACCCTGTCCTGATGAAGACCCCGATGTAAGGCACTAGATACGCCTACACATGTAGCGTGGGGTCGAAACGTCGACGGCTACCTCCATCCTTTGTTCAGTTGACACTCCCGCATTAATTTGAATATTCCTGTGTCAACAGAAACTGATTTACCTTTCGGGATATGTTACGATCCCTCGTTCTTCGGCTCAGAGATCTGAAGCCATATAATCTGTATTGTAATTTGAATTAATTTCGCAATACATAATTTGTCACCAACTTTATTTCCTCACTTTCCTCTTCCCTCACAGCATCACGCTATCCCACCCCCTTTCCTCTCAGGAGCACTGTCATTTACCAAATAATATGGTTCATTCATTGTGATTAAGTGACATTGTTTGGTTTTTATTTTTATTGCTCTACAATAAATTTAATCAAAATGTACTGATTTCCACTGGGACCCTTCTTTACTACACCATATAGCACCCAGGTCCCATGCGGATTGATTGGGTAAAACCCCCCCTTATAGATAATGCCTTGGTAATAGGGCCCCTTTCATGATGAACGTACGTGAAAAGGGGCGTGCAGTGGGTGTTGTGGTGGGCGTTCCATCGCAACACCCTTCACTTTGACGCTGCCACCTATTATTAAGCTTGGCAATAGTGGGTGGCAGCGCCAAACTTAAGACCAGAAAATTCCTGGTCTTAAGGTGGCGAAACAAGGAGAAATGCTTCATTTCTCCTTGTTTTTACTTTTTCCATGTGTGCTGCCTTATGCAGCACACATGGAAAAAGCAATATGCCAATGTTTCTTTATGTACAGGAAGGTGTCCCTCTCTGTACATAAACAAACCTCTTTTTAAAAATGGCAAATTGTAACTTACACGTGTGCTGCATGAAGCAGCACACATGTAAGTTACAAAATAGCATGTAAGGTTTGTTTATGTGCAGGAAGGAACTCCTTCCTGTACATAAACAAACCTTCCCTGGTCACAGACACCCTTGCACTATGGGGCAAGGGTTCCTGAGTTGGCGCTCAGTTGTAAAACTTATTATCGCCATCGCAGGGGGAAACGCTAGGCTGCACCATGTACTTGGTGATAAGGTGCAGCCTAGCATTTCCTAAGTGGGGAAGAGAGGCGTTAAGCTAAGACGCCTAACGCCTCTCCTTGCTATTTTGTTGTTAATATGCCAGCAAGTGATTGTTTATGTTCAGGGAAAAGGGATATTTTCGTGGAAATTATGAACTTTGATAATAACGTTAATGTGCACATTTGAAAATGTTTTGTTTGTGGCTCAACAATTTTATATTTGATGGAATATTTAGAGACCTATGAACAATTAACTTCATCTGTGGGGTTAGCGGAGTGCAATTTATTTTGCCAGTAAATCAGAACATACTGTTTATCACCAAGATCTGATTCAAAGTTAATGGTAGGCTTTGTGATGTTGAGCAGAAATCCATCTTGTCATAATGATCTGACCATGGTATTTTAAAATGCCTTTGCCTCCTACCCTCAAAGAAAGGCAAGGTCAGTGGTTTTAAATTCCAGCATTTCATGTATTTTCTAGAATAATTAAATAAGCCGACATTCAAGTGATCATCTATCTTAGTCAATTATGTTTGTATATATCTATCTATTGTTTTAGGGATTTGGGCACTACTAGGCTTTGGGGTCTCTTCTTTAAAATCATGGTGCCTTTAGAGTGTTCTGTGAGAAACTGTCTTTCGTCAACACTTCTGATGGATTATTGAAGATCTGGGAATGTGGCATCATTTATATTTCAGTTACCTGTTTCCTTAAATTATGTTGAGGTTTCATCAGCTGTCCACCGTCACTATTGCAGTACAACCTGAGCCTTGCACCTTCATAATTGGATTATGTATTTGAGTCTCTCTCTTGGATACTAAAACTAAACCAGGAGTTTTCTAGAATAATTTAATGTTTCTGTATAGGTAAACCACATTTAAACTATTTATATTTTCCCAGTTGTTATCTGATTTTTTTAAACGCTCTTTCCCCCCATTCTTTGCTACTATATCTAGTCAGCCATGTTTTCTTGTGAAGTTCTCTAAGAGGTACTCTGAGTTGCAGGAGATTCAACTCTAATGCTATGATATGCGATCCGTAGGGATTGCCCATCACATCATTTTGAGTTATTTCATTATAGACATATGACAAAAGACATGGGGCCAGATGTAGGTAGCCAAATACCGGTCGGTAACGGCCGAATTCGGCCGTTACTGACCGGTATTTGGCTATTGAGATGTAGGGGAACGAAAACAGGGCAAATCGGTAATTTTACCGATTCGGTAATTATACCGGTCGGTAAATCTACCGACCGGTATATTTACCGAATCGGTAAAATTGATATGTAGGTGGGACTCTTCTGAGTCCCACAAGGCCTACAAAATCGGTATTTTACCATCAAAATCAATTTGATGGTAAAATACCGATTCAGGTGTGCATGCACATGTGTGCATGCACACCTGTGCCATATGACATGCAGACCTGCCCTTAGGGCAGGTATGCCTGCCACATGGCCCCCGAACCTTTTTTGGGGGTGCTAGAGGGTGTCAAAGTGACACCCCCTGCACCCTTGTCAAAATCGGTATTTACCGAATCGGTAAATACCGACCGGTAATGCCCCATTCATTCCTATGGGCTTCAAAGCCCATAGGAATGAATGGAGCATTACCGGTCGGTATTTACCGATTCGGTAAATACAGATATTTACCGAATCGGTAAAAAACACATCTGGATGGACCTACATGTCCACCCTTCATATTTACCGATTCTTAATTACCGAATCGGTAAAATTCGGTAATTAAGAATCGGTAAATATTTTTTACCTACATCTGGCCCATGAAGATGTATTGTCAATGTTTGCAAATATCCATAAATGTACGATTTTGTGCACATTCACCCTTGTGGCCTCTCCTTTGACACTGACATTAGAGCATCCAATTGACCAAACAACCCCACGCTTACAACTAAAGAAAATCCCCCCATGGGCATATTTTTAAGCAGCATCTTACCCAGAAATATCTTCAGGCGCGATACTGAAAAAATGTGACCTGCTAATTCCAGGTGAATATTTAAAGAATTGGCCCTGTTATATGTTTAATGTAGAAAGGAATCAGGTAGTTATCCTTTCAACATTAGATATATTTAATTTTGTTGGAGCATCCTACCCAGGTCTAGTAAGTATAGAGTATGTAAGGTTTTACCTAGAATTCATTATAGTAACATTCTTGTCCTGTTAATTTTTTAGGAAGCAAGAATGCTATAACTAATGAGTTGTTCAGTTGGATGAAGTCATCAACACTGACACAGTAGGTACTGTGCAGGGCAAGCTGACTGTAGTGATTTGCTCTAGTTAACATTTCAATTTATTATAATAGCACAGGCTTTGTTATGTCTCAGGTCCTTCGCTGGTTACTGGTCACATTTCTGCAAATGTAGACCCATGCCACCAATAGCATTCTGCATAACAGCACATATTATTTCCAGTTTAACACTGATTTGTAGACAAGCATTCCAGTGTTGTTTAGCACACCATTAAATGTGTCAAAATTGATATTTTAGTCATGTGCTTCAGCGGTGATTAGCACACCATTCAATTCAAGCGGAGCTACATCTTTGTGTATGTCAGCTGTGATTTGCACACCATTCCTTACTATTGATGAAACATTTTGAGGGCTGTTTCTTCGGCAGAGATGGGCAGACCATCCTTATATAATTTCTGCATGTTAGACCTGGCATCTTTGGCGTGATTTCCCCATATCTCTTTGCCTCTACCTCCTGTATTTTTGATGCTGTGCTGGATGTTGTTTTTGCTGGTTTAGATGCTTTGGAAACTCTGCCACTGCTGATCAGTGTCAGAGTGTAAGTGCTCTCTGTATACATTGTTATTGTGATTGGTTATCCATGATTGCAATATTTGTATTAGCAAGAAGTCCCTAGTAAAGTGCACTGAGTGTGCCAGGGCTGGTGATTCAAATGCTACCAGTGGGCCTGCAGCACTGATTGTGCCACCCACATGAGTAGCCCTAAAATGGTATATCCGGCCTGCCACCGCAGTGCCTGTGGGCAGTCTGTGAACTGCCATGTCCTCCTGGTCAGTGTCCCCACTGACCGGGCCTAACCCTTCCCTTTCTGTGCACATTGGTCACCCCTATGGAAGACTAAAGGTACCCCCTTGGGCAGGGTGCAGTGTATGTGAAAGGTAGAGCATGTACTTGTGCAGGTGACATGCTCTGGTAGTGAATTACAGCCATTTTCGTTTTTCACTATTGTAAGGCTATCTTGCTCCATAGGCTATCATAGGGGATGCTGGCTACAGTGGCTAAAAGCATACCTTCCCATAGTAGGACATACAAGTCTGGTATCCCTAAACTCAGAATTTAATAACACATCTTTTAGGAAAGGTGTTTTTTAACTCCTGTGTTTGAGAATAGCACTTTTAGAAAGTTGCTGTTCTCTTGTCTGACCTTTCTGTGTGCCTTGGCCTGTTTGTGAATTGACTGTCTGGTTTGAGAGTGACAGGGGCTGGGGATTCCCCAGGAGGCTGGCTGAGTCAGCCCTAGGCTGAATGACTGCATCTGCATCTTGTGTGGTAGGAGGGAATAGCACCTGGGCCTGAATAGGGCTGTGCCTGCCTTACACAATGCTGGCTCCACCTCCTGCTGGGCGGCTGACGACCCTGCCCCTCACTCTGAAAGGAAAGGAGAAGCCAGGGAAACAATGTGCTCCAGGAACACCCAGAACTGGTTCGGACCGGGCTAAGAGCCCTCCTGCACAAAGGGAACAAAGCCGTTTAGGGGTATAAGTACAGGACCCCTGATAACAGAAAATTAGATCATCCTGGAATCAAGAAGGAACCTCTGCCAAGGAGAAAGCTGAAACTGAAGATGGAAGCCTGTCCTGCTGTTCCTCTGCTGGACTGACCTGCTGTTGCTTAGCTGCCAAGGAGAGGGAAAGGACTTTGCTTTGTGCTGTGTCCCCTTGTTTGAAGGAATCTCCAAGGGCCTGAGAGAGAGCTGGCTCCCTGTTATGAAGTCCCAGGAACAAAAGGACTTCACCCCCAGCTTCCCTGAACTCTACTGAGAGAGTTCTGTTCTTCCTGGAGAGCATGGCCCATGTGTGGTGCCTCAGGAAGTTGTACCTGTGTTGGGGAGCTGGAAAGCAAGCTTTTAAAGACTTTGCGACAGAAAATGTATCGCAATTGCAGCAGAGCGAGAAAATTCCCGCCACTACGAAGACCGAGATCTTCGCAGCGCCTGTCGCCCCTACCTGAAGACGTCGCACCCTTCGTTAGCGGGAAGATATCCGCCGCTGCGCACATCGTCGCAGAGCCTGTCATGGCTGGGTGAGATCACCGCATCATGTCGCTGCGGGAATCGTCGCAGAGCCCCGAGAATCATCACATCATGCCTCTGCGGGAGAAAATTTCCTACGGAACCTACTCACCGGAATCCATACAAGTCATCGCCTTCCTCCCCATACAGATCGGATTTGTCGCTACACGCCGATACATCCAGTGGAATTGTTGCTAACGCTCCGCAGGGTCTCAGGAGCAACACATGGCTTGTTTTCCACCACTACAGCTTCTGTGCTTGGAACTTTTTATCGCTAACAACTGTGATCTTTTCACGCAACTGTGGATTATTTTATCGCTAAACCTAAGAACTCTTTTGCAACCAAATTCTTGAACTGTATATGTTGGATTTTTGTTGTTTTGGTCTTGTGTAGTTTAGATTAAATACCTTTATTTTTCTAAACTGTTGTGGAGTTAGTTTGTGGGGTATTCACTGTGTTACTGTGAGTTTTGGTACAAATACTTTACACATTGCCTTTGATAAGCCTTGACTGCTCGTGCCAAGCTACCAAGGGGGTGAGCAGGGGTTATCTCAGAGGGTTTCCTCCTTACCCTGACTAGAAGCAAGGGTCCCTATTTGGACAGTGGTACCTACCTCTGCCAACTAGAGACCCCCAGTTCTAACAGTGCAACATTGTTTAATTACTTTTTATATTTAGTAAACTCTATCAGTCAAAGCTTACTGACAAACACTGGGGGGAATTTTATCAGGAACGGCGATATAATTATCGCCGTTTTAGCGGAAGGAAACTGCAGCTAAAATGGCAATAACAGGCTTGATAATATGTCCTTGTGAATTCCCATAGCAGCCCAGGTTCTGGTGTTAACTTGGGCTGCTATGGGAATTCACAAGGGCATATTATCACGCCCATTATCACCGTTTTAGCAGCAGTTTCCTGCCGCTAAACAGAGATAATTTCATTGCCGTTCTTGATAATATGCCCCTTGGTTTTCTGCTTTTCTGTGTTTAGTTCAACATGAGTGTTGCAGGTGACAATCCACCACCATCATTTGTAAATAGTTCAAATGAACCTAGAAAGAAATGGGAAAAATTGTTCCGGCATTTTAGGATTTACATGTTGCCAATTATTGGTGATTCTATCAAATTTCACAGGAGAAAAGTTTTATTGCTGAATTTAATAGGTCTGGAAGCAGAGGAAATGTTTGAATAATTACTGCCAATGTTACTAACACAAGGTACAAATACCAGAGATTATGATTGTATTTCGGAGTCAGTGGATGGACTTAAGAACAGATGTACAGAACAACCTCATATTGTGATCAAACGATATATGTTTTATGCAAAACATCAACCTCTTAATGAGACAGTTGATTCAAATGTGTCGACTTTAAGAGTTTGGCAGCAGATTGTGCTTTTAGGACAACAGTTGATACTTATATTAGGGATCAGCTAATTATATGTTGCTCTAATAAGAAAATACAAGAAAAGTACAAATTCCACATTACATGAAGCAATATATACAGCTAGAAGCGTAGAATGCTCTAATAAATCCTTCAAAACCATCACCGTTGATGAGGTTACTATGGAAGTTGTGGCATTAACCTGCAATTACAATGTAAAAAATTCCAATGTAAAAAGAAAAGCTATTAAGGCAAATCAACTGGATAAGTAAACAGCAACTATGAACAGTAATATGGCAAAGTTAGCTTGTGATCATTGTGGTTCAAACACACATTCTGCACAATTTAAATTTCATCCAGCAAAGGGGAAGACATGTTTTAAATGCAGTACAATTGGACATTTTGGAAATGTGTTCCAAATTGGGTTCAAACAGGGGGATTCCTGTGGTAACAGAGGAGATTGAGGGACTTGTTATGAGTTGAGCAGTCCTGTGGACAGCCATATCAGTAGTGACAGTCCAAGAGAAGTTAGCTCGGCAATCAGTCCACCATATTACAAGTGTGGCAGATCAGCTTTGCAGACACCACCGCTGGACGGCCAAGACCGCAGGCAGACTGCTGGGTTCGCAGTAGAGGTAAGGCAGCTACCATAGAGCGTTACAGATGAGCTGCACCACTGTCCCTATTATGAGTTGCCTGTTCCATAAGTGGACTGCGGAGGTCCGACCGCCTGATTCAAGGTGGCGGTGATGAAGTATTTGGGGTGTGTACTCACCCCTTTCTTCTTCTCCTAGGCAGATTCTTGCATAGATCCCTTTCTTCAGGTGCCCCCTTCAAAGCAGGATCTTCACCCTGAGGATTAGGACCCTGGGTATGGTGATATACAGGTGAGTCTTTTTCATACTATATACCCATTGCCAGGACTGCCCAAATATTTGCTGAACCCCAGGAATGAGTATATGTTTTTTTCTGCATATATCATGCATATGTGTGCATCAGACACATATGCAATTGAAATGGACACATAGGTATTGATATATTTTTGAAAAATACTCCCCACCTCGGCAAGATCCTCGTCTTCTCACCACCAGCCCCGTGGTCAGGTCTTAATACGGTGGTCTTTGGACCACCAGCTCCATGGGCTGCAGCGTGAGCAGACATGGTTCTACATCTATTGGACCGCAAATCTCGTAACAAGGTCCTAAGAGTGAGTCTAACTGTTGTGATGGTGAAAATATACTTCTCTATGTGAGAGGGCCCATTTAAAGTGACAAAAAGGGGAACACATCTGAAGTTCAAAAAAGGGAACGGTTTAATTCTGTAGAGTGTGGAAATGTGAGTAAAGTTTCCAATGCTGATTCTATTGATGATGAACTATATGTTCCACTACTTTGTGATATTTCTGTCGATAATATCCAATACAAGTTCTTGTGATTCTCCTTACACCATTTTATCCAACAATTTTTTTAAATGAAATTGGAAAGATTAAATGTTAGAAACAAATGATGTTAGAGTATTTGGTATTGGTGAAAAAGGAATTGATATGCTTGGATTGTTCATAGCTGAAATTCAGTTTTAGAGTAGATCTGCTTTTGGAAAGGCTTATGTTGCTATTGGTTGCTGACAAGTGTTGGGTTGGCATCAGAAGGGAAAGGTTGGATTTATGGTAAATCCAATTGCTAGGAATACAGTTAGGCTTTCCTGTTTTCAGTTTCTATTTTTGGTAAATTCTGGTGGGGTTTTTTCAGTTTTTTCAATACCTTAAAAAACAGTGGTTATCAGTAGTTACACATTTTCGCGCCATTAAAACCAACAGAAACTGTGCTTTTCCTTTGTTTATGGAATTTTAATTTAATTTTAATTATTGCTTGCTTTCTGCCCTGATAGTACATGTGTATAGATAGCGAATGCACAGGGTATATGTGGTCCAAAAACATTTTTACTGCACCAGAATGGACTACAAAGTCAATAGTATTCTTCATTAACTCTGAAGATTGTAAAGATGCTTTCAGCATACCATCTAACAAGTGGCAAGTATCTCTTACAGGGAAGCACTTCAGCTCAGGTATCGATTTTGACAGACATTCATACAACTGTTTCACACAAGTAGCTGAATTACTGCAAAAACAAACAATATCACTCCAATCTTAATTGAACGTGGTAGGAACTTTTTTCAGCAGCATCCCAAATGACGATGCGTTCCATTTTTACCAAACGTCTGGTGTCATGTTTTCACCACTATCTCAGGTGCTTGGTGAGAACATTCTTTTCACATATACCTTTCATACCTGTCACTACATCTTGCATTGAATGTCTAAAGCTTGGGGTGTTTGGTAATTCACTTGCAATCAACACTGACTCACTAGAAAAGGGGGCTGGTGTAGCAAAGGATTTCACCCATTCTCTGTCTGTGGGTAAATGTGATGGTACATATTAGGAAAGATTCTTATGAAACCAGCCATAATACCTATCACTGAAATCAAATGTGGTAAAAATATCAAATATGATTTTGATATTCCTCGATTCACTACACTTTATAAAATAACTAAATAAGACCTAAAACGTGCTTCTAAACACTGCATCTTTAGACCAAAGACCACAAAACTGAAAAAAGCAGAAGGAAGAAGAGACAATGTTTTTGTAACATCCCTAAACAACAAAACTCAAGCAGAATAATGTTAGCCCAGTCTTTCTTGATGTTACCTTGTATGAAAAAGTTATATTGTATTGGCCCCAATAAAAATGTCTCTTTCGCTCATCTTTTCCATTCTTTGAATGGCACATAGTTTGTGGTTGCAAAGGTGTTTTTTCAGTGTTTATATATTTACACCGGTGATGGCTATTTTCCTTTAAGTGGGGTTTTATCAGTTATTATAGGTTTAAACCTAAAACCAGATAGCCTAAATACAGTTTACATTGCATAAAGTGCACAAAGTGTGCAAAATGACAACAATCGTATAGAAGCTATTTTGGAGAAAAATTAAGGTTTTATTTCAGAAACAATTGGGTAAAGTGAAGGGATTTTTCCATCACATCCATCACATCCAACTGAAAGAAACTTTGGTGCCAATTAAGCACAAATTAAGAAATGTTCCATTAACTGTTAGGGGGAATTATCTACAATGCTAATGGACATGTGCAAAGAAAGTGTATTTGAACCAATGCAGCGGAATGGGTATCTTCCATTGTGTTAGTAAGAAGTAAATGAGAGATCGTCGCATGTGTGTTCATTGAAGATCAATGAATCAATACATTTTGGTGGATTGTCATCCTCTGCCCCACGTTCAAAAGTTATTAGAGAAATTGGATGGTACAAAAAAATGTTGACTATTGATTCAAATGCGAATCCATAAAATTGAATTGATGACAGACTCTCATTCTAGCACTACTTTTATTTAACCCTGGACATAATACTACGCTACGCTAACGGAGCATGCAAAGTTTGTACTATTTCGCACTCCGCAAATTCCATGTAGTACAGTATCAAATCTGTGCTTAATCACGTAGCGTAGCAGCTAAATCAACATCGTCAGATGCTTTGAAAAACAATTTTACATGCTGAAAAGCATATAACCAATTCACAAGAGTGAACTTTTACAATTAAAACATTAGGCAATGAGAGAGCTGATGATTTTGGGGTCCCCCCTAAACTAGGGAGAGGACCAAGCAGATGTCTTGAACATAAAGAGCATATACAAAAAGCACATTTTGTTGAACTTCAGTGTTGGTCCCATCCTCTTAGGACCACCCCGTGAGGGACATCTAGTAACCACCAGCTGAACTGCAGCTCTTTGTAGAATTATTTTGATATTGGATATTATATATTATTCACTGTCCACTGCTAATCTCATCCAATAATGCTTTGCAGGGCCTTTGGTTGGGAATGTTTTTTTGCCAGTAACTGTGCTGGGGTGGTCCTAAGAGGATGAGACCACCACCAAATCGTTCAATAAGATGTGCTTTTTTGTTTTCAAGGCATCTGTTTGGTACTCCCCCTAGGTTAGGGAGGACCCTAAAATCATCACCTCTCTCACTGCTTGCTAAATTTTCAGTTTCACTTGTGTGACAGTGCTATATGCACTTTAGCATATAAAGATAGAGATGCTTATTTTATCATAACTGGCACTGTGCAGGATGCCATTTGCAATTATTTTGCAATTTTTTCACAGTGCCGACATGTATACAGTTTCATCAGCTACGCTTTGCAGACTATGTGTACTACACGAAGTTCAAAGTATACTATGTGAAACTACGTGTAGTGCTGCTATGCAACCTTCGCCCAGGATTACTTTTATTACACAGGATGCAGTGTTTAGATATACATGCATGCCTTTAGGTCTGGAATCACCTGCATCAGTATTTCAGAAGCTATTTTTTTGCCTGTTCAGAAATACTGATAATGTGTTGGAATTTCAAAATAACATTTTGATTTACACGAATTCCAAAGGTCAACATCATCATGCTTTTGGTTAAGTGATGTTTATTTTGAATGAGAAGAGTATGACATTTTGGTTGGATGAATGCAAATTTCTTGAAACAGAGGTGGAATATTTAGGTCATTCTATTTCTGGGAAAGGTTTTGCACCAAAAAATGATTCACTCAAAGTTATGTTAGGCATTGTTAAACTAAGCACCAGCCACCAAATCAGGTTATTTTCAGGTTTATGTCAGTACTATTCTAGATTTGTAAAAAAAAAACAAGAATTGCAATACCATTACACTCACTACTCAAGGAAGGTGCAAAATTTGAATGGTTGCAAGAACACAAAAAAGCATTTTCAACACTTAAGAAAGAGTTTATAGATTTGCAACCTTTAACACTTTTTTCAAATGATACATTGAATATAGTTACTGTGGATGCCAGTTCACCGCAATTAGGTGCAGTTTTGAGTCAGATTAAGGGAAATGTGGAGCACACAATTGTTTTTGCACCTAGACCTTTGACAGAAGCTGAGTGTAAATATTCTACAATTGAACGTGATGCACTGGCTTGTGCTTGGTCGGTTGACCATTTCAAAATATATTTGTGGGGCAAACAGTTTAAGTTAAGTACTGCTCATCAACCTTTAATTGCCTTATTATCCATTTTGGTTTCTCACTACTGTGGAGCTGTCCTCCCATAGGAATGCATTGGGGATTTCCTGATAAGTGTTTCATTGGTAATTCCTGATATGGGATATGATATGTGGTCAAGTTTGGTATGTTTGGAATAGTGAAAATAAATGCTACGCAATGGTGGGCACAGATTTATTATAACTATTTTAGAAATGGCAATTTTAGAATTTGGCATTTCTGTGTGCTATGTGTCTGCCTGCCTGATGTGAATTGCATGTCTGGCTTGTGAGTGACAGGGGCTGGGAGGTGTGTGTGGCTCCAGGAGGGGCAGGGTGAGTCAACGCTAGGCTGAATGAGACATCTGCATTTGGAGTAGGAGAAGTCCCTAGACCCTGAATAGGATTGTGCCTGCCCTAGTGAATGCGGGCTCCGCCCCCCTGTGGTGTGTCAGATGATGAGCCCCACCTAACAATAGAGAAAAGGAGCCCTGTCAAAAAAGTGCGCCAATTCCCCCCTGAACAAGTTGCTGCTGGTTCCCAAAGCCCTGTGCTGGTGCAGACAAAGGGAAATGGCTTATAAATACTGGGGCTGTGACCCCATGGAAATGTGCTGTTCCTGACTTGCTGGGCGCTTGCTGCGGCTGGGGCCCTGTAGGAACCGCCATGGGGGCTTGCCTCCCTGCTGGAGGGCCCTGTGAACTGGCCTCCCTGGGCGAAGCTATGCCCCATGGACCTTTTGTTTCTTTTTATCCTCCAGGACCTCAAAGATGTCTTTGCTGCATCTAGCACCTCGTGAGTGTTATATTTTAATTAGGAGGAGAGCGAGTGCTGCGCAGCGCTGAGCTGCCGCCTTTGTTATGCTGGAAATTGCGGGTGCCCACCCCACATTTGGATTCTTTTATTTGCCTCTATGGGTGGAGAGCATGTGCCCACCAGTCTCTCATGATATTTTAAAATGCGGGTGGCCACCCCACATTCTAGAGGGATCACCTCCGCGGCCCGGGCCACTGAAGAAATCTTCTCAGGGCCACTGATGAGCGTGACCCGGAAGTCAGGCTGCCTGGCCTAGTTCTGGGCAGGGCCTCCTAGGCAAGCCAGAAGTCCACAGCCTTGCGGGCTCCACATCGAAGTCCCGGGTCCCAGGAGGGGGCCCGGGTGAAGTGAGGAGAGTCGGCCGAGTCCGCCGATGGCAGCGTGGGGCTACCGTGAGCAAGGGAAACCCCCACATGCAGGAGATATATTGGCGCTGGTCAGCGGGGCTGTTGTAGTGGGGAGAGAGCCCTGTGCATTGCTGAGCCATCTTGGGAGGCACAGAGTAGAGAGTCCGGTGAGTGGAGCCTGGTGGGGAGGGGGTGTGTGTCGAGGCACACTATCGGTGCCTGCCCCCGTACCTGCTCCCCTGAGCCACTGAGGTGCCAGAGCCTCTTTGAGTATTCACAGCCGTACTGCCTTGGTGGACTGCTGCAACAATGGGCACCGTAGTTCCAGGGTCCCAGTGGGTGTCCCGAGGGCCAGTCGTGCCCATGCCTTCCTCTGTTTTGCTTGGTATTTTTACAGCTGCTCCGCCTGGCAGAGGGCAGCTGCAACAATGGGGGCAGTTTAGTCAGAGAGCCTCAGTGGAGGCCCCGAGGGCACAGTCATGCCAGGGCCCCTTTACTTTGTTTGTTCTCAGCTGTGCCGCACCAGCGCGGGCAGCTGCACCGCTTTTTGCATATTAGTCCAGAGGGCACAATGAGTGCCCAGGCCCAAGTTCTGCTCACAGCTGCATGGAAATTAGCATCAGCTGCAACGTTTAGGCCACAAGTTCTGTTGGGGGCATTGTTGAATGAGGTAGGAGTGGTGAGATACACTCCTCTGCCCCAGCGTAATTGTGCACTTGGGAATTCTGCTGCATTGGCAGCCGCCCTGACATTATGGACACAGGGCATTTGAGGCGCCAGAGAAGGCCAGATGGTCATTGTGGGTGAGAAGGGTGGAGCGCCAAGCTCTACAAAACTACACAATGCGTTTTATGCCCCCTTGGGATTGTGCTTGCATAATGTGATTTATGTGATGTGATTTATGCACCCTGATTTATGCCTCTAATGATGCTTATGCTCATGAGGTTTTGTATGCATAATGTTTTTATGCTGGTGAGGCCTAATGCGCAATGTCTTTGTGCTTTGGAGGGTGTCTAACGCTAATGTGGTTATGCCTAATGTCATGCTATGATATTTTAGGAGGGTGTCTAATGCTAATGTGATAATGCTTAGGTCATTATTGTACCAGTAGGTACTGGTCGTGGTTTATATTTACTTACCTGTTCTGATGTTTCTCACCATTGCCCGATTGGCCCGATTGGTGTGGTCCAGTATATAATCACCTGTAAACAGCGCCTAGTGCCAGCTGGCAAAGTGTAAATGTGTGATTATGTTTCTAATGTGTTTTATGATAATACAAATTATTGATATACCCTTGTGTGGAGTTTCTTTTGTAGTTTGCCTAGTGTGTTGCTGCTGTGTGTGTTGCGCAAATGCTTTACACATGGCCTCTGAGATAAGCATGGCTGCTCATGCCTAGCTATCAAGGCGGGGAGCAAAGGTTATCTTCAGCGTGTAAGTCCCTTGCCCTGACTAGAGTGGTGGTTTCTGCCTGACTTTGGCGTGAACCTTAGCCAACCAGAAATCCCATTTCTAATATATAGTCTGAAACGTTTATTTTCTGTTGAGAATGGATCATGTATCTAATAAGCAGCACTAATGCAAAACAAGCTAGTGCACATATATGATGATTTAATTTCTGTGTACCCTCTCTTAGATTCTTTTTATTTTGGAGGTCTGCTATGCAGTCCTCAGCTACATATGATACGTTAAAAATTGCTGTTTTGTTCTTTCCTAGTAAAATTATTGTTACAAAGAATGAAACCCAACTATATAATAAAATGCAGACAATCACATTCTCGTATTCATGGAAAGTTCGTATTCTGTGAACACGAACTGGAAAGGTGAAGGTCAATTTAGGGCAACAGGAATATTAAAAAACAGCATTCATCCTCAGTTGTGATGCTAGCTCTCATTAAGCTCCTTCCCTAAGACACTTTATAGATATCCTGATCTTTCCCTGACACAAGTGTTGCTCCTTTTTATACAACAGAATAGTTTGACCATGTTAAGGAGTTACAACTCTTGTAGAGATCTTCAGGGCCAAACACGGTCTCTTAGGGGCAGCAGAAGATACCCAGAGAGTGGTGAAAGTTGATTTTAGTGGACCACATTTTTCCGCTGACACCGTCAAAAAATAAATTCTTAATGTTCAATGTGTTATGAGCTAAAGAGGAACTAATCAGTAATTTATATAATTTCTTGGTAATAATGTCCTTAGTGTAAATTGCTGAAGCATTTAATCAATCCTCTCAGGTTAACTCTGGTGTTCCATAATAATCATACGTACATCCATCACAAGGAAGGGACTCTTTTTACCATTGTTGGAGCAGTAGCACACCAGAGGTTGCCTGGACATGAATCAACAATATTCATGTTTCTTCAATCTCATTTAAAAATAGACCTAGAGCTTGAGCTGACTCTGCCATTTAATCAGCAGCCCACCCACCATGGAGTTATGGTCTAAGAATATTGGACTTGATGAGTTTAAGGATATTCTCCTGATGTATATTTTTTCTGACTGGTTCTCCAAAATGATGTTGGTTGTGCAGGGCAAGAAAAATCATGAATGGCTCTCATGGAGAAAATTCTCTGCTCATCAAGGCATTTGCTTATTTGTTTTGCAGAGAAACCTTGAACATGTTTCTGCAGAACAAGAAAGATTCCAAGGCCCTTATAACACAGAGGCTCACCCAGCACTATGCTTTTGAGGAAAGTGCTTCTGATGTGTCTGAGTGAACATTATGCTATCCGTTGAGGATAGGTGATACTTCTGCCACCCAGAAGCTCCAAGGCCCATCTGCTGTTCTCTGAACTTTGCCCTTAATGTCCATACCTAGCCTTTTCAGAAAGTCCTAGTTATAGGGATGCTAAACTTTGCATCCTTACTTTCAACATATCATCTAACTAATAGTATGATAATAATAAATGTAATCCTTTGTGATTATATACCTCTCAGGACAGGGGTAAATTGGACAGCCATGTATGCGAGAAATCTTTGATTGTCTCCTACTGACAAAAAGAATATATTTATTATTTATCTCCATTCATATGTATTTTTCTGTATACATGTCTACCCTCTTCTGCCAAGGCTTTGAATGTTGTTTGTAAACCAGTACCTACAATGAAGCAGAAAATCACTGCAAAGCAAGCATTTTTCAAAAATCCAAATACAAATAATATATGTGAAATAATTCAATGACGTTGTCCTTCTGTTGCTACTTTAAACTGCTAACTTGCAGGTAACCTAACATTAAATTCCTTCCTCTCTTTTGGACAGTTCATCAAATAATCTGACCAGTGTGCGTACCCTCTCCATCTAGGTATGTCCAACCCAGAAATTAGAAATCTATTTCAACCAAGGAATACGTGCATGAAAACTTCTATTTGGCTTTAAAACTTTTGTTACCTTTATTATTCAAATTACACAGATGGCCATCTGTTTTTTCAAGAGTCGCAAATAATGTCTTTGCCCAGGTGTATATTTTGTTGCAAATTAGCACATTTTCTTCTTACGTGTCACTGTTTAGTGAGGGAGGGGCAATGACCAATGTTCGTGAATCTGAAATCATAAAATGAACACAACTAACGAAAAAGAGAGATGAGGGCTTACTTCAAAAATTAAGACAAATGTTGTATTAATTTTCAAAGATACTTTTAGACCTGCACATTACTTTTAATGTCATCTTTCTTTACAAATACATGTTAATCATTGTAAATGTTTGTTCAGCAACAAAGGTCATTTAGGCCCTGATTTAGATGTTGGTGAACAGGTTACTCCATCACAACAGTGATGGATATCCCACCTGCCAAAATATAAATCACATTATATCCTATGGTATTTATATTTTGGCGGATGGAATATGCGTCAACGGTGTGACAGATTAACCCATCCGCCAAGATCTAAATCAGGCCCTCAATGTACATCTTTTTACCACTTAAAAACATCATCAACCTTTGGTGTACTGAATGCCATTAATCCAAGGCGTTTTTCAGCCTTACAGTTTTACATTATCACAATCCTTTGGCAATACTGCATTCAAAGCATGAAATTAAAGGAAGGGGAATTAGATCCTAATTCAACGACTTTGTTTAATTATGACAGATACCATGCACTTGCCCTAAGAAGTGTGACATTAGACATATGGTGTTAGTTCATTCCCTGTGCTAACGAAAGAAATCCAGCTATAACGGGCATATTATCAAGGAGGGCGATAAGAGAATATTGCCGCTTTAGCGGCCGTTTTCAGCCGCTAAGCGGCGATTATTCTATTGCCCTATTAACAGCAGTTAGCGACAGCTTGTAGGCGATAGTGAGCGCTTTGGGGCCCACTTTGCATGTCAGCGATATTTATCGCTAATGACATGCAAAGTGGTCGTACCCAATCTGTTAGCGACTGAAAGCAGTCGCTAACATCGCTATTGCCTATTATCAACCCAGGCGTAGCGATGGAAATATTCGCGCTAAGCGCGAATGTCTCCAAAACCTAACGCCTGCTCAGACCAGTTCTTAGCCATTATATCCAATGGGAGGTGGATATTATGGCTAAGACCCTATTGGTGTTAATGCGTGAATATCGCTATATTCTCAGTGATATTCACGCATTTTGCCGCTATCGCCGTTATCGCTTTAGAGATAAACGTTGCTAATAGCACGTTATCTCTGCGATAATATCCGACGATGCTCGGCGATAAAAAACAACTCGCTAAGCCTATTTAGCGATAAATATCGCTAGTTGTTGGTAATATGCCCCAACGTTTTTTAACCAAATTCTCATCTCTTAAAGAATTCTGGGGCATATTATCAAGACCGGCGATAAAATTATCGCCGATTTAGCGGCAGGAAACTGCAGCTAAAATGGCAATAATGGGTTTGATAATATGCCCTTGTGAATTCCCATAGAAGCCCAGGTTAACACCAGAGCCTGGGCTTCTATGGGAATTCACAAGGACATATTATGAAGCCCATTATCGCTGCTTTAGCGGCAGTTTCCTGCCGCTAAAGCGGCAATAATTTTTTATGCACCTCAGGTATGAGGAGGCGACACAACACTATTATTTCTCAGGACCACTGGTAAATGAAATGTGCATTTTAAATTAGGTAGAGGACCAAGGTCAGTAAAATTCCTTCCACTGGAGACTGATATCCATTAAAGAGCAGTGCAGACATAGGTCGTGCACCATACAAGTATGTCTTCATCAGTTTAAATTGACCTAGGGCTACCTCGCGGCAATAGCCATGTAGGAAAAAAAACATGGAATCTCCCTTGCGACTTCCTGTCAACATGTATCACTGGTATCAGTGGAATGCATAGTTGTGCTCGGTGTTCTAACCCTTAAGATAAAAAATTAAAATGTCCTGAAGAGATACGTCTTCCATTAGCTATATTCTATTTTAATGTCTATTTAATTATTTGACTTTTTCTTAAGGCCAGTGCCTAAAATGTATACATTTGTACAATAATTGTGTGTTCAGTTCGGTTTTGTAGGTACTACATAATGTTTAGATTGAATGACATTCAATAAATACTTCAAATTAAAATGAAATGAATATGTGTTACACTAGCACGTTGAAATGGTTAGAGTATCTCATTTACAAAATATGTATTGTCTCTGTGTCAAAGACTCTTTGAAAAAAGCCGTGTGCCGAATTTTCAAACTCCAGACGACCACGTGTCTGATATTTCACAGAATTCGAGGTCTATTTCGTCCATACTTTGTTCTAAATTCCCCTCCTGATACACGGAATTTAAGAGAAGGGCAAATATGATATTTTCATTTCCTGCTTGAATGTGGGGACTAGAGAATGTTTAGTAAAACTCGTGACCTTTCGCTCAACTAATACAGGTCAAAATGCTCTCCACACAAAATAAATTCACCAAGGATCAGTTTTACTGTACTGTACGTTCAGATCATCCAGATTCCAAGTGACTGGATTAATGGCTTGTGATGTATCTCAGGCTAAGGACATTTATTTATGCTCTTTTGATCTATGAACAATTTGACATGTTTTTACACTGCCCATTCTTAACATTTACAGTTCCATTATAGCACACAAGTTCACGTTTGAAATAAATATATTAAAACTATTAAAAGCTGTCAAGATTGGTGTTTCCACGGAGAAAGACTTGTAAAATTATGGTTTTCGTATTTTCAATTGTGTACTTTTTAGCATTAGATTCCCTGAAGTGTACACACAACGTCCTGTTGCACAATTAAGTATGCAACACTGAAGCTGAATACATCAAAATTTGCTCTTAGAACATAAAGCATTCTGTGTTGTTATGTAACAGTAATAATCTGCACATGCTGGGTGCATATGAGGGCCAGTGTCATTGCAGGAAATGACAATTTTTTGCATGATGTACCCCCAGATGTTTGCTTTGTTTGTGCTGGCTGTAAAACTCTCCACATTTTATTTACCCTTTCACTTTTCTTGATCATCTTTTCCAGTTACAATCTTACTTTCTCTCTAACTTTAGAAAAATCAATTTCAACGTCATAATATTTTTACCTCTGAGCCAAAATGGAATTAGCCTAATCCTAGGTTTTCTAGCTCTCAAAATTCCTAACTTAGATATGAGCAGCTTAATAACAACCTCGCTCCACGGAAATGACCTACTGACTCTTGTACATTATACATAACATTCCTTTGGCATTCGAAACCCTGAATATTTAAACCTTAAAGTGACATTTGGCTAAACACAATAACAGCTAAAGCAGTCTACCTCAAATTTGGGTAACTGGGTTTGAGTCTTGGCAGGGATGCTCCTCATCCTGTGATTTAATAAGTGCTGAATAAAAAAAGTGTACCTCAAACATTGACATCGACAGAGGTAGCTGACATCATTTTATGACTAAATAATTGAGGGTGTCTTTGCTTCCTTAGGAAAACTTTACTTAAAGGACTTCGTATTACTAGAGTTTTTCTGTAATAAGCTGTGGGATTCTTTTTGAGTAATGGCAGCTCTGCTGATCATCGCCATCAAAGGATTTAATAACCCTTACCATTACAAGATGGGCTGGGGTATAAAATGGCATTTATTTGTGAAAGTCACATCTGCATAAAGCTGCCATGAAAAGTGTTGATAGCCAACTTGCTTCCACATCAACTGACTACCAGCTGTCACTATTCCAGACCAACAGTCTAAAAAACAGAGTTGAGTCCTAAACACCTTCTGGCATGTAAGGGTAAATTGCATTCAAATTAAACATACATCATATTACAAGGTATACAGTGGCAGGGTAACACATGGAGTTAGGCCCATAATTTAACCTGACTAAAGACGATTTTAATCTGCAATTTTACCTGCAAATAAACCCTATTGACAGACTGAAATCTTCCTTTTATTTATTAGGTTACCTCTATCTAGGCCTTGCTGCCCATAAGGCGAGGTGGTTTAAAAGTAGGACATTTAGATATGTAATGTTTAACATGTCCTTACAGTGAAATGGCCTTAAAATCTATTTAACAAGTCTGGTTGTTCAATAGGAAAACACTGGAATGCAATAGTAAATCAAATGATGTTATCTCTTTCCAGGAAACACCTACAAAGTTCATCCTTGAACTCTTTGTAATATTTATTATAAGCCTAATTCATTGATCAAGTCATATTTTTGCTAGGTTTTAGGAAAAAGGTAGTATGAAGTTACCTTTTCCCTGTCTAATGCTTCTGGAGGCTAAATGGCATTAGTCTTCAACTGCCTCCCTCTGAGTGCTTAGCCCTGAATGCAGTGTGAAATGTAAAAACAGAGCAGGAGACAAAGGCGTATGTGTGGGGAGGTGGCTCTGTTTCTCAGACAGTATAACCATTTGATCAGAACCATGGAACTTCACAGGGGCCTTGTCTGTCAGAAGCAAATGTCAGATGACACCTGCATAGGGCCCTTCATTGTTCCTTCAGTTCACCAAGCTTCATTCACAGTGGGGAGACCGCTGCCCCTTGAACTGTTTTGAGGTGACCACAAGGAGGGGTTGCTCATTTACCTGGCTTAACCTCTGGGTGGGTACCCAGGTTCTGCTCAAGGAGCCTGGGTACCACCATTTTCGTTTTATGTAGAGAGAGACACTGTGGGATGCTTGTTTCCAGTACAGGGAAGACCGTGCCTGGCAGTTTGGACTGGACGGTTCCCAATATTGATTTGCATATGGCTGGATCAAACCTGGAATGGCTTGGTGAGCAAAAATCGGATATAGGTCTGGATCGCTTCCTGGGGTTGAATGTTTGACATTTTTCAGCATTCCATCCACCAATTTTTCTCTTTGCAATTGTTTGTGTTGGGGACACTGGAAATGATGCAAATGTGGTTATGTGAACTTTTACTCTATTGGTTGGAGAGGGGCTGAGTCACCCACACCCAAATGCAGGTGCCAGGCATAAATGTGACATCCACAGTAGCATCTTGAGAACAGTACTGTGCACTAGAACACTAGGCTGTGTCAGAGTGTGTTCCTCCTTTCACCTTGAGATAACTAGAACCTAGAAATGCTTCCGCTCCAAAGACTTCTGGTGGGCCAGAACAAAACTGAAATTCTACTCTGAAGAAGGTGTGTTTACACTAGGCTGAAGATACAGGTTTCCCCTTTCAGAGCTTTTCAACAGCAACAATTTAGATTCAGTGGGACCTTGAGAAGAAGGTACCCAGCCTTGTGGAGTGCTGTTTTGCTGCAACAAGCAGCCTTGCCCGCTTCAAAAAAATTGGCTAAGTGTGAGCATAGAAATGTTCCCCAGGGGAAGACTTCAAAAGTAACCAGTCAGTGAGGGACCTTCACTGAGCATGAAATTCAAATTTCTTCCATTCTGAGCTTTCCTTTCAAAAGTCAATGGCATCGCCGGGAAATCGTCCTAGTGCTCTCTTGCCGCGTGGAATCCTACTTGGCCACAATCTAGTTCCTTGCCCCGCTGAAGGATTTGGACTTTGATTTTAGAGACTCAGTCCTAGAATAAAGCCTCTGACTGGTTGACACCTGGTTTATGTAGGCAACCCATGCTCCCTTACAGTTGGCCTCAAATCCCCCCTAGGGCCTCTCTACCATGACTATCCGATTGTGCACTTTTTGACACTATTGTTTTACCTCAAACTTTAAATATTCATATTTCTGATTCATCTCATTGAATATTTGTTGTTTCGGTGTAATTCTTTCTATTTAAATGTACTCTAATTTTCTAAATTAATTTGTTATTTTTTACTTTATTGCTATTTTGATACTGCATAAATACTTTACACATTTCTTTTAAGTTAAGCCTGTCTGCTCTGTATCATAGCTACTAATGGTTTCGGATTAGGTTAATTTAGTGACTTTAGTGGGTCGGCATGACAAGGCCTGTGGTTTTTGCTTAAGATGTGTCATCACTCCCCCTAACAAATACTCCTAATTTCTTATAGTCAACATTGTCATTCTTTCCCAAAAGATACCTTTCTAAAAATCTTTGTCCCACTGCTGTAAAGAGTGAAGGGACAGAATTGTGTCCTTGCCTGAAAATTAATCGATGATTGATATTTGGCACATAGTCACTGAATTGAGCAATGGTTCCATAAATATACAGAAATTAAATTCATGTGCTTAAAATATACCCATGTCTACTGTACTGCAAAATCATTTACTCGTGCCATGAAAGTGTGTTGCTTTTTCATAGGCTACTTGGTTTCTTCCAGATTACTGGTTAATGGTTAGGATTTGAATACTTTCCTGAACACAGTGAGGCCAGTAGGACTTGTAATGAATTTGGGCCCAAAATTAGAAATACTTGCACTGATTAAAGATTTGTTGTATTGCAAATGGTAAACTGTCCTAGAGGGTAGCAATCTATCACTCAAGCTTTCAATTAGACATTGACAGAGTGCAGCAAATCCCCTGTAAGGGTCTTGAGGTGCTGGAGATGTTTGGCTGCTGAGTGGTGGTATTATCAGTCAAGCATCCAGGTCTTTCAATCAATCAATCAATCAATCAGAGTACTTGTAAAGCGCGCTACTTACCCATGAGAGTCTAAAGGCGCTGAGGGGAGGGGGTGCCGCTACTGCTTGAAGAGCCAGGTCTTGAGGAGTCTTCTGAAGGCGAGTAGGTCTTGGGTCTGCCGTAGGTGGGTAGGGAGGGTGTTCCAGGTCTTGGCGGCGAGGTAGGAGAATGATTTGTTGTAGGTTGTTCGTTGGATGTGGGGGACAGCGGCGAGGGCGAGGCTGGTGGAGCGGAGCTGGGGAGTGGGGGTGTAGAAGCTGAGTCTGCTGTTCAGATAGGCTGGTCCGGCGTTGTGGAGTGCTTTGTGTGCATGGGTGAGGAGCTCGAAGGTAATCCTCTTGTCGACGGGGATCCAGTGTAGGTCTCTCAGGTGGGGGGTGATGTGGCTGCGGCTGGGGACATTGACGATCAGTCGGGCAGAGGCGTTTTGGATGCGTTGTAGTCATCGTAGGTGTTTGGCTGGGATTCCTGCATAGAGTGCATTGCCGTAGTCCAGTCTGCTGCTGACGAGGGCCTGTGTCACAGATCTTCTTGTTTCAGTCAGGATCCACTTGTGGATCCTGCGGAGCATGCGGAGGGTGTTGTAGCAGGAGGAGGAGATGGCGTTGACCTGTTTAGACATGGAGAGGGGGGAGTAGAGGATGAATCCTAGGTTGCGTGCATGGTCGGTGGGTGTCGGTGCTGTTCCCAGTGTGGTCGGCCACCAGGAGTCGTTCCAGGATGATAGGGTGGGTCCAAGGATGAGTACCTCCGTCTTGTCCGAGTTCAACTTCAGACGGCTGTTCCTCATCCAGTCGGCGACAGCCTTCATTCCCTCGGGGAGGTTGGTTTTGGCGGTGTGCGGGTCCTTGGTGAGGGAGAGGATGATCTGGGTGTCGTCGGCATAGGAGATGATGTTGAGGTCGCGTTGGTGGGCCACTTGTGCGAGGGGGGCCATGTAGAGGTTGAACAGCGTCTGGCTAAGGGATGAGCCCTGGGGGACGCCGCAGATGATGTCGGTGGCCTCGGATCGGAAGGGCGGGAGGTGGACACTCTGGGTTCTGCCGGAGAGGAAGGACGTGGTCCAGTCAAGGGCCTTCTCTTGGATTCCGGCTTCTAGGAGCCGTATCTTTAGAGTGCAATGACAGACCGTGTCGAAGGCGGCTGACAGGTCCATTAGGATGAGGGCTGATGTTTTGCCGTTGTCTAGTTGGCGCCTGATGTCGTCTGTGGCGGCGATGAGGGCTGTCTTGGTGCTGTGGTTTCATCTGAACCCGGACTAGGATGGGTCCAAAATGTTGTTGTCTTCCAGGTGGCGGGCCAGTTGCATGTTGACGATTTTCTCGATGACCTTCGCCGGGTACGAGAGCAGGGAGATGGACCGTAAGTTCTTGAGGGTCTTGGGGTGCTCTTTGGGCTTCTTGAGGAGGGTGTTGATTTCAGCGTGTTTCCAGCTTTCCGGGAATGTCGCTGTTTTGAAAGAGATGTTGATGACCTTCCGTATTTGGGGTGCGATGGCAGAGTCTGCTTTGTTGAATACGTGGTGTGGGCACGGGTCTGACGGAGAGCCTGAGTGGATGGAGTTCATGACCTTGCGTTTCTCGTCGTCGTTGACGTTAGACCAGGAGGTCAGGCGGTTGGTGCTGGTGGTGTTCACAGGGGAGGTGGGGTCTGGCGTAGTCGTGGCGGTCATGGTGTTAAAGCTGTCATGGATGTCAGCGATCTTGTGGTGGAAGAAGATGGCTAGTGAGTTGCACAGTTCTTGTGAGTTGTTGGCGCTGGGGTTGGAGAGTTCCTTTCCAATGCTGAAGAGCTCTTTGCTGTCGTGTGCGTTGTTATCCAAGCGGCCTTTGAAGGAGGATCTGTTGGCTAATCTGATGAAGTGGTGATGTCTGCGGGTGGCGTACTTTTGGACTGTGTGGTTGTCCGGTGTGCGTTCGTGGAGCTATATCTTCTCCAGTTTCCGGCATGCGCGTTTGGAGGTCTGCAGCTCGTCGGTGAACCAGGAGGCTCTCTTGCTGGCATGGTTGTTGGAGGGTTTCATGAGTGGGGCGATTTTGTTGGCGCAGTCGTCCATCCACTGTCTGAGGTTGCGAGCTGCGGTGTCTGGGTTGGTGGGGTCAGTGGGTGGAGTTTGGGCGAGGGTGGTGATCAGCGGGTCTTCGGTGACTTTGCTCCAGCAGCGGCGAGATAGCTGTTGGTTGCAGTGGTGCATGGTTGGTTTATTGAAGATGAAATAGATGCAGCGGTGGTCGGTCCGGTGGAGTTCGGTGGTGTGGTCGAAGGCGACGTGGGTGCCTGCGGAGAAGACGGGGTCCAGCGTGGGTGTGTGCGGTGACGAGTTGTCTGAGGCCGAGGTTGGCGAGGTTGTTGATCTGGGTGGCGGAGTTGAAGTTGTTGTTGTTCTCAAGGTGGAAATTCAGGTCCCAAGGAGGAAGTAGTCCATGGAGGTGAGTGCGTGGGTGCTGGCGTGGTCGGCGATGGAGTCGCTGAATTGAGCTCGGGGTCCGGGGGGTCTGTAGATGAGTGTTCCTCTGAGGGTGGTTTTAGGGTCGGTGTGGATCCGGAAGTGCAGGTGTTCGGTGGTTTTGAGGGTGGCGTCTGCGTGGGTGGCAACCTTGAGGGTGGACATGTGGATGATGGCTATTCCTCCTCCGGTTCCATTGGTGCGATCCCTGCGGGTGATCTTGTAGCCATCCGGGATGGCTATGGCGATGTCGGGCTCCGAGGAGTCGTTCCACCAGGTCTCGGTCAGGAAGGCCACGTCTGAGGCGGAGGTGTCAAGCAGATCCCAGAGCTGAACTGCATGTTTGCGTGCGGAGCGGGTTTTGAGGAGTATGCAGCGGAGGTTGTTGGGTCCAGTCCTTGGAGGTTTGGTGGTTCTGTCGCAGGTGAAGCTTCAGGTGTGGATGGAGGAAGGGTAGTGAGTCCATTTCGGGGCAGCTTGGGAGCAGGTGTGGTTTCGGCCGGTGTTGAGTGCATGGAGGGTGCTGGCGTCGTAGCGGAGTCCGGTGTTGTGGCATTCGCGGGGTCCAGGGGTTCTGGTGCTGGGCGCAGTCCAGGAGTGGATGGGCGCAGACGGGCTTGCCTTTGGCGTGCCTTCGGCTTGCCAGTGGCGTGGCTGCTGTGGAGCCTCCATAAGAGGGGGATACGGAGGGAGGAGCAGCTTGGAGGCGGGAGCGGGGTGGCCAATGGGGAGCGGGGGGCCGCAGGTACACAGCGGCGGGAAAGTGCGGGAAATGGGGGCAAAACAGGCGGGTGGCAGGGAGCAGGCCCGAGGCAGCTAGCGGCCGTGTGGTGGCATGGGGAGTGACCTGCCTGCGAGCAGGGTCAGAGGTCACTCCTACTCCACTGCCCGGCCTCCTTAAGAGGGAGGAATTCAAGTGGAGAAGACAATCAGATTTTCATATTAACATATTTGTGATATATTTATAAAAAATGTAACTTCTCCACTTTATTAGAATTTTGACAACTACCACGATGATTTGTGGATGAAACCCTATCCTCCATGTAGTATTGACTGTGTGAAAACCAGGCTCCAGATGTATAAACAAGCAACCTGATTGTCATTTGGCAGTGTGAACTTTGCACTCATAGTACAATTTCAATGCTTTAAAATCTAAACAATTGCATCTTCAATCGTATATAGTATCTCAACCATTTTACCCAGGCCACTCTGCAAAACTGCCTCAGAGAAACATGAAATGGATTTCTGGGGATTGACCAGATTATTGCAGTATTCAAATTGTAACACTTGTCACAGCTGGGCTTATCTGGGCTAATATTCTGCTAGACATCATCACGAGTAAGGGTAAGGTAGCACAACCATATATTGTATTTGTTCCCTTACATTTATCTTGGATAAAGAACACCATTGTTGATACTGCTCTATCAATTGTAGTCTCCCCAACTGTACAGAGACCCTCCTCAATAGACCTCCTAGTTATGTGCTTTATTGGAGTAGGCTTATCATATATAGTTTGGGCTGGCCTTGAGGGGGGCGGTATATCTTGGTAGCAGTTTAACTAACCAGGGGATACAGAGTATTTTGTTGCCCCGACTCTATGGAATTAGGAAGGAGTAAATAGAAATGAATAGAAAATTGACCACCTAATTGGATTTGAAGGGATTTAATGATTGTATTTACAATAGAAGATAGTTTAATCGTGTTCATCATTGTACAATGTTGGTAGGCTTAATGAATTTGATTTTCAACATAAATTCTAACTGTATATGTATCCATTGTAGGGTGAGAATTTTCAAATAACGCTCTTGACATGGCAGAATATCTACAAGTCTTGATAAAGATGGTATAAACTGTTGAATCCATCGAAACGTGTCGACGCTCTTGTTTCCTGTATAAGTCAAGGATCCGGCATTGATGTTATAATACAGATTTTATCTTTGTATATAACGTAGTGGAGATATAGGATTTCGAATGTACATTGATTATCAAACAAATGTTATGTTGTACATGTTTCTGTCTGTTGTTTAAATTATGCAGGTCATAATTGATTGTGTATTGGCTATATTTTATTTGTGAAAGTTTTTATATTGTGTATCATTGTCTTGTTTTTATGACATATATCATTTGTATTTTTAACCTCATATGTATGAAATTGAATTTGTAATAAATAACACAACAAATATTAGTTTTTCCATATGTTTTTTACACTCTGTGTACATTGTTATACTGTGAATAGGTTCAAGGGGATATTTGCATTACCTAGGTAGCTGTACCTTAATTCCCTTGAGCTCTTTAAATGGTACCTCTCTTTTCTCTTACCCTGAGGTGTGCTTGGGGCCAACAGGTTCAGCACAGCCAGCAGCTTGTTATGGGGTAGGATGTTGGTTGTCCACTATGTTGGTGCCGTTGCCCTGTTGCCCTGTTGGGCGATGACGGTTAGGATGCGTAGGATGGTTGCTCCTTTCAGCCTATAGAGGACATTATCAGAAGTTGTGCCTGTGAGGCAGGTGTGTTTCCTGGGGGGGTGCTGTCATTGTCTGCGCTGTCTCTGTGGTGGTCCGGGGGATGCTCGGTGGGTGTTGTGCTCCTCTTGGGTGTCCGAGCTGCATGTTCAGTTGCTCCATGGCATCTGTTGTCCTTCCGATGACGCCCTGGGCTGGGCTTCCTATTGTGGTGCAGGCTGCCATCTGACTTTACACCAGGTCAGAGAAGGTGTAAATTTCCTGCCGCTAACGCGTCTTATCGCATGTTTTGTGTTCTTATCGCCGATCTGGCTGGTCGTTGTGAATGTTGAGGTGTGGTGTTGTCACAGGTTTTCGCATGGGAATGCCTACTTTGCATCTCATTAGCGATAGTTATTGGGGTCCTCCGTTGTGATGTTTTTTGCGGCTGCTATCGCAGGAAAAGTGGGCTGTGGGCTGTGAGCACCTGCTTATGAATGGTGAGGTAAATTTATCACAACTTTGGCTGCGATAAAGTGCCGTACATTCTACGATTGCTCCTTGTAAATATACCCCCTAGTTTTGAGTTGTTTTCTAAAGGTCAATAGGTCAGTGGTCTTTCCCAGTGTTAATGGCAGACCATCCCACATGCGGGCCACCTGCACCTGAAAGGTGCGACCCCCGATGCAGGATAGAGCGAATTTGGGCACAGTGATCAGATGTTGGTGTGAGATCTTACATTTCTGCCAGGAGTATAGTAAGCCACCCGTTTCCTGATGTAGTGGGCCCCTGTTCCATGGAGCACCTTAAAAACCAATACAAGAGCCTTGACATTAATTCTGCGGCGGATGGGTAACCAATGTAGGTTCTTCAGGTGGGAAGAAATCCGTACTCCGGGGCCCAGCATAAGAATGGCCCTGGTTGCCACATTTTGGACAACCTGGAGTTTATTTTATATTAATTCAGGGAGACCCAAACATAAGATATTTACATAATCCAGTCTCGAAGTAATAAGAGCCTGGACCACTGTCTTTCTAAGAGGTAGCCACAGGAAGGGAAGAAATCTCTGGAGCATTTTCAAAATGCTGTAGCAGGTAAGTGCTACCGACTGAACTATGCACTATACTGTTTATAAAATAAAAGTAGCACTTGAACCTTTCATTTCATTAAGCATTAGCAAGTTCACAAAAATAGTTTGATTATTTTCAAGAGCTCAATGTGAAGTAATTTGAGTGTAACAGCTGTGTTAATGTTTGAAAACATAAGTTCAAAATGCCTGTCAAATATTATGGTCCTACATGTATACACCCAACGCTGGACTTATCTCTGATCACTGCAAAAATACACGTCATTTTATTTCTGTTGTCTAGTACGTAGCACCTGGTTTTCACACATTTATCATCTGCTACACACCTATATTTGAAATCAACAATTCAATGAGCACGAGAATATACACACGCTTCTTTTCTACATTGAAACCTTTCATTTGTATTTCCAATCGAATATATTGAAAAGGTTTAAAATGGCTTTACTGTTAATATTCTAGTATCACCAAGTGATAATGTATTCTAGTTTGGCCGTGCACATTAACAGCATTTGAAAAATGGTAATTCTATGCATTGCATTTTATCTTCGCTAGACAATTTTAGGCCCCATTTCATTCATCTTTGGGTTTGATCAAAAACATATTTCCTTTTTAGATGTTGGCAGAACAATTGCATTCCATTTTGCGAGAGCAGAGCAGTTTGCATATGGCAATTATGTTCTCGTCAGGGCTTCAAAGGTTTGCGCATCAAGAGATTATTACCATGTTAAATGTTTTATTTGCAAACAAGTGGAACTGGGCCACTGAATGAACACAAAATTCCCCAAGTAATTTCCTTTTTGTGTATGGCTGAATTATTTGTTACTCGCTGAACCAAGGCGTCGCCTGCTCTTCTAGATTTCGAATATATCGCCCTACAAAGTTTTAATCGTTGTTACAAAGTAACTTACTCGCTCTTAAACGTTTGTCATGACAAATTGTTTCTTTTGATTTTCGAGAACAGTCTGTCATGTTAAATGGAAGCATTCTGTCAGTCAGCATGGCTATAGCTGTGGAAACATTATTTGGTTTTCAACATACGTGTTATACATTCACCTTTATGACAGTCTTTCTTTTTAAAAGTTTATATAAAGACCTGGAATTAGGGATGTGTATATTTTTCTTTTTTTCACGCCAGTACCATTTTGCGGAAAACTTGATTATTGGGACATGAAAATTCGTATTTTCAGTTTCTTTTACATAATTCGATCATGTTGTCTATCGTAGTCTTAAATTGAACAGAACATTGCTGGTGCAAACTATAAAACTGGCTATGTGCCTCGTGCTTTGCACTATCAATGTTCTTTACGTGACGTTTGAAAAAGAATTAACAATACTTTGGAGCTGATATCTCTTTGGAATTTCGTATTAGATGGGTTTTCTTGTGTATGATTTTCATGCAAGCGAAAATACATGTATAATATACATAAAACCTCTAATTCTGCAAAACAGTATTACATAAATTCATCTAATTCTCTCTGACATATCAAATGTCAGGATAATGTAAATGTCTTTGTTTAATTTACAACAGTGTATAATGACCTAGTCTGTTTGTGTTTGTGTGTGTTTTCCACCTAAACTTTCTTTAAAAGAAGCCAACCAAGATGATGCATATTTCATCATCAAACTGTGCAGGAAGTGACATCAATGGTTTCCTGTGAAACTTAAAGGTTGCCGCAGTGCATATATGCAGTACACACTCTGCTGGTGTGCCTCTGGCATGCTAAAGGCCAACTCACCTCACTCCCCCGCACCTCACTCACCAACCAACTTAACATATATGACCGCTGTTGGAAAGTGGGTTATTAGTAGTGGTAAATATGCATCTACCACTGGCAATATGGCCACTAACACAGGGTTTAGTACAGGTCCCAATAAATTATTCCTTGCTCAACCCTTGGTAGCTTGGCTGCAAGCTGTGAAGCGTAACTTAGGAGACAAGTATGTAAAGCATTTAAAAACAACAAGTCAATAAATAATTAAGACACAGCACACAATAAAAATCCCACATCACTTTATAAAAATAGGAACTAGTTTTATCTTTAAAATTACACCAAAACAACAAACATCCAATGTAGGGAACCGGAGTTATGATTTATCTCTATATATACCTTAGAAACCTGTAGTGCCACCTTGGGACATCTAGTTGTGCTTGAGCGGGACAAAGTCAAGGTTTTAGGCTGACCGCAATGGAACCCTCCTCAGATACCCCTTATGGTAGTCCTCGCTTGAGATTTTACCTTTGAACTTGGAAACTTTTCTGCCCTTTTTCTGCTGGGGGTCCCTCAAGGCTCCTCACCAGTCTGGATTCGGGGAGGGTTCGCCGGCTTACTTTCCAAGGAGCTCCTGATCAAACTCTGAAAGTTGAACCTCTGCAGCATTTCAACAGGACGAACCAGCGGAGTTTGTCCAGGATAAGGGCTGCCATGTCTCCTCTGGGAGTCATGTTGATGTCATCCATGGAGGCAAAAAAGGCAGTTTCCATGCTGTGGCTGGATCTGAAATCAGACTGAGAGGTATCAAGGAGTTGGTGGTTGTTGAGGTATTAAGTGAGGTGTCTGTTGATTATTTTCTATGAAAACTTGACCGAAAATGGTAGCAGGGCAATCGGGCTTCAGCATTAAAGGGTCTGTGGAAGGTTTCCTCAGTTCAGGTGGGTGTTTCTAAGCATTTGGGAAGGTCATCGAAAAGGTGAAGCATTCAGAATGGGTGTGAGCACGACACTGATGGGATGCAGTCCTCTGGTGTAGGCGTTTTGCAGACCGGGGTCACATAGGGCACCTGACTGGATATATGTTGGAAAGTGGAACAGTGGTAGGGGTAGGTATGAACCAATCAGTAGTAATACGGCAACTAACATGGTATAGGGTCCAGTAAAGTTCTCAGTATATTATCCTCTTGCTCATCCCTTGGTAGCTGACAACGAGCAGGCAGGCCTAACTTAGGAGCCAGGAATGTAAAGCATTTAAAAACACCAATATAGCAAATAAGCAAGACACAACAAGCAATAAAAATCCCATGCCAATTTATAAAAATAGTAAATATTTGTATGAACAAAGGACGAAATTCCAATGTAGGGAGATGGGAGATATGACTTTTTAAAGATTAAAAAAAGCCTTTAGTGACAATCTGGAACATCTGTTCGTGCTTGACCGGAACAAAGTCAAAGTTTAAGGCTGAACACAATGTAGCCCTGGTCGAATACATTAAGCAGGAGGCCCCAGTCAAGGTTTTACCTTCACACTTTTCTGGAACGTTTCTTCTGATGGCGCTCGACCCTCCACAGTAGGTCCGATTTGGAGAGGGTTCACTGGCTTGATTTTCGATGAGGCCCGGTCAAATCTGAAAATTCAGAGCTCCAGAGCTTTCAGCAGGACAAACCTGAAATCATGACCGGGTCGCAGTTGGAAGTGGTCGGTTTGACTCTCACGGTCAGGTCGTTCACCTTTGGGAGCTTTTTAGCAAAAGTTCTCAAACTTCAGGAGGAGCTTCCTGAAGGTATCCTTATAGGTTAATATTATTATTATTTGTATTTTGTAAAGTGCCCGAATCGCCCCAGAGGTGTATCTCTGCGCTACGCAGGTGCTACAGTTTTAGAAATTTTAAAAAAAGCTCACTTTTAAGAAGCTTTTGGAATGTAAATAGTCTGGACATTTCCAAAGTGGCTGGAAATTTGTGTCCAATAGGAGAGGGCTAGGTAATAGTAGAATTTCCCATCTGTGCGGGAGTTCTTAATACAAGTTACCAGATGTAGAGACTTAGAACCTGAACAGAGTTTTCTAGAAGGCTGGTAACTGGTGAGTCTATCTGCTAATTAGCTAGGGCCATTGCCATTAAGTGCCTTGTGCACAATGCAGCAGATCTTAAATCTGAACCACTTGCGGATTATTAACCAGTGTAATCCTTGAAGAAGCGGGAAACAGGCGGTCCTGGCGGGAAAGTTGCAAACAAGGCGGGCCGCTGTGTTTTGGACCACCTGAAGTTTATCGAGGGAAGACTTGTTAGCTGAAATCAAAAGAGCATTACAATAGTCTAGACGGCTAACTACTAATGCTTGGAGAAGGGATTTACCCACTGTCAGAGGGAGAAAAGGGAAAACGCTCTATAAAAGGCTTAGTGCATGGAGGCATGAGCCAAGTGTTCAAAACACCAATCCTAAGGTCCAAAATCTCCTGGATGGACTCTGGGATGCCTGGACTACAACTTCCACAATGCACCTGGCCACATCATTAAAAGTCCACTGGACACACTTCAATATGGGGTCATTTGGCGGAGATGATGCAGGTTGGTTCTATTATCCTGTAGCTTGCAGCGAGTTCACTCCGTAATCCTTCTTGAAGCAAGGCACAGTTCTCAGGGTTGTATTCCTAGATTGTGCAGAAGGTGCAGTCATTCAGAGTGAAGGCCTTTGAGTGCACATCCAGCTTCCAGCAGGGTAGTCCGTCTTTTCCTTTTAGTTTCAGGCAGCAGATCTGAGAAACTATGCAGCTCTCTGATATTTTGTTAGTTTTCTGTGTTGACAAGAAGGGGCACCCCGCTCAATGAGATGCTTGGTGCAACCCAAAAGCATGACAACTTCTTCCAAAGTGTGCCGTCTTCTTGTCCCACTAAGCACCGCACTTCCAAAATCCTACATGGATGATTTCTCTCATAAGGCATAAGAGGTATGTAAATCTCTCTCTTTGAGCTCAGTTTGATTCACTCAGCCCCCTCTGCAGGACCCATCCTTTTCAGCTGCAGAGCTCTGTCCGTCAGATAACTTCTGCTCCTGCCAGGCCAATTATCATCTAATAAGCATGCTGGCTAAGCCTTTTAAGTCTGGCCAATCAGCAGAGACCAATAGAAAGCTGTTGTTAGAAATGGGGATTTCTGGTTGGCTAAGGCTTGCGCCAAAGCCAGGCAGAAACCACCACTCTAGTCAGGGCAAGGAATTCACCCGCCAAGATAACCCCTGCTCACCCTCTTGGTAGTTTGGCACGAGCAGTCAGGCTTATCCCGGAGGCAATGTGTAAAGCGTTTGCGCGCGCACCCAGTAACAACACCCAAGGCCCACCACAAAGGAAACTCCACACAAGGTTATATATAAAAATAGCCTTTGTATTATACCAAACACATTAGATAATAAACACACAATTTACAATGTGCCACAGGCACGGGCAGAATTTAAAGGGCATTATGTACACAGGACAGGGCCACGTGGGCCACTGTCAGGATTAAGCACTTTTAGAACTAGCACTTGGTAGAAATAGCACTTTGTAGGAATAGTACTTAGAACGTAGAATAATTGTAGCACCAAATAGCAAATGTAGCACACAACCAGTAACCACTGGTAAAAGATAGGAACACGCTACGCAATCCTAAACACCTTAGGCAAATATCACGCAGGGAATCATGAACTCACTAGCATAACTTATACTAGGAAAAACAACTTCCTAAGCATACAAATGCATTCAGAGGTATAGGCAAAAAGGCATTACACATGATGTGGAACTCATATTAGGCAGGTAATCACATTTGCGCCAAAAATCACATAACTGACCCCAGGCCAACTTGGCCTTTCAGGGGCTCACAGGCCCAATGTCCAGAATGTCTGGGCTGCCTGCGCAGGCAGCCAAAGAAGAGTGCGCAACAGTTCTCAGGGCCTAAACGTACCAGCTGCCCACTAAGTGCTGGGCAGCTGGGGGACTGAGTCTGGCACCAGCGTGCCTCCTGGCTATCCTCTGGGCTCCAAATAAACAATAGTGCCCAAAAACAGCGGGTGAGCCTCATGCGCTCTGAAACCAAGAATGTGCCCTTGGAGCCTTGTGGGCTCACAATAACAATGCTTTCACTTTGGGGGAGCGGCCCTCTGCCAACCGGGGCCGCTCTAGCCTCCGAAAATACACTCAATGCACGTGGTGGAGCCTCGTGGTCTCTAAATTCAAAGAGTGTGCCCAAGCAACGTTGGAGCTTCGGGGGCTCTAAAACAAATATGCGCCTTGGAGCCTTGTGGGCTCGAGATACCAAAGGCCCCCTACGTTGGAGTCCCTCTCTGGGGACTCGAAAGACAATGGCCCTTGTGGGCTCTAAATACAACTGTGCCTCCCTCAGGCACTATGAATCATGCCTGGAGCTTCCCCACCGGCCCGTTGACACTCACCAAGCTCAGTTGCAGGGAGGTTCCGACGTCGCGGCCAGCTTCCCTCTGGGTGCAGCGGTGGTGCAGGCCTTTCTGCTTCTGCCGCTGGTCCCACGGGGCTCTCCCTCACTCACAGGAGCCCCGGGGAGAGATGCGGACTTGTAGCCGGTGGTGCAGGAGCGCGGGGTAGGCTCCCGTCTGCTTCTTGCTGTTTCTCCAGTGCTTCCGGGTCAGGTCCCGCCCCCTTCACGGCGAGGATTGCCGGACTTCAGGGATTTCCCGGATTGCGGCGGCATTTCTTGTCAATCCCGGGCCGCTTCGGTGATGCGGGCAGATGAGGGGTAGGCTCCCTCTTAAATAGAAATATAAAGCAGGGTGGGCACCCGCTAGCAGGGTATCAAATCAGCACCAAGTCCCTTGCGGGGTGGGAACCCATCAGGGGCACAAGGCGGCACAAAGGCAGGGGAATCCCAATGCTGGAGACTTCCTCTGCAGGACGGTCGCAGCTCCGTGCTGCAGTTTAAAAGCAGAAGCGCTCCCAGGAGCTACAGGGACAAATAAAGAGCTCCCAAACGCTGGGGTCCCCAAGGTCCAGGGAAAGTTCAGCAAAAGTCTTGGTAGGAGGTGGGGGGGCAAAGCCTGGGCCCAGGGGCCAGCTCACAGGGACCTCCAGGGAGGCAGTTCTCAATGGCGGTCCTCCTGGCGTCCAGCAGCAGCAGGCCCCCCTCAAGGTAGGATCAGGAAAGAGAACCTTTTACAGAGGGTCACAGCCCCTTTTCATACACATGAATCCTTTGTCTCAGGCTGCAGGGTTAAGGGAAAACCAGGCGCAGCTAGTTTTGGAGCACTCTGTTATGCTCAGTCCCTCTCCCTATTCAGAGGGCAGGCTAGGGTCATCAGTCGCACCACAGGGGACGGAGCCAGCATGGTGGAGGGAAAGCCCAGCCCTATTCAGGTCCCAGGTGCACTCCTCCCATCCATCTGGCTGTCAATCTCTCTATTCACCACCGGGGCAGACCAATCCTGACTCCTAGAGCCAGGCACACCAGCCAGCTCCAGCCAATCACAAGCCAGACAGTCATTTCACCTTTATTACACAGATATGCCAACTTCTAGAAGTGGCACTTCCACACTAGGCACATTAACGCCGCACACATCATCGCGCAGCATTTAATCACACGAGTTCACACATACTAAACTCCAGCCTGCATGCCCCACACATCAGGAACTACCATGGACACATACATTCCCCATGCATTCCTATGGGAAGGCAGGCCTCTCTCACAACAATCAATCAGACATTTGTAGAGTGCGCTACTCACCTGTGAGGGTCTCAAGGCACTGACGGGAGGGGGGGAAGTCGCTACTGCTCGAATAACCAGGTCTTGTGGTGTTTCCTAAAGGTGAGATGGTCCTCGGTCAGTCGTAGGTGTGTGGGGAGGGAGTTCCATGTCTTTGCTGCCAGGTAGGAGAACGATCTTCCACCGGTGGTGGTTCTGCGAATCGGTGGAATGGTGGCGAGTGCGAGGTTGGTAGAGCGGAGGTAGCGGGTGGGTGTGTAGAACGAGAGTGGGTTTTTCAGGTATTCGGGGCCCATGTCGTGGAGTGCTTTGTGTGCGTGGGTGAGGAGCCTGAACTTGATCCTCTTGCTGACGGGAGCCAGTGCAGGTCTCTCAGGTGGGCGGAAATGTGGCTGTGGCGAGGGATGTTGAGGATGAGTCATGCGGAGGCGTTCTGTATGCGCTGGAGGCGTTTCTGGAGTTTGGCTGTGGTTCCTGCGTATAGGGCGTTCCCGTAGTCCAGTCGGCTGGCGACAAGGGCCTGGGTGACCGTTTTTCTGGTTTCGGTGGGGATCCGACTGAAGATCTTTCGGAGCATGCGTAGGGTGTTGAAACACGAGGACAAGACTGCGTTGACTTGCTTGGTCATCGTGAGGCAGGAGTCCAGGATGAATCCCAGATTGTGTGCGTGGTCCATGGGTGTCGGTGCGGTGCCTAGCGTCGTAGGCCACCAGGAGTTGTCCCAGGCAGATGGGTATTGTCCGAGGATGAGGACCTCCGTCTTGTCCGAGTTGAGTTTCAGACAGCTGTGCTTCATCCATTCTGCGACATCTTTCATTCCGTCTTGGAAGTTGGCTTTGGCGGTGAGAGGGTCTTTGGTGATGGAGAGTATCAGCTGGGTGTCGTCGGCGTAGGAGATGATGTTGATGTTTTGTTTGCGTGCGATGGTGGCGAGGGGGCTCATGTAGATATTGAAGAGGGTTGTGCTGAGTGACGAGCCCTGAGGTACGCCGCAGATGATCTTGGTGGCCTCGGAGCAGAAGGGAGAGAGGCGTACTCTCTGGGTTCTGTCGGAGAGGAACGATGTGATCCAGTCTAGGGCCTTTCCTTGGATCACAGTGTTGTGGAGTCGGGTTATCAGGGTGCTGTGGCAGACGGTGTCGAAGGCTGCGGAGAGGTCGAGGAGGATGAGAGCGGCTGTCCCTCCGATGTCCATCACGGACCTGATGTCAACGGTGACTGCGATGAGGGCGGTCTCGGTGCTGAGGTTGGCTCGAAAGCCGGACTGGGATGGGTCGAGCGAGTTGTTTTCTTCGAGGAATGGAGTCAGTTGTTTGTTGACAGTCTTCTCTATGACTTTAGCCGGGAAGGGGAGGAGAGAGATGGGGAGGAAGTTCTTGAGGTCTTTGGGGTCTGCTGTTGGTTTCTTCAGGAGGGCGTTGATTTCTGCGTGTTTCCAGCTTCCAGGGAAGGTGGCTGACGTAAGGGAGCTGTTAATGACGTTCCGGAGGTGGGGTGCGATGATGGTGTCTGCTTTGTTGAAGATAAGATGAGGGCATGGGTCGGAAGGGGAGCCGGAGTGGATGTTGATCATGACGCAGGTGGTGTCTTCAGTGCTGATGGGGGTCCATGCGTTGATGCTGGTGATGGGGGTCATTGGTTTGGTGGTTGGTGGCGGAGTGTGGGGTCCGAAACTGTCGTGTATATCTGCGATCTTGCGGTGGAAGAACGCGGCGAGGGAGTTGCACAGGTCTTGCAATGGAGTGATATCGTTGTTGCTGGCGCTGGGGTTGAGAGCTCTTTGACAATGTTGAAGAGTTCCTTGCTGTTGTGGGAGTTGTTGCCCAGCCGCTCTTTGAACGATGTCCTTTTGGTGGTGAGGATCATATGGTGGTATTCGCGGGTGGTGGTCTTGAGGGCTGTCATGTTTTCTGATGTCCGTTTGTGGCGCCAAGCTTTTTTGAGGGTTTGGCATGCTTTCTTTGCGATTTTGAGGGCGTCTGTGAACCATGGGGTTTTTCTGTTGCTGGTCTTGCCTGGGTGCTTCTTTAGTGGGGCGAGATTGCCTGCTGCGTCGTTGGTGTCAGGGGTGTTGACAGGTGGGTTCTGGCTCAGCGATGTGGTCAGCTGGTCTGTGGTGACTTTGCTCCAGCGTCTGTGGGGGATCTGTATCGTGTGGTGGAGGGATGAGGTCTTTTTGAAGGTGAAGTGGATGCAGCTGTGGTCGGTCCAGTGTAGTCTTGCGGAGTGGCTGAAGGAGACCTGGTTGCTGGCAGAGAAGATGGGGTCGAGCGTGTGGCCAGTGAGGTGGGTGGGCGTGTCCACCAGTTGCTTGAGTCCGAGGTTGGCAAGGTTGTTGAGCAGGGTGGTGGTGTTGTTGTCGTTGTTTTCCTCCAGGTGGAAGTTCAGGTCCCCTAGGAGGATGTACTCTGGTGATGCTAGGGCGTGCGGGCTGATAAAGTCAGCGATGATGTCGCTGAATTGTGTTCGTGGGCCCGGGGGGCTGTAGATGAGCGTTCCTCTGAGGGTGGTCTGGGGGTTGGTGTGGATCTGGAAGTGTAGGTGTTCGGCGGTGGTGAGTGAGTATTCGGCGTTGGTCGTGACATTGATGGTGTTCCTGTAGATGATGGCTATGACTGCTTCCATTTTGTTGGTGCACTCAGAGTGCGAACGCATTTTAGACTGGGACACAGTGTTAAAGTGCGCCGAAGCCAAAAACAACCAACACCAAGTCATATATAAAGCAAAAAGTTTAGGGGTAAACCTGCCAGAAGGGCCAAGTCCAACATCTGTCTTTTGGCTTACAGAAGAGAAAGTTCCATAACATCCCTTCTGGACTAGTTATGATAAATTCAACCCTGGCAAGTTGTTAGTTTCATAAATACCGTCTTTCAAGCCCTTGAATGGAATTTACTCCTTTCCTGGCACAATTTATAACTGAATAACATTTTACAATGTTAGCCTATGGAGATAATTTCTACAATGGGGAAAAATGAAATGGGCAGTTTTCTCCTCACCAAGGTATGTAAATCACCTTTTATAAGGCCCCTGCGCATGAGCCCTACCCCTGAGACATGTAGGGCAGACCTTGGGTGCACCTAATATGTATAAATAAGATAGATAATCACTTTTAAAGAACCCATACCACAAAAGTTGAGTTTGCACACAATTTACATTTAATGAGTCTGCAAAGCCAGGCTGCCTTTAAAATGACATCAGGCACTCAGCATTGCTCACCTGCAAGAATTCTGCTGGACCTCTAAACTTCCATGCCCTATTACATATTAAGGACTTATAGATAGTTTGAACCCTCTAGACCTATGATAAACTAGGGACTTATAGGGTCTGTCAATACAAATTGTGAGAATTTACTTTTAAAGACAGATTGCAAGGCAGGTCTGCCTTTGAAAGGACAGCAGGCACACGGTAGCGCACACATGCAAGTGCAGAAAATCTTCTGGGCCTCTCAACTTCCATGGCCTTATAGGTAGCATGCACCCTCTAGCACTATTATCTACTAGGGATTTGTAAGGCCTGTCATTGCTAATTGTAAGTGTACCTTTTACATGTACCTTTTTAAACATAGCACTGGCCCTGGGCTTGGTAAGCAAAGCCCAGGGTACAGTATGAGGCAGTTACCATCAGTATCATTCAGCAAAAAAATAGTGGTGAACATGGCACCAGGATGACTTTCTAACATACCCCTCCAAATGAAAGATGATGGGTAACTAACCTACACCCTGGTAGTCCTCATCACCAAAGTGGAAAAACCTGAAATTTCCATCCGCATTGACATGGGCACCCAAGGGCTGTGTCCCACTGAATAGTTTGTCCCATGTAGGGAAATGGATCATCTCAAAAGCTTGGGATTCTTCCCTCACATCTGCATGAGCCACCTGAGAGGTCTGTGGTCGGTTAAAACATCAAAGTGAGTATCACAGAAGTATGTTTTCAGCTTTTTCAGGGATCAAACCACAGCAAAGACTTCCCTCTCAATGGCACTCCATTTCTGGTCTCCAGTGAGAAGTTGCCTGCTAATAAAGGGAACTGGCTGATCAAGGCCCGCCTCATTTACTTGTGCCAATACAACCCAATCCCTTGTTCTGAAGCATCTGTCTGAACCATAAATTCCTTTGTGTAGTCAGGGAGCAGTAACACTGGTTCTGAACACATAGTCCCTTTTCAGAGAGTCAAAAGCATTCTGACACTCTGGGGTCTACATAACTTTCTCTAGCCTCTTCTTAGAAGTTAGGTTTATCATGGGAGCCAAAATGGTCCCACAATTCCGAACACATCCTCTGGAGTACCCAGTCAGCCCAAGGAATGCCCTGAATCTTAAAATCTGTATTTATACTTTGTAAAACCCATCAATCTGTACAAACTGTAATTCGTTTTTTCTTTATTTTGGTGTCCATGCATCCTAAGGCCTAGGCATAAGGTCACCTAACAAATAAAAATTAACATAATATAACATTTGTTTTCTTGACTGGCTGTTTCACTGGAACTTTAATATAAGATACTTTAACAATGACTGCAAGAGTCACATTTCATTATGTTGGTGTTATTGTGTTTCCTGCAGTTATTGTTTTGAAGCATCTGATAATTAAATTATTAATGAGAGCATTTATTTAAAGACGAAAACACCTTTAAGGATAAATCATTAAAAAGGGGAATAAGCTACACCTCACATGAGTATTTATTTATTTATTTTATTTATTTAAGCTTATATCGCGCGCAGCTACCCACAAAGGGTTTCCCGGCGCTAGGGATAGACTATAGAAGAAGGAGGGTATATCACCTGACTTGAAGCCACAAATGACTATTGGCCACGCTGAGTAAAAAGCAAAGTCTTCAGAGCCTTACGGAAGCGGAGTAGATTGGTCTCTGATTTTAGTGCCAATGGGAGGGAGTTCCAATATTTGGGGCCCAGAACAGAAAAGGAACGGCCTCCCATTTTTGTCAGCTTCCATCTTGGCACAGTGAAGTTTCCCATGTCCGATGACCTTAGTGGACATAGGGGTCTCTAGGGTGTTATCAGCCCTTGGATATAGGCTGGAGCGCTGCCCTGCTTAACCTTGAACATGTAGCAGAGTGCCTTGAATTTAACGCGTTCAGGGATGCTCAGCCAATGAAGGTCACGCAAGGCGGTATTGGCTGAAGTGCGTCTAGGGATGTTTTTTAACAGGCGCACAGCCGCATTTTGTACTACCTGCAGCACATGTAAGGTGGCTTCATCTGCGCCTAAGTAGAGAATGTTGCCATAGTCCAGGCGTGATGTTACAAGCGCCTGGACTACGGTTTTGCGGGAGGAGAGGGGGAGCATCCACAGAATCTTATGAAGCCACCGCAGTGTTGAAAAGCAAATGGCCGCAACCTTGGTGGCCTGTTGTCTCATAGTTAACCTGTCGTCAATAATGACACCCAGGTTACGAACTGCAGTAGATGGTATTGGCGCATTACCCAGTTCGATGGGCCAATGGCGAGGACCCCAGAGATGTTTATTCCGACCCAAGATGACCACCTCAGTCTTCTCCCCGTTCAGTTTGAGACAGTTTCTCCGCATCCAGTCGGCCACAAGAGTGAGGCCCGACTTGAGTGCGGAGATGTTGTTCTCGTCTCTCCCTGATAGGGAGAAGACAATCTGGGTGTCATCAGCGTAGGAAAACAGGGTTAGCCCAGCCTGTTCAACTATAGATGCCAAGGGTTTAACATAAATGTTGAACAATAAAGGGCTAAGGATTGAACCTTGGGGCACGCCGCGGGTAGATGAACAGATGGTGGAAGCTGCTTTAGGGGAGAACACTTGAAAACTTCGGTCATTGAGGAAAGACACCAGCCAGGCCAAGGCCTGGCCTGCCACACCTAGAGATTTCAGAGAGTCAATGAGGATGGAGTGTGACACGGTGTCGAACGCTGCGCTCAAATCCAACAGGATGAGCGCCATGGTGTTACCTTGATCGACACCGTGCCTTAGACTCTCCGTTACCCCCAGGAGAGCTGTCTCAGTTGAGTGCCTAGGCCGGAAACCCGACTGAGAAGGATGGAGGAAAGCAGTGTTTTCAACCAGTTTAGAAAGCTGAGAATTTATATGTCTCTCCAGCATCTTCGAAAAGATTGGCAGCAGAGATATCGGGCGAAAATTGGCAGGGTTGGAAGAATCTGCACCCGATTTTTTTAGTAAAGGTACCACCATGGCGTGTTTCCAAGGTTGGGGGACCAGGGCCTCACTCAGAGAAGCGTTTAGTAATTTAATAAGGAGAGGGTGGGTGAGGGGATCTAATTGTTTTAATATTTTGGCCGGGAGAACGTCCCGTGGGGAGCCTGATCGCACACTGTTTAAGCAGGACTCAAAAGAAGTGGCATCTAAAGGCTGCCAAGTAGTAATTACTGCATCGGTGATAGTATTCACCAATTCCTGGACCGTAACAGGGGCAGTGGAAGTGGTCTCTGAAGGTGTGGTAAAATGATCGTAAATAAGATCAACTTTGTTTATAAAGGAATCTGCTAAGGACTGACACTGAGCGGCATCAAGAGCCGGAGGAGGAGGAGTGGAATTAACACCGGTCAGTTTTTTTACGACGGAGAATAACACCTTAGGACAGTTTTGTGCATCAGTCACTGTTTTTGTAGTGTAATTTGCTTTAGCAGTTTTGCAGCTGTTGTGGTACTTTTTTAAAGCTTCTTTGTATATGACTTTACGTGAAGGAGAGTAGCCTTTTCTCCATTTACGCTCCAAGGTCTTACATTGTGAGCGAAGGCTTTTAAGTTGTTCCGAGTACCATGGGGCCGGAGGATGGTGTGAAAGTCTGGACTTTGATATCATTGGTAGCGCCTGATTAACAGCATTTGTGAGCCAGAGTTCAGTGGCACAATTGAGAGCAGCGACTGGTACATCAGTACACGGGAGGGTTTTGATCAAAAGTTTATTGAGTTCTGGTATGTTGACCTTCCCCCAATTCCGAACTGGCCTCGGGCTTTCCATCTCAGGTCTTATTGCTGTTTCAGCCATATCCAAGGAAAAAGGGACAGCTGAGTGGTCGGACCAGGCAATTTGTAAAGCTTCACGAGAGCAGTCTAGTGACAAATGGGATAGGATTGGGTCCAGTAAATGCCCAGCGCAGTGTGTCGGACCTGTGTTATGTAGTTGAAGGTTAAAAGCTTCCAGGGTAGAGAGGAGCTGATTCCTATAAGGGCATTCGTGATCATCTAAATGTATATGTAGGTCCCCTAAAATTGTAAAATTTGACGCTTTAAGCATTACCGGGACTAAGAGGTCCGGTAATGATGTTATCCATGAACTCGCTGTCCCAGGGGGACGGTATACCAATAAACCTGACAACGTGAATTGGGGGGTTATAAACAATTGAAATAGGGCTGATTCGCAGTCTTTTTGGGTTGCATCTACCAATTTACAAGTATATATGATCTTGTAGATGATTGCAATACCACCACCCCTGCCAGAAACTCTATCCTGGCGAAGAATAGCATAATTGGAGGGAATGGCGTCTGCAATATCCGGACCTGAGCAGTCTCTGAGCCAAGTCTCAGTCAGGAATATCGCATCAGGTTGATGTTCAACAAGAAAGTCATGGATATTGTATCTATGTTGTGGCAGGGATCTGCAGTTTATACTCCAGAAACTTAACGGGGGACGTGGGGAAGCTGTCCTGGAGCATACCTGTATATTTCGTCTACCTTGATATTGCACAGAGCTACATTTGGTAGGAGTAGTTAATGAAAAGTTACAGCGAGGACAGCGAAACTTGTGAGGGGGGAAAGGGTAGATGGAACAGTTGTTATTGGGAGTACCATGATAGAAATAATAGCGTTGCTTACCAGAAGAAGAGTATGCCAGAGCCTAGAGCCCGGCCTAGCGCGGACGGGCGCAGACGGGCTGGACTCTGGCGTGACTCGCAGACGGGCTGGACTCTGGCGTTACTCTGGCGGGCATCCGGTGCGTCCGCAACGCGTCCGCTTACGCGGAGAGGCCCTTCCCTTTTTAAAGAAATCTGGAGCGCGTCACGGCGCAGCCCGACCCAATATGGCCGCTGTCCTGCCCTCGCCTCCCCGGGACCAACTCTCAGCGTCAATCCTCGGCTGAGAGTGGCCCAGACGGCAAAGGGAGGTGAGGAGACAATTACAAGTGCAAGCGCTTATTAAAATCAAGCGAGAGGTAAATTACCCCACAAGTTTAAACGAACATAAAATGCTTATTATTTCAAGCGTAGCGTAGCGTTGCTAGCAATCAAGACAGGAAAAGCGTAAGAACCTCCGGCTTTCCGCCTCAGAGGGTGAAAATGCTAACCTGTTTCCAGGAAGTGAGCCCTTTTTAAAGAAATCTGGGGCGCGTCACGGCGCAGCCCGACCCAATATGGCCGCTGTCCTGCCCTCGCCTCCCCGGGACCAACTCTCAGCGTCAATACTCGGCTGAGAGTGGCCCAGACGGCAAAGGGAGGTGAGGAGACAATTACAAGTGCAAGCGCTTATTAAAATCAAGCGAGAGGTAAATTACCCCACAAGTTTAAACGAACATAAAATGCTTATTATTTCAAGCGTAGCGTAGCGTTGCTAGCAATCAAGACAGCAAAAGCGTAAGAACCTCCGGCTTTCCGCCTCAGAGGGTGAAAATGCTGTATTGGAGGAAATAGAGTGCAGGACCTTAGTAGAGACTATTAATCGGCACAAAGCGAAGTATTCAATGCAGGCTGGGAGTTAGTTGTCAAAATAGGTCAAAGTGAATGCAGAGTATTAGTATCTTCTAGTCTTTCCAAGTGGTAAGAAGACACGGGAAAGCTTGTCTTTAGGGTAGTGGATCCTTTCAGTAGGGGCAAAATAGGAGAACACCTTTCTTCAATACACCTTGTAAGAAAATGTATTGCTGTTTTTGGATTCTGCTACGCAGTGCCCAGAGTATGTGCTCTGATCACTAAAACATGTAGACTGTGGCTATTCCCTGAAAAGAATATTGAACTTTTCTATAATGTCAAGAGGAGTGGTCCAGAAATACACCCATGGCATGAAAAGTCAGATTTTACCTGTGGATTGCAGCAATTATTGCGCCATCCACTATTGTGACAAAGGAAATCAAGGCTTTCGGTCTATCACTGTAGCAAAACCACTGTAGTGTAAACCCTGCAATGCATCCTGTCAAAATACCCCTTTAAGGCTGGTGTAACCCACCAAATAAATATTATTAAAATGCCCATATGTAGACCTAAAAGCCCACAGTGAAGGGTGCATAGTATTTAAAAAGGGAAAAGGGGACATGTAGAAAGTATATGTTAACCATACTTTACAGTGACAAGCCCTCACAGATATTTTCTCTGTGCCAGACCTAGCTCTCCTATAGAAAATCGGAGTGTAGATTAGAATGATGTTTTTCTGGAATGGAAGTAGCTAGAAAAATAATTGCACCACTATTTCTTTATCAAAAATCCAATTTAATGGTGAAGTCAGATTTTCAATAACGATTAAGGAAAAATAACACTTGGAGATTTATCCTTTCCCTGTTTGAAATGTCAAAAGGCTAATTAGCTAATTAGCATTAGGGTCTGTGTTCGACTCAAGGGGGATATGTGAAATTGCTCTAACTAAAACACAGTAGTCTGGCCCGATTGGTCAGCGATAACTCCTCTGGGCTCCTAGAATATTTGAAGTGGGGGGGTGTGCCCCTCCTGTTGACCCAAAGTGTCAAAATCTGCAGGGCAGGCCTGTCTGAAGCACATGCCAATGTTTTGTGTACTTTCAAAGCAAATAAACAGGATGCCAGCACAATTCTTGTGTATCTTCTGTTTGGTTGCTGAAGGATTTTGCTTTTGCCCTACCAGACTTCTGTCTGTGAGTTTGTTGATGGTGCAGTGCCTACTTCAAACAGAAATTTTATATTAGGTTTGAGAGAGCAAAAGCATTACCACGGACCACTCCCCACTCACACCTCTAGGCTCATATCACATGTTTAGAGTGGTCAAAAACCTTCACCATCTTGGATTTGCCCTAACACAATTCATTTTCTGCCTGTAAAATAAACACAAACTCCTGCAAAAATAGGTCGGTCCAGGTCTGGAAAACATTTGCTCCACTGGTCAGAGAGGAACTACAAATGTCTTAGGGTGTCTTATGCCCACAGGCCGATCCATCTTCCAAATCTAGACCCTCATCCAGCCTTCCTCAGACCACTGCAGGACTTGTGGAACAATACTAAGTCAACTGAACCTGCTGTGTTCGACATCTGTAAGTTGTTTAAAGGACCTGTGGAGGTTTGACCCCCCTTCCCCTTAAAATCTAGAAGTAGAAGGATCTCCAAGGATCATAAGACTGATCCTCTGGGTGACTCCAGAATATAAAAAGAGCTGAAGAGGACATTCCTGTGAAGAACCCCAGCTGACCGTTTGCAATTGAACTGAACTGGACTTTGATGTTGTCCTCTGCCTGATACTTTCAAAGTCTCCAAGTGCTTCCTCTGTGATACATGGGACTTTAAAAATGTCATCCTGTGGTTGTTTGGGTACCAAAGGAATAGTGTGAATTGTTTTCAAAACTTTTTGCTCTAGAATTTCAAGAGAACAGACCACAAAAAGCATCCAACTGTCAGTTCTGCATTATCAGACTGCATTTCAGGTATGCCAATCCCGGGGAGTTTTTCCTTAAAAAAATGACAAAGTCCCTTTCCATATTGGGACTTAGAAACGTTTTAGAACTTTCTTATTTTTGGGTCCAGGCAGGGCAAATCTATTTGTTTTACCCATCCAGGACCTCCTAATGGTTGACTTTGAATCCAAGCTAGTTTCAGGTCTACCACGACCATTGATTGCAATCGGTGCGATGCTATTTTCTCCAAAATTGTTTACAGAATTCATCCTTATCATTACTCCTATTGGATTTTTGTTGTTTTTCTATCATTTTATTAAATACATTGTACTCTACTTTTAATACATTGGAGTGGTATTTGTATTGTGCATTGTTTTGGATTTTTACACTATTTTGGTACTTCTAAATGCTATACACATGTTCCGTTGTCTGCTCATTGGCACAGCTGCCAGGGGTTGATCTCAGGTTTAAATGACTGAAACCTTAGACTGGACCGAACAAGTTAGTGACTTTATTTTGTGTGATGTACTGCCATCCATTCCAAATAATATTTCACTTTCTCACACTTCTGCTTCCTATATGATGTCAATACATAGAATCCAGGCTTCAGAATTAGAGAAGGCACATCTACTATCTTATGTCAATAAAACAATGACTGTAAGATGTCTGATGATCAATAATGATATCTGCGGTGACCTACAGCTCGTGTTTAATTCCCGCAAAACCCAACTCAATCTTTCACCTCCCCAAGACTGATAAGTTGCGTAGTACTGAAGTGGAGAGTGATTACACCCACTGTTTACAGTGCTTTGAAAGCACAACTACTGCAATATTAACCACTATATGAACGACAGTCGTATAGTGGTTAACAGTATATTGTTCTAAGAGGCAGAGAAGAATTAAACAAATGCGCCCATGCAAATGAAGTTGAACCCCAGAGAGGGACAACTAAGTATCCTGATCAATGACTTGTGTTTCATTGCAGCTCCTAGGTTAAAAAAAAGGGAACCTTTTACCTTCAGAAAATGCATGTCATTTTGCTTTCTTGCTTTCCAAATGGGATTTACGCATTACGGCTAACTTTGAAACACATTACAATGTAGATCAGCCTGTCATTTAAACGAGCTAATATGTTCATCGACCTACCTGCTTCCACTGAGGATGCATTTAGTACACCATTAACAGTATGGCAGTTCTTCCTAGACGGATTTACACCCTGACAGTGCCTGCCTATTTTAATCACTATCTGCTATAAAGTATTTTGTTTGCGTGGCAACTTTCAGTATGTAGTAATCTTAATTTTTATCTCAAAATAACATTTTTAAAAAAGCAAACAACATATGCGGCACTAATTAATGTGCAAAGTCAATTTTAGGATATTTAATGCAAAAAAGCACATGAATGAATTTCGACAGACAACCCTTTTACAAGTGGTATGTGCCATAACATTGTAAACAAAATATGTACACATAAGACCCGCTGGTGTCATTATGACAGAAAATAAACATTAACGAATTTTTGCAGATTGAATATTTTGGGGATGGTGTACTTCGTTACAGTTTTTTCCAGAATGTATTAGTAATTGCCTAAAGTTGAAGTTAAATACCTGTGAAGAGAGCTTCACAAATGAAGGGTGGCTACGCAACGATTAGTGTCAAATTGAGAAGAAACCTTGCAGAAGTTCATATATTTATGTGAGAAATTTTGATTTTATTTTATTCATTTTCCACGGATGTATGACGTTACAATGCAGGCTATTACAACGCCTGCCTTTACAACGCGGTTTTTACATCGCAATCCATTACAACGCTAAGTGCTTTTGGGTGTTGGATAGTGAATAGTTTAATTTACTATTCCAACTCCAGTCCCCGTGGACACTAGGGAGGGTGTTGGATAGTAAATTAAACGTATTCCCGATCCTAGAGCGCCCCCAGCGCAATGCGTTGTAATGGTTTGCGTTGTAATGACCGCGTTGTAATGGTAGTGCGTTGTAAACGTTTCGTTGTAGAGGTTGTTTACCATTTTCCACGTTTTCTTCTCATTGATCCATATTTATTGTTCGTCTGTAAACTATGTGGCTACACCCTATCATTTTTATTCAACTGATAAATGTACACAAATGTTTTAGGGTTGTGGGTCCATATATTTGAGTGCAATAAAACAAATTGATGTCGCTGAACACATTGGTATTTTAGAAAGTGTGCAATACTATAGCTATGTTACGTTTCTTAGAACATCCTATTCCTTTCTTGCCTGATCATGCTTGACATTCTAGAGAGAAAGTCTCAAAATTGTTTCCGTTTCTGTACTTAGCAGTTTAAAAAAATATACAGAAAATTAAATAATATTTGTCATTTGCACATCACCAAGTAAATGGTCTTGATTTGTTTTGATATCATTATAATCTTTATTTCAATCACATTTCGGAAATGCAAAAAAACCCTTCATTTGTACTTTATTAACTGCTGATACATTTTGAAATATTTGTACAGTTCATTTATATGTATTAACTTTTTGTTGTGTGTCAGAAAAAATGACATCCATCAACCTTTCCTTTCACTCCAGGGCAACTGTCACAAGATTCATTTGCCAAAATCGTCTCACTTTGCAGTCAGAGAAAGAAATGTAAGCACCAATTTTAATGTTAACGCAATCCACAATTTGTCGGAAGACAGTCTGACCTCTGTCTCTGTACGCACAACAAATGTAACAGGATAAAAGCTAAATTTACCGGAATCTTTATTACCCAATCACCCTCAGAACTCCAGCAAGGTAACTTTAGGGGTGCTGCAGTAGTCCTCCACGACGCACGATTACTTTCAACATCTTTGGATAGCAATAGAACCACAATTAAATATTTTCAACATAATGTACCCTATTTTTACATTCATTAAAAAAATATTATATTAAAGGGGCCACGAGGCGAACATCCTATCAATGATGTCTGGCTGGGTTTTAAACTGTATTTTGGTGTCATGCATTTTAAGAAAAATATATAATCTGTATTTATTTATTATTTAATTCTGAGATTTGTAGAGCGCAAAGTTTACCCGTTAGGGTATCCAATCACTTTACAGGAATCAGCAGTAGTATACAAAAGACTTGGAGGGGTGGATGGATACATAAGGGATAAAAAGGAAAAGGAAATACATTTTACATTTATATTTTATGAGAAACGAAGGTCTAAGGGTCCATAGTGGGATGTCCGGAGTTGCCGGGTGGATAGTGTCTGGGTACACCAGGGTAGTCGCGGTCGGTAGTGGTTGTCCCTGCAGGGCGGTGACATGGGGAGGGGGAGGGGCCCAGTGGGGGTAGTAATCTATGGATTACAGAGCTTTACAGGTAAGTAAACATATAAATAAATAAAACAAATTTTGTTGCGTGCACTGCATCCCCAAATGCGATGCAGTGCATGCCACGAAATTCATTTTATTTATATGTATGTTTACTTACCTGTAAAGCTTCTTAATCCATAGATTAATAACCCCACCCTGGCCCTCCTCCTCCCACGTCACTGCCTGGCAGGTACACCCACTACCGACCGTGGCTGCTCCAGGGGGATGCATTAGACGAAAGTAGAGCAAGGTCTCTGGGTGATTAGAAGGCAAAATTTTGGCGGGGAATTCTTCCATTAGAAATGTTTGGGCATCCTTTTTCAAGCGAGCCAGAGAAAGGATTCTTCTAATGGCGGGTGGCAGTGAGTTCCATGTTCTTGGTGCAGCCCCAGAGAAGGCCCGATTGTACGTTTTCTTTTTCTGAAAATGTGCAGGTTAGAGCAAGCGGTCTCTGGTGGACTGGGAATTTCTGGTTCCTCCGGATATCAAGAGTTTCTGGGCAAGATATGCAGGGGGGTTTGAGTATAATGCCTTGTGCGTGATACATGCCAATTTGAGTTGGATTCTGGTCTGTAGAGGAAGCCAGTTCAGAGGATTCAGATCTGGTGAAATGTGGTCGATTTTCATTGAGCCTGTTAGGAGTCTGGCGGCCACGTTGGTATTTAAAGGTGCCAGGGAGATCTTGGGTAAACCCGAGAGTGTAGAGCAGTCATAATCCAGTCTAGAGATGACTAGTGCCTGGACTGCCAATTGTAGGTTGGGAGTATCAAGGAAGGGTTTCAGTTTCCATAGATAGCACAGGTGGCATATGGCTGATTTGGTCATCGAGTTGATGTAGTTCCGCATGCTCAAGCAGCAGTCAAGGGTTATTCTAAGGGATTTGGCAGAGTCCACCATGGTCGGAGAGCTTTTTAATGCTGTGATGGCCTTATTCCATACCTGGGTCTCAGGGTTGGATTTGGGTGGAGAAATTAGTGGGAATTCTGTCTTCTTTGCATTGAGTTTGAGTTGATCGGAGGAGAGCCATAGGACAGTCAATTTCAAGGCTTCATTCAGGGAAAGAATCTCCTTGAGAGAGAAGAATTTGATGTAAATCTTGGTGTCGTCAGCGTACATGGGGTAGGAGATATTCGCGGTGTGTAGTACTTCGGCAAATGGTTTGAGGTAAAGGTTGAAGAGGGTAGAGGACAGGGTTGATCCTTGGGGGGCTCCAACCATGACGGAGAGGGAGCAGATAGGTTACCGTTAATTAGGAATCTCTGTGACTGGTTCCGGATGAAGGACCTAAACAGTTCAAGAACGGAGCCATCCATTCCCATCCTGAGTTTGAGGCGTTCAAGAAGTTTTTCATGGTTGACCATGTTGAAGGCCGACGATAGCGCTAGGAGGATTCGGATACAAGTTTCGCCTTGTCAAGGGCATGGAGGGCATCATCCACAATGTGGAGAATTGTGGTTTCCGTGCTGTGCCCAGGCCTGAAACCATATTGGAAGTCATCTAGTAGGTGCAAGTTGGTGATGTGTGGGCTCAGCTGCTGTTGCACACAATTCTCCAGAGCTGTAGCTAAGAGGGGTATGTTAAAAATAGGTCTAAAGTTGTTAGGGGAGGCAGGATCAAGCAAAGTTTTTTTTAAGATGGTGAGGACTTTGCCGGCTTTCAGAAAATCGGGAAACAATCCCTGAAGAAGGGGGCGTTAATTATTGCAGTCCAGCTAGGAGTGATGGATTGGGCGGCAGCAGCTAGGAAGTTAGAGGGGAGTGGGTTATTAAAGTGGTTGTTCGGGTTTAAGGTGGATAGGATTTTCGAGACAGAGTGTTTGTCATAGATTTTGAAGTCGGTCCAGTGCACTTGGTTTTTGGGTGGGGCGTGTGGAGGTGGCGCGGAGGGAGGAGGCAGATCCCGGAAGGGGTTGAGAGTAAATAGCATATCTAAGTTTGTTTCCTATGGCTGTGATTTTGTCAGAGAAAAAAGAGGAGAATTCCTCAGATGATATTAGAGACTTGGGGGTTTCTTTTGATGTTTTGGTACAGTTTGTTAGATTGGTGTTTGACCAACTCGAAGACTAGAGTCTGTTCTTGGCCTTCCCTAGTTCAGATCTGAAGAATTCTTTTTTGGAGTTGAGGATGTTCCTGTTGTAGGCATTTCTGACCTGTCGGAGAAGTTTTAAATGTGCGGCTGAGGGTTGCTGACTCCAGATTCTTTCTGACTGCCAGAGGGATCTCCTCTCACTGTTGAGGGACCCATTGAACCAGGGGTTTCTTTCTTTGATTTGGGTTCTTTTTAGTTTTACTTTTATTATAACAGCAGGGTTCCACTCGGGTTCCTGCAGCATGTGCATTTTGCATTGAAAGAGCTCCCTATTTTCCAAGGCCTCTAATGGTTTTAATATATTTATTTATTTGAAGTAATTGAACAGTATCAATCGGATGCTGGATGGAATTGCGAGTATCCTGGAGCCCACCTCAGCTTCTCACCAATCATCATAATCAAGATTACACAAATCCCCTTCCCAATCAAACCAAATTGTATGAAGCTGGTCTAGGGTGTTAAGAAGGATCGAGCTATAGAGATCTGAGATGCTGTTACGTATCAATGGACTCCACATTAATTTGGCTTCCAGCGGGTTAAAATATGGCACTTTCTGTAAAGTTTCCATGACTGTCTCCAAGGTGTTTTGGACCTGAAGATATTTGAAAAGCTGGGACTAATGGGACAGGGGCTGCAATAGGAAAAAATACAATAGACATTCTAAAAATAGCACTGTTTTTATACAATTAGTGGTTTGCAACAATGGTGGTGGCAAATCATTCATACATTGCATTGCAATCTGGAGGAAGGATGGGATTTTCACGCCCATGTATTCATGCAATTGAATTCAAAACAGCATTTTTGACTCACAGTGTTTCTTTAGTACATTGCGCTTTGTAGTGGCAAATCCTAACATTTTGTGATTCTTAGGCTTTCAGACTGCAGGAAGGAATCATACATCAGGGCATTAGTGATAATGCCAGAAATGTTTAATTAATTACAGGTTATTTATTTATTATTACACCTTTATTTTAACTGAATGAACACATTTCACACATACTTATATTGAGCTTCATGGTGAACGCTTTTAAGTACTTAATACCTTTTTCTACTTTTCATTACTTTTTACAGCTTGATTTACTTTTTCAACCTTGTTCATTTACCTTTTTGATTCATGTCATATTCATATTCATTTCTCATTTCAGTCTTTACTATCTCTTTCTGTAACCCATAGATTATTTTTACACCTTGACTTCAAGTTTGGTTACATCCTTTTGCACCAGTTCAAAATGGCACCCTTTTTTCAACACTTTTTTCTAAAATAGGTGATAATTTTTTGCTTTCTTTAACCCACTTGCTTTAACACTCATCATGCTGCACGCTCGTGAACACTCCCCACTGAATAGTAAACCGTTTTTTACATCAGACAAGTAGGTTTTTCCAAATATTTTGTGTATCTGTATTTCAGCTACATGTAAACCACAGCAATAGTGATTAACTTCAGTTTGTCACATACGCATATTCGGCATCTTTCACTTTTCGTAGCACAATGTGTCCACGTTACTGCTTACAGAGCAGCATTTTAACACTCACAATAGTAGTTTTTTTATACGCTTTAGGCCTTATACTCATGTTTTTGCTTTCTCAGCTTTGTTAATACCACAATGATACATGCATTGATCACTTCCTCCGCAGTTGGACTCTATTTTCTTTTGCTTTCACAGCACTAACAGCACTGCACGTTTACCACACAATGTGTGAATAAGCCACACGCTTCTCCAGCAGTTTTATCCCAACCTGGTTGGCTCTTTTAAATATCAATTTACTCTATCGTTGCACGTAAATCATCATGGTCACATGTCTTTATTTCACTGGTTTTATTTGGCATGAACAGTTTCGGAAGCATGATATTGCATGCACTAGCCAGCCACAACACACTCTGTTCTATTTATTTTAGCCTAGTCACAGTCTTTGTTTTCGTAGCTGCACTGGTTCTTACTTTTCTTGACCCATGGCTTCTGTTGCTCTCTGATTTATGGTATTTTCCACTTCTGAACACTCGTTTTGACAGTGTAGGGTCATTATCAGTTTGCTTGGTGTCCTCTATAATAACCACGGTTTAATGCATCTTTTGATGAACTATTCTGGATAAGGGGCTATAATATCGCAAGAATAACAGTTCAAAAAACCATCAATTTATCATCATTTTTTCACTGCAACTTTCACTGAGTTTTACAGATCCTGTTTTTGGCAGGCTCTACGCTGTACTCAGGGGGATGTCACCTATGTAAGAGATGCTGCCTTTTTGTAGAAGCAAAGATGGAAATTGATTAACTACGTCATGATGTGCATTGGCATTGAAGTTTACAGAAATCAGTCCCATTTCAGCAGCAGTATTGAAACTGAGTAAACATGTGCTCGATGAAGTGCGTGGCAAGACATGTATTAGTGCTTGTACTTTCATATTTTTATGCTTCACAGTTGCTATCAATGAACTTTGTCGACCTTGCTTTGACCGACATTCTTCCTTGCATAAAATTAATGCTACATATGCATGTCATCCAGCAGTCAACATTGACATCCCACACCCATCTTCCTCACTGTCACTCAATAATGACGGTGACAAACTCTTTAAACTTTTAAAATATATATTTTATTGAACAATTGCTCAGTATACATTAAATATAAGTGGTTTATCATTTGCAGAATATGCACGTAAAAGAACAAGTTACGGTAAATTCAGCATGACCACTAAGATATATTGAGAAGTGAAAGTGAAGTAGTAATCAATACATTCGGACATTCAGACATAATACTGTCAGTAAATATGGTCCAACTTCCAAGGTATCATTCACCTTTTTGTGGATGTCACCCACTATTCCCTGCATCAATGCCAGTTTCTCCAGACTGTCTCCAATTTCTATGGGCAGCCCTTCTCTGATTTACTACATGTTCAGCCTTTTAGCACCAGTCTAGATCGGATTCCCTATCTACAATTCTTGATGACTTGGGTTGGGTGATGAATTCCTCTTAGCAAGCAGAGTTCACAGAGTTTAGCCCACTCTGTGCATGAGCTAGACCACCTCCCGGTGAGATTTCTCATGCAGACAGTTGCGCCAGGTTGCTACCGCTTACCTTGAGAAACCTGCCACTTACATTAATGAAGCTATAGCTTGAGTAGAACATCTACTCGAGTGGCAGAAAGAAGCAGCACCCTCTTGTGTTACACGTGGTTCCATTTGCACTGATTTTACAGGCCAAACTAGTGGGGCTAATATTCTGCAAGAGCGGCATGACATACCGCACTCCATCCCTTGCAGAACTCTGCTGGGTAAGGCCAAGTTTTTTCAGCACTTCACGGAGCTGCTTGTAGCAGAAGTCCGCAAACTCCGCCCAGGTCTAGTGGTGACCCGCTCACCCACCAAGCCCATGCTATATTTCTGTTAGCAGTCCCAGAGACCAGTGCAAGCCATATCTTTCCATATTAGGCCACTCCTCTTTGCTAGGTGATGAACCCCACATTGGAAACACAACTTTTTTTTTCTTTCAAGACCGTACTTAATTTTATTTATTTATTTGAAGTTTTATATAGCGCGTACGGGACCCGTTTGGGTATCAGAGCGCTTTACAAGGAAAGACACGTTACGTACATGAAGGCATGGGCAAAGTACAGGGATGGGGGATAGGGAAAAGTCACTAGTGGGACAAAGCTGTGGATACATTCAAGAGTCAATACAGTTTCAAAATCAACAATGAATTGAGTTCAGTAGGGCACAAGGAAGAGATATATATAATAAATGGTACAGATCCAAGTACAGGATGGTGTGGGCAGAATGCAAGGATGGGGGTTAGGGAAATGACAAACATAGAACAAAGATGTGCATATATACAAGTGTCAATAATGTTCCAGAGTGAGCGGGCGATTTGATTACAATAGGACGTAAAAGATATGTACAAAGATCAGGGTGCATTGGAAGGAGTGAGAGTTGTTACAAGTAGCAGGTCAAGCGGGTTAACAAAAAAATCACGAAAAAGGCAGTATGTGCACCAAGGGAGCATTATTGGAGGAATTTGCTCATTAAGAAGGTTTTAGCATCTTTTTTGAAGAGTGCCAGGGAAGGTATTCTTCTGATAGAGGAAGGAAGCGAGTTCCATATTCTTGGTGCAACTCTGGAGAATGCCCGATTGTATGTTTTTGCCTTGCGGAAGCAAGGTGGCTGAAGCTCACGGTCTCTGGCAGATTGGGAGTTCCTGGATCTCCCAGACAGCATGATTTTCTGGGCGAGATGGCGGGGAGTTTGTGTACAAGGCTTTGTTAGTGATGCAGGCTAGCTTGAGTTGAATTCTGCCTTCAAGCGGAAGCCAGTTCAAGGCCTTCAGGTGTGGTGAGATATGGTCAATTTATTTTTAAACGTTTAAGAGTCTCACTGCTACGTTGAGGCATGCTTTTAGGGGGGCAGTTGAAGTCTTAGGCAGGCAAGATAGTGTAGAGCAGCCATATTCAATTCTGGAGATAACTAACACCTGCACAGCGGTTTTTAGGTCAGCAGTTCCAAGGAATGGTTTTTGTTTTCTCAAGTATCTCAGATGGAATCTGGCAGTTTTGGCCATCGCGTTGATGTGTTCAATAATATTCAGGTTGCGGTCCAAAATAATCCCAAGAGATTTGGCAGAATCCACAATGGTAAGGGTGCAGTTGAGTGCTGTGATGGATTTAGTCCATTCCAGGATGTCAGCAGATTTCTTTGGGGTGGGGATGAGAAGAAACTCAGTTTTCTGGGCATTCAGTTTGAGCTGGTTGTTGGCAAGCCAATGGACAGTCAGTTTCAGGGCATCATTTAGATGGGTGATTTCTTCAAGAGAGGAGATTTTAATGCAGAGCTGGGTATCGTAGGCATACATGTGGAAGGAGATGGTGGCCGAGGGGAGAATTTCAGCAAAAGGTTTGAGGTAGAGATTGAAGTAGGTAGGGGACAGAGTGGAGCCTTGTGGGACACTGATGGAGATCGGGGAGGGAGCAAATAGGTTGTTATTGACAAGGAATCTCAGTGTGCAGTTCTGGAGCAAGGAACCAAACCATTTGATGATAGTACCTCCTAGGCCCATCCTGTGTTCGAGGCGTTCAAGGAGTTTCTCATGGTTGACCGTGTCAAATGCCGCGAATTGATCCAGAAGGATCAGAAGAAAGGTTTTGCCTTGGTCAAGGGTTAGGAGACATCATCAATTATGTGAAGAATAGTAGTTTCAAGTGCTTTGCCCAGGTCTGAACCCAGAATGGAATTCGGCGAGTAGATTGAAATTGGCAATGTGTTGGCTTAGTTGTAGCTGCACAAATTTCTCCAGTACTTTCGCAAGAAGAGGGATATTCGAGATGGGTCTGAAGTTATCTGGAATTTCCAAGTTCAGAGTGGGTTTTTTTTAGGATGGGGATGACTTGCCCGGTTTTCAGTGAGTCGGGTAGGGTCCCTTGGAGAAGGGAAGCATTGATAAGTGTAGTCCAGATGGAAGCGATGAGAGAGGTGGTCGCTGCCAAGCAGTTGTCGGGGAGCGGGTCGTTAAAGTGGGTATTTGGTTTTAAGGAGGATAGATTTTTTGAGATGGAATTGTCATCATAAAGTTCAAATTTGGATCAGTGAGCCTTGTTTTTGGGTGTTGCTTGGTGGGGACAAGAGGAGAGATGGGTCCCAGATGGCGAAGGAGGGGAGTTTGAGGAAGCATTGAGTTTGTTACCAAGTGAGTTGATTTTGGTAATGAAAAAGGAGGAGAACTCATCGCAGGTTATTGTCGATTTAGTGGTTTCATTTGATGATTGTTCTAGTTTGTTTGATTGAAGTTTGACTATTTTGAAAAGTTTGCGTTGTCGGTCCTTGGCATTTTCTAGCTCTGAATTGAAGAACTCTTTTTTGGACAAAAGGATATCTTATTGTATGTATTTCTGGCTTCATGGAGGAGTTTAATGTGGGAGGCTGAGAGGTGCTGTCTCAAGTTCCTTTCTTTCAGATGGAGGGTTTTTGTCTTTGATTTGAGACCTTTTGAGCTTTAGCGGGCCAGATCATCCAAAATGTTAGTCATAGTTGAGTTGTAGTGATCTGTGAAGTTGGTGACCTTAGATAGATTCGGGGGGGGGGAAGCTCATCCCGCAGCGGGCTTGCAGTTTCTCGAGGTACAGGCTCTTAGACTCCCTGAGCCAGCGTTTTGTCTTTCTGTCTTGTATTTAGACTTTGTACACTCAGTGCTGCTTCATTTTGGATTGTTCTGGCCTCCATATTGGCTGTCTGTCTGTCAGCCCTTTCTTCCACTCTGGTAGCCATGAGTACTCACTCCAAGCTGACTGTCTCTTTCAGCATTTGTCATATGAAAGACTCAGAGAGGCAATCATCTGTGACAAAGAGATGCATGGACTCTTTACCATTTAATTAATTGAACTTGCAATGGTTTATGAGTGAATTAGGTCGTTCTACGAAACTATCCATTGTTTCACCAGCTCTCTGCCTTTCCTCACAGAAAATGTTCCTTTCATAGTCGACATTCGGCAATGGATTGAACTTTGCATTCAACGCTTCTTTGATTTGACAGTACGCCACTTCATCACCTGCTGGTATTTTCTTTATCACTTCTTTTATACCTTTACCAGCTATTTTGCTTAGATATATAATGATCTTTTAGTCATTTGCTTCTCCCAGCGCATCAATGAAATCATCCAAGGTTTTGATCCAGGCAGTCCATGTGTGACCAATATTTGACTTTTTGTCAGTATCGTCGGGAATCAGTGGTTTTAGCAAGGCAGCACTATCACAACCTGTCGAACTTTCTGCTACCTGGAGCAGCTCTTGCTCCAGCAGGATCTGCTGTCCGCTTGTACTGGCACCTTCATCACGCACTATTCATGTGCTGACATATTGGTCAATGCACATGTTCTCCGATTGTAAGGTGCTATCTTCGTCTCAAAGAAAAGTGAAGTGAGTGGCGACAGCCAGGTGCAAGCGAACACTGTGAGCAGAAGCAGGCAAATGGAAAGAAACACTAAAGGTAGTAGAAACCCACTACGAAAGTGATGAGAAGGGTGAAGCGCCCATGCAAGAAACAAAGCAGCTATCCACTTTAATAGGGACTCATTACTAAATTAAATTTGCCAGTCATGTATAAACCAATCACCAATACAATTTAAAGAGAACACATACACACTTTAGCATGGGTTAGCAGTGGTAAAGTACCCAAAGTCCTAAAGCCACCAAAAACAGATCAGAAAAAATAGGAGGAAGAAGCAAAAGGTTGGGGGATAAACCTGCAAATAGGGCCAGGTCCAACACACACCCTTGTCTTCTCCTTCTTATTAAGGATATGCAAACTTCCGGTAAATTCCTCTTGCATATTTATATGAAATTTGCAGAAAATTATGCAAAATGATATGAAATGCAAATAGTTCATTTAGCTCTAAATAAATCCTTGTGTCAATATTTGTTGCATTAGCCCCATTTTGTAGTAATAAAACTAATGCAAAAAAGAGAAGTGGTAAAAGCTACTATCTATTGCATTAGAACTGTTTGCATAATTCTTGAGCGTTCACAATAAAAATATGCTAGGCATGGCACATAATTATGCGACCAGGCACAATTTCAGGAATTTTGCATTTCGCTTGTTATGAATTGTTCCAAATTGCATTAGCATATTTGAATTTCGCGTGGTCCTATTTCTGATAGTTCTTTAGGAACATACGTATGTCTAGCTTTACCTTCTTGGAGCAAGAATGCCACCAAAATATTCATCAGTAGTTATCTCATAAATTGAAACATTCCATTTCCCCTCGTAGAAAAAATATTCAATAATGAACGTGTGCTACCTACATTTCAAGTGTTTTAAAACTTAAAAAGTTGTATAGCATGGCATAGTTAAATGTTAATTAACAACTGAACTGGAGGCAATAATAAAATCAAAATGACTTTCATAAATTATAACAGTCCTCTAGTTCCATGAATCATTAGTTTCAAATCTTTCTCTTTTTATTGTAGTAAAGCTTTTCATTGCATTAATTTTTAAAGTACACTCATGTTCCTGATATTTTACTCTTCATCTAATTGATAATTATTGATGCAACCAGTTCAGCTAAATTAGCTGGCTTTTATACGTTTTGTATGCTTGAAGGAATTGAGGAATGTGTTTCAGTGTAAGGTTATGTTACTAAACACGTTTTTTACTGTGCAATTGATTTCATGGGGATGTTAGAAGATAATTATTTTGGCTTAGAAAGTGTTGCATATTATTTTAACTTTAAAAAAATGTCGCCCATACTGGCATTTGGAATTAATTCATGTTACAAATACGTGAGAAATCAAGATTCTCCGTACATCCTTTACATGTTGCATATTCATAGGTTTTATGTGATAAAAGCAATGCGCCCACTCCATATGCAGCCAGACGCCCACTACATATGCAGTCATCTGTAGTCAACACTAATACATTATTAGTTTTTCAGACTTTTGCGCGACACAGATCTGGAAAAAGAGGAGAATATAGAAGTCACATGATTTCCCAACACAAAGGGGGGCATATTAGAAAGAACCTCATTAAAATCATCGCCGTTTTAGCGGCAGGAAACTGCAAATTTAAAAAGTCCAGGTTATAGTGCTATTTAAGCTGGAATGCCTTGTAAATTGCACATCTAATTCATAAACTTCCAGTAGAATATTGCACATGGTAAAGGTCTTTACCAGTAAGAAAGTCGTTGGTGTTAATTTCTACTCACTGTAAGTATATGGATACATATCATTTCCTCTTAAACTGGGCATGTGCTTTCTGGTCATAGGGCCAAACCCATCATTGATACGGTTCTGAATCTCTCTGATCATTTTATGAAAACACTACATTGGCTCAAGGAACCATTAAACCCACTTGCAGAGAAGAAAGTCATACTTGCCTTGGATGTTAAATTAGCTTGACTTACATGATAAAGAGACTGGCAGTAAAGCCAGCCTGCCAATGTAGCTAATTTTGAGTGGGTGAAAGAGGAAAGCATTTGACTGGAGGCTGAATCATTTTCAAAGCAGCAAAAAAGAACCTCTAACGGGGAAGCAGAAAGAAAATCTCCGTAGCATAACAACATTTTTTCGTCTTTTCTCAGGGAGAAAAAGTAAATCTATATATATAGTACACAAGCTAAGGGAAGATTATGGATATATTTAGCAGACAGGCTGTTTTCTGAGAGTCAGAAATCAGAATATGTGTATTGAAGAGTCTGAGATTCCCAGTTGAGTAGAGATTAATATGTTTACAATGCAAAACCAGCTGCTATAAATGTGAAGCACAGTTTATGTATTATCATTCGGAACACTCTTAATAATAAAACCATTGTTTAAGCTGCTCTGGTACCAATCCTCCCTAAGAAATGTAAATATATGATGGGCAGATCTATTTTTCATTCATTTATCACATTTAACACATGGGTTATATCTGAAAGTTTCTGTCTGGCTACTGGATTTGCAGACGCTCTGCAGCAGCCATATTTTCATTACTGGTGGTTATTACACCACCACATTTACTGCTATAGTAAATCCTCACAACTTTGGTAATACATAATAATCAACAAGGTGTTATACCTGTCAGCCTTAGGGTGGTCTTCCCCCAAACATTTTGCCTTTGCCCTCCACATTTTTATGATATTCGATTTTGGTGGCCTTAAGACTCTGTGCATTTTGCCACTACTATCCAGTGCTAAAGTGCTTTTGCTCTCTCCACTGCAGCCACAGCAGCGCTCCAGAGGAGGACCTCCAAGCCCATAGTGTGGCGGCCTTCCAGATTATGATAGTAATCGTTTGTGGGAGGGTGGTGCTATGGCATTGTTACAGCTGTGCCTGTCTAAGGCTCATAGAAGAGCCTTAGCCAGTCACACCGCCACAGCACGTGCCTGCATGGTATGGAATGCCGTGTAGGAACTAGGGGTACATTTCCTGGGCGGGGCACAACATGTACCCCCTTGCATGCACCCCTAGGCCTTGGAGCGGCAAGAGGCCCTGTTAGGTACCACTTAGTTGCCTCACTGCCACATTTTTCACATTGGGTCACCGTCATGGAAAAGGTGGTAGTGAAGCAAATTGTAACATACTCGGCAGTGCCGCAGCACTGTCAGCATATTACTCAGCCTGTACATTGCGCCACAGGATTCTGGATCCCTGGTAGTCACAGCGGTTGGTCCGGTGGTGGTCTGACTGCCACACATGTAATACTGCAGGCTGGCCCACAGTGTGGCAGTGGTTGGACTGCAACTAGGTGTTCGGCGGTCAAATGGACTGCCAAACTTGTGATAAGGCCCTAAGTCTGAACATAGAAATCTTCACTGCATCTTGTCCAGGGGCTCCTCCAAAGACACAGCCTGCAGCCTTGCCCAGCTGAACATGAGCTTTGCTGAAAATTTTGGATGAAATTTCTTCAAAGTGTGGACTTAATTGTTGACAAGGTTTAATCCACCCTTTGTATCCAACCTGTGTTCCATTGCTGTCTATCATATTTTCAGCTCTGACCCATTCCTGCACAACTAGATGTCCATGGTTGACGCTTTCATCTTCTAGGCACTAGCTGTTACCTTACACGTTAAAAATTCATAACTCTGGTTCCACTGATTGAATCTTTGTTGCTTTGGTGTCAATAACTTATTCAAATTGACTCGATTTCCTAAATTTGTGTGACATTTTTTTTTTGTTGTGTTTTCACTTTGTAACTACTGTTGTGTTGCATACATACTAAGTTAAGTCTGACAGTTTTTGTGCCAAGCTACCAGAGTGTTAAGCACAGGTTCATTTAGTGACTTTTTTTGTGGTTGTTGCTTTGACAGCAGTTACCCCTCATCCAACAAACAACCGAATTTCTCACAAAAGGGTACACATGAAGCAAGATAGCCCGAGGGAGAGAGTATCTGTATAAGAAATCCTGTAGCAGCTAAAGAGCAACCTGCTTTTAAAACAATGGTAATGATGCAAACTGTGAATGTGCGCATTTCATCACAAATCGGAAATGAAATTGACAGCTTAGATGAAACTGACATTTCACCAAATTCATGTCTTTTTGTACAGAACGGTACATATGTTATACATATATTTTTTTCTTTATATGACATACATAATGGCTGCAAGATGGAATAGTGAGTTAACACATGCTACTAACATCTTGTGTAATCTGCAGATCATGAGATTGTATCAAATCCAAGAACAAATTAGTCTTTCATTCTTCAAATCGAAATGTGTGTTCTTAGGCAATTGTTTTATATCAGTTTCTCTCCTTTTTCTTTTATTGAGGCATATAAGAGGACTTAGAAATAGCTGACTTCAAGATGTGCACTGTGCAAAACCTTCTGCTGTGTTTGATGTAATAAACTATAATGTTGCTCATGTATGATAGGAACTAAGACCCCCCTAAGAGTGCACATAACAACAGTCTTGCCTCTTAGTCTACTACTGGCTTTGTTGTCAGTTTGGGGGGAGAAGGAATGTTTCTAATTTAAAATTTTAAAACTATCACTTAAAAAATATACTTCTCAATACACTGATATAATCTGATATACTAAGGTTCAATGGTACGGCATGTTAATGAAATACACTTTTGGAATGTTGAAGAGACCATTATATTTTTACATTTTTGCTGCAAAATGGTTTGGAAAATGAAGGTGTTCTTAAACTTAGGTGGTGCAGGACAACCTAGTTACTTTGTTTCTTTTACTTCAATGTCCCTTTCAATAAAAGCTTGCTGTATATTTAAGATCTTTTTAATGTTAGAGCTGAGTTGAGTCAACAGTTGAGTGAATAGCAGCCCAGTGCTGCTACTTATGAAGGTCAGGAGGGCCGCATGCGGGCCGCAGGCCGTACTTTGTGTATCACTGATTTAGAAGATAGTAAAACACCAACGTCACCTGTGTAAGCAATCCATTCCCCATGAACTTGAAACTTGTGAATTTTTTTAAGGCTTCTGCACCATTCTGAAAATTAAGGGTAGGATTCTCAAATAAAAATAAATATGCAACGTTTTGGAAATATATTACTGTTTGTATGAGAAAGTCATCCTTTTTGCTCTGATCACCCTAATTATTTGACTGACACTGGTGGTAGCTGACTCTGATTGTGCCGTAGTCCCTGCTAAGTTATCAGGAATATGTTTTCACATTCCATTTATATTTATAGGGAATTTATCATATAATGTCATGTTCATAATATAAAGTCAAAAAATATTGATGGATTTTTCAAGTTAAGATTATCAAGGAATCACTCATTTCATATCATCTCGTTTTACATTGCCTGCAATGTCCAAATATTGCTACAATATCTCAGAATATATGTTTGTGCTAATATGTTTTCAACTCTGTAATATTGAATGTTGTGATACAATCTCATATTCTGTTGTTTAGGATTCTCTGCAGTAAAATCAGTCCACACCACCCATGTATCATTTACAGATTACAGATTCACGAATGCCAGGAATTACACATGCAAACTACGCAATTACTTTATCACACAGGAGATCAGTTTGGCTTTGCATATACTCATGTGCATCCCCCATCTCTAGATGTGTACACTGAACATGCAATCACCATACACCTATGTATGTTGCATACATTCTAAATTAGTGTAAAACTGTGCATTGTATTTTTTTGTGGGAATCAGTTATTTTCCCCTAGTCTCTGTTGACTGACATTTCTTGTGGTATTAAATTTAATATAATGTATTCTAAATAACTATTACTGGATTACCATGGACACATTTGAGTAATACATGTTTCACATATCTTTGACTGGTCAACAACTAAAGGAGATTTAAAAAGACTGACTGAAAAAAACAACAGTCATACGACAAATATCAAAGGACAAAAAAGAGATTTCAATTGAAGGACAAACTGTAGTTAGAGGTGAGATGCTGAAGGCAGTTACGGTATTTGTAATGCTGGTAAGAACAGTCTGTGCTTTGATTATTATGAGTTCTCCATATATATAAATCACATTGAACTATATTATTATGCAACTAATGAGACATCCAACAGCTGTTAAACTTTATTAAAAAATTGAAGTCAGTGTAATTTCAAGGGCATCAACTGCAACAACTCTGCAGAAGGAGGATCATTTTAAAGCGTAGTGTGTACATCATCAGTTTCTGATATGCCTGCAAATCTTTGCTTGACGTAAGACAGCGTTTCTAACTCACTGTAATGAGCTAGACATGTTACCCTCCTATATAATATATATTTATAGCCAATAGATTACATGTGTTATATCCGAGCCTTAAGTGCCATGATATCTTCAGTGCTGGTTGTTTTAAAATGTGCATAAGTTATTTAGGTCTTTTTACACAAATAGTTTAAGAAGAATTTCGTTTTTTTCTTTTATATTGGTCAAATCACCTTTGATCATTTTCAAAAGTTCATAGTTGTTCCATCTAGCATTAGTGATTGTTTTGACAGTAACGTACCCATGAAAAGAATGAATTAATTTATTTACTTCTTACCTTTATGCTTCAATTATAAATATACCTTTTCAGCTCTTGTCCTTGCCCAACATCTTTTTAGGCCCTTTAAATGCTTAATTTGACTGTATAATGTATCTGCATTGACAGTAGCATGTGCTTACTCTGCTCGCATCCATGATGTTTTTTAGCCCTCTGTGTCTGCTGTATCTACCCTGTATTCTCGTCCACCGGGGCACAGTCGTGTCAATTAGCACTTATCTATAGTAGTCCATCATGTACTGTAGTCCCCTGTTTAATTCACTGTGCCCGTGTCTTTTCTTCATTTGGTCCTAACTAGGTCTTCTCTTCCACAAGTATTAAATTGTGGTCACCTTTCACCCTCAAATCGTTCTATGATGCTTTCATTCATCTACCTGCCCACTGTTTCTTGCGTCTCTCCCTCTACCCCATCATCTGTTTTCTTTCCCGGACCTCTCCTTCTTCCTTTCCGTACATCTACTTCTCTTGCATCTGTCGTGTTCCTCACTCCCCATCATCGTTGGGGCCTTACCTAACTTTATCAACAGTTTTTTCCATGGATCCCCTTTTTCATACATTACATACCTTGATTTACTCTATATTGGGCCCAAACCCCTTTCACATAGATTGCGAGCCACATATCCATCAAATCCGTACCGTACACTGATTCCATCTTCTCCATGCTGGTTTTTGTAATTCACATAATTTTTTTAATTTCCATATGCATCTTGATAGCACCAAAGGCACAAACCTAATGATGAAATTGATGATTAGCGATATAGCTAACTGTTCTGTCATCTTTGAATCAGTTTTTTCTTTAGATGTAACTCCCTCTGACCTCATAGCCACCAATGAAACTGATAATCCGTTAGTGATGGTGATAGGAGAAAGGGCAGGGAGGAATACTACTTGCCACTAACCTTGCTGCCTCTGCCTTTATATTATACATGTTGTTGGAGGGGTGTGGTTTGTAGAGGTACCCAATGGCTTGTACATTTTTGGTCCACTTCATATCAGAGAGAGTAAAGCAGCAACCTGCTTTGGAATGGAAACCACTATTCCAGATATCATCTTGTCCTGAACTTGAGTTTATTTTTTAATTATTTCAGTAAGTCTTGAGTGACAGTGTCCTCTATGGGCAAGGATTTCTCTATAGAAAGTACTTTTGCATTTTCATCCTCATACCATTTAACTGAAAGAGAAAGAAGAACCTGGCTTTTAAGCATTTCCTTAAGATAGAAACCACAACAGACCTGACAGTCTTCAGGTTATTTGTGTTTACAACAGAAAGATATGTACCTTATATTATTATGAAAGGCACATTTGGATTCACATAGTAACGCTCCAAAGAGCAATATTGTTCACTTTCACAGATCCTCTCGCTCCCTTCTTTACATTAAAATGCTTTTGATGCTAACCTAGCTTGTTCACATCTGATTGACAGTCCATCCGAGGTTCAGAAACATTACACACGTACATGTGAGTTACTAGTGCTGGTTCCGCCCATCAATGGCCGCTGCAGGTAAGAACGATGGGGTGGTGGGGTCAGTTGGGCGGGAGGGGTATTTCGAGATATGACCACAAGTGAGAAATAGATAAATAATAAATTTTCCCTCGTGGTCGTCTCTCGAAATCCTCCCCAGCCGGCCGCACCGCTCTTACCTGCAGCGGCTGTGGCTGGTTCCACAGTATGGCCCTTTCATATGTCTGGCAGAACAACATGGGAACAATTCTTTTATGGAAGCCAGGGCAGAGATCTGCATTGCAAACCTGTCTCAAGGGCAAGGATGATCTCTGAGGCCCTCCTTTCTTTCAGCTCTACATGCGCTCGGCCCTCCTCTACTCCCACCATCTCTGAATCCCTCATATTACTCCAGCCGTTTGCAACATTACTCAGCTAGAAGGATAAAAGCAGTATCAGCCAGATGCATAGATATTGAAAATACATTACCCTGAAGGTGCATTGTTGTTGATGACTGCATCTGAGCTTTGTTAGTATGGAGTGCATGTGAATAAACATTATGACAGTCGTTTAAACATAATAAAACCTTCCAAAACAAACGTTCAAGTAATATTTTCTGTATTAACAAAAGATTCTAGATATTTTTCTAAAAAGGATAAACTAAGTGATAGCACCAAGGAATTAATATAATAAATGCTTAAATGTCCTGTCTTGGCTATATGTACCACTGCTAGTGAGGCTGCTGTCAGGGGCATCCTGCATGGCCATCAGACTCAGTGGAACTACACTCCATGCTGTGTCTCCAGTTCACTATAGTGACAACATATGTTCAGTGCTACCTTAAGTGTTAGCAGCCTTGCTGCCTGAATAAAAGATTGAGGGTCAGATTTATCACAGTATTGCATTGCCCTTGCATCAGTCAGGCTTCACAAGGGCAACGCCATACCAAAGTTAGATTTACTAAGCAAATGACATCCTCCTTGCTTGGCCCTGCGTTGCTTTCTACATCTGGAGAACGCTGTGTAGCTAATGTCGCCACCTTGCGTTACTCTGCCCTGAGAAGTCACACAATTGATGTTTGCATTCCCTGATTTATCAAGACTTATATGTCTTATCAGGGGAGGCAAATAGAGGAGAAATATCTTTATTCTGCCGCACACTCAAAGAGTGTAAAACATCTTTGAGAATTGAATTTGCGCAGAAAGATGTCCATACCTACATAAAAACAATCCAGCCTACAATGTAGGCACCCTTGCAACATAGCACGAGGGTACCTGTATTGGCACCCACCCCAAAAAACAGAATGAGATTTCCAGTCAAGCAGTGGCTGATGCAAAGCCCCGCTCTGCATACTTATTTGCTCTTTATTAAACACGTTCTATTTGCCCATATATGTTGATGCTGTCTACTTCTAAATTTGACAATTAATGCTACAACACTGAAACTATATTATACGTTTTGAAAATTACCTTTCGTACAGATATTTTGTATAGATATCCACTAAGACTGGGAGACTGGCACTTCCTTCAAAACCTTCCTGTATGGCGTCGAAAAAGGGATGATCAAACGTGCAGAGCGTGTAGGTCAGCAAATGAAACTTTTTTGCACGTGCTTTGTACATGCCCTTTTTTTATTCTCCAACGTAGACGCCTTCTCAGGCCAGAATGGATTAGGCTGGGAGTTCGGACTTGTAGACATGCCACTATTGCCGCTCTGTCCCCAGAGAACACTGTGTTAAACATAAAACTGGCCAAATTCATTCAGCAAGTGTATAGTCTCTTAGAAAAATTGGACAACTGTGCAGAAAAATATGTACTTTAACCACACCTGCATAGTGCGGGAGTGCTAATTTCTAAATTGAGACGCTGCAGTAACCACTGAAAAGAAGGCCAAATTTTACTCTGTTTTTACATTTCCTTTTTTCTTAATCTCTTTTAATCTATAAAATTGTGTTAATGTGCTCGAGGAATCTTTTAAAGATATGTTTTATATATCTAAATAAAGAATGTATTACTTACTAGATATCCACAACCTCCCTACAACATGGTCCTGTAAAGTCAAATTATTATTGTATTAAGGTTTCTACAAAGATTTCAATGTATCCCATTGCTTCATATTTAGAACATGAAAGCATCATTAGGTATTCAGTGGTATTCTAGTTGAAGGTGCAGTGTTGCATATAATTTCTGTCTTAAAGCGTATTTGTGCTTTCTATAAAGGAACAGCTTCCTTAAACTGTGGTTTCTTTACCTTCACTGCAATACCTATTTATTTCACGGAATTGTTGTGGGGTTGTGTTTTTATATAATAAATGCTTATATGCTCATTTTGTGATGTGAATTTACCAATATCAAAGTCACTCTTTTATGCTGTTGATATATACAATTGGTAGAAAACTATGTTTGGACTTGAATTGAATTGAAATGTTGTTTTAGTTAAATGTACATTTTTTTACTTTAATGCCAGGATACCCTTGGATGAATTATGTGATATATAATGAAATAAACAAATATATACATAAATAAATACCTCAGAATTTACCTATCCGGCTGGTGAGTGAAGATTGTTATGACGACATCAACCCATTTAGTGGTCAGTGGATGGAATTGTATTTAATACTCACTAACTATACAATTGTTTATGTGAAATATGAATGTAATTGTAATTCTGATTTGGTATTTGACAGGCTAAAATCACTTCTAAAATTGCCCATCAGCTTCACATTATTTCTTCTATTAAGTGGTTGGTTAATGGTGAACCTCTGATAGTGATGGAGACATCACTGGATTTATAATTTTAACTGTTAGAAATGTGGGTCTCAAGTTGGCAGAGGTAGATACCTTTGCACAAATAGGGACCCTTGCTACTAGTCAGGGTAAGGTGGATACACACATTAGATAACCCCTTCTCCCCCCCTTGGTAGCTTGCCACGAGTAGACAGGTTTATTCCAAAGACAATGTGTAAAGTATTTGTCCCAAAACTCACATTAACACAGTGGAAACATAACAAATGGACACCACACCAGTTTTGAAAAATAACATATCTTTATCTAAACAACACAAGATGAAAACTACAAAAATCCAACATACAGTTACTTAGTAGAATAGCAAAAATAAACTGGTAGATGATAAATGTGTCACTTTAGTCTCAAAGTACCTGGGATAAAAAAACAAAACAAATGGGGCGCCTAGAAGGAGATGCGTTGATCCTACCTGTGCTCCGGTTCAAATGCGACAAAATGGCGCCTGGATGCGTTGCGACGATCCAGTGCGATGCGACAAAATGGCATCTCTGTTGTGATGCGACAATGTGGAGGCAACGCTTACATGGCTGACAGGTGTGTGGCTAACTCAGTGGTTTTCTGAGCCGTGACAGGCCCTGCAACATGCTTCCCAGGTGATGCGACGAAACCCTCAGTGATGGCGACATGCTTCTCCGGTGATGCGAAAGCACCCTCCGTGGCAGCGGCACGCCGCTCTGCTGATGCGATGGCAAACAGCAGCGTCACGCTTCCTCGATGATGCAACAGCGGCTGCTGCGACAGCGTCACGCTTCTCTCTCGTTGCATCGCGCTTCCAGCTCCCCAATGCAAAAAGGCCTCACTCACAGTCACAAGCCTTCCTGGCAGACTCGAACTCCCAGCAAGGGAGTTCAGGGAAGCTGCAGATGAAGTCCTTTTGGGCCTGAGACTTCAGAAACAGGAGGCCAGCTCTTCTTAGGCCCTTGGAGACTTTTCTCCTGAGGGACATGGCACACAGCAAAGTTTGTCTTCAAGCAGGGGACACAGCACACAGCAAAGTCCCTTGGTCCTCTCCTCAGTAGAAACAGCAAACTGCAGGCTAACCCAGACACACAGAAAGGGCAGTACCTCCCCTATTTCTCTTCTGCTGATCTTCTTTGGCAGGGATTTCTCTTGATCACAAAGTAGTCTAACTTTCAGGGGTTTCAGCTCTCATATTTATACCCCAAATGTCTTTGTTCTCTATGTGTGAGGGGTTCTGGACCGAGTCCAAACCACTTCTGGGTGCACTCCACCAGTGCACAACTTCTTTCTTAGTCAGTGTGGGCCTGGGTCATCACAGGAGGTGGAGCCAGCATTGTGGAAGGCAGGCACAGCCCTATTCAGGCCCAGGTGTTACTCCTCCCACCACTCCAAATGCAGATAGGTCTATTCAGCCTAGTGCTGACTCATCCAGACTCCTGGAGCCACCCCAGCCCCTGTCACTCTCAAACCAGACAGTCAATCACAAACAGACAGAAGCACACAAAAAGGTTGAAAAAGAAAATAGCCACTTTCTAAAAGTGCTATTTTTAAACACAGAATTTAAAAACTATCCTTCCTAAAAGATGTGTTATTAAATTCTGAGTTCAGGGATATCAAATTTCTATCTTTCTCCTGTTGGAAGATATGCAGGTAAATATGTTGCCCACTATTCCCTATTCAGTCCTATGGGCAAGATAGCCTTGCAATAGTGAACAACAAAATTGGCAGTATTTCACTATCAGGATATGTGACCCGCACTAGTACATGTCCTACCTTTCACACACACTGCTCCCTGCCCAGGGAGGGTACCTTGGGTCTACCATAGGGGTGTCCAATGTGTAAGAAAATGGAAGAGTAAGACCTGACAAGAGGGTGCACTGGCCAGGTCTACATGGCAGTTAACAGACTGCGCACAGGCACTGAGGTGGCAGGCCGGAGACCTCTTTTTAGCGCTACTCATATGGATGGCCCAATCAGTGCTGCAAGACCACTAGGGACCTACTGGTAAGACGAATATGCCAATCATGGATAACCAATCACCATAATAATTTACAGGGAGAGCATATGCACTTTAGCACTGATCAGCAGTGGTAAAGTGCCCAGAGTCCTATAAACAACAACCACAGGTCAGTAAAAACAAAGGAGGAAGAAGCAAAAAGTTTGGGGATAACCCTGCAAAAAGGGCCATTTCCAACATTAACATTGTAAACCAAGGGCTAAATTAAACTTGTGAATGTCCGCCTTGGTTATTAATTAATTCCGGATTTGATATGCAAGCTCAGAAAGTTGAATCTAGAACTTTAAATGTATATTACAACTAGAATATATGTTACCACTCACTCTCACTGACATAGAGTTCTAGGCACTCTGATGTGATGAATTATTCTTGAAATCTACCTCATCCCAATTAGAAAACGGGTAATATCCACTCATCTTAGGACTCTTTTCTGGTGTATGCCTGACAATTGGGGATGAGCAATGCCATCCCAAAATTAATAGAAGAGATCTTAGATCTGTATCAATAAGAGGAAAGTACAGAACACTAGACTAAACATGTGGGGTGTTTGAAGGTAATTACCCTGACAGTAATACAATGAAACTCTCTCCGAACTCTATATAGACTTAAAAAGTGAATGCAAAATATGTAACCCTGATATACATTGCGATACTTGACTTTCTTAGTGCATTTGCATATCTATGTATATGATGCATCTGTGTCTCCTAATGCACATATTGTGCTTCTTAATATGAAATGTTTAATGAATTCATGACCTATATGCTTCACAGTGTGTAATTGTCATCCATAATTGTTAGTGGCTCTCATTTGAGGTAGCCTGTGGTGTTTCTTCTGGTGTTTCCTTCGAAAACATTTTAACAGATTGATTTTCAAGGTATACCATTTTTTTAATTAATCGATGTTTTGCTGACTCTTTTTTTATCATAATTGAACCCGTCGGTGACAGACCACCTGGAGAAGTGCTTCGCAGTCGTTTTTCCCTGCACCTCTGAATAGTCATGCTGATGCAGGGCCCATTTTGGATGTTTCCTTTATTGTCTGTTGAACCCCTGTCATTGCTGTTTGTGGCTTCATGGCTGGGTCTTATTTATGTTTCAATATTCACAGACATATAAATATGGGAGTTATCTCCTCATTGGAGTCAATGTGTGTGCTCCCCATAAGGGTGCTCAAAATGTCAGTTTCTTTCAGCACATATATCAATGGCTTATATAGGTCACCCTCTGTGCTTCTGATTGTGGCTTCTCTCTCCTGAGGGTTACGCATACCTAACTTCCTGATCTTAGTATCCAAGGGCACATTTTCTTTTTACATAACGTGGAAATTTTGAAGCACTGCCATATATCATACTCGTACATCCCAACAGTGGACACACATATACATGATTGAAATAATTATAGACCCTTTATCACCTAAGTTGATTAGATACTTTCTGCCGAGGTAGACTCATTTTGAGCCACCGTTGAATATGTCTAACACTGGACCTTGGATGACTATTCGTTTGTTTCTTTGAGACAAAAATGGGCTTATAATTGTATCCTTTCCGCTTAGAATGGCGACCCCCCCAAAAGCAGAACTTCTAACCCATCCTGATGTTGACCCTGTCATTAATAAGAGACAAGGGGGTCAGAATGTCAAATGTACAAATGATATGATATATGTACCAATCTGTAAATATCTGGCAGCATCTGAAGTACTGGGGTAATTTTATCTGCTATTTATATTCCTATATGTTTTTCACCTCAGCTACTACATTTTAGACATTGCTCCAGTGTTGCACTATTTTCTGATAATTGCATGAAAGTTGTTGACTGATGTATTTGGTGCATACAAGACCTCGCCCGCACTGACATTTTAATTGGTTCATGTACTGACTGTGTTTCAAGCACCTTAGTTATGAAAGATCATGTAATGGCTGCTATGGGAGCCATCTTCCGCTTGACAAAAGATGCCAAGTTGCCATTCAGAATTCCTGGTTTTCCCTGTGTCTTTAGGTCATTGTTCCTTTCTCTGCACCTCTTGCCCTACTTCATTTTTATGGGCTTCCTTCCTACCTTTGTAATGATTTAGGCACTGTCTCCTGCCTCTGGGTTCCCAGTTATTTCCAAATGTAGTCTTTTTCTGAAAGTGTAAGATGTTCATTGTGTATCATGAGTTCGTCTTGATGGGAGACCAGGTTCAAGGCTGTTCCTTGTCACCTTTCTTAGTCACTGTGATCACACATACCTCCGGCATACATTAATGTTCTTTGCCTGTCCCCCCTTCATGTTCATCATTCTGAAATAATAGTTCAGAACTGTTTTCATGATGTGTGCTGTGCCCATTTGCTTAAACACAACATGGAATTGATATACTTAGATTTCTTCCTCACCAGTTTGATTGGCTGTGGAAATGACTTAAGGTTCAGGTTTTGTAAGTTGTTCCAACAATCTCTCTGAAGCACCTCAAATACAGTTTCCGTGCATTTAAAAACGGACTAATTTCCAGTTTGGAAATGCAGCTCTCAATTCTTTTGCAGGAGTAGTACATTTGGAAATCTTAATATAGCCTTAGAGACCGCCATAGCGGGCTCTACCATCATTAAAAGCCTGCTCCATCTTTAATGACCAGTAGAGCCCACTACAGAGGGCTCTAAGGCAATGAGAACATTCTACCCCTAGAGAGAATAATGTTCTCATTTGTAAAACAAAGGTCTCACAGAGTCCGAGGGGTTTGAAATCCCATTGGGCTCCATGAGGCCTTTGTTAAACATTTTAATGTTGGAATGGTGATGCTCCGCACTTCTACCAGCCATTAGAAACCCAGAGCACCCCATAGGTCTCAAGGAGCACCCAACATTCCAGTCTTCTAATATATTAGGATTCACTCCATTCAAACCAATGGGCACATTCTAAGGTCAGTTGTTATTATTCATTGTGAAGTTAGCAGCAAAGCAATATAGCTGAAACTACTTGCCTAGAATAAGGCAACAACGTGCCTCTCTAATGCTGTCCACAACACATTCCGCCAAAAGTAGCCACCAACTATTAAACATCATTAATTAGTGCTTTGTTTCCATTTTAAGCTGTGCAAGAACATTCCTTCTCAATCATCTAAATCATCCATTAGTACGATTAATTATTGCCTCTATGTGGGGACCTGGAGCTCAACGTCTAGACATTGAGCATATTTGGGTGCTTCTAATTAAGGGATCAACTGACAGTCCTAGGTTGCTTTTTAAATGTCAGATCCATCAATGGAGAAACTACTATTGGGGCATTCTGTCCACATTTCTTCTAATATCAGTGAATACAAGGGCAGGGCGTATTTTCCTTCAGGATCTAATGTGGTTCCACTATCAATATGTCCTGGATCTCATGTTGACAATGTGGCATTGGTGCCCGCTCAGTCCTCAAGTATTTTTAAAGCTGTGGAATTCGGAAATGTATTTGCCTTGAGCGTCGGCTTAGCTTCCTATGGTACATCAGACATTTTCTGTGCGATATGTCACTTAGTCCACCCATATGGCACAAAACAAGCTAATATCATTAGAGAATGCCTCTTTAAAACCATCCATAACAGTCAGAACCTGATAAACCCACCTCTGAAAGATGGCATTAGAATTATTTATTCTAAGGGGTATCACTCATCATTGTTGGTGTCCTTCGTGCATAGAGAATGCTGTCGGCAGAACAGCCTATGAATCGAGATGAAAGTATGCCATTTGCATATAATCCACATAGAATTCCTTGGCTAGGTAATTACCCTTCAAGGATGTCTGATAGATCCATTACCGTTTTAGACAGTTGCAGGGTGGGTAGCACACACCTGTGCATACGAGCTCCAGTGCTTTTGGGGGGGTTGTCATGTTCAAGATGCTCAACAGGAATTGTCTGCTGTATAAATGAGTGACCTTAAGAGCATTTGTTTCAGGAACTACTTCATACTGAAATAAAATAATTATTGAAGGCCCTAAGCATTAGGGGCCAGGCACACAAAACTATGTATGTTGACCATCAGCCCATGCAGTTCCAAAAATCTACAAAGGTTCTGACAGTCTGGCAGTGGTGCTGCTTGCTCATTTGACTGAATTTGACCTTACATTCACGTTTTGCCACAGATTGTCCCAGGAATTCCTTGCCTAGACATTTCTGATGTCCAGTCAAACTGAGGTGAGAATCACCTCTTTCTCATCCTTCAAAAAAGATCTTGATTGAGTGTGTCTTTCCAAGGCCATTTCCTCCTCCCTCCCTTCCTTTGGTTTCAGAAGATACACCCTGCCCCCACAATGGTAGTGCTGTCATGGACCCTTGTTTTAGCTCCAACGTACTAGCTTCCCAGTATGTAAAGCAGGAGATACATGACTGATTCAGCCTTGTTCACCATACGTCATGTTTCCATGGTAGACTAAACCACTTTTGTGACTTAGTTCCCCTTCCACTATTTAATATACCATCTTGGACTACATTTTTTCCTACATATACATGGAAGTGATGGACAAGAGCCATAACGCTTACACACATCATTTAAAATATGTATGTGTTAAGTTTGTTTCTTAGTATATATTTTTTACCTTTGCAGGTTATATTTTCTATTCATTCGTATAGTACATCTGCCAAAGGACCAGCGTGAGTAATCTACTGATTTTCTGGTACAGACAGCATCTATGACAATGCAGCAATGAAATTTTACGCATTGTTCCTGCATGTCTTTGTCTGCCATTGTACTGAATTTTCTATTGTGAAAAACATATAAAGTGCAGGTCATGGCTTGATATTTCCAGTTGGGGCAGTTTTGATCCCTCTATCTATGTGCTTTAGAAGTAGCACAACATAATTTCAAGAATCTTATTTTTTGGTATAATTGTGCTGTTTTTGACATTTACTTTTAATAGCAAGTTATATTTATAGAAGCAAAATGTCAATGTAAACAGGAGGGCAACTTACTTCTTTACTCAATCTACGGCATTCACAGTTGGCTCGTCAAATATATTTAAAAAAAAGGAACACATTTCGTCCAATGCTTCGTTTCTTCAATCAGGCAGGGAAAAAATAAAGATCGAATTGAAACATCTGTGTTGTTGTTAATGAAGGAGCTGAATTATGTAATTCTGACATGGTTGTTTTATTCTCAACATCACAATTCAATTTGTAGCTTACTAACTGCACCATGAGTTAGCGAGGCAGATGTTTCAATTAATTATCAATATCATGACCTTCCTGTTGTTCTGCTGGAAACACTTGACGAACTGATTGCAAATGTACATATTACACATTTACTACTCCAGTATAATTATATTTTCACATTTGATTGGCTGATCACATATGGGCCAATAGCTTGGCGGGAAACATTGTTTCGCTTTCCTCATGCACTGTTAAAGCACCTGCATATTCAAAACTTTGTAATCCCCTATTTCACTGATGTGCATGGTTGCATGCACTAATCCAATTAGGGAGCATGTTTCTCATTACCCTCAGTGGGTTGGGGGGGCATTACAAAGAATTACAGGCAGAGTTAATATTTCATGCAACACAGACAGCCACCTTGCTGTGCTGTGTGAAATAGAAAGGGAAGGAATACGAGGTATTAACTTATATGGTGAATTTCAGTCCTTTCATTGCACTGGCACAATGTGATGCCTAGCTCTAATGCAAGCACCCTTGAGTCGTGGTGCTAGGGTGCCTGCTTTGCAGGCAATATTGTTTTTGTACAGGAAGGAAAACTTTCCTGAACAAAAACAATCCTCAGAGGGATTTTCCTCTTTCCTTGCATGCTTCTGAGAGCAGCACACATAGAAAGAGGACACCACAATGAGAAATAAAGATAGCTCTACTCATTACGCCCCACCTGTGGAGGCATAGCATTATGACACATCCTCATGTCTACCACCAATGATAAATCCTGGAATGTGGCAAAAATCAATGGGTAGATGCGTGTGAACACCTATGCTCCATCCATGGAAGGCCTCCCTCAGGCCGAGTCACACAACGCTGTGAATTGTGCAGGGTTGCATTATGTTAGATGTACCTAGTCGCGCAGGGTCATGCAAAGAGGCCTTCAGGGCTTGATAAATCTTACTTAGGTGTTGCATCACTTTTGCGCCCCCTTGCCTGGTGCAGAGTTGACACAAAACCTTGTCAAATCTGGCATTAAGATTCCAACAAACAATCTTCTCTGCAATAACAGCCTGCACTCCATGCTCACAGTGAGAACCCAGCCTCCCTCTCAAATGCTCTCTATGGGCCCTTCTTTCAGATGCAAAAAGAACACCTAGAGCTCTCAAGCACCCTCACACCCTCCACCTCATCATTGTTCAGGTGGCCTACCTGCACACCATGGCAGATGAAATTGCTCTTAGTTTTTTATAATTTCATGCCAGAAGTATGCCATTTTACAGTCGTGGGAGAACCTTCAAAATTAAGTAACATGTAGTTCAATTGAGCTGAACCAAGACCACAACTATCAAAATGAATACAAGAAGTAGACTGGGAAATTACCACTAAAGTATAATCGTGTGGTGATATGTAGTCATTTGGTAACAGTAGCCACTTCTTTCTTGGTTTAGATACGCTGAGTTGTGCAGGCCCACTCACAACTAGTGGATGCCAGCTTAGCTATCTGGGCACTGTGTGGATGAAATGGTGAATACAGTAGCTTTATATTAAGCACTGGAAGAACTCCTGTTTGTGTTGCTAAATAATAATAGTATTTTAGTTTTTGAATTGTCTTTTAAGATTTTTGAACACGTGTGAAAGTGTTGCTCATTCTTTGGCTCAGAAACACAACTTCAGTAATCCAAAATGTTTAAACGTAACCTGTTTTCAAACTACTTTTTCCCCCAAACAATACCTGCAATTGAGGATTTAAAATGGAAAGAACAAAAACGCAGGCCTGCTGTTTTGCTCATCCCCCTTTTCATGACATCTGCAGCTGCTCATCATTTGTCCGTGTATTTTGTGTGATTTATAATTGTCTCATGTTTTAACACAATGGTGCAGTCTACCGCTGGGGCTCTGAGTTCAATGAAACTCCCACTGCCTTCTGAGCTACTGTAATTGAGAGACTTTTGTTGGGCTGACATTGAATCAATGTTCACTGAACGTCTCGGGTGGCTGGTTTACCTTTATGTCAGAACCCACCGTGACACCTTGTTATCATCTTTCTTTCTTGCATGCACAATAGGAGCAGGTTGTTCACTTTTAGGGCAGAAAAGATCATGTGGCTTGGTGCACAATTTGGTTTAAAGCCTGTTGAAAAATTACTGAGTTTTGTGATGCCTGCTTGTTTTCTTTAAAACACAGTCTACCATCAATGACTAAATTAGACAATTCCCACTTTTCAGGAGAAAATGTATTTTTAATATTTGTAATTGCAGGTACCTTAATCATGCTCCATTTAAATTAAAACATATGTTGAAAATCCATGTAAGCTACCTTACTTCTGCTTTTGTGCAATATGTTACAGTTTTCCTCGGTGTGATTTATATAGAGGAGCAGCACCATGGGCAGTTTGCATATGGAATATGGGAGGACCCTCTCTTTAGTAGCATTGTGTGCAAACAAATCATGGACTGCAATGAGGCCCAAAGTAATTATGAGTGACTCAGAATAATTCAACATTTCATGTACCACTTGTTTTAATCTGGTGAACAGGTTGGCTGGAGGGTTACATCACTAAATGGAAACATTCCCCACACACTCTGCGTTCCATCGAAGGTCATGTACCTTTAAGTCTAACACTCTCTTTGAGCATTGAACTCACATTTTCCTCTCTGGAATGTTAGCCAGCAGCTCTCCGTTCACAGCCCTGGATAATTCTTAACAACAAAGTGCCTGATTCCGATCTTGGTCGGAAGGGCTCCAAATCATATTTGGGTTTACCTACACTGATCCGGAGCCCTTCATTCCGACCGACTCGTTCCCAATTCCAAACGAATGCCTGGAAACCCTTACCTCTGACCGAATCGTTCCCGGAGAGCATACGAAGAGATAGAGCCCTCCTGAGCCAAATTGTATAGCACAATGGAGTAGGTTTTCCAAGCGAGCAAGTACAAAGAACGATTAGAACAGCCTTTGAGATTCCTTTTGCCCAGATCAAAATGGCAGCCAGAATCAGTCTTTGGGGGCCTGTAGCAGGCTCCCCTTCATCCGGGGCCCTCTGACTCATACCCGTGGTGGTACCTATGGGTCCCCCCTTTTAGACCATGCACACTGTGGCAGGTACCAAGGGTTGCCTGCCACAGGGTGCATAATGATCCCCAACCACCCTTTTTATCAATGGGAGCCTGTATATGTGTTCGGTACACAGGCCCCCATTGAAGTCAATGGAAGTCCAACCGAATCTTATACGGGTGCATTCAAATGCATCTTACTTGTTTGATTGGACTCCCTCGACATGAGTCGTACCGGAAGCATTTCGGACATGAGTTGTTCAATTTGCTTTCCGACCTAGAAAGGAATCGGGCCCAAAGAGTGAAAAATCTAAATGTGTTCCCTCCTCAAAAAGTGGAGAGAACTCCCTACAGCTGAATATCTCAAGGCATACAAACACGCCCTAAATACCATCACATTCACCCTCACATCAACCAAAATCTCTTATGCTCATGGCTTATCTCCAAACTAATCTTCCTTTCTCAGAGATTTGCTCTCACTATTAACACATTCATTTCCTCTCCTTGCACTCCTGTCACAAATTCCTCCTTAGGGGCTGATCACCGTGCATCACACTTCACACAAAGATCTCTAAAATTATAATGAGGCTAGTCGAACTTCTTTCAAACCTGCCCCCATCTTGCTAAACGTATTAAATATGTGAACACAAAGTAAACAAAAACACCTCTTCACTTTAAGGGAACTCCTGAAAACGCCTCATCTGAAAACTTTTTCCTGACTTTCCTTTTTTGCTTCCCTTTCTCTCATGCTCCTCCACTTCTTTCCCTATTTCCCCGCTGTGGTATTTCTAGTCTCAAAGCTGCCAACATCTCTTTTAGTCTATTTGACATTTTCAGCCCCAAATGAAGAAACCTCTAGTCTGACTCTTGCATGTGCTCGCTTACCAGTTGTATAACATAATATTGAAGTAAAAATATCGTGATTCAAAAATATTGTTGAAAAATATTAAAAACCCTAATCAATTTTCTTTAAACTGTATACAAGATACATGAATACCGACAGCAAATAAAACTGACAATAAAAATATAATTTGAAGCAAAAAAGCTATAGAAAAGCACAAAGTTATAGAAAAATCAATATTGACAACGCAATACATCAAAAGAAACATGACCTAAATATCAACTAAGTCAAACTCAAACAACAAACTGTTGCTAAATAAAACACCAAATATAAATAAAATGTAATATTTCACAATACTATAATATAAATTGAAGAAATAATACATATATAACGAAAACACATAAATAATACTAAAAAGCATAACTATTAAACACAAGGCATAAACAAACCTTAAGTTGATCAAATGTAAACAAAAAGTTGTTAAATAAGTGGAAACAAAATTCCAATGAAAAAGAGTTTAAAGAGAGAGCAGCAAACAGAACAATATTGCTGCACTTGAAGCAACAATACCAGGAGATTATTACTTGTCTGAGTGGAAAGGCACAAGGAACAATTGTACTATGACAGGAGAAAATAATCTCAATCTTAACTAAAGTAAGTACATACAAATAAATAAAAAACATTAACATACATTTTAAACAATGTTTAACACATTAAACTCCACATCTGACATCTTTTTAATTTACTTATGCTCAATACAGATAAAAAGACCAAAGACATGAATATTAATCACTAAGAAAAAAGGAAAAGCCTGACATTCTTCTGAAAATAATAGCATCAGAAAAGGCACAAAGTAATTGTGAGTATAGCAATTAAAAGTCAGACAACAATATCATTTATGGGTTATAATGGTAATGTTAAAAATAGTTAATTATTAAGAATACAAAATTAAACCTAAACTATACACAAAAACAAATGAATAACAAATTCGTTTTCTGTCACATATCCAAACGCAGAAAAAAAATGCAAGTACTAGAAAAAAGAAACATTTCTGAAAATCTACAACCGACATGACCAAAAAAGATAAGAAAGACAAAATAGAAGTGTATGTGGTGAAATGTTATGATGTATATAATAATAACGATATAATATTATATAATACAATATGATATGATATGATATAATATAATATAATATAATATCATATATTATAATATAATATAATATAATATAGATTGTTCAATATTATTATGAACCACAGATCCAACAATGTCAGAAACTGCAACATATAAGAATCTCACAAAGGAAAATGCTTTTTAAGTTTCATAGTGTGATGTATTCCTATAGGTACTGTATCGATTTCCCTATTCCTAACCCTGGTTTGGTTAATAATTAACTAGCAGCCATCCAACGGTGCAAAAACCATTATCTGATTAAGCCACACCACGGCACAGAAGCGCGTTATCTGATTAGGTCATAATGCATGCCATCTAATTAGACAAGCGATATTCCTCCAGCCCCTGATAAGGCATACGGAGTTCTCAAAACAAATCAAACCTACAGCGACCTGGGAAATTCCCATAGCCATTGTTTTGATTTCACCGAGAACTTCAGCAAAAGAATATGCGAACGAGCCCGTTCATATGACATCCTTATTGACGTATATATGTCCATCCTTACGTCAATCTCGGCACCTTTCAGGTATAAATATTACCGACATTGCCTTAAGCAAACACATGCGGTGGTGACGAGATCGGAGCAGCGAGACGTGCTGAGGAGCCCAGCAGAGAGCGAAGCCCACAGACGCTGCCCCGCCTTCCTGACGCGCTGAGAACGAGACGCTGCCTTTCTCCTGCTGAGAAATCCAGCTCCGGCGCTTCCAAGCAGCCCTCGCAGGCAGCTGGAATATCAAGACCTGGGATAAGAGATACCAGCCCTCCATCATTCTAGATCTCAGGTACAGAACTGAATAACCCCTTGCAGAGAATTCTCGAGTCAGTCCCTTGGCAAAACAAACTTAACTTAAACTGCTACTTATCTACTCCCGCCCACGTATTAGGCTTAGGTCAGGTACATTGGGGTAGGCGTGGTTAGAAGCACCAGTTGAGTACGATTAGTCAAATGTATATATGTATGTATCTATTTTATCCATTTTAAAGTATCATATGGCTCAGAAACCATATCAATGCTTTTACAGTATTATTTTATAATTCTGTCTCTACTGTATGCACTTTACTTAACTACAAGTATTGCAATAATAGCGATTCATTTCTCTTGTATGAGAAAAGAGACTGATCAATAAATAACATCTTTTATTGAACCACGCCCATCTCTTATTTCTCTGCAAACTGGTGAAACTAAGAATGCACGTACTGACTGAGTAAAATAAGTTGTCTATTGTTTTCACACGACTCTAGAGATACACTCTTGATTAGGGGAGAGCAAAGTTGTCATGTTCTATGGTTGTCAGAAACTAAATCCCTTCTTGTCTATCCAGGGAGGTTAAAATCCTCCTTGCCTATTCGAGAAAGTTTCTAGTGAACTCTGAGCTAGCTGGCAAACACAAAACTTTAAGTCTAATATCCTCGGTAGAAGACCTAGTTAACCTCTGCCCTAGGTCTATACTATTGAAGATATTATTCCAATGCGCAGAGCCTATTGGGATAATAGGAACTACACTACATGGCGCCCAACGTTTGGATAGGCGATAAAACTAACGCAAGACATTAGAGTAACTCAGTCGTGCTTTTTCACACAGACCCCTTTTTTCCCATAATACTCCAAAGACGTCTAGAGTGGGTGAAAGGTCATATCCGCCAAACCTCGCAGGAGGAGACTCCTATGTATGGTTCTTGGTTTATTCAACGTTGAAGGATACACTGTTCCAAAATATTGTGCATCTAATTTTTGTTTCCATAGAAACCTGATCTGCAAACACACAGAATAACCTTTCTGTCAGTAAAATGACAGAAAGTCAAGACGAAAGGGAGACAGTCAGACTAGCAGCTGAACTCCTAGAAGCAGACAATACTCTACTGGAAATTACCCAAATGCAATACTCATCCGGTCAACATAAGGAAATCTATAACCTTAAAACTTATAGAAAATGGACTGACACCAAGAGGTGGTACAGTCATATTCGTAATTGAGGCACACGAATATCGGCAGACAGAGGTATTCTATTCATGGATAAACTTTCCAGCAGAAAACGCTGTAACAAAGGACTTCCACTATTACAAAATAGAGGAACCTCCTAGTGAGTACACTCCTTTCGAGGAAGTGGAAATACCACTCAAATTCCAAGAGCACCTGCTCTTGTTTCATGGCGCCCTAAAACATAATAATCACATCACCAGGCTCGGTCCACTAGGTAGACCAGGAGCAACGTGGCCGGTCCTAGCCGGATATACACCACATCCAGACATTGAAGAAATGCCTGCACCAGAGCTTTTAACACAGCTAAAACAATTAATAAAAATACATAGACAATTAGTCCAATATGTAATGCGGACTTCAACAATCCAACCAGCAATTAAAATTCCACAGCTGACCAATCATCAGGGGAACACAAATAAAATTACACCACAGAACATACAGTCCTGTCTAGGTAAGGTACCCGCAAAACAGGAACAAATTCCTTTCTGGCTAGCACAAAAAATAACTCAAATAGAGGCGGTGTTTCCAGATACCACCCCTGTTGAGAAACATAGGATTCTGACTATCTGTCTTCCAATGGGAATCGCACCACATGTGGAGGACTGTGACACTTGGGGAACAGTCTTTGCTTCCATTTACACAAAAACACATGGTGTACCATCCATGTCAGTAATACCAGATGTGCTAAAACCGATTCAGGATGAATACGGTCCAGAACCCGCCTTAACTCTCGGTATGAAATTACTGAAAGATTTCAAGCAGGTCTCGGCAATATTATTACCCAACATAAAGGGAGAAGCAGCAAATGTGGCGATTCGCCAGAGGTTAAAAGAGACAAATATAGCAGACCAACCATCTGAAATTGCCAGAATCATAGAAAAATCCTATGAAGAACTAGGAAGAGATAGTTTGGGTGGAATACCAGTGAAACCCCAACTAGTTGAAAGTCCTGAAAAGGTATTTATAAAAAATAATTTAAACAATCAAAAAAAGAGCTGGGATGAAAATAAACAATCCAATCCTAAAGAAAAAAGATTCCAGTCCAGAGGAAGGTCTCCTTGGCAGAGAGAAAGATCTCCCGACCAAGGACGCAAGTCTCCCCAACGGGAGCCCTCTGTGAAAAAATACAACCTTAGAAATAGGGATAATATAAAGAAACCTGATAGATATCAAGATATTGATACACGTCCCTCTCAATCTTTTCAGACTCCCTCGCAGAAATCGGAATGAAGAGGACGATCAGAACAAAGGAAAGAGCACGTCAAGTCCAAAGACAAAGAACCTGCTCATCTGAATAAAAAATTACAATTTCCAAAAAAGAAGGTAGCCAGTATTAAAGTAATCAACAATGCCGAGAATACTGAGGACACAGCTGAAAAACGGAGAATGGGCTCAGACAATGCTAGACAGCGCAGCAGAAGTGAGCATAGCTCGCAAAGTCCTTATGAATCATCTGGAGACAGTGGACACGAATGAATACATTCAGGTGGAAACTGCAGATACCAGAGTTAGCAAACCTCATAAAATATATGAAATAACATTGCATATAGAGGGGGATAAGACTAGAAAAATAAGGGGACTATTTTGGGATAATTTGTCCAAGGGCTATGACATCCTTCTAGCTGAACAAGACTGGCCTCCAGAGTTTGTCAGGGAGTGCCCACATGGCGAAGAAATAATTATGCCTGCCTTCTCAAACCATATTCCAATTCATAAAAAATATACACTTGCAAGAAAGTGGGCAGTAGCTCACGCCCCTGCCTTATATAAAAATCATGTGGGATGGGATGAGGACTCTCCTCCTCACAAAATCCAGTTAAAATCACAACCTACTGCCCAGAGGCAGTACCCGATTAAGCAAGAAGCTAAAAAACAGGTAAAAGAGATCCTAGATCAACTTGAATACCAGGGGGTGATTGAAACTTGCACCTCACAAATGAACAACCCTTTGTTTCCTGTCTCCAAGCCAGACAATTCATATCGTCTTGTTTTGGACTACAGACACCTTAACTCATGTTGCAAAACATTTGCAGTACAAAACTCGCACAGTGCTGCACTAATGAATAACATAGTGCGCAAAAAATACAAAACAACCTTAGACATTTCTAATGGTTTCTTTTGTCAAAATATAGCACCAGAGAGCAGATATTTGACGGCGTTCTCAATAAATGGCACGCAAAAGAATTTCTGTCGTTTGCCCCAGGGGTTCAAGAACAGCCCAGGATTATTCTCAGCGAGAGTAACAGAATTACTACAAACATATGATGACGAGGCATTATCTTATGTCGACGACATCTATCTAACAGACGATGACTTGGATACTCACTTGAAGAGAGTGAACACCATAATACTTGGGTTCGCAGCAGAGGGTTACAAATTCAACTTTAAAAAGTCAAGAATTGCCCATCTAACAGTCCTGTTTTTAGGATATGAACTATCAAGTGAAGGCAAAAGCCTGGCTGACAATTTCCTAGAGAAATGTGCTGTAATCCAAGTACCCAGAACACTAAAAAACCTACAATCAATTCTAGGCTTCCTGAATTTCGGAAGAACTTACATTATAAATTATGCAGAGAGAATTAAACCTCTCTATGATCTAATAAAACCAGATTTTAAAAGAATCAATTGGACTCAAAAACACACAGAAATTTTGAGATCTTTACAAACAGATATGTTAGTTAAAACAAAATTACAAACACGTGACAACACACGAAACCTTGTGATTCGAGTCATCCCAGGAAGATGCGGATTCACATACCTGACCTGTAATGAGGGAGAGAAGGTACCAATAGCATACAAATCACATTTGTACACAGAAGCTGAAAAAAGGTTCAGCATTAAGAAAAACATTGTTCATGCGGTTCAAACAGCTGTAGAAAAAGAAAAATACCAAGCAGACGGTAGACAGGTTACAGTCAGAACAGCAGAATCAGCTTTTGAGGCATTAACAACACCATGTAATTTACCGACAACTGCACTAAATCCAGAATGGATACAATGGGTAAATTCTGTTGCTACAGACAAAGTAAAATACTATTTTGACCCGGAAATGAAAGAATTAAAATATCTAGAATATGAGAAAGAATACCCTCTGCCAATCGACATTCTGCCTTTACGACAGTACGCCTGTGTAATACATACAGACGGGCATGCTCAACCCTCAGTTTGGGGAGAGCTGGCTTACAAGGCCACATGCGAAATTGTAAAAGAAGTGTGGCGCGGAGGTAAATTAAGACCTCTACTTACAAAAACACACTCAGTGAAAAATAATTCAGAACAACAAACGGAAATAATTTCATTAAAAATGGCGCTAGATAATGCAGATCGCGAATTCCCGACACTTATTGTGTGCGATTCGTATTACTGCGTCAAAACATACAATAACGATTTGAAGAAATGGATTCAAAACGATTACAAAGATGACACAGGTGCAACAATAAAGCAAAAAGTGCTTTGGGAACAAGTAGTTCTTTTACAGAAAGAACTACCAAAAACTCACGTGATACATTCACTGAGTCATCAGCGTGATGGCGTTCACGTTGCAGGGAATTCATTGGCTGAGACAGCCACAGCGGTAGCAACTAAACCGGCTTCCGTAGCTACAAAAAAGCGTACAGAAAAACACATTGACGGTGAAAATGTGCTGGCGGTGAAAACGTCATCAAAAATCGACTGCTCGGCGCTACCGATCAATTATCCACTCAATTATACATACATAATCGATGCAAACTCCGTTCCTTTTGCTCGAATCCCTGGAGTGGGGGATAGAGTGATTCCAAACACGGACAGGAGAGGCTTGTTAATAGCAGACGCACATATGGGTGAGGGTCTCAGACACCTTAAGCTAAAAGATTCTCTGGAGGAATTACAATCAGTGTACTGGTGGCCAGGCATGAGCCTGCATCCTCACATTTTTGTAAAAAACTGCCCAGACTGCAATAGAGATCGCAGTTGCGAGCGAGGAGGACTATTACCATGGCACTTCACTCCAGAAAAAGAACAACAATAAGAAAGTACCCATCACGAAAAAGCGTTATATTAACATAAAAAGATTAATTTTCACTTATAATGTAGACCCCAGCGCTCGGCTGACGTCTGGACTGTTATACAAAGATTTGCGAGTCTAGAATGGCATATACGCTAGGAGCATGCTACGTTTTGACTAATGTATTCCCTTTAGCCCTCAAGCTTATGGGGAAGCATGGCCAAATGAGCATAGCATAGCGGGACTCTTCTCACTTCCTTCCTGAGGGATACAGGATGGTGTAAAGAAAAAAACAAGACATAAAGCAATCTATAACGGAAAAGGTATTAGGTTCGGGTACTGGGTGGGTCAAACATCTAATAAGTGTCCAACGTAGTCTAAATAACCTGCCAAGGAATTCTCTGAAAGGGTTCAGTCCGTACGAACTATTGTTCAGGACTAGAATGATAATCCAAGATCTTGATAGTCAGACTTTAGTGGTTAAAGACAAAAGCTTTGATATCAAAGATCGTTTGGCTATTTTGCAGGACTTAAATGAAACAAGAAAAGACCTGAGCAACATAAAACTGAAACAACAGCCAACAACCACTGAAGAGAAACCACCTGTCCCAGCAAGGCCTGTCTGGATTCCAAAAGTCGGGGATCTAGTCAGAGAAAAGATCGCGGTAAAGAAGGAATTTGGGCCTTCTTACAGAAAAGCAGTTCCTGTCTTGTCTGTCAACGGGACAAGATCAGTAGTACTACCGCCCCTTGCTGGTAAAAAGGAGAACCGAGTTGTATCCATCGACCTGGTTAAACCACAATCATGTGGCCGATAACAAACAGTAGGCCAAGTGGACTCCCAAGAAGTAGCAGAACACCAATGTTTGCTACGAATACAGAGGCTCAAAATGGAAGACTGATCACATTTGGGAAATCTACAGTGAATCAACAAGGACTATGCAACAAAGCAATGGAACTTGAACCTCTTAAAACCCAAATTAAAACTTTTCATCAAGAAATAACAACCTATGATGATGTAACTGCAGACTTTACTAATGAAACAAAACAAAATCCAAAAACAATTGGAACAATTGACAGAACAGCATCCGGCTACTTCATCAACTTCGATGATTCATCTGAAGACCTGAGTGAAGCAAAGAAACAGCCATCAACAAAAACTTTTAAAGACAAAGCTAAGGAACTTTTTCAACAGCTGAAAGAAACCTATCTGATCTCTCCATGGATTGAATTTTGGGTGGCCTTCGGAGCATTTATCCTCATTCTTTGGCTCATCCTAGTACTATGTTTGGGACATTTCATTGAGGGGAAATATGCTAAAATGGACACAGCAAGCCAGAAAATCAACTTGGTCCTTAAACCACACACATCTTCACACATCGAGAAAACAGAACTTTCTTCAGTAAACTTCACAGCCAATCCTATACCAGGCGGTGTAGCATGGGACAAAACTGATTATGAAATCTATGGTCCGGTTGAAATCCTGAAGTATCCACACCAATTCAAGATCACATTGAGTGACTTTGTAAAACCAAGCTCATTTGCAGATGATTGGGACTTTGAAAGTATCAATGATATGATGTCTGATCTTGTTATGTCTGCTAAATTCACAGAACATGATTATTTGCAGGGTTCGTATAATTATGATCAGATGTTCTGCTACAACCATTATGGTAACCATTATCTACATAAATCTGCTCAACCTAGAAATGTTTTAAATTATAACCAATGGGAACATTGTGCTACTCCTCCAAAAGATAGCTCAAAAACATTTTATGATAAATATTCATACTTTTCAGGGTTTAACACAAGTAATGCAGAAACATTTTATTTCAAATTGTCAAATAAGACAGGTATGAAGACCATGCTTACAAACACAAAATTGATATATTCCGATTCATTCTTTGAACAAATGAATACATTTGGGTTTGATTTCTGGAACAATAATATTGAAGCAAAAACTGTTTGGGGTACAAGAGATTGGCAAGTACAAGGTATAGAATCATTGTTTAGAGCCTGCATGATCCCAGAACAAATTATATTTTTGAACGACACTATTCAACAAACTACCTGTCTTGGCTTAGCCAAAATCAAAGATTTGAACAAACCGTCTATTCCAAAGCCAACAGTGAACAGTAATAGCTCTATAGATGTTGAGATAGACGTAAACCATATATTAAACCAAAACAGAACACATCCTGTATGGAACAAATGGTTGATCTGGCCCACAGATACAAATAACTGTCAAGACAGATTCCTGAACAAAGAACAGGGGTTCACATTGACTAGGCCAGACCCTAGATATTCCCAAAGACAACATCCAGGGATAGTAACAACCTACAGCGTGGGCAAGCTCTGCCTTCAATGGCTACAAACGTCCACACTGGCTGAAATTAAGCAACACCTAACTTTACTTACAGAAGGTGCTGACTTGCGTGATTTCATATTGGGACCACGCAAACAGCGTCAAAAAGGTTTCATAGCGGCCTCTATATATGCAGCTTATAACGAAGTTTGGAAAGTAACTCAAATTGAGACAGCAGAAAAAATACGGGAAATTGACCGTATTAATTTGGAAAAATCACTTTCAGTGGTGGACAATGGGTTAATGACTCTGTCCTCCAGAATATATTCTCTGGACAGCATTGTGTCTTCAGCAATCGATACAATATTGCAAGACTTACTGATGTTACAACACGGTCAGTCCCAATTGCGTTCTATTGTACAGCTTGGCTATGTGCCTTGGCGTTTAATCAACACAACGTCATTATTTAATATCTTTAATCTCACTGATAAACAAATCAGTTTGGCACAGAAGGGTGCTGACTATACAATTCTGAGCATTGAAAAACTTGAGAGATTACCATTGACAATGTCAGAACGACCTGTCATTGAATGGATAATACATGGCATAATAAATATTCCGATAACTACTTTCCAGTTTCAATTCTGCCAAAAATATATACCGGCAGGCCAGTATGAAAGGTGGGGTAAAGGATACATTAAGTCAATATGGAACTTGCCCTATACACACGAATGGGTCAGCAATAAAGGCCAGAAAGTGTTTCTCAGTGGCGATAATTGTGCAAGATCACTGAGCGGTACACTTCTGTGTCAGGGTATTAGTTTGCACGGAGCCTGTGAAGGAACTTCAAATAACCTTTCATGTTACCAGCTAGGCACACCTGCAACACGAATAGAACCATTCTTTAGGAGACTCTCGAACGGGAGTTACATTCTAATTGTAGATCGCAGATGTTGTAGTTTGCTGCCCGGAAAACCTTATCTCATAAATGTGACTAGGAAGGTCATGTGCTGTGAACATGTATTGTTCCCCAGCGACTCTGCAGACAGGGAGGCAAGGTTATGGCCCGATTTGAAAATTGCTTCTATTCGAATAGATACTTTAAGCAGAATGAAGACTGTGCTCCTACAGACGCCGACGAGGCCCACGTCATCAAAAGAAACGTATGATCTCCAAGTTGCAAGGACAACAGAAGAGATTCAATCATTGTTATCAACTAATTCCCCCATACATTTCGCAGAAATACTGAACGAAATCTTAAATATTTCTGATACCACTGGTATCTCCAGTGTATTTAAAGCAGTGTTTTCGGGTGCTTTAACTCCATTCAAAGTTATCCTGGGTATTTTTCCAGACTTTGTCCATTCCATTTTTGGCGGACTTCCTCTCCTTTTAGGACTAGTAGCGGGTATTCTATTTTTGATCCTGTTATTTCGCTATGGCAAACCATGTCACAGACAAAACACCTGCGACAAGGGAAGAAATGATCCTAGCCATTGGCTACCGGGACCGGGTAACTAAAATCCTTGGACTATCCCGGCTTAGAGACCTAAACATGACTTGGTTTCTTTCATTAAGACCAATGTGGCAAAGTTGTGTTATGCCTGTATTAAGATGCTTGCTATGCGGCGAAGAATGCGTGTTGGACACCTGTCTGGCACTACAATCGGATGTGCCAATGGACACAGATACCTTGTTGGGTCCGGTAACGGCTCATGCATTGTGCTGTCCCCAGCGGCTACCAATCCTGATGACGGCATTCGTGGAGTCTTCACCACTACGATTGAGGGGTAGTGAAGTACAAGATGAAAGCAGCATCGATCAGGTACGACCTTCAGTCAGCTATGCTGATCAAAACATCAATGGAGGCAATCATGCTCAAGCTCATGAATGCATGGTAACAACTTTTTCCGAATTAGTGGAACTTACGCAAGAAGCTGTTGACAGTTTTTTCAACAGTCTAAATGATATGATGTTTTCACCAGAACAGCAGGAATAACTTTGAGCAAATTGGCACTCGGAGTTCCCTACATGCTGAATTTGGCCTTCAACTTTTTAAAGAAAAGCGATATGAAAAATTCTCTCATAATTTTTTTCAGACTGCAAGAACTTTTCCCCAATTCCAAAATATTTACGATTTTTGGGACACTTATCTTCTGCTTAAAGTAGACGTTATTCTTAGAGAACTAAATTTCTATTTTTAGGTAGTCACAAGACATTCGCTATGCTAGCACTGTTATACATAAATTTATGATTGTGATGAAATGGTCTCGCATCTTTTTTTCTGTATTTAGAGCCATTTCATGTGTAATTTTCGCATTTATTGATGCTGAATTTAGAAATATGCGTTATATGTTTAGCATTATTAGACAGCTTGTGCATATAGTATACGTGACAGTATATGTGATTGTGTTTCATATATTCTATAAAATCCAATTTCCGGAATGCATATAAATGTATTTTTGGGGTGGTACGGTATGCACAAACGCTACTGATATTCACTATGCCTAGATTTGTAAATATGGACATAGTCTACGTGGAGTGGGTGTGATGTATTCCTATAGGTACTGTATCGATTCCCCTATTCCTGACCCTGGTTTGGTTAATAATTAACTAGCAGCCATCCAACGGTGCAAAAACCATTATCTGATTAAGCCACACCACGGCACAGAAGCGCGTTATCTGATTAGGTCATAACGCATGCCATCTAATTAGACAAGCGATATTCCTCCAGCCCCTGATAAGGCATACGGAGTTCTCAAAACAAATCAAACCTACAGCGACCTGGGAAATTCCCATAGCCATTGTTTTGATTTCACCGAGAACTTCAGCAAAAGAATGTGCGAACGAGCCCGTTCATATGACATCCTTATTGACGTATATATGTCCATCCTTACGTCAATCTCGGCACCTTTCAGGTATAAATATTACCGACATTGCCTTAAGCAAACACATGCGGTGGTGATGAGATCGGAGCAGCGAGACGTGCTGAGGAGCCCAGCAGAGAGCAAAGCCCACAGACGCTGCCCCCCCTTCCTGACGCGCTGAGAACGAGACGCTGCCTTTCTCCTGCCGAGAAATCCAGCTCTGGCGCTTCCAAGCAGCCCTCGCAGGCAGCTGGAATATCAAGACCTGGGATAAGAGATACCAGCCCTCCATCATTCTAGATCTCAGGTACAGAACTGAATAACCCCTTGCAGAGAATTCTCGAGTCAGTCCCTTGGCAAAACAAACTTAACTTAAACTGCTACTTATCTACTCCCGCCCACGTATTAGGCTTAGGTCAGGTACATTGGGGTAGGCGTGGTTAGAAGCACCAGTTGAGTACGATTAGTCAAATGTATATATGTATGTATCTATTTTATCCATTTTAAAGTATCATATGGCTCAGAAACCATATCAATGCTTTTACAGTATTATTTTATAATTCTGTCTCTACTGTATGCACTTTACTTAACTACAAGTATTGCAATAATAGCGATTCATTTCTCTTGTATGAGAAAAGAGACTGATCAATAAATAACATCTTTTATTGAACCACGCCCATCTCTTATTTCTCTACAAACTGGTGAAACTAAGAATGCACGTACTGACTGAGTAAAATAAGTTGTCTATTGTTTTCACACGACTCTAGAGATACACTCTTGATTAGGGGAGAGCAAAGTTGTCATGTTCTATGGTTGTCAGAAACTAAATCCCTTCTTGTCTATCCAGGGAGGTTAAAATTCTCCTTGCCTATTCAAGAAAGTTTCTAGTGAACTCTGAGCTAGCTGGCAAACACAAAACTTTAAGTCTAATATCGTCGGTAGAAGACCTAGTTAACCTCTGCCCTAGGTCTATACTATTGAAGATATTATTCCAATGCGCAGAGCCTATTGGGATAATAGGAACTACACTACAATAGGCTGAACCTATAGTAAGGAAAGTAGCATTAGAAGTGTACACAATATTATCCAAGTGACTGTTATGGCAGAGCAAACACAGTCCATGACAAGGTGCAAAATAATAGAGAAAACAACTACACTACCAATATTACAAAGGTGCAAGTTAGAAATGTAATACAAGATCTAAGAGAAGTCAATTCTAGTTTCTCTGTCCCCATAGGAACTCTATTGCAAGACATAATACTAACCCGGGGCGCAGAGCTTTGCTCCGTCCATGGAGTGTACGTAGTGTTGCCTACTTCGCGATTCGCAAAGTAGGTGCAGTAGGCAACACTACGCACACTCCATTGCAGAGCGAAGTTGCCCGCCACCCGCCTCCCTCCTGCCCTCTTCTACATCCCCATTTTTAATATTAAATGCACTAAAATTAATGAAAAAGAACTTACCTTGCATGCAGCGTCCCGGGGCTCCCTCTTCCTGTTGACGCGCCGACTTCTTCAGACGAATGCGCGGGTGCCTGCACATGCGCATTCCTCTGAAGAAGTCGGCGCCATCTTAATAGGACCCATAGAGTGCAATTTGATACATTATTTAAGACCAAAATAACAGAAATCCTATCAGTAGAACTGGAGATGTGTGATTTTAAGGTTTAGGTAAAAGTACTGCCAAAAGGAACAAAGCCCCAAATGAAGGACATGTTGGACCAGGACAAACTCACATGTTCAGGCAGACCACGATGGAGTGCAAACAGGGCACCTAATAAGTTTGCCCAGCTGAAGACTGTACCTTATGTCATTGGTGCATGGTCTGTGTGGTAGTGCTTTGAAAGGCTTTGCGTTGTCCAGTGTCATTTCTCAGGAGCTGCTGGGGCTGCAATGAGAGGTACTGCTTCGAATTGTGTCATGCTGTGTCACGCTGTTTCAGTTCCAATGAAACTATGCAGTGAGGCTTTGATTCTGGTGATGCTGGAAGCTGTGATGCAAGGCTTTGCGGGGCTAAATGTCGCTCTGTGCCGGGTTTGGTGGAACCTTCAGTTAGGCCAAGAAGAGCTCTCTCTGGTACCAGCCAAGGGCCCACCACCAGAGGAGGCAGCACTTTGGGATATAGAACTCACTCCAGTAGATGCCATCTAGGCTAAGGCAGGTTCAGTTGCAGGTCCAGGCAGGTCCTGTGCAGTACGTCATCTGGGCAGCTGCAGTGAGGTCTATAGAGATCATTCTGTCCCTGTAGCTCACAGGAGGTCCGAAAGCTGACTGTTGAAGTCACACAGTGTGGAATGAAGGGAGCAGGTCCAGTCTTCCATCACAGTAATTAGTGCAGGCCTCAACCAGCAGGGCAGCAATGTGCCCATCTTCTGTAGTATACACAGGTCCAGGAGAGTAATGAAAAAATGGGTCTGAGGGTCCAATATTTATACTTGGTGCAAGTGGGAGGAGCTTCTAGAGTTTTCCCCTACAGAGGTGTTAGGAAGTTCTTCCACTATGCACAGGTTCCAGTCTCAGAAGGCATAATGCACTAGCGTGAAGTCCTTTGGGTATAAGTTGAGCCAGTACCTTTTAAGTGCAAGTGTGGTAGGTGACAGCTCCATCCCCCTATCAAGTCAGAGATGGCCTATCCTGCCAGCACCCAGGCCCTCCTTTGTGATACAGTCTGGTAGGAATACATAAAGGCTACCTGCCAACTACAGCTAGCCATGTGACCCAGGAGCTGACTGCAGGCTCCAAATGATTAGGATAAAAATATGCCAACTTTCTAAAAGTATTCACAGAAGATTGTTTGGTGTTTTTAATCACCTTTTCTTTATATATTCATTTATACAACACACATGAACAATTACATCAAATTCATGTAATAGAAAAGAGACTTACATCTGACCATTCTACAGGACATCAATAATAAATACAATACAATAAACAATAGGCATTTATACAACAAAGACACTTTGGCAACATAAATGACCAGTCCTAAATTTGGAAATGAAAACATAGCGATACAGACTTATTTGTATTTGACATTGCTGAAACCTGCTATGAACAGCTAGACGACATTTATATTACAACAGATGGAATGTTTTGTTTGCACACTGTATTTATTCAGTGAAGTGATGTTGGTTGTGGCTAGCTGTGTTTGGTTGACGCGTTTCTGAACTCCTTGGTTTTCTGTAGTTATCTGCGCATTACTGAGATGCCGAAGGAATGAGGTTGGATGCTGCCAGAAACTTAAAAAAATTATCCAGAAGAAATGCCCAAAGCGTGATAACGACGGCGTCCCCCTTCCTCGATTGAACACGTTTTTAGTTATTACCAACTGTGTTACCTGTCCTGACTCGCACCCACACTCGAGTCTTAAACAGTTTTATAACTACAGAAAACCACATCAGCAATTACATTACATTGAGAAACATCTTTTTCACTTACTTTCGCTTTCATAAAAGAATCCAACCTAGTCCTGGTCCTGAGGAGAACCCCCAGAGAATAATAGGGTTCAGAAACATATATTGTATCCAATATATAAAAAAACATTCTGAAAATGCAAATACAATTGAACAAGTTACTAATAATATGTATAAAACTAAAAATGAAAGTGTCAGAATATTTAAAGTCGTATAAGTACTTATTAATACATTAACGTGTGCATTGCATGAAAATGCATAAAGGAATACCAATTAAATGAATTCACAAACCAATACACCAGCACATTGTCCAGAGGTGGTGGACAAAAAAATGAGTGTGCAACCTTTACAACGCAACTTTTACGACAAACTACTTTTACAACGCAACTTTTACAACGCAGAATCCATTACAACGAATGTCTTTACTACGCATGTTTTTACATCGCAGATGCCTTTACAACGCATGCCATTACAACGTAAGTTTGGTAAGTATATAATTATATTAAAAATGTTATTTAATTATTTTAAAAATAAATAAATAAATATTAATTAATTAATATATTTAGAAATAAAATATCATTTATTTAAAAAAATAATTTAAGTAATTATATTATTAATTAATATTTTTACCCCTACACTATCCAGCACTTACCCTACTATTTCACCCCCCTGGAGTTAGAATAGTAATTTTTACACCTACACTATCCAGCACTTACACTACTATTTCACCCACCTGGAGTTACAATAGTAATTTTTACCCCTACACTATCCAGCACTTACCCTAATATTACACCCCCCTGGAGTTAGAATAGTAATTTCTACCCCTACACTATCCAGCACTTACCCTACTATTTCACCCCCCCTAGAGTTAGAATAGTAATTTTTACCCCTACACTATCCAACACTTACCCTACTATTTCACCCCCCCTGGAGTTAGAATAGTAATTTTTACCCCTACACTATCCAGCACTTACCCTACTATTACACCCCCTGGAGTTAGAATAATAATGTTTACCCCTACACTATCCAGCACTTACCCTACTATTTCACCCCCCCTGGAGTTAGAATAGTAATTTTTACCCCTACACTATCCAGCACTTACCCTACTATTACACCCCCCTGGAGTTAGAATAATAATGTTTACCCCTACACTATCCAGCACTTACCCTACTATTTCACCCCCCCTGGAGTTAGAATAGTAATTTTTACCCCTACACTATCCAGCACTTACCCTACTATTACACCCCCCTGGAGTTAGAATAGTAATTTTTACCCCTACACTATCCAGCACTTACCCTACTATTTTACCCCCCTGGAGTTAGTATAGTAATTTTTACCCCTACACTATCCAACACTGACCCTACTATTACACCCCCCTGGAGTTAGAATAGTAATTTTTACCCCTATACTATCCAGTATTTACCCTACTATTTCACCCCCCTGGAGTTAGAATAGTAATTTTTACCCCTACACTATCCAGCACTTACCCTACTTTTACACCCATTATTTTAAAACACCTAAATTATTATAAAAAAAAGTATATATATTTAAAAAAAAAAGAAAATTAAAGTCAAATTAAAATTAAATTAAATTAAATTATATAAATTTTAATTAATTACATTAAAAAAAATATTGTATACTTACCAATACTTACGTTGTAATGGCATGCGTTGTAAAGGCATCTGCGATGTAAAAACATGCGTTGTAAAGACATTCGTTGTAATGGATCCTGCGTTGTAAAAATTGCGTTGTAAAGGTAGGCGTTGTAAAAGTATGCGTCGTAACGTCATACATCCCAAAAAAAGTGGTTTAAATGTAGGGAAGGCTCAGGGAAAGAAGGAAGATATCTCAATCAAAAATGAGAACAATGGTTGAGGAAGAAAGCTACAATCTAAACTATGTTTTTGCAAAACCTGCAAAAGGCCCTGGGGAAAAACAGCTATACTCAATATTTAGGAAATCAACTGCACATACCCATAAATCTTCAACGGCGGTGTATAAGGAAGTGGAGAACATCTCACAATTGAAAGTGACTCTTAAGAGGAAAGCTAAGAGAACCAAAATAGTCCAAAGGTGTGCATCCGAAGGGAAGAGAAGTTGTGATCCAGCTGTCCTCCATAAGTAGTGGGACCAAGCAGCAATGCTGTGCAAGTAACACCATCCCCAAGTATGGGGGATCAAGGAACTTCAGGCCTCACCTCAGAGGAACCCATGAATGCCCCTCTTCTTGGCCAGAGTCATTAAGGTGTTGTGCAAGAGTATTCTATTCGTCGGGTGTGAAACCACTTGGAGGGCATCAACTAACACCCCAAGGACCCTCAGCTCACCTTCTTTAGAGACACCGCTCTTGTAGCAATGCTATTCACCTTCATCATCCTCTTTCCAGACCCTGGGTGTCCGGCCCCACTGAACCATGCACATCTGCTGGCGGTGTTCTGGGCTACCACTGAACTTTCCATGATATCATCGCAGGATATAAAACTAGTAAATGCAAGAATATTTCCATATACCATGCAATGTTTGAGGCAATGGGAGAGGGTGCGTATAGCAAAGTAGAGTTCTACATACCAGTCAACCCTAAGTAGAGCAGGACAATATAGACTGCCTCCCTTCAAATAGGAAGAGCAAAACTAGGTGATATAGTACACGATCATCAAAAGGAATTGTGCGTGGTACCAAGTAGGCAGCAAGAGCTAGAAGAGCCACAGAGTCCTCCAAAAAGGCCTGAAGGCAGTTATAGACCCCAGTCAGACACATTAAGCAACACAAAAACCTTAACAGTGACCAAGTGGAGATCTACTGCCATTAAGACACTCACCATCAGACAGGTTAAAAGACCTGCGTGTACTGTCACAATAGAGCAATCAAAGTGTTAGGGCACTAGGACCCTGGCGGTGGGATTGTCCTACCAGGTGGAGCCAGGGGATGCAAGGGGAGGAGCCTTGTGAGGAAGTGGGCAAATAGGGATTGGTAGTAATAGAGTGAAGACACATAATGTGAGGCTCCGGACCCCAGGCAGAAATAAAGAAGTTGTACCCTATCCAGTGCTGTATCTTCTTTGCTGCTAGACATGTCGCCACACCACTCTTCGAAAAGATAAAGTCAACTGGCAATGGTTGCCAACAGCTCGTAACAGCTAAGAGAAAACCGGCTCAAGAGCTGCCACAACTTTGTGTGACAGACCTGCGTGTACTGTCACAATAGAGCAATCAAGTGTTAGGGCACTAGGACCCTGGCGGTGGGATTGTCCTACCAGGTGGAGCCAAGGGATGCAAGGGGAGGAGCCTTGTGAGGAAGTGGGCAAATAGGGATTGGTAGTAATAGAGTGAAGACACATAATGTGAGGCTCCGGACCCCAGGCAGAAATAAAGAAGTTGTACCCTATCCAGTGCTGTATCTTCTTTGCTGCTAGACATGACGCCACACCACTCTTCGAAAAGATAAAGTAAACTGGCAATGGTTGCCAACAGCTCGTAACAGCTAAGAGAAAACCGGCTCAAGAGCTGCCACAACTTTGTGTGACAGACCTGCGTGTACTGTCACAATAGAGCAATCAAGTGGTAGGGCACTAGGACCCTGGCGGTGGGATTGTCCTACCAGGTGGAGCCAGGGAATGCAAGGGGAGGAGCCTTGTGAGGAAGTGGGCAAATAGGGATTGGTAGTAATAGAGTGAAGAAACATAATGTGAGGCTCCGGACCCCAGGCAGAAATAAAAAAGTTGTACCCTATCCAGTGCTGTATCGTCTTTGCTGCTAGACATGACGCCACACCACTCTTCGAAAAGATAAAGTCAACTGGCAATGGTTGCCAACAGCTCGTAACAGCTAAGAGAAAACCAGCTCAAGAGCTGCCACAACTTTGTGTACACGCCTTTAACAGAAAGAAAGCTGTGTCTCCTGTTTACGACTGCAAGCCCATGGACAGTGATGATGCCAAACCTGGGGCAAATGGAATTACTATCCTGTCATGGAATGTAGTCCGATTCTAATCAAACTTTGAGGATATCGATTGGATAGAATTTGTAAGCACAAAGGAGATATGTTGCTTCCAGGAGATGTGGGCAGCAGATATGTTTAGTGTCTTAAAAACACCACCGGATTTCTTGGGTTATGCCATGAAGGGCAGCAAACTAAGAAGAGGGAGAGCAATTGGGGGCCTAACCACTTGGATTTCAACAAAACTAGATTGTACAGCAAATAGAAATTCTTTAACTGCATTATCACTGTATACGCTATGTGTCAGATTGTTCAAAATGCAGAGGAAATGCAGCATTACACTGGACTCCCTAAATTTGTATTAAAACCCAAGAAAACTAAATAAGTTTGAGGATCAATTTGCACAGTAAATAGAACAAAGGCCCCAGCATTGGAAATCATTACCTTGTGGCAGTTTCAACATCTATCCACCGGAAGATCTATGAAAGACCAGTTGGGTTATTCCATAACCAGAACTGGGTAGTTTTCTTCCCCTAAGGAATACATAGCTGAGTTCCAGGGGTCAAAGTCACTTTCCGCCTGTCTTTTCATGGCAGGCAGACTGCCATGAAATGGCAGGCAAAAGGGACATTGTAATCCCTACGGCATTGCCTGAGCAGTCACCGCCATATTGTAGGGATTACTGTCCCTATGAAGGTCCGACGAGCTCCACGAGAATGGCAGACGGTCCTTCCGCAAGATGCCTCTGCCTGCCACATCCTACTGCAGAGGGTGGTACTGCAGGTGCCGATGGCGGTGGGACCGCCATCGATGGCCTGACAGTTGCTGTCCCACTGCCATCATAATGAGGCTGTAAATCCTCTTAGATGCTCAGTTGCTGTTTCACAGGGACATTAGCACCATTGATCAAGCCATAATATATTTATTATATGTGTCAAATATGCAAAGATGCTCAAGCACCCGCTCTATTTGTCCTTTACCAATCTCAAATCAGCCTTCTAGCTGGTAAATACAATTATGGGGAACACTTAGAGAACAAGGAGTTGAAAAACATCTCATGCAAGCAATCAAAACATTACATAAAAGCAAGCATCCTTGTGTCCGTCACAGATGTAGAGGAGAATGCACTCCCTATTTTGATATACGCTCAGGGGTGCAGCAGGGATGTGTCCTTGCCCCACTATTGTTCTACCTCTGAACAACTCTGAAGAATTTTTGGTAAAGGGTGACACAGGTGTGCCACACCTGGAAAATAAAAAAATAGTTATCCTCCTGTTTGCTGATGATGCAGTAATACTATCCTCACACAAAATGAGCTGCACAGGAGGTTGGGCAGCTTGAAAACCTAAGCAGCCAAAAAGACCTCCTTATTTACATACAGAAGAAAACACAATGCTGATGGGATTATCCCCAATGTTGATAAAATCAGCAATAATTGCTGACAAAGTACTTGAAATTGTTAAGGTCTTTGATTATTTGAAAATCTCTTTTAGGAACAAGTTGTTCTGGTGTGCCGACATTGATAGGGCAGCTGCCACTTTACATCAGTCTGACAACTAAATTCTGAGGCTCAAGAACAGGATCATCTGCCACTCATTGAGCATTGTTCTCCTAGTATACAAGCAAATAGCAGTAGCAGTAGCAAGTTACTGTGCAGAATTATGGTGTTATAGCAATAGCAAGCAGGTTCAGAAGTAGGAAATTGCTTTCTTGTGATTCTTGTTACATCTGAGCCTTGGCACACGCTTCCTCCTGTGTATCTGCAAATGGGCCCGGTCCCTAATTCCAAGCTTATTATTTAAAACGCAATCGCTACGGAGAGTCCAATCTGAGAGCATTGCTTGAGGTGTCCTGTGTAAGAAAATCCACCATAATCCCTGAGCAAGCAACATGAGCAATTGCCTCCAAAACCTTGGCCTCAAGCATCTTTGGCTAGAGCCAGCCCGCAGTACCAGTATTACTGCTGCATTGGTCAAAGAAGCATTTTTGCATACCAAAGTTAAGGGTCGTATTGGCACAGTGTGCGCATCCCATGTCAACTTGCAACTATCTGCAGAGAAAGCACACCCCAGCAAGAAGCCATATCTGAATGCCAGTAGCCTTGATGCATGTTACACTTTTTTGCCTAAAACTACGTCTAGTTATCTTGCCCATTAAAACGTAAAATATCAAATTTTTTAACAGCTGCATCAACTCTAAACTCTGTGATTGCCAAGTGGGTGGTACAGGATCAATGTTACATTTATGCTATTTTATGCCAAGGCTAAGCATTTATGTACTAAATGGCTTATCTCAGTGTTTAAACAATATTTGACCTCATCTTGCGCAAAGTGCACACAGCCAGGGAGCGGTATAACTTTCCTGATTCCCATTTATGGCCTACTTTCAAGAGATACTTTATTTAACAAAAAAAATCCATGTGAAATGCTTTTTTTATTGTTTCATTGTTGAGATGATGATGGATATGTAAAATGAGGGCAGTACTTTATTTAAAAGAAAATGATCTTTGTGAAATGCTACTTCAATCACAGTGTGTATCTTCAGCCTGTTTGCGTTTAGCACTTTCAAGGCCCTACAAAGGAGCTCCAGCTGCCCACTGATTGATACGCTTCATATATGCTGCTAATCAAAGCCACCCTAAACACGCCAGACTCACTCAGATCACGCTGTGCAAGGTTTTCAAAACGAGAGCATCTAGGGCTGTATTACATACTCAGCGCACTTTCCCTCTTTGCGCCACAGAGCACCTTTACATCGGTGCGATATGCGCAAACAAGGCAGGTGCTCAGAATTACCTTGCCTCTAGGGCAGCCGCAAACTCATGCTGCCCTGGGGCAGCACATGGCCACCAGTGGCCCAATTGCTTATTTCCTTAAAAAACTGATACATTCTGGAAATAGGGCCGTGATTAACTTTGCAAAAAAATTGGGCAAAAGACCGCCGGTGATCTTACTTAAAATGTACCAGGCTAAATGTATAAGTATCGCGATATATGGGGCAGTACTCTGGGGTCTCTATGATGTATCCTCAATACAAATTGTGGAAAATATATTTTTAAGGTTTATTTTAGCAGCTCCGCAGAACACTTCAGTTTTTAATTGCCACTACGAATTGGTGATCCCCTATATCTCTGACATGATTAAGATGCAACCCCTGCTATTATGGCATAGAGTTTGGACGTCCGCAAATACAGGGTTGAATAGGAAAATCATTGGAGACGCCATGATCCTATGCTATGCAAATAAGTTCCCCTGGTTGAACTATATCAGAAGATTTTTAAAAGACTTGGATAGACTTGATTATTTTACTCATCCTGATACTATGAGATTTATTTCAAGGAAGGACTTCAAACTGTTATTACAAAAGTTGGAAATTATTTACTGTGTGGGAATTATGTCTGGATTCTGAAAAGCGTTTTGAGAAAAGGAAAAGTATAACTGCCTAAAATAGGAAGTTGGTTTAATATACATTAATTTTTTTGATCTATTTCCTATAGATTGGTATGAATCGAGATCCCTGTATAGATGAAATTAATTATACATACATGTGAAAGTATATTTTAACTATGTTACTTTTATTATTTTTAATGTGAAAAATCGAACAAAGTATATTTGATTGTTGATTGATTGCTGTAGTGCCGTTAAAGTCCAACCAGAGCACAGTGCAGCTGATAGCTGTCAGAAGTTTATTTTGTTCTATGTATAGGTAGTGGAATAATACACCATACAACCAATATATGACATTTAACCTCAATCCTAATGGTGGGTTTCTGCCCCAAATACCAAGGCCGTACAGGAAAATAGCATAGATCAATCACGTGAAACCAATTTCACCAGTACCATTTTAGAGGCAGAATGCATAGTCCATGGTAATGAATAGCTGTGCCAGCAAAAATAGGGTTAAAAAAGGTGTAAACCTTGGAGGGGCATGCATAAAGGCAGATTTTCTACAACCCCTCAAAAAACACCTAAACGCAATGTTATATGCATGCATAGCATGCCCTTTAGTGCCCCTCTATTTCATATTGACGTCAATGTGACTGCTTCATGTCCAGTGTAATTTTTAATGACATCAGTGATATGAGGGATTGGGGTTTATCAGCATTAACACTAACTTGCCTTTAAATGAATCATGTAAGGATTTATGTACATTTTAAAAGCAACACACTACTCTTAATTTGGATGTCTTGAAGCCCTAACACTGCTGGAAGTGAGGTACAGTAGACGAGCTACAGCATAATCTATCACCCTCCCGTAGCTGCATAACAGATTTGTCCACTGCAGTTGCTCTCTTATATCTGACTCCCTAACAACTAGGAGATTGATGAATTCTTGGAGGAGCAACACTGTACATTTATCCCGATGATTAATAATGTTTTTGAGAGAATAAGTAACTGTCTTTGGGAGATACCTGTATGGGCTTGTAGGACACAATGATGCCTTTTTCTGTTAGAAGGGTCAAGTGATAATATGTGCCTGCTTTAAAGAGTGTGAAACAGAATTTTAAAAATTGACATATTTTACTTATAGAAATAGTATGGACATTGATACAATGTTACCTGCTATGTCTCTCATACTGCCTGGATGTCATACATATACTAAGGATGAAATGTTATTACTGTAGCATGCTTCTCTCTCTTTGTTGGGTGGGGAGAGGTGAGGTGGCAGGGAAATGTAGTTGACCTGTAATGTTGTTTTCCTGCTACAACTAATAAAGGAAATATAAAAAAAGTATGGGCACAATCTTAAACCACACTGGTGGGTAAGGGATTAGTCAGGCCTTATATGTTATAATGTCATTAAGAAGGACTCTGACTTCATATGTTAACCCTGAATACATACAAAAATATAGTATGGAAGAGTGCTTGTTAGGGTTTACAATAACCTCTGTGTATCCACCAGCAGATTTAGCTTCAGCTCTTAGATCCTTTATTGTGGTCTTCGCTTCCTCTGTTGTCCCTCTATTCAGGGGACATTCTGGTGTGGATGGGGTCTTGGTCAGGTTTAACATGACTTCTGTGGGTCTTTGAACCAGAATATTGAGGCCTAAATATCATCTGACATAAACATTACATTCTAAATTTTGTTAGTCAAAATATTTTTTCATTAGAGTTAATACTAAAAATTTCAATAACCATAAGGCAATATTTTTGAGAATTATATTTAGACTATGATATTTAAGTCAGACATTATTTTTGTTATCACTATTCAGGCATACATCATTTCAGTGGCCTCGCCAGAAAATATAGCTTCAGATCTTGCAGTTTTGCTTGAGCGAGGCCCTTATACTTTCTTAATGTTGTTTCATGTGGCACTTAATGTTTTTAGAAATATAGTTACTATTTTGATAGCAATGTACTTGTGCTGGTTTTCCTCCTGCATCAATGCATTTATAGTCTACTTGAAAGTGTTGACCACATTCACCAAGTTATTAAAGTCCCTTGCTACCCATTTAACAATAATAGCCCCTGACAGCCTCTCTTTCAGAGACTCAAAACTCACCTGTTTAATATATCCCTGAATCAGGATCTCTCTTAAGCAAGTAACCTCCTACTAATGTTTACGACATCCAGTATCACTATAATGTATGCATGTTCTTCACTTGACATTTCTGCATTATATTCTTTCCAACTATACTTTTCAAGGTTTATGAACCATTCTTGCATAAAGTCATTAGTCCCAGTGATATACTCTCTAGTAATTCACATTCTGCATAACCTCTCTCCCTTGCTATCCTCTCCATCAGCTTCATCTAGACACTCATAACATTGAGCTGATCTTCTACAAAATATTAAACATACCTTGCATATGTACATCGAAATTGATTACTTTACTAAAATTGTTAAGCATATCTGGTACCTGGAGTTACAGTTCCTCCTGAAGCACAATAATACCAGTTGGTGAAGCTGTGCTATAGTAAACACTGTAATAAATAAATAAATAAATACATAAAAAAATAATTACAGATTAAATAGTGTTTTTGCACTGCAGAAGTATTAATGAAGCAGGATACTTTCCATTCAGTTGTTGGATAGGTATCAGTGCTGTGTACATGTTTACATACTGCAATATGTTTCATTTCACACATATCAGTGGAACAGTTTATTTTTTTACACATTCCGACGAACGGTTTTAGATGAGATTTGACCTCCAAAATAAAAACAAATGTAGTTTGTCTATTGCGCTTCTGAAATAGGCCAGATTTTTAAATGATATACCTGCCGCGTTGGAGCATCTATGTGACATTGCGAAAAGGCATCAACTATTTTGTAGAGCCAGTTCAGCTTTTGCTGCAAGGAGCCTCTGCATCACTCCAATTTGCATACCCCCTTCAGATAGTCATGTGCTTGAACTCCTACACATAAAGAAATTAAATACTTACAATATAAACTAGATTTATAATTTTGATTGGTACAATAGTCTAGCAACATCATCAAGTGAAATTGTAATTCAGTGATTTACAACACCGTTTATTGACTTAAATGTAGAAAACCAAACTAGTACATTAGTGGAGCTGACTAAGGTTCAACATGTAAAGAGCAATGGAAACAAAAAAGGTTGACCTGGGAGAGAATTTAGTGATTCTAATCTTGATTGAGAAACAACTAGATTGCTTAATATCCTTAGAATTGAAGGTATCCTGTTTCCTTGAATTTAAGACATTTGGTTAAATACAATTCCTCCTCATTTGTAGACAAACATTGGAATTCCAGTGTCTGACTTGTTATGTTATGTTTTGTTATGTTCTATGTGCACTATGATGCGTTGGTGTGTGCACTGGTGTTTGTCAGTGTGAAGTGTGGTAACATAAAAGAGAGAAAATCATATTCCTATCTTAGTAGATGTGGCATTGTTCTGCTCTCTCCTTTGGTTGCTGAATGGCCAAGCATCTAAAGTTAATAAATCTGCCCATTGGAGACTAGTCCTCTATGTAAAGGCTATACTTCAGCACTAGTACATTTTCTTAATTATATCATTCCTCTACAAAAAGCTTCAGATAACTGACAGTTGTGTATGACTGATGGACTACTCCTGGTATTAACTCAACCATGTAAGATAGTAAGCAGGTTATAAGGGTAGGGTAACTAAGCAATCGGAACAGTCTTACAGCTCTGCTATTGATAATCAGAGACGTATTTGCAAACCTTTGCTATCCCATCATGAAGGGTGTGAAACAGACATAGGTTATCTACTTGGATTGCCAAACATTACTTTTTTAATCCACTAATAGTCCTGTAAACTAGTCAGAATCTTGGCAGAGTGAGTATTAGAGGTAATGGATTGTGATACAGGGTACTGAGATGTGAGTGTGAATGTAATGCACAGACTTTCCACCATTAAACCAGTCTAACGTTAACCAATACAACACACTGCCAATATGAAGTCACTAGATATCCAGGATTACTTCTCTTTAATTTAAATATGTGCTTTATAACAATCAGTGCAAAAAAACAACATGCTGTGCAAACAAAGGACAAACACAGTATTGTTTATTTTGGGAGTTAGATGGCTGAAATAATGCTGATATAAATATATTTCAAAAGGTTTGGAAAGTACAGAGACAACAATAGGAAAATAGTGATGAAGCCAGGACATCTACCACATTTTATACACAGCTAGATATTTCAAAATAGAAATGTTTATTGGTGCCACATCCATAAATCTAAGCCGCCTTAAGCACACGAAAAAGTCACAACAGTATCGGATGAGGTTCAATTAGACCAAAGGGGAGAGGGCCCGGATACATAAAATTACTAATATTAGATTCTCTTACTGGCTGCCAATCACAAAAGTTATTGCAAAAGTGTGGATAGAAGACACAACTAATTGCCTACTGTTTCTTGAGATGTTTTTTGCTCTCTTCTCAGTTAGTCACAGTAGGCTTCTTACCTGAACACAGAAGCCACATAGCAATCGTCACAATTTTATGACAAATATCACATTTTGCTCCCTAGTGTAGAATAGCATTTTGCTTCCTGTATTCCTCATAATTAAATGATTAGGCGGTCCTCCCACTATCAAAAACACTTTTCGTACATGTGTTGCAAACTGTGTCAGTGAAAAGTATACTCTGCTGCTACTATAAAGCAGATCATTTTACATAGCTAGGGGGCCGAAATTACGAAAATCATTGTGGAAATCTCCATTAATTTATTTTGCTTGTCCTTATTTACTTTGTGTCTGTCCCCGAAAAGAGCGTTGACATTTTTGATTTTTGAAGGGATCAAATGTCTCTTTGATAGTTAGGATCTCATTCTTCTATTTGGTGCCTTCAGTCATTAAACACACTCCCTTGTTGGTGACTACATTGTGTGTTTCGAACTAGAATGGAACATAACAACTTTATGGGATAGTCCATACGAATTCTGTTTCAGCAGTGACAATGGAACTATCATTGTTTTTGTGCCGTGGGGAGCTAAGACCCAAATGTTACACACTTGTATTATTAGCAAATCTAGCATCCAGTTCAGGCAAAACAACTTACAATGGTAAAGCTATTATGCCTTTTTGATTCTCAGATTTACCCAATGCCTACTGATAAAGCACAAAGCTCCAACCTGTTAGTAAACTTTTTTTTATTCAAATATGCCTTTCAGCTGCACCCTTTGAAAGACACCTTTCTCCAGGATTCTTGGGATTGATCCTGACTTGTAAACATTTAGCTCACTCCAAATTTTAGGACCCCCCCATCATGTGGTATTCTGCCCCAGTCATGTGGTATTCCACCACTCGGTTACATCAGGGAAGATGATGGTTTTTGCTGTCCCTTTCCTAGCCCCAGCTGCACATGAGTGAAGGCCTTAGGCAGCAGGGATTGGATGCCATGGCTCAGTAGCTAACCTTGTGCCAACCCCAGCTGTGCACATCCAAAGGTCCTGCACAGCGAGCTTGGCCACATGCTGCAAGATCAAAGACCATGCGTAGTGGAGGTTGACCACCCATGGTAAGTTGAACATTGGTCAATGAAGGCGTTGACCTAGCAGGCAAGCTTCATTGCCATTATTCATCTAAAGCCCTAAGAACTGTATTTAAAATTTGGTGTGTCATCTGACTGTTAGGTCAGCAGGGACCTTTGCTTCTGCCCCCCAGGAGGAGGATAGCAGGAGAAATATGTTTTTTTGTTGACTGGGGAGTGAGCCATGGTCAGGCACCAGCCACAAATCCTGTAAATTGTAATAAATTATTTCACACCAAAACAACAAAAATCCAATCAATAGAACCAGAGCAAATAATTTTAAAAGTTTTTGGTAAAAACTAGGGGCTAAAAGATCAAAGCGCCAACCACAGGAATCTAGTCGCATGAGACCGGGTCAAAATCAAAAAACATGTCTGAACATGATGGAGCACGGTTTGGAAACAAGAAGTGGATTGGTCCTGGTCAGCACTTACATTCAGACTTAGATGAATTTTCAAGAAAATTTTTCTGAGAATGTATATTTCCATGAGGCAAGGTTGCAGGCTTTGCACGAGGAGGGAGCATGGCTTTCGGGGAGCCTAAGGTCAAAGATATGCTGTAGATTTGTTTATTCAAACTCAGTCTCTTTTTTGGGCATTGAAAATCTCAAAATGGACGAGGCAGTAGGCGATAGCCGAAGACAAATCCAGGGGCTATGATACCCCTTTGGCGAAGGAGAACTAGACAGGATTTGCTGCTGTGGCGTAGCACGTAGAGAGAGATGCTGCTAAATCAGGCGAATCTACAATGCATCTTGTTTGGATCAACAGGTTGGTCTAACCTTTCCTTGGTTCTCAGAGCAGGTTGTAGCCCAAAAATACCAAGGTTTTGATTTTGGCTAACTGAGCACCTCTATAGCACCACAGAACAAGTGCACATTTTTGATTACTCTAGCTGCTAAATTGCTGTTCTGTGGCCCTACTTGGGGCCTCTTTTATGAGAAATGACGCATCGGTGCGTGAAAGCAGCAATGCTCACTTCTCAGTGCGCACTCCTTGCATCATGATTATAATATGACGCATCATGTCGCAAGGAGTTACAGATACGTCAGTATTTCTGCCGTATCTGTAGGCGCAAAAGTGACGCATTGCTGGAGTGTGTCACAAAAGTAACGCAACTCCAGCAATGTGCACTTTCACATGGGCAAGTACCATTTTGTTAGTGCCTGCGTCAGTCTACGCCTGCCATGAAGCAGGCGTAATATTTTGACGCATTAGCGGCCAAGAAATGGCGCAGTGAAATCTTATAGATTTCACTGCGTCACTTCCATGACCCTTTCTTGCGTCAAAGCGCCCCCCTTGCATACATTATACCTGGCGCAGGTATAATGTGGCGCAGGGCTTTACAAAGTGACGCATCTACCTAGATGCGTCACTTTGTAAATATGGCGCAACAAGGTGCATTTTTTATGCCACTGGTGCGTTACAAAAAGTGACGCACCGGCGGCGTTAAAGTGACGCACAGCCTCATAAATGAGGCCCTTGGAATTTAAAGTAATATTAGGATTGGTAGAAGTGGCACCCACATAACACTGTGAGAAGAGAGGTTTTGAAATGCTGGACCTCTAAGGAAAACATCCGTCCTCCACAGTGGCCCTGGCAGTGGCATGTCTTAATGGAATGAGGTGGTTTCAGAGGCCATATAATCTTTACTCGGGATAAAACAAAAACTGAAATGAAATATTACTGGAATGACTAAATGAGGCCAACATTTTATTACCAGGAGTCTGTATATAATAGCTGCTGTTCGGCGGAGTGCAGCATTCTGTATGTTTAGCATCATCTAATTTATTCTGGGAGGAAGAAAAGACAACGACAGCATTAATAATGGTATGCAATTAACATTGTTTTACAGCTTATACGAAGAGACCTTTAGATCATAATGTCTTAAAAGATCACAATAGTTAGATAATAATGCCTCAAAATTGGTTGCATGATTTGCCTTTACTTACATAATATGCTGCATAATTTTACTTTCCTTGCTGCCTAATTTAGTCAAAACTTTGTATATTGCGATCCGTCATTGTAATGTAATTCCAGTAGCTCTATATATATATGGTGCCTCTGTATATTACAATGCCCTGTACACTATGCATGCACAGCATGCACATAGATGGAAGTGATTTAAATGCCACTCCCGCCTTTAAAGCTTTCCGTATAAACAGGCGACTTGTTCCTTCTCTCTCATGTGTGGTCAGTAGCACTGCATACAAAATCATAGAGAATATGCGTGAAAGGCTGACCCACATAGCACTTGTTTGCTTATTTTGCAATCTTTCATAAAACGCATATGTACTTCAGTTGTGGTATATAGTTGTATTGTTTTGGCTCCCTTCACATTTGTGTTGAGTAATCGTGGGCCTTTGTAAACGTGACCCGGTGATTATATTGATGTTGCATCTTTTAGGTTTCAGCCTTGAAGAGGTTTTTATGTTCAGGTCCCTATCAAGTAAACATGTGGGGGCAGATTTATGTTAACTGGCGCATCCCCAGGGATGCGCCAGTTAATGTGCGCCACAGTGCGCCACAGCTCTGCCACCCATGGTGCAAGGCAGGGAAGATGCGTGACGCATCTTTCGGCGTACGGGCGGCGCATTGCTGGAGTCATGTCGCAAGTGCGACATGACTCCTGCAATGCACAGGGGCCACCCCTACAATGCATGGTGCATCACCCTTACGCCTGCTTCAAGCAGGCGTAAGGAATTGACGTAGAAAGTGATCTCATAGATTTCACTCAGCCACTTTTAGGAGGCGTTCCTGCGCAGGAGCGCCCCCCCCCCGCGCAGGAACGCCTCCTTATGGCGCAGGGCTTTCCAACGTGACGCATCTCCTAGATGCGTCACATTGTAAATAGGGCACATTGTTTGCGCCGCCGTTGCGTCAAATTAAGTGACGTAATTGCGGCGCAAAGAGGCGTGAGGGCCTCATAAATCTGCCCCATGATACGCACTTCTGAAGTATTATTTACGTGGATGTTTGCAGCTACTGGAAAGCAAAATTAAGGATACCACAAGGAACAATTTGCATTCCCACCTTGAGTGGTTCTGCGTGGCTTAGTAAATCTTGAGCTAAGGCTAGGTTGCACAGGTCCCTTCTTTGCGTTATTCCTCAATGCGAAGGCATTTCATGGGTAGAGTGTGGGTGTTCTCATGTATCCACCCCTGGATTTTGGCTCATTCACAGTTTTACTAAGAATAATAAACCTGGGAATTCATCAAAATTCTACTCCCAACAGAAATGTAACACGTTTCACTTTGTGAAGAGCTACCAATGACACCTGTTGAGGAGACTGCATACCCATTGTTGATTTTCCTTTGGTCAGGATGCCTGCATGGCACGTATAAGCCTTGAAGGTTTACCTCAACAGGAACTAGAAGGGGAGTGTATTACATCTATGATAAATACCATAGAAGACAAAAAATATGATATAATGTGATATGTTGTTTTTCCTAAAACGTTGCACATTGTCAGTGTTATATTTATGTTTCGGTTTTTGCTTAAGGACAGTGATTAGACGGGAAGTATGGACGAGCAAGTACTCAGTATACAAGAGTATTAGTTGCTACACATTAAAAGGATTGAACCTCTACTGAGCAATAGACATGCTTTCACTTTCAAATCTAGTGAAGTTCAAGAACTCAGTACCTAACCGAACCAGTCCATTTAAAGCAACGGTTTAGTGTTGGCTTGCCATTACATATGGGTAAGATTGTACATGCAATGGAGGTACTGTAAGAAATTTGAGTATTAGATAAGGGAGTTACCCACTTCAAGTAATAATCAGAATCTTTCTAAGTGTGAGTCACTAAAGACATTAAATAAACCTGAGCTCAACCCCAGTAGCAACGGCACAGAACAGGCAGGCTTAACTTAGAGGCAATATGTAAAGTACATGTGAAATACCAAAACAGTAATAAAAGAAAAATAAATCATAAGAAAAATATCAAACCAATTTGGAAGATCAGAGTAAATCTTTATAAATAAAATGACACCAAAATATCAAAAATCCTAAAAGGGGAACCAAAGATATAAATTTGTCAGGTTTTAGATAAAAATATCTCCCAAAAGTGTTAAGCATCAAGCAAAGCCTGTGTTCAACTGGGCACTCTAGACCACGATCTAGGCATGATTTGAGGCAGGCCACGATGGAGCATAGGTCGGCTACAGAAAGTATATTCAACCTAATCAGAATTTACACCTTCAGACTATGTCCAAAATATTCACTGGGGTGAGAAAGCAGACTGTGGCTAAGAAGGGCTCCATAAGATTGATTATCCATTGGGCAAGCTACTGGTGAAGCTGATGACTTTTGATGAGAATGATCAGAGCAGGCGAAATTCACATTTTGCTCCAAGGAAGTTCCCTCACCAGCAGGGTGCTATTTAGCGCCTTCACCAGGTGAAGATTTCTAGATTTGAACTTAGTCACATTTTTGGAGCTCAGTAGAGTGAGGCTGCTGGCTGTATCTCCGCAAGGGCTGATACCTTATCCACAAGGTTCCACTGAATTAGATTAGCAGCTGCAGATAAGCAGAGTGGAAGAACCCTGAATCTTCAGCTCAGCAGCAACATACCTTCATCAAATCAGCTTGGCACATTTGCATCAATCCCACTAGACCTTTCAAGCCAAAATACTACTAAGTCCTAGGTTTCATAGGATGTCAGGAGGAGTTCACTCTAACTCTGGAATACACTTAGGAGTCAACACTCACTCCAGCAGAAGCCACCAGCAGAGTCCAGAGCAGATCCAGCGGAACTGTAAGTTGGAAAATTGCAGGAAAGGCCTCTTGTAGCTTGTTATGGACCAGTAGCTTGACAAAAGGTAATCCCTATGACCCTTGAAGTCCACTTCTTTGTCCTGGGACGGGGGAGAGTAGGTCAATTTTTTCCGGGCTCTTCTCAGACAGCAGGTTATGTCCTCTTATGATCCTTCTTAGATCAAGTTGTTTTCCAAATAGGGTACTGTGGATGTCACATTCATGGTTTACACCAGCTTGTGGATGTGTCCTGGACCCTCTCTAACTAATGGGGTAAATGTTCCCAAGGGTAACCCTTCCCACTTTTACAGCACTTCCTATGTGCCCTACACCAAATCCCACAGTGCCCATCTTGGCCTAAATCCAAGATGGTGAAACCTTTCTCCCCTTGTACAGAGCCTCTTTGCCCAAACTGAGAGGTGTATCCACGGAAATGAGAAAGCCCTCCTATCCGGTCACTTCACAGGACTTCTCAGGGCAGCTCCCTCCCTACTGTTATTAGAGCCTGGCTGACTAGGGAATTAAGAAGGTGCCTGTGCAGGTGTCATCTTATATCTGCCTGTGACCAGGGAGGTTCTTTTGAATTTAATTAAGTTCCTGGGCACTGACTAAATAATCATTCTCCCAGATGAATTAAAACGCCTCCCCAAAAACAGTCTTTATCTAATGCTTTGGGAAAGGTTTACAAAACATATCCAGGAAAAAGCACTCAGGGGGCTGTAGCTAGAGGCTAATGGGAATTAGCTCCCAGAGGCTTCAAGCAGGAAAAGGCACTTCTCTAGAAGTGCATTTTCCATATTATTTGATGAAAATCAGTCTTCACCATTGAACTGGGTTTTCAACTATTACACAGAGTCCACAAATGAATGTCTAGCTTATCCTAGTTGTAGATAGCAATTTTACATTTCATCCCAGGGTTTTCCTATGGAAAAGCCATCCTTGCTACAGAGAACATAGCTTTTGGGGCTTTTCCACTGCAAGATCAAGTATGACACTACATTTCTACATGTCCTACTTTTAAATATCATGTGCCCTGCCTAATCGGTAGGAAGGCCGACTTAGAGGTGACTTAATAACATTTAAACTGAAGATTGAGATGGATCACAGAGCCGAGAGGAGGCAAGATGGCGGTCTGGCCGTAGACCGCGATGCAGCACTACGCCGGAGCTCCGCTTCGTTTTGAACAGAGTGTGACTTATTACCACCCTACCGACAGCGTTCTATGAGCGGAAACCCTCACGGAAGACATGCGGTTCTGAAGGGGGATTAAAGATCGATTTAAGATCGAGTGCTAAGCGGAAGGGAGAAAAATAACAAAAGACGGCAGTCGGCAGACTCACCTTTGCTCAGGAACAGCATGTTATGCTGCAACGGGAGAAAACCCTCTGCCGAATACGTTGAGCTCCTGGAGCTCCGGTGCTTGCTCCTTGTGTGGACTGCAGGCAAGGTGTTGGGCGTGACTATCGAACCACGCAGCTGTCCTCTATTCCGCCAAGCGCTCCCTGACTCACTGCTACAGGGGAAGCAGAAGCAGCAGGGAAAGCGCTGCAGTCAGCTTCTACACGAGGAAAGCGAAGACATTTCCAACAGGGATAAACTACGCTCCGTTTTGACTGAAGTACTACAGCCTCTTTTCGGTCAGACAGTTTGGGACCAAATAAAAACCCAGCTGCTGCAAGTCTGTGGTGAGCTGTCTGTATTGAGATTTACTTGTTTGGGGGCCGGTGAAATGTCTTCTAAAGCGGCGTCCGCAGCGGTAGCGCGCACCAGGCTGGCGAAAGCCACTAGAGCTCTGCGTGAGGCAGAGCAGGAGGAGAGGCTGCAGCGGGGAGAATCCTTGAGCAGTACCAACCCCCCTGCAAAATCCAAAACTCAGAGACCACCTGTTGGAGAGAGTACGCCAAGACAAGAGGTATTGGCCGCCAAAAGGAAAATAAATAAAGAAAATATCCAGAGCACGGCCCTACCTGGCAATACAGTTATGGATATGCTACTTAGGAAACAGGGGCCTCTCGCCTCTCCAGCAACCTGCATGCAACTACCCACAGCAGAGAATCAAAACTTGGTTTCGCAGGAATCACCGCTACAAATTCCTGAGGGAACCAGGGGGGATCCAGACTCTATCCCCAATATTCTAGAAGGGCAAGCTACTACAGTAGGGACTGCTATATTGACCCCCGACATTCGAACTGTGAGTATACCATTTACTGAAGTACAGGAGAAGCCATATAATGCTGATACTTCCCAGATGGCTGAAAAGCAATCTATGTCTTTTTCTGGGGTGGAAGCGAATATACTGGGGATGCAGGAGGACTTAATTGTAACAGCACCAATCTTATCTGTTGCCTCGGAAGAGGCAGTAACCTCTGTAACAGCCTCAACTACATCCGATAGCGTGGCCACAGTTCTTTACCCTGACGAATTCATTAACGCTGGAGGTAAGGGGGCACAACCCGAGGAACAGCATTTATCTAATATGCAATGTGCTACCCTAGAACCTGATAAGGACCATAGCGAGTTCTACTCATTTACTGATGAGGCTGGATTAGTTAATGAATTTGGTGGGGGAGGTCATGGAAATTTGGGATCAAGTGGGTCTAGCTCAGAGTCAGAAGATGGTAAGGAGGATGAGGAGGGCGAGGATGTAGACTCGGAAGATATGGCTCTCGTCAGTAGTGAATGCAGTGAGGCGGAAGACGCAAGGACTAACACCATTAAATCTAAACTAAGGCCCATGTCTAGGCTAAACCAAACAGACTTTGGGGCTCCTCTTCAGGCACCTGCCGTACCTCACCTATCTGCACAGGCTGCGGACTCTGATTCTGGAGGAGCCAACATACATGGTATCTCTGATACTGCCGTAGAGACAATCCTACAGGCTATCGCCGCCCATAGAGAAGAGACTGCTCAGGATAGCAAGCGATCGCGGGCGGCTATTCGCAAAATGCAAGGTGTGGTCAAAAAGTTATCGAAATCATGTACACAGATTGGTATAAGAATGGCGGAAGTGGAATTAAGGGTTCTTTCTACAGAAAATGAGGCTATGGCCAATACTGAAAATATAAACCTCCAAGCAGCCGAGCTAACTGACAATAAATGGAAGCTCGAGGATTTTGAAAATCGTCAGCGCCGCAACAACCTACGCATACTTGGAGTCCCTGAGAAAATGGAGGGGGAAAATGTACACGCTTTTGTGATTAAGTTATTTAAAGAGTCATTGCCCGAACTAAAGGATTGGAACTGGGAATTGGAAATCCAGCGCGCCCATCGTATGCCATTCAATCCTCCTGTTAAACCTGGCCCATATCCAAGAGCAATACTGGTTTACTTTGGAAATTTCTTGTTAAGGCAAACTATAGCAGAGAAAGCCAGGCCGGATCATAAACTGACATTCCAAGAGATATCATATTTCATGAGACCTGACTTTTGCCATGCAACGGTTGAAAGGCGTTGGCGACTACGTTTGTTAATTAAGCCTTTTCAGGAGAAAGGAGCCCAGGCCTATCTGAACAATCCTGCAAAACTTAAGGTTGTCAAAGGGGGACTGACAACATTTTTTGTATCTGAAATCAAAGCCCAGGCCTTTCTAGAACAGATGAAGTAATCAGTTCTGCGTGACTATGTACTAAAACTTAGCTCTTTCAGTCCGTAAAGAGTGGGGATTATAATTTATTGAAAAATCGCATATCTATTTAATCCCTAAGAGTACGACCAGCATATAAATTAATTTGGCGCGAATTGCCTATTTGAAGGGCAACAGGATTTCAGCCCTTAAAAAAAAAAAAAAAAAGAAAGAAAGGGAAAAGGAAAAAAAAAAAAGAGAGAGGGGAGGCGTGAAGGAAAGGGAAAAAAAGGAAAAAAGGAAAGGGAAAAAAAAATCTGGATTCAAAATATTTATTTATTTTTTTTTTTTTTTTTGCTACCTTGGAATTTTTGTATGGATTTAATAAAGTAATCAAAGGTTAGGGCAGTTAAGTCAGTTAGCCGTCATATATTGCATGTTGTCCTTTTTTTTAGACACTCTGTTTATTATTATTACTTAGCTTTTTTTCTTTTTGTCTTCATATGAAGATAGCGGTAGCTCTGGTGTTGTTCTGCAGCCATCATTCAGACTCCAATTGAGTCTGTTCGCCTCACAGATTGGGGGGTGGAGGGAGGGCAGTGGGTAGATGGGTCTACTTGGGGTGGGGGGAAGGGAGGGGGTGTGCAAAAAAGTAGAAAATACGAACCTAACCGGATGGCAGTCGCCTCACAAATGAACTTAGAGTCTCTAATGAAGATAATTTCAGAAAAGAAGGAAACTATATTAAGGATTAACACCAATAAAGGAATAAGTGCTACACCAGTTCAGATTATCCTATACGACAATGGGTAGGTTGAATATAAAAAGTTGGAATGTTGGAGGGCTCCTAAACAGTGAGAAACACAGGCGATTGGCTGAGTTAATTTGTTTAAATCCAGTGGATGTAATATGTCTCCAGGAGACACATATGCCTTGGGACAAGAAATCTTTATTAAATGTAAGGGGCTATAATCTTGCAATAGCATCAACCCAAACGTCAAATATTAGAGGGGTCGCAATATTGACCAAGACACATCTGGGGGGGATATCACGCTATCTGTCCGACCCCCAAGGCAGATGGGCTATAGTCAAACTTATGCTTGGTATTACTATATGTAATGTGTATGGATCCAACGACGACGATCCTGCTATATTTGAACACTTAGAAGCAGAATTACCCACCTGGCAGGGGCCCTTAGTTATATGTGGGGACTTTAACATCTCCCTTAATCTTTCATTAAAAACCGGATCCATTACAAAATATGTTGGTCGAAAACCCAAAGTGTATAAAGCAATTAAAAGGCTAGTCAATAGTTTTGGTTTAATAGATGTCTGGGCTCAAAATAACAAACAGGATCCAGGGTATACTTATTTTTCGCACCCGCATCAGAAACATGTACGTATAGACTATATCTTTGTTACTCAGGAGTTAGCCCCTCATTCTTCGATTTGTAAATGTCCCCAAATAATATCAGACCATAATGCCCTCATCCTTTCAACTGAATTTGGCTCCCCTCAAAAGCAACGTAGGCACTGGTCATTCGATCGCAAACTCTTGGTTAACGCTGATTACATTATGTATATCAAGAAATGGACAGAAGAATTTTTTAATATGAATCGTTTCAGTTCCTCAAGAAATATTGTTTGGGATTGCTACAAGGCAGCACTTAGGGGAGAAACTACTAGCTATCAAAATAGGATCCGAAAAAAACAACTTAATGAACATAACTCGAAAATATCCACCCTAGCTAAAGCTGAAGCAGATCACACCAGACTAATTTCTTTGGGGCAGGACGCCAAGCAATTAATGTATCAAGTTATTACATTGAAATCCGAGATAAATACAACTCTTAGCCAGAAAGCGGCGCAAACTTATAGGGCCCATAAAAAAGATCTCTATGAGAATGGAGAGAAAGTAGGCAGACAATTGGCTCTAACAACCCGGCAAAAAAATGTTGCTAGCAATATATGCTCAATTCATGAGGGTGGTAAAACATTTAATAAAGCGACTGATATAATACAACTATTTCAGCAATACTATCAAAGTCTATACACTGAAGACCTAGCTCCCACAGACATCCAAATAAATCTGTTCCTTAACAATTTTCTTGGTAACGATAATGGAGAGAAAGTTCTTGACGAGGCCACTCGTGAAGATTTGGAAGGGGAAATCTCCATTGAAGAAGTATTAGCAGCACTTACTTCGTTACAAGCAGGAAAAGCAGCAGGGCCGGATAAAATTCCAATAGACCTGTATAAAATTTTATCTGAGCAACTAGCCCCAATTTTGCATGATCTTTTCCTAGGGATACAATGGAACGGAGTCTCTCCTGCATCTTGGTCTGAGGCCAGTATAGTAGTCTTTCCTAAGAAAGGAAAGCCACCCGAATTGCTCACTTCATATCGCCCCATATCCCTTATAAATTCGGACTCTAAATTGTTTGCTAAAGTAATGGCCGGTAGATTAGGCAGGGTTGTTGAACATCTGGTCTCCCCTTGGCAGCATGGTTTTGTTCCAGGTAAAGGGACTACCGATCACACTTGTAGGGCTTTGGCCCTTTTCGATACCATTGCTGTCAGGGGAGGGCAGATGTCAATGATCCTGTTGGATGCCGAGAAGGCCTTCGACCGGGTGTCATGGAAATTTCTCTGGGCAGTTATGGCACGAAATAATTTTGGCCCCAAATTTTTAAAAGTTATGAAATCTATGTACACGTCTCCCAAAGCCAAATTACAAATTATGGGTTCTGAATCTGGTCAGATTAATATATCTCGTGGTACTAGACAGGGCTGTCCCTGTTCGCCACTATTATTTGCACTTTATATTAATCCACTTATATTAAAACTCCTAGAGCATACACTTATTACTCCCATTCTTAGCCACTCATTTGAGACTAAAGTATTAGCTTACGCGGATGATATCGCGGTCATCACCTCTGATCCAGTGGTGGCTATGCGCGAAATTGAAGAATTAACTTTGGAGTTTGGTTTATACTCGGGCTACTCCTTGAATAGGGGAAAGACTATTATACTGGCTACACCCAATACTGTATGTAGTGATCAAAGAAGGAGTCATAAAGCCACCTATCTGGGAATCACTTTAATTCCTGATACCAAGCATATTGTAGCTATGAACTATGACCCCCTCATTGTCAAGATTAAACAGGACCTAGATCGGGTCAACAATTTACATCTTTCGATTATTGGAAGAGCTAATTTTCTCAAAATGAATGTTTTACCCAGATGTTTATATCTTTTTCGTGCAATCCCGCTAGCAGTAGATTCAATGATATTAAAAACACTCGACTCGCTTATGTCGAAATTTCTATGGCAGCATGGAAAGATTAGGAGATCGCACAAACTGCTCTCCCTCCCTATAGAAAGAGGGGGACTTGCTGTTCCAAATTGTTCCTTGTACCATTGGTCTTCAATTCTAAAACTCTCAACTCCTATGTTTTGCAATAGTAATGGTACTACACATGTTGATAGTGACTACATTCCTTCAATTTATGAGTTGGCTCTCGGTAAACAAGTAAAGGGCCTTTTCCTCCAGGTTATCGACACTAAGCACATTAAAAAGAAATACAAGGCTGAAATTATGTTAAGCGCTTGGAAAGTTTGGGGAAAGGTTGTCAAACTCATACAACTTAAGAAATTTAATAGGTATACGCTATTATGGAAACACAGTACTCTTTGCGCGCCTTCTTATGATGTGATAGCAAGAAAATGGGAAAGGATTTGTATAACTACAATTTCTTGATTAACGATTTTGATACCACTTTTAACGACCTGAAACAAAAATACCAACTCTCAAACGGTGACTACATTAAATTCGCGCAGGTAATAGCGTATCTAAGGGCAAAACGTCCCTCTATTGACTTGGGGAGAGTAGAGATAATAGTAGCCCTTAACAATACAAATACTAGAATAGGAGTACTTTATAGGCTACTGCTAATTAATATGTCTGACGACCTGGAAAAAACAGAATCTAGCTGGGCTTCAAAATTAAACAATCCTGACGTAGATATTGATAGTGTATTAGAGATGAGCCAACGGTTGATTATGGCCAGTAACTTAAAAGCACAAATATATAAAACAGTATTCAATCTCTATTACACACCCGCCAAGCTGTTTTTATGGGGGAAAAGGGAGAATGACATCTGCCCAAGATGCTCGAAAGGTCCTGCCACCCTTATACATATGTTTAGTAGCTGTCCTTCACTTGTGTTAATTAAGAATATGCTTTCGAATTTCTGGAAAGAGCTTTTTGGGCACAGGGTACCAGACTCTGATACACTTTATGTCTTAGGTTGTGATACTTCTCTAAAATTGACAAAATCAGAGCAAAAAATACTTTATATTGGTACCGCCGCTTTTAGAATCATTCTGGCAGCTCGATGGAAAGAGCAAGAACCTCCAAGTTTTCATATGTGGCTCTCCCGTTTTCTGGCAATCTATAGCATAGAGACGGCTATATATAATACAAGGGGAAAAAGAGCAAGGAAACTTGGGGAGTCACTCTGGCTTCCTATAACGAATTGGAAATTCAAACACAATCCTATGACTACATAAGGGTCTCAGATCGCTCCATTCCAGCTACTAGCTCCCATGCTTTTTGACGTATTTTTGTTATTCCTTTTCCTTTTAATGAATCTGTAATGTATTGTTGTATGTTTTATATGAAGTATTGTATAGATTTTGTCTGGCTCTGCCTGTGTTGGGTTCGTAATAAAAAATAAAAAAATAAAAAATAAATAAACTGAAGATTGAGACCTGTCAAAAGTGTTTATTTTGACAGGTCGACCTGCAGTTTAAAACTGCTTTAGTACGACTATTATGGTAGGTCTGAAGCAATGTTTTACATGGTCACTGTAGTGGATGGCACAATAAGTGCTGCAGTCCACTAGTGACATTTAACTTACAGGCTATGGGTACACTTTGTACCATATACGGGGGTCATATAGGTAAGGTAAATACAATTTTTAATGATATAGCAATTTAATAATGTGGAATAAAGAAGCACAGGCACTTTGAAATGAAATGATTCGTACTTGTAAAGCGCACTTATACTCATGAGTGTCTTGGCGCTATACGCATACCACTGTGGAACCCTTCCTGGCTTTTCCCTGTGAAATGCCCACTCCTGGGCACCCCCAAGGTGAAGCCAGGCATCTCAGCGGTGTTGGGGCCGTTGTGGAGATTAAGAAAGCTATTGCCCAGAGTCGCAGCGTGGGACCCATGGTTGGAATAGGCACCGAGGCGAGAATTATCTGAGGAAATTGAGCCCGAGACCCGCCGAGGCGGGAATTGATCCCTGGTCCCGGGCCAGACCTCTGCATCAGGGTCTGCCGCTCTAACCATTGAGCCACACTTCTCCACTCCACTTTACCACTGATTAGCTGAGGTAACGTGCACAGAGTTCTACAGTCAGCAAAAATATCTACAGTACAAATCTGGGACACAGTGTGGGACCACACAAAAAAGATATCACTTCCTACAGTTACCTTCCAATTCAATGAGTTTAACCGATTCAGTTTCACATTCATTCAGTCCTGCATTGCCTATGATGCTCAGCCAATGAGTACCACGATATAGGTCCCAGTAACTGCTGCTTTACCTTTGTAATCACTTGTGACATTTTAGTACCATGTAAAACAGTGATTTCATAATAGTAAATTAATATTATAAGTGACATGAACTTGAAGACAAGGGTGTGGCATCTTGGGGGAAGGTTTGGGGTATTACACCCCACTAATAAATATATTTTCTAATAAATATATGGGTAGCAAGTGCTTTCAGTCGGGTATGGTGAGGTGTCTATCAGGTCTCACGAGATTTTTCATAAAAACAGACAAAAACGCACATACACTCTCCCTCTTTTGAAATTTTTCTAAAAGGATGGTTATTTTTGACAAAATCTTGTGTTTTCTCTTACTTACTAACCCTACCAATCTGCATTCCTCTCCCTTCACATTGCCCCTTAAGACTCTCGTGTGCACTTTAACATTAAATGCTGGCATGATTGTTGGAAAATCTGAACTCACACCCCCCATCTCACTGACCAAGCTATACCCCTACTTGAAGGAATAGTAATCCCTTTGCATTTTACTATTTCATCCTTCTAAAGTATTTTTCATGTGCAGGTTTTACCGTGAACAGAAAAAGGGCAGAAATGATGGATGACGACTTGTAAATCACTAGCCTATTTTATTTTGCAACAAAGGACAGCAGAGACATAATCCAAAAATTATGCAGAAGGATGTTCAGTTAGAGAGGGGGCAATGAATGAAAGCCATTAAAATAAGCAGGTCCACTCCCAATAAAAGGCATTTTCCGTTCGTGGATCAGATTGCTTAAATTCCAAGCAAGACCGGTGCATTTGCAATACATTAAAAATCCACCTATGAAAGTGGCTCAAGCATGAGGTTTTTGAAGTCAAATAATACATGTGCATGTGCGTGCATCAATCACTGCAGGGTTGCTAAATTCAATGAAATCCTAACAATGCTACAGTTTAATGGGATGCGTATCAAATCCCGACTAATCATGAATTTAATGGAGAATAACTGGTGCTTTTCAAAGTTTCCATGGGCTAGTGAGGGTTTGGAATATGTCAAAGAACATGCATAATTCACGTTTGCCTTCCTTCGGTTGCAATAAAGCACTGCAAAACCACAGTGCTTCATGTGTAAAAAAAGATGTGCCTTAGCCCAAGATTTTTCTTACACAACTGCTCATGGTGCTCACAGCACCAGTGCCATAACAAAAGGCCCCCCCGAAGCCCCTGTGGTGCTGGTAGGTCCCTGAGCTCCAGGGGCCCCCTCCGGCACTGGCAGGTCCCTGAACTGAGAGTTCCTGACTCACTTTGGACTGTGGGGGGCCTCAATTTACTTTGATGGGGGGGCTCAAGTTTCAATTTGCCACAGCACTCGTGCGAGTAATCTGCTCTCACCTCAGTACTTCTTCAATGGTGCACTGGTGGATAGGAGAAATCTGGGTTGGGGATGTTGGAGTGAAGAAATGCCCAGTGGTATCAGGCACTGATCGGGAATCCAGAACTTATAGGGGGAATGGGAGCCTGGGAATGTTCTCCACCCAGCATGTAATACAATCTGGGTGGAAAGCGTGCCTCTTGCACATGAATGTTTGGACGGCCGGCCAAACGTTCATGCGCATGTAGGGGGTGAAAACCACTCCTCCCCTCCCTGCTCTTTCAGCAGAGCAGCCCCGTCCCGCTTCCCAAAGCTGCTGCAGCTTAACATTAAGTTGTTATCATTTTATTTTTTCTTACACGGCTGCATAGCAGTGGGGCGATGCTCCTCTGCCTTAGCGGAGGAGCCACCACTTTCATGTTTGACAGAATTTAAGCAAAGCTTTGCGGATAAGTGTTGATGAGTATCCCTTACAATGATATTCCGCAGAGCAATAGAAAGGGAGTATGGAGTTGCTCAGTGTTGGATTGGGGCATTGTTGATTGGGGCAATTCTTCAATAGGGTTGTGCTAGATTGCTTTGGCACTGGATGGAACAGTGCCACACTGTGATAGTAAAGAAAGAGACACTGCCACAGTGTGTAGGTGTTTTGGCAGTGTACTAGAACAGAGCAGTTATTCACACTTTGCACAATTACTACTTTGGCGTATTTTTTCACATTGAAGTAGTAGCAAATACAAGACAGAGACAGGAGACTTGATAGAGGCAGACAGAGCAAACTGATTACAAATATGACTATTCTTTTCTTGTTTGTATTGGTTTTCGGCCGGTTTTGTTGTGAGGATTCCCCTGCATGGCTCTTGCATCTCTTTTGCCTATTATTGCAAGGCCCACTTGAACTCTCAATGGATTACATTTCATGTCTTCATGTCTCTACTGTGTATGTGTCATTAGGCAAATGCGCTGAGCTGCCATACCGCCCTCTATTGTATTCTGTGGTGGATGGCAGCAAAATCCGAGTATCGAATGACCCCCTCTGTAGATGAAGAGGGCTGGCCCAGACCCCCCCTTTATGTATTTATATATGTGTTTTATTAATGTCTCAATTTTTGACTAGAAGAGGCTGATGAGACAGTGGCTTAAGCTGTCATCAGGCCATGCCTAAAACTGAGTTCGACGTTCAATTGTGATGCCCCGTTGCTGAATTGTTACTTTCTTTCTTAATGAGAGAAGTAATGATTCGTGTTTTAATAATATGCTCCTCTGCTATTGTAGTCTCATTGCACTGTAAATCATATATATTCTTATATCGCATTGACGCTAGGTTCATTCTAAAACATTCTTACTGCTACACTCTCCTTTCAAGGTTGCAAATTCAAACAGCAATACAATGTATATGAAAAGAGAACATCTAAAATCGTTGTCATTATCATCATGAATAATACTGCATTAAGGCAACAGAGGTACATTTATGTTTTCTTATAGCCGTGGAGCCAAATTAATGAAAGTGTTCTAAAGATGTAAACAGTCAGGGGTATCCTAGTTCAGAATTTTATTTGTGACATTTTGTAGATCCGAGCAGTCGTGGGATGAGTCACAACGCTACACAACATGATACCTGTTCAAGAAGATACATTGATCAAAGGAATTACAGAGTTTGCTGAGGGGTTCGCCCTACATAGAAAAAATGGGTCACAGAAAAACAACGAAAACAAATGGTTTTACAAATGCATGCTAATCATATAGTAAACAAGGAATCAGCCTGAGTCACGAGAAAAGAGGACAATAGGGCCTTGAAATAGGTCCCACTTCCACAAATACAAAGCAAACAATTAGGTGGAGTGCTAGCATGTCCTATAAATTAGGGCAATAGATAGGGGGTTTGTCAACAATTGCTTCTGAAGCCGTCTGGGTACCCACAGAAACATGCAAGTATACATGTTTTTCTAATAATTCTGTTTGTGGGACAATGTCATTATTTGAATTGATGTAGGATATATTATCTGAGTTTAAATAAATTGTAGTGAGAGGTTTTTGTTCTTGTATTTGCATTTTCCCTGCCAGCCTCTCCGAGTATCTGTTCCCAGGGACCCTCTGTTGTTCTTCTGTGGAGAACCTGCCCAGCCTCCTATTCTTTGGCTGATCCCCAATCCACGGTGCTTAGACCAATCACAACACTGCATTGCGTGGCTACTTTTAGAAGCTAGCATTTCTGTGTGCAGTGTGTCTACCTGCCTGATGTGAATTGCATGTCTGGCTTGTGATTGACAGGGGCTGTCTGGTGTGGTTGGCTCAAGGAGCCAGGAGGGGTCTGCCCGGTGGTGAATAGGGAGATCTGCATGTAGATGGTGGGGAGGAGTTGCACCTGGGACCCTAATAGGGCTGTGCCTTAGCTCCACAATGCTGGCTCCTCCTCCTGTGGAGCGTCTGATGTCCCTGGGCTGTCCTGTGAATAGGAGAGAGGAGCTGTGCAAAACAAAGTGCTCAGGAGCTCCCCATAACCAGTTGTAGCTGGTTCTCCCATTGCCTGCACCTTGTAGACACAGGAAAATGTGGTATTAAAGAAGGGGCTGTGACTCCATGGAAATGTTCAGTTCTTGGAGTGTGCTGATCCTGCTGGGGGCGTGCTGCTGGGGAACAGGGGGGGCTGCCAGGAGAGCTTGCCTCTCTGGGCCCTGCTTTGCACCTTAATGCTTCCAGGACTTATTCTTTCTTTTGCTACAGGACCTTGTGTGCTTGCTGTTCTAGCGCCCTGGGAGTGCTCTGTTTCCATTTCATCCAGGCACTGTAGTTGTCCTAGGAAGGAGCGCGAGGGCTCTGCAGCACGGGGCTGTCTGGGCGGGAGGGAATCCCTGGCGCAGGGATTCCCCCACGTTTTGCCTGCAATCACGGGAGCCCACCCCGCTTTTTCTTATAACTATGCGGATTTGCGGGTGCCCTCCCCGCTGTTTAGAATGCTTACTTAGTGGGTGCCCACCCCGCAGACTGGCGCCTTTTTAATTGATAGAGCAGGTGCCTGCCCCGCGTTTGGCCGCTGAGCCGGGCCGGAAGTCAGGCAGCATCCTGCCTGTCGTGCGGCGGGTCTTGCACCTTCCGCAGGAAGCCCGCACCCACGGAGTTGCTGAGAAGAGAAGTCATCGGCTTAGGCCCCAGCGGGGCTCCCTTAAGCTGCTGGGAGTAAAGTGAGGAGAAGTCTGGGGCCTCGCGACACCTACGTTGTGTTATCTTATATTAAAAGAAATTTATAAAGCGCACATTCACCAGCGGTTTCTTGACGCTAAGCAGAGTCAATCATTTACCCTGACAATACATAAACGTTTCAAATATAGGCCTGGACAAATAACCAAGTTTTAAGAGACTTTCTAAACTGGGTGGAAGAAGTAGACAGTCACATTTCAGGAGAAAGAGAATTCCAAAACTGTGGAGCCAGAAATGAAAATCTTAAACCTCCTTGTTTTTTGCGTTTACCTACATCGAAGCCCCAGTCCCAGGAGTGGGACCGGGTGAAGCACTGTGCAGAATGCGGGGCTTCCGTGTGAGGGAGAGCCATCAGGAGCCGCCTTGAGAAGAGAAGGAGCCCGGTGAGTTAGGGCTTCCCTTTTGATGGTGCCTTGGTTGGGGCCACTCTGACGTTGGGGGCTTTTTAGGGTCAGTGCCAGTGCGAGGCACACAATCAGAGCGGCCCCGTCTTGCAGCGGGCCACTCCAACAGGTGCCATGATTGTTTCCGAGCCTGCAGACTCCAACGATGGGCATGGGCTAAGCAGAGTCAATCAGTTACATTTGGCATAGGTAGCCTTTGACCCTGCCCTCAGGTAGGTCGCCCCCCCAGCCGCCACACGGTCCTGCTGTGACGCTGCCCCCGCTGTCGCCATGCCCCTGGTGCTGCGTGAGTCCCCTCTGTTGCTCGCAGTATTGTATTTCATTTTATTTACTTTCATTGCATTACGTGACTTTTTGTATCCTCCTGTTGTGCCTTGTTGCCTTCTGTGCCCCTTGTTCCCCCGCATCGCCCCCGTGTCCTGTCCCCCGTTCCCCGGTTCCCTCTGTGCCTTCTCTCTGCTGCTGCGTCCCTACGGCCCCGCCATTTCCATTCATCACCCCACTCCCGCGTCCCAGCTGCTCCTCCCTCCCACAGCCCCTCATATCGAGGCCGCGCGGTGGTGAAGGGAGCGACCTTTGACCCTGCCCTCAGGTAGGTCGCCCCTCAGCCGCCACAGGGTACTCCTGTGATGCTGCCCCCGCTGTCGCCTTGCCCCAGGTGCGGCGTGAGTCCCCTCTGTTGCTCGCAGTATTGTATTTCATTTCATTTACTTTCATTGCATTACATGACTTTTTGTATCCTCCTGTTGTGCCTTGTTGCCTTCTGTGCCCCTTGCTCCCCCGCATCGCCCCCGTGTCCTGTCCCCCGTTCCCTCTGTGCCTTCTCCCCGCCGCTGCGTCCCTGCGGCCCCGCCATTCCCATTCGCCACCCCACTCCAGCCTCCCAGCTGCTCCTCCCTCCCACAGCCCCTCATATGGAGGCCGCGCAGCGCAGTGGACGCACATAGCGGGCGCGCCGAAGGCGCACCAAAGGCAAGCTCATCTTCGCCCGTCGGCGCCTGGACCACGCCCAGCGCCAGAACCACTGGCCCCCGCCGGAGCCAGGGAACTCGACTGAGATACGACTCCTCCACCCTCAAAGCACTCAACACCAGACGTCGACCCGCCTGCTACAGAGCAACACCGAGGCGAACCCAGGGACCCTTCACCTGCCAAGCCTGCAAATTCACCTGCCTCCGAACCTGCAGACCTCCCATCGTACCTAACATCAACAACAACCACCTCAAGGGCATCCTCCTCAACACCCGCTCCGTACACAAGCACGCCATTGAACTCTGGGACCTCCTCGACACAACAGCACCAGACGTCGCCTTCCTCACGGAAACCTGGATGAATGCCTCCTCGGCCCCCGACATCGCCATAGCCATCCCAGACGGCTACAAGATCAGCCAGAAGGACCGCGTCAACCAAACCGGAGGAGGAATTGCCATCATCCACAGGAACACCATCAACATCACAACCAACGATGAAGACACACTCTCTACCGCCGAACACCTGCACTTCCGGATTCCCACCAACCCCAAAACCACCCTTAGAGGAACACTTATCTACAGACCCCCGGGCCCGCGCACACAACTCAGCGAAACCATCGGCGACTTCATCAACCCGCACGCACTAGCCTCACCAGAATACATCCTCCTAGGGGACCTGAACTTCCATCTGGAGAAAAATAACGACAACAACACCACCACCCTGCTCGACAACCTCGACAACCTCGGACTCAAGCAACTGGTGAACACCCCCACCCACCTAGCTGGCCACTTGCTCGACCCCATCTTCACTGCCAGCAACCACGTCTCCTCCAGCCACTCCACCGGGCTACACTGGACCGACCACAGCTGCATCCACTTCACCTTCAACAAGACCACATCCCACCTCCTCATGCAACAAATCCCCGGCAGATGCTGGAACAAAATCACCACAGACCAGTTTCTCTCATCACTGAGCCAGAACCCGCCAGCCGACACCGCAGACACCAACAACGCAGCCCACAACCTCGCACAGTGGATCACTAATTGCGCCGTTGACCTTGCTCCGCTGAAGAACCCCCCAGGCGAGTCCCGCAACAGGAAATCCTCATGGTTCACTGACGCCCTCAAAAACTCAAAGAAATCCTGCCGAACCCTCGAAAAAACCTGGCGCCACTATCAGGCTACCGAAAATATGACTGCCCTCAAGAACGCCACTCGCGAACACCACCAGCTTATCCGCATCACCAAAAGAGCATCATTCAAAGAGCGGCTAGACAGCAACACCCACAACAGCAAGGAACTCTTCAGCATCGTCAAAGAGCTCTCCAACCCCAGCGCCAGCAACAACGACATCACACCATTACAAGACCTCTGCAATTCCCTCGCCACGTTCTTCCACCACAAAATCGCAGACATACACGACAGCTTCGGACCCCAGAGACCGCCTCCAGTCATCGAATCACCGACACCCACCACCATCCTCAGCACCTGGACCCCCATCAGCACTGAAGACACCACCCACATCGTAAACACCATCCACTCTGGCTCCCCCCCCTGACCCTTGCCCCCATCACATCTTCAACAAAGCTGACATCACCATCGCTCCCCACCTCCGGAACATCATAAACAACTCCTTCACATCAGCCACCTTCCCTGAGAGCTGGAAGCACTCAGAAATCAACGCCCTTCTGAAGAAACCCACAGCGGACCCCAAAGACCTCAAGAACTTCCGCCCCATTTCTCTTCTTCCCTTCCCAGCTAAAGTCATCGAGAAGACCGTCAATAATCAGCTGACTGCTTTCCTCGAGGCAAACAACTCGCTTGACTCGTCCTAGTCCGGATTTCGAGCCAACCACAGCACCGAGACTGCCCTCATCGCAGCCACCGACGACATCAGGACCCTGATGGACAATGGAGAAACAACCGCTCTCATCCTCCTAGACCTCTCGGCTGCCTTCGACACCGTCTGCCACCGCACCATGATAACCCGCCTCTTCAACACAGGGTTCCAAGGAAAGGCCCTGGACTGGATCACCTCGTTCCACTCCGACAGAACAAAGAGAGTCCGCCTACCTCCTTTCCGATCAGCAGCCACCGAGATCATCTGCGGCGTATCCCAAGGCTCCTCGCTCAGCCCAACCCTCTTTAACATCTACATGAGCCCCCTCGCCGCCATCGCACGCAAACACAACATCAACATCATCTCCTATGCCGACGACACCCAACTGATCGTCTACCTCACCAAAGACCCAGCCACCGCCAAAACCAACCTCCAGGAAGGAATGAAAGACGTCGCAGAATGGATGAAACTTAGAGGCATATTATCAAGGACTGGTGTTAAAATTATCGCCGTTTTATCGGCAGGAAACTGCCGATAAAATGGCAATAACGGGCTTGATAATACGCCCTTGTTAATTCCCATAGTAGCCCATATTAACAACACAACATGGGCTTCTATGGGAATTAACAAGGGCGTATTATTAAGCCCAATATTGCCCTTTTATCTGCAGTTTCCTGCCGATAAAAAGGGTGAAAATTTTAACACCGGTCCTTGATAATATGCCCCCTAGTCACCTGAAGTTGAACTCTGACAAGACGTAGGTCCTCATCCTCGGACAATCCCCTTCAACCTGGGACGACTCCTGGTGGCCCACAGCGCTGGGCGCCGCACCAAAACCCACGACCACGCACGCAACCTGGTATTCATCCAGGACTCCTCCCTGACAATGGCCAAGCAAGTCAACGCCATCTCGTTATTTTGCTTCAACACTCTGCGCATGCTCCGTATGATCTTTCAGTGGATCCCCACCGAAACCAGAAAAACCGTCACCCAGGCCCTCATCACCAGCCAACTGGACTACGGAAACGCCTTTGCGCAGGAACCACAGCCAAACTTCAGAAACGACTACAGCGCACACAGAACGCCTCTGCACGACTCATCCTCGACATCCCCTGCCACAGCCACACCTGAGAAACCTGCACTGGCTCCCCATCAGCAAGAGGATCACGTTCAGGCTCCTCACCCACGCACACAAAGCACTCCACAACAATGCCCCAAATACCTCAACAACCGCCTCTCGTCTACACCAACACCCGCCAGCTACGCTCTGCCAGCCTCGCCCTCTCCACCGTCCCAAGGATCCGGAGAACCACCACCGGAGGAAGATCGTTCTCCTAGCTGTCAGCCAAAACATGGAACTCCCTCCCCACACACCAACGACTGACCGAGGACCACCTTACCTTCAGGAAACACCTCAATACCTGGCTCTTCGAGCAGTACCGACACCCTCCCCCCTCTCCCTCCAGCGCCTTGAGACCCTCACGGGCGACTAGCGCGCTCTATAAATTTATTGATTGATTGATGTTTGTTTTTAGTTGCCCCAATGACCTAGAGGGCAGCTGCCAAGTGGGGCATATTTGTCTCCACGGCCAGAGGGGCCAGTGGTTGCCCCAGTTGTGGCATAGTTGTTGGCTGAGCCTGCAGGCTCCAATGATGGGCATAATTATTTCAGAGAGGGCCCAAAGGGGCCCATGCTTTTCCCCGTGTGGAGGCCCTTTGAGTCTAGAGGCACAGTGGTGCCCGCATCTTTGTCTGATCCCAGCTGCCCTGCAGGAGTGCAGGCAGCTGCCACATTTGGCGCAGTTCTCAGCTGCCCAGCAAGTCGTTGGCAGATGCCATGTTCAGGCCTGCTCAGATTGCGCACCATTGACTTTCGCTGCTTTGGCAGGGCACCCGGACATTTGGGACATAAGGCATTTGAGCCCCTTTACTGAGATGGCCAGTTGGCCAGGGGGACTGCGAGGTAAATAGGGCGCCAGGCCCTAATGTGATTTATATGCTAAAAGTATTGTGGTGCTAAGAAATGTAATGCATTTAGTATGTTTTACGCACCCTGTTTGATACCTTTAAATAAGGTTTATGACTAGGACGTTCTTTTGCATATCATGGTTTATGCTAGTGAGATTATGTTTTACTGTGTGATTTATGCCCCTAGTATGAGTAATGGTTAGGAGGTTAGGGTCTAATGGGTTTAGAGATGATTGCATAATGTTTTTATGCTGGTGACGTTGGCGCAGAATGTAATTCGTGCCTGATGGGACTGTGCATAATGTAGTTTATGTTACAGGCTGATGCTAAGTACAGTGATACAGTGATAACCAGTGTTTACTGGTTGTATGGTTATGATCTGTTTTACTGTTACCAAGTTTGCTTAGTGATGGTTCTGACAGTGGTCCATGTGTATATAATCCCTTGTGAATATTGCCTGTGCCATTTGGCACAGTGTATGTTATGTGTTTACTATTCTAATGTGTTATGAGAATACAAAGGCTATTTTTTATATAACCTTGTGTGGAGTTCCTTTTGTTGTGTGCCTGGGATGTTGTTGCTGTGTGCGTGCGCAAATGCTTTACACATGACCTCCGGGATGAGCCTGACTGCTTGTGCCAAGCTACCAAGGGGGCGAGCAGGGGTTATCTTTGGAATGTAACTCCCCAGCCCTGACTAGAGGGGTGGTCTCTGCCTGGCTTTGGCGCAAGCCTTAGCCAACCAGAGATCCCATTTCTAACACATATATAATCAAGCCCTTCTTAAGAGCTGGGGGTAGCCGCAGATTCCTCAAGGTTAAGGTTAACTATCAGTAAAACCAAGATATCCAAGGTTCATATGTCGAAAAATTAAGAAACAAAGTATCACTGCTACCAACTCTGAAAAAAAAATTCAAATTTTCACATCAGATTATTAATTCTAACTCACAGGGGGAAATGATGCATACGTTGGCTGGTGAATATAATCTGATGAACCTTATGGACACAGAAAGTTTACTCTCAGGAAATAATTGCCCTACTTTTAGGAGCCTGGGTGAGGGAGCCTTTATTGGTTACATTTATTTATCCATGGGTCTATTTTCCTCCCTTATTTCGATCGAATGAAGCAGTCTCAGTGACCATAATCCTCTTATTGCTAGTTTTCTCTGGGATACAGTGTAGGCAGAATCTGTCACCTGTTTTAAACTGATCAAGGCCGGAGGCTGAAGTGAGATATAATTATTCCTGAGACCATATTAACTGATTGAGGAGCACATTACGATGGTGCTCAGACGAGCCATCACTGCAGGAGTGAGACCTGTCGACAAGTAGTCAGCGATCCCACCAAACATATTTTGATTGGACCACCATGTAGGCGGTCAGAAAATGCATTTTTCTACTGTGGCTTATGCTGTGGCTTTGAAAAGGGCAGCACTAGACGCTGTAGTAAAAAGGAATTTTTCAAACATCCCTTCCCGACAGCCTTTTTATGTTGGTGGGACCACCATGAAAAGGCTGTGGGAAATGGACATCATGATCCTGACATTGGTGGCTGACTAGTATCATGATTCTGACCCCCGCTCAGTCGTTTCTGGTGAAGGTGGCAGTCCATACCCTCACGGGTCCGACCACCTGTATTTTAATGTGGCGGTCAGCCTGAAGGGCTGTACGGCCTGTTGGTGGTGGTCCCACTGACATTGCAATGTGCTCCTTAGTAAGGTCTTATTTATTATTCGGAAGTATTTGAATTTAGAGACCTGTTATGACATTATTCTTGAGATGTATGGTAAATTATGTGCCTGTATTATTACCTCCCTCTTAAACACAAGTTCTAGACCTCAGGGTGTCTGCTGTTGGTTTGAAAATAGTAGCACTAAGGCATGTAAGACTCCGTTAGCTTCACTGAATAAGAATCCTCATGACAGGGGGAGGTAATAGATTACAGGGCTATCTATAGAGTGTTGGTTAAACAGAGGAAGCTGGAATTAAAGATTGAGCTCTGGGAGGACCTTATCTTTGCCTGCACTCAGAAAGATAGCACCTAGTTTTAGAAAATTGTTAACCATCCATTCTTCAAGGACGATCCAGTGGAAAATGTTGCATCTTTAGTGCCTGCCAATGCCTTGGAGGATCACTTTTGAGCTTTATACCAGGGGGAAGTCCTAGATTCTCCTCCCTTGTCCCTGGCTCATGGCTCCAATTTGACGTTACTGTAGAAGGAGATTAGAGATGCTATTGTGTCGCTGCCAGTAGGAAAGCCCCTGGGGCAAATGGGGTGCCCAGGGACCTGTTTAAATCTCTTGTGGATCTCTGGGCCCCTCTTCTTAAGTTATGCATTAATGCTGCTATTAGTAGTTCTCTGCCGGAGGCATTGCGCCATTCCATCATTGTACCTGTGTTTAAAAGTGAGACAGGAATGATCCTTCCTGTTATAGGCCTATTTCTCTAACCAATGTGGAAGTCAAGATCATAGTCCGGAGCATGTTTATAAGACTTACCCATTGGGCTGAGGAACATAACATCCTGTCCGACATTCAATATAGATTTAACCCTGGGAGGGCACTGTGGAGCAAAACCTCAACCTCCACCTTGTAATTCACAAATTCACCAGAGCAAAAGGGGGTTCCCTCCATCTTGCTTTCATGGAGCTCATTAGTCCAACAGAGGTAAGCTCTGGGTGAGGCTGGGGGTTCATGGGTGTGGAACAGTGTCTGGTGGATTGTCTTAGGGAATTAAACTGAGGGTTGACAGCCTCAATCCACCATGGTAGCAATGGAAAATGCCCTAAGCACTGTTCAATCAGAGCGGGGGGTCAGCAGGGCTGTATTTTAATGCCCTTTTATTTATTATGTATGTTAACTGTTTAGAGATGGTTCTTTCTGGGCAGTGCACAGATGTCCCAAGAGGTGGGGATAGATTGCTTCTGGATTCATAATATGCAGACAATGTTATTTTAATTGCCTGCATCACTAGAAGTTTACAGCAGCTTAGAATTGCTTACAAATTATAAAAAATCGCACATGATGGTATTGGGACTGAAAAATACAAACAATTCCACTTTCTCTGTCCAGGGCCAGACTTGAATTAGTGTTGATAATTGTATCTATTTTAGAATTGTAATAGACTCAGGGCTTAATTGCCAACCACATATAAAAAAGAACACAGGAAGTCTTAAGAGGGTGTATACTGGTGTAAATTACTATTTCCCTATGTTTAGGCTTTAAGCCTTTTAAAACTCTGTTGGAAATATATATACACCAGCAGAGTATTCCATTCTCCACTTTTGGACGTGCGATCTGGGGTTACATGAAATTAGGCTCGTTATTAGTGGTGGAGAACACACTTTTAAGGCTCTTCTGGGTGTAGGTACCCCAACTGAAATCCTTCACCATGAGCTAGGGACGAGTTACTTACCTGGATTGTTGACCACCGCAGCCCAGATCAGCACCCTTGCTGCCTGGACCCCAGCGCTGCTCGTCGTGACTGCCGTCGAGCTACCGGAGCTATCTGCTAGCTGCCTCGCTGATGCCCAGCTCCCTGTGAAGACGGATCATTGGCGGCGAGACCCGACAGACGACATCAGGTTCCCGGTCCCCGGCGTGACTGCCCTGGTGAATCTAGATCCCGGGAACAGCCTGAGCCCTGCAACATTAACCGAGATCGGCTCCTGCGGTGTTGTCCGATCATTGCGTGCCTGCCTTTAGCAGGCTGGGGCTGCGACTCGCTGATTTCATTGTTTGATGCCTGAGCCTGCGAGCTACACTAGAACGATCACAACGTAAGTTCGCAACACGACAGAGCCAGGATATTGCACCGCATCTCCCCGTCAATTAATAATTAATGCAAAGAAGGATGCCTGGAACTAAAATGGCGGCACCTCACTAAATATGGGGATCATTCATCTTAACGTACCGACGGCTGCCTGGACCTAAAATGGCGGTGCCCTGATAAATATGGGGATCATTGCCCGTTGCTGATCAACTTTAAGCAGCAATAATTGCAGGAACCGATGGCTGCCTGGACCTAAAATGGCAGCGCCATAGTAAAGAGGGGGATCATCGTTCTTCCCTGATAGAATCTCACAAACTTCATCAAATATGAGCAGTTAGCATTATGTAAGTTTATACTGCCTATTACCAACCGTGATTTATTGTTCGGTAACTCCACAGAGTCCTATATCTGGCAGACTGCTCATCTCCTGACCCTAAAATGGCGACAGTTTGAAGACAATCCAATCACCTTTCATTGCCTGACCTCAAATTGCCGAAAATCCTAAAGACAACCTGACTATCCTCAATCCTATTATTTATTCCCAGAGAGCTGCCATCCAATGATCTTCATCCTCACCACTTATTCTTCGAGGGCTACCAACTTACCTCAAAAGTGCGTTCTCCCATGGTACTGACACTTTTCTATTCCAGTTCCCGTATGGTGAGCAGCCCACTTCGCTGCATAACTGTCGCTAGAGGTCCTCGAGTAGCCTACTTGAGCTAGCATGGCAAGTACTTGCCTATCCGCTACAGGGGCCAATTCTTTCACTCCGGTCTCCCCCCCAACCTCTCCAAAACCGCAGCTAAATCCTTCAAGTACTCCACCCTGAAAAGGAACCCTGAGTCACTGATCTTGGGCCTTTGTTACAGCGCGGACAACGGCACAGTCATTAATGACCTCATTTACTACTCTACAAGAACCTCTGCCTGGCGCAAAACCTTAGCCCACCTCCTCAATGTACGTGCAACTAAGAACAGTCCATACGGCACTAAGCTAACTATAACACCCTCTCCAAACCTGCGAGCTAACCTCACCATCACTCTTTATAAAATGGCATCATCTTGATCCAAGACTCAACCAAAAACTTGAACAATTTTGCAGACCTTTTCACCTGCCTAAGAAACCATGTGCATGACTCTGGTAGGGTAACCAACTCCAGCCCCGGTGAGTCCTCTTCTTGCCTTCCTAGCGTAGCTAGCCATTCACAAGCCCCTCGAAGATCTTCCAACACAGAGCCCCCCCTGTCCACTCCAGCACGGCACCCGATCTTACCATCAGAATCTCCCCTAGACCTTTGGTCCCCTCCCTACTAGCCCCCAAGAAGACTATGCCACCGGAACGCCCCCTAAGACGCATTATTCAGGTCGTGCTTGCCCTCCCAGCTCTCAACACAACCCGCAAAGGGGCCCCATCATAGATCCAATGACATATAATACAGACCGTACTATTCTTCCCTTCCTAACACCTTTACATGCTGACAGAACGGTTCCCGAACCACTGCCCCACCATCTAGCTCCTCCACATGACAGGGACATGGTTTCTCTGCTCTCCAGAGCTTCCAAACTAACCCAGAGCATTCATATCTCTATCTTTGAATTAATAAACCTCCTTCACCTCGCTGAACTCTCCCTCGTCAAACTTATGCGCCTGCCAAACTCCACTCCCTCATACGACAGAGTGCCCTAAACAACCTCTTCCACTATCCTTGAGACAGCTTTGCCCCGTAAGCAACCATGTCACCTCTCAGAGGAAGAAACCATCGCTCTGTTCCTCTCTTACACCTCTTTCCTTGCCGCTCCAATTCCACTAGACCTCACTGAAATGGAAATCCTGGCCATCCTCCAAGACTACAGCTCCACCCCAGCTACCCCTTATCCTTTCGATGGGCATGCCGAACATGCCATCCGCACGGTCACTATCAACCCCAACAGGCCAGCCACCCTCTGCAACAGAACAGTGGTCAAGAGTAATCTGGTACCTGTTCACCTGTCCACCCACACTCCCAACACTCGGTCTAAATCTTCTCTGTCTGTTCAGTTAATCAATTGCCATTCAGCAACTTAGCATGCCGCAGATATTGCTGATCTCATCCTTTGCAAAAATGTTGACTTAGCAATCCTAACAGAATCATGGCTCAATGAATCCTCATCTTCATGCCTGGACCTCCTAGCCCCTCCTAACTACAAAATCACAAGGCTGGACAGACAATCGAATAAGAAGGGAGGTGGCATCGCCTGCATCTTCCGCTCTAACCTTCTTGTCTCTGAAATTTTGGCGGACTCCTCTGAATTGTGTGAATACTTCACCCTCGCTATTAGCAGCAACTCCACCCAACTGTGCAACCTACATATCTTTTACCACCCCCTGTAAGGAACAACTCCTTCAGCGACCACCTCATGGAAATCATTACAGCCAAGATTCCCTCCAATGCCAAAGATATTTTCCTATGTGATTTTAACTTACACTGGAACGATCCCAAGGATCCACATGTAAACGCCATCAAAAACCTCCAGGCAGATCAAGCCCTGACCCAAGCCTACTCACTACCAACCCACTAAAAAGGGGCCACCCTTGACTGGATCATCTCCAAAAAATCAACTGTCAAGCTTATCTCTATCGACCCATGCGACTGGTCTGAGCATCATGCCATCACCTTCCATCTACCTGGCACCCACAAGACAAAAGCACCACAACCAACAATTTCTCAATGCTTTGGACCACTATGAACTTGAGACCCGATGCAAATCCGACCTCCCCCCTTTCCCATATCACAACGGTCAATGGCCTCCATGATCACTACTCTGCGACTATCTCAAACATCCTGGACGATATATCCCACCTAAACTGAAAAGAACCCAAATCAAAGGCAGAAACCCCTGGTTTGCGGGATGCCTTAATAATGAGAGGAGAGCCCTCCGGCAAGCTGAAAGATTCTGGAGGCAGCACCCATCTACTGTGCATCTAAAACTCCACCGCCAGGCTGGAAATGTCTACAACAGGAACATATTCAATAAAAAAAAAACTTCTTCAGACCAGAACTGAGAAAGCCAAGATCAGAACCCACAAGCTCTTCAAACTGGTCGAACATCAATCTAATGAACTGGCCAAAACATCCAAAGAAATCCCCAAACCTCTTATATCCTCAGAGGAATTCTCCTCTTTCTTCACTGACAAAATCTTAGCCCTTGGATACAAACTCAGCTCCATCACACAGCCTCAACCCATTCCTGACCTGCTGCCTCCCACTGCGATGCACCCACAGGCTCCACCCAAACATCAGGCTCACTGGTCTGTCTTCAAAGACTATGACGAAGCCTCCATCTCTAAAATCCTTTCTATCTTAAACCCGAACAACCATTTTGATGACCCGCTCCCTGCCGACTGCCTAGCTGCCGTCACCCAATCTATTATTCCCAGCTGGACTACAATAATTAAGGCCTCCCTCAAGCAGGGAACGATGCCTGAATCCCTAAAAGGCGGCCAACTCCTCCCCATTTTGAAAAAGAAGTCGCTGGATCCAGCCTCCCCTGACAACTGCCGACCCATCTCAAACATCCCACTCTTAGCCAAAGTGCTGGAGAAATATGTGCAACAGCAGCTATGTCAACACATCAACAATTTCCACCTGCTTGATGACTTCCAATCTGGATTTAGACCAGGGCATAGCACCGATACCACCATGCTCCATATCGTGGACGATGCCCTCCAAGCCCTTGGCCAAGGTAAAACTTGTCTCCTAATCCTCCTGGACCTATCCTCGGCCTTCAACCCGGTCAACCATAAAAAACTACTTGAACGCCTCAAACTCAGAATTGGATTGGATGGCACTGTTCTAGATTGGTTTAGTTCCTTCCTCCACAACCGGGCACAGAGATTCCTAATCAACGGCAACCTATAGTCACCATTGCTGGTCACGGTTTGAGTCCCTCAAGAATCAACCCTGCCCCCCACCCATTTCAACCTTTACCTAGAACCACTTACCAAAGTATTCTGCGGAGCCAATATCTCCCATCATATGTATGCTGATGACACCCAGTTCTACATCAACACCTTGTCTCTCAAATAAATTCTCTCCCTGAACCGAAGCCCTGAAACTCACCGTCCAATGGCTTGCATCCAATCAACTTAAACACAAAGCAAATAAAACAATTTCTCCTGATCTCCCCTCCCAATACCAACCTCGAGATTCAATCATGGATTATGGTTATCACTGCCTTAAATTGCCCACCGACCATTGTGAACTCCCTGGGAATTACCCTTGACAGCAACAAGAACATGCGGGATCCCATTATTTCAATGGCCAAAACAGCCAGATTCAACCTGAGCTACTTTAGGAAATTGAAACCCTTCCTTGATGCTCGACCTAAAAATGGCAGTGCAAGCACTCGTCATCTCTAGACTGGAATACGGCTGTTCAACCCTCTCAGGTTTACCTAAGATCTCCCCCGCACCTCCTATAGCATGCCTCAATGCGGCAGCCAGACTACTTACCAGCTCACGGAAATACAATCATATTTCCCCACACCTGGAAGCCCTCAACTGGCTTCCCCTGGAGGCAAGAATACAACTCAAAATAGCATGCATCAGGCACAAAGCTTTATACTCCCCTGTTTATCTCACACAGAAACGTGGGATCTCCGGAGGAACCAGAAACTCCCGATCCTCCAGAGACCTCTTTCTCCAACCTGCACGCTGCCGGAAAAAAAAACTGCAATTGGGCCTTCTCAGGGGCTGCTCCAAGAATATGGAACTCTCTCCCATCTGACATCAGAAGAAACCCCTCTCTGACTCGCTTCAAAAAAGATGCTAAAACCTTCCCTATGGGGAAAGTTCTCAGCTAAATATTGCCTCAACCAACATTATGACCCAACCTATGGCTCCCCACTACCTCCCTTTGGACTACTTTGTCACACCTTCAGAAAAGTGGGGCCTGGTTTGAATAATTGTAAACGTGATCTGTAAATATGGTATCTCGTCTGAGTAACAGGTTATGCAAACTGTAAATACGTGCTCTTCTTTCCTTTATGTATCCGGCACCCCTCCCACTTACTACTCGGGCTGCTACTGGTTTATTCTAAGTTCTGTCTGTATATTGCTTTGCTCTCCTGTAAAGCGCTCTGATACCCTAACGGGTCAAGTTTGCGCTCTATAAAACACATAAATAAATATATCATAGATTTTATTTGTCTGCGTCCCCTCTTGTTGTGGTGTGCTGTCTATTTGAAGGAATAATTGGGTCTCAGCAGTCTAGTCATTAAGGACTGTATGACACTGTACAACATGCATAATATTCCTTGGCTGGTTTGCATCAAGGACATTTTTAGTGCCTTCAGGAGATCAGAGCTTTTCCCACCCAGAGAGCATTGTTAAACAAGATGTTGTGTTTCTAAAGCAGACCTTTTCTCTTATAGTGGCAGCCAAGAAGGATGCCTCAGCCTTGGTCTAATCATCATACAGTAAATTTATCATGGTAAAAACAGTACCCGGGATAAAGCCTTATCTCCTTTATAAAATGCCAAATTACCAGTGTAATCTATTAACTTATTTTAGGCTGGGTTTGATTCACTAGCTACTCGATCCTGAGAAAACATGGTATAAGTATACTGAATTGTCCTCATGTTCCTGTGATCAGCTTGTGACCCTTTACACATTGTTTTTATCTGCCCTTTTTATTAAACTCTTCAATCTATGTTTATAAAACCTTTATTGTTACAGACCATTATTTTCCAGGCTAAACCTGCCCTTTTATACTTGCCATGTTTAGCTGTGCAGAAAATAAATGTGTTTTACGTGACCAGGTTTCTTATGGGGATCTACTGTGCAGGATGTTAGGGTGTTGGCTATTGATGTCTTATCTTGCTTGTTTTAACAATTATAGAGATTTTTGGATTGTATATATACTTTTGTCTTAGCTATCTGTTCAGTGTCTTGTTCTATGACACTTATGTTCTGTCCACCAATATTTGCAGTGTGAGAACTATAATGCACTTCTCAATCTGCAAACAGAACCTTCTACCACCTTCTAACAGTGAACAAATCTGTGAAGTAGGCCATAATCAAGTCCATGGTTTCTTCAAGTAGAAGAAAATGAATTCTACAACTGCTTGCCTAGTGAAGTAGTGACCCATGGAAGGCATATATCCATACACTGCCATTGAAATGTTTATCTAATGACAGATCGAACTCAGTTTCCCAATACTTCACTTTTATACAACAAAATAAAGCAAGCAAGAAAACGCAGGGCTGGCTGAGATGGGCACTCAGTAAACACAACTCTCCTGCCTCTTTCCTTGCTTATTGCAGACGGTTTCACAAATGCGGTCAGCAATGTGTCAATCCTGCAGCCTTGCCATGTCCTCCAGAGCATATGAATTGGAGGCTGCTGCTTCTGTAGCAGTAAAACTTTCAATGGCAGTCAACTGAAAGTCAAGGAAAGACATGAGTCTTTCTGTGGTGGTCTGACAATAAACAACAGACGCATTGTATGTTTCCATCTTGGTCAGATGGGTAAATAGCTTCCAATAGCAAGTGTGAGTTTTACACCATGCATTGTATGGATGAAGAATCTGGTCATCCTTTTCCACATCTCCCTTGTATATATTGTAATCAAGTATCCAGGTGGACTTGAGAAATTCAGTTATCTGACCTCAAACCATGATTGGGAAGTGCTCTCATGTGAATTGTATTGAGTGTTTGCATATCTCACAAATCAGAGAACTTGATTGCAAGCTGTTCAAAGGAATGCAACACAGTGCTCTGAGACTTTTTAAACTTTCTTACAAAAAAGATCCTGTGGGAACCTTTGCAGCAACAAAGAACTACACCGCAGGCCACAGTACCAGCTTTGTACAGCCCACTAAACAGCTCTACGTCTCTACAGAAGTTGTCCTCTTGAAAGGTTATAAACTTGGCAAGATCCCATAGAATCTTTTCAGTGACTCCTAGTGGGGGATGACAACTCACAGGATTTATAGTTGAGTCCACACCTGTATACACTCTAAACAACATGTAATGGTCTGGATGATACTGGGGCAATGACACAGATGTGTCATTTAAATGCAGCATACATTGCAGTAGCATAAACTGATCTCTGCTTATGTACGGGTAAAGATAGATGTTACCCAAACTGTGTGACTACACTCGCAGTACTGCAAACTTGGTTTGAGCCCGTACTCCATTTTGAGCGTAAGGCCCACAAATATCTTCACCTCCTCAAGTGAAGAGGTAGTCAGTGTGTCATTGAATGAGGCACTAGAGTGCCTTCATGCTCCCTCAGAAATTGTTCCTTGTTCATATTTGTTTTCTACACAACTCGCTCAAATAATTCAACATCCAAAAAGAGATGGACATAGTCAATCAGCATATGGGCGTAGTCAATCAGCAAAAAAATTGGCTGTATCGACTTTACATCCAGCATTGCTAGAATTAGGTGCTGATCTAAATTGTAGGCTGCCCAGAGAGCACACCATCTGTTCTTGCATGCTCTCTGGGATGGTCTGCCCAGCTATGCTTACTTCACTACACAGACTGTGCTTACTAAGGGACAGCATGACTGCCATCATCTTGTCCATCAGAATTGCTGAAAAGCGAATTGCCGAATGGAATACCACTGACTGAAATATCCCTTCTAGAATCTGCTCCAGATTCCTCTCCTCACTGCTGACTTGCTAAACTCTTTCTTCATAAACACTGCCCTAGGAAAAGGAAGGCAAAAGTATTGTTGTAAATCAGTCAGTAGGTGTGTGCATCTGAGAAATGTTTTGAATAATAAATAAACCAAAAAATACTTATCTTTCAAAATGATATAGCAGGCTCTCAAAATATACTAAAAAAGACTAATACCCAATGCTACAGTACAGCATACATTTGTCATGGCTTATGCAAGCCTTTATTGTTGGGGGACCTGCTGGGCCATTGCAATTTAACTGAAACCAAACATCTACCTTTGTTCTCAAGAAGAATGCATTCACACTGTAGACCCTGCATTCTTGTGTGCAGGCATGTTCCTTGTGAAAACTCACAGTACTATCACCAGGGTCATAGGAATTATGTTGCAGAAAAGCACCAAATTATATGATGGTGTTGACTAAACTTTGCAGCAAGAAAAGCCTAATTATACAACACAATGAGGCACTTTTTTCAAAGTATCACTTAATTTTTTTTTGTGATCTTACTTTTTTTTAGGTAATGTGTCGGTACCCTCATTTACACACATAGGGTCCGATTATCAAAGGCAAAATGAGACAAACGTCTAATTTTACGACTTTCAGTATTTACAAAAGGCATTCACTACTCGCAAATGCCCTATGTTAATAACGAAAGTCGTAAAATTCATATTTTGGTATTCACAAAGTATAAGTAATAGTATGAGTAATATGAGTAGTAAATGCCCATTGTGAAGATCAAGTCATAAAGTAAAACTTTCGTCTCAGTTTACTTTTGTGAATTGGGCCCATATTTTCAACAAAACAAATTAGGGCCTGTCTGGCAGTGGGGCCGACACCTGACAATTTCATTTTTCTGTTGATTTAATTTTTCACTTCCCAGGTGGTCGGATTGCACCCTTTAAGGAATTGGATTATTGGTTGACAGGTGGGTGAGCCCTTGACAAGCAACACCCAAAATCCTTGTCAAGGTGAGGCACAGGCCAACCCTGATTATCCTGTGCTCAACCCTCTGGTAGCTTGGCCCAGAAAGCTCAGGCTTACCTTAGAGGTGATGCAGCAACAATTGCACACACAGACAATGGCAGGCCTGAGTCATGTTTAAAGTGTTACTTGAGGGGATGGCACAATCAGTGCAGCAGGCCCACTTAGTATCATTAAATTTACAGGACCTGGGTACAGGTAGTGCCACTGTACTAGGGACTATCAGGTGAGTTCAATTAACAATTGGGTGTAAGCCAATCTAACATTTTTTAAGGAGAGAGCACAACCACATTAGCACTGGTTAACATTAGTAAAGCACGTAGAGGCCTAAACCTGCACAAATAAAAAAAGTCTGCTAAAACGGGAGGTCATTCTCGCCTTCCAGTGCATTGTGATTTCCCTTTTAGCCAGTAATAATCCCACATTTCTTATGTAATGTTATGTTCATAGGAACTTTTATAGCGCTCGTTCACCAACGGTTTCTTGGCGCTGTAGGAGTTACCTTCCAGAAAGAGTTACTGGTAAGGATCGACCTGGTCTAACTGTAAGCTTGGATAAAGAGCCAGATCTTCAACATCTTCCTAAAATTAAAGAGGTCTGACTCAAGTCTCAATGGGGGCGAAAGAGCATTCCAGAGTTTGGGTCCTAATATTGAGAAGCGTGAGCCTCCTGTTCTTTTGCGTCATAAAACTGGGACCTCTATGTAGTTCATGTGGATAGATCTTAAAGTACGGTGGGGGATGTACTTATGCATATTTTATGAAATGTACTTAGGGCCGGTCCCATGCAAGGTTTTAAAAAGAATACAGCCAGCTTTAAACCTTGAGCGTTTCTCCACTGGAAGCCAGTGCAACTCTTTTAGCAGCGGCTTGATGTGACATTGTCTGCCTTGTTGGAATATAATTCTGGCTGCCTGATTTTGTATTAGCTGTCGACGATGTAACTGATTGCGCTGAAGACCTAAGTACATAGAGTTAGCATAATCAATTATTTACATAATCAAAGAGATGACAATTTGGATACATGCCTCTTTACTGAAGAATGTTCTTATTTTCCTCAGTTTGCGCAGTTGGAGGAAGCAAGTGGAGGTAACTGCTCCAATCTGCATGTTCATGTTTAGGTCTGATTCAATGTGGATGCCTAGGCTTTTTATCAAGTTTTTTAATGGCAGAGGCGGGCCTAACTCGGAGGGCCAGTGGGCAAGGATCCAATGCTGGAGTTTATTGTTGGGGATGATGATTTCTGTTTTTTCGGGATTTAGTTTTAATTGATTTTTGTTCATTCATTTCATGATGAACAGCATGGATTTTTTAAGAAATTCCTGGGACTCTATAGATTCATTGATGGGGAAGACTAGCTGCATATCATCAGCATAGTTGTAGATTTGCACTCCCATCTGTCGTAGCGCAACAATCAGAGGACAGATATATAGATTGAAAAGATGTGGGGATAGGGATGAGCCCTGTGCACTCCACACTTCAGATTAACTGTGCCCGATTTATACAGAGAGAGCCAAACTGACTGTTTTCTATCCGCAAGAAATGATTGAAACAATTTCAGGGCTGGGCCACTGAGACCTACTGCAGCCAGACAGTCCACTAAGATGTTGTGGTTGACGGTGTCATAGGCTGCAGACAGGTGCAGGAGAAACAGTGCTTGAGTGCTGTCTAAATCTGCCTTCCCCTATAGGTCATTCATTACAGACAGAATAATGGACTCCATGGAGTGGGCTGAGCGGAAACCAGACTGATGTGGGTCTAGGTAGTTTGTTTTTTCAATTAATGCTATGTGTGTCTCCAACACCTTAGCCGAAGGTCTTTTGGAAAGGTGTTGTTATGGAGATGTAGATATTACCTGTAGCACACCTCATTATATAATGGTCAGACCATATACATGGTTGTATTTCCAAATTATGGAGGGTCTGATTGATTGTAATCGTTAACAAAAGAGGGAGGGAGAGGGAATAGTGGATTCTGTCTCCCCTAGCAATTATCATAAACAAAATGGAATCCACTAGGTGGACGGCGGTTGTTACCACAATGGTGGGGAGCAACCAGTGTTGTTAAAATACCCCTCACACACCAACAGGCCCCTTGGTGTCATGCTTCATCATCGGGGTCTTCGCAAACCTCTACGGGATGCGGCGTGCTACGACTTCACGACTACGCAGGAGCACTTTTCGAGTGAACTATGTGTTTGGTGTGTGTGAGTACAAGAATGTGAGTGGTGAGGTGAAAGTGAAAAAATAAAAAATAAAAAATACCTGGCCCGGTCGGAGCCGCGTGGAGGGGTAGCAAGCCAGACAGTCCTGGGAATAACCGTTGCCATACCGGGTAGAACGGACCCCCCAACACGCTGTGGCTCATGAGGCCATTTGACCTCTTTTCATAAGTGTCTTGAATCGCCAATTGGGCGCAACGGACCTTACATTCAACATAGATAGGTACATTTTCACCTTATCTTATTTTTGTAGAGCACACTTTAAAATCTACACACATGTGAGTAAGGTGGGGATAAGTAGTGCATATTCCCGTCCTGAAGAAGGAGTTCTTTAACTCCGAAACATGTCGACGCACTAATTTGGTTGGGTTACCCTAATCAGTAAACCACAACCACTCTAGCACTCTTTTTAATAATACCAGCCGGAGACTAAATAAAAAAAAATTCGGTACTCACGTGCCAGGTATTTTTTATTTTTTCACTTTCACCTCACCACTCACATTCTTGTACTCACACACACCAAACACATAGTTCACTCGAAAAGTGCTCCTGCGTAGTCGTGAAGTCGTAGCACGCCGCATCCCGTAGAGGTTTGTGAAGACCCCGATGATGAAGCATGACACCAAGGGGCCTGTTGGTGTGTGAGGGGTATTTTAACAACACTGGTTGCTCCCCACCATTGTGGTAACAACCGCCGTCCACCTAGTGGATTCCATTTTGTTTATGATAAGGGTCAGATTGATTGACCATATTTGGTCAAGAGTGTGACCTTTGTTGTGTGTTGGCACTTGAATGTTTTGTGAGAGATTCAGGCTTTGTAGGGCGTCGGTCAATTCCCTGGCACTTTTTCCCCCTGTTTCTTCATTTACCCAGTAATTGAGATGACCAATGATCAAGACTTTGGAAAAGTCAATTGTCAGGGATGCGATACAATTTGCAAATGTTTTTGGGAAGTTAGGCATAGCAATTGGAGGTCTGTACACAAGTACACATATCATGGTGCTATTGTAAAATTCTAGTTTGAGGACTGGGCTATCCACTGATTCTATCTCCAAAGAAGAGACGTTGATGGCGGATTATCCGTTTTTTATAGCTGCTGCCACGCCCCCCCCTTTCTTTCCGGTTCTATTTGTGGATTGCAGGTAATAATTGTCGGGCAGTGCAGCTAAAATATCAGGCGTGGCTTCTTCCCTCAGCCAGGTTTCTGACAAGAACAATATATCAGGTGAGTCAGTGTCAAGTAGGTTGAGCAATTCTAACTTATGCTTTACTACACACCAGGTGTTTAAGTACAGTATGTTTAGTTCTTTTACAAAGTGTGCTGTGCTTAAGCTGTATGGTGCAGTAATCTGGCTTGAAATTTGACCAGGATCTCTATTTTTGGCGAACTCAGATGACTGACCAGTTTTCAAGGAGGCCGAGTTCATATAGTAATTGTTGACAGTCCAAGTTTAAGTTTTGTATATTCCATGGGGCTAAGAATTTGAGTTCCGTTATGGTGAAAGTAATTTTTTACGCAATGCTGACTGGCCCCTGGTCCCGGCCGGCCGCGCACGGGCAGAGACGGGCTTGCCTTAGGCATGCCTTCGGCGCACCAGTGGCGCGTGTCCGCTGCGCGTCCGCTCTGCGGCCCTTCTTTTCAGTGCACCGAAGTTGGAGCTGACTCCGCCCCCCACCCCACCTGAATGGCTAAGAGCAATTCTGGGTAGCCAATACTGAACTTACTAGTGACTTTGGTTTTAGCCGTATGACGAAATTAGTGTAGAATGCATGTCCCCAAAGTCAAATCCAACCCTCTGTTCGTTGCTACATTCAGCAGGTCAATCAACTCCAACCAATAAGCTACTAATGATGGGCATCCCCATATCATGTGAGGGAAATCCGCTCCTTCCCTTCTAGAGCGCGAGCATTCACTGCAAGCCCCCTGTATTATTGTCTGTTGGGAATAGGTAAGATTTGGACCAATTAACTCTGAGGCCAGATACCTCTCCAGACCATGCAGTAGCGCCTTCACCCCCTCTACTGCTTGCTCTGTATCCACCAGAAAAATGAGTAAATCATCCACGTACAAGGCAATATGGTGGGTCTGGTCCCTCACTCGTAGGCCCCGATAGTTCCTCCCAGTTCTAGCTTTCAATGCCAAAGGTTCCATTGCAAGTGCAAATAGGGGCGGGTACAGCGGGCATCCCTGCCTCGTACCTCGACTCACTTTGCAGGTTTCAGATATCACCCCGCTCGTCCTAACTCATGCCGTGGAGGACTCATAGAGTAACACCATCCATGCTGTAAATGTGTCTCCCAACCCAAAGCCAGCCATGACATGAAACAGATATGGCCATTCTAAACTATCAAATGCCTTCTATTTATCAATGACAAACACTGCAGCGGTGTCTTTCGCATAAGTGTCCAATTCGCGCACCTGCAGTAAGCGCCGAATATTCAAGGTCATGTTTCCGGCAGGAATAAAGCCGGCTTGGTCCCGATAGATTAAGGTTGGCATGTGTGGTAATAACCGAGTGGACAAAATGAAGCTTAGTATCTTGTAATCCGTGTTAAGCATGGGAGCGGGCAATACGCTGCCCTATCCCACACTGGCTTTTCTGGCTTAAGTAGCGGGATAATGAACGACTCTCTCAAGGAGGTCGGGAGGTGGCCCAGGCGTCTGGCCTCGTTATATAATTCTGCGGAGCTAGGAGTTCAGAGTAAGTTAAATAAAATTCGATCGGGAGGCCATCAGACCCCGGTATTTTATTCCATGCCATGTGTTTAATCGCCGCCCGCGCCTCTCTCAATTCAATATCTCTACCAAGTGCCTCCGATTGTTCATCATCTAGCTGCGGGAGATGGAGCCTGCGCATAAACTTGAACAAGTCATCTCCTGTAGTGGGTGTCTTGCTCCTGTATAGCTCCCTGTAAAACTCATAGAACAACCTGTTAATGCCCTATTGATTAAAACAGGCTTCCCCCAATCGTCCATGGTCTCTAATATCGGCGTCCCTCTTCATGACAGGCTAGTTAACCAGGCCAACAATAGCTCCTGATTTGTCCCCTTCTACATGGGTACAGGCAAGATAAGCCTTATAGTCAAAACAGAGCAGGCGCTCTACCTGTCGTGCTACAACCTCTTTTGCCTCCAGCAGTTCTGCTTATTTGTTAGGCTTTCCAGGTCGGTCCATTTCCAACTCTCTTAGTCCCTGTTACACTCCTGCAACTTCTATCAACAGTACCTTCCGCACCCCAACTGTTTCAGGTATACATCGACCCCGGATCATCGCTTTAAAGGTGTCCCATTCTACTGAGGGCATGGAAGCAGTTCCTCCGTTGTCCCCAAAATATTGCGTGATAGCTTCACCCACAGCCTCTCAATATACCAGGTCTTCCAACGCTTCCGGGCGCAGGCGCCAGGTCGGTATCCGGGCTCAGATCTGAGACCATTGCATCCAAATCAAGACAGGGTTATGGTCTGAAAGTGCCCAGGCCGGTATTTACTCCCCTGCACTCCTGCATGTACGTCCGGAGTACATAATAACACATCCAACCCTACATGAAGGTCATGCAGTGCAGAAAAATATGAATAATCACGCTCCTCTGGGTGTTGAACCCTCCAAGTGTCCACTAAGCCCCACCTTTGCTGCCAATTACTCCTCGCCTCTGCAATCTTATGTGTGGGGGCAGTTGGAAGCAGAGGGTGTGAGCGATCCAATACTACATCTGAGATACAGATAAAGTCCCCTCCCAAAAACACAGAGCCCATGAAGTAAGGAGCCAATTTCCCAGATAAGTGTGAGAGAAATGCCGGCTGCTCCGTGTTGGGTGCATAAATGCACCCTAGTGCAATATCTCGTCCATCCAGTTTCCCAAGGACCACTACATACCACCCTCCTGGGTCTATGAGCTTTTACCTGCATAAAAAGGGCACTCCCACTCTGACCCAAATTAACACCCCTCGAGCAAAAGCAGAATAGGTTGTGTATAACAATTGACCTTGCCACCTTTGCTGTAATGTCACACCCTCCTGCCCCTGTAAGTGTGTTTCATGTAAAAACGCTATGTGCACTCCTCTCTGTATCAGGTAGGCATTCAACTTCTGGTGGCGCCACATAGAGTGCATACCCCGCACATTCCATGATAAACACTTCAAATTATTGGTGGACCTCGACCCAGCCATACAATATAATCAATACTGAAAGAAAATTTAACAACATGCCTGGACCCAACGCTCCCCAAAACTGAACAACTTCCCTAACTCTCCCACCCAAGGACAGCTACTATGAAACTGGTATCCATCCAAACCCCAAAACACACACATTTCTGTGTCAGCTACAGAGAAGTTGGGGCACACAGATGGCTTGGATCCCTTTCCTCCATGCGCATCAGCCCCCTCGCAGAGAAAGCATCCCCAGCCCAATAGCAGCATCATCTCATGTTCAGTAAACAAACAAGGCTTCTCTCTTGACCCTCAACAGGTCGTGCTCTCAGCCGATGAGGCCATCCGCCATCTGTGGTGTCACCTCTGGCATATGTCCACTGCTACCCATCAAGGTGTCTGATTCAGTGCCCGTTGAGTCCCCTGTTGTACCCTCTCCTTCGGTCGACACAACAGTTGGATCTTGCACCAGAGCCACCACTGCCTGCAGGGCTTCCACTCTTTCCTGTGCCATCTGAGAGTCTATGGGCTTCTTCTGAGTTCTATTACGGGGCCGTCTGCGTGGGCACCTCAGCCTGTTTGCGTTCCTATCTCGTGCTCCCTCTGGATTCTCACCCCTCGGCGCCTCCTTTCTATAGGACTCCAGCCAATCCCATGTCTCACTAGGGGAGTCCATGTAATAGGGGTGCCATCTAGGATTATGCACAGCCGCACTAGAAACATCAATGAGTACTGAAGCCCCTCTTCTCTAAGCGCCTTTTCTACTGCCAGATAGTTGGCCCGTTTGCGCGGTACCTTCAGCGTGTAGTCGGGAAACAACGTAACCTTGGCATTGTCCACTGCAAAAGCCCCCCCCATTCGTCTCTTTTGTAGGAGCAGGTCCTGGTCCCAAAAGTGGAGAAGTGGAGGCACCACCAGTCTCGGCGCTCTTCTAGGGGTTAGCAGTGTAGCTGATACACTGTGTGCCCTTTCAAGTGTGTAAAAGGCTGTAAGACCCTCCGGGGGTATGACAGTTCAAAACCAATGTTCCAGAAAGGCCACCATATTGTCTCCTGATGTGGATATCTTCCTAGACAGTTATAATTGCTAAACGTCTAAATATAAATTGTCATTCCTGAGCAGAAGAAATGTAATGTCAAGCAAGGAGAGTATAAATGAAGGATCTATATTTATTTAGAAAATGAAAAAATAAATGAAATGACAATAAAAAACACAATAAATTCAACAGTTAATTGTAAATGCAAAATGTACAGTCAAAATACGATACAATCAATATAATATCACAATTAAAAACAAAAAGATTCCTTTGTCTAATCTAATAGACAAAAATGTGGCGAAGTTGAAATTAGTTCTGGCGTGCGTATCGGCGCTATAACAGCACCTTCTTCTGGGAATGGAGCCACAAATTCCTGTATTAATGTGGACCAGCAAATCGTCTCCTTCAGCCCCCTCAGGCAAACCCACTACTCGGATATTGTTCTGTCGATTGCGCCCTTCTGAATCTATGGCTCTACATTCAAGCACACTCACTCTTTCCGTTAAGGCCTTCACCTGCTGTGTCGCATCGAATTGCACTGGTGCCATTTCCGCGTTGGGGGTTTAATTCTTCTTGACCTTCTCTGACAATTTTTCATGCTCATCCCGTAGTAGACCAAGACCCACAGCCACCGTGCTGATGTCGTGGTGGAGCGTTGCTTTTGTGTCTGCTATTGATGCAAGTATCAGTTGAAACTGCACTTTCATCTGCTCCTCCAGGGGTGACTGGGTCTGGGACGCAGGGTTATCGTCCTGTTTCATGGGTTTGCCCATGCCGACAGCGACCTGCTCGGTCTCCCCTGGCTTCTAGTATCGGTGGCCCCAATTGCTTACTGGTGCCGCCCAGCCTCCGTTCTCTGCACACCAGCCACAGTAGGTAGTGCCACATTCCCTAGGCTCAATGTCCGTGCCTGCCTTTAGTGATGACCATCCCTAGTTCTTCGCACTTTGATTGACACGAGATCAGAGGACTGCTCGTCCTGCTCTTCACCCCCTGAGGACTTCAGTGGGCATTTGACAGAGAACTGTGCCAAGGGGAGCCACCTGTGGAAGTGTTTCACAATCGTATATGCGTATCACAGCTATCAGAAGTGGGTCCCCAGTTCAGAATAACTAACCTGCCCAACCACCTCTTGCAGTGCACCGAGGCCTCTGCAGCATTGGTCCTTGTGCACGCTCCTCAGACCTCTGCACCATTACCGCAATGCAGCGGACTATCTCCACTATCAACAGCACGCTTCTGTGCCGGGTCTCCCTACTTGGATTCGCCCCTGACAAGCTGCACAACCACAGGGCTCAGTTCAGCAGGTACCAGCCTGTCCTGTCACCTCTCTCACTGCCTCAGGATCACTGCCTATCAAACAATAATAGGAGTGGCTCTAATCAGTAAGGCTGAGCCCTTTGAGCAATACAAACAAAATAACTGCCACTACTGATAAAAAATCTAAATCCCAAATAAATTGGCAGAGGAAAAATGAATCTATGCAACCTATTACTACTCAGTAGTGTTTATTTACACAACATCATTTTTTGTATTTTTCACTTTTTGAAAAAGAACAATTTTGTGTACCACAAACTTTTTGGGGGAAAACACCACGACAATACTAAATAATTTCAACAAATTCACAGACTTACTCCACTTACACTCATATTAAAACATTCATACAACATAACCCATTCTCCAACAAATAACAACCTACATATATTCACATGTCCGTTCCTTAGATCCCTGAATCTGCTTTTTAACTAGTGGACCAAGGCAATAAGACCAAACAAAGAAATGATTTACAAAGCACTAAGTTGTGCATATCATCTAATCACTAGATTCTGTATTCAAGAACAATAATATTTGAAAATGCACAACATAAACGACATGGTTTGAAAACAATTGTTTGGTGCAAAAAGGAGGTCTACTTGTTTCAAACCCACTTTTTTCTGGGTTCTCTACAGGACCATGACACTGTAGGACAAAAGGAAAGAAAAAGAATTTGACTTTAGCAAGACTGCTTTACTGACACGTGCTACCACCATGGTTCACTGCCTCACAACACTGTCTAACCATTTCTACTCTCATAACAGATTGGAGTTCAGGAGGAGTTTCTAATAAAAAATCACTACAAAGAAAAAACAAAAGATTGAAAATAGGAGTTTTTGTCACAAAGAAAAAATGCCTTTACGGAAGGCACTTACTTGAATGGTTTACAAGGAAGTTTGTGGTGTAAAACAGGACCGCTGTTTGGGCAACTATTACCTGTCCGAGGCTGCAAAACAAAGCAGACGCTGCTATACAATATGTCCATAGAGAATTTTTGTATCGTAATCGTCTCATCTCACATGCGGTATACCTGAACACCGCCTTGGGTGGATGTATGAATTTCAAGTCACCAGTTGCTCCGCTGCTTTTCTTATATCAGCCTCTGTTACTGCAACAAAACATGAAAGCCGGTTAGTCGGCTCGGAGGTGGCATGCTGGAAGTATGAAAACCCGGCGTTTTCCACAACTGCATACCTGATCAATAAAGGCTGCTGCCGTATCACTCTTACAGGCTCTCTCTCTGTTCCTGCACTGTCAGTGGGACGTTCGTTTCAGTCGCACTTGAGGGTGTTTACGTGCAGCACGATAACTTGGCACTCTGGGAACCCGGCCACAGAATTATGGGAATTGTGATCCATTCTAAAGGTGGACTTGAAAAAGTGTGTAAATAAATTTCACAAATGACAAAAAACACCACTTTTGCTCTCTATGCCCATTTCAAAGGAATTGTAATACATCAGTGGGGATCGATAGAAAAACTTCCTCCATATGGCTGCACACAATGTCCAGCGGCATTATACAGTTCATATATTTCTGAGAGTTCATTTAGTCCTGACATGGCTGTGTCAAATTTCACAATAAGCATTACTTCTCACTGAGATAGTTTTAATTTCATGTCTCCTCCTCTAGGATCACGTTCAATTTTAGAAATGATTGTCCAATGAAGATGGGCATCTTTGTATTGTCCTCAAACCTCCATGATGTCACCACCCTGAGAAACTTCAGGGCATCCCCAGGAGGGTTGGACAGCCCCCCACATCCACTTGGGGACCAGCAGTGCCCTTAACCTCTTTGTTATTCTCCCCTGCCCGTCTGCTGCCACACTGCTGGGCTCTCTTCACAGGGTGACCTCTTGCCCCCAGACGGCCCCTAAATCACCACCTGACCGGATGACTCCTCGGTGGTCCAGGACTCCAGCAGTCCTGCCCTGGTGTATGCCTGGTCCACTGTGCCGTGTTGCAGGGTTGGGTTACTCGCTCCAAGATCAACGGAGCGGTTCGATGTCGGCCCCCGGCTCAATTCAGCGCTCACATATCGGCACCGCAGGGCGCCGCTATAACAGGCTCCATGTCGACTCAGTGTCCCGGGGCAATTTCAGTGTGTAGCAAGGTGCTGTTTCAGCTACGCAGCATCGCCTCGGTCGCTGCCATTTTGTGCTTTCGTGCACCCTCAGGAGAGTGCTCCCTCTGTACTACCTTTATGCCCCAGGCGATCTTTTGTGCCATACCCTCTCAGATGGGCTCCACAGCGATTCCGCAGCCCGTTACGGCACTTCCCTGGGCTCTGATACCGCCCTGAAGGGCTGGCCCGCTCACTCTTGTAGCATCGGAGCGGTCTCGCAGCGGCTCCCCGAGCTCTCATCGATCGGCACCACAGGGCGCCACTCACTCAGGCGTCACCTTGCTTCCACCTTCGGGGCAATCGCTGTATATATCAAGCCGCTGCTCAGCAGCGCAGCATCACCTTGATCGCCGCCATCTTGAGCCTCGTCCAAATCACAGGGTGTTTCTCCCTTTACTCTCTGCCGGTATGGCCCCGATCTAGTTGCTGGCACGCGAAAACACTTTCCGGGTTCCAGTGCCTCACTGGGATCATCAGCAGGGCGATACCGGTGCTAGGGCACCAATTTACAAAGGATTACTGCGAGGCTGATGCATATCTCGTTGCTCACGCGTCTGCCACCGGCTCCGACCAAGCCACGCCCCCGCCGACAGCCACACTTGTATGGCTAATATAACAACAGTGATACAAAGAGTATTGTATTTGAATCCTGAATCAGTCTGGAACATCTGATTGGGAAGTATTGTACAAATGATAGGTGCATGGAAATATATCGGGTTACTTCATTTGAATGTGGATACACATTTACTTTTTAAAGAGTTTTTTGGAAGTTATGACATAGCACATGATTTGAGCATTTGGCAATTGTGATGATGTCCACTCAATTGTCTTTCTTATTGATCAGTTAATGAACACTTACATGCATCAACTTGTTGTACAGAAAACCAGTCCTTCCAGGCTTTGGTTGATGTGTGAATATTTCAAATTCTACAAGAACAGGAAGTCACCCCTATGGTAAGTGTTCCAATCACTGTACAGCCATTGCAACTTTATCAGCATCATTCACGTTCATCTAAAAGAAGTACACAATTAAATGTCCTGCTCAAAATATATTGAGTCTGGTGGTGAACTTGTTGACAAGCCAGCTCACCAAAAATTAAGAAGAAGTCCTTCAGAAGGGACTTGGGTTTGTCCCAACCCCCAAAATAGACAGTTTCCAATAAACATTTGAACTCAAGCAGTTTTTCCGTAAAATCAGGCTTAAGGCCTTTTTTGAGGATAAAACCTTCGAAGCAGTTGTAGACTCGGGCCTCCATAATGCATAAACGTTTACACCCCACAGTGGGATGGTCCCAAATGAAGTACTGACCTATGAGCGGGCGGTACTAAAAGACGTCAGAGCCCTCACCGGGCTAAAAACTCACACTAACATCTCAAAGACAGAGAGTCCCTAGCCAGTGATCCTACCATCACAATCAAACAGGCAGACTAAGGGGGGGCAATTGTTTTAATGACCACAACAGACTATGACACAGAGTGTCTTAGACAACTGGGTGACAGATGGTGACTATACACCGATCCCCTGCAATCCCACCGAACTTCTCAAAAGTACAATTTCTGGAATGGTTAAGTCAGCAGAATGCCAGGGTTGGATCAGCAAGAAGGAAGCGGACTTCTTAGTCAAAAAAGACCCGAGGGTACCATACTTTTATGTCCTCCCAAAGATACACAAGGAGATCCCACCCGTGCCTGGCCGCCCAATAGTGTCAGGAACCATTATCGCAATTCCGCGATCACTTTTAACAACCCCTGGTGAAGCATATTCCCTCTTACATCCAAAACACAACAGACGTCCTACGTCTGCTGGATGAGTTTGACGAATGTGCTGAAATAGACTTCCTCATCACCCTCAACGTGGAGGCCCTCTACACAAACATCCCCCAGAGGGTCACACTAGGGGTGATTGAGAAGGTACTCAATGCCTGTCCCTGGGAATCACCAACACCACCGGCATTTATCATGGAATGCGTGACACATGACCTCACTGAGAACTACTTTGAATTCAAGGGCCAATTCTACCATCAAACACAGGGCACTTCAATGGGGAGCACATTCGCCCTAAGTGTGGCCTGCCTTTACATGGCTGATTTTGAGGCCAAATACATCTTCCATCAGACCAACCCATACCAGACCAATATAAGATTATTGAAACGTTTCATAGACGATATCCTGATCTTTTGGGTGGGCAATAGAGAATCATACAATGAGTTCTTTGAATGGATAAACACACTGAATCCATACCTGAACTTTACGATCACGGCATCCCCTTCCCAAGTAGCCTTTTTAGCCTTAACCATCATGATTGAAGGGGGCACCTCAACACAACAATGTTCAGGAAGAGTACTGATCGCAACAGCTTCTTGCCCTTCACAAGCCATCACCCAAAAGCTTTGAGAGTCAACTTGCCCTTTGGGCAGTTTTTAAGGGTAAGGAGAAACTGCAGCAATATTGAGAATTACAAAACTCAGTCTACCAATCTCTCCAGAAACCTGACCGACAGAGGTTACCCTCAAAGAGAAGTGGCACTTGCAAGGAAAAGATCACGGAACAATCATAGGGAGAGCCTCCTAGAACGCAAGATTAAGAATCACATGGATAATGAACCAATGACGTGTGTGACCACATTCACACCGGCCTCAAATGAACTGAAGAAAATTCTCAAACTACATTGGCAAATTCTGAACACAGGAATCCTCGATTTCGAACCACCACGTTCGTATTTAAACGATCAAAGAACATTAAGGACATCCTGATCCAGACAAGGCCGAGGAAAAAAACACCAGGGACACAGACCACCTTATGGCAATTACCAGCAGTGAAGGGACACTACCCTTGTGATACGTGCAGTGCCTTTACTTACACGACCACACACAAAACAATCAGGCTGACTGACCCCTACACCTGGGAAATGAGGGGTCACACAAATTGTAATAGCGCTAATTGCATTTACCTCTTGATCTGCCCTTGTGAATTATACTATTGTAGGGATGACAACACACCCTATTAAGATATGCATTTCTGAACACCGCAGCAACTTCCGCTGCAAGAAGAATAACACAAAAATGTGTAAACACTATTTAGAACACAACCACACGGCAGACTCTCTAAGATGGTTGGTCTTGGAAGCTGATCCCATGACTTCTAAACAGAGCCTGTTCTATAAAGAACAGAGATGGATACATCGCTTGTCCTCTGACAGTGCAGGTCTGAATGAGGAAATACCATGGAGTGCGCTCTAAAACACTTTTACCTAGGCACTTGCACCCAGAGCCTCTCTTACAAAGTAGAACCACCACACCATGATATAACACAGCTTTAGTGGTTCCACAAAATACTCGCAGTTTAGAGAGATGAAACACACTGAGCTAATCACTGCACCTGCCACAGACAACCTTGACAATTCCCCGGTTGAATCAAACAAAACACTTTGAACAACATAAGACAACATTCATCTTTCAGATACGACACCAGTGCATGATTAGTTTTCTTCTCTGATTCATAGTCTTTGTGTTTTTTTTAATAATCTTTTTATTAATTAAAAACAAAGAAAACCAACAGTGGGTGCCGCACAATATGAAACAAAAGGGATATACACACACGTATTGCAGGGTAGACGGATAACCTCAAAGGAGAGAGCTGAGCCATGGACTTTAACGAGCTTGCAGCCGGAAAGAGCGCAGTACACAATCAAAGCCCAGTCCAACCGATACAGCCCACAAACCCCTCCACACAAAGAAACCAGGATCGTCGTTAGGATAAGCAATTACGAGTGGCAGGAGAAATGGGGCGCAACAGATATCGGGGCTGAGACAATGTCCACAGCCAGCACGCAACAATAAGAGGCGCAACACATTACAAAGTTCATCTCAAACAGTACAGCCCTTAGAACCCGTCCACCCACCAAACAGGATTGCTCGTTAGTACAGCCCCCAATATCAGGATTCGAACAGGATCCTAGAATAAAAAAAAAAAACACATACACTACACAAACCCCTTCCCCCACCCTGCACCCCTGCATGTAGCTTTCACCAGTCCCCAACTAGCAGAATGCCTGTCGCCCCATCTAACTATAATAACTAAAAATAGTAAATGGAGGAGGACCGCCTTCTTGTGGGCCCTCGGTCCCTCCTCCCCCCGCCAGATCCAAGCCATCCCCTGTATACTGAACCACCTATCTATGAAAACATGGGAAGCATTAAACACCCCCCACCCTCCCATAAGCACAATGGTAGTGAATCCCACATCCATCGAGGCCATGATATCAAACCCAGTCAATTAGTCTCAGCCTTGGCCCTTCCGATCAGGCGTGCGAACCCTTTCCGGCCGAACCGCCGTCACCGCAGGATAGACAAAGTGCGTAAAAAGGTCCTCATAGTATACCCAGAAACGAGGCAAAGATGTCAAATCATTGAGAACCCCATCATCAGTAAATACCCTCCTCACCGACAGAAACCCCCAACATTGTTCCCATCGCAATCGTATCGAGGCTGGCAGAGAGGGAAGTGTCGCGGTTTCGAGCCAATAACATTTCCCAACAGGAGTCTTCGGAAATGGAGCTCTAAATTGTCCTCAAACAGTCAGAGGCGATGTTAAGCACGATGATCCGTCCGACACTCCCGGCTCTCAGTAATCGGCCAACTCACTATCCAGACGCTTCAGCTCCTCTTGCTGCACGGGGCCTCCATCTTCCGGCATTATGGCCATTGTGGGTGTCGTAGCTCGCTTTGGTTCTGTCAATGGAGGAGAGTCCGGTCTCATACGCCCTTTATCAAATGTACCAGCAATCATTTTATTCACTAGGGCTTCCACATACGAATGAAGTGCCCCGATAGCTGCCAGTACAGTTCCCAACGACGGTTCAAACTCTGCCCGTCCCATTTCTCCTCGTTCGGTGGTGACCATGTTCACTTCCCCAGAGAGCCCGTTCTCTCCGGGGGAGCAGGCAAGAGCGGAACGGGCGTCAGTGGAGGGTGACTTATCGTTCACCACGGCAGCAATCTGCACTCCGCTTCCGCAAGCGAAGTCCCCGATCCAGCAAACACCGGACGGTGGCAATCCGGGTCCCCCGGTCAGGGACCTCCGCCCACAGCTTCAGTCGTGCCACGTCACACCTCCTTCAATGTAGAACAACTCCGAGAACCACCGTCAAAGTCGGGCAAAAGCAACCTCCATATCGGTAGACCGGACCCTGCCGAGCTCCCACGGCCGATGTTGTTCAACTGGAGCTGTTCCAGTACTCGAGGCCCCGGCTCTAAAGTTGGTGTAGGCCACAAACTTAATCTCAACGTAACTCCGTCTTCCAAGCTGGTAAAGTTTCCAGGATCGCACCATCAGACATCACTCCGGTTCATCTACACGGAGGCAGGGCGCAGGCACAGGATTAATATCAGGACCATCTGGCAGGAGACGGAGGTCGGCGGAGCCGGGAGCCTAAGCAGCCATCTTGATCGCTAGCGTGGCTCCTCCCTAGTCTTAGTGTTTTAACTTGCTCTATTGATGAGTCTTCCTCTGTCTACTTTTTAAATAATATTCCCCCATCTTTGCCCTGTTTTGCTTAATGCATGCTTTTAGGCATTGATAAAATTCGAATCACAGAGCAATATGCTTTTGACCCTCCGTGCTAGAATGGCCGCCATCTTCGCTACACACATCACATGACCCGAGAGCTAGTCACTCCCTAGCCACGTGACATCGCCAACCTTCTAAAGACCATGGCCGCCTATTAGCTAATCACTGCACCTGCCACAGACAACCTCAACAAATCCCCGGTCGACTCAAATAAAACACTTCAAACAACCTTTCAGACATGACACCAGTGCATGATTGGTTTTCTTCTCTGATTTATAGCCTTGGTGTTTTAGCTTGCTTTATTGATGAGTCTTCCTCTGTCGACTTTTTAAATATTATTCCCCGTTTTTTGCCCTGTTTTTGCTTAATGAATGCCTTCCAGGCATTGAACAAATTTGAATCAGAGAGCGATCTGCTTTTGACCCTCTGTTATATAATGGCCGCCACCTTCGCTACACAGATCACATGACTCGAGAACTAATCACTCCCTAGTCACGTGAAATCGCCGACCTTCTAAAACCATGGCCGCCCGGGATCACAGCACCACCCGAACCCGGTGGCGTGGGTAGGTCGAGCAGTTGGACACACGGGACACTAGAAGTAAGTAGCGTCTTGGGGCTTTTATGAATGATTTCTTCGTAACCGGGGTTCACTTTAAATGCTAACTCACCATGCTTGGACCTCTTGTAGGTCCACTTACAGGGGTACTATGTGCTAAATGATATGTGTTAGTGCGCTTGCACACCGTACTCTAGGCGCCTCAGTTACACTCACCATGAGCGCATGAGACAATAGACTTTTGACCACACTGTTTTGTAGCTTGTTTGTGAGTTAATCTGGTATTGCTGAGGGCCGCATTTCCCGCTACATTCCCGGCCATACGAGCTACATTAAAACCTACCGGCCAACTAGCGGCTAGCTCCACGTTTAATGCGATATAACGTTGAGGGACAATGGTTTTGAAGTATACTTGCATGGTTAGTGTCAGGGGCACCATGCATAGTCTTTTCAGTCAAAGGGCATTCCCCGCGCAGCCCCGCACCCTCCTTTACCGACATGGAACAGTCCTGATTCTGAGGGTGACATTGTAAGCTAAAGATAGGGGAGCAATAATGGATAAACAGTGTCACTAAGGAGGCTAATAAGGGACAGCCATCCACCCAGAACAACCTATGACTCATAAACTTGGGGGCACGAACGGAACACTCACCACTCTTGTTCCAGAACTAGGTGTTATCTAACTACCGTCACCGATCAGAAGACATGACTAAGGGCCATATGTATCAAGCTAATTAGCTAATTCTGCGAATTTCGGCCTTTGCGAATGCTAATTAGACAAATGGTATGTATCAAACATGTTTGATGCAAAATAAGGAATAGCAAAATTTGATATTCCTTATTTTGCGATTGCACTTAAGGAATCACAAAATTTGCGATTCCTTAAATGCAATGTATCAAACAAAAAATATTCAAAAAATGCCATTAAGGATTCGAAAATTACCACCAACTTCTAGTTGGTGGTAATTTGCGAATTCTTTTCAAAAAGCTTTTTTCCAAAAAACAAAAGGTGCCATATGACGCCCATACATGCCCTTAGGGCATGTATGTGCGCCATATGCCCCCAAATGTCTTTTTCAGGGGTGCAGCTGGGTGTTCTTGAGACACCCCTGCACCCTTGGAAAAATTCCTAATTTGCGATTAGCAAATTGCTAATCGCAAATTGCCCCTTCATTCCTATGGGCCTCCTGGCCCATAGAAATGAATGGGTAAATTGCGATTAGCAATTAGCTAATCGCAAATTAGGAATGGTAAGGAATCGCTATTATATAGCGATTTTGTACATATATACCGTTTTGCGAATTCCAAGGAGCGTTTCCTTAAAATTCGCTATTTGGAATTCGCAAAACAGAAGTATGATACATATGGCCCTAAATCAGCTAATTAATTATTCCTTAAATCTACAATTCACAAGTAGATTGTGTAGCTTTACCCTCACCTGGGTATGAGGAACACCAACACATTTTCTGATTTGAGCATCTTTTAATCCGGCGCCATGACCCTGACACTCACCGAATGAATAACAACCAAAATTCCCTCCATACCTAGCCATACTTTATGGAAGTCTGAACCCGATGTGCAGTTCGCCGGGTACTGTTGATGCCTGGATACTTGACACATTAGGTGAGTTCTTTGTTCCTACCGCCTACTGCATTGCTGTTGTTGGTTTTTTCCACCGGGGCATGTTTTCCACCTTGCTCACTATGGAACTGTGTCCACACTGGTTTTAATTGGTTTTAAACCCACATGCTACCCACACTTTGTCTAGCATAACACATGGAATGTACTAGGTCACCATTTCTTTAGTCTGTAAGTGATACCTGTTGTGCCATGCTTTTTTGTCTCTCCCTACAGGCAGATTTAGCGCAACACACGTACATTCGCACATGAAGCACGTTTTCTTTTTTGTGATGTTTTAGAATAGTAAACCGGATACTCATGTAGATCCGGTAACGTAGACATTCGCCCATAGCAGATATTGTTCTCAACTTAGGTCCTGAAGAATCGCGAGTCACAGTACAACACGCGAGAAACATGTCGACCGTTTAGATCACACACTAAATGACACTCATGTAGGAAACATTGGATTCCAATGAGTACCGGTTAGTTTTTCATTTTATTTAAAGCAGGAGACCCCCAGAATAACCTTGACACTGTTACTCCCAGCTTTATTTTACCTCACCCACACGTCTACGCTCTGTTGGCCCCACACCCACACTTCACCTAATAGCTGTTGGATAAAAGATCTCAGCTAAAGTGCCCCTCTTTGAAGTGTCGCCCGTTGGGTATTGCACCGCCGACCCAACGAGAAGCAACCCAGATGATGAAGCATTACATCCAACAAAATGGATGGCCAACTGTAGGACTCCCTGAGACCAACAGTATCCAGACACTTGTGTGACACGTACACCCGCCCATTTGAGGAACAAACCAGCCTTCTTTGTCATACGTACTGCTCAAAATGTACTCACGTATAGGAACTTATACTATGTTATATGTTTTATGACAAATTTCTTAGTTTCAAGTTTCTAATATCTGGTTAATGCTATATTCTTTACTGTTAATATTATTAATAATACCCAGAGCAGTAGTGTCAGACTGTTAGAAAAACCATTGATTGTTTGAATTGATTGACTGAAATTAACAGTATCAAAATTTAAGGTAACAGAAATGTATACATGAAGCACAAAATTACATCCTGGCCGATCCCTCATGAGCATATGCCAGCATATAGATATATCGGCATCCTGGGATTTAGTTTGGGTGCAAACTAAAATGTGTATGCAGTACTGAGCAGTTGCTACATTTTATGACAATACCTTACGCATACTTGTCAGTCTAGGTGATAACACCAGTCTTCTACAAAGATTGAAGATGGCATATGTTTTTTTCCTTGGAAAGTTAGGTGTGGCAATTACAATCGTTCAGTCTCTAAATCCCACAGCACACTGAATATATTAAGTTTGTGTCATGTCCCTATGTGCAAACTATTCTAGATAACAATTGAGTCCGAACTTGCACATATAATTCATACAGATTCTTAAGCTATTTTTTATTTCCAAGTTGATCTTTTATTAAGTAATACTAAAGAAAACCTTCACATATGATTGAAAATGTGCTAGTGAAGAACTTTAAACCTTAGCCAACATTGCTGAAACCCAAAATACGTTCTTTCTACTCAGATTGAATTAATTCCATTTTAGCATGCAAACTCTTAAATCTAGTAAAAGGTTGACTGAAAAATGCGTTGTCGCATTGAAGTTAGTCACAACCGTAGCATGACAAGCGTATTCCTTGAATGATGCCAACATAGCGGTGCATAAATATATTCACAGATTAATATCAATGTACATATTGTTGAGTTCCTTCACGTTTATGTGATGTTTGATTAGCTGCACGGTGAATGTGAGAACCTGCGTTTTCTACTGGATATAGCTACCAGAATTAAATGGCTTATAAAAGAGGAAATGGCTTCTCAGACAGCAAAGGGAGAAGCTTATGGTTTCAAATGAATATTTAATCAAGCAGAGATTGGTTTCACACTGCATTCAGTTCTTATCGTAAGCACTGACCACAGCAAACAACATTTAATTATGTGTCGTATATAAATAATATTTTTAAATTATACATTTTCGAACTTTCGGAATTTACCACCCACACTAAAAATGTATGTATTCTGTCTTCGCGCTTCTGAAGTCGAACCTCGAATTGTGCTTTTTTTTTCTTTGACAGCGTGGAAAGGCATCTGCCTGCCAGACTCGCGCTTTTGTTATTCGAATAAACTAAAGTGTTGCTTCCGTGAGGTCGTAAATCAAAACACGTTATTCACTTTAAGTTCTCTTGAATGGTGAAACAGATTTGCAGGTACAGAACAAACTACACAGGTCGACTTTGATTTCCTGAAGAGGAAATTAAACGAATTGCGGCCCAAAAATTGTAACAGGGCCAATTGCAACTTTTCATCACAAACATTTTCCCTAGACTCAATGCCCATGATAGCGATGGGCACTCAGAAACTGCTGAATAATGAATGAATAACATTGACATGTCCCACCTGGCACACTATAAAGCAACTTCAACAGGTCTATGTATAAGATCATAGATGTGCATGTTGCCTCCCAAGACTTTGGGTCTTCTGCCTCCTTCACAGACATAATCTGTGATTAAAATGTCATGCCACTTTTTTCCCCTAAGAGTTAGTGTTTCCAAGTTAGACATACTTAGGGGCATATTTACAATAAGTGGAGCATCCCTACATATCAGCAGGGATGCGCCACTTATTGTACGACATGCCTCCGCCACAATGGATGCGCCGCATTTACAATGTGGTGCACCATGAGGCAAAAACAGCACAGATGCGTCACGCATCTGTGCAGTAAAAGTGGTGCATTGCTGGAGTTGCGTCGCAAGTGCGACGCAGCTCCAGCAAGGCTCTAGGGTGCCCTATCCTTCAAATGCTGCGTCAATCCTTACGCCTGCTTCAAGAAGGCGCAGGGTTTTGACGCAGCATTGGCCTAAAAGTGACTGAGTGAAATCTTGTAGATTTCACTCAGCCACTTTTAGGAGGCGTTCCTGCGCAGAAAGCCCCCCCCGCGCAGGAACGCCACCTTATGGCGCAGGGCTTTACAACGTGATGCATCTCCCAGATGCGTCACGTTGTTAATATCCCGCACCATGGTGCATCTTTTGCGCCGCCGCTGCGTCACAAAAGTGACGCAATGGCGGTGCAAAAGAGGCGCAAGGGGCTTGTAAATCTGCCCCATAATTGCCAGGAGTATCCTGCATCCTTCAGTCTGACATTTTTGAGTCTCTGTTCCTTACTATTAGCTTGTATTAGCTGCAAATGCTGATATAAATGCCTTTAGTATGCTCTAAAAATTATATCTCATGATGGTCACAAATATATTGTACACTGGCATGATTTCCTATTCTGATACCGTTTCTCTCCTTGATGGATCCTCTGGCAGATTAATTATTTGCTTTGAATGAAGCTTTTCTTGCATTCTGTCCAATGACAGCGTTCTCTTTGGGGTTAGTATTGGCAAACTCTGCATTGTGTTTGTATTCATCACCCGCCCCCTACACAGTTTAGTTTTCGTGAGCGGCATGTAAAAGGAATTCGAAGTATTACTTTTCTAAGATTGCACACCCGGGCCAAATTTTAATTGTGCTGCTACTGCATGACATATTGCAGAATGTCACAGCTCCAAGGAGCTGCAGGCCTGTATGTCTGATGTCTTTGACGCAATGTAGACTCCGCTCAGTATTTCAATAGAAGCAGCAGTTTCACTGTCAGGTGCAGCCCCCTTTTTGTATCTGTATAGAAGGCCCTCATACTTTCTGCTTTACAAAGGCTAATACTAGAGCCTTATCTAATACTGGTGCCAGAAAAATCCGGACTCACAAAGAGAGTGACACTTGTGTCAAAGCAGTCAGGCATATTTTAAAAAATTGTAAAACATTGTTTACAACCTCTGCTTAATAGATATTTTTAAAAAGAAAATTGTACGCACTACTTCTGCTATCTTGGGGGGTTGGCTTTGAGCATTACTTCTGGGGCTTTTCAAATACGAACTCTGGTTGGAGTATGTTATACAATTGTTTTTCCCTTTATCGCGAGGTCGCGGGCAGCCATTAGTGGGTTGCCACGCATTCCCGACAGTCAGCGCACTAGTTTTTGCATGCCACCCTCCCATTAACACACATAATGGGCTGGGATCGGACGTGCAGCGCCTGAGAGGTTCTCCTCAGTTTTTATCATGTTCATGCACTTAGAATTTGCTTTTAGAATATGTTGAATTGATATTTTAAAAAATAGTTTACAACCTCTGCTTAATAGATATTTTTAAAAAGAAAATTGTACGGACTACATCTGCTATCTTGGGGGGTTGGCTTTGAGCATTACTTCTGCGGCTTTTAAAATACGAAGTCTGGTCGGAGTGTGTCATACTCCAGACAATTGTTTTTCCCTTTACCGCGGGCAGCCATTAGCGGGTTGCCATGAGTTTCCGACGGTCAGAGCACTAGTTTTTGCATGCCACCCTCCCATTAACACATATAATGGGATGGGATCGAACACACAGCAGGCTCCCCAATGGCACGCCAAAGGCGCGCCTAAGGCAAGCCTCTCTGTGCCCGTCCGCGCCCAAACGGGCCAGGGGCCAGGACCCCTGCTCCATGTGGGAAACCAGTTCTAAGGTACTCTAGCAAGCAGTTGTTGAGTCTTAGAAGTTCCATCTGCTCGGGGTGTGAGCTCTTATACAATGAATCTCTACCTTTTACTTGCCTTTGTTGCAGTACCGCAATTAATTTTGACCAACACCTAGGCTTTAGCTCGCCTACTGCCCCTATAGGATCTCCTGAGCCTCAGGCTAAAACTATTAATTTGCACAAAAACCATATAAATGATTATCTATTTTATGGTATAAATTGACGATCACTTCCCAAACATAAGTCCGACATTTCCGATCTCCTGATTAATGAGCACCATGACACCATTTTCCTCAAGGAGACCTGGTTACAAGAGTGTTCAGGTCCTGACATTGCGTATGCTTTACCTCCAAATTATTTAGTAGTTAGGAAAGATAGGATTTTAAATAAGGGTGTTGGTATTGCTATTATTTATAAAGATTGCTGTACTTGTAAATTTGAAATTCTTCCGTTTAGTGGTTGTGAATCTGCATTATTTAACCTTACCACTCTGCTCTAACGCTCCCCGGGAGCGGCTGGGGCATGAGCAGATTCCTTTCCTGACCTAGTTGATCCGTTTCTTTTGGATTCTATCAACTTTACCATTTTGGGGGATTTTAACATGCATTTTGATGACCCAGTAGGCTCTAAAACGCTATACTCACTTTAGATCTGGCAGCTATGAATATTCTGTTATGTAACTCGGGCTCTACTCATGTAGCAGGCCACTTGCTGGACCCCATTTTCTCTAACCTGCCTAATATTAACTGCTCTCCTGCTCTTCCTGTTTGCTGGTCTGATCATGTTTTGCTGCTTTTTCGTGCCAGTAAAGCTTTTTTAAGCTCAGTTTCTACTACACTTAGTAATAAGGGAAACTTTAGAAACTGATCTAAATTGAACATGGACACTTTTAATAACATTTTAATCGAGAATGTCCCTACTATTAGTCCAATTTCGGTAGCTAATGCAAATGAAATACATAATTGGCTCTCAATTCGGTAGATGCTTGCCTACCTCTTTCGGATAAAAAAATGAGGAACCACCGACCTCCGGCTCCTTCGTTCTCTGAGAGTTTAAAGGAAGAAAAAAGTAAATGTAAAGCCTCTGAGTGACATTGGAGAAAGAATTATTCCCCTGAGTCTAAATTAGCTTATAAATTGTCAATAAGAAATTATCATGCACTCTGCAAAGCGGAGCGAGCTGAGTTTGTGACTTCTACAATTACTAAAGCTCAGAATAATGCTAAAGCTTTATTCAAACTTGTAAAAGAATTATCGGGCCTGCCTAAATCTCCTGACTTTAGTATATTACAATGCGACGAGCTCGCTGAGTTTTTTCTCAACAAAGTTGAAGATATCTATGCTACACTGAAGCAAGTCCAGCCAGTGGATTGCCAACATTATACAACATCTTTGGAGCAACCTATAACTAGTCTTTTCTCTCAAGTTATTATGCCTGTGATAGCCACTAACAATTTACTTACTTGGGCACCCCTTGACATTAACTCTTTTGGCTTATTTTGAATAGCTTGAAGTCTGGTTCCCCCAAGGACCCCTTTCCCCTCTTGGTGCTCCAGAAACTTGAAACACCATCTTTGTCTTGAATTATGGAGCTGCTTAATGCCTCCTAAATGGAAGCTAAGGTACCATCCATGTGGAAACATGCAATGGTTCTTCCTCTTTTAAAAAAAGTTAACGCAGATCCGTCGGAAAAACATGTTAACTCTAAACTGTCACCTTTTGTCGAATTACATGATTTCCTTCATAGTTCACAGTCGGGTTTTCAACCAGGTTTCTCTACAAAGACTACCTTATTAGGTGTCATGGAAAATATATGATATCGTATGGATAATGGCGATACCGTGGCACTCATACTCCTTGATTTGAGTGCCGCGATGGACACGGTTTCTCATGAACTGCTCTTGCAAGCGCTACAATCTTTAGGAGTGTCCGACTCAACTGGCTAAAATACTTTTTGGTGGATCGACTTTCCAAGTCTTTTTTTCCACTTCCAGCTCAAAAACATACTCTTCACCCTATGGTGTTCCCCAGGGCTCTATTTTGACCCCGCTGCTACTCAATATTTCGTTACGCCTTTAGCACTTATTGCGGAAAACTCTGGGCTTTCCCTTTTCTGTTACGCCGATGACACCCAGATTGTCTTCTCTCTATCAGCGGATAGCACAACAAATCCATCCTCTCTCCAAGTTGGGTTGATTAAAATCGCAGAATGGATGCAAGCTAATATGCTTAAACTGAATGGAGAGAAGACCGAGGTGCTTCTACTGGGCAGGGAAATAAACTTATGGGGCTCCCTTCATTGGCCAACTGAGATTGGTGCTCTACCTCTGCCCAGTCGGCAGATTCGGAATCGGGGGGTTTTACTTGATGAACATCTCCCAATGAGGCAGCAAGCGGTGAAAGTTTTGTCTAATTGTATTGCCATCCTTAAATGGCTCAGAAAAATCCTTTGGATGTTGCCATTATCTACACAACGCACTGTGGTCCATGCTCTCATTATATCTAGGCTGCAATATGGCAACATCCTCTATCTTGGAGCCAACAAGGATGTAGTATGCCAGCTGCGATTGGTCCAAAATGGGGCAGCAAGGTTGCTTTGCAAGATTCCCAAAAGTGCTTCGATCTCAGGCACCCTTTGTGATTTACATTGGCTCAGGGTTGAGAACCGTATAAAGTTCAACGCCTTGAGTTACATGTTCAGAATAAACTGTGGTAAAGCACCACAATATTTGAAAGCTCTAGTTCAGCGCATTCTCCCTTCACCTACGCTACGCTCAGCCTCACAGGCTAAATTTATTGTAACAAGGATCAGACTGTCCAGTCGTTCTCTTATCTTGGCCCTTCGGTTGTGGAATTCCCTTCCGAGGACACTTTGGACTGAAATTAGGTACGTGAACTACCGGCAGGGCCTACAAACCTAGCTATTTAATCTATAAAGCCTTTTCTTTTTTCTTTTGACCTATCAGGCGGTGCCGGGAAACCCTCGGGTAGCTGTGCACCTCATAAGAATAAATTACCAATAACAATATTGCAAGGATTTTCAAAGTTCATGCAAAGTAAAAATGTTGCCAGTTGGAGAGCTCCTCCTACTAGGACAAAGGACATTTTCTAGCCCTTTCCAGTACCATGAAGCTACCAATAGATCAGGCATAATACTACTCACCCTTCAATATAACAGCCACACATCTGTTGTTCTAGCTAGCGGATATGGAAATTAAAAGGGAGTGGCCCAACTATCCAAGGGACAGGGTACCAACACAACCAGTGTAATCAAGAAATTCCCTTGGTTTAGATATGAATCAAACTCTCATTCTCACCACAACTCAAATATGATATCAAAAGATACACCCTTAATCAGCTGTGAATATAAGCACAAAAATCCAAAAAAACTCCAAATATTTCATAAAAACTCAAAAAGAGACAATAATAGGTGAATCAATGTGGAAACATCCTAGGTTATCAATTCATTAGGATTTATAGTCACTGTTGGGTAAGAATCCTCAAAATCCCAACCATATAGTCCCTTGAATTTGATATAACAGTAGCGTTGACGCGTTTCGGTGAGTTGCTGGGTATGCACAACCTTTCTCAAGACCACAATATATGAATGTCTCTTTTCTCATAATATTAAAAAAAGGTATTTCCCATAATCTAAATGAAAATGCATAAGAAACATATATCAGTACATTAATAATAATACACATTCCAATTTACATAATATACACTTAAGGTTAAACATCAACATATATCTAATTGTCAATGGATTTCATGGTCATAGTTTCTCTCTCCCCTTCTGATGCCTAATGTTAAAAAAAACACATCCCAGTATACATTTATTGCCAATAAATATTGAACATCAACTTTATACCTAATAGTTATTCACGAAGTACCATTGATTTCCAAGTCCGCTCCTATTATTTAACGGTGAGACTAGGCTGGAAGGTTTTTTCTGCTACTTGGATATTTTTCTGCTATTCTTTGAATTAAAATGAAGATTTTTAAACTAGAGTCCTTGTTTTAAGAGGTGTGGTGGTGGTGTCTGTTATGATGGAAAACTCTAATATAACCTAATTAATCGCTGGAATTATTCTGAAAGCACCCACTACTCCGAGAAGGTATTTCAGACTAGTAAATAGGAAGTTGGTTATAGTCTAATAAAATGTACTTGAGCCCAAATGAAAAGCAGAGTAAAAGGAATAAGTGGGGTTTCAAAATTCAGTTTGAATGATGACAGAAAGTTTCCATAGAGTTCAATGGTGGTTGTGTAAAGGTCTTCATGCATACTGTATTTGCCTCATTATACACAGGGAAACAAGGTTCAGAGAGGATCACCTTTGACATATGGTTAACTGTTAGTGTGCAAACACAGGTGATAGTCTTGTGAGAGCTGCATGAAATAGGGTTATTAGGCAATCAGGTTGATTACCTAGCTTAAATAATAAACACAAACCTTTTCAGGATGAATCACTAAAGACACTAAATTAACCTTAGTTCAATCCCCTGGTAGCTATAAAAACTTAGAGGCAATGTGTTATGGTTATATGCAGTTATAAGACAGTAATGAAATTATATTTTCATAAATAAAATGACACCAAAAGGACAAAAAAACAGTAAGAGAAACCAGCGATATGCATTTTTAAACATTAAAATAAAAAAAGTTGCTATAGAGAGCTAAGCCAGCCGTGGTACACCAGTACAGAGGCATGCAGGCTGGATAGAGCAACCAGGTGTGACCTAGTCAAAGGTTTTCACACCACAAAAAGAGAGAGTTGCTTACTCAATGCAGTGAGTGGATGCCCAAAAGGTTGGATTTAGTTGAGTCTGCCCTGGTAGTACCAACTTACTAGGGTGGGGAGAGGATGCCTATGATGAAGCATGACACATTATTGTGTGTGAGGTATCTTCTTCCATTAAGGAAGGCCTTCCTATTCTGATTGGCCCTGGGTGAACTGCAGTAGATAGTCTCTGAATCCAAACCTTTGGGCATCCACTCTGTTTTTGTGGTGTGTTCATTTCGGTGGGGGACAGTAGGGTTGCTTTATCTCCCCCTTACTCTCTTCATGTTGGTTATTTATCTAGTCAAAGGTTTTACCTTGGGGCCTAGTCTCAGGCAAGTCCAAAAACTTCAGCTGAGCATTGTGGCAGGCTGTAGCTACAGAATGCTCCACAAGGCGGAATACTGTCTCCGCAAGGTACTGCCAATGAGGATTTGCAGTCATGAAAAGACTGTGATTGAGAGAAGGCAACATCTTCACTCCAGTTGCAACGTACCTTGGGTGGATCATTTTGACAGGGTTGTCCTGGTTCTTCAGATGTCTTTGGAGCCAAAATGTTTCAAAGTCCCAGGTTCTCAGTCGTGGTAAGGGATATTCCAGCCAAACACAGCGTGGTAAGTGAAAGTCCAGCAAAACACAGCCAGGAACAGCACTTGGGGGTCAGGCCTCACTCCAGCTGAGACCAACTGATAAGTCTAGGGCAAGTCTAGTTGGCGCTGGACAGCTGGGCAGTTCCAGGGAATGTCTCTTGTAGGTTCTTGTGTCCCAGGAGCTTGAACAGAAGGTTAGCCATTTGACCCATAGAGTCCACTAGGTTCAAGGGAAAGCAGCTCCAGGACTTCAGAGATCTTCTTAAGTAGCAGACTGCAGCTTCAGTCCTCTTCTGATCTTCATCATGTTCAATAGTGTTCTGTGTAGGGTACTCAGAATGCCCCATTTATGTCTGGTACCATCTTGTGGTTGGGGCCGGCTTCTGGCTTCTTCTTTACCAGTGAGGTAAAAGTTCTCTGTTTTGCCGCATTCACCTTTGCAGCATTTCTTGGATGCTCTAATGCAAGTATTCCCATAGTGCCACTCTCTGCCTACATTCAAGATTGGGAACCCCTTTTCCACTTGTGCAGAGCTTTTGTGCCTTATCCAGTTGTGTGGCAAGGGAAATGAACAATCGCTCCTCTGTGATCACTCCAAATCAGTTCAGGGGGAATCTTTCTGCCCCATGGGACTGGTGCCTGCCTGACTGGTGGAGAAAAAGAAGGGGGCTGTCCAGGTGTCATCAGCCTGTAACATGTAAAATTTCTTGGTGCGGCCCAAATGCCCATCCTTCCAGAGAAACAAAAATACCACACACACACTGCTGCTCTCCTTTGTCTTTGCCCTGCGAGCAGTTTTGTCACTACATTTAGGGCTTGAGCACTTGAAGACTAATGCCAATTAAAGTCCAGAGGATTTAGGCAAGGAAGAGTAACTTTCGAAGATTTACTTTTTCATTAATATTTATTATTCATCTGACTTCACCATTGAACTTGGCTCTCATTAAATAGTATAAAGAATGTTTCAACTATGTTTCTCAATCAATCAATCAATCATAACACTTGTATAGAGCGCTACTCACCCGGGAGGGTCTCAAGGCGCTTGGGGGAGGGGTCTGCTACTGTTCGAACAGCCAGGTCTTGAGTTGTCTTCTGAAGGCGAGATGGTCCTGGGTCAGTCGAAGGTGGATGGGGAGGGAGTTCCATGTTTTGGCCGCCAGGTAGGAGAAGGATCTTCCTCCGGCTGTGGCTCTTCGGATGCGTGGAACGGCGGCGAGGGCGTGGCTGGTCGATCGTAGCTGGCGGGTGGGTGTGTAGAAGGTCAGGCGGTCGTTGAGGTACTTGGGGCCCAGGTCGTGGAAAGACTTGTGTGCGTGGGTGAGGAGCCTGAACTTGATCCTCTTGTTGACGGGTTGACGTTTCTAGGCTTTTCCTAGCTAAATATAGCATTATTACATTTAATAGTGCAAACCAGTGTTTCTCTAGGGAACAACAAGCATTGCTACAGTTGAAATAACGTTCAGGTTCTAGTTACTGTAAGGACGTGATTATCATTAACGTCCATAAAACAAAGGTATCAATAGCCCTATATCAAGCAGTTATATCATGAATCCTTATTATTTTTTAGACTTCCCACCCACTCTATTGATGGCATGTTTCATCATACTTTATTCTCAAGTTAGTGTTATAGGATACTTGTGTTTTGGGTATTTTCCCAGGGAGAGTGCATTCTATAGTCTGGTAAACAGCATTCTCCCCCCAACACAAATGTGCCAAAGTGTGGGGATCTTTTGAGTGTACTATCATTAGTTTTTACACATGTTCTAATTTTAAATACCTTGCTACCTGCCTTATTGGAGTTAAAGACCTACTTAAGACTGACTTATTAATATTTAAAAGGAAGGTTTGGGCCAAGCAAAAGGTTTTTTTAAAAGGTAATTTTTAAAAAATTGCGCATGCGCGGGAGCTTGCGCATGTGCATTCCTCGTCAGGACTGCGCATGCGCAGGCTCCTGCGCATGCGCAGTTTCCAGATAAAGCTGTGATGGGCAAGGATGCAGCCGTAATAAGGTAAGTTTTATTTAAGTTTAATTTTAGGCTTTTAAATATAATTTAATAAGGCGGGCTGGAGGCGGGCGGGCGGGCGGCCAACTTCCGTTCCGTACCTGAATGTGCGGAGATTTGCCTCAAATCTCTGCCTTCTTTGTGCAAGGGCAAATCTCCGCACATTCAATGGGCGGAACGGAGCTGTCCAACCACACCTACTCAAAAGGTAGAAAGGCAGAAGCACCTAGCATGTGCTCCCAGTCAATTACTCCCCTCCAATCTGGGCAGTGCCCTCCTTGCGCCGAATGCACTCCTCAGGACACTTAGTCCAAAATCATCAGGGGCAGAGCTGGGCACAGGTAGGCCAGCATGTAGGGGCCCCCAGGAAGCAGCAGCTGGGTCCCACGGCAGTTCTCCTGTTGCCCAGCAGTCCTTCGCCCCAGCACAGGTACCAGCAAGCACCCACAAAAGCACACCTTGCATGGGGTCACAGCCCCAGTATATATACTTCATTTCCCTTTTTTCTGCCCTGGCACGGGGCTCGGAGAACCAGTCCCAACTGGTTCTGGGGGATACTGGAGCACTTTGTGTACTGTGCTTCTACTCCCCTTTGTCAGGTGGGGGCTTGGTCATCAGACACACCACAGGGGGCGGAGACAGCATTCACCCAGGCAGGCATAGACCTATTCAGGGTTAGGGGACTACTCCTTCCACTATTCCAAATGCAGATCTCCTATTCAGTCTAACGCTGGCTCACACTGCTCTTCCTGGAGCCACACATCTCACCAGCCCCTATCACTCCAGAGCAAGACATGCAATACACATCAGGCAGGCATACACATACCACACAAAAATGCCAACTTCTAAAAGTGGCATTTCTAAAATAGTGATAATAAATCTGTGCACACCATTATTCAGCATTTATTACTACTATTCCAAACATATCAAACTTGACTACGCTGCTCCTCTCATATCAGGAGTTACCACTGAAACACTAATCAGGGAATCCCAATGCATCCCTATAAGAGGGCAGCCTCACAGCAGTGTGAAACCAAAATGGCTGTTTGTCATTACCAGGACATGTCACACACTTATGGTACATGTCCTACCTTTTATCTACAATGCACCCTGCCCTTAGGGCTAGCTAGGGCCTACCCTAGAGGTGACTGACATGCAGCAAAAGGGGGGTCACAGACTTGGCTCACACTTTAGGTGACACATCACAGCGGCAGTAACACTGTGCGCACAGGCAATGCAATGGCAGAGGCCTGAGACAGGTTTGAAAGGCTACTTTGGTGGGTGGCACAATCAGCTCTGCAAGCCTACAAGTAGAATTTAATTTACTGACCCCAGGTATATGAGATACCACTTTACAAGAGACTGACAAGTACATTAAATTCTCCAAACAGGTGTAGACCAATCTTGCCATGTTTACCACAGAGAGCACACACACTTTACACTGGACAGCTGTGCTATAGTGCTCAGAGCCCTTAAAACACCAACACCATGTGAGAAAAACGACTAGGAAAAAGGCAAAAAGTTCAGGGATGACCCTGAGAAAAGGGCCACGTCCAACAGTTATGAATAAGTTGAAAACGTCCAGTAAGCAGTAAACTTGGTAATCATATTCAAAGATATGGTTAAGTTATATTCTCTTTAAGCTTCTTTGCTACTTATTTAACTTGAAATAATTTATTATTTCTTGATAAATTGAGATCAAATCAACATTTTAAAACATTTACCTTGGTAGCACGTACATAACAAGACAGGTATAGTTACATTATAAATAGTATACCATACTAAGATTATTGGTTATTAATCAGGTTCTGCAAAGTCCTTTCACCTAATATTTTGGAAGTAAAGGAGTAGAATTATTTTGTTTCCAAAATTCAGTTTTGCATAATGTGACATTCTCTACCGTAAGTGTGTTGGAGAAGCAGGGGTCTTTTAGTGCTTGACAATAAATCCAGTATATAAATAAAGCATCATTAAACAATTAGAAAAGTGCCAGTGGGGCTTAGTGAAGTAATAATGATTCAATTAGCTACACTTGTTGAACCTACAGTATCTTACTAAGATCACTTAGGGCCACATGTAGGTAATCTCTATATATCGATTCTGAAATACCGAATTTGACTGATTCTGTATTTCAGATTCGGTAAATAGTACAAAGGTAAAAATTCGGTAAATTTGACAGATTCGGTAATATTCGGTATTACCGATTCGGTAATTCCCATTCATTCCTATGGGCCTGGAGGCCCTTAGGAATGAATGGGAAGCCATTCACTAATACCAATTCGGTAAATACCGAATCGGTAATAGGGGGAACATATTCAAGGTTGGCAGGGTGTCACATTGACACCCTGTTGCACCCCTGAATCGAGCATGTGTGCACATGTGGCGCACATACATGCCATATGTCTGCCACATGGCACTTAGAAAAAAGCAAAAAATTGCTTATAGTTGGTGGTAAATAACGAATCCTTACGGCTAAAATGCACTCACTTGAGTGCTACCACATAGGCTTTAACAAATCGCTAATTTACAGATTACTTAAAATAACGAATCTGTAAATTACGATTCCTTTTTTGCAGCCTCCTACATCTCAAATCCCTAAATACCGGTCGGTAATGGTGAAATTTACCGATTTTCACCGTTACCGACCGGTATTACCCCACCTACATATGGCCCTTAATGATTAATCTACAAATAGCAGCTGTGGTCACTTTCACTGCACCATCATATTTATTCCCATTAGTCTCAAACAGATGGGGTTAAGCTTGCCATAGACCAGCTGCTAACAGGCATACTTTATTGGTGTTACCAAAAGCTAACCAACACAGTGCAATATTTCTTATGTAATAAATCCCCTTGAATGATAAAGTGTAATAAGCCCCCCGTATGACAAAGGATCTTGCAACGCAAAAGAGGCACTTAAATAAAGAGCACCAGCACCAAATATTTATTTTTGGAAGTATGGACAGGTTTCAGTGCTGTTTAACGAAATGTCATTTAAGTAATGGAAGAATAGACAACCAAAAGGAACAACAAACATGGATGATAGAATTGTGGTGTGGTGTGTATACAAGAAAGTCGTTTTAATGGCCAAGAAAGAGTATAACGACCAATACTGAACACAAATACTTCAAGTCAGTAAACAAATAAATTGGAAATCGTCTGGAAAGTTATTCTCAAGATAGAACAGGGCCCAGAAAGAATGTATGCTGCAAATACAAATGAGAAACCCTGGGCAACATATCTGAGAAATCACCACCTCATTAGATCACTACTGGGGGCAACACACATCAAGTGCATCAAGTGCACAGTATCAGGAAGTGGTCCCTGCCTTAACAGCCTCTTGCCAAAAGGTCAAAAGTGTCTAGTAGATGAAAAAGACATTGATGCCTCAGGACTATCGCAAAGCACACAAGGAGAAATGAACAAGCTAGGAACAGATCTCCAGAAGAGGACCTGTATCACAGTCCGTAATAGTCGACCGAATTGCTCCGACAAACTAGAAGCAATAATTGAAAGAAGTAGAGCTGATGGGGCCCCTTGTCCAAATGGCCCACCTCAAGCACAATTCATAGCTATCCCAGCATTCTGTGCCAGAAATCTAACCCAGCTCTATCAATTAGTGTGGTCATAGCAAGCCACCCCAGATCCATTGAGAAGATCAATAATAAACCTCACCTTCAAGATGCTTTAAGACATTTTCTGTGGCACATATGCCTATGATTTGCATTCCAGTTGCTCTTCTAAAGATCAGGATGTGTATCTCCTGGACATGGTGCTGATAACAAGATGTCACTAGTTCCTGTGGTTCATCAACTAGCCAAGTTTCAAGCTACCATCAATCAAAACCTTCAGCCTGGAGACCATGCAAGGTTACTAGTGCATTATCCCTATAGTCTAAACATTTTGACACTTTTTTATTCTGGGCCAGAGGTGAGTTTTCTTTTTGCACAGATTGCCTTGTTCATATTATGACATTTGTGCAATTGCCCTAGTGATAGCAAAAAAGTAGACATTGAGAACAGTGCATTAGGAACTATTGAATTATGTCAAATGATTGCAAACTCTGTGTTCTTAAAGTGATAAAACATAGCACATTTGCACAATTTTGCGATCATGTATTGATCTTTAACATTACATGTATTTGTGATATGTTGTTGCTTTACCATTCATGTGATTTTCATTTTGTATTTGTTTTGCTATACATACATTTATAAATATTAAGCCCTGTGTTCTTTTTTATTTCACACATTGGCTGAATATTACATCTTTACTGAAACTCTAAGCCCTGCCATGCTCAACAAAGTTACTCAAGCGAGTCAGAAAATGTTGGAAGGCCTATTATACACTGCAGACAGAGTACACTGGTTAGTACAACACATCTGTAATCCCAACTTTGATATTGCTAGTCTGTCCCTGCAACTACAAGTATGTGTGGATATTCCACAGTGAGCAGTATTAAAAGAAAATATATTGGCTAATCGTGTTACTTGAATATATGCGTTTGCACATTCAAACTGTAGATCATTTTACATTATTCTAATCTGATTATTATTCATTGCAACGGAAATGTAGCACTCATGTCACTGGCTTAATTGATCCTTAGAGGAAAAGCAGGTCTACATGTGCCAAGACACATATTGCAACAGCAGGCTGATGGACTTGTACTTGCCAGCTAAAAACATTCTGATAACACATTATAATACAAAAATGATTATCCACACAGTAAAAACAAGGAAGAAGGGCACAACTGCATTGGTTCAATGCTGCTAGCTGAGGAAGTTGCACTAAAGTTAATATTTCTAGCTTTTTGTTTACTATTTTCATAAACAATTTGGAACGTTTCTGTAGTAAATGATTGACATTTTTTAAAAGGAATCTTCCTGGGAGCTCACTCTGTGGTGCACTTGCAGTGTGATAATCAAAGTACTTAAGTCTCTAAATGGTATATTTGGTATTTTCAAACTTCTTGCACTTTTTGATTTTCTTTGGAATGTTTAAAACCGTACATAATGTTAGTGAGTAAGCCATGGCCATCTTTCACCATATATGAATAGAGATAAGTTGAAAAGAGTACCTAAGATCTAATTTAATTTTGTGGGGGACTTTGAAACATTGCTCTACATGTTTATTCCATTGGCTTCAAAGTAACAGTTTCTCCCAGTATTTTTTTTTTTTAATAAAGTATGTTTCCTTGGTAGATTCAATTGCATCAAATTGAGTAACATTTCCATTGTCTTTTTATGTGTCGTGGACATTTATGTTATTTCTAAACTGTATTTTTATTCAGATTTGAACACATTTTGCAGATTTTCTGTGCTTGCCTTCCTGCTTAGCACAAACTACCAGCAGAGGACCAGGGTGACTGTTATTGAAATCTGTTTACTTAAGATGATCCTCCAGTGTGGAAGTTCAGTTGCAAATCACATCAATTGTGACTAGGCCTAGGTACATTCCCCAGAGTCGTGCTACGCACTCTGCGCAGTGGTCAAAAATCTCTGCTGCGCTACGCAGAGTTCTGCGAATAGGTGGAGCTGCTCAGCGGGCCTGTTCACGTTATGTTTGTATGTCTTGCTAAGCGTGATTTTGCACGTGAAATTGTGCAGAAATGTCCAAGTGGTTCGCATGGGCGGGGTAATTTTGTTTTCTGTTCTGCTCATGGAAGCTGGGCCCATTTTTCCAATCCTTACCTAGTCTTTTCAATCCTCCCCCCATCTAACTCAGCTACCCACCATTTGTCTGAGTCTACATATCGGAGCCTGATAGACCTGGAGGAGGAAAATGCAGAAGTTGCCCCAGTTCAGCAAGCTAGCCACAGCCTCCAGTCTCCCGGCCATTACATAGACATCGCCAGCCAGCATCCCCAGCTGCCACTGCTGTCATTGGCCAGCGCTCATTCCAGCACCTCATTCCGCAGTGTTATTGACTGTTTGGAGCTCTGGTTAGGGAGTTTTTGGGGAGGATCAAGCAGAGTTTGGACAATCTCCAGACCAGAATTGACAATGCCCTCTTCTAAGCTTTTTTTTTTTTAAATAAAATTGTTTTGGTGGGAGGAAGTTGGAACCAGGTGGTTTGGACTTTATCTTCTTTAGGCATTGGTTAGGGATGGGTTGATTTGTTTGGAGAGAGGGGTGGGACTGCTGTGGGTGGTGAGGGTGGGAAAAATAATTTCTATATCATACTTTGTGCCTGATTTTGTTTCTTTGTGTTTTACGTTTACTTTAAACTGCTGCCTTTGTGCGCAGCCAGGTTTTTAAAAATGTATTTCTGAAAGTGTATGCCAAGTAGGAGGGTATGCTGCTATTCCCCATATTGCATACAGAAACTTAGATAAACAATTACTTATAGTTATCGCATCTGCAGTAGAAGGTAGTTATGTACTAAGTAAAGTAGTTCACATTACCTGGAAGTTCTCTAACCTGAATAGGTGAAGTGACGGCTTGCTGCTGCTCTCTCTGTCAATCTTCCAACACCTTACTGAAGGGTTTCCCAAAGTGCCTTCTCTATTGCAGTGATAATGCCCTGACAGGGAAAGCATCACAGCGAGTTCCTACTCCTACCTAGGTGATCTTCAACTGTAGGATTAATCAAAACTATTACAGGCATCTAAATTGAAAGAAAAACCTAGGGATAGTAAGTTAAACATATACATTTGTAATATAGGTTTAGAAAGACTGAGGACAGTCTACTACCTCCATGACACATAAGACAATACCACATATTATAACAAAAACTAGAATTAGTAAATTATTCTGAGCAATGGTGAGCATGGAATGTACAACACAAAGTTATGAAATTCAGAAGTTAGGAAAAATATACTCAAAGACCATGTTAAAAGTTTTCTTTACACATAAAAAAGGCCTAAATGACATTGAGGAATGAAGCTCTTACTTATGCGTCGTTGGGTGAGTGGGGCTAGTGTGGGCTATTGCTCAGGTAATAGAAGATCCTGCAGTGAGTTGGTGTCGCATTTAACCACATCACCCCACCAAGTGTGTGTTTATTTGCTATAATTAAGACACACCTCTAAAAAAATCACACAGCCAAGGCAAAGAGGGTTAGGGGTTTTGATGAATGCTTGGGAAAGGGGATTTGGAGAAAGGTGTTGCAAAGACAAACACAACACAAGAACAACATTCATCAGGGCCTTGAGCAGCAAATCATTAATCTGTTGTGGAAGGAAATGAAGGAATGAGCTTGATACAGTTCAGTTAAATGAGTTGAAAACAGTCCTTCTGCCCCAGAGACCAAAGTTATAGATATCTAAATATTCTGTCTTCTAGGTTTGAAAAAATCAAATTATAGAGGAGTGAAGTCAAACCACCCATTTCTAAAAATATGATTGCTAAAAAAATAATGCTATATTGCCAAATTGGCCAGTGCATTATCAATCTCTATTGGAATGTCAGTCACTCTTGGGTGCCAGTCTGAGACAGTCCGGTAGTTGAGCAGGAGTTTGGAGCTCAGCTTTTGCCTTTCGTTCTTGCAGGTGAGGAGAAGGCCTGCAGATTGTAAAAAAGATACTGTATTGTAGTGTCAAGGAGAAGGAAGGAAAGCTTAATGAGGAGTGTATGAAGAAGACTCCGAGGCAGAGCAAAAATCAAGAGGATTTGGAGTTTCACTTTTACCATCAGTGCAACAAACGCACTCAGCAGAATTTCCTAAATCATCACACATCTCTCCATTCCAAATAGTTACATACAAGGCCTCAGAGTCATGGTTTCCCTTTGAAGTTCATAACTACTTTCTACAAGCTGTTGATGAGGTCTGCCCTGAGTCCTCCCCTTCTCCTCCTGAATCCAAGTAACTCCATCCCAGTCCCGACCCGAGTAAGATAAACATTTATTGCACTGCTGTTGAAGAACAAGAAATATAATTGCAGTATTCTGTATATAATATGTGTTTCTTAATTAAAGTGACTGGACCGGTGGTCTCTGAAGAACCCTAAAAAAGGATTGGACGATACATGTAATTTTCATTAAGTGAGTTTGCAAAAGCGAATCACCTTCAGGAAAAATGGTCACAATCCTGCACCAAAAATTGCAATTCGTCAAGTTCACTATAAATTGAACATACTCCCTCACTGTCTGCCACTATCTAAATCCTCAATCATCACTCACAATGACTCACTCATTGTTGCAGTAGTTGTAGCTCTTCCAATTTAAGCACAGGTAGGTCAGGTAGTAGGTACAAACTTGTATCTTTGGCACAAGAAATGCACTGGAATTTGTTATTGGCCCTCTTGTAAATCAAAGATTTTCTGGGGCAGCACTGTTAAGTGATGCAAAAAATGATAGGCCAGTGTCTCCAATGTTATGTTATGTGGTTGTTGAAGCCAGGGGGCCCCTTTCCCTTTGAGAATGGAAAACAATGTTTTATGAACAAGAAGTGGTCCCATGGACCACTGCCTACTCCTAAAAAATGAAACTGCAAAGTTTCATTTTTTCTTTTTCAATGCATCCCGTTTTTCTTTATGAAAATGGGATGCATTTAAAATACTGCTTTATTTAAAATTTACCACAGACATGGTGGTCTGCTGACCTCAGCAGGCCACCATCCTTGTTATGGCATAGTTTCCTAATGTCTCGTAAATTGCAAACTACCTCATTCATATGCATGAGGTAGGTCTATTTGTGGCCCATTAAGAATTGCTAATGATACTGGAAAGAGTGTCATACATTAGGAATTGTGATTCCCTAATTGCGATTTGGAGAAACTCGCTATTAGGTCATCGCTACTTGAAATAATGATGCAAGTGGCCCTAAGCTCTCAACTAAAGCATGTGCTTTTGGGGTTTTGTTCACACCAGTGAGTGTGTACCTTTCAGCCACCTTCTTTAGCAGGTCCTGTAGCAGATGCAATGATGGGATAGCTTGGCCCATTATACTGTCCTTCTTGCTAACTTCCTGTGTGAAAACCTCAAAAGGGAGTAGCATCCGTGCCAGGTATTTGACTAAGCCCATTAGTCTGCATTGATGGTCATAGCTTTTCTAATTGCAACCATCCCCTCCGCTTTGTATGACTTAATCACTGATCGGTCTGTACTGCTCAAACACTCAAACAGACTTTGCAACACACAAATGTGATGCAGTGCGAGCAATGAAATTCGTTTTATTTCTTTAAATGTTTACTTACCTGTGAAACTCCGTAATCCATACATTACTACCCCCCACCCTGCCTCACCGCCCTACAGAAACACCTACTGCCAACCGCTACTGTTCCAAAGATATAAAAGATGATACTGGCACTCCTTTCTAATCAGGAATTACAGCTTGAAAGTGTATTAAGGAATTCCCAAGGTTAACCTCTAAGAAGAGTAGGCCTCACAGCACAGGGGTATTGTTCACTACTAGGACATGCAACACTTAAAAGTAAATGTCCTACCTTTTACTTGCACAGTACCATTCCCTATGGGCTACCTAGGGCATACCTTAGGGGTGACGTGTAATAAAAGAGGAGTTTAAGGCTTGACAAAGGGCTTTAAATGCCAAGTCAAAGTGGCAGTAAAACTGCACACACAGGCTCTGCAGTGGCAGGATTGAGATATGTTTAAAGGGCCACTTGTGTGGGTGGCACAATCAGTGCTGCAGGCATATAAGTAGCATTTAATTGAAAGGCACTGTTACATTTAGAACCATTTACTATGGACTTAAAACATATGCCAATTTTCCATGTTTAGGAAAGTAAGCACACGCATTACCACTGATTAGCAGTAGTAAAGTGAGCAGGGTCAAAATGCTAACAAAAATGAGTTCAGCATAAACAGGGACGTGAAGGCGAAACATTTATATAAATACCACACCAAGAATTTCAGGTCTAATAAGGTTAAAGCAAAATGCATGCTAAATTCCCTATTGTGTAATGTTAAGTAAAGTTATGCCTCAAGATGTCTAGCTTGGCTTTATGTTGACTGCTTCAACTTTCGTTTTTTCCTCTGTTTCTCCTTTTTAGGTCTAACTTGGCATTTGCGATAGACCAACATTCTTGAAAGCACAACATACAAAGTGCAAAATACAGCATGCAGAGAGGGTCTTTCGGTCAGTCCCAGTAGCCATTAATTTATTTGACTCAGCTCCCTTCAGCCATTCCAGCTATGATGTGCCCATCACAATTTGGATCAGCTAAAGCATTTTGCAGAAATGTACCTCTTCAGAGTAGAATTTGCATTGAAGGACGGGAACAAAGAAGTATAAATTGCATGAGCACGCTCCATGTGCCAGCACCCATATTAGCTCCTGTTCACATAGTCCCAGATCCCCAAGAGTAGGGTTGTGGTAAATAAAATATTACCCTGTCATAATTTCTAGGCATAAACATGCATCATGCATTTAAATGAGAGGCAGAATCCGTGATGTCCGAATTAAAGGGCTTTATTCCAATAACTCGAGTTAAGGGAGAATCTGTTCCATCACCTCTAAGGTTCAGGAAGGGTCTTCTAAACATTTATTTACAGAGTACATATTTATAGTACAATCTTGTACATAGGGAGGAGCGCTAAAAGGCAGAGCAAGAGAGAAAAGAAGATAAGAGCATGTGGGCGTGCATGAGGGTGTGCACTTGATGAGTCATAGGTGAGTCATAGGTGGGTGGATACATGGAGGGGGTTGCATGGAAGGCTGGAACTTTGCCCTACTTGTGTGTGCAACTTGATCATGACGTGCAACTGACGTGTGTCTGGGGGGAGCTGACAGTCAGTCCAGTAGAGAAACCTTCAGTGTCAGGGCGACCAGCACGACTAGTATTATCTGATATCTTGAGTCCGGGGATGTTTTATCTGAAGCAAAGGTCGCTCATCACTAAGAGCCAGAGGGGGCATATATTTCTTCGTTCATTGCATGGGGGAACGTGGGCTTTCTATGGATGCAAGCTCTGTAATTTACTTAAACGGAGACAGAAAGGCTAGGCCCTATCTTTGCAGACGGGTTCTGTTTACCTTCTTCACCGGGCAGGAATGTGATTCTGTACAACAAGCAGATAACTATTTTGCAAAACACTGTCTTGGCACCCCTTGCTGGGCTTCTCTCTCTCTGAGCCAGAAGTATGCGAGGTCAGAGATACGTAACTGTAGCTCTCAGAGTGTCTGAAGTCATGAAAACCCTAATTCAGAAACAGGCTCAGGCTGAACCACAAAATGGGTTTGTCGTGATTTATTTAAAAGTGCACAATGCAAATACATGGGCCTTAAATGCTAACTTAATATTTCTTACATGGGAGACTTGATGACTGGCATCCTAATGCAGGACGTAAATGCAGAGGCCTTGTGATTCAGGCCACTTAAGGGAAAATGCATGTATGACATGCACATACATTAAACATAGGGTACACGCAGGGGACATATCGGTCATGTAAAATTTCATCTTCCTCATTCCCTCCTTGTCCCCTACTTTACCCTTCAGGACACATCTATATTCATGAGACCGTATAGTTGATCATACAGCATCATTTGTTCATCTTTGATCCTTTGTACACGTGGATGTGGTACACAGGCAGTCGCACACAGGCCGCAAATGGCCGGGCCACACTGCAGACAGCAGCCGAATATCATAAGCAGTATCATTCCTAGGAACGACAACACTTTCCATCCCCAAGCCGATATTACACCCCAGAGCCAACTGGACCAAGTCCATGTGCCTGGGTCTTGATGTATATCATGAGCAATCTTGTGGAGTCTTGTTATTGCTGCGTACACAGATGGCGCGTTATTAGGGATGAAAATGCAGCAACTAGAACCAATCACTCTACAAGCCCCGCCCCTGTCCGCCAGGATGACGTCAAGAACAAGGCGGTTCTGAAGAACAACAAGTCTCATGGCAGACTGCTCCTGGGTCAAATTCGCCAGAGCAGAAGCAGTCACATTCACTACTGCTTCCAGAGTTCTTGTTAACCTGCGTATCAGTTTACTGTTTTGGACGGGACCTATGAAGAAAAAGAATCCTTTGTTGAAATCTGTATATTGCTCCCAAGCTGTTTCAGTCTGATCGATCTCTGAGGCATCGGTCTCTCTCCTTTGTCTAACATGCTCTAGTCGTGAATCTCGATGGTAATGGGATGGGGCCAGAAAGACGGGTGGCAGCAGGAACGCTATATAACATGTCCCACCCCAGTCTGGGGGCAGATGTACATAGGCTGTCTGACCGCAAATGAAATAGGTATGGCGTGATGTTTTGAAAGAAGACTGTCCTTTATCTTTAAATTCTACTACATCTTTACACTCGCTGTGTCCCATAAATCTCCTTTTGCTGGTAGGACTGAAATAAATGGTGGACCTATATTTTGGATGGGCTGAGTGTTCAGGATTACAAAACTAACAGATGCATTTCCTTGCTCGTACTCTTCATTTTCTAGATCTGTTCCCTTCCTTTGGGGAAATCCGCCTTTGTCTGGAAAACATGCCTTATTCATTACTTTATTCAGGTTTCCATATATCCATTCATCTTGGTATACTATGGACTTTCTGTCTAGTGAGGTCATTAAGGCAAACCATGCTCCACACGAACCATTTTGGGAGAACAGTAAAGGGAAGAAGGGCAGAACTCCCTTTGTCTTTTGATAAGGTGGGAGTTGGCCACATACCCAGCAATTTGTCGCATTGCTGGTCTGATGAGAACGGTGTAACATTCGAATGAAAGTATTGTTACGCAGGGCAAGTCGATATGACAGTTCATGAGGTGGCAGGTCACTGAATGTATGCTCTACAGTGTTGTTAAGGGATGAGTGCATATGTGAGGCAAGAGGAGGAAAGAAAACATGTAGTATTAAACTGACACAAATAATAACGATGCAAGAAAAAATAGAATAATCAAAGAAACTGTACATCTACTATGTAATAACTTACAGTATTTCTCTTTCATTTTGCTCTTCTTATCATGGTCATATATGATCTTATACATGTCAGAAATCTAGGCTAACCGATTCACCACCGAGTGGACTTAAACAATTAAACCTTGTCTGACTTACTAGATCTTAACTTAGACCTATACTCTTGCTGTCGAGTCTTTTCTAGCAAAGGCGGCGCAAGCGGCGCAAAGTCTTTAATGTCTTTAATGTCTTTATTCTTTTCAAAAGTTCCAGATTGTCCAAAGTATCTCTTGCAGTGATGAGCGTGAAGCCATCCCTTTCTTCCCTCTACTTTAATCGCAGTCCTCGTGGTCAGTAACACTAACTTCGGTGTCTTCCAACGTGGCTCAAGGGGGCTTGAACGATCAAAGTTCCGGACAAACACGAAATCCCCAGGGACTATGGCGTGTTCCTTGACCTGGGTGGTGTCAGGGAAGGCGGCAGCAACCTGTGAACGACAAGAGAGTAGTGCAGACATCAAGGAAGCCAGGTAATCTGTCAGCATGTTACTGTCAACATCAGTTATTTTCTTAGGCATAGGCGTACCCCACATATTTGGCGGTCTACCGAAAACTACTTCATACGGGGATAGGCCTGTTCTGGAATGAGCTACCATACGCATGTAAAAGAGGGCAACCGGCAAGGCTACCATCCAATCCACGCCTTTTTCTGCACAAATCTTTACTAGTTTCGTCTTGATTGTCTGATTATGTCTTACACAATGGAACTTCCAATTATATCCGAACAGAAGAGACACTTGTTTCATTAATTCAGAGGAAAATGGCTGACCATTATCTGAGTAGCACCAATTGCCTGGCGGTTGTCACAGCAGTATAATCTGGAACTGGATACGCTTCCATCCATCTAGATAGTGCACACACAACTACCAAGACATACTTGTAACCTCTACATCTGTCCATTTGGATGTAATCCATCTGGAGGACCTCAAAAGGGTGGTCAGGAGGATGGAATCCGCCTTGTTCCACCGGGATGCCTTTACCTGGATTGAACTGGCAACAGATCATACATGTTCGTACTTTCTGTTTCGCTGCTGCACGCAGGTGCTTGTTAAACCAGATATTCTATAAGCTGTCTATCATTGCCTTTTCTCCCAAGTGTGCTGGACTATGTGTTGTGTTTATGATTACTTGTACCATGGAATCTGGAAGAAACCATTTGCCTTTTCCCTTAGTCATCCAACCTTGGTCAGTCTGGACCCCTCCTTGTTCAGTCCATTTCTTTATTTCATCTGTAGTGGCATGTGTCTGTATGTTGAGTACATCTTGAGAAGGATCCCTGACTGTCATACTTTTTGTCAGTAATGGTACCTCTGTCCTTGTCGTGTCTGTTGGTGTCTGGGCTGTAAGTTTAGCAGTTCGGTCTGCCAGGTCATTACCCTGGGAAATGGTGTCTGTAACTTTGGTGTGAGCTTTGCATTTCAGGATAGCTATGGCTGTAGGTAAATGTATTGCTTCCAACAGGGCTTGAATAAGCGGGCCGTGCTGAATCTTGGCTCCATGAGAGGTCAAGAAACCTCTCTCCCTCCGAAATCATGAACTACGCCAAAGGCATATTGTGAAATGGTATAACTGTTCACTCTTAAGTGCTTAGCTCTTATACAGGCTTGTGTCAGAGTGATGAGCTCTGCTGCTTGTGCTGACAGTGTGTCTATTCTTTGTGTCTCTATGACTTCAGTAGCAGTGGTCACGGCATATGCTGCTACTAACTCTCCTGCACTCGTTCTCATGCATGATCCGTCTACATAGAGTGTTAGGTCAGGGTCTGGAAGTGCAATATCTGTCAGGTCTTGTCTTGGTGTCGTCACTATATTCATTACTTCCACACAGTCATGTGCTGGAGCATTTACTGTACTTGAGGGCAAAAGTGTAGCAGGGTTTAGAATATTACATCGTCTGATCTCTATGTGTGGCTGAAATAATGTCAGTTCATATCCTGTCAGTCTCGCTATAGTCAAATGTTGTGTCTGTGTCCTGTTTAAGAGAACTTCCACTGCATGTGGTACCTGTACTGTCAGAGGGTGTCCCAGCACTATCGAGTCACTTTGTCTTATGGCTAGGGCTGTTGCTGCAACCGATTTCAGGCACGCAGGCAGAGCCTGGGCCACTGGGTCTAGTGTACTAGAAAAATAAGCACATGGCTTGTGTTTTCCTGCTTGATCTTGTGTGAGGAAAGATAACGCTGTTCCATCCCGTTCAGTTATGAAAAGCATAAAAGGTTTACTGACATAATGCTCTTTTTAAATCCTCAAATGCCAAGGTATGTTCTTGTGTCCAAGGGAGGACAGTCGAAGACGCTGCCTCCTGTGTTGTCAATTGTATGAGTGGTTTGGCTAGATAGGCATACTGGGGAATCCATTGCCTACAGTATGAAGTGAGGCCAATGAAGGCCCGTACTTCCTTTTGTGTCTTGGGCTGTGAAAGGTTAGAAATGAGCTGTATACGTTCTGGTGTTAGCTGTCTACCATCCCTGGACAGCAAGTGTACAAGGTACACCACTTGCTGTTCACAGAATTGTAACTTAGAAGGGGACACCTTGTGCCCCTTGTCTGCCAGAAAGTGTAAAACCGTCAGTGATGCATTTTCGCAGTCTGGTTCTGATCGTGCTGTAATTAGGATGTCGTCTACGTACTGTAGTAGAGCAGTGTTGGGAGGCATGCTAATACTGTCCGCTGTCTTTTTAATGCCTGACTGTAAATGCTAGGACTCATTGCAAGAGCGAAACTCCTGCCAATTATTCTGTTTACACTACGAGGGAAAAACTATTCAATTGCAAGCATGCCTTATCTGAAGTCAATGAAGCTTTCTGTGCTGACTGTAAGGAAGAGCAACATTTCTCCCTCCTGCACGTATAAATATTTAATCAGAAAATGTATTTGTGTGGTCCTTATATAAACATTTCTCCACGGCTCATCAAGTTTTTTTTTTCTCTACACTGCCTTCCCCTTCATCGTGATGTCACCCACAGGGCTGTTCCTCCACCCTTTCAAAACTCTGAGAGCTAAGAACAGCTGCCAAGTTACTGAAGAGAGAACTTGGTCAAATTGCAAGCATTCTTTATCTGCATGCGAAGGAAGCCAATAATAACAAGACAGGCACTGCTCGGTGCTCCAAGAGGGAAAAGCCCTCCCTTTACAAAATATCTCTCCCTGGGAGCCAGGCCACCTCAAGGTCGAAAAACACATTCTCTGTAATTCAAAACACATCTGTACCCAGGCCAGAGAGCTAACCAACATTCTCTAACTTAACTGAAGCAAATTCAAAACGTGATAAAAAGCATCCTAAAATCAGTAATTAATAAGGACATATTTTATTTCGTAACCTAGACACATGCTAGCATTTTAAAATAATTATATCATAAAAAATTGTTACTAGCTGCAAAGGAAAAAAGAAACAGAACAACATGACATGGAAACACATCACATTTTACTTTTTGAAAATAACATGTGAAACACCATAATTTTGCATTGCAGAACCAAGATTTTCATAATTAAGTGTGCAAGCTCTTCTATTCTACCTATTAAAAGGGCCAGATTCATCATTTTTCAAAAAAACATGTTTTCTAATTGAGTGGATTAACTGTCACACGCTATTCTAAAGGGCAGCTTGCATTGGGAAAAAATAATAATGTAAATTTTGTAGAACAAATTTTAATTTAAAAAAACACACGGTTGCATTACACTAATTAAAAGCACATTCTATGATGGGTCTGTTTTATATTTCCTTCTCAACCGTGAAAACATTAAAGCACCCTCCGTGCAAACCCTTATCTCAATCCGACTGGTTTATTTACAGCTTACAGACCTCTGAGTCAAACCACATTAAATCAAGTGATCCAAGGCAAACCCACACAAATACACGGACGCATTTGAAATAGAATGTTAAATGAACACTTCTTTACTCTCCATGCAAGACGTTACCATTCAGTCAGCAAACTGACAAAGCACATAGGCAGACCCAGCAACAAATGAAAAAAGTTAAATCAGACCATCATTCATCTAAGCACTCACTGACTTTTAGTGTCAGCTCACATAACCATGCATGTTAAACAGCATGTTAAAACAAATACTGCCTTCTCAATACAAGATATTAACCCTTTGGCAGCTGAAGCACAATCTTTCCCCAATGACTGCAGTACATGGGAAAGTCATGAACTCATCTCTCCACGTTATCACATAACACGTACGCACATCTTCAAAACGTTTTCTCCAAGCACTTGAAAGAGATCCAGCTCTCTCCTGCCGAACGTAATGATAACATGCTCTGCACAAACCATAACCACATGGCGCTATTAACAAGCCATATTCACAAGAAACTCAACAAGTTATAATAATGACATGCTCTTCATAAACCATATTTAGAAGGAGCTATTTACAAGGAACTACACAGTAAACTTATATAGCCGATGGGGGAGGAGGGAAATCTGCGTTTACGTAGTCCGGTGCAGGCTCTTCTAGATAGGAGGAAATAAAAGCCTCTGATGCTGTCGGCTTCTTTCTACATACTCTAAAGGGTACAGGTGGTGGCGTTCGCGACCTACTGGGTGTTTCTGAGGTGGTCACTATAGCTAGTTCTTCTGAGAGGACGGGATAAATACCAGTAACGACGGCATTTCTTTCTCTATCAGCCTGTTCTGTCTTGACCCGCTCCCCCTCCTCCCGTAGTTCTTTTTCTTTAGCTTTTTCCGCTGCTTGTTTAGTTCTCTCTACTTTATTAACTTCTTTCTCTGTACTTCTATGTGACTCTTTGCGCCATAACTCAATGGCATCTTTCTGAGAGGGTCTTGATTTCTTTTTCCATAGCTCTTCCTCTACTCTCATAATGCATTCAGAATCCCATGTCCCTGAGACAGGCCATCTATATTTCTCCTCCAAGTCCTTCGTGCAATCTACCCATAAGTCTAAAAACAAAATGGCATCTAGCCCTGCTTATTATACATATAATGACCAGGTGTGTCTCTAGGCGGGATGTTAACTGACTCTTCTAGTATACCTTTCCTGGTCCCTATCTGACGTAATTTCGAAAACAGTGGCATGTTGAAACTAACACAATGGAAATACAATACACATAGAATAGACTGAAACAATCAACAATCGTTCATACTAAACAAAATTAAACATTAAAACAAATACAATCTACACTGATACAGAGAGCTAAACATGTACTTGAAAAACTTTATGCACTGGAATACAGTACAACCATACCGGTCCCAAAAATGAGACACGTCTTTACCATGACCATGTTTACCGTGGACCCGTCTTTACCGTGCCCACCTTTTACCGTGGACCCGTCTTTACCGTGCCCACGTTTTACCGTGGACCCGTCTTTACCGTTCCCACGTTTTACCGTGGACCCGTCTTTACCGTGCCCACGTTTTACCGTGGACCCGTCTTGAACTTTATGCATTCCCCATAGTGGTACTCACCGGGAAGCAGAACTTGAAGGCCTCGGAAACTTGATACTTGATGCCACTACTTCTGCGCATGCGCCTTGGAACAGGTGGACCTTCGGAACCTCGGACCTTGCTCTCTCACGGGTTGGGCTCTGGTTGGGATGATACGCGATCCTCACCACCTCGTGTGGATGCCTGGTCGCAGTCCGTCTCCTCCGTGGGCCTGAGGGAGTAAGCAGGAAGTCCCGCTGCGTGTACACTTCGAAGTCCGTCACGGCTGTAGAAGGGGGCAAAGGCTGGACCTACGCCGCCGGCGTGTGGGGAAAGGGATTAGTCCACTATTCGGGCGCCAGATTAATGTGGTAAATAAAATATTACCCTGTCATAATTTCTAGGCATAAACATGCATCATGCATTTAAATGAGAGGCAGAATCCGTGATGTCCGAATTAAAGGGCTTTATTCCAATAACTCGAGTTAAGGGAGAATCTGTTCCATCACCTCTAAGGTTCAGGCAGGGTCTTCTAAACATTTATTTACAGAGTACATATTTATAGTACAATCTTGTACATAGGGAGGAGCGCTAAAAGGCAGAGCAAGAGAGAAAAGAAGATAAGAGCATGTGGGCGTGCATGAGGGTGTGCACTTGATGAGTCATAGGTGAGTCATAGGTGGGTGGATACATAGAGGGGGTTGCATGGCAGGCTGGAACTTTGCCCTACTTGTGTGTGCAACTTGATCATGACGTGCAACTGACGTGTGACTGGGGGGAGCTGACATTCAGTCCAGTAGAGAAACCTTCAGTGTCAGGGCGACCAGCACGACTAGTATTATCTGATATCTTGAGTCCGGGGATGTTTTATCTGAAGCAAAGGTCGATCATCACTAAGAGCCAGAGGGGGCATATATTTCTTCGTTCATTGCATGGGGGAACGTGGGCTTTCTACGGATGCAAGCTCTGTAATTTACTTAAACGGAGACAGAAAGGCTAGGCCCTATCTTTGCAGACGGGTTCTGTTTACCTTCTTCACCGGGCAGGAATGTGATTCTGTACAACAAGCAGATAACTATTTTGCAAAACACTGTCTTGGCACCCCTTGCTGGGCTTCTCTCTCTATGAGCCAGAAGTATGCGAGGTCAGAGATACGTAACTGTAGCTCTCAGAGTGTCTGAAGTCATGAAAACCCTAATTCAGAAACAGGCTCAGGCTGAACCACAAAATGGGTTTGTCGTGATTTATTTAAAAGTGCACAATGCAAATACATGGGCCTTAAATGCTAACTTAATATTTCTTACATGGGAGACTTGATGACTGGCATCCTAATGCAGGACGTAAATGCAGAGGCCTTGTGATTCAGGCCACTTAAGGGAAAATGCATGTATGACATGCACATACATTAAACATAGGGTACACGCAGGGGACATATCGGACATGTAAAATTTCATCTTCCTCAGGGTGCCCCCCACCATATGCTATCCCACCCACTATCTACTACTACTCCTTTCGCTGCCAACATCACCAACGCATTGTAGTGGCAGGAACAGTATTCATGAAGGAACGGATGTCGAGCACTTACTTTTCTTTTACCTGATCGTGACAGGTGAACCACTTTATGCTGACTAGTTCTACTTTAGTTTTTTGCTCTATTTCTCCGTTTTAGGTCTGACTTGACATTTGCGGAAGGCCAAAATTCAAAATACAGCATACAGAGAATGTCCTTCGGCCATTCCCAGTAGCCATTATGTGATGTGCTCGAAAGTACAGGGAGGGAGAAAAATAAATTGCTCTAATGTCGCTCCACAGCGTCTCGGGGTGTGTTCATTCTCTGAGAGGACCTGGTGAAGCACTGCAGCGCTGAAAAGAAGGATCAAGTAATGCAAGAACAGTGCAGTCCTAAACTGCGCCACGTGTTGTACCAGTGCAGCCAACACCATGTGTGTTTCATTGTGTCATCTACACGGTCCTCAGGTGACAAATTGGGGTGGATGGGAGCTGGTCATTTTGTGCTTACTTTTGTACTCTCGCTTCTCCTGTGAGCTTTTTCACTTTCTCAGTTGATCTTCAGGGAGCTTTCAACACTGGAGATATCAGCCGGTGGCTGTTTGCTGTTTTATTGTATTTCAGTTACTTTTTATTTTGCACTGAATCACAGGCCGTCTCATAAAACATTCCATAGCAGTCGCCCCAAACTGCGTTGTTTTCCGAATGTGTCCTGTAGTCATAGAGCTTCCCCGTGGCGATGCAGCTGGCGGTCATTGGCTCAGGTGACATTTTTTTTGTTTTTGGAATACTGATTTGGCTATGAAAAATGCGCAAAGTAAAAAATTCAGCCATTTGAAAATAAATGCAGCGCAATGAAAAATCAAACAGCTTTATTTGATGAGAGACGTTGGTGTACGCGAAGCTGAATTCTAGCCTGAGAATTTCTGCATCCTATTCTGTGAAGTCTTTCGGTATTTTTTTTCTGCTGCAGAAGTGTTACTGGAGTGGCACCCATTTAATTTGTTTTTTTCAAGGAGATAACTCAATTACATTACGGTGTAGTGAAGTATAAAAGAAGATTGTGTCATAAAACACCTCTGAAAATTTGCAGTAACTGCTCTGTGATCACAGAATCACGTGCACTAAAAGTGTGAGTGGTGAAAAAAGACAATAACAACTGAAGTTGGTGTTAATTGATCGTGTCCAAAGGTTTCAACTCAAACTGGGAGCCAAACATACTGACCTTACCAATAAATGTTTTTGTCCACTCAACTAACGAATGTTTATGATATTTGCAATATATACAAGTATTTATTTGTGGGGTGCTATAACATAATGTGTATATATCCTATAATTGTTTTAGGTGAAGTTTTTATTCGCATATTTTATTGGAATGTCTGAAATAAATTAAAACAAAAAAGTATTAGAGCAATGGTATGTTCCACCGTGCTACGTATACATCGTTGTTTTGTTTTTCAGTTAAGCAACACTCTATGAATGGAATACCCTATGTCACATTTTAAGCAGTAGTAACCTGCCAGATAAAGAAAACCCTTTTATAATTTAAAATCATGCGTGGCCATATTATCAAGGCCGGCAATAACATTATCGCCGCTTTAGCAGCAGGAAACTGCCGCTAAAGCAGCGATAATGGGCTTGATAATATGCCCTTGTGAATTCCAATTGAAGCCCAGGTTCTGGTGTGAACCTGAGCTTCTATAGGAATTCACAAGGGCATATTATCAAGCCCATTATCGCCGCTTAAGCGGGAGTTTCCTGCGGCTAAACCGACGATAATTTTAACGCTGTTCTTGACAAAATGCCCCACAATTCGCAACAGTCAGAGAACCACAGAGACTTACAAAATACCTTTTATCTATTAACCTTATTTTGACAGTCGGAAAACCGATTCCAACTCGAAAAATGCGTTAAGCAACCTGTTCCAAATCACAATTAGGAAGGGGTGCAAAAGGGGCATTCCCTCCTAATTGCAAGACAGTTTGACATGTATCAATGGTTTTTGACCACAACTGCGGTCACAAAGAATTGACTACTTACCAACAATGTAAGGATGGTGGTAACTAATTTTCAAAGAGGAAGACGTCTCCTGGGGTACCTTTCCTTTTGCAAATATTGTTGTGCTCAGAAGAGAAAAATAACATAGTGTGTTTAAAAAAATTCCATTTGGAAAACACATAAATTATGCGCTGTTGCTCCCTGAAGGCCAATCACAGGGGGTCGCACATAGCAACCTTACAATTATTATTCGTTAAGCAGGTTGGTATGTGACCCACCAGCTACTGGAGTTTTTGTGATGCCCTCTATGAGCACACAGGTTGCTTTACAAAATTAGAGAAAGTGCACCAAAAAGCTGGTGCTCAATTCCAACCATTTTTTGCAACATGTGCATCTTGCCCCTTTTTTGCTCTGTACTTGAACTAATCTCAATAAATAAAAATCGTGTGGCCATATTCTCTTTAAGATTCGGGTATGGAATTGAATTGCGAGAAAATGGTGAGAACATGCTATGATTCCGAATCCTTTTTTGAGAAAGTGTCAAAGAAGACTGAGATTTAATATTCATTGATAGAGCTATAGTATTTATTTATAGCGTGGACAAGATCCTTGCGGATATCTGAGCGCTTTCCAATAAATAAAGCTAGTTATACATAACAATAAATGAGGGAAAAAACACGAATAGCATAACAAATTATGAAGGAAATTATATGAATGAAAGATCAAACATGACATGAACAGTTCGTGTATAGAGGAAAAACTGTAAAGTACATAACAGGAACATCACGGTTGATAAAAGTCAAGGGCAGAAAAATGTGACTAGGATGTTTAGTTGGATCCTTACAGAAGAGTAGAATACTAGTAAGGGGACTATTGAATCTCCAGATTTACTTAGTCTGTACTCTGGTGAATTTTGCCTTGAGAATCTCTTTAACTTCCTTTTTGAAAGAGACGGTAGAGGCATTCAATCTGATTTCTGGTGGAAGAGTATTCCAAATCCGTGGTGCTATTCCCGAAAAGGTACGCTTATATGTGATAATCCTTTAGTAGACTTTCATATTATTTGAGCAATGGGCTCAGTAGCTATCATCGCTGACGTCAGCATTCAGATCAGTGAAATTAGTTGCACTTAAGGTCTGGGTATCCTTTACTTGACTGGTCAGTCTTCTTTAGCAGAAACTTTAGGCACCATTGAGAAAGGTTGGACATAACCCATGCAAATTAATAAGGGATATATATCAGTCAATGTAGTTTGGTTCACTGCGTCTCTGGCTATTGAACTAGAGTATGTGCTATATCTGATACCATTCTGTAAAGATGTGGATGAGCTAAAATGGTGGAATCCTACCGAAAGGAATCACTATTAGTTGTTCAGGAATTTAAATACACAGCTGCTTTTTAAGTAATTGGCTGGAGAAACTCTGGCAGTGTGTACTGCATCAGCACTAAAGTCTTGACTTAAATGCTTCAGTCCAAGTACAGCCACATCGGTAATGAATGATATAGTATTTTTGCAACAACTTAGTATTGCTTCATGTAGTGCTGTAGGATAACAGACCAAAGGTCAGCTGGTCATGGGTAAAAGAGTGTACCTAGCACATGATAGTACTATGCTTCTATGTTCAGTTAATTAATATTCAGTCTGATGGAGAGCAAGATGGCTACAGAACCCATGCAGGGCCCGCTGAGAAAGTACCTTGGATGGAGCAAAGCATTATTAGTGAGAGACAAATGTGTCAATCTATTGCACGCAGTTGAGTCTCTGCGTCGTCATCGAGCTTTGCTGAGATGAAGGCAATACTTTGTCGTCGTGCCCTGCACAGTGTCCTCATTGAGCCGCGCAACTGTGGAACCTCTGTCGTCGAACAGCCTTTGCGTTGAAGAGCAATGCATTGGTTCTGACCAGACTGGTGGTGAGGATGCATCAGTTTTGTGGCAAGACAGCTGCAGAATCCATTTCTGAGACCCAGAACTTGATGAAACATCCCAAGTTGGACTCACAGATGGCAGGGTCCTGCAGCACCACCAGAATTGCAGGAAGTCTTCTGAGTCCCTGATACTTCAAAATCAAAATCAGTGCTGCAGCCCACTACTAGCATTTGAAGTACAGGCCCTGGATGTATGGTATACCATTTTATAGGGGACTTACCACTGCAACAAATATGCCAATCAGGTTTACACCAATGTCACCAGGTTTTAGGGGAGAAGAACATGCACTTTAGCACTGGCTACCAGTAGTAAAGTGGTCAGAGTCCTTAGGCAAACAAAATAATCAAGAAAAATGGGAAGTAAAAGGCCCACAGTCTGGGGAAAACCCCCCATAAAGATAACAGGTCTAACACCATTCCTTGCCAGTGTCCTGCGATCTTTGCACACATGATGAATGAACTGTGATGACAAGGAAGCGTAAGCCTTGGTGAGCTGAGGGCTACCAGTCATTGTCCACTGCAGCATCTGTGAGAGGAACATGGTTAAAGAGAAGAATGGGAAGTAGTTGTACATGTATACGTGGGAAGTGTGATTGAGCAACCTTTGTCAGAGAAATTTTAAAATCTTTTGAAGTTCTCACTCATTAAGCAGCAGTTGTACTTGGAGTAGGCCTTATGTTGTTTCTACATTAATTACTTTGCTGTGTGATTTGTGGTATCAGTGTACACTCCAATACATTCTGTTAGTAAGCCTTGGCCTTGACCCGCACAACTAAATGGAGCAGCAAATATACTTTTAAGAAATCTCAGATTTCTTCTTGGAGGTTTAACCTGACCAGGCTGGTTTGCGTTTTTTAAAGGACACAATTGAGAACCCAACATTTAAGGTTCACAGTATAATTTGCTGAGACTGGCAGCACAAGGTATCATTCAGATACTCAGAAGAAATATCTTGCCATATGTCATTGACATAATGGCGGCAATTCAAAAAGGTAACCTTCAGGTGTGTAAATTTAAATATGCAAGTTTACTCTAACACTTTTGAGTAACTTTTTGACTTAAATGTCCCCACCCTATGTGTTCAGGGTGTAACAGCTAATTTATGAGTGGAAAGTTACTATGCATTAAGCCTAAAAAAATTAGCAATCATATTTTAATGTTTAATATTAAGGGAAAATATTTTTAATATTTATTTTAAATGTAGAAAACTAATCATTACAGTATTTACTTAATTTTTACTCAAATGTTTAATTATTTTTAATATATTAAATTTAAACTATAAAATGTATATTTACTTATAATGTTATACAATTATTTACATTTTTTATAGAATTTGGTGAAATTAATTTAATTATGAGGCAAAAAAAAAATCGATATCACCATTCTCCTTACTAGGACACAGTCGCACATGCCTTTGGCCCATCAGGGAGCAAAACTCAGGGCCTGATTACAATGACTGTGGGACCGCCACCGACAGCACATCAGTGGGGATCCCACCGCCATCTTAATGCTGTTTTCTGCCTACCACAGCAGGATGGAGGACCGATGGATTGCTGTTGGAGAAACCGACTGCCACGGATCTGGCCGGATCAATGAGCCCTTCGGTCCATCAGAGGTGAAGTAATACCTACAGTTGTGGCGTTGCCTGCAAGGCACTGTCATTTCCGCCGGTCCTTTCATGGTGGTGAATCTGTGGACAGTGGGGGCCTGTAGGTTGCCCCCTTTCCCCCCTGGGCCTCCGACATAGGTGCCACCCTCTATATCCCAGCATCATGTGGTAGGCAGCACTTGGTGCCTGCCATGTGATGCAGGAATAGGTATAATGTCTATTTTTTGTACTGCAGATTGTGCTGCAGTCCGCAGTACCCACTGCAATATAAAATATAAACATTGCGACTGCCGTGGTTGTGGTCGCATCCTAATGTGGTAAATAAAATATTACCCTGGCAGAATTTCTAGGCATTAACAAAGTATCATGCATCAAATGAGAGACAGGATCCGTGGTGTCCAAGTTAAATGGGCTTTATTCCAATAACTCGAGTCAAAGGGAGAATCAGTTCCATCACCACAGAGGCTCAGGAAGGGTCATCTGAGAATTATTTACTGAACATGGGTTATATACATTTTATCTTGTACATAGGACATAGGAAGGAACGCTCGAGGCAGAGCAAAGAAAGAAAGAGATAAGAACATGTGGGTGTACACTTTATGAGTCATAGGTAGGTGATAGGTAGGTGTCATAGGTGGGTGGTTACTTAGAGGAGGAGTTTGGATAGCTAGCTGGAACTATGCCCTAATTGTGCAACTTTGAGCATGACGTGCAATTGACGTGTGACTGGGAGGAAGCTGACTTTCAACCTAGTAGAGAGATCTCTTGTGTCAAGGCGACCAGCACATCTAGTACAACTGATATCTAGAGTCAGGGGATGTATTATCTGATTATTCGTTCATTGCATGAGGGCTGTGAGCTCTTCTATGGATGCAAGCACTGTAATCCCCTTAAACAGAGACAGAATGGCTGGGCCCTATCTATGCAGATGGGTTCTGTGTACCTTCTTCACCAGACTGTAATGTGATTCTGTAAAGCAACAGATAACTGTTATTCATAATACTGTCTTGACAGGCCTCTTGCTGGGCTTCTTGCGGCTTTCAGTGTGTCAGGAGTCATGAAATGCAAATACATGGGCCTTATGCTACCTTAACGTTTGGGAGACTTTGATGACTGGCATTTCTAAAGCAGGACATGAATGCAGAGGCCTAGTGATTCAGGCCACTACAGGGAATATGCATGGATGACATGCACACACATGTAACATAGGGTATACGTAGGGGGCATCTTGGTCAGGCAAAATTTCATTTTCCACATCCGAATGGATGACTCCAATCCTAATGCGGCCCTCAGTTTTAATTTTTTCTTATGCTCAAATGCTTGTGCCCCATCAAGGAACCAGAAAATGTTTGTCATCCCCCATGGTCATGCAATGCACTAATACTGCCTAACATAAAATGGTGGTTGCAACATTTTGATAAGGTTACGACCAGTCAATCATTCGTATATCTTTATTTCGGCAAATTTTGCCACAAAAGATCTGGACACAGTTATAAAAACAACAATCTACAAAATACCGAGATGATAAATAATTCCAATACAGCACAGACAAATCGCAATTATAAACAGGATTAAAGTTAATAATTCTAAAATCCAATATAACATCTATAAAGGTTAGTAGCAAAGTGCATGTGCGAAAATTTAAAATTTAGCATTGTTTAATAAAGCCATACGTTTAAACCAAATTGCTTCCAATAATTTTGCTACAGCAAAAACAATTGGACTGGATAAATCTGTTTTTAAAATTCTGTAAGTTTCCATACAATGAGTAAAACCCAAGTTTCTGCACAGCGGGACAAGCCAGTACCTTCTTGACTTTTTGTAGTCAGGACAAAAAAACATAATATGCAAATCATTTTCCAGATCACAATCACAACCAGGGAAGCTTTTTATGGACGAATGGCACCGTTTACTAGTGAAGGCTCTGGTTGGTAGGGTGCAATATCTCCATTGTAGGTACAGCTTTCTGGTTAAAATAGGAAAGATATCCAGATACACTCAAAATGATAAAAATCTTTATCCTTTAAGAAAGAGTCAGTTAGGGTTCCATTTTGCACATTATGTAGCAAAGCAGTTATTTTACTGTCATAATCAAGTTTTACTAAGTGCTTTCGGGAGACCCTACTACAGGCTACCTCCGGGTCAGTCCACAGTTGCAGGAGCCCGAACTTTCCCAATCCCTTTTTTATATAATTGAGCCAAGGAATTTTCCCCGCATTAGGTAGACCTAAGATTTCCAGGAGTTCCTGTCTATAATTGTGCAGCTCAGGCGTGATCCAAAGCCTTTGCCACAATGTTAATGATTTGAGTCCCAATACCTCATCAATTGGTCTAAGACCCATATCTAGCCTCAGTGGCAGCAAGGGAGTACTAGAGGGCAGGGTTAATACTTGTCTAAGAAATTTGTTTTCTGTAATAATTATCTCTGGTCTACACACATGGCCCCAAAGTTCACCGCCATGAGTGACCGCCCCCCTTGCCTGTGTTTTGTAGATCTCAATGAGTGGGCCAATAGGTTTTATTGTGGAAGTGTTGGAAAGCTTAAAGATACCCCCTATTGATTGGGAGAGTTTAAATTGAGATTTGATTTGATGAGGGGCCCAAGTCATGCTTTCGTTTATAGTCACACCCAAGTATTCAAAAATCTGGACCCTTTCCAGGCCTTTGGTACCTATGCTCGGGTTTGGGCACGTAGTTGGGTGGGAATTAAAAATCATGAACTTAGTTTTAAGAACATTAATTTCCAACCCCCGCTCCACACAAAGGGGTTCATTAGGATGGCGGACGGACTTGCTTCCGTCCGCCACCCTACAGGAGGAGGGACCGTCCGCAGGGGCAGCGGCGGTCCCTCCAGTGCAATTAGGATGTGACCGCCAGCCTGGCGGTCACATCCTCAATATTTAACATTGCGGCGGATGCTGCTTGAAGCAACACCCGCCGCAAGGTTAAATATGCATGCTTCGCATTTGCATGCACAAAGCGGCAGGCACCGCGCGGTGCCTGCCGCTCCGTGCACGCAAATGCAGGGGGGTACCATAGGTACCCCCCATGTGCACCCCCCACCCCCCCGTCACCCTGGGGGCCCGCAACGGGCCCCCAAAGAAATCTCCGTATGCCTTTCTACGGCGGAGAAGCCGCCGCGGAAAGGCATCAGTTTTCCACCATCCTAATATGGCTGGCGGTGTCTGATAGACACCGCCAGCCATGTTAGAGCTTTTCCGCCGCGGTCGGAAGGCGACCGCGGCGGAAAAGCTGCAGACCGATTCTGAGACCCACCGCCATCCTAATTTGGCGGTGGGTCTTTTGTGCCTCCCCGGCGGTTTTCCCGCATCCTCCGGGCCGGCGGTGGCTTCCGCCGGCCCGGAGGATGCGGGAAAACCGCAATCCTAATGAGCCCCTAAATGCCACAAACCCATCCAGCACACGTTGGATCCCCATTGGAGATTTCGACAGCAGCAGGGTGTCATCCGCGAACATGATCGCAGGCACCCTGCTGCCAGCGAGCTTGGGGGCATCGGTGTTTGGTGTCCCATTTAAATGGGCAACTACCCCGTTGACGTAGAGGCAAAACAGTGTGGGTGCTAAGACGCACCCCTGTCTTACCCCCCCGTCAACGGGGAATTTGGAGGACAACAAACCATTCCTCCCTCACCTTATGCGTGCAAAGTTCTCCTCATGGAGCCGTATTAAAATGTTCAAGAGGTGGATTGGGATACCCAACTCCCTAAGCACGGACCAAAGCTTGCCTCTTCGGACCAGATCGAAGGCCGCACGTAAATCCACAAAGACCATGTGTAAGCTCCCCCCTTCGATCCTAACAGTTTTCCAAAATAACAACGACAGGCGAAAGAGTTGGTCAGTTGTAGATGTGTTCTTTCTGAACCCTGCCTGATAGGGACTCAGTATGGAATTCTCCTCCATCCAGTCATGAAGGTGATCTAAAATCAGCCTCCCGAAAATCTTTTGCGGCACGTCGATCAGGCTAATCGGCCTGCAGTTGGCTGGGAGCAGAGGAGAACCCTGCTTAAAAATAGGGACAATCTTTGCGCCCAGCCAAGTACCAGGTACCGGCATGCCTCTTAAAACTGCATTATAGATGGCTAACAAATAAGGAGCCCATATACAGGGTTCTTGTTTGAAAAGATCGCCCAGGAGTTTATCCAACCCCGGTGCTTTTCCCGTTGCCAATTTAGATATAGCGGCAGAGACCTCCTCCAGAGTAAAATCGTCGCCAACAGGTCGCAGGGTAAAGTCTATCAACACCGCCCCTGGGTCCCCTTCCGAGTCGGCATTGCCCGCTGCGTACAAATCCCGGAAGTGATCCTCCCATACATTGGCAGCTATGTTTGCCTCAACGGCCGCCAATGGCTCATCAGACCCTGTGTTAACAATTGACCAGAATTCACGCGAGTCTCTAACTGCGAGGGCATTAGTTAAATTCATCCAATTATCACGGTCCCAATCCTCTTTCGCCAGTTGAAGAAGACGCTTATATTCAGATCTCCTGGCTTGTATCGCTGCTTTATCAATGTTCTGTTTTAGGGCAGATATTAACTCGGCCTTTGCTTTTCTACAAGCGGCATTATACCTTGAGGCTCTAATACCCTTGGTCCGCCGCTTTGTAACAATGGGATTAAACACCTCTTCCAACTTGTTAGTTAAGTGTTCATGAAGAGCCCAGAGCTTGCGATGCATGTCAGGAGAATGGGGATGCATAATAAGGTCCCTAACCTCTTCGAATACGGGGAGGATTCGGGCATAAAGCTCGAAAACCTTCTGTGGGTGCGTCACTAGTTTGGCCCACTTTACTCTGCGCCTATTATTAGATAGGATCAATCTCGGGTCGGGTGCATCATTACCATTGGGAGTCTCCTGGACAATGCCTGGAGAAGCTGATTCCAAGTTCAGTGCATTGTGATCACTATCATTTCTTACAATGACAGTGAAGTCCATCACCTTTGGCCAGGACTGAGTTTCGACCAGTATATAATCCAGACGCGACTCCTGCCCTACTTTATTAAATGTACATTTTGGGGGGATATCAGATTGGACGCGTCCGTTACAGACCCTAATTGAGTGCTTGAGCGTTAATGCCGTAATTTGAACAGCTAATGGTGACCATGACCTGGGAGATGGGCCCTCTATGGGCGGTATTGCCCAATACTCATCTTCGTCCACGGCTACCCCCTCCGACAGGCCCGGTAGTGGCTCGAAGTGACAATTCAAGTCACCCCCAACCACAAACGGAGCGCCGCTGGGGATAGAACTTAGGAATAGGGACAGTTCTTCTATAGTTCTAGATTCGACGGTGATATTCACCGGTCTAGAATATACATAAACCAGTGCGAGTCTGGAGGCATTGGGCCACTCCAGAAGAATGCACTGGATATCCTCCGATAATGTATTGAGGGACCTGAGCCCCCAACATCTAAATAAAGCGGGAGGAACGCCAAGTTTGGGGAGGTGAAGAAACCATAGAAAAAGTGAAAGTGGAACCAGATCTGCTAAGATCTAAATCATGCCATTAGTCTCTTTTTTGAAAGTTGAAGATTTTCAGCAGGACATGGCTGGAGGCTGTAATTAGAGAGTTCTGTGAGGCCTGATACCCCTTTGGAGAAGAAAAGTTGAGCAGGATTTTCTGCTATGATGAAGAATGTAGCAGAAGCTGCCACAATGTAAGGACAACTGCTGATGCACCTTGGTCGAAAAGATGGTCTGGTTAATTCCCATTCTCCTCTCAAGTCTCGGAGCAGTGTTTAGCAGAAATGTTCTCTGCCCCACATTTTGGATTTTGACTATCTGGTCACGTCTAACACCACAAACAAGGATCCAAAATTGGAGGGGTGCTACATGGGGGTGTGAGAACTCACTCAGGCTGAGTCAGGTATAGGTGAAGCCTTTTCTGTCCATGATACTCTGATTAAGATGGGCCTCTGTGGGTTCAAGGCTGGTTTCAGGCAGCAAAGCAATCCTTCAAGAAACAGCAAAGCAGTTGTCTGAAGTATCCAGCAGGCCATAGCAGCAGGCAGTCTTCAGAGAGTCCTCCTTCTGGTCCAGAAGAAGAACTGAAGTGTGGGTAAGAGTTTCCTAATTTTACACCTGGTGCCTTCTGTGAGGTAGGAGGTGTTTCGAGAGAATTTCCTTTGAGTGCTTGAAGTTTACTGCTTCCCCCACCTTATTTCTTGGCTGTCTGCATGAAAAATGGAGGGGTGACAAGTTTTTTGTGTGAAGACAGGGCACAGCCTATTGAGTTGCAAGTTGGGCCGTGCTCAGCTCTTTCCTCCCGTCCTTCCAGTCAATGGCCCATCCAGGCACACATCTCTCCGCAATGTGGCTGCAATAGAAGAATAAACAAAGTCCATCTTCCAACTACACCCAGACAGTAGTTAGGACAGGAAAATGTCAACTTTCTAAAAGTGGCATTTTCACAATTGTAACTTAAAGTGCAACGTTACCAATAAAGATGGTTTTAAATTACAATTTCTGAGACACAGACAATGAACTGACTTCCTAATTCAAATCAAAAGTTAGATATTAATAGATAGCTCTTGTTAAATGCAACAAGACAATCTAATTAAGTCATATGGGAGAAGTAGTCCTCAGAGCTGTGAAAAACTAATGTTAAATCTCAAACTAATTTAGGTTTATTTTCGCTGCCAGGACATATAAATCTTAAAAGTACACGTCCAACCTTTGAATTAAAATCCACTGTGCCCTTTGGCTATCTAGGACCTATCTTAGGAGTAACTTACATGTAATAAAAGTGGAATTTAAGGCTGGCACACAGACTGTAGTAGCAGACCTAAGGCATGTTTCAAGGCGCTACTTAAGTGGGTGACACAATAGGTGCTGCAGGTCCACTTGTAGCATTATGCAGGCCATGGGTATATGGTAAAACACTTTACTGGGGAAATAAAAGTACATTATATATGCCAATGTGATGTAAGTAACTTTTTAGGAAGTGAGCATAAGCACTTTGCCACTGGATAGCAGTGGTAAAGAGCACAGAGTCCTAGGACCATCAAAATAATATTCAGTAAAAATAGGGGGGAGGGGCGGCAAAATGTTTGCGGCTGACCCTGCAGAGAGGGCTGATCCCAACACCAAGGAACGAGGGCTTTCTACAATTCAGACACAACAACAAGGGTTTTATATGCAGGTGTAAAGTTGCTGTCTGAGAGAAATGGTTTCACTTTCTTCTGTAAAGATAGAACTGGTACTAGGCAGTCTTTGTTTTCATGAAAGTATGTCCCTTGAGCATGAATTTTGTGACCAGGTTAAATTCAAGTGCCTTGGTATTTAGTAAAAGTTGAAGTTGAATGTTGTCAAGGTTCATTTATTATTTTTTACTTGATGTTTTTGGCAAATGACAATAATTCTAGTTTAGTATGGTTGAGATTCAGTTCAGCGCTGGTCATTAAACTCTGGATAAAGTGCAAGCAATGTTTAAGGCACTGGAAGTACGGGTTGTGTATCAACAGCATATTGGTAAATTCTGATGCTGTTATATGTACGTAGAGCCCCAAGAAGCTCTTTATAAATGTTAGAATATGGCAGGGCATCTATTTACTACTAGCTCACATTGCAAATTGTACAATCATAGCAGTTTGCAAAATGACCTTCTTAATGAATAGCCATTTTTCAGATTGCTATAAACGATCACCTGTGAATGATTGTGAATGCAGAGATGTTGGCTTTAATGGACGTCAGACCACCATCTATGCATTTGCTAATTGTCCAAACCTTTGTTTTTTATAGCAGCTCTGGTCCATTAACGGCACAGGTGTAGCTTTTACACACAAACATTGTTTCCCATTTGAAAAACAATTTACAAAGGGAAAGCTGTCCCAATGGAATTAGAAACCACTCCTTTTGAAGCATTGGTATCTGATCAACGATGCTTCGAACTCTCATATCCAACCTTGGTAACAATGTTAATGCATCATTTTTGTTGAACGCAGCTAGTTGCTTTTTAAAAGGAAAGTCCTAACATGCGATTGGTTGCATTATTTAAACTGGGAGATCTTAAGCCCCTTGAATTGATGTTTAAAGCAAGTGATTTTACTTCATACAGACATGAAGCAGCAGTGGAGGTGGTTACGGTGGGGCAGGAAGGCGGAGCGGGGAGAGGCAGGGTGGGGGGTGCCAAAAACCGGAAAATGGATAATTGGAGGTAAGTAAACAATTTCATATATAAAACTAATTTCGTAGTGCGCCCTGCATCGCAAAATGGGATGCGGTGTGCGCTACGAAATTCGTTTTATTAATTAAATTGTTTACTTACCTCCAATTATCCATATTCCTGTTTTTAGCACCCCCCACCCTGCCCCTCCCCTGCCCCACCTTCCTATCTCACTGTAACTCCCTCCACGGGCCGTGGCTGACATGAAGTAAATGTTTTTTTTTATTTCAAAATCCTGTCTGACATTGTGTGCCCATATGTTTTCGAATATACCAGGAAAATCAATAATTCTACCTTCCATCACTCCCCTTTCTAGGAGCAGAATAAAAATATTTCACATTATAGCAAAATGTACACTTCACATATGATGTTGCTTTTTGGACATACAATGACTTCTGTATATTTTAATATCTGCTCATTTGGATTTTTAGTATGATCTATGAGGTAAACGTCAATTTCCAAATTAGTTTCATGGCAGATTTTAAGTAAGAATAGCAAATGGTCTCTGTTATTTAAAACTTTACCAACCCTTGCTCTTTTTGTGGGCTCCTTAACATCCAACAATCCCAACCAGTGCAATCTAATAATTTAGCACTATGAATTATTAAAACATTTTCAAAATGACTCAATGAATCTGTTTTATTTGAACTTGTGAGGAATTGTATCAGTGGATATTGACATGCCGCATATGTAAATATTTATAAATACTGCATTGAAAACTATTTCTTTACTGTCCTAAGAATTATTATATTAGAATGAGTTTTTCCCAAAAATGTTGATTAAATGCCTTTTTTCTGTGATCTTTAGGCATATATTTGTAAAAAGCTGAACATCTTCCATTGAGGCTCTGCTGAAATTAGAAACATGGGCATAGCTGCAAAAGAAACCATATGATGTTCATGAAATATTAAATTGGATATAAATTGAAGCTCTCTTGTGGATCAGCTCATCTTATGCAGCGGTAGTGAAGTTATTCCCATTCGACTATAAATTCTCCAAAATGGTAAATGACATCCGATTTGATCAGCAGTGGTAAATATTAAATCTCAGTCTTCACTACAGCTTCCTTCTGTGTACTGGACTGTCTGTGGGCAGGCGCTTACAGTATAGGGGGCCAGTATAAATACACTCTAGAAGTTACAAAGAGCATTACCCCCAGGTCCCTCCGTCCTCGACACCTTCCTACTTAACAAGTGGAGATGACCATCTCCCGACAGAAAAAAACAAGAGGAATGCTGGGACACTAATAGTGCCCCTCCCCCGGGAGTACATAAGCAGTACTTACCCAGCAGACCTCCTGTTCTTTTTTTCTGTATGTCGAAAGAGTTGATGGTGTGCTGGTGCTGCTCCTGCTGGGCTTGAGTGGCGGTGCTTCTCTTCTCCCCCCGCCCTGCTGCCTGGCTGTGTGGGCGTGGGGTTCCCTGGACTGCCTCCTGGCCTGCAGGGCATGCTTGGAGTCAGTCTTTCTCTGGAGCCGGTGTTTGTATTGGAGAGTTCCTGGCTTTGCTGTGTGCTGCCTGCACCTACCGGCCCTTTGTGGCTGGTGCTGGATTTCCCGGTTGCTTCCGGGTCGCGGGCTTGGCTTCCCGAGCCTGGCCGGGGAGCCGTGTCTTGCTGAATGGGCTCCTGATGGACTTCTGCTTGGCGGTGCTGTTGGGGCCTTGTTCCTGGGGTTGGCCCCTACTCCTGGTGAGTCCCGATTTCGGGATCCCTTTTTTCTTCTGCCTGGCGCTCTTGTCCCGTTTTCTTTCTGTTTGAGGGGCCCTGAAGTGACATTTGGAAATACTTGTACGTGTAACTTTCATGCAATATGGTTATTTCTTTCTCCCCATATCGACGTGGAATACTATTTTGGAGCTGGGAGAGGCTGTGCTTTTTCTGTGTTTCGTCCTGTTTTGCCAGCAACGCATTCACGGCAGCTCCTGCACTGAAATACTTTCAGATTCAGTGTTGACAGTTCACAGAGTACGGTACACTTATTTCGATATTGCTTTGTTTCAGCTCAGATCGGAAACCCTTTACTTTAATAGCAGCAGGCACCTGGCCTCGCTTCTATGGCTCTCTGCTCGCATCGCTTCTCTTCCTGCCCCGGAGGGAGGGGGGGGGGGCACTGGGACTCCTGCTCAGCCGCTGTTTAGATCTGCTGTGTGGGCTCCCCGCGCAGTGCTGCTGGCAGCGCTGGAGTGTTTCCTGTTCGCATTCCTCTTTGGAGGGTTTATACCAGTTGTCCGGGGCTGTGTTTCTTCCGTCCCTGTGGTGATATGAGCACTGTGTGTGGGACGTTCCTTTTGGTCTTGTTCCCTGCCCTCTGTTTCGATGCATTGAGGGGTGTTGGCGCCGTTCTTGCTGTGTGTTGGTCCTCCCTTTGCTGGCCCGCCTGTGTCATCTGCTGTGGGGTGAGGTGTTGGCCTCCCGGCTGGTGCGGTCCCCCTCAAGTCTTGTGTGCCGGGTTTGGGTCTTGGCAGTGACACGCAGCGTCCTGTGCTTCTGGGCGGGTCACTTATTTTTCCCATGGCCTTAAGCGTGTTCATGTGTCCTCATGTGTCGCGCCTGGAGCCTTTGCTGCACCTCTGCCTCTCCTTTGCCTTGGGTGTCCTGGGCGCGGTGCCTCTGCTTTTCCCTGAGCTTTCTGTGCTCGGCCGGGGAGGGGGGGAGGTTGTTCGGGGATTTGCGACCCTGGTATGCCTTCTGTTTTTTTGTCACGTTTACGTTTGCGGTGGGGGCCTTGTTGTGTTGTTGGCCCCCGCTCTGGCTGTTTTCACCCACACCTTTGTCTTCTAGGTGCTGCGAGGTGCTGGGCTCCATGGTTCTTCTTGTGCCTCTGGTGTCGCTGGCGCTCCTGCCCGTGGGTTTGAGTCCGTCCTCTGCTATCCTGATGTCCGGTGTTGGTGGGTCCTCTGTTCGCCTGCTGGTGCCGGTCCTGGGGTGGTGGCGGGTGTGCCTTCTGGCGTGTGTCTTGTCCCTGGGTCGGTGCCTCCTGGGGGTGCCGGGGTTTGTTGGGGGCTTGCGTTCAGCGCTGTGCTACGTCCCGTATTGCTTTTTGGGGTGTCCTGCTGCTGTCTCTGGAGTCCACTCTGCTTGCCTCCTGTGTGGCTTGTTCCTGGTCTACGGCCTTGCTGCTGGCCCACCCCGGGTCTTGCTGTTTTTGAATGGTGGGCGTTCCGGGGTCTGCTCCCTTTGGTACTCTTCTTCTGGGTGTGCATGTGCTCTTGGCGGCTATGTGGGCGTTCGCTCTTTCTGTTTGTGGCTTGCCTCGGGTTGGCGTGGGTTCCGGTCGCCTCTGTGGTGGCTGGTTCCTTTTTTTCGCTGGCTCTACCTTTGCTTGATCCTGGGGTTCCGTGTGTTGTTGGGGGTTTTCCTGCCTGCTTGCTTGCACCTTGCTCTCTGCTGCGTGGCGTTCCTCTCTTCTTTGGCAACGGCCTGTGGGGGGTGCGTTCTGTTTCCCCCTCTGCTTCGGGATGCCTACCCCGCCTGGTGGTGGGTCGGTGTTCCTGCTCCTTGGGCCGATGCCGGGGTGGGGTCCTGTGGGCTCCCCTGGTTCCGGTTGGCCTGCCGTGCTGTTTTCCTTTTGTGGCCATGCCTCAGCTGCGGGCTGGCTGTTGTGGCCTCTGCTCCACTTGGGTGTCCTGGTTCTTCGCTTCCTGGCTTCTGTGTGGTTGGTCGCCTTTGGGGCTCCTGGTTCCTGGTCCGGTTCCTCCCGTCCCTTGGGCTGTGCCTGGTTCCGCTCATGGGTGCTTGCTTGTGTCTTGCCGGGGGCTTTTTGGGGTGGTCTGCCCCCTCTGCCTGCGCTTGGGTGGATTGTGCTGCCTTGGGTTTGGCGGTTCTGCTTTGGCCCTGCCTGCTCCTGTTCTCGTCTGTTCCCTGCTTGGTGCCTGTTTGTGGTGCCTGCCTGGGTCTTCCTGTTGGTGTGGGCTTCCCTTGCTCCCGCTCGGGGCTTCTGGTGTTGTCCGGGGGCTTTTCTGTGTGCTTGGCCTGGCTACTTCTGCGCTGGCTCCCCCTGGGCTGGCTTTTGGCTGTCTGCCCCTCCTGTTTCTGCCGGGGTGCCTGCCTGGTTTGTTCCTGACTGGGGCCTCCGGGCTGCTGCCGGTTCCTGTCATGCCTCCTGTTCTCCGGGTTGGTGTGCTGTCCCTGTGCTCCGCTGTCTGCTCTGTGTTATGCTTGGTCGGGCCGGGTTGGTCCCTGCCTGGCCTTCTGGGGCGGCTGGGGGCTGTTGGCTTCCGGGTCTGTCTCCTGTTGGGGGTGTTTGCTCCCTGAGTTGTTCTGGTCTCGTCTGGTTCCCTTGGTGGGTGCCTGGCTGAGGTTTTGGCTGGGGCGTGCCGCTCCTGGTTGTTGGGCTCCTTTTTGGGCTCTGCTTCCCTGCTGGTGTCCCTTTGGGTCCTGGCGGGGTGTTCTGCGTTGGGGCCGCTTCCTGGTGGTTCCTTCTGGGCCTTCTCCTGCTGTTGGTTCTCTTCCTGGGCTTGTTTTCCCGGTGTTGTGGGCCTGTGTGGGGTTCTGTGGCTACGGTTCTGCTGGCTTCTTGCTGGTTGTGTGTGGCTTCAGGCTGTGCCTTCTGGGTTTTCGGGCTGTGCTGCCCTTTTTGGCCTGCTCTGGGAGTTTGTTGCTGGCCTTTTCCGGGTTCTTTCCTGGTTCTGTGGTCCTGGCTCGCTCCTTCCTCCCTTGCTTTCCCGGGCTTTGTTCCCGGTGTGGGTCTGTTTGGTTGCCCCTCCATCTGTGGTTGGGGTGCTGTTCTGTGGTGCTCGTGCCTCTGCGGGTCCCTCCCTCCTGGCTGCGGGTTGTCTGTGGTTTCCTGCTGCTTAGTCCTCTGCTCTTCTTCTGTGGTTTGCTTGGGCCTGCTGTTCCTCCTGCGTGGTCGGGGTGCTTGGCTCTGGTCCTGGCTTCCCGGTTCTGTTGGGGTTTGTTGGCCTCTTTTTTTGCGGTTTGCTTGGCTCCTCTCCGGCATTGCTGGGTTGGGGCCTTGTGGTTGTGGTCTGGGTGCTGTGCTCCCTGGGCTTTCTTTTTCCCGCTGCTCCTGCCCTTGCTGCTTGCCTGGCCTGGGTGTGGGGTTCCTGGGCGGTTCTGTGTCTTTTGGGCGCCTTCTTTGTGCTGCCCTCTGTGCCTCGTTGGGCGGCTGCTGGGGTTTCCCAGTTGCTCTGTGCTCTCCTCCTGCCTTGTGTTCCTTCCCTTTGGGGTTGGGGTTTTCTGGGCTTATGGTCGCTTTCTCTGTTCCCGACCTGGTTGAGTTTTCTTTGTTGCTGATTTCCGGTCTTGTTGGCCTCTCCTTGTTTGGTGGGCTTTCGGCTGGGTTCTGGGGTTCTTCCCCGTCCCTGTCTTTTGGGTCGGGTTCTCGGTCCTGTTCGGCTCCTGGATGCTTGTTGCTTCCTGGGCCTCCTCGGCGGGGTTTCCTCCTCGGGTCTCTTGAGCTCGAGTCCTTTCTTTTTGGGCGTTTGCCCGTGTTTCTGGCCTGTGCTTCTCCTTCCTTTTTGGGCTGGGTGATTGTGCCTGCGCTCTGTTGGCCTTTTCTTCTTTGGCTTTCTTCTGGGTTGTCTCGTCTTCCTGGTGGGTCTGCCTGGCCCTGTGTACCTTCCTGCTGGTTTTGGCCTGGGCGGTCTTCTCCGGTGGGTTGTTTTGGCTGGTCTTGATGTTCTGGTCCGGGTCCCGGTTGCCGGTTGCTCGGGTTGGCGGCCTCCTCTATTTGGAGCCCTGGGTTTTTCTTTCTCTCCGGCCCTAGTCCCTGCTGTCCCGTTCTGGGTTGCGGCCCGGATGTTTCCTGGGGTCTTCCTTTCCTCCTTCTCGGTGCTCCATTGGGTGGCTGCTTTTGTTGTGGTTTCCTGGGTGTGCTTGTGCGTGCGGAAGGCCGGGTTTCTGCTTTGGTATTCTCCACTTGTTAAGTATGAAGGTGTCGAGGACGGAGGGACCTGGGGGTAATGTCCTATTACTTAGCGGTAATCTTCATTACTCCGGGTCCCGTAGTCCTCGACACCTTCATACGCCCCTCCCTCCCTCCCGGGCGGCCGGCCTTCCTGTCTGGGCTTGTTAGTACAGGAGGTCTGCTGGGTAAGTACTGCTTATGTACTCCCGGGGGAGGGGCAGTATTAGTGTCCCAGCATTCCTCTTGTTTTTTTCTGTCGGGAGATGGTCATCTCCACTTGTTAAGTATGAAGGTGTCGAGGACTACGGGACCCGGAGTAATGAAGATTACCGGTAAGTAATAGGACATTAGTCTCTGAACACAGACACACACCAAAAAGCATGTTTTCCAAGTGGTTAACTATTTTAATGTTTTCTAAAGTCAACTTAGATTGTTTCTGTTGAAGTGTTTTTGGTATGGGTAATACGGCAGGAAGTGAACTATATTAGTTTAATATTCATTAAAAACTTTTCCAAGCCATATGTGTTAATTGTGTTAAAATACCAAGGACCTTATTTATGAAGGCCTTGCGCAGCCGGTGCGCCACTTTTAAAATGGGAAAAAGTGACGCACCGGCGGCGCATGGCCTTCTTAAATAAGGCCCGAAGAATGTAGAGAGCATAAACGACAGAACGCAGCAGGAGTTCAGCCTCGAATTCCTTCTCCATATTCACCCACTACACATTGATAGGCCTTAATGTTGCAAATACTGCATTTTTTTAATTACATTTTTTGTATTAAAAGCCTGTACTTTTTAAGGCAAAACGTTCTTCCCTAAATGTCCATAATGCCCGATAGAAACAGTCAGGGTAAACAACCAAATCTCTCCACAACACAATTTGCAAAACATGATGTTAGAAAGATCAGTCATTCGATGATTTAAAATGAATCGGACGGGAATATTACTGTTAAGGTCATTGCCAAAGGTAATTGATATTGCCCAAAGTCTGCTGATTAAAACTCGAGAACTATTGAATAAAGACTCGTGAGAATGCCCGACACAAAATATTGACTTCATAAAGTTTGAGTGAAATTGCAAATTATTGAAATTGACACAGCTGTTAAAAATCAGCTGAAGCTTTGTTGCTAATTAATACATTGGTGATAGCTTTCACGAGCAGTTTCTAGCCGTAAAATGAATTATTTCTTGTGAGAAAATAAGCCTTCATTCGTGTTTTTTTAATCAAATTGTTTTGCTTGTCTCATGCATACTCTGAATTTTCGTCGGCTGGTTTTAAATCAGTGCTATTTCACTTGTATATCTTAGATAACCATGCATTCTAGTAGGAATGACACAGAAGTAGGACTGTTTCTACATCACGTAGTGCCGACTAATCAGCATTACGCTGAAGCATGTTTTAAGAAAGAGCAAGAAATGATGATTTATGTAGGAGAAAAACAACTAAGTCAAGCTTTCCAACTGAATCTGACGGTTCTTGCAGGGGCAGCTCCTCCGTTATGGCGTGAAAGCGTTGCCACACTAGAAGGCAGTAAATTTAAACACATACAAAATAAAATGATGATAAACTAATTTTATTATCATTGTATATTCCTTCTTACCTGCAGGCTGTCAGCGAGCCCCATCGTAGGGCACGGCGCGGCCATGCAAACTATGACAACAGTGGTGAGGAGGAGTGATGGGCACTACTAATTGAGCATTGGGGTTTGGCCAGCTGTCTTTTTCGCTTGTGCTTTTTTTGGTACCACCCCTCACTGCTCACCACTTAGGATCCTAAGCAACCACCACTGGCTTTTTGGGCATTTTCATAATTGCACACTCCTATCCCTAATTGCATCTTCTTTAAGTTTAATTTTCCAATAGGCATTGCTTTAGTTCCGAAAATGCCCAGAAATATATTTACAAACATAGAAAAAACATTTATTGAAGAGCCCATCTGGTCTAGGATAGAAGTTGATAATTACTACTGTGTTCATTTAAGTAAGATTTGTTTCGCTTTTAGTACAAAAGTCGAGTCACAATATTGCAAGAATGATCTGCACACTCAACTTGTAAAGCAGACGTTCAACAAGTATTTACTGAGGACTTTTAGAGAAAGCTGCACATATTTTTGAAAATGTCATGATGTGCTGGGACTAAGGAGATTATGAATCACCGGGGCCTAACGAGGATAAAGTCAGAAATTCACAGCCATTGGACGGAAGAGCTAGCTGCCAGTGTTTTAGAGGTCAGAAGGAAGAGCTTTCCATAGTAGACAGAAAGAATCCAAAGGCTGGCTGCTTATGCTGGCTGGCTGTGAAAGTGACACTCACAAAAAATATGCTGTGTTGTGCTCAGAGCCAGGGAAAAGAGGACAGGTTAGCTGTAAAATGAATCTGACTCTCTGTAGCCAATAAGAGGAGGAGTCCACGAAAATCAAATCTTTGTATGGAAATTCAGTGACTAAAATGAATGTTATGCATCACTTTTTCAACAGGTAAATGGCTCGAGAAAAAACAAATACAGAATATAAACTAGAGGACAGAGTAGCGTTAATTGTAATATTGGCCCTCAAACTTCATAGTGTTCGTCATAAAAATCTGCTGCATACAAAGTTATTACAAAGGTGTTGCATAGAGAACGAGTAGCTCCAAGAAGCCAACATTGAACCCCGATTTTTCACTAGTGCGACTCAAAAAGGAATAGGTGACATCAAACACGGCCAAAACTCAGGTCATAGATCTCACTGCTGCCATTTACAAACAACACCTCCATCTAGCTGGAGATACAATGTCCCAATAGGCAACATTCCAGTCCTGTATTGCCATCCTGAGTGTTTGAAATTGAGATGCTGCAGCCCATTAGTTGCTATAGCATTTGAAGAGCACATCCTTGGAAAACATGAGGCCTGATGAACTTTGCCAGTAGTCAAGCAAACATAATTCACTAGTTGGCCAAGTGATTACGATGATCACAATCGAGTTACCATGTAAAATTGAAACCTAATGCAGCACACAACAAGTGATGACAAATAACAACAAGTATACTTGTTTCATCCTTCGTTTTAAGTTACGACGTATTCCTTAAATATGAGAATCATTATGGCCTTCATTGCATGATGACTTTCTTGTGGTAGTTCTCAGGAAGAATGAGGGCCAACTTAATGTTTAAAACGATTATTTTCTTTCATTGTAAATATTTGTTGCATGTTTCTTCTTGCAAATGGAACCAGTTCTGCAGTTTCTGGACCACCATTTTCTATCAGTTATCTCAAATTCGAATTACATTATACAGAGGAATTCCATAATGGCTGTACGATTTTAACCCCACCAGAAAACTACTAGAATATTGAGTTTTAAATACCATACTACCAAAATAGTGCAAACAAATATGGACCACCAAAATACTATTAGTAACCACTAAGTATAGATTTAATATACTTAATTCGCAGAAGCGGCACGCTGCATCACCAATTGGCGTTGCAGCATGCGCAATGAAATTTGTTTTATTTATTTATTTATTTTCTTACCTCCTTTCGGCCGCATGCCGGAGTTTACTACTTCCCACCCTGCCCCTCCCCCACCCTTCCCCACCGCCCACAGCACTCCCTCGAGGAGCCGCTACTGTTAATTCCACATACCGCGCTCCAGGAACTTATTTTATTGTCGCCCTCAAGTGACTGCACCAGCGTGTTTTGACCCTCACGGTCTTTTTTCACAGTGGTTAGTCCATCCTTAGTTACTAATTTATCAAAATTGTCCCATCCTGCTTTCCTTGATCCATTTTGGGACAAGTAGTTTTAACATACAATATGCTGAAGGAGCATTAAATCTTAAACAAAAAACAATTCGTTTTTAAAATCAAAAGTGAAAATGTTCATAAAATGTCAGATTATTTCTCACCAAATGGTCTTTAACACACAACAGTTTTACAAGCATGTGATTTCTATTCAACTCACAAAATAGCAACTTATTTTCCTGAGTCATGATTTAGTGATTTCATGCTTCACGTGTTTTTACATAAAGTTTCAATGTCTTTGCAAAGTGTCCGTTGTAGGCATCGGTGGCCTTTCCATCCGGTATCACCTATATGGTATTGGGTTGCAGGATTTATACAATATTTGAATCAAATGTCTTAGTGGGCTTACTCCACTCCAATTCTTCGGAACCCATGTGATGTCTATGCATTCTCCTTCAGTTTTTGACTCATCAATCAAATTTATATTCAGTTTTGGTTACATTCATATTTTTGAGATTGCCACCCTCGAAATGAAACTTATTATCCTCTGCCAATATGAGCATTTTTTCATTATTACGAAGTCCAAACGGATCTTTGGTGTGGAGTCACATTTTGTATATAGACATTAATTGTCTGAGTTGTTTGGTTCTGTCACTTCCACGTTCATTTAATTTTATCATGTCTATACCATAATAGGTTAATTATTTACAGTTACTTTCATGATGATAATCTAGCATCTGGCTATAGCGTAGCTAGCATCTTTTGTTTTCACTAATTGTATGTGTTACAGAATAATTTTCTTGAGGCCCCACCTTGTGCTGCTGAAGTATTGAAGACCACACTCACATTTGATAATGTATACCATGAATTGTGAATTGCATATTATTTTCTGCGTGATCGTTATCAGTTTGCTGTTCCATGATTTGTTTTGTGCTTGTGTCCATTTTTACAAGCTTTACAGTTTGACCATTTTACAAATTTCGATTGATTTTTTTTCTTAAAGTGACTTCTCACAAAGTGATCTTTAGGCAAGAGTGCTTTTCTTTAAGTTATTTTGGGTTTCAGTCCCAACTTGTCACCATTGCTTTTGGATAATTATCATTATAGTTTGATTTTCCTTACTTTTTGTAGGAATCATTCTTATTCCGTATCCTTTTGTTGTTTCCTACTTTTTGGGATTAGTGTTTGCATAAGTGTGGTGTTTTTAACTTGTTCTAGAACTTTATTAATGTCCCCCAATTGTATCCTCTTCTTGTAAATCTCTTGGAGACTTTATTGAAATTGTTATTTAGGTCTTTGTCATTAGAGCAAATTCTTCTCATTCATAACAGTTCCCCATATAGGATCCTTGTAACGTGCTTGCGGATGGAAGCTGGTGCCGTGTAACACACTCTCTGTTGCCATAGGTTTTCTAAAGAATGTGGCCAAGATCATGTCATTTGCAACATATACAGTCACATCAGAGAAATGTATTCTCTCCTTGCTCACGTTGTGAGTAAACCTCAGCCCACAATCATGTGGTTTAATTGATCCAAGTATTCAAGGTACTGACCCTGTGATACCTGCCATATTAAGATAAGGTCATCAATATATTGTGACCAAAGAATGATTTTGTTCATGTATCTTTCATTGTATGGTCCTCATTCTACCCCTTTTTCCACCATCGCTAATTCACTTATTTTCTATGTCAGACTACAAAGTGAAGGAGGTTTGTAAACGCCAATCCTCATGTTGAAAAAAGCAGCAATTAGTCAGGAGACATTAACTGACAATTGACTTCTGTCTTTGGAGTACAACAAAAAGAATTTTAAGGCACCTTTATTTATTGCTTGGACTTTCATGACACACCAAAAATTGGCTTACGACTCCCAGTTTAGAAAGCACTGAGTATTAGAAATTAGGTTACTGGTTAACTGGGGTGTGAGCCCTGGTCAAGCGGCAGAAACAATCCTAGTCAGGGTGAGACACAATCAAACCCCAAATTAACCTGTGCTCAACCCCCTGGGAGCCTGCATAGAGCAGTCAGGCTTAATTTAAATGAAATATGTAAAGTATTTGTGCAACATTAAAAAGAATAAAACAGTGAAAACACCACTCAAAAAAATACCACACCAGCTTAGAAAAATACAACAGAATAAAAAAATATACAAGACCAAAATGACAGAAATCCAATCAGCTGAACCGAAGTTCTGAATTTTTAAGGAATAAACTACAATATACCAACATGAAGTGCCAACCAAGGCTATCTGGTCCTACTGGACAGGGTCAACATCATATGTGCCAAAGGAGGAGGCTCATACCAACATTCAATGGAAGTGGTGTGGTTCCAGTGCAAACAGGCCTGTTCCTGGTGGCAAAGAGCCCAAAGGCTTGATTTAAGAGCATTGTGAACCACAACAAGGATCCTGGACCTGAGGGGTACCACTTGGAGGTCATGAACCATATAGAGGAGTCTCTTATGTACCTGAGGCTCAGAACTGGAGGCCAGCAGACTAGCCCTTTGGGTCACTCTGGGGTCCTGTGTTTAAGATGGAGTTGCAAGTCCAATTCCTCTTACACACATAAGTGGGCAACAGGTTACCACAGCATGGCAGCATGCAGTCACACCTAAGCTCCCATTGTGTGTGGCCATCTAGGAGGATTACACAAAACCCAACTGGAAAATACACCCAGTAATGTGACGCAGAGACAAGCTGTAGACACCAAACGGCTAAGGCAAGAAAATGCTCACTTTCTAAAAGTGGCATTTTCAGAATTGTAATTCAAATCTGACTTCATCATAAGTTAGGATTTTAAAAAGGAACACCAAACATAAACCAGTTATCTCTTCTCCTTTGGGAATTACACTTATAAAATGTAACAAGGCAACTCCAGTGTTACCCTATGAGAGACATATGCCTTGTAGCAGTGACAAAAATGTAAGAGTACATGTCAAAACTTAGAGGTACATAGCCAACCTTTTAGGTACACTGCATCCTGCCCTAGCGGCTCTCCAGGGCCTACCCTAGGGGTGACATATACATATTAAAAAGAGAGGTTAGGGTCTGGCAGAACGTTTATTTTGCCAGGTCAACATGGCAGTTTAAAACTGCACACACAGACTCTGCAATGCAGACCTGAGACATGTTTAAAGGGCTAGGTAAATGGGTGGCACAATCAGTGCTGCAGGCCCACTAGTAGCATTTTCATTTACAGTCCCTGGGCACATCCCTGGGGGTATACCTGAAGCTCCTGATTGTGTTTCACTGACACTGACTTCAAGTGTCATCAATACTCAAGGCGAGGGTCAGTTGAGATAAAGAACTCAAATATATTTCTTCCAATGTAAACATTGTCACTTCTTTTATACTGTTATTTAAAATCTGTTCGTTTATGAGAAATTGCATGTCACATTTCTTTCATTTCTAAAAGTCTTGAGGTAGTAGCCAATGGGCTGCTAGCCTTAGGGTGACTACACCCTTAGTGGGCACAATCCCTGACTCTGATTGAAGGGTGACTGCCGTCTTCAAGATGGTGGGCACTGAAGAGTGGGATTCACCTCGCCTCTCCCACCTGGGGGGTGGGGTTGGTAAAGGTGGGAACAACTTCTGGGCTGTTCTGATTTTTCCCACCTGTCTTCCCACCGAAAAGGGGGTGAGACAGGAAGGGGTCCTACTCCTGATAGCAGGTGAGACTGGGGATTGCCTTGCAAAGGTGGCAAGGCCTTTGAAGCTCCCCTGCCACAGATGGCTCTGCCTGACTAGGAAGGTTTGAATACCTCTGCCCAGGAAAGGCTTTGTTTTAGGGCCAGAAACGTGTCTTGTGGTGGGAGGCTGGGGTTCACCAGTCAGGAACCTACTAGCGGTTCTTTTAGTTCATGGGTTTCCTCTAGAATGGACCCCTAAGTGCATGAAATAATAAATCTGACACTGGAATCAGTGCAGGTTTATTATTCTGAAATGTTTGATACCAAACATTCCAGGATTCAGTAAAGTCATTATGGTGCTATGAAACTTGTGAAGACCAATTTCTAGAACATATACTCAGGATGGCATTACTGGGAACTTATAATATCTAAGAATGACCTTAGATATTATAGAGATCTGTCTGCTCATGCAGATAAGTCGTCACATGACTTATAGGGCATACTGCCTTAAGGGTGACTTACCTAGGCCTCATGCAGTGCTGGGCAGGCATGGCTACAACATATAGGCTACAATGGCAGTGGAGCCTGATTGTGGTGAGAGGTATTTGAGGGTGGCATAATATATGCTGCTGCCCTTCCCTGGTTACCATGCCCTTGATACCATAGCTATCCCTTACAAGGGGCTAGCAGTTAGGCCAGAGTTGTGCCAATTGTGGATATAATGGTAGGGGTAGGGAAAGAACACAGGCCCTAGGAACCTGATAAGCAGGGACACAGGGCACACTCCATCCAAATTGCTTCGGGTAGCTGTCAAAATGTTTGGGGGAAACCATGCACAAAGGGTACTTTCCTACACATGGTGATTCATTATACAGGGACTGTGGCGTACCAGATATTCATCCCCTGCCATTAGTTCCCTGTTAGGCATAACAAATAACATTCTAAACATGCCTGATTTTAAAACTGTGCTTGTCCTTGGAACACAAATTTGGTAGTGAACCTGCCTCAAACTTTTCCTCAAAAGATAAAGGAGCAAAGGCATTGGGATAACTGAGGTTCAGGTCTACTATTACATCAAATAAAGTAGCCTTAATTTACAACAAGCATTTTTCCTACCTGTGTTCACCCGAACTATGTACAAATTCCAAATCTGAATGAGGCATAATGAATATTCATGAGGTCGGTCGCAAATAGTGACTTAATTCGATTTGACACAATCGCATGGATAATGGTCTGCAAGGTCAGCAGATCACCATGTCTCTGAAAGCTTTTCAAATGAAGATTATTATTATTATTATTATTATTATTATTATTATTATTATTATTATTATTATTATTATTATTATTATTATTATTATTATTTTTGTTTTAATCAGCCCATTTACCTTAAAGTAAACAGGGCTGAACTCATATCAATCAGGTTTTTGAAATAGACACTCCCAATGTGCCATTCCAAGTACAGAATCGATATGGACTCTAAACCCATTTTATAAGCTGTTAAAATATAACTGATTCCTAAAATGGGTTTAGTAAATAGCAAAAAACATTTCTGTTGGTGACACAGCTATTCAGACTGTTTGTGACCATAAACACGTTTCTACAACTTGCTTCACTTCTGCACAGATTCTGACAGTTTGGTAAAGCTGAAGAACTAAAACTACAATTGTTACTTGTTTCCAGGATCTTGACATTCCCACTACATTTTGATGAGTGAACCAAAAGACAGGGTGTGTGTTGGGTTCCAATCCAGTTTTATTATCACACACTTCTACAAATTCTAATTTAATTCATTCTAAATTCTTCCAACCTTGTAAAGATAACCAAAGACATTAAATGAATGTCTAAGATTACACAACTAAGTTCCATTCGGATACCATTATTAAAAACCGTTCCCCTTGGTTCCACATTTTCCAAAATGCCTACTAGATTACAGATGTGGGTGTGATTCTGATTGAAAGATGCAAAAAAGGCTGTCCCCAGGGGGATGACACTGTTGGCTGCCAAGCCCAGATTTTAATGCAGCGTTTATTATCAGCATACGTTATTAAAGTGGTAAAGGTGACGTTGTGTTGCGGCGCGCTCAATGTAATTTGTTTTATTTATTTATTTATTTAGGAACTTACCTCCAGTCGGCCGTATGCCAGAGTTTAATATCCCCCACACTGCCCCCCGCCCTACCTCACCACCCCGCCCCACCTCACCACCCCGCCCCACCGCCCGCAGCACTCCCACTACGAGCCGCAACTGGTTTTCTTCAACATGTAATTGGTGCATGTTTAGTAATACATTTCTCAAAATTTCTCAAAAGCAGTTTATGTGCCAAGTAAAGTATTTATCCTACGTATTTGCCCGAAATACAATGTGTCAGGGCAAATCCAAGATGGTAAAGATTTTCAACTATACTAAACTTGGGCTCTGAGGCTGTGGGTGATAGTAGGGAGTGAAGTATCATAGTCCTAATATTCTACCACTTAAAACACTAAAATCAATTTTGAAACCGGCATTATACCCACAGCAAAACTAGAGAAAGAAGTCTGGTAGGACATAAGCATGGTACTTCAGCAACCAGACAATGATATACAAGAATCATCTTCGCATCCTCTTTGCTCCCTTTGTGGGACACAAAACATTTACATGAGCAGGATGTAACTCTGTGGTGTCAAAAGGCGTTGCAGCGCGCACAATGTAATTTGTTTTATTTATTTGTTTATGTAATTACCTCCGGTTGGCCCTATGCCTGAGATTACCACACCCTACCCTGCCCGCCCCAGCCCTACCCCACCCCCCTGCAGCACTCCCACTACGAGCCGCCACTGAAGAAAACATGAGGAACAAATGTGAGGGAACTTAGTTACTGCATCAGAAATGCATGCTGATGATTGTAGACTAGATGAACTCATTAATTTCAATAAAATAGGTTCATATTTTATTAACCAGCCGTAGCATATTATTTCAATGTGTATTATATTATTAAACTTATCTATTCAAGTGTTAAGAAATTCCTACTTATCCTCATTGAAAATAGTAATGTGTGTAAAGAAATAATGAAATCTAACGCATTCTAGATAGTTTTATGTGGGATATTGAAGGGTTTAATTCTGAATTCCATCATTTGCATATGTGAAATTGTGCACGAAATAATAAAAGAAAAAATGGTGCTGCATAGCCATATTGAATGTAAACAATACCAAACCTTCAAATTCTGGTTTTCAAATGTGTACTAATGTAAACCACTTGAAACTATATTAATATTTTTTTATTCGTAATAACTTTATACATTTGTACTTTGAAAATGCAGTAATATGTCATAGTTACATGTGAGCTTTGCACCACAACTAATAATATATTCTGAGTGCTTATACATTGCAAGGAATATTAGAATTTTGTTTTCCCCATGAAATGGATATTTCCATATCCTTATATTCTGCATATTTTTAAACAAAATTAATATAGGCCTACATTTCCTACTCAGCTTTGTTCTACACTTGTGAGAAGGTTTTATAAACTTGCTATGTGAAGTGAAAGTGTGTCTTACTAGAAGAGTTCTCACACTTACAATGACTAATTGCAACAAAGTTGATATTTTGGGAATGTTTGGTATGGGAAACTATCTTCTTGAACTCACTTATGTGCCCGCTGTTTTAGGATTATTGTTTGAAAGTTTACGTATAGAGGATGATCTGACTAGTTATGTAATCAGCACCACCTCTTTCTATATGTGTCTGCTTTTATGCTGCCTAACAATCATTCTATATTAACTGACCAATGGACTGAGTGGCCTGCCAAGATGAGGTGACCAAAGAGGTGTCACTGTTGAACTATAGGATCATACTGCACATTGATTTTAAGGAGGAAGAGCGATCTGACCCCAGAGTCTTGCTTTGATTTGCCTACATCTTTCCGATGGGAACATTATAGAATCCACTTGCTTTTCCTTTGAGTTGACGCTTATGCTGTGTGCGCCATTCTTGGACTGGCTGTTATGGCTCATGTCCTTGCTGAACTTACCAAAGCTCCTTGTCTTCTTATGGAAAGCCCAAACTAATTGGACTGTTATGCACTCTTTATACCTTTAATGCTTAATAATGATGTACTTGCCCTTTTGAATACTTTTTATAAAGTCTAACCTTAACTAAATTATAGACTCTGTCCCATCGTGACTTGTTTCCTCAAGTTGCTTTCCAATTGATGTATTAATGACAGGAAGAAATCGGCATTGAGACATTTCCGAACACCAGGTATTAATGTTATTGTTTTGTATAGCCATAACAGAATTATTGGTTTTTATTATTCTGGTCCGACTAAATTTCTTCAGGAGATGCGGATTAGCAGTGATAATTCTTTACATATATAGTTTGGTCTTTAGAGTCACATACATGAATTACATTTTACAGCTTCTAAATCACTTGTCCAATTCCTGGTCCTCATTGGACAGCCAGATATTGGATGCTCTATGTCCAACCCCACATTGGGACACAATAAAGTCCATCAGAGGACCAAATGACTGTCAGAAAGAGAGAGTGATGAGGAAACTAAATTTATTAAAAAAGGGCACAGTATCCACTGGAACAAGGAGATTCCTGTGAAGATTCCCAACTGACCAGTGGCATCTGGGCATGGACTGAACTTTTCTGTTGCCCACTGCCTAATACCCTGAGAGTTTCTAAGTGCTACCTCTAGAACCCAAATTACTTAGAATTGTGCTTTTGTGGTTGATCGGTCACCAAAAGAAGTTTGGGAACTTTTACAAAATGTTTTGCTCCAGAGCTTTAAGGGGACTGACCGTGAAAACTATCTGACTGGTAGTTCCACAGCTAGGATTGAATGTCAGGTGTGTCCCACATGGAGAGGAGTTTTTCCTGAGAACAGCTACAAAGTCCCTTTTCAGAGTGGGACTTAGAACCATTTTTGAACTCAAGGGCCTGACTGAGAACCGAAACTGGTCCTGGCAAACAGCTCAGCCAGTGGGGGGGGAGCTGTTTGCTAGAGCCGGTTTTGGCTTTTTTGTTACAGTGGGCAGGCCCTTGGTAACAGAAAAGAACCCCACAGGGGTCCAAAACCAGCCTCCACCCTGGCAGCCCACTGGGGAAACACCTGGTGCCTGCTACAGCCAGCCCAGCCTGTTGAACGTCCCTACGTCTAGTCCATAGCTGACCAATCTTCTTGGTGTATTCGGCCCATGATCCATTGTGGTTAGCCTCAAATCGTGCACATGTTCGGGCCTACTGCGACCATTGCGTGCCATTGTCTCTTTGTGCTTTTTGGTACTATTATCACTTACATCTTTAAATATGTAGAACTCTGGTTTCCAGTTTTGCATTTTGTATTGGTGTGTTGTCATTTTTCATTAGAATATTCTCTGTCTGTATATATTGGTGTGGGAGATTTGTTAGTTTTGTGTTTACGAATTAGCTGTTTTGGTACTTTGAATGCATTACACATTTTCGTTAACTTAAGCCTGTCTCTTCTGTGCTGTAGCTGCCAGGGGCTACGCTCAGGTTTAAGTTACTACAACCTTGTACGGAACCTTACAGAATAGTGACTTTATTGCTTGTGGTAGACAGCAATCCATCCCAAGAAGTGGACCTGTTTCCCATAGAATGATCGGCTCATCTCAGATTTATTTTCTGGTGTGTCTTGATCATGGATATACTATTGCTCCTCAATGATTTTACAAATAGTAACGTTATTTAGAAATAATAATATTATTATTATTCAACCAGGTGTTCACTTCAGCCTGCACAGGTAGCAGCACCAATTACCATGTTGCCATTCCATCATCCTTATACATTTTGGGTGAGAGAATGCCAGCATGTCACCTTTTCTTATATTTCTATCTCTCTACTATGGGTTCTTTCTAACATATTGTCACCCAGGAGACATTATGGCATAAGTGGCTCATTGTTCTAACCGACGACTAGCCACTCAGGTCATAAATAACACAAGTGTGTCATGCTTAAAATGAGAGTGATAATTTTTTTACATGGATTTTATAACATCTTATTGTTGAGGGAGCTGCCAGGCCCTTGCTGTTGACTAAACCAACACAGTTTTTGGTTTCGAAAAGCATACATTCACAGCAGTCTTTGCCTCCTTAAAGAACCATGTAGTCTGCAGATGTGCTCCTTCTGAAAGAGCACAATGCTGTCACTCACAGTGAAATTAGCAAATGGCTGAAATGGGTGGAGCCATTACCATTACCACAAGCTACTTGCTGGGAAATAAATATGTGAATGACAGAACAACTCATAAAAAAATGAAGAGGGCTGGCTGAAAGTTCCTAAATGTTTAGTATATTTATATTTAATTTAATTTAGCTAAGACCAGACCTAAAAACATAACAGCAAAATGCCACACAACAAATTTCTGTCTGGGGTGTGCAATATATGTGCAAATTACTTTGGCATAAATAAACAAACTTTGAGCAAAAGTAAGTGAAATTAAGGGTAATTAGGTGAAATGAAAAAACGTCATGTTGCGCTAATGTTAGCATGAAATGTACACTTGTATCAGTATTTGGCTTCAGTATATATACAAACAAAAGCACTACAAACAATAACTGTTCATGTTCTGATGTTCCTGGTCATTTGTAGTACATTTTTACCACAAATGGCATGCATTGCAGTAAAGTTTTACCACAATGTGGTGTAATGGTGCAATCTGAGGAATTTCACGTAACATGAAATTCCCACAATTATGCAAATTACTCCTGTGGAATGAAAATTTTGCACAGGCTTATAAATAGTCACAACCATTCTAATAACACTCTACCTCCTCCAGAATCCTGCTTTCATAGTAGAACGGTAGAAGGTGTTTGCATCAAGTAATGCCTTAACAGATCACAAAAACATGAAATAGCACCATTAAAAACATGTCTCAATCTGGCCCCATGATCTCTTTTATAATATGCACAAACACTTTGAGGCTTCAACACAATAAGGGCCTGATTTAGAGTTCGGAAGACGGATTATGCTGTCACAAATGTACTTTTTTTTCTTTTTTTTATTGAGCAGTACCATCAAGAAACAACAAGAATTATCACATTATTGGGAAGACAAAGAAAAGCAAAATATTTTACATTGAAAGCACATCACGTCTTAGTTAAACACCCAACATAGACAAAAAATGAATTACTTAATCAGAAAAAAAAAGATCCCAGACCCTTGCAAATTTCTTTATAGAGCCCACCCGTTTGGCATAAGCCTCTTCATAACACTTTGTACGTTGCATTTTAGTCATTCATTTCCCAAATTTAGGTATTACCATTGATCTCCAGTTTTGTAATAACAGTGAACGAGCAACTAACATCATAATGGCCAAAAAGCGCCCTTGCGATTCAGAAAGTAACACTTCTTTGCTACCTATACCAAAAAAAACTGCTTCTGGAGAAGGTTTATAAGTTTTCCCTATTGCGGTACTAAAATACACAAACATTTGTTCCCCAAAAACTTGAAGCTTGGGACAAGAGAAAAAAATATGTCGCCATCATCCGGCTGCCAAAGTCCCGCAGCGAATACAGCTATTCCGCACTTCTGGATAGATTTTATTTAACGCTTTTGGAGTATAATGTACCATCCAGTTAGCAAAAAAAGCTATCATTTTATAGTTAGCTGCTCTCAGGGCTTTATTATCTAATGACGCAATCTTTTGCCAATCTTGATACGCAAAAACACATTGAGTATGCCCCTCAACTTTTTTCCAACATCTTTCGTACCAAAGGAGATGCATCCTGCCGGTTTAGTAAACGATACCAGTTCCCGACACCAGTTAATCTTGAAACATATAATGCTGAGGCAATTTTACCAGGAGGAATGCAAGAGATAAAATTATACTTCTTTAAAAAGTTGATAATTTGAAGAAATTCAAAAAAGGAAATTTTATTCGACCCCTTACATCTGGATTGAGCTTCCTGCCAGGTACTCATCCTGCCCTGGATAGCTACAGGGGCGTAACACAGGCCCCTGCAGCCCCCGCGATTTGGGGGGCCCTCACCCTCCAGGGGGCCCCGTCAGCACCGCACTTTTGCTGGGGAGCTCTAGAATGAGTCCTGAGGGGGCCCCTTCATGTACGCTGCAGGGGGGCCCCCTCAAGGTTCGTTACGGATGGCTAGTTGGCTCAGAACCCCTAAGCCAGAGTCGTTCCATTTTTTCAATAGGGCAGAGTGAATATATAATCCTAAACCTCGGCACTCGGTTCATTTTAACGAGAAAAAAACGGAGAAATCTTTTAGCTTAAAACCCCTACGTAAACGATATGAAAATTCTACCAATGTCTTATAGTGAGTTTTTTGGGGAAATTGTGCGGTCTTTAAAAAAGCCGGAAGTTGAGATCCGGCTTCCTGGATCATTTTGCTGAGAAAAAAATTATCCATCTGGTAAGGTTTAGACAGCAGACATGCTATATAGTCAAGTAATGCTGCTTCATAATATAATCGAATATTCGGGAGAGCAAGCCCACCCAACTTGGTATCTAATTGCAAAATCGGGAGCCTCACTCTGGCAAACTTTTTATTCCAAATAAAAGTACTAATCATAGCATCAATTTGTTTAAAAAAACTAACATTAACTTTAACTGGGATATTTGTGAACAAAAAAATTAAAAGCGGTAGGATGGACATCTTTCTTAACTAGCGCCACCCGTCCTATCAATGTCAGGGGAAGATTGGACCACTTATTCAGAAGATTTTGGATTTTAGTACTCCTAGTCTCATAATTATTCTTAAATAAGGCCCTATAATGAACTGTGACGTACATTCCCAAATATCTGATGGGTGCTGTTTTCATTACCTGGTGTATTAATTCATCTGAAAGACAATCAGATCCGGAATTTAGCATCAATTAGTCACAAATGTGACGGATATTCTGTTCATGGTTTTACAAGTGCCTTATATCTTATAGCAATTGTAATATCCATCACGTTATAATAATGCAAAGCAGACACTACACGCATGCCTAAAAAGGAAAACCCATTGGGTGAAAAACTGCAAGACTAGAACAAGTTATAAAGCATAAGATATGTAACGTCAATAAAATGATTCAAAGAATTAATGCTCAGAAAAATAACTCATTTGTAAAGATGCAATATACGTCCATTAGAACGTTTTTATTAGGCTTTGATTGCAAATGCATGGACTATTCTTTAATGATGTATTAATTATAGAGTAGTATGCGGTTTGGCAGTTAAGAAAAATATTTACCTTTGGAGCAATGGCATTTGATAATTCGCAGGGAAAGAAATGGCCTGTCAGAAGACGATTGAACACTTGTCTAGTTGGAATTTGAGAACAATAGCAAATACAGTCATTTGAAAATAATCGAGGCTTTTTTATGTTTCATTATATACATTTCCTTTCTTCGCAATGTGCAGTCGTTACAGTCCTGCTGCTAATTGGCCAGCCAGGTTTTGTGTTGTAAATTAAAGCAGCGAGAAAGTGGAAAATGTTTCAGTACAAATCAGTATGTCATTCAACGGCTCTGAATATCCTTCAGAAACTCCTTAGCGTTCGTGGGTGCATCAGTCCTCTAGGCGGATTATGGAGGCAGCCATGTGCGGCTCTGCAGCCGATAGATAAAGAGAACCAGCTGAGGGTTTTGCTTAGTAATCTAATTCCGCGGCTGAATTCTGTAGAATAAAATGAGGAATTCCGCTGGTAAAATTTCTTCTTCGAGTGAGTGAATCACATGGAAATATAGCATGAAAAATGAGAATAGGCTACTGATGTGCTGTGAAAATGTTCATCCTGTTAATGGAGCAGACGTTTGAGAGCACAAGGCTGGGCTCTAGCACTTATAGCTAAACGAAAATCTTTAATGCATCCTCTTTGCTGTATAATATCTCATTTATATTTTATATTTATGTCTTTCAAAATATAGAAGACAGGAAAGATATCATTTTATCACTGTTAGAGTGAGGTTTTTGAACAAGCTAGCATGTTTGCTTTACATTCTCTGAATAGCTAATCCTGCGAAAAGTGTGAAAGGGAAACGTCCTGCCTTCCAATCGGTATAGCATTTCAGCTTATTTTAGATTCGCATCACATTTCAAAGGGGTTTTTCTGTTTACATAAAAAGAGCAAAATTTCACGTGTGCATTTACAAATTGATATTATGTCTTCCCTAGCTCTGTCCACTTAAAATGCCGTTCTGTGCTCAAACTGAAATATTTTGCATCATCCTGACATATGTTAGTGTGAAAATGTGTCAAGAACTCCATATTTTGAAATTCATAACGTGATATTCTTTATTAAAACGATTCATAATAAAAAATTGAGTCCAACTCATAAAGCATACCAATAAGGTATGGTGCACAATTGAATTATTGTGTGATTTCGTCACATCCTACAATTGTAAATAAATAACAATATTGAGAAACTAATTTTAAGTGTCACTATTGAACAACAACATGGTCTCAAACATTTTGTCCTTCTAATTTCCATACTACACCAATATAATTCTACCTCCCCTTTCCCTTTCGCCCTTTCTCCATCCCTCTCACTCTTTCTCTCTCTCACTCACTTCTCACAATACAGCAGCATGAAGTGTGTAGAGCAATTTCTGCTCTATCCCCCACATCAAGCATGCAATATCGCCTTGACAAAAATGCTTTGTGCACAGGCCTCTCAACGTTAATATTATTGTTATAGGAATGGTTTATTAATCACAAAGCTTCAGATATTTTCTCTCAAGGGTTTCCTTCCTGCTCTGAATAAATACCAAAGCTGATCCTAATTTAAATGTAGTGAAAACTGCTTGCCTTTATGGATCTTTACGCTTAGTGAGTGTGGAATCTCAGGGAAGCCACATCAATGCCGTGACTCTATCCGTCATGGACTACCAGTCAAATTCCATACTGTTCCTGCAGACAAGCTGCCTGCAACTGCAAAGGAGGATTGTTTTGGTGATCTCCAAGCTCATCAATGCTCCATCAATTGTTAACCTAGTAGGAGCATACATAACGCAGCAAGATACAGCTCTGAGCTCCATATAGTGTATGTGAGAAGATGGAAATTGTTGAAAGCACAATTTCCTTAGATTAGGATTCAGACACTGCTGAATTGTTCCAAAATGCTCGCTTCATTTGATCCTAGTCCCTTTTCAAAGCATTTAAAAAAAATGAGATTTTTCTACATTGGGAAGCCATTTTTTGGACTGGCCCTGCAGGTCACATCCAAACATTTTCCCTTTATCTCTCCTGTTTTCTCAACCCGTTTTTGTTGGCTTTCTTGTAAAGTGGTACTACATGTACCAAGGGCATGTACATTAAATAGCACTAGTGGGCCTGCAACACGTATTGTATCACCTACTTGATTAGCTCTTTTAAAAATGTCTCAGGTCTGCCATTGTAGCTTGTGTGTGCAGTTTAAATCTCGCATTTTGACCAGGCAAAATAAACCTTTTGCAGGCCCAAACCTTCCTTCTGATACATATCAGTCAGCTTTGAGGTAGGCCCTAAACAGCCCATAGGGCAGAAGTGACTCCAAGAATCAGCTGACCGACCTCCTGTTCTGAGCTATAGGGACACAGCAAGCTCCAGAGGCCCCTTTGCAACTGTTCAGCTGACGTGCTGCACTGTACCCGCCTTGACCTGCAACTGGGCCTGCCTGAGCCCTTTTAGTTTCTGACGAAGTGAGTTAAAGATCCCCCAGAGGTGCTTCCCAGGTCCTGGACCCTTGAAGGGGCCTCAGTTAATCTCTTCCTAGAAGAAAAGAAGGAGAAATCCGGAAGTTTTGGGCTTTTCACAACTGTGAACAACCCAGTTTGTGCTAAGATCTTGCCATCTGCACTGACGGGAAGCACGAAGCTCAGGTGAACCCAACACCTCGCTCAACATCAACCAAAATATATGATCGGCAGCACAAGACCAGCACTTCGCCCGACAGCGTCAACAGCCCAAGCTGATCACCAATGCAAATCTTTTGGTAAATAAATAATTAATTACCGGTACTATTTTTCATATAATCAATAAAACAGGTAGCTCAATAAATAAGAGTCAAGATTCGAGGTATCTTGAGTCGTCAGGCTTTAATCAGACATAAAGGACAGGAACAGGACAGCCTGCACGGGAAGGGAATGAAGGCAGAAAGGCAGCTGCCTGGGGTCGGACAAGGGAATAATGCGGGACTGGGATGGGTTCCTTTTAATATGGGTGCACAGTATATATATCAAAACAATTGCATTACATTCAATACAGTATGCGTAGCAGTAGGCGTGACTCGTAGCAGTCGCGAAAGATAAGGGCAAAATGATGTAACAAGAAGGCGTGTACAGGGCGTATACATAGACATGTGATGTAAACGTAACAGAAGTGTCATAAACGGGGCGGAAACATGGAGGGGGCTACCTGAGCAGCTGGGACCTCTAACCTAGTGGTGCGCGCAAACGGGCAATGACGTGTTACCAGGGAGAACTGGGGGCTATGACTTCTACGCTAGAAGAGGAGACTAAAGTCTGGAGTGTCAGAGCGACATGTACCCAAGGCATATCTGGTATCTGGTGTTTAGAGTACATGTTGATAGAATCCAAAAGTTATCAGGGCAAAGGCTAATAGGCTCTAAGACTGGTGCATGCATAATTCTATATGTATTGCGTGTGCGAGGAATATTCTATGAATATTAATACAGTATTTCTCTTACTTGGAGACATAAAGGCTAGATCATGACGGAAACTATTGATGCGATTCAGTAGCTTAGGAATGCAGAGAAGGAGGGCTGGACTGATAACTAGAAACATAACATACTCTTGGCAGACTGGGAGGCAGAGCCAGGCCGGGCCGGGCACTGCAAGGCATGAAGTAAGCGAAGGGTCAGGGATGCAGGTGGGGGCTGTATCGCTCCTCGGAGAGGGTTCAGGAGACAGGAGCTGAATCTGAGTCCGGGCCCTTTTGAGGCCTAGAACGGGGACAATTCAATGAATTAACGTGCACACTGTATAATGTGGCAACGTAGGTTTACATAGGCCTAATATTCGTTGCTTTCACGAAGACTGGAAACTGGCATACTAGAGATGGACACAACTGTAATTGCGTCTTTAATCGATCAGAGGGGAATACATGCATATCGATCATGCACATATAACAAAATATGGGGAACACGTAGGCACATACAACAAGGCAAAATTTACTTTTCCACATTCCCTCCTTGTGCCCTACGTTTCCATCAGGAAACATCGATATTCATGATACCATCTATCATTTCATATAGCATCATTTGTTCATCTCGAATTGTCTTGGAACGGGATTTAGGACTAGGAATACAAGAGGTAGCACACATGCCGCAAATCGCAGGGCCACATTGTATACAGAGGCAGCAACTGAATATGATCATTACTGCTATACCCAGGAATGATAATACTTTCCATCCCCAGGCAGATATAATACTCCAGAGCCAACCGGACCATGTCCAGGTGCCTGGATTCTGGTGTAACTGATGGGCAATTTTATGAAGTCTGGTTATAGCTGAATAAACAGACGGCGCGTTATTAGGAATGAAAATGCAGCAACTAGATCCGATGACTCTACAAGCTCCGCCCCTATCGGCCAGTATGACGTCAAGAACGAGGCGATTTTGAAGCACGACAAATCTCATAGCAGATTGCTCCTCAGTTAAGTTACCTAGAGCAGAAGTAGTCTCATTCACTACTGCTTCAAGGGTTCTGGTTAACCTACGTATTAACTTACTATTCTGGATAGGTCCTATAAAGAAGAAGAAACCTTTATTAAAGTCTTGATACTGTTCTAGAGTAGTTTCAGTTTGATCGACAATTGGGGACTCGATCTCCCTTCTAGGTCTGACGTGTACTAGATGTGTGTTTCTGTGATAATCAGATGGGGCTAGAAAAACTGGTGGCAGTAGGAAGGCAATGTAACATGTTCCATCCCAATCGAGGGGCAGACGAACATATGCGGTCTGACCACAAACAAAATAAGAATGACGTGAGGCTTTGAAAATAGATTTCCCACTGTCACTATACTTGACAGTAGTAGTACAATCACTATGTCCTACATGTGCGGAACCATTCTTTCTGACACATAATTCGCCTTTGACTGGTAGTACTGAAATAGCAGGCAAATCTGGAGTAGTATCAGACTGAACATTCAGGACCATGAAATTCGAAGAATAATTACCTAAATCATATACTTCATTTTCTAGATCTAACCCTGTTCTATGGGAAAGACCTTGCTTGTCTGGGAAACATGTTCTATTCAGAAGGGACATATCATTGGAGGATGACGTTAACATGGACCATGCTCCACACGAACCATTATGTGAAAACGGATAAGGAAAGAGTGGCAGAACTCCCTTCGGTGTCTGGAAAGGGGGGAGTCGACCACACACCCAACAATTAGTGGCATTGCTGGTCTGGTGTGAATAGTGTAACATCCTAATGAATGTATTATTTCGCATAGCAAGACGATAGGATAGCTCGTGAGGAGGCAGATCAATAAATGTGTGCTCTACTGTAGCATTAGAAAACATATTTACATGTGAAATTGGAAAACATAAATATAAAGCATAACTTGTGCAGGTAACCATAAGACTCAAAAATAGCAGGAAACTTAGAACAACGATACATCGTATAGAGTTTTGACTAACTCTCTCACTATGGGGGTCTATCTCATACATGTCAGAAACCTGTCTAACCGTTTCACCCGAGAGGGACTTAGACAATTAAACTGGCTGACTTATTTTACTAGACCTGAGTTTTAATTTATACTCCTGTTGCGGAGTTTTCTCTAACACGGGAACTTTAAGTTCAGAGTCTGTTTTTAGGCAGTCTTTAGGAATAGAACAGTCCTTTGCAAAAGTCTTTTCACGAACTCCATGGAATTTCTTGATGTGGGACAGATGGACCCATCCTTTCCTGCCCTCCAGTTTCATGGCGGTCCTTGTTGTTAACAAGACAAGGCGGGGCTCCTTCCAGCGGGGCTCCAGCGGACTTGAACGATCAAAATTCCGCACCAACACCAGGTTTCCTGGAATGACTTCATGCGGTTTCACCTCGGTGTTGTCTGGAAATGCGGCGGCAACCTGTGAACGACAAGAGTGTAGGGCAGACATCAAGGAAGCTAGGTAATCTGTCAGCATATTACTGGAAACATCTGTAATACTGCGGGTCTAGGTGTACCCCACATGTTTGGGGGGCGGCCGAATACGACCTCATACGGGGACAGACCTGATCTGGAATGTGCAACCATCCTCATAAAAAATAAAGCAACTGGCAGGGCAACTAGCCAGTCTACACCTTTTTCTCTACAAATTTTAGCAATGCGGATTTTCAGAGTCTGGTTATGTCTCTCTACGAGACCGGCTGCTTCAGGATGGCACACACAATGGAACTTCCACTGGTACCCTAACAGAAGGGAAACATGTTTCATAAGTTCAGATGAGAATGGCTGGCCGTTATCAGAATACACGACCCTAGGGAGTCCATAGAGGGGAAAGAATTCACGAACCAACTGCCTGGCAGTGGTCGCGGCTGTGTAATCTGGAACTGGATATGCTTCTGTCCACCTGGACAAAGCGCATACAACTACGAGGACATACTTGAAACCTCGACATCGCTCCATCTGAATATAATCCATCTGGAGGACTTCAAAAGGGTGGTCAGGAGGTTGGAATCCACCTTGTTCCACCGGAACACTTTTACCTGGATTGAACTGACAACATATCATACAGGTACGGACTTTCTGCTTGGCTGCAGCTCGTAAGTGTTTGTTGAACCAAAGGTTCTGAATACTGTCTAACATAGCTTTTTCTCCTAGATGTGCTGGACTATGTGCGGTATTAATAATGACTTGAACCATAGAGTCGGGGAGAAACCATGTGGCTTTTCCCTTCGTCAACCATCCTTGATCTGTCTGGACCCCTCCTTGTTCGGACCATTTCTTGATTTCTTCGGGAGTAGCATGTAACTGTATGTCTATGACATCTTGTGTAGGGTCCTTGACTGTCATACAAGTAGTCGGATCTGGAGTGAGTGTCTGTGTCGTGTTACCTAGAATGTCTGAAGCCTGAGCTGTAAGCTTGGCTGTTCGATCGTTACCTTGGGAAATGATGTCAGTAACTTTCGTATGTGCCTTGCACTTCATGATAGCGATAGCTGTCGGTAAATGTATTGCATCTAACAGAGCTTGAATGAGGAGACCATGCTGAATCTTGGTTCCATGAGAAGTCATGAAACCTCTCTCCTGCCAGAGCACTCCAAAGTCGTGTACGACTCCGAATGCGTAACGTGAATCTGTATATATGTTTACTTTCAGGTTCTTGGCACGTATGCAGGCTTGGGTCAGAGAGACTAGCTCTGCTGCTTGAGCAGACAGGGTGTCAATACGATGTGTTTCTATAACTTCGGTTTCAGTAGTCACTGCATACGCGGCTACTAGTTCTCCTGTACTTGTTCTCATACATGAACCATCCACATAAAGTGTCAGGTTGGGGTTAGGTAATGCAATGTCTGTCAGGTCTTGTCTTGGCTTTGTCATAGTGTTGACAACTTCCACACAGTCATGTGTGGCAGGATTTGAAGTAACTGTCGGTAACAGTGTAGCAGGATTTAGAATGTTGCAGCGTCTGATTTCTATGTGTGGCTGGAACAGTGTCAGTTCATAACCTGTTAAACGTGCAATTGTCAAGTGCTGAGTCTGTGTTCGGTTTAAAAGAACTTCCACGGAGTGTGGAACTTGTACTGTCAGGGAGTGTCCTAACACTATGGAATCACTTTGTCTGATTGCTAGAGCTGTGGCTGCAACTGACTTGAGGCACGCAGGCAGAGCCTGGGCTACTGGATCTAATGTGCTCGAAAAATAGGCACAGGGCTTGTACTGTCCTGCTTGATCTTGTGTGAGAAACAGATAATGCAGTACCATCACGTTCTGTGACAAAAAGTGTAAAAGGCTTACTGTAGTTCGGTGTAGCTAGAACAGGCGCTTGGCATAAGGCTTTCTTTAATTCATTAAAAACAAGTGTATGTTCCTGGGTCCAAGGGAGGACAGTCGATACGGCTGCCTCCTGTGTCGTTAACTGTATCAGTGGCTTGGCTAGAAATGCATACTGAGGAATCCATTGTCTGCAATAAGAAGTAAGGCCGATAAAAGCTCGTACCTCCTTCTGTGTCTTGGGTTGTGGAAGATTCGCTATTAACTGGATACGGTCTGGTGTCAACTGCCTACCCCACTTGGACAGTAAGTGTCCTAAGTAGACCACTTGCTGGACACAGAATTGTAATTTGGAAGGGGACACCTTGTGCCCCTGCTCGGCCAGAAAATACAGAACTGTAAGTGACGCACGCTCGCAGTCACGTTCAGAACGGGCTGTGATCAGTAGATCATCGACATACTGGAGCAGGGCAGTGTCAGTTGGCATGTGAATATTGTCTAGTTGTCTCTTAAGTGCTTGACTGTAAATACTGGGACTTTCTGTGAAACCTTGAGGAGCTCGTGTGAATTTATAGCTCCTTCCATTTAAACAAAAACCGAAAAGGTACTGGCTGTCTGGATGAATGGGGACACTGAAAAATGCGTTTTTGAGATCGTTAACTGTGAAAAATGTAGCTTCGGAATCAATGGCTGTCAATAGGGAAGAAATATCTGGGACTACTGGATACTGGGGTATGATACATTTATTAAGCTCTCGAAGGTCAATCACTAATCGATATACTGGAGGTGCATTTGGATCAGTACGTTTCAGGACTGGAATGATAGGAGAATTACATACATTGGAGTCAGTTTCTACAACCACTCCTTGAGCAATGAGCTCGTCAATAATTTTGGATAAGGCTACTACAGCCTCAGGTGGCAATCTGTACTGTCTGATTCGTGGCAAAACTATACCTTGCTTGAGAGTCACACGATGGGGTGTGATGTGCATACACCCTACATCAGTTGGACCTTGCGCCCATAAATGCTGTGGTACATTTAATAATCTTGGATCAAAATCACGTAATACATAATGACCTTTAAAGTCGCGTAAAAACAATCGGACTCCTTCTGGGGAGCAGCAAATTACTGCACCTAATTCTTTTAACGTTTTAATGCCTAACAAATTTTCTGGACATGACTTCGTAAGTAACAAATCAGTAGTTCGGGACAATGGACCAACTTCTAGGGAAACTGGCTTCGAAATTTCATTAACAATCGGCTTTCCTGAAAATCCAAGGGAAACATTTTTAGAGCCTGAGAGCGGAGCCCCTGGAACCTCGTCATGACTGATAGTAGTCCTACTTGCCCCTGTATCAATCAGAAACTTTCTGTCTTTCCCCAATACTTGACTGTGTACATAGGGACCCTCTTGATCTACAGGTATCTCGATGAGAGGCAAGCCTACCTCCCTCTCTAGGATGTTTCATGAATACTGTTGATACTCTGGATACTCTGACTGGGCATACTGGTACATCTGCTGTGTAACATGCTGTGTTGCAGCGATAGGCTGCAGTACTGGAACTGTCTGTTGTGCATTCTGTGGTGACTGAGAAGTCTGTGAAACTTGTTCTTGTCTAGGCAGACGTGGTCTTTCTTTAGTCTTACCAGTAGCTATGTTGTGTTTCAGAACTGCACACTCGTTTATAAAATGACTTGGCTGTTTACAGTAATTGCAAGTCCCTTAACGGGAGCTGCAGGATGACTGGCTTGATTCGGACCCCTCTTCTGACTGTCTTGTGGAACAGATTGTGCAACTAATACTTTCATTTTCGTGTCTTTCATACGTCTCCTTTCGTGTTCTTGCTCTTCCCTGATTCTATTCTGGTGATACTGGAGCATCTGGAGCATTTGTGACGGAGTATTAGCTTGCCAACTACTTTCGACTTTCAAAACTCGATTTTTAACTTGTGGACTTGAATTCTCGACTAGTTTGGTAACAAAAAGATGAGGGTACGATTCACTACTCGTCTTCAAACCACTGTTAATTATAAAACATTTTTCAAATCTAGAATAAAAATCACTAGTGTCTTCATCCTGTTTCTGTTTACAAGCTGAGATTGCATCCCAATCTTCCTTTTTCGTGGCTAGTAATCTTGGCAAAACCTGTATCAATAACTCGGGCAATTCTTTAACTTTACCCCCTAGACCGGTACCTGGTACTCGTGAATTGTCTTCAGCTTCTAGAGCTGTCCAATCTATCTTTTTCTCTCCCACCTCCCATTCCTTTTCCTTGAGTTTCTCATATACCCCTGCGGGCAACAGGACCTTTAACATTTTAATAATATCAGGATACGTGTATTCTCCCATACGGAGCATGTCTTTTAATTCTCGGTGGAACCCTGCTGGATCTTTGTCGTGACAGGGAATTAACTTTTTCATCTCTAAGAGTTCCATCTTTGTGATAGGGGTGTAAACAAATACTCGTTCTAGATCACCACCCGTTGTCCTAACTGGGTGTACTTCTCGTAACGGATGCTGTCTATCTATGTACAATGATTTACTTTCTGCAGGTGAGACATGAACAAAATGCGGATTCAGAAACGTTCGATATTTGTGGCGCTGTTCTAGAATGATACTAATTAAATCGGTACCTAGACCTCTCCATCTATACTGGAGTAACTCGTTCAGAACATCATGTAACGGACCTGGATCAGAATGCTGTCCCTCATACAGTGTGATGAGGTGCTGGATCATATACATACCCACCAGTCGCTGCTCGGCTGGGGCCAGTTTCAGAAACATTTGTGCCACTATTTCGTCTGGAAAAGTGGTAGAATCAGTAGTCCATCGGACCGCTGATTGAGCTAGTTCTTGTTCATGCATTGTACTCAGTTCACTATAACCGATTCGTGATTTCAGAATGTGATCGGTAGCTTGAAATACTTGCTCAAGAGAACCTTGTTCTGGTGCTGGAGGAGGAAAAACATTCTTGTGTTCTAGGCGTGAATGTCGGTCGGGAAGTCTAGTTCTACCTACATACGCTATTCTGGAGGGATTCTCGTCGTTTACCTCTTCGGTATCAGAAGAGTTGTCTTCTTTCTCGTTTACTCGTGCTGCTTCTCGTTTCTCGTGTATCTTTATTATTTTCCTACGGATCTTCTTGTACATACTGTCTATACAGTTCTGTGTCTTGTGTCTTCCCTCGGCTATGTGGTCACTCCACCTGGTCAGGACTTTCATTTCTTCCGGATCTTTATCCGGATAATCTTGTTCTCTTATTAAACAATTAATTAGAAACTTCAAAAGCATGAGCTGAATCTCGACTTTTCTTTGAGATATGGCCTCGCCAATACTTCCTGGATCTGCTCCTGTACGGATGAAACGATATATTCTGTCTAGATAACCTTTCATATTCGGCAGGGTGTCCAAATATTCGGTCACCCGTCTTACACGCAATGAATACAGGACCATATCATCATCGCCTGGGACTGGATCATAACGGCATTCGGTAAGGGCTCGCTTGATATCGGCGACTGACTGAAGTTTGGGCGAACGCTGTAACGCTCGTGCATGTAGCTCGAGTAGCGTGATACGTCTGGGTTGAGGCGGGGTTCCAGGAGGACTTCCCCCCGTGGCCCCTAGACTAGAAGCGTCAGCGGGTACTGTACGTGCTGGGAGAGTGACATGGACTGTAGGCTGGACCGGGGGTGCCGTAACAGGTGCTGCAACGGGTGCCCCGGTGGCTGGAGGAACAGGAATTACATTATTTACGGGAGCTGGCGGAACAGGATTTGCATATTCTGGGACTGTGTCGTCCAAATAGGACGAGAGAAAAATATCAGCTGCGGTTGGTTTGTGACGTAGCTTAATCGGAACTAATGGCGGAAAATTACATGGTGCTTCCGGGGTTGCTTTCGGCAAGCCCTCGGCAAGAAGAGGATACATACCCTTAATAAGGGCATTTCTCTGTCTGTCTGACTGTTTGGCTTTAACTCGTTCACCTACTTCGATTAATTCCCTTTCTTGGGCTCTTTCTGAGGATTCCCTACTTAATTCTGTCTTTCTGATTTCTTTTTCCGTTCTTCTGTGAGATTCTTTACGCCATAACTCGATGGTATCTTTCTGGGACTGTCTGGATTTCTTTTTCCATAATGCTTCTTCTACTCGCATGATGCACTCGGCATCCCATGTACCTGATACGGGCCATCTATATTTCTCCTCTAATTCCTTGGTGTACTCCACCCATAAGTCTAGATATAATATGGCGCTTAAGCCATGCTTATGATACATAAAATGACCTGGACTGTCCCTAGGCGGGACAGGAACTGCTTCCTCGAGCAGACCTTTTCTGGTTTTTAACTGACGTAACCTCTAGAACAGAGGCATAATTCAGGCTGGAGTCTGGACACAATACAATACACAATAGACACAATAATAACCGAAAAACAAATCACTCATACCACGACATTGAAAACACATGAAAATAACATTTAGAATAACAGTTCGGACGGAATACATGAATTTTCGAGAACTGAACTTACTAGAATGACTAGATGCACTGCTAAAACAGCACAAAACTTACCGGTCCCATAAAGAGACACGTCAGGACCCGCATCCACCTAGGTGGACACTTCGTGTTGGATCTGTGTACCCAAACCCACGGACCAGAGACAAATTAATTGACCCTGTCTAGATACTACCCCAGCAACGGTACTCACCGGGCAGCAAGAACGGAAGGCCTCGGACTGGACTGGACTGCTACGACGACGGACTACGAACTTCGGACTTCAGTTACAGGTGAGCCTCCGGATACCTCGGACCTTGGACTCTCGGCTTGGGCTCTGGTCGGGACTCGCCGCGTTCCTCACCGCCTCGTCTGGATGCTGGACCGCAACCTCCGTCTCCTACTTGGGCCTGAGGGATACTTGAAGCAGAAATATCTGCACGTGCACGGTATGGTTCCGTCACGGCTGCAGAGGATCAGGGGGCCTGCGTGGCTTCTCCGGCACGTGGGGAAAGGGCAAGTCCCTGTTCGGGCGCCATTATGTGGTAAATAAATAATTAATTACCGGTACTATTTTTCATATAATCAATAAAACAGGTAGCTCAATAAATAAGAGTCAAGATTCGAGGTATCTTGAGTCGTCAGGCTTTAATCAGACATAAAGGACAGGAACAGGACAGCCTGCACGGGAAGGGAATGAAGGCAGAAAGGCAGCTGCCTGGGGTCGGACAAGGGAATAATGCGGGACTGGGATGGGTTCCTTTTAATATGGGTGCACAGTATATATATCAAAACAATTGCATTACATTCAATACAGTATGCGTAGCAGTAGGCGTGACTCGTAGCAGTCGCGAAAGATAAGGGCAAAATGATGTAACAAGAAGGCGTGTACAGGGCGTATACATAGACATGTGATGTAAACGTAACAGAAGTGTCATAAACGGGGCGGAAACATGGAGGGGGCTACCTGAGCAGCTGGGACCTCTAACCTAGTGATGCGCGCAAACGGGCAATGACGTGTTACCAGGGAGAACTGGGGGCTATGACTTCTACGCTAGAAGAGGAGACTAAAGTCTGGAGTGTCAGAGCGACATGTACCCAAGGCATATCTGGTATCTGGTGTTTAGAGTACATGTTGATAGAATCCAAAAGTTATCAGGGCAAAGGCTAATAGGCTCTAAGACTGGTGCATGCATAATTCTATATGTATTGCGTGTGCGAGGAATATTCTATGAATATTAATACAGTATTTCTCTTACTTGGAGACATAAAGGCTAGATCATGACGGAAACTATTGATGCGATTCAGTAGCTTAGGAATGCAGAGAAGGAGGGCTGGACTGATAACTAGAAACATAACATACTCTTGGCAGACTGGGAGGCAGAGCCAGGCCGGGCCGGGCACTGCGAGGCATGAAGTAAGCGAAGGGTCAGGGATGCAGGTGGGGGCTGTATCGCTCCTCGGAGAGGGTTCAGGAGACAGGAGCTGAATCTGAGTCCGGGCCCTTTTGAGGCCTAGAACGGGGACAATTCAATGAATTAACGTGCACACTGTAGAATGTGGCAACGTAGGTTTACATAGGCCTAATATTCGTTGCTTTCACGAAGACTGGAAACTGGAATACTAGAGATGGACACAACTGTAATTGCGTCTTTAATCGATCAGAGGGGAATACATGCATATCGATCATGCACATATAACAAAATATGGGGAACACGTAGGCACATACAACATGGCAAAATTTACTTTTCCACAATCTCCAGCAATGAATGCCTGCGAGAGGATCTTTGCGCTACAGCAATGACCTTCTGCAACGAGAGGCTTGCACTTAATGCTACAGCAACAGCTCTTGGTACTCCTCGCAGCCTGCTCCACTGCAAATTTTACTCTTCTGCCTGGTCTTTAAAAGGTAACTCAGTGAGAATAACCTGGTCCCTGTATCCCGGCCATGCTTCATCATAGTGGACCTGTAGTTCTGAGTTTCACCTGATCTCGCACAACCAGATAACGGCGAGTGGCACTTTGTGCTTTTAGGTACAATACTTACCTTACCTTAAATCTTTCAAATTCCATATCTTCAATTCTACAGATTGTATTTGTGTCCTTTTGGAGTCAAATAAATTATTACATGTTCCTCTATTTTTATAAATTGGTGTGGGATTTTCCTTGTGTTGAGTTTTCATTTCACTACTGTTTGAGTGCTACATAAATACTTTAAACGTTGCCTCTAAATTAAGCCTTACTACTTTTGTGCCAAGCTACCAGAGGTTTAATCACTGGTTAATTGAGTTTGGTTCGCCCTGACAAGGATTGCGGCTGTTGCATGAGAAGGGCTCACACCCCTCTCAACCAACACCATCATTTCTTATACCATTGAATTGGCCTATGAAAGGATCCTCCTGATTCTAGGAAATGATTTTCTAGAATGGAGTTGGAACGAAAATAAGATTACTAGACCTGGGTCCTTGAGTCTAAAGAATGAAGCTGTTGGACTGACAGCACTTTCTTCTTCTTTTTTGATGGAGCCTTAACACAGTTCATTCTGTTCTGCACATTATACTTTTTACATTTGTAAAGAGATTATTGTAGGAGTTAGTGAAATACTCCAATCACAAGAATACGTATTTCAAACTAACCAACCACATGCAGAATGTATTGAATTCAAGCTTCTAAACGTTTCAACCACCCACCATGCACAGGGTGGATACTCATCATTGTTATCAATTAAATGGGCTGACAAGGGTAGGTAGTACCAAAACAAGGCTTTAGGGTGTCAACTACTGATATCCCCACCCAGATATCTGCTCTTTGACAGAGCTCAAAAAGGGCAAAACATGGTTCTGCTCTGAAGCTCTACTTGGTGTTTTCAGTGGAGCAGTTTCATATCAACAACTCAGTGAAGATATGACTGTTTGAGTAACTGTAGCATATGGACATCTGGTACATGTAGGCAGGCAGCGCAGCTGTGACCAATGGCTCGCCCCTTGTGACTCTTAGCACTGCCTTTTCGACCCCTGGCCTTTGACGTGGCAAAACCAGTGCTGAAAAAATCTGAGGGCTCTGCAGTAATTGTCTGTTTTTATCTTACTAATAGTTATTAATAATTTATGATTCACTTTCATTGTAATAAAAAAAGAAACACATTTAGATCCTACTGTGGCAGCTGTGGAAAGTAAAAATGGTTTAAAATGTATGTTTTATATATGTTTGTGGGTGAAAGCATGTTTAATTGAGCAAGAGTGTGCATATGTATTAGAACATTTTTCTGTAGGTGTAAGCATGTTTGTATGAGTGAAAGTGAATGACAGTCAAGTGAAAGGTAGTGAGTGACTAAACTATTCTTTAATGCAAGGCAATACTGCACCAAAGTTGCACCGCTGCCCTGTGTCAAAGGAGGGAAAGATAAGATATATCACACTTTTTCTCGGCGCACATGAGCCTGTGACAGAGTAAAATGTGTTTGCATTTTCTAAAGCATAGGTTTTTGGACTGAAAGGGGTCCCATCCAGTACAAACACTATGCTTTAAGGTGTTTCCCACTTGGTTGGAAAATAGCAAAGAAATGTAAAAAAAGAAATTGGACCACCTGCCTCAAGGAGCTGTTCGGAGAGAACATGCGCAGGTTACCGCGAACTAAAAGACCCACAAAATAATATATTATTCTGCAGCAATTCCCTAATTACGAGACTGGCCACTGGACAATGTAGCCTCTTAGACAGAAGAGTGTGTTCTATGCATACAACATGAGGAGCTGGACACAACTGTACCAATAAGACTTATAAGGACGCACTGTTCTGAACCGCATGACATTTTGCTACATTGCCTGTGACCAGTGAACCACAAACATGTACCAAAATATATGACGTCATCTTCGGCATACAAATGAACCCCAGCCCACCTATTTGAACTACTACTTTCCAAGTATGGCCCTGATGAAGGTGGTTGTAATGCCATCCACAGAAACGTGTGTTGACTGACCATATGGGGAAATCTTCCTAAGACAACACATCAGTGGATATTCTTTAGATTGAGTCACACCACAGAATTATAATTAGTGTTTGTCATATGAAGAAACAGAAGTTTCCCTAGGAGTATCATCTGTGTGTGACTGTGTTGCGTGTGTGAGAGTGTTCTGAGTGGTTAGAGTGACTGCTTGGTGGTTGTTTGTGGGGTTACTGCCGTTTTATATGATGGTATTTATTGAACTCTTAATGCCACTTTGTTATGTTGTTTTGGAATCATTTACATGCAAATAACATTGTCTTGCCCTTGTAAAATATGAAATGTTATTTACCATTTGAAAAAATTGGAACTAACTGTAAATTTTGTTCAGACTGAATTGTTATGAAAAAAGTATACTAACATGCTGTAAAAAAATTTTTTAAAATGCTTCCTATATATAAAAAGTTTTTTTGCTAAATAAAAAAAGAAATACATTTTGCATAATTGGTTGTTGTAAAGCGTTGTGCTGTGGAACTGCCTTGGATATGAGCCTACTGTAGACCGTTTGAAAACATATCTAGTTCTGACAAGAGTATTTCTACAGTAAAGGCATACAATGTTTGCACACATTCCTGTCTACCAATGTTTATAGATAGGGATTTGAGTCAAAACCCATGGGTGGGTATATGGGAACCCCTATGCACCATCCATGGAATTCCCCCTTAATACAAAATTATGCAAAGCAGCGCATAGCTCAACTTTGCTTTACCTTGTGACCATTTCCAATGCAAATCCAAGTTGGTGAATCGACGGCCATGCTTTATAAGTTCACCTGCTGCAGTGGCTACATTTTTTCAATGTGATCCTTGCATAGTATTCTCTCTTCTGTTTCTCGCAGTCAATGGATAAGTTATTTGGTTACATGGAATTGCTATTACCTTCAACATTGTGGCCATCACCACCTCTCTCAGCTTTTGTAATATCTTGCCATATGAGACATCTACCTTGGAAATGCTCTAATACTGTTAAAAGCGTATTCAGACCAATACTTATGAATATGCCATTAATTTAATTACTCATCTGTAGTTGCTGCTTTTTCAGAATACAGGCTTAATGAATCTGAATGCATTACTTAATCTATCTTTCAAATTAAAATGACATTGAGTCTCTGCATCTAAACAATTTTCTTTCTCACACATGTTGCCAATGATGACTAAAACCCATAATGGGAGCAGAATCAATAAAGCAATCAATCAATCAAACAGTATTTATAAAGCGCAACCCCTGAAGTCGGCGAGTGAGGGTGAGGTTCGGGGGTGAAGCAGGAGGTTGTTCCAGGACTTGGAAGAGAGATCAGAGAAGGAGCAACCTTGACTGTGGCTGCACTGGAAGTGGGGACATGTGCGAGGGTGAGGGAGGCAGCACTAAGTTGTCTGTTCGGCTGGTGGAAAATCTGGCGGTGGTTGATTTAAAAGGATCCAGCATTGTGGAGGGTGCTGTAGGCATGGGTCAGCAGCTTGAACTGGTAACTCTTCTGGACGTGGAGCCAGTTGAGGTTTCTGAGGTGGGAGGATTCTGGTCCATTTGGAGAGGTCCAGGATCAGTCTGGTTTGCATTCTGTATAGTCTGTAGTTGTTGGAGGAGATAGGAAGTTGTTCTTATGTATAGACCATTTCCATAGTCCAGTTGGAGGGTGACGAGGACTTGAGTCACTGTGTTCCTAGAGTTGATGTGGATCCATCTGAAAATCTTACGAAGCATGCGGAGGATATGGAAGCAAGAGGGGCTACTTCATTGGTCTGTCACTTCATTGAGACGTTGCTGCCCGCGATGATGCTGAGGTTGCGGGGGCATAGCTGGTAGGTGTAGGTGAGGTAACAAGCTCAGTGGGCCACCGTGTGTTGTCCCATAGGGAGGTGTTCTATCCAAACAATAGTACTTCTGTCTTGTCCATGTTCAGCTTCAGGCAGTTGGATCTCATCCAGTCAGTGACATTAATCATGGTGTTCTGGAATTTGACTTTGGTTGTGGCGGTGTCTTCTGTGAGAGAATTAGTTGGGTGTTGTCAGCGTAAGAAACAATGCACAATCTGTGGTTGTGGATGAAATCGGCCAGTGGATTCACATAGACATTGAAAAGGCTGGGGCTGAGGGAGGATCCTTGTGGGACTTCATAGATGATGCTCTTGGGTTCAGAGGGAAAGGGCAGTAGTCAGCTTTTCTGTGGGTCCTGTGAGAAAGGATGTGATCCACTTGAGGGCGTTTCCTCTGGTGCCTATTTGGTGGAGTCTGGTGATGAGAGTGTGATGGAAGACTGTGTGGAAGGCAGCTGAGAGGTCAAGTCGAGGATGATCATCTCTGCAGTCTCATCTATGGTCGAGGATAAATCTGATGTCATTGGTTGAGGCTATTAAGGTGGTCTTGGTGCTGTTGGAGCAGAAGCTGGACTGGGTAGCACCAGGAAGGTTGTTTTCTTCCAGGATCTTGGCCGGAAGGGGTGCAGTGAGATGGGGCGATAATTCTTGATATTTTTGGGGTTGGCGGAGGGTTTCCTCTGGAACTGTGTACCTCTGAATGTTTCCCGGGATCATGGAAGGTGGATGTTGTGATGGATGAGTTGAGGAGCTCTGTGATAGTACTGCTGATTTCCTTCTGTCCCAGGTTGGATGGGTGGTGGGAGCAAGGGTCTTTTGGTGCTCCAGCGCGGATAGAGGCCATGATCACTTTGGGGATTGGCATGGTGAGCAGTGTCCATTCACTGAAGTGGCTGTTGGAGTTGCTGGTGCGAGTTAGGATGTAGGGGAGGTTTGTGGACTGCGAGTCAAAGTTGTTGTAGATGTTTGCTATTTACCCTGGAAGTAGTCTGCCAGGACAATGATATTCCTTACTCTAATCTAAACTGTAAAGGTGAATGTATTAGGAGCTTCTCCAAAGGGATTTAGGTGCATTTTTACTAAACTTATTATTAAATTGTCAAAATCAAGCTTTTAAACTAAAATTCAAGAATAATAGATATAGTGAGTAGTTGGCCTTTTGCGATGGTGTGGCAACTTCACTTTAAACGTAAATTGGATATGTTAATGTATGGTATAATTTATTTGTAATAATGTTAATCAGTACTTTTATTTCACTCCAGAATCACAAATCAATGTATTCCCTTTCTAGAGAAGGTCTGCCAATAGGTGGGTTTTCTTCCTAAGGTAACTTGAATCAGGAGTACAACATACACATGATCAAATGGTCCCTAATTAAGAGCAGCCACATTCAGAAAAGAAATTAAAGCAACTATTCCAGCTATTATCTCTTATATCCTTCTCAGATAACGAATTCTTCTCAGAACAATATGCCATATTTCCTTATCCTCTTAGAGGAATGGGCTTTTGCATAGGCAACGTTTGTTAGGTAGTTTGTTATTTTAATATTACCTAAACCAAACATAACTGTCTCCAGCCTCATGTTACCCAGGCTGCACTCAAACACATAATTAATATCATTTTAACCCAGCCTATGTGGCTGGAACTAGGACAGAGGTACTCAGACTACAGGAGAGATAAATAAATTATGGGCAAATAAAGCAAAACAATAGTAAAATAACGGAAAAGATCCCAAATAAGTGGAAATAAATGCGGACCGACTGTCGTTGAAAGAAGTACATGCACCAGTGGTTTTAATAATGAACTGACCTTTGACCGAGTTGGGAATCTCGCTTTGTTTAAGAAACACACCGCCCACCCCAACGATCCTCAAAGGGAAACCCCTGTTTCCTAGAGGGTAGACAGCTCTTGTGTAATGCACACGTTATGAGAGGGAAACAACATAACAAAATAATCGGGTAGCCTGCCTTTGAAACGATACCCTGCTCTGCGGTGCTCGCCGAAAAGGGGACCAGCAGTGTATTTCAGGAAGCAGATTATTTGGATATTCTGTGAGTTACTGTGTCTGGTGAGGCTTCTAGGGACAGTTAAAACGTCGAAGCACCTGAGGGTTGAATTTATTTTTTGCCCGAGGGATGGATACTTACATGCAGTGTGTGATGCAGTACTGCATGCCATCATCTGCATCTTTTTATCATCCATTTTATTCATATCTTTGCTATTATAAATATGACATGCATCCTTGCTTTCTAAAAAAAAATACTTTTACTTTTAGGAAGAAGTAAGAATGAGAAGGGGATGTTTTATGAAAATTGATAATCTGTATGGTAAACTGATCACTGATTCAGCTTTGCGTTTTTTTTGTTTTCTTGTCATGTGAAACAGTGAATCCTACTTTTGTGTCACCTTGAAAAAGTCCAGACAGTAGAAATACTAAAATGATTCAAAAGCTGGCTGGAGACGATTTGAAAAGCTTTGTAATCCTCTCTAATTACAAATGCATTTATACTTCGCCCCAGATGTGATTACCACATCCACTGTAATCACTAGAGCTCCTGAGCCCCTGTTTGGCACTCATTAGCTGAGACTGCCATTCACCTATAATTTATGAGGAGCATACAATTTTGTGTTATCACTCCTCAAGTGATTATTACACTGTATGTTTTGAGATAATGACATGCAACACTCCATCATGAATTATACCGCCATGGGTGGCTTTTCAGTCTGTCATTCACTCTATTATTCCTCTTAAGATATTTCAAGAGACATTCTTTTAAATATTGGCCCTTTGCAGGGATAAGAGTTTCGGGTCAACGCGGCTTGAATAATGCAGAGAGACATTCAAATTCAATTAGATTCCAATTTTTAAATGCAAACACCTTTTTAACGGGATTTAATCAATGCATTTCGAAATATGATGAAGCATCGCTACAATATGTATGTATATATATATTTTACTTAATCAGGGCTATAGATACATTTGACTACGAGGAATCTTAAGATTGTAGGGGTATAGCAAAAAAGGTGATTTTTTTTATAAATCGATAGAAAATATATTGGTAAATGACCAACCATTATTATATTGCTAAATACAGAAGTCTTGCAAAAGCAGTGCTCAAAGGTCCAACTCTTTATAGAATATTGGTGCAAACAAGTTTTCAAAATATATGTTGATTATTGCATAGAATAGCCGTTTGTTTTCCCCTATAATTCTGCAGCAATCCATTAGAAGTGTACACAATCTCTCCATAACGATGTATACAATCATAGGCATGAAAAAATGCATAGGACTACATAGTCGCCTCACTTTTGCCCTAATGCGTTTATCTATGTGCAATTGCGTTCCTCTGATTTGCTAACCAAGCTATTTAACAGCTTAGGCTTAGGCATATGTGTTCACGAAATCACCCAGCCAGCTCAAGTTAAAGCTGAAGTAAAGAAGATGTTAACTGCTGAGGTGCACCACAGAAGTGCCTTCACATTTTGTGCTGTTTTGCGCATAAGTGTATGCCAATGTGCAGTTTCGTTGGAGCCAGTGTTGATTCACCAACTTGCCTAGAGGGCTGGACTGGGGAACCAAATGCAGCCTCACTTCCTTTGTCTCCTCGTGCCTTCTCTTTCTATCCGTTCTCTCTCTCGCTATCCATCCTCTCTCTTTCCATCCCTCTTCTCCCACTCTGATCACTTTCTCTTTGTCCTCCTCTCACTCCATTCCTTTCTTTCTCCCTAGAAGCCTCCACTCAAGGGGGTAACATGGGCCCCCGCAGCCCCCACAGTATGGGGGGCCCAAGCTCCAGGGGTCCCCCCACAGCACAGTACCCTGACCTGAAAGCTTAAGATTGAGTCTGGAGGGGGGGGGGGCTTCATGTACCTTGCAGGGGGGGTGGGGTCTCATGTTTCGCTAACCCACTGCCTCCACCCATGCCTGGTGCAATTAACCTTTGAGAACTCCAGAAACTGACAGAGGCACCAGGAGCGGCGCTGGAATTCCAAAATAGGCCTCCAAGGGCTCCAGCCAACCAGGGAAATGCCAGGTGGAATAAAATCAGTGAATATGGACCTCTTATCCAGGGGCCGGGAGAGTAGAAGATCGACACTGCGCCTCTGCACTGCACTGAGTGGAAACAAATGGAAGTTTTTCTAATTAATGTGCAGGCCAGAGACAGACCCAAAATGCTCCAATAAAGTAATAGCACCTGGCAAGTGCACTCTGACATCTCTCAGGAAGAGTAACATGTCACTGGGTAGAAGTTCACTTTATAGAAAATAATAAGGAATTTCTAAATAATATTATATAAAAATGTTAATGAAATAATATTAAATCACATTTCCCTAGTTTCACCTTTGACTAATGCTGAACATCAGATAGAACACCTGTACTAAAATGTAACATATTATTAAATGTTAAACAACATTCTTAAATATTTCATGTTAACTTCATCACTTTCATTAAATATATTTGTAAATTAAATTCAATGCTAATTTTAACTATACCAGCCCTTACAGTATTATATGTGCTGAATGTGTCAAAATCTTGGATGAAAGTTATGCATTATTTTATTTGTGCTTCACTTACAAATTTTTTATTTAAATATCAAGTATATTAAAAAATGTACATTTAAAATATTTGGATTTTAAAACATATTTACTAATACCATTAGATTGACTCCTAAATAGCTTGTGTGAATAGATTGCATATATTAGGATTAAATGGTAACCATCAAGGTAAATTCATATAATGTTAGTATAAATAAGAGATTGTGTCCTGTTTACACTTTTAATAATAGGAACTTTGATACTTTGGGCTAATTCATAAAAGTATTTGAGTGCATACAACATACAACAAGAGTAGTACTTCGCATACTTCAAAATACCTTTCTGAATTTATTTATTTATTTATTTATTTATGGTTTTTGTAAAGCGCGACACTCGTCCCATGGGACATCACGGCGCTGTAAATCAAAGGAAACTGCTGAGGACTGAATTGGGGAGTTAGTTTTTGGGGAAAAGTTGAGTTTTAAGTTTTTGGCGGAATTGAAGGTAGTTTGTGGTGAGTCTGAGGTCTACAGGTAGCTCATTCCATCTTTTGGCAGCCAGGTATGAGAAGGCGCGACCGCCAGTTCGCGCTTTGTAGATGCGCTTGGATTTAGCCAGCGCCAGGTGGTTTGATCTTAGATTCCTGCTGGGGATGTAGAACTCAATTTTCTCTTGAAGAATGAGGGGGCCCGTTTTATGAAGAGCTCTGTGTGCATGACAGAGTAGTTTGAAGGTGGCCCTCTGACGCATTGGTAGCCAATGGAGTCTTTTGAGACATGCGGATGCCGAGTCTCGCCTGCCTTTGTTACATACCAGTTTGGCCGCCTGGTTTTGGAGGATCTGTAGGCGGGAGAACAGTTGTTCGTTCATCCCTTCGAACAGGGCATTTCCATAGTCCAGGCGGCTAACTAGAAGGGCTTGAGTGACAGTGCGTCGACAGTCCAGGGGTATCCAGGAAAAGATTTTTGCCAGGAGTTTAAGTATTGCGAATCCCTTGCCCCATAATGAACGGATGTGGTCCTTCATGGACACGACATCGTCCATAATGATGCCGAGATTCCTGGCATGCTGTTTTGGAGTAGGAGCTGATCCCAGTGAGGATGGCCACCATGTGGCATTCCATGTGAGTTTAGCTCCTCCAAACAGAAGTATCTCTGATTTGCCGGCATTTAGCTTTAAGCAATGGGTGCGCATCCAGCTTGCCATTTCAGAGAGACAGCCGTGTAGCTTTTCTTTTGCTGTCTCTGGTCCCTCATCCATTTTCACCATCAGCTGTGTGTCGTCGGCATAGGAACATATGCCGATGCCCCACTTTCTTGCAATGTCTGCCAGAGATGATACGTAGACATTAAAGAGAGTGGGGCTCAGTGAGGCCCCTTGTGGGACTCCACAGCTGATGGGATAGGGTTTTGAGTGGAATTGGCCCATATGGACTGATTGGCTGCGATTGCTGAGAAACGATTTAATCCAGCCCAAAGCTGTGGCTTGCACTCCTTTGCTTAGGAGGATGTTTAAAAGGCGGTCGTGTGACACCGTGTCAAACGCCGCTGACAGGTCGAGCAGTATCAGAGCCACAGATCCCCCTTGATCTGTGATGCATCTCACACTGTCCGACACTGCCAGCAGCGTTGCCTCGGTGCTATTGTTGGCTCTAAAGCCGGTCTGGGTGGGGTCCAGGAGTGAATTCTCCTCCAGATATCTGGACAATTGGGTATTAACCAGTTTTTCCAAAGCCTTGGAGAGATAGGGGAGCTGGGAGATGGGCCTGTAGTTTTCAGGATTAGTGATGTCGGATCCGGCTTTTTTCAGAAGGGGGATCACGGATGCGTGCTTCCAAGTTTCAGGAAAGGATGCGGAGGTGAGTGACTGGTTAAAAAGTTTGGTAATAGGTGGGCAGAGCGTTGGTGCGATTGCGGAGAACACAAAGTGGGGGCATGGGTCTGCAGGAGAGCCAGATTTGATTGTTTGTAGTACAGATAGTACCTCGGTTTCAGAGACTGGTTGAAAACTTGTTAGGCTTGTTAGATTGCCTGTGTCTTGTTGGGAGTTGCTGTTGTCTGATGCTGGTGAGTTCTTGTCAGGGTTGTCGTGCGAATGAAGGGAGTGTGGGGGGGTGAAGGTGGAATATATTTTGTTAATTTTGTCCATGAAAAAGGTGCTAATGCGGTCGCAAGCCTCAGTTGACGGAGTGAGGGTTTGTGAGGTACTAGAGGGATTGCTGAGTTCCTTTACAATTTTGAACAGTCCTTTTGTGGAGTTTTGGTTATCAAGGATTCGTTGACTAAGGTATGCTTTTTTTGCGGCTCGGATGGCTGAGATGTATTGTTTCCGTTTGGTGACATAGTTAACTCTGGTTTCCGAATCCTTTATTTGTCTCCACCGATGTTCGGTTTTTTGACATTCCCTTTTGAGGCTTTTGAGGAGAGGAGTGTACCATTTTTCCCTGGTGGCAGTTTTTTCCCTTATCACTCGTAGGGGCGCCAGTGTGTCTAGTGTTTGGCGAATTCCCGTTTCTAGGAGAGTGACGTTGGTGCCGATGGAGGCGTCATCCTTAAGGATGGTGTTTGTGTCAGGGAAATGTTTATGAAAGTTGGAGTCGTTAATGAGTCTCCAAGCTCTGTTGGTAATGGGTGGGATAAGTTTGGGATTCATGGGTTTACCGGGAAGTTTGAATGAGAAGGATATCATGGAGTGATCAGACCAGGACAGGGGGAGGATATCATTCATAATGGTAGACTCAATATTCGTGAAGAGGAGGTCCAGGGTGTGCCCTGCTGAATGCGTAGGACCCTCGACCCACTGTTTAAGCTGTAGGAGTTCCATGTCGTATTTCAGCTGAGCGGATCCGGGGGCAATCGTGCTTTCATAATGGACGTTGAAATCTCCTATAGACCTCGAATGTATGCAGAGCAGTCAGAAATTAGGACCTCCTTGCTTTGGGCCTGAGGCAGCACCAAAAATCCACTATTCTCCATAAGGCAGACAGTTAAACAAAGCTAAAAAAACAGAAACCAGATTTTCAAAATTAAATTAGCAAATTAGAGTGGGCTAAAAAGCCACACACGTCCTACAGTGAGGCTTTTAAACAGAGAATGACCAAATGCCAGTGGAAAACCGGGCTGCTGGCAGTATTTAATTAGTATGGATTTTAAATAATTCAAGCATTGTGCCAATGCTGTTCTGACAATTACTACCTACTGCCTTTTTATCTTTTTTTGTTTAATAAAAGTTTGTATAGCTGGTGGGAGCTGGAGGCTTTTAAAGAACTTGGGAGTATATTCACAAGAACGTGTGATAACTACCGCAAGAGTAGCGTAACGCAACTTTCAGCATTGCAGCTCATTGCGGGGAAAATAACCCTGTGACAACGTGGAATCGGTATTTCCCATTGATTCCTATGGGCTTCACAGCCCATAGGAATCAATAGGAAATACCGATTCGGTATTTACCGAATCGGTAAATACCACAGCCCATAGGAATCAATGGGAAATACCGATTCGGTAATTACCGAATCTGTAAATACCGAATATTAACGATTCGGTATTTCAACATCTGGAAATACCTACATCTCCCCTCTTCATATTTACCGATTCATAAATACCGAATCGGTAAAATTCGGTATTTATGAATCGGTAAATAACATTTACCTACATCTAGCCCATAGTAACTAGCATAGGCTGTGGTTACTATATGTGTTGTATACTACATATGTGAGTATACTTTATTGCTAACATGGAGAAAGGCATTTGAATTATTGGTCTATAGCGAGGTGATGGCATCCATGACCCCAAGTGAAAAAAAATGAGCCAAAACATTTGCCTGAAAAAAATACCTACCTGTTTATTCAAATCCAGGTTTCCTTAACAAGTTGAAGCTGGAGAAACACATGCACGAAGAGGTTGGAAAACTTGATCTTGCAAGCAATGAAAAGCAAGACAAGCATGGACATTGGACAGCTCTGCACAAGCAGAGGGTTTCAGATGAATCATAATTAAGTTCACCTCATTTATTCATTGCAAATTGAGTTAATCCAATTAGCTTAGTACATTTTACATTTTTTTAATTAAGACATTCTCTTCTTTTCCCTTGATTATTTTATCGTCTTTCATCTCTCTTTTGGTGGGGGAAGGAGATAAAATACCTGGGTATCTTGATACCTTCTATGCAGTGTCAATTACCTGGGATTGTTACTTATAGTTAAAGAGTCCTAGGGAATTGGATACTCCATTTATATCTTGGCGTATTCTGATGTCACTCTATACCTTTCCCCTTTTACACCAATCAATCATAATGCTTACTTCTCTCTGGCCCTACTAAATAGACTATTAGGCAATTATAAGTGGCTCACTGTTCAATGCTATCACACATGTTGCAGTGGGAACAGATCAAATAACTTGATACATCCAAAAAAGATTACGATCAGGATCATTCTGAAAGAATGTTTTATTTTCAGGTCAGACGGTGGGGCTTATCCCCAGAAAATAAACTGTCTCTCGGGATATGATCCTGGTTGAAAAATGATAATTTACATATAATACGATGAAAGGATTCATCTGCAGCATTTAGGGTAATGGGCAAGTGTCAATCCTCATTGTATATAGACCCAGTCTTTTGAAAACTTTACATTCAAACCTGGCTAAATCGACTCACTGTTGCGTGTAATGTAACCTGATATGCATGGAAAATGTTGTAGGGCGTGGGGTAAGTATTAGATCACATCAATGAGGTGTTTGGCTACCTGAAACATGCTTAGCCTTTGGTTAAAATTCTAGGTCAATGAGTGCTTGGTTTGGAAAATGCATCAGACAGTGACAAAGTTTTACTTAGCCATATGCTGTTAGTAGCAAAACAAGAAGGCACAGGTCATTAGAAAAACAGTGTCCACTACAGTTCGTGATTGTGCCCGGAGACTATGGAACATGTTAGCCATGGAAATGGTTAATGACTCTTTTATGAGTACTATATTTGTATTATTTTGTGGAAGCCATAGTTGCACTTTCTGAGGTCGAACATCCTTTACAACGCGGATGTTACCCCGCAGTGCAGTTACGACGTGTCTTTTACAATGCAAGTCGTTACTACGACTTGCGCTGGATGGCGCTGTGGGATAAGGAATCTTGTAATTTTATATTCCAACACCTTCCCTACTGTTACGGGGACTGGTGTTGGAATATAAAATTATAAGATTCCGAAATCTGCACCCTCAACACAAGTCGTTGTAACGACTTGCGTTGTAAAATCTGTGACGTAAAGTACCGCGTTGAAAACAACCGCATTGTACTGACACACATCCCTTTCTGAGCCATGGTACCAGCAAGAAATCTTCTAATTTAGCAAGGTTTGAGCATTGAATGTGTATTGGGGAACCTCTAGTTCAGCACTGAGAAGGTATGAGGGCGTCTATTCAGGTCATGAGGCTCGTCCTCCTTGGGCCACCGTGTATAAAGGTGAAGTGTAACCTCCCAATGCAGGGTATGGTAGCTAAGCTCATTTTTGGGTCTGCATTTATGGGAAGGTAGGCGGGTAGAGAAAGGGAATTTCCCAATTCTGTGACTCGCTTCTGCACTTGCTCTTTAATTGGCTCTCTATTTGTTATTCTTCTGTGCCAAGGTCAATAAAATACAGTGAACAAATAAAATTAAATAATTAAATCATGATTTATGTAGCAAGTAGATTCATTCACCTCTTCCTTCTTTTTGAAATGTGTACAAATATCATCTTTTTATATATCTGTTTTTCATTGAGTTTGTAGCCCACGCTGTGGTGCCAGTTAAGTAAATTTACACAATTTTTTGTTTAAAATGCACTCATTTTGCTATATCAATATCCATACCTCTGAGGACCGACATTTAAGCCAGTAAATAGATTGCTCACCCTCCTGCCCCGCCTGTGAGTCTTCCTACGTTCTCAATGCCCATGGAATATGCACTCAGTTGCTTACACTCCCTGGAGCTGTAGAAACCACAGGTGTCACAGATAGAAATTGAAGAAGTGCCTAGTACATAGCTATCGTGTCCTCGTTTACGGAGGTGGAATTAATAGGTAATAGCTTATAGACTTAAAATGTTATTATGAAGTCAGGGTAGCGCCTGATATGGTGTTACAATTTCACTGCAAATCACAAGAGAAGATAGCATCAATTGCATGGAATGTCTAATAATATGTGCTAGTATGGCATTATTAATGATTACTGGGCAATCAAATCATATTCAGAGGCCATTCTCCAGATTGAAGGGCACTGGATAGTACTATGAAATATCGGGCAGAGCCTTTTCAGTCTGTGTTCCACAGGTGTGGAATAAGCTACCAGATGACATGCGCAAGGAAGGTAGACTGTTTCAATTTAGGAAAAGGCTTAAGACGATGCTGTTTTTAGAGGCATTTGATTAGGTCCATTAAGTTCATCGTCAGGCTTCAGGGGCACAACGGAATGCGGACGGCCGCTCTATGACACAGCGCTTAGAGACCTTTTTGGTGATTAGCGCTCTACAAATGTAATGATAAAAAAACTGCATAAGCATATCGTGGCGCCAGAGTATTGGTGGATCAAGACCGAGAGACAAATTATCAAAACGTAAGTGCATATAAAGGAAGTATAGATTTAATATTCTTCACATATGTGCACCTTGAAAATATATCTTTTATGTATATTTGGTCAAAGGACATATATGTGAAGTTAGGTATAGAAAATCCCTATTTACTTGCCGTTTGATATTTTGGCCTCGAGATTCTGGTCACAATATTTTGCGCCATTGAGGTTCCCATCTCAACATTCTGTGGGTCACCATTGTACTGCACTCATTGAGGGTGCATCCTGCATCCAATTTGAGTCCTAACAATGGGTTTAAGAAGGATCAGTGACAGGGAGGGGCATTGTTTTTAATCAGTGTCCTGTTTGGCAAAGGACACAACATTTCCTGATTGAGCTGTACATTCCTGATGAAAGCATTACCCTTCTGTAACAACTCATTTAGCTTCTCAAGCTACACAGTGTACATCATTTGCTTCAGAAGAACACAAAAGGTACATTGATCTGTACGCCTGCGCCAGCAGCCGATTTAACAGTGTTGAGTAGGTCCATGACAGATACATTGATTACCTTTGTCTGTGCTGAACACGTCAGCACAGCTCGGTCTTAAATGCCAGGTCTACTGCATACTCGAATTTTGAAACTCAAGCAAGCAAAACTTGACAACCTAAAATTATGACCTCTTAGGCAAACCAATGTATGTTTCTGCAAAGATATATATTTTTTTGCTTCGAACAGATGAGTGAAAAGCTGATGTTTTTAAGTCAAATTAAATAGAATGTCGATGGCTGCGGCAGTGTTAGCAGGACAAATCTATTCATGCAACTTTAAAAGAGGACACAAGATGGAGTGCCAAGTGGTCACTACCACTGCCATCCAACACGGATCACCATATAGTTATTATTGGAGGATTCCAAGTGCGTGTTCCCTTTGCTAAATACGCAAGGTGATTTCACAGTTAAGAAGCAATTATGAAAGAACTACGGGGCATATTACCCAGCAATAGTGATAATTATCGCTATTGCTTGGTTAGAGACAAAATTTTACCGCTGAGCTGCGGCGATTTTTATCGCAGATAAACCTTGGTATTACCAAGGTTTATCGCAAATGCGATAAAAAACGGCCGCAATGCATGAATATCGCTGAAAAGTCAGCGATATTTATGCATTACCGAGCTAATGCTCTTAGCCATGTTATCCACCTCCCATTGGATAACATGGCTAAGAACTGCTCAGGGCAGGTGTTAGGTTTTGGAGATATTCGCACTTAGCGCGAATATCTCCAAGAGTTGGTAATAGGCGATAGCGATGTTAGCGACTGTTTCCAGTCGCTAACATCTTGGCACGCCCACTTTGCATGTCATTAGTGATAAATATCACTGACATGCAAACTGGGGCCCAAGATGGTCGCTATCTCCTACTAGCTGTCGCTAACTGGTGTTAGCGACAGCTAGGTAATAGGGAGATAATTTTATCTCCGCTTTCTTGGCTTTTAAAGCCAAAAAAGCAGAGATAAACCAACTTGATAATATGCCCCTACAAGTATCAAAACCTTTGCACAAAGGACACCAGTACATTTTAAGCATTGATTTTAAACTTTCTGTTTCAAAGGGTCACATAATGTTAAACATATGCAGGCCCAACAATAATTTATATGTTCATTTATTTCTGTATCAGATACCCCACTATTTTAGAGGTCATGCATTGTTTGTTAATGTGATCTCATCAGCTCCAGAGAGCATGAACAAAACTTCAAACCAGCTGATACCATGATATAAAGTAACATGTAAATACAAATTCAACCAACAAGTCTTCAAAAGATCTGAAAAATGTATGTGTAGCTTGTACACAAACAATATTAAATATGATGCTTTATTTGTTTCCCTATCTTGTTCTTTAAATCTTAATGAAACGAATTGCTTAAATAAATAAATAAATAACAGCTGCTATTGCCCACAGGTAACAGCAATAGGGCTATTATCACCCCCTCTACTGCAAGCTTGGCTCAAGAAAGCAGCAACAAAGTCTTGAGACCTGTGACACAACGTGACACAATTTAATCAGACCGCACCAACACCCTCCAGATTTATTTGGCCTAGGATGCCACATTTTGTAGAAAAAAGCAAGCACTGCAGTTTCAAATCCCAAAATATGCAGTATTTTTACGGCAGACAGTAAATATCCTTGTAATACAAGTATTGCTCAGTCTTTGGTTTGTAACTCCTACAGTCTCTGTTAAGACACAGTCTGCAGTCTTCCGAGTGACCTGCTGCACCGTGCCTGGGAATTAGAGTTGTTCTGGTACCAGAGAGTGCAGATATACTTTTGTACATTTTGCTCTCCCTGGCATCTGACAACCCCCATTTCGAAGGTGTATATGGCAGCAGAGGGCTGAAGGAGGAGGGGGAGTAAAAGAGTCTAGGGACAGCAGGGGTGTGATGGGCATGAGATAAAGGGCAGTGGCAAGGGAGGGGGCCCTCAGTAATATAAACAGGTAGCCTGGCTACACCTTGCCAGCACAGGAGGTGGGCCCAGTGCATATGCAAGCTTGTAACCGGAAGGTGACAGAAACTTGACACATCTGCCACCAGCCGGGCTGTTGCTCACCCTCGTGTTATTTGCTCAGTGGCAGGGCAGAGACAATAAAACAGAATCCGCCTAACATAAAAAAATTATTTTTCAAATTAATTTTTGAAGGAATATTTGTAAAAATCGCAGAAATATTCCTATGTGCTGATTGTTTTTTTGTGGGGGGCTCGTAAAGTTGTGATTTCCTGGGGGGTCAATTTATTGGAGTGCTGTATCAGTTGTCCAAAACTCATGTAAAGTTGCTCCTATTGTTTGTGTTGCAGCCCCTGCAGGGCTGCAGCACAAACAATAGGATGTAGGGCACGGAACAAAATTCGTTTTATTAATTTAATTGTTTACTTACCTGCAATCATCCATATTCCGGTGTTTACCACCCCCGCCCTGCCCCTCCCCCGCCTCGCCTCTCTGCCCCACGGAACTCCCCCACAGGCCGCGGCTGTGCACTGGTAAAAGAAGAGTCTTTTCCGGTTTGAATTATTTCTATTCTAACTCTGCCTATTGATGAAGTGGAAAAGAAAAAGACATTTTGAAAATAGCATGGATTGTTGACTTCCCCATGAATCTGTAACTGATAGGGGTTGCAGGCGAAATGACTCAGTCCCTGAGCACCAGAGGAGCACCATGCTTTAATGGGAATGACCACGTGGTCCACAGTAATCTCTGCATGTATATTGCCCCGACATGGCCTAGTGTAAGGCTGAATTCATTCACTTATATAAAGTGATCTAATGCCAGAGACCCAAACTTCAACTTCAACATTATTGCAGTGATTTACAGGAAGTAATTTATCCTTACTATTCTTGTATCAAGGATAATGTTCCACTGTTTATACATTTAGTACATCAGCATTCAATATAGCCTTCATATCACATTCTATATATTATGCCTGAGATGTACCGCTACAGATAAATGTATGGGACATATATGGGCATCTTGAAATATTTGTTAAATCACATTTTGAGAGAACTAATGTTCCGAATTGAGCCATGGATTTAATTGCCACCTTGATCAGTTTTGAGGCTTTGGTGGCCCATCCAAAGTAGTTGTGTCTGAACAGAGACAACCATGTAGTGTTGGCAGAACCATTTGTGAAATTCAGACTACAAGATACTAGGTAAGTGGGGGCTGTTTGTATGATTCAGTCAGGCTCAATTACTCTCAGCCCCACTTCACTCTCTTGCGCTGTGCAGATCCCTTATTTTAATCTATATATTGTAGTACTTGCACTCCATTGAATACATTCTTATGCAGTTTTATCTGTGGTACCTGATTGCTTTCCTCACTTGATGAGATTTGGAAGTCGCAGAAAATATAGAACAGATCCATGGGCACATCATGCATCCCAGAACTGCTCTTCCTCCAACTAAATTATGAGTGTCCTGTGTTGCATTGGTAGAAGTTAGACAACGATTTAGAATTCACATGATTTATATTATGTGGTATACACAACCAGTAATGATTCTTTGAGTGGTCCCATCTTTGATTGGCAATGGTGCCAGACGTAAACCCCACTGGCTAGCAAACAATAATACTAGCTCTTAAATGCATTGATTACTAGTTTGGTTTAAACTGAGGTGCCAATTAATATTGTTTCGGTATGGCTGACATTACTAAGCAAATATTGTACAAATATTCTTAATGCAGTTACCAATGGTACCTTGACATGTGTGCTTATGATTAACAACTTCAAGTTTTTGTCCTCAATGTCCCACTTGACTCCAACTATTTTTATAATTCAGACATTTACATTTGTAAATGAAAGTTCAACAACTTTGGTTCTCCTCTCTAGAGCTACATATACAAATAGACCTCCCGACACTCCCACATGACTATATGACTTAGCTGGTAGAGAAGAACACGATTCTGAAACCCAGACAGAGGAACCTTTTCAGTTTCCCAGGTTTTATTCTGTATCAAAGTTAAATATGAGATTAACAGTGTCAAGTTCATTTAGTAATTGTTGGCTCTCTAATATGACCCATGGCAGTTATCTGGCACTATTTCTTAACATTGTATTATTTGACAGAGTTCTACTGGGTCTAAGATTGAGTGTTATGACTAGGTACAAGGTACTTGAATGTCCAGTCCTATCCACTCGCACTTCTTCTGGCCTTATAAGGTCAGCAGTATTTGACCAAGATGGTGCTCATAGCTTGCCAGGGTTCTGGATATTATTTGTTTTTGGCACATGAGCATGTAAAACTGATGATGTACATCCCAGGCTACATTCTTGTTTCTTTGGCTATGCCTGCCCAATAATTTCTGTTATTCAAAAACTCTGAGTACAAGTCTGGAAAGAGCATACACACCCCAACATTCCACATTTTAACTGATTGTTTTGCAGTGAGTCACATGTTCCATATCTCTCAATATCCAGGTCACAGCTGTTGTGTCATGTATGCTCTCTGCCTTGAGGGCTTTAAATTCCAGCAGATCAAGATTTTTAGTAGACATATATCTCAGTTACAGAACAGCGGTAGTAGTTCAATGATAATTCCTGAACTTAAAATATCATTGAACACTCAACACAACGTCAGGATAAAATGAAAGGCTACATGAATTGTGGTCTTCATTGAACTCAGGCATACAGCAGAATTTTGGTAATTGGGTAATTGAGTAGGGGGGCCTTCCATACATCTAACCAAGCTGAGGTATTGTGCAGTAGTGGCTGCTACAGGACTGTGGTGGTGAGACGGGAGGGGGGTTAAAAAAGAAAAATCCATTTACCAGTCAGTCACTGGTCCGACGCAGGAAACAGGAATCACAGAGGCTTCCAGACTCCCCTCAGCCAATCACGACGCTGCTGTCACCAGCCGTTGTTCGGGAGCCTGTGCATGTTCTCCACTGAGGCTGTGCAATACAGTCAGATGAAGAGCATGCTAGGTGCACATGCCTGTTTTGGCTGGCCCAAAACGGCCGGCCAAACCATTATTGTGCCATCCACAAGTGTGACATATGAAATCATGGCTTCAGACATGAGGTGGAAAGAATGTTTTATTCTATCTACGGAACTGGCAGAATTTGGCGACTCTGCGTTACAAAAGTTCTGGCACAAATTCCACCAATCGCCAAACCAACTTTAATCCCGCAAAGCTACAGAAATGCAAGCACAGGTGTGATTTAGAGTCCCCTAGTGCTATTTCCCAACAGAGGCATTCATGGGCGATTATGGTGAGAGGGCTGCTTCTCGAGTTTATTTTCTACTTGCTATGCAACTTGAATGGATGCATAATCTTGTGCACCGCATGGTGACATCTGCACTGATTTCCGTGGAATATCGCAGTTTTTTTATGTAACTCCACAGAATTCCACAGAGTGAAACTTCATGAGTTCCACTCACCCCTAATTCAGACCTGCCAACGCCTGAGCTGAAGTTTAAATACTTGATAAGTAACTGGACCTGGTAAGCAATAGTGTTATCAAATGAGGAGGACTATCATCAACTTAAACTAATAATCAATTTTCTAACTTCATGTACACACACACACACACACACTTCCTGCGTTATGAACACATGCAAATAACCTCTGAAGAAAATGTGCAAGCATTGAAACGCGTCAGGTCTGAAAAATTGTCCGGAATGCCAAAGTGAGATGCCAAGTGAAAACCATAGGTTTCCTGTTGTCGAGTGCACTCCCAAGCTTTCGGGCCATTGCGTAACCAAATACACACGGCTGCCCTGCCGTGGGGAGCTGCAACATCCGAAAACATTAACAAAGGAGGCTGCCAGTCGGAACTATCCTGCTTTGAGATGCATCACAACAGGAAGGCGTAAGAGACTCACCTGTCATTTGGAGCCCACTGTGGGTATTAATATGCTTTTAAAGTTGTGTTGTGCGCAGGACTTACCAAAGAAAATGATTCGTTCTTTAAGGGACTACAGGTCCCAGCCTGCAGATTCGAAACTCGTCATGAACGGGGCCCACTGGGGGTAGTACAAAAGAGCATGCTGAGAACTTCCTGTGTTATGAACACATGCAAATGACCTCTGAAGAAAATGCGCAAGCATTGAAACGCGTCACGTCTGAAAAATTGTCCGGAATGCCAAAGTGAGATGCCAAGTGCAAACCGTAGGTTTCCTGTTGTCGAGTGCACTCCCAAGCTTTCGGGCTATTGCGTAACCATATATATATGACAGCATCTGAATTATCTGGTCCGTGTCTGCTTTTGAGGGCGTTATCGTGGGAGGACGATCACACAAGGGAGACGGAGGTCGTTTATATATATATATATATAATGATCACATTAGTAGTGTTGAGCCACGACATTGCACTATGCAAAAATTAGGCCCAGCTGTTCATTGCTTTTTATACTGACATATTTTGCAATATTTATGATTTTAAGCATATTAATGACATGGGTAGAACAACATGTATTTGTACTGTTATAGGCTGTGTATGTCTAGTTACAAAAGTGATCAGGGTAACTGTTCTTTTGAACATTCCTAGGAGCATATTCATGTATTTGTACAGATAGTATTAATGCTACAAATTCGTCAATTATGGTAGACGACTCACTCAGATGAAGTCTGTTGTCTATTTCTATGAGGCACAATTTGCGGACACATGGTATGGGAACAAGTGTTTTGATTGGTGGTTTGCTGTTTAAAAAAAAAAGAATTTGTGTGTGATGGCAAACATTTTGTATCTGGTGAGCAAGGCGACAGGGTCGCCGAAACGCGTCCGGATCGTGGCACTCCTGCTACACATGAAAAAATAAAATAAAGAAGACACTGCTGCACTCGCTACCTGACTTGGTGTCTGTTTTTCTCTGAGAGGGTGCTGCGGTCTGTGGCACTCTTGGGGCTTTGTTGTATATATATATGTTAAATGTCGTATACTTGTGAAGCGCACAGCTGCCCCGGCAAAGGGGCGTCCCGGCGCTGTATACCGCTGGGGAACCCATCCTGGCTTTCCCTGTGAGATGGTCCCTCCTGGGCATCTCCAAGGTGAAGACAAGCATCCCCAGCACTGATGGGGCCGTTAGTAGAGATTAAGCAAGCTATTGCCCAGAGATGCTGAGTGTGACCCATGGTTGGAGTAGGCACCGAAGCGAGAATTATCAAGTCCGCTGACCATGGCCCAAGACCCTGCCGCGTCGAGAATCGAACCCTGGTCCCGGGCTGACCTCTGCTTCCAGGTCTGCCGCCTCTAACCAGTGAGCCACACCACTCTATATATGTATATTTACCACTCTATATATGTATATATTTAGTCACTGAAAAAACAAAGATAAAGGGGACGTTATCAATAGACTCACATTTCACTCATACAAAACCATAGAAATTCAACATTTTTAGTTACCAAAGGTAACTATAACGCATGCCCCCACAATGCGCTGCTAGTGACCTTGCATATTACATTATTCATGTCATGGTCAGTGACCTCACTGATGACATCTCAACTGAGATCACTGATGACATTACTGATGACATCCTCCACAAAGTATCCAAAAATATTGGCCATTATTATAACAAGATCAAGACATTGCCAAAATTATCGGTTTATGACCGCAAATCACTTATAGGAAGGCATCCTCACTCAAAGACACAATACTACAAAGCCACTTTCAATCTAAACCCAAAGGAGAAAAAAACTGGTTAGAAAAACAACAGACTGGCTTTAAGAAATGCAACAGCTGTAAAGCCTGTAAAATTGGGATCAACAACAAAGACATAAGAGACCCTGAGGGAAAAATCATCCACATTAACCAAAGAATAACATGTACAACGCATTATGTGGTCTATGCTATCCAATACAACTGTGGCCTGATGTATATAGGCAGCACTATTTGCATGTTAAAAAATGGATTATAGAACACATTCGCGCCGTAAGAAATAAAGATCAAACCTATGCAACTGCAAAGTAATAACTAGCGTGCCAAATTGGAGACTGGCGAAGCATGAGTTTCTTTGGCATTGACACAGTGGAAATGGGTGACAGGAAAAAGAAACTAAGACAGTTGGAATCCAAGTACATATTCAGGCTTCGTACTAAGATCCCAAAAGGGATGAACATCGGCGAAGAACTATACGAGATACATCAATGTACACCATGTGAAACCATTGATACAATTGAAAACATGATCAATGCCATGAGCGAACTAAAGAAGAAATTCTGATCTGGTGCATGATGAACTAAAACGAGTTCAGAACAATAGTTTAAAGGAGGGTACTATACCCCTTGAACACTGAGCCATATCAGATCAAAATGTAATGATAGCACCCAACATATTAATGTAATTTGCACTCCTCTTACCAAAGTAGATACCAAGTGAGACACCTAGATAAACGTGCAACTAGTGATATATCTGTGTGAATGCAAATTGTACTAAACATTGTTGTATCACTGACTGGGTGCTCAAAGATAAGGGTGAACATTGTGCTCATACTTTGCGAATAATGATCCTGTCACAAGGGAATTTGTATTGATTTGTTTAAAAAAAACTACAACTCCCAGAAGTCTATGGGAATTGTTATTCACAGGACATTATATAAAAAACAGTTGTAACAGTAGTGAGAAAGGCCGTTTCGGCCGAAACAAATTGGTGTAACAGACTGGCTGTGTAATAAATTGCACACTTCACGATTCCAGAGTGCAACGTCTTTTGTTTAAAAAAATATATAAGTATGTATATTACCTACTGGCGGTCGCCAGTAGGTATATATAGTTAGGATTTTTTCTCTATGGGATTTTTGAAAATTCTATGTCTAATAACTTTGGCGTTTGTGGACGGAATTGGCTGAAATTTTCAGGAAAATGGCACATTTTGTTTCTGAGCAGCCCTTGAAAATTTGGGGGGGGTTCGTCAAGGGGGGGCTGAGAAAAAAGGGGGGGTCCCAAAACGTGTTTTTAACATTGAGTTTTCCATAGGGCGGTTGGCCTCACTTTTAGCCCGAACGGCTGAATGGATTTGCACGAAACTTGGCAAAATTGTAGGGACTGGTAGCCCGATGTGCCTTTTGTAGGTCTCAATATATGTGCTACAGTGGAGTTTGAGAAATTAACGTTTAAAAAAAGATATATATCTGTAACAGCGGACCGGGCAGCGCTCCAGTACGCGTACTTTTCGCGCAACGGAGCTTTGTGAAGCGAAGCTGATTGGTTCTCCGGCGTCTGTAAACATTCCACACAGTCCGTAGCGGCCGCCATCTTGTCTCTCGGTAGGATCGAGAGACAAGAGGAGGCCAAAGCGAAGGGGCAAATGACCATAAGGGGGCATAGTAGATCCTCGCTGACCCCCTAGGTTTGATGTGGAGGTTTTAAAAGGGCCCCGCGGGGCAAAAAAAAAAAATAATAATAATAATCGAACGGCTGAATGGATTTGCACGAAACTTGGTAAAATATTAGGGACTGGTAGCCCGATGTGCCTTTGCTAGGTCTCAATATATGTGCTCCAGTGGATTTTGAGAAATTAACGTTCAAAAAAAGATATATATCTGTAACAGCGCTCCGCTTCGCGTAACGGAGGTTTGCGAAGCTGATTGGTCATTCTGTCACTGGGCTATAGTTGGGCTACATCTGGCTGATATTTGGGCTACATTTGTTTTTTTTGTCTCTGGCGGCCATCTTTGGGCTACATTGGGCTACATTGGGCTTCATTGGGCTTCATTGGGCTACATTGGGCTACATTTGGGCTCCAACATATATATAGGCCAATGTAGCCCAATATATATTTTTCAAAGTTAATTTTCGTAAAAACCACTGGAGCATATATCTTGAGACATAGCAAAGGCACATCGGGCTACCAGTCCCTACAATTTTGCCAAGTTTCGTGGAAATCCATTCAGCCGTTCGAGCTAAAAGTGAGTCCAACCGCCCTATGGAAATGAAGGAAATGAATGGGTAATTTGTAATTAGCAAATAGCTCATCGCAAACTAGGAATGGTAAAGAATCGCTATTTATTCCTTAAAGTTCGCTATTTAGGAAATGCAAAAAACTTTGATGATACATATGGCGGTTCATCTCTAACAAGATAAGAAGCATAGGGATAGATTTATGATGACTGGCGCATCACCAGGGATGTGTTAGTCATTCTGTGCCGCTGTTCCGTCACCTATGGTGTGCTGCATTTACAATGCGGCGCATCATGGGGCAAAAACAGCACAGATGCGTGATGTATCTGTGCCGTAAAGGTGGCGCATTGCTGGAGTTGTATCGCAAGTGTGATGAAGCTCCAGCAAGGGTCGGGGGTGCCCCTGTCGCAGGGTTTCTGTTCTCACACAGAACTGTGGACAGAGGATTGGAACCTCGGCGAATTAGGGTGTCCCAAAACTCACCTTAGTAATCAAAAACCCCTTAGCAAGCTAGGTACAGTGTCATATTGGATATAACAAACTCTCAATGTTTAGACAATCCAGAATATGAACTTATAGTACCTCAGGATACGTGGAACTCATGAACAGTCGGTCGTTATATATTTTTTAGAAACCAGAACATGGAGTTAAGAAGAACACATGTGTATTTGAAATGTTTATTTACTAATGCCGTCTTCTCAGGCGTAGTATCTTAGATAATACAAGTACACATATTATCAGTAGCAAAATTACCAGCATAGTTACTAGTACATAAAAAGCGAATGGTGACAGTATGTTAACATGCTGTAAATGAATAAGAGTTAGCAACACTTATAAGCAGCCACGGGCCGTGGAGGGAGTTACGGTGGGGCAGGGAGGCGGGGAGGGGGAGGGGCAGGGTGGAGAGGGCTCCACCCTGCCCCTCCCCCTCCCCGCCTCCCTGCCCCACCGTAACTCCCTCCACGGCCCGCGGCTGCTTATATCTCACCCTCCCTAATACACATATTATATTATTTGCTAAGAAGGTCTGTTTGTGTTGGTTTAGGGCGTGCCCATACTTTAGTGTCTTAGATTTGAAGGAATCACATCAGCATACACCAGCTCTCTCTTCATGTGAACCGCATCAACTGTTGTGTATGTGTGTTCGGCAAAGCAATATAAAACCCGCCTCATGCCCAGAATTGGCAGAAGCTGCACTTATGTTATGAGTATGAAGTCGTGGAGATCAGACCTCATAACAATTCTGTATCGTGTTGTTCTTGAAACTTCAGCACTCGCTGTACAGATATAGTTTAACAAGCAAAGCAGATAGTAGAGCAATAACATATTATTCTCATGTAAACCACGATGAACTACTAGGTTGAAAGCTAAAGCAACAACTAAGTGTCGTGTGCAGAAGTTGCAAAAAAGGAAAAATGGCGTTTAAACCGGTAATGAGCCCATGCTAACTTAACACGGTGTAAAGATATCCAGGACCTAGATGTCACCTCCCCATGATCCGGAAACGAACTGAATAAGATAATAGAAGTGCCATCTCATGAGAGCAGATTGCAACTTTATATGTGGACGGTCCGCAAGGTAAAACATTAAAAACTAGGAAAATGTAATGCTAAAGAAAAATAAAACAGCCAAGTACTTTATCGAGTGTTAAGCCAATAGGCAAGCTAAATAATAAAAACTTGACAAATAAGTCAATGAATTGTCAATGAAATGCTAGTACTCAGCATATCAAACATGAAAAAGGTCTATGACATAACTGTGTATGCAAAATAAGCTGCAACAGCCTCCAATAGGAAGTCACCGTCTTCATCCGAAAAGAGTTCAGCCATCCAATTTAAAAGCGGAAAAGAACATACGTGCTCTCCCAGCACCGGATCCTCTATCACCATCAGAGGACAGCTCTGTGGGTTTTCAAGAAAGCTCTGTTCCAAGAAAGACTGTGTTGCCGCCAGTAAATTCCAGGGACCAATTAGTCCATGCATCAATGCCACAGCCATAATCCTTTCGCCAGGACAAACCAACTCGTGAGTAATGATAGGAGTCATCAGCTGATTAAAGTCGACGTCAGGAGAAACCGGTCCGCAGAGACACAAATCAATGGCCCAATCGAAATCACAGGTCAGGCAGTGAAATACAGGCTGGACACAGGTGAAGTAGGAGAATCGAAAAGATAATCCATATGCCGTGCTTAATATCGCCAACGGCATTGTGCCATAATATTCTAGCATGCGATTGCGGAACAGTGTCAGCAGCTGCAGGGCGGGAGCTTGCACAGGAGGGACATCCATATTTAAAAATGTAAAAAAGCACAAGAGCGTCCGCTGGTAATGCAAGTAAAAATGGGAATCCACGAAGCAGAGTGGAAAAAATAGAATGAAAGAAAGCAGGGATGACTCCAAAGATTTTCTCAAATGAAGTCACGAGACCACTGGTAACAACTTTAAAAAAGTGCGCCAGGGCCTTTGTGGAGGACGCGTTAAAGATAGTCCGAACCATCTTGCTGAAATGGAAAGGCAAATCTGTATTGAAAAGGGTCTGCACCTCTGTACGGGTGTTCGCTATGTGAAGCACGAAAGTTTCACGGGCCGAACTCAAGGCCACCTCTCTCTGAGACAAAAGAGCTCTTATTCTTGCCATGCAGTTGAAATGTGCTCCCAAGGTTGGTATTTGTGGCGAGATTGAAAACTCCCTATGTTCATGTGTGGGAGGAAATAGAACATTTCTGCAGCAAATAACCCGTTCACTTACTGTTACGATAAAAGGAATACTTTTAATTAACCCAGAACAATCTTCATTATTGAGCATCAAATAACTACCATTTTCCAACAACTTGAACGTGGGGATGATAGCAGGAACTGGCGTGCCTTGCAACACGCAAGCCATATTTGGTCGGTGTTTGTTGCATGAACCGTGTAACTGTATGTGCCTACACATTAGTGAATGATCTGGCGTCTCAGTGCATTCCTCTCCATTCAGATAAACTTCTTGATCATCTTTGAAACATCTGTATGTGTATGGAAGCGACCAGACCTCATGAAGAAAAGCACTACCTAAAGGTTCATAACAACCTATTGGTATATATTTCATACAATTTGAAAACTTATATAAAGCAAAAGGCAGCGTTATTAAACCGTGGATAAGGCACGTTGCCAAAAAACCCGCAATCCTCTGCTGATGATGTCACTGAGCATGTCATGAATGATGTAATATGTGACATCATCAGCAGTGGATTACGGGTAATAGTATCTCTAGTTTACTCCCCTATAGCTGTCTTTCTTTTAACATAAGTGTCTGTTTCCTTCCCTTATACTTACTGTTCTTTTTAAAAAAAAAATTTTTTGGTTCACTTCCGGTTCGCGTACCGGCGAGCGAACTGGGAAGCGAACTACGAGAAATAGAGGTTGGCACAGTTCCAAATATTGTACCAATTTTTTAATAACGGGGAGGTAGTTCTGAAAAGAACTTTTTTTTAAATTGTTTTTGTTGTTTTATATATTTTTTATTATTTTTCTGAACATTTTTTTACTTTTTTTGAATTTTTCTGAACAGTTTTATATTTTTTTGGGTTTTTCTTGGAGGGGGCAATGAAAACGATTCATTGTAAAGGGCTCAACAGGAGCACCAAAATAAAAAAAAAGTATTTATTATTTGGGGCGTTTCGTACAAACTTGCATATGATTGTCAATAGCTCTGTTGATCAGAGTGATGCTACTTTCTCTGTAGCAAATGAATCCATTGCAATGTACGCAGACTTGTTTTACTTCACCAAATCTCATTTGTATATTTGGCACCATCTCCCTGCCCTCTGGTCCCGTTACTTCCGGTACAACAGATCTTCTGGCCATAATAGGGAGATTATCTAGGTCGTTCCGAAACTGTGCAGCACTGTAGTTGTTAGGATGCCACCTAGTCATATGGCGATGCATTGTGTAGTTTCCGAAACTGTATTTTTTGTCGGTCCCTCTGGACAGTCTATCTTGACATATAAGGCAAGTTACGTATCTTGCATTTACTTTTTTCTGACCTTTGGGAATTTTAAAAAATTGCCAAATGAAGTTTTCTTTCCGGTGAGACGTCCTGGGCTCCTCAGGCAAAAACTGCCTCTCTTCGTGCTCGTCGTCCTGTTCCTCTTCTTCCTCTTCTTGTTGAATTATAACTTGAGCAGGTGGTCCACTCTTCCTTGGATGTGGTGGAGGTGGTGGGGAAGCACCAGCTGAAGCTACTAAAGAAGCCATTGCTCACTGGTAACAAAGGGTCTTTCTCTCACAATGATGAAAGTCAGAGTGAGGAAAGAAGGAGGGATTTTCATCATTTGGGAAAAACAAGAGTTCTCAACCAATGAAAAGTGTTCATTTTAGATTATATGACCTAGTCTTACATCATTAGGAAACCAAAAGTGAAATGAACCAATGAAAAGTGTTATTACCAAGTCACATGACCTGCTGTGTTTACGTTAAGCGCTTTGCAGGGCCTCCCGGTTTGCTTCCAGAAACCTGCGCTTTGCGACTCGCTTCGCGTACCAGTTCGCTAACGTAGCACGTCATATGACGTATCATGCGACAACGTGAAACGTCATGCGGACGGGAGGCGTCACGATGTTGTTTTCTAACGCGGCAGTTGCGGTAAAGAAACGTTTACCGGCTCGCGGTCTATTTCGCGGCATCAAGGTCAGCTAACGGGAAGCTTCCCGATTCGCGAAGCGGGAACGAAGAAAAAAAAATATTTTTAAAAAAAATTATTCATAAACATATAAAATATATTTTTGGATTTAAAGAAGAATACATTTTACAGCTACAGATATTAGCTGTTAAAAAACCAATGAAATTCACTGAAAAAACCATAGGTTATAGACCATATATAGTTAGGAATTAGCATTTACAAAACCTTGAAAATTCACTGAAAAAAACATAGGTTATAGACCATATATAGTTAGGAATTAGCATTTAAAAAACCTTATTTTACTCACACAAAACCATTGAAATTCCATATATAGTTAGTTGCACTAACTATATATCGCGCACCCGCAATCCACTGCTGATGATGTCACATATTACATCATTCATGACATGGTCAGTGACATCACTGATGACATCTCAAATGACATCACTGATGACATCACTGATGACATCACTGATGACAACATCCAGTGACTGTATGTTTCTGTAAAGTTAAAATGTGTCTTACATATTGAAGAATGAGTGGAAGTATAAGTGTCTGGACAAAGGATTTAGTAGGTGAATGACTGAATGTATGAGTGAGTGATTAAATGTGTCTCACTGAGTGCATGGGTTAGTGACTAAACTGTCTTAATTTGTGCATCATTATGTCTGTTGTTCTGTAAACTGCTGCATGTGTTGATCAGTAGCTATATGATTAACTATATGGGTTACTGATTGATTGTCCAAGTATTTGTATGGGAGACTGAGTGTGTGTGTGGCTGGCTGGGAGGTGTGTGACTCTGTGCAGATCAATGTGTACTTGTATCAATGATTGTATAAGAAGGTAAGTATGTGTTAGTATATGTTTGAAAATGTAAGGTGCTCTATGTTTAACTGTATAGACAAGAAAATGGAAGTGTCATTGATTCTTTACAGGACTGACTAGGTGTGTGAGTAACTCCATGGATGAGTGGCAGACTGTGAGTGTCTGTGTAGGTGTATGAGTGCATATGATAGTGTTGTAAAGATGAGTGATTGTATGTATGAATGATTGTATGGGTGAATGAGTGAATATGTGTGTAGACATAGGAATCAGTGAGTGCGTATGTAGTAACTAGTATTGGTGTGTCAATGGTTTCAAAAATTATACTCTGTATTTAACACTGGGTGAAACAGAGGTTATATTAAAATGTGAGGAGATGCATTGTATTGTCACATGAATGATATCATCAGTGATGTGGTCATTGATGTCAAATGAGATGTCATCAGTGATGTCATCAGTGATGTCATTTGAGATGTCATCAGTGATGTCATCAGTGATGTCACTGACCATGTCATGAATGATGTAATATGTGACATCATCAGCAGTGGATTGCGGGTGCGCGATATATAGTTAGTGCAACTAACTATATATGGAATTTCAATGGTTTTGTGTGAGTAAAATAAGGTTTTTTAAATGCTAATTCCTAACTATATATGGTCTATAACCTATGGTTTTTTCAGTGAATATATATATATATATATATATTTTTTATATATACACACAGCACCTATATTTTGTTGTTTCACTTTATATTTTGAATTCTCTAATGTTAGATCATTCAAATTATGTTATTATATACACTGTAATTGGATAATTACTTTTGCAATTTGACGTAATTAACCTGGACATTTTAACGCAGATTAATTGCACTACATTTCTGTTTGCTCAATTTTATAAGTGAAAATTGGTCTTGTTTGCTTTCAACCAACAATTGACAGCACATTGAAGAAAAGTTGGATTGCTATTTGCTTATTTTTTTTACTTTGTATCATTGTAAATTTATTTAAAATCTAATCAATTGTTTTAATAAGTGTAACAAGAAAATCAGAGTGCAAAAATGGGTAAAGGACATGTAGAGTAATAACATTAGCTTTAGGCCTCAAAATTCAAAAAGAAGGTTTCGAGGGAGAACTATGGGGCATATTATCAAGGCAGGTGAAATGAAATTATCGCCGCGTTTGCGGCCGTTTTCAGCCGCAAAGCGGCGATAATTTCATCGCCCTATTAGCAAGCTGTCGCTAACATCAGTTAGCGACACCTTTTAGGTGATAGCAAGCGGTTTGAGCCCGCTTTGCATGTCAGCGATATTTATCGCTAATGACATGCAAAGTGGGCGTACCCAACCAGTTAGCGACTGAAAGCAGTCGCTAACGTCGCTATCGCCTATTAGCAAGGCAGGCGTAGCGATGAAAAAATTTGCGCTAAGCACGAATATCGCTAAAAACTAACGCCTGCTCAGACCTGTTCTTAGCCATTATATCCAATGGGAGGTGGATATTCTGGCTAAGACCCTATTGGCGATGATGCATGAACATCGCTGGTTTTCCAGCGATATTCACGCATTTCGCCGCTATCGCCGGTTATTTTATTGCATTGGAGATAAACGTTGAATAGCACGTTATCTCTGCGATAAAATCTGGCGATGCTTGGCGATAAAAAAAATGTCGCTAAGCTTCTTTAGCGATAAATAGCACTAGTTGTTGATAATATGCCCCTATGTTTCGTAAAATTCAGAGTTCACCAGTATAAGTTAACACTACAATAGCTTTCAAAGGCGAATATCATGTGTATAGTGATGGCAGACAGTTACCAGTTTTATGTTATATGTCAGAGTCTGAAGTGAATTCATATTTAAAAGCATTCTATGCATATTTTTAGAGCTGCATATTTTTTTCCTTACGAAAACAGGTTAGGAACATTTTCAATTAACAATGACCTTTGAGGCACTGTGCATTTTCATACAGTAGAAAGTGAGATAGGTAGCAAATTAGTTTCAATACACCAGATTCCTTTTCTTATTTTCAGGTTATTAGTTTGTATCCAGTTGGCAGGTCTTGGGCTCTATGGCATTCAGTTTGCAATTTTAAACCAACTCTACCACCGTACAGAAAGCCCCAAGGTGTTCTGAGGAGATGTTGCCAAGCTCATTCAGTAAAGGTATTTTGTACAGTAACTGACCTTTCATACCTGTTTAAGTGAAACTTCCTTTTGTTTGAAGATAACATGCTCTCTTGTAAACGATCAGTCGACAACACTCCGTATTACTGATGCTTTTATCGACCGTGAGAGTACAGTCTATTCAGCGTTGTTTTGTTTGCAAGGCTCATCTGTGCTTACATTGAAATTCATTAAAAAAAATATATATATTTTTGGTTTACCAAAAAATAATAATAACATGAAAACAATGCCAATATTTTATCTCTTTTTTTTTATCTTTTGTGCATTTTTCAAAGTTTCATGTTGCGCACACACATGCCCTTAGGGCATGTGTGTGGGCAACATATGTGCACAGATTAATTTCAGGGGTGCAACAGGGTGTCCTTTGGACACCCCTGCACCCTTGAAATTGCATTCTCAATTTGCGATTCGCTAATTGCTAATCGAAAATTGAGAATGTCTTCCCATTCATTCCTAAGGAATGAATGGGGAGGTATTCTTTAATTGCGACTCGCAATTTGCGAGTCGCAATTAAAGAATATTAAGAAATCGCTAATTTTTTTGCGATTTCTCCATGCATAGCATTTTGCTATTCCTTATTAGCGAATCCTTTTTTTTCGCTAATAAGGAATTGCAAAATGGATGCTTGATGCATCTGGGGGATAGTGACTTCTCTAGTTACATCCACTAGAGACGAATTGTGTCATGCTACTCACTTGTAATAGGAGTATTGTGCCAGAGCAAGCAGCCAGGGTGCAATACATAGCTGCAGTTTAAGCAACACAAGTGGGAATTAGCTTTTTCTTATGATATTTGATCAGTAAAAAAGAGAAATGTGTGGCAACATGTTTATTTTTGACATGTCATCGGTCATTACGCATTTTATGCTAAGGTATTTTTTAACTTGAGGTACATTGTACTGATGCTAAAACATTTTTGCATCAATTTATTGAAGGTTTTTTGGTGTGTTTAATTTTGAAACAGGCATTCAGCATTCTTTCTTTATGTTTGCAACCAAGGTATCTGTTTCATATGGAAGAGCAAGACAGTAAGGGTACGATTTATCAGAGTTTTTGCATAGCCATCGCGCAAGGCGCTAAAGTGGATGCAAAATCTAGATTCAGATTTACCAAGGCACGTAAGGCCACCCTGCCTGGCTTGGTAAATCTGGTTTAAGGCATGGCAGCGCACGTCACTGCCTTGCATTACACTGCGTGGTTGAGGACATTGCATTGGGGGAGAGTGGGCTTTCATACACATCCACCGAAGCATTCTAACGCATTTCCTGATATACCAACATAGATAGACCTGGAAATGCATCAGGATTACATGCCTCTGCACCAGAGGCACAACAATGAGATATCGTTATTTCTCTTTGTAGTTTCCTGTTTCTAAGTGTGCTACATTCTGAAGTACGAAAGAGGTAAACGCACCTGATAGCTATTTGTAAGCAGAAAGGTACCACTTGCTGCACAAAACTAATCCTTTGTACAAAGCAGGCACCCTGCACCATGGTGTAATGGTACCTTGCATTGGTGCATGGCAGCACATTGTGCAACAGTGCAGACAGAGAGCTGTAAATATGGAGCATTCCTGCCCACTCCCTTTTACAAAGCTCAATGTAGCACAGCAAGTTGTATTGCTGCATTGCATAAAAGTCATATACATCTGCCCCATTGGATGTGAGTAGTTTGTGGGAAGGATGATGGTGTGGCCATTTACTATAAGGAATAAAATGCCCTCTTCAATATATTAAAATGTTTTTGCAAGTCACTTCAGAGTCCCAGAACTTGAAAAAGAAAAACTGAATTCAAACTTATTTTGCCAGATGATCATGGAACTCAGTGACTTGCAATATGCTAATAATGTATGGCAAGGGGTACTTTATCTTTACCCACATATGACTAATCCAAGTCCTATAATGTTATGCAGTTGACATTAGTAACCAATGTTTTGCAGAATTAAGCAATCAACCATGGTTTTGTAGAGTGCTCTACTCACCCGTTCAAGTCTCAAGGCGCTGAGGGGTGGCTGTGAGCAGCTCTGTTCGGGTCATACGAAAAGCCAGGTCTTGAAGTCTTTCCTGAATTGGTGAAGTGACGGGCTTCACCGACGGCCAAGGGGGAGACTTTTCCAGTCCTTGGATGTAGAACCGTGGGATGGTGGCTAGGGAAAGGTCGGCTGGGTGGAGGTTTCTCTAGGGTGCATGGAAGCAGAGGTGGTCGTTGAGGTATTGAGGTCTGATATTGTGGAGGGCTTTGTAGGTGTGTGTGAGCAGCTTGAAAGTTATTCTTCTTTTGACGGGGAGCCAGTGGAGGTTGTGGAGGTGTTAGGTGATCTCGTTGTGTCGTGGGATATCAAGGATTAGTCTGACTGAGGCATTCAGGAGGAGTTTTTTGTTGATTCCGGCATAAAGGGCATTGCCGTTGTCCAGTCTGCTAGTGACAAGTGCATGAGTGACCATTTATCTGGAGACAAGGGGGATCCAATTGAATGTCTTACGTAGTATATGGAGGGTATTGTAGCATGTGGAGGAGATGGCGTTGATCTTGATATTCATAGTGTGCTATGAGTCCAGTCTGATGCCGAGGTTGCGTGCATGGTCCATCAGGGGTAGGTTTCAAAGGGCAGGGGGGCCACTAGATGTCCATGGGGAGGGGGAGGAGCAGAGGAGCAGAGGATTAGGACTTCTGTTTTCTCCAATTTGAGTTTAAGGCAGCTGTTCTCTATCCAGGTTGCGACGGCTTTCATCCCTTTTTGGAAGTTGTGCGTAGTGATGTTGGGTTCCTTTGTGAGAGAGATGATGGGCTGGGTGTCATCAGTTTAGGTTGACAATGTTGAGCCTGTGGTTTCTGCTGATGGTTGCAAGGAGGGCCATGTAAACATTGAATAGGCTGGGGCTAAGGGAGAATCCTTGGGGTACTCCGCATCTGATCTCTGTTGAGTCTGAGAGGAAAGGGGAATCTTATTCTCTGTGTTCTGCCTGTGAAGAATCAAACATGGCAGCTTTTGATGAATTCATCCATTCCAGTAAATTTCACTTGGCTGTGCTGTCTTGTAATGTGCTTTATTGGTCAGAGTTTACCTTTTTAAAAATTGTATGTTCTAGCAATAAATATCAAGGTATGGACCATTAAGATGTTGTGATTGAGATCATGGGACTCTCCCCTTTCATTTATGTAAACCAATATTAAAAAAGATTCAATTACACTTACAAAGTTTAGGTGAGGGCCGTGCTTCATAATATTATTGTCTGAAATATACATCATGAACTAACTATTGTATACAAAAATGTTTGTCTATTGGGCCTAGGTTTTCAACTATTAAATCCAATAGGGCAATATTTTTGTAAATGATATTGAAACTCATTCAAGCATCTGCTATTGTCGTAGGGTTATGACTTTTCTTTCTGAAATTCCACAGAGAGATTACAGGCATAGTCACAGGACTCACTCATATATCTGTTCCAAAAGTTCAATGCCATTGCCGTACAAATTGGGTACTTACCTATTGAGTTGGTGATGGCCTAGCATTAAAATATGGACTCCCTCCATTATATCACTGTTCTTGTGTATGGAGAGAAATGTTGGTGTGGTGATGTTTTGTAATAGGGGAAGGGTGGAGGCAATAGGAACAGAGACACAATACCATGTGTGGTTTGAGTCATGCAGTGCAAGAGGGCATGTATTGGCGGGGCAGAAGGACCAAGGGTGTCATTCATATTCACTGTTGTGTAAAGATTCGGAATGGATCTGGAGGGTACATAATCTCAAGTCCCATGAATGCTTCTGTACCTGCTACTATCACTGTTAGGGTGATGCTGAGACTGCCTGGGAAGCACAAAGGAGAGGGATGACCCACAGGATGTGCGTGCAGTGTACAGTGTGTGGGTCAGGTCACCTGTAGTAGTTAGGGCCTTTGGAGAGTGGGAGAAAATGTATAAGAAGGTACACTTACCAACTGTGAATGAGATGATAATATTGAGGTGCGGAAGACTTTTTACTAGTGCAGTAGGACATGCTGTGACCAAGTCTCCCAACTGTGTACCAGTGGCTGACTCTAGAGCACAGGGCTCATGGTTTGATCCCCGGCGGCAGCCCAGCTCATCACCCTGTGACTCTGGAGAATAGTTCACTTCTTAATCTCCCTGATGGCCCCCAGCGCCTTGAGACACCTAGGGGTGATTTGTTCACGCTTAACAAATACTGTATACATAGTTCATGCTAATGACATTGAGTGCTGCTGTTCTTGCAATTATTATTGATGAGCTAAATTAGTCTGCCGTATTGAAAGTAGTGGAGCAGGGTGGGCAGATAGGGATGGGTACAGTTGCCTCTGTTCCAAGGCATGCCAACCTATTTTTAATTGCATGCAAGTAATGAAAACACATTTTTGACATTATCAACACATACCCATAATAGTGTTCAAAAATATAGGGGCCGATTATGATGGAGGATTTTCCGCATCCTCCGGGCCGGCGGAAGCCACCGCCGGCCCGGAGGATGCGGAAAATCCTCTGCGGACCCACCAAAGACCCACCGCCACATTAGGATGGCTGGTGGGTCCTGGTTTCCGTCCGCAGCTTTTCCGCCGCGGTTGGCTTACAACTGCGGCGGAAAAGCACTAATATGGTGACGGTGTCTCTTAGACACCGTCAGCCAAATTAGGATGCCCGAAAAGAAATGCTTTTCCACGGCAGGTTTTCCGCTGTGGAAAAGCATACGGAGCTTCACTGCGGGGGCCCGTTGCGGGCCCCCTGGGTGAAGGGGGGTGGGGGTGCACATGGGGGGTACCTATGGTACCCCCTTGCATTTGTATGCAGTAATCGGCAGCACCGCGCGGTGCCTGCCGCTTGCTGCATACAAATGCAATGTATGCATTTTTAACATTGCGGCGGGTGCAGATTGAAGCTGCACCCGCCGCAATGTTAAAGATTGAGGATGTGACCGCCACCCTGGCGGTCACATCCTAATCTGCACGGAGGGACCGGCGCAGCCCCTGCGGACGGTCCCTCCTACTCTATGGTGGCGGACGGACTTAGGTCCGTCCGCCATCATAATCGGCCCCATAATGTTTGCCTAAGTTTGTGTTTGGAAAGTTAATTGCTGATTGGCCAAAGGACTTTCAAAAGTTGTATTGTACTTCGGCAATTCCATAAGTTAAAACACAAGAAATAAATGACACCCTAAGTCCCTTCCCAGTTGTTTTCTACATATAAACACACAAGGTGCAAAGAATGGCTGTAAGAAAATGAATTATTAATTGGGGTGGATGGTAGTTCACCACAAATAACAAAGTCTGTAACCTGATAGATCCAGACAAAGGTTTCAATATTTTAAAACTCAGCTCAACCCCTGGTAGCTATTGCACAGAGGACACAGGCTTAACATAAAGAAAATGTGTAAAGCATTTAAAAGTAACCAAAAAGTTAAAAAGTCACAAATACAAAACAATAAAATTCCTACTCCTATTTATAAAGGTAGAGTGCAATGTAATAAACGAAATGATATCCACACACCAAAAATCTAAACCAGAGAACTGGAGATAAGAATTTATAAAAGTAAATAGCCACTGTTTGTGTTTGACCAGGACGTGGGTGCTATTTCATCATAATTATGTTGAGAACTGGTCTGATATACAAAGCGGATTCATTCTGGTCAAAACGTTTACCATCTGACTTAGGGGCTGAGTTAGCTACTGCTGGAGAGGGTACTCCATCGTAAAGACGACAAACTGAAGGTCCGCCACTTTTGTACTTCTCAATTGTTTGCTACAGATGATCACATGGTTCTGCTTAAAGTATTTGGAGAATTCAACAGAGCACCATAGTTTAGTTGGTTTCGATCCTTTTGGCAAACTATTCTTAAGTTGTTAGGGTTGGTCCTTAGAACCCCTCTGACATCATGTGTATTTTCTATAGGTCTATTCTCTCTCGTTCATTATTGAACTATTACATGGAGTCTTCACTCTATGAATGCACAGACTCAATAACATACAATCAATCAGCAGCTGTATTTGCAGGTCACCTCTCATGATATTAATCGTTTGCTTGGTGCCAGATTTAAAGTAAAGGTTTCATAAATAAATTTTCATGTGTTATATTTTATATTCAATCCTTTAAACTTTTAATGCTGCTTTCAAGATTCGTGTGCAAAATAATGTTGCATGTTTACGCTCTGTGTGATCCAATATATAAAAAAAAAATACTTTAATACTAATTTACTGATTGAAAGAGGCACTTAAGCAAATTTCATTAAACTATATAATCGCTGAAAAAGGTGTGAAATTCGCTTTATTTTGTTTTGCTTTGTAAATGTGAATTCACTGGTAATTATTTTATGATTTGCAGGTGTTACTTAGAAGATGGGCCTTCAAAAGGTGCCTGGCTCAACAAGTCGAATATTATTTTTGCGGGTGGTGATAAGTGGACAATGGATCCAAGAGTTTCAATTGAAGCCGCAAATCAAAGGGAATACAGTCTTCAGATACAAAGGGTGGATGTCTCGGATGATGGACCATACACCTGCACGGTACAAACTCAGCACAGCCCAAGATCAATGCTGATCCACTTAATAGTACAAGGTAAGCATTCAGAATGCAGAACGTCTTTGTTGAAGGGGCATTATATTTGCTCTATGACTTGAATATCATGTACAATTTGGAAGAGCATTACACGTGCTAAATGGGGTTATAATACATGTTTAGAAGGGAGGATAATACGGTGTTTTAGTAGGTTCTCGAGTTGTTATTCATTAATTTCAGTTCGTTTTAAACACCTCATAAATTTCAGAGCAATAAATTCCGGTGAAGCTACATTGGGGCATATTATGTTTTCCAACCATGCACAAGAAATACAAGGATCCCCCTGTATTTTCTCATTAGAGTCAAAGTTGTCGGTTGTATTGTATGACTTTCACGCGCTATTAAGGTGTCTGAAAAGATGCACTGGAATATGCCAGGATGCCTTGGGATTTAGTATTACTTGTCTCTTTTTTTATGGAGGATGACTTTTTTATATTTTCATGAATACATTCAACCGAAATAAACTTATATTAAATAAAAAGTAAAGAATGAAATATATGTGTTATTAGAACATTGGAACGTTGGGAGATCCATTGTTATCAATTAAGTGCTCCCTGCTTCTACAGTAAGGGCCCGCAGAGCAATATTCCAATGTATTACAAAGGCCTCTCGGATTTCAATCCCCTCGAGCTTCGAGAAGCCTTTGTTTAATTTGTTAGAACATTCTGTCCTCTAGTGGCAGAATGTTCTAATAGCCTCATAGCCCTTCGTAGCAGGGCTATACCGGCTAGTAAAGTCCCATCCCTTGTTAAAGTCTCTCGCCTTCGGCACAAGCCTATAATGCGGGAGCGCGCCTTTAATATCCGGTATAGCCTGCTACGGTGGGCTATAAGGCTGTATTAGTTTTAACTTATCTAGTAACTTTGTATCATTTCCTGTTGTGTCGAACAGAGTGTGCCAGCTTAGCAAGTGTGCTAGTCTCATACTTTCAAAAAAGATTTGGTAATTTATACTGTTCAGATGATGATGAATTTGTTTGTCTATGTTATTTTTGACAAGAGCTACAAGAAAAGAATAGAAGGATGATAGATGTGTCATGATTAAAAGGTTACTTTTAGGAGTTAGTGAAGTGGTGCTGCACAGTACACAGCTGAAGAAAGCTTTCCTGTAGCTTTTTTAGATGCTTAATTCAAATAAACATTGATGACAGTAATAATAATTTCTGCAAGAAACATAACCACTCAGCACCAGTCAGCAACCGAGGACTAATTTCACTAATTATTGGTGTCAGTAATATGCCTCTAATTTTCATTGAATGTTTCCATAATTGACCTCTTCAGAAAGGCCTGCCACATACATTTCCCAAATCAATATTCAGAGTGCCTATGTTCTCCAGGTCCAGTGTGAGTAGCTCATGTGTTTGTGATTAGCATTCTGTGATTTGTGTACATTACACGAGCAGAAAGGAGTAATACTTTAACATAAAATGTGCTCTGTGCTTACCCCTTCCATTTAAAGATGAAGGCAGTAGAAGTCTAAAGTTCGCACTAACAGTGTGAACATCCTGCATGAAAGTGTAATACAAGCCCTAGCAAAAGCTAATTTCCAAGTTGCGACATGCATCTATCAAGATTGCCGGTTGGTGTGACGTAACGAACAATACAAATATTGTTTACAAGGTGATATTTCTATCTGTTACTAAATGATGTGTGGCACAATGAAGTCAAGCTCTATTCATTCACTCCTAGGTCCTATGCAAAGCGTTCATTGAAATCTTCAATAATACAGGCTATTATTACCACTAGTATTGCCAACAAAGACCCCACTCTCTCAATGGTCATGTGATTCAAGGTTAAATAGTTCGTGAGCTAAGGGAACTGCTAGAAATCTATTTAAAGGTTAACACCATTGTCAGGAATTATAGTGCATCTGGTGATGGGTAGCCAGCTCCTGTCCCAGTTCAAATGACAGATGAATGAGTAATTTTGTTAATAAGGTGATTCTAGTCCTTGCTCTAAGTTTGGTTAAAGTTGTTAAGCCATCAACACAGGATGTTTCAGTTTTATATATTCTTAAGAAATTCTAGGGTCTCCCGTTACTGGAAAAATTATTGCTGGACTAGGTGCTATTCTTCTGCTATCACCCAAGTGCTAACATCCTTTTGCTACTCAACTCTTAACAAGAGTAAAGGCATTTCGATTTCAAAATCATTTGAAGTGCATAGCATTGTGATCATCTTACAATCTGCTGAGAGGACAGGGATTTCTCCCTTTTACAGGTGAAACTCAATCTGCTGGAGGTTCTGGATAGGAATAAGTAGGCATTATCACCCTATTTGATTTGTGGACAATTTGAAGGTACTAAACCGCATAGAGTTACCAAGTCAGTGGAACTCACTGACTCTCTGCCTGAGATCGAAAGAGGTGACATGTGACCCTCCTGATTAATCGAGGCACCTTTCTTGTTTTGTATTGATTTAATTCACGCTGGCTCAAAGTTAAGTATGGGATTCCCCTTGTTTCATCATTGTCACCAGCAGTGTTTGAGATGTACTTCTTGCCACTTAATGAGATCATCAGACGCCTCAATCTGCACTTTTACACTAATGCTAGCAATTTTTAAGTCTCCTGGGGGCAGATTAGCAAGAACCTCGTTAAAATTATTGGCGTTTTAGTGGCAGGAAACTGCCACTAAAATGGCGATAATGGGCTCGCTAATATGCGTTATAGGATTTCAATAGAAGCCTAGGTGAGATGTGCAGGACATCTAACCTGGGCTTCTATTGGAATTCTATAACGCATATTAGCAAGCCCATTACTGCCGTTTTAGCGGCAGTTTCCTGCTGCTAAAATGGCGATAATTTTAACGAGGTTCTTGCTAATATGCCCCCTAGTTGGGTTGTTAGATACTTCCATACCTCTAATAACTACTGCCAATATTTGAGATATCTAAGGTATGAGAGATACACAGATTAATCTGATACCAGATGGGTGTACCTCAGAACATACATTGGCTAGCTAGGTCACTATGTATCTGTTTTCAGCTTTCTAAGTAGGCGCAATGTTAAAATAATCATATTTTATCTTCTTAAAGTTTACATTGATGCTTCACTGACTGCTACAATTAAAACTAGCTGTTCTAGTGGAATTGTCCTTTTCCTTCACAATGGCATTTAGCTATGGTTGCACAGGTTGTTGGTGGTGCATATTTAAACTACCATAAAACATTTATGGAAATATTTGTAATGGCCTTCAACATTGGATGCAATGTACCTAGAATTCAGTCAGGTCCCATATATACGCTTTAGTATAGTTGAGATGTTCTTGAAAATACAGCCTAGCACTCAGTGAACAATTTAGATCACAGAAATAGTGTTCAAGCAACAGTCACAAGATTTAGTAGAAGCAGGCCTTGACTCCTGAATTATTTCCAGAAAATTGAGGAGTGTATATCTTTCTGAGAAGAGTAAATTACACTTGTATTTTATAACTTCTAGTCCTTCTTTTTGAACTTTTGGTTTATAATCCGGATGTTGTCAGGCCTGTAGCACTTTATAGGATTCTGCATTTAAATAGATTAGATTGTAATACAATTAGCGCTGCAAACAGAACTTTGAATTCATTTCTTAACAAGCCAACAAGTCATTCAGGTATTCCTTGGTAACTTTTGGGGGGAAAAAACTAAACCAAGAGATGACACTCACTTTCTGCTTTTTCAACCAGGATGAGTGCTATTCATTCTCAGTACATTTTTGCATGAATCTCCATGCCACAATTAACTTAACAGACATAAATGTTCAAGATAAACTTCACCATCAAAGCTATTAGCACCCCATGACATATATTAGACCTAGAGAACCCACGTAGCTCTTGACCTTTTACAGTGATATCAATGGGGTATGCTGACATTGTGGCACATTTTTGCTGAAAGCCATTTAGCTGGCTACATAGCACCACCTAATTAAACTTAGCGGCTGTTAGCAGTGGCGAAATGCCAGTGGGCACAGTGGAGGGAGGACATGGGCACGGAAGGGCACCCCCTAAAAAAATAAACACATCAATCAACGCAGGGCAAATACCAGCATCAAAAGTGTGATGGTATTTGCCATCAATGGGTTTCTGCATTTTAGTGAAAGAGTAACACATCAATTTTAGGAGCCCCAGCATTGACAGCAATCCCTGAATCTGTCAATAAAGTTTCTAATGAGTGGAAGGGTATAACATTGAATTTCCTGAAAACCAGTAATAAAAGTAATCTTGTCATTCCAATCCTGTTCTGGGAACTCTGAAACCTTTCATAAGGTTGTGTTTTAATATTTACCATTAGTGTTTGGTGGAGGGACCGGCAAGTGGAATGGTATATTAATGTCTCGTGTATTCCACGTGTATGATTCACCAAGATTCCCCCTCAAAACACATTGGTCGAAATTACAGAACAGGCTCTAAAGGTTCATGAACATGTAATGAGACAGGCTTGTGATAATATTAACCCTACTTTTGCCGCCCTTCGTCAAATTGAAACTTAAAACTCCAAGCGGCGAAGAGATTTGTGTACCAAGGAATGGATGTCTTTTGAATGACCAGTTTCATCATTGCATACAACACTGTATATATCTTGTTCACATTTATCACTTTTTTCACACTTCTTTCACCATATCACTTGCTCCGTTGTTACAAGTTACATGTTCATGAACCTTGGCAGCCTATTAATGTCATTTCAACACCATAACATGTAAAGAACATATGGATTTATCCTTACATACAGACCTTGATTGGTTTTATTTTGGTGTGGTTTTGTTTTTGTCGTTGTTTCTTTGATTCATGGTGTTTGCCTTTTCTTCCCTTTGCTTTTCATTGATTATTACTGAAAGGTTTGAGTATTGTTATTCAGTTAACCTAGAATCACTTCTGTACCCGACAGAACCAACATTTTTCACATTCTTGTACACCCAGGTTCTGAGGAGCACTGGATCACCCCATTATACTTGATGTAGAATGGCAGAGTTACATTTGTTCTGGGACTAAAGACTAGACCATTCATCCGAGGCAAAGCTCAATTTACAATGGTTTCAAGATGATGATAGCACTAGATTCATCGACCTTTGTGTCAGATACACCAATACCTTTCTAGTGTATAACTGAGGTGCCTTCAAGCAAATGTACCTAACCAAAAGTAGACTATTATGTTTCACAGACAAGTGTATCCACCCACTGACCAGATTAATGAGAATCATGTAAAGAGATACATTATTTGACATCACCTAAATTATGAAATGTCTATTCCTAGGAATAAAACCTCTCCTAGACATCCCCCAAGCCTCCATTAAGCCTACTCATGAGCTCTGATTACAAGGTTGAGTTTTGCAGCCAATTGGTTGTCTGTTACCTAAAGATGTCTATGGAGGTGTATTCATAATTAAATAATTTGGCTCACAAAATGCAACCTACTCTCTGCTACAGAGACCTGCCTGACTAGATCTAAATAATAGCCCAACCCCCAATAGCTCATATTAGCTGTGCCTTGATGTATTGCTTTTGTGGCCTACTACGCCACTAATTAAAATGAGCTTGCTTCCCAAAACTGATGCTTGTCCCATTCCAAGAGACTATTACTGTGGTCTAGAATACACAAGTTCATCCAGTGTTGCATAAATTAAACTTGTTTATTTTTAGTACTGGTAGTCCATTTGAAAAGTAATGCCATAAAATATGTGAGCTGTATCAATTGAACAGTGTTCACACCAAAGAATATATCTCCTGGTAAGATGTCAATACTAGAAATTTGCCAAAAAGGGTTTTCAAATATTTTTATCCATCAAATGCAAAAACACATCTTATCACAATTTTGGTTAGTGGTAAAGTGGAATCCCCAAGGGCCTGACATACTGTCTGGTCAGATAAAAAGACAATCTACAGTGCGAGGCACAGTTACAGCAGCCCTGAATAGTGACGACAGTCTTACACGCTCAATGCCTCCACCAAAATCCTTCCAGTGGAGGGTGGCAAAAGTGTATGCCACCTTATCAAGCAGACTTTCTGAGGCCCTCTTAGAGGAATGTGCATTTTCTCCATGTTATATAATGGAAACATGAATGTCATGCAAATACTAATTGACAACTTGAATTTGTTATGTTAACTTTCTATTGCTCACTCATTCAATAAGACAGAAGGGGCATTGTCTGGGCAAGCTTAGTGTTGTTTGTTAAGACCCTTTTCTTTTTGATAAAGGATTCTATATTTTCAGTCATAGGAAATATTTGAAGCAAAATTGAAACACTCCTTATGATAATTTCTCCCCTCTGCAGTCACAATCCTTAATTAAGGTTTTTATCCTAGAATCCAGTCACAAACAACAGCACCCCCAATGTAGTGTAGTTCCTATATTCCCAATAGACACTGCTCATTGGAATAATAGATCCTATAGATTTGACGTAGGACTTAGGTCAACTAGGTCTCTATCAAATATATTAGACTTAATTGTGAGTGCCAGCTAGCTCAGAGGTCACTAGAAACTTTCTCAAATACACAAGAAAGGATTTGTTTCTGACAACTGCATAAACATGACAACTTTGTTTCCCCAAGAATAAAGTATCTTCAGAGTCGTGGAAACAATAGATAGATATTTTACTCAGTCAATCGTGCATGCTTTGTTTCATCAGAGGTGCAGAGAAATAGAGAGACGGGTGTTTTCAATAAAAGGATTTTTTGAACAGCCTTCTTTCTCATGCAAGTAAAGTGAACTGCTACAATCGTGATACTGGTTGCAAAGTATAATGTGTACTGCAGGAAGAGTATTATAAAATAATAGTGTAAAAGCATTGTATGGTTTCTAAATCATAGATAAATATATACATAAATAACAAAGGCTAAAAGTACTCAACTGGTGCTTCTAAAATACGCTTACCCCAATGTACCTAACCTAAGTCTAGTACGAGGGAAGAAGTAAGTGAGGTGTAGCATAGGTTTAGTTTTTCTTTGCCAAGATTCTATCCAAGATTTCTCTTTAGGTCTAATCAACTCCGTACCTTTGTTTTAGAATGAAGGAGGTCTGGTACCTCTGTCTCGGGACTCGATTTCTCAACACCCCGCAAGGGGAGCTTGAAAACACTGGAGCTGGATTCTCGCCGGGAGAAATGCACCCTCTCGATCAGTGCGTCAGCTGGAGGGTCGGCTTCCTACGGCACTTGCAGTAGCGAGCTGCGTCGGGCAAGTAGAAAGTCGAGCGCCTCCGAACCACCGTGTGTTTGCTAAGGCAAGTGTAGGCATACTTATACCTTGAAGGTGCCTAGTTTGACGTAAAGTCGGGCATAATAACGTCATCAATGAACCCCAAGGGAATGGTTGTTCTTTGAAAACTCCCTGAATTCTTGGACAAATCAATATTCAAGCAAGGGGATGTCCCTGACTGCTTAAGCCGATATTTCCAAGAAATCGTTGTGGCATTTTGGAATGAGTGGAAGTAGCCATGCCTGTATTTGGACTGCCCGGGCTTATGTCTAAATATGGGTATGATTTCTATGCCTATATGAGGGCAATGTGAATTGTACCTATATAAGGGCATAAATCAGTAAATTTGTCTCGGATCCTAAAACGCCATACAACACCAATGCAAGAGTATTAAACCATTAATTCAATCATTCCACACCAAAGCAAAGCCAATTGTCATAACCTGATGGAAATGCCACTTTAAGTATGAGTTTCAACTCTCAGTGATGTGTTTCACCCTGATCGAACATTATTAAAGGGATGGACAAGATATGGTAAGAGCTCAATGAAGATTGTGTAAGGGCTAATAACAAACAATTCCAATGTCATGCAGGGAAAAAAGAAATGAGTGAGGGGGTATCAATGTACTCTACAATAGCAGTAGAAAACTCCAGAAGATATGGCATGCCTCACTGTCCCACCCCCATTGTTTGTTTCAGATTTGTTAGGCACAAACAGCAACTAGTACGTGGATGGGATAGGCATAATACATAATCAATTAAAATAAAACTATCTCTAAATAACCTCACAATCTCAAAACTCTTTTCCTTTAGCATTATATACTCATCTCAGATTATGTCAAACATTCATTTCATCACCATTTTTGGAGCACATTCAATCTATGTGTAGCCCATATATCTGTGTGGTATTTATAATCAGACATCTGCGATTTAATATGAAGTTGTTCACAGCAAGTGTGATGTCATTTATTGGTGTGTGAACAATGAATAGGGGCTGATACGTTAATCAATCAAAATTAATTAATTTAGACAATCTCTAGGGGCCAGATGTAGGTAGGACCTATTTACCGATTCTTAATTACCGAAGTTTACCGATTCGGTAATTAAGAATCGGTAAATAAGAAGGGGGGACATGTAGGAGCATCCAGATGTTTCATTTACCGAATCGGTAAAAATCTGTATTTACCGATTCGGTAAATACCGACCGGTAATGCCCATTCATTCCTATAGGCTTTGAAGCCCATAGGAATGATTGGGCATTACCGATTCGGTATTTACCGAATCGGTAAATACCGAATTACACAAGGGTGCAGGGGGTGTCACTTTGACACCCTCTGGCACCCCCAAAAGAGGCTCGGGTGCCATGTGGCAGGCATACCTGCCCTAAGGGCAGGTCTGCCTGTCATATGGCATAGGTGTGCATGCACACATGTGCATGCACACCGGAATCGGTATTTTACCATCAAATAGATTTGATGGTAAAATACCGATTCTGTAAGGCTTGTGGGACTCAGTAGAGTCCCACCTACATCTCAAATTTACCGATTCGGTAGAAATACCGATCAGTAAATTTACCGATCGGTAATTTTACCGAATCAGTTACACATGCCCCTACATCCCATTTCTGTAATACCTGTCGGTAACGGCCGAAAATACAGATTTTCGGCCGTTACCGACCGACCTACATCGGGCCCCTAGTCCCTTAAACTGCAAAGTGAGGGGAAAAACAGCAGCACATTGCATAGATTTAAATAAATTGAGGCAAACATTGAAGACAAATAACAGCATCTCAATATTGCACCTATAGTCAATTCATATAGAGTGGCAGACAAATAAAAACTAGATTTATGCATAATTTAAAATGCGTCATGCTGATGATATATACGTAAACATAAAGGGATCAAACTTGGACCTAACAAAGCGTATTCATACCTAAGCTTTAAGCAAATGCTAAGATTTTTCTTAGAGTGAAGTGATCTTTTACGTTTATTGCTGTGGAGCAGTTTGCCTCTTCTTCTTGAGGTAAGAATTAAAAACATATCATAATACTCAGTGCAACTTCTTGATATGACAGTAAAATTTGCTCTCAGCGGTTGTTTACTAAAATTCAAAAGAGCAAGATACAAAGGGCTGAGGGCATCAAGTGTTAAATATTTACTTCAGATCTGCAAAGAGGTGAGTTACTGTCAGGACAGGATAGGTAAGGTTTGTCAAGGGTCGGCAAAGCCCTATGGTAATCATGACTAAACCCATATGTAAGACACATTCACCTAACTACCTACCCTTCTGTTCCCAGTGTGGGTCGGATTTTACAGACAACTGTACAAAGAAAACAGGTATGTTCAAATGGCTTAAAGTAGAGCAGTGTTCCCAACACCAGCCAGTCTTAAACATATTTGCTATGGACCTACACAAGGGGCGTAAAGGTAAGATATTGACGATTATGGCCTCTGTGTGGTCTAGTGGTTTCTGTTATCTCTGAGATTGTTGGTTTCTGGCCAGTAATTGTTCACATATTTGATCTAAATGGGGTGGTAATCAACGGGCAGCTACGTGACCGTATTATCTGAGCCTGAGGCTTGAATACTGAGCTGAGGCACTAAGGAATTTAGGACAGTGGTTACATTCCTTAGTGTTTTGTTCACGTTTTCCAGAAGTTTTATAAGGTTGGTAATGACTTGCGGATGAGCTTCTTTCAAAAGTAATTTGATGGCCACTGGTATTGACTGCGTCCCTTCTTTAAACAAGAGATATCGGAGGAAATTTCTACGTTCATCAAGTAGGGCAGGGCAAATACAAAGCAAACGTGCTAATGATTTTTGGTGGAGACCAAATAAATGATATGTTTTAGTGGCTGGGTGACGCATCTACGGGGGCAGTACATCTAGTGATGAGGAGCAGCCCATCTGAAGTTGGCAAAACATAACTAAATAGTACGACTAGATGATCCTGGAATGCAACCCCTCTTCGAGCATAAGAGGCAAGGACTACATTGGCATGTTTTTTTTACTTATGGTCTGGTAGTCATATGCAAAATATTCCATTTGCACCAATTTTTTTAGCTACTTAAAGTACTGATGTGGTACATTGTGCTTCCACAATGCTGCTGCACCCTGTAGATCCAAGACATCTGTAAGAGTATTTGACTAAGCATTTGGGGGACCCAGGCTGTTTTTGAGTATGGCTTCTAGCTTGATTAGATCTTTCAAAGAGCCTTTTTTTTGCAGCGCATGCTGAGTGCATGTGCTTTAGGATACTGGCCTTCTATGTGAAAAGCTGGGTGGTAGCTCAACTTGAGTTCCATCCTGATCTGGTTGGGGAGGTGTTATACAGGGGTTTGAACAATGACCTGAAGATTGCACTCTGAGAAGTGTTCAAAAAGATTCCGAACTCTCTGGAAAAGCTTCTGTCCCGTTTGCCAATGTCAGAATAAGTTTAGCATTAACTACTTACAGCCATGGTTTAAGAGAGTGCTCATTTGTGCTTTTAATGATGGTTTGGAAAGCAAATTGTTGTGAGACAGATTTTGGTTTTAATGATAATATTATGCGTTAAATGGCCTCCCTTGTCATCCTGCCTGCACCCCAGATGTTCTCTGCGTTTGCAATGGCCCGGCAATGGTTGTTTAGATGCCATGCACTGCCTTTTTACGTTTTTTCTGCCAAAGATCACAATATTTGTTTTTTTGAAGTTTGTGATAACATTTGAGTTACAATGATTGTGTAAGATGTCAAGCAGTCTTTGTAGCCCCACTGGTGTTTGGCTTAAAAGTACTATGTCATCTCCATAAAGGAGCGAGGTGATGTGATGGTTTGCAAATTGTGGTGCATGGCTGATTACTGAGTTTAATGCAGGTGCTAGGCCCCAAATGAACAGATTGAAAAGAGCTGGAGCTAGTGCACTCCCTAGCTTGATGGCTTGTTCAATGTTTATTTTATCAGAAACTGCTGCATTATATTCCAGTTTTACTCTGGCCCATTTGTCAGAGTAGAGTAGCAAAATGCTGCGAAGCAGTGGTTCTGGGATTTGCCTTGCTTAGGCGCAGATATGATTGTATATTTCATCAAAAGTGGGGAATCTAAAGGAATCCTTTGAATTCAGCTTTTTGTAACTGACATATGGAATTAAAAGTATTGGTGAATACCAAAAAGTGTTATATATGCACCCACAAATGCATGTAAATTAACGTGAGAAGATATAATACTTTCTCATGAATCTGGCCTTCAGTATCTGTCTTGTTTTGTTGTTAATGCGGTTAAAGTTTTGAATAGATCTCACAATGCACTCATATATTACTGCACTCAAGATCAATATCCCAAGCGAATATGTTTTTTTTGCATTAGTCCCCAATCTATTTTCCTTTGTATTTCCCATTTCTTTTAGCTCTGTGCTCATACATATATTTACCAACCTGAGAACAGCTTGCTCTAATTGTGTTGAATTCACACTCAAGCAATATTTCTGATTCATTCTAAGAACATCTTGTTGGAACTTTCAAAGGGAATATCAAATACGATATTCAATGAGGATAATATTGTTTTTAATATGTTTGGTCCCACAAGTATAAGAAGCACAAGTATAAGAAGCAATGAATTCCAAAGGATAGCTTCAGTATTCCCAAGGTTTTAGCCTGTACTTTTTAAACATCAAGAAATATGAAGTCCAAGGTATCTGACACCAATATGTTCATTTTAATAGTTAAAATGGAGAGATTGTAATCAAAAGTGTAATTTCTGTCTCTGCTAAAGATATGGGGTCATATGTAGGTAAATGGCATTTACCGAATCGTAAATACCGAATTTTACAGATTCGGTATTTACAAATCGGTAAATGCCATGTAGGTAATTATTCGGCAACAATTACTGAATCGGTAAGATTCGTTAATTACCGAATCGGTATTTACCGATTCAGTAATTGCCATTTATTTCTATGGGCCTTAAGGCCCATAGGAATCAATGGCAATTACCGAATCGGTAAATACCGATTCGGTAAAATTACCGAATTGTCAAGGGGGACAGGGTGTCACTTTGACACCCTGGTGCACTCATGATTCTGGCTTGTGTGCCATGTGACATACATACATGCCCTTAGGGCATGTATGTGTGCCACATGGCACAGGTGTACATGCACAGATGTGCATGTACACAGGAATTCATTATTTACCATGCAATAGTATTTCATGTTAAATAACGAATTCCGAAGGGCCTGTGGCACTGTTTCCAGTGCCACCTACATCCCATATTACCGATTGTGTACATTTACCGATTCGGTAATTTACAGATTCTTCAAATTTACTGATTCTGTAAATTTACAGAATCGGTAATTTTCTGGCCCCCTACATCTGAAACTACAAATAACGGTCGGTAACGGCCGAAATCGGCCGTTACCGACCGGGATTTGGCCACCTACATATGGCCCATGATGTACAAAACAAAACTTTGCTTCCTGTGATTTGAGATTATTAATGTATAAAGATGTCAATCAATCAATCAATCAATCATGCCATTTGTATAGCGCACTACTCACCCGGGAGGGTCTCAAGGCGCTTGGGGGGAGGGGTATGCTACTGCTCGAACAGCCAGGTCTTGAGTTGTTTCCTGAAGGCGAGATGGTCCTGGGTCAGCCGAAGGTGGATGGGGAGGGAGTTCCAAGTCTTGGCAGCCAGGTAAGAGAAGGATCTTCCTCCGGCGGTGGCTCTTCGGGTGCGTGGTACGGCTGCGAGGGCGAGGCTGGTGGACCGTAGCTGGCGGGTGGGCGTGTAAAAGGTCAGGCGGTCGTTGAGGTACTTGGGGCCCAGGTCGTGGAGAGACTTGTGTGCGTGGGTGAGGAGCCGGAACGTGATCCTCTTGTCGACGGGGAGCCAGTGCAGGTTCCTCCGGTGGCTGGAGATGTGGCTGCGTCGGGGGACATCCAGGATGAGTCGGGCGGAGTCTTTTCTGTAGCTTGGCTGTGGTTCCGGCTTAGAGGGCGTTTCCGTAGTCCAGTCGGCTGGTGACGAGTGCCTGGGTGACAGTCTTCCTGGTCTCGGTCGGGATCCAGCGGAAGATCTTGCGAAGCATACGCAGGGTGTTGAAGCACGATGAGGAGACGGCGTTGACTTGTCTGGTCATCGAGAGGGAGGGGTCCAGGATGAAGCCCAGGTTGCGTGCGTGGTCGGTTGGCTTGGGTGCGGTGCCCAGGGCTGGGGGCCACCAGGAGTCATCCCAGGCGGAGGGCAAAGATCCCAGGATGAGGACTTCCGTCTTGTCCGAGTTCAGTTTCAGGCGGCTGTCCTTCATCCACTCTGCGACGTCTTTCATCCCTTCGTGTAGGCAGGTTCTGGTGGTGTCGGGGTCTCTGGTGAGGGAGAGGATCAGCTGGGTGTCGTCGGCGTAAGAGATGATGTTGAGGTTGTGCTGGCGTGCGATGGCTGCGAAAGGTTTCATGTAGATGTTGAAGAGGGTGGGGCTGAGTGAAGATCCTTGCGGGACGCCGCAGATGACTTCGGTGGCCTCGGAGCGAAACGGGGGGAGGCGGACTCTTTGTGTTCTTCCGGCGAGGAACGAGATGATCCACTCCAGTGCCTTCTCTTGGATACCGATGTTGCTGAGGCGCTGGACTAGGGTGCGGTGGCAGACCGTGTCGAACGCAGCGGAGAGGTCCAGGAGGATGAGGGCCACTGTTTCCCCTTTGTCGAGCAGGGTCCGGATGTCGTCGGTGGCTGCGATGAGGGCGGTCTCGGTGCTGTGGTTGGCTCTGAAGCCGGACTGCGAGGGGTCGAGGGATCCGTTCATCTCGAGGAAGGCGGTCAGCTGTCTGTTGACGATCTTCTCGATGACTTTAGCAGGAAATGGGAGGAGCGAGATGGGGCGGAAGTTTTTGAGATCGGTGGGGTCCGCTGTAGGTTTCTTCAGGAGGGCGCTGATCTCGGCGTGCTTCCAGCTCTCCGGGAAGTTGGCGGTGTTGAAGGAGGCGTTGATGAGGTTCCGGAGTTGGGGTGCGATGGTGGAGTCGGCCTTGTTGAAGACGTGGTTTGGGCAGGGGTCGGTCGGTGATCCGGAGTGGATGGTGTTCATCGTGCGGGCTGTCTTCGTTGGTCACCGTGGTCCAGGTGCAAAGGGTGGCGGTGGGGGGCGTTGGTTCGACGGTTGGGTGCGTGGGTGGGGCGCCGAAGCTGTTGTGGATGTCGGCGATCTTGCGGTGGAAGAACGAGGCGAGGGAGTCGCAGAGGTCTTGTGACGGAGTGATGTCGTTGGTGCCGGTGCTGGGGTTGGAGAACTCCTTGACGATAGTGAAGAGCTCTTTGCTGTCGTGGGCGTTGTTGTCCAGTCGTTCCTTCAGGGATTTCTTCTTGGTGGTGCGGATGAGCTGGTGGTGCTTGCGGGTAGCGTGTTTGAGGGCGGTCATGTTGTCGGTGGTCCGGTCGAGGAGCCAGGCTTTCTCGAGGGTGCGGCAGGTCTTCTTGGAGTCCTTGAGGTCGTCGGTGAACCAGGATGCCTTCTTGCTTCTGGGTCTGCTGGGAGGGTTCTTTAGTGGCGCAAGGTCGTCGGCGCAGGCGGTCAGCCACTGTGTGAAGTTGCGGGGTGCCTCGTTGGGGTCCGTTGTGTTGGCGGGTGGGCTCTGGCTGAGGGAGGTGGTGAGCTGGTCTGCGGTGATCTTGCTCCAATTCCTGTGAGGTACCTGTTGCGGGTGGTGGTGGGTCGTGGATCTTTTGAAGCTGAAGTGGACGCAGCTGTGGTCCGTCCAGTGGAGTCTGGTGGCGTGGCTGAAGGTGATGTACTTGCTGGAAGAGAAGACGGGATCAAGCGTGTGGCCGGCGTAGTGGGTGGGGGTGTTGACCAGTTGCTTGAGTCTGAGGTTGGTGAGGTTTTCCAGCAGGGCGGTGGTGTTGCGGTCTTTGTTGTTCTCCAGGTGGAAGTTGAGGTCCCCGAGGAGGATGTAGTCAGTGGAGGGGAGGGCATGCGGGCTGATGAAGTCTGTGATGTCTTCGCTGAATTGTGTGCGTGGTCCCGGGGGTCTGTAGACGAGGGTGCCTCTGAGGGTCGTCTTAGGGTCGGTGTGAATCTGGAAGTGGAGATGTTCGGCTGCGGTGAAGGAGTCGTTGGTGTCGGTCGTGATGCGGATGGTGTTCCTGTGGACGATGGCGATGCCACCTCCGGTCTGGTTGATGCGGTCCCTCCTGATGATCTTGTACCCGTCCGGGATGGCGATGGCGATGTCGGGTGCAGAGGAGGCGTTCATCCAGGTTTCCGTGAGGAAGGCGACGTCCGGTCATGTAGCGTCGAGGAGGTTCCAGAGTTCCACGGCGTGTCTGTGGACGGAGCGGGTGTTGATCAGGATGCACTTGAGGTGGTTGCTGCTGGTGTTTGTCTTGGCGGGTGCAGGGCAGGTTCGGTGAGCTGCGCGGTCGCTCTAGGGGCGTCATAAGTAAGGAGCCGGGAGGGAGGAGCAGCTGGGTGGCGGGAGCGGGGCGGCGAATGGAATCACAGGGGGGCGGGGCCGCAGGGAGGCAGCGGCGGGAAATTCCAAGAAGCAGCAGGCAGCGGGAAATTCCCAGGAGCAGCGGGAAATTCCCAGGAGCAGCGGGCAGCGAGCAAAGGAATCTGCAGGCAGGAGGCGGCAAAGGCAGGAGCGGCAGCAGTGAGTGGGGCGACCAAGCCCTGTGGAGGACTGAGCGGTCACACTCTGTGGTCCCCTACGGTCCCCTTAAGTAAGGAGCCGGGAGGGAGGAGCAGCTGGGTGGCGGGAGTGGGGCGGCGAATGGAATCACAGGGGGGCGGGGCCGCAGGGAGGCAGCGGCGGGAAATTCCAAGAATCAGCGGGCAGCGGGATATTCCAAGGAGCAGCGGGAAATTCCCAGGAGCAGCGGGCAGCGAGAGAAGGAATCTGCAGGCAGGAGGCGGCAAAGGCAGGCAGGAGCGGCAGCAGTGAGTGGGGCGACCAAGCCCTGTGGAGGGCAGAGCGGTCACAAGATGTGTTATATTGTTAAAATGCTTCGGTTACATTTAGTTATTGGTTGACCATTTCAGGAGTGTACATTGCAATGAAAACTCTGAGCATAATATTTTTAAGTTTTTGTCTTTGTCAGTAGCAGTTACAGCTTGTAGGTTTTTTCTGGTTCTGGTTATCTCTATTGTGCTGCTTGTTGTTTATAAGATGCAAATACATATGTGTTAAAAATAAACACTTTCTGATCATTACCAACAAGAATGGATTTGTATATGGTGTTCTTAGCAGCATGTTTCTACATAATTTAGTGGTCAATATAAACAAGATGCCAGTATGAATGTTTACGGAGGGGTACTCCTCATATTGGGTAGCCTGAGGCCTGTTTACCTTTCTGATGACTTTAATATTTTATTTATTTATACATTTTCATTGCATTATTCATCAAAACCGGTGTTACAAGAGCTATACAACAGAAGACTGCAATTCATTCCTATATTCTAACACCTTATATTATATTATATTAAGTTCCCATTGAGAAATATTTTAGTCCCAACGCAACTTAGCATTCTTCCATAACTGTGGTAATATTGTTATGTGTCAAGATTCATTAACCACTTCTTTTATTCGATCGGGGCATTAATGTTATATTTTGGTACAGGACAGATGAAGGGAATACAAGAGAGGCTGTTTAGAACATGACCTGAGGGTTCTCTGGATTTATTCGTTCTTGCAAGAAATTATGGGGCATATTATCAAGGGGGTTTATCTCCGCTTTTTTGGCTTTAAAAGCCAAGAAAGCGGAGATAAAATTATCTCCCTAGCGACAGCTAGTAGGAGATAGCGACCATCTTGGGCCCCACTTTGCATGTCAGTGATATTTATCACTAATGACATGCAAAGTGGGCGTGCCAAGATGTTAGCGACTGGAAACAGTCGCTAACATCGCTATCTCCTATTACCAACTTATGGAGATATTCGCGCTAATCGCGAATATCTCCAAAAGCTAACACCTGCCCTGAGCAGTTCTTAGCTATGTTATCCAATGGGAGGTGGATAACATGGCTAAGATCATTAGCTCGGTAATGCATGAATATCGCTGACTTTTCAGCGATATTCATGCATTGCGGTCGATTTTTATCGCATTTGCGATAAACCTTGGTAATACCAAGGTCTATTTGTTGAACTCATTCAGGCATTAGAGATTATTTTCCAAGATACCTTTTAAAAAATCTATTTTTAATTCATCCTTCAGCAGCTTCCAACACACTATGGAGCAAAGCGTTTTCCTGTACATCAGTGATTTTATGATTCTAGTAATATCTCCAAAATATATTATTCAGTAAAACACAATTTTCAAATGCAAAAATAGCAAAGTGCCACTATATGTGTTGTTACTTCTACACAACCCCTTAGATACAATCCTTGATGATGTATCCTCCCAAAATATAGGCAGCGAATAAACTTCTAGATGCAGTCAGACTATTGAAATGCAAAGCATATTTGAGGTGCATTGCTAGAACAGTATGTTGAAGAAAATATCTTTTTGATGGTCATTATTACCCTAAGCTTTCATTACTTCCATCAGTGTTTTCTTCTTTTTTTATATCAAAGAGCTTAGTAGAAAAAGAAATAGCAATAAACAACAATTTGGTCATTTAGCCCAAGCTATATAGTTTTACAGTTTATCTGTAGGTTGCTACAAGGAAAGCGATCAATGTACAGTCTATTCCATGTGCAAAACATGGTACCTCAAAATTATTATTAGGAAAAGGTACATGTAAAAATGACGTAAATTGACCTACATTATTATGCCATAGGAGGATGTATAAATACGATTTGTGCCACTAAATGTCTATTAATAGTTACAAAACAAGTATTTTTGTTCACTGAGATTGAGGAAATCATTCTAAAAACATGTCTGTAAATTGTACAATGTCAGTGATTTAAAAGCCCTGACTGCACACAATAAAAAAATATAGATTAAGGAAAGCATTGCATGAATATGGTAAGGGAATAGAATTGTACCAGTATTATTTGCTGATTTTTAATATCCATTTATCACGTGCTCAGAGGTGTACCTCAAGTTTTTCAAGCAGGTTGCCCATTCTGTGCTTGCTTCATATAACTGATTTCGAGGAATGATTATTTCTTCATTGCAAATACAGGTAATTCAATATCTTTTGACAAAGAATTCTGAACTGTGGGAACAGAAGCTAATTCTAGACGTATGAAAATGACCTGAATCATGTATTTAGCAGAAGCTTCATCTAGCCTTCGAAGACAAATGCTTACTGTAGCAGAATATGTTGTAACAATGTAATGCCCTGGACTTTCTGCCTTTGGATTCCTTGCTTTTTTAAACTTTTGCTTTGAGTGAGCCTCACTGCTGATATGCCATTTAAGTTCTGTTAAAATAGGTTGAGTTTTAGCTGCCAGAACCCATCTGTTGGGATAAGTTATGCTGCTGCATTGTAGAAATAAAATGCTCTGGGCTAGTTTCATGTCATCACATGTACATATGTGTTTGAACATGTATGAATGTGTGTGAGACCATCATCTAACTGGAATCTGCACACACATAGTTTGTCATAGAAGGGACACTTAAGGAATTGGTTCTAACTTGGTCTAGGCCTTATAATGTGAGAGGGTATTAATAGTCTGACTAATTGGAAGTGCAGTGATTACTGAAAATTGTGTGTATTATACACCTTGGGCAAAATCTGTGCCAAATTACTATTTCACTATAGTGAGGCATAGAGACCTGTGTGACACACTGATCGTATGGCAAAAATGAACCAGATATTACCGACCCAATAGTCACTTTTGTCATATTTGTGCGCATTCTGGCACTTGAGGATTGCTCATATATATCTAACTCAGTTTCTAATTTGATTCCCAGCCTTAGAACCATTGGCTAGGCCACGTTAAGTACTCTGCTGACCAGCTAGAAGCTCAAATTCCTTCTAATACGATAGTGCCATTTGTAAGCACTTGGACTTGTTCCTGGGAAAGGAAACAGTAGGGATGGAATCAGTATGTGGTAATTACTTCTCACACTGCACCCGGCCAAGGAATACTCAACCAGACAGAAACAAAGATGTATAACCAGACTTCTGGAGCCAATAAACGGAGGGTCATCCTTTTGAGGTTTTGGAGGGGAGGCATCAGGCAGCTATGACAATTAGGGGCTGGGCTTAGCCTCTAAGAGAAGGTTTTTCAACAGACCACCTCAAGTCACCATCTTGAATGCTGTTAAGAAGGGTTGGGAAAGGGATGGAATGATGTGCCATTCCTGTATTAGACCGAGGTGTCTACATTGTAACTTTCCTCCTCCACATCTTTCATTTTTCTTTAAAACTTTATTCAGAAGCATAAAACATCCATAAAAGCATCACACAATGTGAACAACTTCAATATACAGTTCATACCTTAAGACTAAAGAGTATGCATAAGTGAAAATACAATATGAAAACAAGATAACATTATCATATCATATGGCTGCAACATTTCAGAGTGCATAGGCTTGAATACGTGTCCTACCCAGATATTTCGAAGGGCTCGCTGTATAAAACACTCTCCTTATTAAATAGTTACTAAGAAAAAGGTATTTAAACCAGTCTACATCAATCAGTGTTCAAAGCATCTTATATCTATTTCAGATTTCACTGAGTATCAGTAATTCAGATATTAATGTAAAATATTAAGGAAAAAATAAAAGATAAAACAAGATATACATTCTTTTTTAGGTACTTTGATTCATCAATTTCATCTTGCATTCAAAATAAAAAGACAGAGCAGCCCAAATTCCCATGGCACTGTTGGCCTATACATAAACTGAACCAGTGCAAGAGAGGAGGACAAAAACCTTGGTTCAGGTCCACCATGCCCTCCATCTTCACTGGTCCTAAGATACATAGAGCTCGTTCAATTAAAAGAGGGCAAAGATGCGATGTATTATACATTCAATACCCATTTCTTTTAGTAACATAGATCACACTACCTGAATCCATAGAGGGTTTGTACCCTATGCCCTATTCCAGATAATTGCTAATGAAATATTAATGTGCAGGGTGACATTGTGTAAAACAGAGTGGTCTAATTATCGGTAGGATGTAACATTTCCTAAGTTGACTATAGAATTTAGAGAACAGAACCACATGTATAGTGTTCTGGGGCATCACGTCAACACAGGGGCAATTGGCTATATGTATAGACCAGTCGTTTATTTTTGGGAAACTAATTAGTCGATCAAATATCTCATGTCTGAGGCGGGTCAAGGCAAACCTATGCCTTGCATTAAGTACACCTCAGGTGGGTTAGAACCCAATCATCTTGCAAAGCTTCTAGGAGCCATGCACGCTTTGGTAAATTGTAACTTTCTTTACACAATGGCCTTGTTCCATAAACCATAAACCATCCTTGTCGAATAGATGCTCAAATAAGAAAAGTTATTAGTAAAACCAATATTCTTACTGTTTATTTTTATGTCTCTGCATGTCTTATTATTCCTCCTGCATTTTGTTTGGTTGACTAAGAGGCCAAGTTCCGTCATATATTCAACAAAATTGGAGAGCAAGGACTGAAGGGCCAACGTTGTGCGAGCCATAAGAATGGCATCATGGGCATAGAGGAGGGCCGGGACAGGGTGCATTCCTATTTGTGGGAGATCTTTAGAGGATGCCGCAAGCACCTCACACACTCTGTTTATGTTTAATGAAAACAGGAAAGGGGCCAGGATGCATCCATGTCTCTCCTATCTCTCTATTCTGAAAGCGTTGGTACATTCTCCTCTAATGCTGCATCTAGTTCTGGCTTTGCATTCCGAATATAAGTCCCTTACAAAGTTGATATTTGGTGCCTCCACCCCATATCTTTCATTTTTACCATGGTTTAGCATGTATAATGCAGTCAAAGGCCAATGAGAGATCAGCAAACGCTAAGGAGATGCTCTGCTTTTTGATGTTAGCATATTTTCCAATTAGCATTTTTAAATTGAAACTCCGCTCTATTGTCCCAATCCCAGAGTGGAAGCCATATTGTACACAATTAACACGTCTTTGTAGACTCCTGCAGTGTTTCTTTAGCTCTGTTCCCCAAAACGTTTACAACTATGGGATTATGGATGAGAGTCTAACAATAAGTCCCTCGCAAGTAGTCCCACAAGTGGTCCTAAAGCATGGAGCAAAAATAGAAGTCACAGGTGCAGAGTAAGGAGAAGTGGAGAAAAGTACCTCGCTTCTATTGGTGCCAGTAATGTTGGAATGAGCCATCCGGTCGTTCTCCAAACTTTAGCTGGCACCAGCAAATAGACAGACCCCTGCCAGCTAGTGAATTCAACTTTCTGCAAAATTGCTACATATTGACTGTGAGCAGTCTTCCCCGCTGGCAAAGTCCCCCCTTCCGATTTGAAAGTCCAGCTGGGGGTAGATCTATGATGAGTGCCTATTTTTCACCCTCAAGGGAGGTGACCTCACCCGGCTCATCCTGACACCGACGGGTGCATGGAGGGTCCGCCCTTGCCTTGGCATGGCCCAGGCACACATCCCGTGCCGCAGGATTTATCTTGTGCTTAAATGCTGTGCCGACTGGTATTGACGTTCACCCTCCTTAGGGCAATGGCATCTGGGAATTTGAGTCCCCCACAGACCGGGTCTGGCTTTAGTGCATCCTGCGGCGTGGAGTCATCAGGTGCTTACATGCAGCGCAGATCGATTATCATTGGCTCCTCCTAAGGGCAATTGCAACTGGGGCTTTGAGTCCTCCACAGAGCAGGTCTGTTTTCACCACTTAAAAATCTTTGCATGTGGAAAGGAGTGACAGAGAGGTAGAAAGAGAGAAAGAGAGAGAGAGAGAGAGAGAGAGAGAGAGAGAGAGAAAGAAAGAGTGAGAGAGAGAGAGAGAGAGAGAGACAGTGAGAGAGAGAGAGACAGAGAGAGAGAAAGACAGAAGATGAATTTTGCAGGCCTGAGAAAGAACATACCCCTGTCTGGGGTGCTGGAGCACACTGGCCCTTGACTTGACAGGACGTACCTCTCCAGCCAGGGCCAGTGGTACTGTCTACCTTACATCCTCCTAGGGACAGTAGAGGGGTAGCTCTGCTTGGGAACCCTGGAGCAGAATGATTCCCCGTGCGCTTCTGAGAACTGGGCAGGAAGAGGAGTACCCATTATGAGAAAGTTGTCCCTTAACTTCTGATAACATTTGGGTACTCTTCAAATAGCCAAGGAAGTCATGAGATCTGAGGAGTGCAGGCATGGAGGGTATTCTACTTTTGTGGCTCAACTGTGTCCCTGGCTGGACCGAGTATTGAGCTAAAGTCCAGCAAAATTAGGCTCCCACAAAGATAAACACATTTTGTGGCAAGGAGGACAAAAATCATATAGGTGTCCACCAGGAACTAAAGGACAAAAATCATTCAAATTGTCCCTGCAGTGCATATGAAAATAAAGAGAGAAGCCTGGTGCCCGGGAGAACCAGTGGAGTGTGCATAGTGATCCACTCTTCAAGCTTCTTGAAGCCTGGGGGAGGGCCAAGGCCACAGAGATAGACTTGAAATTATTTTGTGAGAAAGGCAGGTATGCCTCCCCAAGCATCGTGGTAAAATACTTGGGGGCCTCAGTTTCCGGGGAACGGTGCAATGAGCAACAAAAAGACCCTTAATATGAGTCAAGGCGCACACCGAGATTTACTGGGTCACCTGGGTTCCCCATTTCCCAGGAATCAGAGGCACAGGATAGTGGTGCTTTTCTGGCCCCCATTGCTATGGTTGGGGGGCAGGTGCCCCAAACATTAAGCCCACATCCTGATTCCACCAGCGCTGGCTGCCAGCTGTTGGCAGAACAGAAGAAGCAGACTCCCATATGTCTTTCAGGATTTATGCTGTGGACATAGGGAGCCAGCACAGCCTACAGAGGCTTTGGATCTCCCCTTGCAGCCCCCAACGAAAATAAGCGTGGGACCGGGGTACCCCTTACCAAAAAAGAATATGGAACGTCATTGTTGCAGCATAAGGCTGATAGTTAAATATGTACTGCCACAAAGGGGGAGGGGCACTACCAATGGTTCACCAAGTGGTTTGAATGCTGCCAGAGGTGTGGAGGGCCCCAGAGTGTTCCTAAAAGTTTAGAAATGTTGCCTTTTGTCTCCCAGGGGATCATGTTGATAAACCTTGGAAATTGCTGCTCTGTTTTCGAGCACTCCTGGAGTCTGGACTTTTGTACGGTTGCACTGGAGCATAGGGTTCCCTGTTGGTGGGATGTAATGGTGTGAAGGAGCATTGGAAAAGTATTAACAATATTAATGCACACAGGTTATTAACATTGAAACACTTTATCAGCAAAGGTAAAGTTAACAGTAATCATTGCAAGTATTATTGAAGGTCAATACAATGCTTTACTGAAAATCACAAAGCTAAACAGTGAATCAGTACATGATTTCAGGAATGTCACTGAAGTGCTTTATTCTTTATTGAAAGTCTTAAAGTTAATAGTTAACATGTCAACGCCCGAGTAGGATGCAAACTTAAGACATGCTGAACTGCACTAAGCATGCACAGCCTGTGCAATGCCTTGTCAATGTGAGATGAGAGCTGAAATGAAAAGCGCACCTCACAAGCACAATCCACCTGGACACCCCTTTCTCTTGCTTTGTGCATTGACATGCACAATTTCAGCTGTCAGGAGTGCAGGCCTAGAAAAGTTAACAGATGAACTGAGGAAGCTGTTGATTCATCTGATTACAGTCCTGCTGGCCAAGCTGCTGTGAGCAGTTTCTTTTTCTGTAGATGATGGAGGTACGCCACTCCAGGACCCACACCAGCTCCTATGGTTACTACATGAAGTAATGGGTGCCTTTGTAAAATAGTCCAATCCTTAGTGATTTTACTTCTGTTGTATTGGTGTATTGTGACATATTTCTGCTATTATTAATGTTGTTACTAAAGGGGATGATGGACGGAGCGTTTGAGCAAATCAAACACTCACCCCCAGTCAACTGATCTGGGTTTAATCCATCACCATTCTTTAGCTCACTTAGCCACCCCAGTTCAGACATGGCCATATGCAAGTCAGTCTGACCCTGTGCCTCATGGGAACAGTCCAGCCCGAACTGCCAAGCCATGTCTTCCCTGGACCAGAAACAAGCATCCTGGGACCGGTTTCAGATTCATAATCCTCATCAGCCAGGCTATCTTGTATCCAGTGGCCAAGTGAGCAAGGGACTCACGTCTGAGCATACCCTGCCAACTTAGGGCGAACAAAGCGTTACAAAAGGGGATGATGGACGGAGCGTTTGAGCAAATCAAACACTCACCCCCAGTCAACTGATCTGGGTTTAATCCATCACCATTCTTTAGCTCACTTAGCCACCCCAGTTCAGACATGGCCATATGCAAATCAGTCTGACCCTGTGCCTCATGGGAACAGTCCAGCCCGAACTGCCAAGCCATGTCTTCCCTGGACCGGAAACAATCATCCTGGGACCGGTTTCAGATTCAAAATCCTCATCAGCCAGGCTATCTTGTATCCAGTGGCCAAGTGAGCAAGGGACTCACGTCTGAGCATACCCTGCCAACTTAGGGCGAACAAAGCATTACAAAAGGGGATGATTTATTAATGTATTTCCACGTGCCATCATATGTAAATTTGTAAATGAATGATCCAAATGTTGAGTAAAATATGCATAATAAAGTGCTTTTCTCTTTTACCTGCCAAATCACTGACAGTGGAGCAGCAATGGTGCACAAGTTTTTGGGAAGGCTGCCTACCCCTTGCTCTCACTGGCGGTTGTTGCAGGAATTGCCAGCAACCCCGCTCTTAGATGTGGCCTCTGGCGGGTGACAAACACAAATACCCCCGTGGGTGGCACTAGGCCTAGCTACGCCACAGCTTGGCACTGATTTAATCAGTGTTGTGTTTCATGTCACCAGACTGAGCTACTAGCCCACACCACCTCCCCTGAGCAGGCCTTGGACTGTTCTGCGTTCTAGCCCTGAGAGAGTCAAGTGTGACAGCGTAAGGGCAGAAATGCACCATAATTAAGGCAATATGGTGCATTCCTGCTTTTTTCCCTGTGCTGGCACCCTTTTTCGCAGCCTAGCGCCAACGGAGGCAACCTTTGATGCAACTGTGCCTGCATTGCATGCAGATTGTTTTTACAAAGGAAGGGCCACCTTCCCGCACAAAAACAATCCTGAGAGGCATATCACTCTTTCTATGTGCACACAATGCAGCACACATGGAAGGAGGAAGTGTCCAGATATTATAAATGCTCTGTGTCATTTAGCCCTTACTAAAAAATAGGCCAAACTGGATCTATGTATCATGCCCTGTGTCCATCTAGGGTGCCAGCCAAGTATTTTTAGTACAGCTGTTTCTTTGTACGCGGGAATTGATACACAGCATTAAGAGTCTGTGGTAACGGTCATTGATTGGACACTGATTATCCTTTGGAAGACAAATATTTGGATGGCACTTGTGGAAGGTGCTGTTAGAGGAGGAATTCTAATAATTATAGAGGGTGTGGTAACTCTGACGAATGTTTTAAAAGTTGTAGACTTTAGAACTTGTTTTGATTTATGTGACTGACACCCTACACATCACACTGCTTGACAACACTGACCAAGATGAATTTCTGTCCTGAGGAGACCCTACCTCTCATAAGCAGTTGAAATGTTGACATAGTTACCTTAACCCAGATTACTTATAAAACACATTGTGCTATGTTGTATGCACTTGCATTATTAGAGAAATTTTGTGGGGAACCTGGCAGGATTGATGATGTCTTTTGTATACATTGGATCACTGGGTCATCTGCACTTTTGTGGTATATGTTACCCTGTCATATGCATATATATTATTTATTCACTTTATTTGAAAAGTTTCCTAAACCGTGGAAATGACTCATTCGGGTATCAGCGCAATGTACAAAGGAGCGTACGTGGCTTGAGGTAAAAGCATGCGTTCAATACAAAATGGAACATAAGAAGTACATGAAAAATAACAAGGTGATAGGGGTACATGGGGAAGATGAAATAATAAAGGTGATCCTTAGTATCATCCCATCAAGTGAGACCTGTAAAGTTCCAGCAAAGCAATATACAAAAAGGACAAGTGATGAGAAACATTACACACTTTGAACAAAAGGTATAAAAGACTGTCAAACAGGAGATGGAAGATGATTAAAGATGGAATCAGGACTATTTCTGTTGATTGTCATTCAGGAGCAGCAATTTGACATGTTTTTTTAATGAGGCAGTCGATGGGTTGATCTGATCTTGGAAGGAAGAGCGTTCCAAATTCTTGGAGCAAGACCAGAGAAAGCACAATTTTATTTTATTTTCTACTTGAATTTAGGAGGTTTCAGAAGTAGGATATCGAGAGTCTTAACTTCTGACTTGAGCCAGATAGATCTGCCAGGTAAACTAGGGTTTTTTATTGAATAGCTTTGTGCATCAGGCAAGCTATCTTAAAACCCTTCCTTTGATGGATAGCCAGTTAAGTTGAATTAGGTCAGGTGTGATATGGTCATGTTTTCTTAAGCCCATGATGAGTTTGGCAGCAGCGTTCCGAGATGGCTCTAAGCAGAGACAATCTAGCTTTAGGTAGACCCGCTAGGGTCACCAAACCATATTCTTAATGTGAGATAACTAGGGATTGGACTGCAGGCTGGATGTCCTGAGGAGGTAAGAATGGCTTGATTTGATTAGAGTATTGAGCTAATGATTGCTTCCCCTAATAGTGGCACTGATGTGGTAATGCTTATTTAGGTATCTGTCCAGGGTAATACCTAGAGATCTAGCAGAGTCAACAACACGAAGGAGGGCTGTTGAGTGCAGTAAGTTGTTTGATCCAGTCTTGAGTAGGTGCAGAGTGGTTGCAGTAGGCAATCAGAAGGAATTCTGTTTTGAGGGTATTTAACAACAGATAGTTATGAGTTACCCATTGCTGAGTTTTTAGGAGCACACCATTTAGAGTTTTTATGTCATCTGAAGAGTAGATCTTCAAATACAGTTGAGTGTTATCAGTAAACATATGGTATTGAATGTTAGAGTTGTTCAGAATATCAGAGAGAGGTTCTATAAAAAGGTTGAAAAGCATGGGCGAAAGTGCCAAACCTTGAGGTACTCCAATAGTGACCAGGGTACTAGCAGCAAGGGATTGGTTAACTTTGATTCTTTGGGTACGGTTATGTAAGAAAGAGGCAAATCAATTTAAGACAGGGCCCGATAACCCCATCCTAGATGGAAGAAGAGCAATCAGGTTTTCTTGTTTGATGGTGTCAAATGCTGATGACAAGTCATGAAGGATCAGAATATAAGGAACATTTTGGTCAAGCGATCTCAAGGCATCATAAACAATGTGAGTTAGAGCTGTTTCTGTACTGTGCCCCATTCTGAAACCTGACTGGTAGAGGTCAAGGAGCTGAAATTTCTCGATGTGGTTGCAGGTCTGTGTGTGAACGTATTTCTTGAGCAATTTATTTAAAGTCATGATGCTGATGATCGGCCGGAAATTTTTATGGTCCGCTAAGTCAGCATTTGTCTTCTTAGGGATGGGAGTGACTTTTCCCCTCTGGAGGCAATTAGGACCCCTCCCCTGCAAGAGAGATTCTTGAATGATCCAGGCCTAAAGTGGAAGAATTTGAGAATTGAGATCTTAGTGGGTAGAGGATCGCTAAAGTGAATGGAGGGTTTAAAAGACACCCGAGAATGGGGTAGCTCTGCATCATCTGGGAACAGAAAAGAATTGTTGTTTTAGGAGTGCAAACTATGATGTAGGAAAGTACACTCGCTGCCGTATGTACCGCTGATGCCAGGGAGCTCAGAGATCCCACGTTTGGTGCTGCAAGTTGCATTTCAAATTCAATTTATCTTGACTTTTCAGAGAAGTGAGCTGAGAAGTCCTGCCCACTGGGGCAGGAGGTCCTGAGTGCTGAGATAAGGTTAGTAGAGTTGTGAGCTTGTTGTTTGATGATTTAAAACAGTTTCTTGGGTCTGTTTTTAGCGCTGTCAAGCTGAGACCTAAAATTATCTGTTTTAGCACTGTGAATATGTTTGCTTTATGCACTTCTTATCCTCCTTAACAGTTTGAGGCTTGCACTGGTAGGAGAATTTCTCCATAGTCTCTTTGAAAGCCTAAGTTTGCGACGTTTCTCATGTAGAGAGCCATTGAACAAGGATTTGGATTGTGTGATTGGAATACTTTTGAGTTGCTTCGGAGCAATAGAGTAAAAAATACTTGTCATAGAGTTGATGTAATGATCCGGAAGGTCGTCCAGGTTAGTCATGTTAGGGGGTGGCTGAAGAAGATTCTTGCTAAAGGATGTTAGATTATTGATATTGATGTCTATCAAATTGTGAACCAGCTATTTGGTTTTAGGCGGTTGTTCTTGTCTGAGCATGACCTTTTCCAAGATGTGAAGGGAAATTTGGTAATGATCTGACCAATCAAAGGGTATAATGTCATCAAGTTGTATGGTTTTGTCTCTAGCTATGATAAGGTTAAGGGTAGCGTCCTTGTTGTGGGTGGGTCCATTGCAGGCCTGGATGAAGTTGAGGTCGGAGAGGAAAGACTTATAGGTGCATATACTAAGGGATCATTTGTGTAGTTCCAGTGAAGGTTCAAATCCCTGAGGAATTTATGGCTGGGGTGGAGATCTGAGAATGAGGAAATGGACTCCATGATTTGCTCTATGAAGAGCAGATTATTACCAGGTGGATGATAAATTGTGTGGAGACACAGACAATATTGCCATAGTTCCAGATTTCACTGGCTAGGTGCTCACAGGAGGACATCATAGCATGTAGAGCCTGCCTCAACATGAGGTTGGAGCGATGAATGCAAGCAATGCCCCCCCAGTTTTAACAGGTCTATTGCATCTGATAATGTCATAATCAGGAGGGATTAAGATGCTGAGCATTGGGGAGAAGGAGTCATTGAGCCAAGTTGCAGTTAGGATCAGGAAGTTCAATTCTTGCCTGATGATGAGTTCAGAGATATCCACTGCATGTTTCACTGCTGATCTGCAGTTGAGAAGCATCAATTTGATGTGGGAGTTGGAAGTGACCGCTTCTAGGCGAGATGTGGAGATCTGAAGTAGGTTATCCCTATTCACAGATCTATGGTGAACACGTGGTTCTCTACCAGAGTCAGAGTAGATAGGTGGTATGTCGATTGAGGAGTCAGAGGAGATACACCAGGAGCTATTGTACCAGCCGCTCTCCATGCAGGTCACAGCAGAGGGGCGGTAGAGCCATGTGAGGGGGTATTTTGACAAACGATGATGAAGAAAAATAATTATTTCGTTTATTTTCCCACTGCATCATCTCTCGAAATCCCATCGCACCCGGCCCCATAGTTGTTACCTGTACATACCACAACTGCATTGTATGATAGAAGAAATGCAGAGCGTGTCATCATCTGCCAACTGAGGGAAGATGCTATGGGGCCTGAAATGGTCGTTTGGAAGTGGCAGAGTTATCCAGAGTGGGATATGTGGGTTAGTGATAGAAGACATTTCATCATGTTTAACACTTGATGGAAGAGTAGGTTGATCAGACCCAAGAGAGGGATAGAGTTTCCAAAACGTCTCCGTCTTCAAGGAGAAATGTAAGAGGGTCTGCAGGTTATCCTTGACAATAAGGGGCCCATTAGGAAGAGGGGAGTTGTATGGTATACAATATTCCTCACAAGAATTGCAGGAGGAGACAGTATCCCACTTGAGTTCAGTCGTATTATCCACTGAGGGTGCAGGATTAGTATAGAGGGCGTCAGGACTCGGTGTAAGTGGTTGGAGAGAAAACCCTTGAGGAGGATTGGTGGAGGGTAAGGTGGTTGTATCCTGTGAGATGGGGGACGAATTAGGATGGGACATAGGTAGGTAAGGGTTAACAGGTTAGGTACTGGGGAAAGAAACTGGGGGTAGAGTAGGAGAAGCACTGGTATTATGTGAGCTTTGAGTTAGATTATCCAGGATATCATGGATAGCTTTGTAGGTATTACACTCATCATCCATGTCGAGGATGTAATAGACTGGTTCATAGGAACTGAATGGGAGGTGGAGGGGAGGAAACAAAGGGGAAGGGAACAGAAGTTTCAGCAGTTGTGGGGAGACTAATATGAAGAGGACTAGCAGGATTAGAGTTAATTAGTGTATTTTTAATCCTCATAAAGAATCTGTCAAAGCGTTTAAGATTCAGGTCGGAGGCTTGAATAAGTATGTTGACAATATTGTAGATAGATCCGGCCAGATCAGCATTGAGAACTAAAGAAGGTAATATTACTATTCAGAAACTGTGGGGGTTCGCAAAGATGTTTGGAATGGAGCGTAGCAGTTAAGGCTCTTCTCAACTGGACTCTTCTGGTTGTGTAGAAAATAAGGTCTGAAGCCACCTTACCCTTTGACGAGTAAAAATAGGTATCAGAGATAAGCGTTTCTGAACTATGTTTGAGTAGATGGTGTTTAAAGGTCTTTCTTACTTTCTTCTAGAGGTTGGGGGGGTAACAGTCTTAAAACCATTAAGGCTAACCTGTGCCAGAAATCATAGAATTGAGTAGTAGGTTGAGTGATGGTGAGGATAGCGAGCAGAATAAAAGGGGTGAGAAAAGATCACAGCTCGAAATTGTTAGGGCCTTCATAAGAGAGTTGCAGTAAACCAATTTTAGGGGTGCACTATTCCATTCTTGGGTTTCAAGTTCGACAGAGAAATGTACAAGGATGCACTTTTTAGTTGTTGAGATGACACCAGAGGATAGTAAAATATTACACTTCTAGGTGGAAGCAGTGCATGGTGGCTTGTTGCAGCCATTCTATTCCTAGATGTCCACTCCAAATGTAGAACAGGAAAGAAGTCCTACTTTTCTGTCTCTGCCCAAGTTATTTGGAGTGCATAGTGCCTTGTGGCAGCCAGACGATTCCAAGATTGCCTCTCCAAAGGTAGAGCACAAAAAAGTCCTACCTTTCTTTCTCTGCCCAAGCTATTTGGGCTTGAATTGAAAGGCCTTTGTCCATTGATGGGATCAGCAGTTCTCACCACCAAGAAAACTAGGAAGAAAGTTACTAGGAAGTAGCGATCTCCAATGACCCCAAAAGAGTTAAAAGAATAATAAACAAGAAGTCGCCAGATACATAAATCAGGGTAGAACCAAGGCAGCAGTAGATCAGCAGAGGTCAGGCGACTCCCTAGGAGTCATGCCAGTGTTTAGAGAAGCAAGTAAACCAAGCAAAACATTGTGGGAGTGTATCCCTGTGCAATCAGCTCCTCTTAGCTATGGGCACAAGGAGGCAGGTAGAGTCAAGGCAGCCGCAACAACCCATTCTCAGAGTCTGAGCCCAAGGCATGATCCCAGGAACACCAGGGCTCTCAATGCGCTTCTCCCGAGAGGGCAGCTAGTCCATGAGAGGGCACAGTGTTTGTGTGGATGTACCCGCTCATGCCGCAATGCCCAACAGCCCCATGGAACCACTACAAAAAGCTCTTCCAGGGAGCAGCCCTCCCGGCTCTGTGAGGCAACTGACACCAGATCTCCTCTGCACCACACTACAGTGCACCGCGACCATGGGCCACGGGGATGGGGACCTAGACTCCACCCATGCCCACCAGCTGATCAGACCAGCTTGGACTCATCCAGAACACAGCACCAAGGACCCAGCAACAGCATAACCGGAATCATCCATGCGACCTTAACAGCTCAGGATCACGTTGGAATGGCAAATTCAGCATTGGATGTTAGAAGAGGACAATATAGAGCAACAACAGAAACCTACTCAGTCTGACTGGGCTGTTTGTAAATACAACCCAAGTGTTGACATACTACTAAGTTGGTTGAATAATACATTCATTGATGGTTTCCCCAGATAGATACCGGAGGGGCATATGTCTTTAAAAGAGAGCTATTGTGGGCTCTATACATATAGCTATTTTTTTTTTAGAACAGAGCAGAAAGAGAATTTGCTATGCTTCATTGTGCCACAGGTAGGGAGCTTTGAAGAGACATATCTACTAAGATATGGCTCTGATGCTCTCTTCCTCAACACTGGTGCACACACAGGGTGCCTACAGTCACACACACACTTGTGCACCATAGTGTATTTCTAACATAGGTTTTGTAACATAACATGTACTTTTGTAAAGCGCATGTATCACCCGAAGGTCTCAAGGCGCTAAATAACAGATGTATATTGTTACCCAACTCAATGGTACTCATTATATCGACCTGAGATGGATGAAAGACTGAGTGGACCCACCAGGATGAGAACCTGTGAACATGAGGTCGAACACAGGCCCCTACAGTGGATTAATTTGTCCACTGCACCACCAGACCTGGCTTGTACTGGAAGGGTGCACAGAAAAATAAACACTTTGACTTTGCGCTGCTTTATATCACTTTGTGTAAGTTTGTGGTGGTGCAAAGTGCTGCTAAATCTCCCCCCCGTTTACTTTGAAGATGTTGCTTAACATTTTGTTGCATTAGCAAAAAGACATCACGTGCGACAAAGAGTTAGATCATATGGCAACTGTTTGTTCCAGGCAGACAAAGAAGACCAAATATGTATGCAGTCACCAAGACCGGGATTAAAATGGTAAAACTGGGACACTGAAAAATGTTGTGCTTTTCAAATGCCACCCAACAATAGCAAAATAATAGTCTTTAATGCAGATTGAATATTGACATGCATTTGGGAAACCTCTTGCTCAGTTTTTACTCCATGTTGCTTTGTTACTGAATAAAAAAAAGCAGTCAAATATCACCCCTTAGCACATGCTTTTTGAACAAAATGAAGTGCATAGCTGGTGATACTAAAATATACATCCATTAGTTTCCTTGGTAACTAGTAACTATAGCTTTTCACTAAGGCAGTGCAGTCATTGCCTACTATTGGCAGGCCAAAAGCAAAATTTGCGACTCACAATTATGGAGAAAAATTATTGAATAAAATATTCCCTTAACCCCTTCCACGCTGATGACGAGCTGGGCTCGTCATGAGGTAGCCTCCTGCTACGCTGATGACGAGCCCAGCTCGTCACGTAACATGCGGTTTCGGAAATCTCCGCGTACGAGCGGAATTCCGCCCGCACGCATGCGGTTAAGCAACGATAGCTAGTTTTGCTGAGTAATAAGCTACATGTGAATAACATGAGTGGCTTGAAATAGCAGACTTTTCACTTGAGTTGTTGTACAGGTACATTAAATCACAATGCATTTCTTGTTAACCTGAAAATGAAATAATGGACTTTTACTTGGACATACAGTGGTTGCAGCAACCACGTGTCCTGGAGGTCCATATGCACAAAAGTATTTGAAAAAATGTTTGCAAATGTTAAACTATTTAAATATTCTGTCCTTGAGGTTTTGTTCACTTACTGAATGTCCCCATTTATGGCAGGGAGAGAGTCAAGGAGGATATTTTAACTGAGAGTCAAGGGGCCCATGTTTCAGAAGTTACCTGAAGTAATACTTTGTCCATTATTGTCTGAGCCACTCAAAAATGAACTGCGCCTGCTGTCAAATATTGACAAGGAGTCTGCGCCATTACACAATGTGGGCCCCAGTTTGTGTTCCTGTCTTGTCATTCTACAAATGTATGTTGATGCCTAGTTACCCTCCCCAAGACTGTTTTACCCAGTCCTCGCTGATATTTCCATGTTCAACTCTGTCATAGTAGTAATGGAACCTGAAATGCATATATTTCTATTGTAAGTTGGATAGATCTCCCTTGTTGTTGGTTTTTCCAAACAGGCCAATATTTATCAAGGTTTTACATCGCACTTGCACCACACTAGGAGGTGCAAGGGCGTTGCAAAAACTAAGTGAGATCTTTCATGTTACTGAATGCAACCTTGTGTGGCCCTCATTGGCTTGATAAACCTAGAGTACCACATGGCAGCACAAATCGATGCCCTGTGATACTCTGCCCCAGAGAGGTGATACATGGGTGGAGTATTGGTGTTTCCACGCATCCGCCCATGGATTTTGGCACATTCCCAGAGTTACCATTAGTGGTAGACCTGGAAAGGCGTCAAAATGCCATGCCTACCCAGGGGATGCATAGCTGTGTCCTGTCTTAATACTTAGTCAGTCTGGAGCCAGGGCCAGTGAGTCAGGGCATCTGTGCACTTCAAAGACTTTCCTCTAGAAGCTTATCTAGGCACAAATGTGTATGACTACTGGACTCCAGCCACCAACTTTTCAGTACCCTTCTGGACCTGTGGATACCAGGCCAGGAAGAAGGACTGCGTTGCTGCTGAAAGGACTGCCTCTCTACTAGACTGCTGCTCTGAAGAAACGCTGCTCAGCTGTGCTGGTCTGCTGACTACTTCTCTCTTGCCTGGGGAAGGAATAATGGACCTGCAACTGCATAATAAAGCCACGACTCACCAAGGGACTCCAAGGGCAAGTCTGTTGGCCTCCTGATCTCAGGCTCGGGACATAAAATGCTCTCCTGCATCCTGCACCAGCCCCTGGACATAGCTAGAGTGCGTTCCTGGCCCCCAAGTGGTACCTCTCATGCCCGGGACTCTTGGTGTGGCTCAGTGAGCCGAAATTAAGCTTTTGGGTGCTTTGTGACCGCTAACAGTTCTTTTTGCATCAAGACCTCACTGCTTGCACCATGATCCAGCATGAAGCTCCATCAGTCTGACACTTCGCACCCCATCATCAACCACTCACCGAGATCACCAGAGCGAAGCTCCAACAATGCCTGTCTTTGATGCCAACCAGCTCTTTGCCCTATGCCAGCAGCCAAGCTTCCCCTCTTGACGCGGACTTGAGAAGCTTAATTTCAGCTGGCCTAACCTGAAGACTGTATTCAACCTGCCCTTCATCCGTCATGGTCGGCCTGACTTTGAACTGGTTCAGCGTCACCAGATAATCCACGCTGGCATTTTTGTGCTTTTTGATGCTATATTCATAAACAAATATATATATATATATATTCATATCTCTGTTTCTACTGAATAGAATGTTTGTCATTTTAATCTTGCTTAATGTACTATGCAATCCTTTTTGTGTTAAGCAGGACTGCCCTGTGACAAGTTACTGTAATCAAGGTAGCCTGGCTGATTCGGCGTGATACCCTGAAACTGGTCCCAGAATCCTTGTTTCCGGTTCAGGGGGAACCTGGCCTAGCAGTTCAGGCTGGAGAGCAGGGTCAAGACTGATTTGCATATGGCTGGGTCCAAACTGGAATGGCATGGTGAGCAAGGAAACAATGGATTCATGCCCAGATTCATGCCCAGATCGCTGTACTGTAGGTGAATGTTTGACATTCCATCCATCAATTGTCCTTTATGACTTTCTAAGAGAGGCATTTTCAGAATTGTGACTTAAATTCCAACTTTACCATCAAAAAGAGTTTTAAATTATAATTCTGAGGCACCAAAAATGTCATTCCCACCAGCTCCCAAACACAAGCTATCACTTACTTAATGTAACAAGGTAGCACAATTTTATCCTTGCAGTAGTAAAAACTAATTTGAGAGTTTTTTACTACACGGACATGTACATCTTAAAATCACATGTTCAATTTTTTAAATATAATACACACTGTCCTATGAGTTGTTTATGCTCTACCTTAGAGGTGATTTAATTGTATGATAAAGGAAGTTTTAGGCTTAGCAAAAGGTTTATTTTACCATGTGTAAATGACAGTTAAAATGGAACATTCAGTCTGCAATGACCAGCCAGAGACATGTTTAAAAAAGCTACTTAAGTGGTGGTAAAATAATTGCAGCAGGCCCCCCAGTTGACTCGCATTTACAGGCCCTGGGAACCCATAGTACCACTTTACCAGTAAACTAAATGTGTTAATTGGGTGTAAGCCAAATTTAGCATGTTTAGAGGAGAGAGCACAAGCACATTAGCACGGTTTAGCAGTGGCAAGGTGTGCAGAGTCCCAAAGGTAAATGAAAAAAAGTTAGTTCAGAAATCAGAAGAGGGGAAGGCTTAACGTGTTGGGTTAACCTTGCAGAGAGGGCAATGTGCAACACCAAGGATGACTACTTTGAATTCATCAGAAGGTTGGGGGATATGCTCATCCTGCTGACACAAAAAGTGTATCCTACTTAACACTTCCATGAGTGAGCCAAATATAACCCTTGGGGCACAATTGAAAGGGGAGCGAACAAGATGGCAGGACAATATCTGTGGATCTTCTGTTTGGTTGCTGAAGGAGAATACTTTTGTACTATCATACCTCTGTCTCTGGTTTTGTTGTGGGTATAGTTGCTTTCTTTAAATGGATTTTAGTGTTAGATGTGTTAACAAACTAAAATTATCCTAGTGCATTCCCCACTCACACTGTCAGACTTCAGAAACCAATTTTATTGTGACCAAAGACTTTCACCATCTTGAAAATGGCCAACGTGGGTTGAGTTAGCGATTGGAACATTTACCTCATTGCTTACCAGCATTTTTCTCTTACTCTGTTTGCTACAGTATGCAGAACACATAGAAAGAGGAAAAAACAAAGACAGGCATTGTTGGAGCTACATTCTATTCAGTAGAAACAGAGATATGAATATATATATATATATTTTTTTTAATGAATATAGCATCAAAAAGCACAAAAATGCCAGCGTGGATTATCTGGTGACGCTGAACCAGTTCAAAGTCAGGCCGACCATGACGGATGAAGGGCAGGTTGAATACAGTCTTCAGGTTAGGCCAGCTGAAATTAAGCTTCTCAAGTCCGCGTCAAGAGGGGAAGCGTTGGCTGCTGGCATAGGGCAAAGAGCTGGTTGGCATCAAAGACAGGCATTGTTGGAGCTTCGCTCTGGTGATCTCGGTGAGTGGTTGATGATGGGGTGCGAAGTGTCAGACTGATGGAGCTTCATGCTGGATCATGGTGCAAGCAGTGAGGTCTTGATGCAAAAAGAACTGTTAGCGGTCACAAAGCACCCAAAAGCTTAATTTCGGCTCACTGAGCCACACCAAGAGTCCCGGGCATGAGAGGTACCACTTGGGGGCCAGGAACGCACTCTAGCTGTGTCCAGGGGCTGGTGCAGGATGCAGGAGAGCATTTTATGTCCCGAACCTGAGATCAGGAGGCCAACAGACTTGCCCTTGGAGTCCCTTGGTGAGTCGTGGCTTTATTATGCAGTTGCAGGTCCATTATTCCTTCCCCAGGCAAGAGAGAAGTAGTCAGCAGACCAGCACAGCTGAGCAGCGTTTCTTCAGAGCAGCAGTCTAGTAGAGAGGCAGTCCTTTCAGCAGCAACGCAGTCCTTCTTCCTGGCCTAGTATCCACAGGTCCAGAAGGGTACTGAAAAGTTGGTGGCTGGAGTCCAGTAGTCATACACATTTGTGCCTAGATAAGCTTCTAGAGGAAAGTCTTTGAAGTGCACAGATGCCCTGACTCGCTGGCCCTGGCTCCAGACTGACTAAGTATGGAGACAGGACACAGCCTATTCCAGTGTAAGTGAGATTAGACACAGTTACTCCCTCTCATCCGACCAGTGATGGCCCATCCAGTCCCATCTAAGTTCCTTAACAAGCTGTCAACTAAATCCCAGTCATGCGGCCCAGAGACAGGCTGCAGGTACCAAATGGCTAAGGCAAGAAACTGGTGTAAAAGAAGGGGAACCCCTGATATATGTAGAAGTTCCTAGGGCTGAGAGAAAAAAAATCCCAGTGCAATTTACATATAAAGGTCAATATCCTATTTCCCTAACTTCCTTGCCCAATTGGATTCTGTCTTGTCCAAGTCATCCGGAGCGTAGCTCAACAGAATTTTATAAATATGCTTAACCGTACCATCTCCACGGGTGATGACTTCTAAAAGGGGTATTTGTGCTTGAGAGAGTACTTCACCCACAAGATGTTCAGGAAATTCTTTTATTTGGACATCTTTAAAATAAGACCTATCATCTATTCCGTAGGCCTCTTGTAATTCAGAAAACAAACTCAATTGTCCTGGTAGAGAAATATTGCCCATCTTGCTTATACCGGCTCGCTCCCAATACCTACCCATCACATTGTTAAAAAAAGGCCATAAAAAGGGAAGACAGTCACAAGGCAATGTACGTAAGATACTTTGGCAATTTCAGCATTTTGCTAACCTTACTCCAGACATGCCAAGCTGCTTTTAAGCACTTAAAAGTTTTTTTTATAGTAACTAGGCTCCATTTATCGGAGTAAGACCCCCGTGCAGCCTTGTCAATAGCCAACTCGTATATGGATGGCAAAGCATCAACGGGATCTTGTTCTGCTGTATACCCACTGCCTGCTGTGAATAGATCTCTTATCTGTTGGAGCATTGTAGACCAATAGTAAAAAAATATAATTTGGGACGGCCCATCCACCTTGTTCCTGAGCGAGATTTAGAACGTTAATGATGTACGTATTTTCTTATATTGCGATAAATAATTTCAGAACATAGACTCTAACTTTTTAAAAGTGCAACCTTCTAACTCAAGTGGTATAGATCGAAACAAATTCAGTATCTGTGGGAACATAACCATTTTAAGAAAGTTGCATCTGACAATTCTTAACAAATTCATCCGATCCATTGTCTTAATTCCAAGCTAATTGTTTATATTAGGGGGTTTGTATTGCTTGGCCAAATAGTAGCAACGTTTGAGTGTATCCTGGCCCTAGGTGTATAGCCATATCAACCCTGCAGGGATCCTGAAAGGCAGTGTTCCTGGTGAACAGAATCTGAGTTGTCTACATGTTAAGGCAATACCCGGGCTACTTGTCATACTCTACTGCCAAAATCTTTACTTGCAACATCTCTTTCTGTGGATACATAGTCATTATAGCTATATCATCAGCATAGGCTAGGACTCTAGTGGTAAAGCCACTGGCAGACACTGGTGTAATAAATTGGCAATGCAATATTTGTCTGATAAATGGATCAATGTACAGGACGAAGAGGATAGAAGAGTAAGGGCAGCCCCACCTTGTCCCTCTAGCAACTGCTATTCTTTTTGATTCCCTAACCATCATCTGAATCCTAGCATATAGATTATGATACATTGCTTTGATAGCAGTGATGAACCATGGGCCAAACCCATTTTAGCTCAAGGTTCCCCAAAGGTACTTCCATGACACTCGATCAAATACTTTTTTGGGCATTTAGAAGAATCATGGCCATTTAGCAGCTGCTATGTCAAACAAAGCTATTGCTCATCTAATATGGTCTGTAGTCCCCCTGCCTAGTATAAATCTGTTGCCAGGGAGTATTCAATAGGCCTATAATCCTTCCTAGACAGATTGCAAATGTCTTGGAGTAAAGGATAGCATCTGAATTAATGAGTGACATCGGTCGATATGAGGCAGGTATGTTAGAAACAAACTTGAGTAAGAACAGAAATAAAAAAGCAGGTGTAGGCTTCCAACAATGCAACTAACAAATGATCAATAAAATAGCATCAATTCATGTAATAATTGAAAAACCTCTGTTATTGTTATACCACAGAATATATTTTTAATTTTTTTTTAAATATTTAGAATACAATATGTGAAGTTGGGAAAAAATAATCAACAATATATATTATTTACATATACAGTGTCCTCAACAAGGATCATTCCTTGGAGTAAATCATAGAAGCATTTAACAGATACATTATTACTATTCAGGTTATAGATAGTGGATACATATGACTGGGAACAGAGAGCATTAGTTCATGGAAACATAATTCATTATCGATTTATCTCGTAGTGTGAATGGCTTTACTCGCATTTCGGCTGGAGTGCCTTCATCAAGAAGCTGTCACATCTTTCACTGAAAAGGACACAAGACAGACATAAGGCTATATGTCAAATATGCCTACAACTGATAGATACTTAAAAATCCAATCAGTGTCATTCTCATTAAAATCAGCAGGTGAGTTGAGACTGCAGTGACACATCATAGTACCCAATTTTTTACATCAAAGTCAGTAACCTATTAAGAATGACAGCAATTTCCTAATGCTAATTTTATCAAGGAGAGTAGCGGAAGCTAACCGAACATTATTTTTGTGAGAACATGAAAAATAGATAAATCCTGGATCTAATGGTTTCTTTTTGGCTCAAACATCAGCAAAGTCATGACTATCCTTAAATGAAGCTATTGCCCTATGCACGAGAGGCTTTCTCCCCATGTATATATTATTAAGGGCCATGTTGCCTCCAAATGAATAGTTAAATCACCACATATTATCAATAGATCTGGCCATGTTGCCAGTTTGAGTTCCAGATTATCCAAAACCCTGGGGGCATCCTGGTTCAAGCCATAGATGGCGCACAATGTCAATCCTATAGGCAATGAAATCACTGCCCATCTGCCTCACCTATCTTCTAGGACTCATGCAGCTGGTGCCATATTATTTTTAACATGGATAGGGACCCCTCTGATCATGACAGTTTGGGTTGAGCATGCCATAAGAGTATATCCACTGTTCCAAAGGGTTTCCCTCCTACCCCAAGGGATATGAGTTTCCAGCTGACATTTTATATCTCAACCAATTGATCTTAGAGCCTCTTCCAACCTCATACGTTTTATCTTGTCATTAAGACCTCCAACGTTTATTGAGTACATAGATATTGAACAAAGTGTCTTACTGATTCTCTGTTTTTTTTACTCTCACTATCTACCCCACAACTAACCCCAACCCCAACTCACCACTCCCATTCACCCCTCCTTTATCCCCCACTCTACACCACCACACCTACCCTTCTCCCCCTACAATGAAAGCAAAAAGGCCGATTCTTGGTCTGTTGTTGATGAAAAACAGCTCCCCCGACTAGAGGGCTTTAAAAAAAAGTATTTGAACACCCTATAACCCACCACCGTGGAACTGTAACACCAAAGTCACCCCCCAGGAAAAGAACCATTTTTTCACATGCTTCTCTTTTTATCACCCACTTTCGTAGCAATAAAGTCTGGAACTATCACCCAGTCTGAGACCCCATAATACATGAAGAGCTACAGAAAAAATTTCTTGATCCCCAACCTCGGCAAGAAACTCTTAAGGTTTGATCTCAGACATACAAAATTTTGTCAGCTCCTACAGACCACTTTCAGTCCTGCCGAATTCATCAGAAAAGCCTGAGCCCCTTTCTCCTGAACAAGTTTGATCATTTGACGCAAACATCATTGTCTCTCGACAGTTACGTGGCAAAAATCCGGCCAGCTGCAGAATAAAATTTCACCTATAGATTTCTTGGCTTCAGGTCCAGCTTTCTCAAAAATAGTTTTGCCTCAGTAAATACTTCCCAAAGTAAACCAGCACAGCACAAGGGTTTGTATCAGGTCTGGTAGGTTTTCTTAGGGCAAAGGGAACCTGGTGTGCCCGCTGGATCTCCTGAGTCCAGTTCCCATCTTCTAAGTCTGGAAAGGCTTTACTCAATAGGTCTATTATGTAAAGTCGGATACCTGACCCCTTCTTCCTTTCTTGAGTTCCTTATTACGCCTTTGCCGATATTCCTGGTCCTCGCGATTCCACTGGATATCTATGATCTGGGCTTCATGTGCTTCTGTTTGCCTTCAGGTCCCCGCTATATCGGTCTCTATGGCCACTTTTCTGGTGTCAAGATCTGTCATCCTTTTGTTGATTGTATTTCATGTTTTAGCAATCTTCCTAACTGTGCCCTGCAGCTTGTGCGCTGCAAGCTGAGATCACTTACTATCCTGCCGGGCCTCCTCCCGAAGTAACAAATACACTGCAAAAATTATGTCGAAGGCAGTTCGCATTGCCGAATGATCTTCTGGGGGTACATCTGTACCAATCAGATGTTCAATTGGGGAGTTGTCCCACTTAACGTCCTCACCCCTTGATATTACGGCCGTCTTTTCACCACTTTACGTGCTGTTGCCATAGCATCTGATCTGCCTGTACTGGGTAAGCTTTCATCCTCATTTGATTCAGAACTTACCCCTGAACTATCAGGTGACCAGGTTTCATCCAGCAATGAAAAAAAGCAATCATTTGTTTCAAGTTCTAAGTCAGCGACATCCTTTTCCAAGATATTGAAGTGTGCTAATGAACGTTGTTTTATTTCCATCAGTTTGTTGTGATTGATGATTGATACTAGGGGGAGAAACCCCCGCCGCCGCCCTGGCAACGTCTTTTTTATCAATCTCCAGATTATCCTTTCCTTCTGGTGTTATATTCACCTGGACTAGCTGCTGAGTCTGGGGTTTCACAATGTCATTTGCTGTATTTCTCACAGTACTCCCCACATTGTTTCCCTCAGAATCCTCAGTAAGCACCTAATTAGCTCCCACGTTTAGCTTACCAGCCCCAGCCACTTTGGTAGGTGCTGTTCCTACTTCCAAGGGATCTGTTGTAGCGGAACACATTGGTGGGGATTCCTTGGCCAACAGAGGGAATTCACCGCCATGGAGATCAGCCTCCAGACCCTTTTCTTTCAGCGTGACTGGGATCACCCCTTGCGGGTGATGCATGCAATAGTTCCAAGACTGTCAAGCTGGGCAGGTGATGCTAGGGTGCAGTCCCACCCTTCCACTTCCTTTCCACTGAGGTCTCCGTCTGGGTTGGCACCTGAAGCTGGCACCCCTGCTGCCGCAATGTAGATGCTGGTGTTGGTGCCATCTCCATTCCCAAACCCCCAGCCACCATGGTGGGAGCCACAGTGGGGGCTGCTCCACTCACCAATTGTGTGGCTGCTGTCCTTCCTCTGCCACTGCCAGCAGCTTTCTTAGGTCCCATCGCCATCTGCCCAGGCAACCGAAGACGGCAGCTTGCACCGTCGACCACCTCCAAGAATCTTCAACAGGCAAGTAGGAACTCCACTTGCCTGAAGGCGATCAACTGCAACCCTTACAGGGCATAGGTTTGTAGGAGATCAGCGGTAGCACAACCAAGGCAACTTCAAATTGCTATTGAGGTGGTGGGGTTCATAGTTCTGCCCACAGGTCAGAGAGCTGTCAAGCAGACATCATCTTGATTTCCTCCCTCCAGTGGAATGCCCAAAAGAGTACACTTCTAAGGCACACAGGACCCCAGGGGAAAATCATAGAGACTCACTGGGTGTCAAGCAGAGCCCAACAACAGGGCCAGTTGTTACTGGTTACTTGGTCTTTTAAGGTAAAAGTCATCTTGCAGCTTGTTGTGTCCCTGTAGCCACACAGGAGGTCAGTCAACTGACCCTTGGAGTTCACTTCTTTTCCTGGATACAAGTGAGTCCAGCTCTTCAGGTCTCTTCTTTAACAGGTTTTATTATTAAGCAGCAGGTGCAGTTCTTCTTATCTTCTTCCTCAGGTCCAGAAAGTGTCCTGAAGAGGTTCCTTGGGGCCAACATTTATGCCTGGTGCCAGCTAATGGGTGACCACTTCCTAACCAATGGAGTAAAAAATCCCAGTGCTAACTCCACTCACTTAAAATAGTTCTAGGCTACGTTAACATGGATTAAGTATTCAGCTACACTAAACCTGGACTCTGAATACTGAGGAATCATCAATGTCCATCCAAAACTAACACTCAAATCAAGTTTGAAGCTAGCTCTGTACCCAAGGCAAACCAGCTTCCAGATTCTAGTTTGCCAAAAGCAGGGTCCCTCAGCACCAGATATGGGATACACAGGAAGTGTAGTGGCATCCTGTTTGCTCCCTCTCAAGTGTGCCGAAGTGCTACATGTGACTCAAAAAGACCTGTCAGAGGTGAGCTGACATTGTGGTGCCAGCAGGATGGCAGTACCCCACCCATCTGCTTTAAATACCATACACCTGTCCTTGTGAGCTACAAGGCTTATATAGAGGCGACTTACTAATGTCAACCTGTCAAAAGGGTTATTTAACCAATTATTCTGCAGGTTTGACACTGCAGTAGTCAGACTATAATAGTAGTCCTGAAGCCATGTTTCCTTGTCACTCTGTTGGACAGCACAATAAGTGTTGCTGTCCACAGGTTAAATTGAGCTTTTCATGCCATGGTTGCAGATTCTTCACCATATACTATGTCCTTGTAGGAGTGTTAAATACACAAATCAGGGACTAGCCAATTCCTACATGTTTAAGGGTACAGAGAAAATGCACTGGGACTGAACAGCAGTGGGCAATCCCAAGTGTGTCTAAAAATCAGCAACAAAATTCTATAAAAGTAAATGAGAATAAGGCAAAAGTAGCATCTTCTCAAAATCTTCATATATTTTGCTTGTGCCCATGACTGAACCATTTTGGATAACAGATCTTTGATTTCTGTAACGCTCTGTGCACTGGCACCTTCTCAGTAACTGCTTGGTTAATTGTCAAGGGTCATAGGACGGTTGTGTACGTGGATTGAACTGCTGATGCTTCAACTACATTCTCTAAGTGACAAGCATACATTTTAGACTGATTTTAATTGAAGAATGGTGCATTGATGTAAGGATTTCATTCTACAGGATCAGCATATCTAACATCATGTCCACCAATGCTGCATCTTTACTATAAACCTTATCAGGGATGCTATGCTTTGGGTGATTATCCGGTACATTGAGGCATGCTATTTTAATTGCTACAACTGATATTGATAATCGAACACCAATGTATAACTGACGTATTTTATATTGCAGACCAATTTCATGTTGGTTTTTTCTCCTTGGTGTAATTATTGGGTTTGTATTCATTTTGTCTCTTATGGTAATTCTCATGTTTTTTGCTGTGATACTTTCATAATTATTTTAGCCACTACCACCATACCAAATGAAAGAGACATTGAGAGAGGGACACAATTGTAAAGAAACTTAGCTATTCTCCATTTTACTTGGAAACCATTCTTAACTTTTTTATTCTCCAGTAATATTTAATTTGATTTTTTGATGAGGGATCTTCTTTATTAATCCTTTTTTTTAAATAACTGAAATGTCTTTCTCAAGTTTTCTTCTTTTTGTAATACTTTTCTTTTTAAATAACTGTCTTCTCTTTACATTTTTGATGACCGTTTAACATTTTAATGTTTAATTTTTATTTTTTACTGAAAAAGGGTTTAAATTGTCAAAAAGCAGCCAAACCTTTGTTACAATACTTTCTGCTGATGTTTTCTTTCTCGCAAGGACAGCTTTGAGCCTGGAGAGATCATTAGATGCCAATGTAGACTTTGTCTTCTTTGGACTTAAAAGTGAACCATAAAAAATGGTCGTTATGGTGTGTGGCCCCAAGTCAGCTAAGTTGAAATATTTCACCTTAAAGGGCAATAGGATCAAGACAGTTCAAAATCTTTCTTATCTAGGGACTCTTTTTAAGACCCAGTGACTGTGGGATCCCCTTCTGGTCGTTAGGGCTCAGCAAACAACTAGCGCTAAAGAGGCACAGTTTCGTTTTGCAGCAAAATTAGGCAATAACCCTATCAAAGAAATGATCACACTCTATAAAACGAAATGCCTTTCAATCGCTACATATGAGGTTGGAGAGTGAGGTTTCAGTAATTGTGGAAAACTCCAATTAGTGGAAAATAATTGTATTAGTAAGCTTTTAATAGTCCCTAAGAGCTCATCAACATATTTTTGCCACTCAAAACTGGACCTTAAGTGGATTAGGTATCACATTGGATTCGCCCCTTTGTTATTATTGGTGTAAATGTGATGTACACCGGAGCTAGATTTTTCAAGATCCATTATTATGGATTGTCTTTCCATGGCCAATACTGAGAGGATTCTCTGGCTCAGTTATCTGAAACTTAAATTTAGCGAATTGGGTGTAATAGATGTCTTTAATGACCCTTGTAATATGACTTCTCACGCAAAGTCTTTTATAAAATCTTTATATTATTCGAGTGCCAGTGCACGTCACAACCAACAATTAAATATGCAAAGTATCTCTTGAGCATGGGCAAGGATAGTTTTACCAGCCAGAAGCTGCAACCATACTTATATCTTTTTTTGAAACCTCATCTTAGATTTTATTTAACCGGATTTAATCTAAGCATGTTGCACTTTCTGGTAGCTTTTCCCAATCAAGGTGGTTGGCAAGACTATATTCCGCCCTGCCAATGTAATAACACAGCAAAACAATCTACGCTGCACTTTGTTTTGTGGATTGTACAAATATTTGAGATCCAAGTTTTTGCTTTGGATTATGAGTTTGTGCCGTCCTTGTTGTTTGTTATAGAGAAGGTTTTAGTCACTTACAGTCACTCTACTCCTTTAATAAGGATACAGATAACTGAGTGTATCAAATCGGAGCGCATCCTATAGTGTTTTCTTTGCATATGCATTTTATCTTTCTTGCAGGCTGGGAATAGGATTCTTTGGAGGCTATGACAACTTTGCCAAGAAATGTACTGTGGAATATTCTTATTGAGTTGCTGTTTTGTTTTTTAACTTATTTGTCTGTATTTCCTATGGTTTTATTGGATTCAGCATCCTTATTATGATTTTGAGGATTTTACTTAAATTATGTATCTCTACTCAGATACATATTTTTATTGAATGTATTGTTATTTATGCGCTTTTATGATTTGCTCGTCAAATCAAATAATGTGTATGACTTATTGATTGATTGATTGATTAATTGATGGTTGACTGATAACACCTTACATAATTATAGTGTTACTTTGCCAGGTGGAGTTTGGGAAAGTTGCAACATTCTGTCAATGTGATCTGCTTGCACGTCTTCACCATAGCAGCATTTAGCACAATTTCGTTTTTTTGTTCAATAAAGAATGTTTCATATGGCGGCGCTGATGCCCATATACTTTTGCACATATTTCAGTCAGGGTTTAGTAGTTGTCACAAGGCTGGACAAAGTATTGTAAAGTAGTTGTTCACAAAATTCCTTCTTTCCCTTTAAACAACTTGTGTTAACTTGAAGTGAATGATTTGCACTCCTGTTGACTTCTGTTGATGCTTTACTTTATGATTCGTCATGCACACTGGACAGAAACGCTTCTACAATGCTCGGACTCTTAGGGGCATATTCACAAGTCCCTATTGCTACCACAATGCAACTTTCAGTGACTTTGTGATGGCGATACGGGCCTCGCCTTATTCATAAAGCAGTGTTAACCACTTAAATTGGCTTAACGCTGTGTTGCAAATATGGCACCTCTCACGCTGTATTTAGCGTGAGAGGGGCATGCAGTGGGTGTTGTGGTGAGCGTTCCACCACAACATCCATTGATTTTGACGCTGCCCCCTATTTACAAGGACAGCGTAAACAGGAGGCAGCTCCAAAATTAAGACCAGGAAAATCCTGTTCTTAAAGAGGCGAAACAAGGAGAAATGCTTTATTTCTCCTCGTTTTTTGCTTTTTCCATGTGTGCTGCCTTGAGCAGCACACATGGAAAAAGCAAATGTCCATGTTTTGTGTATGTACTGGAAGGTGTCCTTTCCTGTACATTAACAAACCTTTTTTAAAAATGCCATTCTGTCACTTTCATGGGTGCTGCATAAAGCAGCACACATGAAAGTGAGAGAATTGCATTTGTTTATGTGCAGTAAGGGACACCTTCCCACACATAAACAATCCTCCCCTGCACACAGACACCCTTCCACTCTGGTGCCACATCCTTAACTTCATAGGCCACGCCCCCTTTGAGAAATCCACCAGTTTGAGCTCACTTAAAGCCCTGGGGAAGGAAAGGATTCAACCAACAGTTCAAAGAGTGGCACTAAAGTGCTAAATGATTCTAAACACTTTAGGCCCATATTTAACAAAAAGGCATACAAGAAGAAACAACAAGACAACTTGCTGCCCTGCAGTGTTTGAAAGGGAGAGAGCAGGGATGTGTAATATGCACTGATATTTACTGCATTCCTGCTCTCCATGTGCTTGTGCACTGTTTGCTGCCTAGCGCTAATGCAGGCACCCTTGGACCATGGTGCCAGGGTGCCTGCATTAAAGGCAGGATCGCTTTTGTGAAGAAAAGGATACCTTCCTTCACAAAAATCATTCCTTAGAGGCAGAATGCAGCAATATACAAATAGAAAGTAGCATGGAGAAATACAAATATTTCTCCTCGGTATGCGTAACTTGGAAAGGTTACTGTTCCCTGGCGTTTGCAGAGCCTGTGGACTCTGCTGCAAGTGTCAATCTGGGTTAGCATTTGAATGGTGACAATAGTACCACCTCTGTTATAGTCGCCAGACCTACTTTATTTTAGAAAACAATTGTCTCCTTGCAACTTAATTAATGTACTTTTCAATACTTCCTAAAAAGACAAACTGTTTTAAGTAACTAATACTTAAACCCATAACTTTTCCAGAATTGCTACACCACCATAATGTTTCTGTATCATAAGGTGAACTAAAATGTAGTAGGAAAAAGTTACGAGGAAGTGTAAAAGGAAAACCATGTGGCTTTTATCAAACCTGAAAAAGACCTGCAGGGGCAGAGAAACATTTCAGCTATGATGACATAAAATTGTATCTTCTTTATAGCCTCGTGATGGTGCAAACATGGGATAGCCGGTTAGGAATGTGTATACAAGCCCACTACAATGTGCAGGTATTAGGTACTCTTACCTTCATCTTATCTAGGCCTGTTGAAGTAGGTAACTGCTCAGGTAACACATTTAGAAGCAGGAAAATGCAATTGCAATGTCCACAGTGGAGGATAACTTGTGGATAACAGAACCCTGTCTAAGCAGAAGTCCGAAATGAGTACACTAATGTAGCAAAAAGCATTAGTGGATTAACCTAAATCCTATAGATCTACTCCACAATTTGTGCCACATCATAGTGAACCTCTGCACCCCGCTACTAAACTCACATTCATTGCCAGCATTCAACTGCTGCCTCCTTCTTTGCTACTTAGTCCTAGCTCCTCACAATTAACTCCATCCATGACTCATCTGTTTCTAAAGTGAATGCCACTCGTAAAACCGGATGCTGTATTCTTCGTCATCTAGTCTGCCCCCATAAACCAAATTTCATCCTGAACACAACTGTTTCTAAGTTTGCTACCACTCGGCATACTGGATGCTGTCCTCTTCATCGTCTTAGTCCCTCATATCTAACTTCAACCATAACTCACTGCATTCAGAAGTGTAGTACCGTTCCGTATTCTGGATGCTGTCTTTGTTTTTGCTACGGACCTTGGCCCATCATAACTAACTCCATGATTAACTCTCTTATTTCAGATTTGTCCTTTCACTCGCCATTCCAGATGCTGCCCTCTTCTTTGCCACCAAGTCTTGGCGCATCACAATTACGTCCCACTTAACTCCCTTCTTTCAGAAGTGTAGTACAGCTCTGCATTCCGGATGCTGTCCTTTTTTTCACCTAGTCTTAGCCCCTCACAGCTAATTCCTTTGTAACTCACCTCTTTCGGAAGTGAAGTACCACTCAGCATAGCAGATGCTGTCTTCTTCATTGTCACCTAGCCTTAGCTTCTCACACCTCTCTTCCCCTTCACTTGCTTTTTTCAGAAGTGTAGCACTGCTCGGCATGCCAGGCACTGTCCTCTTCTGATTTGATTTGATTGGCATATTTATAGAGTGCAGCGAATGCCCAAGGACATCTTGGCTCAAGAAATGGAAGATCCGAGCGGTGCTGGCAGAATATACAAGATGGATCAGTTGTTAAATAGCCAGGTTTTAAGCTCCTTTCAGAAGTATAAGAGTGAAGACCTGCTCTTTATGGGAATGGACGGGTAGTTCCAGATTTTCACTGTTCCCAGCAGGAAGCTTCTTCCACCCCAACATGTCCTTTTAAACTTGAGTGTCTGCATAAGTTTTATCTGGTTAGATCTTAAACTTCGGGCCGGCGTATACCATTTCAGGTGCGTCCTCAAGAATTGCAGCCCTGTACCCTGTAGAGCTTTGATGGCCAGACACTGGGATTTAAACTCAATCCTCCTTTTCACTGGGAGCCCATGGAGGGCTCTTAAACTGTGGGAGACTGATTTGAACCTAAGAATATCTTGTACTAATCTGGCTGCAGTGTTCTGCAAACGCTGGAGTCTAAGTAGATGTTGGGATTGAATCCATATGTATAGGACATTCCTGTAGTCCAATTGCGAAAGGGCCAAGGCTGTAACCAAAGTTTTGCTTGCATCAGGAGGGATAAATGGACGGATATTTTCTAGGAAGAACCAGATGGTGGAGGAGAGCCTATTGATCTGACTATTGAATGTTAGTTTGTCATTAAAGATGACTCTAAGATTTTTGACGTTGGACACTGGGGTTGGACAATCTCCCAGATTGGCAGGCCACAACCTGGGAGACCAGAAGGATGAATCCGAGCCCAACAGCAAGACTTCAGTTTTTCAGGCAGTTGGACAACATCCATTGGTTGACTTGCAGCATGCATCCATTAAAACTGTTGGTGGCCTCCTCCACGTTGCTTGAGACTGACACCACCAACTGGGTGTCGTCTGCATAGGAGACAACCGAGAACCCAAATTGCCTGATGATCGAGAACAAGGGCACCACATATATATTGAATAATGTGGGGATCAGAGAAGAGCCCTGAGGCACACCACTAGGCAGTTTGAAAGATTTAGAAGAAAAGGCTCCCAATTCAATGTAGAAGGCTCTGTAGGCTAAGTAGGAAAATAACAGAGCGAGGGCGGAATCTCGGATCCCCAGCTCCACTAGTCTACTGGTTAGTATTTCGTGGTTCACTGTATCGAAGGCCGCCGATAGGTCTAACAAAATCAAAGCGGCCTTGCTCCCTGACTCTAGTACTGTCCTAAGTTCTTCAGCCGCCATGACCAGAGCTGTCTCCATCCATGTCCTTCTCGAAACCTGTATTGTGAATGATCTATCAGGTTCCTGGAAGAAATGTGTGCAGTGAGTTGTATATTGAAGCTTCTTGAGTACTTTTGCCGGAAATGGAATTCTGGAAATCCGACGATAACTGCTGGGGTCCTTAGGGACAAGGTTCGACTTTTTTTCAAATTGGAAGTAGTGAGGTTATCTTCCAAGGATCTGGGAAGATGCCTGAAAGGATTACCTTAATGAACACTAAACACAGGTGTTCAGTTAGTATTTACAGAAACAGAGGAAGTACTTTAGGAGGGGAGGGGTCTGTTGGGGTTCCTGATTTAGATGTTCTCACCACCTAAATAATTATTTCTAGTGTGGGGAAAAGAGGGTGAAAGCTGAAATAGGGTCAACAGGATCTGTGGCTGTCAGAGTGATTTTGGAAACTGTGGCTGCACAAACACTATCCCTAAAGGAAAAATACACCGTTTCAACTTTATCTATGAACGTCTGACCCAGCAGATTGCAGAATTCTGCGCTGCTTTCCGTTTGAGCTGTTCCTGGTAGTTTAGCACATTTTTTACTGTAGAGAGGAGCTCACTGCAGGAGTTCCTTGCCTCGTGGATATTTGCTGTAAAGTATTTACTTTTTTACTCTACAATCATTGTCGTGTAAGCTGCTAATGCTTGTGCATATTTAGATTTCTCATCCAAGTCATAGTTTACTCTCCACTTTTCTACACACTTGTTTTTGCGCTTTAAGACTCTCTGTAAACCACGGTTCAGAAGGACTTTGCCCCGCTGAGGAGGTAGATCTTTGCGGGGTCTAAGCTGTCAACCACTGATTTGATCCATGAGGATACCCTATGGACAGAGGTGTTGATGTCTGTCTGGAGGTCTGGTTTAGTACTTAATAATAAAGCTTGTAGAATAGGGGGTTCATTTTAGCCCAATGTCGCTGGGTGCAATTACGTATATCGGTGAATGCTGAACTGTGCTTAGGGAAAACAGTATGGCTTTATGGTCTGACCAGGGGACAGGGATTACTTTTGATATTTTGACCAATGGATTTGAGGTGAAAACCCCATCCAAGGTGTGACCAGCGGCATGAGTGTCCAGCTTGACAATCTGTGATAGTGTGAAATTAGCCATTGACTCAACTAGTGAGGCTGTATCATGATCGCCCAGCTTTTCTAGGTGATAGTTAAAGACTCCTATTATTGTGAAATCAGATGCCTCTAGACTAGATTCAAGAAAGGGGCTGATGACATTAAAAAAAGAGGTCTGTACTTTTGGCAGCCTATATAAAAGGAGGCCTTTGAATGTGTAAATATTACGAAGTGCAATCTGGAATGTTAAAGTTTCACAATCCTGTGAGCTTCCAGCTGAGGTTCCAGTCACATGCAAGTCTTCCCTCTTCACTCTTCTTTGTCATCTGGCCTTGGACCATTAGAAGTGTTATACCCCTCGGCATACCAAATGCTGTCCTTTTCTTCGTCTCCTGGTCTTGGCCCCTCACAACTAACTTCACCTTAGCTCATGTGGTCTGAATTCTAGCATTACTTGGCATACCAGATGCTGTGCTCTTCTTTAGTCTTGGCCCATTACAGCTAACTCCACCCATAACTCACCAATTTCTGAAATCTAGTAGCACAATGCACTCTAGATGCTATCCTCCTCTTCTTTGTCACCTAGTCTTGGCCCCTCACAACTAACCCACCTTAACTTACCTCTTTCAGAAGTGTAGTACCCCTTTGCATAGCAGATTCTGTCCTCTTCTTTGTTACATTGCCTTGACCATTGCAACTAACACCCCCTTATCTTGCTTCTTTCAGAAGAGTAGTACCCCTCAGCATACCAAACACCATCCTCTTCTTTGTCACCTGGTCTTGACCTCACACAACTAACTCCAACCATATCTCATCAATTTCTGAAATGTAGTATCACTTCACAAACCAGATGTGGTGCTCTTCTTTGCCATGTAGTCTTGGCCCCTCAGAAATAGCTTCACCCTTAGCTCACCTGTTTCTGAAGGCTAGTACCACTTGGCATACCAGACGTGGTCCTCTTCTTGGTCACCTGGTCTTGGCCACTCACAGCTAACTGCATCCTTAGCTGACTGTTTCTGAAGTCTAGTATCACTTGGCATTCCAGATTCTGTCCTTATCACCTAATCCTGGCCCTTCATATCTTACCCTAACACTTATTCATACACTTTTTAAGAATATTATCAACCTCACTAACTGATGCTGTGCATATTATCAGCACATTGTTTACAACTACAACCATGCTCTACACTGTGTGTCATTTTCTCACCGTTCGCCCCACCATCTTCCGCAATGTTCCCAGTACTGACCTACCTAGTAGCACATCACATCAGCCTGCTTATGGTTACCATTTTAATCACAGTCTGGGGCATATTTACGTGCCCCAGTGCTTTGCTCTTAGAATGACACAACTTAAAAATGAGATTCATGAAGCCATTCAAGGCCACCTTGCGTGGCCGTGAGTGGTTGAGTGGCTTCATAAATCTTGAGTAAAGCAACGCACCGCAAATCAATGCGTTACTTTACTCTGTGCCAGGGAGGCATTTCATGGGTGTTGCACTGATGTTCCCACACAACTCCTATGGTTTTTGATGCATTCCCAGGTTTACAGAACTGATACACCTGGCAATGTTCCAAAAAGACATGAATCCTGAAGTGAGGCATAACAAGGAGAAATATATTTATTTCTCCTCGTTACTTTCTCCTTCTATGTGTGCAGCACACATAGAAAGAGAAAAATGCCTTTCAGGATCATTTTTGTGCAGGATTGTGTCCCTTCTTGTACAACAACAAACCTGTCTGCAATTCAGGCACTCTTGCATCATTGTGCAATGGGGCCTGTGTTGATGCTAGAGGACCAATAAGGCACCAGCGCAGGCACAAGGATAGGAATGTATTGTATTCTTTTAAATATGGTGCTTTCCTGCCCTTACCCTGTAACACAGAGCAGCAAGGTGACTTGCTCTGCTGCATTGCTTTACTTTGCCATAAATATAGCCCTCTCTAGTTAAGATCTGGTGAGCGTGAATTGTTTAAACTTTTCTGCTTTGTTGTAAGATTTAAATTGATATCTCTGCTAATAGCTGCAATATATATTGTACGATAATGATACTTCATATTGAATTATAAAAACTAGCATTGACTTGATTGTGCTTTACATATGATAAAATAATGTTCTGAGCTTGGCAGATGTCTACTGGGTTATGCTTCGCATTCTTCAGTTGATCAATATTTCATTGGACTATTTCGGTGAAGTTATCATAATGCTACATGAATATCCAAGTCCCCGTAGTAAGACAAGTTCAATTGCCTCCAACATTTTTGATAAGCAACCCACAAATAATCAATGAATCGTCATGACTGAATATCTTCAGTCCCTACTCATACATTTATTCATTCAACAGTGTGCATTCCATTGCACGCAGCTTTGAAGGAGATGATCAATATTTTCACATTTTCTTTCATTCCAAATGCAAAATCGTGTATATTTTTCAAATGCAGGCCTCATGAATTATTGCACGATCTCTAGAGCTTGAAGGAAGGAATTATGCACTTGGTTATGTGCTTGAGAAACTCTCAAAGAGTTTATTTTGGGCCTGACTTCGTCCAAGTTAAGGACAGGAAATGACTATTTAAATTAACTAAAAATGCGCACCTAGTTCCTGTCTAGGTAAAACTAAAGGAGAGGTACACATTGTTGTCAGCATTTATTCATTCCCATTCCAAGGTTATATTTTAGCAATAGATAACAAATTAAATCCTCCATCCACATTTCACCTACTGATTGCAATGTGCAATTATTATCCTTTTGTTTATACTAGTGCTTACAAATTAGTTTACTGATTCACACAAACTAATAAAAAATAACAGGTACACTAGCCTTTTATAGAGTGCTTGAAATGGAACTATAAGAGTGTAGGTACTTAAAAACATTGGACCCCAGCTAGAAGTGCAGTTAGTGTCCCTAAAGTGCAGGTACTGAATACTGATAGTTCCTACCTATTGAACACACTGCCTTTATGAAATATGACTTGCTGTGTGATCTTTGAGAACGTGTTGTGGTATTACTATTGCTAGTATCCTCAATTCACAGTGCTAGGCATTAGCAATGGTTAGTGAACAAGCATCATTTTGATACAAACGTGCCAAATGCATATTTATTGGTAAACCAGGTGTTTCTTACATAATCAAAATGCCCCACTCACCCTGTCAACCAGAAAATCTCACCTTCTTCAAAAAGCCTCCAGTGACTCTAGAAATGTCCTCTCTCCACTAAATTTAAAGGGATGTTCTAAAAATCTACAGATAGCTTTCTCCTATAAATTCTCCTTACTCAACAAACATGCTTTCTGGTCACAGGAGTATGAGGGAGGAACTGAGTGTTAGAAACTCAACAAAAGGTGAAAGTAAAAAACAAAGCAAGGAAGAAAATGCCACCTTTCTAAAATTGAAGAACTGTCACTTATAATCCAACCTTGCCCTTGAAGAGGGATCCTCCGATACGATACATAACTTTCCCACCTACAACCAATCAAAAGTTAGCACTTATTAAATATAATAAGGTAACCCAATGTCAACCGATGGGACAGATAGACCTCTCAGTAGTGAAAAATGAACTTGTGAGTTTTTCACTACTAGACATGTAAAACTTAAGAGTACATGTCTAACTTTGTAATTATAATGCACCCTACCCTATCGGCTGTCTGCTGCCTACCTGAAGGGTAACTGATATGTAATAAAAAGGGAGATTTCGGCTGGGCAAATAGGTTATGTTGCAATGTTGAATTTTCAGTTTAAAACTGATGGCAGGCTCCAATGGCAGACCTGAGGCATGTTTAAATGGGCTACGTAAGTGGGTGGCACAGTATGTGCTGTAGACCCACTTACATAATTTAGTTCACTGGCCCCGGTTATATGGTATGCCACTTTACTAAGTACTTATAAGTGAATTAAATATGCCAATCAGGAAGAAGCCATTTTTTGGGGGAGTGAGGACAAGCACTTTAGCACTTATTAGCCGTGGTAAAGTGCCAAAACAAAATAACAAAAGAAAATTCAGAAGAACAGGATGCATGAAGGCAAAATGTTTGGGGTGATCTGAAGAGAGAGCCAAGTTCAAAAGATTCATTCAGATATGTTTAATGACTCAGTGGACAAAGAATGCCATTAAAGTGGAAGCATTGTTTTGTGAATATATAAATCTGCTGGAAAACAAACTGATTGTCCTAAAAGTGGGTACTTCCCAATATCTTCCTGATCCACGAACCTTTCAAGAACCTGTGTCCATTCTAGGTCAGATTGTTTTAATTTCGAATTAAATGGAAACCTTACAATGGATTATACTTTTGATTCCCTTGGGAGACCACCTAATGTCATGAACATAGAGCATGCCTACTTACTTATATCAATCTCACTGCTTCACCAAATGCTACCAAGGTTTACTGTTCAACAGAGTGTCTAAGTAAACCACTTAGGCATGGAAGTGGTCTGTAAGAGAGAAACCCTTGGCCTTCGATCAGCCATGGGTCTGTTCCTAGTAGGGAAATTCTGTTTCATTTTTGCAGAGATTATTGGCTAATAAATGATTTCTTTGCCCACTGACCATTAACCAGTCAGCCCAGCTTATGTGCCAAAGCTTGATCTCTATAGGTGACCCATTAGACAGACATGCTAAAGAGCAAAGCAATCCTTCCTTGTCTCTCATTTTCACCTCCTATCTCATCTTGTTGACACTTTCTATTCAGTTGTTACAGGTACAAAGTCTAAGGTGACATGGGTTTCTCTCTTTGTATCATACTTTGAGCTTGTCAAAAATGACCTGAGTCTCCAACATTGGTAGTTTATGACTTATGAAATGACTATTACATGTCAAGAGATTTTCTTTGGTTTCTCATTTCACATACCCATACCCAAGGATTGTATTTTGCTTTTCCGTACCCCATGTTCATAAAAGAAAACATGCAGGCATGGGTACAAATCTGGGAAATTCAAGTTTAAGGCTTTTTAAGCCACAAATGATAATGCATGATGCTTTAGCTGTAGAAATCCTTCTCTGCTCTGGGGTATTGTCCTGGAGTTAAGTGAGCATCTAGAGTGTTTTATTTATTTATTTATTTATTTATTTTAAAGGTTGTATATAGCGCTGGCTGGACCCAAGAGAATCAGAGCGCTTTACATAATTAGGTTAAACATCGAGAGCATATCACACTGGGAAACAATTGCTAACATAAAATACAGGCAATCAATCCTAGTAAAGACAAATAACATAGTGAAATCCTCATGTATAAAGAGTTGATTAGGGGCTCATTCTTGGTCTCTGGATGAGTTTGCTCACCGTATATATCTATGTACTTATTCTATCCTTGCCTCACTGCTAATAATGATATCAGCCATTAAAAAAGTGCATATACACCTAGATTGTTTCATGGTGCTGCCCGGGAAGTGGAGCAAGGACATCACAAATTCGAATATGTTTATATTAAAGAGCCAGGATTTTAACACATTATAATCAGTTTCTGCCCCTAGATGATCAGGCATTTTCCACTTTCAGGTGTGCTGAACATTTATGTATCCAATTTAAGAAATGTTTAACGCTCTGAATGCAATTTGCATCTAAACATTAATTGCTTTAGGTGCTCGACATTTCAGGATCCATCCTTAGAACTTTTGCATCAGCAAAGATAAACTTCATAAAGCCTACTGAGTTACCCAGTCACTAGCTGGGATCATTTGGATTGAATTACATGTAGTAAATGGTTCAAAAGAGTCAATTCACAAGAAAGTAGTTAGGAAGAAAGGAAAGTACGTTTGAAAGCAGGATGGCAGGTAAAATAATGCGCAAAACAAGGGGGATATATTAGAAGAGATTTGGGAGCAAGATAATAAAAGAAGTGTCAAGGAAGGGATAAGGTTCATTATAGAGTATACATTTGGTTTATATGCATGGACCTAGCAAAAACTAAGAAGGAAAACATCTCTGGACACAATCCCGAAGTTGTACTGCCTCCTTCTCACCTAATTGTTCTAAAAAAAGCATTTGCCAGAAACCTCCTTTACCATACTGATTAGTATACTGAAAGGTTTATCACTAACATATGGTGCAATACTGTAACTCATATTGATTGGTAAGAGGTCATAATATTCTAGTATTATCTTAAGGTCTTTGCGGGCCCCGGAGAAGACATTTTTTGGGGGCCTCTGTATGAAACAAATGTGAATTTCATTACCCATTTCCAGACAATTGAAGCCCCTAATACAAAATATAACTGCAGTATACGTTATGCTTTAACAGTGTCAAATGACAACATTTGAAAAAGGTTTTGCCCGAGACACAAACTCAAAATGATGACACTGGCGAGAGAGGCAGAAACAGGCCTATTGGTAAAAAGAGAAACAGAATAGACAGACGCCGAATAGCGAGACAATTGCCTTTCTCGTGGATCCCCTTGGAAGGTGGGGGCCATGAGCAATTGTCCACTTTGTGCATTCTTTGAAGCATGCCCACTGCCTTTCACTCTTCTCTCTATCTTAGAGACCAAACAGTACAGCATAGTGGTCAGGTCCATTCCTAATGCATTTATTCCACCATGCACACTCACCATAATTGGAGCCTCTATTTCCCCATAACACATGCCAGTACTTCAGATGACCTAGCAGCCGAGGATAGTGGGGGTACAGTATTTGGGGAAATGTCCTCCAGTCCTACAGATCAGTTCTAACTCCAACAATGAACAGATCTTCTATCAGTGTTCCTTTCTGAATGTCCCAAAACAAACATTGTAGTAAATACGTTGTGGTTGGAGCCAATGTAGTACACTTGTTCTTTTTGAAAATATCAACATGTGTTTTGTACTTGTTTGCATTTTGGTTTGGACCCTTTCTGCCATGGTTTGAGCCTGGGCAAGCAGCTTGCTGTTTCCAAGACAATTGGCCACCCAACCAAGATGTAACATTTATTTCCCTTTGCAACTTCTCAACAATGCCACACTGCCATGTGATGTGGTTGAAATCTACGATCTAAATCTTGGGAAATCAGTTTTCTGTCAGGATATACATTGTTACGTACTTTAGGATGCATTTTTTGTCTGTGCAGATAATGAAACTGTACTAGTTTAAACCTGTCATTGAAATGTATACAGGCTGTAATGTTTGACACCTTCTTGAAATCTGTACAGGCATTTGTTCATTATGCTTCTTGTTATGGTTCAAAACCCATCTCATATCATATTGTTATTACATTCAGTGTGACGTGACTTTAACCGGAGACTACCAGATTAACTCCAATGGCTATTTGGCTGGCCTCCTGACCAGAGCCTAAGGAACTGAAAAGTCTCTTGAATCTGCATCTGGACCCAGCCTGAGGGAGTTCTAATCCCCCAAGTGGTGCTCCTCCAGTCCTGGGCCCTAGTAGTGATGCTAAAAGTTCCCAAACCGCCAAAATTTAAACCTGTGGACTTAGAACATTGGCTAAAAAGTTTTAAGAACCAAGAGAAGACCGGGACCAACCTGCTTGTTTATCCGGCTGTGGTGCATTCCCCATCAGCCTGACTCTGTGGCAGCACTTGCTACGTTTTTTTCTGCAGCCAAATCCTGTAAAGCTGCCTTCCACCCAGGGCCGGACTGGGAACCAAAACCAGCCCCGGCAAAGTGCTCGGCCGGCCCCCCTGGGGGGAGGTTGGGGGTGCGACCGAGCCGCTTTCGGCCGCGGTTTTCAGCCGATTTTGCTACAGGGCCGATTTCAAAATCTTACCCTTAGCATATGGCAGAACATTTATCATGATTATGGACAAACATGGCACCTGATACTGCAAGCAGAGTTCAAAGTCATTCCACCTACCATCATAATCCTTGGTGTGTACACTAGGAATTTTATTTCTGAAACATATATTTAACAGGATTTTACTTTGGTTATAGTGATTTAGTTGAATTTATGTGAAGTCTACATTATTGTTGGTCTTTTCTGTATGTTCAGATTTTTTTGTGATCAGATTTAAATTTACTTTCAGAAAGTTTAAAGTTGAAAATACTATAAATTAAAGAACATCAGCCTGCAAAACATTAACACACATGGAACCACGCGGAAAAGGTGAAAATAGGTATTTTAGTAATCAGAAAGTATTGCCATAATTAATAAAGGAATGCAAGTAAAACTATTTAGTTGTTCCATTTATATCTTCAAAATGCAAAGTATAACCCGAGGGTTCCATTTATTGGTGTTTAGTATAATTATCATTAACATTTTCAACCGCATCTTTAATGAGCTTAAAAGCCATAAATATAACAAATCAGCAATGAAAATGGCAGTCTTTAATAACCCATTGAGAATAAAACATTCTTTTGAAAAGACTGCTGGCATGTTTTGAGGCTTCTGATATCCATCTTGCAAGTAGCTCTTAATGTGTTCATCCCTCCAGGCTGAATTATAAATGTATGAATCAGAGCAGTTGAAACAGAAAGAAAACACAGATTGTCAATTTTTGTAGTAAATTTGAACAATATGAATATTACATGCATTGTCTAAAAAAGGTGCAGATAAGACCTTACAGTTCTCCAAAGAGTAAAATCAAGCATTCTCTTCTTCGTGATAAGGCAAAAGTACGCATAATATTACAACACATAATATTACCTTAAGCTGTCTTTGTTTGACTCACTTCACGAAAAATGATGGAAGTGGCTTCCATCATACCATAAATAACTACCATTCTCTAGGTAGGCTCAGATAGGATGGATAGCCACAAAAAGGGTAAGCAAAGTTATTTGTTTATTTAAATAGATATTTGATTCCGATTAGATATGTACAATTTATAAATTAGTCAGTATTATTCCAAGAAATAATTTATTTCTACTTTAACGTTTTATCATATGCAAAAACTCAGTTTAACCATTTTACACACATATTGTCTGTTCTCTTTCAATCCCTATTTACAAACGCATGCGTACGAGTGCTTCAAACATTTTACTGAGTAATAATAGCAGCAAAAACCTGGACCATCTCTCTATAAACTGTCCCTAATAGTTATAGCGAGTTTAGGTTCTATGGTGAAGCTGCAAGTATATAATAAAGTCCCGAATGTGCCCATTAGTCAATAGCACATACACTAATAAAATTATGTAACTTTGGAAAAGGGAATATTCTATTCATCAGGGATATTTATGTGTGTAATGTGGATGATGGACGTCTTTTCTTCACCTAAATGCAGCCCAAGGTTAGAGAAAAAGGTGACGGCTACAGCAAAGTTGTTTATTCCGCCCCTCACCTGTTTGTTTGTGTGAGGGCTGTTGAAACTGAACTATAGAGAATGATTGTTGACTGACCTTCACCAGTGCTAAAAGCAGCAACACAGAAGAAAAAACTAGGGGGCATATTACCAACCAATAGAGATAATTTTTGTCTCTAACTTGTTTAGAGACAAAAATTATCGCCGCAAATCGGCGATTTTTATCGCAGATAAACCTTGCTATTAGCAAGGTTTATCGCAAATGCGATAAAAAACGGCCGCAATGCATGAATATCGCTGAAAAGTCAGCGATATTCATGCATTATCGAGCAAATGCTCTTAGCCATGTTATCCACCTCCCATTGGATAACATGGCTAAGAACTGCTCCTGGGCAAGAGTTAGCTTTTGGAGGTATTCGCGCTTAGCGCGAATATCTCCAAAAGTTGGTAATAGGAGATAGCGATGTTAGCGACTGTTTTCAGTCGCTAACATCTTGGCACGCCCACTTTGCATGCCATTAGTGATAAATATCACTGACATGCAAAGCGGGGCCCAAGATGGTCACTATCTCCTATTAGCTGTCGCTAACTGGTGTTAGCGACAGCTTGGTAATAGGGAGATAATTTTATCTCCGCTTTCTTGGCTTTTAAAGCCAAAAAAGCGGAGATAAAGCCCCTTGATAATATGCCCCTAGATTCGGAGGCTGACTAACAGATTTCAATTGTACGTCAGATGTACATTGAAATATGAATTAATAACTACAAATTAGCATTTTACCCGCGTGTATGGTCGATAGAGGTTAACATGGAATTGCTCAATGACAATGCGACGAGAAAAATCCTTATCCTTGAAAGTACTTTTGAACACACCAACTGCAGCAAATTAGTGAAAACCATCATAGGCCTATTAAGAAGGCTTTGTAATATCAGTATACGATCAGCAGGCTAATAGATTGTGACGGGGATTATATAGGGCGCTTCAATTGTTGACATATTTCACCTGATTTATCATTGTAATTTGTATCAACAATCTCACACCTATGTCAGGAGAGGTTGGACATTTTGATTGTGTTGACACACCCCTGCCAATGCATATGGACAGACACACACCGGGGCGTAACACAGACCCCTGAAGCCCCTGTGGTGCGGTGGGGGGGGGGGGCAGGAGGCAACCCTTCAGTGGGCCCCCAGTACTTCAGGAGGCCACCATTCAGCTCAACAATGACACTGTGCGAGGGTGGGGCATCATTTGATTAACATGCCGTGCTGGGCAGAGACTAGTAGGAGGGCGTGCAGGAGGAGGAACATTCCAAGTATGTTTCCTATGGTGAGTGCTTAGATCAGGTGCTGCCATCTGAGCCTCGCGTCCGAGAGCTTAATGTGTTATCCTCGAAATCAAGCCAAGAAAACAGTAAAACTTTCTTCGTCAAATAAAAGAGATTTAGAAAGATTAACTTAAAAGGATTAAGAGTCTCCAACCCACATGTTTCCGAGCTCAGGGACCAGGTTGTCCTCCCACCAAGAGCTTTAAAATTATAGAAAACCCGAAAGCAACTCCTGGTGAAAGAACAATTAAACGTACATTTACATGTCTGTTGCCGAACTTTCAATGGTTTGATGTCTGCGTTTTCTACTACAAACTTTGAAAAAGTTTAGAAACAACTTCCAGCAGAATTGTATACCCCTGCAACTGCTGCTGAGGCCAGACTGTCCTCTGAGCAGCCAGAGGAGTCTCTGAACCTGGGGGCATATTATAAAGGGGCGTCGATAATTTTATTGCATTATCAACTAGGACACGCTAGCACGTGTTTCCTTGCCCTAGCTCCCGTTGTCAGAACGCCTCACATTGCATAGTTAATGAGATGCAAAGGAGGCGTGCCTGACAAAACCCCATGGGAAAATATCGCAAACCCATCTTCGCAATATTATCAATGAGGGGTAGCAATATTTTAAATCGCATTAAGAATACCTTAACGCAGGAATGTAACGTCTGTTAAATTCCTGACTAAGGCATACCTAACATGGGGGGTGGATTGTGTGGATGAGATCATAGGCCCTATCATCAATGATATCGACGTTTTCTATGGAATATCTCTGGAAAACTAGCGATGTTCCATGGAAAACGTCGCTATCGCTGGGTTAATTATCGTCATTGCTCTAAGCGTTGTTAATAGAGAGCTAGCATGGTGATAATTATCAGCGAAAGCCGTCGATAAACATTTTAACGCTGAGGGCGGCCACCGATATATATCGCTGCTGCTTGGTAATATGCCCCCTGCTCTTTTAAACTTCTAGACTACACAGTATGAAAACTGCTGCCTATTGCATGGGAACGACAGTAAAGATGCAAAGTAAAAGAATATTTGCAAGTATGAATGTCTTTTAGAATCGTGCGAGGTATGTATGTATGTATGCTTGGTAAAGGCGACAAAACGTGCTGTTGTTTGAATGAACAGTGGAAGTTTATATCCTGTTTTCTGCTTCTAGGGCAAAAATAAGAGTAGGCATTACTTCAAATCCCCACGGGAAGCCATTAGAACTATACCATGATCTTATCAATGTCAGTCCACAGTCCTTTACTGCCAAGGGAATGAATGTGTCTCCATAGTAACTAGCATCATTGGTTACCAAACTTTTTTTTAGCCCAGGAAAGAGCATACACTTTCCGGTGGATTGCCAAAAATATAAAGAAGACTCAGAAAGAAAGAACCTTATTCAAAAACACATTAAAAATGCAGACTGCAAACTTTATTTGAAATAGTTTTCTTTGCATCTTACTACAAAAATGGAATCCTTTTCCTTGGCAAAGCTCCGACTGGAGATTCATAAATATTGCCTTTAGTACCCTTGCACTTCTTTGTGCTGGTGGCTCAACTCTTTGTGCTTTAGGTGAGGGCTGCCTCTTTCTTTCCTTCTTCTCTCTCCGCACAGTTGATCAGGCATCCTCACTGGCACAACCCTTCCATTTTAGATTCTGCTGACACAAAACTCGGCTCCCACACTCTGGCAATAGGCTGAGGTTAAGCAGAGAGGAAAGACAAGGACTTAGCGTCGAACAGCAGTTTAAGTTTGGAATCAGATCTCCTGAACCCTAATGGAGTGTTGCTGTCGGAGACTGGATCTGGTTTCAGCTGAGACAAACGTGAAAGTAAAGCTAAGTCTCCCTACAAAACCATAAACTAGTGGTGTGTGTAAAGGCTGGGTGGTGTACCGCATGCCTGCTGCCTCTGAACAGGCAGAGCTAAGCGGTACAAGCCAAGTGTGGTACGTGTCTGGGAAGTGGTCCTGAGCCAGTGCCAGTGGTCAGAAGACTGTTTGTGACAAAGTCCTTAGACACTTAATTGATTTATGGGGTTTTACTGAGTTACCATAATTAATGCAGTCTAGCTTTTAGCTTTCGTAGATATTGTCACCTCATCCTCCAGGATAACATCTGTAATGCTTTGCAGCTATAGGTAAGCTGGAGGGGGAACATTTGTGTCATGCGGTGGTGATGTTTTGAGGATGGGGTGAGAATGGGCCCTGTCATCTAAGCAAATCTGACAAGCAGGCGGGGGTGAGGAGGGTTGCCACCTGACAGGTTTTCTCCCTGCATCACCAGTATTTTAATGTCCCAGCCAGTACAAAATAAAGCAAATTCACCTAAAGTCGGCATGTTTAGCCTTTATTTGTACATATTACAAAGAGCTAATATAAATGGAACTCACTTTTACATGTGTTCTAGGGCTGTGTTGATCCCTGACTACTAATTAAAGTAAACAAAGGCATAAAACTCATATTACAAATGAATACACCGGCCTGATTCACAAATGTAAAGTGAGAGAAAGTCTAACTTTACGACTTTTCGTATTCACAAGGGGCATTTAGTACTCGCAAATGCCATTTGTGAAACTCAAATGTCCAACTTTACGACTTTCAGTATTCACAAGTAGCATTTACAAGTAATTACTGCCCATTCTGAATACTGAAAGTCGTAAAGTTAGACTTTCGTCTCACTTTACCTTTGTGAATCAGATCCATACAATTTTGCACAGACGTTATAATTAGGCTCAAATTTCATTGGTACAAAACCAGTGAAATTCAGCAGTTATAGTTACACACATGCCTCTACAGCGAATTTTCGCATGTATGGTAAATGCATATGTGTGGTAAAAATGTAACAGCTTAGTATACCCCCAATAGATATATATAAATATTTTAGTCATATACCCTCTTGTTCTACTTACAAGAGATACAAAGATATATTGCTGCTAACATTACAACTACATTTTAAGAATACTGGCAATAGGCTTTTTCATTTAGAAATTCGTTTTTTTTGCTATATTGTATTTATATCTGTTATATGTTGTAGTATTTTGTAGCGTACTTGCACATAATACATATAGACCAAATATTCAATACTACCAACTGTATTAGTTTACATTAGCGTATTTGCACATTACAAAATTGTCGTATGAAGTTGCTCAGGCATAACAAATGAATTTTCGAGTTGTAGAAGCTGACATTAGCGTATTGTATTGTATGTATTGTATTGTATTGATGATTTGTAAAGCGCGTTGGCTACCCAGGGGCGTCCCAGCGCTATAGAAAAGAGTGAGTTGGGCTGGAGAGGCTGGAGTAAGAGAAGCTGAGTGAAAAGTTAGATTGGAATTTTGCTGAAGAGCCAAGTTTTTAATAGTTTACGGAAGGTGAGAAGGTTAGGTTCTGATCTGATAGGGAGGGGAAGGGAGTTCCAGATCCTAGCCAGGTTGTAAGAAAGCGAGCGGCCTCCACATCTGGCCTTCCTAATGCGTGGTACTGAGGCGAGGTGGGAGGTCGTAGATCTGAGTGGGCGGGAGGGTAGATAGGCTTTCACCAGGGGGGAGTTAATAGAGGGGCCTGTACCCCAGTAGGATCGGTGTGCGATGCACATGCTCTTAAATTCAATTCTGGATCTCACCGGGATCCAGGGAAGATCCTTCAGTCTGGCTCTGACTGAAGTTCGGCGGGGGATATCCAGGAGGATTCTTGCCGCACAGTTTTGAATGACCTGGAGTCTGTTAAGTGTAGATTGTGGGGTCCCCAGATATAGGGTGTTTCCACAATCGAGACGGGAGAGGATCAGGCCTTGAACCATAATCCGTCTTGAATGGAACGGAAGGAGGGGGAGAATTTTGCGGAGAAGTCTCATCAGCCCGAAGCAGGTGGCAGCAAGCTTGGTGGCTTGGTAGTTGAAGGTTAGAGTGTGGTCGAGCCAGATGCCTAAGCTCTTGATTTGCTCCTTGGGTTGCGGGGGGTTTCCTAAGCAGAGAGGCCAGATGGGATTGATGGATTTTGAGATGTTATTTCCAAGGAGCATTATCTCTGTTTTGTCCCCGTTAAGTTTGAGACAAGAGCTAGACATCCAAGCAGCGACGGCTTCAAGGCAGATATGTAATCTGTGATGAGAGTTCAGAGGGGGGTCCAGTGCTACCACTAGCTGCGTGTTGTCCGCGTAGGTGACAATTTTCACCCCGAATGGGCGGTCAACATCAGCTAGGGGGCGTAGGTAGACATTAAAAAGGGTAGGGCTCAGGGAGGAGCCCTGAGGCACTCCACAAGTGAGGGGTTTACTGGCTGAGGTGAAGTCCCTTTCAAAGACCTGGAAGGATCTATCCGTAAGGAAAGACCTCAGCCAAATGAGTGCTGTGCCTGACACTCCTATTTTGTTAAGCTGGTGAAGTAGGATGTTATGATTGACAGTGTCGAAGGCGGCACTTAGGTTGAGTAGGACGATGGCTGTGGACCCGCCATTGTCCAAGATCCTCCGTGCCTCCTCCGTCACTGCAATAAGTGCAGTCTCCGTACCATGACTGTATTTGCACATTTCATTTAGATGCCATAGTGATGGGCACAGGTACAACACAGAAAGCTCTGACATATATGCATTTGTGCGTGTGATAGAAAAACGCCAATGTTTAGACTATTTTTTAGACTTCTAAATTGCTTTGTTCTATAAATCAATTGTCAATAGCAATGTGCATCTATTTTTTGCATTTAATTTGTAGCCATTTGGCGTATTCATAGAGAGGTTTCCTCTAAGTAAGTAATACTATGTGGAATATTTCTTTCATGTTTATCTTTCTGCTGATCATGTGAACTGGAAGTGCTATGTTGTTTAAATTTCCCGGTTTTTCAATATGTCGCCAAGTGATCAAGGACACAGTCCATGTCCGACTGCACTTTTCCTTATATCAATAAAGCAGCATATATTGTTAATATCATATTTGGTGCCAGTGGTCCTATATGTGCGTGTCCGCACGAGGATATTGCGCCAGCAGATATATATATATATATATTTATATATGTTTGTACATATACGTATGTATTGGGTGTGTATATATATAAATATATATAAATATATATATATATATATATATATAAATATATATATTTAACGCACTTTATAGCGGTAGGTTCAATTTTACCTGCATTTATGTTGATGAAGAGCTTCAGGCAGCGTGAGCATTTTGCATTTCAGCTGTAATGGGAATTCACACGGAATAGTATGTTTTCCATGTTTATCAATTGGGTCAGTGGGATGGGCTATTTAACCTATGAGCTATGCATTGCCAAACTAGATTGACAAAGGCCTCTTGTAGGCTGAAACGCGTCGTAGGCTGAAACGCGTCTCTCCTTGTGCTCGTGATTGAGGGCGCCCTGCATTAAGAAATAAATGCTGAATCCAATGCCACTTCGTGTCCGTGCCTGCTTCTCCATGGAATTTCTGTGGGAGTTGGGTATTCTGGTTCATATATATATATATATATATATATATATATATATATTCACTGAAAAAAACATAGGTTCTTTGGGTGTTATAGATAACTGGACATTTCACTCTTATAAAATGTTTGAAATTCAACTGTTATAGTTAGTTCTACTAACTTTAACCCGCAATCCACTGCTGATGATGTCACATATTACATCATTCATGACATGATCAGTGAATCACTGGTGACATCACTGATGACATCTCAAATGACATCACTGATGACATCAATGATGACATCATCCAGTGAATGTGGTAAGGTTTGATATTAAAATATGTATTATATAAATAGCAATCTGCATTGAAGAATGAGTGGATTTATAAGTGTTTGGATGGAGGATTTAGTAGCAGTCTGATTGACTGTTTAAGTGACTAATTTAAAGTGTCTACACTAAATATATGGGTTAGTGATTTTACTGTTAGAATATCTGTAATACTCTGTCTCTTGTTGTGTAAAATAGTGCATACGTTCGTTACTAGCTATGTGAAACTCTATATTAGTTTTCAATTAGTTAAGTGAGTATTTGTATGGGAGAGTAAATGTGTGTGTGGCTGAGGGAGGTGTGTGACTGTCCAAAGATGTGTAAATAGTTGTTTTAGTAGGTATATGATGTTAAGAGTGCATGTGGAAACAGTTGTTAGAGTGAGTGAATTTCTTTATGGGTGTGTTGATGAGTAAATATATTTGTCAATGATATATGTCCAACAATGTTTAAATATAAAAGGCACTGTATGTGACAGTTGGTATATATAAATAAGTATATATAAGAATCAGTGGTTGTCTGAATAACTGTATGGAAAACTGTATACTTATAATAGTGATTTTACAGCACACAAAGTATGAGTTACTTTCTAGAGCAATAAATAAAGTTATGTTTGTATAAGTGTGTAGCTGAGTAAATGTATGTATGATCAATTGTTTGCATAAGTGAGTAGGATGACTGTATAAGTGAGTATGATATGTGCTGCTGTGTCATGTTGGTATAGGTGAATAAGTATATTTAATATAGTTCTATTGATCTTTGTCAGCATGTATGAGTGTATGTATACGTAAGTGTTTACATGTGTGTGTAGATGTACAAATCAGTGAGTGTGTTTTTAGAAACTTGTGTTGGTGTATGAGTGGTTTCAAAAATGGTAGTTTATATTTTATAGTGAGTGATGAAAGATTATACTAGTGTATGTTGAGGTGTATCTCATTGTCACATGGATGATGTCATCAGTTATGTCATCAGTGATGTCATTTGAGATGTCATCAGTGATGTCACTGACCATGTCATGAATAATGTAATATGTGACATCATCAGCAGTGGATTGCGGGCGCCCGAGTTATAGTTAGTACAACTAACTATAACAGAGGAATTTCAATGGTTTTGTACAAGTAACTATAACACCCCTAAAACCTATGTTTTTTTCAGTGAATTTCTAAGGTTTTTTAAATGCTAGTCCCTAACTATAACATGTCAGAAACCTATGGTTTTTTCAGTGAATTTCAAAGGTTTTTTAAATGATAATTCCTAACTATAACAGACCTCAAACCTATGGTTTTTTCAGTGAATTTCAAAGGTTGTTTCAATGATAATTTTTAAATATATTTATTCTATTTTATTCATATTCTTTTAATACATTTTTTTAATCTATTTATTTTTAGATATCTTTTTTAATGACATTACACATATTTATTAAAAATATTTTTTTAAATAAAAATATATATTTTTTGTAATTATTTTATATTCTTTTAAATATATTTATGTTATTTTCTTTATTGGGTTTTTTTAACTTTTTTTTGGAGTTGCGCACCCAAAGCGCACCCTTCTCGATCACTGCGCGGAACCTATCCCCCATTTTAGTATTGTTAAGTAGGATCCGCGTAGGGTGTGCGACGGGTACGAGTTTCCCTACGCGATGGCTATGCGACTGGTACGTGACTTGTGGCGCATACGCGACATGTACGAATTATGCTAAGCAACGGTCGTGCGGTTGGGTGTTGGATGCGGTGTGTGCGTGACTCCCGCAAATTTTTTTCATGTCTAAAAACATATATATATATATTTAATATATATATTAAGGCAAGACATTATCTGAGCTAACCTTAAAAATTATTTTCTTTTACTTATAATAAAGTTACATTACTTTTAAATGCAATTTCGTAAAGTCGCGCTGGGTGTGTGCTGCGTGCAAGCACCCTACGCGCACCCCATGTGACCAGATAAAAAGATTGGTTCATAAAAATTCCTATTCCAACTGTTGAAGAACCCCACCCATTTCAATCACTCTTCTTAGACCTTCCTTGAGAGAAGACCTGTCTTCAGCAGAACATTAGATTTTTTTGCATTGGAGACCTCAGTAATCCTATAAACGTGTCCCATAAGTTTGCCAAAACTTTGCCCATTGCTCCATTAACAAAACCTTTTTCTACATCCAAATTACACCTTAAAATTACCCGACAGTTTCTACATGCATACAGATTCTTTTCTAAACCAGCAGCTTTAGAAATAGATTTTTCTAAAGAATCCAATTTTGTTTTCAGTTTTTCTGTCAAAATATTAGTGATTCCTTCATGCTCTATTTTATTGATGGCTTCCATTTTTATTATATCTTCATTTTCCAGCTTCAAAAGATTACAGATTTGTTTTCAGCAATTTTCATGTATATTTTCTCAGGAACTATATTTTCATTTGGAAACAAATTGGAAAGTAACCGACTCTGCAAAGCTTGTTTGCCAAGTTCTGTTAGTAGTCCAATTCTTATGTCTTGAAGAGTAGTTCCATAATCAACATCATTTGCCTGTCGCATATTTGTAATGAGTTCTTTGTATTCAAAATATGACCAAATGTTAACATTTCCAACACTACCCAGAGACTTTCTGGTGTCTTCATGCACAAGTGTTTTAAATACTGGTTGTCCTTTTACGGAAGTAAGTTGCAATAGATCTCTGAAAACTATGACATGTTTTCCTCCAAATAACACATCATGGTCTATTTTAAGAATTTGCTGCATTCTTAAATGCACAAAAGCAAGCATTAAGTTTGAGACCATGCGTACCTCATCAATAATCAGAAGTTTCATTTTCTTCAGCACTCTTGAAACTTCAAAACAAGCTTCTCCAGATAGCTTGTGATATTCCAGTTCGTGTTCATGCTCCACAGGTAGCATTAGTAAACGATGTAATGTAATTCCTTTAATGTTGTGTACTGCCAACCCAGTTGGAGCAGTTACAACACAAGACAAATGTGACTCAGTTATTTTCTGTAGATAACTGGTGATTACTTTAATTAAGAAAATTTTCCCTGTTCCAGCTTGTCCACTCACATACATTCCGATAGGTTGAAATGATGTGCATGTGCATTCTTTCTTTTCATGAAGAAATCCATGGTCAGTCTGTTGTCTCACTTGCTCATATATTTGTTTCTGTTCAACAATTAGTTGTTCTTCCAAATTTGCTAAGTTCATTACATCTTCTTGAGCTTGATGCATTGCTGTTTCCACCTCATTTATGGTGATTGCTGCTTCATTTTCAACAATTGGTTGTCCTAGTGGGATTGTTCGCCTAGACGCCGTTCACCGCGCATTGACTCTTCATCTCCGGACTCAGCCTCCCTTCAGTCTCCACGTCTCGCCGGACCCGCTTCGCGGGTCCCGCTTCGTGGACTGAGGCTCAGCGCAGCTTGGGGCATTTATTTTCCAACACCGACACCGGCAGGGCTGCGAGGGTAGAGCGGAGGACTCCATTGTCCAGGAGTCTCCGCGCGCCCGTCTCCAGCTGGGCTCCTCTCCCTGCCGGCCACGCCCCCTCGGTGCAACCTTTAAAAGGAACTATTACTTCCGCGGCGCGGGAGCGCGCGGGAGGGCGCCGGGAGAAGCCCGGGACAAGGGCGGGACCGTCTGTGGCCGTCCGGGGCCGACAGAGGCCGGGCTGGGCCCATTCCCTAACATTTTATATCCAATATCTGATCTCACGGTACAGGCAAGGCTCTGTGATTTATGAAAAGACATAATTTTTAGCTTATTCTCTGTGCCCTTGAACACTGTTGCCTGATTTTTGAAATATTCTGATTTTATTAATTTTATATTTACTTGTGCATTTTGTGATCTTTGACCTGACAATAATGTCTAAAAAAACTGCCTCAGTCACCCCTGCTGCACTGAAAACCCTTGATTCCTTCCTTGTACATGTGGTCAAAAAAATTAACAATGATAGAAGGGAATCTTTGGGCTTAAGTCAATCGCCAATTTTGCCCCCATCAAGCCCTGACCGAAGTACACATATCGCTGATACCCCATTGCCCGACCCTACCACCGCTATTTCTGATGTTGATTTAATCAACCTGGAAGTTGATGATGGAAACACTGATTTGCTAGCTGACCAGTCATTAAATATTGCGCCTGAACCAGAGCAGCAGCAAAACACCGTTGTGGAGATTCCCTCATCTTCTTCCCCTCTCACACGCCCTGTGAGAAATTGTAGAAAAGCCCAAGCCAAAAGGGGGGGAAAACAGGCAGGAAAGAAGAAGGTTAACCTACCCCCTGCTCACAAAGGGATAGATGTGGAGTGTGATGACGTTGACGAGCGTAGGCAAATTATTGATGATGATCTATTTAACAGATTTGCAGAAATGATAGATATAAAAATCCAAACCATCATCAAACCTCTTATTGGGAAGATCGACAGACTAACATCCGAAATAAAAAAGATGGGAGGGTTGCAAAGTAAGCTGGCAGACGATCTAGAGAACTTTGTTAATGAAATTTGTAAACCCATAGTAGCCACAGAGGAAGATCCGGGTGTCGCCTCAGGCACTATGGATTTACAACAACAGCCCATCTTGGATGGCCAACCGCTACCATCTGTGCCTACCAATGATGTAATAAGTGAGGTCCCTATGTCTCAACCTATGTCCCAACCCATGTCTCAACCTACGGCACCCGTCCCTTTGCATTCAGGGGATGATTCACTTCAATTTATTCTGGAAGCCTCCCCACTAGTCCTGGTTTTGGCGAATGTGCCCGTTTTATCTCAGGATCAAAGGGAATCCGCCCAAGGCCTTAAGGATAAAGCCCTACATTGGCTTACTAACAATATGCGTATGGCAGACCAGGGGGCAGATCAGTTAGCCGGTGATATTGTTATGGCAAGGAGGGTTCCATGGATTGGGAGTAAGATTAAGAAATTTAATGGGGATTGCGTTATATTAAATTTTGCTAGCGCTGAAGTACTCCCTAACATTATCGCATACATTCTCCCACCGCAACGCAGAACTGGCTCCATAATTCCTCTCACCCTGAAATTTTTCTACACTGAGACTCAGATGGCGACCTCCTCTAACATTTCTAGGCCTAGAAGGAATGATAGAATTGCTCACTGGGGTGGGGAAACTAGGCCCAGATTTAATAATATCCACTCTCGTCCCCTAAGTAGCCGTGGGTTAGGGCAAATCAATTTTCTGCATGGGCCAATGGCCAGAACACCAGGGCCACTTTGGCCCAATTTAAATAGGTGGGGCCCACACACCCCTGGTTATGTTAACAGAGGCCAGGGCATTGGGTTTATGCCTAGGCAAGGGAATGATCACCTGTCAATACGACCCAATACCCCACAGCCCATGTGGAACCCGGCAGTGAATGGATGGGGTCAGGTGCCCACTCCTTCTGACTGGGGATTGGCAATGGGAAATAGATATGGGGTTTTGTCAGGATTAAACGATTGCGATTGACTTACAGAGGTTACAAATCAGGGCAAAGAGGATATAGCTCAACAATTGGATGCGTCGCCAGCCCCAGGCCCAGTAGCTGAGACTCCTAGAGACTTGTGTAGGTTAGTAAGCTGGAACATTGCGGGGCTAAATGGTAAACGTGAGGACAAATCCTGGTCAAGCTTTGTCTTAGGCCATCATATCATAGCCCTCCAAGAAACGTGGGACACCTCAGATAGTTTGTGTTGGGATGGGTTCATTAGTTTTACTAAAGCCGCTGTCCATAGTCGCATGGGAAGGGCCAAAGGTGGCCTTTTATTTTTGTTTTCATTAGACCTGAAGGGTAGTTGGAGGCAAATTGATACTGATTCTCCCAATATCCTGTTGGTCGAAAGAGTGATCAAAAGCACTAGCAGGACTATTTTTATCAACTTTTATAATTCAGGCAATAGTGAGCACAGAGGCCGTAACATTAAGGATTTGGATAGGATTTTAAACATGGTCAGTCAGAACAAAACGTTTGATACAGATTATATTTTATTAGGTGATTTTAACATCCATCCGTGCAATCTAAATTGCAGGAGAAGTAGCCCTGACGGGGATGATGGGCCCGAGGAACCCCATTTTGAACATTCTATTGAGGGAGAGGAATTAGAGGATTTTCTTGCTAATTTTGACCTGTATGAACCAGATGGTGGCATTAGAGAGCCAACTTTTACTGGCATTCCGCACGGCACCATTATTGACTATATTTTTGTATCCCTAAGTACTCTTAAATGGGTTATTGCTTATTGTACCACACAATCACATCTCAGTGACCATAACCCTGTAGAGTTAGAAGCGGCGTGGGGAGGCAATTTTGGACCGTCCCCACTGGAAATCACTTCCCATCCATTAAGGACAACCAGACAAGGAAGATGTCTGAAATGGGCTAAAGTGGCTCCAGAAAAATTTTACGCCGAAAACTTCCCTAAGATTAAGGGTAAGGTTGAGGTCTGCTTAAATCCTGGCGCACAGGGCCTAGAAATTGTAGAGGCTTTTGAGGCCATATGTATGCAGGTATCACAGGATCTCTTGGTAAAGACCAAAAATGTAACTATAGGCAATAAGCGCTGGTTCGATTCAGCCTGCTCAAAAGCGCATAGACTATTAATGATAGCTTTAAAAAATATCCCAAGGGCAAATGATGAGATTACTAGACTCAGGAAAGCTTATAAATTAGCATTAAAAAAACGAAAGGATATCATTAGACATGAAGCCTGGGAAGATCTCCTTTCGGCGGCAGTCCTGAAGAATAGTAAAAAGTTTTGGGAGATTATTAAACAGCCTTTTTTCTCGGATGACGACAATGATATTATGGATTGCGTTATTCCTGACGAAAAGTGGTTATCTCACTTTAAAAACGTCTATGGGGATACTGCTGACGTAACTATAGACGCTTTGCCGATAAGATCAGCTACCTGCTCTATTATTTTTAGCCAAGACGAGGTGGAGAAAGCCATCATGTCCACCACAAAGCATAAGGCACCTGGCCCTGATGGCGTGCCCGCTGACTTTTTTATGCATTCCCCAAAATTGTGGGCTGAAGTTCTTACAAATGTGTTTAACGCAGTGAATGGAAATCTTGTACCTGCTTCATGGAACATTTCTACAATTGTTCCAATTTTTTAAAAAGGCCAACGAGATAACCCAGGCTGTTATAGGCCCATATCCCTTTTAGCCTCATCTGTAAAAATCTTAGGCAGAGTCCTTCTATCTAGGTTAAGGGTGAATGTTGAGGGCTGTGGTGGATTGTCCGAAATCCAATACGGATTTAGAGAAAAAAAGGGTACCATCGAACAGTGTATTAATTTACATCTGTTAATCTCTAAATACACTATAGCCAAGGAGGGGTCATTATATCTTGCTTTCATGGACCTCTCCTCGGCCTTTGACTTGGTAACTAGGACCAAGTTGTGGTCCATCTTGTTGGAGATCGGCATAGATGAAGCTTTGGTCACCTTTATGTCCTCCTTGCACCAAGAACTTTTCTCGAGTGTACGAGTGACCAACGAGGGTAGGTGTACCGCTCTCTTCAGATCCTTAAGGGGTGTGAGGCAGGGTTGTATTTTGGCCCCCTTACTGTTTACCATCTATATTAATGGCCTGGGGGCATATCTGGAGGGGCAGGAAGCCGACGTCCCGCGTGCAGGAGTTGCCAAGATTCCGGCACTCCTGTACGCGGATGACGCAGTACTGATCGCGCGCACGGGAGTTGGTCTACAGCGCCTATTAAATGCTTTTGGCACGTTTATGGATCAATTAGATCTTAAAATAAATGTAGCCAAGTCACACACTATGGTGGTGGGTGCTGAGTGTCGCAGGAAGAAAATCAAAACATTCACCTGTAGGGGGGACTTGGTCTCTAGGGTATCCACATTTCCCTATTTAGGCATCTTGTTTGACCAGAATGGGACTTGGGGACCACAGGTTAGAGCGAAGAGGTTGGCTGTCACCCGATCATCTTTAGCAATCCTGAGTTTTGCTGCAAGGTTAGGAGCTAGGCCCATGGAAGCAATAATAAAAATCTACAATAGTAAATCCGTGGCCATTGCTCTATATGGCTCTGCGTTGTGGGGGTACGTAAATGTGGAGCCAATACAGAGAGCGGAGAATGGATTTATTAGAGCTCTGCTCTCTGTACCCCAGTCTACTCCGACGTACTCCATTCACAAAGAAGTCGGCCTTCAGTTCCTCTCGGATAAATTGCGTATGGCCCCTCTGATTCTATGGTTAAAACTATGGATGAATGAGGAACTTCCACTAAACCATAAGATCCTGACTGATGTTCTGTCCCTTGATAGATCCAATAAAATTCCCTGGCTGGCCTATCTTGCAAAAGCTTTTGCCGACATAGGTCGTCCGGAGCTTTTCACCTCTCCAGAGTGCATTAGGATTCAAGATCTTGATTTGGTTAAAAAGTTTTTCTTAGGAAGGATGGAGATGTGCCGTGAAGAGCGTGAATTAGCAAAGCCGGCAGTGAGGGATCATTGTTTGTTGCTTACTACACCCTCACTTGAACCCTATCTTGGCTATGTCACACGTCCTTTTCATAGGTTTCTTTTAATAAAATTTAGATTTAATTTGTTGCATTATCATTTAGGCTCCTTTCAAAATTGGCAGAAACCAGAATTAGCTCCGCCCTGCAGTTGTGACCATTTCTCAGTGCAGGACACAATGCACTTCGTCATGTTTTGTGGTTTATATATAGAGCCTAGGAAGAAATTCTTGACACCAATCCTCAAGGAGGCTGGCTTCACACAGGTGAGGCCGGCTTTACTCTATTTACAGCTATTATCTAACCCTAACATCACTTATTGCGTTGCTAAATTTTTGGTAGCTGCCTCAGGGGCAAAAGCCGCTTGTCAAGATCTGTTATAAATGCTTAAACACATTTTTCTTTTTAAAATGTTTTTTTTTTTTTTATAAATTCTACATTATTGATGGATATCTGTATCATGTATTTTATGATGAATTTTGTATGGAATGTATTTTAGTGTTCACCTCTTTGTATGGTTTTTAAAAAAACCGAATAAAGATAAATTGACTGACTGACTGGTTGTCCTAGTGGATCTTGACTCAGTGCAGAGAACTGTCTCTAGCAATCTTAGCTGCAATTGTAGCTTCTTGATCAATTTCATCGTTCAACATTTTCACATAATTTGCAAACGCAGTGCATTATATGGTATCTTTACAAGCATTGAAGGAATTCTCCTGGTAATTCTAATTCTGAGTGCCACGGTTTGAACAGTTGCAAAAGAACTAAATAGAAAAATTCCCTTTTATCAGCAGTGTCGCAACACAGCTTCCTCTGATTAATCAAATTTCCTTTCGTTTGTTTCACCAAACATCCTTTCAGAACCAATCACTCCATATTTTCCATCATTAATGTTCTCTTTAGTATTCCGTTTAAAAATGTAGTTTTGCAGCACTTCATAGAGACATAAGTTCTCAAGATAATGACTTCTGTTTAGGTAATATGTATCCAGCATATTCTTTTTCAAAATATCTGTACTTTCTGGGTCTTTTTCTGCTAAATATTCAATTTCTTGACAGATTTCAATACCCGATTTCACATTGCTGCAAGACCTAGACTCACCCACATTATTCTTCTAGATTTGGAGTATAGACTTGGAGATGATAACCGATCTGAGCATTCATATGCTCTGATTTCTCGATGGGATAACATATTCAAACTGAAATTGTATAATTTCTTACTTTGAGTCTTCTCGTGAGAAATCTCTTCCCACATTTCTTTCAATTCCTTCTTTTCTGGTTTTGTAATATAGGATGTTACATATCGAGCAACAGCAATGGAATTGTCCGCAACATGCTGAATATCCATGTTAGCATTCCACATGGATAGAATAACTGGATTGTAGTCATTTATGTATTTTGACTCTTCTTAAATTGTAAGTATTTTTTGAAGACTTTCTCATGATGGTATGTCGCATAGCTGACATAAAACTCTTCACTCTTCCTTTGGATATTACAGGACATGGAAATGCAAAACAACATTTGGTATAGAACTTAGACTTGTACTTTCGTTGAAAGTATTTTCCACATCAATGGCTTTGGAATCATAAGACTTGGTGTCTTAAGTTGTTTTCTTCTGTGCTTTTGGAAACAGCACATGTGGCATATTCTTCAATAAAAGACAAAACAGTATAATCCGCATCTGTTCCGAATTTGGGAGCATCCTTGATCCATAACATCAGTACATGCATATGTATATAAGGAGCACCTCTTGCTTGATACTCCTTTCTCCAAAAGAAATCCACAACTTCTCCAAGGGGGGGATTTTTTTATTGCAGATAAAAGTCATCATAGCTTCAAATCTATGATTAAAATGCCTGCATACATTAACAGGATCCAAAGAACACATTTCTCCAGGTGTCTTGTATTCAATATTTTTTATATTGGAATTTTCCTCTCGAAGAAATTCAAGTAAATCATCCCATGTGTACTCAGCACAGCTTAGGGTAAGAAACCATGTAGGGGTTCCTACGTTCCTTAGCATACATTTAAGTTCTCCATGACAACTGTACCAATATTCTTTAGTGCCGCGCTGACTTGCCATCAGATTAATCCGCTGAGATTCTAAATGATCATCTCTCTGATGCACTTTCATCATATCATCCACCTTTTCCTGTTGGTAACAACTGCGGAAAACAACGAGCTTCCAAGCTCTCTTCCCACACGCTCATGGGACTTCCCTTTGCTTTTTTCATTTGAAACAACCAATAGTGTTCCCCATCACTCCTTTTGAATGTAGTGGATGTACACTGTAATGTTCATAGACCTGCGCACATCTTGACATGTCCACGTTTTCAATTTGTCCACTTGATATTTCAGTATCTTCTGCTAAAAGTGTTTCATCTTCTCCCATATAAACATTTTTATAGTACTTATTGTTTTTTATCAAATACAAAGTTGCCTTCTGTACTTTCCTAACATCCACTAACTCCTGCCAGATTGCCTTACTCTTAGTAGGCACACCATTAACTAGAATAACTAGTGATTCACTTTCTACACTCTCTACATCAATGGTTTCAATATTTTTCTTTAAATCTAATGGTAAATACACAACTCTTCCTTTTAATCCTCTTTGTAAATCTGAAGGAGGCAATGTATCTATTTTAGGCTCCATACGAACAATAGCCTGCAAGGGATGTACACATTGAATGAGAATAGACTCATAGGTATTTAACCTTTTCCATGCTCATGACGAGCTCAGCTCGTCATGAGGCACGGTGCTCCGGTGCTCATGACGAACTCAGCTCGTCATGAGCCGTGGAACGCTCAGGTGCGGGGAGAATTTCCCTGCTGTGCTGAGCGTTCCACAGAAGCCGGTGCACCTGTGACGGGCTCAGCTCGTCATGAGCAGGAGCGCCGTGCCTCATGATGAGCTGAGCTCGTCAAGAGAATGCGGGCGTTGTGTGCGCCCCCCCAGCACAGCGGGGGAATTACCACCGCAGCAAAGGGGTTAAATCTATCAGTTCTGGAGGAATAGCAACGAATTCTAAATTATTATGGATAGCTCGAGCAGACATTTTATTCTCATCAAATTTGTTATAACAATATTTACAAATACTCTAATCAAAACCCAAATCAAAACAATTTTCTACCAGCAAATAAGTTGCAAATTTCTTCCACATATTATTATTTTCTCTTTCAATTTTTCAATACAGATCAACACTCCTAGTCTGATTTTTATAGTGAGTTCGCCGACAACAAATGCAAGAAAAATTTGGCCTTTCACCCAAACTCACCTTAAACTTTGTAATTTGATCATCAAAACGTTTTGTAATATTATGTTCCACATTGACTTCAACATTTTCTTCTATTAATGTCTCAGTTTCTGCACTCTCTTGTTCAAGACCAAAGTAACAAAACTCAATTTCACCATAAACCTTCTTCACATCGATACTGACCCACGCAAAAGAGCACAGTACAACTCATTTAATTTTAGTGCTGGACTTTTTGTGTAATACAATCTTCTGACTAACTTCCGCATTTGAGTATGATGTACTGCCAACATCCTGAAATGGTGAAAAACACTTTGACATACTTTCCTAGAATTACAAGCCAGAGAACGACCTTGCAAACCAGTATTTTTTCTTCTTACTCTGCAAGGGTCTAGTCCTTGCAACATCTTAATCTTTTGTTTAACACTATTTTTACTATATTCTCATAAGACATTGTGTAAAAGATCAATAAATTCTTGCCGTACACTATAAATACTACTGCAATCCCAAGTGAACACTGGGGCTTTAGGACGTCTGCCTAGAACTTCTTCAGCTAGCACTTTATTCTGCATTTCTGGGAACCATTTTCTCTTTCTCAATTGAACAACCATTTCTAACCTTATAAGCTCAACCACTGGTGTCAACTGCTTGCAACAAATCATTGGTCTAAAAACAACTCTCTTCATTAAAGAAAGGCTCGGAACTTGAACTGTGTTTCCATTCCCCCAAAAAACCATCTCAAAAATTATTTCTATTAATTACTCTTTTCCTCTTACTTTTAGCCTTCATTAAATGGATTGGTTTATCTAGTGATCAAATTCTGTTTAAAACAAAAATCAAAAATGTCCTCTTTACTTCAAAAGCTTTTTCAACAATAGATTCAATATACTTCTTCTTTTAATAAAACAGTGCTTTCTTTTAATATTTCTTCATTTCTTTCAGCAAATTATGTACTACTCTATTATAAAATATTGTTTTACATATTTCTTTATATTGATTTTCTAATCTTTAGCCAAAAGTTGAATCCTTTTCAATGTACATTGCCTTATTTTCCTTTCCTATTTTTTAGACTTTTTTCTGCTTGGAACATTTTCAGTTGCTTCCACATTTTCAATATTCTAGTAATATTTTTAATAAATTTGTTAGTGGTCTTACCAGAACATTTTCTCTTTTTAGACACATTATCTTGGACATCCAATACTTGTTGTTGAATTTCCTTCAAGTAACTGTCCTTTAGCTCTCTTTTTATTTTTCTGAATTTCTCAGGCATGATAACTTTATTTTAATAATGATAAATAATATCTGTAAACAATAAACATAAATAAAAGCATATTAATAACTTTATAAATTATACTTTTCTATTACTATAAAAACACATTCTACATAGATACTGACTGGGGAATTGTAGACCTGAAAAACAAGTGTAAAGGTGGTTACACCACTTCATGCATAATGCATAACAGTTTGAGGCACTCCGTGTCCTAATGCCTGGCTCACTGCATGTATACTGGCTGAATGATTACAGTACTATAAGAAGATATACTGGATGAATTAATAATTGCTTGAGTTTTACTTTAGTGAATGGATTAGTACATGGTAATGAAAGAGTCACTATGGGATTGCAAGAGTACTCACAGGATGTTTGCTGGAGTGTAAGGAAACTAACTGGGGAATTGTAGGCCTGAAACACAAGTGTTAAGGTGGTTAGACCACTACATGCATAGTGCCTAGGACTTTGAAGCACTCTGTGCCCTAAATCCTGTCTCACTGCATGAGTACATGCATAATGACTGAATGTCAGTCAGTCAGTCAAAATACTTTATTGCGATAACTTAATATCATATAAAGACAATGGCAATACATATACAATAAATACATAGTTAAAAACAGTTAAAATACGTACAAAAGATATAAAAGTCATACAAAGATCATGCTTATAATGCAACATACGGAGTACTGAGAGCCTCAGGATAAGGCAAATCTAAAACCAGATAAGTCCCTGGTACAAAGCCTATTATGTTCACAAAGTGCCTTTTATATATGCTAAATTTGTACTGTTAAGGACGATCATTATGATTTTTTAACCTAATATTCCTGCACCTAATAGCACTCACTAGGAAACCTGCCACGTGGAACATGATCCTAGGAGTCTGCATAAGCTGTAAGAAAATAAGAGCAGGTTAACTTGAATAAATCCAGCCTCTTTTAAAATAGGTACAAGAAACTTCCTCCTCGCCACCTCGTAATGCCCACAAAACATTACAAAGTGCATAGTATTTTGTTCGTAGAAGTGATCACAGGAACATGGTAATGCCTTTTCTGGGGTACTCCAAACAGGATAAAAACCAAGATTAAAATGAATCAAATTAAAACGAAACCGAGTTAAAATAAACCTGTGGTACGAATGGGTCACCATATTCAGGTAGCTTTCTGGGCCGTCAGGAATGGATAATATTAGGCTAGCCCTGACACTAGGTTTTTTCAGCTCACTCTCTTCTCTTTCCAGGGATAGAAGCTCTCTCATTGCGCACTTTGTTAAAGCAATGTCTTGGGGGGTTATGGACTCTGTTGCTAAATATAATTCTGGCCTCCCCATCTTGGCGAAATTTTCCTTGATGTAGGTCAACCACTTAATGTTATTGGCTTTGTCCAAACACAGACAGTCTTTCATAATAATATGATTTAGGGGAATTTCTTTATTTAGCCACATCCTCAGCCAAGCTACAAGAGGTGCTGTTTTTATCAAGTCTGTGATGTAGCCTTCCCCAAGTTCCAAATGTACAGTGTAGGATGCAGTTGACTGGGGGACACCAAGAACAGATCTGACAAATTTATTTTCCATGGTCTGTAGGGAGTCTAGGCCCCTGTAAGCCCAAATTGAACTGCCATAGGATGCAACCAAAATACATTTAGCCTTATAAATTTTCATTATGGCTGCAATGGGCCTGGCCCCCAGTTTCTTAGAGAACCCCTGCAGAGCTGAAGATGTTCTTGCCAACGAGATTACTCTATTCTTTAGCTGGGGTCCCCAGTTACCCTTTTCATCAAATGTAATCCCTAGATAAGGGAAGGAGGCTTCTCGAGCAAGCTTCTCCCGTCCACAAAAAAAGGTTTTATGACAATTTTTCCTTCCTGCACTGCCCATAAGCATAATTTGGGATTTCTTCGCGTTTATCTTAAGGTCGAGTGAGTCCATAAAGGTTTCAAAAGCATCCAAAAGACGTTGTAGCCCCACCCCGGTACGTGCAAGAAGTACCGCGTCATCCGCGTAAAGGAGAACAGGAATCCCCTGCTCCCCTACACGCGGAATGTCGGGGGTCACGTCCCTCAAAGCGGGTTCTAGAGCATTCACATATAATGTGAACAACAGGGGTGCAAGAATGCACCCCTGTCTGACCCCTTTCTCTGAAGCAAAGTCCTCCGTGCACCGTCCATCCGTGGTGACTCTAGTTTTTGCTGTAAGACCCAGGTGCAAGTCTGCCAATAAATTAACCAGTGTCCTGTCCAGACCCATTTCTAGCAGTAGGGACCACCGCTTTGACCTGTTAACCAGGTCAAAAGCAGAGGAGAGGTCCATGAAACCAAGGTACATGGACCCTGCCTTTGCCTTAGTGTATTTCTCTATTAGCATATGTAAATTAAGGCATTGGTCCTGTGTGCTTCTTTTGGGTCTAAATCCATATTGAACATTGGTCAGAATGCTGTTCTCAGTTGCCCACTCATTTAATTTTGCTAATATGACTCTTCCTAGGATCTTAACTGACGAGTCAATCAATGAGATTGGTCTGTAACATGCAGGATCCTGCCTATTTCCCTTTTTAAACACGGGGATGATTATTGAGGTTTTCCATAACTCTGGTATATTATCATGGCTTAAGGCATTAAAAACCCTGCAAAGTAATCTGGACCAAAAATTAGGGAAACATTTAAAAGCGTCAGCCGGAACACCATCAGGTCCTGGCGCCTTTTTTTTTAAGGTACAATCTATTGCTTTTAGGACTTCTGCGACCTCAAAATGCACTTGATTTTTACTAGCTATACTGCCAACAAGGCCCCCAGAACCTCCACTACTGTGGTCAGAATAAATGTCGCTAAAATGTTTTATCCAACCTTCATCAGGTATGTTAGTTTCTAGAGGAGTATTCTCCTCTCCTGTGAACAGAGGTTGGTTAACAATTTTCCAAAAATCTCCACTATTTTTCAAAATAGCTGGGTCTGATAGTTGGGACCAGGCTTCATCTTTGATCTCTTTTTTCCTGTCGGCTATTGCTTTTTTATACCGGGCTCTACAGGTTGTGATACGTGCGGAAACTTTTGGAATAGCCTTCAAGGCACTTAATAACGCACAATGTGCTTTAGAGCATCTGCTATCAAACCATCTTTTGATGGGCAGTGACTGCTTTTTTGAACCAACAAGCAGTCTATGATTAATCTTGCTGCAGATGCTACCAAAAGCAAGTGCCACTTCACTGTTTTTAGCCTCACTAGATGAACACACACCAACCTCAACCTCAGCATCGGAGAGTACCTCTTGTATAAAAGATTCTGGAGTTATACTATCCCATTTCAATCTGCGACCCTGGTCTTTAACTTTAAGTGCTGACCTGTTTTCATGGGGACCAACTTTCCGCAGAATTAAGTCAGATTTTGCTAGATCCATGGTGACAGGGTTATGATCACTGAACACAGAAACCACAGTTTTATACATTAAAACTTTACCCAACAAACATGATGGGATAAATATATAATCAATAATAGAGCCATTGTCGGTTCCCTTAAAGGTAGGGACCCTAACCCCCCCTCCCCACACCCCGACTCATATAAGTTCCATCTTGCTAAAAAAAATTCTAAACATTCCCCCTGCTTGTTATGTTCAAGATGGATCGGCGAGCAATTAGGGGGGGATTCTTCTTCACCGCATACACACATTAAAGTACAAGGGTGGATATTAAAGTCCCCCATAAAAATAATTTCAAAAGAATTTACATTTTCACTATAGACTGACAAAAACTGATCCAATCTATCTAGACTATGCAAAGTACAGTCAGATGCGTTGGCATTATAAAAATTTATAAATAAAATATTAGGGTGTTCTGCTAATGAAAGTTCAACAATTAGACAATGATCAGAGCCCGAGTCACATTTCTTCAAATGACCTTTTATATCTAATTTAAAAAGACTTAGCAGTCCTCCCTTGGCTCTTCCTGTAACACTGGACACTGCTGGGATACAGAAATAACTATACCCATTCAATGAAAAACTGTCTTGTGTGTCCCCGGTTTCTTGTAATACAATAATGTCGAACTTACTAATAAAACCTGACCATGCAAGGATTCCCACTTTTGCCTTAATTCCTGCAACATTCCAAGTAAGTATGCTAAAAGCAGGTACATAATGCCTATCATGGCTGTTTTGTATGGGCGAGAGTCAATCGTTTTGGTCCAGAAAGGATAAAGGAGTATAACGATTGGACAACAAAAGAGGTTGAGCAAAAGGATTTTGCTGAACTGAATGTACTGGGTAGTTTACTGGGTAGTTTACTGTATTACGACCTCGATCTTGGCCCCATCTGTTATCCATATTCCAGTTGTTATCCCACCCTAGTGCAGGGGTCCTTGGGTAAGTAACATTCTGTTGTTCTCCATAGAAGAATTTTAATGTTAATGGAACAACAGCACCCTGTCTGTGTTGGGGCGGGAGGAGATTAATGAGGATGTTTGGCAGGATGCCTGGATGTGAAAAGCTCACTGTCACACAATCCCCCTAGAATTTTTTTGGGCGGTTTCCTAACCAGGGAACCCTTTTAGCGGACTTAATATCCCGACCCAATTGTTGCTCTCCCCCCGGAGCTAACTTCATGTTGTTTGTTAGCCATTGTAGTGCCTTATTTGACAAAGAAGTAGGTGATTCAACTGTACCACCTTCTAGGGGGGGAACATTAGCTAATACTAGGATGACTGGCGAGGCTTCAACTATGAATTGTGAAGGGTCCATTACCTGGGCTTGTACTGGGGGGATATTAACTGTTACTACTCCGTCACCTTGACCAGCTGCCTGGTTAACATTTATAATCGGTAACTGCTCCGGGGGGTTGATATGTAACAGATCATGTGTTCCCTCTCCAACAGCATTCTCTCCTATGTTATTACCCAAGTTAACAACCATCTTGGTTATATTTTCTACCCCCCCCCGCTATCTTATTCTGCAGTCCTCCCAGCTTTTTGACCTCGGTTTGTAGTTTATCTATTTTTGCTACTAGAGGTTTGATAAAAGTTTTAATTTTACATTCAATCAAATCAGCAATTTTAGAAAACAAATCATCATCAACAGTATATTTTGCTGTCCCCTCTCCATTATCCTTTAGTTTTGTCTTTGGAGTGGTTACCCTCTTCCTCCTTACCCCAGAACGCAGCCCACCCCTCTTTAACTGGTTTTGTACACATGTGCGTACTGGCCGAGGGGCCTGGTCTGAGGGGGACTGTTCTTCGTCTGAGAGACACACCTGTGCCCCCTGGTCAGAGTCAATATCCATGTCATTTTCAGGATCTAAAGTAGATACCTCGGGGGCAGGTTCTACATTCCCCGATGAAACATTAATAATAACCTGATTAATAGGTAGACTAAGATGATCGACAGGATCAGACTCCAAGGATGGAATATCATCAGTAAGGGGAAGTATAGTAGGGCTCAGACACCGTAGGTCTGGAGATTGGCTCAACCCCAATGATTCTCTCCTTTGTGTGTTTATTTTTTTCACAGTCTGAACCAAATAGTTATCATTAGTGTTAGCTGCAATGGCAATAGTTTTTTTTGACATACTGACGCTATACCTAGAAGTCAACCACTTCAGGAATGAATATAGGCGCTTTGTATAAGGCGGCTGTATCTTACTTGGATATTACAACTTTTTCGTCTCTCCGGCAGCGTTCCTGGCCCTGTCTCTTCCTGCCGATGAGGGCCGTAGAGGGCCCGCCCTTTGCCCAGGCTTAGCGCCGGGCATCCCGCACGCGTCCCGCGAAGCGGGGCTCTGCGCTGCTTTTGTGCGCCTCCTGGCGCAGGCGCAGTGTCACAGAGCGCGCCGCCGCGTAGGCAGCCGGGAATTGGAGTCCCGGAGCGGCGGCGCGGTTTCTCAGCGTTGGAATGACTCCTGGCGGTGGCGGCGTACACTCGAGTGACTGGCAGCCCCTGTGTGACTCCTGGCGGTGGCGATGTCTGTCAGGTAAGTGGCGGCTTTCCTTTGTTCGTTTCCCCCACTCCGCCGGGCTCTGCGCTGCTTTTATGCGCCTCCTGGTGCAGGCGCGGTGTCACAGAGCGCGCCGCCGCGTAGGCAGCCCGGAATTGGAGTCCCGGAGCGGCGGCGCGGTTTCTCAGCGTTGGAATGACTCCTGGCGGTGGCGGCGTACACTCGAGTGACTGGCAGCCCCTGTGTGACTCCTGGCGGTGGCGGCGTCTGTCAGGTAAGTGGCGGCTTTCCTTTGTTCGTTTCCCCCCTGACTGAATGATTACAGTACTATAAGGAGAGACAGTGGGTGAATTCATAATTCATTGAGTTTTACTTTAGTGAAAAGATTGGTACATGGTACTGAAAAATTCACTATGGATTTACAAGAACATTCACATAGTGTTTGCTGGAGTGTATGGATACTAACTGGGCAATTGTAGGCCTGAAACACAAGTGTGAAGGTGGCTAGACCACTACATGCATAGTGCATTGGGGTTTGAAGCACTCCGTGCCCTAAATCCTGGCTCACTACATGAGTACATGCATACTGACTCAATAACTACAGTACTATAAGAAGATACAGTGGATGAATTCATAATTCATTGAGTTTTACTTTACTGAAAAGATTAGCCCATGGTACTGAAAAAGTCACTACGGGATTGCAAGAGCACTCACAGGGTGTTTGCTGGAGTGTATGGATACTAACTGGGGAATTGTAGGCCTGAAACACAAGTGTGAAGGTGTTTAGACTACTACATGCATAGTGCATAGGACTTTGAAGTACTCTGTGCCCTAAATCCTGGCTCACTGCATGAGTACATGCATAATGACTGAATAATTACAGTACTATAAGGGGAGACAGTGGGTGAATTCATAATTGATTCAGTTTTACTTTACTGAAAGGATTACTACATGTACCAAAAGAGTCACTATGGGATTGAAAGAGCACTCACTGAGTGTTTGCTGGAGTGCATGGATACTAACTAGGAAATTGTAGGCCTGAAACACAAATGTGAAGGTGGTTAGACTACTACATGCATAGTGCATAGGAGTTTGAAGCACTCCGTGCCCTAAATCCTGGCTCACTGCATGAGTACACGCATAATGACTCAATAACTACAGTACTATAAGAAGAGACAGTGGGGGAATGAATAATTCATTGAGTTTTACTTTACTGAAAGGATTAGTACATGGTACTGAAAAAGTCACTATGGGAGTGCAAGAGCACTCATGGGGTATTTTCTGGAGTGTATGGATACTAACTGGGGAATTGTAGGCCTAAAACACAAGTGTGAATGTGTTTAGACTACTACATGCATAGTGCATAGGAGTTTGAAGCACTCTGTGCCCTAAATCCTGGTTCACTGCATCAGTACATGCATACTGATTGAATAATTGCAGTACTATAAGGAGAGACAGTGGGTGAATGCATAATTGATTCAGTTTTACTTTACTGAAAGGATTCCTACATGGTACTGAAAGAGTCACTATGGGATTTCAAGAGCACTCACAGAGTGTTTTCTGTAGTGCATGAATACTAACTAGGAAATTGAAGGCCTGAAACACAAATGTGAAGGTGGTTAGACCACGACATGCATAGTGCAAAAGAGTTTGAAGCACTCCGTGCCCTACATCCTGGCTCACTGCATGAGTACATGCATACTGACTGAATAATCACAGTACCATAAGGAGAGACAGTGGATGAATTCATAATCCATTGAGTTTTACTATAAAGAAAAGATTAGTACATGGTACTGACAAAATCACTATGGGATTGCAAGAGCACTCACAGGGTGTTTGCTGGAGTGTATGGATACTAACTTGGGAATTGTAGGCCTGAAACACAAGTGTGAAGGTGGTTAGACCACTACATGCACAGTGCCTAGGATTTTGAAGCTCTCCGTGCCCTAAATCCTGGCTCACTGCATGAGTACATGCATAAGGACTGAATAATTACAGTACTATAAGGAGAGACAGTGGGTGAATTCATAATTGCTTGAGTTTTACTTTAGTGAAAGGATTAGTACATGGTACTGAAAGAGTCACTATGGGATTTCAAGAGCACTCACAGAGTGTTTGCTGGAGTGCATGAATACTAACTAGGAAATTGTAGTCCTGAAACACAAGTGTGAAGGTGGTTAGACCACTACATGCATAGTGCATAGGAGTTTGAAGCACTCCATGCCCTACATCCTGGCTCACTGCATGAGTACATGCATACTGATGGAATAATTACAGTACTATGAGGAGAGACAGTGGGTGAATTTATAATTGATTCAGTTTTACTTTACTGAAAGGATTACTACATGGTACAGAAAGAGTCACTATGGGATTTCAAGAGCACTCACAGAGTGTTTCCTGGAGTGCATGGATACTAACTGGGAAATTGTAGGCCTAAAACACAAGTGTGAAGGTGGTTAGACCACTACATGCATAGTGCATAGGAGTTTGAAGCACTCCATGCCCTACATCCTGGCTCACTGCATGAGTACATGCATACTGATGGAATAATTACAGTACTATGAGGAGAGACAGTGGGTGAATTTATAATTGATTCAGTTTTACTTTACTGAAAGGATTACTACATGGTACAGAAAGAGTCACTATGGGATTTCAAGAGCACTCACAGAGTGTTTCCTGGAGTGCATGGATACTAACTGGGAAATTGTAGGCCTAAAACACAAGTGTGAAGGTGTTTAGACTACTACATGCATAGTGCATAGGAGTTTAAAGCACTCCGTGCCCTAAATCCTAGCTCACTGCATGAGTACATCCATAATGACTGAATAATTACAGTACTATAAGGAGAGACAGTGGGTGAATTCATAATTCATTGAGTTTTACTTTAATGAAAAGATTAATACATGGTACTGAAAAAATCACTATTGAATTGCAAGAGCTCTCACAGTGTGTTTCCTGGAGTGTATGGATACTAACTTGGGAATTGTAGGCCTGAAACACAAGTGTGAAGGTGGTTAGACCACTACATGCATAGTGCATAGGAGTTTGAAGCACTACATGCCCTAAAACCTGGCTCACTGCATGAGTACATGCATACTGACTCAATGATTACTATAGTATAAGGAGAGACACTCAGTGAATTCATGATTGGATGATCTACAAAAACTAAGGTGACAGCACACATTTCACTTATTTGATTGCTGCCGTTCAGGGTTAAAGTCTAACTCATTTTTCAAATACATAAGCAATGACTGCTTTCAAATTCTTCCAAAATTTGGCAAGAGCATACGTTTTTAACCAGTTATATATATGAATACACATGAAAAACCCACAGACGTCTCTAACAACAGTTCCCAAATGTACACAGACTCACAGTGTGATTCTAGACAACCAAGACTATCCCTTGGACTTCATCAAAACACATTGACTGGAATTAAAATGACAGACTTGGCGTTCCGTTTGAGCCCACTTGGGGAATAAGGCATGTAATTTTGGCACACAACAACACCCACATGGGAAGTATCAAGGTGAGAGACTGCAAATACCAGATGCCTCTTCGGCAGGAAGACACGCCCATAAGGGTGGGACCTTAGATTTATTCAGGTGCTTTACATCGAGTTGCTGTCTGTGCCATTTGCTGTGTGGCTCATGAACAAGGGAGTGATCTTGAAACAGGTTGAGCCTTTTAATAAACAAAAGCGGAGTTCCTACCATCTGCCTTTGTCATTTTTGAGGCGATAGTTTCCAATGGGTCAACCTCACAGGGGCGACTCTTTTGGTGGATTTTTAGCGGCTAGCCTACGCCGTGAGGTTTGACCCGAAGCCTGGAGCGGATCTGCAGCGCCGGGAGAACCCGGCACTGGGCCACAGAAATGGTAACTGCACTAAATGATGGAATTAAAATGACAGACTTGGCGTTCCGTTTGAGCCCACTTGGGGAATAAGGCATGTAATTTTGGCACACAACAACACCCACATGGGAAGTATCAAGGGGAACTCTTTCCGTGGATATATATATATGTATATATTTACTCACAAAACTCCTTCTGGACATCTCAGAACCCTTGAAGAGTGGTGCGCACGCCGGCGGAGAACACCAGCAATTAAATGTTCCAAAGTACATGCAAATAAGCGCGCTCTATGGAAAGTAGAAAACAGCATCTCCAAAGGTGTCTAAGTTGTTTAGTCCACAACGCGCTTCGCACTTCGCACTTGAAATGGCTTGATCACGTGAATATTGTGCACACCAATCACCACATATGTACTACACGAGTACATCAACATAGAAATTAGACTAATGTCGCTGTGTTGACTTGCATATAGCGTAATGACTCACATGTTTGAACATCCACGTATCCATAATATACAAACTGTTACCTAATAATATTGTAACGTTGCAGAGTCATGGGACGTACAAAAAAAAAAGTAAATTAGTAAATGCATACATCACATCGACATAAAAGAAATATAAATGAGTGCATCCATACATCACATCGAATGTCAGTGACCCGCATAAATATGAAATACAATTCTACACATGTTACATGCTGCTCTCAAATATATATATACATGCACTGTACAGAATCATAATAGACATAGTGCGCATCAGAGTGTGAAAAAAGGGCCCCGAGGATCACGTAATCCCCGTGTACGGAGACCCAACACCCCTGCAAAATATAATGCATGAGGCATGAGTGTTGTTCAGATCTAACAATAGTTCAGTATTCAAAGTTACAAGGCAACTCGAGTTCCGGGGGGAAATAAACAACACAAGCTGTGCACAATGTACAGTTCGTGCCAAGAAATGAGCAACAAATTCTCCCACAATGGGGCAAGGCGACATACACTGGACAGGACTTCAAGTATGGCAGTATTGGCGAGTGCCGAAACATGTCGGTGTAGAATCATCACAATTGTAGGGGCACAGTGACAAAATGATGAGCTAAAAAATAAATAATAACAGTGCCGGCCAGTGCCTGAAATAACAGCTGAAAAAACACAGGTCCAAACATGTGTATGTTACCAGTGATGATTAAGTGGTTATGGTAAGTGCAGCAATGTCCTGGTGCTCGTGAGCAAAAGAAGAAAAGAAAGGGAAGGAGCGCCCGTGACAGGTGAGTGCAGGTGACTTGGGCACCTCTCTTTCCTCCTAGAAAAGAACAAAAATAGAAAAAGAAGGTTAAAAACAGGCTGAAATAGCTGGTCCGCTAGTTACACATTTCATACTAATGAAAAACAAGGGCACAGGACTGTAAAGAAATTACACAAGGAATGGAGAATTGTGCGGAAACAAGAATATGTCACAAACATTATTCTTTTAGATGGACTGATAATTCTTCCTCTTGGTTGAGACCCTCCAGAGCCTTTGTTTGAAAGTCTATGATCATCTTGGACTCTCTCTGTCTTAATATGAGGACCCTATTTCCTCCCCTCGGATTTTTGGCAACCTGTTCTCGGATGATGTAACTGAGATCTTTGATGTTAGAAAAATGATTCTCCCTGAAATGGCGTGCCACTAGGTATTTAGGGTCAAAATTAGTAATGGCCCTGTGGTGCTCCAAAATCCGCTTCTTTGCCATGCATGTGGTACTCCCAATGTACCACTTGTGGCAGGTACATTCAATGGCATAGATCACGAATGTGGAGCTACACGTGAGAATTTGGGCGATGCTTTTGGTAATCCTATTATGGCAAACCTGTTTGAGGCTCTTACTGTTAGCGCAGGCTTTGCAGTGGCTGCTTGGGTAAAAACTGGTAAGGCCCTGCATAATGGCTGGAGGGTATGGCGTAATGTCGCTGTGTACCAGCATATCCCTGATGTTGCTATTACGCCGGTATGTGATACTGGGTCTCTCCGGGATACTATTCCCAATCAGATTGTCAGACCTCAGTACCCCCCAGTGTTTCACAATGATTTTCTTGATGGCCTGGGCTTCAGAGCTGTAAGTGAGTACTAATCTCGTGGTGTCATTTTCATTCTCCATGTCTGTGGAATTGTCAGCAAGGGTGTGTGACCTCTCTACTTTATTCGCTCTTTTGAGAGCAGCTTTCAACACCCAATTCGGGTAGCCCCTTTCCCTGAACCTCTCTAAAATTATCTCTCTTTTCAGTGTGTAAGATAGATTGGGATTGCAGTTCCGTTTGGCCCTCAGTAGTTCCCCGTACGGAATGGACCATTTGAGATTGTCCAAATGACTGCTGAGGGCATGCAGAATGCTGTTCCCAGCAGTTGCTTTACAGTGCAAGGATGTGTGGACTTTGTTGTTTTTGATTTCTAACTTGACATCAAGGTACTCAATTTCAGTCTTACTCATGGTCCCACTGAGTACATAATTGCGATCAATGTTGTTCAACTTCCTGATGAAGTTGTCAGCTTCATCAGTGGACCCTTTCCATACAATGAACAAGTTGTCAATGTAGCGAAGCCACATCGACATGTTTTTAAAGTCCTGATAGAATGTTGGATCAGACCGTTTCTTCTCCTCCCAGCTTCCCATGAACAAATTGGTGAAACTGGAAGAAAAACATGACCCCATGGCTGAGCCATTGACCTGCCGATACTATGTGCCGTTAAACAAAAAAATATTGTTGCTCAAACAATACTCCATCATGTCAAGTAACGTGTGTGTGTTCACTGTACCTGACATTTCTATTGGCAAGATATCGTCTGCATGCCTCCAGCCCCTGTTGATGGTCAATGATAGTGTACAGGCTCTGTATGTCAAGAGTAATGAATACAGAGTCCATATCCCATTTTATGTACTTCCCATGACTCCGCAACGTTACAATATTATTAGGTAACAGTGTGTATATTATGGATACATGGATGTTCAAACATATGAGTCATTACGCTATTTGCAAGTCAACACAGTGACATTAGTCTCATTTCTATGTTGATGTACTCGTGTAGTACATATGTGGTGATTGGTGTGCACAATATTCACGTGATCAAGCCATTTCGTGTGGCGAAACGCGTTGTGGATTAAATAACTTAGACACATTTGGAGTTGCTGTTTTCTACTTTCCTGAGAGCGCACTTATTTGCATGTACTTTGGAACATATATATATATATATATATATATATATATATATATATATATATATATATATATATATATATATACATATATATATATATATATATATATATATATATATATATATTCACAAAAAAAACATAGGTTTTAGGGGTGTTATAATTAGTTGGACATTTCAGTCGTGCAAAACCATTGAAATTCCACCGTCATAGTTAGTTGTACTAACTCTAACTCGTACGGCGGCAATCCACTACTGATGATGTCACATATTACATCATGGATGTCATGGTCAGTGACATCACTGATGACATCACTGATGACATTTCAAATGACATCACCGATGACATCACTGATGACATCATCCAGTGAATGTGGTTTGGTTCGATATTTAAATAAGTATTATATATATAGCAATCTGCCCTGAAGACTGAGTGGATGTATAAGTGTCTGAAAGGAGGATTTAGTAGCTATGTGATTGACTGTCTAAGTGATGAATTTAAAGTGTCTCACTAAATATATGGGATAGTGAATAAACTGTATGAATACCCGTATCACTCTATCTCTTGTTGTGTAAACTACTACATAAGTTTGTTACTAGCTATGTGAGAGTCTATATTAGTTATTATTAGTTAAGTGAGTATTTGTATGGGATAGGGAATGAATGTGTGTGTGGTTGGGTGGGAGGTGTGTGACTGTCCAAAGATGTGAAAATAGATGATTTAGTAGGTATAAGAGGTTAAAACTGTATGTGGAAACAGTTGTTTGGGTGAGTGAATCTCTTTATGGGTGTTGTGATGAGCAAATATATTTCTCAATGATACATGTCCAACAAACTAGAAATACAAAAGGCAGTGTATGTGACAGTTGTTGTATATAAATAAGTATACATAATACTCAGTGATTGTATGAGTGACATATGGATAACTGTATACTTGTAATAGTGATTTTATAACACACTAAGTATGAGTTACTATCTACATGAATAAATTAGGTGGTGTTTGTGTAAGTGTGTAGCTTAGTAAATATAAGTATGATCAATTGTTTGCATAAGTGAGTAGGATGACTGCATAAGTGAAAAGGATGTGTGCTGGTGTGTAATGTTGTATGTAGGTGTTTAAGTATATTTAATAGTGTTCTATTGATCTTTGTTAGCATGTATGCGTGAATCTATAGGTAAGTGATTAGAAGTGTGTGTGGATGTAGGAATCACTGAGTGGGTTTTTAGAAACTTGTATTGGTGTGCCAATGGTTTCAAATATGGTACTTCATATTTTATAATGAGTGTTGAAAAGTTATACTAGTGCATGATAAGATGTATCAGATTGTCACGTGGATGATGTCATCAGTGATGTCATTTTAGATGTCATCAGTGAGGTCACTGACCATGTCATGAATGATGTAATATGTGACATCATCAGCAGTGGATTGCGGGCGCGCGAGTTATAGTTAGTACAATTAACTATAATGGGGGAATTTCAATGGTTTTGTACAAGTGAAATGTCCGACTAACTATAACACCCCTAAAACCTATGGTTTTTTCAGTGCATTTCTAAGGTTTTTTAAATGGTAATTCCTAACAATAACTTGTCTGAAACCTATGGTGGAAGTCCCTTTCAGTGAATTTCATGGATTGCTTTTCCATATGGGGAGCAGCATGTTAGCTGTTCCCCATATGGGAAAGCAATGCTGGCTCCTGCAGGAGGCGGGGAGCCGGCGGGACCGTTGAGGGATTGGGGACCCCCCTACGGTCCCCAATGGTGAGGGCAAGCCCTGGGGGATGGGGTCCCGGGGGCTACCAGAGAACAATTTATTTTTAAAAAGGTAGGCCCCGGGGAATTGGATCCCTGGGGCCTTGAAGTGGCCTGAGGAGGGGGGCTATGCAGCCCCCTCCATAAAACAAATAGAATTAATTGGCAATGCCCCGTGGAAAGGGGTACCCGGGGCCCGAATTGGCCACGGAAGGGGGTCCAAGCAGCACCCCTCCCACATTTGTAAGAAGCCCGGGTGGTTGAAGTCCCTGGGGCTGGGGGGCTTCAGAGCCCCCCCACACCTAATTTCAATTGGCCCTGGGGGGTGGCGGTCCCCGGGGCTGGGGGGGCCTGAGAGCCCCCTACATAATTTTCAAAAGCTCTGGGGGGTAGCAGTCCCTGGGGATAGGGGGGCCTTTACTCCCCTTGAATACTGAGGTTCCCTGGGGGACAACTAGCCCACCAGGTATCTCCAGTAAGAGCCACAGAGCTAAGTTGCAGTGTTGTAAAAAGGGGCATGGCCTCTGAACAACTCTCTGCAACACAGCCTCCTGGAGCATACTGGAGGTACCTGGTGGCCTAGTTGGCCCCCAGGGACCCACAGGATTGAGGAGGAATCAATTCTCTAACTTAAAACGCGCTGCAGGGCGTGTTTGCAGATATATCACCTCAGGCCACGCCCCTTCCCTTCACCACTGTGCAAATGCGCCCTGTGGCGCGTTTTAAGTTGTGAAATTAATTCTCTTTCAATACTGAGGGTCCCTGAGTGTCAAATAGCTCCAGTATGAGCCAGGGAGCTGCGTTGCAGACAGGTGTTCAGAGACCACGCCCCTTTTTACACCTCTATGCAACGCAGCTCTGTGGCGCTTACTGGAAGTACCTAGTTGGCTAGTTTTACCCTAGGAACCCTTAGGACTGAAGGGGACTTAATCTCTCAAATTAGAATGGTGACAGGGCGCGTTTACACAGTTGTGTAGGGAGGGGATGGGGCCTGCTGTGATGTGTGCAAACACGCCCTGTGGCGCGTTTTAAGTTGGGGAAAAAATTCTACATCAAACCTGAGGGAACATGGGGGCCAAGTAGCCCACCAGGTGCTTCCAGGAAGCGTATCTGCGCTGCGTTGCAGAGAGGTGGTGCAGGCCGTGCCCCTTTTTACATCTCTCTGCTACGCAGCTCTCTGGTGCTTACTGGATGTACTATAAATTCCGATTTTCTCACCTGATATCAGGAGAAACCTCAGTGCTGCATCTTTGAGCCAAGTACTGATTCTGAAAAGTAATTCTAACCATACTTACCAGTAACTTTAATGTCCTTCCATAGGCTAACATTGACTGGTTTCACTTGGAAACTCTGTGGAGTTTTGGAACTTTAAAATATTCACCTAAAGTCATCCGCACAACAAATTTCGATTTACTCATCTGTTATCAGGAGATAACCCAGGTCTGCATCTTTTAGCCCAGCACTGACCCTGAAAAGTAATTCTAAACATACTTACCAGTAACTTGTATTTCCTTCCATAGGAATCCTTTGTCTGGTTTTCACCAGAAAAGTTTCTAAGTGTCTATTTTCATAAAACTAAAAATATGCCTAAAAAATTGCCCGTATGACTTAAACGCATTCTTTCAACTGTTTCCAGGAGATGCACCAGTGCAGGATCCAGGATCCACCACTGAGTAAGAAAAATGACGATAGCACTACCTACCTGCTAAGTGAATTTCCTCCCATAGGATAACATAGGTGATCCTACGTGAAAAAGTAAAATATAAACTACCATTTTTTAAACCATTGACACACCAACATAAGTTTTTAAAAACCCACTCAGTGATTTTGTAGATATACATACACATCTAAACACTTACCTATACATTAACTTATACAATCTTAAATATAATTATACATCTATATCAACATTACAGAGCAGCACATATACTACTCACTTATGCAGTCATCCTACTCACTTATGCAAATAATTGATCATACTTACACTTACTCAGCTACACACTTATACAATCATAACTTTATTTATTGATATAGAAAGTAGCTCATACTTAGTATGTTATAACATCATTATTATAAGTATACAGTTTTCCATACATTTAGTCAGACAACCACTGATTCATATATATACTTATTTATATACGCCAACTGTCACATACAGTACCTTTTATATTTCAACATTGGTAGACATGTATCATTGAGAAAATATACTTACTCATCAACACACCTATAAAGAGATTCACTCCCCAAACAACTGTTTCCACATGCAGTCTTAACATCATATACCTACTAAATCAACTATTTACACATCTTTGGACAGTCACACACCTCCCACCCAACCACATATGCATTCACTCTCCCATACAAATACTCACTTAACTAATTAAAAACTAATATAGAGTTTCATATAGGTATTAACCAATGTATGCAGTTGTTTACACAACAAGAGACAGAGTGATACAGATATTCACACAGTTTAATCACTATCCCATATATTTAGTGAGACACTTTAAATTAGGCACTTAGACAGTCAATCACAGTACTACTAAATAGTTCAAGTTCATGCATTTATAAAGCGCACTACTCACCCAGAGGGTCTCAAGGCGCTGGAGGGAGGGGTTTATTGTTTATCGAATAGCCATGTTTTCAGTTCTTTTCTGAAGGAGATGTGATTCTGAGTAAGGCGGAGGTGGGTGGGGAGTGAGTTCCAGGTCCTGGCAGCCAGGAAGGAGAAGGATCTGCCACCCATGGTGGTTTTTCGGATGCGCGGGACTGCGGCGAGGGCTTGGTTGGATGATCTTAGTTGGCGGGTGGGATAGTAGAAGGACAGTCGGGTGTTGAGGCATTCGGGTCCTAGATTATAAAGGGCCTTGTGTGCGTGGGTAAGAAGGCGGAAAGTAATTCTTTTGTTGACGGGAAGCCAGTGGAGGTTTTTTAAGTGACCGGTGATATGCTCTTGGCGCGGGATGTCTAATATGAGTCTCGCTGATGCGTTTTGGATGCGCTGGAGCTTTTTCTGCAATTTTGTTGTAATTCCGGCGTAGAGTGTGTTGCCATAGTCCAGTCGACTCGTGACCAGTGCATGGGTGACAGTCTTTCTTGTTTCGAGGGGGATCCAGCGGAAGATCTTTTTGAGAATGCGAAGGACGTTGAAGCAGGAAGACGATACGGCGTTGACTTGTCTGGACATTGAGAGGGAGGAGTCTAGAATGAAGCCAAGGTTACGTGCATGGTCTGTGGGTGTGGGCGCAGATCCCAAAGCGGAAGGCCACCAGGAGTCGTCCCAAGCTGAGGGGGAGGATCCTAGGATGAGCACCTCCGTTTTGTCTGAGTTGAGTTTTAAGCGGCTCTGTTTCATCCATTCGGCTACTTCTTTCATACCTTCGTGAAGGTTGTTTTTGGCGGTGTTGGGGTCTTTGGTGAGGGAAAGGATTAGCTGGGTGTCGTCGGCGTAGGAGATGATGTTGAGGTTGTGTTGACGTGCGATGGAGGCGAGGGGACTCATGTACACGTTGAAGAGGGTGGGACTGAGTGAGGAGCCTTGAGGTACGCCGCAGATGACTTCGGTGGGCTCTGAGTAGAAAGGGGGGAGTCGGACTCTCTGGGTTCTCCCGGCAAGGAACGAGATGATCCAGTCCAAGGCTTTTCCTTGTATGCCGATGTTGTTGAGGCGTTGTAGGAGGGTGTTGTGACAGACAGTGTCAAAGGCGGCGGAGAGGTCGAGTAGGATGAGGGCCACTGTTTCACCGTTGTCCAGGAGTGCTCGGATGTCGTCGGTCGCTGCAATGAGGGCGGTTTCGGTGCTGTGTTTGGCTCGAAAGCCGTTCTGTGAGGGATCCAGGGAGTTGTTGGATTCAAGGAAGGCTGCGAGTTGGCTATTGACGGCTTTCTCGATGACTTTGGCCGGGAAAGGGAGGAGGGAAATGGGTCGGTAGTTTTTCAGATCTGAGGGGTCTGCTGTTGGTTTTTTCAGAAGGGCGCTGAGTTCGGCGTGTTTCCATATTTCTGGAAAGGTGGCGGAGTTGAAGGAGCAGTTGATGACATCGCGGAGTTGGGGAGTGATGTTGGAGTCAGCTTTGTTGAAGATGTAGTGGGGACAGGGGTCAGAAGGTGAGCCAGAGTGGATTGAGTTCATGAGGCGAATGGTGTCTTCAATGGTGATTGGGTTCCAGGAGTTGAGGTAGTTAGTTGGAGGGGTGGGATCTGAAGGGGGTGGGGTGAGTTGGTCATTGGGAGTATTCTTGAAGCTGTTATGGATGTCGGCAATTTTGTTGTAGAAGAAGGAGGATAGCGCATCGCAGAGGTCTTGGGAGTTAGTGATGTCGTTGGATGCTGCGGGAGGGTTGGTGAATTCTTTGACGATATTGAAGAGTTCCTTGCTGTTATGAGAATTGTTGTCGAGACGGTCCTTAAAAGCTGATTTCTTGGCGGATCGAATCAGTTGGTGGTGTTTGCGGGTGGCTGTCTTGAGGGAGGCCATGTTGTCTGAGGTTGGTTCTTTTCTCCAATTCTTCTCCAGGGTGCGGCATGTTTTCTTGGATTTTTTAAGGTCATCATTGAACCAGGGAGCTTTTTTGCTGGATGATTTCGGCTGGTGTTTTTTCAGGGGTGCTAGTTCGTCCGCACTGTGGGTAATCCATTGCCTGAGGTTGGTGGCCGCTAGGTCTGGGTCCGTTGCTAGGGTGGGAGTGTTTTGGCTGAGTGATGTGAGGAGTTGGTCGGTGGTGATTTTGTTCCATTTTCTTCGGGGAATGGGTTGTGGACGGTTGTGGGTCAGGGTTGTTTTGTAGCTGAAGTGAACACAGCTGTGATCCGTCCAGTGGAGAGCTGTAGTGTGATCGAAGGAGTTGTGCTTGCTGGAGGTGAAGATAGGGTCGAGCGTGTGTCCGGCTATGTGAGTGGGGGTGTCAACAAGTTGTTTGAGTCCGAGATTGGACAGGTTGTCCAGAAGGGTGGTGGTGTTGTTGTTGAGAATGTTGTCAAGGTGGTAGTTGAGGTCTCCTAGAAGAATGTAGTTCTCGGAAGCGAGGGCGTGCGGGCTGACGAAGTCAGCGATGTCGTCGCTGAATTGAGATCGGGTGCCTGGGGGCCTGTAAATGAGGGTTCCTCTAAGTGTGGTCCTGGGGTCGTTGTGGATCTGAAAGTGGAGGTGTTCGGCGGTTGCAAGATTGACGTCAGAGCTGGTTGTAATTTTGATGGTGTTTCTATGGACGATGGCGATGCCTCCTCCAGTTTGATCGGTGCGGTCTTTTCGAATGATCTTGTAAGTGTCCTGTATGGCTATGGCGATGTCGGGGGCAGAAGATGCATTCATCCATGTTTCAGTAAGGAAGGCGATGTCAGGTGACGCAGTGTCAATTAGGTCCCAGAGTTCGGTTGCATGTCTGTGGACCGAGCGGGTGTTCAGTAGGATGCACTTCAAGTTGTTGGGTTCGGAGCTGTGTGTGGAGGAAGTGTGTTTGGTGAGGGTCCTGAAGCAGTTGAACTTACAGGAGAGGCAGGAGAATGGGCCGTGGGTACGTCCAGGGGTAGCTTCGCAGCATGGTGGGGTGCGTCCGGGGTTGAGGGCGAGGAGAGTAGCGGCATCGTATGTGACTCTAGAGGGTTGGGAGCGGCGGGGACCAGGGGGTCTGGCGCTGGGTGCGGTCCAGGCGCGGACGGGCGTAGACGGGCTTACCTTTGGCGCACCTTCGGAGCGCGTGGATGCTGCGCGTATGGGCATCTAGCTTAAGTGGAGAGTGGAGGGGGGCGGAGCGTGGGAGGGGCAGCTGGGAGGCGGGAGCTGGGAGGAGACACGGTCTCACAGAAGGTAAACAGACACTCCACCAAATGGCAGCCCGGTACCAGAAACGAAACTGGGGCACAGCCGGAGTGCGAGACAAGGTACATCAACAATTAAAATAACCAAAAGACTGTGCAGGCGCTTTACACCTTCCCCGCAATGCAAGGCTAATGCACACCAATTATGCAGGCAATCAAATGAGATCAGGCGCGATACAAACGCTCTAATAGGGCAAGCAGGCAGCAGGCATATAATTTATAATAACGATACCAAGCGCTACACCAAGCGCTGCGTGCACTTCGAGGCGCTCAATCAGGGTAATCTGGCAGCAGGGAGCAAAGCGTCTGTTAGGAGGCACAGCGCGATGGGAGCGACCACTGTGGAGAGGGTCCAGCTGGTCACAGATTGTGAGAGGACGGGGCGAGGTAGCTGAGCTCGTGTGTGGGAGGGGCAGCTGGGAGGCGGGAGCTGGGAGGAGACATGGTCTCACAGAAGGTAAACAGACACTCCACCAAATGGCAGCCCGGTACCAGAAATGAAACTGGGGCACAGCCGGAGAGCGAGACAAGGTACATCAACAATTAAAATAACCAAAAGACTGTGCAGGCGCTTTACACCTTCCCCGCAATGCAAGGCTAATGCACACCAATTATGCAGGCAATCAAATGAGATCAGGCGCGATACAAACGCTCTAATAGGGCAAGCAGGCAGCAGGCATATTATTTATAATAACGATACCAAGCGCTACACCAAGCGCTGCGTGCACTTCGAGGCGCTCAATCAGGGTAATCTGGCAGCAGGGAGCAAAGCGTCTGTTAGGAGGCACAGCGCGATGGGAGCGACCACTGTGGAGAGGGTCCAGCTGGTCCATCCAGACACTTACACTTACACATGGATGCTCCATCCAGACACTTACACATCCACTCAGTCTTCAATACAGATTCTTATATATATAATACTTTTTTAAATATGGAAGCAAACCACATTCACTGGATGATGTCATCAGTGATGTCATTTGAGATGTCATCAGTGAAGTCATCAGTGATGTCACTGACCATGTCATGAATGAAGTAATATGTGACATCATCAGAAGTGGATTGTGGGCACGCGAGTTATAGTTAGTACAACTAACTATAACAGAGGAATTTCAATGGTTTTGTACGAGTGAAATGTCTAGCTAACTATAACACCCCCAAAACCTATGTTTTTTCAGTAAATTTCTATGGTTTTTTTAAATGCTAATCCCTAACTATAACATGTCTGAAACCTATGGTTTTTTCAGTGAATTTCAAAGGTTTTTTAAATGATAATTCCCAACTATAACATGTCTGAAACCTATGTTTTTTCAGTGAATATATATATATATATATTATATATACAGAAAAAGAAAGCACATGGGTCCTGATCATGAGTCTGCCAATCCTCCTGCCGAGTGCCATGTCAGCTCTTCATGGGAGGACCGCGAAGCCCATAGTGATACTGCCTGCCGAATTCAGACTGGAATCCAGGTTGGGCAGACGGTTCTGCGGCAATCCCAGAGTAGTGTCTTTATAAGGCTCAAAGGAGATCCTTAGAGAGGCACCGCTGTGGGAATGCCACTGCACCTTCCTGCACAGGAAGAACTGTACCAGTGCAATACAAGGGGGCACACCATGTACCCCCCTGCATGCACCCCTGGCCAGAGGCAGCAGGGGCCAAGGACCTCCTGAGCTCCCTCTTCACCACACTTTCCGAAAGGTTGGCAAAAAGGCAACGTGTCATATGCCTGGTGGTGGCGGCTCCATCTGCATATTACTCTGCCTGACTGCTGCGCAACTGCCGCAGGATGATGGATCCCTGATAGCTGCAGCAGTCCTGTGGCAATCCATCTGCTGCATTCATAATGCTGTGCACTGTGCCGCAGTGTGGCAGGACCTTCACCATGGGTTTGTGGTCCAATGGACCGCTGAACTTTTAATCGGCCCTTCATACTTGCGAAAACGTAATACTTACCTGTACTTACCGTTAAGACTTTTACAACAAACATTCCTTTACCATTCTTGTTTTTACAACTAAATATGTTGTAATGGCAGGCATGGTACAGGCATGTTCATTGTAGAGACTTGTGTGGTAATGGCATGCATGGTAGTGTTGCATGCGTGTTAAAGCCTGTGTGGTAAAGGCATGCAAGGTTCCAGCTTCGTGGTATAGGCTGTTTTTCATTCCTTTTGCAGCGTGTTGTGATTTACTAATAATCTGGTCAATGGTAATACAATCATTGCAGAACAATATGGGCTCCTTTATTAGCAAGGTGAATTATCTTAAAAAGGATAATCCATCTCCTAAGAGGTAACATAACACTGAACTGAAATTTCTAAAAAGAGAGATTTGTAAAGAAAAGCATCTATTGTCTAAGAAACTCTCGATTCTCTAATGACAAACTAAATAAGCAATCTTCAAGCCATACATAGGATGAAGATCTGGAAGGAAAAATGTTATTATGCTGAATCAAACCGGCAATTCTTGGGTAAGATCTCTAGGTCCAAAGACCATGTCAATTTTGTCAGTATATCACAAAATTGACTCTGGTCAAGGTCAGATAATACAAAATTGTTTCAATGCAAAAGCATTGGCTTTGCACTGCGTTAAACTATAGATAGATGAAAACAGAAGCACACCTGCTCCATACAGAACTCAAAACCACATGATACAGGGAAAGGGAGGTGTTGGATCTTGCCCTTTCTGCAGGGTCATCCCAGGATTTTTGCCATCATCCTCTTATTTTTGCAGAATTCATTTTTGCTGGCCATAAGACTTTGTGTATTTTACCACTACTAACCAGTGTTAAAGTGCCTGTGTTCTCACCTTAAAGCATGGTAGAATTGGCTTATACCCAATAGGCATGTTTAATTTAATTGTAAATCCCTAGTAAACTGATACTACTTGTGCCCAGAGCCGGTAAATCAAAAACTACTAGTGGACCTGCAGCACAGATTGCGCCACCAACTTAAGTAGCTATTTAAACATGTCTAAGGCCTGCTAAGTCAACCTGGTAAAATGAACTTGTTGCCAGACCCAAACCTTCCCTTTTAATACATATAAGTCACCCCTAATATAGACCCTGGACATCCCCAAGGGCAATGTACTTAAAAGGTTGGAACATTTATGTTTTACAAGTCCTTGTAGTGAAACACTATTAGATCCAGTTTTTATTACTGCAAGGGTTATCTCTCCTATAGGATAACATTGGAGTTGTCTAATTACATTTTATAAGTATAATTTCCAAATGGGAAGAAATGACTGGTTCATATTTTGATTTTAAATACGAATTCTGAAAATGCCACTTTAGAAAGATGGCATTATTTTGATTAGCTATTTTGTGCCTGGAACAGCGCTGCTCGTCCAGAATTTAGTGTGAGCTGCTTTCAGCTTGTCTCCTCACACAGCAGCATCCACAACCCACAGTGGACCGCAAATGTGAAGCTCCAGCCTGTTCATCCACCATTCTGACTACCGCCAGTGACACTCTCCTTATGACCCTCTACAATGCAAACTGGACTCTTGCCACAAAACAGGAGAAGGCAAACGTTCAGCAGGTCTAATCTGGGACTGTATCCAACACGTGCTCCATCATGGTCGGCACGAACTTTTGAATTTGACCCAGGCTTGCATGACTGGATAGCCGTGGTTTGTGATTTTTGCTTTGGGGGTATATATTGCAGTTTATTGTCTAAAAATACATTTTGGTCTTGTTTTCTTTATAATTATGCGCTATTTTTCTAACTTAGTGTGGGACCTTTTACTGTTTTACTGTTTGAAAAGTTGCACAAATAATTTACACCTTGCCTCTAAGCCTGACTGCTATGTGCCAGGCTACGAAGGGCTTGAACACAGGTTAATTTGGGGTTTACTTGTGCGTTTCCCTGACTTGGATTGTGGTTGCAACTTGACCAGGTTTCACACCCCAGTCAACTAGTAACCTAATTTCTAACATAGGTGATCTGCAGTGCCATACAGTAAATGGTGTACACTAACATCCCACAGCTGAGAACATTACGTGTTTTTTGTTAATTCTCCTTTTTCTCTCATTTGGTCATTTATGCACATTATGATTTCTGCTTCACCTTCATACACATTGAACTTTTTGTTGATGCACCTGTGATACCTTGCCGGAATGTTCCTGGATGTCAGATGTCTTGCATACTACACTGTAAGGGAGCCAAAGAAGTTATGCTAGGAGAGAGCGCTGGTCGGGAAGAAGAGGTCTTCTAAGTGGAACCTTCAGGCGCCAATGTCTACTCATGAGGAAGCACAGTGGTCAAGGGCTTCAAAAGAGGACCAGGAGCATGATGGCTCTGAGGAAGAGTCTGAGGAGGACTACCTTGTAGCTCGAGGGCTAGAGAATGAAGAGCCCTAGTTACTCCTGGTCCCACAGTCAGGGCCCCAAGGGAGGCAGTGGCCCTGGGAAGAATGAGGAGGAGGAAGAAGAAAATAATTAGGCAATGACTCCAGAGAGGAGGGTGGAGACCAAAGAAATGGAGTTCCCTGCTGGGTCCAATGCTGGAGTACTGTCTCCTCCCTCACCCTGTCTCCTGAGGAGTTGAAGGACAGAGGCTGAGAGAGACTTGAGGCTGTAGTTGGACCAACAGGTTGCAGAGGAGAAAAAAGTTGAGGATGAGAACCCTGGCGGAGTATGGGGCTGAGGCTGAGAGTACCTAAGCCAAGGAAAAACTTGTCATTGAGGCAGTACAAAGGAATGTTGAGGTGGAAAGAGCCTTAGAAGGGAAACATATCTTTCAGGCTAATTAAGTTAGTCCTAAAGAGCTAACTTGAAGGCCAAACAGCTGTTAAAGTCCAGTAGGAGTGGTGGCAGTGAAAATACGGTGTCTAATGTTGCAGGAAGGGTCCACACACTCAGAGACTTGATGCCTGAGTTTGAGGTGGGGGAACAACAAAGACAGGTAGACTGGATAAGGCATCCCATCATGAAGGAGACCCTTGTAGAGAGATATGGATTCACCCCAGAAGAATACAGGTTGGGGTTCTCAGCCCCATTAATGGCTTCTGCTTTCCTTCTTCCCCATTATGCTTGAGACTCAATTCTGACAGTACTAACAGAGATTGAATGACAAGTGGCAAAAGCATTGAGAGGCTTTAGGTTGAATCCACTCAAAAGACCCATAAGATGTTAATAAACCAACACCCACCACCTCCAAGATTAATCAGTTGTGAGGGTATAAGAGAGGTGGCTCAGTTCAGCCTGCTCCGGGCGCTGATGGAGGAGTCCTCAAACCCCCAGTAAATTCAGCAGGCCCTCGGCTTTGATTTATGCGCCTCCATGTGCTGCAGTAATGCGGTATGTGACGAGGAGTCTGGAGGTCGGAGTCCTCACTCCCCCAGTGACTGAGGTGTATGGGCTTCCCATGCAGTAGGGCCCGCTGCATTGATTTATACGCCTCCAGGCATGGCAGTGATGTGACATGTGGCAGAGGAGTCTAGGTGTTGGAGTCCTCTCTTTCCTTATAAATGCAGTCTACGGGCTTCCCATGCAGCGGGGCCCGTGGGGTTAATTTATGCACCTCCTGGCATGGTAGTGACGCATTGTGTTGCCAAGGAGTCTGAGGGTTGGAGTCCTTACTCCCTCAGTTAATGTGGTGTCCGGGCTTGCCATGCAGCAGGGCCCGAGGTGCTGATTTAAGCTCCTCCAGACACTGCAGTGATGCGGCGTGTGGCTGAGGAGTCTGGGGGTTGGAATCCTCACTCTCCCAGTAAATGCAGTGTTTAGGACTCCCGAGCAGAGGGGCACCCAGCCTTGATACATGACTCCAGGCGCGGAACTGACATGCCGTGTGGCTCAGCAGTCTGTGGACTGGAGTCCCCACTTCCCCAGTGAATGCAGTCTATGGGCTTCCCATGCAACTGGCCTGCAGCGTTGATTTATACGCATCCAGGTGCAGCAGTGTTGCAGTGTTTGGCAGAGGAGTCTGGAGGTTGGAGTCCTCACTCCCTCAGTGAATGCGGTATACAGGCTTGCATGAGAGTCACAGCCTCGTACAATTACTTTTGAGTTTTAACCAAGAAAGGGTCCCTGAGACTTCAGTTGGCAACACTATGGAATAAAGGGGCCAATTTAACCTACAGCCTTCGTAGATTGCAGGCTAAACTCAACAATGTTTCGGCATCTCCTATTCTGAAAGTACCCAGAGCGAATAGTTAATTGCCTTGACTTATGGCCATCAAGAGTTTCCAGGAAGCATAGCCTCTACTCTTGACCTGATCCAATGCAAGACATACAGAATATTATTTGCCAAGTAGCAAACACTTCTAGGGCTCTGCTGCACCAGGAACTAGGTCTATTAACCCAGTAACTTGCATGCAAAGTTGACACAGAAAAAAGACTGCCATCGGGCCCTTAGTGAAAAGCAGGGCACCTGAGTGTATACAGTCGGTCTATTGTTGGATAGAGAAAAAACATGCAACCCCTGGTTGATATATCTGAAGCAATCGAGTGTTTACAAATTGTTCATATGTATGGCATAGCAAATCAACAAACTCCCTCAAATCTGGAATTAAGACACAAGCACTGGTGATAAGCCGAGCGGATGACACAATTGAGTTCACTTAGAGCAAATGTTCGCATTCATTTCAAAACACATACAAATGCTCTATACTATTAATATGCGAACATTAACAAGCTAATACGGCAGAAGAGAGTGTGCATGAGGTTTAAGCTATTTCCTATTAAGGAGCCTAGAGCATCATGGTCCTCTGAACCTGCTTCTCAATGCAGGCTGTGTGCTTACAAATTTGAATAATTTAATCACCTTTTATGCTGCTGCCCGGTGGTTAATAGTGAACGAAACATTTATATGAAGCAGATTTTGCTTTTCAATAATTTAAAAACCTGCAAAGATACTTTTAGACATTGTTTAAATACCAAGGATATTTCTGAATTCTGTAGGTATGTTACGTTTTTAGAGGCTGGTTTTTAAAAAGCTTTCTAATTTTATTTGAAATGAGCACTCGGCAGCTGCTTCTCTTTATACATCTCTTACATATTTTCTTCTTGGATGATTATGTTTCTATTCTGGCTCTTGTATAGTTGTTAATGTTTACTTTTAATTGATTTCAAAACATTTTTCATTCATTCATTAGCTGAAACATACTGTACAAAACCCCCATTGTGTATGTGTCTGGTATGTATGGGTGTGTGTCTGTATTATGTGAGAGTTATTGTGTGGGACAAGCTCTCAACAGACAGCTGGAGGCTAGACCTAAAACACCAGGCTGGTTTTCGAAAGGTAGGGATTTATGTTAATACATATTTCATTTAAACATCAAATTTTTGGTTCCAACGGATTTCTGTCATGCATTTGTTTGTAAATAAGCTACTACTTCTAATCACAACATAACATGACACCATTCCTTGCATTTGAAGAAGTACAATAAATGTATTCTGGTATCTAGAAATTTGCGTATGTATGTATCTTAGATATCAGATATTCTCTGTCACCTTCTCCAAGACCTACTGCCTGACACATGTTGGATGAAGAAGCAACAGCTTTCAAAATGCAGTACAATGAATGTGATTAAATGTCAGAAACCCTATTACCATTCTCAGATCTTTGATACAAATAACAGGGTCTCACATGCACAAAGCTATATAGAAAGCAGCAAGATGTAATGTGGTCCCAGCAATTTTACAACTTCAATTTTATCAAATGCTGCATTTGAACTTCACTGTGAAGGCGTAAAGAAGGATTACTTATTGGCGTCATGTCATGTGGCCAGCATTGATATATTTTGTTATTGTTGAAAATGGTGTATTTAACCATAAAAAAAATTCATTCAATAATAGATTGGTTACCAGAGGGCGGTGTTATAAAACAACCGAAAGTCTCATATCCTATCAAACTGTTTTTTAGGTAACAAATCGAGATTGTTGTTTCTGTCAGAGGGTGGGAAGACCTACCTACCACAAAACGAGAACAGGCATCTTTTGTATAACTATGACAGTGATGCTCTTGATTAATGTGCATTCCCGTAACAATGCAGTCTATTTTGAGATGCACATTCAAATCTTTAAGATCTGTGTTTTTGCATTAGACCCCATGTGCATTTGTAAAATGGAGAAAGGTCTGCAAACCAGTCTGGTCCACACGGCTAACTAATCATTCTTAGTTCTATTTGCAAATGGAGATATCAAACTGAAAAAAATGCACCCTTATAATGTTTGCTGGCATATGGGGGCCGCAATCCTTCTCAATACCTTAGTGTTTTCAAAAGCACTTATGTGACACTACTACCACATGTCATGTGTTTTAGAATTGGGGGTCGCTAGTTGACAGAGGTATTCCCCTTGTCCAAGTAGGGACCCTTCCTTTTAGTTAGAATGAGGGGATTAGGCACTTAGATATACCCTTCTCACCCCTTGGTAGGTTAGCACTAGCAGACAGGCTTATCCTAGTGGCAATGTGTACAGTATTTGTACCCAAACACACAGTAACACAGTCTAAACACCACAAATGGGCACCACACCAGTTTAGAAAAATAAAGTATCTTTATCTAAGCCAAACAACACTGACACAACAAAAGTCCAACATAAATTATTCAAAATATCACGTTTAAAAGGTTTCATGCAATTTTGTCCATAGAAAACTATGGAAGCACGACTTTTACACAAAGTACCTCAAACATGTCAAAATCCACAAGGCAAAAAAGCGGCTGAAGAGGGAAGTATAGGAAAACTAGCATTACCGGCCAAGTTCCTGAGTCCCTGGGGAGGCAATGCGACAGTTCTGCTACACGCAGGAGAAGTGAGGCATTGAAACTGGACTGTAGAGTGAAGTGAGACATCAATTCCAAGATGGTTCTGGTTTGCGGGTGTTGCGGTTGCAATGCGTGGCTCACATGCACGATGCGTGGAAATAGATGTGCTGGAGGTCGATGCGATGGTGGCAAAGAGGTGCTGTATCGATTTTTTCAGCCGCAGTGCCACAATGCTTCGACTCTTACAGCCCCACAGCAGGGCCTGCGTCAGTGTAGGTGGGGTGATCTCGGATTTCAGAGGTTGATATATTGGACTCGTTGTGTTGTGGATTTTTCGGCCACTGATAGGCGTTGCACCGATTCTTTGGCTGCACAGCAGTGGTATGCAGAAATTCTCAACACATGGTGGTGCTGCATTGGAAAATCAGGCTTTCTTGCCAGTTTTTTATGGCAGGAACATCCGACAAGGGACCAGAACTTGAGTTTGCACCACAGGGCAGGCCAGAACCTTTCAAACACACAATTTAAAAACACCTTTACTAAAAGGCGGTTATTAAATTCTGAGCTCTTAGAGCCTAATCCCCAAATCTCTAGCAGTTTCCAATTGAAAGGTACATATGTAACATTTTACAAGGCAGAGCTAGTCCTCGCAATATAGAAAAATAAAATACACAGTATTTCACTATCAGGACAGGTAAAGCACACCAGTACATATCCTACCTTTAACATACACTGCACCCTACTCATGGGGGACCTTGTACCTACCTTAGAGGTGGCTTACCTGTAAAAATGAAAGGTTAGGGCCTGGCAAGTGGGTGCACTTACCAGGTCGACAGTTAAAAACTGTGTGCACAGACACTCCTGTGGTAGGTCTGAGACTCATTTGAAAGGCTACTGGTGTAGGTGGTGCAATCTGTGGTGCACGCCCACTAGTAGAATTTGATTTACAGGTCCTGGGCACACAGAGGGCATATTACTAGGGACTTACCAGTAAATCAAGTATGCCACTCATGGATAACCAATCATAGTCAAAATTTACACAGAGAGCATATGCACGTTAGCACTGATCAGCAGTGGTAAAGTGCCCAGAGTCCTATAGCCAATAGAAACAAGGTCAGAAATAGGAGGCAAAAGGCAAAAACCTGTCTTAAGGGGCCAGTATCAGCACTATGCAAGGAACATCTCTGAATACATTTATCTTGTCAAGGTCTATGGAGAGTATACTGAATTGAGTTATTGTGTGATCTAGTTTTTAGAGGGCATAGTGCAAAAAAATAATACATTTATTCATGTGAACAACAGAAATCTATGTCTGGCTTTGAAGTAAAAAATACATATCCATGAAGTAGTGGAAATTATTCTCGGCTATCCAAGAATGGGATATTACTTACCACTGTTATCAGAGTGACCGTAGCAGCCTTTTGGCTTCAAGATATACATGTGGTTCTTGTCATTCTCTCTTAAACACCATTAGTTTTCCCATCAAGGCTAGAGGACAGGGGAACAGAATGGTAGGCAGATCCTCCACTCCCATTTTCAAAGCCCTGTACCATCTTGAAAATTAAGGAAAGTAGGTAGGGAGAGTTGGCCTGCCTGACAATGACTCTTCTAGAATGGTGCAATGTCGCACTTTATATCATGTTGGTGCCTATCAGCTTAAAGAGTGATTATGATTAATTCAACTAAATGTCAGAACCGTCTTCAGTTCAAATCAAGATTTCCATGCATATTGTTGAGCTGCACCTGCAAACCCTTGTACTTGCATTAGAGGAAGCCTATTTCTTCATGATCCTACCTGGAAGATTTAAAGGCTTTTCTCACTTGTCCTGTGCCCATGCTTAAGAAAGGACCTGCTACAAGGAGTATACTCACCATTTCATTGAACTATTTCCAGGTCTATTGATTTTCTGCTGAACCTGTCTTCCAGACGGTTGATGTTGACGTGCCTGATGTGCTGTATGATTGATTGGTAGCTGTGTAAACCTAGAAATTATGAAAGAAGAAGACAACAAGGGGGCTCACTAAATAAACACATAAGTCTTTTCTGACCAGATCTGTAGCTGGGTGTTGGGCTTAGCTCTCTCTATAGAGTTACTCCCAAACTTTTTTCCTTCACCCCTCCTATTTTTTAGCCCATTCTTCTTGGCTTTCAGGACTCGGAACACTTTACCACTGCTAACTAGTGATAAAATCATCGTTCTCTCCCTCTAAAACTTGGTATAAGCCAATTGCCACATTTAAGTCATTTGTAAGTCACTAATAATATGGTACTACATGTACCCAGGGCCTGCAGCACTCATTGTGCCACCCACTAAAGTAACGTTTTAAATATGTCTCAGACCTGCCATTGCAGATGTTAGTGAAGTTTAAACTGGCCTACCAACCAGGCGAAATAAAACTTTTGCCAGGCCTAAACCTTCCTTTCTAATAAATATAAGTCCCCATTAGGGTAGGCCCTAAAGAGCCCATAGGGAGGGTGCAGCAGATTTAAAAATGTGGATATGTACTTTTAAGTGTTACATGTTCTGGTAGTGAAAAAAATCCTGAATTTGTTTTTCACTACTGTAGGCCTGCCAATCCCATTGGATAACATTGGGTTCCTTTATTACATTTGATAGGTTATAACGTTGAGTTGGAAATAGGTAGGAATGTCATGTGTACACTCAAAAGAATTGTCATTTGAAATCCATTTTAAAGGTAAAGTCAGCGTTGAAGTCACACGTCTCAAAATGCCCCTTTTTAGAAAGTTGCCATTTTCTTGTCCCAACAATTTGATGCCTGCTGTCTATATCCTGGGTCTCATGACTAGGTGTAGTTGGCAGCGGACCTTAGTATATTCCTCCTACAGAGTGAGACAATATAGCCTAAGTTTGAGCAGGATAGGTCATTCTGACTGGATGGGGTGGGATGAAGTATTCACCTACCACGATTGCACTTCATTGTGGTTGTGGTTCATTGTGGGTGCCTCTGGCACCCACAATGAACTTTACACCAGCCTTTTGTCATCCTGGACATCTTGGAGCCTGGGCATAGGAATGAAATAAATTCCCTAACTAGATGTAGGGGAAAGTCCAGACGAATCTACCATTTCAAATCTGGAACCAGGTATAAAAATAAGACCTTCAGATCCACTGTTCAGAACACTCCTAGACCTGCAGACTCTACAAGAAGAAGGACTGCCCAGCTGTTTAAGGACTTCTGAGTTACAGATACACAACAGGCTCCTGACCAGCGTCTTTATGGAAATCCCTACTCAAGACCACACATCACCAACTCCAAGCCGGTGGCTCCATTAATACTGATGGAGTACACCTTATCTCGACGCCAGACCTCGCTTTGCAAGGCCTGATCAGCAGCTTTGGCAGCACTGGCCCCAGCACAATGCATTTCAAGACAGGACCACACATCACAACTCCGGCTTGACAGGCTCCTTGATGTGGTGTGGTGCAGACCGAAGTGGACTTCACATCTTGATTCTGAGGACACAAGGTACTGTCTAAGCGGGCCTAACTTGGTCATGTGCCAGGCCTGCGCTCCATCATGGTTGGTCTGAACTTTTGACTTTGTCCCGGTGTAGCATGACTAGATATCCTTGGGTTGCGCTATATGCTCTTAGTGCTATTTTTCCTAAAATGTTTGAAATTGTTTAGCTCTGATTCTACTGATTGGAGTTTTGGCATTTTGTTGTAATTTTTTTTATTAAAGATTGCTCTATTTTTCTGGTTGATTAGAGAATTTTCGTGTGTTGTAGTTTCAATTTATTGCTGTTTGAGTGCCAAAGTTAAGATTGTATGCTTGTATGCCAAGCTACCAGAGGGTTAAGCACAAGTTAATTTAGTTGCTTTTCGTGGTCCACTGTGAAAAGGATTGTGTTTATTGCTTGAGTAGGGGTTAATCTCCCTCAAACAATAGCCCACTTTCTCAGACTGAGTAAAGAGGAGCCTGTGAGTTTCTTGTACCATCTTCAGTTGATGTCCCGAAGCTATGTCTGCACCCGTCCATGCCAGGACTGCACCCAGGGCCAAAAACCCTGGCTCAACTGAGTTCGGAACCGTAAGGTATTCAGGTAAGAAATTACTGGACCTCGCTCATAAGATTCCGATCTCTGGCTGCTGCCGCTTCACTCTGGGCAATTATCCCCCACAAGAGAGCCAGAGCTATGTGTGTGGATTTTCTCTTCTGGCAGAACAGATGGTCAGGGGATGCCAGACCGCAGGTACGAGGTCTAATGTGGAGTGCCTAGAGACCAAAGTTTTGCCAGACTTGTGCTGCTGTCTAACGTTAGATCTCTGGCCAAACATAAATATGCAACAGCAGGTCTCATCTCTCATTGTAATCTGGATGTGTTATTCTTCATTGAAACCTGGGCCACGCAGCATCAGAACCGGACTTTTTGATAGCAGCACTCCCTGGATTTTTATCCTTCAGGGTAGACAGACGCAATAAGAGGGGAGGTGTGCTAACTATAATATATCGTGAGCAATTTGGAGCCACCTTTTCTCCCAACCTCCACTGTGAAGCACTTCACTTTGCCTTAGAAATATATCCGAAAAAGACCTTCAGATGGATTCTTCTGTATCGCCACCCAGGCTCAATAGGCAGTTTTGTTAGAAACCTAGATTCCCTTCTTTAATCCATTTTCACTACAAATGAGTTTAAAATTCTGGGCGATTTTAATGTCTGCCTAGAAGAAAATGTTGATAAAGACACAGTCACTCTTTTAGATACCTTAGGACTATCACAGATGGTGCACAAACCAACACATGAGGCAGGACACACATTGGATGGTATATTTACTTCAGAATCGATCCTGACAGTAAAGGATATCTAACCTCTCACTTGGGCAGATCATTATATAATTCTATTTAAACATTCCATCCCAAAATCACAAGTTTTAGCAACTGCTAGAGCACACCAAACCGTTTACAAAGCCTGGAACAAAATTGACGAGGGTACGCTTCATACTCAGCTGGGTATGTCTCTGCCTACATTAAGTGCCAATTCAGATTTGGCATCCAGTGAATATACAGGCTGGCTCAATGAAGCTTTTAATGTTATGGTTCCCACTTGTAAAAATTCAGGTAACCACAAATTACACTCTGCTCCATGGTTTACAGAGGCACTGCGACAAGGAAAACAAAATTGAAGCATACTAGAAAAACGTTGGAGAGTACAATATGATGAACTGGAAAAAAGCAGCAATAAGTCTGCATTGATTAAATACAAAACCATCTGATCTCCAAAAAAGGGGCTTTTTTCACCAAGCAGATTGAGTGAGCCTAGACCTCAACTAAAGAATTGTATGGGGTAGTTAAGAAGCTAACCCCCCTGGCCAGTAAAAAGGCTACAGAAAGCATTCAACGTTACTGCGACCATATTGCTAATACTTTTAGGAATAAAGTCAATAATATCTAGGAATCGATCGAGGCCGCTCTCTCGCATGAGCTAACTGAGAAAACACCTAATATTGACCCTGGCTAAAATGTGCTTCCGGTCTTTTCCCAGGTATCTAGCAAGTTAGTGGAAAAACTTATTAAGGAAATTAAATCTGAGTCTCCTTTGGACCCTTGTCCCCCTGTAGTACTGACAGGTTTAGCTAACAAAGTTAGTCCTATTCTTATGGAAATCTTTAACGCAATGTCCACTTCAGGAGATTTCCCTGCCGTATGGAAGGATGCATCGAACCTTCCATTAATAAAACCCTGGAATTTGGATGCATCTAATCCAAGCAATTACCGTCCTATCGTTTTCCAGCTTAGATAGTGGATAAAATCATGAATCAGCAGCTAGTTCAATTTGTCCAAGAGAACGATTTTCTTGATTCCTACCGATTTGGTTTTCGTCCAGAACACAGTACGGAAACTGCCTTGATTAAGGCTACTGAGGAGATTAGGACAGTGATGGATAGAGGTGGTGCCACTGCCCTAAATCACCTAGATTTGTTGGCAGATTTTTATACCGTTGACCATAATTTGCTACAATTGCGCCTGGCAAAATTAGGGGTTAAAGATTCAGCACTTTCCTTGCTATCTTCTTTTTTGATGGAAAGAAGACAAACACTGACCCTGGATCATTTTAAATCGACTCCTTATGTTTTGCCTTGTGGGGTTCCACAGGATTCGTCGCTTAGCTCATCCTTTTTTAATATCTATGTGTCGGACTGGCTCCTCTGATCTAGCAATTCGGCTTCAGCTTAACCTCTTATGCCGATGACACACAGATTGTGGTAGCTGCTCATACAGATCAGAGCCTCCCCTGTACCTCAGTTTCAAAATCGTATGTTGGAAATGAATAGTTGTATGGGCAAGGATTGTCTTAAGCTTAATTAGGAGAAAACATAGATAGTGATCTTCGGTAATCTCCAACCTAGATGGGATGGCTTTTGGTGGCCTGGTGAGATGGGAGAACTACCAAAACCAGAAGAAAAAGCAAAAAATACCTAGCATACTCAGAGAAACTAACACTATTGTTTCCACTACCTTTTATTTGATTTAAGAAACTGAAGAAGGTTCTTCCATACATTCCTATAGATTATAGGAGGACGGTTGTGACTGCACTTGTGCTATCAAAACTAGATTACTGCATTGGACTGTACCAGAATATGCAGAAACAACATCTAAAAAAACTGCAGATGGTACACAATGCAGCCGCAAGGCTCTTATTAAATCTGACTAAACACGAGTCAGTGTGTAAGGAAAATTAGAGACTCCACTGGCTTCCTGTAGCATGTTGCATCAAGTTTAAGACGATACACTTAGCCTATAAACCCTTGAATAATATGGGACCTGTGATCCTAAAAAATATTTTAAATTGTTATCATCCTGGTAGACAGTTATGTTCTACTGGTACTAGGCTTATGATGGTTCCTAAGATTCTCACCTCCAGTTGGGGGGGCTGAAGCATTGTTTATGGTACGGCCATGCTTCCAATGCACGTTAGGTCAGCAAGTTCACTCGCCTCATTCAGAAAGAATCTTGAAACCTTGTTATTCCAGAACTAGTTCATGATCCTTTGGGCTTACTTTAGTTTCAGCGCCAAGATGCCTCTGGGTATTCGTGAGCTCAATAATTTATACTAACATACCATAACTTCAACCCTGTTTTTGGATCCAATCTAAGTGACCTGAACATCATAATCGAAATATTGCCTCACAAATATATTGGGGTCTAATTATCATTTACTACCCAATTGAATGATATTTTTGTAAACGATAATTGTGAAGACAATATCACTGTCTGACAAAATTTTAACTTATCAAAATTAGAACTGAGAAAATCTACCAAGTTTAGAGAACCATCAGAGGATCGGGATGATCCACTTTAATCCCATTATTTGAATACATTCCTTGTCCCATTAAGAGAACCTCGAATTATGCAAATACTTTACAATTCCAACTCCTAGAACAGCATTTGCACTGTGTGAATTATTGCTTAGTGTTGTACCTTCAGAGGCATCATCAGAATGGTTACAAAGGAATTACCAACTACAAGAAATCTTTATTCTCATTCAGTGTCCCAGCATGGAGTTGTGGCTTCCTAAAACACATTTTGTCTGTGAAGAGCTTGTGTCTTCAAGATTTTTCTTTTCACTGTGAGCAGCTGTCAAATTTATCTGAAACTGTGTAAGCATGTCCAAACATCACCTACAGCCATAGCCCAATGAAATTGTTTTGTTTCACTAGAGTCACCAAAAATGTAAATTTCTTGAGAGACTCAGATTTCACACTTTGAATGTCCATGTTCATATTATGGATTCAGGCTTACCTCAAATCCTATATTTTGATGAAAGTCCCACAAGGAAGTGTAGTAATGTATTGCAGATGGTAAATGTTTAGAGAGTAATGTTACTTCCAGTTGTCGCCCATATGAACAGACTCCCATAGTGATTGTTGGCCTCTATAACTTTCATGGAAAACCCTTGAAATTATCATTCATATTTTCATCTCTACTGTTTGATTTTCTAATTGTTATCGTATGTAGGTAATACATTCATAATCTGCGTGTGAAAAATGTGTTGAACAGCTAATTTCTTTGTCTTCTACGTTTTATGACCTTTCAGTGGTACCTTCCTAACATTTTCAGTCTTTGAATTCAACCTTTACCCCAGAAGCTCAGTGTAGACATTTTGTTAGGAGACATTGGTTTGAATTTGTGGTGTCATTCTGATCAGGTTGTTGCAGGAACTTTGTCACAGCATTCATCAGTGGATGACCTTGATGATTTACTTATTGATACTAATACATTTTTGCATGCACATTCCATGGTATTTACATATATCCAATATGTAATGTACATTTTTACAATTATTATACTCTTGCTGATCAGCGGCTTCTCTAAAAAAAACATTTGTTGGATCCAGCCTCCTTCCAGTGTAAATTAAAGATAATTTACAGCATTATTCCAGTGATAACAATTAACTATTAATAACATAATTCAATAAATATCGCATAAGCATCATTGGCCTCCCATTAGCTAAGTGCAGCCTTTATGGGCTGAAACAAAATCCCACTGAAGGGAAGGATCTGAGTAAAATTGTGTAGGCAAAAGTGATTGATGCCCATTAGGCAAATGTTAGAGAGCTTGTCAGTGTGAAAATAAATATTGTACACCCCAAAAGCCTAATGAGGACCACCAGATAATGTAATCAAATTGGTTGTAGGTTTATTTAGCAAGGATGTCAACATGTTATTTAAAAGTTTGAAACATGGAACAGAAATTTCATTTACTGCAGCATAATTAGCATAATTTTAAGAAATGTGCTAAAAATTATTAAAACGTTTCCATTGTGGCTCATCACACAATTACACCATGTTCACAACAAAAAGATAGCTCAGGAGCATGAGGCCAACAGGACTACCAAGAACATGAGTAGCTGTCTTTCGATATATGTGTTGTTAATGCTATTTCTTTAGCGTGAAATTAATTCTTAAATCAAAAAAAGGTTGAAGGTGCATTTAGCATTAAACTCTGGTGAAAAATACTGTGCGGCAGATTTACAAGCCCCTTGCGGCACTTTTGCACTGTTGTTGCATCACTTTTGGTGACACAGCGGCGATGTAAACAATGTGCCACGGTGCAGCCCATTTACAACGTAACACATCTAGTGAGATGTGTCACATTGTAAAGCCCTGTGCCACATTATACCTGCATCAGGTATAATGTATGCAGGATAGGTGTTCCCATGCAAAAAGCCATGTAGAACTGATGCAGTGAAATTTATAACATTTTACTGCGTCACTTAATGCCTTCAGTGTGTCAAAATCCCTACGCTTGCTAACACAAGGCATAAGGAATGATGCAGGCATGTTTGAATGGGACTTACCTATCTGTTGTGGCGCCGTACTGGAGTTGCGTCACTTTCATGAGCAACTCCAGCAATGCGTCACTTTTGCGCCAACAGATGCATCAGAATTTCTGACGCATCTGTAAATCCTTGCAATGGAGCATTGTTTTGTAAATACAGCGCATCCATTGTGGCCTAAGGACATTTGACGCTGGCGTGAAGAAACTGGCGCATCTATGGAGATGTGTCCGTTCCCTGTTGGCATATCATGCACTTTTGTGCCGTTTTTCAGATATTTGCTCAATTATGCAAAAGTAAACTACGATAATTCAAGTAACGTGCACATAGATTACATTGGAAACCTGGTTTCATTTAGCACTAAATGTCTCACTTCTATGTTTTTTTATCACCGCAGTAATAAAAAAAAAGTTACTGTTACCCAAATTATAGTACTCAAGTTACCCACCTTGGAAGGATGCAAACCTGAGCTACCTTGCTGGGATTCGAACTGTTCGCGTTGAGCTTCCGCTCACCGAGTCATCTTCCATGTCATACTATTTAACAGACTAGAATATTATTCAAGTGCTTCTTATGTACTTTGCCAGATAGTTTACCTAAAAAAATGCTCTGAAGAGAGAAAACTGAAAGCATTGGTCTGTTAACAAAAAATGCAATTTCTGTTTTCCCATTCTGAGCTAAAGCAGACTTCATTTTTCAAAGCATTGATGTTACCTAGGCATCTGGAGCCACAATCATTTGATGGTTTCTGTACAATTTGCATAATTCCGACTACTTTGCAGCTTTCTGGCTTTCTGCCATCCAAATCCAGCCAGTGCACTTTAGTGTTTTTAGAGGGTAGCATGCTCGTGTTTTCCATTGTACTGCAGGTGCGTCGATGAAATCACGATTTGTAAAGACAGCACATCAAGCAGACGCCGCGTGCAGAAATGAAATGCGGTATTGACTGTGGTATTATGATTAATTGCGTTTCATGTACCACCGCGTAATTTGTATTTGTGTGCGATCTCCATTGTGAATTACAAATTACAGTGGAGGCAGACAGAACAGCTTCTGCCAGCATGGTGAGAAAAAGGAAAACATTTCCGAAATTTGCATATTAACTCTAAAAGCGGGCTGAAATGAACAAATAAAATATAAGGCACTTTAAAGCACAAGGAGCAGCAAATCCTTTGAGGCAATCTTCTTTTTGGGCATTCTTCATTCCAAAGAAAGCATCTTAAAATGCACTCACATTTTCGTGGAGACGCCTCAAAACAAGATATAAATTAGCTGTCAGCTGTCAGTAATGTTCTGTAAAGCATGAAGTGATAGTTTCACACCTAGGTATGCAGTCGCCGTTACACAGTGTGATGTGTGTCGCGAGGGATTTACCCTGGTTCAGAAGAGTTCTTGCGTTATTTCTTTCGGTTGGCTGCTCGCACTTCCTGGTGTTTCCAAGCCTTCTGTGAAGTCGCATGCTACAAACGCAGCCATGGAGGCCGCGCGTTAGTCAGGGCCCCTGGAATTATGCTATTCTTCTAGCACCCTGTATTCCACATGAAAATGGTGGTAATTGTTTATTTGTTGAGTAATTAAAAACATTACAAAAAAATAGAAATGAAAATGGATCTGCCGCATTTGCCACATATTGTATCATCTGCGGCATAATTTGCAGATTTTAACAAAACATTTTTTTATAGCTCAAACGGATTAAAATTTACTTAAAACGTGACATGTGTTCCTGCATGGTGAAAGGCCCTTTTCGGACGTTAATTGATCATCTTTCAGTTGCTTATTGTGTTTTTGGTTGTTAAATGGCACCAGGCGGGCAACACCCATTGGGCCCAAAGGGCTTTAGCCCCCTCCCCCACCGTCGTGTGTGGCAGCCGGTGCTGAGACAGCTTCCCGGGCGCACACACAGCTGCACCTGAGTACTTCACAGGTCTTTAAAAGACCATTTGCTTGTAATAGGGCTTTGCTCCTTTTCACCTTTTCTTAGAGACCCTGCATCTCCACTCTTCCAATGCTGGAACAATTAGCCCCCCACAAATTTATTTTTTAGCCTCCCTTCCCCCATTCCCCCCCGAAATTTGGCTCTAGTTGGTACTAAGGAAGTGAAATATTTGCCCGGACAATGTTACCATGAGAACATAAGACATATTAATGAAGTATTACTATCACAAAATGTGCCGTATTACGCTGTATATTTTGCCTTTCAGCACCACACAATTCGGTCCTCCATGCAGCGTAATTTGGTCTTGCCTGCAGGGCTTTAAGTGGGCCAGATCTTGCCCGTGATGAGAACCGGAAGTTCTAAAAAGCAGGTGTTGAGACAGGTCCCTTTTGGGTCCTCCATTTTTGCCCTCACCATTAGGCTGGAAAAAATAGATCTTTACTCTGCAGCAGTAGCACCCTTTGCTGCTTTTGATGTAACTTCAAGAGACTCCTTATAGGTCTTTCACATTCTCACCATTTCAGAACGGAAGCCTTTTCAATATGCTATACTATGAAGCCATGGTTGTTGATTATTTATGTTAAGCAATTAACACACATTGACAAAGCCAATAGTACAGTCTTGTTGTAAGTGTAAAAATATTTGCTGTATTTGTATATCTGGATGTAATGACAGAAGCAGCAAAATACCAATCGGGTGGCACACTAAGCTAAGCATATATTTCTAGCATATGTGCTTTTAAGCCACGCCCTTATATACATCGGCCACGCCCCTTTAGGAGACCCTGCACAGCATAATTCCATCGGCCGTGGTTATATTCCTATGTAAAAATCAGATTCTAAAGACTTCAGACATTGAGCACAAAACAGTTAAGCTAAATAATAATAAACATATAAGCCCATTACAGCACATGCTCTTTAACCGTATTCTCAACATCAAACGTGTATTTAAAAGCGTGAACGTGCACGATTGTACTAGAAGAAGTGAAAGAACATAAGTATTGTCACAATGTGAGCCAACAATAGAGTTAGCAAAGAGGAAGTGACGTGTACACTTTATGGAAAATGCACACCGATGAAGAAACAACGCCACAGGTCTAAGCAGTCACTAAAAAAGGGGCACATATCAGGAGACGTAGACAGTGTCCGCTGTGCTGAGGAGGAGGCATGTGTGTGTGTTTTCTTTAATGGAAGGGGGATTCCTCTAACAAATGTTAATTTGCCCCTCACTCCAAACAATTTAGGTAATGATATTGCACAAGTACCTTGCAAACTCAGGACCTTTCTACATTAGAGCGTTATTTTCACTGTACACCCATGCTCACTCTTTGCGATCCAGTGATATAAGTTTACTTCAATTCCCAGAATTAGGAAATCATGCCAAGGTGACCGGGACCTTTTTCCTACTTGGAACGAAATTTTGGATTGTGCTCTGTCCCAGATTAAGGGTGTGTCAGTCACTTTCTGTGTTTCGTAAATCTTTGGAGGGTGAGGGACACAGAGGATAATACTCTTGCACATTACTGTTGGGTAGAGATTGAAAACCAAGCCAGGCTAAACAACTCAATCTTTAAAGTCTTGAAGGACTCCCTCTCAGAACTGCAGCTAGAGAAGGCCTGACTCACTGTCACTACCTACTTTGGCTTTAAATCTGTTGTCAACAAAGAAATCGAACGGTCTTCCTTACTAATAGACAAAACTGCTTTTGCAAAACAATCTCATGCCTGGGCAGTGATACAGGCATACCAGAGGCTGCAACCTCAACCTTATTTGTCAGACCACTTTCCTCACCAGAAAAAGCACTTCTTCATTGAGACTAGCGTCATTCCCATCAAAGTACTTGACTCCTAAATGGAAACATTCCTGGTAATCAAAGAATGCCACTTTTGCTGGGTAGGGGATGAGTCTTTACTAGATGTATTATGTATCCGCCCCTTCCTAACAGAAACCCAAAAAAGGGTCCTTCGGGAAGCCATGAGGAAGGAACAAATAAGAACTTGCAGAGCAGCAGTTATCCAATGTTTTGGAGGTCCCTCAATCCAACTGTCTTGCAGTGCCATAAACTTCTTGAAAATTATGGCAAAAGAACTGGACAGAAGAGAAACTGCCTACTTACCCAAGTAGTTTTAGAACAATCAGCCTCGATACTTCTCTATTGTATTGCCTGAACGTTTTAATACTTTTGACTTAAATCACCGACACTTGGTTGCCGACCGACTTCCTCGTGCTTCTCTATATTTTATACGTTTTCAAAATATGCATTTTATGTATTCCTTTCTAATGGTGGTTTTCCCACCCTTTTATGATTTTTTTTTTACAAAATCAAATAAAAGTATCTTTGACTTGACTTAACTCGTAAATCGTTAAAAGCACAGCTTTTTCAGCATTCAGAACCCCATTAAAATATGAATATCCCCAAAGACTGGTAGGTTTCCATACTTTCAGTAGATGAGCCTGGTGCTGGGAAACCTTTTTAGGTAGCCATGTGCTTTACAAATCAGGTGTAATCTCTGAATATTCCACGGAAAAGGCCAAGACCCTGTGACTTAAAGAACGTCATGGAAATAAAGTTCTGATTTTCAAAAGATAACTAAAAAATTCATCCTGAGGTTTGGGCATATATATTTTAACATTCTATAACCCAGGGATGCTGTGACTTCCTGCAATTGGCAAGAAGTGTCAAAGATGCTTCTTTTTTTCATGGTGTAATTTCCCTTAATGCAGACATCTGTTCCCAGAACTGAAAGATGGATGCCTCATTGTAGTCCTAATGCTTCCTGTTGCCGTCTAGTGTCTGACATGAAAAGGGGTTTCTGACCCTGACCCATAATATAATTTTGTGAACACTACATCTCATTTAGGGTCCTTAATCCAATGTATCACTTTTCATTTATCACTGTTATTCTATGTTTTCGCTAGATCCATAAGTCATTTGGTTTTGCTGTGCAGAAAAGTATTCTATTAATCACATATTTCTGTAAAATGACTTTTCATTTAAAATCCATATATTCTCTAATGACAGAAAAGCTTGAAAGTGCAAAGTGTACTAAATGTTGTGTCGCTCATGATGGTTTGCTCATAAGGTTTCAGAATATAATTGATACATTTTCCTATTTTTCATTTCCTTGCGTACCCCTAGCCTTGAAGTACGAATGTTTAAGATGGTCCATTGTGATCATTGTGGTCTTTGGTACTGTGGTGTTACAAGAATGTGTAATATGTATCCATTTAAGAAATACAGTTGTGCTTATTTCCACATTAAGTGTAGCAGTAAATTGTATTGTACAATTCATACATTTTTTGTGCAATGTGTTTGGATTGTTTATTTTCATATACAAAGTTATATAGTCTAAACATCAGCAGATCTGCAACATATATCAAAGGAACACTAGTATACACACAGCACAGTAATCAGGGTGGTGAAATGAGTGGAGTATGTTTACCTTCTGCATATATCCAGCACCCATGCTGACTACAACTGCATATTTATGCCTGGAAGGTAAATCAAAAATGCTCATTCATCAAACTCATACTAAAACAACCTAGGGAGTTAAGAGTGCATATGAGGATCACAGAATGTGGAGAGCAGTCCTGCTGACTATATATCAATAGCAACAATTGTTTTACATACAATCTAGCAAGCCCTTACATGAAACATTCTTCTGGTACCATATCCTTAAATATATTTATACTTTGGGTGAAAACATAATTTGAGTGCTGCCAAATTGACATTACTAATTATTATCCATTCCTATATATTATTAATCATAATATTAACTTTATCAATAATGTTTTAGTGCATTATTCGTATTTTATGTATTTGTTATGCACATTCTGGGGAGTACTTTGTTAGGAGGGCATTGTTTTGTTATGCAGTCACAAAACAGTTCTAGATAAGATAGGAAACTATCATAGTTCAGTGTAACTCAGATTCCTCAGTTACAACTTGGAAAAAGATGAAAAACCTTGAAAATGATCAAGATAAAAAAATGCAGGCTTTGGATTGACATCATTGTGGATCTGGAGTTGGGCACCTAACAATACTAAATTACTGGGCATGTCTTGAAGGGGCAGATACAGAGGTGAAGTTCTAGAATGAAATAGATCTTCAGACATTTCTGAAATCTCAAGTATTCCTTTTTAAGTCTTAAGTGTATAGGAAGGGTGTCACACAAGGAGGATCCTTGCAAATGGCACAATATACCCCTGAACTACTTCCATGTATACGGCCAGAACGTAAGAAAAATGTTGTTGGATGTTGTCATGCTGCCAGAAAGCTGCAAGAGCTTGGAAAATAATTATGAAAAATAGCTGTGCAAAGTGGAGAGCAAAACAATTTTTAACTGGAGTCTTTCATTGACAGGAAGTCTGGGTAGGGCTTTGAAGGCGATACAAGATGATAATGAAACGTAATGCTTAGTAGAACAGGAGTAGCATTTCCTTGAGATTTTCATGTATTTTATAGTCCACTAAGAATGACATTGCTATAGACCAGCTGTTAAGAGACCAATGATAGAAACAAGGTACATTTATGAGGAAGCACCAGTGGGTGGAGGTAAATCCTGAACACCCCATGACCAAAGGGGAACACCTTGCTGCCCTTGGAGAAAGTATGTGCACACTGAAGATTGTGTTTAAAGTAATGAGAAGTCCCTTCCCATTCAACAACTCTCAACAGGTTCTGGGGCCAGCTCCCTCCTCCAGTGAAACCAAAACCAGGAAGCTAAATTCTGTTTGGAGATCAAAAGATCCCTCTACTCCATGCTTTCTTTCTCACGATACAAAAAGTTTCAGGTATTTCTCTGCTTGAGCTAAGCCCATGAGTCTTCCTGCCAGGCCTAGGCCATTGTCTGTACTCTTACCAAAGTATTTCACACCTCATGAAAGTAGCTCTGACAGGCCAATTGCAGACAGAAAATACTAATTATTCAATATGCACTTCAGGCAGGGACGTATAAAGTTATGTTTCCTTTGTGTTGAACAAAAATCTAACATCACCATTGATTTGAATTTGTAATAAATATTAAAATCAGCGGTTCAACTGTCTCTGTAGGTTATTCCAAATCTAATATATGGAAATAGAATATTACCTATTCTTTAGGCTTCTATTCATAGATCCAGACATAGAAGTCAATCCACATAAAAGAAAGCGATAAATAAGACTTTATCAGGGGGCCCTTAGAAAAAAAGGGACACTGGACAATCTCCCATTTTACTCATGCCTTAAAACATCTCTAACATGGTGTATATGTAAAATTAATATGAACGATGGCAGAAAAGTCAGTATGACAAGTCTGACGCGTGCTACACACCATTTCATTTAAGTGTTGTGTTTGAAATGTGGTAACCAGTGGTGCATTACCCTACTGCATTCTGCATGCTTTTCAGAAATAAATAAAATACACACATGCATAAGTTATGGTTATGCCATACAAAAAACAACAGTGAAAAGGATTTCAACAAATTTGCTAAAAGTTCATTTAAGTATATTTTCAATTTCCTAAGGCAGTCAGGGCATAATTAAGGTGAGGAAAATTAGCCCCAAATGATCACAGCAGCCTGAAAGTAATACTTTTATATTCAGGCTGCACATAAATCTGCACACAGTTCATATCAGCCTCTGGATAATTTTTCTAATGAAAGACTTAATTCTACAAAATTGAGAGCCATAAGGGAAATAAGAAAAGGTATATTTTTTAACTAAACTTCTTCTGTAGTTGGTTGGTGCTTAGTGAACGGGAAAGAACATAATCGTTTGAAAAAGATGCCTGGTGTGTGCTCTACCTCAGATAGACGGATAATGATGGAAATGGTGCTACCTTTAGAAATGTTTGTTTACAGCTCGATCTATGAGTTTGGTGGCTAATCCATACTAGGAAGGCAGAGCAAAATATTCAATTAAATAAATCCTTTTACCTACACAGCGTGATATGATTTTATTGGAACACAACAAAAGCCATGGGGTTATGCATTGCTTGTTTTTCTCTAAAAAATAAAGTTGCTGTGGTGATTGTCAATGGACCTGAAGGCGCCAGTACATTTATATTTGACAGCCTTACCTGATGATGAAGCCCTGCATTATTTATAGGAATGAATTGGTGTTTAGGGCTTGTGGTGTATATGGGTTTCAGTTTAAATTTGTTTGACTGAATCCATATACACTTTACTCTTTATAATTTTTCGCTACTCAAATGTTAATGTGTAATTCGTCTCCGTGAATAATGTATGTGCAAAAATAGGTCTATGCCAACAAAGCGAACATTGGGGCATGAAGACATCTAACATGGGCTTCGATAGGAATTCATAGAGCATATTATCAAGCCCATTATCGCCGCTTGATCGGCAGTTTCCTGCCGATAAAAGCGGCGATAATGTATCGCCCGTCCTTGATAATATGCCCCATTGTTCTAAGCCAGCATTCATGGATACCTGACTGCTCATGCAGTTGGGCCCTTTCACGTTAAGAACCTCCAGTTGGGTCTCAGATCGTTTTCCTTTAAGTGTCTGTGTAAGGAAAGGTAAATATTTTCTTTGGGTTGTAGACATAAACTTCTGCCCACAACGTTCCTAAGCTGAAGATGTCTTTCTCCAGGTCAAAGTTTAGCAGTTGAAAGAGATCTCCAACAGTGTTAAATGTGACTGAATCTCTGTAAATACAGGGTGTGGCCTAAACAAAGATTTTTGACGAATGACCTTTTCTGTTTGTGCAATTAAATTTGTTTAATATTTTGCATTTTGATCACACACAAATTCTTTTGTGGAAATACACAGGCACAAATTGCTTTTTTTCAATCTGCATTCACTCATATTGGAATTTAATACTGAAAATAAAGATTTTATTTCTTTGTTAACATCGTGAAATATGTGGGAACTCATAGCTTTATCAAGTTCAAAATACCCTCTACTTCGCGCTTCCTTATTACTAAACAAATAGGTTCAAGTCTGTCTCTGCTTAAGGTGAGTTGGGTCTCATTCTGCCCACAATCCTTCTTGCTATGCCCAAGCCATTGTCTCTACTCTTAGACACGTTTTTCCCACCTCATGAAAGCAGCTCTAACAGGCCAATTGCAGACAGAAAATACTTATTAACCTACAGTCGCATCAGGCAGGGAAAGTATAACTTTTTCCTGTATATTGATCGAAAATCTAGCATCACCATTCATTTGAATTTTTAATAAATATTGAAATCAGTGGTTGAACTGTCCCTGTATCTATTGCAAAATCAAATTTATAGATACAAAATATTAACTGCACTTTAGGTTTCTCTTCATAGATCAAGTTACCGCCCTAATGGTAAAATCGTTTTTGGGGGCTAGTCACTGTAGGAATATGCAAACATATAATCCTCACATGTTCCACTGTCAAATACCATGCACGCTACCTTGTGGGCCACATGACTACTTAGGAGTGACTTACTTAAAATGTTAGGGTAGTGTTTCCCACCTGTCAGAAGGTATATTTGACAAGTCTGCCTTCAGGTTTAAAAGGTGCTGGAGCCACGCTATGTAAGTAGGCCTGAAGTTATGCTTCCCTTCTAGCTTAGTAAATGGCATAATAGATGTTGCCGTGCACAAGTAGTATTGTCTTTCTATTCCATTGGTATACTTTCTTAAACCATATAATGTGGCCTTACTGGAAGGTTAAAGATGCCACCTGAGGATTCGCATGTAGAGGGTTGCAGCACATGCTCGTGGTACTGGACTGCAGTACCTCAATGCATACAGTTTAAATACCAGCATTATCAGTCGATGAAAAATGGAAGTGACCATGAAAAAGTGGCACTTTCTCACACTGCCCCCGCCCCAGATGAAATGAGAGCAGTGGCTTAGCTATTCCATTGGGAGTTCTCATTGCTTTAGTTGAAGAACATAGAAAGGCTATCTGCATTGGGGTGGTCCGTTTCAGGTCTCTGCTTCATTTTAAATTCCAGTTTCTGTAGGGTAATTGTCCACACTAACAGTTTCATGTTCCCCTCTCTCATCTTCATCAGGCCTTATAGAGGTCTCTGGTCATGCTGAACACTGAAATGAGACATACATTGGTTTGACCTCCTCAGTTTCTTCTGCTCATAGCCATTCCATCACTGCTCTCTAGGCAATAGGCACCCACTAATACTCATTAATCTGTGACTCCATTGCCGAGCACCATGCTCTAAAGATTCTACCTGGACAGGTAGCAGGGTCATCTTCAACCTAAAAGGAACCACCTTAAACTTGGGAGGAGAGCCCTCTCAAGGGGAGTTCTGCTAGGCACAAAGGAAGAGCCCCATCATTAAAGGACTGTGATTCCAGGCTAAGGTGCAGGAGGAAGGGGACACCAGTTAGACCAACAGGCTCTACTAAGAGGATGGTGTCCTGCACGGTGAAGGCAAAAGCCCTAATCCTGGGGCAGCCAGGAAATTGAAAATCCCCCAGAGCTAAAGGGCCTTACTACTAGTTTTTTCCCATGAGAGCTGAACATCTGGGGCAGATAAAAAGATGGGAGGGGTTAGTTAACCATTTGTACTGGTTCCAGAGGTCTTAGAATGAGAAAGGAGGTCTGTCACTGCTGCACAACCTTCAAGCCAGTCGCAAGACAGGTGGACAGAATACAGATCTCCTTATTTCACTGCTTGTGATGGAGATGCCTTTTAAAAGGGTGGGGAGTGCCACTCTATGTACCCTATTCCCTAGGATTGCTGAAGAGAGCAAGCTTATCCTGATGGCAGTGGACCATGCAACTAGATCCTTAATGTCAGGATGTATAAATGATTACTCACACTCAAGCGTCAATAATGTGCCCCTCCTCTGGATAGGCACTAACACCACAAGGACCAATGCTGTTCACCTATCTTGTGCATCCCCAGGGCCCTCTCATATGAAGCAAATCATTTATCCACATCATCCTCCTTCACATGACTAACAACTCCACCCTTTGGTAGGTATGAGAGTTCGAGCCCCCTGTAAACACCTCACCTCTACTGCCACCATCTTCATTTGGTTGTACTGACTCAATTTAGCTTTCCACTCCTCCAAGGTCCATTTCTTCTCCTTCAATGGCAACTTTTACATCCAGGTCAATGGCAGCTAACATAGCCTGATAACTTCCTTTCTGGTTGCTTGTCATTGAGCTCTAGCTGGCGAACTGCAAGCTCTGAGTGGGTCATGCTTTGGGCACCCTCAGTCACAGCCCGGAAGGTGCAATGGAGATTCCATCTTGTGACAAGTTATCCTCTGCCTCCTCCAGCTATTTCACATACTCCTCTGACATGGTCTGTAGATGGCAGGACTCTTCCCAGGGTCTGAGGGCTCGGTGGAAATCTGCATTTCTGGTATCTTGTCTCATCTCGGCCCTTTCTGCTTTTATAAGACCCTCAGTTTTCCCATGCTAATAATCTCTTTTGTAGCCTGCACCACCTCATGTTCCTCAAAATCCTAAAATGCCAAAATTGGGATGAAAACTAATTTTGAAAAAACTTAAAAACCACCAAATTAAGATGTTAAGCCAATTAAAAATCAAAAATACAGTTTGCTGCCAGTTCTATCTAAGAATGTTTAACTTTGACATTTAAAACTGAGTAGTGACTGCTAGACACCAGTTCTAGATCCACCACTGAACACCAATGCAAGAATGTTAGGGAGGATGTGAGTAGGACTCACATCCTCCCTAACTCATAAAGCATTTTTTACAGCACCTATAATCATCTATTTTACATTTAGTTATATCTTTCTAGTGAATGTAAAAGTAGAACTAACCTAGTTCAGTTTCACAAACAGAATGCCCAAATAGGGGAGTCCCACTTGCCCAAGGACAGCCACCAAATGCTCAGCTTTTGATATTACAAGGGGCCGTGTTATGATTAGGATTTTTGGGTCCCTAAGAAAGATACATCTTAGGGCCCCATGTTCAGAATAATTTAGAATTTTATTCCCTATTCTCTAATACATCAAGCAGGCATGTCACCAAACAATATTGTATTGTGTCTTTAAACGCTGAAATGTGACTTGCCTGGGACCAAATAACCTTAAAATGACCCTGGGTAGAGAGAAAGAGTGAGAAAGAGAGAGAGCGAGAGAGAGAGAGAGAGAGAGAGAGAGAGAGAGGGAGAGAGAAAGAGAGAGAGAGAAAGAGAGAGAGAGAGACATAATCAAAGGTAGAGTCAGGAAGAGAGAGGTTCTGACATAGAAATCAAATCACGTGGGAGAAAGGGATAAATAAGAGGTTATCAGGGAGCCCCTTAGAAGATAGGGGCCTAAACAATCGCCCACTTTATCCATGTCTTAAACGTATGTAACAAGGTTTTTTTGTAAAATCAAAGTGAACGCTGACAGAGAAGGAAGTACACGTCTGATGCCGCTACACACCATTACATCTAAGTGTTGTGTCTGGAATGTCGTAGCTAGTGGTCGTTATGTACATTGGCTTACTGCCTTCTGCATGCTTTTCATAAAAAAAATTAATAAACTCATGCATGAGTTACAGTTATGCCAAAGAAAAAATCAACGGAGAAAAGGATTTCAACAAATCTGCTTGGAGTTCATTTGAGCATTTTTTCAATTTCCTAACGCATTCAGGGCATAATTAAGGTGAGGAAAATTAGCCTGGAAATTATCACAGAAGGCTGACAGTAATACTTTTACGTTCAGGCTGCACACAAATCTACACACAGTTCATGTCAGCCTCTGGATAATTTTCTAATGAAAGATTTAATTCTACAAAATTGAGAGCCATAAGGGAAATAACAAAAGGTATCTTTTTTAACTAAACTTCTTCTGTAGTTGGTAGCTGCATATTGAACCGGGATGAAAATAATCGTTTGAAAAAGATGCCTGGTGTGTGCTCTACCTCAGATAGACGGATAATGATGGAAATGGTGCTACCTTTAGAAATGTTTGTTTACAGCTCGATCTATGAGTTGGGTGGGTAATCCATACTCGGAAGGCAAAGCAAAACGCTCAATTAAATAAATCCTTTTATCTACACAGCGTGATATGATTTTATTGGAGCAGAACAACAAAAGCGATGGGGTAGGCATTGCTTGTTTTTCTCTTAAAAAAGAAAGTCATTTTTCTGTGGTGATTGTTAATGGGCATGAAGACGCCACTACTTTTATAGGACAGCCTCTCCTGGATAAATGAAACCTTGTGTTATTTATAGTAATGTATCGACTTTTAAGGCTTGTGTTATATATGGGTTCAGTCCAAATTCGTTTGACTGGATCCATAGCCGCTTTACTATACATACTTTTTCTCCATTCATATGTTAATGTGTAATTTGTCTGTGCGATTAATATATACGCTGAGGATTCCCTTCTCCAGGTCAAAGTTTAGAAGGTGAAGGAGATCTCCAACAGTGGTAGATATGACTGAATCTCTGTAAATACGGGGTGCGACCTAAACAAAGATTTTTGACAAATGTGTTTTTCTGTGTGTGCAGTTAAATTTATTATATATTTTGCAATTGATACAAGCACACTTTATTTTGTAGATTTACACAGGCACAAATTGCTTATTTCAATCTGCATTCGCTCATATTGGAAATAAATACTGAAAAGAAAGATTCTTAAATAAGACCTTCTTAAAAATTATTGCAAATTTACACAATAAAATTAGAGTTCCCTGTTAGCGTCATGAAGTTTGGGGGTACTGCATATGCCATTCTCATATTATTAAAATACTTCTCCATTTGAAAAAATGCTTCTGCGTTAGACAAGTCCATTTGCTGCTTCTTATTGCATTACCATGATAAATAGTCACATACTTCTAATATACAATTTCTGATCGGACGCCTGACACAGCACTGCGTGCACACCCATCCTGGACCTGTTAGCTAGAGCTCATGCCTTAACAGAATGGGAGGTAAGTGTTTTTTGAGTTAATGCTTCCACAGAATTAGTGAGGTGTTATAAAATAGCAAGTTTTGCCAATGCCAATAGGTCTGGCTTATGAAGTGACTTGTGTGTCTCTTTGGTAATCTGTGGGATTCCATGCAACACAAATCCTATCTTTAGGCTTTAATATAGACTAATAACAATGCCGTTCTGCCTCAGTTACGTGTGCTAGGAATTCATTTTTTTTTTTAAAATATATTTTTATTGCAGAATCAGGAATAAACACATCCAACAAGCCAACCCAGACACCAACGGCACCCAGCATACAGTGCGACAGTAACACAATACACAGCCATTTAGCCCACATCCCGGAGGTTGGGCGGCGCTTCAATGAGTCAGTTCACTGGAGGTACCTCGGTGCGTGCCCCATCTGGGGCACAGGTCAGGTGTAGCACCTTGTTTCTGCTTTCATCCCAAAACAACCAACCCACCCTCTCCATCTAGTCCTAGGCCACTCCAATGTCATGTCATGTAAGCATCCCGAGTACCTTCCCGGGCCATCCAGTTCCGGGAGGTTGCCGCTAGCCGGCAAACCACCCCCTCCTACGACACCCTCCCAGTGCCCTCCCCCTCAACTGCTGCTAATGCGGGTTCCACCATCTCCTACCTGCTCTAAGGTGACAACTATCAGGAAGTTTCGACAAGCAAGTGGTCACACGGAATCCCTGCCTATAACTGATCAGTTTCTTCGCCTGCAGTTAGGTAGTCCCTTAACGCTTGCACCACCAGTTCCCAGGACCGTGCCAGTTCCAAACTCTTCTCGTTACCAGTTCTAGTCGCCTGGCGCATTCATAACACACTCTCACAACCCGACCACTTCACCAGTTCATTCCTCCACCTCCGCACAGACGGCCCCTCTTTGGACTTCCAATGCCAAGTGATTTCACGTTGCGCCAGTATCAAACCCAACCCAATGAATTTGCTCGTTACCTTGGTTTTTTTGGTGTGCGGGAACCAGAGAAGCAGGCAAGCGGCCATGTCAAAGTCCACCTCCCGATCCGTGACAGCATTCAAGAGGTCCCCTACCTCAGACCAGTAGTCCCCCAATTTCGGACAACCCCACAGCATGTGGTCAAGATCTACCTCAGGTTCTAGACAACGTGGGCACATGGCATCAAGCACCTGGAAGTGTCGACGCAATCTCTCCGGGGTCAAATACGCCTTATGGAGCACGAAAAAATGCACCTGTTGGAATCTCGCGTTCCTCGTCCCCTTCCAGGTCCTGTGTAGCACCTGACCCCATACGGAGTCCGGGATTTGTTTACCGACGCTGGTCTCCCAACGCGACTTCAACTCAACTAACGGGGCCAGACCTTCATTTAACATCCTATTGTGAAGGCATGCCACCGCCTTGACGGTGCCCGCTGCCATTACCACATATTGGCACACCATTGTCACCTCCGGCTCAGCCAATCCACCCCCCCAATGCCTCTGCATAGCCGCTACAACCGCCGCATGCATCAGGAAGTTACCACTCGGCAGACCGAATTGCTCTTGTAAGGTCTGGAACGGGGCCATCGCCCCGTCCACATAGAGGTCTCCCACCATCTGCAAACCCAGGTCCTCCCATTCTAACAATCGGGACCAATCACCTCCGTGCGGTAGGGCAGTGAGCATTCCCAGCGGAATCTCTGGTGCGTATGGCCGGCGCTTCCCAGCCCTCCTCAGGTTCCTGTTCCAACACAACCTAAATGTCCTCTCCTCCATCGTGAGGTCCCTACTAGCCAGTCTCTGTTGCATCACGATAGACGACAAGACATGCCTCTGAACGCCGACCCCCCGGCCATCTTCAGGCCCCCTGAATTCTCTGGCCACGTTCTGCGTCAGGACCTGGAGCTGCGCTGCCAGATAGTATAACTCGTAGTCGGGGACAGCCATCCCTCCCTCACATTTGGGTCGCATCAAGGTGGTCAATGCCACCCGTCGGCGACCGTGGCCCCAGAGAAAGCCAGTCACCAACGTCTTCAACTCTCGAAAGATACCCTGCGGGATCCACACCGGCAACGTTCGAAAAAAATAAAGGAGCCTCGGGAGTGCCACCATTTTCAACAGTGCTACACAGCCCAGGACAGAGAGCGGGAGAGAAGCCCAGAAGTCCATACTGCCTCTCAGCGCTCGAATACAGCGCCCCACATTCCCCTCAAGGAGGTCTGCCGCGGCATGGTAGATGCGCACTCCCAGGTAAACAAAACAAGAGGGTTCCCACACTACCGGCCTCGTGAGCAGCGGGCAGGGCGTGGCCTTCCTCAACGGAAACACACAAGTCTTAGTCCAGTTCACTCTGAGGCCCGAAAGCCTCCCGAACCTGCCCAACATGTCCACCGCGCCTTCTAGAGCCCTCCCAGAGTCCGCCAGGTACAGTAACAAGTCGTCGGCATATAACGAAATATAATGCGAGTCAAGTCCCTGCGCAATCCCGTCGAAAACAACTCCTGTTCTCGCCTCCGCCGCTAGTGGTTCCATTGCAAGGGCAAAGAGCAGAGGGGATAGCGAGCAGCCTTGCCTTGTGCCCCTACATACCGGATAAACCGAGGAGACCAAGGTCCCCAGCCGCACCCGCGCCTTAGCCGACGAGTATAGCACTCTCGTCCAGCTCCGGAACCCCTCCCCAACCCCGAACTTCAACAGCACGCCATCTAGAAACTCCCATTCCAAGCTATCAAACGCCTTTTCAATATCAACCGTCAGCACTACCGGGCCTGGTTCCGCCGTGGCAGCACTATCAATGACCCCAATCAACCGACGGATATTCATCGAAGTGCTCCTAGAGGGGATGAATCCCGCTTGATCCCTATGCACTAAAGAGGTCATCAGTGGTAAGAGCCTGGTGGCTAAGATTCGGCTCAGAATCTTGTAATCGACAGTTAGCATAGACAACGGACGAAAAGAAGAGACATCTAAGGCATCTCTGCCCGGCTTCAGCAGGGGCACAACCAGCGCCTCCGTCATAGAGTCAGGCAACCGCCCCAATTGTTTCGCCTCCGCATACACAACCTGCAGTCTGGGCGCCAACACTTCCATAAATTTGGCGTAGAACTCGATCGGCAGTCCATCCACCCCAGGGGTTTTGTTCCGTGCCATATGACTAATCGCCCCTCGCATTTCCGCTAGGGTGATGGGGCCCCCCAGATCCCGGGCGTCCTCCTCATCCAATACCGGCAAAGGGATCCGATCTAAGTAAATACCAATGTCCGCGGCCTCCACTTCGAGGTGGCTGGCGTACAGACCCGTGTAGTAGGACTGAAAGCGCCCCAGGACCGCTGACTGTGAATAAACCACCTCCCCATCCTCCTGTCGCACACTCATAACCGGACATCCTCTAGGGGACGGATCAGCCAACTTCGCAAGGAGCGTGCCCACCTTATCTCGCTCCTCATGCACTTTCACCGCATACAACTTATAATCATAGCACCGCAATCTCTCCGTCTCAGTTGCCACCGCCTCTTTCGCACGCAACAAGCTGTCTTGCAGCTCCGGCCTCTCGGGTCGCTGCCGCTCCACCCCTCTCAACACTTCCTCCGCCTTTGCGAGGTCATTCAGCACTGTCCCTCTCACAGTCAGAAACCGTCCCATACATACCCCCCTCACCACCACCTTCATCGCATCCCATTCGTTCGCTCTAGTCGCTGTCGACCCAGCATTGACCGTGAAGTAGTCGTCTATGCCCTGCCGGACCGTCTCAAAGAACGCTGGGTCTTCCAGCGTCTCCGGACGAAGTCTCCAAGTAGGGACCGCCGATCTCGCCCGCTGCCATTGCACAGAGATCAGCAGTGGGTTATGGTCCGAAATGGTCCTAGACAAATACTCCGAGTGAATCACCACATTCGCCAGAGATTCGCAACACAGCACCGAATCCAGTCTAACATGCAAATCATGCAGCGCTGAGAAGTAGGAGTAATCTCGAGTTTCGGGGTGCTGCGCTCTCCACACATCCACCAAGCCCCACCTCTCCTGCCAGTCTCGCCTATGGGTCGCAAGTCTGCGCACTGGGGAGTCCGCCAAAGGCGGGTGTGACCTGTCCATCAGTACATCTGAAATGGAGTTAAAATCCCCCGCCAGTAAGATAGGGCCCGCCAAATAATACGCCAGTGAGCGCGACAAACCCTCAAAGAAATGCGCTTGATCAGCGTTGGGGGCATAAATGTTACACAGCACCACTTCCCTACCACACAGCCGTCCTTCCACCACCACATAACGACCCTCCGGATCTATTCTCTGACTCGTGACTTGGAAGGGCGTGCCTGCTCTGATCCATATTAACACCCCCCTGGCAAATGCCGAGTAAGTCCTGCCAAACACCTGACCCCGCCACCTCCTCTGCAACGCCCCACATTCCTGCTGTGTCAAGTGAGTCTCCTGAAGCATCGCTATCTGAATGCCCCGCCTCACCAAGTAGGCATGCACTTTGTGGCGCTTAACCATAGTTCGAATACCCCGGACATTCCATGTGACACATTTCAAGTTAGGTAACGTCCCCATAAAGCATCAATCCCAACAGTGGCGCACGCCAATAAATGTGACCCGCATCGCAGCAATTGTACAACCCCTTCAAAACACACCCCATAACACCCATCCACCCCCTCCCCAGGACAGGGCCTAGTAACCCAGCTTCAGCCCCGTTCCAAACCTCAAACACCCAACACATCACACTAGTCTGTAGTCGACACCACAGAAGACCTTAAGGGTCTGATGAGGACTATGGAGCCCCAAACCAGGACGACAGAGCAACCACCCCGCGCCCACAGCCCCACACTGCTAATACAGCCCCGTACCTGGCAGTCCAATAGAAGTCAGGAGTGTCCAGGCCTTACAAACAGTTCAGCGGCCACGAGCCTCACCCATTGAATATACCATCTGATGTTTGTGGGGTAACCTCCGGCCCCTGCGCTCCCCCCACCTCCGAGTCTTCATCACCGGTCTTCTCCCCTTCCACTTCCGAAGCCGAACCTCTGGAGGCGTCTTCCTGCTGCGAGCCCGTGATGTTCGCCGTGGCCTCCAACGCACTCTGTCTATCGGCCAGCATTTGCGCCTCTCGCTCGGCCCGTTGGCGCCTATTCCGGGAGCGGATGCGCTGCGACTTCCTGACCCTGACCGGCTGCGCCCGATCCCTGGCGGGCCTGTGTGCACGATCCGTCCCCGCACGATACAGCTCCAGCCAGGACCATGCCTCATCCGGTGATTGGAAAAAGTGAGTTCTGTCATCAACGACGACCCGCAGCTTGGCTGGAAAAAGCAGGGAGTATTGAATCCCCTCCTCTCTCAGCTCTTTCTTCACCGACAGAAAAGAAGCCCTGCCCCGCTGCACTTCCTGTGTGTAGTCCGGAAAAATCGTCACCTTGCTGTTTTCCACCTGGAAGGGCCCTTGGAATCTCGCCCTTTGGATCAGCAGATCCCGGTCCTTGTAGTGCAGCAGTTTGACCACCATCGGTCGGGGCGGTCTGCCCTCCAGGGGCGGTTTGGCGGGTACCCTGTGCGCTCATTCCAGCGAGAAGAAGGGGGACAGACCTTCCGGCGCCACCACTGTCCGAAACCAGTCCTCCATGAAGGCCACTGCGTCACCCTTCTCGATTTTCTCCGGGAGCCCCACCACCCGCACGTTGTTCCGGCGGTTGCGTCCTTCCGCGTCCTCCGCCCGACGCTCCAGGATCACCAGGCGACGAACCACGTCCTCAAGGTTATGTTCTGCGGTGACCACGGCCGGTTTCAGCTCCTGGAGCAATTGTTCGTTGGATTTCACTCGGTCAGAGAGCTTGGCGTGGTCCGCCCTCAGCAGGCCCAGCCCCGTCGCCACCTGCGCTATGTCGTGGTGCAGCTCGTCCTTGGTGGCAGTGATCGCGGCCAGTATCGCATCCAGGCGGACATTCAGCCGTTGCTCCTGCGACGAGGGCTCTGTCGCGGAACCGTCCTCAGCCCCCTCCGACCTCCTTTCCCCCTGCGCTGGCGTCGCAGTAGCTCCAGTCCCCTGCGCGGCCATCTTGAGCGCGGGACGCCCGCCTCGCGAGCAGCCACCACCGGAGGTGGCCGGTGGCGATAGGTCCCCCAGACGTTCCGAACCCGGGCCTGCCCGGCACCAACAACGAGACAGCCAAGCAGGCGCAGATCTCTTATCTCCAGGGCAAGCTTGGTAATGCAGAGCCAGTCGTCCCACGCCCTCGCTCAGCCGCCAGCTTCCGGTCCCGAGGTCGTAGGCCCCGCCGAGCGGGCGGGCAGCCGTGAGTCCTTATGCCCGGGCAGATCGAGCCCCCTGCCCCCAGCAGCACCGGGTTCCGTGTGTCGCAGCTGGGGCGACCAAGCTTCTCCGCCGTGTTCAGACGGGCTCTAGGTTAATCCGTTGTCCCAGCAAGTAGCAACAGGGCATCACGTGGGCCCCTGTGTGGAGAGGCCAAGCTAGAGCCGCGGGAGGCGCCCGAAATGTAGCACCAAGCAGGGACAGGCAACCGTGTCCGCTAGGAAGCAGGTCACACCATTGGCAAAGTACATGGCAGAAACTGTGGGCTCATGATGGGTCTTTTGCATATCCCACAGGGCTCTGCCAGCAGTCGAGCCCAGTACCCAAAGCCCAGATGCAGCACCAGGAGACGCCCCCAGATGGGCAGGAATGGTCCGGCCACCCCGGTCACAGCGCACCTCACGGCGCCAATCCGGTGCACTCACGCTGGTCACTGGGTGGGGCCTCCCCCGGCGACCGATCCTCCAGCCGCTGCTACGCCCGCCCGCTCCCCGGGGCGTCCAAGCGCTGTGGTCCGCCGCTCCCCCAGCGCTCCGACGACTCACCGCTCGCCGCCGCACGTCAGCGGCCTCCTCTGCGGCACACTCAGTGGCCGGGCGGCCCCGCACTCCTGCAGTGTCCCTGGCCGCGCTGCTCGAGCCCAGCTCCGGCGCTCCAGCCGGCCGGAGGAGCAGGTGGGGGAGGGGGCGCCGCTACCTTCAGTTCTCCGCGCCGTCCTCCGCCGTCGCACAGGGCCCGCACCTACTGTCCGTTCCTCGGCGCTCCGCCTCACGGCGGACCTCCAGGCGCCTCCAAGCAGCCCCGCACCGCTCCCCCCACAGGTCTCGGAGCTTCACTCCGTCTGCGCCGCCATCTTGTTTCCTCCGTCCAGCCGAGCCGGGCCGATCACCAGGTCCGTTCCACGCGGCTCCCAGGGTCCGACGGGGGCTAGACTGTCCCCATCAGGTCAGCGACCTTCCACGACCATACTTGTAGCTGCCAGGTAACATGGGGCAGGGTAAATCAGGAGTGAAGACGGGACTCGGCGCGGAGCAACTCGCTCACGCTGCCATCCCGGTCGGCGCCGAAACCACGCCCCCGTGTGCTAGGAATTCATAAAGAGATTCCTTGAAGGTGTAAGCTATTTTACAAATGAAGAGATCTCTTTCATAAGTGTGGAGATCCTTTCACCCCTAAACCCACTCAAGAGGAGGGAATGAGTATTTTTCAAGGTGTGGTTTGCCTAGGAGGTTTGTTGGCATTTACAAATGACTATCATTCCCTTTCCCAGCCTTGAATGGGTCATATTTTTTACTTCGGTTAAGTACAGCTTTAATTACCCTTTTGTGGATGGGTAAGGAAATGAATCACCCACAAATGTAGGGAGAGTGTGGTGCATGGGAAAAGGTTTATTCATAGGGAAAAATATATTATATGCAAAGAAAAAGAAACACAAATTTGCTTTTGCATAGGAGAATACATTCCCCCTAAGTGGAGTTCTACGCCAGAGATAAATGCAAACAAATAGAATGAGTTCTCAACAAGAAAATCAAATGATTTTCCTAATGAATCTGTATTACTTTTTTTGTGAATAGACCCTTAACGTACAACAAGGATGAAAAGGGGATTCTGTGACTTTTCTGTTTCTCTCTGGCATAGTTAGCAGCAGCCACGCTGATATAAATGCATCACCAATTAACAAAAAGGCCCTTGGTATTTTCACTCTGTCCTCTACTTACTGACATTATTGTTTCCGCCACTTCAGCAAAATATTTGACCTATTCATGTTCTGCGGCCCTTCAAAATATTCGTCCGCTGCTATAACGGATATTTGACGTTGAAATTGTACTAATACACTATCTACAATACTAATAAAAGTAAGATTGCTATAACAGGATACGGTACAACAAATGTCGATCTATGACTGTCATATCCAACTTGGAAAATCCTTGTATGTTTCTTTTTCTTTGAAAAGTCGAATACATACTGCATTTCTTTACTCTATTACAATTAGCTCTGTAATTAAACGTGTTCCAATGTTGCATCAAGCATATCACAAGGATTTTACAATGGCATGTATGCTTCAGTACCATCGTCCTTTTCTATAAGCTAGAATCATGTCTTCGCATCTACTGTTCGGCTAATAGTATTTAGATTTTCCAGTCTTTACAGATTCTGAATGTGCAATAGGCAAGGTAGGGCAGAAGTATTGTTTCCCAAGAGAAAGTATCCCCAGTTAGAATACCCAAGTCTATGGGGATAAATCTCTCCATGTAGAGATTTAAACCTGTTGTTGACCATAAATATCTAAGTAATGAAATTCTGCAACTCTGATATGTTGCCTAGTAGACGGAGTTTGTGTCCAAACCCCTTAAATCAGGGGATGGAGCACCAACAATTCAAAATACTACTGTAAAGAAGTTACTTCTAACTTTAGTGGCATACTGTCGTTTGGAAAGTAGGCTAATGCAGCAAAAGCTAGAGGTGCTGGCTGGTGTGAGGGTAGGTAATGTCTAAAAAGGGCATTTTATTTTCCCAAAATAACATTTCAGACTCCTTGGCGTTGTTTCAGGACTGCAGAATAGTAGGAATTCAGTTGTCTGGAATTGGTTGGTTTACTTAAAAGACACCTCAAGGTTTATATCACTACTGTGATTTCTCCAGATCTTTCTTTTGATATCTTGGACCCGACAAAAACATAATATTTCGTTTCAGGATTACTGCTAGGGAAATCAATCAATCATCAATCACTATTGATCAAGCATTGCTAATCACCCCCGAGGATATCCAGGGACATCGTCTTACGGATAGATTTTCATGTTTTATGTCCATTTGGTTAAAAATTAATTTTGATTGAACATCTCATACATACATTTTATATTTTCCTTCCTTCTGCTCTCTTAAAAGGTTGAAAGGGACTATCAACACAATCGCAAATAATCTACCATCATGGCACTTTAATATCCAACTTCAGATGTATTTAAGTATGACAAAGCTATGAAATATATCACATATAGTAACTATACATACATATTGAGCTCCAAATGATAATTACATGTGTAACATAATTTCATGTAATTATATGAGAAGACACACCAATACAAAAGGAACATAACTTAATAATAAGGATAAAATGGAATCACTGTAATACTGAAATGGAATAAATTCGAAAAAGAAATGGTAAACTTCATACGTTTTATGGATGGCAATTGGAAAATGAAAACTGTAAAAAAAAAATGAATAACCATAATCTAGTATTTCAGTCATTGAAGTATAATGTTATCAATATGCATTGTATTAACTGATTTGGAAAATGGATGCTAAGGAATTCCTTTTCAATGAGAATGTCAGAGTTCTAGTGGTCACATGGGCTGTCAAAAGTGATGATGGACAAGAATACCAATATATAAATAAAAAAACAGCCACCATTAGTGTGATAAAGGTCCAGTAGAAGGCATTTTACCGAAAATTGCAGGCGTGATTTTTTATTTCTTGTGTTCTTGTATAGCTAGTGTTTTTGCAAAGTTTTCAATAAACTCTCAGTTTTTAGACAAACCATTGCTTTTTCAGCTTTTGCTGCCTGTGACACAGTGACTGCTGGATGAGAAAAGCTGCAGCGTGAAACGAGATACATTTTATATTGCTTAACTATGACATGGATTTGTTACACATTTACCTATCTAGTACAACACCAGATTGTTGTTTTAAGTCCAAGTGACAGTAAATACACCATACTGTCATATGTAACATTATATCATTACATAACTAGGACTATAGCCATACGTTTAGTGCCGAGCCTGATATATCCTCAAGGTAATGATAACTTTACCAAATGCTTTCAAGACAATGCAGCATCCCTTCCATTGGCCACTATGGTGAATTAAAAAAGCAAGTGTGATGTCATCAGATTCCTAAAATACAAGTAACGTCTGGCTGAACTATCCTGGATTCACTATCATTTCTTTGCTTATTTCTGACGGGGTGATACAAGGATATTAATGCAGTAATTCAGCATTAGTACAATCAACGTCTTAGTGTATGGTGACTGTTCTGCCAGGGGCTGAGATAATTTTCAATGGTTAGTACTTTTGTGGGTACTGGGATCTGTTGAGCAAAAGGGAGCTCAAGTAATATTCTGATGTCTTTTGTTTTTTATCATTGTGGAGTGGGTAGAGGCTATTAATATATCTCATTGCATACAGAACTTGCCAGTATCCTACATTCTATGCCATTCAATGCTAGTCATGCTGTGGAATCCAACTTCATATATTATTTGTGTAAGACCACCAATATTTCCAATGGCATGATTTAGAGTTTAGTAGATGGGATACTCTGTCATAAACTTGTTAGATATCCCATCAGCGGTATTAGATGTGCAATGGCACTTGTAATATGACGGACAGCAGATTCGTAAGATGTGTCATGGCGTATCCCAACCATCATTCTTTAAACGAGGCCCAAAGCTTCTGACCTTTGCCCATATTCCATTGAAAAATTATACTTGGCCTTTTGCACATCAATTTAGAAGATTAAGAGTACATGTTAATAAATTATTTGACACCAAAATGAGAAAAGTCCAATCAGTTGTACCAGAGTTATGAATTTGTAACGTTTTTAGTAAAAAATAGCGCTTAAAAGATCAAAGCACCAACCAAAGATATCTAGTCACGGGAGCCAGAGTCAAAGTTGAAAAATATGGCTGAGCGTATTGGTGCATGGTTGAGATAAAAGAAGTGATTGGACCAGGACAGAGCTCATCTTCCAATTTAGAGGGCATTTTGAGAAAAATGTTCAGAGAAGGTAAAGTTCAGTGGGACAATGCTGCAGGAGGTATCAGTGAAAGGAATGTCATTGTTGGATGGCCTTAGGTCGAAGATGTGGTGAACATTCTGACTTTCAAACTTTGTCTGTGAAATGGAAGTCAAAAACTTCCAGCAGGTTGAGGCAGAGGGCTGTAGTCGAAAAGCATTCCTTGAGGCTGGATACCCCTTTGGAAAAGGACTGCTGTACAGGATTTGCTGCTGCAGAGAAGCACATATCGGGAGAAACTGCAATGTCAATTTCACCAGCGATGCACCTTGGGTGACTAGGCGCACAGGTTGGTCCGGTCTCCTTCTGGTTCTCAGAGCAGTTTTAAGCTGGAATTTTCTTGAGGACCAATTTTTGTATTTTGGCTGTCTGGTCACATTGAACACCACCTCAAAGAGTCCTGGATTGGTTGAGCACCACTTGAAGGGTCAGAGCTCCTACTCACCGGTTTCAGGTGTGGTTCCAAGGTGAAGGTAGCCTTTTATGTCCCTGAGGCTTAGATCAGGAGTCCCACAAACTAGCCCTTTGGAATCACTTTTGTAGTCCTGGGTTAAGGTTGCAGGTCCAGCGTTTCTGCAGACAAGAAGGTAGAAGGGCAGACAGCCAGCAATTCAGCAAGCCAGAAGCAGTTTCTTCTTCCTGGCAGATTATCCACTGCTCCAGAAGTGTACTGAGTAGTTGGTGTTTGAGTCCCTATTTCTACACCCTCCTTTCGAAAGGAGGAGAATCTTTAAGACAAAAAGGTTAGAAGTGCATGGATGTTCCTGACTAGCCTGCCCTGGTTTCCAAGCTGACTGCAGTGGCAACGTGAAGGTGATACGTAATTTGTGTGAAGGCTGATCACTCCCTATCCAAATGCATGTGGAGCTGTGCTTAGCTCATTCCCCCATATCCTACCAGCAGATGGCCCAGCCAGACACACCTAAACCCTCTATTGTGTGTCTCTCTGTATGAATTTCACAAAGTCTAACTGTCAGTTACACCCAGTCATGTGCCCTAAGATGGGCTACAGGCATAAAAGGGGTAAGGGCAGTAAAATGCCAACTTTCTAAAAGTAGCATTTTCTAAATTGAAATCAAAAGCCAACTTCACCACTAAAGAGGGTCTTTCATTACAGTTTCAAAGACTCCAAACATAGTATAGCCACATGCTCCTAATTGGAAATCACAGCATATTAAATGTTATAAGGAATCCTCAATAATATCAGACGACTGGGGTAAGCCTCGCAGTAGTGAAAAACAAATGTAGGAGTTTTTTGCTACCAGGACATATAAAACTTAAAAGTACATGTCCAAATTTTTAATTACATGGCACCCTACCATATGCTCTCCCTAGTGTCTACCTTAGGGGTGAATTATATGTAATAAAAGGGGAGTTAACGGCTTGGCAAGGGGGTCTTAATGCCAAGTTGACATGACAGCTTAAAACTGCATTCAGACTGCAGTGGCAGGCCTGAGTCATGTTTAATGGGGCTACTTAAGTGAATGAGACAATAAGTGCCTCAGGTCCACTGATAGTATTTTCTTTGCATATCCTGGCAGTAGCGGTCGGTGGTGGGAGTAGCTGCCGGGTGGTGACGTGGGGAGGGGGAGGGACAGGGTGGGGGCTAGTAATTGATGAATTGCAGAGGATTAGAGGTAAGTTAGCATATAAATAAATAAAACAAATTTCGTTGCGTGCACTGCATCCCAAATGCGATGCAGTGCACGCAACGAAATTTGTTTTATTTAGTTATATGTTTACTTACCTGTAATCCTCCATAATCCATAGATTACTACCCCCCCACCCTGCCCCTCCCCCTCCCCAAGTCATCGCTTGGCAGCTACTCCCACCACCGACCACTACTGTATCCTGGGTACATGGTATAGTATTCATTTTACATATACTCGGTATATGGTATACCACGCTACAAGGGACTTAAAATAAAATAAAATATGTCAAACAGGTATAAGCCAATTGACCATGTTTTAGGGGATTGAGCAAAAACTCTTTAACACTGGTTAGCAGTGGTAAAGTGCACAGAGTCCTAAGACCGATAAAATAAGTAAAGCAAAATGGAGGAGGAGAGGCAGAAAGTTTGGCTGATGACCACCCTGAGGCTATCAGGTCTAACAGTGAGGAAGTGATGCTTGAGTCTTAGTTGGAGTGGTATGGAGTTCCACAAAAATCACCACTGAGCTTAAAAAGATTGTTCTCCATCTTATGTGAGAGTGATGTTATGGTTAGTAGGTTCAGAGTTTGTGATAACATGTATCTAAAATGCTGACAGAGAATGTGGAGTAAAGCACATTGGTGAAGGGTCTTGCCCTGGAGACACAAAGTCCTAAAATTGAATTTTTTCCATTACTAAGGAATGGATATAAGTGTCAGACAGATATGACAGTTGCTCTTTGATCTATTAATAGATGGGCAAAATGTTTCTGAAGTCTATATAGGTTATTAGGGGGATCTCTAAAAATATAATTGTGATAATCTAGGCAAGACCATACCACTGTCAAGAGGCTGGGTCTGGTGGCTCAGTAGACTAATGCATCCACTGCAGGACGGCATGGTCACATGTGCAAATCCCGGCGGGTCCATTCAGCCTTTAATCCATCTGAGGTCGATAAAATCAGTACAATTGACTTGGGTAACAATAAACATCTGTTATTTAGCGTCAAATTCCTGACGGGGTAAACGTACGCTTTTCAAATATACATGTTATATTATGTTATGTTAAGGAGGGTGAGTGAGGTGAAATTAATATAAGATCCATCTTAGGAGTTTTGAACAGAAACAAATCAAATCTGGGTCTATGAGAGTCTTCCATGAAACTCCCATTCATTGTGGCTCTCATGTATGTCTAGTTCTAGAAATGTCTGTATTTTCTAGGTTTCCCTGGATGGCTGTTAATGCCTGGCCAAAAAAAGAACCACTACTCCCATTGTGAAATCAGATTTTTGTGACAGGAAATGTACCAGGCCTACCCACACAAGTGAGGTACCATTTATATCAGACAACATAGGGGAATGTTGGGTGGAAGGAAGTTTGTGGCTGCCCACAGATTCCAGAGCTCTCCATCACAGCAATGTGAAGAAAATTTCTTTTTTAGTCAAAGTTTGAGGTGTGGAAGAGATTATGGGTAAAACAACCCGGTGAGAGTAACACGTCACCCCTTCCTGGGTTTCCTTAGGTGTCTAGGTTTAAAGAATTTACAGGTTGGCTAGGTGTACCTAGGTTCTCGCTGAGCTAGGGGCTAAAATCCGAAAATAACGCTACGTTTTGAGTGGACAAATGTGATGTATCCATGCTGCATTTTGGGCCTTTCCTGTCGCAGGCACTAGGCCTACCAACACAGTTAAGTTATCGTTTTTACAGGAAGACATTAAAGAACATAAAATCGTATGAAATGTATTATTACCAATTGGATTTTCCTCCATGCCTTCCATGGGTAAGTCAGTGTCTAAGCTATAAGACATTTTGAAATGTCAGATTCAGAGATGTACAAATATCCACTGCTCCTAAACTCCATATCTTTTATCCATTTCAGAAATGCATAGGGTACCTTGATACTCTACATATTGGTCTAGATTCATTACACAATGAAAAAACATTGTAAAGTGTAGCTCATTTGTTGGCTTTGGGTACTGCATGTTCTTGGAGAACCTACAAACCCTATATATCACCACAACCAAAAGGGTCTAGCAAACGTAATGGTACATTGCTTTTGTAAATCGGCAATTGTGACAAAAAGATACAGATGAAAACATTGCCACAAATGGTTGTTTTCAATATTTCTTTATTTCAACAGCTAGTTTCCTTGGGGAAACCTTGAAGGATCGCCACATAAAACCCCTTGCTGAATTCATCATTGTGTCTAACTTTCAGAAATGCATAGCTTTCCATGATCACTCTTGGGTTTCACTCTGGTTTGCACCACAAACTGAAAGTAAGTTGAAAGCACACAAAAATAGGAAAAATGGACCATCTCTTTGAAAAATGTCAAAACGGCTGTAAATAATTTTTGGGGGATTCAGCTTGGCATGTTTCTAAAAACTGGGAAGATGTTGACTTTCGCACATCAAACCATTCATTGATGCAATTTTTATGGAAAAATAACCCAGACATTTTTAGCCAGAGCACTTTTTTTCCTATTTTCCCTAAAAACTCAGAGTGTAGCTATATTTTGGCTATTCTCTTGGTCCCCTCCAGGGGAATTCACAAACCCTTGGTACATTTATAATCCCTAGGATGTTGGGAAAAAAAGGATGCAAATTTGGCAAGCATAGCTTAGGTGGACAAAAGGTTATGGAAGCCTAAACACAAACTAGCAAGAAAAAGGCCTAGCACTGGGGAAGGGTAAAATGCATAACATCAAAAGGGGTAATGCTTATATGTTTTGATGTTTACTGTTTTACATTGTCATGTAATCTGTCCTCACTTATTTGGTTTTGGTTTTTTAGGAAAATGTGTATATTTACAACGTGTTCAAATTTTAATCACATACCAAAATAACATTTTAAATATCTTGAAAAAGGTGGTTTCTATTAAATTAACACCCCTAAATGTGTTGGGAGAGCACAGCAGGTACTTTATTCTGCCACATCCAGTTTTAGAAACCCTAAAAATGTGTATTGAATTATGTATGGTGCAAATTATATCTGTATTTATATATAATGTTGTACTGTAGGCATTCAATGGATTTGCTTTGTTTGCTGCATATGTATTGCATATAATGTATGATCAAAATGTCATTATAGTGGTATATTGTAATACATAATATTGTTTTGTAAATGTGTCTGTTGATTTGAGTCTTTTTGCACCATTTGCACTTAAGTCTATTGCTTTTCCTGTCAGACAGCCTAAACTACAGATTTTTAAAACATTACTTTTCCACTTAGCTAATCAAAAATCGAATTTCACAATTAAATCTAATTTTGAAACTAAGAAGGAAATAACTTTGAACCATATCTCCAGCATTGCACCAAGACGAATACAATATGTAATTCCATCTAGGGCTGTTCAGAGAAAAGTCTAGAAAGGTATAATACACAGTTGGAATAGATGTTTTATTTCACTTTGAGATGACAATAATCAAAATATGTAGTATGCCCCATGTTTCTATATTAGCACTATTCCCTATGATCTTGCAAGGCACACTTTACGGATGAGTTATTAACATGTTAAAATAACCTTTTCCTACAAAGTAAAGGTACTTTGCCCTGCCTTGTGTCACTGCATTGGAATGAAAATGAAGCTCGGCCAGACGACAGTGGCACTTCATGCATGCATATATTTTTGCTCTACAGGTGGGTGGATTAAATACACATGGCAGAACACACATTGCATTTAACCTTCAAAGATGCATTTTCCAATCTATCTTTAATGACCTTACAGGACAGTTAAAAAGCCCGTTTGGGTGAAATCAATTTACAGGTACGATTTTTGGGCCAGAGCACACACACTGGAACAGTGATTTGTAGTATCACATGGTGCAATTTCTGATAAACAGGGCTCAAGAAAAAGCAGAAAAGGTGAATTTGCTACATTCACCAAATGCATGAATTAGGATATGTATCTTTACTTTCGGTTTCAGTTCCACACATTCACATACTATTTTTAATTACTCTTATAGCTATTGACTTACTAGTCTATGCTATGTGCCCTGGTCTCACAATGCCATCCCAGTTCATTAAGGCGTTGAAATATTTTAATTCTCTAGGTATGAACATCAAGTCATGGCAATCACATGTTGTTTGTGCATGAAGTAAAAACATTTTTCATCAGGTAATTTGTGCAACATAATATTCTTGAAAGGGCACACTTACTTACCTGCTGTCTACAGCAGAAACCGACCTCCCTGATGGATACCTTCTGTCATAAACAGGAGCATCACCCGCTGTTCCTTGAGCACAGTCTCTTAACTCTGGCACCTGTTGCCATTTAATGTATTGCCATGAGTTTTAATGAAACTGTTCAGAAAATAGCAATTTTAGGAAAAATCTTCTATTTACATAGAGTAGAAAAATGCCCATCAATGAGTAAACTCACATAAATGATTAGTAAATTGTAGAGTATATGGATTCTGTGGAGAATGTAAACTAACACAACGATGAAATTATAGTTTTCTTAAGTGATATAACTTTAGTAAATTTGATCATGTTAAAATAATTATTGTGCAATTCTGTATATGAACAACAGACATGATGCTTAATAATAGATGATAATTCGAATCCTGTCAGTGAGGGGACAGGTTGATTGAGAAAGAATGATATTTGCAATATGTACAGTTCAACATGTTATGCTATGTTATGTTATGCAATGTTATGCTATGTTATGTTATGGGGTTCTATATATAGCTCAATTGACTCCGCCCCAAAAGGGCTTCTTGGCACTGTGAAGACAAATAGGGTAACAGCCAATCAAAACAACCAGGTTTTAAGATGTTTTTTGAAGCCAGGGAAGTCAGTGCATGTACGGATGAACAGAGAGTGCCTGTTCCAGATAGGAGAAAGCCTGGCTGCCATACTTTGAGCTGAGCTGAGGGTATATAAGGAGCTGATTTTCGGATCCTAGGTTCCTGTCAAGATGGTAGAAGAAGAGTCTATCCTGTAAGCATTTAGGGCCTTTGCCTAATAGTGATTTGTAGGAAAGACAGAGCTGTTTGAACACAGCTATTTTCTTAATGGGAAGCTAATGAAGGGCTCTGAGTGTGGGGGGTTGAAGGCGTACAAGGAGGGCTGCAGTGTTTTGAACCACCTGCATTTTGGATAAGAAGGATTCTTTGGATGCTAGACTAAGGGGATTGCATTAATCAAGTTGACTGATTATCAGCACATTGCCTGCTGCTATTTTACCTCTTTATGGAACCCAGACAGTGTTTCTTAAGTGTGTTGTTATACTAGAGCTCCAATGTAATTTCTTAAAGGTCAGCACCCAACCCTAATATAACAGTAAAATTAGAGAGAATTTTATCTAGACCCTAAACAGGAGTATTCTATGTTTAAGTGCAGGGATATTGAATGGCTGGAAATAATGATTCTGGCAAGTATCCCTGCACCATAATCCAGCACTCTGAAATGAATCGTGAAAAAATGGGAATAACTATACTTACTCAGTATTTCTTGTTCGGATTACTCACATAATTTCCTATGCCATGATAATTAACTCTCCCTTTTACCACCTACTATGGGTAGGCGGTAAATGAAAAAGGAAGCAGGTGCTAGGGGAAAATTACGCGGGTTGGTATTCAGGGGACAAGGCAGGTTTGTGGCAGCCAGGGGGAGTGTTCTTTGATCCCAGTGTTTGCAGAAGGTGGTGGAAAAATTGAGTAGTAGGGTTTCAGTGGGCAGTGCATTTCTTTAGCTGAAAGAAAGGAGTGTTTCCTGTTCCCAGTGTAGGCAGGGGGTGGTGGAAGAAAAGAGTATTGTGAGTTCACTGGACAGTTCATTGTGTTCGGCTACCAATCCAATCCAAAAATTCTTTATTTCGGTCATTAAGACCATAAAAGATGCAGATAAAACACACACAATTAACTTTAAAATACAGTTCATACAGTTATTTTTCCAATTAATAAAATAAATAAGATAAATAAAACACCATTATTTTCCCAACTCGCTAAATGAATAGAAAGGAAACCAGATCATAGCAATGTTCGCACATTTAGAGGATTTTCTTCTTCCTTACCAACCAAACTGCCATGAGGAATTTGGCTACTGCAAACACAATAGGAGCAAGGGTATTGGTTTTCATTACTCTATGTGCTTGTAAGTAGTTGCTAAACCCCAAGTTTCTACAGAGAGGCGCTAGCCAATATTTCCTAGCTTTAGTATACGCAAGGCAGACAAACATGATATGGAATTCATCCTCCTCGTGAATGTTACAGCTTGGACACATTTTATCGTTGCCCGTTAACCATTTAGAAGTGAATGATCTTATGGGCAAAGTGCCTAGCCTCCATTGTGCGTACAGTTTCCTTGCGAGAGTGGGATAAATAAAATCCATAAAAGGTTCAAAAGCATATGAATTTTTGGATTCCAGGAATCGGTTTGTAAGGGTGCCGCTATTTTGTGCATTCAGCAGGAGTGCTAGTCTATGATCTTTACAAATTTGGACCAGTCTTTTGCGAGGAACCCTTCTGCAACCATGTTCGGGATCCACCCATAACTCAGATAAGTTCATGGAATATAGTTCTTTTTTCACAAAAGCTAGCCAGGGGATTTTATCGCCTACATTCAGGTTCATGACGTGGATGAGGTCCTGCTTGTAATGAGTAAGTTCACTGGTGGACCAAAGTCTATGCCAGAACCTCACCGGCTTAGACTCTAGCTCCTCTGCAATGGAAGGGAGACCCATGTCAAGTCTCAGAGGCAAGAGTGGTGAGCCTCGTGGTAAGGCCAGGAGTCGTCTTAAAAGCTATTTTCCACTCTAGCTAGTTCTTGGCCTGCTTTGTGCCCCCATAGTTCGCTCCCGTATGTTGCAGCTGCCTTGGCCTGGGTTTGGTACATTTCAAGCGCCGGGCTAATGGGCTTGTAAGAAGAGGTGTTAACCACCTTCAGAATCGCGCCCGACAGCTGGGATAATTTTAGACATGATCTTGCTATCTGGGGGTCCCATGATAAATTTTCCTGTAATGTTACTCCCAAATACAAAAAAGTTTTTACCCTCTCAAGGCTGGCGGTACCCAAGATGGGATTAGGTCTGGCTTTTTTTGGTGGATTGAATATCATGAATTTGGTCTTCTCTGTATTGATCTCTAGACCATGTTGTTTACAGAAAAGACCAAATCCATCCAGAATCCTCTGGATTCCCATCGGGGACTTGGAAAGAAGGAGGGTGTCGTCGGCAAACATAATTGCCGGCACCCTCCTGCCTGCCAGACGTGGGGCATCATTATCTTTAACATCTTCCAAATGGGATATAACATTATTAATAAAGAGGCAAAACAGGGTCGGCGCCAAAACGCAACCCTGCCTCACCCCTCTACGGACAGGGAAACTAGGTGAGAGGCTGCCGTCCCTCCCACGCCTAACCTTCGCGTAATTATTGTCGTGTAGCCTAATTATGATATTTAGGATCTGGGCAGGTACTCCCAGCTTTAATAGGACCTCCCACAGTTTCTTACGAGGGACCAGGTCAAAGGCTGACTTCAGGTCCACGAACACCATGTACAGCCTTCCCCCCTCTATCCTCACTGTCTTCCAGTAAAGGAGGACGAGGCGGAAGATCTGGTCCATGGTGGACGTGTTTTTCCAGAAGCCAGCCTGAAGGGGGCTCAGAATGTCATTGGCCTCCACCCAATCTAACAGGTGGTTCAGGATGAGGCGAGCGAATAGCTTTTGGGGGACATCTATAAGGCTGATCGGCCTGTATTTGGCTGGGAGCAGAGGAGAGCCCTTCTTATATATAGGTACAATCTCTGCCCCCAGCCAAGAGCAGGGGATCGCCATCCCTCCCAATATGGCGTTAAAGAGGATGAGGAAGTACGGGCCCCAGATCTCAGGATGGTGTCTAAAGAGATCCCCAGGTAGCTTATCTAAACCAGGGGCCTTCCCCACCGCCAACCTCTCAATAGCACTCGCCACCTCACCAAGGGTGAATGCTAAGACTGCTTCCAAGGAAGCAGGGGCCTCGGGCTCTACATCGCCAGATGGCAGGTTAATGTCCCGATAGAGTCCCCCGAAGTGAGCCTCCCAAACAGCAGGGGCAATGTTAGGCTCCACTGCAGATTTAAGTTCCCCTGTTCCCGTGTTCACCAGGGCCCAGAATTTCCTAGAGTCTTTGGCATCTAGGGCGTCAGATAGATCATGCCAACGGTCCCAGTCCCACTCGGCCCTGGCGGTTTTCATTGCCGTTTTATAATCCCTTCTTAGTTCTTGCACCCTGCCCTTATTGGATCCAGTTTTTATAGTAGCAACTAAGTCAGACTTAATCTTCTTACAGCTGCTATTGTACCAGGTCGGGGTTCGGGTCTTTTTCCGGTGTGACGGTACCAATGGGTAAAAGACCTCAGCGAGACCACTTACTAGTTCCGCATGAATTTGCGCTAGTTGCTTGTTATAATCATCGGGACTCAATAGATTTATAAGGTCATCCACTTTTTCAAACTTTGGGAGTGCTATTTCATATAGTTTGCCCATGCTACCTTCTGTATTTAGCAGCTTCCCCCATTTTACCCGACGCCTATTTGTAGTGAGAACTAAGTTCCCAGGGTCGTCACTATCAATAGGAGTCGGAAACCCTACTTCAGGTGCAGGATGTTGCATTTCCAGAAGAAGAGCGTTATGGTCACTGTCTGTTCTTGGCACCACCCAGAAATCCTGGACTTTGGACCACATACTGATGTCTAAGAAGATATAATCTATTCTCGACTCGTGATCCTTCCTGTTGAATGTGCACAGTGACGGGGTATCTGACGGGGTACGCCCGTTACAGGCCCGTATTCCAAAATTTAGGGTGAGGGACATGATCTGTATTGCAAGCGGGGACCACTTTTTAGACTGGGGAGATGAGCATGGTGGGACTCCCCAGAAATCATCCTCCGTAGTGAGAGCACCCTCCTTTAACCCTTCTAGGGGCTCAAACTGACAGTTAAGATCCCCACCCATCACTATCTTGTAGTCAACAGACAGTTCACCCAGGAAGGACGCTAAATCATCAAGCGTTGAAGATTCCCCAACCAGGGGGACCGGGCGCGAGTATACATTAATGATTGCCAGGGCTATTACACCGGGCCATCTAAGCAGCACACACTGGATGTCGTGCGAGAACGTAGGAATGTTTTCCGCCTGGCATCCAATGTGAGTAGCTACCCAGACTGCCAAACCCCCTGAAGGCCTCCCTTTCCCGCTCCACTTGGCCGGAATTTCGAAGATTTCAAAGCCCGTTCTACTCAGGGATTCCCTCGCCCACGTCTCCTGAAAGAGGCAGATATCGCTGCCCTGTATCAGGAGGTCCCAATCAATTGAATTCACCTTGTTTGCTATCCCCGCCACATTCCAGGAGAGGACCTTCAAACATTGGGTACCTGCCCTGGTCCCCAATCGTTCAGGTGAAGTTGATGCGGTGGCTAAGGGTGGATCAGGGGTTCCACTAGTGGCTGGCTCAACTAGTGCAAGGGGCAAAGCGCTCACCACTCCTGCTGTTAAATTAGTACCCATTGGGTCCTTAGATGATACAACTGCTAAATCCCTTGGGCGTCCAAGTGCTATATTCCTACTACCATGGCGTTCATATGCCCTGTCATTACTCTCACTCAGAACTCTCGTCCCGTCCATACTTTCCTTCCCATTTTCAGTTTCGTTAGGAACCTGCATAGTGAGCACCTTTTGTGGTCAATCAACCTGGTCCAAACAAGAGTATCTATTTGGATGAATAAAATTGCCATATGTGGGGATCTCATTGTGCCTGGGCCTATAGCGTGAGCCATCCACTGCAAAACCCACCCTGGTCCAACCATCATCCCTCCTCACAGCTGGATTGGGTGCACTTGGATAAAAGAATGAAAGGGGCACCAAATCAACTGCTGTTTTAGATGCACTGCCAAGCCAGTTACAAATGTATGGGGTGACCTGTGGGCTTTTAAAGCTTACAACTATACAGTCCCCCCCGCATTTCTTGTGAGTATACCCAATCCATGGGACCCTTCTTACCATAAGAACCACTCCCTTTAGATGAAGTGGGAGGGGTCTATGGATATTTAGCCAGCTAATCACCTTGTTGCGCAAGGAATCCTGGGATTCCATAGCGCCACCGATAAGTTCTGGTACTCCCACCAGAATTGCAGTGTACGCTACTGCCTCAGGGGGAAAGTTGACTGCCCTACGCCTTGTATTAGGACTAGTAGGACAGCCAACCTGCCCAGTGACTGGTCTATCCTGGCTGGGTTGGTTTGGCTAAGCATGCTGTTTTGACCTTCTGGGAGCAGGAACCGGTGGCCTCGGTATGTGAGGCACCTGTGAGGCCAATGAGGGGGCTAAATCAGAGCTAGTATTAGTGACTGCCCTCAGCTGAGATGTTAGAGAGTTAGAAGCCTGACTGCTTGAAACTGGAACTGGGGGCAAGTGACACGGCCCAGCTGGAACAGGCAAAGGGGGGGCAGTTGTAGAACTATTGTTAGACACTGCCCTCACAGGAACAGTTTCACTATTTAGAACCTGGATGTTTGAGACTAGGGGTAACTGACTGGACCCAGCACTGGACCTATGAGCCCCACTTGAATTTGTTCCCAACCCAGAATCCACACCATTATGATCAATACAACATTTTTCTATGGCCGACAGTCTGGCTTCTATACAGTCCAACCTGATGGTCAGGGGATTCAGAAGGTTTCTAACAGTGTCCGTTAGTAAGCTGATGAACAAGTCTGTAGTGTTAGAAGAAGAAGCCCTGCCAAAAATAAATGGCCCAGTATACACAGGGACGGATGAAGTAAGTAAGGGGCTGGCTGGAGCCGACCTATTCCTGGTCGGAGAAACCCCTGCTGAGTTTGCAGTGTCTACAGTGTCAACTTGGGAGGTCGTAGTTAAATCAATTTTCGCCCTTTTTACACCATTGGGTTTCCTTGATATCTTCCTTTTAGTTGGATGATCTCCAATGCTACTTCTCTGGTTCATTAAATCTGCTGCGTCAGAACCCACCTCTTGTAGTGCAGACTCTGCATGAGCGGGATTGGGGGAAAGCTCTACAACCCCCAACAAGCGTAGTGAGTCTCCATCTCGATTCGAAGATAGAGGTGTCCTCAGTTGTTGTAGGACTGACTCAATGGTCTGGTCTATACTGTCCAAAAGTGACAAGTGGGTAGCATCAAGCAGTAAGGGTGTGCTAGCATTAATTGATGAGCCCGGAGAAGCCATGGACAAATTGTCGATACCCTCCTCACAATGTCCCTCTAGCACACTAAGACCTTTTTTTTCCACAGGATTAATCTTAAAAAGAAATTTTTCCATGGTACCTGATACTTGTTGGGCCGCCTTGCTCCTGGTCTCTCTGGAGGCCATTGTTGTGAAGGGCGCCTTCAAATTGTCAGACAAAGTCAGGGAAGGTCCCAATGCAAAGCAGACGTCAGAGGGGTGGCCCGGTCCGGTCTCTACCCGCCTCTAACGGCCTAAAACGGCCCGCCCTTTGCCCAGGCTTAGCCCGGCGACCGCCTGCGCGCGTCCCGCGATGCGCGTCTGCGGTACTAAAGATGTAGTTGGTTAGGGCTAGGAGGCGTGGCCAGCCGGGAAGAGTCCCAGGTGCGGCGTGTCAGCAGCCGCTGGGGAGCCTGGGACTCGCAGTCCCGCTGCGCCGGTGATGGAGTGACTGCCCTCTTCGTACTCCGCGTAAAAGCCCCACTGCAGCCTCCTGGTTCGAAAGGATTCCTCGGTAAGTCAAGCCTCGAGCGGCTCCCGCGAAGCGGGGGCCGCGAGGCGCGGTTATGAAGGCACAAGAGGGAGGCGCGGCCAGCCAGGAAGAGTCCCAGGTGCGGCGTGTCAGCAGCCGCTGGGGAGCCTGGGACTCGCAGTCCCGCTGCGCCGGTGATGGAGTGACTGTCCTCTTCGTACTCCGCGTAAAAGCCCCACTGCAGCCTCCTGGTTCTAAAGGTTTCCTCGGTAAGTCAAGCCTCGAGCGGCACCCGCCTAGTCAAGCCTCGAGCGGCTACCAGGTAGGACTGCTCCATGTCCCTAGCATATTGTAGGTGGTCATTGGGAGTGGATGGGGTGAGGCTGGTAAAATTGCCTTGCGGAAACCAGGTACACAAAGTAATTTTTAATCAGGCTTAATGACATCCCACCTTAGTATACACTTCTGCCCAACTCGTGATTAGTAGGTGTAAATTACTGAAAAATTATGCAAAATGAAACATATTAATGTGAGATGCATCTTGCACTGAAAAAATTACCCGACCTGGATTAAAATTCAGCATGGAAATGTATTTTGTGTACTTCATGGTCAAATACACAGCCACTCACATTCGGATTTGTAGTTTTATGTTTAAAAATTACCTGAGCAATCTGCTCAGGTTAAAAATGTACCTGAAATGTTTGTTAACCACCCATGCTGAAGGAACTGCCACTTCAAAAGATTGCTGTACGGATTCAGATTTGTTATTTTGCACAAAAAAATGACCCGAACGGGCGTTCTGGTAATTCTGCTCGCTTTGTAAAATTACCCGAATTGTACATCTTCCATCAACATTTCTCCCCATTTCTCCCCAAAGCTATGTAATGTGGAGCAATGGCATTATCTCATAATTTTGTTATTCAAAATTACACAATTTTTGCTTACTACTCTGACATCATTTTACTCAGGCCTAAACAGGCTCTTGCATGGAGAGTTCAAACTGCAGACACAATTTTTGACCCAGCTAGAAATTCTAGACTAAATTGGATGGTTAATTTATTTTGCAAGGTCCCTGACTGTCAGTATTCTGGGGGGTGTCCAAGCAAGTAAGTTAAAGTCCCATAATTGTAAAAAGAGCGCTTGTGTGCTCAGTAATGTTTGTTGATTATGGTCTTCCTATAATTAGGCAAGGTATTTCTTTTATAAGCTTGAATCCTTACTAGCTGTCCCTGGCACGCTGAGAGTTTGGTTTGAAGTACATTTTCCTCTAGTTGTAAAAGTATACTACTTAAATGGTTATTGCTTGTCAGGACCTCTTCAGATCCAAGCTCATAAACGACATCCATGTTAGCACCCACTCTTGGGATTCCCCTTATACTGTACAACTTCACTAGGTCAGAATTGCAGAGACTAAACTACGTATGTTGCAGTCACCTGTGTCTACAGGACCACCCATTAACCAGGAAGGCACTTCTAAACACAGGTTTTTAGAAGGATCCAAGCCCTTCTACAACCCAGTAGCACCTTTGGGTTTAAGAGTCACACCAAAGTGCCTACAGAGTCCTGGAGGAAAATCGTAGGCCATCTGGCAATCATACAGAATAGAAATCTGGGCAATTTGTATTTGGCAGAAAAGGAAACAGTTTCTCCCCTTTTTACATGGCTAGCACAAAGTGAATGGATCCGCAAACATGTAAATGCTCAACATAAGCTCTTATTACTAATTGCCCTAAACCAATCACTAGCTGTCCCTAATGGGACTCTCACAATCAGATTCAAAAGTAATATCGTCAAAAGCTGTTGACAGTGAATATCAGTCCATAGAAACCTGGCTGACCATGAAACAAGAAGGTTTCCTTAGTGTTCCCTGAATCTTTAGATCTCTTCTTCAGGTCCCAGGACAGTTTGCAAATCAAAGCAGTCATGGAGGCCATTAATGACCCAGTTTTACAAAAGGGAAGTGCTCCATACTACTTCACATTTCCTCTCCATTGGATGCTTGCTGGTTGAGGCCCCTTTTCCTTTAATCACCATCCTGTAGTTGATGTTCTTTAGTCAACAGAAAAGCATATACTTCTCAAAGAAAGGTATCTGCACTTGTAATTAATTTTTTTCTATCACTCATTTTAGGTTTCCAGCAGTCACACTTAAAAGTCACATATTACTGAAAACATACTGGTCTGAGAGCAATAGATTCACAGCTCTGTGATTGAAACTTCATAGAGAAACAATGTTAAACCAGTCTGATGTTATGTTATACCATCCCTTAACCTCATATGAGGTGCATAGAAATAATCAGCCTGAGGTGCATCAGTTCATGGACAATCAAAGCCATAGAATAATGGCAGTAGAGAACATGTAATAGACCATTTGGTAGCACAGTTTTTTCCTTCCAACCACTTTCATCTAGCAAAACTTGAAAGAGAGCTTGTCCAGCACAAATAAAGCCAGTAGCTGTGCTGTATTCTCAAGAAGGTGTGGCATGTGATTTTAAGAAGTCACACGCCACTCATCAGAAGATTTCAGAATGCATTGAAAGCTTAGCAGTGATAGCCTATATTCATGATAAGATTGATAATGACTGTAGGTAGAGACTGGGGATATTCCACAGATGGCACGATGTAACCATAAACCTCTTAGCCACTTTGAAAACAGAACCCTATACTCTTGAAGCAGGAAACAGAAGAGCTCCTGTTGCATGCATCAATGTCCTTCTAGATTCAAGGCATACACTCTTCGTCTATTTCTCTGAGCACCTGGAATATGAGTCCAGCTCTTCTGAACTAAGCAAGAACACAGCTTTCAGGCAATCCAATGGATAACGCAACTTTGCACTATCTTCATAATAACATCTAAGTATATTTAACTTTTGAATGCCATTAAAAGATTGCGCTTTAAAATGCTATTACTTCCACTTTTATATTAAAACAGGCACAAATACTCCTCAAAGACTTAATACCAAGTGTGGTCACACCAATCCAGTACCATTAAAAATCCATATATGCACTGTGAAGCTATTTTATTCACTATTTTCCCTAGGTCCCCAGAGGTACCTCTCTTTATTTTCTGATTTTGTTGAAGGGGCATTAAATAAAGGGTCACTCTGAATACCAAATCTAGTACATCCCAAAGACAACCTTAGTTTATCCTGGGATTTGTGAGAGCCAATCAGAATTCTCAATGCAACCATATAAATGTGACTGTTACAAATAAACTGCACAAGCTGATCACATCACTTAAATGTAGGTGCATCCTGCCACACTCAAGGGTATTTGCAAGCTCTGGTATTTTTTTTTGTCAATTGGGTAATTAAAAGTCTCAATGCTTCAATTTCTAAGGGCGATTCAAGAACCAATTAAAATCTTGTACTTTCTCGTAGAAAATGTAGAGAGTTTGAGAGGTATTTCGCATCTGGTGAGCATGTGACTTATTATTGCCTTTAAGATAGTAGTATTCCACAGTGAGCTAGCAAACTGCCTGCACAGTGCAGAAATGAATCCCCGTAGAGCCCACACGGATGTTTGCACTAATGGCATGTAGTAGGTGATAATATCATCTTTTGAAAGAAGAGCTGAGCGACAATTCAATCACAAAGGCATGTTCTTGAACGTATCCACATTGTAATGTAAGATTGTAGACATTTCAGGAATAGCTGGAGATTGAGCCATTGTGAATCATAGCATAGATGTTGTCATTTTGCTTTTTAAAGATAGTTCAGTTATTTAAAATTTATTGCAAACTATAGGGTTTTCAGTTGACTTTTATGTTACCTTTTTTTACTTTTTTACTTCAATTAATGGTCTTTCTGTTTTCAAATGAGGAAAAGAAATGGGTGATCTTGTGGGATTACATGCAAGAGATAGACAGGCCAACATCCACAACTTATTATGTAAACACGCATTAGCAAATGCTACAGGTAGCGCTGCTTTGAAGAAGATATGGCATTCGCTCTATAATGCCCTTGAAACGCTGTAATCATCAATTTCCTAGTGTAGGCTGCACTACATTATGCCATTTTCTAGAGTTTCTTCAAGATACTACCTTAAGCCCTTAGGCTTAATTTAGCCCTTTTTCACAAAACCACTACCTCCAGGTAGATATAGGATGTATGAATGCATAAAATGATTCTATTGCAGAGTGGGAGGATTTATCAGATATGATAGGTGAGGTGTTTAGGAAGAGTAGGGAATATATGTTGTGTTAGGTATGAAAGGTACGTCTGGCTTGTAAGCAGGTGTGGTAGGTGGGGTTGGAGTATGTGATTCAGGTATGCCATTTTAGGTATTTTAGGTTAAGAACAGAAGGTTTGGAAGGCTGGTTATGATTGATTAGGCAGATTAAGCATGATCAGTATGGCAGATACTTTTAGTAGGGTTCTTTGGGTAGGTATGGTAGGTCAGTAAGTATTGCAGGTTTGGGAGGCATGATGGTTAAATAGGATACGTTAGAGTATTTATGGTAGCTATGGACAGTGTGATGGTCTAGAAAAGGTCAGCATGGTAGTTTAGGTAAAGTAAATTAAGTGGTGCATAGTAGGTATGGTATGTAGAACAGTTATAGTAATTATGATAGGTATGGTAGGCTAGGTATGCGAGGTAGGTGTGGTAGGAATGAAATGTTTGTATATTAAGTTAGGTATGGTAGTTAACTAGGTAGATATGGTAGTTTAGGTATGGAAGTTTAGGGATGGTACGACATAAAATATCTTGTCTGGTAATTAAAGGTTTTTGCCAATAAAACACTTCCTGTCTTCTTCCTACAAATAATAGCATTGTTCAAGAGAAGCTCAAACATTTACTATTATTTATAAAATACACTATTTTGCTAAAAAAATGAATGTTAGTATATGTGATACTGACATTATTAAGGCAAGTTCCTTACAATTCACAACATTAAATATAAGAAATATTTTGTATTGTTATTCTCCTTCATTATTATTATTACTATTATTGAAACAACAAAACAGCAAGAGCAATTGTATTTGTATTAGTAGTAGTAGTAGTCATAGTAGTAGTGGTATCGGTTGTGGTAGTTTTATGTTAGTAATAAAAAAATAACAGTAATACAAATAATGACAAGACATCAACAACACCTGCAGTAGTAGTTGTACTAGTAGTAGTAGTAATAATAATAATAATAATTCCCAGCCCTAAGTTATAATTATTATTATTAGAATGGTATTAGTAGTAATACTACTACTACTAATAATAATAATAATCCTCCTCCTACTACTACTACTAAGAATAATAACAATACTAATACTGTTAATAGCAATAATAAGAAGAAGAAGAAGAAAAGAAGAAGAAGAAGAAGAAGAATGAAACATCATTTTAGGAATGAGAATCTTTTTATAAAGAAGCAGGAATTATTGTCAAGATTTAAAAAACAAGTTTACCCAAGGTGGGCCCTGAAAATATAAAATACAATAAAAAATACAGGCAATAGCCATTATTAGTGTGGAACTAGAATCAAAGGAAAGATGATCAGAATAAGATTAGATTGTTGCCACCTTCAACAGGTGAGAGAAACAACTTGTGAATACGGAAAGAGTGATGGGATTCTAGGAGGTTGGATCAAGGAGGCCCTTGATTTTACGTATAGGAACAAATTAATCCTTGAAGTAAAAATTAGCGCAGAGTGCTTTCCTAGCAAAGGAGAGATTGTGTGACATAGAAAGGTTTTATATGTGCAATAACTGCACCAATTAAGAATGTGCAAGGATATGATATCCCATACTCAAAGACATTCAGTACTTATAGCTTCGATTATGTTTTGTACATAGTTGTGAGTCGATATGCTAGGGATATGTATGAAGCACTATATACCCAGTCAGAAAGTGAGTCATGGAAGATATTAGGGTCATATATGATACTAACAAACATTACCCTGTAGCAAGACACTTTCCTGAACATAAAATGGTATTTTGGAGTGAAGACAAGGCAATTAAAATGGCATGGGTTGCCAACGGGGAATTGTTTAGGCACATGGAAACATGATATATTGCTGAGCTAAAAACACAACCCTTTATGGGTTGAATATGGAGGAAGGATGAAAGATCCATTGGTCGCATCTAGTGGAAGGAATCAATTTTTTTAATTAAAGATTTCATTTAATGAGTATGTGAGCTATTTGATGTCTGTGGGAATGCAATATAAAAGAGATTTTACAACAATTAAAAGCTCACTCAGGACATGTTGAATGGCATCACTGATGACTTCATTCATTCAATTACAAGAACAATATTATTAAACTTGCTCAGTGTCATGCTCCCCCAAATAATTTACTTGGAAAATAAAGACTGCTAAATAAGTTACAAAGTCTTCACTGCAATGTAATGACTCCTGATGTACCTCCCACAATGTGATTACTCCAAATGTAAAGCCTGCTTAGTAAGTATAGCATTCCTCCAATTGTTAAATTGTAAAGCTTCGTTACATAACAGTTTTTATTTCATACAACATAGTTCACTTTTACAGCATCTTCGCACTTTTGATGTCATTTGGTGTCCCACAGTGGAGTCTGTTTCAATCAAAACTCTTTCCTTTCAAGATCACAATTCATTGTTTTCTCAGTCGTATTGCATGTATGCAATTGGAGCAGTGTTTGTTTTTAACACTGTTTGCAAGATGTGTCTTGGAAGGAGAGTTGCATTGGCGGAACTGTCTAGATCTGTTATTACCAAACTGTGGGTTGCAAGCCACTGGTGAGTCCCACGCTGATTTTTTGTGTGTTGGCAAAGTCCGAGAAGTAAATAGAGATGCTTTTAAATTCTGTTTTTATTTTATCATCGAACTTCAAAGAGCGAGGTCAAATAGTAGGCTATGTCATCTGCCAAATAGCTGCTTATTCTTTTAACATGGGGATTGGTGTTTTCTTTCTCTGACTGAAACCTCATAGGCATTTTTAAAGTGATTTATGTGACATTCTTGCTGGAGTAGAGTGAGTGTGAAAGGAGAGGATGTAGGTCGTTCCTTTTTTTTGCAAAACACCACTAAATGTAAATACCTGTAAATGGACAGCATAAATATAATATTTAGGAGATCAAAAACTAAGCACTATTTTGCAATATGAAGTGAGCTGGAAACAGATTTTAATAGGAACAAAAAACGACTTTATTGGGTAATCCACAAATGATAAATATTCACAGAAACCCGATTTCCAGACATTATCATTTGCGTTCAATATACTTGATTCAGTAAATGTGTATGTCTGTCCAAATGAAGTGGCCATTTCAATGGAAAATGTACTGTCTATAAATGTTACTTCTCTGCCATAGGATGCTTTAGTTCCATTAAAAAATTGCCCTGCCTCATGTCCATTAAAAGTGGGTGGGTTGCGAATGGTGTCACTCTAAAAAGTGGGTCGCAGTTCTAAAAAGTTTCGAAGCACTGGTCTAGTTCAAATCATCCTGTTACAAAGATACAAAGGAATGTTACTGGCTCCGATTACAAGAACTTCATTCAATTGCATATCAGGCAAGTTAATAGCCTGCAAGAGACAAATGCAGGTGCACCTTGACTTTAGCTTGCATAAGTGCTTAACAAAAGGTGAATTTCAAAATCGATTGACAGGAGGGATTTGTAAAAATGCTAACCTGTATTTCCCTTTCATTCCTGCAGTACAATTCATACTGTCCCCTTGGTTCAAGGGGTCTGAGAAAAGTGATTTTCATTCCTACAGCGACTCTAATCATGAGCAAATTGTCATGAATTAGTATCAGATGACTAATGAAGGGCACTTTACGGTAAAAAAGGGCAGCGCACAGTGGAAGAGAGTCAAGACTTCAACTATCAGAAAAGGTACATCAGGAGAATGAGAGAATCAAATGCAGCTCCACTGAAAGCATGCTGCTGAGGCAGGTCTAAATCTGTAGTATAGCCAAATCAGTCCAAAGCAGTGGCCCAGCATGTGTCTTTGCTTAGCACTTGCACAGCCTAGTGCCATTGGTGTCCCAACAGAGTTTTACCAGTGCCCGAAGTGGTGTACTGGAGCAGACTGTCGCTGTGAGTCACTGTTATATTTGCTACCCCCCCTCCCACCCTCCATCACGATTAAATGAAACAGATCACAGCGTTGGCACTGCTCTCTTTAAACTTTGAAGCTCATACAATCGATATTGCTGTGTAAATTTGAAGAGCTATTATATTGCATATCAGTATGTTTTATAGGCATCACAGACCTGAGTAATGTGTTTGTTAGAGGTTCAGATTTTGGAAGGGTAGCAACCTAGCATTATGCAATTGCCACATGCACTGTTATGTAATCTGTGTTACGAAATCTAAGATGCTGACTGCTCCTTCTGTAGAGATTTGTGTGGAACATGATCAGTAGCATGAACCCATACCACAATAATACCTCAGGGGGTTAATATGCTTGCTACAAAGAGATGTGTACAATCTACAACTCACACGTGTGCCTCCAAATAAGATAGCTGAGATTTTTATTATGCCTACTGTTTATCAGTGGGTGATAGTTTCCATTGCCCTTGCCATTATGGGTGCCTGCTACATAGCAGGCGCTATTGAGCATCACCTGTGGTATTTGGGCTTATTTGCCCCTGATGTCCCAGGAGCCCGTCCTTCTATGGCTCAGCAAACTGAGCAAAGCACAACCCTTCATGAACTTGACCCTTATGGTATTATGGGTGAGCATTCAATTAACAGTCCAATGGCATGAATGGCTAGCCCAGCACTTATCATTTGCAAAAGAAAAGTACCATATTTACATAATGGAAGTACATACTACAAGGCAAGGCCGGACTGGGCATCAGATGTCTCTGCAGGGGGCTGCAAGGGTGGGGGCCTCTTTTATAGCAGTTCTGCATTTTTAAAAGCACTGCAGAGTTCCTTGGATATCTAACAGTTTTCAGGCAGCATTGGACGTGTCAAGATAACTCTGGTGATTAATGTACAAGTTGAAGATAAAAGTTTTGTCTAGTGCAGTTTTGGCTCATCTAAGGTAGCACAGGCTAACATGACTGCTGCAAAGAGCATTTACTATGCAAAGCACAGAACAGTATTTTATGTGCATAGCTCAGTGGTTTACCTCTTTTTTTTACAGAGATCCTTCTGTTACTGTATAGTTCATAAGTTAGAATCGTAATCTAAAATAGTAAGTTATGTTTTTCCCCCAGTTTTTATTATCCTAATTTTGCTAAAAAGGGTTTGTTTGGGTAGAATTACATTCTTATTAGTAATGTCAACCCTAACCACAGTAGTACGTTCTGAATCCTTAGTTTGTGCTTCCCCAGAGCAAACACTGTTAATAAATGCCTTCCAATATGGGTGACTTGCGAATCCTACACCTTGCAGACCCCTCTGCCTTATGTAACATTTACACTACATTGGTATGAGAGGCGGTATAAAACTAATGAAATACACGTGAGAGTGTGGCTATGGAGAGGTGAGAGGCACTGTTGGAGGGCAAAAGTGCGGGAATAAGTGAAGAGCTGCAATAAAGATTGCTGTATCCTGGGGCACAATAAGGTCATCATTTACTTTGCTTCAAAAACTAATACAATGAAATATATATTGAAAAAATATGAAGCAGAAAGCAAAACTTTTTCCATAGATATTCTTGGGAGAAGAACTCATCTCCCAAGCCCCCTAGTAGTGGTCAGGCTCGCTGCACTGCGCTTAATCACTATGCAACGTACAGGGGCTGTTCTGCCAGGGCTGCTTTGGGTTCCCAGTCCAGTCCTGCTACGAGAAGCAAAAGCATGTCGGTTTTCCTGGATGCTATTGTGACAGGTGTTGCTTTCTTCTCTGTCCCTACTATCCCCAAGCTCCCTCTCCAGCTCCAGGGAAAAAGAGGAGGAGCATCAATTTAGAATAGCTGCATTTAAATCATCCCCAAACAGTATGTGCACTTATCTTTATGGGTGAGCCAGTCCCTGCCGGGACTGCCTAGTACTCGAGAGCATATACCCTCTCTGCTCACAAAGAGGAGCAGTGGCGCATCAGCAGGCATCACAGGAGTAGCTCTTGCCTGAAGTTTCTAGCGCTAATTCTTCAGCGAAGGTTGGTGTAGTTCTGCCTGGACCACGTAGAGATAGTCAGCCATTACGTTTCTAAAGTTGGCAGTTGGGACACATGGCAGGGACGACTGGACCACAGACAAGGGTGCTAACAGGGCCTTGCCACACTTGGCAGCAGCAGCTCCACAAATGTTGGTCACAACTATGGCAGGTACAGTCCTGCGCGGGCTGCGATTAAATTCAGAAGTTGCTGCCCTGTGGCAGTCAATAAAAACTTCAGCAGTAGAAGCCCCGCATGGGACCAGACACAGCTTTGGCAGTTGCAGTCTCACATCAGTCAGATAGTTATTAGGTAGCTGGAGCCCTCATCTGATCAGAATGGCAACTTATAATCACAGCCCCCACTGGGCGTTTGCAATCATGTCATCACGCAATTGCAGTTCCTGACCTCTGATGCATGGGTCCTTCCTCAGGTCCCCCGAATCGATCTCCAGCACTGTTTTCTTCTGGGTGCCCCACAGTCACTGGAGCACACTGCACCTCACTCTTTTCTAGAGAGTCTCTCCTCTTGCAAGGAAGCCATGCGCCTTCCCTCTCGCAGAAGGCAGACAGACTTCTAGATGCTTTGCGACAAGTACATAATCTCTCTAGCAAATGATCCAGTCTTCCGCTATAGTCCCTCATTACTAGAAGCCTGGCTGTTAAAAATTGGGTTGTTGGATGACTGGGGTGTGAGCCCTGATCAAGCAGCAACCACAATCCTATGCTGAGGATCCATTGCGCAGTAGAAGTTCTGAAGGCCATGCAGGCTGAGACAATGATGCAAAAGTCCTTGTGCAGTCCAATCCACACAGCAGTGGAGATGTGTTGGTTCTGATCGGGACTGCGCTGAACAGAGGAGATGCTTTAGTTCTGCTGGTACCACAGAGGCAGACAGGGCACCTTAGGCCCACGTCCAAGGGTCCAGGACTGGGCTGGCACCACTTGGCAGTGAAGACTCACAGATGGCAGAGTCCAGGTGAAGATGCAAGGTGGATGGATGCCTGCTCTGACCCCGAGGAGTCAGCTCGAGTGGCCAGTCCATGAGCCCTTGGAGTCCCTCTGGGTTCTGGGTTAAAGAGATGCAGGTCCAGTCCTTCTCATCCAGGTAAGAGGGCAGCAGACAGCAGGTCAGCACAGCAGGGCATCAGTTCTTTCAGAGCAGCAGTCCAGCAGAGTGACAGTCCTTTGTGGAGCACAGCAGTTTTTCTTCATACCAGAGTATCCACAGGTCCAGAAGTGTACTGAAGAGGCGGTGTCTGAGGTCCCTCTTTTGTACAGCTCAGCTGTAATTCCTTCTGGATAAATAAAGATTGTATTGAAACTATCTTAACTTCCCAAAAATCTGGCTCTCCATTGGCTCCAGCTCCTCCTGATGTTCTATTGAAAGTTGGCAATATAATTCTACCTATTATTATTAAGATTCTTAACAGCTCTCAGGCTCATTGAAGTGTTCCACCTGCGTGGAAGCATGCCATAATAAAACCCCTCCTGAGGAAGCTACACGCAGAGCCCTTGATGGTCAATAATCACAGGCCAATCTCTTTGCTTCCAATTGGCAGTAACATTTTAGAGAAGCACCTAAATCTCTAATTTTCTCAAACTACGTGATTCTTCATCCTACTCAAACAGAATTTTGGCCAGGACAAGGCACTGAGACTGCATTGTTAGCAGCTACTAAAGAGCTTCCTGCCATCCTGGATAGAGGTGGCCCAGCAGCCATGATCATGATGGTTCTCAGTTCTGCTTTTGATGCTGTACAATGCTGCATTCTGGTCCAAAGACTGGAAAACGCCAGCCTCACCGGCTCCTTTCTTAAATGACTCATGTCTTTCCTGAACATTAGAAGTTTCCAGGTTTGCGATGAACCATTTTTCTCATCTACCTATCCCAGCAAAAATGGAGTCTGACAGGGCTTCTCTAGAAGCCTGACACTTTTTAATGTCAACATCCTATGGCTAGCAAGAATTAGGTAAGCAAAAAGATTGGACCTTGTGTCCTATGCTGATGATACTCAGTTGATCCTTGCACTTGCACTAAGCAGGCATCCAGTGACCTAAATGCCTGACTTAAGGAAGTACTGAATGGATGTCAGACAGTAACCTCAAGCTCAATGGTGGAAAGTATCCTCCACTGCAGCGAAAAGCCTTGGATTTTGGCTGGACAGCAATCACACCACAGGAAAGCATGCCAATAAACTGTTCGAAACTTGCTTCGGGCTACTGCTCAACAAGCAAAATCATGCAAAGGCTACCTCCTTGATCTAAAAGGGTAGTCATATAGGGACTGATCAATTCCCGTCTTGATTATGGTAACACCCCATTCCTAGGAATCCCTCAATATGCCCTAAGATGCCTGCAGACCATTCAAAATGCTGCAGCATGATTACTCTTTAAGATCGCCAAACACCATTCTGCAATTCCAGTCATGGCTGCCCTGCACTGGCTACCAATTAAAAAAAGGATCAATGTTAAGGTCATATGTATGGTCCACTGAGCAATGCAGAGAAACATTTCCAGGCTGATATCTTGATCTGAATGGTCTTAAATACAAAATAATTTTTCAATAAAGAAGTCACTTTTTTCATATAACTTTGGCTTCCAGACTCAGTTTAATTATCTTTTGATCTGCAGCACAGTTGCGCCATTCAACAGCTGGCTTAGGGGTTGTTTGCATGGCAACTTGAACATTTTTGGAACTGGTGTGAGGTGCGGCATCGAGGACCCGCTGTTGCTTCTAGTGCTTTGGTTCTCTGCTTGCATTAGGGGTGACTTATATGTATTAAAAAGGAAAGTTTGGTCAAGAGGATAGCTTAAAATTGCACACACAGGATATGCAATTGCTTGCCTGAGACATGTTGAAAGGGCTAATTCAGTTGGCGGCTTAATCAGTGCTGCAGGCCCACTAGTAGCACTTAATTGACATGCCCTAGGAACATGAAATGTACTTTACTAAGGACGTATATGTAAATTAAATATGCCACTTTAGTATAAGCCTATGTTACCATGTATTAAGCAGAGAGCACATACACTTTAGCACTGGTTAGCAGCGGTATGTGCGCAAAGTCTTAAGGCCAGAAAAAAACGAAATCAGCAAAAACAGGTGATGTGAAGGCAAAAAGTTAGGGTGAAAACCACGCCAAGGATACCAGGTCTAACACTGGCTTGCAGACAAATGCTCTAGTTGGAACATAGCCCTATGAGTACTCTGCAGAGGATTGGACCACAAAGTGGGGTACTGGTCCTGTCTTTCTACAAAACTGGCAGACAGGAGAAGTGAATCAATTGTCTGAAACTATAGTACCGGTTTAGGTTTTCTCCATTCAAGTGTCTTTTTGAGGCTATTTTCAAGGCAGAACTATTGTTTAAAGTGATACTTTTGAAGGCAGAGTTGGTGCCATCCTTGATCACACTTGTCTTGGAGCACAGTCCTCACCTTTATCTTGTGCAAGGCCACGCTAGCAGTATCCAAATTGGGTCTCACTGGCCTCAATTATTTTGGCTCCATGGCACGCCATGGATGTACCACAGAGGCTGCAAACAACACTTAACATGCACTTCGGATGTTGGCACTAAAGACTGGGTAAGCACATAGAAGCAGAACTGAGCGGGCCTGTTTTGCCTCCTCTCCAGTGAATCAGATAAAAAGGTTTTATCACACTATTGATTCTCAAAACACTGTCTGCTGCCATCCACGTTATACATATATGCTACACCTATGACAGGAATCGTAGTCCACTGCCTCCAGATGAGGTCATGCTTGGTGTACCCCTGCAGGTCACAGTACAAGTCTTGAACATACACACCATCAAGGACAAGTCTAGGTATTTATGCACATGATACATTTGCATGACCTCCTGGCCAAATAAAAATCTCAGTATACTAGATACATGCAGTTGGGCAATTAGAGTATGGAGCTTGAGATTTACCATGCAGGGGACATTTCCACCCCAAGAGATGCCCCTCCCAGATCTGACTACTCACCTCTTTACTCCACAATCAGATAAGTGTGTGATCAGATAAGGAAATCCCGATGGCCACAACATGAACAATATGTTGTGGCAGCCATTATAAGACTCGAACATAGCTCCAGTGTCCTGAAAAAGACATTGAAAAAAATCGGCCACAAGGTGAGAACATCATGACCCCCAGGGTATCCCGGGGGGGATACCTCCCTTGATTGTCTCACTACAACATGGAGAGCAGACAGTGGCAGCTGTTACAGGACTCAGGGGCATATTACCAACGTTAAGCGATATTTATCGCTAACGATGATTAGCAACTAATTTTTTAACGCTAAGCATCGTCAGAAATTATCGCAGATAAACCTTGCTATAATCAAGATTTATCGCAAATGCGATAAAAAACGGCCGCAATGCATGAATATCGATATTCATGCATTACCGAGCTAATGCTCTTAGCCATGTTATCCACCTCCCATTGGATAACATTGCTAAGAACTGCTCAGGGCAGGTGTTAGTTTTTGGAGATATTCGCGCTTAGCGCGAATATCTCCAAAAGTTGGTAATAGGAGATAGCGATGTTAGCAACTGTTTCCAGTCGCTAACATCTTGGCACGCCCACTTTGCATGTCATTAGTGATAAATATCACTGACATGCAAAGTGGGGCCCAAGATGGTCGCTATCTCCTACTAGCTGTCGCTAACTGGTGTTAGCGACAGCTAGGTAATAGGGAGATAATTTTATCACCGCTTTCTTGGCTTTTAAAGCCAAAAAAGCAGAGATAAACCCCTTGATAATATGCCCCTCAGGGTTTTGGTCCCCATTGGACTACACTACAGTGAGAGCTTCTTTTTGACGGTAGAAAAAGGAACACATATGATGAATGACAACAGATTTTCATTACCATTTAAATCACTGTTGGTAGTGTTATTCTAATTTTAGGAATTCTGGTGAGCTCTCAGATTTTACTTGTGAAAAATACTAACCATCTGATGGGATTTGTTGAACCATGTTTGAATCATATTTGAGAGAAAATTCTTTTTGTCCATGATTTTTTCAGAAAGGTAATAGAAAGTGCTTAAGAAACTGTAACGTCACAATATATTCTCAGCCAGGTATAGATAAAGTCTGATATTCTGAGTAAAACGTACTTCCAAATGTAGCAGCAGCCTGTAGGTTCATTTCCATTGTTCTAATTCAGTTTTCCTTGGTATTCTAATGAACAACTACTGAGCTAACACCTAAATCCCATTTTGATGGAATGAAAGTTCTAAAACTTAAAATGTTTTCTTTAGAAACGACAGAAAGGAGGGGGTTCAATTTGTGAGTGAAACTATGGCTTGTGTCCTAGAATGCTAACTTGAGGACACATGTTCTGTTAGTTGTCAAATATCTTTTTCAGCCACGACAGTAGAACATTCTGACATGTAGACTGAAACATGTACCTTCAAACCCTGCAGCAGTCTGTCAGTTTACTCGCTAGTGATCAACTCAGCTTTAACACGGAGTTCTAATGTGCAACTAGAGTGGTAACATTCTGTTTTTTTTACAATAATGGGGCAAATCTGAACGCCATCTTGCTAGATTCAAAGCTGTAAAACTGATAGAAATTTCCTGCGTCCTCATCATGCACTGCTTATGAGCTCATGTTTTGCTTTACTCAAGAAATGTTAAAAGATATAATTGGTGCCATCCCTCATGACATCTCAGTCATTGCCTCTGGCCGGTCACTGCATACTATGGCATCAGGATTGGACAGAGTGCCTAGGTTCTGGCAAGGCCCTGCACTCAGATCTCCACAAGCAGTGGTTGGTCACATGTGGGGAGCTGGGTGAATGTTCAAGCCCCCGCCCAACCCCTAATATTTGTTGGATGCAGAGTCTGGTGTAACACCAGGCCTTGCATACAACCTCAATTGTCATTTCCAATGTCTCTGCATAGTTGTGGTTTGCCACTTGTGGATGGGTGGGTGTAAACCCTGGCCAGAAGCTAAGTCCTATGTTAAAATTGTCATACGTATGTCCAGGGGAATCATAAACCACCCACTTTGGCAGCTACTGTGGGGGTGGAGCTATTTTTGAGCCTTTCTTTCTGCAACTTGCCAGACAAAATCTCATAATTAACAGTATGAAGCAATTCAGCATCAACAAAAGAGCAAGCCGGGTTCAAAGAATAACAAAAGAGTAGTAAATAGAAAAGGGAAAGAAGGAAGGAATTTTGAACAGAAAGAAGTCCAAAAGGAAGGAGGGAAGGCTAGAGGGATGAGTAGGTGAATAATTGAGTGGGTGGAGGAATGAATCGGTAAAAGCATGAGTGAATGGGTAGGTCGGTAGACAGGTGAATGGATGGATGATAGATAGATAGATAGATAGATAGATAGATAGATAGATAGATAGATAGATAGATAGATAGATAGATAGATAGATAGATAGATAGATAGATAGATAGATAGATAAGTGAAAGGCTGACCGATTAACGGGATGGATAGGTGGGTGGGCAGGTGAAAGAATAGTAAAATAAAGGGATGGATGGATGAGTGGGTGAAAGGTTGAGTGAATGGATGTCAAAGTGAATGAATAGGTGAAAGACTGGCAGAGTGGACGAGTGGCAGAGTGGATGGAAGGATGATAGATAGATGGCATTGGTGAATCGATGAATGGATGGTATGGTGGATGGGGGATGAATGGAGGGATGGCAACGTGAATGGAAGAATGCATGGATGGATGGAATGGGTAAAGATTGAATGATACATGCAAAATTGGAAGGATGCTAGAATGTAAAGTTGAAATAGTTGATATTAGCAGGTGGATAGAAGGGTAAAAAGATGAATGTATAGATGCCTGGATGGAAGAGACAGGGAACTCTTCAAGGGAGGAGTTGGCTCACTTGAATCGCATGCTTTGTGTCATCAGAGCTTTGATTTCAAAGTGAGTGGTAGTTTCATTTTCTGCCTACTCCCTTGATAATGCCTGAAAATTGTGTGCCATCTACGTTTTATGCTTGCAGAGTATTGGGTGCAGGGCTTTTCCAGAACCTAGGCACTGGTGTTTTACTATGTTTTGCAGAATACGATATGCCGTATGTTGCACGCACATTCTACTGCTCCCCAACAAGTTAAATACTTGGAAAAGCTCACTTTGTTGCTAGAACACAACCAATAAATTTGTCATATCATCATATTCAAGCACTTGGTTTAACTAATATTTCGAACCTGATAGTAAGTGGCCAACCAGATGTGATAGTCTTACCTGATAAAAACATCTGACAGTGAGGTATTCAAGGTGCATGGCGTGCGTGAATGGTCACATACTCTGAGGAAAGGTTTGCATATTTTGGTGCTTAGTGCACAGAAATCTGCATGTGACAGTGAATGCCATACACTTTTACACTTTCAAACTGTGGCAGGTTTGACTGGCACAATTTAATGAAGGATGAGGCCTTTATTGCATCCGGTAATTACAGGATGTGGTAAATACCAAGCAATAAAGAAATACAAACCCAGTGCAAACAGGGGTTAATGTAGGAGTCAGAAATGTCCAAAGTACTCAAAATCAGGGCCTCAGAAGTAATTTTAAGAATACCTTCATCATACATAAATGTTTACAAATTGATTATTTTTCCTGATGGTACTGTGAATAAGCATGGGCGGATTTTGCGGATCCACGATTCGCGGATTCAGCGGATTCACGGATCGTGGATCCGCAAAATCCGCGGATTCAGCGGATTTGCGGATTTGGGGGCGGGGCTTCCTCGAGCGTGTGGGCGGGGCCAAACGGACGGGGCTTCCACGCGAGCGCACATGCCTCTTGTGTGTCTAAAAGGTCAGAGACCGATCAGAGCAGCAGATTAAGAGACAGAAGCCCCTGGTCACAGGAACAGCACGGGGGTTGCGCTCGTATGCTGAATGAGTCACTGCATTTGCGCTTCAACTAGTTCCAGCGACCAAGTGTGTGTCACTATGCAATCGCGCCGAAGTGCGCAGGGGTCCCTTGAGTGAAATGTCCATCATAGTGGGTAAATGGCGGGAAGACGGTGCACACCTCGAGTGTGTGGGCGGGGCCAAACGGACGGGGCGTCCATGCGAGCATGCCTCTTGTGTGTATAAAAGGTCAGAGACCGATCAGAGCAGCAGATTAATTTTTGGGCTGATGAATGAGTCACTGAATTTAAGCTTCAACTAGGGCACATGCTTTATTGATATTTGCAAGTGTTTCCTGTTGAGGTTTATTTTTTTGTGCCAGGACCGTCGTGCCCGAATGAACCCTGCCCTTCATATTTATTCAAGAAGACACCACTGTTGAAATAATTTACGATGGCGCCGGCAAGCTGCCAGCGCCATCCTGCAAAAGTTACTTAATTAGCTTCAACAGGAAGCTCCAACTGCTAAAATAAAGCAGGCGCTCGAGCCCCTGCTGTATCTTATCTGTTAGAGCTTCCTGTTGAAGCTAATTAAGTAACTATTGCAGGATGGGCGCTGGCAGCTTGCCGGCGCCATCGTTAATTAGGCGCGCTTGAACTTTTGACCGCAAAATCCGCTCCGATCGCGGATTGCGGATTTTCGGCAAATCCGCGAGAGTTCGCGGATCGCGGATTTGCCGAAAATCCGCAAAATCCGCGATCGGAGCGGATTTTGCGCTCATGCTTAACTGTGAAGACAACTGTAAGGATTTTCTGCATGAGACGCCGGTAAATTTAGGCGGCATAACAATGCAAAAGAGGAAGCTTATCTGAAAATACAATCTTTTCAAATCTCTGTCTTCTCAACAGCCATGTAAACATATAGGGAGGCTTACATGAACTGTAGCAGTAATATATGGTGACATAAAGTTTACAGCAAAAAAGTGCAATAAGGCTTCTTTTTACATCATACAAAAAAATTATATTTTTGCAATGACAAATCAAAATGCAGTGGCCCATATTTCACACAGCCTGTCATTTTAATATACTGTTACTTTCGAACTTCCACAAATATCAGTAGGGTAGTTATTTTATTTTCATGAAGATTGATCTGTAATGCCAACTTAAATTCTGCATACGTATATACGTATATATAGCTTGTAAAGCCTGTTGATGCACTCACCTTTCCAGATGAGATAATTGAATGCTTCAGTCTATAATTTATAACAATTCTGACTCCAGCATTACCTGACAGGCATTACTTATACACAGTTAGCACAATTCCCACTGCACGGATCAAGAAAACGCACAATCTCCTCTCGCTGTTAAACGTAGGTTTGTAGAAAAGAGACAATTAGCTGGCCATGACTTCATAATGTACGCTAATAATACGTAGTTGTATGTTTGCCGATTATTACACTGCACAATTTAATGCATTTTTCTTTAGGCACCAACGTGCGATAAAACATTTAGGTGGTCGCTTGGGACCGTATTTATGACCCAGTTTGCGTCGCTCTTGCACCAAGGTGCAAGATCAATGCAATGCAAGATCAATGCAAAACTTAAGTCAGATTTCAGTCACGGAATAACACTTTGGTGGCTTTGAGTGGCTCAAAAGATCTAGAATAACGCAGTGCAGCACAAATCGGTGTGTTGCGTTACTTTGTCCTGGGAAGGAATTCCATGGGCGTTGTGTAGGAGTTTACACGCAACGCCCATGGTTTCATATGCATTTCCGAATTTACAAGTCCTTGTAAACCTGAGAATGCACCAGCAAGATACCCCGACCCAGGAGAGGTGTAACAAAGAGAAGTATCTTTATTTCTCCCCTGAACTTCCTCTTTCTATGTGTGGTACATTTTGGAGAACACATAGAAAGTGGAAAATGCCTCTCAGGATTATTTTTGTGCAGGAAGGTATCCCTTCCTGCTCAAAAACAATTCAGCATGCAACGCAGGTGCTAGGCTGCCAACGGACGTCAGCACATGGAGAAACGTCAGGGATGCGCTGTATGCCTTAAATGCAGCGCATTTCTCCCCTTTTCGTGTGACACACTGCAGCACGGCAAGATGACTTGCTGTGCTGCACTGTGTCAATATTCTATAAATATAGTCCTTAGTATTTAGGTTTCGAAATTATTAGTGTTACCTAACCGTTGATGTAAAAATTGGGACCAAGGTAAATAGAGGCATAAAAAAAGGAAAAAGGGAATGTGGTCTGAGAGCGATTATGGAAATATTAAATTTGCAGTTGCACATTTTCATCTTCAATCATCAAATCAATCATTTGTAAAGCACACTACATACCCGCGAGGGTCTCAAGGCGCTGGGGGTGGGGGTGCTACTAATCAAACTGCCAGGTATTGACTATCCTCCTGAAGGTCAGCAGGTCTTGGGTCTGTCGTAGGCTCAGCGGGAGGGTGTTCCATGTCTTGGCGGCGAGGTGGGAGAAGCATCTCCCACTGTTGGTTGTTCTTCGGATGCGCGGTATGGTGGCGAATGAGAGGTCGGCGGAGCGTAGCTGGCGGTTGGGGATGTAGAAGGAGAGCCGTCTGTTGAAGTAGGCTGGGCCGGTCTTGTGGAGTGCCTTGTGTGCGTGGATGAGGAGCTTGAAGGATATTCTCTTGTTGACGGGGAGCCAGTGCAGGTTTCTCAAGTGGGGGGGTGATGGGGCCGTGGCATGGTACGTTGAGGATCAGTCGTGCCGAGGGGTTTTGGATGTGTTGTCGTCGTTTGATGATCTCGGTCGGGGCTTCCGCATAGAGGGCGTTTCCTTAGTCGAGTCTGCTTCTGACGAGGGCCCGGGTGACTGTCTTTCTTGTATCTGTCGGGATCCATTTGTAGATCTTGCGGAGCATGCAGAGGGTGTTGAAGCAGGAGGAGGAGACGGCGTTGACTTGCTTGGTCATCGAGAGCGTTGAGTCGAGGATGATTCCCAGGTTGCGTGTGTAGTCGGTGGGTGTCGGGGCTGCCCCCAGTGCCGTCGGCCACCAGGAGTCGTCCCAGGCTGAAGGGTTGGAACCGAGGATGAGGACCTCCATCTTCTCTGAGTTCAGCTTCAGACGGCTGGTCTTCATCCAGTCGACGACGGCCTTCATTCCTTCATGGAGGTTGGCTTTGTGGTGATGGGGTCCTTGGTGAGGGAGAGGATCAGCTGAGTGTCGTCGGCGAAGGAGATTATATTAAGGTCGTGCTGTCGGGCTACGTGTGCGAGCGGGGCCATGTAAATGTTGAACAGCGTTAGGCTGAGGGAGGATCCTGGGGATTCATCATAGGTCCTTGATCATGGTGTAATAACTCTCCTCTCCCAACCACTCCAACTCGGGTTTATTGATATCGGAGTTAATGGTAATTCTGGGCCGGCAGGGGGGTAGTTATTGGGTATTTACGAGGTGAATTCTGAGTCTGCTCTAAAATGGGTTGTAACTGACAGAAAACAAAATACCAAATACGATTCTGTAGGTTCGTCTTCATTACCCCTTGGAGTCTCACCTGGAGACAATGGATGCTTTCAGCAGCTGCAGTCTCTGGGTGAAATACAGATTCTCCCCAAAAGCTGCCCAAGACTTTGCAATTTTCCCTAAGCAGGTGGTTCTTGCTACTGGCCCATCGCATTTACCATCCACTCGTAACGAGAGCTTTAGTGGCAGATGAATAAATCAGGTAAACAACGGAAAATAATGTTGAATACAAAAAATTTGAAGCTTAAATTGCATTTCCGCATCTCTATATACACACACTGGAGCAGAGGCATGCCTTCCGCATTCCCAGAATGTCCATCACAAGAATGATATAATTTTAGAGGAGGCATAAGGTGGATTGCATGTTTCACAAGAAAGGGCTGAATAAAAATGGATGGAGAGAATGCCGGCCACTACCTGAGATCGTGAGTTTGACATTGTTCTGATGACATCAACATGATATCAACATCAATATATATAACGCAGTTAACGCCATTTATTTGTCTTCTTCCAGAGGAACTAATACAGTTTGGCCTGATACCATTTTCTTGGAAGTTACTGTTGCTCTGGCTGGCCTTTGCAGAAACGCTAAATTATTATAGGACCATTAGGAATATGGCTTTTAATAGTGAATCGTAATTTTTTTTAAGGCAGATCAGAAAGGTGTGTTAGGAAGTTCGAGATTCTGGGAGGATGACGTGAGTAAACATTTTTTTCTGCTCTGATTGCACTAGAATATTCCGTGTTTTAAAAACCTTAGGGGCATATAACAAGGATGGCGTTAAAATTATCGCCGCTTTAGCTGCAGGAAACTGCCGCTAAGGCGGCGATAATGGGCTTGATAATATGCCTTTGTGAATTCCCATAGAAGCCCATGTACACACAAGAACATGGGCTTCTATGAGAATTCACAAAGGCATATTATCAAGCCCATTATCGCTGCTTTAGCAGCAGTTTCCTGCCGCTAAAGCGGCATTAATTTTAACTCTGTTTCTTGATAATATGCCCCGAGATCTTTGTAGAGTAGGTGCCTCTTTAAAAGGTAAACGTGTCTGTCTGGCAAGTGTTCTATTGACACCATGTCCTTGAATATCTTGGAAAGAGACTTAGAAAATGCACAGGCCTCAGTATCCAATTCATGCATTTATTTATTATTGCTATTTGTAACACACGGGTGTTAGGAGAATCACATAGTTTCTTGTAGTACAAAGAAATAATTTAATGGAAATGCATTCAGTATCACAAACTAAGATGCAGTGAGATGAAAATATATTTTGGGAATGAGCAAAATGTTAAAAATCGTTCTAATCAATGATTTCAAAATGGTGAATAAATTAGGTGATTGACATATGTTTTCAATGGATGATTCAGGTTCAGGGTTCTCATCTGGTGAGAGATTATATCAGTGTTGCTGATGTTTTTGTTATTTTCAAAGTATTATTCGGAAACATAATTGCTTCTCATTTCGTATCATCCTCCTGTTATGCAGTCATTGCATATAATGAGTGTGGGAGGGAAGGCCTAAATTCATGTCTTTGTATGATTGTCATCAGAAGGTAATTCTGGCTTGCAATGTTGGCAGCAAAGCTCATCGGAAATAGAGGCAATATGATCAAATTTTTCACAACCTAAGGCAAGCACAAATCTACATACACCAAACCTCCTGGATTGTGGTCAACGTATTTGACCACCAGCCCTTTAGGATGATGTCAACATAGTCTAAATGTGATACAACCACAAATTGAACAACGTCTCTGAATTCCGGTGGTAATGTCATTGGTATCAGCTTTGTATGTACCTTTAATTCTGATGAGTCGAATACGAGGATATATTGTTATGCTTTAGTAGATGGTGAAACCCAGTGATATGGTGTAAGGGATTAATGCTAGTGAAATGCTTGAAAGGGACATTTTATTAAGCAATGAATGGGCTATTGTGGAAGTTGTAGTAGAAGAGAAATAGCTATATCAGAACCCAGTTAGATAACTAGGGGTTCATCAACTCCATCTGGTACTCTATATTAATTTTTGAGATAGCATAGTCAAAGTAATTTGGCATTGTAAATTAGACCTGCATACTGGGTCAAACACCGGATCCTTGGGTGTCATATGCATAATGCTGTACCCAGCAGTTCCATGTAAATTTTGAGAAAACCTCCAGAGATGTCTCAGATGGTGGGCTAAAATAAGGTGACTTGAAGGATTGAACCTTCAAACACTGAGATCTGGAGCAGATCAAGGATGAAAAGTCCCATTGATCCCACTATTATGAAAAAAGGTTTATCAAGAGTGTCTCAAAAAACTAATATTAAAAAGCACAGAGAGGTCGAGTAGGACCAGAAAGCATTTGCAGACATCAAGATTGCCACTCCAGTCTACATGTCTCTGCTGTATCTTGAATCATAGATAACTTGAAGTAAACTCATTTTACTGTGCATAGGAATATTGGCAAGGTATTAATGTTGCTAGGGACGAAAGTTTACAGATAGTTCAATGGAATGGGGCATCAATATGATTTGGTCTCGTTGAGCCGTTGATGGAAAATTTAAGGAAATATTTAAAGTTAGAGTGGTAGAGTGTAATGCCAATGTTACAGTGTTTAACATATGTAGGGTCTTCTGCTTAGTAAGACAAGATTAGACTGTGAAAATAAGTCCTTTATGCATTCTCACTACAGTAAGGTTGTTGGATACTTGAGAGTATGGGTGATTTTATGCTATGCAAATTTTATTGCTGGAGAATTCGACTATGTTGTGAAGTACAACAATGATATAATGATTCTCATGGTTATGATAAGGGATCAGGTTTCTTTAATGTTTAACCTAGTGTTCATCATATTTTCTAGTTCTCTTAGAAGAGGTTTGCAGATATGTACATCTTTTGAGAACGAAATAGTTATTTTGTGTTTGATAGAAGTGCAAAAGCTGTTTAATGGAATATAGATTGTTATAATTGCAGTTGTTGACAAATTCACCTGCTTTTTCTAGGATAGATAGAGTGAAGCAATGAGTAAAAATCAGAAGGCAAGTTTGTATAGTGAGATCTTATTAATTTGAATTCTCTGATTTTTGTTGAGTTTAACTTTACTCTTGGTTTGAACAGAAATGCTGGCTTCCTTCAAGTGATAACTCGATGGTCAGGGTCGTCAGGTTTCAAAAGTGCATGTTTTAATGGTTTTAAGAGGTGTCATAAATATTAGGAATCCAAAATGTTAACTTTGTTATGAATCAAGAGAAAAAATCATTTAAAATTTCACGTTCTAGGAAAGTATTTTTCAGTTCTAGAAGCATAATGTTCCTGACGATGCTCAATGGAACGTCAAAGACTACCAAAAATATGTCAATGGTATTGTGAAAACATTGTTGGTTTGTTCTGGAAGGAGAATTATGCCTAAGATGGCAATGGGTGATAATGTTTCAGTGATGACTAGTATTATGAAATTATTTGATTTTCAAATATTTTGAAAACCTTATTTGCAGAGTGGCTGTATATTAACATTCATTTTAGGTTCATATCCAGGAGCATTGATGTGGCACTGGAGGGAAGTTGAGCTTAGTAGCTAATTCTGTTGCCAGAGCTTTGGTATGGTGAAAAATAGCCTTCAAATAGGAGAAAGTGAGTATGATTCTAATGAGATTTTTGGTTATTATGTGTCTCTCTGTATGCTTTAGTATACATTAAACAATTTAATCTGGAATTAGGTTCCGAAGGTCTGTGTTCTTTCCCAAAAACTGTACCTTGTAACCCCAATTGGCACCTCTGTGGCCACATATCAGTCCCTTATACAATGTTCCATGGGTATCAAGGGCACTGTGGCCAGGGAAGGCCTCTAAGGGCTGCAGCACTTATTGTGTCACCCATAGAGGTCCTGTACCTTTACACACACACACACACACACACACACACACACACACACACACACACACACTGCCATTGCAGGCTGAATTATTTGGTGCAAAACAAAGTGAAGAGTCAACATGGCACACATTGTGCCATGTCTACAACCTGCTGCCCTGGCATAGGTCAGCCACCCCACTAGCTGGGTGCACTATACCAGTGGTGAGGGTACAAGTGCACGAGCACTGTACACCTACAGCATCTAAGCCCATTCTAAGTGCAGTACTACCGCTAAGAGTATATGGTGCTGGGAGTTTGTCATTAAAAACTCCACAGCAGCATAATGGCCTTTCTGAAAACTGGGATGTTTGGTATCAAACTTCTCAGCACATTAAACCCACTCTGATGCCAGTGTGGGATTTAATCCCACACTTCCCCAGGCCAGAAAGAGTCATCTGTGGCAGGAGAGCTTCAAAGGCCTTGCCGCCTTTGTAATGTTAACCCCAGCCTCTCCTGCTATAAGCAGCAGGCCCTCTTCCTGGTGGAAAAAGAGGCAGGAAAAATTAGCCAGCCCAGAAGATATGCCCACCTCAGCCAACCCCACACCTCAGGTGGGGGAGGCGAGGTGAAGCTCACTCTTCAGTGACCCCCATCTTGCAGTTGTCAGGCACTCCTCAATCAGGATTAGGGATTAGGGATTGTGCTCAATCTCCCATGCGGGGTGAGAACACCAACGGAGTAGTCACCCTAAGGTCGGTAGCCAATTGGCAACTGACTTCAAGACCCTAAATTGCCACCTAAATACAGTATTTATGGGACAGCCCTGAACCAAGAAAACAGATTCCTGCAACCTACGAATAAGAACGACAAAAGAAGACGCCCAGCAGAGAAGACTGAAGAGAAGAACTGACTTGGCCCCAGCCCTACAGGCCCGTCTTCAGTTTCCAAAGATCCTGTACCAAAAGGTACCTTGTCCTGCAGCCAGCGACTGACTGCCTTTAACAAGGACTGGATCTCCTGTGAACAATATGTCTGTTCAAAAGAAACTCCCAAGATAGACCCTGAGCCTGCTGAGGACAAAGACAGCCAACGCCTGGAACCACCAGTGCACCCATCTCCTACGGCCCCCGTCAAATGGCCCACCCATCCCAGTGAGGTTCCCCAGTGCTCCAGAATCCGAGTCCACTGCAGGCTAACCCCTCGAGGACTCCTTGACGTCGACAGCAGCCTCTGCACGGAGACCCCAACCGTTAAGGTGAAATCTGACCTTAAAAGACACCCCTGCATCCAGCCGCCGTGCACCCTAGAGAAAAGAACCTGAGGTCTACCTACATCCCGAGCCCTCCAACTTACCTGCCCATCTGTTGGTTCCTCCTTGAAGTCTTTCTGGACCAAGCCTGCAGCTAACAACCAAAACCGGACATCCCCATTAAAAACATCAGGCCACCCAATGCCAAAACAGAACCCTGCACCCAGCCACCCCTGCACTGCTGCAGGTGTATTTTTTGTGCTAAACCGGATCCCCCTTTGCCCCGAGCCTAACACCAGGAGCTTGGCTCCCACAACCCAGTGGCCTGCTCGTAAACACCCACCAACTGGAGGCCCCCTATCCCCTATTGGATAACATAGGGTCTCAGCACTCTGCGCCCGGCTGTCCTAGTGCCCCTGAGGGTGTAAAAAGAGTGAATCCTTGACCCTGGAGGAACCCTTGTTCTTACCACAGAAACTCAACCCCAAAGACCGAGTACATACCTGGGAACCGTTAACTTCATTTCTCTCCATAGGAACGTATTGAGTGTGTAGTTCATTTGCATGGAAACCTGAAAAATGACAATTGTGCAAAACTGATTTTACTTACCTTTTGTTTAGGACATGTCCCAGTGTGATATCTAGGCATATGACTCTGAGTAATTAAAGTAACTTAAAAAGTAATCTAAAAAGTAATGAAAAAGTAATCTGTATAGTAATTACAATACCTTGACTTACCTGTATTTCAAACCACTGCATTTGAACTTGCATTCACTTGAAAACACAGCATAATATTTTGCAAAGCATTTATTTCATTTACCAGTGCCAGGCTTGACTTGGATATACAAATAAAACAACTTAACAATATTTTTATACAAAGAAAATTGGTCTGAGTTCAGTCTTTGAGTGTGTGACATCATTTGGTGATTGAGTGTGTACAACAAATGCTTAACACTATCCTCTGGTAAAGCCTTACTGCTCGCCTACACTCCCACAAATAGAGAGTAAGGTGCTATCTACCTTTACCTCTGCCTACCTTTGGTGTTCCACTGGACTCTTTGCACACTATACTTTATTTTGGTACAGTATATACAGTGCCAGATTTCTACAGCTTTTAGACATGATGCTGCAATTTTGTTTATTTGCATACATAAAGTAGGATTAGCATTGTGTCAATCTTTTGTATACATGCTGTAAATACTTTATAGATGTGTAGTATACTTAGACTTTGGCCTGAATAAATGAGCCAGCAGGTAACATTGGGCACTGTAAGTGAACAGGTTTGATTTGGCAAAGATTTTAGAGGAAGCCACATGTCTGGGAGCCTGATTTACAGAGTGTATCTATGACAAGAGTTGGATGCTCACTTACACAGTGATTGCTGACGTATTTCGAAAACTTCAATTGTCAAAAGAATGTGAGTAGGTGACCCTTATTTCTCTATGTGAAATGATTGCAGAGATTATGATAAATGAAAATGTGGTTGTGATGAAAAGACGAAGATTAGTCTGTGTTAAAAATCCATAGCATATGTCAATAGAAAAGATTGTTAGAAAATAGAGTTATATTTAAAAACGTGAATAGGCGAAAAACATTTTTGTACTGTGATAAATTTACTGAGTGATACAAGTAAAGCTGACCCTTGTACAATAGAACTAGAACATAAAAGGACACAATTAGAGCATGATGTTACATGTTTAAATTTTACATTGAAATTGAAGTAAAAAGCAGTATAACTGGAACACTATTAAACACTGTACTGCTATAAATCTATTGTAAAACCAATTTTCCCCCAATGCATTTTTTGTAAAAGAAAATATTGCGATTCTGGCAAAAAAACAATGCATTGTAATACACCCACTAAAGACATGTTTTAGTCATTCAATAAAATATAAACCAAATTCTAAATGTATGCTACTTAAAAAAATACCCTTTCTTTCTACGTGTGTGGTGCACTTGATGAGATGTGAATTCTCTGCAGAATCTCTCCGATTTTATGTCATGCCTACACTTCCAGTCTATTAAAAAACAAAGTTTACAATGTACAGTAGCTTACAGAAAAGCTCTCCCTTAGCAAGGGTTCCGAACATCTCTAACTACAATGAAAACCCCAAAATTAATCAGTGGCAAAGCATGCATTTCAATGAGTTTGAATATGATTACCTTTATTTCCATACAATCTAATGTCATATTGGCCGTTTCTATATTGTCTATTATCCTGGCCATATTTCTGCAATCATTTAATTTGTTACTTTTAACTACTATCAATGGCAAAAGAGGGCATGTGATGGTCTAACACTGCAAACTTCTGATCCCTACGAAGGCTTTCCTGTATAACAAGTTTTCATTCAATAAAGAACAGTGTTCAGTAAGGATTCTGTGTAAAAGCAGTTAATAACAGTTTAAATGTTCAGAGGTGCCAGGTATTACAGTGACTACTGCTAAAATTAAGTGATCTTAGACAACCTTGTCAAGTGACAGACAAACTACCAATATGGCTGCTATAATGCTTGGAATCAATATGTAGAAATCTATCATTTAGAGGGCTTGATCACTAAGTCCATCTAAGTGAGTTATAAGGCTTAATTTATTTTGGCCTTTCATAAGTCAGACTACGGCATGGACCAATGCTTCTAGAGAAATCAAAGAATAATATGGCAAGCCTTTGAGAAGGGCATAGCAGCCCTCCACAACTGATATCAGTGAAGACCTTCCATTGCAGCCATGCTACTTGGAACTGTTTACAGCGAGTGATGTAAAATTGTGTAAATAAAAAAATCCGAGGATTTGCCACAATGTCTGAGGGTTGGGAACGCATTTTCATACTTTTTATTTGTCAAACAACAACATTCAATTGTGGTCTTCTATTAGTTAGGAGATAAAATTCCACTTTTGTCAGGTCCGGTCTGAGATAGGTTGTAAATGTCCTATTACTTACTAGTAATCTTCATTACTCCTGGTACCGTTGTCCTTGTCCCATTCCTTAACTAAGTGGAGATGACTATCTCCGCGATAGAAAAAAAGAAAAGGAGCATGCTGGGATACCCACTCCCTCCCACTGGGAGTACATAAGCGGTACCATCTCAGCATGCAGCCTGAAAATAGCAAGCCAACAAACGGAAGGCCGGTCACCAGGGAGGGGCGTAAGGAATGGGACGAGGACAACGGGACCAGGAGTAATGAAGATTACCGGTAAGTAATAGGACATTACCCCCAGGTCCCTCCTGTCCTTGTTCTATTCCTTAACTAAGTGGAGAATACCAAAGCAGAGAACCCGGCCTTCCGTACCCCACCAACGCCAAGGGCACCAGACTGACAAACAGCACCCCACAGAAACCAAATGGAGCCCACACGAAGGAGAAAAACACAGGAAGGAGCACACAATCAAGCAAGCTCCCAACCAAGCGGACAGAGCCAAGACCCCAAAACCAGCAGGGGGTGACCAGACAAAAAATACAAGAAACCCCCCCCAAACAAGCCAGAAGGGGGCCACACATGCAGGGTCAAGCCCCAAGAGAACAACCAGAGGGGCCGGAACCAAGCCCAACCCCCCTGAACGACAAAAGGAAGTCCAGGTGAAGCGGGCGCGTCCCAACTGCCAAGAGCAGAGGAGAACAGACCACACAGGGTGGCATGGCCGAAGACCCAGGAAGGAACAAAGCAGAGGCAAGACATGACCAACCACAGGACCACCCAAACACACCAGGGGAAGCCACCAGCAGAGCCGCAAATACAAAAGAGGGCAGAACCAGACAAGCAAACAGGCACTCACCCAGAGGAACAGCCAGGAAGAGAAGGGGGCAGGGACCCAAACAAGCCCCCCTCCCATGCCCTGTGAATATTTGGGTCAAGCGACACTTAATGCGCTGATAAAAATTACTTTTGAGAACCCAAAAAACCATTTTGTGTTACCAAACGCTATACCCAGGTTCTGAGGGACACCGGGTTGCACCACTTCGTTATTAGACCCCCCCAAGCCGAAAACAGCAGTAACAGGGAACCCGGAGGCCAGAAACCCCCAAAAGGACCATGCCACAGGGCAGGACCGACCAAAGGCCAACCCCAGCTGAGACACCGCAGAGTCGCAGGAACCAAAAGGCCACCCCACTGGGAAAAGAACCTGGGGCACAAGAAACGACCAGGCCCGAGGCACACCCCCAAAGCAGAAAACACCGGGATAATAAGCCCATCAACCCACCCAACGGAGGACAGAGAGAGCAACGAGCTCAACCCAAAGCATACCCAGCAAAAACCAGGGCACAACCAATAAAAACAACAACAGAGGCCAAACACGGAACTGTGGAACCAAAACCCCAGAACCGGAAAGAAGGAAACAACACCAACTAAGAGCCGACCAAGCGCCAGGAGGAGAAAGGAGGGCACCAAGGAACCACCGAAGGTGAACCCCAAGAGGCAGAAGGTCAAAACAGGAGAGACCAACAAGGAGGCCGACAGCCCAACCCTGCAGGAGACCCACAAATGCCCAAGGAGCCAGCCGGAGAACTGGCAGGCCAGCCAGCCAGCTAGGAGGCACACAACAGAGCGCCACCAGGACCCAGAAGGAGAGGCAAAAAGAACCCCCAACTAAGAAGGGGCTCAGGGAAAGGCACAGCAGCTAGACACAGCCATGCCACCCAGAGAGCAGAGCTGAGGGAGGAATCCCAGCAGCCCACACAACGGACACAGCACCAGAGCAAGCCGAAAAGGAGACGCACAGGAAAGGACAGAAGACCAGCCCAGGACCGCGACAAAGCCAAAGAGTACGAGCGGCCAGGAAAGGACCCAAGCAGGGACCAAAAGAGGAACCCAAACAAACAAGGGGCCACAGCACAAAGCGTGAAACAATCAAGCCGAGAGGCGCACCAGCGACCCAAACGCACAAGCGAACAGGGGGCCAAACACAGGGACCGCAATGGCAAACCCAACAGAGGCAGAGCCCAGGCCCCAAGAGTAAACCGGAACAACCCAGGCACCAGAAACCAAAGGAGAGGAGCCTGGAGAAGCCAAAGACACACCACCGAACAGGGGAGTTGGAACAGACTCAAATAAGGGGAGAAGGAACACCCCAGAGTCAACAAGAGAGCAAGGGCCACAGACACCACAGGCCGAAAAGAGCCCGCGCGGGCGCACAGTCCCAACGAAAGGCCCCCAAAGAGAAAAAACCAGAACCCCAGGCAAAGCCAACCGCAACCCAGAAGTGGAACGAGAGGAGCGGGAAGCAACAAAGCAGCCCACGCGCCAGGGGAGGCCCACACCCAACACCTACAAGCAGGGAAAGGGCACAGCAGATAGGGCAGGGTCCAGGAGCCGGGCACCCAAAGAACACGGGCCACCCAAGGCAGAGGCCAAGGAAGACCAACAACATCCAGCCACCACAGGAGGCAAAAGGACTGGCAGGCGAGAAAGCAAGCTCAACAAGCCAACACCAGCCAGAACCCACCAGGGCCCCACCCAACCCCGCTCCAGAGCCAACAGACCAGCAAGGCAAAGTGTCCCCCAGAACCGAGGAAGGACACAGCAGCCCTCCCCCCGGAACAAGGGGTAGGACACAGCGAACCAGCGGAAGGCAGACAACCCTAAGCACAGGGCAAGCTAAAAGCACCAAGAAGGAGGCAAGAAGTGCCCAACAGCGAAAACCACAGGCAGGCACCCAGACAGGCAAGCATCTGGCCCGAACCTACAGAAGGTCATGAACCAAAGGGTGGACAGGGCGCAGGCAGCCAAATGAAGCCCAAGAGCAGCAAGGCACCAGGACCCAAAAAAGGGCAAAAACGCCCGACAAACAGTCAGTGGCGACCAAAACAGGCCACAGCAACCGGCAAACCCAGGCACCAACCAGGGCCGACCAGGGAAATCAGAAGCCTGCAGGGCAAGACGGCCCAAAGAGACACCCGGCCAAGCAAGCAGACACCAACCCAGGGAGGAACCAGGGCCGACCCGGCCAAGCCACAGGGTGGGCAGCAGGTTCAACAGAAGCCAAGGCCGCAGTCCAGCACAAGCAAGCAAGAAGCCGCCAGGCGGCATGCACCAAGGGGACAGGCTAACAGCCGACCAACAGGGACCGACCCTCAGCCTAGATGCCAACCAGCAACAAGCGCCAAGCAGGTGAAAAGCCAGAAGGCCAGGGAACATACAACCCAAAGAGGAAGCCCCGAAGTACACCCTCCCCCTCCCTCCCCTCCTCCCCAGGCAGAACCCACAAAAAAGGGCAGCGACCCAGGGGAAACCACAGCCCAAGACAGGACAGTGAAGGCAGGGCAGCCAACACCACAGGCAGCCAAAGAAGCCAAAGGACAACCAGGAACCCAGAAGAAGGGGGCAGCGGAGGCAGAGAACCAGTCCGAAGACACTAAGGGCCCAGGACCAATACAGCAAACAAACCCACAGCACACTGAACCAGCAAAGCACAGAGGGCCTGTTTGCAGGAACAGGAGCCCACAAAGAGAAGCCCCAACAGGAATGCACCAGCAGCAGAAGGGACCTGAGGAAGACGGGAATCAACAGCACTGGAAGAAGCAAGGAACCCATAAGGTAAGGCAACAGGGAGACCAGCCGAACCCAGCCCAACAGCAGAAAGCAAGTAGCACAAGCAGGAGTACCCGGAAACAAACCAGGACCAACCCCAGAGAGCCAGACATCAACGAAAGCAGACAAGACCAGGGGCACACAGGGATGCATGGCCGAAAGCCAAGACAGCCCAACAAGGGAAGCACCCACACAACCACAGCACCAGGTACCCCAAAAGCGGCCCCCTATCCAGGCACTACACAGGCTCGATGCCCCACAACCCCAGGGACCAGACAAGAACACGTGCGTCCAGGCCAGGAAGGCAGGCGGCCTAACATGGAACCTGCAGAGGAAGAAGCAAAAACAGCAACCAGCAGGACCCAGCAAAAATGGAATTGCGCGCATGCATGTGGGCAGGGGGCCGCGTGGATCCAGGCAGCCCCCAAAACCAGCAAACCACTGTAGATGTTGGCTGGGGACTAAACGCAAAGATATTAGGGGGAATTGTGTAATCATCAATTTTAGGTATCCCGGAGTGGTCAATCATATTCTAGAGTGGGGAGGCTCACTCTTTGACCTCTGGGGTACTTCTACTCACAGGACCCACTTCTGGGAAGGCCAGCTCCTACTTACTTCCACTATGGGGATCCAACAGTAGAATAGAATCTACCGATAGCAAACAGCTTCAGTGCCCTGAATAACGTAGATTGACTAACCCTTATCCTGGGCCCGAATGAAATGGTCGATATTGTTGTTGGGTGCTCGGCGGAGGAGAGTGTGAGGGTGGAGGCGGGCGCTTTCAAGAAGGACCAAAGGTCGCCGGGTGATGGATTCTCCGTGCCCGCGCCAAGCCCAAGTCTAATGACTAGATCTCCAGGGGATATGTTGAAGCGGGCTCCTTCTGTTCACTTATCTACTTTAGCGGGTTCTGCTAGGGCAGAATCCACCTTAGATAGTTCTGAAGGGGTTGGTCCTCATAGAGCTCTAATTGGCTCCTGGAACCTAGCAGGGCTTGGTTCAAAGCTATCTAACCCGGAATGGGGGGAGTTGATGGACAAATATGATTGGTGTCTCTTTCAAGAGACTTGGATGTTGACAGCCCCACAAAGGGTGGGTTTTGCAACATTCCACATACCGGCTGTCCAGGGACCCAGGGGAAGACCTTCGGGGGGATTGTGCATTTGGGAGCTTCATATCTGGGGTGTATAGTTAAAGTATTTGATTCTCATTCCCCGGATATCCTTTGTATCGCACTTAAATTCCCGGACGCTACGACGGTGGTGGTATTTAACATTTATTTGTGCCCTACTCCGCAATCATTGGGGTTATCTATGCTAGAAGTCCTTGATCAACTTTTTTTTTATTTCCCTCACCTATCCATAGAATTCTTGGGGGTGATTTTAATTGTCACTTCGAACCCTTGGATGGGATTCCTTCTGACACCTCAGATGAGGACTCGTCTTGGCACTTTCAGGAGTGCTCAACACTAAATTGCACAACTGTGGTCTCAAACATATGTGTGTAACAGATGTGCTCAGTTGCATCTCTCATAACCGATGTGATGCTACAAATATGACTGGGGAGACATCCCTTAAGGATAATAACCCTCACTCACCCACGGGTGACATGCTTCATCATATGGGTCCTCCTTACCAGTGTAGAAATCCTAGTCAACACTGGGAGCTGCTACTCCGGTGTTTGAGGGAGGAGCTCAGAGATGTTTTTTTGACAAAAGGATGGTAATCCCATATGTGAGAGAATAGGTGTAGTGAGGTATGCAGCGCTGTATGAAGGATAGGTAAGTGAATATTAAAACTATCTAAGTGGATACACTATAGTCCTTTATTATTGTGTTCCACTTGACAGGGTTAAAAGTAACAGCCCCTCCCGGGGCTAGCTCTACCGAGCAACGAGGTACCGACGGACAGCGCGGGGCCTCCTCCCAGAGCAGCCAGCCAGGTAGAGGTGAGGCAGGATTTTCCTACTAGTGAGGATACCTGGGTATGACCTGATCAACAAATATAAGACAGGAATACCGGTGGAGTATATAAATTCACTTTATTCTGTATTTTGTTGTCACATATTTTCGCAGCAGCAGTTTCACACTATTTTCCATCTGGTCCTGAAGAAAGCCGATGATACCGCTTGGATCGATAGGCTGAAACATGTTGACCATCAAGTGACAGTGGTTCTATTTTTTATACCACTGTGCTGTTACTTTTAACCCTGTCAAGTGGAACACAATAATAAAGGACTATAGTGTATCCACTTAGATAGTTTTAATATTCACTTACCTATCCTTCATACAGCGCTGCATACCTCACTACACCTATTCTCTCACATATGGGATTACCATCCTTTTGTCAAAAAAACATCTCTGAGCTCCTCCCTTAAACACCGGAGTAGCAGCTCCCAGTGTTGACCAGGATTTCTACACTGGTAAGGAGGACCCATATGATGAAGCATGTCACCCGTGGGTGAGTGAGGGTTCTTATCCTTAAGGGATGTCTCCCCCAGTCATATTTGTAGCATCACATCGGTTATGAGAGAGGCAACTGAGCACATCTGTTACACACATATGTTTGAGACCACAGTTGTGCAATTTAGTGTTGAGCTTATAGTTGGGAACGCACACTGAGTGGTCTATAAATATCCCTACAGACCCCCAATCTACGGTAGTTTTTTCATCACTTTCAGGAGTGCTCCATGTATCCGGCTAAGCGCCTTATGCCCCTGGCCGTCCAGATCAATAAACTGCTCGTTACCCACTCTCTTAGGGCATGTAATGGTAGGCTCCGACCAGACGTACCAGGTGCGTGTACCTTCAACAGAGTGGGGAAAAGCACAACCATTGACTACATCATCGTCAATGTGAAATTCTGGTCTCAATTGAAGAATTTTCTGTTATTCAAAGGGTAGACAGTGACCACAATCTTCTGTCACTTGAATTAAAATTTACCCTGGGCCACCAACACGAAAGGGGGGAAACGGAGCCCTGTGCTGATCCCAACCTGCTTTCAGTGGCTGGTGGCAGACGCATTAGGTGGGCTCGGTGTGTGTTAGCTCCTGATAAAATTGCAGACATATCAACACGTTGCGCATTCTTTAGTAGAGGCTTCTAGACTTCCAGTGGATAAATATGATTTGCCCTATTTCCAGGATCTAGAGTGCATTCACACCAACCTCGTGACAGCTTTGGCTGCCTATTTCTTCCCCTCAGCCATCATCAAGCCATGGGACAAAAAGCGGGCCCAATGGTATAATAAAAACTGTAGGGCGGCCAAACGTGTACTTGTAAGTGAGGTTAAATCAGGGTCTGTGTCGAGTATTAAAGCAGCTAGACAAACTTACAAGAGTATGATTCGAGCGTCCAGGTCAGAATGGGAGGCGTGTAGATGGGAAAGTATAAAAGAAGCCCTGGATGGACACGATTCCAGGGCCTTTTGGAATTTAGTTAGATCAGGATCGGTTGAGGGGTCGCCCACCCTAATTCCCAACCTGAGCGAAGAGGTTTGGTTAGCCCACTTCAAGCCTCTTTTTTCCCACATTGATTTCCCATCCCCTGAAATTATTGTTCCTTCATTGAAGAGTTCTTCTGCTCCTGTATTACTGGATGCTGTGACCCCTGACTTGCCCCCTTTTACTATACTTGAAATCCAGGTGGCACTCAAAAGTCTATCCATTGGTAAGACCCCGGGTTTGGATAGAATACCAGGTGATCTATTCTTAAGTGAGCAGAAGGTTTGGGCCCCTTACATCTGGCTTTATTGTAACGCCATTTTCTTTGGTATGGAGATGCCTCGAACCTGGCTGGGGCCAAGATTATCCCGATCCATAAAAAGGCTTCCCCTCTTGACCCGGAAAACTATCGCCCCATCAGCCTCATTGATGTCTTACAGAAGTTATTTACCCGCCTATTACTATCAAGGTTGCAGAACTGGATGGATGAATATCACATCCGAACTCCCCTCCAAGTGGGCTTTCGTGCGAAGGTCTCTACCATCGACCAACTGTTTAGACTCTACCTGGTCTACTGGAAGACAGTGACCATGGGGGCGGGTAGTTTGTATTTGATCTTTGTGGATCTTCGATCCGCTTTTGACTTGGTCCAGAGGGATAAGCTTTGGGTGATTCTATTGGAGATGGGTGCCCCGCCTTATCTTTGCCAATTATTTAAACGTATGCATCAAGGCAATTTTGCAAGGGTAAGGTTTGGGAGGAATGGGGAACTCTGGGCTCCCTTCCCGGTAGAAAGGGGTGTGAGGCAGGGGTGCGTGTTGGCCCCCACATTATTTTCCCTGTTCCTCAACGGTCTGATCAAACACCTGGAGGGTGCGAGGGATCTGGACTCACCTAGTCTAGCTGCCCGCAAGATACCAGTCCTGATGTTCGCTGATGACATGCTTTTGCTATCGAAATCCCCTATGGGTTTACAGCGAACATTGGAGGTGTTTTGCTTCTTTTGCAGATCTAGAAATCTTGAAATGTATCTCGCAAAAACCAAGTTTATGGCTTTTAATGTAAAATCATCTAATTTTCCACACCCACACATGGATGGTAAGGTGTTAGAAAGAGTATCCACCTTCGATTACCTAGGGGTAACCTTAAATGATAGGATGGACTGGGGCGTGCATCTGATTAAGGCTAACCTGAAGTTGGTTAAATCTTCTGGTGGCATCCTAAAGGTTCACAATGAGTGCTCATTTGGAACCTTTGAGCCGCCAGCAGAAATATACAAGGCACAGGCGAGAGGGGGGCTCTTTACGGAGCCGAACTATGGGGCCATGTTAACGCCGCCTCTCTGACCACTTCTGAGAAAAGCTTTATCCGGCGCCTAGCGAGACTCCCCCCGAGTACACCCTTGACCCCTCTACGGTTAGACCTTGGTTTGACCCCTATACAGGAGGTCATTTCAAATCACCCTCTGCTGTACTGGAGGCATCTCTGGTCCACCCCTGAGCTTTCGAGCTATAGAGAAGACCTAGGGGCACTTCTGTCCATAAGGGCTGCGGGAAAAATTCCCTGGCTGAAGTCCGTTAAGCAGCTCTGTCTCGCATTGGGCAGGGGTGATATGTGGCTTGCTCTCGAGGTAATCTGCGCTACGATTAATAAGAGGACACTGGGGGCTGAACTTAAACAATATCATATGCACCTTTTAATATCAACCATTCCTTGGGTACACTGACTGATACCTTCTTGCTTGTCAAGGATAATTACCATTTCGAGAAATTCCTGGATAATATCCAGCCCCCACTGGCAAAAAAATTATATCTTCAATTCAGACATGGAGTTCTCCCGGTGAGGGCTATGACAAACAAGTGGACAAACACCCCCCACGTTCCGAGTGTTTGCCCAGGGGTGCGAAAGCAGCGTAGAGACAGATCTTCACATTCTGCTCTTCTGCTCGCTGTACTCCAGGGCTAGAGCCAAATGGATTGTCCAACTATGCAAGTCCAGGGGCCTCAGGGACCATAGGGATGTCTTCCGAATATTGTGTCATCTCGAAGGTCTCTATCTACTATAATCCTAAGGGACGAATTCCCCTTCTCTGATTTTAACCCTTTTATGATTCTCATATGTTTTATCATTTTAATATTTTTTTTACTATTTTAGGACTGTGGTCCGTCAATTTGTATGTACTACTTGTTTCATATGTACAGTTATTATCTTATGTATGTATACATGTGCTTTTATGTTTTTTAACCGATAATAAAGCTTTTTGACTGACTGACTGTAGATGGAACACCAAGCACAACTGGAGCACTACACAACACAACACACAAATGAATATAGCACACACGAGAGAAGGGGAAAGCAGGACAGAACCCCAACAGGTTGTGGGACACCGTAGAAAAAAAGGTAACCGCTACACAGTACTCAACAAGGGGGCGGGAAGAGCGCACCACTAGCTCACCACCCCCCCAACAGCCATCCGAGGCGTGAACCAGGAAACCAGCGCCAGGTGGAGAAGCCTGGCAAAAACGGCCTCCAAGGCCACAGCAATATCAGCCCCGGACAGACCCAAACCAGCACCAGGGGCACCAGGGAGAGTGGAGAAGGCCAGCAGGGCAAAGTAGGAGGAGCTGCACCCGCCTCGTCAAGAGATCAACTCACAAACAGCAAGGTGAGGGAACCTAACCCCAGGCCACAGAGCAAGCGGAGCAGGAGAAACCTCAATGGCACTCCAATGACCCAGCATGGAACATCAACATGAAGGCACTGCAACAACAGGCAGGAGGCCCAGGAGCATCGCCCAGCAGAGCCCCAGGACCCGCCAAACAGATGCAGCAGCGCTTCTGCCAGACCAGCCAAGCTACAGGGAGACGCGCACTGCAACCCAAAAGAGACCGGGAGGAATGGGGCCCCAGCCGCAAAGGGACGGTCAGCAATCAACTCGGCTCCTGGCAAGCACGGCAGGCCAGGAGAACGCGGAAGAGGACGGCGAGGACAGCCCAGCAGCCCCGACGAGACGTCCAATGAAGAATCCAGCAGGTAAGTCCAAACACGCCCCAATCTGTCAGAAGACAGAATAAAAGCACAGGCTGCATGCTAGGGTGGTACTGTCTATGTACTCCCAGTGGGAGGGAGTCGGTTGAGTATCCCAGCATGCTCCTTTTCTTTTTTTCTGTCGTGGAGACATCTCCACTTAGTTAAAGAAAGGTACGAGGACAGGAAGAACCTGGGGGTAATGTGTTAGTTGCCCACTTTCTTGTGTGAAATGAATTTCCTCCACCCAATGAAATTACTAAATATTGGCCAGCATTAAAAAAATAGGTAAACACCTACTTCTACAAAACTGTCAATTGATTACAACTCCCCCCAATATCACAATAAGCAAAACTTCTGCTGAACTGGGCATACATCTTTATGTCCAAAGCCTGAAACTTACAGCTTTACCAGTAATCTCTGAATGCATCCTGTTATTTGTTTTCTTGTTTCACACCCAATAATGCTGAATAAATCATGAACAAAACTAGTTATGTAAGGCCATATAAAATTATTAAATCAGTCTTTTGACTTGTTGATACATTCGTCTAATAAATTCTTCAATAAAGCTGCCTCCATTTGTCAAGCTGCACTTTGGTTTTTAGATGCCAGATGATTTTCAGAGAAATATGAGCGAATAACTAAATGTTGTGTCACATTTCATACTGTAGTGAAGTGTGTCGATGCATCAAAGTGCCATTTCATTAACGGGGATGCTCCGAGAAACGGAGATTTGACAAGGTCATATATTTATTCTCAGTTACGTGAAGGATTTTTCAAAGAATAAAAAGACACGTGAAAGTGGCGCATAATTGGCAGGCAATTTGAATTATTTTAAATACAAAGAAAAGCAGTTAGAGAAAATTAAATGTGAAGTAGAGAGGAAAATGCTACGATTGTGCAGCATGGTCTCTATATTAGTATTTTTCTATGCGTTATTTTTTTTTAAATATGATTTTATAGAACGAATTACCACAATAACACGAGAGATAAGGTGCAGCAGAAAAGTCTGATACATGAAACGCAATTAAATAAAACATCCGTGGGTGTTGGTCAGTAGATGTATTATGGTGTTTTCTATTCTTGAAGGCATTCACATTTGTTGTGTTTACCTCTGCCATGACCTACGGCACTTGCTCATTCAAAGTGATAATTTTCATCTGCAGTCAGTTCTATTAACCACTACATTCTCTCTGTAAGTGGTACACTAACAGCTTCCCTAGGTTAGAACATGTTGACACATTGACGTTTATAAGTTCACTGGCATGACTGCCTAAGGTTGTTTGTCTGAAATATCTTCATTTTTCCTTTATCATTTGTTCCGTATAAACGGTCTTGCTCTCTTCCCGTCTTGTTTTTATTCGTTGAGGGCCAAAATATGTTTTAGTTGTCTCATTTTACAGATGCAAGGAAAAAACGTTAGCAGCGTCTCCGATCACTTTTCAGTATGATGTTAGGCATGCAAATCCTCCCATATCTAAAATGCAATTTACTGAGAATGCATTTTGGATAACTTCATTTTTTCGATTTCTTTAAATTGCATGTTTATTGGAGTAATTTATACATTCAGCTAAATTACAAATATTTTTCTTTTTTAATATTAAAACATTGACAGTTCAATTCTACTGATGGACAAAGGATGCAATGAATTCAGATTCTCATTTGTCCCACCAGAATTTGTTTAGCATTATGGGAAAAGAAGTACTGTTGCTTTTTTAACTCTGAAAATTGGGAATATGTTATCCAGACACCCAATGTAAGTGCTGCGACCTTTAGACAATGGTATACAATTGGCTAGCCTCAATTGTCATATTTAACTTTTAACTAAAGCCACAGTAAGATGGTACATAAAAGGAATCACTGGTAAGAAGTTTGTATGATACATGTAGGCAGCAATGTACGTTTGCACTATCCACGAATCTCGAGTGTGAATCTCGACAACAGAATTCAGTTATGCTATTGCATCTTTCAACCGCTGTATGCAATGACACAACAGTTCCAAGTCACATGACTCCATTTGGACATGCTTAAAAACTTAGGGGCATATTATCAAGAACAGGCAATAAAATTATCGCCGCTTCATCGGCAGGAAACTGCCGGTAAAGCAGCGATAACGGGTTGATAATATGCCCTTGTGAATTCCCATAGCAGCCCAGGTTCTGGTGTTAACCTGGGCTGCTATGGGAATTCACAAGGACATATTATCAAGCCCATTATCGCCGCTTTAGCGGCAGTTCCTGCTGATAAAGCGCCGATAATTTTATCGCCTGTTCTTGATAATATGCCCCTCACTTCTGATACTTTTAACATTAGATATGTTACCTATAATTACTGCCTTGGACTTCGATGTCAGGGTGCTAATTTGCAAAGTAGGATGTCTAGTTGGTTTGATGCATCCCTCCAGTAAAAGTATGTTAAAGCTCATTGCATTCCAACGGTAAAGATAGTGTTTCCAATGATACAATAGGTTTATGGATACAGATCTAATTTTTATAAGTGAGGTTAGAAATATACCACAAAATTCATCAAAATGTAATTAGACTATTCAACACTATATAATTCAATGCTTAACATACATTTTGGGTCAATATATTGCAAAGATGGCTTTACACAAACATGTTTGTAACTGCCTAAAAGACTGTCAGTAGTACACAAGATTGGTTGAATTCTCCTACCTTCAGAGGTACTGATTAGAATACTAAGTAGGTATGAAAAAGTCTTCCTTGCAGAGGACAATAGACGTTGTTCTGCTGGCAGAAAGTTTGATAGAAGTAATCACGGGCAGTTAATGTGGAATTTGAGAAAGAGAAATTAATGTGATGCCTTGTGAATCATTCATTGGCTTTAACATCCTATTGTGCCCCATGAGGACTTTGAGTGATAACTACAAATGGTTTTAAGTGCAAAGGTAAACATTTGTACAGTCTGTGCTCAATTGCAACTAAGTGACAGTCTGCAGCATTATTTGATACTTTTATGTTTCTTTGCCTAAACAATGCTACCATTCATGTCTCTAGTTACCCTAATACGAATCTTGCTAGTTTAGTGTTGCTTAAATATTGCTTTTCTAATATTGCTGTACTTAGTTCATCCTAACTGCTTAAAACCCATTTCCACCAAGGGATAAGCCCAGGATTTTTCAGCAAGCTGTGTTTTTTCTAGAAAAATACAGTATTCTCCGAGTTATTAACCAAGAAAACCAGAAAAAAATAGATGAGGTTTAGAGCTGAGTCAAGTAAATGCCAATAAATAAAGAAAATATTCATCTTTTTAAAAACCGCTGAGTAGTACCAGTCATTTCTTGTCTGTTAATTTTGCTTCAGAACGTTCACATACAATCTCCAAAATATGCATTTGTTTTTGACTGCATGAGTCTCTGTATGTCTAATCAGAAACCATTATTTTAGTGCTGTTTTCATTTTTATAATGCTTATTGCGATTCACAACCATTTGGGGATCCAGTTCATCCTTCATCTAAAGAGAGCGTCCCTAGTTTGTTGAAATTATCTATTTGAATGACTTCCTAGTTGCCATCGCATCTATCGTTGTTGAGAAGAGGAAGCCGTGCTGGTCATTGCTGCACCGCTGGGGACTACCAGTCCCAGGATCCCCTTGGCCTGCATCTGCGTATAAAAGCGCAATGCAGCCCTACGTCCAAAGTAGCCACCATCGCATCTATCGCTTTTGGGAAAAGGGAGCCATGCTGGTCATTGCTGCACCGCCAGGGACTAGCAGTCCAATGTTCCTCTTGGCCGGCACCCGCTCTTAATATCACAACGCAGCCCCACAGCCGAAGTAGCCGCATCACATCGATCGCTGTTGTGAAGAGAGAGCTGTGCTGGTCATTGCTGCACCACTGGGGACTACCAGTCCCAGGATCCTCTTGAGCCATGTCCGCGTTTAAAAAGGCAATGCAGCCCTGCGGTCGAAGTAGTCGCCATCGCATCTATCTCTGTTGGGAAGAGGGCGCCATGCTGGTCATCGCTGCACTGCTGGGGATCACCAGTCCCAGGATCCTCTTGGCCGGCATCCGTGCTTAAAAGCACGAGGCAGCCCCGCAGCGTAGGACGCACCTTTACCCAGGCCAAGGGCAGACACGTCCATGCCCGTCGGAGCCCGGAGGAGGCTGGGCCCCCCTTTCAACACTTGACACCAGACAGCTCGAATAAAGACTCCACCTGAACCAGGATCATCATGGGAAAGAAGAAGACACACACTTCATATTAGACAAGGGTAACTGTTGGACTTGGCCCTTTTTGCAGGGTCATCCCTGAACTTATTGCCTTCCTCCTGTATTTCTTTCTGACCTGTTGTTGGCTGTTTTATGACTCTGGGCACTTTACCACTGCTGATCAGTGCTAAAGTGCATATGCTCTCCATATGGTAAATTGATGTATGGATTAGTGATTCCATGATTGGATGGCTTGGTTTACTTATCAGGCCCTAGTACAGTGCACTGAGTGTTGTAAACCAAATGCTGCTGGTGGGCTTGCAGCACTGGTTGTGCCACCCACAGAAGCAGGCTGGTACTGCCATGTTGACTGGGCAAGTGCACCCACTTGTCAGTCCCTAAGCCTTCCCTTTCTGCATATTAGTCACCCCTATGATAGGCCCAAGGGCAGGGTGCATTGTAGGTAAAAGTTAGGAGATGCCCCGGTGTGTGTGGCATGTCCTAATAGTGAATTAAAGCCATTTTCATTTTTCACTAATGCAAGGCTACCTGTTCCCCATAGGCCAGAATGGGCAGTTTGAGTATAACATCTTATAATCCTAACTGACTCAGGGAACCAGGTAGAAATTCGAGTTTAGTATGCCTGAACTCAGAATGCTAAAATACTTCTTTTAGGGAAGTAGGTTTTAACATTCTGTGTTTGAAAATACCACTTTTAGAAAGTAGGTATTTTCTTGCCTAACTGTCCAAGCCTGCCTCTGCTGGGTTGTGTATTCCTTGTCTGGAGTTTGAGTGACAGGGGCTGGGGCTGGGGGATTCAAAATGACAGAGTGAGTCATCACAGGGCTGATTAGAGCTATCTGCATGTAGATGGGTGGGAGGAGTTGCACCTGGGACCTGAATAGGGCAGTGCCTGCCTTCCACAACGCTGGTGTCTGATGTCCCTGGCCCACACTGTCAAAGGAAAGTAGGAGTTTTGTCAACAAAGTGCTCCAGGACTGCACAGAACTGGTTTGAACTCAGTACAGGACCCTCTGCCTTCAGAGGACAAACGATTTGCTAGTATAAATATTGGGATCCAGGCCCAAGAACTTTAGATCACTTTTGGGATACAAGAAGAACCATTGCTGAGGAGAGGAACCAGAGAAAATGTGGAGGAGACTATCCCTAAGCGGAATGCTGTTTGGGGGATTGGCCTGCAGTGGCTGCCTGACTGCCAAAGAAAGGAGAAAGGACTTTCTGCTACTTTCAAATCAACTTCAAGGATCTCCAGAGGACTTTCAAATCAACTTCAAGGTTCCCCAAGGGCTTGAGATAGAGCTTGCCTCCTGGTGAAGTCTCAGGACAACAGACTTCATCATTCAGCTCCCCTGTCTTCCCTTGCTTGGAATGTAAGTGCCTGCTGTTGAGCTGAGCCTTCTGAGAGACTGCGTGTCGCTGGGAGCTGGAAGCGTGACTCAAGATGAAGAAGCGTGTTGCCCCACCAGCCGTTGTCGTCGCATCACCCGAGTAGAGTGTCACAGTCTCAGCAGACGCTGTTGTGTCATCCGAAAAGCGTACCACCGCCATCGCATCACCCGAAGCGCCTCGCATCACCGGAGAAGAGTGTTGCCGTCAAATCACCGGAGAAGCATGTCGCAGGGCTTGTCGGGGCTCAGAAGAGTTGTTGCGCCGCCGCACGGCGGTCGGGCGTGCAGGCATTGTGTTGCATCAAGAAGAAGACACTATTTTGTTTTATTGCACCGGATCTTCATCACATCAAGGCGCTGCTGGTCGCATCGCCACGGAAGCGCAGTAAGAAACCGATGCATCACCTTCCTTGCAATACTTTCGTTGTATAGCGTTAAGCATCCAAAGTTATATTGAACTCAAAGTGTCGCATTTTTCATCTAAAGAGAACTAAGCTATCTCTAACTGTTTTACAGTATTGTGGATTTTTGTCGTTTGTGGTCTTGTGTTAGTTCTATATAAAAATACTTATTTTTATACTACAACTTGTGTGGTGTCCATGTGTAGGGTTGTCACTGGGTTACTGTATGTGTTCACAAATGCTTTACACACTGCCTCTGAGATAAGCCTGTCTGCTCGTGCCAAGCTTCCAAGGGGGTGGGCAGGGGTTATTTTAGGAGTGTACCCCCTTACCCTGACAAGATGCAAGGGTCTCTATTTGGTCAAAGGTCCCTACCTCTGCTTACTAGAGACCCCCAAATCTAACAGTAACTATATCTACTCTAGATTCCCTCATAGTCATAGCTACTAATACCTTCAAAGGAGATCACTTTGGCAGAAAGGAGACTTTCCCAGGGGGAGGGGGTCTGGAATGATGCCGCCTATTAACAGAACAAATGTCAAACTAGTGATTTAAAGGCAGCCAGAGGACATTAGCTCACAACCTGTTCCAAAGGCGCTCTCCCCTGACATATCTGCCCCCTCTCAATCATCAAATGTAACTAAGATTCTCCCTACCACAGTTACATCTGGCAAAAGGAAAAGAGGTTCTTTAAACAAACCTTGCCCTAAAAAACCAAAGAAACCAAGAAAGTCTACTCCAACTCAGTCTATCACATACTTTGAAAAATACACCTCCGAGATATTGTGGACAACTCCCGTCGCGTAGGAACTTCTTGACAAGATAATTTCTTTGTTACATCCCATATTATTGCGGTTGGATTCCCTTGAATTTAAGAATCAAGAACTATTAAAAAATGGGTTATCTGCATCATCAAACACAGTTGTCGATACCCAACCAACACACTCTCAAAATAGCCCTCCCACACTAGTAACCTTAGATTCTTAGGAAGGCAGGAGAAGTAAAGGGCATAAAACAGGGCTAGATCTTGAAAAGACACATCCTACCTGCACAGCCCAACCCCACATGCGAGGCTCTGATCTATTAGAAAGGTCCCTAAAGCAAAATAGCCACAGGTTCCTGATCCCTGGGCATGCCTGAGGCTAGACCCGCTCCCAGAAGACCCTTGGTGGGGAGCGCAAAATCCAGACCCCAGAGACACAAAGCTGTCACCAACCAACCACAGAGAGAAATCACACAGTACCAGAAGGAAACTAACCATCTAACCCTCAAACTCCTGCCTGCGGCCTCACCCTTTGGTTTAATTTTGGTAAACGCCCCAATGTTAAGAACAACACAAACAGAGTCCACCACTCAGCTTATGGACAAATCACGTAATTGGCTCACTAACTATACTGGATAAGGGCACCTAGTTCAGAGCCATCTCATCATGGCTAGGAGAACCCCATGGGGAGAAGCAACTGCAAAGGCTTACAAGGGTGATTGTATTGTCTTAAAATTTGATAGACTCCGGATCGCAGGTGACTTACTATTCCAGCCACCATTAGCACACACGGTATTGACCCAGCTCTTTTGCGTACTGTTGGTTTTCTTCTATAAACCGCATAGTTCCCCATGAGACAAAGCATCAATCAATGTTATGGAACCCCCACAGATGGTAGCACGCCGTTAATGAATGAAACTATGAGCCTTCTCACTTTAGTTTAGGTTCGCCCCACTATGAAATCTGGATTTTTGCGACTTACTCGCACCCATAGATGCCAGACAATAATTCAGCAAGAGTGTAATGGAAGTGTGGAAAAGAGTGCACTAAGAGGGACCAACGGAAAGGCAGTGTAGATATGCTGTAACAGAACTTACCCTTTTGGCTTACTCTATAATGCTGCAAGGGAATACATCTCTGGTGAAAATATTTTAAACTATACCTTACTTTGGTCCTCCCCCTAGGTTATGGGGGACCCCAAAATCATCACATCTCTCATTGCCTAATGTTTTCAATCAAAAAGTTAATTTTTGTGTATTGGTTATATGCTTTTTAGCATGTAAAATTGTTTTATTAAAGCATCTGCGGATGTTGTTGATTTAGCTGCTACTCTACGTGATTAGGCACAGTTTTTGTATTGTGCTATGTGCAATTTGGGGAGTGCAAATTAGTACAATCTATGTATGTTCTGTCAGCGTAGCGTAGTACTGTGCCCAGGGTTAGTAGTTTCCCATTGGGAGCAGATAGGGATTTGGGGTTTGGTCACTTTGGACTCACAACTTAAAAGCACAGTATTTGGTGTAGTTCTTTTTTAAGCTGCAAGCCTGAAAATGCCACTTTAAGAAAGTCCTGTAACTCTTTCTGTCTTGATTACATGTCTGGGTTTAGGGTGACAGCTGGGCTTTGTGCATTTCCTCTGGACAGTTACACAGAGGGAGCTGGAGTGTGACATGTGCATACTGATGGCCCGTTACCTGGCTGATGGGCCTTCCTGAAGTAGATTAGGAGTGAGGAGCTGACACTTTCACCTGAATAGGGCTGTGAGTGTCCAAGCAAAAAAAGCTGCATACCCCCTGTAGTGTGTCTGGAGCCATGGCAGAAAAAGAAGGGACATTGTGATATTCAAATGACTAGTTAATGTCTCTCCCACTTCAAAGGCACATTTGGGAATACGTACTGGACGCCTGACAGCACCAAATCAGAACTCTACTGGAACCAAGGAGGACATTCCGCCTGGAAGAAGAGGTACTGTGCTGTAGGAGGGACTGCCACTTTGCTACTTGCACTGCTGTGTTGGCCTGTTGTCTGCTGACTGGTGCGCTACTGGAGGGACTGTCATTTTGTAACTTGCACTGCTTTATTGGCCTGCTCCTTCTTGCTTGGGAGTGAGAGGGAGTGGATCTGCTCTCTACATCCTTGAGCACAAGATTCTCCGAAGGCTTGCTGATTTGCCTCCCGTTTTCAGAAGTATCAAGAACACAAAATACTTCCTACAGCTCGGCTGGTCCTTCTGGACTCTGCAATCTGTGTGTCCTACCCATGCCTATGATCATCAGTTTCAGCAGTGGTTTCTACAGCTGTTTTCTACAATAACCGGTTCATAGACCTGACTACATGAGAAAAACTGGTGCCCTGCTCTATGATGCCAATACAGTGCTGAATCGATGATGACGCAGATCCCGACTGGGAGGTTCAATGACGTTGCAGTGCTGGTCCTTTGGCACCATCTGCATGACTCGATGATGCAGAACTGACACTTTAACACTATCTGCGAGGCTCGACAATCAAGCAGTGGTGAGACTGTGTCGGTCAGAACCTATGCATCGAGACTTTGACTTTGACGCTTTGCGTGCAAGGTACTTTTTCAGTGGACCAGCATGGGTCCTGTAACCAGCCTGTCATCCAGCTCGGCTGGTGTGACCCTTGGATTTGCACTGATTTCTCGCACCCTCAAGTATCCTATTGACCGTTAGTGACTTCTAGGCAATATTTTCACATTTCATCTTTAAAAATCCATATATTGAGTTCTACTTATTGGATTTGTGTCATTTGGGTTTTGTTTTAATGAGTAAAATATTCTCTATTTTTCTAAACTGGTGAGGAGTTTTTTTCATTTCTTCATTAAGTTACTGTAAATTAAGGGTTGCACAAATACTTTGCACTTTACCACTTAATTTAAGCCTGACTGCTCTGTGCCAAGCTACCAGAGGGTGTGCACAGGTTAATTAAATATATGCTGTGTACCTGACTTACTCTGACTAGAGTGGTGGATCCTACTTGGACAGGGTGCATATCTATTTCAACTAGATACCCCATTTCTAACAAATGCCATTAAAAATATCCAGTTAATGAAACAGAGACACTTGCTGCTTATTAATATGAATGTTGGGAAGAGTACAAAAACCAAAACTTAAATATGTAATGTAACAGGTTAGTAGAATAAGGTAACAGTGCTACTTATAAATCTATGCTATCTAAAAAAAATCTTGTTGTTAGTGGATGGAAATTATAGGGAAACAATCACAAAAGTAGTTAAAATGACATAAAGTAGTACTCTAATAATACTACTTTGTATACTCACAAATTCTAATCACAAATCTATGGAAGGAGATATCCTCCTACTTCTGGCCTATCTCTTATGTGACCAGTACTCCATCTTACGTGGGAAGGCTTCTCCACACAGAGACCTATGTTTTTCTAGTAAATGTTGATGGGACAGGTGAAAAAGTTGGAAAATTGGGTGTTTCAGCTACTGAAAGGGTGGCATTAAGGGAAACTCACGGATGGGTTTTCATTGGAGACATTCAAATACTAAAGCACACTAACTAAAGTGAAAGTCAGTTGCTATTCATAAAAGTTAAACATATACTACAATGTTACTACTGACAAAAGTCATTCAAATCTACTCCAGCTATGCCTTGGAGAAAGTCAATCACTACCCAGGACCAATCACTAGTACTGCAATGCCCTGTCAAAGAAATCACTGGAAGCGGAGAATAACACCAACACCACATAGAAAAATACTGGAAAATAAGAACAATATAAAGCCGGGACACAGCCAATTCCCATCAATAGGTGAAACTCACTACACCATCTCCCAGTCACATACAGGTGGCCTCATAGAAAGTAAGACACAGACCCAAAAATATGTTTTCACTATATGGATGAATATTGTTATCTCCTATTTGAGGAACACATATTTGAGGAGGACATAGTGAATTTAAAGGCTGAGGATCAGTATCTATGGGATATCCAGGGAAGGCGTTATTGCTAGATACCACATCTCATCTGATGTAATACTTGATTTGTTTGTGCTGTGGGCAGGAGGTGAATTCACCTACAGCCCACTACCTGCCCATTCTTTCATAAATCAAGATACTGGCAGCACTCCAGTCCATGGCCAGAAACGATGGGCCTCTTACCACCAATCACACTGATTGGGACATGTACTGAGATTCATTAATAGCTGAATGTAGAGTACAAATTCACCAAGTCAGAAAGTATTTGTACAGGTGTATTGTCTGGAGCTAATAGAAATCCATACAGCTCCCTTGCACCGGTAACTTCTGAGTGAACAGTACATTCCCATTCACACATAAACAATTCTAATATGGAATATTACTAGTAACCTAGCAATGCTTAAAGCAACAATACAACACTGAATGCACCAGTTTATTACCATTCCACAGCTACTTGTGAAAGGCAAGTGTGATGTATGTAAAGGACATTTTATGTCATTGCCCTATTTCCTAAGATATTTGGTGCCACTGGCTACATTCACATGACACTTTAAACACCATTTCTGAAACACACACCATTGGCACTCCATGAATGTGAAAGGTGTCTGCTATGCATGGGGCTGCTTCACTGCTGAATATGATACCTTTCCTGGGTCCACACACAACAGGTACATCTTCTGACAGTCATTTCTTGCATGTCAGTTAGTTGCTCAAAAGAAGTATCACAGTTATTTATAGATGATGCTGGATATGCCCTGTCTCCTCTTTCCTCAACTCCTTATCCCCTTCCTATGTCCAACTACGCATCCCCAAATGAGTTAAAGTCGGTCACACATATGTATAGAAGCCATCATTTACTGTATTTATGGTATTCAAAAATCACAATTTAAATGTTTTGACCATAACTGGGCATGCTCCATTACTTCCAAAACGTATTGGGCAAGATTATAGTAGCACGTTGCAAGAAGCACAACATTGCCATGTGATGGGGCTTATATGAAAACCTAACACTTGAACAAGAACATCAAGGTTCCTGGGGTATCGTACACAACAGAGGTCTGGACTACTGTCCTGCTACAATCAAATGTCGCCATGTTTTATCAGGGCTACCCCTTTGATTGCAGCATCACAGTGGCTGGAGAGTGTTGAGTTAATGATGACTCGCAGTCTATCATACTGTCAACATATACCATCTTGAGTAACATTGTTGTACTACCATGAGGTCACATCCAAACTCTCAATGTAACATAAATCACTAACACATCACTCACTTACTCATTTGTTCATAGAATGGGTCAGAACTATATACATCATTCACCTACAGTAACGTTTTCCAGTCACGTTCTAATACCCTGCTTTTATTCTGTGTTAAAAATAATATATTTAAAGATGGATTGCATACACACATGGATTGCATACAAACATCTTCATTTACATGTATTTATACATATTAACAACATTATATGCAATGTCATTTTTTACAGAAGTTATGTTTCTCTTTTAATTATTATTTTACAAATCTATTCCACATTCGTTAGCAGAGGACTCCTTATAAAACACAGAGTACTCCATTGTCTGGAAGAAGTTTTCCATCAGGTGCAAAAACAAAAAATTATATACAGAAGGAAATAGGACATTACTGAGTTATTAATTGATCACAACACAATACTCCTCTGTTGGAAATGTCCCTTTTTGCAGGGTTATCCCCAAACATTTTGCTACTTCCTCCCTAGTTTTTCCTGACATGTGGTTGTTGGCCAAAGGACTCTGGGCACTTTACCACTGCTGATCAGTGCTAAAGTGCATATGCTCTCGGTATAAATTGTTACTGCAATTGGTTATACATGATTGGCATATTTGTTTTACCAGCAGGTCCCTAGTAGAGTGCACCGAATGTGCCAGGGCTGGTGATTCAAATGCTACTAGGGGGCCTGCAGCACTGATTGTGCCACCCACATGAGTAGCCCTAAATTGGTGTCTCAGGCCTGCCACTGCTGTGCCTTTGTGCAGTTGCTAACTGCCAGGCTGACCTGACCAGTGTCCACACTGGCCAGGCCTAACCCTTCCCTTTCTGTACACATTGGAGACCCCTATGGGAGGCCCAAGGTACCCCCCTGGGCAGGGTGTAGTGTATGTGAAACGTAGAGCATTTACTAGTGTGGGTGAAATACTCTGATAGTGAAATACTGCCAATTTCGTTTTTCACTATTGAAAGGCTATCTTTCCCATAGGCTAGAATGGGGGAATGCTGTGTATAATGTTTACCTGCATATGTTCCCATAGGAGCAGGATGGAAAATTGAAGTCTGGTATCCCTGAACTCAGAATTTAATAATCCATCTTTTAGGAAGGATGTTTTTTAAATCCTGTGTTTGAAAACAGCACTTTTAATAATAATAATAATAATAATAATAATAATAATAATAATAATCTTTATTCAGCATACTTAAAAAAGATATGACCATAAAAGATACACATCGCACAGCAATACAGTACAATAATCATCGTGGGCAGCCAGGGCACTGCGTCAGCATAAGATGCGATACTCAAAAACATCTTAAGACATCATAAAAACATTAAAAAACGTTAAAAGGGGTATCACACATTATCACCAGGTGCTTGAAGGACTCCTCCATTTATGTTCCCCTCGTATTTCTTAGCTTTACTGCAGATCTTAAAAAGTTTGTGACACAAAATAACGTAAAAGCATCAGGGGACAGTTTAAAAAAAAGTGGCTGTTTTCTTGTCTAACCTTTCTGTGTGCCTCTGCCTGTTTGTGAATTGACTGCCTGGTTTTTGAGTGACAGGGGCTGGAGTTGCTCCAGGAGGCTCGATGAGTCAGCACTGGGCTGAATATCTCCATCTGCGTATTGAGTGGTGGGAGGGGATAGCACTTGGGCCTGAATAGGGCTGTGCCTGCTTTCCACAATGCTGGCTCCACCTCCTGCTGGGCGGCTGACGACCCTGTCTCTCTCTCCCAAAGGAAAGAAGGAGTCATGTAACAGAGTGCTCCTGGACTGACCAGAATTGGTTTGGACTAGACAAAGGCCTCTCTTCTGTGGTAAATAAATAAATAATACCTCTCTTTTTGACTAGACATATATCATAACAGATAGCTCAATAAATAAGAGTCAAGATTCGAGGTAGTAGGAGTTTTGCAGGTTTAATACAGCATAAGGACAGGAACAGGACAACCTGCACAGGAATAGGATGGCAGGGCCCAGCAGCTGCTGGGGCTGGGTCTGGGATGAGCGCGCTGGCTTTTAATAACAATACATGAGTATATATACATAACGCAAACACATAGCATTACATTGCAGTAGGCGTAGCAGTGGGTGGAGCAGAAGGCGTGACGCGTAGCAGTCGCGAAAGATAAGGGCGAAAGTAGGTGTAACTGGGCGTATACATAGACATGTGATGCAAACGTAACAGGATATGTCATGAATGGGGCGGAAACCATGGAGGGGGCTACCTGGGGAGCCGGGACCTCTAACCTGATGGTGCGCGCAAACTAGCAATGACGTATCACTAGGAGAAGCTGGGGGCTATGAACTCTGTGCTAGGAGCAGAGACTGAAGTCTGGAGGGTCGGAGCGACATGTACCTAAACCCTATCTAGTATCTGATGTTTAGGGAACATGTTGATATAAACTAGAAGTCAAGAGGGGAAAGGCTAACAGACTCTAAGACTGGAGCATGCATTATTCTACATGTAGTGCGTGATGAAGAATATTAAATGACCATTAAATGCAGTATTTCTCTAACGTGGAGACGTGAAGGCTAGACAATGACGGAAACTATTGATGCGATTCAGTAGCTTTAGGAATGCAGGGAAGGAGGGCTGAACTGATAACTGGAATCATAACATATTCTTGGCAGACTCAGAGACTGAGCCAGGCTGGGCCGGGCACTGCGAGGCAGGAAGTAAGTGAAGGGTCGAGGATACAGGTGGGGGCTGTATCGCTCCTCAGCGAGGCTTCAGGAGACAGGAGCTGAATCTGGTGTCCGGGCCCTTTTGAGGCCTAGAAACGGGGACTTTATAATAGAATAACGTGCACACTGAGAAACGTGGCAACGTAGCTTTACATAGGCCTGATATTCGTAGTATTCACGAGGACTGGAAACTGGCATACTAGAGGTGGACACAACTGTAATTGCGTCATTAATCGGACATGGGGAGTACATATGCATATTTAATCATGCACACATAACATATGATGGATGACACGTAGGGACACAGAACATGGCAAAATTTACTTTTCCACATTCCCTCCTTGTCACTACGTTTCCATCAGGAAACATCAATATTCATGATACCATCTATTATTTCATACAGTATCATTTGCTCGTCTCGAATTATCCTGGAACGGGATTTAGAACTGGGCTTGGGAATACAAGAGGTAGCACAAATGCCGCAAATCGCAGGGCCACATTGTATACAGAGGCAGCAGCTGAATATGATCGCTACTGCAATACCTAGAAAGGACAATATTTTCCATCCCCATGCGGAAATTATATTCCAGAACCAACCGGACCATGTCCAGGTGCCTGGATCTTGGTGTAACAGATGGGCAATTTTATGGAGTCTGGTTATAGCTGAATAGACAGACGGCGCGTTATTTGGAATGAAAATGCAGCAACTAGATCCGATGACTCTACAGGCCCCGCCCCTATCGGCCAGTATGACGTCAAGGACGAGACGATTTTGCAAAACGACAAATCTCATAGCAGATTGCTCTTCAGTTAAGTTACCTAGAGCAGAGGCAGTCTCATTTATTACAGCTTCAAGGGTTCTGGTTAACCTACGGATTAGTTTACTATTCTGGATAGGTCCTATAAAGAAAAAGAAACCTCTGTTGAAATCTGTATACTGTTCTAGAGCAGTTTCAGTATAATCGACAATTGGGGACTCCCTTCTATGTCTAATGTGTACTAGATGTGTGTTTCTATGATAATCAGGTGGTGCTAGAAAAACTGGTGGCAGTAGGAAGGCAATGTAACAGGTTCCCTCCCAATCGAGGGGCAGACGAATATATGCGGTTTGACCACAAATAAAATAGGAATGACGTGAAGCTTTGAAAATAGATTTCCCACTGTCACTATACTTGACAATAGTAGTACAATCACTATGTCCTACATGTACAGAACCATTATTTCGGACACATAATTCGCCTTTGACTGGTAGTACTGAAATAGCAGGTAAGTCTGGAGTAGTATCAGACTGAACATTCAGGACCATGAAATTCGACGAATAATTACCTAAATTATACACTTCATTTTCTAGATCTAAACCTGTTCTGTGGGGAGGACCTTGCTTGTCTGGAAAACATGTACTGTTAAGAAAAGACATATCTGTTGAGGATGACGTTAACGTGGACCATGCTCCACACGAACCATTATGTGAAAATGGATAAGGAAAAAGTGGCAGAACTCCCTTCGGTGTCTGGAAAGGGGGGAGTCGACCACACACCCAACAATTAGTGGCATTGCTGGTCTGGTGTGAGTAATGTAACATGCGGATAAATGAGTTATTACGCATGGCGAGGCGGTAGGAGAGTTCATGAGGGGGCAGATCACTAAACGTGTGCTCTGCTGTAACATTAGAAGACTTATTTACATGTGAAACTGGGAAACATAGGTAAAATGCATAACTGGTCCAGGAAATCATAATGCTGGAAAACAATATGAAACATAGAAAAACGATACATCGGATTGAGTTTTGACTAACTCTCTCACTATGGGGGTCTATTTTATACATGTCAGAAACAGTCTAACCGTTTCACCTAGGGGAGGACTTAGACAATCAAACTGACTGACTTATTTTACTAGACCTTAATTTCTGTTTATACTCCTGCTGCGGAGTTTTCTCTAACAGGGGAGGGGTTGTAGCAATGTCTTTTGCGGGACAGTCCTTGAGAACAATGCTTTGGCAATCCTTCAAATCCTGGGAAATGTTTTTCAAGACGGGTTTCAGTCCATTAAAAAGTTTAACATGAGAAAGGTGCACCCAGCCCTTGCGTCCTTCCAACTTCACGGCTGTACGGGTGGTGAGGAGGACCTGTCGGGGCTCTTTCCATCGAGGCTCCAGCGGACTTGATCTGTCAAAGTTGCGGACCATCACCATGGATCCTGGAACGATTTCATGCGGTGCCACCTCGGTATTGTCTGGAAATGCGGCGGCAACCTGTGAACGACATGAGTTGAGGGCAGACATCAAGGAAGCTAGGTAATCTGTCAGCATATTACTTGAAACATCGGTAATACTTCGGGGTCTAGGAGTACCCCACATATTTGGGGGGCGGCCGAATACGACCTCATACGGGGACAGACCTGATCTGGAATGTGCGACCATGCGCATGTAAAATAGAGCAACTGGCAGAGCTACTAGCCAGTCCACACCCTTCTCTTTACACACTTTGGCAATACGGATTTTCAGAGTCTGGTTATGTCTCTCAACGAGACCTGCTGCTTCAGGATGGCGTACACAATGGAACTTCCACTGGTACCCTAATAACAGGGAAACATGCTTCATTAACTCTGAGGAGAATGGCTGGCCGTTATCAGAATATACGACTCTAGGGAGTCCATAACGGGGGAAGAACTCACGAACCAACTGCTTGGCAGTGGTCGCGGCTGTGTAATCTGGGACTGGATATGCTTCTGTCCACCTGGACAAAGCGCATACAACTACAAGGACATACTTGAAACCTCGACATCGCTCCATCTGAATATAATCCATCTGGAGGACTTCAAAAGGGTGGTCAGGAGGCTGGAATCCACCTTGTTCCACCGGGACACTTTTACCTGGATTAAACTGGCAACATATCATACAGGTACGGACTTTCTGCTTGGCTGCAGCTCGTAAATGCTTGTTGAACCAAATGTTCTGGATACTATCTAACATAGCTTTTTCCCCTAGATGTGCTGGACTATGTGCGGTATTAATAATGACTTGAACCATAGAGTCGGGGAGAAACCATGTGGCTCTACCCTTTGTTAACCATCCTTGATCTGTCTGGACCCCTCCTTGTTCGGACCATTTCTTGATTTCATCGGGAGTAGCATGTAACTGGATATCTATGACATCTTGAGTAGGGTCCTTAACTGTCATGCATGTAGTCGGATCTGGAGTATGTGTCATGTTAACTGGAATGTCTAGAGTCTGTGCTGTAAGCTTGGCTGTGCGATCTGCTAGATCATTACCTTGGGAAATAATGTCAGTGACTTTCATATGTGCTTTGCACTTCATGATGGCAATGGATGTCGGTAAATGTATGGCATCTAACAGAGCTTGAATAAGGAGACCATGCTGAATCTTGGTTCCATGAGAAGTCATGAAACCTCTCTCCTGCCAGAGCACTCCGAAGTCGTGTACAACTCCAAATGCGTAGCGTGAATCTGTGTAAACATTAACTTTCAGGTTCTTGGCGTGTATGCAGGCTTGTGTCAGAGCAACTAGCTCTGCTGCTTGAGCGGACAGAGTATCAATACGGTGTGTTTCAATAACATCAGTGTCAGTAGTCACTGCATACGCGGCGACTAGTTCTCCTGTACTAGTTCTTATACATGAACCATCCACATAAAGTGTCAGGTCGGGGTCTGGTAACGGAGTATCTGTCAGATCTTGTCTTGGCTTTGTCGTAATGTTAACTACTTCCACACAGTCATGTGGGTCAGGATTTGAATTAACTGATGGTAACAGTGTAGCAGGGTTCAGGATGTTGCAGCGTCTGATTTCTATGTGTGGCTGGAACAGTGTCAATTCATAACCTGTTAAACGTGCAATTGTCAAGTGCTGAGTTTGTGTTCGGTTCAGAAGAACTTCCACAGAATGTGGAACTTGTACTGTCAAGGTATGTCCTAAGACTATGGAATCACTTTGTCTGATAGCTAGGGCTGTGGCTGCAACTGACTTGAGGCACGCAGGCAGAGCCTGGGCTACAGGATCTAATGTGCTCGAAAAATAAGCACAGGGCTTGTATTGTCCTGCTTGATCTTGTGTGAGAACAGATAATGCTGTACCTTCGCGTTCAGTAACGAAAAGTGTAAAAGGCTTACTGTAGTTCGGTGTAGCTAGAACTGGAGCTTGGCATAGAGCTTTCTTTAACTCATTGAAACTAAGTGTATGTTCAGATGTCCAAGGGAGGACAGTCGATGCGGCTGCCTCCTGTGTCGTTAACTGTATCAGTGGTTTGGCTAGAAATGCATACTGAGGAATCCATTGTCTACAATAAGAAGTAAGGCCGATAAAGGCACGTACCTCCTTCTGGGTCTTGGGCTGAGGAAGACTCGCTATTAACTGGATACGGTCTGGTGTCAACTGCCTACCCCTCTTGGACAGTAAGTGTCCTAAGTATACCACTTGCTGGACACAGAATTGAAGCTTAGAAGGGGACACCTTGTGCCCCATCTCGGCTAGAAAATACAAGACTGTAAGGGATGCCCGCTCGCAAGCACGTTCAGAACGGGCTGTGACCAGTAGATCATCGACATACTGGAGCAGGGCAGTGTCAGTTGGCATGTGAATGTTGTCTAGTTGTCTCTTAAGTGCTTGACTGTAAATACTAGGACTTTCTGTGAAACCTTGAGGAGCGCGTGTGAACATATAGCTCCTTCCATTTAAACAGAATCCGAAAAGGAACTGGCTGTCTGGATGAATTGGAACACTAAAAAATGCGTTCTTGAGGTCGATTACTGTAAAGAACATGGCTTCGGAATCAATGGCTGTCAATAGAGAAGAGATGTCTGGGACAACTGGGTACTGCGGAATAATACATTTATTAAGTTCCCGTAGGTCAATCACTAATCGATATACTGGCGGTGCATTTGGATCAGTACGTTTCATGACTGGAATGATCGGAGAATTACATACGTTGGAGTCAGTTTCTACAACTACTCCTTGAACGATGAGCTCGTCAATAATTTTGGATAAGGCTGCTACAGCCTCAGGTGGCAATCTGTACTGTCTGATTCGTGGTAACACTACACCTGGTTTGAGAGTCACACGATAAGGTGTGATTTGCATATAACCTACATCAGTTGGACCTTGCGCCCATAAATGCTGCGGAACATTAGACAATCTTGGATCAAAATCTCGTAATACATAGTGACCCTTAAAGTCACGTAGGAACAATCGTATTCCCTCTGGGGAACAGCATATAACTGCACCTAACTCTTTCAGTGTTTTAATGCCTAATAGATTTTCTGGACATGACTTAGTAAGTAACAGATCAGTAGTGCGGGACAATGGACCTACTTCTAGAGTAACTGGCTTTGAAATCTCATTTACGATAGGTTTTCCTGAAAATCCAAGGGAAACATTTCTTGAGCCTGAGAGCGGAGCCCCTGGAACTTCGGCATGACTAATGGTGGTCCTACTTGCCCCTGTATCAATCAAAAACTTTCTGTCTTTCCCTAATACTTGACTGTGAACATAGGGACCTTCTTGATCTACAGGTATCTCGATGAGAGGCAAGCCTACCTCCCTCTCTAGGCTGTTTCATGAATACTGCTGGTACTCTGGATACTCAGACTGTGCATACTGGTACATCTGCGATGTAACATGCTGTGTTGCAGCGATAGGCTGCTGTGCGGTAACTGTCTGTTGTGCATTCTGTGGCTGAGCAGTCTGTGAAACTTGCTCTTGTCTAGGCGGACGTGGTCTTTCTTTAGTCTTACCAGTAGCTATGTTGTGTTTCAGAACTGCACACTCATTTATAAAATGACCTGGCTGTTTACAATAGTTGCAGTTCCCTTTAACGGGAGCTGCAGGATGACTGGCTTGATTCGGACCCCTCTTCTGACTGTCTTGAGGAACAGATTGTGCAACTAGTACTTTCATTTTCGTGTCTTTCATACGTTTTCTCTCGTGTTCTTGCTCTTCCCTGATTCTATTCTGGTGGTACTGGAGCATTTGCAACATCTGGGACGGGGTATTAGCTTGCCAGGTGCTTTCGACTTTCAAAACTCGATTTTTAATTTGTGGGCTTGAATTCTCGACTAATTTAGTAACAAAAAGGTGAGGGTATGACTCACTACTTGTCTTGAGGCCACTATTGATGCTAAAACATTTTTCAAACCTAGAATAAAAATCACTAATATCTTCCTCTTGCTTCTGTTTACAGGCTGAGATTGCATCCCAGTCTTCTTTTCTAGTTGTCAATAATCTGGGTAAAACTTGAATCAATAATTCTGGTAATTCTTTACATTTCTCTCCTAGACCAGTACCTGGTACTCGTGCCTTGTCTTCAGCTTCTAGAACTGCCCAATCTATCTTTTTCTCTCCCACCTCCCATTCTTTTTCCTTTAGCTTTTCATACACCCCTGCGGGCAACAGGACCTTTAACATTTTAATGATATCTGGGTAAGTGTATTCTCCCATACGGAGCATGTCTTTTAATTCTCTATGGAACCCTGCTGGATCTTTGTCATGACAGGGAATTAATTTCTTCATTTCGAGGAGTTCCATCTTTGTAATCGGGGTGTAAACAAACACTCGTTGCATTTCACCGTCCTCTGTCTTAACTGGATGCACTTCTCGTAACGGGTTCTGTCTTTCCATGTAAAATGGTTTACTTTCTGGGGGTGAGACATGAACAAAATGCGGGTTCAGAAACGTTCTATATTTGTGGCGCTGCTCTAGAATGACACTAATTAAGTCGGTACCTAAACCTCTCCATCTATACTGGAGTAACTCGTTCAGGATATCGTGTAACGGACCTGAATCAGAGTGCTGACCCTCATACAGAGTAATGAGGTACTGGATCATATACATACCCACCAGTCGCTGCTCGGCTGGGGGCAATTTCAGAAACATTTGTGCCACTATTTCGTCTGGAAAAGTGGTAGAATCAGTAATCCATCGGACTGCTGATCGGGCTAGTTCCTGTTCATGCATGGTACTTAACTCACTGTAACCGATTCGTGATTTTAGAATGTAATCGGTAGCTTGGAATACTTGTTCTAGGGAACCTTGTTCTGGTGCTGAATGATGGAAAATTGACTTGTGTTCTAGGCGTAAATGGCGATCTGGAAATCTAGATTTTCCTACATACGCTATTCTTAGCGGGATTCTCGTCCTCTACCTCTTCAGTATCAGAGTTACTTTCTTTCTCGCTTACTTGTGCTGCTTTACGTTGTTCGTGTATCTTTATTATTTCTCTACGGATTTTCTTGTACATACTCTCCATGGCACTAATGGTATTGTGCTTACCCTCGGCTATATTATCACTCCACTTTGTCAGGGTTTTCATTTCGGCCGGATCTTTAGACGGGTAATCTTGTTCTCTTATTAGACAGTTAATTAAAAACTTTAATATCATACGCTGGATCTCAGCTTTCCTTTGAGACATGGCATCACTAATACTTTCTGGATCATCCCCTGTACGGATGAAACGATATATTCTGTCTAGATCTTCTTTCATATTGGGTAGGGTGACTAGATACTCGGTCACCCTCCTTACGCGTACTGAATATAAAACCATATTATTCTCGCCTGGGACTGGGTCATAGGCACATTCGCCAAGGGCTTGCCTGATTTCTGCAACAGACTTATTACTCTTGGGAGTACGCTGTGATGCTTGAGCATGTAATTCGAGTGCTGATAAACGCTTGCGTGGCGGCGGGGTTTGAGGAGGACCTCCTCCTGCGGCCCCTAGACTAGAATCGTCGACTGATATTCTTCGTGGCGGAGCGGGAAATTGAAATGCTGGCTGGACCGGGGGTACCGTAGCAGGTACTGCATGGGGTGCCCCGGTGTCTGGAGGAGCAGGATGTGCCTGATTTACAGGGACTGGCGGAGCGCGAACAGGATCCGCATATTCAGGGACTGTGTCGTCCAGATAGGACGAAATAAAAATATCAGCTGCAGTCGGTTTGTGACGTAGCTTGGTCGGAACTAGTGGTGGCGGGAAATTACTGGATGCCTCCGGGGTCGCTTTTGGCAAGCCCTCGGCAAGAAGAGGATACATACCCTTAATAAGGGCATGCCTCTGTCTGTCTGACTGTTCGGCTTTGACTTGTTCACCTATCTCGATTAATTCTTTTTCTTGGGCTCGCTCTAAGGATTCTCTACTTAATTCTGACTTTCTGATTTCTTTTTCAGTTCTTTTATGAGCTTCTTTACGCCATAACTCGATGGCATCTTTCTGTGACTGTCTGGCTTTCTTTTTCCATAATGCTTCTTCTACTCGCATGATGCATTCGGCATCCCATGTACCCGATACGGGCCATCTATACTTTTCTTCTAACTGTTTGGTATACTCCACCCATAAGTCTAGATACAATATGGCACTTATGCCATGTTTCTGATACATAAAGTGACCTGGACTGTCCCTGGGCGGGACGGGAACTGCTGCTTCCAGCAGACCCTTTCTAGTTTTTAACTGACGTAACTTGGAAAATATGGGCATGACTGAACTGTAATCTAGACACAATACAATACACAATGAACACGATACTTATTCCCCATTCATACCACGACATTGAAATACATGAAAAACATTTAAAATAACAGTTCGAACAGAATACTACCTGGAAATACTGAGAACAGAACACATAAATTTTCTCGAGAACAGAAACTGACTAGAACAGAAACTAGATGCACTGCTGAAACAGTACGAAACTTACCGGTCTCATAAAGAGACACGTCAGGACCCGCATCCACCGAAGTGGACACTTCGTTTGTGGGACTGTGTACCACCAACCCACAGACCAGAGTCAATTAAATTGACCCTGTCTAGATACCACCCCAGTAACGGTACTCACCGGGCAGCAAGAACGGAAAGCCTCAGACTGGACTGGACTACTACGACGACGGACGACGAACTTCGGACTTCGGACTTCAGTTACGGGTGGACCTCCGGATACCTCGGACCCTGGACTCTTGGCTTGGGCTCTGGTCGGGACTCGCCGCGTTCCTCCACCGTCTCGTCTGGATGCTGGACCGCCTCCTCCGTCTCCTCCGTGGGCCTGAGGGATACTTGAGCAGAAATATCTGCCACTGCGCAGAAGAGTTCCGTCACGACTGCAGAGGGTCAGGGGGTCGGCGTGGCTTCACCGACGCGTGGGGAAAGGGCAAGTCCCTGTTCGGGCGCCATTATGTGGTAAATAAATAAATAATACCTCTCTTTTTGACTAGACATATATCATAACAGATAGCTCAATAAATAAGAGTCAAGATTCGAGGTAGTAGGAGTTTTGCAGGTTTAATACAGCATAAGGACAGGAACAGGACAACCTGCACAGGAATAGGATGGCAGGGCCCAGCAGCTGCTGGGGCTGGGTCTGGGATGAGCGCGCTGGCTTTTAATAACAATACATGAGTATATATACATAACGCAAACACATAGCATTACATTGCAGTAGGCGTAGCAGTGGGTGGAGCAGAAGGCGTGACGCGTAGCAGTCGCGAAAGATAAGGGCGAAAGTAGGTGTAACTGGGCGTATACATAGACATGTGATGCAAACGTAACAGGATATGTCATGAATGGGGCGGAAACCATGGAGGGGGCTACCTGGGGAGCCGGGACCTCTAACCTGATGGTGCGCGCAAACTAGCAATGACGTATCACTAGGAGAAGCTGGGGGCTATGAACTCTGTGCTAGGAGCAGAGACTGAAGTCTGGAGGGTCGGAGCGACATGTACCTAAACCCTATCTAGTATCTGATGTTTAGGGAACATGTTGATATAAACTAGAAGTCAAGAGGGGAAAGGCTAACAGACTCTAAGACTGGAGCATGCATTATTCTACATGTAGTGCGTGATGAAGAATATTAAATGACCATTAAATGCAGTATTTCTCTAACGTGGAGACGTGAAGGCTAGACAATGACGGAAACTATTGATGCGATTCAGTAGCTTTAGGAATGCAGGGAAGGAGGGCTGAACTGATAACTGGAATCATAACATATTCTTGGCAGACTCAGAGACTGAGCCAGGCTGGGCCGGGCACTGCGAGGCAGGAAGTAAGTGAAGGGTCGAGGATACAGGTGGGGGCTGTATCGCTCCTCAGCGAGGCTTCAGGAGACAGGAGCTGAATCTGGTGTCCGGGCCCTTTTGAGGCCTAGAAACGGGGACTTTATAATAGAATAACGTGCACACTGAGAAACGTGGCAACGTAGCTTTACATAGGCCTGATATTCGTAGTATTCACGAGGACTGGAAACTGGCATACTAGAGGTGGACACAACTGTAATTGCGTCATTAATCGGACATGGGGAGTACATATGCATATTTAATCATGCACACATAACATATGATGGATGACACGTAGGGACACAGAACATGGCAAAATTTACTTTTCCACACTTCCTCCAGAGAACAAAGAACATATTGATAAAAACAGAGATACCCAGACCCCAGGACTTCAGATCATCCTGGAATCAAGAAGGAACCTCTGCCAAGGAGAAATGCTGGAAGATTGAAGAGGAAGGACCAGTGCTTAATTTGTAAAATATGAAGTACAGGTGCTCGAAAAAAATTCGGAGGCCACACCCACTTTCACCTGCCTCCACCCACTTCCTCCACTGGCTCCACCCAATCTCCATTGGCTCTGCCCACACCCTCAACTGGCACTGGTGAAAGGCAGATGTAATACCCGATCTGAATTTCAGCAAGGGAGCCTTGCCCAAAGTAAGGTTTTCATAGGAGTTTACCCTGCCCAGTGACATTTTTAAAAAAGATTACATTAAAAGTGCATTTAAAGCACAATTTTGGAATAAATTAGCTAACTTGACAAGTGCATTGATAAGGGACAAGTGAAACATTCCAGTGCTCTATGTGCAGATTTAGGGAAAGGACAATACTCGCATGCATCATAATGTCTAGCCCTGGCATAAAGGTGGCATGACACAGTGGTGGCCAGTGTTAGGATATTAGCATCATTGTCAAATTGACGTAGCCACATGTTGTATAATGGTGGCCACCAAACTGAGTGCATCCTTGAACTTATGGTGCCACCCTGATTACTGTTTTAATATATTTTGGGCATCCATAGTATTAATGGTGTCTAGACCTGACACAAAGGTGGCATTCACGCAATGGTACCCATTATTGGCCTATTGTGTTATCCTTGGCATTATGGTGGCCATCTCTGGCATAGCACTTTACATGCAGCTGAAGTCTTTGATAACAGTTTTAAGGTTACTGTAGATTACTATTGAAATTTATGAATTGCAATTAACGAAACAATCTATATGACAAAAGCAGTAACCCCCTGAGCTACCCACATAAAAATACTTTCTGTGATATGCTGAATAGGCGTTCTTTGCAGCAGGCCTGTTAACTCTCTCTCTGTACTACTGCAGAGTCAAAAGTTGCACCAGACAACTCTGATCTCTCTGCAGCAGGAACATGATAAATCATCACTTTATCTTTCACTTACCTACAGAGTCACTAGGTGTTGGGTAAATAATTCCTGCTGCTCAGCTTGGTCGCTGTAGCTGGAGTCTGTGGGGTCACTCACTACAAACCGGTGATCTGACTGTTAGTGTTGTGATGTGCTGGAGACAAAAGAAGCCTGGCCCATCTGCAGTTAGTAGTGAGGGTGAGAGGTCATGGTGTGGCACGCTTTCAAAGCTGTGCCCTGCGTTTAGACACACGGTGCCCACTCTCAGTATTACCATGACAAGCATAGCCACCAAAGAATCGCCACAAACAGGTGAGAGGAGCACTGTTCAGGAAGTCATGCAGGTCGTTGAATTATGAATGTGGTCCGTGGCAGAAGCAATTCTTGGTGGTGGCAAGATTTTGAAATTAAAACATTGTGCTGCTGCTCAGCCTGCACGGACCAGAAGACTTTCAGTGGTAGTGCCTACATCAGACATGAAGCGGCTGTCGAAATTCCAGTAGGGCTGCAGGCCATGAGTGTCCCTCCTGTGAGTGCAGCTCTATCTTACCTGAGCTGACAGAAGCGCACATGCATCCCGCCAGCTACAACAGAGAGCTGTAGGGGTGGTGAAAGCATGCGGTCCAGGGGCTGGTGCTGCGAATAACGTTGCAGAGATCAAATCTGCTCAGCACGCATTGGGCCCACAAAACTGAAAGCACTCCGCAAGTGAAGCATGTTTGCAGTGCACCATAGTACATGCTACACACCATGAGCCTGATCTTAAGGGCAGTGGGGTGCTCACTGTGTGGTACCAAAAAAGAGGGAGCAATCAGACAAGGTCTAGTAATCCGACCTTGTGGCACCATGAGCCAAGCAGAGATGGCGTGAATATGCATATTACTTTTCATACCCCCACTTTAACTCAAGTGGTATTTCTTGCTCTAAACCAGCTTGTTGTAATGCAAGAGTATGATTATTCTGGCATCGGTCATCTGCATGCTGCTAGTAGGAGACTATTACAAACAATCTTACCCTTAGTGTGACAAATCAACCTGACACATGCCCTTTGTAGAAAATTATGTCACCATTTTTTTATGTTTGGCATAAAGGACAATTTGGATCAGTAAGGCAATTGTTTTTCTTTTCTAAATGACAGGCACCAAGTCGGTTCTGGGTATAGGAGGCATTACATTTAGCATAAGGGTGGAAATCAGGTGCATAGATGCTCCTGTACCCAGATTACTGTTGCTTTCCTATGATTGGCTGTTTACTATAGTCAATAAAACAGACAGTTTGAAAAAGTATCTTTTCTATAAACAGTGCATTAGCAACCAGTTGCTTACAAGGTACCTGGTACTCTTTTAAGAGCAATGTGTCACACAATGGCCGATTTAAGCTATTTGTTATAAAAAGCAGAAAATTGCACACTAACACGTAGGAATTGTTTCACATGCACATTCATTAATTTAGCATTCTGGTACAGAATTGTATTATTCTTAAACTGCATACAACCGTTGAAAGATGTTGAGTCACGTATTAGGATTAAAAAAAAATCTCCTTTCTGAAGTCTGTTCCATCACTGGAGCTGGGTTCTAATTTATGGTGTTATTCCCCATTCCTAGTGGCGCCAGGCCAACAGGAGAAACCACTACGATGTAGCACAGAGCTATCCCCAATTGCCTGAATTTTAATTCATGTCATTCATAAAACATGTGGACTGCTTGCATTTTTGAAAGAGGTAAACAGCGAATAGCATTCGTTTTCTCAGCCAGAAATAAGTGGGTGGGTGGAGGGTTGGGGGAGGGGGCCTAGGCGAGATGTTAACACAGGCTTGTTTTAACTACTTGAGAATTTAATGTGCGGTGGCAGCAAACACAGGGCTGAGGGGTCATGATCATCTACCTTCTCAAAACTCTTACGGCATTCCAGAGGACGCACTTGAGGGTATCTCACTAGGAATTTACACCGTTCTTTAAATATTCTTCATTTCCATCCCTCCTTTCCTTGCTCACCAGGGCATGACATGCATCCCCTTCAGGTGGAAACTGCTTGCTGCCTTTGCTGCCTCCGTTGACAACCTTAGTGCAAACTTCCCTTTAAATGTGCAGGGAGGCCAGGAGCATGGTATAGACCATCTTCGGATGGCATCTTCATACCAACCTTTAAAATGGCAACACACTGTTTACACTTTACAGCATTTTCACATACCTAATGTAGATGTAATGGTCTCCCATGAGACAGTCAATCTGGTCAATGGCGACGTGCGGGCTGGAGCTGCAGCCTGGCTCCAATCCTCAAAGAAGCACTGATGCTCCAAAGGAGTGGAATTGGGCAACACTGATAGGAGTGCAATCCTCCTGCTCAAGGCAACAGTGTTGACAGAGCAATGCACATCCTTGCCGAGTTGTGATCTGGCCGGCTGCACCCGTTGCTTCTCTCACGTGCATGGCGCCAACTGCCAAATACACTGTGGGCTCCTCCTCCAGCCCCTGCTCTTTGAAGCAAAAGCATTCCAGGCCAGCATGGGGTGGGGGAGGGATTCATGTGTTTACTCAAAATCAACCCTGCCTCTTGTCTGTTGTGCAGTGTGCACCCCACCCCGCCCCAGTCTAGAGGATTTACTGTCACCTTATGAAGAAAATATAAATGGCATTGTAAAATGCAGCACCCATCATCCTGATGATACAACACTGCCTTGTGCCTCAAGGGCGAGTAAATCTTGCCGGGTTCACATATGGGGCGCTGCATTGTGCATTCACTTTTCACAGTGCTTAAAAACACGAGTTTCAGGTTACGTACACCCTGTAACAGCTCGCGGGTTTTTCTTTTGTTAGGTCAGTCTCTTTACAGCAGTCGCCCCTTGTAGACCCGGCCCTGAGAAATAAGTGCAGGTGCCTAGCACAGGAAAGCACCGGCACAAATTAAGCACTGGGAAGGACTGACCTGCTGTGTGTTTGTGGACTGACCTGCAGTTGCTATTCTGCCAAGGAGAGGGGAAGGACGTTGCTGTTGCTGTGCCCCCTCATTGAAGAGATCTCCAAGGGCCTGAGAAGAGCTGGCCTCCTGTTTTGAAATCCCAGGCACAAAAGGACTTCACCCCCTAGCTTCCCCCAGAACTCTGCTGTGTGAGTTCTGACCTGACTAGAGTGCTTGAACCAGTTGTGGGGACTCTGGAGGTTGTTTGGGAGCTGAACAAGAGAAAAGAAGCCAAGGAACTTTATTTCCGATGTCGTCAACGCTGCCGCTGTGATGCCGCGACATTCACCGAGGCCAGGAGCCGCTCGTGAAGTCAACAACTCAGCTCCTGCCCTGCTCCGAAGATCCAACGCCCTTACGACATCCGCCGATGCCGGCCGTGATCGGCCGTGATCGACGCCTGTGCCTCGCATCGACTCCAGGTCTTTGCTGGAGGCCGGCCTCCAGGTATTGTGGTGCTGATAACCATCGAGGGTGACGTAAGAAGCTCACCAACGTCTCATTGACACCAAAGCTGACGCCACCCATCGACGCCGTCGCATACCGAAAATCTACACCTGGTACCTGTGCATCACCTGCGCATTGGACCCAGCACAAAGACTCGACGCTGCCCTCCCCCTACAGACTGAACTCGATGCGGCTCGACAACGGTCGAAGCCGCCTCGCCTCTCCAAGGTCTCAGGAGTGCCGCATCGCTTTGCTTTTCGACTCTGCAGCTGTGTTCGGAATTCTCATTGCAGAAACAGGTTCTTTTGGCAAAACGTGAAGCCTCTGTGGATTATTTTGATACAAGTACTGGTACTCATTTTAAAGTCATATTTTTAAACTGTGTATGTTGGATTTTTGTCGTTTTTGTCTTGAGTAGTCTAGATAAAAATACTTTATTTTTCTAAACTGGTGTGGAGTGCATTTGTGGTGTTTTCACTGTGTTACTGTGAGTGTTGTAACAAATACTTTGCACATTGCCTTTGATAAGCCTGTCTGCTCATGCCAAGCTACTAAGGGGGTGAGCAGGGATTATCCAAAGAGTGTATCCCCCTTACCCTGACTAGAAGCAAGGGTCCCTATTTGGATATTGGAACCTACCTCTGCCAACTAGAGACCCCCAGATCTAACATCCTCCATCCTGCTTCTCCTTTTGTCATATACTTTCAATATCGCTGTGGATTAAGCAGAGAATGCCCCAGCTTTTTCCAAAGAGTTTGGAGATGATCGTGCAGAGGATCCTCCAAATGTATCCTCACTTGTACATGGAAAGACATCTGGCACTGAGCAGGACTAAAGGCAAATGTGCTAGTGGTGTCCTCCTAGACACACACACTAACCCAGGCTCTTCCCACTGTGCAAGGGGTCCTGACAGATTATCTATGCACATCTGAAGATTCATATGTACCAGCAAGGCAGTAAGTCTGATCATCTTCTGAATGCATAGTTACACGCATGGTTTGAAAATCTGCTCCTGATATATTTCATGTTCTACTTGTCTTTTTATGTTCTTGTTACCTGTATTATGTGTTGTCATTTCTAATGTTTTGTTAGATGAATGTCATTTTGGTAGCTATGTTTTTTTAAAGTTATAAGTTGTGTGGCACACTGTATTTTTGAAAGGACATAAAGGTGTCCCCACAAAGAATGGACCGATGATCAACGTCCAGTGACAAGAGTCATCACCCAAGTGGAATCTAGTAATTTTTGTTTTTAGCACAGCATGCCATCAATTGGGCGGAAAAGGTAAAGTTACAATGTTGTATCTTCAATTTCTTGTGGGAGATTCAATGTTTTTACACATCCCTAGGAACACACTCACATTGCTTGTAATAGTCTAATACACATTTAAAAGTGAACTTCAAACTAATAGAGTTCAATTTCTAGAGGAAAAACTGTTGTCTATCAACACAACATGCATAAATTCAAAGAAGAGAGAGATGTATTTTCCACACTATGTCTTGTAAAAATATATATTTGCACTTTATTTGCACTATATATTTTTACAAGACATAGTGTGGAAAATACATCTCTCTCTTCTTTGAATTTATGCATGTTGTGTTGATAGACAACAGTTTTTCCTCTAGAAATTGAACTCTATTAGTTTGAAGTTCACTTTTAAATGTGTATTAGACTATTACAAGCAATGTGAGTGTGTTCCTAGGGATGTGTAAAAACATTGAATCTCCCACAAGAAATTGAAGATACAACATTGTAACTTTACCTTTTCCGCCCAATTGATGGCATGCTGTGCTAAAAACAAAAATTACTAGATTCCACTTGGGTGATGACTCTTGTCACTGGACGTTGATCATCGGTCCATTCTTTGTGGGGACACCTTTATGTCCTTTTAAACGTTGTTTCCCCCCCAGTCCCCTACAAGTCTGAGCGGGGTCCTCCTTTACTTTATGACACTGTATTTTTGTACATAGTAAGTGTCTCTGTTTAAAAAAACTACTGACATCAATATTGTCACATATCTTTTTTTAATAATGAGCGACTTCACATTATGAATTACACCTAACTCTTATAATGTAAGATTTGTAAATGATGTCAGATAACATGAGGCAGTTTAAAAAACACGTCTCAGTTACATTGACATTTACACACACAAAATGGTCAACATAATGTAGTGTACACATAAGATACAATTAGAAGTATCTGCTGTCATATGTACAGAAAATAGTCATGCATGAGTCATCCATCAGCTTTCATCTCCTGGTCCTCGATTCATTTGTATGTACCTGTATCGCATCATAAGTGAATGCCAGGCTGACATTACTCAAGTTATTTAAGGTATCACATGTGCTAAGGTGAAGTTTCAACATATAGAACCTAGATGAAAGACAATGTTTGAGGAAACAGTAATGCCGTTCTGTGCATTGGACATCCACTGTTAAAAGTGGCATGAGGAAATAACCTTATATAGAAAAAGTCCATCTTTGTCACATTTACTGTTGTCATACCCAGAATGAAACAAGGATAACCTTTGAGGTCTTTATCGCAAGACGTAGTATAAATTCAACATCGCTTTTACCACAACAGTCATAAGTTATCTATAAAGCAGCGGTTAATTTTAGTCCTTTTTGGATGTGATCTTCAGACCTATTCTCCACAGACACAGGTTAACAGCAAATTCTTAGGAGTTTCAACCAATGAATAGAGGTTCACAAAAGCAATTGAAGTGCTGATCAAGTGGATAACAATTAAAGCACTACTACTTAGAATAAAGTCTGATGACATAAAATGTTTCAGTTCTATTCTAAATATAGCAACAATCAGTAAATGATTACTTTCCTTCTCTCATAAATGACACATAACATCTTCCACAACAAAGCACAAGCACCTCCACTTGAACAAAATGTACAACAATGTATAACCAGGCCACTGAGCACACTCCTTGACTACGTCTGGACACTTGATATCTAGGACATTGGTCAATGTCACCCACATACAAAGAAAAGAAAACAACATTCACAATGTAGAGTTTGCAGATATAAAGAGTAAAGAGAAACCTTTGACGTAAATTCAAAACTACTGCCACGGTGACAAACATATCATCATTTTAGATAGTACATGCTGGGTAACAGTGGACAGCAAATAGCATCAACAAGGTAAACAAACAATAAAGAAAAATATATTTAAGACTTTTTCCCGAGCAAACGATCAAAGAGGTTATAGAAGCCACAAATCATAGGAGAAACATACCACAGCGAAAACATTTTACCAATAATTGAATTTGCAAGCTTGGACAATGAAATAAAAATCAACCCATTTCTTATGCAACCAGCTTCAAACTCTTATTGTTCACCAACATACCATTGAAACTTGAGAAGATAAGTAAGCTTGCAGGGTGAAATCTAAAACTAATTTTGAGGGAGAGGCCTTGTGTTGCTTCATTTACTGAGAACATTCTTGAGGCACTGACTCATGATATCCTGAATCTCATCAGTAAACCCAAAGCTTAGGGGTTAATGCCCAATGACCCAAGGAAAGCCATTGTACCTCTGCTCCTAAAATAAAAAATTGCTGTGCCTAAGGTCCATGGCAATCAAATACCAATTTTTACTCACACCTAACCACAAAAAAAGTATTTGAAAGGAAAGTTAAGGTAGAGCTGGCAGGGCTGCTTAAAACAATGCAAGCCATTTCAGATACATAAATTATAATGTAGTTCTTCGGGGTAGATGTAGACCATGGTATTTGGGGTTAGAAAGTGTTTTCTCATAGTATTATATTCATTTATCAATATTATTAAATATAGTTCTACATCACAAACCTAGCTGCAGCAGCAACTGAATGTGTTATAGTACCGAAGATTGTAACATAGTATTTAGAGTGAAAATTAGCTAATATTAGGTGGGAACAACATTAGTCTGTAGGGCAGGTCCTGAATATGAACGTTAGTAAATCTTTGCTGAAAGAGAGTTAGTTTGTGTTGCTTTGAAGTACTTCAGGGAAATAGTGTCAGAGTCACAGGGTGACAGATGAAGGCTTGGTTACATGTTTTAAGCATACTATATTCTTTAAGGGAAAGTATATGGATCTCATTCAGAATGGGGGTAATGTGATTCCATATCTGTGTGCCTTTTACAATTGAGGATGGTTTTTAGGGGTTCTAAGGCAGATATGAATCCAGTTAGTATTGATTATTGATATCTAGATGTAAGAGAACCAACCCCTTAATGACAGTTCAGTAACTTGATTATGGTATTGAATAACTTACAGGGAGCCAACATTTAAACATTTGAATATGTGTTAAGTCATTGACATGGTTATGTCTATATCAAAGTTTGGAACAACATGGGGAGATAGCATGGTCTGTTTTATTTTCAAGCCATTTTGAAATGGGGGTAGAGAGTAGTTGGAATGTAGGCAAAGACATGTTTAGTGCGATTACATTTGAGAGAAATAAATATCATACCATAATGAGTTTTTCATGAAGGTTTCAGAATTATGTCTAAAACATTCAGTGGAAATTCTGAGGTAAAGTTGAGTATCATCAGATGCAGGGACATCCTATTTTCCAGATTGCTTGGTCGCAACAGTTCATTGTAGAGCTTGAATGGAGAGGGATATCAAATAATACCTTGAACAGCATCACATTTTAGAGGCAATAGTTGATATCTTAAAGGAAGGCTATCCAATAGAGTTTCTCGTCCTACACACCTCTAAAGCATAAGCAGTAGTAGAGCCTAGCATACGACTAAAAAAATACGAGTGGAATAGAATCTGGGTGACTGCCTGATCAGGACAGCTTTTATCAAATCCACCAGCAGGAAAGTCTTTCGGGATTCCTCTTGGTTAAGTCAAGTCACTTCAACATAAACTGGAAAGGTAAATAAACTCTATCAAATACAACCATAGGCCAAAGAGGAGCTAATCTGATGAGTGACTATAACAGAATGTCTCTGCCATGTTTAGTAATTGGCAACAAAAAGTTTCCCATATCTCAGTGACAACTAGGATAGAATTCTACTATTGGGCTATCATTAGCCTAACCTAGGAGGCGTTTCTTTTAAATATTCCCTTTATTAGTGAACAAAGAAAAACAATACAGTGGTACAGCTTGTGACATGTAGTACATACCCAGCAATCAGGCTGGCTCTCTCATGCTGTGGTACACAAATAGGTAGGCACAATCATATAGTCTGTTTACTGATGAGAGTCCCAAAATGCAGCCATGGAGCCAATCACAAGAGACTTAGCTCACAAAAACTGTGCACTGCATTCTATTCTGGAGGGTCTGGTAAAGCGCATGGCTACCAGAAGACCTTGAAGTGCTGGAACAGTCATTATGTGGATGTGATCGTCAGAGGGTAAGTTGCAAAAGAGCCAGGTTTTGAATGCCCTGTGAAAAGAAGGCTTGCATGATATCTGGTGGAGGTCAAAGGGGAGAGAATTCCACAGCCTAGGGGCCTGGTGGGAAAGGAAGCAGCTGCCACAGCCGAATCTCCTGCATTTGGGGACCTGTAGCAGATGGGCTGCGGAAGATCTCAAAGACCTTCCAGGGAAATAAGGAGTTGAGCTACTTGTGTAGGGACGTATGCAAAATGCATAAGGCTTTAAATTTACCCCACTGCACGACTGGAAGTCAATGTAGGTCCCTCAAGGCAGCTTTTACGGATTGATGTTGGGGAAGATTAATCAGGAGCCGGGCACCGGCATTCTGGATAGTCTGGAGCCTCTTTGTCACACAGTGAGGAGGGCCCAAATAAAGTAATTTGCCATAATTAGGCGATAATTAGTCTCCTGGGCAGAAATGGAAGGTTTAAGAACTTTCTTAGTAGTCTCAAAACACCAAAGCAGTTAACTGCAACTGTTTTGTCCTGGTGCTCCATCATGTGACTGGAGTCAGGCCACATTCTCAGGCTCTTTATAACCATTTTCGGACTCAGCAACTGATCTAAACAGTCAGGGGAGGGGAACCTTTTAATAAAGTTACTACCTAGTAAAATAACCTCCATATTGTTTGCATTCAGCCGCAATTTGCAATCCATCTGGCCACTTCCTGAAGACACGGGACAAGACTGGGGTGAGTAGAATTGGGATCAGGGGAATAAAGATCACAAGCTGGGTGTCATCGGCAAAGAATTCAACAACAACCCAAATGAATGAAGGATTTCAGCCAGGTGATACATTTAATGATTGAAAAGGGTGGGACTATGCGAAGACCCCTAAGACACTCCATAGCACAGGGGAAGAGTGTGGGACTACCAGAATTGCTCTAGCACCTAGAAGGTGCGATCCTTCTAAAAGAGGATATCCTATGGATGAATATTACATGGTCTACTGTGTTGAAGGCTGCACTCAGATCTAATAGAATAACGGTTGGTGAGCCTCCTTTGTCAATTACAGCCAGAAAAGCTGTTTCTGTGCTGTGCTGAGGTCAAAATCCCATAAGTGGGATGGTGGGTTTCGTTGGACTTAATCTAGGCGGATGGATGTCTGTTGACATGTTTTTCCAGAAGCTTTGAGGGGCCTGGTAACAGCGAGATTGGCCCAAAGTTGCTGGGGCAGAGGGGATCGAGTCTAGGTTTTTTTGGAGAGGATTAACCACCACATGCTCACATTGTGGGGGAACTTTCAGTTTAGGAAAGGAAAGGTTCAATAGCTCCACTAATGTAGGGTCAATCCTGTCAAGCCCTTGACGCACGATATGTAACAGGGGGTCAAGCAGGGAACCTGATTTAACTGCTTTTCAAAGGTCGGTGAGGAGTCACTCCGTAAAGTCAGAGAAAGCCTTGAACAGACTGCACTAACAGATGATCAACGCTAAACTGGTCCTGTGGGACTGGCAGGAAACTGTGTACATGTTAAGGATCTTATTATGAAAAAGAAGGCCAAGTCATTGCCACGTTTGGCTGATGCCTTCAAGGCAGATCCACCAGATTTAGGTTTTTTGACATACTTGAGAATCTGGAAAATCTCCTTTGTGGAGTTAGCTGATTCCTCAATTTTGGTGGCAAAATAGGCAGCTTGAGATGCTTTTATTTCCACATGATAGCTCCTACTTGCCCTTCTATAATTAGCCTTACTAGCATTGTTGTAAGACTTTCTCCAAAATATTTCAAGATGCTTACATTTTCTCTTTAAGGCAAGTAAACTGGCATTAAACCAAGGGGATTTTTGTCCCTGCTAGATGGACTTACACCATCTTGCAGATAGAAACAGTTCAAATGAACTGGAAATCCATGCTTTGAATCTGGAGGCAGAGGATGTAATGCTGTCCTTTATGTTGGGTCTGGTAGTCTGGAGGGCAATCAACCAGTTGTCTCCAACCAACAATGTTCCAGATGCTTAACGGGGGTGGGACCTAGGAAAGAGAGGGCACAGGTAAAACAATTGGGAGCAAAAGTGGTCTGACCACATAATTGGAATAGGGCTTTGCACCTGGAGATTGGTAATGTTACTGAACACTGAATCAATAGTGTGTCATTTTTCATGAGTAGCCCCTTCTATTGATTGCAGAAGTTGGAGGGATGGGGGGTCTAAATACAGATATTTAGCAGCCATGTTATGAAAATCATCATTGTGAAGATTGAAATCACGAAGCACAGTGAAATTAGACCTGTTCACAGCAAGACCTGCAGCCAGATCCGGAAAATCCTGCAAGAAATGGGCATATGTGCCGGGCGGTCTAGTCAGTAATATACCCAAAAAGGCAAAAGTAGAGCTAAGTGCGAGAGTGAAAAGTAGGCTTTTGCAATTTTTGATTGAGGCAATGTTCCCTGTACCGTTTTCTTATGTATGATAGCTTACCCGCCCCCTCTTTTTCCACCCTGGTCAGGCTTGGAAATAGAGCAGCCGGTGGCAATGCTTGAACCACATTAGGAGCAGAGCTGCCTTGCAGGCAAATCTCCATAAGAAAGAGAGCATCCGGTGCCAATTCCATTAAAACAATGTTTCCAGTTTGTGAGCAGCCTGGGAGAGACAGCTCTCCATGTATTAATGCCATGCTGTGGGAATGGGAGTCACAAGTAGGGGCTTTGAAGTCGGCGTAAGCTGAAACCACAGTTCTCACAAGCTGTGGAGGGAGAACTGGGGTCAACAGTTTGAAAAGTCAGCAGTTGGCCAGCCATTAAGTGTACTTTAAATTGAGAGGAAGAGTCATAGTTCCAGGTATGGATGCAGATGGGTGCAGATGGGCTGCACGTCTGTGCTTCCCCCATTTATAAGAACCAGCCACAACACTTGAGAGTGCTGCCACCCAAGATGGCATGCCAAAAAATGTCACTCGAAATTAGTAAAGTGCACGTGCAATACAATTCCACTTCTTGCAGTCATCCCTCCACATTAATTTAGATGCAGCATAAGGTAGGTAAAATTCTTTAGCAGCAACCAATTTGTTAAAATGTAATTAAAAAATGCAGCAATAACAGTCAAATCACCCCCAACATAATGTTGTTTTTAACTCGCATCCGTACCCATAGACGGCAGCGAATCATGTCGCCTAAACGAGTAAAGGGCACATGCAATACAATTCCCCTTCTTGGAGAGTCGACCCCTCACATTAATTTATAAGCAGCACGAGTTAAGCTATCCATTTTTTTAAGTGTCATAAAAAGATACGGCAATAGCAGTCAAATCACCCCCACCACAATGTCTGTTCTGACGCTTGCCAGCGCTGTTTCCTTCATTTATAAGGAGCAGCCGGAACACTAGAAATCACCCCCAACACAATGTCTAAGGCATCCCAAGATAATTTCTACACAGGTCCCTTATTATGTGGAATTTATGGTGCAATCTATTCTCTTGTAGATAATAAGTCACTGTGCCATGCACCTATGTAGAGCTGAGTGCCATCCCTCAAGTTGCGGCAGTGTCATGCAGAACCATAATTGTGCCACATTGCATTGTGTCACTACTTGACCCAGGTTACAGAACAGGCGTTTGCCCTCATTATCCCTCCAAATGCCCAAGACGCAGAGTGTCCCTGCATGCAGAAGGGAAGAGTGCGCATGACTGGTTTGGGCGGCCCGAAAGGGCCAACCAAACAGTCGCTGGTCACTCATGAGTGGGCACACCACTACGACCCTGCCATGCTCAGAGAGCAGAGCAGCCCCGGACAACGCAAACATAAAATAGAAATAACTAAAATATATTACCATTTTATGTTTCAGGTTCTCGCACTGCGAGAAAGCAGTGGGGTGACGCTCCTTCGCCATAGCAGAAGAGCCGCCATTCAGATCAGTAAAACATGAGGGCAAATCATTACGATTACATGACTGAATGCTCTAGCTTTCTTGCTTCCATGCCAGGAGGGTGGAACCAAAGAAAAGTTTGGGAAAATAAAGTTTTATGCAATGATATGGTTAGAAACCAAGACTACACCAGCAATGGACAACGCGGCTTGTCTCCAGCACTGTACAGCTGACAAGAAGATGTCCATTTATAATTGCCTGCAGTCCTCCCACTCCCTCAGTACAAATGATCTTCTTTTCAGAACATCAGTGCATTTTTCTTCCGACTTACTGATGATTGCTGCCTGTAGCTGAGTAAATTGTGTTCTCGACCACTGCACACACGATTCTATGCTTGGTACTACAACGGGGATGTAAGGAGGCTTGTTGCAAGAACACAAAAAAACGAATAAATAACACAGTAACAGAAGGGTTCTACTTTGCCCCACTATTTTTGCAACAACTGTCTTGCTCTAAGACATGAGAAAAAATAAAGTCCCTTACTTGGTTTAAGAAAGCTTTAATGACATGGCTTTTTGCCCAAAGCCCTGTGCATTTTCTTTTTTCATCTCTGCCTCCATGCCGGGATTGCATGGTGTTAGCACGCCTTCATTTATCCACATGTGTAAATCAAATATTGAAGCTGCTTATTTCTGTTTATTTAACCAAGATATAAAAGCCTGGTTCATAAAAGAAATGTGATGTCCAGGATTAAGCAACAGTTGGAAATATAATAAATGAAGAAGAAATGTTCGCATGCTTCCAAAAAATAAAATCAATCAATGCAGGGCCATTTTCCTATCTAGCTCTGCCATCACTTAAAATGTCAGCTGTGGTGTAGCACGAAAAGCAAATAATGTTTATTAAGAAGAGGTGGACAACTGTGGCAAAACACTCTTCAATCAATGGCTGCTTAGCACCCAATAATGCAAGTGCAAAGCAATGATGTCAGTTTCCTCAACTGCTGACTGATTGTCTTGTAATTTCACAATCAGTTTTTATTCGTGAAGATGTGTGTGTACTTAGGGGCATATTACCAAGCAATAGCGATAATTATCGCTATTGCTTGGTTAGAGATAAAAATTTACCGCAAAGTTGCGGCGATTTTTATCGCAAATAAACCTTGGTATTACCAAGGTTTATCGCAAATGCGATAAAAATCGTCGCAAAGCATGAATATCGCTGAAAAGTCAGCGATATTCATGCATTATCGAGCTAATGCTCTTAGCCATGTTATCCACCTCCCATTGGATAACATGGCTAAGAACTGCTCAGGGCAGGTGTTAGCTTTTGGAGATATTCGCGCTTAGCGCGAATATCTCCATAAGTTGGTAATAGGAGATAGCGACTGTTTCCAGTCGCTAACATCTTGGCACGCCCACTTTGCATGTCATTAGTGATAAATATCACGGACATGCAAAGTGGGGCCCAAGATGGCCGCTATCTCCTACTAGCTGTCGCTAACTGGTGTTAGGGACAGCTAGGTAATAGGGAGATAATTTTATCTCCGCTTTCTTGGCTTTTAAAGCCAAAAAAGCGGAGATAAACCCCCTTGATAATATGCCCCTTTATTCTGTGTTACGTGGAATACATTCGTATGTAAATCTATATGTTATGTCAAAAACGTATATACATTTTCAAGGTAGCCTTTAACAATCATGGTTGTAAGAAAGAATACGAAAATGTGTCACAATGCAAATTCCATCTTCAGCATCTGGCATTGTTGAATCAGCTTTTCATCCTTCTAGTTACTGGCTGCATTGATTCAGGTGACAGTAACATCCGTGTTGTATCCTGTGTCTTGAGTTTATAACGTGGGAAGGCACGCTGGGGAGTCCCATTGGAATGTGTGCGGAATGGCAGTTGGTGTGAAGGCTGTCCTCTGCGTAGGACCTACATCTGTGCTCTCCTCGTACCTGCTGTCAAAGAATAAGTAATTATTACCTGAATGGGAGTCCGTTCTTCACTACAATCCCTGTTTTCATTTATTCATTTTTATTTAATTTATGCGAAGTTTCATAGTAAGGAGAACATGATTGATGATACCAGAACTTAAGAACCGGTGTTAAATATTCAACAACCTTCATTTGGACAGATACTACTATAAAAAAATCTTAAGTAAAAACGAGGCATGTAAAATATTACTATAGTTACTATTGTTATTATCAGCTCATGCTTTTCTTTGTGATTATTGCCCAAAAATCCTAGTGAAATGAGGAAAGAGAAAGCTATATACACTGCGAAATGAAAAGTTAATGAGAGAAGTGTAATCTATTCTGCAACTTAATGGGAACTAAACGGAGGTGAATTTCAATTAAGGTTGCAGAAAAAACTGTATAGAACATCCTAATGTGAAATAAAGAACTAAGGGGCATATTTACAAGGGCTTTATCTCCGCTTTTTTGGCTTACAAAGCCAAAAAAGCGGAGATAAAACCGGCACCCTATTTACAAGAGGGTGCTAACATGCATAATCGCATGTTAGCACCCTTTTCCCCAACGCCTCCCTTTGCATCTCCAATGAGATGCAAAGTGGACGTTAGTGGGCGTACCCCAAATGGACTACCTTGTGAATATTGCTGATGTTTACATCGCGATATTTACAAGGCAGCCCACATGATTTTAGCACACATTAGATTTTGGTGAAATCGGCCATTTTCTCCAAAATCTAACGTCTGCTAAAATCCTTACTTAGCCATCCCTTACATAGGGGGTGGATTATGCTGATACGACCCTGTGAGTCTTATCAGTAAGGTTATCGCCCTTTTGCAGGGAACATCGCTGGAAAGGGCGATGACCTCCCTATCTCTGGAATTTTTATCGCCCTGGAGTAACGCGTTGTTAATTATGCGCTACCAGGGTGATAAAAACCAGAGATGGACAGCGATAATAAAACTATCGCTCAGCACGGCCAGCGATAATTATCGCTGGCCGTTGTTAATATGCCCCTAAGAACTTCTCCCTTTCGACAAGGTTAAACTCATGATAAGTATGGAAAAGGCAGATAAGATAATCAATAGTTACAAAGGTGTATCTATCTATCTATCTATCTATCTATCGGTCGGTCTGTCTATTTACGCATTCGTACTGCACTCATTAACTTTCGGCCTCTTGGCATAATGTGAATCTTTAATGAATCATAAATTCAGTCTTTAAAACAGGCTCCAAATATGACATGCCAGCTTAGAAAAACAATTTTTGGAGTGAACGATATGACCACACAGAAAGCACAATGTAAGTATTATCACAGGCACATGTCAAAACTCTAATTTGTACATTCAGGCGATTTAAAGCCCATTACATGAATAAACCTCATAATCAGATTTTTACAAAAAAGGGAGGCGAGTTGGTTGATTGAGATAGTATATGTTTTTAATCATGCCTATACTCCAACTAAGGGGTCGATAACGATGTCGGTCGGAAAGGCACAGAATCAGATTCCTGTCTTTCCTACCGATTTTGAAAGTTTTCTGAATGACCGATAATGATGTTTCGAAAGCGTTCAGACTTTCTGACTCGGTTCCGAATGTCTTTCAGTGGAACCAAGTCTTTCTGAGCTGACTCATGTAGGTCAACGGTCCGTGTTTTCGACTGAGCAATTGCGATGTCGGATTCCGACAGCCTTTCCGAATCGGTTGTTCCGACATGGATCAGCTAACAGAATCTGACTTGGAACCCCGTAGGAGCCCCCCTTCACCCCAAGCCTTCCGAATGGATCACATGGGGGCTCCCACAGGATCCCCCTTTTCATTCCATGCACATTCTGGGGGGCACCACATGGTGCCTGCCACAGGGTGCACGATTTTCCCCACCCACCCCTTTCTTCAATGAGAGCCTGTGTATTCGGTCCAAACACAGTCTCCCATTGGAGTCAATGGGAGTCTGCTCGACTCGTATTTGAAGCAATCGCAATCGGTCAGACGGACTCCCTGAATCCTATTCAGTCGTGAACCATTCCGAGACTGATTCGGTCAGAATGCTTTCAGACCGAAATTGTAATCAAACACTAAGTTTCCTAATCCATGCCGACAATCATGTTTTGAATTTTCAAGCAAAACATTTAGACCATATGTAGCCAAAATGTTTAGGGATACTGTCATTGGCAGGCCTGTAGTTTGATTAAAATCTTGCTCAATTTTACTTATTTCAGCCCCTTATCACTGCATTATTTTTTTCACCGATATCGGTAACGGGATTATCAAAACATTGCAGTTCAAAAGACAATTACCTTTTAAGCAATTTTCAAGATTTAAACATAAAGTTGGCTGAAAGAGGAGTCCTGCGATGAGTGCTATTTGCTTCTCTGTTTTTGGGCGTTCTGTTTTAACTTGTGTTTTACTTCTTTCATTTTTCTGTGCTCAATTTGTCTATTTTGAAACCCTTGTTTTACTGTTTAGACTTCTATTCGCTACCCAAGTTTTTTTGCTTTCAAAATAAACAAATATAGTAACTCGATGTTGTGAACAGCTAGTTAATAAAATATTGAAACTGACTAAACCAGGTAAAGGTTGGAGTGGAGGAAAACATGTATAACAAATGTGGAATTAATGACACAGATGTCTGTGGCTTTTGAAAAAATATATGTGAACCATGTTTGTGCAATAGTGGATTCAAATCAATAACACATTTTGAATTGGCCAATGACCAACAATGCCATCATCAAGGCTCTATGCCACATGTGTTGGATCTATTGTCATATTATACACACATACATGCATTTGCCCCCTTTGGCTCATTTGCACACAAAACAGACTGAAGTATGAAATTCTCTTACCAGTCAATTATATGGGGAAATGACAAGCAATTCTTTACTGCAATATGTTATGCTGTGCTCAGACTACACCAACATTGGATAGGGATGTCAGCAGATAGCAGAGGGACATTTTCTGGTCAAACAACACAATGCAGAGATCATTAGTCATCGTGGACATTTTGACATTCACATTAATGCTCCAGAATTTTTTTTTAGGAAGCTGGAACATGAACTTTTGGTGAATCAAAACGTGGGGAAATATAAAACTATAATTGCAACAAGCAATGGCAAAGCCAACAGGTCTTGGATATGAAACCTATTTCAACATAAGAACTTTTGGCAGATCCAAATCCACTTGAACCATATGGTCCATATTCAGAGTTTTGACACCTTACTGGTGCTAGCGTGCAATTCTCTAAAACATTTCTACAAAATATGTACCGGAAAACTTCCTTTAAAAACCTAGAAGTTCTGCACCCTTCTTGGCTTTTGAATCTTTGCCACCATGTTTTAATGGAACATTACACATCAAAAAACTTCAATAATTACATTTGATTTTCAGTCAATAAGGAGAGTGTTGGGGAAGGTTTAAAAGTGTATTCCCTCATTTTAGCAGAGTAGTCTGTATTTTTGTTCTTTTATTCAAATTAGTGGTTAATCATTGACAGAAATAATAGGAAATAGGAATGGTTAGAACAAGCAGAGAAACATAAAACAGCATGTTCCATTCAGAATATAGTCCCTATTCTGAACTGAAAGGACCTATTCTAACCTATCAAGAACCCATAAAGAGTCCCATCTGGAAAAGAGCAAATACATCAAATAACTAAGAAGAAGATTGAACTGCCCATAAAGGGTAGTTCTGGAGACTCGATCGAGTTCTCTAACAATTGCAGATGCAACCATCCGAAAGGGTGAAAAGAGAAAAGTCACTGCAGTAGCTATGTTCAGCATAAAACAGAAAAGTCTCTTCACAAAGTGCAAACAAATTAAGAAATCACAGTTAGTAGTAGCTTAAGGCAAGTCAGGCTAGCATAGAAAAGTGCCAAGGGGCATGTCAGGGTAGGGTTGCATGGATTGAGAGATCCCATCTGCAGCTAAGAACACATACTATGTAGACAGCAGCTAAACATGTTTCAAAAACAGGTGACTGTGATCATAATTGTCCAATGGTGAGAGGTTTTCTAATAGTTTGTCATCTGCAACCTCAATTCCCATGGTAAACATCCACACCAACATGAACTCATTTAGAAATGGCTACCACGTAATACAAGAAGTTACATCTACTAAAGTTCTCATGAGAACCTTTTGCAAGCCTACTCTGTTAGCTGTCTGGTGTCTCACCATATAGCAATGAGCTGCCCTTTTAAATGAAACCTTTAAATTTTAGTATGTCCTGGTTAGATCACGAAATATTAGCTACAGCACGCATTTTCTTTTCATTAGTACACTTGTTTAATATGCATATGTGGCAAAGAAAACAAACTAATTGCAGTGAAGTCATGTGGGGCGAGGAAAGAAGGAATACATGTTTTCAGGATACAGCACATTTCACAAAAAGTTAAGCCCTAGAGTTCGATTATAACTTTAAATGACTATTTTGTGGAAAGCATTTGTATTCTTAAAGAGATAGAAATGAATAAATGAATAGTGCGTGCTAGTAAATGGAGAATAATAGAAATGAAATCTTTCTGCAAAAAATAAACAGAATTTTTTATAGTTACACATTAAGTAAAGGCACATTTTATAACGTTTTAGTTATTATGCATTTTCAGGTTTAACATTTATTGCATGTCTATATTGTTATGCTTTTTCAATTTTATGCTTTTACCCTGGTAAAATAGCTCATTAGGTCTAGCTTGTGCATTCAACCTAAATCCCACAACAGATGGGGGACCCCTAACTGCCTGAGCTCCAGTAGCTCACTAATTTGCTCTGGTTGACTATACTGGTCAGAGCTTTGAAACAGCCATAAGGAAATGTAAGGCACAATAGAACACTACTTAAATTCGATTGACTACTTGATCCAAAGCTACTCAAGTATAACCTGTACATCTCAAGTGTGAATCCTTCTATAAGACACTCAGCTATTCATCCTTCTGAGTTCAATCATCGAGTTAGCATATAGTAACACTTGGTGAAAACAGCAAAAGACAGTTCATATTGTCATGTGGGTTGAATTAAGAGCTGGCAAGATAGCCGCCTGGGTTCATCCTCTGCTACCCACATTTGTCTACAGATTTTGGATAACTGATTTGACACTCAACCGGACAAGCTCAAAATGTCACCCTTAAACAGATGATAATGGAAAACAGTTGAATAAAGTAACTTTGCTCACCTCTTTGCCTTGTTAGTGTCTTCAGTCAGGAGGATATTCACCCATTTCAGAAATCGTTCTGTACTTGTAGGACTAGGTGTCCCAACATAATAACACAGAATTGTATCCCTCTGGAGTCCATAACATGTCTATCATTGTGTTGAGTGTGTGACATTGAAGCAGGAAGAGGCAGTTCTGCTTTTGGTGTGTGCTCTGTGAGTGTTTGATGGGGACTAGGGATGTCCCCCCACCTCGCTACATCATGCACACCTGCAACACCCACGATCACACATAATTGAGTGATGATTTGACTATCACTTATTACCAGGGAAGGAGTCTGGTGCACAAAAGCTACAGGTGAAAATGCTCTCCATAAACGAGCCGCTCCAGATGTTTGAAAGGATGGCGCAGTGCCTTGTTAATAGGTAACGGCAAGCGTGCAGTTGGTGCATCACTGGAATACAGAAGGGGAATCATTTTATGGGGAAGCAAAGAAGGGGTGGGGTCAGCGGGAAGACTGGATGCACTGTGGTGAAATTCAGGAAAATAGGAAGTAGGATCTACTTTGAGTTCCAACCTCAACTGCTGCTTTTCCGCATGATTCCACTGTGTGATCTTGAGCAAATCACTTCACGTCGGTGCGTCTCAAGTTCCTCATCTGTCAAACAGTAGGAGTATTTAAAACCGTATAACCCTAGCGTTAAAGCCTTGTATATGGCTTAGTGGGTTAAATTATTTTGCATGTCACAGGTTTAAAATCCACGCGAGGTGCACTCGACCTTTCATCCCGCCAGGATTGACTAAAGGAGCACCCTTAAACTGGGACCTAATGAAAGCTGTTAGGTTTTGTGTGAGGAGGCACATGGATTGTCGACATTGTCTTATATATGTCTAGCGGGCAATCACATTTAACTGCAGCCTGTTTAATTTATACAAATATGAATCTGATGCCCTCTGCCGCCCCCACAACCCACACTAGAATTCCACGCACAGAGTCCAGAGGCAATTAAGCGCATGTCGTTGCTGTGAGAAACAGCACTGTCAAATCACATTTCTTCTCGATGTTTTGTTCCAGAGGCCATGAGGGCTGTTTCTTATGCCTGAAAACCCTCCATCACTGTTACACACAAGGACAAAATCATCTCTCCACTGTAGCGCTGCGACTCATTCCTGTTTTCACTTGTATTCGACATGAGAATATGATCAGGGGCATTTCCACCGGGTAGACTCCCTGTGGGTTACCAAACAATCCGAGGATACACCTGCAATTAAAAAAAGAACACACCTCAAAGAATGGCATAAGAAAGCGATGCCTCTGTAACTGGATCTGTATATGCAATTAAAGGTGAGGACCTTTCATTCCCAGAAGTAGATCAGAAATTAGACAGTGGTACGGAAAGTGAACATGGGACTCTGGCGAGCGCAGATGATATTTGTGGCTAATTAAAATGCCTGGCAGATACTTCTATGTTAAGGTGGGAACAAATATGGAAAATAAGCAACAAGCAGTATGTTTCTTCATTGAAATATAATATTAGAACAGCAAACAAAGAAAAACAGATTTGAAAATATTTGAGAGATGCCTGAACTACTGTTACTGGCTGTTAAGGCAAACAGAGACAGTTAAGAAAGAACACTATGGGGCAGATTTATGATGGGAATGCGCCACGTTTGCGTCACGCAACTGCGGCGTAAACGTGGCGCATCCCTATGACCCATTTACAACGTGACGCATCTAGGCAAATGCGTCACGTTGTAAAGCCCTGCACCACTTGTGGGCGTTCCGGCGCAGGGTGGGCGTTCCGGGGCAGGTGCGCCTCGCAAAAGTGGCTGAGTGAAATCTATAAGATTTCACTCAGTCACTTTCAGGCCAATGCTGCGTCAAAACCCTGTGCCTGCTTGAAGCAGGCATAGGTCTTGATGCAGTATTGTATAGATGGGGCACCCCTGAGCCTTGCTGGAGCTGCATCGCGCTTGCAACTCAACTCCAGCAATGCGCCACCTTTACGGCACAGATGCGTCACGCATCTGTGCCGTTTTTGCCCCATGCTGCGCCGCATTGTAAATGCGGCGCACCATGGGTGGCGGAGCAGCGGCGTAAAATAACTGGCGCATCCCTGGGGATGCGCCAGTTATCATAAATCTGCCCCTATTGGCTTTTCCATAACTTATTCAAGTATCAGCTCCAGATTTTTCCAGATCTACAGGGAAGCCAAGTAAAGTTCTTAGGGCTATTGTACATGGCCCTTCTTCGTACCTTTGAGTGCCCTGTTAAAAGTTATACCACATACCCATGGCAGGTACTGCACTGGCTAATGGTGTGAAGCAGCACTGATTGTGCCACCCACCAGAACAGCCTTTCAAACATGTATCAAGCCTGGCATTGCAGACATGGGGGTGAGAAGTTGTGCCTATGCTTAGGTTGATATGTCCAACTCATCATCCAACCCTGAGTAGGCCTTTCACTACCACTTGAGCACACCTAGGGTAAGTCCTGAGGGGTGGAGCAAGTGATAGGCGAAAGGCAGGGCAGGCACACATGGGTGTTCCCTGCCCCAGGTAGTGAAGAACCCCCATGTGGGTTTTCCCTATCTAGGAGGACGGCTCTTCCCATGGGACAACACTGGGGTTTTGCTGATTCTCTTTTAGTGACCTTAGTGCTCTGGGCACTGTAAGTGCATTATGAAAGTGTGTGTGTCCTACCTACACATGTTAGGAAGTGGTACTGGCCTTATATTTTTAAACATGCCTAAATACTGTCATTGCTGACTTGTGGGTGCACTCTTGCACCTATGAGGATTTAAAACATGTGTCAAGCCTGCCATTGCAGGCCTGAGTGTGTGCAATTACATTTATAGTCAGACTGGCCTTTTGAAACAACTGGTACATTCTTAGGGGACCCTTCACTAAAACTAATGCACCCCTACATGTGACACCTGGAGAGTGACGCTCTTGTAAGTGCCCATACCATCTACTTGTGCCACCTAAAAGAGTGGTGCCCACTTAAGTGCCCACATCATCTCCAGAATACCAATTGGTTGTGCGGTGTGAGCGTTGGAATAAGTATTGTGCCTCAAGACTAGATTACCTGATGTGGTGCCCCAAAAATACTCCACGCATCTATGAAGTGTTGCCCCTGCATCGTGATGCCTCAACATGCATAAGCGTCTTGTTGGTGTTGAGCAGATTTACTGGTTGTGGGACCCCACGCGGCCTGCTTTGTCGATTGTGCCCTATCTCTCTTGTGCTACACACTGACTGCATGCTCATTGCATGTTGTGTCTGATTCACAGGTTGCGACCCTCGGAGGTGAGAGTGTACCTTTAGTAGTGCCTCCTTCTACCTAGTGCAGCACTACTGAACTTGAACCTGTGTGTGTGACAGAATTGTCTGGTTTGACTTAGATCAACATGCACCAGACTATGTGCCTCATTTCCATTGATGGGTAGATTTGCAACTCTTCATTGTGTGTGAAGGGAATTGTATGGTGTGACTCAGATCAAGGCACACCAGACATTGTGCCTCATTTCCTGGAGGCATGGAATTTGCAACTCTTTGTTGTGGATGACTGTAATTGTGTAATTCATCCACACCAGATGTTCAGCCACATTTCCAGGGAGGTACGGGATAGGCAACTGTCTGGTGCTACTCGGCTCAACATGCACCAGTCATTATGCCTCATTTCCAGGGAAGTGCTGAGTTTGCGACTCTGCATTGTGTGTGACCCGAACTGTCTGGTGCGTCTCATACTAACATGCACCAGACGCTGTGTCTCATTTCCAGGGATGTGCAGAGGAGCTGATTTGTGATCTGGTGTAACTAGATTACCTGGGCGCTACTTAGATTGACATATGTCTTACGGGGTGCCTCCTTCTTCTGAGATGCTCCCCTTCTTCATAACCCATTCATTTATTAGTCCTTTTTGTGCCCTTAGTGTAGCCAACCAACTGCCCTCTCCTCCTTTGTGTTGCCAGGTAGTATTGCTGGGATCAGGCCTGGTTGGTGAGGATAATTGACTGAGCTAAAGAATGCTTTTGAGAGCAATTGGAAGCGGGTCAAGAGATTGCGTGAGCCCCCTGTTCTTCTCAGAACTGGGTTGATGCCGGAAGGCACAGCATAGAATCCTTTGATTAAATCGCTTTTGCCCTCAGCCTGCTTCTGCTCCTCACACCATAGGTGAACCTCTTGAGTAGTGGCCAAACCCCTATTTGTTGACTGATGCCTAATTATTCCTGCTGCCTACCCCACCTTCTTCCCTAAGTCTGACTCCAACCACTATCAGCCTAGTATCAGGTGGAAGTTTTTCTTTATCCCCAGTCTGTGGGTGTAGGATAGTCGGGTTAGCTGGAGGGTGGCAGAGCTTTTGGGCTGAGTGAGGAGTGAGTGCGCTCAATACGGATCTGCTTATATCCGAGGCACTACATCTTTGTGCTGAATGAGTGTATGGGAGTGACTGGATGTGATTAAATTACACCGCACTACAATTTTGCTTTACACGTTGATTGCTTGCCAAAAGAATACTGCATTTGACATTGGTTTGTAACCCTGCAGCCTTGGCCCTTGGTGCTGCTTAAAAGTATTGTCATAATCTGTGTGTACACATTTCTGAAATCGTTGTAATCTGGTGTGCAGCCTGGAACTGTGTATATTGAATTATTATAATTAACAGGGAGGGCTTCATTCTGACAACGTTTTTCACTGCATAAGGATGCAGGGGATAAAATCAGCTTTTTCCCAAGTGTGCATATTACTCATGTCATTGTATCACGGTTCGGCCTGGTACTGCAAGTGATATTTCCGAATGGGAATTATGCCCATAAATTCATGATGCTCATATTGTGTTAGCTAACGTGTGTGATGATTACAAACTTTATTTATACACTATGTGTGAAGTCTCTTTTGTGATGCTCAGAGTATTTATTTTATGAGAGCGCTGTGCCAATGCTTTACACATTTCCCCTGTGATAAACCGGACTGTTCAGTGTCAAGCTACCTAAGGGTGAGAGCAGGCTATACAGTGAGTGCAATCACCCATCCCTTTTAGAGTGCAATCCTTGTGTGCAGATCAGCGTTCTAGCAGAGCAGTCCTTCTTCTCCTTGTTTCAGGCAGGGGATCTGAGTTGCTTTGCAACTCTATCATATGTATTGTGCTTCTGGGTGTCAAGCCTGGGGGACCACTGACCAATGGAGTGCACAGTGTCACCCTCAGGTATGACAACTTCCTCCAAAGTGTGGCATATTCTTGATCGAAAAAGTATTATTCTTCCAAAATCCAAAATGGAGAAACTCTCTCCTGGCTAATCCATCTCACTGGCATTGCTGTTTCCCTAACACACCAATTACAACCCCTCTGCTAATCTTATTACAAGGTCACCTGACCGGCTGGGGGTGATGGAAGATGGGTGAGCCTGTGCTGCCCTAAAATATGAAGAGCAGTTTGGTTACTCCACCCAATCCTGCTGTTTGCTCAGTAGATTGCAGTTCTCCTCCCAGATGAAATCCTTTATCTCTAGTCAGGCCACTTCACATCTCATTAAGACAGCTTAGCTCAGCCTGGCAGAGGCTGACCAATCACAGAAGGGCTGCTGGAAGGCTATATTTTGACATACAGACAAGAAAGCTCTATAACTTATTTTATGTGATAGTTAAAATAAATCTAACAGTGTCAAGTTGCTGGATGTATTCTGATTATAATTTTGATACATTGACATATATTTGTAGGTTCATGTTCAGTAGCTATACTTTATTAAAGTATCCCCTATTTGCCTAGGAGCCAACGAGGAAAACGAAATCAGCAGGGTTTCCCTCCCCAGAGCACATAAAACATCTTGTATACTGTCTATGCTCATAGGTACAAGGCACCCTAACCCTGGGTCTCCTAGTGGAGACCTTAGGGGTGACTGGTATGCAGAAATAATGTTGTTTGAGAGTTTGGAAGTGCCTTTAATTCCAATGTCAAATATGCATATAACTTTTTTTTCAAAGCAGCCTGCAATGCAGAGTTGGATTTTAAAAGGACAGCAGACACCACAGTTCTGCACACTTAAGTTTGTTATGTCTACTGGGCCTCTAAACCTACATGCCCTACCATAGGTTAGAGACTTACAGGTAGGTTGTCAGTACTGATTGTAATTATACCCAATTACCAAGTACTTTTAATCAAAGCACAGGCCCTGGGTCGGGTTAACAGAGCCCACAGTACAATCAGAGTAATAAAACCAGCATCTGGTAGTCAAGTCAAAATGGGAGCAAAAACTGGGGTGGGGGAGGGGGGAGCTTCAAACAGGTCCCAGATTCTCACAGTGTCTTTGAATGCCTGAGGACTGTCAGAGTGCATTACAACAAAGTGATAAAAAGGTTTTTGACAAGAATGTGTTAATGCACAAGTGAACAGAGCTGACAAATATCTATCTGCTCAGGTCATGTTTAGATATTTAAATAGTAGTCCAGGTTAATCTGTCACTGTTCAAAGACTTGTGATGTCCTGCACATCTGTATGTGAACAAAGAGAGCCCCCACAAAGTACATCTGAGTTGTGGCAGAAGGTGGCTTACCCTGACTGCGATCAAAACGCACAACGAATTCTGCGTAGAAACATGCCACAAGTGTGTCAGTGTGCAGTAGCAGTTCATGGGGAAAGTCTGTTACTGAGCAGTGTTTGGAGGCAGCCCTAACACATGCGTTACTAGGCAGAGACAGCTTACAGTGACTGCAGAAGTCATCCCCTAGCAATGGTCCACAATGAGCCACTCTATGTGGGAGGGGATTGAACCAACCACAACATCTTCTAGCGCCTCTTGTGAATGATTAGTCCCCTCCTCCTGTTCCCTCTGGAGTTAGCTCTCCATCAGGGTCTTGTCTTGGCTGCAGATCATAGGCATGGTTGAATTGGGCCAGAAAATAGGCCTGGGCAGCAAATTAAAAGTGACTCCCATCAGCAAATTAGATATCTAAAAAAGTGGCCCCCATATGCAAATCAGCAGAGTTTTAAACTTTAAATACAAGATGTATAAATGTTTTGCAAAGTATGTGCGACTTCATGCATTTGTGCATACGCAGTCAATATTTGTAGTAATATCAGAGAAATCAGTAATCCTCAACCAACAAGACCTTAAAAGAGATTCACAAACAGCCACAAAACCAGCCCATACACTGATCTTTGAGACCAGGCCTTTTGGAACTGTCAGATTGCCCTACACCTAGTGTGACCCTGATCATTTGGATATCTACAGAAAATGTGCTTGTGAGCTCGCAAGGCATGGTTTGTTGGCTCCATACAAATAAATGTGATTGATGGAATGTTTGAATTAATCTCAGCTACTGGTTGTTATTCCATCTGCATCCCAGTCCATCCTTATTTTTCACACCATTCCACCTAGGTTTCGGCCAAGCTATATGCAAGTTAGTATTGACCCTGCTCCAATGGGAACAGTCCAGCCCAAATTGAAAAGTCAGGTCCTCCTTGAATCATAACACAAGCAACCCAGGACCAGTTTCGCCCTTGTTATATTTCTAGTGACACAGTGTACACGGGACCCAAGTGTGGGCATACCTGTCCCACTAAGGTTTAAAGTGATGGATGGAAAGTTTGAACTATTCTATTGGTATTTTGCTCACCATGTCCCCTCACTGTAGACCCAGCCATTGGCAAATCAGTCTTGCGCCTACTCCAATGGGAACAAACCAGCCTGAACTGTCAGACCAGGTCCTCCTTGAACCAGAACACAAGCAACCTAGGACAAGGATCAAGACTGATTTTCATATAGTTGGGGGATGTCCAAACTGAGGTGGCATGGTGTGCAAAATAATGATGGATGGAGAAGCGCCCCTGAATAATTACTAGTGCCTGAGATTAATTGAAGCCCTCCATCCATCATTTCTGTATATATATTAGTGTGTCTCCCTAAAGGGGATGGTTATGCCCAGACATTGGTCCTGTGCACACTGTGTCACCGGAACCAAGCTGTACCTGGATAATGATAATGAGGGTGAAACCGGTCCTAGGTTGCTTGTGTTCCAGTTTGGATCTGATAGTTCAGGCTCGATTTTCCCGCCGGGAGAGGGTCACGACTAATTGTACATGGCTTGGTCCAAATTGAGGTGGCATGGTGCACAAAATAATGATGGGTTGGGATATAGCCCGAGTAATTACCAGTGGCTGAGATTAAATTAATCATCTCCCTTCGAAAAAGATGAAAGAAATGTTGCATAGAAAGTGATGAATGACAAGGAGTAAGTAATAACTCTAAATAGAAAAGTACCCTCATCAATATTATTGTCTACTTTTCTAATTGTGTATTGCTTCATCTATATTCTGAGATTTAAAAAATTCCTGCACCTTTTTGTTGGAAAAAAATTGTATTTTTTTGAATAACTACTCTTGGCCACCAAAATCCATTTGAATTGATGCTGAGTTACCGTCAATTGCAGAGCATGGTTGGGCTATGCGGAGGATGAGGTATGTTATAATGTAGGTGGAGCAAGAAAGGAAGCACATGCACTCTAGTGGAGTGCCCTCAAGTGTGTAAAAGGATACAACTCAACCAACCAAACCATTCTGAGACCGAAATGCGTCCGGGAGGGACAAACACAAGAATAGGGAGAAAGGCCTTTAAAGTAAGAGCAGATAACTGATTAAAAACAAAGTAATCTAGCCATAAGCAAGGGGCTGACACAAAGCCCACACTAACCATATATTATGTAATATAAACAGTAAGTCTTTTTATATGCAGCTAAAGCATTCCGTTGACAAGGGGATATACCTTTACAAGGTAGGCATTTCCACCTGCTGTATTTGGGAAACGGTTTGAACGATGCAGGCTCAGCAACGCTTGTCTGAGCAATGCAAACGGAAGCACACTTAGGTTAACCATGCATATGCCTTAACAGAGCATATGTATGGCTGAGGCAGTGTGGGGTCTAGTTACTGAGCAGATGGGCGGAAGAGGAAGAAAGGAAGAGGAAAGACGAATGGGAATCTGGAGAGGATGTAGTGAGGTAGGTGGGGCTGGGGCCGGATCTTGGGGGGTAGTTTTTAGGTCTGGGCCTGATTCAGCACATGCGCTGGGCTGGCAGAGACATTTAGTAGCTGCTTTGAAAAGTGCTACTTTACCGGTGACCAGCTTACTATCACACGCACAAGAGCGGCGTGCATGCGCGTAATACCAAGCTGGTGGCCGGCAAGGTAGCACTTGCGGTGACGCGCGTGCGCACCACTCGCGGGTTATTTTTTTGTGCAATCGCGCTAAGCGTGTGCTTGTTTTGACTTGCTCTCTCTGCCTGTTGCATTTTTTTCTTCCGCTGAATGTCTTTCGCTTTCTTTCTTTGACTGCCTTTCTCTCTTTTTCTTCCATTGACTTTCTGTCTGCCTTTCTTTTCTACTTGGCTTCGCTCTTCTCTCTCTCTCTCTCTCTTTATGCTTCTATCTCACTCCACTGCCTGTATCTGCCTCTCTCACTAACCACTGCCTGCCTTGCCTCTCTCTGTGACTGCCTTTCTATGACTGCCTGTCTCAGCTTCTCTATCTCTTTGACTGTCTCTCTCTCTCCTCTACCCCTCCCGTGCATTCTCTTTCCTCTGAGTCTGATGCTGGTCTCTCTCTCTCTCTCTCTCTCTTTGACTGTATGCCCCCCTCGCGCGCTCTCTCCCCTCTACAGCCCGCCTCTGCCTCGAGCTCCATGCCGCAGTCTCTCCCTTTATCTTTCATTTATGGCTGAGTCGCCGCCAGCCAGAACCAAAATAAACCGCAGACCACTCACCTTTTTTTGGGGGGGAGGGCGCGCTTGGCAGCTGTTATCAAGGCACTGGAACATGCCCGGTTGCCTCACTGGAAGGAGGAGGCTCTTTACTAATCCCCTTCCCGGTTCCACGCTTCCACATCGTTCATAGTAATTGTGAAAAAGCAAAGTGTGGACGGATGGTGAGAAGGGTGTTGCGTCATGCTTGTTTTACAATAAAATGGCTAACCCTTTGCAGTGACATACCACTCTTTAGACTTTGGATTGGAGGCGTGCTGGGTATACTGGTTAATAAAGTTTCCACTGGTATCTATCTGTTCTACTGTGTGTATTTTATTACACGCACAATGAGAGTGGGTTTTACATCAAGTACTATCTGTTAGATTATTAATATGGTTTCACTGTGTGACTGGCTGGGAAAGAGTCAGCAGCATATTCAGCAGCCATGGATATACAACTGACAGGGCAGTCTCAGGGCCTGCTTCACAGGCCTTTCCGAGGCACTAGGTTGATGCAAACGATTCCAGTTCTCATGAAGTCCAGACTAAGTGCGGCTGCTGCTGTGGCCAGGAGTAGTCCTGGTTGAAAAGTAGGCATTTGGAAGACTCATAGGCACCACTGTTGCCTGATTTAGAAGGGAGCTGCCCTTTCAAGCAGGAGCCGGACAATCTTGCTTCTAGGGAGGTTTATGATTTGAGAGAGACCGCTTCGTTCACAAGTTTGTGAAGTACATTTTATTTTCAGCCTTGCTGCCCTTTTTTAACGATTCCATGCTCCATCCAGCCCTAGTCACTTGTACTACAAACGAGTCTACAAACTAGTCACTTGTACTACAAGTGACTATGCAGGAACGGGTTTGTGTGTGTGTGTGTGTTTGAGCCACCTCCTTCCATCAGGCTTGTGCTGTGAAATGGTTTTGAGCACATACGAGTTCAAAAATGTATCAATACGTTGTGGTTTGTATAAAAACAGGCATTGGCATTGCCAATAGGTCTCTCTTTTGGGACCTTATAAGTATTTAGCTATGCGGCACAATATCCTTTGTGCAACATCAACTTTTGCATGGCTAAACACTTATAAGGTCCTAAAGGCGAGACCTATTGGTTATGCCAATGCTTGGTTCGGATGGGGTAGGTTTTAGGACTCAGGAGGTGGTCAGAGTTGTTTGTCGGGCAGGGAACAGTTTTAGGGCTCAGTGCAGGGGGGCTGGAGTCGAGATAGTTAGCAGCTTCTAGGTGACAGTTTTTAGGGCACAGGGTGGGGGGCTGGGGTCAGGATAATTTTTAGGGTGGGGCAGTTTTTAAGGCCAAAAGCAGGGTGGGGGTAAAGGGACAGGTTACAGGGCAGGGGGCAGTTTTAGTCCTCAGGCCCTCACGCATTATTGAACCTTAAAAACCCTTACACCATCAAACCCATCCTTAAACTCTGAAAACTCCTTACTACCTAATAATACTAATATATCTAGATTTTGAGGGTTACCTCCACAAAATAGGAAAAAAACACTGAAATGTGCATGTTATAATTCCGTGAGCGAACAATATATTGCGCCCCCTGCATGACCTCACATATTACAACTCTCATAACGTGTTAAATGACATAATTGATGGCATCACTAATGACATCTCAAGCTACTGCTTCTCAAATCACCCTGTAAAGGGCTGCATCATTTGAGAAAACAATATAGGTAGTAAAGGGCCACAAGCATATACAGCATTGATTGTTTGTATGTATGATCTCTGCAGCTATCAGGTTTCCAGTCATGTCCAATATATCAGCCGCTGCCAGTAGGGATGGGATCGCACACCGCCCACAGGTTGTCTGGCATCTGATCATTCTGCAGTGGGTATCAAATGTATGTAAGGTGCCTCTGCCTCAGTGAGAATATTATAGACGTGCACAGTGTGTACTTGGACCCTGTCAATGGTTTTTCTCCCAGCCGTCCTTTCAATCCTAATTCCTGTGACTCTGTAAATTTTAAAGTTAATATCGTTCATTGACTAATTTCTCTTGCTCAATTTAGGGCTAGTTTCTGAAAGTTTTTTTATATGTAGTTATGGTTCACACCAAGAACTGTGATTTCTTGATCCAGGATCTGCAAACTTATTTGTGCAAACATGTTCCTTATAATTGATGAAGTTACACCAGCGGTGCAGTTAGTTCTGTAGTTGGCATATCCTCGGTTGGCAAAGGGGTGTTCCGAACAGGGGTGGGCACTGCAGAAGTGGTTAATCAATAATACTTATGCAAAGAAAAAATGGAAAAGCTTATATTTTAAAGTCTTTCTAACCACATCCCCCAAAACAATAAAGATGAACTTCTCCATAGCATATGCCTGTCAGTTTTGTTAATTACGTAAAAGTCAAAAAATTAGGGCCACGACCCATCTATAGGAATTTCCAAGCTTTCCGAAGAATTGTGTCCTACTATTTGTCTAAATGCAGTTCTATGTCTTCTTTTAAGTCAAAGGCACGATCTGAATTGTGCTTGGTCCCCACGTCTTAACACTCCGCTTAAGGTTAATCATCACCTTGTGTTGTGAACCAACCTGTAGGACACGCTGACACTGTATATATCACAGTTGCTCACACAGCAGCACATTTGGCCTCCTTTTATTTATCTTTACAGCATGCTAATTGGCTTTTCGCAACTCAGTAAGCATGCCTATGTTCTGACTCTTCATGTGATCAGCTTTCTCCGCAATTATTCTTTTCAGTGCTTCTCTAATTGCTGTTTGTTTTCCTCTAATGATATTTGTACTGAGGTAGAGATCTAATTGGGATGCAGAGAAAATGCATATCTCAATTACCGCGTCACGCGGCTTCATTATTATCCGTCTTCATGTGGTTTTAATGGTTTTCAGGACTGATCAAATGCATGACCTCTCACGCGTCTTGGGCTGGGGCTAGAAAGGAGAGTGTTGCTGAAACCTGCTAGTTTTTTTTCTGCGTTAAAGCAGTAGAATTAGTGAGCTCTTCATTTGATATTGTCTCACATGGGCTACTGCTTTTGTTTGTCTTTTCCTTTTAGAACTGCATTAACGGTTTAATTTAAAGGTGTCACGAGATAATGACTTACTCTAGATGTGAAGTATACCTCTAGAAAACAAATAGCTTTCCAAACAGTCTTTTTAGGGGGAAAGTTTAATATACTGACATGCAATGCGCCTATTACATATTTCAGCATTTATGTCTGTTGTTTATTGCCAGATATAGACAATGTATCTGATGAGAAGGCTATTGATGGTATGTTTTTATGTAGTGTGTCATACCATACTTCCCTACTTTTTAAGTACTGTAAATCAAATATTTTATTTCTCATTTCATGGTATACAGTATTGGACATCGCAGAGGTAGCAGACTATGCCTCAGGGTTTGAATTTGTGAATTCTATATCATAGTAGATGTGAGCAGGAACAGCTAAGAACAAACACCATAGTGTGAATTTTGTTGGGGTTTTTTGAAAATATGCAAAATGTGCAAATTTTTGAGAAATGTATTTCTTAAAATTAGTGTTTTTGATGATGCATAGAGTTGTAACCAATGACCTAATGATGATGCACCTGAAACGAGTCTGATAGGTCATTTAAAAGGGTATATGAGGAGATATATGGTGTACTACATATTTATGGTAGACTCCATTATTTCCAAAATGGATGTATTTTCTCGTATTCTGTTCAACTTGCTCCTGCTCATTCCCCCTCCGAATCAGTGCCACGCTGCATGTCATTTCTCTCCTCATCTCTATGGAGCACCAAGGGAATGACGTAAATATGCTAAAGATGTACAATGTTGCTAGAAAGCCTGTATTGTGAATTAACCTTCCATCGTGTACCCAAAGTATTTTCAAGGACTTCCGCTGGAAGTTTTGGTGTGGATGTGAATATTCTATGAGCCATTGTTAGAGGGATGTTTAATTTTGTGCTGATTATCTGCAGAGGGTAGTTGCTGAGAGAGAAGATGGAAGATTTGGAAATGGGTTAGTGCTAATACATTAGAAAATTCAATAGTTGTTTCCAATTTGCCAGTGCGACCCTAACCATGATTATACTATGCTGAATTTGCAGAATCTTTTCTCAGAAAGATTGAGTGTTGTATCAAACCTCGTGGGCTTTAGCTGTTCAACTGTTTAGTCTTCTGTTCCTTTTTGAGCAGGGCCGGACTGACTATGAGTAGCTCCTTTTGGAGTTCTGTTGGGTTTTACAGCTGTTGTGAGGACTGAATTTGCTGGAGACTTTATTTTTCTTAGATTCCTTATGGGATGTGTCTCTGTTCTTTATGAGTACGCCACTTAGAATTCTACTTAGATTCTGCTTAACTAAGGATTAATGAGTTTTCGGATTTTGCATTATTTGTAATTCTGAATGGGAGCCGTTATGACATTCCATGCAATTTTCTTTGTATTGCATTTTGACAATTCTGTAATAAAATACACTTTTTGCTCTTTTTCTGACCCAGAACTTACAGCCTGATTCATCAGTGGGAGAGGTGTGGCGCCGCGGCCAGGGCGACTGACGCTGGAATGTGGGGATCACTGGAATGTGGGGATCACGGTTCGATCCCCGGTGCCGGCGGCAGGTTAGCGCAGCACCATGCGACTCTGGGCAATAGCTTGCTTAATCTTCCCGACGGCCCCCAGCGCCTAGAGACCCTAACGGGTGATTGTGCGCTATACAAATGTGGATTATTTATTATTTTTATCAAAGACCCGTTTTGCGAGTCTATAATAGCGATTCATAAGGAATCGCTATTACAGACTCACAAAACGGGATCCATGTAGGAATCGCAAAAAGAATTGCGATTCCTACACATTCCTTATTTGCGATTAGCAAGTCTTAGCAATTAGCTAATCGCAAATAAGATAGCGATTTAAAGGGTGCCAGAGGTGTCCAAAGGACACCCTGTAGCACCCCTTAAATGCAAATTGAAACAGGTGTTGCGCACACACATGTCCAAAGGACATGTGTGTGTGCAACATGCAACTTAGAAAAATGCTTTTAAAAGCATTTTTCTAAGTTTTCGCTATTTACCACGAGGTTTGACCTCGCGGTAAATAGCGGGCCGAAATTGCGAATTCGCAATTTTTAAATGGATGATGAATTGCATTTAAGGAATCTCAAATAGAGATTCCTTAAATGTAATTCCTCTCAAAATAGCGAAATCGCTATTACCGATTTTTGCATTTGGGATAATGAATCCCAAATGCAAAAATAGCGCTCGCAAAGGGCCAGATTCTCAGAATCTGGCCCTTTGCGAGCCGATTTCGGCTTGATGAATCAGGCTGTTATTCTTTCATGCTTACAATATTTTAATTTGTTTAACTCTGCTAAATTGAGTTATTTTGGTGATGAGTGTAGTCTGTAACCGCTAGATCAGCTGGAGGCGCTGGAGCCTAATTACTTATGTGCATTTTGAGGTTATAAATATATTGTCAGTTTTACTGTCAATATTATTCTTATGCCGATAATCCCAATTTGACCCTCCAGAATATAATTTACTACTATAAAATATCAAATCAAATGTAATAAAGTACTTTTAATTTGAGAACAATTGGCATACATTCAGAAGAGTAGAGCGATTAGCAAAATGTAGTCTTGATTGCAGAAGTCCTTTGTGTGAGACAGTCATCAATATTTTCAAATATGAGTTACATATAAACCAGCTACACAAGGTATTTCCAGCTGTGCAAATGGCATACAGTTTAATTTGCATTTAAGGGGCGCTCCTTGACTTATTACAAAAGGTCTCTTTTTGTTTTGTTTTTTAAATGGCTGTTTCGTCAGTTTTATGAAGTTTGGCATTTGAAAATGAGAGAAGCACTTTTTCCCCACGGATGCCTGAATCATAGACGCACGTGCAGGGGAGACAGAATGCCTATTACCTAATGTATTGCCCCCTGGGGAGCTTTGAAGGTCAGCATAGAGAATCGAAGGGACCCACGCCCCCAACAATGGCAGGATGGACATGCACATCTACAAACACTTCTTTGAGGGATGTCTTGTCAATCCTCAGGAGACTGGACACAGACTGGGGAAGCCTGCAAAACACACATCAAGAATCAGTTAAACACTCTGGGGCAGATTTATGATGACTGGCGCATCCCCAGGGATGCGCCAGTCATATTGCGCCGCTGCTCCGCCACCCATGGTGCGCCGCATTTACAATGCGGCGCACCATGGGGCAAAAGCGGCACAGATGCGTGACGCATCTGTGCCGTAAAGGCGGCGCATTGCTGGAGTTGCGTCGCAAGCGCGACGCAGCTCCAGGAAGGCTCGGGGGTGCCCTATCTGACCAATGCTGCGTCAAGACCTACGCCTGCTTCAAGCAGGCGCAGGGTTTTGACGCAGCATTGGCCTGAAAGTGACTGAGTGAAATCTCATAGATTTCACTCAGCCACTTTTGCGAGGCGCACCTGCCCCGGAACGCCCACCCTGCGCCGGAACGCCCACAAGTGGCGCAGGGCTTTACAACGTGACACATCTGCCTAGATGCGTCACGTTGTAAATGGGTCGTAGGGATGCAGTTGCGTGACGTAAACGTGGCGCATTACCATCATAAATCTGCCCCTCTGTACCGTAACTACGTACTGCTTGCTGTTCTATGCACGGTGGCAGTTTTTGTAATATGAAACTACATTATGTAATATGTCAGTTTGTACTGGTTTGCATAATAGTGTGTGCACATTCACTCTGTACAAACTTCTTTGATAAGATCCTTAGGGGTCTATTTACCAAGGGGTATATTACCAACAACTAGCGATAATTATCGCTAAGTTGGCTTAGCAGGAATATTTCTATCGCCGCCCTTCACCTGTTTTTATCGCTGAGATACCTTCCTATTAGCAAGGTTTATCTCAGGAGCAATAAAAAACAGGCGAAATGCGTGAATATCACTGTCAATACAGCGATATTCAGGCATTACCGTGACAATGCTCTTAGCCATGTTATCCACCTCTCATTGGATAACATGGCTTAGAACTGGTCAGGGCAGGCGTTAGCTTTTGGAGATATTCGCGCTTAGCGCGAATATTTCCAAAACTACGCCTGTGTTGATCATAGGCGATAGCGATTGCAGCGACTGTTTTCAGTCGCTGACATTTTGGCACGCCCACTTTGCATGTCATTAGCGATAATTATCACTGGCATGCAAAGTGGGCCCCTAAATGCCCGCTATCGCCTACAAGCTGTCGCTAACTGGTGTTAGCGACAGCTTTGTAATAGGGCGATAAAATGATCGCCGCATTAGCGGGAAAAAGTCCTGCTAAAGCGGCGATAATGGCCCTTGCTAATATGCCCCCAAGTTATCATGCAATGCAGTGCATTCGTCGAAAATGCTGTGAAACGTTGCATGAGAAAATGAGAGTGGAACAGCTCCATATCTACAGAGATGTGGCTCTTTCCTCCTCTCTCCCTAGCACCTGTGCACAATGAGTCTCTTTGTGTGCAAAACACCCAACTTTACAACATAGTTTAAAGGTGTCTGTGTGAGTGTAGGGTAGGTCAGGTACTGGAAGGGTAATCCTCCAGTATAAATATAGTCAGTCAGATAATTTATATAGCGCCCTACATACCCAGAGGGTCTCAAGGCGCTTGAGGAGGGGTGGGGATTTACTTGTCGAATATCCAGGTTTTAAGTTGCTTTCTGAATGCTAGGTGGTTTTGAGTGAGGCGAAGGTGAGTGGGAAGTGAGTTCCAGGTTTTAGCCGCCAGGTAGGAGAAGGATCTTCCTCCCATGGTGGTTTTGTTGATGCGAGGAACAGCAGCAAGGGCTTGGTTGGAAGAGCGTAGCTGGCGGGAGGGGGTGTAGAAGGAAAGTCGCGTGTTGAGGCATTCGGGTCCAAGTTCGTAAAGTGCTTTGTGTGCGTGGGCGAGGAGGCGGAAAGTTATCCTCTTATTGACGGGGAGCCAGTGGAGGTTTTTCAGGTGACCAGAAATGTGGTCTTTACGCGGGATGTCTAGTATGAGTCTGGCTGATGCGTTCTGGATGCGTTGGAGTTTTTTCTGAAGTTTTGTGGTGGTACCGGCGTATAGGGTGTTTCCGTAGTCCAGGCAGCTTGTAACCAGTGCGTGGGTGACCGTTTTTCTAGTTTCGGTGGGGATCCAACGAAATGTTTTTTTGAGCATGCGAAGAATGTTGAAGCAAGATGATGAAACGGCGTTGACTTGTCTGGTCATCGAGAGTGAGGAGTCCAGGATGACGCCCAGGTTCCGTGCGTGGTCCGTCGGGATGGGTGCTTTTCCAAGGGCCTCTGGCCACCAAGAGTCGTTCCAGGCGGAGGGGGAGGTACCTAAGATAAGGACTTCTGTTTTGTCTGAATTCAGTTTCAGACGGCTGTGCTTCATCCACTCGGCTATTTCTTTCATTCCTTCATGTAGGTTGATTTTGGTGGTGTTAGGGTCATTGGTGAATGAGAGGATCAGTTGAGTGTCATCAGCGTAGGAGATGATGTTGAGGTTGTGTTGGCGTGCGATGGTCGCGAGGGGGCTCATGTAAACGTTGAAGAGGGTGGGGCTAAGAGAGGATCCTTGTGGCACGCCGCAAATGACTTCGGTGGCTTCTGACTTGAACGGTGGGAGGCGGACTCTCTGAGTTCTTCCGGCAAGGAACGAGGTGATCCATTCCAGTGCTTTTCCTTGGATTCCGATGTCTCTGAGGCGTTGTAACAGGGTGCTATGACAGACTGTGTCGAAGGCTGCAGAGAGGTCGAGGAGGATGAGGGCGACTGTGTCTCCCTTGTCCAGTAGAATTCGAATGTCGTCTGTTGCTGCGATGAGTGCGGTTTCAGTGCTGTGTTTGGCTCGGAAGCCGGACTGTGAGGAGTCGAGGGATTTGTTGGTTTCGAGGAAGGCGGCGAGCTGGTTGTTGACAGCTTTCTCAATGACTTTGGCCGGGAATGGAAGGAGCGAGATGGGGCGGTAGTTTTTGAGTTCGGTGGGGTCAGCTGTGGGTTTTTTCAAAAGGGCGCTGAGTTCGGCGTGTTTCCAGCTTTCCGGGAAGGTGGCGGAGTTGAGGGAGCAGTTGATGACGTCTCGGAGGTGTGGTGCTATGATGGAGTCTGCTTTGTTGAAGATGTGGTGAGGGCATGGGTCTGTGGGGGATCCTGAGTGGATGGAGTTCATCCGGCGGATGGTGTCCTCAGTGGAGATTGGGTTCCAGTTATTAAGGATGTTCAGGGGGGGTGTAGGTGTGGTAGAAGGTTGGGTGGCTTGGTCTCCGGGTTGGTTGTCGAAGCTGTTGTGGATGTCTGCTATTTTGTAGTGGAAGAACGAAGCTAAGGAGTCGCAAAGGGTTTGAGAGGGAGTGATGTCGTTGAAGTTGGCAGTGGGGTTGGTAAACTCTTTGACGATGTTGAATAATTCCTTGCTGTTGTGGGCGTTGTTGTCTAGTCGGTCTTTGAATGCGGCTTTCTTGGCAGTCCGGATCAGTTGGTGGTGTATGCGGGTGGCGTTTTTGCAGGCGTCCCTGGTGCTGGTGTTTGGGTCTTTTTTCCAGGCCTTCTCAAGGGAGCGGCAGAGTTTCTTGGATTTCTTAAGATCATCGTTGAACCAGGGGGCGCTTTTGTTGCCTACTTTGATTTTACGTTTTTTCAACGGTGCTAGGTTGTCGGCGCTGTTGGTTAGCCATTGAGTGAGGTTAATGGCTGCTTGGTTGGAGTTCGATGAGTGGGCAGGGGGGTTTTGAACAAGCGATGAGGAAATCTGGTTGATGGTGATTTTGTTCCAGTTTCTTCGCAGAGTGGGTGGAGGATGGTTGTGGGTTGTGGTCTTTTTGTAGACAAAGTGAACGCAGCTGTGGTCCGTCCAATGGAGAACTGTGGTGTGACTGAAGGAGATATGTTTGCTGGAGGTGAAGATAGGGTCGAGCGTGTGTCCTGCGTAGTATGTGGGGGTATTAACAAGTTGTTTGAGTCCGAGGTTGGCGAGATTGTCCAGGAGGGTGGTGGTGTTGCTGTCGTTGCTCTTTTCCAGGTGAAAGTTGAGGTCTCCCAATAGAATGTAGTCCTCGGAGGGGAGGGCATGTGGGGTGATAAAGTCAGTGATGTCTTCACTGAATTGTGCACGGGGTCCTGGTGGCCTGTAGAGGAGGGTGCCTCGGAGTGTGGTCTTGGGGTTGGTGTGGATCTGGAAGTGAAGGTGTTCGGCGCTAGCGAGGTTGACGTCTGAACTGGTTGAGATGCGGATCGAATTCTTATGGACGATAGCGATGCCTCCTCCTGTTTGGTTGGTGCGGTCTTTTCGGATGATCTTGTAGCCTTCCGGGATGGCTATGGTGATGTCTGGAGCTGATGAGGCGTTCATCCAGGTTTCTGTTAGCAAGGCGACGTCCGGAGAAATGGTGTCTAGTAGATTCCAAAGGTCGATGGCATGTCTGTGGACCGAGCGGGTGTTGAGCAGGATGCACTTTAGGAGGTTGGTGTCAGATCTCTGTTTGGTGTTTGTGGATGAGGAGTTGGTCTTGGTGCCGTCATACTTGCAGGAGTTGCAAGTGAAGGGTCCATGGGTGTGTCCAGGTGCGGCTTGGGCGCAGTTGGGGAGTCGACCGGGTTTTAGTGCTAAGATGGTGGAGGCGTCGTATGTAATGCGGGTGGGGTGGGTGAAGCGGGGGCCAGGGGGTCTGGCGCTGGGCGCAGTCCAGGCGCGGACGGGCGTAGACGGGCTTACCTTTGGCGCACCTTCGGCGCGACCGCTGCGCGTGGACGCTGCGCATTGGGACATCTGTCATAAATGGGTAGTGGAGGGGGCGGAGCGTGGGAGGGGCCGCTGGGAGGTGGGGTCGCGGTGGAGTGACGGTGTGGGAGGACGGCACTACAAACAAAATGGCAGCAAAAGTAAACAAATGCTGCAAGGCAGGGCGAGATTAGGCACAGGCAGTAATAATAGTGGAGCGCTTATGGGGGAGGGTAAAGCGCTACGAGATTTGGCAGTACTATAGGTAATGTTCAATAAGCTATCGAATTGTGCAGCCAGTAAGTCGAGGCAAGATTTACTCAGCAATGACAAAGCCCAGCAGTGAGCAGAGCGCAGAATATGTCAAAGCTGAGAGGTGTACTCGGTGATCAGTAAAACACAAAGCGCTACAAATGCCCAGCAGTGCGATATCACCAAGCGCTACAAAAGCCCAGCAATGCAAGCGCTACAAAAGCCCAGCAGTGCGATATCACCAAGCGCTACAAAAGCCCAGCAGTGCAAGCGCTACAAATGCCCAGCAGTGCGGTAAATTTAGCAGAGGTTGTCGGAAGAAAGAAGTACTTAGCTAAGTTGTAGTGCTATGGTAAGATGCCAGGTCGGGAGGAGGTGGTGGGAGCGACCGCTTCTGCCGAGGACAGGACGGTCACAAAATACGGCATAAAATACTATGCTCACAGTACCCTAAAACCTTATCTTCTTTGTATGTGTGCTGTAAAGTGCAGCACACATGCAAAATCGAAAAAAGGAAGGAGACATAAAAAATGTCTCCTTCATAGCACCCATTTCACAAGGGCGTTATTTTTTTGATGTAAAACTCTGTCTACATTTTTAAGTAGATATGGTTTTGCAGCAAAAACAAGGGGTAGTTGCACGGGAATGCCCATACACCAACCATGAAAATCCCTCTTGGCATTAGGCACTGCTTTGCATTGTTTTCAAATGAATTTCCAGTGCAAAAAGTAAATTGAAAAGAAAATGGATTTTGTTTTAATTTGCATCACTTTAGTGACGTAGATCGATGGAAAATCTTAGTAAATATATCCCAGGTATATTTACTAGGATTTTGCATCTTGTTTGCATCTAAAAAATGATGCAAATGGACACAAAATCCATATTTACTTTCCAGTATAAAATTTGTTTTGCATCACAAATTCACTTGAATGTAGCGCAAAGTAGAACCCAGCATTTATTTGGATTACTTAGTACCAATGGGTCATTCCTTTGGTGGTGCATAGGGAGTTCCCGTGCAACCACTCATGAATTCTGACACAAATCCCTAACTACTAAAAAAAAGTAGACAAGATAGGCATCCCAAAAATCACCGTTCTGAAATGTGGGCTATTAAGGAAATTTCTTTTTGCTTCTCCTTTCTTTTCTGACTCTATATTTGTGTTGCACTGTACAGCACACATACAAAGTAGCAAAAGATTTAAAGTTAGTCTAAGCATAGTATTTTGCACTTAAATTGTGCCCTTCCAGTAAAAAAACTATGCTAGACTCATGCAGAAACCTTTTCAATATGGTGCAAAGGTGTCAGGCGTGGTGCTCAGCAAATTCGATAGTGCACCGGCGCTAGAGAGAGAGGAGGAGAGTGGCATATCTCTGTAGATATGGTGATGTCCTGCTCCATCCTATTCATGCAATGCAGAACAGAACTTTTGGCTGCTGCACTACGCTTTGTACTAATTTAGTAAATAGACCCTCAATGTTTAGGTTGCCTGGTTCAGCGAGCAAATATTTCTTGAGGACCACCATTGGTGCAGTGACATTTGTTGCCACCTTGAACTAGATCCTGTGATTGTGAAAGGCTCCACAATTCATTGTACAAAAATAATCAAGCCTTTTTTCAAATACATTAGCATATCAATTTAAATGACACTTTTTATAAATATTAGCATTTGGTGAATCCTGTAAATATCCTGCATATCTGTAGTTAAGGTACATTGAGATCAAATGTGCAATGGAGATTTGGTATATGGGCTCTAATAGTCGACACAAGTCACACAAATGGAAGGATAGTGAAATAATTCTCTTTGTTTTGTCGTGCTGACCCCGAACAGAGATTAAACGCAAGAGTCACAAACTTTGACAAAGGCAATCTGTAACTTCTCTTGATTGAATTTGATTTGTCTAGTCTGTGTTCTGACCTGGGGAACCTGTCCAATTTAACAAACGTCCATTCACTGTCCTAATGATTCTGTGACTGCTAGCTATGCTGCAGTCACACAGAAATATTTTACAATGCTCCTATAGTGATGAAATAGCTTTGTCGCTCCAAAGATAGAATTTCAGAGTCACTAATGTAGTGCATGATTTGCAGAATAAATAAATACCTCAATAAAAACATAATTATTTAACATTAAGTTGTTGCCTCATGCTAGTTATCTGACTACTAATATTCTATTCTCTTGATTGCATCTCATGCATCTTTCTTCCACCACCATGTAAATGTAAATGTACAGGAATTTATATAGCGCAAATCACCAAGCGGTTTCTAAGTGCTTGCTTAGGGAACCCGTCCTGGTATTCCCCTGTGAGATAACCCCGGCAGGGTATCCGCAAGGTGAAAGCCAGGCATCCCGCCGCGAGGGGCCTTTGTGGAGATTAAGCAAGCTATTGCCCAGAGTCGCAGAGTGTGAACCCGTGAATCGAGTAGGCACCAGAGCAAGAATTGTCAAGTCCATGGACATTTTAGGACTCAAGACCCCGCCGAGCCGGGAATTGAACCCTGGTCCCGGGCTGACCTCTGCTTCCAGGTCTGCCTCCTCTAACCAGTGAGCCACACTTCTCCACCATGCACAACCTGACTCTTTATTTCACTTCTGCAGTTCTTTTTAATCCCCGCTTTCTCTTTTTGTCACTAAATAACACCGGACACTTTCTTATGAAATTGCGACCATATATGTTTCATCAATGTAATTTCATCATGTTGGATCGTGTACATTGTGTCTATATTATGTTTAATATGATATGTATTTACTTAAGCATTTTGTTGTACGTTATATATGTTTATTGCACAAAACTCAAGATTTTGCAGACGAGAGAAGTATCCTCTTCTGTTCTCTAAATATTATGCACATGTAAAATGATGGTGCAGAAATTCTGATGAATAAGGGTTGGGTGGAAGCCCAGTCTGCAAAGAAGAGTATAGTTCAAACAATAAAATTCTTAATTGACAATTACGGACATGATCGATAGACGTATCACATTAAGAACTACACTGAGATGTGTGGGGTGCCCTTTCCTTCAGTATAGCACTTTCAGAAAGTTGGCATTTTCATGCCCTTATCACTTTTGTGCCTGTAGCCTGTCTTGGGAGACATGACTGAGTGGAAGCGACAGTCAGACATTTTTTATTCTGCCCTAGCAGCCACACAATAGAGGGATTATGTGTTCCTGGATGGGCCATCTGCTGACAGCATGGGCGGTGGCAGAGCTGAGCACAGCCCCACTTACTACTGAATAGCTGGTGCTCTTCCTTCACACAAATGGCCTAACTACCCTGCATTGTTACTTCAGCCAACTTGGAGGCAGGAGAGTCAGGAGATTCCATGCACTTCAAAGCCACTGTTTAGAAGCAGCTACCACCTTCCATAACCAGGGAACCAGGGTATACAGAGAGGACCTCAGGCATAAACTCTCCAATACACTTCTGAATCTGTGGATTCTGCCAGGAAGAAAGACTGCTATGTTCCTACAAAGACAGCCACTCTGCTGGACGGCTGCTCTGAAGCAACTGCTGACATGACCGGTTACCTGCTGCCATTTTGCTTGGATGAAAAGGACTGGACCTGCATCTCTTGAACCCAGACCCAATGTGACTTCAAAGGCTAGTTGGCTGGCCTCCTGATTTAAAGCTGCAGGGACATAACAGGCTTCCAACAATCTTTCACCTGCAGTTTCAGAAAGGCAATCTGAAACAAAAGTCTAACTTTATGACTTGGTATTCATAGAGTTAATTTACGAGTCATATCTTTATGTCCACAGTTGGGCAGGAATCTCTGGCTTGAGCCATACTTTCTGCACCCGGGCCACACTCTACGACTCAGGCTGTACTCTCTGGCTCATGCTGTAATCTCCGGCTTGGACCAGATGAAGTGCAATCAATAGGCTGGAATGCAATTTTTACAAACCGGAACATTAGAAATGTGAGGTAAATATTAGAGGAGGTCAGGAGAACCAATTTGGGCAGGGAAAAAGGGTGTAGCCGACACTACATCATATCCCAGAAAAGGTTGGTCCTTTCAATCACGATACATGCAGTCCACACTTTGCGCTCCCCTCAGTGTTGACTGTAGTGTCAACACTAGATTCAACACTGAGGGGAGCGCAAGATTTCATTCTGGCCCATTCATTACATCTCATCCAGCCGGAGAGTATGGCCTGACTGTGGAGAATACAACCCTAGCTGGAGATTAAGGCCTGTTGGACATGGCCCTTTTCGGAGGGTCATCACTAAACTTTTTTCCTTTCTCCTAGCCTTTTCTTTGACATGGTGTTGGTGGTTTTAGGCCTCTGGGCACTTTAGCACTGATGTCCAGTGTAAAGTGCATGCACTCTCTTTGTTACATTTGGTAAGATTGGTTGCCCTCCCGTAGGAATGCATTGAGGATTCCCTGATAAGTGTATCAGTGGGAATCCCTGATATGAGAGGAGCAACGTGGTCAAGTTTAGTATATTTGGAATTGTAATAATAAATGCTGCGCAACGGTGTGCGCAGATTTAATATGACTATTTTAGAAATGCCACGTTTAGAAGTTGCCATTTCTGTGTGCTATGTGTCTGCCTGCCTGATGTGAATTGCATGTCTGGCTTTTGAGTGACAGGGGCTGGGAGGTTTGTGTGGCTCCAGGAGGGGCAGGGTGAGTCAGAACTAGGATGAATGGGACATATGCATTGGGAGTAGTGGGAGGAGTAATCCTCTGACCCGGAATAGGTCCTTGCCTAGCCTGCACAATTCTGGCTCCGCCCCCTGTGGTGTGTCTGATCACTGAGCAAACAAAGTGCTCCAATTCCCTCCTAAACCAGTTGCATTTACTTCCCCCAAGCCCTGCACTGCAGATAAAGGAGAACATAGGAATAAGTAGAGGGGATGTGACCCCATGTAGATGTGCTGTTCCTGGACCTTTGTGGGCTTGCTGCTGCTGGAGCCCAGGAGGAACCCCATGGGGGCTTGCCTCCCTGCAGGAGGGCCCTGTGTGCTCTCCCAGTGATGCCATGGAGCCCACCTCGCTTATTGTATCTTTAAATTGCGGGGTCCCACCCCGTGTTGTTTGTTGTAGTGGGAGCCCAACCCGCGTTCTACTGTTGAGGATCACCGTCGCTACCCGAGTCGCAGAGAGGAGAGCGCGGAAAACGGAACTCAGGCACCCGGGACTGATTGTGGGCGGGACCTACGTGCATAATGGAGCCAGAGCCTCGAGGGCTCCAGTTCAGCCTCTCCTGGCCACTGCAGACAGGTGCAGAGAGGTCCCGGTGAGCGCTGTCCCACCTAGGAGATCAGGAGAAGTGCAGCCACCAGGCAGAGGAGACAGGGAGAATAGGCCCCAAGAGCAGGGCCGATCCCAGCACACTGCCGGTGCCAGTCCCAACCCAAGCGGGGTCCCGAGAGAGGAGGGGAGCGAGATCGAGGCACAGGGCTGGTGCCTATTTCCTGAGCGGCCCTGCCTGATAGAGGGCCGCTCCAACGTTGGGGGCACTCCCGTCTTCACTCTGAAACCAGGGGGTGTGTCATGGCACATTGTCAGTGCCCTCCCCATGTGATTACTGTAATAAGAAAAAGACGGATGTATGACATTACAACGCATGCTTTTACATTGCATCCCTTTACAATGCAAGTATTACAACGCAGTCCATTACAACGCATAGTGCTTTGGGGTGCTGGATAGTGAATAGTTTAATTTACTATTCCAACTCCAGTCCCCGTGGACACTAGGGAAGGTTATTGAATAGTAAATTAACCTATTCCCTATCCTAGAGCGCCCCCCAGAGCAATGCGTTGTAATAGTTTGCGTTGTAATGGTTGCGTTGTAAAGGTTCTGCGATGTAAAAGTTGCGTTGTAAAGGTTGTTTACCGAAAAAGACACATTATGGTAAGTTAATGCAGCCTTATAGGCTGCCTTAGTGAGCCATAACAGTTGTTGAAGGTCTGCTCCAGAGTTCAAGGCCCAAGTCGACAATGTGGACCTATTTAAATGGATTGTGAGTTTTATGGGCATTAAAGCCCACATCAGTGGGCTGTTAGACTATTAGAACATTCCACCTCGTGAAGACAGGAAGTCCTATTTTATTTTGCAACTCCTGGGGGACAGAGCTCCAAACCTCCTGCATCTTTGTGCCTTTAACCACTCTGGCTTTGTGTGTCTGACAGTTGCTGCTGTGTGCAGGGTCACAGCAGTAACAGACAAAAAATCAAACATGGACAGCAAGAGTTGTGAAGGAATGCTAATGTTAGCCCTAATTCTACCTTGGCCCAGCCAAACAGCTTTTGCTCATGTGGCAGAGCAGAGGAAGATTTGCAAGTTGAGGAGAATATCTCCTCTATCCATGCATGCGGCTATTGCTCTGTGAAGCATGGAGGGTGGATTGGTACGGCTCATTATATGCCTTTACCCACACCCTCTGCCTTTCTCTCATTCCCTTAAGTACACTGTGCATCCAGAAGAGAGTCAGGGGAGAGGGTGAGTGAGAGGTTGTTAATTAGGATACTGCAATATTTACGAAATGTTTATAGCCCACTGCTGCTCCTTTGTAATGAGTAGCCCAGTCAACAGTCCAATGTTCTAATAAAGTATAACAGCTCTGCTAAAATGAAGAAAGACATATTTATCAACACTGCACTGGAGTACAGTAATTTAAAGTGATGCAAACCAGCGTTGATGTGTTATTAACTTTCCAGTGCAAATCTTGTTTTGCACACAAAATGTATCTAAAAGTAATGCAAAGTCGTTCTGCATGCTGCATTGTGTCACTGTGTGTCACGGGGCATCCTATGCATCCCACTGGGGTGTTCTCATGCTATCACCCATGTTTTTTTTTATGCAAAGCCCTATCTACTAACACGAGGAGATGGGGCTTTGTGCCGAAAGAGTCACTCCCCTTGAGGCAGGGTCAAGGAGATCTGGCCACTATCAGGTTCTCAGAACACTTGCTATTACTCTTCATGTGTGTGGAGTCACTTGTCAGGTTTGGGTTAAAGAAAAAAAGAGGGTGTTGGTTCCATGACAGCCAACCTCGACTTCTTACAAGCAGGGTCCCTAAGGTACTCCCCAGACTCTCTGGTATTTCGTCTTCTAAACGGAATGCTTAACCTTCAAAAAGGAGGTGAGGAATTTATAAAAAAAAATGGCATAAGGCAAAACTGTTTAGAGATAAATAACTAAGGGGCAGATTTATGATAACTGGCGCATCCCCAGGGATGCGCCAGTTATCTTGCGCTGCTGCTCCGCCACCCATGGTGCGCCGCATTTACAATGCGGCGCACCATGGGGCAAAAAGGGCACAGATGCGTGACGCATCTGTGCCGTTAACGTGACGCATTGCTGGAGTTGCGTCGCAAGCGCGACGCAGCTCCAGCAAGGCTCGGGGGTGCCCCATCTTTGCAATGCTGCGTCAAGACCTACGCCTGCTTCAAGCAGGCGCAGGGTTTTGACACAGCATTGGCCTGAAAGTGACTGAGTGAAATCTTATAGATTTCACTCAGCCACTTTTGCGAGGCGCACCTGCCCTGGAACGCCCACCCTGCGCCGGAACGCCCTCAAGCGGCGCAGGGCTTTACAACGTGACGCATCTGCCTAGATGCGTCACGTTGTAAATCGGTCGTAGGGATGCGCCACGTTTACGCCGCCTTGCGTGACGCAACAGCGGCGTAAACGTGGCGCAAGGGCCTCATAAATCTGCCCCTCAATGTCCAAGACAATAGAATTCTAAAGCAATAGCAAAATATTTCCGAAAGTATAACAGACATAATATTTGTTGTACACATGAGCGCGTCTCGCTCATGTGCGCGTTTACACATGAGTGTGGCATTCTTTCCCCGCCCTCGTGCTGGTAATTTATGTCCCCTTTTGTGTTATTGTTCAAAGTAAACACAAGTGTGATGCTTTTCCACGCTTGTTCATATTTCATATAATGCCGTGGGGTTGGTGGTATTGCCCGCATGTTCGGGCCTCTTTCGAATACAGGGGGTTGCCGATATATACAGGGGATTGTAACAGTTGCAGCATTTGTTACTTGGCTGCTCTACTTCATATCTGTATGCAATAAATGTTGATTGTTTACCTACCAGCGAGTTTCTTCATCTTTGGTATATGTACATTGAACTACAATATTGAAAAATAATTTGTTATTTCAACTGATTTGTGAAGATGATGTTGAAGGTCAGGAGTAGTAGATTCATGGTATATATATATATATAGAAAACGGGCTGTGGGCATGGCCAGAGGGTACATCCTGTGGCCAGATCCAATGAGCGCATATCCAAGGGCCCTGGACCGTGGGTTCGGTGAGCCCAGTGGGTGGGCACAAGTCAAGGGTTCCATCAGCGTTCATTTTTTTCTACACAACAAGGAGCCATTTTTTACCTTTAGGAAAGATATTTAGCGACAAGATGGATATATTCATTACACATTAAACAGCAGAATGTAATTTCATAACAAAAACCAATGTGTTACAAATAGGTGTACTGATTCTTATAGCTGTGTTTCAATACAATTGGAAGTGCATAAATCAATGTACACAATGTGCATCTTGAAAGACTATACAACTTGGTCCTCGGTACTAAAAACTAAGGGGCACATGCCTCAAGCTAGGCAATTGCGATTCCTTAAAATATATATTTTTCATTTCGTAGTTGAAGGTATTATTGACCTATCAAAAGTCACATAGTTTCCCGGTTCTCCAACGTTTCCCTCACAAATTGGCAATAATTCCTTGTGAAGGGATAGCTGGCGCTGATAAAGCTCATTTCTCTCAAGTGCATTGTAAATTTGTTTGTTTGGACTTCAATTTTGATAAATGTTGGCAATCTTTTTTTCCCAACATAAAAAGTGTTTTAATAGGAAGGTAAAATTTTAACAGGAAGACCTACTGGGAGAAAACTATGCAAGCTATGGCCTGGATGTTTGAAGGTTTAGCCTTGGTTAATTTTACTTTTCTTAACACTAACCCGACGCATATAAATATTTGTGTTGGTTTGAATGGTAAAGCAAAAAGCAGTGAGAAGCGCCCGATTTGCATTATTTTGCATTAGGGAGGTGTTACATGGGCAGTACATGGGTGTTTCCATGCAACCACCCATGCTTTTTGATGCTAAACCCTATTGACTATTTACAACAAGGGGTGGTGATGGACAGAGTGACTAACATTAGTGGAAAGGGTTTAGCGCCAAAAGTTAACTCCGCTATAAAGAAGGCGTTAAACAGAGAAATGTTTATATATCTCTGTGCTTTTCTGACTTTGCATGCAAGCTGCACTGTGAAGCACACATACAAAGTATGAAATCCTTTTGGACATGTATAGGCATAATATTTTGTACAGGAAGGGTACCCTTCCTGTATAAATCCTATGCTAGACTCAGGTATGCACCCTAGCGCTATGGCACTGATGTATATCCTTGGTGTACAGGTGCTAAAATCCTCACCAGCACAGGGAGAGGGGAGTTGGGTGCCATTTCTCTGTGAATATGGACACTCCTTCTACATTCTTGCTGTGATGCAGTGTAGCGCAGCCTATTAGAAGGTTCGGGACTTGGGCCGTCATGTTGTAAGGACAGAATTGGGAGAATTTATTGATTGTTTGAGGCAAAAAAAGATCAGCAACCTCACCCAATCCTATTAGCAAAAGAAATGTGTGAGTAATTGGTTTGTTGGTTGAGGGGGGTGACCCCTATTCAAGCAGCAGCCACAATGCCCATCAGTGTTAACCACAAAAAGTCCTTAATTAACCTGTGCTTAATGCTCTTGTAGCTTGGCACAAAAGCAGTCAGGCTTAACATAGAGGTAATGGCTAAAATATGTATGAAGCTCACAAACAGTAATATATTGAAAACACAAAACAAAAAAAATACCACAACAATTTAGAAAAAATAATACATTTTAATATATTATTTGACACCAAAAAAACGAAAATACATTCAGTAGAACCATAATTATGTATTATTAATAAGAGGAAGAGGTGTGGCACAGAGGAAGAGGTGTGGCGCAGCGGCCATGGTGACTGACTCAGGAATCCGGGGGCTCATGGTTTGATCCCCGGTGACGGCGGCAGATTAGCCCAGTACCATGTGACTCTGGGCAATAGCTCACTTAATCTTCCCAATGGACCCTAGCTCCTTGACACCTTCGGGTAATTGTTTGCGCTTTACAAATACTGGACATTTACACATACACATTTACAATATTTAGGGTAAAAACTAGGGCTTAAAAGTTCAGAGCACCAACCACTGACATCTAGTTGCGCAAGACTGTGTCAAAGTAAAAAAATATGGTCAACTACAATGAAGCGCAAGTCGGGTACAAGAAGTAGATTCGACCTAGTTGGCGCCTACCTCTGCACTTATAAGTAATTCTTTGAATTTATTTTTGAGAAGGTAAAGTTACAGGCAGTGTCCAAGGAGGAATGTGTTATTGTTGGGGATCCACTGGATGAAGCTGCAGTGAAGATTTCAATGTTATGACCTAGCCAACATTTTTGGAACTCGAGAATTTCCAGTGGGACAAAGATGGAGGCTCTAATGAACAAGTGTTCCAGGAGGCCGAATACCCTTTTCTGAAGCCCCATTGAACAGGATTTACTCCTGAGAAGAATGTAGCGGTAGCTGCCACGTAGTCAGGCAGACCAGCAATGCATCTTAGCGGATAGATGAGCAGGTTGGTCCCAGTCTTACCCTGGTTCTCAGAGCAGTTTTTAGCCAAACATTTTCTAAGTCCCAAGTTTTGGATTGCGGCTATCTGGGCACCATTAGCACCACCACCAATGGCCCAGGACTGAAGAAACACCAGTTGGGTGGGTTTGGACTCACTGTGGCTTGGACAAGGTGCAGGTTCAGGATGGAGGCAGACTTTTCTGTCCCTGAGGCTCTGAACAGGAGACCAGCTAACTAGCCCTTGAAGTCACTCTGGTAGTCCTGGGTGCAGAAGATGAACACAGGTCTTAAGCAGCAGGTCATGCCTCTGAGGTTTCAGGTCAGGCTCCGGGTAGAAGGCGTTCTTCCCAGGTGCAGAAAGGCACTCTTGTGGAGTACACAGCGGGCCACAGCAGCAGGCAATCTATTGAGAGTCCTTTAACAGGTCCAGAAAGGTAACTGAAGATTGGATCTCCTTTTTGTACATGGTGCCCTCTTTGTAGTAGTAGTTTCTAGAGAACTTCATTTGAAGTGCTGGAAGTGTTATGACTACTCTGCCCTGGCTCCAAACTGGCTGCTTGAACTATGCAGGGGTGACAAGTCCTTTGTGTGAAGTTAGAGCACCGCTAATTCAGTGGCAAATGTGGCTCCACACCAATCATTCTGCCAGTTATTGGCCCATCCAGGCACTTCTAATCCTTCCATTGTGTGGATGTCTGGGAAAAACAAAGTCCAACTGCCAACTATACCCAGTCATTTAAAAAAATTAAACACTAAAGATGATTTTGAATTGTAATTTCTCAGACACCAAACAAGAAATGCTCACCTGTTATCAAGCAAAAGTTAGTACTGATCAAATGTAATAAGGAAGCCCAATGTTATCCTAAGTGGGAGGTAGGCCTCACAGAGGTGAGAAATGAATTTAGGAGTTTTTCACCACAAGGACATGTAAAATGTAAAACGTAACAATACATGTACAACCTGTTAATTACAATGCACCCTGACCGGTGAACTACCTATGGCTTAATTTTGGAGTAGCGTATTTGAAATAAAAGGGGTGTTTAAGGTGTGGCAAGCAGAGAATTTTGTCAAGTCGAATTGGCAGTTTAAAACTGCATTCAGGCTGCATTGGCAGGCCTAAGACATGTTTGAAGGGTAATTTAAGTGAGTAGCACAAAACGGGCAGCTGGCCCAATAGTAGCATTTAGTCTACAGTCCCAGGGTGTAGGGTGTATATTGCACCTGACCCTTTCTGCAGGATCACCTCCAAGCTTTTCGCCTTTCTTCACCTTTTTTTGCAGACTTCTTTTTTGCTGGATTGAAGATTTTGGGCAAGGTAATTGGAATGAACATGGATAAGAATAGGAACAAAAATATATTACAGTTCTCAATTTTAACACCATAAAGGAGTCTATGTGCTGTTTCAAAATAAGTTGGGGCCCCTATTTAATGGACAAACCAGCGGATGGAAGCAACAAAGTGTCCCCAAAGACGGACAACAGGGACCATGAAATTGTAAATAGTTCCTCTATATTGAGCTCTGTGTCATGTAAAACGTGTTGCTTTTTGCTTGCAATCTCCCTGGCTTGTTCTTCTGTCAACAAGTTTTGAACCCAGACTAAGTTATGAGTTCTCCTCAAGACTGAGAGCTGCTAATAAATGGGCTTCAATTACATATGCTCAGACTTCTTTGATGCATATCTATTCTTCAGTGATTTGTTGTGTATGTTTCGATGTTAGCAATAAGCAGACTGAGATCAATTACATTTTAAATCTGTTTCATTTCATTATCGAGCCTGTTGAGGTCTCCGACCATCTTTTCAGAAGCTTTCAGTGGATCATGCAGTCAGTTTTCTGAAGACGCAGGGATACAAAAGCCTTCCAACCAACCTACTCCTGCACCTGGACTCTGCCATTAGTGAGTCTACCCTTCCAAGTGATGCCACCCCAGTCCTGGACCCTTGGAACTGGGCATAGGGTGCTCTGCCTTCGGTGTTCTTTCCCAGAACCAATGTCGGATGACGCAAAGACTTGGAAAGCAACGCTGCGCAGACCTCGCACCATGATTTGAGGTACTGTGTTCACCGGGCACAGGTGGGTCCCTGTCGGTGGCCTATGCTCTGCCACGGTCAGCCTAAACTTCAGGCTTTGTCCTGGTCTAGCACTATCAGATAACTAACGTTGGTACTTTGAGGTTCTATTTTCACCAAATGCTTTAAAAATGATATCACTTATTAGAGTTTTGTCATTTAGATCTTGTTTTGATAAAAAAATTAAGAACTATTTTTCAAACCAAGTGTGTTGCCTATGTGGGTGGTGTTTTCACCGCTTTACTGTTTTAAGTGTTGCACAAATACTTTGCACATTGCCTCTTAAGGTAACCCTGAGTACTCTGTCCCAAGCTACCAGAGGGTGAGCACAGATTAGTTTAGGGTGTGTATCTGACTTGCCATGACTAGGATTGTGGTTCCTGATTGGACAGGGTACATACCTCTGTCAAGCAGAAAGCCAATTTCTAACTGTATACCACTCTACAATGGATTTATAAGTAAATTAAATGTCAATAAGGTGTAAGAATTTTTCCATGTTTAAAGGAGAGAGCGCAATCACTTTAGCACTGTTTAGCAGTGGTAATGTGCACAATGACCTATGGCCAACAAAACAAATTCATTAATATAGGAGGGTTGAGGGCAATACATATGAAGAAAGATCACTCAAAGGCTGACAGGTCTAACAAAATGTAAATATACAGACGTTTTACTTGGAAATATTCTAATCTGTACTCCCACTGTTAGAGAGTCAGTATTTTCTTCATGAGTACTCACGAGCTATATTTACAGATAACAGATCTAAATCAGGGCCAATTTGTAATTATATGTTTGTAATTGTCTACAGAACACAGTTTACCGTGCTGTACAGATTAGTCTGTTAATATTTAAACAAATCTAATTACAAACCTATGCAATTACGCAGACATGTATTTACAATCCGAGTATGGAACTAAATACACATTTCGGTAAAATATTTAAACTCATAAGTTTGATATTTGATGCCGTCTGTGTAATTGATATCAAGGAAAGTGATTGCAAATCCATTGCTCTGATTGCAAGCGCAGAATAATTAGATATTAGCTTGTAATAATACCACTGGCGTCCTAATGGAGCTGAGCTTATTTTTCACAGAGGCGCTCTCATACAATCTAACATTCCCTCGTTTTATGTCTTGAGAGTTTTGTTCGTGTTATAATATTGCACAGACTGGTAGCCACTGTATCATCCCTAGAAGGATAAAAGGCGGAGTAAAATTTGCTAGGAAAAGAAACACAAACTGCAGATGTCTGCACCAAGAGCAAGTCGTGCTACATGCATACTTGTGCTGTGTTATATCTCAACCCTGCAACACCATTCAGCTTGACTGCTTGATATCCCAGGGCCATGAATATAGAATTAAAAAACAACTTCTATGCTCGGAAATGAATTCCGAGCATAGAAGTTGTTTTCAAAACAGTACCCGGTGCACCGAATCAACTTCTTCAACACAAACACACACACACGCTTAGTTCAGAGGTTCACCAAATCTCACTATCCCAGCGCTTGCGTTAGGAATGCAGCAATTTATCATACTCAGGAGACGTAATTAGATTGTAAAATTCTGTTTCTCGATACTACTGCGGTTTGAGATTAGTCAACAGGAACATGTTGGAACGGAGAGACTGCAGACTGCCAATGTCTGGTAGAAATGGCCTGGATTCTGTTTTGTCTTGCGCATAATGTCGAAGTTGAAGCTAACGTGCATCTGTTAAGAGGGTGCACCTTCCCTGACTTTTATACGCACTCATTAGACCTAGAGAAAGGATATATATGTATATATATATATTCACTGAAAAAACCATAGGTTATAGACCATATATAGTTAGGAATTAGCATTTAAAAAACCTTATTTTACTCACACAAAACCATTGAAATTCCATATATAGTTAGTTGCACTAACTATATATCGCGCACCCGCAATCCACTGCTGATCATGTCACATATTACATCATTCATGACATGGTCAGTGACATCACTGATGACATCACTGATGACATCTCAAATGACATCACTGATGACATCACTGATGACAACATCCAGTGACTGTATGTTTCTGTAAAGTTAAAATATGTCTTACATATTGAAGAATGAGTGGATGTATAAGTGTCTGGATGAAGGATTTAGTAGGTGCGTGACTGACTGTATGAGAGAGTGATTAAATGTGTCTCACTGAATGCATGGGTTAGTGACTAAACTGTCTTAATTTGTGCATCATTATGTCTGTTGTGATGTAAACTGCTGCATGTGTTGATCATTAGCTATACGAGAGGCTATATGTGTTATTAATTGGTTGCCCAAGTATTTCTATGGGAGATTGAGTTTGTGTGGGGGTGGCTGGAAGGTGTGTGACTCTATGCATAGATGTGTGAGCAGTTTATTCACTAGGTGTATGAGTTCAAGACTGCATGTGGAAACAGCTACATGGGCAGTTGACTGTGTGCATGAGTGTATTGATGAGTGAATGGATATCTCAATGCTACATGTCATAGTAAGTACATATGTTAAACACATTACATGTGAGAGTTGGCATATATAAATAACTGTGCATGAGATCCACTGAATGAGTGAGTGGTTGTATCGATCATTGTGAACTTGTATCAGGGATTGTATAAGAGAGTAAATATGTATTAGTATATGTTTCAATAAGTAAGGTGTGTTTAACTGTATAGTTGAAGAAATGGAGATGAGATTGTTTCTTTGCATGACTGACTGGGTGTGTGAGTAACTCCATGGATGAGTGGCAGTGTGTGAGTGTCTGTATACACTGAGTGTATCTAAGGTTATATTAGAGTCTGAAGAGGTTTATCGTATTAGCACAAGAATGATGTCAAATGAGATGTCATCAGTGATGTCATCAGTGATGTCATTTGAGATGTCATCAGTGATGTCATCAGTGATGTCACTGACCATGTCATGAATGATGTAATATGTGACATGATCAGCAGTGGATTGCGGGTGCGCGATATATAGTTAGTGCAACTAACTATATATGGAATTTCAATGGTTTTGTGTGAGTAAAATAAGGTTTTTTAAATGCTAATTCCTAACTATATATGGTCTATAACCTATGGTTTTTTCAGTGAATTTCAATGGTTTTTTAATAGCAAATATCATAAGCTGTCGAATGTCAAGTACGTGGTAAGTAAAAACATTTTCGTGTTTATGCACACTGATCTGCTTTGAATGCTGCCCCCCACCCCTCATTTCTATTAGGAGTACTCTCTCTTTGCAGATAGTGAAGGGTAGTTAACGCAGGCCTTTGCCCCCGTTGCCCCCATTGTAATCCGTCGTGCCTGCTTCTCTCTCCATTTGATTGATTGTTCTCTTTGGTTCATTCTCTATTTACAAACAAGCACAGAGTCGCAATACTCTGTTTAGTCTTTGCAGATAGCGAAAAATCGTGTAAAAAAACAAAAGGAATCGAGCAAAATCAGTAGGCCACTAATGGGATCTCTTTTTGACCTCCCTAAAATAGAAACATTAGGAACAACCTGTTGATAATACCAATGTGTATGTACATAAGCGGCGTTCATTTGTGTTCACAGTACCCCTTGTTGATTGTTTGAATCGAGCATTGAATTGTTCGAAGTTGATTCTCTTAAGAATCTTCTCTGCCTGCAAACGAGGAAGAATAGGAATATTCTCTCTCCCTTTGCAGATAGTGAAGGGTAGGTAACGCAAACCTTTAACACGTCGTGCCTATTTCGTTCCTCATTGATTGATTGTTTCCCCAAACATTGACTGTTTGGGAATTGGTTCTTTTTGGAGGTATTCCCTGTTTGCAAATATACGTAGGAAAATCTTTGCAAATAGTGAAAGGGTACGTAATGCGGACCTTTCTCCCCCGTTGTAATCTGTTATGCCTATCTACTCCCCACTGATTGATGCACCTGTTTCACCCGGACCATTTACTAGAGATACGTCATCTGGCCCGACCAGAGAGCACCCCTAGTGAAAAGGACATATGCAATAATAACGAAGTGATCACTGTATCCTGTTAACAGAAACTTTAGCATGAAACAACCTGGAAAGAAAAGAATAGGAAAACGAAAATCAGTAGGCCACTGATGAACATGAACTTTTATTAAACAACGAACAAAGAAACCATAACATAACGTAATGATAAAACCTATTAATGTCCTAGAAACAAGAAAACGTTAAAATATGCCAGTGGTGAGAGATCAGAAAAACAGTAAGAGAAACCAAATCACCCCTCGCTGTCCCACCGCCTGCCACGCCAAAAAAATCGATAGACTAGGGAAAATGCAAGTCAGTAGAACATCCGCCCCCACTCTGGAAACTTCCAAGGTGGGGCAGGGTTGCGGCTACGCCCAGCAGGGAGCAGCCCATATAAGGCGGGTCCTGCTGCCACGCCTCGGCCAGGAGATCCTAACGTAGGGTGTAGCTGGAGGAGAGGCCGAGGCCAGCGGGACCCGGCCAGGGGATTGCCTTTACAACGCTGAACAGTTGCAGGGGGGGGGAATGTCTCCTCGACCCTCCCCTCTCTCTCCCAGTCCGGCCGCGGTGGCCCTTGAGAGTTGCAGGTAGTCCCGCCACATGCTCTTCCGGTCCGGCCACCAACGGTCGGGGGGCCGAGGCCGACGGGATCCGGCTGCAGCCGATAAACCAAGAAACCCGTTCATGGGGCCAGAGCCAGGGGCGTCCGGCCGACATCTACCGGAAGCCCGGCCCGAAGACGGACGGGACACTTCTTCTTTCTTGAATAATGGCTGCGACAACACTGGGGGGGGATGTCTTGCACATGCCTCCGACCCCCCCCCCTCGTCCTCATCGCCTGGTCCGGCCATAACAAATCTCAAGCGAGACGCCGTGGGGTGCACTGGGAGGGAGAGACGGTGCGAACAGGCCTCTCCCGCCTCCCCAGGTGGAGGCTTCCCAGCTGCACCCTCAGCGCTCCAGGCGCCCGGAAAAGGGTTCTTCCACTGTGGCCATGCTGCAACGTCTCGCCCGGCAGGGTGGAGCCCGTCCGCTCATTTGACCCCGCGATCGCCAGTAGCTACCGAACTCTCAAAATGGAGGTCGACCTGGCAAGAGCGGGCCCAGCATAAAGAAATGGCCCGGTCACTGGTTGACTCCACCACCGTAGTCCTCCACGACCTTGAAGATTCTAGAGGAGCCGCGGGAGTCTCCGACCCCCGATGGGGAATGACTGCCATGATCGCCCGTGGAGTGACGAAACTGTATCCGCGGGACGGCGGCGCTCCCATGCTGGCGCCAGCCTCACTTTGAATTACTAGAATCCTGCAGACCTCAGTTCCGGTGAAAGCACAGTGTGACCCGGTAGGAAAAATTGTTGCACCCCCTCCCCTTTTTGACTGATAGTTCAAACCACCGATCCTTTCCTTTGCCCTTTTAACGGAACTTTGGACTGCCTCCCCCTCTTTTACATTTTCTAGAGAAAACAAAACATTAACCACTACATTAGCATAGCAGTTGACACCAGAACTGTTTTCAAATTGAAAACCAACAACATCTTCAACAGAATCCTTTTTGTTTCTGCTGTGACCCTGCTACAGCACAGGCATTGTCCCCAGCAGTAATTCTGCAATGCCGGTAAGAATAGCTGTGGTGCCTACTGGACTCACTCACCCCTGCGGCGCCCCACGTCGTTATTTGCTGGGCGGCAACTTACTAGACATCACTTTCGTGCCATCTAGATTTCAGCGCGTTCTGCTGCCTTGGAACTATTCGCACAACAGACTGCTACTGACGACCCACCCCCAGGCAACATCTTCTGAATTTTCATAATTTGAAAGAACTAGTAACATGTCCTCATCAGGAATTCAAAAGAAATTGCCACGGTCTCTTCGTTGTTTAAATGTTTTTACTGTTTTTGTTTTGTTGTATATATTTATATGTTATTAAAGTTTTATATTCCTACTACTTTGTTGGAGTGCTATATATTTTTAATGTGACACATAATTGTAAAAACTTTGATGTACAAAGAGTCATTCCTGGAATCTTCCGCTTCAGGCTCGGTCCCCTCCCCAATCACAATACAGGATGGTTTTCAGATAGTAGGAACACGTGTGGTGTGACGGATCTCATCGGGTGTGGGCCTTGATCTACTATAACTCCTTTGAAGAGGGGTGATTCTTTACAGCTGGGGCCATAAACTACATCTGCAGGGCTAGGTGATAGCCTGGACAATCGGACACAGAGGAAGAGGAGTGTCAGAGGGTGCGGTAGTGAATAGGGCGAAAGGGAGGTGTCGGGCGTGCACAGAGTGTGATTTTCAGGGAAGAGCAGCGCAGATGGGGGGAGGTTTATTGCCGATGCATAAGACAGAGAGCGGGGGTGACCAGTGCCTGGGGAAGATGCTTGCGAGGGTGGGGAGCCATGCTACGAATCGACAGCGTGCAGAGAGTGGGTCTGGTCAAGGCATCTAAAATGGCTGCCGTGCACGACAAAAGTGTGGCATTTCAAAAAAGGCAAGATGGCGCAGACAATGTTTTTCAACACTTCCTCATTTCCTTCGAATCGAACGTTAACAGACGTTGGTGCATATTACCAAAGTTAAGCGATATTTATCGCTAACGATGCTTACCAACGAATTTTTTACCGCTAAGCATCGTCAGAAATTATCGAAGATAAACCTTGCTATTATCAAGGTTTATCGCAAATGCGATAATAAACAGCCGCAATGCATGAATATCGCTAAAAAGTCAGCGATATTCATGCATTACCGAGCTAATGCTCTTAGCCATGTTATCCACCTCCCATTGGATAACATGGCTAAGAACTGCTCAGGGCAGGTGTTACTTTTTGGAGATATTCGCGCTTAGCGCGAATATCTCCAAAAGTTGGTAATAGGAGATAGATATCTTGCATGTTGTAATGCAAATTATTGTGGTATATGGAACTCATACCATAATCTCTCAGGAAAGCAGAAACTGATCCTTTTGGGACCGCCTAAAAAGGCCTAGGGGGTGAGGGGTACTCTACTTTGCCCCCTTTTCACGTTCCGAACTATTTTATTTTACTCTCTTCTGTAATTACACAAAATAGCAGCGATAAGATGCATCGGAGACACACAGTGAGAGAAAGGAGGCCGGAGATGAAGAAGAGATGTCAAATACACATTGGAGATAATATAGTGGCAGAAGGGAAGTAAATATGAGTAAACTTACCATGTAACATAAAAATTTTGCACTCTATACTATAAGTCTCATTTTATACTACAATCACTTCGCTACAACCTCATAAATTAAAAATAAAAATTAATAATGTCTCAAACAATTTTTGATTTCTAAATATAAATTTATTCTTCAGAATTTTCTAAATTTGAAAGAACTAGTAACATGTCCTCATCAGCAATTTCCTCATGAAAAGTCTGCAATGATGATTCTTGTAACTCTATGGTCTCCAAACATTCGATAAATTCGCCATCAACAGATTGATCAAAAAAATCATTCAAGTCATCTCCTCCTTGTGACAATATTTCATTATTGGTGCTGTCAATTTCAATCAATGTAGTGGAATCATTCAAGTCATCTCCTCGTGACAATATTTCATTATTGGTGCTCTCAATTTCAATCAATGTAGTGGAATCATTCAAGTCATCTCCTCCTTGTGACAATATTTCATTATTGGTGCTGTCCATTTCAATCAATCTAATGGAATCATACAAGTCATCTCCTCCTTGTGACAATATTTCATTATTGGTGCTCTCAATTTCAATCAATGTAGTGGAATCATTCAAGTCATCTCCTTGTGACAATATTTCATTATTGGTGCTGTCCATTTCAATCAATCTAATGGAATCATACAAGTCATCTCCTCCTTGTGACAATATTTCATTATTGGTGCTCTCAATTTCAATCAATGTAGTGGACAATTCAAAAGAAATTGCCACGGTCTCTTCATTGTGAGCCATTTTATTTTGAAATTGCTTGCTGTAAATTGCAGAAAAAAATAATCACTTTCATTTATCGTTTTTAGTAATACATAATATAAAACTAACTTTATCAAGTATTTAGTATAACAGAAGGACTGCAAATAAATAACAGAAAGCATTTTTCAAATTATCTTCAAGTGTACAACATAGTTCCCCTTACAAAGAAATTGCCACGGTCTCTTCATTGTGAGCCATTTATTTTGAAATTGCTTGCTGTAAATTGCAGAAAAAAATAATCACTTTCATTTATCATTTTTAGTAATACATAATATAAAACTAACTTTATCAAGTATTTAGTATAACAGAAGGACTGAAAATAAATAACAGAAAACATTTTTCAAATTATCTTCAAGTGTACAACATAGTTCCCCTTACAAATTAACAACTCACCTTTTTAAAAGTAGGAGAAGTGTTAGTACTGTGTAAATCAAACACCAGAAATTCACCACCAAAAATTCCTCACAAATGTACCTCAGACAGTAGTATCACAAAATGGCTGTGGTTTCCTCTCATTTGACATATATACATAACCAATTAACTTTCATCACACACAAATACAAAACCAAAGTAACATTTTAATTGGTTCTAAATTTCAACACTTTCAAATGTGTTTTCCCCATGCAATTTTCCATAGGACATTTACATACGTCTACAGCCTGAATGGCTGAACGGAATTACACCAAACTTGGCAAAATGGTACATCAAACCTAAGAGGTCAGGAAGGATCTACTATGCCCCCTTATGGTCATTTCCCCCTTCGCTTTGGCCTCCTCTTGTCTCTCAATCCTACCGAGAGACAAGATGGCGGCCGCTACGGACTGTTTGGAATGTTGACAGACGCCGGAGAACCAATCAGCTTCGCAAAGCTCCGTAACGCGAAAAGTACGCGAAGCGGAGCGCTGTTACAGATATATATCTTTTTTTGAACGTTAATTTCTCAAAATCCACTGGAGCACATATATTGAGACCTAGCAAAGGCACATCGGGCTACCAGTCCCTAATATTTTGCCAAGTTTCGTGTAAATCCATTCAGCCGTTCGATTATTATTATTATTTTTTTTTTTTGCCCCGCGGGGCCCTTTTAAAACCTCCACATCAAACCTAGGGGGTCAGCGAGGATCTACTATGCCCCCTTATGGTCATTTGCCCCTTCGCTTTGGCCTCCTCTTGTCTCTCGATCCTACCGAGAGACAAGATGGCGGCCGCTACGGACTGTTTGGAATGTTTACAGACGCCGGAGAACCAATCAGCTTCGCTTCACAAAGCTCCGTTGCGCGAAAAGTACGCGAACTGGAGCGCTGCCCGGTCCGCTGTTACAGATATATATCTTTTTTTGAACGTTAATTTCTCAAAATCCACTGAAGCACATATATTGAGACCTACAAAAGGCACATCGGGCTACCAGTCCCTACAATTTTGCCAAGTTTCGTGCAAATCCATTCAGCCGTTCGGGCTAAAAGTGAGGCCAACCGCCCTATGGAAAACTCAATGTTAAAAACACGTTTTGGGACCCCCCTTTTTTCTCGGCCCCCCCTTGGCGAACCCCCCCCAAATTTTCAAGGGCTGCTCAGAAACAAAATGTGCCATTTTCCTGAAAATTTCAGCCAATTCCGTCCACAAACGCCAAAGTTATTAGACATAGAATTTTCAAAAATCCCATAGGGAAAAAATCCTAACTATATATACCTACTGGCGACCGCCAGTAGGTAATATATATATATATATATGTGTATATATGTATATATATATATATCTATATATATATATATATATATATAGATATATATATATATACATATATATAGTTAAAAAACTACATTCTTAAATATATAGATAGAGAGATAAATAGAGCTAATAATAGAATTAGTGAAAAAGAGAGAGAGAAAGCACATGCTAAACTCGTGTCCTGGTGATGTCACAAAAGATGGAAACCACGTTTGTTTCCCTTTGTTGTTACCTTATAGCAGTGAATGTTCGCATTTCGTCCTGTTATCTATGCCAGGGGCTCTCCCACCATGGGAGATTTGCATAACAAAATTGTTTAGATATTTAAAAAAAAATCCATTGCTATGCACATAGGAAAACAGGCTCCCGGAATATTTTGCTGAAAAAGTGGGTGCTGTTCCCTATGACATTATCTGTACACCTCTGTGGAAATGTTTGGAAACGCAGAGCAGTGTCTGTCTAATAACATTGAGCTCAGATTCAACCATGTTAAATAAGTGCTTAAGCTATTTAACCTAGATCCGAAGTTAGTCAATGGAATTTTTCACATGATGCAATAGACTTTGGCATGGTTGATGTGTTGATCATTAGTACTACCAAAGATTTTGGTAGAGGATATTTAAATAGAGTAATAGACACACAGATGATTTAGTCTTTCCAGGTAGTCTTTCTAGGTAGCAGCAATAATATGAAGTATTATGTGTGAGAAGTTGGCCTGGCACATGTGAGAAGTTTGCCTGGCATATGCTGTCCACTATTCCAGTGGCACCTTGCACCAGTCCAAACGACCCTTATTGATGGTAGGTTTACAGACAACCTATATAGAAAGCTATCCTAGTGGTAGCTGTGGAGAGCAGCCTTCAGGTTAAGTCTTGAAGGAATGTAAAGCAGCTTGTTTTACCAGTCTATAATCTTATGTAATGACCAAATGAAAGGAGAACCACACCAGATATATATATATATAAAATATATGTATTTAATCTAAACACATCCCTCTAGTCTCTTTATGAGGCTAGAGGCAAAAGCACATACAGTAACCTTATTTAGCACACAGTAAATTAACACAGTATACGTTTAGCCCTAGGGGCGTCACAAACCATATACTAAAAAAGTGGTATAAGTACCGCTACAGTCATAGAGACAAGGTGTAGGGCCTGTAGAACCGCTGGGGCAACCAGGAACCACCCAAGGTAGGGACGCAGGAGACCCACGTGGGATGCGTGCATTGTCTAAACACAGCCGCGAATCACCATTGACTTTTGAAAGTTGTGATTAGAATTTTAAAGATTAGGGACACTTAGGAGTAGACTAGGAGCGAACCCCTTGAGAACTAGACAGTTCGAGAGTCAAGACTCACGAGAGTACCATAGTACTCGTGTTACCTCACCCAGGGAAGCCGGTTGCATGGGTGTCTTTTCATGCCGGGTTTCGTCGTCGTTTGCTATATAGAGCTGCAAAGAAGTGCTGCAGGCGACCAGGTGAAAAGTGTCCAGGTGGATCCAAAGGTGGATCGGAGATCTGAAGAACCTGAAAGCAGAGGGGACAGATCTGAGTCACTTGCCAGTGACCAGGGAGGCAAGAAGAATGTGCCCACCGATGTCGGGTGATTTCAGGTGCAGGAGGTCAAGCATGACTCTGCAGCCACGAGGGCCAGGAGGCGTCGATGACAACCAGGAGCTGGATTCAAGCTGTCTCTAATTGCATGTCAAGTGCTGCAGTGTTGGTATCCGGATTGGACCCAACAAGCCTTGGCAACAGCAACCCCCCCCCCCAGAATGCAAAGATTGGCTTTGGAGCAGACAAGCAAAATCTGAGGGACTCACCCTTTGGAGGGGAGTCAGGGCATGTCTGGAGCAACTAGGAAAGCCCAAGAAACAAAAGAGTTACCTTTGTGGGGACCCACCAATCGACGGACCAAGGATTGCAAAGGGGCCTCAAGCTGAAATGCTAGAAGCGGGCCCATGGATCACTCGTGGAGTGTAGGCCCACAATCTTCAGTGACGACAGTGCTCAGGACTTGCACTATGGGTAGCCCAATGCACAATTTCAGAAAAGCTCAGGAAGTAGGTACACTAGCAAATGTGCATGGTGTCCAGGAGTTCCGGTCCCACGTCTCTCGTGATGGCTACAGGTCTCAGCTTTGCTGTGATCTTGTGTCAGCCTCGGAAATGTCTGGAAGTCTATGTCCTGTGTCGCAAATCCTTCGGGATCCGGCGGGAGCCTTGGAAATGCTGACCGGCAAGATGCTTCTTTGGTGCCTGCATGAACAGGGGAGTCACTCCTTTACCCCAACGGAGATCCTTCAGTCTTCTAATTGAAATAGAATGTCGAAGTTCCAGAATATATGTTGCAGAGTTTCGGCCAGGGTAATCTGAAGTCCTAAGGACTGGGGGGCATATTACCAAGCAATAGCGATAATTATCGCTATTGCTTGGTTAGAGACAAATATTTACCGCTGAGCTGCGGCGATTTTTATCGCAGATAAATCTTGGTATTACCAAGGTTTATCGCAAATGCGATAAAAAACGGCTGCAATGCATGAATATCGCTGAAAAGTCAGCGATATTCATGCATTACCGAGCTAATGCTCTTAGCCATGTTATCCACCTCCCATTGGATAACATGGCTAAGAACTGCTCAGGGCAGGTGTTAGCTTTTGGAGATATTCGCGCTTAGCGCGAATATCTCCAAAAGTTGGTAATAGGAGATAGCGATGTTAGCGACTGTTTCCAGGCACGCCCACTTTGCATGTCATTAGTGATAAATATCACTGACATGCAAAGTGGGGCCCAAGATGGTCGCTATCTCCTACTAGCTGTCGCTAACTGGTGTTAGCGACAGCTAGGTAATAGGGAGATAATTTTATCTCCGCTTTCTAGGCTTTTAAAGCCAAAAAAGCGGAGATAAACCCCCTTGATAATATGCCCCTGGGTTCCTATACTTATACTAAGTTTAGGCGTTGGACTTACTCTATGGTCCCACCTATGGGAGGACCTGGGGAGGGGGTGGTTATACCCCCTACCCTTTGTCCAGTTTCACGCCAGAGCAGGGGCTGAGTGCCCCTGCAACCAGTTTGAACTGGGGTATGCACAGGGACACCAAGTGTGCCCTCAGCACTGTCTGAAAAGCATTCACTGAATGCACCCGCCCAGCCCCAATACATTTAAGCCTGTCTGGGGAGGTGGTTGCACCTCCCTGTGGCGGGAAATCTATTGTCCAGGCCTCCCTGCCAGAGTTTTGTCCAGCAGCAGGAGGTCAGACTCGTTCCTGTGGCAGCAGCATCCATTTTGTGATGCTGGGGCTCATTTAAACTATTACCGGTCAGGTAAGTGTGTACATGTTTTCTCCCTTTTCGAAGGTTGGAATTCTACCCCTGCCACCAGAACTGGTGGGGGGTAGGATTCCAAAGTGTATGACACCAAACACAACATGTTTTGATGCAGCCATTCCAAAGTTAGCATTTACCATGAGGTTATAATGCACTTAAGAGTATATGGTATGGCTGTATCACAGAACAGTTACAGAGAAGTGATTCCGAAAGCTGTAGAGGGGCTCAGCTCATGCTTGGGCACCCTCTCACACAAAACCAAGCACTCTGCCTTCAGGATTGTTAAGGCATGCCACAGGAGTGACATCTAGGTTTATATGTGTTTGTATTTAAAGGTAGATATAGGTAGCCCATATCTTAGTAAGGGGTACAAGCACCACCTCACCCAGGCAGCAGTAGCAGACATGTGGTGCCATTTTGGAAGGCTTCCCAGGGGTGGCATAATACATGCTTCAGCCCCTGGTAGGCCTCTGGGGTACCTATGCCCTTGGTACCTAAGGTGCCATATACTAGGGACTCACAAGGGTAACCCAGTAACCAATCTGGAGTGTACCTAAAGTACATGCAATCAGTTTAGAGAGGAAGCAGCTAGGCTGGGATACTGGTTATCAGGGCCCCAGCCAGACTAAAGTCAAAAAACAGTGAAACACCAGCAAAAAGTGGGGTAATCATAGTAAGCAGATCCTACTCTCCTACATTATGGATACTGAGTTGTTAATAACAGGGTTGGTTTTCACTGACGAGTTCCAAGAGACTTCCTTGCAACTGCAAAAAAACACAAAGATGTTAATAATGTTTGTTGCTTGGTACGAAAAAGTTGAAAAATCCATAATATTAACAACAACCCCATTTACAAATTCTACTTTTGAATGGGTTCCTGTTAGACCTCGCACCATTGGCGTGGGTCTCCCTTGCATTTTTTGCCTTTGCCTCCTGTGTTTTTGCTAAGTTTTGGTCTAAATGCTTCGGGCACTTGCCACTGCTGTTCAGTGCCAAAGTGCAAGTGCTCCATTTGTAAATTATTGTTATGGATTGGTGTTTCCATGATTGGCTATTTGATTTACTAGTCAGTCCCTAGTACAGTGCACTGTATATGCCCAGGGCCTGTAAATCAAATGCTGCAAGGGCTTGCAGCACTGATTGTGCCCCCAAATAAGTAGACTGTAAATGTAATTCTGGCCTGCCACTGCAGAGCCTGTGTGCAGTCTGGTACTGCCATGTCGACTTGGCAAATGCACCCACTTGGCTAGTACTAATTATTAGTACGGCTAAGAGACTGGCTGATGCGCTGCTTATACAAATTCAGACTACAGAGTCAGGATTGAGGACAGATGTGTTATTGGATACTTTTGACAATAAATTAGATCAGCTCAATACGGAACTGGGGGAATATAGAGACTATCTTATGAACTCCAAGATATCCAAACTGCAGAAAGATCTCAAAATCTTTTCTAGAGAGAAGGTATATCCTTATACCACAGATGAATATGTCCAACTTAAATTGATTGAGAGAAAATAATAAGGGGGACAAGAAGGGTGGACCACGTCAGTACACTACTAGCAGCTCTAGTGACAGTAGTGACAATGATTATTCACAAAAAAGAAGGGGGACAGGGCGGGGTGGGGCCCCAGACCACCTATGTTCCAACACCCTTTCCAACAATATCAAAATAAGGCCTACAATTGGCCTATGGGGGGTTTTCCACCGCATCCCTCTTTTCAGAATCCACAGTTTTAGGACCCTTGTTTTCAGAATCCTCACTTTCAACCAGCCCAATTTAAAAATTTCCAGGGACCTTTTTTAGGGAGAGGCCGGAACAAGGGCAGGGGGAAGCAGAAAGGACAACAGAGGGTAACGTGGGAAGATCAGGATCAAGAGATCACTCAACGGGTCACCAAGATCATGGCATCGAATCTGACGCCAGGGACCAGCCATTGACCTCCCTGGTGGTGAATTTGTCTTCAACTGTAATATCAGAAGTTCAAAATAAATTACTCAATAAAGGGCTGGGTTTTGTCCTGACCAATCATCTAATCATTTAAATTGCGACAAGATCTAGCTACTTTCTATAGAAACTTAAGATTGAAGATCTTTTTTCAGGACTAGGAGCACACTGACCTTTTGAAGGGTGATACGTCCTTACGCCCTAAGTCCACTTTCACACCCCAACTATCGGTACTACCATTGGAGGTGGGAACATTTGAACAGGCAGTAATTTTTGATTTGGAGAACTTAACTGAGAAAAGATCTCGGTCATTTTCTAATTTGTCGAATGTGGAGAAATATGCCCTGAAGGAACTAGAAGAAAATTCTGCCATTGTTTTGAAGCCTGCCGACAAGGGCGGTGCTATAGTAATTCTGGATAGAATTACTTATGACAATGAATGCACTCTCCTTCTATCAGATGGGAGGAATTATCAGAGACTATCCAGGGATCCTACAGAGGAAATAACTAGAAAAATTGTCTACCTAGTGGAGGAGGCTCAATCCAACAATTGTATATCTGACCACGAAGCAGAATTTTTGGTGAATAAACAGCTGAGAACCCTGTATTTCTATGTTCTCCCAAACATTCTCAAACCGACCAGAACTCCCCCCGGAAGGCCTATTGTGTCTGGGATGGGTTCCCTTCTGGAACCCTTATCCCAATTTTGCGATTTTTACCTGAAACCATTGGTTCAGAAACTAGGGCTTATCTCAGAGACACTCTAGACATTTTACAACACATGAAGGACCTACCCTTCGACGCCGGGACTGAGTTCCTCATAGGCCTCGATATCGAGGCCTTATATACTAAAGTTCCACAAAGAGGAACTCTTAGAGTCCTGGAGGATATGCTTTTCGCAGTGGACTGACCCTATCAAACACCAAGGGCGGTCATTCTACATCTGGTGGAAATAGCCCTGACCAAGAATTACTTTGCATTTGACGGTTCCTGTGTTTTCATATTGATAGATGTATTGTCCTGTCTGGACGCTGTGTCTCTGTTCCCCTTCCGAGTGTCCTTTTTGCAAATGCTTATAACCATAGTCATTGCGGTTCGCGCCTATTTTAACTAAATCTGTGTGGTGTGCCTTTTATCATGGCCTCGGCGATTTACTGAAATGTTTTGGACTTGAGTGAGAGTCTCGTTCTTTATACATAAGCTTATGTGACCACTGACATGTATCTCGCATTTGCGAGTGTTTGCTGTGCTGCGCAATAGTTTTTCCTCTAATCCGAGAGTGGGGGCGTGCCGCTGATGAGATCACACATTTGGTTTATCATGACGTGTAAACGACCTCACACGATTGGTGGGCGGATGAGGAAGTAAGGGATTTACCGCTGGCTTTGGCGGGGCGCTGGCAGACTACACGATGGGACCACGGCAAGCCAAATTGGCGTGAACCACCTACGAGGCAGTAAGTGTTACTATTGGCAGGTGATACATTAGTCTTACCGGAGGCGGGAATACAGGTTACCTCCAGGTTTCTCTCGCTCAATGTTTGCCGGGTATGGTATTGCCTCCGATGACCAGAGCAGGTCAGACATTAGAGGAGATTTTAAATCATGCTTTTCTCCTTTTTGCCTGCGTTCACAGGTTGTGTCCTTGGGGTTTCAACTTGCCCGCCGCCATTTCAAGCTTTTGACACCAGTAAACTCGGTGAGTGTGGCGGATTGGGAATAATATTGCATGCCGTTTTTAGCGGTTGTAATGACACCTTCTAAAAAAGAATTGATTAGTCAAGGACCTGTGGGAATGTAGATTTCTGTGTATGACAAAGGCTCGTTTAATTATGATGGATGGATGGTTATGAACCATTTTCCAAATCTGGAGACTGAATGATTGTTTTGGATGTCTCTGATTCTTGCCCCGCTGATTTAGTGGAGGGAGGTGAACATATTACTGTTTTGCTTAGGAGATGGTTGTCGGTCCCTGCGGCTTTGAATGGGGTTTCAAATGAGATTTGATGGGTCCTAATAGAAACCTCTTTAATGTCTGTGGATATATGTGTTTTGTTTTTCAGTACATGTGTCCAATGTCAGGGGAAGTACCTCCACACACCAGGATTACTGTAAGGATGTACCCTGGATACTAACCAGAATAGGGTAACAGGGTGTCTGACTGGGACTGATAGGAGTCCTGAAGAAGACCGGTGTGACCCTGTAGTGTGGGCACATTAAATTCGGTCGAAACATGTTGACTTTGGCAGTCTTGGGAGGGTTGATGTGAGTTCCTAATATTCTCACAAATAAACCCATCCATTTTATTTTTATTCCTGTCCATGGGACTCTGGAATAAAGAAATTGATAGAGTACCCACAAGGCAGTTTTAGGTTCACATTCCACTGCACTTTTACTTATCACTGTTCCCAGTCAGGGTTGGTAGCACTTTATACTCACCCATATATGTTTGTTATTTAGGTTGTTTGTTTAATCCCCCTCCCCTATGCTCCATCCTGTGCGTGGCTTCGCCAGGGTGTTTTGTAAGCAGACCCGATGATGAAGCATGTCACACACAGACTTGTGTGTGAGTGAGGGCAGTTTTTACTAACACTGTGTGTGCCCCCGTATGTTTTGTCCAGGTTCCCTTTTCCTCTCTACCCCTCTTGGTGTGTTTAAGTGCACCCACTTGCAAGGCCCTACCCTTCCCTTTTCTTATATATCAGTCACCCCTAAGGTAGGCCCAAGGTACCCCTGTGGGCAGGGTGCAGTGTATGTGAAAGGTAGGACATGCACTTGGAGTTAGTGGCATTTCCTGATAGAGAATTATTGCCAATTTTGTTTTTCACTATTGCAAGGCTACCTGTTCCCATAGGAAGGAATGGGGAGTTTGCTTATAACATCCTATAAACATAACTACCCCTGAGAAAAAGGTAGGAAAATAAAGTTTAGTATGCCTGAACTCAGAATGTTAAAATGCATCTTTTAGTGAGGATGATTTTTACATTCTGTGTTGAAAAATACATAATACAAAATACCAGTAGGCATTTCCTTCCTTAGCCATCCAAGGTGCGTCTGCTTGGTTTGTGTATTGCATGTCTGCCTTTTGGATGACAGGGGCTGCGGGGAACACTGGCTTCAGACAGCCTGGTGAGTCAGGACAGGACTGCATGGACCTGGGCTGCATTTAGAGTAGGGGGAGGAGATTTCCTTTGACCTGACTATGCTGTCTCCACCTCCTGCAAGGAAGCTGCACCAGAGAGGACAGAACCGGTTTTGACTGAGCACAGGGCTTCTCTGCCACTAGAGAACAAATGATTTTGTGATATAAATATTGGGGCCCAGACCCCAGAACTTTACATCATTTCTGGGAATCAAGAGGAACATTTGCCAAGGAGAAGAGCCTGAGAAGCTGAGGAGGAGTACAACCCTTGCGATGTTTGTTGTCTGGAGTTGTCCTGCAGTGGCTACTTGCTGCAAAGGAACAGAGAAAAGGACTTTGCTGTGTCCCCTGCTTAAATAAGATCTCCAAGGGCTAGAAACTGAACTTGTCTTCTGTTTTGTAGTCTCAGGGATACAAAGACTTCACCACCAACTACCCTGAACTCCATTGCTGGGACTTATGACCTGCAAAGTGGTGCCTGCTGTTGTTTTGGACCTCTAGAGACTGTTTTCCACCGGGAGCTGGAAAAGTAAAGCAACTTTGAGAAGTGAGACGCATCCGCACCGGGTTCCAATACATCGCCAAAGAAATTGTTGCTGCGCCTGCCTGCAGCTCAACAAATCTCCACACACGGCATTGAGGGCATCGATCTCCGAAGTCTGAAATCACTGCACCGATTTCTACAAAAGGCCTGCTGTGCAACTGCAGGAGTTTAGGCTTTGTTCGGTATCGTCACATCGCAGCACCAAGTTTGTTGCATCGTTAGAGGATGCAGTAAGAAACCAACGTATCACCTCCCCATGCAGTAAGACACCGAAGCATCACCTCCTCTCCGCTAAGGAACCGATGCATCGCCCCTCCCTGAGCTACGGTAAGGGACCAACGCATCACCTCCCCCGGAACAAGGAACTGACGAATCACCTTCCCTAAGTGTAATGAACCAACACATCACCTTCCCTACAGCCATTTTGTTTGTTTGCATAACGCATCCCTGGTACTTTTGTGAGAAAAGTGTTGCATCAGCAATTTGCTTTGAACTGAGCTGTGTCTACCACCTGTAAGTCATATTTTTATTACTGTATTGTGGAGTTCTGTTGTTTGGTCTTGTTTTTGTTTAGATACAGAATAATCATTTTTCTAAATTAGTGAGGTGTCCATTTGTAGTGTTTTTACGTGTATTACTGTATGTGTTCACAGATGCTTTACACACTGCCTCTCTGATAAGCTTGTCTGCTCGTGCCAAGCTACCAAGGGGGTGAGCTGGGGTTATTTTAGAAGTGTATCTCCATACCCTGACTAGAAGCAAGGGTCCCTATTTGGACAAAGGTACCAACCTCTGCCAAATTGAGACTCCCATTTCTAACAGTTCCTCATGACTGTATGTGTATATTGATTTGATTTCTAATTTAAATACCGTTTGAATGTCCCGGGGTGTCTTGAAGCTGCTGTTTTCATGAGAGAGAAAAGACAATGAAAGATAATGCTGTTCCAATGTCTGGAGAGCCAAGTCTTCAGAGATTTTTGGAAGGACAAGACGTATGGGCAGCTTTTTAAATTCATGGGGAGAGAGTCCCATAGTGTTGCCATCCCCAAAATGAAACTCCTGCCTTCCTATAATAATCTCTTGACTTTTGGCAGTAATAAGATCTTGGCAACCGAGGATCTGAGTTTCCTAGAGGTAGAGTACCAGACAGATATATCCTGAAGATAGCCTGGACCAATGCTGTCCAGTGCCTTAAAAGCTATACAAAGAGCCTTAAATTATGTTCTCTTTGCCACTGAAAGCCAATGTAGCTTAATCAAGGCCTGCAACACTGACTGATATTTTGGGATTCCTGACAGAAGCTGAGCTGAATAATTCCGTAGCATCTGAAGTTTTTGGAGATATTTTTTCTGGTTGCCCATAAATAGGATACTGCCAAAATCTAATGTGCCTAAGACTAAAGTAGTGACCACCCTTTTTTGGAGGTGAGGGGGGATGAAAGAACAGATGTTCCTAATTATTCTTAGAGTGAAAAATAGTGATGAGGCTTAAGCATTGACCTGATCATCATAGTTAAGATTATCATTAAAAACAATCCCGGATTCTTCACTTTCCGCACTAGTGAGGAAAGAATCCTGATATCCTGAGACCACCAGTTTGGCGACCTAAAAGACTTGTCTTTGCCTAGAACAGGGTTCTCCAAAGTAGGTCCTGAAAGGCCAGACCCATGCCATATTTTTAGGATAACTACTTTTATCTAAATGTGGATATACTAAAACTCTGGCATGGGTCCGTCCCTATGCCAGGATCTGCAGTCTGTAAACTCCAGTTTTGCTTCTTACTATTCATCAGTTTGTAGGACATTTTATTATATATAGTAATGAATCTCTATGTTTTCTGTTTAACTGCATTACAGTCTTTTGTGACCAATTGTGCCAAAATGTTAGTTGGCCATCTATTTTTAGCCGAGGGATGTACCAAATTGCGGCCATATTAGAGTTGTGTACTCTAACGTGTGAATGTGCATCTAAGCATAGAAGAGCATATTTAGCATTCTGGATAATATACTTCGAGTCCAGTGGGAGTGTGCATTGTCAGGATAGCGAGAAGGAGGGTATTAGCTACGAGGTTTTTTTCTACTTCCACCCATATTTGCTGATATTCCAAATTATCGACAAACCAAGGGATGTACGACGGTACAACGCGTGGTATTACCACGCGTACCGTTACAACGCGTGTTTTACAACGCAAGTCGTTACCACGACTTGCGCTGTAGGGGTGCTTGCCTTAGAATAGTTAAATTTACTATTCCAACACCAGCCTACGTACAGTAGGGAAGGTGTTGGAATAGTAAATCTACTATTCCTTGTCCTTGAGCGCCCTCCAGCGCAAGTCGCTGTTACGACTTGCGTTGCAAAAGACGCGTCGTTACTGTAGTGCGGGGTAACATCCGCGTTGTAAAGGATGTTCCCCCAAACCAAGTGGCACCTTGTTTGCAGAGAAAGGCAATTGGTAAGTCTTGAAATTAGGGAAGCCTACCCTTCCTCTATTTTTGACCAATTTGAGTTTCAAAGGAAAGATTATAGCTTTTTTCCCTTCCCACAAAAAGTTATTGTTTTATTTATCTTTTTCGAAAAGTCTTCAGACAAAGTCATAAGGAGCATACTGATGATATAGTTGATGAACAGCCTAATCATAATTTTTAGTGTTTCTACACTCCCCCACCATGACCGGAATTTCAGTGACCAACCATACAATAATTACTTGTTTTTTTAAATGTGTGCATTTTTGTTTGTTTCTAATGTGGTGATGAGATCGTTGGTGAACTCTAATCTTAAATATTTAATGCAGCCCCGCTGGCAAATAGGTCCAGAGTTCCCAATTATTTCTCTGTTGCCTAGGTTGTTAAGTAGTTTGACTTCCGTTTTATTCTTATTAAATGTGTAGCCTGAGATCTCATAGACATTTTGTTTCGAGATCATTAAAGCTGGAATAGCTGTGTCTGCGTTTGCAGAGACTATCAGGATATTGTCTGCATATGCGGCTTCTTTAAAGGTGGTCTTACCAAATTTCATACCTGGCATTTCTTGATCCTCTCTCAAGTAGTGTAGGAACAGCTCTATAGCTAGTAGAAATAGTGATGGGAAAAGAGTGCAGCCTTGTCTGGTGCCTTGTCTTAATGTAAAAGTGGAAGAGATAGTACTGGCAGCTCTGACTTTTGCTCTTGGAAAGTAATAAAGGGCCATAATCATACGGATTAGCATGTCTTCAAAGTAGAATTTTTATAACACAGATCTCAGGTTTGTCCAGTCAACCTTGTTAAATGCTCTTTATGCATCTAGTGTGAGTGCAACTGTGGGAGATTTCGTTGGCAATGCTTTTTCGATTGTGTGGCATAAGATCCTACTTTTATCACTGGAGAGTCTGTGTTTTAGAAAACCAACCTGAGATGGGTGGATGAGTTTGGTAATATGTTTTTGTAGACAGTTAGCTGGTATTGAGGCATAGATTTCACAGTCCAAATTTATTACCGAGATTGGTCTATAATTCTTTGGAGAGAGGGGGTCTTTACCATCCTTAGGTATAACTGTTATGGTGACTTCAGCTGGTGTACCAGACACTTGGTCTGTTTTTGCAAAGAAATTAAATAGTTTCAACAGTGCAGGGGATAAGGAGGTGTAGAATGTTTTTAAAAAGGTAGCACAGGACGGGACAGGGAAAAACTGTGCAGCAACTGTGAAACCAGGTCATCAACATCAGATTAATTTCCCCAAGGGAAAGCGAAAGCCCCGATAGCAGCCCATTGAGCCGGCAAAGTGGAAACAGACAACCCCTTCTCAAACCCTCCCAGGGAAACTGAAGGACAAAAAGCAAGGGACAAACCAGATTAGACAAGGTCACACCTTGACACCAACACTGGAAATTACCACAATGACGACCGTAGGACTTGAGAGTAGAAGGCTTCCTGGACTGCTGAATCACCAAAGCTAAATGCTCGGGATACCCTGATTGCTCCACCCCTGCCTCTCAACTTCCAGACTGACAGACGAAGCCGCCAGAGGCACCACATACGAGAGACCGCAAGGGAGACAGAGGGAACGGGAAGGACGAAGGACCCTGAAAAGCCAACAACCACAAAGTGGGAAGCCAGGATCGACGGGACCAGAAGGGCACCACCACCTCCCAATACGCATCCACAAGCCGAGACAGAAACCAAGAGATCAGAGCAAGGGTAGGAAATGCATACAGTAGCTGAGACAGCCAAGGAATGGTCAGAGCATCCAGCCGGTAAGACCCCGCCTGAGGGACCCTGGAGCAGAAGCAGGGAGACTGAGCATTGAACTGTGAAGCAAACAGGTCCTGATATGGAAGACCAAACCCCCCGCACACCAGACGAAAGGCCACAGGAGTCAAGGCCAACTCCTGGGAGGTGGGGAAATACCAACTGAGAACATCTGCCACCCCATTGTACACCCCCCCCCCCAGGAAATGAACAGACACTGGAACACTTCTGAAAACTCGCAGCAATTCGAAGACTGCCAACCCTCCAGAAGGGAACAATGACCCTGAAGGAACCAACCCCCATTTCGCCCCCCACCCCACATTTCTGGCATCCGTTATGAGAACAACCGGAGGGGAAGGCTGCAGAGGCAGACCCCTGGCGAGATCTCCAACACTGTCCACCAGTGCAGAGCAGGGAGGATTGATTGGGACACCGGAACCAAGAGGGACAAATTGCTAGACAATGGATCCCACCGAGACAACAGACGACCAAAGAGGCCACAGATGAAAACGTGCCCAAGGTACTATGAACACCGTCACCACCATAAGACCCAGAAGAGCACAACCAGAGACGGACTGGGAAGGAACAACCCTCCAGGAAAACGACGAGCAAGGGAACACAAGATCACTGCCAGAGACAAAGGCAGGAAAACCCAATTCAGATCAGTGCGGAAACTAGCCCCTATGATCGTCAAGTTCTGGGAAGGCACCAGCTGACACTTGGGGAGATTCACCAGAAACCCATGGGCCCACAACATTGAACACACCAACTCCTGATCCGCAATGACAGATCCCTGGAAGCAGCATGAAGTAGCCATTCTTTCAAGTAAGTGTTAATCAGGACACCCTGAAGATGGAATGAAGCCACCAACAGCGCCACCACCTTTGTGAATACCCTGGGGCTGACCTCAGGCCAAAGGGCAGAATCAGAAACTGATAATGCCACCCCTGAAGACAAAACCTCAGGAACCAACGAGAATGGGGGTGAACAGGGACATGGTAATAAGCGTGCTGAAGTTCCAGGGTACATATGAAGTGACCCGGGAGAACCAGGGGAATCACCTGTTTGAGAGTCTCCATCTTGAACAGCAGATGTAACACAAATTTGTTCAGGGCCTTCAAATCCAGAACAAGATGGAACCCCCCTGCCACCTGGGGCACCAGGAAAATTATGGAATAAAACCCCTTACCCTTCTCCAAAAGCGGAACCTACTGCACCGCCCCCCTAATCCAACAGAGTCTCAATCCTGAGACACAGCTCTGATCCCTTGGTCAAAAAGGCGGCCAGGGAGTTAGAAGGACCCCAGTGTACAGAGGAAGCTCCAAAAATTCGACGAGATGCCCCAGTCTCACAATGTCCAGGACCCACATATCAGAACAGGAGTGCATCCAAGCTGGGAGAAAGAACTGAAGCCGACATCCGACCAAGAATCCTGCATCGGTCGCCAGCTAGTAAGGAACGATCCTTCACAGGAGGAGACTTAGCCTTCTTGTCCCGAACCTTAAACAAAAAAACCTTCCATGACCACAAGAAAACTACCTCTGAGAGGGGGGATGGGAGAAGGACTTGGGTTTAAGAGAAACCGCCACAGAGGATGATTGCTTAAACGAGGAGGAATGCTTCTTTTCTTTAAAAAGACGAAGCAGTTTGCACTCCAACTCTTCCCCAATTATCGTGGTACCCTGAAAGGGCAACCAAATGGCAGAGGATTTCTGAGCCAAATATATCTTCCAGTCCAGCAGAACCAAATTGCAGCAATGTCATCAGTGATGTGACTTACCATGTCATGAGTGATGTAATATGTGACGTCATCAGCAGTGCATTGCGTGGGCACAGGTTATAGTTAGCTCTACTAACTATAATGGCCGAATTTCTCTGGTTTTGTACGAGTGAAATGCCCAACTAACTATAACGTCGCTGAAACCTGTGGATTTTTTAGTGAATTGCTAAGGTTTTTTAAATGCTAATTTCTAAATATATAACGTCCCTGAGACATATATATATAAGTATGTATATATATATATATATATATATATATATATATATATAAAACACACAAGGTTGCCCCCAAAGAGAGAAGCCAGCCGGCAGTGCTATCATCCATTTATTTAGCAATGAGCTTTGCACGCAGACAGTATGGCACAGGCTCGAGTTCAGTCAAAATATGCAAAGCTTGAAACCAGACGCGTTTCGGGGAATAGGATCCCCTTCTTCCGTGGTAGCTTGCTGAGAAAAGATGATTGTACTCACGCACTTTTTGTAGATTAGTCCGCACCCATGTGGGCGTGGCCATTCGCTAGGCCATCTGGATCTTGTAGTGCGTGATAATTAAACAACTCCAGTGAGTTCATCTATGGCAAAGTTTAAGTTTCTCATAATCCCCAAGTGGGTAGAATCCCAATACTGAGCCAATATGTCTGTTCCGCTTTGTAGCAAATGCCTTGGACACTGCCCCTGGTACACGGAGATCACATTGTGGCGATCTCCCAGGCCCACTCTCCAGTGGTGAGCTTCTCTCGTGGCCGGACACGCCGCTCAAATACAAAACACACAAGGTTGCCCCCAAAGAGAGAAGCCAGCGGCAGTGCTATCATCCATTTATTTAGCAATGAGCTTTGCACGCAGACAGTATGGCACAGGCTCGAGTTCAGTCAAAATATGCAAAGCTTGAAACCAGACGCGTTTCGGGGAATAGGATCCCCTTCTTCCGTGGTAGCTTGCTGAGAAAAGATGATTGTACTCACGCACTTTTTGTAGATTAGTCCGCACCCATGTGGGCGTGGCCATTCGCTAGGCCATCTGGATCTTGTAGTGCGTGATAATTAAACAACTCCAGTGAGTTCATCTATGGCAAAGTTTAAGTTTCTCATAATCCCCAAGTGGGTAGAATCCCAATACTGAGCCAATATGTCTGTTCCGCTTTGTAGCAAATGCCTTGGACACTGCCCCTGGTACACGGAGATCACATTGTGGCGATCTCCCAGGCCCACTCTCCAGTGGTAAGCTTCTCTCGCGGCCGGACACGCCGCTCAAATACAAAACATACAAGGTTGCCCCCAAAGAGAGAAGCCAGCCGGCAGTGCTATCATCCATTTATTTAGCAATGAGCTTTGCACGCAGACAGTATGGCACAGGCTCGAGTTCAGTCAAAATATGCAAAGCTTGAAACCAGACGCGTTTCGGGGAATAGGATCCCCTTCTTCCGTGGTAGCTTGCTGAGAAAATATGTGATCTCCGTGTACCAGGGGCAGTGTCCAAGGCATTTGCTACAAAGCGGAACAGACATATTGGCTCAGTATTGGGATTCTACCCACTTGGGGATTATGAGAAACTTAAACTTTGCCATAGATGAACTCACTGGAGTTGTTTAATTATCACGCACTACAAGATCCAGATGGCCTAGCGAATGGCCACGCCCACATGGGTGCGGACTAATCTACAAAAAGTGCGTGAGTACAATCATCTTTTCTCAGCAAGCTACCACGGAAGAAGGGGATCCTATTCCCCGAAACGCGTCTGGTTTCAAGCTTTGCATATTTTGACTGAACTCGAGCCTGTGCCATACTGTCTGCGTGCAAAGCTCATTGCTAAATAAATGGATGATAGCACTGCCGGCTGGCTTCTCTCTTTGGGGGCAACCTTGTGTGTTTTGTATTTGAGCGGCGTGTCCGGCCGCGAGAGAAGCTCACCACTGGAGAGTGGGCCTGGGAGATCGCCACAATGTGATCTCCGTGTACCAGGGGCAGTGTCCAAGACATTTGCTACAAAGCGGAACAGACATATTGGCTCAGTATTGGGATTCTACCCACTTGGGGATTATGAGAAACTTAAACTTTGCCATAGATGAACTCACTGGAGTTGTTTAATTATCACGCACTACAAGATCCAGATGGCCTAGCGAATGGCCACGCCCACATGGGTGCGGACTAATCTACAAAAAGTGCGTGAGTACAATCATCTTTTCTCAGCAAGCTACCACGGAAGAAGGGGATCCTATTCCCCGAAACGCGTCTGGTTTCAAGCTTTGCATATTTTGACTGAACTCGAGCCTGTGCCATACTGTCTGCGTGCAAAGCTCATTGCTAAATAAATGGATGATAGCACTGCCGGCTGGCTTCTCTCTTTGGGGGCAACCTTGTGTGTTTTATATATATATATATATATATTCACAGAAAAAACCATAGGTTATAGACCATATATAGTTAGGAATTAGCATTTACAAAACCTTGAAAATTCACTGAAAAAACCATAGGTTATAGACCATATATAGTTAGGAATTAGCATTTAGAAAACCTTATTTTACTCACACAAAACCATTGAAATTCCATATATAGTTAGTTGCACTAACTATATATCGCGCACCCGCAATCCACTGCTGATGATGTCACATATTACATCATTCATGACATGGTCAGTGACATCACTGCTGACATCACTGATGACATCTCAAATGACATCACTGATGACATCCCTGATGACATCTCATTTGACATCATTCTTGTGCTAATACGATAAACCTCTTCAGACTCTAATATAACCTTAGATACACTCAGTGTATACAGACACTCACACACTGTCACTCATCCATGGAGTTACTCACACACCTAGTCAGTCATGCAAAGAAACAATCTCACCTCCATTTCCTCAACTATACAGTTATACACACCTTACTTATTCAAACATATACTAACACATATTTACTCTCTTATACAATCCCTGATACAAGTTCACAATGATCCATACAGCCACTCACACATTCAGTGGCTCTCATGCACAGTTATTTATATATGCCAACTCTCACATGTACTGTGTTTTACATATGTACTTACTATGACATGTAGCATTGAGATATCCATTCACTCATCAATACACTCATGCACACAGTCAACCGCCCATGTAGCTTTTTCCACATGCACTCTTGAACTCATACACCTAGTGAATCAACTGCTCACACATCTATGCACAGAGTCACACACCTCCCAGCCACCCCCACACAAACTCAATCTCCCATAGAAATACTTGGGCAACCAATTAATAACACATATAGCCTCTCGTATAGCTAATAATCAACACATGCAGCAGTTTACATCACAACAGACATAATGATGCACAAATTAAGACAGTTTAGTCACTAACCCATGCATTCAGTGAGACACATTTAATCACTCACTCATACAGTCAGTCACGCACCTACTAAATCCTTCATCCAGACACTTATACATCCACTCATTCTTCAATATCTAAGACATATTTTAACTTTACAGAAACATACAGTCACTGGATGTTGTCATCAGTGATGTCATTTGAGATGTCATCAGTGATGTCATCAGTGATGTCACTGACCATGTCATGAATGATGTAATATGTGACATCATCAGCAGTGGATTGCGGGTGCGCGATATATAGTTAGTGCAACTTACTATATATGGAATTTCAATGGTTTTGTGTGAGTAAAATAAGGTTTTCTAAATGCTAATTCCTAACTATATATGGTCTATAACCTATGGTTTTTTCAGTGAATTTTCAAGGTTTTGTAAATGCTAATTCCTAACTATATATGGTCTATAACCCATGGTTTTTTCTGTGAATTTCATTGGTTTTTTAACAGCTAATATCTGTAGCTGTAAAATGTATTCTTCTTTAAATCCAAAAATATATTTTATATGTTTATGAATAATTTTTTTTTTAAATATTTTTTTTTCTTCGTTCCCGCTTCGCGAATCGGGAAGCTTCCCGTTAGCTGACCTTGTATGCCGCGAAATAGACCGCGAGCCGGTAAACGTTTCTTTACCGCAAGTGCCGCGTTAGAAAACAACATCGTGACGCCTCCCGTCCGCATGACGTTTCACGTTGTCGCGTGATACGTCATATGACGTGCTACGTTAGCGAACTGGTACGCGAAGCGAGTGCCAAAGCGCAGGTTTCTGGAAGCAAACCGGGAGGCCCTGCAAAGCGCTTAACGTAAACACAGCAAGTCATGTGACTTGGTAATAACACTTTTCATTGGTTCATTTCACTTTTGGTTTCCTAATGATGTAAGACTAGGTCATATAATCTAAAATGAACACTTTTGATTGGTTGAGAACTCTTGTTTTTCCCAAATGATGAAAATCCCTCCTTCTTTCCTCACTCTGACTTTCATCATTGTGAGAGAAAGACCCTTTGTGATCACTGAGCAATGGCTTCTTTAGTAGCTTCAGCTGGTGCTTCCCCACCACCTCCACCACATCCAAGGAAGAGTGGACCACCTGCTCAAGTTGTAATTCAACAAGAAGAAGAAGAAGAGGAACAGGAGGACGAGCACGAAGAGAGGCAGTTTTTGCCTGAGCAGCCCAAGACGTCTCACCGGAAAGAAAACTTCATTTGGCAATTTTTTAAAATTCCCAAAGGTCAGAAAAAAGTAAATGCAAGATACGTAACTTGCCTTATATGTCAAGATAGACTGTCCAGAGGGACCGACAAAAAATACAGTTTCGGAAACTACACAATGCATCGCCATATGACTAGGTGGCATCCTAACAACTACAGTGCTGCACAGTTTCGGAACGACCTAGATAATCTCCCTATTATGGCCAGAAGATCTGTTGTACCGGAAGTAACGGGACCAGAGGGCAGGGAGATGGTGCCAAATATACAAATGAGATTTGGTGAAGTAAAACACACCTGCGTATTTTGCGATGGATTCATTTCCTACGGAGAAAGAAGCATCACTCTGATCAACAGAGCTATTGACTATCATATGCAAGTTTGTCCGAAACGCCCAAAATAATAAATACTTCTTTTTTTTGTTTTGTTGCTCCTGTTGAGCCCTTTACAATGAATCGTTTTCATTGCCCCCTCCAAGAAAAACCCAAAAAAATATAAAACTGTTCCGAAAAATTCAAAAACAGTAAAAAAATGTTCAGAAAAATAAAAAAAAAAGTTCTTTTCAGAACTACCTCCCCGTTATTAAAAAATTGGTACAATATTTGGAACTGTGCCAACCTCTATTTCTCTTAGTTCGCTTCCTAGTTCGCTCGCTGGTACGCGAACTGGAAGCGAACCAAAAACAGTAAGTATAAGGGAAGGAAACACACACTTATGTTAAAAGAAAGACAGCTATAGGGGAGTAAACTAGAGATACTATTACCCATAATCCACTGCTGATGATGTCACATATTACATCATTCATGACATGCTCAGTGACATCATCAGCAGAGGATTGCGGGTTTTTTGGCAACATGCCTTATCCACGGTTTAATAACGCTGCCTTTTGCTTTATATAAGTTTTCAAATTGTATGAAATATATACCAATAGGTCTTTATGAACCTTTAGGTAGTGCTTTTGTTCATGAGGTCTGGTCGCTTCCATACACATACAGATGTTTCAAAGATGATCAAGAAGTTTATCTGAATGGAGAGGAATGCACTGAGACGCCAGATCATTCACTAATGTGTAGGCACATACAGTTACACGATTCATGCAACAAACACCGACCAAATATGGCTTGCGTGTTGCAAGGCACGCCAGTTCCTTCTATCATCCCCACGTTCAAGTTGTTGGAAAATGGTAGTTATTTGATGCTCAATAATGAAGATTGTTCTGAGTTAATTAAAAGTATTCCTTTTATCGTAACAGTAAGTGAACGGGTTATTTGCTGCAGAAATGTTCTATTTCCTCCCACACATGAACATAGGGAGTTTTCAATCTGGCCACAAATACCAACCTTGGGACACGTTTCAACGGCATGGCAAGAATAAGAGCTCTTTTGTCTCAGAGAGAGGTGGCCTTGAGTTCGGCCCGTGAAACTTTCGTACTTCACATAGCGAACACCCGTACACAGGTTTGCCTTTCAATTTCAGCAACATGTTTCCGACTATCTTTAACGCATCCTCCACAAAATCCCTGGCACACTTTTTTAAAGTTGTTACCAGTGGTCTCGTGACTTCATTTGAGAAAATCTTTGGAGTCATCCCTGCTCCCTTTCATTGTATTTTCTGCACTCTGGTTCGTGGATTGGCATTTTTACTTGCATTACCAGCGGACGCTCTTGTGCTTTTTTACATTTTTAAATATGGATGTCCCTCCTATGCAACCTCCGACCCTGCAGCTGCTGACACTGTTCCGCAATCGCATGCTAGAATATTATGGCACAATGCCGTTGGCGATATTAAGCACGGCATATGGATTATCTTTTCGGTTCTCCTACTTCACCTGTGTCCAGCCTGTATTTCACTGCCTGACCTGTGATTTCGATTGGGCCATTGATTTGTGTCTCTGCGGACCGGTTTCTCCTGACGTCGACTTTAATCAGCTGATGACTCCTATCATTACTCACGAGTTGATTTGTCCTGGCGAAAGGATTATGGCTGTGGCATTGATGCATGGACTACTTGGTCCCTGGAATTTACTGGCGGCAGCACAGTCTTTCTTGGAACACAGCTTTCTTGAAAACCCACCGAGCTGTCCTCTGATGGTGATAGAGGATCCGGTGCTGGGAGAGCACGTATGTTCTTTTCCGCTTTTAAATTGGATGGCTGAACTGTTTTCGGATGAAGACGGTGACTTCCTATTGGAGGCTGTTGCAGCTTATTTTGCATACACAGTTATGTCATAGACCTTTTTCATGTTTGATATGCTGAGTACTAGCATTTCATTGACAATTCATTGACTTATTTGTCAAGTTTTTATTATTTACCTTGCCTATTGGCTTAAGACTCGATAAAGTACTTGGCTGTTTTATTTTTCTTTAGCATTGAATTTTCCTAGTTTTTAATGCTTTACCTTGCGGACCGTCCACATATAAACTTGCAATCTGCTCTCATGAGATGGCACTTCTATTATCTTATTCAGTTCGTTTCCGGATCATGAGGAGGTGTCATCTAGGTCCTGGATATCTTTACACCGTGTTAAGTTAGCATGGGCTCATTACCGGTTTAAACGCCATTTTTCCTTTTTTGCAACTTCTGCACACGACACTTAGTTGTTGCTTTAGCTTTCCACCTAGTAGTTCATCGTGGTTTACATGAGAATAATATGTTATTGGTCTAGTATCTGCTTTACTTGTTAAACTATATCTGTACAGCGAGTGCTAAAGTTTCAAGAACAACACGATACAGAATTGTTATGAGGTCTGATCTCCACGACTTCATACTCATAACATAAGTGCAACTTCTGCCAATTCTGGGCATGAGGCGGGTTTTATATTGCTTTGCCGAACACACATACACAACAGTTGATGCGGTTCACATGAAGAGAGAGCTGGTGTATGCTGATGTGATTCCTTCAAATCTAAGACACTAAAGTATGGGCACGCCCTAAACCAACACAAAGAGACCTTCTTAGCAAATAATATAATATGTGTATTAGGGAGGGTGAGATATAAGCAGCCGCGGGCCGTGGAGGGAGTTACGATGGGGCAGGGAGGCGGGGAGGGGGAGAAGCAGGGTGGAGCCCTCTCTACCTTGCCCCTCCCCCTCCCCGCCTCCCTGCCCCACCGTAACTCCCTCCACGGCCCGCGGCTGCTTATAAGTGTTGCTAACTCTTATTCATTTACAGCATGTTAACATACTGTCACCATTCGCTTTTTATGTACTAGTAACTATGCTGGTAATTTTGCTACTGATAATATGTGTACTTGTATTCTCCACCCTGCTTCTCCCCCTCCCCGCCTCCCTGCCTCACCGTAACTCCCTCCACGGCCCGCGGCTGCTTATAAGTGTTGCTAACTCTTATTCATTTACAGCATGTTAACATACTATCACCATTCACTTTTTATGTACTAGTAACTATGCTGGTAATTTTGCTACTGATAATATGTGTACTTTTATTATCTAAGGTACTACGCCTGAGAAGACGGCATTAGTAAATAAACATTTCAAATACACATCTGTTCTTCTTAACTCCATGTTCTGGTTTCTAAGAAATCTATAACGACCGACTGTTCATGAGTTCCACGTATCCTGAGGTACTATAAGTTCATATTCTGGATTGTCTAAACATTGAGAGTTTGTTATATCCAATGTGACACTGTACCTAGCTTGCTAAATAGTTTTTGATTACTAACGTGAGTTTTGGGACACCCTAATTCGCCGAGGTTCCAATCCTCTGTCCACAGTTCTGTGTGAGAACAGAAACCCTGCGACAGGGGCACCCCCGACCCTTGCTGGAGCTTCATCACACTTGCGATACAACTCCAGCAATGCGCCACCTTTACGGCACAGATACATCACGCATCTGTGCTGTTTTTGCCCCATGATGCGCCGCATTGTAAATGCAGCACACCATAGGTGACGGAACAGCGGCACAGAATGACTAACACATCCCTGGTGATGCGCCAGTCATCATAAATCTATCCCTATGCTTCTTATCTTGTTAGAGATGAACCGCCATATGTATCATCAAAGTTATTTGCATTTCCTAAATAGCGAACTTTAAGGAATAAATAGCGATTCTTTACCATTCCTAGTTTGCGATGAGCTATTTGCTAATTAGCCGAATGTAGCCCAATGAAGCCCAATGTAGCCCAATGTAGCCCAAAGATGGCCGCCAGACACACAAAAAAACAAATGTAGCCCAAATATCAGCCAGATGTAGCCCAACTATAGCCCAGTGACAGAATGACCAATCAGCTTCGCAAACCTCCGTTACGCGAAGCGGAGCGCTGTTACAGATATATATCTTTTTTTGAACGTTAATTTCTCAAAATCCACTGGAGCACATATATTGAGACCTAGCAAAGGCACATCGGGCTACCAGTCCCTAATATTTTGCCAAGTTTCGTGCAAATCCATTCAGCCGTTCAATTATTATTTTTATTATTTTTTTTTGCCCCGCGGGGCCCTTTTAAAACCTCCACATCAAACCTAGGGGGTCAGCGAGGATCTACTATGCCCCCTTATAGTTATTTCCCCCTTTGTTTTGACCTCCTCTTGTCTCTCGATCCTACCGAGAGACAAGATGGCGGCCGCTACGGACTGTTTGGAATGTTGACAGACGCCGGAGAACCAATCAGCTTCGCTTCACAAAGCTCCGTTGCGCGAAAAGTCCGCGAACCAGAGCGCTGCCTTGTCCGCGCTTACAGATATATATCTTTTTTTAAACGTTAATTTCTCAAAATCCACTGGAGCACATATATTGAGACCTACAAAAGGCACATCGGGCTACCAGTCCCTACAATTTTGCCAAGTTTCGTGCAAATCCATTCAGCCGTTCGGGCTAAAAGTGAGGCCAACCGCCCTATGGAAAACTCAATGTTAAAAACACGTTTTGGGACCCCCCTTTTTTCTCGGCCCCCCCTGGACGAACCCCCCCCAAATTTTCAAGAGCTGCTCAGAAACAAAATGTGCCATTTTCCTGAAAATTTCAGCCAATTCCGTCCACAAACGCCAAAGTTATTAGACATAGAATTTTCAAAAAACCCATAGAGAAAAAATCCTAACTATATATACCTACTGGCGACCGCCAGTAGGTAATATACATACTTACAAATATATATATATATATTTATTACTTCACTCCGCATTCGCCTTATCCAAAGCAACGGATTTACTTGTTTATTTGCTGTGCCGCCATAACGTTTCTGCTCCCAACAGAGCTTTGATCACATAACACAGGTTACTTTCTTCTCGACATATTTAAAGTGACAGGTGCGTAAAAAAACTTTAGTGACGTTTTGTCAGTTTCATAGACATAAAAGTATATGCATTGAATATTTTTTCTTTCACCTTTTTGTATGTTTAACAGCGACAATTAATATGAATACAATTTGACATCATATATACTGGTGTAATACCTATAACAAACAACATAATCGTATAACATAATCTACAGGTGTGAGGCTTGAGAAAAGAGAATAATCTCATTCTTATCCAAGGATTCCACATCTAATGTCAACCCTGTCAGTCCCGTTAAAACAACGTATAATACACCATGAGCTACGGGATGGATGTACTGCCAATCCCTATATGCATATAACCTTGTATGTCTATTGACTTCTTAAATGTGCAAGTGTACAAAAATAAAATTCAAGTGTATAAAGTGCTCTAAAATTACTGTTACTCCACGTGATCTGTTTCGCAAACAGTTTATCTTACATTATCTTGTATTTCTTTTTTTTTTTTTAGCTTCATTTAGAACCGAGGTGATTGTTTCTTCAGATTATATTGAACTAATGTTGGGTGAGATGCAGTGTCATCCATTCAAGTTTGTATTTACTTAGTGGAAACTCTAGTATAGTTGATCCTAAATTCAAGGGTATTTGTTAGATACATAAATAGATGTACGGGACCCTTCAGTGCAAAATAAATAAATAACTATTTGTATAAATACATTAAGACGACAGTCTTAATCAATACAAAAGTATCACAGTATACAATACTTATAAAAAATATAATATTCATATATAAAATCATCTAAAATTCAATACAAAATTTTCATGATGATGTTTTATAAAAATGTCCCAACCATCTACATAGACCTGTTAAGTTATGTTAATTCATTTTGTAATTCATATGCCTTCCTTTGCAACATCAAAATGGCTACCATATCTCTATTTAACAAAAATATTTTTTTTCTCATGGTTATGAAAATATACCTGACTGTACACATTATTTCTCCTATAATTAATCCTCCTTATACGTAATAAATAAGTAAATAGATAGATAAATAGATGATCACAATAAAAAGCCTTTAAAACACATATTAATCTCATACACTCCATTTCTAGCCTTCTCATTCCCCTAGGCATGTGCACAGGTCCTCTGTGGCATTGAGGCCATCTGGCACCTTCAAATCTAACTGCAGGATATCTCTTGTTTACACTCTACGCAGCCTGCTTTCCCTGTCCCCTCCTCGTCTACTTGGTGGGACACTATCAATAACAAAGTACTTGAGGCCCAAGTTGTTCGAATTGTGTGCCTCCCTGAAGTGGCGTGCCACCGGATAAGTGTTATTCTGGTTATTGATAGCTCTTAGATGTTGAAGGATGCGTTTATGGACCTGCAGTTTAGTGCTGCCTATGTACTGGAGGCCACAAGGGCACTCCAGCACATAGACAGCATACTCGGTTTTATAAGTGAGAAATGTCTGTATTTTGTGGGATCTGTCACTGAAAGGAGTTGTGTATGTGTTTTTATTCACGCCATGAGCACAGGCTTTGTATGTCCGGGATTTAAAAAATCCCTTATTGTTTTGCAGCCAGCTGGATTTCTCTATCATTTCTGGGCTGGCGTTGACTAAAGCATCCCTCATAGAGGGTGATTTGCTGTGTGTGATGGACACACCCTCTTCGGCAGCAGGTGTCCTATCACATTGTCACTTAACACCAGCGGCCAGTTGTTTTGAATGATCTTTCGTATCTGGTTGTGTTGATTACTAAATCTCGTTATCACTCTGAACGTGGATTATAATTCCCTTTTGCTTTTTCTTTGTTCAGTGTTTTGTTGCACATTCAATAGAGAATCTCTTTTTTGAACCACTGATTTAATTATGGCTCTATCGATGGTTTGCTGGCTGTACCCTCTCTCCCTGAATCTCCTTGCACTCTCTACTTGGGCTGTTTCAAGATCTTGCTCATTACTGCATATTCTGTGCAACCGTAACATTTCCCCGGAGGGTATACTCTCAATAAGATGTCTGGGGTGGGCACTGGACACTGGAAGCGTGGAGAGTAGTATTACCTGCTATTTCTTTGCGGTATAGTTTACTTTCCACTTTGTTATTTCTTATATACATTTCTGTATCCAGAAATGTGACTGAATTGGCACTTACAGTCACTGTAAAATGAAGATTATAACAATTTCCATTCAGTGCTTCCACAAAAGACCTTGCTATATAAATATATTCACACACACACAGACACTTTGTTAAAAAAATGCTGAATGGAATTACACCAAATGTGGCAGGAAGCTAGATTGTGCTCTCTAGAGTGTGCATTCCTGATGTGATGTAAATCCATTGAGTAGTTCTTGAGATATTGAGGGTCAAAAATAATTGTATTTTTTGGCACTTGGGCTCGGGAGATTCTGTTGTTTGTCCCGGAGAATTGCAAATTAAAAAACGGAGGCCTGTGATTGGTCAAGAGCCCCATTTTCCCCATGAGTGTCACCCTCTTGCAAGAGGCTCCTGCTAGTCCCATGGACGCTTCAATTGTCTGGCTGTTGGAATTTTTGAAATAAAAAAATAGCCACTGTTGCTGTTTACTGGGAAAAATTGGAGGTGTTGGGGAGATTAACTGAAAAAGCTATATAAGGGAGCCTTAGAAAGGCATGCTGACCCCCTAGATTTAGAGATGAGGTAGGTGTCTAAGGGAAAACTACTGTGACTTAAATACATGTGTATTGTTTTAACTAATTTTTAACAATCTCTCTGGACTCTTGCAGGATTGTGAAAAGTAAGATTAGTAGTTGAGTCCTCAATACATACTACTATTAGGAATGCATATTGTGGTTCTTATTTTTAAAAAGTTTGTAAGCAATAAGCACTGTAATGAGTAGAAAGTTAATTCTTTTTTTTTCTCAATGTTTCCATCTCGTAAGACTCTCCAAGGATCGTGAAAAGTAGGAAGTATCAGGTGATGTTTGAATGCACTATGGTATACACACTTGTAACTGTAGGGCAGAGTCTTACTGGTGGGCAGTCCCTCCCCACAGACTACTATGAACACCCGTCACCTGATCGAGAGGTCTAAAAGGAGAGGTCATTCCATTCACACACCATCCTACACACACCCATCATCTGAGAGACACGTCTGACAGGAGAGGCCAGTACATCCACACACCCTAATATGCACACCCGTTATCTCTGAGAGAGGTCTAACAGAAGATGGCAATTCCTTCCCATACACCACTATGCACATGTGTCATGTGTGTGGGATGTTTGAAAGGAGAAGCCCAGCCCGTCCACGCACCGTACAATGCACACTTCTATTCTCTGTGAAATGTCTGACAAGAGAGGGCACTCCCCACAACTTACTAAGCACATCAGTCATTTGAGAGAGAAGCCTGAAATTAGAGACCAGTCCATCCACATACATTACTACCACACCCACCATTGGAGAGAGACAGGAGAGGGAAGTTCCTCTCCAGACTACAATGCACACCAGTCAGTCATCTGATAGAGAGGTTTGAAAGGAGAGGTCCGTCTATCCACACACCCTATTACACATGCCCATCATCTCTGAGAGAAGTCTGTCAGGAAAGGCCAGTCCATCCACACAACTTAATATGCACACCTGTCATCTCAGAGAGAAGTATGAAAGGAGTGGCCAGTCCCTTCCCACTCACTGCTGCATACACCTGTCATCTGAGAAAGAAGTCGGTCCATCCACACACTCTACCATGCATATTTATCATATTAGAGAGAGGTCTGATAGGAGAGGCAAGTCTCTCCCTACACCGTACAGGCCAGGCCCAGCTCCCAACCCCCAGTGTACATCAGGGAGTTACACTTACATACAATTTTTTTAAAAACTTTATTTGTCGGTATTTTCGTATGGTCAGTACATCTTAAATCATACCCGGTGTATCATATGGTGAGATAATATACAAAGAAGTTACTTGACAGTCTGTGCATTACATCTCATGTTCAGAGCATAGTTATGTTACATTTTCATCATAATGGAAAGGAGCACATTAAAGAAATAAATATAAAGCATTGGCGACAACCCTGCTTATTAAACATTTACTGGTTATCTTATATAAAGGTCAACACTTGAGTCAGTTAGTATAGGTGCATAATATCCTTGTGGAGCTACCTATGGCGTGATCAAGCAGCACCCTACGTCCCCTCAGTGTAGGATTGCTAAATCCAAGCAGAACTCCACTTCTACATTGGTCCCGCAGAATATTGGGCTCCTTGTAAACCATGTTGTATCCACTACTGTCTCTCTGTCTCCTGCACTCCTGCATCTCCGAAGCGTCGGGTGTGGTTTCTGGAATGGAGAGAAGATACGTTTTAAGGGGGTCCCAGAAGTCTTTGGGTTTCGACGAGAGTGGAAGCAGTTCTGTGTATATATAATGGCTTGTTCCTGCCATGTTTTCATATCTAAGAGCTATTCTTTACATTTACGGGCTCTGCCTCTGCCCCATCTGCAGGCAATTCTGCCTTTTGCAATCAGTAGACCTAGTGCTATTAGCTTCCTGTGTGATGTCAGCGCCATCTAAATAGCCCAGTATGGCCGTGATCGGGGAAGCCTGCAGGGGAGAACCCACCATTTGTTCCAGGGCCCGAACACCTAGTGCCAATATTCATTGATGAATGGGCATTCCCAAGCCAGGTGAAGAAATCCACCCCTTCCTGTCAGCAGCAAGTGTAATATAATCGGTGTAGGAACTTATAATGTATCAATTTTAGCCTACTGTTTGCTGAGATACATCCTGTTTGTTTACAGCAAAAATCCCACTGCTTGACTGGTATTTGTGTGCCTAGATTGCTTCCTTGGCCTGTTGGGACAATATCTTAGGCATTTTGGTGGTGCTTTCTATATTATGATATATGCGTGACATCACATGGCAGGGAGGTTCTGCCTGAAGTATGTCATGTAATGGTATTAAAGTCTGGGACTCCTGGGGGAACTACAGTGTGAGGGCACGGTCACTTTGTCTAAGTTTTACATCGCATGATGTTCTTGTGCACAGTAATAATACAATTCAAGATCTGGCACCTCAAATCCTCCCTGTGAGTATGGCAGAATGAGTATCTCCCATTTTGGTTGGTGGTTGTTTGCCTCCCCATGCCAGTCAGATCACTTGTGTTCACAGGGCCTTAACAAAAACCCTACCGGGGTTGTATGGGATATTAGTGAATAAGTAAAGCGTTTTACGGAGTATGACCATTTTTATTATTGATATCCATCCTGCCATCGAAAATGGCTTTGTAATCCAGCGGGATACAGAGTCTGCTATAGTGTCTATGGCACTACCATAGTTGATGTGCATCAGTGCGACCTTATCCCTTTACACTTTAACCCCTAGGTATTTAACTTCCGCCTCGTTCCAATCTAGGGGATAGTCAAGGGTATAGGGCATGACTTTCTCTGTGAGAGGGAATATACTTAATTTTTTCCAGTTTATGTGTATGCCCGAGTATTCTCGGAACTTGGTGAGCTCTCGTAGCTAGGGGTTCAGGTTCTCCTGAGGGTCTTTCACATAAAGAGTGATGTAATCTGCATATAGAGATATTAGGATATGTCTGGAGTGGTATGCTAATGCTCGGTCTTTGTGGTGTTGTCAAAGTTTAGCCGCTAAAGGTTCAATTGCTAACACAAATAATATGGGGGATAGTGGGCAGCCTTGCCTCGTGCCCCTTGTTATACGAATGGGGGTGAACGGGTACCATTGAGGAGTACAGTGGCAAGAGGTTTAATATATAAGAGCTCTACCCATCTTAAAAATCCAGGAGGCATTCATATGCACTGCAGTATTCCACTGAGTAGATCCCACTCCACAGAATCAAATGCTTTGGTGTCATCAAGAAATACAGCCACTGCAGTCATGTCCTGGTCTACATCCTGTAGGACTGTGAACAAGGTTAGAAGATTGTGTGAAGTCGGGCTACCTGGGATAAACCCAGCCTGGTTAGGCAAAGGCAATCTGTCCATCAGTAAATTTAACCTGTTTGACAATACCTTAGCGAATATTGTAGTACCGCAGTTTATTAACGAGAGTGGCCGGTATTACTCACAGTGTTCAACCGGCTTACGTGGCTTGAGCAGAGAGGTAGTCATCACTTCCCTCATTGTCATTGGGAGCAGCCCGTCTTCGTATGCCTCCTCAAACACCTTCTTGAGCATGGGGGCTAATTGTGTAATGTTTGTCTTTTAAAATTCAAGTGGAAGTCCATCTCATCCGGGGAACTTCCCTGAGCTTATCTGCATGATTGCTGCCGTGATTGTATCCATTTCAAGGTCAGCCGCAAGAAAGTACCTTTGGGAATTTCCCAGCCATGCCAATGCTGTGTGTTCAAGGTAGTGTGAAAGGTCAAGAGGCTGTGTCCTTTGTGAGATATAGAGTTTGGAGTAGTATGTTGTGAATATATTCAGTAAGTCGGTAGCTTCCCTGTGTATGCTTCCTCCAGAGTCGTAAAATTCTGTGACAAAGTTGGAAAACCTAGGATGGCTTATACAGTCAGCAATGACCTTCCCTAGGCAATTGCCTACCCCAGAAGCCCTGGCTCTATGATATTTACTTCTGTCTCGCAAAGTGGCTTTTGTATGTCCCCCACTATGTGGTTCACTTACATTTCACTCTTTCTCTCTTACATCCTTCTCCGGTTTATTAAGTTGTGTGCGGATATCCCGTAGTATCCCGCCGCCCTTCGCTATACAGAGTCCTTGCATAGTAACTTTGAATGCTTACCGCACCATTGTGATTTTGGGGACAATGTCAATATAATGTTAAAAAAATTCCTGTATCTATAGTCCTATTTCCTCTTTGAAGACTGGGTCTAATAGAATCTCCAGGCTTAATCGCCATTTGGTTTATATAGAATCGTACCCTGGGACCGAAAGTGTTAGTTTCACTGGGTAATGGTCAGAATATGTGCTCACTAAGTGTATGGTCTGTTCTACCCAGAGACCACGTAGAGTGTACTACCCAGAGACCATGTAGAGTGCACTGCTAAGTAGTAAGTTTCCTCTTTCTTGGCAGGATGTAGATATCTCCATGCGTCAAGGAGATAATTATCTGTAATGAGCCCTGCTAGTTGAATCTGTGCAGGAGTATGGTGCTGCGCAGTCGGATGTGATCTATCCATGGGGGTCAAGACTGTGAGGTTGAAATCACCTCCCCAGAGAACATAAGTTGTTCCTATAGAGAGTATTTTTCCCCAGAACGTGGTAAAAAATTGGGGATTGTCTACGTTGGGGCAGTAACATTTAGCGATGGTTACTACCTGGGAACCTAAGTGGCCCCACACCGTACAGTATCGGCCCTGTTGATTCATTATCAACCCTCCTGGGACAAATAGTGCGTTTTCCAGATGAGAATTGCCACCCCACGTGCATACGTAGAATGTGATGAAAAATAGCGGTGCAATGCACAGCTGGCTGCTCAGCAGGGTCAAAGTGGGTCTCCTGTAGCAGGGCTACTTGAATTTGGTGTCTATCCAAGTATGCTAATGTTTTTTGCCTTTCACAAGGGTTATTTAACCCCCTTACATTCCATGTGATGCAATGAATTTTGACTTGTGCTCTAACATTACTCAGTATCCCTTAAATTTGGTGAGAAGATGTATAATGTTTTTATCTCACTATGCAATTAACCAACATGCCCTGGTCTGGGCCCCTAACAAGGGGTCCTGATCTGATGTGACTGTGTTCCCCATCCCGCCCCCTCCCATCCCAACGTCCTCAACTTGTCGGGCATGCATGCCCCACCCATTCCCAATTTGAAAGGAAAACATTTGAACATAACTTCTTATACGCAGCCATCGTTACTGACTGTGCTGATGGAGAGAGAGTAGCGAGGGCACTTCTGTTCCATGCAGAGAGACCCTTGCCCTTTAATGTCCATAAGACCACGCCAGTGGCAAATTCACCTCTGCATCAAACATCTCATTCTGGTCCGAAGTGTGCGGCAGCACATGATTTAGATAGACTAAACTTACTTAGACATAGTGCAGTACGTAGAGATTTAGGGGCTCATTATGATCGCGGACGGACTTGAGTCCGTCCGCGAGCATCGAGGAGGAGGGAACCTCCGCATGGCCTGCAGAGTTTCCTCCTCTCCAATTAGGATGTGACCGCCACCCTGGCGGTCACGTACTCCATTTTTAACATTGCGGCGGGTGCAGCTTCAAGCTGCACCCGCCGCAATGTTAAAAATGCATACATTGCATTTGTATGCAGAAAGCGGCAGGCACCGCGCGGTGCCTGCTGATTACTGCATACAAATGCAGGGGGGTACCATAGGTAGCCCTCATGTGCACCCCCACTCCCCTTCACCCAGGGGGCCCGCAACGGGCCCCCGCAGTGAAGCTCCATATGCTTTTCCACGGCGGAAAACCCGCCGTGGAAAAGCATTTCTTTTTGGGCATCCTAATATGGCTGGCTGTGTCTCAGAGACACCGCCACCATATTAGGGCTTTTCCGCCGCGGTTGTAAGTCAACCGCGGCGGAAAAGCTGCAGACGTGAACCTGGACCCACCAGCCATCCTAATGTGGCGGTGGGTCTTTGGTGGGTCCGCTGCGGTTTTTCCGTATCCTCCGGGCCGGCGGTGGCTTCCGCCGGCCCGGAGGATACGGAAAAACCGGTATCCTAATCTGCCCCCAAATGTTTGCTGGCCACCTGTGAGTTCAGTCAATTTAAGCTAGTGGTTATTCTGATCGGGATCTGGATTGATTGCGAGCATCGCCAGGTGATGAGCGTTGGTGTTTTTTTAGAAAGTCCTCAGCCTGTTGTGGGTTCTGGAAGAGATGTTGTTTCCCTTTTTAGCTAACACGCAGTTGCGCCGGTAAAGCATGGCCTATTCTAAGTGGGCCGGTTGGAGTTTAAATTTAACCACAGTAAATTTCCTTCATGCTTCTTGGACTGCCTGGGTGAAGTCCGGAGAGAAGCTGAGGGTGGTGTTTTCGTATTCTACTTTCTTTTATTCGTGGGCCAGCCGCAGTACTGTGTCTCTATCATGGTAGTTGAGGAGTCTTACCACGATGGTCCTAGGTAGGGCCCCCGGCGGGGGTCTCATCCCTAATGCTCTGTGCGCCCTTTTGGTCACCAGGTGCTTAGAAAAAGCTTCTGCCCGCACACGTCACAGAGCAGCCTCTCTATGTATTCCTCCATGTGCCCTGTGCTTGTCAATTCAGGCAGACCAAGCACGCAAACGTCGTTTTGGATTGGACGCGCCTCTAACTTTTCATTTTTTGCATTGATTACCCTCAGCACTCTATCTATCTGGGAGATATGTTCATTATGACTGGTTGAGTTGTCTTCCAAGTCTGACATCCTGGTCTCAACTTCCTTAATCCTACGATCATGTTTTTGTCCATACGTGTGGACATAGCATCCATTTTGGACTCGATTGAGGTCATGCTACTTCTCATGGTGAGGAGTATTGCCTTCCAGTCATCTTCCTGATCATCAAGGAGGGGCCCAGCTTCAGATTATTCCTCTTGCTGTAAGCACGCTGATTTGAGGGCCTCAAATGGCAATTTCTGCTCTTTGCCATCTGTTTGCCCCATCTTGTCAGTGTTAGTCCACAGTGCAAGGGGCCGTATCTTTTCCATGGTACCAGCCAAGCAGCCACCCAGACCAATGGTAGGGGTTCCCAATACGAGCTATGTGCACCCCTTAGGAGTGGTACTGTTCTTTCCTGGTAAGCTCTGTGCCAGCTGGGTTACGTTCTAGCTATGTCGAAGCGGCCACAGTAGTGTTGTGGGTGGGTGTGCTGGGGGGCCAGGAGAGGTCACGTTTAGAGGGGGCAGTGCCAGACCACCTCCTGACTACAGTCTTTGAAGGACGGATATTTCACATTACTAGGTTTGCCCAGATTTGTGGGGGCACAACTTTGCACCTTCACACGCGTGCAGGGCCAGGGCTGGAGAGAATGTTCCACTGGGGCATTTATTAGTGGCCTTCCTTTAGGGTCTGCCAGCACGATTAGCTTCAGTCCCTGAGCCCTCAATCTAGCAACAGTTTAGCACACCTGCCCCCCTTTCTTCCACTGCTTTGCTTGGCCCGGGGGAGGGTTAGGGGGGATCGAACGCTGTTTTCCCTGTCTTTACTGGCATTCGCTAGAAGGCACGGTGAATGCTGCTGGTGTTCATAGCCATGGCCCCCCGGCCAGTGAAGTCTCAGCTGGCTCGAGTTATAGAGAGCAGGAAAGCTCACTATTGTGTCCATTAGTTGCGGTACGGGAGCCGGGGGGGGGGGCAGTGTCAGTCCTGTTGCGGGACCCAATCTTTTAGCCTGGCGGAGGGGAGGGGAGAGCGTCATCCGCGGCCTGTGGTTCTTCTCTCCCAGGCCGCAAAACAAAACCAGATTCTCCTCACCTCGTTAGGCAGTGGGGGAGACACAATGAAGACTAATCTGCTCTGTTGGAGTCCCGCAGTCTGCAGATATCTTCCACGGATCACGGCGCAGGGCACTCGCGGTAGGTTCCGCCTGCACCTCGTGTACAGATGCGGGCTTGATTAGATGGTAAGCCCACGTCAGAGCTCCATAGTGTACTCTGCAGCAGTCGTTCTGGCTTGCGGTCAGTTTTGCCTCATTACTCTGCAGCCGCCAGTAAATCTCGGGACATCAGTAGGATCCCGCAGCACTACGGCGTTGATCCTCGCACAGCAGGGGCACTATATATTGGTGGTAGTGCATATTTGTATTTGTATTTACGGCCCGTATCTCCGGAGCCTCAGCTTTGAGCGGCCATCTCAGTCTCCACGAGCCCTAGCGTCCTCACGTCATAAGTATTACTTTGCATTTTTTAAAACCCTAGAAATTGACTGAAAAAAACAAAGGTTAAGGTAACATTATAGTTAAGTGAATTTGTCAATAACAACATTAATGTTCTGAACTAAAAAAAAATACAGAAATGAACCAGTTATAGTTAGCAGGACTAACTATAACTTTTACCCCGCTATGCATGCTTATGAACTCACACATAAGATCACTCATGACAAGTTCAATGACATCATTTATGAAATCACTGATGACATCTCAAATTCTGCCACAAGCCAGGGTTGGCAGATCCAATTAAGGGGAATGGAGGGTAGCACCCTTGGACAACGGTTTGTCTACAGGGCCAACCCTCATCGTGGAGATAGACATACCCATTTAGAGGGTATAAACTAGGGGTGGGCGGACATCTCCGTTTCGCCCATGCAATATGTGGAGATTTGCCCCCTTAGCTTTTCACAAACAAGGCGGAGAAATGAGGCAAATCTCTGCACATTCGTTGGCGGAATGGAAGTTGCCCGCCCACCCGCCGCCCACTAGCCACCCGCCTCCCGCCTGCAATAATAAATTATATTTCAAAACCTAAAATTAAATTTAAATAAAACTTACCTTTTTGCGAGTGCATCCTTGCCCATCGCGGCTTCTTCATCGGAATTGCACATGCGCGCGAGCCTACGCATGCCCATTGAATGCACAGGCTCCCGCGCATGCGCAGTTCCAAAGAAGAAGCCGCGATGGGCAAGGTTGCGCTCGCAATAAGATACGTTTTATTTAAATTTAATTTTAGGCTTTGAAATATCATTTATTACTGCGGGCGGGAGGTGGGCGGGAGGCCGGCGGTGGGTGGGTCGGTGGCATGCGGCGTGCAACTGACTTACACGTATATCCCTTACACGACTTCCACCCACCCCTAGTATAAACTGGGTTGACAAGTAAAACACTGGCTGTGTATGCCTTGAGTTAGTATGCATGCCCCATAACCTCTTATGTAAAAATACATCATTGTGGGGAGGATTTGGCAAAAAACCCAACCCTGAGGAATGTCCATGACCTAAATAGGCCAATAGAATAGGGCTGAAAGATGTTGATGACTTAAAGGGTCATAGGACCATTTTATTGTACATCTCATTCATAGTTTAGTTTTAATCTTTCCACTTCACTCTGCTAATAAAAGAACACCTTTGGAGTGGATGAGGAATTTGTATCTTAGTGTTACGCCCCTTAGATAACAATATTAAAAGAGCCTCCTGGAATATGGTTGAGCCCACCCAGACTTTTTGAAGCATGCCTCTATCAGAATGGGTAAGGGTTATTCATAAAAAAAGGTTTTTATCCCTTTTTCCCACTTCCTTAGAACGCAAAGGCAGTTTATAGGTGTGGCACGTAGCAACCCCCTGCTTAATGGTGCCACTTTTTAGATGGATACTTTGTTGTTTTTTGTACAGTTTTTCCCAGGGTGGACATATCCCTTCATCTTTTCACACAATAAAATATCTCCCTACCCCCTTGGTTCAGCTGTTCTCCTGGCCTCTCTTAACGTAGTTTGGAGGAGAGATCTGGTTAGCTGCCAACACTTCAACCAGTATGTGTTCCCAGCCATCTTGGGACAAGAAGGAAAGGTAAACAAAATAAATCAGGGAACCGGTAGGAATACAATGATCCCCTAGACGGTGTAGTGTAGTCGCAAAAGGAATCCGAAGTAAAATAAAAAAGTAACAAGCGCGGGAGCTAAAAAGACAGAGAACAAGGAATGAATGCATATATAGACAGAATGAATTAGAACTAACTACATATATAGATATGTGTATGTGTGTGTGTGTAACCAGCCTGTGCCAGGACTGACTTCTGTATAAAGACAGTGTACAAGGTCTGATGGCAGAAGAAAAGTGCACTATAACTAGGGACAGGTATGTACGCTTTGCATGGGGATCAAGTAAGACTGAGAGGAAGCTAGCTGACTGCCACAGGAACGAGTTTCAGAAGCAGGCTGCTGAGAGTGCATCGATCTGCTTGACTCTAGAGAGAACATAATGCGGACCATGGGCAGCTCCAGAGCTGGCTCAGAGGAACAGCAGTGTGCCACAGTTCGGACATGCTACCACATTTCTGGAACAGATGTAAATAAAACAGAAAAAGATCAAATAAGTAACTGGGTTGTCTGGGGCATTAAGTGTGAAGGAAGGGTGGACTGAGGCAGCAGGAGAGGCATATGACAGAAGGAAAATAAGAGATGTACACAGGTAGCACAGGGTGGGAGAAGATAAGCCTGTCATGTCAGAGGGAACAGGTTAGTCTGTGTTAACTGTCACATACCTGGGAGGAGTAAAAGGTGGGCTGCATTTAATATTTCCCACTTTAGAAAGGCAACGGGGGAACTGTGTTTAATATCTCGCGCCACAGAGAGCAAAGGTCAATATGGGTTTAATATCTGACACCTGATGGAAGAAATGGGTGGGCTACATGTAATATCTCAGTCCAAAGAGGAACATGGTCAGCATTTAACAGATCAATCACAAGATGAGCACAGACTGAGTTGGCTGTGTTCCATATGTCACATCCGAGTGTCACATGCCAGGCTCACCGTGAACCTGCTGGGAGTATGGGTCAGTGAGTTAGACACTGGTCACTATTGCAAGGATTGAGCTACAAATCACAAATTAAATTTAATGCAAGGGTAACACGGCATTCGATCCTGCAGTGATTCTTATAAACACAGGCTGCATTGCTCTTATGACCCTAGAAATTCAACAGTTATAATTAGAGTTATCTCAAGAAACTATAACTTGAGCCCTAAGGTAACTGTAACCCGTGCCCTCGCCATGCACCGTTAATGACCCCACATTTCACATTACTCATAACATCTCGTGACATCATTGATAATATCACTAAAATATTTGCTGTAAATTACTGAGGAGGAAACTGTGCATGGTGGAGGCATGAGTGTTAGTTACTTAAGAGTACAAATTATTGTTTTACAACTCTAACTATAAATGACTGAATTTATACGGTTTTGTGTGTGTAAATTGTGATCCTCATTATAACATCTCAGTAACCTGTGTGTTTTTAGGGAATATGTACATATATAAATATTCACTCAAGTTAAAGGTTACTTTAGGGCACCAGTTACTTCTACTGGTGAATTTCAGTGGCATATTTAAATTGTCATTGTCACCGAACTACAGTGTCACTTTAAACTTCGAGGGCCCGATTCACAGAACTAAGAAGACAAAATCCTAAACTTACTACTTTTGGTATTCACAGAATGCACTTACTACTTTTGGTATTCAACTCAAGAAGTCTTTATTCGATTGATGCATCATAAAAGACATAAAATACAAAATTTACATAGTTAAAACATCTAAAACCATTATTAAATTTACTTATACAGGCTTCTATGAATGAATACAAAATTGACTATACAACAAGGATTACCAATAAGCATAAAATATAATGAACCAGTCATTAACAAGATGCGAGCATATGTTGTTAAACCACAAGCTACTTGCACTTAATAAACCTTGTTCTAAGCAACCAAGCCCACCCTATATATTTAGCAACCCCCACGACAATTAATGGGGTGGGGTTAGTTTTTAAAATTCTGCTAGCATCAATGGCCGAGCGAGTACCTAAGGATTTGCAAACCGGGCTTAACCATTTAGCTCTGGGGGCTATATACAGAGGACAAACAAACAAAAAATGGTTAACATTTTCTATTAGGCCATGACATTTTGGACAATGCCCTGTCCCACCAGAACCCCACTTTTTAGTTACCTCCCCTAGCGGCAACGTGCCACATCTGAACTGGTGGAATAGTTTGCGATCCAGGGGCTTTGTTATTATATCCCAATATTGTTCTAGCTTGGATGTATCCTTAAAAACAATAAATTGACTTGTCAGATTGCTAGAACACAAACTCGAATGTCTGTTAGAAACCACCCAGTCCCAATAGTGCATTTTTAGATCTTTTTTGGAGGGAAAAATTGCTGTTTCAGGACCAGACCACAAATTACCATACCCCAGGGCGGATAGGGTAGAGCTCAGATCCTTGAACCAGCCTATGTTTAAAGAACCAAAGCGATCTTTAACCTCCAAACAGGCCTTGGCATAAAAAAGGAGTTCCGGCGTTGTCCATAGACGTCGCCAGAATGCCAAAGGGCGGAATCTTGCTTGATCCTCCACCGGTTGGCACCCGAGATCGTATAAAAGCGGGATCCGCGGCGAGAGGACTGGGGTAGTCCTATTGCCATCCTGAGGAATTTGTTTTGGGCTATTTTCAAGGGATCCAGTTTACTAAAGCCCCATAGTTCCGCCCCATATAGAACTGAAGGTAAAACTTTTGACCCATATATCTTAAATAGTGGAGAAATAGGCCGGGTAAAAGAGCATTTATGCTCTTTAATCAACGCACCACTTATCTGCAAATGCTTAAGGGCCATTAGCTCAACCTGGTGGGACCAACTGAGGGTCTCACTAAAAGTAACACCCAGGTAAGTGAAAAACTTAGTTTGTTCCAATGGGATACCCCCCATGGTTACCCTTGCACTAATTTGATTGTGCCCTCTTAAAACCATAAATTTGGTCTTGGACACATTTATTTCCAGCTCATGTTCACTGCAGAATAGCTCAAACCTCGACAGGGCTTGTTGAAGGCCCTGTCTGGTTTTTGAAATCAGGAGCGTATCGTCAGCGAACATGAGCAGGGGAATTTTCATTCCGGCCAGAGTGGGTGCATCCGTGGAATGGTTGTCGAAGAACTTGGTAACCTTGTTAATATATAAGGAAAAAAGGGTAGGGGCCAGCACGCACCCTTGCCTAACGCCTTTGGCCACAGGAAACCTATCAGTCACCTCCCCAGGTTTGCCCCAGCGAACCTGCGCATAGGTGTGAGTATGTAGGTTCACCAATAATCGGACAAGGGAGGGTGGCATGCCCTGATCTAATAGGCATTTCCACAACCCAGCCCTCGGGACGAGATCAAAAGCAGACCTCAAGTCCACGAATGCTGCGTATAAGTTGCCTTTACTCAAGAAAACAATCTTCCAATAAAGAAGCATAAAGCGGAAGGCCTGGTCTAGAGTACTCACATGGGCTCTGAAACCAGCTTGAAGAGGGGTTAAAACATTATGCTCCTCTATCCATTCCTGGATCCTGGTAAGAACAAGGCGGGCTGTGATTTTTTGCACCGCGTCAATAAGACTGATCGGCCGGTAGTTGGATGGGACCGACCGATCACCTTTTTTATAGATAGGCAGGATTTCTGCGCCTGCCCAGGATTCAGGAACCCTAGCACCTGTGGCCAAAGCATTTGCCAACTGGACTAAGTACGGAACCCAGAGGTCGCGATCCTGTTGGAATAAATCTGCAGGTATGCAATCAGGGCCAGGTGCCTTTCCCCTTGGAATAGATTTCAAAACAGCTTCAACATCTCTGGCCGTAAACACTAAGGGGTCAGCCGACAATGGCCAGCTTATATTATCCTGCACATCACTGGGGCACCTAAATTGTTCCTCAAAGTAGCGAACCCATTGTTGTTGGTCCACCGAAGCTGGGCTCGGACGGTCATCCTGGGACAAACCCCATTTGAGTAGGTGCCAGAATTGTTGCATGTTCCTCGAGCCACATGCTTCAGTTAGAGTTAACCAACGGTCTTCATCCCAATTGGCCTTGGCAGAACGTTTGGCAGTATTGAAAGCCTTCCTGCAATACCTAATTGCAGCGAGATTCTTGAGTTTTAAAGCTTTAAACAGTTCTGCATGGGTTCGACGACATTCTTCATTGAACCAGTTAGCTGGTTTAATGGGCCCCCTATTACCCTTTTTGAAGACAGACTTTATGAATAGTTTTTTAAAGACACGAATAAGCTGGCATGCGTGTCAGTAATAATGGAGTTAATCGCCTCCTGCGAGTCGCACTGTGAAATTACGGCCAGGGAATTAGACACCAGGGATCTGATGGTTTTACGTGCTTCAGCATCTGCAGAGATCCTTGGCCAGCGTACCCTCCTCATATCGTTGGTAAGTACTACTGCCTCCTGAATTAAATTGGGCATGCAGTTGACCGGCCCTAAAAAGCTGAAATCCCTTAATTCCGCCACCAGTGGATCGTGGTCACTTTCCGGACGGGACTTTACTTCCATATCCACTACCGCATTCCATAGTTTGACATCCAATAGTATATAGTCAATACGACTACTAAATCTACCGTTGTTAAAGGTGTGTTTACCCCACCTGTCTGAACATACTCGACCATTAAGGGCACGTAATCCCTTATCCAAACACAATCCTTTTATAAAGATAGCCGCTTGCGACCATTTTTTGATCGAAGGGAGGGAGAGTTGGGGGATCCCCCAAGCCGAATCCTCTACCTCTGTTATGAGGCCATCATCCGAACTGAGTGGTTCGAAACAGGTGTTTAAATCACCTGTCACAACCATGTGACCTGCTACCGAAATATCCTTTAGAAAATCATCCAAACGGAGAAGAGCAACTGGAACCCTGCCACCCTGAACACCCCTGGCATATATGTTAATCAACAGAATATTCAACCCCCTTGAGGATTTGATACTAACAATTAATATGTCTGGGCTATCAATGAAGATTTCCTCTGCTGACACTCCCTCGAATTGACGAACCCACACTGACAAACCACCTATAGCTCGACCTCTATGTCCTCTGGTTGCTGGTTTACAAAAGTTCAAGTAACCAGAGAGAAACTGGGGTAAAGAAGCCCAGGTTTCCTGAAAGGACCAAATGTCACCTTGACGAATAAAATTGATCCAATCAGGAATACACATGCGTGACTCGAGGCCAGCTATATTCCAACAACCCAGGATAGTTCCATTACTTGGTGCTGGGGCGCTAGATACATTTTTGACAGAAGGGTAGGGATCGTTATCCAGGGTGATGACTGCTTCTTGCAAAGGCACAACTCCATCCATATCTTCAGTAATGCTGCACTGGGGCCCACCCTGATTGCCCGACACCCTATTCGAGCTCTCAGCAATTATGCCTAGCACTGTTTCACCACTCTCAACAGTTTGGTCAGCAGATAACGTTGACAAGGGTACCATGTCGATAACATCTGGCACACCCAGATAAGCAGCACCCCCACAACACTTTGGGCTGCACAATCCATATTTGTTTTAACATAGCATAATAGATTACCTGGAGCATCAGTAGTGCCCGTACAATCTGAAATACCCTCTGTATCCCATGATGGAATAGCTGGTCAATCGTTGCACGCCAGCCCTGATAAGGGGTCATAGAGGTTCCTCAGCGGGATATTCCAGTACTCATTAGGCCGTAAATATTTGCTTTGTTTATTGCAATCGGGATAAAGATTTTGGGGCTTATTAAAGTGTTGAAAAACTGGTGTGGGGAAAAGGCCAGAAAACTGCGGTTTATGGAAGGTTGAACAACTTGATATGGGTGGGGGGCCAAAAGGCTGGGACATGGGATTGGCCCACCTCGGGGTATGTGAAGAGCTGTTATAACTTGATTGAATGTAGGAGCGAACCAGGGCCTCAGGATTTAGGTGCGGACCATGAAAAGAAGGAGTAAAAATAGACCACTTGAGAGGCTGATGATCTCTTGTAAAATGTTGATGACCCGATGGCTTGAGCAAATTCTCAGGGTAAAAATAGCTGAGATTCCGCGTGGAAATCCCACCCTCGTTGTTACCCACGTACCAATCAGTAAGGAGGGTTACAACTCTGTGATCCCTAAAGTTAATGATCACCGTGTCACCCTCTATGTCCTTAGGGCGTAAACCCACCCACTTGCATCTTCTGACTGATATAATGTCCCCGTTAAGATGAGCAGGAAGGGGTCTATTAGTTTTCAGCCAGAAAATGACTTTGTTTTTTAGGTTTTCGTTATTTTCCCGATTTCCATTGGAAATAGGGGGCACACCCGTCATGATAATTACAAAATTGGCTGAGTCAGGGGGGAGTTCCACAATATTCCTACGTGATAAGGGGTGTCTAAGATTTAAAATATCAGTTTTGGCTGCACCATGTTTTGCAGATGGTGGTAATCCCTCATTTGATGGATTGTTAGAGGCAACCATAGACTTTACTTTAGAAGAGTTAGAATTGGTGGCATGGGGTGGTTTAGATGCCCGATCCGGGGCCTTGGGTATTGTAAGACGTTTAATGTTGTTATTTTTAGATTGGTGGCTGGGGGCAATATTTGTAGCACTAGGCACAATATTTGTAGCACAAGGCACAATATTTGTAGCACTAGGCACAATATTTGTAGCACTGGGCACAATATTTGTAGCACTGGGCACTGAATTTATGGCACTGGGCAAAGAGGGTGTACCAACCTGCCCAGCAGAGCTAGCATGAGGGGGTAGACCCACAGATGCCAAAAATCGATCCATTTTATCTCCCAAAATCCTCACACGCTCCAACAATGGAAGCATGTGTGATCTTATTAATTTCTCCAGAAATTCATAACTATCCCTATTAAACCCAGATAGACCAACCTCTGGCGAGGAAGGGTGGTGTAAGGTGACTAAAGGTGCCTCAACCACAGGCAGAGCCATAAACTCAGTAATAGGTTTAACTATAAAGGGAGATGGGGTAAGGTGACTAGGGCCTTTTCTTTTAACACCACCCTTTTTCCTTTTTTTCCTGGGTGGTGAACACACAACCTTATTGGCCTTAATAGTCTTAGAACCAGTATCACTAACATTGTGTGACAAAGTGATCTCACTTGAACCAACACAGTCCAAAGATCGATTTGTTAGTGTTGAGTGAAGATTAGGTGCCATAGTCTGAACGACCGGTGTGTTAAGGTCAATGAGACTAATGGATACGGGAGATGAACTATTTACATGGGCCTCACTGATGATGCTAGAACGAGCTGGGGAAATGTTAGGAACCCTGAATATACTGGGGATTAGGTCCATACCGGACATATCCGCTTCGATTGGCATCTTCCCTGAAACAACCGTATCCTGTGTATTATTCGAATCTGGTTGAGTGAACAACCGTTGGTTTTTAAGGTGTTCAATAGAGCGACGTCGCTCGGCGCGTCGCTCTGCTAAAAGGAGTTCCTTGTCGACCTCCTTGTGTGCCCTCTCGAAATATTTATCGAGTGGCCCCAAGAAGGAAACACCCACACCAGAAGGGAGTAGGGTAGTCATAACAGCTAGTGGACTGGATTTAACTAACAACTCACAAAACCCACCTGAATAATCAAAAAGGTACAACAATTTAGAACAAATAAGTAGACAGGGCAGGACGTGTCAATGACCTGGCCCAGCCCGGCCTCCTTTGGCCCCTGACGGCCACAGACGGTCCCGCCCTTGTCCCGGGCTTCTCCCGGGACGCTCCCGCACGCTCCCGCTTAGCGGGTGATTGCCTTCTCTTAAGTAGGTAGACCGTGGGATTGTAGGCAGGGCGTGGTGGACAGGGAGAGCGGCCAGGTGACGAGAGGCGCGGTGTGCAGAGGCTTCTGGTATTGGAAGTCCTGCCCGCACGCTCGCAGCCCTGGTCCACACACGCAGCACAGTCAGGCTTCCCAGTGACTCAGGTGCGCAGCGGGACCCGCAAAGCGGGTTCCGCAAGTTGTAGAGCAGAAAGAAGGGGTCCAGCAGAGTCCTCGACCCTCAGCAACAGTCGGTAAAAATACAGTGATGTCCCACGTTGGTTTCTCCTCACGAGCCTTTAGAGGATTGCAGGCGGGGTGTGGTGGACAGGGAGAGCGGCCAGGTGACGAGAGGCGCGGTGTGCTGAGGCTTCTGGTATTGGAAGTCCTGCCCCGCACGCTCGCAGCCCTGGTCCACACACGCAGCACAGTCAGGCTTCCCAGTGACTCAGGTGCGCAGCGGGACCCGCGAAGCGGGTTCCGCAAGTTGTAGAGCAGAAAGAAGTTGTCCAGCAGAGTCCTCGACCCTCAGCAACAGTCGGTAAAAATACAGTGACACACTGGGTCCGATTCACAGAATTGACTTATGACAAAATCCTAAACTTACTACTTTTGATATTCACAGAATGCACTTACTACTTTTGGTATTCACAGAGTGGATTTACGACTACTAACTCCGGCCCGGAGGCAGAGCTTCTGGCTTGGAGGCGGAGCTTCCGGCTTAGAGGTGGAGATTTCAGCCATGGCTAAATTCCCACCTCCGAGCCAGAAGCTCTGCCTCCAAGCCAGAAGCTCCGCCTCTGGGCCGCAAGCTCCGCCTCCAAGCTGGAAGATCCACCTCTGGGCCGGAAGCACCGCCTCCAAGCCGGAGTGCGGACGTAAAGTTAGTAGTCGTAAATCAATTCTGTGAATACCAAAAGTAGTAAGTGCATTCTGTGAATATCAAAAGTAGTAAGTTTAGGATTTTGTCATAAGTCAATTCTGTGAATCGGACCCAGTGTGTCAGAGACATAAAATAGCTGCTAAAATGGCTGCTGCAACGTCTTTGCTGAAGTTGACAGCAATCAGTCACACCTTATCTGAGCTGAGTTGGCTGGCCATTATTAGCAAACTAAAAATCAATTTACAATTTATACATGGTCCTAAGTACTACTACACAATGTGGACTGCCACGCTGTAAAATACCCCAAAAACGTTCTAAATTAAAAGCTCCCCTGGGGTGGGCCAGAGCCTTGATGCACAGTGCAGTAGTTTAAAAAAGAAAAATGACATCTTTTTAGGAATGTGTGTCATAGGGCCTGCTCTCTGATTATCCCCCATCTCCCCAAGAGTGACATCAATATTGAGGGGTCTTGGGACTCCATACTGCAGACACTGAAGCAGATATCAGAGTCATTTCTGGAGGGGATGTGCGTTGGACACCCTCCCTGAACTTTAGCCAGCCTGAGAACTCCCATCTTCCAGCAAAGTCGCTGTCTGTAGGATTCCCAAGACCTTGATTTAGAAGGTCGTGGGAGGGCTCCTCCACACATTTGCAACTAGTATGCCATCCTGATCCCCATTACCATATGAGAGGAGCACACCACAACTGTACTCCCTGTCTGCATGGAGCAGACAGGAGCAAAAATAAGTAACTATAACTCACACCCTCAATATTTACTGCTTATGACCTCACATAGTGCATCATTCATGGCATGTTCAATGCCATCTTTGCTTCTAGCTTCTAAAATGGGGAAACGGCCTCTACAACGAAGCCGTTTCCACGAAATCCTTTACCACGCATGCATTACAACGCATGCGTGGTTACAACGAGAGGTTTTACCACGCATACCTTTACTACGAAATACGTAGTAAAGGCATGAGTGGTAAATGAAAAGAAAAAAAAGGGGGTTTGGGGATCTCCCCCATAAAAAAAATAAAGCTATGGGATAAAAAGGGGGCTGGGGGGGTCTCCCCCCCAAAAAATCAAAACTAACCTGAAGAGCCGAAGCCGAAGCTGAAGCAATCAACGTCGTTAGAGAGGAAACGGAAAGTAACTTCTGCTTCCTCTTAACGACGTACGACCGACGTAAACAAAGAAGATGGAGAGAAGGCGAGTTAAAAGGTAAGGGGCATTTTAGTAAAATAAATATATATATATTAAGGGTTAAGGGAAGGGGTAAATATAAGGAGTGGAGGCTGGGGGCATGTAAGGGGAGAGTTATAACCTTTATCAAGAGTATGCCCTCACCATGCATACATTTACAACGAAAAACGTTGTAAATGTATGCGTGGTAAAGGAATATTCGAGGTAAAGGTTATGCGTGGAAAACGAATTCCGTTGTAACGCATGCCTGGTAAAGGCATGCGTTGCAACGGAATTCGTTGTAACGTCATACAATCTCTAAAATGAGATCATTATTGGGAACACTGTGCATGGCAAGGGCATAATTTAAAGTTATTCCAGTTAACTATATCTGGTGAATTTCAGTGTTTTCAGAACTTTAAAACTTCGCGGGATAAATGACATTTTCATCTAATTATAAAAGCAGCTTAACTTTTATTTTTTTCAGTGAATTTCTGAGATTCTTCAAAATAGAAAGTGAGATGTTATTATCAGATCAATCTATACCACTAAATGAACCTTTCCTTTTTTTGTCCAGTGAAAATAAATCACTAAAATGGAAGAACACTGTTAAGCTCAGGTGAAAAAAATATTTTAAATTAATTAAAAAGATCACTTTTAAAAACATTTATTACATATTATGTAAAAAACATTTTTTACTGCGGGTGGCAATTTTGTAAATTATTGCTTAGGAAATATTAGTTATAAATAAAATGAATAGAGTTAAAGTAACACTTTAGTATATGTATTTAATTTGAAGAGTTAATGTACTGTAGGATTTATTATATTAGTTCTATGATAACTATTTTTAAATTATTTTATATTTCTCTTTTAAATTAAAATATTAGTAAAAATGTTTAAAAAGAAAAATGCAATGTAATAATTTTTCCTATACTTTCCTAAAAGGATGTCTCCACAACGCTGGTGGAGTTTTATTCCTATGTATGAAAAGTTACTGATACTAATATACACATGTATTTTCGGTCTTAGATGTCTCCACCCCCAGAACTAAGGGGGTGGAGACAGGTATGTTTATATTTAGGTGTAACTCAACTCTCTGGTATAGTGAATAGCACAACATTGTGGATTTACACTTTTGACAATCTACTCTTGCACTATTTATGTGCGGGAGTATATTTACACATGAATAAATGTACATGTGCAAATTTACCTTTGTGAATATGCCCCTCTGTGTTCAGATTTGCGGACGGGGCATAGCACATATAGGAATTTTGCATAGGAAGTTTGCAAATGAAAACTTACTAAGCAATACAGTCAATTATGGAATGTATACAAGTAATAAAACCACTTTCAGCTTTTTAACGTTTGTATGTTACCCAAAGAAGTTCTTATAATAGTGTGCAAAATAGCTGATACAACATGCAAATTCTCACTATCAGCAAAACCATCATTTCCACATGCTCTTGCACTAGCATGCATAAAGATAACCCTCAGGCAGCCTGTCAAGTCAATTTAATGGCAGATAATTGGGTACCGAGAGTTATTCCCTTTGAAGCTGTCACATTTAGACTCTCTGGACTACAAACAATGTTGAGGGGCAGAACATTCTCCATATGCTCTAACCATAACAAACTGAAATAGTTATCACAAAACAGGTGAGTGAAAACAATAAACCCAAAAAATGTCTGGAATTCTAAACCTTTTCAAATGAAGGTAAGAGTTATGATTCATGCTCAATAAAGAATGCAAATGAAAGTCAGTGTTAGGAATCATACTCAATAAAGCATTAATTGTAAATCAAAACCATTTCCTTAAACTTGTCTGTGTTTCTGTCGTAGGTTATTCAGATGAGTAACTTTTTTTAAAGAGATGAATAGAATGGATAATTAGTCATACCCAAACAATGAGTCTCAAAGTCCTGTTAAGAATTTAAACTTGAGCTCAACGATGGATACCTTTGGCACATACAGACAGTCTTAACTTAGGAAAATATTTTTGGAAAGATTAATAGAGTCAAAAAGTCTAATTGCAACTCAATAAAAATATCACATTAAGAAAAAGATAATAAGAACAATGCCATCAAAACAACAAATATCAAATAAGGAGGAGCAAAGATATGACATTTTAAAGTTGTTTGACAAAATGCACCAAGACAAGGTAAGTGCCAACCAGAAATCACTGTTCGCGGTTGACCTAGGTACAATTTCAGGCTGAGCACGTTGGAGCCCAGGTCAGATACACTTAGTGGGTCATCCTTGTCAACGTTTTTAGTCTTTTTACAGAAGTGACAATGTTTCTGCAGGGCAATAATGAAGACTGTATTAGAAAAAGACCTCCCAAATCCAGAAAGCCATTGATTAATGTCCCACTGAGTCTGTTGGTTTTGGTGGGAAAAGCTCTGAGGGGACAAATTCAACTTTCGCAGCAGCTGAGGTCCTCTGGTTGAGCAGTTACTTTTTGCAGCTTTCTCAGGTCAAGATATCTACTTTCAAAGTTTGGGCCTGATCTATGAAGTATTTTACCAGTTGCAAATGGCAATTTGTGACTCAGCATGGACCACTGCCTGCTCTTAAAAAATTACAAGGAAACTTTTAATTTTTCTTTTTAAAATGCATCCCATTTTCCTTTAAGGAAAATGGACTGCATTGAAAAATACAACTGCTTTATTTAAAAAGCAGTCACAGACATGGTGGTCTGCTGACCCCAGCAGACCACCATCCCTGTGAGTGCTAGCCATTCCCAATGGGTTGCATATTGTGACATACCTCATGAATATTTATGAGGTAGGTCACTTGTTCAACACACTTTCGTAAATGTGTTTCTCAATTCGGGAATTGCAAAATGGTTTCTTAGTACATCTGTCCGTTAATCTCTTTTTTGGATCATAAACCATGCCAGTGGGGCAATCCTGATGGTGTATCTGAGGAAGCAAGGTCCCACTGAAGCTCCGAAGGACTTGGAAGGCCAAAATATTTCAAAGTCTCAACTTTTCAGACTTTCTGTGACAGTTTCTCTGAGCCAGTCATAATTGTTTCTGGACCTCCCAGACACCACTTAGGGCCATGACACAATGCAGTAGAGACAAACAGCAAGATCCATCCAAGTTCTGCTTCCTACTGGTCCACTGGTCACTCGAGGAAAAAGTACTAATGCAGCTTGTCGTGTCCCTTTATCCACAAAGGTCAGCTTGTGTGCAAGTGTAAGCAAGTCCAGACATTCAAGTATTCACACAGGTTACAGACAGCAGGTACAGTCTTCTTTTCTGTCATAGATCCAGAAAGTGCTCTGAGGGACTGGAGGTGATAAAATACTTTAGTTCAATTCACAAGCTAGTGGTGGGAGAGGTGCCTCGTGTCCTCTCACAACCAATGGGTAAGAGATTTGCGAAGACATCCCATCCAGGTTTTGCAGCACATTATGTTTCCATCATCCCAAACTGTCACACAGGTTATTATTCTCAGAAAAATCCAAGATGGCAAAATGGTCTGCCCTATAGCGAGCTTATGGCAAACCTAGATTGTCCCTCGGACTTAACCACTCTTAACATATTCTGAGGCCAACTCCTCCTTCTACTAAAGCTAGAAGGCCAAATAATGTTTTGAGATCAAAAGATCCTTCTCCTCCAAGCTTCTCTAATTACTAAACTATAAAAGTACATGCTTTTCCTGGTCCCTTTTAAGTTAGTGAAGATCCTGGATACTCTTTAACTGCCCTGTTTGGGTTATACAGAGTCACCTTCTTCTCCTGAGCCATTGTCCTGCAATAAGAGCAGAAGTTCACACCTCATGGAAGCACCACTGACAGGCAACTGCCGGCAGGTCAATTCTAATTGGCCTGCAGGTCTTTAGATAGGTAAAGAATGACTTTTTAAAAGTTACTTTTCCTATTTATTTATCAAAACTACAACTTCACCATTAAATTGGGGTGTTAATAAATAATAAATAATGTTTGAATCATCTCTGAAACGTATTGCATACTACATATATACAATTAACATCTCAAACAAACATACTGTTATGTGATTTTTGTCCTTTTTTATGAAATGTAATGCAAGTGAAAATGAAATTCAACAAAACCTGCAAATACACCAGGAACCTGACATGTCCAGTGATTTTCCTAGTGCAATAATACCACAAGAGATGTTATTGAGAATCGGGGTGCCATGTAGCCCAACCTCAACCCCCAGCCTCCAGCAGACTCCTTCCTAGGGCAAGGGGAAAACCTGGAACATTCTCCATGCCAAATTACAGCTGCATTTTAACACCTAGGACATCTGCCACACACCTGCCACTGCTATCACTTACCATATGCTCAGAGCAGCTGGAACGGTAAGTATCAATTTGGACTGAATTGAGAATTGTGTGCACATTTTGATACTAAGCCTGTAGGTCTACTCCCCATTTGTTGTGGATTAACATTGAACAGCCAGATTTAGACTTGAAGATACTGGTTGAGGCACAGGGTATCCCCAATCCCTAGGTGTGACCTACTCGTAATCAAGGGCCGTTTAACAGCTCAAATTATGACACAGATTTGCATAGCTCGTTCTGTCATTTAAATATGTTTTCACTATATTTTAAACCATGGGTGCAATGATTTTATAGCAGGAAGGGACAAACAGTCCAAGGGCACCCACTGTTTACGCTATCAGTTTAATGAGTGTGCAGTAGCACTAAAACCTCTAGCCAATGACCCCTCTTTTCTACATATGTATGCTTTGAAAGTGAAATATCTTTGTTTTTCTCTGACTGACATTTGTGGTTGGTTTTTTTGAGGACATGGTAGTGAGCTATGAGCCCCAAATGCCTTCAGTATGAAAAATGTAAATTACTATGACCAAAATGCGAACCTCAGCTCCTGCTCTTATTATAGCCTAGTGGGATAATGTTGCTGTTGTGGAGATCATCTCTTAATTACCAGAGGTTTGACACTTGTGATGAACGGAAATGTTAAATCTTTTAGAGCTAATGAAATGACTGTCCATCAAGTGTCAGCAATGTAAAAAAAAGGTACATATACATCGTGTATGCAGCATTGTATGTATGTATCCTCTGCTGTAAAGTGTGTATGTCCTTTGCTGGAAAGGTGCCTGTCGCTATGTCACAAAGGCGGTGGTCATAGTTCTTTATTCCGGAGGTAAAAATTGAATGATAAATATCGATACATATGTATTACCTACTGGCGGTCGCCAGTAGGTATATATAGTTAGGATTTTTTCTCTATGGGTTTTTTGAAAATTCTATGTCTAATAACTTTGGCGTTTGTGGACGGAATTGGCTGAAGTTTTCAGGAAAATGGCACATTTTGTTTCTGAGCAGCCCTTGAAAATTTGGGGGGGGGGTCCGTCAAGGGGGGGCTGAGAAAAAAGGGGGGTCCCAAAACGTGTTTTTAACATTGAGTTTTCCATAGGGCGGTTGGCCTCACTTTTAGCCCGAACGGCTGAATGGATTTGCACGAAACTTGGCAAAATTGTAGGGACTGGTAGCCCGATGTGCCTTTTGTAGGTCTCAATATATGTGCTCCAGTGGATTTTGAGAAATTAACGTTTAAAAAAAGATATATATCTGTAACAGCGGACCGGGCAGCGCTCCAGGACGTGTACTTTTCGCGCAACGGAGCTTTGTGAAGCGAAGCTGATTGGTTCTCCGGCGTCTGTCAACATTCCAAACAGTCCGTAGCGGCCGCCATCTTGTCTCTCGGTAGGATCGAGAGACAAGAGGAGGCCAAAGCGAAGGGGCAAATGACCATAAGGGGGAATAGTAGATCCTCGCTGACCCCCTACGTTTGATGTGGAGGTTTTAAAAGGGCCCCGCGGGGCAAAAAAAAAAATAATAATAATAATCGAACGGCTGAATGGATTTGCACGAAACTTGGCAAAATATTAGGGACTGGTAGCCCGATGTGCCTTTGCTAGGTCTCAATATATGTGCTCCAGTGGATTTTGAGAAATTAACGTTCAAAAAAAGATATATATCTGTAACAGCGCTCCGCTTCGCGTACTTTTTGCGTTACGGAGCTTTGCGAAGCTGATTGGTTCTCCGGCGTCTGTCAACATTCCAAACAGTCCGTAGCGGCCGCCATCTTGTCTCTCGGTAGGATTGAGAGACAAGAGGAGGCCAAAGCGAAGGGGGAAATGACCATAAGGGGGCATAGTAGATCCTTCCTGACCTCTTAGGTTTGATGTACCATTTTGCCAAGTTTGGTGTAATTCCGTTCAGCCATTCAGGCTGTAGACGTATGTAAATGTCCTATGGAAAATTGCATGGGGAAAACACATTTGAAAGTGTTGAAATTTAGAACCAATTAAAATGTTACTTTGGTTTTGTATTTGTGTGTGATGAAAGTTAATTGGTTATGTATATATTTCAAATGAGAGGAAACCACAGCCATTTTGTGATACTACTGTCTGAGGTACATTTGTGAGGAATTTTTGGTGGTGAATTTCTGGTGTTTGATTTACACAGTACTAACACTTCTCCTGCTTTTAAAAAGGTGAGTTGTTAATTTGTAAGGGGAACTATGTTGTACACTTGAAGATAATTTGAAAAATGTTTTCTGTTATTTATTTGCAGTCCTTCTGTTATACTAAATACTTGATAAAGTTAGTTTTATATTATGTATTACTAAAAACGATAAATGAAAGTGATTATTTTTTTCTGCAATTTACAGCAAGCAATTTCAAAATAAAATGGCTCACAATGAAGAGACCGTGGCAATTTCTTTTATATTGTCCACTACATTGATTGAAATTGAGAGCACCAATAATGAAATATTGTCACAAGGAAGACATGACTTGTATGATTCCATTAGATTGATTGAAATGGACAGCACCAAGAATGAAATATTGTCACAAGGAGATGACTTGAATGATTCCACTACATTGATTGAAATTGAGAGCACCAATAATGAAATATTGTCACAAGGAGGAGATGACTTGTATGATTCCATTAGATTGATTGAAATGGACAGCACCAATAATGAAATATTGTCACAAGGAGGAGATGACTTGAATGATTCCACTACATTGATTGAAATTGAGAGCACCAATAATGAAATATTGTCACGAGGAGATGACTTGAATGATTCCACTACATTGATTGAAATTGACAGCACCAATAATGAAATATTGTCACAAGGAGGAGATGACTTGAATGATTTTTTTGATCAATCTCTTGATGGCGAATTTATCGAGTGTTTGGAGACCATAGAGTTACAAGAATCATCATTGGAGACTTTTCATGAGGACATTGCTGATGAGGACATGTTACTAGTTCTTTCAAATTTAGAAAATTCTGAAGAATAAATTTATATTTAGAAATCAAAAATTGTTTGAGACATTATTCATTTTTATTTTTAATTTATGAGGTTGTAGCGAAGTGATTGTAGTATAAAATGAGACTTATAGTATAGAGTGCAACATTTTTATGTTACATGGTAAGTTTACTCATATTTACTTCCCTTCTGCCACTATATTATCTCCAATGTGTATTTGACATCTCTTCTTCATCTCCGGCCTCCTTTCTCTCACTGTGTGTCTCCGATGCATCTTATCGCTGCTATTTTGTGTAATTACAGAAGAGAGTAAAATAAAATAGTTCGGAACGTGAAAAGGGGGCAAAGTAGAGTACTCCTCACCCCCTAGGCCTTTTTAGGCGGTCCCAAAAGGATCAGTTTCTGCTTTCCTGAGAGATTATGGTATGAGTTCCATATACCACAATAACTTGCATTACAACATGCAAGATATCTATCTCCTATTACCAACTTTTGGAGATATTCGCGCTAAGCGCGAATATCTCCAAAAAGTAACACCTGCCCTGAGCAGTTCTTAGCCATGTTATCCAATGGGAGGTGGATAACATGGCTAAGAGCATTAGCTCGGTAATGCATGAATATCGCTGAGTTTTTAGCGATATTCATGCATTGCGGCCGTTTATTATCGCATTTGCGATAAACCTTGATAATAGCAAGGTTTATCTTCGATAATTTCTGACGATGCTTAGTGGTAAAAAATTCGTTGGTAAGCATCGTTAGCGATAAATATCGCTTAACTTTGGTAATATGCCCCAACGTCTGTTAACGTTCGATTCGAAGGAAATGAGGAAGTGTTGAAAAACATTGTCTGCGCCATCTTGCCTTTTTTGAAATGCCACACTTTTGTCGTGCACGGCAGCCATTTTAGATGTCTTGACCAGACCCACTCTCTGCACGCTGTCGATTCGTAGCATGGCTCCTCACCCACGCAAGCATCTTCCCCAGGCACTGGTCACCACCGCTCTCTGTCTTATGCATGGGCAATAAACCTCCCCCCATCTGCGCTGCTCTTCCCTGAGAATCACACTCTGTGCCCGCCCGACACCTCCCTTTCGCCCTATTCACTACCGCACCCTCTGACACTCCTCTTCCTCTGTGTCCGATTGTCCAGGCTATCAGCTAGCCCTGCAGATGTAGTTTATGGCCCCAGCTGTAAAGAATCACCCCTCTTCAAAGGAGTTATAGTAGATCAAGGCCCACACCCGATGAGATCCGTCACACCACACGTGTTCCTACTATCTGAAAACCATCCTGTATTGTGATTGGGGAGGGGACCGAGCCTGAAGCGGAAGATTCCAGGAATGACTCTTTGTACATCAAAGTTTTTACAATTATGTGTCACATTAAAAATATATAGCACTCCAACAAAGTAGTAGGAATATAAAACTTTAATAACATATAAATATATACAACAAAACAAAAACAGTAAAAACATTTAAACAACGAAGAGACCGTGGCAATTTCTTTTGAATTATCCAATAGATTTATTGAAATTGACAGCACCAATAATGAAATATTCTTGTCAGTAGCGGTCTGTTGTGCGAATAGTTCCAAGGCAGCAGAACGCGCTGAAATCTAGATGGCACGAAGGTGATGTCTAGTAAGTTGCCGCCCAGCAAATAACGGCGTGGGGCGCCGCGGGGGTGAGTGAGTCCAGTAGGCACCACAGCTATTCTTACCGGCATTGCAGAATTACTGCTGGGGACAATGCCTGTGCTGTAGCAGGGTCACAGCAGAAACAAAAAGGATTCTGTTGAAGATGTTGTTGGTTTTCAATTTGAAAACAGTTCTGGTGTCAACTGCTATGCTAATGTAGTGGTTAATGTTTTGTTTTCTCTAGAAAATGTAAAAGAGGGGGAGGCAGTCCAAAGTTCCGTTAAAAGGGCAAAGGAAAGGATCGGTGGTTTGAACTATCAGTCAAAAAGGGGAGGGGGTGCAATAATTTTTCCTACCGGGTCACACTGTGCTTTCACCGGAAGTGAGGTCTGCAGGATTCTAGTAATTCAAAGTGAGGCTGGCGCCAGCATGGGAGCGCCGACGTCCCGCGGATACAGTTTCGTCACTCCACGGGCGATCATGGCAGTCATTCCCCATCGGGGGTCGGAGACTCCCGCGGCTCCTCTAGAATCTTCAAGGTCGTGGAGGACTACGGTGGTGGAGTCAACCAGTGACCGGGCCATTTCTTTATGCTGGGCCCGCTCTTGCCAGGTCGACCGCCATTTTGAGAGTTCGGCAGCTACCGGCGATCGCGGGTCACATGAGCGGACGGGCTCCACCCTGCCGGGCGAGACGTTGCAGCATGGCCACAGTGGAAGAACCCTTTTCCGGGCGCCTGGAGCGCTGAGGGTGCAGCTGGGAAGCCTCCACCTGGGGAGGCGGGAGAGGCCTGTTCGCACCGTCTCTCCCTCCCAGTGCACCCCACGGCGTCTCGCTTGAGATTTGTTATGGCCGGACCAGGCGATGAGGACGAGGGGGGGGGGGTCGGAGGCATGTGCAAGACATCCCCCCCCAGTGTTGTCGCAGCCATTATTCAAGAAAGAAGAAGTGTCCCGTCCGTCTTCGGGTCGGGCTTCCGGTAGATGTGGGCCGGACGCCCCTGGCTCTGGCCCCATGAACGGGTTTCTTGGTTTATCGGCTGCAGCCGGATCCCGTCGGCCTCGGCCCCCCGACCGTTGGTGGCCGGACCGGAAGAGCATGTGGCGGGACTACCTGCAACTCTCAAGGGCCACCGCGGCCGGACTGGGAGAGAGAGGGGAGGGTCGAGGAGACATCCCCCCCCCCTGCAACTGTTCAGCGTTGTAAAGGCAATCCCCTGGCCGGGTCCCGCTGGCCTCGGCCTCTCCTCCGGCTACACCCTACGTTAGGATCTCCTGGCCGAGGCGTGGCAGCAGGACCTGCCTTATATGGGCTGCTCCCGGCTGGGCGTAGTCGGAACCCTGCCCCACCTTGGAAGTTTCCAGAGTGGGGGCGGATGTTCTACTGACTTGCATTTTCCCTAGTCTATCGATTTTTTTGGCGTGGCAGGCGGTGGGACAGCGAGGGGTGATTTGGTTTCTCTTACTGTTTTTCTGGTCTCTCACCACTGGCATATTTTAACGTTTTCTTGTTTCTAGGACATTAATAGGTTTTATCATTACGTTATGTTATCGTTTCTTTGTTCGTTGTTTAATAAAAGTTCATGTTCATCAGTGGCCTACTGATTTTCGTTTTCCTATTCTTTTCTTTCCAGGTTGTTTCATGCTAAAGTTTCTGTTAACAGGATACAGTGATCACTTCGTTATTATTGCATATGTCCTTTTCACTAGGGGTGCTCTCTGGTCGGGCCAGATGACGTATCTCTAGTAAATGGTCCGGGTGAAACAGGTGGATCAATCAGTGGGGAGTAGATAGGCATGACAGATTACAACGGGGGAGAAAGGTCCGCATTACGTACCCTTTCACTACTTGCAAAGATTTTCCTACGTTTATTTGCAAACAGGGAATACCTCCAAAAAGAACTAATTCCCAAACAGTCAATGTTAGGACAATCAATCAATCAATGAGGAATGAAATAGGTACGACGTGTTAAAGGCTTGCGTTACCTACCCTTCACTATCTGCAAAGGGAGAGAGAATATTCCTATTCTTCCTCGTTTGCAGGCAGAGAAGATCCTTAAGAGAATTAACTTCGAACAATTCAATGCTCGATTCAAACAATCAACAAGGGGTACTGTGAACACAAATGAACGCCGCTTATGTACATACGCATTGCTATTTTCAACAGGTTGTTCCTAATGTTTCTATTTTAGCGAGGTCAAAAAGAGATCCCATTAGTGGCCTACTGATTTTGCTCGATTCCTTTTGTTTTTTTACACGATTTTTCGCTATCTGCAAAGACTAAACAGAGTATTGCGACTCTGTGCTTGTTTGTAAATAGAGAATGAACCAAAGAGAACAATCAATCAAATGGAGAGAGAAGCAGGCACGACGGATTACAAAGGGGGCAAAGGGCTGCGTTAACTACCCTTCACTATCTGCAAAGAGAGAGTACTCCTAATAGAAATGAGGGGTGGGGGGCAGCATTCAAAGCAGATCAGTGTGCATAAACACGAAAATGTTTTTACTTACCACGTACTTGACATTCGACAGCTTATGATATTTGCTATTAAAAAACCATTGAAATTCACTGAAAAAACCATAGGTTATAGACCATATATAGTTAGGAATTAGCATTTACAAAACCTTGAAAATTCACTGAAAAAACCATAGGTTATACACCATATATAGTTAGGAATTAGCATTTAAAAAACCTTATTTTACTCACACAAAACCATTGAAATTCTATATATAGTTAGTTGCACTAACTATATATCGCGCACCCGCAATCCACTGCTGATCATGTCACATATTACATCATTCATGACATGGTCAGTGACATCACTGATGACATCTCAAATGACATCACTGATGAGATCACTGATGACATCTCATTTGACATCAATGACCACATCACTGATGATATCATTCATGTGACAATACAATGCATCTCCTCACGTTTTAATATAACCTCTGTTTCACCCAGTGTTAAATACAGAGTATAATTTTTGAAACCATTGACACACCAATACTAGTTACTACATACGTACTCACTGATTCCTACGTCTACACACACATTCACTCATTCACCCATACAATCATTCATACATACAATCACTCATCTTTACAACACTATCATATGCACTCATACACCTATACAGACACTTACACTCTGCCACTCATCCATGGAGTTACTCACACACCTAGTCAGTCCTGTAAAGAATCAATCACACTTCCATTTTCTTGTCTATACAGTTAAACATAGAGCACCTTACATTTTCAAACATATACTAACACATACTTACTTTCTTATACAATCATTGATACAAGTACACATTGATCTGCACAGAGTCACACACCTCCCAGCCAGCCACACACACACTCAGTCTCCTATACAAATACTTGGACAATCAATCAATAACCCATATAGTTAATCATATAGCTACTGATCAACACATGCAGCAGTTTACAGAACAACAGACATAATGATGCACAAATTAAGACAGTTTAGTCACTAACCCATGCACTCAGTGAGACACATTTAATCACTCACTCATACATTCAGTCATGCACCTACTAAATCCTTCGTCCAGACACTTATACATCTACTCATTCTTCAATATGTAAAACATATTTAAACTTTACAGAAACACACAGTCACTGGATGATGTCATCAGTGATCTCATCAGTGATGTCATTTGAGATGTCATCAGTGATGTCACTGACCATGTCATGAATGATGTAATATGTGACATGATCAGCAGTGGATTGCGGGTGCGCGATATATAGTTAGTGCAACTAACTATATATGGAATTTCAATGGTTTTGTGTGAGTAAAATAAGGTTTTTTAAATGCTAATTCCTAACTATATATGGTGTATAACCTATGGTTTTTTCAGTGAATATATATATAAATATGTATCAATAAATATGTATGACTTGATTGGATTGCTGGGCTGAGATTTTTAATGGGTTGAACTACATGTGTTGTTGTTTATTATTGTTTAAAGGTCCCGGCTTAGTGTGTTCTTCAAACCTCAGCTGCTAAATAGTATGTTGAATAGTCGTTCTCTTTGAAAAACCATGCAAAGGAAAGCTCTGTTTATGAGTTTGTCGAGATTTGCATTATAGTCCCTGCTTATTCAGACACAATGCCGTTCTTACAGACAACACGTCCTATGAAGGGTTCGAACTCATGGACCATGTAGATCCTACCCCAACACTCCTAATTTCCACCCCACCTAAAGCACTGGTTGTTCCAGTCCTTCTCAATAAAATCGTTTCTTAAACAATGCACTATTTATGCAAATGATAAGTGTTCTAGGGCAAAACACATTTGCTGTGTGAAATAATGACAGATAGTTATGAATAATGTCGCTGTTTTCTTGAACAAATGGGCTGCAGCTTGTTACGTTCCAACTTATTCATTTTATCTATGCATAATGTGTCTGAAACAGAACAATCAACACCTTCTAAAGCCATAGTCCTAAAAGGAACTATTTCATGCATATTCAATGGGAGCGCGATAAATGTTTCATTTCGCAGAAATTAATAATTGTCGCTGTAGAGCTCTTGCTAATGTTAACACTTACATATAGGGATTTGAAGGTCAGAAAAACATGACCGGGCTGCAGGCTCTTTTCGTGGGAAGCACTCAAAATCATGACCTCTGGAACTTTCACAAAGGCAATGGAAAGCTCCATGATAGCTGGGGCACTGAGGGAAGTTCTTGTTACAAGACCCAAACTTGGGTTTGCCACAGAACTTTTAAAAAAAAATGTATCAGCCATCACTTAAAATGTGCTGTGATAAAGGTAAGCGATAACATATTATTAGAACAACCAACAAATACAATCACATTTGAAATTACACACTATATATTTTAGTACTGTATGTTTGGCTAATAACATTTGAGAACAGATACAGTTTCAAAAAGTAATATTTCACAGTAATCTGTAAGTTCATGAACAATGGATTTCAACCAATGGAAAGTCAATATAACTTAAATACTGTTCTCATTTTCATATTGCTACATTTTTGTTCACCTGCCATAAACATATTTTTTAATTGAAAATACAGTTATTACTTTTATTAAAAAACAAGAAATAGGAAATGCACATAATCAAATATTACATTAAGGAAATAAAGATAAATATTGTAAATGAAAAAAAATGAATATTACAATCATATAACCTGAAAATTAAAAGGACCTGTTTTCAAAGGTAAATTTACACGTGACTAAATGTACGTGTATACATGTAGTCTTGCACATTGTAGTAACTTTACTACCTTTGCACAACCTTCATGTTGTTTGTCATACTGTTGTTTATTATACTGTTGTAGATTGTTGTGATGAGACTACTGGGAAAGCTGTTTATTATATTCCGAGTGAGCAGGTGCCAGTCCTCAAGTTTATTCAACATAGAGGGGAAAATCTGATTTATAATGCAGCAAACCATCTGATACATCAGCATATCCAGAGATGTGTACACCACACCAATCAGATAATCCATAAGGTAATTGAATTTTCTTTATAAGAAATAGATCACCCATCGTACATAACCGTCAGCTATTGAGCTGTCTTACCAGCCTTGGTAACCTCCATGCAAAGATTATGGATCTGGTAGCAGAGTGTCTTTACTTTAGGGAAGCATAATTCATTTAGAAAAGTTGAATTGATAGGCCAGACCACCCACCAAAGTGGATGATTTCCCTAATTATAGGATTCAGCTTCTGTTCAGGTTCTTTGACCATCAGGAGGATGGTCCACATACATCAACAACAAGATTCCGTGAGATACAAGTTCAAGAACTTGAGAATAATTAAATTATTTGCTAATGCAGGTGATTGACCAGAGCCAAGACAATAAGGTGGCTACAAGGTGCCTGCCCTGACCCCTTGTCTGTTTCAATTGATGAGGACAATTGGTGCACCCGGTAAAAGATAACTGAATCATAGTTTGGGCACAGGATGGAACATATTTCCTCAAATGGTAAAGTAAAAATAGTGCAAACCTGCCCATCAACAAAATGCAATTAAACATTTGGAGCCCCAATATGCCTCCTCAAAATGGTTCGAGTAAACAAGACCCACCACCATAAAATTCAAGTAATAATCAGGGTCAAAGTATGCCCCATACAAATGGTTTGAGTTAAAAAAAAGACATGCTCACCACCCAAACATTCTAGTAAAGCTTCAAATTCAAGGGATTCAATCAGCTAACCTGGCATGTGTGCAGAGCTAGAGAATAAATCCAAAATCCCATCGCACATAAACGTAAATGTCAAATGGTTTGAGCACAATAACCTCCCACCACCAGCAACAGCAAGAAACGCTTACGGTCGCAATGCACCTCCTCAACTATGGTTTAGGAACAACAACACATCCCCACACTATAAGCACACTAAATAAGTAAGGTTTGGGTCAACATATCCAAACACCATAAAATGCCATTTGGTGTTGACTCAAACGCTCCCAACACCACAAGCACACAACGTAAGAGAGGGTTGAGTAATAGGCACACATCTCAAACACCTGCAACAGTGAGTATAGTTTGGGTAGCAAAAAGCAAGAACCCCAGCACTAGTAAAGACATGTAAAATATGGGTGGATAGAAAACCCTCATCAAAAATAACCCTAATTACACAAGCACAAGGTACACATCTCACACCTTCATGTAAATCACTTGCAGTGCCAATTATTGCAGTAGAATACCACCAGTACATTAGCAGCAGTAAACACGAAAGAAGAATGAGTAAGTAGATAAGTAAGATGGAACCAGCAATAAAAAGAAAGCATGTGAATCATGTCACCAGAACAATGCAATTGCATGCACCCTCCAGAGAAGAAAAGCAGAATAGCATTACAAAATACTTCTCAGGAGTCTGAGTATACATTTTTACTATACACTCTCCTCTCCTATAAAAGCAAAATACAAGTTAAAACTTCAAATGACTATTAAAGTATGAGGTACAGCACAGGGAATCCCTTCTGCCGGTGAGTGATTACTCATCTGAATGAAAATAGTACAACCACTCACTTCTGTACCTCAAACCTTCACCGTCAGCCGCAGCTTGAAATGGATAAGAAAAACAGTACCAGTAAGTCTACCACTGGACTCCAGTGCAGTCCAACGGTCATTTTTTCACCATACAACTGCTCTTAGCTCTTTTGTGCCTTTGAGCCTGTCAGCCTGTTTTTAATACACATCTGGATTGGATTATAGATACACTTTGTGCATTCCCTCTAGACAGCCACAAAAACAGGAAGGTAAGGCTCATCTGCATTTTGAATACTCATCTGCATTCTGATAAGTCTTCCTAGGCAGGGAGGAATGGGAGAGGCTGACACTAACATTTCAATAGGTAGTGTCCTGTCCACACACAGAGCACTGATGTACCCCCCAGAGTTAGCCTGGCAGACAGGACAGGGCTGAATGGGATCGTGTGCACTTCAGATGCCAGCCTTTGATGTCACATCCACTTTAAAGGCACTTTTGAGTATAAGTACAAATCAGGCAGTGCTGGACTTGTAACTGAAACAGTGTCAGAATAACTACTGTGCTGCTTAATGGACTCAACTCCACTACTGATCTGAAAGGCCTGCATTTCTGTTTGTTGCCCTGCTGCCTGCTGCTCTCTGACTCTTCTGAAGGAGATCTAGACTCTGTATTTACTCCAAGTGATCTCCAATGACTTCTTGGATTGCCTCCTGTGGATTGAGAATCAGGGATATTAAAGTCTTTACCCCTGCTCCGTTGCCTGGCTCACTGGAAGTGGCCCAGATACTTGCAGCACAAATTTCAGTGCATCTCCTGTCTGCGTGTAGCAGAACACGGCGTATCAACCGATTGCAGGAGTAAAATTGGCTTCTCAATAAAGAGTCCCAGCCTGCCACATCCCTAGTGCTAAAATAAACATCTTTTTGAGATAGAGATCCATGTTCAGCTGAGTAGAAGGAGAACCCCCCAGCTAAAGACTGCCTGGTGGGCAAAAGATCCAGCAACTCATACTGGTTTTTATATTGAGCAGCATTTCTCTCTCCCCACTCTGTTTTGTTGCACCACTACCTGTATTATCCTGCTCAGCATGAAGAGTAAGATTAAAATCTCTCCTCTACATGATCAATTTTTGGGAAAGGCCTCACATTTAAACATCACAGTAGAGTGAAATTCAGACAGTGGCGCCCCCCCACCCCATTTGGGCAGAGGAGTATCACCCCCATTCTGCCAGTGCAGCAAAAGTGAAAAATAAAATGGTAATAAAATGACTTACCATTTTATTTTTCACTTCTCCCAGCCTGAGCAGTGGTTTGGGGGTGGAGCTGCTGATGACTGGCAGCAGGGAAGTGGCGCTCACTCTACTAATTTACACTGCACATGTCTCTTTGCCCAGCTGTCTTGCGACAGCCAGCCTGGCATGTGCAATGTAAACCTCTCCACCTGGTTGGCGAGAAGACTTAGGTTCCCTGGGCCTGCTTGAGTGACAAGCCAGCCTGCTCCAGCCAATCCTGGTGCTGTTCTCTATGATAGTTCATAATTCCAATTACAATAATAGTCATCATTTAAAATATACTACATTAATATTTGGGGCTGGACATCTGTACCTGCGTTTTAATTTAAATAGAATGCAATAAATCGACCATAAGACCGTACTGAGTAGGAGTGAATTCTTATAGTTCCGATCAATTGTCAACATCTCTTGCTTCAGTTATGCCATGCTATAGTACCCGTTGCTATTGGTTTATTCTGCACCCAATATTTGTACAAATTTCCAGATAGCCCCATCCTGAGAGAATAAAGTTTTTCTCTTTCTTTCGTGTTTCTCATTTTGAATACCCATTGTGCATGTTTTGGTGGATCCGATGATTTCCAATTTTGTAAGATAAATGATCTAGCTATTAGTGCAACATTGAACACTAATTGTTTTTGTTGCACCGATAAAGTGGTGTTAGAGATCCCAAATAGAATTACCATAGGATTGGGGTCAATGCTGCATTCGAGTTGTTGACTAATCAACTGAAAGACGCTAGTCCAGAAGACAGTCAATTTTGGGCAGGAGCAGCACATATGCAGCCAGCCCCTTTTTGAGTGATTACATCTAGGGGAATCCGATGATGTTTCTGGGAACAATTTGTGCAACTTGACCGGGGTATAGTATAATTGCCATTTATAAAAAAAATGGCAATCGTTTATAATTGGCCCCTTGAATGGCCTTGGTGGACCATTTATTATAGTCTCGCCATTGGCTTGCGACTATGCGACAGCCTATAGGCACCTGTTTTTTCAGAAGTGTGCTCGGGACTATGAAGTCATTTATATTTTGCTGCAAGATATGGTACCAGTTTCCGATTCCTGCCATTTGTTTGATGTACAATGCATAGGTGATGGCTTCGGAAAGTGGATCCGCCGGGAGTCGCAATTTCTTAAGGAGGATTGAGATTTGAAGATATGAGAATATTAGGGTAGGGAGTTCTTCTATTTCATCTTGCCTAATGTGTCCCCAAGATTTAATCTCCCCTTGTAGTATTACATATTTAATTTGATGAATACCCAGCCTTTCCCAGTTCTTCAATGTCTGTGCATCGATTGCAACTCCAAGTTCCCTACAATGTATCAATTTAGTATCTGGATGTAGTGGTGTAAATTGATAATCCACTTTTATTTTATATTTATTTTTATTTTTTAACTTTATTTAACATTTTATTAAAGACAAAGCAAGGCACTGAGTTCAATTAAATGACATGACGGGTACAATCACGAGGTATTTCCGGTATTAATTTTCTTCAATTCACAGACGGTACGTAAATGTGACATGTCATACATATAATACATTTAAGGCCCATCTTGAGCGTCACAACTGTTCGTACAGCCATACAAATATCCACTCCTCCCTTACAATAGCGTATTTACGAAATAGTAAGAAACCAAAGCTGTAGGGAGTGGCCACCTTAACAGAGATTAATGGAGCAAAAGGATTAACAATATGGTTGCAAATGCTTATAAAAAGGCTGTGCTATTGGCTTGGGCCTGAAGGTGTCCCAGTATGATGTTGTTCAGTTAAGTACGTGCCACACGGGCTGAGCGCATTGCCAGTAAACACGCAAAGTCAAATGTTTCACGGATTAAAAGAAAAGAATTAAATGTTGAAGAGTAAGGTTTGCTACCCAACCACTTATAGTGGGCACCCTATACCTCGGAGTGTCAGTGCATGGTGAGTACCATTCTATCCCACCCCAGTCGGTACAATACCCTGCTCCTGCTGCATGGGGGGGGGTCTTGCTGTTGTGCTGATAGGAAGGCCTTGAAGGGGCCCCAGATGTCCTTAGGCCTGGAGGAGGGAGGGATTGTGTCGGCATACAGGTAATTTCTCATGGAACAGGAAGCTAAGCTTTGAATCCGGACCCTTTTTGGCGGAGCTCTCTTGCTACCCCAGTGTATGACGACCTCTCTTTTAGCCAGTAGGAGAGAGATGGCAACAAATCTATGAACTTTAAGAGGGAATTGGACGATGTATCTCAAGAGTGCAATCTCGGGCAGAAGGTCAATCGGCACCTGTATCATCTTGCTTAGTGTATGGTGTACCTCCACCCAGAAAGTGTGTATGCGCTGTCATGTACAGGCTAGGTGGGCAAAGTCTGCTTGAGGGGAGTGGCATCGCTGGCAATGATGTGATCTAGTGGAATCCATCTTGAGTGCTCTGGCTGGGGTGACATATATTCTGTGTAGGAACTTGAAATGGATCAGCTTATGCCTACTGATTAGAGATACTGTTTTTGTCACTTTGCAGAAAGCCGTCCATTGTTCGTCAGCGATTGGATTGCCCAAGTCCACTTCCCAAGCACTGTGCACCCTGTCATCGTCCACTGGGATCAGGTTGGCGCATTACTGTAAAGTTCAGATATTAAACAAACCCCCTTACTACTACCTATCACAATTGTGAGTGGGGGAAGGACGGAGGTTCTAGCGGGTAGTTTGGGAACTGAGCTCGCAGCGCTGATCGAAGTCTAGCCAAGACAAAACTGTCCATAAATGTCACTTCTGGACACGAGGGCGTGTCTTCTGGATCAAAAATATGGCCTGCCGGGAACGAGTCGCCCATTCTGACGATATTAAATTTGGCGCAAGTCGTCTCTACCAACTTTTCGCCACTTATGGGTAGCCATTTTGCATTAGGGAGCAGGAGGTCGGAGGAGTAACTGCCTGGGTGTTCGTGACACGGCCAAATTTAGACCAAGCCCAGCTGGTGGTAGAGACCGGATGAATGTCCTTGGGATCTTTAAGGATACCGAGGGGCAGAACGGCGCCCAAGATGTTCGGCAAGACAAAATCTGATTCCGGTCAAAGGAAAGTGATCCTGGCATTCGGGAGGTACCATGTCTGTGCAAAGTTGCATTGTGCCACCAGATAGTACAAGTGTAGATCCGGGACTCCATACCCTCCTCTATCACATGGGAGTGTCATGACCTGCCATCTCACTCTAGGTGTCTTGTTGCCTAAAACTAGTCTGAGTAATTGAGAGCGGAGAGCACTAAAAAATGTATCCGTAAGTGGGATCGGGACATTATGAAATAAATATAAAAACTTCGGGAGCACAATCATTTTAATAAGGGCTACCCGCTCTGCCATGGAGAGTGGGAGCTTTAGCCACTGGTCTATTTGCATCTCAAGTTTGGAGATCGCCAGACCATAATTGCGACGGATGATCTGCTCTGTCTCGAGATGAATGTGCACCCCATGGTACTTTACTGAATCTCAACACCATTCCAGCGGAAACTCGAGCTCCCATCGTGTTGTGCTAATTATGAGGGGAAAGATGACTGATTTTTGCCAATTCATCCCCAATCCGGAGAAGGTGCCAAAACGGAGAATTTCTCTTATAAGAGGGTCTAGGTTGGTCTGGGGGTCATGAATCTATAAGATTGTGTCTTCTGCATATAAAGAGACCAGCAAGGGGCCTGTGCGGAACTGTAGACCTTTATGCAGATGATTCTCCTGAAAATGTCTTATCAGGGAGTCCATTGCTAACATAAACAACAAAGGTGATAACGGACACCTTTGCCACGTGCCCCGTGACAGGGGGAATGGTGCCCACAGGGTACCATTTATCCAGAGCCTAGCCGTGGGTTGACTATATAACAGAGTCGTAGTGGCAATAAATTCCTGTGGCATCCCCATTCTGTGCATCACAGATAGGAAAAAGGGCCTTTCCAGGGAGTCGAAAGCTTTTTCGGTGTCTAGTAGGCTAGCTGCTGCGGGAGTGTCTGGGTTAATTTTGTGTAGGGTGTTAAATATGGTGCGGAGGTTGAATGCTGTGGATCGGTGTGGTATAAAGCCTGATTGGGCCGGGGAGGTAATGAATTCCAATCGGAGAGAGAGACGGCATGCTAATGCCTTGATGAGTATTTTATAGTCCTGATTTAGAAGGGACAGGGGTAGATTTGAGCCACACAGCAGGGGTCTTTCCCTGGTTTAGGGAGTAAGATGATAACCGCTTCACAGAGAGTGTCTGGGAGAACCTGCTTCTCTAATGCTTAAGCAAACATATCCAGGAGGCGAGGGATCAGTAGATCCTTATAGGCTTTGTAAAATTCTCCTGTGAACCCAACAAGTCCAGGAGTGGTGGATGAGTTCAGTGATGTAATGGCTTCATCTATGCTTTCTACCTTGATGGGCACTGCCAAAAAGTCTTGCATAAATCTTTCACGGTATACCAATGCGACCTCTGATAGGTAAGCCTCCTGGTCAGTACGATTATGTCCCAGTTTGGTGGTGTACAATGTTTTAAAATAATAGAGAGACTCCTTCTAGATTTCCATTGGGTCTGTGATATGCTGTCCTGCCATTGATCGTAGTTCTGTGATGTATGCTTTAGTGAAGGGGGGTCTGATCATTTGTGCTAAGACCAGTCCAGGACGGTCCCCTTCCCCATCAAACTTGGCATTGTGATATTTCCCCATATGGAGGATTTCCCTCTCAGCCGTCTCCCTGTATTCCAAGATCAGAGACGCTCTCCTACAATTGTGACTCGGGTCAGCTGCCACCCTTTGCTTAGTGTCCAGTGATACAAGTTCCCTTTCCAGCCAGGCAAGCATGCCAAGCATATCCCGATGAAGGGGGATAGGAGCACACTGCTGACACTTCTCAGCATCATTACCTCTTTGCATCTTGGTCGATGTTGTATGATGTTTTGCGCTCAGTACAAAGTTAGAAAATCTCTTAGCTAATGCCCAATTTTTAAAGCTTAACCCTAGACACGTGTTTCTGGATTCCTCCGTCATCAGTAGGGAAAATAGTAGTGGGCTTCTGGACATGCTGCCGCTCAATTTTCTCAGGCATAATTCCACTCCGGGCACGCAGGCACTCCTGAGCTTGGCAGCTCAAGCGGCTCAAGGGAGCCATTTTATATAGTGAAGGAGGATAGGAGCACACTGCTGACATGTCTCAGTGTCATTACCTCTTTGCATCTTGTTCGATGTAGTATGATGTTTTGCGCTCAGTACAAAGTTTTAAAATGTCTTAGCTAATGCTCGATTTTTAAAGCTTATCCATAGACACGTGTTTCTGGATTCCTCCGCATATCCCGTAGTACTCCGGAGCTCTTGAACATGCATACCCCCCTCATGTAGGCCTTGAATCCCTCCCACAACATTACCTCTGTGTCAACCAACCCAGCGTTGAATTCAAAGTAATCCTCAATTGCTTCCCGGACTTTCTGTCTGAATACCTCATCATCTAAGGCACGACTCGGGAACCTCCACTGCCTCTCAAAACCTTCGGGACGAGGGATTTTCAGTGACATCAGTACCGGGGAGTGATCAGAATATGTTCTGGGCAGTGTTTGAAGCTCATGGAACCAGTGAGAAAATTCCGGAGATGCCAACCAATAGTCAATTCTGGTCCATGTGTCATGAAAACTGGTATAATGTGTATATGTAGTATAAAACGGGTCTCGATCGCGGTCCAAGTCCAGTAGTGAAATTGCTCACATAAGGAGTCTAAAGCTTGATGTGCTCCTGGCTTAGGGTCAGGTGCAGATGAAGTGCTATCGGTGGGTGGGTGTAGGGTAATGTTGAAATCGCCCCCTAGGAGAAGGTGTACAGGGCCAAGCTGCAGCAATCTAGAAAGTAATGCGTAATAAAAATCGGGGGAGTCAATGTTGGGACCATATATACATACCAACGTTATCTTGTGGCTCAACAGTTTGCCCACCACAATTACATATCTGCCTTCGTTGTCATATGTTACAGAATGACACTTGAAGGGGAGCGGGTTATGTATGAGAATTGCCGTGCCCCTGGCATAGTTGCTATAGTTTGCAAAAAATCTGTTCGGGCCCAGGAGGATGCGAACTGGGCCTGGTCACTGGTAAGAAGGTGTGTCTCTTGAAGGAAGGCTACATCGACCCTGTGCCTAAGCAGATAATGGACAACCTGATGTTAGTTGCGGGTGTTATTTAAGCCCCGGACATTCCATGTTGCAAGAGTAACGCCCGAAGGGCCAGCGTTGTAACTTAAATGTGCCATCTTAGTGACGTGATCTGTAGAACAAAGAATAACCAAAACTCATGCCTGCCTGAAGTGACTATGAACAAATGTATTGTAAATTCAGTGCAAAGAAATAAGAACCAAACCCCTCCTGCCTCCCCCATTCAGCCTTCCCGCCCATCCGGAGCGGCATTACCAACTTTTCGAAAACAATTCATGGTACCAGTAGCACCCTCAAAATGGTGAAGAACAAACAATGTTGGTACATTCTATCATCGCCAATACTTTCGCTAGGTGTACACCAAATGGGGAGGGGGGATGGGGGGCGAACGCTCTCCTATGGCCGAACAACCTTAGAAAAGAAAATATGTAACATGTTAAATCCCAGCAGTTACAACAAATAGTCTACTGTGCGGCATATAAAGATAAATCAAGAGTCGATCAGTCAGCCATGACCAGAGTAAGAGAACAAATCCACACTGGTAGCTGAACCGCTATGTGGGGGTGAAGTGGAGTCTGTCTCGGTGGGGAGCTTATGATTGAGTTTGTAAGTGCGGCAGAATTCTTGCACTTCCGTAGGGTTCTCAAAAACTCAGACTCATCCGTTTACCGCCACTCGTAGCCTAGCAGTGTATGGCATACCATATTTCAACCCAAGGTTCCTAAGCGCTGCCTTAACTCCGAGACATTTCCTCCTTGCTTCTTGAACCAGAGCAGTGAAATCAGGGTGTAGGGATAGCTCGGAGCCCTGCCAGGAGATTTTGCCTTGCTCATGTGCAGGTCGCAGTGCTATATCCCTGTCTCTGAAGTTCACTATTCGTGCAATTATGGGCCTAGGCGGGCATCCTGGGTTAGGATGGGGGACAAGTGACCTATGGGCGCGTTCCACCACCAAATCAGGAGTGGTCCTCTTTCTCGAATATGTTTGTCAGTATTGTCTCTACTAGGTTGTCCATGCGTCCAGAAGCTGTGGATTCGGGCCCAAAAGGCAGATGTTGTTATACTCCTCTTTTAGTTGATTAAGCCTATAATGAATTATGCGGGGAGTCTTATATTGGTAACTTTTGGGTAGCTTAAGGATGTTAAAAGAAGATCTTAAATCTACATTTGATATAGATAGAAGTTAGGGCCATAACTTTGTGCTGATAATGTGTGTCCACACCAGTCCAAAAGAGCGGCTTGCAAATATTTTTGTATATGCGGTCACCCTAGACCACCTTCTTCTGTTCGCAATTGCAGTGTTGTTAATTTCATTTGTGGTTTCTTCCCTCTGCAAATAAATTTTTTAACTAATTGATCTATTCCGGAAAAATAAGTGGGAGGAATTTTGATGAGAACCTTTGAGAAAACAAAAATAAATAATGGAAATACCATCATTGTTATAAGTGCCACCCTTCCAATTATAAATAGAGTTAAATTACGCCAATTATTGAGAATCTTGGTATCTTTATTAAATGTTGTCATATAGTTAAGTGTGAAGAGCTGTGTAAAATCATTTGAGACCCAAATACCTAGATAGCGAATGGGATTAAATGTTGCCACCCGACTTTGAAGGGCCTGAGGCAGAATCTGGTTGTGGCAATTAAATAGTAGAATCTCCGATTTACTATCATTAATATTACACCCCTCCATCTACGAGAATGCTTCAATTGTGTCAAAAGGTTGTTTAATATTATTCATTTCTGGCTCAAGATAGAGGATTAAATCATCAGCGAATAATTTCAATTTAGGTGCCCCTGTTATTGGAGGTGTAATTAAGGGATTTTGGCGTATTGAATTTGCTAAAGGGTCAATGTACAAGGCAAATAGGAATGGCGATATAGGACAACCTTGCCGGGTTCCCCTCTGAATCTCCACTGTACTAGCAGTATATGCATCAACAACAATTTTCATCTGGGCCTTGTTATATAATTTCATAAGTAGGTCCTCTAAAAGTTGGGGAAAATATATATTTTTTAAACTGCGAAGAGAATATTCTAGTTGACCATTTCACCGTCAATCATGATGATTGGCACTTCCGTATTATTACTTGAGATAAAGTCGATGGCCTGAGTTAGGAAATTTGTATTGTTGGTGATTTCTGGTAAGAAGCCACATTGGTCTGTTTAGACCATACTTTAGGCAATTGTGGTAATTCTCGTTGCCATTATTTTCCTGAAGATTTTGTAGTCATTGTTTAAAAGACTGACGGGCCGTTAAGATCCTGGGATATCTGCTGGCATCCCCTTCTTTACAAAGCTAACTACCACTGCTTAGTCGAAAGTCTTGGGAATACTGCAACCTTTCAAGACTGCGTTGTATAAAGAAAGAAATAGACTATTTAGCTGTGGAAACAAGATTTGATAGAATTCGATGGGTATTCCTTCGATGTCCCAGGCATTGCCACTAGGTATATTTTTTATGGTTGCATTAATCTCTGTTTTTGATATTTGTGTTACCTGTTGTGTTTTCTGAGAGGGACTTACATATTAGCATGATTGTATTCAGGAAATTATCAATTTCTTCTAATGACATAGATGTCGGAGCTGTATATAGTCTTTCATAATGTGTGAGTAAGACCTTAATGATCTTGTCGGCCTGGTGGACATTTTGTTCTTTTGTATCATCAAAGATGGATTTAACCATGGCTTTGTTACGATTTTTTCTAGCTGACCATGCTAAATATTTGCCTGTATGCTCACTTTCCTCATACCAATTTCGAAGGCAAGTCTTTTGGTTTACTATTTGCTGCTGTTCATAAAAGTTTCTAATATTTACTCTAGCCTGTTGTAGATTGAATGCCATTTTTTGGAATGAAATAAAAGATTGAATTGACTTGTCGCATTGAAATTGTGTTGAAAAGGTCTGGCAAAATTGTCTATTTCTTTGATGATTCTGGCTTTATATGAAGTTGCCTCCCCTCTGATATAAGCCTTTCAGGAATAACATACTTCAAAGGGTGAGGCGGATCCCACATTTCTGATTGTAACCTCAGCATGCAGTTACTGCATTTTTTTAAGCCAGCCCTCATCAGTTAACAGGGTTTTATCCATTGTCCTTCTGGGTCACTCCCTTGGACCGATTTTTGTCATGATCTCAACTACTGGGACCGAATGATCCAAAAAGGGATTATGAATAATCCAAGATTCTCCTTTTTTGCACTGATGGGAAAGTAAGTAAAAGTCAATGCGGTATTATATATTTTTGAAAAGCACGTGAATTCCTTACTAGTGGGATGATGTAGCCGCCATGGGCTGAATGGCACAAAGTCATACTATTCAAGTATCAGGCAGTTGACGGTTTATTTTCAGATTTGTTCTTTTTAAGAGATGTCTAGATTCTGAATGAAATTGAAATCCCCTTCAATGATTATGACTCCTTGTAAAGGGATTAAAAGTTCAGCCATTTTTTCTAATACAAGAGTTTTATCATGTATGGGGCTGTAATAGCGGATTAAATGGATGGTTTACTTCCTCAATTTCAAATTCCCCATCACCTATCGGGCTAGGGGATCACTCATACTCTCAATGACTTCCCCTTGCTAATGACGGGTGATAAAAATTGCAACCCTCCGAACGGCGGCCTCAGCTGAAGACACACGAGCCTGTTTTATAAATTTTGGTCAGTTGGGTAAAGGCATACTTTTTTAAAAATGTATTTCTTGGAGAAAAATAACACGAGGTTGATTTACCATTAAGCATGCAAGTGTAGCTCTTAATTGTGTTAAATTATTGCCCCCATTCAAATTACATGAAACAATCTGTAACACCTCTCGTTCATTTTTATCTGACTTCTCTCTGTTATATACATTATATTCCTCATTTTATTTAGGAGGTAAATTCTATTATTTCCATTATTTCCAGCTCCATACTTGGGACAATTGCTCCTATTTTGGTCTGTGATTGTGTTTTTCTCCAGTTTTGTCCTGCCACCCATCCTGGAGTGCCCCCTCCCCTTTCCCTCCTCACGAGTCGGGCCTTCACCTGCCATGGACCCTTGCCCTTGTGTGCCCTGTATCCCTCCCCACTGTGACCCCCCCCTTACCCCTACCATAGAACCTGGAGAGCAGGACAACAGGGAATGGAGGAAATCATTGCTGGGTTATACCAAGATGGATAAGCAAAATTAACACATCATTATAATAAAGATCTTGCATAATTTTCCTACCCTCTATTTCACATTTAATGACACCAGTATTGACCTTAGTGCTACTTGCTATTTCCTCTCTCTGTCCTTTCCTTAATTTAATGAAGGAGATCACTGGCCCACTCTACTGACGGAAATGTATATGATCTCCCCTTGAACAACACGTTGAACTTGGATTGCTGTATTATCCCTGCTGGTGCATTATAGCGATTGAATTCGACAATCACTCCCACAAACTCATTGCACCATCGCGCACTTAAAATAGATATATCGTAATAAATTCTGAAATTGAAGTTTGGGAAAGTGAATGATTTTTTTAGAAATGCTTGTGATAGACTCTCAGTCGCCAAAGTTAACCAGAATTGTTCTTGGAAACTTTGTGGTTGGAAGGGTGAGTTCTGGAAGACCACTTTCCGTATCAATTCATTTATGAATTGGACTGGAGATTTGCCAGCATCTCGGTCTTCAAAAATCCCAATGAATTTTACATTTGTACACATGGCACGATTTTCCAAATCATCAATTTCAGTTGCATGTCCTCCAGTTCGGTCTAAAATTTACTCAAATTGCTTCCTTGATCATTATGTTTTGACTCTAGTGAAGAATTCTTCTGCTCAACCTGAGTCAGACAAGTTGAAAGCTGATGAAAATGTTAATTGGTCTTCTGATTGGCTATTTCCTGGGAGAGTTTCATGTTGCGAAGCTTGCATAATATCTGATTTAGGGTAATTTCATTAGTAATGGATGGGGAGGATAGGCTGGCATTGCTGTGGCTGCTGTTTCTACCTCTGGCATGTTAGATTTTACTGGATCTGCCACTGTTAGGTCATTGGATATACCTTGTTCTGCTGTCAAGTCATTGGAATCATTCCTTGTGGGTATCGAGTGAGGGGGGATTGGTAAGAGGAGATTCGATTTTGCCATCATTTTTTGCCCTCGAATAGACGGTACATTGATTTTCCAATTTCCTTATTTTCTGTTTTCTGGGGCAAGCCCTATTGATTATCTTTACCACCCGGAGTCTTCATATCTTTAGATATAGTGCCGGAATCAGCTCCTACTGAGGGTATCATATCCATTGTAGGGCTATCCTTATTGATGTTTTTAACAAGTTTCATTTGGATCTTTCTAACACGCAGGACTCTGTGCCTCACACAATTGGAAGATGGAGAGGGAGTGGAATGGTTGGAGGAGCTTGAATCAAATTCTGCGGTGTTTTGTTTGGAATGAGATTTCCTCCTCAGAGTGATGTCTTTCTTTTTTGCCGCCGAGGGATCCCTTGATATGCCCTTCATTGAGTGTGTGTTGCAAGTATTGTTGCTATTTATTCTAGCTTTCGTAATGCATAGCTACTTGATAATGGGGAGAGTCAGCACAAGATGGTCCCAAGCCGCATCCGCAGTAGGCGAACCGTTTCCGCAACCACCTTGCCCTTCTCCACTCAGGGGAAGCCTAGAGCTTGCTCTCTGAGTTGTCTGACACCCATTATTATTTGTTCCACTTTTCGATTTCTCAGTCTCCTATATCTTGTAATCAACCGTTGTGCTGTTGTACCAATATCAATTGTTGATCGATTATTGATAAGATATCATTGGACTAGCAACCCCTAGTCCCCATGAAGATTCCTTCACTTTTCTTCACTTTTCTTCAACTTCTCCTTCCTTCTACGTGCTCCCTTGCACCTCTCTCTTTTGCTGTTAGGCCGATTGGGTAGCTATGTACGCATAATAATACAGAGCACAGGCCCAGAACGCGTCGGGCACTAGGCATCGAATACAGATGCCTCAAAAGAGAAAAGAAAAATAGAATATTAAGGGGAGGGAAGGGGGTAGGAGAGTGTACATTTGTGTAGAAGTAATGTGCAGATCAAATTTACTCATCCTTGGTCAGAGACCCACTGAAAGCCGTCACATCGGTTGCGCCAATCTGGTATATAGCCTGGTCTCCGGATTGCTGGTTGCTAGTTGCTGGTTAATGGCTCAAGGCTCAAGGCTTAGGGAGGTGCTGGGTGACTTAGCAGTGGAGGACATAGAGAGGAATCCACAGCTATACCTGCACCTGTACTTCAGCCACCTCTCACCATGAATGACATTACAAGAGCCCAAGAAAAAAACAGGTTAATCATCGTCGTATGTTAGTTGTATCCAGGCGTCATTCTCCTCCATTTCCTCTATTTCCTTCCTATAGCTCCCTTGAAAATGGCGTCAGTTGGCAGTGAGGGTGGAGACTTCAATACTTTTTCTTTTCTTTTGATCTCGTTGGCTTTACCCTTTTAATCTTGGCATCAGTTCTTTACATTTGGTGCATAGCCTGGTCTCCGGATTGCTGGTTGCTGGTTAATGGCTCAAGGCTCAAGGCTTAGGGAGGTGCTGGGTGACTTAGCAGTGGAGGACATAGAGAGGAATCCACAGCTATACCTGCACCTGTACTTCAGCCGCCTATCACCATGAATCACATTACAAGAGCCCAATAAAAAAACAGGTTAATCATCGTTGTATGTTAGTTGTATCCAGGCGTCATACTCCCCCATTTCCTCTATTTCCTTCCTATAGCTCCCTTGAAAATGGTGTCAGTTGGCAGTGAGGGTGGAGACTTCAATACTTTTTCTTTTCTTTTGATCTCATTGGCTTTACCCTTTTAATCTTGGCATCAATTCTTTAAATTTTTTAAATTCCAGTTTTCCCCCCTCTCTCTGCCATAGCCGCTCTGCTCTCAGAAGCTGGCTGAACCAATTGAGAAAGACTGCAAGAGAGCCGGCTTCCAAACCATTTCCCCTCTGCCCTCGGCTCGGGTTTGAAGACGCCACATTTGTGTTTGCGTACTGCACCCAGCGCTAGAGCCCGCAGATCTTCAGCTCCTCCTCCTCCTCCTCCGGCAGTGAAAACTAGCAGCCGAGCTCTAGGCGGCCTACTGAGAGTGATGGAAGATGTATTTGTCATGTGTGCTTCCAGGAAACGTAGTGCGCACATCAGCATAGGAGCAGCTGGCATCAAAGACAGCTTACACGTTGATGGAGTGGCAGATGTGTGTGGTGAGGAAAAGGTGTGCTAAGTGGTGAGATTGCTGAAGTGCCATTGAGTGCAGGAAATGGCACATACCACATTAGAGAGGTTGGTAAAGGAATACATTTCCACTGCCACCTTTTGCCTTCTTACCAGTGAATGTGTTATGGTTTTAAACTGGTAATCTCTTCTGTTGATGCCTCTCAATACTAGATGCAAACATCAAGACTCGCTTGCATGTGAGATTCCTACATTATCAGTGCCCATGGTCTAGAAAGATCCAGTAGCTATGAATTAGAGTGCAGACAGTATTTTGGCATAGACAGGTATAGCTTAGGAATGGGCAGTAGGTAAATCAAGCTCCTGTTACCAGTCTGCAACCATGTCAAGAATCACTTCAGGTGAGAAGTGATAGCTGACAATGACCGCTACCCTGGCATCCTGAATATGTTGATCCTTTGACTATGACCTCAATTTCTGCTTCTCAAATAATTGTTCCTCAAAATGAGGGGCAAAGTAACACACATGTTCAACGACACAGTAAAGCTGGAGAGCATTTACAACAGTTTTGGGTCCTTTTTTGCTGTACTCATTTTAGCAGTACACTTTGTTAATAGTAATGAGCTTACCCTTAACCCTCACTAAAACTCTTCTTACTTTTCTTACTCCTCCCTAAACTCTTCCACTCTTGTGGTAAGTATTCTCCATCTTCCAACCATTTAGTGCAATCAAAGAGAAAAACAATTCCTATGTATAGCAAAGATTGCAATAATGTTAAAAGTACTTCATTTAAGTAACCACAAATAACTAAACCATTTTGCCACCACAATGCCACTGAGAAGGATAAAAGCCATCATGCAGTTCAAAATGGAATGATATAATGAGATGCAGAAGTACCTTCTTATTAGCCTATATTATAATCCTAGAGAATGGAAGGAAATGCAATGAAAGGCTGTTCAATAAAAAAGCAGTATTGATAAGATGAAAAAGTGAGTTAAGTGTTTCCGCTCATAGCTAATGTGACCTGCATGTAATGGGTTTGAGTATGGGCAGTGTCACCTTAACCTTTAATGTCACAGAGGCTGCTGAATTAAGTGAGATTGAATTAGGTAATGCTAGTGTCTGTTATAAATAACATATGACAACAGACAAACTGTGATATTAAGTGCTATGAAAAAATAAGTTATACGAGTGTTGACATTATGAAGAGAATACATTCTCGCCAATATGCAAGTGGAAAAAGCAGGATGGCACAACCACGGAAATGTGATTAGCTAGCGTGACACAGACTTCTATTTTAACTCCCAGATTATTCACAATAACAGAAGTAGCTGGGAAATTGCCATTTGACTTGACCATACATTTGAATTTCAATTGACCCCCTAATACCTCCGTTTTTTCAGGCATTTAGCTTGCTGTCGGTTCTACAGATTAATTCCCAAATAGAAATCATTACATGCTGAAACCGTACGTCTCATGTCTTTTAGGACTGGGATAAAGTCAAGTTCAGGCCGACCATGATGGATCAAAGGCCTGATACAGGGACCAAGTTACTCCAGCTGAGAATATACCGTGTATTCTGGATGTGAGGCGTTGCGCAGAGGCGTTCCTTAGAACGAGCGATGAGAAGTCCACACCGATGCATTGCACAGCAGCTGTTACGATGAGGTGTAAGGGCTGCTTTGCAGGCTTGCATTGAGGATGCGTTGCACATCAGTGGTTCTATATATAGTGAGCAAGGCGGAGGCTTCCGCCGAAACGCGTCTTTTTGCAGCATTATGGAATAAACTATTTTTCTTGAGTTGAAATTCACGGTGTCAGTGCCTTCCGTAATTGGTGTGGAGTTGGACTGGTAAAATATATATATATATATATATATATATATATATATATATATATATATATCTATATATATATATATATATATATAGATATATATATATATATATATATATATATATATATATATATACATATTACCTACTGGCGGTCGCCAGTAGGTATATATAGTTAGGATTTTTTCTCTATGGGTTTTTTGAAAATTCTATGTCTAATAACTTTGGCGTTTGTGGACGGAATCGGCTGAAATTTTCAGGAAAATGGCACATTTTGTTTCTGAGCAGCCCTTGAAAATTTGGGGGGGGTTCGTCCAGTGGGGGCCGAGAAAAAAGGGGGGTCCCAAAACGTGTTTTTAACATTGAGTTTTCCATAGGGCGGTTGGCCTCACTTTTAGCCCGAACGGCTGAATGGATTTGCACGAAACTTGGCAAAATTGTAGGGACTGGTAGCCCGATGTGCCTTTTGTAGGTCTCAATATATGTGCTCCAGTGGATTTTGAGAAATTAACGTTTAAAAAAAGATATATATCTGTAACAGCGGACCGGTTAGCGCTCTGGTTCGCGGACTTTTCGCGCAACGGAGCTTTGTGAAGCGAAGCTGATTGGTTCTCCGGCGTCTGTCAACATTCCAAACAGTCCGTAGCGGCCACCATCTTGTCTCTCGGTAGGATCGAGAGACAAGAGGAGGTGAAAACAAAGGGGGAAATAACTATAAGGGGGCATAGTAGATCCTCGCTGACCCCCTAGGTTTGATGTGGAGGTTTTAAAAGGGCCCCGCGGGGCAAAAAAACAACAAAATAATAATAATCGAACGGCTGAATGGATTTGCACGAAACTTGGCAAAATATTAGGGACTGGTAGCCCGATGTGCCTTTGCTAGGTCTCAATATATGTGCTCCAGTGGATTTTGAGAAATTAACGTTGAAAAAAAGATATATATCTGTAACAGCGCTCCGCTTCGCGTACTTTTCGCGTTACGGAGCTTTGCGAAGCTGATTGGTTCTCCGGCGTCTGTCAACATTCCAAACAGTCCGTAGCGGCCGCCATCTTGTCCCTCGGTAGGATTGAGAGACAAGAGGAGGCCAAAGCGAAGGGGGAAATGACCATAAGGGGGCATAGTAGATCCTTCCTGACCTCTTAGGTTTGATGTACCATTTTGCCAAGTTTGGTGTAATTCCGTTCAGCCATTCAGGCTGTAGACGTATGTAAATGTCCTATGGAAAATTGCATGGGGAAAACACATTTGAAAGTGTTGAAATTTAGAACCAATTAAAATGTTACTTTGGTTTTGTATTTGTGTGTGATGAAAGTTAATTGGTTATGTATATATGTCAAACGAGAGGAAACCACAGCCATTTTGTGATACTACTGTCTGAGGTACATTTGTGAGGAATTTTTGGTGGTGAATTTCTGGTGTTTGATTTACACAGTACTAACACTTCTGCTACTTTTAAAAAGGTGAGTTGTTAATTTGTAAGGGGAACTATGTTGTACACTTGAAGATAATTTGAAAAATGTTTTCTGTTATTTATTTGCAGTCCTTCTGTTATACTAAATACTTGATGAAGTTAGTTTTATATTATGTATTACTAAAAACGATAAATGAAAGTGATTATTTTTTTCTGCAATTTACAGCAAGCAATTTCAAAATAAAATGGCTCACAATGAAGAGACCGTGGCAATTTCTTTTGAATTGTCCACTACATTGATTGAAATTGAGAGCACCAATAATGAAATATTGTCACAAGGAGGACATGACTTGTATGATTCCATTAGATTGATTGAAATGGACAGCACCAAGAATGAAATATTGTCACAAGGAGATGACTTGAATGATTCCACTACATTGATTGAAATTGAGAGCACCAATAATGAAATATTGTCACAAGGAGGAGATGGCTTGTATGATTCCATTAGATTGATTGAAATGGACAGCACCAATAATGAAATATTGTCACAAGGAGGAGATGACTTGAATGATTCCACTACATTGATTGAAATTGAGAGCACCAATAATGAAATATTGTCACGAGGAGATGACTTGAATGATTCCACTACATTGATTGAAATGGACAGCACCAATAATGAAATATTGTCAGAAGGAGGAGATGACTTGAATGATTTTTTTGATCAATCTCTTGATGGCGAATTTATCGAGTGTTTGGAGACCATAGAGTTACAAGAATCATCATTGCAGACTTTTAATGAGGAGATTCCAGATGAGATGATTGAAGAGGAAATTACTGATGAGGACATGTTACTAGTTGTTTCAAATTTAGAAAATTCTGAAGAATAAATTTATATTTAGAAATCAAAAATTGTTTGAGACATTATTTATTTTTATTTTTAATTAATGAGGTTGTAGCGAAGTGATTGTAGTATAAAATGAGACTTATAGTATAGAGTGCAACATTTTTATGTTACATGGTAAGTTTACTCATATTTACTTCCCTTCTGCCACTATATTATCTCCAATGTGTATTTGACATGTCTTCTTCATCTCCGGCCTCCTTTCTCTCAGTGTGTGTCTCCGATGCATCTTATCGCTGGTATTTTGTGTAATTACAGAAGAGAGTAAAATAAAATAGTTCGGAACGTGAAAAGGGGGCAAAGTAGAGTACTCCTCACCCCCTAGGCCTTTTTAGGCGGTCCCAAAAGGATCAGTTTCTGCTTTCCTGAGAGATTATGGTATGAGTTCCATATACCACAATAACTTGCATTACAACATGCAAGATATCTATCTCCTATTACCAACTTTTGGAGATATTCGCGCTAAGCGCGAATATCTCCAAAAAGTAACACCTGCCCTGAGCAGTTCTTAGCCATGTTATCCAATGGGAGGTGGATAACATGGCTAAGAGTATTAGCTCGGTAATGCATGAATATCGCTGAGTTTTTAGCGATATTCATGCATTGCGGCCGTTTATTATCGCATTTGCGATAAACCTTGATAATAGTAAGGTTTATCTTCGATAATTTCTGACGATGCTTAGTGGTAAAAAATTGGTTGGTAAGCATCGTTAGCGATAAATATCGCTTAACTTTGGTAATATGCCCCAACGTCTGTTAACGTTCGATTCGAAGGAAATGAGGAAGTGTTGAAAAACATTGTCTGCGCCATCTTGCCTTTTTTGAAATGCCACACTTTTGTCGTGCACGGCAGCCATTTTAGATGTCTTGACCAGACCCACTCTCTGCACGCTGTCGATTCGTAGCATGGCTCCTCACCCTCGTAAGCATCTCCCCCAGGCACTGGTCACCACCGCTCTCTGTCTTATGCATGGGCAATAAACCTTCCCCCATCTGCGCTGCTCTTCCCTGAGAATCACACTCTGTGCCCGCCCGACACCTCCCTTTCGCTCTATTCACTACCGCACCCTCTGACACTCCTCTTCCTTTGTGTCCGAATGTCCAGGCCGGTCCTAGGCTATCAGCTAGCCCTGCAGATGTAGTTTATGGCCCCAGCTGTAAAGAATCACCCCTCTTCAAAGGAGTTATAGTAGATCAAGGCCCACACCCGATGTGATCCGTCACAGCACACGCGTTCCTACTATCTGAAAACCATCCTGTATTGTGATTGGGGTGGGGACCGAGCCTGAAGCGGAAGATTCCAGGAATGACTCTTTGTACATCAAAGTTTTTACAATTATGTGTCACATTAAAAATATATAGCACTCCAACAAAGTAGTAGGAATATAAAACTTTAATAACATATAAATATATACAACAAAACAAAAACAGTAAAAACATTTAAACAACGAAGAGACCGTGGCAATTTCTTTTTAATTATCCAATAGATTTATTGAAATTGACAGCACCAATAATGAAATATTCTTGTCAGTAGCGGTCTGTTGTGCGAATAGTTCCAAGGCAGCAGAACGCGCTGAAATCTAGATGGCACGAAAGTGATGTCTAGTAAGTTGCCGCCCAGCAAAAAACGGCGTGGGGCGCAGCGGGGGTGAGTGAGTCCAGTAGGCACCACAGCTATTCTTACCGGCATTGCAGAATTACTGCTGGGGACAATGCCTGTGCTGTAGCAGGGTCACAGCAGAAACAAAAAGGATTCTGTTGAAGATGTTGTTGGTTTTCAATTTGAAAACAGTTCTGGTGTCAACTGCTATGCTAATGTAGTGGTTAATGTTTTGTTTTCTCTAGAAAATGTAAAAGAGGGGGAGGCAGTCCAAAGTTCCGTTAAAAGGGCAAAGGAAAGGATCGGTGGTTTGAACTATCAGTCAAAAAGGGGAGGGGGTGCAATAATTTTTCCTACCGGGTCACACTGTGCTTTCACCGGAAGTGAGGTCTGCAGGATTGTAGTAATTCAAAGTGAGGCTGGCGCCAGCATGGGAGCGCCGACGTCCCGCGGATACAGTTTCGTCACTCCACGGGCGATCATGGCAGTCATTCCCCATCGGGGGTCGGAGACTCCCGCGGCTCCTCTAGAATCTTCAAGGTCGTGGAGGACTACGGTGGTGGAGTCAACCAGTGACCGGGCCATTTCTTTATGTTGGGCCCGCTCTTGCCAGGTCGACCGCCATTTTGAGAGTTCGGCAGCTACCGGCGATCGCGGGGTCACATGAGCGGACGGGCTCCACCCTGCCGGGCGAGACGTTGCAGCATGGCCACAGTGGAAGAACCGTTATCTAGGTCGTTCCGAAACTGTGCAGCACTGTAGTTGTTAGGATGCCACCGCCTGGAGCGCTGAGGGTGCAGCTGGGAAGCCTCCACCTGGGGAGGCGGGAGAGGCCTGTTCGCACCGTCTCTCCCTCCCAGTGCACCCCACGGCGTCTCGCTTGAGATTTGTTATGGCCGGACCAGGCGATGAGGACGAGGGGGGGGTCGGAGGCATGTGCAAGACATCCCCCTCCAGTGTTGTCGCAGCCATTATAAAAGAAAGAAGTGTCCCGTCCGTCTTCGGGCCGGGCTTCCGGTGGATGTCGGCCGGACGCCCCTGGCTCTGGCCCCATGAACGGGTTTCTTGGTTTATCGGCTGCAGCCGGATCCCGTCGGCCTCGGCCCCCCGACCGTTGGTGGTCGGACCGGAAGAGCATGTGGCGGGACTACCTGCAACTCTCAAGGGCCACCGCGGCCGGACTGGGAGAGAGAGGGGAGGGTCGAGGAGACATTCCCCCCCCCCTGCAACTGTTCAGCGTTGTAAAGGCAATCCCCTGGCCGGGTCCCGCTGGTCTCGGCCTCTCCTCCGGCTACACCCTACGTTAGGATCTCCTGGCCGAGGCGTGGCAGCAGGACCTGCCTTATATGGGCTGCTCCCGGCTGGGCGTAGCCGGAACCCTGCCCCACCTTGGAAGTTTCCAGAGTGGGGGTGGATGTTCTACTGACTTGCATTTTCCCTAGTCTATCGATTTTTTTGGCGTGGCAGGCGGTGGGACAGCGAGGGGTGATTTGGTTTCTCTTACTGTTTTTCTGGTCTCTCACCACTGGCATATTTTAACGTTTTCTTGTTTCTAGGACATTAATAGGTTTTATCATTACGTTATGTTATCGTTTCTTTGTTCGTTGTTTAATAAAAGTTCATGTTCATCAGTGGCCTACTGATTTTCGTTTTCCTATTTTTTTCTTTCCAGGTTGTTTCATGGTAAAGTTTCTGTTAACAGGATACAGTGATCACTTCGTTATTATTGCATATGTCCTTTTCACTAGGGGTGCTCTCTGGTCGGGCCAGATGACGTATCTCTAGTAAATGGTCTGGGTGAAAAAGGTGCATCAATCAGTGGGGAGTAGATAGGCATGACAGATTACAACGGGGGAGAACGGTCCGCATTACGTACCCTTTCACTACTTGCAAAGATTTTCCTACGTTTATTTGCAAACAGGGAATACCTCCAAAAAGAACTAATTCCCAAACAGTCAATGTTCGGACAATCAATCAATCAATGAGGAATGAAATAGGTACGACGTGTTAAAGGCTTGCGTTACCTACCCTTCACTATCTGCAAAGGGAGATAGAATATTCCTATTCTTCCTCGTTTGCAGGTAGAGAAGATCGTTAAGAGAATTAACTTCGAACAATTCAATGCTCGATTGAAACAATCAACAAGGGGTACTGTGAACACAAATGAACGCCGCTTATATACATACGCATTGCTATTTTCAACAGGTTGTTCCTAATGTTTCTATTTTAGCGAGGTCAAAAGAGATCCCATTTGTGGCCTACTGATTTTGCTCGATTCCTTTTGTTTTTTTACACGATTTTTCGCTATCTGCAAAGACTAAACAGAGTATTGCGACTCTGTGCTTGTTTGTAAATAGAGAATGAACCAAAGAGAACAATCAATCAAATGGAGAGAGAAGCAGGCACGACGGATTACAAAGGGGGAAAGGGCTGCGTTAACTACCCTTCACTATCTGCAAAGAGAGAGTACTCCTAATAGAAATGAGGGGTGGGGGGCAGCAATCAAAGCAGATCAGTGTGCATAAACACGAAAAAAAAAATTCTTACCACGTACTTGACATTCGACAGCTTATGATATTTGCTATTAAAAAACCATTGAAATTCACTGAAAAAACCATAGGTTATAGACCATATATAGTTAGGAATTAGCATTTACAAAACCTTGAAAATTCACTGAAAAAACCATAGGTTATAGACCATATATAGTTAGGAATTAGCATTTAAAAAACCTTATTTTACTCACACAAAACCATTGAAATTCCATATATAGTTAGTTGCACTAACTATATATTGCGCACCCGCAATCCACTGCTGATGATGTCACATATTACATCATTCATGACATGGTCAGTGACATCACTGATGACATCACTGATGACATCTCAAATGACATCACTGATGACATCACTGATGACATCTCATTTGACATCAATGACCACATCACTGATGATATCATTCATGTGACAATACAATGCATCTCCTCACATTTTAATATAACCTCTGTTTCACCCAGTGTTAAAAACAGAGTATAATTTTTGAAACCATTGACACACCAATACTAGTAACTACATACGTACTCACTGATTCCTACGTCTACACACACATTCACTCATTCACCCATACAATCATTCATACATACAATCACTCATGTTTACAACACAATCATATGCACTCATACACCTATACAGACACTCACACTCTGCCACTCATCCATGGAGTTACTCACACACCTAGTCAGTCCTGTAAAGAATCAATCACACTTCCATTTTCTACTCTATACAGTTAAACATAGAGCACCTTACGTTTTCAACCATATACTAACACATACTTACTCTCTTATACAATCATTGATACAAGTACACATTGATCTGTACAGAGTCACACACCTCCCATCCAGCCACACACACACTCAGTCTCCCATGCAAATACTTGGGCAATCAATCAATAACCCATATAGTTACTCATATAGCTACTGATCAACACATGCAGCAGTTTACAGAACAACAGACATAATGATGCACAAATTAAGACAGTTTAGTCACTAACCCATGCACTCAGTGAGACACATTTAATCACTCACTCATACATTCAGTCATGCACCTACTAAATCCTTCGTCCAGACACTTATACATCCACTCATTCTTCAATATGTAAGACATATTTTAACTTTACAGAAACATAGTCACTGGATGTTGTCATCAGTGATGTCATCAGTGATGTCATTTGAGATGTCATCAGTGATGTCATCAGTGATGTCACTGACCATGTCATGAATGATGTAATATGTGACATCATCAGCAGTGGATTGCGGGTGCGCAATATATAGTTAGTGCAACTAACTATATATGGAATTTCAATGGTTTTGTGTGAGTAAAATAAGGTTTTTTAAATGCTAATTCCTAACTATATATGGTCTATAACCTATGGTTTTTTCAGTGAATTTTCAAGGTTTTGTAAATGCTAATTCCTAACTATATATGGTCTATAACCTATGGTTTTTTCAGTGAATATATATATATATATATATATATATATATATAGGGAAGATGACACCACAGTGCATGGGGCCCCGCGCTGGCACTGTTTGGCGCATGTTGGGGTACAAAGGAACTGGATGAATCTTGCAGCATCAACGGCCCGGAGGCCCACTGGGATTTTTTCACATGTTTTAATTTCACGACTTTTCACCGCACCCACTGGGGTAATACAGATCTGAACATCATTGCTACTACGAGTACCAGCATGCCAAGAGGGAACGCCCACTGGCTGGGAACCCATAAAGTTGCGTGCGATGACGTACTTGATGCAAATTGAAAAGCGGAGAACTGCCGTGTTTCTGACGAAGGAGCCAGGTGCGCTCTGAAACGCGTAAGGACTTTCACTGCACTCCGGAATGTAATGCTGTTTTTCCTAAATAAAAGGCTGCAGAGTCAAACCTTTGCGAAGCATCTTTCCAGTCAGGGCACCTTTGTTGTTGGATATATATATTCATATATATATATATATATATATATATATATATATATTACCTACTGGCGGTCGCCAGTAGGTATATATAGTTAGGATTTTTTCTCTATGGGATTTTTGAAAATTCTATGTCTAATAACTTTGGCGTTTGTGGACGGAATTGGCTGAAATTTTCAGGGAAATGGCACATTTTGTTTCTGAGCAGCCCCTGAAAATTTGGGGGGGGTTCGTCAAGGGGGGGCCGAGAAAAAAGGGGGGTCCCAAAACGTGTTTTTAACATTGAGTTTTCCATAGGGCGGTTGGCCTCACTTTTAGCCCGAATGGCTGAATGGATTTGCACGAAACTTGGCAAAATTGTAGGGACTGGTAGCCCGATGCGCCTTTTGTAGGTCTCAATGTAAATGCTCCAGTGGATTTTGAGAAATTAACGTTTAAAAAAAGATATATATCTGTAACAGCGGACCTGGCAGCGTCCCAGGACGCGTACTTTACGCGCAACGGAGCTTTGTGAAGCGAAGCTGATTGGTTCTCCGGCGTCTGTCAACATTCCAAACAGTCCGTAGCGGCCGCCATCTTGTCTCTCGGTAGGATCGAGAGACAAGAGGAGGCCAAAGCGAAGGGGCAAATGACCATAAGGGGGCATAGTACATTGTCGCTCACCCCCTAGGTTTGATGTGGAGGTTTTAAAAGGGCCCCGCGGGGCAAAAAAAAATAAAAATAATAATAATCGAACAGCTGAATGGATTTGCACGAAACTTGGCAAAATTGTAGGGACTGGTAGCCCGATGTGCCTTTGCTAGATCTCAATGTATGTGCTCCAGTGGATTTTGAGAAATTAACGTTCAAAAAAAGATATATATCTGTAACAGCGCACCGCTTCGCGTACTTTTCGCGTTACGGAGCTTTGCGAAGCGAAGCTGATTGGTTCTCCGGCGTCTGTCAACATTCCAAACAGTCCGTAGCGGCCGCCATCTTGTCTCTCGGTAGGATCGAGAGACAAGAGGAGGCCAAAGCGAAGGGGCAAATGACCATAAGGGGGCATAGTACATTGTCGCTCACCCCCTAGGTTTGATGTGGAGGTTTTAAAAGGGCCCCGCGGGGCAAAAAAAAATAAAAATAATAATAATCGAACAGCTGAATGGATTTGCACGAAACTTGGCAAAATTGTAGGGACTGGTAGCCCGATGTGCCTTTGCTAGATCTCAATGTATGTGCTCCAGTGGATTTTGAGAAATTAACGTTCAAAAAAAGATATATATCTGTAACAGCGCACCGCTTCGCGTACTTTTCGCGTTACGGAGCTTTGCGAAGCGAAGCTGATTGGCTCTCCGGTGTCTGTAAACATTCCAAACAGTCCGTAGCGGCCGCCATCTTGTCTCTCGGTAGGATCGAACAGCTGAATGGATTTGCACGAAACTTGGCAAAATTGTAGGGACTGGTAGCCCGATGTGCCTTTGCTAGGTCTCAATATATGTGCTTCAGTGCATTTTGAGAAATTAACGTTCAGAAACAAGATATATATCTGTAACAGCGCTCCGCTTCGCGGAGATAAAATTATATGTGTATTACCTAGCTGTTGCTAACACCAGTTAGCGACGGCTAGTAGAATATAGCGACCATCTTGGGCCCCACTTTGCATGTGAGTGATATTTATCACTAATGACATGCAAAGTGGGCATGCCAAGATGTTAGCGACTGGAAACAGTCGCTAACATCGCTATCTCCTATTATCAACTTTTGGAAATATTCGAGATAAGCGTGAATATCTCCAAAAGCTACCACCTGCCCTGAGCAGTTCTTAGCTATGTTATCCAATGGGAGGTGGATAACATGGCTAAGAGCATTAGCTCGGTAATGCATGAATATCGCTGAGTTTTCAGCGATATTAATGCATTGCGGTCGTTTTTTATCGTATTTCCGATAAACCTTGATAATAGCAAGGTTTATCTGCGATAATTTCTGACGGTAAAAAAATCGTTGCTAAGCATCGTTAGGGATAAATATCGCTTAACTTTGGTAATATGCCCCAACGTCTGTTAACGTTCGATTCGAAGGAAATCAGGAAGTGTCCGTTTTTGGTCCACTGTGTCAAAAGCCGCAATTCAGCTGAGTTGCGCCCACTCTTGCGGTGCAGCGATAGGCGGCTGTCACAGGACTCTCAAAATGGCGGCAGGCTGTTTCCTTTTTGGGCCTGGTCCACTGAAATGGCCCTGGGACACCTTGGAAATCGGACGCTTGTCTGCTAGGTCTTGGACCCCATTCTCGAAAGCGTCCCCTCCGCCTTGAGAATTCATCAAAAGTTTTGGGGGCTCCGACTCCTGCAGGCTTCTGGTGGGGAGCGGCTGCCATGATTGCTCGCGGAATGACCACGACTGAGCTACGAGATGGTGGTGCTCTCATGCTGACGCCAGCTTCAGTCTGAAACATCCAGAAACAAGGTGGGGCTTTCATCGTTTGGGAAAAAAAAACGTTTTCATCCAATTAAAAGTGTTGTTTTTAGGTCACATGATCAAGCCTTCCATCATTAGGAAACCAAAAGTAAAATGAACCAATGAAAAGTTTTATAAACAAGTCACATGACCTGTTATGCGGCATAGGGTGTAAAATGCGGAGAAAATACGTTGGCACGTGAGGCGGCGTCAGTAGCGGACCGATGTGCGAATAGGCCGAAGGCAACACAACGCGCCAAGATCCGGATGGCACCGAGGTGGTGTCCAGCAAGTTGCAGCACTGGTGTGGCCATCCTACAATGCTGAAAGTCGGCGTGGGGCGCCCCGTTGGCCTGTGAGTTTGCGTCAGTAGCGGACCGATGTGCGAATAGGCCGAAGGCAGCACAACGCGCCAAGATCCGGATGGCACCGAGGTGGTGTCTAGTAAGTTGCCGCACTGGTGTGGCCATCCAACAATGCTGAAAGTCGGCGTGGGGCGCCCCGTTGGCCTGTGAGTTTGCGTCAGTAGCGGACCGATGTGCGAATAGGCCGAAGGCAGCACAACGCGCCAAGATCCGGATGGCACCGAGGTGGTGTCTAGTAAGTTGCCGCACTGGTGTGGCCATCCTACAATGCTGAAAGTCGGCGTGGGGCGCCCCGTTGGACTGTGAGATGGCGTCAGTAGCGGACCGATGTGTGAATGGGGCCGAAGGCAGCGCAACAATATTTTCGGAATAGAAGACACCACTAGGCGCTGAGATTCCAAGATCCGGATGGCACCGAGGTGGTGTGTAGCAAGTTGCCGCACTGGTGTGGCCATCCTACAATGCTGAAAGTCGGCGTGGGGCGCCCCGTTGGCCTGTGAGTTTGCGTCAGTAGCGGACTGATGTGCGAATAGGCCGAAGGCAGCACAACGCGCCAAGATCCGGATGGCACCGAGGTGGTGTCTAGTAAGTTGTCGCACTTCTGTGGCCATCCTACAATGTTGAAAGACGGCGTGGGGCGCCCCGTTGGCCTGTGAGATGGCGTCAGTAGCGGACCGATGTGCGAATGGGGCCAAAGGGAGCGCAACAATATTTTCTGATTTGAAGACACCACAAGGCGCTGAGATGCCAAGATCCGGATGGCACCGAGGTGGTGTCTAGCAAGTTGTGGCACTGGTGTGGCCATCGTACAATGGTAAAAGTCGGCGTGGGGCGCCCTGTTGGCCTGTGAGATGGTGTCAGTAGCGGACTGATGTGTGAATGGGGCCAAAGGCAGCGCAACAATATTTTCTACAATATTTTCGGAGTAGAAGACACCACAAGGCGCTGAGATGCCAAGATCCGGATGGCACCGAGGTGATGTCTAAGTTGCGGACCGATGTGCGAATGGGTGTGTGAGTAACTCCATGGATGAGTGGCAGTGTGTGAGTGTCTGTATACACTGAGTGTATCTAAGGTTATATTAGAGTCTGAAGAGGTTTATCGTATTAGCACAAGAATGATGTCAAATGAGATGTCATCAGTGATCTCATCAGTGATGTCATTTGAGATGTCATCAGTGATGTCATCAGTGATGTCACTGACCATGTCATGAATGATGTAATATGTGACATGATCAGCAGTGGATTGCGGGTGCGCGATATATAGTTAGTGCAACTAACTATATATGGAATTTCAATGGTTTTGTGTGAGTAAAATAAGGTTTTTTAAATGCTAATTCCTAACTATATATGGTCTATAACCTATGGTTTTTTCAGTGAATTTTCAAGGTTTTGTAAATGCTAATTCCTAACTATATATGGTCTATAACCTATGGTTTTTTCAGTGAATATATATATATATATATATATAAATATATATATATTACCTACTGGCGGTCGCCAGTAGGTATATATAGTTAGGATTTTTTCTCTATGGGATTTTTGAAAATTCTATGTCTAATAACTTTGGCGTTTGTGGACGGAATTGGCTGAAATTTTCAGGAAAATGGAACATTTTGTTTCTGAGCAGCCCCTGAAAATTTGGGGGGGGGTTCGTCAAGGGGGGGCCGAGAAAAAAGGGGGGTCCCAAAACGCGTTTTTCCCATGTTAATTTCCATAGGGCGGTTGGACTCACTTTTAGCTCGAACGGCTGAATGGATTTGCACGAAACTTGGCAAAATTGTAGGGACTGGTAGCCCGATGTGCCTTTGCTAGGTCTCAATATATGTGCTCCAGTGGAGTTTGAGAAATTAACGTTCAAAAAAAGATATATATCTGTGACAGCGCTACGGGCAGAGCTCCGCTTCGCGTACTTTTCGCGTTACGGAGCTTTGCGAAGCGAAGCTGATTGGTTCTCCGGTGTCTGTAAACATTCCAAACAGTCCGTAGTGGCCGCCATCTTGTCTCTCGGTAGGATCGAGAGACAAGAGGAGGCCAAAGCGAAGGGGCAAATGACCATAAGGGGGCATAGTAGATCCTCCCTGACCCCCTAGGTTTGATGTGGAGGTTTTAAAAGGGCCCCGCGGGGCAAAAAAAAATAAAAAAAATAAAAATCGAACGGGTGAATGGATTTGCATGAAACTTGGCAAAATTGTAGGGACCGGTAGCCCGATGTGCCTTTGCTGGGTCTCAATATATGTGCTCCAGTGGATTTTGAGAAATTAACGTTCAAAAAAAGATATATATCTGTAACAGCGCTCCGCTTCGCGTAACGGAGGTTTGCGAAGCTGATTGGTCATTCTGTCACTGGGCTATAGTTGGGCTACATCTGGCTGATATTTGGGCTACATTTGTTTTTTTGTGTGTCTGGCGGCCATCTTTGGGCTACATTGGGCTACATTGGGCTTCATTGGGCTACATTGGGCTACATTTGGGCTCCAACATATATATAGGCCAATGTAGCCCAATATATATTTTTCAAAGTTAATTTTCGTAAAAACCACTGGAGCATATATCTTGAGACATAGCAAAGGCACATCGGGCTACCAGTCCCTACAATTTTGCCAAGTTTCGTGGAAATCCATTCAGCCGTTCGAGCTAAAAGTGAGTCCAGCCGCCCTATGGAAATGAAGGAAATGAATGGGTAATTTGTAATTAGCAAATAGCTAATCGCAAACTAGGAATGGTAAAGAATCGCTATTTATTCCTTAAAGTTCGCTATTTAGGAAATGCAAAAAACTTTGATGATACATATGGCGGTTCATCTCTAACAAGATAAGAAGCATAGGGATACATTTATGATGACTGGCGCATCACCAGGGATGTGTTAGTCATTCTGTGCCGCTGTTCCGTCACCTATGGTGTGCTGCATTTACAATGCGGCGCATCATGGGGCAAAAACAGCACAGATGCGTGATGTATCTGTGCCGTAAAGGTGGCGCATTGCTGGAGTTGTATCGCAAGTGTGATGAAGCTCCAGCAAGGGTCGGGGGTGCCCCTGTCGCAGGGTTTCTGTTCTCACACAGAACTGTGGACAGAGGATTGGAACCTCGGCGAATTAGGGTGTCCCAAAACTCACGTTAGTAATCAAAAACTCCTTAGCAAGCTAGGTACAGTGTCACATTGGATATAACAAACTCTCAATGTTTAGACAATCCAGAATATGAACTTATAGTACCTCAGGATATGTGGAACTCATGAACAGTCGGTCGTTATATATTTCTTAGAAACCAGAACATGGAGTTAAGAAGAACACATGTGTATTTGAAATGTTTATTTACTAATGCCGTCTTCTCAGGCGTAGTATCTTAGATAATACAAGTACACATATTATCAGTAGCAAAATTACCAGCATAGTTACTAGTACATAAAAAGCGAATGGTGATAGTATGTTAACATGCTGTAAATGAATGAGTTAGCAACACTTATAAGCAGCCGCGGGCCGTGGAGGGAGTTACGGTGAGGCAGGGAGGCGGGGAGGGGGAGAAGCAGGGTGGAGAATACAAGTACACATATTATCAGTAGCAAAATTACCAGCATAGTTACTAGTACATAAAAAGCGAATGGTGACAGTATGTTAACATGCTGTAAATGAATAAGAGTTAGCAACACTTATAAACAGCCGCGGGCCGTGGAGGGAGTTACGGTGGGGCAGGGAGGCGGGGAGGGGGAGGGGCAAGGTAGAGAGGGCTCCACCCTGCTTCTCCCCCTCCCCGCCTCCCTGCCTCACCGTAACTCCCTCCACGGCCCGCGGCTGCTTATATCTCACCCTCCCTAATACACATATTATATTATTTGCTAAGAAGGTCTCTTTGTGTTGGTTTAGGGCGTGCCCATACTTTAGTGTCTTAGATTTGAAGGAATCACATCAGCATACACCAGCTCTCTCTTCATGTGAACCGCATCAACTGTTGTGTATGTGTGTTCGGCAAAGCAATATAAAACCCGCCTCATGCCCAGAATTGGCAGAAGTTGCACTTATGTTATGAGTATGAAGTCGTGGAGATCAGACCTCATAACAATTCTGTATCGTGTTGTTCTTGAAACTTTAGCACTCGCTGTACAGATATAGTTTAACAAGCAAAGCAGATAGTAGAGCAATAACATATTATTCTCATGTAAACCACGATGAACTAATAGGTGGAAAGCTAAAGCAACAACTAAGTGTCGTGTGCAGAAGTTGCAAAAAAGGAAAAATGGCGTTTAAACCGGTAATGAGCCCATGCTAACTTAACACGGTGTAAAGATATCCAGGACCTAGATGACACCTCCCCATGATCCGGAAACGAACTGAATAAGATAATAGAAGTGCCATCTCATGAGAGCAGATTGCAAGTTTATATGTGGACGGTCCGCAAGGTAAAGCATTAAAAACTAGGAAAATTTAATGCTAAAGAAAAATAAAACAGCCAAGTACTTTATCGAGTCTTAAGCCAATAGGCAAGGTAAATAATAAAAACTTGACAAATAAGTCAATGAATTGTCAATGAAATGCTAGTACTCAGCATATCAAACATGAAAAAGGTCTATGACATAACTGTGTATGCAAAATAAGCTGCAACAGCCTCCAATAGGAAGTCACCGTCTTCATCCGAAAACAGTTCAGCCATCCAATTTAAAAGCGGAAAAGAACATACGTGCTCTCCCAGCACCGGATCCTCTATCACCATCAGAGGACAGCTCGGTGGGTTTTCAAGAAAGCTCTGTTCCAAGAAAGACTGTGCTGCCGCCAGTAAATTCCAGGGACCAAGTAGTCCATGCATCAATGCCACAGCCATAATCCTTTCGCCAGGACAAACCAACTCGTGAGTAATGATAGGAGTCATCAGCTGATTAAAGTCGACGTCAGGAGAAACCGGTCCGCAGAGACACAAATCAATGGCCCAATCGAAATCACAGGTCAGGCAGTGAAATACAGGCTGGACACAGGTGAAGTAGGAGAATCGAAAAGATAATCCATATGCCGTGCTTAATATCGCCAACGGCATTGTGCCATAATATTCTAGCATGCGATTGCGGAACAGTGTCAGCAGCTGCAGGGTGGGAGGTTGCATAGGAGGGACATCCATATTTAAAAATGTAAAAAAGCACAAGAGCGTCCGCTGGTAATGCAAGTAAAAATGCCAATCCACGAACCAGAGTGGAGAAAATAGAATGAAAGGAAGCAGGGATGACTCCAAAGATTTTCTCAAATGAAGTCACGAGACCACTGGTAACAACTTTAAAAAAGTGCGCCAGGGTCTTTGTGGAGGATGCGTTAAAGATAGTCGGAACCATCTTGCTGAAATTGAAAGGCAAATCTGAATTGAAAAGGGTCTGCACCTCTGTACGGGTGTTCGCTATGTGAAGCACGAAAGTTTCACGGGCCGAACTCAAGGCCACCTCTCTCTGAGACAAAAGAGCTCTTATTCTTGCCATGCCGTTGAAATCTGTCCCAAGGTTGGTATTTGTGGCCAGATTGAAAACTCCCTATGTTCATGTGTGGGAGGAAATAGAACATTTCTGCAGCAAATAACCCGTTCACTTACTGTTACGATAAAATGAATACTTTTAATTAACTCAGAACAATCTTCATTATTGAGCATCAAATAACTACCATTTTCCAACAACTTGAACGTGGGGATGATAGCAGGAACTGGCGTGCCTTGCAACACGCAAGCCATATTTGGTCGGTGTTTGTTGCATGAACCGTGTAACTGTATGTGCCTACACATTAGTGAATGATCTGGCGTCTCAGTGCATTCCTCTCCATTCAGATAAACTTCTTGATCATCTTTGAAACATCTGTATGTGTATGGAAGCGACCAGACCTCATGAAGAAAAGCACTACCTAAAGGTTCATAACGACCTATTGGTATATATTTCATACAATTTGAAAACTTATATAAAGCAAAAGGCAGCGTTATTAAACCGTGGATAAGGCACGTTGCCAAAAAACCCGCAATCCTCTGCTGATGATGTCACTGAGCATGTCATGAATGATGTAATATGTGACATCATCAGCAGTGGATTACGGGTAATAGTATCTCTAGTTTACTCCCCTATAGCTGTCTTTCTTTTAACATAAGTGTCTGTTTCCTTCCCTTATACTTACTGTTTTTGGTTCGCTTCTGGTTCGCGTACCGGCGAGCGAACTGGGAAGCGAACTAAGAGAAATAGAGGTTGGCACAGTTCCAAATATTGTACCAATTTTTTAATAACGGGGAGGTAGTTCTGAAAATAACTTTTTTTTAAATTGTTTTTGTTGTTTTATATTTTTTTTATTATTTTTCGGAACTTTTTTTACTTTTTTTGAATTTTTCTGAACAGTTTTATATTTTTTGGGGTTTTTGTTGGAGGGGGCAATGAAAACGATTCATTGTAAAGGGCTCAACAGGAGCAACAAAACAAAAAAAGAAGTATTTATTATTTTGGGCGTTTCGTACAAACTTGCATATGATAGTCAATAGCTCTGTTGATCAGAGTGATGCTTTTTTCTCCGTAGGAAATGAATCCATCGCAAAATACGCAGATGTGTTTTACTTCACCAAATTTCATTTGTATATTTGGCACCATCTCCCTGCCCTCTGGTCCCGTTACTTCCGGTACAACAGATCTTCTGGCCATAATAGGGAGATTATCTAGGTCGTTCCGAAACTGTGCAGCACTGTAGTTGTTAGGATGCCACCTAGTCATATGGCGATGCATTGTGTAGTTTCCGAAACTGTATTTTTTCTCGGTTCCTCTGGACAGTCTATCTTGACATATAAGGCAAGTTACGTATCTTGCATTTACTTTTTTCTGACCTTTGGGAATTTTAAAAAATTGCCAAATGAAGTTTTCTTTCCGGTGAGACGTCCTGGGCTGCTCAGGCAAAAACTGCCTCTCTTCGTGCTCGTCGTCCTGTTCCTCTTCTTCTTCTTCTTGTTGAATTATAACTTGAGCAGGTGGTCCACTCTTCCTTGGATGTGGTGGAGGTGGTGGGGAAGCACCAGCTGAAGCTACTAAAGAAGCCATTGCTCAGTGATCACAAAGGGTCTTTCTCTCACAATGATGAAAGTCAGAGTGAGGAAAGAAGGAGGGATTTTCATCATTTGGGAAAAACAAGAGTTCTCAACCAATCAAAAGTGTTCATTTTAGATTATATGACCTAGTCTTACATCATTAGGAAACCAAAAGTGAAATGAACCAATGAAAAGTGTTATTACCAAGTCACATGACTTGCTGTGTTTACGTTAAGCGCTTTGCAGGGCCTCCCGGTTTGCTTCCAGAAACCTGCGCTTTGCGACTCGCTTCGCGTACCAGTTCGCTAACGTAGCACGTCATATGACGTATCACGCGACAACGTGAAACGTCATGCGGACGGGAGGCGTCACGATGTTGTTTTCTAACGCGGCACTTGCGGTAAAGAAACGTTTACCGGCTCGCGGTCTATTTCGCGGCATCAAGGTCAGCTAACGGGAAGCTTCCTGATTCGCGAAGCGGGAACGAAGAAAAAAAAATATTTTAAAAAAAATTTATTCATAAACATATAAAATATATTTTTGGATTTAAAGAAGAATACATTTTACAGCTACAGATATTAGCTGTTAAAAAACCAATGAAATTCACAGAAAAAACCATAGGTTATAGACCATATATAGTTAGGAATTAGCATTTACAAAACCTTGAAAATTCACTGAAAAAACCATAGGTTATAGACCATATATAGTTAGGAATTAGCATTTAGAAAACCTTATTTTACTCACACAAAACCATTGAAATTCCATATATAGTTAGTTGCACTAACTATATATCGCGCACCCGCAATCCACTGCTGATGATGTCACATATTACATCATTCATGACATGGTCAGTGACATCACTGATGACATCACTGATGACATCTCAAATGACATCACTGATGACATCACTGATGACATCTCATTTGACATCAATGACCACATCACTGATGATATCATTCATGTGACAATACAATGCATCTCCTCACATTTTAATATAACCTCTGTTTCACCCAGTGTTAAAAAGAGAGTATAATTTTTGAAACCATTGACACACCAATACTAGTTACTACATACGCACTCACTGATTGCTACGTCTACACACACCTTCACTCATTCACCCATACAATCATTCCTACATACAATCACTCATCTTTACAACACTATCATATGCACTCATACACCTATACAGACACTCACAGTCTGCCACTCATCCATGGAGTTACTCACACACCTAGTCAGTCATGTAAAGAATCAATGACACTTCCATTTTCTTGTCTATACAGTTAAACATAGAGCACCTTACATTTTCAAACATATACTAACACATACTTACCTTCTTATACAATCATTGATACAAGTACAGATTGATCTGCACAGAGTCACACACCTCCCAGCTAGCCACACACACACTCAGTCTCCCATACAAATACTTGGGCAATCAATCAATAACCCATATAGTTACTCATATAGCTACTGATCAACACATGCAGCAGTTTACAGAACAACAGACATAATGATGCACAAATTAAGACAGTTTAGTCACTAACCCATGCAGTCAGTGAGACACATTTAATCACTCACTCATACAGTCAGTCATGCACCTCCTAAATCCTTCGTCCAGACACTTACACATCCACTCATTCTTCAATATGTAAGACATATTTAAACTTTATAGAAACAAAAAATCACTGGATGTTGTTATCAGTGATGTCATCAGTGATGTCATTTGAGATGTCATCAGTGATGTCATCAGTGATGTCACTGACCATGTCATGAATGATGTAATATGTGACATCATCAGCAGTGGATTGCGGGTGCGCGATATATAGTTAGTGCAACTAACTATATATGGAATTTCAATGGTTTTGTGTGAGTAAAATAAGGTTTTCTAAATGCTAATTCCTAACTATATATGGTCTATAACCTATGGTTTTTTCAGTGAATATATATATATATGTGTTTTACTTCACCAAATTTCATTTGTATATTTGGCACCATCTCCCTGCCCTCTGGTCCCGTTACTTCCGGTACAACAGATCTTCTGGCCACAATAGGGAGATTATCTAGGTCGTTCCGAAACTGTGCAGCACTGTAGTTGTTAGGATGCCACCTAGTCATATGGCGATGCATTGTGTAGTTTCCGAAACTGTATTTTTTCTCGGTTCCTCTGGACAGTCTATCTTGACATATAAGGCAAGTTACGTATCTTGCAAATAAGGTTTTCTAAATGCTAATTCCTAACTATATATGGTCTATAACCTATGGTTTTTTCAGTGAATATATATATATATATAATATATATATATTCACTGAAAAAACCATAGGTTATAGACCATATATAGTTAGGAATTAGCATTTAAAAAACCTTATTTTACTCACACAAAACCATTGAAATTCCATATATAGTTAGTTGTACTAACTATATATCGCGCACCCGCAATCCACTGCTGATCATGTCACATATTACATCATTCATGACATGGTCAGTGACATCACTGATGACATCACTGATGACATCTCAAATGACATCACTGATGACATCACTGATGACATCTCAAATGACATCACTGATGACATCATGACACACCAATACCAGTTACTACATATGCACTCACTGATTCCTACGTCTACACACACATTCACTCATTCACCCATACAATCACTCATACATACAGTCACTCATTATTACAACACTATCATATGCACTCATACACCTATGCAGACACTCACACACTGCCACTCATCCATGGAGTTACTCACACACCTAGTCAGTCCTGTAAAGAATCAATCACACTTCCATTTCCTCATCTATACAGTTAAACACAGAACACCATACTTCAGTGACATCACTGATGACATCACTGATGACATCTCAAATGACATCACTGATGACATCATGACACACCAATACCAGTTACTACATACGCACTCACTGATTCCTACGTCTACACACACATTCACTCATTCACCCATACAATCACTCATACATACAGTCACTCATTATTACAACACTATCATATGCACTCATACACCTAGTCAGTCCTGTGAAGAATCAATCACACTTCGACTTCCTCATCTATACAGTTAAACACAGAACACCATACTTTTTCACACATATACTAACACATACTTACTCTCTTATACAATCACTGATACAAGTACACATTGATATGCACAGAGTCACACACCTCCCAGCCAGCCACACACACACTCAGTCTTCCATACATCCACTCATTCTTCAATATGTAAAACATATTTAAACTTTACAAAAACACACAGACACTAGATGATGTCATCAGTGATGTCATTTGAGATGTCATCAGTGATGTCATCAGTGATGTCATTTGAGATGTCATCAGTGATGTCACTGACCATGTCATGAATGATGTAATATGTGACATGATCAGCAGTGGATTGCGGGTGCGCGATATATAGTTAGTACAACTAACTATATATGGAATTTCAATGGTTTTGTGTGAGTAAAATAAGGTTTTTTAAATGCTAATTCCTAACTATATATGGTCTATAACCTATGGTTTTTTCAGTGAATTCTCAAGGTTTTGTAAATGCTAATTCCTAACTATATATGGTCTATAACCTATGGTTTTTTCAGTGAATTTCAATGGTTTTTCAATAGCAAATATCATAAACTGTCGATTGTCAAGTACGTGGTAAGAAAAAACATTTTCGTGTTTATGCACACTGATCTGCTTTCAATGCTGCCCCCCCTCATTTCTAATAGGAGTACTCTCTCTTTGCAGATAGTGAAGGGTAGTTAACGCAGGCCTTTGCCCCCGTTGTAATCCGTCGTGCCTGCTTCTCTCTCCATTTGATTGATTGTTATCCAAGCATTTACTGTTTTAGAATTGGTTCTCTTTGGTTCATTCTCTATTTACAAACAAGCACAGAGTCGCAATACTCTGTTTAGTCTTTGCAGATAGCGAAAAATCGTGTAAAAAAACAAAAGGAATCGAGCAAAATCAGTAGGCCACTAATGGGATCTCTTTTTGACCTCGCTAAAATAGAAACATTAGGAACAACCTGTTGAAAATAGCAATGTGTATGTACATAAGCGGCGTTCATTTGTGTTCACAGTACCCCTTGTTGATTGTTTGAATCGAGCATTGAATTGTTCGAAGTTAGTTCTCTTAAGGATCTTCTCTGCCTGCAAACGGGGAAGAATAGGAATATTCTCTCTCCCTTTGCAGATAGTGAAGGGTAGGTAACGCAAACCTTTAACACGTCGTGCCTATTTCGTTCCTCATTGATTGATTGTTTGCCTGAACATTGACTGTTTGGGAATTGGTTCTTTTTGGAGGTATTCCCTGTTTGCAAATAAACGTAGGAAAATCTTTCCAAGTAGTGAAAGGGTAGGTAATGCAGACCTTTCTCCCCCGTTGTAATCTGTCATGCCTATCTACTCCCCACTGATTGATGCACCTGTTTCACCCGGACCATTTACTAGAGATAGGTCATCTGGCCCGACCAGAGAGCACCCCTAGTGAAAAGGACATATGCAATAATAACGAAGTGATCACTGTATCCTGTTAACAGAAACTTTAGCATGAAACAACCTGGAAAGAAAGGAATAGGAAAACGAAAATCAGTAGGCCACTGATGAACTTTTTATTAAATAACAAACAAAGAAACGATAACAATACGTAATGATAAAACCTATTATTGTCCTAGAAACAAGAAACGTTAGAAGTAAGCCCGTAATAAGAAACCTGAAAACAGTAAGAGAAACCAAGTGTGACATTGCAACGGCCACAAGGCAACGAGGCTTCATCGCCCCTCACTGCCCCAAAACGTGTCTGTCCCACCGCCTGCCACGGCCAAATAACGGCAAACTGGGAAAGATACAAGTCAGCAGACATCGGCCCCATTCTGGAAACTTCCAAAGTGCAACAGTTTTGCGGCTACGCCCAGCCGGAAGCAACACATATAAGGCGGGTCCTGCTGCCAACCGTCGGCAGAAGATCATCACGTAGGGTGTAGCCGGAGGAAAGGCCGAGGCCAATGGGACCCGGCCAAGGGGATTGCTACGACAACCCTGGAGAGTTGCAAGGGGGGAATGTCTGTGTCCTCGACCCTCCCCTCTCTCTCCCAGTCCGGCCACCATCAACCAGAGGCCGAGGCCGACGGGATCCGGCCGCGGTGGCGGTAACCCTGGAGAATTGCAGGTTAGACCCTCTCTCTCCCAGTCTGGGCCAGCATCCATGGAGGGCCTGGGAGTGGAGAGGCCACTGCACGAAAGGCCCAGGAGAGGCACCACACGCCAAGGCCTGCCCCACCGGATGAGCCAAGGAACCCGTTCATGGGGCCAGAGCAAAGGGCGTCCGGCCGCCATCCACCGGAGGTCCGGCCCAAAGACGGACGGGACATTTCTTCTTTCTTTTATAATGGCTGCGACAACACTGGGGGGGGGATGTCTTGCACATGCCTCCGACCCCCCCCCCTCGTCCTCATCGCCTGGTCCGGCCATAACAAATGTCAAGCGAGACGCCGTGGGGTGCACTGGGTGGGAGAGACGGTGCGAACAGGCCTCTCCCGCCTCCCCAGGTGGAGGCTTCCCAGCTACACCCTCAGCGCTCCAGGCGCCCGGAAAAAGGTTCTTCCACTGTGGCGATGCTGCAACGTCTCGCCCGGCAGGGTGGAGCCCGTCCGCTCATTTGACCCCGCGATCGCCGGTAGCTACCGAACTCTCAAAATGGCGGTCGACCTGGCAAGAGCGGGCCCAACATAAAGAAATGGCCCGGTCACTGGTTGACTCCACCACCGTAGTCCTCCACGACCTTGAAGATTCTAGAGGAGCCGCGGGAGTCCCCGACCCCCGCAGACACCCCCGATGGGGAATGACTGCCATGATCGCCCGTGGAGTGACGAAACTGTAGCCGCGGGACGTCGGCGCTCCCATGCTGGCGCCAGCCTCAGTTTGAATGACTAGAATCCTGCAGACCACAGTTCGGATCAGTTCCGGTGAAAGCACAGTGTGACCCGGTAGGAAAAATTGTTGCACCCCCTCCCATTTTTGACTGATGGTTCAAACCACCGATCCTTTCCTTTGCCCTTTTAACGGAACTTTGGACTGCCTCCCCCCCCCCGGGGCGCCCCACGCCGTTATTCGGAGGGCGGCAACTTACTGGACATCACCTTGGTGCCATCCACATTTCAGCGCGTTCTGCTGCCTTGGAACTATTCACACAACAGACCGCTACTGACGACCCACCCCCCGGGACGCCCCACGCCGGATACCCAAATCAGTGCGGCACCCAGGCAACATCACCTGGGTGCCGTCCAGAAATCTGGACGTTGTGCTGCCTTGGGACTATTCGCACAACCGACCGCTACTGACCATTGTTCCTTCTTTTTCCCTAAAAATGTTTAAATGTTTTTACTGTTTTTGTTTTGTTGTATATATTTATAAGTTATTAAAGTTTTATATTCCTACTACTTTGTTGGAGTGCTATATATTTTTAATGTGACACATATTTGTAAAAACTTTGATGTACAAAGAGTCATCCCTGGAATCTTCCGCTTCAGGCTCGGTCCCCTCCCCAATCACAATACAGGATGGTTTTCAGATAGTAGGAACACGTGTGGTGTGACGGATCTCATCGGGTGTGGGCCTTGATCTACTATAACTCCTTTGAAGAGGGGTGATTCTTTACAGCTGGGGCCATAAACTACATCTGCAGGGCTAGCTGATAGCCTGGGACCGGCCTGGACAATCGGACATAGAGGAAGAGGAGTGTCAGAGGGTGCGGTAGTGAATAGGGCGAAAGGGAGGTGTCGGGCGGGCACAGGGTGTGATTCTCAGGGAAGAGCAGCGCAGATGGGGGGAGGTTTATTGCCCATGCATAAGACAGAGAGCGGGGGTGACCAGTGCCTGGGGGAGATGCTTGCGAGGGTGGGGAGCCATGCTAAGGATCGACAGCGTGCAGAGAGTGGGTCTGGTCAAGGCATCTAAAATGGCTGCCGTGCACGACAAAAGTGTGGCATTTGAAAAAAGGCAAGATGGCGCAGACAATGTTTTTCAACACTTCCTGATTTCCTTCGAATCGAACGTTAACAGACGTTGGGGCATATTACCAAAGTTAAGCGATATTTATCGCTAACGATGCTTAGCAACGAATTTTTTACCGCTAAGCATCGTCAGAAATTATCGCAGATAAACCTTGCTATTATCAAGGTTTATCGCAAATGCGATAAAAAACGGCCGCAATGCATGAATATCGCTGAAAAGTCAGCGATATTCATGCATTACCGAGCTAATGCTCTTAGCCAGGTTATCCACCTCCCATTGGATAACATGGCTAAGAACTGCTCAGGGCAGGTGTTAGTTTTTGGAGATATTCGCGCTTAGCGCGAATATCTCCAAAAGTTGGTAATAGGAGATAGATATCTTGCATGTTGTAATGCAAGTTATTGTGGTATATGGAACTCATACCATAATCTCTCAGGAAAGCAGGAACTGATCCTTTTGGGACCGCCTGAGAAGGCCTAGGGGGTGAGGGGTACTCTACTTTGCCCCCTTTTCACGTTCTGAACTATTTTATTTTACTCTCTTCTGTAATTACACAAAATGGCAGCGATAGGATGCATCAGAGACAGACAGTGAGAGAAAGGAGGCCGGAGATGAAGAAGAGATGTCAAATACACATTGGAGATAATATAGTGGGAGAAGGGAAGTAAATATGAGTAAACTTACTATGTAACATAAAAATGTTGCACTCTATACTATAAGTCTCATTTTATACTACAATCACTTCGCTACAACGTCATAAATTAAAAATAAAAATGAATAATGTCTCAAACAATTTTTGATTTCTAAATATAAATTTATTCTTCTGAATTTTCATAATTTGAAAGAACTAGTAACATGTCCTCATCAGGAATTTCCTCTTCAATCATCTCATCAGGGATCTCCTCATGAAAAGTCTGCAATGATGATTCTTGTAACTCTATGGTCTCCAAACATTCGATAAATTCGCCGTCAAGAGATTGATCAAAAAAATCATTCAAGTCATCTCCTCCTTGTGAGAATATTTCATTATTGGTGCTGTCAATTTCAATAAATGTAGTGGATAATTCAAAAGAAATTGCCACGGTCTCTTCATTGTGATCCATTTTATTTTGAAATTTCTTGCTGTAAATTGCAGAAAAAAATAATCACTTTCATTTATCGTTTTTAGTAATACATAATATAAAACTAACTTTATAAAGTATTTAGTATAACAGAAGGACTGTAAATAAATAACAGAAAACATTTTTCAAATTATCTTAAAGTGTACAACATAGTTCCCCTTACAAATTAACAACTCACCTTTTTGAAAGTAGGAGAAGCGTTAGTACTGTGTAAATCAAACACCAGAAATTGAGCACCAAAAATTCCTCACAAATGTACCTCAGACAGTAGTATGACAAAATGGCTGTGGTTTCCTCTCATTTTAGATATATACATAACCAATTAACTTTCATCACACACAAATACAAAACCAAAGCAACATTTTAATTGGTTCTAAATTTCAACACTTTCAAATGTGTTTTCCCCATGCAATTTTCCATAGGACATTTAGATACGTCTACAGCCTGAATGGCTGAACGGAATTACACCAAACTTGGCAAAATGGTACATCAAACCTAGGGGGTCAGGGAGGATCTACTATGCCCCCTTATGGTCATTTGCCCCTTCGCTTTGGCCTCCTCTTGTCTCTCGATCCTACTGAGAGACAAGATGGCGGCCGCTACGGACTGTTTGGAATGTTTACAGACGCCGGAGAACCAATCAGCTTCGCTTCACAAAGCTCCGTAACGCGAAAAGTACGCGAAGCGGAGCGCTGCCCGGTCCGCTGTCACAGATATATATATTTTTTTGAACGTTAATTTCTCAAAATCCACTGGAGCACATATATTGAGACATAGCAAAGGCACATTGGGCTACCGGTCCCTACAATTTTGCCAAGTTTCGTGCAAATCCATTCAGCCGTTCGATTATTATTATTATTTTTTTTTTTTTGCCCCGCGGGGCCCTTTTAAAACCTCCACATCAAACCTAGGGGGTCAGGGAGGATCTACTATGCCCCCTTATGGTCATTTGCCCCTTCGCTTTGGCCTCCTCTTGTCTCTCGATCCTACCGAGAGACAAGATGGCGGCCGCTACGGACTGTTTGGAATGTTTACAGACGCCGGAGAACCAATCAGCTTCGCTTCACAAAGCTCCGTAACGCGAAAAGTAGGCGAACTGGAGCGCTGCCCGGTCCGCTGTTACAGATATATATCTTTTTTTGAACGTTAATTTCTCAAAATCCACTGGAGCACATATATTGAGACCTAGCAAAGGCACATCGGGCTACCAGTCCCTACAATTTTGCCAAGTTTCGTGCAAATCCATTCAGCCGTTCGGGCTAAAAGTGAGGCCAACCGCCCTATGGAAAACTCAATGTTAAAAACACGTTTTGGGTCCCCCCTTTTTTCTCAGCCTCCCCTTGACGAAACCCCCCCATATTTTCAGGGGCTTCTCAGAAACAAAATGTTCCATTTTCCTGAAAATTTCAGCCAATTCCGTCCACAAACGCCAAAGTTATTAGACATAGAATTTTGAAAAATCCCATAGAGAAAAAATCCTAACTATATATACCTACTGGCGACCGCCAGTAGGTAATATGTATATATCCTTCCAAAGATGCCCCAGATCTTAGAAACGCCACTCCACCAGGGATGATTTTCACAAATCTTTATTCCCAGTGCCACAAACACAGCCCCAATTGGTGTCTGTCTCTACGCGTTTCGGTGCACCTGCACCTTAATCATGGGAGAGGAAGACAGGTAAAATCGGGATTGGAACATCACGTCATTGTCCCAATTGGCATTCACTCTCCAGTGAGTGGTATGTGATGTGATGTGAGGCGACATTTATATAGTGCACTATCACTCCAAGGAGCATCTTGGCGCTTAGACTCACCCAGCTGAGTTGATGATCCGTAGCTGTACTGTCCACCTAGGGAATTAGCATTCACACTAGTGCTTTACATGCTGGTTACGACAGGCTATAAATCCAGGTTATAAGGACTTTCCTGAAACCTTGTTCAGCTGTAAACTGGCGCAACTGGTCGGGTAGTTTATTCCACACCCTCGCTCCAATCACTGCCAGGGATTTTCCTCCCTTCGTGGAAAGTCTGAATTTAGGAACGATGAGTAGGTTGGCTGAGGCGGACCTAAGATTTCGGAGAAGATAATATCTCATAAAACTTTTATGGAGATATATCGGGCCCTGCAAGTGAAAAGCCCTATAGGTGATAGTTAGTACCTTAAACAAAATGCGTTTATGGATAGGGAGCCAGTGGAGGGCATCCAGTGCAGCAGATGCCGAAGACCTCTATGCCAGGAAATGAAGTCCATAATTAAACCTTCCGATAGGTTCCGCGATTTTTACCCCATTGTTTTGACTCCCGATTTATTTACAGTGTTCCTAGCCCTCCAGTGGGCTTCAGGGCTGGTTTGTGGCTCAAAATGCAATCCCTTGTGCTGGCATGCTGTGATGATACACAGCCTCACAGGTCTGTTCCCATTTTACAGCGGTGAGTTTCTCGTGGCTTTGAGCTTGCCACGTGTATTCATCCTTCCAAAGATGCCCCAGATCTTAGAAACGCCACACCACCGGTGATGATTTTCACAAATCTTTATTCGCAGTGCCACAAACACAGCCCCAACTGGTGTCTGTCCATAAGCGTTTTGGAAGGATATATATATATATATATATATATATATATATATATATATATATATATATATATAGTACCTACTGGCGGTCGCCAGTAGGTAGTTATAGTTAGGATTGATTTCCATAGGAAATCCGCAACATTCTATTGGGAATAACTTTGGCACCGGTGGACGAATCTTCGCAAATTTCTCAAAGAAGATGGCCCGCTCCACTCCGCTCCTTCCCTGAAAGTTTCGAGGGGGTTCGTCAAGCAGGGGCCGAGATAAAAGGGGGGTACCAAAACGTGTTTTCCCCATGTTAATTTCCATAGGGCGGTTGGACTCACTTTTAGCCCGAATTGCTGAATGGATTTCCACCAAACTTGGCAAAATTGTAGGGACTGGTAGCCCGATGTGCCTTTGCTATGTCTCAAGATATGTGCTCCAGTGGATTTTGAGTAATTTAGGTTCAAAAAAATATATATATCAATGAGCGCGCCCCGGTACGCGCACCGGGGTGCGTACCGGCGCGCTACGCGAGTACGCGAGCGGAAAGCTGATTGGCTCTCGGGTGTCTGTCAACATTCCAAACAGTCCGGAGCGGCCGCCATCTTGTGTCTCGGTAGGATCGAGACACAAGAGGTGGCAAAAACAAAGGGGGAAATGACCAAAAGGGGGCAGGGTAGACCCCCCCTGACCCCTAGGTTTGATGTGGGGGCCATAAAAGGGCCCCGCGGGCCAACCCAATTTTTTTTTTTTCAATTTTCGCGGGGGGAGCGCCCGGTACGCGCACCAGGGAGCGTACCGGGGAGCGTACGAGGGGGGAAAAAGAATGACAGATTTTTTTTCAAAAAAAGCATTTTTTTATAAATTGGAGGTAGTTCTAAAAAGAACTGTTTTTTAATTCTTTTTGTTGTTTTATATTTTTTTATTGTTTTTTGGAACATTTTGTACTTTTTTGGCTTTTATAAACAATTTTATATTTTTTTTGTTATTTTTATGGGGACAAACAAAAAACAGGGAATTGTAAATGGCTCAACTGGAGCAAAAAAAAAACAGGAACAAATTAAGGTTTCTTGGGTCACACGTGGTTGTCACCAGCACGGTTGATGAGCTTAATGCTTTGCTCACCATAAGTAATTGTTTGCCCACAAAAAATACAAACAAATTTGAATTGTGCAAACCCGGGTTGTATGTTTGGGACCATCTCCCTTGCCTCTGGACCAGATAGAGTGGGTTGTTTACTTTGGGAGGTGCTCGGAGAAGATTGGGGAGGGTTCCTGGCCATTTCTCGGACCTCTGCTCTAGCATAGTTGTTAGGGTGCCGGCGTTGCATGTGGCGAATCATGGTGTTATTGCCAAACAAATATTTTTTGTTAGGGTTCCCCCTTGAAAGTTCAGTGCCACAGATTAGGCAAGTAACCCTTGGCGCATTTACTTTCTTCTGGTCCTTTGGGATAGAAAAAAACTCCCAAATAATGTGCTGCTTTGGCCTATATGGGGTATTATCTTCTGGCAGGAAGCTCCTCCTCCCCTACTCCTCCTCCTCCTCCTCCTCTTCTTCATCTCCACCACTGTGGTGTTGTGGAGGTCCTCTTGGTGGTGGTGGTGGTGGTGGCTGAGATGCTCCTGCTGCTGCTGCTACTGAAGCCATTTTAAAGTACAAATTGGGAATAGCTCTCCAAACAGGTCTTCCTCAGTCAAAGGACAAAGTGAGAAGAAGGAAAAAAAGGTGGGGGCTTTCCTCATTTGGAAAACAAAACTGTCCTGAACCAATGAAAAGTGTTATTTTCAGGTCACATGACTCGGGCCTTCATCATTTGGAAACAAAAACTGTTCTGAACCAATAAAAAGTGTTAATTTCAGGTCACATGACTCGACGCGCTTATGCTACGCGACCCGGGGCGCGCCCCGGGGCGCGTACGTAGCGCGTTCGTATGCGCGTGGGTGCTTCCGGGCGCGCTTACGCCGTGCGTATCACGCGGACGCGGCTACGCGATACGTCACGATGATGTTTTCGTTCGCGGCAATAGCGCTAACGGGACGGGACGCTCCCCGGTATGCGCCCCAGGGCGCGCCTCAAAATTGCGCTGACCGGGGCGCTCCCCGGTACGCGCCCCGGGAGCGCACCAGGGCAACAAAAAAAAAAGAAGAATATACATATAAAAAATAGTATTACATAAATATACAATATAGGATTCATTAAAAAAAATATTATATTTGACAGCAATAGAAATTTGCTATTAAAAAACCTATAAAATTCACTGAAAAAACCATAGGTTTCACACCAGTTATAGTTAGGAATTAGCATTTTAAAAACCTATTAAATTCACTGAAAAAACCATAGGTTTCACACCAGTTATAGTTAGCTGGAAATTTTACTCTCATAAAACCAATGAAATTCCCACGTTATAGTTAGTTGGACTCACTATAACATGCGTGTGCAATGCACTGCTGATGACGTCACATATTACATCACTCATGACATGGTCAGTGACATAACTCATGACATCACTGATGACACCATCCTTGTGACAGAGTGACAGACCTCCTTTCACGGTAATGTATTCAAAAATAGAAACTAAAATTTTCAAAAAAATGGAGATACCCATACCAGTTACAACAACCAATTCAATAATTCCACCATCTATATACACATCCACTCATTCACCAACAGTTCTATATAGTCACTCATACATATACTCACTCATCATATGTAGTGATACACTTATACATCCTCTTACACACCGACAGTCATCCTAAAGATACTCTCACACATACTCACACATGCAAATAAACTATTGAACATCCATTTATTTGCATATACAGCTATTCACACACTACCACTTTATTTCTAAGGAAACTTACACATACTTACTCTCTTAAACAATCACTTATAGAAACACATACTAATTTAAACAGGAACTCTTACAATACCTCACTCTCACATATGCTCACTTATATACATCAATATTCACATATACTAGATTAAGACATATGTAGATACTGATAAAGACACTAGTGAGACAGTCATTGACTCACTAACACACACATATACACACTCATCCACCCATACAGTCCTGCACATATGCTGTCTTCAAAACACATACAAACAGTGAGTCAGTCATTTATGCAGCTATGTGCTAAGTAATACCCCCAACAAACCATACAGACCTTTACATATACATATATAAAACATATTTATTTTTCAGAAAGACACACATTCACTGGATGGTGTCATCAGTGATGTCATGAGTGATGTCACTGACCATGTCATGAGTGATGTAATATGTGACGTCATCCGCAGTGCATTGCACGCGCAAGTTATAGTGAGACCAACTAACTATAACGTGGGAATTTCATTGGTTTTATGCGAGTAAAATGTCCAGCTAACTATAACTGGTGTGAAACCTATGGTTTTTTCAGTGAATATATATATATATATATATATATATATATATATATATATATATATATATATATTACCTACTGGCGGTCGCCAGTAGGTATATATAGTTAGGATTTTTTCTCTATGGGATTTTTGAAAATTCTATGTCGAATAACTTTGGTGTTTGAGGACGGAATTGGCTGAAATTCTCAGGAAAATGGCACATTTTGTTTCTGAGCAGCCCCTGAAAATTTGGGGGGGTTTCGTCAAGGGGGGGCCGAGAAAAGAGGGGGGGTCCCAAAACGCGTTTTTCCCATGCAATTTTCCATAGGGCGGTTGGCCTCACTTTTAGCTCGAACGGCTAAATGGATTTCCACGAAACTTGGCAAAATTGTAGGGACTGGTAGCCCGATGTGCCTTTGCTAGGTCTCAATATATGTGTTCCAGTGGATTTTGAGAAATTAACGTTCAAAAAAATATATATATCTGTAAGCGCGCTCCGGGCAGCTTCCCGGTTCGCGTACCTGACGCGTAACGGAACTTCACGAAGCGAACCTGATTGGCTCTCTGGTGTCTGTCAACATTCTAAACAGTCCGGAGCGGCCGCCATCTTGTCTCTCGGTAGGATCAAGAGACAAGATGCGGTGAAAAACGAAGGGGGAAATGAAGGAAAGGGGGCAAGGTAGACCCCTCCTGACCCCCTAGGATTGATGAGGGGGATATTAAAGTGCCCCGCGGGGCGAAAAAAATTTTTTGCGATTTTTCGCCATAGAGGCGCGTACCGGTACGCGAACCGGGAAGCTAACTGGCAGCGTAACGGGAGTCCGCCATCTTGTGTTTTTGGATCGTCCGGTTCGCGTACCGGGTAGCGTCCCGGTAAGCGTAACAAGAGAAACAGTAAAAATAAAAAATTAATGGAATAGATTATCAAGAAAACTTTGAAAAATTGTAGGGACTGTTTGTTTGATGTGCCTTTGCAAGGCCTCAAGATATGTGCACGCGTGGATTTTGTCTAATTAAGGTTAAAAAAAATATATATATCTGTAAGCGTGCTCCGGCGCGCTTACGTTACCGGTTTTGTTTGCGCTGCAGAGCCGATACGTCACGGTTATGCGACGCGTCATGAGGCGTCTCACGTGGCTACGTGATACGTCACGTAATAAAGAATATATTTTACAGATATAGATATTAGCTTTTAAAAAACCATTGAAATTCACTGAAAAAACCATAGGTTATAGACCATATATAGTTAGGAATTAGCATTTACAAAACCATGAAAATTCACTGAAAAAACCATAGGTTATAGACCATATATAGTTAGGAATTAGCATTTACAAAACCTTATTTTACTCACACAAAACCATTGAAATTCCATATATAGTTAGTTGCACTAACTATATATCGCGCACCCGCAATCCACTGCTGATGATGTCACATATTACATCATTCATGACATGGTCAGTGACATCACTGATGACATCACTGGTAACAACATCCAGTGACTGTATGTTTCTGTAAAGTTAAAATATGTCTTACATATTGAAGAATGAGTGGATTTATAAGTGTCTGGATGAAGGATTTAGTAGGTGCATGACTGACTGCATGAGTGAGTGATTAAATGTGTCTCACTGAGTGCATGGGTTAGTGACTAAACTGTCTTAATTTGTGCATCATTATATCTTTTGTTCTGTAAACTGCTGCATGTGTTGATCAGTAGCTATATGAGTAACTATATGGGTTATTGATTGGTTGCCCATGTATTTGTATGGGAGACTGAGTGTGTGTGTGGGTGTCTGGGAGGTGCATGACTCTGTGCATAGATGTGTGAGCAGTTGATTCACTAGATGTATGGGTTCAAAAGTGCATGTGGAAACAGCTGTATGGGCGGTTGACTATGTGCATGAGTGTATTGGTGAGTGAATGGATATCTCAGTGCTACATGTCAAAGTAAGTACATATGTAAAACACAGTACATGTGAGAGTTGACATATATAAATAACTGTGCATAAGAGCCAGTGAATGTGTGAGTGGCTGTATGGATCATTGTGAACTTGTATCCGGGATTGTATAAGAGAGTAAATATGTGTTAGTATTTGTTTGAATAAGTAAGGTGTGTATAACTGTATAGTTGAGAAAATGGAGGTGTGATTGATTCTTTGCATGACTGACTAGGTGTGTGTGTAACTTCATGGATGAGTGACAGTCTGTGAGTGTCTGTTTACACTGAGTGTATCTAAGGTTATATTAGAGTCTGAAGAAGTTCATCGTATTATCACATGAATGATGTCATCAGTGATGTGATCAGTAATGGCAAATGAGATGTCATCAGTGATGTCATCAGTGATGTCATTTGAGATGTCATCAGTGATGTCATCAGTGATGTCATTTGAGATGTCATCAGTGATGTCATCAGTGATGTCACTGACCATGTCATGAATGATGTAATATGTGACATCATCAGCAGTGGATTGCGGGTGCGCGATATATAGTTAGTGCAACTAACTATATATGGAATTTCAATGGTTTTGTGTGAGTAAAATAAGGTTTTGTAAATGCTAATTCCTAACAATATATGGTCTATAACCTATGGTTTTTTCAGTGAATATATATATATATATATATATATATATATATATATATATATATATATATATATATATATATATATATATATATATATATATATATATATATATGAGGCAGAAAAACGTCTTAACTGCAATCTTGGCAATAGACGAGACAAACCCAATGCTGGTGCAATATTCTTTATTGAAGCCCAAACACCACACTGACCATAACGCGTTTCAGCCCACAAAGGGCCTTGATCATGTATATATATATATTAGAGGGGGTTGGGAACAGGGAGGGACTGCGGGACCTTGAGGCTTTCCATGTGGTCCCCAGCACTGGAAAGTGAGTGGCTTGGGTGGGACACTCATGGAAAAAGAGGCCAGGCCCCAGGGGATGGGGGACTGCAAAGCCCCCTTCCTTTCAGTTTAAAAAAAGAAAAAGTAAAAAAGCCAGTCCCTGGAGGATGAGGACCCTGAGCCTGAAATCAGCCTGGGGAGGGGTGCTTGTAGGCCAACAGTACCTCCTCTACCTATACTAAGTCCTAAAACTGCATGATTGCTGACAGGACGTCCGAGGCTACGCTACCTTTCTCCACCACTCTGCAAACATGCCTCCTGGCACACTTTCAGTTGGGGAATGAAGTCCCCTTGGTTCCAGAGGGTCCTTGGGAGCGAACTGCCTCTCCTGTTACCTCCAGTAAGACCCAACGGGTGGCATTGCTGAGATGCCTTTGGAGGCCATGCCCCCTTTCTCCATCGCTCTGCAAACACACCTCCTGGCACACTCAGCATGTTTTTATGTTTAAAGAGCTTTATTGAGTAATTAGAAACATAGGTACATTATATAACAAAACTAATAAAAAGAATAGCAATAGATTAGGAAACTAAATACATGTTTTGATGGAATAAATAATAAAAAAGAAAAAATCTGTTTTAAATATAAAGATATTCCAAAAAAGAAAAGCAATAATAACAAATAAAAAAAATTGTATCAGTATACAAAATAGCATTTTAATTTTTTTTTTATTTTTGTCAGAAGAAGGGAAGATCTAGAAAAGGGGGAAGGAAGCATGAAAAGGAAGAAGAGGAGAGAAGAGAAAGAGAATAAAGAAAGGCAAAGAAAAAAGAAGAAAGAGAAAGAAGAGATAAAAGAGAATAAAGACATAGCAGTATCTTCATCTAATATTGTGTTGAAACATTAATACTATAATAATCGTATTGTATCTCAAAAAGAAACAGAATGATAACTATACATGTGACAGATAAGGGGATGTAAAGAATAAGAGACTCATGGTGGCTGAAAAACAAAGGAGCTATCTTGATTACGTAGTGCAGAAGCAGATAGGTAATTGGTGAGTGGAGACCAGAAACCTTCTTTACGAATAAGCTGTTGAAAAGTTTTGGAAGAAGCTCTGTCCAGTCTCTGTGATAGCAAAGAAGATGACACCAATCAAAAAGGGAGACTTTAGATGCATCCTTCCAGTTAGAAGTAATTACCTGAAAGGCAATAGTAATTAACAAATCCACAAATAGGCCAAACTTTCGAGAACCAAACCAGTTTGTAGAGTTACTTCCCAAAAAATGGAGTATATGTCAATGGGAAATGTGATATTGCAAATAGAGGATATTGCTTCACATACCTTAGTCCAGAAACTAGCAATATTGGGGCAAAGAAAAAAGGGATGCATGAATGAGCCAGGAGTAGTGGTACATACCCAACAATCCGGGGATAAGTCTGAACCATACTTGGAGAGTGATAATGGAGTTAAAAATAGTCTACGATAAAAATATTAGAGGGTCTGAGTGGTGCTCAAATTACATTAAGTGTGGTCTATGCATGTCCAAATTGAGTTCCATGTTTGAACAGAAAGAGTATGTTATAAATCAGCTTCCCATAAGAGCTCAATTTTACTTTTAGGATGACTGAGAGAGGAAAAATGCAGGTATTTATAAACATGAGAGGCTCTCATAAAAGGGGACGTGGGTAAAGGTTCGATCAGAGGGTCTTGAGAAGGAGGATGATAACTAGAAAGTAGAGAAACCTGATCTGTCAAGAGCAATCGTAAAGATTTGTATCTCAATATCGAGGAAATAGGTAGGTCAAATGTAGACTGAACTTCTTGTAGGGACAGACAACGAGAGTCCTGTATTAATTGTTTAACCTGAAAGATCCCTTTGATAGCCAATGTTTTCCAAATAATAGTGCGATTGGAGACTTAGATAGTTTTGTTATGCCAAAGAGGAAAGCTCAAAAATATCTGTAAAGGTCTATGAGATTTACATTTAATCGGGTGAAAGGTTGACATGAATTTTGAAATTGTTAGATAATTAAAAGACGAGGGGGATGGGTAAAAGTAGCTAAGAGGGAAAAAGGGAGAGAAAAGATCAAAGATTCATCCAACCTGTGCCATACAGCGGTGAAAGTTCCCCCCAAAGTAGATAGGCATGGTAACATTTGGCAAATTAGAAAAGAGGAATGATATTGTCGAAAATTGGGAAGCCTTCCAACTGTTCCAAAGAAATCTACTCAGAATTCCGTTAAGGGTTTTAAAAAATGTCAGTGGTATTTTAACTGGTAAAATGGATAAATAAAAATTAATAACGGAGAGCATCATCATTCTGATGGAGTCCAATCTACCCCACCATGACAAAAAAAGGGGAGACTATCTATCTACCATATTATTTACTTTTGATAGAACTTATTCCAAATGAAACTGAATCATTTTTGTAAGAGTTGAAGAATATTTAATCCCTAAGCAAGTAATATTATTAGTATTCCATTTAAAATTAATACTGTCAAACTTACTCCTTAAACAATATTTGGTTATGGGAAGTACTTCAGAGTTGGAAAAAGTCAATTTATAACCTGACAGGGCCACGTAAGAAGAAAGAAGTTCAGTAAAAGCAGGCATAGAAATAGCGGGATCGGTAACATATATAACATAATATCATCTACATAAGCAGTAAATTTAATTTCATACAGATTTGTGCGAAAAGCCTCGGAAAGTGGGGGAGTGCCCTAGATGCTGGGGAAAGGGCTTGAGAGAAAGGATAAAAAGTAAAGGGGAGAGAGGACATCCTTGACAAGTACCCCTTTGTAGAGGAAAATAAGAAAATTGAGAACCATTAACAAAAACTGAAGTGGACAGGAAAGAGTATCATAAATTTATAAGGGATAAACTAGAAGGACCAAAACCATGCCATTTAAGAGAACGCATCATGAATAGCCAATGAACGCGATCAAAGGCTTTTTTTGCATCCAGTGTTATTTCCGCTATTGGGAAAGAGCTCTTAGAAGCAAGATGAATAATATTGCGAAAAGTTCTAGAATTATCAGAAATATTCCTTCCCTTAACAAACATCGTTTGTTCAAAACCAATTAGATCGGGAAGGACCTGATTGATACGAAGGGCCAATACCTTGGCAGATAACTTGCAATCAAGATTAATCAAAGATATAGGACAATAATTGGCACATCGGGATGGGTCTTTATCTTTTTTTGAATGAGACAAATCATAGCTTGAAGAAAAGAGCCTCAAGCCTTACCATTAAGGACAAAATGTTGGAAAAGAAACAAAAGATGGGGCAAAGAATGGAACTCCACAGTGAGATCGTCAGGACCAGGGGCCTTATCTTTAGGTAAGAAGGACGAAGCAGATTTAATCATAGCTCAAAAGGTATAGCGATTCAGTTGAACACGCATGTGAAGCCTGTGGTGTGGCAAATAAATAGAGTAGATTCAAGCCAAGATTCATAAGAGAAGAGCACACCTTCATAGGCTTAGGCTTCAAATAAATGTACTTCAGAACAGGAATATAACCGGCATGGTTACATTGAGACATAACATATCAGAGATCTTCATAACTTAGATGCGGTATAGGAATAATTATTGCAGCATGTTGCACATAGAGTCATTTCATTTAGAAATCAGTGTAGGGCCGACATAGGAGATGACATTGACCAAATAATCACAATACATCCAGGTAATAGTTTGCACAGAAGAGAAACCAAGTAGAAAATACTTGCCTTGGTTTTATCTTATAAAATACTGAGCCTTCTTGGACAAAGTAAAAAATTTCCTACGGTATAACCACTGTGAAGAGAAATGTCACTCAGATTTAGATATGGCAGAGGATCGAAAATGGCGTCCGGGTTCTACACACGAAGCGCGCCGCAAAGAAAAGGTGAATTCCAAGGGAATAGAAGTTCTTAAAAGTTAACCTGCCCCAGTCGTCCTCACAAACATTGTAAGTGTTATATATAAAGCGGCATACCTTTAGATCGTCATCTGCCATGCTGAAGCAGAGCTGCGATAAGGACGAGATGGCGGTTGCGGTCCAGTCAGGGAGTGCGCCTTATGTCTGAGGTAAATTTTGTCAAAATGCAGGCTCACTGTGGCATGAAAGGATTGACCTCCAGGTCAGGAGACATTCTGCTGGCGAAATATATGACTAAGAGCCGCCGCAAAGCACTCTGTCAGCCGCCGCTTGTGAGTTATCTTAATTTCGGTCCTGGGCAAGATTAACCAGCTGCCATCCCCATCAGCGCTCAAGCCACACCCAGCCACTCAGCATGTTTTTAAGGACACTGGGGACATTAATAGCATCAGCATAAACCAGTTACAGCTAGCCCTGTAAAAACTTGCCCACGATGACAGAATGGTTATAGAGAATGGAAAGGTGAGCGTGGCAACATATCTGAATATAACAACAGATAGCCCAACTGCTGGGTACCTCTTGAAACTAGTGGGTTGCTGGGAGCGTAGTTTACCGTTCTGCTTTAGGGCTGGTACCATCAGATAATTCCTATTCTTCCCTTTGGGTTTCAAAACGAATCTTGATTCACTGTTTTGTCCATGCGATGGGAGCTCAGGTCAATGTATATAGCATTTTCTATCTTTATGTGGTTTTTATTTCATGTATACAAAACATTATTGCTTCATTTGTTGAAAAGTGCTATATTAATTACTTCATGGCTGAATTTAGGATGCACTTTTAACTCATTGATAAAGACATAATCACCTATGTAGGTACTTTTTTTGTGAACTGTGTGAGCCCCTATTTCCATTAATACTGAATAAGCTTGAACTAATAATCATGTTGTACTGTATTGCTATTGCTGCTAAAATATTTGATTCTAATCATGTGTTTTTCTGCCTTGTTTTTAAGTAGTATATGTTTTACTTTATATATATAAATATATGTATTTATATATATATATAAATATATAGCACCTGAAGCAATGCTTTCTGGGACTGGTAGTTTGTAAGTAGAACCCAAGTGGGTCGCCAGAGCCATTCACATGTAAAAAAGTATTAAAGGATTGCCAATGTCCCCGCAAGCACCCCGCAAGTAAGAGGCACCTCCCGTACCACAATACGCTGCCTAAATAAGGCAGCTGTGGACCCGCAGTTGTCCGCGGTAGTGCAAACCCGCGACCGGGCCGGCCGCCAACAAATGGAAGAAAGATTTGCCCCAAGGTGGGAATGCACTTACGGGTAGGAATTAATACCAACGCAAGGGCGCGAGCCGCGAACAAAGTCCTTTTCCTGCCAGACGCGTTTCGGGCCAACGCCCTCTTCAGTGGCAGACCGTGTGACATGACGGCAAGCGGCAAACACCAGTAAATACCCACAGTAATTATACGCAGGTGTAGCACCTGAAGCAATGCTTTCTGAGACTGGTAGTTTATAAGTAGAACCCAAGTGGGTCCCCGGCGCCATTCACATGTAAAAAAGTATTAAAGGATTGCCAATGTCCCCGCAAGCACCCCGCAAGTAAGAGGCACCTCCCGTACCACAATACGCTGCCTAAATAAGGCAGCTGTGGACCCGCAGTTGTCCGCGGTAGTGCAAACCCGCGACCGGGCCGGCCGCCAACAAATGGAAGAAAGAGTTGCCCCAAGGTGGGAATGCACTTACGGGTAGGAATTAATACCAACGCAAGGGCGCGAGCCGCGAACAAAGTCCTTTTCCTGCCAGACGCGGTTCGGGCCAACGCCCTCTTCAGTGGCAGACCATGTGACATGACGGCAAGCGGCAAACACCAGTAAATACCCACAGTAGTTATACGCAGGTGTAGCACCTGAAGCAATGCTTTCTGGGACTGGTAGTTTATAAGTAGAACCCAAGTGGGTCGCCGGCGCCATTCACATGTAAAAAAGTATTAAAGTATTGCCAATGTCCCCGCAAGCACCCCGCAAGTAAGAGGCACCTCCCGTACCACAATACGCTGCCCAAATAAGGCAGCTGTGGACCCGCAGTTGTCCGCGGTAGTGCAAACCCGCGACCGGGTCGGCCGCCAACAAATGGAAGAAAGAGTTGCCCCAAGGTGGGAATGCACTTACGGGTAGGAATTAATACCAACGCAAGGGCGCGAGCCGCGAACAAAGTCCTTTTCCTGCCAGACGCGTTTCGGGCCAACGCCCTCTTCAGTGGCAGTCACATGGTCTGCCACATTCCTACCCGTAAGTGCATTCCCACCTTGGGGCAACTCTTTCTTACATATATATATATATATATATATATATATATATATATATACACATATGTATGTGCTGGAGTGTGCGTGTGGCCTACGGTATGTGGGTAGCACCAAGCTACAGGTCCACAAACGCATACTCCAGCACATGCGGGTGGTTAGCAATAGGGATGAGTCATATCCGGTGGCCAGATACATCAACTCATGCCACAAGGGTGATCTGGATTGCCTCAGCTACTATGCCATAGATATGGTGCAGCCGCTCCGTAGAGGGGCGACAGAGAGGCTCGCTTGAGGTTGCTGGAGACCAGTTATATCCTTGAGCTCAACACCAAGATGCCGAATGGTCTCAACGCAACAGAGGATCTGCACACGTGCTTATGAATTTAGATACAAGATAGAGCATATCCGTAGAAGTAATGCCAAATGGCAAAAACATGACAAAATGTGGGGGGGTAATCAAAACAGAAGATCGATTTTGTAGTCAGCTTTAATTGTAGCTTATTCACAGGGTGAAGTCACAAAATTGGAGGTTATTTTTCACTTCCTGGTAAAAGTCACACTCCTAGGATTGTGCATAAGGGGCTGACCAGATTACGAGGGCAGTGTAGACGCAGTTATCCCAATATTAACTAAGCCCACTTGGGCATCACATAACTCACCCCTACTGAACCCATCTTTGACAGAAAAATGCTTATTTTGCACACATTTCATTGCCGATGTTGCACATATTTAGCACATTTGCACGAATAAATATAAAATGTATATTTATATTCATTTTTCTATATATAATGAAATATCGAACCAGGATTTTACATTTAATGTATTATAAATCTACATGGGTTTTATTTGATATTTATTTATTTATCTGCGAAATTTGCACATGAATGAAGCATAATACTGAGGACTAAAATTATAGCATAAAAAATGTTTTGTAGTCCTAGGGTTACAGGGGGTGGAGTAACAAAGTGAGACTGATGTAATGTATATATTGCAACAACATTGTTGGTAATCATCATGAAATTATATCACCTCGCTGATTTGTTTAATTATTGTGGATTAGGCGGAAGTCTGTTGTTTATCTCTACAGGCCCGTGGTCAGATGACCCATGTATGCACTTTAAATCACGATGATAGGTTGACCATGTCATGTGATCAAGGGCTTCAAGGCCCGAAACGCGTCATGGCGAACAGAGGGATGCACTAAAATAAAATTCAGCAAATCTACCTGAATGGGTCCGGTTCGTTCTTTTTGTCCTGTGGTAATGGATATCTAGACTAGTTCCTGGAATATATACATATGGTAGTCCCCCGAATTGGCACTAAGGGCAATTCGAAGCAGGTGAGGCTCCTTTAACGATGGAGAGGAGGAGCCCATAAAGATCCAAGAACCGGAGAGCACGCCTTTGAAACCCAGCATCTGATGAAGGCACACGCCGAAACCTGGTTATGCAAAAGGTTTCAATAAATGCATTCCCTGAAACCCCGCTGCGTTCTTTGTTTTCTTAACCCGTTGGGAAGGAGAAACTTACTGCATGTTTAACGCCGACCTGTTAAGGCGCACAAAGGACCCTCTCGTACAAGTGAGTCACTGAAGTAACAGGAAAACTGATGTAATCTGAGGTATCGGAATATGACAGTGACCTGCCATCCACGAACCTAACACCAGAAAGCCACTGAAATTCGGTGGACCAAGACTGCTTGGTGTGATGCGAACAACTTGCTAGCGTCAACGATCCTGGTGCCTGTGTTTGCGTGGCAGAGAGAAGGGGGCAGGAGACAATTATGGCAAAAGATCGCAGCAGCCCCGGTCTGCCTCGAAATATCCTGACTGTTGCACTGTGGGACTGGTAGTCCCCCGAATTGGCACTACGGGCAATTCGAAGCAGGTGAGGCTCCTTTAACGATGGAGAGGAGGAGCCCATAAAGATCCAAGAACCGGAGAGCACACCTTTGAAACCCAGCATCTGATGAAGGCACACGCCGAAACCTGGTTATGCAAAAGGTTTCAATAAATGCATTCCCTGAAACCCCGCTGCGTTCTTTGTTTTCTTAACCCGTTGGGAAGGAGAAACTTACTGCATGTTTAACGCCGACCTGTTAAGGGTGCACAAAGGACCCTCTCGTACAAGTGAGTCACTGAAGTAACAGGAAAACTGATGTAATCTGAGGTATCGGAATATGACAGTGACCCGCCATCCACGAACCTAACACCAGAAAGCCACTGAAATCCGGTGGACCAAGACTGCTTGGTGTGATGCGAACAACTTGCTAGCGTCAACGATCCTGGTGCCTGTGTTTGCGTGGCAGAGAGAAGGGGGCAGGAGACAATTATGGCAAAAGATCGCAGCAGCCCCGGTCTGCCTCGAAATATCCTGACTGTTGCACTGTGGGACTGGTAGTCCCCCGAATTGGCACTACGGGCAATTCAAAGCAGGTGAGGCTCCTTTAACGATGGAGAGGAGGAGCCCATAAAGATCCAAGAACCGGAGAGCACGCCTTTGAAACCCAGCATCTGATGAAGGCACACGCCGAAACCTGGTTATGCAAAAGGTTTCAATAAATGCATTCCCTGAAACCCCGCTGCGTTCTTTGTTTTCTTAACCCGTTGGGAAGGAGAAACTTACTGCATATATATATATATATATATATGTCTCTGTGTGTGTTTTTATTGTGTATGTTTGCACTTTTTTTGGATACTTTTTGTACCACAATAAGGATTGAAACTTGAAAGTTGAAACAGTAACACAGTGTTTCTTATTATAAAAATCTAAGATGAGGAAACCCTTCTTCTCTTGTGCAGAGTCTTTCTACCCACCCAGAGTTGTGGCCAGGGAAATAAGCAGTCCTCTCCTCTATGGTCACTCAAAAGCAGTTCTGCTGGGAACTTTCCTCCCACTGGGTTTGGTGCCAGCCTGACTATGAAGACAAATGTTAGGGCCATTGCAGGTGTCACTTGCCATTTACTTGTGACAAAACAGGTCATTTTGAAATTAATTTCCTGGGCCTTTCCTAATTGGCTTTCCTGGTAGTGGAAGAAACCATTTACCAACTCTCAGGCCATACTTCCTGCAGTGGAAGCAGCTTTCACACCTCTTTACTGTCAAGAACATAATTGACAGCCACTCGAAAGCTAATGTAGATTAACCTCTGGGGGTTTCCGGCAGGAAAATGTTAGATTTCTCAATGTTACGTTTGCTATATATTTATCAAATATACAACTTCACCTTTAAATTGGGCTTTTAATAAATATTGGAAAGAATAGTTGAATTATTCTAGCTAGCTAGTCCCAAAATTGTGATACGGTATTATTATTTAACCTGTACTCTAGTTTTCGCATAGGACTGCCAGGGTCTTCCATAGTGAAAATAGCCTTTGATGACGTGTCACTGCAGGGACTTGGTAACATTACATTTCTATATGTCTCACTTTTAAATACCATGCATCTTGTCTGATAGGCTGCAAAGCCTACAGAGGAGTGACTTAATAATATGTCATTTGAAGTTTTTTCCCCTTTCAAAACAGATTTTTTAACAGGTTGGGCTGCAGGTTTAAGCTGTAGCTGTCATCTACTCTGGTAGGCCTGTCATAGTAGTGGATTGCACATTATCTGCTGTAGACCACAGGTGAGATGTAACCTTCTATGCCATAGGCATATTTGCTGCACTGTATACTATGACCTCATTAGAAAGTTAAATATGTCAATCACAGATCAGAACATTTGTACATGCTTTAGGGGTCAGAATACATACACTGGGCACTGGAAAGCAGTGCCCCAATGTCTGACGTCTAAACACCGGCAATCAATTTCAGCAAACAATTGAGGTAATATCATAAAAAGGGACATTTTCTTACAAAGTTCTATGGCTCTACTTTCATTAAAATACGGAAAATATTTCCTGGGATCATGTGACATCTGTGAGTTTATGCTTCTAAAGGTACATTTACTCCTATGTATTATTGTAACTCTCCATATATATGCTCATTAGCAAGTCTGGATGGAAATGTATGCCCAGTAATAGTATGTGGCCCTTCCCCATTACATGAGGGGTTGGGTACATGACTGACTGACTGGAACACAACACAGGCCCTTGTATCGCCCACAACACAATGGGGCACCCAATCTTCAGAAGCCCCCAATCCTTCAGGAGGCCCAAGGCTAATTTGTGTCTGCGAGCTATGGAGACCAAGGGGCCTCTTATCAAATTCTGCAGGGGGGATCTCATCATTTTGCATCACTCCACCTATAACTGGTCCCAGAACTAAAAGCAGAATTGAAAAGATTGTACTGGTAACTTTAAGGGCTTATTTTTGGCATACATCCTCCAAATCTAGTTCTAAATAATGTATGTGGAAATGTGCACCTGCACTAGGTAGAACCATATATTAAAAAGATTGAGGAAACAGGTGGTACATACGTACATGATACAAGTGGAAAATCACACACACCTAAAACATATTACTACAGAGATTACAGAGATAGAACTAACACCATGAGTCCTGCTCTCATCCCTTTATTTTGCAAGATCTGGTGAAGCAAGGCATCAGCTTGTGTTGTGATGTTTGTCAGTGTGTGTGCGGATGTGTGTATGTGATTGATTACATTAATTTGCAGGTTTGTAAATAAAAGTATGCACATAAGAGATATTTACTTTTTTGCAATCTAGCTATCTATCTATCTCTGTCTCTGTCTGCCTCTGTCTCTAGCCTTTTCTATTCCCATCCCTGGCATTTACTGTCTCTACTACCCTACTAACAGTGATCAGTTTCTAGCTGGGCAACTCTTCTTCACTTCAGTACTGTTCAGACTGTTCCTGGTGAGAAATCTCCATAATTGCATATTTAATTTTGAAATAGCAGTTTAATAGTGTTTACTCATGGCTATGGTTATAAAGCAATGATCACATTTAAGTATATTCATTGCTGGCTAAATACTTAAGAACAAAATGAGATGGCTGGGAGTATACAGTTTCAAAAATGACAATTAAGTTTCTATTGATTGTCCCTATCCAGTTTTGATGTATGTTCCTTTTAAATGGAAATGCAGTCAGCCTAATTTGCTTCCCAAAACACAAGAAATGCAGATCATTTATTAGCCAATTGTTACTCATATGTAAAAATGTCCTATTTGTCACTGGGTGAGTTTCCATCATCGTGTTACAGCTGCACCCTATTTGTGTTCTTGCCTTCACTTTAACAATTACATGGACCTGCTTTGTAATACTTTCAGATAATCAAGAGCGACCCTTGACCCTTAACCCTGTGTTCAGGCAGGTCGCTCCCTCTGCCACCGCGCAGACCCCCTGTGCGCCGCTGCTTCTCCTGACTGCCTTGTAGCTCCTTGTGTGCCCTTGGTTGTTCACTGTTATTTTGTTTTGTGATCTTTTTTCCCCCTCGTTTTTCGCTCCTTGTGTGCCCCTGTGTGCCCTTCTCTGCCTGCCTGCACTGTTGTTTCATTTTGTTATTCATTTTTTTTCGTTCCCCTTCGTTTTTCGCTAGTTAGTTTGTGACTCTGCAGTGTGCCTTCTGCCTTCTCCACTGTGCCCTCTGCCCCCCAGCCCCCTATCGCCTTCGGTATCGCCTGCTTCCCGCCGCTCGCGCTCCCCGCGGCCCGCCCCCGCTTCCCATTAGCCGCCCCGCTCCCGCCTTCCAGCTGCTCCTCCCTCCCTCTCTCCCTCTTATGGAGGCCGCGCAGCGGCCGCACCAAAGGCAAGCCCGTCTGCGCCCGTCCGCGCCCGTCCGCGCCTGGACCGCGCCCAGCGCCAGAACCCTTGGCCCCCGACGATGCCAGCCCACACGACGAACTTACGAGGCCGCCACCCTCAATGCACTCAATGCCGGCCGGAACCCGGCCTGCTACCGTGCCAACCCGAAATGCACCCACAGACCTTTCACCTGCCAAACCTGCAAATTCACCTGCCTCCGAACCTGCACCGCACCCTCAGGGCCAAGCACCAGCAACAATCACCTCAAGTGCATCCTGCTCAACACCCGCTCCGTCCCCAGACACGCCGTCGAACTCTGGAACCTCCTCGACACAACATCACCAGACGTCGCCTTCCTCACAGAAACCTGGATGAACGCCTCCTCAGCCCCCGAAATCGCCATAGCCATCCCGGAGCGCTACAAGATCACCCGAAGGGACCGCGTCAACCAAACCGGAGAAGGCATCACCATCGTCCACAAAAACACCATCCGAATCACGACCAACTCCGACGACACCCTCACCCCCGCCAAGCACCTCCGCTTTCAGGTACACACCGACCCCAAGACCACCATCAGAGGCACTCTCGTCTACAGACCCCCGGGACCACACACACAATTCAGCGAAGCCATCGCAGACTTCATCAGCCAGCACGCCCTTACCTCCTCAGACTACATCCTCCTAGGAGACCTCAACTTCCACCTGGAGAACAACAATGACAGCAACACCGTCACCCTCCTGGACAACCTCCCCAACCTCGGACTCAAACAAGTGGTGAACACCCCCACTCACTACGCCGGTCACACGCTTGACCCCATCTTCTCCTCCAGCAAGCACATCTCCTTCAGCCACTCCACCGGACTACACTGGACAGATCACAGCTGCGTCCACTTCAACTTCAGGAGAACCACGACCCACCACCACCCGCAACAGGCTCCCCGCAGAAGCTGGAGCAAGATCTCCGCTGACCAACTCACCACCTCCCTCAGCCAGAACCCTCCCACCAACACGAGGGACCCAAAAGAAGCAGCCCGCAAACTTACACAGTGGCTCACCAACTGCGCCGATGACCTCGCGCCCCTGATGAACCCCCCAGCAGACCCGGCAGCAAGAAAACCTCATGGTTCACCAACGACCTCAAAAACTCCAAGAAAATCTGCTGCACTCTCGAGAAAGCCTGGCGCCACGACCAGACAACGGAGAACATGACAGCCCTCAAGAACGCCACCCGCATACACCACTAGCTGATCCACACCACCAAAAGGACAACATTCAAAGAACGTCTGGACAACAACACCCACAACAGCAAGGAACTCTTCAACATCGTCAAAAAGCTCTCCAACCCCAGCGCCTGCAACAATGACATCACACCCTCGCAAGACCTCTGCGACTCACTCACCTCGTTCTTTCACCGCAAGATCGCCGACATACACAACAGCTTTGGCGCACAGACCACGCACCCAACCACCGAACCAGAGCCACCCACCACCACCCTCTGCAACTGGACCCCGGACAGCACCGAAGACACCACACGCACGATGAACACCATCCACTCCGGCTCCCCCACCGACCCCTGTCCACACCACATCTTCAATAAAGCCGACTCCATCATCGCACCCCAACTCCGGGACATCATTAACAGCTGCTTCGCATCCGTCACCTTCCTGGAGAGCTGGAAACACGCCGAGCTCAGCGCCCTCTTGAAGAAACCCACCGCGGACCCCACGGACCTCAAGAACCTCCGCCCCATCTCACTACTCCCTTTTCCTGCCAAAGTCATCGAGAAGACCGCCAACAAACAACTCTCCGCCTTCCTCGAGACAAACTGATCCCTCGACCCCTCGCAATCCGGTTTCCGAGAAAACCACAGCACCGAGACCGCCCTCATCGCAGCTACTGACGACATCAGGTCCCTGCTCGACAACGGGGAAACAGCGGCACTCATCCTCCTGGACCTCTCAGCAGCCTTCGACACCGTCTGTCACCGCACCCTGATACAACGCCTCAGCAACACCGGAATCCAAGGAACGGCCTTGGAGTGGATCATCTCGTTCCTCGCCGGAGGAACCCAGAGAGTCCGCCTCCCCCGTTCCGCTCTGCGGCCACCAAAGTCATCTGCTGCGTTCCGCAAGGATCCTCGCTCAGCCCCACCCTCTTCAACGTCTACATGTGCCCCCTTGCAGCAATCGCATGCCAACGCAACCTAAAAATCATCTCCTACGCTGACAATACCCAGCTGATCCTCTCCCTCACCAATGACCCCACCACCGCCAGAGCCAGCCTCCAGGAAGGAATGAAAGACGTCGCAGAATGGATGAAGCTCAGCTGCCTGAAACTGAACTCAGACAAAACGGAAGTCCTCATCCTGGGACCTTCTCCCTCTGTCTGGGACGACTCCTGGTGGCCCCCTGCCCTGGGCACCGCCCCCAAGCCAACAGACCATGTTTGCAACCTGGGTTTCATCCTGGACTCCTCCCTCACAATGTCCAAGCAAGTCAACGCCGTCTCGTCGTCCTGCTTTAACACCCTGCGCATGCTCCGAAATATCTTCGGTGGATCCCCACCGAAACCAGGAAGATGGTCACCCAGGCCCTCGTCACCAGCCAACTGGACTACGGGAACACCCTCTACGCTGGAACCACAGCCATACACCGGAAAAGACTCCAGCGCATACAGAACGCCTCTGCATGACTCATCCTGGACATCCCCCGTCACAGCCACATCTCTGCCCATCTGAAAGACCTGCACTGGCTCCCCGTCAACAAGAGGATCACGTTCAGACTCCTCACCCATGCACACAAGGCTCTCAACGACATGGGCCCCAAGTACCTCAACAGCCGCCTCACATTCTACACACCCACTCGCCAGCTCCGATCTGCCAGCCTTGCCCTTGCCACCGTCCCACGTATTCGCAGATCCACCGCCGGAGGAAGATCCTTCTCCTACCTAGAGGCCAAGACATGGAACTCCCTCCCCATCCACCTATGGCTGACCCAGGATCATCTCTCCTTCAGGAAACAACTCAAGACCTGGCTGTTCGAGCAGTAGCGACTCCCCCTCCCCCCAGTGCCTTGAGACCCTAGCGGGTGAGTAGCGCGCTCTACAAATTTCATGATTGATTGATTGATTGATTGAATCACACACTAAATGTGCTGTCTGACAACTCCAAAGTCCCTATACTTATGTGTGCTGAGTAACCCGGACCATGAGACTCTGCAAATTGAATGGAGAGCTCTGCACACATGAGTATAGGGAGTGGAAAGTCGCAAAACACTACACATAGTTGTGATTTGCATGTTGTAGTACATTTTGTAGTAGTGAAGTAAAGTTTGTGATTCAGCCTTCCACTGCCATCATCAACCACATTCTGCTTAGGTCAATCCAACAAATTAGTACCTGACTACAGCTAGATTGATCATTCAAAAGTAGCAAATGTATCCTGATGCCCCTATAGTATAAGATCAAGTACTTGCACTTCACTTGTGATATCTTGATACAGCGTATTATGGGCCCACTTTATTACCAATGGTCCTAAATCCGACTGAGAGGCGATATGAGTTAAAATTCATATTTAACCAAATTTCAATTAACGGTGCAACTCATTTGGCTATACAATGACAACTAGGAAGCAGTAGCCAAGTTCAACCACGTTTATATCAAATTACAATCAAGTTCAAATACACTACCCTCAAAATCATGCAATGAAGATGCAGTATACCAACTGGAAGTCCCAGTCTCTTGAGAAAATTGTGGTCAATCAATCAAAGTACTTGTAAAGCGCGCAACTTACCCGTGAGGGTCTCAAGGCGCTGAGGGGAGGGGGGGCCGCTACTGCTCGAAGAGCGAGGTCTTGAGGAGTCTTCTGAAGGCAAGTAGGTCTTGGGTCTGCCATAGGTGGGTAGGGAGGGTGTTCCAGGTCTTGGCGGCGAGGTTAGGAGAAGGAACTTCCGCCGTAGGTTGTTCGTTGGATGCGGGTGACAGCGGCGAGGGCGAGGCAGGCACAGCGGAGCTGGCGGGTGGGGGTGTAGAAGCTGAGTCTGCTGTTCAGGTAGGCTGGTTCTGCGCTGTGGAGTGCTTTGTGTGCGTGGGTGAGGAGCTTGAAGGTAATCCTCTTGTCAACGGGGAGCCAGTGTAGGTCTCCCAGGTGGGGGGTGATGTGGCTGCGGCGGGGGACGTTTACGATCAGTTGGGCGGAGGTGTTTTGGATGCGTTATAGTCGTCGTAGGTGTTTGGATGGGATTCCTGTGTAGAGTACGTTGCCATAGTCCAGTCTGCAGCTGACGAGGGCCTGTGTCACCGTTTCACTTGTTTCGGTCGGAATCCACTTGTAAATCCTGCGGAGCATGCTGAGGGTGTTGTAGCAGGAGGAGGAGACGGCGTTGACCTGTTTAGAGGGAGGAGTGGAGGATGAATCCTAGGTTGTGTGCATGGTCAGTGGGTGTCGGTGCTGTTCCCAGTGTGGTCGGCCACCAGGAGTAGTCCCAGGCTGAGGGAGTGGGTACGAGGATGAGTACCTCCGTTTTTTTCCGAGTTCAGCTTCAGACGTCTGTACCTCATCCAGTCGGCGACTGCCTTCATTCCCTCGTGGAGGTTGGTTTTGGCGGTGTGTGGATCCTTGGTGAAGGAGAGGATGAGCTGGGTGTCATCAGCGTAGGAGATGATATTGAGGTCATGTTGGCGGGCCACTTGTGCGAGGGGGCTATGTAGATGTTGAACAGCGTCGGGCTGAGGGATGAGCCCTGGGGGACGCCGCAGATGATGTTGGTGGCCTCGGATCGGAAGGGCGGGAGGCGGACGCTCTAAGTTCTGGAAGAGAGGAAGGACGTGGTTCAGTCAAGGGCCTTCTCTTGGATTCCGGCTTCTAGGAGGCGATGGCAGACCGTGTCGAAGGTGGCTGACAGGTCCAGGAGGATGAGGGCTGATGTTTCGCCATTGTCTAGTTGGCGCCTGATGTCGTTTGTGGCGGTGATGAGGGCTGTCTCGGTGCTGTGGTTTCGTCTGAACCCGGACTTGGATGGGTCCAAGATGTTGTTGTCTTCCAGGTGGCGGGCCAGTTGCATGTTGACGATTTTCTCAATGACGTTCACCGGGAACAGGAGCAGGGAGATGGGCCGGAAGTTCTTGAGGTCCTTGGGGTCTCCCTTGGGCTTCTTGAGGAGGGCGTTGATTTCGGCATGTTTCCAGCTTTCCGGGAATGTTGCTGTTTCGAAGGAGATGTTGATGACCTTCCGTAGTTGGGGTGCGATGGCAGCGTCTGCTTTGTTGAATACGTGGTGTGGGCACGGGTCTGATGGAGATCCTGAGTGGCTGGAGTTCATGACCTTGCGTGTGTCTTGACGTCGTTGACGTTGGACCAGGAGCTCAGGAGGTCAGGCGGTCGGCGCTGGTGGTGTTCACAGGGGAGGTGGGGTCTGGTGCTGTCGTGGCGGTCATGGTGTTGAGGCTCTCATGGATGTCAGCGATCTTGTGGTGGAAGAAGATGGCCAGTGAGTTGCACAGTTCTTGTGAGGGCGGTATGTCGTTGGCGTTGGCGCTGGGGTTGGAGAGTTCCTTTCACGATGCTGAGAAGCTCTTTGCTGTCACGTGCATTGTTATCCAGGCAGTCTTTGAAGCAGGATCTCTTGGTTAATCTGATGAGGTGGTGATGTCTGCGGGTGGCGTCCTTATGGGCTGCGTGGTTGTCCGGAGTATGTTCGTGGAGCCATATCTTCTTCAGTTTCCGGCATGCACGTTTGGAGGTCTGCAGCTCGTCGGTGAACCAGGTGGCTCTCTTGCTCGTATGGTTGTTGGAGGGTTTAATGAGTGGGGCGAGGGTGTTGGCACAGCCGTCGATCAACTGTCTGAGGTTGCGGGTGGTGGTGTCTGGATTGGTGGGGTCGGTGGGTGGGTTTTGGGCGAGGGTGGTGATCAGCTGGTCTTCGGTGACATTGCTCCAGCAGCGGCGAGGTAGTTGTTGGGTGCAGTGGTGCATGGTTGGTTTATTGAAGGTGAAATGGATGCAGCAGTGGTCGGTCCAGTGGAGTTCGGTGGTGTGGTCGAAGGTGACGTGGGTGGCTGTGGAGAAGACGGAGTCCAGCGTGTGGCCAGTGGCGTGGGTGGGTGCGGTGACAAGTTGTCTGAGGCCGAGGTTGGCGAGGTTGTCGATCAGGGTGGCGGAGTTGGCGTTGTTGTTGTTCATGAGGTGGAAATTCAGGTCCCCAAGGAGGATGTAGTCTGTGGAGGCGAGTGCATGGGTGCTGGCGAGGTTGGCGATGGAGTCGCCGAATTGAGCTCAGGGTCCGGGCGGTCTGTAGATGAGTGTTCCTCTGAGGGTGGTGTTGGGGTCGTGTGGATCCGGAAGTGCAGGTGTTTGATGGTGTTGAGGGTGTTGTCTGCGTGGGTGGCGACCTTGAAGGTGGACTTGTGGACGATGGCTATTCCTCTTCCGATTCCGTTGGCGCGATCCCTGGTGGTGTACCACTATTAAACAAACAAGAAGTTCTGTGAATGCAATGCTAAAAAATAACAATAATATCTTAAATTCAAAAAATAATCTAAGATTCTCTTACCCATACATCGGTAATCTAGGATTTCAAAATCCAGAGGATGGTTGGGAACAAAATCCCCACAAATCAGGGAATTGCCATTAAGGAAGTCAGGTCAGGATAAAAGGAAATCAAAATCGGTAAGCATTAGCATCTCAGAAGCATGGTCAAGAGTCTTCATTGGGTCAACGATAAGTGTTAGCCCAAGCCACACTTAAGCAAGAATCAAGAAGGGAAGCATTGAGGTATAACACATGTAAAATTACCTTCCGGTAACAGGGAATCAGGAAAGGTGTCTGCAAGGAACCAGCCAGAGATATCTACATAAAGTCGGCAGAAGAGTTCAGCAGGGCAGTTCAGCAAGAAGTCAGGTAGGGATCTTCAAAGCATTTGTCCAAAAAGTATAAAGGGAACAGTATATTATAACATGCCAAGTCCACTAGGCAACACCCCATTGATCAAACCATCAGGGGCCCATTGTCCTCGTCAAATCCCCAAGTTGCAGACTGCAACATCCAGAAATTGTCCCACACTTAACATGGAAACTACACCTCTTTCTCAGACATATCTAGGTTGCGACATTTGTTAAACAAGTCCATTCAGTTACCACTCTGTTTCTCCATGCACCTTTGTCAAGGTCTTTTTCTCAGGATCTTTCCCCTACAGTAATGTATCTGTTCTAAACGAACAATGCATGTAAATAGCTGCAAGAAATGTTGCATTAGCTGAAATTACAAAACAGTATTTTATTAAATGCAGCATGGTAAAATACGGGCCTACATTGTTAGGCGAACTTAAACATAAATTTAACGGTGCACATTTAATATGCGTGTGAACATTTGAATGTAAATGGATATACATTTCTAAATCAGTTTATGGAATTCATACTATGTGTAACATACAATAAATCTTAAAATAAATCTGGTCAAGTAAGACTAAAAACTACAATTTAAATGTATATACGTGTAACATTAATGCATAAATTATATAACCCTTATGATTTCAATTAAGATCACATTCTACATATATGAGGATGGTTTTTATCACCGTTTCAATTCATTATGTGTTAATCAAATGTTATAACACATTTTTAGGAAAGTCGAGTTTATTCTTCAGAGTATTTACCTTCTTTATTTAATGAGGATGGCTTTATTTTAATCAAGCTTCATTACAACATCTTACTCAGCATGGTTAGACGCAATCGTGTGAGTAGGTTCCCAAATTCTACAATAAAATGCGCTCTTTAATAGTAATGTAAAGAGAAGCATTTTCATTAATCATTGAATCAAGTACGAAACATATGCTAAGTGCACATTTGTGTCATGTATCTGTTGACATTTTCTTTCGTACTTTGTGACATGTAAAGAGTGGGCAACTTTGCGCTGCACCAACAGAAGCTCCTACCTATAGTGAGAGAACATAAAAAATATAGCTGTGTAAAATCATCAGTGATGTTATCAATGATGTCATAGAACATGTCGAGTGATTTAATATGTGAGGCCAAAAGCAGTGCAAAAGCACGAGTTATAGTTATTTCAATTTACTATAACTGGTGAAATTCAGTGCTTTCTAGATTAATATGTTTTGTATAAATTGACATTTTCATGTAACTATAATGTCACTTTAATCTTTGTTTTATTTTGGAAAGTTTTAAGGTTTTTTTATTGTACAGTAAGCTATTTTTTCCATACTTCAATATAATGTCTCTTTAGCCTTTGTTTTTTAATGACTATGTACTTTTTTTATTGTAAAGTATGATTTTTTACGATACATTGCTATGCGTGGCCTAAGTTTGTCAACAGGGCCTGGCTGGTGTCCAGACCCGGCACTCACACCCGTAGTTGGCCAACCAACCACCGCGCAATGGCTTTCCACACTAAACAGTATGGAGTTGGCTGCAGGGCATGCCCTTCCCCAAAGAACACCCACCCCACTTGTACAATTCAATTATTTTATGATCCAGTGGGATTCTTGTGGAAGTAAGGTTGCCTCACTGGCTCCCACAAGAGTCTCATGGAATCACAGCAACCCAATAAAAATGTTTGAAGAGTATGCCCTGAGGGCCCACTGGGACCCCCACACAAGGTCATGGGGATCCGAGTACCCCTACCCTACCCCCTTCCTTTTTTCATTTTCTGGGAACGGTACAAAGTATACATAGGTTTTTTGGAAGAGAGAGAGAGGGAGAGAGAGAACCGGTTCCAGTTCATACGTCTTTATTTCGGTAAAATTTACCATAAAAGGCATGACAAAAAATACAATTAAAACATTAAAAAAAAACATAATACATAATTTGCATAATACAAAGTCACATCTTAAAAGCTCTAATTAAATTTTGTCAAAAAAAAGACGTACATATGACCTCACTCATAAATTATTCAAGAGTAAACTAGCGCTGTGGATATCTAGCTCTAATGATCCAGGACCAACCTCAAAATGTAGCTACTGCTATGGCCACTGGGGGTGATGTTACCGTCCCTAGCAACCATAAGGCCTCGTTGCCCCCTCTAGTGTTAAGGTTTCTACAGATTAGTTTCAGCCATTTTTTCCGTGGGGCGACATATGCAGGACAAACAAAAAAGAAATGACCCACAGTTTCCTCCTGTTCTTTGCACCTTGGACACGAATTCCCAGACCCACCCTTCCATTTGTAGGTGAACGATCTCAAAGGTAGCGTTCCTATTCTAAATTGGAAAAAAAGTTTTCTATCAATACTCATTATTATGGCGTCCCAGTAACTTTCCAGAACTGGGTCCACCTTGTGACTCAGAAACCTGCCAGAAAGAGTTAACGAACTATGTTCCACAATCAACTTATTTCTGTATACAGCCCAAAAGTGGTCCTTGAGATCCTTTTTTGATGGGAACACATTGCTCCCGGGGTCACTCCACAGCTGGATGAGGCCCATATCTAACAAGATAGATTTTACTGCTTTAAACCAAGGGAGATTACCACAGCCCACTATATGTCTAAGATCTTCTATTCCCGCAGCAAATGTAGCCAATTCAGGGGTTACCCAAATTCTCCTCCAGAGAAAGATGATTCTCAGTTTTGCCAATTCTTCTATTGGGTTACAGCCCAGGTCCAACATTAATGGAAGCATAGGGGTCGATTGTGGAAGACCCACCAGGTTTCGTAGAAACTTATTTTGAATTTTCTCAAGTTGGGACAAATCAACATAGCCCCAGATATCTTCTCCGTATAGGATGGCAGATCTAATCTTGATGTTATATATTTTGAGTGCTGGGCTTATTCTCTTGGTTAAGGAGGATCTCTGCTCCTTAACAAGTGTCCCACTCAACTGAGAGAATTTTAATGACAATACATCTAGCTGGGCTGACCATCTTAATCTGTAATCTAGTACCACCCCCAGGTAAGTCATCTCACTTACCTGTTCCAAATTTATGCCATTACGACTCACTTGGCCTAATCTTGGTCTACTTTTAGTGAAAACCATAAACTTGGTTTTACTTGTGTTGACCTGCAGGTCATTAGCATCACAGAATTCTACAAATTTGCTGAGTGCCAGTTGTAGCCCCTTTTGTGTTTTTGAAAGTATGAGCGTATCATCCGCAAAGATGAGGAGGGGAAACTTCATACCGCCCAAGCTAGGGGCATCAGTGGGAGTGTCCAAAAAATATGCAACAACTCTATTGATAAATAAGAGGAAAAGGGTTGGAGCAAGGACACATCCTTGGCGGACTCCTCGTGTCACCGGAAACTTTTTGGTGACTTGGCCCTGCATACCCCATCGAACCTGGGCATCATTTTTCTCATGAAATCTTATAATTATGTCCAACAGGTCCTTCGGCAGTCCCATTTGTATCAGAGCTTCCCACAATTTGACTCTTGGAACCAAATCGAAAGCAGACTTTAAGTCCACGAAGGCCGCATAGATCACACCTCCACTTAAGACCACCACCTTCCAATATATAGGAATAAATCTTAAAATCTGATCTATTGTGCTGACTCAGGGCCTGAAGCCAGCCTGCATGGGTGACAGTATTGACATTTCGTCCATCCATTCTGAGATCTTAAACAGCACCATCCGTGAGATGATCTTTTGGATGGCGTCAATAAGGCTGATCGGACGATAGTTTGCTGGCAGGGAACGGTCCCCCGTTTTAAAAATTGGAAGGATTTCCGCCCCCTGCCATGAGTCAGGTATCGGGGCTCCATCTGCCACAGCATTAGCAACTTTCAGTATGTAGGGGACCCAAGCCGCTTGATCAAATTTGAAAAGAACTGAGGGAATGCAATCTATGCTTTCCCCCCTTTGGTCAGGCTTAAGGCCAGCTCTACATCTACACGATCAAAGAGGGGGACTAAGCCTGGAGTTCTTAGCGGGACCACACGCACACTTACTCCAGAGGCTACTAGGGGACCAAAGTTGCTAAACTGTGCCCCAAAGTGTGCTACCCATCCTTCTTCCGCTACATAGTTGGAAGGGAGTTGAGACTCAGAGGAATTCCCCCACTTAAGAACATGCCAGAACCTCGATTGGTTGGAGGATAAACTGGCCTCATAAAGATCCTGCCAGTGTTTGTCATCCCAAGCTAATTTAGCCTCCTTCTGGCACTTTTTGTATTCCAGCATACCCTTCCGTATTGCTGCACTATCACGTGACTTAAGTGCTGCTAATAGGTCAATATGGGCTTGACGACACAATCGATTATACCACTTACCCCCACCCAGTGGTGTTTTTGTTTTTTTCCGTTTTTTTTTAAGTTAAAAAAAGGGATTTCAAAGAGTTAAAGAGATTATCGTGTAACCCACAAATATCAACAGGGTCAGTCGTATTCTCCATAGCAAGCGTTGCCTCCACGACTTTCCCTGAAATTATTTTTAGGATGGCGGGCTCCTCCACAACCCTACACCACTGCACCCTTCTCCTATCATTCTCCAAGAACACATCTGCCCGTGGCACAATTTTGCGAGGCTCCCTTCCGGTGATTACTATCAAGAGCTAGGCTGAGTGCCAGTGGATTATGATCACTCTCAGGGCGATCCACAACAATCATATCAACCAGAGAGGACCAGCACTCAGCCCTAATAAGGATATAATCAATCCTACTCGTCCTATGGCCATTGTCAAATGTATGCTTCCCATGTTTGTCTGAGGGGGTACGCCCGTTCACGGCTCTCAGACCCCATTCTAGGCAGAACCCCATCCAGTGGAAAGCTGCTTCTGTCCCTTTTTTAATAGGTACTAGTTCTAGGGATGGAATCTTCCATAGTTTATCCTCTTCTGCCAGGAAGTCCATCTCACTTCCAAAGTAAGGCTCAAAGGTGAAATTTAAATCGCCTGCCAGAATAATGAATGCTTCCCTTCCAACTTGGTTAAAGATAAGCTCTAGATCATTAAACATACCAGTTGGACTACGTCCACCTGGAATACCCCGTACATAAACATTTATAATAAGTATCGCCTGGGAGCCAGGTCTTGAAAGCTTGATCACAAGGATATCAAGATTTGTGGTGGGCACCTCTGTGATATGATAATCCAGTGACTGTCTTAACCAGACATATAAACCCCCTGACGGTCTGCCCACTCCTGTCCTGCAAGCTGGTTTGTGAAAATGTAGATACCCATGGTGGTAAATAGGGTCAGTCGCCCAGGTCTCTTGAAAAATTAAAATATCCTGATTATTCACCAGCTCCACCCACTCCTCAATTTGAACCTTACTGCGTAGACCAGCTAGTTTCCATGAAATAAGTTTCAGTGGTGCCGGATAATTTACCAAATCCACACGTGCAGATACATTTATGCAAGATGGTAAAGGTTCACCCTCCCTCTGGCCTAAAATAACCTCTACTGGTGCATCGTCCCTCCTAGGGTGGGGGCAGGTGTTATTGAATTCACCATCTCCAAAAGCAGCCTTTTCAAAATCCAGGCTTCTGCCTTGATTCCCTCTATAAATGCCAATCTCCTCTTTTCCAACCTGAGATACCGTTACATCCTGTACCTCAGTCTTATCTACTTCCAAGCTTGCGCCTTGATTCCCTCTATATAAATCAGACTTCACATTCCCAACCTGACATGCCATTACTTTCTGTACCTCATCATTAGTTGGTACTTTATCTAATGTAGCAAAGACACCCAAACAATCTTGGGTGACCTCCGTGACAGAAAGTGGCAGGTCGAGTCATTCGTTTAATTCAAGCCCCGAGAGAGGTTCATATAAATTGTACAGCGGAATGTTCCAATACTCGTTAGGATTAGTAGAATTGGAAAAGTTATTAGATGGTGGGAAATATCTAACGGGGCGTTGACGTGAGGGAAAAGGGAAAAAATTATTTAAGTTATTGGCAGAACAAGAAAAATGTGGTGCACGGTAGGCTAAATTTAAGGGATTAAGATTTCGGCAAGTTGGGGGGTGGTTAGGAGGTTTAAACAGAGCCTCGGGGTAAAAATAACTCAAATTACGGGTTGAAACACCCCCCTCACTTCTTCCTGGAAACCAGTCGCTAATGTGTGTTACCACTCTATGGTCCTTAAAGTTTACGATCACAACATCCCCCTCGATATCTTTGGGTCTAAAACCCACCCAGTTGCAACGTCTGACGGAGATTATATCTCCGTTTAGATGAGGAGGGCGGGGTCTGTTGTTTCGCAACCAAAAGATAACCTTATTTTTAACGTTATCATTATGTTCAGTATTTCCATTAGAAATAATTGGTACACCGGTTAGAATGATCACATAATTAGCTGACTCTGGGGGTAATTCCACTATATTCCTACGATTTGAATTTATTCTTTGAGTTTTGACTATCCCCGGGATCATAGTTGGAATATTAGTGGATGGAGGCGGTTTTTTAGGGGCTGGTATGTGCTTCTCTTTATGTATGTCATGTACAACCATCGGCTTGGAAGTGTTTGGGGGAGCAGTTTTACTATTGGATATTGGATTTTCTTTCTCTTTCTGCGATCTACTTATATTCGGTATTTTAGAGCTTGGCTGGCATTTTATCTGGGACGGAACCTTGGGTTTCACGAGGTCGGAATTTACACTAGGGCAGAAAGCTGCCAGAATACAATCCAATTTTTCCCCTAAACTTCTGACTCTCTCTATAAGTGGGAGCATATAAGATTTTAGGAGCCGTTCAAACATCTCCATTGACTCTTTGGTCAACGGAGTTTGTTCACCTGGTATAGATGGTAATTGGGTACCTATTAAGGCATCCCTCTCTGGATAGCCAGATGGTTTATCCTTGGGGACTACCAGAGAAGGGAATACACTCGAAGAATTTTTCCCTTTTTTTTCCCCGCCTTTTCTCCTTCTTTTCTTAGGTGGAGAGTGGTATGCCCTCGAGGGTTTCTTGGAGTTGTCTTTAGTCGCACTAACAGTAGCTGGTGGAAGTGTCTCTGTGGGTGCGTCAATGTCGTTTGGTTGATTGGATAAGGTTGACTGGAATTGGGAGACAAGATCCAAGACAACGGGAGAGTTTAAATCTATAAGACAGTTGGAATTAATAGGAGGGCAATTTAGGGTACCATCATTACTGATGTCAATTTCAGCTGGAGTTAAGCTGTGATCTTGAAAAATAAGTGGAATATGGTCGGTGCTAAATAACTCAGCATCTGTTTCCACGCTACATGTGTTACCAGATTCTAAAGTTATGGGTGCCTTTTGGGAAGAAATCAATGTTTTTTTTTTAAGTAGATCTATGGAGAGACGGCGCTCCGCACGTTTCTCCGCTAACAAAAGTTCTTTATCTATTTCTTTAGTTGCCCTTGCAAAATATTTGTCTAAGGGACCAAGTATAGAGACCCCAACAGTAGAAGGTAAAGAGTTAGACATGTCTGTAGGCATCCTAGACACTCGGGGCACCCCGAATAACAGCAATCATTATTCAACAGTAAAAAAATAGCACCAAAGAATAAAAGTTATGGAGTGGGCCCAGCCCAGCCTCCTGTAGTCCCTGACGGCCACAGACGGCCCCGCCCTTGTCCCGGGCTTCTCCCAGGACGCTCCCGCGCAGCGGTAGCGGGACTTGATCTTATTGGGTATGGACCACTCAGGAGGCGGGGGTAGCAGGGAGAGCGGGCCAGGTGTTTCAAATTGGCCAAGCAGGGACTCCTGGGAAATGGAGTCCCCGTGCTGTTGCTCGCAGCCCTGCACTGCCCCTTTACACCCTGGTAGAGTCCACAAGTTTCTCCAGAACCACCTCCGCGATGCGGGACCCGCGAAGCGGGTACCGCGAGTTGTAGATCTAAAAATACACAGAGCAGCCCAACAGGAAGGTCTACAGCACAGCGCAAAACAAAGATTCCCGCTGGTCGCTGTTCAAGGTGAGTTTTTCTGGAAACCGGTACTCAGGAGGCGGGGCTAGCAGGGAGAGCGGGCCAGGTGTTTCAAACTGGCCTAGCAGGGACTCCTGGGAAATGGAGTCCCCGCGCTGTTGCTCGCAGCCCTGCACTGCCCCTTTAGACCCTGGTAGAGTCCACAAGTTTCACCAGAACCACCTCCGCGATGCGGGACCCGCGAAGCGGGTACCGCAAGTTGTAGGTCCAAAAATACACAGAGCAGCCCAACAGGAAGGTCCACAGCACAGCACAAAACAAAGATTCCCGCCGGTCGTTGTTCAAGGTGAGTTTTTCTGGAGTCCGGTACTCAGGAGGCGGGGCTAGCAGGGAGAGCGGGCCAGGTGTTTCAAATTGGCCAAGCAGGGACTCCTGGGAATGGAGTCCCCGCGCTGTTGCTCGCAGCCCTGCACTGCCCCTTTACACCCTGGTAGAGTCCACAAGTTTCACCAGAACCACCTCCGCGATGCGGGACCCGCGAAGTGGTTACCGCGAGTTGTAGGTCCAAAAATACACAGAGCAACCCAACAGGAAGGTCCACAGCACAGCGCAAAGACTCAAAGAGAGAGAGAACCATAAAATATAAAGTTGGATGATTGTAAAATAGCTTTGAGAAAAGTCTGTTTTAGCCTGACAATTTAATGATTCAAAACGATTACATAGCCTAAAATACATTTATAGATCTTCTCTTGAAATCTCTCAGACACAAAGTAGGCATTTCCCACTGAGAATTTGTGCACAGACAGCTTCTGCCTGAGTTGAGCTTTGGGATGATTTCCCATGACAAACACCTGCAGTGAGGCTGGTTGGTGCGGAGATTTACCAGAGGAATAGATCTTTATTTCTACCTGTTGAAGCCATGTATTTCTATTTTAGTCTTCTCTTAATTACGATGACTAGTATTCGCCTCCATCACGCTGCAGGTGAACCCCAAAAAGGGTTAAAAATGTCGAGCTTTAGCTAGCAAGTGCCACTGTCTGTAGGTAATGATGTTATTTTGAGCTGCGAGTTCCCAGTGGAATGCGCATACCCACAGTTGCTGCCTGAGGGTGAATGTGCGATAAAACACTTGATAAAATGATGGGTGAACTTTTCGTCGAGAATGTATGATTCCTGCTCCTTGAATTGCACTGAATTAATAGTAAAACGATCAGAAAAATTACAGCTCCCGTTTATATACTTCTAATCTGTATTGAATTAAATGTATGCCTTTTGAAAGTTGTTTTAGTAATTGATGACATTGCACGTATTCCATGATGGACAGTTTGCATTCAAATTCTTAACACCATAATTAACTTCCATGTCAAAAGGTTTTTGTGGCAGGAACTGAATTTGCATTCCAATTCCAAGCTATCTGCAGCCTCTGCATCTGTTTTCTTTCTGCAGAGCAGTAATTCATGTTGAGACTGCTCTAGTGCATAATCTTTATCTGAGCAATTCCAGAATTGGTTTTAAAAGAGCATAAGCACGTTGGTATCTCAGCCCTTTCAGGCGTGTCCTATTGAAAGTATCTTTTCCCCCAATCACCCTCTTAAAAACTGTATGTATTTGAATTAAACATTTGTGTTGCTTCCCGCTGCAGATGGCATATCCTTTGAAAAATGTATCACAATATGTATATATTATTTTTTGAAGTTGTATATTTATAATAGGAAATAAGGCACACTATCATCATAAAAATGAAATTACTCATAGCGAGAAAGGATTCTGGTTGAATGACACCTGGAATCCACACTATCATCCTGCCATTTAGATGCTTATGCTACAGGACAAACAGGATCCGCACTAGCAGTTGTAACTATTCGCTCACTCAGTTATCAGATTTATGTCTAGGGTCCTACGGTTTGTGAGGTGTTTTGCATTTTTTGCCTTCAGACAAAGTGAGAAGCGGTAGCTAAGAGCTGCAACTCTAGACAACATGAGGTGTATGTAATATAAAACTCAAAGAATTTAGTATGTTGTCAGTCTCTAAAGCGAATGCCTGATAACTTACAGGTATTCTGCATTACTCTTTACTCTTACATTTCATCCTCGACCCAGTGATTACTTTATGAGCTCTGTATCCATAACACAGGAATGCCTTAATGAATACCACCCTAGCTCATCCTAGAGCTGTCAATAACCTAGCATTACCCCCAGGCTACTGGGTCCACGTCCCATACATGACATGTGGAGATATATAATCTCCCAGACAGGAAAAAGAACACAAAGAATGTTGGTTTTCCCAAACCCGTCCCCCTTCCACGAGTAATACATTAACTGTACTTGCCTTGTTATTTTCTGGCGGCCGACAGCATGGGATAAGGTTTGCTGGGCTGCTCCTGCTGGGCAGGAGTTTAGTATCTCGTAGGCCGTCTTCTTGGATCCTGTCTTGTACAGACAGTTTCTAATGTCTCCCTTTCTGCAGGGCCTGCTGGGAGACACAGAGATGCGTTAGTCCAAGCCTTGTTGGCGGGGATGTTTCCGGGTCTTAGACACATATTGATGACAACCAGGCCCAATTGCAGGAAGCACGGATTCTGGCAAATGGCACAGTGGAGCTGGGGGCCTAGGCATGCTCCTGCTATGCCTGGTTAACTGTATGTTGAAGTGCTGGGTACAGGCGAGTCGGTCACTGAGGGTGGAAGATCCTGGGGCATTTTCTCTTTTGCTTGATAGGGCAAATCATTATTTATGTGGGCTCAGTGGTGAGTGCCACATAGCGGTTTATTACTATTCCTGAATGGTGTGCTGGTGATTGGTGTTTGTAATATTCTGCTCCCTGTCTGTGGTGGTCTTAGGGAAACATGCCAGAAAGAGGAAGCATGCGGCTGAGTCTTCCTCTTCTTCATCCAGTTCCTCCTTCTCTTCTCCTTGCCCGCCTGGATAAAACTGCTTCAAGAAGTATGGAGATGCTGTGTTGAAAAGGTTGATCAGAGAGACCCTGTTGGAAATGGGCGACTCCTCTACACCCAAGGGGATGGCGCCAGTTCTATCTTCAGCTTCTTCTGGGTCAGTGGAAGAGGGGCAAGGTCCTGAGGAGCTGAAGGGGAAGTATTTTTCCAATACATGCTGACAGATTTGATCAGGCATGTGAAGGCTAATATGGGTTTCCTGGATGGGGAGATGGCTTTCACTTCTTCTGGGGGTTGCTGAGGCAATTCTATAGTACGGTGCAGCTGGATGTCCCCGTACATCAGTACATTTCTGAGGTCTTCAAGCAAGAGTGAAGGGACCTTGGCAGGATTATGTTGCCACACTTCATGGCAAAGTTGTACCCCTTTCATGATATGCAAAACGATCTGTCATATGCCAATCCCATTGGCTCCTTCATGGCCAGTTTGTTGGGGTTGACATCCTTGGTGGAGGATGCGGTCTTCAAGGATGGGGTGGATAAGAAAGTGGATGCCTCCCTTCATAAGGTGCTTTCCAGTTCCCATTTGGCTCTACGTGCTGGGATCTATGGTACGTATATGGTACAATCATTGCTGATGGATCTCAAAGCTCAGTTCAGCTCCTTGGTCAATGCCTCTTACTGTTGTGGTCTTCTGGAGCACACAGAACGCCAATTGGAAAATCTTTATGATGTTTCCTTTTGATGTGGTCAGGGCATTGGTCAATTCTCGGGGGGCTTGTGTAGCAGCCTGCTGGAGTATCGGTCTTAGGGACTTAAGGAAGGATTCTGCCCAGAAGGCGTACGCATCAGGGCCGGACTGGCTGTAGCGGGCACTGGGTATTCCCCCCTGTGGGCTACAAGGGTGGGGGCCAGTTTTGGGCCCCTGGGGCCGTTTTTGTTGCAGGGCTGTTTTTGCAACATAACTGGCAAAGAGCTCGGCCGCACCCCCAACCCCCTGGGGGGCCGGCCGAGGACTTTGCCACGGCCGGTTTTGGTTCCCAATCCGGCCCTGATAGGCACTTAAATTGCCTTTTGAGGGGTCTCTTGTGTTTGGGGTGGAATTGGAGGGCCAGCTGCATAAATTATTCTAGGAGAAGAAACTATCCTACTCCCTGGGGAAGCTACTGAAAAACTGTCCTTTAAGCCTACGTCTCCGTTTTGCTCCTCTTCCAGGAAGCAGTTTCCCAGGTCTCAAGAACGGTTCTCTGTGGGATGGGGTCAGGATAAGTAGACCATTTCCCCCCTCTGAAGCTTCGTTCCTAACTATATGGTGGATGGGAAATTTGTGTGCTGTGGTCACCTCCAGGCATGGAAGCTATCTACTTCTGATGACTGGTTGTTGGACATTATGAGGCATGTCAACCGGATCGAGTTAAGATAGGTCCCTTCAGCATTAGGGCTCTGTCTGACTCCTGGGCCTACTAGGGCAGAGAAACAGGTGGTCTTGACAAAGGGGATTTGTTCTCTGCTACAGAAGGGAGCCATTTGGGTGGTTGCCCCCTTGGAGGTTGGAGGGGGTTTCTAATCTTTCTGGTGGCAAAAGCTACAGGTGGCTTCTGGCTGGATTTGGATTTGAAGGATCTGAACCAGTATGTGTTGCTTCTCCTCTTCTAGATGTAGACCCTGCAGAGGATTATACCATTAGTCCAGAAAGACCAACTGATGTGCACCTTGGACTTGCAGGATGCATACTATCATGTGCCCATTCATCCCCTCTGCCAGACGTTTCTGAGATTCAGCATCAAAGGGGTTCATTACCAGTTTCAAGTCCTTCCGTTTGGCTTGGGTCAGTCCCCAGTGTGTTTACCAAGGTGGTGGCTCCTCTGGTGGCCACCTTACATCTCAAAGGAATCCAGTTATTCCCCTATCTGGATGATTTGCTCCTCCATGCTCCATCGGAGTAGCAGATTCAGGGACATCTGGAGATGGTGTGTTCATCTCTCAAACCAGGAGAATAGTTAGCTCTAAAGATATGACTTTCATTGGAGTTCGGTTTTGAACCTACTTCTACAGGGTATTCCTGCCTGCCCCACAGATTCAGATACTTCAGTCCTTGGCCCAGTAGGTGATGGGCAAATTCTGTCTGTCTGTTAGCCTTTGGCTATGGATGATGAGCTACATGGTGGCAGCAAAGTTTTTGGTACCTTGGTCCTGGTTTCACCTCCGTCCACAGTGGATGTATCTGCTATCAGTGTGGGATACTCGTGCCAGCAACTTCCTTCTTGTTGTTCCTTTGTCCCCAGCAGTGTGCCAACAGCTGGAGTGGGGGACAATCTGAATTGGGGGATGCCTTTGCAACTAGACCCTGTTGGGTTCGACAATGGATTCCAGCATGTTTGTTTGGGGGGCAACTGGGGAATAGGTCATTGCAGACCTGCTGGTCTCTGTGGGGGGGGGGGGGGGGGGTATTCCTTCAACTGGAGGGAGCTGAGGGCTTTTTTTCCAGGCTGTTGTGGTGTTTCAGGATCTAATAAAGCGTCACAACCTGGTGGTACATTCCAACAACCGGGACACTGTGGAGTTTTTGGGCAATCAGGTGGGCATCCGTTCCAGGTCCCTCCATGCTGTAGCTCTGCCTTTATTCCTGTGGGTATAGCATCACCTCCAATCCCTGTGAGCTGTGCTTTTTCAGGGGTGAACAATAGGGTGGCAGATGCCCTCCCATAGTTCTTCCCTTCCTCTCACAAGCTGTCTCTTACCAGGGAGGTTTTTCGGCAAGTGTGCAGGAGGTTGGGTGCATCTTTCCTGGATCTTTTTGATACCCAACACAATGCTCTGGTTCCTTGCTTTTGTTGTTTGGATTCTCAAGTAGTGGCCTGGGATTGGATTCTCTGATGGTACCTTGGACTGAACGCTTGTTGTATGCCTTCCCTCCAATTGGTCCGAGTCCCCAATTTCTGGGTCATATGAAGTGCAAGTCCAGATTGGTGATTGTGGTGTTGTCATTTTGGCCCTGTCTGTTATGGATCCTGAGTCTCATGCTGCTGGATGCTGAGGGTCCGTGGATGGCTCCATGCTTCCTCTCTCCTCTATGGTCTGTCCCGTCTCTGGCTCTTGCGAGGTTCTGGCTCTCGTATGTAAATTGGGAGGAGGGGTTTGCAGAGCAGGGGGCCGCCTCGACAACTAGCGGTTGCTATCCAGCTGTCCTGTAGGCCTTCTACTCTTAAATTCTATGACAGTCATTGAGTGAATTTTCAGCATTACTATGGTTCCCTCCAGCTGTCTCCGTTGGAATTTTCCATGATGGATGTGTTACAGTGTTGTGGGAAGGGTTTGAGAAGCACCTTGCTGTGACTACCTTAGGCGAGCAGTGGGTGGCCATTAAGGCTTTTCAGACTCTGTGGGAAATTCTGGCTGGATGTTGAGATCTGGTGGTTCTCTTGCTGTGCATTTTCTCTCTTTACCATCATGTGGTGAAGCCGTTGTTTCCCTTATGACATTTGCAATTGTGTCTACCACCTTCCAAACTTTGGAGTTGATTGATATTAAGTTTGTCACCTTCAAGGTGATTTTCTAGGTGGCGATCACTTCCGTTTGGCGGATTGGTGAGCTGGGTGTTCTGATGGCCAGGTAACCATACTTGCTTTCTAAAGATGGGATGATTTTGAGGTAGGATGCCTCTTTTGTGCCTACGGTAGTTTCTCAATTCTATAAGTCCCAGAATCTAGCCTTACCACCTTTGGCAGTGGTTCCTAGCTCTTCCAGTAAATTGGATTGGTGCCTGATGGATGTGAAACAGGCTCTGCTGTTCTATTTGGAGTGCACTCTGTCTTTTTGTAAATCTGAGGCCTTGTTTGTTGCTTTTGGGTACTATTGTAAATGGGAGAAGTCCTCCTCACTGTCTATCAGTCAATGACTGAAACATACGATTGAGATGGCCTATTCCCTGGTGGGTGTTCCTCCTCCTGCGGGGGTGCAGAGGTGTTCCACAAGGGGTATGCCGGCCTTTTGGGCTGAATTACAAGGGGTGTCCATTGCTGGGGTTTGTCGGGCAGTGACGTGGGCACCCTCCAATACTTTTGTTAGCCATTATCATCTCCTAAATGTTTTGGGGAGGATGCCAATTTTTGGTTAGTGGTGCTGCAGGATGTGTTGCTCCTTTGTTTCTTTCTGCAGCTTACTTAAATAAATTCATTTGGGTGCTGCCTTAGGTGTGTACTGAGTGTTTTGTTTTGGGTTTGGAAGGCCGGCTTTCTGGCTTTGGTATTCTTGATATGTCATGAATGGGACGAGGATTTAGGAACCTGGGGGTAATCTCCTATTACTTACCGGTAATCTTCATTACTCCTGGTCCTGTTGTCCTTATCCCATTTGTTAGCCTCCTCCCTCCCTCCCTCCTGAATGGAGGGCCTTCTTTGGAAGGCTTGGTAATGCAGAACGAATGCTGGGAAAGTACTGTTCATGTACTCTTGGTGAGAGGGGATGTGGTAGGAGGAACCAGCATTCCTTGTTTTCTTTTGTTTTGTCTGAGATGATATATCTCCATATGTCATGAATGGGACCAGGACAACAGGCCCAAAAGTAATGAATATTTCAATAAGTAATAGGACATTCCCAAAAACCTCCTGTTATTCCAAGTTATATCAAAGGCCTGGAAACATTTTTCATGAATGGGACAAAGATCAGAGGGACTAAGAGTAATGAAGAATTCCATTATGCAATGAAGCCACTACTTCTAAATACCTCGTCCTCATCCCAGTTATTGCTTGATGAGGTCTCCCCTAGCCAGCATGCATCAAGGAGTGCTTTCACATAAAAATATTATATATGGAGACACAATATAATACAGCTCCCAGTGATTTAATTGCAAACAGTGCCCAAACAGAAAGAGCAACAGGTCGAATAATGTAAGAAAGACCTCTTTTTTTGCATTGGGAAACTCTTGAACCAAACATATATTGTCATGAAGAATGTTTTGTAATCGAAAATGTTTGATGAAGATGTGCTCAGAAGCCCAAGTCCTGGTTCTACAAATGTTTTCCAATGGTAACCCCTGTCTCTGTGTCCATGACACTGAATCATCTCTAGCAGATTGACTTTGGATATTTTCAGGACATGATACATCCTGACTTGAAGAGACAAACAGAATTGTCTCTATTGTCCATTCACTTATAGTCATTTTTAAAGCCTTTTCACCGTTAGCAGGTAACCCAAAAGTCACAAACTGCCTGTTTTCTGAACTCATTGAATCTATTAAGGTAAACAAATAAACCAATAATCTTTTGTCAAACCAAGAACGATGAAAGAATTATTTTAGGAGTGCAGTGGAATTTAGAATTTACTTTAGAAAGAAAATAAGGGTCAGACCTATGGATTGCTGCATCATCTACACATTTTAAGAAAGTAGAACAACATAGAAGAGCAGAAAGTTCATCTAAGATTCACGTAGACATGATAGCCACCAGAAATACCACTTTAAAAGACAAAAACTTCAAATGGACTGTATTGAGAGATTCAAAAGGATCCGTTTGCAGTTTTAGAACCAAAGGAAGATCTCATGGCATGGCCAAGAATTGAGGAAACAGGCTTTCAAATTGTGAAGCTCTTAAAAAGTCTATCCACCAGAACCTTTTCTACCTGTTAAGACATATCATCATTTAAGAAAGACTAAATTGTAAGCCATTGCAATTTAAGGGTAGATATGGATAGATTCCTTTGAAAATCACCATACAGAAATCGAACAACAAAAGGGAGTTCACAAAATATAGAACACATCTTATGAGACCACCAAGAGTCAATATTTGATCAATGCCTAGAACATGACTTCATGGTAGCCACATGGGTAGGTAAGCATTTCTTCAATAAATGTAACCTTTCAACTTCCAAACTGAAAGCGTGTAATTTAGGGAAAGTGTACTGACCTTTTCTCATATGATCGTCTGGAACATCGACAATGAAATACTGAAACACAGTCCTCCTAGGCCAATATGTTCTCCTGGCTATTTCGGAAGTGCCTAGGAATGATCCCAGTGTCCAATGGAGAAGAAGGTGACCTCTATCGGCTATCCGTTCTTGATGATGTTCTGAACCCTCAAATCTGTGATGGACATTTTACAAACTTCAGGAAGTGATGACTGACTGACTGACTGACTGAAGGGCTTATAAAGCACACTTATGTCGAGGCGTCTTGGCGCTGGGTGAATATGATGCAGACAACAACAGATCTTAAGACCTTGAGCAGAGCTAGGTCTTTATCATTTTCCTAAAACTGTCCTATTTGATACTAACCTGATTGTCCCAGGGAGGGAGTTCCATAAGGTGAGTGCTTGGTAAGAGAAACCCGTTCCTCCCCATCTAACTATTTTTGTTCTAGGGACACAAATCAATCCTGTATTGGCAAACCTGAGAGAACGTTGGAGCTGGTATACAGAAAACAAGGTTTGAATGTCCGCAGCCCCTCCTCTTTATATTGCCTTGTGCAGTAGGCATAAGGCTTTAAAGTTCACTCTCTGATGGACTGGGAGCTGGGTGGTATTTAGGTAAGCCAAGTAGAACCTGAGCCGCTGCATTCTGAAGCGATTGAAGTTTTTTGATCTGTCCCTTGCCAACTCCCAAATATAAGGCATTAAAATAATCGATTCTGGACAAAACCAGAGCTCCGACCACTGTTTTCCGCAGTGACAGAGGAATGAAGGGCAGAATTTTCTGCAGGATTTTTAAAGTGAAAAAACATGCAGAGGAAACTTGATTTATTTGTGAGGCAAGTTTAAGGTCCTTGAGAAGCACAAATCCCAAGTTCCTGGCCTTGGGCACAGGGACTGGACAAATGCCTGCCTCAGGAGGCCAACAGGCCTGGCTCCATACAGAAGGTAGTTTCCCAAACTCTAGGACCTCGGTTTTATCTGTATTTATCTTTAAAAAGTTTGAATTCATCCATGTCATTACATCTGTGAGGCAATTACGGAACCTCTTGGGTGTTAACCCCACGGTTTGTGTCACAGAGACCACTAGTTGAGTGTCTCCAGCGTACGACACCAACATTATGCCATGCTCTTTGATTACCCGAGCCACGGGACTGACATATAAATTAAATAATGCCGGAGACAAGGTCGAACCCTGTGGGACTCCACATGGGAGAAGGAAAATTCCTGTTTTTAGACTATTCCAGTGGATCAGTTGTTCCTGTGATGTTAAAAATGATGTAAGTAGAGTCAGAGCCACATCTTTAATACCCACATCCATCAATCGACGCAACAATACTGCATGATTTACGGTGTCAAAGGCTGCAGTCAGATCTAACAGGATGAGTGCAGCTCTGCCTCCCCGTCCATCACTTTACGGATCTCTTCAGTGACCATAATTAGAGCTGACTCGGTGGAATGCAGAGAGCGGAGTCCAGAATGTTACTGCTATCCAGGCATTCTGTCAGTTCTAGATTCTAGGCTTTCTCCAAGATTTTTGACGGTAGTTGGAGGCAGGAGATTGGGCGATAGTGTTTTGGTTCTGAGGGGTCTAAGGAGGCCTTTTTTATAATGGGCCTAATGCATGCCTTTTTCCATGAGGAGGGAAATTCCTCAGAAATTATGATTGCATTTAATAGAGGAGTCAAGGAAGAACTTACTTCTTCCGATACCAGGTGTAATATATGAGGGGGACAAAGGTCCAGAGGTGACTTACTTCTTCCGATACCAGGTGTAATATATGAGGTGGACATGTGTCCAGAGGTGCACATAGAAAATCTGGAAATCTGCATCCTGGAAACTGGCATAGTCAGGACCACTGCTCTTTGTTGCAGTACTGTATCTCTGTTTCCTTCCAATCCATCAATCAATCAATCAGGGATTTGTGAAGCATGCTACTCACCCATGATGGTCTCAAGGAGCTAGGGTGTGTGTGTGCAGCTCCGATTCAGCCAAAGAGCCAGGTCTTGAGGCTCTTCCTGAAGGATTGCAGCAAGGGGGAACATCTGTTGTTGAGCTGGACCTCGTTCCCGGTGTTTGCTGCGATGTAGGAGTAGGCTCTTCTGCCGGCTCTGGCCCTGCAGATGTGTGGGGTTTCAGTGAGAGTGAGGTTGGCAGGTACGTTGAAGGAGACTCTTTCATTGAGGTTTTGGGTCAGGTGTTGTGGAGGGATTTGTATGCATGGGTGGGTAGCTTGAAGGTTGCTCTGCTCATGACAGGGAGCCAGTAGAGGTCTCGTAGGTGGTGGGTGATGTGTTCATGTTGTGGGATGCCAAGGATGAGTCTGGCAGTGGTGCTCTGGATGGTGTGGAGTTTTCAGAGCAGGGATTTTTTGATTCCGGCATAGATGGTGTTTCTGTAGTCCAGTCTGCTTGTTATGAGTACGTAGGTGATGGTCTTTCTGGATTTTGGGCGCTCCACTTGAAGGTCTTGAGGAGGATGTAGAGATTGTTAAAGCATGTGGACTAGAAGGTATTGATCTACCGGGTCATGGTGAGGGAGGAGTTGAGTATGAGTACGATGCCGAGCCTCCCGGCGGGGTCCGTGGGAGTGGGGGATTGCTAAAGGATGTGGGCCACCATGGGTTGTCCCATGCTGAGGGGTTGGGTCCGAGGAGAAGGAATTCTGTCTTCTCCGAGCTGAGGTTCAGACAGCTGCTGCTCATCCAGGATGCGACATCTTTAATTCCTTCCAGGAAGCTGAGTCTGATGGAATTGAGTTGCTTCATAAGGTAAAGGATGAGCTGGGTGTCGTCAGCGTAGGACATTATGCTGAGTCCATGCTTTCTGACGATGGTGGTGAGGTAGGCCATGTATATGTTGACGAGAGTGGGGCTGAGCGATGATCCTTGGATACTTCGCAGTTGATCGCTGTGAGTTTGGGAAGAAAAGGTGGGAGTTTGATTCTTTGGGTTTGGCCGGTGAGGAAAGAGCGGATCCAGTCGAGGGCAGTTCCCTGTATGCCAGCATCGCAGAGTCTGGTGGTGGGAGTGCAATAGGAGACAATTTCGAAGGCTGCCAACAGGTCTAGAAGGATGAGGGCCGCCGTGTGGCCCTAGTCGAGGAGGGTGGGGATGTCATCTGTGGCGGTGAGAAAGGCGGTCGCAGTGCTCTGAAACTTTGGAGGGGAAGATTGTAAAAAACCTTCACCATTTTGTTTTCTGGATGTCTGTCAGGAAGCACTTTTCTGCCTAAGTGAAGTACCTGTAGACTTCAACCTTTGCTTCATAATAGAGAAGGAATGTTTTCTTTCTTTAAACATCCTGTGCAACTTATCCTCTAGGCCTGAGTAAAAAAGAATTGCATATACTCAACTCTTAAAGGAACCAACTACAATCTGCAGTGACTGAAGCACCACAAGCCAGGGCAGATGCTTTCACATTTTCAAAGGATATTTCAGAAACAAATTATTTTTGTTGTTGAAAACTTCAATGTAAGTGTCTCACTTCAAAAGATCTACTAGAATCCAAATGAGAGGAAAAACAAAGATTCTTGGGACTCTGTTGGAAGGAACTGGAAGGTAAGTTTCTCACAAGTGCTAATGATAATGTTAATACTACATGTAATAATTGTCCTAATATTACAATGAAACATTTTCCCTCTAATATACAAAAGAGAATATGTAATCAGGAAGGTGAATTAAATATTTGATGATGGGATAATCTGTGATTGGTGCGCCATGAGTTTGAGTCCCAAGAACACTGACTCGGAATCATAAATTAGTACAAATGTTTGAGGTAATAGTAACATTTGCTGTGCTGGACAGAAAAGCATAAAAATTGCTGTATGAAGCTCTACATTTTTTTTAACATTATTATCAATTTCTTTATGTGCTAAATATATTTTTCCCAGTGAGACATACTTATACCTCACCAGACCTCAATTTATATCTCAATTGATTACTATGGAAACTCATTCTCAAAATAGCTTGTAAATGCCTCCATATTTCTTTTACGCACAGTTTCTTTATGATGTGCAGGCAAAGCGCGTATGTTTGTGAAGTCTCGCAGTTGTCCTTGGCAGGATTAATGCACTGCATTTATACTGCATGTACTAGCACTGTATCAGGCAGTACTGTTAAAACAAAACTATTGTATATTGGTTTTTTACTTGAGGTAGCATGTCTGCATCAGCAAAACATAAATATGCATCACAATAACTGGAATTCATTTGTGTAAAATGATATGGAAGATGTTTACGTTGATCAAAATCTGTACAGATATTCATTAAAATATTGGGCATCTCAGTGATAGGAGATTTGAATAATTGTACAATGAGAATATTCCATTGGGCAGATCTATTTAATTCTATCCATTTATGCATTATTCAAATGTTATACATTTCAGATTTCCACACAGCAAATAGCACATGCAACGTTGTGTTTTTGCAGTACTGAACATGATGAGAAACATTGGTATCCTCAGAGATCTGGGGAGGTCAGGAGAGTAGAGAAATGGGCACTGTAAAGCAGACTCCAACTTACTCAGTGCACAGCTTTCTGTGTACAAAAATCTAAGAATATACTTTGCTCTCTTATTTCAGCACATCATTTGCACCCAGGCAGATCATAAAAAAAATGCAAAAAAAATCTGGAAAGTTTATAATATGCACCAGAGTGATTGAAGCAAATGATTTCATTAAGAAACAAGCATTGGCAATGTTAATAGGTCTAGCATATAAATGAAAGAGTCCTCCATTCTCTAATATTTGAGAAGCAGAATGAGAATGACACTCAAAGAGTGAAAAAAGGGCTGACTCAAAGACAATCAATATATGCCGATGTGTATATATAGCAAATAAAAAATCAGCTGGTTTATCCAGCTTAGAACAGCGCTAAGGTACAATCAGTACAAGACTATGATTCCTTCTTGGACAAAGGAAGAATCCTTTTAAAAGGACGGAATACCATCACCCACCGAGGTGGCATGCTTCATCATCTAGGATCTCCTCTTGGTTGCAATCCCTAATGCAACCAAGGGCTACAACCCCCTCACCGTGTCGGTGAGGAGCTCAGGGATGTATTACTGATCAATTGATCAAATCTCCTAAAATCCGCTTGATGCGAAGAGTATTACGGATGATGGTTGCAGTGCAAAAAAGGGTAATGTGAAAAGTGATCTTAAAATTGGCTACCAAGAAAAAGAAGAGTTTATTAGTTAACTCTTGGTGTCAAGGTTAAAAAAAGTACAAGTGCAGTTTAGGAAATAATGAATGCACAGGTCCAAAAAGCAGGTCTACATGTTTCAGCCAACATGATCAAGTTCTGATCCTGGCCTTCCTCAGGACCTAGATAGTAATTGCTAGTGCAAAAAAGTGATACATGTGACAGTGATGTGGTTGAAATAGATACAACCTACGAAAACCTGTAACTTGTATGGGAAGACCTCACAAGAGTGTTGATGTCACCTGCGGAAGAAAAACCCTGATGTATATATGCAATGATTTTTTTATTGCAAGGCCATGGTAGACAGCTAGACATGTCAAGCGCTATTAAGGTCCAATAGGAATTATCACATTGCATACCCGCTTTAAAACTTTTGTCTTTGCCATCATTTTCCATTAGAAATAGATTTGATCTATGGCATCTGATAAAACTATTCCCAATCAACCAATCCTTCCTATTATTTTCCACATTGGCTTACCTCCATAACCTATTGACGTCTCCTATATTGTGCATAATTTGACAACCGCTAGGCAGACAGTAATAAAATTACAAATGTATACAGAGTAACAGTTGGTAAAAAATGTACTACCTCTCTGCAAAGAACCTAACAAGATTTATTAGAGTGAATGTTTTCAACTCCAAATGTTTGTCAGATGGGACAAGCCAAACAGAATATATATCCTTCAGTGTTTCCCCGATTATATGTGTCACCATTATCAATGGTGACTTTCAGAATTATGCTTTCAGTCCTGATGATGATGGGGAAACTTTTCATAGGGGCTGAAACTTTTTAACCAAAAAACATTAGAATTAATAATGACCCATTGAAAATCAAGCTTTATATTTAAATATTTTTTAGTTGAATGGTTAGTTCATAAATATGTATTTGTCAATCATCTCATTCACGGTGTTATCACATGAGTAATGAGCATGCTTTCTGTTCCAAATTACTATACAATGACATTCAAGTAAATGTTTGAAACCATGCTGTAGAAAAATACCTCCGTTTTACATTGTTACCCACAGTTTAGTTCTGAATTAGTTTGCTGGTTTTTACTCTTTTTACTTTAGGGTACTGATCTCTAGTGCCCAGTCTATGTGATCTGAGCCTTAAAGTGTGTAAACATTGTAAAAACTGTCTAATCATTGAAATATTAAAGACCACTTTGAACTGCAACACTTACTGTGCCATCCTCTTGTGTGAGAAGAGAAAACATGGCCATTGTGGCCCGAGTGCTGCAGTTTAAAACCTTCAGTGTGACCTGCCAAAATGATAATTTTCAACAGGAAACAATCGACCTTTTAAATATTAGTAAGTTACCCCACCACGTGTAAAGCAGCCTTGTTACTCTCCCTCAAGGCTATTCATTAAATCTTGAATGTTTCTCTGGTAAATGAAATATATACCTCCATAAGCCATTGTTGTTTGTATTATATATTTGCCCAAGGCTCCTGGAAGGTCTACTTTGGGTGGAACCTCTTACCTAATTCAATCATTCCCACAAGGCAACCCTCAGGTACAAATATGCACAAAATTACACTTGGCAGAGCAATATTTCCCCATCCTCAGAGAGTTATCGAGGAGCATCAAAGTGTGTATCTATCAGCAGGGTTTGAAGAGGAGAAAACCAGAAGGAGACATGAATACCAAAACTTACAGTCAGATTAATCAAAGGGAAATCGGCTCGCAAACTCTGCGAGCGCTTTTTTTGCATTTGGGATTCATCATCCCAAATGCAAAAATCGCAAATTTAGAAATCGCTAAATTGCGATGAATTGCATTTAAGGAATCTCAATTTGAGATTCCTTAAATGCAATTCATGAACCATTTAAAATTTGCGAAATCGCAATCTGGGGCCGCGAAGTCTGACTTCGTGGTAAATAGCGAAAACTTAGAAAAATGCACTTTGGTGCATTTTTCTAAGTTGTATGTTACACACACACATGGAGGAAAGAATAAACAAATGTTTAGATCTATGCACATGACTATCTTCTGAACACCCATATGCGCATCCTCACATATCATAGGAGAAACGTTTCCCGATATTAACCTTGGAATGTTTAGCAGATTCTCAATCCAGAAACTCCTTATAGAAACTACTCAGTTAGGATTTCACTATGTGAAAGGTCAAAGACGGCACTCCAAGCGCAAAAAGACTACACAAATGAAATCGCTCCTTGAGGATAAGAACCACAATATCATATAATATAGTATGTGTGTGAGGTTATTGATCCATGTACCACAAGCCCCAAATGCGTAGGAAGCTTTGTGAAAAATCACAAGTGCTCCAGCGAGTAGTGTCAATGCAAACATACCGCGTACAGTGAATAGCATCGAAATAACCATAACGTGCTTCATCGCATAGTTTCAAAATAATCATAAAGTGCTCCAGCACGTAGCATCAAAATAAAACCTGAAGTGCCCCAGCGCATAGTATCAAAATAAATATAAAGCGCTCCAGCGCATGGTGTCAAGGCAAACATAAAGTGATCCAGCGCATAGTACCTAAGTAATACCAGTGCTCCAGTGCGCGGTATGTCATAGATAACAGAGCGCTACCCAGCATATCAGAAACTGATATGCAGAAGCATTTCAGAACAGTTACTCACTGCGCACATCATAAAGACAGCAGGACAATAGGTATGAGAGCAAGGACTGCATCTTCACAATGCCACTTGTAACAGGAACAGAACCGTGAGGCTCCAAGCTAAAATGCGAAATATTAAGCAGTGTCGGAATTGAATACAGGTTTAAATGTCCTGGAACCCGGAAGTCGAACCTGCTCTGCTGACCTCACACATTATGCTGCAAGTACACACTCTGTACTGATAACCTCACATCATGGCTAGATCGTCAATTCAGGAGGCAACCCCATGGCCAGAACCAGTATAATGTCTTACTGTTATGGCTGCAGCTGTTTTACGAGAAATAGAAACGTTCAGATAAAATATTAAAGCCTAACTTTTCATTGGGATACGTGTCAAGGGAATTTAGCCCACATTTTTTTGTATTCATGAGCAATACAATTATTCATTTTTTTAATAAGTATTTAGGAAAATTGAATTTTTTTAAAGTTTTAATGGACCAGCCTGAACCCCCAAGTAAACTAAATAGCATTAACAAGCAGATGGACACTGTTGTGCTTCCACTAAATGAACAAATGCTTAGACCTGATAATAGGAATCCCTGAATATGAGGAATAAGACTCCTCTTAGCCCAGGAAGGAGAGCTGGGGAAGGTACAGAACTTTAGTAAAGGGACCATGGTGATCCCTGCCCATTTATAGTTGAGTATAAAGGGAGACCTGAGAAAGGAAAGCCTTTCGTTCCTTAGGCCCTGCCACCTGCTTTGCCTCAGGCTAGTGGGACGGGGAATTGGTCCTAAATTAGTTTGGTGTAGCTGAATGGAAGGAACTGCTCATTTCCCTAAAAATACCGTGCCTGACACACAAGCTGCCTTCGGGGTGGAGAGGTTCTGCCAGGTTGGATTTGCTTCAGAATAGTGCACTGTGGAATAGTTTGCACTAAGCCAAACAGGATGAGTTGCAAAAGTGGGACAGTTTGCCCTTAGGAGCTTTTACCTCATTCATTAAGGGTAACAACTTTTAAAAAAAAGGGCACCTTACCCACAGCTAATCACGTCTCTGAACCTGTAGAAGAAAACTGGTCCTGCTGTTTGAAACTTGTGTGGATATGTGAAAGGCTGGACCTGCTACCTCTTGAACCCAGAACTAATAAGTGGACTCCAACGGTCAGTTGGCTGACCTCTTGTGCACAAGGACCCAACAATCTGCAAAAGGCCAGTTGCAGCTAGAGTGGATTTGGACCCCCCTCGAGCTGTTTGCGGAGCAGGCCATGTCCTTAAATGCTGTCTCTAAGGTCATTGGAACCTTAGATGTGACTAATTAGAGCTGCTTAAAAGTTTCAAAAATTGGGAGTTAGAACATTTCTTGGAATTCCAAGACCTTGTGCCAGCAGAACCCTTTGGCAAATGTGTCCGATTTTGAATGGACTTTGTAGGACACAACTTCAGGCTTGCTGCACTGGAGAATTACAAGCTTTATAAAAAACACCAATTCCAAAGGTAGAAATCTTGCCTGGACAAAGACGTGAACAGTATTGGTTGATTGGAGACTATCAGAGGCAAAAATATTTGAATTTCTCCTCCTCTGAGCTTTACCTGCCATAACCAATGGCTTCAACGGTCTCTCACCCAATGGCTATCCAGCTTTGAGAGGAATTTGGTAGATACAGCCTTCAACCATGCACCACTGGAGGATTTTGTCTTCTATTTCAGAGACTAACACCCAGATTCATCAAGAACACATTTTGCTAATCCTTAATAGCGAAAAATACCGATTCGCTATTAAGGAATAGCAAAATGCTATGCATCAAGAAATCACTAAAAAAATAGCAATTTCTAAAAATTCCTTAATTGCGACTCGCAAATCGCGAGTCGCAATTAAGGAATATCTCCCCATTCCTTCCTATGGGCCTGGAGGCCCATAGGAATGAATGGGAAGACAATCTCAATTTGCTAATCGCAATTAGCGATTCGCAAATTGAGATTGCGATTTCACGGGTGCAGGGGTGTCCAAAGGACACCCTGTTGCACCCCTGAAATTGATGTGTGCACATATGTTGCGCACACACATGCCCTTAGGGCATGTGTGTGCGCAACATGAAACTTTGAAAAATGCACTTTAGTGCATTTTTCAAAGTTTTTGCACATTACCACGAAGATGTACTTCATGGTAATTTGCGTGCCCTAACAGCGAATTCGCTATTTTTTTCACTTTCATGCATTGCATTTAAGGAATCTCACTTCCTTAAATGCAAAGAATCGCAATTTAGCGAATTCTTAATTAGCGATTTTTGCATTTGGGATGATGCATTCCAAATGCAAAAATACCGGTCGCAAAGGCGGATTTAAGCTTGATGAATCTAGTTGTAAGAATGTAAACTCTTTGACTGGAATGAACCTGCTTGATGTATCTGACCCATGCTCTTTTACATTCACCCTGAAATATCACGTAAGTTCCATACAATTATGCACTGTGTTTACGGATTAGTTCTCTTGCCCCTTCCCAAACCCTTAAATCTATTTAAAAAATCATATGTCTAGTTCCCCTTATTGGATTTTTGTTGATTGAGTTTCAGTTTACTCATTACATGTTTCACAATTTTTTTTAATTGGTTGTGGGAATATTCTTGTGTTTTGTTTTGACTTCCTAACTACATCGTTACTGCCAAATTGCTTTACAGGATGCCCTCAATTAAGCCTGTCTGTTGTGTGCCATAGCTACCGTTGATTGATCCTAGGTTAAAATTTATATTACTGTGTTTTATACTGACATGTTTGTGGCCTTGTTTTTTGCGGCTGATTCACATGAACCTCAATTAATAAAGCAACTTTCTTACTATACCTGTCTATAGGCATTAACACAGAGTAATGGCATGTTAGCGTTAAAGACCTATTGTTCTTTACACATGGATTTCAAAACATATAAGTCAGGATTTCTGTTTTTGTTGGAAATTCCCATTTAAACATTCGACCTAAGGCCTGTGATATAACCTTTTGTAATGAATCATTCAGTCATGTAGCCATTTTCTTTGGATTGTTGTCAAAATCAACTCAAGCCTATTGTATATAGCATACGCTTTCACACAAGCCAGTGACACTATAGGATCCTAAAAATTACAAATGCATACAAAATAACAGTTGGCGATTTAATATACAAACCTTTCCCGAAAGGCATAACAAGGATTATTAAAGTGCAAATCTTCTACTCCGATGGTTTCTCACGAGGGGTAACAGCACCAGAAGCCTATGATAATCTGTAAGACTTCATATAGCAAAACACCTCCCTACAAGCTTTAACACAGTGTGATGAGAATTCAGTCTTAAAAATCTACTGCCTAGAATGTATGCTTTTCAGCTGGTCACCTGGTCACCTATTACCTTTTATTAACTTTAGAAGAGAAACGGATAAGGCCTATAGCCTTAATCTTTGACTAGGCACTAATAATAACTCAATCCAACTATATTGAGCATAAGCTTTCTCGAGAGGCAAAAAGTTCAATACAAGCACTTTTTTCAGTGGAAGAATACTACTGTCATCCAATCATAATTTGTACTCAAGCAAAAATAATAATTTGAACACAAGTAAAGCCCCACTCGCAGTAGTGCTTCCTACGGCTCTTTTTCTGTTGCTCATACAAGGTATGATGACATCTGCACTGTAAAGTCAGACCTAAAAATGCAATATGCAATGCGTACAGTACCGTATGCACACAAAGAAAAAACAGCATTAGTCTCAAATTTACATGACTGGTTTATATTTTCACATGAACATATTGACACACATAATTACGTCTACGTTTAGAGTTCTCTTTCCGCTAAGCTTGAAACAGTTTGTGATGCATGCAAAATCTTGCCTCAGCTTACACTCTGAGAGGAATCAGGTATATCTCTTTAGATTTGTGAAGAGACATTTTAGAGGCTAAAACTAAGAGGAAGAGCCTTGGGAGTGGATGGCCAAAAGCTGCTCTGTACCTGATGTAAGTGCATACCCAATTTTCTACACTTCAGTAAACTCCTAAACATTCAGATATTCACACTTGGCCAAACCAACCTATTATGAGGTAAATAGATGATTGGACTCTAGAGCACATCCCAGAACTTGTAATTTGGACTGTGGAGCTCTCTGAAGTAAACATTATGCTACACTCATGGCTATATAAAAAAACATTAATTAAAAAATACATACAAGCATATATACATGCATACATACATACATAATATATGACGAGCCAAAAACAGTAAAATATTTGCATGTGTAAATTGCCAGGATTGCACGGTGCACGGGCTCTGGCACCTACCATCACAAACCATCAGGTCGATTTACTTAGCATTCAAAAGGCTACCTTGCGTCTGAAAAATTGAGCAACACTGCACATGGGCCTGCACAATTCTTATTAAATCTAAACCTCAGCATGGTGCAATTTAGTAACATCCATCTGGGCCTAAAACCTGAGTTTTGAATTCATCTTTATGAAAAAACTTTGAATATAGTTTTTTTTGTATTACCCATTCATTTTTCCCTTCCTTATTGAGATGTATTTGGGTATTCAATAGGACACCACTGCCATATTCACCAAGATTTACCACGCAAGAATCACATATGGTCCAATTCCAAGTGAAGTATCTCTCAAAACGGTCACATTGCCTAGGGAGACAGAAATGCTTCCACTGGCCATGTAATAGGCAGCTTTTATTCTAGACCGATAAAGAAAGTGGAGACCCAGCACAATACAGAGTTTTTGATCAAACCTATCTCTACAGAGTAATGAGTCACATTGCAAAACTCTATGTAGTTAAATATTAAGTATTTTGGGGATTGAATGATTTATAAATATAGACTAGTAGATCTTTGTTGAAAAGCAATCACGAAGCAGTTGTAGTTCAAAAGTAAGGTTTATTATAACAACCCCACACCGGTGGAGATGCGTGGGTCAGCAGAACATCAGTTAAGACAGATGATGTCACAGAAGGTGAACTCGGGAGGAATGGAATGTTGGGGGAACCAATCAGGAAGGGAAGAACTCGGAGGGAGCTCACATGCAGGGGAGGAGAAGGTACCACGCGCTGGGGCACTGGGGGGTGACATAAGTGAGATACAACACATCTTCCTCTCTTGAGGGTTTTGACAACTGTGCCACGGGATGTGGTAAACAATAATATGTGAGTACATAAACTGGTGAACAGTTAGTCACAGAAAAAGTCATTCAAGCGTTTTAGTCTTTGGATGGTTCTACCAAACCTTCCAGAGACCGACGGTAAGTTAGGTGCACATTCGGTGTCAGAATGGGAATCATAGCTAGTTCTGCCAAACCTACCACTGAGCCTGTGACCGTCAGACGCAACTTCAGAGTCAGAATGTGGGTCATCGTGACTACTCCGATTACATGTCGAAGTGCTGGGATTGACACCAACAGGCTGATCTGTCGATTGACCATCATCTGAGTCAGAGTCAGGTTGGAGATCGTGTGTGATGTCATTTCTAGACAAGTTATTATCTTCAACACAAGACTTATCAACATCCACCCACAGATCATTGCTAAACGTAACATGTTGCTGTTGATTGTGAGCCTTGCCACCAGGATGATAATTTGCCAGTCTGCTCATGTGCCATACTTTTCCATCGCTGAGTCTTGCCGCATTGTTAAACAATTCATCAATGTAAAGAGGGGCAGTGAATCTGCTTTCTCCTTTCTTTACCTTTTATTCCAAACAAACTTTCACAAGGTCGCCAACCTTGAATGCATGATCCTTAGCGCTGTGTTTCGAATCATACCATTCCTTGTAGTATTTCTGTGCTTTAATAATGTTATTCCTTATGTTTTCTGGTGACCATTCAATTTGCTTGGATTCGGACATCCACCCCAGGTCAATGCTTAAAGGTTGTCTGCTTCTCATGAGAACAAATGGTGCTGTGCGTGTGCTTGCACAAGGAGATATCCTGAATGCCCAGATGAGTTTGTATACTTCTTCTTCCCAGTTTAGGTTTGCATTTCTGGATAGTTGTATGTGTCCCTTCAAGACACGGTTGAAACGTTCAGTGAGGCCATTACCTTCTGGATGATAAATTGAAGTGGTGTGATGAGTGATGCAGTTCCTCGCTAGGAAAGACTTGAATGCCTCTGAGCAGAATTGTGGACCATTATCGGTGAGCACTGATTTGGGTAATCCTTCACTTAAAAACAGTTTGTCCAGGAAATCAATAAATTTTGAGCTGTCAATTTCATCGACTATTTTTCTTTCCGGCCACTTGGAGAAATGATCTATCGCCACTAGGATGTACTTGATTTCTCCGTCATGTCCTTCGATGGGCCCCACTATGTCTAGGCCCAATTTCTCCCAGGACATTTGAGGGGGTTGAATTGGAGAGAGACTGACTTTTGAAGTTTTGAGAGTTTTGTCTGAGTCACAGCATTCAATACAGTTCCTGACCTGGACCTCAATTTGTTTGTCAATACCCGGCCACCAATAACTTGACCTGACTCTCTGCTTAGTCTTGGTGATGCCAAGGTGGCCTATGTGACACAAACTTAGAATTTTGTCTCTGAGCGTGACAGGGGCTATGGCTTTACCCATTCTGTACAACACACCGTTTTCCCAACTGAGTTCATTTCTTGTTTCCCAGTACGCTTTGACATTGTCATGTAAGTTGCGCTTTTCTGGCCAAGAAGAGTTGACAAATTTGCATACCTCTTGTAGGGTAGGGTCACGCGACATGTGTTGACCCCATTCTTCCACTGAAATTCCATCCAGGTCAGTGTTGAAGAGCAGAACTACTTTCTCCTCATCTTCTTGTGTGACCATGTTTTCAGTGTGAGGCAGAGGTAGTCTGCTGAGGAAATCTGCAATTTTGTTCTTCACTCCAGGGCAATATTCTGCCAAGTAGTTGTAATCCAACAACTTGATTGACCAGAGGCAGACAGTATCTTGATTAATGGTTTGTGGTCTGTGCGAAGATGGATTTTGTATCCCCACACATATGCTCTGAAGTAATTGAGCGCCCATGAACAAGCCAGCATTTCACGCTCAATAACGGAATACTTTTCCTCTGCAGAGGTGAGCGACCTGGAGGCAAAGGCTACAACCCATTCTTAGTTCGATGTGTCCTTCTGTGCTAGCACGGCACCGATTCCTTTGTTGCTTGCATCAGTAGTTAGATAGATTTCTGCTTTGGGATCGAAACCTTTGAGGAAAGGCGCCTCGCTGATTTCCTTTTTGATGGTATCAAAGGTGTTCTGACAGTCAGGTGACCAGACAAATTTGGTTTTATTTTTCAGTAATTGTCTAATACTGTAGGTTTTTTCAGAGAAATTCCTTATGAATTTGGAGTAATACTCCGTCAGGCCAAGAAAGGCTCTTACATCTTCTTTGCCTGAGGGACATGGAGCATCGAGGATTGCGTCCACTAAACCTTGTTTGGGTTTAATTCCTTCTTGGCTGATGGTGTGCCCAAGGTAAATCACTTTGTCTTGTGAGATTTTACATTTGTCTAATTCTACGGTTAAACCATGCATTTTCAGTTTGCAAAAAAATTGCCTAAGGCGTGTGTCATGTTCCAATTGGTTGCTGCCCATGACCAGGATATCATCCTGGAAAAACCTGATGCCATCAACACCTTCCAGGATGGATGTCATGACCCTTTGGAAAAGTGCAGCAGCAGAGGCCAATCCAAATGGTACCCTGGTAAACCGATAACAACCAAAGGGTGTGATAAAGGTTGTGAATTTTTTACTGTCCGCATGCAGTGGAATTTGGTGATACGCGGATTTCAAGTCTATTATGGAAAATACACACATATCATTGGTGGCACTAAACATTTCACATATACGTGGTAGAGGATATTGATCGACAATAATGTTTTTATTGAGGTCCCTGAGATCGATGCAGAGTCTAATTTTCCCATTGGGACGTTTCACAACTACCAAGGGGGAAACCCATTCCGCCGATTCCACCACTTCTATAATGCCATCTTTGGCAAGTCTGTTTAATTCAGCTTGCACATCACTTCTCACTGACACAGGTAGATGTCTTACCTTGTGAATGCAAGGAACAGCTGAATCTTTTAGTTCAATTTTATGTTCGAAGCTGTTAAGAAGACCAACTTTACCTGAGAACACTTCTGGAAAATCTTTTTGTAGTGCCAGTTTACTAGAATCATTGATAGACAACACCGGATCAGCACTGTTGGGATCGAGCATGATACCAAGATCAGCTTGGTCACTCCAGCCAAGGACAGAAGGGCCTTTTTTTGCAACATAAAGTCTGCAAAATGCTCTCCTGTTTTTGAATTTGAATTCTAGATCACGTGTTCCTAGGAATTCTATGTTGTTTCCCGTGTAGCTTCTGGCAACAACCTTTGGTTTTTCAAGAGTTGAACCTATTTTATCCGTGAATTGCTTCCAAACGTTCTCGTTGATGATCGTGAAGGGAGACCCTGAGTCTGCCGTTAGATTGACTGTCACACCACCCATATTTACATCACACATGGGTTTTTTCTTCTTTGTTGGCGTGAGTTCCAACACATCATATTCAATTGAGAAAACATAACTGACACTGTCGGAGTCAGAATACTCGGAATCCTCTTCTGTGGAATCACTCTCTTCTTGAATTTGTTGGACCTGTCTGCTTTGTTTGTACAATTTCCTATTGCATGCCTTAGCGATGTGTCCAGTCATTCCGCATGACAAGCATTTTTGATGTATGGCTGGACACCTTCTTGAATCAACTAAATGGGTTGGAGACCCACAGCGATAACATTTAAGTTCAGGAAGATCATAGTCTCTTGTGTTACCACGTCTATCACTGCTTTGTTTTGATTTGCTTGATTCACTTCTTTTGTGATATTCATGCCTCATTTCTTTTTTGTTTCCTTTCTGTTTTACTTTGCTTGCATTGGAGGACCTTATAGCTTTAATTTCCGCTGGTTCATCCATGACTGCTTTGGCGCATCTTCCTGTAAGTTCAGCTTTCTTGACAAGGGCAACAACCTCCTTCAAAGAAGCCTCTCCATTGACCCAAAGTTTGTCCTGGATATTGGGGTTGCTCGCGTGCATAATTATTTGATCACGCACAAACTATTCTTGCAGTGCTCCAAATCTGCAGGTTAAGGCTAAGTTGTTCAAGGCAGCAACGTAATCTTCTATGCTTTCTTCTTTCCCTTGCTTCCTTCTAGAGAATTTGTACCGGTCGACCGCGACACACACAATTGGTGAGAAATGATCGTCCAGATCATCCAAGGCATGTCGATAAACATCATCACCCGTTCTCACTTTCTTCTCTATGTTGTTGTAGGTCTTAAATCCACCAGGACCCAAACAGTACAAAAGTACTTTTTTCTTCTTCACAGCCGTGAAATCATCATCCTCCACTGTCTCAATATAATTAATAAAGTATTCTTTCCATTCTTTCCAAGGCATGCATGGTGCACCTTTGAGAGGTAGGAACGCTTGAGGTTGTGAAAGATTCAAGGAACTAAGAGCACACATGGCGGTGGACAAATTATTGGCTCAACTTCTCACTGTGATAAGTTCTAATGTGCTTGTGAATGTCACTATATACCTCTTTTTGAATTGTTCTCAGCTGTCACCTTCAAAGCTTCTACTTTGTCACTTTAATTCAAAATAGTCTTTTGTAAAATGTTTAGTTCATTCAGTTTCACTTGTATAATAATTGGTCCCTTTATGAACACTTTATGCAAGGTTCCACGAATACAGGGCGTTGGCCAGGCTCGAACACTAGGCTTGGACAGTACAATCAATTTCACTCGGTACGTTTTTTCAAAATGTCCGCCAACGCTGCGTTTCAGTGATGTCACGCGTCACTGAGCATGCGCAGGTGCGATGGATTTTGAGCGCGAATACAGCTGACAGGGATTTCCTTGAAGAATGCGTACAGCAGACGCATACACAGCTGACAGGAATTACAGTGCGCAAGCTCAACAGCTGCCCAGGGACAACGTCGAACACCTTCAGGCGGCACACATGAAGAGGAAATCCCAAATGCCGTTCGGCCCTACCTCAGTAAGACGCCGCAGCTGACACGTCTTGAGACACTCAAATCTCGGCTGAAATAATTGGCATCCACGTACCCCGACAGTTACATGGTTCTCGTCCTCATCCACTCATGACGATGAGGCACCGGAATTCCTAAGGTAGGAGAAAATGTTCCGATCTTTCGGTAGGATACCGATTTCATCAATGTTCAAATCCGTCAGCTGTTTCAAAAATGTACCCCGGTGTGAGGCTGTAGTTCCGCTGGTATCCGCTCCTCGTCGCCACTGTTGAAAAGCAATCACGAAGCAGTTGTAGTTCAAAAGTAAGGTTTATTATAACAACCCCACACCGGTGGAGATGCGTGGGTCAGCAGAACATCAGTTAAGACAGATGATGTCACAGAAGGTGAACTCGGGAGGAATGGAATGTTGGGGGAACCAATCAGGAAGGGAAGAACTTGGAGGGAGCTCACGCGCAGGGGAGGAGAAGGTACCACGTGCTGGGGCACTGGGGGGGTGACATAAGTGAGATACAACAATCTTGATTCTTATTATTAACTAATATCCCATTAAATAAAAGTTAAAGAGGAGGCAGTGAGGTTAACAGAAAAGACAGACAGCTGTGGACGACAAGAACACTTTTTATGATTAATGTGTAGATCATGGGTTATAAAGGATTTAAAGACTTGGTACAAAGCATTAGAGTGCATCCATGAGTCCACGAGGTAATGTTAAAAATAACAATCAAGGGATTCATCACAGTAGCCCAGTAAAAAGTTACAGAGCTACTGCAGTGCCAGGCTTAATTTAGAGACAAGGTGCAATGTATTTGTGCAACTCTTAAAGCAGTAATACATTGAAAAGTGTGACAGAAAAATGATCCCACAGCAGGTTAGGGACATAGAGTTATTGTTAATAAATGTGACAAGACCAAGACAACAACATTCCAACCAGTAGAACCAGAGATATGCAATTTTAAAGATTTCAGTGAAAATTGTATTAATATGAACTGTGGAAATCTGGCCGTACCGGACAAAGTTTAGGCTGACCACGAAGGAGTGAGGGCATCTACAGGTACCTAGTTAGGCCTGCTGAACAGAGTGACCTAAATCCTGGTTTCCAGAGAGTTATGAGGATCTGTGCCAAGGATGTGTCACACAGCTGAAACAATGTGAGATGCTGAGGTGCTGAAATGTGAAATCCTGCATCATTGTCAAAGATCCCTTTGATAAGGGTTTGTGATGCTAAGTCCTGTATCGAGAATTTGTTGCACAGTCAAGGTTATGTGTCTGTTCTGAGGAGCTGTGGGGCTGCAATGCGGGGCCTAGCCTAATCGTTGAGCCTGCTTTGAATGAGTGATGTGAAGGGCCGTGCAGAGGATAAGTCATGCATCAGCAGTTCTGAAGTGGCTTTGGATTATGAGGGCGATGCAGCTCTTTGTGACAGGTCCAATCCACACAGCAGCAGCGATGCGTCGGTTCTGCTCAGGTTTTCACCACTCAGAGGAGCTGTGTTGGTTTCACTGGACCAATGAAGTCTGGCAAGCACCTCAGGCCCACTTCCAAGGATCCAGGACTGTGGGGGTACCACTTGGCAGGGTCTACTCACAGATGATCGAGTCCAGATGTAGGTGCATGGGTCAACTAGCCCTTGGAATCACTGTGGGGTTTTGGGTTCAAGAGATGCAGGTCTAGTTCTTCTCACCCTGGCAATAGGTCAGCAGGTCAGCACATCAGGGTTAAAAGTCCTTCAGAGTGGCAGTTCAGCAGAGTAGAAGTGCTTTAGGCAGCAGAGCAGTCCTTCTCCTAGCAAAGTATCCACAGGTCCAAAAGTGTACGGAAGTGGTAGTGTTTGAGCTCCACTTCACTCATATACACAGCAAGTTGTGCCTTCAAAGTGGAGGGAAGCTTCTAGAGGCAGGCCTTTGAAGTGCACCGGTACCCTGCCTCCAGACTAGCTACAGGCGGTATGCAGCCCTTTGTGTGGAGACAGGGCACAGCCTAGTCAAATATCAGTAGAGCTAGATCCAACTCCCCTCTCTCATCCTGCAGTAATGGCCCATCCAGGCTTACTTAAGCTCCCTATTGTGTGTGGTTGTCGAGGAGGATTACACAGAGCCCAGCTGTCAACTACACCCAGTCTTGTGACCCGGAGACAGGCTGTAGGCACCAAATGGTAAGGCATGAAATTGTCAAATTTCTAAAAGTGCCATTCGAAAATTGCAATTTATAGTTCAACTCCAACATAAGTTTTCAATGCAATTCCAAAGACACCAAATATGAAGTGGTTATCTGTTCCCATTGAGAACTAAAAGTTTATAAAATGTATTAAGGTAAATCTGATGTTATCTTGTGAAAGAGGTAGGACTTGCAATTGTGAAAAGCAAATGTAGGTGTTTTTCACCACCAGGACATGTAAAACCTTTTAAATACACGATACCCTGCCCTCTGGGTTGTCCAAGGCCTACCCTAGGGGTGACATCTATGTATTAATGAGGAGTTTTGAAGGCCAAAAGGTAGGGGGAAAACCTCTCCAAGGATACCAGGTCTAACAATCCATATTGTTGAACAAAACTTTATTATTCATACCTTGTTTCATTGTCCCCCACAGATTCTATATATGTGAATGTTATGCTATAAAGACCCCGTACCACCACTTTGTATAAATTGTTTATGATCCACTGACGACAATTCTGACTACAAAGTGAAACTATATCAGCGGCGCCCTGACGAAGGAACTGTTGGAAATAGGTTCCACTCCAAAACGCGCGTCGGCGCTGTTCTTAGTTTTGAAACATGTATAATGTATATGGCAATTGTTCTTTGTTAGTTAATGTGTTATGTACAACTTATACCTTGCTCAGTTGGGATGTGTATGGTATGACTGACGGTTGTTTGATGTGTGGTGCCAAATTGTCTTTATATGTTTTTTGTATTGTTTTTGTTTTTTGGGTCTTTCGGTTTTTGAATTAACTATGTTAGTCTTTCTATACAAATGAATTCACATATATTTTAAAAAAATGATATCTTTTGATACAATAAAAAAAATAAAAAAAACATTATAAATAGTTGCACTGTGGGACAATGATACTGTTTTCATATTTAGGATATATGACCTATGTATTAATTAAGGTTTAGGGAGAGGTTTTTGTTCTTGTTTCTGGTTATTTCCTGCTCTCCTCTCACTACATCTAGAACCTCAGGAACCCTCTTTAGTTTTTTGTGTTTTTGTCTAACAATCCAGAACTACAGAGGCTGGGGGTATAGGGATTCTGGTTCATATTGTTACTGGAGACGCACCTGTAGACAGCTCAAGAATGAACAGCAAGACAACGGAAGACTGTTCAGCCTTCAAAACCGCGGTCACAACACATCATCACCTCATTAGAACAACAAAGAAAGTGGCCCTACAAGAAATTATCAATGCCAACACACTCAATATCAAAGAACTGTTCACCATGGTCAAAGAATTTGCAAAAGCCAGGACAGAGACAGCAGACATCGTACCCTCCCAAGACCTCTGCTAGACCCTTGACACCTTCTTCCACCACAAGACTAAGGAGATCTATGACAGCTTCATCAGCCCGATACCCAAGACCCTGTCACCCCACTTACAAACAATCCGCCCTAAGACACCGGACCACAGAAGACCCTGCTCAGCTCGACTACCCTCACAACACCCTCAAGATCATGAAGAGCATCCACTCCAGATCACACTCGGGTCCCTGCCATGTTCAACAGAGCCGGCACCTCCAGCGCCCCTGAACTCTGTTGAACCATCAACTGCTTCATCAACTCTGCCACAATCCTGGAACACTGGAAACAAACATAGATCAACCCCTTGCTGAAGAAACCCTCTGCTGACCTGAAGGACCTTAAGAACGTTAGAACCTCTCTCTGCTCCCCTTCCCAGCCAAGGACATACAGAAGGCCATCAAGGCTCACCGCTATGAGTTCATCGACACAAAGCACATCCTGGACCTATCCCAATCCGGCTTCTAAAGCAACCAGAGTACCAAGACCACCATCCTCACTGCCACAGACAACATCTGCACCCTTCTCAACTGAGGCAAAACTGCAGCCCTCATCCTCCAGGACCCCTCGGCTGCCTTTGGCACCATCTCCTACAGACCACACCACCACCATCTGTGACAAAGTCATGGAATGGATCCACTCCTTCCTCACCAGCCAAACACAGAGGGTCAAACTACCACAGTTCCACTCTGAACCCACAGAGATCAGCTGTGGAGTGTGTCAGGGCTCCTCCCTGAGCCCTAGACCATTCAACATCTACATGGCCCTGCTCATAATTATCATCAGGAACAATGGACTTAGCATTGTCTGCTATGCTGATGACACACAGCTGATCCTCTCCTTCACCAATAAAACCACAGTCACAAGGAACAACTTCCACGACAGGATGAAGGCTGTGGCTAACTGGAAAAAAGACAGCTGCCTCAAACTAAATTCAGAGAAGATTAAAGTCCTCATCCTGGTTGCACCCTCTCTGCCTGGGATGACTCCTGGTGGCCCACAGATCTTGGATCCCACCACGCCCACAGACCATGCCTGAAATCTCAGCATCATCTTGAACTCCTCACTCATCATGACCTGCCAGATCAACGCCATCTCATCATCCTGCTTACACACCGTTCATCGTTTCCAAAAGCTTTTAAAGTGGATCCCATTGAGTCCAAGAAGATGGTCACCCACACATTCATTAGCAGTAGACTTGACTTTGGCAGTGCACAATACGCCGGCATCACCCAGAAACTCTTCAAGAAAGTGCATAACATTCAGAACATTAAGAACATCTTTGCCAGACTCATCCTCAGTATAACCTGCCGAAGCCACATCACCAGCCTCCTGAACGACCTTCACTGGCTCCCCTCTAACAAAGGAATCACCTTTAAGCTCTTCACACACACCTACAAAGTCCTACATGAAGCAGGACCTGCATACCTCAACAACCACCTCGCATTCCAAGCATCCACCAGATACCTCCGTTCTGCCCATCTGACCCTGACCATCGTCCCACATATCCACCAACCACAGCCAGGGAAAAATTCTTCTCCTACCTCGCAGCAAAGACTTGGAACACCCTGCTTCTCCACCTCAGGCAATCACTGTCACTTCCCCAATTCAGGAAGAACCTCAAAACCTGATTCTTCGATTGAACCACAGTGCCTTTGACAGATCAGCTGAGTGCCTTGTGACCCTTAGGGGTGAGTAGTTGCACTTTAAAAGTCACTTGAATGATTGAGGATCACAAATTCATCTCCTACAGACTACAATGCAATGGGGAGTGATGTGAAATTGGTACTACCACAATGATTTGCACATATAACCTGTCTTCCCACCGCACGTTCATGGGACAAGATCCTTCGACAATGACCTGGTGGAATTGTCTCCTGTAGGACCTACAACATAGCCACACTATTAACTGCAAATATGGTAGTGTTGCAGCATTTATATTCCTAAAGTGTGTCCCATTGGAAACTACAGACCACTCATAATCAGGGCTATAGGGTTTAATTTAAATAGAAGTTGGACTCAAATAATTGTGACATTCATGTTTTTCCGAGATCTAAATCATCAGAGGATTGATCAAATTCCATCTATCTGGGGCCATATTATATGTACAGTGCACTTTCCTTGTTTGCGTCATGGCACCCGTTCAAAAGCTGTGCCGGGCACAAACAGATACAGTGTACCGTATTACAAAGAATGTGCTCCAGGGCAGCAATGAAGTTGTGTTGCCCTTGCTGCTTCAAAGCTGCTTCAAGTTTCACAGTGCAAATGGCATTCCACCTGCAATTTAAAGAGAGGAGAGAGATCCCCTTATAGGCAGGTGAAGTGAGTGACTGTATCCATCTTATGGGAAATATCAGTGGGGCCCATGGGATGCCATTCCTTCCTTTGAGAGTATGCTTTTTGGAAAGACATGGAGGCGAGCAGAAATGATATGGTGCTTATCAGCTCTTTCCCTTTGCTGGCTGCATAGTGCCATTGCACGCACCCTTGCACCATGGGTGAAAGGCAGGCTTGTGTTTGTGAACGAAGGGATATTGACCTGCACAAGGCAATCCATAAAGGCTTAGAAAAAGTAAGTAACAGGGAGAGATAAGGAGATGTCTCCTAACTAAGCCTGGTTCATGGAGGCATAGCATGCTTAAACATTCCCAGGTTGACAAGTCATTGTAAATGTGGAAATGCGCCTAAAGCCATGGGTCCATGCGTAGGAATGCCTATGCGCACCCCCATGAAGTGGGCTTTGAGCTGCCACATGTTACTTTTTAGGAAAATGCCATGCAAAGCCACATAAATCTTATCTGTGCGTCTTTGTAAATCAGAAATAACATTTTGTGTGGTGACTGCACCAATAAAGAGGCGCATCCACCACGCAAATTGTTAGTAAATTTTCCATTTAGTTCTTAGCACCCTACGAAATTTGAGAAGGAGCTAGCAGTTGGTACAAATTACTCAAAGGGCTCAAAGTTTCAAAAAATGAAAATGTGTAGCTTTGTACATATTTAAGACGGATGTATGACATTACAACGCATGCTTTTACCACGCATGCCTTTACAACGCAGTTTTTACAACGCATGCTGTTACAACGCATAGGGCTTAGGGGTGCTGGATAGTGAATAGTTTAATTTACTATTCCAACTCCAGTCCCCGTGGATAGTAGGGAAGGTGTTGGATAGTAAATTAAATCTGTTCCCTATCCTAGAGCGCCCCCCAGCGCAATGCGTTGTAATGACATGCGTTGTAATAGTTGCGTCGTAAAGGCACTGCGTGGTAAAAGTTGCGTTGTAAAGGATGTTTCCCATTTAAGACTGTTCAGTATGCTCTTTGCATAGATTCGATGTATACTTGAGCCGCAGCACTGCTTTAACCCCTTCCATGCTGATGACGAGCTCAGCTCGTCATCAGCGTTACCTGCCGTGTGCTGATGACGAGCTCAGCTCGTCATGTATCGCGGTAATTTTAAAAATGCCGCATACCGCGGGAAAAGCCGCCGCACGCATGCGGTTAAAAAGGAGCTGCTGTTGCCTGGGTGCAGCTCAGAGTCTAGGCGTGGACTGACCGCTCTGTAGTTCTCCCATAGCAAAGAAACTGTCAAAATATCTTCGAAAGTAAGTGTCAGTGTTGTTTAAGGTTATTATCCTTTTACTACACTTTCTCTCTATTCTTATTGTGATACTGAGTGTGCTTTATTTCACCACTAGCGCCTCTATCATATTAAAGCACACGCAAAAACTATTTCGGAGTCTTTTCTCTTTGTTTCTTGCACTCTTCCAGAGTTGCAAAATCTCACATTACCCAAGGACTCAGTGTCCGGGCTTTGAGATCCCATATTTTCTTGCTGGATTTAATCGTTTCCTAGTCCAAGACACTTGCAGATTTAAAGTGGACTCTCTCACAGGCAATCAAGCCTATTTCAAAATCAACTGTGTGATGTACTGACACAAGTTAAGTACTGTTCTTTTCTGTCCACCTTTCTCCTAAAGTTTGAATGCTACTGAGAAAGCGTTAATAAAAAATGAACTTGAATGACAATGCTTACGTAATTTAAAGAACTGTTTTGGTCATTACATTTCCGTTGAACACTGATGCAAAACAGCAAGCTAATACCATGGCCTTTTTTGTTTTTACAATTGATGACTATATTGATTTTTCATGTTTAATAATAAATATATACATATCAATATTCACCTGTCATGAAAAATATTGTTCACACAAAATCACAAAACCCCTTCTCACTGTTAACATTTATTATTTCAGTTTCTGCAAAAATATATCACATTTCATCAGACATTATTGTGAACGAAGGAAGCAATGTTTCTTTGATGTGTTTGGCAAGTGGAAAACCAGATCCATCGATTTCATGGAAACATATTTCGCCGTCAGGTAAGCAAGATGACTCAACCATTTTCATACAAGTGTTCACTCATGGGTTTTCAAATACAGGCGAGTGGCGTGCGTCAACACTTAGGTGAACATTTTAAATGTTTCATAATACAACTTAAATGTTTACGATTTTGGCATCCAATATGTAACATTTGTGAGCACAGTAGATTGCCATAATGAGGAATTAAAACCATTTACTGCTTACATACTGATCTGCAATGAAACTAAGCGCAGATGAAGACACAAAGAGATTTATAGAGAATGCAGTATTTGTACAATGAAAGCTGAAACCTTTAACAGTTGCAACAATTTTTCAAAATAGAAAACTACCCTTATCATTGCAATAAATGTACTAGTATTTGTTTTATAATGTAATGAGCATGAGACCACAGCATGTGCTAACTTTTTCGAAGAGTAAGAAGTCTTAAAATGTCATACCTAAATAAGTGGCAATAGTCTCCTATCCTTCAGTCGAATTGACTTTTATGCCGAATGTGAGGCAAAAGACTACATCAAGTTGGGTTTTGCTTTTAAGATGTGAGAACAAAATAAAAGACACAATTGCCAACTAAGGGGCAGATTTACAAACTCATTGCAACACTTTTGCATCGCTGTGGCATCACTTTTGTGACACAGCAGAGGCATAAACAATGCGGGCAATTTCCAACGTGATGCACCTAGGGAGATGTGTCACATTGTAAAGATCTGCATCACATTATACCAGCGTCAGGTATACTGAAGGCAGGGTGAGTGTTCAAACGCAGGAAAGCCTTGTAGAAGTGACGCAAGATTTCACTGTGCAACTTCGAGGATGCCAGTGCGTCAAAACCTTACTCCTGCTTGAAGCAGGTGTGAGGAGTGATGCAGTGTATTAAGTATAGGACTCCCCAAGCATTGCTGGAGTTGCGTCGTGCTTGCAACATGACTCCAGTAATGTGTGACTTTTGGGCCAATAGATGCGTCAGGTTCTTGCAAATCTGCCCCTAGATTTGTAAAAAGTCCCAAACTTGGCGCACAGATAGAGTGAAAGGTTTGAGGACAGACTGTAGGCAAAATATGTCTGACAAACTGTGTAATAGGCTTCTGAGACTCCATGATGGAAGCACCATATACTCCATACTGTCTATGCAGTCTGCGACTTCTTATAAGCTTACCAGAAGCTTCCAGCCATTCGGGAGAATTTTGCATGGTGGTTGTTCTTGTGACTTACACTCTAAAGTCTAGTCTAAACTCTAGTCTAAAGTCATTGTTAGTCTTGCAAATATAAACAGCTATCTGTTTTCCATTAGACTTTTCTTAATTACCTCACATGAGCTAAAGTATTAATCTAAACTAAAGGCATTTGTAGGAATAACTCATCATTTGGTGAAGGATGACACACCATGAAAGTCAAATTCTAATATTGGGAATATTACATCATGTTTACAACAATTATTTTGTGAGTTGGCTTTATGCAGCTGTATCTATCTTAACAATGTTAAAATAATAAGAAACAATTTACCATATAATTGCCCAGGTTCTTTGGTTTTTGTACTGTCAAGATTTTGGACTCTGGTATGAGGCCTGCTGAACAGGCTTCATTCACTAGTCAAATCCAGGCCTTCCAATTTTTGATGAGGTGTATATAGAAACCTAAGGATCTGCAAACAATATTTTGAAAAGTCATCAGCCTCTTTTACTACAGAAATGCACACCCTAGAAACTCTTCCATGCATGTTAGACTGATGATTGATAGACCTGGGAAAATTTTAATTTCGACTGAGTAATTGGAGAAATTTCAGTAATTACGCATTTCACTTATGATGAGGAATCACTGAAATTACGTGATTACACCAGTTTGAGTAATTTGGGGAAAGAAATCCCACAACAGCAGCACAAGAACAACAAACTAAGAGAGAGTGAGTAAATGTTGGGTACCGCTGTTCATGTCCTATAGCATTTAGTGCTAGTTTCTGAGAGCAAAATGCATCCTCAAGCACATTTTATGGATGCAAGCCTGCATTTTGCACTGAGAAATGAAAGCTAAATGTCGACTTACACCTTGCCCATATTACGCAAAACTACAAGTAATTTCATGGCAATTACGAGTTTTTTTTACTAATCAGGATATGTGTTTTCCCCTTGGTTAAAGGGATCCTCTTCCAATTATGTTGGTGTGGCTTCTCTGCAGAGACAGAACTTTCTTTCCTCTGTTTGAGATTACACAAACCTCTACAAAGGTGATTTTTTTTACACAAGCTACATCAGTTACAGTACCCTACTTATTCATATAAGGGAAAATAATCATCAGCCTTTTATGTAATAAAATGTGTTCTAATGCAAGTTGTTACACCCAAGATCCCTGGTTGGCTGAGTTGGGTACCTTAGGCCAAGTAGGGACCCGCGTCCCGCCGTCAGGGAAGGGAAGGTCACCTTCTTAGATAACCCCACTCACCCCCTCGGTAGCTTGGCACTAGCAATCAGGCATATGTTCAAGGCAAATGTGTATAGTATTCGCAACCACCCTCACAATACCCAATGATGACACCACAAATAGACTCCACACGAGTTTTATAAAACGAGTATAAACGTTATGCAAATAATTATATGATAAGACCACACGGTACAAAACCAACATATGAGGTTGTGTAATATTTCTACTGGCCGGTTGTTAGGCCAGCCAGCCCTTGTAAGTTCTGGCGATGTCAATGAGCACTTTTACACATTCTCCTGTACTCCTAATATCATGTCATACAATTCGTAATGCTAGTATCAGGCATTTTTGCATTGTAAAAATGCTGTAACGCCTAACGTAGCAATCAGACACTCTGCAATGAAAACAATGCAATCAGGCCCTTTGCAAGGTAAAATAATGCAACTCGTAATACAACCACCAGATATGTCATTCTGCAAATATAAGGCAATGCGGATACACTAATCAGGTATTTCGTTATGCAGGAATAATGCACTGCACAATACGCTAATCAGGTAGTTCGTTATGACGTTATGCATCATACAACAATCAGGAAGTTTGTTATTCAGAAATGATGCAATGTGTAATACATCAGTCAGGTACTCTGTTCTGCAGAATTGGAATACTATGTAGTAGACTCAGGCCCCGATCACTGGGCCTTGGACGGTCTCTCCGCCTCTCCTTCTGACCTTCAGTCAGTCTCTCACAGTTGCCCCAACACAGAATAATGTAATCCCAAAGTGCAGCTTCGCACTCCGGCCCCTGTACTGCCACTCCCTTGGCAATACAGGCTGCGACACGAGCTGAAGCAAAGGCTCATGCTGCCAACACGAGAGAGAGGGCGAGAGCATCTCTCTCCGAGCCCGCGCTCCGCCCCAGGAGTCGACACACGTTACCTGGGGGGCGCGTACTCACTCTCCTCGTCTAGCAGCTAGGCCTCTAATGCTGCTTTATGAAATGAAAATGGCGGCTCAGGCCGGCAACTCAGCTCCACCGGGACTGCCGGTCTGGGCTGCTTCACTTACGAAGATCTTAGGCTGCCACAAAGCACACGCACACAGCGTCGCTGAGTCTTCCTTCACTCCGGGTGCACGATCACTGGGCACTCTACACACAGGTCTCAGGCTTAACGAATATCATGCACACCGCATCGCTGAGACTCACTTTACTCCGGTGCATATAATAACATGGCAAATCCTCACGAAAGTCTCCCGGGGGCACAACACACCCGAACACAGCGGCGATGAGACACACTTGGATTCCGGTGAACACGATAACAAGGCAAATTCTCATGAAGGTCTCACACTGCACAACGCAATGCTCACAGCTTCGAAGAGACTCACTTAAATTCCGTTGCACATGATAACAAGGCAAATCCTCACAAAAGTCTCCCGGTGCACAACGCACCCCCACACAGCGACAATGAGACTCACTAGGATTCCAGTGCACATGATCACTGGACAATCCTCACAACAGGGTACAGGCCGCACGAAGCATACACACACAGTGTCGCTGATCCTTGCTTGGATTCCAGGTGCCCACGATCACAGGCCGATCCTCATGAAGGTCTCAGGCTGCACAAAGCACACGCACACAGCGTTGCTACGACTCACTTGGACTCCAGGCACCCACGATCACGGGGCAGTTCTAATGAGGGTCTCAGACTGCAACAGGCATGCTCACACAGCATAGCTGAGACTCTCCTGGAAACGTTTGTGTTCCTGTGTTTCCAAACAAAGAGCCAGCTCACCTCAGGCCCTTGGGGATAAGTTACTTCAGGACACAGCACACAGCAAAGTATTTCAAGCATGGGGGGACACCAAACAGCAAAGTCCCTTTAGCCTTTCCTTGGTAAAAACAGCAAACTGCAGGTCAGCCCTAGAACACACAGAAAGGGTCAGTCCTATCTGTCAGTATCTTCAGTTGTTTCTTCCTTGGCAAATGTCCTCTTGACCACAAAGTAGCTCCAGTCTTGTTCACACTTGATCAAGCCGTTCAGGGGCTTCAGCTCTCATAGCTATACCTCTCAATGGCTATGAAGTCTTTGTGCTTCAGGGGGCACTGACCCCTGTCCAAACCAGTTCTGGGTGCCTCCCTGCCAGTGATTAGTGGGAGTCTGGATTCTCAATCACTCAGCAGGAAATGAGTCAATTGTCTTATAGCAGCAACCCAGGCCTCTTCACCTCTAGGGGCTTCTCCTCCCCCTACACTCCAGGTGCAGGTCAGCCTGTTGCTGTCTCACCTCCTCCCTGGGTCAAGACATTCCCCAGATCCTATCACTTTCAAATCCAGTCAGTCAATTCACAGTCAGGCAGAGACACACAGAAATGTTAGAGCACAAAACTCATCCACTTCTAAAAGAGCGGCTTCTGAACACAAATGAAAAAAACAACCTTCATAAAATGATGTGTTATTACATTGTGAGTTTAGGCATACTAAACTTCACCTTTCCATCCTAAGCCTTTGGGAAGATAGGCTGGAGAACATATTACACAGCCTTCCCATTCTATCCTAGGTGCAAGATGGCCAACAGTGAAAAACGAAAATGGAGAATATTTCACTGACAGGACATAGCACACACCTTAGTACATGTCCTACCTTTCACATGCACTACACCCTGCCCAGGGGGTACCCTGGACCTACCATTGGGGTGTCTGATGTGCATAGAAAGGGAAGGGTAAGGTCTGGCAAGTGAGTGCACTTGACAGAACAACATGGCAGTTTAACAAACTGCGCGCAGACCATGCAATGGCAGGCCTGAGTTCCCTTTTTAAGGCTACTTGTGTGGGTGGCAAGATCACTGCTGCAGGCCCACTAGTAGCAGTTGCATTACCAGCCCTGGCACACATAGTGCATTTTACTAGGGACTTCACTTAGTAAGGCAAACATACCAATCATGGACAACCAATTACCATTACACTTTATACAGGGAACACTTGCACTTTGACACTGTTTATCAGTGGCAAAGTGTCCAAAGCATCTAAGTTGGCAACACCATGTCAGAAAAAAGGTCTAGGGGGAAAGCAAAAATTAATGGACTTTAGCCAAAAAGGGCCAAGTCCTGCACAAGCGTAATCTGTTTTATTATTAACAAAGCCTTCCTAACTTAAGCAAACATTGACCACTAATTGTTTTTCACATTAGAAAACATTGATACATATTGCTCATTCAAGCATTTCTTTTAGATGTATAGGAACTGATTTCTCAAGATTTGCCTCGACGGCAGAAGATTCTATAACTAACTTCTAGTGAGTCTCGAATATATTTGATAAAATATTTACATATATTAACAAAAAAATACTTTTGAGAATTTCATGTGGCTTCTCTGTGATTTAGAGCCAACAATTGGATGGGCACAAATCTAGATTCTAACACTGTAGGAATTATTATATTGTGGTTGTTTGAAATTGCCTTTCTGGTTGCCAAAGATATGCATCCTATTAAAGCAGAAGCCACAATCCTAGTCAGGGTAAACTAGATACACACTAAAAGATAAACTATGCTCACCCTCTGGTAGCTTGGCACTGAGCAGTCGGGCTTATTTAAAGAGGCAATGTGTAAGGTTTTTGTGCAATACACACACTTACCTCCAGATTCATCAAGAACACATTTTGCTATTCCTTAATAGCGAAAAATACCGATTCGCTATTAAGGAATAGCAAAATGCTATGCATCAAGAAATTACTACAAAAATAGCGATTTCTAATAATTCCTTAATTGCGATTCCTTAACCGCAATTAAGGAATATCTCCCCATTCATTCCTATGGGCCTAGAGACCCAAAGGAATGAATGGGAAGACAATCTCAATTTGCTAATCGCAATTAGTGATTCGCAAATTGAGATTGCGATTTCAAGGGTGCAGGGGTGTCCAGAGGACACCCTGTTGCACCCCTGAAATTGATGTGTGCACATATGTTGCGCACACACATGCCCTTAGGGCATGTGTGTGCGCAACATGAAACTTTGAAAAATGCACTTTAGTGCATTTTTCAAAGTTTTTGCACATTACCACGAAGATGTACTTCATGGTAATTTGCGTGCCCTAATAGCGAATTCGCTATTTTTTTCACTTTCATGCATTGCATTTAAGGAATCTCAATTTGAGATTCCTTAAATGCAAAGAATTGCAATTTAGCGAATTCCTAATTAGCGATTTTTGGATTTGGGATGATGCATCCCAAATGAAAAAATACCGCTCGCAAAGGGCCAGATTCTCAGAATCTGGCCCTTTGCGAGCGGATTTTTGCTTGATGAATCTGGCTGTTAGTAACACAATGAATAAACCACAAAAAAGACTCCTCACAGGTTTATAAACATATGATATTGTAATATAAACAAAACAGGACCAGAATGGCAAAACTCCAATATAGAAGTTGAGATGATGAATTAAAAAGAAATAAATGCAGTGAAGTGCTTTGAAGCAATTTGCACTAAAAGGTTACTTTAAGTATGGGGCAAAGTCACATTTTGGGATGACCTCGATGAAGCACCAGCTGGCTACAGGACCCATGCTGGCCCTAGTGATGATGCACAGAAAGCGCCTTCCAGAAAGTTTCTTTATCATCTTGATCATATCTGCATTGCCATTGTCTTTCTAATTTCTTGCAGAGCACTTTCTTTCTCAGCTTTTACCTCTGTCCCTGGGTTCAAAAGAATGCAGCGAGGTATTAGACCAAGATCTTAAAGCAGCATTGCTATCAAACGCTAAGTTTATAGCCATTTGATATTCTGCCAACATTTGGTTAACTTCAAAGTCCTGCCTAATGGCGGGGGAACCAAAATCTATGAAAAGGCATTTGGGGAGACACAGTGCAAACATCTTATGGCCCCTTCATTGTCAAGTTGTCTCAGATTTGGTTTTCCAGTGTTGGCAATTGTTAGACCTGACATCATTGGCATGAGTCTCTCCTCCATTTTTTCTGTTTGCCTCCTCTGTTTACGATGTTTTTTTTTTGCTGGTATATTGCTTTGGGCACTGTGCCACTGCTGATCAGTGCCACAGTGCAAGTGCTCCCTATGTGACATTGCTGTATTGATTGACTTCCATGTTTGGCTTATTTGGTTTACTGTCAGTCCCAAGTAGAGTGCACCAGGAGTGCCAGGGCTTGTAAATACAAATGCTGCTAGTGGGCTTGCAGCACGTGTTGTGCCACCCACAAGAGCGGCCTAGTAAAAGTATGTCTGAAGGTCTACCATTGCTAGACCACGTGCAGTCTGACTGTCACGAGGACTGCGCCAGTACACCTACTTGCCAGTCCCTAAACCTTCCCTTAACTTCATGTTAGTCACCCCTATGGTAGGCCCACGGGCAGGGCGCATTGTAAGCATAAGGTAGGACAAGCCTGACAAGGTTGGCATGTCCTAATAGTGAATTACAGCCATATTCGTTTTTCACTATTGTAAGGTAACCTGCTCTCCATCAGTTAGAATGGGCTGCCAGGATTATTAATGTTATAATCCTAGCGGGCTCGGGGAGCATGGTGCAATGTCGAGTTTGGTATCCCTGAACTCAGGGTTTAATAACGCATCCGTTTTTGTGGATGGTTTTTGGACTCTGTGTTTGAAAATAGCACTTTTAGAAAGTAGCTATTTTCTTGTCTAACTGTCTACCGGTCTCTGCTGGTTCTGGTGTGCGTGTGACAGGAGCTGGGTGGCTCCAGAGGTCTGAATGAGTCAGTGTGGGATGAGTGGGGCATTTGCATTGAGAGTAGGGGAAGAGTAGCTCCTGATAGCCTGCCCTGCCTGATACAATGCTGGCTCCGCCCCCCTGCCAGGCGGCTGATGACTCTGTGCCTGCCTGGGACTTTCCTGGCCCACCTCCTGCCGGGCAACTGATGGCCCTGCCCCTGCCAGTGACAATGCTGGCTCCGCTCCTGCTGGGCAGCTGAGGACTCTGCCCTGCCCAGTGAATAGGCCAGGTGCCTCGGCCTGGCAACACCCACAACAAACCCAGGATGGGGGGAAATTCCCCTGCATGGACAAAGGGATCAAAGCCAAAAAGGGGTATAAGAGAAGGACCCCTGAACCAAGAATTCAGATAACTTCTGACAAGGAAACCTGAACCAAGGACAAGAAGCCTGCTGATCTAAGGACTGCCTACCCCTTCTGCCAGAGTGCTGTTTGTTGGGGGAATCCTGCATTGCTTCTTTATTTTTGCCAAGGAACCAGGAGAGAGGAACTGTGTGTGTACTCTCAAGCTTTGCTCAAGAAAATCTCCAAGGGCTGGAAGAAGTGCCAGTCTCCTGTTGAAGTCACAGGGCTAAAGGACTTCATCTGCTTAAAGTGCTGTTTGCTGGAACTTGTGAATCCAGCACCTCTGAAAGAATCCAGCAATCTCGACGCCGACGGACGCCGCCGAATCCAGCTCGACATCGTGAGTACCGGCTCCAGTGTCCCGCTTCCTCGACGCCGGCCGCCGGGCCCGATCGACGCCAGTAGCGACGCCAGTGAGTAGCGATTTCGGCTCCAGCTCCAAGTGACCCTTTGTCGACGCCGCCGCTGATCGCATCGACTTCGAGCCCTCTCGACGCCGTGAGCGCTGCTCACTCTTGCAACATCGACATCGACAACGCCGTATCCTGCTTCATCCCGTGAGCGCTGCTCCCGCCTGACTTCGGTCGACGCCGCTGCAGATCGCCCCGACTCCGAGGCCCGATCGACGCCGGAGACGCGACGCCGGACATCTCGACGCCGCTGATCATCGAGTGCTTCACTTTTCCAAGGTACTGTGTTGTTGGGGTCTGTGCGACTCCGGGCTCGACGTAGCGCTCCTCGCGGTCGGCGCCGAACCTTTGGATTAACTTTGCCTCGATGTCGTGTGACTCCCGTGTGGGTTACATTGTTGCCAAGAACTGTGTTTTTAAGAAGAAGAGTTGCTTTTGATACTAAAGACTTTTGTGCTAAGAAGAAACCGTGCTTGAATTATTATTTTTCCTTCCAAGAGTATTTATTAAGATTGTGGTATATTTTTGTCGTTATTTGGTCTTGTGCTAATACTTATATAAACATTCTTATTTTTATAATACTACTGTGTCGTGTCCATTTGTAGTGTATTCACTTTATTACTGTATGTGGTCAAAAATGCTTAACGCACTGCCTCTGAGATAAGCCTGTCTGCTTTGTCAAGCTACCAAGAAGGTTGAGCAGGGGTTATCTAAGTGTGTGGTCCCCTTGCCCTGACTAGAAAAGGTGTGTCCCTATTTGTCAGAAGTGTATACCTCTGCCAACTAGAGACAGCCGCTTCTAACATTGGTGGCAGCGGTGGGATTTGAACTTTGCATTTATGACCCATGTGCAGTGATTAGTGTGCGCTACATAGTGAAAGCAGACCATAGCGTAGCCACAATCTATTTTGGTTGGATACCCTATTTTTGTTCTCCAATTTCCTGAAGCTTGATTTTTGAAACTGCCAGTTTTGACCATGAGTGATGCCGGAGTCACTGCTCCTGTTGTTGTTGTGGAGGAATTTGATAGGAGGAAGATGAACGACTATCCGCTAAAGAAGCTGAAAGCCTTTTGCAAGCAGTTGAAAGTTCCTACCACAGGCATTTCAAGGAGACCAGATTATCTCAAAGCATTGCAGGCCTGGTTAGAGGCCAGAGATCCCTCTGATCCGGTGGTGGTACCGACAGGGGAAGGGGAGGAGGAGGTGCCAGTGAATGGGCCCACATCCCCTCCTGGCAGCAGTGTTTCCTCCAAAGGTCTTTCTCCTGAAGAAAGAGAAGAAAGGGCGAAGGAGCGAGCATACAACATGGAAATGGCAAAACTTAAGATAAATGGGCAGTTGGAGTTAGAGAATGCAAGAGGCAGGAGAGAAGCTGATTTGGAGATCAAAAGGTTAGAGTTTGAAAGAGAGAAGTTAGCTTTGGAGCGTGATACCAGGTTGAGGGAGTTGGAGCTCAAAGCTAAAGAGTTATAATTGAATCCCTCTGGTGGCAGCATGCCATCTGTGCCTGCAGAAAGTAGGTTTTATTTTCCTAAAGATGTGATCAGAGATTTTCAGAAGAATGAGGATATTGGTCAATGGTTTAAAGCATAAGAGTTAGCATTGTTGGCCCACCGGGTCCCTGAGAAGGATTGGGGAGCGGGGTTGTGGGGTCGCTTTGTGAATGAGGGAAGAGATACCCTGTTAGACATGCCTGTTGAGGATAGAATGTCTTATACTCATATGAAAGATGCTTTAATGTTGAGGAATGGCCTAACCCCAGAAAAGTACAGACAGGCCTTTAGAGAATGTAAGAAGTTGCCTGGTACGACGTGGGTGGAATATGTGTCATATTTTTGCAGAGCCATGGATGGTTGGGTAAAGGGCAGCAAAGTGGAAAGTTATGATGCTCTTTATGATTTGTTTGCTTGGGAGCACTTGTCTAATAACTGTTTTCCAGAGCTGCGCCAGCACCTTATTGATAGCAAGATATCTAACCCTAGAAAACTTGCTGAAGAGGCGGACCGCTGGGTCAGTACCAGGGTCCACAAGGGTCCAGTGGGAGACTCAGCCAAAGGTAGGCAGGGTCCCCAGCAGAAGAGTGGGGGGGACAAGGGTAAACAGAGGGAGTTCCAGAAAGGGCCCCAAAGTAATCCCCCAGGGAACCAAGGGAAGGGTTCCCAGCCTCCCCCTGTGAAGAAATCCGAGGCCCCGCCGGGTAAACCTGGTCATAGGGGCCCAATGACCTGCTTCGCTTGTAAGCAGGTGGGACACCGTTTTTATGATCCTCAGTGTCCCTTGAAGAATTCTGGTGCACCACCCAGTGCACCACCTCGTCAGTTGGCGAGTGTAGCCCTGGGAGGGGAGGAGATGGTTGCCCATGGTGGGGAGGGTCCCGCAGAGATGTCCCTGGTCTCTTTAGGAGACATGGAAATTATCCCTCCACCCCCTCTGCCTAGTAACACTAAGAAATATAGGCAGTGGGTGACCATCAATGGCCATAGAGTGGAAGCTCTCAGAGACACCGGAGCGAGTGTGACAGCTGTCAAGTGTCACTTGGTGTCCAGAGAGCAGGTTGTTCCCCACGCATTCTACCCTGTGATAGCTGCTGACAACTCCCAGAGAGAGTGTAAGGTAGCTCAAGTTTCCTTTGAATGGGGGGGAGTTTCAGGCACTCTTCAGGTTGCTGTAAGGCCTGCCATGCCTGTTGATTGTCTCCTGGGCAATGATTTGGAAGACTCCCCTTGGGCTAAGGTGGAGAGGGAGACACATTTGAAAATGTTGGGTGTGCCAGAGTGGGTGTGTGCAACCACTCGATCCATGACAGCAAGTAAGGGTGTTGATGGGGTTCTGGAGCCTGAAAGTATGGCCCAGGACCCAGCTGTGAAGAGAAGAGGCAGGGGGCGAGGGAAACCGTCCCCCGTAGTTCCCATGGTCCAGGAGGAGGCAGACCTTGAGGGGTATGCCCTGGAACCCACCGGTGAACAAGTTGCTGAACTGGGAGACCTGCCCGAGCTGACCCACTGGCAGCAGGATGGTGGTCCCTCCAGGGAAGAATTTTGTGCAGAACAGAAAGTGTGCCCTTCTCTTGTGGGTATGAGGCAGCAGGCCTCAGCCCAGACAACAGGTGATCAGTCAGGGTCACATTTGGTCTACTGGGAGAACGATCTCCTGTATAGCGAGCCTAAGGCTGCTGAGCCTGGGTCAGCCCGTGTGCTGGTGGTACCCCAGCGCTTCAGAGCCTTCCTACTGGGTTTGGCTCATGACGTTCCTTTAGCTGGACATCTGGGGCAGGACAAGACCTATGACAGGCTTGTCACCCATTTTTATTGGCCTCAGATGAGAAGGGATACAGATATCCATTGCAAGACCTGTCAAACTAGCCAGGCAAGTGGGAAAAGCAGGCGGAAGCAGAAGGCTCCCCTCCAACCTTTTCCCGTGGTCAGTACCCCCTTTGACCGGGTGGGGATTGACATTGTTGGGCCCCTGGACCCCAAGACAGCCCTGGGCAACAGGTTCATCCTGGTCTTGGTGGACCATGCCACACGGTACCCGGAAGCCATCCCTCTCAGAACAGTGACGGCCCCCGTGGTGGGACGGGCACTGATGGGTGTTTTCTCCCGGATGGGGTTCCCCAGAGAGGTGGTGTCAGACCGGGGCACCAACTTCATTTCCAACTATATGAAGTCTCTGTGGAAGGAGTGTGGGGTAACCTACAAGTTCACCACTCCTTACCACCCTCAAGATAATGGGTTGGTTGAAAGATTCAACCGTACCCTTAAAGGCATGATTATGGGTCTTGAAGAACCAATGAGGCGTAAATGGGACGTCCTCTTGCCATGCCTGTTGTTTGCTTACCGTGAGGTGCCACAGAAGTCTCTAGGGTTCAGCCCCTTTGAGCTTTTGTATGGACACCCGGTAAGAGGACCTTTGAGTCTGGTCAAAGAAGGCTGGGAGCAATCTCCCAGGAAACCTCCCCAGGATGTATACAGTTACATGCTGGCCTTTAGGAACCAGACTAGGCGCTTCAGAGATCTTGCTCAGGCAAATCTGGAGGCCAGCCAGGAAGAGATGAAGCGGTGGTACGACCGGAATGCCACTCTGGTGGAGCTTCAGCCTGGACAGAAAGTTTGGGTCATGTCCCCTGTGGAACCTTGTGCGATCAAGGACAGGTGGACTGGACCATTTGAGGTTGTGGAGAAAAAGAGCGATGTCACCTACATGGTGGACTTAAAGTCTCCCAGCGACCCCTTGCGGGTCCTGCATGTCAACCGTTTAAAGCCCCACTTAGAAAGGTCCGAAGTGGGCATGCTCCTAGCTACAGATGCTGGAATGGAGGAGGAGAGGGAGCCTCTTCCTGACCTCCTGTATGCAAAAGAGCATGATGGGTCAGTGGATGGTGTTGTCCTCTCTGACACACTGACCCCTGAACAGCAGCAGGATTGTCGCCAATTGTTAGGACAATTCCCTGATCTGTTTTCCTTGATTCCTGGTGTCACTCAGTGGTGTGTCCATGATGTAGACACTGGGGACAGCACTCCTGTGAAGCACAAGGCTTACAGAGTGACTGACAAGGTCAGAGCATACATCAAGGAGGAGGTCTCCAAAATGTTTGCCTTAGGGGTGGTTGAGTCCTCTAGCAGTCCTTGGGCCAGCCCAGGGGTCTTGGTCCCAAAGGCTGCGGCGCCTGGTGCTTCACCGGAACTTCGGTTCTGTGTGGATTACCGAGGACTCAATTCATTCACCAAGACTGATGCGCACCCCATCCCCAGAGCTGATGAGCTCATAGATCGGTTAGGGGCTGCCCGGTACCTTAGTACGTTTGATCTGACGTCTGGGTACTGGCAGATCGCCTTGACTGATGGGGCAAAAGAGAGGTCAGCATTCTCCACACCAGATGGGCACTACCAGTTCCGGGTTATGCCCTTTGGGATGAAGAATGCCCCTGCCACCTTCCAGAGGTTGGTCAACCAGGTCTTGGCTGGACTGGAGGATTTCAGTGCCGCCTACCTGGACGACATCGCAGTGTTCAGCGCCAGCTGGGAGGAACACTTGCGCCACCTCCAGGAAGTGTTGTTGGCCCTGCGCAGAGCAGGCCTCACAATCAAAGCCAGTAAGTGCTAGATTGGGCAGGGTTCAGTGGTGTACTTGGGGCACCAAGTAGGGAGCGGCAAGGTGGCCCCCCTGCAACCCAAGATTGATACCATCCTGGCATGGGCACCGCCCAAAACCCAGACTCAGGTGAGAGCCTTCTTGGGTCTCACGGGTTACTACAGGAGGTTTGTCAAGGATTATGGTAACATTGTGCACCCCTTGACTTCGCTGACTTCCAGGAAGCAGCCAAGACTTGTGATCTGGACTGATGCCTGTCAGACGGCCTTTGACACCCTGAAAACTGCAATGTGCACAGCACCCATACTCCAGGCACCCGACTTTTCTAAAGAATTTGTTGTCCAGACGGACGCTTCAGAGCATGGCGTGGGGGCTGTTCTAGCTCAGGTGAATGAAGAGGGCCGAGACTTACCTGTAGCCTTCATCAGCAGGAGGTTACTTCCCAGGGAACAGAGGTGGAGTGCGATAGAGAGAGAAGCATTTGCTGTGGTCTGGGCGCTGAAGAAGCTAAGACCCTACCTGTTTGGGACTCACTTCCGGGTTCAGACAGACCACAGGCCCCTCAGATGGTTGATGCAGATGAGGGGTGAGAATCCAAAGCTGTTGAGGTGGTCCATTTCCCTACAGGGGATGGACTTCACGGTGGAACACCGCCCTGGCACAGATCACGCCAATGCTGATGGTCTGTCCAGATTTTTCCGCCTTAGTGATGAGGACTCCCTAGGGTAAGGGTAGTTCTCCCCACATTTCAGCTGGAGGGGACACGTGTTAGACCTGACATCATTGGCATGAGTCTCTCCTCCATTTTTTGCCTCCTCTGTTTACGATGTTTTTTTTTTGCTGGTATATTGCTTTGGGCACTGGGCCACTGCTGATCAGTGCCACAGTGCAAGTGCTCCCTATGTGACATTGCTGTATTGATTGACTTCCATGTTTGGCTTATTTGGTTTACTGTCAGTCCCTAGTAGAGTGCACCAGGAGTGCCAGGGCTTGTAAATACAAATGCTGCTAGTGGGCTTGCAGCACGTGTTGTGCCACCCACAGGAGCGGCCTAGTAAAAGTATGTCTGAAGGTCTACCATTGCTAGACCACGTGCAGTCTGACTGTCACGAGGACTGCGCCAGTACACCTACTTGCCAGTCCCTAAACCTTCCCTTAACTTCATGTTAGTCACCCCTTTGGTAGGCCCACGGGAAGGGTGCATTGTAAGCATAAGGTAGGACAAGCCTGACAAGGTTGGCATGTCCTAATAGTGAATTACAGCCATATTCGTTTTTCACTATTGTAAGGTAACCTGCTCTCCATCAGTTAGAATGGGCTGCCAGGATTATTAATGTTATAATCCTAGCGGGCTCGGGGAGCATGGTGCAATGTCGAGTTTGGTATCCCTGAACTCAGGGTTTAATAACGCATCCGTTTGTGTGGATGGTTTTTGGACTCTGTGTTTGAAAATAGCACTTTTAGAAAGTAGCTATTTTCTTGTCTAACTGTCTACCGGTCTCTGCTGGTTCTGGTGTGCGTGTGACAGGAGCTGGGTGGCTCCAGAGGTCTGAATGAGTCAGTGTGGGATGAGTGGGGCATTTGCATTGAGAGTAGGGGAAGAGTAGCTCCTGATAGCCTGCCCTGCCTGATACAATGCTGGCTCCGCCCCCCTGCCAGGCGGCTGATGACTCTGTGCCTGCCTGGGACTTTCCTGGCCCACCTCCTGCCGGGCAACTGATGGCCCTGCCCCTGCCAGTGACAATGCTGGCTCCGCTCCTGCTGGGCGGCTGAGGACTCTGCCCTGCCCAGTGAATAGGCCAGGTGCCTCGGCCTGGCAACACCCACAACAAACCCAGGATGGGGGGAAATTCCCCTGCATGGACAAAGGGATCAAAGCCAAAAAGGGGTATAAGAGAAGGACCCCTGAACCAAGAATTCAGATCACTTCTGACAAGGAAACCTGAACCAAGGACAAGAAGCCTGCTGATCTATGGACTGCCTACCCCTTCTGCCAGAGTGCTGTTTGTTGGGGGAATCCTGCATTGCTTCTTTATTTTTGCCAAGGAACCAGGAGAGAGGAACTGTGTGTGTACTCTCAAGCTTTGCTCAAGAAAATCTCCAAGGGGGGGGGGCAAGATGGCCGCCGAGGCGCTGTGGGAGTAAGTCGCACTCAGACCCCTCTCCTGCTGATGAGTAAAACTCCAGGCGCTAATGGATAACTACAAGCAGTATGCAACCCACAGTTTTGATTTACCGAGGAGGCTTTACTAACTTTGTAAATCTATTCAAGAAAACAAAATCGTGGTATCTCAGAATCCTTAATGTATTGATGGCAGAGATGGCCACGCGAGGAAAAGAGAAAACACAGCAACAATTACCTATGTCGAGCGCTACAAGCAAGGAAACATCTCAAAAGGAATCAAGCAGATCGGGCGCTATTCCTAAAACAAAAGCGCCACCTAACAACAAAAAGATAACCCCCACGGTCTCCACCTTAACAAAGACACAGCTACGGAAACTGGAGAAACTGGAGAAAGCCGGCGAAAAAGAGAAAATGCTGAACCAAAATAAAGACATGAGAAGCGCTAGTAACGCGCCAGGGACACGGGATGCAGCGGAAAGAAAGAGAAACGATACCGTCTATCGACAGCCTTCAGTGTCCGAGGCTTTTGGTGCCAGGGTGAGGGCGGAGGCACCGGGAAGCCTTGGAGCGCCAGGAACTCTGCAAGACGCGCCAGTCATGCCGCCTGCAGGCTCAGCTCAGAACGTCCTCGAGGACGCAAGCCAAAGCGTTGCCAAGCAACCGGAATCTACGGAGCTCACGCTGCCCGCGGAGCCTTCGGCGGAGCATCAGACAGCAGCGCAGGCACAGTCAGACGGCGGCGCTTTGGAGCAAGCACAGACGCTGGAGCTACAGGATCACGACCCGGCTCAAGAGGTGAGAGAGGCAAGCAGTGGGGGTTTGATTTCAAATACAGGGCAAATGCTCGAGGCCCTTAAAGAGGTAGAAGATGAAATTCGGGAAGAGCAGCTACAAGTCAAGGACAAAGAGAATATTGCACAGGAGACATACGATGGCAATATGGCAGGGGCGGCTTGCGCTGAAGGGGCTGAAGGGGCTGACGGCGATGGGTTCTTCTCTATCCCTGATGAAACTGAGTCAGAATCAGAGTCACTATTAGCAAGTAGTGAGGAGGAAAAAGGCTTATCAGGCTCACTCTCAAGCTCTGAGGATAGCGACTCTTCTAGGGGGAGAGGCACGCAAAAGAAGTGCAAAACAGCAGCCAGGAGAGCAGGCTCGCCCCAGAACATGCATAGGGGAACAACTAAAAGGCTAGTGTGGGATTATTCCGCTACCTCTAGTATATATAAGGAAGAGGAAAAAGAGACACAAAACGATGGAGGGAAGCTGGACTTAATGTTTGCCACACTGAAACAGATACAAATGGAGGCAAGGGCTGAAAGCCGAAGAGCTAGACACGACACAAAAAAAATCCAAGCCTCAATTAGGAAAATAAATAAAAAATTTGAAGAGGTGGAGGAAAGAGTCATCGAAGTGGAGGAAAGAACTGGCCGCTTAGAAGACGAAGTAAATGAGTGGCAAGCGTCTAAAGAGGGTCAGACTAAGGCCGTGGAAGATTTGCAGTGGAAGGTGGAGGATTTGGAGAATCGCCAGAGACGCAATAATGCTAGACTCCTGGGAATTGAGGAAGGGATTGAAGGCCAAGATCCCAGAGGCTTTGTGGTCAAGTTGCTAAAAGGAGCATTCCCGGAGGTACCATGGAACTGGGAACGAGAGGTACAGAGGGCCCATAGGTATCCACTCTTTGTAAGAAAAAATCATAAGGAAGGCTCGGGATCACTACCCAGGGCTATGCTAGTATTTTTTGGAAACTATCTGGCAAGACAAGAACTTATGGAGAGAGCCAGGCCTGATGCCAAAAAATCGGTGGAAGGGGTGACTTTTTTTGCGAGACCTGACTTTTGCCACATAACAGTGGAGAGGCGATGGAGGCTACGACAGCTGATTAATGAGTTTCAGTCCCATGGAGCAGAGGCATATTTAATGTTTCCAGCGAAATTGAAGGTCATAGTAGCAGGTCGAACTAGAATGTTCTTTTCGGAAATAAAAGCGGGAGAATTTTTGACAGAACTAAAAGAACAAAGAGGGGCCAGAAGGAAATAATTAAGGATACCTGACTACGCCTGATAGGAAAATGTAGGAGGTGATAAGAGGGCAGGGGAGGGGGGGCGACTCTACAGCGATAAGCGGACACGCATAGGTCAGGGATGACCTATTTGCCTGTCACAGGGGGGGAGCTTTCGGGGTGGGGGGCTTTAAAGGGGGGGGGAGAGGGAAGGGAAGAAGTCATGGGTGAAAGGTGGTGGTGTAAAATAATACAGATTTGTAAAGTTTGGAGTGTAGCACTTAAAGAAAGCATAGAAAAAGACAAAAAAGCAGATGTGGAGCTGGCAAATCCTAAGCTAGAACTATGGCAGTTAGGATAATGTCGATTAATATCTGCGGGCTGAATAATATGGAAAAAAGACAGAAGTTATCTTCATTGCTGCGATACTGGAAAATAGATATAACCTGTATACAGGAAACACACATAGCAGCTGAAGAAAAGTTCCTACTTGGCCAAATGGGATTTGAGATTCTTGCTAGTACAGGCCAAGAGGGAAGACATAAGGGGGTGGCAATCCTGGCCAGAAAAGGAGTAGCCCAAATTAAAAAGAAAAAAGAGGATTCTGATGGAAGATGGGTGATACTAGACATAGAAACAGCTATGGGAAGATGTACTTTGGTCTCGCTATATGGTCCAAATGAAGATGATCCGGCATTATTAGATTTTATTGATAGGGAGTTGGCCTTGTGGCCAGAGCCAGTGATCTGCTGTGGGGATTTCAATATCAATGGGCTGAACGGAATATTAGAGGCAAGTGGAGGTATATATCAGGGAAGGAAAAAAAAGGTGCATAAAGCTGTACTAAACCTCGCTAGATATAACTCGCTGGTGGATATATGGCTGGAATTTAATCCATTAGGCGCTGGTAGTACTTTTTATTCAGCACCCCATCAAACAGTAGCTCGACTGGACTACTTCTTTATCTCTAGCTCTTTAGTCAGCAGGGCTAAAATAGAATGTCTTCCAAGAATAATGTCGGATCATAATCCGTTGGTATTAAGCCTAGCAACGACACAAAAAGCAGGAAAAGCTAAATCAACATGGACATTTGAGAGAGGTTTGTTGAAAGAAGAGGATTATATTGTAAGGATGAAAGAATGGATGACTCAATTTTGGGATATAAATAGATACTCAGCCCCGGCAGATATGGTCTGGGACAGCTTTAAAGCGGGAATAAGGGGAGAGACACTGAGCTATACACTACGAAGAAATAAAAAAGAAAAGGAAAAGGTGGAAGAGGAAATTAGAACTCTGACCGAGCTGGAAAATATGTTATTAGATGCAATAGAAAGACAAGAGCCTATCGACCAGATTTTAGTGTATATAGAGGCGCAGAAGGCGGAAACAGGGACTACCTTGGCACAAAAAACAGCAAGAAAATACCTAGCTAATAAAGAAAAATGCTATGAATATAACAAGAGGGTGGGGCACTTGCTTGCAATAAGAACTAGACAAACGTTAGCTGCAGGCGAGATTAAAGAAATTAAGGACGACAATGGGGTAATCGTTAATAAAGTTGAAGAGGTACAGGAGGTGTTCAGAAGATTTTATGAGAGGCTTTATGACCAGGATAAAAATGATGGAGAGATAGAGTTGAAAAGCCTGGAATATCTAAGGGAAAGCTTACAAGAGGGATTGAGCATAGAAGAAAGGGACAAATTGGATATGCAGCTAACGGTGCAGGAGATAAGGGACGCAATATTCAGCTTACCCTCTGGCAAAGCAACAGGCCAGGATCAGATCCCGGTAGAGTTTTATAAAACTTTTTGGGAGGCATTAGCTAAAGATATTTGGTCAATCTGCTGCTTGGCACAGGGAGGTAGAATAGTTCCTCAATCTTGGGCGGGCGCTGATATAATTGTCATATTAAAAAAAGATAAATCCCCCACTGAGCCGGGTTCTTACAGACCTATCACTCTGCTCAATGCCGATGCAAAAATATTCTCTAAGGCATTGGCTAATAGATTGAGTAAGGTGATAGAGAGGGTGGTGTTCCCTATGCAGCATGGGTTTATACCCGGGAAAGGAACTACCGAACATATTAGACAGCTGATTACCATTCTGGATGCTGAAGCAGCCTCGGGGGACCCTGTCGCGGCTATCTTTTTGGATGCTGAGAAGGCTTTTGACAGGGTCTCTTGGGTCTACCTATGGAAGGCTATGGAGTGGGCTGGTATTGGTCGAGGGTATATAACCGCAATCCAGGCACTATATAAACATCCTAGTGCTAGGATACGCATTAATAGATCATATTCCAACGCAGTACAGATCAGACGGGGAACTAGGCAGGGATGTCCAGCTTCACCTCTATTATTCGCAATTTATTTAGATCCCTATCTGAGAAGGCTTACAAAAAATAGGTGGATTAAGCCAGTTTTATTGCATGGAAAGAAGTATAAAATATTTGCTTACGCAGACGACGTGGCTGTTATAACACCTACACCAGAGGAGTCATTGGCTGAGATAGAACAGGAGGCAAGAAAATTTGGAGAGGTGTCGGGATATTCAATAAATAAGGGAAAAACACAAATAGTTCAGAATAGACATACTACATTTGTAGATGTAAGAGTTGTCTCAGATACAAAATACCTGGGTATTAAGGTGACAGCGGATTTGGGAAAGTTAGTAGAGATAAATATGGAACCATTATTAGACAAAGTCAAAACCAATTTGGAGAGGGTCAATAACTTACACTTGACTCTCATGGGTAGAATTAATTTTGTTAAAATGGTTACTTTTCCGAAATTTTTATATTTGTTTAGGGCAATTCCACTTTTTATTGAAGGGATATGGTTTAATAAAATAGAATCAGTAATTAATAAACTAATTTGGGCACAGGGGAAGACACGTAGGGCATACCGTTTTTTAACTCTTTCACGAGAAAGGGGAGGTTGGGGAGCACCTGACTTTAGATTTTATTACTGGGCAACAGCTCTACAATACTCCAAAGGACTATTAGGTGGAAGCGCTCAGGAGGAGGAGGAGGGAAGAAAGGGTCCGGCTAATGTATATGAAGCCCTCTTAGGTAAAGCGGCAGAAAACGCCTTAGTAACAACAGTGGACTTCGCATACTTTAAGCATACAAAATTTAAGACCCTGAGTGCGATCTATAAAGTTTGGAAAGCAATAAGGAAAAGACTGGGACTGGGAAGGTATAACAGGTATTTAAGGCTTTATATGAACAACGATCTTCCAATGGAAATCTTCCGTGACACAGTTATGAGGGAATGGGATGTAAAAGGGATTAAGAAACTGGGGGACCTAATGGATGCAGAGGGGGCAATTTTAACATTCCAAAATATACAGCAACGATATAACATAGCTGGGAATAATTTCTTTAAATACCTTCAAGTGAGGAGTTACTTTCACACAAAAACAGGGGGTGTAGGAGGGATGAAGAGCTGTAGGATAATGGAATACCTGGGAAGCAGCCTTGCATGCTCAATAAGACAGCTGTATGCAGAGCTCCAAGTCTATAAGATAGACGATAGAGAAAAATACAGTAATAAATGGAGAGAACAGGTAAAGGCTCGACCGGAAGACTTACAAACTTCTTTAGATTATGGTCGAACTATTTTATGCTCAGCGACACTTCAAACTCAACATTATAAAACAGTTTATTCATTATATTTCACACCAGCCAGAATAGCCAGTTGGGGCGGCTCCTCTGGAATAACGTGTCCAAGGTGTAACTCTACAGAGGCTAATATAACACATATGTTTGCAAACTGTCCACAATTGTATACTCTAAAACTGGCGATAGAAGAGTTTCTGGATAAATCACTGGGAATACAAACAAAATTAACTGAGGAGCTGATAATCTTGGGGGTAAGCCTAGATGTAAATACAACCTATCCAGAATTTTTATTCATGGTCACTGCAGTATTTAGGATAATTGTAGCTAAAGCATGGAAGGAGAAATCAGCACCGTCATTTCAGACGTGGGTAGCAAGACTACTATCTACATACAACCTGGAGAGGGCCATATACGATAGAAGAGGAAGGAAGGCAAAAGCTCTGGGGGGTAAGATATGGCTACCTATTGAGAAATGGAAATGCAGGAAATCTGTCTCTGATAGTAGTGGAGAAATTTGTTAACTCTATAAGGTTTATGGAGAGAACGTAGGACGTATTATTTTGAAGTTTGGTGGTCTTGGCTGCCTCTCTTCACGGTTGTCTTGAATATGTATTTTGGTTCTCTTCCCTTTTGTTTTGTTTATTTTTTTATTTTTTTATCTTTTGTTTTGTTTACTTGTTTATTAATACAAATCTGTATTTGTTGCAAATGACTATGTAATGTTGTAAACACACCGGATGTAAAAGAAAAATGTGGGGGGGGGGAAATTTTGTCTGAATAAAGATATTTAAAAAAAAAAAAAAAAAAAAAAAAAAAAAAGAAAATCTCCAAGGGCTGGAAGAAGTGCCAGTCTCCTGTTGAAGTCACAGGGCTAAAGGACTTCATCAGCTTAAAGTGCTGTTTGCTGGAACTTGTGAATCCAGCACCTCTGAAAGAATCCAGCAATCTCGACGCCGACGGACGCCGCCGAATCCAGCTCGACATCGTGAGTACCGGCTCCAGTGTCCCGCTTCCTCGACGCCGGCCGCCGGGCCCGATCGACGCCAGTAGCGACGCCAGTGAGTAGCGAGTTCGGCTCCAGCTCCAAGTGACCCTGTGTCGACGCCGCCGCTGATCGCATCAACTTCGAGCCCTCTCGACGCCGTGAGCGCTGCTCACTCTTGCACATCGACATCGACGTCGCCGTATCCTGCTTCATCCCGTGAGCGCTGCTCCCGCCTGACTTCGGTCGACGCCGCTGCAGATCGCCCCGACTCCGAGGCCAGATCGACGCCGGAGACGCGACGCCGGACATCTCAACGCCGCTGATCATCGAGTGCTTCACTTTTCCAAGGTACTGTGTTGTTGGGGTCTGTGCGACTCCGGGCTCGACGTAGCGCTCCTCGCGGTCGACGCCGAACCTTTGGATTAACTTTGCCTCGACGTCGTGTGACTCCCGTGTGGGTTACATTGTTGCCAAGAACTGTGTTTTTAAGAAGAAGAGTTGCTTTTGATACTAAAGACTTTTGTGCTAAGAAGAAACCGTGCTTGCATTATTATTTTTCCTTCCAAGAGTATTTATTAAGATTGTGGTATATTTTTGTCGTTATTTGGTCTTGTGCTAAGCCTTATATAAACATTCTTATTTTTATAATACTACTGTGTCGTGTCCATTTGTAGTGTATTCACTTTATTACTGTATGTGGTCATAAATGCTTAACGCACTGCCTCTGAGATAAGCCTGTCTGCTTTGCCAAGCTACCAAGGGGGTGAGCAGGGGTTATCTAAGTGTGTGGTCCCCTTGCCCTGACTAGAAAAGGTGTGTCCCTATTTGTCAGAAGTGTATACCTCTGCCAACTAGAGACAGCCGCTTCTAACAGCAATCTGTAAAGGGAAGGGGTGGCTCACAGTGGAAATCTGTAGAATTTGTAAAAAGCAGGTCCAAGGTGAGGCCAGCTGTATGAGTAGGCCCTACAGTTTTTTGATGAAACCCCAAGGTCTCTAAATCAGCTAAAATCTTGGAATTATATGTGTCCAGAGAGTCATCCAAACTGCAATTAAAATCTCCTAATAGAAATTATTTTTTGGCTGATAGCACGTGGGTATCAATGTTCTAAATCAAATGATGACTATAGTCTGGGGAGCGATACAGCAAGGCTCCTTTCCAGTGATTGTTTGAGGGAAATTCTATTTTGAAGATGCACATTTCTGCCCACCCCAGATTAGGAGAGTATTTATGCGAAACTTTAATGGTATCTTCAAAAGAATGGGAATGCTCCACCTCCAGTCTCCTGACTGTGTCCGCTGAAAAAGTACCTTTCATAGTCGCAAACAATGACATGTCTTCTCCATGCAGTGGGTGCCGGAGTTGAAAGATACTGAGCGATGCGCTGGATAATGCCATGTAGTTGCGACATGTGTCGATCCCACCAAGCTGCAGCAATGGCAATACGCAGTCCGATACATTGATCTCGGGAGGCAGAGCACTGGTTTCAATGCTATGCACCAATTTTACACCCGCAACCAGGTCGATGAGCCAGTTCTGTTACATACAGACAGGAGAGGCATTGATTTCCCTGAATATCAAGCAACAGAAGGCAAGCCAACAAGTCCTTGGAGATCACTTTGAGTAAAGGTAGAGTCGAGCTCCCCTGAGCAGAGTTAGAGAGCAGCAGGGAAACTCAAGAGAAAAGCAGGGCTTCCAAGTCTGCAGTCCAAAGATGAGCTCTGTATGCTTCATAGCAGCTCTTCTGACAGAGGTTCAATTCAAGATCCAGAGGTTTCTGATGTTAGTGGGTCAGAGATCCAGTATTTATACTCAAAAGTGCCTTTGATGTGGGGGGTTACTTCAAAGCAGCTCTCTAAGGTACCGAAGCTTCCTTTTCAACCCAGGCTATCTGATGGGGGTAATCAGCCATTTGTATGGGGACCGGACACAGCCTATTCAAGTGAATTGTTAGCCGCTCCCTTCAATCCTGCCCAGGCAAGGCCATCAGAATGCAAATGTATGTAGATGGGTACTTATGCACATTTATCCTTCTTGTGTTGTGGCTATCAAGATAGAATGCATAAAGTGTAGCTGCCATCCAGCCAAGATGTGTAATGGAAACAGGCTGCAAAGCACACAGAGATATAAGCACAGAGAAATGCCCACTTTCTAAAAGTAGCATTTCTATATTAGTAATTCCAAATCTAACTTTAGGAGAAAGGCATATCTGTCATTACCATTCCAAACATATGAAATATGAAAAGGTTACTCTTCTCTGATCAGGAATTACAGCTTAAAAGTGTATTAGGAAATTCCCAATGCTAACTTATGCGAGGAGTAGGCCTCACAGTAGTGAAAAATGAGATAGGCAGTTTGTCACTATTGGGACATGCAAAACCAAAAATACATGCCCTACCTTTTACTTCCTTAGCACCTTGCCCTTGGGGCTGCCTAGGGCCTACTGTAGGGGTGACTCATTTGTAATAAAAGGGGAGTTTAAGGCCTGGTAAGTATTTTTATATGTCAAGTCGAAGTGGCAGCAAATTGCACACACACGCACTGCAGTGGCAGACCTGAGATAGATTTGAAAGGCTACTTCCGTGGGTAGCAGAATCAGTGCTGCAGGGCCACTAGTAGCATTAAATATACAGGCCCTGGTTATATGGTGTACCAATTTACAAGGGACTTAAAAGTAAATCAAATATGTCAAACAGGTGTGAACCAATTATGCCATGTTTAGAGGAGGGAGCATGTGCACTTTAGCACTGGTCAGCAGTGGTAAAGTTCAAAGAGTCCTAAAGCCAACACCAACTTCAGAAAAAGAGGGGGAGGAAGGCAAAATGTTTGGGGTGATCCTTCAGAGAGGGTCATTTTCCAACTGCGGTTAAATCACAAGAGCTTCTGTGGAGCTAGTGTTTGTTATGTTCATGAGCTCATGTTTTTGGCCTGTGGTTTTGACAGTAATTATTTAAAGCATGATATTATGTATATGCATAGGAAAGAGCATATTTTGCTCCATACGTTTCTCAAGTGTATGAAATTAATCTTGGTATTTCAGCATCTCCTAGAAACATAAGATAATAAGAGGCTGACTGTTGATGTGGTTTACTTTTTTTATTAATTGATAGAAATGTGGTTATTGCACTACTGAAGGAAATAACCCTTCTGTGTCGATGTAACTTACTTTCTTAAATCTTAACGATTACATAAAGAGAAGGGGTTGCTGTGGGTGTGTATGTGAGGTCAGGCACTTATGCATCGGGTCATGCTGTCTTTGTTTGGTGTCCATGGGACTTCTAAGAAGTAATAGACTGCATTCAAGTAGTGGATATATGGCACATATGACTGCTGAGTGCCATTGAGGATGCAATATAAAAATCAGTGCTTCACAACATGAAATGGATGCCTCTCATCCAACACAGGGAAATTTGCATATTATTGTCCATGTACAACATATTAGAGACTAAAGGAACTGACTAATTTCTTCTTACATTATTGGCCTTTTTCATTGTTTGAAACCTGTGACCACTAGCTTTATATTAAATGAGTCATTGGTGCAAAACAGCCATGTAAATCATAAGTCACTCTTGATGTACCAGCACTGCGAACAAGCATTGGTAAATGCATTAGGTTTCGCTTCTGTGATTCATAATACTTTTTAAGTGGTAAATTTTAGCTTGGTGAGCAGTTGTGCAATATATGTTACTGAAACTTCGTAAAAGTGTTATGACATGTTTATTGAGAAAGGCAATATGCGCTGTGACTGCCATATCCGTCTCAGTGCTAAGGCCATGAGGGGTCTTTGAGATTGTAATGCCCTTCCCCTTTATGATTAGGAACTTCTGTGTGGCCTCCTATCCCCAAAGACAACAAGAAGCGCACCAGTGTCCAAAGACATATGTCTAACAGTGCCCCCATTGGACAGTGGCAGCAACAATTAGATTGGGGGAGCTTCACATCTTTTGGTGAACTGAACCATAATTACCTGGAACCTTTAACTGTAAGGATAAAAGATTAGAGGGGCCTATTATCAACTGACAGCGATAAATGTCGCTAAGCGCGATTTTAGTTGTCGCCGGCTATCGCTATCGTTATTATCAACAGCTATCTCCAAGGTGATAAAAATTCCAGCAATAGCAGCGAAATGCTGGAATATCGCTGGTAATCCTGCGATAAAATTTCAGCGATAGGGAATTCCTTGATAATAAGTCACGTGGACTTAGCCTGACAATCCACCTCCCATAGGGTACTATAGCTAAATCATAAATGTTTCTGACGTTAGAATCCAGCGTTAATGGGGTCTTAGTCGCAGCGTCCGCGCCCAATCCGCGCCGAAGGTGCGCCAAAGGTAAGCCCGACTACGCCCGTCCGCGCCTGGACCGCGCCCAGCGCCAGACCCCCTGCCCCTCGCGCTGCCCAGCCCCCCCGCATTACCTACGATGCCGCCACCCTCCTAGCCCTTAACCCCGGCCGCGCCCCCAACTGCGTCCAAGCCACTCCTGGACACACCCATGGACCCTTCTCTTGCTACTCCTGCAAGTTCATCGGCACCGTCACCATCTCCGCTACGACCACACCACAGACCCCCGACCCCAATCACCTTCAATGCATCCTTCTCAACACCCGATCAGTCCACAGGCACGCCATTGACCTATGGAATCTACTAGACACCATTTCTCCGGACATCGCCTTCCTAACGGAAACATGGATGAATGCTTCCTCCGCACCAGACATCACCATTGCCATCCCTGACGACTATAAGATCACTCGCAAAGACCGTACCGGCCACACAGGAGGAGGAATCGCTATCGTCCATAAGAAATCAATCCGCATCTCAACCAGCTCCGACGCCAACCTCGCCAACTCCGAACACCTCCACTTCCAGATCCACATCGACCCCAAAACCACACTCAGAGGCACCCTCCTCTACAGACCACCAGGACCCCGCGCAAAATTCAGTGAAGACATCACGGGCTTCATCACCCCACACGCGCTCCCCTCCAAAGACTACATCCTTTTGGGAGACCTCAACTTTCACCTTGAAAAGATCAACGACCGCAACACCACCACCCTCTTGGACAACCTCGCCAACCTCGGACTTAAACAACTAGTCACTTCCCCCACCCACATCGCAGGTCACACACTCGACCCCATCTTCACCTCCAGCAACCATGTCTCCTTCAGCCACACTACGGATCTCCTCTGGACCGACCACAGCTGCGTTCACTTCACCTACAACAAACCAAAACCCAACATCCACCTCCAACCTACCCTGCAAAGAAACTGGAACAAAATCACCACGGACCAAATCTCCGCATCGCTCCTTCGAAACTCCCCAGCCCTCTCCTCTAACGCTAACGAAGCCGCCGCCAACCTCACCCTATGGTTATCCAACACCGCCGACACCTTAGCTCCACTGAAAAAACGTCAAAGCAAACCTGGCAGCAAGAAAGCCTCATGGTTCAACGATGATCTCAAGAAGTCCAAGAAACTCTGCCGCTCCCTCGAAAAGGCCTGGAAAAAAGACCCAACCACCAGCACCAAGGTCGCCTTCAAAAGCGCCACCCGCACTCACCACCAACTGATCCGAAAAGCCAAGAAAACAGCATTCAAGGATCGACTTGACAACAACGCCCACAACAGCAAGGAACTTTTCAACATCGTCAAGGAATTTTCCAATCCCTCGGCCATCTCCAACTACATCACCCCCTCTCAAACCCTCTGCGACTCCCTAGCCTCATTTTTCCACAACAAGATTGCAGACATCCACAACAGCTTTGACAACCAACCCGGAAACCAACCCACCCTACCACTTGCTGATCATCTTCCCCCCGTGAACACCCTTAACGACTGGATCCCAATTTCCACTGAGGACACCATCCGCCTGATGAATTCCATCCACTCAGGATCCCCCACAGACCCATGTCCCCACCACATCTTCAACAAAGCAGACTCCGTCATAGCACCGCACCTCCGAGACGTCATCAACTGCTCCTTCAACTCCGCCACCTTCCCGGAAGACTGGAAACACGCTGAACTCACCGCCCTTCTGAAAAAACCAACAGCGGACCCCACCGAACTCAAAAATTACCGCCCCATCTCGCTTCTTCCATTCCTGGCCAAAGTCATCGAAAAAGCTGTCAACAACCAGCTCGCCGCATTCCTCGAAACCAACAAATCCCTCGACCCCTCACAGTCTGGCTTCCGAGCAAAACACAGCACTGAGACCGCCCTCATCGCAGCAACAGACGACATTCGAACTCTACTGGACAATGGAGACACAGTCGCCCTCATCCTCCTTGACCTCTCTGCAGCTTTCGACACAGTCTGCCACAGCACCCTTTTACAACGCCTCAATAACATCGGAATCCAAGGAAAAGCACTTGAATGGATCACCTCGTTCCTCACCGGAAGAACCCAGAGAGTCCGCCTTCCTCCATTCAAGTCCGAGGCCTCTGAAGTCATCTGCGGCGTACCACAAGGATCCTCACTCAGTCCCACCCTCTTCAACGTATACATGAGCCCCCTCGCGGCCATCGCCCGCCAACACAACCTCAACATCATCTCTTACGCGGACGACACTCAACTGATCCTTTCTCTCACCAATGACCCCAGCACCGCCAAAACTAACCTACACGAAGGAATGAAAGAAGTTGCCGAATGGATGAAACAAAGCCGTCTGAAACTGAACTCAGACAAAACAGAAGTCCTCATCTTAGGTACATCCCCCTCTGCATGGGACGACTCCTGGTGGCCGGAAGCCCTCGGAAAAGCACCCATCCCGACAGACCACGCACGTAACCTAGGCGTTATCCTGGACTCTTCACTCTCAATGAACAGACAAGTCAACGCCGTATCCTCTTCCTGCTTCAACATTCTTCGCATGCTCAGGAAAACATTTCGCTGGATCCCCACCGATACAAGGAAAACAGTCACCCACGCTCTGGTCACGAGCCGACTTGACTACGGAAACACCCTCTACGCAGGTACTACCGTAAAACTCCAGAAGAAACTCCAACGAATCCAAAACGCCTCAGCCAGGATCATATTAGACATCCCGCGCAACGAACACATCTCTGGTCACCTTAAAGACCTCCACTGGCTACCCGTCAATAAGAGGATCACCTTCCGACTACTTACCCACGCACACAAATCACTCTACGACATCGGACCAGACTGCCTCAACTCACGACTGTCCTTCTACACCCCCCCCCCGCCAACTACGGTCTTCCAGCCAAGCCCTCGCCACGGTACCTCGCATCAACAGAACCACCATGGGAGGCAGATCCTTTTCATACCTGGCTGCTAAAACATGGAACTCACTCCCCGCTTACCTTCGCCTTACCCAGAACCACCTAGCATTCAGAAAGCAACTTAAAACGTGGATATTTGACAAGTAATCCTCCTCCCCTTCCTAAGCGCCTTGAAACCCCCTGGGTATGTAGTGCGCTATACAAATTATATGACTTGACTTGACTTGACTAGTACGATTGTTATTGTCGCTACGCGGGTATGGGGCATCGTTGTAAATAGCGCGAAGCTGCGTTAGCAATGTTTTCCCATGTAGTGACTGTGAGGCACGCCTACTTTGCATTTCATCAGCGATGAGATCAAGGCGTTAGTGAAATGGGTGCTAACACAAGGACACACACGCTAAAGCCTGTTAGCGTGTCCTCAGTAAATACTTCGATAGAATTATTGCCGGTTTTCGGCCAAAAACGGCCACTAAAGCTGCAATATGTGTCTTGATAATATGCTCCAACAATCCTTAGCAGAACATTCATACTCACTCATGGAGGCCCGACACAGTGCCTAATCCTTATGCTGCAATGGCAAAACAGCACGCTCCTCTTTCTGCACAAGTGTCCGTAATAAACCTGTAATTAGAATCAGTGTCTCTAATCCCAACAAAAATTTGTGTTTGCATATTTTCTGCTAGCTCAGCTGTTGGAAAAACACACTTTTAGCTGTCGTACTGGGAGAGTATTAAACCTAACTAGTGTTCCATTTTGATGTAAGTTGAAAAATATTGCACAGCAGTGAACTATTTGAGAGAGGTTGTGCAAATAAATGGTGAGCAATAGACGTTTGGTGCAAACAATGCTGTAAAAGTGCACTGCAGAAGTTTTATACTAACCCGCAGAGCTGTTGGCAATGATTGGAGCATGAGGAAAGCAGCTCAAACATGCATTCTCTAATTACTGACATCCAAAACTCTCAGGCACTGGGTTGGGGGAGGGATGGTGGAGGGAGAAATGGAAGGAGGGAGAAATGGAGGGAGGGAGAAAGAAATGACGGTGGGAGGAGAGGGCAGGGTGCTGTGAAAGTGAATCTGGGCAGACTATTTTTCTTGATTCAACGCACATGTGTCTCCGAAGAGAAAAACAATCTATCCTTAAAGAAAAGACACCTTTAATCATCAAAAATGATCACAATTTGTGTACATGTGAGATCCAGGGACCTTGTTAGAACGCCTCATCAGGGGTTGTTAGAGCTCTAAATTAATTTTTCGTGCCACATTGTATTTTTATTGAATTAATGCTATGGCATGAATACCTACACATTATGATGGGGGAAGAGAGTCCTTTAAATAAATGCAATGTTAGCGGTGTATGGTGTTTCTATTGAATGAATGCTATCTATGGCATGAATCATGCGTGAAGGGGGAAGAGCCTAATTAAAAGTAAAAGAACCACCATTATCATACAGTTATAGAGGGCTATAAAAGGCTGCATGGCATGGTCTGTGTGCAGCACGCTCTGTCTCAGTGATTAACAAAGCCATGTGAGCTTCTGGAATAATTTCGTTTTGCATGTATCTCCATGGAGATAATAACAGCCAGCTGAGCCCACTGCACTCACTCAGAGTCGCTGAGTAAACAAGTACTGAAGTAGATACCTGCTTGTGACCGGGGACAGTGGAGTGAATTCAATAATGAACGCACTCAAGTGGGTGCCTGCTTGTGCCCTGGGGGCACTATGTAGTGCGCGCTTCCTCTGGAGCACGGAGAAGGAATAAAAGTCATAATGGAGGATCTCCACTGGAGATGATAATAACCTGTGCTCTCAGTCCACGGCACTCGGGAAGCGCGGTAATTTTTAAGCAAAGGTGTAGCTCTTATTTTATTTTTTTTCCCCTATTGTTGCTTGAGAGATTCAAAAGAAGTTCCACCAAAGCAGAAGAACTCATTACTTTGCCCATGGAAATCTGATAAAAGAAGCACATGGAAAAACATCAAATGGAATGCCTACAAGCAATAGAAATGTGGAAAAGTGAAGTGAGCACAAGGACAAATAGGATAAAGGCAGGATGTGAGCCCCTTTTAAGATATATATAATACAATAGATTTCACAAGCACAGCGCAAGTCCTGTGCAGGTGAAACCTAAACATTGGGTTTTTGGTTGAGTAAGTTGAAACTCTCCTCAAGCAACAACCACAATCTTTGTCAGGGTGAAACACAAAGAGTCACTAAATTAACCGGTGCTTAACCCTCTGATAGCATGGTGCAAAGCAGTCAGGCATAACTTGGAAGCAATGTGTAAAGTATTTATGCAGCACTCAAACAGTAATAAAGTGAAAACACATCAAAAGAAAAATCACACACTAATTTAGAAAAATAGAGAACATTTTAAAAATAAAATGACACCAAAAAAGCAAATATCCAATTAGTAGAACTGGAGATATGCAATTTTAATGGTTTAAGGTCATTCTAGTGCCTAAAAGTATAAAGTGCCACTTGCGGTTATCTGGTCACGCTGGACCAGGTAAAAGTCACAATTTAAGGCCAACCATGTTGGGCGGATACAGGGACCTGGTTAGACTCCCTGAAAAAGAGGCCTTCTCAAAGTGCAGTGTGAAGAGTCCAGTTCGCAGGGGGGTAGGGGGAAGGGCGTAGCTATATCGTGACCAGGATGGCCGCTTGAGCTGAGAGCTCTGCAACACCATCTACCGATCCAGCAATTATCCGGCAACTGAGCTCCTCACGCAACACTCAGCAGTGATCCCTCGATCTCTTACACCCTACAGCCCAGGCTGGGTGAAAAACTCAGGTCCGTGCTGTTCCCTAGGCGGTGTTACGGGCCCCATCGTCACAGCACCGGACGGGCCTTGAACCCGAGATCGGGTCGGAGAGGGAGCTGGCGCGGGCCTGTTGGTGCTGAGGTGGTGGAAGCGGAGGCACGCGGACCCTGTTGGCCCTCGATCCTGATGGGGCTGATGGGCGATGTGATTCCGGGCACTGCTGTGCTTCCATGCTGCACTGCTGCCCCCATATGAGGCTCATCGAGGCAGATGCCCTTGCCGATTGGGAGCAGATAGCTGGGCCTTGTGCCCTGAGGAAGCATCCGGACGGAGGCCGACATGCTCCCGGTGGCGCTACAGTGGGAGTAAGATGAGGAGTGAAACCTGCTGGCACACGGCCCTGCTGGGATCAGTTGCGCGGAGAGCTGGCTCTCCCGAGGATCGGCGCCCCCTGACCGGCTACAGCGCTGCACTACGGGTGACCTGGATGAATGGGGCTTTGCTGACGGGGAAGTTTGCAGGCCCCAGTCGGGCTGCCCGAGGATAGAAGTTTCCTGTACCCCTGCCGCCTTGCCTATACCCCCAATGTGCAACGTGGCCTGGAGACCCCCTGGTGGATCGACTGGACTGCAGCCACCAATTTAAGGCGAGCGGGCTGCCGGGCTTGCAAGCTGTGCTTGAAGAGGTGCGGGGCTTGCCTGGTGGGCGTTTGCCGAGACCCCTGAAGGCTACTCCGTTTGCGTCACTCGGTGCACTTGGGCGGGCAGACGGGCCTGCTTACTGCTCCTTGACATGGCGGATGACGCGGGACCTGGCTGATCAGAACATTGGGGTGCTGCTCCCCTCGAGGGGCGAAGATGCTGCCTAGCTAGAAGAGAGGTGTCACTATTCGTCAGGGCCTGTGATGCTGGGGGGCTCACTACGGCGATTGTGGCGGGCGCCACTGAGCCGCATTGCGCAATCTGTGCCTGGAAGGTTGAGACGAGGCACTCTCTATTGGGAGCATGTGTGATGCCTACTATATCCTCTGTGAGGACGCGCCATCGGTGTTGCAACTGCCTTCGTGCAAAGGTGTGGAAAAGCAAGTGAGAGGGCACCCACCGGAGGTCAAGATGGGCCGAGTGGACAAAGCACAACCGAAACTGATGTTTGACGAGAAGGGGTCTAAGTCCAGTGACGCTTCCATCGAGGATGGGGCCAGGGAGCAGGTTCAACTCACTGTGGACTCATGCCAGGACATCCGCGGCCTGCTACTGGCAATGGGGAAGAATCTACAAGGGGGAATCACATCTCTTGGCACCAAGATGGATGTGTTATCCTATAGAATGGACCGTATGACTGAAAGACTGGACAAGCACGCTGAGAGGCATATGCCAGACCGGAGACTAACAGAAACAGAGGAAGCACAGACCGCCCTGGACACTGAACATAAACAGCTGGGCAGGGTCCTGAAGGTCCTGCAGGACAAAACAGAGGACTTGGAAGCGCGTTCCATGCGCAGTAACTATCGAATGACGGTCCTCCCGGAAACTACCCAGATGTGCAATATGGAACATTTCACGGAGAGGCTTCTGAAAACCCTGCTTGGCGAGAACTCGTTCTTCAATATGTTTGTAGTGGAGAGAGCGCACCGCTCTCTGGGCCCGAGGCCGCCCCCAGGAGCTTCACCTAGGCCGATCATAGCAAAGTTACTCAACTACCAGGATCAGGATCGCGCTGAAGCTGGCCCGTGAGAAACAACCACTACGATTTGAGGGATCCACAATCTCTCTGTTCCCGGACTTCACGATCTGCGTCCAAGAAGCACGGCGCCTGTTCGCCCCCATGAAGAGACAACTCCGAGATCTGAAGGGGGAACTATGCAATGCTATATCCAGCAAAACTTCAAGTTCACAGGCAGGGTCGCTCCCACATCTTCACAGACGGCGCTGAAAGACTGGTAGAAGGAGAGGCGACCTAACCCGGAGAAGCACCTGCTTGATGAAGCGATGGGAGGCCTGATGGAGGAACAGGACTAACCACTCATTTAGGACATTGTCTGATAAGTATGACCTGATAGTTCCTGGGCAGAAGGGAGTGCTGTTGCGGGGCCCTGGGTGTAGGGCTGTGACTCTTTGCCCCCTCCTGATGCCTATGATAAAATTACGCTACTTGGTAGCCTCCACAGCACAGAAGGGACAAGCTAAGCACTTTTTTCCTGGGGGGAGGCGGCTATGGGGATGTTAGTGGATATCGCTCAGCTCGGAAGCTAGCTTTTCATGTAGAAGGGGCTTACACTGATCTTACGTGACACCTTAGGTGGACCTTCCGACACAGCATATCATTGTGTTGTGGTCATATGTACTGTAAAGTTCTTGGGGGATCCTGGGATCTGGGGGTACATAATGATAACCAGTTACATGCTATTCACTTGAAGGTGTTTAGAGTGCGGCCTCACATGGGCCAACTATTTCTACTTGTTTGTCGAGCTACATCCACCCTCGCGTGAATCACACTGGGGAGTGCTCTTTCTGTTGGGGTGAGGGTGGGGCTGCTCTATTGGGGGAGGGATGGTACCGTGACCAAGTTGGGGCAGGGGAGGGTGGGATTTGAGATGTAAATTGATGTTTTGTGTGATTGAAGAGGTGGATCTTTTTTGTCAAACTGCACGTTATCAGGGTTTGCATCGTACAGGCCCTGTTGGGATAGGCCTGACGGGGGTAGGGGGTGGGAAGGTATTGAGACTGACTTTTGACATGCTTTCTGCTGTGACAACTTTGAAGTGCAACACCATGGCTGTATAGGCCCGATGAGACTGGCATTGTGGACCCTGAGCTGGATGCTCCCTCATGACGGATAGGGCTGAGACGCATAATGACAGCCCTCCAGACTTGGTTGCAGTGCTCACGTGGAATGTGCGTGGCCTTAATGACTATAGGAAAGTCCTGAAATGTTGAGTTCCCTATATAGGCATAATATTGATATCGCTCTCCTACAGGAGACACACCTTCCTCTAGATAGCCTCATGTTGCGCACTTAATGGCTCCTAGGCAATGAGCATGCGGCTGGCTTCAACACACATGCTAGGGGGGTCCTGACGTGGGTTCTGACTGTCGCCCCTGGAGACGGATAGGGAGGGTCGGTTTGTTCTCACCAAATGTTGCTGTAAGGGAATGGATTTGTTTTTTTCAAACGTTTATGGACCTAATTATGATCACCCAGACTTTCATAGTAGGTTGACTAACCTCTCTCACCTTTATGCTCCTGGGCAGATCCTATGGGGAGGGGATTTCAATGTTGTTAGGGACCTCGCTTTAGATAGGTCGGACGGCCCGGACAGATGTGTCTCTGCTTCAGCCAGAGTTTTGGAGACATCATTGACCAGGTTGGATTTGTGCGATGTGTGGCACAATAGGCACACGGGCCAGGGTGGGTACACACATTACTCTGCGTATTATAATGTCCATACCAGAATTGACTACTGGTTCACCTCCAGACACTTATTGCCTCACATCCAGTCTTGCACGATTCTGCCTCGCCCATATTCTAATCATTCAACCCTGCTCTTGGTTCTCGCTTCTCCCAAGAGGCAGATCCCCCCCTTCCTGTGGCGCTTTCCGCCCTACTCCCTACTGGACGCTGCTTTCAAGGAAGATATCGCTACAGCAATTGAGATGTTTTTTTAGACCAATATGGAATCAGTTGATTCTTTCCAATTTATTTTCGGAGGCTTGTAAGGTATATATTAGGAGGTGGCGATATCTAAACATGTAGGAGTTCTTAAATCGATTCGTAATAGACTGGCGGATCTGGAACATAAGATAAAGGTGCTGGAGGTTTCCCTGCTGGATGGTCTGCAGGATTCGCTTAGCCTAGAACTGACGCAGACTATACAGGAATATCATACAGAGGCTGATGCTGAAAGAAAGCATCTCGTGAAGTATGCCACTGCTCGTACTTATGGTGAAGGCGAACGGCCGCGGGCAGTCCTTGCACAGCTCCTCAGGCAACGTAGAGACAGCACAGTGATCCCAGAAATTAGAACACAACCTGGAGATTCTCTGCTAATGGATGCCCAAGTGGCGGAGCAATTTCTACAATATTATGCGGACCTAAATGCCTCGAGAGGTTGCAGTCCCGATGAGCAAATATTAGACTATCTGACGGATATAAAGCTTCTGTGGCTGTCCAACGGGCATCAAGAGTTTCTGATGCGGCCGATCGAAAGGGATGAAATAGTCCTAGCTCTCTCTGACATGAGGGTGGGGAGCGCGCCAGGAGGGGATGGCCTCACTGTCACTTTTCAGGCGTTTATTGATCTTCTACTGCCACACCTGCTCACACTGTTTGAAGACATGTGTACCACAGGCGGGATGCCCCCATCTATGCGGGAGGCCATCATAGTGGCTATCCTTAAACCAAGAAAGTCTCCTGACGAATGCGCCTAGTACAGACCTTTGTCCTTGATGAACGTGGACACCAACATTTTCATGAAACTGCTTGCTAATCATTTGGCGCCACTGGTCACGACTTTAGTGGACCCGGAGCAAGACGGATTTGTCCCAAGCAGAAATCTGACATACAACCTGCGTACGGTCTTTGCAACCCTTCAGCATACAAGCCTGGAGGTGCCAGCGATTGCGGTATTCTTAGACATGGAGTAGGCATTCAACTTGGTCGAATAGCCCTTCCTGAGGCAGGTCCTCAGCCGCATGGGGGTGGGAGAGGTGTTGCTGCAACTTCTCACCATACTGTATTTCTCTCCCACAGCACATTTCAAAATAGGCTCCCTGGTCACTAGCCCTATACGAATATACAGGGGCATGAGACAGGGCTGCCCTTTGTCTCCGATTCTCTATGCCTTGACCGCAGAGCCCTTGGAATGCGCCCTGTGGGAGCATCATAGCCATGGAGGTATTCGCTTTCCGAACTACCGCCTGATTGTCTCCACCTATGCGGACGATACACTGCTTTATGTCAGAGACCCTGAGGCCATTCTCTTCCTGGTCTCACGAGAAGTAGTGTTCTTTGACTCCCCGTCTGGCCTAAAGGTCAACTGGAGCAAATCTATCATGTTCCCCCTAACCCCTGCCACGGCGGCCTTCGAGCCTGAATATCGACTGCAGTGGTCTACAGAGGCGGTGCGGTACCTGGGGATTCAACTGCACACTGACTCCGAGGTGGTCCTCAGGGAGAACTATGCGGTCGCTATATCCAAGTTGGAATAGGATATCAACAGATGGGTGCACCTCCCTTTATCATTGATGGGCAGAGTGTCCCTTATGAAAATTATTGTGCTGCCGCGCTTTCTCTTCCTCTTTACGAACATACCCCTGGGACTCCCCTGTGTATTCTTCCAGCGCCTCCAGTCCCTAATGGTACACCTGGCCTGGGCGGGCAAGCAGGCATGCGTCGCCTGGCAAATACTGACATTGCCGTACTCAATGGGGGAACTGGGTGCTCCTGATTTGGATTTATATTATAGAGCTGCTCAAAGTTCCTAGGCATATCATTGGACACAAGGCCCGTTTGACATTCCGCACGTATGGATAGAGTCGATAGTTGCTGCCCTTAGGACTCTTCCTGCCTTGCTGTTCACACCCCCTGATAGACGTACGGGTATATTAGATTGCCTTAACACGGTTGCTCACGCCTGGCATTATTTATTGGCTCTTCAAGCGGGCAATATATTGTATTCCCCAGTAGCCCGCCTTGAATGGTGCCATTGGCTTGCACCATGTAAAGGCAGGGGGGTTACAGCCTCTTTACAGATGCTAAATGCCCATATCAGAGGTGATCTCTTCGCAGACAGTGTGGAGCGCACATGGGATGAAATGAATGGAGGGGATGCTATGCTGACGCTCCTTGCTCAATTCCAATTCCTTGGAATTAGGCATGCTCTCAAGGACTTATTGGGTGAAGATCTGGCAGAGCCCCCTGAGGTTATGGCCTTGACTGCTGTCATTAGAGCGCAAACACCTGCTAAGATTGTCTCTAAGATTTATCGCACCACAATGTCTGATAGAGGAAGTAAATATACCAAATCACGGCTAGCCTGGCAGCGAGACCTACAGATAGACCTTACTGATGACAAATGGCTTCTCTGCTGCATGAGCACTAAACGTGTCTCGCTGAATGGCTGTCACAGACTTGTTCACTTCAAATTCTTAAACAGGGTTTATTACACGCCGGAACATCTACATCGTTATGGGCTGTGAGAGGAGTCTCACTGTGAAAGGTGTGGTGAACAAATTGCTGACTTCTTCCATTTAGCCTGGACATGCCTGGGGATCGTCATCTTCTGGGGTCTGGTATGCACTGAAATAAACCGAATCACAGAACTAATGTTGGTCCCTCACCCATTCTTAGCGCTGCTTGGGTACTCCAAGCCTCTTCCTAAGGTGCTGCAATGACTGGAAACATGACGCTACTTTTAGCAAAGAGCTGTGTTGCGATCTGTTGGCTTTGCGCCCTACGCTGCAATAGTTCAGTGGTCTAAGGATATGATGTTCTTTTGCACCCAGACTGAAAACTGCAGTGAACTGTTACCGCCCCGCAACAGACCAAAGAACTTTTGGGTTCTGTACAAGACAGGCATGACGAACACGATGGAGACTGACCTTGGTGCTGCCTCTACTCCACAACGCCCTGCGCCCCCTGACAGTTAGCCCTACCTGTGACATTACACCGGCATGATGCAAATTACACCGCTCATCCGACTTCGCATTTAGACAAAATGGTTGAGACAGTTAGAACTTTGTCACCGATGGGATTGGGTTTGTCAAACGCTTGATGTAATGTGCCTATATTATCTGCATGGTGATGCAGTATTTACTTCTGATTGTCACACGCTGCTAATATTATGTGAAGTATGTCAAGGTCTCTTGTTTGATGTGCATAAACTTAATAAACATAATAATAAAAAAAAGAGTCCAGTTCACAAGGGAGGGGGCCGCGTCTGTGAGGAGCAGCAAGAGTATTGCGGATGTCATCACAGTAGTGTGAAGAGCAGGGTGGGCATTGTGAACAGTCATTGCTGTAGCACGAAGATCCTGTGAGAGACATCAATGAAGATCATGGCTGGAGCTTTGTGTTTGAAGTCAATGGGGGCTGTTGATCCTGCAGCACAAAGTGCAGATTTCGATTTGCCCATCATCGTTGGCGGTGACTGTACCATAAAGAGTCAGGTTCACTGGTGCTTCATATTGGTGACTGGCACAGGCGGAATCTGTTTGCAGTAGCAAACAGCACAAAACCTCAGGATTTCTTTTTTGTGGTCAGAGGAGTACACTGTGGTTCCAACCAAAGGCTTAGGACCTGGGAAGGGGCCTCTTGGGGACAAGGGACTCTCCCTAGCAGAGGCCAGCAGGGACCAGGCAGGTCCTGTTTCAGGTCTGGGCATGTCCAGTGCAGCAGCTGAGCTGGGCAGCTGCAGGAGGAATATGAAGCTTGTTTTGTCTCTGTTGCTCTGAACAGGAGGTTAATCTGCCAATTAATCCTCAATCAACCCTTGGTAGCCCAGCAAACAAGCAGGCAGGCTTAACTTAGGAGACATGTATATGTAAAACATTTGTTTCCATCAAAACAGTAAATAAGTAAAAGACACAACATTAAAGAAATACATCAATTCAAAATAATAGAGAATGTTTCTATCTTTCCATTGACACCCAAATTAAAATATTCCAATGTAGGGAATCAGAGATTTAAATCTTTAAATAACTATTCAAATAATATCCATTCTAGCACCAAAAAGCATTAAACGCCACTCTCATCTACCTGATTGAGCTGGACCGGGACAAAGTCAAAGTTTTAGGGAGATCATGAGGGTGCATGGGTCACATATGTTTAGGGCTAGACCCCATACAAAAGTTTACATTTGAACAAAGTCTTTTTTTATAGCTTTTCTCTCGATGGTGAGTCCTTGGGTTCCACAGACCTGATTTCTGATTCGATTATGGAAGTATTATGCAGCATGATCCTCAGTGAGCCTCTGGAAGTCATTGTCCTAAACATCAATGGCAAAGAGTTGTCAAAATTATTGAAAGGCTATCTGTCCCATAGGCTTCACATTGCACTGTAACTTGTTTACATGTGTAATTTGCAACAGGGACAAGATAGAAAAATTAAGTTTAGACTCTTCAAACTCAGAATGTATTAACGCACCTTTTGGTGATGGTGGTTTTAAATCCTGTGTTTTAAAATGCCACTTTTTTTTTATAAATCTTTTTATTATTATAACACAAGAGGAGAAATATACATATCAGATGGCATAAACGAATACAACACAGCTGTGGACGGGCAAGTGAAGTGAAGAAATACCGTACAGTCAGAATCAGCAAAGAAATCAATACCAGCGTAAAGCAGAAGCAAAACAATTAGATAGCAATGACCGCAGGCACCCCCCCACAGCGCCCGCCCACCAGGAGTACAGGATATACGAGGCAGACATATGACACCCAGATACGTTTAGGCAAAAATCAGGAGAATACGCCACATCTCTTGTGAAGAAAGGAAAAAGGAAATAGAATGGTCATAGAAAATAACAAAGGAAAAATAAAAATAAAAAACACAACCCCCCACCCTACACCCCTGCAGATGGCTACGACCTAACCCCACTAGCAGCGTGCCTGTCGCCCCCTAAACTACGCCCCAAGGAAGGGAAAAAGTTGGAGGAGGAGAATGTTGCATAACGATACGAGCTCCCGGACTCCCATCCCCCCGCCAAAAGCAGACACCCCCAACGTAGTGTTAAGCAAAGTTTAGCAAATCAAAAGACAGTCCGTAGGGGAGCGGCAAACAGAAAAAGGACCATCCCGCCCGACCCCCGGCACCGCAGAGGCAGCAAATCCCTTCCCGAGCATATCAGACTAATAATCAGACAATCAGATTCACATCTGGCCCTCGCTCCCACAGATACCACCCAGCAAAGACAAAAGAAACAGTGCATCAAAGTCCAATCAAGTTCAGCCCAAACCCTCGCGATCTATCACGATGACCCCGTCCAGTACAAATAGGTCGCTGCGTTTCTCCACGCAGGCTCTGTCCAGCCGAACCGCCATCACAACAAGATTAATAGAAAATAGTAGAGTGTCAAGATCAATTCGATAGGAGGGAAAACAGGATAGACGGCCACAGAGTCCAAAAGTCAAAGCAAATCCACTGCCCTCCAGCGAAAAATCAGCAAAGCGGTTTTGATCACTCACAAAAAGAGGCAAAGGTGTAGTCCGACAGACGTTGGAGAAGTCACAACGGCTTACGAAGATAGTCACATCCATCTCGGGCGGGGTCGACATAGGGCTAAATAAACGTCCAGTTCTTTCGGGCTCGATAGCTGCCATCTTAGGGTCGCAGTAGATTTCCGTGTCTGTATCCTGCACAGGGTCCTCGGTAACAATCAAGGTGTTCTCCGCGGAAGAAGTATCTCGGCTCTCCAGGAACAAAGGGCCGGAATCCGGTCCCAAGCCTATACGATCAACAATTATGATCATCTCCTGGAAGGTGGCGGTGAATCGTGTGTGGAGCTCCAAAATGGCGGCCATTACAGTGCGTAGCGACGGTGTAGTTTCAGCCCGCTCCATCGCCCCTCAATGAGCGACCGGGCGGGTGTCTGAACCTCAGAGGTCGACTTCTCCGGGGCACAGGGCAGAAGCAGTGTAGAAACCACCGTTAACACGTCCAAAGCACGATAGCAGTACCGTCGCCGCCCACGAGGAACCGAGCCCAGAAAACCCCAGGAGCTCAACGGGGCCTCTGGGCAGCGGAACCCCGAACAAATAGTCGGTACAATAGGCCACCGTAGTTGCTGGGTAGAGCTGTCACCAAATCACCATCCATAACGGGAGAGGAAAAACGCCACTTCGGGAGACCGGAACCGCCCACGGTCCGCGGCCGATGTTGTTCAACTCCAACCCGTCCGGGTTAAAACTCGAGGCCCCGGCTTCAAATCTGGGGTAGGCCAAGAATGGCACACGACCTATCTTTGTCGTCCAAGCAGCTAGAAATTCCGGGATTGCACCTTTCGAGTCAGGCGCAGTTCACCTGCACGGGAGTCCGGCGGGAAATCAGGATAGGAGTCAGGATTCATGAGCTTCTGGTGGAGGTTACGAGCGTAGCTCCTCCTCTAAAATGCCACTTTTAGAGAGAGTAACTATATAACAAAATAAGTGCCAGTACTGAAAATACGTTTCTTTCTAAATAACCAGACACTAATTGACAGAAAACAAAAAGTGACGTAGACTACTTTTTCTGTCTGAGTTAATCAAATTGAAATTATTATTTATTCAAAATAACACATCTTTCACTACATTTTTTGTGCTTTTTTCATTTTTCACAACATTGCAACATGAAAAACACATATAATGTACAAATTCAAAAACATACAATGCACTCTCACACATTCCACTGTCCGGATTTTTCTCACCTTCACTCACACCCACTCTACGCATTCACCATACACAACAACCAATATATTTACAATGATTTAACTTTTTTAACAATTCTTTTTACAAAGCCATAGAACATTATATTACACCAATTTATATCTTTTAAAGGCTAATGTTACTACAATCTTATGGCAGGGAAAAAACGAGTCTACCCGTTTCGAACTCAGGATGGTTTATTGAGTTCTCATCAGGACCAAAATAGATAAGCTGTGGGGAAAGGGAAATAACCTAATTAGTCTTGTTGCTCTCAGGAGGGTTCACATTCACACCGCTTTTATTTCTTCATAGGTATACAAGACCCCAAGCATCCTTATACATACAGACTTTAACCCTGATTCCACAAGCCACATGTAAGTTTAAACATCGGTGTGAGTGTGAACCCTCCTGAGTAAGTTCTTGCTTTAACACGTTGTGATGTTTATCAAGGGCTAACACACAGGTTGTAAATTTCCTTGTAGTGTCCTGCGACAGATTGATTCTGGTTCTCCACAAGTATAGACAGGTAAGAGGTACTTTAGATTTAAAGAGAGGGCTGGCAAGCTAATAAGAGCAACAAGACTAATATATTGGTTGTTGTGTATGGGAAATGCGTAGAGTGGGTGTGAGTGAAGGTGAGAAAAATCCGGACAGTGGAATGTGTGAGAGTGCATTGTATGTTTTTGAATTTGTACATTATATGTGTTTTTAATGTTGCAATGTTGTGAAAAATGAAAATAGCACAAACAATGTAGTGAAAGATGTGTTATTTTGAATAAATAATAATTTTAATTTGATTAACTCAGACAGAAAAAGTAGTCTACGTCACTTTTTGTTTTCTGTCAATTAGTGTCTGGTTATTTAGAAAGAAAAGTATTTTCAGTACTGGCACTTATTTTGTTATATAGTTATCAAAGGCTCTGTCTTACTGTTGGGAGCCCGAACCCAGTGGTGTTGCTGACTTTTAGAGAAAGGGCATTTTCTTATTTCACCATTCTGTGTGCCTCTGACTGTTTGTGTATTCAGCGTCTGGCGTGTGAGTGACAGGAGATGAGATGTGCGCTCACTCTAGACAGTCACTTGGGGGTTGATAGGTGCCCTGCCTTGCCTGGGTGAATCATCGAAGGCCTGATTAGACATGCATTTAGAGTAGTGGGAGGCATTGTAATTAAGCTTGAATAGGCTGTGTCTCATTTGGCACAACGCTGTCTCCGCCCCTGTGGTCATGGTGCACGAGTGAAGGCAGAACTGGTTTGCACTGGGTTTACAGACCCTTGCACAAGTAGAACAAGGACATTATGGGGTATAAGTATTTCAGCTAAAACCCCAAGACTTAAGACTATTTCTGGAATCAAGAGGAACCTTTGCCAAGGAGAAGAGCTGGAGAAACTGGAGGAGTACTGTCCCTTTGCTGTGTGCTGTCTGAGGTTGGCCTGCAGTAGTTGTTTCTGCCAATGAAAGGACAAGGACGTTGCTGTGTGCTGTGTCCCCGCTGCTTGAAGAAGGACTCTCCAACGGCCTGTGTGTGCTGGCCTCCTGATTTGAGAAGTCTCAGGGATACAAAAGACTTTGTAGGAAGGAAACCTGCAGGGGAGGACTGGACTGTTCTGCACCCTGTGTTCAAAATCAAAGTAGTATAGAGCCCTGGAGCTTCCACTGCATTTTACTAAATCAGCATGTTCTTGCCTTGATTGGAGCAGGAGGAGGGACTTGTTCCATTCACATTGTTCTAAACAGTGCACAGTAAGCGCTATATTTGTTTCCCTTTGGGAGAAGAAAGCTGCACCATTGCTTTTTGCCTAAATGAACGCTTAGTTACAACTTCAGTGCATGGTGAGCACTTTTAGGCTCTGCGCTTTTCTTGTTGGACATTCCCTGTTGGTTCAGCAGGTAAAAGAAAACTATGTTTGCCCTGGGATAAACGTGTGGCCGCTCGTCTGCAGTTCTCAAATGTTTATCATCCATTCTGGGCCAGCAAGATACGGGGCACACACCAATAAATAGGGGTAAATTTACCTCCCTCATCCATGATCACTTCCTGCCAAGTGTGGCATATTTGTGACAATAATGCTCTTTTCCAACAAAATCAATATGGCAAAAATATCTCCTTGGTGTGTGTCAGTGTAACCCATCCCTAAGGTGTGGCTAGCAACTCACTACACTCCCATTCCAACCGTACGCGCAAACACATTTTTTGGGCTCCCGTATGGCTGGGGAACAAGTACATGGGACTGACCTGGGTCCTGTTACATCTTCTCTCCTGCCTTTGAAGGGCAGCATATCTCCTAGCCCTTTCCTCTCCCTGGCTTCTCCAGGAAACAAATCTCCTCCCACCAAATGGCTGTATTGTTTCAGACACAGGCCTCTTCACACCTACTCAGGAAGCAGCTTGGCATAGGCTGTCAAAGGCTAGTCAATCAGAAGAAGTTGCTCGAGGGCTGATTATGGTAGCCTCAGGATGGTAAGTTCTAAAACTACTGTTTTGTAATGGTTTTAATAAATCTAACCTTGGTAAGTTGTTAGATTTATTTTAGCCATTATTTTGATACTTAGAATGATATTACTAGTTAGTTCCAAAGCAAAGCTAATCTTTATTAAGTTTTAATAAAGTCTTCTGTGTTAGCCTGTGGGGCTAGCAGTACTACTATAGGGAAAAACGAATTTGACAGTTTTTTCCCCTACCAGGGAATATAAATGTGGGATATGTGGGATACTTGTAAAGCGCACTGTTACTCTAACCGAGTGTCCTGGCGCGGTAGACCTCTGGGGAACCCGTCCTGGTTTTCCCTGTGAGGTGGTCCCTTTCTGGGTATCTCTAGGGTGAAACCAGGCATCCCCGGCGTCTGGGGGCCGTTGTAGAGATGAGGCAAGCTTAATTCCCAGAGTTGCCGAGTGTGATCCCTGGTTAGAGTAGGCACTGAGGCGAGAATTATCGAGTCCGTTGACCCTGGTCCAAGATCCTGCCGCGTCGGGAATTGAACCCTGGTCCCGGGCCGTTCTCTGCTTACAGGTCTGCCGCCTCTAACCAGTGAGCCACACCACTCCACAAAACAACCTTTACATTGACCCTGCTTTTTATAACGAAAGCACCATACCCAAAGGTCACCTATTGATGACCTTAGGAGTTACCTATAAGTTATAAAAAGGTCATTTTGGGCTATGAAAGTACTTTTAATTCCAACATTGAATTTGGAGATAGTTTTATTCTAAAACCAGACTGCAAAGCAGGCCTGGCATTAAAATTACACCAGACACCCCAGCAGTGCACATTCAAGTACATTAAGTCCACTTTCAATATATAAACCTACATGCCCTACCATTTACTAGGGACTTACAGGTAAGTTATCTTGGCCAATTAGAATTATAACAATTTCCATAAACCTTTCAGAGAAGAGAGCACCAGCTCTGGGCCTGGTTAGCAGAGCCAAGGTCACTTATAGAGTCAGTAACCACCAGCATCTGTGAGAAATGAGGGTAATCAAGCTTCTTCCAAGCTTCTCTAAACAAATGCAATGACCCTCTTACAGGATGGCCAAACACTAACTCAAAGGGGCTAAAACCAACCCATGCTATAGCACCTTTAAGAAAGCTAAAAGCATGCATGAGAGGAAAGCATCCAATCCTTCCTGAGCTTGTCAGATAAGCCTGTGATCATTCCCTTCATCGTATCAATTGAATCTCTTCACCAGACCACTATTCTGGGGATAATCTGGGTGGTGAACTCGTAGGTAACACCACATTCATCCCACAAGTAAGCAGATATAAAATGAGCCCCCCTTCCTTAGACCACTTCCTTTAGAGAGTCCAGTCTAGTGAAAATGCCAAGTCGGGCTCTGGCCACTGTGAGAGCAGTCACCATCTTGAGGGGTATTGCTTCTGGGTATCTGGTGGCATGGTCCCTGCCATGAAGATACATCTGTTTCCAGAGCCAGTTTTTGGGTCTAGGAGACCTTCGATGTCAATCTCCATCCACTGGCAGTGGTATCAAGGGAGCCTTTGGCTTGCCCCCTGTCCTGCCACATACTTGGCAGGTGACACAGGAGCTGAAAAAACCCTATACCATGTCAGACAGAAGGAGCAAATAGAAATCATTGCCCAGTTTGTACCAGGTCTTGGTCTTTCCAGAATGTTGGGCTAGGGGAATGCCATGTCCCCCTGTGAGTAGGAACTCTCTATACTTCTAGGGGAACACGACTCTCCTGGTTTCTCCTGGTTTGGGGTCCTTGACCTCGGTATAGAAGACGCTATCCTGCCAAAATCATCTGTGGAAACCATTGACATCTTCCTTTTCTTGCCTGGAGGCAGTCTGCCTCCATCCCTCAAGGGTGAGATGATCACTTTGAACCTGAAACAGCTCCTCTCTGTAGGGTCCACTGGCTATTTGGAACTCTGTCAGATCTTGCAGGGGTGGATTTACTTTGTGATATCTTACCCGTGTGGGGAGGGCAACTGCGGCTGGAGACTAACTGCAAGCCAGCACGAGTGGCGGAGGGACCGCCGGAGCCACCGTAAACGGTGACGGAGTAAATTATGGATTTCATTATTCCTGCATAACGGAGTATCTGATGATTGTATGACGCATTGCTTTATTCCTGCACAACGAACTGCCTGTTTGTCGTATTGCCCATTGCATTTGTTTTGCGCACTGAACTACCTGATAGGTGTGTTACGCATTGCACTAGGTTTGCATAACAAACTGCCTGATAGATGTGGTAAGCCTTGTCTTAGTCCTGCATCACGAACTGCCGGATTGTCATATTACCCATTGCATTAGTGTTGCATTCCGAACTGCCTGATATGCGTTCCGCATTGAATTAGTTTTGCATAACGAACTACCTGATAACTCTATTTACACATTGCATTGCTTTTTCCTAACAAAGTATCTGAAGGAGACCGTACGCATTGCATTACTGGGGCAAAACAGTTTACAACGTTGTTGCATTACGCACTGCATTACAGTAACAGTACAAATCGCCAGATAGCCGTATTACATTCAGCATTATTCTTATGTTGTGAAATACCTGATTGTTGCATAACGAACTGCATAATATGACATTAGGAGTACATAGGATTGTTAGTTTAGCTCAATAGTAATAGGCCAGGGGAAGCTTTACCCAGGCACGTATGTTGGTTTAGTATTGTGTGGCCGCATCGTATATCTTTTTATAAACATATACTTGTTTTTCTATGAAACTCGCGTGGAGTCTGTTTGTGGCATCATCATTGGGTTGCTGTGAGTGTAATTCACACACTTTACACATTGCCCTTGAAGATAAGCCTGGCTGCATGGGCCCAGCTACCAAGGGGGTGGAGCAGAGGCTATCTCTGGAGGCAACCTGTCTTTCCCCAATGTTGGGGGCTCGTGGTCCCTGTTTGGTCTACGGTACCTACCTATGCCAACCAGGGATCCGGGGATTCTAACAAAAATCTTTTCCTCAATACTCCCATCCAATTAATTATTAATTGCTTGACTCAGTGCTTAACACGTCTTGTTTTGTCTGATGGATCTGCCTGGATCACATTAACTATTGATATCTGAAATTGCTACATTGCAGGAAATTGAAGCATTCCTATTTCAAGACATATACTGCTAAATGCAGACCATTTTATTGTAGGAAGCCACCCACTACTGTTTTTTACTTTTTAAATTATTTTGCTACTGGCAATCCGATTCACTGCTGTTTTCGCTTTCATGTACCGTTTGGTACAAAGTTGCAACCTCCCCCTCACTGATATAAAAACATTTCATTACTTTAAGGCCATTTTAGATATATTTTCGTCGTTTTGGGCCCACCAACCTTAAGAATTACTAGAGGCAGACAAACTGAATTGTTAAACAAATAGAAAACACCTTCAAGCTGAACCAAATGTTAGAAATTAAAAAAATGTATGAAATTCAAATGCTACATAATGACCATAGTAATATTGATCAAACACAATTCATGAGACCTTTCTTACAATACAATACTTTCTTACGTCGATGTACGTTGTAGATCATCCTCAAAGTTGCCATGGAAAGGACAGTAACGGGGGCGTGGCTTGGCAGCCGATGGAGGAAGACGTGTGAGCGCTGAGCTCCGCAGCGGCCTCCCCATTAATCCTGGCACTGCCGATCCTGGTGGCCTTGAAGCCCTGAGTTTGCCCGCGTCTCCTCCTACACACCTGGGGGCCTGACCGGAGACGGTGGGAGCGAGTCCCCGGCTGCGCGGAGCCCGCGCAGTGCCTGATGTTCGGTGGGCGGCGCCGGCCATCTTGCGGCCTAGACGCTCGGCCGCATCCCCGGCCTCGAGTGATCCAGAGGCCGGCCCGCAGCGGTACCTGGCCGGCCGCCGGCTGCCACGAGACCCGGAGCCCTGGATTTTTGAGCCCGCCGCGGCAGCGGGGCTTGAGCCGCTTTCCTGCGGAGTATCAGCGGGGACACGACGGGGGTGCCTGCAGGTGAGAGGACCTAATACAACCCCCGACCCGGGGGGGCCTGCTGCTGGCCGGACGAGGAGCGCGTGATTGAGCTTGGGCCACTCTCCGCGCGGCCTCCCAGGGTCGCGACTGCCCGGCGCTGCCCCCTGCCAGCCTGAACTTGGGATTCCCCGCTGTGCGCCAGCTGTGGGGCGCAGGCCTGGGGTGCGGACCGGCCCTGCGCAGCCTGGCAGAGTGAGGTGTCGCAAACCTCGGACCCCGAGATTGGGATGGGGCCGGACTCTGTGCAACCGGCCTGAGTGGAGGCGATTCTGCACTGACCCCTGGCCATTTACCATCGAGGGACTCTGCTGCCTCTGGGAAGCCTAGTGACCTGGCTCTGGGGACGCCCAGGGGGACCTGCTTCTTGGAGCCCGGGCGCGCTGTTCCCTGACCCCCGAGTACTTGGAACCTTGGCGAGCCGCCCCTGTCGCCATTTTGGGCTGGTGGCTTTGTACATTGCTTTCGGGCTTGGGGGAGTGGTGCAATCAGGGGGGCTCCCTGTGATCAGTGGACTGCAAGGCGACGAGTAAGGCCCAAGAGACATTGGAGAGTCGCTGGTTTTGGGGGCCGGCGGACCCAGAGGAAGTGCTGTGCGGCGAGTGGCCCCGAGGATTGCGGCCTGGTGAGTTGGACGCGGGGGAAGACGCCGAGCCTGTTGCTGCGGGGGCGAGACACGACCACCCCCATGGGGAAACGCCCCCTAAAACCCCCGCCTGAGGCTGCTGAGGGGCCGGCGGATGATCGGGGCCCCATCCCGGACACTATCCCGGCGGCGGGTCTGCCGCAAAGTCAGCTGGAGCAGATCCTGAAGGCCATCGCCGACACCAGGGAGGCCCTGCATCATGACATCGGGCAGGTGTCCACGAGCCTGGGCCTCTTGCGTGCAGACCACGGCAAATTGGCGGATCGGGTCAAGGAGACCGAGACCCGGATTGATGCGCTGGAACCATCGTCGAAAGCGGCGGACGCCTTGTTGGGGGAGCTGCAGCAGAGGGTGCACCTACTGGAGCAGAGGGCGGAGGATGCGGAAGGGCGCAACCGCCGCAATAACATTCGCGTGGTGGGCCTGCCGGAGAAGATTGAGGGGACCGACATGTTGGGCTATCTGGAGGCCTGGTTGCGAGATGTGGTTGTTCCGGAAGGGCTATCGCCGTTCTACACTCTAGAGCGTGCTCACCGCGTGCCGGCTCGACCCCCAGCCGAGGGCCGGCCTCCCCGCCCAGTGGTGGCGCGGTTGCTACACTACAGGGACCGGGACCTCATTCTGCAAAGGGCGCGAGCTCTGGGGCCCTATAAGGTGGACAATGCCCAGGTCTCCATATATCCTGATTACTCCTTGGAAGTCCAGAGGCAGCGGTCGACTTTTCTGGCGGTCAAGAAGGCGCTTCGGGAGGAGGGCGTTCGCTACTCTCTCCTGTTCCCAGCCCGCCTACGGATCATGCTAGATGGCAAGTCTTCCTTCTACGACACGCCCGACGACGTTTGGAACAGGCTGGAGCTCTACAAGACCGGCGCGGATGCGCTTCACGCGACCGGGGAACAGCGGAGGGCGCCACCGAGACCTAGGCGGGGTAGGAGACGCAAGAAACGACCACCGAATGTTCGGACACCCACGGTCTCACAAACTGAGCTGGAGCGCAGAGATGCCCTCCGGGCGGTCTCCGACATCTCCCAAACATTGGACTCCGCGACGGCTGTGGGGTCGGGATCTCGAGGTGGCACCGACGAGGGGACCTCGGAGGAATCGGTGATTGGAGACCCCACGCCGCCCCATGTCACACCTGGGACTGCTGACGGTTTGCTGGACGAATGAGGCTATTGCTCCCCTGCAGTGGTATTGTATAGCCTGATGTGTTCCTGACCTGGGTTTGGGATGGTGGCGGCATTGACCTGTTGGGCCTGAGACTGGAGTTGGGCGGCCGACTTCTGTGGTGATGGTTGCCTTACTTATGGAGGAGATGCGGGGCACATGGGGCTCGTAGGGGAGGCCAACTGGCTTGGGGGAGTGAGCTGCTTGCGGTCTGTTGGGAGAGGCAACAGGCCACCCCCTCTTCTCCCACGCCTACTGTGGGACTCTGGTAGTTGCCAGAGACTGTTACTGTTGGGAATTACTCATTTGGATGGGTTTCTGCTGTTGGGGACCTATTCTGGGGAGGGGTGGGACATGGGGTTGTTGGGGAATGTCGGGGTTCATTTCTTGGGGAGTAGCCAGTGTGCGTACGAAAGTTGCTTTCATTGGGATTGTGTTTGTCATAAGGAATGGGGACCCTCCTTGAACTGAAATGTGTGACCTGGAATGTGAGGGGTCTGAATTCCATGCTGAAACGCCTCAGGGTTCATGCCCATCTTGTCCGCAGGGGGTTCAGGTTGCCTTCCTGCAGGAAACCCACATTGATCAAACTGAGGGGCGGGCCCTGCAGCGCAGATGGCGGGGGCATATGTTTTACACCACCTACTCGGCCTTTGCACGGGGGACTTTGATATGGGTCCGGGCGGGGGTTCCCTTCCAGCCTTTAGTGACGATAGTTGACCCCGAGGGGAGGTTTGTCGCTGTACAGGGCTGCCTAGATGGGAGGGACGTGACGCTCTGCAGCGTCTACGCCCCGAACGTGGACCAGCCTGCCTTCTTCGCGCGACTGTCTGGGAAGCTGGCGACTGTCCTGGCTGGTACGGTCCTGCTTGGGGGGGATTTTAACTCTGTACTGGACGTGGAACTGGATCGTTCTCACCCACCACTAGCGCAGGCAGCGGCTCACAAGTTGGCGCAGAGTAGGAGAGAGTGGCAGGGTAGCTGGGGCCTAGTCGATGCGTGGCGGACCCACCACCCAACGGAAAGGGATTTCTCCTTTTACTCCCCCCCGCACGATCTGCATGTTCGCCTAGACAGCATTCTGTGTTCACTGGACATCCAGAGCCTGGTCCGCCACAGTGAGTACTTGACCAGGACAGTGTCTGACCACAACCCTTGCCTGGTGACGGTACAGTGGATGAGGCGACGCCAAGCTATCCCTACGTGGCGGTTGAACCCACTGACGCTGGAGGACCCAGCATTTAGGGCCAGTGTACGTAGTGGGGTGGAGGGGTACTTTGACGCCAATGTGGGCACGGCTTCCAGCAGGGCAATGGAGTGGGACGCCTTTAAGGCGGTAGTTCGGGGCGTCTGTATCTCGGCTACTGCGGGTGTCCGTAAAACCCTACTGCAGGATGTAGAGCGCAGTGAGGACCGATTGCGCGCCGAGGAGAGGCGCAGCCACGCGGACCCTGAGGCTCATGGAGCGGCCTCAGAGGCACGAGAGGTGGTGGCGACGGCACTGGAAAAGCTGCGCTGCTTTGATTATAAGGAGTTCCTGGTCCGAGCTCACGCCGAGCGAGACAAAGTAGGTTCGCTGCTGGCGTGGTTGGCCAGCCCTGGGACCCGAGGCTCCCCTATAGTGGCACTCCCCACTCCGGAGGAGCGCATGGTCTACACGCAATCGGACATTAACAACCAATTCCTTCAGTATTACGAACACCTTTATAGGAGTAGGATGCCGGACCCCCCGGCGGAGCTGGAGGAGTTCCTGGAGGCGGCGCAGCTGCCCAGGCTCGATCCGGACGCGAAGCAGTTGGGCGGCGATGTCTCCATGGGAGAAATCAGGGTGGCCATCAAACACATGGCCCGCCGTAAGACTCCGGGTACAGACGGGCTCCCGATCGAATTTTATGCGGCCTACGCGGATGTGTTGGTTCCGCGCCTGCAGGCGGTTTACCAAGAGGCCTGGGACTCGGGGTGCTTGCCGGCGTCTACACGTGAGGCCTTAGTGATACCCTTACTGAAGCGTGAGGGTGATGCGAGCTGCCGGTCGGCGTACCGCCCGCTCTCCATGCTCACCACGGATTACAAGATCCTGAGCCGGGTGCTCGCGACGCGGCTCCTAACCCACATGCGCTCCTTGGTGCATAGCGACCAGGCGGGCTTTATTCCTCAGCGCACCACTGCCACATGTGTACGCCGGTTGCTCCGGATCATGGGGGGAGAGGCCGCCGACTTTCCGAGTGCTGCAGTTCTCTCGATTGACATCGAGAAAGCGTTTGATAGCGTCGAGTGGCCATACCTGCTCCGTGTCCTACGGGCCTTTGGACTGGGCGACCGCTTTGTGAAATGGACTGCCTTGCTCTATGCCGCAGCCACGGCCCGTGTTAAAACGGGGACCACCATTTCCACCTCTTACGCGGTGGGTAGGGGGACCCGACAGGGGTGTTCTCTGTCCCCCCTGTTATTTGTACTGGCCATAGAACCACTGGCTGCGCATGCCCGGCTGGGCCGAGCGTATGTAGGGCTTCCGCTGAGAGCCGACACCCACTACATCTCTCTCTATGCGGACGACTGTCTGTTGTTTCTGGCGGACGTGGACGACTCCCTACGTGGGGCCGAACGGCTCATGTCGGATTTTGGTCATCTCTCGGGGCTGAGAGTCAACTGGGGGAAATCTTGCCTCTTCCCGCTGACACCGAGGGCCGATGACACCCACCCGGAGGGTGCCTTGCGGTGGGAGCACCATTGCCTCCCCTATCTGGGCACTCACATCTACCACTCACCTGCGGCCCTCCTAGACGGTAACGTCAACAGAGCACTTCGGAATCTACAGGGTTGCATGGGTTTCTGGCGAACACTGCCGCTCTCAGTCGCGGGACGCGTCGCATTGCTGAAGATGGTGGCACTTCCCCGATTGTTGTACCTGTTCCGCACCCTGCCGGTCTGGATTCCCGCGTCAGTTTTCAACAGACTCCGCTCCCTAACGACGGGGTTCATCTGGGGATCGGGTAGACGACGGGTTGCGCTGGCCACGTTGATGCGCCCCAGGGCGGACGGGGGCCTTGCAGCCCCGGATTTTGAGTGGTACTATCTGGCGGCACAGCTGCAGTGGCTCACCCAGGCGGTGGCTTTGGAGTTCCGTGGCCCAGAAGATGTGTCAGGCAAATTGTTCCCGAGACACATCATCTCCTTTATAGTCTTGGGCCAGAGACTGGACCTGGCTCAGCTCACTTTGGAGGAACGGACGATTCGCAGCTGTTGGCTTCGTGCCCACAAGCGCTCCGGTGTCGTTCGCCCTTACGCCCCAGAAATTCCGCTCAGGATGTGCACGGCCTTCCCGCATGGCGGCGACTGGTCGGCACTGGCGATCTGGGAGGAGCTTTGCCTGCAGATGATCGGCGATCTCTACAAGGATGGCTCGCTGCTCCCGTTTCAGGAGCTGCGGGACTCTTATGGTCTGCCGAGGGGTGGGTATTTGCTACACGCTGCATTAGTGGCTGGTATTCGCCGATACTGGAAGAGCGGGCTCACTGAACCGCCAACCTCGGAGTGCTGTCAGTATGTGGTGATGGCCGCTGGCACTTACAAGGCTGTCACATGCCTTTACCGACGGCTGTCGACTACTGCCCTGCGACCCCTGGATGGGCTGCGAGCCAAGTGGGAGGGGGACATTGGGCGGTCTATTCCTGACACGGCATGGCCACAGCTACTGCGCAGAGCGTGGAAGGGCACGAGGAACGCCAGGTTCCAGCTGGTCCAGTTTTTTACCCTGCACCGAGCGTACCTAACGCCGACGAAAATCTCGCAGTACTTCGAGGGTGCTTCCTCGCTTTGTCCCCGATGTGGGACTGCGGGTGCGGACTTCGCCCACATGTTTTGGACTTGCGTCAAGCTGGCGGGTTACTGGGAGGCGGTAATGTCCTGCCTGAATGCTGTCACGGACCGGCAGATCGCTCTTGACATGGGTACATGCCTATTATTGTGGTTCCCTCACACACCTCGTACTCGAGTTACTAGCAAATTTTGCGACCTGGGTTTGATATTAGCTAAACGTGAAATCTCCATGCACTGGAAATCCACTCAAGGCCCCAGCTACCCGTGTTGGAAGACCACTCTAGAGCGCTGGGCGAAAGCGGAAAGCACATTGCGGCTGCGACAGGCTAGGAGCCTAGATAATGACAAAGCGCTGGAGGTGGCCAGGGCGTGGGAGGCCCTGGTGGTAGCGCTCCAACAGCCGGATGGCGACCAGAGCGAGGACGAGGGAGGGACTCCAGGGTGAGGGTACTGAGCTCGGGATTCCTCACACCCACCAAGGCGCACACACCACTTACACTTACCGATGGCAGACCTGGGGGGTCTTGACACCCCATTGAAGAACGCCACTTACCCTTTACCGAGGTCCCTGTCCAGGACAGGTAGTGATAACATGTCAACGACTGGGAGGAAGGAGTACAGCACACTGGCTACGGGGGGGCATGCAAGGTGGGGTGGGTCGGTTGGGGACTGTTCTATATAAAAGGTGTCTTGTTGGAGCTGTGTTGATTTACTGCATCGTTAGCTGATGCCTGGATTGCTTTTATTCTGTACTGTATCCTCTACACTTGATTGCCAATAAAAACCATTTTTACAAACAAAAAAAAAATGGAAAGGACAGTAACTCAACCTAGAAATTGATGAGTGATCGGATAAGACATACGTGGGTTATAACAGACAATACAGCATGCTCTCAAGCATTCAGTTACACACATACCGCCACAAAAAAATCCCATTTAATCTTTTGATCCGTTTCATAGCATTTACAGTGACATTAAAAAATATTTCACTATGAGATCCAGTATATTGATATAAGCTGTTAACATCTGATGCCCAGGCTAAGCAGTTTTACGATCTACAGCATTATTATTTTTTTTATTTTAGGGGCATATTTATGAACCCTTCTGCAGGGAAACGTGGTGCAAGAGCGGCACAACTCAAAAATTAGAATTATGAAGCTACACAAGGCCACCTTGTGTGGCTCTGAGTGGTTTCATAAATCCCTATGTTACATTACTCTGCACCAGGGAGGTGTTCCATGGGTGTTCCCATGCTACATCCATAGATTTTCTCCCCCTCCCAGATTTACCAGAAGTGGTAGACCTGGGAATGCGCCAAAACCCTACACCTCACCAGTTGAGGCACAACGAGGAGAAATATGTTTCTTTCTCCTTGATTTTCCTCTTTCTTTGTGTGCTGCCTTATGCAGTACACATTGAAAAAGGAAAATGCCTCAGTGGATTGTCTGCACAAAACCATCCACCTCACAACGCAGGTACACTTGTACTATGGTGCAAGTGTCCCTGTATGGGCGCTTGGAAGCCAAAACAGTGTCAGCGCAGGGGAAAAGGCAGGAAGGCACGGTATTCTTTTAAATGCGCCACATTCCTGCCCTTGCTCTGTCATGCAGTCCAGCGCAGCACGGTGACTTGCTGCACTGGACTGCGTGACAATCTCATGAATATGGTCCTTAGTTCTGGGAAGTTCTTTCTGGAGTACCTTGCTCGGAATACGTTTTCATTAAAATGCACAAAGCAGTCCCAGGTGAACCAAATCATATACAACGCAAATCGCCGAAATTGCTAAACTATGTGCATAAATATAGGAGCTGCCGTTATTTCATTCTTTATTTTCGGTTTATTGACCTGTGTAGAACGCACGGATAGATTTACAGTCATATCGAATCTGAAGCTCCGTTGCCTGCCCTGCTGATGCTGAGTTGACCCGCAAGGAAACTCACACTTAGCCCAAAAGCCTCCGAAAATCTAAAAGCAGCCCGAGCTTTCCGGAGCCATAGAATGAGATTAAGACAGGCTGATAAATATTCCAAACCGAACACTAAGAGAGTTTCAAAGACACTGAGCCTTTCAAACTGTCTCTTGAGACATTGTCTCTTGCAATTTCATATGAGAGTAGTGCCTTAGCACGGTTAGCACACTCCTCTCTGCAATAGCCTTTCATATTTGTAATCCAATTCTTTATTGCTGTTTTCAACATGTAATGTGCAGCAGTCCAGCAGTGCAGCCGTCCAGCACCATGGGGCATATTAGCAAGGCGGCGCTATGAAATTATTGCTGCTTTTGCGGCCGCTTTCGGCCGAAAAGCGGCAATCATTTCATTGCCTTATCAGCAAAGACACGCTATCGCGTGTTTTTCTAATTTTGTGCCTTTATTTCTTTATTTCTCCTAGTTACTTAATCTGTCTATGTGTGCTACATTCAGCACAAGTAGGATGCTAACAAATGTGATCATGTAGAGCAGCAACATATATTTAGCTCAAGCCACCAGCGAATCAAGTAACATTAGTTTGATTAAACAAGATACGTGTTAGGAGAAGGATTCTGTTTGTACAAGCATCTTCTTTAATGAGAAAGGAGGTGTGTGCCTCAGGATTTTGATATGGCTGAGGTAACAGGTGATGTCAACTGGAACTGAGAGAGACAGAACCTTTGCATCTCTGGAACATATTACACTACTTTGACAGTATTTTCAAATGTTATAATGATTTAAGTTCTGCTTGGCAACAAAATACATGACACTGAACCGTCTGAGACATGCTGAACAGATGAGGAGGATGCTTCACTGTCAATTTAAACTCCATTAACAAAGCTTATTCACAGCTGGTGTACAACCGATCTCATGACTTGCACCTCTGAAAGCCCTCCTGGCACCAAAGTTATTTTTGAACTCATAAGGACTGTAAACCAAAGGCGTATTGTTAGAAATCGGGGTCTGTAGTTTCCAGAGGTAGGTACCTTTGTCCAAATAGGGATGCTTGCTTCTAGTCAGAGAAAGGGGGATACACACTCTAGATCAACCCTGCTCACCCCCATTGGTAGCTAGGCATGTGCAGACAGGCTTATCCCAAAGGCAATGTGTAAAGTATTTGTACTCAAAAGACACAGCAATACAGTGATAACACCACAAATGGACACCACACAAGTTTAGAAAAATAAAGTATCTTTATTTAAACTTAACAAGACCAAAACGACAAAAATGTAACATACAAGTATTAAGAAAAATGACTTTCAGAAGGTTTTAGCAACTGAGTCTATAGAAAACAATGGATGTGTGATTTCTTTGAAAGTCCCTGTAGTTGCGACAAAATTCACCAAGCCAAACAGCCACAGCGATGTGAAGCATCGAAAAACAAGTAGATGCGTTGATTCCTTAGAGCTTCGTGGATGCGATGAGACCGTTCCGCTGGGCACAGGGGAGCGGTGTGTCGGGTCTGGCCTGTAGGGGGAATTGATGCGTTAATTCTGAGACGACTCCGATCTGTGGGTGATGCGTCGGTGAAAACTTGCCGCACAGGGACGATGCGTGGAAATCCAGGATGTGTCAGCAGCAGCGATTTCTTTAGCCGCGATCCCACGATGCATCGATTCTTGCAGCGGCAACAAAATTGTTGGTTTCAGCAATTACACGTGATGCGTGGAGATTCTTCTTGCACCCCGGCATTGTGTCGGCAAACTTTAGCAAGAAGAGCGATGAATCAATTTTTCTTCAGGTTGTGTTGCTTTTCCAGCTCCCAGCAGCAGAAACAACCTCCACATGCCCCACACAGTCACATGCACTTCTTGGCAGGTCAGAAATCCCAGCAAGGAAGTTCAGGGGAGCTGGGGGGAAGTATTTGTGCTCCCGAGTCTACAAAACAGGTCAGTCTCCTTTCTTTGGCTGAAACAGCTGGTGCAGGCCAATCCTAGGCACACAGCAAATGCAGTACTTTTCCTCAGTTTCTTCAGCTCTTCTCCTTGGCAAAGTTTCCTCTTGATTTCAGAAGTAGTCTAAAGTTCAGGGGTTTTAGGTCTAATACTTATACCCCAAAATGTCCTTGTTCTCTTTGTGAAGAGAAGCTCTATGCCCAGTCAAAGCCCGTTCTGTCCTCTCTGGTGCAGCTTCCTTGCAGGAGCTGGAGACAACATTGTGGAAAGCAGAGCAGTCCTATTCAGGTGAAAGGAAATCTCCTCCTCCTACTCTAAATGCAGCCAAGGTCTATTCAGCCAAGCCCTTGCTCATCAGGCTCTCTGGAGCCACTGCACCTCCCAACCCTTGACACTCCAAACCCAGGCAGTCAATCCATATCCTCGCAGAGACACACTAGATGGCTAAACATGAAAATACCTACTTTCTAAAAGGGATATTTTCAAACACAGAATGGATAAATCACCCTCACTAACAGATGCATTTTAACATTCTGAGTCCAGGCATTTTAAACTTTATTTTCCTACCTTGTTCCCAGGGGCAGTTAAGTTTATAAGATGTTATAAAAAAAACTCCCCATTCAGTCCTATGGGAGCAAGTAGCCTTGCAATAGTGAAAAATGAAATTAGCAGTAACTCACTATCAGGACATGCCACACACATCAGGTCATGTTCTCCCTTTCACATACACTGCACCCTGCCAACAAGAGTACCTTGGGCCAACCTTAGGGGTGACTGACATGTAAGAAAAGGGAAGGTTAGGGCCTGGCATGTGGGTGCACTTGCCAAGTCAACATGGCAGTTAACAACTGCGCACAGATAATGCAGTGGCGAATCTGAGTTACCGTTTCAGAACTAATCATGTGGGTTGCATAATCAGTGCTGCAGGCCCACTGGTAGTATTTGATTTACCAGCCCGGCACACTTAGTGCACTTTATTAGGGACTGACCAGTAAATTAAATATACCAATGAGAGAGAACTAATCATAACAGCAATTTACACAGGGGCACTCGCAATTTGACACTGATCAGCAGTGGTAAAGTGCCCAAAGCATCTAAGCCAGCAAAAACGAAATACAGCACAGCATAAAAAATATGGGAGTTAAAGACAAAAAGTCAGGGGAAACGACGACAAATATGCCAAGTCTAACACATTTGTTTGAGGTAGTTTCCACAAGTAAACCACACATGGACAAACATACAGAGAAAGCGATTGTGAAGAATATGACAAATAACTCAGGCCAGGGCTCGGCTTCTCCGATACTCAAGCACAGCTATCGACACTAAGCCAGACTGAACTCCCCAGGCCCCTGGGCCTTCAACTCAAAAACCTCAATCCCAGCAAATCAGATACTTGTCTTTAGTGCTAATATTGGAAAGTAATATCTTCTGTGTGCTATTTCCCAGGATTTCTTGTTTCTTATTTTGCGGAACCTATTTTACTGGCAATAGGACTAGGCACACTTTATTTCTGTTAACCAGTAGACAAATTATTTTGGTCTTTTCTCTAAACATGCTAGGATGGAAATACCCCTTGTGGTCGGGGCAAACTCAACCGGTTGACTATCTCCCTCCTCCCCTCTGATAGTGAAGTAGTCCAAGACTATGACTGGTACTTTTGCTAGGTTTTATTAGGTGGGTTGCTCGAAAGAAAAGTGTCTTATAGCACAACACAGTCAGCGTGAAGTTCGAGAAACAGGTAGTTCGGTTTAACAGGGGTGGGTCCTTCAGAACTGGCTTCTTGCTCTTCTCCTCCTAGCTGTTTCCTAGGTCAGGTGGACTTGTAACCCAAAAGAAAGAAACAAACAAAAGAAAGGCTCAGGCTACCACTTCCTGTTCTCACACAGTCGAAATGAGGGAGGGGAGAGAGCACCGTCACCAGCCCTATAGTGTTGTGCCTAGTGTGGGGAAACACATTGGTGGCTCAGTAGTGCCCAGTAATTCGCCCCTGCTGAGATATAGGATGGGATGCAAGTCTCCGGAGTCATCTGATTGTGACATTACAGCTCCAAGTCCCTTTCCCGAGGCGTCGGTCTGGAGTACAAATGTCTTTCTGAAGTCAGGACAGGTCAGTACAGAAGAAGTACACAGAATCTTTTTCAGTTTCAGGAAGCTTTCCTCTTGGATGCCAGCCAGAGAAGATGTTTTCCTTGGTGGTTTTTTGTGAGTAAATTGGTAAGGGGGCTGGCTATTTGAGGGAAATGTGGTATAAATCTCCTACAATACCCCACCAACCCAAGGAATGAACGGACATCTTTTTTACAGGAGGGTCAGGATTTTGGGAGATAGCTTCTATCTTGCAGACTTGTGGCCTTATGCATCCCCCATTGATATTGTATCCCAGATACTCTATGTGTTCAGTCCCGAAAGTGTTTTTTTTGGGATTGAGGGTGAGACCTGCCTGTTTTAAAGATTGAAGAACTGCTTCTAAATGGAATAAGTGTGTTTCCCAATCAGGACTATACACGACAATGTAGGTGACGGCATAGTTACGACGTGGGGTTAGTATAGTATCCATTAACCGCTGAAAAATGGCGGGGGCCTCATGGAGGCCGAATGGCAGTACTTTGAATTGAAATAGCCCCATGGGTGTTGGAAAGGCCGTTTTCTCTTTGGCTGCAGAGGTTAACGGTATCTGCCAATAGCCTTTAGTAAAGTCTTTACTCTGGCCTCATACAAATACAAGACCTAGACCTGTTTAGGCACATAAAGACCTATCCTTCTATTAATGGGTACACCAGTTTCTGCAACAATATTGCATCAAACAACTCCCTTATTTTTAATTAGTTGGGGTAGTTGGTATAACCCTGGATGGTGCCTCTTTTAACAAAACGCCCGTTCCAAAAAATTAATTCAGTTGTGAGACATAAACACTTATACACCTTAGTGTCATCCGTGCAACATAAATGACAAAAAAATGAGAGTGAGAGCGAGAAAACACCTCACGGGCGCACCACCAACGGGAACCTGGCTGGTACTCACCAGGGTTGCCCTGTTCTCATCATTGGCCTCCCCAAGCCTTTCGAATAATTCGTCCACCCTCGGCATTGGATAGGCATCAAATTTTGACACAGACTTTACCTGGCGGAAGTCAATCCAAATCTGATGCTTCCATCAGGTTTAGGACCAAGACAACCGGAGAGGACCAAGCACTATGGAAAGGTTCAATAATATTGGCATCCAACATGGCTTGTATCTTCTGATCAACGGCCTGTCTCCTACCCTTGGGAATACGGTAGGGTCTAGGTTTGACTGGCTGAGCTGTTTTTGTGACTATGTCGTGTTCCACAAAGGTGGTTCGCCCAGGATTACCTGACACAACAGTGGCATATTTTGCACAAAGTTCCAACATTTGTTGTCTTTGTTTGTCCGTCACTGGTGGACCTACTTGGATGGGGGTGTCTCCTTACAGCCCTGAGGAACATAGGATACTTCCATAGACTTGTCTGTAGTGATGTGGTTTATGGGAGTATCCAAGGTTGGGGTTCTTGTAGGAGGTTCGTCCCGGGCTTTGAGAAGATTGACGTGATAGATCTTACCCGCCTTCTTTTTGTGGGGGACATCCACTCTGTAGGTTACAGGGGTCACCTTATCCAATATGTTGTAGGGACCCTGCCACGTAGATAATAGTTTCTTGTCAGAACTAGGCAGTAGAATAAGTACCTGGTCTCCCTTTTTGAACTCTCTAAGTTGAGACCGACGGTCATACTGCTGTTTTTGTCTGGTCTGTGAATTTTCCATATTTACATGAACCTCTTCTCATAGAGAAGACAGGGTGTCTTTCAAACTGGCTGAATACTGGAGTAGGGGTTTGCCCTCATCTTCTTCCTTTATCCACTTCTCTATGGCCATATCTAGAAGTGTTCGGGGTTGTCGCCTGAACAGGAGTTCAAAGGGCGAAAAGTCGGTTGACTTCTGTTCGTGTGTCCTAATAGCAAATTGGACGAGGGAAATTTGCCTGCCCCAATCCCTCTCTGCCTTGTCTATGCTTTTTCTTAGGATAGTCTTGATTGTGCGGTTGTACCTTTCTACTAACTCGTCTGTTTGATGGTGGTAGACTGAGGTGCGTATTTGCTTTACTTTGAGAATGGCACATATCTGTTTCATCAGATGGGACATAAATGGGGTTCCCTGGTCTGTTAATAATTTCTGAGGGAACCCCACCCGGGAAAAGAACGTTACCATCGCATGGGCTATAGCTGGGCTGGTTACAGAGGAAAGGGGTATGGCTTCCGGATGTCTGGTAGCATAATCTAACAGCACTAAAATGTACTGATGACTTCGAACATAGGGAATTAAGGGGCCCAGTAGGTCCAAGTGGAAAGTTTTTGTACATTTGACTTTGTAAAACCCATAAGGGGTCCTCAGTAGTTTTGTTGTATGTTTATTAATTTAGTGTTGTTATAGGTTGTGGTAGTGAATGAAGTAGTATGTATGATGGAATGAATGGTATGAACTTCTGGTGACTTTATGGGGTTCTTTTTCACGAAAAAAGTTTCATTATAAAATATATGTCACAAAGATTGGTTTACATAAAATGTTGATAAATTCCCTTTTTTATAAAGAAATGAAAGTGTACTAAATATGACAAAAAGAGAAAAAATGGAAAAGTAAAAAAATCATAACATGTCTAAATAAAATTAAAGTCTTTTCCTTCACATTGCATCTTTTGTGAAATATGTTGTGATATAATCACTTTATGAAATCATATGGGTCTGACTAGAGGTACTATTGCATTTTGGTTGTTATTTCCTCTCCCCCTCTAGACCCTAAATTGCATATGGGAGAACTCTTCACTAATATAGTTTCTGACTATGGGATAACACCTGCTCCCTGTAGGCTCTTGGTACCAATAATTGTTATTTCCTTTTGTCCCCCTCGTGAGAAACCCGGTATAAAAGTCCTTTGTGCACACAGAAAAAAGGGCCTACCTTATTCGGTTGGTCTTCCTGAACCTGGTTCCATGCATGGAGAAGCATGATGTCATCTCTTTGGGCAGCTCAAAAGCTCCGTCCTGTCTCTTGCGATGGGTCTGGAGAGGTAAAAATATGAGTGCTTCAGACTTCACATACAGTGCTCGTTCTCTCCTTTTCTCACTATGAGTTTTTGGTGGTTTAGGGATGGTTTCCTCTATTTCTTTGGCATAAAAAGGGGCACTATCTAACCACATGGTCGAGGAAGGAGATGTGGTATAAGCCTGTAGGTATTCATGGAACCGGGGAAGGTCTGTTCCTAGCAGGATCATCTCTGGGAGGTTCGTGACTACGCCCACCATCCGAAGCTGGGACTCCCCCTCTATATAGAGTAAAACTTCAGCCAAGGGATACAACTTTTTGTCTCCATGAACAAATGTCACCTGTATACATTCTTCTTCTACTAACTGGGAATCCCTTACCAAAGATTGATCCACTACTGTGTGGTGACATCCCGTTTCTAAGAAGGTTACCACTGGCTTCCCACTCAGATATATCTGTTTCCTGTATCTTTCTGAGGGCTTCCTGGTCACCAATACCCTCCCTCGGGTATACCCAACTTCCATGGGTTCTTGTGGAGGAAGACGGGAGTGCCAATGTCTAGCAATGTGTCCCTACTCAGCACAGTGGAAACACTGGGGCCTGTTAGGGTAGAAGTAGGGACTGGCGGTCGGGCCGGGGGTCGTGGAAAGACCTGGCTCTTCTGCTCCATGGGAAGGGGGGCTCTGACTAGCATCCTTGGGGGTCCAGTGTGTATTTTATGGGATGGAGCCTTAAACTCAGGTGAGCGGTGGAATGAGCATGACAGATCCACTGCAAGTGGAACAGTCAAATTGGGATGTTGCTTGATGCAGGCTCTAGTATTAAATGGTAGAGACTCCAAGTATTGTTCGAGATATACTTTCTCGGTGAGCTTGTCCACAGACGAAACAGTAGGTTGTAACCAGCGGTTACCTAAGTCTCTTATCCGATAATCGAAGGCCCTAGGATTGTCGCCTGTTGTCCATTTTTCCTTTCTAAAGCGAGCGCGATAATACTCCTGGTCGCACCCTAACCTCTCCAGGATGGCCTTCTTTATATCTGTATAGCTGGTGACCCCTGCTGACTTGGGGGCCTGATAGGCGGCTTGTAATTCGCCTGACAATAGGGGCGCGATATATTGTCCCCATCTTTCTGTGGCTGTGGAGGCAACCCTCTCAAAGTTCACAAAAAAATAGTCCGGGTCGTCGCCTTGTTGGAATTTTTGGAGGACCGAGCCAAGTACATTAGGGTGGACACGTGCACTGGAAATAGCATTGGTTAGGCGAAGAACCGCGGTATCTTGTACTTTCTGATTCAATGTTAGAAGAGCTGCTTGGTCTTTTAGGGCTGCCTGTAAGGCTTCTCTCTCCTTTTGCGCTTGTTTGGTTTGTTCCTCAAAAACTAGTTGTAAGTTACGCTGCCCTTCAGCTAACTGGGTGATGATGGCTTCCATGTTGGAGTCCTGTCTTTTCCCAGACTAAGATCCCTCACCACTGCAGTCGGGGCACCCTCAACCAGTTGACTATCTCCCTCCTCCCCTCTGATAGTGAAGTAGTCCAAGACTATGACTGGTACGTTTGCTAGGTTTTATTAGGTGGGTTGCTCAAAACAAAAGTGTCTTATAGCACAGCACAGTCAGCATGAATTTTGATAAACAGGTAGTTTGGTTTAACAGGGGTGGGTCCTTCAGAAGTGGCTTCTTGCTCTTCTCCTCTTAGCATCTTCCTAGGTCAGGTGGACTTGTACCCCAAAAGAAAGAAACCAACAAATAAAGGCTCAGGCTACCATTTCCTGTTCTCACACAGTCGAAATGAGGGAGGGGAGAGTGCACCGTCACCAGCCCTATAGTGTTGTGCCTAGTGTGGGGAAACACATCGGTGGCTCAGTAGTGCCCAGTAATTCGCCCCCAAAGCACTCTCACAAGCCTCAAGCATGCACCCGGTATTTGCCTTCACCCACGACTCTCCTGGGCCGTGGTGTAGGGAGACCCAGCCTCCTCACCGTTGGGGAGTACAGAGGTCCCGGGGGCAGTGCTCCTTGAGAGGTTCTCTGGTTCTGGCTCCTGCTTGCAGCTATATGCCTCCCGCGTTGCTCCTTACTCCCACGTTGCTCCTTTCTCCCTCGTTGCTCCTTGCTCCCGCATTGCTCCTTGCTCGAGGGTTCTCCCAGCATTCGCAGTCTTGCTCTGTGGGCCGATTCGGCCGTCCTGCTCCTTGCTTCCTCGGGCGGTGTCCTCCTCACCGTCTTGCTAACCAACGCTCAACTCCACTTGCGGACGCCAGCCGTCCTTTGTACTCGCCCCACACTCTGGTCTCCTTACGGCATCTAGAACGCCAACCTCACTTCCGGCTTTCTCGTCGACGGCGGCCATATTGGGTTGGTCGGCGCCATCGGCGAGATGATCACACTCCTCTTTGCCACATATCATTTACGTGTAAGTTCGCCCGAATGGCAGCACATGTATCCAAGGCCTGTCAACTAAAGTGACACTGTAACACCTGTATCCAGGCCTGCTACTGTAGCCTGGATGTGCAGTGATAAACTGCCATTTTGTCCTGAATAAATAAACCTTCTTTATAACTTTTAAGTCAACACAAAGGACAGCATTAAATCCCTGTAGGGGAAGGTGCATTGTAATCAAAAGTAGAACATGTACATTTAATGCCTTACATGGCCTGGCAGTAAAAAACCTCCAAAGTTGTTTTTCACTGTGGGAAGGCTGGCTCTCCCATAGGAAAACACCTGGTTACACTATTACAATTTATAGAACTTTATTCCAGTCTGAGAGCAGCTAGAAAAAAGGATTCAGGGGCCTATTTTCATAGTAATGTTAATGCTCAAATCATATTGTATATTACTAATTTGGAATTTATACTTTTAAAAAGTTATCATTTTCCTTACTAAAACCTAAAGGGCTTTCAGCCAGTGTCCTCTTGTCGCCTGACTCCTGAAGGTCAGATATGCATTGTTCCCAGCAGCAAAGAAAGGGCTCTGGTGGACTCCTTTGACAGGATTGCCTAGGTGGCTGTGCCCAGTCCCTTCCTCAGCTTTAAAAGATGCCTACCTTCCCAATGGTAGATGATACTCACACACAGCCATGCATCCCCTTTTTTTCTCTCAAGTAAGGCTGGCACCAAAGCCAGTGGGAGTAGAGGAACTGACCAGATCAGATTTAAGGGGTGCACAATGGCTTCCATATACTCACAGCCTGCCACTGGCCTAAACATAGATCTCAGAGGCACCTTCTCTTCAGAGCCCTTCTGAGTCAACGAAGATCAGAAGAAGAACTGCCTTGCTGACTGAACCCTAAAGGAAGTCTCAACTAACTTCCTTGAACCCCTGGATCACAGAACTGACTTTAAGGGTCCGTTGGCTTATCTCCAGTTTGATCTACATGGACACAACACGTTTTCAGAGTCTTCTGACCCTACAACTACACAGCTAATCAGTTTAAACTGGACCTACCCTGGCTGTCCTCTGTTAGAGTGAGTCCTAATTTCAATTTCAAGCAATGCCCTCCAGGACTTGGACCCTTGGCTTGTGTTAGAGTGTACTCCCCTTGTTTCGAAACAGCAAGAAGTGCAAGCTGCAGCCAATGACACCAAGCAGCATACCATTGACCTTGAAGCCTACCCAAGCATTTACTACGTCAACTCAGAGCTTTCCTACCTTTGTCGATGACCACACCAGGACCTCACTCTTTAGGAACTAAGGGGCATATTACCAAGCAATTATCGCTATTGCTTGGTTAGAGACAAAAATGTATCGCCGACCTGTGGCGATTTTTATCGCAGATAAACCTTGGTATTACCAAGGTTTATCGCAAATGCGATAAAAATCGGCCGCAATGCATGAATATCGCTGAAAAGTCAGTGATATTCAGGCATTACCGAGCTAATGCTCTTAGCCATGTTATCCACCTCCCATTGGATAACATGGCTAAGAACTGCTCAGGGCAGGTGTTAGCTTTTGGAGATATTCACGCTTAGCGCGAATATCTCCAAAAGTTGGTAATAGGAGATAGCGATGTTAGCGACTGTTTCCAGTCGCTAACATCTTGGCACGCCCACTTTGCATGTCATTAGTGATAAATTTCTCTGACATGCAAAGTGGGGCCCAAGATGGTCGCTATCTCCTACTAGCTGTCGCTAACTGGTGTTAGCTACAGCTAGGTAATAGGGAGATCATTTTATCTCCGCTTTCTTGGCTTTTAAAGCCAAAAAAGCAGAGATAAACCCCCTTGATAATATGCCCCTAAATGTTGTCAAGTCCAGCTTTTGATCCAGCTTGCATCTTGACCCATTGACGACTCATAGCTGACCACTTTTTGTCCATAAAAGTTTCTAATTTAGAAGTTAAGCTTTTCTTCGAGATTAACCTCCTCCTCTGCAACCAGATAAACACAGTAGATTTTTTGTGTTTTTTGACACTATTTGTAATTCAAAATTTAAAAATACATATCTCTGGTTTTACTTATTGTATGTTTGTCATTTTAGTGTTCACTGTATTTATTAAAACGTTTTCAAATTTCCTAAATTGGTTTAGGACTTTTCTTGTTTTGGGTTTAAGTGAAAGTGAGCTATCCCTTCCTACTAAGCTACCCCCGATTGGTTCTGGGACCAATTCACCACCCCACTGGGCTGGTGCACAACTGGCTAAAGAACATAAGCCTCCTCTACATCCAGTTAATGAAGTTAGACAAACCTTGTCAGCTGTTCTACCTATGCTGATGTGCATCACATTCTCTACAACCAGTGCATCCTGTCACCAGGCTTAAGCCATTGTCTCTGTTTTTGTGACAGTTATCACAACTACTGATGGTCATGCATTGGCAGACAAGCTGTTGTCAAACATATGCAAATTAGTCTCCAGGAGCTAACTTTAGCATCAGATTGGATTTTAAATACATATTGAAATATTGTTTAAATCATTTTTTAGCTGATGCCAAACCTGATATAACGGAATTAATTTTACAGTCTGAATTGTAGATTTTCTCAAAGGGCGGTGAGGAGGTTTTTGCGCAATAATCAACTTTGTGCATTATTAATATATGCAGAAAATTATTTAAACTCACATTTGCATGTATATACTCTCATAATGCTATGTCTTTTAAAATTATTTTGATATTACCTAGTACACTTTCCTGGCTTATGCTAACTGGGTCCCAGCTAGTCCTTGATGCCATCTTGTTCAAAATGGATGTCTCATCATGTTTGTGCTCCATTATTACTGCTTCATCTAGTCAAGCAAGTCATGATTGTTTATTTCCACTTCACACTGTTCTCCAAGACGACTCTCTAACATGGACTCAGTATTGTAATTTTCTCCAAGGACCTTCCACTTGCATGTGGCATCTTTTTATATGCAGAGCTATCCGCGCTGAATACAGAGTCCAGGCAGCCATAAAATGACTATTTATGAGGTTCAAATTCATAGTTTGAGAATATAAAACAAAATAGGTTAACTTACACAAAAACTTAAGTTTACCTTTGTGAATCAGGCCAACAGTTTGGTGCCCAAGCACAACATACTCCTATGCAGAATGTGCAAAATCAAGGGCGGTTCTGTATGAATATGCCCGTAGCTCTAGCAATGCAGCAAAATATGAGGAACAAGATGCTATATAATCCAGGGTCTCATCATAATCCATAGATCCTAAACAATGATTTTCCACAGTTTTCATCAGAGACAAATTCACAATGACGGTGTCTGAGGGTAGTATGAGATTTGCATGCTTGGAGCATTTGTAGAGGTAGACTTGAGTGGCCCATATGTATATGGTGAGGTGAATGGCCATTTTGTATCATTTCAATAATGGTGTGACCTACTCTATAGTTTGTTCTGTAAAGGTCCAAAACCTACCCCACTTTGCAAAAAGAGGTCCAAGATGTAGTCATTAACTATAAATAGATTATTAAACAGGTTATGGTAGATGTCTCAGTTACAACAGGTTCAATACGAAAAAGTCACCTGTTCATTTTGTGTGATTTGAGTCCTTTTAATTTACTTGGCAGGGTTTCACTTTGCAAGATGAACATGTGTGATTTACTGCAAAATGGATGGTCTTGCAGTTGACACCCAAGATCATTATATTTTTTTTATTGCAAGAGTTTAGTTGGTTCCAGTTCTTATAAAAGATGACCTGAGAATTAAATTTTGAGCTGCAGATATTTATGAACTCAATCAGAGACTTTTCGTCCTTCTACCTGTGAGTATGCAACAGTTCTACACACTGATTCTCAAACTGAAACTGATTACTAGGAAATTCATCAGGATTTTTACCAAGGACTCAACTCTCACCAACTTCACTGACTTCTCCAACGTCTCCCCCCTCTGGATCCACGATGCAACTTGAGCTTGACTCGTAGAACCAGTGGTTGCCATCACCACTTCTTCCCCCTCTGTCTTCACTCTTTTTGCATGAGTCATGTGGATCCATGCTCTAGCACACTTTAAAGGGGTGTCGGTCAAAATGATGTCTTGATGTGTCCCTTTCACCTTAGCTCAAGGCAATGCTTGTGAACATGCTTCTTGATCAGGATCCAGTTACCTGGTTGCAGTGAATGGCAAGAGTATATTTTGTGAGTGCTGTTGCCAAATTCACCGGATGAGACAGATTTCACCCCATCAGCCCGACCTTTACAGTAACCTAAAACAGTATCATCAGTTATTAATACAAATGTTGCTGAAGCGATGCACAAAACTCTCATAGCTCTGCCCATCAAATATTTCATGGGGCAAGAGGCCCAACTTTTTGTCTGGAGTTCTTCTGACCCTCATACGAACAAGAGGAGGCACATCTGGGCATTTAAGATTTATGGAGAAACACACACTTTAGGAAGCCTAATTTTGATAGTACCATTCACATTCTTTGACTCCTGATGATATTGGACAGTAACTACAGTGAAAAATTAATTCGAATTATAAAATAGTATACAACAACTTGAGGTTCTCATTTTTAAAATGAGTTTCACGATCTGTCTCAACAGAGGTTGGCAGGTCAAATCTCAGTATTAACTCTCTCAACAACAGTTTAGCCAAAATAATACTGTCACTTCTACAAGTTGAGTACAAGGAGGTATTTCAATAGAGTCCGCTTGAGGACTAGTAAATGGGCCTTCTGGTTTACCTATATGACTCATGGCAACCATTGTCTTCTTTTCCTCATTAAAACTCTGACAAATACCAAACCTCTGACACAAATCTTCTTCTACACTTCTTAACTTTGTATTATACCCGTTGATAGCCCTCCCTAAAGTTTGTATGCCAGTGCAAGTACCTGGTCATTGAAAGTAACATGAAATCTGGGAGTACATACTGATGTTCTGGAGTAACCCAAAATTCATTAAAACATTTTCTTACAAACAGTTAATTCCCACGTCTTCTTCTCGGTATTTGGTACTTCCTCCTGGAGGTTCTTTAATTCACTTTATGCGGTCTGTATCAGATTTAGGAAAAAATTATTGACATAATGCATAATGCATATTCAATAGTCCTTTCATTAGCTTCACATGTCCTGATGCTTGCACTGTGGTCTGCTCCTTTAATTTCACCATTGCAGATACACTGACATAGTACTTTGCCACGTGAGCCTCACAATTGCTGCCCATTGTGACTGTCATAACCATTGTGGTGTGATGTACATTAGACCATGGCAATTTCTTTTGATTGCTTCTGTTTTGCCAAGGGATGTCATGAAATCTATTTGTGTCCATAACCACCCAAAATTGTGTACCACTAAAAATCAATACTGGCTGTTCATGTAAATAGTCATGTTCACTTCATCCACTAAGCAGCAATCCCTTGTCAGAGCAAGCAATTCTGCCACTTGTGCTGAAGCTGTATCAGACAAGTATGATGCATAAGCAGCTTTTAGAGATCCTTGGGAAAATGAAAGGTCAAAGTCACTCCACGAAAAACAGAAGCAATTGAAATTGATTCTGAGAATAGTGACAGTGAATCCCATGTTGCCAAGAGACAACAAGAAAGGGAATCCCAAACTGTAAGTAAACCTCACCTGAATCCAATACCTGTGTTCGTCAAAGAAGAGAACGAAGAGTCAGATGCTCATGTCTAGGATCCAAGAAACTGTTGGAAATTCATTTTTGAAGATGAATAAGAAGACAAAGAATAACTTTGAATTATTTTGCAAATCCTGATGGTCATGAAAATTTGAAACTCATGTTTTGAACTCTACATAGTATCCATATGAAGAAATAGAGTCTGGAATCTTTTCACTAATTAAGCGAACTGATAAAAATAGAAATTTGAAGTCAGATTTTTTATACTTGACTATTGCTTTATTAAAAAAAAGATGAAAAGAAGACTTATTATTGTTTTGAAAATAAAGAGTTTCTTAAAGACTGATGTTTGAGTCCTGAATTCATTTTGATTTTTAATCTCACTAGAAATGTTATACAGCAGATGCTGTGTAATTGTTACCACAAATTCACTGATAGTGTTAATAATAACTTTTATTGCCCTACTGTTGTGCCTAAATTCTCTGATTGGATATGTTTCTCCCCAGCTTGCATTGACTGCAATTTATGATGAAATTAGCCATAACTCATGAGACACAGGGAAAGTTTAGTGAATAACTTTGAAAATAATGTATATGCAAAGTTATTGCACGAGTATATAGATGCAATGGGGTTAATCAACTTTCTAGTATGTACGTTCCTTCCTTCTTCTGCAGGTATAGGAACTGTCCTATTTTCAAATGCCAATGACATATTGCCTGTCTTGCAATGGTGTGTTAGTATATTTAATAAGCAACTGTTTCTGTTGCCATAACTGTCGGATTTCAGTGAATTGAGGGAAAATCTGCCTGTTTCTGTATATCCTGGGTATTTGATATTTTAATTCAGTTGCCCAAACTAAGTTGGATATTACAATTATTGAAGAGGAATATGTGTGCAAATTGAGCAATGAGGAGCAGGAGTTTATTAAAGAATATGAGTGAAAAGTAAACATGTTAAAGGACTGAAAGGGTGAAAAGAAAATCAGAGAACAGATTAAGGCTGGAGATAAATTTCGAAATTCAAATTTGCATCCAAGGGTGAGAATGCAGCATGAAAGAAATGGTGAATTATGCATGATGTTTCAGGATCCTACAGGAGTTAAGTCAATAGAGTGAGTATGAAAAAGTGAGTGTGAAAGAAGTTATGCTGTTAGTGGTGCTTTTCTTGCTGGTGAAGAACCAATACTCAAAGGAGTTTACTATGTGTGTGGTGTGACTGGCCATTTTAACCTATCTCACAATTGAACCTACCTCATAATAAAGTTGGTTCCTGTTATCTAGCTTGATTTCCAAGGGGTTTCTCAATGAATGAGATGAGTGATGCTGTTGGATTGAAGAGAGTGAAACAAGGTTTTGAGCGGATTGTGCTAGATGCATTAGGGGCTATGATTCTATCTAGTGCATTTGCGATGATGTGAACATTAGGAGATTATCTGCATTTGTTATTAAGATCACTTTTAATGTATTAATGCAAATGAATTATTAATTGCTATGCCCACAATGATTTTGCTGACCAATGTAGTGCTAGATATCATTCATGCAAAGGAAGGAGGTGTTTGCAGGGTTTTGAAGGTGAGAAAATGCTGTACCTTCACCCCAGATACCAGACAGCTTATAAGGACATATGTATATACCATAAATAACGTTTCTCATGAAGTAAAATATTTGGAAGAGTATGACTTATGGGAAGATGTAGGTTCTTGGTTTTTTTAAGATTGGAAAGGGCTTTTGTAAGTTTGGTGAGTGGTTTGATAGTTTGGTAGGGGACTTGTAATTATTGTGTAAATTTGTGCAATTGTTCTGGTTCTCTTTTTCACGTTTTCTAAATTAATATTTTAAAAATGTGGGGGTAAGGAGACATCAACTGAAGGTGTTGGAAGAATTAAACTGTATTATGGTATTTAGAGTTTTTAGTGATTATAGAATAATCAGAGAGGGGAGGTTGAGGAAGCTTTTGTGCATTCATCAGATTAGTGCATTATTAGTATGAGTGGAATATTAATTTACACTTTAATTTTCATATGTATCCTTACATGATGCTACTGCTTTTAAAATGATTTTGATATAAAAAGTGCATATTCCTGGCTTATGCTAACTAAGGCTCAGCTAGACGTTCATGCCATCTCGTACAAAATGGATGCCTCACCATGTTCATGAGCTATTGATTATTTCTGCTGTATGTAGTGAAGCAAATCCTGTTTGTTTATTTCCGAATTACACTGTTGTTGAAGAAGACTCTGTAATATGAATTCAGTATTGTTTCTTTCATCCAAGACCTTCTGCTTGCATCAGGTATTGCATTCATTCACAATGGTTCTCTGTTGTTTATGTAACTAGTTTGTTCTGACACCTCTGGATGCTATTAGCTCACAGGGGGCTGAAACAACATGGGTATGTGATTGCTTGAATGGTAGGGCTATATGACAATATTAAGGTCTTATTTCTGATGCATTGAAAATGTATTTCTTTTCTTCACACTTTGATGAATCATCACTTTACATGCTTCTCAATATCCATGAGAAGATTTCCTCAACAAACACTCTATTTTGAGGTTGAGCCAAAGACCTTTTCTATGGTACTAAGGATGCTGTCCAATTTCTCACAGATTTTGCTACATAATGAGACTTTGCCTTTAAATGAGAATTATTGCATCAGCACTTTACGTATTCTGTATTGTACATTTTAAATACATTTTCAATTCCATCCTATAATTCAGGTATTGAGAGAGTCTTTTCTCATGTAACTATATTTTATAGTATTCAGATTTTGCACCTTATCATGGGACTCATAGCCTCATGATGTTGAGGTTCAGCACTGTCTCAGATCTACATAGCCATGGGAGTACTATTGAAATGGCTGTGAGATGTATGACTTTAGGGGTACATCATGCCCACAGTAGTCAGAAAATTGAGTTTTGGGGGTTGCCACTGCAACCACATGGTCACATAAAAGTTCTATATGCCCCCCGTTTAAATACCATTCACCCTACCTGGTGGGCTACAAGGCTACTTAGGGATGAATTATCAATATTTAAAAGGAATGTTTTCACTTGTCAAAATGTTTTTTTGAAATCTCAGGTGGCAGATTTAACCTGCAGCCTTCAGACTACAATGATAAGCCTAAATCCATGTTTTCCTTTGTAACACTACAGAGCAGCTCCAAAATTCACCAGTAACATTTCCAAGCCATGGGGGTATTTTGTACCATATACTATGGCGTTATAGAAAAGTTGAATATGCCAATTTGGATACAGAGAGTTGCATCAGTTTTTAGGGCTCAGGGCACATGCACTGGGTCAGGTTGTCAGTATCATAGTTTAGAGAGTCGCAATCCCACGAAAATCAGCTGCATCACACAAACAATAGGGGTTATCATGACATAAAGAACTCGAACTCTCTCTCTTTTTCATGGATAGGTAGGTAGGTAGGTAGGTAGGTAGGTAGGTAGATAGATAGATAGATAGATAGATAGATAGATAGATAGATAGATAGATAGATAGATAGATAGATAGATAGATAGATAGATAGATAGATAGATAGATAGATAGATAGATAGATAGATAGATAGATAGATAGATAGATAGATAGATAGATAGATAGATAGATAGATAGATAGATAGATAGGTATGATTCACTGAAAAAGCAATGGATAAAGGGATGCTGCAGTTAGGTGTTGAGGTAGGTAAAACTAATATTTTAAAACCAATACACTTCTGAAATTACTCAGTTACAGTTTAGAGAGCTAACTATAAATTGTGCCCTTGTCATGCAAGACTTATGACATCACATTCTCATCTCTCAGGATGTTAAATTACATATTATACAATCATTCTGACACTGTCCTACTGGGTTTATGGACTTGAAGTAATTCAACACGCTGCACTTGTAGAATATTTTCTGTTCACCCTAAGTGGTATTACCTTCTTAAAAATGTCACACAACCCACAATTTTAAGTCAGGAGGTTGACAGGTATACATGTGCTATCGCAGACCCTAGGTTCAAACCATTGGACAAAGAACAAAGGTCAGGACTTGAAGGTGGATGACCAACTAATGGCCTAATATTTCAAATGAACTGCTAATTTGGTTGCTGTATAACAGTGGTTGTAAAGTCTTGAGTCAATGAAGAATGGTGGACTATGTCACCATTCAAATACACCATACAGAGATATCACTGGTACGTTACTAGGATATTCCATGCAAAGTAGCAAGTCTCAATGTAATATGCGGCCAGTAGCACATCATTCATTCACTCATTTATCATAAATTACATGTTACATGTATATGTGTATGTATATATATATATATATATATACATACATATATATTCACTGAAAAAACCATAGGTTCCAGGCACGTTATAGTTGGAAATTAGCATTCAAAAAACCTTAGAAATTCACAGAAAATACCATAGGTTTCAGGGACGTTATACTTAGTTGGAGATTTCACTTGTATACAACCATAGAAATTCGGCCGTTATAGTTAGTAGACCTAACTATAACTCACGCCCCCTCAATGCACTGCTGATGACGTCACATATTACATCACTCATGACATGCATTTACAATCGCCATTTTAAACTTAGTGCACCACCCCTCATCACGTGATCGAAACTACAAATTGGGTAGCGGGGAAGAAAGACTCGTAGTTTTTACACAATTATCTCATACATCAGTACAAATGTGTATATAAAATGTATACATACATGCATTTTACCACACGCTGTCACAGTACGCCTGCCATTGTTATTTAAAATATACGATATAGCACTGTAGGTTTCATTTACCAGGAAGCGTTAATTCTATCATGCTGAGATTTTTTCTCTTCTACAACTTTATTGATAAAAGCACATTTCCCTTTACCAGCTTAATTAAAATTTTGGTAACGAAATTACTAGGGAGATACTGCATGAATTGTGCAAAGATATATAGTGCTAATCTGCAACAGCAAATTTACAAGTAATATATAACAATAGTCTATTTTGCCCAAGTGGGCATTAGTGTCCTTTTGTGATGTGTACTGTGACAACACATTTGGAATATTCAAATTTTGCCCTAGTGGGCATCCCCCGCCCTCCAACTATTGTGCTCACCAAATGGACTACCCATGGGTAGAAAGTGCAAAGAATTCGAAAAATTAAAACAAACTTCTGCTAGAACAGGATTACGCCGCCCCTCAACATTTTCCAAACACTTCATTCACTGTATTTCTTTGTTTAGCATCACTTGGACCCTAATGCTAATCTACAACTGAGTGCTCAGATTTTCTTCCAGGTTCAAGCCTCCCGGAACCTTTGAATTAAGCTCCAGGATGTATCTCGATTCGAGGCGCCTCAGCTTGCTTAGTCTGTCTCCCCCACGAATGCTCTTAGGGACGCAGTCAATTACAAAATAGCTGAGCCCAGTTTCATCTTTGTTGTGCTTTGCCTCGAAATGGCGAGCCACTGGGTATGTTTTATCTGCATTGCGGATGGCTCTCATGTGTTGCAAGACTCTTATGTGGACCGGATGAATCGTGCTGCCCACGTACCTCAGGCCACACGGGCACTGAAGCACGTAGACAGCATATTCTGTTTTGCATGTGAAGAACGCCCTTATTTGCTTCACTCTTTTTGATAGACCAACAGGGTACTATTGTGTGTTGACCCCCAGCTTGCAGACCTTACACTTTGAACACTTGATAAAACCTGGCTTCTTACTAAGCCAGTTTCCTTCACCTTCCTTACGCTTTTGTTTTGGTGGCAGCATATTTGAGACAAGCATTTGTTTAAAAGATCTTGCCTTTCTAAATGAAATTGCTGGTCTCTTTTGAACAAAGGTTTGCAGGATGGTATCATTTGCAATTAATGCCAGTGCTTGTTTAGGATGTTCCTAACTTCTTTATGTTTCTTGTTGTAAGTCGTGATCATCCTAACTTGGTTTGCCTGAACTTTATTCTTATTTTTAGCAGATGTGTTATTTTGGCTAAATAAGATATCTTCCCTACTTTTCTGCTTCGCCTTTGTTATCGAGCTGTCAATGTTGCCCTGAGTGTACCCTCTTGCCTTAAAATGGGTATGAAGAGAGTGCTCGTAATTTCATCAAAAACCTGCAAACCAACTCCCTTAATCTAAAGTTTACAAGTAACATCAGCGCAACCTCTCTTAATTTCCTAGATTTGACTATATTTGTCAAAGAAGGCAGACTCCACTCCCAGTTGTACAGGAAACCAACAGCTGGTAACAAGCTGCTCCATGCAGCTAGTTTCCATCCCAACAGCCTTATAAAAAGTATCTCATACGGAGAAAGCCTTAGAGCTATCCGTAATTGCAGTGACCACGTTTGTTTGGAGGAAGAGCTCAAAACATTGAATACCCGTTTTAAGGCAAGAGGGTACATATATATATATATATATATATATATATATATTGCAACACACTCCAACTCTGTGTCGTCAGAAAAATGGCAAGCACACAGGTAATCCGATGTGTAGAAATGCTTTATTGCAAACCCCCTCACCCCAGACAGACGCGTTTCGCTATCAAAGCTTCGTCAGGACCTGACCTATAAAATGAAAGTATGTACATAAATGATAAATGTTTGTTGTTGTTAATAGGTTTTAAATCACGCACTTTAATCACGTTAGTAATTTGCCATTTAAAGTCATTGCGAATGTATGTATATATATATGCACTAAAAGATGGCCACCACCTTTTTAATGTATGAACCTTCTTTTATGTTGATGAATTAATTCAGGCTTGGTGGGCTTTAAAATGGCGACTGATCACAAACACAAGCTGACACTGACGAAGCTTTGATAGCGAAACCCGTCTGTCTGGGGTGAGGGGGTTTGCAATAAAGCATTTCTACACATCGGATTACCTGTGTGCTTGCCATTTTCTGACGACACAGAGTTGGAGCGTGTTGCAGTTTATGAGCGTCTCACCAACGCTGGCTTTGAAGCACCCAGGAATATATATATATATATATATATATATATATATATATATATATATATGTGATCAAGGGCTCACAGGGCCTGAAACGCGTCATGGCGGCAATTGTGTTGCACACAGAAGAATAAATCTTTGCAAATTACCTGCTGGGTCCGTGTTCGTTTTTCTGAAGAGGAGTTCAGGTAAGAAACGAAGTTCCTGGAATATATATATATATATATATATATGCAACAGCTGCAGCCTCCCAAAGCACCGTATTGTACGACCAAGGAAAACCACACGAATCCAACGTAAATCAAGGCACAGAGGTTTATTTAAAAGCTGAGCCTAACAAAATCTGACGTGTTTCGGGCATCCGCCCTTGCTCACAGACATATATATATATACACATACATTCCACAATGATTATTCGCTTCAACCCGAGCCTCAAGTGACAGCGGGCCATGGCTGATTAGCAAGACCCATAACATCCAATGTCCATTCTTCCCACGCCACAAATAATGATCCACGGCACTCCAAGGCTTTAAGCAGACTTTATTTGGCAACACCATTTCGGAGACCGGGTTTCCTTGTTCACAAGTGTTCAGGTCATGTTTTGAAATGCTTCAAATAAACCACACATGACTTGTGACATAAAAAAGTACGTGAAAACAGACTTCTATAAAGCAAGCAAACATTGCAAAATAGAGTAATGAAACACAGTATTTAAATCATACTGATATAAAAAAGCTACTGATGTGCTATTGCTATTGTCAACAATTTGGATGATGCACGAGTGGTAGATACAAAGCAGTTATTTTATGTCACCCGGAGCCAAATTTGTGTTTTTTCATTCACATTGTGCAGAACTTTATTGTTCCCCAATTTACTAGCACATCAAGTTCAGGAAAAATAAAGAAATACGCCGGAGCGCATAATGTACTCAGCCAGGTACCAGCTAACCCTACTAGGGATTTGGCTTAGTGGTTTAAACATTAAATAGGACATCAGAGACGCAGTGCTTCAACGTTATTGTGCAAGTGCGCTAAAAACCTCAATGTGCCTTGGTTATAGGGTGTAATTTGTATGCCCCAGTGGGCAGATGTAATCATTAACAAACAAACTTCGGTGCAAAAACTATGTGTACAAAAAAGGGGAAATACAGTTACAAAAGTTAATCTACTCTCGGCCTTCCGCTGTTGTTTCACAAATTGACAACGCTGTTGCACCTCGTTTATCAAACTTACCAAAGTAGAAGATCTGAAAAAATGACATATAACAAAATGAATATCACAAAGGATGAATTAAAAAAAAATATTACAAACAACATAGGTGAACTTAAGACATTGTCTGACTTCATGTGCTTGATTAGAGTAGGTAGTGATGAACCTAATTTTCTTCTCTGGATCATCCTTAATAGGCTCTACAACTTTAACTTTCAGAAGATCACTTCTATCTCTTTTTTCTACTTCTACACATGCTTTTGTGATGTCACTATGGCTGTAGCCTCTATCTAGGAAGCGTTGGATCATTATTTCTTTCTCTATTCCATATCCGTGGGCAGTGCTGCAATTCCTCTTTGCTCGCAACATTTCACCAAGTGGAATGCTGCGTACCAAGTTCTTAGTATGGGAGCTTTCTGCATGAAGCACGCTATTGCCCGCCGTTTCCTTTCTGAATAGGTAACTTTCCAAACGCTTCCCTGTGACAACAATTTTAAGGCCAAAGAAATGAATTATCTCTTTCTCGATCTTGCTACTGAATTTTTGATTCAAGGTGTTAATATTAAGTGTGTCTACAAACTGATTGGCTTGTTCAACTGTGCCCTTCCATACACAGAAAATGTCATCAATATATCTTACCCATGTAACATCACACTCGTTATACATGGGTAATGTGGTGGTGACATGCTTCTCCCATCAGCCTCGGTAAAAGCCCGCAAAGTTGGGAGCGAAACAGGTCCCCATTGCGGTACCGGGAATTTGGAGATAAATCACTTCATAAAAGTGACGACAAGCCTTGATCCCTGCCTCATGGGGAATACATGTATAAAGGCTTGTGACATCGAGGCACATCTTGTGACATCGAGGCACATCAATAACAACTGGTCAGCCCACTCAATTTGGTCAATAACTCTTAAAAAATCACTTGTGTCCTTGACAAAGGACGATAATCCCTGGACTAGTGGTTGTACGTAGAAATCAACATATAGGGGCTCATTACTAAGCATGGGCGGATTTTGCGGATCCACGATTCACGAATTTGCGAATTCACGGATCGTGGATCCGCAAAATCCGCGGATTTTGCGGATCGGCGGATTTGGGGGCGGGGCTTCCTCGAGTGTGTGGGCGGGGACAAACGGACGGGGCTTCCATGCAAGCGCACATGCCTCTTGTGTGTATAAAAGGTCAGAGACCGATCAGAGCGGCAGATTAAGAGACAGAAGCTCCTGGTCACAGGAACAGCACGGGGATTGCGCTCGTGAAAGTCAAAGATGCAAATGCCTCTGGCCTGCATCACAGCGGATTTTCGATGGTATATTTGGGAAGAAGGCACACCTGCCCAGCCTCCACAATGCTCACGATTGATTTTGGGCTGATGAATGAGTCACTGAATTTCAGCTTCAACTAGGGCACATGCTTTATTGATATCTGCAAGTGTTTCCTGTTGAGGTTTATTTTTTGTGCCAGGACCGTCGTGCCAGAATGAACCCTGCCCTTCATATTTATTCAAGAAGACACCATCATAAATAATTTACGATGGCGCCGGCAAGCTGCCAGCGCCATCCTGAAAAAGTTACTTAATTAGCTTCAACAGGAAGCTCCAACTGATAAAATAAAGCAGGCGCTCGAGCCCCTGCTGTATCTTATCTATTAGAGCTTCCTGTTGAAGCTAATTAAGTAACTATTTGAGGATGGCGCTGGCAGCTTGCCGGCGCCATCGTAAATTAGGCTTTGAACTTTTGACCGCGGAATCCGCCGCTCGCGGATTGAGGATTTTCGGTAAATTCGCGAGAGTTCGCGGACCGCGAATTTACCGAAAATCCGCAAAATCCGCGATCGGAGCGGATTTTGCGCTCATGCTTACTCATTACGATCGCGGACGGACGCGACCCCTGAGTAGGAGGGAACCTCCGCATGGCCTGCGGAGTTCCCTCCTGTGAAATTAGGATGTGACCGCCACCCTGGCAGTGACATCCTCTATTTTTACCATTGCGGCGGGTGCGGCTTCAAGCTGCACCCGCCGCAATGGTAAAAATGCAAACATTGCATTTGTATGCAGAAAGCGGCTGGCACCGTTCGGTGCCTGCCGATTTCTGCATACAAATACAGGGGGGTACCATAGGTACCCCCCATGTGCACCCCCCACACCCCCTTCACCCAGGGGGCCCCGCAACGGGCCGCCGCAGTGAAGTCCCACATGCATTTCCACGGTGGAAAACCCGCAGCGGTAAAGCATTTTTTTGAACACATCCTAATATGGCTGGCGGTGTCTGGGAGACACCAACACCATATTAGAGCTTTTCCGCCGTGGTTGTAAGCCGACCGTGGCGGAAAAGCGGCGGACTTAAACCAGGACCCACCAGCCATCCTAATGTGGCGGTGGGTCCTTGGTGGGTTCGCAGCGGTTTTCCCGCATCCTCCGGGCCGGCGGTGGCTTCCGCCGGCCCGGAGGAAGCGGGAAAACCGCGATCGTAATGAGCCCCTTAATGAGGTGTTTTCTAAGCAGCTGCCTCTCGAGGACACATTGTGCCTGCCTTGGGGATGGATGTCATCTTTATACATACATATCATAGCCTGTCTGTATACGCTTCTGGATTTCAGGAATTTTTACTTTTAAGATGTAATTGGAAAGTACTGAATTTCACAGCATTTATTTTTGCTTTGGCACCTTCTTCTGTCAAAGCAAAATAAGTGCAACCTCTACCTCTGAGCACTTTTTTGTGCTGGATGCTCCGAAAAATGACCAGCTCATGCAATGGTACATCACTTAATACGCTATTGTGACAATCATCAAGGACTCTGGAGCCCTTGCCAAAACCATTCTCATTTTTGCAGTATTTATTAAGTCATAAGGCTTCATCTTGTTGTTCACTTCATTTTTCTCTGCAGTGAATCACAAGCTCACAGTTACCTCAGAGGATGGTGTCAGTCCAGAGCACCAGGCATCCCAATGATGTCATCCTTCTTCATTTATCAAAGTTTCATGCTGCGTAGTAAGCCACCTTGCTGCACCGCATATAAGAGAAAGGGCAGGATTACACCATAATTTAACATTATATGGCACATTAATGTCCTTAACTTGTGCTGGTGCACAAACCTTTGCCTAATGTTAATGCAGGCAACCTTGTTCTGTGGTGCATAAGTGCCTTCATTGCAGACAGGATTGCTGCTTATGCAGTAAGGTTCACCTTCCTGCACAAAAACAATCTTCTGAGGCAATATCCTGTTTCTGTGTTTGCTGCAGAATGGACCACACATGAAAAGATGAAGCAACGAGGAGTACTAAAGATATTTCTCCTCTTTACACCCCACCCTGGGAAGCATGGCATTTTGGTGCATTCTCAGGTCTACCAGTAATGGTATATCTGGGTATGTGAAAACACAATAGGAGCTGTTCCAAGTGTCGTGACTGAAACCTAGACAATGCTAAGTAAAAAGAGTGATGGCATCTCACAAACAGTGAAGGACTGCCCTCACACACCACCAGGTGCCATGCTTCATCATCGGCAATCCTCACTCTCCAAAAAACTTGGTTTGGTGGAGAGCGTGCCTACACCTGGAGATAGGGAGGCACTTCTAAAGCTGAGTGGGGGCCCATATAGTGAGTTTATTCTGAAGAGGGGATTATATGATATTAAAATACAAGACCGGTGAGCGTGGGGAACTTATTGCCCCATCACAGTAGTAGTAAATGCGTCAACATGTTTCTGTCTATCTGGCCCAAGGTTATGTTTCCGTGACTGTTACACTTTGATGGCAATGTACTTTCTATCTTCTCTCAATTGTTGTTTCCCATACAGGATTGATGAAATCTTTATTAGGTAGAGTATTGACATAGGTCATCATATGCAGTGGTGTCATCCTACTATCCTTGTTTGATAAGATAGGAGCTCCTTTTTCTATTTTTTTGTGTCCTGATGACTGCTGTGGACCACTTGGGCCAGAGATGCAGAAACGGTGAGGACAGTCCTTCACTTTTTGTGAGATGTCATCACTCTTTTTACTTAGCATTGTCTAGGTTTCAGTCACAACACCTGGAGCAGCTCCTGTTGTGTTTTCATGTTAGTTTGGAGGCTCGCTGACTTGAAGCCCCCCGAGTCTCTTTTTCCTTCCCCTTGTATCTGCTAAGGTTAGTGTGCTACATATCTGGGAATGTGCCATAATTTTAAACACAAAAAAGGGGCGAGGGTCAAAACTAATTATACTCTCCCACCCCAGACCCCCAAGAAACTCTAAGGTACACACAAAGGGGGTGTATAGAGTGAGTAACATAAACAAAATAGACAAACAGAGAAAGCCCCAATAAGGCAAATCACTCTATTTGAAAAAACTGCCCTCACTCACATACCGAAGTATGTGACATGCTTCATCATCGGGCCTGCTTGCAAAATGCCCTGGTGTAGCCACACACAGGGCGGAGCATTAGGGAGGGGGAAAAATAATAAACTTCTCTTAACAAGACATACAGTCAAGACAAGTGGACATAAGCGACATGTAACACAAATCTTGGTGAAAGCCGTGCAAGCACCAAGTGACCACCACTGAAAAAGTGCAACGAAAAGTGCAGTTGAGAAAAAGTGATTAAAACTGATTAAAGGTGTCAACCAGAACACAACCTTTATTAAACTTTACTTGACACCCCTATCAGGATTAAAAGAAGGAAGAGGATGGGAAAAAGCCACAAAGAGATAATTAGGAATCTCCAAGCTACCCTCCTACCACTGCCAGAGTCAACATATTTCGACCGCTCTGTATGTGCCCATCGGGTCACTTCGGTCTTTTGCAGGACCGTCACATTCAGTGCCACACTGGGTTTCTCGGTACTTCGGTTAAAGACACCCCCGGGGGGAGGTGGGTCCACTACATCCGTACCCCTCCCGCGATGAGTGGGGAGACAGTTCCCTCAAGTGCGGGAAAACATTCACTGTCGTGATAAAGGAAAAGATAGTATGGGCTCTATTAGTAGTCACATATTCTACCTATTATTCCTTTTCGTTATGTCTCTTTCAGGCAATAATCATTAGAGCCCCATTATCTTGTATAGAGCAAAAAACCCAGTAACAAATTGTACCCTAAAGTCCTGCTCAAATATGTTTTATCGCTTGCCCATTCTTAACCTGATGTATGCAGAATATAGGCCCTTTAAAACATCCGTTTCCTCACAATCAGCGTAGACATTCATATTCCGTACCTAGCCCCCTTGTTGTTCAAGGGGCTATCAGAAACTACAACCTGCTTAGTATCCTAACTTAGTGTCCACACTAGGAAGGAGTATATGTATAGTTGTGCACTTACCGAGTTCACAATATTTACGAACTCGAAATGGTGTCCGGTGAGAGGGACGCCAAGGTACACAATCTGGAATGAGATCGAGCAAATAAAGGAAAGGATGTTACCTTCGATGCTTCCACTACCCGATGTGCACATCTGTTTGTAAACGCTCAAGCCAAGACTAGCGTTGTGGTGCCTACATCGGGTCTTCGCTACCAAATGCGCTCTAAGCGCTCACCCCCTTGAGCCCTCTCCTTACCGTTCCGCAGGCGAGTCCCGGCTTAGTCACCTGCAGACCGTTGACACCGCTCAGATGATACGCGCGGTGTCTTGCAGAGCTTAAAAGGTGATCAGAATGCCGGTTAGAACGTCCCACGTGACCGCGTCATCGGCGTCGTCACGTGGAGCGTTCTCAAAACTCATGGGAAATGTAGTTCTCTAGGCATTTAACGACCCACGAGGTAGGTTTGAGGCTCCTATGGCGCCGCAATGTATATTGCATTATATTGCAGCCGCCCTGCGGTCTAAGAGATGACATTGCGATCAATCGCATTTTCCCGCAGTGTGCCCCCTAAGTGTCAAAATAATGTATAATGGAGTAACCCTGCCAATTCTAGCCCTGGGGGATTATAGAATCAAGCAGCCCACGAAACTATGACACTTATTCAGGGGTAAAGGATCCCACGACACCAAATAATCCATTCCATGTGTCGTATTGCCATGGCTATAATGAGGCCTTTATGTCGTGGGGGCTGTATTACTGCAACTCAATTTGTTAAAGGATTCCTAATGGTCGTACTCAAAAAACTCTTTCGGACCATAATAGTAGTGTCTCACCAATCACATTGTTCACTACCAAGAACCCGGGAATTAATATTCGCGGTGAATGTAAAGTCTCCTAGAGACTCTACAAGATATTGGGGGGGAAAAAAAGGGAAATGAAGAGAATGATATCAAGATGGTGATAGCCTATGGGGCCCCATAGCTACCAATAAGGACGTCTCATTGTTCTCTGTGGAGTGTACAAGATGATCAAAGTTATCCTGCCCTACTGATTAATAACACTTCACTGTCTGCTTAAGGCCTGCCATGGGATATCATCATTTAGTCCCACCACATGGCTCCTCAATCAGTACACCCATCTCTGCTCCCGCCGGAGCAAAAAGCCTTGTTCGTCAGCTTGGTGTCTACCTAATTGAATTTTCTCAATTACGGTCCACCTCAGGTCATCTATACCATGTCCTTTTTCTTGAAAGTGGGCTGTGAGTCTTGTGTTAGTGATTCCACACCTAATCGTGCTTCGGTGTTCAGTGATTCTCACGCGCACTTTCCTGCTTGTCATCCCCACGTACATTTTTTGGCAGGGGCATGTTATCAGGTATATTACTCCCTCGGAATTACAGTTAGTGTGGGGTCTCTGTTCCCAGGGAGTACGGAGGCCGAGATCAAGAGTTTTAGAGTTACACGTAAGGTGACAGATGCTACATGAACCACATCTTGTGTGACCAGTCAGTTTTGGTAAGCCAGGTAGTGTGTTAATTTGCCTCACTCCTCCCAGATCCCTGGGTCTGGTGTGTATTAGGAGGTCCTTCAAGTTTTTGCTGCGCCTGAAGGAAAAAAGGGGTGTTTCCATATTCATACCTCACGTATTAAGAATTTTCCAATTGTGGAAGACCAAACGTTTTATTTGATGTGATGCCGTGTTGAAGGTAGACACAAACACTGGCTTGTTCACCTCTGGCCTAACAGTCTTGGTGAGTAACGACTCCCGATTAGCATTAAGGGCCCTCTTCCTAGCCTTCTTAATCACTCTCTGCGGGTAGCCCCTTTGTTGCAGTTTCTCTGTCAAGATCTCCGATTCAGCCATAAAATCATCCCTATCTGAACAATTGCGGCGGATCCTGAAGAATTGGCCCACTGGTAGATTCTCCTGTAGGGAGCGCGAGTGGAAGCTCCCAAAAGCTAGTAAGGAATTTTTATCTGTTGATTTGTGGAAAACCTAGGTCTTCAGGGTACCATTGGAGGGTTCGATCACCAGGTCCAAGAATGGTAAATGGGTTTTGGTGACAGTCGAAGTGAAATGGAGGAACGGATTCTGGCCGTTGAGCCACTCCAGAAAGCGGTCTACAGATGTTCTCTCGCCCCGCCAAATCACTAAGACGTCATCGATATAATGTCGCCACAATCGCAGATTGTTAGCCCATGGAACGATGGCATCTAGGATCGTCACCTGTTCGAAAGCCCCCACGTATAACCCTGCTAAACTGGCGGCGAACACACTCCCCATTGAGGTCCCATGGGTTTGGAGATACAATGACCCCTCAAATTCGAAAAAGTTCCTAGTTAAGGCTATTTCGGCCAGATGTAAGATGAAGGTCTGAGGTGTTTCGTATGGCCACTCCCCCTCAAAAAGTAACGTTTCCAAAACCCTGAGGGTTTCTCGCTGCGGTATATTTGTATATAGGGCTTCTATGTCAAGCCCTATCAAGAATTCCTCATCCGGGTTGAACGGCATCTCTTTCAACAAGTTCAGAACGTCCAATGTATCTCTTAAGTAGGTCGGTAGTTTTTGGACCATTGGCTTTAAATAGAAATCGCAGAACTCGGAGAGGGGTTCCAGCAGGGACCCCATCCCGGAGACAATAGGTCTCCCGGGAGGGGGTCGCACTGCTTTATGGATCTTAGGCAAGGCGTAGAAATACGGAGTCCTTGGTTGTTTGTTCACAAGGAACTCTGCTTCCTGCTGTGAGATCCAATCATTCGCCTTAGCCTCCTCTACCATGATTACAATTTCTGTGGTGATCTTTTCGGTAGGGTCTTCTCTCAATTGTTGATAAGTTCTTGGATGAGCCAAAAGGCGGAGACATTCACCTCGATAGGTATCAACGTCCATAATTACGGTCGCCCTGCCCTTATCTGCAGGCTTCAAAATGATTTCTTTGTTTGACCCCAATTCCTTCAGTACTTTTTTTTCTCGATTCGAGAGGTTGGAAAAATGTCCCGAGTCTGCCAGATTTAATGACTCTAGATCATGGATCACTGCTTCCTCGAAAGCAGCAATCTGGGGTGGGAGAATTGCTAATTGCGGTGTAAAGGTCGACTTAGGGCGAAAGGGTGTATCGCCTCTATGTCTATCCAAAGAATCTTGGTTCTCGAAGAAGACTTTTAACCTTACATTGTGGAAAAAGACCGCTAAATCCTGTCGTAGCTTAAATAGATCAGGATAATTCGTAGGGACGAATCCCAGGCCCTTTTCAAGAACTTGCTCCTGAAGATCAGATAAGGAGTGAGAAGACTGGTTGACCACTAATGATTGTCTCGGCTCGTGCTCGGTGTCGTTCCTTGTGCCATACTCCGGGTGATTCGTTGGGTAATCTCCGGGTCCTGGTTGGACCAGTTGACCCTCGCTGGTGTCTTTTGTTTGCCCCGTCCCCTCCCCCGCCCCCTCCCTAAAAAAGGCCCTTGGAAGTTTTGGAACTGAGCATTCTGAAACTCAGGGTTCTGGAATTGTTGGTTCCCATATGGTTGGTTTTGCTACTGCCCCACCGGTGGAAAGCCCATCACTGGCCAGTTGAAGGCTTGGTTTGGGTACGGTTGAAAGGGTTGTTGGAAAAATTGGGGTCTCGGGCCCCTCCAATTACCGCGACCTTGTCCTCTTCTCTTGAGATGAAACTCATTAACACTCCCTTTGCTCGAACTGCTGGTGGTATATTGGCGAGGGCGGCCTTGTTGGTTGTTCTTATTGCCTTCTGCCATTTTCTGTTTGGAATACTCATCAGATGTATAAGGGTATGCCTTTTCCCTCGTGAACTTCTTCAAATCTTTTTGTAACTTGGAGATTTTAGGGTGAATCAAATGGTCCCTGTACTTTGCCAATTCGGTGTTAATCTGATCTAATTTATGGTCAAATGTTGCCATAACGATATCTGCCCGGAGGCCCGCTTCGGTCGACTGTATTTTAATCAGTAGAGCATCTGCCAACCGTTTCGCTGTTCGGATGATTAGCACCAACCAGTCTCTGGTGCATTTCCATGACACCAGAGCCCAGTCCCGTCTGAATTCCTCATCCTCCAAGAAGATAAGAGGCTCATTGGTCACAAGAAGGCCTCTGGGGGTAGCATTATCCGCAGATATTCAGTGAGGATTGCCCCATGAAGGATGGTTCTAACTTGGTTCTTTTTGAGTTCCAAAAGGGTATCCCAACCTTCCCCCTGGGCTAACACTGCCGTGACAGTCCTATCACCTAAGAGAGAGGGACCTGCCAGGATATCAGAGACAATATCATCCCCAAAGGATAGGCCTGGAATAAGATCCATCAGTGATATTTTTCCGGAGGAGACTCGTGAGAAATAGAGGTGGACACTAAAAATATAAGCGAGGTGTAAGAAAGGTAGGATTCTGAAATGTCTACCCTGGTTGGAATAAGATGTAGGGTTAAAAACTAGTAGCCCCTGCGGCTAAGCTGCCGCTCTCACAATATTAAACACAAAAGAGGGGCGAGTGTCAAGACTAATTATACTCTACCACCCCAGACCCCCAAGAAACTCTAATGTACACACAAAGGGGGTGTATAGAGTGAGTAACATAAACAAAATAGACAAACAGAGAAAGCCCCAATAAGGCAAATCACTCTATTTGAAAAAACTGCCCTCACTCACATACCGAAGTATGTGACATGCTTCATCATCGGGCCTGCTTGCAAACGCCCTGGTGTAGCCACACACAGGGCGGAGCATTAGGGTGGGGGAAAAAATAATAAACTTCTCTTAACAAGACATACAGTCAAGACAAGTGGACATAAGCGACATGTAACACAAATCTTGGTGAAAGCCGTGCAAGCACCAAGTGACCACCACTGAAAAAGTGCGACGAAAAGTGCAGTTGGGAAAAAGTGATTAAAACTGAATAAGGTGTCAACCAGAACACAACCTTTATTAAACTTTACTTGACACCCCTATCAGGATTAGAAGAAGGAAGAGGATGGGAAAAAGCCACAAAGAGATAATTAGGAATCTCCAAGCTACCCTCCTACCACTGCCAGAGTCAACATGTTTCGACCGCTCTGTATGTGCCCATCGGGTCACTTCGGTCTTCTTCAGGACCGTCACATTCAGTGCCACACTGGGTTTCTCGGTACTTCGGTTAAAGACACCCCCGGGGGGGAGGTGGGTCCACTACATCCGTACCCCTCCCGTGATGAGTGTGGAGACAGTTCCCTCAAGTGCGGGAAAACATTCACTGTCGTGATAAAGGAAAAGATAGTATGGGCTCTATTAGTAGTCACATATTCTACCTATTATTCCTTTTTCGTTATGTCTCTTTCAGGCAATAATCATTAGAGCCCCATTATCTTGTATAGAGCAAAAAACCCAGTAACAAATTGTACCCTAAAGTCCTGCTCAAATATGTCTTATCGCTTGCCCATTCTTAACCTGATGTATGCAGAATTTAGGCCCTTTAAAACATCCGTTTCCTCACAATCAGCGTAGACATTCATATTCCGTACCTAGCCCCCTTGTTGTTCATGGGGCTATCAGAAACTACAACCTGATTAGTATCCTAATTTAGTGTCCACACTAGGAAGGAGTATATGTATAGTTGTGCACTTACCGAGTTCACAATATTTACGACCTCGAAATGGTGTCCGGTGAGAGGGACGCCAAGGAACACAATCTGGAATGAGATCGAGCAAATAAAGGAAAGGATGTTACCTTCGTTGCTTCCACTACCTGATGTGCACATCTGTTTGTAAACGCTCAAGCCAAGACTAGCGTTGTGGTGCCTACATCGGGTCTTCGCTACCAAATGCGCTCTAAGCGCTCACCCCCTTGAGCCCTCTCCTTACCGTTCCGCAGGCGAGTCCCGGCTTAGTCACCTGCAGACCGTGACACCGCGCAGATGATACGCGCGGTGTCTTGCAGAGCTTAAAAGGTGATCAGAATGCCGGTTAGAACGTCCCACGTGACCCCGTCATCGGCGTCGTCACGTGGAGCGTTCTCAAAACTCATGGGAAATGTAGTTCTCTAGGCATTTAACAACCCACGAGGTAGGTTCGAGGCTCCTATGGCGCCGCGATGTATATTGCATTATATTGCAGCCGCCCTGCGGTCTAAGAGATGACATTGCGATCAATCGCATTTTCCCGCAGTGTGCCCCCTAAGTGTCGAAATAATGTATAATGGAGTAACCCTGCCAATTCTAGCCCTGGGGGATTATAGAATCAAGCAGCCCATGAAACTATGACACTCATTCAGGGGTAAAGGATCCCACGACACCAAATAATCCATTCCATGTGTCGTATTGCCATGGCTATAATGAGGCCTTTATGTCGTGGGGGCTGTATTACTGCAACTCAATTTGTTAAAGGATTCCTAATGGTCGTACTCAAAAAACTCTTTTGGACCATAATAGTAGTGTCTCACCAATCACATTGTTCACTACCAAGAACCCGGGAATTAATATTCGCGGTGAATGTAAAGTCTCCTAGAGACTCTACAGGATATTGGGGGGGGAAAAAAGGGAAATGAAGAGAATGATATCAAGATGGTGATAGCCTATGGGGCCCCATAGCTACCAATAAGGATGTCTCATTGTTCTCTGTGGAGTGTACAAGATGATCAAAGTTATCCTGCCCTACTGATTAATAACACTTCACTGTCTGCTTAAGGCCTGCCATGGGATATCATCATTTAGTCCCACCACATGGCTCCTCAATCGGTACACCCATCTCTGCTCCCGCCGGAGCAAAAGGCCTTGTTCCTCAGCTTGGTGTCTACCTAATTGAATTTTCTCAATTACAGTCCACCTCAGGTCATCTATACCATGTCCTTTTTCTTGAAAGTGGGCTGTGAGTCTTGTGTTAGTGTTTCCACATTGAATCGTGCTTCGGTGTACAGTGATTCTCACGCGCACTTTCCTGCTTGTCATCCCCACGTACATTTTTTGGCAGGGGCATGTTATCAGGTATATTACTCCCTCGGAATTACAGTTAGTGTGGGGTCTCTGTTCCCAGGGAGTACGGAGGCCGAGATCAAGAGTTTTAGAGTTACACGTAAGGTGACAGACGCTACATGAACCACATCTTGTGTGACCAGTCAGTTTCGGTAAGCCAGGTAGTGTTAGTTTGCCTCACTCCTCCCAGATCCCTGGGTCTAGTGTGTATTAGGAGGTCCTTCAAGTTTTGGCTGCGCCTGAAGGAAAAAAGTGTGTTTCCATATTCATACCTCACGTATTAAGAATTTTCCAATTGTGTAAGACCAAACGTTTTATTTGATGTGATGCCGTGTTGAAGGTAGACACAAACACTGGCTTGTTCACCTCTGGCCTAACAGTCTTGGTGAGTAATGACTCCCGATTAGCATTAAGGGCCCTCTTCCTAGCCTTCTTAATCACTCTCTGCGGGTAGCCCCTTTGTTGCAGTTTCTCTGTCAAGATCTCCGATTCAGCCACAAAATCATCCCTATCTGAACAATTGCGGCGGATCCTGAAGAATTGGCCCACTGGTAGATTCTCCTGTAGGGAGCGCGAGTGGAAGCTCCCAAAAGCCAGTAAGGAGTTTTTATCTGTTGATTTGTGGAAAACCTTAGTCTTCAGGGTACCATTGGAGGGTTCTATCACCAGGTCCAAGAATGGTAAATGGGTTTTGGTGACAGTCGAAGTGAAATGGAGGAACGGATTCTGTGCGTTGAGCCACTCCAGAAAGCGGTCTACAGATGTTCTCTCGCCCCTCCAAATCACTAGGATGTCATCGATATAACGTCGCCACAATCGTAGATTGTTAGCACATGGAACGATGGCATCTAGGATCGTCACCTGTTCGAAAGCCCCCACGTATAGCCCTGCTAAACTGGGGGCGAACACACTCCCCATTGAGGTCCCATGGGTTTGGAGATACAATGACCCCTCAAATTCGAAAAAGTTCCTAGTTATGGGTATTTCGGCCATATGTAAGATGAATGTCTGAGGTGTTTCGTATGGCCACTCCCCCTCAAAAAGTAACGTTTCCAAAACCCTGAGGGTTTCTCGCTGCGGTATATTTGTGTATAGGGCTTCTATGTCAAGCCCTATCAAGAATTCCTCGTCCGGGTTGAACGGCATCTCTTTCAACAAGTTCAGAACGTTCAATGTATCTCTTAAGTAGGTCGGTAGTTTTTGGACCGTTGGCTTTAAATAGAAATCGCTGAACTCGGAGAGGGGTTCCAGCAGGGACCCCATCCCGGAGACAATAGGTCTCCCGGGAGGGGGTCGCACTGCTTTATGGATCTTAGGCAAGGCGTAGAAATACGGAGTCCTTGGTTGTTTGTTCACAAGGAACTCCACTTCCTGCTGTGTGATCCAATCATTCGCCTTAGCCACCTCTACCATGATTACAATTTCTGTGGTGATCTTTTCGGTAGGGTCTTCTCTCAATTGTTGATAGGTTCTTGGATGAGCCAAAAGGCAGAGACATTCACCTCGATAGGTATCAACGTCCATAATTACGGTCGCCCCGCCCTTATCTGCAGGCTTCAAAATGATTTCTTTGTTTGACCCCAATTCCTTCAGTGTTTTTTTTTCTCGATTCGAGAGGTTGGAAAAATGTCCCGAGTCTGCCAGATTTAATGACTCTAGATCATGGATCACTGCTTCCTCGAAAGCAGCAATCTGGGGTTAGAGAATTGCTAATTGCGGTGTAAAGGTAGACTTAGGGCGAAAGGGTGTATCGCCTCTATGTCTATCCAAAGAATCTTGGTTCTCGAAGAAGACTTTTAACCTTACATTGCGGAGAAAGACCTCTAAATCCTGTCGTAGCTTAAATAGATAGGGATAATTCGTAGGGACGAATCCCAGGCCCTTTTCAAGAACTTGCTCCTGAAGATCAGATAAGGAGTGAGAAGAGTGGTTGACCACTAATGATTGTCTCGGCTCGTGCTCGGTGTCGTTCCTTGTGCCATACTCCGGGTGATTCGTTGGGTAATCTCCGGGTCCTGGTTGGACCAGTTGACCCTCGCTGGTGTCTTTTGTTTGCCCCGTCCCCTCCCCCGGCCCCCCCCCTAAAAAAGGCCCTTGGAAGTTTTGGAACTGAGCATTCTGAAACTCCGGGTTCTGGAATTGTTGGTTCCCATATGGTTGGTTTTGATACTGCCCCACCGGTGGAAAGCCCATCACTGGCCAGTTGAAGGCTTGGTTTGGGTACGGTTGAAAGGGTTGTTGGAAAAATTGGGGTCTCGGGCCCCTCCAATTACCGCGACCTCGTCCTCTTCTCTTGAGATGAAACTCATTATCACTCCCTTCGCTCGAACTGCTGGTGGTATATTGGCGAGGGCGGCCTTGTTGGTTGTTCTTATTGCCTTCTGCCATTTTCTGTTTGGCATACTCATCAGATGTATAAGGGTATGCCTTTTCCCTCGTGAACTTCTTCAAATCTTTTTGTAACTTGGAGATTTTAGAGTGAATCAAATGGTCCCTGTACTTTGCCAATTCGGTGTTAATCTGATCTAATTTATGGTCAAATGTTGCCATAACGATATGTGCCCGGAGGCCCGCTTCGGTCGACTGTATTTTAATCAGTAGAGCATCTGCCAACCGTTTCGCTGTTCGGATGATTAGCACCAACCAGTCTCTGGTGCATTTCCATGACACCAGAGCCCAGTCCCGTCTGAATTCCTCATCCTCCAAGAAGATAAGAGGCTCATTGGTCACAAGAAGGCCTCTGGGGGTAGCATTAACCCGCAGATATTCAGTAAGGATTGCCCCATGAAGGATGGTTCTAACTTGGTTCTTTTTGAGTTCCAAAAGGGTATCCCAACCTTCCCCCTGGGCTAACACTGCCGTGACAGTCCTATCACCTAAGAGAGAGGGACCTGCCAGGATATCAGAGACAATATCATCCCCAAAGGATAGGCCTGGAATAAGATCCATCAGTGATATTTTTCCGGAGGCGACTCGTGAGAAATAGAGGTGGACACTAAAAATATAAGAGAGGTGTAGGAAAGGTAGGATACTGAAATGTCTACCCTGGTTGGAATAAGATGTAGGGTTAAAAACTAGTAGCCCCTGCGGCTAAGCTGCCGCTTTCACAATATTAAACACAAAAGAGGGGAGAGGGTCAAGACTAATTATACTCTACCACCCCAGACCCCCAAGAAACTCTAATGTGCACACAAAGGGGGTGTATAGAGTGAGTAACATAAACAAAATAGACAAACAGAGAAAGCCCCAATAAGGCAAATCACTCTATTTGAAAAAACTGCCCTCACTCACATACCGAAGTATGTGACATGCTTCATCATCGGGCCTGCTTGCAAAACGCCCTGGTTTAGCCACACACAGGGCGGAGCATTAGGGAGGGGAAAAAAATAATAAACTTCTCTTAACAAGACATACAGTCAAGACAAGTGGACATTAGCGACATGTAACACAAATCTTGGTGAAAGCCGTGCAAGCACCAAGTGACCACCACTGACAAAGTGCAACAAAAAAAGTGCAGTTGAGAAAAAGTGATTAAAACTGATTAAAGGTGTCAACCAGAACACAACCTTTATTAAACTTTACTTGACACCCCTATCAGGATTAAAAGAAGGACGAGGATGGGAAAAAGCCACAAAGAGATAATTAGGAATCTCCAAGCTTCCCTCCCACCACTGCCAGAGTCAACATGTTTCGACCGCTCTGTATGTGCCCATCGGGTCACTTCGGTCTTCTTCAGGACCGTCGCATTCAGTGCCACACTGGGTTTCTCGGTACTTCGGTTAAAGATACCCCAGGGGTGAGGTGGGTCCACTAAATCCGTACCCCTCCCGCGATGAGTGTGGAGACAGTTCCCTCAAGTGCGGGAAAACATTCACTGTCGTGATAAAGGAAAAGATAGTATGGGCACTATTAGTAGTCACATATTCTACCTATTATTCCTTTTTCGTTATGTCTCTTTCAGGCAATAATCATTAGAGCCCCATTATCTTGTATAGAGCAAAAAAAACGGTAACAAATTGTACCCTAAAGTCCTACTCAAATATGTTGTTTCGCTTGCCCATTCTTAACCTGATGTATGCAGAATATAGGCCCTTTAAAATATCCGTTTCCTCATAATCAGCGTAGACATTCGTATCCCGTACCTAGCCCCCTTGTTGTTCATGGGGCAATCAGAAACTACAACCTGCTTAGTATCCTAACTTAGTGTCCACACTAGGAAGGAGTATATGTATAGTTGTGCACTTACCGAGTTCACAATATTTACGAACTCAAAATGGTGTCCGGTAAGAGGGACGCCAAGGAGCACAATCTGGAATTAGATCGAGCAAATAAAGGAAAGGATGTTACCTTCGTTGCTTCCACTACCCGATGTGCACCTCTGTTTGTAAACGCTCAAGCCAACACTAGCGTTGTGGTGCCTACATCGGGTCTTCGCTACCAAATGCGCTCTAAGCGCTCACCCCCTTGAGCCCTCTCCTTACCGTTCCGCAGGCGAGTCCCGGCTTAGTCACCTGCAGACCGTGACACCGCGCAGATGATACGCGCGGTGTCTTGCAGAGCTTAAAAGGTGATCAGAATGCCGGTTAGAACGTCCCACGTGACCGCGTCATCGGCGTCGTCACGTGGAGCGTTCTCAAAACTCATGGGAAATGTAGTTCTCTAGGCATTTAACGACCCACGAGGTAGGTTCGAGGCTCCTATGGCACCGCGATGTATATTGCATTATATTGCAGCCACCCTGCGGTCTAAGAGATGACATTGCGATCAATCGCATTTTCCCGCAGTGTGCCCCCTAAGTGTCAAAATAATGGATATTGGGGTAACCCTGCCAATTCTAGCCCTGGGGGATTATAGAATCAAGCAGCCCATGAAACTATGACACTCATTAAGAGGTAAAGGATCCCACAACACCAAATAATCCATTCCATGTGTCGTATTGCCATGGCTATAATGAGGCCTTCATGTCGTGGGGGCTGTATTACTGCAACTCAATTTGTTAAAGGATTCCTAATGGTCATACTCAAAAAACTCTTTCGGACCATAATAGTAGTGTCTCCCCAATCACATTGTTCACTACCAAGAACCCGGGAATTAATATTCGCGGTGAATGTAAAGTCTCCTAGGGACTCTACAGGATCAGGGGGGGAAAAAAGAAAAGAAAAAGGGAAATGAAGAGAATGATATCAAGATGGAGATAGCCTATGGGGCCCCATAGCTACCAATAAGGACGTCTCATTGTTCTCTGTGGAGTGTACAAGATGATCAAAGTTATCCTGCCCTACTGATTAATAACACTTCACTGTCTGCTTAAGGCCTGCCATGGGATATCATCATTTAGTCCCACCACATGGCTCCTCAATCGGTACACCCATCTCTGCTCCCGCCGGAGCAAAAGGCCTTGTTCGTCAGCTTGGTGTCTACCTAATTGAATGTTCTCAATTACGGTCCACCTCAGGTCATCTATACCATGTCCTTTTTCTTGAAAGTGGGCTGTGAGTCTTGTGTTTGTCTTTCCACACCTAATCGTGCTTCGGTGTTCAGTGATTCTCACGCGCACTTTCCTCAATGTGCCATAATTCACAGGTGCATGCATAGGAACACCCACGCTCCATCCATGGAACAACTTCTTGGGGCAGAGTAACGCGATGCTGCAATTTGCATTGCATTGTGTTGCACTACATTTATTGAGCCACACAAGGCCATGCAATGTGGCCTTGTGTGGCTTGATAAATCTAACTTAGTAGGTGCTTCGTCATTGTGCCCAATTGTGTAGCGCAAGACTGATGCAACTATTTGATAAATTTGTCCCTAGGTGTCACAGCTGTGGCAGCAAATTCATAATATTTTCGAATTCATTCTTACGAAAGGATCTGAGGCTATATTATGCCCTTCTTGCACATGCATTGACTCATGCAGAGATCCATACACAGATGCAGAAGGGGTCTGTGTGCTGAGTTTGAAAATTCACAGCCTACAGTGAATACATTAAATCATAAATTTCTCAAGTCACTAAATGAGCTGTACACATTGCAGCTTGGGGAACAGCGAAGGATAACAACAGCTCTGCGTTTACTAGTATGTGCTGGAGATGGATGCGTGTGATTTCATAGAAAAACATTTCATGGAATACCATTACTGAAAATCATTCCATTAAAACTATTTCAGGGAAATTTTCAGATGAATGGCATTTACCTTTTTGTGGAAACCAGTTCATAGAATGCCTTTGTGGTCGAAATTGGCTTTTGAATGCTTGATTTTTTAGGTGTAATTGCAGTGGTTGCAGGTCTTACTTTCAGAATACATTTTTTTGAAGATATGTATTTCGGTGCTTTACTTCAGGGGACATTATTTAATATGTATATCTTTTACACCGTCAGACAAATACTTCAAGTGTTTTTAATTTGCTGACCCACCACCACCCGGAAACACCATCAATCTCTGCTTCCTAAAACCTCTCACCACACCAAAACTACTCATCCATGAAGCCCCAAACCTCTTTCTACTTCAAAAATCCACCATCCCTGAACCATAAAATCACTCCCAACCCATAACTCAACACTTTTCTGAACCCTATAAACCACTTTCTACGCTTAAACCCCAGCCATCCCGTACCCCTCATAACACCTCGGCACACCAAAAACTCCACCCATCTCTGAACCTTAAAAAAAGAAAGACCACCCTTAAACACTAGCCATTCATGACCATAGTATTTTTAAATCGCACTAATACCAACTGGTGTCAAGGTGCTGAGCAAACAGGGAGAAGTGCCAGCACCAACAAACCGCTAGGAGACAAATAACCAGGTCTGTAGGAGCTTCCTAAAAACCAGAAGCGAGTGTGCCATGGAGATGGGAAAAGGGAGAGAGTTCCAGAGTTTTGCGGCTGCCACTGAGAAGGAGGAGCCACCCCACTTGGACCTGCAAAATCTGGGAGTGACCAGTTTTTTAAGAGAAGAGAATCACAAGGTCCTTCCTGGGATGTACCACTGAAACATAGTTCTAAGATAGGATGAGCTGTTACTATGCATAGCCTTGTACACCAGATTCAGAACCTTGAAGGAGATGCACTTCCTGATGGGAAGCCAGAGCAGGGCTCGGATTCCTTCCCTGGCTGACTGATATTTGGGTATGGTAAGGACCAGCCTTGCAGCAGCATTCGGTACCACCTGAAGCTTGTTAAGGAAGCCTGTGCTGATGTTAAGGTACAGAGCATTGCAGTTGTCCAACCAGGAGGTGACTAGTGGGCCGGTGAAGTTCCTTAGGGATGTATGCCAGTGCTCTCCTCATGATTTCCAGGAAGTAGAAGCAGGTGCTGACAGTGCGGTTGGCCTGGGCATCAAAGGACAGGCTCACATCAAGGAGGACCCCCAGGTTTTCAGCAGTATTGACCGGTACCGGAAAGGGACTGCAATTTCCGGGCCACCAGGCAGTGGACCAGATGGAATTCTGTGGTCCAAAGACCAGCACCTTGGTTTTGTCCGTAATGATTTTTAATGAATTATCCTTCATCCAGCGTATGATGCTGTTCATACAGAGTTTGAACTTTTGGGCAACCGATGGCAAGTCATTGGATGTGGAGGCAATGATTTGTGTGTCATCTGCATAGGAGTGCACCTGGAACCCGAATGCTCTCACCAGTTTTGCCAGGGGGGTCACGTAAAGGTTGAATAGAGTGAGGCTAAGCAAAGATCCTTGTGGCAACCCACAGGGATGGCCAAAAGCCTTTGCTTTGAAGCCTCCAAAGATGACAGTGTGGAATCTACTGGTGATGAAGGAGTGGAGAAGCTGCCGGGCCCTCCCCGTGACTCCTGCTTCCCGTAGTCGCAGAGTCATGTGTACTGGGGTTAAGGTATCAAATTCTGCCGAAAGATCAAGCAGAAGTAGCACAGCAGATCCCCCTTGGTCGACCTGCGAATGAAGTCAGATGCTGCTACCAAGTCGAATTCAGTGCTGCGACGAGCCCTGAATCCGTTCTGAGACCTGTCCAGGATTTCCTGGGATTGCAGATGTTTCATCAGCTCAACATTGATACATTTTCCAGGATTTTAGCTGGGGCAGGGAGAAGGGAAATATCACTGATGTTCTTCAATTGTGAGGGATCGGCGTCGAGTTTTTTAAGGAGAGGTGAGATAATAGCTTCCTTCCAGATGTCAGGATAGTGCCCGGACAGGAGTACGTTATTAAAGACCTTGCACAGGAAGTTAGCAGAAGCATAAGAACTCTTCATCACCTTAAACTACTCATCCCTGAATGCTAATAACCTCTTTCTACATCTAAACTTCACCCATCTCTGAATCCTTAAAACCACTTGCCATCCTAAACTCCACCCAATTCTGAACCTGAAAAACTATTTGCCGCCCTTGCCACTACCCAGAAATGAACCTTAAAAATCCTCACCATACATAAACGCAGCCATCAATGAACGCTAAAACCTCTCACCACCCCACAGCATCCTAAACTCCATCTAAGTTTAAAATAACTTGGGATTTGTCCTTAAAATCCTCTTTCCTTTAAAATGTTTCCTTTCAGTTTTGATTTTGTTTGTATTTCTTTAAAATAGTCTTTACTTAAAATTGGTTTTCCATGATTTGGTTTCTTCCAGTGTGGTTTCTCAGTTATACTTTTCCACTAATTCACACACATCAGGCAGGCAGCACATTTTCAACCAAAACAAGTGCCAGGACCCCTTCTGACCTTATTCGCTCTGCATTCTTTACTACCTCAACTGATTTTTCATAGAGCAGCTCTGATTGGTGGTCACACCAAATTGCCTGTAGCTAACAGTCTCCACATACATTCCTTTGAGGGCTTCTCTCCATCACTAGGCAGAAGAGGAATATTCCTAAATCTGTCAGTGATACATTCATTAACACAGAAATTCTTAAAGTATCAAGACAAAGAAAAGGGGAGTGTGTTACTGGCTTGCAAAAAAAACAAGACAATGCCCAGCACACTGCATATGTCATGTCAAAAGTAGAACATGTACTTTCACCAGTACTTTGCCACATACTGAAGAATGGAATGGTAGGGAGATGTGCCAAATGACCACCTACTGCTGCAATGAAATGTTAGGAGTTGCAAACATTCCTCAATTCATGAACATCCTTGACATGAGATGCAGCCGATCTGCTGTTTACAGGAGTTTGAATGTAGAGTAATGAGAAAACACCTGCGATTTTTTATGGGGCAAAATATAGTAAATGCTGATAGCCATGGATTTCCATAATCTTTAAAAACACTGAAGAAAACCCACAGGAAATCACAGCAAATGGAATCTGAAAATGGAAAACCAAGAATTGCCACAGCATAGCCATGCCATTATCGGATCATGAACTCGGGAACAACATTATTGTATCCAGCTGGACTGAACGCTGCTCTAATATATAACCAGTAAAAGACTCAACTCTTTAAATAACACCATATCACAATACATTAACTACCCATAACCTAACTACTTTTATTATCACTCATTGACTTTATGCTTATCTTTGACCCGTTACAATGCTATATATATATATATATATATTACCTACTGGCGGTCGCCAGTAGGTATATATAGTTAGGATTTTTTCTCTATGGGTTTTTTGAAAATTCTATGTCTAATAACTTTGGCGTTTGTGGACGGAATTGGCTGAAATTTTCAGGAAAATGGCACATTTTGTTTCTGAGCAGCCCCTGAAAATTGGGGGGGGGGTTCGTCCAGGGGGGGTCGAGAAAAAAGGGGGGTCCCAAAACGTGTTTTTAACATTGAGTTTTCCATAGGGCGGTTGGCCTCACTTTTAGCCCGAACGGCTGAATGGATTTGCACGAAACTTGGCAAAATTGTAGAGACTGGTAGCCCGATGTGCCTTTTGTAGGTCTCAATATATGTGCTCCAGTGGATTTTGAGAAATTAACGTTTAAAAAAAGATATATATCTGTAACAGCGGACCGGGCAGCGCTCCAGTTCGCGTACTTTTCGCGCAACGGAGCTTTGTGAAGCGAAGCTGATTGGTTCTCCGGCGTCTGTAAACATTCCAAACAGTCCGTAGCGGCCGCCATCTTGTCTCTCGGTAGGATCGAGAGACAAGCGGAGGCCAAACCGAAGGGGCAAATGACCATAAGGGGACATAGTAGATCCTCCCTGACCGTTTAGGTTTGATGTGGAGGTTTTAAAAGGGCCCCGCGGGGCAAAAAAAATATATAATAATAATAATCGAACAGCTGAATGGATTTGCACGAAACTTGGCAAAATTGTAGGGACTGGTAGCCCGATGTGCCTTTGCTAGATCTCAATATATGTGCTCCAGTGGATTTTGAGAAATTAACGTTCAAAAAAAGATATATATCTGTAACAGCGCACCGCTTCGCGTATTTTTCGCGTTACGGAGCTTTGCGAAGCGAAGCTGATTGGCTCTCCGGTGTCTGTAAACATTCCAAACAGTCCGTAGCGGCCGCCATCTTGTCTCTCGGTAGGATCGAGAGACAAGAGGAGGCCAAAGCGAAGGGGCAAATGACCATAAGGGGGCATAGTAGATCCTCGCTGACCCCCTAGGTTTGATGTGGAGGTTTTAAAAGGGCCCCGCGGGGCAAAAACAAAAAATTATAATAATAATCGAACGGCTGAATGGATTTGCACGAAACTTGGTAAAATATTAGGGACTGGTAGCCCGATGTGCCTTTGCTAGGTCTCAATATATGTGCTTCAGTGCATTTTGAGAAATTAACGTTCAAAAACAAGATATATATCTGTAACAGCTCTCCGCTTCGCGGAGATAAAATTATATCTGTATTACCTAGCTGTTGCTAACACCAGTTAGCGACGGCTAGTAGGAGATAGCGACCATCTTGGGCCCCACTTTGCATGTGAGTGATATTTATCACTAATGACATGCAAAGTGGGCATGCCAAGATGTTAGCGACTGGAAACAGTCGCTAACATCGCTATCTCCTATTATCAACTTTTGGAAATATTCGAGATAAGCGCGAATATCTCCAAAAGCTAGCACCTGCCCTGAGCAGTTCTTAGCCATGTTATCCAATGGGAGGTGGATAACATGGCTAAGAGCATTAGCTCGGTAATGCATGAATATCGCTGAGTTTTCAGCGATATTAATGCATTGCGGTCGTTTTTTATCGTATTTGCGATAAACCTTGATAATAGCAAGGTTTATCTGCGATCATTTCTGACGGTAAAAAAATCGTTGCTAAGCATCGTTAGGGATAAATATCGCTTAACTTTGGTAATATGCCCCAACGTCTGTTAACGTTCGATTCGAAGGAAATCAGGAAGTGTTGAAAAACATTGTCTGCGCCATCTTGTCTTTTTTCAAATGCCACACTTTTGTCGTGCACGGCAGCCATTTTAGATGCCTTGACCAGACCCACTCTGTGCACGCTGTCGATCCTTAGCATGGCTCCCCACCCTCGCAAGCATCTCCCCCAGGCAGTGGTCACCCCCGCTCTCTGTCTTATGCATGGGTAATAAACCTCCCCCCATCTGCGCTGCTCTTCCCTGAGAATCACACCCTGTGCCCGCCCGACACCTCCCTTTCGCCCTATTCACTACCGCACCCTCTGACACTCCTTTTCCTCTGTGTCCGATTGTCCAGGCTGGTCCTAGGGTATCAGCTAGCCCTGCAGATGTAGTTTATGGCCACAGCTGTAAAGAATCACCCCTCTTCAAAGGAGTTATAGTAGATCAAGGCCCACACTCAATGAGATCCGTCACAGCAGAAGCGTTGCTATTATCTGAAAACCATCCTGTATTGTGATTGGGGAGGGGACCGAGCCTGAAGCGGAAGATTCCAGGGATGACTCTTTGTACATCAAAGTTTTTACAATTATGTGTCACATTAAAAATATATAGCACTCCGACAAAGTAGTAAGATTATAAAACTTTAATAATTTATAAATATATACAAGAAAACAAAAATAGTAATAACATATAAACATTTTTAGGGAAAAACAACGAAGTAGCGGTCGGCTTTGCGAATAGTCCCAACGCAGCACAACGTCCAGATTTCCGGCGTGGGGCGTCGCGGGGGGTGGGTCATCAGTAGCAAACTGTTGTGCGAATAGTTCCAAGGCAGCAGAACGCGCTGAAATCTAGATGACACGAAAGTGATGTCTAGTAAGTTGCCACCCAGCAAATAACGGCGTGGGGCGTCGCGGGGGGTGGGTCATCAGTAGCAAACTGTTGTGCGAATAGTTCCAAGGCAGCAGAACGATGGCACCAAGGTGATGTCCAGTAAGTTGCCGCACTGGTTTTGGTATCCTACAATGCTGCTCCGAATAACGGCGTGGGGCGCCCCGGGGGAGGCGGCGTGAACGGGCCTCTCCAGGTGGAGTGTCATCTGTTGTAGTGGGGCGCCCCTTTACCGTTTCAGTTGCCATTCCGTCCGTTTTTGGTCCACTGTGTCAAAAGCCGCAATTCAGCTGAGTTGCGCCCACTCTTGCGGTGCAGCGATAGGCGGCTGTCACAGGACTCTCAAAATGGCGGCAGGCTCTTTCCTTTTTGGGCCTGGTCCACTGAAATGGCCCTGGGACACCTTGGAAATCGGACGCTTGTCTGCTAGGTCTTGGACCCCATTCTCGAAAGCGTCCCCTCCGCCTTGAGAATTCATCAAAAGTTTTGGGGGCCCCGACGCTTCTGGTGGGGAGCGGCTGCCATGATTGCTCGCGGAATGACCACGACGGAGCTACGAGATGGTGGTGCTCTCATGCTGACGCCAGCTTCAGTCTGAAACATCCAGAAACAAGGTGGGGCTTTCATCGTTTGGGAAAAAAAAAAGTTTTCATCCAATGAAAAGTGTTGTTTTTAGGTCATATGATCAAGCCTTCCATCATTAGGAAACCAAAAGTAAAATGAACCAATGAAAAGTTTTATAAACAAGTCACATGACCTGTTATGCGGCATAGGGTATAAAATGCGGAGAAAATACGTTGGCACGTGAGGCGGCGTCAGTAGCGGACCGATGTGCGAATAGGCCGAAGGCAATACAACGCGCCAAGATCCGGATGGCACCGAGGTGGTGTCCAGCAAGTTGCAGCACTGGTGTGGCCATCCTACAATGCTGAAAGTCGGTGTGGGGCGCCCCGTTGGCCTGTGAGTTTGCGTCAGTAGCGGACCGATGTGCGAATAGGCCGAAGGCAGCACAACGCGCCAAGATCCGGATGGTACCGAGGTGGTGTCTAGTAAGTTGTCGCACTTCTGTGGCCATCCTACAATGTTGAAAGTCGGCGTGGGGCGCCCCGTTGGCCTGTGAGATGGCGTCAGTAGCGGACCGATGTGCGAATGGGGCCAAAGGCAGCGCAACAATATTTTCTGATTTGAAGACACCACAAGGCGCTGAGATGCCAAGATCCGGATGGCACCGAGGTGGTGTCTAGCAAGTTGTGGCACTGGTGTGGCCATCGTACAATGGTAAAAGTCGGCGTGGGGCGCCCTGTTGGCCTGTGAGATGGTGTCAGTAGCGGACTGATGTGCGAATGGGGCCAAAGGCAGCGCAACAATATTTTCTGACTGACACCACAAGGCGCTGAGATGCCAAGATCCGGATGGCACCGAGGTGATGTCTAAGTTGCGGACTGATGTGCGAATGGGGCCAAAGGCAGCGTAACATTATTTTCTGTATGGAAGATACCACTAGGCGTTGAGATGCCAAGATTCGGATGGCACCGAGGTGATGTCTAGCAAGTTGCTGTACTGGTGTGGTCATCCTACAATGCTGAAACTCGGCGTGGGTCGCCCCATTAGCCTGTGAGATGGCGTCAGTAGCGGACCGATGTGCGAATAGGCCGAAGGCAGCACAACGCGCCAAGATCCGGATGTCACCGTGGTGGTTTCATAGTTGAGAGGCACTTCATCTGCAGTGGGGCGCCGAGATCCGGATGGCACCGAGGTGATGTCTAGCAAGTTGCTGTACTGGTGTGGTCATCCTACAATGCTGAAAGTCGGCGTGGGGCGCCCCATTAGCCTGTGAGATGGCGTCAGTAGCGGACTGATGTGCGAATGGGGCCAAAGGCAGCGCAACAATATTGTCTGAAGAGAAGACACCAAAAGGCGCTGACATTCCAAGATCCGGATGGCACCGAGGTGGTGTCTAGCAAGCTATGCAGTTGAGTTGTGTGCGCACTTGCGGCGAATAGGTCGAAGGCAGCATAACAATGTTTTCTGAATAGAAGACACCACAAGGCGTTGAGATTCGGTTACCACCGAGGTGATGTCTAGCAAGTTGCCGCACTGGTGTGGCCATCCTACAATACTGCTCCGAATAACGGCGTGGGGTGCCCGAAGGGGGGCGGGGGGAGGCGGCGTGAATGGGCCTTCCTAGGTGGAGGCTCGTCTGCTGTAGTGGGGCGCCCCTTTACCGTTTCAGTTGCCATTCAGCTGAGTTTCGGCTGCTCTTGATGCTACAGCGACAGGCGGCTGCAAGAGGACTCTCAAAATGGCGGCCTGTTCTTTGGATTTGGGCCTGGTCCACTAAAATGGCCCTGGGACACCTTAGAACTCGGACGCTCGATTTTTTTTTCCTTTCCTGTACATGCAAAAAAAGGTAAATGCCCGGTACGTTACACGCTTCATCTGCCACGATGAACTCTCCAGAGGAACCGAAAAAAAATATAGTTGTGGTAACTATACCATGCATCGTCATATGGAGAGGTGGCACCAATTAATTATAGTGCTGCATAAAAGAGAGATTTGGAGGAGAACCCCTGACCTGCTAGTACATTTATCAAAGAAGTGGCACTGAGAGCTTCAGAGGCAAGGGAAACGGTCCCAAATATTTAGAAGAACTTTGGAAAGATTAAAATGACATGTTTAGATTGTGGCAAATTAATTTCATGTGGACAGATGAGTGTTACTCTAATAAATACAGCATATGAACATCATCATAGTCGATGGTTGGTAGAGACATTTTGACTATATCCTGGACCTGCCCGTCCTCGCCCAAAATGGCGCCGGAATAAATGGGACTCGTAACTCCTTGTTGTGTACTGGTTGCAGAACCTTGAAATCACGAGATACGTATGCAGTTTTGAAGCACATGGCGGGCGGGGACGAGAATTGATTGAATATTTCGACATCCCTTATTGATATTAAGTTCTGATGTGTTATTGATTACTGTACTGTTGAAAGTTCGAATTAACGTCACCCATGGTACTTGCCCGCAAATGTATATCTAGATAATTTTATTGTAACTGGCCCTGTCGTATTTTAATTATAAAATGTACGTCCACCGATTCCGTAACTGTTAGACACCTTAGTTCTTGCAACCTAATGGCCCGCCCGTTACGTTCCTCTACAGTGTAAATGTCTATTCATCATATACGATTACAGTTTGCTCCGTGGCAGGCCCACGTGGTTATAGGCTCGTATTTGTATAATGAAATTTTCACAATAAAGGTTTTTAAAAGAAAACATGGTAGTAGTATATACATTGGTAAAGTTTTTAATAATAGTCACTGTTTTAGAATCATTAAAAGGCAAGTGAAATAAAGCAGACCAATTACATGAAGGGTAAAAGGTATAATACGAAGGAACGCAGTAAAGATAAATGGTCAAGGGCTGTTGTGTTTTCTACTCCTGCAACATAAAGTGATCGATAAGAATCTCATATTCAGGCGTATCGGCGACTAAGACAGCAGTTCGACCCTCTTTTGCTCAACGGCTCCGTCATGGGACGAAGAAACGCTCTTTTTCTCGAAAAAAGAATATATTTTACTTGCAGGACAGTTGTAAAATTTCCGGGAAAGTACATTAGCCTGGAACATTATAACATATATTTAAGAAAAAATAATGTTCGGAAGTAATGAAAAGCGTAATTTTTAGGTCATATGACCAAGCCTTTCATCATTACAATAAGAAAAGTAAAATGAACCAATGAAAAGTTTTATTAACAAGTCACATGACTTGTTATGCTTACGTTACGCGCTGCGCGCCCCGGATGACTTCCGGATGCGCTAACGCGGCGCGTCATATGACGCATTACGCGACAACGCAGGTCCAGAATATAGTCAAAATGTCTCCACCAACCAGCGGTCGGAACACAACCCCTTTCAGCAGGCTAAATAGTTCTGTTAAATGACAACAGAAGGGACAGGCAACAAGAACCATCAGTCAAAGAGGGGAGGGCTAGTTCTTCTCTACCGGGTTACATTGGGGCGCTACCGGAACTGATCGAATTGGTAGTCTACAGTGTTTCTGGATGTTTCAGACTGAAGCTGGGGTTAGCATGAGAGCAGCACCATTTCGTAGCTCCGTCGTGGCCATTCCGCAACCAATCATGGCAGCCGCTCTTTATCGTTGTTTTGGGCGGGGTGGGTGGCGGAGCCGAGCTGTTTTGCAGCCATCATTGTGTGGAGTTCAGTTCATCTCACTAGTTTTGTATTTGTCATGAGGGGTTGTTCCTAATGTTTCTATTTTAGCGAGGTCAAAAAGAGATCCCATTAGTGGCCTACTGATTTTGCTCGATTCCTTTTCTTTTTTTTTACACAATTTTTTGTTATCTGCAAAGACTAAACAGAGTATTGCGACTCTGTGTTTGTTTGTAAATAGAGAATGAACCAAAGAGAACTAATTCTAAAACAGTAAATACTTGGATAACAATCTATCAAATGGAGAGAGAAGCAGGCACGACGGATTACAACGGGGGCAAAGGCCTGCGTTAACTACCTTTCACTATCTGCAAAGAGAGAGTACTCCTAATAGAAATGAGGGGGGGGGCACCATTCAAAGCAGATCAGTGTGCATAAACACGAAAATGTTTTCACTTACCACGTACTTGACATTCGACAGCTTATGATATTTGCTATTAAAAAACCATTGAAATTCACTGAAAAAACCATAGGTTATAGACCATATATAGTTAGGAATTAGCATTTACAAAACCTTGAAAATTCACTGAAAAAACCATAGGTTATAGACCATATATAGTTAGGAATTAGCATTTAAAAAACCTTATTTTACTCACACAAAACCATTGAAATTCCATATATAGTTAGTTGCACTAACTATATATCGCGCACCCGCAATCCACTGCTGATCATGTCACATATTACATCATTCATGACATGGTCAGTGACATCACTGATGACATCACTGATGACATCTCAAATGACATCACTGATGACATCACTGATGACATCTCAAATGACATCACTGATGACATCACTGATGACATCTCATTTGACATTACTGATCACATCACTGATGACATCATTCATGTGATAATACGATGAACCTCTTCAGACTCTAATATAACCTTAGATACACTCAGTGTAAACAGACACTCATAGACTGTCACTCATCCATGGAGTTACTCAGACACTTAGTCAGTCATGCAAAGAATCAATCACACCTCCATTTCCTCAACTATACAGTTATACACACCTTACTTATTCAAACATATACTAAAACATATTTACTCACTTATACAATCCTGGATACAAGTTCACAATGATCCATACGGCCACTCACACATTCACTGGCTCTTATGCACAGTTATTTATATATGTCAACTCTCACATGTACTGTGTTTTACATATGTACTTACTTTGACATGTAGCACTGAGATATCCATTCACTCACCAATACACTCATGCACACAGTCAACCGCCCATACAGCTGTTTCCACATGCACTTTTGAACCCATACATCTAGTCAATCAACTGCTCACACATCTATGCAGAGAGTCATACACCTCCCAGCCACCCACACACACACTCAGTCTCCCATACAAATGCTTGGGCAACCAATCAATAACCCATACAGTTAATCATATAGCTAATGATCAACACATGCAGCAGTTTACAGAACAACAGACATAATGATGCACAAATTAAGACAGTTTAGTCACTAACCCATGCACTCAGTGAGACACATTTAATCAGTCACTCATACATTCAGCCATGCCCCTACTAAATCCTTCATCAAGACACTTATACATCCACTCATTCTTCAATATGTAAGACATATTTTAACTTTACAGAATTATACAGTCACTGGATGTAGTCATCAGTGATGTCATTTGAGATGTCATCAGTGATGTCATCAGTGATGTCATTTGAGATGTCATCAGTGATGTCATCAGTGATGTCATTTGAGATGTCATCAGTGATGTCATCAGTGATGTCACTGACCATGTCATGAATGCTGTAATATGTGACATGATCAGCAGTGGATTGTGGGTGTGCGATATATAGTTAGTGCAACTAACTATATATGGAATTTCAATGGTTTTGTGTGAGTAAAATAAGGTTTTTTAAATGCTAATTCCTAACTATATATGGTCTATAACCTATGGTTTTTTCAGTGAATATATATATGATGAAACAGTCCCTGCCACTCTCGCCTGGAGCCCAATCCTGGATACCGCAGCGCAGAAGAAGAAGGAGACCCAAGTGCAGGTGAGCAGTGTATTTTATTTCGTCGGGGAGACGGCACACCTCAGCATATATATATATCATAAACAAAGGTTCCCCAAAAGAGGGGGTTACACACCATGGGGTACACGCACACTCTCCGCAGGCGGCAGCAGTGGTGACAGGCTGTGCGCGTTTCATGCCATACGCGTTTCGAGCTCCCTCGAGCTCTTGTTCACTGGCAGGAACGAGGCTAGAAGCAGACATTGAAGAACATAATTTATTTCGGTAAAGAGTCCCGCCCCAGTGGGCGTTGCTACTGGCATTGTGGTCCTGGTAGTCCATTATACTGCCACACAGACTCCTTTAGTGTTCTCTTACCAAGTGGCTTGCCGCTTCTGCCTCGTAGTTGAAAATAATTCCCATTAGGTTGAAAAGCGTTAACAGCACCGCTTACACGCTGCCAAATCTTCCTGCGGTTCAGGCCCCCATGGTCCTATGCAGCGCTTGAAGTACAAGCATCAAGGAATGCTCCAATGGCATCAGGACCTCCTCGCGGCCGGACCAGTCGCTTAAACATCATAAACAAAGGTTGCCCAAAAGAGGGGGTCACACACCATGGGGTACACGCACACTCTCCGCAGGCGGCAGCAGTGGTGACAGGCTGTGCGCGTTTCAGGCCATACGCGTTTCGAGCTCCCTCGAGCTCTTGTTCACTGGCAGGAACGAGGCTAGAAGCAGACATTGAAGAACATAATTTATTTCGGTAAAGAGTCCCGCCCCAGTGGGCGTTGCTACTGGCATTGTGGTCCTGGTAGTCCATTATACTGCCACACAGACTCCATTAGTGTTCTCTTACCAAGTGGCTTGCCGCTTCTGCCTCGTAGTTGAAAATAATTCCCATTAGGTTGAAAAGCGTTAACAGCACCGCTTACACGCTGCCAAATCTTCCTGCGGTTCAGGCCCCCATGGTCCTATGCAGCGCTTGAAGTACAAGCATCAAGGAATGCTCCAATGGCATCAGGACCTCCTCGCGGCCGGACCAGCCGCTTAAACATCATAAACAAAGGTTGCCCAAAAGAGGGGGTCACACTCCATGGGGTACACGCACACTCTCCGCAGGCGGCAGCAGTGGTGACAGGCTGTGCGCGTTTCAGGCCATACGCGTTTCGAGCTCCCTCGAGCTCTTGTTCACTGGCAGGAACGAGGCTAGAAGCAGACATTGAAGAACATAATTTATTTCGGTAAAGAGTCCCGCCCCAGTGGGCGTTGCTACTGGCATTGTGGTCCTGGTAGTCCATTATACTGCCATACAGACTCCATTAGTGTTCTCTTACCAAGTGGCTTGCCGCTTCTGCCTCGTAGTTGAAAATAATTCCCATTAGGTTGAAAAGCGTTAACAGCACCGCTTACACGCTGCCAAATCTTCCTGCGGTTCAGGCCCCCATGGTCCTATGCAGCGCTTGAAGTACAAGCATCAAGGAATGCTCCAATGGCATCAGGACCTCCTCGCGGCCGGACCAGCCGCTTAAACATCATAAACAAAGGTTGCCCAAAAGAGGGGGTCACACACCATGGGGTACACGCACACTCTCCGCAGGCGGCAGCAGTGGTGACAGGCTGTGCGCGTTTCAGGCCATACGCGTTTCGAGCTCCCTTGAGCTCTTGTTCACTGGCAGGAACGAGGCTAGAAGCAGACATTGAAGAACATAATTTATTTCGGTAAAGAGTCCCGCCCCAGTGGGCGTTGCTACTGGCATTGTGGTCCTGGTAGTCCATTATACTGCCACACAGACTCCATTAGTGTTCTCTTACCAAGTGGCTTGCCGCTTCTGCCTCGTAGTTGAAAATAATTCCCATTAGGTTGAAAAGCGTTAACAGCACCGCTTACACGCTGCCAAATCTTGCTGCGGTTCAGGCCCCCATGGTCCTATGCAGCGCTTGAAGTACAAGCATCAAGGAATGCTCCAATGGCATCAGGACCTCCTCGCGGCCGGACCAGCCGCTTAACCCCTTCAGTGCTAATGACAAGGGTAACTCATCATGGAGTTTCCATTGATTTCAATGGAAAGTCAATGGACCTACATGCACACCCCTTAGCAGCCAAGTGGTTAAACATCATAAACAAAGGTTGCCCAAAAGAGGGGGTCACACACCATGGGGTACACGCACACTCTCCGCAGGCGGCAGCAGAGGTGACAGGCTGTGCGCGTTTCAGGCCATACGCGTTTCGAGCTCCCTCGAGCTCTTGTTCACTGGCAGGAATGAGGCTAGAAGCAGACATTGAAGAACATAATTTATTTCGGTAAAGAGTCCCGCCCCAGTGGGCGTTGCTACTGGCATTGTGGTCCTGGTAGTCCATTATACTGCCACACAGACTCCATTAGTGTTCTCTTACCAAGTGGCTTGCCGCTTCTGCCTCGTAGTTGAAAATAATTCCCATTAGGTTGAAAAGCGTTAACAGCACCGCTTACACGCTGCCAAATCTTCCTGCGGTTCAGGCCCCCATGGTCCTATGCAGCGCTTGAAGTACAAGCATCAAGGAATGCTCCAATGGCATCAGGACCTCCTCGCGGCCGGACCAGTCGCTTAAACATCATAAACAAAGGTTGCCCAAAAGAGGGGGTCACACACCATGGGGTACACGCACACTCTCCGCAGGCGGCAGCAGTGGTGACAGGCTGTGCGCGTTTCAGGCCATACGCGTTTCGAGCTCCCTCGAGCTCTTGTTCACTGGCAGGAACGAGGCTAGAAGCAGACATTGAAGAACATAATTTATTTCGGTAAAGAGTCCCGCCCCAGTGGGCGTTGCTACTGGCATTGTGGTCCTGGTAGTCCATTATACTGCCACACAGACTCCATTAGTGTTCTCTTACCAAGTGGCTTGCCGCTTCTGCCTCGTAGTTGAAAATAATTCCCATTAGGTTGAAAAGCGTTAACAGCACCGCTTACACGCTGCCAAATTTTCCTGCGGTTCAGGCCCCCATGGTCCTATGCAGCGCTTGAAGTACAAGCATCAAGAAATGCTCCAATGGCATCAGGACCTCCTCGCGGCCGGACCAGTCGCTTAAACATCATAAACAAAGGTTGCCCAAAAGAGGGGGTCACACACCATGGGGTACACGCACACTCTCCGCAGGCGGCAGCAGTGGTGACAGGCTGTGCGCGTTTCAGGCCATACGCGTTTCGAGCTCCCTCGAGCTCTTGTTCACTGGCAGGAACGAGGCTAGAAGCAGACATTGAAGAACATAATTTATTTCGGTAAAGAGTCCCGCCCCAGTGGGCGTTGCTACTGGCATTGTGGTCCTGGTAGTCCATTATACTGCCACACAGACTCCATTAGTGTTCTCTTACCAAGTGGCTTGCCGCTTCTGCCTCGTAGTTGAAAATAATTCCCATTAGGTTGAAAAGCGTTAACAGCACCGCTTACACGCTGCCAAATCTTCCTGCGGTTCAGGCCCCCATGGTCCTATGCAGCGCTTGAAGTACAAGCATCAAGGAATGCTCCAATGGCATCAGGACCTCCTCGCGGCCGTACCAGCCGCTTAAACATCATAAACATCATGCCCTGTTCTGCTACGCCTATGTGGGCGGGACTATGTAATTGAATAAATTAAATGTTCCACTTTAAACCGCTTTCCACAATTCATTTGACGAGAGCCAGTTAACAAGAGAATTACCTTCTCGAAATGCGTATGGCAGTCACGCTACAGGAAACGGAGAGCTGGCTGAAGGGTCTGCTGCCAGTGGCTGTGTGTGTTAACCCCTTCACAGTGCGATATCCTCTTTTGGGCAACCTGTGTTTTTGATGTATAGCGGCAGCCTAGCCGCGAGGATGTCCCGCCGCGATCTGTGCGGATCCATGGCGTTCAATATGCCGAGCGCCGTTTGGAAGTGAAGGGGACCTAGCTGCTGGATGTACATTGGCGGACTTGGAAGCAGCCCTTTGAGTTTCATGTGCCCACTTGGGTAAGACATTTTAGTGAACTCTTCAATGTGCAAAGTGGTTCCCAACCGGGTTTTGGATGGAACTGTGTCAAGCTACTATGGGCACTACTACACTGACCAGCATGCCCTGTTCTGCTACGCCTATGTGGGCGGGACTATGTAATTGAATAAATTAAATGTTCCACTTTAAACCGCTTTCCACAATTCATTTGACGAGAGCCAGTGAACAAGAGAATTACCTTCTCGAAACGCGTATGGCAGTCACGCTACAAGAAACGGAGAGCTGGCTGAAGGGTCTGCTGCCAGTGGCTGTGTGTGTTAACCCCTTCACAGTGCGATATCCTCTTTTGGGCAACCTGTGTTTTTGAGATATATATATATATATATATATATATATATATATATATATATATATATATATATATATATATATATATATATATATATATTAAATATGAATATATATATATATATATATATATTTATGTAAGTACTGACGACCCTCAAAGATGATAGTTTCATCCTGGCATGTCTGGTACCACCAAATATATATTTTCCACACCACTAGCTCCACTAATAATGGCAGGATGCCATACGATTATAGCAAGCGTTCAGTTTCCTCTGAACTGTCTTAGAGAGCATTGAAAGTTAAGAACTGACACTTTCAGAAGCTTTCATTACTGTTTCCCACTGTTCAATGAGTGTAACTCCTCTCCATTGCGCAATTGGCCCAGTGATTCTGTTCCCATCTCCTCCAACGCCATCAAAACTGCACGTCTAGCTACTGGTTCTAGTTCAAGTTGGCTCTTTAGTGGATTTTCAGATGTGATTGCTGCCTTTTCGTGACGTCTGACCAGCACTCTGTGCCAGCAATATCCAGCCACTCCAAAGAACTTACCATTCACTTCATGCTTTTATTGAGATCTAAAAAGTTGCATCAACACATTTTCAAACTCCGCTCACTTCAAAGACGTACCTCATGTCATAGTTATTCATGCTGTGTAGCCATCTAGAGACCCATTACAGTTGAATTGCCAAATAATATACCTTCAAATTTAGGGGCGCACAATCACTCTAAGCCTTAGGAAATTGCAAATTCCACAATAATACCCTCTGTCTTTTATTCCCCCTCCCGGTATAAGGTCAACTACAACACCGTTAATTTCTCCGAAGGAATGCTTCGGTAGGCTTATGGCAGCAAAGTACAAACTTTTATGAGCGATGACAATGAACATTTTTGGCTTACACTCCTCCCCCTCAGGGCCTTCAGGGGGAGCTTATTCCAGAACTTCACAGACTTGAGAGTAGTGGCTATAGCCATGGATAAAGTTCCCGCCACTAGTTTAGAATCGCTGTGATAAATGTGGAACCTAGATAACAAAAGATGGACACCTCCTCTTGGGTTGCTCTGAGGGAGCCAGATAAATGCATGGCCTCTGAGGAAATACACATGATTTTCTAATAATCATCTTCCGCCTAAATATTTCTGCAAAGTATGTGAGAGCTTCCAACAGCTGCCCCAGGTCTCTCTGTGCATCATTCAGATACAAGAACACATTATCTGCACAAAGAGAAATCAAGTGCCTACATTTACCTAGCCTTAAATCTCATTGATCCTCGTGCTCGTGAAACCAAGTGGCCATTGGTCCCACTCCAAGCAAAACATTAAAGGGGAGAGGGAACGGCCCTGCCTAGCTATGCTTGTGTGAATACCCTATCACTTCTCACCACTACTCTACGGTCCGTATACAGCAATCTTCTTTCTACACCAAAGCCTAGCTCCTTTGATACTAAATTAGGTATTCCCAGGTCAATGTTCCAACTGTTTTCTCCATATCAATAGACTCTGTGACAGGCAGTCTTTCATTTGATGGGCATTCACTGGGAACATGGAGCAGACCCCTGACTTTAGTCGTCCTGCACCACGTTGGAACAAAATCCCAAAATTCTGGATGTAATAAAACAGTGAGTAGCCTGCTCACTCTAATCTTAATATTTTATAATCTGTGGTTAATAGTGAAAGAGGGCAGTAAAAAGATAGATTGCCAATAGCAGAGACTGTTGAGCGCATGCCATCAATCACCCTTGTATTTTTTCTCTGTGGATCTTTTTGAATCATTGCATTTTACTTTCATGTTCAAATTATAGCAATTAAGTATACATCTGTAACATATATTTCTAGCAGGTACTGAATGATTCCTGTTCATTGTGCTGTCATAACTGTAAATACACATGAAGGAACGATATTAGTGTCATGCAGAAATAGAGATAGAAGGTGGCTTGACTTGTTCACCTCAATTCTTTAACGATCTTCAAGACACTGCATTTAGATCTAGAGACTGTCCACCACAGATATTATACAAGACTAGAATACATTTTTCCACAGCTCTCTATTAAAAATTGACAGCAAACTGAACCACAATATATTTGCCTCACATTGGCCTCTTTTTTAGTCTCGATAAAGGTAGAAAATAACATCCCTCTTCCATGATTATTAGGTAGGGTATTAGGTAGGGATATTGCGAATTTGGTAATGGTAGCTCCTCCCCTGCATGTATGTTTTAAACATGTACATAAAAGTCGTACTTCCGTACTAAGACTGCAGAGATGCTGGGTGGCATTGTGTATTGTCATGTGTGTGTTATTCGTGCTTTCCTTCTATTGGTTCTAAGGCTAACTATTAATATGAAACCTAAAAGCAAGCAAAACCTAGTGCATAAAATAATACTTTATACAATTGTAATTGCAATTGCTAAAGAAAAATGTACTCCAATTTTTTTGTTTAGTAACGAGTTATTCATGTTGAAAGTCCAGGACAGGTACCCTGTAAGTACTTTGCTGTTATGTGCAACAACGTCCTTTTCCACCATCCTTGCTATTGTCTTCAGTTTTTTTTGTTCATGATTGAACAGAATGTAAAGCTGTCTCAGTTCTTGCTAGGCGCACCGAGCTTTCTGAAGATGTATTACATTAATGCCTCATCATGGAATTGCACTCCTTACAATATATTACTGTAATACATCTTCAGAGAACTCAAAGGATGAGACTGTCATCCAGGAACAGGTCTAGAGGCAGGCGCAATCCAATTACATGGCACAGCCATTGTTATCTTGCAGCCTGCCAGCTGGAATGCTCAACATAACATCCCCCTCTGTCTGATTATTAAGAAAAACATTCTGAGTAAGGGTTTTCTTTTTGGCGCTTGCTATGATCAGGTTAGAGGAAAGTGGTGGTTATCTGCGCGAATAGAGCATTAAAAAAAGGAAACCTCACAAATTGACAAATGTGTACGAAGAAAGTCAACCACAGGTGCAGCACTGGTCTAATATTATCATATACTCAGAAACAGGTCATTGTGGCTATAACATGAAAAGTAAGCTGTGTCTTTTAATTCGCTATGGGAAGCAGGCCAGAGTTTGCGGTGGCATCCAGTCTGCTGGCACAGAGGCACTCGCTCCTTCAGTGTTCCCTGGGATATCAATTTCTGGGAGAAACTTCACTTTGTCTCTATTCAGAATGCTGAGTAATGTGGTCATATGTAAGTGGTTTTAGTTGATGCAGAATTACCGCCGGTGGCGCAGGAGACTGCTTCATATTTACAAGTAAGCAGTAAGCCACTTTTTTGGCTCGATGCTTCCTTGTAAATGTTGTTCCCTTCAATGCAGTTATTTGCATTAAAGGGGTGAGAGAGCACAAATCTGAAAAAATGTAGAAGTGCACCATATTTACAAGCACGTTGTATTAGTTCAGAATAGAATACACAAGAGTGTCAAAACTATAGAGTGAAGATATATATATGAGTGTTTAATTAGAATAGGGATACATATATCAGTGTGAAAAACTAATGTAGAGATTTGTAAAAATGTTAGGATGATGTTGGAGTCTCACGTTATGGGGCTGGGTGAAAAAGAAATGTAATTCTGCAAACCATGGAAATGTGTAGGCCACATGGCATTTCACAAGAAACGAAAGATGCTGCTACACTTTTAAGTAACTTGGATTCTAATGTCATTTTACTGCAAAGTATTATTAATCATAGAATTGAAATGTTTTAAATAGATGTGTTACATTATAGTAATGTGTGTTAGTTAGAATATTGTTTAAACAAAGAACATTAAATGTGCACAGTGTAGAGGCCCGTTTCATGTAATTTAGTAGGCATAAATAGATAAAGTTGCTTCTTTGATCTGTATGTGCTCGTTAGAGAAAAGTCGTGCTAGACACTAACTGTAAATCCTGTTTAAATGGTTTATGACTTGGAGATATGGTGGAGGCCGGAATTTGGGGCCCACATAGAAAGTGTCTTTTGCGGGTGCGAGGGGGTTTTATCAGGAAAGTGATGAATAGACTTTTGTTCAAGAGAGCCAGGCACAGGCCTGTAGGAGTCTTCAGGAATTTCTAGGGGGTACCGTCTTGCCGGAGAGAAGCCTGGGAAGCAAGGTCAACTTTAACGAAGGGTCCCGAGGAGTACCAGCATGGAAGTTGCCGCCAGAACCAACACCACGTGAGAGGCGTCTCCAGGGGCGTTCCTATTGGAAAAGTGATTTTGTATTAGGGACAGCACCCCGGGGTGGAGTTAGAGCAGACGATCTGAGGAACCTAAGAGAGCGGATGGGTAGGCAGATAGGGAACTACAAGACTTCGACTTAGAGACAAAGACTAAGGGAAGTGTGTGATCTTCTTTGGAAGTCACCACGGCTGACACCTTTTTAGGTTAAGATCTTGCTAAGTAGGGATGTCATTTAGTCTAGTGTAGGGACAGTCTAACCTGATTTCTTTCCTTTCTGTAAATGACTCATAAGCTACAGCTTGTGTTCATCCTCGTAACTTTGTTAATTCTAGAATTGGTTTTGGTGATATTCTTTTGCCGACTGAGAGCATTCAGAAAATTCATGTTTGTATTGATACCCGTATATCTTTTGAATCTCATTTTGAGATGTTTGTATCTCCAGTTAAGTTTGGCTTTGTAATAAACTTTTAAAACTTTTAAGCTTCAGTGGTTCTTTAGAGTGGAGTAAGTCTTTAACTGATTAACCTAGTAGTGGATTGCCTTTTACTCAATGACAGGTACCAACGGTTCAGTTGACCTGAGTTGGGATCTAGATCTATAACTATAGACTAGAAATCCCGCGTTAACAGTTGGTAGCAGAGTAGGATGGTTACCTTCTTGAGGAAGGTGATCTAGACTAGGTTAGTTTACCCCAAGGTCCCTAGAGCTCGAGAGGTGGCCTGCCGAAGAAGGTGCTGACGGCGCGAGGGAAAAGCAGCAGTATCGGACGAGAGTGAGTATAACAAGGGTCATGCGTGGACAGATTGCGGTGTTTTGTGTTGTATTTGTATTGTAATGTCATGCGGAGTTGAATGCCTGTAGTGTGATTGTGAGAAGGTTGTGAGCACGCGCAACCTGGTAAAATCTTAAGTTCGGGGTAGAGCTTAAGTGGTTCGGGTGTATCGAACATCCAGAGTAATTGTCAACCAGAGTAAGGAGGTCATGAGGTACCATTGACCGCCGCAGGACCGAGATAGGGGGAGTGTAAGAGTGAGTGTGTGAGTAACGGACGCTGGTTGAAAGTTACTGTGTGTAAGTAACCTATCAGAGAAGGCTATTGTCTGGACGTAAACGGAAAGACATTTCGTCAGTTAAGGTGACAATTACAGATAGACTGTGGGCGTACAGTCAAGAAAAGTGATCGCTTGGACGGAAGTAATCATTTTTCAGAGTATGAATGGGACGCATGCATGACCGCGGAGACGAGCTGAGTAAGGAGGGGAACTGCTGCGAAGGGGGACGAGTGACGTCAGCGAGAGCCGCGCTGAGATAGGCCGGTTAGTGAGAAGCCGTGCTGTGATAGGGCGGTTGGTGTGACGTCAGTGAAAAGCCGCGTTGTGATAGGGCAGTTAGCGAGAACCGTGCTGAGATTGGTGGATTGTCATTAGGAAGTAAACAAACGCGGAGAAAATAGAAATTCTGTAGGTTTTGAACATGAAGTGTTTTAAATGTTTGAGAGGGATTTTTAAGAGAAAAAGAAGGAACTCATTACGGGGAAGAGGCACCGCCAGAGGGTACACCAGCTTACTATATGGCAACGAATGTTGGCTTGCATACTATACTATGGATTAGTGAATGGAGCAAGATTTCGGAAGGGAATGAGGAACTGACGTTTCCTAAGTATGGAACGTTTAGGTTAGAGGCTTTACATCGGCTGAAAGCAATTATGTCCTCATTGAATCCTTCGCCTAGACCAACACAGTTTGAGGCCCTTAATGCGTGGATTAGGGCGGCACACGACAGAAATCTGAACAGGCGCCAAGAAAGGTTGAAGCGATCAGTAAGGGCAGTGCGAGATGCCCAATGGGATGCGGACGCCAAGAGATGGAGGGTACAGGCTATTGAGGTGGATAAGTTGTACCCAGTGAGAGAGGTGACAGGAGAAAAGAGGCTCATGGAAGAGGATGAGGAGAGCGAGTCGGAGGACAACTTGATAAACAGACTGCTAATAGATAGACCGCCTCCAAACGTTGGGGAGACAGAAAGTAACGAACTCCCAAGGGGAGGTGGGGCCGCCATAGAGGGGTATAGACCACTCCCTATATCGGAGTGGACACCTACCAAAGGTGAGGAAACACCTCAACCTAGTACAGTACAGAGTGTAGTCAGAAGATTTGTGGTACAGAAGACGCCAATCACTGAGAAGGTTGAGTCTTACGGGTTGCCAGACGCTCTACAAGTACCCGTTACCATAGGTCCTATAGTATCGATTTACAACCCCGAGAGAGACAGAGAGGAAGAACAGATGTGGTTAGACAGAGAAAGAGTTGAAATGGAAAGGAGAAATAACATGACAAATGCCTGGAGGCAATTGCCAGGACCAGTGACGTGGAGCACCCCATTTGATTCAGCAGTGGGTCCCGCAGAAGAAAAGGGGGGTCAGAGAGGACCGATGGACCTGAGGGGACCACGGCCGAAATCCTTTAAGGAGCTGAGAGCTGACTTGAGAGAATGGGATGGGTCCACAGAAGCACCAGCCCACAGGTCAAGAACAGGGGCTGAGTGGGGAAGTCGAGGCAACGGAACATTGTCTCACTGCGGGGCTAGCGCAAGCAGCCAGGAGTGGGATGGTAACAGCCCGGAGAGTAGAGGAGTTATACGTCATATTGACGGTGGAAATGGGCAGGAGAGAAGGGAGAGAAGTACAGAATGTGGAGAGACGTCCCGTCTCCTTACAAGTGAGGGAGACCGAAGGACACAAGAGTACAGGGATAGGTTTAGATGTACTCACCATGCACCTAATGATAATGTACAGCACTGGAGTCGTGGGAGCATGGGGAACAGTGAAGTATCTTGCCATAGGTCGAGAGATCAGAGACCACCGGCAAATGATGAAGAAAGGGGGACTAACGGAATGTCTTACCATGTATCTAGGGAAACCATGCAGGATGGGACTTGTGGGATTATGAGAAATGGGAAAGTGTTTCACCATACACCCAGAGAGGATGGAACTGCATGGGACCTGGAGAGATGGGAACATGGGAGGACTCATCATAACTCGCCTGAGCCTTAGGAACCATAGGTTGCAGTATTCAGACCAAGACTTAGATGAGAAGAGAACTACAGGATTAAAAACACATATAAGGGAGCTGATAACAGGAATAAGAGCGTGGAGAGATCTGGACAAATGGGAAGAGAGGTGGTCCAAAAAGGGAACTGTTAGGCGGAGTACGAATGTGATGTCTCCGGAGGAAAGACTAATGCAGATGGAGGCATTCCCTTTGCGGGAAATATCGAATGGGAATTATGTACATGTGCCCTGGAGTAGGGGAGATTTGGCTGCATTTACCAACTCATTTCCGAAATTAAGGGAGAACCCGGTCGAATGGTACAAGCAGGTAGAGAGGTTTGTGAAGATCTCGAAAGTATTGTGGATTGATTTGAACACCTTGTTTGACATTGTGGTCCCAGGAGACTTGTGGATGACATGCAAGGTTAGCGTCGAGTGGCCAAATGCAGAACCAGAAAGGAATCCCCGTACTAATGGACCGTCAAAAACAGTAATGTTGAAATACGATAGGGTAATGACATGGCTGAAGGAAAAGGTGCCACCACAAGACATAGATTGGGTAAAAATTGACCGAACAAGACAGGAACCAAAGGAAACAGTCCATGAGTATTATGAGCGATTGCTGAAAGCATTCAAACAATACAGTGGACTAGATGTAATGGACCCCAAGGATATAGGACAGTTTGTATCAAAGTTTGTTTTGGGGTTGAGACCTGATATTTGTCTGATGATTCAGCAGCATCTAATTTGTTGGCAAAACAAACCCTTGGATGAGATTTTGAGATATGCAAGATACTGTAGTGATGAGATAGAGTCCAAAGCAAAGAAATTAAAGGAAAAATTGATGGTAGTGCAGATGCAGTCAGCTGGAAAGGGTGGACAGCACCAACAGGGAACAGGGACAATGGGACGAAAACCAAACGGACAGAATAGAGGCAGCGAGGAAAACCCGAGACCTAGAATAGACCTTGCTACGTTGAAGAAAACTACAAAGTGTCATCAGTGTCACCAGGTGGGACATTGGAGACGCGAGTGTCCCTATAACCCTGAAAATGGAGAGATAGAGGTAGAGGAGGAAGTTCAGGAAGTTCCAGTTCAAAGGGTGACAGTGACAAGAAGTAATGTGGCCAAAGGGGGGACTTCGGCTCCACGAACTCAGTTCCCTCAGCCACCAAAGATTACGTCTGGAGGAAAGGTCTATAGACAAATGCCTTTGTTCACAGGTAAAGAAGAGTGTTACTACGTTGATCCATTGACGGGACGACGTGTAAGTAGAGAGGAGGACTGTACCCTCGGGACAGTTCTAGAAGTGGATCAAAGGGGACCGTTTGTTGAGGCTGAAGTGGCAGGGTGTCCTACAACATTCTTGGTGGATACTGGAGCTACTCCATCAACTTTGAGATCGGCAGTGGTTCCAGGTCTACCAATGTCGGGGGAAACGATCCAGGTGGTAGGAGTTGCAAATAAGAGAATGAATAGCCCTTTGACGGAACCAGTGTCAGTGAAAATAGGAAACTACTCGGATGAACATCAATTTGTGGTATGTGATTCTAGTCCTGTGTGTCTGTTAGGAAAGGACTTATTGTGCAAACTGAATTGCACCATATACTGCACACCTCAGGGAGTAGAGGTAGAGACGACAGATGATGACGCTACCTTTATTTATTTATTTATTTATTTATTGTGATTTATATAGCGCACTATAACCCAGAGGTCTCTAAGCGCTTTGTTAGGATCAGCTAGACAATAAAGAGGATGCATCAGATTCCGATTAGCGGCGGTCCCACGCTTGCTGGAAAAGCACAGTTTTTAATTTCTTACGAAAGGGCATTAAGTTTGTCTCATTACGGAGTTCCAGCGGTAGTTTGTTCCACATGGCTGGCAGAGTATGTGAAAACGCACGGCCACCCACCGTGGTCAGTCTGCAGCGCGGTTGAACAAGATAGATGGAGTCAGCCGATCTGAGCACCCTCCCGGGTTTATAGAGGGCCAAGCGTGATTTCAAATAGGTGGGTGCCCTCCCATAGAGAGCTTTATGGACAATGCAAAGCCCCTTGAACATCAACCTCTGCCTAACTGGCAACCAATGAAGTTCCCGCAGGAGAGGGGATGCCCTAGTGTTCCTCGGTTTCTTAAAAATGAGCCTAGCGGCATCATTTATAACCATCTGCATTCTGTTTAAAAGACTCTGTGGAAGTCCTATGTACAACGAATTGCCATAGTCCAACCTGGCTAGAATCATTGCAGAAACCGCACTCCTTAGTGTAGAAAAAGAGAGCAGCGAGGAAACTTTCCTGAGTTGTCGGAGAAGGCCAATGCAACTGCCCACCACAGCTATAACTTGTTTTTTCATGGACAGCTTACTGTCCACCTGGATGCCCAGGCTCTTGACCACCTCTGCCGGTTCCGGGGGCACGCCCAGCTCCCCGGGCCAGAAACGATCGCACCAAGGGTTGCCCGCGATAGTAATTGGCAACACCTCGGTTTTGTCCGGGTTGATTTTTAGGGAATTACTGGACATCCAGTTAGCAGTGCTTCTCAGAATGTTTTGCAATCTAATAAAAGCATTCTGGCTATCATCCAATTGGATGATAATCTGAGTGTCATCAGCGTAGTTGTAAACCTGACAGTCCATTTGATTAAGCATTAGAATCAAAGGCTGCAGGTATAAATTGAACATTAGGGGAGACAGAGCAGACCCCTGTGGAACTCCGCACGTGATCGAGGTTGCGGTGGAAAGCATGTCACCTAATTGCACTCTCTGCATTCTCCCTTGAAGGAAGGAGGTGAACCATGCCAGTGCTGAGCCCTGAATGCCGAAATCCCTCATCCGCGACAAAAGTTGTTCATGACACACGGTATCAAATGCCGCGGAGAGGTCCAGCAGCACCAGGGCCCCCGGGATTTTCTTGTCTGCTCTGTTCCTAAGCTCATCTACGATTGACAACATCACCAGCTCCGTGCTATGGTTAGCACGGAAGCCTGCTTGGTTCGGCTCTAGCAGCATATTGCTTTCCAGGTGTTCCGATAGCGTAGTGAGGACATGCTGCTCCAGTACCTTCGCCAGGAACGGTAACTGGGAAATTGGTCTGAAATTTTTCAGACATTTCGCATCCGCCCCCGGTTTTTTTAGCAAAGGAATCAAACGGGCTTCCTTAAAAGAGGAGGGCACTTGTCCAATTTGTAAGGAAAGGTTCAAAAGACTCAGCACATCTTCCTCTATACCAGGGAGCGCGAGTTTAAACACTTCAGGTGGACAAGGATCCAACCTGGAGCCCGACTTGACCCGCCCCAAGAGAGGGACCAAACTATCCTTTGTAATCCAGGGTAGAGTGGAGAGCACAGTTGTAACTGGCAATCTAGCTGGAATGGCCACAGGTGGACAGTCAATTTGCGGGGTTGCCACAATTTCAGTAACCAAGTCAGTGATTTTGTTGGTGAAAAAATCCTGGAATTTCTGGCAATTCTCCTGGCTAAAGTCCGGAGACTGTTCCTTATTCTTCCTGAGCTCCGTAAGGACTCGGAAGACTTCTTTCTGAGGATTCGTAGCTGTAGAGATCCTCTCCTCATAGAACTCGGACTTCCTGGCTATAATAGCTTGCTTGTAGCTCGCGAGAGCCAGTGTGTAGCTGCTCCGAGAATCAGGACTATAATTTTTGCGCCATATTCTTTCCAGCTTACGTAGCCCACGTTTCTTTGCTCTAAGTGAATCATTATACCATGGGGCACCTCGTTTTCTATCCACTAGGTTCACCTTACAGATCGGCGCTACTTTATCCATGGCCTTCCGGAGTTTATCCATGAGTACCTCACAAAGAGCCTCTGGGTTATGGGGGCAATTGTTGGAAAGGGGATTGGTGCGGAGGAGATGTATCATTTTATCACCATCAATTTTGTTCCACTTCCTGACTGCCTTCCACCCTCCCTTAGTTGTTGTTCTCTGTCTGTCCACCAATATCTTACCTTTTACCAAATGGTGATCGGACCATACACATGGCTGGGCCGTTGCCATGTCCTGATCGGGAACTGTTGACCACACCAGGTCCAGGGTATGTCCCTTGGAATGGGTTGGACCCCTTACAAGTTGGACCAGATCCAGTGAAGTTAATGCCTCCTCGATCTGTAACGCCTGGCCGTCTTTCGGGACCTTCTCCCAGTGGTAGTTAAGATCACCCATAATCACTACCTTATCATATCTTGAGCGAATGTCCTGGGCCAGTCTTGTAAACAAATCGGGGAATTCAGGTGAAGTCCACGGAGGACGGTAGACTAGCAAGATAGCCAGACAGTCAATCCCTAGATTCATCTTAACACCCATCACTTCAGCCCCCCCTAAATTTTCCGTCAAAAACCTTTCGACCAACAGGCGTGAGTTATAAAGGAGGGCAACACCTCCCCCCCTCTTCGCTCCAGTTCTATTATAGAAAAGTGCCGAAAAGTCGGGTGGCAGGGAGGCAACGAGATCCGGCGTAGAGGAATCCTCTAGCCATGTTTCGGTTAGTCCTAGGAGGTCTAATTCACCACCTTCTAAAAGGGTAAAAACCTCTAAATTATGTCGTTGCAAGGAACGTGTATTAAGTAGGCCATAGCGTAAGCTTTGGACCTTGCCCGGATCCTTCCGACCAGCATGAGAGGTAGGGACCCTAAAGAGCCCCTCACGAACGAGTAAGGCAGCGCATTCTGGGCTGATAGCAGTATTTCCAAAGTGCAGAGACTCCAACTCACCTCTAGTATATATCAGATGTGGACCAGGGGTCATGGCCCCGGGCCCCGGCAGGTCACGGATGGGCACAGATGGGCTTGCCTCTGGCGAGCCTCCGGCGCGCCCACGCTGCGCGCATACGCTGCGCGCTTGCATGGGGGCACAATTAAGTAGCCTCCAGCGTGCGCCTTCGCAAGGCAGCAACTAGGCTGTCAACCACAATGGCGTCCCAAAGCGGCACTACCTCCCCCAAGACCCGCTCAACAGCGGTGTGATCTCCTATTAAGTGCGGGTATGTCCTAACACAACCCCAGCGACAAGCGGAATCCACAAAGTAAGTTAAAATTAATTAATTATTTTCGCATTAAAAAAGCGCTGTGCTCGCGCTAGTCAGCAGCATAAAATTAATCACCAGCAGCCTCAATATCACGGCGCTTGCCTAACCTTTAAAGTTGTAAATTCGAGAACATGCATAGAACTGTATCCTACACTGACAGTGGAGGAGCTCCCATGGGATTTACGAGGTGCAGTGTCATCCGAAGTATGGGATTTTACTGGGGAAGAGATAGGACTGATCAAAGGAGTAGAGCCAGTGAAGATTAGGGTTAAACCAAATGCTGAATATCCAAGAACGCCCCAATACAAACTGACCCCGGAGACGATTGCAGGAATAAAACCCGTAATCGACTCTATGATTCAACAGGGAATACTGAAGGAAATCGTGGGAAGTCCATGCAACTTCCCGATTATGGGTTTGCAGAAACCTAGTGGAAAATTTAGAATAGTGCAGGATCTTCGAAAAATTAATAACATTGTTGTTTCATGTTGTCCAGTGGTACCGAATCCATCAGTGATACTGTTTCAGATACCATTCCAAGCTGAGTGGTTCACAGTGATAGATCTTTGTCAGGCCTTCTTTTCAATCCCATTAGATGAAGAGAGCCAGTATCTCTTCGCTTTTAAAATGGAGAATCGCGTTTTAACATGGTGTCGAATCCCCCAAGGATTTACAGATAGCCCATCAATTTTCAATCAGCTGTTGAAGAAAAATCTTGAAAGTCTGGTACTGCCCCAGAACTCGGTTCTGGTCCAGTACATAGACGACTTACTTGTTGCGTCAGGAACAGAAGAAGCTTGCAAGGAAGACACCATCGCCTTGCTGAACCCTTTAGCTGAAAATGGACACAAGGTGTCCCCGAGCAAATTGCAGTACTGTCTGACAGAAGTACAGTACTTGGGGCATCTGATAGAAAAAGGAAAGCGCAAGGTGTCACCAGATAGAATAGAGGCAATCATGAAGATGAACTCGCCTACAACACAGAGAGAAGTCAGGATGTTTCTAGGAATGGTTGGTTATTGCCGACAGTGGATAGCTAACTTTTCACTGAAAGCAAAACCCTTACAGAAACTGACGCACAAGGAGGTGAGTGATCCGGTACCATGGGACAATGAGTGCTTGATGGCGTTCCTACAGCTGAGAGATGACTTGTGTCGTGCTCCGGCTCTGGGGATGCCGGATTATGAGAAGCTATTTTCCCTCTATTGCTGCGAAAGGGAGGGCTGTGCTTTGTCAGTTTTAGTGCAAGTCCATGGAAATGCCCGTAGACCAGTTGCTTACTTTTCGGCTACCTTAGATCCAGTAGCCGCAGCGTTGCCCGGATGTCTCAAATCCGTTGCTGCAACAGGTGTCAGCATTGAGCGTTGTGAAAACATTGTGATGGGACACCAGTTAGTGGTGTATGTACCTCATTCTGTGGAACTGTTAATGACCAGGACCAAGACCCAGCACTTGACTAACAGTAGGCTCACGCGCTATGAGCAAGTTATTCTTGCTGCAGAGAACGTGACCCTTAAGAGGTGCTCTGTCTTGAATCCTGCTACACTGATGCCACTTCCTAATGACATTGAAAGCGAAGACTGTGAAGATCACGATTGCCTTGATGTGACTGAACTATGTACGAAGCCAAGACCAGATATTGTGGATGAACCATTGATCGACCCCGATGAAATTTACTTTGTCGATGGTTCATGTTTAAGAGATGATACTGGTCGGTTGAGAGCAGCTTATGCTGTTTGCACCATTACTGGAGTTGTGGAAGCCGCTTGCCTTGAAGGAGTACACTCCGCTCAGGTAGCAGAAATCATTGCATTGACACGCGCCTGTATAGCAGGTAGCAAAATTAGAGTCACCATATATACTGATAGCCAATATGGTTTCGGTGTAGTTCATGATTTTGGGCAATTGTGGTCTCAGAGGGGTTACATGACCTCCTCTGGTTCGCCAATCAGAAACGGAGAATTTGTACGACTGCTGTTAGAAGCATTGCAGGGTCCTGCCGCAATTGCGGTTGTGAAATGTGTAGCTCATACGAAAAATACAGATTTTGTGTCACAAGGTAATAGATATGCAGATGAAGTTGCCTGCTATTATGCGGAGGAAGGATATTCTTTCACGGAGGTGGAAGTAGGTGGGGTTCAGGAAAAGACCGAATTAAACATGATGTTAGAAACAGTAGATACTTGGGAGGATTTGAAAAACATGCAAGAGAACGCACCTGATTCTGAGAAAAAGGCATGGGAAACAGCAGGTTGTGTGAAAAGTGAAATGGATTTCTGGGTTTCAGCAGATGGAAGAGCAGTGTTACCTGAGGAATTAGTGAGTCCAATGGCACGGCAGATACATGGTCCAGTACACCTAGGAAGAGATGCCATGCTGAGGGTATTTAGGCAGACTTGGTATTGCCCTAAGTTTAGGATTGCAGCAGAAGCAGTGTGTAGGAGATGTGTCACATGTCAGCAACTGAACGTAGGGAAAAGAACACCGGTTACAATGAGTCACATTGGGAGGTCTGGGGGGCCTTTCAACAGAATGCAATTAGATTTTATTGAAATGCCAAAAAGCAACCACCTCAGGTATGTTCTGGTGGTTGTATGCATATTTTCCAGATGGGTCGAAGCATACCCTACACGCAGGTGCGACACACTCACAGTAGCAAAGTTGTTGCTTAGAGAGTTGATCCCGCGCTACAGGGTGCCAAACTCCCTGGAATCAGATCGAGGAACTCATTTTAACAGTGAAGTTGTGAAGATGCTTTGCTCTGCATTGAACATTGATCAGAAGTTGCACTGTAGCTATCGACCAGAGGCTTCAGGTATCGTGGAGCAGATTAACAGCACGCTGAAGTCCCGAATAGCCAAAGTATGTTCATCGACTTCCTTAAGTTGGCCTGATGCTCTGCCTTTGGTACTCATGAGTATGCGTAGCACACCAGACAGGAGGACAGGTCTCTCTCCGCATGAGATCCTGACGGGGAGGGCAATGAGACTTCCAACTGTCCCAACCACTGCTTTGTTGAACATTACAGATGACCTAATCCTGGATTACTGCAAGGGACTGTCTGACGCCATTCATTCTGTGTCCCTCCAGGTGCAGGCTGCTGAGGTTCCATCTTCCAGAGACCTGTGTCATGATCTGTGCCCAGGAGATTGGGTGCTGTTGAAGAAGCATGTCCGGAAGAACTGCCTAGACGTGCGCTGGAAGGGGCCCTACCAGGTCATCCTTACCACGAATACCGCTGTGAAGTGCGGAGGGCTGCCAAATTGGATCCACGCTTCCCATACTCGAAGAGTTCCAGCACCTCTTGAAGAAACAGCTCCTCTCACAGACGAAAATCCAGTTGTGGAGGAAGAATCGCAAGAGGGGATCAGTCAAGCTGTGGGGGTGTCTGAGGAAGTTGGGAGCGCTACAGATCCAGAAGAAGAAGAAAGACAGAACGGCAGTGAAACTGAAGTTGCCACGGAAGGAGAAAGCTGCTGTGAAAACAACTCAGACACAGAACAAGTCCAGACTGATCAAGAATCGAGTGAATGGACAAGAAATAGGATGACAAGGCGTGGAGCAGCTACTTGGCCTGAAAGAAAAAGGAGGCCAAGCTTGAAGCCAGCTCGAGAAGAAACTCTTGCTCCTATATCTGAAGACTCGGATCTGGATGAAGGTGTACAAGGGCAGGAACAGGAAGGTCCAAGGAGATCAAGGAGGGTGCGAGTGCCTTGCAGAAGATACTCTACTCCTGAGTGGACCAACCTCGCTACAGATGTCCGAAGCACGCAGAACTGGGAGGGTGAGGCAAGTGACCCTGACCAGAACTGACCCCATCATAACAGTGGAAATAGAGTTGCTGATACCAGGATTGGAGGTCGAAGGATTGCTGACTCTCAATATCGTCTATCCTCCTCTTCTGAGTGGAATAAGAGAATTGATCCTAAACACAGTTGAATTTCCGTGTTGCTGTTCAAGGTGTCCAATACTTGAGGGAATCCTTCTTCGTTTAGAAATATTAGAAGGGGTGATGAGAGTCGTTGGAACCCGTATAATTCCAGATTGCTAAAGACTTTGTAAATAATTTAATGAAGAGATAACCTAGCGCCAAGTGGAAGAAGAAACTAGGGGCTTCCATTTAGTGGACGGAGAAGGGCTAGGGCTGTCTGTTGCTAAAGAACACAAAGACTGATCTTGCGGAGAAGATTATCAGCTTCCAGGTGTGGTTCGACAAGAGACATTGTGCTGTGAAAGGAACTTAGAACTGCACTGTTTTGAAATCATGGAGGCTGGCAACCCGAACCGCAGGGCCAAATGTATAATAGGCACACTTTTAGTGGGAGTGATTTTCCTTATAGCTTTAGTAGTTACTATATCATATGTAGTGGGACATGAACATGATGTGAAAATAGAAAAGGAAGCAAAAAGTGTATCAACACAACAGGCTACGGCTGGCAAACAGGGGGAAAACACAGCGAAAGAGAAAGCTTTGTTAGATGCTGAGATTAAGAGATTACATGCAGACGAATCACAGGGGAATTTTAAATCAAATGCTTATGCCAAATTGCTTTATGAATACATTGATGTCATGGAGGCGAAGAACTGCTATGTCTGCATGCAGTTGCCAGCCTCTGTAGATGAAGGCATCAGGTATCATCATCTTCCATTGACCTATGGAATCTCATGTAGTTTGTTGCTGAGCATATTTTATGAACGTGAGGGGTTTGAGTATTACTTCTCCAACTTTGACTCGATATTGCCAGAGGTGCCAAATTATAAGCACCTCAATAAATGGGATTATTACAAAAGTGAAGACAGGTTACAGAAATTTTTCCTTCCATGGAAGACATTAGATACTACACATGCCCGAAGAAATAATTTGACTTGTAAAGTGTCCGAAATTGAGAAAAGATTTATAGGGCAGGTGGATGATCGATATACAAGACAAAAGGTCCTAAAAGCTTCAGGACAGTGGAAAACAGATTGGACCGAGGAAGAAAGGGCACATCAAAGAAAGGGTAGCAATGGTCCAATAGCTTTAGACCGAGAGAAAAGGGGAAAGCTGTGTATACACAGAAGTCAAACATATTATGAGAATGTGTTTGTGGGAGAAGTCAGTTGTGAACATGCTTTCCAACTGGAGTATTATTCCAAAGATTTCCTAAAGGAAATGCAGGTGATTCCGAATGTGTATTTTGTTTGTGGAAGAAATGCATACGTGAAACTACCAGATAATTGGTATGGATCATGTTATTTAGCAATTGTCTTCCCCAAAATATACCATGCTGAGGACTTAGAAACCAAAAAGAGAGGAAAACAAACTAGAAGAAGAAGGAATGTAAGCGCTGAGGAGGTAGTTGGAGATGTATTTGGTGCTATGTTTCCTATTTTAGGGATAGCACTAAATGATGTTAAGATAAGAAGATTGGCAACAGTTGTAGATAGACTATCCGCCAGTACTGCTAGATCTTTAATGCTGGTGGAGGGAGAGATGCAATCGATAAGGGCAATGGTTCTTCAGAACCGACTTGCTCTAGACGTTCTGTTGGCCAAAGAGGGAGGAGTCTGTAAGGCTTTGAAGGTCCAGGAATGTTGCACTTACATTCCAGACAATTCAAAACCTCTAGAAAAGTACATTCGAAACAATACTTAAATACACCATGAGATAGAGGATTTGACAAAGGTAACAGTATGGGAAAAAGTAGGTCAAGGAATGGGTAAAGTTGGAAGTTGGTTTGCCAACCTGGGAAAGAATATCATTTGGTACATATTGAAACCTATCATCATAATAGTGATTTGTGTAATCGCTTTGTGGGGGTTGGTGAAACTTTACAAATGGTATAGAGCAAACAGGTTGCAGAGATCCATGCGTGAGCAGGGGAGGAGATTAGCTGCGATGCAGGAGAATCAGTACCGGAGTCTGAGGGCTCCAGAGGAGATGAAACGAGGGAATATTGCAACGATTTCAGTTTGATAATCTATACCTTAGAGAGGGTGTTGTGATGATGATGACTACTGGAAGTCATCAAAGGGGGGATTGAAAGAGCACAAATCTGAAAAAATGTAGAAGTGCACCATATTTACAAGCACGTTGTATTAGTTCAGAATAGAATACACAAGAGTGTCAAAACTATAGAGTGAAGATATATATATGAGTGTTTAATTAGAATAGGGATACATATATCAGTGTGAAAAACTAATGTAGAGATTTGTAGAAATGTTAGGATGATGTTGGAGTCTAACGTTATGGGGCTGGGTGAAAAAGAAATGTAATTCTGCAAACCATGGAAATGTGTAGGCCACATGGCATTTCACAAGAAACGAAAGATGCTGCTACACTTTTAAGTAACTTGGATTCTAATGTCATTTTACTGCAAAGTATTATTAATCATAGAATTGAAATGTTTTAAATAGATGTGTTACATTATAGTAATGTGTGATAGTTAGAATATTGTTTAAAGAAAGAAAATTAAATGTGCACAGTGTAGAGGCCCGTTTCATGTAATTTAGTAGGCATAAATAGATAAAGTTGCTTCTTTGATCTGTATGTGCTTGTTAGAGAAAAGTCGTGCTAGACACTAACTGTAAATCCTGTTTAAATGGTTTATGACTTCGAGATATGGCGGAGGCCGGAATTTGGGGCCCACAGAGAAAGTGTCTTTTGCAGGTGCGAGGGGGTTTTATCAGGAAAGTGATGAATAGACTTTTGTTCAAGAGAGCCAGGCACAGGCCTGTAGGAGTCTTCAGGAATTTCTAGGGGGTACCGTCTTGCCGGAGAGAAGCCTGGGAAGCAAGGTCAACTTTAACGAAGGGTCCCGAGGAGTACCAGCATGGAAGTTGCCGCCAGAACCAACACCACGTGAGAGGCGTCTCCAGGGGCGTTCCTATTGGAAAAGTGATTTTGTATTAGGGACAGCACCCCGGGGTGGAGTTAGAGCAGACGATCTGAGGAACCTAAGAGAGCGGATGGGTAGGCAGATAGGGAACTACAAGACTTCGACTTAGAGACAAAGACTGAGGGAAGTGTGTGATCTTCTTTGGAAGTCACCACGGCTGACACCTTTTTAGGTTAAGATCTTGCTAAGTAGGGATGTCATTTAGTCTAGTGTAGGGACAGTCTAACCTGATTTCTTTCCTTTCTGTAAATGACTCATAAGCTACAGCTTGTGTTCATCTTCGTAACTTTGTTAATTCTAGAATTGGTTTTGGTGATATTCTTTTGCCGACTGAGAGCATTCAGAAAATTCATGTTTGTATTGATACCCGTATATCTTTTGAATCTCATTTTGAGATGTTTGTATCTCCAGTTAAGTTTGGCTTTGTAATAAACTTTTAAAACTTTTAAGCTTCAGTGGTTCTTTAGAGTGGAGTAAGTCTTTAACTGATTAACCTAGTAGTGGATTGCCTTTTACTCAATGACAGGTACCAACGGTTCAGTCGACCTGAGTTGGGATCTAGATCTATAACTATAGACTAGAAATCCCGCGTTAACAGGGGCATGCAATGGTTGTTGCTGAGGGCATTCCCAGCAACATCCATGGCTTTTTGACACTGCCCCAGATTTACGAGAAATTGCAACTCTGAGGCAGCGCCAAAAACGTACTGCTCCCAGGGTAGGTGTAAGGGAGGCACAATAAGGATAAATACCTCCATTTCTCCTCATTTTTTCTTTTTCTATGTGTGCTGCATTGTGCAGCACACATACACATAGAAAGAGGAAAAAGCCTCATGTGACTGTTTTTGTGCAGTTTGTTTTTACTTCCTGCACAAAAATAATCATCCCTGCAATGCAGGCACCTTTGCACCATGGTGCAAAAGTGCCTCAGTTGGCGAACGGCAGCCCATTGTGCACCAGCACAAGGGAAAAGGCAGGACTGCCCTGTAGGGGATAGATACGGTGCATTCCTTCCCTTTTCTTTTGCTGTAGGGCAGCGCAGCAGGAAGGCATAAGGCGCTGCCCTATGGCAAAAACTCATAAATGAGTCCCTCAATATTTAACCTGGCAATTGTGTTTCTGTAAAACAACTATAAAAATTGGTGTGCTAACAACCATGTTGCTGGGAATTCCACATCCTTTAAGAGATAGCTTAGAATTCATTGGCAATTTTGGTGCAAGATTGCCACATCTGAAATTCCATGGCACTTGAATTACTGGTCTACAAGGAGTCCTACATAATTACCCAGACAGAAGTTGTTAGAGATTGTCACATGGTTGAGCATGTGACTTGTAAAAGTATAATTGTTTTGTGTGGCATTATATTTCAGCATTTCCTAGACTGGCTGGTATTAGCTGGGGGATCATATGGGAAGGGGACCAGTTGGGTAACAAACATATGCAGGACTTCCTATTAGAATTAGTCCTTGGACCAACCAGAGGAAAAGAAAAACTTGCTCGATGATAAGTCTGAAATCATTTAACTTAAATTTCAATGCAAGTTTAGCAAATGGGTTTATCGAGGCACCCTTCAGCACAGGATCTGCACCAGAGGCTGCCCTGAGTCAAGTGCCCCAGTTGTTGGGACTGTCACCCAAACAAGTTCCGCAACCCCACGAGTAAACAATATGTCAGGCATATGTTGTGGAAGTTGTGGGTTTCGAAATATTGGAAAGCTCCATAATTTTGAACACGCACACTTCACGGATTTCTATTATATATGAACATATGTGCCGCACTACAGGAACAACAAAGGGAAAGCACTTTAATTTTTCATATTTCTGTACTTATTTTGACCGCAGGGCTATTGTGCAACATAAGACATATTTGTATGTTTGTTTGTGCACTTTTCCCTATATAAATTTTCCGGTATTCCATTGAAAACACAGAAGTCAAAAAGTACTCCTCACCATAGCCCTATGCAGGGACATCAATCTTCCAAAAACACAAGTGGCAGTGGATGTGACATCCCAAACACTTGATCCCCCCCACAATCACCCACCTGCAATAACATCACTCATCCTACACCTTGACCTATACCAGCAACCAATTTGATGTTAAGGTACAAGGGTAACAGCAAGGAGTTTAAGCAAATGAAAGTAAAGTGGGATTCAGGACTTTTATTTCCTTTCTGGTACTGCCTCTACCTTCATGTCCCCTGCCACATGGGGTGGGACCACCAATGTCAGTGTGTCTAAAGTGCAGCAGCTACTCCTGCTATCCTGAAAAGACATCCATCGTCCTTTGACTCAAAATAATACATAGGACTCATAAAGCACTTATACCATTCAAACCTAGGACTGTCAGATGGCCGAAAACACTACTTCCAAAAGGGGAATTTACCTCCAAGCCCATTTTACCAGTCTAGGTGAGAGCTATCCTTTACCCAACAATGGGTACAAATTTAAAAATGTAATAGTTACATTGTACATTCCAGAAGTGATACAAATTATAATGTAAAAAGGCTGTAAAAAAACCTAATTATCGAATAATATTTTTAATCTATTTTTCTGTATACACAATAATGGACATATATGTATATGTACATTTGAAGGATGCACAATTTTCAATCTAAGATAGGTATTTATTTATACTGCTGCTGCTCTAATAATATATCTGGTATGCAGACGCTACCACATGCTGCTGGCTTGACAGTCATGATAATGGTTCATAACACGCTTTAATTATTCAAACATTACAAAACATATGTTGAACCATCTTATTCACCAATCTTGGGAAAAATTAACGACACCCTGTGGTGCCCAACAACCATGTCAACTACCACCCTCCTATCTTTCATCAGAACTCTTAAAAAAAAGCAAGACAGGTATCAATAAAGCAATCATTATGTTGTGGGGTGTATATTGTGACTCGCAAAGATATTTGTGCATTACAATGCGCCTTTCGAACACCGATACTTTGGATTTTCAGCTAATGAAGGTTATGATTTTTGAAAGTGCATGCATGCAACCACGAAAAGCATTATTCCACAAGGACCCTAGTGTAGTCGATTTGCAATGGTTCCTTCTAGAGATAAATTTGATAATTATCTTGACCTTTTTTTCAATAGTTCCGCAATGATATTCTTATAGGGCTATTTTAATATTCATGCTATTTTAACTTACAACGCTTCTGAACTATTAACAACCCATCTAGTCCTGGGCCCTAGCTGCTTTGAACATGTACTCTACGAACACCACAATTATCTTAATCCCATATGACAACGTGTATACTTCACATTATATCAGCTGTATCGTTTTTAAGTTTTAAATTAATACTGTGGGAGAGTAGTGTCATAATATCTTCATAGGAAGGCAGGCTTATGGATGTGGTAATAGAGTTTAGGTGCATAAAAGCAGTATTTTCAATTAATAAAAATACCTTAAATAGTGTAAGTGACATTGGTTGGTTTTTAAATCTGATGATAAAAGAAAGGGACATCAGTATAATGAGCTATTTAGAAGAAAACACTAGCAGGCTACATAGTGATGTTCCCCTTTTTGTGTAGTGTGCAGGAGAGGAGGTGCCACACTTCCCATAAAATGAAATCCACAGATGTAAACAATTTTTTATTTAAAAAAAAAAAAACTTTCTCACTTTGTTAGTCACGCTTCAGAGGCAAAATGGTCGCAGTGATACATGAAGCACTGTGTGCAACAACCAAACCGAATAACTATACAATGGTAGGAATAACGAAATGAATGATTCTGTCTGCTGTTCATTGCCTTGTTGCAGTCCAGCTGGTTCACGCTATGGAAATACCATTACATGCTTACATTCAATGCAGAAGTAATAAAATGGAGTGCAAAGCATTTTGAGAATAGCAAACCAGTGTGGCTCTTTGCACATGCAGAGAAACATCAACCTTTTGGGACAGACAAACATGTAAAAGTTCTCACCAGCTGGGAGCTGGCGGAACCCACTATTTTCTTTTCTTTTGCAGTTTTTTATATTGTAAACTCGACCCAAAAGTATTAGAACGCTTTACATCAGCACCAATACGTTACACAGGAACACATTCATGTTATATTTTAGGCACATGGATATAAAGTGATATGTCCAGAATCACAGGATGTTGCGCAAATGCGAGACCTGAACCTCATTCCCCATTTCCAAAGTAGGCAGCTCTCACAACTATGCCACATCCTCTCCCTCCAACATGCCCACTTGGTGCCTCAAGGACGTTCACACAGTCCTCAATTGCTCGACTTTGTTCTCGGCAGGACAATGGGAGTTAGGTGGTAATTCTTGGTACTTTCTAAAGCTCAGACATAAAGATTACAGTACATGCCCCAGAGAGCCACCTGGCCACTGCAGGGGCTCACCCCATGCCCCAAATGTCATGCATCTCACCTTCTGGCCGAGCACGGTCAGAGGCTATAAATAGAGGGCTGTGGTCTTCCACCAGTACCATCCGTGACTTATGTGTGTCCTCTTTAGTACGCATTAGGCCTCTTGCCCCACATTTCTAGTTTGGCCCGTACCATCCTAGTTGGCTACAAGGACTCACCCATGCAGCAAGGGAGCTGCGCTGCTGCTGTGGTCTCGCCCGTTCTCTTCTGCGACCATACCTGATTTGGCAACAGCAAGAGTGTGCATACATCGCAGCCTGTACTGCAGAGCACTGAGGTGTTTCAGGTCTGCAGGGGCATGCTGAAACAATGGTGCCCTGCCCAGTGGTGCACTGAGGAGCGGATCCACCCCACAAGTGAAGAGGCCACACCCTATATCTGATGCCAGAGAGGTGAGTGTGCCCAAGGCCGAAATAGGAGGGAGGCTGAGAAATACGCATCCTCTGGGGGAAAAACTAAGAAAATGAACATTTGCTAATCATGATTTAAAAGAGAGACCATAAAAGAAGAGTACTTTTTTGGAATTAGAGTGCTGTGAGGCCATCAGAGTGAAGTGGAGTGTTAGGATCATAGCACTGAAGCACCCATAAGACTCTAAGCACCACGAAGCTGCTGATAGAGGGAATTTTAATAATAAATAAATTCCCACCAGATCATAAGGAACAGTGCCTAATCTCCTGACAAGTCATCTGGCCCCACCCCCCTCACCAAGACCATGGCAGATGATGCCAATCCAGTGCAGGCACAGAGACCTCTCTGCAACCTGTCCACCAGCAGCACACACTGATAGTGGTCCTTCAAATATTCCATGAGTTTGTTGATCCTGCTATGGCAGCACACAGGTGGGAGACATGGGTGGCGAGGCTGAATAACTACTTCATAGCCACCCATCAGAATGATGGGGTAGTCAAGCGCTCCCTGCTACTGCACTATGTGGGGGGAATCTATAAACTTTATGAGCATCTCCCTAACACAGGAGAAGTGGATGACAACAACACAGCAATGAGGGTCCTCAACGCTCATTTGGGCCCCGCAGACAGATCTAGATTTTGAGCATTTCATGCTCCAACAGACCCACCAGCCTCAGGGTGAAATAATTGACAGTTTCTGTGCCTGTCTTCGTGAGCTGCAATTGCCAATACTGTTTTACACCTATTACCCTACTTACTATTTAGGTTACATCTGTGAGTCAATGTTAAACCAAGAAAAATTGATTTCATTCCTTTTATTTATTTTTCAATTGATATTTGTTTTATCCTAGTATCAAAAAATGATATTTTTTAAAGTCATACAAATTTCATATCTACCACCCACACCCACAATTTACATATTTGTACAACATACTTAGGTACAATACAAAGACAGAAAATCACAACAATTTTTCAAATTAAAACAAATAAACATGAACAAATAACATACAAAGAACAATTATTATTTTCTTTTCAATTTGACTATACAGTATTAGAATCAACAGTGCCTATTTTTAATATATCCCTCTATGTGTACTTCTTATTTCCTTAGCTTAATATAATATCACAAACACAGGGAATTTCTCTTATGTTGCACTTGTTGAGAAAAACAACGTGGTCGACGCGTTTCAAACCCAGGTGTTATTAGACCGGGTTCTCATCAAGACCAATAGCTGCAAAATGACAATGACACTATGTTACAATATTATACACTGACCAACATCAGTCATACAAAAACACCACCGAGTTCGCCTCAGTTACCTTTAGTTTGAGAGATCAGCCGATCTCCTTTCCAATATTATTGTGTCTCCACAACTGACTTCCACCAAGGATACTTTAACCATTAGGGAAAGAAGAGAGAGGGAGAGAGGGAAGTGAAAAAAACGTTACAGTCTTAGATCTATGAGCCTCTTTTGCCTAAGTGTGTAATTAAGCACTTACTCATTTATTTTTTGGAGGGGAGCGTTAGCGGCCATCCTCGCCGTAATGACAGCTCCTATTAGGCTGAAGAAAACAGCAGGAGAATATAATCCACTCTCTAAATAAGAATAATTTACGCCATCAGAAGCCAAACATATGTATCACATACCGTGTGTATTTCTTAATACCACCAAACGTCATGGTTTGTGACCTGCAAAAAGAATTAAGGCTATTGAGATCCAACATGTGGGCAAGTACATGCTCTTTCCGCCTCATGTCATAAATAGTACCGATACTTCGAAACGTTGTTACACACAGAGGTCCAAGTACAAGAGCCCATAGCTCACCCGTACCTGTCAGCTGGTACTGTTAGTTGAGCTGTGAATTCGGGGCAGCGCTTCTGACTTAAAAAACCGAGGCATTTGATGTAATAGCGGTGGGCTATGTTGGTACTTACTTTTCAATCTCTTTATTAACCGCCGTGGATGGCAGTCTCCTCTCCTCACGAATCGGGAACAAACAACAGCGCATCTGGATTGTTTAACTTCCTGTTTGTCACGTGATCCCAGGGTTCATGGGAAACGTAGTTTTTCGGCGAATTTCAGTGAACTTAGAGTGTTGTTGTTGTTAATTCAACCACTACGGCCATGCAAGGAGCCTGGGTCTCCGGGTTGTATATAAAGTATTACATACAACAATTTCTGTTGCAGGTTATTAAATAACAAAAGTTGAATAAGAAAAATTATTAAGAAAAATTATTTCATAGCGAACTCCAAGAGTTTTACATATGTATGGTATCCTTCTGATGGAAAAAGGAAAATAAGCTTAATGTCACAAATTGGAAATCAGTGCTCAAAGATTATATATTTCGGATAATTCATTTAAACCATTGACTGCTGTATCAAATTTCACAATCAATAATGCCTCTCTCTGAGTAAGTCGTCTTTCCAAATCACCTCCTTGTGGATCAGATTCCAACTTGGAGATCACTGTCCAACGCAGATCCTTTTCTACATGATTATGATGGATCCAATGATTAACTAACGTTGCAGGCAGTACTTGTTTTCGAATACTAGATTTGTGCTGGGATATTCTTTGCCGTATTTCTTGGTTTGTCTTTCAAATATGAAGTTCCTGACATGGGCACAGGATCCCGTATACCACATTCTCGGATTTACAGTTGTTGAAGGTATCATGTTTCCAATTTATGTTTTTATGAGAGAAAACACAGCCTTCCATCGGCTGGTTGCAACATACACATTTTACCTTTATTCTCTCAAAGTAAAAGTAACTGAGTAGAACTCTGTGGTGTTTTTGTATGACTGATGTTCTGTCTTTGGATTGTACCTAGGTAATGTCTAAAATTCTTGTGGTTGTTTTGTATGTTGTACAAATATGTAAATTGTGGGTGTGGGTGGTAGATATGAAATTTGTATGACTTTAAAAAATATTCTTTTTTGATACTAAGATAAAACAAATATCAATTGAAAAATAAACTAAAGGAATTAAATCAATTTTTCTTAGTTTAACATTGACTCACGGATGTGACCTAAACAGTAAGTAGGGTAATAAGTGTAAAACGGTATTGACAATTGTAGTGGTGTTTTTGTTATATGGGCCTAGCCTTACTGTTGAGAGGCAGAACCTTTCTCCTGTTAAGATGTCTTCGTGAGCTGGCCAGCACATGTAGGGCAGATGATCAGCTCAAAGAGTTTCAGCACAAATTATCCGAGGGTGCCGGAACAAGACACTAAGATGCTTGACACTCAGACAGCCTAAAACCAGCCTGGTTGACATTCTCAAAATGACGAGTTTGCATGAACTGTTGGCAGCAAGAGCCACAGAAATGTACATGGCAATAACACAAGTGCCCAGCAAGGTGCACAGTGGGAAGGTGGAGCTTGTGGATGCTATCGCCACACGGATGGAAACCGCCTGTCCCAGGGCTGCAACATCAGTGAAGGTGAGTGCACAATGCAGGAATTGTGGGCACGAAGAACATCCCTTGGAGAACCTCCCAGATCAGGGGAGAACATGCTTGAGCTGTGGTGCCGCACATGAAGAGGAGAACCCGGAGGTTAGCCTTCATAGCTTTCTGTGCTAATACTGAGGTACCTCACACTGAACCACCCAGTGCCATCCCATGGACACTCATGCTGAAGTGCCACAGGCTTGACACAATTCATGTGCTCCTGGAATAGAAACAACGAAATTATGACTCAGAATGTACTCACCACAGACACGTTCAGAACAATCTGAGAGCCACCATCTGGGGGTAGCTTCCCTGCGCCGATTTGGACTAGGCGATCAGGTACTACTCAAGGATCGCAGACCTGGATGGAAGATCCGGACGCCATTCAAACCAGTCGTAATGGTGGTGAAGACAGAGGGCACAATGGTGACTGCCCAAAAGCACAAGGAGACAGTCAGTCGGAACATTTCATGGTTCAAGAGGGTAGAGGTCTGTGGTCAGTAGAAAATGGCAGATAAAGAACTCATGGAGACCACATGGGGACAGAAGAACCCCAGGATCAACAACAGTATGGGAAACCATCTTGGGGCCAGGCAACCAGGGAAGGATGTCTGACGGAGCCATTGGAATAAAGGAGCCAGCGAGTTGGCTGGGACATGCCCCGCAATCAGGGGTATGACCTACGGCACCATTCTAAGCCAAATCAGAGGCTCAAGGTCTTTGTTCAGAACATCCAGGTATAAGATTCAGAGCAAAGAGGTAAAGAGATGTAGTGAGCCACCTGGCCATTATTAGAGCTCATCACTGCCCCGGACATCATGCACCACACCCTCTAGCCGGGCATGGCCAGAGGCTATGAATAAGGTCTACTCCTGCTGGTGGTGATTCACCTGTACTATCCCTGGTGTACATGTGTCCTCATTAGGATGTAGGGAGAGCCTCTTACACTGCATCCAGAGGTCGTACCTGCACCGTCACACTTGCTATCTCTGCACTCATTTCCCTGGGTGGCACTCACACCCTTAACCATGAATAAACAATCGGTATTCGCCATTGGTTTTTTGATGTGCTCACAGGAAAATATGAGGATATTTCAGAATATGACCCCTGATCTTAGGGAATGGGGGAACTCCAAGGACCCACTGCCTACTCTATTGTTTAGGACTCCTACACTGTCTTCCACCCAACAGCCTTGAACTCGGCCACCATGGTGAGGTCAATAAATTCCCAGCCATGGCTCCTTAATTTCGAGGTAAAAATGCTAGTGACAACAGTGAAGGTGAAGTGGAATTCTGGTACTGGCAGTGCCTTTGCAACGTGTAAATAGAGGTTTTTCTGCTTAAAAACAGCATTAAACTTGTTATTATCTCTTTCAGTCTTTACTCTCTGCCTGTTAAAGTACAAAACAAAGCATATTTTGGAATACCACTATAAGACTTTCTCTTTTATGTACGAATCAGCATTTCCAGCAAGTTTTGTCTACTTTGTCTAAAAAACACGCCTCGATAAACATGAACGTAAAATGCATTATTTTATCTCTAGTCAATTTTACAGCTACATACCAATTAATTGCCCTGCATTCACTCTGCTGTTGAAAATTGGTTTGCAGAGAACTCGAAGGACTCAAAATGTATTGCTTATCTACATTGGCTGCTGGGATGTTATCTCCCATCCGTTATGCATGAACAGTCCTACAAGTATGCTCGTAAAGTTTGACTATGCCAATTCTACACTTTGTAAGAAGCAATCACATCAAATGCACTCCACTGCTTTTAGTCCGGCGCATGAAAGGTACACAGCCTGAGACGATCTAACACTGTCAAGAATGTTCCCTTACATGCATCAGCAAGTACATTTTGTTGTCCATGAAAAATGTTTTGCATACGTGAGTTGCAAAGAAATCTCTGAACATATTTTATCGGTGCTCCCTAAAAAAATAAAAAGCAAATCCGACTTTCACATATCTCTCTGACTGTTGTTTCTTAGTCGTGCTGATCGCATGCAATTTTGAGGGTTTTTCAGACTTTCATAGAGCACAGACAAACTAATATTTAAGGCAAATTCATTTTTAAAGTTTGCAAGTTCCTACAAAACAAATATGTTGTGATAAATAATTGTGAATTTGCCTTATTATTCAAATTTGCTAAAAGGGAACTGTCAACGCAGCAGTTGTCTTTGTTTGGGGAGCATCGTTGCCTTGTGAGTCAATTTTCCCTGATACTGAATGTGCCAGGGCCAACCTTACACTTTCCAAATTGTTCCCACAAACCAGTGCAATTGGTATCGATGATGTTGTGTTCTAAGACATCCACTAAAGGTCTCCTTGTCGGACCCCGTAGTTATAGCTTTGAATACCGGCTGGTTCACTAAGTATTTCATTGTTCTGAAGTCCATATTACTAATAACGCAACAGTTTACATCAATAACCTGAAGACACACTGCTTTGGTTGAATATGTGCTCTGTAAATACACCTGCTATGTTATGCGAGTTTCCCATGACAGCCTTTGGGGTGTGATGGGAAACTGGCACCTCAAAGAGAGTAAATTGATCGAATAGACAAGGTGTAGCTTACATCAAGGTTGTGAAAGCTGAATCAAGGCCAAGTACAACACATTTACTCCAGTTGCTATAAGGATGGGAATGTGTTGTTAGAACTATTTTATGTACACGAATAACTACTCATATCCCACAATATAGAAATATATCTCAATTAAAAAAACTTATTAGCAAACAAAGAAAAGTGTACAGATGCAAAGGTTACAAAACAATAAAAAATGAAGTTTGAACACCTGAAACCAAAGTTGCACAAAACATTATTTGATCATGAGCATTATCTGATCGCAAACACTGTGCTTTTTGAACCTTTGTGAGAGCACCATGGGTAGCGATATTTCCAATCAAAACAAATTCATGCTATGAACATTAACACAACACTTACAAAATGTGAACACCAGAAATCGTGGAATTTCAGAAAATAAAAGAGCAGGAGCATAGCAAATCATGGTTCTAACATAGTGGAAGAAACAAAACGGATCTGTGATCAGAGTCAAGTGTTAGTAAACAAGCAAGATTTGTTTGTCTACCGCTCTGGTCAGCTTTCATCCTTGCATCAGCAAATTTTGAAAACTTCCCTGGTTTCACAGGTTCAAGTTTCTAATCTCCCACATCATTTCAGGTGAAGTGGTCATAGTCCCAGAAACTATGGCTTTGGAATTGGTGGGTGTGGGGGAATGCTGGTGGGCTGATCTTGGCACTTTAAGGGGATGATGGAAGTCTCAGATCAACTTGGTTCTTTTCAGAAAAACACTGCAAACATGGGTAAATAATTAGTAATAGTCTTCTATTACGTCAGACTACCTTTCTTGTACTTTTTGTGTGTATTTATTATCCTGCTGTGTTTCTAACAGATGTTACATAGATAAGGGTGAACAGCAAAACACACAAGATGATGGACGGAATGTTGCACAATGACAAAACATTCACCCCCAGTCACAGATCTGGGTTAAATCCATCGTTATTTTGCTCACCAAGTCACCCCAGTCCAGACATGGCCATATGCAAATCAGTCTTGACCCTGTGCCTCATGGGAACAGTCCAGCCCGAACTGCCAAGCCATGTCTTCCCTGGACCAGAATCAAGCATCCTAGGACCGGTTTCTGGCTATCAGCCGTCTTCAGCCAGGATAGACTGACTCCAGTGGCTTAGTGAGCACGGGACCCACGTCTGGGCATACCCTTCCCACATAGGGTGAACAGCAAAACACACAAGATGATGGATGGAATGTTGCACAATGGCAAAACATTCACCCCCAGTCACAGATCTGGGTTAAATCCATCGTTATTTTGCTCACCAAGCCAGCCCAGTCCAGACATCGCCATATGCAAATCAGTCTTGACCCTGTGCCTCATGGGAACAGTCCAGCCCGAACTGCCAAGCCATGTCTTCCCTGGATCGGAATCAAGCATCCTAGCACTGGTTTCTGGCTATCAGCCGTCTTCAGCCAGGATAGACTGACTCCAGTGGCTTGGTGAGCATGGGACCCACGTCTGGGCATACCCTTCCCACATAGGGTGAACAGCAAAACACAAAAGATGATGGACGGAATGTTGCACAATGACAAAACATTCACCCCCAGTCACAGATCTGGGTTAAATCCATCGTTATTTTGCTCACCAAGCCACCCCAGTCCAGACATGGCCATATGCAAATCAGTCTTGACCCTGTGCCACATGGGAACAGTCCAGCCCAAACTGCCAAGCCATGTCTTCCCTGGACCGGAATCAAGCATCCTAGGACCGGTTTCTGGCTATCAGCCGTCTTCAGCCAGGATAGACTGACTCCAGTGGCTTAGTGAGCACGGGACCCACGTCTGGGCATACCCTTCCCACATAAGGTGAACAGCAAAACACACAAGATGATGGACGGAATGTTGCACAATGACAAAACATTCACCCCCAGTCACAGATCTGGGTTAAATCCATTGTTATTTTGCTCACCAAGCCACCCCAGTCCAGACATGGCTATATGCAAATCAGTCTTGACCCTGTGCCTCATGGGAACAGTCCAGCCCGTACTGCCAAGCCATGTCTTCCCTGGACTGGAATCATTTTCCTAATGAGATCCTAGGTGAGAGAGAAGGTAGGTAGTCTGAGTGAACGGACGTGGAAAGGTAATGCTGGTAGGGCTCTCTTTCTTTATCTATCTCAGCTCCTATATATTGTAGCTCAAATGAGAAAAACACATGTTTTCCTCACGTAAACATGATTGGCTTCATATCTGTATTACCACCTCAGCATTCTGATATTTCAGACTAGTCAACTGGAAAGTTATCAAATTCAGCAGCTCCAGTTCCTAGAAAATTGCATTCAAGAAGTGTTTCTTTCTTATCTTTCAAATCAAATGTTAGCACTCTAGGTTTTCATTACTACTCTGTAATAAAGCTGCAGTAGATCGCAGAGGAGTCTGCTGACAGTCTGCCACTGATATTGTTAGTGTGTTTTTCCATCAGGATGCCAGACTATTTTTCTGCATTAGATGAGGAAGACATTTGAGAATTTATAGACAGTATGTCGTTTTTTAGCTTTCTAGAGCACTAACCATATTAACTATGACAAAAGAAACGCCCACATGTTGTTCATTTACCACAGTCTCTTCTACAGGAAAGGCTTTAACATCGCTAGTTTTCAGGTGTGCCTCACGAATGTTGTAAATGAAGAATGTTAGCTCTCTAGTTGTTCTTCAGAACTCTGTGATGAAGTTGAAGTAGAACATTGGGAAATCAACAGATAGACTGCTGCTTCTGTTGGAAGTACTTTTTTGTATTTTTTCTGAGAATGTCAAACATTTTTCTTACATGAATGAGGAAGGTATTTATTATTTTATATCATATGGATGGGATGAAGTAGGCCAGCCTACTTTTCTTAGGCCCCAACTCCACCCCAACCCCCCCCAAAAACAATTGGGATGCCTTCTCCTTGGAATCTATTGCTTAACGATTATCCCTACTATTAATCCAATCTTTAGATATGTTGATTCATAGTAGTAAGTCACACCCCTGTTATACATGAATATTCAGCATTCTTTGCTTCATTTGAGTAGAACAGTAGCCCTCCCCTTCATTTACGCTCTTTACTAAAGTTTTCGATTGATTGAAGTTAAAATAGTAGATCTCACCCCACAAATTATTCCCTTCTCCAATGATTGTGTGGTCGGAGTAAAAATAGTATACCAAACACCCCTTAGTTATGCACTTTCCGCTATTGTTGGGTTGGGAGGAGAATTCTAAATCACCCTTCTTCTCCCCAAAAATAATGTTACACTTTCCCCAATGTTTGCATGGCCGGTATTAGAATACTAGGGGCCAGATGTAGGTGCCCAAATACCGGTCGTTACCGACCGGTATTTGGTGATTGAGATGTAGGGGCATCATTTTACAGATTCGGTAAATTTACCGAATCGGTAAATTTACCGAATCTGTAAAATACCGAATCGGTATTTTTACCGATTCGGTAATTTCCAGATGTAGGTGGGACTCTTCTGAGTCCCTAAGGCCTTTCAGAATCGGTATTTTACCACCCAATCCAATTGGGTGGTAAAATACCGAATCCAGGTGTGCATGCACATGTGTGCATGCACACCTATGCCATTTGACAGACAGACATGCCCTTAGGGCATGTCTGTGTGCCACATGGCACACATGCTTGTATTTGGGGTGCTAGAGGGTGTCAAAGTGACACCCCCTGCACCCTTGCTGAAATCGGTATTCACCGATTCTGTAAATACCGATTCGGTAATGCCCATTGATTCCTATGGGCTTCAATGCCCATAGGAATCAATGGGCATTACCGAATCGGTATTTACAGAATCGGTAAATACCGAATCATAATGATTCGGTATTTACCAAGTCTGTATTACCTACACCCCCCCCTCTATTTTACCACTTCTTAAATACCGAATCGGTATGATTCGGTATTTAAGAAGTGGTAAAATAGAATTACCTACATCTGGCCCTAGATCTCTTTCATTCATTTGGTTTCTCCAATATTAGTGGTATTTGAATTTGGATAGTAAATGTGACTCCCTTCATGTTTGCATTTTCCCTAATGTATGATTGACTGAAGTTAGAAGAGTAAATGTCACCCCTTTGATTTATGCTTTTTCAAGAAGGGAGCAATTCATCTTGCCTTCATGGATCTGTCCTCAGCCTTTGACTGTGTCAACAGGGGGAGGCTGTGGAGGACCATGAAGGACAAGGGAATAGATGGGGGTATTGTGGAGTTCCTTGCGGATCTGCACAATGAAACAAGAGCCAACGTGAGGTATTCTTCGACTGGGGAAACCACGGGTTGTTTTCCAATTAATAAAGGTGTACGTCAGGGGTGCATTATGGCCCCTTACCTTTTTAATTTTTATATAAATGACCTGGAGGCTGAATTACAGGAGATAAAATCTGATTGTCCTAGGGCGGGTGCGAGGGGTATTCCTCTGCTTTTATATGCCGATGATGCGGTCTTAATTTCACGAACAGAATTAGGTCTTCAGGCACTTTTGAATGGATTTAACAAATTTATGTCTGATAGGGACCTTACGGTCAACAATTCAAAATCCTTCATAATGCATGTTGGCCGTCAACCCAAGAAGAAGTTCAATTTTAAACTGAATGATGTTCCGATACCCATCACCCAGACGTTTTCCTACCTGGGTGTTTTATTTGATACGAAGATGTGTTGGGCCCCACATTTGGCCAAGAAGAAGGGGGAAATGTCCAGGGTAAATGCTTCTATCTTCAATTTTGCCTCTAAATTGGGGAAAAAGCCAAACGTGGCTATGATGAAACTATATAACGCTAAATCCATAGCCACTGCAGTATACGGAAGCGAGATATGGGGCTACACAAACGGTTTTCAACTTCAAATAGTTGAAAATAAATTTTTAAAGCGTCTGTTGTGTGTCCCTGGGAGCACATCGAATTTAGCTGCTCATGAAGAACTTGGCTGTTTGCATTTATCGGACATTGTTGGACTGAAACCGTTGTTGTGCTGGGTAAAACTATGGTTAAGTGATGCAATCCTTCTGACCCACTTGATAGTGGAAGATCTCTTATCGCTTGACCACTCAATGCGTGTACCCTGGCTTAAATATTTGAAGTCCCAATTTTTGAAGCTCGGCCGTCTGAACCTGTTTGATAACCCGGGGGATATAGTTAAGGGTGATGTTGCTGCAATTAAGAGAGCTTTTTTCCTGAACTGTAATGCTGTAAGAGATGAAGTAGAGCTCCTGAAACCTAATGTTAGAATGTATATTATGTTGAGAACTTGTAATTCAATGGAATTGTATCTAACATGCTCCTTCACCACCCATGAGAAATTTTTGCTGACCCGTTTCAGGTTTAACATCTTTCATCAGCTTTTAATTAGACCCAAGTCGGACATTTTTAAGAAACCAGCAGCTCCCTGTGGCTGCGACGGGAAGTCTCCACAGGACATGCTGCATTTTATATTTTTATGTACATTTTATGAATATCCCCGAAAGCGGTATCTGGTTACTCTTTTAAAGAAATTAAATTTTAACCAAATCAGACCCGCCCTTATGTACTTACAGTTGCTGCATTCTGACAGTGTCCTCCAGGTGTTAGAATTCTTAAAAATGACTATGAGACTAAGAAACTGTTTGGATGAGTAAATGTGCACTAACTGTAGTTTATGGCACTATTGCACTTTATTTCGTATATTCTGTATATGGACCTTACTTGCATTTTTTATTCTGATTCTGTCTATGCACTCCTTTTTTATGATGCATTTGAGTTGTATGTAATCTAAGATTGACTTTGTGATCACTGTGATGTTTTTATTATGAATTGTCTATTGTGTGTACTTTTATGGATTGCAATATATCCGAAATAAAGTCAATTTGATTTGATTTGATTTGATATGCTTTTTCAACAATGTTGGTGGGACTGCAGTACAATAGTAAATCTGACCCCCCTCAAAATTAACACACTTTTCCTATTTTTTATAAGACTCAAGTTAGTCAACCACCCCTCCCACAATTTATACATTTTACTCAATATTTGTAGGACTGGAGATAGAATAGTGAATTTAATCCCCTCAAAATGACTGAACTTCCCCAACTGTTTGTTGGCTTGGAATTAGAATTTAAATAAGCAACCCGTATATGCTTTATTAGTAAACCTGTTCTTCTTTAATTATGCCCTTTGGAGTCCCACTCTCAAATCATGCATTTTACACCTTATGTTGGATCATATTCAATATCCCATATCACAAGCCCTTAATTTGTTTTGTTATGGATGCTCTGTCCTGATTTCAATTTTACAATGATTCTGTAAAAGTGTATGTGATGTATGAAACAGTCTAATGATGTGCAATGTTTGAATGGTTAAGTATATATTTTTGCATAAAGATGCATTTTATGTATGTCAATTAAACATTTCTATATTGTTATTATTTTGATTTCAATAGATAAATATATGTTCTTGAAATATTATAATTATTTACCTTATTAAAAGACATTTTATTTAAAATACAGAGTAGATTTCAATGTAGCTCATGTTAAAAACATTAATTTGTTAAATAATATGTTTCATAAATGTTGATAAACATGCTAGTGCCTGTATTTTAATTTTTAGATATTGCTTTTATAAGTTTTACTGTAAAGATGTTTTAGTTTGCATTAAGAAAAGTTACAAATGATAGATTTACTTTAAAAAATAAACTTTGATATACAAGTGTATTGCTCTATGTAGAAATATTTTTTCAATAGTCCTATTTTTAAACACTATATTTTGTATTAGAGATTTTATTTAAGTCTGTAATTAATTTTAAAATGCTCTATTTTTCAGTATTATAGCCCTATTCAAAAAAATCATTATCATGCAAAGATCTAAACAAATGGATAGCTCCTGCTATGACTAAACATGTAGGGAGATCAAATTTACACTTTCTCTGTGAAGAATATCTGTAGATTAGGCATGAGAATCTGGATTTATCACCAAAAAGTTACATTTTACTTCGTACAGAAAACATTACAAATATCAGTAACATTAATTAAAATTGTGAAAAAAATAATGCACTTTCATTTAATTAAAACAATATAAAAACATCCTGGCCTAACTCCTTCTCAACTATGGCACAACACACCCACTCCGAAACAAAACATGCCATTTATTTAGAAGGAAAAGAATGTTTTTCTTAGATTTTTATACTAAATTATGTTAATTACAATTTTCATCCAAATGAAATTAAAATTCAATTTCACCTCAAATTAGACACAGCTATATGAAAATCAGTCTTGCCCCTGCTACAACTGGAACATTTCAGTACAAACTGCCAAGCCAGGTCCTCGCTGTGCCAGACAACAAGAAGTCTAAGCCGGGTTTTGGGCTCTTCAGTCAGGTGTAGCTTGGTTCCAATGGTATTGTGAGTAAGGAAACCACATCTGGGCATACCATCAGCCACTTAGGGTGTTATATCAAATACACAAAAAAGAGATGGGAGAATGTTTGCAATAAGTCTAACCACTGCCAATTGTTTGGGATAGCATTTCAGTCGATCGTTCTTTTGCTCACATTGCCACCTCAGATTAGACCCCCGTCATATGAAAATCATATGCAAACCAGTCCTGTCACTGCTCCAATAGGAACATTTCAGCCCGTACTGCCAAACCAGGTCCTCTCCGAACAAGAACAGGTTCATTGTGGCTCACAGGGTTCCTCTCCCATACTATTTCAAATACGTGTCAAGCCACTGTGTTCTCTTTTTATATTATTTTGCTGCTTTGCTCTGTTGTACACAATGACACCCAGATTATTATCAGACTGGACAAACAAGCTCAGATCAGTCAGTGAATAGGCCACACTTGTTTAATACGTAAAATAAGCAATATCAGGACCGTATAGTTCCATCTCTAGCCCCAGTGGAAAAGACAGCTTCCCTGGAGATTGTCATTGATAAGAAGTCTTGGTATATTAAGAGGGTATAGGAGCAGTCACCTCTTCTAGTTGTACACTATGACAAATGCAGAATACGTGTGTCTTTCTCCGGAATGTGACTCATGGCTTAGTGGTCATAGCATGTGTTCGATCCAAAAATCACTATTGTAATAGTCTGTACTTGGGCTTGACTGCATTTCTGATGACTAAGCTGTAAAAAACTGGAAGATTTGATTAGATTGTTGAGGGCTGGAGAGCTTTGCACTAGTTTGCAATCAAGCTAAGGGTGCAGTTTATGGTCGTACGCATAGCTCCTAAAGTCTTCTGCAATGAAGACTCTAAAAAAAATTTGTAGAAGCTTACACGAAGAGAAATCTGAAATTGCCATTTTATGAAGATACTAGAATTCATACTGCTTCTTGACATCTGAAAACATGTAGTACCTGCTTAAGGCAGAAGGACATGAACAGAGATGAAAACAAGGAAAACTCATCTATGCTTCTGCAAAGGGTTGACATAATATCTGTCCGCTTAGCAAGAGCATAGCAAATGGCTGTGATTGTTTTGTTTAAGTTATGTCTTGCTTTTCTATACTGTCCCTCGATGTTTCTTCCATTTTTTTAGTGCACGCAAACCTTGTGTTGTCAGGGTGCGTTAGATATAAAATATACATTTGCTTTTTGAACCTCTACATTCTGACTCTCTTGCATTGTGACATCTGCCAAACAAGCCTCCAGTCCAATTTCCGTGTTTTAAAATGGATTATCTATACCATACAGGGCAGCTCTGATTATCATAGAACTGGCCTAACAACCAGTAGAGGCAGTTGGGATGTCAGAATGAAATCTGAATTATTAACCGGTACACTGTAAATTGACTATTTATGCCACAGAGACATGCGCATCTCTGTTCATTGGTACATTTTCTTAGGCCTATGTTTGCTGTAGATGCTCCCAACGCAAACATGAAGCTCTCACAAAATCCAATTCCTGTTCATGACTTTTGAGTCATCAGGATAAACGGTAAAAGCAGTCATGAGTGTAGAGTATACCAAACATAACATACACATGTAACAGTATTCACAGAATGGAACTAGTAATCTCACAGTGAGGATGGTAATTTGATGTAGAGCTCGGTCATCTGGAAAAACCGATGCTAAGAGCATGGTATAGAGACCAAACCAAGGGGTCTTGGCTAAACACTATTTGACGTTCATAAAACCATAATGTTCGCAAAGCTCTAAAGTTGACTGAGCTCGAAGTGCACCTGCAATGAAAATATATGGTACCAATGCAATGCAGTGCATAGTTAGCAATGCCCCCACAGAGGATTGAGAAACCGTTAATGTTTATTAAACCTAGAATGCCAAGGGCAGGGTACACGCTCCTGGGGCCGGTTTTGGCAGGATGTTATGTGGATTCTCTTTACCCATGTCAGCTACCAAACACAACAACAAAAAGAACGAGGGAGGAAGTCGTGGATGGGGAGCTGTCATCTGTGAACAATACTCATCCTCCCTTATGCAAAGTGGCATTCGTACACTAAAGTAAATGGCAGCGGCACCAAGAGTATTCACAAACCTTTTTTGGTACAGCATTTGTTGTATTATTTGCTAGGCGTTGCACCAGTAATGACTGGGAGTAATGTTCACTAACATTATATTTGGTAAAGAAACATACACACGCAGGTGTCCCCATCTGCCCCAAGCTCTAGACATCAATAACATAGGTTGGCCGGGAGAAAACTCCCCTGAGTGTCTGCAGTCCCTCCAAACCGTTGGAAACCATTCATGGAAAGCCCTAAGGGGTGCAACGGTGGCTACATCCTTGGAACTAAGGTGGGGAAACCCCTTTCATGGTCTCCCCTCTCAAGGCTCACCAACAGGGGGCCTCCAATGACCAGCAACCTGTATTGGTCAAAAACAAAAAGACATGGGGAGCATCGAGGACCAAAGGCAAATAAATGACACATCTGGACATCCTCACACACCTCCACTTATCATCTGCCAATAAATTAGCCTAAGCATTCATGTTAATGGAATGGAAGACTCCTCGCCCTGTTAAAGCACAGCTGGTTCGATCCTCCTTTTCCAGGTAAGAGGGTATTACAAACGCGTTTTTTGTGCATCAAGATGAAATCAAACATGAAAAATGTAAAAAAATTCGGTCATATTGGTGCATTAGTGCTATTTAGATTTTGCGAAGTTTCAAAGGGAAAATGGAAAAAGGAATATATTCATAACTGCGTGTTAAATTCAGCTACTGTTCAAGGCAAGTCCTTGCAATTTCTTTACTAAAGTCATATCATACATATGTATTTCATTATTAGCAGATTTACTGCGTATTTTCATTTCTTACTTGTTATGTAATGGACTGTTCAAGGGAGTAGTATGTGACTTAATCAAAGCTATCGGTGACTCCCACCAGGCCAGTTTGCGTTAAGTGCATTGTCTAAAGTATGCTAACGAATAAAAATGTGGCTTTAGACAAACATACAAAATCTTCTCTTTCCACTCCTGTAGACAAAACATGTATACTTAATATTACACGTTTTGCTGCGATGCACTTCTCAAAATGTTCAAAAACTGTAATAACACCAATTGGTGGCTTCTACATCTAAAGGTTCCCTGTGCTAACATCCGGCAGACCAATTAACGTTCCACTGTTCTTCCTTACAATGTTCTGTGTTCTTGAAAAATGATAATGACTAAGGGGCATATTACCAAGCAATAGCGATAATTATCGCTATTGCTTGGTTAGAGACAAAACTTTACCGCTGAGCTGCGGCGATTTTTATCGCAAATAAACCTTGGTATTACCAAGGTTTATCGCAAATGCGATAAAAATCGGCCGCAATGCATGAATATCGCTGAAAAGTCAGCGATATTCATGCATTATCGAGCTAATGCTCTTAGCCATGTTATCCACCTCCCTTTGGATAACATGGCTAAGAACTGCTCAGGGCAGGTGTTAGCTTTTGGAGATATTCGCGCTTAGCGAGAATATCTCCATAAGTTGGTAATAGGAGATAGCGATGTTAGCGACTGTTTCCAGTCGCTAACATCTTGGCACGCCCACTTTACATGTCATTAGTGATAAATATCACTGACATGCAAAGTGGGGCCCAAGATGGTCGCTATCTCCTACTAGCTGTCGCTAACTGGTGTTAGCGACAGCTAGGTAATAGGGAGATAATTTTATCTCCGCTTTCTTGGCTTTTAAAGCCAAAAAAGTGGAGATAAACCCCCTTGATTTCGCTGTATAATGATTATCTTTTAATATTATTTATTATTATTTTGAGTATTTGTATAGCGCAGCTATCACCTTACAGGCATCTTTCCACAGCTCTTTGCGGTACTGTATGTAAGCAATCACATCTGGATCTTAAAAACCATTCACCTGCCAAACCATTGTAACTTATATCTGCTCCACAAAAGTAAGTGGTGGGGAGTGGATTTGTAAATTGTCTTTGATATATCACACTGTTTGAATTCATTGAATGTGGATAAACATAGAGTTTTCATTCTTAGAAAATTGCTAAACCACGAAGACCTTTGTAGGGTCAATTACATTCTTATAAAGATGAATATGGCAGAACAATCAGATATTTTAATTAATGGCTCAGCTTGTGAAAACCGTATGCGAAAGACACTCAAAATAGTAAAAATAAAAAGCGAAGTTTTATAAGTTACACAAGCCAATGTAAGCAAATGCCAATAAAATGGAAGGTGTTACATGGTATACAGTGATGCTCAGGTGAATAAAAACGTGAGAACATCAGTGAAATTAAGTGTAAGCACAACAATTGGACATTAGCTGTCAAAGTCTTAGCAAAAAACAATGATACAAAAAGGGAGGAAAGAGTTTCGTCCTTTCAGAAAGTCTCAAACACATTGACTAAAAAGCCCAATCTATAGGGGATGTTGTGGTGACGACCCCACAAAGAGTTATTCACACAAGATCATTTTTAGGATGCTTCAGAGATAATTATAACGTAGCAAGTCTGTGGGATAAAGAGCATAACACAGTCTGCATTTCCATTTCTTAGTCAAAGATATTTTTATTAATTTTTGAAAACAACTCATGGCACAGTCCGCCCATGTGCCCACACAGGGGCGACCAGATCAAAAGCCTACAGGCAGGGTCGGATTGGGATCACAATTTGGCCCGGGCACTGATGAAAAAAGTGGCCCACATTCAAGGGGCGTGGCCAACAATTAAGGGGCGTGTCCCACATTCAAGGGGCGTGCCCTTTCATGGAACACCATTTGGTTACTCTTTGAGGTCTAATTTGTAGAGAAATATTTAGTAAATTAAGCCTTTTAAAGCTTACAGAGCAAGTAACATTGGTAAAGATTAGGAGCACTGCAGTTCTGGTAACTGAATACTTACTTGAAGTCTTAACGCCCTGCACTATGCCGTTAGATACTCTTACCCAACCAGCTATGTCCTAGACTCTATAACATAAATCAGAAATCTAGCACAAAGTCAAGGAGAAAGGGTAAGACTGGAATCTCTGGGAATAGAACATGTAATTACAAAAGTAAGAATTCACAAGCGAGGAAAAGGCAGTCTGTGGTGTAAAGAATGCTGGAAAATGTATCTGTAGAATCTAGTCATAAATGTATTTCACAACCAGCAGGTGATGTCCATTTTTTTTATTTTATTTTTTAAATACCTTTATTGTTGGAAATATACAGTACACAGCGTTCTGCTGACAACCCATCCGGGCCAGCCGCTCATCCTTAAATTCGCAGCATTTGCATGGAAAGAAAAGAAATAACACAGCCACATGGCCGACAACCCGGAGGCCCGGCGGCGTTGAAGTGATGAATTCAGTAATTCGTGATCATGCGTGCATTCAGCAATGAAAGGATACAACGTGAGAAATAACGACTGTAAATCTGCAGGTCTTCATTTTCTCTTTTATGCTCATAATCAAACTTGAAGAAGAACTCAGTGTTTTGGGAGTACTCATCAGTGACCGTTTGCTTGCCATGGCGCGCCAGAACACTTGTGAGGCACATAAAGGATAGCAAGATATCTCGCTCCCTAGAAGGGCGCGGGATTGCATGAAGGAGAGATGTAGTTGCACAGTACCGCAAGCGTGGCAGTCATTGGGGAATAGATGACACGGTCAGCTCGTCGGTGATGCCAGGCATCCATTGTCTAAGCTAGGTAGTCGAGCTTCAGCTCTGACAGGTGACCTCTAAGGCCCCAAGGCGCGGTGCATATGATAAGCAGCAAGGAAGAATGTGGTTCAGGGGTTTGGGGGACCAAAAGGTCGAAAAACAGTTGTAACAGCAACTAGGGAAGCATGTATGGATGGAAGAGGGGGAATGAGATAGAGGTAGCCATGTGGTGGGGGGGGAGGAATCATCTATATGCAAATAGCAATTCAGCGGGGTGAGCGGGAGGGGGGTTCGCTTGCGCATCAGATCCGTGGGGGCAGGTATATTCGGTAAGCGTTATTCCGCCCGTAGGCAGCAGGAGGACCCCTATCTGTGGTAGTGTGCGTGGGGGCACTGGTGTGGGAAAGACTGCATAACCGTCAATATTAGACAGCCTTGTGCGTAGTGTGCAGTGACTGTGATCCAGGGTCCCTAGGGGAGTTGTAAGTAGTGTAGCAGCAGTCATGTCCCAGTATCACAGCAGGGCCCGAGAGGGGGGAGAAAGGTATACGGAAGAGGCTCACTAGAAAGGAGCACAGCGCGTTTTGTTCATCGTTGCGTGGGGATGTAGGGATGATCCATATTCCGTCATGTGATCCCTTGCTCTATACACTTCTGTTGAAAGGACTGGAGGATAGTGTCCCAGTATTGTGCAATTGGGAATTTTCTTAGGCCAGCTGTTTCCTCACGCCGTAAAGCTGCGCTCTCCGCCCGGGCCCAGTTAGCCAATGAAAGGCTCCAGTGCCGGATATGTGGAGGCGCATCAGCTTTCCACCGCTTGGTTAGTAGTCGTTTCGCCGTGATGAGTCCAAGATCCCAGTACCGGTCCTGAACTTTATTAAGGCGCGTACGTTTGTACAACCCCAGCAAGCAGGCCTCCCACGTTTTCGGTACTCGTTCGTCTGTACAATGCGTCAGTATCATGGTCACCCCATCCCAATACTGTTGAAGGGTAGGACAGTGCCAGAGCATGTGTAAAAGGTCCGCTCCGGTCTGGGAACAGCGATTGCAGGCCGTATCCCCGACTGAGAAGTACCTGTTAATCTTGTCCGGAGTGAGGTAGGCGCGGTGTAGTATGTATAGTTGTATAATTTTAAAGCGGGGGTTACGGGGGACATTAACCGGACCAGCCAAAATCATTGCCCATTCCTTATCTGTCCAGTCTCGTCCTCTGTCAGCTGCCCATTTCTCCCTCAATTGCACTGTGGCGGGATGCGTATGGAGAAGGAGAGCTTGCGCTAGCCAGTGAATTATGTGTGTGCCATTACTCATGACGTGTAGGTATTGTAGGAAGTTGTGGGTGGGTAATTCATCAGTGATGTCTCCCCAGGCCGTGGTCAGTGTGTGTGTGAGGGTCGCGTGTAATAGGAATTGCCCAGCCGGTAAAGATGTGTCGTCGGCGAGGGTGGCGAAAGGGAGGAGAGCGCCGTCGGAGTAAAGGTCCCCCAACGTTTCCACTCCTGCCGTGGTCCAGCTATCAAGCTGTGCGGCTGTGAGTGTCCCTGTCGCAGTCGGGGTGCCCAGTAAGGGGAGCACCGGGGCATATGGTGTTGTCGCCCGCGTGAGGCGCAGACAGCGAAGGAAGCATCTGCGCGCTACTGCGAGATGGAGCTGCGACGGATGTGGGGTCTTGGTTAGAGGGTGGAATGGCACCTGGACCTGTAACTGAGTCCAGACCGCGATATCCGTGGCCGTGTCTCCCAAGTCTCTCCCGCCCAGCCATCCCGACACCCACTGCATTTGCGCTGCCAGATAGTACAGCTCCAGATGGGGGACAGCCAGGCCTCCCGCTTCGGTTGGCATGTATAGTTTCGCCAGTGCGATGCGTGGGCGGCCCTTGTTCCAGAGGAGGTCCCGTAACAATGCCTCGAGGTCCCGAAACACCCGGTTAGGGACGTACGTAGGAATATTGGCAAAGTAGTATAGGAGGCGCGGCAGTACGATCATTTTTGTCAGGGCTACACGACTGGGAACGTTCAGCGGCAGTGTTTTCCAGAATCCAATCTGCGAGCGGATGGATGCAATCGCCCGCAGCAGATTCCCGTCTAGGATATCCGCAGGTTCCCGGTAGATATGTATCCCTAGGTACCGGAACGTCGTGGGGTACCACTGCAGGGACACACCGCCGATGGTTATCTCACTTTCTGGTGTATTTGGATCAAAGGATTAGGCCCCTGATTTAGCCCAGTTGACTCTCAGGCCCGACATCGCCTCAAAAGCGCCAAAGATGGCAGTGAGGGACTCTGGAACATCACTAAGGTCTTTCACATAAAGGAGAAGATCGTCGGAAAAGGCGGCGAATATTGTGGGAGGTGTGGCGTGTCGGTACAAACCCGTTCTGGTCCCGATGTACCAGCGTGGGCACGAAAGGGGCCGGTCTACGAGTGAGCGAGGAGGCGAGAATTTTATAGTCCGTGTTTAGGAGGGCTAGAGGGCGGTAGGATCCCATCAGCTCACCATCCTTGCCGGGTTTGAGCAGTGACACCAGGGTGGCCTCATTAAGTGTCGGGGGCAGGTGAAAATCATCCGTCGCTGCCGCGTACATCTTCACCAGCTGGGGAATAAGGATATCCGAAGCAGCCTTGTAAAATTCGGCCGGCAAGCCATCCGGCCCTGGAGACTTGCCATTCGAAAGGTTGAATATGGCGTCACGGAGCTCCTCGGGGTCTAAGGACGCCCCTAGGTCATCCTGCTGCGCAGCTGTTAACACGGGCAGAGGTATCGGCAGGAGATATTCAGTTATGTCAGACAACGAGGCGCGCAGACGGGAGCAATATAGTCCCGACTGGTGAACGCCTCATGTATGTGACGTTGGGTGTAGAGTAAGCCACCTCCCTCCGCCTGTATTGCCGAGATGGGAGATGAGCGGGTCTCCTGCGCGATCAACCAGGTTAACAGTTTACCAGGTCTGTCACCCTGTCGATGCATGCGGGCAGAATGTGCCGCAAAGTTAACGGTGCGCAATCGTTCTAGGAGGCGATCATGGTCCGTCCTGGCCTCTGCTAGTCTGGCGTCTGCGTCCCCCTCCGCCGCACTCTCAAGGGCCAGCAACTCCATCTCAATACGTGTCAGTTCGGTTTCCAGCTGTCTCTTAATGTGTCCCTGTGTACCCAAACAGTTTCCCCGGGTCACTACCTTGAAGGCGTCCCACTCGATCTGGGGGGAGGACGCTGTGTTAGCATTAAGTTCAAAGTATTGGGTTGTTTGTGTGAGTAGGGATTCACGAAAGGTCGAATCTAGCAAGAGGTCTGGTTGCAGGCGCCATGTGGGGACAGGTGGGTGCGGGTCCTCCCAAGTTATCGCTAGCGTATGTGGGTTATGGTCCGAATGCGTTCGGCCCATATATTGGGTATCCGTGACTAGTGGGAGAAGTTCAGTAGAGATCATGTACCTGTCTAATCTGACATGTAGCGCGTGGGCCCCAGACCAGTAGGAGTATGTGCGTGTAGTGGGGTTGCGAGCTCTCCAAGCGTCACGGAGGTCCCATTGCATGGCCCAGGTTAGGAGCGCTTTCGTGGTGGTGTGTGTCAGAGCTGTGGCCGTGGGTGCGGTGGATCTGTCCAGGTCAACATCTAGGACGCTGTTGTAGTCACCCCCAAGTATCCACGGGATCCCATGCCAAGGCGCTAGTTTCAAGGAGAGGCTGTCAAAGAATTTCCCCTGGTCAATGTTGGGGGAGTATATAGAGGCGATTACGATTGGGCGTCCGTCTAGTCTGCCCCTGGCAATCACATATCTGCCCTCTGTGTCAACCTGCGTGTCCATAACCGCCCACGGGGTGCCTGGCCGAACCCATATGAGTGTCCCTCTAGCAAAGGAGGAACACCCAGTAGCGTAAAGCTGCCCACGCCATCTGCGGCGCAGTGCAAGTATTTCTGGCGCGTTTAAATGTGTTTCCTGCAATAACGCCACGTGAAACTTGTGACGTCTCAAGTAGGAATAGATTTGGTAGCGCCTTGATGGTGTGTGCATACCCCTAACGTTCCAGGTGCAAATCTTGATTTCAGCCATAATCACAGTGTAGACATGGAGTGTCCGCTCCATCCGCCCTCCACCCCTCCGGTGCGCAATTCCCTAGGCCCCCCAGCCCTCCCCCTTCACTCATTCCAGATTTAGGCACCCGTTCATAAAGGAATAGGGTGGGTAAGCTTCCAAGGGCAAGGGTAGGGGAAAATACAGAATGTTCAAACAATGTAAAACCATTACAAATACCATAAGGTCGGACACGGAACATGTCGCCGTCCAAACACACCAAAAAAGGGAAAAGTTCAATAATCAAGTCTAGGGGGTGTCATGCGCTAATCACAGTATCTGCAGTGTAAGTAGATAAAAGTAGAGAATGGGGGTTAGTGGCCCTTCCCTGGGCCCTATGTCAAGCGTGCCGTGTGTACAGAGTCCGTATCCGGGGAACCATTGCTGACTCCGCAGCGCTCGGACCTCCGCTGGGCCAACAATGTAGGGGGAGTGCAAGCAGTCTGTAGCCCCCAGTTGTCCGGCAGGGACCAGTCTCAAGACGGGAGGGGCTGTGATCAAGGAAGAGAGGCGGGGAGGGAAAGTGTAGTATAACTCACCCTCACCACCTCCCCACCTGCTCAGTGTCCACTAGTCCAGGAGGCACACCCATTGTAGGAAGGTCTCTCCATCTGGCACCAGAGCAGGGTGGATCGTTCAGTGTGACAGCCAGTAATCAAAGTGTCCAGCAGTCGTCACGTCCTCCGTTCCATCCCCTGCAGCTCGGCAGGGTCCGGTCCCGATGGTGAAATGTCGTTGATGAAGCATGTCCGCCGTTTGCGGCGTGACGTCCGGTAGTTCCACGGATACCTGGGAGTCTGGCAGGCCATAGATGGCGTCGTCATCACTGGGGATTATCTGTGGGCCGTCCTCTAGTATAACTTCTGACGAGGGCGAGTTGCTCAGTTGAGTGACTCTCCGGAGCGCATCTTGCTGCTCTTGGAGCATTTGATCCGCTGGTGGGGAGTGCCTTGACACGTCCTCCGGGCGGCGGGTCTGCTGGCCTCTGTTTCTACGGCGGCGGCGCGGCCCTCGTGTGCGTGGCCGTGTCTCGTTCCCTTGTGCCTGCCTGGGTGTCGTGTCCGTGCCGCTGTCCAGCCACTCGCCGACTTCCTCGGGGGTGTCAAAGAAATAGGTTTTGTCCCGTGCCACCACTCTCAGCTTCGCAGGAAAGAGAAGAGAATATTTTAGGCCAGCAGTGCGGAGATGTTGTTTTGCCTCCAAGAAATCGTGCCGTTGACGTTGCACTTGAATGGTGTAATCCGGAAAGAACATTATGGTAGCATTGTCTATGCGGATTTCTCCAAGTCGTCTAGTTTCCCGCAACACCGTGTCCCTGTCTCTGTAGTTCAATATCCGGAAAAGGAGTGGCCGTGGGTTAGCGCCCGTGGCGCGGGGTCTTGTAGGAACTCGGTGTGCCCTCTCCACCACAAAGTATGGCGAAAGCGTGCCTTCAGGTAGCAAGTTTCTGAGCCATTCCTCCACGTGTTGGGCGGGATGATTCCCTTCCCATTTTTCGGGGACCCCCACGAGTCTGATGTTGTTGCGTCTCGCCCTCCCTTCCGCGTCCTCAGCTCGGTCCTCCAAAAATTCAACTCTGTTCAGGAGGTCTTGTACCTGCTTATCCGTCCGGGTGACTGTGGGTTCAAGGTCTCTGACTGACCCCTCCAATGTCTTAGTTCGGTCAGCCAGCTTCCTGTGGTCGTCTCGTAGGTGGGTGAGATCTATGGCGACGCTGTCTATTTTGGACTCCAGCGATGTTCTGGTCAGCTGGAGGGACTGCTCCATGCGTTCCATGGCTGCTAGTACGCTGTCCAATCTCGCGGCCACTTGATCGGCAGCCATCTTGCCCTTTGATTTTTCTGATTTACCCTTTGGCGGGGCACCTCCAGTCCCAGTGCGGGTTCGTACCCCTCCGGACATGTGCGGGATCGCCTGATGGACAGTACAAGCTGCGCAGCTGCTTAGGAACACTACGACCAACTGGCGTTGTAGACAAAGGCCGCAATCGATAGGTCTTGCCACGTTATCTCCAGGTCCTACGCCAACTGCCAATTCGCGCCGCCTGTGAAGCGCGTTCCCGGTCCGTAGGTAGGATGGAGCAGTAGTGCCCGTCGTCGACGTGGCCAGTGAGGGCTGTCAAGTAGGACCTCACCTCTCTGCAGCGCAGGGCCTCCGCGTTGCGTAGGTCGTACGCAGGAGCTAGGGCCAAGACAGCGTGCAGTCTCTCCGGGCCCGCGTTCAAAAAGGTATGGAGGTAAGGAGGCAAGGCAACGTCGTCTGTAGGTCGCAGCTGAGGGCCCAGGTGGCAGGCCCGACCCGCCGTGTGTCGGTGGGTGGGTGGCAGCCGGCTCCGTGGGTGGTGTATGAAAGAGTCTGGTGCAGAGTGGGTTGTCGCAGGTCTCCGGCACAAGGAGCGGCCAACCTGCCACGTGCGCCCGTGGGCCGGTCAGCACTGCCGTCTGGGCAGCATCGCCGCAGGCCGGGTGGAAGGCATGAGATGTGCCAACAGTACCAGCGGGCAGCAAGCGGGCATCTCGCACTTAGCATCCGTGCGTCCCCGGGGGCACCCGCCGCAGCAGCGCGGACCATCAAGGAGGGGTCTTACCCGGCAGGCCTGATCTCCAGGCAAAGTTCAGGGGGGGGTCCCCCATCCGGCCCCAACGCTCCGTCGGTGTGCCGTCGGCCCAGGAGCTGCTTTGTCCTCGGGCGCTGCGGCAGAGGGCCAGATAGTCGTGTCCCCCGCTCGGGCAACAGCAGCGCGCCTTCCACGTCGGGCCCCTCACCGACGGTCAGGATCGTGGAGGAGAGGGGTACAGGATTTCTAGAGGCCTCCCGTAGGTTGGCACTGGCTGGCCAGCCGGCCGTGTCTGTCAGGGCGTGTGATCAGGATTCGGCCTGGGCGCCGGGCCCGCTCCGTGGCCCCGCGTGAATTCGCCCGCCGTGCAGGAAGCACCAGGGCCGGCAGGAAGGCCGTAGGACAGGCCGGTGCTTGCCTCTTCGGGTCTCCGGAGCCAAAGTCGGTGAGAATGCCGAATACGGTGCCTGGAAGGTCCGCCTGCAATTTCGGCCTGCAGCAGTTAATTATGGCGGAGAATTGGCCCAGGGAAGGGGAGCTCAGCACGGAGGTCTACCCTGTTGCGACCTCCGCCATTGCGTGCTTAGCCACGCCCCACTGCATTTCCATTTCTTAGTATTAAAAATTGGGTTGTTTGCCCTGGTCAAGCAACAGCCATAATCTCTTGCACAATGAGAACCAAAAAATCTCTAAATGAACATGTACTTATCCCTCGGTAGAGCTTTGCAGAAAAAGCAGTCAGTCTTGACTTGAGCCAATGTGTAAATTATTACACACAAGAAAAATCCCAAATCATTTAAAAAGAAAAAAAATAGAGTACATATTAATAAATTATTTGATGCCGAAAATGACAAATATCCAATCAGTAGAATCATGGTTTTGAATTTTGAAAAATGTATGGTAAAATAGCGCCAAAAAGCACAAAGCGCCAACTATGGACAACTGGTCATGCTAGACTGGGTCAAAGTTACAAGTTCAGTCCACCGTGATGAAGCACAGGTCGGCCACAGTCACCTGGTTAGGCCCACTGAAGTTTCAAAAAAACTATCCATAATGTTTTATAAAGAGCTGAGAGCCAGGCTGCGCAGATGGCATCCGTTGAAAAGTCTTGAGTCCCCTTCTTAATTCCTGAAAGTAGGGAACAGTTCAGAGATGCAAGGGGGAGGCTGTTCAAGAACTTTGTGGCAAGGTAGGAGAAATAGCGTCTTCCACTGTTGCTTTGACTGATGGGGGGCTGAGCAAGGGGGAGGGAGGCATTGCGCAGGATTCTGGAGGGTTGTGGAAGCTAGGTTGGTGGTTGATGTATGCTGGTCCTTGGTTGTGTAGGGCTTTTTACGTGAGGGTCAGAATCTTGAATTTTGATCTCTTGTGGACATTGAGCCAGTGGAGTTTGTCAGGAGAGGAGTGACATGGGTCTGTCTGGGATCTGTTAATTCCCGTAGTCCAAGTGGCTGGTGACGAGGGCAGGGTGACATTGCATCTGATGGAGATTGGGAGCCATTTGAAGATTTTCCAGGGCATGCACAGAGTGAGGAAGCAGGTGCAGGCGACTGCAATGATCAGGTTCTTCATGGTGAATTTGCTGTCCAAGATGATGCAAAGGTTACGAGCATGGTCTGTGGGGGTGGGAGAGTGTCCCAGCTCAGTAGGCCACCAAGCGTCATTCCACAGGGAGGGGTTGTTCCCAAAGATAGAGCTTCTGTCTTGTCTATGTTGAGCTTGAGGCAGATGTTTTGCATTCAGTCTGCAATACTGGTCATGAAGTTGGCTATTGTGGTGAATGGGTCTTCAGATATAGAGAGGATGAGCTGCATGTTGTTTGCGTAGGTGATGATGTTCAGTCCATGGTATCTGATGATGTTGGCCAGGGGGGTCACGTAGGCATTGAACAGAGTGAGGCTGAGGGATGCCCCTTGAGGGATGCCACAGATTCTGTTTTTGGACTCTTAGGTGAATGGTGTAAGGTAGATTCTCTGTGTTTTTACGGTGAGGAAGAATGTGAATCATGCAGTGTTGCAAGAGGCTGCCAGCGTAGTACGACCAGCAGGCCAGATGTCATGTATAGCCATTGAAGACGCTTCAATTTACTAGTTCCTGTTTGTGGTCATTACTGTAGTGAAGAGGCGCCTGACATAGCACATTGAATTGTGGTCAAGTGGCGAAGTCTTGGTGCAAACAGTCTTATTTGTGGTTGTGAGTAGCCCAAAAATTTAAATATACAGCTCTCTGAGCCACAATCAACATTTAAGATATATATACACAAACATTTTCAATGCATCAAACCAACATTGTGTAACACTTTTTTACCAAACAAACACCAGAACCAGAGAAAACAAATTTGACAGAATAAAAACAATTCATGTATACAATCTCACAAATACTACTTCTAGTCTTGTATTATATAATCAAACAACAATGGCCATGATTCCCTTATTCAAGAGTGGTTCTATTCTGCTGTTGGTAACTCTTGGGAACTACTGACTCAATTCTAGGGATTAAAAAAGCTGTCACTGATCCTCTAGGTAGTCCTATTCCTGCAGTTATATACTTCCTAGTGATTTTGCCGTGCCAATGAGTTTCATACCCTCTTATCATGATTGGGGTTCTCCTCAGGACAACAACTGGATATGTTCTGTGAATAATAATGTACATATTTAAATTTGTCTCTTTTGTTCACTAACCCTCTCTCCCCACTAATATGACTAATTCTAGTCAGTAATCATCAGTACCTTATTTGTACTGGTACGCTCCTACTCATCAGTGCAAGATAAGTTATAATACTCTGTTCTATATTTTCCAGTGATTGGTCGAAAAACTTCTCATTTAAGACCAAGGTTATTTCACAACAAATCCCCTTTGTATTGAATGGTCTTTAAGAACAAACACATTCTATTATGATAATTTTGAAATGTATCTAATGTGAAGCATAAGTATTAGCTCATTGATGCGGTGAAAATGTTTGTGTATATATCTTAAATGTTTATTATGGTCCTTTTATGACCAAAAAAGCATTGTGATTTCATAAAAAATAATGAAAGCATCATAGTAAATAAATACAAGGGCCAAGTAAATTGAGCTATTGATCCTAATTTTTAGAAGTGCAGAATGATTTAAACAGAGAGATAGAACAATTGTTGGGACTAATATAAAGAGGGGCCAATTCTAGCTGGCAATAATGGCCCAACCCCTCAAAATATGTGATATTTATAAACCATTAAAGAGTATTTTTCAGTACAATTTCATAGACACCAAATGTGACCTAGTTACCAGCTCCCACACAATGGAAATTAGAGCTTCCTAAATACAATAAGGACTCCCCAATGTTATCTTATGGGAGTGGTATGCCTCACAGTAGTGAAAAACGAATTTAGAAGTTGTTCAGTACAAGGACATGTAAAACTTAAAAGTACACATCCAACATTTAGTTCCACAGCACCCTGCCCTACGGGCTACCTATGTCCTACCCTAAGGGTGGGTTATATGTAATAAAAGGGGAGTTTAAGTCTTGGCAAGGGGATTTTAATGGCAAGTCCCATGGCAGTTTTAAACTACATTCAGGATGCAGTTGCAAGCCTGGGATACTTTTTAGGGGGCTTCTGAAGTCGGTGGCACAATAAGGGCTGCAGGCCCACCAGTAGCATTTATTTTACAGGCCTTGGGTAAAATGTATACCACTCTACAAGGAACATATAAGTGAATTATAATTAGGCTTTCCTGTTTTCAGTTTCTATTTTTGTTAAATTCTGTTGGGGGGTTTTCAGTTTTTTCAATACCTTAAAAAACAGTGGTTATCAGTGGTTACACATTTTTGCTCTATTAAAAACAGCAGAAACAGTGTTGTTAATGGTATTGTTTGCTTTTAAATATTGCTTGCTTTCTGAACTGATAAAGCATGTGCATAGATAGTGTATGTACAGGGTATATGAGCTCCAAATACATTTTTACAATTCAAACTTTTTGTAGTATACTATACCATACAATACTTATTTAGTGAGGCTTTGGTCATGCACGCATGCGCTTTCCTTCCTCTGTAATTGTTTATCTGTGAAAAGACCCTCCCAACATTGGCTTGAGATGTGCAATGCCAAAACAGCCAGTACACAATTTGCTAACTCTGGTAAATGACATAGCTTCCATGCCAATACTGGTGTACCTGAAGATTGTGATTCTCCAGGACATCTTCTGCAAATTATGGGTTGAATTGTGCACATATGCCCTCTGTTATTGAAGCAGTCAAAAATGAAGCAGTACTTTTCAAAGTCTGGAGAAAAAAAGAAGGTATCTAGAACTTGTGCAGAGTACCTTAGTGAGGCTTCATTAACTTAAAATGCCCAGGTTGATGATGGGCCATTTCTATGTATCATTGCAAGCCATTTCCCATACACTGTAAAATAAAATTTCCTGAATTTCCCCTCAACATTTCTTTGCTTACCAAGTGGTAAGAAGTCTAACATGGAGCATGTTGCATAGCCAAAGTCACTAAAAGTGTCACCCAGCCTACTCTCAAGGAATGTTTCACATCTACACCAATTACTCTGAACACTTGGTAGACAAAGGCATTTTCAGACTCTAGTATTTTGATTATGTCCACTACAGCAGTCATGTTTTCCTTTCAAACCCTAAGCATGCAGTAGACTGTAATTTTTCACATCACTATCAATATGTGACAAAAGGTCATCACATTTCTTGCCTTTGGCATTATCACAACAAAAGAAATTCTGTCGACACATGAATTATACGGCATTCACAGCCTCTAGGACTGAGAAACACCGGGTAAATGACACAGTTAGGATGACTCTTTCTTTGATGCCACAAAATTAGAAATATTTGCACTTTAGTTCCCAGGCATAATGAAACAGTGCACCAGAATGGACTACAAAGTCAAATGCATTCTTCATGAAATCTGAAGATTGTAAAGACGTAGCTGAATTACTGCAAATTCAAATAATATCACTCCAATCTTTATTGCACTTGGTAGGAACCTATTTCAGCAGCATTCCAGGTGACACTGCGTTCTATGTTTACCAACATCTGGTGTTATATTTTCACCACTATCTCAAACGCTTGGTGACAACATTCTTTTCACATATACCTGTCACTACACCTTGCATTGAATGTTTAAAGCCTGGGGTGTTTGGCAATTCACCTACAATCAATACTTGCACTCTAGAAAATGGGGCTGATGTATCAAAGGATTTCACCCATTCTCTGTCTATGGGTAAATGTGATGGTACATATTGGGAAAGATTCTTAGGAAACAAGCTATTTTGCCTATCAGTAAAATCATAATGTAGCCAAAATATCAAATATGATTCTGATATTTCCTGATTCTCTACAGTTTATAGAATGACTAAATAAGACCTAAACATGCTTCTAAACAATGCATCTTTAGACCAAAGCCCACAACACTGAAAAAAGCATAAGGAAGAAGAGACAATATTTTAGTGACATCCGTAAACAACAAAATTCAAACAGAATAATGTTAACCTAGTCTTTCTTGCTGCTGCCTTGTATAACACAGTCATATTGTATTGGCCCCTTCAGGAAGAAATAAAAATGACTCTTTCACTCATTGTTTCCTTTCTTTGGATGGCACTTAGGGGCAGATTTACAAGTCCCTTGTGCCACATTTGCGTCACTTTTAACATGGGAAAAGTGAGGCAAAAGTGGCTCAATGGGCTTGTAAATCTGCCCCTTAGTTTTTGGTTTCAAAGGTGTTTTTTCAGTTTTTATATGTTTACACCGGTGATGGCTATTTTCCTTTTGGTGGGGTTTTAGCAGTTATTATAGGCTTAAACCTAAAACCAGATAGTCTAATTATTATATAGCATGCCAAAAAGGTGTGTTCCAATGAACCCATGTTAAAGAAATAGGGCACAAGCACTTCAGCACTGGTGGTTAGCAGTGATAAAATGCACAGAAACCTAAGGCCAGTAAAAATGAATTCAGCAAAAAGTGGAGGGGAAAAGGCAAAAAGCCCAGGGGTGACCCTGCAGAGAGGGCCAGGTTCAACACTTTTTGAGCAACCCGTTGTTTTTCAATAACTTTTCCAAAGAAATAATCTTATACATTTTTGGATGGTGTTTTTTCATCATTACCAGCAGCCATTTTTAATATTACAAATTGGACATAGATACTCCAGCTAGTGTGATATATCACTGGTTCAAAAAGTGCCTCCTACTACTAATATGTCAGATATGATTTTCTGCATGGCGAATAGTAGATTGTAAAATATTTTCATGCCTCTACAATATACTTACTTAATATTACAAATGTGCCATGAAACAACAAAGCAATTGAAGAAAATTATTGAATTACTTTGATCCAATAGGTATAGCTTGAGGCAACATTTAAGTTCATTTTAGCCCACTATGCCACTATAGAGAGACCAGGCATATGCAAATCAGTCTTGGTCTTGATCCAGTATGAACAGTCTACTTCTAACTCCCAGATCAGGTCTCCTTGAGAAGGATACATCCACAGACCAGTTTTGGCCTATTTATATTTCCAATTAGGAAAGAAGACTCCAAATACATAATCTAATATGTTCAAGAAAATGGAGTAAGTGGCACTGTTGGCTTTGTATATGCTACAAATAGTCGTACAGGTTTTCGTTCTTGAATGGTAGTGGTATCACTCCAGAGCAGACAAAACTTTAATGAGTTTCACCTATAATGCAAAGAAAGAATAGGTGTTATGGCTAGTCTTGTTTTTTGCTTTCTTGGTGGCAGTTGAGGCTAGCCTTAAGATATTATGTGCATGGCAGGCCCTTCTACTACCCCTTTTGTTGCTCACATTTCAAAGTCTGTGCCAGCAATGATGTTGCACTCTAAATGAAATGAAATCAAACTACTCAATGTAGTCTGATACTTCTTGTTCTTTTCAGGTGTTAGTTACTTGCTTAATAGTAATACAACCCCTGTGGGAAATGCTGCAGGTTTTGCCACAATTGTTCTTGTTTAATAGTTTTGGAATCTTACTGGAAAAACAATCGGAACTAGAAAAATGGTGAATACAATACATATTAAGGGAAATGCTGAGATTAAATGTAATACTGGCCATTACAGCTTGAATGAATGTAGACTAGAGTCAATCACAACAGACTTCATAGTGAACAATGTAAAATTAAGGACTATCAGTACTGGTTATGTCAGTGAGGGTAAGATGTCAATGAATGAATCCAATATGGAAACTTCAATAGTTAAGCAAACTGAAGGATGTATTTAAGGTATTGCAGCAAATAGCTTCAAGACAGAAATCAATACTTAGACACAATTATTTTACTATGTGTTCTATGCAGTCATTAGAACGTATGTAATACCTAAATCATGGAATAGCATGCACTGCATCACCAAATGCGATGCAGTGCGCGCAACGAAATTCGTTTTATGTATTTATATGTTTACTTACCTGTTAAAGGATGTGATCCATACATTACTGCCCCCCACCCTACCCCTACCCCTCCCCCTCCTCACATCACCACCCGGCCGGTACTCCTGTTACCGGCCGCGGCTGATCATGCAGATACCTAGTTTTTAGTGCACATCTCCAGTAGAAGCTTGAGTGTCACACATAACATAACAGGTGTATTTGTAAAGCGCACGATTACCCGTAGGTGTCTTGGCACTGAATAACAGATGTTTATTGTTACCCAACTCAATGATACTCATTTTATCAACCTCAGATGGATGAAAGGCTGAGTGGACCTGCCGGGATTTGAACCTGTGACCATGAGGTCAAACACAGCCCCTGCAACAAAATGTGTTTTATTTATTTATATGTTTACTTACCTGTTAAAATACGTAATCCATACATTACTACCCCACACCCTGCCCCTTCCCCTCCCCACATCACCGCCCGGCCGGAACTCCCACTACCGGACGCGGCTGTGCATGATACTTCCCTTTATTGACTTGTCAAGTGCATTCTACTTGAAATTTCAAAGGGATACTGGGGCGCAAATAAGTGCTATTGGCTCCATTATGTGAAAAATGTATAGATTGAACTTTCTGTGTCAGGGCTGCATTTCAGCCCCTTTGTTTTTCTACATCTCGGATACAAATTAAATCTTACAGATGGCCTGGTTTTTGCCTTCTCAATTAGTGAATAAACAAATTCCAAAGTCATTTTTAAGCAGACGGTACTGCCCTATAGGGCTTTTCATACTACTGGATACATTTGCTCTCCATTGTAAAGAACATTCTTTAAAAAATGATTACTGTAAAATATAAATTACTGGTCTTTCAGTAAATGAAAAATAGATTTAAATGGAATTTTGATTCTAAAGGCATTGAAGTAGTAGACCTCTAGGTCTATTTACGTGTTACTTTCTTGGGCAATTTCAACTTGAAGCTTCGTATGGTAAATCAGGTAGATTGGCTTAAGATGGTTGCTAATGCTTTGAGAAAATCGGAGGCTAAACTGGCACATACATCAATCGAAAATATACAAATGTAGAAGTACTAACATACTTACTTATTGGTAAACTACAACTACAACTCTCATCTTGCAATTCAATTATAATTCTTATGTAAGCAGTGCATTCTGTGGCACTGTGTGGTAGGTGAACAGGATGAGATTTATCTTACTGTATAAAAGATATGGTCCTGCTGTGACTATTGAGATGCAAGTCCTTACAATATTTAAGGCATTTGGAATTCCATTACATTAACCGGGATCTATTAATGGTTGTGCAGTCATTTCAATATTGCTGCTTCTGTCAGTGATTCAGGCAGCAGGATTGATTCTATCAGGTCCTCAGTTTGTGTTGGAGGTATTTCAGTGGATTACTATTCATTGGTGCAGGCAGTACTTTTTCATCCGGTTGGGAATTTTTACTTTGGTTCTGGACTTGAGGTCACATTGGTGCTCCCTTTTCTCCTCAATGCCGTGCCGGATTACACTGGTGTCTCTAGCCATATTTGTCTTCACGTGCCTGTACTCACAGAGAGGAAGGAGCTGTTTGCCAAATAACCTATTGTTAAAAAAACACTCCTCTGAAGGAATTTCAAATTTGACCTCAGAACATTTTTGTTTTCTCTTTCTGTGTCCATTCTTTTTCTAAACGTGTTGGCTTTCCATGTTTGTAACGGCTTTCACTGGTCCACAACACCTTCTATCAGAGCTCTCAGGCCGAGCAATGTCATCCATCTGCAGGATTTCCTGATTGCAATGCCATCATTAACTTGCCAAGTAACATTAGCAATTTGTAAGGGAAATTTTGAGGGCAACTTTGCAAATATTAAATATTACTGAATTTCAACCATAGACTCACAGAATAAAGAATGTAAATACTATAACATTGGTAAATGGTAGTGGAATGCTTTTTACATATCATGTTTCTCATTGTTAATTGTGATTTCATAGTTTTCACTATTATTGAATCACAATTTCATGTGTTTGTACACCTGGTCCCTAAAGACTAGGATTGTTATCTTTGGTATGTATGAGGAAGAGGAAATGTGGAGGTACGACTTAATTCATTGTAGAAGAAGTGGAGCAGAAGCTAACTTCCCACTTCCATGCCTACCATACCCATGTCAATTTACTAGCTGCACTTAATTTTCAAACCATTGGATCCGCCAAATGTGCAGTAGAATCATTGCTGACATCTCTCAGGCAAAGCAATCCCTGTGCAAACCTTGAGGTGCATGACAAAACAATTGCAACAGAGCATCTCTATAGCACAGTCACCACAGAGAAAGCAAGTGGCGGTACTAACGTTCTATGGGATTGCCTATGTTGCAGGAGTGCTAGGAGCCATCGATTGCACACAGATGGCACTTATTGCACCCTCGCAGATGTGAAATCGATATTGCATTTGGCATCACTTTCACACTATCAATGTGCATGACAGCTATATATTCAATCAGTCAGCAAATGCACCTTATGTGATCGCTAGGGATTTTGAAGATGTGGCTGCTTGTTGAGTGTAGTTAACACATACACAGACCATTAGGTTTCACTGGTGGTAGGACTTCAAAGGGCCTCAAAAACCTCACATTACTCTTACCTTCATAACCTTTACTGCAACTTGTGGATGTATGTCTGAATGAGATGTAAATAGTAATCCACTGAAATTAAACTATTGATGGCTTTTTTGTGATAATTCGTATATGCTCTCTTGCCCTTCCTCACCCTTTGAGATGACCAACCACAGTGGTGATTCCACAAAGATATAACAGAGCACGGACAGTGACTGAGGAAATGTTTACCACACATAGCATGTGGATGTTCACCCTTGCATGTTGTCTGTTTCATAGTGCTGACTTGCACCAGAGCACACACAAATATCAACACCCAGCAGAGTCAAACCTCACCATTCAGAGGACGGTCACAATGTGTGTGTGCATACAATGACATCTGGATTCACACTTCACTTAAGCAAAAGTCTAGTTGTTGCGCCTTAGGTGGATGACTGAGTTTAGTCAAAGATGAAATGTGGGGCTTACCTCCAGACTCAGACTCAGAGAAAATCTTCAGAGTTCATCCTGACTCAACACCATCCATGGCCATGTGGAGGTCAAACTCCAATTACATCATAAGATATGTACATTGGCAAGGGGTGGAGTATACTGTTGTCCCTAGGGGATTCTAATCTTTTGCATCTGTTTTTTGATATATTTATAGTCTTCTAGCATCAGTTTCTTGGTGCCAGGCAATTATTTCCTAATAAAATACAATGCCAGAAAATGATAATGAAAGGCGGTAGCCCAACATTCCGCATGGAACAGTCTAAAGAAGAAGAAGGGAAGGATGGTGCTATGGTGATTTGCCAAATGAATACAACATTGGACAATTACACAACAAGAAAAACATTCTAAAGCCTACTGGCCAGTTGTCAAGAAGGGTGACAGGGGATCACCAGTGTCTGACTACCCTAAAACTCCATCCCATCTGGTGGTTGATGAGGCCTAACATATTGGAGGTTTCTTTTTTTATAAAGGGCATCGTTTTTCTGAAACCTCATCTTGTCCTGTCTGATATCGCCGGTTTTAGGACTTGGAATGTAATGTCACGTCTAAACAGTGGTACACAGCCAGTACTTTTCCCTAAAACATCTACTGTGTATTGATGTCCTATAACTGGCTTATTTAACTTTCTTGCAAGACCATAGTAGATGGTGCAAAAAATGCACCAATGGCAGGGGAGGTAGCACGATAAGGCCTATTTTGGAGTCACGCTTGTTCGCGTTCAAAGCTTTTTAATGAAGTTGAGCTCATAAAGGAGATACTTCTTTCTTGGTAATTTTCTTAAAGAATGCTCTCCAATTAAAAGCACTCAAATACACTTGTTTGCAGCCTCCTGTCAGAATTGACCAAGTGTAAATGTTCCTCTTACTGAATGCTGCTTCCTGTATTGTTTTGTGAAGAAGCAAAAAACGTGGCTTGGTTCCCTCTGAGTATCTCCATTTAGACCTAGAATCAAAGGAGGAGAAGAACCCATTCCTTTATCAAAGTGCCAACATTTGGATATTTAAATGCAAGAGTCAGATTCATGCTGAGGGCTTGAAATCGAAGTGGAGCTGCAGATACTACAAGCTGTGAATTTCACTGAAGTGTGGACAGGTTAATAGGATTACTGCCTTTCTCCAACTGATAACGCTCAATGGTGGAATATCGGATGATCAGTAACACGCCTCCTGTGAACCAATCCCTATTGGCAAACGGAGACAATGTCAATTATCTGAGCAGTACTTTACGCACTGTAATCTATTATTTTTTAGTTTGTAAAAAGTCAAATGAGTTTTCCTTAAACTAAGCATTGGATGCTGTTCTGAAGTCAGACATCGGGACCACTGCATGCGTGTAAAGGTAACTGAAGCTATGAGATTGACAGACTCCATAGGTTGTATACCTGGGCCCAGATGTATTAAGATTTTGTTTTGACGTTTTATGGGGTAGCCCCAACGCATAAGCCTTTTTGATATTTACTAAGCCACACAAAGCCACTTTGTATGGCTTTGCGTGGTTTAGTAAGTACTAAGTAATGCAAGGCAGCGTATAGCGCTGCCTTGCATTACTTTGCATCGGGGAGGCAATCTATTGGTGGGGCATGCATTCATCCATATATTTTGATGTTATCTCATATCCCTAAGTTGAGTAAACCATGAATTGCACAAAAAGCTACGCCTCCCAGAATGGGACGTAACTAGGAGAAATATCTTTATTGCTCCTTGTTACTTTCTCTTTCTATGTGAACTGCATTCTGCACCATGCACACAAAGAGAGAGCTGCTTCTGAGGAACGTTTTATGCAGGAAGGGAGCTTGTTTGTAATTCAGAGACCCTAGCACCGTGATGCTAGGGTGCCGGTGTTGGCGCTAGGCAGCACACAGTTCACCTGACCTTGGAGACAGCATAAATGAGCCGTATCTTAGTAGACATGGCGCTTTTTTTGCAGTCGCCCTTTCACACAATTTAGCGCAGCATCTTTGCTTGCTGTAGTGCGTTTGTGAAATGTAAGTAAATAAGCCTCCTGGTATTTATGTTAAATTACAGAGGGTATTTAAGCTCAAAATCAGGCCAATGCTATTTAACCAATGCAATGAGATTAACTAACATGGCATGATGAGTGCAGTATCTAGGCTTCTTACTATTCAGTTTGAGCTTTTCATCAACTCATTTGAAGTTAAATAATCAATAAAGTATGGATTAACATGAAAGCAAATTTTCAGACAGGCAAGTTCAGTAGTTTATTTTGCCCCATTCTGTCCAGGTGGATTTGCCTCAGATGCACCATTGAACACTCTCCTACTACTTTCCTTATTCATCGATAATGTTTTCAATTCCACTCATGCATTTCTGCAGACTTCTTTATCCTAAGATGTTCTTTTGTTGGGCCTTATTCCAAACTATTCATGTTATTTGTAGTGGTGGGTGAAACTCAGACTTTCAGTGCGTTGAATTCCCCAGATCTACATAAAAACTCAGGGAGTTCCCATAAAGTTCTGCCAAAGGCTGAAAAAAATGCACCGTGCCTGCTCGCGCTGCAATTTAGTGCTGCTAGCATATTCCACTCATAAAATCAGCACAAGCAGCAACAAGTGGTGTACAAGAGCATGCAAACTTTCTACTCGAGAAGCAGCTGTCTAACCGCGACCTCGACGATTCTCGTGGCGCTCCCATTGGAAAATCACACCTGACTGCTTCCTAGCAACCGGAAATCTCACCAGCTTGCTTGTTGAAGCCTCGCATTGCTCCCATTGTCATTGTATTGCTTGAACAGGATAAAAAGATAGTCATGCAGCAACTGGAAGATTTTGGACAGTACTACGGGGCATATTCTCAAGGGGTTATTGCCGAGTTAACAGCACTTTATTGCAGCCAAAGTTGCGATAAATTTATCAACCCATTAACAAGCTGGTGCAAACAGCCCATAGCACCAGTTTACTCGCGATAGAAGCCACAAAAAACATCGCCACAGATGACCCAGGCAACTATCAATAATGAGATGCAGAGTAGGCATTCCCATGCCAAAAGCCGTGAAAACACCACGTCGTAACATTTTCAATGACAAGCCAGATATGCAAAAAGAGCACGAAACGTGTGATAAGGCACGTTAGCAGCAGGAAATTAACACCTGCTCTGACCTGGTGTAAAGTTGGACGACAGCCTGCACCAGAAAAGGGAGCCCATCCCAGAGCAACACCTGAAGAACAACAGGAGCCATGGAGCCACTGAATATGTAGGCCAGACACCCAAGAGGGCCACAACAACCACCGCCACCACACCCTGGACCTTCCCAACTCCCCCGGACACCTACTGCTCCCCCTGGACCAACACTGAGGCAGCGCAGACAAAGACAGCGACCTTCAAAAAATGCACCAACCTCACAGACCCAACACCTGAGAATGTCATTGCCAACTCCATGCTCAAAGAGACAACCCCCCTCTGCATCCTGATCACCACTGTCCACAGGCTGACGGTACCAACACAGCAGGCAACCAAAATCCCACCTCAGACAAATCTCCTGGCCGTGCTGCACTTCGGTACATTCCAACCAACAGCCACCTGAGATGGAGGAGTCACACAGCCAGGCCAATCCAAGTCCCTCACAACATTCATGGATGACACCATCAGCTTGGTACCCCACTATCAATACTTCCCACACACTGCGCAGGAACAGCCGGGGACCAAGCAAGGTGTCTACGCCACAGCTGGCTTCCTGCACTTGTCAGGGGGGAATTGACTGCACACATGTCCTATTAGTGGGCCCTGGCAACACTGCACACAATAAGTGCAACAGAAAGCGCACGTATCCCATCAATCTGCAGGCAATAGTGGACCACCGGGGATTTTCCGCCAACGTCCCCACCAACCACCCAGGCACTGTATATGATTTCCACACCTCTGCCAATCTATCATCAACCTGCGCTACCAGGATGGCACCCATGGAAATGCACTGCTCGTTGGCCAATACCAAATGCACACACCACACTCCTCAACTCCACAATCATGTAACTCACAACACAGGAAATGCACACGTCTCAAGCACACATGCACACCCACCAGACACGACAGCACAGCTCACCGTATGAACCTGGCCAGCCATGTACAGTAGCCATCAATGGCATGGCACCTCAGCCACACATTAGCAGAATGTCGGAAGAGGTGGGGACCAGGCATGTGCGAAGGAGGCAAGGGACCAATGAATGAGAATGTACACAGTGGCGTGGATGTGATGGACAGACTGTAGAATGCAGACCACACACATATCCATGTTTACACACATTGCTGGTGTTTGGAGTGTAGTGGACAGTAGACACAAAATGTCACCCCAGCCAGTGGGGAACATCGCGGAAATGTAGCTTGTTACGTCCCTCCCGTAAGCATGAGCGGAATGGGTTGGCCCTGCGTATGCCAGGCAAGAGTTGAGGTGTGAATACAAGGCACATAACTCTGGGTGTAGTCCCAACGTGTCTGCCAGGGCAGTGCCTTTCACCCAGCCACGAGGCCGACACCGTTGCCGTGAGCGGGGGTTGCCTGCGATCCTGTGCGCCTGCTGCTCCCCGGGACGCTGGTCCCAAAACCTGTCTTACCCGCCCCTGCGACCAGGCCTAATTCCCACCTGCCGACATCGGCATGTGTCTAAAAGGGCCCATCACATGCCGGTGCATGCTCCAAGTCTGAGGCCCACGATCCTGGCAACCTGCTACGACCATCATGGCCTCGGCAAGCAAGGCCCACAGTACTCCTTTCTCTTTTACGTACTCTACCGGCTGACACGGCAGACTAGTAGATCACACATTTGGAACTGGTTCTTGATTACACCATGGCAGAGCACAATAATTATGGCTGAGCTTATGTCACTATACTCCCTTCGATGTGGTACCACCAGGTCTTAGTAGTGCATCACAACTGCAAGATTTTGTGGGCCCACATGGACTACTGCTCTCGGACTACGCTGCGCTTGAGTAGGTCACACAATTGGAACTGAACATCGATCATTCAAAGGCAGAGTATATATCATTGCACACAATGAGAGGCATAAGAGGATGATGCATTGCATATGGGAGGAAAAAAGGAGCATCGTTATGGCGGTATGACAACAACTGCCCTTGTGTCACTAACTCTGTGCATCATGAGCCTACAACACCTGGCTTTTGGCCACTGCTGACCGCTGCCTCCAGCCTACACTGCGATCCAGTAGGTCACAGAGTTTTGATTTAGCAATGGCGGAGTTCATTTCAATGTACCGGCATCATCGCAGACTGCATCACCTCTCAGCCCCGGTGCCACTAGGTCTGTTCCCTGACATTCATGGACACCCTCCGGTCGAACATTGGTGGTGTCTGAGTCTATGGACTGGGGTAGTTTTCATCCTCATGTGGCTGACACAGAATTGGTGGTGGTAACTAGATTGTGGGACTCCACTCCTCCATTTGCTGCTTCAGGATAGCTTCTGCCCTCTGCATTATGCCCTGGAGGACACCTTCCATTGTCCACCGCAACCCTCTGCCACATTCACCTTCAACATCGACGAGGGCCCGCTCATTCTGCATGGCCCTACTTCAGTAGACCACAAGTCACCGTCCCGTGGCAGTGTGCCTGTGCCAGCTGCTGTGCATCAGAGGCCACTAACTCTGTGCAGCTCAAGTCAGGGACCCTGTCTGAATAAATATTGGATGACCTCTGTGACGGTGGTCTTGGGGTCATCAACGCCATGTGTATGTGGCCCTGCGCTGTCCACTGCCTCCGGCCTCAACTGCGGACTACCAGGGCTCACACCTCATCAGAGTCTTGACCGGTCCGGACGTTGCATCACCGCAGGAGGCACACACCAACAACGTCAGGGCCAACTCCAACCACCATCTGCCAGAGTCGAAACAGTGGCACTGGTAGACTAACGGAATTGCTCACACCTGTCGTGGATGCCATCATCTACCTGATCCCCTACTCATCACACCAGGTGCCACTGACTCAGTGCACCCCAACCCATGAACCGTTACTGATTGAGTTTTGTGCTGTGGAGAGGTTGCGCAGAAATGTCACCTCAGGCAGTGTGGGAGACCTGGGACATTGATGAGGACGATGATGCTGGTCTAACACATACCACTGCATCTGCATCAGGAATATCCTGAATGTACACAATCCTAGTCATTTTAATCACATGAGTGCGCTCAGCTCTAGTGCCCCAACCTCAGTGCACTGCAACTCATGGAAACTTCTGTTTGAATGTTGAGTGACCTCTGTATTTGCTCCGGCTCCTTCCATGCTGCTCAGCAGTTGACTCTGTTATGCAGGTATTTTCAGTCTCCGTTGCACTGGTGTCCACTGTTCAAGTTGTTGCCAGCACCAAGCACTCTTTGCGGGCTGGCTTACACTCACCCAACACACATCCAGCACAGGTGTAACTAAACATGTGGCCCTGACAATAAAGGGGCTGGGCGCACATGCCCATAGTCAGTTCTATACAATATCTGCGAGTGTCCCTGTGGTCTTGTTGTATGTATGAGGGCCCTGGGCCCTACGACATTACATTGTGCTGTGTACAGCGAACGCAGGCAGCGGGTTAGAGCTTGGACATCTAGCTTTGTCGTCACCTACTGAATTCATAAGGGGAGTGGACTGGGCCGTCATACGTGGGTGTGTGACTGATATTTGAGTGCCCTTGGGCATGGTTCTGTACTGGGAATGTGCATCTGCATGTGTCTCTATGGCAGTGTGGATCTCCTTTGTAGGGTGTAGGTGGTCCCTGAAGGATAATAGACACCCATGTATGTGATCTAGTTCACCTTCCATGGGTTCGGACCCCACCGCACCTGTTCGACCACCTCCTTTTGGCATTCTGACACTTGGCATTGGGGTGCCATGTGTGGGTCGGTGAAGTGTTGTGAGATAGCCGTGCTTGTGGGTGCTTCCTGCTCTGTGTCCTGTTGCAGAGTCTGTGTTCTCCTCTAAGTAGCTTGGCTGCCCTGGTCCTGGTGGTGGGTTGCATGGGATGTCCATGAGCTGTTGTAGGGCGTCGGTGTCAAAGGTGTGGTTGTGCTCTCCGGCATCACTGATGTGTGGTCTTCTGTGATTTATAGAGCGCCTGGCTACCCCAAGAGGTCTGTCCCCGCGTTAGAAGCATATCTGCAAGAAACAAACAAGACTACTGGGCTAGTGTTTGTACAGCCAAGTTTTTAGTCCTCTGCGGAAGGAAAGTTCAGATTCCTCTGCGCGTAGCCATAGAGGTAGTGTATTCCAATTCTTGGCTGCTAGGTAGCCAAAAGATTGGGTGCCCATCCTAGCTTTCCTTATCCTGGGGATCTTGAGCAGGTATGCTCCTGTCGATCTTAGCTGGCGGCTGGGATTGTATGGAGTAAGAAAGTCATGTAGGTAGCTGGGGCCTTTCCCTTGTTGGCTCCTGTGACAGAAACACATGGCTTTAAAGAAACTCTTTTCTCAATAGGCAGCCAGTGTAGGGAGTCTAGAGCTTTAGTCATGGAAGCAGCTGTTTTTTTATTACGTTGGAGGTGCATCATGCAGTCTTTTGGTGCCCCTAGATAAAGGACGGTCCCGTAATCGAGTTGTGAGGTCACCAGAGTGTGAACTAAGGTTTTTCCAGCTGATACAGGGTGGGTGTCAAGGGTCTTTTTCAGCATCTTCAAGGTGCTGAAGCATCTCTGTAAGATCCATGTTCAGCTGAAGAATTAGGCAGGACACATGTTAAGGTTGATGAGTTGTTAGGTTTAATCCAAGGAAAGAGAGACACATCCAAGCCACAGCCCAGTCAGGTAACATTCTAAAGCTCCAGGCTGGCTTAGAACCACTATTGTGATGTCACCCATATCATCATGAGCATGTTAAAGATATCAAGAATACTACACATATTTCCTCTTTAACACAAAAATATAAAAGGTAGAAAGAAAAGATAACAACTAAATAAAGATAAGTAAAAATAATAAACAAATAATGCAAAATACAATAAAATGTGATGAAAATATACATGTGAATCAAGATGCATAGTCCTTCAACTAATACAGCTTCTTGATAGCTCTGGAAGAGCAACGTGGAGATAAAGACTAGCACTTATTGCTTGTGCTAGACGTAGGTTTTTGAGATCAAATAGAACCAGAGAAAATACAAACTCTATTTAAATTCCAGATTCTGTGATCTTGGGTTCTCACTGCATTTTTTAAAACCTTAATAATCTTAATAGGTTTAGAAAATGTTACTTTAGAACCAGGAAGCTTGATGACAACCAGGTCTCCAATTTTTATATGAGTTTCTTTAGTAGAATGTTTAGAGTCAAAATGTATTTTTCTATTTAAGCATTTCTTTTCTTCTTTTACACGCCACCCCATATCTTTTTCACACGATTGACTGACCCCATTATCATGTGAAGAAACTTTGATACTATCTTCAAAATCCCTCACCCAAGATGGTTTAAGTAGTGCACAGGGAGATCTTCCCTTAAAAAACAAATGGAGATTTACCCGTAGAACAATGTGTAGTTAGCCTGTAGCTCTCCACTTTTTTAAGCACTTGTTCTTTCCAATTAAGACCAGAACTCTTAGCCCAAGAAATGGTTTCTTTAAGAACTTTGTTAAACCTTTCCACCATTCCGTTGGTTTCTGGGTGATAAAGGGAGCATTTCTTGTGCTTGATACCACGGTTTTTCAAGAAGGTCTCCATCTCCCTTGAAACTAATTGTTCTCCATTATCTGTAAGAATGGACTCCGGGTATCCTTCTCTAGCAAAAAGAGATTCAAGAAATTTCACAACACAGTTGGTCTCTATACTAGACATAAAGTGGACTTCTGGCCATCTTGAAAACAAGTCTAGTAAGACAAAAATTAAAACTTGTTGCCCATTGGAGTGAATGAGTCCCAGAATATCAAAGGAAATTTCCGTCCAGGGTCCACTTGGAAGATCTCTAATGACCATGGGTTGGACTCTCACTATCTTAGATCTATCACACATGCTGCAAATCACACATTCTCTGATCACTCTCTCAATCTGCAGATCCATACCCGGCTATCAGTAGGATGAACAAAGTCTCTGCTTCATTTTTGACATCCCTGAAAGAGACTCATAAGCCAAATCAATTAGAGTCCTACAAAGTTCTGAAGGAGGAATCAGCCTTGTTCCACGAACCAGAAAATCATTACATAGTGCTAGCTCGTACTTGATTCCCCAGAACTTTGAACCTCATCCGTAGCCTGTTCATTTGAATGCCACCCTTTCTGCATCAACGAGAAGACTTCCAATAGAATAGGGTCTGAGGACAGTTTGAGACGCCATTGACATTCATCAATAACCTCCACAGCAAATGGGCAAACCTGAAAGTTATCCTCTTCACTGTCAAACTCTTGAATATCATCATAAGACACATCAACCAATCTCGAAAGAGTGTCAGCTACACAATTCTCAACACCAGGGATGTATCTAATTTCAAAATCATTCTCTTGTAGAGCAATTACCCACTTTGTTATTCTCTAGCAATCAAATCAATTCCCTTTTTAGAGAAGATTTCACACAGTGGTTTGTGGTCAGTTTTGATTACAAATGTTGTTCCCCACAAAAGCTTTTCAAACTTCCTTACAGCCCAAAACACAGCAAGGGATTCACGCTCAATAACTGAATACCGAGACTCAGGATCTTTGAGGCCACGTGAGGCAAACATTATAGTCTCCAACCCACCATCACCATCTTGTTGAAGAACCGCACCAAGTCCCTTAAGGCTAGCATCAGTGGTAAGGATAGAAATCCTCCCAGGATCAAAACTCCTAAGAATAGGTGCATTTTCAAGTTTCTCTTTTAGAGTATTAAACTCTTTGTCACAATCAGATTTCCAATTAAAGTCAGAACCTTTCTTGAAAAGACCTCTTAGACTCACACAATGATCAGCAAAACCTTGTACAAATTTATTATAATACTCACTCATTCCGAAGAATTTCATGAGCTCTTCCCTGGAAGAAGGGGGAGGCATACGAGAAATGGTATCAACCAGATTTGCCTTTGGTGCAATCCCATCACCTGAGATCGTGTGACCCAAATAATGAATGGACGAAACTCCAAAATGACACTTGACTAGCTTAACTGTAAGATTTGCTACCTCAAGTTTGCCCAAAACATCATTAAGAAAACACTCATGTTCCTTGTCATTTTTCGCAAAAAACAATGTATCGTCTTAATAGATGCACACACCCTTGCAACCATCAAGTACCCTCTCCATAACACGTTGAAAGACAGAAGCCACTGATACAAGCCCAAACGGCATTCTAATAAACCTATAGGTTCCAAATGGTGTTATGAACAAGGTATAATTCCTGGACGATTCTTCAAGTTCAATTTGATGGTAGGTGGATGCCAGATCTAAGGTGCTGAAGAGTTTGGCTCCACCCAACATCGTTAACAGATCTGAGATGTTAGGTAGGGGGTACCGATCAACTATTACACACTTATTAAGTTGCCTCAAATCAATGCACAAACCCAAAGACCCATTGGGTTTGCGAGCAGCAACTACCAAAGCAACCCAATCAGTACCAGAGACTTCTTCAATGATTCCTCCTTTCTTTAGTTTTTCTAATTCTTTCATCATCTCATCCCTCACAGCTAATGGAACACTCCTAGCTTTACAAGTAAAAGGTTGTGAATTGGAATGTACAGGGATATCTAGTTTGAAACTTTTAAGACAACCAAGATCTTCCCTAAATACCTTAGGAAACTTCTGTTTGACACGATTTACTAGATTGATGTTAGAGTCTAAGTTGATGGTGTTGATTTTATCTTTATGTTTAATAGGAGCGGATGAGTTAGGATCGAGCTTGACATTCAAATCCCCCTGGTGGAACCAGCTGATAATGCTATCTCCTTTCTGTGAAACATAAATTTTCCGAGAAGCTAAACGTACCTTTGTACTCAATAAGTCCTGTGAAAAACACAAGCAAAGGAATTGGCTCTCCACCATTTGCCAAAGGACGTATGTCAGCTTTAGACAGGTGAATTTTGTTGGCTAATTTGTTTTGATAAAAACCTTTTGAGACTATGGTTATTTTAGCCCCTGAATCAAAAAGAACATTCGTGGATTCCCCTTCTATTAGAATCGTGTCAACAGGGCAAGACCTATTATCAGAAGTAGAAGAAACTTGGACTACTACTTGTCCACAGACAAAATCCTCATCCAATGTCTCTTCATCTATAGATTTTACTTGAGAGGAAGGAAACTTGCTCTTGCAAAGAGTTGAAAATGCCCCCTTTTTTTGCACTTTGAACATGTAACATTTAAAGCAGAATTGTTTTATCATTGGCATATTGTCCTACTTTATCACATCTAAAACATTTAGGTACAAAAGGCTTCTTTTTGATTTTATTGATTTTGTGTTTTCTTTAACTTCCTGTACAGATACCTGTTTGTCTTTCATTAAAGTATCAAGACAATTCAATGGGTGTTCCACCCTCTTTGCTATTTGAATAACCTCATCCAAGGATGGTTCATCTTTTAACCATAGTTCTTCACAAACTTTGTCTATGTTGCACCCAACCAAAATAATATGTGAATCACTGTTGTAGCACCCTTGTACAACATAGGACAACTTGAAAGCACACTTGCTTTACATAAAGTTCATACTAAAAATTAAAAATGTGTGTGTCACTGTTGTGGCAGGAAAGTGTGTGTGTTACTGTTTTGGCACGCAAGAAAGGGAGCGTGTCACTGTTGTAGCAAGAAAGTTTGCATGTCACTGTTGCAGCAGGAAAGTGTGCTTGTCACTGTTGTGGCACACTGAACGTATCTCTATACCAATGATGGAAATGAGCATGTCATCGTTGGATAGTCACAATTGAAAATAGAGATGCAGAGTATAAAGTGTGCGTGTCACTGTGAAGATGACTTGCTCATTAATTGCACGGAGCTTCTTTAAGGCGGAACATGAGAAATACTAAAGTTGATGATTAAATGCCCAAAACACACTCTAAGTAGCTGCAGTACACTGCCCAAAACTTTATAATATCACCACTAGTAAGAGTCACACTTGAAATATCAGCGGTAGATTGCTTTGTGACTATTCAACCTGAAATGACATTGGTACACAGTTCAAGACCTTCATAGCACCACACGCTGATCACAGTTGCATCAGAGGTAATCTTAAATTGGCACAGTGTTAATGAGATTTAACTACAGCCGCTGGTGCTATCACTGCTATCACTGCACTACTACTGACAGCTGTGCGCACAGTAAAAACTGTGTTTTCCAGCCGCTGGTGCAATCAAGACACATGAATTTACAACATCTCCATGAGAGCCCTGAATTTACAATATCTCCATGAGAGCCCTTTTTAAATCAGCACACAGCTGATGATACAGTCACTCTTAAATTGACAAACAGAGTTAATCTTGAGCAAGCAGACCACTGCTATTTTAAAATCCAGCCGCTGGTGCTATCACTGCACTAATAATGACAACGGTGTGTCTTGTATTACATAATTAAAAAGAAGGAGGACCCCGCTCAGGCTTATAGGGGACTGGGGGGAAGAGAGTTCTTTTAAAGAAACATAAAGGCGTCCCCACTGGGAATGGACAGGTATTCGATGTCCAGATACAAGAATAATCACTCGAGTGGAAACTATTAATTAGCAACACAGCATGCCATCAATTGGGCGGGAAAGGTAAAGGTACAATGGTATATCCTAAGTTTCTTGTGGGGTATTCAGGATTATGCTAAATGCCCATGAACAAATTCACATTACTTGTAATAGTATGATACAAATTTCAAAATTAAAATTCAAATTTTTAGAAAACTAGAGAAAAACATTTTTTGTCAAAAAACATGCATAAACTCAAGAAAGAGAGATGTATTTTCCACACTAAATATCTTGTAAAAATCTGTTACACTTTATTCTATCACAATAATTTCACATTATTACAAAAATATTAAAAACACATGATCAAACGTTATTAAAAAAATTTCTTTAAAAAACACAAAGAATCAAACAGTCGACGCGGCGTTTCGGTATTTCTGATGGTGAACCTTCCTCAGGACTGATTCTAAATGAATTTAAAAACATAGAGTTACCATACTTTTTTGGTACAGGTTAAACATACATCTCTCTTCTCTCTAAAACATATCATCCTATGTTTTCATCTTAATTCATACTATACTTATATCTTTTATCATATGTTCTCTAGTGCTACATCAGGATATTATACACTCTATGACAGATTTATTTAGTATTTTTTTACATGAAAATTGTTATGCTACTTCCACATTCCTACTCCCACATTCCTACTCCTGTTACAGAACTAATAGAGTTTACCTTCCCCTTGGACATCTTGTCCACTGCTGTTAATACTTTACTGACACATGGTGCAAGTATGTGTGTAAAGTTCTATACCTTATTCATTGAAGATGTTATTCCTTCAATAAATGGTCAAATTTTCTTCCCATGTATAAACTATGGGTTTCGGGATCATGGACCGCTCAATAATTGTTAAGGTTATGATGTCCCTGTATAGGATAAACAATATTCGATTTAATTATTTGTTTATACTTCTCTACGTTTATAGACTTATTGCCTTTGCATTCTGAGATCTAAATGGTGTACCTTGTTAATTGAAGGGATATACTCAATCTTCCATTTGGTTGTTGGGTCTAAACTCCATTTTTCTACCCTTCAAGTGTCTTTCTGTTGAAAGGGGCTGAAAAGAATATAGAGTAAACTCATTTTCTGACTATTAGTTCGTTATTAGTTCAAAAGTTCACATCCTTAGTCTATTAATGTACCTGGTTATATTGTAAGGTTTGCCGTATATTGGACCACCAGGAGGAGCTGATTAATAGTTTCCACTCGAGTGATTATTCTTGTATCTGGACATCGAATACCTGTCCATTCCCAGTGGGGACACCTTTATGTTTCTTTAAATGTGTCTTGTATTACAGCCACTGGTACTATTCTAAGTGCTGTTGCATCTTGGGAACCTTGTTTTGGACCGCTGGATTGGGAGCACTGCACCTTCCCTGTTGCATCTGAGTCTTTTTTTGGACCAAAAAATCGTGTTTTTGGAACGGTTTGCATTTGGGGCTTTCATGAAGCTAATGGGAGCCTCAGGACTCTGAAATAAGAACCGCTTGTATTTTGCACTGGCTTTTGGCTGATTTAGCCCATTTTCTCCTTGCCGGTGAAGCACGATTTCTAGCGCTTTTCCTGTATTTTTGTAGTTGCTCCACATCGTTATGTGGAGTTCGGGCCAAAACGCGAGCAGCCTAGTTGGGATCGTGTTCTCCTTAGTTTCTGACGGAAAACTATAGTGGCCACTATAATATAGAATAGAAGTATGTTTTTATGAATACCCTGCCTATATTGAGAGGGGTTTTTCTCTGAAAATAAGAGTTTTTTCCCCATGATCTATAAGGAGACTTGCACAAGGAAGACAGTGCATTATGGGATATTGTGTACAGAAACAAATCCTTTTATCCTGTGTTTTTTCTACATTCCATTGAGGAAGCTGTTACCACTGAACTGATTATCGAGAACAAGCACAACAAGAACAGTCCCTTGCCTGCCGTGCCCTGTGGAAAGGGTGAAGATATTGTCAGGAGTGCGTGAGGCCGTTGAAACAGGGGCCGGGACTGCGAGACCCAGGGTTCCGCGCAGGATCACCGCAGCGCACCTGAAGTCTCTTCCCGCCCCTGCTCCTCCCTGATTGCCAGCTCCTCCTTGCCCTCCTCTGCCTTCATAACAGCTCGCGGCCCCCGCTCCGCGGGAGCCGCTCGTAGCTGTTCAAAGACCTTGTGTCCTTGCTTTTTAGTCCCTTGCCTGCCGTGCCCTGTGGAAAGGGTGAAGATATTGTCAGGAGTGCGTGAGGCCGTTGAAACAGGGGCCGGGACTGCGAGACCCAGGGTTCCGCGCAGGATCACCGCAGCGCACCTGGAGTTTCTTCCCGCCCCTACTCCTCCTATAAAGCCACACCCCCCAGGCTAAGCGGGACGCGTGCGGGACGCCGGACGAAGCCCAGACAAAGGGCGGACAGTCCGAGACAGGTAGAGACTGGACTGGGCACGTTATACTGTCCGCACTGGTAGAACGTTCTTTTGTTAAAGTAAGTCCACCTGTACCTTGTTGTACACTGCATTATTGACTAGACTCTCTCTTTTTTTACTTTTAGTACATTTGTTGTTGGTAACTGTCCGGATTAAAACTTGTGCTCCCAATATTCTCAGACAGGATGCCGAAAAAGAATATTACTGTTGTAGAAAATACCATGGATAATTATATGGTCCATGTAGTAAGCAAGATAAATAGTGACAGAAGACAGTCTTTGGGCTTAAGCCAATCTCCAATTTTACACCCCATAAGTCCCTCACCTAACTCCCCATGGGTAGATATTATATCTCAGGAAATAGGAAACCAAACCCAAAATATCGAGATTCATGACAGTGAGTCCCAAAACCATAGCATTTCCCTAGAGCCTGATAAAGTCTCAGCCCATGTCATCGACACCGAGTCTCAGTTTGACGATGACGCCACACACGATTCCTCTATACACCTGGATACACAGGTAGATAGTGCAGCTGAAGATCCCCCAGCCATAGCGCCTAACGCACGGGCGATTAGGAAATGCAGAAAGACACACTTAAATCGAGGAGGGAGGAAGAGGGTTGCAACACCTCCAAAAACCAGGGACAAGAATATGGGAAAATGGGATGACAGCACCAAACAGATAGCTGATGATGATTTACTAAGCAGGATAGCGGACATGATTGATAGCAAACTCAAGGCTTTCATTAAACCGGTGGTGGCCAGACTTGATAAGCTTTGCACTGATGTGAAGAAAGTGGGCACGACCCAGAAAATACTAACTGATGAGTTAACAAACCTGTCAACCATGGTCACCAACTTAACCAATATCACTAAAGAACTTAATACGATTGGGGTAGAGGGAAGTGTGACTGTAGTACATCCCGAATTACCCAGTGACATTCCAGAAGCAAATGATAATCCCTCACTGTTAAGTGTTGACCCCCCTCCAGTTTTAGCTGAAATATTAAGAAACAACGAAAATGATCCTCTACACTTCCTTGAAGAAGCCGCGCCGTTAGTTCTGGTACTCGCAAATGTTCCAGTTCTGACTACCGGTCAGTTAGAAACCCCTACATCATTGTCAAGCAAGGCCCTTCACTGGCTATCTGGCAACATGCAGATGGCCCCCCATGGGAAACAGCAGTTAGCAGGGGAAGTCAAGTCAGCGAGAAGGGTACCCTGGATAGGACAAAACCCGAAAAAGTTTACCGGTGACTGTGTAATTTTAAATTTTACAGTCGCAGATACATTGCCAAGCATCCTACAAAATATATTTCCCCCTCAGCGCAGGAAAGGCACTATTGTCCCTCTCACCTTAGAATTCTTTGGAAAAAAACAACGCAGCATGATTTACCCTAAGATAAATCATGCTCCCTTAAGATCAACCAGGAATGACACACTAAATGGCTGGGGTATGGTTGCGTTGGACAATAGGTGGGGCCATAGTATAGATGGGTGGGCTAGGCCCCAATTAACATATCAATACGAACACCAACATCCCACCCATTCTAACTATCAGTACAACATCCCTACCTCAAACAGGTTTAACGCCCTTTACGGACAGGGAGGTTTGGATGGGGTTAGAATGACTATCTGATACACCCCTTCCCCCTAGCGCTGGTAATTATAGACATCAGGGCGCTGAATCAAGATACGAGAATTATCCAATCGTGATGAATGAACATACTCATGATTTACTTGCCTCGCCAGCCGAGAGAAATTGTTCTACCAACCCACCAGACACATGTAATTCTTTAACTAATGACATAAAACACAACTTTGGGGAGGGACTGGAAGTCAGAGAATTAAGGGAAATACCAGCTATCCAACCTGAAAAATCTAACAAAGAAATAAATATTGAAACTTCTTTCCCATCCCCACATTGTAACAAAAGTCTGTTATCTTGGAATATTGCTGGGCTCTGTAACAAGTACAATGATGACGGCTGGTTGTCTTTAGTTAAACAATATGCAATAATTTGTTTACAGGAAACATGGTTGGTGGGGAAAAACGTACATATTGAGGGCTACCAGAGCTTCTTTATCCCGGCAGAACCCTCTACCAGTGGGAGAGCAAAAGGGGGTTTGGCAATTTACGTCAATCTAGCTCTTAAATGTTCTAAATCTGAGTTTCACACTGGTAATCGAAATATCCAGGTTCTAGAGCTGAAGAGGGGACATACTACCTATACACTGATTAATTTTTACAATGCAATTAACTATTCGGGTTATTGTAATATCCAATTTCTTTGTGACTTTTTGAGGGAAAATGCGAATAGATTGTCCCGCCAGTTGCTACTAGTTGGTGACTTCAACACCCATCCATGCGGAAACCCAGGAGAGACTACCATTAACCAACTAGGTTGTAACGATCTGGAAGGTTTCCACTTTGAACACACACGGCGTGGAACAAACTTGAACTCACTATTGAACGAAAACAACTTAATTTCTGCTATGTCAACAGTGGCGGACCAAACTCTCTTTTCTATTCCTACGTTCAAAGGTCACACCACTGGTTCATACATAGACCACATTTTACTATCTGCTGACCTTGCCAATACTGTCCTGAATTTCCAAATCCAAATGAGTATTTATAGTGACCATAATCCTATATGTATTACAATGGATGCGGGAATTTTTGAACAGCGAAAGCCACACATGGATCGTGGGTTCATAAAACATATAAATGGGAAGCGTCGCTTAAAATGGTCAATGGTGAATCATGAAAACTTGTATAAATCCATCAACAAGACCTGTAGCACTGAATTTTCATTATGTACATCACCCGCATCAACACCACAACAAATCTTGGCATCCTTTGAGGGAGTTGCAATTAAAGTAGGATCATTATTAACGGTGACAACCAGAGGGAGCATAAACAATAACCCGAAATGGTTTGACAAAGACTGTTCCAAGGTTAGCCGTGAGCTCAAGGCGGCATTAAAAACTAAACCCAGAGATAAGGCACTAATAAAAGTTGTGCGTGCTAGGCATAAAAAGGCCCTCGCAACCCGTAAAATAGAGGTAAAAAAAACGCATGGGAGTCTTTATTAGACCCTGAAATTCTAAGAAATAGTGCAAAATTCTGGGACATTATAAATAAACCCCTTTTCGATAACCCAATTGATTTCTCAATGGGCACAAATATCCCAGAAGAAGAGTGGGTTAATCATTTTAGTTCTATTTTTAAAAGCAACGAATTACAGGCAGAACGCACTTACACTGCATCAGAGGAAAAATTACTGCTCTTCACAATAAACGAGGTCGAGAAAGGAATTGAAGGGCTAACCAGCAATAAGGCTCCGGGACCGGATAACTTACCACCGGACCTTTTTAAATCCTGCAGCTCATTATGGGCACCAGTCCTCACCTCAGTAATAAACGCGGCAGTGATTTCTGGATGCCCTAAGTCTTGGGGGGTATCTACCATCGTACCCGTGTTCAAGAAAGGAGACCGCAATAGCCCCCTCTGCTATGGACCAATATCCTTAATTAACTCTATTGTCAAAGTAGTGGGGGGCGTAATTTTAAATAGACTGGTCACATGGGCTGACGAAAATAAAATAATATCCCCCATTCAATACGGTTTCAGACCTGGCCACTCCACCGTTACACAGTGTCTGAATCTGTATCTAATTATAGGGAAATATACTAAGGCCCGTGCAGGTACAATCCACATGGCGTTCATGGACCTCTCGTCTGCATTTGACTGTGTGAGCCGCAGAGGCCTCTGGACTGCCATGGCAAAAATGGGCGTAGAGCAGAATATAATTAATTTTCTGGCAGATATGCACTCTGACACAAGGGCAAATGTCCGGTTCACACAGGATCTAAAAGTGACAGAAGAATTCAGTGTGCACCGGGGTGTCCGCCAAGGATGCATCTTAGCTCCGTTCCTTTTTAATTTATACATAAACGACCTGGAAGAGCACCTTTTAAGCACAGGAGCAGATTATCCCTATATCGGCCGCAAGGAATTGCCAGTCCTGCTTTATGCGGACGACGCAGTCCTCTTGTCTAGAACTGCTAATGGCCTTCAAACATTACTGAACTCCTTCTTTACATTTATGAAATCACGTGATTTGAGTATAAATAACTCTAAATCCTTCGTAATGAAGGTTGGCCAAGGCAGTAAAAAAACGGACTGTTTAAACGTGAACGGGTCAAAAATTCCTACCACTAAAACCTTCTCCTACCTAGGGGTCCTATTCGACCATCAAATGAATTGGGGACCTGTAGTCCAAAAAAAAAAGGGGAGAGGTAATTAGGGCAAATGCTGCCATACTTAATTTCGCAAGAAAAATGGGCAACAGCCCAGTGGCAGCATTACTCAAACTTTACCAGGCTAAGAGCATCGCCATAGCATCCTACGGAGGTGAGCTATGGGGACATGTCCCACTAGGGGCACTTGAGATAGTGGAAAATAACTTTCTCAAAAAGATATTAAGGGTCCCCGTTGGAACAGCTAACTTTTCCGTACATGAGGAGCTAGGAGTACCATTCCTATGCGACAAAATAGCAGCTAAACCCTTAGTATGCTGGCTACAATGTTGGACAAACAGTGATGTCCCCCTCACCCAGCTAATACTGAGGGAAGCATTAACATGGGAAAACAGGTTTAAGGTCCCCTGGTTAAGTTATTTAAACAATTGTTTTAGGGAAATTGGGCGCCCTGAACTTTTCCAAAACCCCAATTCTATCACGAAACAGGATGTTTTGTCTGTAAAAAATGCCTTTATCACTTTACGCTATCTAGATAGGGAGGCTGGTGAAATAATGAAGGGAAGCATACGTAAACACGTGGTGTTAAAAACAACAATGGTTATGGAACCGTACCTGTCATGGCCAATGACTGGTTATGATCGTTTCCTGTTGACAAGATTTAGGCTGGACTTATTTCACTTATTGCTGGCTATGCCAAAGGGAGCTTATCGTGGACAAGTGTTGCCGGCTTGCGGCTGCGACGAAACGTCTCCGCAAGATCTGGAACACTTTTTATTTTTTTGCCCATTTTATGAAACGCCACGTAGGCTCTTTTTAAAACCTTGTCTTAAAAAACTACACTTCTCTCAATATAAACCAGCACTCTATTATTTGCAGATGTTAGGGTGGGATTGTGCTCTATTTGTGTGTAGTTTCTTGAAAATGGCACTCAAATTCAGAAAAAGTATGGAGGGCTAACTACTCTTGCAACTGATATAGTTTTTAGCCTAATTATTTTTACTTCCCTGATGTCTTGTCTGATTACCACTAAAGTGTATGCCTTGCCTGTAAAAATGTGCTATCTTAATCTTATAATCATAAATGCCAAATACAATCAAGTCATTTTCCCTCACTTTTTAAAAACCCTATTTATGTAATCATGTGATAATATATGTTTTGTTTGTAATGCTTTTATGGTTGATTTTTAAAATAACCGAATAAAGTTATTTGACACTGGTGCAATCATGACACATAAATATAAGAAACTGTACAGTACCTTGAGGTTGATTAATTATGAAGTAAAGAAAGATAGTTGGAGTTGTTGAGTCTCTCTTCCCTTCAGCTGCCGACTACTCCAATGTAAGATCCATGTTCAGCTGAAGAATTAGGCAGGACACATGTTAAGGTTGATGAGTTGTTAGGTTTAATCCAAGGAAAGAGAGACAAATCCAAGCCACAGCCCAGTCAGGTAACAGCTTCTTGTACATTTCAAAGGATACATTCTAAAGCTCCAGGCTAGCTTAGTACCACTATTGTGATGTCACCCAAACATCATGAGCATGTTCAAGATATCAAGAATACTACACACTCCCTGCCACTTTCCTGGTTTGGGACTCAAAGGAAAGTTTGGAGCCGAGCCATATTCATAGGTTTTCAAACTCGGTTTTGGGCTCCGGGATAGACCCCAATGTTTGAGGCCACCAGGCTGTGTCCTCCGTCTTATTACCATTCAATTTAAGGCAGTTGTTGGACATCCCGGCGTCCAGATCATTGAGACATGAGTAGAATTGTAGCGCAGATTTGCCAAAACCTTGTGCCAGGGTCACCACAAGCGTCAGCATATGACACCATGTGGATCTTGTAGTTGTCCATGATCTTGGCCAGCGGTCCAATGTATACATTAAAGAGGGTGGGTGTAGTATCAATGTATAGTAAAGAAGATGAATCCAAATATTGAGTTGAGTAGAATTTATTATGAGCAAGAATAGATAGATGCAGCTGAAAGCGGGTTCATCCAAAGAATGAAGCCCAACAGTAGTTTCAGTGCACACATTGGAATGAACATTCATAATAAAACATTCTACAATACATAGGAGGAATTCCATTTAAAGAAACATGCAATCACTACACATCCCTCTCCTAAAATAAAAACAAAAGCAAAAGTTAAACAAAAAAGAAAACATAAATAAATCAATAGCAAACAAAATCATCAAATTTCTTGGGAGTTACAATTTCTCTCCCAGTTCTGGTACATTTAACTGGTAAAGGCCTTCCCTCCAAAGTAACACTACCTTGTAAATTAGAACAGTCATACGAAGGTAAATTTGGTAAGTTGACCAGAAAACTGAGGACTAAATTGTGGTGGCGTTTCACTTGGAGATTCTAAAGAAACAGGGAGCTGTGAACTAAAAGTGTCAGGAACTCGTGAACCCTGAATGTCAAGAGCCTGTGAACCTTGGACTTCTGAGCGTTTCACTCACAACACTATCCTCCCTTTCAAACTGAGAAAAAAAATATATCCAACCACCAATAATCCCCTTCCAAATCCCCACAGAGATTCCCTTATAAACCAAAGCAATCTGACTCATGTGATGAGTGCCATCATCCAATTGGACTGTAACTCTTTCAACCGTTTTGGGTTCAGAAACTTTTGAGTATAATTTCCCAACCTTCCTTGCAGACTTAACACGTACCTGCTGCCCAACACAGATTTCTACCTCCTTGGTGCCATGTTTTTTGTCATAATAATTTTTTGTTCCTGTCCTGTGACCCCAAAATAGATTGTTGAACTTTGTCAGCATCCCTATCCACTCTTTTACTTCTACCAATCCATCCTCGATTGATTTTAGAATGCGGAAAACTCCCTCTCATTAGACAAAAAGGACTTTCACCTACAGTGGATTTTTCCTTCCTCGTGCTGTGTGAAAGATTAACCTCACCTACAAAGGAATGTAAATCTTCATTAAAAGGTTACAGTTTTGTGTAGGACTATCAGAGCTGTTGTGTCCAAACTGTGTTTGTGTCCAATTCTATTTGTTCTTTCAACATAGAATTCCACCTGGAACAGTAAATCTTTGTTCAAAACCTTTACTGATTACCAAACTCTCCATCAAATCTGATTTAGACTAGAAATCACACTTCCCCGTTAACTTTTCCAAAATTGAAATAAACTGCTTCAGAAATCCAGGAATACCTACTGAGAAAGAAAAAAAATCATGCAAATCTAGAAATGCTTTTTTAAAAACAACCAAATGTCTTACTGTTCTTTCTTTAAGAATGCGCAAATCCTCTGGACCCAGTGAATATAATAGCATTCGTTTCCTCTGCCCAAGAAGGAATGTATCATTGACATCCTCTAAGTTAACAAAGTAATTTAAGGAATATGCATTCCAATCCACCCAGGAATTAACAGGTTCTCCACAAACTGACACAAAATCCCTAGGTGAATTGATTAGTAAATTCAATAGATTTCTGTCATTTGTTTCAATTGTTCCTGGTACGTTCGTTGTCAGTGGCATAACTGATTGTTTTAAAGAAAACAAAAACCTGAAACAAAATTGGTTAGTTATTGGAAACGATCTCTACGTGAATGATGTCTTCGTGGAGAGAATACATTTTTTTTTTTTTTTTTTTTACTTAACACAATGACTAGTTAGTTATTTTGAAACAACCACTTCGTGAATGATGTTTTTGTGAACCAACATCTGAATATTGGATGAACCACTACGTGAATGATGTCTTCATATAACGAAATACCAAAAAGAACACACAAAAATAATTGAAAGCAACCACTTCGTGAATGATGTCTTCAACGAAATACGAAAAACATGTCGTTAGTTATAATATTTGTCGGAAAAAAAAAAAAAAACACTTCATGAAACATACCACTTCCTGAAAAAGGTGTCCTCCAGTAATGTTTTGATCTTCTAGTTTTAGTGAATGCAATCACTACACATCCCCCTCCTTAGAAGCATTTATAAGTGTGGTACTTTTTGATGCATCAGATTCTATTGTCATCGTGGAAGTCTTTAAATAATAAGTACAAAAGAAAATGGGTTAGTGAAATATGACTGACTTCGAGAAATAACCGCTTCGTGAATGTATCCTCCAGTAATACTTTGGGCTTCCAACTGTCTTATACTTGTAGAATAAGAAAAATGTTGTCAAAGAAATACCGCTACAATCGCGTCCAAATGCTGCCTGTTTCGAAGACTGTTCGGAGTTCCTTCAATGTGACTGGTTGTCAAGGAAACCCAATAGTAACAAATCCAAAATGGCCGTCCTGACGTGATGACGCTATCACGCCGCGTGATGCGTGATGCGTGCTGATACTGACGTCGTCAACATACGAGATTGTAACGAGAAGTTAGATGGAGGGCTTCCTCGCGAGTATGTTCGAATGCAGGACGTTGTTGGTATGAATCCGTTAAGAGACGGCTTTTGAAGGTAAACAGTATGTTTATCATAGAAAATGCCAAAACATCGCTATGCAAGCGGAGTCTTTCTCATGCCATTCTCATGCCTTCCTCATGCCTTCTTTCCACGCTTTCACACTCTTCGTGAAATATAAATAACGTTTAAAAAAATAATTGAAAATTACTCCTGGTAAAGGAGAAAAGCGATCATAAAGGAAAACATGGAGTAGAGTACTTACAAGCAGAGGAGAAATTTGCAGGTGACAAAGCGATGAAGAGTAAATTTAACACAAGGCAGTCATTGGAAAATTGTTAAAACTTCGGTTCTTCTTGTTAAAACTTCGGTTCTTCTTGTTTCAATCCCATCCTCAGTCGCCAAAATTGTAGTATCAATGTATAGTAAAGAAGATGAATCCAAATATTGAGTTGAGTAGAATTTATTATGAGCAAGAATAGATAGATGCAGCTGGAAGCGGGTTCATCCAAAGAATGACGCCCAACAGTAGTTTCAGTGCACACATTGGAATGAACATTCATAATAAAACATTCTACAATACATAGGAGGAATTCCATTTAAAGAAACATGCAATCACTACAGTGGGACTCAGAATAGATCCCTGTGGGACCCCTTGGCAGAGTGGAAGGGGTTTTGAGCGATGGGGGTTTTGTACAATTTGGAAACTGTGATCTTCAAGGTAGGACTGCATCCACTGTAGCGTTACCCCATTAAGACCACACACACCTTTTAAGTGTTGGATGAGGAGCTTGCGGATACCGTGTTGAAGGTGCCACTTACGTCCAGCAGGACCAAGGCCGCCATCTGACCGGCATCCACTTGCCTCCATGGGGTCTCTGTTGCGAAAAGGAGAGCAGATTCAGTAGAGAAGGATGCTGCGTCGGATGAAAAAGGTTGTGTGTATTGATATGCTCCACCAATTGCTTGTTCACAACGTTTTCAGTGAGTTTAGATATGTATGGGAGCAAGGAGATGGGACGTAGGTTCTCCAGTAGCTCAGGGTTGGCTGAGGGCTTTTTCTTTAGAGGTATAACAATCGCTTGTTTCCATTCCATCAGAACCTCTTCACAATTGAAGGATGTATTTATTAGTTCATGTATTTTGGGTATCATATGCTCAGTGCCCCCCTTTAATCTGGTCGGTGCTGCTGGCTCGTCTGGGGAGCCTGATTTGATTTGTAGAGCCATTTCCTTGAGTACCAGTGCGGGTGGGGTAATGAACTCTCACAAGGGTGTCAAGCAGATCTCATTGAGTTCCTCATTAGGACCATTGAGGCAGTTGTGTGCTTCTACAGGGAAGGAGTCATATATAGTGGACACTTTTTGGAGAAAGTGGTCTGCAATTATGTTGCAGCGCTCTTCAGAGCTGCTAGGTGTCACAAGTGTTTTCTCCAGGTACAAGAGCTCTTTCAGAGTGGCGTACAGTTCCTTAGAGGAGTTCTCAGCCATGTCGTGTCTTTCTGTATAATACATGGACCGCCTTTTGTTGAGGAGGGAGTGGTATTTATTCTGTACTGCTTCGTAAGCTTCTTTTGAGTCTTTTGAGAAAGTTATCCTCCATTTTCATTCTAGGTGCTTACATCCCTTTTTGGCTATTCTAAGCTCATCATTGAACGAGGGTGCCGATTTAGACCCACGCTTAGGGGGCTTTGTGGTCCAAGGGGCTGCTTCGTCAAGTGCCTCTGTTATACACTTATTCATAGACATGTTCGCTAGGTTGACATCGTTGTTCAACAGGGGTGGAGTTTTTAAAGCTCCTTGGAAAAACTCTTGTGGTTAAACTTGTACCAGTGTCTGGCTTGGGCAGGTCGGATTAGTGTTTTCCACAAGGGGTTGTTTAGGTGGGGGTGTACAGAATTTTACGAGATGGTGGTCAGACCATGGGACAGGATTAGGCTGTTCCACCACCAGCCCCGGGTTACTGGAGAAAACGGGGGCTAGCAGATGGCCTGCATGGTGGTTTGGTGCCAAGGATTTTAGTTCAAGCTGTATGCTGGCGCATTGTTCTTGTTTACATGCAGACTGTATGACAATGTACATTGTGACTGTTTGGGAGGTGCAGTATTTAGATGCGGGACCGTGTAAATTTGGACTACATGACGGATGTAAGGTTGTACTTGTACATTTCCATGTCACAGTTTCTAGCTCTGTCAATGTAGTAGGCCTGTTTCGGCTCATGTGCGGAGCCAGTTGTGTCTTCTGTTATGCAGTTTCAGGTTTACGCATTGTACCACATTGTCGTCAATGTGGGTGTGCTGTTCTTGCTATGAGTGTGTGCTGGAGTGTGCCACTGTGATCAGGGACATGATCAGGGGTCATTGTGTGTGTGCAGTGTGCTACACATTGTTGTGCATGTGTGCCATTGTGCTCATCTTCCCTAGTCCCCCCAGTCCCTGGTTGTTACGTACCCTGTTGATGTTGTGTCAGGTCCTCTCGAGATGTGTCCGTACTCCATACTCCTTGCACCATCTCCACACTGACTGTGTCCTCCATTTTCTCCAGCTCCTCCTGTGGCGCAGGACTCCCACCTCCTATTGATGTTGCAATCTTTCTGTTGGCATAAGGTTTGTGCCTGGTTTAGATCATCACATCTTGCCAGTGCCTCTTGGCTTCCTCGATTGGCCTGCTCGACACTCCGACTGCATTCCCAGTGGTCTACTTGTGTGTCTGTTGATGGTAGTGTTCTGTCACCTCCGTGACACAGATCTGGTTTTGCTGCGAACTGCACCCCTTCTTCCTCTCCCTCTTCTCCTTGGCCTTCCCCGACACGTTGATCCTTGCTGGTGGTCTGTGGGGGTTGTGGGTTCACGTTGGCCTCTGCTCTAGGTCAGGGTGCATCAATGTTGCTAGGTGCATTGGATTGTTTCTGGTGTGTTGTTTCTGTAGCTTTTATAGTGCCTTTTCTCGCCAGACGCGTGTTATTTGCAGGCCTGCCGCTGGTTTTTGCTGCTTTTTGTATCGCAAGATTTTTTTGCTTTCGGGTTTGGCATTTTTGTGGCGTGGCCTTGATTTTAATTATGTCATTTGATGTGTTATCTGGTTACTATTGCATGGTACAGCCGTGTTGAGAATGCTTCGTTAACACAGTGTCATTTTCCCGCAATAGACTGCGATGTTGGTAGTTGCATTGTTACTTTTGCAATGGTTATCACACATTCTTGAGAATATGCCCCTACATGTTAAAAGAATAACGCAGATTCACCAAATTCCTCCAACTCTGCGAGCAAATTTGGAAATTTAACCCATGCCTAGTTTTTGGGAATTTATTGGGAATTTAGGACAATAAAGTAAATACACTTCTTTGTGTTTTCAGTGTTGAATTTGCAAGATTGGACACAACTTTATATATCTGTTGAAGGTTTAGCACCGAATCTTAGATCCCATCACATCTGGAGGGAAATATCGCATGCTTCAGAAACAGGGAGGCAGGAGACCTCACCTTACAGATGTGTGATTCTGATTTTTCAATGACTAGCTCATTCCTGTGGTCATGACTGTGAGTTGGTGTCCATTTCCCAATCTCTTTAATACAAAGGTCATTAAAATACACATATATTTATCCTCTTTGTTTTTTATGAAGGTTCCAACCAGAATTTTCAGCGATGTTTGTCACACAACACACCATGGTGCAGCATAGCTTAACAAAAACTTCATTAGCTTCCATAGAAATGACTGTCTGTTCCCTTTCTCATGGAATCTCCACACTAAAGCAACTGATTGCTAACCTTGTAGTATTGACATTTTACTTTTTAATGACTCTCTGTGGAAAATTGTAAGCAGAAAATAACCTGTTATGTTTGAGTACAGCTGTTGGAAGCTTTTGCCCAATTCTAGTTCTTTTTAGGGGTGGCTGTTTTATTTGTGCCGGTGTTTCCCTGTGCTTAGCACCAGCACGTATTTGGTAACACTGACAGTTATGTCTGCCAGTCCACCACATAGTTGTGCCTTCTTTCTACTGTAGGTCAGAGCATATCAACACCAGAGTGTAGCAATTACCAGGCCATTCCCACAGTTTTGAGAGACATAGGTTGCTCCAAATTGTCACATTTGTGGAGTGCAATGGATGGATGGACAATAGACACTGTTGGCACCAGTATTTGGCAGTACTGACTGGGGCAGTGTGTGGTGAAAGCTGCAGTGGTTTTTGATAAAATACATTATAGCCTGATTATTATTATTATTATTTTTATTTAAGCACTGCCGATGATCTGACACCACGTGATAACTTGTGAGAAACAGAATCCCTATAGAAAAATGCACACTTTGTAATGACACTAGGAGGCAGGATTCAGGTCTGATTCAAAAACATAGAAAAGCATTACGATATTTGAATTTAGGTAATTTTCCCTGTAATAAATCACGTCCGTCATGTCTGTATAAAAACAAAAAATGAATTTGTTTTAACCTAAATAAAAGAAAACATATCTGCAAGGACCACAGAAAATGTGTACACATGTGTTCTAGGCACTGGAAGTATTGCTCTGTAGCTATCCAGTACCAGATATAAAGTAATATATTAAATTATCAAATGACCCAAGTTCTGACACACTGCAAGGCCGAAATAAATATGCTGTTTGTTTTTTACTACCATCGTATTTAAAACACGTTTAATCTCAAGATACTTGCAATGTTTTGAACTCTGAAAAGGCAGCAACAGAAAAGGTAATCTGAATTGCATGATTCACTGCTGTGTCTTTAGCTGTCATACCGCAAAAAATAACACTTTGCAAAGTGTAAACGACTGAAAATCTCAAAATAGGTACAGCATTATCACCTTGGTCTCACTTTAGAAACACAAAAAAATGTAAGATATTCAGGATTCTACACACAAAGTTGAATCTCAAAATGTGCATTTTCACGGTGTGCTAGATGTAAACGTTGTCACGTGATTTATAAGATGTAAATATGAATGAATGTATCTCTGCGGTGTTTGTAGAATAGGACAGCTCTCCACACTTTCTTATTTCTCTGTCTTCATGCTATGGCAAGGTAAAAATATTAACCTTTATTCAACATGCTCCGCAATTTAATTGAGCAATTTTGTTTAAACATTTTATTTGTAAATGCCCCAAAGCAGTTCCTGCCTGGAGGGTCCCCTAGAAATTTTCCTGCGATGGGGTAGGGGTTGCAAGAAAGTTGTGGTTCCTTTGGACTCGAATGCGGTAATTTTGTGGTGAAGAGGAGCTCTGCCAGGGTGGCCCATAGTGGTGGGTGACCCAGTGGACGGGATGGTTCCCGAGGTTGAAGGTGTAGTGGCTGCCCCTGAGGAGATCGGAGAGGAGGGAAGGACTCCCTAGATTCCCTGGATGTGTTAGTGGTGGACCCTGAGATGTCAGGGTAGGGAAAGTGACTGCCCGAGAACAGTACAGGATGTCATCCTAGGACTGGTTTTAACTGTAGCACCAGCTAGGCATTGGTTTGGCTGGTGGGTGCAGCCCCCAGCATGGTGTGCTGATGCAAAAGGCACGTGCGTCCACCGTGGTAGTACCAGCTGACGAGGTGAGACCCATCATAGGGGAAAGAGCCTTGTGTTTCAATCTGGGATTGTAGTTGTCACTTTTGTCTGAGATATTTATATTGAGCTGTCAAACATGCAGCTGTTGACGACTGTACCTGGCAGACTTCTGGGGTGGGTGTACTTTAGGTGTACTGGTGGGGTGTGGATGTGCATAAGGTTGTTGCAACCACAGTAGTGAACCAGCCGGTCAGGTGAGCCCTATCTTAGGGGCATATTTGCCAATTCTGTCTGGGAAGTTCCTCTGGGCTGTCGAACCACACCTGTTGAGGACTGAACCTGTAAGACTTCAACGTGCTTTGTTTCAGGTGTGCCAGTCTTATGGTGTTGCCCTAAGACCCCTTAGGAGTTCTGGTTTTTCAGGCAAGGACTCCGCAGGTGGAGGCAGGTCTCCGCTGAATGAGGTGAAAGGAGGCAATGTGGGCCTCAAGGTGACATGTTGAACCGTTCACTGGGATGGAGTCCCCTTAAGGTACACAGTCATCCAAAGAGGGTGTGCCACCAGCATTGACCCCAAAGTATCTATTGTGTGGGAGCGTCTGCATTCCACTAAAGGGTCCCATGTAGTGACCTGCTGGTTAAATTGGCATCAGTGTTGAGACACGCCAGGAATGGTGTGGTTGACACAGCATTGCCTGACCCAGGGCATGGGTGGGCCTAGGCCTGCTCTGGCCTCGTAAGCCCTTAGTTTCCTGGATGAAATTGAGCTAGAACGAGAAGGGTTCAATCTGTGTTCCCTATAAGGAAAGGTGACCCCAATGGTGAGTTAGGTGGGAGGGCTTAGCATAGGAAAGCCAGTGGAAGTTGTCAGTGGTAGTGGACAACTGGCAAACGGTGTGTCTGGTCAGAACCCATTGCCTCTTGTTACCGATGACTAGATAAGAGTACCCATAAGTGATGGCGATTTCTCCCCTAGATTCAACTGGGATTTAGTTGGTGTTGCATAATTGGTTCCACCCATTTACAATGCCCAGACAATCATTTATTGTGTTATATTATTATTGTGTGCCAGTGAAGGAGCATTACAACCCCACACCATCTACCCTTAGTTGACCTTATACTGGTCTGCTTTGCTACCCCGATAGAGTTAAGCACTGCAATTGGGTGCTTAGTTCCTAGTTAGGGGAATTTGTGGACCTATTACTTGTGCAGGCCTCAGATCCTGCAAAATTAATAGCCCAATTTCCTGAAGTGTAATGTACGTGTTGGAACCTACAAAGGAGTTGTTACCTCATTCCATCACGATTGATACAGTTTGGGCTATACAGATGCGCCTTATTTCAGGAAATCGTAAGGACTCATCTAACTCTGACCTAGTTGATAAAAGTATAGAAAATACCTTGAAGAAGTCATATGCAGGCAAGACTAATTGATGCAGGGAGTGATGAGATCAAAAACCTACATCGCGTTGACTGCTCAGTCCCTTGATAACTATTTTGCATTATTTGCTGGAGTGAGAAGATTTTACACAGTTGTTAGTTGAACAGCAAGTACATTTGTTGTGCGATATTTCCTATGGTGCTATATGAGCTTCTACATTGATATTAGATGCCTTAATTCTAGTGAGGAATCCCATGGGGATGACAGCCTGTAAAGCAGAGACAGCAGAAAGATATGAACTGTTCAAAATTCCATTTAAGGTCAAGGAACATGTTTATGAGCATTTTGGATGAAATGTTCACCAAGACCTTTAAAGTCAGAAAGCATTCCTTACCCTACAAAAGAAAATGTTCCTCCTTTTCAGTCATTCTGACTGGGACTTGGGCAGATGAGACTCTCATTACTTGTATTTTTTATAGAGGTATTTCCAGCCTAGGAAATCTGCTAAAAAGTCAGAGTCAACATCCCAGTCATCAGGTTTGAAGCAGAGATCCTTACTATCACCGACCTGGAGAGAAATATGGTCATGCAGGAGGTTAACAGACTTCATCTGTACCCATAAAGATTCGGGTCTCATCGGTTCACATGTTACAAGAAACAAGACCAAAAAAAGACCTTAATGGAAAGGTGTCTGTGCATTAATAAAGACAATGCAATTATGATTGTTCCTATGGAAAATATAGGATACAAAATATATTCTTGAAGTAAAATATTACAATGGTGCTTCTTGTAGAATATCGGATTACTGTGAAACCCCTGACTGTTTATCTTCATATTTCTATGCGCCACAATCATCGGAGAGATCTCACATTCAGTGTGGAAAAGCAGTATTTCTATTTTACAATCCTTCATTTTGGTCTTGGCTCCTAAAACATTCACCACGGGGGTGTACCATTGGTGAGATTGTTACACAGAAAAGACATTATGAGCCTGATTATTAGTTTGGCAGACATTGTTCACCTGTCACAAATGTGACAGATATCCCATCCACCATATTTAAATTCCATTATATCCTATATACAATACGGTGGACGGCATATCCGTCACGTTTGTGATGGAGTATCCCATCCACCAAACTCATTATCAGGCCCTATATTACATCCATACTAGATGATTGGCTAATTCATTCTCCTTCGGGAGTCCATTTACTCCTAGAAAAGAATTACATTCTGAAAATGTTTCCAAATCGGGGGTTACTGATAAATACAGATTCTGCACAAGATGTAGAGTTATTGTTGTATGGGAACTGTCTTGTTTCTGAAACAAGAGATTCAAGAAAGCAATCAAAAAGCAGACAGCCATATCAGTAAAACCAAGATTCATGACCCAGGCCAATTTGAAAGGCACAGTGATGGCAGTTCTATAGTCATGATTTCATCTAGGGTAGGAAACTTCACCTCTTGGAATACAATGTCTCAGGATTTCGACCAGAGAATGAGGATGCAGTCAGCTGAGCATAGAGTTTTCTCACAGAAAGAGAGGTGTTCCTCTTTTCCCTTCAAGTTGGATAGTGGTGACCTCATAAGCCAGCTCACAGCTGGAAGGCATAGATTTTGGATCAGACTCATCAGGGCAGCCGGTCTATTTAGGGAACAAGACATTCCTCAAAATGAAAGGAGCAGAAGGCAATTTGTCTGGCTCTTTTTGGCTTTGCCCTGCCTGTTTTAGGAGAGCTAGCACTGATTTGTGGACAAATTGATGGCCATATCTTACTTAAACTGAGAGGGGAGGGATTTCTCTAAGCCCCTGTACAAAACATCTACAGCTATCTTTAAGTGAGCAGACATTTCTTGTGAACCTTTCTGCATTTTCATCAGCAGAAAGTACTAAAGATGTGGGGCACACCAATATTAGATCTGTCTGTAAACTAAAATAATGTTATTTTTCCATGATTCTGTTTTGCAGTTTAGGGGAGTGGTCTTGGGGGATAGATGCTCCATCTTGCCACTGGCCTCTGGGCAATATTTTTGCTTTCTCAACATTCAATCTGATTTGGAAAGCTCTATTGCGGGTAAGGTGGGATAGAACATCGGTAATATTTAGTGCTACTGCTTGGTGCTGCATCCGTTTCTAATTTGGATGAGAACATGTTCAGAGTGTGGTTTCCAATGTCCCCTTCTTGCATGGTGTTTCTTTTTATAGAGTTATGCTGTGGGGTTGTCATTTTGAATCTTTTGCTCTTTACTTTCCTAAAGAGTTTTCTGACGATCAACTTCCTGTTAGATATCTAGTTCCTAGTTAAGATCGATTTATAGTTATGGAAGCTTTAAAAACATTATTTTGAGGCATGCTTGTGCTGACCTCAGAATTCTTACTCTTAAGACATTTTATCTAGTGGCCATTCTGTCAGCTATGATGTAAGGACAGTTAGATATGACAGTTTTTAGAGCCTTTTCTTGGACAGAATACATTTGAGGATTGGTCCTTTTATTCCTGAAGTGTCTTTTGCTTTTCATTTGGATCAGGAGATAGTTCTTCCTGAGTTTTGTACTTCTCCATCTTCTCTGGAGGAAGTTGTGCTACATAATTTGTATGTTAAAAGAGCATTTTTGATCCATATTCAGAGAGTGTCCTTTTTCGGCAGACAGATTCTGTATTTGAAAATTTTAGTCAAGCATCAAGGGAATCAAGCACACTATTTGGACCATAAGTAGATGGTTTAATTCTCAAACCAGATTCAGATCATTACTTATCCTTTGGGTGCTGAAGGAAGATCCAAGAGAGGAATGGCTGCTTCCTGGGCAGAATTCCATGTCGCTCCTTGGTCGAGATCTGCATATCTGCTACTTGGGCTTCTCCTTCAACCATTATTAGTCAAGACAGACTTTTTACATGGTGACTGGAATTTCATTTTTAAAGGCATTAAGATTTTTGTTTAATTACATTCTTGCGTCTAAGAGCATTTAAGTTTGTTGTTGCATGTTTGGATTCCATTCGTCCTAGCTGTTTCACCCTGAAAATGACTCAATTAGTTCTGACTGAAAAAATGTATAGGAGAACAATGTAATAATTAAACTACTTACTGGTTATTTCTTTACTTTAGGGACATTTTTCCTCATTTCACTCATCTCTTACCACCCTCCCTCCTATTCACTGGTCAGCCAAGTGAGCTTGAAAGTGAGAAAGAGGGTCATTGTCAGCTTTATGCGCTGGACCTAGAGGGTCCTAATTTGTGCGGTTGCGGTTCAGACTTATGTTTTTTCCTTCTAGATGTTTTTTTTTGAGTGGGTGTGCCTATGTGTAGGAGGCAGACCTGTCTCATTTTGCAATGACTGAAACAAGGAAGAATGGACTCTCAGAAATGGAATGACTGATACGTAACTTGAGTATGAAATAAATGCACAATCAGAAGTTGTACAAAAGTTTATTCTGTGTGTACATTCTCAAGGTTTAAGTAATGAACTTATAATATTATACTGTCTGCAAATTCAGAAGAGACTTTAGTTATTGTTGGACTAAAAGTAACTGTCTTCAAATAGTAACACTTTTCTTTAATGTGCTTTCAGCAAAGACATTTGGAAATGGACAGTATCTGGATATCTATGGAATTACGAGAGACCAGGCTGGAGAATATGAATGCTCTGCCGAGAATCACGTGTCCCATTCAGATGTGAGGAAAGTCAGGGTCACAGTGAACTGTAAGTTTCATTTTTTGGAACTAGAAAATACACTGGTTTAGAATGTGGAATTATATACAACGGAGGCGGATTTAAAGGAGAATGTCAGAGTTTATAATGATATTCTACAGTTGGTTAAATTGTAATATTTTATATTAGCCAATTCCCTCTCCCTTCAAGGAAGAACATTCAAGCGGGTTCATGTTACAATACTTTCTTTTAAATTATCCTGCCACTTTGAGAATTGTAGCAAAAAATGACTTCCTGGTTTGAGTCAGGTTGGTACACATAGCCATACTTAATTTAGCTTACAGCGCTGTTTTATGGAAGGAAAATGCTTGCCTGTTCAATAGTATTTGATAGTATGCATTGTATTTATTAACTGATTTGTTTTCACGTAACTTATTCAGATTAAGCATATTTTCGCTTTTCCTTCTACTCTTAACATATTTGTTATTTTTCTGTACTTTTCAATACTAAGAGGGCCCATTAGGATCACGGGCCGATCGCCACCGCCCGCATGGCGGTGGCGATCCGCCCGTAATCTGACCCCGCCCGCTACCCAATTCCCCCGTCATATTACTATGGCGGGGGGACTGCGGCGGACTAAAAGGACTGCGGCGGAAAAAACAAGTTGACTGGGCGGAAAAGGGTTTAATATGGTGGCGGTGTCTGTTAGACAGCGCCATCCATATTACTATGCAGGCGCAGTCATACCTTTCTGCGGTGGCAACGCCGCCATGGAAAGGAATGCGGTGTTTGACATGGGGGCCGGTTGCTGGCCCCCAGGTACTCTGGGTGGTGGGGGGTGCACGTGGGGGGTAACTATGGTACCCCCGAGCATTTCCATGTGCAAAATGGCAGGCACCGCACTGTGCCTGCCATGTTGTGCATGGTGTGCACAACATGCTTTCCTGGCATTGTGGTGGGCGGTGCTGAGTGCACCACCCACCACAATGACAGGAATGCAGGATGCGCCCGCCACTTTGGCAGGCGCATCCTAATTTCCCCCATGGGACCCCCACCCTTATGGTGGGTGGTCCCGTTTCCCGATAGGGTGGCGGACGGACAAAGTCTGCCCGCCATCCTAATGACCCCCTATGTTTTTCTTTGCCTCTTATTTCCCATCGGATTTGTGAGTAGTATCTTTAAATCTGCACACGGTGTGTGTATCTATTTCTTTCAAAATGAATTAAAGTGGTGCGTGCAGGCTGCTTTTAGCAGGACGAGTAAAACGTTCTAGTAAGATTAGCCTCAGGCAAACGATACATTGAAAATCTGACTCATAATAGACCATGTCCAAAATGAGATTCGTAGATTATTTTTTGCAGAGGAGGTTGCTTCCGGTGCTGTTCACTCTGCCCTTCTATGCATACCTACAGCACAGGGATGGGCTCCAAAATGTTAGTGACAGAGGGCTTATATCTTTGAGAGGAAGCCTTATGGAACATTGAAATGGGGGGGGGGGTTGATATGAAGAAGCCACCATACCATGCTGCCAAGATTAACAATAACACTGGGCCTTCCACATTTGAGGTGAGGAATTCAAGTTTGGGGTGATTAGTGCAAGCTTGAAAATGAGAGAACGATGATCTGGGTAAACCCTGTCTAGTACGTCAACCCTGAAACGCCTTGACACCAACACATGGGTGTAAAGAAAGATCACAGATCCTTTGTACACTAAGCAACTCCCTGACAGCCCATTACGGACCTCATTTAGCCAACAGCTGGTAAAGTCAGTCCTGCAATCTAAGTATAACCTTAGATTGTCATAAAGGGTTAGCAGACCGAGCAGACAACACAAGGTGGAAATTGTGTTGATATCCTTCAAATTGTAATTGCAATTGTATTTATATAGCACTTACTTCCCCTGACGAGAGGTCGAACTGGGCCTATCAGATCTCAATTTTCATTAGAAATAACCTCATAATCCAGAGTCTACCTAATTGAAGTGGGATGGAGGTCGACCTCTCGATGGAACTGGGGCAGTGTACTACCTTTGATAGACTAACAGGAATAAGAAAGCAACATGAAATCCAAAACATGAACCTCATGCATGAGATGGATGAGAGACCACAAAATAAAAATGACAGGAGTTAAAGTGAGGCTGTTTGGAGATCTTTAGCCCTTTCATATCCAATACGGGTCTCAAAACAAAGCATCATATTAATAGAGATAAAATGCAAGTAAAGGGAGTACATTGAAATAAGTGAAACAAAAACATTGCAAAAAGATGTCATTATTTAAACCCTTGAAATAAGAAAAAAGGAAACTGTGGTAGGATTTGGTGAGTGCATATATACGTTCTCCATATCTTTTACATTTTATAAGTCTTACCAAATAAATACAAGAATACTGATTAAAAGCTAACCTAAACAATCTTCCAAGTTTAAGGGATTAGGACAACTAAGAAGATAGCACATAGATCTATGTAATACCCCCTTTAAACCCCATTCAATTCCCAAGGCTCCACAGTGATGATGCACTGACACCTAAAGTGCCAGGTTCTGCAAATATACATCAATAAATACGAGGTTGAAGAAGCAGAATGGACTCAAAATGAAAGTGCACCCCATGAAAGCTGTCTACCAACAATGCAAGAGAATAGCCTTTAGCTAAAGGTACCTCTCACAATGTGCAGTGTTGGGAAAATGTGAATCCTCGATGTTCACAGGATCATCTGACAAATGCATCTCAATCACAAAGAAAAGCACATTGGGGGTACACGAAACTGAAACACTGGCATGGCAAAGGGAATCAAATAGACCTGGTCTCATTCAGGACTAATTTGAAACAACTGTGATTCCTATCGGGGAATATGATAAATCAACTTGAGGGCCCCATTACGATATCGGTCTGCAAGGCTCCGAACAGCATTTGGATTTTCCTAACCTGTGTTGTAGCCCGACCGAACAGTGTTCAGAAACATCATATTCATTCGGAGGGGCTCGCTGAACCAGAGTCGGTCGGAGCGGATCCTGACTAGGAGTCAGTCGGAATGCTTTCCGACCGTATCGTAATGAGGCCCTTAATGCGTAACTGTCAAGTGTGGAAGCGAGAAAGTGTCTGATCTTCTCAAGTGCAACATTGATAGCTCTGATATCTACGGCCTGGTATTTCCTAACACCCTTTCCTTTCACCACCTGATTTTTGCTGAACTTGTTTTTGTTGGCATATCCCAAGATTTGGTTATTCAAACAATACAAGTATCACAATCCATCAACATGTGAGTACACAAATGAGACATTCAGCTTGATATTTAGGATGCACAACCTGGTGGATCAGATTAACTCATTACTTGTGCCTCATTAGCTCACTGTAGGATATCTGCTTGTATTTTCAGTGGGTAACCCTACGTAAACCATCCTGTCTATTCTGCTTAATCTGCGGATCCTTATGCACGTAGATGGAACACTTCTCTGGTTATCCCAACATTTTTACTCTGTATTTTCATTCCAATTGAATATTGTTCATGTCTGTCACAAATTCCCAATTAGTATCTCTTTAATAACCATGAATTCAAAAAGCTCAACTTGCAACCCATCTCCCTGGTTTTAAACTAATCTATCAATCAAAGTCCACCACGCAGACTTTTGGGTATCCTAGGGCATGGTTCAAACACCATAGTGAACTATGCCAATTAAACAACAACTTAAGGAAGAAAAGGAAAACATAAATAGTTTACACTGAAAATTAGTTCTGGTTCTCAGTTTACCAATACTCTTAATGAGTGTTCTAATCTAAATCAGATAAGCGCCTCTTGGCATTCAGGGTGTTTATTGTAGTTCTTCTCAAGAGTATTTATGTCCAGGGTTTGTCCCCAGAAGCTTTCTTTCTTTCAATGAATTAATGAAAATATCTAATTATGATTTGAATCTTAAAACATTCTCAACAAAATTATTCTCTTTCGAGCACAAGAATCAGTCACTATTTGGTCACTATTAAAGCAATTCAATGGGACTAAATGTGAAGGACAAAGAGGGCCATGCATATTTAAACTTTGAATTGGAGTTTGATGTCCAAAGGGAAATTTCTACCCATTCACTTAGGGCATACGAAAGATGAAAATATATCATTCTTACCGTCAGCTCATTTTTTTACACAGTGCATGCTCTGTTCCTCCCAACATGCATATATGAAAACCTTAAAACATGTATGTGCGTGTCGGTATTTATGTGGGTTCTCTATCACTTTCACTAAATTTTAACAAGGAAATGTAATCTAATCATAACAAGAGAGGGTTCGAGAAAAATGTGAACTAAAATTTAAGTTTGATATTATATTAAATGCCTCATTTATGAGTAAGTCACACGGCACATTGCTGCAAGTCATATTTCTGCGCTACACTGTGTACCAGGGAAATGATAGGAATGTCTTGTATTCAAGCCAGTGCGGTGCATTCCTGTCCTTTTCCTTGAGCTGACACCCTTTTGGTAGCCTAGCACCCATACTGACACTCTTGCACCATGAAGTAAGAGTGCCTGTGTTGCCAGCAAGATGTTTTTTGTACAGGAAGGGAGTCCTTCCTGCACAAAACAAATCCTGGAAGTCATATACCTCAACCATGCACAGAAAGAGGAAGAAACAAGGCGAAATAGAGATATTTTTCCTTGTAACACCTCCCCTAGGAAGATGTACGTTTTTGTCACACCATTGGTTTACAAGTTTTTGTAAATCCGGGGATGCATCAAAATCCATGGAAGTTGTGTGTGAACACCCATGCAACACCCAAAGAATTCCTACCCATGTCGTTTGTGCTGCGTTGCGTTAGTCCAGATTTGGGAAGCCATTCAGAGCCACACAATTGGCTTTGTGTGGCTTCAAAAATATGTGTTAAGGCTTGTGTCGCTCTTGCATCACATTGCATTGTGCAAGAGTGACTCAAACAGCCTCACAAATGAGCCCCTTTGTGTATTACTTTTTATTGTGCAGTGTCTTTGCTTCAAAATATATGTTCGGGCCTGACTGCTGATGTCCTCATTTAAGACAATTTAATATGTCGCACAATTTTGACTGAAAGACTTGCTCCGGAAGCACCTCTTGGAAATAGGAAAAACTGTACTTCTTATCTCTTTAAATCTGCTTGTGAGAAAATGTGTTGCAGGCAGAGGGGCCATTAGATCTGAAATATTGGCATGAAGGTCTTTTGTTATGCTCCCCACCCAATGGCAATAAACGGTAAAGTAGCATGCAAAACCTATTTACCTTGATTAGCGTTCGATCTTAACAGTTTAGAAATGTATTGAGCAAAAATAGGAATGTTTCGCTATTGTTCTGTAAAGATCCTCCTTTAAGGATGGCTAGTTGTTGGCAATCACTTTCCAGATAATGCTTCTTTCAATCCCCTTCTGCCCCCTTTCTCCCCACATAGTAAATACATGGTTAGTGTTTCTGTGTTTTTTTTTAAATTCGGTAGGCCTTTATGTATTTAACAAAACACACTCAAACTTCGAGATAAAAAAAATCTTTAAAAATGTGCATCTGATAGTGTAGGAAAAATGATCATGGGGAAGAGAGATCACATATTTTGTGCAAGCTGTGAGTGAGGGATCAAACAATCTCAAACACAAAAGATAAACTAACGTTTATGAGGAATCCTAAGAAATGTTTGTAGCTCGGCTAAAAGCAGCAAGGCTTTCCTCAGAAAAAATGCATGTGGCATGTGAATAAAATAAAATACAACTTAGTTAAGCAATGAAGAACGTATAATTTCCAAGCTCAGATGTTGGGACCTAAAGTTATAGCAAAAAAAAACATTAACTATCAACAACAGAAATACGAACCAAGACACTTAACCAAGCAATCCCAAGGATGACCTAGTTGCGCCTGCTAAAGACTAAAAGAACATCTTCATGCTGTTTTAAGCTGTGCTTTTTTGGAGGGAGGGGGGTCTTCCTTCTCAAAGAGATCTTATCATTATGCAACTATTTGCACAGGTATGTAACGTGGAAGAGTTGAGCACTTCCCTCCTGTTAGACCTGATATCCTTGGTGTGGTTTCCCCCCAAACCATTTGCCTTCACTCCTCCTGTTTTGTTGAACTAGGTTTGTTGGCATTAAGACTGTGCACTTTACCACTGCTCACTAGGCCTAAAGATCTTGTCTTCTCTCCTTTAACCATGGTAAAATTGGTATTATGTCCAATAGACACACTTAAGTTACCAAAAGGTCCAAAATAGAGTGTTACGCTACGCACCCAAGGCCTTTAAATAAATGCTACTAGTGGGCCTGCAGCAGGTATTGTGCCACCCACTTAATTATCCTTTTAAAACATGTCTCAGGCCTGCCATTGCAGCCTGTGTGCAGTTTTCAAGTGCCATTTCCGCATGGCAAAATAAACTTTATGCCAGGCCTAAACCTCCCTTTTTAACACATATACATCACTCCTAGATTTGGCCCTGAACAGCCCAGGGGGAATCGTATTGTAAAGTTGGGCATGTACTTTTACATTTTATATGTCGTGGTAGCGAAAAGCTCATATATTCTTTTTCACTACTGGAACACCTCCCTCTCCTATAATATAGCATTGGGTTACCTTATTGCATTTAGTAAGTAATAACATTTGTTTGAGAATAGGCACAGATGTCATGTTTGGTCTCTAATGAATTATAAATACAAAACATCTTTAATGGTAAAGTCAGGTTTTGAGTCACAATTCTGTAAAGGCCACTTTTAGGGAGTTGGCGTTTTCTTGTCCTAACCAATTTTTTCCCTGTGTCACATACCTAGGTGGTTGGCTGGCAGTTGGCTTTTGTGTATTCAACTCGGGCAGTATCACAATGGGGATTAGATGTTGGCAGGATGAGCCATCTTGACCTGCTTGGAGGAGCATAATTATCACATACCGCACTTGCACATCAAAGGAGCTGCCTCAACACACATGTAAAGAACCAGCAACAATATGGGGATTAAAGCAAAACTGCCTGCACCACTATTAGAATACCACACTTAAGTCTATACAGAAGGTGCCAGTACCAGGAACGTAATCCCTATACGGTCCTAACAGGGATTTGAGAAAACCCAATTCCATTGACAAAATACACACAAAATTTGGTCTGCACCATTCAAAAGTTCAAAACATTGTTTAAATCCGTAAAGTAATGATCTTGTTGAATAAAAAAGAAGTAATAGTTTTCCCAAAAAACAGCAAACGGAGGATCTTCGCTTCAATTCAATTCTTTATTCAATGTTCTTTTTGTTAAAAAAAACCAGAGATAGCCAGTTAGCCAACAGGTTTCATCCGTCACCGGACTTCTTCAGGGCTGATAAAACTTTGTCACAGTCAAGTTTCCAATATATTCCATGCCGATGATTGTTTATCAATCTGTTTTCGTATTTTAAATGGGGATTCCAGCAAATTATTAATTCGTTCACTTTTAGTGTTTTCAGGCGAAAAAGTAAAGCTGCAAGTCAGCGTGGTCCCAATCACAATGTGTTCGTCTGGTTCCAGACAACCACATTGTGATTGGGCATGGAATATATTAGAAACATGACTGTGATATAGTTTAATTAGAACTGAAGTAGTCCGTTTGCTGTTTCTTGGGAAAACTATTACTTGTTTTTTATTCACCAAGATCATTACTTTACGGATTTAAACAATGTTTTGAACTTTTGAAGGGTGCAGACCAAATTTGTGTGGACACATGTAAAGAACTTCACACTAGTCTTCTGTGACTCCAGACATCCTTGGACCAGTGCAGGGAAAGGAAGGAAATTCCAGAACCAGGTGTGGGAGGAAATCTAGAAGTTTCTCCCTTTGCAAAGCTGGCACCACTTACAAATATTGGACCCTCAAACCAACTCTTTTGAACACTTCAGGACATGTGAAAAACTCAAAAGAAAGAATACTCTTGTGCCCTTTTGCTGGAAGCACTGCCCTGCTGCCTGAGGAGAATGATTTCATCTGCTCCTTGAACCCAGAACCACCAGAGTGAATCCGAGGATTAGCTGACTGGACTTCTGTGCTGTGCAACAAGGACATAACAAGCTTGAGACACCTGTCTGTCATTTGCTTAGCTGCCCATACTGAGCTGGACCCTCCTTTGCCCTGGTGCTGGTCTCTGCTGGGGTAAGTTCCGGTCCCCAAGAGGTGCCTCCCCATGTCTTAGGCCCTTGGCTTGCATGAGAGTGTACTCCTCCTGGCCCAACTATGGGTTCCCTCAGAACTAATGTGACAGAACTCAACACAGTGTGATGCGGGACCTCACATCGCAGCACTTCGCAGCTGCTGAATGACAGCCTCATCGGACCAGAAGCAGGCAGCACAATTTATCTTAAAACTGGACATCGCATCACACTACTTTGCAGCTCCTGACCGGCAGCCTCATCAGAACCGATGCCGCCTGAAGAATGTTAAAGTAGGACACTATTCAGTGGAATCGAACTCAGTTCCTCTACCCGGCCTGTGCTCCATCACGGTTGGCTTGAACTTGTGTCTCTGTCAGGGTCTGGCGCAACCAGGTAATTACAGTTGGTGCTTTGCACATTTTGGAGCTAATTTTACCTAAAACTTTGAAGCTGTATGTTAGAAATGGGATTTCTGGTTGGCTAGGGCTTGCACCTAAGCCAGACAGAAACCACCACTTTAGTCAGGGCAAGGGAGTTACACACCAAATATAACCCCTGCTTCCCCCCTTGGTAGCTTGGCACGAGCAGTCAGACTTATCCCAAAGGCAATGTGTAATGCATTTGTGCAACACACACACACACAACAGCAACACACTAGGCACACCACAAAATAAACTCCACACAAGGTTATCTAAATAAATGGCCTTTATATTATCATAAACACATTAGAAAAATAATCCCAAATATACACTATGCCAACTGGCACTAGGCAATACTTCACAGTTTATTTTAGAAATTAATTCCCCAAAACTTGCTTTAGACCCAGCATGAGTTCCTTTCCTGGTGACATTACTGCACGTTTTTCTTTTTTTTTAATTTACAATTTTTCTGTTTTAATTGTTTTGTGCACCCTTTTACTCTTAATGTGTAACGTCTATTTCAGTGCATGTACATTGCAATGATTTTAATTAATTGTGCAATAAAAACTTTTACTTTTCTTACTCACAGGGGATTATATACATTACGGGGTCAATCGGGCCACTGTCAGAACAGGCATAAACACCTTAATCCTCACATTAGCTCACCAGTTCACCCTAGGAACACTGTCCAGGTGCATACAGCTCATTAGCCCTTTCTGGGCGAAAATATCCCTGATCGCGGTCACAACATGCCACCATGTCCCCAAGAGCCCACTGGCCCTCACGACAGCTCCCTGGCTGCTGATGCAGCCTCAGCAAATGTGCGCATTGGGAAAGGGGCAGGGTGCAACTCAACCCGGTCTCCTAAAAAAAAGAATGCCCCCACATTGTATCTGTCCACGCACCCACAATGCCTTAGGGTCCCCTTCACTGGGGTTCTTCCGGGGCCACTCACAGCACCAACAATGCTCAAATCTCAGCCCCACTCATCGGGGCTGTCCTGGGCAGGATTCAGGCACTGACAGTGTGCCTCTGCAGACCCCGCTCACGGGGCCTCTTCTGTCCTCGCTCTGTCTCCTCGTTGTGACCAGTGATCTGTGAGGACACCAGGCGGGGGGAGGTGGGGAAGTGCAGAAAGGGAGCCCTGAGGCTCTGTCTCTCTCGCCGGTCGCCCACAGACCCAGCCACATGCTGGGCTCTCTCCGGCCACGGGAGCCCAGCCCACAAGCATTCACAACTCTGCCTGACTGCCTCATCAGGCTGCCTCTTAGTCCCCCGGCCCCCTACCAGACAAAGTCACGCCTCACTCATCTGCGACGATTGGTCCCTAGCGAGCGGCTGTGCTGCGCGCCTTCTCCTCTGTCAAGGACTCAGTCCAGGACGAACTCCCGGGCATGTGACCCCACTCCTCTTGCCGTCGGGGAGCTGCCCTCAACCAGGCAAGCTCTGCCTGACTTCCAGCTTGCGTCGGGTGCGTCTCCCTCGAGGGCTTCTCCTCAAGCCGGTTTCGCTTACGAGCGACCGCGCTGGCCTCGCAAAATCACCGTTAGATCAGCAAACATCGCGCCCCTGAGGACCAGGGGCTTCCAGGCACCAAGGAAATTGGTAGTCCCACTCTTTGGACTCCAGCAGACCTCACAGGGCACTAAGTCCAGAGCCCCATAGGCAAAGCTGGACCCAGGCAGGCCAGTTCACAGGGTCCTCCAGCAGAGGGGCAGTCCCTCGTGGTGGTTCGTCCTGGACCCAGCAGGTGCAAGCAAGCACCCAAAACTGCACACCCACATTGGGTCACAGCCCCAATATTTATACCATGTTTTGTCTTTGTTTTGCCCTGGCACAGGGCTTGGGGAACCAGTCCCGAATGGTTCTGGGGGGGTACTGAAGCACTTTGTTTACAGTGCTCACACCCTCCTTTGTCAAGTTGGGCTCGGTCCTCAGACACACCACAGGGGGGCGGAGAAAGTATTGAACAAGGCAGGCACAAACCTATTCAGGGTCAGGGGCTACTCTTCCCACTACTCCAAATACAGATCAGCATAGTCAGCCTAGCACTGACTCATCCTGCCTCTCTGGAGCCACACACCTCACCAGCTCATTTCACTCCAGAGCCAGACATGCAATACCCATCAATCAGGCAAAGACACATAGCACACAGTAATGCCAACTTCTACCAGTGACATTTCTAAAACATAGATAATAAATCTGCGCACACCTTCACGCAGCATTTATTATCACCATTTCAAACATACCAAACGTGACCACGCTGTTCCTTTCATATCAGGAATTACCACTGAAACACTTATCAGGGAATCCCCAATACATTCCTATGAGAGTGCAGCCTCACAGCAGTGAGAAACCAAAATGTCTGTTTGTCTGTTTGTCACCACCACCAGTACATGTCACACACCTAAGCTACATGTCCTACCTTTTACCTACAATGCACCCTGCCCATAAGGCAAGCTAGGGCCTACCTTAGGGGTGACTGACATGTAGTAAAAGGGAGGGTCACCGACGTGGCACCCTCTTTGTGTGCCACGCCACAGCAGAAGTAAACTGCATGCACAGGCCCTGCAATAACAGAGGCATGAGACAGGTTTCAAAGGCTACTTTGGTGGGTGGCGCAATCAGGGCTACAAGCCCACCAGTACCATTTAATTTACTAGCCCTGGGTATCTGAGACACCACTTTACAAGGGACTGACAGGTAAATGAAATACGCCAAACAGGTGTAGACCACTCTTACCATACTTACCACAGAGAGCACAAGCACTTTACACTAGACAGCAGTGCTAAAGTGCCCAGAGTCCTAAAACCACCAACACCAGGTCAGAAAAAAACTAGGAGGAAGGCAAAAAGTTCAGGGATGTCCCTGCAAAAAGGGCCAAGTCTAACACTATATCTCCAGTTCGACTGATTGGCTTTTTGTCGTTTTGATACTATTTGTTTTTATATTTACTGTATTTTTCCAGATTTTTCATGTGTTGTGTTTTCACTTTATTACTATTTGAGTGTTGCTTAAACACTTTACAAATTGCCTCCATGTTAAGCCTAACTTCATTGGTGCCAAGCTATCAGAGGGATCAGAGCGGGTACATTTATTGACTTTTGTGGTTAACGCTGATAGGGATTGTGGTTGTTGGTTAAGAAGGATGTTAATCTCCCTCAACCAAAAACCCAATTTTCCACATTTCCTTTCTCTTGAGTCTACTGTGTACCCATTTCTTTCGAGCCACCATCTTGCCTTTACAGCCTCAGTGGGAGGTAAGACATAAAATTATTTAATGATATACTACAAGATAATGGCCAGTCAGGAATGTGAATAGCATTTTGTGAAACAGTGCTATTAAGTGTCTTGCCAGCTACATTTAATACTTTTAACATAGATGGAAAATAAAAGGAATCAAAACCTAATGGTTATATTGATTTTACTTTTGCTGTTTGTAGCAATTTCCTAACAGATATTAATACTTTAGGGAAGAGAAGGCCAATAGCACTTTTTAGCACTGGGTTCTTGTTGAATTGAGCGGTAAGCATGGGAGCCTAGGTTTACTAAAGGTTTGCCTTATGATTGTGTCACTTTTTGGCACAGCTCCATGGCAAAATCTATTTTGTAGGTTACAATGCCAAGCAGATCCTAGTGTGCGTGGCTCTGCATGGCTTTGTTAAATTAAAAGCATAGGCTGCCCTGCCTTACTTTGCTTTGCCTTAAGTGAGGTAGGTGTTACATGAGTGGAGCACAGGTGTTGCCATGTATCCACCCATATATTTTGACTCAAACCCGTATTTACAAATACTTGCAAACATAGGTTTACAAAAAAATGGTGCACCTATCCCAGCACGGTAAGTCTTTATTTCTCTTTGTGTTTTCCTGTTTGCAAATGTGCTACATTCTGCAACTCAGAAAATTGCCTCCAAGGACAGTTTTTGAGCCGGATAGTATCACTTCCTGCACAAAAGCTATCCAGACCACAATGCTGGCACCCATGAAACTTAAGACAAGGGTGCCGGCGTTAGTACTAGGAATGCACAAGTGTACCAGCGCTAGAAGAGACCAGAACTGCACTATATTCTGCCCTCTCCTAATCTTATGCATTGAGTGAAATCTTAGCAAATCAGCAACAGGATTTTCAAACACATGTTATGCTTTTAGTACACATATGGGTAAAATATTGACTTTACTCTTGTATTCCATAAATGAAATTTGATTTGTGCAATTCCAGTGGACATACCAAAGTGTCAAATATGAAAGCTTTACAGCAAAACACTTTTCTTTTACTGACCCTTTCAAATGTAGCTGGATCGTGTTCAGGAGGTTTCACCAAGTGCAGAAGCCTAAAGGCCAGACTCTAACTGTAAGTGGAGAGATTGGAGATTGTTTGGATTGTCTGGCAATAGAGAAGGCCAGATAAGAGAAGTAGAAGGAAAATCATTTGAAGCAGAGTCAGAGAAGTAAATGGTCCTTAGGAGAGATAATAGATTGGGATCAGCAACAGTCTATGATTGTGGATCGATCTAGGAGTATGAGGATGAATGAGAGGTGGTTGTAATGTATGGAGGTGATAAAGTTAGCCCCATGAGAGAGGACTGTTTCTGTGGATTTAAGTGCCAGAACCTGACTGGCTGGGGATAGAACAGAGGAAGGCCAAGGAATGAATTTAAATAAAAAGATAAGAGTTCGACTTTTTTTTCTGGAGGCTAAGAAGTTCAGAAAAATAAAGAGGATTATATGAATTTAACGAATCTGAGCTGCATGTTAATAGATACGGATGTCACAATTTTTGGATGATCCCTAACTGTTCTCCTACATTACCTCAACAGTAAGACCCACATCAACAAACCTGGTATATAATGAGGCATCCTTAGCATGCTTTTGGTGGTTAGCACCAGCACAAAGGCAAACCTCCATCTGAATCCATGTAAGATATTATGTGTGCCAAAATTTACCAAGCAACAATACAGTTATAGCATAAGAATAAGATGTAGATGTTAAGATAAAAAGTTAGATTAAAAGATGTTAAAATATTTAAACAAAGGTGTTGAGAAAAATAGATACAGATTTCAAGACTTCTTACAAAATCTTTATTATATCCACACAATGTGATTCTTTATGTTGTTTGAATGCAATTCGGTGGGAACAAATGTATTTATGGGGAGAAAATCAAAGTAGATGTCCTGCAAATGGTAGAGGCCAATCAAACGTTGCCATTAAATGAATGCAGTAGCAACATTTTGGGACTTCAGCACATCAAATAGTAAACCTTCTGGCTTACAAACTTTCATTGATGTTAGTTGAATGAGGCACACTGGGCCAAAGTGTATTCAGTGAACACATCTAGAATGTTGAGATATGTGAATACAAGACTAAACCAGTTGCTTTTCAGAATATAACTGCACTCACACAGAATAATAAACCTGTGCCGTCTGTATCTGAGAAATATATGCAAATGTTTGTCCTGCAAAGTCAAGTATTCCAACAAAAGATTGAAAACACAAAAAAACAGTTTTCAAAATGTTACTACTTATTTCTTCTGGGCTTATTCCAATAAACCTATTTAACCTTAGGAGTCTACACAATGGATCCCCAAAATAGCCAAATACTGCACAATAAAACTGGTGGGCAGCATGCTGTTTCTGTTCAAATAGATTTTCGAAATTCAGGTTCAGGGGGCAGATTCCACAGGACATTACAGGCATCGCAAGCAAACCAAGATTTTAATATTTACAAGAGTCTTTTGCACAGACATTTATTGCCCAAAGCTCGATGATGTTCCTAAATGGCTGGCACCAAATGTGATGGAAGGGCAGCTACCTCTATAACCAGTTTTGAGTGTCCGCACAGGAGGAGACTGCCCAATTACTTGGCCATACCTTTGGGTGGGAACACAGGCTCTGCACAAAAGACGAACAGTTTCTTCATCTTGAATTTTAGGTGTAAGGTGGACTGTGGAATTCTTTGGAGTAGGGCAAAAAATCTGGGAACTCATACCTCATTGTTTAGGAAGAAATATCATCACCCATTACCTAGTGACAACAATAAATATGGCATCCCTATGCACCCTCCTCAGAACACTCTCTGGACCCGTGGAAGAACAAAAGAAGGCCTGCTCTTGCTGTTTGAGGCTTGTGAGGAGACCTGAAGGGTCAAGCCTGCTCCCACTTGTACTCAGGACAAAGAACTGAACTCCAACGGTGAGTTGGCTGCCCTCCTCTATGGCAACAAGGGCACAACAAACTGCAAGAAGCTTTTTCCCTGAAGTGCCCAGCTGACCAATATCAACTGAACCTCGACTGGACGTGCAGGTGGCCTCTGCTGGAGTGAATCATGGACCCCAAATGCTGTACCGGAGGTTCTGGGACCACTGGCTGTATTTAACTGGGCTGTAATAATACATCTGAGAGATGAGACTTAAAAATATTTCTGGACTTCAAACCATTGGAGGACTGGGGCCAACCACCCAAGCTAACTCTTCCAAGGTGCGACTTTTCTGAAATACGTTTCTCCCTCTTGAAGCTTCTCTATTGAGGCATATCCATATTAGCAGGCATTCTGCCAGAAGGTATCCAGCATCATGGAATTTATAGTTCGATTCAGCCTGCAATCTTGCCCCACTGGATGATGCTAAGCTCCAAAAATAGACTAGGTCCAAAGAAATCTTGACTGGGCAAAAGCATCAAAAGTGAGTTCACACGCTGAGAGCCTTTTCTGACAAAACCAAGAACGGCAGCTGGTCCTCATTCAACAGCTATCTGTCTTCGAGAGAACTTCCTCAAAGGATTTTAAATTCCATTTTAGCGAATAAGTACCATGGCAAAATCTCCAACCAGGACAAACCTTTTTTGGCATATCTGACTGTAGCTCCTTTGCAGTCAGCCTGAAATGTCCAATAGGTCTCAGTCTACTGCAACTATGGGCTATTATTGCCATTTTGAGATTTTTTGTGCTATTATTCCTTTCATCTTCTAAAACGTATATCTCCAAATCCCCTTATTGGATGTGTGTCATTTTGGTTGGAGTGTGATTTTTATTGTTTTATGTCTTTAACTTTTTAACTGTTTTGGTACTTCTAAGTGCTTTACACATTTATTTAATCTGAGCCTGTCAGCGCTGTGCTCCAGCTGCCAAGGGCTGAGCTTAAGTATAATTACTGAAACCTTTGAGAGAACCTAACAGGTTAGTAGCTGTGTTATTTGTATTATTTCTGGTGGACATCCGTCAACCGCAAATAATAATTAAATTTCTTACACGTTGTACCCCCTTATACTACTCACAAATACATTCCTCCTAATCCAATATGCCAAAGGCACATGGGTGAGCTTGAAAATAAGTGGAGAAAGGAGGAATCATTGTCTTTTGTTCGTCCCCCCTTTCCAAAGGATACTAAATAGCATTACTCCTTGATCTTCACTTTTTCCACCAGCTGGGTATTTAAGAAACACATCCTTGACATAAACAACGGTCCTAAGCCCATTCTTTTCAGGATTTTAAGCATGAAAGGCCAATGGCAGAGTCAAAGCTCCTTTCAGAATTCAGTGAAAGAATCAATGTTGAAACGCCAAGATTAAGATTACAAACATAGGTCAGACAGCCCCATGTACATCTTGGACTCTGCCCCATGGATCTATGAGGCATAACACTCATGAAAGAAAAATTCTTCCAACACAATGGGAACACACTCCAGTGGCAAGGGGAGCATTTATCAGTTTCAATGCCCCTTATCAATATGTCCAGGTGGTGATGGGCAGTGAAAAACGACTTGTAATTCCGCCCATCTAAATTAGGTGGGTGGAATGGCAGGAAGATCAGCCTGCAACGGCCCTTTCTGCACAGGGCCGACAGAGAGGATTAATCATGGTGGAGGAGATGTAGGCCCATATGTATCAAGCCTTTTTCCCGTTTGCAAACAGGCAGATTCTCAGAATCGGCCCATTTGCGAACTGGAAAAAGCCTTTTGGGATGTATCATCCCAAAAGGCCATTACAAAATAGAGAATTGCTAAATTTGCGATTCTCTATTTTGCGAATGCAATTAAGGAATTGCATATTGCGATTCCTTAAATGCAATTTTTGAATCACCATAAATTTGCTATTTGGCCTCAAGGAATGGCAAATTGCCACCAACTTAAAAAAACACTTTTTTTAATTATTTTAAAGTGCCATATGTCGCACATACATGCCCTTAAGGCATGTATGTGCGCAAAATGTGCACACATGCATATTTCAAGGGTACAACAAGGGTGTCCTTTTGGCACCCTTGCAACCTTGAAATTGTATTCTCAATTTGCGATTCTCTAATTGGTAATCGCAAATTAAGAATGTCTTCCCATTCATTCCTATGGGCCCCCTAGCCCATAGGATTGATTGGGAAGATATTCCTTAATTGCGTATCTCAATTTGCGATTCGCAATTAAGAAATAGGTAGGATACGCAAAACTTTTAGCAAATCCTATATATATTGCATTTTGCAAAACTCTAATTGCGATTCACTAAAAATCGCAATTTGGTTATTCCTGAGGTCCACCTGCGTATGAATTTGGCAGGCGGACCTTACTTTTGGTGGTAAGGATAGTCTGTTGTGTCAAATTATCCTTGTTGCCAAGAATTATATTGTTGCTGGTGTCTGCCTTTGGGAAGCTGTGTTAATGAGAGGCTTTATCTCAGGTACATAATTGAAGTTCTGGGGGCAAAATGTAATAACGTTTAAAATCATTTCATCTTTGTGAGGGTGCCATGCTTTGAGTCAATTTTGCCCATTGTCAGCTCATGCTATGATATTGTTGGCAGTTGGCAATTTCACACCAAAGCGAATCTCATAGGTTTACAGATTAACCACTGAGCATTTTGATAGCATGACCATACCACCACTGTTTAGCTAAGGGCATTTAAGGATAAGGCCATACATAGAAAGATATAGAAGTCATGACATGCCATAGATTCTATCAATGAAGAATGTCATCACTTGAGGTTTGTATAGCACTAGGGCAAAGTATGGCAAGTTGAATGCAATTTACTCTGTAAAAGTTATATTTCTTGGTGTGTTTTAGCCACAAATCTTTTGTATCTCATATTTATGTCCCCAAAAATTATTTGGACAATATACTGCATAGCAATAATACAATAAGATCAACAAAGATAATCAGAAGTTCGTATGCAGTATTAAACACAAAACTCTATCAAGAAAACCATAGAAGTCTTTATAATTTTAAGTGGGAGGGGAAGAAAGAGAAGGAAGGGGAGGTAAAATGAAAATCGTATAACAAATCATAAGTGTTAATAAAAATAACAAAAAATTGCCTTTAGGTTAACCTTATAGGATAAACATTTTATCAATAAACATATCATAACATTACTCTAATATGAAAGGAGGACAGAGAGAGAAATTCTTGGAGGGTGGACATTTTCAGAAAATACAGAAACAGTACTTGATACAACACTTTTAACTTAAGATATGAAGTAAGAGGTGACCATAACAATTGTGTATTATGAGAATATGTACATTGTATAGCCTGCATGGTATCTAATTTATGATGAGAACAGACTGAATCCCACCATACTTAATAGGATAACTTATCTGGTGGTTTCCAATTTAAAGTAATCTGGTGAAAAGCTATCGCTAACAGTATATCTAATAAATAATTATTTGGGAAGGATGGAGTGAGCGAATTGGATAGTGTTCCCCAAAAAAGATAAATAATATTGAAAGGGCTATCGAAATTAAAAATCCTCTTAATCTGAGCCCAAATTTTGTACCAAAAATTATGGATATTTGGACAATTGAATAGGATATTTATTAAGTCTGCATTAGGAAAGCTACAAGACCAACAATTGGCAGGGGTATCAGAGGAGAATTTAGAGCACTACAAGGGAGTAAAATATAGGTGAAGGCATACAAAAAATAGAGACTGTGTAATGCCAGCAGATCGCAAGATTTTATATACAGGTGCCCATATTTGATTCCAAAAAAGGGATTGTCCAAGTAATTCCTAGATCTCTCTCCCATATAAGCTCAGATTTGAATTTGTTTCTGGAGGGGTCAGTAAGGGAGAAATACTTGTAATTAGCCAAAGCCTTAGGGCCCGTTTTCAGAAATTCCGTAATGTCAGAAAAGAAGGGAACCTTCATTGAAGGGTTTTGTAAAGATAAATAAACATCCAGAACCACGTTCATAAATGAAAAATGGGTATAAAAGGACTTAGGACATTGATAAATAAGACAACATTGAGGAAAAGAGATAGGGAGTCATTATTGAAAAGTTGAGATATCCACATGAAGCCTTTGTCCTTCCAAGTATGCCAAAAAAGGCCCATTATTTATCTTAAGTAAGGAATTATGTCATATTGGCATTTTTTAAAACAACACTGTATCTAGAGTAAGTGGAAGAAAAGTGGATTTGAGCAGTGAAACCGTATTGCGTAGTATAGGGGAATAAAGAAACGATGCTGTAGCAGTAAGAGTTAGAACCTCTTTAAAGCTAAAGGGAAGAAGAGAAATACGCTCAATATCTAGCCATAAAGAAGAAAAGGACGAGGATAAATCATGAGTTCAAAGACCCGCTTGGCGCACAGCAAAAGCTCTATGATAACCATAAAAGTGAGGAAAATTAACCCTCCTTACCAATTTTGGTTTTTGTAAAGTGACTAATGCTACCCTTGACTTTTTATGTTTCCAAAGAAATTTAAGAAGTAGTGTGTTGATTGTTTTGAAAAATTGTTTGTGAATGTGAAATGCCAGCATAGAAAGAAGAGATAACATCAAGGGAGAAATCATCATATTAGTAGAGTCTAACCGGCCCCACCATGATGAAAATAGAGGTTTCCAAGAGGAGAGAATCTTATAAATTTTAATACTAAATTCCGTAAAATTAGCTTTGACCGTGTCAGGGATGGAATTTCTGAACCACATCCCCAGATATTTCATTTTTGCAGAAGTGGACCACTGATAACCAGAAAGAGAATAAGAATTACTGAATGTGCATTGAGTAAGCGGGCAAATTTCTGTTTTAACTTTATTAATGTTGGATCCCGAGACAGTAAAAAATATAGATATTTCTTGAAGTAGAGAAGGTAGTGAATCCTCAGGAGAAGAAATAAAGAAAAGAATATCATCTGCATAAGCAGAACATTTTAAATGTTGGTCACCACAAAGAAAGCCAAAGATAAAAGGGTTGAGACGTATCCGAGAAAGAAAGGGTTCAAGAGCTCAAACAAATAATAAAGGAGAAAGTGGGCAACCTTGCCTAACCCCTTATTAATATGAAGAAATCATACCATTAACCATTACTGATTCCTGCGGTGCATGATAGAAGAGGAAGATAAGAGCTATAATTTTAGATCCAAACCCATGTCATTTTGAAGAATGAAATAAAAAATCCCAGTTTACTCTATCAAATGCCTTTTCAGCATCAATTATTATGGCGGCAAGAGAAATTTAAAAGAGGGATCTTTACTGAGATCATTCAGAAGCAACCGCACATTATCCGATATGAGCCTTCCCTTGATAAACCCTGCTTGGTGTTTACCTATGAGGTGGGGAAGAAAGGATTCTAACCAAAGAGCCTGGCAAAGATTTTATAATCAACGTTCAATAAAGAGATAGGCCTATAATTTTTACATTCATGAGGGTCTTTACAATCCTTGTAAATAAGCCACATTGTAGCTTCTTGTAAAGTTCCAGAAGTAGAAGAAGATGCAATAAAATGGTTAACTAAGCGATAAAGATAGGGAAGAAGGAGGTTGGAGAAGTGAAGATGGATTGCTACAATGAAACCATCCGGACCAGGCAATTTCCCTAATTTAAATGCTCGTACTACTACATAAATTTCTTCAGTAGAAAGGTCATTCTATAAAGAATCAAAGTCCAAATCAGGAGCAAAAGAAGGAACGGGTTGGTGTAAATAATCGACAATTGCAGCGACTGCAGAAGTTGATTCAGGAGTATGAAGAGATTTGTAAAACATAGAAAATTATTTTAAAATAGCTTGATGACTAGCACTAGACTTACCCATCGATGTGGAAATAGAATCAATAATGTGCCTTTATTTTCTTTCCTTGAGATAATTTGCTAATAACTTGCCAGCTTTGTTTCTCCCTCCATAATAATGCTATTTTTTTCCGAGATGCACAGTAGAGGCTTCTTCAGTAGAAATAGAATTAAATTGCAATTTGGCATAAAGCAGGGCATTAAAGTCCAAAAGCAGTTTAGAGGAGAAATACTTATTTTCTAAACATTTAATCGATGAGAGAAGACCAGTATTTCTTTTAATCACGCCTTCTTTTTCTTAGAGACATAATTGAAAATGAAATCTCTTGCAGAGACCTTGAATGTATAACAGAACAAGGAAGGTGAAACTTCTGTATTATCATTGAAGGAAAAAAATCTGATGCAAAGACGATAAATGAACAAAAGAATTGAGCATCTTGTAATATATAACTGTTGAATTTCCATCGGTACAGTGAGGGATGAGGAGTAAGCAAATTAATGTGTGTAATAACCTTAGCCTGGTCAGAAATCACAATTGAAGAAATATGTGACTATATGATAAACTGTGCAAGGGACTTAGAAAGAAATATATGATCCAGTCATCAAAGTGAACCAGGAGAAGCAGATTAAAAAGTAAAATCTAGGGCAGTTGGGTTAGACGATCTCCAAGAGTCCAATAGGCTCCCTTGTGAATAAAAGAGCGAAATTGCTTATGCATTTTATGGGATGAAAAATTGACTGAGGATTGTCTATCTAAAAATGGGTAAATTTTGTGATTGCAGTTTCCTCCCAGAATAAGTAAGAGTCATGAAATTGTGAGCATTTTTGTGCAATGGAGGGCCAAAAAGCATTTTCAGGTTTCATTCATTATATTGAGGGGGCATTATTTATCATGAGGTGTACTATAATCCACCTACCCGTATCATCTATTTGTTGAGAACCCAAATTGACATTAAGGGATTTGTTTTACCCAATATCACAACCCCATTCTTCTTATTTACAGATGAGGAAACAAACACATAACCAACTCAGGCTCACTTAAATTTCAAAGCTTCAAATTGTGTAAGGTGAGTTTCCTGTAGAAGAACCAGATCCAGGTTAGATTTATCTAGATGGGATATCACTCTGTTATTTGATTGGATTAGATAATCCTTTAATATTCCATGGGATTACTCTGAATTATAAACAGTGAAAATACCATTGGAGAACTATGAGGCATATATATATAAATGCCATCATATAGTACAAGGAAGAGAAAGAGCAATGCAGAGATGAGACAAGAAGGAAAGAAGGAAGGGAAAGGATTCAAGGAAACAAAGAACAGAAAAAAGAAAGATACAAAAGGAAAAGAAAAAAGCCAAAAGAGGAGACAGTGCCTATCCATAATAGATGACTGAAACACCATACCTGTAATAGACAAGAACAAAATAAAATGGGGCTGATGACAACACATAAGACGATGACACACCCAAGGGTAGGGTAAGCCAAGCCACACCAGGATCAAAAAACATTTTTTTAAAACTGTCCGAACATACAGAGTTTCATCAGACGAACCTGCAAGGAGATAAAAAAACAGCATAAGACATATCAAATACAATTAAACACATGAAGGATTACCGTCTAAGATATACTAAAGCATTCAAAGAATAACAAACTGAGATATATTAAGGAATCACAACAAAAAAGCTACAATTCAATATCTTTGGCAAGCAATTAGAGCAAAAACAGGGAAAGACAACTAGATCAACCATTGGATGGACCAGCAGTGTCCATATTTCTCAAAGAATGGGAATGGGCATGTATAAACTTCTTGAGTACAGCTGGATCTTCAAACGTCACAGTATTGTTCTGGAAAGTTACTTTAAAAATTCAGGGATGAAAGAGACATATCTGGCTTCAAGAGAATGAAGAGGAGCTCGGAGATTAAAAAATTCCTTTCTTTTAGCTGCAGTGGCATTAGAGACACGCCCTTTGACCCAAACAAGAAATGTGACGCTTAGTCCTAGCTGAAGAAAGAACCAAGAGCAAGTCAGTGAACTTCAAAAAGAGGATGATAACACCTCTAGGCTTCACAGGAGATGTAGACAGCTAAGGAAGAGGTCGAAGTCTATGAGCTCTCTGAATATTGAGTGAGGTTCAGGAGGGAATGTCTAGTAATTTTAACAAAAAGGAGAGAAAAAAGGGGACAGTGTTATCTCCTTCAAAGCTTCAGGCAGACCATAAATGCATACATTGTTGCTTCTATTCCAGTTTTCCAAATCCTCTGTGTGTTGCTGGAGCTTGCGCACCTCCTTTTTCCAAGGATTACTTCCATGAGCTTTGCCCTGGACATCCAAAAGCTTTTCCTCCATCCCAGATTCTCAACTTTCCATTGAAGACCATTTATCATCCAGAAGCTACATTCTGCTATTAGTTTCCTCCCCAAAAGAGTGCAAAGGCCAAGTCACCTCCAGCAACAGCTCTAAGGAAATAGGGGCCGATGACTTGTCAGGTGGGGGAGGATCATGTTTCAACCGCTTGGATGCAGAAGATGGCGGTGAGGCCTTATTGTCAACAGACTGTAGCGAGGAATACGAGTAGGGGCCACGTTCGCCATTTCTTCAACAACAGGTGACTGGGCTTCTTCTGACGAATGAAACACGGACCTTGCTGAAGAATGCCTTTTAGAGGTATATGCAAAGGTTGGGTCATTCACAGCAAAACAGTGATAACACAAGTGTCTTTTTGACTTCACTTGCACCAAAAATGTGCCACTACAAAATACTAAAGAGCTTTCGATACACACACTCTCTCACAGTGAAGCTCAAAAAGATAGCCTGAAGCTGAGCCCTAATGAAAACTGCTGTAGGGGCTGATATTATCTTGCAAAAACATTGGTATGTCCCAAACACTTTGGGCCCCATTAGGCTGGCGGGCGGATCACCCCTGCCGGGAGGCCGGTAGTCACCGCTGGCCCAGCGGGGGCAATCCGCCTGCCATCCGGGCAGAAATGACCCCTGCCATATTACAATGGCAGGGTGGTCCGCGGCGAACGGAAAGACCGTTTGCCGCTTTTCTGCCCAGTCGACATGTCAACCGGGCCAAAAAGGGTTCAATATCTTGGCGGTGTCTGAAAGACACCGCCAGCCATATTAGAATGTGGGTTTTGAAATGCCTTTCCTTGGCGGCATTGCTGCCACGGAAACGCATGCGAAGTCTGATTGGGGGGCCCATTGCGGGCCCCCAGGGACTCCGCCTGCCATCCTAATGTGCCCTTTGTTTTGAACCTGTTGCATTAAAAAAGAAGCTTATTACTTGTGAAATTTGCGCAAAACTCAAAATGCCGGCTTCTTAACCCGTTGGCTGCTGCCGTCGGCCATTGGCCATTGGCCGACGGCAGCACTACCTCGCTTGTGCTACCGTCGGCCAATGGCCGACGCGACCGCGGCCGTTTTTTAAAACGGCCGCACTGCCGCAAAAAAGCACAAGCAGCCAACGGGTTAAAGAACCTTAAACAGTTTAGTGACAACATATGTGTTCCTCTAACATCACCTGCACCACCTCAGAATGCCAAAGAGCCATAGATATACACATTCCACAGATGTGAAGCGAAAGAAACCAGTCTTAAGTTTAGCCCAAATGAAATTGCTGCAAGGGCTCTTATTATCCTGGACCAGTCCCACAGTTAACCCTTCATGCTGCATTCATTAACTTCTAACTTGTGGGGGAGTGCTGACACAAAATGGTGGCCGCTCTGTGAAGCAGCCGCAACATAGAGAAAAAAAGAACCACGGAGCTTTACTTCAAAAAGCAGCTCCTCTTAATGTCCCCGGTTTCCGCCATAAACTCTGCCGTTGTGGTCTGCCAGGGAGGCGCCAACTAGCGCCAAAAGACAGCGACTTGTCCTCAGTTTGGCAGACCCCTCCCGTCAAGCATCCATCTTGAGTGGCGTCAAAGCTATACCAAGTACGGGGTGGGTTTTAATCTGTGAAACTGAAGTTAACCAGAGTCCTTCTGATAAACTTTCTTAAGAGCTAATAAATGAGGGGTTTGGTTTTGAAATGTATTGTGCACAAAATGTTTATATATAATTATAGTTTAACATTGAGCATTAATAATTTTCATTAAAAATCAATGTATGTCACAAAGCAGGTACATGAACTTTTTCAAAATGCATCTTTTATGCTAGCCTGCTGTTTCTGCATATATGAAATCAACCACATCTTCTGTGGAAGCATACCTTTTGCTAGCGGTTTTATACCAATCATCTTTCAAAAAATAATGGAAATATAAACTTAAGTTGCAGCATATAACTCACAGCGATCATTTTAAAAAGTCATTGCATATATTTTTCAAATCAAACATGATATAAATTAAAACATTAGGCTTGTCATCTCTTCCACTTCAAAGAAATCCTTTTTAATGCAAAGTACGTGTGCAGTATTACTATGCACCTCAGATCTGAAATAAAACCATAGGAGGAAAATCACTATGACAGACTAGCTCTGTTGTATGTCACCCCTTAGAAAATCCAGGTGCTTCTGAAGAGAGTCTAGTCACTGGGATATATCTGGCAGAGTAGAAAAGAAATAGTTTAACTATTCTGTTTCAAAAAAATCATTTTTGGTTTTTCATTTTCCTTATCCACTGTTTTACAGTGGGAATACATCATAATGTGCTATTCTTCACATGTGGATCATTAGTTGAGCAGTATTTATACCTCATAGACATCTATCAATTATATGCTACTTTAGAAATTAAATTCCTAGATTTCCAAAAGCCAAAATGGTTCTTATACATAGCACTCTTTAGGGAGTTGTTATTCTCCAGGTCAACAATCAGTGGGATTCCGATTAGCTGTCCACTATGTTTTTACTTTTGAGCCCCAGATGCCCCGTTGGCCCAAATGGTACAGAAATGGAATGGCAGCTGCTGCACAAGACTACCAGCACTTTCACATAAATGAATCTCAATGTGCCTTTCAGTCTCTAACATGACTATTTTATTAATAGCTAGTGACTTATTTGCAAGTCTTGTGAAGAATAGTTTTTTTAATATTCATTTTGATTATTTAAAACTGTGGACAAGTAGAACTTGGGCATAAAGTCTTACTTGACAGATCGAATTCTACAAAAGGCACACATCACAGCAACACAACTGAAGTGTGAGACAGAGATTAGAATGTTTATGTTACAAAAGAGTAGTGTCCTGCTCCATCACCCAATGCCCTCCCCTGGTCGCCTCTGCCCAGTGCTCTATAGTTGAAAAGGGGGAACTTTTATCACATGGGGTTCCGGGCCCAAGGTGCTTTGGTGCAAACACTAAATAAACAATAACCTGTTGGCTGGTACTCTAGATTTAACAGTTGTATATATGATTGCAGCCGGTATCCAGCGTTAGGAACTATGACTATTTTGTTAGAAAACTGTGTTGCTCGCCGATGGTGACTGGAACAGTAATTGTGGCCAGTTCCTGTAACATTTCGGGCCTTTTTAGTCAGTCCTCCTCCTTTTCTGACCTCTTCCATGCACCGGTCTCCTTGAGTCTTTGACACATATCCAAGAATTTTAAGGGTACTCATGGAGTTCCATTAAAACTAACAAACCCCTCACTCACGCTATGAGCACCTGTAGAAATAAAACCCAGGTTTATTTCCTTTACTGACGATGTTCTTTCCTCAGTCGCTCTTGGACTGGGAAAACACTATCCATTGCATTCTATTACGTAGGACATCAGGCAAATAAAATGCTTCCTTCATCACTGGCCATCGTGTAGTGGCAAGGGTCACCTACAATGCCTTCCTGGTAAACTGGACATAGATAAAAAAGTGCCACTCCTAGGATTAACCTGTGTCAGTAGTACATACTGTTAGTGATTTATTACCATGATCACGCACAGGAACATCCTCTGTGATCAAATAGTAACATAGTTGTAGCATATTCTATCAAGTATACTTATTACGGTTGTAAAAGGAATATAGATTTACCTTGTTTTCCAAATGCCTACCAGCAAGTGTAACTAAAAGTCCAGTTTGAGTATACATAATTATTATTTAGTTAAGAAATTTAAACAAGCACTCACTCAGTGGAATAAGTGTAGCAGCAACATGGGATCTTATCTTGTTTCGAAGCAAAAGTTGAATGATAAATCACACTCCATAAATTCCCAAAGGGAATTGTAGAAAATGACCCTTTTTGCAGGGTTACCTCCTCTTCTTTTCCTGATGTTGTTTTTGTTGGCTCTAGGACTCTGAGCACTTTACCTCTGCAAACCAGTGCTAAAGTGCATGTGCTTTTCCCTAAACATGATGACATTTGTGTGTACCTGATTGGCATATTTGATTTACTTGCAAATCCCTTTTAAAGTGATATACCGTATACCTAGGGCATGTATTTCAAATGCTACCAGTAGGCCTGCAGCACTGATTGCCACTTTGCTAACTGGTCTGCTGTGTTGGCCTGCTTCTTGTTGAGTGGCAGGAAGGACTGCCACTTTCCTACCTGCCTTGCTGTGCTGACCTGCTGCTTGTTACTTCTGCGCTGTCACTGACTTCATGTATTCTCCAAGCGCTTGTTGGCGTGCCCCCTATTTTGGTATCTTGGGACCATCAAAGATTTCACTGATGCATCTCAGCCCTGGGACTCTGTCACATGTGAGCCCAGCAGAGGCATCCTAACTGTGAGCTGTGACTGATCGCTTCCATATACTGCAATTTACTGAGATCAGCATACTGAGATCAGCATATGTTGAGTGCTTCATATTCATCCAAGTGCAAAGGCCAGTGTGTGTGGATAACTTTGAGTTTCATCAGCAACTGTTGAGCACTTTTAGAATTCCCTCAAAATCAACATGTGCTGAACGCTTTGCGCTGCACCTAACGATGAAGCTGCAGCTCAGAAGAGAAGTCATTTCTGCACCAACGTATTGCCATAATGACTGGCGCTTACCCTGAGTAACAACATCAGCCACCCACTTGACAAGGGTCAACGTGGCACGCCAACGTCATCAACCTGCTGGTGGGATGACGCAAATTGCTGCAACTACCGTAGACTGACCCACCTGGCCCATTGCAACACCTCCTTCTTGACTGGGGAGCCGCAGTGATGAGGTCCCAAATCTCGATGCCATCAACCTTCGGAGCGCCAACGGAAACAGGTAGTGTGCACTAAGCCAAGCCTTGTGCTTGCAACTGAGGCTGCAATCCCTTAAACTCAAGCTGCATGCTCGCGGCTGAGACTTGTTTAATTCTTCAGTCCCAAGGGACCCGAAGATCGCTTTCTTCAAGCTCCACTTGAATATCACTGTTGTTGGCCGTGTGACTACTGGAAGGGTCCCAAAACCTTTCTCCTCTACTTGAATAGGGTTCATGCTACTTTCCTCTGTTTGCCTGCCAGTGTTAAGCAATTCTGAGTGTCAGTGAAGCACTAAACCTACCATATACTTTTAATGTTGATATTGTGATTTGTACATATTGGATTTTTGTCATTTTGGTCTCATTTGATTTAGATAATGATACCCTATTTCATAAATCAGTATTGAGTCTTTTTGTGGTATTTTCACTGAGTTACTCTGTGTGTGTACACAAATACTGTACACCTGAATGCTCTGCGCCAAGCTACCAGACAGTGATCACAGTTTTATTATAAATGTGTAACCACTTAAACTGACTAGATTTGCAGTCCCTACTTAGACAGAGAGCATACCACTGCAAACTAGAGACCGAGTTTCTGACAGGAATGAAACAGATATCTGTGTTCTATCACCCTAAAACCCTCTCTCCTCCTGGAGCTTGCCCACATTGATCACGCTTAATATACACAGTTCTCTTCATCTGCGCCCCAGTTACACCCTCTTAGATAATCATCATAACAGTACCATTGCTCCTACTCTCCAGATACCTCCTTCTTCATGCCATCATCTTGCACTGCCATTTAAACACAATTGCATAGTCATCACTAGCACACTACTGCCAAAAATAGTATTGTTTATGGGGGGGCTACAACAACAACAAGCAATCAATCAATCAGGGAATTTTTAAAGCGTGCTACTCACCAGTGAGGGTCTCAAGGGGGAGCAGCCCTGGTCATTCGAAGAGCCAGGTCGTGAAGGTCTTCCTGAAGTTGTGCAGAGTGGGGGCTATACTTACCAACTCATACATTCCTCATACATTCACTTAATGTGGTTGATGTCTTACCTTAGCTTAAACTTAAGTGATACTTTCAGTCAAGTGAGACTGGAATATGTTATGTTATGGTATGTTATTGGAACTAAATCCAGAAGAAGAAACCAAGAGTGGAATAATGGAATAGGCACCACAAACAACATTTTTACGGGAATAAATATGTTTTTATGGCTTTCCTAAATACGGACAGGCTTTCCATTTCTCTAATGTGAGTTGGTAAGGCATTCCATAATTTTGCTGCTAGGACGCGGAACGAGCGTCCTCCCGCTCTACTTCGTTTAAATCGGGGAACTTCGACCAGTTTTTGACCAGTCGAACGTAGTGCCTGTGAGGGGACATACAAGTTCAGAAGCGTACAGAGCATTTTTGGAGTAGTCAGTCTTAGGATTTTAGACGAGATACAGAGGGACTTAAACTGTATCCGTTGGACTACTGGAAGCCAATGGAGCCTTCGGATGGAAGCAGAAATAGGGGTAAATCTGGGCAGGACTACTAGTGCTCTGGCAGCCGCATTTTGAATGCGTTGCATTCGGATGATTTCTGCCTGGTTAGCACCTAGCAGCAGGGAACAGGCATAGGCAAGTCTAGACAACACTGTAGACTGGACAATCAGCTGCCTGGTGGCAGAATCGAAAAATTTCAGGACAGGTTTCAGGCTGCGTAAGATGCCAAAACAAGTGGCGGCAACTTTTTTAGTATGAGTAGAGAAGTTTAATGTCGAGTCAAGCCAGACTCCCAGATTTTTCACTTCCGTCTTTGGCTCAGGGGCTTTCCCCAATGTAGATGGCCACCAGTGATCTCCCCACAAATGAGTGTTCCTACCAACTAGCAACACCTCTGTCTTATGCGTTTAATTGCAGACAGTTAGCTGTCAACCACTCTGTCACCGCAGACAGCCCGGCCTTGAATCTGGCATGGCCCCCAGTCGACTCCTCCGTGAGGGCAACCACCAGCTGTGTATCGTCAGCATATGAGACGATGTTAAGGTCCCATACTTTGGCGACCGCAGCAAGTGGTTGCACGTAAAGATTGAACAGGGTGGGGCTCAAGGCCGAGCCCTGAGGGACACCCTGCCCAACAGCACGTGCCTTGGAGAGAAAGGGGAAGATAGAGACGCGGAAAGATCTCTCAGACAAAAAAGATCTAAACCATGCAAGAGCCATATCTATAACTCCTGCCTCTTCGAACCGGTGGAGCAAGATCCGATGTGAAACGGTGTCAAAGGCGGCACTCAGATCCAATAGGATCAGTGCCGCTGTTTGACCACGATCAAGAGTGGAACGAAGATGCTCCGTCATAGTCAGTAGAGCCGTCTCCGTAGTATGACCGGCGCGGAACCTATGCTAAGTGTCATCCAGTATGTTATTGGTTTTCAATAAGTTGGAAAGAATTGAATTTGCATGGGACTCCGCAATCTTCGCAGCCCACGGGAGCAGGGATATTGGTCTAAAATGTTTTGGCTTCAGGGGGTCTAGGGTAGGTTTCTTCAATATGGGAGAGACCCATGCCTGTTTCCATTTAACTGGAACGATAGCCGATAAGAATGAAACGTTAATAAGATTGTGCAGTCGAGCCAGACAGCACAAAGAGAAGTCCCTAAACTGGGCCGGCTTAAGGGGGTCAGCCGGAGAGCCTGATTTAATCTTCCTAGTTAGTTCGTCAAACTCCTCCCACGTAATTTCAGGGATAGCCGACAATAGGGAGGCAGGCCTAGGTCTCATCAAAGGGAGAGAGCCCGGCTCCATCGCAGAGGCAAACGCTTGGTATATGCACCGAATTTTCTTTACAAAAAAGGAGGCCAATTCCTCTCAATGGGCAGCAGAGGTGGGTATATTTTTTACAGACTTTTTGGTATTAAGCTCCTTTAGGATCTTAAAAATAACTTTAGCGGGATTTGAACTAACTTTAATCTCGGCGGCATAGTAGTCTGCCCGGGCCCTGCATATAGCTCTGTGATAAGCTTTGAGTTCCTTTAAATAGCAGTTTTTTTTCTCTGAGGAGTATTCTCTCTTCCACTCCCATTCCTGTCTCTTGCAGGACTTCTTTAAGGCTGCCAGGGTATCATTATATCAAGGATTAGCGTCCTGAGTACAACCTTGGACCCAAACAGCAGGTATAAGCTTATCAAGCGCCCGTGTGATCCAGGCGCAGAAAGAGTCATAACCTGACTCCACCTCGTCAAGAGGACCTAAAGGCTCGGCCTTCTATCCCCTACTCTAATGCAATGTGGCGAGTTAGTGTCAAAAAAGGTAATTGCTTTGAAAGACTGGCGGAAATTTGGAGAATTTTGTATTAAGCAGCTGTCCTGTTATTGGAATTGTTTTCCAGGACATCAACCATGAGAATAACATTATCATCTTCTAGTTAAAAGCAATAAATGGAGTGTGGTTTGAAGATGCATGTCTGTCAGACACAAATGCACAAAGTATGTCAGTTCTGTGTAATGTATCTATAGGGAAAATGGTTTCTGACTTATTTAATTATTTTTATTTATGCTTTTGGACTACACTTTTACTGTGAGTGAGTCAAACATACTGAGTCTCACTGACAGTAAACTGTGTTAAAATTAATTCAGAGCGCTAACAACCAATGTCCATCTCTGAAAACAAGGTCCACTCCTACCCAGCTGGGTTGGCTGTATTTGAACAGATGCGCACACAGATGTTCAGACATGTGTGGGTTACATCAATGAAACTACAGTCTGGCAAAGTCCAGCATCTGCACACAGGTAGCCTGTTGCAGAAAAGACCCTTCAGAGTGTTGTGCTGAGCTGCTGTAGCCCTAAGAATGGAAGTGAGAAGTCATAGTGTACATTTGCAGTGTTTCACTGAACAGGGCATGTGCCATAGTGTATCATACATCATGAGTGAAATTTGCACCACAGTGCAGTTTTGCCATAGTAAAACCTAGTAACGTAAATGATGCACCAATCTTATGGTAAATCAGGGTCCCAAATTCATCTCTGACAATAATTTCCACATAGCTGCACTAACTTCTTCCTAGTTAGTTTCTTGACTTGTGTTCCTCTTGCTGGGACAAGAAAAATGACTCGAAGGCCTCCCCATACAATAAGGCCCTTCAGTCTGTGTTTGAGCCTGTTCCTGGGAAAGAAAAGGGAAGGTTCCGATTCCACATGTTCTAATAGGTTTTTTCTGCACCAAGATTCTAAAGGCTAATCGTAAGGAGAAGAAAAGGAGAAAGCCTGATATCTGGAGCCAATCACAGGACAGGACTTCTTTTGAATTTTAGGAGTGAAGGTACACAGCAACTGTGGCAGTTAGAGGGATACTTTCAGGCTCTCAAAGAAGTCTTTCAACAGGCCACTTTAAGCCCCAATCTGGAAAGGCCACAAAATGCTGTGTAGTGAGGGTAGGAGAGAGGAGTGAACCGATGATGAGTCATCTCAGGATTTGACAGAGATGCCTACTTTCTGGAACATTCTGGTCCCACTTAAAAATGTCTGCACAGTGGCGCAAAAGAGTGACAAACGATAGAATTCATCGGACCCCTATCTCGGATCCTGGAGCACAGTGGACTTAGAGTGGATATGACTCTATAGATTCACCTCACAAGGGCCAGTGGCACTGACCCCATACATCTTTTGAGGGACATTAGAGGGATGGTCCTGCTGAGGGGTCTTGGAGAAAAAGGGTTCTCCTGGAACTTCTGAAGACCGAACCTGCAAGGAGTAACTCTCATTATAGGACTGGCCTCTGACTTCTTCTATCATACCGATGTTCTTCCTGTGACCATGGAGGCTTTGGGACCTGAACAGTAGCGGTATTGAGAGTACTCTGCCTTGATGGCTGAGGAGTGTCACTAGGGGGAGATCGTAATCAAATGAGAACACCAGGTGCTGGACAGAGAACAGGTCTTGCATAGGAACAACATCAGAAAAAGAAATACAGTTCTCCTAGAATTTGCACATTTTAGATGCCAGAAGGCCTGAAGAAAACAGACCTGGTATTTAGAACCTTCCACCAGGAGCAGATGATACCCTCCATGGAAATTGGCTTAACAAGCATCCAAGAGGATGTGTGGTCCCACAGTGGGGCCAAGTACACAAAGGATGAATGTACCGGTATTTTCAACAATACCTTATCAGAGATTCAAGTGTCCTAGGGGTCAGCACAAATCAATGAAGATGGTAGAGGGTGTGCATGAGGCGTGCTTCCCAAAGGGTCTTTTGTCCCATAGTGTCCCAGTTCCCACAGACCAATGTAACAAGAGGGACATCACAAAAAAGAAACAAAGGGAGCACTTCCATGCTCATTTCTTTCATGTCCCAGGTGGCCCGAATCTCACCAGGGACCGAAGAGAACCAGCAAAGGACCACACAACTGAGACATCTTATCTAGTGCTTCCTGCCCATGTTGACCATGCGTAGGGCAGACTGTGTCACTTCTGCTCCCACCCCTCCCTATTATAGATGGAAGAGAGCAGAGAAAGAAGCACTCTTCCTAGCTGGCACATGGGAGTAGTGCCAGACACATAGCGAGCTGGTAGGGGATACAGGGATACAGGACTGTGGGGCTCCGCTACAGCCCACTAAGTGGCCATACACGAATGCCAGATTAGGGCAGTCAGGCAAGATGAACAATTATTAAAAAAAGAAAAATATGGAAGCATTGTTGTGATGCAAGTCCACTAATTATATATGCAATGCCTCAGGCAAAAGGAGTTCCCATTGCACTTTCTGGTTTTGTGTTTCACCAAGTGAATTGGGGCTGACAGAGGAGCAGTACCCCCACATTAGCACATATATCAATTTGTTTCAAGGTAAGCTAAGTTTGCCAGGGGGTTGGGTTAGTGACCCCATGAGAGGTCCATTCAACTTTCTGACACTCCTGGAGTTTGGGATTTTGCCAAAAGGCTCTGGAGTGTAAGGAGCCATATAGGTGATTGTAATAGTTGCATGCAGCATTAATAAAAGTGGCAAAAATACCCATGCACCCATTCTATTGTAAATTGACATGTGTTATTGGAGGAGATGTGGCCTAATGGAATAAGCTGCCCAATGTGGATCTGGGGACCAGGGCCCAGGTATAAAAAAAAATGTATGCAGAGCAACTAAAGCTGCTGTGCTGTGTTGCATGTAAGGAAGAGTGCAGAGCAGCACTGTTTGACCTGACATCCGCATGGTTCTCTTCCTGAGACGTTTTTCCTGTTTGCCTCCATTTTTTGCTGATTTCTCTTTTTTTAACACACTTTAGTATTGACTGCAGAGTTGACATGGTTAATCACAGGGTCATGAAACATTATACATTTTCAGTTATTCCCTTCCCTAATCTGCTGGACAAATAAAACATATCATTGTCTCATGTGCAATTCAGTATATCTCTGTCAGAGGCTAATCAGTACTTCGTGGACATGACCCAGCTTATCATTTGAGGAGCATTTTCTGTACAATTCAAATATCAGTGCAATAACGTGCATTGTTTACAATTAAACAAGAACTTCTACAAACCCTTCTAATCAAGCCCATCCTAACCCGCCACCCTCCCACTCTTGGTCTTCCCATTCCCGGCATTTCACTACCCGTGGATAATCACGGGCAGTTCTCAAACTATAGGGTGCACGGGACAAAGGAAATCGCCTGTGTCAGCATATAGAGTCATTAACTTCAAAGTGTCTGGGGGCTCATGCACATTACTGGGGCCCAGCCATCTGTGTTGAGACTAAGTCGAGTGTTTCTAGTTCGATCAGCCTGGCTTCCCATTCCAGTGCTATAGGTTGTTTTCGTAGCCCTCTCTCCTCCTCCCTCTGAAGGGCCACTCCTTCCGCGCGACCCTACTGCACTAAATTTGCCTGCCACGCGGTCACAGCAGGGGATCTGGGAGACTTCCATCTCATTGTTATGACCCTTATGGCCAAAACGAGTGCCAGATCTAGGAATTTTAGCTTGACTTTTTGCCTCCCTGAGCGGTGCCGCAGTCCCACAAGGCAGGGCAGAGCCTTGGTAGGGACCGGCAGTTGTGTCACAGTCATGAGGGCTTGGCAGACCTCGGCCCATAATCCCCGTAGTCGAGGGCAAGACCACAGCATATGGATAAAATCTACTTTATCCCCCCTACAGCAAGGGCAACAATGAGGAAAGTCCGGGAACATACGATGTATTCTCTTGGGGGCGAGATATGCTCTATGGAGCACCATTGTTTGAATAAATTTAAGTCTGACATTAGGTGATACTCTTTTGGTGTGTTCTAATATGGTCTTCAATGCTCTGTCCGTGATTTCAGTGTCTGCGTCCTCTGCCCAGCGTGTTCTAAGGGTCAAAAGCGGGATCTCTGCGTGCGCCCGTATCCCTGTACATAACCAGCGCACCAGATGGCCTCCCGGTCCCATGTAATATAAAAGGTTTACTAGTTCATGCTGTGTGGGTTTGGTTCATTGTGGTGCCCAAGTGGTCCTAATATAAAGAGTCACCGTGGCATGTAACAAGTATAGACGTGGTGGAGCTCTAGTGATCTGTACAAGGGTTCGTGGTCCAATAGGGCATCATCCCCAAAAAAGGAACCCACTTCCTCCACCCCACTATCCATCCATCCTTGTAGTCTATTTCGTGTGAGTCTACTCTGCGGCGTGGGGATGCCTAGTAAAGGAATGTTCGCCGCATAGGATGGTATCGCCGACGTGTAGAAAAGGGCTTTCCTCCAACAATGTAAAGCGAATTTTAGCAATGGGGGACAATCTGGAGGGATCCGGGTCTTGGGCAACAATAAAGAATGGAGTTCCCCTCGATCAAGTCTCTCTGGCGTAAAGCCGATCTCATGCAGATTCCTACCCGCAGTCCAACAGGAAAGCTATTGGAGCTGACTAGCATAGTAGTATCCCCGAAAATCGGGGACCCCTAGCCCGCCTGCCATCGTCCCCAGCTGGAGTTTCTGAAGGCTGATCCGTCTCTGGCCAACCCCCCAGATAAGAGTGATCAAGATGGTGTTCAGTGCACTAAAAATAGATTGAGGGAGATTCACTGGTAGGTTCACGAAATAATACAGGAGGCGAGGTAGCATAACCATTTTTGAAATGGCAATTCTTCCCATCACTGATAGAGGCAAGGAGGTCCAGAACCCTACACTACTTCGGAGCTTCGTTATTGCACGTTGGATGTTAATATCAATCTGATCTTCTGGTGTCCTATACACCTGTATACCCAGGTACTTAAAGGTAGTAGGGGCAACCGGCATACAGTATGTGCCAAATTGTATGTGAGTTAAGTGTGGTGTCTCTCGGAAGAAAAAACTGATCGACTTTACGGAGTTTATTACTAGGCCTGATAATCGCTCGAACGTGTCAAATATGGCAGGTATCGGGTTGTGATCTGCTGTAAGATCGCGGAGAAATAAAAGAAAGTCATCCGCATATATAGATATAAGATGTTGAGTTCCATCAATAGGGATGCCCAGGCGATCAGCTGTTCTCCGGAGGGATAAGGCCAAGGGTTCAAGGGCAAGCACAAACAACAATGGGGACAAGGGGCAGCCTGTCTCGTACTTCTGTGTACTGTGTAACGTTCTGAGATATATCGGCCAGTGCGAGCCCTGGCAGTAGGAGATGTATACAGTAGGCGGACCCACTTCAGAAAGTTTCCGGAAACCCAAATCGTTTCAAAGACTCAAACATAAATTCCCAGGATAGAGAGTCAAATGCTTGTTTAAGGTCAAGTGCTATACACCCCACTGCAGGGAGCTCGCGTGAAGTAGCTGTCATTATCGAGTGCAATCTATAAGTGTTCAGAGATGTGCTGCAATTTGGAAGGAATCCGCACTGATCTTGGTGAATAAGTGTGGGGAGGTGTGATTGTATACGGTTTGCAAGGGCCTTACTTACAATCTTGTATTCGGTGGAGAGCAAGGAGAGAGGTCTATAGTTGGTAATTTCTAGTACGTCTCGTCCCGGCTTAGGTATGGACATAACTAACGCTTGCATGGTGGATTCATGTAGGCGGCCAGTGTCAAATGCCACCCTATAGATCGTTTCCAGTACCGGCACTAGGAGTTCCGAGTAGGTTAGGTAAAACTCCACAGGGAGACCATCCATACCAGGTGTCTTATTGCGGTTCAGGCTCTTAATCACTGCCCGTATCTCGTGTTGGGTAATGGGGCCATCAATATCTTTCTTTGTCACATCCGACAGTACCGGGAAGGGGAGGTCCCGTAGGAACTCATCGATCCTTGCACCGTCTATTGATACAGAGGGTATATATAGCGCCTGGAGATAGTCACAAAATGCGGTATTTATTTCTGCTTGTGTATTGACTATGATGCCCATCTGGTTACGGATGCTGGTTATGTTCGGCAGATCAGGTTGATCCTTCACCAGTCGAGCAAGCAATGTGCCGGATCTGTCAGCTTTGGTGTGTTTCCGTTGAAGGCATTCCCTATAATCTATTGCCCTGAGCGTCTCCAACGTTTCAGCGTGGTCAATGTGGGCGGTCTGCAGCTCCTCTTTCCTCCCTGGGTCGAGGGCTGCCACCTTCTCCAATGTCTGCAGTCTGTCTTCCACATCGCAAAGTTTCTGGTGTATCTCCTGTCTAGCCCCTACTAGTTGCCCTATCGTAGCTCCCCTGACCACCACCTTTAGGGCGTCCCACTCTATCAGATTCGAGAAGGCAGTATTCCAGTTCTCTCCCAGGTAATTATATATAGTGGTAGATAATGATGAATGAAAGGGAACGTCCTCTAGCAGACGTGGATTCAATCTCCAGGTGGGCACCGGGTCGGTACCCTACACCAGAGGAGTGTAAGTGTCAGGGGTCTATGGTCAGAAAAGGTTTTAGCTAGGTACTCTCTAGTAATTGAGTCCACGCTAGTAGGTAGTTCTCAAGTAGATTTATTGAGCAATTAGATTATAACAAGTACAAGCTCAATAGGAGACCCCACCAGGAGCTTCCTTCTAGGTGCTCAGTCCATCCAACTGTCACTACCTAGGCAGAACACCAACATTCTGATAGCTGCTCCAATGAACATTCCATTGGTGGTAGAAAGGCATCACATTGAGAATAGCTGGATATTACATACTCCTATCCGCCTATGGCTGTGATGATAGATCTGGAGCACAGGAAGCGGTCAATCCTAGTGTGGAGGTTGTGTATTGGAGAATAAAAGGAGTATTCCTTATGTGTGTGGTGGAGACCCCGCCAGGCATCAGATAATGTCCAGCCATCTACCCAGGAGGTGAATTGCTTAGTCAATCTATTCGTCACAGAGGCCTGAAGTGGAGGATGTGATCTATCTAATCCTATGTCTAGTATCGCATTCCAGTCCCCTCCGAGTACCCAAGGGATCCCATCCCAATCCGCCCAAACCGTACACAGCCTCTATAGGAATTTATCTTGTTCAAAGTTTGGAGCATAAATGCTCCATAGGACCAGCAAGGAACCATCCAGAGTGCCTTTCACTAAGATATATCTCCCCTGGTCGTCGATCCGACGTTCAAGTTCAACAAATGGGATCCCATGTCATACCCAGATAGTTGCCCCTCTAGCAAAGGCCAAATAGTTTGTAGAATAAATGCGTCCCCTCCATTTTTTCCGCATCTTCTGGGTTTCAGAGTCTGTGAGGTGGGATTCCTGGAGGAACGCAATGTGTGTTTGGTGTCTAAGGAGGAACGCATGTATACGGTGGCATTTCTGCATTGATCCTAGTCCCTGCACAGTCCATGTGAGTAAATTATAGGACACTTTAGTGTCAGCCGACCTTGTCATATTCCCAGTGGTAGGGTGTTGTCTCCTCTCGTGTTAAGTGCTCGGGTAAGCTCGACCAGGAGTCCCCGTTCCCCATAACTATAACTAAACCTGGCACAGCACTGGAACTGCGCGGAGCCCATTAATAGTGCAACAAACAAGTAAAACAAATGACGTGCATAGGCTTAAAGGGAGGTGGCCAGTCGTTTGCCTGGCTGTAGTGCAGCCAACCATTGTTACCCAATGGCTCCACGGTACCCCATCCCGGGGAAAGATAGATGCTATAAATGTGGAGGGAGTGGTAACCTGGACATAGCCCCATGGTGATCCCCAAGTAGCCGGGAGTCCCACAAGCCCCGGTACAAATCATCAATTACATCAAGGTTATGAAACATTCAAATAAAAGCCAGAATCAGGAGACCCAACCCTAGGTGTACTATCAAATAGTGACTTCATACATGGCCCAAGGAACCCAGTTGCAAAATCTGACATCAATTCCAACCCCCAAATGTCACAGTGGTAGTATCATCCATGCTCGTATTCACAGTTCTTAAATTTGGTATCTACAGTCAATTATTAATCAGGTCATCTGCCGCTCTTGGCGTGATGGTGGGAAACAGGATTGCACTGTGTGCAGAATCTGAATGTAGGGTGCTGTCATCTGAGTCGGTTGTGATTTTGTGAGAGTCTTCTCGAAAGGCATCCGCCACCGCCAGCGCCCCTTCCTGGTCTCTCCTCTGTTGTTCCCTCGAGGGGCCGGCACCTCTGCCGCCCCAGCTGGATCTCGGGGAGTGACGAGAGGTCCGTTCTGGGACACCCCGGGAGCCCTGCGTAGATCCCTCTGGAGCACTGACCAGGCTGGATCCTATGCACATCACTTCCATTCATTCTTTGACGTCCGCAGGACTCTCAAAAAAGTGTGTTTTCTTCTCATGAATGACCTTCAGTCGGGCGGGATATAAAAGTGCATATTCGAACTGTGCATTCTGTCGTTTTTTCTTCACTGCTTGATATGACGATCGTTGTCTTAGGACCAACATTGTGTTTTCAGGATATAAGGACACACGGTGGTTCTCATATTGGATGAGTGCTTTTTTCCCTAGCTTTCTGTAACAGGGTGTCTCGGTCTCTATAATTAAGGATCTTTACAATCAGTGGGAGGGGCGGTAATCCGGGTTTAATTTGTCCAGTCGGAATTCTGTGTGCCTGTTCCACACAGAAATACGGAGAGAGTCCTTCGGGTGCTATATGGTCTCTGAACCATTGCTCCATGAAATCCGCTGCCCGATTCACTTCACAGCGCTCAGGCAGTCCAATAACGCGTATATTGTTGCGCCTATTTCTCCCTTCCGCATCTTCTACCCGATCCAGGAGTGTGGCAACCTGCTGTTGGAGCTGTTTCAAGGAGGAGGAATGTTCCGCCACCGTCGGTGTGAGGTCCGTTAAGGTTAAACCATGTTCCTTAACTTTAGCCAGCTTGCCATGGTCGGCTTTTAGGAGAGTCAGACCAGTGGTAAGAGTGCCTAGTTGTAGTTCCATCGCCGCCCTAGATTCTCGTATCACTTTAAGAATCAAATCCAGTTTATCCGGGGGTTGTTCATTCACGTGTCCAGTTGAGGCGGCCCCCGGCGAGGAGCTCCCGTTGGCAACCCCTGTCATATTACAATTAGTAACAGTGCCGTCCCGTCTCTCCTGCCCCTTAGCCCGATTTCTGCCCATGATGTTGAATCTCTTTCAAACTCGTCGCAGGGCCGCTACACCGTTCCACCGGGGCAAGGGTTGCTCCGGTATCCAAGGTCCTAAGGCCATGTAGCTGTGTCAGGTTGTGACGGCATCCGCTCGTGTCCAACAGGGTGGTCTTCAGGGTGAGATAGTTACTAAGCAAGGTGCAGTGCCAGTCAAATTTAATGCCCTGCTATGAAGAAACACTCTGTCTCCGGCCTCCAGGTCAAAGTCCAGGCCAGGGGAGGGTAATCCGCAAGGACAGTCCCAATCTTTCCTCCTCAGGTGAGTCAAGCACCGATCACGAAGTAGAGATGCCCCGCAAGGGGAGGGGGGAGGAGACGTCGAGAGTCGCAAAGAACTAAAGGAATAGGAGGCCCCCAGGGAACACCATCACTCACTGCTGCCACTCCGCTGGGCCACTCTTATGTGTCTCACCTCCCCCGCAGCGTCCTCCTCCAGGCCCGACCGACCCTGCCAGGGGGCACAAGCCTGGCCGCCAGGGAGATCAGGTAATGAGTTCCAGTAAGCAATGGAGGTGTCCCAGCCACCAGGCGGCACAGTCCCCAAGCCTGATGATATGGCACAAGGCTTCTTGTAGTGTAGCTTCTCTGCCCCTAGCCTCGCAGTCAGGCGAGGCATCCGGCAAGCTCCGGCCCGGACTGGCCTTGGACACTCTAGACGACTGTACTGCTCCCCTAAAGTAGCTCCGGGTCCCCGTCAGCCCCCGCAGCCGCTGTAATCAGGCCCGGGCAGAGGACACGCCGTCGTTGCTGCCAGCGCTCAGGCCCCCATGCTATGACCAGCGTCGGGTCTCCAGCTGTACGGGTTCTCTGCTGCTCCTCGGTCACCCGGCAATCGGCGACACAGTCTAACGGAGCCACTCGCAGGCCCAGGTCGTCACAAGGCCCGCACAGCGCCCAATCCCGCAGCGGGCACCAGCCAGCACCACAGCAGACATCAGCAGGCCCGACCACCAAACACAGGCAGCCCCAGCAGACTCCTCGGCCCCAGGGGGGGCCCCCCACTTCTCCTGACGACTCCTCAACTCCACGCTCACTTGCCTAGGCACCCCCGCGGGGATCGCAGCAGGCCCAATTCCAGGTAGGCCCTACCTGCAGCGAAGGGCCTCGCGTTGCTCCGTACTGCACCGCGGCACCCGGCCAGGCCCTGGCAGGTTCCCCCATGCTCATGGTATGCACTCTGCTTCCAGCCAGACAGCAGTAGGCGACAAGCGGCTCCGTTGTGATCCGCAGCTGCATCCACTAAACTGCATATGCGGCCTCGCCTTGGGGGTCTCGGTCACAGCCTCCAGGAGGCGGCTCCACGGAGGCCGGGCCATGCCTTCACCAGAGCTCCCGGCTGCGGCCAGCAATGATCAGCAGGCAGGCCTCTTTATGATTTGCCAGCACAGGGCAATCTCCAGGGACTATGTGGTCTCCCGAGGAGCCCAGGAACGTCAGCGTCACTTTCTCCACTCCTGTGCAGGTGCAGGCGCCGTCAGGACCGCGCCTTCAAGGTGATTACCCCCGGGAGGGTCCAGAGCTCTATCGGGCTGCAATCTCCATCTTGGCCGGCTAGCCACGCCCCCTGCTGATTTCCCTTTGTTGACTGTAGGACTCTGAGCATTTTACCACTGCCAACCAGTGCTAAAGTATATCTCTCTCTCCCCTAATTGACTTATTCACAGCTGCTATATTTAATTTATCTATAAGCCCCTAGTAGAGTGCACTTTGTGTGCCCAGGCCTGTAAATGAAATGCTACTAGTTGGCCTTGCGTTAGGAACCAGTGCGTAGCTATCAGAACCAACACTTTGGAACCACTGCATTGCCTCTACTGCAGAGAGGTGAGTGACCCATCCATCCAACTGTGGAGAAACCGGGCGCATCGGCATTGGAACTAATGCATCTCAGAATCGGCGCTTTGTCTTTCGAAATGGTGCCACTGTTGCATGGAGAAAATTGACACATTCTTGACTGCGGAATCAACACCATTGCATCGCTCAGCTGCACACCACATCTCACTTTTGCGACCAGGATCAAGGTACTCTGGTTTAGCAGGCCTTGCGTGGCTCCTGTGTCCGTTCCATGCTCCATTGTGGTTGGCCTGAACTCGAGACTGTGCCATATCCATTACGACCAGAAACCACATATGCACTTAAGGCTTCTAAGTCCTATTTTTCATTTTTAGTCTTTAAAAAATAATATCTCGACTTTTACATATTGATCTTGTCTTTTTGTTATGTTTTTGCTGTGTGAAAGTGTGAAAGTGTGATAGTAGGGGATTTATTAGTAGCTGCAGGTAGGTGCCTACAGCTACTAATAACACTGCAATCACAAGTAAAGTATAATCAAGTCTCAATACATTAAATCTTGCTCGAACCTTGGTAGCTTGGCTGAAGAGCAGATAGGCTACCTGAGGAGACAGGTGTGTAAAGCATTTAAAACACAAATATACTAAAGTAAGACACAACGCACACTAAAAATCCAACACATGTTCTTAAAAAATAGCGATTAATACAATGACACCAAAAATACTAACCTACAAAGTAGGAAACCGGAGATATGCATTTTTAAAGAATAAATTCATGCTAATGCCTAAAAACCAAAAGCACAAACTTGGGACATCTGGTCATGCTTGCCCTGGACGTAGTAACATTTCGGGCCAACCACTATGAAGCACAGGTTGGATACAGTGAGCGTTAGGGCCTGCTCAAGTTTTTACCTTCTAACTTTTTGGAGCTTTTTCTCTTGACGTCGATTGAGGCTCCTTGTCAGGCCGGCTTGTGCATCAACAACATTGGTTTACTTCAGCATGAGTACTCAGTGAGATACTGGAGGTGCTGGAGCTCTGGATCTTTCAGCAAACTTCTGGATCTTTTTCCAGAAGGTCCTGTTGTGCTCTCTCTTGAAGAGTCCACAACCCCAATCCAAGATTCCAGAAACTCTGAGTTTCTCCGTGGGAAGTATGGATTGCAAGACCCACAATGCACCAGGGCCAAATTCTTATAAGTCCACTGAATACCGTCCAGTTGGGTTCATCTTGGTGGAGATGATGCACATAGAGCTCTTTAAACCTGTTGCTTTCAGGGAGTGCATTCGTCTCATTTTTAGAGTTAGGCAATGTCCTTCTTTTGTGGAAGCACAAAGGGGCAGGTTTACTATAACTGGGGCATCCATGCCGATCAGGTTAACCACTAGTTGAAGCTTTCACAAGGCAACTGGCTCTGTCCTCCTCTTGTCAACTTCTAATCTCACATGGACATGGGAACAAATACTGGCAATCTCACATTATTTATCAGGCAATATTATCATGCCACTCCATGGGCTGAACATGGCATAGAAAGAAAGCTGCTTTACCCTCAGCATACAGGCAAATCTGGAGAACTGAATTTCTGTAACCAAAGTCAAGTTAGCGTAGTGGTTTCTGCATGAATGTGGCTTACAGTATGAAAATGTGCGGTGATAGAAAACTGTTAGATTTGCAAAGATTTGGTGGCCAGTGGCAGACAGGAAACTGAAAATGCTAGACTGCTTGGTTTTTCGTTTATGGATTATGACCATTAGGAGAACAATGAAGGGCTGGCATAAAAATATTGTGCCATTTACTTCTCACCGTCACCTGTAGAAAATGTGAGCTAATAAAAATGATCAATAACTCCAGCTCTGTAAATGTATTTGAGTATGAACATGTTTGGAAAGAGCTCCTGACTGCATCGTTAATGTCCTGTAGCCCTTTAAGCTGTAAGGATGAGGGATGTGTTTTCCAGGTGTTCCTTTACATCTGAATACCAACTCAAAGGGCACAATTCTTCTATGCTGATCATTTCCAAGAGCAAAGGTACCTCTAGCTTCTTATTAATGAATACTTCATACTCCTTGCATACCGCATACAATTCTCTTAAAATTATTACTTTTTGATAACAGCTATAATGATAATAACACGTAAGCACCAAAAGTCATAATTTAACTCTATGCATTAGTTTAGTAAATTGTACAGGTGCCTGCCTTCCCAGTAAAGATGTGAGTAGTGTGCAGTATATATCTCAGCAATGATTAACATAACCAAACAAAAAGGATGCATTTTCTTGAGCACTGAATAGAAAGACAGATTGGAAAATGTAGATTGTGGCACTATATACAATAAAATGCACTAGTTGAAGGTTGGCACAAAGAGGCTTGGAGAGGCCAAATTGAGATCAGCAAAGCTGATGTTACTACATTTATATAGTATTTGTTGTAGAAAGCACCAATATCCACATGTTATGCAGCATATTTATGGCAACATTTATAATTGGTGGTATTAACCACATTCAATGAATACTGGTGCCATCGGTTTTGGACTTATAATTCAATGTAAGAACTCAGGATGCTCAATACAGAAGGGAAGGCACCAGCACTTCAGCCTTGGCTGGGTTTGGAGGAATGTAAAGCGCTCACCATGTGCTGGATCAGAAGAGACAAGGAACATAAAACAGCGGTCCTTGGAGAAACACTTGGGGGCAAAAACAGGGAGGAAGCACAGGCCAGCTCACAAGGCAATTTGCTAGGTGACAGTCCCTTTTGCAGCCCAGCAATCAGTTGGCAGCAGACCAGCACAGCAAAGCAAGTAGTCCCAATGGCAGTTTTTTCCGGCAGCACAGCAGTCCTCTGGCAATGTTCAGAATGTAGGGTCAGCAGTGTCTGGTTACAGGTCCCATGCAGTGTCTAAATCATGGGGTCAGAGCCCCTATATGTATAATCAAAAATTGTCTTTTTTCAAGGGGGAACTTCAAAGAAAACCTTAGAAGTGCACAACACCCCCTTTCAGCCCCAACCTTCACTTCAGACATTAGTAGGGGGCAAAATCAGCCCTTTTTTGTGGAACAGGACACAGCCTATACAAATGTACAGTGTGAATGATCCTCTCTCTACTAGCCCAGGAAGACCATCAGAATGCAGATGAATGCAGATGTAACCCTGTCACACCCCAACCCTTCCTGTGTGATGGCTGTCTGGAAAGTATGCACAAGGTGTAGCTGTCACCCAGGCTCAGCCGTGGGTTGGAGTCAAGATGCAAAGCACAAAGAGTCATAGGCACAGAAAAATGCCCACTTTATAAAAGTGGCATTTCTAAAATAGTAATCTATAATCCACCTACTCCAGTAAGCAAGATTTACTGCTACCATTCTAAACATACCAAACATGGTAACTCCACTCCTTTCAGGTCAGGCATTACCACATAAACACATATAAGGGAATTCCCAATGCTAGCCTACACTAGGAGTAGGTCTAACCGCATGAGAAACAAAATAACTGGTGTGTCATTACCAGGACATGCCACACAATAAAGGCAGGTCCTACACAGCACCCATGTCAAAGTGGCATTAAACAGCACACACAGGTGGTGCAGTGGTCAGCGTGAGACAGGTTTTAAAGGCCATTTTTGTGAGAGGCACAAGCTGTGCTGCTGGCCCACTATTAATATTTAAATTACAGGCCATGGGTATATGGGTATATGGGATGCCACTTTACAAGGGACTTACAAGTAAATTAAATATGCCAAACAGGTGTAAACCAATCATACCATGTTTAAAGGAGAGACCACATGCAATTTGTTAGCATAGGTAGAGTGTGAAGAGTCCTATAACCAACAAAAAGAAGGTCAGAAAAATAGGCCAGGGAAGGCAAAAGTTTTGGGGTTAACCCTTCAAAAAGGGCCAGGTCCAACCTTGGTTAAGACGAGCAGCATGAATAAATATCCTTAAAAGCGCATAGTTAAAGCAAGCAGTGTGAATGCTTGTTCTCTACCCTGCCTAATAGGTGTGTCCCATGTGGAGATGCGGTCAATGATGTCATGCCGTACTCCTAGACAAAATGACTACAGACAGTGAAACTAACAACAACAGCTTGAGTAAAACTTGACAGTGGTGGATTGGGCAGGAATAATGTTGTTATTGGCCTGTCACTCTGTTTTCTTGGTCACCGAGGACAAAGAACATTGTGGAGTATTGACCTCTCTCAGTTCACATCGATGTTGTTCTGCCAGGTTTATGTGGCAAACATCATGGCACCCTTATTTCTGATTGTGATATTAACTGCTAAAGGCAATATCCACTCAATGAGAAAATTAAAAGAAATTATTAATTAATAAACTGTCTTCGAGGTAAATAGGAATATTAAAAGTACACTGAACAAATATTAGTATACACCAAAAAAAGCAAGAAAAAAAAGTACCAACTAAAATGATATCTCCAAGCATTTTAGGCACAAACAATCTGAAATGTATTAACATGGAAGTGTATCACTCCATCATTTATCACATCTTACCTTGAACAACCAAACATGTAGTCGCAGGGTATGGATTAGTATCGAAAAATAATAAATATTACAGTAAATCCAAGAGAAAAGTCTGAAATTACAGTTATCATTGACTATACACATTTACGTCCTATCACACACAATGAAAAATTGGAAGGTTCTCTAGAAACACATCAAATCAGATACTCTTGTTTTTAACAGAGCACACAACAGCTAGCCAGGAAAAAGATGCAATTCTCTTTACTACCTGAAGAACAAATTTTGTAGTTGAAGTGACAAGAGAGACATTTCTGAATGAGGGTCTCATTGCTGCACGTTAGACGTCCACAAGGATAGAGTCCAAGAGGGAGTGAGAAGACTAAAAGAAGTACCATTAAACAAAAAGCGCATGAATTTTAATCCAAGACTTTGAAAGTCACAGGCTAATTCTCACCCTAAAGGTTACAGCTAAAACAATTCTACTACAGGAGTAACTTCATATAAAACTGCAAAGTACGTTTGTCTGTACTGCAAATAATGGGAAAAATGACCCTATGGTGGAAATTGTGATGTTAGAGTGATATTGAACTGTTCAGCATGATTGCTGACATCAATGATATTCCGTTGTTCTCTGTGCTGTTTGTGCCGCGAATCCTCCTGCTGGGCTGCTCCGTGTGTCCCTGGACCCTCAAACCCGGGGTATTTGCCAACAACTCGCGGTACCCGCTCCGCGGGCCCCCCTTCGTGGCCAGGACTTGGTGCCACTTGAGAAACTCACCGGGGTGCAGAAGGGCCGTGCAGGGCTGCGAGAAAGTGCAGGGACTCGATCTCCCAGGAGTCCCTGCCGGCCAATGTAAGACACCTGGCCCGCTCTCCCTGCTAGCCCCGCCCCCTGAGCATCGGACGACTGCAAAAGCCCACCTCCTACAATAATCGGTGGGATCCTCTGTTCTCTGTGCTGTTTGTGCCACGAATCCTCCTGCTGGGCTGCTCCGTGTGTCCCTGGACCCTCAAACCCGGGGTATTGGTTTTTTGCCAACAACTCGCGGTACCCGCTCCGCGGGTCCCGCTTCGTGGCCAGGACTTGGTGCCACTTGAGAAACTTACCGGGGTGCAGAAGGGCCGAGCAGGGCTGCGAGCAAGTGCAGGGACTCGATCTCCCAGGAGTCCCTGCCGGCCAATGTAAGACACCTGGCCCGTTCTCCCTGCTAGCCCCGCCCCCTGAGCATCGGACGACTGCAAAAGCCCACCTACAATTGTCCCAATCACAATTAAAGCAAGACACATTACCGCTGACGGGAGCGCGCAGGAGCGTGCCGGGAGAAGCCCGGGACAAGGGCGGGGCGGTCTGTGGCCGTCAGGGGCTGCAGGAGGCTGGGCTGGGCCTACTCTTTGACATTGAGTTATTGCCACACGAACAGTCACTCAACCTGTAAGCCATTTATGATATCTTGACTTGCTTACCCTACTATTTATTGTCATAGTTTGTTTTACGCCCTGAGAAATTTTGTTTTGCTTACATTTTTTTCCCCTTTTCAAGTATATTGCCTGTTAAGTATGCCTTCCCCCTTAATTACCCCTGACCAAAGCTCCCCCCAGCTCGAGGCGGGGCAAACAATTTTGGGTCCCCTAGATAAATACTTTAGCCGAGCAACTCAAGACATTGATAAAGAGATTGCTCTGGCTGAGCGACGAGCCGAGCGCAGGCTATCTATAGAACTCCTTAAAATTCCCTTGGAGAAACGGCCATCTTTGGGCTTCCCGGCAGTGGTCCCTCCCTTATCATCTTTAATCCTGCCAGCGGTACTAGAAACACCCTATGCTTTTCCCCAGTCACCTGGCCCAATGATTAACTTCTCAGCGGGTGATGAAGGGACCATTCTGGTTCCTACCTCACCTACTATATTAACTGACCTACCCACTAGTGAGGCAAATATTGCCCAATTGAGTGTGCCACTCCACGAGGTTACTAACAAACCGTGCACCAAAATAAAAAGATGTATTGCCCCGAAGAAGTGTTATCCTCCTAAACATTCCCAAAAAATTAGGAAAATTCAAATAGGCTTGTGTACTCCTTGCAAGTCTAATGGGAGTGGCTCCGATGGGGTCGAGATTATTAAGGACGGAGTTACCTCGGCTAGGTCTGTGTTCAATCCTAGTGACCCTTCAGTGATGGGATCGGCCGAGACTCCACCTCCTGTTTCACCCCTGCTCCTACAGTTGGAGAGGTTGATCAGGTCTCTCCTGACTCCCATCGAAGAACAAGTAAAAAGACTAGCCGATCGATTAGACCACCTTGAGCAGGCTACCCTAGATAATTTCTTTTCCACCAAATCCCTAATCAAGTCCCATCTTAAGATGGGGGATAGTAATAACCTTCCGAAATTAAGTGGGCTGGCAAACAGTGCATCTGCCACTGAGCCTCTTTCCCCTGTAGCCACCATTACAAATAGGCCCCGGTTGACGGGACAAATCCCTAAGGCTAACTTACATCCAAAAAGCGCCCAGATATTGTAGCCACGGGTACCAAAGATAGTTCCAAAACTGGTAATCCTGTATTGAATAATTCTTAAGCCCCGTCAAGCATTCCAACATCCCGCCCTGTTGTTCCAGCCCTTAGTTTGCCTGACACACTCCCTACGAGGGTGCCTCGAGGGACACCGCCTATGAATCTCCCTCCAGATTCCTATCCTTTTGTTGCTATCCTCACCAATGTACCCCCTTTGCAGGATGGGCAAAGAGAATCCTTCCAGATGCTGAAAAACAAGGCAATGCACTGGTTAAGGATCAATAGACCATTGCCCAGGGAAGTGGATGGGTTGATCGTTGGAGTAAGAAGGACAGATTGGATAGGTTGTACTCCCAAGCGCCTGGAGGGGGACTGTATAGTCGTTAATTTCCAGGATCCAAGGGTGGTACGCTTGATCACGAGGCAAAATTGGGGTACAAGTAGTGCTGGAATCGGTGTTGTCGATCTCACATTTTTTTATCCAAGACCAATAGGCATTCAATTTGGTATAGTCCCTGAAGTAGGTTGTTACAATAATCTCCCCTCTCCAGGATTTGTTCCTTTCACTGTACCCTTCCAACGGAGAAACCATTGTAATGTACCAACGTATAATCGTTTTGAAGTGATGGCAGATCTGGGGTGGACTCATTGACCAAAGGGAAAAAATCTCCAGGGCTCGGGGTATGATGAATTTAATTCTGATTATACCACGAACAACTGGGAAAATATGAATTGTTGGGATACGTGTGGGGAGTCTGTATCAACTCATTTGACAATCGAAAATGTGGAACCAAATGATATTAGTACTAGCTGTGAAACTGTGAATCTGGTGGCAATGTGTGGGGAGTCTGTTCCAATTCCCGGGGTATCTGATAATGATGATCTAATAATAACTAACACTGATGGTATTCGGGAGGTTGTGCATAATATTGAGGGTAAAAATCGAGATAGGGAGGGGCATGAAGGAATTCTAAGAAGCCAGTCAGGGGTGCCCTCTGTAGAAGCAGTTCTTATAGATGGTTCCTGTTCAGGGAAGATGGTTTCATGGAACATCGCGGGATTGAGTAGCAAGCTGGCATCCCAAAATTGGATAGACTTCATCAATGGCTTTGATGTTTGTCTATTCCAAGAGACATGGGCCTGTGAACCTATATTTCTTCCCGCCTACCTAAACTTTGCAATCCGAGCTACTAGAGGCGGCAGGGGCCGTCCGATGGGAGGCCTTACAATTTGGATACGGCAATGCCTACAAGCAACAATCAAAGTGGTGGATCTGGGTTGCAAGGATATCCAAATGATAAGAATGGCATCAGAACACTGGGGAGGGATAGATATCTACAACATTTATGCCAGGGGCAGTATCATAGGAAATTCACCTATTATAGAGGGTTTGTCCACTTCCCTGGAAATGCAGTCCTTGGGGAATAAAGTTGTAGTAGCTGGTGACCTAAACAAGACTTTCGAACCATTGGATAGCTCTGATGATCCCTTGGGGCAAGAGGAAGACATGCAATGGGGCGTTCCAATTTTAAATTTGGCCCCGGTCAGGCGGTGGACGAAAGATATATTACAACTGAATGCCATTTGCCTGGAGCAAGGTCTAAGAGCCCTAAATGGGAGAACAGAGAGCGATAGGGAAGGTGCCTGTACATTCGATAATGGTCGCAACAAAAGCAGGATAGACTATGTCCTTTGTAGCCTAAACTTGTGGCAGTTGGTATGCGACATGGAAATCAAGGGCAGATTGGAGAGTGATCACAATCCTCTCTGCGTGACCCATAATTGGTGGTTGGTCACATCAGGGAATCCTCAATCGATTGATGGTCCGCTGCCTACTATGGCCAACAACATGCGCAGACTTAACTGGCCGAGTGTATTGGCTAATGCAGAATCTATGGCATTCATAAGTTCTAAGGTGGATATTGCTATCACCGCTATGGAGGATGCAAACCCAGTAATTCCAGGGTCTAGGGAAATAACTGACATACACGACAAGCTCTTTTCCCTTTTAAAACCGCACTTCTTGAGACCTCGTAAGACAAATAGTAAACTATTACCAAAACCGGCTAGGTGGTTTAACCAACAGTGCAGGGAAGCCAGGCTAAGTTTGGGCAGAGCAATTAGGGACAGGGACAGGGCAGCGATTAGCGGCGCCAGGAAGCACTACAAGGCTAACATATCCCTAGCAAAAAAAACATGGGACGAAAAGCATTGGGCTGAATTAAAGGAGGCATCGGGGGCTAAGGATTCCAGATTATTCTGGAATATTGTGAAGTGGGGTAGAGGTGGAATCCCAGACAAACCCGACAATAATGTTGCTGAGGGTGCCTGGGTGGTGTATTTCAAACCCCAATATGCTGAGACTGCAGAGTTTAAGAATGTGGAAGCAATACCAGCTGTATTCCCTATTGAGAATTTATTCACCCTTAAAGAAACCGAAGTCGCAATATGCACTGCTCCCGGGGGAAGGGCCCCCGGTTTAGATGGTGTACCCTCTGATGTTTTTGCAAACGACAAGGTGAGGTGGGCCAGATATGTATTCCTTCTGGGAAACGCTATTGCGAAGGGAACAGCTGTCCCCGAACTATGGAGGGGAGCGACCATCATACCTATATATAAAAAGGGGGATCGGTCTCTCCAGGTTAATTACAGGCCGATAAGCTTGATCGCCACTGTCCAAAAAGTGGTAGTGAGGATGGTGGTAAATAAACTAATGAATTGGGTTGAAGAGAACAATGCCCTGTCCCCTTATCAGGCTGGTTTTTGGCGGGCTACGAGTACAGTCGACCAGGTGTTTCGCTTTGCTCTGCTGCAGTGGGGGATGGTGGCGCTTGGCGAAGGCAGCCTGTATGTTACTTTTGTTGACCTGCGGGCTGCCTTCGACCTGGTCCCAAGGAGAAAGCTCTGGGCAGTTTTGCGCGAAATAGGTCTTCCGGCAGAGCTACTCACCCTGATAATGAGGCTGCATGAATCCAACTTCGCCAAGGATCAATGGGGTATGAATGGCGAATCCTCTGCTGACTTCCCGGTTGAGCATGGAGAGCGACAGGGGTGCGCAATAGCTCCCCTGCTCTTTTCCCTATTCATAAATGGGATAGTTGCCCGGATGCTGGACGCCAGTGTAGATGCGCCATCGTTGGCGGGCCTCAGGGTTCCGATCCTGATGTTCGCCGACGATACGTTAATCCTGTCCAAAACTCCGGCTGGCCTACAGCGAGCTCTAAATATTTTCGATCTTTTCTGCAGGGAGCATGGCCTGGAAGTCCACGTGGGTAAGACTAAGTTGATGGACTTTTCATCAAAACGTAGACCCCGACAAAAAATATTCCTGAATGACTGTCAGCTTGAGGAGGTTACTGTATTTACCTATCTTGGGATACAGATAGCAAATGACTCGAGATGGTCCCAGCATATAGAAAGGGCGGTTTTGAGGCACCAACAGATCTCGGGGGCACTTCGGGTGGAACACAAAAAGTCGAAGTCCAAACCAATAAAACCTGTCTTGGCTGTATATGACACCAAGGCTCTTGGGTCTGCCCTCTATGGGGCAGAGCTGTGGGGATTTGGGAAGCTCCTCCCTTTGCAGATATCAGAGAATAGGTTTTTTAGGGCAATCACAGGACTCCCGCAGAGTACACCATTAATCCCACTTGGCCTTGATCTAGGGAGAAGATCAGTTAGTGACCAAGCGAGGTTGCGCCCGATCCTATACTGGAGACGCCTTTGGACTACCCCGGAGATCCGGCATTATGCAGAGGGGTTTCTGGCCATAATTAAAGCTGATATTTTCCATAAGATAGTCTGGCTAAAAAATCTCAGGACTGCCCTAGGCGATCTTGGTCTCTCAAATTTATGGGACAATCCATCTGAGGAACCCTTCCCAAGCAAAAATACGATCAAGGGCCTATACTGGGATCGGATAGCCGGAAGACTCTGAAAGAAAACGAGATCTGACTCCATGACGGGGCGTTTTTTTTAATTTAAACTGTATCCTGCCTTGGAACCATATTGGGACAGCATTACGAACCCAGGGGACAGGAAGCTTCTCTTCCAGTTAAGATCAGGTGGCCTCCCTCTGAGATCATTGACTGGTCGGTGGAGGAGTTCCACCACCTCTTGCTGCCCAGTCTGTGGTGCAGCAGACGAAAGTATAGGCCACTTTCTGTTTGTGTGCAAAGCTTATGCCGCCCGAGAAAAGTCTGGCTAGCCCCTGTCTGTAGAAACCTAGGGACATCTAGGGGTGTTGAGGCACTACGAATACTCTGTACCTCCACCGATATGCCTGCTGTCTTGGCAACAGCAAAGTACCTGGGGTGGGCATGGTCCATCAGACGGAGGGCAATCCTTACAAAAGCAAATTGATTGGGTACTGTTTGTGGTTTCTGTGTAAATTATGAATCAAAGTTTTTTATTGTATATGTTTGCACAATTGTTTTAAAACAAATTTGTATAACTAGGATATAACCTTTTAAATGATGTATTTTAAATGTATGTTTGTGCTTTTATGAGTATAACTCTCAAATAAAGCTTTGATGTTGATGTTGATATTCCGTTCTCCTGCTAAAAAGGTGGAAGCTATATATGGAAAATGAGTATTCAGTTGTTCTGGCATTGAAGTGTGCCATTTGTGGCTAAGAATTATTTGGGGATTGGTGAGCAGAGGCCAAACACTTTGTGAATGAGCATTTTCAACATTTATTATTGGTGAGTTTAGAAATTAAACCACAAGAATGATTTGGCCTTCTTGTTTGAAATCTTCCTCAACTATGCTATGATAATAGTAATCCATCTATCACATTTAAGCATAGCCAAGCTAGAAATCCAATAACGCATTTGTAGTGTCCTCCCCAGCCTGGTTACTCACTAATTACTACACCACTCGTGGAGCTTAGTGCAACACATCTTTATTCTTCTGAGTGCGACCAAGAACTCAATATTCTAAACTACGCTCTAATGCTTACGTCACAGTTCTCTGTAGTCCATCAGGCGCCAAAAGGCTTTCACCTGTGGTTGAGTGAGAGGTTGAACAGTAAATTTGAAGATTAGAATTAAAAAAAGTTTTCAGTTCTAGTTTTTCCAATACAGCACGCTGAACAGCTTTCTTGAAAGTCCTCATGAAACGTTCGACACGGCAATTGGCTTGGAGCCGAAGAGGTGTGCTCTTCTGATGCTTTACATTAAGATGACTTTAAAAGTCTCTGAATTCTTGACTGTTGAAAGGCAGGCCGTTGTCAAACTTTAGGATCACAGGAACACCCCAAGTCACGAAGATGCCCTCTAAGCCTCTGGTCAGAAGACAAATGCAAACTGTTAGAAATTACAGAAGGATAGGTTTACTCTTTTGAGTGCCCATGTAACCATAAACACTTATGTTAGATGAACAAGTGCAGTTTTAGGAATCAAGTTAAAATAGCAATTTTTCTTTCAAAAATAGAGGAGCAGTATTGAGTGTACTGTGAATAAAATAGCTCTTGGCTCAGTCAGAAACCAGGCTCGAAGATGGCCTATCCGTGCAGCCGGAAGGGTTCCTAAAACGTGGTTCCTCTGTGTGAGCTATCACATTCTGGACCATTTTCCATTGCTTGAGTAAGATAATAGGGACTGTACATTCAGTAAATTTACTGTACCTGCCTAGGGTGATACTAGTGCCAGAGAGGCTAGAATACTTTACTTTTAATGAGAGCAGATGACATATTTAGAATAACTAGTACAATGTACTGGGGAGTGGCAAAACCCCACTGCCTCAACTCACAAATACAGGCAGAGATCTCTACAGACTAAACAACCTTAAACTTACTCTAAACAGTTTAGTTTCAATGAAGGACTGACCATTCTGTTTCACACATAAATAACTGGATTAGAGAAGAACTGATATGTTAAAGCGAATCCTTTCTCTATATATGTCTAGACTTAACAATATGCCCTTTCTTCATACTATCTGAATTTATAAAGGAAATGATTATCTTGATTTCCAAACTTGTTTTATTTCTAAATGTATAAGAGCTTTTGTTTACCAACAGATTAATTAAAATTGAATATCTCTGATAGACTTTGAAATGATCTTCTATAAAAATCATTTACAGAGATAGCAAGCATCAGACATTATAGTGTAAAAAAAGGATAAGGCATTGTTAGACCTGTCCCTCTTAAGATGGTCTTCCCTCTAACCCTTCACCTGCTTGCCTCCAATTTTGCTGATCTCACTTTTGTTGGCCTTAGGACTCTGTATGCTTTACCACTGCTAACCAGTGCTAATGTGCTTGTGCTAATGTTCCCTTAAAATGGTTTGATTCATTTATCCACATTTGGCCTAATTAATTTACCTATACGTCCTTAGTTACATGCACTACCAGTGCCCAGGGCCCAGGGTCTTTAAGTTATGTGCTACTAGTGGGGGTTAGAGCACTGGTTGTGCCACCCACTTAAGTAGCCTTTTAAACATATCTCAGGCCTACCACTGCAGAGCCATTGTATGCAGTTTACACTGCCATATTGACTTGGCATTTAAAACCCTTAAGGTAGGCCCTAGGTGGCCCATAGGTCAGGGCACTGTGCAAATAAAAGGAAGGACATGTACTTTTAAATTTGTATATGTCCTGGTAGTGAAAAACTCCCAAATTTGGTTTTTACTACTATGAGGACTAGGCATGGGTGGAGTTCACAGACTTCTGCGTATGTTAAGTGACAGAAAACTCCGCCGCACTACGTGGAGTTTCCCAAGTGGCTGAGCATGTTACGTTGCATTGTTTGTGCTGATTTTTAGTGCTGGGTGTTTGTCCCGTGCTGTAAAATCAGTGCAATTGGCACCATATGGGGCACAAAATGGCGCTGCTTCTTTCTGCCACTCGAGAAGAAATTCTACCAGGCGGAAGCTTCCTCCACTCAAAGGAAAGGTTTCTCAATGCGAGTGGTACGGACCATCTGCGACCGCCCACATTGAGGAAACTTGCTAGGAGGTGGTCTAGCGCTGGATTTTCCTCCCTCGTGCTCACCAACATTAAGTGTGGAAAAAATGTGCAGAGTTTTTGGAACTCTGCATGCTCTGTGGAGTGGAAAGTGCAGAAACTCCACAAACTCCACGAAAATAGTGGAGTACACCACCCAGGCCTAGTAGGGACTACCCCTCCCATAGGTTAACATTGGAGATTCCTTGTTATATCAAATAAGCTGTAACTCCCAATTGGAAAGAGGTAGATCTGAATCTGAATGGAATCCTGAACAAGTCAAACATTCACCCACAGTCACAGAATCCAACTTTTGCTCACAAAACCACCCAAATTTGGACCCAACCATGTGCAAATCAGTCTTGACCTTTCCCCCAATGGAAACAATCCAGACCGAACTGCCAGGCCAGGTACTCCCTGGACCAGAAACAAGCATCCTGGGACTGATTTTGGGCTATCACCCCTCTACGACCAGGCTACCTTGAATCCAGTAGGACAGTGAGCATTGGACCCTCTGGGCAAACCCTTCTTATTTAGGAATGATGAGGGGTGAGGGGTGATACCTGGAAACCAGTCCCAGGATCCTTATTTCTGGTCCGGAGAGGACCTGGCCTGTCAGTTTAGGCTGGACTGTTTCCATTTGTGACTCTGCTCTGCCAAAGTGTGCAACCTCAATCCTGGACCCTTGAATATGAGCCTTAGGTGCTTGTTCAACCCATCACCGCTGCGGAAGCAGGAGTGGCACATTGCTGCTTTTAGATAATCAGCAGGCCGCACATCTGACACTGAGTAGATTGAACCAGCACCTCACCCTGTTGCCAGATGAGAACTTAAGCATTGCTGCCTCTGTGTGGATCGGAAACTCTGCCCCGCCTTCGGAATCACCACTGCGTAATGCTCTTCAGATGAAGTCCTTGCATTTCACTTGAGGATGGCATTGACATCAAAGCTGAAACTTCCCATCACATCTCCATCTGCCTTCTGCAGCCTCTCCATCAACAGAAAAACATATGCTGACGCAGCCCAAACCAAGGTACTTTTGATCAATGGGCCAAACCGGGTCCTGTAGCTAGCCTGCATTTCATCCCGGCCTGCCTGAATGTTTGACTTTGAGCCGGTCTAGCGTGACCAGAAATCCCTTGTTGGCGCTTAGTGCTTTTTGGCACTATTTTCACCTATTATTCTAAAAACTCAATATCTATAGTTCTACACATTGCCTCTTAAGTTAAGGCTGGCCGCTCTGTGTCAAGCTACCAACAGGTGAGCCCTTGTTAATGTAGTGTTGTTAATTACCCTGACTAGGATTGCAGTTCGTGCTTGGACAGGGTACCCACCTCTGCCAGACAGTAACCCAATTTCTAAAAGGGATGTATAAAGTTAAATCGCCATTGAGGCCCTGATTCGTCTATTTTTTTACTCAATCAGAAATATTTTTGCCCAGTGGAAAGGATACTTGTGGAATTGCTTGGATGAAGGTCATCATTTCCTTTCCCTGGTTTCCCTCATTTAATAAAGCAAAGATATTTTTCTCTGGTACGGTAATCCAGATGAGGGAGCCATCTGTCTCTTCTTCTTCATGTCCTAAGTAAATAATGTGCTGCTTTACAAAGTTGTCCTACAGAGATTGTCGAGAATGAAACCCTTGTAAGTAATCTGCAACCACTTTTCAGTTACAATTATGGGTTTAACTGACATGGGGAAACAGTCTTGCTCATCCTGGATGTATTCCTCCTGTCAATTATACTTAGATGTATTGATTGCTGATGTCCAAAATGATGGTTGTATTTGGTTGTGCTATTTATATAAAAAATATCCCCAAATGTGTAGGCTGCACTGCAATAAAATTATTCAGAGAATACAATAAAAGACTGGTATTCAATTGTGTGGTTTTCATTTATACCCATATGTTGGTGCCAACCAGATCCTGGGCCATGATCTGGTGACCATGCTCCTCCTTTGAGAACAGGCTGCTGATTGATACTGGTAACTGGCTAATAGCACATCCTATTGAAACTAGAACTATAAAGAAAGGTGATGGCATTTGGTAGAAGCAAGAATCTCTGTGACAAAGTTACATGTCACTGGAAATGAGTGGGTCAATATCTATTGTAGCAAGCAAAACTGTAGACTTGTATCCTAATCATCATTTAAACCAAAATAGTAGTTCATAATTCTTCTAGCGGTGTCTGAGTGAGGCAGGCGTTGTGGACCTCCTTACCGACTGTATTTCTCCACCACCCCCGGTGATTATCTGCTTGGAACTTGGCAATAGCTCCCCACCTTCCTATGCTGGCTATGCTGAATGATTTTTGGCATTATCGGCGGCTCCGGCGCCTTCAGCAGATTTACCTGCGTCTGTATCCCCGCCCGTGTCCACGCACTCCGATTGCGAGGAGGCACTGCAGACTTCGGACGCTTCTCTCAGCCGTCCTCCAGGCATCGACATCCCCCGTGCAGGCAGCGAGTCATGTGGAAGACCCGCGGTGGATTGCTACAGCGGACTCTGTGGACTCAATGGCGCCCAAGAATGCCACTGGTACTGCGGGGAAAGGGCCGAAGACTCGTGCAACAGCAGCCGCTACGGCAGCGGGGGGGGCATTGGCAGTGCCCCCAAGGATATGGTTAGCCCAGCGAGCCGGATTTCCACCGATGCTGTTGGGGGTGACACTGGAATTAGTAATGTTGCACAAAGGGACCGATCTCACTCTTTGAACCCGGGCAGAGCAGACGCCGAGGTTGGAGGTATAAAGCCTAAAATCCCAGGTATGTTTAAAAAGAAAACGCAGCCCAAAGGTAAGACTGCTGTCCAAGTTTAAACGACTGACCTGCAAAATATGCCACAAAGTATTCAAGAGGAGATGGCAGTGGTGGCGGTTGAGAGTAGGGGGGAAATCTCTAAGGTAGACATGATTATTGTAGCTGAGGGAGCTACTCCAGCCCCCAATTTTGAAAATACTGTATTACAGACAGACAAAGCTGCTGATAATGCTGGGATTCTGTGCAAAGTAATCTCTGATGCGGACTCTGGAGATTCTGCTGGCAAATTTTATTCTATGTCAGATCTATCCACTATATCAGGTGCAGAGAGCGGTGAAGGCGACTGGCCAGATGATAGAAGCTTGGCAAGCTCAGTAGGAAGATGAAGGTAGTTTAACAGAGGGGGGAAGTACAGTTCGCAAAGCCAGCACAGCAATATCACTGTGAAAATGATGGTTCCCCTATACTGGGCCTTCCTTCGGTCGAATCCAATTCCTGTGGAACAACTGGTACAACAGCTGAATTCAGGGATGGTCTTTCTAACCCCATTTCTGGGAGACCATACTGAGAGTGAGGTTAATTTAGTCACAATCCTTCAAGCAATTACGATGCATCGCAAGGAGACAAAAGCAGAAGCCTTGCGGATTCAAGGAGTGGTGCGCAAACTTCAGAATTCAGTACGTCAAGTCATCAAGACAACTAATGAACTGTCCACTCGGGTTGGCGAGGCTGAAGCTAGAGTTTCCTCAGTCGAAGACGAAATGGTGCATCAGAAAGCTGAAGTCGCCTCTCTAGCTGCCCTTAGGGATGACGTCAATTGGAAATTAACTGACCTTGAGAACAGATCGAGGAGGAATAACCTACAAGTCTTAGGCATCCCGGAAGGGACAGAAGGAAGTAACATCTGACAATTTATTCAGGAGCTATTTTCAGAAGCCTTCCCTGAACTAACACATTGGAGGTGGGAGGTTGAATTACAAAGAGCGCACCGTTTCCCCTTCCATAAGCGTAATGGCACTAGGCCCTCTGATGAGAAACCTAGAGCTATTCTGATCTGCTTAAATAACTTTTTATCACGCGAAGCTTTATACGATTTAGCCAGACCAGACCGTAAGAAGAAGGGGAAGGGGGTTGAGTTTTTTGTTCGTCCTGACTATTGCCAGGCTACGGTCCAGCAGAGGTGGCATCTCCGGCAGCTCATACAAATTTTCCAAGCCAAGGGAGCCCTAGCGTATTTACTTAATACTTTCAAGCTTAAGATTGTTAATAAAGAGAAAACACATTTTTTGGTCTCGTAGAATGTTGCTAGGGTTTTTTTAGATACAATGTAGTCTAATGATTTTTTTTCTGACCAATGTATAATCATGTTCTTCATAGTGTTTTCATCTTCTTTTCTTTGCTCAGTGGGGTGGGGATGATCGGTGGGGAGTAACCAGCCTTTCTCTCCATCACCAATGGGGACTGCTCAGTCCCTTTGTCTCATTTGGGTGGGTTTCGGGGTGGGCGTGGGTGGGTTTCAGGGGAGGAAGGGCGGGGTGGGAGAGGTGGTGTGTGGGGCAAGGAATAACAGAGAAGGGGTGTCAACCACAAACTACAGCCATGATTTGTTTACTAAAGACTCTACAATTGCACATTATTTTCTCAATGTGTTAGGTAATATCATGACCGAAACTTTGATCAACCGTGGTGTAAAGCACTATATGAATGGGTAAATTGACGGTGTGTTTATGGAATGTTTGTGGCCTAAATGATAGGAGTAAAAGGGGAATAATGGCACACATTTTTTAATCTATGAAAGGTGACAAGAGACCCATATAGCATGGAATAATAGGAACTGGTTTAAAGATCTGGGTCTTGAATTAGTAGGGTGTACACGGCAGGGTACAACTACAATAGGGGTGCCTATCTTGAAAAGACATGGTTGGGGGCATTCAAGCGTGTGAAAAAAGACTCCTTTGGTCACTGGGTAATCAGTGAGTTGTGTTTGGAAGGTTTATTACAGACCATTTGCACTATCTACGGTCCTAATCTCTATGATTCAGATATGCTGAATCAGCTTAGTGTAGAGCTCGCAGCCTGGCCTTCCCCTTTATTATTATGTGGGGATTTTAATCTTCTTCTGGATGGAAAGGATGACATACCTAGTAATTATGTTTATGGGAGGACGAAAAATAGAGTTCTCAGGACAACCAAAGGGATTATTAAAGAATTTGGGTTAATCGATGTAGGTTAATTAAAGGGAATGGGAGCTCCAGGGAGCACTTGTCCCGCACCAAAAACACTTCCGCTTAGATTACTTCTTTGTAACTGCGGGATTTGTTAATAATCCCACTAATGTCAGGTTCGATATTCTCCCCAAAATAATCTCCGATCACAACCCTATCATCTTAGAGTTAGATATCACTTTTAGACCTTCTCCGAGATCCTGGACCTTTGAGCGTAAACTATTATTCGATCCCCTGTATGTTGAGCAGATGGGGAAATGGATAGCTGAGTTCTTTAAAATTAATTACGGATCTGATCCGGTCCAGGTGGTGTGGGACACTTTTAAATCGGGGGTTCGGGGAGAAACATTAAGTTATTCAATTAACAAACAGCGTAAAATACGAAAGGCACATGATATTGAGAACGGAAAAATACGAGATATTGAAATCCAGCTGATATCTGCATGTGGTAGAGGGGTGAGCATTGATCAAATTTTAAGGGATTTAGCCATACAGAAAGCAATATTGTATCAGAACTTCACCACAAAATCAGCTGCGCAGTGTGCAGCTCATAGATCAGAGATGTATGAGGTGGGAGAAAACTCATGGGCGAATATTAGCTAAAAGACTGCGTCAGAAGGAGGTTGCTAGAAGGATAGTATTTTGGATGATTCAGTGCAAATGCATGACAAACCTGCTGAAATATTGGAGGTTTTTTGTGAATTTTATAGCAAATTGTATGCAGAGGAAATTACTTATGGTAATGAGGATAATGTAGCAGATTGAAAATTATATACTAACACCAGAGCAGACTGGGGAAATAGACACACCGATTACATGGGAAGAGATCGAAGTAGCCTTAACATCACTAGCGTCGGGCAAAGCGGTTGGGCCCGATGCCATCCATCTGGAATTTTTGTGGGTTTTCCGAACAGTTTTTAAAAAAGAACTAATGGCGGTATTTTTGGAAGCTCAGAATGGGAATGCACCTCTCTCGTGGCGGAATTCAATAATTAAAATTTTTCTTAAAAAAGATAAGTCACATTTAATTCCCTCTTGATTCAGGCCTATATCGCTTATCAATGCCGATAGCAAGCTGTATTCTAAAATCCTGGCGTCGTGTCTTTCTGGCATAATTACACCTCTTGTGTAAAAGTTTCAGCATGGATTTATTCCTGGACACAACACAGCCGATCATGTTCGGCGCCTGATCGCCTTTTTGGATTGGGCGCAAGCAACTAGCTACACAATTGGGGTAACCCTGTTGGATGCTGAAAAAGCATTCAACAGGGTTTCCTGGTCCTATATGTGGGAAGCTCTGGGCAGAAAAGGACTTGGTCCGGGTATCTTACTCGCTTTAAAGGCTCTTTATCATTCCCCTACTCCGTGTATACGCTTGGCCGGTCAAACATCTTCCTTGTTCTCAATTTCTCGAGGAACACGTCAAGGGTGTCCATGTTCACCACTCTTGTTGGCTTTTTATATTGACCCTTTTCTGAATAAGCTAAATGTAGCTGAAAATATCAAACCTATCCGCTGATTTTATATAGATTATCGAGCTCTCGCTTATGCGGATGATATTGTTGTAGTGACAACAGATATTGGTACTACACTCCCTGCTATCAATGAATTAGCGGCCCACTTTGCATTATTCTCGGGCTATAAGTTGAATATCTCCAAAACCCAGATTCTCTATGTCAGGGGAGATCCCCCTTCTAATATAATTACTGTTCCATAAGTTACCTATTTAGGAATCAAGATCTCACTTCCAGTATCTAATATTCCAGAACTAAACATTAATCCTGTTTTGATTAAAATAAATTCAGTATTAGAGAGGTTAGATCACCTCCACTTGTCCTTATACGGTAGATCCAATGTGCTAAAATTGTTGGAACTACCTGAACTTTTATATATGTTCCACACAATCCCGAACAAATTCCCAGCCATATGTTTTAAAAGATTAGAGAGGATCTCCTCTAGATTTTTATGGGGTTATAAGTGACAACAAAGAGCTTATAAAAAAGATGGTACTACTACTGACTAAAGATCGGGGGGGCTGAGGAATACCCTATTTTTTTGTTTTAATATGTTGCAGCAACTTTACAATTTATTAGCCCACTGGTAGTGTGGGATAGAGCCCAGACACTGTCTTGTAATACCCCTTCTATTTATGAGCTCGGGATGGGTGAGGAGATAAAGGGCTGCTTGGTCAAAGTAGTAGAACCCAGCTATTTTAAAAAAACAAAATTCAAAATCTAAAAAGCCGCATATACGGTATGGAAATTGTCAAGCGTCAGATGGGAATCCCAAAATTAAATGCGTATACACCATTCACAGAATCCAAGCTATTACCCTTTATCTTTTGTGATCAAATTGCCAATAAGTGGGGAACTAGAGGAATCCAATGTTTAGGGGACGTGCTCCAAGAGGGACATTTAGCCTCTTTTATTGAACTGCGAAATAATTTTGGTCTACCTAAAAACGAATTTTTTAATTTCTTCAAATTCGCAGTTTCCTGCAGACTCTAGGTCCTGGGATAGAACATCACTTGACGAAATTTCCTCTCATCGAAAGTATGGGGAAAAAAACATCAATAGGACAATTTTATTCTTACCTTGTCACTGTCAGATGAAATGGGTAACTAAGCTTGGGATAGCTAAAGCTAATATTGTTGAATCATTTTTGTTGGCTAATCAGGTTCTTAGCACTGGAATGATGCGATCACAGCATTACATGGCTGTACACGATTTATACTATACTCCAAGGAAGATCTCCAAATGGAGTACGGCCACTGGGACCGAGTGCAACAGGTGTGGACAATTCGCAGCTGATGTTGTGCATATGTTTTTTTCTTGCCCCAAACTTGAACAGTTTCTGCAATCAATATTGGGACGATCGATTAGCATAACTGGTGAACTAGTGCTGATTGATCTCAGTCCAGAAACATCTTTTCAAATAAGATCTAATGCCACGGTATGCTTTATGTATGGCTGAGTACGTGCGTGCATCACAAAAGATTTGATCAATCCAGATCCGCCCTCATTTTTTAGTTGTCGTGAAAGATTATTAACAATGTATAATTTGGAATTGGATATTTATAAAACCAAAGGAAGGAGAAAGAGGGCTATGGGAGTGAAGATATGGGCACCC